>NW_026988460.1:0-4975000 GCF_030222135.1 Aotus nancymaae
CATAAATCCCAGCCTCCTAAAAACACGATACATGTATGTTCTTAGAAAGTTTTCTTAATGATTGGTGACAGAGCGGTGATTTAAAGGAGCTCATTTTCCATTTACCACTAAGGCCAGCTCCTCTTTGCTGAAGAGGGTCCTTGACTCTTACTTTGTGGCAGGAACTCCTAAGTATATCAACCTTTTCAAAAGTTACAGGCTGAAAGTCAAGATCTCTCAGGTTAAACCCAATGTTCCAACTTTAACTGGGCAAATTCTCATTAGAGACCGGGGGGCAATGACTGTGCGGATGGAATCCAATGTCTTTTCAGGGTGACTTCCACGCAGTGAAGCTCTTGCTAAGACATTTAACTCTAAAATTGGGCATTGGGGAGGCACTGCACCCTCTGAAATTAGAGGTCAGGAGATTTGGATTTCATTTCCAACCATCCGCCACTCATTCAGCCACTCACATTCAAGTGACAAGCCTTAGGCCAGTCGCTTTCTGTATCTGTTTCTCGACTGTTGCACAGCGGTTTCTGTGGGACGTAAGGCCCGCTGGGAAATGACCCCTTTTTCAGCTCAGTGCCTGGGATTTTGAGTATACTTGTCAACCTGGACTTATATACACCTACGATTTTGGACTAACTCTATTACCTCTGCTAGAAATTAACACAGAAATTTCACAGTTGATTGACAGGAATGAGAATCAGTTCTAAAGGGTTAAAATAAAAACAAATCCTTTCTCAGTGAAAGAATCATCAACTGAAGTGGACACAGTTCCCTCGTTCTAACTTCATCTTCTATGCACTTAGAGGCAAGTTTTTCAAATTACACAGATAAAACTGTCCCCGCTTTAAGTGCTACAAAGCTGGGACAGTTTTAGCTGTGTATTTTACCAAGGTTGTGTGCTCTACAAGCAAAAAGCTACTTTTGTTGTTTCTTTTGGTCCGCAGGAGAAATGGGAGTCCTTTGCAGAGAGCATGGGAGACCCATGAGTCATTTGCAGTCCTCCTTTCTGCCTCTGAGGGTGAAATGAGAGTGTGAAGCACTTTGGTAAGTAGCCATTCTCTCAGGTAGGCTCGGTGCGCAACACATCTGCAGTCCTCCCTGTGTGGCTACATTTATCATGAGCCATGTCTGAAAGAATTAATCCCATTTCATATGCTAGCATGCGGTCTCTTTGACTGTGCTGTTGTTTCAATGAGAGCATCGTTGACAATTCTGTAACCTGATAGCGCTGCCTAATTGTATTCTATGTAATAATGCATGGGCTTGAGGAGGAGGCAGGTTTGTTGGAGAAGGAGGGGAGAATGCACGTGTGAATTAGGGAAAGGTCTCTCCTTCTTTGGAGCATGGATGGGTTCAGTGACCTCCTCATACTACTAAGTCTTTGGCTTGAAACTACCAGTTGTGTGTCTAAAGTTTCTGTGTGTGTGTTTGTATGTGTGTGTCTGTCTCTAGGGCTGAGCAGGACCTCCACCTTCCTGTGGTAGCATGTTACTCAGAACCTTGCATAAATCCCAGCCCTCCTAAAAACACGATACATGTATGTTCCTAGAAACTTTTCTTAATGATTCGTGACAGGGCGGCGTTTTAAAGGAGCTCATTTTCCATTTACCACTAAGGCCAGCTCCTCTTTGCTGAAGAGGGTCCTTGACTCTTAGCAGGAACTCCTAAGTATATCAACCCTTTTCAAAAGTTACAGGCTGAAAGTCATGATCTCTCAGGTTAAACCCAATGTTACAACTTTAACTGGGCAAATTCTCATTAGAGACCAGGGGCAGTGACTGTGCGAATGGAATCTAATGTCTTTTCAGGGTGACTTCAATGCAGTAAAGCTCTTGCTAAGGCATTTAACTCTAAAATTGGGCATTGGGGAGACACTGCACCCTCTGAAGTTAGGGGTCAGGAGATTTGGATTTCATTTCCAACCATCCGCCACTCATTCAGCCACTCACATTCAAGGGAAAAGCCTTAGGCCAGTCACTTTCTGTATCTGTTTCTCGATTTTTGCACAGCAGTTTCTGTGGGACGTAAGGCCCACTGGGAAATGATCCCTTTTTCAGCTCAGTGCCTGGGATTTTGAGTATACTTGTCAACCTGGACTTATATACAGCTATGATTTTGGATTAACTCTATTACCTCTCCTAGAAATTAACACAGAAATTTCACAGTTGATTGACAAGAATGAGAATCAGTTCTAAAGAGTGAAATATAACCAAATCCTTTCTCACTGAAAGAATGCTCAACGCAAGTGGACGCAGTTCCCCCGTTCTTACTTCATCACCTAACTTAGAGGCAAGTTTTTCAAATTACACAGCTAAAACTGTCCCCCGCTTTAAGTGCTGTAAAGCACTTAAAGCGGGGACAGTTTGAGCTGTGTATTTCCCAAAAGTTGCGTGCTCTGCAGATCA
Source organism: Aotus nancymaae (assembly GCF_030222135.1). Lineage (NCBI taxonomy): Eukaryota > Metazoa > Chordata > Mammalia > Primates > Aotidae > Aotus > Aotus nancymaae. The sequence continues at coordinate 2,397 of NW_026988460.1, forward strand.
AAAGCTACTTTTGTTGTTACTTTTGGTCCGCCAGGAGGAATGGGAGTCCTTTGCAGAGAGCGTGGGAGACCCATGAGTCCTTTGCAGTCCTCTTTTCTGCCTCTGAGGGTGAAATGAGAGTGTGAAGCCCTTTGGTAGGTAGCCATTCTCTCAGTTAGGCGCGGTGCGCAGCACAGCTGCAGTCCTCCTTGTGTGGCGACGTTCATCATGAGCCATGTCTGAAAGAGTTGATCGCATTTCATATGCTAGCATGCGGTCTCTTTGACTGTGCCGTTGTTTCAATGAGAGCATCGCTGACAATTCTGTAACCTGATAGCGCTGCCTAATTGTATTCTATGTAATAATGAGGGGGCTTGAGGAGGAGGCAGGTTTGGGGGAGAAGGAGGAGAATGCCCGTGTGAATTAGGGAAAGGTCTCTCCTTCTTTGGAGCACGGATTGGTTCAGTGCCCTCCTCATACTACTAAGTCTTTGGCTTGACACTACCAGTTGTGTGTCTAAAGTTTCTGTGTGTGTGTTTGTATGTGTGTGTCTGTCTAGGGCTGAGCAGGACCTCCACCTTCCTGTGGTAGCATGTTACTCAGAACCTTGCATAAATCCCAGCCTCCCTAAAAACACGATACATGTATGTTCTTAGAAAGTTTTCTTAATGATTGGTGACAGAGCGGTGATTTAAAGGAGCTCATTTTCCATTTACCACTAAGGCCAGCTCCTCTTTGCTGAAGAGGGTCCCTTGACTCTTACTTTGTGGCAGGAACTCCTAAGTATATCAACCCTTTTCAAAAGTTACAGGCTGAAAGTCAAGATCTCTCAGGTTAAACCCAATGTTCCAACTTTAACTGGGCAAATTCTCATAAGAGACCGGGGGGCAATGACTGTGCGGATGGAATCCAATGTCTTTTCAGGGTGACTTCCACGCAGTGAAGCTCTTGCTAAGACATTTAACTCTAAAATTGGGCATTGGGGAGGCACTGCACCCCTCTGAAATTAGAGGTCAGGAGATTTGGATTTCATTTCCAACCATCCGCCACTCATTCAGCCACTCACATTCAAGTGACAAGCCTTAGGCCAGTCGCTTTCTGTATCTGTTTCTCGACTGTTGCACAGCGGTTTCTGTGGGACGTAAGGCCCGCTGGGAAATGACCCCTTTTTCAGCTCAGTGCCTGGGATTTTGAGTATACTTGTCAACCTGGACTTATATACACCTACGATTTTGGACTAACTCTATTACCTCTGCTAGAAATTAACACAGAAATTTCACAGTTGATTGACAGGAATGAGAATCAGTTCTAAAGGGTTAAAATAAAAACAAATCCTTTCTCAGTGAAAGAATCATCAACTGAAGTGGACACAGTTCCCTCGTTCTAACTTCATCTTCTATGCACTTAGAGGCAAGTTTTTCAAATTACACAGATAAAACTGTCCCCGCTTTAAGTGCTACAAAGCTGGGACAGTTTTAGCTGTGTATTTTACCAAGGTTGTGTGCTCTACAAGCAAAAAGCTACTTTTGTTGTTTCTTTTGGTCCGCAGGAGAAATGGGAGTCCTTTGCAGAGAGCATGGGAGACCCATGAGTCATTTGCAGTCCTCCTTTCTGCCTCTGAGGGTGAAATGAGAGTGTGAAGCACTTTGGTAAGTAGCCATTCTCTCAGGTAGGCTCGGTGCGCAACACATCTGCAGTCCTCCCTGTGTGGCTACATTTATCATGAGCCATGTCTGAAAGAATTAATCCCATTTCATATGCTAGCATGCGGTCTCTTTGACTGTGCTGTTGTTTCAATGAGAGCATCGTTGACAATTCTGTAACCTGATAGCGCTGCCTAATTGTATTCTATGTAATAATGCATGGGCTTGAGGAGGAGGCAGGTTTGTTGGAGAAGGAGGGAGAATGCACGTGTGAATTAGGGAAAGGTCTCTCCTTCTTTGGAGCATGGATGGGTTCAGTGACCTCCTCATACTACTAAGACTTTGGCTTGACACCACCACTTGTGTGTCTAAAGTTTCTGTGTGTGTGTTTGTATGTGTGTGTCTGTCTCTAGGGCTGAGCAGGACCTCCACCTTCCTGTGGTAGCATGTTACTCAGAACCTTGCATAAATCCCAGCCCTCCTAAAAACACGATACATGTATGTTCCTAGAAACTTTTCTTAATGATTCGTGACAGGGTGGTGTTTTAAAGGAGCTCATTTTCCATTTACCACTAAGGCCAGCTCCTCTTTGCTGAAGAGGGTCCTTGACTCTTAGCAGGAACTCCTAAGTATATCAACCCTTTTCAAAAGTTACAGGCTGAAAGTCATGATCTCTCAGGTTAAACCCAATGTTACAACTTTAACTGGGCAAATTCTCATTAGAGACCAGGGGCAGTGACTGTGCGAATGGAATCTAATGTCTTTTCAGGGTGACTTCAATGCAGTAAAGCTCTTGCTAAGGCATTTAACTCTAAAATTGGGCATTGGGGAGACACTGCACCCTCTGAAGTTAGGGGTCAGGAGATTTGGATTTCATTTCCAACCATCCGCCACTCATTCAGCCACTCACATTCAAGGGAAAAGCCTTAGGCCAGTCACTTTCTGTATCTGTTTCTCGATTTTTGCACAGCAGTTTCTGTGGGACGTAAGGCCCACTGGGAAATGATCCCTTTTTCAGCTCAGTGCCTGGGATTTTGAGTATACTTGTCAACCTGGACTTATATACAGCTATGATTTTGGATTAACTCTATTACCTCTCCTAGAAATTAACACAGAAATTTCACAGTTGATTGACAAGAATGAGAATCAGTTCTAAAGAGTGAAAATATAACCAAATCCTTTCTCACTGAAAGAATGCTCAACGCAAGTGGACGCAGTTCCCCCGTTCTTACTTCATCACCTATGCACTTAGAGGCAAGTTTTTCAAATTACACAGCTAAAACTGTCCCCGCTTTAAGTGCTGTAAAGCACTTAAAGCGGGGACAGTTTGAGCTGTGTATTTCCCAAAAGTTGCGTGCTCTGCAGATCAAAAGCTACTTTTGTTGTTACTTTTGGTCCGCAGGAGGAATGGGAGTCCTTTGCAGAGAGCGTGGGAGACCCATGAGTCCTTTGCAGTCCTCTTTTCTGCCTCTGAGGGTGAAATGAGAGTGTGAAGCCCTTTGGTAGGTAGCCATTCTCTCAGTTAGGCGCGGTGCGCAGCACAGCTGCAGTCCTCCTTGTGTGGCGACGTTCATCATGAGCCATGTCTGAAAGAGTTGATCGCATTTCATATGCTAGCATGCGGTCTCTTTGACTGTGCCGTTGTTTCAATGAGAGCATCGCTGACAATTCTGTAACCTGATAGCGCTGCCTAATTGTATTCTATGTAATAATGAGGGGGCTTGAGGAGGAGGCAGGTTTGGGGGAGAAGGAGGGAGAATGCCCGTGTGAATTAGGGAAAGGTCTCTCCTTCTTTGGAGCACGGATTGGTTCAGTGCCCTCCTCATACTACTAAGTCTTTGGCTTGACACTACCAGTTGTGTGTCTAAAGTTTCTGTGTGTGTGTTTGTATGTGTGTGTCTGTCTCTAGGGCTGAGCAGGACCTCCACCTTCCTGTGGTAGCATGTTACTCAGAACCTTGCATAAATCCCAGCCCTCCTAAAAACACGATACATGTATGTTCTTAGAAAGTTTTCTTAATGATTGGTGACAGAGCGGTGATTTAAAGGAGCTCATTTTCCATTTACCACTAAGGCCAGCTCCTCTTTGCTGAAGAGGGTCCTTGACTCTTACTTTGTGGCAGGAACTCCTAAGTATATCAACCCTTTTCAAAAGTTACAGGCTGAAAGTCAAGATCTCTCAGGTTAAACCCAATGTTCCAACTTTAACTGGGCAAATTCTCATTAGAGACCGGGGGGCAATGACTGTGCGGATGGAATCCAATGTCTTTTCAGGGTGACTTCCACGCAGTGAAGCTCTTGCTAAGACATTTAACTCTAAAATTGGGCATTGGGGAGGCACTGCACCCTCTGAAATTAGAGGTCAGGAGATTTGGATTTCATTTCCAACCATCCGCCACTCATTCAGCCACTCACATTCAAGTGACAAGCCTTAGGCCAGTCGCTTTCTGTATCTGTTTCTCGACTGTTGCACAGCGGTTTCTGTGGGACGTAAGGCCCGCTGGGAAATGACCCCTTTTTCAGCTCAGTGCCTGGGATTTTGAGTATACTTGTCAACCTGGACTTATATACACCTACGATTTTGGACTAACTCTATTACCTCTGCTAGAAATTAACACAGAAATTTCACAGTTGATTGACAGGAATGAGAATCAGTTCTAAAGGGTTAAAATAAAAACAAATCCTTTCTCAGTGAAAGAATCATCAACTGAAGTGGACACAGTTCCCTCGTTCTAACTTCATCTTCTATGCACTTAGAGGCAAGTTTTTCAAATTACACAGATAAAACTGTCCCCGCTTTAAGTGCTACAAAGCTGGGACAGTTTTAGCTGTGTATTTTACCAAGGTTGTGTGCTCTACAAGCAAAAAGCTACTTTTGTTGTTTCTTTTGGTCCGCAGGAGAAATGGGAGTCCTTTGCAGAGAGCATGGGAGACCCATGAGTCATTTGCAGTCCTCCTTTCTGCCTCTGAGGGTGAAATGAGAGTGTGAAGCACTTTGGTAAGTAGCCATTCTCTCAGGTAGGCTCGGTGCGCAACACATCTGCAGTCCTCCCTGTGTGGCTACATTTATCATGAGCCATGTCTGAAAGAATTAATCCCATTTCATATGCTAGCATGCGGTCTCTTTGACTGTGCTGTTGTTTCAATGAGAGCATCGTTGACAATTCTGTAACCTGATAGCGCTGCCTAATTGTATTCTATGTAATAATGCATGGGCTTGAGGAGGAGGCAGGTTTGTTGGAGAAGGAGGGAGAATGCACGTGTGAATTAGGGAAAGGTCTCTCCTTCTTTGGAGCATGGATGGGTTCAGTGACCTCCTCATACTACTAAGACTTTGGCTTGACACCACCACTTGTGTGTCTAAAGTTTCTGTGTGTGTGTTTGTATGTGTGTGTCTGTCTCTAGGGCTGAGCAGGACCTCCACCTTCCTGTGGTAGCATGTTACTCAGAACCTTGCATAAATCCCAGCCCTCCTAAAAACACGATACATGTATGTTCCTAGAAACTTTTCTTAATGATTCGTGACAGGGTGGTGTTTTAAAGGAGCTCATTTTCCATTTACCACTAAGGCCAGCTCCTCTTTGCTGAAGAGGGTCCTTGACTCTTAGCAGGAACTCCTAAGTATATCAACCCTTTTCAAAAGTTACAGGCTGAAAGTCATGATCTCTCAGGTTAAACCCAATGTTACAACTTTAACTGGGCAAATTCTCATTAGAGACCAGGGGCAGTGACTGTGCGAATGGAATCTAATGTCTTTTCAGGGTGACTTCAATGCAGTAAAGCTCTTGCTAAGGCATTTAACTCTAAAATTGGGCATTGGGGAGACACTGCACCCTCTGAAGTTAGGGGTCAGGAGATTTGGATTTCATTTCCAACCATCCGCCACTCATTCAGCCACTCACATTCAAGGGAAAAGCCTTAGGCCAGTCACTTTCTGTATCTGTTTCTCGATTTTTGCACAGCAGTTTCTGTGGGACGTAAGGCCCACTGGGAAATGATCCCTTTTTCAGCTCAGTGCCTGGGATTTTGAGTATACTTGTCAACCTGGACTTATATACAGCTATGATTTTGGATTAACTCTATTACCTCTCCTAGAAATTAACACAGAAATTTCACAGTTGATTGACAAGAATGAGAATCAGTTCTAAAGAGTGAAAATATAACCAAATCCTTTCTCACTGAAAGAATGCTCAACGCAAGTGGACGCAGTTCCCCCGTTCTTACTTCATCACCTATGCACTTAGAGGCAAGTTTTTCAAATTACACAGCTAAAACTGTCCCCGCTTTAAGTGCTGTAAAGCACTTAAAGCGGGGACAGTTTGAGCTGTGTATTTCCCAAAAGTTGCGTGCTCTGCAGATCAAAAGCTACTTTTGTTGTTACTTTTGGTCCGCAGGAGGAATGGGAGTCCTTTGCAGAGAGCGTGGGAGACCCATGAGTCCTTTGCAGTCCTCTTTTCTGCCTCTGAGGGTGAAATGAGAGTGTGAAGCCCTTTGGTAGGTAGCCATTCTCTCAGTTAGGCGCGGTGCGCAGCACAGCTGCAGTCCTCCTTGTGTGGCGACGTTCATCATGAGCCATGTCTGAAAGAGTTGATCGCATTTCATATGCTAGCATGCGGTCTCTTTGACTGTGCCGTTGTTTCAATGAGAGCATCGCTGACAATTCTGTAACCTGATAGCGCTGCCTAATTGTATTCTATGTAATAATGAGGGGGCTTGAGGAGGAGGCAGGTTTGGGGGAGAAGGAGGGAGAATGCCCGTGTGAATTAGGGAAAGGTCTCTCCTTCTTTGGAGCACGGATTGGTTCAGTGCCCTCCTCATACTACTAAGTCTTTGGCTTGACACTACCAGTTGTGTGTCTAAAGTTTCTGTGTGTGTGTTTGTATGTGTGTGTCTGTCTCTAGGGCTGAGCAGGACCTCCACCTTCCTGTGGTAGCATGTTACTCAGAACCTTGCATAAATCCCAGCCCTCCTAAAAACACGATACATGTATGTTCTTAGAAAGTTTTCTTAATGATTGGTGACAGAGCGGTGATTTAAAGGAGCTCATTTTCCATTTACCACTAAGGCCAGCTCCTCTTTGCTGAAGAGGGTCCTTGACTCTTACTTTGTGGCAGGAACTCCTAAGTATATCAACCCTTTTCAAAAGTTACAGGCTGAAAGTCAAGATCTCTCAGGTTAAACCCAATGTTCCAACTTTAACTGGGCAAATTCTCATTAGAGACCGGGGGGCAATGACTGTGCGGATGGAATCCAATGTCTTTTCAGGGTGACTTCCACGCAGTGAAGCTCTTGCTAAGACATTTAACTCTAAAATTGGGCATTGGGGAGGCACTGCACCCTCTGAAATTAGAGGTCAGGAGATTTGGATTTCATTTCCAACCATCCGCCACTCATTCAGCCACTCACATTCAAGTGACAAGCCTTAGGCCAGTCGCTTTCTGTATCTGTTTCTCGACTGTTGCACAGCGGTTTCTGTGGGACGTAAGGCCCGCTGGGAAATGACCCCTTTTTCAGCTCAGTGCCTGGGATTTTGAGTATACTTGTCAACCTGGACTTATATACACCTACGATTTTGGACTAACTCTATTACCTCTGCTAGAAATTAACACAGAAATTTCACAGTTGATTGACAGGAATGAGAATCAGTTCTAAAGGGTTAAAATAAAAACAAATCCTTTCTCAGTGAAAGAATCATCAACTGAAGTGGACACAGTTCCCTCGTTCTAACTTCATCTTCTATGCACTTAGAGGCAAGTTTTTCAAATTACACAGATAAAACTGTCCCCGCTTTAAGTGCTACAAAGCTGGGACAGTTTTAGCTGTGTATTTTACCAAGGTTGTGTGCTCTACAAGCAAAAAGCTACTTTTGTTGTTTCTTTTGGTCCGCAGGAGAAATGGGAGTCCTTTGCAGAGAGCATGGGAGACCCATGAGTCATTTGCAGTCCTCCTTTCTGCCTCTGAGGGTGAAATGAGAGTGTGAAGCACTTTGGTAAGTAGCCATTCTCTCAGGTAGGCTCGGTGCGCAACACATCTGCAGTCCTCCCTGTGTGGCTACATTTATCATGAGCCATGTCTGAAAGAATTAATCCCATTTCATATGCTAGCATGCGGTCTCTTTGACTGTGCTGTTGTTTCAATGAGAGCATCGTTGACAATTCTGTAACCTGATAGCGCTGCCTAATTGTATTCTATGTAATAATGCATGGGCTTGAGGAGGAGGCAGGTTTGTTGGAGAAGGAGGGAGAATGCACGTGTGAATTAGGGAAAGGTCTCTCCTTCTTTGGAGCATGGATGGGTTCAGTGACCTCCTCATACTACTAAGTCTTTGGCTTGAAACTACCAGTTGTGTGTCTAAAGTTTCTGTGTGTGTGTTTGTATGTGTGTGTCTGTCTCTAGGGCTGAGCAGGACCTCCACCTTCCTGTGGTAGCATGTTACTCAGAACCTTGCATAAATCCCAGCCCTCCTAAAAACACGATACATGTATGTTCCTAGAAACTTTTCTTAATGATTCGTGACAGGGCGGCGTTTTAAAGGAGCTCATTTTCCATTTACCACTAAGGCCAGCTCCTCTTTGCTGAAGAGGGTCCTTGACTCTTAGCAGGAACTCCTAAGTATATCAACCCTTTTCAAAAGTTACAGGCTGAAAGTCATGATCTCTCAGGTTAAACCCAATGTTACAACTTTAACTGGGCAAATTCTCATTAGAGACCAGGGGCAGTGACTGTGCGAATGGAATCTAATGTCTTTTCAGGGTGACTTCAATGCAGTAAAGCTCTTGCTAAGGCATTTAACTCTAAAATTGGGCATTGGGGAGACACTGCACCCTCTGAAGTTAGGGGTCAGGAGATTTGGATTTCATTTCCAACCATCCGCCACTCATTCAGCCACTCACATTCAAGGGAAAAGCCTTAGGCCAGTCACTTTCTGTATCTGTTTCTCGATTTTTGCACAGCAGTTTCTGTGGGACGTAAGGCCCACTGGGAAATGATCCCTTTTTCAGCTCAGTGCCTGGGATTTTGAGTATACTTGTCAACCTGGACTTATATACAGCTATGATTTTGGATTAACTCTATTACCTCTCCTAGAAATTAACACAGAAATTTCACAGTTGATTGACAAGAATGAGAATCAGTTCTAAAGAGTGAAAATATAACCAAATCCTTTCTCACTGAAAGAATGCTCAACGCAAGTGGACGCAGTTCCCCCGTTCTTACTTCATCACCTATGCACTTAGAGGCAAGTTTTTCAAATTACACAGCTAAAACTGTCCCCGCTTTAAGTGCTGTAAAGCACTTAAAGCGGGGACAGTTTGAGCTGTGTATTTCCCAAAAGTTGCGTGCTCTGCAGATCAAAAGCTACTTTTGTTGTTACTTTTGGTCCGCAGGAGGAATGGGAGTCCTTTGCAGAGAGCGTGGGAGACCCATGAGTCCTTTGCAGTCCTCTTTTCTGCCTCTGAGGGTGAAATGAGAGTGTGAAGCCCTTTGGTAGGTAGCCATTCTCTCAGTTAGGCGCGGTGCGCAGCACAGCTGCAGTCCTCCTTGTGTGGCGACGTTCATCATGAGCCATGTCTGAAAGAGTTGATCGCATTTCATATGCTAGCATGCGGTCTCTTTGACTGTGCCGTTGTTTCAATGAGAGCATCGCTGACAATTCTGTAACCTGATAGCGCTGCCTAATTGTATTCTATGTAATAATGAGGGGGCTTGAGGAGGAGGCAGGTTTGGGGGAGAAGGAGGGAGAATGCCCGTGTGAATTAGGGAAAGGTCTCTCCTTCTTTGGAGCACGGATTGGTTCAGTGCCCTCCTCATACTACTAAGTCTTTGGCTTGACACTACCAGTTGTGTGTCTAAAGTTTCTGTGTGTGTGTTTGTATGTGTGTGTCTGTCTCTAGGGCTGAGCAGGACCTCCACCTTCCTGTGGTAGCATGTTACTCAGAACCTTGCATAAATCCCAGCCCTCCTAAAAACACGATACATGTATGTTCTTAGAAAGTTTTCTTAATGATTGGTGACAGAGCGGTGATTTAAAGGAGCTCATTTTCCATTTACCACTAAGGCCAGCTCCTCTTTGCTGAAGAGGGTCCTTGACTCTTACTTTGTGGCAGGAACTCCTAAGTATATCAACCCTTTTCAAAAGTTACAGGCTGAAAGTCAAGATCTCTCAGGTTAAACCCAATGTTCCAACTTTAACTGGGCAAATTCTCATTAGAGACCGGGGGGCAATGACTGTGCGGATGGAATCCAATGTCTTTTCAGGGTGACTTCCACGCAGTGAAGCTCTTGCTAAGACATTTAACTCTAAAATTGGGCATTGGGGAGGCACTGCACCCTCTGAAATTAGAGGTCAGGAGATTTGGATTTCATTTCCAACCATCCGCCACTCATTCAGCCACTCACATTCAAGTGACAAGCCTTAGGCCAGTCGCTTTCTGTATCTGTTTCTCGACTGTTGCACAGCGGTTTCTGTGGGACGTAAGGCCCGCTGGGAAATGACCCCTTTTTCAGCTCAGTGCCTGGGATTTTGAGTATACTTGTCAACCTGGACTTATATACACCTACGATTTTGGACTAACTCTATTACCTCTGCTAGAAATTAACACAGAAATTTCACAGTTGATTGACAGGAATGAGAATCAGTTCTAAAGGGTTAAAATAAAAACAAATCCTTTCTCAGTGAAAGAATCATCAACTGAAGTGGACACAGTTCCCTCGTTCTAACTTCATCTTCTATGCACTTAGAGGCAAGTTTTTCAAATTACACAGATAAAACTGTCCCCGCTTTAAGTGCTACAAAGCTGGGACAGTTTTAGCTGTGTATTTTACCAAGGTTGTGTGCTCTACAAGCAAAAAGCTACTTTTGTTGTTTCTTTTGGTCCGCAGGAGAAATGGGAGTCCTTTGCAGAGAGCATGGGAGACCCATGAGTCATTTGCAGTCCTCCTTTCTGCCTCTGAGGGTGAAATGAGAGTGTGAAGCACTTTGGTAAGTAGCCATTCTCTCAGGTAGGCTCGGTGCGCAACACATCTGCAGTCCTCCCTGTGTGGCTACATTTATCATGAGCCATGTCTGAAAGAATTAATCCCATTTCATATGCTAGCATGCGGTCTCTTTGACTGTGCTGTTGTTTCAATGAGAGCATCGTTGACAATTCTGTAACCTGATAGCGCTGCCTAATTGTATTCTATGTAATAATGCATGGGCTTGAGGAGGAGGCAGGTTTGTTGGAGAAGGAGGGAGAATGCACGTGTGAATTAGGGAAAGGTCTCTCCTTCTTTGGAGCATGGATGGGTTCAGTGACCTCCTCATACTACTAAGACTTTGGCTTGACACCACCACTTGTGTGTCTAAAGTTTCTGTGTGTGTGTTTGTATGTGTGTGTCTGTCTCTAGGGCTGAGCAGGACCTCCACCTTCCTGTGGTAGCATGTTACTCAGAACCTTGCATAAATCCCAGCCCTCCTAAAAACACGATACATGTATGTTCCTAGAAACTTTTCTTAATGATTCGTGACAGGGTGGTGTTTTAAAGGAGCTCATTTTCCATTTACCACTAAGGCCAGCTCCTCTTTGCTGAAGAGGGTCCTTGACTCTTAGCAGGAACTCCTAAGTATATCAACCCTTTTCAAAAGTTACAGGCTGAAAGTCATGATCTCTCAGGTTAAACCCAATGTTACAACTTTAACTGGGCAAATTCTCATTAGAGACCAGGGGCAGTGACTGTGCGAATGGAATCTAATGTCTTTTCAGGGTGACTTCAATGCAGTAAAGCTCTTGCTAAGGCATTTAACTCTAAAATTGGGCATTGGGGAGACACTGCACCCTCTGAAGTTAGGGGTCAGGAGATTTGGATTTCATTTCCAACCATCCGCCACTCATTCAGCCACTCACATTCAAGGGAAAAGCCTTAGGCCAGTCACTTTCTGTATCTGTTTCTCGATTTTTGCACAGCAGTTTCTGTGGGACGTAAGGCCCACTGGGAAATGATCCCTTTTTCAGCTCAGTGCCTGGGATTTTGAGTATACTTGTCAACCTGGACTTATATACAGCTATGATTTTGGATTAACTCTATTACCTCTCCTAGAAATTAACACAGAAATTTCACAGTTGATTGACAAGAATGAGAATCAGTTCTAAAGAGTGAAAATATAACCAAATCCTTTCTCACTGAAAGAATGCTCAACGCAAGTGGACGCAGTTCCCCCGTTCTTACTTCATCACCTATGCACTTAGAGGCAAGTTTTTCAAATTACACAGCTAAAACTGTCCCCGCTTTAAGTGCTGTAAAGCACTTAAAGCGGGGACAGTTTGAGCTGTGTATTTCCCAAAAGTTGCGTGCTCTGCAGATCAAAAGCTACTTTTGTTGTTACTTTTGGTCCGCAGGAGGAATGGGAGTCCTTTGCAGAGAGCGTGGGAGACCCATGAGTCCTTTGCAGTCCTCTTTTCTGCCTCTGAGGGTGAAATGAGAGTGTGAAGCCCTTTGGTAGGTAGCCATTCTCTCAGTTAGGCGCGGTGCGCAGCACAGCTGCAGTCCTCCTTGTGTGGCGACGTTCATCATGAGCCATGTCTGAAAGAGTTGATCGCATTTCATATGCTAGCATGCGGTCTCTTTGACTGTGCCGTTGTTTCAATGAGAGCATCGCTGACAATTCTGTAACCTGATAGCGCTGCCTAATTGTATTCTATGTAATAATGAGGGGGCTTGAGGAGGAGGCAGGTTTGGGGGAGAAGGAGGGAGAATGCCCGTGTGAATTAGGGAAAGGTCTCTCCTTCTTTGGAGCACGGATTGGTTCAGTGCCCTCCTCATACTACTAAGTCTTTGGCTTGACACTACCAGTTGTGTGTCTAAAGTTTCTGTGTGTGTGTTTGTATGTGTGTGTCTGTCTCTAGGGCTGAGCAGGACCTCCACCTTCCTGTGGTAGCATGTTACTCAGAACCTTGCATAAATCCCAGCCCTCCTAAAAACACGATACATGTATGTTCTTAGAAAGTTTTCTTAATGATTGGTGACAGAGCGGTGATTTAAAGGAGCTCATTTTCCATTTACCACTAAGGCCAGCTCCTCTTTGCTGAAGAGGGTCCTTGACTCTTACTTTGTGGCAGGAACTCCTAAGTATATCAACCCTTTTCAAAAGTTACAGGCTGAAAGTCAAGATCTCTCAGGTTAAACCCAATGTTCCAACTTTAACTGGGCAAATTCTCATTAGAGACCGGGGGGCAATGACTGTGCGGATGGAATCCAATGTCTTTTCAGGGTGACTTCCACGCAGTGAAGCTCTTGCTAAGACATTTAACTCTAAAATTGGGCATTGGGGAGGCACTGCACCCTCTGAAATTAGAGGTCAGGAGATTTGGATTTCATTTCCAACCATCCGCCACTCATTCAGCCACTCACATTCAAGTGACAAGCCTTAGGCCAGTCGCTTTCTGTATCTGTTTCTCGACTGTTGCACAGCGGTTTCTGTGGGACGTAAGGCCCGCTGGGAAATGACCCCTTTTTCAGCTCAGTGCCTGGGATTTTGAGTATACTTGTCAACCTGGACTTATATACACCTACGATTTTGGACTAACTCTATTACCTCTGCTAGAAATTAACACAGAAATTTCACAGTTGATTGACAGGAATGAGAATCAGTTCTAAAGGGTTAAAATAAAAACAAATCCTTTCTCAGTGAAAGAATCATCAACTGAAGTGGACACAGTTCCCTCGTTCTAACTTCATCTTCTATGCACTTAGAGGCAAGTTTTTCAAATTACACAGATAAAACTGTCCCCGCTTTAAGTGCTACAAAGCTGGGACAGTTTTAGCTGTGTATTTTACCAAGGTTGTGTGCTCTACAAGCAAAAAGCTACTTTTGTTGTTTCTTTTGGTCCGCAGGAGAAATGGGAGTCCTTTGCAGAGAGCATGGGAGACCCATGAGTCATTTGCAGTCCTCCTTTCTGCCTCTGAGGGTGAAATGAGAGTGTGAAGCACTTTGGTAAGTAGCCATTCTCTCAGGTAGGCTCGGTGCGCAACACATCTGCAGTCCTCCCTGTGTGGCTACATTTATCATGAGCCATGTCTGAAAGAATTAATCCCATTTCATATGCTAGCATGCGGTCTCTTTGACTGTGCTGTTGTTTCAATGAGAGCATCGTTGACAATTCTGTAACCTGATAGCGCTGCCTAATTGTATTCTATGTAATAATGCATGGGCTTGAGGAGGAGGCAGGTTTGTTGGAGAAGGAGGGAGAATGCACGTGTGAATTAGGGAAAGGTCTCTCCTTCTTTGGAGCATGGATGGGTTCAGTGACCTCCTCATACTACTAAGACTTTGGCTTGACACCACCACTTGTGTGTCTAAAGTTTCTGTGTGTGTGTTTGTATGTGTGTGTCTGTCTCTAGGGCTGAGCAGGACCTCCACCTTCCTGTGGTAGCATGTTACTCAGAACCTTGCATAAATCCCAGCCCTCCTAAAAACACGATACATGTATGTTCCTAGAAACTTTTCTTAATGATTCGTGACAGGGTGGTGTTTTAAAGGAGCTCATTTTCCATTTACCACTAAGGCCAGCTCCTCTTTGCTGAAGAGGGTCCTTGACTCTTAGCAGGAACTCCTAAGTATATCAACCCTTTTCAAAAGTTACAGGCTGAAAGTCATGATCTCTCAGGTTAAACCCAATGTTACAACTTTAACTGGGCAAATTCTCATTAGAGACCAGGGGCAGTGACTGTGCGAATGGAATCTAATGTCTTTTCAGGGTGACTTCAATGCAGTAAAGCTCTTGCTAAGGCATTTAACTCTAAAATTGGGCATTGGGGAGACACTGCACCCTCTGAAGTTAGGGGTCAGGAGATTTGGATTTCATTTCCAACCATCCGCCACTCATTCAGCCACTCACATTCAAGGGAAAAGCCTTAGGCCAGTCACTTTCTGTATCTGTTTCTCGATTTTTGCACAGCAGTTTCTGTGGGACGTAAGGCCCACTGGGAAATGATCCCTTTTTCAGCTCAGTGCCTGGGATTTTGAGTATACTTGTCAACCTGGACTTATATACAGCTATGATTTTGGATTAACTCTATTACCTCTCCTAGAAATTAACACAGAAATTTCACAGTTGATTGACAAGAATGAGAATCAGTTCTAAAGAGTGAAAATATAACCAAATCCTTTCTCACTGAAAGAATGCTCAACGCAAGTGGACGCAGTTCCCCCGTTCTTACTTCGTCACCTATGCACTTAGAGGCAAGTTTTTCAAATTACACAGCTCAAACTGTCCCCGCTTTAAGTGCTGTAAAGCACTTAAAGCGGGGACAGTTTTAGCTGTGTATTTCCCAAAAGTTGCGTGCTCTGCAGATCAAAAGCTACTTTTGTTGTTACTTTTGGTCCGCAGGAGGAATGGGAGTCCTTTGCAGAGAGCGTGGGAGACCCATGAGTCCTTTGCAGTCCTCTTTTCTGCCTCTGAGGGTGAAATGAGAGTGTGAAGCCCTTTGGTAGGTAGCCATTCTCTCAGTTAGGCGCGGTGCGCAGCACAGCTGCAGTCCTCCTTGTGTGGCGACGTTCATCATGAGCCATGTCTGAAAGAGTTGATCGCATTTCATATGCTAGCATGCGGTCTCTTTGACTGTGCCGTTGTTTCAATGAGAGCATCGCTGACAATTCTGTAACCTGATAGCGCTGCCTAATTGTATTCTATGTAATAATGAGGGGGCTTGAGGAGGAGGCAGGTTTGGGGGAGAAGGAGGGAGAATGCCCGTGTGAATTAGGGAAAGGTCTCTCCTTCTTTGGAGCACGGATTGGTTCAGTGCCCTCCTCATACTACTAAGTCTTTGGCTTGACACTACCAGTTGTGTGTCTAAAGTTTCTGTGTGTGTGTTTGTATGTGTGTGTCTGTCTCTAGGGCTGAGCAGGACCTCCACCTTCCTGTGGTAGCATGTTACTCAGAACCTTGCATAAATCCCAGCCCTCCTAAAAACACGATACATGTATGTTCTTAGAAACTTTTCTTAATGATTGGTGACAGAGCGGTGATTTAAAGGAGCTCATTTTCCATTTACCACTAAGGCCAGCTCCTCTTTGCTGAAGAGGGTCCTTGACTCTTACTTTGTGGCAGGAACTCCTAAGTATATCAACCCTTTTCAAAAGTTACAGGCTGAAAGTCAAGATCTCTCAGGTTAAACCCAATGTTCCAACTTTAACTGGGCAAATTCTCATTAGAGACCGGGGGGCAATGACTGTGCGGATGGAATCCAATGTCTTTTCAGGGTGACTTCCATGCAGTGAAGCTCTTGCTAAGACATTTAACTCTAAAATTGGGCATTGGGGAGGCACTGCACCCTCTGAAATTAGAGGTCAGGAGATTTGGATTTCATTTCCAACCATCCGCCACTCATTCAGCCACTCACATTCAAGTGACAAGCCTTAGGCCAGTCGCTTTCTGTATCTGTTTCTCGACTGTTGCACAGCGGTTTCTGTGGGACGTAAGGCCCGCTGGGAAATGACCCCTTTTTCAGCTCAGTGCCTGGGATTTTGAGTATACTTGTCAACCTGGGCTTATATACACCTACGATTTTGGACTAACTCTATTACCTCTGCTAGAAATTAACACAGAAATTTCACAGTTGATTGACAGGAATGAGAATCAGTTCTAAAGGGTTAAAATAAAAACAAATCCTTTCTCAGTGAAAGAATCATCAACTGAAGTGGACACAGTTCCCTCGTTCTAACTTCATCTTCTATGCACTTAGAGGCAAGTTTTTCAAATTACACAGATAAAACTGTCCCCGCTTTAAGTGCTACAAAGCTGGGACAGTTTTAGCTGTGTATTTTACCAAGGTTGTGTGCTCTACAAGCAAAAAGCTACTTTTGTTGTTTCTTTTGGTCCGCAGGAGAAATGGGAGTCCTTTGCAGAGAGCATGGGAGACCCATGAGTCATTTGCAGTCCTCCTTTCTGCCTCTGAGGGTGAAATGAGAGTGTGAAGCACTTTGGTAAGTAGCCATTCTCTCAGGTAGGCTCGGTGCGCAACACATCTGCAGTCCTCCCTGTGTGGCTACATTTATCATGAGCCATGTCTGAAAGAATTAATCCCATTTCATATGCTAGCATGCGGTCTCTTTGACTGTGCCGTTGTTTCAATGAGAGCATCGCTGACAATTCTGTAACCTGATAGCGCTGCCTAATTGTATTCTATGTAATAATGAGGGGGCTTGAGGAGGAGGCAGGTTTGGGGGAGAAGGAGGGAGAATGCCCGTGTGAATTAGGGAAAGGTCTCTCCTTCTTTGGAGCACGGATTGGTTCAGTGCCCTCCTCATACTACTAAGTCTTTGGCTTGACACTACCACTTGTGTGTCTAAAGTTTCTGTGTGTGTGTTTGTATGTGTGTGTCTGTCTCTAGGGCTGAGCAGGACCTCCACCTTCCTGTGGTAGCATGTTACTCAGAACCTTGCATAAATCCCAGCCCTCCTAAAAACACGATACATGTATGTTCTTAGAAAGTTTTCTTAATGATTGGTGACAGAGCGGTGATTTAAAGGAGCTCATTTTCCATTTACCACTAAGGCCAGCTCCTCTTTGCTGAAGAGGGTCCTTGACTCTTACTTTGTGGCAGGAACTCCTAAGTATATCAACCCTTTTCAAAAGTTACAGGCTGAAAGTCAAGATCTCTCAGGTTAAACCCAATGTTCCAACTTTAACTGGGCAAATTCTCATTAGAGACCGGGGGGCAATGACTGTGCGGATGGAATCCAATGTCTTTTCAGGGTGACTTCCACGCAGTGAAGCTCTTGCTAAGACATTTAACTCTAAAATTGGGCATTGGGGAGGCACTGCACCCTCTGAAATTAGAGGTCAGGAGATTTGGATTTCATTTCCAACCATCCGCCACTCATTCAGCCACTCACATTCAAGTGACAAGCCTTAGGCCAGTCGCTTTCTGTATCTGTTTCTCGACTGTTGCACAGCGGTTTCTGTGGGACGTAAGGCCCGCTGGGAAATGACCCCTTTTTCAGCTCAGTGCCTGGGATTTTGAGTATACTTGTCAACCTGGACTTATATACACCTACGATTTTGGACTAACTCTATTACCTCTGCTAGAAATTAACACAGAAATTTCACAGTTGATTGACAGGAATGAGAATCAGTTCTAAAGGGTTAAAATAAAAACAAATCCTTTCTCAGTGAAAGAATCATCAACTGAAGTGGACACAGTTCCCTCGTTCTAACTTCATCTTCTATGCACTTAGAGGCAAGTTTTTCAAATTACACAGATAAAACTGTCCCCGCTTTAAGTGCTACAAAGCTGGGACAGTTTTAGCTGTGTATTTTACCAAGGTTGTGTGCTCTACAAGCAAAAAGCTACTTTTGTTGTTTCTTTTGGTCCGCAGGAGAAATGGGAGTCCTTTGCAGAGAGCATGGGAGACCCATGAGTCATTTGCAGTCCTCCTTTCTGCCTCTGAGGGTGAAATGAGAGTGTGAAGCACTTTGGTAAGTAGCCATTCTCTCAGGTAGGCTCGGTGCGCAACACATCTGCAGTCCTCCCTGTGTGGCTACATTTATCATGAGCCATGTCTGAAAGAATTAATCCCATTTCATATGCTAGCATGCGGTCTCTTTGACTGTGCTGTTGTTTCAATGAGAGCATCGTTGACAATTCTGTAACCTGATAGCGCTGCCTAATTGTATTCTATGTAATAATGCATGGGCTTGAGGAGGAGGCAGGTTTGTTGGAGAAGGAGGGAGAATGCACGTGTGAATTAGGGAAAGGTCTCTCCTTCTTTGGAGCATGGATGGGTTCAGTGACCTCCTCATACTACTAAGTCTTTGGCTTGACACCACCAGTTGTGTGTCTAAAGTTTCTGTGTGTGTGTTTGTATGTGTGTGTCTGTCTCTAGGGCTGAGCAGGACCTCCACCTTCCTGTGGTAGCATGTTACTCAGAACCTTGCATAAATCCCAGCCCTCCTAAAAACACGATACATGTATGTTCCTAGAAACTTTTCTTAATGATTCGTGACAGGGCGGCGTTTTAAAGGAGCTCATTTTCCATTTACCACTAAGGCCAGCTCCTCTTTGCTGAAGAGGGTCCTTGACTCTTAGCAGGAACTCCTAAGTATATCAACCCTTTTCAAAAGTTACAGGCTGAAAGTCATGATCTCTCAGGTTAAACCCAATGTTACAACTTTAACTGGGCAAATTCTCATTAGAGACCAGGGGCAGTGACTGTGCGAATGGAATCTAATGTCTTTTCAGGGTGACTTCAATGCAGTAAAGCTCTTGCTAAGGCATTTAACTCTAAAATTGGGCATTGGGGAGACACTGCACCCTCTGAAGTTAGGGGTCAGGAGATTTGGATTTCATTTCCAACCATCCGCCACTCATTCAGCCACTCACATTCAAGGGAAAAGCCTTAGGCCAGTCACTTTCTGTATCTGTTTCTCGATTTTTGCACAGCAGTTTCTGTGGGACGTAAGGCCCACTGGGAAATGATCCCTTTTTCAGCTCAGTGCCTGGGATTTTGAGTATACTTGTCAACCTGGACTTATATACAGCTATGATTTTGGATTAACTCTATTACCTCTCCTAGAAATTAACACAGAAATTTCACAGTTGATTGACAAGAATGAGAATCAGTTCTAAAGAGTGAAAATATAACCAAATCCTTTCTCACTGAAAGAATGCTCAACGCAAGTGGACGCAGTTCCCCCGTTCTTACTTCATCACCTATGCACTTAGAGGCAAGTTTTTCAAATTACACAGCTCAAACTGTCCCCGCTTTAAGTGCTGTAAAGCACTTAAAGCGGGGACAGTTTTAGCTGTGTATTTCCCAAAAGTTGCGTGCTCTGCAGATCAAAAGCTACTTTTGTTGTTACTTTTGGTCCGCAGGAGGAATGGGAGTCCTTTGCAGAGAGCGTGGGAGACCCATGAGTCCTTTGCAGTCCTCTTTTCTGCCTCTGAGGGTGAAATGAGAGTGTGAAGCCCTTTGGTAGGTAGCCATTCTCTCAGTTAGGCGCGGTGCGCAGCACAGCTGCAGTCCTCCTTGTGTGGCGACGTTCATCATGAGCCATGTCTGAAAGAGTTGATCGCATTTCATATGCTAGCATGCGGTCTCTTTGACTGTGCCGTTGTTTCAATGAGAGCATCGCTGACAATTCTGTAACCTGATAGCGCTGCCTAATTGTATTCTATGTAATAATGAGGGGGCTTGAGGAGGAGGCAGGTTTGGGGGAGAAGGAGGGAGAATGCCCGTGTGAATTAGGGAAAGGTCTCTCCTTCTTTGGAGCACGGATTGGTTCAGTGCCCTCCTCATACTACTAAGTCTTTGGCTTGACACTACCAGTTGTGTGTCTAAAGTTTCTGTGTGTGTGTTTGTATGTGTGTGTCTGTCTCTAGGGCTGAGCAGGACCTCCACCTTCCTGTGGTAGCATGTTACTCAGAACCTTGCATAAATCCCAGCCCTCCTAAAAACACGATACATGTATGTTCTTAGAAAGTTTTCTTAATGATTGGTGACAGAGCGGTGATTTAAAGGAGCTCATTTTCCATTTACCACTAAGGCCAGCTCCTCTTTGCTGAAGAGGGTCCTTGACTCTTACTTTGTGGCAGGAACTCCTAAGTATATCAACCCTTTTCAAAAGTTACAGGCTGAAAGTCAAGATCTCTCAGGTTAAACCCAATGTTCCAACTTTAACTGGGCAAATTCTCATTAGAGACCGGGGGGCAATGACTGTGCGGATGGAATCCAATGTCTTTTCAGGGTGACTTCCACGCAGTGAAGCTCTTGCTAAGACATTAAACTCTAAAATTGGGCATTGGGGAGGCACTGCACCCTCTGAAATTAGAGGTCAGGAGATTTGGATTTCATTTCCAACCATCCGCCACTCATTCAGCCACTCACATTCAAGTGACAAGCCTTAGGCCAGTCGCTTTCTGTATCTGTTTCTCGACTGTTGCACAGCGGTTTCTGTGGGACGTAAGGCCCGCTGGGAAATGACCCCTTTTTCAGCTCAGTGCCTGGGATTTTGAGTATACTTGTCAACCTGGACTTATATACACCTACGATTTTGGACTAACTCTATTACCTCTGCTAGAAATTAACACAGAAATTTCACAGTTGATTGACAGGAATGAGAATCAGTTCTAAAGGGTTAAAATAAAAACAAATCCTTTCTCAGTGAAAGAATCATCAACTGAAGTGGACACAGTTCCCTCGTTCTAACTTCATCTTCTATGCACTTAGAGGCAAGTTTTTCAAATTACACAGATAAAACTGTCCCCGCTTTAAGTGCTACAAAGCTGGGACAGTTTTAGCTGTGTATTTTACCAAGGTTGTGTGCTCTACAAGCAAAAAGCTACTTTTGTTGTTTCTTTTGGTCCGCAGGAGAAATGGGAGTCCTTTGCAGAGAGCATGGGAGACCCATGAGTCATTTGCAGTCCTCCTTTCTGCCTCTGAGGGTGAAATGAGAGTGTGAAGCACTTTGGTAAGTAGCCATTCTCTCAGGTAGGCTCGGTGCGCAACACATCTGCAGTCCTCCCTGTGTGGCTACATTTATCATGAGCCATGTCTGAAAGAATTAATCCCATTTCATATGCTAGCATGCGGTCTCTTTGACTGTGCTGTTGTTTCAATGAGAGCATCGTTGACAATTCTGTAACCTGATAGCGCTGCCTAATTGTATTCTATGTAATAATGCATGGGCTTGAGGAGGAGGCAGGTTTGTTGGAGAAGGAGGGAGAATGCACGTGTGAATTAGGGAAAGGTCTCTCCTTCTTTGGAGCATGGATGGGTTCAGTGACCTCCTCATACTACTAAGACTTTGGCTTGACACTACCACTTGTGTGTCTAAAGTTTCTGTGTGTGTGTTTGTATGTGTGTGTCTGTCTCTAGGGCTGAGCAGGACCTCCACCTTCCTGTGGTAGCATGTTACTCAGAACCTTGCATAAATCCCAGCCCTCCTAAAAACACGATACATGTATGTTCCTAGAAACTTTTCTTAATGATTCGTGACAGGGTGGTGTTTTAAAGGAGCTCATTTTCCATTTACCACTAAGGCCAGCTCCTCTTTGCTGAAGAGGGTCCTTGACTCT
The DNA here is from genome assembly GCF_030222135.1 of Aotus nancymaae. NCBI lineage: Eukaryota > Metazoa > Chordata > Mammalia > Primates > Aotidae > Aotus > Aotus nancymaae. Next base: position 24,073 of record NW_026988460.1, read on the forward strand.
TAGCAGGAACTCCTAAGTATATCAACCCTTTTCAAAAGTTACAGGCTGAAAGTCATGATCTCTCAGGTTAAACCCAATGTTACAACTTTAACTGGGCAAATTCTCATTAGAGACCAGGGGCAGTGACTGTGCGAATGGAATCTAATGTCTTTTCAGGGTGACTTCAATGCAGTAAAGCTCTTGCTAAGGCATTTAACTCTAAAATTGGGCATTGGGGAGACACTGCACCCTCTGAAGTTAGGGGTCAGGAGATTTGGATTTCATTTCCAACCATCCGCCACTCATTCAGCCACTCACATTCAAGGGAAAAGCCTTAGGCCAGTCACTTTCTGTATCTGTTTCTCGATTTTTGCACAGCAGTTTCTGTGGGACGTAAGGCCCACTGGGAAATGATCCCTTTTTCAGCTCAGTGCCTGGGATTTTGAGTATACTTGTCAACCTGGACTTATATACAGCTATGATTTTGGATTAACTCTATTACCTCTCCTAGAAATTAACACAGAAATTTCACAGTTGATTGACAAGAATGAGAATCAGTTCTAAAGAGTGAAAATATAACCAAATCCTTTCTCACTGAAAGAATGCTCAACGCAAGTGGACGCAGTTCCCCCGTTCTTACTTCATCACCTATGCACTTAGAGGCAAGTTTTTCAAATTACACAGCTAAAACTGTCCCCGCTTTAAGTGCTGTAAAGCACTTAAAGCGGGGACAGTTTTAGCTGTGTATTTCCCAAAAGTTGCGTGCTCTGCAGATCAAAAGCTACTTTTGTTGTTACTTTTGGTCCGCAGGAGGAATGGGAGTCCTTTGCAGAGAGCGTGGGAGACCCATGAGTCCTTTGCAGTCCTCTTTTCTGCCTCTGAGGGTGAAATGAGAGTGTGAAGCCCTTTGGTAGGTAGCCATTCTCTCAGTTAGGCGCGGTGCGCAGCACAGCTGCAGTCCTCCTTGTGTGGCGACGTTCATCATGAGCCATGTCTGAAAGAGTTGATCGCATTTCATATGCTAGCATGCGGTCTCTTTGACTGTGCCGTTGTTTCAATGAGAGCATCGCTGACAATTCTGTAACCTGATAGCGCTGCCTAATTGTATTCTATGTAATAATGAGGGGGCTTGAGGAGGAGGCAGGTTTGGGGGAGAAGGAGGGAGAATGCCCGTGTGAATTAGGGAAAGGTCTCTCCTTCTTTGGAGCACGGATTGGTTCAGTGCCCTCCTCATACTACTAAGTCTTTGGCTTGACACTACCAGTTGTGTGTCTAAAGTTTCTGTGTGTGTGTTTGTATGTGTGTGTCTGTCTCTAGGGCTGAGCAGGACCTCCACCTTCCTGTGGTAGCATGTTACTCAGAACCTTGCATAAATCCCAGCCCTCCTAAAAACACGATACATGTATGTTCTTAGAAAGTTTTCTTAATGATTGGTGACAGAGCGGTGATTTAAAGGAGCTCATTTTCCATTTACCACTAAGGCCAGCTCCTCTTTGCTGAAGAGGGTCCTTGACTCTTACTTTGTGGCAGGAACTCCTAAGTATATCAACCCTTTTCAAAAGTTACAGGCTGAAAGTCAAGATCTCTCAGGTTAAACCCAATGTTCCAACTTTAACTGGGCAAATTCTCATTAGAGACCGGGGGGCAATGACTGTGCGGATGGAATCCAATGTCTTTTCAGGGTGACTTCCACGCAGTGAAGCTCTTGCTAAGACATTAAACTCTAAAATTGGGCATTGGGGAGGCACTGCACCCTCTGAAATTAGAGGTCAGGAGATTTGGATTTCATTTCCAACCATCCGCCACTCATTCAGCCACTCACATTCAAGTGACAAGCCTTAGGCCAGTCGCTTTCTGTATCTGTTTCTCGACTGTTGCACAGCGGTTTCTGTGGGACGTAAGGCCCGCTGGGAAATGACCCCTTTTTCAGCTCAGTGCCTGGGATTTTGAGTATACTTGTCAACCTGGACTTATATACACCTACGATTTTGGACTAACTCTATTACCTCTGCTAGAAATTAACACAGAAATTTCACAGTTGATTGACAGGAATGAGAATCAGTTCTAAAGGGTTAAAATAAAAACAAATCCTTTCTCAGTGAAAGAATCATCAACTGAAGTGGACACAGTTCCCTCGTTCTAACTTCATCTTCTATGCACTTAGAGGCAAGTTTTTCAAATTACACAGATAAAACTGTCCCCGCTTTAAGTGCTACAAAGCTGGGACAGTTTTAGCTGTGTATTTTACCAAGGTTGTGTGCTCTACAAGCAAAAAGCTACTTTTGTTGTTTCTTTTGGTCCGCAGGAGAAATGGGAGTCCTTTGCAGAGAGCATGGGAGACCCATGAGTCATTTGCAGTCCTCCTTTCTGCCTCTGAGGGTGAAATGAGAGTGTGAAGCACTTTGGTAAGTAGCCATTCTCTCAGGTAGGCTCGGTGCGCAACACATCTGCAGTCCTCCCTGTGTGGCTACATTTATCATGAGCCATGTCTGAAAGAATTAATCCCATTTCATATGCTAGCATGCGGTCTCTTTGACTGTGCTGTTGTTTCAATGAGAGCATCGTTGACAATTCTGTAACCTGATAGCGCTGCCTAATTGTATTCTATGTAATAATGCATGGGCTTGAGGAGGAGGCAGGTTTGTTGGAGAAGGAGGGAGAATGCACGTGTGAATTAGGGAAAGGTCTCTCCTTCTTTGGAGCATGGATGGGTTCAGTGACCTCCTCATACTACTAAGACTTTGGCTTGACACTACCACTTGTGTGTCTAAAGTTTCTGTGTGTGTGTTTGTATGTGTGTGTCTGTCTCTAGGGCTGAGCAGGACCTCCACCTTCCTGTGGTAGCATGTTACTCAGAACCTTGCATAAATCCCAGCCCTCCTAAAAACACGATACATGTATGTTCCTAGAAACTTTTCTTAATGATTCGTGACAGGGTGGTGTTTTAAAGGAGCTCATTTTCCATTTACCACTAAGGCCAGCTCCTCTTTGCTGAAGAGGGTCCTTGACTCTTAGCAGGAACTCCTAAGTATATCAACCCTTTTCAAAAGTTACAGGCTGAAAGTCATGATCTCTCAGGTTAAACCCAATGTTACAACTTTAACTGGGCAAATTCTCATTAGAGACCAGGGGCAGTGACTGTGCGAATGGAATCTAATGTCTTTTCAGGGTGACTTCAATGCAGTAAAGCTCTTGCTAAGGCATTTAACTCTAAAATTGGGCATTGGGGAGACACTGCACCCTCTGAAGTTAGGGGTCAGGAGATTTGGATTTCATTTCCAACCATCCGCCACTCATTCAGCCACTCACATTCAAGGGAAAAGCCTTAGGCCAGTCACTTTCTGTATCTGTTTCTCGATTTTTGCACAGCAGTTTCTGTGGGACGTAAGGCCCACTGGGAAATGATCCCTTTTTCAGCTCAGTGCCTGGGATTTTGAGTATACTTGTCAACCTGGACTTATATACAGCTATGATTTTGGATTAACTCTATTACCTCTCCTAGAAATTAACACAGAAATTTCACAGTTGATTGACAAGAATGAGAATCAGTTCTAAAGAGTGAAAATATAACCAAATCCTTTCTCACTGAAAGAATGCTCAACGCAAGTGGACGCAGTTCCCCCGTTCTTACTTCATCACCTATGCACTTAGAGGCAAGTTTTTCAAATTACACAGCTCAAACTGTCCCCGCTTTAAGTGCTGTAAAGCACTTAAAGCGGGGACAGTTTTAGCTGTGTATTTCCCAAAAGTTGCGTGCTCTGCAGATCAAAAGCTACTTTTGTTGTTACTTTTGGTCCGCAGGAGGAATGGGAGTCCTTTGCAGAGAGCGTGGGAGACCCATGAGTCCTTTGCAGTCCTCTTTTCTGCCTCTGAGGGTGAAATGAGAGTGTGAAGCCCTTTGGTAGGTAGCCATTCTCTCAGTTAGGCGCGGTGCGCAGCACAGCTGCAGTCCTCCTTGTGTGGCGACGTTCATCATGAGCCATGTCTGAAAGAGTTGATCGCATTTCATATGCTAGCATGCGGTCTCTTTGACTGTGCCGTTGTTTCAATGAGAGCATCGCTGACAATTCTGTAACCTGATAGCGCTGCCTAATTGTATTCTATGTAATAATGAGGGGGCTTGAGGAGGAGGCAGGTTTGGGGGAGAAGGAGGGAGAATGCCCGTGTGAATTAGGGAAAGGTCTCTCCTTCTTTGGAGCACGGATTGGTTCAGTGCCCTCCTCATACTACTAAGTCTTTGGCTTGACACTACCAGTTGTGTGTCTAAAGTTTCTGTGTGTGTGTTTGTATGTGTGTGTCTGTCTCTAGGGCTGAGCAGGACCTCCACCTTCCTGTGGTAGCATGTTACTCAGAACCTTGCATAAATCCCAGCCCTCCTAAAAACACGATACATGTATGTTCTTAGAAAGTTTTCTTAATGATTGGTGACAGAGCGGTGATTTAAAGGAGCTCATTTTCCATTTACCACTAAGGCCAGCTCCTCTTTGCTGAAGAGGGTCCTTGACTCTTACTTTGTGGCAGGAACTCCTAAGTATATCAACCCTTTTCAAAAGTTACAGGCTGAAAGTCAAGATCTCTCAGGTTAAACCCAATGTTCCAACTTTAACTGGGCAAATTCTCATTAGAGACCGGGGGGCAATGACTGTGCGGATGGAATCCAATGTCTTTTCAGGGTGACTTCCACGCAGTGAAGCTCTTGCTAAGACATTTAACTCTAAAATTGGGCATTGGGGAGGCACTGCACCCTCTGAAATTAGAGGTCAGGAGATTTGGATTTCATTTCCAACCATCCGCCACTCATTCAGCCACTCACATTCAAGTGACAAGCCTTAGGCCAGTCGCTTTCTGTATCTGTTTCTCGACTGTTGCACAGCGGTTTCTGTGGGACGTAAGGCCCGCTGGGAAATGACCCCTTTTTCAGCTCAGTGCCTGGGATTTTGAGTATACTTGTCAACCTGGACTTATATACACCTACGATTTTGGACTAACTCTATTACCTCTGCTAGAAATTAACACAGAAATTTCACAGTTGATTGACAGGAATGAGAATCAGTTCTAAAGGGTTAAAATAAAAACAAATCCTTTCTCAGTGAAAGAATCATCAACTGAAGTGGACACAGTTCCCTCGTTCTAACTTCATCTTCTATGCACTTAGAGGCAAGTTTTTCAAATTACACAGATAAAACTGTCCCCGCTTTAAGTGCTACAAAGCTGGGACAGTTTTAGCTGTGTATTTTACCAAGGTTGTGTGCTCTACAAGCAAAAAGCTACTTTTGTTGTTTCTTTTGGTCCGCAGGAGAAATGGGAGTCCTTTGCAGAGAGCATGGGAGACCCATGAGTCATTTGCAGTCCTCCTTTCTGCCTCTGAGGGTGAAATGAGAGTGTGAAGCACTTTGGTAAGTAGCCATTCTCTCAGGTAGGCTCGGTGCGCAACACATCTGCAGTCCTCCCTGTGTGGCTACATTTATCATGAGCCATGTCTGAAAGAATTAATCCCATTTCATATGCTAGCATGCGGTCTCTTTGACTGTGCTGTTGTTTCAATGAGAGCATCGTTGACAATTCTGTAACCTGATAGCGCTGCCTAATTGTATTCTATGTAATAATGCATGGGCTTGAGGAGGAGGCAGGTTTGTTGGAGAAGGAGGGAGAATGCACGTGTGAATTAGGGAAAGGTCTCTCCTTCTTTGGAGCATGGATGGGTTCAGTGACCTCCTCATACTACTAAGTCTTTGGCTTGACACCACCAGTTGTGTGTCTAAAGTTTCTGTGTGTGTGTTTGTATGTGTGTGTCTGTCTCTAGGGCTGAGCAGGACCTCCACCTTCCTGTGGTAGCATGTTACTCAGAACCTTGCATAAATCCCAGCCCTCCTAAAAACACGATACATGTATGTTCCTAGAAACTTTTCTTAATGATTCGTGACAGGGCGGCGTTTTAAAGGAGCTCATTTTCCATTTACCACTAAGGCCAGCTCCTCTTTGCTGAAGAGGGTCCTTGACTCTTAGCAGGAACTCCTAAGTATATCAACCCTTTTCAAAAGTTACAGGCTGAAAGTCATGATCTCTCAGGTTAAACCCAATGTTACAACTTTAACTGGGCAAATTCTCATTAGAGACCAGGGGCAGTGACTGTGCGAATGGAATCTAATGTCTTTTCAGGGTGACTTCAATGCAGTAAAGCTCTTGCTAAGGCATTTAACTCTAAAATTGGGCATTGGGGAGACACTGCACCCTCTGAAGTTAGGGGTCAGGAGATTTGGATTTCATTTCCAACCATCCGCCACTCATTCAGCCACTCACATTCAAGGGAAAAGCCTTAGGCCAGTCACTTTCTGTATCTGTTTCTCGATTTTTGCACAGCAGTTTCTGTGGGACGTAAGGCCCACTGGGAAATGATCCCTTTTTCAGCTCAGTGCCTGGGATTTTGAGTATACTTGTCAACCTGGACTTATATACAGCTATGATTTTGGATTAACTCTATTACCTCTCCTAGAAATTAACACAGAAATTTCACAGTTGATTGACAAGAATGAGAATCAGTTCTAAAGAGTGAAAATATAACCAAATCCTTTCTCACTGAAAGAATGCTCAACGCAAGTGGACGCAGTTCCCCCGTTCTTACTTCATCACCTATGCACTTAGAGGCAAGTTTTTCAAATTACACAGCTCAAACTGTCCCCGCTTTAAGTGCTGTAAAGCACTTAAAGCGGGGACAGTTTTAGCTGTGTATTTCCCAAAAGTTGCGTGCTCTGCAGATCAAAAGCTACTTTTGTTGTTACTTTTGGTCCGCAGGAGGAATGGGAGTCCTTTGCAGAGAGCGTGGGAGACCCATGAGTCCTTTGCAGTCCTCTTTTCTGCCTCTGAGGGTGAAATGAGAGTGTGAAGCCCTTTGGTAGGTAGCCATTCTCTCAGTTAGGCGCGGTGCGCAGCACAGCTGCAGTCCTCCTTGTGTGGCGACGTTCATCATGAGCCATGTCTGAAAGAGTTGATCGCATTTCATATGCTAGCATGCGGTCTCTTTGACTGTGCCGTTGTTTCAATGAGAGCATCGCTGACAATTCTGTAACCTGATAGCGCTGCCTAATTGTATTCTATGTAATAATGAGGGGGCTTGAGGAGGAGGCAGGTTTGGGGGAGAAGGAGGGAGAATGCCCGTGTGAATTAGGGAAAGGTCTCTCCTTCTTTGGAGCACGGATTGGTTCAGTGCCCTCCTCATACTACTAAGTCTTTGGCTTGAAACTACCAGTTGTGTGTCTAAAGTTTCTGTGTGTGTGTTTGTATGTGTGTGTCTGTCTCTAGGGCTGAGCAGGACCTCCACCTTCCTGTGGTAGCATGTTACTCAGAACCTTGCATAAATCCCAGCCCTCCTAAAAACACGATACATGTATGTTCTTAGAAAGTTTTCTTAATGATTGGTGACAGAGCGGTGATTTAAAGGAGCTCATTTTCCATTTACCACTAAGGCCAGCTCCTCTTTGCTGAAGAGGGTCCTTGACTCTTACTTTGTGGCAGGAACTCCTAAGTATATCAACCCTTTTCAAAAGTTACAGGCTGAAAGTCAAGATCTCTCAGGTTAAACCCAATGTTCCAACTTTAACTGGGCAAATTCTCATTAGAGACCGGGGGGCAATGACTGTGCGGATGGAATCCAATGTCTTTTCAGGGTGACTTCCACGCAGTGAAGCTCTTGCTAAGACATTTAACTCTAAAATTGGGCATTGGGGAGGCACTGCACCCTCTGAAATTAGAGGTCAGGAGATTTGGATTTCATTTCCAACCATCCGCCACTCATTCAGCCACTCACATTCAAGTGACAAGCCTTAGGCCAGTCGCTTTCTGTATCTGTTTCTCGACTGTTGCACAGCGGTTTCTGTGGGACGTAAGGCCCGCTGGGAAATGACCCCTTTTTCAGCTCAGTGCCTGGGATTTTGAGTATACTTGTCAACCTGGACTTATATACACCTACGATTTTGGACTAACTCTATTACCTCTGCTAGAAATTAACACAGAAATTTCACAGTTGATTGACAGGAATGAGAATCAGTTCTAAAGGGTTAAAATAAAAACAAATCCTTTCTCAGTGAAAGAATCATCAACTGAAGTGGACACAGTTCCCTCGTTCTAACTTCATCTTCTATGCACTTAGAGGCAAGTTTTTCAAATTACACAGATAAAACTGTCCCCGCTTTAAGTGCTACAAAGCTGGGACAGTTTTAGCTGTGTATTTTACCAAGGTTGTGTGCTCTACAAGCAAAAAGCTACTTTTGTTGTTTCTTTTGGTCCGCAGGAGAAATGGGAGTCCTTTGCAGAGAGCATGGGAGACCCATGAGTCATTTGCAGTCCTCCTTTCTGCCTCTGAGGGTGAAATGAGAGTGTGAAGCACTTTGGTAAGTAGCCATTCTCTCAGGTAGGCTCGGTGCGCAACACATCTGCAGTCCTCCCTGTGTGGCTACATTTATCATGAGCCATGTCTGAAAGAATTAATCCCATTTCATATGCTAGCATGCGGTCTCTTTGACTGTGCTGTTGTTTCAATGAGAGCATCGTTGACAATTCTGTAACCTGATAGCGCTGCCTAATTGTATTCTATGTAATAATGCATGGGCTTGAGGAGGAGGCAGGTTTGTTGGAGAAGGAGGGAGAATGCACGTGTGAATTAGGGAAAGGTCTCTCCTTCTTTGGAGCATGGATGGGTTCAGTGACCTCCTCATACTACTAAGTCTTTGGCTTGACACCACCAGTTGTGTGTCTAAAGTTTCTGTGTGTGTGTTTGTATGTGTGTGTCTGTCTCTAGGGCTGAGCAGGACCTCCACCTTCCTGTGGTAGCATGTTACTCAGAACCTTGCATAAATCCCAGCCCTCCTAAAAACACGATACATGTATGTTCCTAGAAACTTTTCTTAATGATTCGTGACAGGGCGGCGTTTTAAAGGAGCTCATTTTCCATTTACCACTAAGGCCAGCTCCTCTTTGCTGAAGAGGGTCCTTGACTCTTAGCAGGAACTCCTAAGTATATCAACCCTTTTCAAAAGTTACAGGCTGAAAGTCATGATCTCTCAGGTTAAACCCAATGTTACAACTTTAACTGGGCAAATTCTCATTAGAGACCAGGGGCAGTGACTGTGCGAATGGAATCTAATGTCTTTTCAGGGTGACTTCAATGCAGTAAAGCTCTTGCTAAGGCATTTAACTCTAAAATTGGGCATTGGGGAGACACTGCACCCTCTGAAGTTAGGGGTCAGGAGATTTGGATTTCATTTCCAACCATCCGCCACTCATTCAGCCACTCACATTCAAGGGAAAAGCCTTAGGCCAGTCACTTTCTGTATCTGTTTCTCGATTTTTGCACAGCAGTTTCTGTGGGACGTAAGGCCCACTGGGAAATGATCCCTTTTTCAGCTCAGTGCCTGGGATTTTGAGTATACTTGTCAACCTGGACTTATATACAGCTATGATTTTGGATTAACTCTATTACCTCTCCTAGAAATTAACACAGAAATTTCACAGTTGATTGACAAGAATGAGAATCAGTTCTAAAGAGTGAAAATATAACCAAATCCTTTCTCACTGAAAGAATGCTCAACGCAAGTGGACGCAGTTCCCCCGTTCTTACTTCATCACCTATGCACTTAGAGGCAAGTTTTTCAAATTACACAGCTCAAACTGTCCCCGCTTTAAGTGCTGTAAAGCACTTAAAGCGGGGACAGTTTTAGCTGTGTATTTCCCAAAAGTTGCGTGCTCTGCAGATCAAAAGCTACTTTTGTTGTTACTTTTGGTCCGCAGGAGGAATGGGAGTCCTTTGCAGAGAGCGTGGGAGACCCATGAGTCCTTTGCAGTCCTCTTTTCTGCCTCTGAGGGTGAAATGAGAGTGTGAAGCCCTTTGGTAGGTAGCCATTCTCTCAGTTAGGCGCGGTGCGCAGCACAGCTGCAGTCCTCCTTGTGTGGCGACGTTCATCATGAGCCATGTCTGAAAGAGTTGATCGCATTTCATATGCTAGCATGCGGTCTCTTTGACTGTGCCGTTGTTTCAATGAGAGCATCGCTGACAATTCTGTAACCTGATAGCGCTGCCTAATTGTATTCTATGTAATAATGAGGGGGCTTGAGGAGGAGGCAGGTTTGGGGGAGAAGGAGGGAGAATGCCCGTGTGAATTAGGGAAAGGTCTCTCCTTCTTTGGAGCACGGATTGGTTCAGTGCCCTCCTCATACTACTAAGTCTTTGGCTTGACACTACCAGTTGTGTGTCTAAAGTTTCTGTGTGTGTGTTTGTATGTGTGTGTCTGTCTCTAGGGCTGAGCAGGACCTCCACCTTCCTGTGGTAGCATGTTACTCAGAACCTTGCATAAATCCCAGCCCTCCTAAAAACACGATACATGTATGTTCTTAGAAAGTTTTCTTAATGATTGGTGACAGAGCGGTGATTTAAAGGAGCTCATTTTCCATTTACCACTAAGGCCAGCTCCTCTTTGCTGAAGAGGGTCCTTGACTCTTACTTTGTGGCAGGAACTCCTAAGTATATCAACCCTTTTCAAAAGTTACAGGCTGAAAGTCAAGATCTCTCAGGTTAAACCCAATGTTCCAACTTTAACTGGGCAAATTCTCATTAGAGACCGGGGGGCAATGACTGTGCGGATGGAATCCAATGTCTTTTCAGGGTGACTTCCACGCAGTGAAGCTCTTGCTAAGACATTAAACTCTAAAATTGGGCATTGGGGAGGCACTGCACCCTCTGAAATTAGAGGTCAGGAGATTTGGATTTCATTTCCAACCATCCGCCACTCATTCAGCCACTCACATTCAAGTGACAAGCCTTAGGCCAGTCACTTTCTGTATCTGTTTCTCGACTGTTGCACAGCGGTTTCTGTGGGACGTAAGGCCCGCTGGGAAATGACCCCTTTTTCAGCTCAGTGCCTGGGATTTTGAGTATACTTGTCAACCTGGACTTATATACACCTACGATTTTGGACTAACTCTATTACCTCTGCTAGAAATTAACACAGAAATTTCACAGTTGATTGACAGGAATGAGAATCAGTTCTAAAGGGTTAAAATAAAAACAAATCCTTTCTCAGTGAAAGAATCATCAACTGAAGTGGACACAGTTCCCTCGTTCTAACTTCATCTTCTATGCACTTAGAGGCAAGTTTTTCAAATTACACAGATAAAACTGTCCCCGCTTTAAGTGCTACAAAGCTGGGACAGTTTTAGCTGTGTATTTTACCAAGGTTGTGTGCTCTACAAGCAAAAAGCTACTTTTGTTGTTTCTTTTGGTCCGCAGGAGAAATGGGAGTCCTTTGCAGAGAGCATGGGAGACCCATGAGTCATTTGCAGTCCTCCTTTCTGCCTCTGAGGGTGAAATGAGAGTGTGAAGCACTTTGGTAAGTAGCCATTCTCTCAGGTAGGCTCGGTGCGCAACACATCTGCAGTCCTCCCTGTGTGGCTACATTTATCATGAGCCATGTCTGAAAGAATTAATCCCATTTCATATGCTAGCATGCGGTCTCTTTGACTGTGCTGTTGTTTCAATGAGAGCATCGTTGACAATTCTGTAACCTGATAGCGCTGCCTAATTGTATTCTATGTAATAATGCATGGGCTTGAGGAGGAGGCAGGTTTGTTGGAGAAGGAGGGAGAATGCACGTGTGAATTAGGGAAAGGTCTCTCCTTCTTTGGAGCATGGATGGGTTCAGTGACCTCCTCATACTACTAAGACTTTGGCTTGACACTACCACTTGTGTGTCTAAAGTTTCTGTGTGTGTGTTTGTATGTGTGTGTCTGTCTCTAGGGCTGAGCAGGACCTCCACCTTCCTGTGGTAGCATGTTACTCAGAACCTTGCATAAATCCCAGCCCTCCTAAAAACACGATACATGTATGTTCCTAGAAACTTTTCTTAATGATTCGTGACAGGGTGGTGTTTTAAAGGAGCTCATTTTCCATTTACCACTAAGGCCAGCTCCTCTTTGCTGAAGAGGGTCCTTGACTCTTAGCAGGAACTCCTAAGTATATCAACCCTTTTCAAAAGTTACAGGCTGAAAGTCATGATCTCTCAGGTTAAACCCAATGTTACAACTTTAACTGGGCAAATTCTCATTAGAGACCAGGGGCAGTGACTGTGCGAATGGAATCTAATGTCTTTTCAGGGTGACTTCAATGCAGTAAAGCTCTTGCTAAGGCATTTAACTCTAAAATTGGGCATTGGGGAGACACTGCACCCTCTGAAGTTAGGGGTCAGGAGATTTGGATTTCATTTCCAACCATCCGCCACTCATTCAGCCACTCACATTCAAGGGAAAAGCCTTAGGCCAGTCACTTTCTGTATCTGTTTCTCGATTTTTGCACAGCAGTTTCTGTGGGACGTAAGGCCCACTGGGAAATGATCCCTTTTTCAGCTCAGTGCCTGGGATTTTGAGTATACTTGTCAACCTGGACTTATATACAGCTATGATTTTGGATTAACTCTATTACCTCTCCTAGAAATTAACACAGAAATTTCACAGTTGATTGACAAGAATGAGAATCAGTTCTAAAGAGTGAAAATATAACCAAATCCTTTCTCACTGAAAGAATGCTCAACGCAAGTGGACGCAGTTCCCCCGTTCTTACTTCATCACCTATGCACTTAGAGGCAAGTTTTTCAAATTACACAGCTAAAACTGTCCCCGCTTTAAGTGCTGTAAAGCACTTAAAGCGGGGACAGTTTTAGCTGTGTATTTCCCAAAAGTTGCGTGCTCTGCAGATCAAAAGCTACTTTTGTTGTTACTTTTGGTCCGCAGGAGGAATGGGAGTCCTTTGCAGAGAGCGTGGGAGACCCATGAGTCCTTTGCAGTCCTCTTTTCTGCCTCTGAGGGTGAAATGAGAGTGTGAAGCCCTTTGGTAGGTAGCCATTCTCTCAGTTAGGCGTGGTGCGCAGCACAGCTGCAGTCCTCCTTGTGTGGCGACGTTCATCATGAGCCATGTCTGAAAGAGTTGATCGCATTTCATATGCTAGCATGCGGTCTCTTTGACTGTGCCGTTGTTTCAATGAGAGCATCGCTGACAATTCTGTAACCTGATAGCGCTGCCTAATTGTATTCTATGTAATAATGAGGGGGCTTGAGGAGGAGGCAGGTTTGGGGGAGAAGGAGGGAGAATGCCCGTGTGAATTAGGGAAAGGTCTCTCCTTCTTTGGAGCACGGATTGGTTCAGTGCCCTCCTCATACTACTAAGTCTTTGGCTTGACACTACCAGTTGTGTGTCTAAAGTTTCTGTGTGTGTGTTTGTATGTGTGTGTCTGTCTCTAGGGCTGAGCAGGACCTCCACCTTCCTGTGGTAGCATGTTACTCAGAACCTTGCATAAATCCCAGCCCTCCTAAAAACACGATACATGTATGTTCTTAGAAAGTTTTCTTAATGATTGGTGACAGAGCGGTGATTTAAAGGAGCTCATTTTCCATTTACCACTAAGGCCAGCTCCTCTTTGCTGAAGAGGGTCCTTGACTCTTACTTTGTGGCAGGAACTCCTAAGTATATCAACCCTTTTCAAAAGTTACAGGCTGAAAGTCAAGATCTCTCAGGTTAAACCCAATGTTCCAACTTTAACTGGGCAAATTCTCATTAGAGACCGGGGGGCAATGACTGTGCGGATGGAATCCAATGTCTTTTCAGGGTGACTTCCACGCAGTGAAGCTCTTGCTAAGACATTTAACTCTAAAATTGGGCATTGGGGAGGCACTGCACCCTCTGAAATTAGAGGTCAGGAGATTTGGATTTCATTTCCAACCATCCGCCACTCATTCAGCCACTCACATTCAAGTGACAAGCCTTAGGCCAGTCGCTTTCTGTATCTGTTTCTCGACTGTTGCACAGCGGTTTCTGTGGGACGTAAGGCCCGCTGGGAAATGACCCCTTTTTCAGCTCAGTGCCTGGGATTTTGAGTATACTTGTCAACCTGGACTTATATACACCTACGATTTTGGACTAACTCTATTACCTCTGCTAGAAATTAACACAGAAATTTCACAGTTGATTGACAGGAATGAGAATCAGTTCTAAAGGGTTAAAATAAAAACAAATCCTTTCTCAGTGAAAGAATCATCAACTGAAGTGGACACAGTTCCCTCGTTCTAACTTCATCTTCTATGCACTTAGAGGCAAGTTTTTCAAATTACACAGATAAAACTGTCCCCGCTTTAAGTGCTACAAAGCTGGGACAGTTTTAGCTGTGTATTTTACCAAGGTTGTGTGCTCTACAAGCAAAAAGCTACTTTTGTTGTTTCTTTTGGTCCGCAGGAGAAATGGGAGTCCTTTGCAGAGAGCATGGGAGACCCATGAGTCATTTGCAGTCCTCCTTTCTGCCTCTGAGGGTGAAATGAGAGTGTGAAGCACTTTGGTAAGTAGCCATTCTCTCAGGTAGGCTCGGTGCGCAACACATCTGCAGTCCTCCCTGTGTGGCTACATTTATCATGAGCCATGTCTGAAAGAATTAATCCCATTTCATATGCTAGCATGCGGTCTCTTTGACTGTGCTGTTGTTTCAATGAGAGCATCGTTGACAATTCTGTAACCTGATAGCGCTGCCTAATTGTATTCTATGTAATAATGCATGGGCTTGAGGAGGAGGCAGGTTTGTTGGAGAAGGAGGGAGAATGCACGTGTGAATTAGGGAAAGGTCTCTCCTTCTTTGGAGCATGGATGGGTTCAGTGACCTCCTCATACTACTAAGACTTTGGCTTGACACCACCACTTGTGTGTCTAAAGTTTCTGTGTGTGTGTTTGTATGTGTGTGTCTGTCTCTAGGGCTGAGCAGGACCTCCACCTTCCTGTGGTAGCATGTTACTCAGAACCTTGCATAAATCCCAGCCCTCCTAAAAACACGATACATGTATGTTCCTAGAAACTTTTCTTAATGATTCGTGACAGGGTGGTGTTTTAAAGGAGCTCATTTTCCATTTACCACTAAGGCCAGCTCCTCTTTGCTGAAGAGGGTCCTTGACTCTTAGCAGGAACTCCTAAGTATATCAACCCTTTTCAAAAGTTACAGGCTGAAAGTCATGATCTCTCAGGTTAAACCCAATGTTACAACTTTAACTGGGCAAATTCTCATTAGAGACCAGGGGCAGTGACTGTGCGAATGGAATCTAATGTCTTTTCAGGGTGACTTCAATGCAGTAAAGCTCTTGCTAAGGCATTTAACTCTAAAATTGGGCATTGGGGAGACACTGCACCCTCTGAAGTTAGGGGTCAGGAGATTTGGATTTCATTTCCAACCATCCGCCACTCATTCAGCCACTCACATTCAAGGGAAAAGCCTTAGGCCAGTCACTTTCTGTATCTGTTTCTCGATTTTTGCACAGCAGTTTCTGTGGGACGTAAGGCCCACTGGGAAATGATCCCTTTTTCAGCTCAGTGCCTGGGATTTTGAGTATACTTGTCAACCTGGACTTATATACAGCTATGATTTTGGATTAACTCTATTACCTCTCCTAGAAATTAACACAGAAATTTCACAGTTGATTGACAAGAATGAGAATCAGTTCTAAAGAGTGAAAATATAACCAAATCCTTTCTCACTGAAAGAATGCTCAACGCAAGTGGACGCAGTTCCCCCGTTCTTACTTCATCACCTATGCACTTAGAGGCAAGTTTTTCAAATTACACAGCTAAAACTGTCCCCGCTTTAAGTGCTGTAAAGCACTTAAAGCGGGGACAGTTTTAGCTGTGTATTTCCCAAAAGTTGCGTGCTCTGCAGATCAAAAGCTACTTTTGTTGTTACTTTTGGTCCGCAGGAGGAATGGGAGTCCTTTGCAGAGAGCGTGGGAGACCCATGAGTCCTTTGCAGTCCTCTTTTCTGCCTCTGAGGGTGAAATGAGAGTGTGAAGCCCTTTGGTAGGTAGCCATTCTCTCAGTTAGGCGCGGTGCGCAGCACAGCTGCAGTCCTCCTTGTGTGGCGACGTTCATCATGAGCCATGTCTGAAAGAGTTGATCGCATTTCATATGCTAGCATGCGGTCTCTTTGACTGTGCCGTTGTTTCAATGAGAGCATCGCTGACAATTCTGTAACCTGATAGCGCTGCCTAATTGTATTCTATGTAATAATGAGGGGGCTTGAGGAGGAGGCAGGTTTGGGGGAGAAGGAGGGAGAATGCCCGTGTGAATTAGGGAAAGGTCTCTCCTTCTTTGGAGCACGGATTGGTTCAGTGCCCTCCTCATACTACTAAGTCTTTGGCTTGACACTACCAGTTGTGTGTCTAAAGTTTCTGTGTGTGTGTTTGTATGTGTGTGTCTGTCTCTAGGGCTGAGCAGGACCTCCACCTTCCTGTGGTAGCATGTTACTCAGAACCTTGCATAAATCCCAGCCCTCCTAAAAACACGATACATGTATGTTCTTAGAAAGTTTTCTTAATGATTGGTGACAGAGCGGTGATTTAAAGGAGCTCATTTTCCATTTACCACTAAGGCCAGCTCCTCTTTGCTGAAGAGGGTCCTTGACTCTTACTTTGTGGCAGGAACTCCTAAGTATATCAACCCTTTTCAAAAGTTACAGGCTGAAAGTCAAGATCTCTCAGGTTAAACCCAATGTTCCAACTTTAACTGGGCAAATTCTCATTAGAGACCGGGGGGCAATGACTGTGCGGATGGAATCCAATGTCTTTTCAGGGTGACTTCCATGCAGTGAAGCTCTTGCTAAGACATTTAACTCTAAAATTGGGCATTGGGGAGGCACTGCACCCTCTGAAATTAGAGGTCAGGAGATTTGGATTTCATTTCCAACCATCCGCCACTCATTCAGCCACTCACATTCAAGTGACAAGCCTTAGGCCAGTCGCTTTCTGTATCTGTTTCTCGACTGTTGCACAGCGGTTTCTGTGGGACGTAAGGCCCGCTGGGAAATGACCCCTTTTTCAGCTCAGTGCCTGGGATTTTGAGTATACTTGTCAACCTGGACTTATATACACCTACGATTTTGGACTAACTCTATTACCTCTGCTAGAAATTAACACAGAAATTTCACAGTTGATTGACAGGAATGAGAATCAGTTCTAAAGGGTTAAAATAAAAACAAATCCTTTCTCAGTGAAAGAATCATCAACTGAAGTGGACACAGTTCCCTCGTTCTAACTTCATCTTCTATGCACTTAGAGGCAAGTTTTTCAAATTACACAGATAAAACTGTCCCCGCTTTAAGTGCTACAAAGCTGGGACAGTTTTAGCTGTGTATTTTACCAAGGTTGTGTGCTCTACAAGCAAAAAGCTACTTTTGTTGTTTCTTTTGGTCCGCAGGAGAAATGGGAGTCCTTTGCAGAGAGCATGGGAGACCCATGAATCATTTGCAGTCCTCCTTTCTGCCTCTGAGGGTGAAATGAGAGTGTGAAGCACTTTGGTAAGTAGCCATTCTCTCAGGTAGGCTCGGTGCGCAACACATCTGCAGTCCTCCCTGTGTGGCTACATTTATCATGAGCCATGTCTGAAAGAATTAATCCCATTTCATATGCTAGCATGCGGTCTCTTTGACTGTGCCGTTGTTTCAATGAGAGCATCGCTGACAATTCTGTAACCTGATAGCGCTGCCTAATTGTATTCTATGTAATAATGAGGGGGCTTGAGGAGGAGGCAGGTTTGGGGGAGAAGGAGGGAGAATGCCCGTGTGAATTAGGGAAAGGTCTCTCCTTCTTTGGAGCACGGATTGGTTCAGTGCCCTCCTCATACTACTAAGTCTTTGGCTTGACACTACCACTTGTGTGTCTAAAGTTTCTGTGTGTGTGTTTGTATGTGTGTGTCTGTCTCTAGGGCTGAGCAGGACCTCCACCTTCCTGTGGTAGCATGTTACTCAGAACCTTGCATAAATCCCAGCCCTCCTAAAAACACGATACATGTATGTTCTTAGAAAGTTTTCTTAATGATTGGTGACAGAGCGGTGATTTAAAGGAGCTCATTTTCCATTTACCACTAAGGCCAGCTCCTCTTTGCTGAAGAGGGTCCTTGACTCTTACTTTGTGGCAGGAACTCCTAAGTATATCAACCCTTTTCAAAAGTTACAGGCTGAAAGTCAAGATCTCTCAGGTTAAACCCAATGTTCCAACTTTAACTGGGCAAATTCTCATTAGAGACCGGGGGGCAATGACTGTGCGGATGGAATCCAATGTCTTTTCAGGGTGACTTCCACGCAGTGAAGCTCTTGCTAAGACATTTAACTCTAAAATTGGGCATTGGGGAGGCACTGCACCCTCTGAAATTAGAGGTCAGGAGATTTGGATTTCATTTCCAACCATCCGCCACTCATTCAGCCACTCACATTCAAGTGACAAGCCTTAGGCCAGTCGCTTTCTGTATCTGTTTCTCGACTGTTGCACAGCGGTTTCTGTGGGACGTAAGGCCCGCTGGGAAATGACCCCTTTTTCAGCTCAGTGCCTGGGATTTTGAGTATACTTGTCAACCTGGACTTATATACACCTACGATTTTGGACTAACTCTATTACCTCTGCTAGAAATTAACACAGAAATTTCACAGTTGATTGACAGGAATGAGAATCAGTTCTAAAGGGTTAAAATAAAAACAAATCCTTTCTCAGTGAAAGAATCATCAACTGAAGTGGACACAGTTCCCTCGTTCTAACTTCATCTTCTATGCACTTAGAGGCAAGTTTTTCAAATTACACAGATAAAACTGTCCCCGCTTTAAGTGCTACAAAGCTGGGACAGTTTTAGCTGTGTATTTTACCAAGGTTGTGTGCTCTACAAGCAAAAAGCTACTTTTGTTGTTTCTTTTGGTCCGCAGGAGAAATGGGAGTCCTTTGCAGAGAGCATGGGAGACCCATGAGTCATTTGCAGTCCTCCTTTCTGCCTCTGAGGGTGAAATGAGAGTGTGAAGCACTTTGGTAAGTAGCCATTCTCTCAGGTAGGCTCGGTGCGCAACACATCTGCAGTCCTCCCTGTGTGGCTACATTTATCATGAGCCATGTCTGAAAGAATTAATCCCATTTCATATGCTAGCATGCGGTCTCTTTGACTGTGCTGTTGTTTCAATGAGAGCATCGTTGACAATTCTGTAACCTGATAGCGCTGCCTAATTGTATTCTATGTAATAATGCATGGGCTTGAGGAGGAGGCAGGTTTGTTGGAGAAGGAGGGAGAATGCACGTGTGAATTAGGGAAAGGTCTCTCCTTCTTTGGAGCATGGATGGGTTCAGTGACCTCCTCATACTACTAAGTCTTTGGCTTGACACCACCAGTTGTGTGTCTAAAGTTTCTGTGTGTGTGTTTGTATGTGTGTGTCTGTCTCTAGGGCTGAGCAGGACCTCCACCTTCCTGTGGTAGCATGTTACTCAGAACCTTGCATAAATCCCAGCCCTCCTAAAAACACGATACATGTATGTTCCTAGAAACTTTTCTTAATGATTCGTGACAGGGCGGCGTTTTAAAGGAGCTCATTTTCCATTTACCACTAAGGCCAGCTCCTCTTTGCTGAAGAGGGTCCTTGACTCTTAGCAGGAACTCCTAAGTATATCAACCCTTTTCAAAAGTTACAGGCTGAAAGTCATGATCTCTCAGGTTAAACCCAATGTTACAACTTTAACTGGGCAAATTCTCATTAGAGACCAGGGGCAGTGACTGTGCGAATGGAATCTAATGTCTTTTCAGGGTGACTTCAATGCAGTAAAGCTCTTGCTAAGGCATTTAACTCTAAAATTGGGCATTGGGGAGACACTGCACCCTCTGAAGTTAGGGGTCAGGAGATTTGGATTTCATTTCCAACCATCCGCCACTCATTCAGCCACTCACATTCAAGGGAAAAGCCTTAGGCCAGTCACTTTCTGTATCTGTTTCTCGATTTTTGCACAGCAGTTTCTGTGGGACGTAAGGCCCACTGGGAAATGATCCCTTTTTCAGCTCAGTGCCTGGGATTTTGAGTATACTTGTCAACCTGGACTTATATACAGCTATGATTTTGGATTAACTCTATTACCTCTCCTAGAAATTAACACAGAAATTTCACAGTTGATTGACAAGAATGAGAATCAGTTCTAAAGAGTGAAAATATAACCAAATCCTTTCTCACTGAAAGAATGCTCAACGCAAGTGGACGCAGTTCCCCCGTTCTTACTTCATCACCTATGCACTTAGAGGCAAGTTTTTCAAATTACACAGCTAAAACTGTCCCCGCTTTAAGTGCTGTAAAGCACTTAAAGCGGGGACAGTTTTAGCTGTGTATTTCCCAAAAGTTGCGTGCTCTGCAGATCAAAAGCTACTTTTGTTGTTACTTTTGGTCCGCAGGAGGAATGGGAGTCCTTTGCAGAGAGCGTGGGAGACCCATGAGTCCTTTGCAGTCCTCTTTTCTGCCTCTGAGGGTGAAATGAGAGTGTGAAGCCCTTTGGTAGGTAGCCATTCTCTCAGTTAGGCGCGGTGCGCAGCACAGCTGCAGTCCTCCTTGTGTGGCGACGTTCATCATGAGCCATGTCTGAAAGAGTTGATCGCATTTCATATGCTAGCATGCGGTCTCTTTGACTGTGCCGTTGTTTCAATGAGAGCATCGCTGACAATTCTGTAACCTGATAGCGCTGCCTAATTGTATTCTATGTAATAATGAGGGGGCTTGAGGAGGAGGCAGGTTTGGGGGAGAAGGAGGGAGAATGCCCGTGTGAATTAGGGAAAGGTCTCTCCTTCTTTGGAGCACGGATTGGTTCAGTGCCCTCCTCATACTACTAAGTCTTTGGCTTGACACTACCAGTTGTGTGTCTAAAGTTTCTGTGTGTGTGTTTGTATGTGTGTGTCTGTCTCTAGGGCTGAGCAGGACCTCCACCTTCCTGTGGTAGCATGTTACTCAGAACCTTGCATAAATCCCAGCCCTCCTAAAAACACGATACATGTATGTTCTTAGAAAGTTTTCTTAATGATTGGTGACAGAGCGGTGATTTAAAGGAGCTCATTTTCCATTTACCACTAAGGCCAGCTCCTCTTTGCTGAAGAGGGTCCTTGACTCTTACTTTGTGGCAGGAACTCCTAAGTATATCAACCCTTTTCAAAAGTTACAGGCTGAAAGTCAAGATCTCTCAGGTTAAACCCAATGTTCCAACTTTAACTGGGCAAATTCTCATTAGAGACCGGGGGGCAATGACTGTGCGGATGGAATCCAATGTCTTTTCAGGGTGACTTCCACGCAGTGAAGCTCTTGCTAAGACATTAAACTCTAAAATTGGGCATTGGGGAGGCACTGCACCCTCTGAAATTAGAGGTCAGGAGATTTGGATTTCATTTCCAACCATCCGCCACTCATTCAGCCACTCACATTCAAGTGACAAGCCTTAGGCCAGTCGCTTTCTGTATCTGTTTCTCGACTGTTGCACAGCGGTTTCTGTGGGACGTAAGGCCCGCTGGGAAATGACCCCTTTTTCAGCTCAGTGCCTGGGATTTTGAGTATACTTGTCAACCTGGACTTATATACACCTACGATTTTGGACTAACTCTATTACCTCTGCTAGAAATTAACACAGAAATTTCACAGTTGATTGACAGGAATGAGAATCAGTTCTAAAGGGTTAAAATAAAAACAAATCCTTTCTCAGTGAAAGAATCATCAACTGAAGTGGACACAGTTCCCTCGTTCTAACTTCATCTTCTATGCACTTAGAGGCAAGTTTTTCAAATTACACAGATAAAACTGTCCCCGCTTTAAGTGCTACAAAGCTGGGACAGTTTTAGCTGTGTATTTTACCAAGGTTGTGTGCTCTACAAGCAAAAAGCTACTTTTGTTGTTTCTTTTGGTCCGCAGGAGAAATGGGAGTCCTTTGCAGAGAGCATGGGAGACCCATGAGTCATTTGCAGTCCTCCTTTCTGCCTCTGAGGGTGAAATGAGAGTGTGAAGCACTTTGGTAAGTAGCCATTCTCTCAGGTAGGCTCGGTGCGCAACACATCTGCAGTCCTCCCTGTGTGGCTACATTTATCATGAGCCATGTCTGAAAGAATTAATCCCATTTCATATGCTAGCATGCGGTCTCTTTGACTGTGCTGTTGTTTCAATGAGAGCATCGTTGACAATTCTGTAACCTGATAGCGCTGCCTAATTGTATTCTATGTAATAATGCATGGGCTTGAGGAGGAGGCAGGTTTGTTGGAGAAGGAGGGAGAATGCACGTGTGAATTAGGGAAAGGTCTCTCCTTCTTTGGAGCATGGATGGGTTCAGTGACCTCCTCATACTACTAAGACTTTGGCTTGACACCACCACTTGTGTGTCTAAAGTTTCTGTGTGTGTGTTTGTATGTGTGTGTCTGTCTCTAGGGCTGAGCAGGACCTCCACCTTCCTGTGGTAGCATGTTACTCAGAACCTTGCATAAATCCCAGCCCTCCTAAAAACACGATACATGTATGTTCCTAGAAACTTTTCTTAATGATTCGTGACAGGGTGGTGTTTTAAAGGAGCTCATTTTCCATTTACCACTAAGGCCAGCTCCTCTTTGCTGAAGAGGGTCCTTGACTCTTAGCAGGAACTCCTAAGTATATCAACCCTTTTCAAAAGTTACAGGCTGAAAGTCATGATCTCTCAGGTTAAACCCAATGTTACAACTTTAACTGGGCAAATTCTCATTAGAGACCAGGGGCAGTGACTGTGCGAATGGAATCTAATGTCTTTTCAGGGTGACTTCAATGCAGTAAAGCTCTTGCTAAGGCATTTAACTCTAAAATTGGGCATTGGGGAGACACTGCACCCTCTGAAGTTAGGGGTCAGGAGATTTGGATTTCATTTCCAACCATCCGCCACTCATTCAGCCACTCACATTCAAGGGAAAAGCCTTAGGCCAGTCACTTTCTGTATCTGTTTCTCGATTTTTGCACAGCAGTTTCTGTGGGACGTAAGGCCCACTGGGAAATGATCCCTTTTTCAGCTCAGTGCCTGGGATTTTGAGTATACTTGTCAACCTGGACTTATATACAGCTATGATTTTGGATTAACTCTATTACCTCTCCTAGAAATTAACACAGAAATTTCACAGTTGATTGACAAGAATGAGAATCAGTTCTAAAGAGTGAAAATATAACCAAATCCTTTCTCACTGAAAGAATGCTCAACGCAAGTGGACGCAGTTCCCCCGTTCTTACTTCATCACCTATGCACTTAGAGGCAAGTTTTTCAAATTACACAGCTAAAACTGTCCCCGCTTTAAGTGCTGTAAAGCACTTAAAGCGGGGACAGTTTTAGCTGTGTATTTCCCAAAAGTTGCGTGCTCTGCAGATCAAAAGCTACTTTTGTTGTTACTTTTGGTCCGCAGGAGGAATGGGAGTCCTTTGCAGAGAGCGTGGGAGACCCATGAGTCCTTTGCAGTCCTCTTTTCTGCCTCTGAGGGTGAAATGAGAGTGTGAAGCCCTTTGGTAGGTAGCCATTCTCTCAGTTAGGCGTGGTGCGCAGCACAGCTGCAGTCCTCCTTGTGTGGCGACGTTCATCATGAGCCATGTCTGAAAGAGTTGATCGCATTTCATATGCTAGCATGCGGTCTCTTTGACTGTGCCGTTGTTTCAATGAGAGCATCGCTGACAATTCTGTAACCTGATAGCGCTGCCTAATTGTATTCTATGTAATAATGAGGGGGCTTGAGGAGGAGGCAGGTTTGGGGGAGAAGGAGGGAGAATGCCCGTGTGAATTAGGGAAAGGTCTCTCCTTCTTTGGAGCACGGATTGGTTCAGTGCCCTCCTCATACTACTAAGTCTTTGGCTTGACACTACCAGTTGTGTGTCTAAAGTTTCTGTGTGTGTGTTTGTATGTGTGTGTCTGTCTCTAGGGCTGAGCAGGACCTCCACCTTCCTGTGGTAGCATGTTACTCAGAACCTTGCATAAATCCCAGCCCTCCTAAAAACACGATACATGTATGTTCTTAGAAAGTTTTCTTAATGATTGGTGACAGAGCGGTGATTTAAAGGAGCTCATTTTCCATTTACCACTAAGGCCAGCTCCTCTTTGCTGAAGAGGGTCCTTGACTCTTACTTTGTGGCAGGAACTCCTAAGTATATCAACCCTTTTCAAAAGTTACAGGCTGAAAGTCAAGATCTCTCAGGTTAAACCCAATGTTCCAACTTTAACTGGGCAAATTCTCATTAGAGACCGGGAGGCAATGACTGTGCGGATGGAATCCAATGTCTTTTCAGGGTGACTTCCATGCAGTGAAGCTCTTGCTAAGACATTTAACTCTAAAATTGGGCATTGGGGAGGCACTGCACCCTCTGAAATTAGAGGTCAGGAGATTTGGATTTCATTTCCAACCATCCGCCACTCATTCAGCCACTCACATTCAAGTGACAAGCCTTAGGCCAGTCGCTTTCTGTATCTGTTTCTCGACTGTTGCACAGCGGTTTCTGTGGGACGTAAGGCCCGCTGGGAAATGACCCCTTTTTCAGCTCAGTGCCTGGGATTTTGAGTATACTTGTCAACCTGGACTTATATACACCTACGATTTTGGACTAACTCTATTACCTCTGCTAGAAATTAACACAGAAATTTCACAGTTGATTGACAGGAATGAGAATCAGTTCTAAAGGGTTAAAATAAAAACAAATCCTTTCTCAGTGAAAGAATCATCAACTGAAGTGGACACAGTTCCCTCGTTCTAACTTCATCTTCTATGCACTTAGAGGCAAGTTTTTCAAATTACACAGATAAAACTGTCCCCGCTTTAAGTGCTACAAAGCTGGGACAGTTTTAGCTGTGTATTTTACCAAGGTTGTGTGCTCTACAAGCAAAAAGCTACTTTTGTTGTTTCTTTTGGTCCGCAGGAGAAATGGGAGTCCTTTGCAGAGAGCATGGGAGACCCATGAGTCATTTGCAGTCCTCCTTTCTGCCTCTGAGGGTGAAATGAGAGTGTGAAGCACTTTGGTAAGTAGCCATTCTCTCAGGTAGGCTCGGTGCGCAACACATCTGCAGTCCTCCCTGTGTGGCTACATTTATCATGAGCCATGTCTGAAAGAATTAATCCCATTTCATATGCTAGCATGCGGTCTCTTTGACTGTGCTGTTGTTTCAATGAGAGCATCGTTGACAATTCTGTAACCTGATAGCGCTGCCTAATTGTATTCTATGTAATAATGCATGGGCTTGAGGAGGAGGCAGGTTTGTTGGAGAAGGAGGGAGAATGCACGTGTGAATTAGGGAAAGGTCTCTCCTTCTTTGGAGCATGGATGGGTTCAGTGACCTCCTCATACTACTAAGACTTTGGCTTGACACCACCACTTGTGTGTCTAAAGTTTCTGTGTGTGTGTTTGTATGTGTGTGTCTGTCTCTAGGGCTGAGCAGGACCTCCACCTTCCTGTGGTAGCATGTTACTCAGAACCTTGCATAAATCCCAGCCCTCCTAAAAACACGATACATGTATGTTCCTAGAAACTTTTCTTAATGATTCGTGACAGGGTGGTGTTTTAAAGGAGCTCATTTTCCATTTACCACTAAGGCCAGCTCCTCTTTGCTGAAGAGGGTCCTTGACTCTTAGCAGGAACTCCTAAGTATATCAACCCTTTTCAAAAGTTACAGGCTGAAAGTCATGATCTCTCAGGTTAAACCCAATGTTACAACTTTAACTGGGCAAATTCTCATTAGAGACCAGGGGCAGTGACTGTGCGAATGGAATCTAATGTCTTTTCAGGGTGACTTCAATGCAGTAAAGCTCTTGCTAAGGCATTTAACTCTAAAATTGGGCATTGGGGAGACACTGCACCCTCTGAAGTTAGGGGTCAGGAGATTTGGATTTCATTTCCAACCATCCGCCACTCATTCAGCCACTCACATTCAAGGGAAAAGCCTTAGGCCAGTCACTTTCTGTATCTGTTTCTCGATTTTTGCACAGCAGTTTCTGTGGGACGTAAGGCCCACTGGGAAATGATCCCTTTTTCAGCTCAGTGCCTGGGATTTTGAGTATACTTGTCAACCTGGACTTATATACAGCTATGATTTTGGATTAACTCTATTACCTCTCCTAGAAATTAACACAGAAATTTCACAGTTGATTGACAAGAATGAGAATCAGTTCTAAAGAGTGAAAATATAACCAAATCCTTTCTCACTGAAAGAATGCTCAACGCAAGTGGACGCAGTTCCCCCGTTCTTACTTCATCACCTATGCACTTAGAGGCAAGTTTTTCAAATTACACAGCTAAAACTGTCCCCGCTTTAAGTGCTGTAAAGCACTTAAAGCGGGGACAGTTTTAGCTGTGTATTTCCCAAAAGTTGCGTGCTCTGCAGATCAAAAGCTACTTTTGTTGTTACTTTTGGTCCGCAGGAGGAATGGGAGTCCTTTGCAGAGAGCGTGGGAGACCCATGAGTCCTTTGCAGTCCTCTTTTCTGCCTCTGAGGGTGAAATGAGAGTGTGAAGCCCTTTGGTAGGTAGCCATTCTCTCAGTTAGGCGCGGTGCGCAGCACAGCTGCAGTCCTCCTTGTGTGGCGACGTTCATCATGAGCCATGTCTGAAAGAGTTGATCGCATTTCATATGCTAGCATGCGGTCTCTTTGACTGTGCCGTTGTTTCAATGAGAGCATCGCTGACAATTCTGTAACCTGATAGCGCTGCCTAATTGTATTCTATGTAATAATGAGGGGGCTTGAGGAGGAGGCAGGTTTGGGGGAGAAGGAGGGAGAATGCCCGTGTGAATTAGGGAAAGGTCTCTCCTTCTTTGGAGCACGGATTGGTTCAGTGCCCTCCTCATACTACTAAGTCTTTGGCTTGACACTACCAGTTGTGTGTCTAAAGTTTCTGTGTGTGTGTTTGTATGTGTGTGTCTGTCTCTAGGGCTGAGCAGGACCTCCACCTTCCTGTGGTAGCATGTTACTCAGAACCTTGCATAAATCCCAGCCCTCCTAAAAACACGATACATGTATGTTCTTAGAAAGTTTTCTTAATGATTGGTGACAGAGCGGTGATTTAAAGGAGCTCATTTTCCATTTACCACTAAGGCCAGCTCCTCTTTGCTGAAGAGGGTCCTTGACTCTTACTTTGTGGCAGGAACTCCTAAGTATATCAACCCTTTTCAAAAGTTACAGGCTGAAAGTCAAGATCTCTCAGGTTAAACCCAATGTTCCAACTTTAACTGGGCAAATTCTCATTAGAGACCGGGGGGCAATGACTGTGCGGATGGAATCCAATGTCTTTTCAGGGTGACTTCCACGCAGTGAAGCTCTTGCTAAGACATTTAACTCTAAAATTGGGCATTGGGGAGGCACTGCACCCTCTGAAATTAGAGGTCAGGAGATTTGGATTTCATTTCCAACCATCCGCCACTCATTCAGCCACTCACATTCAAGTGACAAGCCTTAGGCCAGTCGCTTTCTGTATCTGTTTCTCGACTGTTGCACAGCGGTTTCTGTGGGACGTAAGGCCCGCTGGGAAATGACCCCTTTTTCAGCTCAGTGCCTGGGATTTTGAGTATACTTGTCAACCTGGACTTATATACACCTACGATTTTGGACTAACTCTATTACCTCTGCTAGAAATTAACACAGAAATTTCACAGTTGATTGACAGGAATGAGAATCAGTTCTAAAGGGTTAAAATAAAAACAAATCCTTTCTCAGTGAAAGAATCATCAACTGAAGTGGACACAGTTCCCTCGTTCTAACTTCATCTTCTATGCACTTAGAGGCAAGTTTTTCAAATTACACAGATAAAACTGTCCCCGCTTTAAGTGCTACAAAGCTGGGACAGTTTTAGCTGTGTATTTTACCAAGGTTGTGTGCTCTACAAGCAAAAAGCTACTTTTGTTGTTTCTTTTGGTCCGCAGGAGAAATGGGAGTCCTTTGCAGAGAGCATGGGAGACCCATGAGTCATTTGCAGTCCTCCTTTCTGCCTCTGAGGGTGAAATGAGAGTGTGAAGCACTTTGGTAAGTAGCCATTCTCTCAGGTAGGCTCGGTGCGCAACACATCTGCAGTCCTCCCTGTGTGGCTACATTTATCATGAGCCATGTCTGAAAGAATTAATCCCATTTCATATGCTAGCATGCGGTCTCTTTGACTGTGCTGTTGCTTCAATGAGAGCATCGTTGACAATTCTGTAACCTGATAGCGCTGCCTAATTGTATTCTATGTAATAATGCATGGGCTTG
This sequence comes from Aotus nancymaae, assembly GCF_030222135.1. Classification (NCBI taxonomy): domain Eukaryota; kingdom Metazoa; phylum Chordata; class Mammalia; order Primates; family Aotidae; genus Aotus; species Aotus nancymaae. The sequence continues at coordinate 52,102 of NW_026988460.1, forward strand.
AGGAGGAGGCAGGTTTGTTGGAGAAGGAGGGAGAATGCACGTGTGAATTAGGGAAAGGTCTCTCCTTCTTTGGAGCATGGATGGGTTCAGTGACCTCCTCATACTACTAAGACTTTGGCTTGACACCACCACTTGTGTGTCTAAAGTTTCTGTGTGTGTGTTTGTATGTGTGTGTCTGTCTCTAGGGCTGAGCAGGACCTCCACCTTCCTGTGGTAGCATGTTACTCAGAACCTTGCATAAATCCCAGCCCTCCTAAAAACACGATACATGTATGTTCCTAGAAACTTTTCTTAATGATTCGTGACAGGGTGGTGTTTTAAAGGAGCTCATTTTCCATTTACCACTAAGGCCAGCTCCTCTTTGCTGAAGAGGGTCCTTGACTCTTAGCAGGAACTCCTAAGTATATCAACCCTTTTCAAAAGTTACAGGCTGAAAGTCATGATCTCTCAGGTTAAACCCAATGTTACAACTTTAACTGGGCAAATTCTCATTAGAGACCAGGGGCAGTGACTGTGCGAATGGAATCTAATGTCTTTTCAGGGTGACTTCAATGCAGTAAAGCTCTTGCTAAGGCATTTAACTCTAAAATTGGGCATTGGGGAGACACTGCACCCTCTGAAGTTAGGGGTCAGGAGATTTGGATTTCATTTCCAACCATCCGCCACTCATTCAGCCACTCACATTCAAGGGAAAAGCCTTAGGCCAGTCACTTTCTGTATCTGTTTCTCGATTTTTGCACAGCAGTTTCTGTGGGACGTAAGGCCCACTGGGAAATGATCCCTTTTTCAGCTCAGTGCCTGGGATTTTGAGTATACTTGTCAACCTGGACTTATATACAGCTATGATTTTGGATTAACTCTATTACCTCTCCTAGAAATTAACACAGAAATTTCACAGTTGATTGACAAGAATGAGAATCAGTTCTAAAGAGTGAAAATATAACCAAATCCTTTCTCACTGAAAGAATGCTCAACGCAAGTGGACGCAGTTCCCCCGTTCTTACTTCATCACCTATGCACTTAGAGGCAAGTTTTTCAAATTACACAGCTAAAACTGTCCCCGCTTTAAGTGCTGTAAAGCACTTAAAGCGGGGACAGTTTTAGCTGTGTATTTCCCAAAAGTTGCGTGCTCTGCAGATCAAAAGCTACTTTTGTTGTTACTTTTGGTCCGCAGGAGGAATGGGAGTCCTTTGCAGAGAGCGTGGGAGACCCATGAGTCCTTTGCAGTCCTCTTTTCTGCCTCTGAGGGTGAAATGAGAGTGTGAAGCCCTTTGGTAGGTAGCCATTCTCTCAGTTAGGCGTGGTGCGCAGCACAGCTGCAGTCCTCCTTGTGTGGCGACGTTCATCATGAGCCATGTCTGAAAGAGTTGATCGCATTTCATATGCTAGCATGCGGTCTCTTTGACTGTGCCGTTGTTTCAATGAGAGCATCGCTGACAATTCTGTAACCTGATAGCGCTGCCTAATTGTATTCTATGTAATAATGAGGGGGCTTGAGGAGGAGGCAGGTTTGGGGGAGAAGGAGGGAGAATGCCCGTGTGAATTAGGGAAAGGTCTCTCCTTCTTTGGAGCACGGATTGGTTCAGTGCCCTCCTCATACTACTAAGTCTTTGGCTTGACACTACCAGTTGTGTGTCTAAAGTTTCTGTGTGTGTGTTTGTATGTGTGTGTCTGTCTCTAGGGCTGAGCAGGACCTCCACCTTCCTGTGGTAGCATGTTACTCAGAACCTTGCATAAATCCCAGCCCTCCTAAAAACACGATACATGTATGTTCTTAGAAAGTTTTCTTAATGATTGGTGACAGAGCGGTGATTTAAAGGAGCTCATTTTCCATTTACCACTAAGGCCAGCTCCTCTTTGCTGAAGAGGGTCCTTGACTCTTACTTTGTGGCAGGAACTCCTAAGTATATCAACCCTTTTCAAAAGTTACAGGCTGAAAGTCAAGATCTCTCAGGTTAAACCCAATGTTCCAACTTTAACTGGGCAAATTCTCATTAGAGACCGGGGGGCAATGACTGTGCGGATGGAATCCAATGTCTTTTCAGGGTGACTTCCATGCAGTGAAGCTCTTGCTAAGACATTTAACTCTAAAATTGGGCATTGGGGAGGCACTGCACCCTCTGAAATTAGAGGTCAGGAGATTTGGATTTCATTTCCAACCATCCGCCACTCATTCAGCCACTCACATTCAAGTGACAAGCCTTAGGCCAGTCGCTTTCTGTATCTGTTTCTCGACTGTTGCACAGCGGTTTCTGTGGGACGTAAGGCCCGCTGGGAAATGACCCCTTTTTCAGCTCAGTGCCTGGGATTTTGAGTATACTTGTCAACCTGGACTTATATACACCTACGATTTTGGACTAACTCTATTACCTCTGCTAGAAATTAACACAGAAATTTCACAGTTGATTGACAGGAATGAGAATCAGTTCTAAAGGGTTAAAATAAAAACAAATCCTTTCTCAGTGAAAGAGTCATCAACTGAAGTGGACACAGTTCCCTCGTTCTAACTTCATCTTCTATGCACTTAGAGGCAAGTTTTTCAAATTACACAGATAAAACTGTCCCCGCTTTAAGTGCTACAAAGCTGGGACAGTTTTAGCTGTGTATTTTACCAAGGTTGTGTGCTCTACAAGCAAAAAGCTACTTTTGTTGTTTCTTTTGGTCCGCAGGAGAAATGGGAGTCCTTTGCAGAGAGCATGGGAGACCCATGAGTCATTTGCAGTCCTCCTTTCTGCCTCTGAGGGTGAAATGAGAGTGTGAAGCACTTTGGTAAGTAGCCATTCTCTCAGGTAGGCTCGGTGCGCAACACATCTGCAGTCCTCCCTGTGTGGCTACATTTATCATGAGCCATGTCTGAAAGAATTAATCCCATTTCATATGCTAGCATGCGGTCTCTTTGACTGTGCTGTTGTTTCAATGAGAGCATCGTTGACAATTCTGTAACCTGATAGCGCTGCCTAATTGTATTCTATGTAATAATGCATGGGCTTGAGGAGGAGGCAGGTTTGTTGGAGAAGGAGGGAGAATGCACGTGTGAATTAGGGAAAGGTCTCTCCTTCTTTGGAGCATGGATGGGTTCAGTGACCTCCTCATACTACTAAGACTTTGGCTTGACACCACCACTTGTGTGTCTAAAGTTTCTGTGTGTGTGTTTGTATGTGTGTGTCTGTCTCTAGGGCTGAGCAGGACCTCCACCTTCCTGTGGTAGCATGTTACTCAGAACCTTGCATAAATCCCAGCCCTCCTAAAAACACGATACATGTATGTTCCTAGAAACTTTTCTTAATGATTCGTGACAGGGTGGTGTTTTAAAGGAGCTCATTTTCCATTTACCACTAAGGCCAGCTCCTCTTTGCTGAAGAGGGTCCTTGACTCTTAGCAGGAACTCCTAAGTATATCAACCCTTTTCAAAAGTTACAGGCTGAAAGTCATGATCTCTCAGGTTAAACCCAATGTTACAACTTTAACTGGGCAAATTCTCATTAGAGACCAGGGGCAGTGACTGTGCGAATGGAATCTAATGTCTTTTCAGGGTGACTTCAATGCAGTAAAGCTCTTGCTAAGGCATTTAACTCTAAAATTGGGCATTGGGGAGACACTGCACCCTCTGAAGTTAGGGGTCAGGAGATTTGGATTTCATTTCCAACCATCCGCCACTCATTCAGCCACTCACATTCAAGGGAAAAGCCTTAGGCCAGTCACTTTCTGTATCTGTTTCTCGATTTTTGCACAGCAGTTTCTGTGGGACGTAAGGCCCACTGGGAAATGATCCCTTTTTCAGCTCAGTGCCTGGGATTTTGAGTATACTTGTCAACCTGGACTTATATACAGCTATGATTTTGGATTAACTCTATTACCTCTCCTAGAAATTAACACAGAAATTTCACAGTTGATTGACAAGAATGAGAATCAGTTCTAAAGAGTGAAAATATAACCAAATCCTTTCTCACTGAAAGAATGCTCAACGCAAGTGGACGCAGTTCCCCCGTTCTTACTTCATCACCTATGCACTTAGAGGCAAGTTTTTCAAATTACACAGCTAAAACTGTCCCCGCTTTAAGTGCTGTAAAGCACTTAAAGCGGGGACAGTTTTAGCTGTGTATTTCCCAAAAGTTGCGTGCTCTGCAGATCAAAAGCTACTTTTGTTGTTACTTTTGGTCCGCAGGAGGAATGGGAGTCCTTTGCAGAGAGCGTGGGAGACCCATGAGTCCTTTGCAGTCCTCTTTTCTGCCTCTGAGGGTGAAATGAGAGTGTGAAGCCCTTTGGTAGGTAGCCATTCTCTCAGTTAGGCGCGGTGCGCAGCACAGCTGCAGTCCTCCTTGTGTGGCGACGTTCATCATGAGCCATGTCTGAAAGAGTTGATCGCATTTCATATGCTAGCATGCGGTCTCTTTGACTGTGCCGTTGTTTCAATGAGAGCATCGCTGACAATTCTGTAACCTGATAGCGCTGCCTAATTGTATTCTATGTAATAATGAGGGGGCTTGAGGAGGAGGCAGGTTTGGGGGAGAAGGAGGGAGAATGCCCGTGTGAATTAGGGAAAGGTCTCTCCTTCTTTGGAGCACGGATTGGTTCAGTGCCCTCCTCATACTACTAAGTCTTTGGCTTGACACTACCAGTTGTGTGTCTAAAGTTTCTGTGTGTGTGTTTGTATGTGTGTGTCTGTCTCTAGGGCTGAGCAGGACCTCCACCTTCCTGTGGTAGCATGTTACTCAGAACCTTGCATAAATCCCAGCCCTCCTAAAAACACGATACATGTATGTTCTTAGAAAGTTTTCTTAATGATTGGTGACAGAGCGGTGATTTAAAGGAGCTCATTTTCCATTTACCACTAAGGCCAGCTCCTCTTTGCTGAAGAGGGTCCTTGACTCTTACTTTGTGGCAGGAACTCCTAAGTATATCAACCCTTTTCAAAAGTTACAGGCTGAAAGTCAAGATCTCTCAGGTTAAACCCAATGTTCCAACTTTAACTGGGCAAATTCTCATTAGAGACCGGGGGGCAATGACTGTGCGGATGGAATCCAATGTCTTTTCAGGGTGACTTCCACGCAGTGAAGCTCTTGCTAAGACATTTAACTCTAAAATTGGGCATTGGGGAGGCACTGCACCCTCTGAAATTAGAGGTCAGGAGATTTGGATTTCATTTCCAACCATCCGCCACTCATTCAGCCACTCACATTCAAGTGACAAGCCTTAGGCCAGTCGCTTTCTGTATCTGTTTCTCGACTGTTGCACAGCGGTTTCTGTGGGACGTAAGGCCCGCTGGGAAATGACCCCTTTTTCAGCTCAGTGCCTGGGATTTTGAGTATACTTGTCAACCTGGACTTATATACACCTACGATTTTGGACTAACTCTATTACCTCTGCTAGAAATTAACACAGAAATTTCACAGTTGATTGACAGGAATGAGAATCAGTTCTAAAGGGTTAAAATAAAAACAAATCCTTTCTCAGTGAAAGAATCATCAACTGAAGTGGACACAGTTCCCTCGTTCTAACTTCATCTTCTATGCACTTAGAGGCAAGTTTTTCAAATTACACAGATAAAACTGTCCCCGCTTTAAGTGCTACAAAGCTGGGACAGTTTTAGCTGTGTATTTTACCAAGGTTGTGTGCTCTACAAGCAAAAAGCTACTTTTGTTGTTTCTTTTGGTCCGCAGGAGAAATGGGAGTCCTTTGCAGAGAGCATGGGAGACCCATGAGTCATTTGCAGTCCTCCTTTCTGCCTCTGAGGGTGAAATGAGAGTGTGAAGCACTTTGGTAAGTAGCCATTCTCTCAGGTAGGCTCGGTGCGCAACACATCTGCAGTCCTCCCTGTGTGGCTACATTTATCATGAGCCATGTCTGAAAGAATTAATCCCATTTCATATGCTAGCATGCGGTCTCTTTGACTGTGCTGTTGTTTCAATGAGAGCATCGTTGACAATTCTGTAACCTGATAGCGCTGCCTAATTGTATTCTATGTAATTATGCATGGGCTTGAGGAGGAGGCAGGTTTGTTGGAGAAGGAGGGAGAATGCACGTGTGAATTAGGGAAAGGTCTCTCCTTCTTTGGAGCATGGATGGGTTCAGTGACCTCCTCATACTACTAAGACTTTGGCTTGACACCACCACTTGTGTGTCTAAAGTTTCTGTGTGTGTGTTTGTATGTGTGTGTCTGTCTCTAGGGCTGAGCAGGACCTCCACCTTCCTGTGGTAGCATGTTACTCAGAACCTTGCATAAATCCCAGCCCTCCTAAAAACACGATACATGTATGTTCCTAGAAACTTTTCTTAATGATTCGTGACAGGGTGGTGTTTTAAAGGAGCTCATTTTCCATTTACCACTAAGGCCAGCTCCTCTTTGCTGAAGAGGGTCCTTGACTCTTAGCAGGAACTCCTAAGTATATCAACCCTTTTCAAAAGTTACAGGCTGAAAGTCATGATCTCTCAGGTTAAACCCAATGTTACAACTTTAACTGGGCAAATTCTCATTAGAGACCAGGGGCAGTGACTGTGCGAATGGAATCTAATGTCTTTTCAGGGTGACTTCAATGCAGTAAAGCTCTTGCTAAGGCATTTAACTCTAAAATTGGGCATTGGGGAGACACTGCACCCTCTGAAGTTAGGGGTCAGGAGATTTGGATTTCATTTCCAACCATCCGCCACTCATTCAGCCACTCACATTCAAGGGAAAAGCCTTAGGCCAGTCACTTTCTGTATCTGTTTCTCGATTTTTGCACAGCAGTTTCTGTGGGACGTAAGGCCCACTGGGAAATGATCCCTTTTTCAGCTCAGTGCCTGGGATTTTGAGTATACTTGTCAACCTGGACTTATATACAGCTATGATTTTGGATTAACTCTATTACCTCTCCTAGAAATTAACACAGAAATTTCACAGTTGATTGACAAGAATGAGAATCAGTTCTAAAGAGTGAAAATATAACCAAATCCTTTCTCACTGAAAGAATGCTCAACGCAAGTGGACGCAGTTCCCCCGTTCTTACTTCATCACCTATGCACTTAGAGGCAAGTTTTTCAAATTACACAGCTAAAACTGTCCCCGCTTTAAGTGCTGTAAAGCACTTAAAGCGGGGACAGTTTTAGCTGTGTATTTCCCAAAAGTTGCGTGCTCTGCAGATCAAAAGCTACTTTTGTTGTTACTTTTGGTCCGCAGGAGGAATGGGAGTCCTTTGCAGAGAGCGTGGGAGACCCATGAGTCCTTTGCAGTCCTCTTTTCTGCCTCTGAGGGTGAAATGAGAGTGTGAAGCCCTTTGGTAGGTAGCCATTCTCTCAGTTAGGCGTGGTGCGCAGCACAGCTGCAGTCCTCCTTGTGTGGCGACGTTCATCATGAGCCATGTCTGAAAGAGTTGATCGCATTTCATATGCTAGCATGCGGTCTCTTTGACTGTGCCGTTGTTTCAATGAGAGCATCGCTGACAATTCTGTAACCTGATAGCGCTGCCTAATTGTATTCTATGTAATAATGAGGGGGCTTGAGGAGGAGGCAGGTTTGGGGGAGAAGGAGGGAGAATGCCCGTGTGAATTAGGGAAAGGTCTCTCCTTCTTTGGAGCACGGATTGGTTCAGTGCCCTCCTCATACTACTAAGTCTTTGGCTTGACACTACCAGTTGTGTGTCTAAAGTTTCTGTGTGTGTGTTTGTATGTGTGTGTCTGTCTCTAGGGCTGAGCAGGACCTCCACCTTCCTGTGGTAGCATGTTACTCAGAACCTTGCATAAATCCCAGCCCTCCTAAAAACACGATACATGTATGTTCTTAGAAAGTTTTCTTAATGATTGGTGACAGAGCGGTGATTTAAAGGAGCTCATTTTCCATTTACCACTAAGGCCAGCTCCTCTTTGCTGAAGAGGGTCCTTGACTCTTACTTTGTGGCAGGAACTCCTAAGTATATCAACCCTTTTCAAAAGTTACAGGCTGAAAGTCAAGATCTCTCAGGTTAAACCCAATGTTCCAACTTTAACTGGGCAAATTCTCATTAGAGACCGGGGGGCAATGACTGTGCGGATGGAATCCAATGTCTTTTCAGGGTGACTTCCATGCAGTGAAGCTCTTGCTAAGACATTTAACTCTAAAATTGGGCATTGGGGAGGCACTGCACCCTCTGAAATTAGAGGTCAGGAGATTTGGATTTCATTTCCAACCATCCGCCACTCATTCAGCCACTCACATTCAAGTGACAAGCCTTAGGCCAGTCGCTTTCTGTATCTGTTTCTCGACTGTTGCACAGCGGTTTCTGTGGGACGTAAGGCCCGCTGGGAAATGACCCCTTTTTCAGCTCAGTGCCTGGGATTTTGAGTATACTTGTCAACCTGGACTTATATACACCTACGATTTTGGACTAACTCTATTACCTCTGCTAGAAATTAACACAGAAATTTCACAGTTGATTGACAGGAATGAGAATCAGTTCTAAAGGGTTAAAATAAAAACAAATCCTTTCTCAGTGAAAGAGTCATCAACTGAAGTGGACACAGTTCCCTCGTTCTAACTTCATCTTCTATGCACTTAGAGGCAAGTTTTTCAAATTACACAGATAAAACTGTCCCCGCTTTAAGTGCTACAAAGCTGGGACAGTTTTAGCTGTGTATTTTACCAAGGTTGTGTGCTCTACAAGCAAAAAGCTACTTTTGTTGTTTCTTTTGGTCCGCAGGAGAAATGGGAGTCCTTTGCAGAGAGCATGGGAGACCCATGAGTCATTTGCAGTCCTCCTTTCTGCCTCTGAGGGTGAAATGAGAGTGTGAAGCACTTTGGTAAGTAGCCATTCTCTCAGGTAGGCTCGGTGCGCAACACATCTGCAGTCCTCCCTGTGTGGCTACATTTATCATGAGCCATGTCTGAAAGAATTAATCCCATTTCATATGCTAGCATGCGGTCTCTTTGACTGTGCTGTTGTTTCAATGAGAGCATCGTTGACAATTCTGTAACCTGATAGCGCTGCCTAATTGTATTCTATGTAATAATGCATGGGCTTGAGGAGGAGGCAGGTTTGTTGGAGAAGGAGGGAGAATGCACGTGTGAATTAGGGAAAGGTCTCTCCTTCTTTGGAGCATGGATGGGTTCAGTGACCTCCTCATACTACTAAGACTTTGGCTTGACACCACCACTTGTGTGTCTAAAGTTTCTGTGTGTGTGTTTGTATGTGTGTGTCTGTCTCTAGGGCTGAGCAGGACCTCCACCTTCCTGTGGTAGCATGTTACTCAGAACCTTGCATAAATCCCAGCCCTCCTAAAAACACGATACATGTATGTTCCTAGAAACTTTTCTTAATGATTCGTGACAGGGTGGTGTTTTAAAGGAGCTCATTTTCCATTTACCACTAAGGCCAGCTCCTCTTTGCTGAAGAGGGTCCTTGACTCTTAGCAGGAACTCCTAAGTATATCAACCCTTTTCAAAAGTTACAGGCTGAAAGTCATGATCTCTCAGGTTAAACCCAATGTTACAACTTTAACTGGGCAAATTCTCATTAGAGACCAGGGGCAGTGACTGTGCGAATGGAATCTAATGTCTTTTCAGGGTGACTTCAATGCAGTAAAGCTCTTGCTAAGGCATTTAACTCTAAAATTGGGCATTGGGGAGACACTGCACCCTCTGAAGTTAGGGGTCAGGAGATTTGGATTTCATTTCCAACCATCCGCCACTCATTCAGCCACTCACATTCAAGGGAAAAGCCTTAGGCCAGTCACTTTCTGTATCTGTTTCTCGATTTTTGCACAGCAGTTTCTGTGGGACGTAAGGCCCACTGGGAAATGATCCCTTTTTCAGCTCAGTGCCTGGGATTTTGAGTATACTTGTCAACCTGGACTTATATACAGCTATGATTTTGGATTAACTCTATTACCTCTCCTAGAAATTAACACAGAAATTTCACAGTTGATTGACAAGAATGAGAATCAGTTCTAAAGAGTGAAAATATAACCAAATCCTTTCTCACTGAAAGAATGCTCAACGCAAGTGGACGCAGTTCCCCCGTTCTTACTTCATCACCTATGCACTTAGAGGCAAGTTTTTCAAATTACACAGCTAAAACTGTCCCCGCTTTAAGTGCTGTAAAGCACTTAAAGCGGGGACAGTTTGAGCTGTGTATTTCCCAAAAGTTGCGTGCTCTGCAGATCAAAAGCTACTTTTGTTGTTACTTTTGGTCCGCAGGAGGAATGGGAGTCCTTTGCAGAGAGCGTGGGAGACCCATGAGTCCTTTGCAGTCCTCTTTTCTGCCTCTGAGGGTGAAATGAGAGTGTGAAGCCCTTTGGTAGGTAGCCATTCTCTCAGTTAGGCGCGGTGCGCAGCACAGCTGCAGTCCTCCTTGTGTGGCGACGTTCATCATGAGCCATGTCTGAAAGAGTTGATCGCATTTCATATGCTAGCATGCGGTCTCTTTGACTGTGCCGTTGTTTCAATGAGAGCATCGCTGACAATTCTGTAACCTGATAGCGCTGCCTAATTGTATTCTATGTAATAATGAGGGGGCTTGAGGAGGAGGCAGGTTTGGGGGAGAAGGAGGGAGAATGCCCGTGTGAATTAGGGAAAGGTCTCTCCTTCTTTGGAGCACGGATTGGTTCAGTGCCCTCCTCATACTACTAAGTCTTTGGCTTGACACTACCACTTGTGTGTCTAAAGTTTCTGTGTGTGTGTTTGTATGTGTGTGTCTGTCTCTAGGGCTGAGCAGGACCTCCACCTTCCTGTGGTAGCATGTTACTCAGAACCTTGCATAAATCCCAGCCCTCCTAAAAACACGATACATGTATGTTCTTAGAAAGTTTTCTTAATGATTGGTGACAGAGCGGTGATTTAAAGGAGCTCATTTTCCATTTACCACTAAGGCCAGCTCCTCTTTGCTGAAGAGGGTCCTTGACTCTTACTTTGTGGCAGGAACTCCTAAGTATATCAACCCTTTTCAAAAGTTACAGGCTGAAAGTCAAGATCTCTCAGGTTAAACCCAATGTTCCAACTTTAACTGGGCAAATTCTCATTAGAGACCGGGGGGCAATGACTGTGCGGATGGAATCCAATGTCTTTTCAGGGTGACTTCCACGCAGTGAAGCTCTTGCTAAGACATTTAACTCTAAAATTGGGCATTGGGGAGGCACTGCACCCTCTGAAATTAGAGGTCAGGAGATTTGGATTTCATTTCCAACCATCCGCCACTCATTCAGCCACTCACATTCAAGTGACAAGCCTTAGGCCAGTCGCTTTCTGTATCTGTTTCTCGACTGTTGCACAGCGGTTTCTGTGGGACGTAAGGCCCGCTGGGAAATGACCCCTTTTTCAGCTCAGTGCCTGGGATTTTGAGTATACTTGTCAACCTGGACTTATATACACCTACGATTTTGGACTAACTCTATTACCTCTGCTAGAAATTAACACAGAAATTTCACAGTTGATTGACAGGAATGAGAATCAGTTCTAAAGGGTTAAAATAAAAACAAATCCTTTCTCAGTGAAAGAATCATCAACTGAAGTGGACACAGTTCCCTCGTTCTAACTTCATCTTCTATGCACTTAGAGGCAAGTTTTTCAAATTACACAGATAAAACTGTCCCCGCTTTAAGTGCTACAAAGCTGGGACAGTTTTAGCTGTGTATTTTACCAAGGTTGTGTGCTCTACAAGCAAAAAGCTACTTTTGTTGTTTCTTTTGGTCCGCAGGAGAAATGGGAGTCCTTTGCAGAGAGCATGGGAGACCCATGAGTCATTTGCAGTCCTCCTTTCTGCCTCTGAGGGTGAAATGAGAGTGTGAAGCACTTTGGTAAGTAGCCATTCTCTCAGGTAGGCTCGGTGCGCAACACATCTGCAGTCCTCCCTGTGTGGCTACATTTATCATGAGCCATGTCTGAAAGAATTAATCCCATTTCATATGCTAGCATGCGGTCTCTTTGACTGTGCTGTTGTTTCAATGAGAGCATCGTTGACAATTCTGTAACCTGATAGCGCTGCCTAATTGTATTCTATGTAATTATGCATGGGCTTGAGGAGGAGGCAGGTTTGTTGGAGAAGGAGGGAGAATGCACGTGTGAATTAGGGAAAGGTCTCTCCTTCTTTGGAGCATGGATGGGTTCAGTGACCTCCTCATACTACTAAGACTTTGGCTTGACACTACCACTTGTGTGTCTAAAGTTTCTGTGTGTGTGTTTGTATGTGTGTGTCTGTCTCTAGGGCTGAGCAGGACCTCCACCTTCCTGTGGTAGCATGTTACTCAGAACCTTGCATAAATCCCAGCCCTCCTAAAAACACGATACATGTATGTTCCTAGAAACTTTTCTTAATGATTCGTGACAGGGTGGTGTTTTAAAGGAGCTCATTTTCCATTTACCACTAAGGCCAGCTCCTCTTTGCTGAAGAGGGTCCTTGACTCTTAGCAGGAACTCCTAAGTATATCAACCCTTTTCAAAAGTTACAGGCTGAAAGTCATGATCTCTCAGGTTAAACCCAATGTTACAACTTTAACTGGGCAAATTCTCATTAGAGACCAGGGGCAGTGACTGTGCGAATGGAATCTAATGTCTTTTCAGGGTGACTTCAATGCAGTAAAGCTCTTGCTAAGGCATTTAACTCTAAAATTGGGCATTGGGGAGACACTGCACCCTCTGAAGTTAGGGGTCAGGAGATTTGGATTTCATTTCCAACCATCCGCCACTCATTCAGCCACTCACATTCAAGGGAAAAGCCTTAGGCCAGTCACTTTCTGTATCTGTTTCTCGATTTTTGCACAGCAGTTTCTGTGGGACGTAAGGCCCACTGGGAAATGATCCCTTTTTCAGCTCAGTGCCTGGGATTTTGAGTATACTTGTCAACCTGGACTTATATACAGCTATGATTTTGGATTAACTCTATTACCTCTCCTAGAAATTAACACAGAAATTTCACAGTTGATTGACAAGAATGAGAATCAGTTCTAAAGAGTGAAAATATAACCAAATCCTTTCTCACTGAAAGAATGCTCAACGCAAGTGGACGCAGTTCCCCCGTTCTTACTTCATCACCTATGCACTTAGAGGCAAGTTTTTCAAATTACACAGCTAAAACTGTCCCCGCTTTAAGTGCTGTAAAGCACTTAAAGCGGGGACAGTTTGAGCTGTGTATTTCCCAAAAGTTGCGTGCTCTGCAGATCAAAAGCTACTTTTGTTGTTACTTTTGGTCCGCAGGAGGAATGGGAGTCCTTTGCAGAGAGCGTGGGAGACCCATGAGTCCTTTGCAGTCCTCTTTTCTGCCTCTGAGGGTGAAATGAGAGTGTGAAGCCCTTTGGAAGGTAGCCATTCTCTCAGTTAGGCGCGGTGCGCAGCACAGCTGCAGTCCTCCTTGTGTGGCGACGTTCATCATGAGCCATGTCTGAAAGAGTTGATCGCATTTCATATGCTAGCATGCGGTCTCTTTGACTGTGCCGTTGTTTCAATGAGAGCATCGCTGACAATTCTGTAACCTGATAGCGCTGCCTAATTGTATTCTATGTAATAATGAGGGGGCTTGAGGAGGAGGCAGGTTTGGGGGAGAAGGAGGGAGAATGCCCGTGTGAATTAGGGAAAGGTCTCTCCTTCTTTGGAGCACGGATTGGTTCAGTGCCCTCCTCATACTACTAAGTCTTTGGCTTGACACTACCAGTTGTGTGTCTAAAGTTTCTGTGTGTGTGTTTGTATGTGTGTGTCTGTCTCTAGGGCTGAGCAGGACCTCCACCTTCCTGTGGTAGCATGTTACTCAGAACCTTGCATAAATCCCAGCCCTCCTAAAAACACGATACATGTATGTTCTTAGAAAGTTTTCTTAATGATTGGTGACAGAGCGGTGATTTAAAGGAGCTCATTTTCCATTTACCACTAAGGCCAGCTCCTCTTTGCTGAAGAGGGTCCTTGACTCTTACTTTGTGGCAGGAACTCCTAAGTATATCAACCCTTTTCAAAAGTTACAGGCTGAAAGTCAAGATCTCTCAGGTTAAACCCAATGTTCCAACTTTAACTGGGCAAATTCTCATTAGAGACCGGGGGGCAATGACTGTGCGGATGGAATCCAATGTCTTTTCAGGGTGACTTCCACGCAGTGAAGCTCTTGCTAAGACATTTAACTCTAAAATTGGGCATTGGGGAGGCACTGCACCCTCTGAAATTAGAGGTCAGGAGATTTGGATTTCATTTCCAACCATCCGCCACTCATTCAGCCACTCACATTCAAGTGACAAGCCTTAGGCCAGTCGCTTTCTGTATCTGTTTCTCGACTGTTGCACAGCGGTTTCTGTGGGACGTAAGGCCCGCTGGGAAATGACCCCTTTTTCAGCTCAGTGCCTGGGATTTTGAGTATACTTGTCAACCTGGACTTATATACACCTACGATTTTGGACTAACTCTATTACCTCTGCTAGAAATTAACACAGAAATTTCACAGTTGATTGACAGGAATGAGAATCAGTTCTAAAGGGTTAAAATAAAAACAAATCCTTTCTCAGTGAAAGAATCATCAACTGAAGTGGACACAGTTCCCTCGTTCTAACTTCATCTTCTATGCACTTAGAGGCAAGTTTTTCAAATTACACAGATAAAACTGTCCCCGCTTTAAGTGCTACAAAGCTGGGACAGTTTTAGCTGTGTATTTTACCAAGGTTGTGTGCTCTACAAGCAAAAAGCTACTTTTGTTGTTTCTTTTGGTCCGCAGGAGAAATGGGAGTCCTTTGCAGAGAGCATGGGAGACCCATGAGTCATTTGCAGTCCTCCTTTCTGCCTCTGAGGGTGAAATGAGAGTGTGAAGCACTTTGGTAAGTAGCCATTCTCTCAGGTAGGCTCGGTGCGCAACACATCTGCAGTCCTCCCTGTGTGGCTACATTTATCATGAGCCATGTCTGAAAGAATTAATCCCATTTCATATGCTAGCATGCGGTCTCTTTGACTGTGCTGTTGTTTCAATGAGAGCATCGTTGACAATTCTGTAACCTGATAGCGCTGCCTAATTGTATTCTATGTAATAATGCATGGGCTTGAGGAGGAGGCAGGTTTGTTGGAGAAGGAGGGAGAATGCACGTGTGAATTAGGGAAAGGTCTCTCCTTCTTTGGAGCATGGATGGGTTCAGTGACCTCCTCATACTACTAAGACTTTGGCTTGACACCACCACTTGTGTGTCTAAAGTTTCTGTGTGTGTGTTTGTATGTGTGTGTCTGTCTCTAGGGCTGAGCAGGACCTCCACCTTCCTGTGGTAGCATGTTACTCAGAACCTTGCATAAATCCCAGCCCTCCTAAAAACACGATACATGTATGTTCCTAGAAACTTTTCTTAATGATTCGTGACAGGGTGGTGTTTTAAAGGAGCTCATTTTCCATTTACCACTAAGGCCAGCTCCTCTTTGCTGAAGAGGGTCCTTGACTCTTAGCAGGAACTCCTAAGTATATCAACCCTTTTCAAAAGTTACAGGCTGAAAGTCATGATCTCTCAGGTTAAACCCAATGTTACAACTTTAACTGGGCAAATTCTCATTAGAGACCAGGGGCAGTGACTGTGCGAATGGAATCTAATGTCTTTTCAGGGTGACTTCAATGCAGTAAAGCTCTTGCTAAGGCATTTAACTCTAAAATTGGGCATTGGGGAGACACTGCACCCTCTGAAGTTAGGGGTCAGGAGATTTGGATTTCATTTCCAACCATCCGCCACTCATTCAGCCACTCACATTCAAGGGAAAAGCCTTAGGCCAGTCACTTTCTGTATCTGTTTCTCGATTTTTGCACAGCAGTTTCTGTGGGACGTAAGGCCCACTGGGAAATGATCCCTTTTTCAGCTCAGTGCCTGGGATTTTGAGTATACTTGTCAACCTGGACTTATATACAGCTATGATTTTGGATTAACTCTATTACCTCTCCTAGAAATTAACACAGAAATTTCACAGTTGATTGACAAGAATGAGAATCAGTTCTAAAGAGTGAAAATATAACCAAATCCTTTCTCACTGAAAGAATGCTCAACGCAAGTGGACGCAGTTCCCCCGTTCTTACTTCATCACCTATGCACTTAGAGGCAAGTTTTTCAAATTACACAGCTAAAACTGTCCCCGCTTTAAGTGCTGTAAAGCACTTAAAGCGGGGACAGTTTGAGCTGTGTATTTCCCAAAAGTTGCGTGCTCTGCAGATCAAAAGCTACTTTTGTTGTTACTTTTGGTCCGCAGGAGGAATGGGAGTCCTTTGCAGAGAGCGTGGGAGACCCATGAGTCCTTTGCAGTCCTCTTTTCTGCCTCTGAGGGTGAAATGAGAGTGTGAAGCCCTTTGGAAGGTAGCCATTCTCTCAGTTAGGCGCGGTGCGCAGCACAGCTGCAGTCCTCCTTGTGTGGCGACGTTCATCATGAGCCATGTCTGAAAGAGTTGATCGCATTTCATATGCTAGCATGCGGTCTCTTTGACTGTGCCGTTGTTTCAATGAGAGCATCGCTGACAATTCTGTAACCTGATAGCGCTGCCTAATTGTATTCTATGTAATAATGAGGGGGCTTGAGGAGGAGGCAGGTTTGGGGGAGAAGGAGGGAGAATGCCCGTGTGAATTAGGGAAAGGTCTCTCCTTCTTTGGAGCACGGATTGGTTCAGTGCCCTCCTCATACTACTAAGTCTTTGGCTTGACACTACCAGTTGTGTGTCTAAAGTTTCTGTGTGTGTGTTTGTATGTGTGTGTCTGTCTCTAGGGCTGAGCAGGACCTCCACCTTCCTGTGGTAGCATGTTACTCAGAACCTTGCATAAATCCCAGCCCTCCTAAAAACACGATACATGTATGTTCTTAGAAAGTTTTCTTAATGATTGGTGACAGAGCGGTGATTTAAAGGAGCTCATTTTCCATTTACCACTAAGGCCAGCTCCTCTTTGCTGAAGAGGGTCCTTGACTCTTACTTTGTGGCAGGAACTCCTAAGTATATCAACCCTTTTCAAAAGTTACAGGCTGAAAGTCAAGATCTCTCAGGTTAAACCCAATGTTCCAACTTTAACTGGGCAAATTCTCATTAGAGACCGGGGGGCAATGACTGTGCGGATGGAATCCAATGTCTTTTCAGGGTGACTTCCACGCAGTGAAGCTCTTGCTAAGACATTTAACTCTAAAATTGGGCATTGGGGAGGCACTGCACCCTCTGAAATTAGAGGTCAGGAGATTTGGATTTCATTTCCAACCATCCGCCACTCATTCAGCCACTCACATTCAAGTGACAAGCCTTAGGCCAGTCGCTTTCTGTATCTGTTTCTCGACTGTTGCACAGCGGTTTCTGTGGGACGTAAGGCCCGCTGGGAAATGACCCCTTTTTCAGCTCAGTGCCTGGGATTTTGAGTATACTTGTCAACCTGGACTTATATACACCTACGATTTTGGACTAACTCTATTACCTCTGCTAGAAATTAACACAGAAATTTCACAGTTGATTGACAGGAATGAGAATCAGTTCTAAAGGGTTAAAATAAAAACAAATCCTTTCTCAGTGAAAGAATCATCAACTGAAGTGGACACAGTTCCCTCGTTCTAACTTCATCTTCTATGCACTTAGAGGCAAGTTTTTCAAATTACACAGATAAAACTGTCCCCGCTTTAAGTGCTACAAAGCTGGGACAGTTTTAGCTGTGTATTTTACCAAGGTTGTGTGCTCTACAAGCAAAAAGCTACTTTTGTTGTTTCTTTTGGTCCGCAGGAGAAATGGGAGTCCTTTGCAGAGAGCATGGGAGACCCATGAGTCATTTGCAGTCCTCCTTTCTGCCTCTGAGGGTGAAATGAGAGTGTGAAGCACTTTGGTAAGTAGCCATTCTCTCAGGTAGGCTCGGTGCGCAACACATCTGCAGTCCTCCCTGTGTGGCTACATTTATCATGAGCCATGTCTGAAAGAATTAATCCCATTTCATATGCTAGCATGCGGTCTCTTTGACTGTGCTGTTGTTTCAATGAGAGCATCGTTGACAATTCTGTAACCTGATAGCGCTGCCTAATTGTATTCTATGTAATAATGCATGGGCTTGAGGAGGAGGCAGGTTTGTTGGAGAAGGAGGGAGAATGCACGTGTGAATTAGGGAAAGGTCTCTCCTTCTTTGGAGCATGGATGGGTTCAGTGACCTCCTCATACTACTAAGACTTTGGCTTGACACCACCACTTGTGTGTCTAAAGTTTCTGTGTGTGTGTTTGTATGTGTGTGTCTGTCTCTAGGGCTGAGCAGGACCTCCACCTTCCTGTGGTAGCATGTTACTCAGAACCTTGCATAAATCCCAGCCCTCCTAAAAACACGATACATGTATGTTCCTAGAAACTTTTCTTAATGATTCGTGACAGGGTGGTGTTTTAAAGGAGCTCATTTTCCATTTACCACTAAGGCCAGCTCCTCTTTGCTGAAGAGGGTCCTTGACTCTTAGCAGGAACTCCTAAGTATATCAACCCTTTTCAAAAGTTACAGGCTGAAAGTCATGATCTCTCAGGTTAAACCCAATGTTACAACTTTAACTGGGCAAATTCTCATTAGAGACCAGGGGCAGTGACTGTGCGAATGGAATCTAATGTCTTTTCAGGGTGACTTCAATGCAGTAAAGCTCTTGCTAAGGCATTTAACTCTAAAATTGGGCATTGGGGAGACACTGCACCCTCTGAAGTTAGGGGTCAGGAGATTTGGATTTCATTTCCAACCATCCGCCACTCATTCAGCCACTCACATTCAAGGGAAAAGCCTTAGGCCAGTCACTTTCTGTATCTGTTTCTCGATTTTTGCACAGCAGTTTCTGTGGGACGTAAGGCCCACTGGGAAATGATCCCTTTTTCAGCTCAGTGCCTGGGATTTTGAGTATACTTGTCAACCTGGACTTATATACAGCTATGATTTTGGATTAACTCTATTACCTCTCCTAGAAATTAACACAGAAATTTCACAGTTGATTGACAAGAATGAGAATCAGTTCTAAAGAGTGAAAATATAACCAAATCCTTTCTCACTGAAAGAATGCTCAACGCAAGTGGACGCAGTTCCCCCGTTCTTACTTCATCACCTATGCACTTAGAGGCAAGTTTTTCAAATTACACAGCTAAAACTGTCCCCGCTTTAAGTGCTGTAAAGCACTTAAAGCGGGGACAGTTTGAGCTGTGTATTTCCCAAAAGTTGCGTGCTCTGCAGATCAAAAGCTACTTTTGTTGTTACTTTTGGTCCGCAGGAGGAATGGGAGTCCTTTGCAGAGAGCGTGGGAGACCCATGAGTCCTTTGCAGTCCTCTTTTCTGCCTCTGAGGGTGAAATGAGAGTGTGAAGCCCTTTGGTAGGTAGCCATTCTCTCAGTTAGGCGCGGTGCGCAGCACAGCTGCAGTCCTCCTTGTGTGGCGACGTTCATCATGAGCCATGTCTGAAAGAGTTGATCGCATTTCATATGCTAGCATGCGGTCTCTTTGACTGTGCCGTTGTTTCAATGAGAGCATCGCTGACAATTCTGTAACCTGATAGCGCTGCCTAATTGTATTCTATGTAATAATGAGGGGGCTTGAGGAGGAGGCAGGTTTGGGGGAGAAGGAGGGAGAATGCCCGTGTGAATTAGGGAAAGGTCTCTCCTTCTTTGGAGCACGGATTGGTTCAGTGCCCTCCTCATACTACTAAGTCTTTGGCTTGACACTACCAGTTGTGTGTCTAAAGTTTCTGTGTGTGTGTTTGTATGTGTGTGTCTGTCTCTAGGGCTGAGCAGGACCTCCACCTTCCTGTGGTAGCATGTTACTCAGAACCTTGCATAAATCCCAGCCCTCCTAAAAACACGATACATGTATGTTCTTAGAAAGTTTTCTTAATGATTGGTGACAGAGCGGTGATTTAAAGGAGCTCATTTTCCATTTACCACTAAGGCCAGCTCCTCTTTGCTGAAGAGGGTCCTTGACTCTTACTTTGTGGCAGGAACTCCTAAGTATATCAACCCTTTTCAAAAGTTACAGGCTGAAAGTCAAGATCTCTCAGGTTAAACCCAATGTTCCAACTTTAACTGGGCAAATTCTCATTAGAGACCGGGGGGCAATGACTGTGCGGATGGAATCCAATGTCTTTTCAGGGTGACTTCCACGCAGTGAAGCTCTTGCTAAGACATTTAACTCTAAAATTGGGCATTGGGGAGGCACTGCACCCTCTGAAATTAGAGGTCAGGAGATTTGGATTTCATTTCCAACCATCCGCCACTCATTCAGCCACTCACATTCAAGTGACAAGCCTTAGGCCAGTCGCTTTCTGTATCTGTTTCTCGACTGTTGCACAGCGGTTTCTGTGGGACGTAAGGCCCGCTGGGAAATGACCCCTTTTTCAGCTCAGTGCCTGGGATTTTGAGTATACTTGTCAACCTGGACTTATATACACCTACGATTTTGGACTAACTCTATTACCTCTGCTAGAAATTAACACAGAAATTTCACAGTTGATTGACAGGAATGAGAATCAGTTCTAAAGGGTTAAAATAAAAACAAATCCTTTCTCAGTGAAAGAATCATCAACTGAAGTGGACACAGTTCCCTCGTTCTAACTTCATCTTCTATGCACTTAGAGGCAAGTTTTTCAAATTACACAGATAAAACTGTCCCCGCTTTAAGTGCTACAAAGCTGGGACAGTTTTAGCTGTGTATTTTACCAAGGTTGTGTGCTCTACAAGCAAAAAGCTACTTTTGTTGTTTCTTTTGGTCCGCAGGAGAAATGGGAGTCCTTTGCAGAGAGCATGGGAGACCCATGAGTCATTTGCAGTCCTCCTTTCTGCCTCTGAGGGTGAAATGAGAGTGTGAAGCACTTTGGTAAGTAGCCATTCTCTCAGGTAGGCTCGGTGCGCAACACATCTGCAGTCCTCCCTGTGTGGCTACATTTATCATGAGCCATGTCTGAAAGAATTAATCCCATTTCATATGCTAGCATGCGGTCTCTTTGACTGTGCTGTTGTTTCAATGAGAGCATCGTTGACAATTCTGTAACCTGATAGCGCTGCCTAATTGTATTCTATGTAATAATGCATGGGCTTGAGGAGGAGGCAGGTTTGTTGGAGAAGGAGGGAGAATGCACGTGTGAATTAGGGAAAGGTCTCTCCTTCTTTGGAGCATGGATGGGTTCAGTGACCTCCTCATACTACTAAGACTTTGGCTTGACACCACCACTTGTGTGTCTAAAGTTTCTGTGTGTGTGTTTGTATGTGTGTGTCTGTCTCTAGGGCTGAGCAGGACCTCCACCTTCCTGTGGTAGCATGTTACTCAGAACCTTGCATAAATCCCAGCCCTCCTAAAAACACGATACATGTATGTTCCTAGAAACTTTTCTTAATGATTCGTGACAGGGTGGTGTTTTAAAGGAGCTCATTTTCCATTTACCACTAAGGCCAGCTCCTCTTTGCTGAAGAGGGTCCTTGACTCTTAGCAGGAACTCCTAAGTATATCAACCCTTTTCAAAAGTTACAGGCTGAAAGTCATGATCTCTCAGGTTAAACCCAATGTTACAACTTTAACTGGGCAAATTCTCATTAGAGACCAGGGGCAGTGACTGTGCGAATGGAATCTAATGTCTTTTCAGGGTGACTTCAATGCAGTAAAGCTCTTGCTAAGGCATTTAACTCTAAAATTGGGCATTGGGGAGACACTGCACCCTCTGAAGTTAGGGGTCAGGAGATTTGGATTTCATTTCCAACCATCCGCCACTCATTCAGCCACTCACATTCAAGGGAAAAGCCTTAGGCCAGTCACTTTCTGTATCTGTTTCTCGATTTTTGCACAGCAGTTTCTGTGGGACGTAAGGCCCACTGGGAAATGATCCCTTTTTCAGCTCAGTGCCTGGGATTTTGAGTATACTTGTCAACCTGGACTTATATACAGCTATGATTTTGGATTAACTCTATTACCTCTCCTAGAAATTAACACAGAAATTTCACAGTTGATTGACAAGAATGAGAATCAGTTCTAAAGAGTGAAAATATAACCAAATCCTTTCTCACTGAAAGAATGCTCAACGCAAGTGGACGCAGTTCCCCCGTTCTTACTTCATCACCTATGCACTTAGAGGCAAGTTTTTCAAATTACACAGCTAAAACTGTCCCCGCTTTAAGTGCTGTAAAGCACTTAAAGCGGGGACAGTTTGAGCTGTGTATTTCCCAAAAGTTGCGTGCTCTGCAGATCAAAAGCTACTTTTGTTGTTACTTTTGGTCCGCAGGAGGAATGGGAGTCCTTTGCAGAGAGCGTGGGAGACCCATGAGTCCTTTGCAGTCCTCTTTTCTGCCTCTGAGGGTGAAATGAGAGTGTGAAGCCCTTTGGTAGGTAGCCATTCTCTCAGTTAGGCGCGGTGCGCAGCACAGCTGCAGTCCTCCTTGTGTGGCGACGTTCATCATGAGCCATGTCTGAAAGAGTTGATCGCATTTCATATGCTAGCATGCGGTCTCTTTGACTGTGCCGTTGTTTCAATGAGAGCATCGCTGACAATTCTGTAACCTGATAGCGCTGCCTAATTGTATTCTATGTAATAATGAGGGGGCTTGAGGAGGAGGCAGGTTTGGGGGAGAAGGAGGGAGAATGCCCGTGTGAATTAGGGAAAGGTCTCTCCTTCTTTGGAGCACGGATTGGTTCAGTGCCCTCCTCATACTACTAAGTCTTTGGCTTGACACTACCAGTTGTGTGTCTAAAGTTTCTGTGTGTGTGTTTGTATGTGTGTGTCTGTCTCTAGGGCTGAGCAGGACCTCCACCTTCCTGTGGTAGCATGTTACTCAGAACCTTGCATAAATCCCAGCCCTCCTAAAAACACGATACATGTATGTTCTTAGAAAGTTTTCTTAATGATTGGTGACAGAGCGGTGATTTAAAGGAGCTCATTTTCCATTTACCACTAAGGCCAGCTCCTCTTTGCTGAAGAGGGTCCTTGACTCTTACTTTGTGGCAGGAACTCCTAAGTATATCAACCCTTTTCAAAAGTTACAGGCTGAAAGTCAAGATCTCTCAGGTTAAACCCAATGTTCCAACTTTAACTGGGCAAATTCTCATTAGAGACCGGGGGGCAATGACTGTGCGGATGGAATCCAATGTCTTTTCAGGGTGACTTCCATGCAGTGAAGCTCTTGCTAAGACATTTAACTCTAAAATTGGGCATTGGGGAGGCACTGCACCCTCTGAAATTAGAGGTCAGGAGATTTGGATTTCATTTCCAACCATCCGCCACTCATTCAGCCACTCACATTCAAGTGACAAGCCTTAGGCCAGTCGCTTTCTGTATCTGTTTCTCGACTGTTGCACAGCGGTTTCTGTGGGACGTAAGGCCCGCTGGGAAATGACCCCTTTTTCAGCTCAGTGCCTGGGATTTTGAGTATACTTGTCAACCTGGACTTATATACACCTACGATTTTGGACTAACTCTATTACCTCTGCTAGAAATTAACACAGAAATTTCACAGTTGATTGACAGGAATGAGAATCAGTTCTAAAGGGTTAAAATAAAAACAAATCCTTTCTCAGTGAAAGAATCATCAACTGAAGTGGACACAGTTCCCTCGTTCTAACTTCATCTTCTATGCACTTAGAGGCAAGTTTTTCAAATTACACAGATAAAACTGTCCCCGCTTTAAGTGCTACAAAGCTGGGACAGTTTTAGCTGTGTATTTTACCAAGGTTGTGTGCTCTACAAGCAAAAAGCTACTTTTGTTGTTTCTTTTGGTCCGCAGGAGAAATGGGAGTCCTTTGCAGAGAGCATGGGAGACCCATGAGTCATTTGCAGTCCTCCTTTCTGCCTCTGAGGGTGAAATGAGAGTGTGAAGCACTTTGGTAAGTAGCCATTCTCTCAGGTAGGCTCGGTGCGCAACACATCTGCAGTCCTCCCTGTGTGGCTACATTTATCATGAGCCATGTCTGAAAGAATTAATCCCATTTCATATGCTAGCATGCGGTCTCTTTGACTGTGCTGTTGTTTCAATGAGAGCATCGTTGACAATTCTGTAACCTGATAGCGCTGCCTAATTGTATTCTATGTAATAATGCATGGGCTTGAGGAGGAGGCAGGTTTGTTGGAGAAGGAGGGAGAATGCACGTGTGAATTAGGGAAAGGTCTCTCCTTCTTTGGAGCATGGATGGGTTCAGTGACCTCCTCATACTACTAAGACTTTGGCTTGACACCACCACTTGTGTGTCTAAAGTTTCTGTGTGTGTGTTTGTATGTGTGTGTCTGTCTCTAGGGCTGAGCAGGACCTCCACCTTCCTGTGGTAGCATGTTACTCAGAACCTTGCATAAATCCCAGCCCTCCTAAAAACACGATACATGTATGTTCCTAGAAACTTTTCTTAATGATTCGTGACAGGGTGGTGTTTTAAAGGAGCTCATTTTCCATTTACCACTAAGGCCAGCTCCTCTTTGCTGAAGAGGGTCCTTGACTCTTAGCAGGAACTCCTAAGTATATCAACCCTTTTCAAAAGTTACAGGCTGAAAGTCATGATCTCTCAGGTTAAACCCAATGTTACAACTTTAACTGGGCAAATTCTCATTAGAGACCAGGGGCAGTGACTGTGCGAATGGAATCTAATGTCTTTTCAGGGTGACTTCAATGCAGTAAAGCTCTTGCTAAGGCATTTAACTCTAAAATTGGGCATTGGGGAGACACTGCACCCTCTGAAGTTAGGGGTCAGGAGATTTGGATTTCATTTCCAACCATCCGCCACTCATTCAGCCACTCACATTCAAGGGAAAAGCCTTAGGCCAGTCACTTTCTGTATCTGTTTCTCGATTTTTGCACAGCAGTTTCTGTGGGACGTAAGGCCCACTGGGAAATGATCCCTTTTTCAGCTCAGTGCCTGGGATTTTGAGTATACTTGTCAACCTGGACTTATATACAGCTATGATTTTGGATTAACTCTATTACCTCTCCTAGAAATTAACACAGAAATTTCACAATTGATTGACAAGAATGAGAATCAGTTCTAAAGAGTGAAAATATAACCAAATCCTTTCTCACTGAAAGAATGCTCAACGCAAGTGGACGCAGTTCCCCCGTTCTTACTTCATCACCTATGCACTTAGAGGCAAGTTTTTCAAATTACACAGCTAAAACTGTCCCCGCTTTAAGTGCTTTACAGCACTTAAAGCGGGGACAGTTTTAGCTGTGTATTTCCCAAAAGTTGCGTGCTCTGCAGATCAAAAGCTACTTTTGTTGTTACTTTTGGTCCGCAGGAGGAATGGGAGTCCTTTGCAGAGAGCGTGGGAGACCCATGAGTCCTTTGCAGTCCTCTTTTCTGCCTCTGAGGGTGAAATGAGAGTGTGAAGCCCTTTGGTAGGTAGCCATTCTCTCAGTTAGGCGCGGTGCGCAGCACAGCTGCAGTCCTCCTTGTGTGGCGACGTTCATCATGAGCCATGTCTGAAAGAGTTGATCGCATTTCATATGCTAGCATGCGGTCTCTTTGACTGTGCCGTTGTTTCAATGAGAGCATCGCTGACAATTCTGTAACCTGATAGCGCTGCCTAATTGTATTCTATGTAATAATGAGGGGGCTTGAGGAGGAGGCAGGTTTGGGGGAGAAGGAGGGAGAATGCCCGTGTGAATTAGGGAAAGGTCTCTCCTTCTTTGGAGCACGGATTGGTTCAGTGCCCTCCTCATACTACTAAGTCTTTGGCTTGACACTACCAGTTGTGTGTCTAAAGTTTCTGTGTGTGTGTTTGTATGTGTGTGTCTGTCTCTAGGGCTGAGCAGGACCTCCACCTTCCTGTGGTAGCATGTTACTCAGAACCTTGCATAAATCCCAGCCCTCCTAAAAACACGATACATGTATGTTCTTAGAAAGTTTTCTTAATGATTGGTGACAGAGCGGTGATTTAAAGGAGCTCATTTTCCATTTACCACTAAGGCCAGCTCCTCTTTGCTGAAGAGGGTCCTTGACTCTTACTTTGTGGCAGGAACTCCTAAGTATATCAACCCTTTTCAAAAGTTACAGGCTGAAAGTCAAGATCTCTCAGGTTAAACCCAATGTTCCAACTTTAACTGGGCAAATTCTCATTAGAGACCGGGGGGCAATGACTGTGCGGATGGAATCCAATGTCTTTTCAGGGTGACTTCCATGCAGTGAAGCTCTTGCTAAGACATTTAACTCTAAAATTGGGCATTGGGGAGGCACTGCACCCTCTGAAATTAGAGGTCAGGAGATTTGGATTTCATTTCCAACCATCCGCCACTCATTCAGCCACTCACATTCAAGTGACAAGCCTTAGGCCAGTCGCTTTCTGTATCTGTTTCTCGACTGTTGCACAGCGGTTTCTGTGGGACGTAAGGCCCGCTGGGAAATGACCCCTTTTTCAGCTCAGTGCCTGGGATTTTGAGTATACTTGTCAACCTGGACTTATATACACCTACGATTTTGGACTAACTCTATTACCTCTGCTAGAAATTAACACAGAAATTTCACAGTTGATTGACAGGAATGAGAATCAGTTCTAAAGGGTTAAAATAAAAACAAATCCTTTCTCAGTGAAAGAATCATCAACTGAAGTGGACACAGTTCCCTCGTTCTAACTTCATCTTCTATGCACTTAGAGGCAAGTTTTTCAAATTACACAGATAAAACTGTCCCCGCTTTAAGTGCTACAAAGCTGGGACAGTTTTAGCTGTGTATTTTACCAAGGTTGTGTGCTCTACAAGCAAAAAGCTACTTTTGTTGTTTCTTTTGGTCCGCAGGAGAAATGGGAGTCCTTTGCAGAGAGCATGGGAGACCCATGAGTCATTTGCAGTCCTCCTTTCTGCCTCTGAGGGTGAAATGAGAGTGTGAAGCACTTTGGTAAGTAGCCATTCTCTCAGGTAGGCTCGGTGCGCAACACATCTGCAGTCCTCCCTGTGTGGCTACATTTATCATGAGCCATGTCTGAAAGAATTAATCCCATTTCATATGCTAGCATGCGGTCTCTTTGACTGTGCTGTTGTTTCAATGAGAGCATCGTTGACAATTCTGTAACCTGATAGCGCTGCCTAATTGTATTCTATGTAATAATGCATGGGCTTGAGGAGGAGGCAGGTTTGTTGGAGAAGGAGGGAGAATGCACGTGTGAATTAGGGAAAGGTCTCTCCTTCTTTGGAGCATGGATGGGTTCAGTGACCTCCTCATACTACTAAGACTTTGGCTTGACACCACCACTTGTGTGTCTAAAGTTTCTGTGTGTGTGTTTGTATGTGTGTGTCTGTCTCTAGGGCTGAGCAGGACCTCCACCTTCCTGTGGTAGCATGTTACTCAGAACCTTGCATAAATCCCAGCCCTCCTAAAAACACGATACATGTATGTTCCTAGAAACTTTTCTTAATGATTCGTGACAGGGTGGTGTTTTAAAGGAGCTCATTTTCCATTTACCACTAAGGCCAGCTCCTCTTTGCTGAAGAGGGTCCTTGACTCTTAGCAGGAACTCCTAAGTATATCAACCCTTTTCAAAAGTTACAGGCTGAAAGTCATGATCTCTCAGGTTAAACCCAATGTTACAACTTTAACTGGGCAAATTCTCATTAGAGACCAGGGGCAGTGACTGTGCGAATGGAATCTAATGTCTTTTCAGGGTGACTTCAATGCAGTAAAGCTCTTGCTAAGGCATTTAACTCTAAAATTGGGCATTGGGGAGACACTGCACCCTCTGAAGTTAGGGGTCAGGAGATTTGGATTTCATTTCCAACCATCCGCCACTCATTCAGCCACTCACATTCAAGGGAAAAGCCTTAGGCCAGTCACTTTCTGTATCTGTTTCTCGATTTTTGCACAGCAGTTTCTGTGGGACGTAAGGCCCACTGGGAAATGATCCCTTTTTCAGCTCAGTGCCTGGGATTTTGAGTATACTTGTCAACCTGGACTTATATACAGCTATGATTTTGGATTAACTCTATTACCTCTCCTAGAAATTAACACAGAAATTTCACAGTTGATTGACAAGAATGAGAATCAGTTCTAAAGAGTGAAAATATAACCAAATCCTTTCTCACTGAAAGAATGCTCAACGCAAGTGGACGCAGTTCCCCCGTTCTTACTTCATCACCTATGCACTTAGAGGCAAGTTTTTCAAATTACACAGCTAAAACTGTCCCCGCTTTAAGTGCTGTAAAGCACTTAAAGCGGGGACAGTTTGAGCTGTGTATTTCCCAAAAGTTGCGTGCTCTGCAGATCAAAAGCTACTTTTGTTGTTACTTTTGGTCCGCAGGAGGAATGGGAGTCCTTTGCAGAGAGCGTGGGAGACCCATGAGTCCTTTGCAGTCCTCTTTTCTGCCTCTGAGGGTGAAATGAGAGTGTGAAGCCCTTTGGTAGGTAGCCATTCTCTCAGTTAGGCGCGGTGCGCAGCACAGCTGCAGTCCTCCTTGTGTGGCGACGTTCATCATGAGCCATGTCTGAAAGAGTTGATCGCATTTCATATGCTAGCATGCGGTCTCTTTGACTGTGCCGTTGTTTCAATGAGAGCATCGCTGACAATTCTGTAACCTGATAGCGCTGCCTAATTGTATTCTATGTAATAATGAGGGGGCTTGAGGAGGAGGCAGGTTTGGGGGAGAAGGAGGGAGAATGCCCGTGTGAATTAGGGAAAGGTCTCTCCTTCTTTGGAGCACGGATTGGTTCAGTGCCCTCCTCATACTACTAAGTCTTTGGCTTGACACTACCAGTTGTGTGTCTAAAGTTTCTGTGTGTGTGTTTGTATGTGTGTGTCTGTCTCTAGGGCTGAGCAGGACCTCCACCTTCCTGTGGTAGCATGTTACTCAGAACCTTGCATAAATCCCAGCCCTCCTAAAAACACGATACATGTATGTTCTTAGAAAGTTTTCTTAATGATTGGTGACAGAGCGGTGATTTAAAGGAGCTCATTTTCCATTTACCACTAAGGCCAGCTCCTCTTTGCTGAAGAGGGTCCTTGACTCTTACTTTGTGGCAGGAACTCCTAAGTATATCAACCCTTTTCAAAAGTTACAGGCTGAAAGTCAAGATCTCTCAGGTTAAACCCAATGTTCCAACTTTAACTGGGCAAATTCTCATTAGAGACCGGGGGGCAATGACTGTGCGGATGGAATCCAATGTCTTTTCAGGGTGACTTCCATGCAGTGAAGCTCTTGCTAAGACATTTAACTCTAAAATTGGGCATTGGGGAGGCACTGCACCCTCTGAAATTAGAGGTCAGGAGATTTGGATTTCATTTCCAACCATCCGCCACTCATTCAGCCACTCACATTCAAGTGACAAGCCTTAGGCCAGTCGCTTTCTGTATCTGTTTCTCGACTGTTGCACAGCGGTTTCTGTGGGACGTAAGGCCCGCTGGGAAATGACCCCTTTTTCAGCTCAGTGCCTGGGATTTTGAGTATACTTGTCAACCTGGACTTATATACACCTACGATTTTGGACTAACTCTATTACCTCTGCTAGAAATTAACACAGAAATTTCACAGTTGATTGACAGGAATGAGAATCAGTTCTAAAGGGTTAAAATAAAAACAAATCCTTTCTCAGTGAAAGAATCATCAACTGAAGTGGACACAGTTCCCTCGTTCTAACTTCATCTTCTATGCACTTAGAGGCAAGTTTTTCAAATTACACAGATAAAACTGTCCCCGCTTTAAGTGTTACAAAGCTGGGACAGTTTTAGCTGTGTATTTTACCAAGGTTGTGTGCTCTACAAGCAAAAAGCTACTTTTGTTGTTTCTTTTGGTCCGCAGGAGAAATGGGAGTCCTTTGCAGAGAGCATGGGAGACCCATGAGTCATTTGCAGTCCTCCTTTCTGCCTCTGAGGGTGAAATGAGAGTGTGAAGCACTTTGGTAAGTAGCCATTCTCTCAGGTAGGCTCGGTGCGCAACACATCTGCAGTCCTCCCTGTGTGGCTACATTTATCATGAGCCATGTCTGAAAGAATTAATCCCATTTCATATGCTAGCATGCGGTCTCTTTGACTGTGCTGTTGTTTCAATGAGAGCATCGTTGACAATTCTGTAACCTGATAGCGCTGCCTAATTGTATTCTATGTAATAATGCATGGGCTTGAGGAGGAGGCAGGTTTGTTGGAGAAGGAGGGAGAATGCACGTGTGAATTAGGGAAAGGTCTCTCCTTCTTTGGAGCATGGATGGGTTCAGTGACCTCCTCATACTACTAAGACTTTGGCTTGACACCACCACTTGTGTGTCTAAAGTTTCTGTGTGTGTGTTTGTATGTGTGTGTCTGTCTCTAGGGCTGAGCAGGACCTCCACCTTCCTGTGGTAGCATGTTACTCAGAACCTTGCATAAATCCCAGCCCTCCTAAAAACACGATACATGTATGTTCCTAGAAACTTTTCTTAATGATTCGTGACAGGGTGGTGTTTTAAAGGAGCTCATTTTCCATTTACCACTAAGGCCAGCTCCTCTTTGCTGAAGAGGGTCCTTGACTCTTAGCAGGAACTCCTAAGTATATCAACCCTTTTCAAAAGTTACAGGCTGAAAGTCATGATCTCTCAGGTTAAACCCAATGTTACAACTTTAACTGGGCAAATTCTCATTAGAGACCAGGGGCAGTGACTGTGCGAATGGAATCTAATGTCTTTTCAGGGTGACTTCAATGCAGTAAAGCTCTTGCTAAGGCATTTAACTCTAAAATTGGGCATTGGGGAGACACTGCACCCTCTGAAGTTAGGGGTCAGGAGATTTGGATTTCATTTCCAACCATCCGCCACTCATTCAGCCACTCACATTCAAGGGAAAAGCCTTAGGCCAGTCACTTTCTGTATCTGTTTCTCGATTTTTGCACAGCAGTTTCTGTGGGACGTAAGGCCCACTGGGAAATGATCCCTTTTTCAGCTCAGTGCCTGGGATTTTGAGTATACTTGTCAACCTGGACTTATATACAGCTATGATTTTGGATTAACTCTATTACCTCTCCTAGAAATTAACACAGAAATTTCACAGTTGATTGACAAGAATGAGAATCAGTTCTAAAGAGTGAAAATATAACCAAATCCTTTCTCACTGAAAGAATGCTCAACGCAAGTGGACGCAGTTCCCCCGTTCTTACTTCGTCACCTATGCACTTAGAGGCAAGTTTTTCAAATTACACAGCTAAAACTGTCCCCGCTTTAAGTGCTGTAAAGCACTTAAAGCGGGGACAGTTTGAGCTGTGTATTTCCCAAAAGTTGCGTGCTCTGCAGATCAAAAGCTACTTTTGTTGTTACTTTTGGTCCGCAGGAGGAATGGGAGTCCTTTGCAGAGAGCGTGGGAGACCCATGAGTCCTTTGCAGTCCTCTTTTCTGCCTCTGAGGGTGAAATGAGAGTGTGAAGCCCTTTGGTAGGTAGCCATTCTCTCAGTTAGGCGCGGTGCGCAGCACAGCTGCAGTCCTCCTTGTGTGGCGACGTTCATCATGAGCCATGTCTGAAAGAGTTGATCGCATTTCATATGCTAGCATGCGGTCTCTTTGACTGTGCCGTTGTTTCAATGAGAGCATCGCTGACAATTCTGTAACCTGATAGCGCTGCCTAATTGTATTCTATGTAATAATGAGGGGGCTTGAGGAGGAGGCAGGTTTGGGGGAGAAGGAGGGAGAATGCCCGTGTGAATTAGGGAAAGGTCTCTCCTTCTTTGGAGCACGGATTGGTTCAGTGCCCTCCTCATACTACTAAGTCTTTGGCTTGACACTACCAGTTGTGTGTCTAAAGTTTCTGTGTGTGTGTTTGTATGTGTGTGTCTGTCTCTAGGGCTGAGCAGGACCTCCACCTTCCTGTGGTAGCATGTTACTCAGAACCTTGCATAAATCCCAGCCCTCCTAAAAACACGATACATGTATGTTCTTAGAAAGTTTTCTTAATGATTGGTGACAGAGCGGTGATTTAAAGGAGCTCATTTTCCATTTACCACTAAGGCCAGCTCCTCTTTGCTGAAGAGGGTCCTTGACTCTTACTTTGTGGCAGGAACTCCTAAGTATATCAACCCTTTTCAAAAGTTACAGGCTGAAAGTCAAGATCTCTCAGGTTAAACCCAATGTTCCAACTTTAACTGGGCAAATTCTCATTAGAGACCGGGGGGCAATGACTGTGCGGATGGAATCCAATGTCTTTTCAGGGTGACTTCCACGCTGTGAAGCTCTTGCTAAGACATTTAACTCTAAAATTGGGCATTGGGGAGGCACTGCACCCTCTGAAATTAGAGGTCAGGAGATTTGGATTTCATTTCCAACCATCCGCCACTCATTCAGCCACTCACATTCAAGTGACAAGCCTTAAGCCAGTCGCTTTCTGTATCTGTTTCTCGACTGTTGCACAGCGGTTTCTGTGGGACGTAAGGCCCGCTGGGAAATGACCCCTTTTTCAGCTCAGTGCCTGGGATTTTGAGTATACTTGTCAACCTGGACTTATATACACCTACGATTTTGGACTAACTCTATTACCTCTGCTAGAAATTAACACAGAAATTTCACAGTTGATTGACAGGAATGAGAATCAGTTCTAAAGGGTTAAAATAAAAACAAATCCTTTCTCAGTGAAAGAATCATCAACTGAAGTGGACACAGTTCCCTCGTTCTAACTTCATCTTCTATGCACTTAGAGGCAAGTTTTTCAAATTACACAGATAAAACTGTCCCCGCTTTAAGTGCTACAAAGCTGGGACAGTTTTAGCTGTGTATTTTACCAAGGTTGTGTGCTCTACAAGCAAAAAGCTACTTTTGTTGTTTCTTTTGGTCCGCAGGAGAAATGGGAGTCCTTTGCAGAGAGCATGGGAGACCCATGAGTCATTTGCAGTCCTCCTTTCTGCCTCTGAGGGTGAAATGAGAGTGTGAAGCACTTTGGTAAGTAGCCATTCTCTCAGGTAGGCTCGGTGCGCAACACATCTGCAGTCCTCCCTGTGTGGCTACATTTATCATGAGCCATTTCTGAAAGAATTAATCCCATTTCATATGCTAGCATGCGGTCTCTTTGACTGTGCTGTTGTTTCAATGAGAGCATCGTTGACAATTCTGTAACCTGATAGCGCTGCCTAATTGTATTCTATGTAATAATGCATGGGCTTGAGGAGGAGGCAGGTTTGTTGGAGAAGGAGGGAGAATGCCCGTGTGAATTAGGGAAAGGTCTCTCCTTCTTTGGAGCATGGAATGGTTCAGTGACCTCCTCATACTACTAAGTCTTTGGCTTGAAACTACCAGTTGTGTGTCTAAAGTTTCTGTGTGTGTGTTTGTATGTGTGTGTCTGTCTCTAGGGCTGAGCAGGACCTCCACCTTCCTGTGGTAGCATGTTACTCAGAACCTTGCATAAATCCCAGCCCTCCTAAAAACACGATACATGTATGTTCCTAGAAACTTTTCTTAATGATTCGTGACAGGGCGGCGTTTTAAAGGAGCTCATTTTCCATTTACCACTAAGGCCAGCTCCTCTTTGCTGAAGAGGGTCCTTGACTCTTAGCAGGAACTCCTAAGTATATCAACCCTTTTCAAAAGTTACAGGCTGAAAGTCATGATCTCTCAGGTTAAACCCAATGTTACAACTTTAACTGGGCAAATTCTCATTAGAGACCAGGGGCAGTGACTGTGCGAATGGAATCTAATGTCTTTTCAGGGTGACTTCAATGCAGTAAAGCTCTTGCTAAGGCATTTAACTCTAAAATTGGGCATTGGGGAGACACTGCACCCTCTGAAGTTAGGGGTCAGGAGATTTGGATTTCATTTCCAACCATCCGCCACTCATTCAGCCACTCACATTCAAGGGAAAAGCCTTAGGCCAGTCACTTTCTGTATCTGTTTCTCGATTTTTGCACAGCAGTTTCTGTGGGACGTAAGGCCCACTGGGAAATGATCCCTTTTTCAGCTCAGTGCCTGGGATTTTGAGTATACTTGTCAACCTGGACTTATATACAGCTATGATTTTGGATTAACTCTATTACCTCTGCTAGAAATTAACACAGAAATTTCACAGTTGATTGACAAGAATGAGAATCAGTTCTAAAGAGTGAAAATATAACCAAATCCTTTCTCACTGAAAGAATGCTCAACGCAAGTGGACGCAGTTCCCCCGTTCTTACTTCATCACCTATGCACTTAGAGGCAAGTTTTTCAAATTACACAGCTAAAACTGTCCCCGCTTTAAGTGCTTTACAGCACTTAAAGCGGGGACAGTTTTAGCTGTGTATTTCCCAAAAGTTGCGTGCTCTGCAGATCAAAAGCTACTTTTGTTGTTACTTTTGGTCCGCAGGAGGAATGGGAGTCCTTTGCAGAGAGCGTGGGAGACCCATGAGTCCTTTGCAGTCCTCTTTTCTGCCTCTGAGTGTGAAATGAGAGTGTGAAGCCCTTTGGTAGGTAGCCATTCTCTCAGTTAGGCGCGCTGCGCAGCACAGCTGCAGTCCTCCTTGTGTGGCGACGTTCATCATGAGCCATGTCTGAAAGAGTTGATCGCATTTCATATGCTAGCATGCGGTCTCTTTGACTGTGCCGTTGTTTCAATGAGAGCATCGCTGACAATTCTGTAACCTGATAGCGCTGCCTAATTGTATTCTATGTAATAATGAGGGGGCTTGAGGAGGAGGCAGGTTTGGGGGAGAAGGAGGGAGAATGCCCGTGTGAATTAGGGAAAGGTCTCTCCTTCTTTGGAGCACGGATTGGTTCAGTGCCCTCCTCATACTACTAAGTCTTTGGCTTGACACTACCACTTGTGTGTCTAAAGTTTCTGTGTGTGTGTTTGTATGTGTGTGTCTGTCTCTAGGGCTGAGCAGGACCTCCACCTTCCTGTGGTAGCATGTTACTCAGAACCTTGCATAAATCCCAGCCCTCCTAAAAACACGATACATGTATGTTCTTAGAAAGTTTTCTTAATGATTGGTGACAGAGCGGTGATTTAAAGGAGCTCATTTTCCATTTACCACTAAGGCCAGCTCCTCTTTGCTGAAGAGGGTCCTTGACTCTTACTTTGTGGCAGGAACTCCTAAGTATATCAACCCTTTTCAAAAGTTACAGGCTGAAAGTCAAGATCTCTCAGGTTAAACCCAATGTTCCAACTTTAACTGGGCAAATTCTCATTAGAGACCGGGGGGCAATGACTGTGCGGATGGAATCCAATGTCTTTTCAGGGTGACTTCCATGCAGTGAAGCTCTTGCTAAGACATTTAACTCTAAAATTGGGCATTGGGGAGGCACTGCACCCTCTGAAATTAGAGGTCAGGAGATTTGGATTTCATTTCCAACCATCCGCCACTCATTCAGCCACTCACATTCAAGTGACAAGCCTTAGGCCAGTCGCTTTCTGTATCTGTTTCTCGACTGTTGCACAGCGGTTTCTGTGGGACGTAAGGCCCGCTGGGAAATGACCCCTTTTTCAGCTCAGTGCCTGGGATTTTGAGTATACTTGTCAACCTGGACTTATATACACCTACGATTTTGGACTAACTCTATTACCTCTGCTAGAAATTAACACAGAAATTTCACAGTTGATTGACAGGAATGAGAATCAGTTCTAAAGGGTTAAAATAAAAACAAATCCTTTCTCAGTGAAAGAATCATCAACTGAAGTGGACACAGTTCCCTCGTTCTAACTTCATCTTCTATGCACTTAGAGGCAAGTTTTTCAAATTACACAGATAAAACTGTCCCCGCTTTAAGTGCTACAAAGCTGGGACAGTTTTAGCTGTGTATTTTACCAAGGTTGTGTGCTCTACAAGCAAAAAGCTACTTTTGTTGTTTCTTTTGGTCCGCAGGAGAAATGGGAGTCCTTTGCAGAGAGCATGGGAGACCCATGAGTCATTTGCAGTCCTCCTTTCTGCCTCTGAGGGTGAAATGAGAGTGTGAAGCACTTTGGTAAGCAGCCATTCTCTCAGGTAGGCTCGGTGCGCAACGCATCTGCAGTCCTCCCTGTGTGGCTACATTTATCATGAGCCATGTCTGAAAGAATTAATCCCATTTCATATGCTAGCATGCGGTCTCTTTGACTGTGCTGTTGTTTCAATGAGAGCATCGTTGACAATTCTGTAACGTGATAGCGCTGCCTAATTGTATTCTATGTAATTATGCATGGGCTTGAGGAGGAGGCAGGTTTGTTGGAGAAGGAGGGAGAATGCACGTGTGAATTAGGGAAAGGTCTCTCCTTCTTTGGAGCATGGATGGGTTCAGTGACCTCCTCATACTACTAAGACTTTGGCTTGACACTACCACTTGTGTGTCTAAAGTTTCTGTGTGTGTGTTTGTATGTGTGTGTCTGTCTCTAGGGCTGAGCAGGACCTCCACCTTCCTGTGGTAGCATGTTACTCAGAACCTTGCATAAATCCCAGCCCTCCTAAAAACACGATACATGTATGTTCCTAGAAACTTTTCTTAATGATTCGTGACAGGGCGGTGTTTTAAAGGAGCTCATTTTCCATTTACCACTAAGGCCAGCTCCTCTTTGCTGAAGAGGGTCCTTGACTCTTAGCAGGAACTCCTAAGTATATCAACCCTTTTCAAAAGTTACAGGCTGAAAGTCATGATCTCTCAGGTTAAACCCAATGTTACAACTTTAACTGGGCAAATTCTCATTAGAGACCAGGGGCAGTGACTGTGCGAATGGAATCTAATGTCTTTTCAGGGTGACTTCAATGCAGTAAAGCTCTTGCTAAGGCATTTAACTCTAAAATTGGGCATTGGGGAGACACTGCACCCTCTGAAGTTAGGGGTCAGGAGATTTGGATTTCATTTCCAACCATCCGCCACTCATTCAGCCACTCACATTCAAGGGAAAAGCCTTAGGCCAGTCACTTTCTGTATCTGTTTCTCGATTTTTGCACAGCAGTTTCTGTGGGACGTAAGGCCCACTGGGAAATGATCCCTTTTTCAGCTCAGTGCCTGGGATTTTGAGTATACTTGTCAACCTGGACTTATATACAGCTATGATTTTGGATTAACTCTATTACCTCTCCTAGAAATTAACACAGAAATTTCACAGTTGATTGACAAGAATGAGAATCAGTTCTAAAGAGTGAAAATATAACCAAATCTTTTCTCACTGAAAGAATGCTCAACGCAAGTGGACGCAGTTCCCCCGTTCTTACTTCATCACCTATGCACTTAGAGGCAAGTTTTTCAAATTACACAGCTCAAACTGTCCCCGCTTTAAGTGCTTTACAGCACTTAAAGCGGGGACAGTTTTAGCTGTGTATTTCCCAAAAGTTGCGTGCTCTGCAGATCAAAAGCTACTTTTGTTGTTACTTTTGGTCCGCAGGAGGAATGGGAGTCCTTTGCAGAGAGCGTGGGAGACCCATGAGTCCTTTGCAGTCCTCTTTTCTGCCTCTGAGGGTGAAATGAGAGTGTGAAGCCCTTTGGTAGGTAGCCATTCTCTCAGTTAGGCGCGGTGTGCAGCACAGCTGCAGTCCTCCTTGTGTGGCGACGTTCATCATGAGCCATGTCTGAAAGAGTTGATCGCATTTCATATGCTAGCATGCGGTCTCTTTGACTGTGCCGTTGTTTCAATGAGAGCATCGCTGACAATTCTGTAACCTGATAGCGCTGCCTAATTGTATTCTATGTAATAATGAGGGGGCTTGAGGAGGAGGCAGGTTTGGGGGAGAAGGAGGGAGAATGCCCGTGTGAATTAGGGAAAGGTCTCTCCTTCTTTGGAGCACGGATTGGTTCAGTGCCCTCCTCATACTACTAAGTCTTTGGCTTGACACTACCACTTGTGTGTCTAAAGTTTCTGTGTGTGTGTTTGTATGTGTGTGTCTGTCTCTAGGGCTGAGCAGGACCTCCACCTTCCTGTGGTAGCATGTTACTCAGAACCTTGCATAAATCCCAGCCCTCCTAAAAACACGATACATGTATGTTCTTAGAAAGTTTTCTTAATGATTGGTGACAGAGCGGTGATTTAAAGGAGCTCATTTTCCATTTACCACTAAGGCCAGCTCCTCTTTGCTGAAGAGGGTCCTTGACTCTTACTTTGTGGCAGGAACTCCTAAGTATATCAACCCTTTTCAAAAGTTACAGGCTGAAAGTCAAGATCTCTCAGGTTAAACCCAATGTTCCAACTTTAACTGGGCAAATTCTCATTAGAGACCGGGGGGCAATGACTGTGCGGATGGAATCCAATGTCTTTTCGGGGTGACTTCCACGCAGTGAAGCTCTTGCTAAGACATTTAACTCTAAAATTGGGCATTGGGGAGGCACTGCACCCTCTGAAATTAGAGGTCAGGAGATTTGGATTTCATTTCCAACCATCCGCCACTCATTCAGCCACTCACATTCAAGTGACAAGCCTTAGGCCAGTCGCTTTCTGTATCTGTTTCTCGACTGTTGCACAGCGGTTTCTGTGGGACGTAAGGCCCGCTGGGAAATGACCCCTTTTTCAGCTCAGTGCCTGGGATTTTGAGTATACTTGTCAACCTGGACTTATATACACCTACGATTTTGGACTAACTCTATTACCTCTGCTAGAAATTAACACAGAAATTTCACAGTTGATTGACAGGAATGAGAATCAGTTCTAAAGGGTTAAAATAAAAACAAATCCTTTCTCAGTGAAAGAATCATCAACTGAAGTGGACACAGTTCCCTCGTTCTAACTTCATCTTCTATGCACTTAGAGGCAAGTTTTTCAAATTACACAGATAAAACTGTCCCCGCTTTAAGTGCTACAAAGCTGGGACAGTTTCAGCTGTGTATTTTACCAAGGTTGTGTGCTCTACAAGCAAAAAGCTACTTTTGTTGTTTCTTTTGGTCCGCAGGAGAAATGGGAGTCCTTTGCAGAGAGCATGGGAGACCCATGAGTCATTTGCAGTCCTCCTTTCTGCCTCTGAGGGTGAAATGAGAGTGTGAAGCACTTTGGTAAGTAGCCATTCTCTCAGGTAGGCTCGGTGCGCAACACATCTGCAGTCCTCCCTGTGTGGCTACATTTATCATGAGCCATGTCTGAAAGAACTAATCCCATTTCATATGCTAGCATGCGGTCTCTTTGACTGTGCTGTTGTTTCAATGAGAGCATCGTTGACAATTCTGTAACGTGATAGCGCTGCCTAATTGTATTCTATGTAATTATGCATGGGCTTGAGGAGGAGGCAGGTTTGTTGGAGAAGGAGGGAGAATGCACGTGTGAATTAGGGAAAGGTCTCTCCTTCTTTGGAGCATGGATGGGTTCAGTGACCTCCTCATACTACTAAGACTTTGGCTTGACACTACCACTTGTGTGTCTAAAGTTTCTGTGTGTGTGTTTGTATGTGTGTGTCTGTCTCTAGGGCTGAGCAGGACCTCCACCTTCCTGTGGTAGCATGTTACTCAGAACCTTGCATAAATCCCAGCCCTCCTAAAAACACGATACATGTATGTTCCTAGAAACTTTTCTTAATGATTCGTGACAGGGTGGTGTTTTAAAGGAGCTCATTTTCCATTTACCACTAAGGCCAGCTCCTCTTTGCTGAAGAGGGTCCTTGACTCTTAGCAGGAACTCCTAAGTATATCAACCCTTTTCAAAAGTTACAGGCTGAAAGTCATGATCTCTCAGGTTAAACCCAATGTTACAACTTTAACTGGGCAAATTCTCATTAGAGACCAGGGGCAGTGACTGTGCGAATGGAATCTAATGTCTTTTCAGGGTGACTTCAATGCAGTAAAGCTCTTGCTAAGGCATTTAACTCTAAAATTGGGCATTGGGGAGACACTGCACCCTCTGAAGTTAGGGGTCAGGAGATTTGGATTTCATTTCCAACCATCCGCCACTCATTCAGCCACTCACATTCAAGGGAAAAGCCTTAGGCCAGTCACTTTCTGTATCTGTTTCTCGATTTTTGCACAGCAGTTTCTGTGGGACGTAAGGCCCACTGGGAAATGATCCCTTTTTCAGCTCAGTGCCTGGGATTTTGAGTATACTTGTCAACCTGGACTTATATACAGCTATGATTTTGGATTAACTCTATTACCTCTCCTAGAAATTAACACAGAAATTTCACAGTTGATTGACAAGAATGAGAATCAGTTCTAAAGAGTGAAAATATAACCAAATCCTTTCTCACTGAAAGAATGCTCAACGCAAGTGGACGCAGTTCCCCCGTTCTTACTTCATCACCTATGCACTTAGAGGCAAGTTTTTCAAATTACACAGCTAAAACTGTCCCCGCTTTAAGTGCTTTATAGCACTTAAAGCGGGGACAGTTTTAGCTGTGTATTTCCCAAAAGTTGCGTGCTCTGCAGATCAAAAGCTACTTTTGTTGTTACTTTTGGTCCGCAGGAGGAATGGGAGTCCTTTGCAGAGAGCGTGGGAGACCCATGAGTCCTTTGCAGTCCTCTTTTCTGCCTCTGAGGGTGAAATGAGAGTGTGAAGCCCTTTGGTAGGTAGCCATTCTCTCAGTTAGGCGCGGTGCGCAGCACAGCTGCAGTCCTCCTTGTGTGGCGACGTTCATCATGAGCCATGTCTGAAAGAGTTGATCGCATTTCATATGCTAGCATGCGGTCTCTTTGACTGTGCCGTTGTTTCAATGAGAGCATCGCTGACAATTCTGTAACCTGATAGCGCTGCCTAATTGTATTCTATGTAATAATGAGGGGGCTTGAGGAGGAGGCAGGTTTGGGGGAGAAGGAGGGAGAATGCCCGTGTGAATTAGGGAAAGGTCTCTCCTTCTTTGGAGCACGGATTGGTTCAGTGCCCTCCTCATACTACTAAGTCTTTGGCTTGACACTACCAGTTGTGTGTCTAAAGTTTCTGTGTGTGTGTTTGTATGTGTGTGTCTGTCTCTAGGGCTGAGCAGGACCTCCACCTTCCTGTGGTAGCATGTTACTCAGAACCTTGCATAAATCCCAGCCCTCCTAAAAACACGATACATGTATGTTCTTAGAAAGTTTTCTTAATGATTGGTGACAGAGCGGTGATTTAAAGGAGCTCATTTTCCATTTACCACTAAGGCCAGCTCCTCTTTGCTGAAGAGGGTCCTTGACTCTTACTTTGTGGCAGGAACTCCTAAGTATATCAACCCTTTTCAAAAGTTACAGGCTGAAAGTCAAGATCTCTCAGGTTAAACCCAATGTTCCAACTTTAACTGGGCAAATTCTCATTAGAGACCGGGGGGCAATGACTGTGCGGATGGAATCCAATGTCTTTTCAGGGTGACTTCCATGCAGTGAAGCTCTTGCTAAGACATTTAACTCTAAAATTGGGCATTGGGGAGGCACTGCACCCTCTGAAATTAGAGGTCAGGAGATTTGGATTTCATTTCCAACCATCCGCCACTCATTCAGCCACTCACATTCAAGTGACAAGCCTTAGGCCAGTCGCTTTCTGTATCTGTTTCTCGACTGTTGCACAGCGGTTTCTGTGGGACGTAAGGCCCGCTGGGAAATGACCCCTTTTTCAGCTCAGTGCCTGGGATTTTGAGTATACTTGTCAACCTGGACTTATATACACCTACGATTTTGGACTAACTCTATTACCTCTGCTAGAAATTAACACAGAAATTTCACAGTTGATTGACAGGAATGAGAATCAGTTCTAAAGGGTTAAAATAAAAACAAATCCTTTCTCAGTGAAAGAATCATCAACTGAAGTGGACACAGTTCCCTCGTTCTAACTTCATCTTCTATGCACTTAGAGGCAAGTTTTTCAAATTACACAGATAAAACTGTCCCCGCTTTAAGTGCTACAAAGCTGGGACAGTTTTAGCTGTGTATTTTACCTAGGTTGTGTGCTCTACAAGCAAAAAGCTACTTTTGTTGTTTCTTTTGGTCCGCAGGAGAAATGGGAGTCCTTTGCAGAGAGCATGGGAGACCCATGAGTCATTTGCAGTCCTCCTTTCTGCCTCTGAGGGTGAAATGAGAGTGTGAAGCACTTTGGTAAGTAGCCATTCTCTCAGGTAGGCTCGGTGCGCAACACATCTGCAGTCCTCCCTGTGTGGCTACATTTATCATGAGCCATGTCTGAAATAACTAATCCCATTTCATATGCTAGCATGCGGTCTCTTTGACTGTGCTGTTGTTTCAATGAGAGCATCGTTGACAATTCTGTAACCTGATAGCGCTGCCTAATTGTATTCTATGTAATAATGAGGGGGCTTGAGGAGGAGGCAGGTTTGTTGGAGAAGGAGGGAGAATGCACGTGTGAATTAGGGAAAGGTCTCTCCTTCTTTGGAGCATGGATGGGTTCAGTGACCTCCTCATACTACTAAGACTTTGGCTTGACAATACCACTTGTGTGTCTAAAGTTTCTGTGTGTGTGTTTGTATGTGTGT
Organism: Aotus nancymaae; assembly: GCF_030222135.1. Classification (NCBI taxonomy): domain Eukaryota; kingdom Metazoa; phylum Chordata; class Mammalia; order Primates; family Aotidae; genus Aotus; species Aotus nancymaae. The sequence goes on from NW_026988460.1 coordinate 94,149, forward strand.
GTCTGTCTCTAGGGCTGAGCAGGACCTCCACCTTCCTGTGGTAGCATGTTACTCAGAACCTTGCATAAATCCCAGCCCTCCTAAAAACACGATACATGTATGTTCCTAGAAACTTTTCTTAATGATTCGTGACAGGGTGGCGTTTTAAAGGAGCTCATTTTCCATTTACCACTAAGGCCAGCTCCTCTTTGCTGAAGAGGGTCCTTGACTCTTAGCAGGAACTCCTAAGTATATCAACCCTTTTCAAAAGTTACAGGCTGAAAGTCATGATCTCTCAGGTTAAACCCAATGTTACAACTTTAACTGGGCAAATTCTCATTAGAGACCAGGGGCAGTGACTGTGTGAATGGAATCTAATGTCTTTTCAGGGTGACTTCAATGCAGTAAAGCTCTTGCTAAGGCATTTAACTCTAAAATTGGGCATTGGGGAGACACTGCACCCTCTGAAGTTAGGGGTCAGGAGATTTGGATTTCATTTCCAACCATCCGCCACTCATTCAGCCACTCACATTCAAGGGAAAAGCCTTAGGCCAGTCACTTTCTGTATCTGTTTCTCGATTTTTGCACAGCAGTTTCTGTGGGACGTAAGGCCCACTGGGAAATGATCCCTTTTTCAGCTCAGTGCCTGGGATTTTGAGTATACTTGTCAACCTGGACTTATATACAGCTATGATTTTGGATTAACTCTATTACCTCTCCTAGAAATTAACACAGAAATTTCACAGTTGATTGACAAGAATGAGAATCAGTTCTAAAGAGTGAAAATATAACCAAATCCTTTCTCACTGAAAGAATGCTCAACGCAAGTGGACGCAGTTCCCCCGTTCTTACTTCATCACCTATGCACTTAGAGGCAAGTTTTTCAAATTACACAGCTAAAACTGTCCCCGCTTTAAGTGCTTTACAGCACTTAAAGCGGGGACAGTTTTAGCTGTGTATTTCCCAAAAGTTGCGTGCTCTGCAGATCAAAAGCTACTTTTGTTGTTACTTTTGGTCCGCAGGAGGAATGGGAGTCCTTTGCAGAGAGCGTGGGAGACCCATGAGTCCTTTGCAGTCCTCTTTTCTGCCTCTGAGGGTGAAATGAGAGTGTGAAGCCCTTTGGTAGGTAGCCATTCTCTCAGTTAGGCGCGGTGCGCAGCACAGCTGCAGTCCTCCTTGTGTGGCGACGTTCATCATGAGCCATGTCTGAAAGAGTTGATCGCATTTCATATGCTAGCATGCGGTCTCTTTGACTGTGCCGTTGTTTCAATGAGAGCATCGCTGACAATTCTGTAACCTGATAGCGCTGCCTAATTGTATTCTATGTAATAATGAGGGGGCTTGAGGAGGAGGCAGGTTTGGGGGAGAAGGAGGGAGAATGCCCGTGTGAATTAGGGAAAGGTCTCTCCTTCTTTGGAGCACGGATTGGTTCAGTGCCCTCCTCATACTACTAAGTCTTTGGCTTGACACTACCAGTTGTGTGTCTAAAGTTTCTGTGTGTGTGTTTGTATGTGTGTGTCTGTCTCTAGGGCTGAGCAGGACCTCCACCTTCCTGTGGTAGCATGTTACTCAGAACCTTGCATAAATCCCAGCCCTCCTAAAAACACGATACATGTATGTTCTTAGAAAGTTTTCTTAATGATTGGTGACAGAGCGGTGATTTAAAGGAGCTCATTTTCCATTTACCACTAAGGCCAGCTCCTCTTTGCTGAAGAGGGTCCTTGACTCTTACTTTGTGGCAGGAACTCCTAAGTATATCAACCCTTTTCAAAAGTTACAGGCTGAAAGTCAAGATCTCTCAGGTTAAACCCAATGTTCCAACTTTAACTGGGCAAATTCTCATTAGAGACCGGGGGGCAATGACTGTGCGGATGGAATCCAATGTCTTTTCAGGGTGACTTCCACGCAGTGAAGCTCTTGCTAAGACATTTAACTCTAAAATTGGGCATTGGGGAGGCACTGCACCCTCTGAAATTAGAGGTCAGGAGATTTGGATTTCATTTCCAACCATCCGCCACTCATTCAGCCACTCACATTCAAGTGACAAGCCTTAGGCCAGTCGCTTTCTGTATCTGTTTCTCGACTGTTGCACAGCGGTTTCTGTGGGACGTAAGGCCCGCTGGGAAATGACCCCTTTTTCAGCTCAGTGCCTGGGATTTTGAGTATACTTGTCAACCTGGACTTATATACACCTACGATTTTGGACTAACTCTATTACCTCTGCTAGAAATTAACACAGAAATTTCACAGTTGATTGACAGGAATGAGAATCAGTTCTAAAGGGTTAAAATAAAAACAAATCCTTTCTCAGTGAAAGAATCATCAACTGAAGTGGACACAGTTCCCTCGTTCTAACTTCATCTTCTATGCACTTAGAGGCAAGTTTTTCAAATTACACAGATAAAACTGTCCCCGCTTTAAGTGCTACAAAGCTGGGACAGTTTTAGCTGTGTATTTTACCAAGGTTGTGTGCTCTACAAGCAAAAAGCTACTTTTGTTGTTTCTTTTGGTCCGCAGGAGAAATGGGAGTCCTTTGCAGAGAGCATGGGAGACCCATGAGTCATTTGCAGTCCTCCTTTCTGCCTCTGAGGGTGAAATGAGAGTGTGAAGCACTTTGGTAAGTAGCCATTCTCTCAGGTAGGCTCGGTGCGCAACACATCTGCAGTCCTCCCTGTGTGGCTACATTTATCATGAGCCATGTCTGAAAGAACTAATCCCATTTCATATGCTAGCATGCGGTCTCTTTGACTGTGCTGTTGTTTCAATGAGAGCATCGTTGACAATTCTGTAACCTGATAGCGCTGCCTAATTGTATTCTATGTAATAATGAGGGGGCTTGAGGAGGAGGCAGGTTTGTTGGAGAAGGAGGGAGAATGCACGTGTGAATTAGGGAAAGGTCTCTCCTTCTTTGGAGCATGGATGGGTTCAGTGACCTCCTCATACTACTAAGACTTTGGCTTGACACTACCACTTGTGTGTCTAAAGTTTCTGTGTGTGTGTTTGTATGTGTGTGTCTGTCTCTAGGGCTGAGCAGGACCTCCACCTTCCTGTGGTAGCATGTTACTCAGAACCTTGCATAAATCCCAGCCCTCCTAAAAACACGATACATGTATGTTCCTAGAAACTTTTCTTAATGATTCGTGACAGGGTGGTGTTTTAAAGGAGCTTATTTTCCATTTACCACTAAGGCCAGCTCCTCTTTGCTGAAGAGGGTCCTTGACTCTTAGCAGGAACTCCTAAGTATATCAACCCTTTTCAAAAGTTACAGGCTGAAAGTCATGATCTCTCAGGTTAAACCCAATGTTACAACTTTAACTGGGCAAATTCTCATTAGAGACCAGGGTCAGTGACTGTGCGAATGGAATCTAATGTCTTTTCAGGGTGACTTCAATGCAGTAAAGCTCTTGCTAAGGCATTTAACTCTAAAATTGGGCATTGGGGAGACACTGCACCCTCTGAAGTTAGGGGTCAGGAGATTTGGATTTCATTTCCAACCATCCGCCACTCATTCAGCCACTCACATTCAAGGGAAAAGCCTTAGGCCAGTCACTTTCTGTATCTGTTTCTCGATTTTTGCACAGCAGTTTCTGTGGGACGTAAGGCCCACTGGGAAATGATCCCTTTTTCAGCTCAGTGCCTGGGATTTTGAGTATACTTGTCAACCTGGACTTATATACAGCTATGATTTTGGATTAACTCTATTACCTCTCCTAGAAATTAACACAGAAATTTCACAGTTGATTGACAAGAATGAGAATCAGTTCTAAAGAGTGAAAATATAACCAAATCCTTTCTCACTGAAAGAATGCTCAACGCAAGTGGACGCAGTTCCCCCGTTCTTACTTCATCACCTATGCACTTAGAGGCAAGTTTTTCAAATTACACAGCTAAAACTGTCCCCGCTTTAAGTGCTGTAAAGCACTTAAAGCGGGGACAGTTTTAGCTGTGTATTTCCCAAAAGTTGCGTGCTCTGCAGATCAAAAGCTACTTTTGTTGTTACTTTTGGTCCGCAGGAGGAATGGGAGTCCTTTGCAGAGAGCGTGGGAGACCCATGAGTCCTTTGCAGTCCTCTTTTCTGCCTCTGAGGGTGAAATGAGAGTGTGAAGCCCTTTGGTAGGTAGCCATTCTCTCAGTTAGGCGCGGTGCGCAGCACAGCTGCAGTCCTCCTTGTGTGGCGACGTTCATCATGAGCCATGTCTGAAAGAGTTGATCGCATTTCATATGCTAGCATGCGGTCTCTTTGACTGTGCCGTTGTTTCAATGAGAGCATCGCTGACAATTCTGTAACCTGATAGCGCTGCCTAATTGTATTCTATGTAATCATGAGGGGGCTTGAGGAGGAGGCAGGTTTGGGGGAGAAGGAGGGAGAATGCCCGTGTGAATTAGGGAAAGGTCTCTCCTTCTTTGGAGCACGGATTGGTTCAGTGCCCTCCTCATACTACTAAGTCTTTGGCTTGACACTACCAGTTGTGTGTCTAAAGTTTCTGTGTGTGTGTTTGTATGTGTGTGTCTGTCTCTAGGGCTGAGCAGGACCTCCACCTTCCTGTGGTAGCATGTTACTCAGAACCTTGCATAAATCCCAGCCCTCCTAAAAACACGATACATGTATGTTCTTAGAAAGTTTTCTTAATGATTGGTGACAGAGCGGTGATTTAAAGGAGCTCATTTTCCATTTACCACTAAGGCCAGCTCCTCTTTGCTGAAGAGGGTCCTTGACTCTTACTTTGTGGCAGGAACTCCTAAGTATATCAACCCTTTTCAAAAGTTACAGGCTGAAAGTCAAGATCTCTCAGGTTAAACCCAATGTTCCAACTTTAACTGGGCAAATTCTCATTAGAGACCGGGGGGCAATGACTGTGCGGATGGAATCCAATGTCTTTTCAGGGTGACTTCCATGCAGTGAAGCTCTTGCTAAGACATTTAACTCTAAAATTGGGCATTGGGGAGGCACTGCACCCTCTGAAATTAGAGGTCAGGAGATTTGGATTTCATTTCCAACCATCCGCCACTCATTCAGCCACTCACATTCAAGTGACAAGCCTTAGGCCAGTCGCTTTCTGTATCTGTTTCTCGACTGTTGCACAGCGGTTTCTGTGGGACGTAAGGCCCGCTGGGAAATGACCCCTTTTTCAGCTCAGTGCCTGGGATTTTGAGTATACTTGTCAACCTGGACTTATATACACCTACGATTTTGGACTAACTCTATTACCTCTGCTAGAAATTAACACAGAAATTTCACAGTTGATTGACAGGAATGAGAATCAGTTCTAAAGGGTTAAAATAAAAACAAATCCTTTCTCAGTGAAAGAATCATCAACTGAAGTGGACACAGTTCCCTCGTTCTAACTTCATCTTCTATGCACTTAGAGGCAAGTTTTTCAAATTACACAGATAAAACTGTCCCCGCTTTAAGTGCTACAAAGCTGGGACAGTTTTAGCTGTGTATTTTACCAAGGTTGTGTGCTCTACAAGCAAAAAGCTACTTTTGTTGTTTCTTTTGGTCCGCAGGAGAAATGGGAGTCCTTTGCAGAGAGCATGGGAGACCCATGAGTCATTTGCAGTCCTCCTTTCTGCCTCTGAGGGTGAAATGAGAGTGTGAAGCACTTTGGTAAGTAGCCATTCTCTCAGGTAGGCTCGGTGCGCAACACATCTGCAGTCCTCCCTGTGTGGCTACATTTATCATGAGCCATGTCTGAAAGAATTAATCCCATTTCATATGCTAGCATGCGGTCTCTTTGACTGTGCTGTTGTTTCAATGAGAGCATCGTTGACAATTCTGTAACGTGATAGCGCTGCCTAATTGTATTCTATGTAATAATGAGGGGGCTTGAGGAGGAGGCAGGTTTGTTGGAGAAGGAGGGAGAATGCACGTGTGAATTAGGGAAAGGTCTCTCCTTCTTTGGAGCATGGATGGGTTCAGTGACCTCCTCATACTACTAAGACTTTGGGTTGACACTACCACTTGTGTGTCTAAAGTTTCTGTGTGTGTGTTTGTATGTGTGTGTCTGTCTCTAGGGCTGAGCAGGACCTCCACCTTCCTGTGGTAGCATGTTACTCAGAACCTTGCATAAATCCCAGCCCTCCTAAAAACACGATACATGTATGTTCCTAGAAACTTTTCTTAATGATTCGTGACAGGGCGGTGTTTTAAAGGAGCTCATTTTCCATTTACCACTAAGGCCAGCTCCTCTTTGCTGAAGAGGGTCCTTGACTCTTAGCAGGAACTCCTAAGTATATCAACCCTTTTCAAAAGTTACAGGCTGAAAGTCAAGATCTCTCAGGTTAAACCCAATGTTACAACTTTAACTGGGCAAATTCTCATTAGAGACCAGGGGCAGTGACTGTGCGAATGGAATCTAATGTCTTTTCAGGGTGACTTCAATGCAGTAAAGCTCTTGCTAAGGCATTTAACTCTAAAATTGGGCATTGGGGAGACACTGCACCCTCTGAAGTTAGGGGTCAGGAGATTTGGATTTCATTTCCAACCATCCGCCACTCATTCAGCCACTCACATTCAAGGGAAAAGCCTTAGGCCAGTCACTTTCTGTATCTGTTTCTCGATTTTTGCACAGCAGTTTCTGTGGGACGTAAGGCCCACTGGGAAATGATCCCTTTTTCAGCTCAGTGCCTGGGATTTTGAGTATACTTGTCAACCTGGACTTATATACAGCTATGATTTTGGATTAACTCTATTACCTCTCCTAGAAATTAACACAGAAATTTCACAGTTGATTGACAAGAATGAGAATCAGTTCTAAAGAGTGAAAATATAACCAAATCCTTTCTCACTGAAAGAATGCTCAACGCAAGTGGACGCAGTTCCCCCGTTCTTACTTCATCACCTATGCACTTAGAGGCAAGTTTTTCAAATTACACAGCTAAAACTGTCCCCGCTTTAAGTGCTTTACAGCACTTAAAGCGGGGACAGTTTTAGCTGTGTATTTCCCAAAAGTTGCGTGCTCTGCAGATCAAAAGCTACTTTTGTTGTTACTTTTGGTCCGCAGGAGGAATGGGAGTCCTTTGCAGAGAGCGTGGGAGACCCATGAGTCCTTTGCAGTCCTCTTTTCTGCCTCTGAGGGTGAAATGAGAGTGTGAAGCCCTTTGGTAGGTAGCCATTCTCTCAGTTAGGCGCGGTGCGCAGCACAGCTGCAGTCCTCCTTGTGTGGCGACGTTCATCATGAGCCATGTCTGAAAGAGTTGATCGCATTTCATATGCTAGCATGCGGTCTCTTTGACTGTGCCGTTGTTTCAATGAGAGCATCGCTGACAATTCTGTAACCTGATAGCGCTGCCTAATTGTATTCTATGTAATAATGAGGGGGCTTGAGGAGGAGGCAGGTTTGGGGGAGAAGGAGGGAGAATGCCCGTGTGAATTAGGGAAAGGTCTCTCCTTCTTTGGAGCACGGATTGGTTCAGTGCCCTCCTCATACTACTAAGTCTTTGGCTTGACACTACCAGTTGTGTGTCTAAAGTTTCTGTGTGTGTGTTTGTATGTGTGTGTCTGTCTCTAGGGCTGAGCAGGACCTCCACCTTCCTGTGGTAGCATGTTACTCAGAACCTTGCATAAATCCCAGCCCTCCTAAAAACACGATACATGTATGTTCTTAGAAAGTTTTCTTAATGATTGGTGACAGAGCGGTGATTTAAAGGAGCTCATTTTCCATTTACCACTAAGGCCAGCTCCTCTTTGCTGAAGAGGGTCCTTGACTCTTACTTTGTGGCAGGAACTCCTAAGTATATCAACCCTTTTCAAAAGTTACAGGCTGAAAGTCAAGATCTCTCAGGTTAAACCCAATGTTCCAACTTTAACTGGGCAAATTCTCATTAGAGACCGGGGGGCAATGACTGTGCGGATGGAATCCAATGTCTTTTCAGGGTGACTTCCATGCAGTGAAGCTCTTGCTAAGACATTTAACTCTAAAATTGGGCATTGGGGAGGCACTGCACCCTCTGAAATTAGAGGTCAGGAGATTTGGATTTCATTTCCAACCATCCGCCACTCATTCAGCCACTCACATTCAAGTGACAAGCCTTAGGCCAGTCGCTTTCTGTATCTGTTTCTCGACTGTTGCACAGCGGTTTCTGTGGGACGTAAGGCCCGCTGGGAAATGACCCCTTTTTCAGCTCAGTGCCTGGGATTTTGAGTATACTTGTCAACCTGGACTTATATACACCTACGATTTTGGACTAACTCTATTACCTCTGCTAGAAATTAACACAGAAATTTCACAGTTGATTGACAGGAATGAGAATCAGTTCTAAAGGGTTAAAATAAAAACAAATCCTTTCTCAGTGAAAGAATCATCAACTGAAGTGGACACAGTTCCCTCGTTCTAACTTCATCTTCTATGCACTTAGAGGCAAGTTTTTCAAATTACACAGATAAAACTGTCCCCGCTTTAAGTGCTACAAAGCTGGGACAGTTTTAGCTGTGTATTTTACCAAGGTTGTGTGCTCTACAAGCAAAAAGCTACTTTTGTTGTTTCTTTTGGTCCGCAGGAGAAATGGGAGTCCTTTGCAGAGAGCATGGGAGACCCATGAGTCATTTGCAGTCCTCCTTTCTGCCTCTGAGGGTGAAATGAGAGTGTGAAGCACTTTGGTAAGTAGCCATTCTCTCAGGTAGGCTCGGTGCGCAACACATCTGCAGTCCTCCCTGTGTGGCTACATTTATCATGAGCCATGTCTGAAAGAACTAATCCCATTTCATATGCTAGCATGCGGTCTCTTTGACTGTGCTGTTGTTTCAATGAGAGCATCGTTGACAATTCTGTAACCTGATAGCGCTGCCTAATTGTATTCTATGTAATAATGAGGGGGCTTGAGGAGGAGGCAGGTTTGTTGGAGAAGGAGGGAGAATGCACGTGTGAATTAGGGAAAGGTCTCTCCTTCTTTGGAGCATGGATGGGTTCAGTGACCTCCTCATACTACTAAGACTTTGGCTTGACAATACCACTTGTGTGTCTAAAGTTTCTGTGTGTGTGTTTGTATGTGTGTGTCTGTCTCTAGGGCTGAGCAGGACCTCCACCTTCCTGTGGTAGCATGTTACTCAGAACCTTGCATAAATCCCAGCCCTCCTAAAAACACGATACATGTATGTTCCTAGAAACTTTTCTTAATGATTCGTGACAGGGTGGCGTTTTAAAGGAGCTCATTTTCCATTTACCACTAAGGCCAGCTCCTCTTTGCTGAAGAGGGTCCTTGACTCTTAGCAGGAACTCCTAAGTATATCAACCCTTTTCAAAAGTTACAGGCTGAAAGTCATGATCTCTCAGGTTAAACCCAATGTTACAACTTTAACTGGGCAAATTCTCATTAGAGACCAGGGGCAGTGACTGTGCGAATGGAATCTAATGTCTTTTCAGGGTGACTTCAATGCAGTAAAGCTCTTGCTAAGGCATTTAACTCTAAAATTGGGCATTGGGGAGACACTGCACCCTCTGAAGTTAGGGGTCAGGAGATTTGGATTTCATTTCCAACCATCCGCCACTCATTCAGCCACTCACATTCAAGGGAAAAGCCTTAGGCCAGTCACTTTCTGTATCTGTTTCTCGATTTTTGCACAGCAGTTTCTGTGGGACGTAAGGCCCACTGGGAAATGATCCCTTTTTCAGCTCAGTGCCTGGGATTTTGAGTATACTTGTCAACCTGGACTTATATACAGCTATGATTTTGGATTAACTCTATTACCTCTCCTAGAAATTAACACAGAAATTTCACAGTTGATTGACAAGAATGAGAATCAGTTCTAAAGAGTGAAAATATAACCAAATCCTTTCTCACTGAAAGAATGCTCAACGCAAGTGGACGCAGTTCCCCCGTTCTTACTTCATCACCTATGCACTTAGAGGCAAGTTTTTCAAATTACACAGCTAAAACTGTCCCCGCTTTAAGTGCTTTATAGCACTTAAAGCGGGGACAGTTTTAGCTGTGTATTTCCCAAAAGTTGCGTGCTCTGCAGATCAAAAGCTACTTTTGTTGTTACTTTTGGTCCGCAGGAGGAATGGGAGTCCTTTGCAGAGAGCGTGGGAGACCCATGAGTCCTTTGCAGTCCTCTTTTCTGCCTCTGAGGGTGAAATGAGAGTGTGAAGCCCTTTGGTAGGTAGCCATTCTCTCAGTTAGGCGCGGTGCGCAGCACAGCTGCAGTCCTCCTTGTGTGGCGACGTTCATCATGAGCCATGTCTGAAAGAGTTGATCGCATTTCATATGCTAGCATGCGGTCTCTTTGACTGTGCCGTTGTTTCAATGAGAGCATCGCTGACAATTCTGTAACCTGATAGCGCTGCCTAATTGTATTCTATGTAATAATGAGGGGGCTTGAGGAGGAGGCAGGTTTGGGGGAGAAGGAGGGAGAATGCCCGTGTGAATTAGGGAAAGGTCTCTCCTTCTTTGGAGCACGGATTGGTTCAGTGCCCTCCTCATACTACTAAGTCTTTGGCTTGACACTACCAGTTGTGTGTCTAAAGTTTCTGTGTGTGTGTTTGTATGTGTGTGTCTGTCTCTAGGGCTGAGCAGGACCTCCACCTTCCTGTGGTAGCATGTTACTCAGAACCTTGCATAAATCCCAGCCCTCCTAAAAACACGATACATGTATGTTCTTAGAAAGTTTTCTTAATGATTGGTGACAGAGCGGTGATTTAAAGGAGCTCATTTTCCATTTACCACTAAGGCCAGCTCCTCTTTGCTGAAGAGGGTCCTTGACTCTTACTTTGTGGCAGGAACTCCTAAGTATATCAACCCTTTTCAAAAGTTACAGGCTGAAAGTCAAGATCTCTCAGGTTAAACCCAATGTTCCAACTTTAACTGGGCAAATTCTCATTAGAGACCGGGGGGCAATGACTGTGCGGATGGAATCCAATGTCTTTTCAGGGTGACTTCCATGCAGTGAAGCTCTTGCTAAGACATTTAACTCTAAAATTGGGCATTGGGGAGGCACTGCACCCTCTGAAATTAGAGGTCAGGAGATTTGGATTTCATTTCCAACCATCCGCCACTCATTCAGCCACTCACATTCAAGTGACAAGCCTTAGGCCAGTCACTTTCTGTATCTGTTTCTCGACTGTTGCACAGCGGTTTCTGTGGGACGTAAGGCCCGCTGGGAAATGACCCCTTTTTCAGCTCAGTGCCTGGGATTTTGAGTATACTTGTCAACCTGGACTTATATACACCTACGATTTTGGACTAACTCTATTACCTCTGCTAGAAATTAACACAGAAATTTCACAGTTGATTGACAGGAATGAGAATCAGTTCTAAAGGGTTAAAATAAAAACAAATCCTTTCTCAGTGAAAGAATCATCAACTGAAGTGGACACAGTTCCCTCGTTCTAACTTCATCTTCTATGCACTTAGAGGCAAGTTTTTCAAATTACACAGATAAAACTGTCCCCGCTTTAAGTGCTACAAAGCTGGGACAGTTTTAGCTGTGTATTTTACCAAGGTTGTGTGCTCTACAAGCAAAAAGCTACTTTTGTTGTTTCTTTTGGTCCGCAGGAGAAATGGGAGTCCTTTGCAGAGAGCATGGGAGACCCATGAGTCATTTGCAGTCCTCCTTTCTGCCTCTGAGGGTGAAATGAGAGTGTGAAGCACTTTGGTAAGTAGCCATTCTCTCAGGTAGGCTCGGTGCGCAACACATCTGCAGTCCTCCCTGTGTGGCTACATTTATCATGAGCCATGTCTGAAAGAACTAATCCCATTTCATATGCTAGCATGCGGTCTCTTTGACTGTGCTGTTGTTTCAATGAGAGCATCGTTGACAATTCTGTAACGTGATAGCGCTGCCTAATTGTATTCTATGTAATTATGCATGGGCTTGAGGAGGAGGCAGGTTTGTTGGAGAAGGAGGGAGAATGCACGTGTGAATTAGGGAAAGGTCTCTCCTTCTTTGGAGCATGGATGGGTTCAGTGACCTCCTCATACTACTAAGACTTTGGCTTGACACCACCACTTGTGTGTCTAAAGTTTCTGTGTGTGTGTTTGTATGTGTGTGTCTGTCTCTAGGGCTGAGCAGGACCTCCACCTTCCTGTGGTAGCATGTTACTCAGAACCTTGCATAAATCCCAGCCCTCCTAAAAACACGATACATGTATGTTCCTAGAAACTTTTCTTAATGATTCGTGACAGGGTGGTGTTTTAAAGGAGCTCATTTTCCATTTACCACTAAGGCCAGCTCCTCTTTGCTGAAGAGGGTCCTTGACTCTTAGCAGGAACTCCTAAGTATATCAACCCTTTTCAAAAGTTACAGGCTGAAAGTCATGATCTCTCAGGTTAAACCCAATGTTACAACTTTAACTGGGCAAATTCTCATTAGAGACCAGGGGCAGTGACTGTGCGAATGGAATCTAATGTCTTTTCAGGGTGACTTCAATGCAGTAAAGCTCTTGCTAAGGCATTTAACTCTAAAATTGGGCATTGGGGAGACACTGCACCCTCTGAAGTTAGGGGTCAGGAGATTTGGATTTCATTTCCAACCATCCGCCACTCATTCAGCCACTCACATTCAAGGGAAAAGCCTTAGGCCAGTCACTTTCTGTATCTGTTTCTCGATTTTTGCACAGCAGTTTCTGTGGGACGTAAGGCCCACTGGGAAATGATCCCTTTTTCAGCTCAGTGCCTGGGATTTTGAGTATACTTGTCAACCTGGACTTATATACAGCTATGATTTTGGATTAACTCTATTACCTCTCCTAGAAATTAACACAGAAATTTCACAGTTGATTGACAAGAATGAGAATCAGTTCTAAAGAGTGAAAATATAACCAAATCCTTTCTCACTGAAAGAATGCTCAACGCAAGTGGACGCAGTTCCCCCGTTCTTACTTCATCACCTATGCACTTAGAGGCAAGTTTTTCAAATTACACAGCTAAAACTGTCCCCGCTTTAAGTGCTTTATAGCACTTAAAGCGGGGACAGTTTTAGCTGTGTATTTCCCAAAAGTTGCGTGCTCTGCAGATCAAAAGCTACTTTTGTTGTTACTTTTGGTCCGCAGGAGGAATGGGAGTCCTTTGCAGAGAGCGTGGGAGACCCATGAGTCCTTTGCAGTCCTCTTTTCTGCCTCTGAGGGTGAAATGAGAGTGTGAAGCCCTTTGGTAGGTAGCCATTCTCTCAGTTAGGCGCGGTGCGCAGCACAGCTGCAGTCCTCCTTGTGTGGCGACGTTCATCATGAGCCATGTCTGAAAGAGTTGATCGCATTTCATATGCTAGCATGCGGTCTCTTTGACTGTGCCGTTGTTTCAATGAGAGCATCGCTGACAATTCTGTAACCTGATAGCGCTGCCTAATTGTATTCTATGTAATAATGAGGGGGCTTGAGGAGGAGGCAGGTTTGGGGGAGAAGGAGGGAGAATGCCCGTGTGAATTAGGGAAAGGTCTCTCCTTCTTTGGAGCACGGATTGGTTCAGTGCCCTCCTCATACTACTAAGTCTTTGGCTTGACACTACCAGTTGTGTGTCTAAAGTTTCTGTGTGTGTGTTTGTATGTGTGTGTCTGTCTCTAGGGCTGAGCAGGACCTCCACCTTCCTGTGGTAGCATGTTACTCAGAACCTTGCATAAATCCCAGCCCTCCTAAAAACACGATACATGTATGTTCTTAGAAAGTTTTCTTAATGATTGGTGACAGAGCGGTGATTTAAAGGAGCTCATTTTCCATTTACCACTAAGGCCAGCTCCTCTTTGCTGAAGAGGGTCCTTGACTCTTACTTTGTGGCAGGAACTCCTAAGTATATCAACCCTTTTCAAAAGTTACAGGCTGAAAGTCAAGATCTCTCAGGTTAAACCCAATGTTCCAACTTTAACTGGGCAAATTCTCATTAGAGACCGGGGGGCAATGACTGTGCGGATGGAATCCAATGTCTTTTCAGGGTGACTTCCATGCAGTGAAGCTCTTGCTAAGACATTTAACTCTAAAATTGGGCATTGGGGAGGCACTGCACCCTCTGAAATTAGAGGTCAGGAGATTTGGATTTCATTTCCAACCATCCGCCACTCATTCAGCCACTCACATTCAAGTGACAAGCCTTAGGCCAGTCGCTTTCTGTATCTGTTTCTCGACTGTTGCACAGCGGTTTCTGTGGGACGTAAGGCCCGCTGGGAAATGACCCCTTTTTCAGCTCAGTGCCTGGGATTTTGAGTATACTTGTCAACCTGGACTTATATACACCTACGATTTTGGACTAACTCTATTACCTCTGCTAGAAATTAACACAGAAATTTCACAGTTGATTGACAGGAATGAGAATCAGTTCTAAAGGGTTAAAATAAAAACAAATCCTTTCTCAGTGAAAGAATCATCAACTGAAGTGGACACAGTTCCCTCGTTCTAACTTCATCTTCTATGCACTTAGAGGCAAGTTTTTCAAATTACACAGATAAAACTGTCCCCGCTTTAAGTGCTACAAAGCTGGGACAGTTTTAGCTGTGTATTTTACCTAGGTTGTGTGCTCTACAAGCAAAAAGCTACTTTTGTTGTTTCTTTTGGTCCGCAGGAGAAATGGGAGTCCTTTGCAGAGAGCATGGGAGACCCATGAGTCATTTGCAGTCCTCCTTTCTGCCTCTGAGGGTGAAATGAGAGTGTGAAGCACTTTGGTAAGTAGCCATTCTCTCAGGTAGGCTCGGTGCGCAACACATCTGCAGTCCTCCCTGTGTGGCTACATTTATCATGAGCCATGTCTGAAATAACTAATCCCATTTCATATGCTAGCATGCGGTCTCTTTGACTGTGCTGTTGTTTCAATGAGAGCATCGTTGACAATTCTGTAACCTGATAGCGCTGCCTAATTGTATTCTATGTAATAATGAGGGGGCTTGAGGAGGAGGCAGGTTTGTTGGAGAAGGAGGGAGAATGCACGTGTGAATTAGGGAAAGGTCTCTCCTTCTTTGGAGCATGGATGGGTTCAGTGACCTCCTCATACTACTAAGACTTTGGCTTGACAATACCACTTGTGTGTCTAAAGTTTCTGTGTGTGTGTTTGTATGTGTGTGTCTGTCTCTAGGGCTGAGCAGGACCTCCACCTTCCTGTGGTAGCATGTTACTCAGAACCTTGCATAAATCCCAGCCCTCCTAAAAACACGATACATGTATGTTCCTAGAAACTTTTCTTAATGATTCGTGACAGGGTGGCGTTTTAAAGGAGCTCATTTTCCATTTACCACTAAGGCCAGCTCCTCTTTGCTGAAGAGGGTCCTTGACTCTTAGCAGGAACTCCTAAGTATATCAACCCTTTTCAAAAGTTACAGGCTGAAAGTCATGATCTCTCAGGTTAAACCCAATGTTACAACTTTAACTGGGCAAATTCTCATTAGAGACCAGGGGCAGTGACTGTGTGAATGGAATCTAATGTCTTTTCAGGGTGACTTCAATGCAGTAAAGCTCTTGCTAAGGCATTTAACTCTAAAATTGGGCATTGGGGAGACACTGCACCCTCTGAAGTTAGGGGTCAGGAGATTTGGATTTCATTTCCAACCATCCGCCACTCATTCAGCCACTCACATTCAAGGGAAAAGCCTTAGGCCAGTCACTTTCTGTATCTGTTTCTCGATTTTTGCACAGCAGTTTCTGTGGGACGTAAGGCCCACTGGGAAATGATCCCTTTTTCAGCTCAGTGCCTGGGATTTTGAGTATACTTGTCAACCTGGACTTATATACAGCTATGATTTTGGATTAACTCTATTACCTCTCCTAGAAATTAACACAGAAATTTCACAGTTGATTGACAAGAATGAGAATCAGTTCTAAAGAGTGAAAATATAACCAAATCCTTTCTCACTGAAAGAATGCTCAACGCAAGTGGACGCAGTTCCCCCGTTCTTACTTCATCACCTATGCACTTAGAGGCAAGTTTTTCAAATTACACAGCTAAAACTGTCCCCGCTTTAAGTGCTTTACAGCACTTAAAGCGGGGACAGTTTTAGCTGTGTATTTCCCAAAAGTTGCGTGCTCTGCAGATCAAAAGCTACTTTTGTTGTTACTTTTGGTCCGCAGGAGGAATGGGAGTCCTTTGCAGAGAGCGTGGGAGACCCATGAGTCCTTTGCAGTCCTCTTTTCTGCCTCTGAGGGTGAAATGAGAGTGTGAAGCCCTTTGGTAGGTAGCCATTCTCTCAGTTAGGCGCGGTGCGCAGCACAGCTGCAGTCCTCCTTGTGTGGCGACGTTCATCATGAGCCATGTCTGAAAGAGTTGATCGCATTTCATATGCTAGCATGCGGTCTCTTTGACTGTGCCGTTGTTTCAATGAGAGCATCGCTGACAATTCTGTAACCTGATAGCGCTGCCTAATTGTATTCTATGTAATAATGAGGGGGCTTGAGGAGGAGGCAGGTTTGGGGGAGAAGGAGGGAGAATGCCCGTGTGAATTAGGGAAAGGTCTCTCCTTCTTTGGAGCACGGATTGGTTCAGTGCCCTCCTCATACTACTAAGTCTTTGGCTTGACACTACCACTTGTGTGTCTAAAGTTTCTGTGTGTGTGTTTGTATGTGTGTGTCTGTCTCTAGGGCTGAGCAGGACCTCCACCTTCCTGTGGTAGCATGTTACTCAGAACCTTGCATAAATCCCAGCCCTCCTAAAAACACGATACATGTATGTTCTTAGAAAGTTTTCTTAATGATTGGTGACAGAGCGGTGATTTAAAGGAGCTCATTTTCCATTTACCACTAAGGCCAGCTCCTCTTTGCTGAAGAGGGTCCTTGACTCTTACTTTGTGGCAGGAACTCCTAAGTATATCAACCCTTTTCAAAAGTTACAGGCTGAAAGTCAAGATCTCTCAGGTTAAACCCAATGTTCCAACTTTAACTGGGCAAATTCTCATTAGAGACCGGGGGGCAATGACTGTGCGGATGGAATCCAATGTCTTTTCAGGGTGACTTCCACGCAGTGAAGCTCTTGCTAAGACATTTAACTCTAAAATTGGGCATTGGGGAGGCACTGCACCCTCTGAAATTAGAGGTCAGGAGATTTGGATTTCATTTCCAACCATCCGCCACTCATTCAGCCACTCACATTCAAGTGACAAGCCTTAGGCCAGTCGCTTTCTGTATCTGTTTCTCGACTGTTGCACAGCGGTTTCTGTGGGACGTAAGGCCCGCTGGGAAATGACCCCTTTTTCAGCTCAGTGCCTGGGATTTTGAGTATACTTGTCAACCTGGACTTATATACACCTACGATTTTGGACTAACTCTATTACCTCTGCTAGAAATTAACACAGAAATTTCACAGTTGATTGACAGGAATGAGAATCAGTTCTAAAGGGTTAAAATAAAAACAAATCCTTTCTCAGTGAAAGAATCATCAACTGAAGTGGACACAGTTCCCTCGTTCTAACTTCATCTTCTATGCACTTAGAGGCAAGTTTTTCAAATTACACAGATAAAACTGTCCCCGCTTTAAGTGCTACAAAGCTGGGACAGTTTTAGCTGTGTATTTTACCAAGGTTGTGTGCTCTACAAGCAAAAAGCTACTTTTGTTGTTTCTTTTGGTCCGCAGGAGAAATGGGAGTCCTTTGCAGAGAGCATGGGAGACCCATGAGTCATTTGCAGTCCTCCTTTCTGCCTCTGAGGGTGAAATGAGAGTGTGAAGCACTTTGGTAAGTAGCCATTCTCTCAGGTAGGCTCGGTGCGCAACACATCTGCAGTCCTCCCTGTGTGGCTACATTTATCATGAGCCATGTCTGAAAGAACTAATCCCATTTCATATGCTAGCATGCGGTCTCTTTGACTGTGCTGTTGTTTCAATGAGAGCATCGTTGACAATTCTGTAACCTGATAGCGCTGCCTAATTGTATTCTATGTAATAATGAGGGGGCTTGAGGAGGAGGCAGGTTTGTTGGAGAAGGAGGGAGAATGCACGTGTGAATTAGGGAAAGGTCTCTCCTTCTTTGGAGCATGGATGGGTTCAGTGACCTCCTCATACTACTAAGACTTTGGCTTGACACTACCACTTGTGTGTCTAAAGTTTCTGTGTGTGTGTTTGTATGTGTGTGTCTGTCTCTAGGGCTGAGCAGGACCTCCACCTTCCTGTGGTAGCATGTTACTCAGAACCTTGCATAAATCCCAGCCCTCCTAAAAACACGATACATGTATGTTCCTAGAAACTTTTCTTAATGATTCGTGACAGGGTGGTGTTTTAAAGGAGCTTATTTTCCATTTACCACTAAGGCCAGCTCCTCTTTGCTGAAGAGGGTCCTTGACTCTTAGCAGGAACTCCTAAGTATATCAACCCTTTTCAAAAGTTACAGGCTGAAAGTCATGATCTCTCAGGTTAAACCCAATGTTACAACTTTAACTGGGCAAATTCTCATTAGAGACCAGGGTCAGTGACTGTGCGAATGGAATCTAATGTCTTTTCAGGGTGACTTCAATGCAGTAAAGCTCTTGCTAAGGCATTTAACTCTAAAATTGGGCATTGGGGAGACACTGCACCCTCTGAAGTTAGGGGTCAGGAGATTTGGATTTCATTTCCAACCATCCGCCACTCATTCAGCCACTCACATTCAAGGGAAAAGCCTTAGGCCAGTCACTTTCTGTATCTGTTTCTCGATTTTTGCACAGCAGTTTCTGTGGGACGTAAGGCCCACTGGGAAATGATCCCTTTTTCAGCTCAGTGCCTGGGATTTTGAGTATACTTGTCAACCTGGACTTATATACAGCTATGATTTTGGATTAACTCTATTACCTCTCCTAGAAATTAACACAGAAATTTCACAGTTGATTGACAAGAATGAGAATCAGTTCTAAAGAGTGAAAATATAACCAAATCCTTTCTCACTGAAAGAATGCTCAACGCAAGTGGACGCAGTTCCCCCGTTCTTACTTCATCACCTATGCACTTAGAGGCAAGTTTTTCAAATTACACAGCTAAAACTGTCCCCGCTTTAAGTGCTGTAAAGCACTTAAAGCGGGGACAGTTTTAGCTGTGTATTTCCCAAAAGTTGCGTGCTCTGCAGATCAAAAGCTACTTTTGTTGTTACTTTTGGTCCGCAGGAGGAATGGGAGTCCTTTGCAGAGAGCGTGGGAGACCCATGAGTCCTTTGCAGTCCTCTTTTCTGCCTCTGAGGGTGAAATGAGAGTGTGAAGCCCTTTGGTAGGTAGCCATTCTCTCAGTTAGGCGCGGTGCGCAGCACAGCTGCAGTCCTCCTTGTGTGGCGACGTTCATCATGAGCCATGTCTGAAAGAGTTGATCGCATTTCATATGCTAGCATGCGGTCTCTTTGACTGTGCCGTTGTTTCAATGAGAGCATCGCTGACAATTCTGTAACCTGATAGCGCTGCCTAATTGTATTCTATGTAATAATGAGGGGGCTTGAGGAGGAGGCAGGTTTGGGGGAGAAGGAGGGAGAATGCCCGTGTGAATTAGGGAAAGGTCTCTCCTTCTTTGGAGCACGGATTGGTTCAGTGCCCTCCTCATACTACTAAGTCTTTGGCTTGACACTACCAGTTGTGTGTCTAAAGTTTCTGTGTGTGTGTTTGTATGTGTGTGTCTGTCTCTAGGGCTGAGCAGGACCTCCACCTTCCTGTGGTAGCATGTTACTCAGAACCTTGCATAAATCCCAGCCCTCCTAAAAACACGATACATGTATGTTCCTAGAAACTTTTCTTAATGATTCGTGACAGGGTGGTGTTTTAAAGGAGCTTATTTTCCATTTACCACTAAGGCCAGCTCCTCTTTGCTGAAGAGGGTCCTTGACTCTTAGCAGGAACTCCTAAGTATATCAACCCTTTTCAAAAGTTACAGGCTGAAAGTCATGATCTCTCAGGTTAAACCCAATGTTACAACTTTAACTGGGCAAATTCTCATTAGAGACCAGGGTCAGTGACTGTGCGAATGGAATCTAATGTCTTTTCAGGGTGACTTCAATGCAGTAAAGCTCTTGCTAAGGCATTTAACTCTAAAATTGGGCATTGGGGAGACACTGCACCCTCTGAAGTTAGGGGTCAGGAGATTTGGATTTCATTTCCAACCATCCGCCACTCATTCAGCCACTCACATTCAAGGGAAAAGCCTTAGGCCAGTCACTTTCTGTATCTGTTTCTCGATTTTTGCACAGCAGTTTCTGTGGGACGTAAGGCCCACTGGGAAATGATCCCTTTTTCAGCTCAGTGCCTGGGATTTTGAGTATACTTGTCAACCTGGACTTATATACAGCTATGATTTTGGATTAACTCTATTACCTCTCCTAGAAATTAACACAGAAATTTCACAGTTGATTGACAAGAATGAGAATCAGTTCTAAAGAGTGAAAATATAACCAAATCCTTTCTCACTGAAAGAATGCTCAACGCAAGTGGACGCAGTTCCCCCGTTCTTACTTCATCACCTATGCACTTAGAGGCAAGTTTTTCAAATTACACAGCTAAAACTGTCCCCGCTTTAAGTGCTGTAAAGCACTTAAAGCGGGGACAGTTTTAGCTGTGTATTTCCCAAAAGTTGCGTGCTCTGCAGATCAAAAGCTACTTTTGTTGTTACTTTTGGTCCGCAGGAGGAATGGGAGTCCTTTGCAGAGAGCGTGGGAGACCCATGAGTCCTTTGCAGTCCTCTTTTCTGCCTCTGAGGGTGAAATGAGAGTGTGAAGCCCTTTGGTAGGTAGCCATTCTCTCAGTTAGGCGCGGTGCGCAGCACAGCTGCAGTCCTCCTTGTGTGGCGACGTTCATCATGAGCCATGTCTGAAAGAGTTGATCGCATTTCATATGCTAGCATGCGGTCTCTTTGACTGTGCCGTTGTTTCAATGAGAGCATCGCTGACAATTCTGTAACCTGATAGCGCTGCCTAATTGTATTCTATGTAATAATGAGGGGGCTTGAGGAGGAGGCAGGTTTGGGGGAGAAGGAGGGAGAATGCCCGTGTGAATTAGGGAAAGGTCTCTCCTTCTTTGGAGCACGGATTGGTTCAGTGCCCTCCTCATACTACTAAGTCTTTGGCTTGACACTACCAGTTGTGTGTCTAAAGTTTCTGTGTGTGTGTTTGTATGTGTGTGTCTGTCTCTAGGGCTGAGCAGGACCTCCACCTTCCTGTGGTAGCATGTTACTCAGAACCTTGCATAAATCCCAGCCCTCCTAAAAACACGATACATGTATGTTCTTAGAAAGTTTTCTTAATGATTGGTGACAGAGCGGTGATTTAAAGGAGCTCATTTTCCATTTACCACTAAGGCCAGCTCCTCTTTGCTGAAGAGGGTCCTTGACTCTTACTTTGTGGCAGGAACTCCTAAGTATATCAACCCTTTTCAAAAGTTACAGGCTGAAAGTCAAGATCTCTCAGGTTAAACCCAATGTTCCAACTTTAACTGGGCAAATTCTCATTAGAGACCGGGGGGCAATGACTGTGCGGATGGAATCCAATGTCTTTTCAGGGTGACTTCCACGCAGTGAAGCTCTTGCTAAGACATTTAACTCTAAAATTGGGCATTGGGGAGGCACTGCACCCTCTGAAATTAGAGGTCAGGAGATTTGGATTTCATTTCCAACCATCCGCCACTCATTCAGCCACTCACATTCAAGTGACAAGCCTTAGGCCAGTCGCTTTCTGTATCTGTTTCTCGACTGTTGCACAGCGGTTTCTGTGGGACGTAAGGCCCGCTGGGAAATGACCCCTTTTTCAGCTCAGTGCCTGGGATTTTGAGTATACTTGTCAACCTGGACTTATATACACCTACGATTTTGGACTAACTCTATTACCTCTGCTAGAAATTAACACAGAAATTTCACAGTTGATTGACAGGAATGAGAATCAGTTCTAAAGGGTTAAAATAAAAACAAATCCTTTCTCAGTGAAAGAATCATCAACTGAAGTGGACACAGTTCCCTCGTTCTAACTTCATCTTCTATGCACTTAGAGGCAAGTTTTTCAAATTACACAGATAAAACTGTCCCCGCTTTAAGTGCTACAAAGCTGGGACAGTTTTAGCTGTGTATTTTACCAAGGTTGTGTGCTCTACAAGCAAAAAGCTACTTTTGTTGTTTCTTTTGGTCCGCAGGAGAAATGGGAGTCCTTTGCAGAGAGCATGGGAGACCCATGAGTCATTTGCAGTCCTCCTTTCTGCCTCTGAGGGTGAAATGAGAGTGTGAAGCACTTTGGTAAGTAGCCATTCTCTCAGGTAGGCTCGGTGCGCAACACATCTGCAGTCCTCCCTGTGTGGCTACATTTATCATGAGCCATGTCTGAAAGAATTAATCCCATTTCATATGCTAGCATGCGGTCTCTTTGACTGTGCTGTTGTTTCAATGAGAGCATCGTTGACAATTCTGTAACGTGATAGCGCTGCCTAATTGTATTCTATGTAATAATGAGGGGGCTTGAGGAGGAGGCAGGTTTGTTGGAGAAGGAGGGAGAATGCACGTGTGAATTAGGGAAAGGTCTCTCCTTCTTTGGAGCATGGATGGGTTCAGTGACCTCCTCATACTACTAAGACTTTGGGTTGACACTACCACTTGTGTGTCTAAAGTTTCTGTGTGTGTGTTTGTATGTGTGTGTCTGTCTCTAGGGCTGAGCAGGACCTCCACCTTCCTGTGGTAGCATGTTACTCAGAACCTTGCATAAATCCCAGCCCTCCTAAAAACACGATACATGTATGTTCCTAGAAACTTTTCTTAATGATTCGTGACAGGGCGGTGTTTTAAAGGAGCTCATTTTCCATTTACCACTAAGGCCAGCTCCTCTTTGCTGAAGAGGGTCCTTGACTCTTAGCAGGAACTCCTAAGTATATCAACCCTTTTCAAAAGTTACAGGCTGAAAGTCAAGATCTCTCAGGTTAAACCCAATGTTACAACTTTAACTGGGCAAATTCTCATTAGAGACCAGGGGCAGTGACTGTGCGAATGGAATCTAATGTCTTTTCAGGGTGACTTCAATGCAGTAAAGCTCTTGCTAAGGCATTTAACTCTAAAATTGGGCATTGGGGAGACACTGCACCCTCTGAAGTTAGGGGTCAGGAGATTTGGATTTCATTTCCAACCATCCGCCACTCATTCAGCCACTCACATTCAAGGGAAAAGCCTTAGGCCAGTCACTTTCTGTATCTGTTTCTCGATTTTTGCACAGCAGTTTCTGTGGGACGTAAGGCCCACTGGGAAATGATCCCTTTTTCAGCTCAGTGCCTGGGATTTTGAGTATACTTGTCAACCTGGACTTATATACAGCTATGATTTTGGATTAACTCTATTACCTCTCCTAGAAATTAACACAGAAATTTCACAGTTGATTGACAAGAATGAGAATCAGTTCTAAAGAGTGAAAATATAACCAAATCCTTTCTCACTGAAAGAATGCTCAACGCAAGTGGACGCAGTTCCCCCGTTCTTACTTCATCACCTATGCACTTAGAGGCAAGTTTTTCAAATTACACAGCTAAAACTGTCCCCGCTTTAAGTGCTTTACAGCACTTAAAGCGGGGACAGTTTTAGCTGTGTATTTCCCAAAAGTTGCGTGCTCTGCAGATCAAAAGCTACTTTTGTTGTTACTTTTGGTCCGCAGGAGGAATGGGAGTCCTTTGCAGAGAGCGTGGGAGACCCATGAGTCCTTTGCAGTCCTCTTTTCTGCCTCTGAGGGTGAAATGAGAGTGTGAAGCCCTTTGGTAGGTAGCCATTCTCTCAGTTAGGCGCGGTGCGCAGCACAGCTGCAGTCCTCCTTGTGTGGCGACGTTCATCATGAGCCATGTCTGAAAGAGTTGATCGCATTTCATATGCTAGCATGCGGTCTCTTTGACTGTGCCGTTGTTTCAATGAGAGCATCGCTGACAATTCTGTAACCTGATAGCGCTGCCTAATTGTATTCTATGTAATAATGAGGGGGCTTGAGGAGGAGGCAGGTTTGGGGGAGAAGGAGGGAGAATGCCCGTGTGAATTAGGGAAAGGTCTCTCCTTCTTTGGAGCACGGATTGGTTCAGTGCCCTCCTCATACTACTAAGTCTTTGGCTTGACACTACCAGTTGTGTGTCTAAAGTTTCTGTGTGTGTGTTTGTATGTGTGTGTCTGTCTCTAGGGCTGAGCAGGACCTCCACCTTCCTGTGGTAGCATGTTACTCAGAACCTTGCATAAATCCCAGCCCTCCTAAAAACACGATACATGTATGTTCTTAGAAAGTTTTCTTAATGATTGGTGACAGAGCGGTGATTTAAAGGAGCTCATTTTCCATTTACCACTAAGGCCAGCTCCTCTTTGCTGAAGAGGGTCCTTGACTCTTACTTTGTGGCAGGAACTCCTAAGTATATCAACCCTTTTCAAAAGTTACAGGCTGAAAGTCAAGATCTCTCAGGTTAAACCCAATGTTCCAACTTTAACTGGGCAAATTCTCATTAGAGACCGGGGGGCAATGACTGTGCGGATGGAATCCAATGTCTTTTCAGGGTGACTTCCATGCAGTGAAGCTCTTGCTAAGACATTTAACTCTAAAATTGGGCATTGGGGAGGCACTGCACCCTCTGAAATTAGAGGTCAGGAGATTTGGATTTCATTTCCAACCATCCGCCACTCATTCAGCCACTCACATTCAAGTGACAAGCCTTAGGCCAGTCGCTTTCTGTATCTGTTTCTCGACTGTTGCACAGCGGTTTCTGTGGGACGTAAGGCCCGCTGGGAAATGACCCCTTTTTCAGCTCAGTGCCTGGGATTTTGAGTATACTTGTCAACCTGGACTTATATACACCTACGATTTTGGACTAACTCTATTACCTCTGCTAGAAATTAACACAGAAATTTCACAGTTGATTGACAGGAATGAGAATCAGTTCTAAAGGGTTAAAATAAAAACAAATCCTTTCTCAGTGAAAGAATCATCAACTGAAGTGGACACAGTTCCCTCGTTCTAACTTCATCTTCTATGCACTTAGAGGCAAGTTTTTCAAATTACACAGATAAAACTGTCCCCGCTTTAAGTGCTACAAAGCTGGGACAGTTTTAGCTGTGTATTTTACCAAGGTTGTGTGCTCTACAAGCAAAAAGCTACTTTTGTTGTTTCTTTTGGTCCGCAGGAGAAATGGGAGTCCTTTGCAGAGAGCATGGGAGACCCATGAGTCATTTGCAGTCCTCCTTTCTGCCTCTGAGGGTGAAATGAGAGTGTGAAGCACTTTGGTAAGTAGCCATTCTCTCAGGTAGGCTCGGTGCGCAACACATCTGCAGTCCTCCCTGTGTGGCTACATTTATCATGAGCCATGTCTGAAAGAACTAATCCCATTTCATATGCTAGCATGCGGTCTCTTTGACTGTGCTGTTGTTTCAATGAGAGCATCGTTGACAATTCTGTAACCTGATAGCGCTGCCTAATTGTATTCTATGTAATAATGCATGGGCTTGAGGAGGAGGCAGGTTTGTTGGAGAAGGAGGGAGAATGCACGTGTGAATTAGGGAAAGGTCTCTCCTTCTTTGGAGCATGGATGGGTTCAGTGACCTCCTCATACTACTAAGACTTTGGCTTGACAATACCACTTGTGTGTCTAAAGTTTCTGTGTGTGTGTTTGTATGTGTGTGTCTGTCTCTAGGGCTGAGCAGGACCTCCACCTTCCTGTGGTAGCATGTTACTCAGAACCTTGCATAAATCCCAGCCCTCCTAAAAACACGATACATGTATGTTCCTAGAAACTTTTCTTAATGATTCGTGACAGGGTGGCGTTTTAAAGGAGCTCATTTTCCATTTACCACTAAGGCCAGCTCCTCTTTGCTGAAGAGGGTCCTTGACTCTTAGCAGGAACTCCTAAGTATATCAACCCTTTTCAAAAGTTACAGGCTGAAAGTCATGATCTCTCAGGTTAAACCCAATGTTACAACTTTAACTGGGCAAATTCTCATTAGAGACCAGGGGCAGTGACTGTGCGAATGGAATCTAATGTCTTTTCAGGGTGACTTCAATGCAGTAAAGCTCTTGCTAAGGCATTTAACTCTAAAATTGGGCATTGGGGAGACACTGCACCCTCTGAAGTTAGGGGTCAGGAGATTTGGATTTCATTTCCAACCATCCGCCACTCATTCAGCCACTCACATTCAAGGGAAAAGCCTTAGGCCAGTCACTTTCTGTATCTGTTTCTCGATTTTTGCACAGCAGTTTCTGTGGGACGTAAGGCCCACTGGGAAATGATCCCTTTTTCAGCTCAGTGCCTGGGATTTTGAGTATACTTGTCAACCTGGACTTATATACAGCTATGATTTTGGATTAACTCTATTACCTCTCCTAGAAATTAACACAGAAATTTCACAGTTGATTGACAAGAATGAGAATCAGTTCTAAAGAGTGAAAATATAACCAAATCCTTTCTCACTGAAAGAATGCTCAACGCAAGTGGACGCAGTTCCCCCGTTCTTACTTCATCACCTATGCACTTAGAGGCAAGTTTTTCAAATTACACAGCTAAAACTGTCCCCGCTTTAAGTGCTTTACAGCACTTAAAGCGGGGACAGTTTTAGCTGTGTATTTCCCAAAAGTTGCGTGCTCTGCAGATCAAAAGCTACTTTTGTTGTTACTTTTGGTCCGCAGGAGGAATGGGAGTCCTTTGCAGAGAGCGTGGGAGACCCATGAGTCCTTTGCAGTCCTCTTTTCTGCCTCTGAGGGTGAAATGAGAGTGTGAAGCCCTTTGGTAGGTAGCCATTCTCTCAGTTAGGCGCGGTGCGCAGCACAGCTGCAGTCCTCCTTGTGTGGCGACGTTCATCATGAGCCATGTCTGAAAGAGTTGATCGCATTTCATATGCTAGCATGCGGTCTCTTTGACTGTGCCGTTGTTTCAATGAGAGCATCGCTGACAATTCTGTAACCTGATAGCGCTGCCTAATTGTATTCTATGTAATAATGAGGGGGCTTGAGGAGGAGGCAGGTTTGGGGGAGAAGGAGGGAGAATGCCCGTGTGAATTAGGGAAAGGTCTCTCCTTCTTTGGAGCACGGATTGGTTCAGTGCCCTCCTCATACTACTAAGTCTTTGGCTTGACACTACCAGTTGTGTGTCTAAAGTTTCTGTGTGTGTGTTTGTATGTGTGTGTCTGTCTCTAGGGCTGAGCAGGACCTCCACCTTCCTGTGGTAGCATGTTACTCAGAACCTTGCATAAATCCCAGCCCTCCTAAAAACACGATACATGTATGTTCTTAGAAAGTTTTCTTAATGATTGGTGACAGAGCGGTGATTTAAAGGAGCTCATTTTCCATTTACCACTAAGGCCAGCTCCTCTTTGCTGAAGAGGGTCCTTGACTCTTACTTTGTGGCAGGAACTCCTAAGTATATCAACCCTTTTCAAAAGTTACAGGCTGAAAGTCAAGATCTCTCAGGTTAAACCCAATGTTCCAACTTTAACTGGGCAAATTCTCATTAGAGACCGGGGGGCAATGACTGTGCGGATGGAATCCAATGTCTTTTCAGGGTGACTTCCATGCAGTGAAGCTCTTGCTAAGACATTTAACTCTAAAATTGGGCATTGGGGAGGCACTGCACCCTCTGAAATTAGAGGTCAGGAGATTTGGATTTCATTTCCAACCATCCGCCACTCATTCAGCCACTCACATTCAAGTGACAAGCCTTAGGCCAGTCACTTTCTGTATCTGTTTCTCGACTGTTGCACAGCGGTTTCTGTGGGACGTAAGGCCCGCTGGGAAATGACCCCTTTTTCAGCTCAGTGCCTGGGATTTTGAGTATACTTGTCAACCTGGACTTATATACACCTACGATTTTGGACTAACTCTATTACCTCTGCTAGAAATTAACACAGAAATTTCACAGTTGATTGACAGGAATGAGAATCAGTTCTAAAGGGTTAAAATAAAAACAAATCCTTTCTCAGTGAAAGAATCATCAACTGAAGTGGACACAGTTCCCTCGTTCTAACTTCATCTTCTATGCACTTAGAGGCAAGTTTTTCAAATTACACAGATAAAACTGTCCCCGCTTTAAGTGCTACAAAGCTGGGACAGTTTTAGCTGTGTATTTTACCAAGGTTGTGTGCTCTACAAGCAAAAAGCTACTTTTGTTGTTTCTTTTGGTCCGCAGGAGAAATGGGAGTCCTTTGCAGAGAGCATGGGAGACCCATGAGTCATTTGCAGTCCTCCTTTCTGCCTCTGAGGGTGAAATGAGAGTGTGAAGCACTTTGGTAAGTAGCCATTCTCTCAGGTAGGCTCGGTGCGCAACACATCTGCAGTCCTCCCTGTGTGGCTACATTTATCATGAGCCATGTCTGAAAGAACTAATCCCATTTCATATGCTAGCATGCGGTCTCTTTGACTGTGCTGTTGTTTCAATGAGAGCATCGTTGACAATTCTGTAACCTGATAGCGCTGCCTAATTGTATTCTATGTAATAATGAGGGGGCTTGAGGAGGAGGCAGGTTTGTTGGAGAAGGAGGGAGAATGCACGTGTGAATTAGGGAAAGGTCTCTCCTTCTTTGGAGCATGGATGGGTTCAGTGACCTCCTCATACTACTAAGACTTTGGCTTGACAATACCACTTGTGTGTCTAAAGTTTCTGTGTGTGTGTTTGTATGTGTGTGTCTGTCTCTAGGGCTGAGCAGGACCTCCACCTTCCTGTGGTAGCATGTTACTCAGAACCTTGCATAAATCCCAGCCCTCCTAAAAACACGATACATGTATGTTCCTAGAAACTTTTCTTAATGATTCGTGACAGGGTGGCGTTTTAAAGGAGCTCATTTTCCATTTACCACTAAGGCCAGCTCCTCTTTGCTGAAGAGGGTCCTTGACTCTTAGCAGGAACTCCTAAGTATATCAACCCTTTTCAAAAGTTACAGGCTGAAAGTCATGATCTCTCAGGTTAAACCCAATGTTACAACTTTAACTGGGCAAATTCTCATTAGAGACCAGGGGCAGTGACTGTGCGAATGGAATCTAATGTCTTTTCAGGGTGACTTCAATGCAGTAAAGCTCTTGCTAAGGCATTTAACTCTAAAATTGGGCATTGGGGAGACACTGCACCCTCTGAAGTTAGGGGTCAGGAGATTTGGATTTCATTTCCAACCATCCGCCACTCATTCAGCCACTCACATTCAAGGGAAAAGCCTTAGGCCAGTCACTTTCTGTATCTGTTTCTCGATTTTTGCACAGCAGTTTCTGTGGGACGTAAGGCCCACTGGGAAATGATCCCTTTTTCAGCTCAGTGCCTGGGATTTTGAGTATACTTGTCAACCTGGACTTATATACAGCTATGATTTTGGATTAACTCTATTACCTCTCCTAGAAATTAACACAGAAATTTCACAGTTGATTGACAAGAATGAGAATCAGTTCTAAAGAGTGAAAATATAACCAAATCCTTTCTCACTGAAAGAATGCTCAACGCAAGTGGACGCAGTTCCCCCGTTCTTACTTCATCACCTATGCACTTAGAGGCAAGTTTTTCAAATTACACAGCTAAAACTGTCCCCGCTTTAAGTGCTTTACAGCACTTAAAGCGGGGACAGTTTTAGCTGTGTATTTCCCAAAAGTTGCGTGCTCTGCAGATCAAAAGCTACTTTTGTTGTTACTTTTGGTCCGCAGGAGGAATGGGAGTCCTTTGCAGAGAGCGTGGGAGACCCATGAGTCCTTTGCAGTCCTCTTTTCTGCCTCTGAGGGTGAAATGAGAGTGTGAAGCCCTTTGGTAGGTAGCCATTCTCTCAGTTAGGCGCGGTGCGCAGCACAGCTGCAGTCCTCCTTGTGTGGCGACGTTCATCATGAGCCATGTCTGAAAGAGTTGATCGCATTTCATATGCTAGCATGCGGTCTCTTTGACTGTGCCGTTGTTTCAATGAGAGCATCGCTGACAATTCTGTAACCTGATAGCGCTGCCTAATTGTATTCTATGTAATAATGAGGGGGCTTGAGGAGGAGGCAGGTTTGGGGGAGAAGGAGGGAGAATGCCCGTGTGAATTAGGGAAAGGTCTCTCCTTCTTTGGAGCACGGATTGGTTCAGTGCCCTCCTCATACTACTAAGTCTTTGGCTTGACACTACCACTTGTGTGTCTAAAGTTTCTGTGTGTGTGTTTGTATGTGTGTGTCTGTCTCTAGGGCTGAGCAGGACCTCCACCTTCCTGTGGTAGCATGTTACTCAGAACCTTGCATAAATCCCAGCCCTCCTAAAAACACGATACATGTATGTTCTTAGAAAGTTTTCTTAATGATTGGTGACAGAGCGGTGATTTAAAGGAGCTCATTTTCCATTTACCACTAAGGCCAGCTCCTCTTTGCTGAAGAGGGTCCTTGACTCTTACTTTGTGGCAGGAACTCCTAAGTATATCAACCCTTTTCAAAAGTTACAGGCTGAAAGTCAAGATCTCTCAGGTTAAACCCAATGTTCCAACTTTAACTGGGCAAATTCTCATTAGAGACCGGGGGGCAATGACTGTGCGGATGGAATCCAATGTCTTTTCAGGGTGACTTCCATGCAGTGAAGCTCTTGCTAAGACATTTAACTCTAAAATTGGGCATTGGGGAGGCACTGCACCCTCTGAAATTAGAGGTCAGGAGATTTGGATTTCATTTCCAACCATCCGCCACTCATTCAGCCACTCACATTCAA
Organism: Aotus nancymaae; assembly: GCF_030222135.1. NCBI lineage: Eukaryota > Metazoa > Chordata > Mammalia > Primates > Aotidae > Aotus > Aotus nancymaae. The sequence goes on from NW_026988460.1 coordinate 124,583, forward strand.
GTGACAAGCCTTAGGCCAGTCGCTTTCTGTATCTGTTTCTCGACTGTTGCACAGCGGTTTCTGTGGGACGTAAGGCCCGCTGGGAAATGACCCCTTTTTCAGCTCAGTGCCTGGGATTTTGAGTATACTTGTCAACCTGGACTTATATACACCTACGATTTTGGACTAACTCTATTACCTCTGCTAGAAATTAACACAGAAATTTCACAGTTGATTGACAGGAATGAGAATCAGTTCTAAAGGGTTAAAATAAAAACAAATCCTTTCTCAGTGAAAGAATCATCAACTGAAGTGGACACAGTTCCCTCGTTCTAACTTCATCTTCTATGCACTTAGAGGCAAGTTTTTCAAATTACACAGATAAAACTGTCCCCGCTTTAAGTGCTACAAAGCTGGGACAGTTTTAGCTGTGTATTTTACCAAGGTTGTGTGCTCTACAAGCAAAAAGCTACTTTTGTTGTTTCTTTTGGTCCGCAGGAGAAATGGGAGTCCTTTGCAGAGAGCATGGGAGACCCATGAGTCATTTGCAGTCCTCCTTTCTGCCTCTGAGGGTGAAATGAGAGTGTGAAGCACTTTGGTAAGTAGCCATTCTCTCAGGTAGGCTCGGTGCGCAACACATCTGCAGTCCTCCCTGTGTGGCTACATTTATCATGAGCCATGTCTGAAAGAATTAATCCCATTTCATATGCTAGCATGCGGTCTCTTTGACTGTGCTGTTGTTTCAATGAGAGCATCGTTGACAATTCTGTAACGTGATAGCGCTGCCTAATTGTATTCTATGTAATTATGCATGGGCTTGAGGAGGAGGCAGGTTTGTTGGAGAAGGAGGGAGAATGCACGTGTGAATTAGGGAAAGGTCTCTCCTTCTTTGGAGCATGGATGGGTTCAGTGACCTCCTCATACTACTAAGACTTTGGCTTGACACTACCACTTGTGTGTCTAAAGTTTCTGTGTGTGTGTTTGTATGTGTGTGTCTGTCTCTAGGGCTGAGCAGGACCTCCACCTTCCTGTGGTAGCATGTTACTCAGAACCTTGCATAAATCCCAGCCCTCCTAAAAACACGATACATGTATGTTCCTAGAAACTTTTCTTAATGATTCGTGACAGGGCGGTGTTTTAAAGGAGCTCATTTTCCATTTACCACTAAGGCCAGCTCCTCTTTGCTGAAGAGGGTCCTTGACTCTTAGCAGGAACTCCTAAGTATATCAACCCTTTTCAAAAGTTACAGGCTGAAAGTCATGATCTCTCAGGTTAAACCCAATGTTACAACTTTAACTGGGCAAATTCTCATTAGAGACCAGGGGCAGTGACTGTGCGAATGGAATCTAATGTCTTTTCAGGGTGACTTCAATGCAGTAAAGCTCTTGCTAAGGCATTTAACTCTAAAATTGGGCATTGGGGAGACACTGCACCCTCTGAAGTTAGGGGTCAGGAGATTTGGATTTCATTTCCAACCATCCGCCACTCATTCAGCCACTCACATTCAAGGGAAAAGCCTTAGGCCAGTCACTTTCTGTATCTGTTTCTCGATTTTTGCACAGCAGTTTCTGTGGGACGTAAGGCCCACTGGGAAATGATCCCTTTTTCAGCTCAGTGCCTGGGATTTTGAGTATACTTGTCAACCTGGACTTATATACAGCTATGATTTTGGATTAACTCTATTACCTCTCCTAGAAATTAACACAGAAATTTCACAGTTGATTGACAAGAATGAGAATCAGTTCTAAAGAGTGAAAATATAACCAAATCCTTTCTCACTGAAAGAATGCTCAACGCAAGTGGACGCAGTTCCCCCGTTCTTACTTCATCACCTATGCACTTAGAGGCAAGTTTTTCAAATTACACAGCTAAAACTGTCCCCGCTTTAAGTGCTTTACAGCACTTAAAGCGGGGACAGTTTTAGCTGTGTATTTCCCAAAAGTTGCGTGCTCTGCAGATCAAAAGCTACTTTTGTTGTTACTTTTGGTCCGCAGGAGGAATGGGAGTCCTTTGCAGAGAGCGTGGGAGACCCATGAGTCCTTTGCAGTCCTCTTTTCTGCCTCTGAGGGTGAAATGAGAGTGTGAAGCCCTTTGGTAGGTAGCCATTCTCTCAGTTAGGCGCGGTGCGCAGCACAGCTGCAGTCCTCCTTGTGTGGCGACGTTCATCATGAGCCATGTCTGAAAGAGTTGATCGCATTTCATATGCTAGCATGCGGTCTCTTTGACTGTGCCGTTGTTTCAATGAGAGCATCGCTGACAATTCTGTAACCTGATAGCGCTGCCTAATTGTATTCTATGTAATAATGAGGGGGCTTGAGGAGGAGGCAGGTTTGGGGGAGAAGGAGGGAGAATGCCCGTGTGAATTAGGGAAAGGTCTCTCCTTCTTTGGAGCACGGATTGGTTCAGTGCCCTCCTCATACTACTAAGTCTTTGGCTTGACACTACCACTTGTGTGTCTAAAGTTTCTGTGTGTGTGTTTGTATGTGTGTGTCTGTCTCTAGGGCTGAGCAGGACCTCCACCTTCCTGTGGTAGCATGTTACTCAGAACCTTGCATAAATCCCAGCCCTCCTAAAAACACGATACATGTATGTTCTTAGAAAGTTTTCTTAATGATTGGTGACAGAGCGGTGATTTAAAGGAGCTCATTTTCCATTTACCACTAAGGCCAGCTCCTCTTTGCTGAAGAGGGTCCTTGACTCTTACTTTGTGGCAGGAACTCCTAAGTATATCAACCCTTTTCAAAAGTTACAGGCTGAAAGTCAAGATCTCTCAGGTTAAACCCAATGTTCCAACTTTAACTGGGCAAATTCTCATTAGAGACCGGGGGGCAATGACTGTGCGGATGGAATCCAATGTCTTTTCAGGGTGACTTCCATGCAGTGAAGCTCTTGCTAAGACATTTAACTCTAAAATTGGGCATTGGGGAGGCACTGCACCCTCTGAAATTAGAGGTCAGGAGATTTGGATTTCATTTCCAACCATCCGCCACTCATTCAGCCACTCACATTCAAGTGACAAGCCTTAGGCCAGTCGCTTTCTGTATCTGTTTCTCGACTGTTGCACAGCGGTTTCTGTGGGACGTAAGGCCCGCTGGGAAATGACCCCTTTTTCAGCTCAGTGCCTGGGATTTTGAGTATACTTGTCAACCTGGACTTATATACACCTACGATTTTGGACTAACTCTATTACCTCTGCTAGAAATTAACACAGAAATTTCACAGTTGATTGACAGGAATGAGAATCAGTTCTAAAGGGTTAAAATAAAAACAAATCCTTTCTCAGTGAAAGAATCATCAACTGAAGTGGACACAGTTCCCTCGTTCTAACTTCATCTTCTATGCACTTAGAGGCAAGTTTTTCAAATTACACAGATAAAACTGTCCCCGCTTTAAGTGCTACAAAGCTGGGACAGTTTTAGCTGTGTATTTTACCAAGGTTGTGTGCTCTACAAGCAAAAAGCTACTTTTGTTGTTTCTTTTGGTCCGCAGGAGAAATGGGAGTCCTTTGCAGAGAGCATGGGAGACCCATGAGTCATTTGCAGTCCTCCTTTCTGCCTCTGAGGGTGAAATGAGAGTGTGAAGCACTTTGGTAAGTAGCCATTCTCTCAGGTAGGCTCGGTGCGCAACACATCTGCAGTCCTCCCTGTGTGGCTACATTTATCATGAGCCATGTCTGAAAGAACTAATCCCATTTCATATGCTAGCATGCGGTCTCTTTGACTGTGCTGTTGTTTCAATGAGAGCATCGTTGACAATTCTGTAACCTGATAGCGCTGCCTAATTGTATTCTATGTAATAATGAGGGGGCTTGAGGAGGAGGCAGGTTTGTTGGAGAAGGAGGGAGAATGCACGTGTGAATTAGGGAAAGGTCTCTCCTTCTTTGGAGCATGGATGGGTTCAGTGACCTCCTCATACTACTAAGACTTTGGCTTGACAATACCACTTGTGTGTCTAAAGTTTCTGTGTGTGTGTTTGTATGTGTGTGTCTGTCTCTAGGGCTGAGCAGGACCTCCACCTTCCTGTGGTAGCATGTTACTCAGAACCTTGCATAAATCCCAGCCCTCCTAAAAACACGATACATGTATGTTCCTAGAAACTTTTCTTAATGATTCGTGACAGGGTGGCGTTTTAAAGGAGCTCATTTTCCATTTACCACTAAGGCCAGCTCCTCTTTGCTGAAGAGGGTCCTTGACTCTTAGCAGGAACTCCTAAGTATATCAACCCTTTTCAAAAGTTACAGGCTGAAAGTCATGATCTCTCAGGTTAAACCCAATGTTACAACTTTAACTGGGCAAATTCTCATTAGAGACCAGGGGCAGTGACTGTGCGAATGGAATCTAATGTCTTTTCAGGGTGACTTCAATGCAGTAAAGCTCTTGCTAAGGCATTTAACTCTAAAATTGGGCATTGGGGAGACACTGCACCCTCTGAAGTTAGGGGTCAGGAGATTTGGATTTCATTTCCAACCATCCGCCACTCATTCAGCCACTCACATTCAAGGGAAAAGCCTTAGGCCAGTCACTTTCTGTATCTGTTTCTCGATTTTTGCACAGCAGTTTCTGTGGGACGTAAGGCCCACTGGGAAATGATCCCTTTTTCAGCTCAGTGCCTGGGATTTTGAGTATACTTGTCAACCTGGACTTATATACAGCTATGATTTTGGATTAACTCTATTACCTCTCCTAGAAATTAACACAGAAATTTCACAGTTGATTGACAAGAATGAGAATCAGTTCTAAAGAGTGAAAATATAACCAAATCCTTTCTCACTGAAAGAATGCTCAACGCAAGTGGACGCAGTTCCCCCGTTCTTACTTCATCACCTATGCACTTAGAGGCAAGTTTTTCAAATTACACAGCTAAAACTGTCCCCGCTTTAAGTGCTTTGGCACTTAAAGCGGGGACAGTTTTAGCTGTGTATTTCCCAAAAGTTGCGTGCTCTGCAGATCAAAAGCTACTTTTGTTGTTACTTTTGGTCCGCAGGAGGAATGGGAGTCCTTTGCAGAGAGCGTGGGAGACCCATGAGTCCTTTGCAGTCCTCTTTTCTGCCTCTGAGGGTGAAATGAGAGTGTGAAGCCCTTTGGTAGGTAGCCATTCTCTCAGTTAGGCGCGGTGCGCAGCACAGCTGCAGTCCTCCTTGTGTGGCGACGTTCATCATGAGCCATGTCTGAAAGAGTTGATCGCATTTCATATGCTAGCATGCGGTCTCTTTGACTGTGCCGTTGTTTCAATGAGAGCATCGCTGACAATTCTGTAACCTGATAGCGCTGCCTAATTGTATTCTATGTAATAATGAGGGGGCTTGAGGAGGAGGCAGGTTTGGGGGAGAAGGAGGGAGAATGCCCGTGTGAATTAGGGAAAGGTCTCTCCTTCTTTGGAGCACGGATTGGTTCAGTGCCCTCCTCATACTACTAAGTCTTTGGCTTGACACTACCACTTGTGTGTCTAAAGTTTCTGTGTGTGTGTTTGTATGTGTGTGTCTGTCTCTAGGGCTGAGCAGGACCTCCACCTTCCTGTGGTAGCATGTTACTCAGAACCTTGCATAAATCCCAGCCCTCCTAAAAACACGATACATGTATGTTCTTAGAAAGTTTTCTTAATGATTGGTGACAGAGCGGTGATTTAAAGGAGCTCATTTTCCATTTACCACTAAGGCCAGCTCCTCTTTGCTGAAGAGGGTCCTTGACTCTTACTTTGTGGCAGGAACTCCTAAGTATATCAACCCTTTTCAAAAGTTACAGGCTGAAAGTCAAGATCTCTCAGGTTAAACCCAATGTTCCAACTTTAACTGGGCAAATTCTCATTAGAGACCGGGGGGCAATGACTGTGCGGATGGAATCCAATGTCTTTTCAGGGTGACTTCCATGCAGTGAAGCTCTTGCTAAGACATTTAACTCTAAAATTGGGCATTGGGGAGGCACTGCACCCTCTGAAATTAGAGGTCAGGAGATTTGGATTTCATTTCCAACCATCCGCCACTCATTCAGCCACTCACATTCAAGTGACAAGCCTTAGGCCAGTCGCTTTCTGTATCTGTTTCTCGACTGTTGCACAGCGGTTTCTGTGGGACGTAAGGCCCGCTGGGAAATGACCCCTTTTTCAGCTCAGTGCCTGGGATTTTGAGTATACTTGTCAACCTGGACTTATATACACCTACGATTTTGGACTAACTCTATTACCTCTGCTAGAAATTAACACAGAAATTTCACAGTTGATTGACAGGAATGAGAATCAGTTCTAAAGGGTTAAAATAAAAACAAATCCTTTCTCAGTGAAAGAATCATCAACTGAAGTGGACACAGTTCCCTCGTTCTAACTTCATCTTCTATGCACTTAGAGGCAAGTTTTTCAAATTACACAGATAAAACTGTCCCCGCTTTAAGTGCTACAAAGCTGGGACAGTTTTAGCTGTGTATTTTACCAAGGTTGTGTGCTCTACAAGCAAAAAGCTACTTTTGTTGTTTCTTTTGGTCCGCAGGAGAAATGGGAGTCCTTTGCAGAGAGCATGGGAGACCCATGAGTCATTTGCAGTCCTCCTTTCTGCCTCTGAGGGTGAAATGAGAGTGTGAAGCACTTTGGTAAGTAGCCATTCTCTCAGGTAGGCTCGGTGCGCAACACATCTGCAGTCCTCCCTGTGTGGCTACATTTATCATGAGCCATGTCTGAAAGAACTAATCCCATTTCATATGCTAGCATGCGGTCTCTTTGACTGTGCTGTTGTTTCAATGAGAGCATCGTTGACAATTCTGTAACCTGATAGCGCTGCCTAATTGTATTCTATGTAATAATGAGGGGGCTTGAGGAGGAGGCAGGTTTGTTGGAGAAGGAGGGAGAATGCACGTGTGAATTAGGGAAAGGTCTCTCCTTCTTTGGAGCATGGATGGGTTCAGTGACCTCCTCATACTACTAAGACTTTGGCTTGACACTACCACTTGTGTGTCTAAAGTTTCTGTGTGTGTGTTTGTATGTGTGTGTCTGTCTCTAGGGCTGAGCAGGACCTCCACCTTCCTGTGGTAGCATGTTACTCAGAACCTTGCATAAATCCCAGCCCTCCTAAAAACACGATACATGTATGTTCCTAGAAACTTTTCTTAATGATTCGTGACAGGGCGGTGTTTTAAAGGAGCTCATTTTCCATTTACCACTAAGGCCAGCTCCTCTTTGCTGAAGAGGGTCCTTGACTCTTAGCAGGAACTCCTAAGTATATCAACCCTTTTCAAAAGTTACAGGCTGAAAGTCATGATCTCTCAGGTTAAACCCAATGTTACAACTTTAACTGGGCAAATTCTCATTAGAGACCAGGGGCAGTGACTGTGCGAATGGAATCTAATGTCTTTTCAGGGTGACTTCAATGCAGTAAAGCTCTTGCTAAGGCATTTAACTCTAAAATTGGGCATTGGGGAGACACTGCACCCTCTGAAGTTAGGGGTCAGGAGATTTGGATTTCATTTCCAACCATCCGCCACTCATTCAGCCACTCACATTCAAGGGAAAAGCCTTAGGCCAGTCACTTTCTGTATCTGTTTCTCGATTTTTGCACAGCAGTTTCTGTGGGACGTAAGGCCCACTGGGAAATGATCCCTTTTTCAGCTCAGTGCCTGGGATTTTGAGTATACTTGTCAACCTGGACTTATATACAGCTATGATTTTGGATTAACTCTATTACCTCTCCTAGAAATTAACACAGAAATTTCACAGTTGATTGACAAGAATGAGAATCAGTTCTAAAGAGTGAAAATATAACCAAATCCTTTCTCACTGAAAGAATGCTCAACGCAAGTGGACGCAGTTCCCCCGTTCTTACTTCATCACCTATGCACTTAGAGGCAAGTTTTTCAAATTACACAGCTAAAACTGTCCCCGCTTTAAGTGCTGTAAAGCACTTAAAGCGGGGACAGTTTGAGCTGTGTATTTCCCAAAAGTTGCGTGCTCTGCAGATCAAAAGCTACTTTTGTTGTTACTTTTGGTCCGCAGGAGGAATGGGAGTCCTTTGCAGAGAGCGTGGGAGACCCATGAGTCCTTTGCAGTCCTCTTTTCTGCCTCTGAGGGTGAAATGAGAGTGTGAAGCCCTTTGGTAGGTAGCCATTCTCTCAGTTAGGCGCGGTGCGCAGCACAGCTGCAGTCCTCCTTGTGTGGCGACGTTCATCATGAGCCACGTCTGAAAGAGTTGATCGCATTTCATATGCTAGCATGCGGTCTCTTTGACTGTGCCGTTGTTTCAATGAGAGCATCGCTGACAATTCTGTAACCTGATAGCGCTGCCTAATTGTATTCTATGTAATAATGAGGGGGCTTGAGGAGGAGGCAGGTTTGGGGGAGAAGGAGGGAGAATGCCCGTGTGAATTAGGGAAAGGTCTCTCCTTCTTTGGAGCACGGATTGGTTCAGTGCCCTCCTCATACTACTAAGTCTTTGGCTTGACACTACCACTTGTGTGTCTAAAGTTTCTGTGTGTGTGTTTGTATGTGTGTGTCTGTCTCTAGGGCTGAGCAGGACCTCCACCTTCCTGTGGTAGCATGTTACTCAGAACCTTGCATAAATCCCAGCCCTCCTAAAAACACGATACATGTATGTTCTTAGAAAGTTTTCTTAATGATTGGTGACAGAGCGGTGATTTAAAGGAGCTCATTTTCCATTTACCACTAAGGCCAGCTCCTCTTTGCTGAAGAGGGTCCTTGACTCTTACTTTGTGGCAGGAACTCCTAAGTATATCAACCCTTTTCAAAAGTTACAGGCTGAAAGTCAAGATCTCTCAGGTTAAACCCAATGTTCCAACTTTAACTGGGCAAATTCTCATTAGAGACCGGGGGGCAATGACTGTGCGGATGGAATCCAATGTCTTTTCAGGGTGACTTCCATGCAGTGAAGCTCTTGCTAAGACATTTAACTCTAAAATTGGGCATTGGGGAGGCACTGCACCCTCTGAAATTAGAGGTCAGGAGATTTGGATTTCATTTCCAACCATCCGCCACTCATTCAGCCACTCACATTCAAGTGACAAGCCTTAGGCCAGTCGCTTTCTGTATCTGTTTCTCGACTGTTGCACAGCGGTTTCTGTGGGACGTAAGGCCCGCTGGGAAATGACCCCTTTTTCAGCTCAGTGCCTGGGATTTTGAGTATACTTGTCAACCTGGACTTATATACACCTACGATTTTGGACTAACTCTATTACCTCTGCTAGAAATTAACACAGAAATTTCACAGTTGATTGACAGGAATGAGAATCAGTTCTAAAGGGTTAAAATAAAAACAAATCCTTTCTCAGTGAAAGAATCATCAACTGAAGTGGACACAGTTCCCTCGTTCTAACTTCATCTTCTATGCACTTAGAGGCAAGTTTTTCAAATTACACAGATAAAACTGTCCCCGCTTTAAGTGCTACAAAGCTGGGACAGTTTTAGCTGTGTATTTTACCAAGGTTGTGTGCTCTACAAGCAAAAAGCTACTTTTGTTGTTTCTTTTGGTCCGCAGGAGAAATGGGAGTCCTTTGCAGAGAGCATGGGAGACCCATGAGTCATTTGCAGTCCTCCTTTCTGCCTCTGAGGGTGAAATGAGAGTGTGAAGCACTTTGGTAAGTAGCCATTCTCTCAGGTAGGCTCGGTGCGCAACACATCTGCAGTCCTCCCTGTGTGGCTACATTTATCATGAGCCATGTCTGAAAGAATTAATCCCATTTCATATGCTAGCATGCGGTCTCTTTGACTGTGCTGTTGTTTCAATGAGAGCATCGTTGACAATTCTGTAACGTGATAGCGCTGCCTAATTGTATTCTATGTAATTATGCATGGGCTTGAGGAGGAGGCAGGTTTGTTGGAGAAGGAGGGAGAATGCACGTGTGAATTAGGGAAAGGTCTCTCCTTCTTTGGAGCATGGATGGGTTCAGTGACCTCCTCATACTACTAAGACTTTGGCTTGACACTACCACTTGTGTGTCTAAAGTTTCTGTGTGTGTGTTTGTATGTGTGTGTCTGTCTCTAGGGCTGAGCAGGACCTCCACCTTCCTGTGGTAGCATGTTACTCAGAACCTTGCATAAATCCCAGCCCTCCTAAAAACACGATACATGTATGTTCCTAGAAACTTTTCTTAATGATTCGTGACAGGGCGGTGTTTTAAAGGAGCTCATTTTCCATTTACCACTAAGGCCAGCTCCTCTTTGCTGAAGAGGGTCCTTGACTCTTAGCAGGAACTCCTAAGTATATCAACCCTTTTCAAAAGTTACAGGCTGAAAGTCATGATCTCTCAGGTTAAACCCAATGTTACAACTTTAACTGGGCAAATTCTCATTAGAGACCAGGGGCAGTGACTGTGCGAATGGAATCTAATGTCTTTTCAGGGTGACTTCAATGCAGTAAAGCTCTTGCTAAGGCATTTAACTCTAAAATTGGGCATTGGGGAGACACTGCACCCTCTGAAGTTAGGGGTCAGGAGATTTGGATTTCATTTCCAACCATCCGCCACTCATTCAGCCACTCACATTCAAGGGAAAAGCCTTAGGCCAGTCACTTTCTGTATCTGTTTCTCGATTTTTGCACAGCAGTTTCTGTGGGACGTAAGGCCCACTGGGAAATGATCCCTTTTTCAGCTCAGTGCCTGGGATTTTGAGTATACTTGTCAACCTGGACTTATATACAGCTATGATTTTGGATTAACTCTATTACCTCTCCTAGAAATTAACACAGAAATTTCACAGTTGATTGACAAGAATGAGAATCAGTTCTAAAGAGTGAAAATATAACCAAATCCTTTCTCACTGAAAGAATGCTCAACGCAAGTGGACGCAGTTCCCCCGTTCTTACTTCATCACCTATGCACTTAGAGGCAAGTTTTTCAAATTACACAGCTAAAACTGTCCCCGCTTTAAGTGCTGTAAAGCACTTAAAGCGGGGACAGTTTTAGCTGTGTATTTCCCAAAAGTTGCGTGCTCTGCAGATCAAAAGCTACTTTTGTTGTTACTTTTGGTCCGCAGGAGGAATGGGAGTCCTTTGCAGAGAGCGTGGGAGACCCATGAGTCCTTTGCAGTCCTCTTTTCTGCCTCTGAGGGTGAAATGAGAGTGTGAAGCCCTTTGGTAGGTAGCCATTCTCTCAGTTAGGCGCGGTGCGCAGCACAGCTGCAGTCCTCCTTGTGTGGCGACGTTCATCATGAGCCATGTCTGAAAGAGTTGATCGCATTTCATATGCTAGCATGCGGTCTCTTTGACTGTGCCGTTGTTTCAATGAGAGCATCGCTGACAATTCTGTAACCTGATAGCGCTGCCTAATTGTATTCTATGTAATAATGAGGGGGCTTGAGGAGGAGGCAGGTTTGGGGGAGAAGGAGGGAGAATGCCCGTGTGAATTAGGGAAAGGTCTCTCCTTCTTTGGAGCACGGATTGGTTCAGTGCCCTCCTCATACTACTAAGTCTTTGGCTTGACACTACCACTTGTGTGTCTAAAGTTTCTGTGTGTGTGTTTGTATGTGTGTGTCTGTCTCTAGGGCTGAGCAGGACCTCCACCTTCCTGTGGTAGCATGTTACTCAGAACCTTGCATAAATCCCAGCCCTCCTAAAAACACGATACATGTATGTTCTTAGAAAGTTTTCTTAATGATTGGTGACAGAGCGGTGATTTAAAGGAGCTCATTTTCCATTTACCACTAAGGCCAGCTCCTCTTTGCTGAAGAGGGTCCTTGACTCTTACTTTGTGGCAGGAACTCCTAAGTATATCAACCCTTTTCAAAAGTTACAGGCTGAAAGTCAAGATCTCTCAGGTTAAACCCAATGTTCCAACTTTAACTGGGCAAATTCTCATTAGAGACCGGGGGGCAATGACTGTGCGGATGGAATCCAATGTCTTTTCAGGGTGACTTCCATGCAGTGAAGCTCTTGCTAAGACATTTAACTCTAAAATTGGGCATTGGGGAGGCACTGCACCCTCTGAAATTAGAGGTCAGGAGATTTGGATTTCATTTCCAACCATCCGCCACTCATTCAGCCACTCACATTCAAGTGACAAGCCTTAGGCCAGTCGCTTTCTGTATCTGTTTCTCGACTGTTGCACAGCGGTTTCTGTGGGACGTAAGGCCCGCTGGGAAATGACCCCTTTTTCAGCTCAGTGCCTGGGATTTTGAGTATACTTGTCAACCTGGACTTATATACACCTACGATTTTGGACTAACTCTATTACCTCTGCTAGAAATTAACACAGAAATTTCACAGTTGATTGACAGGAATGAGAATCAGTTCTAAAGGGTTAAAATAAAAACAAATCCTTTCTCAGTGAAAGAATCATCAACTGAAGTGGACACAGTTCCCTCGTTCTAACTTCATCTTCTATGCACTTAGAGGCAAGTTTTTCAAATTACACAGATAAAACTGTCCCCGCTTTAAGTGCTACAAAGCTGGGACAGTTTTAGCTGTGTATTTTACCAAGGTTGTGTGCTCTACAAGCAAAAAGCTACTTTTGTTGTTTCTTTTGGTCCGCAGGAGAAATGGGAGTCCTTTGCAGAGAGCATGGGAGACCCATGAGTCATTTGCAGTCCTCCTTTCTGCCTCTGAGGGTGAAATGAGAGTGTGAAGCACTTTGGTAAGTAGCCATTCTCTCAGGTAGGCTCGGTGCGCAACACATCTGCAGTCCTCCCTGTGTGGCTACATTTATCATGAGCCATGTCTGAAAGAACTAATCCCATTTCATATGCTAGCATGCGGTCTCTTTGACTGTGCTGTTGTTTCAATGAGAGCATCGTTGACAATTCTGTAACCTGATAGCGCTGCCTAATTGTATTCTATGTAATAATGCATGGGCTTGAGGAGGAGGCAGGTTTGTTGGAGAAGGAGGGAGAATGCACGTGTGAATTAGGGAAAGGTCTCTCCTTCTTTGGAGCATGGATGGGTTCAGTGACCTCCTCATACTACTAAGACTTTGGCTTGACACTACCACTTGTGTGTCTAAAGTTTCTGTGTGTGTGTTTGTATGTGTGTGTCTGTCTCTAGGGCTGAGCAGGACCTCCACCTTCCTGTGGTAGCATGTTACTCAGAACCTTGCATAAATCCCAGCCCTCCTAAAAACACGATACATGTATGTTCCTAGAAACTTTTCTTAATGATTCGTGACAGGGTGGCGTTTTAAAGGAGCTCATTTTCCATTTACCACTAAGGCCAGCTCCTCTTTGCTGAAGAGGGTCCTTGACTCTTAGCAGGAACTCCTAAGTATATCAACCCTTTTCAAAAGTTACAGGCTGAAAGTCATGATCTCTCAGGTTAAACCCAATGTTACAACTTTAACTGGGCAAATTCTCATTAGAGACCAGGGGCAGTGACTGTGCGAATGGAATCTAATGTCTTTTCAGGGTGACTTCAATGCAGTAAAGCTCTTGCTAAGGCATTTAACTCTAAAATTGGGCATTGGGGAGACACTGCACCCTCTGAAGTTAGGGGTCAGGAGATTTGGATTTCATTTCCAACCATCCGCCACTCATTCAGCCACTCACATTCAAGGGAAAAGCCTTAGGCCAGTCACTTTCTGTATCTGTTTCTCGATTTTTGCACAGCAGTTTCTGTGGGACGTAAGGCCCACTGGGAAATGATCCCTTTTTCAGCTCAGTGCCTGGGATTTTGAGTATACTTGTCAACCTGGACTTATATACAGCTATGATTTTGGATTAACTCTATTACCTCTCCTAGAAATTAACACAGAAATTTCACAGTTGATTGACAAGAATGAGAATCAGTTCTAAAGAGTGAAAATATAACCAAATCCTTTCTCACTGAAAGAATGCTCAACGCAAGTGGACGCAGTTCCCCCGTTCTTACTTCATCACCTATGCACTTAGAGGCAAGTTTTTCAAATTACACAGCTAAAACTGTCCCCGCTTTAAGTGCTGTAAAGCACTTAAAGCGGGGACAGTTTTAGCTGTGTATTTCCCAAAAGTTGCGTGCTCTGCAGATCAAAAGCTACTTTTGTTGTTACTTTTGGTCCGCAGGAGGAATGGGAGTCCTTTGCAGAGAGCGTGGGAGACCCATGAGTCCTTTGCAGTCCTCTTTTCTGCCTCTGAGGGTGAAATGAGAGTGTGAAGCCCTTTGGTAGGTAGCCATTCTCTCAGTTAGGCGCGGTGCGCAGCACAGCTGCAGTCCTCCTTGTGTGGCGACGTTCATCATGAGCCATGTCTGAAAGAGTTGATCGCATTTCATATGCTAGCATGCGGTCTCTTTGACTGTGCCGTTGTTTCAATGAGAGCATCGCTGACAATTCTGTAACCTGATAGCGCTGCCTAATTGTATTCTATGTAATAATGAGGGGGCTTGAGGAGGAGGCAGGTTTGGGGGAGAAGGAGGGAGAATGCCCGTGTGAATTAGGGAAAGGTCTCTCCTTCTTTGGAGCACGGATTGGTTCAGTGCCCTCCTCATACTACTAAGTCTTTGGCTTGACACTACCACTTGTGTGTCTAAAGTTTCTGTGTGTGTGTTTGTATGTGTGTGTCTGTCTCTAGGGCTGAGCAGGACCTCCACCTTCCTGTGGTAGCATGTTACTCAGAACCTTGCATAAATCCCAGCCCTCCTAAAAACACGATACATGTATGTTCTTAGAAAGTTTTCTTAATGATTGGTGACAGAGCGGTGATTTAAAGGAGCTCATTTTCCATTTACCACTAAGGCCAGCTCCTCTTTGCTGAAGAGGGTCCTTGACTCTTACTTTGTGGCAGGAACTCCTAAGTATATCAACCCTTTTCAAAAGTTACAGGCTGAAAGTCAAGATCTCTCAGGTTAAACCCAATGTTCCAACTTTAACTGGGCAAATTCTCATTAGAGACCGGGGGGCAATGACTGTGCGGATGGAATCCAATGTCTTTTCAGGGTGACTTCCATGCAGTGAAGCTCTTGCTAAGACATTTAACTCTAAAATTGGGCATTGGGGAGGCACTGCACCCTCTGAAATTAGAGGTCAGGAGATTTGGATTTCATTTCCAACCATCCGCCACTCATTCAGCCACTCACATTCAAGTGACAAGCCTTAGGCCAGTCGCTTTCTGTATCTGTTTCTCGACTGTTGCACAGCGGTTTCTGTGGGACGTAAGGCCCGCTGGGAAATGACCCCTTTTTCAGCTCAGTGCCTGGGATTTTGAGTATACTTGTCAACCTGGACTTATATACACCTACGATTTTGGACTAACTCTATTACCTCTGCTAGAAATTAACACAGAAATTTCACAGTTGATTGACAGGAATGAGAATCAGTTCTAAAGGGTTAAAATAAAAACAAATCCTTTCTCAGTGAAAGAATCATCAACTGAAGTGGACACAGTTCCCTCGTTCTAACTTCATCTTCTATGCACTTAGAGGCAAGTTTTTCAAATTACACAGATAAAACTGTCCCCGCTTTAAGTGCTACAAAGCTGGGACAGTTTTAGCTGTGTATTTTACCAAGGTTGTGTGCTCTACAAGCAAAAAGCTACTTTTGTTGTTTCTTTTGGTCCGCAGGAGAAATGGGAGTCCTTTGCAGAGAGCATGGGAGACCCATGAGTCATTTGCAGTCCTCCTTTCTGCCTCTGAGGGTGAAATGAGAGTGTGAAGCACTTTGGTAAGTAGCCATTCTCTCAGGTAGGCTCGGTGCGCAACACATCTGCAGTCCTCCCTGTGTGGCTACATTTATCATGAGCCATGTCTGAAAGAACTAATCCCATTTCATATGCTAGCATGCGGTCTCTTTGACTGTGCTGTTGTTTCAATGAGAGCATCGTTGACAATTCTGTAACCTGATAGCGCTGCCTAATTGTATTCTATGTAATAATGAGGGGGCTTGAGGAGGAGGCAGGTTTGTTGGAGAAGGAGGGAGAATGCACGTGTGAATTAGGGAAAGGTCTCTCCTTCTTTGGAGCATGGATGGGTTCAGTGACCTCCTCATACTACTAAGACTTTGGCTTGACACTACCACTTGTGTGTCTAAAGTTTCTGTGTGTGTGTTTGTATGTGTGTGTCTGTCTCTAGGGCTGAGCAGGACCTCCACCTTCCTGTGGTAGCATGTTACTCAGAACCTTGCATAAATCCCAGCCCTCCTAAAAACACGATACATGTATGTTCCTAGAAACTTTTCTTAATGATTCGTGACAGGGCGGCGTTTTAAAGGAGCTCATTTTCCATTTACCACTAAGGCCAGCTCCTCTTTGCTGAAGAGGGTCCTTGACTCTTAGCAGGAACTCCTAAGTATATCAACCCTTTTCAAAAGTTACAGGCTGAAAGTCATGATCTCTCAGGTTAAACCCAATGTTACAACTTTAACTGGGCAAATTCTCATTAGAGACCAGGGGCAGTGACTGTGCGAATGGAATCTAATGTCTTTTCAGGGTGACTTCAATGCAGTAAAGCTCTTGCTAAGGCATTTAACTCTAAAATTGGGCATTGGGGAGACACTGCACCCTCTGAAGTTAGGGGTCAGGAGATTTGGATTTCATTTCCAACCATCCGCCACTCATTCAGCCACTCACATTCAAGGGAAAAGCCTTAGGCCAGTCACTTTCTGTATCTGTTTCTCGATTTTTGCACAGCAGTTTCTGTGGGACGTAAGGCCCACTGGGAAATGATCCCTTTTTCAGCTCAGTGCCTGGGATTTTGAGTATACTTGTCAACCTGGACTTATATACAGCTATGATTTTGGATTAACTCTATTACCTCTCCTAGAAATTAACACAGAAATTTCACAGTTGATTGACAAGAATGAGAATCAGTTCTAAAGAGTGAAAATATAACCAAATCCTTTCTCACTGAAAGAATGCTCAACGCAAGTGGACGCAGTTCCCCCGTTCTTACTTCATCACCTATGCACTTAGAGGCAAGTTTTTCAAATTACACAGCTAAAACTGTCCCCGCTTTAAGTGCTTTACAGCACTTAAAGCGGGGACAGTTTTAGCTGTGTATTTCCCAAAAGTTGCGTGCTCTGCAGATCAAAAGCTACTTTTGTTGTTACTTTTGGTCCGCAGGAGGAATG
Source organism: Aotus nancymaae (assembly GCF_030222135.1). Taxonomy (NCBI): domain Eukaryota; kingdom Metazoa; phylum Chordata; class Mammalia; order Primates; family Aotidae; genus Aotus; species Aotus nancymaae. The sequence continues at coordinate 141,517 of NW_026988460.1, forward strand.
GGAGTCCTTTGCAGAGAGCGTGGGAGACCCATGAGTCCTTTGCAGTCCTCTTTTCTGCCTCTGAGGGTGAAATGAGAGTGTGAAGCCCTTTGGTAGGTAGCCATTCTCTCAGTTAGGCGCGGTGCGCAGCACAGCTGCAGTCCTCCTTGTGTGGCGACGTTCATCATGAGCCATGTCTGAAAGAGTTGATCGCATTTCATATGCTAGCATGCGGTCTCTTTGACTGTGCCGTTGTTTCAATGAGAGCATCGCTGACAATTCTGTAACCTGATAGCGCTGCCTAATTGTATTCTATGTAATAATGAGGGGGCTTGAGGAGGAGGCAGGTTTGGGGGAGAAGGAGGGAGAATGCCCGTGTGAATTAGGGAAAGGTCTCTCCTTCTTTGGAGCACGGATTGGTTCAGTGCCCTCCTCATACTACTAAGTCTTTGGCTTGACACTACCAGTTGTGTGTCTAAAGTTTCTGTGTGTGTGTTTGTATGTGTGTGTCTGTCTCTAGGGCTGAGCAGGACCTCCACCTTCCTGTGGTAGCATGTTACTCAGAACCTTGCATAAATCCCAGCCCTCCTAAAAACACGATACATGTATGTTCTTAGAAAGTTTTCTTAATGATTGGTGACAGAGCGGTGATTTAAAGGAGCTCATTTTCCATTTACCACTAAGGCCAGCTCCTCTTTGCTGAAGAGGGTCCTTGACTCTTACTTTGTGGCAGGAACTCCTAAGTATATCAACCCTTTTCAAAAGTTACAGGCTGAAAGTCAAGATCTCTCAGGTTAAACCCAATGTTCCAACTTTAACTGGGCAAATTCTCATTAGAGACCGGGGGGCAATGACTGTGCGGATGGAATCCAATGTCTTTTCAGGGTGACTTCCACGCAGTGAAGCTCTTGCTAAGACATTTAACTCTAAAATTGGGCATTGGGGAGGCACTGCACCCTCTGAAATTAGAGGTCAGGAGATTTGGATTTCATTTCCAACCATCCGCCACTCATTCAGCCACTCACATTCAAGTGACAAGCCTTAGGCCAGTCGCTTTCTGTATCTGTTTCTCGACTGTTGCACAGCGGTTTCTGTGGGACGTAAGGCCCGCTGGGAAATGACCCCTTTTTCAGCTCAGTGCCTGGGATTTTGAGTATACTTGTCAACCTGGACTTATATACACCTACGATTTTGGACTAACTCTATTACCTCTGCTAGAAATTAACACAGAAATTTCACAGTTGATTGACAGGAATGAGAATCAGTTCTAAAGGGTTAAAATAAAAACAAATCCTTTCTCAGTGAAAGAATCATCAACTGAAGTGGACACAGTTCCCTCGTTCTAACTTCATCTTCTATGCACTTAGAGGCAAGTTTTTCAAATTACACAGATAAAACTGTCCCCGCTTTAAGTGCTACAAAGCTGGGACAGTTTTAGCTGTGTATTTTACCAAGGTTGTGTGCTCTACAAGCAAAAAGCTACTTTTGTTGTTTCTTTTGGTCCGCAGGAGAAATGGGAGTCCTTTGCAGAGAGCATGGGAGACCCATGAGTCATTTGCAGTCCTCCTTTCTGCCTCTGAGGGTGAAATGAGAGTGTGAAGCACTTTGGTAAGCAGCCATTCTCTCAGGTAGGCTCGGTGCGCAACGCATCTGCAGTCCTCCCTGTGTGGCTACATTTATCATGAGCCATGTCTGAAAGAATTAATCCCATTTCATATGCTAGCATGCGGTCTCTTTGACTGTGCTGTTGTTTCAATGAGAGCATCGTTGACAATTCTGTAACGTTATAGCGCTGCCTAATTGTATTCTATGTAATTATGCATGGGCTTGAGGAGGAGGCAGGTTTGTTGGAGAAGGAGGGAGAATGCACGTGTGAATTAGGGAAAGGTCTCTCCTTCTTTGGAGCATGGATGGGTTCAGTGACCTCCTCATACTACTAAGACTTTGGCTTGACACTACCACTTGTGTGTCTAAAGTTTCTGTGTGTGTGTTTGTATGTGTGTGTCTGTCTCTAGGGCTGAGCAGGACCTCCACCTTCCTGTGGTAGCATGTTACTCAGAACCTTGCATAAATCCCAGCCCTCCTAAAAACACGATACATGTATGTTCCTAGAAACTTTTCTTAATGATTCGTGACAGGGCGGTGTTTTAAAGGAGCTCATTTTCCATTTACCACTAAGGCCAGCTCCTCTTTGCTGAAGAGGGTCCTTGACTCTTAGCAGGAACTCCTAAGTATATCAACCCTTTTCAAAAGTTACAGGCTGAAAGTCATGATCTCTCAGGTTAAACCCAATGTTACAACTTTAACTGGGCAAATTCTCATTAGAGACCAGGGGCAGTGACTGTGCGAATGGAATCTAATGTCTTTTCAGGGTGACTTCAATGCAGTAAAGCTCTTGCTAAGGCATTTAACTCTAAAATTGGGCATTGGGGAGACACTGCACCCTCTGAAGTTAGGGGTCAGGAGATTTGGATTTCATTTCCAACCATCCGCCACTCATTCAGCCACTCACATTCAAGGGAAAAGCCTTAGGCCAGTCACTTTCTGTATCTGTTTCTCGATTTTTGCACAGCAGTTTCTGTGGGACGTAAGGCCCACTGGGAAATGATCCCTTTTTCAGCTCAGTGCCTGGGATTTTGAGTATACTTGTCAACCTGGACTTATATACAGCTATGATTTTGGATTAACTCTATTACCTCTCCTAGAAATTAACACAGAAATTTCACAGTTGATTGACAAGAATGAGAATCAGTTCTAAAGAGTGAAAATATAACCAAATCCTTTCTCACTGAAAGAATGCTCAACGCAAGTGGACGCAGTTCCCCCGTTCTTACTTCATCACCTATGCACTTAGAGGCAAGTTTTTCAAATTACACAGCTAAAACTGTCCCCGCTTTAAGTGCTTTACAGCACTTAAAGCGGGGACAGTTTTAGCTGTGTATTTCCCAAAAGTTGCGTGCTCTGCAGATCAAAAGCTACTTTTGTTGTTACTTTTGGTCCGCAGGAGGAATGGGAGTCCTTTGCAGAGAGCGTGGGAGACCCATGAGTCCTTTGCAGTCCTCTTTTCTGCCTCTGAGGGTGAAATGAGAGTGTGAAGCCCTTTGGTAGGTAGCCATTCTCTCAGTTAGGCGCGGTGCGCAGCACAGCTGCAGTCCTCCTTGTGTGGCGACGTTCATCATGAGCCATGTCTGAAAGAGTTGATCGCATTTCATATGCTAGCATGCGGTCTCTTTGACTGTGCCGTTGTTTCAATGAGAGCATCGCTGACAATTCTGTAACCTGATAGCGCTGCCTAATTGTATTCTATGTAATCATGAGGGGGCTTGAGGAGGAGGCAGGTTTGGGGGAGAAGGAGGGAGAATGCCCGTGTGAATTAGGGAAAGGTCTCTCCTTCTTTGGAGCACGGATTGGTTCAGTGCCCTCCTCATACTACTAAGTCTTTGGCTTGACACTACCAGTTGTGTGTCTAAAGTTTCTGTGTGTGTGTTTGTATGTGTGTGTCTGTCTCTAGGGCTGAGCAGGACCTCCACCTTCCTGTGGTAGCATGTTACTCAGAACCTTGCATAAATCCCAGCCCTCCTAAAAACACGATACATGTATGTTCTTAGAAAGTTTTCTTAATGATTGGTGACAGAGCGGTGATTTAAAGGAGCTCATTTTCCATTTACCACTAAGGCCAGCTCCTCTTTGCTGAAGAGGGTCCTTGACTCTTACTTTGTGGCAGGAACTCCTAAGTATATCAACCCTTTTCAAAAGTTACAGGCTGAAAGTCAAGATCTCTCAGGTTAAACCCAATGTTCCAACTTTAACTGGGCAAATTCTCATTAGAGACCGGGGGGCAATGACTGTGCGGATGGAATCCAATGTCTTTTCAGGGTGACTTCCATGCAGTGAAGCTCTTGCTAAGACATTTAACTCTAAAATTGGGCATTGGGGAGGCACTGCACCCTCTGAAATTAGAGGTCAGGAGATTTGGATTTCATTTCCAACCATCCGCCACTCATTCAGCCACTCACATTCAAGTGACAAGCCTTAGGCCAGTCGCTTTCTGTATCTGTTTCTCGACTGTTGCACAGCGGTTTCTGTGGGACGTAAGGCCCGCTGGGAAATGACCCCTTTTTCAGCTCAGTGCCTGGGATTTTGAGTATACTTGTCAACCTGGACTTATATACACCTACGATTTTGGACTAACTCTATTACCTCTGCTAGAAATTAACACAGAAATTTCACAGTTGATTGACAGGAATGAGAATCAGTTCTAAAGGGTTAAAATAAAAACAAATCCTTTCTCAGTGAAAGAATCATCAACTGAAGTGGACACAGTTCCCTCGTTCTAACTTCATCTTCTATGCACTTAGAGGCAAGTTTTTCAAATTACACAGATAAAACTGTCCCCGCTTTAAGTGCTACAAAGCTGGGACAGTTTTAGCTGTGTATTTTACCAAGGTTGTGTGCTCTACAAGCAAAAAGCTACTTTTGTTGTTTCTTTTGGTCCGCAGGAGAAATGGGAGTCCTTTGCAGAGAGCATGGGAGACCCATGAGTCATTTGCAGTCCTCCTTTCTGCCTCTGAGGGTGAAATGAGAGTGTGAAGCACTTTGGTAAGTAGCCATTCTCTCAGGTAGGCTCGGTGCGCAACACATCTGCAGTCCTCCCTGTGTGGCTACATTTATCATGAGCCATGTCTGAAAGAACTAATCCCATTTCATATGCTAGCATGCGGTCTCTTTGACTGTGCTGTTGTTTCAATGAGAGCATCGTTGACAATTCTGTAACCTGATAGCGCTGCCTAATTGTATTCTATGTAATAATGAGGGGGCTTGAGGAGGAGGCAGGTTTGTTGGAGAAGGAGGGAGAATGCACGTGTGAATTAGGGAAAGGTCTCTCCTTCTTTGGAGCATGGATGGGTTCAGTGACCTCCTCATACTACTAAGACTTTGGCTTGACACTACCACTTGTGTGTCTAAAGTTTCTGTGTGTGTGTTTGTATGTGTGTGTCTGTCTCTAGGGCTGAGCAGGACCTCCACCTTCCTGTGGTAGCATGTTACTCAGAACCTTGCATAAATCCCAGCCCTCCTAAAAACACGATACATGTATGTTCCTAGAAACTTTTCTTAATGATTCGTGACAGGGTGGCGTTTTAAAGGAGCTCATTTTCCATTTACCACTAAGGCCAGCTCCTCTTTGCTGAAGAGGGTCCTTGACTCTTAGCAGGAACTCCTAAGTATATCAACCCTTTTCAAAAGTTACAGGCTGAAAGTCATGATCTCTCAGGTTAAACCCAATGTTACAACTTTAACTGGGCAAATTCTCATTAGAGACCAGGGGCAGTGACTGTGCGAATGGAATCTAATGTCTTTTCAGGGTGACTTCAATGCAGTAAAGCTCTTGCTAAGGCATTTAACTCTAAAATTGGGCATTGGGGAGACACTGCACCCTCTGAAGTTAGGGGTCAGGAGATTTGGATTTCATTTCCAACCATCCGCCACTCATTCAGCCACTCACATTCAAGGGAAAAGCCTTAGGCCAGTCACTTTCTGTATCTGTTTCTCGATTTTTGCACAGCAGTTTCTGTGGGACGTAAGGCCCACTGGGAAATGATCCCTTTTTCAGCTCAGTGCCTGGGATTTTGAGTATACTTGTCAACCTGGACTTATATACAGCTATGATTTTGGATTAACTCTATTACCTCTCCTAGAAATTAACACAGAAATTTCACAGTTGATTGACAAGAATGAGAATCAGTTCTAAAGAGTGAAAATATAACCAAATCCTTTCTCACTGAAAGAATGCTCAACGCAAGTGGACGCAGTTCCCCCGTTCTTACTTCATCACCTATGCACTTAGAGGCAAGTTTTTCAAATTACACAGCTAAAACTGTCCCCGCTTTAAGTGCTTTACAGCACTTAAAGCGGGGACAGTTTTAGCTGTGTATTTCCCAAAAGTTGCGTGCTCTGCAGATCAAAAGCTACTTTTGTTGTTACTTTTGGTCCGCAGGAGGAATGGGAGTCCTTTGCAGAGAGCGTGGGAGACCCATGAGTCCTTTGCAGTCCTCTTTTCTGCCTCTGAGGGTGAAATGAGAGTGTGAAGCCCTTTGGTAGGTAGCCATTCTCTCAGTTAGGCGCGGTGCGCAGCACAGCTGCAGTCCTCCTTGTGTGGCGACGTTCATCATGAGCCATGTCTGAAAGAGTTGATCGCATTTCATATGCTAGCATGCGGTCTCTTTGACTGTGCCGTTGTTTCAATGAGAGCATCGCTGACAATTCTGTAACCTGATAGCGCTGCCTAATTGTATTCTATGTAATCATGAGGGGGCTTGAGGAGGAGGCAGGTTTGGGGGAGAAGGAGGGAGAATGCCCGTGTGAATTAGGGAAAGGTCTCTCCTTCTTTGGAGCACGGATTGGTTCAGTGCCCTCCTCATACTACTAAGTCTTTGGCTTGACACTACCACTTGTGTGTCTAAAGTTTCTGTGTGTGTGTTTGTATGTGTGTGTCTGTCTCTAGGGCTGAGCAGGACCTCCACCTTCCTGTGGTAGCATGTTACTCAGAACCTTGCATAAATCCCAGCCCTCCTAAAAACACGATACATGTATGTTCCTAGAAACTTTTCTTAATGATTCGTGACAGGGTGGCGTTTTAAAGGAGCTCATTTTCCATTTACCACTAAGGCCAGCTCCTCTTTGCTGAAGAGGGTCCTTGACTCTTAGCAGGAACTCCTAAGTATATCAACCCTTTTCAAAAGTTACAGGCTGAAAGTCATGATCTCTCAGGTTAAACCCAATGTTACAACTTTAACTGGGCAAATTCTCATTAGAGACCAGGGGCAGTGACTGTGCGAATGGAATCTAATGTCTTTTCAGGGTGACTTCAATGCAGTAAAGCTCTTGCTAAGGCATTTAACTCTAAAATTGGGCATTGGGGAGACACTGCACCCTCTGAAGTTAGGGGTCAGGAGATTTGGATTTCATTTCCAACCATCCGCCACTCATTCAGCCACTCACATTCAAGGGAAAAGCCTTAGGCCAGTCACTTTCTGTATCTGTTTCTCGATTTTTGCACAGCAGTTTCTGTGGGACGTAAGGCCCACTGGGAAATGATCCCTTTTTCAGCTCAGTGCCTGGGATTTTGAGTATACTTGTCAACCTGGACTTATATACAGCTATGATTTTGGATTAACTCTATTACCTCTCCTAGAAATTAACACAGAAATTTCACAGTTGATTGACAAGAATGAGAATCAGTTCTAAAGAGTGAAAATATAACCAAATCCTTTCTCACTGAAAGAATGCTCAACGCAAGTGGACGCAGTTCCCCCGTTCTTACTTCATCACCTATGCACTTAGAGGCAAGTTTTTCAAATTACACAGCTAAAACTGTCCCCGCTTTAAGTGCTGTAAAGCACTTAAAGCGGGGACAGTTTTAGCTGTGTATTTCCCAAAAGTTGCGTGCTCTGCAGATCAAAAGCTACTTTTGTTGTTACTTTTGGTCCGCAGGAGGAATGGGAGTCCTTTGCAGAGAGCGTGGGAGACCCATGAGTCCTTTGCAGTCCTCTTTTCTGCCTCTGAGGGTGAAATGAGAGTGTGAAGCCCTTTGGTAGGTAGCCATTCTCTCAGTTAGGCGCGGTGCGCAGCACAGCTGCAGTCCTCCTTGTGTGGCGACGTTCATCATGAGCCATGTCTGAAAGAGTTGATCGCATTTCATATGCTAGCATGCGGTCTCTTTGACTGTGCCGTTGTTTCAATGAGAGCATCGCTGACAATTCTGTAACCTGATAGCGCTGCCTAATTGTATTCTATGTAATCATGAGGGGGCTTGAGGAGGAGGCAGGTTTGGGGGAGAAGGAGGGAGAATGCCCGTGTGAATTAGGGAAAGGTCTCTCCTTCTTTGGAGCACGGATTGGTTCAGTGCCCTCCTCATACTACTAAGTCTTTGGCTTGACACTACCACTTGTGTGTCTAAAGTTTCTGTGTGTGTGTTTGTATGTGTGTGTCTGTCTCTAGGGCTGAGCAGGACCTCCACCTTCCTGTGGTAGCATGTTACTCAGAACCTTGCATAAATCCCAGCCCTCCTAAAAACACGATACATGTATGTTCTTAGAAAGTTTTCTTAATGATTGGTGACAGAGCGGTGATTTAAAGGAGCTCATTTTCCATTTACCACTAAGGCCAGCTCCTCTTTGCTGAAGAGGGTCCTTGACTCTTACTTTGTGGCAGGAACTCCTAAGTATATCAACCCTTTTCAAAAGTTACAGGCTGAAAGTCAAGATCTCTCAGGTTAAACCCAATGTTCCAACTTTAACTGGGCAAATTCTCATTAGAGACCGGGGGGCAATGACTGTGCGGATGGAATCCAATGTCTTTTCAGGGTGACTTCCATGCAGTGAAGCTCTTGCTAAGACATTTAACTCTAAAATTGGGCATTGGGGAGGCACTGCACCCTCTGAAATTAGAGGTCAGGAGATTTGGATTTCATTTCCAACCATCCGCCACTCATTCAGCCACTCACATTCAAGTGACAAGCCTTAGGCCAGTCGCTTTCTGTATCTGTTTCTCGACTGTTGCACAGCGGTTTCTGTGGGACGTAAGGCCCGCTGGGAAATGACCCCTTTTTCAGCTCAGTGCCTGGGATTTTGAGTATACTTGTCAACCTGGACTTATATACACCTACGATTTTGGACTAACTCTATTACCTCTGCTAGAAATTAACACAGAAATTTCACAGTTGATTGACAGGAATGAGAATCAGTTCTAAAGGGTTAAAATAAAAACAAATCCTTTCTCAGTGAAAGAATCATCAACTGAAGTGGACACAGTTCCCTCGTTCTAACTTCATCTTCTATGCACTTAGAGGCAAGTTTTTCAAATTACACAGATAAAACTGTCCCCGCTTTAAGTGCTACAAAGCTGGGACAGTTTTAGCTGTGTATTTTACCAAGGTTGTGTGCTCTACAAGCAAAAAGCTACTTTTGTTGTTTCTTTTGGTCCGCAGGAGAAATGGGAGTCCTTTGCAGAGAGCATGGGAGACCCATGAGTCATTTGCAGTCCTCCTTTCTGCCTCTGAGGGTGAAATGAGAGTGTGAAGCACTTTGGTAAGTAGCCATTCTCTCAGGTAGGCTCGGTGCGCAACACATCTGCAGTCCTCCCTGTGTGGCTACATTTATCATGAGCCATGTCTGAAAGAACTAATCCCATTTCATATGCTAGCATGCGGTCTCTTTGACTGTGCTGTTGTTTCAATGAGAGCATCGTTGACAATTCTGTAACCTGATAGCGCTGCCTAATTGTATTCTATGTAATAATGAGGGGGCTTGAGGAGGAGGCAGGTTTGTTGGAGAAGGAGGGAGAATGCACGTGTGAATTAGGGAAAGGTCTCTCCTTCTTTGGAGCATGGATGGGTTCAGTGACCTCCTCATACTACTAAGACTTTGGCTTGACACTACCACTTGTGTGTCTAAAGTTTCTGTGTGTGTGTTTGTATGTGTGTGTCTGTCTCTAGGGCTGAGCAGGACCTCCACCTTCCTGTGGTAGCATGTTACTCAGAACCTTGCATAAATCCCAGCCCTCCTAAAAACACGATACATGTATGTTCCTAGAAACTTTTCTTAATGATTCGTGACAGGGTGGCGTTTTAAAGGAGCTCATTTTCCATTTACCACTAAGGCCAGCTCCTCTTTGCTGAAGAGGGTCCTTGACTCTTAGCAGGAACTCCTAAGTATATCAACCCTTTTCAAAAGTTACAGGCTGAAAGTCATGATCTCTCAGGTTAAACCCAATGTTACAACTTTAACTGGGCAAATTCTCATTAGAGACCAGGGGCAGTGACTGTGCGAATGGAATCTAATGTCTTTTCAGGGTGACTTCAATGCAGTAAAGCTCTTGCTAAGGCATTTAACTCTAAAATTGGGCATTGGGGAGACACTGCACCCTCTGAAGTTAGGGGTCAGGAGATTTGGATTTCATTTCCAACCATCCGCCACTCATTCAGCCACTCACATTCAAGGGAAAAGCCTTAGGCCAGTCACTTTCTGTATCTGTTTCTCGAGTTTTGCACAGCAGTTTCTGTGGGACGTAAGGCCCACTGGGAAATGATCCCTTTTTCAGCTCAGTGCCTGGGATTTTGAGTATACTTGTCAACCTGGACTTATATACAGCTATGATTTTGGATTAACTCTATTACCTCTCCTAGAAATTAACACAGAAATTTCACAGTTGATTGACAAGAATGAGAATCAGTTCTAAAGAGTGAAAATATAACCAAATCCTTTCTCACTGAAAGAATGCTCAACGCAAGTGGACGCAGTTCCCCCGTTCTTACTTCATCACCTATGCACTTAGAGGCAAGTTTTTCAAATTACACAGCTAAAACTGTCCCCGCTTTAAGTGCTTTACAGCACTTAAAGCGGGGACAGTTTGAGCTGTGTATTTCCCAAAAGTTGCGTGCTCTGCAGATCAAAAGCTACTTTTGTTGTTACTTTTGGTCCGCAGGAGGAATGGGAGTCCTTTGCAGAGAGCGTGGGAGACCCATGAGTCCTTTGCAGTCCTCTTTTCTGCCTCTGAGGGTGAAATGAGAGTGTGAAGCCCTTTGGTAGGTAGCCATTCTCTCAGTTAGGCGCGGTGCGCAGCACAGCTGCAGTCCTCCTTGTGTGGCGACGTTCATCATGAGCCATGTCTGAAAGAGTTGATCGCATTTCATATGCTAGCATGCGGTCTCTTTGACTGTGCCGTTGTTTCAATGAGAGCATCGCTGACAATTCTGTAACCTGATAGCGCTGCCTAATTGTATTCTATGTAATCATGAGGGGGCTTGAGGAGGAGGCAGGTTTGGGGGAGAAGGAGGGAGAATGCCCGTGTGAATTAGGGAAAGGTCTCTCCTTCTTTGGAGCACGGATTGGTTCAGTGCCCTCCTCATACTACTAAGTCTTTGGCTTGACACTACCAGTTGTGTGTCTAAAGTTTCTGTGTGTGTGTTTGTATGTGTGTGTCTGTCTCTAGGGCTGAGCAGGACCTCCACCTTCCTGTGGTAGCATGTTACTCAGAACCTTGCATAAATCCCAGCCCTCCTAAAAACACGATACATGTATGTTCTTAGAAAGTTTTCTTAATGATTGGTGACAGAGCGGTGATTTAAAGGAGCTCATTTTCCATTTACCACTAAGGCCAGCTCCTCTTTGCTGAAGAGGGTCCTTGACTCTTACTTTGTGGCAGGAACTCCTAAGTATATCAACCCTTTTCAAAAGTTACAGGCTGAAAGTCAAGATCTCTCAGGTTAAACCCAATGTTCCAACTTTAACTGGGCAAATTCTCATTAGAGACCGGGGGGCAATGACTGTGCGGATGGAATCCAATGTCTTTTCAGGGTGACTTCCATGCAGTGAAGCTCTTGCTAAGACATTTAACTCTAAAATTGGGCATTGGGGAGGCACTGCACCCTCTGAAATTAGAGGTCAGGAGATTTGGATTTCATTTCCAACCATCCGCCACTCATTCAGCCACTCACATTCAAGTGACAAGCCTTAGGCCAGTCGCTTTCTGTATCTGTTTCTCGACTGTTGCACAGCGGTTTCTGTGGGACGTAAGGCCCGCTGGGAAATGACCCCTTTTTCAGCTCAGTGCCTGGGATTTTGAGTATACTTGTCAACCTGGACTTATATACACCTACGATTTTGGACTAACTCTATTACCTCTGCTAGAAATTAACACAGAAATTTCACAGTTGATTGACAGGAATGAGAATCAGTTCTAAAGGGTTAAAATAAAAACAAATCCTTTCTCAGTGAAAGAATCATCAACTGAAGTGGACACAGTTCCCTCGTTCTAACTTCATCTTCTATGCACTTAGAGGCAAGTTTTTCAAATTACACAGATAAAACTGTCCCCGCTTTAAGTGCTACAAAGCTGGGACAGTTTTAGCTGTGTATTTTACCAAGGTTGTGTGCTCTACAAGCAAAAAGCTACTTTTGTTGTTTCTTTTGGTCCGCAGGAGAAATGGGAGTCCTTTGCAGAGAGCATGGGAGACCCATGAGTCATTTGCAGTCCTCCTTTCTGCCTCTGAGGGTGAAATGAGAGTGTGAAGCACTTTGGTAAGTAGCCATTCTCTCAGGTAGGCTCGGTGCGCAACACATCTGCAGTCCTCCCTGTGTGGCTACATTTATCATGAGCCATGTCTGAAAGAATTAATCCCATTTCATATGCTAGCATGCGGTCTCTTTGACTGTGCTGTTGTTTCAATGAGAGCATCGTTGACAATTCTGTAACCTGATAGCGCTGCCTAATTGTATTCTGTGTAATAATGCATGGACTTGAGGAGGAGGCAGGTTTGTTGGAGAAGGAGGGAGAATGCACGTGTGAATTAGGGAAAGGTCTCTCCTTCTTTGGAGCATGGATGGGTTCAGTGACCTCCTCATACTACTAAGACTTTGGCTTGACACTACCACTTGTGTGTCTAAAGTTTCTGTGTGTGTGTTTGTATGTGTGTGTCTGTCTCTAGGGTTGAGCAGGACCTCCACCTTCCTGTGGTAGCATGTTACTCAGAACCTTGCATAAATCCCAGCCCTCCTAAAAACACGATACATGTATGTTCCTAGAAACTTTTCTTAATGATTCGTGACAGGGTGGCGTTTTAAAGGAGCTCATTTTCCATTTACCACTAAGGCCAGCTCCTCTTTGCTGAAGAGGGTCCTTGACTCTTAGCAGGAACTCCTAAGTATATCAACCCTTTTCAAAAGTTACAGGCTGAAAGTCATGATCTCTCAGGTTAAACCCAATGTTACAATTTTAACTGGGCAAATTCTCATTAGAGACCAGGGGCAGTGACTGTGCGAATGGAATCTAATGTCTTTTCAGGGTGACTTCAATGCAGTAAAGCTCTTGCTAAGGCATTTAACTCTAAAATTGGGCATTGGGGAGACACTGCACCCTCTGAAGTTAGGGGTCAGGAGATTTGGATTTCATTTCCAACCATCCGCCACTCATTCAGCCACTCACATTCAAGGGAAAAGCCTTAGGCCAGTCACTTTCTGTATCTGTTTCTCGATTTTTGCACAGCAGTTTCTGTGGGACGTAAGGCCCACTGGGAAATGATCCCTTTTTCAGCTCAGTGCCTGGGATTTTGAGTATACTTGTCAACCTGGACTTATATACAGCTATGATTTTGGATTAACTCTATTACCTCTCCTAGAAATTAACACAGAAATTTCACAGTTGATTGACAAGAATGAGAATCAGTTCTAAAGAGTGAAAATATAACCAAATCCTTTCTCACTGAAAGAATGCTCAACGCAAGTGGACGCAGTTCCCCCGTTCTTACTTCATCACCTATGCACTTAGAGGCAAGTTTTTCAAATTACACAGCTAAAACTGTCCCCGCTTTAAGTGCTGTAAAGCACTTAAAGCGGGGACAGTTTTAGCTGTGTATTTCCCAAAAGTTGCGTGCTCTGCAGATCAAAAGCTACTTTTGTTGTTACTTTTGGTCCGCAGGAGGAATGGGAGTCCTTTGCAGAGAGCGTGGGAGACCCATGAGTCCTTTGCAGTCCTCTTTTCTGCCTCTGAGGGTGAAATGAGAGTGTGAAGCCCTTTGGTAGGTAGCCATTCTCTCAGTTAGGCGCGGTGCGCAGCACAGCTGCAGTCCTCCTTGTGTGGCGACGTTCATCATGAGCCATGTCTGAAAGAGTTGATCGCATTTCATATGCTAGCATGCGGTCTCTTTGACTGTGCCGTTGTTTCAATGAGAGCATCGCTGACAATTCTGTAACCTGATAGCGCTGCCTAATTGTATTCTATGTAATCATGAGGGGGCTTGAGGAGGAGGCAGGTTTGGGGGAGAAGGAGGGAGAATGCCCGTGTGAATTAGGGAAAGGTCTCTCCTTCTTTGGAGCACGGATTGGTTCAGTGCCCTCCTCATACTACTAAGTCTTTGGCTTGACACTACCACTTGTGTGTCTAAAGTTTCTGTGTGTGTGTTTGTATGTGTGTGTCTGTCTCTAGGGCTGAGCAGGACCTCCACCTTCCTGTGGTAGCATGTTACTCAGAACCTTGCATAAATCCCAGCCCTCCTAAAAACACGATACATGTATGTTCTTAGAAAGTTTTCTTAATGATTGGTGACAGAGCGGTGATTTAAAGGAGCTCATTTTCCATTTACCACTAAGGCCAGCTCCTCTTTGCTGAAGAGGGTCCTTGACTCTTACTTTGTGGCAGGAACTCCTAAGTATATCAACCCTTTTCAAAAGTTACAGGCTGAAAGTCAAGATCTCTCAGGTTAAACCCAATGTTCCAACTTTAACTGGGCAAATTCTCATTAGAGACCGGGGGGCAATGACTGTGCGGATGGAATCCAATGTCTTTTCAGGGTGACTTCCATGCAGTGAAGCTCTTGCTAAGACATTTAACTCTAAAATTGGGCATTGGGGAGGCACTGCACCCTCTGAAATTAGAGGTCAGGAGATTTGGATTTCATTTCCAACCATCCGCCACTCATTCAGCCACTCACATTCAAGTGACAAGCCTTAGGCCAGTCGCTTTCTGTATCTGTTTCTCGACTGTTGCACAGCGGTTTCTGTGGGACGTAAGGCCCGCTGGGAAATGACCCCTTTTTCAGCTCAGTGCCTGGGATTTTGAGTATACTTGTCAACCTGGACTTATATACACCTACGATTTTGGACTAACTCTATTACCTCTGCTAGAAATTAACACAGAAATTTCACAGTTGATTGACAGGAATGAGAATCAGTTCTAAAGGGTTAAAATAAAAACAAATCCTTTCTCAGTGAAAGAATCATCAACTGAAGTGGACACAGTTCCCTCGTTCTAACTTTATCTTCTATGCACTTAGAGGCAAGTTTTTCAAATTACACAGATAAAACTGTCCCCGCTTTAAGTGCTACAAAGCTGGGACAGTTTTAGCTGTGTATTTTACCAAGGTTGTGTGCTCTACAAGCAAAAAGCTACTTTTGTTGTTTCTTTTGGTCCGCAGGAGAAATGGGAGTCCTTTGCAGAGAGCATGGGAGACCCATGAGTCATTTGCAGTCCTCCTTTCTGCCTCTGAGGGTGAAATGAGAGTGTGAAGCACTTTGGTAAGTAGCCATTCTCTCAGGTAGGCTCGGTGCGCAACACATCTGCAGTCCTCCCTGTGTGGCTACATTTATCATGAGCCATGTCTGAAAGAACTAATCCCATTTCATATGCTAGCATGCGGTCTCTTTGACTGTGCTGTTGTTTCAATGAGAGCATCGTTGACAATTCTGTAACCTGATAGCGCTGCCTAATTGTATTCTATGTAATAATGAGGGGGCTTGAGGAGGAGGCAGGTTTGTTGGAGAAGGAGGGAGAATGCACGTGTGAATTAGGGAAAGGTCTCTCCTTCTTTGGAGCATGGATGGGTTCAGTGACCTCCTCATACTACTAAGACTTTGGCTTGACACTACCACTTGTGTGTCTAAAGTTTCTGTGTGTGTGTTTGTATGTGTGTGTCTGTCTCTAGGGCTGAGCAGGACCTCCACCTTCCTGTGGTAGCATGTTACTCAGAACCTTGCATAAATCCCAGCCCTCCTAAAAACACGATACATGTATGTTCCTAGAAACTTTTCTTAATGATTCGTGACAGGGTGGTGTTTTAAAGGAGCTCATTTTCCATTTACCACTAAGGCCAGCTCCTCTTTGCTGAAGAGGGTCCTTGACTCTTAGCAGGAACTCCTAAGTATATCAACCCTTTTCAAAAGTTACAGGCTGAAAGTCATGATCTCTCAGGTTAAACCCAATGTTACAACTTTAACTGGGCAAATTCTCATTAGAGACCAGGGGCAGTGACTGTGCGAATGGAATCTAATGTCTTTTCAGGGTGACTTCAATGCAGTAAAGCTCTTGCTAAGGCATTTAACTCTAAAATTGGGCATTGGGGAGACACTGCACCCTCTGAAGTTAGGGGTCAGGAGATTTGGATTTCATTTCCAACCATCCGCCACTCATTCAGCCACTCACATTCAAGGGAAAAGCCTTAGGCCAGTCACTTTCTGTATCTGTTTCTCGATTTTTGCACAGCAGTTTCTGTGGGACGTAAGGCCCACTGGGAAATGATCCCTTTTTCAGCTCAGTGCCTGGGATTTTGAGTATACTTGTCAACCTGGACTTATATACAGCTATGATTTTGGATTAACTCTATTACCTCTCCTAGAAATTAACACAGAAATTTCACAGTTGATTGACAAGAATGAGAATCAGTTCTAAAGAGTGAAAATATAACCAAATCCTTTCTCACTGAAAGAATGCTCAACGCAAGTGGACGCAGTTCCCCCGTTCTTACTTCATCACCTATGCACTTAGAGGCAAGTTTTTCAAATTACACAGCTAAAACTGTCCCCGCTTTAAGTGCTGTAAAGCACTTAAAGCGGGGACAGTTTTAGCTGTGTATTTCCCAAAAGTTGCGTGCTCTGCAGATCAAAAGCTACTTTTGTTGTTACTTTTGGTCCGCAGGAGGAATGGGAGTCCTTTGCAGAGAGCGTGGGAGACCCATGAGTCCTTTGCAGTCCTCTTTTCTGCCTCTGAGGGTGAAATGAGAGTGTGAAGCCCTTTGGTAGGTAGCCATTCTCTCAGTTAGGCGCGGTGCGCAGCACAGCTGCAGTCCTCCTTGTGTGGCGACGTTCATCATGAGCCATGTCTGAAAGAGTTGATCGCATTTCATATGCTAGCATGCGGTCTCTTTGACTGTGCCGTTGTTTCAATGAGAGCATCGCTGACAATTCTGTAACCTGATAGCGCTGCCTAATTGTATTCTATGTAATAATGAGGGGGCTTGAGGAGGAGGCAGGTTTGGGGGAGAAGGAGGGAGAATGCCCGTGTGAATTAGGGAAAGGTCTCTCCTTCTTTGGAGCACGGATTGGTTCAGTGCCCTCCTCATACTACTAAGTCTTTGGCTTGACACTACCAGTTGTGTGTCTAAAGTTTCTGTGTGTGTGTTTGTATGTGTGTGTCTGTCTCTAGGGCTGAGCAGGACCTCCACCTTCCTGTGGTAGCATGTTACTCAGAACCTTGCATAAATCCCAGCCCTCCTAAAAACACGATACATGTATGTTCTTAGAAAGTTTTCTTAATGATTGGTGACAGAGCGGTGATTTAAAGGAGCTCATTTTCCATTTACCACTAAGGCCAGCTCCTCTTTGCTGAAGAGGGTCCTTGACTCTTACTTTGTGGCAGGAACTCCTAAGTATATCAACCCTTTTCAAAAGTTACAGGCTGAAAGTCAAGATCTCTCAGGTTAAACCCAATGTTCCAACTTTAACTGGGCAAATTCTCATTAGAGACCGGGGGGCAATGACTGTGCGGATGGAATCCAATGTCTTTTCAGGGTGACTTCCATGCAGTGAAGCTCTTGCTAAGACATTTAACTCTAAAATTGGGCATTGGGGAGGCACTGCACCCTCTGAAATTAGAGGTCAGGAGATTTGGATTTCATTTCCAACCATCCGCCACTCATTCAGCCACTCACATTCAAGTGACAAGCCTTAGGCCAGTCGCTTTCTGTATCTGTTTCTCGACTGTTGCACAGCGGTTTCTGTGGGACGTAAGGCCCGCTGGGAAATGACCCCTTTTTCAGCTCAGTGCCTGGGATTTTGAGTATACTTGTCAACCTGGACTTATATACACCTACGATTTTGGACTAACTCTATTACCTCTGCTAGAAATTAACACAGAAATTTCACAGTTGATTGACAGGAATGAGAATCAGTTCTAAAGGGTTAAAATAAAAACAAATCCTTTCTCAGTGAAAGAATCATCAACTGAAGTGGACACAGTTCCCTCGTTCTAACTTCATCTTCTATGCACTTAGAGGCAAGTTTTTCAAATTACACAGATAAAACTGTCCCCGCTTTAAGTGCTACAAAGCTGGGACAGTTTTAGCTGTGTATTTTACCAAGGTTGTGTGCTCTACAAGCAAAAAGCTACTTTTGTTGTTTCTTTTGGTCCGCAGGAGAAATGGGAGTCCTTTGCAGAGAGCATGGGAGACCCATGAGTCATTTGCAGTCCTCCTTTCTGCCTCTGAGGGTGAAATGAGAGTGTGAAGCACTTTGGTAAGTAGCCATTCTCTCAGGTAGGCTCGGTGCGCAACACATCTGCAGTCCTCCCTGTGTGGCTACATTTATCATGAGCCATGTCTGAAAGAATTAATCCCATTTCATATGCTAGCATGCGGTCTCTTTGACTGTGCTGTTGTTTCAATGAGAGCATCGTTGACAATTCTGTAACGTGATAGCGCTGCCTAATTGTATTCTGTGTAATAATGCATGGGCTTGAGGAGGAGGCAGGTTTGTTGGAGAAGGAGGGAGAATGCACGTGTGAATTAGGGAAAGGTCTCTCCTTCTTTGGAGCATGGATGGGTTCAGTGACCTCCTCATACTACTAAGACTTTGGCTTGACACTACCACTTGTGTGTCTAAAGTTTCTGTGTGTGTGTTTGTATGTGTGTGTCTGTCTCTAGGGCTGAGCAGGACCTCCACCTTCCTGTGGTAGCATGTAACTCAGAACCTTGCATAAATCCCAGCCCTCCTAAAAACACGATACATGTATGTTCCTAGAAACTTTTCTTAATGATTCGTGACAGGGTGGTGTTTTAAAGGAGCTCATTTTCCATTTACCACTAAGGCCAGCTCCTCTTTGCTGAAGAGGGTCCTTGACTCTTAGCAGGAACTCCTAAGTATATCAACCCTTTTCAAAAGTTACAGGCTGAAAGTCATGATCTCTCAGGTTAAACCCAATGTTACAACTTTAACTGGGCAAATTCTCATTAGAGACCAGGGGCAGTGACTGTGCGAATGGAATCTAATGTCTTTTCAGGGTGACTTCAATGCAGTAAAGCTCTTGCTAAGGCATTTAACTCTAAAATTGGGCATTGGGGAGACACTGCACCCTCTGAAGTTAGGGGTCAGGAGATTTGGATTTCATTTCCAACCATCCGCCACTCATTCAGCCACTCACATTCAAGGGAAAAGCCTTAGGCCAGTCACTTTCTGTATCTGTTTCTCGATTTTTGCACAGCAGTTTCTGTGGGACGTAAGGCCCACTGGGAAATGATCCCTTTTTCAGCTCAGTGCCTGGGATTTTGAGTATACTTGTCAACCTGGACTTATATACAGCTATGATTTTGGATTAACTCTATTACCTCTCCTAGAAATTAACACAGAAATTTCACAGTTGATTGACAAGAATGAGAATCAGTTCTAAAGAGTGAAAATATAACCAAATCCTTTCTCACTGAAAGAATGCTCAACGCAAGTGGACGCAGTTCCCCCGTTCTTACTTCATCACCTATGCACTTAGAGGCAAGTTTTTCAAATTACACAGCTAAAACTGTCCCCGCTTTAAGTGCTGTAAAGCACTTAAAGCGGGGACAGTTTTAGCTGTGTATTTCCCAAAAGTTGCGTGCTCTGCAGATCAAAAGCTACTTTTGTTGTTACTTTTGGTCCGCAGGAGGAATGGGAGTCCTTTGCAGAGAGCGTGGGAGACCCATGAGTCCTTTGCAGTCCTCTTTTCTGCCTCTGAGGGTGAAATGAGAGTGTGAAGCCCTTTGGTAGGTAGCCATTCTCTCAGTTAGGCGCGGTGCGCAGCACAGCTGCAGTCCTCCTTGTGTGGCGACGTTCATCATGAGCCATGTCTGAAAGAGTTGATCGCATTTCATATGCTAGCATGCGGTCTCTTTGACTGTGCCGTTGTTTCAATGAGAGCATCGCTGACAATTCTGTAACCTGATAGCGCTGCCTAATTGTATTCTATGTAATAATGAGGGGGCTTGAGGAGGAGGCAGGTTTGGGGGAGAAGGAGGGAGAATGCCCGTGTGAATTAGGGAAAGGTCTCTCCTTCTTTGGAGCACGGATTGGTTCAGTGCCCTCCTCATACTACTAAGTCTTTGGCTTGACACTACCACTTGTGTGTCTAAAGTTTCTGTGTGTGTGTTTGTATGTGTGTGTCTGTCTCTAGGGCTGAGCAGGACCTCCACCTTCCTGTGGTAGCATGTTACTCAGAACCTTGCATAAATCCCAGCCCTCCTAAAAACACGATACATGTATGTTCTTAGAAAGTTTTCTTAATGATTGGTGACAGAGCGGTGATTTAAAGGAGCTCATTTTCCATTTACCACTAAGGCCAGCTCCTCTTTGCTGAAGAGGGTCCTTGACTCTTACTTTGTGGCAGGAACTCCTAAGTATATCAACCCTTTTCAAAAGTTACAGGCTGAAAGTCAAGATCTCTCAGGTTAAACCCAATGTTCCAACTTTAACTGGGCAAATTCTCATTAGAGACCGGGGGGCAATGACTGTGCGGATGGAATCCAATGTCTTTTCAGGGTGACTTCCATGCAGTGAAGCTCTTGCTAAGACATTTAACTCTAAAATTGGGCATTGGGGAGGCACTGCACCCTCTGAAATTAGAGGTCAGGAGATTTGGATTTCATTTCCAACCATCCGCCACTCATTCAGCCACTCACATTCAAGTGACAAGCCTTAGGCCAGTCGCTTTCTGTATCTGTTTCTCGACTGTTGCACAGCGGTTTCTGTGGGACGTAAGGCCCGCTGGGAAATGACCCCTTTTTCAGCTCAGTGCCTGGGATTTTGAGTATACTTGTCAACCTGGACTTATATACACCTACGATTTTGGACTAACTCTATTACCTCTGCTAGAAATTAACACAGAAATTTCACAGTTGATTGACAGGAATGAGAATCAGTTCTAAAGGGTTAAAATAAAAACAAATCCTTTCTCAGTGAAAGAATCATCAACTGAAGTGGACACAGTTCCCTCGTTCTAACTTCATCTTCTATGCACTTAGAGGCAAGTTTTTCAAATTACACAGATAAAACTGTCCCCGCTTTAAGTGCTACAAAGCTGGGACAGTTTTAGCTGTGTATTTTACCAAGGTTGTGTGCTCTACAAGCAAAAAGCTACTTTTGTTGTTTCTTTTGGTCCGCAGGAGAAATGGGAGTCCTTTGCAGAGAGCATGGGAGACCCATGAGTCATTTGCAGTCCTCCTTTCTGCCTCTGAGGGTGAAATGAGAGTGTGAAGCACTTTGGTAAGTAGCCATTCTCTCAGGTAGGCTCGGTGCGCAACACATCTGCAGTCCTCCCTGTGTGGCTACATTTATCATGAGCCATGTCTGAAAGAATTAATCCCATTTCATATGCTAGCATGCGGTCTCTTTGACTGTGCTGTTGTTTCAATGAGAGCATCGTTGACAATTCTGTAATGTGATAGCGCTGCCTAATTGTATTCTGTGTAATAATTCATGGGCTTGAGGAGGAGGCAGGTTTGTTGGAGAAGGAGGGAGAATGCACGTGTGAATTAGGGAAAGGTCTCTCCTTCTTTGGAGCATGGATGGGTTCAGTGACCTCCTCATACTACTAAGACTTTGGCTTGACACTACCACTTGTGTGTCTAAAGTTTCTGTGTGTGTGTTTGTATGTGTGTGTCTGTCTCTAGGGCTGAGCAGGACCTCCACCTTCCTGTGGTAGCATGTTACTCAGAACCTTGCATAAATCCCAGCCCTCCTAAAAACACGATACATGTATGTTCCTAGAAACTTTTCTTAATGATTCGTGACAGGGTGGTGTTTTAAAGGAGCTCATTTTCCATTTACCACTAAGGCCAGCTCCTCTTTGCTGAAGAGGGTCCTTGACTCTTAGCAGGAACTCCTAAGTATATCAACCCTTTTCAAAAGTTACAGGCTGAAAGTCATGATCTCTCAGGTTAAACCCAATGTTACAACTTTAACTGGGCAAATTCTCATTAGAGACCAGGGGCAGTGACTGTGCGAATGGAATCTAATGTCTTTTCAGGGTGACTTCAATGCAGTAAAGCTCTTGCTAAGGCATTTAACTCTAAAATTGGGCATTGGGGAGACACTGCACCCTCTGAAGTTAGGGGTCAGGAGATTTGGATTTCATTTCCAACCATCCGCCACTCATTCAGCCACTCACATTCAAGGGAAAAGCCTTAGGCCAGTCACTTTCTGTATCTGTTTCTCGATTTTTGCACAGCAGTTTCTGTGGGACGTAAGGCCCACTGGGAAATGATCCCTTTTTCAGCTCAGTGCCTGGGATTTTGAGTATACTTGTCAACCTGGACTTATATACAGCTATGATTTTGGATTAACTCTATTACCTCTCCTAGAAATTAACACAGAAATTTCACAGTTGATTGACAAGAATGAGAATCAGTTCTAAAGAGTGAAAATATAACCAAATCCTTTCTCACTGAAAGAATGCTCAACGCAAGTGGACGCAGTTCCCCCGTTCTTACTTCATCACCTATGCACTTAGAGGCAAGTTTTTCAAATTACACAGCTAAAACTGTCCCCGCTTTAAGTGCTGTAAAGCACTTAAAGCGGGGACAGTTTTAGCTGTGTATTTCCCAAAAGTTGCGTGCTCTGCAGATCAAAAGCTACTTTTGTTGTTACTTTTGGTCCGCAGGAGGAATGGGAGTCCTTTGCAGAGAGCGTGGGAGACCCATGAGTCCTTTGCAGTCCTCTTTTCTGCCTCTGAGGGTGAAATGAGAGTGTGAAGCCCTTTGGTAGGTAGCCATTCTCTCAGTTAGGCGCGGTGCGCAGCACAGCTGCAGTCCTCCTTGTGTGGCGACGTTCATCATGAGCCATGTCTGAAAGAGTTGATCGCATTTCATATGCTAGCATGCGGTCTCTTTGACTGTGCCGTTGTTTCAATGAGAGCATCGCTGACAATTCTGTAACCTGATAGCGCTGCCTAATTGTATTCTATGTAATAATGAGGGGGCTTGAGGAGGAGGCAGGTTTGGGGGAGAAGGAGGGAGAATGCCCGTGTGAATTAGGGAAAGGTCTCTCCTTCTTTGGAGCACGGATTGGTTCAGTGCCCTCCTCATACTACTAAGTCTTTGGCTTGACACTACCACTTGTGTGTCTAAAGTTTCTGTGTGTGTGTTTGTATGTGTGTGTCTGTCTCTAGGGCTGAGCAGGACCTCCACCTTCCTGTGGTAGCATGTTACTCAGAACCTTGCATAAATCCCAGCCCTCCTAAAAACACGATACATGTATGTTCTTAGAAAGTTTTCTTAATGATTGGTGACAGAGCGGTGATTTAAAGGAGCTCATTTTCCATTTACCACTAAGGCCAGCTCCTCTTTGCTGAAGAGGGTCCTTGACTCTTACTTTGTGGCAGGAACTCCTAAGTATATCAACCCTTTTCAAAAGTTACAGGCTGAAAGTCAAGATCTCTCAGGTTAAACCCAATGTTCCAACTTTAACTGGGCAAATTCTCATTAGAGACCGGGGGGCAATGACTGTGCGGATGGAATCCAATGTCTTTTCAGGGTGACTTCCATGCAGTGAAGCTCTTGCTAAGACATTTAACTCTAAAATTGGGCATTGGGGAGGCACTGCACCCTCTGAAATTAGAGGTCAGGAGATTTGGATTTCATTTCCAACCATCCGCCACTCATTCAGCCACTCACATTCAAGTGACAAGCCTTAGGCCAGTCGCTTTCTGTATCTGTTTCTCGACTGTTGCACAGCGGTTTCTGTGGGACGTAAGGCCCGCTGGGAAATGACCCCTTTTTCAGCTCAGTGCCTGGGATTTTGAGTATACTTGTCAACCTGGACTTATATACACCTACGATTTTGGACTAACTCTATTACCTCTGCTAGAAATTAACACAGAAATTTCACAGTTGATTGACAGGAATGAAAATCAGTTCTAAAGGGTTAAAATAAAAACAAATCCTTTCTCAGTGAAAGAATCATCAACTGAAGTGGACACAGTTCCCTCGTTCTAACTTCATCTTCTATGCACTTAGAGGCAAGTTTTTCAAATTACACAGATAAAACTGTCCCCGCTTTAAGTGCTACAAAGCTGGGACAGTTTTAGCTGTGTATTTTACCAAGGTTGTGTGCTCTACAAGCAAAAAGCTACTTTTGTTGTTTCTTTTGGTCCGCAGGAGAAATGGGAGTCCTTTGCAGAGAGCATGGGAGACCCATGAGTCATTTGCAGTCCTCCTTTCTGCCTCTGAGGGTGAAATGAGAGTGTGAAGCACTTTGGTAAGTAGCCATTCTCTCAGGTAGGCTCGGTGCGCAACACATCTGCAGTCCTCCCTGTGTGGCTACATTTATCATGAGCCATGTCTGAAAGAACTAATCCCATTTCATATGCTAGCATGCGGTCTCTTTGACTGTGCTGTTGTTTCAATGAGAGCATCGTTGACAATTCTGTAACCTGATAGCGCTGCCTAATTGTATTCTATGTAATAATGAGGGGGCTTGAGGAGGAGGCAGGTTTGTTGGAGAAGGAGGGAGAATGCACGTGTGAATTAGGGAAAGGTCTCTCCTTCTTTGGAGCATGGATGGGTTCAGTGACCTCCTCATACTACTAAGACTTTGGCTTGACACTACCACTTGTGTGTCTAAAGTTTCTGTGTGTGTGTTTGTATGTGTGTGTCTGTCTCTAGGGCTGAGCAGGACCTCCACCTTCCTGTGGTAGCATGTTACTCAGAACCTTGCATAAATCCCAGCCCTCCTAAAAACACGATACATGTATGTTCCTAGAAACTTTTCTTAATGATTCGTGACAGGGCGGCGTTTTAAAGGAGCTCATTTTCCATTTACCACTAAGGCCAGCTCCTCTTTGCTGAAGAGGGTCCTTGACTCTTAGCAGGAACTCCTAAGTATATCAACCCTTTTCAAAAGTTACAGGCTGAAAGTCATGATCTCTCAGGTTAAACCCAATGTTACAACTTTAACTGGGCAAATTCTCATTAGAGACCAGGGGCAGTGACTGTGCGAATGGAATCTAATGTCTTTTCAGGGTGACTTCAATGCAGTAAAGCTCTTGCTAAGGCATTTAACTCTAAAATTGGGCATTGGGGAGACACTGCACCCTCTGAAGTTAGGGGTCAGGAGATTTGGATTTCATTTCCAACCATCCGCCACTCATTCAGCCACTCACATTCAAGGGAAAAGCCTTAGGCCAGTCACTTTCTGTATCTGTTTCTCGATTTTTGCACAGCAGTTTCTGTGGGACGTAAGGCCCACTGGGAAATGATCCCTTTTTCAGCTCAGTGCCTGGGATTTTGAGTATACTTGTCAACCTGGACTTATATACAGCTATGATTTTGGATTAACTCTATTACCTCTCCTAGAAATTAACACAGAAATTTCACAGTTGATTGACAAGAATGAGAATCAGTTCTAAAGAGTGAAAATATAACCAAATCCTTTCTCACTGAAAGAATGCTCAACGCAAGTGGACGCAGTTCCCCCGTTCTTACTTCATCACCTATGCACTTAGAGGCAAGTTTTTCAAATTACACAGCTAAAACTGTCCCCGCTTTAAGTGCTGTAAAGCACTTAAAGCGGGGACAGTTTTAGCTGTGTATTTCCCAAAAGTTGCGTGCTCTGCAGATCAAAAGCTACTTTTGTTGTTACTTTTGGTCCGCAGGAGGAATGGGAGTCCTTTGCAGAGAGCGTGGGAGACCCATGAGTCCTTTGCAGTCCTCTTTTCTGCCTCTGAGGGTGAAATGAGAGTGTGAAGCCCTTTGGTAGGTAGCCATTCTCTCAGTTAGGCGCGGTGCGCAGCACAGCTGCAGTCCTCCTTGTGTGGCGACGTTCATCATGAGCCATGTCTGAAAGAGTTGATCGCATTTCATATGCTAGCATGCGGTCTCTTTGACTGTGCCGTTGTTTCAATGAGAGCATCGCTGACAATTCTGTAACCTGATAGCGCTGCCTAATTGTATTCTATGTAATCATGAGGGGGCTTGAGGAGGAGGCAGGTTTGGGGGAGAAGGAGGGAGAATGCCCGTGTGAATTAGGGAAAGGTCTCTCCTTCTTTGGAGCACGGATTGGTTCAGTGCCCTCCTCATACTACTAAGTCTTTGGCTTGACACTACCACTTGTGTGTCTAAAGTTTCTGTGTGTGTGTTTGTATGTGTGTGTCTGTCTCTAGGGCTGAGCAGGACCTCCACCTTCCTGTGGTAGCATGTTACTCAGAACCTTGCATAAATCCCAGCCCTCCTAAAAACACGATACATGTATGTTCTTAGAAAGTTTTCTTAATGATTGGTGACAGAGCGGTGATTTAAAGGAGCTCATTTTCCATTTACCACTAAGGCCAGCTCCTCTTTGCTGAAGAGGGTCCTTGACTCTTACTTTGTGGCAGGAACTCCTAAGTATATCAACCCTTTTCAAAAGTTACAGGCTGAAAGTCAAGATCTCTCAGGTTAAACCCAATGTTCCAACTTTAACTGGGCAAATTCTCATTAGAGACCGGGGGGCAATGACTGTGCGGATGGAATCCAATGTCTTTTCAGGGTGACTTCCATGCAGTGAAGCTCTTGCTAAGACATTTAACTCTAAAATTGGGCATTGGGGAGGCACTGCACCCTCTGAAATTAGAGGTCAGGAGATTTGGATTTCATTTCCAACCATCCGCCACTCATTCAGCCACTCACATTCAAGTGACAAGCCTTAGGCCAGTCGCTTTCTGTATCTGTTTCTCGACTGTTGCACAGCGGTTTCTGTGGGACGTAAGGCCCGCTGGGAAATGACCCCTTTTTCAGCTCAGTGCCTGGGATTTTGAGTATACTTGTCAACCTGGACTTATATACACCTACGATTTTGGACTAACTCTATTACCTCTGCTAGAAATTAACACAGAAATTTCACAGTTGATTGACAGGAATGAGAATCAGTTCTAAAGGGTTAAAATAAAAACAAATCCTTTCTCAGTGAAAGAATCATCAACTGAAGTGGACACAGTTCCCTCGTTCTAACTTCATCTTCTTTGCACTTAGAGGCAAGTTTTTCAAATTACACAGATAAAACTGTCCCCGCTTTAAGTGCTACAAAGCTGGGACAGTTTTAGCTGTGTATTTTACCAAGGTTGTGTGCTCTACAAGCAAAAAGCTACTTTTGTTGTTTCTTTTGGTCCGCAGGAGAAATGGGAGTCCTTTGCAGAGAGCATGGGAGACCCATGAGTCATTTGCAGTCCTCCTTTCTGCCTCTGAGGGTGAAATGAGAGTGTGAAGCACTTTGGTAAGTAGCCATTCTCTCAGGTAGGCTCGGTGCGCAACACATCTGCAGTCCTCCCTGTGTGGCTACATTTATCATGAGCCATGTCTGAAAGAATTAATCCCATTTCATATGCTAGCATGCGGTCTCTTTGACTGTGCTGTTGCTTCAATGAGAGCATCGTTGACAATTCTGTAACCTGATAGCGCTGCCTAATTGTATTCTGTGTAATAATTCATGGGCTTGAGGAGGAGGCAGGTTTGTTGGAGAAGGAGGGAGAATGCACGTGTGAATTAGGGAAAGGTCTCTCCTTCTTTGGAGCATGGATGGGTTCAGTGACCTCCTCATACTACTAAGTCTTTGGCTTGAAACTACCAGTTGTGTGTCTAAAGTTTCTGTGTGTGTGTTTGTATGTGTGTGTCTGTCTCTAGGGCTGAGCAGGACCTCCACCTTCCTGTGGTAGCATGTTACTCAGAACCTTGCATAAATCCCAGCCCTCCTAAAAACACGATACATGTATGTTCCTAGAAACTTTTCTTAATGATTCGTGACAGGGCGGCGTTTTAAAGGAGCTCATTTTCCATTTACCACTAAGGCCAGCTCCTCTTTGCTGAAGAGGGTCCTTGACTCTTAGCAGGAACTCCTAAGTATATCAACCCTTTTCAAAAGTTACAGGCTGAAAGTCATGATCTCTCAGGTTAAACCCAATGTTACAACTTTAACTGGGCAAATTCTCATTAGAGACCAGGGGCAGTGACTGTGCGAATGGAATCTAATGTCTTTTCAGGGTGACTTCAATGCAGTAAAGCTCTTGCTAAGGCATTTAACTCTAAAATTGGGCATTGGGGAGACACTGCACCCTCTGAAGTTAGGGGTCAGGAGATTTGGATTTCATTTCCAACCATCCGCCACTCATTCAGCCACTCACATTCAAGGGAAAAGCCTTAGGCCAGTCACTTTCTGTATCTGTTTCTCGATTTTTGCACAGCAGTTTCTGTGGGACGTAAGGCCCACTGGGAAATGATCCCTTTTTCAGCTCAGTGCCTGGGATTTTGAGTATACTTGTCAACCTGGACTTATATACAGCTATGATTTTGGATTAACTCTATTACCTCTCCTAGAAATTAACACAGAAATTTCACAGTTGATTGACAAGAATGAGAATCAGTTCTAAAGAGTGAAAATATAACCAAATCCTTTCTCACTGAAAGAATGCTCAACGCAAGTGGACGCAGTTCCCCCGTTCTTACTTCATCACCTATGCACTTAGAGGCAAGTTTTTCAAATTACACAGCTAAAACTGTCCCCGCTTTAAGTGCTGTAAAGCACTTAAAGCGGGGACAGTTTTAGCTGTGTATTTCCCAAAAGTTGCGTGCTCTGCAGATCAAAAGCTACTTTTGTTGTTACTTTTGGTCCGCAGGAGGAATGGGAGTCCTTTGCAGAGAGCGTGGGAGACCCATGAGTCCTTTGCAGTCCTCTTTTCTGCCTCTGAGGGTGAAATGAGAGTGTGAAGCCCTTTGGTAGGTAGCCATTCTCTCAGTTAGGCGCGGTGCGCAGCACAGCTGCAGTCCTCCTTGTGTGGCGACGTTCATCATGAGCCATGTCTGAAAGAGTTGATCGCATTTCATATGCTAGCATGCGGTCTCTTTGACTGTGCCGTTGTTTCAATGAGAGCATCGCTGACAATTCTGTAACCTGATAGCGCTGCCTAATTGTATTCTATGTAATCATGAGGGGGCTTGAGGAGGAGGCAGGTTTGGGGGAGAAGGAGGGAGAATGCCCGTGTGAATTAGGGAAAGGTCTCTCCTTCTTTGGAGCACGGATTGGTTCAGTGCCCTCCTCATACTACTAAGTCTTTGGCTTGACACTACCAGTTGTGTGTCTAAAGTTTCTGTGTGTGTGTTTGTATGTGTGTGTCTGTCTCTAGGGCTGAGCAGGACCTCCACCTTCCTGTGGTAGCATGTTACTCAGAACCTTGCATAAATCCCAGCCCTCCTAAAAACACGATACATGTATGTTCTTAGAAAGTTTTCTTAATGATTGGTGACAGAGCGGTGATTTAAAGGAGCTCATTTTCCATTTACCACTAAGGCCAGCTCCTCTTTGCTGAAGAGGGTCCTTGACTCTTACTTTGTGGCAGGAACTCCTAAGTATATCAACCCTTTTCAAAAGTTACAGGCTGAAAGTCAAGATCTCTCAGGTTAAACCCAATGTTCCAACTTTAACTGGGCAAATTCTCATTAGAGACCGGGGGGCAATGACTGTGCGGATGGAATCCAATGTCTTTTCAGGGTGACTTCCATGCAGTGAAGCTCTTGCTAAGACATTTAACTCTAAAATTGGGCATTGGGGAGGCACTGCACCCTCTGAAATTAGAGGTCAGGAGATTTGGATTTCATTTCCAACCATCCGCCACTCATTCAGCCACTCACATTCAAGTGACAAGCCTTAGGCCAGTCGCTTTCTGTATCTGTTTCTCGACTGTTGCACAGCGGTTTCTGTGGGACGTAAGGCCCGCTGGGAAATGACCCCTTTTTCAGCTCAGTGCCTGGGATTTTGAGTATACTTGTCAACCTGGACTTATATACACCTACGATTTTGGACTAACTCTATTACCTCTGCTAGAAATTAACACAGAAATTTCACAGTTGATTGACAGGAATGAGAATCAGTTCTAAAGGGTTAAAATAAAAACAAATCCTTTCTCAGTGAAAGAATCATCAACTGAAGTGGACACAGTTCCCTCGTTCTAACTTCATCTTCTATGCACTTAGAGGCAAGTTTTTCAAATTACACAGATAAAACTGTCCCCGCTTTAAGTGCTACAAAGCTGGGACAGTTTTAGCTGTGTATTTTACCAAGGTTGTGTGCTCTACAAGCAAAAAGCTACTTTTGTTGTTTCTTTTGGTCCGCAGGAGAAATGGGAGTCCTTTGCAGAGAGCATGGGAGACCCATGAGTCATTTGCAGTCCTCCTTTCTGCCTCTGAGGGTGAAATGAGAGTGTGAAGCACTTTGGTAAGTAGCCATTCTCTCAGGTAGGCTCGGTGCGCAACACATCTGCAGTCCTCCCTGTGTGGCTACATTTATCATGAGCCATGTCTGAAAGAACTAATCCCATTTCATATGCTAGCATGCGGTCTCTTTGACTGTGCTGTTGTTTCAATGAGAGCATCGTTGACAATTCTGTAACCTGATAGCGCTGCCTAATTGTATTCTATGTAATAATGAGGGGGCTTGAGGAGGAGGCAGGTTTGTTGGAGAAGGAGGGAGAATGCACGTGTGAATTAGGGAAAGGTCTCTCCTTCTTTGGAGCATGGATGGGTTCAGTGACCTCCTCATACTACTAAGACTTTGGCTTGACACTACCACTTGTGTGTCTAAAGTTTCTGTGTGTGTGTTTGTATGTGTGTGTCTGTCTCTAGGGCTGAGCAGGACCTCCACCTTCCTGTGGTAGCATGTTACTCAGAACCTTGCATAAATCCCAGCCCTCCTAAAAACACGATACATGTATGTTCCTAGAAACTTTTCTTAATGATTCGTGACAGGGCGGCGTTTTAAAGGAGCTCATTTTCCATTTACCACTAAGGCCAGCTCCTCTTTGCTGAAGAGGGTCCTTGACTCTTAGCAGGAACTCCTAAGTATATCAACCCTTTTCAAAAGTTACAGGCTGAAAGTCATGATCTCTCAGGTTAAACCCAATGTTACAACTTTAACTGGGCAAATTCTCATTAGAGACCAGGGGCAGTGACTGTGCGAATGGAATCTAATGTCTTTTCAGGGTGACTTCAATGCAGTAAAGCTCTTGCTAAGGCATTTAACTCTAAAATTGGGCATTGGGGAGACACTGCACCCTCTGAAGTTAGGGGTCAGGAGATTTGGATTTCATTTCCAACCATCCGCCACTCATTCAGCCACTCACATTCAAGGGAAAAGCCTTAGGCCAGTCACTTTCTGTATCTGTTTCTCGATTTTTGCACAGCAGTTTCTGTGGGACGTAAGGCCCACTGGGAAATGATCCCTTTTTCAGCTCAGTGCCTGGGATTTTGAGTATACTTGTCAACCTGGACTTATATACAGCTATGATTTTGGATTAACTCTATTACCTCTCCTAGAAATTAACACAGAAATTTCACAGTTGATTGACAAGAATGAGAATCAGTTCTAAAGAGTGAAAATATAACCAAATCCTTTCTCACTGAAAGAATGCTCAACGCAAGTGGACGCAGTTCCCCCGTTCTTACTTCATCACCTATGCACTTAGAGGCAAGTTTTTCAAATTACACAGCTAAAACTGTCCCCGCTTTAAGTGCTGTAAAGCACTTAAAGCGGGGACAGTTTTAGCTGTGTATTTCCCAAAAGTTGCGTGCTCTGCAGATCAAAAGCTACTTTTGTTGTTACTTTTGGTCCGCAGGAGGAATGGGAGTCCTTTGCAGAGAGCGTGGGAGACCCATGAGTCCTTTGCAGTCCTCTTTTCTGCCTCTGAGGGTGAAATGAGAGTGTGAAGCCCTTTGGTAGGTAGCCATTCTCTCAGTTAGGCGCGGTGCGCAGCACAGCTGCAGTCCTCCTTGTGTGGCGACGTTCATCATGAGCCATGTCTGAAAGAGTTGATCGCATTTCATATGCTAGCATGCAGTCTCTTTGACTGTGCCGTTGTTTCAATGAGAGCATCGCTGACAATTCTGTAACCTGATAGCGCTGCCTAATTGTATTCTATGTAATCATGAGGGGGCTTGAGGAGGAGGCAGGTTTGGGGGAGAAGGAGGGAGAATGCCCGTGTGAATTAGGGAAAGGTCTCTCCTTCTTTGGAGCACGGATTGGTTCAGTGCCCTCCTCATACTACTAAGTCTTTGGCTTGACACTACCAGTTGTGTGTCTAAAGTTTCTGTGTGTGTGTTTGTATGTGTGTGTCTGTCTCTAGGGCTGAGCAGGACCTCCACCTTCCTGTGGTAGCATGTTACTCAGAACCTTGCATAAATCCCAGCCCTCCTAAAAACACGATACATGTATGTTCTTAGAAAGTTTTCTTAATGATTGGTGACAGAGCGGTGATTTAAAGGAGCTCATTTTCCATTTACCACTAAGGCCAGCTCCTCTTTGCTGAAGAGGGTCCTTGACTCTTACTTTGTGGCAGGAACTCCTAAGTATATCAACCCTTTTCAAAAGTTACAGGCTGAAAGTCAAGATCTCTCAGGTTAAACCCAATGTTCCAACTTTAACTGGGCAAATTCTCATTAGAGACCGGGGGGCAATGACTGTGCGGATGGAATCCAATGTCTTTTCAGGGTGACTTCCATGCAGTGAAGCTCTTGCTAAGACATTTAACTCTAAAATTGGGCATTGGGGAGGCACTGCACCCTCTGAAATTAGAGGTCAGGAGATTTGGATTTCATTTCCAACCATCCGCCACTCATTCAGCCACTCACATTCAAGTGACAAGCCTTAGGCCAGTCGCTTTCTGTATCTGTTTCTCGACTGTTGCACAGCGGTTTCTGTGGGACGTAAGGCCCGCTGGGAAATGACCCCTTTTTCAGCTCAGTGCCTGGGATTTTGAGTATACTTGTCAACCTGGACTTATATACACCTACGATTTTGGACTAACTCTATTACCTCTGCTAGAAATTAACACAGAAATTTCACAGTTGATTGACAGGAATGAGAATCAGTTCTAAAGGGTTAAAATAAAAACAAATCCTTTCTCAGTGAAAGAATCATCAACTGAAGTGGACACAGTTCCCTCGTTCTAACTTCATCTTCTATGCACTTAGAGGCAAGTTTTTCAAATTACACAGATAAAACTGTCCCCGCTTTAAGTGCTACAAAGCTGGGACAGTTTCAGCTGTGTATTTTACCAAGGTTGTGTGCTCTACAAGCAAAAAGCTACTTTTGTTGTTTCTTTTGGTCCGCAGGAGAAATGGGAGTCCTTTGCAGAGAGCATGGGAGACCCATGAGTCATTTGCAGTCCTCCTTTCTGCCTCTGAGGGTGAAATGAGAGTGTGAAGCACTTTGGTAAGTAGCCATTCTCTCAGGTAGGCTCGGTGCGCAACACATCTGCAGTCCTCCCTGTGTGGCTACATTTATCATGAGCCATGTCTGAAAGAACTAATCCCATTTCATATGCTAGCATGCGGTCTCTTTGACTGTGCTGTTGTTTCAATGAGAGCATCGTTGACAATTCTGTAACCTGATAGCGCTGCCTAATTGTATTCTATGTAATAATGAGGGGGCTTGAGGAGGAGGCAGGTTTGTTGGAGAAGGAGGGAGAATGCACGTGTGAATTAGGGAAAGGTCTCTCCTTCTTTGGAGCATGGATGGGTTCAGTGACCTCCTCATACTACTAAGACTTTGGCTTGACACTACCACTTGTGTGTCTAAAGTTTCTGTGTGTGTGTTTGTATGTGTGTGTCTGTCTCTAGGGCTGAGCAGGACCTCCACCTTCCTGTGGTAGCATGTTACTCAGAACCTTGCATAAATCCCAGCCCTCCTAAAAACACGATACATGTATGTTCCTAGAAACTTTTCTTAATGATTCGTGACAGGGCGGCGTTTTAAAGGAGCTCATTTTCCATTTACCACTAAGGCCAGCTCCTCTTTGCTGAAGAGGGTCCTTGACTCTTAGCAGGAACTCCTAAGTATATCAACCCTTTTCAAAAGTTACAGGCTGAAAGTCATGATCTCTCAGGTTAAACCCAATGTTACAACTTTAACTGGGCAAATTCTCATTAGAGACCAGGGGCAGTGACTGTGCGAATGGAATCTAATGTCTTTTCAGGGTGACTTCAATGCAGTAAAGCTCTTGCTAAGGCATTTAACTCTAAAATTGGGCATTGGGGAGACACTGCACCCTCTGAAGTTAGGGGTCAGGAGATTTGGATTTCATTTCCAACCATCCGCCACTCATTCAGCCACTCACATTCAAGGGAAAAGCCTTAGGCCAGTCACTTTCTGTATCTGTTTCTCGATTTTTGCACAGCAGTTTCTGTGGGACGTAAGGCCCACTGGGAAATGATCCCTTTTTCAGCTCAGTGCCTGGGATTTTGAGTATACTTGTCAACCTGGACTTATATACAGCTATGATTTTGGATTAACTCTATTACCTCTCCTAGAAATTAACACAGAAATTTCACAGTTGATTGACAAGAATGAGAATCAGTTCTAAAGAGTGAAAATATAACCAAATCCTTTCTCACTGAAAGAATGCTCAACGCAAGTGGACGCAGTTCCCCCGTTCTTACTTCATCACCTATGCACTTAGAGGCAAGTTTTTCAAATTACACAGCTAAAACTGTCCCCGCTTTAAGTGCTGTAAAGCACTTAAAGCGGGGACAGTTTTAGCTGTGTATTTCCCAAAAGTTGCGTGCTCTGCAGATCAAAAGCTACTTTTGTTGTTACTTTTGGTCCGCAGGAGGAATGGGAGTCCTTTGCAGAGAGCGTGGGAGACCCATGAGTCCTTTGCAGTCCTCTTTTCTGCCTCTGAGGGTGAAATGAGAGTGTGAAGCCCTTTGGTAGGTAGCCATTCTCTCAGTTAGGCGCGGTGCGCAGCACAGCTGCAGTCCTCCTTGTGTGGCGACGTTCATCATGAGCCATGTCTGAAAGAGTTGATCGCATTTCATATGCTAGCATGCGGTCTCTTTGACTGTGCCGTTGTTTCAATGAGAGCATCGCTGACAATTCTGTAACCTGATAGCGCTGCCTAATTGTATTCTATGTAATAATGAGGGGGCTTGAGGAGGAGGCAGGTTTGGGGGAGAAGGAGGGAGAATGCCCGTGTGAATTAGGGAAAGGTCTCTCCTTCTTTGGAGCACGGATTGGTTCAGTGCCCTCCTCATACTACTAAGTCTTTGGCTTGACACTACCAGTTGTGTGTCTAAAGTTTCTGTGTGTGTGTTTGTATGTGTGTGTCTGTCTCTAGGGCTGAGCAGGACCTCCACCTTCCTGTGGTAGCATGTTACTCAGAACCTTGCATAAATCCCAGCCCTCCTAAAAACACGATACATGTATGTTCTTAGAAAGTTTTCTTAATGATTGGTGACAGAGCGGTGATTTAAAGGAGCTCATTTTCCATTTACCACTAAGGCCAGCTCCTCTTTGCTGAAGAGGGTCCTTGACTCTTACTTTGTGGCAGGAACTCCTAAGTATATCAACCCTTTTCAAAAGTTACAGGCTGAAAGTCAAGATCTCTCAGGTTAAACCCAATGTTCCAACTTTAACTGGGCAAATTCTCATTAGAGACCGGGGGGCAATGACTGTGCGGATGGAATCCAATGTCTTTTCAGGGTGACTTCCATGCAGTGAAGCTCTTGCTAAGACATTTAACTCTAAAATTGGGCATTGGGGAGGCACTGCACCCTCTGAAATTAGAGGTCAGGAGATTTGGATTTCATTTCCAACCATCCGCCACTCATTCAGCCACTCACATTCAAGTGACAAGCCTTAGGCCAGTCGCTTTCTGTATCTGTTTCTCGACTGTTGCACAGCGGTTTCTGTGGGACGTAAGGCCCGCTGGGAAATGACCCCTTTTTCAGCTCAGTGCCTGGGATTTTGAGTATACTTGTCAACCTGGACTTATATACACCTACGATTTTGGACTAACTCTATTACCTCTGCTAGAAATTAACACAGAAATTTCACAGTTGATTGACAGGAATGAGAATCAGTTCTAAAGGGTTAAAATAAAAACAAATCCTTTCTCAGTGAAAGAATCATCAACTGAAGTGGACACAGTTCCCTCGTTCTAACTTCATCTTCTTTGCACTTAGAGGCAAGTTTTTCAAATTACACAGATAAAACTGTCCCCGCTTTAAGTGCTACAAAGCTGGGACAGTTTTAGCTGTGTATTTTACCAAGGTTGTGTGCTCTACAAGCAAAAAGCTACTTTTGTTGTTTCTTTTGGTCCGCAGGAGAAATGGGAGTCCTTTGCAGAGAGCATGGGAGACCCATGAGTCATTTGCAGTCCTCCTTTCTGCCTCTGAGGGTGAAATGAGAGTGTGAAGCACTTTGGTAAGTAGCCATTCTCTCAGGTAGGCTCGGTGCGCAACACATCTGCAGTCCTCCCTGTGTGGCTACATTTATCATGAGCCATGTCTGAAAGAATTAATCCCATTTCATATGCTAGCATGCGGTCTCTTTGACTGTGCTGTTGTTTCAATGAGAGCATCGTTGACAATTCTGTAACCTGATAGCGCTGCCTAATTGTATTCTGTGTAATAATTCATGGGCTTGAGGAGGAGGCAGGTTTGTTGGAGAAGGAGGGAGAATGCACGTGTGAATTAGGGAAAGGTCTCTCCTTCTTTGGAGCATGGATGGGTTCAGTGACCTCCTCATACTACTAAGTCTTTGGCTTGAAACTACCAGTTGTGTGTCTAAAGTTTCTGTGTGTGTGTTTGTATGTGTGTGTCTGTCTCTAGGGCTGAGCAGGACCTCCACCTTCCTGTGGTAGCATGTTACTCAGAACCTTGCATAAATCCCAGCCCTCCTAAAAACACGATACATGTATGTTCCTAGAAACTTTTCTTAATGATTCGTGACAGGGCGGCGTTTTAAAGGAGCTCATTTTCCATTTACCACTAAGGCCAGCTCCTCTTTGCTGAAGAGGGTCCTTGACTCTTAGCAGGAACTCCTAAGTATATCAACCCTTTTCAAAAGTTACAGGCTGAAAGTCATGATCTCTCAGGTTAAACCCAATGTTACAACTTTAACTGGGCAAATTCTCATTAGAGACCAGGGGCAGTGACTGTGCGAATGGAATCTAATGTCTTTTCAGGGTGACTTCAATGCAGTAAAGCTCTTGCTAAGGCATTTAACTCTAAAATTGGGCATTGGGGAGACACTGCACCCTCTGAAGTTAGGGGTCAGGAGATTTGGATTTCATTTCCAACCATCCGCCACTCATTCAGCCACTCACATTCAAGGGAAAAGCCTTAGGCCAGTCACTTTCTGTATCTGTTTCTCGATTTTTGCACAGCAGTTTCTGTGGGACGTAAGGCCCACTGGGAAATGATCCCTTTTTCAGCTCAGTGCCTGGGATTTTGAGTATACTTGTCAACCTGGACTTATATACAGCTATGATTTTGGATTAACTCTATTACCTCTCCTAGAAATTAACACAGAAATTTCACAGTTGATTGACAAGAATGAGAATCAGTTCTAAAGAGTGAAAATATAACCAAATCCTTTCTCACTGAAAGAATGCTCAACGCAAGTGGACGCAGTTCCCCCGTTCTTACTTCATCACCTATGCACTTAGAGGCAAGTTTTTCAAATTACACAGCTAAAACTGTCCCCGCTTTAAGTGCTGTAAAGCACTTAAAGCGGGGACAGTTTTAGCTGTGTATTTCCCAAAAGTTGCGTGCTCTGCAGATCAAAAGCTACTTTTGTTGTTACTTTTGGTCCGCAGGAGGAATGGGAGTCCTTTGCAGAGAGCGTGGGAGACCCATGAGTCCTTTGCAGTCCTCTTTTCTGCCTCTGAGGGTGAAATGAGAGTGTGAAGCCCTTTGGTAGGTAGCCATTCTCTCAGTTAGGCGCGGTGCGCAGCACAGCTGCAGTCCTCCTTGTGTGGCGACGTTCATCATGAGCCATGTCTGAAAGAGTTGATCGCATTTCATATGCTAGCATGCGGTCTCTTTGACTGTGCCGTTGTTTCAATGAGAGCATCGCTGACAATTCTGTAACCTGATAGCGCTGCCTAATTGTATTCTATGTAATAATGAGGGGGCTTGAGGAGGAGGCAGGTTTGGGGGAGAAGGAGGGAGAATGCCCGTGTGAATTAGGGAAAGGTCTCTCCTTCTTTGGAGCACGGATTGGTTCAGTGCCCTCCTCATACTACTAAGTCTTTGGCTTGACACTACCAGTTGTGTGTCTAAAGTTTCTGTGTGTGTGTTTGTATGTGTGTGTCTGTCTCTAGGGCTGAGCAGGACCTCCACCTTCCTGTGGTAGCATGTTACTCAGAACCTTGCATAAATCCCAGCCCTCCTAAAAACACGATACATGTATGTTCTTAGAAAGTTTTCTTAATGATTGGTGACAGAGCGGTGATTTAAAGGAGCTCATTTTCCATTTACCACTAAGGCCAGCTCCTCTTTGCTGAAGAGGGTCCTTGACTCTTACTTTGTGGCAGGAACTCCTAAGTATATCAACCCTTTTCAAAAGTTACAGGCTGAAAGTCAAGATCTCTCAGGTTAAACCCAATGTTCCAACTTTAACTGGGCAAATTCTCATTAGAGACCGGGGGGCAATGACTGTGCGGATGGAATCCAATGTCTTTTCAGGGTGACTTCCATGCAGTGAAGCTCTTGCTAAGACATTTAACTCTAAAATTGGGCATTGGGGAGGCACTGCACCCTCTGAAATTAGAGGTCAGGAGATTTGGATTTCATTTCCAACCATCCGCCACTCATTCAGCCACTCACATTCAAGTGACAAGCCTTAGGCCAGTCGCTTTCTGTATCTGTTTCTCGACTGTTGCACAGCGGTTTCTGTGGGACGTAAGGCCCGCTGGGAAATGACCCCTTTTTCAGCTCAGTGCCTGGGATTTTGAGTATACTTGTCAACCTGGACTTATATACACCTACGATTTTGGACTAACTCTATTACCTCTGCTAGAAATTAACACAGAAATTTCACAGTTGATTGACAGGAATGAGAATCAGTTCTAAAGGGTTAAAATAAAAACAAATCCTTTCTCAGTGAAAGAATCATCAACTGAAGTGGACACAGTTCCCTCGTTCTAACTTCATCTTCTATGCACTTAGAGGCAAGTTTTTCAAATTACACAGATAAAACTGTCCCCACTTTAAGTGCTACAAAGCTGGGACAGTTTTAGCTGTGTATTTTACCAAGGTTGTGTGCTCTACAAGCAAAAAGCTACTTTTGTTGTTTCTTTTGGTCCGCAGGAGAAATGGGAGTCCTTTGCAGAGAGCATGGGAGACCCATGAGTCATTTGCAGTCCTCCTTTCTGCCTCTGAGGGTGAAATGAGAGTGTGAAGCACTTTGGTAAGTAGCCATTCTCTCAGGTAGGCTCGGTGCGCAACACATCTGCAGTCCTCCCTGTGTGGCTACATTTATCATGAGCCATGTCTGAAAGAATTAATCCCATTTCATATGCTAGCATGCGGTCTCTTTGACTGTGCTGTTGTTTCAATGAGAGCATCGTTGACAATTCTGTAACCTGATAGCGCTGCCTAATTGTATTCTATGTAATAATGAGGGGGCTTGAGGAGGAGGCAGGTTTGTTGGAGAAGGAGGGAGAATGCACGTGTGAATTAGGGAAAGGTCTCTCCTTCTTTGGAGCATGGATGGGTTCAGTGACCTCCTCATACTACTAAGACTTTGGCTTGACACTACCAGTTGTGTGTCTAAAGTTTCTGTGTGTGTGTTTGTATGTGTGTGTCTGTCTCTAGGGCTGAGCAGGACCTCCACCTTCCTGTGGTAGCATGTTACTCAGAACCTTGCATAAATCCCAGCCCTCCTAAAAACACGATACATGTATGTTCCTAGAAACTTTTCTTAATGATTCGTGACAGGGCGGCGTTTTAAAGGAGCTCATTTTCCATTTACCACTAAGGCCAGCTCCTCTTTGCTGAAGAGGGTCCTTGACTCTTAGCAGGAACTCCTAAGTATATCAACCCTTTTCAAAAGTTACAGGCTGAAAGTCATGATCTCTCAGGTTAAACCCAATGTTACAACTTTAACTGGGCAAATTCTCATTAGAGACCAGGGGCAGTGACTGTGCGAATGGAATCTAATGTCTTTTCAGGGTGACTTCAATGCAGTAAAGCTCTTGCTAAGGCATTTAACTCTAAAATTGGGCATTGGGGAGACACTGCACCCTCTGAAGTTAGGGGTCAGGAGATTTGGATTTCATTTCCAACCATCCGCCACTCATTCAGCCACTCACATTCAAGGGAAAAGCCTTAGGCCAGTCACTTTCTGTATCTGTTTCTCGATTTTTGCACAGCAGTTTCTGTGGGACGTAAGGCCCACTGGGAAATGATCCCTTTTTCAGCTCAGTGCCTGGGATTTTGAGTATACTTGTCAACCTGGACTTATATACAGCTATGATTTTGGATTAACTCTATTACCTCTCCTAGAAATTAACACAGAAATTTCACAGTTGATTGACAAGAATGAGAATCAGTTCTAAAGAGTGAAAATATAACCAAATCCTTTCTCACTGAAAGAATGCTCAACGCAAGTGGACGCAGTTCCCCCGTTCTTACTTCATCACCTATGCACTTAGAGGCAAGTTTTTCAAATTACACAGCTAAAACTGTCCCCGCTTTAAGTGCTGTAAAGCACTTAAAGCGGGGACAGTTTTAGCTGTGTATTTCCCAAAAGTTGCGTGCTCTGCAGATCAAAAGCTACTTTTGTTGTTACTTTTGGTCCGCAGGAGGAATGGGTGTCCTTTGCAGAGAGCGTGGGAGACCCATGAGTCCTTTGCAGTCCTCTTTTCTGCCTCTGAGGGTGAAATGAGAGTGTGAAGCCCTTTGGTAGGTAGCCATTCTCTCAGTTAGGCGCGGTGCGCAGCACAGCTGCAGTCCTCCTTGTGTGGCGACGTTCATCATGAGCCATGTCTGAAAGAGTTGATCGCATTTCATATGCTAGCATGCGGTCTCTTTGACTGTGCCGTTGTTTCAATGAGAGCATCGCTGACAATTCTGTAACCTGATAGCGCTGCCTAATTGTATTCTATGTAATCATGAGGGGGCTTGAGGAGGAGGCAGGTTTGGGGGAGAAGGAGGGAGAATGCCCGTGTGAATTAGGGAAAGGTCTCTCCTTCTTTGGAGCACGGATTGGTTCAGTGCCCTCCTCATACTACTAAGTCTTTGGCTTGACACTACCACTTGTGTGTCTAAAGTTTCTGTGTGTGTGTTTGTATGTGTGTGTCTGTCTCTAGGGCTGAGCAGGACCTCCACCTTCCTGTGGTAGCATGTTACTCAGAACCTTGCATAAATCCCAGCCCTCCTAAAAACACGATACATGTATGTTCTTAGAAAGTTTTCTTAATGATTGGTGACAGAGCGGTGATTTAAAGGAGCTCATTTTCCATTTACCACTAAGGCCAGCTCCTCTTTGCTGAAGAGGGTCCTTGACTCTTACTTTGTGGCAGGAACTCCTAAGTATATCAACCCTTTTCAAAAGTTACAGGCTGAAAGTCAAGATCTCTCAGGTTAAACCCAATGTTCCAACTTTAACTGGGCAAATTCTCATTAGAGACCGGGGGGCAATGACTGTGCGGATGGAATCCAATGTCTTTTCAGGGTGACTTCCATGCAGTGAAGCTCTTGCTAAGACATTTAACTCTAAAATTGGGCATTGGGGAGGCACTGCACCCTCTGAAATTAGAGGTCAGGAGATTTGGATTTCATTTCCAACCATCCGCCACTCATTCAGCCACTCACATTCAAGTGACAAGCCTTAGGCCAGTCGCTTTCTGTATCTGTTTCTCGACTGTTGCACAGCGGTTTCTGTGGGACGTAAGGCCCGCTGGGAAATGACCCCTTTTTCAGCTCAGTGCCTGGGATTTTGAGTATACTTGTCAACCTGGACTTATATACACCTACGATTTTGGACTAACTCTATTACCTCTGCTAGAAATTAACACAGAAATTTCACAGTTGATTGACAGGAATGAGAATCAGTTCTAAAGGGTTAAAATAAAAACAAATCCTTTCTCAGTGAAAGAATCATCAACTGAAGTGGACACAGTTCCCTCGTTCTAACTTCATCTTCTATGCACTTAGAGGCAAGTTTTTCAAATTACACAGATAAAACTGTCCCCGCTTTAAGTGCTACAAAGCTGGGACAGTTTTAGCTGTGTATTTTACCAAGGTTGTGTGCTCTACAAGCAAAAAGCTACTTTTGTTGTTTCTTTTGGTCCGCAGGAGAAATGGGAGTCCTTTGCAGAGAGCATGGGAGACCCATGAGTCATTTGCAGTCCTCCTTTCTGCCTCTGAGGGTGAAATGAGAGTGTGAAGCACTTTGGTAAGTAGCCATTCTCTCAGGTAGGCTCGGTGCGCAACACATCTGCAGTCCTCCCTGTGTGGCTACATTTATCATGAGC
This sequence comes from Aotus nancymaae, assembly GCF_030222135.1. Classification (NCBI taxonomy): domain Eukaryota; kingdom Metazoa; phylum Chordata; class Mammalia; order Primates; family Aotidae; genus Aotus; species Aotus nancymaae. The sequence continues at coordinate 183,562 of NW_026988460.1, forward strand.
CATGTCTGAAAGAATTAATCCCATTTCATATGCTAGCATGCGGTCTCTTTGACTGTGCTGTTGTTTCAATGAGAGCATCGTTGACAATTCTGTAACCTGATAGCGCTGCCTAATTGTATTCTATGTAATAATGAGGGGGCTTGAGGAGGAGGCAGGTTTGTTGGAGAAGGAGGGAGAATGCACGTGTGAATTAGGGAAAGGTCTCTCCTTCTTTGGAGCATGGATGGGTTCAGTGACCTCCTCATACTACTAAGACTTTGGCTTGACACTACCAGTTGTGTGTCTAAAGTTTCTGTGTGTGTGTTTGTATGTGTGTGTCTGTCTCTAGGGCTGAGCAGGACCTCCACCTTCCTGTGGTAGCATGTTACTCAGAACCTTGCATAAATCCCAGCCCTCCTAAAAACACGATACATGTATGTTCCTAGAAACTTTTCTTAATGATTCGTGACAGGGCGGCGTTTTAAAGGAGCTCATTTTCCATTTACCACTAAGGCCAGCTCCTCTTTGCTGAAGAGGGTCCTTGACTCTTAGCAGGAACTCCTAAGTATATCAACCCTTTTCAAAAGTTACAGGCTGAAAGTCATGATCTCTCAGGTTAAACCCAATGTTACAACTTTAACTGGGCAAATTCTCATTAGAGACCAGGGGCAGTGACTGTGCGAATGGAATCTAATGTCTTTTCAGGGTGACTTCAATGCAGTAAAGCTCTTGCTAAGGCATTTAACTCTAAAATTGGGCATTGGGGAGACACTGCACCCTCTGAAGTTAGGGGTCAGGAGATTTGGATTTCATTTCCAACCATCCGCCACTCATTCAGCCACTCACATTCAAGGGAAAAGCCTTAGGCCAGTCACTTTCTGTATCTGTTTCTCGATTTTTGCACAGCAGTTTCTGTGGGACGTAAGGCCCACTGGGAAATGATCCCTTTTTCAGCTCAGTGCCTGGGATTTTGAGTATACTTGTCAACCTGGACTTATATACAGCTATGATTTTGGATTAACTCTATTACCTCTCCTAGAAATTAACACAGAAATTTCACAGTTGATTGACAAGAATGAGAATCAGTTCTAAAGAGTGAAAATATAACCAAATCCTTTCTCACTGAAAGAATGCTCAACGCAAGTGGACGCAGTTCCCCCGTTCTTACTTCATCACCTATGCACTTAGAGGCAAGTTTTTCAAATTACACAGCTAAAACTGTCCCCGCTTTAAGTGCTGTAAAGCACTTAAAGCGGGGACAGTTTTAGCTGTGTATTTCCCAAAAGTTGCGTGCTCTGCAGATCAAAAGCTACTTTTGTTGTTACTTTTGGTCCGCAGGAGGAATGGGTGTCCTTTGCAGAGAGCGTGGGAGACCCATGAGTCCTTTGCAGTCCTCTTTTCTGCCTCTGAGGGTGAAATGAGAGTGTGAAGCCCTTTGGTAGGTAGCCATTCTCTCAGTTAGGCGCGGTGCGCAGCACAGCTGCAGTCCTCCTTGTGTGGCGACGTTCATCATGAGCCATGTCTGAAAGAGTTGATCGCATTTCATATGCTAGCATGCGGTCTCTTTGACTGTGCCGTTGTTTCAATGAGAGCATCGCTGACAATTCTGTAACCTGATAGCGCTGCCTAATTGTATTCTATGTAATCATGAGGGGGCTTGAGGAGGAGGCAGGTTTGGGGGAGAAGGAGGGAGAATGCCCGTGTGAATTAGGGAAAGGTCTCTCCTTCTTTGGAGCACGGATTGGTTCAGTGCCCTCCTCATACTACTAAGTCTTTGGCTTGACACTACCACTTGTGTGTCTAAAGTTTCTGTGTGTGTGTTTGTATGTGTGTGTCTGTCTCTAGGGCTGAGCAGGACCTCCACCTTCCTGTGGTAGCATGTTACTCAGAACCTTGCATAAATCCCAGCCCTCCTAAAAACACGATACATGTATGTTCTTAGAAAGTTTTCTTAATGATTGGTGACAGAGCGGTGATTTAAAGGAGCTCATTTTCCATTTACCACTAAGGCCAGCTCCTCTTTGCTGAAGAGGGTCCTTGACTCTTACTTTGTGGCAGGAACTCCTAAGTATATCAACCCTTTTCAAAAGTTACAGGCTGAAAGTCAAGATCTCTCAGGTTAAACCCAATGTTCCAACTTTAACTGGGCAAATTCTCATTAGAGACCGGGGGGCAATGACTGTGCGGATGGAATCCAATGTCTTTTCAGGGTGACTTCCATGCAGTGAAGCTCTTGCTAAGACATTTAACTCTAAAATTGGGCATTGGGGAGGCACTGCACCCTCTGAAATTAGAGGTCAGGAGATTTGGATTTCATTTCCAACCATCCGCCACTCATTCAGCCACTCACATTCAAGTGACAAGCCTTAGGCCAGTCGCTTTCTGTATCTGTTTCTCGACTGTTGCACAGCGGTTTCTGTGGGACGTAAGGCCCGCTGGGAAATGACCCCTTTTTCAGCTCAGTGCCTGGGATTTTGAGTATACTTGTCAACCTGGACTTATATACACCTACGATTTTGGACTAACTCTATTACCTCTGCTAGAAATTAACACAGAAATTTCACAGTTGATTGACAGGAATGAGAATCAGTTCTAAAGGGTTAAAATAAAAACAAATCCTTTCTCAGTGAAAGAATCATCAACTGAAGTGGACACAGTTCCCTCGTTCTAACTTCATCTTCTATGCACTTAGAGGCAAGTTTTTCAAATTACACAGATAAAACTGTCCCCGCTTTAAGTGCTACAAAGCTGGGACAGTTTTAGCTGTGTATTTTACCAAGGTTGTGTGCTCTACAAGCAAAAAGCTACTTTTGTTGTTTCTTTTGGTCCGCAGGAGAAATGGGAGTCCTTTGCAGAGAGCATGGGAGACCCATGAGTCATTTGCAGTCCTCCTTTCTGCCTCTGAGGGTGAAATGAGAGTGTGAAGCACTTTGGTAAGTAGCCATTCTCTCAGGTAGGCTCGGTGCGCAACACATCTGCAGTCCTCCCTGTGTGGCTACATTTATCATGAGCCATGTCTGAAAGAATTAATCCCATTTCATATGCTAGCATGCGGTCTCTTTGACTGTGCTGTTGTTTCAATGAGAGCATCGTTGACAATTCTGTAACCTGATAGCGCTGCCTAATTGTATTCTATGTAATAATGAGGGGGCTTGAGGAGGAGGCAGGTTTGTTGGAGAAGGAGGGAGAATGCACGTGTGAATTAGGGAAAGGTCTCTCCTTCTTTGGAGCATGGATGGGTTCAGTGACCTCCTCATACTACTAAGACTTTGGCTTGACACTACCAGTTGTGTGTCTAAAGTTTCTGTGTGTGTGTTTGTATGTGTGTGTCTGTCTCTAGGGCTGAGCAGGACCTCCACCTTCCTGTGGTAGCATGTTACTCAGAACCTTGCATAAATCCCAGCCCTCCTAAAAACACGATACATGTATGTTCCTAGAAACTTTTCTTAATGATTCGTGACAGGGCGGCGTTTTAAAGGAGCTCATTTTCCATTTACCACTAAGGCCAGCTCCTCTTTGCTGAAGAGGGTCCTTGACTCTTAGCAGGAACTCCTAAGTATATCAACCCTTTTCAAAAGTTACAGGCTGAAAGTCATGATCTCTCAGGTTAAACCCAATGTTACAACTTTAACTGGGCAAATTCTCATTAGAGACCAGGGGCAGTGACTGTGCGAATGGAATCTAATGTCTTTTCAGGGTGACTTCAATGCAGTAAAGCTCTTGCTAAGGCATTTAACTCTAAAATTGGGCATTGGGGAGACACTGCACCCTCTGAAGTTAGGGGTCAGGAGATTTGGATTTCATTTCCAACCATCCGCCACTCATTCAGCCACTCACATTCAAGGGAAAAGCCTTAGGCCAGTCACTTTCTGTATCTGTTTCTCGATTTTTGCACAGCAGTTTCTGTGGGACGTAAGGCCCACTGGGAAATGATCCCTTTTTCAGCTCAGTGCCTGGGATTTTGAGTATACTTGTCAACCTGGACTTATATACAGCTATGATTTTGGATTAACTCTATTACCTCTCCTAGAAATTAACACAGAAATTTCACAGTTGATTGACAAGAATGAGAATCAGTTCTAAAGAGTGAAAATATAACCAAATCCTTTCTCACTGAAAGAATGCTCAACGCAAGTGGACGCAGTTCCCCCGTTCTTACTTCATCACCTATGCACTTAGAGGCAAGTTTTTCAAATTACACAGCTAAAACTGTCCCCGCTTTAAGTGCTGTAAAGCACTTAAAGCGGGGACAGTTTGAGCTGTGTATTTCCCAAAAGTTGCGTGCTCTGCAGATCAAAAGCTACTTTTGTTGTTACTTTTGGTCCGCAGGAGGAATGGGAGTCCTTTGCAGAGAGCGTGGGAGACCCATGAGTCCTTTGCAGTCCTCTTTTCTGCCTCTGAGGGTGAAATGAGAGTGTGAAGCCCTTTGGTAGGTAGCCATTCTCTCAGTTAGGCGCGGTGCGCAGCACAGCTGCAGTCCTCCTTGTGTGGCGACGTTCATCATGAGCCATGTCTGAAAGAGTTGATCGCATTTCATATGCTAGCATGCGGTCTCTTTGACTGTGCCGTTGTTTCAATGAGAGCATCGCTGACAATTCTGTAACCTGATAGCGCTGCCTAATTGTATTCTATGTAATCATGAGGGGGCTTGAGGAGGAGGCAGGTTTGGGGGAGAAGGAGGGAGAATGCCCGTGTGAATTAGGGAAAGGTCTCTCCTTCTTTGGAGCACGGATTGGTTCAGTGCCCTCCTCATACTACTAAGTCTTTGGCTTGACACTACCAGTTGTGTGTCTAAAGTTTCTGTGTGTGTGTTTGTATGTGTGTGTCTGTCTCTAGGGCTGAGCAGGACCTCCACCTTCCTGTGGTAGCATGTTACTCAGAACCTTGCATAAATCCCAGCCCTCCTAAAAACACGATACATGTATGTTCTTAGAAAGTTTTCTTAATGATTGGTGACAGAGCGGTGATTTAAAGGAGCTCATTTTCCATTTACCACTAAGGCCAGCTCCTCTTTGCTGAAGAGGGTCCTTGACTCTTACTTTGTGGCAGGAACTCCTAAGTATATCAACCCTTTTCAAAAGTTACAGGCTGAAAGTCAAGATCTCTCAGGTTAAACCCAATGTTCCAACTTTAACTGGGCAAATTCTCATTAGAGACCGGGGGGCAATGACTGTGCGGATGGAATCCAATGTCTTTTCAGGGTGACTTCCATGCAGTGAAGCTCTTGCTAAGACATTTAACTCTAAAATTGGGCATTGGGGAGGCACTGCACCCTCTGAAATTAGAGGTCAGGAGATTTGGATTTCATTTCCAACCATCCGCCACTCATTCAGCCACTCACATTCAAGTGACAAGCCTTAGGCCAGTCGCTTTCTGTATCTGTTTCTCGACTGTTGCACAGCGGTTTCTGTGGGACGTAAGGCCCGCTGGGAAATGACCCCTTTTTCAGCTCAGTGCCTGGGATTTTGAGTATACTTGTCAACCTGGACTTATATACACCTACGATTTTGGACTAACTCTATTACCTCTGCTAGAAATTAACACAGAAATTTCACAGTTGATTGACAGGAATGAGAATCAGTTCTAAAGGGTTAAAATAAAAACAAATCCTTTCTCAGTGAAAGAATCATCAACTGAAGTGGACACAGTTCCCTCGTTCTAACTTCATCTTCTATGCACTTAGAGGCAAGTTTTTCAAATTACACAGATAAAACTGTCCCCGCTTTAAGTGCTACAAAGCTGGGACAGTTTTAGCTGTGTATTTTACCAAGGTTGTGTGCTCTACAAGCAAAAAGCTACTTTTGTTGTTTCTTTTGGTCCGCAGGAGAAATGGGAGTCCTTTGCAGAGAGCATGGGAGACCCATGAGTCATTTGCAGTCCTCCTTTCTGCCTCTGAGGGTGAAATGAGAGTGTGAAGCACTTTGGTAAGTAGCCATTCTCTCAGGTAGGCTCGGTGCGCAACACATCTGCAGTCCTCCCTGTGTGGCTACATTTATCATGAGCCATGTCTGAAAGAATTAATCCCATTTCATATGCTAGCATGCGGTCTCTTTGACTGTGCTGTTGTTTCAATGAGAGCATCGTTGACAATTCTGTAACCTGATAGCGCTGCCTAATTGTATTCTATGTAATAATGAGGGGGCTTGAGGAGGAGGCAGGTTTGTTGGAGAAGGAGGGAGAATGCACGTGTGAATTAGGGAAAGGTCTCTCCTTCTTTGGAGCATGGATGGGTTCAGTGACCTCCTCATACTACTAAGACTTTGGCTTGACACTACCAGTTGTGTGTCTAAAGTTTCTGTGTGTGTGTTTGTATGTGTGTGTCTGTCTCTAGGGCTGAGCAGGACCTCCACCTTCCTGTGGTAGCATGTTACTCAGAACCTTGCATAAATCCCAGCCCTCCTAAAAACACGATACATGTATGTTCCTAGAAACTTTTCTTAATGATTCGTGACAGGGCGGCGTTTTAAAGGAGCTCATTTTCCATTTACCACTAAGGCCAGCTCCTCTTTGCTGAAGAGGGTCCTTGACTCTTAGCAGGAACTCCTAAGTATATCAACCCTTTTCAAAAGTTACAGGCTGAAAGTCATGATCTCTCAGGTTAAACCCAATGTTACAACTTTAACTGGGCAAATTCTCATTAGAGACCAGGGGCAGTGACTGTGCGAATGGAATCTAATGTCTTTTCAGGGTGACTTCAATGCAGTAAAGCTCTTGCTAAGGCATTTAACTCTAAAATTGGGCATTGGGGAGACACTGCACCCTCTGAAGTTAGGGGTCAGGAGATTTGGATTTCATTTCCAACCATCCGCCACTCATTCAGCCACTCACATTCAAGGGAAAAGCCTTAGGCCAGTCACTTTCTGTATCTGTTTCTCGATTTTTGCACAGCAGTTTCTGTGGGACGTAAGGCCCACTGGGAAATGATCCCTTTTTCAGCTCAGTGCCTGGGATTTTGAGTATACTTGTCAACCTGGACTTATATACAGCTATGATTTTGGATTAACTCTATTACCTCTCCTAGAAATTAACACAGAAATTTCACAGTTGATTGACAAGAATGAGAATCAGTTCTAAAGAGTGAAAATATAACCAAATCCTTTCTCACTGAAAGAATGCTCAACGCAAGTGGACGCAGTTCCCCCGTTCTTACTTCATCACCTATGCACTTAGAGGCAAGTTTTTCAAATTACACAGCTAAAACTGTCCCCGCTTTAAGTGCTGTAAAGCACTTAAAGCGGGGACAGTTTTAGCTGTGTATTTCCCAAAAGTTGCGTGCTCTGCAGATCAAAAGCTACTTTTGTTGTTACTTTTGGTCCGCAGGAGGAATGGGAGTCCTTTGCAGAGAGCGTGGGAGACCCATGAGTCCTTTGCAGTCCTCTTTTCTGCCTCTGAGGGTGAAATGAGAGTGTGAAGCCCTTTGGTAGGTAGCCATTCTCTCAGTTAGGCGCGGTGCGCAGCACAGCTGCAGTCCTCCTTGTGTGGCGACGTTCATCATGAGCCATGTCTGAAAGAGTTGATCGCATTTCATATGCTAGCATGCGGTCTCTTTGACTGTGCCGTTGTTTCAATGAGAGCATCGCTGACAATTCTGTAACCTGATAGCGCTGCCTAATTGTATTCTATGTAATAATGAGGGGGCTTGAGGAGGAGGCAGGTTTGGGGGAGAAGGAGGGAGAATGCCCGTGTGAATTAGGGAAAGGTCTCTCCTTCTTTGGAGCACGGATTGGTTCAGTGCCCTCCTCATACTACTAAGTCTTTGGCTTGACACTACCACTTGTGTGTCTAAAGTTTCTGTGTGTGTGTTTGTATGTGTGTGTCTGTCTCTAGGGCTGAGCAGGACCTCCACCTTCCTGTGGTAGCATGTTACTCAGAACCTTGCATAAATCCCAGCCCTCCTAAAAACACGATACATGTATGTTCTTAGAAAGTTTTCTTAATGATTGGTGACAGAGCGGTGATTTAAAGGAGCTCATTTTCCATTTACCACTAAGGCCAGCTCCTCTTTGCTGAAGAGGGTCCTTGACTCTTACTTTGTGGCAGGAACTCCTAAGTATATCAACCCTTTTCAAAAGTTACAGGCTGAAAGTCAAGATCTCTCAGGTTAAACCCAATGTTCCAACTTTAACTGGGCAAATTCTCATTAGAGACCGGGGGGCAATGACTGTGCGGATGGAATCCAATGTCTTTTCAGGGTGACTTCCATGCAGTGAAGCTCTTGCTAAGACATTTAACTCTAAAATTGGGCATTGGGGAGGCACTGCACCCTCTGAAATTAGAGGTCAGGAGATTTGGATTTCATTTCCAACCATCCGCCACTCATTCAGCCACTCACATTCAAGTGACAAGCCTTAGGCCAGTCGCTTTCTGTATCTGTTTCTCGACTGTTGCACAGCGGTTTCTGTGGGACGTAAGGCCCGCTGGGAAATGACCCCTTTTTCAGCTCAGTGCCTGGGATTTTGAGTATACTTGTCAACCTGGACTTATATACACCTACGATTTTGGACTAACTCTATTACCTCTGCTAGAAATTAACACAGAAATTTCACAGTTGATTGACAGGAATGAGAATCAGTTCTAAAGGGTTAAAATAAAAACAAATCCTTTCTCAGTGAAAGAATCATCAACTGAAGTGGACACAGTTCCCTCGTTCTAACTTCATCTTCTATGCACTTAGAGGCAAGTTTTTCAAATTACACAGATAAAACTGTCCCCGCTTTAAGTGCTACAAAGCTGGGACAGTTTTAGCTGTGTATTTTACCAAGGTTGTGTGCTCTACAAGCAAAAAGCTACTTTTGTTGTTTCTTTTGGTCCGCAGGAGAAATGGGAGTCCTTTGCAGAGAGCATGGGAGACCCATGAGTCATTTGCAGTCCTCCTTTCTGCCTCTGAGGGTGAAATGAGAGTGTGAAGCACTTTGGTAAGTAGCCATTCTCTCAGGTAGGCTCGGTGCGCAACACATCTGCAGTCCTCCCTGTGTGGCTACATTTATCATGAGCCATGTCTGAAAGAATTAATCCCATTTCATATGCTAGCATGCGGTCTCTTTGACTGTGCTGTTGTTTCAATGAGAGCATCGTTGACAATTCTGTAACCTGATAGCGCTGCCTAATTGTATTCTATGTAATAATGAGGGGGCTTGAGGAGGAGGCAGGTTTGTTGGAGAAGGAGGGAGAATGCACGTGTGAATTAGGGAAAGGTCTCTCCTTCTTTGGAGCATGGATGGGTTCAGTGACCTCCTCATACTACTAAGACTTTGGCTTGACACTACCAGTTGTGTGTCTAAAGTTTCTGTGTGTGTGTTTGTATGTGTGTGTCTGTCTCTAGGGCTGAGCAGGACCTCCACCTTCCTGTGGTAGCATGTTACTCAGAACCTTGCATAAATCCCAGCCCTCCTAAAAACACGATACATGTATGTTCCTAGAAACTTTTCTTAATGATTCGTGACAGGGCGGCGTTTTAAAGGAGCTCATTTTCCATTTACCACTAAGGCCAGCTCCTCTTTGCTGAAGAGGGTCCTTGACTCTTAGCAGGAACTCCTAAGTATATCAACCCTTTTCAAAAGTTACAGGCTGAAAGTCATGATCTCTCAGGTTAAACCCAATGTTACAACTTTAACTGGGCAAATTCTCATTAGAGACCAGGGGCAGTGACTGTGCGAATGGAATCTAATGTCTTTTCAGGGTGACTTCAATGCAGTAAAGCTCTTGCTAAGGCATTTAACTCTAAAATTGGGCATTGGGGAGACACTGCACCCTCTGAAGTTAGGGGTCAGGAGATTTGGATTTCATTTCCAACCATCCGCCACTCATTCAGCCACTCACATTCAAGGGAAAAGCCTTAGGCCAGTCACTTTCTGTATCTGTTTCTCGATTTTTGCACAGCAGTTTCTGTGGGACGTAAGGCCCACTGGGAAATGATCCCTTTTTCAGCTCAGTGCCTGGGATTTTGAGTATACTTGTCAACCTGGACTTATATACAGCTATGATTTTGGATTAACTCTATTACCTCTCCTAGAAATTAACACAGAAATTTCACAGTTGATTGACAAGAATGAGAATCAGTTCTAAAGAGTGAAAATATAACCAAATCCTTTCTCACTGAAAGAATGCTCAACGCAAGTGGACGCAGTTCCCCCGTTCTTACTTCATCACCTATGCACTTAGAGGCAAGTTTTTCAAATTACACAGCTAAAACTGTCCCCGCTTTAAGTGCTGTAAAGCACTTAAAGCGGGGACAGTTTTAGCTGTGTATTTCCCAAAAGTTGCGTGCTCTGCAGATCAAAAGCTACTTTTGTTGTTACTTTTGGTCCGCAGGAGGAATGGGAGTCCTTTGCAGAGAGCGTGGGAGACCCATGAGTCCTTTGCAGTCCTCTTTTCTGCCTCTGAGGGTGAAATGAGAGTGTGAAGCCCTTTGGTAGGTAGCCATTCTCTCAGTTAGGCGCGGTGCGCAGCACAGCTGCAGTCCTCCTTGTGTGGCGACGTTCATCATGAGCCATGTCTGAAAGAGTTGATCGCATTTCATATGCTAGCATGCGGTCTCTTTGACTGTGCCGTTGTTTCAATGAGAGCATCGCTGACAATTCTGTAACCTGATAGCGCTGCCTAATTGTATTCTATGTAATAATGAGGGGGCTTGAGGAGGAGGCAGGTTTGGGGGAGAAGGAGGGAGAATGCCCGTGTGAATTAGGGAAAGGTCTCTCCTTCTTTGGAGCACGGATTGGTTCAGTGCCCTCCTCATACTACTAAGTCTTTGGCTTGACACTACCACTTGTGTGTCTAAAGTTTCTGTGTGTGTGTTTGTATGTGTGTGTCTGTCTCTAGGGCTGAGCAGGACCTCCACCTTCCTGTGGTAGCATGTTACTCAGAACCTTGCATAAATCCCAGCCCTCCTAAAAACACGATACATGTATGTTCTTAGAAAGTTTTCTTAATGATTGGTGACAGAGCGGTGATTTAAAGGAGCTCATTTTCCATTTACCACTAAGGCCAGCTCCTCTTTGCTGAAGAGGGTCCTTGACTCTTACTTTGTGGCAGGAACTCCTAAGTATATCAACCCTTTTCAAAAGTTACAGGCTGAAAGTCAAGATCTCTCAGGTTAAACCCAATGTTCCAACTTTAACTGGGCAAATTCTCATTAGAGACCGGGGGGCAATGACTGTGCGGATGGAATCCAATGTCTTTTCAGGGTGACTTCCATGCAGTGAAGCTCTTGCTAAGACATTTAACTCTAAAATTGGGCATTGGGGAGGCACTGCACCCTCTGAAATTAGAGGTCAGGAGATTTGGATTTCATTTCCAACCATCCGCCACTCATTCAGCCACTCACATTCAAGTGACAAGCCTTAGGCCAGTCGCTTTCTGTATCTGTTTCTCGACTGTTGCACAGCGGTTTCTGTGGGACGTAAGGCCCGCTGGGAAATGACCCCTTTTTCAGCTCAGTGCCTGGGATTTTGAGTATACTTGTCAACCTGGACTTATATACACCTACGATTTTGGACTAACTCTATTACCTCTGCTAGAAATTAACACAGAAATTTCACAGTTGATTGACAGGAATGAGAATCAGTTCTAAAGGGTTAAAATAAAAACAAATCCTTTCTCAGTGAAAGAATCATCAACTGAAGTGGACACAGTTCCCTCGTTCTAACTTCATCTTCTATGCACTTAGAGGCAAGTTTTTCAAATTACACAGATAAAACTGTCCCCGCTTTAAGTGCTACAAAGCTGGGACAGTTTTAGCTGTGTATTTTACCAAGGTTGTGTGCTCTACAAGCAAAAAGCTACTTTTGTTGTTTCTTTTGGTCCGCAGGAGAAATGGGAGTCCTTTGCAGAGAGCATGGGAGACCCATGAGTCATTTGCAGTCCTCCTTTCTGCCTCTGAGGGTGAAATGAGAGTGTGAAGCACTTTGGTAAGTAGCCATTCTCTCAGGTAGGCTCGGTGCGCAACACATCTGCAGTCCTCCCTGTGTGGCTACATTTATCATGAGCCATGTCTGAAAGAATTAATCCCATTTCATATGCTAGCATGCGGTCTCTTTGACTGTGCTGTTGTTTCAATGAGAGCATCGTTGACAATTCTGTAACCTGATAGCGCTGCCTAATTGTATTCTATGTAATAATGAGGGGGCTTGAGGAGGAGGCAGGTTTGTTGGAGAAGGAGGGAGAATGCACGTGTGAATTAGGGAAAGGTCTCTCCTTCTTTGGAGCATGGATGGGTTCAGTGACCTCCTCATACTACTAAGACTTTGGCTTGACACTACCAGTTGTGTGTCTAAAGTTTCTGTGTGTGTGTTTGTATGTGTGTGTCTGTCTCTAGGGCTGAGCAGGACCTCCACCTTCCTGTGGTAGCATGTTACTCAGAACCTTGCATAAATCCCAGCCCTCCTAAAAACACGATACATGTATGTTCCTAGAAACTTTTCTTAATGATTCGTGACAGGGCGGCGTTTTAAAGGAGCTCATTTTCCATTTACCACTAAGGCCAGCTCCTCTTTGCTGAAGAGGGTCCTTGACTCTTAGCAGGAACTCCTAAGTATATCAACCCTTTTCAAAAGTTACAGGCTGAAAGTCATGATCTCTCAGGTTAAACCCAATGTTACAACTTTAACTGGGCAAATTCTCATTAGAGACCAGGGGCAGTGACTGTGCGAATGGAATCTAATGTCTTTTCAGGGTGACTTCAATGCAGTAAAGCTCTTGCTAAGGCATTTAACTCTAAAATTGGGCATTGGGGAGACACTGCACCCTCTGAAGTTAGGGGTCAGGAGATTTGGATTTCATTTCCAACCATCCGCCACTCATTCAGCCACTCACATTCAAGGGAAAAGCCTTAGGCCAGTCACTTTCTGTATCTGTTTCTCGATTTTTGCACAGCAGTTTCTGTGGGACGTAAGGCCCACTGGGAAATGATCCCTTTTTCAGCTCAGTGCCTGGGATTTTGAGTATACTTGTCAACCTGGACTTATATACAGCTATGATTTTGGATTAACTCTATTACCTCTCCTAGAAATTAACACAGAAATTTCACAGTTGATTGACAAGAATGAGAATCAGTTCTAAAGAGTGAAAATATAACCAAATCCTTTCTCACTGAAAGAATGCTCAACGCAAGTGGACGCAGTTCCCCCGTTCTTACTTCATCACCTATGCACTTAGAGGCAAGTTTTTCAAATTACACAGCTAAAACTGTCCCCGCTTTAAGTGCTGTAAAGCACTTAAAGCGGGGACAGTTTTAGCTGTGTATTTCCCAAAAGTTGCGTGCTCTGCAGATCAAAAGCTACTTTTGTTGTTACTTTTGGTCCGCAGGAGGAATGGGAGTCCTTTGCAGAGAGCGTGGGAGACCCATGAGTCCTTTGCAGTCCTCTTTTCTGCCTCTGAGGGTGAAATGAGAGTGTGAAGCCCTTTGGTAGGTAGCCATTCTCTCAGTTAGGCGCGGTGCGCAGCACAGCTGCAGTCCTCCTTGTGTGGCGACGTTCATCATGAGCCATGTCTGAAAGAGTTGATCGCATTTCATATGCTAGCATGCGGTCTCTTTGACTGTGCCGTTGTTTCAATGAGAGCATCGCTGACAATTCTGTAACCTGATAGCGCTGCCTAATTGTATTCTATGTAATCATGAGGGGGCTTGAGGAGGAGGCAGGTTTGGGGGAGAAGGAGGGAGAATGCCCGTGTGAATTAGGGAAAGGTCTCTCCTTCTTTGGAGCACGGATTGGTTCAGTGCCCTCCTCATACTACTAAGTCTTTGGCTTGACACTACCAGTTGTGTGTCTAAAGTTTCTGTGTGTGTGTTTGTATGTGTGTGTCTGTCTCTAGGGCTGAGCAGGACCTCCACCTTCCTGTGGTAGCATGTTACTCAGAACCTTGCATAAATCCCAGCCCTCCTAAAAACACGATACATGTATGTTCTTAGAAAGTTTTCTTAATGATTGGTGACAGAGCGGTGATTTAAAGGAGCTCATTTTCCATTTACCACTAAGGCCAGCTCCTCTTTGCTGAAGAGGGTCCTTGACTCTTACTTTGTGGCAGGAACTCCTAAGTATATCAACCCTTTTCAAAAGTTACAGGCTGAAAGTCAAGATCTCTCAGGTTAAACCCAATGTTCCAACTTTAACTGGGCAAATTCTCATTAGAGACCGGGGGGCAATGACTGTGCGGATGGAATCCAATGTCTTTTCAGGGTGACTTCCATGCAGTGAAGCTCTTGCTAAGACATTTAACTCTAAAATTGGGCATTGGGGAGGCACTGCACCCTCTGAAATTAGAGGTCAGGAGATTTGGATTTCATTTCCAACCATCCGCCACTCATTCAGCCACTCACATTCAAGTGACAAGCCTTAGGCCAGTCACTTTCTGTATCTGTTTCTCGACTGTTGCACAGCGGTTTCTGTGGGACGTAAGGCCCGCTGGGAAATGACCCCTTTTTCAGCTCAGTGCCTGGGATTTTGAGTATACTTGTCAACCTGGACTTATATACACCTACGATTTTGGACTAACTCTATTACCTCTGCTAGAAATTAACACAGAAATTTCACAGTTGATTGACAGGAATGAGAATCAGTTCTAAAGGGTTAAAATAAAAACAAATCCTTTCTCAGTGAAAGAATCATCAACTGAAGTGGACACAGTTCCCTCGTTCTAACTTCATCTTCTATGCACTTAGAGGCAAGTTTTTCAAATTACACAGATAAAACTGTCCCCGCTTTAAGTGCTACAAAGCTGGGACAGTTTTAGCTGTGTATTTTACCAAGGTTGTGTGCTCTACAAGCAAAAAGCTACTTTTGTTGTTTCTTTTGGTCCGCAGGAGAAATGGGAGTCCTTTGCAGAGAGCATGGGAGACCCATGAGTCATTTGCAGTCCTCCTTTCTGCCTCTGAGGGTGAAATGAGAGTGTGAAGCACTTTGGTAAGTAGCCATTCTCTCAGGTAGGCTCGGTGCGCAACACATCTGCAGTCCTCCCTGTGTGGCTACATTTATCATGAGCCATGTCTGAAAGAATTAATCCCATTTCATATGCTAGCATGCGGTCTCTTTGACTGTGCTGTTGTTTCAATGAGAGCATCGTTGACAATTCTGTAACGTGATAGCGCTGCCTAATTGTATTCTATGTAATTATGCATGGGCTTGAGGAGGAGGCAGGTTTGTTGGAGAAGGAGGGAGAATGCACGTGTGAATTAGGGAAAGGTCTCTCCTTCTTTGGAGCATGGATGGGTTCAGTGACCTCCTCATACTACTAAGACTTTGGCTTGACACTACCACTTGTGTGTCTAAAGTTTCTGTGTGTGTGTTTGTATGTGTGTGTCTGTCTCTAGGGCTGAGCAGGACCTCCACCTTCCTGTGGTAGCATGTTACTCAGAACCTTGCATAAATCCCAGCCCTCCTAAAAACACGATACATGTATGTTCCTAGAAACTTTTCTTAATGATTCGTGACAGGGTGGTGTTTTAAAGGAGCTCATTTTCCATTTACCACTAAGGCCAGCTCCTCTTTGCTGAAGAGGGTCCTTGACTCTTAGCAGGAACTCCTAAGTATATCAACCCTTTTCAAAAGTTACAGGCTGAAAGTCATGATCTCTCAGGTTAAACCCAATGTTACAACTTTAACTGGGCAAATTCTCATTAGAGACCAGGGGCAGTGACTGTGCGAATGGAATCTAATGTCTTTTCAGGGTGACTTCAATGCAGTAAAGCTCTTGCTAAGGCATTTAACTCTAAAATTGGGCATTGGGGAGACACTGCACCCTCTGAAGTTAGGGGTCAGGAGATTTGGATTTCATTTCCAACCATCCGCCACTCATTCAGCCACTCACATTCAAGGGAAAAGCCTTAGGCCAGTCACTTTCTGTATCTGTTTCTCGATTTTTGCACAGCAGTTTCTGTGGGACGTAAGGCCCACTGGGAAATGATCCCTTTTTCAGCTCAGTGCCTGGGATTTTGAGTATACTTGTCAACCTGGACTTATATACAGCTATGATTTTGGATTAACTCTATTACCTCTCCTAGAAATTAACACAGAAATTTCACAGTTGATTGACAAGAATGAGAATCAGTTCTAAAGAGTGAAAATATAACCAAATCCTTTCTCACTGAAAGAATGCTCAACGCAAGTGGACGCAGTTCCCCCATTCTTACTTCATCACCTATGCACTTAGAGGCAAGTTTTTCAAATTACACAGCTAAAACTGTCCCCGCTTTAAGAGCACTTAAAGCGGGGACAGTTTTAGCTGTGTATTTCCCAAAAGTTGCGTGCTCTGCAGATCAAAAGCTACTTTTGTTGTTACTTTTGGTCCGCAGGAGGAATGGGAGTCCTTTGCAGAGAGCATGGGAGACCCATGAGTCCTTTGCAGTCCTCTTTTCTGCCTCTGAGGGTGAAATGAGAGTGTGAAGCCCTTTGGTAGGTAGCCATTCTCTCAGTTAGGCGCGGTGCGCAGCACAGCTGCAGTCCTCCTTGTGTGGCGACGTTCATCATGAGCCATGTCTGAAAGAGTTGATCGCATTTCATATGCTAGCATGCGGTCTCTTTGACTGTGCCGTTGTTTCAATGAGAGCATCGCTGACAATTCTGTAACCTGATAGCGCTGCCTAATTGTATTCTATGTAATAATGAGGGGGCTTGAGGAGGAGGCAGGTTTGGGGGAGAAGGAGGGAGAATGCCCGTGTGAATTAGGGAAAGGTCTCTCCTTCTTTGGAGCACGGATTGGTTCAGTGCCCTCCTCATACTACTAAGTCTTTGGCTTGACACTACCACTTGTGTGTCTAAAGTTTCTGTGTGTGTGTTTGTATGTGTGTGTCTGTCTCTAGGGCTGAGCAGGACCTCCACCTTCCTGTGGTAGCATGTTACTCAGAACCTTGCATAAATCCCAGCCCTCCTAAAAACACGATACATGTATGTTCTTAGAAAGTTTTCTTAATGATTGGTGACAGAGCGGTGATTTAAAGGAGCTCATTTTCCATTTACCACTAAGGCCAGCTCCTCTTTGCTGAAGAGGGTCCTTGACTCTTACTTTGTGGCAGGAACTCCTAAGTATATCAACCCTTTTCAAAAGTTACAGGCTGAAAGTCATGATCTCTCAGGTTAAATCCAATGTTACAACTTTAACTGGGCAAATTCTCATTAGAGACCAGGGGCAGTGACTGTGCGAATGGAATCTAATGTCTTTTCAGGGTGACTTCAATGCAGTAAAGCTCTTGCTAAGGCATTTAACTCTAAAATTGGGCATTGGGGAGACACTGCACCCTCTGAAGTTAGGGGTCAGGAGATTTGGATTTCATTTCCAACCATCCGCCACTCATTCAGCCACTCACATTCAAGGGAAAAGCCTTAGGCCAGTCACTTTCTGTATCTGTTTCTCGATTTTTGCACAGCAGTTTCTGTGGGACGTAAGGCCCACTGGGAAATGATCCCTTTTTCAGCTCAGTGCCTGGGATTTTGAGTATACTTGTCAACCTGGACTTATATACAGCTATGATTTTGGATTAACTCTATTACCTCTCCTAGAAATTAACACAGAAATTTCACAGTTGATTGACAAGAATGAGAATCAGTTCTAAAGAGTGAAAATATAACCAAATCCTTTCTCACTGAAAGAATGCTCAACGCAAGTGGACGCAGTTCCCCCGTTCTTACTTCATCACCTATGCACTTAGAGGCAAGTTTTTCAAATTACACAGCTAAAACTGTCCCCGCTTTAAGTGCTTTACAGCACTTAAAGCGGGGACAGTTTTAGCTGTGTATTTCCCAAAAGTTGCGTGCTCTGCAGATCAAAAGCTACTTTTGTTGTTACTTTTGGTCCGCAGGAGGAATGGGAGTCCTTTGCAGAGAGCGTGGGAGACCCATGAGTCCTTTGCAGTCCTCTTTTCTGCCTCTGAGGGTGAAATGAGAGTGTGAAGCCCTTTGGTAGGTAGCCATTCTCTCAGTTAGGCGCGGTGCGCAGCACAGCTGCAGTCCTCCTTGTGTGGCGACGTTCATCATGAGCCATGTCTGAAAGAGTTGATCGCATTTCATATGCTAGCATGCGGTCTCTTTGACTGTGCCGTTGTTTCAATGAGAGCATCGCTGACAATTCTGTAACCTGATAGCGCTGCCTAATTGTATTCTATGTAATCATGAGGGGGCTTGAGGAGGAGGCAGGTTTGGGGGAGAAGGAGGGAGAATGCCCGTGTGAATTAGGGAAAGGTCTCTCCTTCTTTGGAGCACGGATTGGTTCAGTGCCCTCCTCATACTACTAAGTCTTTGGCTTGACACTACCAGTTGTGTGTCTAAAGTTTCTGTGTGTGTGTTTGTATGTGTGTGTCTGTCTCTAGGGCTGAGCAGGACCTCCACCTTCCTGTGGTAGCATGTTACTCAGAACCTTGCATAAATCCCAGCCCTCCTAAAAACACGATACATGTATGTTCTTAGAAAGTTTTCTTAATGATTGGTGACAGAGCGGTGATTTAAAGGAGCTCATTTTCCATTTACCACTAAGGCCAGCTCCTCTTTGCTGAAGAGGGTCCTTGACTCTTACTTTGTGGCAGGAACTCCTAAGTATATCAACCCTTTTCAAAAGTTACAGGCTGAAAGTCAAGATCTCTCAGGTTAAACCCAATGTTCCAACTTTAACTGGGCAAATTCTCATTAGAGACCGGGGGGCAATGACTGTGCGGATGGAATCCAATGTCTTTTCAGGGTGACTTCCATGCAGTGAAGCTCTTGCTAAGACATTTAACTCTAAAATTGGGCATTGGGGAGGCACTGCACCCTCTGAAATTAGAGGTCAGGAGATTTGGATTTCATTTCCAACCATCCGCCACTCATTCAGCCACTCACATTCAAGTGACAAGCCTTAGGCCAGTCGCTTTCTGTATCTGTTTCTCGACTGTTGCACAGCGGTTTCTGTGGGACGTAAGGCCCGCTGGGAAATGACCCCTTTTTCAGCTCAGTGCCTGGGATTTTGAGTATACTTGTCAACCTGGACTTATATACACATACGATTTTGGACTAACTCTATTACCTCTGCTAGAAATTAACACAGAAATTTCACAGTTGATTGACAGGAATGAGAATCAGTTCTAAAGGGTTAAAATAAAAACAAATCCTTTCTCAGTGAAAGAATCATCAACTGAAGTGGACACAGTTCCCTCGTTCTAACTTCATCTTCTATGCACTTAGAGGCAAGTTTTTCAAATTACACAGATAAAACTGTCCCCGCTTTAAGTGCTACAAAGCTGGGACAGTTTTAGCTGTGTATTTTACCAAGGTTGTGTGCTCTACAAGCAAAAAGCTACTTTTGTTGTTTCTTTTGGTCCGCAGGAGAAATGGGAGTCCTTTGCAGAGAGCATGGGAGACCCATGAGTCATTTGCAGTCCTCCTTTCTGCCTCTGAGGGTGAAATGAGAGTGTGAAGCACTTTGGTAAGTAGCCATTCTCTCAGGTAGGCTCGGTGCGCAACACATCTGCAGTCCTCCCTGTGTGGCTACATTTATCATGAGCCATGTCTGAAAGAATTAATCCCATTTCATATGCTAGCATGCGGTCTCTTTGACTGTGCTGTTGTTTCAATGAGAGCATCGTTGACAATTCTGTAACGTGATAGCGCTGCCTAATTGTATTCTATGTAATTATGCATGGGCTTGAGGAGGAGGCAGGTTTGTTGGAGAAGGAGGGAGAATGCACGTGTGAATTAGGGAAAGGTCTCTCCTTCTTTGGAGCATGGATGGGTTCAGTGACCTCCTCATACTACTAAGACTTTGGCTTGACACTACCACTTGTGTGTCTAAAGTTTCTGTGTGTGTGTTTGTATGTGTGTGTCTGTCTCTAGGGCTGAGCAGGACCTCCACCTTCCTGTGGTAGCATGTTACTCAGAACCTTGCATAAATCCCAGCCCTCCTAAAAACACGATACATGTATGTTCCTAGAAACTTTTCTTAATGATTCGTGACAGGGCGGCGTTTTAAAGGAGCTCATTTTCCATTTACCACTAAGGCCAGCTCCTCTTTGCTGAAGAGGGTCCTTGACTCTTAGCAGGAACTCCTAAGTATATCAACCCTTTTCAAAAGTTACAGGCTGAAAGTCATGATCTCTCAGGTTAAGCCCAATGTCACAACTTTAACTGGGCAAATTCTCATTAGAGACCAGGGGCAGTGACTGTGCGAATGGAATCTAATGTCTTTTCAGGGTGACTTCAATGCAGTAAAGCTCTTGCTAAGGCATTTAACTCTAAAATTGGGCATTGGGGAGACACTGCACCCTCTGAAGTTAGGGGTCAGGAGATTTGGATTTCATTTCCAACCATCCGCCACTCATTCAGCCACTCACATTCAAGGGAAAAGCCTTAGGCCAGTCACTTTCTGTATCTGTTTCTCGATTTTTGCACAGCAGTTTCTGTGGGACGTAAGGCCCACTGGGAAATGATCCCTTTTTCAGCTCAGTGCCTGGGATTTTGAGTATACTTGTCAACCTGGACTTATATACAGCTATGATTTTGGATTAACTCTATTACCTCTCCTAGAAATTAACACAGAAATTTCACAGTTGATTGACAAGAATGAGAATCAGTTCTAAAGAGTGAAAATATAACCAAATCCTTTCTCACTGAAAGAATGCTCAACGCAAGTGGACGCAGTTCCCCCGTTCTTACTTCATCACCTATGCACTTAGAGGCAAGTTTTTCAAATTACACAGCTAAAACTGTCCCCGCTTTAAGTGCTTTACAGCACTTAAAGCGGGGACAGTTTTAGCTGTGTATTTCCCAAAAGTTGCGTGCTCTGCAGATCAAAAGCTACTTTTGTTGTTACTTTTGGTCCGCAGGAGGAATGGGAGTCCTTTGCAGAGAGCGTGGGAGACCCATGAGTCCTTTGCAGTCCTCTTTTCTGCCTCTGAGGGTGAAATGAGAGTGTGAAGCCCTTTGGTAGGTAGCCATTCTCTCAGTTAGGCGCGGTGCGCAGCACAGCTGCAGTCCTCCTTGTGTGGCGACGTTCATCATGAGCCATGTCTGAAAGAGTTGATCGCATTTCATATGCTAGCATGCGGTCTCTTTGACTGTGCCGTTGTTTCAATGAGAGCATCGCTGACAATTCTGTAACCTGATAGCGCTGCCTAATTGTATTCTATGTAATAATGAGGGGGCTTGAGGAGGAGGCAGGTTTGGGGGAGAAGGAGGGAGAATGCCCGTGTGAATTAGGGAAAGGTCTCTCCTTCTTTGGAGCACGGATTGGTTCAGTGCCCTCCTCATACTACTAAGTCTTTGGCTTGACACTACCACTTGTGTGTCTAAAGTTTCTGTGTGTGTGTTTGTATGTGTGTGTCTGTCTCTAGGGCTGAGCAGGACCTCCACCTTCCTGTGGTAGCATGTTACTCAGAACCTTGCATAAATCCCAGCCCTCCTAAAAACACGATACATGTATGTTCTTAGAAAGTTTTCTTAATGATTGGTGACAGAGCGGTGATTTAAAGGAGCTCATTTTCCATTTACCACTAAGGCCAGCTCCTCTTTGCTGAAGAGGGTCCTTGACTCTTACTTTGTGGCAGGAACTCCTAAGTATATCAACCCTTTTCAAAAGTTACAGGCTGAAAGTCATGATCTCTCAGGTTAAACCCAATGTTCCAACTTTAACTGGGCAAATTCTCATTAGAGACCGGGGGGCAATGACTGTGCGGATGGAATCCAATGTCTTTTCAGGGTGACTTCCATGCAGTGAAGCTCTTGCTAAGACATTTAACTCTAAAATTGGGCATTGGGGAGGCACTGCACCCTCTGAAATTAGAGGTCAGGAGATTTGGATTTCATTTCCAACCATCCGCCACTCATTCAGCCACTCACATTCAAGTGACAAGCCTTAGGCCAGTCGCTTTCTGTATCTGTTTCTCGACTGTTGCACAGCGGTTTCTGTGGGACGTAAGGCCCGCTGGGAAATGACCCCTTTTTCAGCTCAGTGCCTGGGATTTTGAGTATACTTGTCAACCTGGACTTATATACACCTACGATTTTGGACTAACTCTATTACCTCTGCTAGAAATTAACACAGAAATTTCACAGTTGATTGACAGGAATGAGAATCAGTTCTAAAGGGTTAAAATAAAAACAAATCCTTTCTCAGTGAAAGAATCATCAACTGAAGTGGACACAGTTCCCTCGTTCTAACTTCATCTTCTATGCACTTAGAGGCAAGTTTTTCAAATTACACAGATAAAACTGTCCCCGCTTTAAGTGCTACAAAGCTGGGACAGTTTCAGCTGTGTATTTTACCAAGGTTGTGTGCTCTACAAGCAAAAAGCTACTTTTGTTGTTTCTTTTGGTCCGCAGGAGAAATGGGAGTCCTTTGCAGAGAGCATGGGAGACCCATGAGTCATTTGCAGTCCTCCTTTCTGCCTCTGAGGGTGAAATGAGAGTGTGAAGCACTTTGGTAAGTAGCCATTCTCTCAGGTAGGCTCGGTGCGCAACACATCTGCAGTCCTCCCTGTGTGGCTACATTTATCATGAGCCATGTCTGAAAGAATTAATCCCATTTCATATGCTAGCATGCGGTCTCTTTGACTGTGCTGTTGTTTCAATGAGAGCATCGTTGACAATTCTGTAACGTGATAGCGCTGCCTAATTGTATTCTATGTAATTATGCATGGGCTTGAGGAGGAGGCAGGTTTGTTGGAGAAGGAGGGAGAATGCACGTGTGAATTAGGGAAAGGTCTCTCCTTCTTTGGAGCATGGATGGGTTCAGTGACCTCCTCATACTACTAAGACTTTGGCTTGACACTACCACTTGTGTGTCTAAAGTTTCTGTGTGTGTGTTTGTATGTGTGTGTCTGTCTCTAGGGCTGAGCAGGACCTCCACCTTCCTGTGGTAGCATGTTACTCAGAACCTTGCATAAATCCCAGCCCTCCTAAAAACACGATACATGTATGTTCCTAGAAACTTTTCTTAATGATTCGTGACAGGGTGGCGTTTTAAAGGAGCTCATTTTCCATTTACCACTAAGGCCAGCTCCTCTTTGCTGAAGAGGGTCCTTGACTCTTAGCAGGAACTCCTAAGTATATCAACCCTTTTCAAAAGTTACAGGCTGAAAGTCATGATCTCTCAGGTTAAACCCAATGTTACAACTTTAACTGGGCAAATTCTCATTAGAGACCAGGGGCAGTGACTGTGCGAATGGAATCTAATGTCTTTTCAGGGTGACTTCAATGCAGTAAAGCTCTTGCTAAGGCATTTAACTCTAAAATTGGGCATTGGGGAGACACTGCACCCTCTGAAGTTAGGGGTCAGGAGATTTGGATTTCATTTCCAACCATCCGCCACTCATTCAGCCACTCACATTCAAGGGAAAAGCCTTAGGCCAGTCACTTTCTGTATCTGTTTCTCGATTTTTGCACAGCAGTTTCTGTGGGACGTAAGGCCCACTGGGAAATGATCCCTTTTTCAGCTCAGTGCCTGGGATTTTGAGTATACTTGTCAACCTGGACTTATATACAGCTATGATTTTGGATTAACTCTATTACCTCTCCTAGAAATTAACACAGAAATTTCACAGTTGATTGACAAGAATGAGAATCAGTTCTAAAGAGTGAAAATATAACCAAATCCTTTCTCGCTGAAAGAATGCTCAACGCAAGTGGACGCAGTTCCCCCGTTCTTACTTCATCACCTATGCACTTAGAGGCAAGTTTTTCAAATTACACAGCTAAAACTGTCCCCGCTTTAAGTGCTTTACAGCACTTAAAGCGGGGACAGTTTTAGCTGTGTATTTCCCAAAAGTTGCGTGCTCTGCAGATCAAAAGCTACTTTTGTTGTTACTTTTGGTCCGCAGGAGGAATGGGAGTCCTTTGCAGAGAGCGTGGGAGACCCATGAGTCCTTTGCAGTCCTCTTTTCTGCCTCTGAGGGTGAAATGAGAGTGTGAAGCCCTTTGGTAGGTAGCCATTCTCTCAGTTAGGCGCGGTGCGCAGCACAGCTGCAGTCCTCCTTGTGTGGCGACGTTCATCATGAGCCATGTCTGAAAGAGTTGATCGCATTTCATATGCTAGCATGCGGTCTCTTTGACTGTGCCGTTGTTTCAATGAGAGCATCGCTGACAATTCTGTAACCTGATAGCGCTGCCTAATTGTATTCTATGTAATCATGAGGGGGCTTGAGGAGGAGGCAGGTTTGGGGGAGAAGGAGGGAGAATGCCCGTGTGAATTAGGGAAAGGTCTCTCCTTCTTTGGAGCACGGATTGGTTCAGTGCCCTCCTCATACTACTAAGTCTTTGGCTTGACACTACCAGTTGTGTGTCTAAAGTTTCTGTGTGTGTGTTTGTATGTGTGTGTCTGTCTCTAGGGCTGAGCAGGACCTCCACCTTCCTGTGGTAGCATGTTACTCAGAACCTTGCATAAATCCCAGCCCTCCTAAAAACACGATACATGTATGTTCTTAGAAAGTTTTCTTAATGATTGGTGACAGAGCGGTGATTTAAAGGAGCTCATTTTCCATTTACCACTAAGGCCAGCTCCTCTTTGCTGAAGAGGGTCCTTGACTCTTACTTTGTGGCAGGAACTCCTAAGTATATCAACCCTTTTCAAAAGTTACAGGCTGAAAGTCAAGATCTCTCAGGTTAGACCCAATGTTCCAACTTTAACTGGGCAAATTCTCATTAGAGACCGGGGGGCAATGACTGTGCGGATGGAATCCAATGTCTTTTCAGGGTGACTTCCATGCAGTGAAGCTCTTGCTAAGACATTTAACTCTAAAATTGGGCATTGGGGAGGCACTGCACCCTCTGAAATTAGAGGTCAGGAGATTTGGATTTCATTTCCAACCATCCGCCACTCATTCAGCCACTCACATTCAAGTGACAAGCCTTAGGCCAGTCACTTTCTGTATCTGTTTCTCGACTGTTGCACAGCGGTTTCTGTGGGACGTAAGGCCCGCTGGGAAATGACCCCTTTTTCAGCTCAGTGCCTGGGATTTTGAGTATACTTGTCAACCTGGACTTATATACACCTACGATTTTGGACTAACTCTATTACCTCTGCTAGAAATTAACACAGAAATTTCACAGTTGATTGACAGGAATGAGAATCAGTTCTAAAGGGTTAAAATAAAAACAAATCCTTTCTCAGTGAAAGAATCATCAACTGAAGTGGACACAGTTCCCTCGTTCTAACTTCATCTTCTATGCACTTAGAGGCAAGTTTTTCAAATTACACAGATAAAACTGTCCCCGCTTTAAGTGCTACAAAGCTGGGACAGTTTTAGCTGTGTATTTTACCAAGGTTGTGTGCTCTACAAGCAAAAAGCTACTTTTGTTGTTTCTTTTGGTCCGCAGGAGAAATGGGAGTCCTTTGCAGAGAGCATGGGAGACCCATGAGTCATTTGCAGTCCTCCTTTCTGCCTCTGAGGGTGAAATGAGAGTGTGAAGCACTTTGGTAAGTAGCCATTCTCTCAGGTAGGCTCGGTGCGCAACACATCTGCAGTCCTCCCTGTGTGGCTACATTTATCATGAGCCAAGTCTGAAAGAATTAATCCCATTTCATATGCTAGCATGCGGTCTCTTTGACTGTGCTGTTGTTTCAATGAGAGCATCGTTGACAATTCTGTAACGTGATAGCGCTGCCTAATTGTATTCTGTGTAATAATGCATGGGCTTGAGGAGGAGGCAGGTTTGTTGGAGAAGGAGGGAGAATGCACGTGTGAATTAGGGAAAGGTCTCTCCTTCTTTGGAGCATGGATGGGTTCAGTGACCTCCTCATACTACTAAGACTTTGGCTTGACACTACCACTTGTGTGTCTAAAGTTTCTGTGTGTGTGTTTGTATGTGTGTGTCTGTCTCTAGGGCTGAGCAGGACCTCCACCTTCCTGTGGTAGCATGTTACTCAGAACCTTGCATAAATCCCAGCCCTCCTAAAAACACGATACATGTATGTTCCTAGAAACTTTTCTTAATGATTCGTGACAGGGCGGTGTTTTAAAGGAGCTCATTTTCCATTTACCACTAAGGCCAGCTCCTCTTTGCTGAAGAGGGTCCTTGACTCTTAGCAGGAACTCCTAAGTATATCAACCCTTTTCAAAAGTTACAGGCTGAAAGTCATGATCTCTCAGGTTAAACCCAATGTTACAACTTTAACTGGGCAAATTCTCATTAGAGACCAGGGGCAGTGACTGTGCGAATGGAATCTAATGTCTTTTCAGGGTGACTTCAATGCAGTAAAGCTCTTGCTAAGGCATTTAACTCTAAAATTGGGCATTGGGGAGACACTGCACCCTCTGAAGTTAGGGGTCAGGAGATTTGGATTTCATTTCCAACCATCCGCCACTCATTCAGCCACTCACATTCAAGGGAAAAGCCTTAGGCCAGTCACTTTCTGTATCTGTTTCTCGATTTTTGCACAGCAGTTTCTGTGGGACGTAAGGCCCACTGGGAAATGATCCCTTTTTCAGCTCAGTGCCTGGGATTTTGAGTATACTTGTCAACCTGGACTTATATACAGCTATGATTTTGGATTAACTCTATTACCTCTCCTAGAAATTAACACAGAAATTTCACAGTTGATTGACAAGAATGAGAATCAGTTCTAAAGAGTGAAAATATAACCAAATCCTTTCTCACTGAAAGAATGCTCAACGCAAGTGGACGCAGTTCCCCCGTTCTTACTTCATCACCTATGCACTTAGAGGCAAGTTTTTCAAATTACACAGCTAAAACTGTCCCCGCTTTAAGTGCTTTACAGCACTTAAAGCGGGGACAGTTTTAGCTGTGTATTTCCCAAAAGTTGCGTGCTCTGCAGATCAAAAGCTACTTTTGTTGTTACTTTTGGTCCGCAGGAGGAATGGGAGTCCTTTGCAGAGAGCGTGGGAGACCCATGAGTCCTTTGCAGTCCTCTTTTCTGCCTCTGAGGGTGAAATGAGAGTGTGAAGCCCTTTGGTAGGTAGCCATTCTCTCAGTTAGGCGCGGTGCGCAGCACAGCTGCAGTCCTCCTTGTGTGGCGACGTTCATCATGAGCCATGTCTGAAAGAGTTGATCGCATTTCATATGCTAGCATGCGGTCTCTTTGACTGTGCCGTTGTTTCAATGAGAGCATCGCTGACAATTCTGTAACCTGATAGCGCTGCCTAATTGTATTCTATGTAATCATGAGGGGGCTTGAGGAGGAGGCAGGTTTGGGGGAGAAGGAGGGAGAATGCCCGTGTGAATTAGGGAAAGGTCTCTCCTTCTTTGGAGCACGGATTGGTTCAGTGCCCTCCTCATACTACTAAGTCTTTGGCTTGACACTACCACTTGTGTGTCTAAAGTTTCTGTGTGTGTGTTTGTATGTGTGTGTCTGTCTCTAGGGCTGAGCAGGACCTCCACCTTCCTGTGGTAGCATGTTACTCAGAACCTTGCATAAATCCCAGCCCTCCTAAAAACACGATACATGTATGTTCTTAGAAAGTTTTCTTAATGATTGGTGACAGAGCGGTGATTTAAAGGAGCTCATTTTCCATTTACCACTAAGGCCAGCTCCTCTTTGCTGAAGAGGGTCCTTGACTCTTACTTTGTGGCAGGAACTCCTAAGTATATCAACCCTTTTCAAAAGTTACAGGCTGAAAGTCAAGATCTCTCAGGTTAAACCCAATGTTCCAACTTTAACTGGGCAAATTCTCATTAGAGACCGGGGGGCAATGACTGTGCGGATGGAATCCAATGTCTTTTCAGGGTGACTTCCATGCAGTGAAGCTCTTGCTAAGACATTTAACTCTAAAATTGGGCATTGGGGAGGCACTGCACCCTCTGAAATTAGAGGTCAGGAGATTTGGATTTCATTTCCAACCATCCGCCACTCATTCAGCCACTCACATTCAAGTGACAAGCCTTAGGCCAGTCGCTTTCTGTATCTGTTTCTCGACTGTTGCACAGTGGTTTCTGTGGGACGTAAGGCCCGCTGGGAAATGACCCCTTTTTCAGCTCAGTGCCTGGGATTTTGAGTATACTTGTCAACCTGGACTTATATACACCTACGATTTTGGACTAACTCTATTACCTCTGCTAGAAATTAACACAGAAATTTCACAGTTGATTGACAGGAATGAGAATCAGTTCTAAAGGGTTAAAATAAAAACAAATCCTTTCTCAGTGAAAGAATCATCAACTGAAGTGGACACAGTTCCCTCGTTCTAACTTCATCTTCTATGCACTTAGAGGCAAGTTTTTCAAATTACACAGATAAAACTGTCCCCGCTTTAAGTGCTACAAAGCTGGGACAGTTTTAGCTGTGTATTTTACCAAGGTTGTGTGCTCTACAAGCAAAAAGCTACTTTTGTTGTTTCTTTTGGTCCGCAGGAGAAATGGGAGTCCTTTGCAGAGAGCATGGGAGACCCATGAGTCATTTGCAGTCCTCCTTTCTGCCTCTGAGGGTGAAATGAGAGTGTGAAGCACTTTGGTAAGTAGCCATTCTCTCAGGTAGGCTCGGTGCGCAACACATCTGCAGTCCTCCCTGTGTGGCTACATTTATCATGAGCCATGTCTGAAAGAATTAATCCCATTTCATATGCTAGCATGCGGTCTCTTTGACTGTGCTGTTGTTTCAATGAGAGCATCGTTGACAATTCTGTAACGTGATAGCGCTGCCTAATTGTATTCTATGTAATTATGCATGGGCTTGAGGAGGAGGCAGGTTTGTTGGAGAAGGAGGGAGAATGCACGTGTGAATTAGGGAACGGTCTCTCCTTCTTTGGAGCATGGATGGGTTCAGTGACCTCCTCATACTACTAAGACTTTGGCTTGACACTACCACTTGTGTGTCTAAAGTTTCTGTGTGTGTGTTTGTATGTGTGTGTCTGTCTCTAGGGCTGAGCAGGACCTCCACCTTCCTGTGGTAGCATGTTACTCAGAACCTTGCATAAATCCCAGCCCTCCTAAAAACACGATACATGTATGTTCCTAGAAACTTTTCTTAATGATTCGTGACAGGGCGGCGTTTTAAAGGAGCTCATTTTCCATTTACCACTAAGGCCAGCTCCTCTTTGCTGAAGAGGGTCCTTGACTCTTAGCAGGAACTCCTAAGTATATCAACCCTTTTCAAAAGTTACAGGCTGAAAGTCATGATCTCTCAGGTTAAACCCAATGTTACAACTTTAACTGGGCAAATTCTCATTAGAGACCAGGGGCAGTGACTGTGCGAATGGAATCTAATGTCTTTTCAGGGTGACTTCAATGCAGTAAAGCTCTTGCTAAGGCATTTAACTCTAAAATTGGGCATTGGGGAGACACTGCACCCTCTGAAGTTAGGGGTCAGGAGATTTG
The DNA here is from genome assembly GCF_030222135.1 of Aotus nancymaae. Classification (NCBI taxonomy): domain Eukaryota; kingdom Metazoa; phylum Chordata; class Mammalia; order Primates; family Aotidae; genus Aotus; species Aotus nancymaae. Next base: position 212,760 of record NW_026988460.1, read on the forward strand.
GATTTCATTTCCAACCATCCGCCACTCATTCAGCCACTCACATTCAAGGGAAAAGCCTTAGGCCAGTCACTTTCTGTATCTGTTTCTCGATTTTTGCACAGCAGTTTCTGTGGGACGTAAGGCCCACTGGGAAATGATCCCTTTTTCAGCTCAGTGCCTGGGATTTTGAGTATACTTGTCAACCTGGACTTATATACAGCTATGATTTTGGATTAACTCTATTACCTCTCCTAGAAATTAACACAGAAATTTCACAGTTGATTGACAAGAATGAGAATCAGTTCTAAAGAGTGAAAATATAACCAAATCCTTTCTCACTGAAAGAATGCTCAACGCAAGTGGACGCAGTTCCCCCGTTCTTACTTCATCACCTATGCACTTAGAGGCAAGTTTTTCAAATTACACAGCTAAAACTGTCCCCGCTTTAAGTGCTTTACAGCACTTAAAGCGGGGACAGTTTTAGCTGTGTATTTCCCAAAAGTTGCGTGCTCTGCAGATCAAAAGCTACTTTTGTTGTTACTTTTGGTCCGCAGGAGGAATGGGAGTCCTTTGCAGAGAGCGTGGGAGACCCATGAGTCCTTTGCAGTCCTCTTTTCTGCCTCTGAGGGTGAAATGAGAGTGTGAAGCCCTTTGGTAGGTAGCCATTCTCTCAGTTAGGCGCGGTGCGCAGCACAGCTGCAGTCCTCCTTGTGTGGCGACGTTCATCATGAGCCATGTCTGAAAGAGTTGATCGCATTTCATATGCTAGCATGCGGTCTCTTTGACTGTGCCGTTGTTTCAATGAGAGCATCGCTGACAATTCTGTAACCTGATAGCGCTGCCTAATTGTATTCTATGTAATCATGAGGGGGCTTGAGGAGGAGGCAGGTTTGGGGGAGAAGGAGGGAGAATGCCCGTGTGAATTAGGGAAAGGTCTCTCCTTCTTTGGAGCACGGATTGGTTCAGTGCCCTCCTCATACTACTAAGTCTTTGGCTTGACACTACCACTTGTGTGTCTAAAGTTTCTGTGTGTGTGTTTGTATGTGTGTGTCTGTCTCTAGGGCTGAGCAGGACCTCCACCTTCCTGTGGTAGCATGTTACTCAGAACCTTGCATAAATCCCAGCCCTCCTAAAAACACGATACATGTATGTTCTTAGAGAGTTTTCTTAATGATTGGTGACAGAGCGGTGATTTAAAGGAGCTCATTTTCCATTTACCACTAAGGCCAGCTCCTCTTTGCTGAAGAGGGTCCTTGACTCTTACTTTGTGGCAGGAACTCCTAAGTATATCAACCCTTTTCAAAAGTTACAGGCTGAAAGTCAAGATCTCTCAGGTTAAACCCAATGTTCCAACTTTAACTGGGCAAATTCTCATTAGAGACCGGGGGGCAATGACTGTGCGGATGGAATCCAATGTCTTTTCAGGGTGACTTCCATGCAGTGAAGCTCTTGCTAAGACATTTAACTCTAAAATTGGGCATTGGGGAGGCACTGCACCCTCTGAAATTAGAGGTCAGGAGATTTGGATTTCATTTCCAACCATCCGCCACTCATTCAGCCACTCACATTCAAGTGACAAGCCTTAGGCCAGTCACTTTCTGTATCTGTTTCTCGACTGTTGCACAGCAGTTTCTGTGGGACGTAAGGCCCGCTGGGAAATGACCCCTTTTTCAGCTCAGTGCCTGGGATTTTGAGTATACTTGTCAACCTGGACTTATATACACCTACGATTTTGGACTAACTCTATTACCTCTGCTAGAAATTAACACAGAAATTTCACAGTTGATTGACAGGAATGAGAATCAGTTCTAAAGGGTTAAAATAAAAACAAATCCTTTCTCAGTGAAAGAATCATCAACTGAAGTGGACACAGTTCCCTCGTTCTAACTTCATCTTCTATGCACTTAGAGGCAAGTTTTTCAAATTACACAGATAAAACTGTCCCCGCTTTAAGTGCTACAAAGCTGGGACAGTTTTAGCTGTGTATTTTACCAAGGTTGTGTGCTCTACAAGCAAAAAGCTACTTTTGTTGTTTCTTTTGGTCCGCAGGAGAAATGGGAGTCCTTTGCAGAGAGCATGGGAGACCCATGAGTCATTTGCAGTCCTCCTTTCTGCCTCTGAGGGTGAAATGAGAGTGTGAAGCACTTTGGTAAGTAGCCATTCTCTCAGGTAGGCTCGGTGCGCAACACATCTGCAGTCCTCCTTGTGTGGCGACGTTCATCATGAGCCATGTCTGAAAGAGTTGATCGCATTTCATATGCTAGCATGCGGTCTCTTTGACTGTGCCGTTGTTTCAATGAGAGCATCGCTGACAATTCTGTAACCTGATAGCGCTGCCTAATTGTATTCTATGTAATCATGAGGGGGCTTGAGGAGGAGGCAGGTTTGGGGGAGAAGGAGGGAGAATGCCCGTGTGAATTAGGGAAAGGTCTCTCCTTCTTTGGAGCACGGATTGGTTCAGTGCCCTCCTCATACTACTAAGTCTTTGGCTTGACACTACCACTTGTGTGTCTAAAGTTTCTGTGTGTGTGTTTGTATGTGTGTGTCTGTCTCTAGGGCTGAGCAGGACCTCCACCTTCCTGTGGTAGCATGTTACTCAGAACCTTGCATAAATCCCAGCCCTCCTAAAAACACGATACATGTATGTTCTTAGAAAGTTTTCTTAATGATTCGTGACATGGCGGCGTTTTAAAGGAGCTCATTTTCCATTTACCACTAAGGCCAGCTCCTCTTTGCTGAAGAGGGTCCTTGACTCTTAGCAGGAACTCCTAAGTATATCAACCCTTTTCAAAAGTTACAGGCTGAAAGTCATGATCTCTCAGGTTAAACCCAATGTTACAACTTTAACTGGGCAAATTCTCATTAGAGACCAGGGGCAGTGACTGTGCGAATGGAATCTAATGTCTTTTCAGGGTGACTTCAATGCAGTAAAGCTCTTGCTAAGGCATTTAACTCTAAAATTGGGCATTGGGGAGACACTGCACCCTCTGAAGTTAGGGGTCAGGAGATTTGGATTTCATTTCCAACCATCCGCCACTCATTCAGCCACTCACATTCAAGGGAAAAGCCTTAGGCCAGTCACTTTCTGTATCTGTTTCTCGATTTTTGCACAGCAGTTTCTGTGGGACGTAAGGCCCACTGGGAAATGATCCCTTTTTCAGCTCAGTGCCTGGGATTTTGAGTATACTTGTCAACCTGGACTTATATACAGCTATGATTTTGGATTAACTCTATTACCTCTCCTAGAAATTAACACAGAAATTTCACAGTTGATTGACAAGAATGAGAATCAGTTCTAAAGAGTGAAAATATAACCAAATCCTTTCTCACTGAAAGAATGCTCAACGCAAGTGGACGCAGTTCCCCCGTTCTTACTTCATCACCTATGCACTTAGAGGCAAGTTTTTCAAATTACACAGCTCAAACTGTCCCCGCTTTAAGTGCTGTAAAGCACTTAAAGCGGGGACAGTTTTAGCTGTGTATTTCCCAAAAGTTGCGTGCTCTGCAGATCAAAAGCTACTTTTGTTGTTACTTTTGGTCCGCAGGAGGAATGGGAGTCCTTTGCAGAGAGCGTGGGAGACCCATGAGTCCTTTGCAGTCCTCTTTTCTGCCTCTGAGGGTGAAATGAGAGTGTGAAGCCCTTTGGTAGGTAGCCATTCTCTCAGTTAGGCGCGGTGCGCAGCACAGCTGCAGTCCTCCTTGTGTGGCGACGTTCATCATGAGCCATGTCTGAAAGAGTTGATCGCATTTCATATGCTAGCATGCGGTCTCTTTGACTGTGCCGTTGTTTCAATGAGAGCATCGCTGACAATTCTGTAACCTGATAGCGCTGCCTAATTGTATTCTATGTAATCATGAGGGGGCTTGAGGAGGAGGCAGGTTTGGGGGAGAAGGAGGGAGAATGCCCGTGTGAATTAGGGAAAGGTCTCTCCTTCTTTGGAGCACGGATTGGTTCAGTGCCCTCCTCATACTACTAAGTCTTTGGCTTGACACTACCAGTTGTGTGTCTAAAGTTTCTGTGTGTGTGTTTGTATGTGTGTGTCTGTCTCTAGGGCTGAGCAGGACCTCCACCTTCCTGTGGTAGCATGTTACTCAGAACCTTGCATAAATCCCAGCCCTCCTAAAAACACGATACATGTATGTTCTTAGAAAGTTTTCTTAATGATTGGTGACAGAGCGGTGATTTAAAGGAGCTCATTTTCCATTTACCACTAAGGCCAGCTCCTCTTTGCTGAAGAGGGTCCTTGACTCTTACTTTGTGGCAGGAACTCCTAAGTATATCAACCCTTTTCAAAAGTTACAGGCTGAAAGTCAAGATCTCTCAGGTTAAACCCAATGTTCCAACTTTAACTGGGCAAATTCTCATTAGAGACCGGGGGGCAATGACTGTGCGGATGGAATCCAATGTCTTTTCAGGGTGACTTCCATGCAGTGAAGCTCTTGCTAAGACATTTAACTCTAAAATTGGGCATTGGGGAGGCACTGCACCCTCTGAAATTAGAGGTCAGGAGATTTGGATTTCATTTCCAACCATCCGCCACTCATTCAGCCACTCACATTCAAGTGACAAGCCTTAGGCCAGTCGCTTTCTGTATCTGTTTCTCGACTGTTGCACAGCGGTTTCTGTGGGACGTAAGGCCCGCTGGGAAATGACCCCTTTTTCAGCTCAGTGCCTGGGATTTTGAGTATACTTGTCAACCTGGACTTATATACACCTACGATTTTGGACTAACTCTATTACCTCTGCTAGAAATTAACACAGAAATTTCACAGTTGATTGACAGGAATGAGAATCAGTTCTAAAGGGTTAAAATAAAAACAAATCCTTTCTCAGTGAAAGAATCATCAACTGAAGTGGACACAGTTCCCTCGTTCTAACTTCATCTTCTATGCACTTAGAGGCAAGTTTTTCAAATTACACAGATAAAACTGTCCCCGCTTTAAGTGCTACAAAGCTGGGACAGTTTTAGCTGTGTATTTTACCAAGGTTGTGTGCTCTACAAGCAAAAAGCTACTTTTGTTGTTTCTTTTGGTCCGCAGGAGAAATGGGAGTCCTTTGCAGAGAGCATGGGAGACCCATGAGTCATTTGCAGTCCTCCTTTCTGCCTCTGAGGGTGAAATGAGAGTGTGAAGCACTTTGGTAAGTAGCCATTCTCTCAGGTAGGCTCGGTGCGCAACACATCTGCAGTCCTCCCTGTGTGGCTACATTTATCATGAGCCATGTCTGAAAGAGTTGATCCCATTTCATATGCTAGCATGCGGTCTCTTTGACTGTGCTGTTGCTTCAATGAGAGCATCGTTGACAATTCTGTAACGTGATAGCGCTGCCTAATTGTATTCTATGTAATTATGCATGGGCTTGAGGAGGAGGCAGGTTTGTTGGAGAAGGAGGGAGAATGCACGTGTGAATTAGGGAAAGGTCTCTCCTTCTTTGGAGCATGGATGGGTTCAGTGACCTCCTCATACTACTAAGACTTTGGCTTGACACTACCACTTGTGTGTCTAAAGTTTCTGTGTGTGTGTTTGTATGTGTGTGTCTGTCTCTAGGGCTGAGCAGGACCTCCACCTTCCTGTGGTAGCATGTAACTCAGAACCTTGCATAAATCCCAGCCCTCCTAAAAACACGATACATGTATGTTCCTAGAAACTTTTCTTAATGATTCGTGACAGGGTGGTGTTTTAAAGGAGCTCATTTTCCATTTACCACTAAGGCCAGCTCCTCTTTGCTGAAGAGGGTCCTTGACTCTTAGCAGGAACTCCTAAGTATATCAACCCTTTTCAAAATTACAGGCTGAAAGTCATGATCTCTCAGGTTAAACCCAATGTTACAACTTTAACTGGGCAAATTCTCATTAGAGACCAGGGGCAGTGACTGTGCGAATGGAATCTAATGTCTTTTCAGGGTGACTTCAATGCAGTAAAGCTCTTGCTAAGGCATTTAACTCTAAAATTGGGCATTGGGGAGACACTGCACCCTCTGAAGTTAGGGGTCAGGAGATTTGGATTTCATTTCCAACCATCCGCCACTCATTCAGCCACTCACATTCAAGGGAAAAGCCTTAGGCCAGTCACTTTCTGTATCTGTTTCTCGATTTTTGCACAGCAGTTTCTGTGGGACGTAAGGCCCACTGGGAAATGATCCCTTTTTCAGCTCAGTGCCTGGGATTTTGAGTATACTTGTCAACCTGGACTTATATACAGCTATGATTTTGGATTAACTCTATTACCTCTCCTAGAAATTAACACAGAAATTTCACAGTTGATTGACAAGAATGAGAATCAGTTCTAAAGAGTGAAAATATAACCAAATCCTTTCTCACTGAAAGAATGCTCAACGCAAGTGGACGCAGTTCCCCCGTTCTTACTTCATCACCTATGCACTTAGAGGCAAGTTTTTCAAATTACACAGCTCAAACTGTCCCCGCTTTAAGTGCTGTAAAGCACTTAAAGCGGGGACAGTTTTAGCTGTGTATTTCCCAAAAGTTGCGTGCTCTGCAGATCAAAAGCTACTTTTGTTGTTACTTTTGGTCCGCAGGAGGAATGGGAGTCCTTTGCAGAGAGCGTGGGAGACCCATGAGTCCTTTGCAGTCCTCTTTTCTGCCTCTGAGGGTGAAATGAGAGTGTGAAGCCCTTTGGTAGGTAGCCATTCTCTCAGTTAGGCGCGGTGCGCAGCACAGCTGCAGTCCTCCTTGTGTGGCGACGTTCATCATGAGCCATGTCTGAAAGAGTTGATCGCATTTCATATGCTAGCATGCAGTCTCTTTGACTGTGCCGTTGTTTCAATGAGAGCATCGCTGACAATTCTGTAACCTGATAGCGCTGCCTAATTGTATTCTATGTAATAATGAGGGGTCTTGAGGAGGAGGCAGGTTTGGGGGAGAAGGAGGGAGAATGCCCGTGTGAGTTAGGGAAAGGTCTCTCCTTCTTTGGAGCACGGATTGGTTCAGTGCCCTCCTCATACTACTAAGTCTTTGGCTTGACACTACCACTTGTGTGTCTAAAGTTTCTGTGTGTGTATTTGTATGTGTGTGTCTGTCTCTAGGGCTGAGCAGGACCTCCACCTTCCTGTGGTAGCATGTTACTCAGAACCTTGCATAAATCCCAGCCCTCCTAAAAACACGATACATGTATGTTCTTAGAAAGTTTTCTTAATGATTGGTGACAGAGCGGTGATTTAAAGGAGCTCATTTTCCATTTACCACTAAGGCCAGCTCCTCTTTGCTGAAGAGGGTCCTTGACTCTTACTTTGTGGCAGGAACTCCTAAGTATATCAACCCTTTTCAAAAGTTACAGGCTGAAAGTCAAGATCTCTCAGGTTAAACCCAATGTTCCAACTTTAACTGGGCAAATTCTCATTAGAGACCGGGGGGCAATGACTGTGCGGATGGAATCCAATGTCTTTTCAGGGTGACTTCCATGCAGTGAAGCTCTTGCTAAGACATTTAACTCTAAAATTGGGCATTGGGGAGGCACTGCACCCTCTGAAATTAGAGGTCAGGAGATTTGGATTTCATTTCCAACCATCCACCACTCATTCAGCCACTCACATTCAAGTGACAAGCCTTAGGCCAGTCGCTTTCTGTATCTGTTTCTCGACTGTTGCACAGCGGTTTCTGTGGGACGTAAGGCCCGCTGGGAAATGACCCCTTTTTCAGCTCAGTGCCTGGGATTTTGAGTATACTTGTCAACCTGGACTTATATACACCTACGATTTTGGACTAACTCTATTACCTCTGCTAGAAATTAACACAGAAATTTCACAGTTGATTGACAGGAATGAGAATCAGTTCTAAAGGGTTAAAATAAAAACAAATCCTTTCTCAGTGAAAGAATCATCAACTGAAGTGGACACAGTTCCCTCGTTCTAACTTCATCTTCTATGCACTTAGAGGCAAGTTTTTCAAATTACACAGATAAAACTGTCCCCGCTTTAAGTGCTACAAAGCTGGGACAGTTTTAGCTGTGTATTTTACCAAGGTTGTGTGCTCTACAAGCAAAAAGCTACTTTTGTTGTTTCTTTTGGTCCGCAGGAGAAATGGGAGTCCTTTGCAGAGAGCATGGGAGACCCATGAGTCATTTGCAGTCCTCCTTTCTGCCTCTGAGGGTGAAATGAGAGTGTGAAGCACTTTGGTAAGTAGCCATTCTCTCAGGTAGGCTCGGTGCGCAACACATCTGCAGTCCTCCCTGTGTGGCTACATTTATCATGAGCCATGTCTGAAAGAATTAATCCCATTTCATATGCTAGCATGCGGTCTCTTTGACTGTGCTGTTGTTTCAATGAGAGCATCGTTGACAATTCTGTAACGTGATAGCGCTGCCTAATTGTATTCTATGTAATAATGCATGGGCTTGAGGAGGAGGCAGGTTTGTTGGAGAAGGAGGGAGAATGCACGTGTGAATTAGGGAAAGGTCTCTCCTTCTTTGGAGCATGGATGGGTTCAGTGACCTCCTCATACTACTAAGACTTTGGCTTGACACCACCACTTGTGTGTCTAAAGTTTCTGTGTGTGTGTTTGTATGTGTGTGTCTGTCTCTAGGGCTGAGCAGGACCTCCACCTTCCTGTGGTAGCATGTTACTCAGAACCTTGCATAAATCCCAGCCCTCCTAAAAACACGATACATGTATGTTCCTAGAAACTTTTCTTAATGATTCGTGACAGGGTGGTGTTTTAAAGGAGCTCATTTTCCATTTACCACTAAGGCCAGCTCCTCTTTGCTGAAGAGGGTCCTTGACTCTTAGCAGGAACTCCTAAGTATATCAACCCTTTTCAAAAGTTATAGGCTGAAAGTCATGATCTCTCAGGTTAAACCCAATGTTACAACTTTAACTGGGCAAATTCTCATTAGAGACCAGGGGCAGTGACTGTGCGAATGGAATCTAATGTCTTTTCAGGGTGACTTCAATGCAGTAAAGCTCTTGCTAAGGCATTTAACTCTAAAATTGGGCATTGGGGAGACACTGCACCCTCTGAAGTTAGGGGTCAGGAGATTTGGATTTCATTTCCAACCATCCGCCACTCATTCAGCCACTCACATTCAAGGGAAAAGCCTTAGGCCAGTCACTTTCTGTATCTGTTTCTCGATTTTTGCACAGCAGTTTCTGTGGGACGTAAGGCCCACTGGGAAATGATCCCTTTTTCAGCTCAGTGCCTGGGATTTTGAGTATACTTGTCAACCTGGACTTATATACAGCTATGATTTTGGATTAACTCTATTACCTCTCCTAGAAATTAACACAGAAATTTCACAGTTGATTGACAAGAATGAGAATCAGTTCTAAAGAGTGAAAATATAACCAAATCCTTTCTCACTGAAAGAATGCTCAACGCAAGTGGACGCAGTTCCCCCGTTCTTACTTCATCACCTATGCACTTAGAGGCAAGTTTTTCAAATTACACAGCTCAAACTGTCCCCGCTTTAAGTGCTTTACAGCACTTAAAGCGGGGACAGTTTTAGCTGTGTATTTCCCAAAAGTTGCGTGCTCTGCAGATCAAAAGCTACTTTTGTTGTTACTTTTGGTCCGCAGGAGGAATGGGAGTCCTTTGCAGAGAGCGTGGGAGACCCATGAGTCCTTTGCAGTCCTCTTTTCTGCCTCTGAGGGTGAAATGAGAGTGTGAAGCCCTTTGGTAGGTAGCCATTCTCTCAGTTAGGCGCGGTGCGCAGCACAGCTGCAGTCCTCCTTGTGTGGCGACGTTCATCATGAGCCATGTCTGAAAGAGTTGATCGCATTTCATATGCTAGCATGCGGTCTCTTTGACTGTGCCGTTGTTTCAATGAGAGCATCGCTGACAATTCTGTAACCTGATAGCGCTGCCTAATTGTATTCTATGTAATAATGAGGGGTCTTGAGGAGGAGGCAGGTTTGGGGGAGAAGGAGGGAGAATGCCCGTGTGAATTAGGGAAAGGTCTCTCCTTCTTTGGAGCACGGATTGGTTCAGTGCCCTCCTCATACTACTAAGTCTTTGGCTTGACACTACCACTTGTGTGTCTAAAGTTTCTGTGTGTGTGTTTGTATGTGTGTGTCTGTCTCTAGGGCTGAGCAGGACCTCCACCTTCCTGTGGTAGCATGTTACTCAGAACCTTGCATAAATCCCAGCCCTCCTAAAAACACGATACATGTATGTTCTTAGAAAGTTTTCTTAATGATTGGTGACAGAGCGGTGATTTAAAGGAGCTCATTTTCCATTTACCACTAAGGCCAGCTCCTCTTTGCTGAAGAGGGTCCTTGACTCTTACTTTGTGGCAGGAACTCCTAAGTATATCAACCCTTTTCAAAAGTTACAGGCTGAAAGTCAAGATCTCTCAGGTTAAACCCAATGTTCCAACTTTAACTGGGCAAATTCTCATTAGAGACCGGGGGGCAATGACTGTGCGGATGGAATCCAATGTCTTTTCAGGGTGACTTCCATGCAGTGAAGCTCTTGCTAAGACATTTAACTCTAAAATTGGGCATTGGGGAGGCACTGCACCCTCTGAAATTAGAGGTCAGGAGATTTGGATTTCATTTCCAACCATCCGCCACTCATTCAGCCACTCACATTCAAGTGACAAGCCTTAGGCCAGTCACTTTCTGTATCTGTTTCTCGACTGTTGCACAGCAGTTTCTGTGGGACGTAAGGCCCGCTGGGAAATGACCCCTTTTTCAGCTCAGTGCCTGGGATTTTGAGTATACTTGTCAACCTGGACTTATATACACCTACGATTTTGGACTAACTCTATTACCTCTGCTAGAAATTAACACAGAAATTTCACAGTTGATTGACAGGAATGAGAATCAGTTCTAAAGGTTAAAATAAAAACAAATCCTTTCTCAGTGAAAGAATCATCAACTGAAGTGGACACAGTTCCCTCGTTCTAACTTCATCTTCTATGCACTTAGAGGCAAGTTTTTCAAATTACACAGATAAAACTGTCCCCGCTTTAAGTGCTACAAAGCTGGGACAGTTTTAGCTGTGTATTTTACCAAGGTTGTGTGCTCTACAAGCAAAAAGCTACTTTTGTTGTTTCTTTTGGTCCGCAGGAGAAATGGGAGTCCTTTGCAGAGAGCATGGGAGACCCATGAGTCATTTGCAGTCCTCCTTTCTGCCTCTGAGGGTGAAATGAGAGTGTGAAGCACTTTGGTAAGTAGCCATTCTCTCAGGTAGGCTCGGTGCGCAACACATCTGCAGTCCTCCCTGTGTGGCTACATTTATCATGAGCCATGTCTGAAAGAATTAATCCCATTTCATATGCTAGCATGCGGTCTCTTTGACTGTGCTGTTGTTTCAATGAGAGCATCGTTGACAATTCTGTAACGTGATAGCGCTGCCTAATTGTATTCTATGTAATAATGCATGGGCTTGAGGAGGAGGCAGGTTTGTTGGAGAAGGAGGGAGAATGCACGTGTGAATTAGGGAAAGGTCTCTCCTTCTTTGGAGCATGGATGGGTTCAGTGACCTCCTCATACTACTAAGACTTTGGCTTGACACTACCACTTGTGTGTCTAAAGTTTCTGTGTGTGTGTTTGTATGTGTGTGTCTGTCTCTAGGGCTGAGCAGGACCTCCACCTTCCTGTGGTAGCATGTTACTCAGAACCTTGCATAAATCCCAGCCCTCCTAAAAACACGATACATGTATGTTCCTAGAAACTTTTCTTAATGATTCGTGACAGGGTGGTGTTTTAAAGGAGCTCATTTTCCATTTACCACTAAGGCCAGCTCCTCTTTGCTGAAGAGGGTCCTTGACTCTTAGCAGGAACTCCTAAGTATATCAACCCTTTTCAAAAGTTACAGGCTGAAAGTCATGATCTCTCAGGTTAAACCCAATGTTACAACTTTAACTGGGCAAATTCTCATTAGAGACCAGGGGCAGTGACTGTGCGAATGGAATCTAATGTCTTTTCAGGGTGACTTCAATGCAGTAAAGCTCTTGCTAAGGCATTTAACTCTAAAATTGGGCATTGGGGAGACACTGCACCCTCTGAAGTTAGGGGTCAGGAGATTTGGATTTCATTTCCAACCATCCGCCACTCATTCAGCCACTCACATTCAAGGGAAAAGCCTTAGGCCAGTCACTTTCTGTATCTGTTTCTCGATTTTTGCACAGCAGTTTCTGTGGGACGTAAGGCCCACTGGGAAATGATCCCTTTTTCAGCTCAGTGCCTGGGATTTTGAGTATACTTGTCAACCTGGACTTATATACAGCTATGATTTTGGATTAACTCTATTACCTCTCCTAGAAATTAACACAGAAATTTCACAGTTGATTGACAAGAATGAGAATCAGTTCTAAAGAGTGAAAATATAACCAAATCCTTTCTCACTGAAAGAATGCTCAACGCAAGTGGACGCAGTTCCCCCGTTCTTACTTCATCACCTATGCACTTAGAGGCAAGTTTTTCAAATTACACAGCTAAAACTGTCCCCGCTTTAAGTGCTGTAAAGCACTTAAAGCGGGGACAGTTTTAGCTGTGTATTTCCCAAAAGTTGCGTGCTCTGCAGATCAAAAGCTACTTTTGTTGTTACTTTTGGTCCGCAGGAGGAATGGGAGTCCTTTGCAGAGAGCGTGGGAGACCCATGAGTCCTTTGCAGTCCTCTTTTCTGCCTCTGAGGGTGAAATGAGAGTGTGAAGCCCTTTGGTAGGTAGCCATTCTCTCAGTTAGGCGCGGTGCGCAGCACAGCTGCAGTCCTCCTTGTGTGGCGACGTTCATCATGAGCCATGTCTGAAAGAGTTGATCGCATTTCATATGCTAGCATGCGGTCTCTTTGACTGTGCCGTTGTTTCAATGAGAGCATCGCTGACAATTCTGTAACCTGATAGCGCTGCCTAATTGTATTCTATGTAATAATGAGGGGGCTTGAGGAGGAGGCAGGTTTGGGGGAGAAGGAGGGAGAATGCCCGTGTGAATTAGGGAAAGGTCTCTCCTTCTTTGGAGCACGGATTGGTTCAGTGCCCTCCTCATACTACTAAGTCTTTGGCTTGACACTACCACTTGTGTGTCTAAAGTTTCTGTGTGTGTGTTTGTATGTGTGTGTCTGTCTCTAGGGCTGAGCAGGACCTCCACCTTCCTGTGGTAGCATGTTACTCAGAACCTTGCATAAATCCCAGCCCTCCTAAAAACACGATACATGTATGTTCTTAGAAAGTTTTCTTAATGATTGGTGACAGAGCGGTGATTTAAAGGAGCTCATTTTCCATTTACCACTAAGGCCAGCTCCTCTTTGCTGAAGAGGGTCCTTGACTCTTACTTTGTGGCAGGAACTCCTAAGTATATCAACCCTTTTCAAAAGTTACAGGCTGAAAGTCAAGATCTCTCAGGTTAAACCCAATGTTCCAACTTTAACTGGGCAAATTCTCATTAGAGACCGGGGGGCAATGACTGTGCGGATGGAATCCAATGTCTTTTCAGGGTGACTTCCATGCAGTGAAGCTCTTGCTAAGACATTTAACTCTAAAATTGGGCATTGGGGAGGCACTGCACCCTCTGAAATTAGAGGTCAGGAGATTTGGATTTCATTTCCAACCATCTGCCACTCATTCAGCCACTCACATTCAAGTGACAAGCCTTAGGCCAGTCGCTTTCTGTATCTGTTTCTCGACTGTTGCACAGCGGTTTCTGTGGGACGTAAGGCCCGCTGGGAAATGACCCCTTTTTCAGCTCAGTGCCTGGGATTTTGAGTATACTTGTCAACCTGGACTTATATACACCTACGATTTTGGACTAACTCTATTACCTCTGCTAGAAATTAACACAGAAATTTCACAGTTGATTGACAGGAATGAGAATCAGTTCTAAAGGGTTAAAATAAAAACAAATCCTTTCTCAGTGAAAGAATCATCAACTGAAGTGGACACAGTTCCCTCGTTCTAACTTCATCTTCTATGCACTTAGAGGCAAGTTTTTCAAATTACACAGATAAAACTGTCCCCGCTTTAAGTGCTACAAAGCTGGGACAGTTTTAGCTGTGTATTTTACCAAGGTTGTGTGCTCTACAAGCAAAAAGCTACTTTTGTTGTTTCTTTTGGTCCGCAGGAGAAATGGGAGTCCTTTGCAGAGAGCATGGGAGACCCATGAGTCATTTGCAGTCCTCCTTTCTGCCTCTGAGGGTGAAATGAGAGTGTGAAGCACTTTGGTAAGTAGCCATTCTCTCAGGTAGGCTCGGTGCGCAACACAGCTGCAGTCCTCCTTGTGTGGCGACGTTCATCATGAGCCATGTCTGAAAGAGTTGATCGCATTTCATATGCTAGCATGCGGTCTCTTTGACTGTGCCGTTGTTTCAATGAGAGCATCGCTGACAATTCTGTAACCTGATAGCGCTGCCTAATTGTATTCTATGTAATAATGAGGGGGCTTGAGGAGGAGGCAGGTTTGGGGGAGAAGGAGGGAGAATGCCCGTGTGAATTAGGGAAAGGTCTCTCCTTCTTTGGAGCACGGATTGGTTCAGTGCCCTCCTCATACTACTAAGTCTTTGGCTTGACACTACCACTTGTGTGTCTAAAGTTTCTGTGTGTGTGTTTGTATGTGTGTGTCTGTCTCTAGGGCTGAGCAGGACCTCCACCTTCCTGCGGTAGCATGTTACTCATAACCTTGCATAAATCCCAGCCCTCCTAAAAACACGATACATGTATATTCTTAGAAAGTTTTCTTAATGATTCGTGACAGGGCGGCGTTTTAAAGGAGCTCATTTTCCATTTACCACTAAGGCCAGCTCCTCTTTGCTGAAGAGGGTCCTTGACTCTTAGCAGGAACTCCTAAGTATATCAACCCTTTTCAAAAGTTACAGGCTGAAAGTCATGATCTCTCAGGTTAAACCCAATGTTACAACTTTAACTGGGCAAATTCTCATTAGAGACCAGGGGCAGTGACTGTGTGAATGGAATCTAATGTCTTTTCAGGGTGACTTCAATGCAGTAAAGCTCTTGCTAAGGCATTTAACTCTAAAATTGGGCATTGGGGAGACACTGCACCCTCTGAAGTTAGGGGTCAGGAGATTTGGATTTCATTTCCAACCATCCGCCACTCATTCAGCCACTCACATTCAAGGGAAAAGCCTTAGGCCAGTCACTTTCTGTATCTGTTTCTCGATTTTTGCACAGCAGTTTCTGTGGGACGTAAGGCCCACTGGGAAATGATCCCTTTTTCAGCTCAGTGCCTGGGATTTTGAGTATACTTGTCAACCTGGACTTATATACAGCTATGATTTTGGATTAACTCTATTACCTCTCCTAGAAATTAACACAGAAATTTCACAGTTGATTGACAAGAATGAGAATCAGTTCTAAAGAGTGAAAATATAACCAAATCCTTTCTCACTGAAAGAATGCTCAACGCAAGTGGACGCAGTTCCCCCGTTCTTACTTCATCACCTATGCACTTAGAGGCAAGTTTTTCAAATTACACAGCTCAAACTGTCCCCGCTTTAAGTGCTGTAAAGCACTTAAAGCGGGGACAGTTTTAGCTGTGTATTTCCCAAAAGTTGCGTGCTCTGCAGATCAAAAGCTACTTTTGTTGTTACTTTTGGTCCGCAGGAGGAATGGGAGTCCTTTGCAGAGAGCGTGGGAGACCCATGAGTCCTTTGCAGTCCTCTTTTCTGCCTCTGAGGGTGAAATGAGAGTGTGAAGCCCTTTGGTAGGTAGCCATTCTCTCAGTTAGGCGCGGTGCGCAGCACAGCTGCAGTCCTCCTTGTGTGGCGACGTTCATCATGAGCCATGTCTGAAAGAGTTGATCGCATTTCATATGCTAGCATGCGGTCTCTTTGACTGTGCCGTTGTTTCAATGAGAGCATCGCTGACAATTCTGTAACCTGATAGCGCTGCCTAATTGTATTCTATGTAATCATGAGGGGGCTTGAGGAGGAGGCAGGTTTGGGGGAGAAGGAGGGAGAATGCCCGTGTGAATTAGGGAAAGGTCTCTCCTTCTTTGGAGCACGGATTGGTTCAGTGCCCTCCTCATACTACTAAGTCTTTGGCTTGACACTACCAGTTGTGTGTCTAAAGTTTCTGTGTGTGTGTTTGTATGTGTGTGTCTGTCTCTAGGGCTGAGCAGGACCTCCACCTTCCTGTGGTAGCATGTTACTCAGAACCTTGCATAAATCCCAGCCCTCCTAAAAACACGATACATGTATGTTCTTAGAAAGTTTTCTTAATGATTGGTGACAGAGCGGTGATTTAAAGGAGCTCATTTTCCATTTACCACTAAGGCCAGCTCCTCTTTGCTGAAGAGGGTCCTTGACTCTTACTTTGTGGCAGGAACTCCTAAGTATATCAACCCTTTTCAAAAGTTACAGGCTGAAAGTCAAGATCTCTCAGGTTAAACCCAATGTTCCAACTTTAACTGGGCAAATTCTCATTAGAGACCGGGGGGCAATGACTGTGCGGATGGAATCCAATGTCTTTTCAGGGTGACTTCCATGCAGTGAAGCTCTTGCTAAGACATTTAACTCTAAAATTGGGCATTGGGGAGGCACTGCACCCTCTGAAATTAGAGGTCAGGAGATTTGGATTTCATTTCCAACCATCCGCCACTCATTCAGCCACTCACATTCAAGTGACAAGCCTTAGGCCAGTCACTTTCTGTATCTGTTTCTCGACTGTTGCACAGCGGTTTCTGTGGGACGTAAGGCCCGCTGGGAAATGACCCCTTTTTCAGCTCAGTGCCTGGGATTTTGAGTATACTTGTCAACCTGGACTTATATACACATACGATTTTGGACTAACTCTATTACCTCTGCTAGAAATTAACACAGAAATTTCACAGTTGATTGACAGGAATGAGAATCAGTTCTAAAGGGTTAAAATAAAAACAAATCCTTTCTCAGTGAAAGAATCATCAACTGAAGTGGACACAGTTCCCTCGTTCTAACTTCATCTTCTATGCACTTAGAGGCAAGTTTTTCAAATTACACAGATAAAACTGTCCCCGCTTTAAGTGCTACAAAGCTGGGACAGTTTTAGCTGTGTATTTTACCAAGGTTGTGTGCTCTACAAGCAAAAAGCTACTTTTGTTGTTTCTTTTGGTCCGCAGGAGAAATGGGAGTCCTTTGCAGAGAGCATGGGAGACCCATGAGTCATTTGCAGTCCTCCTTTCTGCCTCTGAGGGTGAAATGAGAGTGTGAAGCACTTTGGTAAGTAGCCATTCTCTCAGGTAGGCTCGGTGCGCAACACAGCTGCAGTCCTCCTTGTGTGGCGACGTTCATCATGAGCCATGTCTGAAAGAGTTGATCGCATTTCATATGCTAGCATGCGGTCTCTTTGACTGTGCCGTTGTTTCAATGAGAGCATCGCTGACAATTCTGTAACCTGATAGCGCTGCCTAATTGTATTCTATGTAATCATGAGGGGGCTTGAGGAGGAGGCAGGTTTGGGGGAGAAGGAGGGAGAATGCCCGTGTGAATTAGGGAAAGGTCTCTCCTTCTTTGGAGCACGGATTGGTTCAGTGCCCTCCTCATACTACTAAGTCTTTGGCTTGACACTACCACTTGTGTGTCTAAAGTTTCTGTGTGTGTGTTTGTATGTGTGTGTCTGTCTCTAGGGCTGAGCAGGACCTCCACCTTCCTGTGGTAGCATGTTACTCAGAACCTTGCATAAATCCCAGCCCTCCTAAAAACACGATACATGTATGTTCTTAGAAAGTTTTCTTAATGATTCGTGACAGGGCGGCGTTTTAAAGGAGCTCATTTTCCATTTACCACTAAGGCCAGCTCCTCTTTGCTGAAGAGGGTCCTTGACTCTTAGCAGGAACTCCTAAGTATATCAACCCTTTTCAAAAGTTACAGGCTGAATGTCATGATCTCTCAGGTTAAACCCAATGTTACAACTTTAACTGGGCAAATTCTCATTAGAGACCAGGGGCAGTGACTGTGCGAATGGAATCTAATGTCTTTTCAGGGTGACTTCAATGCAGTAAAGCTCTTGCTAAGGCATTTAACTCTAAAATTGGGCATTGGGGAGACACTGCACCCTCTGAAGTTAGGGGTCAGGAGATTTGGATTTCATTTCCAACCATCCGCCACTCATTCAGCCACTCACATTCAAGGGAAAAGCCTTAGGCCAGTCACTTTCTGTATCTGTTTCTCGATTTTTGCACAGCAGTTTCTGTGGGACGTAAGGCCCACTGGGAAATGATCCCTTTTTCAGCTCAGTGCCTGGGATTTTGAGTATACTTGTCAACCTGGACTTATATACAGCTATGATTTTGGATTAACTCTATTACCTCTCCTAGAAATTAACACAGAAATTTCACAGTTGATTGACAAGAATGAGAATCAGTTCTAAAGAGTGAAAATATAACCAAATCCTTTCTCACTGAAAGAATGCTCAACGCAAGTGGACGCAGTTCCCCCGTTCTTACTTCATCACCTATGCACTTAGAGGCAAGTTTTTCAAATTACACAGCTAAAACTGTCCCCGCTTTAAGTGCTGTAAAGCACTTAAAGCGGGGACAGTTTTAGCTGTGTATTTCCCAAAAGTTGCGTGCTCTGCAGATCAAAAGCTACTTTTGTTGTTACTTTTGGTCCGCAGGAGGAATGGGAGTCCTTTGCAGAGAGCGTGGGAGACCCATGAGTCCTTTGCAGTCCTCTTTTCTGCCTCTGAGGGTGAAATGAGAGTGTGAAGCCCTTTGGTAGGTAGCCATTCTCTCAGTTAGGCGCGGTGCGCAGCACAGCTGCAGTCCTCCTTGTGTGGCGACGTTCATCATGAGCCATGTCTGAAAGAGTTGATCGCATTTCATATGCTAGCATGCGGTCTCTTTGACTGTGCCGTTGTTTCAATGAGAGCATCGCTGACAATTCTGTAACCTGATAGCGCTGCCTAATTGTATTCTATGTAATAATGAGGGGGCTTGAGGAGGAGGCAGGTTTGGGGGAGAAGGAGGGAGAATGCCCGTGTGAATTAGGGAAAGGTCTCTCCTTCTTTGGAGCACGGATTGGTTCAGTGCCCTCCTCATACTACTAAGTCTTTGGCTTGACACTACCACTTGTGTGTCTAAAGTTTCTGTGTGTGTGTTTGTATGTGTGTGTCTGTCTCTAGGGCTGAGCAGGACCTCCACCTTCCTGTGGTAGCATGTTACTCAGAACCTTGCATAAATCCCAGCCCTCCTAAAAACACGATACATGTATGTTCTTAGAAAGTTTTCTTAATGATTGGTGACAGAGCGGTGATTTAAAGGAGCTCATTTTCCATTTACCACTAAGGCCAGCTCCTCTTTGCTGAAGAGGGTCCTTGACTCTTACTTTGTGGCAGGAACTCCTAAGTATATCAAACCTTTTCAAAAGTTACAGGCTGAAAGTCATGATCTCTCAGGTTAAACCCAATGTTACAACTTTAACTGGGCAAATTCTCATTAGAGACCAGGGGCAGTGACTGTGCGAATGGAATCTAATGTCTTTTCAGGGTGACTTCACTGCAGTAAACCTCTTGCTAAGGCATTTAACTCTAAAATTGGGCATTGGGGAGACACTGCACCCTCTGAAGTTAGGGGTCAGGAGATTTGGATTTCATTTCCAACCATCCGCCACTCATTCAGCCACTCACATTCAAGGGAAAAGCCTTAGGCCAGTCACTTTCTGTATCTGTTTCTCGATTTTTGCACAGCAGTTTCTGTGGGACGTAAGGCCCACTGGGAAATGATCCCTTTTTCAGCTCAGTGCCTGGGATTTTGAGTATACTTGTCAACCTGGACTTATATACAGCTATGATTTTGGATTAACTCTATTACCTCTCCTAGAAATTAACACAGAAATTTCACAGTTGATTGACAAGAATGAGAATCAGTTCTAAAGAGTGAAAATATAACCAAATCCTTTCTCACTGAAAGAATGCTCAACGCAAGTGGACGCAGTTCCCCCGTTCTTACTTCATCACCTATGCACTTAGAGGCAAGTTTTTCAAATTACACAGCTCAAACTGTCCCCGCTTTAAGTGCTGTAAAGCACTTAAAGCGGGGACAGTTTTAGCTGTGTATTTCCCAAAAGTTGCGTGCTCTGCAGATCAAAAGCTACTTTTGTTGTTACTTTTGGTCCGCAGGAGGAATGGGAGTCCTTTGCAGAGAGCGTGGGAGACCCATGAGTCCTTTGCAGTCCTCTTTTCTGCCTCTGAGGGTGAAATGAGAGTGTGAAGCCCTTTGGTAGGTAGCCATTCTCTCAGTTAGGCGCGGTGCGCAGCACAGCTGCAGTCCTCCTTGTGTGGCGACGTTCATCATGAGCCATGTCTGAAAGAGTTGATCGCATTTCATATGCTAGCATGCGGTCTCTTTGACTGTGCCGTTGTTTCAATGAGAGCATCGCTGACAATTCTGTAACCTGATAGCGCTGCCTAATTGTATTCTATGTAATAATGAGGGGGCTTGAGGAGGAGGCAGGTTTGGGGGAGAAGGAGGGAGAATGCCCGTGTGAATTAGGGAAAGGTCTCTCCTTCTTTGGAGCACGGATTGGTTCAGTGCCCTCCTCATACTACTAAGTCTTTGGCTTGACACTACCACTTGTGTGTCTAAAGTTTCTGTGTGTGTGTTTGTATGTGTGTGTCTGTCTCTAGGGCTGAGCAGGACCTCCACCTTCCTGTGGTAGCATGTTACTCAGAACCTTGCATAAATCCCAGCCCTCCTAAAAACACGATACATGTATGTTCTTAGAAAGTTTTCTTAATGATTGGTGACAGAGCGGTGATTTAAAGGAGCTCATTTTCCATTTACCACTAAGGCCAGCTCCTCTTTGCTGAAGAGGGTCCTTGACTCTTACTTTGTGGCAGGAACTCCTAAGTATATCAACCCTTTTCAAAAGTTACAGGCTGAAAGTCAAGATCTCTCAGGTTAAACCCAATGTTCCAACTTTAACTGGGCAAATTCTCATTAGAGACCGGGGGGCAATGACTGTGCGGATGGAATCCAATGTCTTTTCAGGGTGACTTCCATGCAGTGAAGCTCTTGCTAAGACATTTAACTCTAAAATTGGGCATTGGGGAGGCACTGCACCCTCTGAAATTAGAGGTCAGGAGATTTGGATTTCATTTCCAACCATCCGCCACTCATTCAGCCACTCACATTCAAGTGACAAGCCTTAGGCCAGTCGCTTTCTGTATCTGTTTCTCGACTGTTGCACAGCGGTTTCTGTGGGACGTAAGGCCCGCTGGGAAATGACCCCTTTTTCAGCTCAGTGCCTGGGATTTTGAGTATACTTGTCAACCTGGACTTATATACACCTACGATTTTGGACTAACTCTATTACCTCTGCTAGAAATTAACACAGAAATTTCACAGTTGATTGACAGGAATGAGAATCAGTTCTAAAGGGTTAAAATAAAAACAAATCCTTTCTCAGTGAAAGAATCATCAACTGAAGTGGACACAGTTCCCTCGTTCTAACTTCATCTTCTATGCACTTAGAGGCAAGTTTTTCAAATTACTCAGATAAAACTGTCCCCGCTTTAAGTGCTACAAAGCTGGGACAGTTTTAGCTGTGTATTTTACCAAGGTTGTGTGCTCTACAAGCAAAAAGCTACTTTTGTTGTTTCTTTTGGTCCGCAGGAGAAATGGGAGTCCTTTGCAGAGAGCATGGGAGACCCATGAGTCATTTGCAGTCCTCCTTTCTGCCTCTGAGGGTGAAATGAGAGTGTGAAGCACTTTGGTAAGTAGCCATTCTCTCAGGTAGGCTCGGTGCGCAACACATCTGCAGTCCTCCCTGTGTGGCTACATTTATCATGAGCCATGTCTGAAAGAATTAATCCCATTTCATATGCTAGCATGCGGTCTCTTTGACTGTGCTGTTGTTTCAATGAGAGCATCGTTGACAATTCTGTAACCTGATAGCGCTGCCTAATTGTATTCTATGTAATAATGCATGGGCTTGAGGAGGAGGCAGGTTTGTTGGAGAAGGAGGGAGAATGCACGTGTGAATTAGGGAAAGGTCTCTCCTTCTTTGGAGCATGGATGGGTTCAGTGACCTCCTCATACTACTAAGTCTTTGGCTTGAAACTACCAGTTGTGTGTCTAAAGTTTCTGTGTGTGTGTTTGTATGTGTGTGTCTGTCTCTAGGGCTGAGCAGGACCTCCACCTTCCTGTGGTAGCATGTTACTCAGAACCTTGCATAAATCCCAGCCCTCCTAAAAACACGATACATGTATGTTCCTAGAAACTTTTCTTAATGATTCGTGACAGGGTGGTGTTTTAAAGGAGCTCATTTTCCATTTACCACTAAGGCCAGCTCCTCTTTGCTGAAGAGGGTCCTTGACTCTTAGCAGGAACTCCTAAGTATATCAACCCTTTTCAAAAGTTACAGGCTGAAAGTCATGATCTCTCAGGTTAAACCCAATGTTACAACTTTAACTGGGCAAATTCTCATTAGAGACCAGGGGCAGTGACTGTGCGAATGGAATCTAATGTCTTTTCAGGGTGACTTCAATGCAGTAAAGCTCTTGCTAAGGCATTTAACTCTAAAATTGGGCATTGGGGAGACACTGCACCCTCTGAAGTTAGGGGTCAGGAGATTTGGATTTCATTTCCAACCATCCGCCACTCATTCAGCCACTCACATTCAAGGGAAAAGCCTTAGGCCAGTCACTTTCTGTATCTGTTTCTCGATTTTTGCACAGCAGTTTCTGTGGGACGTAAGGCCCACTGGGAAATGATCCCTTTTTCAGCTCAGTGCCTGGGATTTTGAGTATACTTGTCAACCTGGACTTATATACAGCTATGATTTTGGATTAACTCTATTACCTCTCCTAGAAATTAACACAGAAATTTCACAGTTGATTGACAAGAATGAGAATCAGTTCTAAAGAGTGAAAATATAACCAAATCCTTTCTCACTGAAAGAATGCTCAACGCAAGTGGACGCAGTTCCCCCGTTCTTACTTCATCACCTATGCACTTAGAGGCAAGTTTTTCAAATTACACAGCTAAAACTGTCCCCGCTTTAAGTGCTGTAAAGCACTTAAAGCGGGGACAGTTTTAGCTGTGTATTTCCCAAAAGTTGCGTGCTCTGCAGATCAAAAGCTACTTTTGTTGTTACTTTTGGTCCGCAGGAGGAATGGGAGTCCTTTGCAGAGAGCGTGGGAGACCCATGAGTCCTTTGCAGTCCTCTTTTCTGCCTCTGAGGGTGAAATGAGAGTGTGAAGCCCTTTGGTAGGTAGCCATTCTCTCAGTTAGGCGCGGTGCGCAGCACAGCTGCAGTCCTCCTTGTGTGGCGACGTTCATCATGAGCCATGTCTGAAAGAGTTGATCGCATTTCATATGCTAGCATGCGGTCTCTTTGACTGTGCCGTTGTTTCAATGAGAGCATCGCTGACAATTCTGTAACCTGATAGCGCTGCCTAATTGTATTCTATGTAATCATGAGGGGGCTTGAGGAGGAGGCAGGTTTGGGGGAGAAGGAGGGAGAATGCCCGTGTGAGTTAGGGAAAGGTCTCTCCTTCTTTGGAGCACGGATTGGTTCAGTGCCCTCCTCATACTACTAAGTCTTTGGCTTGACACTACCACTTGTGTGTCTAAAGTTTCTGTGTGTGTGTTTGTATGTGTGTGTCTGTCTCTAGGGCTGAGCAGGACCTCCACCTTCCTGTGGTAGCATGTTACTCAGAACCTTGCATAAATCCCAGCCCTCCTAAAAACACGATACATGTATGTTCTTAGAAAGTTTTCTTAATGATTGGTGACAGAGCGGTGATTTAAAGGAGCTCATTTTCCATTTACCACTAAGGCCAGCTCCTCTTTGCTGAAGAGGGTCCTTGACTCTTACTTTGTGGCAGGAACTCCTAAGTATATCAACCCTTTTCAAAAGTTACAGGCTGAAAGTCAAGATCTCTCAGGTTAAACCCAATGTTCCAACTTTAACTGGGCAAATTCTCATTAGAGACCGGGGGGCAATGACTGTGCGGATGGAATCCAATGTCTTTTCAGGGTGACTTCCATGCAGTGAAGCTCTTGCTAAGACATTTAACTCTAAAATTGGGCATTGGGGAGGCACTGCACCCTCTGAAATTAGAGGTCAGGAGATTTGGATTTCATTTCCAACCATCCGCCACTCATTCAGCCACTCACATTCAAGTGACAAGCCTTAGGCCAGTCGCTTTCTGTATCTGTTTCTCGACTGTTGCACAGCGGTTTCTGTGGGACGTAAGGCCCGCTGGGAAATGACCCCTTTTTCAGCTCAGTGCCTGGGATTTTGAGTATACTTGTCAACCTGGACTTATATACACCTACGATTTTGGACTAACTCTATTACCTCTGCTAGAAATTAACACAGAAATTTCACAGTTGATTGACAGGAATGAGAATCAGTTCTAAAGGGTTAAAATAAAAACAAATCCTTTCTCAGTGAAAGAATCATCAACTGAAGTGGACACAGTTCCCTCGTTCTAACTTCATCTTCTATGCACTTAGAGGCAAGTTTTTCAAATTACACAGATAAAACTGTCCCCGCTTTAAGTGCTACAAAGCTGGGACAGTTTTAGCTGTGTATTTTACCAAGGTTGTGTGCTCTACAAGCAAAAAGCTACTTTTGTTGTTTCTTTTGGTCCGCAGGAGAAATGGGAGTCCTTTGCAGAGAGCATGGGAGACCCATGAGTCATTTGCAGTCCTCCTTTCTGCCTCTGAGGGTGAAATGAGAGTGTGAAGCACTTTGGTAAGTAGCCATTCTCTCAGGTAGGCTCGGTGCGCAACACATCTGCAGTCCTCCCTGTGTGGCTACATTTATCATGAGCCATGTCTGAAAGAATTAATCCCATTTCATATGCTAGCATGCGGTCTCTTTGACTGTGCTGTTGTTTCAATGAGAGCATCGTTGACAATTCTGTAACGTGATAGCGCTGCCTAATTGTATTCTATGTAATTATGCATGGGCTTGAGGAGGAGGCAGGTTTGTTGGAGAAGGAGGGAGAATGCACGTGTGAATTAGGGAAAGGTCTCTCCTTCTTTGGAGCATGGATGGGTTCAGTGACCTCCTCATACTACTAAGACTTTGGCTTGACACTACCACTTGTGTGTCTAAAGTTTCTGTGTGTGTGTTTGTATGTGTGTGTCTGTCTCTAGGGCTGAGCAGGACCTCCACCTTCCTGTGGTAGCATGTAACTCAGAACCTTGCATAAATCCCAGCCCTCCTAAAAACACGATACATGTATGTTCCTAGAAACTTTTCTTAATGATTCGTGACAGGGTGGTGTTTTAAAGGAGCTCATTTTCCATTTACCACTAAGGCCAGCTCCTCTTTGCTGAAGAGGGTCCTTGACTCTTAGCAGGAACTCCTAAGTATATCAACCCTTTTCAAAAGTTACAGGCTGAAAGTCATGATCTCTCAGGTTAAACCCAATGTTACAACTTTAACTGGGCAAATTCTCATTAGAGACCAGGGGCAGTGACTGTGCGAATGGAATCTAATGTCTTTTCAGGGTGACTTCAATGCAGTAAAGCTCTTGCTAAGGCATTTAACTCTAAAATTGGGCATTGGGGAGACACTGCACCCTCTGAAGTTAGGGGTCAGGAGATTTGGATTTCATTTCCAACCATCCGCCACTCATTCAGCCACTCACATTCAAGGGAAAAGCCTTAGGCCAGTCACTTTCTGTATCTGTTTCTCGATTTTTGCACAGCAGTTTCTGTGGGACGTAAGGCCCACTGGGAAATGATCCCTTTTTCAGCTCAGTGCCTGGGATTTTGAGTATACTTGTCAACCTGGACTTATATACAGCTATGATTTTGGATTAACTCTATTACCTCTCCTAGAAATTAACACAGAAATTTCACAGTTGATTGACAAGAATGAGAATCAGTTCTAAAGAGTGAAAATATAACCAAATCCTTTCTCACTGAAAGAATGCTCAACGCAAGTGGACGCAGTTCCCCCGTTCTTACTTCATCACCTATGCACTTAGAGGCAAGTTTTTCAAATTACACAGCTAAAACTGTCCCCGCTTTAAGTGCTGTAAAGCACTTAAAGCGGGGACAGTTTTAGCTGTGTATTTCCCAAAAGTTGCGTGCTCTGCAGATCAAAAGCTACTTTTGTTGTTACTTTTGGTCCGCAGGAGGAATGGGAGTCCTTTGCAGAGAGCGTGGGAGACCCATGAGTCCTTTGCAGTCCTCTTTTCTGCCTCTGAGGGTGAAATGAGAGTGTGAAGCCCTTTGGTAGGTAGCCATTCTCTCAGTTAGGCGCGGTGCGCAGCACAGCTGCAGTCCTCCTTGTGTGGCGACGTTCATCATGAGCCATGTCTGAAAGAGTTGATCGCATTTCATATGCTAGCATGCGGTCTCTTTGACTGTGCCGTTGTTTCAATGAGAGCATCGCTGACAATTCTGTAACCTGATAGCGCTGCCTAATTGTATTCTATGTAATAATGAGGGGGCTTGAGGAGGAGGCAGGTTTGGGGGAGAAAGAGGGAGAATGCCCGTGTGAATTAGGGAAAGGTCTCTCCTTCTTTGGAGCACGGATTGGTTCAGTGCCCTCCTCATACTACTAAGTCTTTGGCTTGACACTACCAGTTGTGTGTCTAAAGTTTCTGTGTGTGTGTTTGTATGTGTGTGTCTGTCTCTAGGGCTGAGCAGGACCTCCACCTTCCTGTGGTAGCATGTTACTCAGAACCTTGCATAAATCCCAGCCCTCCTAAAAACACGATACATGTATGTTCTTAGAAAGTTTTCTTAATGATTGGTGACAGAGCGGTGATTTAAAGGAGCTCATTTTCCATTTACCACTAAGGCCAGCTCCTCTTTGCTGAAGAGGGTCCTTGACTCTTACTTTGTGGCAGGAACTCCTAAGTATATCAACCCTTTTCAAAAGTTACAGGCTGAAAGTCAAGATCTCTCAGGTTAAACCCAATGTTCCAACTTTAACTGGGCAAATTCTCATTAGAGACCGGGGGGCAATGACTGTGCGGATGGAATCCAATGTCTTTTCAGGGTGACTTCCATGCAGTGAAGCTCTTGCTAAGACATTTAACTCTAAAATTGGGCATTGGGGAGGCACTGCACCCTCTGAAATTAGAGGTCAGGAGATTTGGATTTCATTTCCAACCATCCGCCACTCATTCAGCCACTCACATTCAAGTGACAAGACTTAGGCCAGTCACTTTCTGTATCTGTTTCTCGACTGTTGCACAGCGGTTTCTGTGGGACGTAAGGCCCGCTGGGAAATGACCCCTTTTTCAGCTCAGTGCCTGGGATTTTGAGTATACTTGTCAACCTGGACTTATATACACCTACGATTTTGGACTAACTCTATTACCTCTGCTAGAAATTAACACAGAAATTTCACAGTTGATTGACAGGAATGAGAATCAGTTCTAAAGGGTTAAAATAAAAACAAATCCTTTCTCAGTGAAAGAATCATCAACTGAAGTGGACACAGTTCCCTCGTTCTAACTTCATCTTCTATGCACTTAGAGGCAAGTTTTTCAAATTACACAGATAAAACTGTCCCCGCTTTAAGTGCTACAAAGCTGGGACAGTTTTAGCTGTGTATTTTACCAAGGTTGTGTGCTCTACAAGCAAAAAGCTACTTTTGTTGTTTCTTTTGGTCCGCAGGAGAAATGGGAGTCCTTTGCAGAGAGCATGGGAGACCCATGAGTCATTTGCAGTCCTCCTTTCTGCCTCTGAGGGTGAAATGAGAGTGTGAAGCACTTTGGTAAGTAGCCATTCTCTCAGGTAGGCTCGGTGCGCAACACAGCTGCAGTCCTCCTTGTGTGGCGACGTTCATCATGAGCCATGTCTGAAAGAGTTGATCGCATTTCATATGCTAGCATGCGGTCTCTTTGACTGTGCCGTTGTTTCAATGAGAGCATCGCTGACAATTCTGTAACCTGATAGCGCTGCCTAATTGTATTCTATGTAATAATGAGGGGGCTTGAGGAGGAGGCAGGTTTGGGGGAGAAGGAGGGAGAATGCCCGTGTGAATTAGGGAAAGGTCTCTCCTTCTTTGGAGCACGGATTGGTTCAGTGCCCTCCTCATACTACTAAGTCTTTGGCTTGACACTACCACTTGTGTGTCTAAAGTTTCTGTGTGTGTGTTTGTATGTGTGTGTCTGTCTCTAGGGCTGAGCAGGACCTCCACCTTCCTGTGGTAGCATGTTACTCAGAACCTTGCATAAATCCCAGCCCTCCTAAAAACACGATACATGTATGTTCTTAGAAAGTTTTCTTAATGATTCGTGACAGGGCGGCGTTTTAAAGGAGCTCATTTTCCATTTACCACTAAGGCCAGCTCCTCTTTGCTGAAGAGGGTCCTTGACTCTTAGCAGGAACTCCTAAGTATATCAACCCTTTTCAAAAGTTACAGGCTGAATGTCATGATCTCTCAGGTTAAACCCAATGTTACAACTTTAACTGGGCAAATTCTCATTAGAGACCAGGGGCAGTGACTGTGCGAATGGAATCTAATGTCTTTTCAGGGTGACTTCAATGCAGTAAAGCTCTTGCTAAGGCATTTAACTCTAAAATTGGGCATTGGGGAGACACTGCACCCTCTGAAGTTAGGGGTCAGGAGATTTGGATTTCATTTCCAACCATCCGCCACTCATTCAGCCACTCACATTCAAGGGAAAAGCCTTAGGCCAGTCACTTTCTGTATCTGTTTCTCGATTTTTGCACAGCAGTTTCTGTGGGACGTAAGGCCCACTGGGAAATGATCCCTTTTTCAGCTCAGTGCCTGGGATTTTGAGTATACTTGTCAACCTGGACTTATATACAGCTATGATTTTGGATTAACTCTATTACCTCTCCTAGAAATTAACACAGAAATTTCACAGTTGATTGACAAGAATGAGAATCAGGTCTAAAGAGTGAAAATATAACCAAATCCTTTCTCACTGAAAGAATGCTCAACGCAAGTGGACGCAGTTCCCCCGTTCTTACTTCATCACCTATGCACTTAGAGGCAAGTTTTTCAAATTACACAGCTCAAACTGTCCCCGCTTTAAGTGCTGTAAAGCACTTAAAGCGGGGACAGTTTTAGCTGTGTATTTCCCAAAAGTTGCGTGCTCTGCAGATCAAAAGCTACTTTTGTTGTTACTTTTGGTCCCCAGGAGGAATGGGAGTCCTTTGCAGAGAGCGTGGGAGACCCATGAGTCCTTTGCAGTCCTCTTTTCTGCCTCTGAGGGTGAAATGAGAGTGTGAAGCCCTTTGGTAGGTAGCCATTCTCTCAGTTAGGCGCGGTGCGCAGCACAGCTGCAGTCCTCCTTGTGTGGCGACGTTCATCATGAGCCATGTCTGAAAGAGTTGATCGCATTTCATATGCTAGCATGCGGTCTCTTTGACTGTGCCGTTGTTTCAATGAGAGCATCGCTGACAATTCTGTAACCTGATAGCGCTGCCTAATTGTATTCTATGTAATAATGAGGGGTCTTGAGGAGGAGGCAGGTTTGGGGGAGAAAGAGGGAGAATGCCCGTGTGAATTAGGGAAAGGTCTCTCCTTCTTTGGAGCACGGATTGGTTCAGTGCCCTCCTCATACTACTAAGTCTTTGGCTTGACACTACCAGTTGTGTGTCTAAAGTTTCTGTGTGTGTGTTTGTATGTGTGTGTCTGTCTCTAGGGCTGAGCAGGACCTCCACCTTCCTGTGGTAGCATGTTACTCAGAACCTTGCATAAATCCCAGCCCTCCTAAAAACACGATACATGTATGTTCTTAGAAAGTTTTCTTAATGATTGGTGACAGAGCGGTGATTTAAAGGAGCTCATTTTCCATTTACCACTAAGGCCAGCTCCTCTTTGCTGAAGAGGGTCCTTGACTCTTACTTTGTGGCAGGAACTCCTAAGTATATCAACCCTTTTCAAAAGTTACAGGCTGAAAGTCAAGATCTCTCAGGTTAAACCCAATGTTCCAACTTTAACTGGGCAAATTCTCATTAGAGACCGGGGGGCAATGACTGTGCGGATGGAATCCAATGTCTTTTCAGGGTGACTTCCATGCAGTGAAGCTCTTGCTAAGACATTTAACTCTAAAATTGGGCATTGGGGAGGCACTGCACCCTCTGAAATTAGAGGTCAGGAGATTTGGATTTCATTTCCAACCATCCGCCACTCATTCAGCCACTCACATTCAAGTGACAAGCCTTAGGCCAGTCGCTTTCTGTATCTGTTTCTCGACTGTTGCACAGCGGTTTCTGTGGGACGTAAGGCCCGCTGGGAAATGACCCCTTTTTCAGCTCAGTGCCTGGGATTTTGAGTATACTTGTCAACCTGGACTTATATACACCTACGATTTTGGACTAACTCTATTACCTCTGCTAGAAATTAACACAGAAATTTCACAGTTGATTGACAGGAATGAGAATCAGTTCTAAAGGGTTAAAATAAAAACAAATCCTTTCTCAGTGAAAGAATCATCAACTGAAGTGGACACAGTTCCCTCGTTCTAACTTCATCTTCTATGCACTTAGAGGCAAGTTTTTCAAATTACACAGATAAAACTGTCCCCGCTTTAAGTGCTACAAAGCTGGGACAGTTTTAGCTGTGTATTTTACCAAGGTTGTGTGCTCTACAAGCAAAAAGCTACTTTTGTTGTTTCTTTTGGTCCGCAGGAGAAATGGGAGTCCTTTGCAGAGAGCATGGGAGACCCATGAGTCATTTGCAGTCCTCCTTTCTGCCTCTGAGGGTGAAATGAGAGTGTGAAGCACTTTGGTAAGTAGCCATTCTCTCAGGTAGGCTCGGTGCGCAACACAGCTGCAGTCCTCCTTGTGTGGCGACGTTCATCATGAGCCATGTCTGAAAGAGTTGATCGCATTTCATATGCTAGCATGCGGTCTCTTTGACTGTGCCGTTGTTTCAATGAGAGCATCGCTGACAATTCTGTAACCTGATAGCGCTGCCTAATTGTATTCTATGTAATAATGAGGGGGCTTGAGGAGGAGGCAGGTTTGGGGGAGAAGGAGGGAGAATGCCCGTGTGAATTAGGGAAAGGTCTCTCCTTCTTTGGAGCACGGATTGGTTCAGTGCCCTCCTCATACTACTAAGTCTTTGGCTTGACACTACCACTTGTGTGTCTAAAGTTTCTGTGTGTGTGTTTGTATGTGTGTGTCTGTCTCTAGGGCTGAGCAGGACCTCCACCTTCCTGTGGTAGCATGTTACTCAGAACCTTGCATAAATCCCAGCCCTCCTAAAAACACGATACATGTATGTTCTTAGAAAGTTTTCTTAATGATTCGTGACAGGGCGGCGTTTTAAAGGAGCTCATTTTCCATTTACCACTAAGGCCAGCTCCTCTTTGCTGAAGAGGGTCCTTGACTCTTAGCAGGAACTCCTAAGTATATCAACCCTTTTCAAAAGTTACAGGCTGAAAGTCATGATCTCTCAGGTTAAACCCAATGTTACAACTTTAACTGGGCAAATTCTCATTAGAGACCAGGGGCAGTGACTGTGCGAATGGAATCTAATGTCTTTTCAGGGTGACTTCAATGCAGTAAAGCTCTTGCTAAGGCATTTAACTCTAAAATTGGGCATTGGGGAGACACTGCACCCTCTGAAGTTAGGGGTCAGGAGATTTGGATTTCATTTCCAACCATCCGCCACTCATTCAGCCACTCACATTCAAGGGAAAAGCCTTAGGCCAGTCACTTTCTGTATCTGTTTCTCGATTTTTGCACAGCAGTTTCTGTGGGACGTAAGGCCCACTGGGAAATGATCCCTTTTTCAGCTCAGTGCCTGGGATTTTGAGTATACTTGTCAACCTGGACTTATATACAGCTATGATTTTGGATTAACTCTATTACCTCTCCTAGAAATTAACACAGAAATTTCACAGTTGATTGACAAGAATGAGAATCAGTTCTAAAGAGTGAAAATATAACCAAATCCTTTCTCACTGAAAGAATGCTCAACGCAAGTGGACGCAGTTCCCCCGTTCTTACTTCATCACCTATGCACTTAGAGGCAAGTTTTTCAAATTACACAGCTAAAACTGTCCCCGCTTTAAGTGCTGTAAAGCACTTAAAGCGGGGACAGTTTTAGCTGTGTATTTCCCAAAAGTTGCGTGCTCTGCAGATCAAAAGCTACTTTTGTTGTTACTTTTGGTCCGCAGGAGGAATGGGAGTCCTTTGCAGAGAGCGTGGGAGACCCATGAGTCCTTTGCAGTCCTCTTTTCTGCCTCTGAGGGTGAAATGAGAGTGTGAAGCCCTTTGGTAGGTAGCCATTCTCTCAGTTAGGCGCGGTGCGCAGCACAGCTGCAGTCCTCCTTGTGTGGCGACGTTCATCATGAGCCATGTCTGAAAGAGTTGATCGCATTTCATATGCTAGCATGCGGTCTCTTTGACTGTGCCGTTGTTTCAATGAGAGCATCGCTGACAATTCTGTAACCTGATAGCGCTGCCTAATTGTATTCTATGTAATAATGAGGGGGCTTGAGGAGGAGGCAGGTTTGGGGGAGAAAGAGGGAGAATGCCCGTGTGAATTAGGGAAAGGTCTCTCCTTCTTTGGAGCACGGATTGTTTCAGTGCCCTCCTCATACTACTAAGTCTTTGGCTTGACACTACCAGTTGTGTGTCTAAAGTTTCTGTGTGTGTGTTTGTATGTGTGTGTCTGTCTCTAGGGCTGAGCAGGACCTCCACCTTCCTGTGGTAGCATGTTACTCAGAACCTTGCATAAATCCCAGCTCTCCTAAAAACACGATACATGTATGTTCTTAGAAAGTTTTCTTAATGATTGGTGACAGAGCGGTGATTTAAAGGAGCTCATTTTCCATTTACCACTAAGGCCAGCTCCTCTTTGCTGAAGAGGGTCCTTGACTCTTACTTTGTGGCAGGAACTCCTAAGTATATCAACCCTTTTCAAAAGTTACAGGCTGAAAGTCAAGATCTCTCAGGTTAAACCCAATGTTCCAACTTTAACTGGGCAAATTCTCATTAGAGACCGGGGGGCAATGACTGTGCGGATGGAATCCAATGTCTTTTCAGGGTGACTTCCATGCAGTGAAGCTCTTGCTAAGACATTTAACTCTAAAATTGGGCATTGGGGAGGCACTGCACCCTCTGAAATTAGAGGTCAGGAGATTTGGATTTCATTTCCAACCATCCGCCACTCATTCAGCCACTCACATTCAAGTGACAAGCCTTAGGCCAGTCACTTTCTGTATCTGTTTCTCGACTGTTGCACAGCGGTTTCTGTGGGACGTAAGGCCCGCTGGGAAATGACCCCTTTTTCAGCTCAGTGCCTGGGATTTTGAGTATACTTGTCAACCTGGACTTATATACACCTACGATTTTGGACTAACTCTATTACCTCTGCTAGAAATTAACACAGAAATTTCACAGTTGATTGACAGGAATGAGAATCAGTTCTAAAGGGTTAAAATAAAAACAAATCCTTTCTCAGTGAAAGAATCATCAACTGAAGTGGACACAGTTCCCTCGTTCTAACTTCATCTTCTATGCACTTAGAGGCAAGTTTTTCAAATTACACAGATAAAACTGTCCCCGCTTTAAGTGCTACAAAGCTGGGACAGTTTTAGCTGTGTATTTTACCAAGGTTGTGTGCTCTACAAGCAAAAAGCTACTTTTGTTGTTTCTTTTGGTCCGCAGGAGAAATGGGAGTCCTTTGCAGAGAGCATGGGAGACCCATGAGTCATTTGCAGTCCTCCTTTCTGCCTCTGAGGGTGAAATGAGAGTGTGAAGCACTTTGGTAAGTAGCCATTCTCTCAGGTAGGCTCGGTGCGCAACACAGCTGCAGTCCTCCTTGTGTGGCGACGTTCATCATGAGCCATGTCTGAAAGAGTTGATCGCATTTCATATGCTAGCATGCGGTCTCTTTGACTGTGCCGTTGTTTCAATGAGAGCATCGCTGACAATTCTGTAACCTGATAGCGCTGCCTAATTGTATTCTATGTAATAATGAGGGGGCTTGAGGAGGAGGCAGGTTTGGGGGAGAAGGAGGGAGAATGCCCGTGTGAATTAGGGAAAGGTCTCTCCTTCTTTGGAGCACGGATTGGTTCAGTGCCCTCCTCATACTACTAAGTCTTTGGCTTGACACTACCACTTGTGTGTCTAAAGTTTCTGTGTGTGTGTTTGTATGTGTGTGTCTGTCTCTAGGGCTGAGCAGGACCTCCACCTTCCTGTGGTAGCATGTTACTCAGAACCTTGCATAAATCCCAGCCCTCCTAAAAACACGATACATGTATGTTCTTAGAAAGTTTTCTTAATGATTCGTGACAGGGCGGCGTTTTAAAGGAGCTCATTTTCCATTTACCACTAAGGCCAGCTCCTCTTTGCTGAAGAGGGTCCTTGACTCTTAGCAGGAACTCCTAAGTATATCAACCCTTTTCAAAAGTTACAGGCTGAAAGTCATGATCTCTCAGGTTAAACCCAATGTTACAACTTTAACTGGGCAAATTCTCATTAGAGACCAGGGGCAGTGACTGTGCGAATGGAATCTAATGTCTTTTCAGGGTGACTTCAATGCAGTAAAGCTCTTGCTAAGGCATTTAACTCTAAAATTGGGCATTGGGGAGACACTGCACCCTCTGAAGTTAGGGGTCAGGAGATTTGGATTTCATTTCCAACCATCCGCCACTCATTCAGCCACTCACATTCAAGGGAAAAGCCTTAGGCCAGTCACTTTCTGTATCTGTTTCTCGATTTTTGCACAGCAGTTTCTGTGGGACGTAAGGCCCACTGGGAAATGATCCCTTTTTCAGCTCAGTGCCTGGGATTTTGAGTATACTTGTCAACCTGGACTTATATACAGCTATGATTTTGGATTAACTCTATTACCTCTCCTAGAAATTAACACAGAAATTTCACAGTTGATTGACAAGAATGAGAATCAGTTCTAAAGAGTGAAAATATAACCAAATCCTTTCTCACTGAAAGAATGCTCAACGCAAGTGGACGCAGTTCCCCCGTTCTTACTTCATCACCTATGCACTTAGAGGCAAGTTTTTCAAATTACACAGCTCAAACTGTCCCCGCTTTAAGTGCTGTAAAGCACTTAAAGCGGGGACAGTTTTAGCTGTGTATTTCCCAAAAGTTGCGTGCTCTGCAGATCAAAAGCTACTTTTGTTGTTACTTTTGGTCCGCAGGAGGAATGGGTGTCCTTTGCAGAGAGCGTGGGAGACCCATGAGTCCTTTGCAGTCCTCTTTTCTGCCTCTGAGGGTGAAATGAGAGTGTGAAGCCCTTTGGTAGGTAGCCATTCTCTCAGTTAGGCGCGGTGCGCAGCACAGCTGCAGTCCTCCTTGTGTGGCGACGTTCATCATGAGCCATGTCTGAAAGAGTTGATCGCATTTCATATGCTAGCATGCGGTCTCTTTGACTGTGCCGTTGTTTCAATGAGAGCATCGCTGACAATTCTGTAACCTGATAGCGCTGCCTAATTGTATTCTATGTAATAATGAGGGGGCTTGAGGAGGAGGCAGGTTTGGGGGAGAAGGAGGGAGAATGCCCGTGTGAGTTAGGGAAAGGTCTCTCCTTCTTTGGAGCACGGATTGGTTCAGTGCCCTCCTCATACTACTAAGTCTTTGGCTTGACACTACCACTTGTGTGTCTAAAGTTTCTGTGTGTGTGTTTGTATGTGTGTGTCTGTCTCTAGGGCTGAGCAGGACCTCCACCTTCCTGTGGTAGCATGTTACTCAGAACCTTGCATAAATCCCAGCCCTCCTAAAAACACGATACATGTATGTTCTTAGAAAGTTTTCTTAATGATTGGTGACAGAGCGGTGATTTAAAGGAGCTCATTTTCCATTTACCACTAAGGCCAGCTCCTCTTTGCTGAAGAGGGTCCTTGACTCTTACTTTGTGGCAGGAACTCCTAAGTATATCAACCCTTTTCAAAAGTTACAGGCTGAAAGTCAAGATCTCTCAGGTTAAACCCAATGTTCCAACTTTAACTGGGCAAATTCTCATTAGAGACCGGGGGGCAATGACTGTGCGGATGGAATCCAATGTCTTTTCAGGGTGACTTCCATGCAGTGAAGCTCTTGCTAAGACATTTAACTCTAAAATTGGGCATTGGGGAGGCACTGCACCCTCTGAAATTAGAGGTCAGGAGATTTGGATTTCATTTCCAACCATCCGCCACTCATTCAGCCACTCACATTCAAGTGACAAGCCTTAGGCCAGTCGCTTTCTGTATCTGTTTCTCGACTGTTGCACAGCGGTTTCTGTGGGACGTAAGGCCCGCTGGGAAATGACCCCTTTTTCAGCTCAGTGCCTGGGATTTTGAGTATACTTGTCAACCTGGACTTATATACACCTACGATTTTGGACTAACTCTATTACCTCTGCTAGAAATTAACACAGAAATTTCACAGTTGATTGACAGGAATGAGAATCAGTTCTAAAGGGTTAAAATAAAAACAAATCCTTTCTCAGTGAAAGAATCATCAACTGAAGTGGACACAGTTCCCTCGTTCTAACTTCATCTTCTATGCACTTAGAGGCAAGTTTTTCAAATTACACAGATAAAACTGTCCCCGCTTTAAGTGCTACAAAGCTGGGACAGTTTTAGCTGTGTATTTTACCAAGGTTGTGTGCTCTACAAGCAAAAAGCTACTTTTGTTGTTTCTTTTGGTCCGCAGGAGAAATGGGAGTCCTTTGCAGAGAGCATGGGAGACCCATGAGTCATTTGCAGTCCTCCTTTCTGCCTCTGAGGGTGAAATGAGAGTGTGAAGCACTTTGGTAAGTAGCCATTCTCTCAGGTAGGCTCGGTGCGCAACACATCTGCAGTCCTCCCTGTGTGGCTACATTTATCATGAGCCATGTCTGAAAGAACTAATCCCATTTCATATGCTAGCATGCGGTCTCTTTGACTGTGCTGTTGTTTCAATGAGAGCATCGTTGACAATTCTGTAACGTGATAGCGCTGCCTAATTGTATTCTGTGTAATAATTCATGGGCTTGAGGAGGAGGCAGGTTTGTTGGAGAAGGAGGGAGAATGCACGTGTGAATTAGGGAAAGGTCTCTCCTTCTTTGGAGCATGGATGGGTTCAGTGACCTCCTCATACTACTAAGACTTTGGCTTGACACTACCACTTGTGTGTCTAAAGTTTCTGTGTGTGTGTTTGTATGTGTGTGTCTGTCTCTAGGGCTGAGCAGGACCTCCACCTTCCTGTGGTAGCATGTTACTCAGAACCTTGCATAAATCCCAGCCCTCCTAAAAACACGATACATGTATGTTCCTAGAAACTTTTCTTAATGATTCGTGACAGGGTGGTGTTTTAAAGGAGCTCATTTTCCATTTACCACTAAGGCCAGCTCCTCTTTGCTGAAGAGGGTCCTTGACTCTTAGCAGGAACTCCTAAGTATATCAACCCTTTTCAAAAGTTACAGGCTGAAAGTCATGATCTCTCAGGTTAAACCCAATGTTACAACTTTAACTGGGCAAATTCTCATTAGAGACCAGGGGCAGTGACTGTGCGAATGGAATCTAATGTCTTTTCAGGGTGACTTCAATGCAGTAAAGCTCTTGCTAAGGCATTTAACTCTAAAATTGGGCATTGGGGAGACACTGCACCCTCTGAAGTTAGGGGTCAGGAGATTTGGATTTCATTTCCAACCATCCGCCACTCATTCAGCCACTCACATTCAAGGGAAAAGCCTTAGGCCAGTCACTTTCTGTATCTGTTTCTCGATTTTTGCACAGCAGTTTCTGTGGGACGTAAGGCCCACTGGGAAATGATCCCTTTTTCAGCTCAGTGCCTGGGATTTTGAGTATACTTGTCAACCTGGACTTATATACAGCTATGATTTTGGATTAACTCTATTACCTCTCCTAGAAATTAACACAGAAATTTCACAGTTGATTGACAAGAATGAGAATCAGTTCTAAAGAGTGAAAATATAACCAAATCCTTTCTCACTGAAAGAATGCTCAACGCAAGTGGACGCAGTTCCCCCGTTCTTACTTCATCACCTATGCACTTAGAGGCAAGTTTTTCAAATTACACAGCTCAAACTGTCCCCGCTTTAAGTGCTGTAAAGCACTTAAAGCGGGGACAGTTTTAGCTGTGTATTTCCCAAAAGTTGCGTGCTCTGCAGATCAAAAGCTACTTTTGTTGTTACTTTTGGTCCGCAGGAGGAATGGGAGTCCTTTGCAGAGAGCGTGGGAGACCCATGAGTCCTTTGCAGTCCTCTTTTCTGCCTCTGAGGGTGAAATGAGAGTGTGAAGCCCTTTGGTAGGTAGCCATTCTCTCAGTTAGGCGCGGTGCGCAGCACAGCTGCAGTCCTCCTTGTGTGGCGACGTTCATCATGAGCCATGTCTGAAAGAGTTGATCGCATTTCATATGCTAGCATGCGGTCTCTTTGACTGTGCCGTTGTTTCAATGAGAGCATCGCTGACAATTCTGTAACCTGATAGCGCTGCCTAATTGTATTCTATGTAATAATGAGGGGGCTTGAGGAGGAGGCAGGTTTGGGGGAGAAGGAGGGAGAATGCCCGTGTGACTTAGGGAAAGGTCTCTCCTTCTTTGGAGCACGGATTGGTTCAGTACCCTCCTCATACTACTAAGTCTTTGGCTTGACACTACCACTTGTGTGTCTAAAGTTTCTGTGTGTGTGTTTGTATGTGTGTGTCTGTCTCTAGGGCTGAGCAGGACCTCCACCTTCCTGTGGTAGCATGTTACTCAGAACCTTGCATAAATCCCAGCCCTCCTAAAAACACGATACATGTATGTTCTTAGAAAGTTTTCTTAATGATTGGTGACAGAGCGGTGATTTAAAGGAGCTCATTTTCCATTTACCACTAAGGCCAGCTCCTCTTTGCTGAAGAGGGTCCTTGACTCTTACTTTGTGGCAGGAACTCCTAAGTATATCAAACCTTTTCAAAAGTTACAGGCTGAAAGTCATGATCTCTCAGGTTAAACCCAATGTTACAACTTTAACTGGGCAAATTCTCATTAGAGACCAGGGGCAGTGACTGTGCGAATGGAATCTAATGTCTTTTCAGGGTGACTTCAATGCAGTAAAGCTCTTGCTAAGGCATTTAACTCTAAAATTGGGCATTGGGGAGACACTGCACCCTCTGAAGTTAGGGGTCAGGAGATTTGGATTTCATTTCCAACCATCCGCCACTCATTCAGCCACTCACATTCAAGGGAAAAGCCTTAGGCCAGTCACTTTCTGTATCTGTTTCTCGATTTTTGCACAGCAGTTTCTGTGGGACGTAAGGCCCACTGGGAAATGATCCCTTTTTCAGCTCAGTGCCTGGGATTTTGAGTATACTTGTCAACCTGGACTTATATACAGCTATGATTTTGGATTAACTCTATTA
Organism: Aotus nancymaae; assembly: GCF_030222135.1. Lineage (NCBI taxonomy): Eukaryota > Metazoa > Chordata > Mammalia > Primates > Aotidae > Aotus > Aotus nancymaae. The sequence continues at coordinate 251,880 of NW_026988460.1, forward strand.
CCTCTCCTAGAAATTAACACAGAAATTTCACAGTTGATTGACAAGAATGAGAATCAGTTCTAAAGAGTGAAAATATAACCAAATCCTTTCTCACTGAAAGAATGCTCAACGCAAGTGGACGCAGTTCCCCCGTTCTTACTTCATCACCTATGCACTTAGAGGCAAGTTTTTCAAATTACACAGCTAAAACTGTCCCCGCTTTAAGTGCTGTAAAGCACTTAAAGCGGGGACAGTTTTAGCTGTGTATTTCCCAAAAGTTGCGTGCTCTGCAGATCAAAAGCTACTTTTGTTGTTACTTTTGGTCCGCAGGAGGAATGGGAGTCCTTTGCAGAGAGCGTGGGAGACCCATGAGTCCTTTGCAGTCCTCTTTTCTGCCTCTGAGGGTGAAATGAGAGTGTGAAGCCCTTTGGTAGGTAGCCATTCTCTCAGTTAGGCGCGGTGCGCAGCACAGCTGCAGTCCTCCTTGTGTGGCGACGTTCATCATGAGCCATGTCTGAAAGAGTTGATCGCATTTCATATGTTAGCATGCGGTCTCTTTGACTGTGCCGTTGTTTCAATGAGAGCATCGCTGACAATTCTGTAACCTGATAGCGCTGCCTAATTGTATTCTATGTAATAATGAGGGGGCTTGAGGAGGAGGCAGGTTTGGGGGAGAAGGAGGGAGAATGCCCGTGTGAATTAGGGAAAGGTCTCTCCTTCTTTGGAGCACGGATTGGTTCAGTGCCCTCCTCATACTACTAAGTCTTTGGCTTGACACTACCACTTGTGTGTCTAAAGTTTCTGTGTGTGTGTTTGTATGTGTGTGTCTGTCTCTAGGGCTGAGCAGGACCTCCACCTTCCTGTGGTAGCATGTTACTCAGAACCTTGCATAAATCCCAGCCCTCCTAAAAACACGATACATGTATGTTCTTAGAAAGTTTTCTTAATGATTGGTGACAGAGCGGTGATTTAAAGGAGCTCATTTTCCATTTACCACTAAGGCCAGCTCCTCTTTGCTGAAGAGGGTCCTTGACTCTTACTTTGTGGCAGGAACTCCTAAGTATATCAAACCTTTTCAAAAGTTACAGGCTGAAAGTCAAGATCTCTCAGGTTAAACCCAATGTTCCAACTTTAACTGGGCAAATTCTCATTAGAGACCGGGGGGCAATGACTGTGCGGATGGAATCCAATGTCTTTTCAGGGTGACTTCCATGCAGTGAAGCTCTTGCTAAGACATTTAACTCTAAAATTGGGCATTGGGGAGGCACTGCACCCTCTGAAATTAGAGGTCAGGAGATTTGGATTTCATTTCCAACCATCCGCCACTCATTCAGCCACTCACATTCAAGTGACAAGCCTTAGGCCAGTCGCTTTCTGTATCTGTTTCTCGACTGTTGCACAGCGGTTTCTGTGGGACGTAAGGCCCGCTGGGAAATGACCCCTTTTTCAGCTCAGTGCCTGGGATTTTGAGTATACTTGTCAACCTGGACTTATATACACCTACGATTTTGGACTAACTCTATTACCTCTGCTAGAAATTAACACAGAAATTTCACAGTTGATTGACAGGAATGAGAATCAGTTCTAAAGGGTTAAAATAAAAACAAATCCTTTCTCAGTGAAAGAATCATCAACTGAAGTGGACACAGTTCCCTCGTTCTAACTTCATCTTCTATGCACTTAGAGGCAAGTTTTTCAAATTACACAGATAAAACTGTCCCCGCTTTAAGTGCTACAAAGCTGGGACAGTTTTAGCTGTGTATTTTACCAAGGTTGTGTGCTCTACAAGCAAAAAGCTACTTTTGTTGTTTCTTTTGGTCCGCAGGAGAAATGGGAGTCCTTTGCAGAGAGCATGGGAGACCCATGAGTCATTTGCAGTCCTCCTTTCTGCCTCTGAGGGTGAAATGAGAGTGTGAAGCACTTTGGTAAGTAGCCATTCTCTCAGGTAGGCTCGGTGCGCAACACATCTGCAGTCCTCCCTGTGTGGCTACATTTATCATGAGCCATGTCTGAAAGAATTAATCCCATTTCATATGCTAGCATGCGGTCTCTTTGACTGTGCTGTTGTTTCAATGAGAGCATCGTTGACAATTCTGTAACCTGATAGCGCTGCCTAATTGTATTCTATGTAATAATGCATGGGCTTGAGGAGGAGGCAGGTTTGTTGGAGAAGGAGGGAGAATGCACGTGTGAATTAGGGAAAGGTCTCTCCTTCTTTGGAGCATGGATGGGTTCAGTGACCTCCTCATACTACTAAGTCTTTGGCTTGAAACTACCAGTTGTGTGTCTAAAGTTTCTGTGTGTGTGTTTGTATGTGTGTGTCTGTCTCTAGGGCTGAGCAGGACCTCCACCTTCCTGTGGTAGCATGTTACTCAGAACCTTGCATTAATCCCAGCCCTCCTAAAAACACGATACATGTATGTTCCTAGAAACTTTTCTTAATGATTCGTGACAGGGTGGTGTTTTAAAGGAGCTCATTTTCCATTTACCACTAAGGCCAGCTCCTCTTTGCTGAAGAGGGTCCTTGACTCTTAGCAGGAACTCCTAAGTATATCAACCCTTTTCAAAAGTTACAGGCTGAAAGTCATGATCTCTCAGGTTAAACCCAATGTTACAACTTTAACTGGGCAAATTCTCATTAGAGACCAGGGGCAGTGACTGTGCGAATGGAATCTAATGTCTTTTCAGGGTGACTTCAATGCAGTAAAGCTCTTGCTAAGGCATTTAACTCTAAAATTGGGCATTGGGGAGACACTGCACCCTCTGAAGTTAGGGGTCAGGAGATTTGGATTTCATTTCCAACCATCCGCCACTCATTCAGCCACTCACATTCAAGGGAAAAGCCTTAGGCCAGTCACTTTCTGTATCTGTTTCTCGATTTTTGCACAGCAGTTTCTGTGGGACGTAAGGCCCACTGGGAAATGATCCCTTTTTCAGCTCAGTGCCTGGGATTTTGAGTATACTTGTCAACCTGGACTTATATACAGCTATGATTTTGGATTAACTCTATTACCTCTCCTAGAAATTAACACAGAAATTTCACAGTTGATTGACAAGAATGAGAATCAGTTCTAAAGAGTGAAAATATAACCAAATCCTTTCTCACTGAAAGAATGCTCAACGCAAGTGGACGCAGTTCCCCCGTTCTTACTTCATCACCTATGCACTTAGAGGCAAGTTTTTCAAATTACACAGCTAAAACTGTCCCCGCTTTAAGTGCTGTAAAGCACTTAAAGCGGGGACAGTTTTAGCTGTGTATTTCCCAAAAGTTGCGTGCTCTGCAGATCAAAAGCTACTTTTGTTGTTACTTTTGGTCCGCAGGAGGAATGGGAGTCCTTTGCAGAGAGCGTGGGAGACCCATGAGTCCTTTGCAGTCCTCTTTTCTGCCTCTGAGGGTGAAATGAGAGTGTGAAGCCCTTTGGTAGGTAGCCATTCTCTCAGTTAGGCGCGGTGCGCAGCACAGCTGCAGTCCTCCTTGTGTGGCGACGTTCATCATGAGCCATGTCTGAAAGAGTTGATCGCATTTCATATGCTAGCATGCGGTCTCTTTGACTGTGCCGTTGTTTCAATGAGAGCATCGCTGACAATTCTGTAACCTGATAGCGCTGCCTAATTGTATTCTATGTAATAATGAGGGGGCTTGAGGAGGAGGCAGGTTTGGGGGAGAAGGAGGGAGAATGCCCGTGTGAATTAGGGAAAGGTCTCTCCTTCTTTGGAGCACGGATTGGTTCAGTGCCCTCCTCATACTACTAAGTCTTTGGCTTGACACTACCACTTGTGTGTCTAAAGTTTCTGTGTGTGTGTTTGTATGTGTGTGTCTGTCTCTAGGGCTGAGCAGGACCTCCACCTTCCTGTGGTAGCATGTTACTCAGAACCTTGCATAAATCCCAGCCCTCCTAAAAACACGATACATGTATGTTCTTAGAAAGTTTTCTTAATGATTGGTGACAGAGCGGTGATTTAAAGGAGCTCATTTTCCATTTACCACTAAGGCCAGCTCCTCTTTGCTGAAGAGGGTCCTTGACTCTTACTTTGTGGCAGGAACTCCTAAGTATATCAAACCTTTTCAAAAGTTACAGGCTGAAAGTCAAGATCTCCCAGGTTAAACCCAATGTTCCAACTTTAACTGGGCAAATTCTCATTAGAGACCAGGGGCAGTGACTGTGCGAATGGAATCTAATGTCTTTTCAGGGTGACTTCAATGCAGTAAAGCTCTTGCTAAGGCATTTAACTCTAAAATTGGGCATTGGGGAGACACTGCACCCTCTGAAGTTAGGGGTCAGGAGATTTGGATTTCATTTCCAACCATCCGCCACTCATTCAGCCACTCACATTCAAGGGAAAAGCCTTAGGCCAGTCACTTTCTGTATCTGTTTCTCGATTTTTGCACAGCAGTTTCTGTGGGACGTAAGGCCCACTGGGAAATGATCCCTTTTTCAGCTCAGTGCCTGGGATTTTGAGTATACTTGTCAACCTGGACTTATATACAGCTATGATTTTGGATTAACTCTATTACCTCTCCTAGAAATTAACACAGAAATTTCACAGTTGATTGACAAGAATGAGAATCAGTTCTAAAGAGTGAAAATATAACCAAATCCTTTCTCACTGAAAGAATGCTCAACGCAAGTGGACGCAGTTCCCCTGTTCTTACTTCATCACCTATGCACTTAGAGGCAAGTTTTTCAAATTACACAGCTAAAACTGTCCCCGCTTTAAGTGCTGTAAAGCACTTAAAGCGGGGACAGTTTTAGCTGTGTATTTCCCAAAAGTTGCGTGCTCTGCAGATCAAAAGCTACTTTTGTTGTTACTTTTGGTCCGCAGGAGGAATGGGAGTCCTTTGCAGAGAGCGTGGGAGACCCATGAGTCCTTTGCAGTCCTCTTTTCTGCCTCTGAGGGTGAAATGAGAGTGTGAAGCCCTTTGGTAGGTAGCCATTCTCTCAGTTAGGCGCGGTGCGCAGCACAGCTGCAGTCCTCCTTGTGTGGCGACGTTCATCATGAGCCATGTCTGAAAGAGTTGATCGCATTTCATATGCTAGCATGCGGTCTCTTTGACTGTGCCGTTGTTTCAATGAGAGCATCGCTGACAATTCTGTAACCTGATAGCGCTGCCTAATTGTATTCTATGTAATAATGAGGGGGCTTGAGGAGGAGGCAGGTTTGGGGGAGAAGGAGGGAGAATGCCCGTGTGAATTAGGGAAAGGTCTCTCCTTCTTTGGAGCACGGATTGGTTCAGTGCCCTCCTCATACTACTAAGTCTTTGGCTTGACACTACCACTTGTGTGTCTAAAGTTTCTGTGTGTGTGTTTGTATGTGTGTGTCTGTCTCTAGGGCTGAGCAGGACCTCCACCTTCCTGTGGTAGCATGTTACTCAGAACCTTGCATAAATCCCAGCCCTCCTAAAAACACGATACATGTATGTTCTTAGAAAGTTTTCTTAATGATTGGTGACAGAGCGGTGATTTAAAGGAGCTCATTTTCCATTTACCACTAAGGCCAGCTCCTCTTTGCTGAAGAGGGTCCTTGACTCTTACTTTGTGGCAGGAACTCCTAAGTATATCAACCCTTTTCAAAAGTTACAGGCTGAAAGTCAAGATCTCTCAGGTTAAACCCAATGTTCCAACTTTAACTGGGCAAATTCTCATTAGAGACCGGGGGGCAATGACTGTGCGGATGGAATCCAATGTCTTTTCAGGGTGACTTCCATGCAGTGAAGCTCTTGCTAAGACATTTAACTCTAAAATTGGGCATTGGGGAGGCACTGCACCCTCTGAAATTAGAGGTCAGGAGATTTGGATTTCATTTCCAACCATCCGCCACTCATTCAGCCACTCACATTCAAGTGACAAGCCTTAGGCCAGTCGCTTTCTGTATCTGTTTCTCGACTGTTGCACAGCGGTTTCTGTGGGACGTAAGGCCCGCTGGGAAATGACCCCTTTTTCAGCTCAGTGCCTGGGATTTTGAGTATACTTGTCAACCTGGACTTATATACACCTACGATTTTGGACTAACTCTATTACCTCTGCTAGAAATTAACACAGAAATTTCACAGTTGATTGACAGGAATGAGAATCAGTTCTAAAGGGTTAAAATAAAAACAAATCCTTTCTCAGTGAAAGAATCATCAACTGAAGTGGACACAGTTCCCTCGTTCTAACTTCATCTTCTATGCACTTAGAGGCAAGTTTTTCAAATTACACAGATAAAACTGTCCCCGCTTTAAGTGCTACAAAGCTGGGACAGTTTTAGCTGTGTATTTTACCAAGGTTGTGTGCTCTACAAGCAAAAAGCTACTTTTGTTGTTTCTTTTGGTCCGCAGGAGAAATGGGAGTCCTTTGCAGAGAGCATGGGAGACCCATGAGTCATTTGCAGTCCTCCTTTCTGCCTCTGAGGGTGAAATGAGAGTGTGAAGCACTTTGGTAAGTAGCCATTCTCTCAGGTAGGCTCGGTGCGCAACACATCTGCAGTCCTCCCTGTGTGGCTACATTTATCATGAGCCATGTCTGAAAGAATTAATCCCATTTCATATGCTAGCATGCGGTCTCTTTGACTGTGCTGTTGTTTCAATGAGAGCATCGTTGACAATTCTGTAACCTGATAGCGCTGCCTAATTGTATTCTATGTAATAATGCATGGGCTTGAGGAGGAGGCAGGTTTGTTGGAGAAGGAGGGAGAATGCACGTGTGAATTAGGGAAAGGTCTCTCCTTCTTTGGAGCATGGATGGGTTCAGTGACCTCCTCATACTACTAAGTCTTTGGCTTGAAACTACCAGTTGTGTGTCTAAAGTTTCTGTGTGTGTGTTTGTATGTGTGTGTCTGTCTCTAGGGCTGAGCAGGACCTCCACCTTCCTGTGGTAGCATGTTACTCAGAACCTTGCATTAATCCCAGCCCTCCTAAAAACACGATACATGTATGTTCCTAGAAACTTTTCTTAATGATTCGTGACAGGGTGGTGTTTTAAAGGAGCTCATTTTCCATTTACCACTAAGGCCAGCTCCTCTTTGCTGAAGAGGGTCCTTGACTCTTAGCAGGAACTCCTAAGTATATCAACCCTTTTCAAAAGTTACAGGCTGAAAGTCATGATCTCTCAGGTTAAACCCAATGTTACAACTTTAACTGGGCAAATTCTCATTAGAGACCAGGGGCAGTGACTGTGCGAATGGAATCTAATGTCTTTTCAGGGTGACTTCAATGCAGTAAAGCTCTTGCTAAGGCATTTAACTCTAAAATTGGGCATTGGGGAGACACTGCACCCTCTGAAGTTAGGGGTCAGGAGATTTGGATTTCATTTCCAACCATCCGCCACTCATTCAGCCACTCACATTCAAGGGAAAAGCCTTAGGCCAGTCACTTTCTGTATCTGTTTCTCGATTTTTGCACAGCAGTTTCTGTGGGACGTAAGGCCCACTGGGAAATGATCCCTTTTTCAGCTCAGTGCCTGGGATTTTGAGTATACTTGTCAACCTGGACTTATATACAGCTATGATTTTGGATTAACTCTATTACCTCTCCTAGAAATTAACACAGAAATTTCACAGTTGATTGACAAGAATGAGAATCAGTTCTAAAGAGTGAAAATATAACCAAATCCTTTCTCACTGAAAGAATGCTCAACGCAAGTGGACGCAGTTCCCCCGTTCTTACTTCATCACCTATGCACTTAGAGGCAAGTTTTTCAAATTACACAGCTAAAACTGTCCCCGCTTTAAGTGCTGTAAAGCACTTAAAGCGGGGACAGTTTTAGCTGTGTATTTCCCAAAAGTTGCGTGCTCTGCAGATCAAAAGCTACTTTTGTTGTTACTTTTGGTCCGCAGGAGGAATGGGAGTCCTTTGCAGAGAGCGTGGGAGACCCATGAGTCCTTTGCAGTCCTCTTTTCTGCCTCTGAGGGTGAAATGAGAGTGTGAAGCCCTTTGGTAGGTAGCCATTCTCTCAGTTAGGCGCGGTGCGCAGCACAGCTGCAGTCCTCCTTGTGTGGCGACGTTCATCATGAGCCATGTCTGAAAGAGTTGATCGCATTTCATATGCTAGCATGCGGTCTCTTTGACTGTGCCGTTGTTTCAATGAGAGCATCGCTGACAATTCTGTAACCTGATAGCGCTGCCTAATTGTATTCTATGTAATAATGAGGGGGCTTGAGGAGGAGGCAGGTTTGGGGGAGAAGGAGGGAGAATGCCCGTGTGAATTAGGGAAAGGTCTCTCCTTCTTTGGAGCACGGATTGGTTCAGTGCCCTCCTCATACTACTAAGTCTTTGGCTTGACACTACCACTTGTGTGTCTAAAGTTTCTGTGTGTGTGTTTGTATGTGTGTGTCTGTCTCTAGGGCTGAGCAGGACCTCCACCTTCCTGTGGTAGCATGTTACTCAGAACCTTGCATAAATCCCAGCCCTCCTAAAAACACGATACATGTATGTTCTTAGAAAGTTTTCTTAATGATTGGTGACAGAGCGGTGATTTAAAGGAGCTCATTTTCCATTTACCACTAAGGCCAGCTCCTCTTTGCTGAAGAGGGTCCTTGACTCTTACTTTGTGGCAGGAACTCCTAAGTATATCAAACCTTTTCAAAAGTTACAGGCTGAAAGTCATGATCTCTCAGGTTAAACCCAATGTTACAACTTTAACTGGGCAAATTCTCATTAGAGACCAGGGGCAGTGACTGTGCGAATGGAATCTAATGTCTTTTCAGGGTGACTTCAAGCAGTAAAGCTCTTGCTAAGGCATTTAACTCTAAAATTGGGCATTGGGGAGACACTGCACCCTCTGAAGTTAGGGGTCAGGAGATTTGGATTTCATTTCCAACCATCCGCCACTCATTCAGCCACTCACATTCAAGGGAAAAGCCTTAGGCCAGTCACTTTCTGTATCTGTTTCTCGATTTTTGCACAGCAGTTTCTGTGGGACGTAAGGCCCACTGGGAAATGATCCCTTTTTCAGCTCAGTGCCTGGGATTTTGAGTATACTTGTCAACCTGGACTTATATACAGCTATGATTTTGGATTAACTCTATTACCTCTCCTAGAAATTAACACAGAAATTTCACAGTTGATTGACAAGAATGAGAATCAGTTCTAAAGAGTGAAAATATAACCAAATCCTTTCTCACTGAAAGAATGCTCAACGCAAGTGGACGCAGTTCCCCCGTTCTTACTTCATCACCTATGCACTTAGAGGCAAGTTTTTCAAATTACACAGCTAAAACTGTCCCCGCTTTAAGTGCTGTAAAGCACTTAAAGCGGGGACAGTTTTAGCTGTGTATTTCCCAAAAGTTGCGTGCTCTGCAGATCAAAAGCTACTTTTGTTGTTACTTTTGGTCCGCAGGAGGAATGGGAGTCCTTTGCAGAGAGCGTGGGAGACCCATGAGTCCTTTGCAGTCCTCTTTTCTGCCTCTGAGGGTGAAATGAGAGTGTGAAGCCCTTTGGTAGGTAGCCATTCTCTCAGTTAGGCGCGGTGCGCAGCACAGCTGCAGTCCTCCTTGTGTGGCGACGTTCATCATGAGCCATGTCTGAAAGAGTTGATCGCATTTCATATGCTAGCATGCGGTCTCTTTGACTGTGCCGTTGTTTCAATGAGAGCATCGCTGACAATTCTGTAACCTGATAGCGCTGCCTAATTGTATTCTATGTAATAATGAGGGGGCTTGAGGAGGAGGCAGGTTTGGGGGAGAAGGAGGGAGAATGCCCGTGTGAGTTAGGGAAAGGTCTCTCCTTCTTTGGAGCACGGATTGGTTCAGTGCCCTCCTCATACTACTAAGTCTTTGGCTTGACACTACCACTTGTGTGTCTAAAGTTTCTGTGTGTGTGTTTGTATGTGTGTGTCTGTCTCTAGGGCTGAGCAGGACCTCCACCTTCCTGTGGTAGCATGTTACTCAGAACCTTGCATAAATCCCAGCCCTCCTAAAAACACGATACATGTATGTTCTTAGAAAGTTTTCTTAATGATTGGTGACAGAGCGGTGATTTAAAGGAGCTCATTTTCCATTTACCACTAAGGCCAGCTCCTCTTTGCTGAAGAGGGTCCTTGACTCTTACTTTGTGGCAGGAACTCCTAAGTATATCAACCCTTTTCAAAAGTTACAGGCTGAAAGTCAAGATCTCTCAGGTTAAACCCAATGTTCCAACTTTAACTGGGCAAATTCTCATTAGAGACCGGGGGGCAATGACTGTGCGGATGGAATCCAATGTCTTTTCAGGGTGACTTCCATGCAGTGAAGCTCTTGCTAAGACATTTAACTCTAAAATTGGGCATTGGGGAGGCACTGCACCCTCTGAAATTAGAGGTCAGGAGATTTGGATTTCATTTCCAACCATCCGCCACTCATTCAGCCACTCACATTCAAGTGACAAGCCTTAGGCCAGTCGCTTTCTGTATCTGTTTCTCGACTGTTGCACAGCGGTTTCTGTGGGACGTAAGGCCCGCTGGGAAATGACCCCTTTTTCAGCTCAGTGCCTGGGATTTTGAGTATACTTGTCAACCTGGACTTATATACACCTACGATTTTGGACTAACTCTATTACCTCTGATAGAAATTAACACAGAAATTTCACAGTTGATTGACAGGAATGAGAATCAGTTCTAAAGGGTTAAAATAAAAACAAATCCTTTCTCAGTGAAAGAATCATCAACTGAAGTGGACACAGTTCCCTCGTTCTAACTTCATCTTCTATGCACTTAGAGGCAAGTTTTTCAAATTACACAGATAAAACTGTCCCCGCTTTAAGTGCTACAAAGCTGGGACAGTTTTAGCTGTGTATTTTACCAAGGTTGTGTGCTCTACAAGCAAAAAGCTACTTTTGTTGTTTCTTTTGGTCCGCAGGAGAAATGGGAGTCCTTTGCAGAGAGCATGGGAGACCCATGAGTCATTTGCAGTCCTCCTTTCTGCCTCTGAGGGTGAAATGAGAGTGTGAAGCACTTTGGTAAGTAGCCATTCTCTCAGGTAGGCTCGGTGCGCAACACATCTGCAGTCCTCCCTGTGTGGCTACATTTATCATGAGCCATGTCTGAAAGAATTAATCCCATTTCATATGCTAGCATGCGGTCTCTTTGACTGTGCTGTTGTTTCAATGAGAGCATCGTTGACAATTCTGTAACCTGATAGCGCTGCCTAATTGTATTCTATGTAATAATGCATGGGCTTGAGGAGGAGGCAGGTTTGTTGGAGAAGGAGGGAGAATGCACGTGTGAATTAGGGAAAGGTCTCTCCTTCTTTGGAGCATGGATGGGTTCAGTGACCTCCTCATACTACTAAGTCTTTGGCTTGAAACTAACAGTTGTGTGTCTAAAGTTTCTGTGTGTGTGTTTGTATGTGTGTGTCTGTCTCTAGGGCTGAGCAGGACCTCCACCTTCCTGTGGTAGCATGTTACTCAGAACCTTGCATTAATCCCAGCCCTCCTAAAAACACGATACATGTATGTTCCTAGAAACTTTTCTTAATGATTCGTGACAGGGTGGTGTTTTAAAGGAGCTCATTTTCCATTTACCACTAAGGCCAGCTCCTCTTTGCTGAAGAGGGTCCTTGACTCTTAGCAGGAACTCCTAAGTATATCAACCCTTTTCAAAAGTTACAGGCTGAAAGTCATGATCTCTCAGGTTAAACCCAATGTTACAACTTTAACTGGGCAAATTCTCATTAGAGACCAGGGGCAGTGACTGTGCGAATGGAATCTAATGTCTTTTCAGGGTGACTTCAATGCAGTAAAGCTCTTGCTAAGGCATTTAACTCTAAAATTGGGCATTGGGGAGACACTGCACCCTCTGAAGTTAGGGGTCAGGAGATTTGGATTTCATTTCCAACCATCCGCCACTCATTCAGCCACTCACATTCAAGGGAAAAGCCTTAGGCCAGTCACTTTCTGTATCTGTTTCTCGATTTTTGCACAGCAGTTTCTGTGGGACGTAAGGCCCACTGGGAAATGATCCCTTTTTCAGCTCAGTGCCTGGGATTTTGAGTATACTTGTCAACCTGGACTTATATACAGCTATGATTTTGGATTAACTCTATTACCTCTCCTAGAAATTAACACAGAAATTTCACAGTTGATTGACAAGAATGAGAATCAGTTCTAAAGAGTGAAAATATAACCAAATCCTTTCTCACTGAAAGAATGCTCAACGCAAGTGGACGCAGTTCCCCCGTTCTTATTTCATCACCTATGCACTTAGAGGCAAGTTTTTCAAATTACACAGCTAAAACTGTCCCCGCTTTAAGTGCTGTAAAGCACTTAAAGCGGGGACAGTTTTAGCTGTGTATTTCCCAAAAGTTGCGTGCTCTGCAGATCAAAAGCTACTTTTGTTGTTACTTTTGGTCCGCAGGAGGAATGGGAGTCCTTTGCAGAGAGCGTGGGAGACCCATGAGTCCTTTGCAGTCCTCTTTTCTGCCTCTGAGGGTGAAATGAGAGTGTGAAGCCCTTTGGTAGGTAGCCATTCTCTCAGTTAGGCGCGGTGCGCAGCACAGCTGCAGTCCTCCTTGTGTGGCGACGTTCATCATGAGCCATGTCTGAAAGAGTTGATCGCATTTCATATGCTAGCATGCGGTCTCTTTGACTGTGCCGTTGTTTCAATGAGAGCATCGCTGACAATTCTGTAACCTGATAGCGCTGCCTAATTGTATTCTATGTAATAATGAGGGGGCTTGAGGAGGAGGCAGGTTTGGGGGAGAAGGAGGGAGAATGCCCGTGTGAGTTAGGGAAAGGTCTCTCCTTCTTTGGAGCACGGATTGGTTCAGTGCCCTCCTCATACTACTAAGTCTTTGGCTTGACACTACCACTTGTGTGTCTAAAGTTTCTGTGTGTGTGTTTGTATGTGTGTGTCTGTCTCTAGGGCTGAGCAGGACCTCCACCTTCCTGTGGTAGCATGTTACTCAGAACCTTGCATAAATCCCAGCCCTCCTAAAAACACGATACATGTATGTTCTTAGAAAGTTTTCTTAATGATTGGTGACAGAGCGGTGATTTAAAGGAGCTCATTTTCCATTTACCACTAAGGCCAGCTCCTCTTTGCTGAAGAGGGTCCTTGACTCTTACTTTGTGGCAGGAACTCCTAAGTATATCAACCCTTTTCAAAAGTTACAGGCTGAAAGTCAAGATCTCTCAGGTTAAACCCAATGTTCCAACTTTAACTGGGCAAATTCTCATTAGAGACCGGGGGGCAATGACTGTGCGGATGGAATCCAATGTCTTTTCAGGGTGACTTCCATGCAGTGAAGCTCTTGCTAAGACATTTAACTCTAAAATTGGGCATTGGGGAGGCACTGCACCCTCTGAAATTAGAGGTCAGGAGATTTGGATTTCATTTCCAACCATCCGCCACTCATTCAGCCACTCACATTCAAGTGACAAGCCTTAGGCCAGTCGCTTTCTGTATCTGTTTCTCGACTGTTGCACAGCGGTTTCTGTGGGACGTAAGGCCCGCTGGGAAATGACCCCTTTTTCAGCTCAGTGCCTGGGATTTTGAGTATACTTGTCAACCTGGACTTATATACACCTACGATTTTGGACTAACTCTATTACCTCTGCTAGAAATTAACACAGAAATTTCACAGTTGATTGACAGGAATGAGAATCAGTTCTAAAGGGTTAAAATAAAAACAAATCCTTTCTCAGTGAAAGAATCATCAACTGAAGTGGACACAGTTCCCTCGTTCTAACTTCATCTTCTATGCACTTAGAGGCAAGTTTTTCAAATTACACAGATAAAACTGTCCCCGCTTTAAGTGCTACAAAGCTGGGACAGTTTTAGCTGTGTATTTTACCAAGGTTGTGTGCTCTACAAGCAAAAAGCTACTTTTGTTGTTTCTTTTGGTCCGCAGGAGAAATGGGAGTCCTTTGCAGAGAGCATGGGAGACCCATGAGTCATTTGCAGTCCTCCTTTCTGCCTCTGAGGGTGAAATGAGAGTGTGAAGCACTTTGGTAAGTAGCCATTCTCTCAGGTAGGCTCGGTGCGCAACACATCTGCAGTCCTCCCTGTGTGGCTACATTTATCATGAGCCATGTCTGAAAGAATTAATCCCATTTCATATGCTAGCATGCGGTCTCTTTGACTGTGCTGTTGTTTCAATGAGAGCATCGTTGACAATTCTGTAACCTGATAGCGCTGCCTAATTGTATTCTATGTAATAATGCATGGGCTTGAGGAGGAGGCAGGTTTGTTGGAGAAGGAGGGAGAATGCACGTGTGAATTAGGGAAAGGTCTCTCCTTCTTTGGAGCATGGATGGGTTCAGTGACCTCCTCATACTACTAAGTCTTTGGCTTGAAACTACCAGTTGTGTGTCTAAAGTTTCTGTGTGTGTGTTTGTATGTGTGTGTCTGTCTCTAGGGCTGAGCAGGACCTCCACCTTCCTGTGGTAGCATGTTACTCAGAACCTTGCATTAATCCCAGCCCTCCTAAAAACACGATACATGTATGTTCCTAGAAACTTTTCTTAATGATTCGTGACAGGGTGGTGTTTTAAAGGAGCTCATTTTCCATTTACCACTAAGGCCAGCTCCTCTTTGCTGAAGAGGGTCCTTGACTCTTAGCAGGAACTCCTAAGTATATCAACCCTTTTCAAAAGTTACAGGCTGAAAGTCATGATCTCTCAGGTTAAACCCAATGTTACAACTTTAACTGGGCAAATTCTCATTAGAGACCAGGGGCAGTGACTGTGCGAATGGAATCTAATGTCTTTTCAGGGTGACTTCAATGCAGTAAAGCTCTTGCTAAGGCATTTAACTCTAAAATTGGGCATTGGGGAGACACTGCACCCTCTGAAGTTAGGGGTCAGGAGATTTGGATTTCATTTCCAACCATCCGCCACTCATTCAGCCACTCACATTCAAGGGAAAAGCCTTAGGCCAGTCACTTTCTGTATCTGTTTCTCGATTTTTGCACAGCAGTTTCTGTGGGACGTAAGGCCCACTGGGAAATGATCCCTTTTTCAGCTCAGTGCCTGGGATTTTGAGTATACTTGTCAACCTGGACTTATATACAGCTATGATTTTGGATTAACTCTATTACCTCTCCTAGAAATTAACACAGAAATTTCACAGTTGATTGACAAGAATGAGAATCAGTTCTAAAGAGTGAAAATATAACCAAATCCTTTCTCACTGAAAGAATGCTCAACGCAAGTGGACGCAGTTCCCCCGTTCTTACTTCATCACCTATGCACTTAGAGGCAAGTTTTTCAAATTACACAGCTAAAACTGTCCCCGCTTTAAGTGCTGTAAAGCACTTAAAGCGGGGACAGTTTTAGCTGTGTATTTCCCAAAAGTTGCGTGCTCTGCAGATCAAAAGCTACTTTTGTTGTTACTTTTGGTCCGCAGGAGGAATGGGAGTCCTTTGCAGAGAGCGTGGGAGACCCATGAGTCCTTTGCAGTCCTCTTTTCTGCCTCTGAGGGTGAAATGAGAGTGTGAAGCCCTTTGGTAGGTAGCCATTCTCTCAGTTAGGCGCGGTGCGCAGCACAGCTGCAGTCCTCCTTGTGTGGCGACGTTCATCATGAGCCATGTCTGAAAGAGTTGATCGCATTTCATATGCTAGCATGCGGTCTCTTTGACTGTGCCGTTGTTTCAATGAGAGCATCGCTGACAATTCTGTAACCTGATAGCGCTGCCTAATTGTATTCTATGTAATAATGAGGGGGCTTGAGGAGGAGGCAGGTTTGGGGGAGAAGGAGGGAGAATGCCCGTGTGAATTAGGGAAAGGTCTCTCCTTCTTTGGAGCACGGATTGGTTCAGTGCCCTCCTCATACTACTAAGTCTTTGGCTTGACACTACCACTTGTGTGTCTAAAGTTTCTGTGTGTGTGTTTGTATGTGTGTGTCTGTCTCTAGGGCTGAGCAGGACCTCCACCTTCCTGTGGTAGCATGTTACTCAGAACCTTGCATAAATCCCAGCCCTCCTAAAAACACGATACATGTATGTTCTTAGAAAGTTTTCTTAATGATTGGTGACAGAGCGGTGATTTAAAGGAGCTCATTTTCCATTTACCACTAAGGCCAGCTCCTCTTTGCTGAAGAGGGTCCTTGACTCTTACTTTGTGGCAGGAACTCCTAAGTATATCAAACCTTTTCAAAAGTTACAGGCTGAAAGTCATGATCTCTCAGGTTAAACCCAATGTTACAACTTTAACTGGGCAAATTCTCATTAGAGACCAGGGGCAGTGACTGTGCGAATGGAATCTAATGTCTTTTCAGGGTGACTTCAATGCAGTAAAGCTCTTGCTAAGGCATTTAACTCTAAAATTGGGCATTGGGGAGACACTGCACACTCTGAAGTTAGGGGTCAGGAGATTTGGATTTCATTTCCAACCATCCGCCACTCATTCAGCCACTCACATTCAAGTGACAAGCCTTAGGCCAGTCGCTTTCTGTATCTGTTTCTCAACTGTTGCACAGCGGTTTCTGTGGGACGTAAGGCCCGCTGGGAAATGACCCCTTTTTCAGCTCAGTGCCTGGGATTTTGAGTATACTTGTCAACCTGGACTTATATACACCTACGATTTTGGACTAACTCTATTACCTCTGCTAGAAATTAACACAGAAATTTCACAGTTGATTGACAGGAATGAGAATCAGTTCTAAAGGGTTAAAATAAAAACAAATCCTTTCTCAGTGAAAGAATCATCAACTGAAGTGGACACAGTTCCCTCGTTCTAACTTCATCTTCTATGCACTTAGAGGCAAGTTTTTCAAATTACACAGATAAAACTGTCCCCGCTTTAAGTGCTACAAAGCTGGGACAGTTTTAGCTGTGTATTTTACCAAGGTTGTGTGCTCTACAAGCAAAAAGCTACTTTTGTTGTTTCTTTTGGTCCGCAGGAGAAATGGGAGTCCTTTGCAGAGAGCATGGGAGACCCATGAGTCATTTGCAGTCCTCCTTTCTGCCTCTGAGGGTGAAATGAGAGTGTGAAGCACTTTGGTAAGTAGCCATTCTCTCAGGTAGGCTCGGTGCGCAACACATCTGCAGTCCTCCCTGTGTGGCTACATTTATCAGGAGCCATGTCTGAAAGAATTAATCCCATTTCATATGCTAGCATGCGGTCTCTTTGACTGTGCTGTTGTTTCAATGAGAGCATCGTTGACAATTCTGTAACCTGATAGCGCTGCCTAATTGTATTCTATGTAATAATGCATGGGCTTGAGGAGGAGGCAGGTTTGTTGGAGAAGGAGGGAGAATGCACGTGTGAATTAGGGAAAGGTCTCTCCTTCTTTGGAGCATGGATGGGTTCAGTGACCTCCTCATACTACTAAGTCTTTGGCTTGAAACTACCAGTTGTGTGTCTAAAGTTTCTGTGTGTGTGTTTGTATGTGTGTGTCTGTCTCTAGGGCTGAGCAGGACCTCCACCTTCCTGTGGTAGCATGTTACTCAGAACCTTGCATAAATCCCAGCCCTCCTAAAAACACGATACATGTATGTTCCTAGAAACTTTTCTTAATGATTCGTGACAGGGCGGCGTTTTAAAGGAGCTCATTTTCCATTTACCACTAAGGCCAGCTCCTCTTTGCTGAAGAGGGTCCTTGACTCTTAGCAGGAACTCCTAAGTATATCAACCCTTTTCAAAAGTTACAGGCTGAAAGTCATGATCTCTCAGGTTAAACCCAATGTTACAACTTTAACTGGGCAAATTCTCATTAGAGACCAGGGGCAGTGACTGTGCGAATGGAATCTAATGTCTTTTCAGGGTGACTTCAATGCAGTAAAGCTCTTGCTAAGGCATTTAACTCTAAAATTGGGCATTGGGGAGACACTGCACCCTCTGAAGTTAGGGGTCAGGAGATTTGGATTTCATTTCCAACCATCCGCCACTCATTCAGCCACTCACATTCAAGGGAAAAGCCTTAGGCCAGTCACTTTCTGTATCTGTTTCTCGATTTTTGCACAGCAGTTTCTGTGGGACGTAAGGCCCACTGGGAAATGATCCCTTTTTCAGCTCAGTGCCTGGGATTTTGAGTATACTTGTCAACCTGGACTTATATACAGCTATGATTTTGGATTAACTCTATTACCTCTCCTAGAAATTAACACAGAAATTTCACAGTTGATTGACAAGAATGAGAATCAGTTCTAAAGAGTGAAAATATAACCAAATCCTTTCTCACTGAAAGAATGCTCAACGCAAGTGGACGCAGTTCCCCCGTTCTTACTTCATCACCTATGCACTTAGAGGCAAGTTTTTCAAATTACACAGCTCAAACTGTCCCCGCTTTAAGTGCTGTAAAGCACTTAAAGCGGGGACAGTTTTAGCTGTGTATTTCCCAAAAGTTGCGTGCTCTGCAGATCAAAAGCTACTTTTGTTGTTACTTTTGGTCCGCAGGAGGAATGGGAGTCCTTTGCAGAGAGCGTGGGAGACCCATGAGTCCTTTGCAGTCCTCTTTTCTGCCTCTGAGGGTGAAATGAGAGTGTGAAGCCCTTTGGTAGGTAGCCATTCTCTCAGTTAGGCACGGTGCGCAGCACAGCTGCAGTCCTCCTTGTGTGGCGACGTTCATCATGAGCCATGTCTGAAAGAGTTGATCGCATTTCATATGCTAGCATGCGGTCTCTTTGACTGCGCCGTTGTTTCAATGAGAGCATCGCTGACAATTCTGTAACCTGATAGCGCTGCCTAATTGTATTCTATGTAATAATGAGGGGGCTTGAGGAGGAGGCAGGTTTGGGGGAGAAGGAGGGAGAATGCCCGTGTGAATTAGGGAAAGGTCTCTCCTTCTTTGGAGCACGGATTGGTTCAGTGCCCTCCTCATACTACTAAGTCTTTGGCTTGACACTACCACTTGTGTGTCTAAAGTTTCTGTGTGTGTGTTTGTATGTGTGTGTCTGTCTCTAGGGCTGAGCAGGACCTCCACCTTCCTGTGGTAGCATGTTACTCAGAACCTTGCATAAATCCCAGCCCTCCTAAAAACACGATACATGTATGTTCTTAGAAAGTTTTCTTAATGATTGGTGACAGAGCGGTGATTTAAAGGAGCTCATTTTCCATTTACCACTAAGGCCAGCTCCTCTTTGCTGAAGAGGGTCCTTGACTCTTACTTTGTGGCAGGAACTCCTAAGTATATCAAACCTTTTCAAAAGTTACAGGCTGAAAGTCAAGATCTCCCAGGTTAAACCCAATGTTCCAACTTTAACTGGGCAAATTCTCATTAGAGACCGGGGGGCAATGACTGTGCGGATGGAATCCAATGTCTTTTCAGGGTGACTTCCATGCAGTGAAGCTCTTGCTAAGACATTTAACTCTAAAATTGGGCATTGGGGAGGCACTGCACCCTCTGAAATTAGAGGTCAGGAGATTTGGATTTCATTTCCAACCATCCGCCACTCATTCAGCCACTCACATTCAAGTGACAAGCCTTAGGCCAGTCGCTTTCTGTATCTGTTTCTCGACTGTTGCACAGCGGTTTCTGTGGTACGTAAGGCCCGCTGGGAAATGACCCCTTTTTCAGCTCAGTGCCTGGGATTTTGAGTATACTTGTCAACCTGGACTTATATACACCTACGATTTTGGACTAACTCTATTACCTCTGCTAGAAATTAACACAGAAATTTCACAGTTGATTGACAGGAATGAGAATCAGTTCTAAAGGGTTAAAATAAAAACAAATCCTTTCTCAGTGAAAGAATCATCAACTGAAGTGGACACAGTTCCCTCGTTCTAACTTCATCTTCTATGCACTTAGAGGCAAGTTTTTCAAATTACACAGATAAAACTGTCCCCGCTTTAAGTGCTACAAAGCTGGGACAGTTTTAGCTGTGTATTTTACCAAGGTTGTGTGCTCTACAAGCAAAAAGCTACTTTTGTTGTCTCTTTTGGTCCGCAGGAGAAATGGGAGTCCTTTGCAGAGAGCATGGGAGACCCATGAGTCATTTGCAGTCCTCCTTTCTGCCTCTGAGGGTGAAATGAGAGTGTGAAGCACTTTGGTAAGTAGCCATTCTCTCAGGTAGGCTCGGTGCGCAACACATCTGCAGTCCTCCCTGTGTGGCTACATTTATCAGGAGCCATGTCTGAAAGAATTAATCCCATTTCATATGCTAGCATGCGGTCTCTTTGACTGTGCTGTTGTTTCAATGAGAGCATCGTTGACAATTCTGTAACCTGATAGCGCTGCCTAATTGTATTCTATGTAATAATGCATGGGCTTGAGGAGGAGGCAGGTTTGTTGGAGAAGGAGGGAGAATGCACGTGTGAATTAGGGAAAGGTCTCTCCTTCTTTGGAGCATGGATGGGTTCAGTGACCTCCTCATACTACTAAGTCTTTGGCTTGACACCACCAGTTGTGTGTCTAAAGTTTCTGTGTGTGTGTTTGTATGTGTGTGTCTGTCTCTAGGGCTGAGCAGGACCTCCACCTTCCTGTGGTAGCATGTTACTCAGAACCTTGCATAAATCCCAGCCCTCCTAAAAACACGATACATGTATGTTCCTAGAAACTTTTCTTAATGATTCGTGACAGGGCGGCGTTTTAAAGGAGCTCATTTTCCATTTACCACTAAGGCCAGCTCCTCTTTGCTGAAGAGGGTCCTTGACTCTTAGCAGGAACTCCTAAGTATATCAACCCTTTTCAAAAGTTACAGGCTGAAAGTCATGATCTCTCAGGTTAAACCCAATGTTACAACTTTAACTGGGCAAATTCTCATTAGAGCCCAGGGGCAGTGACTGTGCGAATGGAATCTAATGTCTTTTCAGGGTGACTTCAATGCAGTAAAGCTCTTGCTAAGGCATTTAACTCTAAAATTGGGCATTGGGGAGACACTGCACCCTCTGAAGTTAGGGGTCAGGAGATTTGGATTTCATTTCCAACCATCCGCCACTCATTCAGCCACTCACATTCAAGGGAAAAGCCTTAGGCCAGTCACTTTCTGTATCTGTTTCTCGATTTTTGCACAGCAGTTTCTGTGGGACGTAAGGCCCACTGGGAAATGATCCCTTTTTCAGCTCAGTGCCTGGGATTTTGAGTATACTTGTCAACCTGGACTTATATACAGCTATGATTTTGGATTAACTCTATTACCTCTCCTAGAAATTAACACAGAAATTTCACAGTTGATTGACAAGAATGAGAATCAGTTCTAAAGAGTGAAAATATAACCAAATCCTTTCTCACTGAAAGAATGCTCAACGCAAGTGGACGCAGTTCCCCCGTTCTTATTTCATCACCTATGCACTTAGAGGCAAGTTTTTCAAATTACACAGCTAAAACTGTCCCCGCTTTAAGTGCTGTAAAGCACTTAAAGCGGGGACAGTTTTAGCTGTGTATTTCCCAAAAGTTGCATGCTCTGCAGATCAAAAGCTACTTTTGTTGTTACTTTTGGTCCGCAGGAGGAATGGGAGTCCTTTGCAGAGAGCGTGGGAGACCCATGAGTCCTTTGCAGTCCTCTTTTCTGCCTCTGAGGGTGAAATGAGAGTGTGAAGCCCTTTGGTAGGTAGCCATTCTCTCAGTTAGGCGCGGTGCGCAGCACAGCTGCAGTCCTCCTTGTGTGGCGACGTTCATCATGAGCCATGTCTGAAAGAGTTGATCGCATTTCATATGCTAGCATGCGGTCTCTTTGACTGTGCCGTTGTTTCAATGAGAGCATCGCTGACAATTCTGTAACCTGATAGCGCTGCCTAATTGTATTCTATGTAATAATGAGGGGGCTTGAGGAGGAGGCAGGTTTGGGGGAGAAGGAGGGAGAATGCCCGTGTGAATTAGGGAAAGGTCTCTCCTTCTTTGGAGCACGGATTGGTTCAGTGCCCTCCTCATACTACTAAGTCTTTGGCTTGACACTACCAGTTGTGTGTCTAAAGTTTCTGTGTGTGTGTTTGTATGTGTGTGTCTGTCTCTAGGGCTGAGCAGGACCTCCACCTTCCTGTGGTAGCATGTTACTCAGAACCTTGCATAAATCCCAGCCCTCCTAAAAACACGATACATGTATGTTCTTAGAAAGTTTTCTTAATGATTGGTGACAGAGCGGTGATTTAAAGGAGCTCATTTTCCATTTACCACTAAGGCCAGCTCCTCTTTGCTGAAGAGGGTCCTTGACTCTTACTTTGTGGCAGGAACTCCTAAGTATATCAAACCTTTTCAAAAGTTACAGGCTGAAAGTCATGATCTCTCAGGTTAAACCCAATGTTACAACTTTAACTGGGCAAATTCTCATTAGAGACCAGGGGCAGTGACTGTGCGAATGGAATCTAATGTCTTTTCAGGGTGACTTCAATGCAGTAAAGCTCTTGCTAAGGCATTTAACTCTAAAATTGGGCATTGGGGAGACACTGCACCCTCTGAAGTTAGGGGTCAGGAGATTTGGATTTCATTTCCAACCATCCGCCACTCATTCAGCCACTCACATTCAAGGGAAAAGCCTTAGGCCAGTCACTTTCTGTATCTGTTTCTCGATTTTTGCACAGCAGTTTCTGTGGGACGTAAGGCCCACTGGGAAATGATCCCTTTTTCAGCTCAGTGCCTGGGATTTTGAGTATACTTGTCAACCTGGACTTATATACAGCTATGATTTTGGATTAACTCTATTACCTCTCCTAGAAATTAACACAGAAATTTCACAGTTGATTGACAAGAATGAGAATCAGTTCTAAAGAGTGAAAATATAACCAAATCCTTTCTCACTGAAAGAATGCTCAACGCAAGTGGACGCAGTTCCCCCGTTCTTACTTCATCACCTATGCACTTAGAGGCAAGTTTTTCAAATTACACAGCTAAAACTGTCCCCGCTTTAAGTGCTATAAAGCGGGGACAGTTTTAGCTGTGTATTTCCCAAAAGTTGCGTGCTCTGCAGATCAAAAGCTACTTTTGTTGTTACTTTTGGTCCGCAGGAGGAATGGGAGTCCTTTGCAGAGAGCGTGGGAGACCCATGAGTCCTTTGCAGTCCTCTTTTCTGCCTCTGAGGGTGAAATGAGAGTGTGAAGCCCTTTGGTAGGTAGCCATTCTCTCAGTTAGGCGCGGTGCGCAGCACAGCTGCAGTCCTCCTTGTGTGGCGACGTTCATCATGAGCCATGTCTGAAAGAGTTGATCGCATTTCATATGCTAGCATGCGGTCTCTTTGACTGCGCCGTTGTTTCAATGAGAGCATCGCTGACAATTCTGTAACCTGATAGCGCTGCCTAATTGTATTCTATGTAATCATGAGGGGGCTTGAGGAGGAGGCAGGTTTGGGGGAGAAGGAGGGAGAATGCCCGTGTGAATTAGGGAAAGGTCTCTCCTTCTTTGGAGCACGGATTGGTTCAGTGCCCTCCTCATACTACTAAGTCTTTGGCTTGACACTACCAGTTGTGTGTCTAAAGTTTCTGTGTGTGTGTTTGTATGTGTGTGTCTGTCTCTAGGGCTGAGCAGGACCTCCACCTTCCTGTGGTAGCATGTTACTCAGAACCTTGCATAAATCCCAGCCCTCCTAAAAACACGATACATGTATGTTCTTAGAAAGTTTTCTTAATGATTGGTGACAGAGCGGTGATTTAAAGGAGCTCATTTTCCATTTACCACTAAGGCCAGCTCCTCTTTGCTGAAGAGGGTCCTTGACTCTTACTTTGTGGCAGGAACTCCTAAGTATATCAACCCTTTTCAAAAGTTACAGGCTGAAAGTCAAGATCTCTCAGGTTAAACCCAATGTTCCAACTTTAACTGGGCAAATTCTCATTAGAGACCGGGGGGCAATGACTGTGCGGATGGAATCCAATGTCTTTTCAGGGTGACTTCCATGCAGTGAAGCTCTTGCTAAGACATTTAACTCTAAAATTGGGCATTGGGGAGGCACTGCACCCTCTGAAATTAGAGGTCAGGAGATTTGGATTTCATTTCCAACCATCCGCCACTCATTCAGCCACTCACATTCAAGTGACAAGCCTTAGGCCAGTCGCTTTCTGTATCTGTTTCTTGACTGTTGCACAGCGGTTTCTGTGGGACGTAAGGCCCGCTGGGAAATGACCCCTTTTTCAGCTCAGTGCCTGGGATTTTGAGTATACTTGTCAACCTGGACTTATATACACCTACGATTTTGGACTAACTCTATTACCTCTGCTAGAAATTAACACAGAAATTTCACAGTTGATCGACAGGAATGAGAATCAGTTCTAAAGGGTTAAAATAAAAACAAATCCTTTCTCAGTGAAAGAATCATCAACTGAAGTGGACACAGTTCCCTCGTTCTAACTTCATCTTCTATGCACTTAGAGGCAAGTTTTTCAAATTACACAGATAAAACTGTCCCCGCTTTAAGTGCTACAAAGCTGGGACAGTTTTAGCTGTGTATTTTACCAAGGTTGTGTGCTCTACAAGCAAAAAGCTACTTTTGTTGTTTCTTTTGGTCCGCAGGAGAAATGGGAGTCCTTTGCAGAGAGCATGGGAGACCCATGAGTCATTTGCAGTCCTCCTTTCTGCCTCTGAGGGTGAAATGAGAGTGTGAAGCACTTTGGTAAGTAGCCATTCTCTCAGGTAGGCTCGGTGCGCAACACATCTGCAGTCCTCCCTGTGTGGCTACATTTATCATGAGCCATGTCTGAAAGAACTAATCCCATTTCATATGCTAGCATGCGGTCTCTTTGACTGTGCTGTTGTTTCAATGAGAGCATCGTTGACAATTCTGTAACCTGATAGCGCTGCCTAATTGTATTCTATGTAATAATGCATGGGCTTGAGGAGGAGGCAGGTTTGTTGGAGAAGGAGGGAGAATGCACGTGTGAATTAGGGAAAGGTCTCTCCTTCTTTGGAGCATGGATGGGTTCAGTGACCTCCTCATACTACTAAGTCTTTGGCTTGAAACTACCAGTTGTGTGTCTAAAGTTTCTGTGTGTGTGTTTGTATGTGTGTGTCTGTCTCTAGGGCTGAGCAGGACCTCCACCTTCCTGTGGTAGCATGTAACTCAGAACCTTGCATAAATCCCAGCCCTCCTAAAAACACGATACATGTATGTTCCTAGAAACTTTTCTTAATGATTCGTGACAGGGTGGTGTTTTAAAGGAGCTCATTTTCCATTTACCACTAAGGCCAGCTCCTCTTTGCTGAAGAGGGTCCTTGACTCTTAGCAGGAACTCCTAAGTATATCAACCCTTTTCAAAAGTTACAGGCTGAAAGTCATGATCTCTCAGGTTAAACCCAATGTTACAACTTTAACTGGGCAAATTCTCATTAGAGACCAGGGGCAGTGACTGTGCGAATGGAATCTAATGTCTTTTCAGGGTGACTTCAATGCAGTAAAGCTCTTGCTAAGGCATTTAACTCTAAAATTGGGCATTGGGGAGACACTGCACCCTCTGAAGTTAGGGGTCAGGAGATTTGGATTTCATTTCCAACCATCCGCCACTCATTCAGCCACTCACATTCAAGGGAAAAGCCTTAGGCCAGTCACTTTCTGTATCTGTTTCTCGATTTTTGCACAGCAGTTTCTGTGGGACGTAAGGCCCACTGGGAAATGATCCCTTTTTCAGCTCAGTGCCTGGGATTTTGAGTATACTTGTCAACCTGGACTTATATACAGCTATGATTTTGGATTAACTCTATTACCTCTCCTAGAAATTAACACAGAAATTTCACAGTTGATTGACAAGAATGAGAATCAGTTCTAAAGAGTGAAAATATAACCAAATCCTTTCTCACTGAAAGAATGCTCAACGCAAGTGGACGCAGTTCCCCCGTTCTTACTTCATCACCTATGCACTTAGAGGCAAGTTTTTCAAATTACACAGCTAAAACTGTCCCCGCTTTAAGTGCTGTAAAGCACTTAAAGCGGGGACAGTTTTAGCTGTGTATTTCCCAAAAGTTGCGTGCTCTGCAGATCAAAAGCTACTTTTGTTGTTACTTTTGGTCCGCAGGAGGAATGGGAGTCCTTTGCAGAGAGCGTGGGAGACCCATGAGTCCTTTGCAGTCCTCTTTTCTGCCTCTGAGGGTGAAATGAGAGTGTGAAGCCCTTTGGTAGGTAGCCATTCTCTCAGTTAGGCGCGGTGCGCAGCACAGCTGCAGTCCTCCTTGTGTGGCGACGTTCATCATGAGCCATGTCTGAAAGAGTTGATCGCATTTCATATGCTAGCATGCGGTCTCTTTGACTGTGCCGTTGTTTCAATGAGAGCATCGCTGACAATTCTGTAACCTGATAGCGCTGCCTAATTGTATTCTATGTAATAATGAGGGGGCTTGAGGAGGAGGCAGGTTTGGGGGAGAAGGAGGGAGAATGCCCGTGTGAATTAGGGAAAGGTCTCTCCTTCTTTGGAGCACGGATTGGTTCAGTGCCCTCCTCATACTACTAAGTCTTTGGCTTGACACTACCACTTGTGTGTCTAAAGTTTCTGTGTGTGTGTTTGTATGTGTGTGTCTGTCTCTAGGGCTGAGCAGGACCTCCACCTTCCTGTGGTAGCATGTTACTCAGAACCTTGCATAAATCCCAGCCCTCCTAAAAACACGATACATGTATGTTCTTAGAAAGTTTTCTTAATGATTGGTGACAGAGCGGTGATTTAAAGGAGCTCATTTTCCATTTACCACTAAGGCCAGCTCCTCTTTGCTGAAGAGGGTCCTTGACTCTTACTTTGTGGCAGGAACTCCTAAGTATATCAAACCTTTTCAAAAGTTACAGGCTGAAAGTCATGATCTCTCAGGTTAAACCCAATGTTACAACTTTAACTGGGCAAATTCTCATTAGAGACCAGGGGCAGTGACTGTGCGAATGGAATCTAATGTCTTTTCAGGGTGACTTCAATGCAGTAAAGCTCTTGCTAAGGCATTTAACTCTAAAATTGGGCATTGGGGAGACACTGCACACTCTGAAGTTAGGGGTCAGGAGATTTGGATTTCATTTCCAACCATCCGCCACTCATTCAGCCACTCACATTCAAGTGACAAGCCTTAGGCCAGTCGCTTTCTGTATCTGTTTCTCGACTGTTGCACAGCGGTTTCTGTGGGACGTAAGGCCCGCTGGGAAATGACCCCTTTTTCAGCTCAGTGCCTGGGATTTTGAGTATACTTGTCAACCTGGACTTATATACACCTACGATTTTGGACTAACTCTATTACCTCTGCTAGAAATTAACACAGAAATTTCACAGTTGATTGACAGGAATGAGAATCAGTTCTAAAGGGTTAAAATAAAAACAAATCCTTTCTCAGTGAAAGAATCATCAACTGAAGTGGACACAGTTCCCTCGTTCTAACTTCATCTTCTATGCACTTAGAGGCAAGTTTTTCAAATTACACAGATAAAACTGTCCCCGCTTTAAGTGCTACAAAGCTGGGACAGTTTTAGCTGTGTATTTTACCAAGGTTGTGTGCTCTACAAGCAAAAAGCTACTTTTGTTGTTTCTTTTGGTCCGCAGGAGAAATGGGAGTCCTTTGCAGAGAGCATGGGAGACCCATGAGTCATTTGCAGTCCTCCTTTCTGCCTCTGAGGGTGAAATGAGAGTGTGAAGCACTTTGGTAAGTAGCCATTCTCTCAGGTAGGCTCGGTGCGCAACACATCTGCAGTCCTCCCTGTGTGGCTACATTTATCATGAGCCATGTCTGAAAGAATTAATCCCATTTCATATGCTAGCATGCGGTCTCTTTGACTGTGCTGTTGTTTCAATGAGAGCATCGTTGACAATTCTGTAACCTGATAGTGCTGCCTAATTGTATTCTATGTAATAATGCATGGGCTTGAGGAGGAGGCAGGTTTGTTGGAGAAGGAGGGAGAATGCACGTGTGAATTAGGGAAAGGTCTCTCCTTCTTTGGAGCATGGATGGGTTCAGTGACCTCCTCATACTACTAAGTCTTTGGCTTGAAACTACCAGTTGTGTGTCTAAAGTTTCTGTGTGTGTGTTTGTATGTGTGTGTCTGTCTCTAGGGCTGAGCAGGACCTCCACCTTCCTGTGGTAGCATGTTACTCAGAACCTTGCATTAATCCCAGCCCTCCTAAAAACACGATACATGTATGTTCCTAGAAACTTTTCTTAATGATTCGTGACAGGGTGGTGTTTTAAAGGAGCTCATTTTCCATTTACCACTAAGGCCAGCTCCTCTTTGCTGAAGAGGGTCCTTGACTCTTAGCAGGAACTCCTAAGTATATCAACCCTTTTCAAAAGTTACAGGCTGAAAGTCATGATCTCTCAGGTTAAACCCAATGTTACAACTTTAACTGGGCAAATTCTCATTAGAGACCAGGGGCAGTGACTGTGCGAATGGAATCTAATGTCTTTTCAGGGTGACTTCAATGCAGTAAAGCTCTTGCTAAGGCATTTAACTCTAAAATTGGGCATTGGGGAGACACTGCACCCTCTGAAGTTAGGGGTCAGGAGATTTGGATTTCATTTCCAACCATCCGCCACTCATTCAGCCACTCACATTCAAGGGAAAAGCCTTAGGCCAGTCACTTTCTGTATCTGTTTCTCGATTTTTGCACAGCAGTTTCTGTGGGACGTAAGGCCCACTGGGAAATGATCCCTTTTTCAGCTCAGTGCCTGGGATTTTGAGTATACTTGTCAACCTGGACTTATATACAGCTATGATTTTGGATTAACTCTATTACCTCTCCTAGAAATTAACACAGAAATTTCACAGTTGATTGACAAGAATGAGAATCAGTTCTAAAGAGTGAAAATATAACCAAATCCTTTCTCACTGAAAGAATGCTCAACGCAAGTGGACGCAGTTCCCCCGTTCTTACTTCATCACCTATGCACTTAGAGGCAAGTTTTTCAAATTACACAGCTAAAACTGTCCCCGCTTTAAGTGCTGTAAAGCACTTAAAGCGGGGACAGTTTTAGCTGTGTATTTCCCAAAAGTTGCGTGCTCTGCAGATCAAAAGCTACTTTTGTTGTTACTTTTGGTCCGCAGGAGGAATGGGAGTCCTTTGCAGAGAGCGTGGGAGACCCATGAGTCCTTTGCAGTCCTCTTTTCTGCCTCTGAGGGTGAAATGAGAGTGTGAAGCCCTTTGGTAGGTAGCCATTCTCTCAGTTAGGCGCGGTGCGCAGCACAGCTGCAGTCCTCCTTGTGTGGCGACGTTCATCATGAGCCATGTCTGAAAGAGTTGATCGCATTTCATATGCTAGCATGCGGTCTCTTTGACTGTGCCGTTGTTTCAATGAGAGCATCGCTGACAATTCTGTAACCTGATAGCGCTGCCTAATTGTATTCTATGTAATCATGAGGGGGCTTGAGGAGGAGGCAGGTTTGGGGGAGAAGGAGGGAGAATGCCCGTGTGAATTAGGGAAAGGTCTCTCCTTCTTTGGAGCACGGATTGGTTCAGTGCCCTCCTCATACTACTAAGTCTTTGGCTTGACACTACCAGTTGTGTGTCTAAAGTTTCTGTGTGTGTGTTTGTATGTGTGTGTCTGTCTCTAGGGCTGAGCAGGACCTCCACCTTCCTGTGGTAGCATGTTACTCAGAACCTTGCATAAATCCCAGCCCTCCTAAAAACACGATACATGTATGTTCTTAGAAAGTTTTCTTAATGATTGGTGACAGAGCGGTGATTTAAAGGAGCTCATTTTCCATTTACCACTAAGGCCAGCTCCTCTTTGCTGAAGAGGGTCCTTGACTCTTACTTTGTGGCAGGAACTCCTAAGTATATCAACCCTTTTCAAAAGTTACAGGCTGAAAGTCATGATCTCTCAGGTTAAACCCAATGTTACAACTTTAACTGGGCAAATTCTCATTAGAGACCAGGGGCAGTGACTGTGCGAATGGAATCTAATGTCTTTTCAGGGTGACTTCAATGCAGTAAAGCTCTTGCTAAGACATTTAACTCTAAAATTGGGCATTGGGGAGACACTGCACCCTCTGAAGTTAGGGGTCAGGAGATTTGGATTTCATTTCCAACCATCCGCCACTCATTCAGCCACTCACATTCAAGGGAAAAGCCTTAGGCCAGTCACTTTCTGTATCTGTTTCTCGATTTTTGCACAGCAGTTTCTGTGGGACGTAAGGCCCACTGGGAAATGATCCCTTTTTCAGCTCAGTGCCTGGGATTTTGAGTATACTTGTCAACCTGGACTTATATACAGCTATGATTTTGGATTAACTCTATTACCTCTCCTAGAAATTAACACAGAAATTTCACAGTTGATTGACAAGAATGAGAATCAGTTCTAAAGAGTGAAAATATAACCAAATCCTTTCTCACTGAAAGAATGCTCAACGCAAGTGGACGCAGTTCCCCCGTTCTTACTTCATCACCTATGCACTTAGAGGCAAGTTTTTCAAATTACACAGCTCAAACTGTCCCCGCTTTAAGTGCTGTAAAGCACTTAAAGCGGGGACAGTTTTAGCTGTGTATTTCCCAAAAGTTGCGTGCTCTGCAGATCAAAAGCTACTTTTGTTGTTACTTTTGGTCCGCAGGAGGAATGGGAGTCCTTTGCAGAGAGCGTGGGAGACCCATGAGTCCTTTGCAGTCCTCTTTTCTGCCTCTGAGGGTGAAATGAGAGTGTGAAGCCCTTTGGTAGGTAGCCATTCTCTCAGTTAGGCGCGGTGCGCAGCACAGCTGCAGTCCTCCTTGTGTGGCGACGTTCATCATGAGCCATGTCTGAAAGAGTTGATCGCATTTCATATGCTAGCATGCGGTCTCTTTGACTGTGCCGTTGTTTCAATGAGAGCATCGCTGACAATTCTGTAACCTGATAGCGCTGCCTAATTGTATTCTATGTAATAATGAGGGGGCTTGAGGAGGAGGCAGGTTTGGGGGAGAAGGAGGGAGAATGCCCGTGTGAATTAGGGAAAGGTCTCTCCTTCTTTGGAGCACGGATTGGTTCAGTGCCCTCCTCATACTACTAAGTCTTTGGCTTGACACTACCACTTGTGTGTCTAAAGTTTCTGTGTGTGTGTTTGTATGTGTGTGTCTGTCTCTAGGGCTGAGCAGGACCTCCACCTTCCTGTGGTAGCATGTTACTCAGAACCTTGCATAAATCCCAGCCCTCCTAAAAACACGATACATGTATGTTCTTAGAAAGTTTTCTTAATGATTGGTGACAGAGCGGTGATTTAAAGGAGCTCATTTTCCATTTACCACTAAGGCCAGCTCCTCTTTGCTGAAGAGGGTCCTTGACTCTTACTTTGTGGCAGGAACTCCTAAGTATATCAAACCTTTTCAAAAGTTACAGGCTGAAAGTCATGATCTCTCAGGTTAAACCCAATGTTACAACTTTAACTGGGCAAATTCTCATTAGAGACCAGGGGCAGTGACTGTGCGAATGGAATCTAATGTCTTTTCAGGGTGACTTCAATGCAGTAAAGCTCTTGCTAAGGCATTTAACTCTAAAATTGGGCATTGGGGAGACACTGCACACTCTGAAGTTAGGGGTCAGGAGATTTGGATTTCATTTCCAACCATCCGCCACTCATTCAGCCACTCACATTCAAGTGACAAGCCTTAGGCCAGTCGCTTTCTGTATCTGTTTCTCGACTGTTGCACAGCGGTTTCTGTGGGACGTAAGGCCCGCTGGGAAATGACCCCTTTTTCAGCTCAGTGCCTGGGATTTTGAGTATACTTGTCAACCTGGACTTATATACACCTACGATTTTGGACTAACTCTATTACCTCTGCTAGAAATTAACACAGAAATTTCACAGTTGATTGACAGGAATGAGAATCAGTTCTAAAGGGTTAAAATAAAAACAAATCCTTTCTCAGTGAAAGAATCATCAACTGAAGTGGACACAGTTCCCTCGTTCTAACTTCATCTTCTATGCACTTAGAGGCAAGTTTTTCAAATTACTCAGATAAAACTGTCCCCGCTTTAAGTGCTACAAAGCTGGGACAGTTTTAGCTGTGTATTTTACCAAGGTTGTGTGCTCTACAAGCAAAAAGCTACTTTTGTTGTTTCTTTTGGTCCGCAGGAGAAATGGGAGTCCTTTGCAGAGAGCATGGGAGACCCATGAGTCATTTGCAGTCCTCCTTTCTGCCTCTGAGGGTGAAATGAGAGTGTGAAGCACTTTGGTAAGTAGCCATTCTCTCAGGTAGGCTCGGTGCGCAACACATCTGCAGTCCTCCCTGTGTGGCTACATTTATCAGGAGCCATGTCTGAAAGAATTAATCCCATTTCATATGCTAGCATGCGGTCTCTTTGACTGTGCTGTTGTTTCAATGAGAGCATCGTTGACAATTCTGTAACCTGATAGCGCTGCCTAATTGTATTCTATGTAATAATGCATGGGCTTGAGGAGGAGGCAGGTTTGTTGGAGAAGGAGGGAGAATGCACGTGTGAATTAGGGAAAGGTCTCTCCTTCTTTGGAGCATGGATGGGTTCAGTGACCTCCTCATACTACTAAGTCTTTGGCTTGAAACTACCAGTTGTGTGTCTAAAGTTTCTGTGTGTGTGTTTGTATGTGTGTGTCTGTCTCTAGGGCTGAGCAGGACCTCCACCTTCCTGTGGTAGCATGTTACTCAGAACCTTGCATAAATCCCAGCCCTCCTAAAAACACGATACATGTATGTTCCTAGAAACTTTTCTTAATGATTCGTGACAGGGCGGCGTTTTAAAGGAGCTCATTTTCCATTTACCACTAAGGCCAGCTCCTCTTTGCTGAAGAGGGTCCTTGACTCTTAGCAGGAACTCCTAAGTATATCAACCCTTTTCAAAAGTTACAGGCTGAAAGTCATGATCTCTCAGGTTAAACCCAATGTTACAACTTTAACTGGGCAAATTCTCATTAGAGACCAGGGGCAGTGACTGTGCGAATGGAATCTAATGTCTTTTCAGGGTGACTTCAATGCAGTAAAGCTCTTGCTAAGGCATTTAACTCTAAAATTGGGCATTGGGGAGACACTGCACCCTCTGAAGTTAGGGGTCAGGAGATTTGGATTTCATTTCCAACCATCCGCCACTCATTCAGCCACTCACATTCAAGGGAAAAGCCTTAGGCCAGTCACTTTCTGTATCTGTTTCTCGATTTTTGCACACCAGTTTCTGTGGGACGTAAGGCCCACTGGGAAATGATCCCTTTTTCAGCTCAGTGCCTGGGATTTTGAGTATACTTGTCAACCTGGACTTATATACAGCTATGATTTTGGATTAACTCTATTACCTCTCCTAGAAATTAACACAGAAATTTCACAGTTGATTGACAAGAATGAGAATCAGTTCTAAAGAGTGAAAATATAACCAAATCCTTTCTCACTGAAAGAATGCTCAACGCAAGTGGACGCAGTTCCCCCGTTCTTACTTCATCACCTATGCACTTAGAGGCAAGTTTTTCAAATTACACAGCTCAAACTGTCCCCGCTTTAAGTGCTGTAAAGCACTTAAAGCGGGGACAGTTTTAGCTGTGTATTTCCCAAAAGTTGCGTGCTCTGCAGATCAAAAGCTACTTTTGTTGTTACTTTTGGTCCGCAGGAGGAATGGGAGTCCTTTGCAGAGAGCGTGGGAGACCCATGAGTCCTTTGCAGTCCTCTTTTCTGCCTCTGAGGGTGAAATGAGAGTGTGAAGCCCTTTGGTAGGTAGCCATTCTCTCAGTTAGGCGCGGTGCGCAGCACAGCTGCAGTCCTCCTTGTGTGGCGACGTTCATCATGAGCCATGTCTGAAAGAGTTGATCGCATTTCATATGCTAGCATGCGGTCTCTTTGACTGCGCCGTTGTTTCAATGAGAGCATCGCTGACAATTCTGTAACCTGATAGCGCTGCCTAATTGTATTCTATGTAATAATGAGGGGGCTTGAGGAGGAGGCAGGTTTGGGGGAGAAGGAGGGAGAATGCCCGTGTGAATTAGGGAAAGGTCTCTCCTTCTTTGGAGCACGGATTGGTTCAGTGCCCTCCTCATACTACTAAGTCTTTGGCTTGACACTACCACTTGTGTGTCTAAAGTTTCTGTGTGTGTGTTTGTATGTGTGTGTCTGTCTCTAGGGCTGAGCAGGACCTCCACCTTCCTGTGGTAGCATGTTACTCAGAACCTTGCATAAATCCCAGCCCTCCTAAAAACACGATACATGTATGTTCTTAGAAAGTTTTCTTAATGATTGGTGACAGAGCGGTGATTTAAAGGAGCTCATTTTCCATTTACCACTAAGGCCAGCTCCTCTTTGCTGAAGAGGGTCCTTGACTCTTACTTTGTGGCAGGAACTCCTAAGTATATCAAACCTTTTCAAAAGTTACAGGCTGAAAGTCAAGATCTCCCAGGTTAAACCCAATGTTCCAACTTTAACTGGGCAAATTCTCATTAGAGACCGGGGGGCAATGACTGTGCGGATGGAATCCAATGTCTTTTCAGGGTGACTTCCATGCAGTGAAGCTCTTGCTAAGACATTTAACTCTAAAATTGGGCATTGGGGAGGCACTGCACCCTCTGAAATTAGAGGTCAGGAGATTTGGATTTCATTTCCAACCATCCGCCACTCATTCAGCCACTCACATTCAAGTGACAAGCCTTAGGCCAGTCGCTTTCTGTATCTGTTTCTCGACTGTTGCACAGCGGTTTCTGTGGGACGTAAGGCCCGCTGGGAAATGACCCCTTTTTCAGCTCAGTGCCTGGGATTTTGAGTATACTTGTCAACCTGGACTTATATACACCTACGATTTTGGACTAACTCTATTACCTCTGCTAGAAATTAACACAGAAATTTCACAGTTGATTGACAGGAATGAGAATCAGTTCTAAAGGGTTAAAATAAAAACAAATCCTTTCTCAGTGAAAGAATCATCAACTGAAGTGGACACAGTTCCCTCGTTCTAACTTCATCTTCTATGCACTTAGAGGCAAGTTTTTCAAATTACACAGATAAAACTGTCCCCGCTTTAAGTGCTACAAAGCTGGGACAGTTTTAGCTGTGTATTTTACCAAGGTTGTGTGCTCTACAAGCAAAAAGCTACTTTTGTTGTCTCTTTTGGTCCGCAGGAGAAATGGGAGTCCTTTGCAGAGAGCATGGGAGACCCATGAGTCATTTGCAGTCCTCCTTTCTGCCTCTGAGGGTGAAATGAGAGTGTGAAGCACTTTGGTAAGTAGCCATTCTCTCAGGTAGGCTCGGTGCGCAACACATCTGCAGTCCTCCCTGTGTGGCTACATTTATCATGAGCCATGTCTGAAAGAATTAATCCCATTTCATATGCTAGCATGCGGTCTCTTTGACTGTGCTGTTGTTTCAATGAGAGCATCGTTGACAATTCTGTAACCTGATAGCGCTGCCTAATTGTATTCTATGTAATAATGCATGGGCTTGAGGAGGAGGCAGGTTTGTTGGAGAAGGAGGGAGAATGCACGTGTGAATTAGGGAAAGGTCTCTCCTTCTTTGGAGCATGGATGGGTTCAGTGACCTCCTCATACTACTAAGTCTTTGGCTTGAAACTACCAGTTGTGTGTCTAAAGTTTCTGTGTGTGTGTTTGTATGTGTGTGTCTGTCTCTAGGGCTGAGCAGGACCTCCACCTTCCTGTGGTAGCATGTTACTCAGAACCTTGCATAAATCCCAGCCCTCCTAAAAACACGATACATGTATGTTCCTAGAAACTTTTCTTAATGATTCGTGACAGGGCGGCGTTTTAAAGGAGCTCATTTTCCATTTACCACTAAGGCCAGCTCCTCTTTGCTGAAGAGGGTCCTTGACTCTTAGCAGGAACTCCTAAGTATATCAACCCTTTTCAAAAGTTACAGGCTGAAAGTCATGATCTCTCAGGTTAAACCCAATGTTACAACTTTAACTGGGCAAATTCTCATTAGAGCCCAGGGGCAGTGACTGTGCGAATGGAATCTAATGTCTTTTCAGGGTGACTTCAATGCAGTAAAGCTCTTGCTAAGGCATTTAACTCTAAAATTGGGCATTGGGGAGACACTGCACCCTCTGAAGTTAGGGGTCAGGAGATTTGGATTTCATTTCCAACCATCCGCCACTCATTCAGCCACTCACATTCAAGGGAAAAGCCTTAGGCCAGTCACTTTCTGTATCTGTTTCTCGATTTTTGCACACCAGTTTCTGTGGGACGTAAGGCCCACTGGGAAATGATCCCTTTTTCAGCTCAGTGCCTGGGATTTTGAGTATACTTGTCAACCTGGACTTATATACAGCTATGATTTTGGATTAACTCTATTACCTCTCCTAGAAATTAACACAGAAATTTCACAGTTGATTGACAAGAATGAGAATCAGTTCTAAAGAGTGAAAATATAACCAAATCCTTTCTCACTGAAAGAATGCTCAACGCAAGTGGACGCAGTTCCCCCGTTCTTACTTCATCACCTATGCACTTAGAGGCAAGTTTTTCAAATTACACAGCTAAAACTGTCCCCGCTTTAAGTGCTGTAAAGCACTTAAAGCGGGGACAGTTTTAGCTGTGTATTTCCCAAAAGTTGCGTGCTCTGCAGATCAAAAGCTACTTTTGTTGTTACTTTTGGTCCGCAGGAGGAATGGGAGTCCTTTGCAGAGAGCGTGGGAGACCCATGAGTCCTTTGCAGTCCTCTTTTCTGCCTCTGAGGGTGAAATGAGAGTGTGAAGCCCTTTGGTAGGTAGCCATTCTCTCAGTTAGGCGCGGTGCGCAGCACAGCTGCAGTCCTCCTTGTGTGGCGACGTTCATCATGAGCCATGTCTGAAAGAGTTGATCGCATTTCATATGCTAGCATGCGGTCTCTTTGACTGTGCCGTTGTTTCAATGAGAGCATCGCTGACAATTCTGTAACCTGATAGCGCTGCCTAATTGTATTCTATGTAATAATGAGGGGGCTTGAGGAGGAGGCAGGTTTGGGGGAGAAGGAGGGAGAATGCCCGTGTGAATTAGGGAAAGGTCTCTCCTTCTTTGGAGCACGGATTGGTTCAGTGCCCTCCTCATACTACTAAGTCTTTGGCTTGACACTACCACTTGTGTGTCTAAAGTTTCTGTGTGTGTGTTTGTATGTGTGTGTCTGTCTCTAGGGCTGAGCAGGACCTCCACCTTCCTGTGGTAGCATGTTACTCAGAACCTTGCATAAATCCCAGCCCTCCTAAAAACACGATACATGTATGTTCTTAGAAAGTTTTCTTAATGATTGGTGACAGAGCGGTGATTTAAAGGAGCTCATTTTCCATTTACCACTAAGGCCAGCTCCTCTTTGCTGAAGAGGGTCCTTGACTCTTACTTTGTGGCAGGAACTCCTAAGTATATCAAACCTTTTCAAAAGTTACAGGCTGAAAGTCATGATCTCTCAGGTTAAACCCAATGTTACAACTTTAACTGGGCAAATTCTCATTAGAGACCAGGGGCAGTGACTGTGCGAATGGAATCTAATGTCTTTTCAGGGTGACTTCAATGCAGTAAAGCTCTTGCTAAGGCATTTAACTCTAAAATTGGGCATTGGGGAGACACTGCACCCTCTGAAGTTAGGGGTCAGGAGATTTGGATTTCATTTCCAACCATCCGCCACTCATTCAGCCACTCACATTCAAGGGAAAAGCCTTAGGCCAGTCACTTTCTGTATCTGTTTCTCGATTTTTGCACAGCAGTTTCTGTGGGACGTAAGGCCCACTGGGAAATGATCCCTTTTTCAGCTCAGTGCCTGGGATTTTGAGTATACTTGTCAACCTGGACTTATATACAGCTATGATTTTGGATTAACTCTATTACCTCTCCTAGAAATTAACACAGAAATTTCACAGTTGATTGACAAGAATGAGAATCAGTTCTAAAGAGTGAAAATATAACCAAATCCTTTCTCACTGAAAGAATGCTCAACGCAAGTGGACGCAGTTCCCCCGTTCTTACTTCATCACCTATGCACTTAGAGGCAAGTTTTTCAAATTACACAGCTAAAACTGTCCCCGCTTTAAGTGCTATAAAGCGGGGACAGTTTTAGCTGTGTATTTCCCAAAAGTTGCGTGCTCTGCAGATCAAAAGCTACTTTTGTTGTTACTTTTGGTCCGCAGGAGGAATGGGAGTCCTTTGCAGAGAGCGTGGGAGACCCATGAGTCCTTTGCAGTCCTCTTTTCTGCCTCTGAGGGTGAAATGAGAGTGTGAAGCCCTTTGGTAGGTAGCCATTCTCTCAGTTAGGCGCGGTGCGCAGCACAGCTGCAGTCCTCCTTGTGTGGCGACGTTCATCATGAGCCATGTCTGAAAGAGTTGATCGCATTTCATATGCTAGCATGCGGTCTCTTTGACTGCGCCGTTGTTTCAATGAGAGCATCGTTGACAATTCTGTAACCTGATAGCGCTGCCTAATTGTATTCTATGTAATAATGAGGGGGCTTGAGGAGGAGGCAGGTTTGGGGGAGAAGGAGGGAGAATGCCCGTGTGAATTAGGGAAAGGTCTCTCCTTCTTTGGAGCACGGATTGGTTCAGTGCCCTCCTCATACTACTAAGTCTTTGGCTTGACACTACCAGTTGTGTGTCTAAAGTTTCTGTGTGTGTGTTTGTATGTGTGTGTCTGTCTCTAGGGCTGAGCAGGACCTCCACCTTCCTGTGGTAGCATGTTACTCAGAACCTTGCATAAATCCCAGCCCTCCTAAAAACACGATACATGTATGTTCTTAGAAAGTTTTCTTAATGATTGGTGACAGAGCGGTGATTTAAAGGAGCTCATTTTCCATTTACCACTAAGGCCAGCTCCTCTTTGCTGAAGAGGGTCCTTGACTCTTACTTTGTGGCAGGAACTCCTAAGTATATCAACCCTTTTCAAAAGTTACAGGCTGAAAGTCAAGATCTCTCAGGTTAAACCCAATGTTCCAACTTTAACTGGGCAAATTCTCATTAGAGACCGGGGGGCAATGACTGTGCGGATGGAATCCAATGTCTTTTCAGGGTGACTTCCATGCAGTGAAGCTCTTGCTAAGACATTTAACTCTAAAATTGGGCATTGGGGAGGCACTGCACCCTCTGAAATTAGAGGTCAGGAGATTTGGATTTCATTTCCAACCATCCGCCACTCATTCAGCCACTCACATTCAAGTGACAAGCCTTAGGCCAGTCGCTTTCTGTATCTGTTTCTCGACTGTTGCACAGCGGTTTCTGTGGGACGTAAGGCCCGCTGGGAAATGACCCCTTTTTCAGCTCAGTGCCTGGGATTTTGAGTATACTTGTCAACCTGGACTTATATACACCTACGATTTTGGACTAACTCTATTACCTCTGCTAGAAATTAACACAGAAATTTCACAGTTGATTGACAGGAATGAGAATCAGTTCTAAAGGGTTAAAATAAAAACAAATCCTTTCTCAGTGAAAGAATCATCAACTGAAGTGGACACAGTTCCCTCGTTCTAACTTCATCTTCTATGCACTTAGAGGCAAGTTTTTCAAATTACACAGATAAAACTGTCCCCGCTTTAAGTGCTACAAAGCTGGGACAGTTTTAGCTGTGTATTTTACCAAGGTTGTGTGCTCTACAAGCAAAAAGCTACTTTTGTTGTTTCTTTTGGTCCGCAGGAGAAATGGGAGTCCTTTGCAGAGAGCATGGGAGACCCATGAGTCATTTGCAGTCCTCCTTTCTGCCTCTGAGGGTGAAATGAGAGTGTGAAGCACTTTGGTAAGTAGCCATTCTCTCAGGTAGGCTCGGTGCGCAACACATCTGCAGTCCTCCCTGTGTGGCTACATTTATCATGAGCCATGTCTGAAAGAACTAATCCCATTTCATATGCTAGCATGCGGTCTCTTTGACTGTGCTGTTGTTTCAATGAGAGCATCGTTGACAATTCTGTAACCTGATAGCGCTGCCTAATTGTATTCTATGTAATAATGCATGGGCTTGAGGAGGAGGCAGGTTTGTTGGAGAAGGAGGGAGAATGCACGTGTGAATTAGGGAAAGGTCTCTCCTTCTTTGGAGCATGGATGGGTTCAGTGACCTCCTCATACTACTAAGTCTTTGGCTTGAAACTACCAGTTGTGTGTCTAAAGTTTCTGTGTGTGTGTTTGTATGTGTGTGTCTGTCTCTAGGGCTGAGCAGGACCTCCACCTTCCTGTGGTAGCATGTTACTCAGAACCTTGCATAAATCCCAGCCCTCCTAAAAACACGATACATGTATGTTCCTAGAAACTTTTCTTAATGATTCGTGACAGGGTGGTGTTTTAAAGGAGCTCATTTTCCATTTACCACTAAGGCCAGCTCCTCTTTGCTGAAGAGGGTCCTTGACTCTTAGCAGGAACTCCTAAGTATATCAACCCTTTTCAAAAGTTACAGGCTGAAAGTCATGATCTCTCAGGTTAAACCCAATGTTACAACTTTAACTGGGCAAATTCTCATTAGAGACCAGGGGCAGTGACTGTGCGAATGGAATCTAATGTCTTTTCAGGGTGACTTCAATGCAGTAAAGCTCTTGCTAAGGCATTTAACTCTAAAATTGGGCATTGGGGAGACACTGCACCCTCTGAAGTTAGGGGTCAGGAGATTTGGATTTCATTTCCAACCATCCGCCACTCATTCAGCCACTCACATTCAAGGGAAAAGCCTTAGGCCAGTCACTTTCTGTATCTGTTTCTCGATTTTTGCACAGCAGTTTCTGTGGGACGTAAGGCCCACTGGGAAATGATCCCTTTTTCAGCTCAGTGCCTGGGATTTTGAGTATACTTGTCAACCTGGACTTATATACAGCTATGATTTTGGATTAACTCTATTACCTCTCCTAGAAATTAACACAGAAATTTCACAGTTGATTGACAAGAATGAGAATCAGTTCTAAAGAGTGAAAATATAACCAAATCCTTTCTCACTGAAAGAATGCTCAACGCAAGTGGACGCAGTTCCCCCGTTCTTACTTCATCACCTATGCACTTAGAGGCAAGTTTTTCAAATTACACAGCTAAAACTGTCCCCGCTTTAAGTGCTGTAAAGCACTTAAAGCGGGGACAGTTTTAGCTGTGTATTTCCCAAAAGTTGCATGCTCTGCAGATCAAAAGCTACTTTTGTTGTTACTTTTGGTCCGCAGGAGGAATGGGAGTCCTTTGCAGAGAGCGTGGGAGACCCATGAGTCCTTTGCAGTCCTCTTTTCTGCCTCTGAGGGTGAAATGAGAGTGTGAAGCCCTTTGGTAGGTAGCCATTCTCTCAGTTAGGCGCGGTGCGCAGCACAGCTGCAGTCCTCCTTGTGTGGCGACGTTCATCATGAGCCATGTCTGAAAGAGTTGATCGCATTTCATATGCTAGCATGCGGTCTCTTTGACTGTGCCGTTGTTTCAATGAGAGCATCGCTGACAATTCTGTAACCTGATAGCGCTGCCTAATTGTATTCTATGTAATAATGAGGGGGCTTGAGGAGGAGGCAGGTTTGGGGGAGAAGGAGGGAGAATGCCCGTGTGAATTAGGGAAAGGTCTCTCCTTCTTTGGAGCACGGATTGGTTCAGTGCCCTCCTCATACTACTAAGTCTTTGGCTTGACACTACCACTTGTGTGTCTAAAGTTTCTGTGTGTGTGTTTGTATGTGTGTGTCTGTCTCTAGGGCTGAGCAGGACCTCCACCTTCCTGTGGTAGCATGTTACTCAGAACCTTGCATAAATCCCAGCCCTCCTAAAAACACGATACATGTATGTTCTTAGAAAGTTTTCTTAATGATTGGTGACAGAGCGGTGATTTAAAGGAGCTCATTTTCCATTTACCACTAAGGCCAGCTCCTCTTTGCTGAAGAGGGTCCTTGACTCTTACTTTGTGGCAGGAACTCCTAAGTATATCAACCCTTTTCAAAAGTTACAGGCTGAAATTCAAGATCTCCCAGGTTAAACCCAATGTTCCAACTTTAACTGGGCAAATTCTCATTAGAGACCGGGGGGCAATGACTGTGCGGATGGAATCCAATGTCTTTTCAGGGTGACTTCCATGCAGTGAAGCTCTTGCTAAGACATTTAACTCTAAAATTGGGCATTGGGGAGGCACTGCACCCTCTGAAATTAGAGGTCAGGAGATTTGGATTTCATTTCCAACCATCCGCCACTCATTCAGCCACTCACATTCAAGTGACAAGCCTTAGGCCAGTCGCTTTCTGTATCTGTTTCTCGACTGTTGCACAGCGGTTTCTGTGGGACGTAAGGCCCGCTGGGAAATGACCCCTTTTTCAGCTCAGTGCCTGGGATTTTGAGTATACTTGTCAACCTGGACTTATATACACCTACGATTTTGGACTAACTCTATTACCTCTGCTAGAAATTAACACAGAAATTTCACAGTTGATTGACAGGAATGAGAATCAGTTCTAAAGGGTTAAAATAAAAACAAATCCTTTCTCAGTGAAAGAATCATCAACTGAAGTGGACACAGTTCCCTCGTTCTAACTTCATCTTCTATGCACTTAGAGGCAAGTTTTTCAAATTACACAGATAAAACTGTCCCCGCTTAAAGTGCTACAAAGCTGGGACAGTTTTAGCTGTGTATTTTACCAAGGTTGTGTGCTCTACAAGCAAAAAGCTACTTTTGTTGTTTCTTTTGGTCCGCAGGAGAAATGGGAGTCCTTTGCAGAGAGCATGGGAGACCCATGAGTCATTTGCAGTCCTCCTTTCTGCCTCTGAGGGTGAAATGAGAGTGTAAAGCACTTTGGTAAGTAGCCATTCTCTCAGGTAGGCTCGGTGCGCAACACATCTGCAGTCCTCCCTGTGTGGCTACATTTATCATGAGCCATGTCTGAAAGAATTAATCCCATTTCATATGCTAGCATGCGGTCTCTTTGACTGTGCTGTTGTTTCAATGAGAGCATCGTTGACAATTCTGTAACCTGATAGCGCTGCCTAATTGTATTCTATGTAATAATGCATGGGCTTGAGGAGGAGGCAGGTTTGTTGGAGAAGGAGGGAGAATGCACGTGTGAATTAGGGAAAGGTCTCTCCTTCTTTGGAGCATGGATGGGTTCAGTGACCTCCTCATACTACTAAGTCTTTGGCTTGAAACTACCAGTTGTGTGTCTAAAGTTTCTGTGTGTGTGTTTGTATGTGTGTGTCTGTCTCTAGGGCTGAGCAGGACCTCCACCTTCCTGTGGTAGCATGTTACTCAGAACCTTGCATAAATCCCAGCCCTCCTAAAAACACGATACATGTATGTTCCTAGAAACTTTTCTTAATGATTCGTGACAGGGCGGCGTTTTAAAGGAGCTCATTTTCCATTTACCACTAAGGCCAGCTCCTCTTTGCTGAAGAGGGTCCTTGACTCTTAGCAGGAACTCCTAAGTATATCAACCCTTTTCAAAAGTTACAGGCTGAAAGTCATGATCTCTCAGGTTAAACCCAATGTTACAACTTTAACTGGGCAAATTCTCATTAGAGACCAGGGGCAGTGACTGTGCGAATGGAATCTAATGTCTTTTCAGGGTGACTTCAATGCAGTAAAGCTCTTGCTAAGGCATTTAACTCTAAAATTGGGCATTGGGGAGACACTGCACCCTCTGAAGTTAGGGGTCAGGAGATTTGGATTTCATTTCCAACCATCCGCCACTCATTCAGCCACTCACATTCAAGGGAAAAGCCTTAGGCCAGTCACTTTCTGTATCTGTTTCTCGATTTTTGCACAGCAGTTTCTGTGGGACGTAAGGCCCACTGGGAAATGATCCCTTTTTCAGCTCAGTGCCTGGGATTTTGAGTATACTTGTCAACCTGGACTTCTATACAGCTATGATTTTGGATTAACTCTATTACCTCTCCTAGAAATTAACACAGAAATTTCACAGTTGATTGACAAGAATGAGAATCAGTTCTAAAGAGTGAAAATATAACCAAATCCTTTCTCACTGAAAGAATGCTCAACGCAAGTGGACGCAGTTCCCCCGTTCTTACTTCATCACCTATGCACTTAGAGGCAAGTTTTTCAAATTACACAGCTAAAACTGTCCCCGCTTTAAGTGCTGTAAAGCACTTAAAGCGGGGACAGTTTTAGCTGTGTATTTCCCAAAAGTTGCATGCTCTGCAGATCAAAAGCTACTTTTGTTGTTACTTTTGGTCCGCAGGAGGAATGGGAGTCCTTTGCAGAGAGCGTGGGAGACCCATGAGTCCTTTGCAGTCCTCTTTTCTGCCTCTGAGGGTGAAATGAGAGTGTGAAGCCCTTTGGTAGGTAGCCATTCTCTCAGTTAGGCGCGGTGCGCAGCACAGCTGCAGTCCTCCTTGTGTGGCGACGTTCATCATGAGCCATGTCTGAAAGAGTTGATCGCATTTCATATGCTAGCATGCGGTCTCTTTGACTGTGCCGTTGTTTCAATGAGAGCATCGCTGACAATTCTGTAACCTGATAGCGCTGCCTAATTGTATTCTATGTAATAATGAGGGGGCTTGAGGAGGAGGCAGGTTTGGGGGAGAAGGAGGGAGAATGCCCGTGTGAATTAGGGAAAGGTCTCTCCTTCTTTGGAGCACGGATTGGTTCAGTGCCCTCCTCATACTACTAAGTCTTTGGCTTGACACTACCACTTGTGTGTCTAAAGTTTCTGTGTGTGTGTTTGTATGTGTGTGTCTGTCTCTAGGGCTGAGCAGGACCTCCACCTTCCTGTGGTAGCATGTTACTCAGAACCTTGCATAAATCCCAGCCCTCCTAAAAACACGATACATGTATGTTCTTAGAAAGTTTTCTTAATGATTGGTGACAGAGCGGTGATTTAAAGGAGCTCATTTTCCATTTACCACTAAGGCCAGCTCCTCTTTGCTGAAGAGGGTCCTTGACTCTTACTTTGTGGCAGGAACTCCTAAGTATATCAACCCTTTTCAAAAGTTACAGGCTGAAAGTCAAGATCTCTCAGGTTAAACCCAATGTTCCAACTTTAACTGGGCAAATTCTCATTAGAGACCGGGGGGCAATGACTGTGCGGATGGAATCCAATGTCTTTTCAGGGTGACTTCCATGCAGTGAAGCTCTTGCTAAGACATTTAACTCTAAAATTGGGCATTGGGGAGGCACTGCACCCTCTGAAATTAGAGGT
Organism: Aotus nancymaae; assembly: GCF_030222135.1. NCBI lineage: Eukaryota > Metazoa > Chordata > Mammalia > Primates > Aotidae > Aotus > Aotus nancymaae. The sequence continues at coordinate 296,534 of NW_026988460.1, forward strand.
CAGGAGATTTGGATTTCATTTCCAACCATCCGCCACTCATTCAGCCACTCACATTCAAGTGACAAGCCTTAGGCCAGTCGCTTTCTGTATCTGTTTCTCGACTGTTGCACAGCGGTTTCTGTGGGACGTAAGGCCCGCTGGGAAATGACCCCTTTTTCAGCTCAGTGCCTGGGATTTTGAGTATACTTGTCAACCTGGACTTATATACACCTACGATTTTGGACTAACTCTATTACCTCTGCTAGAAATTAACACAGAAATTTCACAGTTGATTGACAGGAATGAGAATCAGTTCTAAAGGGTTAAAATAAAAACAAATCCTTTCTCAGTGAAAGAATCATCAACTGAAGTGGACACAGTTCCCTCGTTCTAACTTCATCTTCTATGCACTTAGAGGCAAGTTTTTCAAATTACACAGATAAAACTGTCCCCGCTTTAAGTGCTACAAAGCTGGGACAGTTTTAGCTGTGTATTTTACCAAGGTTGTGTGCTCTACAAGCAAAAAGCTACTTTTGTTGTTTCTTTTGGTCCGCAGGAGAAATGGGAGTCCTTTGCAGAGAGCATGGGAGACCCATGAGTCATTTGCAGTCCTCCTTTCTGCCTCTGAGGGTGAAATGAGAGTGTGAAGCACTTTGGTAAGTAGCCATTCTCTCAGGTAGGCTCGGTGCGCAACACATCTGCAGTCCTCCCTGTGTGGCTACATTTATCATGAGCCATGTCTGAAAGAACTAATCCCATTTCATATGCTAGCATGCGGTCTCTTTGACTGTGCTGTTGTTTCAATGAGAGCATCGTTGACAATTCTGTAACCTGATAGCGCTGCCTAATTGTATTCTATGTAATAATGCATGGGCTTGAGGAGGAGGCAGGTTTGTTGGAGAAGGAGGGAGAATGCACGTGTGAATTAGGGAAAGGTCTCTCCTTCTTTGGAGCATGGATGGGTTCAGTGACCTCCTCATACTACTAAGTCTTTGGCTTGAAACTACCAGTTGTGTGTCTAAAGTTTCTGTGTGTGTGTTTGTATGTGTGTGTCTGTCTCTAGGGCTGAGCAGGACCTCCACCTTCCTGTGGTAGCATGTTACTCAGAACCTTGCATAAATCCCAGCCCTCCTAAAAACACGATACTTGTATGTTCCTAGAAACTTTTCTTAATGATTCGTGACAGGGTGGTGTTTTAAAGGAGCTCATTTTCCATTTACCACTAAGGCCAGCTCCTCTTTGCTGAAGAGGGTCCTTGACTCTTAGCAGGAACTCCTAAGTATATCAACCCTTTTCAAAAGTTACAGGCTGAAAGTCATGATCTCTCAGGTTAAACCCAATGTTACAACTTTAACTGGGCAAATTCTCATTAGAGACCAGGGGCAGTGACTGTGCGAATGGAATCTAATGTCTTTTCAGGGTGACTTCAATGCAGTAAAGCTCTTGCTAAGGCATTTAACTCTAAAATTGGGCATTGGGGAGACACTGCACCCTCTGAAGTTAGGGGTCAGGAGATTTGGATTTCATTTCCAACCATCCGCCACTCATTCAGCCACTCACATTCAAGGGAAAAGCCTTAGGCCAGTCACTTTCTGTATCTGTTTCTCGATTTTTGCACAGCAGTTTCTGTGGGACGTAAGGCCCACTGGGAAATGATCCCTTTTTCAGCTCAGTGCCTGGGATTTTGAGTATACTTGTCAACCTGGACTTATATACAGCTATGATTTTGGATTAACTCTATTACCTCTCCTAGAAATTAACACAGAAATTTCACAGTTGATTGACAAGAATGAGAATCAGTTCTAAAGAGTGAAAATATAACCAAATCCTTTCTCACTGAAAGAATGCTCAACGCAAGTGGACGCAGTTCCCCCGTTCTTACTTCATCACCTATGCACTTAGAGGCAAGTTTTTCAAATTACACAGCTAAAACTGTCCCCGCTTTAAGTGCTGTAAAGCACTTAAAGCGGGGACAGTTTTAGCTGTGTATTTCCCAAAAGTTGCGTGCTCTGCAGATCAAAAGCTACTTTTGTTGTTACTTTTGGTCCGCAGGAGGAATGGGAGTCCTTTGCAGAGAGCGTGGGAGACCCATGAGTCCTTTGCAGTCCTCTTTTCTGCCTCTGAGGGTGAAATGAGAGTGTGAAGCCCTTTGGTAGGTAGCCATTCTCTCAGTTAGGCGCGGTGCGCAGCACAGCTGCAGTCCTCCTTGTGTGGCGACGTTCATCATGAGCCATGTCTGAAAGAGTTGATCGCATTTCATATGCTAGCATGCGGTCTCTTTGACTGTGCCGTTGTTTCAATGAGAGCATCGCTGACAATTCTGTAACCTGATAGCGCTGCCTAATTGTATTCTATGTAATAATGAGGGGGCTTGAGGAGGAGGCAGGTTTGGGGGAGAAGGAGGGAGAATGCCCGTGTGAATTAGGGAAAGGTCTCTCCTTCTTTGGAGCACGGATTGGTTCAGTGCCCTCCTCATACTACTAAGTCTTTGGCTTGACACTACCACTTGTGTGTCTAAAGTTTCTGTGTGTGTGTTTGTATGTGTGTGTCTGTCTCTAGGGCTGAGCAGGACCTCCACCTTCCTGTGGTAGCATGTTACTCAGAACCTTGCATAAATCCCAGCCCTCCTAAAAACACGATACATGTATGTTCTTAGAAAGTTTTCTTAATGATTGGTGACAGAGCGGTGATTTAAAGGAGCTCATTTTCCATTTACCACTAAGGCCAGCTCCTCTTTGCTGAAGAGGGTCCTTGACTCTTACTTTGTGGCAGGAACTCCTAAGTATATCAAACCTTTTCAAAAGTTACAGGCTGAAAGTCAAGATCTCCCAGGTTAAACCCAATGTTCCAACTTTAACTGGGCAAATTCTCATTAGAGACCGGGGGGCAATGACTGTGCGGATGGAATCCAATGTCTTTTCAGGGTGACTTCCATGCAGTGAAGCTCTTGCTAAGACATTTAACTCTAAAATTGGGCATTGGGGAGGCACTGCACCCTCTGAAATTAGAGGTCAGGAGATTTGGATTTCATTTCCAACCATCCGCCACTCATTCAGCCACTCACATTCAAGTGACAAGCCTTAGGCCAGTCGCTTTCTGTATCTGTTTCTCGACTGTTGCACAGCGGTTTCTGTGGGACGTAAGGCCCGCTGGGAAATGACCCCTTTTTCAGCTCAGTGCCTGGGATTTTGAGTATACTTGTCAACCTGGACTTATATACACCTACGATTTTGGACTAACTCTATTACCTCTGCTAGAAATTAACACAGAAATTTCACAGTTGATTGACAGGAATGAGAATCAGTTCTAAAGGGTTAAAATAAAAACAAATCCTTTCTCAGTGAAAGAATCATCAACTGAAGTGGACACAGTTCCCTCGTTCTAACTTCATCTTCTATGCACTTAGAGGCAAGTTTTTCAAATTACACAGATAAAACTGTCCCCGCTTAAAGTGCTACAAAGCTGGGACAGTTTTAGCTGTGTATTTTACCAAGGTTGTGTGCTCTACAAGCAAAAAGCTACTTTTGTTGTTTCTTTTGGTCCGCAGGAGAAATGGGAGTCCTTTGCAGAGAGCATGGGAGACCCATGAGTCATTTGCAGTCCTCCTTTCTGCCTCTGAGGGTGAAATGAGAGTGTGAAGCACTTTGGTAAGTAGCCATTCTCTCAGGTAGGCTCGGTGCGCAACACATCTGCAGTCCTCCCTGTGTGGCTACATTTATCATGAGCCATGTCTGAAAGAATTAATCCCATTTCATATGCTAGCATGCGGTCTCTTTGACTGTGCTGTTGTTTCAATGAGAGCATCGTTGACAATTCTGTAACCTGATAGCGCTGCCTAATTGTATTCTATGTAATAATGCATGGGCTTGAGGAGGAGGCAGGTTTGTTGGAGAAGGAGGGAGAATGCACGTGTGAATTAGGGAAAGGTCTCTCCTTCTTTGGAGCATGGATGGGTTCAGTGACCTCCTCATACTACTAAGTCTTTGGCTTGAAACTACCAGTTGTGTGTCTAAAGTTTCTGTGTGTGTGTTTGTATGTGTGTGTCTGTCTCTAGGGCTGAGCAGGACCTCCACCTTCCTGTGGTAGCATGTTACTCAGAACCTTGCATAAATCCCAGCCCTCCTAAAAACACGATACATGTATGTTCCTAGAAACTTTTCTTAATGATTCGTGACAGGGCGGCGTTTTAAAGGAGCTCATTTTCCATTTACCACTAAGGCCAGCTCCTCTTTGCTGAAGAGGGTCCTTGACTCTTAGCAGGAACTCCTAAGTATATCAACCCTTTTCAAAAGTTACAGGCTGAAAGTCATGATCTCTCAGGTTAAACCCAATGTTACAACTTTAACTGGGCAAATTCTCATTAGAGCCCAGGGGCAGTGACTGTGCGAATGGAATCTAATGTCTTTTCAGGGTGACTTCAATGCAGTAAAGCTCTTGCTAAGGCATTTAACTCTAAAATTGGGCATTGGGGAGACACTGCACCCTCTGAAGTTAGGGGTCAGGAGATTTGGATTTCATTTCCAACCATCCGCCACTCATTCAGCCACTCACATTCAAGGGAAAAGCCTTAGGCCAGTCACTTTCTGTATCTGTTTCTCGATTTTTGCACAGCAGTTTCTGTGGGACGTAAGGCCCACTGGGAAATGATCCCTTTTTCAGCTCAGTGCCTGGGATTTTGAGTATACTTGTCAACCTGGACTTATATACAGCTATGATTTTGGATTAACTCTATTACCTCTCCTAGAAATTAACACAGAAATTTCACAGTTGATTGACAAGAATGAGAATCAGTTCTAAAGAGTGAAAATATAACCAAATCCTTTCTCACTGAAAGAATGCTCAACGCAAGTGGACGCAGTTCCCCCGTTCTTACTTCATCACCTATGCACTTAGAGGCAAGTTTTTCAAATTACACAGCTAAAACTGTCCCCGCTTTAAGTGCTGTAAAGCACTTAAAGCGGGGACAGTTTTAGCTGTGTATTTCCCAAAAGTTGCATGCTCTGCAGATCAAAAGCTACTTTTGTTGTTACTTTTGGTCCGCAGGAGGAATGGGAGTCCTTTGCAGAGAGCGTGGGAGACCCATGAGTCCTTTGCAGTCCTCTTTTCTGCCTCTGAGGGTGAAATGAGAGTGTGAAGCCCTTTGGTAGGTAGCCATTCTCTCAGTTAGGCGCGGTGCGCAGCACAGCTGCAGTCCTCCTTGTGTGGCGACGTTCATCATGAGCCATGTCTGAAAGAGTTGATCGCATTTCATATGCTAGCATGCGGTCTCTTTGACTGTGCCGTTGTTTCAATGAGAGCATCGCTGACAATTCTGTAACCTGATAGCGCTGCCTAATTGTATTCTATGTAATAATGAGGGGGCTTGAGGAGGAGGCAGGTTTGGGGGAGAAGGAGGGAGAATGCCCGTGTGAATTAGGGAAAGGTCTCTCCTTCTTTGGAGCACGGATTGGTTCAGTGCCCTCCTCATACTACTAAGTCTTTGGCTTGACACTACCACTTGTGTGTCTAAAGTTTCTGTGTGTGTGTTTGTATGTGTGTGTCTGTCTCTAGGGCTGAGCAGGACCTCCACCTTCCTGTGGTAGCATGTTACTCAGAACCTTGCATAAATCCCAGCCCTCCTAAAAACACGATACATGTATGTTCTTAGAAAGTTTTCTTAATGATTGGTGACAGAGCGGTGATTTAAAGGAGCTCATTTTCCATTTACCACTAAGGCCAGCTCCTCTTTGCTGAAGAGGGTCCTTGACTCTTACTTTGTGGCAGGAACTCCTAAGTATATCAAACCTTTTCAAAAGTTACAGGCTGAAAGTCATGATCTCTCAGGTTAAACCCAATGTTACAACTTTAACTGGGCAAATTCTCATTAGAGACCAGGGGCAGTGACTGTTCGAATGGAATCTAATGTCTTTTCAGGGTGACTTCAATGCAGTAAAGCTCTTGCTAAGGCATTTAACTCTAAAATTGGGCATTGGGGAGACACTGCACCCTCTGAAGTTAGGGGTCAGGAGATTTGGATTTCATTTCCAACCATCCGCCACTCATTCAGCCACTCACATTCAAGGGAAAAGCCTTAGGCCAGTCACTTTCTGTATCTGTTTCTCGATTTTTGCACAGCAGTTTCTGTGGGACGTAAGGCCCACTGGGAAATGATCCCTTTTTCAGTTCAGTGCCTGGGATTTTGAGTATACTTGTCAACCTGGACTTATATACAGCTATGATTTTGGATTAACTCTATTACCTCTCCTAGAAATTAACACAGAAATTTCACAGTTGATTGACAAGAATGAGAATCAGTTCTAAAGAGTGAAAATATAACCAAATCCTTTCTCACTGAAAGAATGCTCAACGCAAGTGGACGCAGTTCCCCCGTTCTTACTTCATCACCTATGCACTTAGAGGCAAGTTTTTCAAATTACACAGCTAAAACTGTCCCCGCTTTAAGTGCTATAAATCGGGGACAGTTTTAGCTGTGTATTTCCCAAAAGTTGCGTGCTCTGCAGATCAAAAGCTACTTTTGTTGTTACTTTTGGTCCGCAGGAGGAATGGGAGTCCTTTGCAGAGAGCGTGGGAGACCCATGAGTCCTTTGCAGTCCTCTTTTCTGCCTCTGAGGGTGAAATGAGAGTGTGAAGCCCTTTGGTAGGTAGCCATTCTCTCAGTTAGGCGCGGTGCGCAGCACAGCTGCAGTCCTCCTTGTGTGGCGACGTTCATCATGAGCCATGTCTGAAAGAGTTGATCGCATTTCATATGCTAGCATGCGGTCTCTTTGACTGCGCCGTTGTTTCAATGAGAGCATCGTTGACAATTCTGTAACCTGATAGCGCTGCCTAATTGTATTCTATGTAATAATGCATGGGCTTGAGGAGGAGGCAGGTTTGGGGGAGAAGGAGGGAGAATGCCCGTGTGAATTAGGGAAAGGTCTCTCCTTCTTTGGAGCACGGATTGGTTCAGTGCCCTCCTCATACTACTAAGTCTTTGGCTTGACACTACCACTTGTGTGTCTAAAGTTTCTGTGTGTGTGTTTGTATGTGTGTGTCTGTCTCTAGGGCTGAGCAGGACCTCCACCTTCCTGTGGTAGCATGTTACTCAGAACCTTGCATAAATCCCAGCCCTCCTAAAAACACGATACATGTATGTTCTTAGAAAGTTTTCTTAATGATTGGTGACAGAGCGGTGATTTAAAGGAGCTCATTTTCCATTTACCACTAAGGCCAGCTCCTCTTTGCTGAAGAGGGTCCTTGACTCTTACTTTGTGGCAGGAACTCCTAAGTATATCAACCCTTTTCAAAAGTTACAGGCTGAAAGTCAAGATCTCTCAGGTTAAACCCAATGTTCCAACTTTAACTGGGCAAATTCTCATTAGAGACCGGGGGGCAATGACTGTGCGGATGGAATCCAATGTCTTTTCAGGGAGACTTCCATGCAGTGAAGCTCTTGCTAAGACATTTAACTCTAAAATTGGGCATTGGGGAGGCACTGCACCCTCTGAAATTAGAGGTCAGGAGATTTGGATTTCATTTCCAACCATCCGCCACTCATTCAGCCACTCACATTCAAGTGACAAGCCTTAGGCCAGTCGCTTTCTGTATCTGTTTCTTGACTGTTGCACAGCGGTTTCTGTGGGACGTAAGGCCCGCTGGGAAATGACCCCTTTTTCAGCTCAGTGCCTGGGATTTTGAGTATACTTGTCAACCTGGACTTATATACACCTACGATTTTGGACTAACTCTATTACCTCTGCTAGAAATTAACACAGAAATTTCACAGTTGATCGACAGGAATGAGAATCAGTTCTAAAGGGTTAAAATAAAAACAAATCCTTTCTCAGTGAAAGAATCATCAACTGAAGTGGACACAGTTCCCTCGTTCTAACTTCATCTTCTATGCACTTAGAGGCAAGTTTTTCAAATTACACAGATAAAACTGTCCCCGCTTTAAGTGCTACAAAGCTGGGACAGTTTTAGCTGTGTATTTTACCAAGGTTGTGTGCTCTACAAGCAAAAAGCTACTTTTGTTGTTTCTTTTGGTCCGCAGGAGAAATGGGAGTCCTTTGCAGAGAGCATGGGAGACCCATGAGTCATTTGCAGTCCTCCTTTCTGCCTCTGAGGGTGAAATGAGAGTGTGAAGCACTTTGGTAAGTAGCCATTCTCTCAGGTAGGCTCGGTGCGCAACACATCTGCAGTCCTCCCTGTGTGGCTACATTTATCATGAGCCATGTCTGAAAGAACTAATCCCATTTCATATGCTAGCATGCGGTCTCTTTGACTGTGCTGTTGTTTCAATGAGAGCATCGTTGACAATTCTGTAACCTGATAGCGCTGCCTAATTGTATTCTATGTAATAATGCATGGGCTTGAGGAGGAGGCAGGTTTGTTGGAGAAGGAGGGAGAATGCACGTGTGAATTAGGGAAAGGTCTCTCCTTCTTTGGAGCATGGATGGGTTCAGTGACCTCCTCATACTACTAAGTCTTTGGCTTGAAACTACCAGTTGTGTGTCTAAAGTTTCTGTGTGTGTGTTTGTATGTGTGTGTCTGTCTCTAGGGCTGAGCAGGACCTCCACCTTCCTGTGGTAGCATGTTACTCAGAACCTTGCATAAATCCCAGCCCTCCTAAAAACACGATACATGTATGTTCCTAGAAACTTTTCTTAATGATTCGTGACAGGGTGGTGTTTTAAAGGAGCTCATTTTCCATTTACCACTAAGGCCAGCTCCTCTTTGCTGAAGAGGGTCCTTGACTCTTAGCAGGAACTCCTAAGTATATCAACCCTTTTCAAAAGTTACAGGCTGAAAGTCATGATCTCTCAGGTTAAACCCAATGTTACAACTTTAACTGGGCAAATTCTCATTAGAGACCAGGGGCAGTGACTGTGCGAATGGAATCTAATGTCTTTTCAGGGTGACTTCAATGCAGTAAAGCTCTTGCTAAGGCATTTAACTCTAAAATTGGGCATTGGGGAGACACTGCACCCTCTGAAGTTAGGGGTCAGGAGATTTGGATTTCATTTCCAACCATCCGCCACTCATTCAGCCACTCACATTCAAGGGAAAAGCCTTAGGCCAGTCACTTTCTGTATCTGTTTCTCGATTTTTGCACAGCAGTTTCTGTGGGACGTAAGGCCCACTGGGAAATGATCCCTTTTTCAGCTCAGTGCCTGGGATTTTGAGTATACTTGTCAACCTGGACTTATATACAGCTATGATTTTGGATTAACTCTATTACCTCTCCTAGAAATTAACACAGAAATTTCACAGTTGATTGACAAGAATGAGAATCAGTTCTAAAGAGTGAAAATATAACCAAATCCTTTCTCACTGAAAGAATGCTCAACGCAAGTGGACGCAGTTCCCCCGTTCTTACTTCATCACCTATGCACTTAGAGGCAAGTTTTTCAAATTACACAGCTAAAACTGTCCCCGCTTTAAGTGCTGTAAAGCACTTAAAGCGGGGACAGTTTTAGCTGTGTATTTCCCAAAAGTTGCGTGCTCTGCAGATCAAAAGCTACTTTTGTTGTTACTTTTGGTCCGCAGGAGGAATGGGAGTCCTTTGCAGAGAGCGTGGGAGACCCATGAGTCCTTTGCAGTCCTCTTTTCTGCCTCTGAGGGTGAAATGAGAGTGTGAAGCCCTTTGGTAGGTAGCCATTCTCTCAGCTAGGCGCGGTGTGCAGCACAGCTGCAGTCCTCCTTGTGTGGCGACGTTCATCATGAGCCATGTCTGAAAGAGTTGATCGCATTTCATATGCTAGCATGCGGTCTCTTTGACTGTGCCGTTGTTTCAATGAGAGCATCGCTGACAATTCTGTAACCTGATAGCGCTTCCTAATTGTATTCTATGTAATAATGAGGGGGCTTGAGGAGGAGGCAGGTTTGGGGGAGAAGGAGGGAGAATGCCCGTGTGAATTAGGGAAAGGTCTCTCCTTCTTTGGAGCACGGATTGGTTCAGTGCCCTCCTCATACTACTAAATCTTTGGCTTGACACTACCAGTTGTGTGTCTAAAGTTTCTGTGTGTGTGTTTGTATGTGTGTGTCTGTCTCTAGGGCTGAGCAGGACCTCCACCTTCCTGTGGTAGCATGTTACTCAGAACCTTGCATAAATCCCAGCCCTCCTAAAAACACGATACATGTATGTTCTTAGAAAGTTTTCTTAATGATTGGTGACAGAGCGGTGATTTAAAGGAGCTCATTTTCCATTTACCACTAAGGCCAGCTCCTCTTTGCTGAAGAGGGTCCTTGACTCTTACTTTGTGGCAGGAACTCCTAAGTATATCAACCCTTTTCAAAAGTTACAGGCTGAAAGTCAAGATCTCTCAGGTTAAACCCAATGTTCCAACTTTAACTGGGCAAATTCTCATTAGAGACCGGGGGGCAATGACTGTGCGGATGGAATCCAATGTCTTTTCAGGGTGACTTCCATGCAGTGAAGCTCTTGCTAAGACATTTAACTCTAAAATTGGGCATTGGGGAGGCACTGCACCCTCTGAAATTAGAGGTCAGGAGATTTGGATTTCATTTCCAACCATCCGCCACTCATTCAGCCACTCACATTCAAGTGACAAGCCTTAGGCCAGTCGCTTTCTGTATCTGTTTCTCGACTGTTGCACAGCGGTTTCTGTGGGACGTAAGGCCCGCTGGGAAATGACCCCTTTTTCAGCTCAGTGCCTGGGATTTTGAGTATACTTGTCAACCTGGACTTATATACACCTACGATTTTGGACTAACTCTATTACCTCTGCTAGAAATTAACACAGAAATTTCACAGTTGATTGACAGGAATGAGAATCAGTTCTAAAGCGTTAAAATAAAAACAAATCCTTTCTCAGTGAAAGAATCATCAACTGAAGTGGACACGGTTCCCTCGTTCTAACTTCATCTTCTATGCACTTAGAGGCAAGTTTTTCAAATTACACAGATAAAACTGTCCCCGCTTTAAGTGCTACAAAGCTGGGACAGTTTTAGCTGTGTATTTTACCAAGGTTGTGTGCTCTACAAGCAAAAAGCTACTTTTGTTGTTTCTTTTGGTCCGCAGGAGAAATGGGAGTCCTTTGCAGAGAGCATGGGAGACCCATGAGTCATTTGCAGTCCTCCTTTCTGCCTCTGAGGGTGAAATGAGAGTGTGAAGCACTTTGGTAAGTAGCCATTCTCTCAGGTAGGCTCGGTGCGCAACACATCTGCAGTCCTCCCTGTGTGGCTACATTTATCATGAGCCATGTCTGAAAGAACTAATCCCATTTCATATGCTAGCATGCGGTCTCTTTGACTGTGCTGTTGTTTCAATGAGAGCATCGTTGACAATTCTGTAACCTGATAGCGCTGCCTAATTGTATTCTATGTAATAATGCATGGGCTTGAGGAGGAGGCAGGTTTGTTGGAGAAGGAGGGAGAATGCACGTGTGAATTAGGGAAAGGTCTCTCCTTCTTTGGAGCATGGATGGGTTCAGTGACCTCCTCATACTACTAAGACTTTGGCTTGACACCACCACTTGTGTGTCTAAAGTTTCTGTGTGTGTGTTTGTATGTGTGTGTCTGTCTCTAGGGCTGAGCAGGACCTCCACCTTCCTGTGGTAGCATGTTACTCAGAACCTTGCATAAATCCCAGCCCTCCTAAAAACACGATACATGTATGTTCCTAGAAACTTTTCTTAATGATTCGTGACAGGGTGGTGTTTTAAAGGAGCTCATTTTCCATTTACCACTAAGGCCAGCTCCTCTTTGCTGAAGAGGGTCCTTGACTCTTAGCAGGAACTCCTAAGTATATCAACCCTTTTCAAAAGTTACAGGCTGAAAGTCATGATCTCTCAGGTTAAACCCAATGTTCCAACTTTAACTGGGCAAATTCTCATTAGAGACCAGGGGCAGTGACTGTGCGAATGGAATCTAATGTCTTTTCAGGGTGACTTCAATGCAGTAAAGCTCTTGCTAAGGCATTTAACTCTAAAATTGGGCATTGGGGAGACACTGCACCCTCTGAAGTTAGGGGTCAGGAGATTTGGATTTCATTTCCAACCATCCGCCACTCATTCAGCCACTCACATTCAAGGGAAAAGCCTTAGGCCAGTCACTTTCTGTATCTGTTTCTCGATTTTTGCACAGCAGTTTCTGTGGGACGTAAGGCCCACTGGGAAATGATCCCTTTTTCAGCTCAGTGCCTGGGATTTTGAGTATACTTGTCAACCTGGACTTATATACAGCTATGATTTTGGATTAACTCTATTACCTCTCCTAGAAATTAACACAGAAATTTCACAGTTGATTGACAAGAATGAGAATCAGTTCTAAAGAGTGAAAATATAACCAAATCCTTTCTCACTGAAAGAATGCTCAACGCAAGTGGACGCAGTTCCCCCGTTCTTACTTCATCACCTATGCACTTAGAGGCAAGTTTTTCAAATTACACAGCTAAAACTGTCCCCGCTTTAAGTGCTGTAAAGCACTTAAAGCGGGGACAGTTTTAGCTGTGTATTTCCCAAAAGTTGCGTGCTCTGCAGATCAAAAGCTACTTTTGTTGTTACTTTTGGTCCGCAGGAGGAATGGGAGTCCTTTGCAGAGAGCGTGGGAGACCCATGAGTCCTTTGCAGTCCTCTTTTCTGCCTCTGAGGGTGAAATGAGAGTGTGAAGCCCTTTGGTAGGTAGCCATTCTCTCAGCTAGGCGCGGTGTGCAGCACAGCTGCAGTCCTCCTTGTGTGGCGACGTTCATCATGAGCCATGTCTGAAAGAGTTGATCGCATTTCATATGCTAGCATGCGGTCTCTTTGACTGTGCCGTTGTTTCAATGAGAGCATCGCTGACAATTCTGTAACCTGATAGCGCTTCCTAATTGTATTCTATGTAATAATGAGGGGGCTTGAGGAGGAGGCAGGTTTGGGGGAGAAGGAGGGAGAATGCCCGTGTGAATTAGGGAAAGGTCTCTCCTTCTTTGGAGCACGGATTGGTTCAGTGCCCTCCTCATACTACTAAGTCTTTGGCTTGACACTACCACTTGTGTGTCTAAAGTTTCTGTGTGTGTGTTTGTATGTGTGTGTCTGTCTCTAGGGCTGAGCAGGACCTCCACCTTCCTGTGGTAGCATGTTACTCAGAACCTTGCATAAATCCCAGCCCTCCTAAAAACACGATACATGTATGTTCTTAGAAAGTTTTCTTAATGATTGGTGACAGAGCGGTGATTTAAAGGAGCTCATTTTCCATTTACCACTAAGGCCAGCTCCTCTTTGCTGAAGAGGGTCCTTGACTCTTACTTTGTGGCAGGAACTCCTAAGTATATCAACCCTTTTCAAAAGTTACAGGCTGAAAGTCAAGATCTCTCAGGTTAAACCCAATGTTCCAACTTTAACTGGGCAAATTCTCATTAGAGACCGGGGGGCAATGACTGTGCGGATGGAATCCAATGTCTTTTCAGGGTGACTTCCATGCAGTGAAGCTCTTGCTAAGACATTTAACTCTAAAATTGGGCATTGGGGAGGCACTGCACCCTCTGAAATTAGAGGTCAGGAGATTTGGATTTCATTTCCAACCATCCGCCACTCATTCAGCCACTCACATTCAAGTGACAAGCCTTAGGCCAGTCGCTTTCTGTATCTGTTTCTCGACTGTTGCACAGCGGTTTCTGTGGGACGTAAGGCCCGCTGGGAAATGACCCCTTTTTCAGCTCAGTGCCTGGGATTTTGAGTATACTTGTCAACCTGGACTTATATACACCTACGATTTTGGACTAACTCTATTACCTCTGCTAGAAATTAACACAGAAATTTCACAGTTGATTGACAGGAATGAGAATCAGTTCTAAAGGGTTAAAATAAAAACAAATCCTTTCTCAGTGAAAGAATCATCAACTGAAGTGGACACAGTTCCCTCGTTCTAACTTCATCTTCTATGCACTTAGAGGCAAGTTTTTCAAATTACACAGATAAAACTGTCCCCGCTTTAAGTGCTACAAAGCTGGGACAGTTTTAGCTGTGTATTTTACCAAGGTTGTGTGCTCTACAAGCAAAAAGCTACTTTTGTTGTTTCTTTTGGTCCGCAGGAGAAATGGGAGTCCTTTGCAGAGAGCATGGGAGACCCATGAGTCATTTGCAGTACTCCTTTCTGCCTCTGAGGGTGAAATGAGAGTGTGAAGCACTTTGGTAAGTAGCCATTCTCTCAGGTAGGCTCGGTGCGCAACACATCTGCAGTCCTCCCTGTGTGGCTACATTTATCATGAGCCATGTCTGAAAGAACTAATCCCATTTCATATGCTAGCATGCGGTCTCTTTGACTGTGCTGTTGTTTCAATGAGAGCATCGTTGACAATTCTGTAACCTGATAGCGCTGCCTAATTGTATTCTATGTAATAATGCATGGGCTTGAGGAGGAGGCAGGTTTGTTGGAGAAGGAGGGAGAATGCACGTGTGAATTAGGGAAAGGTCTCTCCTTCTTTGGAGCATGGATGGGTTCAGTGACCTCCTCATACTACTAAGTCTTTGGCTTGAAACTACCAGTTGTGTGTCTAAAGTTTCTGTGTGTGTGTTTGTATGTGTGTGTCTGTCTCTAGGGCTGAGCAGGACCTCCACCTTCCTGTGGTAGCATGTTACTCAGAACCTTGCATAAATCCCAGCCCTCCTAAAAACACGATACATGTATGTTCCTAGAAACTTTTCTTAATGATTCGTGACAGGGTGGTGTTTTAAAGGAGCTCATTTTCCATTTACCACTAAGGCCAGCTCCTCTTTGCTGAAGAGGGTCCTTGACTCTTAGCAGGAACTCCTAAGTATATCAACCCTTTTCAAAAGTTACAGGCTGAAAGTCATGATCTCTCAGGTTAAACCCAATGTTCCAACTTTAACTGGGCAAATTCTCATTAGAGACCAGGGGCAGTGACTGTGCGAATGGAATCTAATGTCTTTTCAGGGTGACTTCAATGCAGTAAAGCTCTTGCTAAGGCATTTAACTCTAAAATTGGGCATTGGGGAGACACTGCACCCTCTGAAGTTAGGGGTCAGGAGATTTGGATTTCATTTCCAACCATCCGCCACTCATTCAGCCACTCACATTCAAGGGAAAAGCCTTAGGCCAGTCACTTTCTGTATCTGTTTCTCGATTTTTGCACAGCAGTTTCTGTGGGACGTAAGGCCCACTGGGAAATGATCCCTTTTTCAGCTCAGTGCCTGGGATTTTGAGTATACTTGTCAACCTGGACTTATATACAGCTATGATTTTGGATTAACTCTATTACCTCTCCTAGAAATTAACACAGAAATTTCACAGTTGATTGACAAGAATGAGAATCAGTTCTAAAGAGTGAAAATATAACCAAATCCTTTCTCACTGAAAGAATGCTCAACGCAAGTGGACGCAGTTCCCCCGTTCTTACTTCATCACCTATGCACTTAGAGGCAAGTTTTTCAAATTACACAGCTCAAACTGTCCCCGCTTTAAGAGCACTTAAAGCGGGGACAGTTTTAGCTGTGTATTTCCCAAAAGTTGCGTGCTCTGCAGATCAAAAGCTACTTTTGTTGTTACTTTTGGTCCGCAGGAGGAATGGGAGTCCTTTGCAGAGAGCGTGGGAGACCCATGAGTCCTTTGCAGTCCTCTTTTCTGCCTCTGAGGGTGAAATGAGAGTGTGAAGCCCTTTGGTAGGTAGCCATTCTCTCAGTTAGGCGCGGTGCGCAGCACAGCTGCAGTCCTCCTTGTGTGGCGACGTTCATCATGAGCCATGTCTGAAAGAGTTGATCGCATTTCATATGCTAGCATGCGGTCTCTTTGACTGCGCCGTTGTTTCAATGAGAGCATCGTTGACAATTCTGTAACCTGATAGCGCTGCCTAATTGTATTCTATGTAATAATGAGGGGGCTTGAGGAGGAGGCAGGTTTGGGGGAGAAGGAGGGAGAATGCCCGTGTGAATTAGGGAAAGGTCTCTCCTTCTTTGGAGCACGGATTGGTTCAGTGCCCTCCTCATACTACTAAGTCTTTGGCTTGACACTACCAGTTGTGTGTCTAAAGTTTCTGTGTGTGTGTTTGTATGTGTGTGTCTGTCTCTAGGGCTGAGCAGGACCTCCACCTTCCTGTGGTAGCATGTTACTCAGAACCTTGCATAAATCCCAGCCCTCCTAAAAACACGATACATGTATGTTCTTAGAAAGTTTTCTTAATGATTGGTGACAGAGCGGTGATTTAAAGGAGCTCATTTTCCATTTACCACTAAGGCCAGCTCCTCTTTGCTGAAGAGGGTCCTTGACTCTTACTTTGTGGCAGGAACTCCTAAGTATATCAACCCTTTTCAAAAGTTACAGGCTGAAAGTCAAGATCTCTCAGGTTAAACCCAATGTTCCAACTTTAACTGGGCAAATTCTCATTAGAGACCGGGGGGCAATGACTGTGCGGATGGAATCCAATGTCTTTTCAGGGTGACTTCCATGCAGTGAAGCTCTTGCTAAGACATTTAACTCTAAAATTGGGCATTGGGGAGGCACTGCACCCTCTGAAATTAGAGGTCAGGAGATTTGGATTTCATTTCCAACCATCCGCCACTCATTCAGCCACTCACATTCAAGTGACAAGCCTTAGGCCAGTCGCTTTCTGTATCTGTTTCTCGACTGTTGCACAGCGGTTTCTGTGGGACGTAAGGCCCGCTGGGAAATGACCCCTTTTTCAGCTCAGTGCCTGGGATTTTGAGTATACTTGTCAACCTGGACTTATATACACCTACGATTTTGGACTAACTCTATTACCTCTGCTAGAAATTAACACAGAAATTTCACAGTTGATTGACAGGAATGAGAATCAGTTCTAAAGGGTTAAAATAAAAACAAATCCTTTCTCAGTGAAAGAATCATCAACTGAAGTGGACACAGTTCCCTCGTTCTAACTTCATCTTCTATGCACTTAGAGGCAAGTTTTTCAAATTACACAGATAAAACTGTCCCCGCTTTAAGTGCTACAAAGCTGGGACAGTTTTAGCTGTGTATTTTACCAAGGTTGTGTGCTCTACAAGCAAAAAGCTACTTTTGTTGTTTCTTTTGGTCCGCAGGAGAAATGGGAGTCCTTTGCAGAGAGCATGGGAGACCCATGAGTCATTTGCAGTCCTCCTTTCTGCCTCTGAGGGTGAAATGAGAGTGTGAAGCACTTTGGTAAGTAGCCATTCTCTCAGGTAGGCTCGGTGCGCAACACATCTGCAGTCCTCCCTGTGTGGCTACATTTATCATGAGCCATGTCTGAAAGAACTAATCCCATTTCATATGCTAGCATGCGGTCTCTTTGACTGTGCTGTTGTTTCAATGAGAGCATCGTTGACAATTCTGTAACCTGATAGCGCTGCCTAATTGTATTCTATGTAATAATGCATGGGCTTGAGGAGGAGGCAGGTTTGTTGGAGAAGGAGGGAGAATGCACGTGTGAATTAGGGAAAGGTCTCTCCTTCTTTGGAGCATGGATGGGTTCAGTGACCTCCTCATACTACTAAGTCTTTGGCTTGAAACTACCAGTTGTGTGTCTAAAGTTTCTGTATGTGTGTTTGTATGTGTGTGTCTGTCTCTAGGGCTGAGCAGGACCTCCACCTTCCTGTGGTAGCATGTTACTCAGAACCTTGCATAAATCCCAGCCCTCCTAAAAACACGATACATGTATGTTCCTAGAAACTTTTCTTAATGATTCGTGACAGGGTGGTGTTTTAAAGGAGCTCATTTTCCATTTACCACTAAGGCCAGCTCCTCTTTGCTGAAGAGGGTCCTTGACTCTTAGCAGGAACTCCTAAGTATATCAACCCTTTTCAAAAGTTACAGGCTGAAAGTCATGATCTCTCAGGTTAAGCCCAATGTCACAACTTTAACTGGGCAAATTCTCATTAGAGACCAGGGGCAGTGACTGTGCGAATGGAATCTAATGTCTTTTCAGGGTGACTTCAATGCAGTAAAGCTCTTGCTAAGGCATTTAACTCTAAAATTGGGCATTGGGGAGACACTGCACCCTCTGAAGTTAGGGGTCAGGAGATTTGGATTTCATTTCCAACCATCCGCCACTCATTCAGCCACTCACATTCAAGGGAAAAGCCTTAGGCCAGTCACTTTCTGTATCTGTTTCTCGATTTTTGCACAGCAGTTTCTGTGGGACGTAAGGCCCACTGGGAAATGATCCCTTTTTCAGCTCAGTGCCTGGGATTTTGAGTATACTTGTCAACCTGGACTTATATACAGCTATGATTTTGGATTAACTCTATTACCTCTCCTAGAAATTAACACAGAAATTTCACAGTTGATTGACAAGAATGAGAATCAGTTCTAAAGAGTGAAAATATAACCAAATCCTTTCTCACTGAAAGAATGCTCAACGCAAGTGGACGCAGTTCCCCCGTTCTTACTTCATCACCTATGCACTTAGAGGCAAGTTTTTCAAATTACACAGCTAAAACTGTCCCCGCTTTAAGTGGTATAAAGCGGGGACAGTTTTAGCTGTGTATTTCCCAAAAGTTGCGTGCTCTGCAGATCAAAAGCTACTTTTGTTGTTACTTTTGGTCCGCAGGAGGAATGGGAGTCCTTTGCAGAGAGCGTGGGAGACCCATGAGTCCTTTGCAGTCCTCTTTTCTGCCTCTGAGGGTGAAATGAGAGTGTGAAGCCCTTTGGTAGGTAGCCATTCTCTCAGTTAGGCGCGGTGCGCAGCACAGCTGCAGTCCTCCTCGTGTGGCGACGTTCATCATGAGCCATGTCTGAAAGAGTTGATCGCATTTCATATGCTAGCATGCGGTCTCTTTGACTGCGCCGTTGTTTCAATGAGAGCATCGTTGACAATTCTGTAACCTGATAGCGCTGCCTAATTGTATTCTATGTAATAATGAGGGGGCTTGAGGAGGAGGCAGGTTTGGGGGAGAAGGAGGGAGAATGCCCGTGTGAATTAGGGAAAGGTCTCTCCTTCTTTGGAGCACGGATTGGTTCAGTGCCCTCCTCATACTACTAAGTCTTTGGCTTGACACTACCAGTTGTGTGTCTAAAGTTTCTGTGTGTGTGTTTGTATGTGTGTGTCTGTCTCTAGGGCTGAGCAGGACCTCCACCTTCCTGTGGTAGCATGTTACTCAGAACCTTGCATAAATCCCAGCCCTCCTAAAAACACGATACATGTATGTTCTTAGAAAGTTTTCTTAATGATTGGTGACAGAGCGGTGATTTAAAGGAGCTCATTTTCCATTTACCACTAAGGCCAGCTCCTCTTTGCTGAAGAGGGTCCTTGATTCTTACTTTGTGGCAGGAACTCCTAAGTATATCAACCCTTTTCAAAAGTTACAGGCTGAAAGTCAAGATCTCTCAGGTTAAACCCAATGTTCCAACTTTAACTGGGCAAATTCTCATTAGAGACCGGGGGGCAATGACTGTGCGGATGGAATCCAATGTCTTTTCAGGGTGACTTCCATGCAGTGAAGCTCTTGCTAAGACATTTAACTCTAAAATTGGGCATTGGGGAGGCACTGCACCCTCTGAAATTAGAGGTCAGGAGATTTGGATTTCATTTCCAACCATCCGCCACTCATTCAGCCACTCACATTCAAGTGACAAGCCTTAGGCCAGTCGCTTTCTGTATCTGTTTCTCGACTGTTGCACAGCGGTTTCTGTGGGACGTAAGGCCCGCTGGGAAATGACCCCTTTTTCAGCTCAGTGCCTGGGATTTTGAGTATACTTGTCAACCTGGACTTATATACACCTACGATTTTGGACTAACTCTATTACCTCTGCTAGAAATTAACACAGAAATTTCACAGTTGATCGACAGGAATGAGAATCAGTTCTAAAGGGTTAAAATAAAAACAAATCCTTTCTCAGTGAAAGAATCATCAACTGAAGTGGACACAGTTCCCTCGTTCTAACTTCATCTTCTATGCACTTAGAGGCAAGTTTTTCAAATTACACAGATAAAACTGTCCCCGCTTTAAGTGCTACAAAGCTGGGACAGTTTTAGCTGTGTATTTTACCAAGGTTGTGTGCTCTACAAGCAAAAAGCTACTTTTGTTGTTTCTTTTGGTCCGCAGGAGAAATGGGAGTCCTTTGCAGAGAGCATGGGAGACCCATGAGTCATTTGCAGTCCTCCTTTCTGCCTCTGAGGGTGAAATGAGAGTGTGAAGCACTTTGGTAAGTAGCCATTCTCTCAGGTAGGCTCGGTGCGCAACACATCTGCAGTCCTCCCTGTGTGGCTACATTTATCATGAGCCATGTCTGAAAGAATTAATCCCATTTCATATGCTAGCATGCGGTCTCTTTGACTGTGCTGTTGTTTCAATGAGAGCATCGTTGACAATTCTGTAACCTGATAGCGCTGCCTAATTGTATTCTATGTAATAATGCATGGGCTTGAGGAGGAGGCAGGTTTGTTGGAGAAGGAGGGAGAATGCACGTGTGAATTAGGGAAAGGTCTCTCCTTCTTTGGAGCATGGATGGGTTCAGTGACCTCCTCATACTACTAAGTCTTTGGCTTGAAACTACCAGTTGTGTGTCTAAAGTTTCTGTGTGTGTGTTTGTATGTGTGTGTCTGTCTCTAGGGCTGAGCAGGACCTCCACCTTCCTGTGGTAGCATGTTACTCAGAACCTTGCATAAATCCCAGCCCTCCTAAAAACACGATACATGTATGTTCCTAGAAACTTTTCTTAATGATTCGTGACAGGGTGGTGTTTTAAAGGAGCTCATTTTCCATTTACCACTAAGGCCAGCTCCTCTTTGCTGAAGAGGGTCCTTGACTCTTAGCAGGAACTCCTAAGTATATCAACCCTTTTCAAAAGTTACAGGCTGAAAGTCATGATCTCTCAGGTTAAACCCAATGTTACAACTTTAACTGGGCAAATTCTCATTAGAGACCAGGGGCAGTGACTGTGCGAATGGAATCTAATGTCTTTTCAGGGTGACTTCAATGCAGTAAAGCTCTTGCTAAGGCATTTAACTCTAAAATTGGGCATTGGGGAGACACTGCACCCTCTGAAGTTAGGGGTCAGGAGATTTGGATTTCATTTCCAACCATCCGCCACTCATTCAGCCACTCACATTCAAGGGAAAAGCCTTAGGCCAGTCACTTTCTGTATCTGTTTCTCGATTTTTGCACAGCAGTTTCTGTGGGACGTAAGGCCCACTGGGAAATGATCCCTTTTTCAGCTCAGTGCCTGGGATTTTGAGTATACTTGTCAACCTGGACTTCTATACAGCTATGATTTTGGATTAACTCTATTACCTCTCCTAGAAATTAACACAGAAATTTCACAGTTGATTGACAAGAATGAGAATCAGTTCTAAAGAGTGAAAATATAACCAAATCCTTTCTCACTGAAAGAATGCTCAACGCAAGTGGACGCAGTTCCCCCGTTCTTACTTCATCACCTATGCACTTAGAGGCAAGTTTTTCAAATTACACAGCTAAAACTGTCCCCGCTTTAAGTGCTGTAAAGCACTTAAAGCGGGGACAGTTTGAGCTGTGTATTTCCCAAAAGTTGCGTGCTCTGCAGATCAAAAGCTACTTTTGTTGTTACTTTTGGTCCGCAGGAGGAATGGGAGTCCTTTGCAGAGAGCGTGGGAGACCCATGAGTCCTTTGCAGTCCTCTTTTCTGCCTCTGAGGGTGAAATGAGAGTGTGAAGCCCTTTGGTAGGTAGCCATTCTCTCAGTTAGGCGCGGTGCGCAGCACAGCTGCAGTCCTCCTTGTGTGGCGACGTTCATCATGAGCCATGTCTGAAAGAGTTGATCGCATTTCATATGCTAGCATGCGGTCTCTTTGACTGCGCCGTTGTTTCAATGAGAGCATCGTTGACAATTCTGTAACCTGATAGCGCTGCCTAATTGTATTCTATGTAATAATGAGGGGGCTTGAGGAGGAGGCAGGTTTGGGGGAGAAGGAGGGAGAATGCCCGTGTGAATTAGGGAAAGGTCTCTCCTTCTTTGGAGCACGGATTGGTTCAGTGCCCTCCTCATACTACTAAGTCTTTGGCTTGACACTACCAGTTGTGTGTCTAAAGTTTCTGTGTGTGTGTTTGTATGTGTGTGTCTGTCTCTAGGGCTGAGCAGGACCTCCACCTTCCTGTGGTAGCATGTTACTCAGAACCTTGCATAAATCCCAGCCCTCCTAAAAACACGATACATGTATGTTCTTAGAAAGTTTTCTTAATGATTGGTGACAGAGCGGTGATTTAAAGGAGCTCATTTCCATTTACCACTAAGGCCAGCTCCTCTTTGCTGAAGAGGGTCCTTGACTCTTACTTTGTGGCAGGAACTCCTAAGTATATCAACCCTTTTCAAAAGTTACAGGCTGAAAGTCAAGATCTCTCAGGTTAAACCCAATGTTCCAACTTTAACTGGGCAAATTCTCATTAGAGACCGGGGGGCAATGACTGTGCGGATGGAATCCAATGTCTTTTCAGGGTGACTTCCATGCAGTGAAGCTCTTGCTAAGACATTTAACTCTAAAATTGGGCATTGGGGAGGCACTGCACCCTCTGAAATTAGAGGTCAGGAGATTTGGATTTCATTTCCAACCATCCGCCACTCATTCAGCCACTCACATTCAAGTGACAAGCCTTAGGCCAGTCGCTTTCTGTATCTGTTTCTCGACTGTTGCACAGCGGTTTCTGTGGGACGTAAGGCCCGCTGGGAAATGACCCCTTTTTCAGCTCAGTGCCTGGGATTTTGAGTATACTTGTCAACCTGGACTTATATACACCTACGATTTTGGACTAACTCTATTACCTCTGCTAGAAATTAACACAGAAATTTCACAGTTGATCGACAGGAATGAGAATCAGTTCTAAAGGGTTAAAATAAAAACAAATCCTTTCTCAGTGAAAGAATCATCAACTGAAGTGGACACAGTTCCCTCGTTCTAACTTCATCTTCTATGCACTTAGAGGCAAGTTTTTCAAATTACACAGATAAAACTGTCCCCGCTTTAAGTGCTACAAAGCTGGGACAGTTTTAGCTGTGTATTTTACCAAGGTTGTGTGCTCTACAAGCAAAAAGCTACTTTTGTTGTTTCTTTTGGTCCGCAGGAGAAATGGGAGTCCTTTGCAGAGAGCATGGGAGACCCATGAGTCATTTGCAGTCCTCCTTTCTGCCTCTGAGGGTGAAATGAGAGTGTGAAGCACTTTGGTAAGTAGCCATTCTCTCAGGTAGGCTCGGTGCGCAACACATCTGCAGTCCTCCCTGTGTGGCTACATTTATCATGAGCCATGTCTGAAAGAATTAATCCCATTTCATATGCTAGCATGCGGTCTCTTTGACTGTGCTGTTGTTTCAATGAGAGCATCGTTGACAATTCTGTAACCTGATAGCGCTGCCTAATTGTATTCTATGTAATAATGCATGGGCTTGAGGAGGAGGCAGGTTTGTTGGAGAAGGAGGGAGAATGCACGTGTGAATTAGGGAAAGGTCTCTCCTTCTTTGGAGCATGGATGGGTTCAGTGACCTCCTCATACTACTAAGTCTTTGGCTTGAAACTACCAGTTGTGTGTCTAAAGTTTCTGTGTGTGTGTTTGTATGTGTGTGTCTGTCTCTAGGGCTGAGCAGGACCTCCACCTTCCTGGGGTAGCATGTTACTCAGAACCTTGCATAAATCCCAGCCCTCCTAAAAACACGATACATGTATGTTCCTAGAAACTTTTCTTAATGATTCGTGACAGGGTGGTGTTTTAAAGGAGCTCATTTTCCATTTACCACTAAGGCCAGCTCCTCTTTGCTGAAGAGGGTCCTTGACTCTTAGCAGGAACTCCTAAGTATATCAACCCTTTTCAAATGTTACAGGCTGAAAGTCATGATCTCTCAGGTTAAACCCAATGTCACAACTTTAACTGGGCAAATTCTCATTAGAGACCAGGGGCAGTGACTGTGCGAATGGAATCTAATGTCTTTTCAGGGTGACTTCAATGCAGTAAAGCTCTTGCTAAGGCATTTAACTCTAAAATTGGGCATTGGGGAGACACTGCACCCTCTGAAGTTAGGGGTCAGGAGATTTGGATTTCATTTCCAACCATCCGCCACTCATTCAGCCACTCACATTCAAGGGAAAAGCCTTAGGCCAGTCACTTTCTGTATCTGTTTCTCGATTTTTGCACAGCAGTTTCTGTGGGACGTAAGGCCCACTGGGAAATGATCCCTTTTTCAGCTCAGTGCCTGGGATTTTGAGTATACTTGTCAACCTGGACTTCTATACAGCTATGATTTTGGATTAACTCTATTACCTCTCCTAGAAATTAACACAGAAATTTCACAGTTGATTGACAAGAATGAGAATCAGTTCTAAAGAGTGAAAATATAACCAAATCCTTTCTCACTGAAAGAATGCTCAACGCAAGTGGACGCAGTTCCCCCGTTCTTACTTCATCACCTATGCACTTAGAGGCAAGTTTTTCAAATTACACAGCTAAAACTGTCCCCGCTTTAAGTGCTATAAAGCGGGGACAGTTTTAGCTGTGTATTTCCCAAAAGTTGCGTGCTCTGCAGATCAAAAGCTACTTTTGTTGTTACTTTTGGTCCGCAGGAGGAATGGGAGTCCTTTGCAGAGAGCGTGGGAGACCCATGAGTCCTTTGCAGTCCTCTTTTCTGCCTCTGAGGGTGAAATGAGAGTGTGAAGCCCTTTGGTAGGTAGCCATTCTCTCAGTTAGGCGCGGTGCGCAGCACAGCTGCAGTCCTCCTCGTGTGGCGACGTTCATCATGAGCCATGTCTGAAAGAGTTGATCGCATTTCATATGCTAGCATGCGGTCTCTTTGACTGCGCCGTTGTTTCAGTGAGAGCATCGTTGACAATTCTGTAACCTGATAGCGCTGCCTAATTGTATTCTATGTAATAATGAGGGGGCTTGAGGAGGAGGCAGGTTTGGGGGAGAAGGAGGGAGAATGCCCGTGTGAATTAGGGAAAGGTCTCTCCTTCTTTGGAGCACGGATTGGTTCAGTGCCCTCCTCATACTACTAAGTCTTTGGCTTGACACTACCACTTGTGTGTCTAAAGTTTCTGTGTGTGTGTTTGTATGTGTGTGTCTGTCTCTAGGGCTGAGCAGGACCTCCACCTTCCTGTGGTAGCATGTTACTCAGAACCTTGCATAAATCCCAGCCCTCCTAAAAACACGATACATGTATGTTCTTAGAAAGTTTTCTTAATGATTGGTGACAGAGCGGTGATTTAAAGGAGCTCATTTTCCATTTACCACTAAGGCCAGCTCCTCTTTGCTGAAGAGGGTCCTTGACTCTTACTTTGTGGCAGGAACTCCTAAGTATATCAACCCTTTTCAAAAGTTACAGGCTGAAAGTCAAGATCTCTCAGGTTAAACCCAATGTTCCAACTTTAACTGGGCAAATTCTCATTAGAGACCGGGGGGCAATGACTGTGCGGATGGAATCCAATGTCTTTTCAGGGTGACTTCCATGCAGTGAAGCTCTTGCTAAGACATTTAACTCTAAAATTGGGCATTGGGGAGGCACTGCACCCTCTGAAATTAGAGGTCAGGAGATTTGGATTTCATTTCCAACCATCCGCCACTCATTCAGCCACTCACATTCAAGTGACAAGCCTTAGGCCAGTCGCTTTCTGTATCTGTTTCTCGACTGTTGCACAGCGGTTTCTGTGGGACGTAAGGCCCGCTGGGAAATGACCCCTTTTTCAGCTCAGTGCCTGGGATTTTGAGTATACTTGTCAACCTGGACTTATATACACCTACGATTTTGGACTAACTCTATTACCTCTGCTAGAAATTAACACAGAAATTTCACAGTTGATCGACAGGAATGAGAATCAGTTCTAAAGGGTTAAAATAAAAACAAATCCTTTCTCAGTGAAAGAATCATCAACTGAAGTGGACACAGTTCCCTCGTTCTAACTTCATCTTCTATGCACTTAGAGGCAAGTTTTTCAAATTACACAGATAAAACTGTCCCCGCTTTAAGTGCTACAAAGCTGGGACAGTTTTAGCTGTGTATTTTACCAAGGTTGTGTGCTCTACAAGCAAAAAGCTACTTTTGTTGTTTCTTTTGGTCCGCAGGAGAAATGGGAGTCCTTTGCAGAGAGCATGGGAGACCCATGAGTCATTTGCAGTCCTCCTTTCTGCCTCTGAGGGTGAAATGAGAGTGTGAAGCACTTTGGTAAGTAGCCATTCTCTCAGGTAGGCTCGGTGCGCAACACATCTGCAGTCCTCCCTGTGTGGCTACATTTATCATGAGCCATGTCTGAAAGAACTAATCCCATTTCATATGCTAGCATGCGGTCTCTTTGACTGTGCTGTTGTTTCAATGAGAGCATCGTTGACAATTCTGTAACCTGATAGCGCTGCCTAATTGTATTCTATGTAATAATGCATGGGCTTGAGGAGGAGGCAGGTTTGTTGGAGAAGGAGGGAGAATGCACGTGTGAATTAGGGAAAGGTCTCTCCTTCTTTGGAGCATGGATGGGTTCAGTGACCTCCTCATACTACTAAGTCTTTGGCTTGAAACTACCAGTTGTGTGTCTAAAGTTTCTGTGTGTGTGTTTGTATGTGTGTGTCTGTCTCTAGGGCTGAGCAGGACCTCCACCTTCCTGGGGTAGCATGTTACTCAGAACCTTGCATAAATCCCAGCCCTCCTAAAAACACGATACATGTATGTTCCTAGAAACTTTTCTTAATGATTCGTGACAGGGTGGTGTTTTAAAGGAGCTCATTTTCCATTTACCACTAAGGCCAGCTCCTCTTTGCTGAAGAGGGTCCTTGACTCTTAGCAGGAACTCCTAAGTATATCAACCCTTTTCAAATGTTACAGGCTGAAAGTCATGATCTCTCAGGTTAAACCCAATGTCACAACTTTAACTGGGCAAATTCTCATTAGAGACCAGGGGCAGTGACTGTGCGAATGGAATCTAATGTCTTTTCAGGGTGACTTCAATGCAGTAAAGCTCTTGCTAAGGCATTTAACTCTAAAATTGGGCATTGGGGAGACACTGCACCCTCTGAAGTTAGGGGTCAGGAGATTTGGATTTCATTTCCAACCATCCGCCACTCATTCAGCCACTCACATTCAAGGGAAAAGCCTTAGGCCAGTCACTTTCTGTATCTGTTTCTCGATTTTTGCACAGCAGTTTCTGTGGGACGTAAGGCCCACTGGGAAATGATCCCTTTTTCAGCTCAGTGCCTGGGATTTTGAGTATACTTGTCAACCTGGACTTCTATACAGCTATGATTTTGGATTAACTCTATTACCTCTCCTAGAAATTAACACAGAAATTTCACAGTTGATTGACAAGAATGAGAATCAGTTCTAAAGAGTGAAAATATAACCAAATCCTTTCTCACTGAAAGAATGCTCAACGCAAGTGGACGCAGTTCCCCCGTTCTTACTTCATCACCTATGCACTTAGAGGCAAGTTTTTCAAATTACACAGCTAAAACTGTCCCCGCTTTAAGTGCTATAAAGCGGGGACAGTTTTAGCTGTGTATTTCCCAAAAGTTGCGTGCTCTGCAGATCAAAAGCTACTTTTGTTGTTACTTTTGGTCCGCAGGAGGAATGGGAGTCCTTTGCAGAGAGCGTGGGAGACCCATGAGTCCTTTGCAGTCCTCTTTTCTGCCTCTGAGGGTGAAATGAGAGTGTGAAGCCCTTTGGTAGGTAGCCATTCTCTCAGTTAGGCGCGGTGCGCAGCACAGCTGCAGTCCTCCTCGTGTGGCGACGTTCATCATGAGCCATGTCTGAAAGAGTTGATCGCATTTCATATGCTAGCATGCGGTCTCTTTGACTGCGCCGTTGTTTCAGTGAGAGCATCGTTGACAATTCTGTAACCTGATAGCGCTGCCTAATTGTATTCTATGTAATAATGAGGGGGCTTGAGGAGGAGGCAGGTTTGGGGGAGAAGGAGGGAGAATGCCCGTGTGAATTAGGGAAAGGTCTCTCCTTCTTTGGAGCACGGATTGGTTCAGTGCCCTCCTCATACTACTAAGTCTTTGGCTTGACACTACCACTTGTGTGTCTAAAGTTTCTGTGTGTGTGTTTGTATGTGTGTGTCTGTCTCTAGGGCTGAGCAGGACCTCCACCTTCCTGTGGTAGCATGTTACTCAGAACCTTGCATAAATCCCAGCCCTCCTAAAAACACGATACATGTATGTTCTTAGAAAGTTTTCTTAATGATTGGTGACAGAGCGGTGATTTAAAGGAGCTCATTTTCCATTTACCACTAAGGCCAGCTCCTCTTTGCTGAAGAGGGTCCTTGACTCTTACTTTGTGGCAGGAACTCCTAAGTATATCAACCCTTTTCAAAAGTTACAGGCTGAAAGTCAAGATCTCTCAGGTTAAACCCAATGTTCCAACTTTAACTGGGCAAATTCTCATTAGAGACCGGGGGGCAATGACTGTGCGGATGGAATCCAATGTCTTTTCAGGGTGACTTCCATGCAGTGAAGCTCTTGCTAAGACATTTAACTCTAAAATTGGGCATTGGGGAGGCACTGCACCCTCTGAAATTAGAGGTCAGGAGATTTGGATTTCATTTCCAACCATCCGCCACTCATTCAGCCACTCACATTCAAGTGACAAGCCTTAGGCCAGTCGCTTTCTGTATCTGTTTCTCGACTGTTGCACAGCGGTTTCTGTGGGACGTAAGGCCCGCTGGGAAATGACCCCTTTTTCAGCTCAGTGCCTGGGATTTTGAGTATACTTGTCAACCTGGACTTATATACACCTACGATTTTGGACTAACTCTATTACCTCTGCTAGAAATTAACACAGAAATTTCACAGTTGATCGACAGGAATGAGAATCAGTTCTAAAGGGTTAAAATAAAAACAAATCCTTTCTCAGTGAAAGAATCATCAACTGAAGTGGACACAGTTCCCTCGTTCTAACTTCATCTTCTATGCACTTAGAGGCAAGTTTTTCAAATTACACAGATAAAACTGTCCCCGCTTTAAGTGCTACAAAGCTGGGACAGTTTTAGCTGTGTATTTTACCAAGGTTGTGTGCTCTACAAGCAAAAAGCTACTTTTGTTGTTTCTTTTGGTCCGCAGGAGAAATGGGAGTCCTTTGCAGAGAGCATGGGAGACCCATGAGTCATTTGCAGTCCTCCTTTCTGCCTCTGAGGGTGAAATGAGAGTGTGAAGCACTTTGGTAAGTAGCCATTCTCTCAGGTAGGCTCGGTGCGCAACACATCTGCAGTCCTCCCTGTGTGGCTACATTTATCATGAGCCATGTCTGAAAGAACTAATCCCATTTCATATGCTAGCATGCGGTCTCTTTGACTGTGCTGTTGTTTCAATGAGAGCATCGTTGACAATTCTGTAACCTGATAGCGCTGCCTAATTGTATTCTATGTAATAATGCATGGGCTTGAGGAGGAGGCAGGTTTGTTGGAGAAGGAGGGAGAATGCACGTGTGAATTAGGGAAAGGTCTCTCCTTCTTTGGAGCATGGATGGGTTCAGTGACCTCCTCATACTACTAAGTCTTTGGCTTGAAACTACCAGTTGTGTGTCTAAAGTTTCTGTGTGTGTGTTTGTATGTGTGTGTCTGTCTCTAGGGCTGAGCAGGACCTCCACCTTCCTGTGGTAGCATGTTACTCAGAACCTTGCATAAATCCCAGCCCTCCTAAAAACACGATACATGTATGTTCCTAGAAACTTTTCTTAATGATTCGTGACAGGGTGGTGTTTTAAAGGAGCTCATTTTCCATTTACCACTAAGGCCAGCTCCTCTTTGCTGAAGAGGGTCCTTGACTCTTAGCAGGAACTCCTAAGTATATCAACCCTTTTCAAAAGTTACAGGCTGAAAGTCATGATCTCTCAGGTTAAACCCAATGTTACAACTTTAACTGGGCAAATTCTCATTAGAGACCAGGGGCAGTGACTGTGCGAATGGAATCTAATGTCTTTTCAGGGTGACTTCAATGCAGTAAAGCTCTTGCTAAGGCATTTAACTCTAAAATTGGGCATTGGGGAGACACTGCACCCTCTGAAGTTAGGGGTCAGGAGATTTGGATTTCATTTCCAGCCATCCGCCACTCATTCAGCCACTCACATTCAAGGGAAAAGCCTTAGGCCAGTCACTTTCTGTATCTGTTTCTCGATTTTTGCACAGCAGTTTCTGTGGGACGTAAGGCCCACTGGGAAATGATCCCTTTTTCAGCTCAGTGCCTGGGATTTTGAGTATACTTGTCAACCTGGACTTCTATACAGCTATGATTTTGGATTAACTCTATTACCTCTCCTAGAAATTAACACAGAAATTTCACAGTTGATTGACAAGAATGAGAATCAGTTCTAAAGAGTGAAAATATAACCAAATCCTTTCTCACTGAAAGAATGCTCAACGCAAGTGGACGCAGTTCCCCCGTTCTTACTTCATCACCTATGCACTTAGAGGCAAGTTTTTCAAATTACACAGCTAAAACTGTCCCCGCTTTAAGTGCTGTAAAGCACTTAAAGCGGGGACAGTTTGAGCTGTGTATTTCCCAAAAGTTGCGTGCTCTGCAGATCAAAAGCTACTTTTGTTGTTACTTTTGGTCCGCAGGAGGAATGGGAGTCCTTTGCAGAGAGCGTGGGAGACCCATGAGTCCTTTGCAGTCCTCTTTTCTGCCTCTGAGGGTGAAATGAGAGTGTGAAGCCCTTTGGTAGGTAGCCATTCTCTCAGTTAGGCGCGGTGCGCAGCACAGCTGCAGTCCTCCTTGTGTGGCGACGTTCATCATGAGCCATGTCTGAAAGAGTTGATCGCATTTCATATGCTAGCATGCGGTCTCTTTGACTGCGCCGTTGTTTCAATGAGAGCATCGTTGACAATTCTGTAACCTGATAGCGCTGCCTAAATGTATTCTATGTAATAATGAGGGGGCTTGAGGAGGAGGCAGGTTTGGGGGAGAAGGAGGGAGAATGCCCGTGTGAATTAGGGAAAGGTCTCTCCTTCTTTGGAGCACGGATTGGTTCAGTGCCCTCCTCATACTACTAAGTCTTTGGCTTGACACTACCAGTTGTGTGTCTAAAGTTTCTGTGTGTGTGTTTGTATGTGTGTGTCTGTCTCTAGGGCTGAGCAGGACCTCCACCTTCCTGTGGTAGCATGTTACTCAGAACCTTGCATAAATCCCAGCCCTCCTAAAAACACGATACATGTATGTTCTTAGAAAGTTTTCTTAATGATTGGTGACAGAGCGGTGATTTAAAGGAGCTCATTTTCCATTTACCACTAAGGCCAGCTCCTCTTTGCTGAAGAGGGTCCTTGACTCTTACTTTGTGGCAGGAACTCCTAAGTATATCAACCCTTTTCAAAAGTTACAGGCTGAAAGTCAAGATCTCTCAGGTTAAACCCAATGTTCCAACTTTAACTGGGCAAATTCTCATTAGAGACCGGGGGGCAATGACTGTGCGGATGGAATCCAATGTCTTTTCAGGGTGACTTCCATGCAGTGAAGCTCTTGCTAAGACATTTAACTCTAAAATTGGGCATTGGGGAGGCACTGCACCCTCTGAAATTAGAGGTCAGGAGATTTGGATTTCATTTCCAACCATCCGCCACTCATTCAGCCACTCACATTCAAGTGACAAGCCTTAGGCCAGTCGCTTTCTGTATCTGTTTCTCGACTGTTGCACAGCGGTTTCTGTGGGACGTAAGGCCCGCTGGGAAATGACCCCTTTTTCAGCTCAGTGCCTGGGATTTTGAGTATACTTGTCAACCTGGACTTATATACACCTACGATTTTGGACTAACTCTATTACCTCTGCTAGAAATTAACACAGAAATTTCACAGTTGATTGACAGGAATGAGAATCAGTTCTAAAGGGTTAAAATAAAAACAAATCCTTTCTCAGTGAAAGAATCATCAACTGAAGTGGACACAGTTCCCTCGTTCTAACTTCATCTTCTATGCACTTAGAGGCAAGTTTTTCAAATTACACAGATAAAACTGTCCCCGCTTTAAGTGCTACAAAGCTGGGACAGTTTTAGCTGTGTATTTTACCAAGGTTGTGTGCTCTACAAGCAAAAAGCTACTTTTGTTGTTTCTTTTGGTCCGCAGGAGAAATGGGAGTCCTTTGCAGAGAGCATGGGAGACCCATGAGTCATTTGCAGTCCTCCTTTCTGCCTCTGAGGGTGAAATGAGAGTGTGAAGCACTTTGGTAAGTAGCCATTCTCTCAGGTAGGCTCGGTGCGCAACACATCTGCAGTCCTCCCTGTGTGGCTACATTTATCATGAGCCATGTCTGAAAGAACTAATCCCATTTCATATGCTAGCATGCGGTCTCTTTGACTGTGCTGTTGTTTCAATGAGAGCATCGTTGACAATTCTGTAACCTGATAGCGCTGCCTAATTGTATTCTATGTAATAATGCATGGGCTTGAGGAGGAGGCAGGTTTGTTGGAGAAGGAGGGAGAATGCACGTGTGAATTAGGGAAAGGTCTCTCCTTCTTTGGAGCATGGATGGGTTCAGTGACCTCCTCATACTACTAAGTCTTTGGCTTGAAACTACCAGTTGTGTGTCTAAAGTTTCTGTGTGTGTGTTTGTATGTGTGTGTCTGTCTCTAGGGCTGAGCAGGACCTCCACCTTCCTGTGGTAGCATGTTACTCAGAACCTTGCATAAATCCCAGCCCTCCTAAAAACACGATACATGTATGTTCCTAGAAACTTTTCTTAATGATTCGTGACAGGGTGGTGTTTTAAAGGAGCTCATTTTCCATTTACCACTAAGGCCAGCTCCTCTTTGCTGAAGAGGGTCCTTGACTCTTAGCAGGAACTCCTAAGTATATCAACCCTTTTCAAAAGTTACAGGCTGAAAGTCATGATCTCTCAGGTTAAACCCAATGTTACAACTTTAACTGGGCAAATTCTCATTAGAGACCAGGGGCAGTGACTGTGCGAATGGAATCTAATGTCTTTTCAGGGTGACTTCAATGCAGTAAAGCTCTTGCTAAGGCATTTAACTCTAAAATTGGGCATTGGGGAGACACTGCACCCTCTGAAGTTAGGGGTCAGGAGATTTGGATTTCATTTCCAGCCATCCGCCACTCATTCAGCCACTCACATTCAAGGGAAAAGCCTTAGGCCAGTCACTTTCTGTATCTGTTTCTCGATTTTTGCACAGCAGTTTCTGTGGGACGTAAGGCCCACTGGGAAATGATCCCTTTTTCAGCTCAGTGCCTGGGATTTTGAGTATACTTGTCAACCTGGACTTCTATACAGCTATGATTTTGGATTAACTCTATTACCTCTCCTAGAAATTAACACAGAAATTTCACAGTTGATTGACAAGAATGAGAATCAGTTCTAAAGAGTGAAAATATAACCAAATCCTTTCTCACTGAAAGAATGCTCAACGCAAGTGGACGCAGTTCCCCCGTTCTTACTTCATCACCTATGCACTTAGAGGCAAGTTTTTCAAATTACACAGCTAAAACTGTCCCCGCTTTAAGTGCTGTAAAGCACTTAAAGCGGGGACAGTTTTAGCTGTGTATTTCCCAAAAGTTGCGTGCTCTGCAGATCAAAAGCTACTTTTGTTGTTACTTTTGGTCCGCAGGAGGAATGGGAGTCCTTTGCAGAGAGCGTGGGAGACCCATGAGTCCTTTGCAGTCCTCTTTTCTGCCTCTGAGGGTGAAATGAGAGTGTGAAGCCCTTTGGTAGGTAGCCATTCTCTCAGTTAGGCGCGGTGCGCAGCACAGCTGCAGTCCTCCTTGTGTGGCGACTTTCATCATGAGCCATGTCTGAAAGAGTTGATCGCATTTCATATGCTAGCATGCGGTCTCTTTGACTGCGCCGTTGTTTCAATGAGAGCATCGTTGACAATTCTGTAACCTGATAGCGCTGCCTAAATGTATTCTATGTAATAATGAGGGGGCTTGAGGAGGAGGCAGGTTTGGGGGAGAAGGAGGGAGAATGCCCGTGTGAATTAGGGAAAGGTCTCTCCTTCTTTGGAGCACGGATTGGTTCAGTGCCCTCCTCATACTACTAAGTCTTTGGCTTGACACTACCAGTTGTGTGTCTAAAGTTTCTGTGTGTGTGTTTGTATGTGTGTGTCTGTCTCTAGGGCTGAGCAGGACCTCCACCTTCCTGTGGTAGCATGTTACTCAGAACCTTGCATAAATCCCAGCCCTCCTAAAAACACGATACATGTATGTTCTTAGAAAGTTTTCTTAATGATTGGTGACAGAGCGGTGATTTAAAGGAGCTCATTTTCCATTTACCACTAAGGCCAGCTCCTCTTTGCTGAAGAGGGTCCTTGACTCTTACTTTGTGGCAGGAACTCCTAAGTATATCAACCCTTTTCAAAAGTTACAGGCTGAAAGTCAAGATCTCTCAGGTTAAACCCAATGTTCCAACTTTAACTGGGCAAATTCTCATTAGAGACCGGGGGGCAATGACTGTGCGGATGGAATCCAATGTCTTTTCAGGGTGACTTCCATGCAGTGAAGCTCTTGCTAAGACATTTAACTCTAAAATTGGGCATTGGGGAGGCACTGCACCCTCTGAAATTAGAGGTCAGGAGATTTGGATTTCATTTCCAACCATCCGCCACTCATTCAGCCACTCACATTCAAGTGACAAGCCTTAGGCCAGTCGCTTTCTGTATCTGTTTCTCGACTGTTGCACAGCGGTTTCTGTGGGACGTAAGGCCCGCTGGGAAATGACCCCTTTTTCAGCTCAGTGCCTGGGATTTTGAGTATACTTGTCAACCTGGACTTATATACACCTACGATTTTGGACTAACTCTATTACCTCTGCTAGAAATTAACACAGAAATTTCACAGTTGATCGACAGGAATGAGAATCAGTTCTAAAGGGTTAAAATAAAAACAAATCCTTTCTCAGTGAAAGAATCATCAACTGAAGTGGACACAGTTCCCTCGTTCTAACTTCATCTTCTATGCACTTAGAGGCAAGTTTTTCAAATTACACAGATAAAACTGTCCCCGCTTTAAGTGCTACAAAGCTGGGACAGTTTTAGCTGTGTATTTTACCAAGGTTGTGTGCTCTACAAGCAAAAAGCTACTTTTGTTGTTTCTTTTGGTCCGCAGGAGAAATGGGAGTCCTTTGCAGAGAGCATGGGAGACCCATGAGTCATTTGCAGTCCTCCTTTCTGCCTCTGAGGGTGAAATGAGAGTGTGAAGCACTTTGGTAAGTAGCCATTCTCTCAGGTAGGCTCGGTGCGCAACACATCTGCAGTCCTCCCTGTGTGGCTACATTTATCATGAGCCATGTCTGAAAGAACTAATCCCATTTCATATGCTAGCATGCGGTCTCTTTGACTGTGCTGTTGTTTCAATGAGAGCATCGTTGACAATTCTGTAACCTGATAGCGCTGCCTAATTGTATTCTATGTAATAATGCATGGGCTTGAGGAGGAGGCAGGTTTGTTGGAGAAGGAGGGAGAATGCACGTGTGAATTAGGGAAAGGTCTCTCCTTCTTTGGAGCATGGATGGGTTCAGTGACCTCCTCATACTACTAAGTCTTTGGCTTGAAACTACCAGTTGTGTGTCTAAAGTTTCTGTGTGTGTGTTTGTATGTGTGTGTCTGTCTCTAGGGCTGAGCAGGACCTCCACCTTCCTGTGGTAGCATGTTACTCAGAACCTTGCATAAATCCCAGCCCTCCTAAAAACACGATACATGTATGTTCCTAGAAACTTTTCTTAATGATTCGTGACAGGGTGGTGTTTTAAAGGAGCTCATTTTCCATTTACCACTAAGGCCAGCTCCTCTTTGCTGAAGAGGGTCCTTGACTCTTAGCAGGAACTCCTAAGTATATCAACCCTTTTCAAAAGTTACAGGCTGAAAGTCATGATCTCTCAGGTTAAACCCAATGTTACAACTTTAACTGGGCAAATTCTCATTAGAGACCAGGGGCAGTGACTGTGCGAATGGAATCTAATGTCTTTTCAGGGTGACTTCAATGCAGTAAAGCTCTTGCTAAGGCATTTAACTCTAAAATTGGGCATTGGGGAGACACTGCACCCTCTGAAGTTAGGGGTCAGGAGATTTGGATTTCATTTCCAACCATCCGCCACTCATTCAGCCACTCACATTCAAGGGAAAAGCCTTAGGCCAGTCACTTTCTGTATCTGTTTCTCGATTTTTGCACAGCAGTTTCTGTGGGACGTAAGGCCCACTGGGAAATGATCCCTTTTTCAGCTCAGTGCCTGGGATTTTGAGTATACTTGTCAACCTGGACTTATATACAGCTATGATTTTGGATTAACTCTATTACCTCTCCTAGAAATTAACACAGAAATTTCACAGTTGATTGACAAGAATGAGAATCAGTTCTAAAGAGTGAAAATATAACCAAATCCTTTCTCACTGAAAGAATGCTCAACGCAAGTGGACGCAGTTCCCCCGTTCTTACTTCATCACCTATGCACTTAGAGGCAAGTTTTTCAAATTACACAGCTAAAACTGTCCCCGCTTTAAGTGCTATAAAGCGGGGACAGTTTTAGCTGTGTATTTCCCAAAAGTTGCGTGCTCTGCAGATCAAAAGCTACTTTTGTTGTTACTTTTGGTCCGCAGGAGGAATGGGAGTCCTTTGCAGAGAGCGTGGGAGACCCATGAGTCCTTTGCAGTCCTCTTTTCTGCCTCTGAGGGTGAAATGAGAGTGTGAAGCCCTTTGGTAGGTAGCCATTCTCTCAGTTAGGCGCGGTGCGCAGCACAGCTGCAGTCCTCCTTGTGTGGCGACGTTCATCATGAGCCATGTCTGAAAGAGTTGATCGCATTTCATATGCTAGCATGCGGTCTCTTTGACTGCGCCGTTGTTTCAATGAGAGCATCGTTGACAATTCTGTAACCTGATAGCGCTGCCTAAATGTATTCTATGTAATAATGAGGGGGCTTGAGGAGGAGGCAGGTTTGGGGGAGAAGGAGGGAGAATGCCCGTGTGAATTAGGGAAAGGTCTCTCCTTCTTTGGAGCACGGATTGGTTCAGTGCCCTCCTCATACTACTAAGTCTTTGGCTTGACACTACCAGTTGTGTGTCTAAAGTTTCTGTGTGTGTGTTTGTATGTGTGTGTCTGTCTCTAGGGCTGAGCAGGACCTCCACCTTCCTGTGGTAGCATGTTACTCAGAACCTTGCATAAATCCCAGCCCTCCTAAAAACACGATACATGTATGTTCTTAGAAAGTTTTCTTAATGATTGGTGACAGAGCGGTGATTTAAAGGAGCTCATTTTCCATTTACCACTAAGGCCAGCTCCTCTTTGCTGAAGAGGGTCCTTGACTCTTACTTTGTGGCAGGAACTCCTAAGTATATCAACCCTTTTCAAAAGTTACAGGCTGAAAGTCAAGATCTCTCAGGTTAAACCCAATGTTCCAACTTTAACTGGGCAAATTCTCATTAGAGACCGGGGGGCAATGACTGTGCGGATGGAATCCAATGTCTTTTCAGGGAGACTTCCATGCAGTGAAGCTCTTGCTAAGACATTTAACTCTAAAATTGGGCATTGGGGAGGCACTGCACCCTCTGAAATTAGAGGTCAGGAGATTTGGATTTCATTTCCAACCATCCGCCACTCATTCAGCCACTCACATTCAAGTGACAAGCCTTAGGCCAGTCGCTTTCTGTATCTGTTTCTCGACTGTTGCACAGCGGTTTCTGTGGGACGTAAGGCCCGCTGGGAAATGACCCCTTTTTCAGCTCAGTGCCTGGGATTTTGAGTATACTTGTCAACCTGGACTTATATACACCTACGATTTTGGACTAACTCTATTACCTCTGCTACAAATTAACACAGAAATTTCACAGTTGATCGACAGGAATGAGAATCAGTTCTAAAGGGTTAAAATAAAAACAAATCCTTTCTCAGTGAAAGAATCATCAACTGAAGTGGACACAGTTCCCTCGTTCTAACTTCATCTTCTATGCACTTAGAGGCAAGTTTTTCAAATTACACAGATAAAACTGTCCCCGCTTTAAGTGCTACAAAGCTGGGACAGTTTTAGCTGTGTATTTTACCAAGGTTGTGTGCTCTACAAGCAAAAAGCTACTTTTGTTGTTTCTTTTGGTCCGCAGGAGAAATGGGAGTCCTTTGCAGAGAGCATGGGAGACCCATGAGTCATTTGCAGTCCTCCTTTCTGCCTCTGAGGGTGAAATGAGAGTGTGAAGCACTTTGGTAAGTAGCCATTCTCTCAGGTAGGCTCGGTGCGCAACACATCTGCAGTCCTCCCTGTGTGGCTACATTTATCATGAGCCATGTCTGAAAGAATTAATCCCATTTCATATGCTAGCATGCGGTCTCTTTGACTGTGCTGTTGTTTCAATGAGAGCATCGTTGACAATTCTGTAACCTGATAGCGCTGCCTAATTGTATTCTATGTAATAATGCATGGGCTTGAGGAGGAGGCAGGTTTGTTGGAGAAGGAGGGAGAATGCACGTGTGAATTAGGGAAAGGTCTCTCCTTCTTTGGAGCATGGATGGGTTCAGTGACCTCCTCATACTACTAAGTCTTTGGCTTGAAACTACCAGTTGTGTGTCTAAAGTTTCTGTGTGTGTGTTTGTATGTGTGTGTCTGTCTCTAGGGCTGAGCAGGACCTCCACCTTCCTGTGGTAGCATGTTACTCAGAACCTTGCATAAATCCCAGCCCTCCTAAAAACACGATACATGTATGTTCCTAGAAACTTTTCTTAATGATTCGTGACAGGGTGGTGTTTTAAAGGAGCTCATTTTCCATTTACCACTAAGGCCAGCTCCTCTTTGCTGAAGAGGGTCCTTGACTCTTAGCAGGAACTCCTAAGTATATCAACCCTTTTCAAAAGTTACAGGCTGAAAGTCATGATCTCTCAGGTTAAACCCAATGTTACAACTTTAACTGGGCAAATTCTCATTAGAGACCAGGGGCAGTGACTGTGCGAATGGAATCTAATGTCTTTTCAGGGTGACTTCAATGCAGTAAAGCTCTTGCTAAGGCATTTAACTCTAAAATTGGGCATTGGGGAGACACTGCACCCTCTGAAGTTAGGGGTCAGGAGATTTGGATTTCATTTCCAGCCATCCGCCACTCATTCAGCCACTCACATTCAAGGGAAAAGCCTTAGGCCAGTCACTTTCTGTATCTGTTTCTCGATTTTTGCACAGCAGTTTCTGTGGGACGTAAGGCCCACTGGGAAATGATCCCTTTTTCAGCTCAGTGCCTGGGATTTTGAGTATACTTGTCAACCTGGACTTCTATACAGCTATGATTTTGGATTAACTCTATTACCTCTCCTAGAAATTAACACAGAAATTTCACAGTTGATTGACAAGAATGAGAATCAGTTCTAAAGAGTGAAAATATAACCAAATCCTTTCTCACTGAAAGAATGCTCAACGCAAGTGGACGCAGTTCCCCCGTTCTTACTTCATCACCTATGCACTTAGAGGCAAGTTTTTCAAATTACACAGCTAAAACTGTCCCCGCTTTAAGTGCTGTAAAGCACTTAAAGCGGGGACAGTTTTAGCTGTGTATTTCCCAAAAGTTGCGTGCTCTGCAGATCAAAAGCTACTTTTGTTGTTACTTTTGGTCCGCAGGAGGAATGGGAGTCCTTTGCAGAGAGCGTGGGAGACCCATGAGTCCTTTGCAGTCCTCTTTTCTGCCTCTGAGGGTGAAATGAGAGTGTGAAGCCCTTTGGTAGGTAGCCATTCTCTCAGTTAGGCGCGGTGCGCAGCACAGCTGCAGTCCTCCTTGTGTGGCGACGTTCATCATGAGCCATGTCTGAAAGAGTTGATCGCATTTCATATGCTAGCATGCGGTCTCTTTGACTGCGCCGTTGTTTCAATGAGAGCATCGTTGACAATTCTGTAACCTGATAGCGCTGCCTAATTGTATTCTATGTAATAATGAGGGGGCTTGAGGAGGAGGCAGGTTTGGGGGAGAAGGAGGGAGAATGCCCGTGTGAATTAGGGAAAGGTCTCTCCTTCTTTGGAGCACGGATTGGTTCAGTGCCCTCCTCATACTACTAAGTCTTTGGCTTGACACTACCAGTTGTGTGTCTAAAGTTTCTGTGTGTGTGTTTGTATGTGTGTGTCTGTCTCTAGGGCTGAGCAGGACCTCCACCTTCCTGTGGTAGCATGTTACTCAGAACCTTGCATAAATCCCAGCCCTCCTAAAAACACGATACATGTATGTTCTTAGAAAGTTTTCTTAATGATTGGTGACAGAGCGGTGATTTAAAGGAGCTCATTTTCCATTTACCACTAAGGCCAGCTCCTCTTTGCTGAAGAGGGTCCTTGACTCTTACTTTGTGGCAGGAACTCCTAAGTATATCAACCCTTTTCAAAAGTTACAGGCTGAAAGTCAAGATCTCTCAGGTTAAACCCAATGTTCCAACTTTAACTGGGCAAATTCTCATTAGAGACCGGGGGGCAATGACTGTGCGGATGGAATCCAATGTCTTTTCAGGGTGACTTCCATGCAGTGAAGCTCTTGCTAAGACATTTAACTCTAAAATTGGGCATTGGGGAGGCACTGCACCCTCTGAAATTAGAGGTCAGGAGATTTGGATTTCATTTCCAACCATCCGCCACTCATTCAGCCACTCACATTCAAGTGACAAGCCTTAGGCCAGTCGCTTTCTGTATCTGTTTCTCGACTGTTGCACAGCGGTTTCTGTGGGACGTAAGGCCCGCTGGGAAATGACCCCTTTTTCAGCTCAGTGCCTGGGATTTTGAGTATACTTGTCAACCTGGACTTATATACACCTACGATTTTGGACTAACTCTATTACCTCTGCTAGAAATTAACACAGAAATTTCACAGTTGATTGACAGGAATGAGAATCAGTTCTAAAGGGTTAAAATAAAAACAAATCCTTTCTCAGTGAAAGAATCATCAACTGAAGTGGACACAGTTCCCTCGTTCTAACTTCATCTTCTATGCACTTAGAGGCAAGTTTTTCAAATTACACAGATAAAACTGTCCCCGCTTTAAGTGCTACAAAGCTGGGACAGTTTTAGCTGTGTATTTTACCAAGGTTGTGTGCTCTACAAGCAAAAAGCTACTTTTGTTGTTTCTTTTGGTCCGCAGGAGAAATGGGAGTCCTTTGCAGAGAGCATGGGAGACCCATGAGTCATTTGCAGTCCTCCTTTCTGCCTCTGAGGGTGAAATGAGAGTGTGAAGCACTTTGGTAAGTAGCCATTCTCTCAGGTAGGCTCGGTGCGCAACACATCTGCAGTCCTCCCTGTGTGGCTACATTTATCATGAGCCATGTCTGAAAGAACTAATCCCATTTCATATGCTAGCATGCGGTCTCTTTGACTGTGCTGTTGTTTCAATGAGAGCATCGTTGACAATTCTGTAACCTGATAGCGCTGCCTAATTGTATTCTATGTAATAATGCATGGGCTTGAGGAGGAGGCAGGTTTGTTGGAGAAGGAGGGAGAATGCACGTGTGAATTAGGGAAAGGTCTCTCCTTCTTTGGAGCATGGATGGGTTCAGTGACCTCCTCATACTACTAAGTCTTTGGCTTGAAACTACCAGTTGTGTGTCTAAAGTTTCTGTGTGTGTGTTTGTATGTGTGTGTCTGTCTCTAGGGCTGAGCAGGACCTCCACCTTCCTGTGGTAGCATGTTACTCAGAACCTTGCATAAATCCCAGCCCTCCTAAAAACACGATACATGTATGTTCCTAGAAACTTTTCTTAATGATTCGTGACAGGGTGGTGTTTTAAAGGAGCTCATTTTCCATTTACCACTAAGGCCAGCTCCTCTTTGCTGAAGAGGGTCCTTGACTCTTAGCAGGAACTCCTAAGTATATCAACCCTTTTCAAAAGTTACAGGCTGAAAGTCATGATCTCTCAGGTTAAACCCAATGTTACAACTTTAACTGGGCAAATTCTCATTAGAGACCAGGGGCAGTGACTGTGCGAATGGAATCTAATGTCTTTTCAGGGTGACTTCAATGCAGTAAAGCTCTTGCTAAGGCATTTAACTCTAAAATTGGGCATTGGGGAGACACTGCACCCTCTGAAGTTAGGGGTCAGGAGATTTGGATTTCATTTCCAACCATCCGCCACTCATTCAGCCACTCACATTCAAGGGAAAAGCCTTAGGCCAGTCACTTTCTGTATCTGTTTCTCGATTTTTGCACAGCAGTTTCTGTGGGACGTAAGGCCCACTGGGAAATGATCCCTTTTTCAGCTCAGTGCCTGGGATTTTGAGTATACTTGTCAACCTGGACTTATATACAGCTATGATTTTGGATTAACTCTATTACCTCTCCTAGAAATTAACACAGAAATTTCACAGTTGATTGACAAGAATGAGAATCAGTTCTAAAGAGTGAAAATATAACCAAATCCTTTCTCACTGAAAGAATGCTCAACGCAAGTGGACGCAGTTCCCCCGTTCTTACTTCATCACCTATGCACTTAGAGGCAAGTTTTTCAAATTACACAGCTAAAACTGTCCCCGCTTTAAGTGCTATAAAGCGGGGACAGTTTTAGCTGTGTATTTCCCAAAAGTTGCGTGCTCTGCAGATCAAAAGCTACTTTTGTTGTTACTTTTGGTCCGCAGGAGGAATGGGAGTCCTTTGCAGAGAGCGTGGGAGACCCATGAGTCCTTTGCAGTCCTCTTTTCTGCCTCTGAGGGTGAAATGAGAGTGTGAAGCCCTTTGGTAGGTAGCCATTCTCTCAGTTAGGCGCGGTGCGCAGCACAGCTGCAGTCCTCCTTGTGTGGCGACGTTCATCATGAGCCATGTCTGAAAGAGTTGATCGCATTTCATATGCTAGCATGCGGTCTCTTTGACTGCGCCGTTGTTTCAATGAGAGCATCGTTGACAATTCTGTAACCTGATAGCGCTGCCTAAATGTATTCTATGTAATAATGAGGGGGCTTGAGGAGGAGGCAGGTTTGGGGGAGAAGGAGGGAGAATGCCCGTGTGAATTAGGGAAAGGTCTCTCCTTCTTTGGAGCACGGATTGGTTCAGTGCCCTCCTCATACTACTAAGTCTTTGGCTTGACACTACCAGTTGTGTGTCTAAAGTTTCTGTGTGTGTGTTTGTATGTGTGTGTCTGTCTCTAGGGCTGAGCAGGACCTCCACCTTCCTGTGGTAGCATGTTACTCAGAACCTTGCATAAATCCCAGCCCTCCTAAAAACACGATACATGTATGTTCTTAGAAAGTTTTCTTAATGATTGGTGACAGAGCGGTGATTTAAAGGAGCTCATTTTCCATTTACCACTAAGGCCAGCTCCTCTTTGCTGAAGAGGGTCCTTGACTCTTACTTTGTGGCAGGAACTCCTAAGTATATCAACCCTTTTCAAAAGTTACAGGCTGAAAGTCAAGATCTCTCAGGTTAAACCCAATGTTCCAACTTTAACTGGGCAAATTCTCATTAGAGACCGGGGGGCAATGACTGTGCGGATGGAATCCAATGTCTTTTCAGGGAGACTTCCATGCAGTGAAGCTCTTGCTAAGACATTTAACTCTAAAATTGGGCATTGGGGAGGCACTGCACCCTCTGAAATTAGAGGTCAGGAGATTTGGATTTCATTTCCAACCATCCGCCACTCATTCAGCCACTCACATTCAAGTGACAAGCCTTAGGCCAGTCGCTTTCTGTATCTGTTTCTCGACTGTTGCACAGCGGTTTCTGTGGGACGTAAGGCCCGCTGGGAAATGACCCCTTTTTCAGCTCAGTGCCTGGGATTTTGAGTATACTTGTCAACCTGGACTTATATACACCTACGATTTTGGACTAACTCTATTACCTCTGCTACAAATTAACACAGAAATTTCACAGTTGATCGACAGGAATGAGAATCAGTTCTAAAGGGTTAAAATAAAAACAAATCCTTTCTCAGTGAAAGAATCATCAACTGAAGTGGACACAGTTCCCTCGTTCTAACTTCATCTTCTATGCACTTAGAGGCAAGTTTTTCAAATTACACAGATAAAACTGTCCCCGCTTTAAGTGCTACAAAGCTGGGACAGTTTTAGCTGTGTATTTTACCAAGGTTGTGTGCTCTACAAGCAAAAAGCTACTTTTGTTGTTTCTTTTGGTCCGCAGGAGAAATGGGAGTCCTTTGCAGAGAGCATGGGAGACCCATGAGTCATTTGCAGTCCTCCTTTCTGCCTCTGAGGGTGAAATGAGAGTGTGAAGCACTTTGGTAAGTAGCCATTCTCTCAGGTAGGCTCGGTGCGCAACACATCTGCAGTCCTCCCTGTGTGGCTACATTTATCATGAGCCATGTCTGAAAGAATTAATCCCATTTCATATGCTAGCATGCGGTCTCTTTGACTGTGCTGTTGTTTCAATGAGAGCATCGTTGACAATTCTGTAACCTGATAGCGCTGCCTAATTGTATTCTATGTAATAATGCATGGGCTTGAGGAGGAGGCAGGTTTGTTGGAGAAGGAGGGAGAATGCACGTGTGAATTAGGGAAAGGTCTCTCCTTCTTTGGAGCATGGATGGGTTCAGTGACCTCCTCATACTACTAAGTCTTTGGCTTGAAACTACCAGTTGTGTGTCTAAAGTTTCTGTGTGTGTGTTTGTATGTGTGTGTCTGTCTCTAGGGCTGAGCAGGACCTCCACCTTCCTGTGGTAGCATGTTACTCAGAACCTTGCATAAATCCCAGCCCTCCTAAAAACACGATACATGTATGTTCCTAGAAACTTTTCTTAATGATTCGTGACAGGGTGGTGTTTTAAAGGAGCTCATTTTCCATTTACCACTAAGGCCAGCTCCTCTTTGCTGAAGAGGGTCCTTGACTCTTAGCAGGAACTCCTAAGTATATCAACCCTTTTCAAAAGTTACAGGCTGAAAGTCATGATCTCTCAGGTTAAACCCAATGTTACAACTTTAACTGGGCAAATTCTCATTAGAGACCAGGGGCAGTGACTGTGCGAATGGAATCTAATGTCTTTTCAGGGTGACTTCAATGCAGTAAAGCTCTTGCTAAGGCATTTAACTCTAAAATTGGGCATTGGGGAGACACTGCACCCTCTGAAGTTAGGGGTCAGGAGATTTGGATTTCATTTCCAGCCATCCGCCACTCATTCAGCCACTCACATTCAAGGGAAAAGCCTTAGGCCAGTCACTTTCTGTATCTGTTTCTCGATTTTTGCACAGCAGTTTCTGTGGGACGTAAGGCCCACTGGGAAATGATCCCTTTTTCAGCTCAGTG
Organism: Aotus nancymaae; assembly: GCF_030222135.1. Lineage (NCBI taxonomy): Eukaryota > Metazoa > Chordata > Mammalia > Primates > Aotidae > Aotus > Aotus nancymaae. Next base: position 341,502 of record NW_026988460.1, read on the forward strand.
CCTGGGATTTTGAGTATACTTGTCAACCTGGACTTCTATACAGCTATGATTTTGGATTAACTCTATTACCTCTCCTAGAAATTAACACAGAAATTTCACAGTTGATTGACAAGAATGAGAATCAGTTCTAAAGAGTGAAAATATAACCAAATCCTTTCTCACTGAAAGAATGCTCAACGCAAGTGGACGCAGTTCCCCCGTTCTTACTTCATCACCTATGCACTTAGAGGCAAGTTTTTCAAATTACACAGCTAAAACTGTCCCCGCTTTAAGTGCTGTAAAGCACTTAAAGCGGGGACAGTTTTAGCTGTGTATTTCCCAAAAGTTGCGTGCTCTGCAGATCAAAAGCTACTTTTGTTGTTACTTTTGGTCCGCAGGAGGAATGGGAGTCCTTTGCAGAGAGCGTGGGAGACCCATGAGTCCTTTGCAGTCCTCTTTTCTGCCTCTGAGGGTGAAATGAGAGTGTGAAGCCCTTTGGTAGGTAGCCATTCTCTCAGTTAGGCGCGGTGCGCAGCACAGCTGCAGTCCTCCTTGTGTGGCGACGTTCATCATGAGCCATGTCTGAAAGAGTTGATCGCATTTCATATGCTAGCATGCGGTCTCTTTGACTGCGCCGTTGTTTCAATGAGAGCATCGCTGACAATTCTGTAACCTGATAGCGCTGCCTAATTGTATTCTATGTAATCATGAGGGGGCTTGAGGAGGAGGCAGGTTTGGGGGAGAAGGAGGGAGAATGCCCGTGTGAATTAGGGAAAGGTCTCTCCTTCTTTGGAGCACGGATTGGTTCAGTGCCCTCCTCATACTACTAAGTCTTTGGCTTGACACTACCAGTTGTGTGTCTAAAGTTTCTGTGTGTGTGTTTGTATGTGTGTGTCTGTCTCTAGGGCTGAGCAGGACCTCCACCTTCCTGTGGTAGCATGTTACTCAGAACCTTGCATAAATCCCAGCCCTCCTAAAAACACGATACATGTATGTTCTTAGAAAGTTTTCTTAATGATTGGTGACAGAGCGGTGATTTAAAGGAGCTCATTTTCCATTTACCACTAAGGCCAGCTCCTCTTTGCTGAAGAGGGTCCTTGACTCTTACTTTGTGGCAGGAACTCCTAAGTATATCAACCCTTTTCAAAAGTTACAGGCTGAAAGTCAAGATCTCTCAGGTTAAACCCAATGTTCCAACTTTAACTGGGCAAATTCTCATTAGAGACCGGGGGGCAATGACTGTGCGGATGGAATCCAATGTCTTTTCAGGGTGACTTCCATGCAGTGAAGCTCTTGCTAAGACATTTAACTCTAAAATTGGGCATTGGGGAGGCACTGCACCCTCTGAAATTAGAGGTCAGGAGATTTGGATTTCATTTCCAACCATCCGCCACTCATTCAGCCACTCACATTCAAGTGACAAGCCTTAGGCCAGTCGCTTTCTGTATCTGTTTCTCGACTGTTGCACAGCGGTTTCTGTGGGACGTAAGGCCCGCTGGGAAATGACCCCTTTTTCAGCTCAGTGCCTGGGATTTTGAGTATACTTGTCAACCTGGACTTATATACACCTACGATTTTGGACTAACTCTATTACCTCTGCTAGAAATTAACACAGAAATTTCACAGTTGATTGACAGGAATGAGAATCAGTTCTAAAGGGTTAAAATAAAAACAAATCCTTTCTCAGTGAAAGAATCATCAACTGAAGTGGACACAGTTCCCTCGTTCTAACTTCATCTTCTATGCACTTAGAGGCAAGTTTTTCAAATTACACAGATAAAACTGTCCCCGCTTTAAGTGCTACAAAGCTGGGACAGTTTTAGCTGTGTATTTTACCAAGGTTGTGTGCTCTACAAGCAAAAAGCTACTTTTGTTGTTTCTTTTGGTCCGCAGGAGAAATGGGAGTCCTTTGCAGAGAGCATGGGAGACCCATGAGTCATTTGCAGTCCTCCTTTCTGCCTCTGAGGGTGAAATGAGAGTGTGAAGCACTTTGGTAAGTAGCCATTCTCTCAGGTAGGCTCGGTGCGCAACACATCTGCAGTCCTCCCTGTGTGGCTACATTTATCATGAGCCATGTCTGAAAGAACTAATCCCATTTCATATGCTAGCATGCGGTCTCTTTGACTGTGCTGTTGTTTCAATGAGAGCATCGTTGACAATTCTGTAACCTGATAGCGCTGCCTAATTGTATTCTATGTAATAATGCATGGGCTTGAGGAGGAGGCAGGTTTGTTGGAGAAGGAGGGAGAATGCACGTGTGAATTAGGGAAAGGTCTCTCCTTCTTTGGAGCATGGATGGGTTCAGTGACCTCCTCATACTACTAAGTCTTTGGCTTGAAACTACCAGTTGTGTGTCTAAAGTTTCTGTGTGTGTGTTTGTATGTGTGTGTCTGTCTCTAGGGCTGAGCAGGACCTCCACCTTCCTGGGGTAGCATGTTACTCAGAACCTTGCATAAATCCCAGCCCTCCTAAAAACACGATACATGTATGTTCCTAGAAACTTTTCTTAATGATTCGTGACAGGGTGGTGTTTTAAAGGAGCTCATTTTCCATTTACCACTAAGGCCAGCTCCTCTTTGCTGAAGAGGGTCCTTGACTCTTAGCAGGAACTCCTAAGTATATCAACCCTTTTCAAAAGTTACAGGCTGAAAGTCATGATCTCTCAGGTTAAACCCAATGTTACAACTTTAACTGGGCAAATTCTCATTAGAGACCAGGGGCAGTGACTGTGCGAATGGAATCTAATGTCTTTTCAGGGTGACTTCAATGCAGTAAAGCTCTTGCTAAGGCATTTAACTCTAAAATTGGGCATTGGGGAGACACTGCACCCTCTGAAGTTAGGGGTCAGGAGATTTGGATTGCATTTCCAGCCATCCGCCACTCATTCAGCCACTCACATTCAAGGGAAAAGCCTTAGGCCAGTCACTTTCTGTATCTGTTTCTCGATTTTTGCACAGCAGTTTCTGTGGGACGTAAGGCCCACTGGGAAATGATCCCTTTTTCAGCTCAGTGCCTGGGATTTTGAGTATACTTGTCAACCTGGACTTATATACAGCTATGATTTTGGATTAACTCTATTACCTCTCCTAGAAATTAACACAGAAATTTCACAGTTGATTGACAAGAATGAGAATCAGTTCTAAAGAGTGAAAATATAACCAAATCCTTTCTCACTGAAAGAATGCTCAACGCAAGTGGACGCAGTTCCCCCGTTCTTACTTCAACACCTATGCACTTAGAGGCAAGTTTTTCAAATTACACAGCTAAAACTGTCCCCGCTTTAAGTGCTGTAAAGCACTTAAAGCGGGGACAGTTTGAGCTGTGTATTTCCCAAAAGTTGCGTGCTCTGCAGATCAAAAGCTACTTTTGTTGTTACTTTTGGTCCGCAGGAGGAATGGGAGTCCTTTGCAGAGAGCGTGGGAGACCCATGAGTCCTTTGCAGTCCTCTTTTCTGCCTCTGAGGGTGAAATGAGAGTGTGAAGCCCTTTGGTAGGTAGCCATTCTCTCAGTTAGGCACGGTGCGCAGCACAGCTGCAGTCCTCCTTGTGTGGCGACGTTCATCATGAGCCATGTCTGAAAGAGTTGATCGCATTTCATATGCTAGCATGCGGTCTCTTTGACTGCGCCGTTGTTTCAATGAGAGCATCATTGACAATTCTGTAACCTGATAGCGCTGCCTAATTGTATTCTATGTAATAATGAGGGGGCTTGAGGAGGAGGCAGGTTTGGGGGAGAAGGAGGGAGAATGCACGTGTGAATTAGGGAAAGGTCTCTCCTTCTTTGGAGCACGGATTGGTTCAGTGCCCTCCTCATACTACTAAGTCTTTGGCTTGACACTACCAGTTGTGTGTCTAAAGTTTCTGTGTGTGTGTTTGTATGTGTGTGTCTGTCTCTAGGGCTGAGCAGGACCTCCACCTTCCTGTGGTAGCATGTTACTCAGAACCTTGCATAAATCCCAGCCCTCCTAAAAACACGATACATGTATGTTCTTAGAAAGTTTTCTTAATGATTGGTGACAGAGCGGTGATTTAAAGGAGCTCATTTTCCATTTACCACTAAGGCCAGCTCCTCTTTGCTGAAGAGGGTCCTTGACTCTTACTTTGTGGCAGGAACTCCTAAGTATATCAACCCTTTTCAAAAGTTACAGGCTGAAAGTCAAGATCTCTCAGGTTAAACCCAATGTTCCAACTTTAACTGGGCAAATTCTCATTAGAGACCGGGGGGCAATGACTGTGCGGATGGAATCCAATGTCTTTTCAGGGTGACTTCCATGCAGTGAAGCTCTTGCTAAGACATTTAACTCTAAAATTGGGCATTGGGGAGGCACTGCACCCTCTGAAATTAGAGGTCAGGAGATTTGGATTTCATTTCCAACCATCCGCCACTCATTCAGCCACTCACATTCAAGTGACAAGCCTTAGGCCAGTCGCTTTCTGTATCTGTTTCTCGACTGTTGCACAGCGGTTTCTGTGGGACGTAAGGCCCGCTGGGAAATGACCCCTTTTTCAGCTCAGTGCCTGGGATTTTGAGTATACTTGTCAACCTGGACTTATATACACCTACGATTTTGGACTAACTCTATTACCTCTGCTAGAAATTAACACAGAAATTTCACAGTTGATTGACAGGAATGAGAATCAGTTCTAAAGGGTTAAAATAAAAACAAATCCTTTCTCAGTGAAAGAATCATCAACTGAAGTGGACACAGTTCCCTCGTTCTAACTTCATCTTCTATGCACTTAGAGGCAAGTTTTTCAAATTACACAGATAAAACTGTCCCCGCTTTAAGTGCTACAAAGCTGGGACAGTTTTAGCTGTGTATTTTACCAAGGTTGTGTGCTCTACAAGCAAAAAGCTACTTTTGTTGTTTCTTTTGGTCCGCAGGAGAAATGGGAGTCCTTTGCAGAGAGCATGGGAGACCCATGAGTCATTTGCAGTCCTCCTTTCTGCCTCTGAGGGTGAAATGAGAGTGTGAAGCACTTTGGTAAGTAGCCATTCTCTCAGGTAGGCTCGGTGCGCAACACATCTGCAGTCCTCCCTGTGTGGCTACATTTATCATGAGCCATGTCTGAAAGAATTAATCCCATTTCATATGCTAGCATGCGGTCTCTTTGACTGTGCTGTTGTTTCAATGAGAGCATCGTTGACAATTCTGTAACCTGATAGCGCTGCCTAATTGTATTCTATGTAATAATGCATGGGCTTGAGGAGGAGGCAGGTTTGTTGGAGAAGGAGGGAGAATGCACGTGTGAATTAGGGAAAGGTCTCTCCTTCTTTGGAGCATGGATGGGTTCAGTGACCTCCTCATACTACTAAGTCTTTGGCTTGAAACTACCAGTTGTGTGTCTAAAGTTTCTGTGTGTGTGTTTGTATGTGTGTGTCTGTCTCTAGGGCTGAGCAGGACCTCCACCTTCCTGTGGTAGCATGTTACTCAGAACCTTGCATAAATCCCAGCCCTCCTAAAAACACGATACATGTATGTTCCTAGAAACTTTTCTTAATGATTCGTGACAGGGTGGTGTTTTAAAGGAGCTCATTTTCCATTTACCACTAAGGCCAGCTCCTCTTTGCTGAAGAGGGTCCTTGACTCTTAGCAGGAACTCCTAAGTATATCAACCCTTTTCAAAAGTTACAGGCTGAAAGTCATGATCTCTCAGGTTAAACCCAATGTTACAACTTTAACTGGGCAAATTCTCATTAGAGACCAGGGGCAGTGACTGTGCGAATGGAATCTAATGTCTTTTCAGGGTGACTTCAATGCAGTAAAGCTCTTGCTAAGGCATTTAACTCTAAAATTGGGCATTGGGGAGACACTGCACCCTCTGAAGTTAGGGGTCAGGAGATTTGGATTTCATTTCCAACCATCCGCCACTCATTCAGCCACTCACATTCAAGGGAAAAGCCTTAGGCCAGTCACTTTCTGTATCTGTTTCTCGATTTTTGCACAGCAGTTTCTGTGGGACGTAAGGCCCACTGGGAAATGATCCCTTTTTCAGCTCAGTGCCTGGGATTTTGAGTATACTTGTCAACCTGGACTTATATACAGCTATGATTTTGGATTAACTCTATTACCTCTCCTAGAAATTAACACAGAAATTTCACAGTTGATTGACAAGAATGAGAATCAGTTCTAAAGAGTGAAAATATAACCAAATCCTTTCTCACTGAAAGAATGCTCAACGCAAGTGGACGCAGTTCCCCCGTTCTTACTTCATCACCTATGCACTTAGAGGCAAGTTTTTCAAATTACACAGCTAAAACTGTCCCCGCTTTAAGTGCTATAAAGCGGGGACAGTTTTAGCTGTGTATTTCCCAAAAGTTGCGTGCTCTGCAGATCAAAAGCTACTTTTGTTGTTACTTTTGGTCCGCAGGAGGAATGGGAGTCCTTTGCAGAGAGCGTGGGAGACCCATGAGTCCTTTGCAGTCCTCTTTTCTGCCTCTGAGGGTGAAATGAGAGTGTGAAGCCCTTTGGTAGGTAGCCATTCTCTCAGTTAGGCGCGGTGCGCAGCACAGCTGCAGTCCTCCTTGTGTGGCGACGTTCATCTTGAGCCATGTCTGAAAGAGTTGATCGCATTTCATATGCTAGCATGCGGTCTCTTTGACTGCGCCGTTGTTTCAATGAGAGCATCGTTGACAATTCTGTAACCTGATAGCGCTGCCTAATTGTATTCTATGTAATAATGAGGGGGCTTGAGGAGGAGGCAGGTTTGTTGGAGAAGGAGGGAGAATGCCCGTGTGAATTAGGGAAAGGTCTCTCCTTCTTTGGAGCACGGATTGGTTCAGTGCCCTCCTCATACTACTAAGTCTTTGGCTTGACACTACCAGTTGTGTGTCTAAAGTTTCTGTGTGTGTGTTTGTATGTGTGTGTCTGTCTCTAGGGCTGAGCAGGACCTCCACCTTCCTGTGGTAGCATGTTACTCAGAACCTTGCATAAATCCCAGCCCTCCTAAAAACACGATACATGTATGTTCTTAGAAAGTTTTCTTAATGATTGGTGACAGAGCGGTGATTTAAAGGAGCTCATTTTCCATTTACCACTAAGGCCAGCTCCTCTTTGCTGAAGAGGGTCCTTGACTCTTACTTTGTGGCAGGAACTCCTAAGTATATCAACCCTTTTCAAAAGTTACAGGCTGAAAGTCAAGATCTCTCAGGTTAAACCCAATGTTCCAACTTTAACTGGGCAAATTCTCATTAGAGACCGGGGGGCAATGACTGTGCGGATGGAATCCAATGTCTTTTCAGGGAGACTTCCATGCAGTGAAGCTCTTGCTAAGACATTTAACTCTAAAATTGGGCATTGGGGAGGCACTGCACCCTCTGAAATTAGAGGTCAGGAGATTTGGATTTCATTTCCAACCATCCGCCACTCATTCAGCCACTCACATTCAAGTGACAAGCCTTAGGCCAGTCGCTTTCTGTATCTGTTTCTCGACTGTTGCACAGCGGTTTCTGTGGGACGTAAGGCCCGCTGGGAAATGACCCCTTTTTCAGCTCAGTGCCTGGGATTTTGAGTATACTTGTCATCCTGGACTTATATACACCTACGATTTTGGACTAACTCTATTACCTCTGCTAGAAATTAACACAGAAATTTCACAGTTGATTGACAGGAATGAGAATCAGTTCTAAAGGGTTAAAATAAAAACAAATCCTTTCTCAGTGAAAGAATCATCAACTGAAGTGGACACAGTTCCCTCGTTCTAACTTCATCTTCTATGCACTTAGAGGCAAGTTTTTCAAATTACACAGATAAAACTGTCCCCGCTTTAAGTGCTACAAAGCTGGGACAGTTTTAGCTGTGTATTTTACCAAGGTTGTGTGCTCTACAAGCAAAAAGCTACTTTTGTTGTTTCTTTTGGTCCGCAGGAGAAATGGGAGTCCTTTGCAGAGAGCATGGGAGACCCATGAGTCATTTGCAGTCCTCCTTTCTGCCTCTGAGGGTGAAATGAGAGTGTGAAGCACTTTGGTAAGTAGCCATTCTCTCAGGTAGGCTCGGTGCGCAACACATCTGCAGTCCTCCCTGTGTGGCTACATTTATCATGAGCCATGTCTGAAAGAACTAATCCCATTTCATATGCTAGCATGCGGTCTCTTTGACTGTGCTGTTGTTTCAATGAGAGCATCGTTGACAATTCTGTAACCTGATAGCGCTGCCTAATTGTATTCTACGTAATAATGCATGGGCTTGAGGAGGAGGCAGGTTTGTTGGAGAAGGAGGGAGAATGCCCGTGTGAATTAGGGAAAGGTCTCTCCTTCTTTGGAGCATGGATGGGTTCAGTGACCTCCTCATACTACTAAGTCTTTGGCTTGAAACTACCAGTTGTGTGTCTAAAGTTTCTGTGTGTGTGTTTGTATGTGTGTGTCTGTCTCTAGGGCTGAGCAGGACCTCCACCTTCCTGTGGTAGCATGTTACTCAGAACCTTGCATAATTCCCAGCCCTCCTAAAAACACGATACATGTATGTTCCTAGAAACTTTTCTTAATGATTCGTGACAGGGTGGTGTTTTAAAGGAGCTCATTTTCCATTTACCACTAAGGCCAGCTCCTCTTTGCTGAAGAGGGTCCTTGACTCTTAGCAGGAACTCCTAAGTATATCAACCCTTTTCAAAAGTTACAGGCTGAAAGTCATGATCTCTCAGGTTAAACCCAATGTTACAACTTTAACTGGGCAAATTCTCATTAGAGACCAGGGGCAGTGACTGTGCGAATGGAATCTAATGTCTTTTCAGGGTGACTTCAATGCAGTAAAGCTCTTGCTAAGGCATTTAACTCTAAAATTGGGCATTGGGGAGACACTGCACCCTCTGAAGTTAGGGGTCAGGAGATTTGGATTTCATTTCCAACCATCCGCCACTCATTCAGCCACTCACATTCAAGGGAAAAGCCTTAGGCCAGTCACTTTCTGTATCTGTTTCTCGATTTTTGCACAGCAGTTTCTGTGGGACGTAAGGCCCACTGGGAAATGATCCCTTTTTCAGCTCAGTGCCTGGGATTTTGAGTATACTTGTCAACCTGGACTTATATACAGCTATGATTTTGGATTAACTCTATTACCTCTCCTAGAAATTAACACAGAAATTTCACAGTTGATTGACAAGAATGAGAATCAGTTCTAAAGAGTGAAAATATAACCAAATCCTTTCTCACTGAAAGAATGCTCAACGCAAGTGGACGCAGTTCCCCCGTTCTTACTTCGTCACCTATGCACTTAGAGGCAAGTTTTTCAAATTACACAGCTAAAACTGTCCCCGCTTTAAGTGCTGTAAAGTTTTAGCTGTGTATTTCCCAAAAGTTGCGTGCTCTGCAGATCAAAAGCTACTTTTGTTGTTACTTTTGGTCCGCAGGAGGAATGGGAGTCCTTTGCAGAGAGCGTGGGAGACCCATGAGTCCTTTGCAGTCCTCTTTTCTGCCTCTGAGGGTGAAATGAGAGTGTGAAGCCCTTTGGTAGGTAGCCATTCTCTCAGTTAGGCGCGGTGCGCAGCACAGCTGCAGTCCTCCTTGTGTGGCGACGTTCATCATGAGCCATGTCTGAAAGAGTTGATCGCATTTCATATGCTAGCATGCGGTCTCTTTGACTGCGCCGTTGTTTCAATGAGAGCATCGTTGACAATTCTGTAACCTGATAGCGCTGCCTAATTGTATTCTATGTAATAATGAGGGGGCTTGAGGAGGAGGCAGGTTTGGGGGAGAAGGAGGGAGAATGCCCGTGTGAATTAGGGAAAGGTCTCTCCTTCTTTGGAGCACGGATTGGTTCAGTGCCCTCCTCATACTACTAAGTCTTTGGCTTGACACTACCAGTTGTGTGTCTAAAGTTTCTGTGTGTGTGTTTGTATGTGTGTGTCTGTCTCTAGGGCTGAGCAGGACCTCCACCTTCCTGTGGTAGCATGTTACTCAGAACCTTGCATAAATCCCAGCCCTCCTAAAAACACGATACATGTATGTTCTTAGAAAGTTTTCTTAATGATTGGTGACAGAGCGGTGATTTAAAGGAGCTCATTTTCCATTTACCACTAAGGCCAGCTCCTCTTTGCTGAAGAGGGTCCTTGACTCTTACTTTGTGGCAGGAACTCCTAAGTATATCAACCCTTTTCAAAAGTTACAGGCTGAAAGTCAAGATCTCTCAGGTTAAACCCAATGTTCCAACTTTAACTGGGCAAATTCTCATTAGAGACCGGGGGGCAATGACTGTGCGGATGGAATCCAATGTCTTTTCAGGGTGACTTCCATGCAGTGAAGCTCTTGCTAAGACATTTAACTCTAAAATTGGGCATTGGGGAGGCACTGCACCCTCTGAAATTAGAGGTCAGGAGATTTGGATTTCATTTCCAACCATCCGCCACTCATTCAGCCACTCACATTCAAGTGACAAGCCTTAGGCCAGTCGCTTTCTGTATCTGTTTCTCGACTGTTGCACAGCGGTTTCTGTGGGACGTAAGGCCCGCTGGGAAATGACCCCTTTTTCAGCTCAGTGCCTGGGATTTTGAGTATACTTGTCAACCTGGACTTATATACACCTACGATTTTGGACTAACTCTATTACCTCTGCTAGAAATTAACACAGAAATTTCACAGTTGATTGACAGGAATGAGAATCAGTTCTAAAGGGTTAAAATAAAAACAAATCCTTTCTCAGTGAAAGAATCATCAACTGAAGTGGACACAGTTCCCTCGTTCTAACTTCATCTTCTATGCACTTAGAGGCAAGTTTTTCAAATTACACAGATAAAACTGTCCCCGCTTTAAGTGCTACAAAGCTGGGACAGTTTTAGCTGTGTATTTTACCAAGGTTGTGTGCTCTACAAGCAAAAAGCTACTTTTGTTGTTTCTTTTGGTCCGCAGGAGAAATGGGAGTCCTTTGCAGAGAGCATGGGAGACCCATGAGTCATTTGCAGTCCTCCTTTCTGCCTCTGAGGGTGAAATGAGAGTGTGAAGCACTTTGGTAAGTAGCAATTCTCTCAGGTAGGCTCGGTGCGCAACACATCTGCAGTCCTCCCTGTGTGGCTACATTTATCATGAGCCATGTCTGAAAGAACTAATCCCATTTCATATGCTAGCATGCGGTCTCTTTGACTGTGCTGTTGTTTCAATGAGAGCATCGTTGACAATTTTGTAACCTGATAGCGCTGCCTAATTGCATTCTATGTAATAATGAGGGGGCTTGAGGAGGAGGCAGGTTTGGGGGAGAAGGAGGGAGAATGCCCGTGTGAATTAGGGAAAGGTCTCTCCTTCTTTGGAGCACGGATTGGTTCAGTGCCCTCCTCATACTACTAAGTCTTTGGCTTGACACTACCAGTTGTGTGTCTAATGTTTCTGTGTGTGTGTTTGTATGTGTGTGTCTGTCTCTAGGGCTGAGCAGGACCTCCACCTTCCTGTGGTAGCATGTTACTCAGAACCTTGCATAAATCCCAGCCCTCCTAAAAACACGATACATGTATGTTCTTAGAATGTTTTCTTAATGATTGGTGACAGAGCGGTGATTTAAAGGAGCTCATTTTCCATTTACCACTAAGGCCAGCTCCTCTTTGCTGAAGAGGGTCCTTGACTCTTACTTTGTGGCAGGAACTCCTAAGTATATCAACCCTTTTCAAAAGTTACAGGCTGAAAGTCAAGATCTCTCAGGTTAAACCCAATGTTCCAACTTTAACTGGGCAAATTCTCATTAGAGACCGGGGGGCAATGACTGTGCGGATGGAATCCAATGTCTTTTCAGGGTGACTTCCATGCAGTGAAGCTCTTGCTAAGACATTTAACTCTAAAATTGGGCATTGGGGAGGCACTGCACCCTCTGAAATTAGAGGTCAGGAGATTTGGATTTCATTTCCAACCATCCGCCACTCATTCAGCCACTCACATTCAAGTGACAAGCCTTAGGCCAGTCGCTTTCTGTATCTGTTTCTCGACTGTTGCACAGCGGTTTCTGTGGGACGTAAGGCCCGCTGGGAAATGACCCCTTTTTCAGCTCAGTGCCTGGGATTTTGAGTATACTTGTCAACCTGGACTTATATACACCTACGATTTTGGACTAACTCTATTACCTCTGCTAGAAATTAACACAGAAATTTCACAGTTGATTGACAGGAATGAGAATCAGTTCTAAAGGGTTAATATAAAAACAAATCCTTTCTCAGTGAAAGAATCATCAACTGAAGTGGACACGGTTCCCTCGTTCTAACTTCATCTTCTATGCACTTAGAGGCAAGTTTTTCAAATTACACAGATAAAACTGTCCCCGCTTTAAGTGCTACAAAGCTGGGACAGTTTTAGCTGTGTATTTTACCAAGGTTGTGTGCTCTACAAGCAAAAAGCTACTTTTGTTGTTTCTTTTGGTCCGCAGGAGAAATGGGAGTCCTTTGCAGAGAGCATGGGAGACCCATGAGTCATTTGCAGTCCTCCTTTCTGCCTCTGAGGGTGAAATGAGAGTGTGAAGCACTTTGGTAAGTAGCCATTCTCTCAGGTAGGCTCGGTGCGCAACACATCTGCAGTCCTCCCTGTGTGGCTACATTTATCATGAGCCATGTCTGAAAGAACTAATCCCATTTCATATGCTAGCATGCGGTCTCTTTGACTGTGCTGTTGTTTCAATGAGAGCATCGTTGACAATTCTGTAACCTGATAGCGCTGCCTAATTGTATTCTATGTAATAATGCATGGGCTTGAGGAGGAGGCAGGTTTGTTGGAGAAGGAGGGAGAATGCCCGTGTGAATTAGGGAAAGGTCTCTCCTTCTTTGGAGCATGGATGCGTTCAGTGACCTCCTCATACTACTAAGTCTTTGGCTTGAAACTACCAGTTGTGTGTCTAAAGTTTCTGTGTGTGTGTTTGTATGTGTGTGTCTGTCTCTAGGGCTGAGCAGGACCTCCACCTTCCTGTGGTAGCATGTTACTCAGAACCTTGCATAAATCCCAGCCCTCCTAAAAACACGATACATGTATGTTCTTAGAAAGTTTTCTTAATGATTGGTGACAGAGCGGTGATTTAAAGGAGCTCATTTTCCATTTACCACTAAGGCCAGCTCCTCTTTGCTGAAGAGGGTCCTTGACTCTTACTTTGTGGCAGGAACTCCTAAGTATATCAACCCTTTTCAAAAGTTACAGGCTGAAAGTCAAGATCTCTCAGGTTAAACCCAATGTTCCAACTTTAACTGGGCAAATTCTCATTAGAGACCGGGGGGCAATGACTGTGCGGATGGAATCCAATGTCTTTTCAGGGTGACTTCCATGCAGTGAAGCTCTTGCATCAGAGGGAAGGCTGGGGTATTTATGAGTATATACCCACGTATCTCAATTATGCCTGCAAACTTCCCATGGTGCAAGAGAGAGGGCTCAGGTAGAGAGAACAAGAGACACTGATTCCTATGCTGGGATGTTTTCAGTGTGCCAGGGAGTGTCCACCATTAAATGTAGGTCAATGCAGGTGAGCCAAGCAGATATGGGGCAGTGCATCTGTGACATCTGCTAAAAAATCCTTACTTTCTCTACTTGGAGGCAGGGTCCATTTTGGGACCAACAAACTTCAGACTGAGGTAAGATCCAGGGCTGCCACATATGGCTATTTAGGATTAGCCAGTTGTGCACCGTTTAACCCCAAAGACTGCCAAGTACATAGACTGTATTGTAATTATTATTGTCTGGAACTCGGCAATGAACAATCTGTAACACATTCTCAGGAGCGTCAGTATCACTGGCATCCCTTGGAGCCATGTAATTCACAATCCGCAAAGTTGTACGTGCTGTTTCTCTTATAAGAAAATCCTCTTATGAAGGGTAGGTATTATTTTTGGGAGAGTAAATAAATTATTATAAAGCATTGGAGGACATTTCAAAATAAAAGAGATTTCAGTTAACATGTTTGCATCGCTCAGCAAGCAGTAGTTACAGGTTCCTTTTTTTTTTTTAAGACAGAGTTTTGCTCTGTTGCATAGAGTGGGGTGTAGTGGCATGAATCCAGTAGTCACTGTAACCTCCACCTCCCTGCCTCAAGCAATCCTCCCATCCTCCCACTTTAGCTTCTCAAGTACCTGGGACTGCAGGCATGCACTACCATGCCTGGCTATTTTTTTTTTTTTTTTTGTAGAGATGGAGTTTTGCCATATTGCCTAGGCTGGTCTTGAACTCCTGGGCTCAAACCATCTGTTTGCCTTGGCCTCCCAAAGTGCTGGGATTACCTCACCTGGCCTAGTTACAGGTTTCACGTGGCAATCACACTCAAAAGACCCAACAGACTTTAAAACCTAACACCATATTTTTCTTAGCTTTTTAGATGGATACAGGACAACATGTACAGTATCTGTGCCTTATTAGGAGACCCAACTGCTACGCAAGTGCCCTCCTCACCTGCATAAGTCATGTCTAGCTGCCTCACATACAAGGTACATGCATATCATCTTAACACAGAGAAGCTATAGCCTCAGTTTCCTCCCAGTCCTTTAGACCATACTAGTCCATTTTATGACTCTTCCTTTCTTGGTGCAGTTCCGATAATTAGGGGTTTCATGGCAAACAAGGCAGGTATAACCATCCACATATATTTTAATCTCCATTTGATTATTGAATTATATATTAAGATAATCTTAATTTCCAATGAGACAGTATGATGAGAAGACGGACTCCAAACTTGTTTTAAAGGCAAGTTTTTGTTCAGCACATTGTGATTTTACTCACAATATTCTACATAAATTTCGATGAAAAAGAATACAATGCTTATGAAACAATGGACCTCATCTCTAAGTTCCTGCTCAAAGTAACTGACAAATGCAATAAACCTGAATGTAAACAAATGCATAGTTAAAACTAAATTATTTTCTCATTACCAAGTAGTCTTATTGTTAAATGTAGAATACTTGAGAAAGAAGACAGGCACACAGTATATATTTTAGAAATGTATTTCTCAACTTAACTTTAAAACTTTATTGTAACATCTGTGCCAATTTTCTTGCCCATGTAATCTTTCTTTTACAGGACTATCGCAGAAATTGAGAAGTAGAGGTTGAAAAGAAAGGTGACATAACGATAAACTACTATTGCTATTACCCCATTGTTGAAACAGATAGTTTATCAGCAAGACAGAGATAGCTTTCTCAAGGGTTAAATATCCATTATATGCTCGCATAAACTATGAGCATTGTGTAAGCACAGTGTTCTCTAAGTACTAACTGAGGGCAACTTACATATTACATGGAAAAAAACTTTATATAGTTAAAGCACTACAGAAAAACTACTCTGTTTCTAAGGGATTAGTCAATGGTATTCTAACGTTTTGGAAACTTTTATTTTTAATCATTCTTTCTTAAGCTCTACTAAAATAAAAATCTAAATTCTTTTTTTTATCTTCCTGTTTTATTTCTTCAAGCACCGTATAGTTTCATTGCTCATCATAATGACTTTTAAAAAGAGAGATGATTTTCTGCTCTTGTGAAATGGCCAATTTATTTGCCAACTGAGCCACAACAGAACTGATTTCTCATTGCTCTAGTTGGAATCAGTTTTGTCTCTGAGAGAGCCTTTTTTTTTTTTTTTTAAAGGATATCATGACAGGCCAATGTCAATGAACTCAGGGAGAGGCCCCGGATCAGAGGTCCTGAAATTAGGAAAGAGATTTCTACATGGATTTCACATGCTCTCTTGCCGGAAAAGCATTCAAATTGACATTCTGGGACCCTTCTTTGTAGCAGAGAGCTATTCTTCTTCTTTCACATATTAAATCTCTGCTCTAAACCTCAAAAAGGTATATATAGAAGCAATAGTTTCCTGAGGGAAAGAGTACCCTGACGGTGTTGATAGCAACAACCGTCCCCTAGCATAGGTTTCTAGTAGTCTCGGATGCCTATTGGACCTTCCTGATGCACATCAGCTTTGTTATGGAGCTAAAGATGCAACTGTGTATGGCTCCTTCACTTCCTCCTTCCTTCCTCCTTCTCCCTCTTCTTTCCTACATTCCAGCAATTGAGCCTGTATAATATATCTAGCACTGAGTATTTGGTGGTAAACTTGATAGACATTGCCTCTGTCTTCACACATTTTTAAAATCTGGTGGTGGAGGCAGATATTAAAGACATGAGCACACAAATGTAGAATTACAAATTGCAGTAAGTTCAGGGGAAAAAACGTGATGCTATGGGGGAAAGCTGGAGTGGGGTGATGTGAAGGAGAAGACAATCTCCCTTACAAAACCACATTAAGTTGAACTGTCAGGGAAGGATAAGGAGAAACATGGGAGTGGGGATTGGCATGTGCAAATGTCTTGAGGCTGAAGGTATAGACAACTGTGACTTTTTTTTTTTTTTTGAGATGGGGTCTCACTCTGTCACCTAGGCTGGATTGCAGTGGTGTGATCTTGGCTCACTGCAGCCTCGACCTCCTGGGCTCAAGCAATCCTCCCACCTCAGTCTCCTGAGTAGCTGGGGCTACAGGAGCATGCCATCCATCACGTGAGGCTGATGTTTGTAATTATTTGTAGAGATGGGCTTTTGCCAAGTTGCTCAGACTGGTCTCGAACTCTCGGGCTCAAGCAACCCTCCCACCTCAGCCTCCCAAAATGCTGGGATTACAGGCACAAGCTACTGCGCCTGGCCTCGACTCATGCAAAAAGCCAAGTATCGCCAAAGCTTTGTCAGCAAGGAAATGTGACCGGCAAGCTATGAAGTTGAAGCAACAGTCAGGGGCCAGATCACTCAGGCTAAAAGCAAACATATGTCTACTGAGAAATAAAGCATGTGAATAGGCCAAAACTAACAATAGAGGCTGCGGGATTGCACCTGCACGACACATTACTGTGTAGGTGGTAACATGTCCTCTTGTAATTATTTGGGGAATGGTGGCTATCTTGCTGTGTCAGCAGCATTGAACCTGAGAAACGACAATGCAAAGGTATTCGTTTATCTTTTACAAGAGATTCTTTGAACTCTAAAGCGGGGTTCACCTGGGGACAGATCAAGAAGATTTATGTTCGACCTGTAGCATTAAGCAGACTGTGTTCATTTAGGATGCACGATGGTAGCTCAGAAGAATAGAGGGTTGTGCCCTTTGGAGTGGAGGCCTGCTGTTTGTTTGACAGAGGGTAATAAATAAAAGGACCACAGTGCCTCGAAGCTCTTTGGAAGGTTTGCAATGAGGAAGGTAAAAAATGGGAAACAGCCTGAAAGTGGCATGTAATGATGAGGGAGCCGGTGAATGGAAATTCAAATCCCTATCACGCTTTTACACTTTTCCGTGCTGGTGAATTATCTGGGGTCTTGTGGCTCATAATAGAGCTTGCACTGATTGCTGCGTCCCTCTCTCTTTTCCTCCAGAAAGTCTGACTTAATGAAGCAAAATGGCATTGAAGGGGGAGGAGAGAGAGCTTTGATTATTTGTGCATTAAAGAATGTTGCTGTGATGTGACCAGTGGATAGAAAATTTTAAAAACAGGAAAAAAAAGTAAGAACTTTGCATATGTCAGCTTTTCTTTGAGACTGAGAAATTTCACAAATGTTTCACAAACATTTCATTTCTGAAATCAAATACTTTAAATGCATTTCATCCCTTCTGAAGAAAAAGTATGTCATCTATTGTAAATATAACATAACATAAAAATGACCGTTTAAACCATTTTTAAGCATATTCAGCTTATTGAGTACATTTGCTGCTCAATGTACATGGGCAACTATCACTACTGTATGTCTCAAGAATTTTTCCATCTTCTCCAACTGCTACTCTAAAATCTCCCCCTATCTGCAGTTTTGCTTTCTGTGGTTTCAGTTAGCTAGAGTGAACCGAATCACAGTCCAAAAATATTAGGATATTTTTAGAGTGAGCGACCACATTCACATAACTTTTATTACAGTATATTGTTATGATTGTTCTACTTATTGTTATTATTTTTTAGAGACCAGGTGTCCTGTTGCTCAGGCTGGAGTGCAGTGGTACAATCATAGCTGACTGCAGCCTGAAATTCCTGGGTTCAAGTGATTCTCCCACCTCAGCCTCCTGAGGAGCAGGGACTATAGGTGCACAGCACCATGCCTGGCTTATTAATTTTTTTTTTTAATAGAGACAAGGTCTTGCTCTGTTGTTCAGGCTGGCCTCAGACTCCTGACTCCTGACTTCAAACAGCCCTCCCATCTCAGCCTCCCAAGGTGCCAGGATTACAATGTAAGCCAGTGTGCCTATCCATATTTTATTATTCATTATTGATGTGTCCAATTTATAAATTAAGCTTCATAATCAGTACATATTTATAGGAAAAAAAGTATACGTAGGGTTCAGTACTTTCAGTACCTTCTGAGGTTTCAGGCATCACCTGTTGGGAATCTTGAAATGTATGCCCCATGGATAAGGGGGAAATACTGTATCCACTGAACAATTCAATGAGTGATTCAATACTGTATCCACTGAACTCTCCATTTTCCCCTCCCCTAAGCTCCTGGGAGCCACCATGCTACTTCTATCTCTATAAATTTTACTACTCTGGATACCTCACCTAAATGGAATCATACAAGGTTGTTCTTTTTGTGACTGGCTTATTTTGCTTAGCATAATGTCTTCAAGTTTCATCCACATTGTAACATGTGCCAGAATTTTCTTCCTTTTTAAGGGTAAATAATATTCCACCACATGTATAAATCTACATTCCATATTTTGTGTACCCATTTATTTGTCTTTTCATGTTTGGGTTGTAGAAAAAGTGTCTTTTAAACATGGAGCAGGGGGCCATGATCCTTTCCTTTTCTTAAATCATCTTACTTTTATTTTTTCCTTTCACTGTCCTTTCCTTCTTTCCTTTTATCCTTTCCTCTCCTCCCTCTCTCCTCCCTGGGTAAAAGGAGGATAAAATGTGACTAAGAAATGTTACCACTGGGAATTCAAGAACTAGGCCAGGCACGGTCCAGGCACAGTGGCTCACACCTGTAATCCTAGCACTTTGGGAGGCCGAGGCAGGCAGATTACCTGATGTCAGGAGTTCAAGACCAGCCTGGCTAACATAGTGAAACCCCATTTCTAATAAAAATACAAAAATTAGCCAGGCATGGTAGCGCACACCTGTAATCCCAACTACTAAGGAGGCTGAGCCAGGAGAATCATTTGCTTGAACCTGGGAGGCAGAGGTTGCAGTGAGCCGAGATATGCATTTATGCTTCTTCTATGTCTTTTCATGGCTTGATAGCTCTTTTCTTTCCCTCCCCTCCCTTCCCCTCCCTCCCCTCCCTCCCTCCCTCCCTCCCTCCCTCCCTTCCTCCTTTCCTTCCTTCCTTCCTTCCTTCCTTCCTTCCTTCCTTCATTCCTTCCTTCCTTCCTGTCTCTCTCTCTTTCTCTCCTCCCCAGGATGGAGTGCAGTGGTGCAATCATACCCCATTGCTGGAACTCTGAGGCTCAAGAGGTCCTCCTGCCTCAGTCTCTTGAGTAGCTGAGACTACAGGTG
The DNA here is from genome assembly GCF_030222135.1 of Aotus nancymaae. Taxonomy (NCBI): domain Eukaryota; kingdom Metazoa; phylum Chordata; class Mammalia; order Primates; family Aotidae; genus Aotus; species Aotus nancymaae. The sequence goes on from NW_026988460.1 coordinate 360,874, forward strand.
CTTGCCACCATGCCCGGCAAATCATTTCTTTTTAGCATTGAATATTATTGCATTGTATGATGTACCTGTTTATTTATCCATTCACCTTCTGAAGGACATCTTGGTTGCTTCCAATTTTGGCAGTTAACAATAAAAGTTGCTATAAACATTCACGTGCAGGTTTTCATGTGGGCATAAGTTTTTAGCTCATTTGGGAAAATGCCGAGGAGCACAATTTCTGGATTCTGTGCTAAAACTATATCTAGCTTTGTTAAGAAACTGTCAAACTGTCTTCCAAAGTGGCAATGACTTCCTTTTGGGTTTTATTGTTTTCCTTTCAGAAGTGAGGAGTTCAGGCTCCATTATAACACTTAAATCACAAGGTGGCAGTGTAGACTAAGAGAGAAAGTAAATAGGGTCTCAGACCCCTACACATGGCCTGGCATAAGTGGTTACACTTTCTCCTGCTCATGCAGACTGTCCAGGTGAACTGAGAATGGGGATATGGAGTCAGAGAAGTTTTCTTGTGACTGCTTCAGCCGTTACGTTCTTCTTATTATTATTTTAGAGATGAGGTCTCACTTGGCCACCCAAGCTACAGTGTAGTGGAATGACCATAGCTCACTGCAGCTTCAAACTCCTGGGCTCAAGCACCTCTCCTGCCTCAACCTCCCTGAACTAGCTAGGACTAAAGGTGTGCTCCATTGTGCCTGACCAAGTTACTATTTTTGAAGGCATAAACCAAGGTATTGTGTAGAGCAAAAGGACAGGAGAGGAATGGTGTCCCTGAAGGATTAGGTGACAGTTTTGGCATTAAGGATAAATAAGAAGTTGTGCAAGTGCCAGGCTTCTTAATCTAGCAGACTGTAAGGACAGTAAAGTCATGGTTAAGAGGCAAGTTGAGGCTGGGTGTGGTGGCTCATGCCTGAAATCCCAACACTTTGGGAGGCTGAGGTGGGAGGATTACTTGAGACCAGGGGTTCCAAACCAGCCTGGACAACAGAGTGAGACCTTGTCTCTAAACAAATAAAATTAAAAAATGAGGTGAGAGGATCGCTTGAGCCCAAGAGATCAAGGCTGCAATGAGCCATGATTGCACCACTGCACTGCCACCTGGGTGACAGAGCAAGACTCTACTAAAAAAAAAAAGAGTTGAATCGGTAAGGTGTTTATATATTAAAAAAAGACTGTTACGATAGGTACCAGGCACTTAGCACTTGCTGATGGAATTAATTGATTTGGAGTATAATAAAACTCTTATTTGGGCTTAGCCAGAAGACTGTGATTTAATGGTGGATATTTTTGTTTAAATTTGTTTCTGATTAACAGGAAAATTATCAATCCCATTTAATGTTTTCTCATTATTTCCAGTATGGCAAAGGAAAAGCAGCTGCACTTGCCCTTCACTATATTAATAGACAAAGGACGAGAAAGGTCACTTGTTGTTGTCATCTGTGTCAGGTACGTGTCACAGGGGTGATCTACACTTATCCATTGCCACTTCACTAGAGGGGAACAGCTACAGCAAAGGCACTTCTGTGTCATATTTCAATGCAATAGGCTGTGGACCTGACGGATGGTCAATGCACAAGGCATAAGGTTTTAGAATAATTTCCATAAAAGAGTGGAGATCTTTGTCAGAGAATGTGAAAATTAGGTGAGCAACATTTCATCCTGATTTTTATATATGTCTTGGAAACCTAGCCAGAGCTTCATCATGTGTCAAATGTTGAACAAAAGCCAATTGTGATAGTTAATTCACTCTTAGTAAAGTCTAGGCAGGTGTATTTCAACTTGCTCATGGAGAAAGTTAGGAAGTTAAGCAGTATCATGTGAGTGGCTGTCAGCTCCACACAAGTCAGCAGCAAAAGATTTGTATGATAATAGTTGCAATTAATAGTAATTATTAGCCAGGCATGATGGTTCACACTTGTAATCCCAATATTTTGGGAGACTGAGGCGGGCAAATCACTTGAGGTCAGGAGTTTGAGAACACCCTGGCCAACACAGTGAAACCCTGTCTCTCCTACAAATACAAAAAATTAGCTGGGCGTGGTGGTACACACCTGTAGTCTTTAATACTTGGGATGCTGAGGCAGGAGAATCACTTGAATACGGGAGGCGGAGATTGCAATGAGCTGAGATTGTACCAGTGGACTCCAGTCTGGGTGACAGAGCGAGACTCTGACTCAAAAAAAAAAAAAAAAAAGTATTCATTAAAAACGATCAGTAATGCAAAAGTCCCCGGAAATGTCAGGGTTTAGGGTTTGATATGGTCTGGATGTTTGTCCCCTCCCAATCTTATATTGAAATGTGATCCCCATAGTTAGAGATGGAACCTGATGGGAGGTGTCTGGGTCATGGGGATGGATCCCTCTTGAATGCCCTGGCCCCCTCTCCACAGTAATAAGTTCACGTAAGAGCTGGTTGTTTAAAAGAGCCTGGCAGCCCTTTTGCTACCTCTCTCACCATGCGATGTGCCTGCCCCCACTCCACCTTCTGCCATGAATAAAAGCTTCCTGAGCTTGGCTTCACTAGAAGCCAAGCAGACACTGGTGCCATACTTGTACAGCCTGCAGAACCATGAGCCAAATAAACGTCTTTGCTTTGCACATTACTCAGCCCAAGGTATTCCTTTATAACAGTGCAAAACAGACTTACATAAGATTTTATTACATATGTCCATATTGCTCACCAGAAGTTGCTCTGATTCTTCCTCTAGAAGAAAATCCTTACCTGTTTAAAATGTTAAAAAAAATGCTTTCTTGTTTTAATTTTCATTTTGGGGTTATTAATGAGTTGAAAATATTTTTTAACATGTTCATTATATATTTGTATTTCTACTTTTGTGACCTTTACCCATTTTTTTTCTCTTGGTATTAGTGTTTTTCTATTGAGTTATGGGAACTATTTATACTTAAATTTGATGTGATTATATACCTTGCACATATTTTTCTCTGAAAATTTATTTTTATTTTAATTTTTAATAGTAAAGCTATTAACTGAACATATATATATATATATATATATATTTTTTTTTTTTTGGACATAGAAAATGTTTCTTTATGTCAAGAATACAAAAATGTTTACCTTGGTCAGGCATGGTGGCTCACGCCTGTAATCCCAGCACTTAGGGAGGCCGAGGTGGGCGGATGGCTTGAGGCCAGGAGTTCCAGCCAAGCCTGGCCAATGTGGTGAAATTCCATCCTACTAAAAATACAAAAATTAGCTGGGCATGGTGGCGGGTACCTGTAATCCCATCTACTTGGGAGGCTGAGGCAGGAGAATCACTTGAACCTGGGAGGCCGAGGTTGCAGTGAGCCAAGATTGCACCACTGCACTCCAGCCTGGGTGAGAGAGACTCTGTGTCAAAAAGAAAAGGAAAATGTAAAATGTTTATGTTTTTGTTCTATTATTATTATTAATTTTAAATTTTATTTTTATTTTTTGAGACAGAGTCTTGCTTTGTCACCCAGGCTGGAATGCAGTGTCATGAACACAGCTCACTGCAGCCTTGACCTCCTAGGCTCAAGTGGTTGTCCTGCTTCAGCCTCCTGAGTAGCTGGGACCACAGGCATGTGCCACCATGCCTGACTAATTTTTTTTATTTTTTGTAGAACCATAATCTCCCCACGTTGCCCAGGCTAGTCTTGAACTCGTGGGCTTAAGTGATCCTCCCATCTCAGCCTCACATAGTTCTGGGATTCAGTACTATTTTAATAGTTTATATCAATGAAAAAAATTCGGAACTGCTTTTGGAGGCAAAGTGTAAGATGAAGCTCAAACATTATTTTTTAAAATATGGCTAGCTGACTGTCCCAAAAGCATTTATTGAAAGAGTCATCTTTTTCTCTCTTTGTAATTTGAAATGCAAACATAAAGCCACATAACAAATACTTTTTTGATTCAATCACTTAAAGGAAAACTGACTTTTCAAACAGATCTTTTAAAATTTTCATTTGACTTTCTTTCCATTATATATATTTACCACCTGTTGCAGATGGAGTGAAATACTTCCAGGAATATTTTTATTGAAAATGATTGTAACTGTTGTCTTAGTCCATTTGTGCTGCTGTAACAACATACCACCAACTAGTTAATTTGTAAAGAACAGAAATGTATTGCTCAAAATTGTGGAGGTTGAGAAGTCCAAGGTCAAGGTACTGGCAGATTCAGTGTCTGGGGAGGGCCTAGTTCCTGCTTCCAAGATGGCACTTTGAACAGTGCCCTCACATGGCAAAAGGTGGAAGGGAAAAAAGGCTGAATGAATATTTTGTGAAGCTTCTTTTTTTTTTTTCTTTTTTTTCTGAGACAGAGTTTTTGCTCTTGTTGACCAGGCTGGAGTGCAATGGCATGATCTTGGCTCACTGCAACCTCCGCCTCCTGGGTTCAAGTGATTCTCCTGCCTCAGCCCCCCGAGTAGCTGGGATTATAGGCAACAGCCACCATGCCCAGCTAATTTTTGAATTTTTAGTAGAGACAGGGTTTCACCATGTCAGCCAGCCTGGTCTCGAACTCCCGACCTTGTGATCTGTGCCTCGGCCTCCCAAAGTGCTGGGATTACAGGTGTGAGCCACTGCGCCCGGCCGTGAAGCTTCTTTTATGAAGCCTTTAATCATATTCACAAGGGAGGAGACCTCATGACCTATTTGCCCCCTAAAGGGTGCACCTCACCGATTAAATTTCAACATATGAATTTTGGGGAACACATTCAGATCTTGACAAGTATTATCATATTTTTCAACAAAAATTAGTAACACAGGGCGGGGCGCAGTGGGTCATATTTGTAATTCTAGGCTGAGGTGGGTGGATCACCTGAGCTCAGGAGTTCAAGACAAGCATGGACAACATGGTGAAACCCCATCTCTACTAAAAATACAGAAAATCAGCTGGGCATGGCATGCTTCTGTAGTCCCAACGACTTGTGGAGCTGAGGCAGGAAGATTGCTTGAACCCGGAGATTGAGGCTGCAGTGAGCTGAGATGGCACCACTGCATTCCAGCCTGGGCAACAGAACAAGACCCTGTCTCAAAACAAAAAACAAACAACAACAGTAACAGGGGCTTGGACCTTAAGCCTAGTCGTGGTTGAAGATTATGTCCTTGGTTTTATTTTGTGGTTATTTTTTTTCTGAGCTAGGCCTAATTCTTTTGTGAGCTGTATCTTTGATTTCTTGCTCATTTTTATAAATACTGTTAAGATTTTAGAGCTTGTTTAAAAGAAAACTTGACTTACAGTGATAGTTTAAGTGAGAAAGACCATATTATTATAATAGCACATGTATAATGCAAATCAGTGCTTACCACATTGCCTGTATCTTTTAAAATGAAAGATTTGAGAACATATGCTGCCTGCAATGTGGTGATAATGATGATGCATTGAAATATTCCACTTAAAAAGCAGGCACAAGTAGTAATGAGTTTTTCTGCTAGCATTTCATGAAAAGGAGGCCCTAGGTCATGTTTGTAATATCTGTACTTTCCAAAGGGCTTCCAGTGGTCTCATGTAATACCTGGTAAAGCCTTTACCTTGCATAAAAGGAGAGAATATGTATTTCTCCTTGATTTTGAAAGGTACCTGATAAATTACGTTTCCCTCCAGGTTACCAGAAAATGACATCAACACAATTTTTTCTTACAAAGTTAAAGACAATCATTGCATTGAAGAAGAAAAGAGTTTTTTTCTTGATTACACTTCAAAGGATGTATTAAATCAAAATTAATGTTGTAAGTCTGGGTTAAATTTTCTCTTAGGGAAGGAATTACATTAAAAACCTCCAGGAACATTAGTAGCTAGAAATAAGATTTATTTTCACTTAGGAAGTTATAGTAGTATGTATCACAAAGTACTTATGCATCTTGATAACTTAGCAGTCTCTCATTCATAATATTCAGAATATCTAACTTAAATAGGAAAATACAGAATAAACTCAATATTTTCTATATGCCAATCACTGGACTAAAAATTTCTGTGCATGTATTATTAATCCTCATCATCATGTAATACAGTAATGTTTTAATCAACTTTATTGAGCTATAGTTTACATATACATTTTTTTGTTTTTGAGATGGTGTCTCGCTCTGTCGCCCAGGCTGGAGTGCAGTGACACAATCTCAGCTCACTGCAACCTCTGCCTTCTGGGTTCAAGTGAGTCTTCTGCCTCAGTCTTCTGTAGTTGGGACTACAGGTGTGCATTACCACATGTGGCTAATTTTTTGTATTTTTAGTAGAGACAGGGTTTCACCATTTTGGCCAGGCTGGTCTCGAACTTCTGATCTCAGGTGATCTGTCCACCTCGGCCTTTCAAAGTGTTGGGATTACAGGCATGAGCCAACTTATAGTTTACATATACTAAGTATAACCATTCTAATTGTGCAAGTCAATGCATTTTAGTAAATGTATATACCCATGCAACTACTATCACAATAATAATAGAGAATATCTTCATAATTGAAAATATTCTTTTGTGTCCACTTTGTAGTCAATCCTTTGCCTCTACCTTCACCCCCTGGAAACTACTGATCTACTTTCTGTCACTATAATTTTGTCTTTTCTGCAATTTCACGTAAATGGAATTGTAATATAAGTAGTCTCTTTTTTTTACATAGCATAATGCTTTCAGATTAATCGATGTTGTTTCATGTATCAGTAATTCATATCTTTCATTGTTGAGTGATGTTCCATTGCAAGGATGTACCGTAATATGTTTATACATATACTCACCAGCTGATAGATATTCAGGTTTTCATTTTTTGACTATTATGGATAAAACTGCTTTGAAATATAATGTAAAAGTATTTGTATAAACGTTTAGTTCTCTTGGGTAAATACCTAAGTGGGGCATTGGATTTTATAATGATTGTACCATATTAAATTCAAAACAGCAATGTATGAGATTTCCAGTTGCTCCTCATCTTTGCCAACACTTGGTCTTTTCAATTTTAGCCACTCTGAAGAGTGTATTCATAACTAATCGTGGTGTTCACCAGCATTTCCCTGATGTGGTAGCCAGTTTCCAAGATGGCACCCAGTGATCCTCATCTTCTGGTATTTATGCTTTTGTGTAGTACAGCCCCATAATAAATGTGGATGACCTGTGTAACCAATAGACAATCGCTGGAATAACAACTGAGTAACTTATGAGGACAGGTCATAAAAGACTTTGTAGTTTCTGTCTTGTTCTCTTTCAGACCACTTACTCTAGGAAAAACCAGCTATTATATCATGAAAACACTCAAGCAGCGCTATGTAGAGATCTATGCCATGAGGAATTAAGGCCACCTGCCAATAGCTAGCACTAATTTGCCAGTTATGGGAGTAAGCCATCTTGGAATTGGATCCTCCAGTCCCAATCAAGTCTTATGATATAGTCCTGGCCACCATCTTGACTGTAGTGTCTTGAAGATTTCTGAGTCTGAACCACCCAGCTAAATGACTCCTTGATTCTTGACGTATGAAAACTGTGTGAGGTAATACAAGTTTATTGTTGCTTTAGTCTGTTAAATTTTGGGGGTAATTTGTTATGCAGAAATAGACAAATAATATAGATTTTGGTACTTGGAGGTGGCTACTACTGTAATTCCTAAACTGTGGGAGTGCCATTGGCACCAGGCAGTAGGTGAAAGGTGGGAAGACTGAGGGGAATGTCAGTGAAAGCTTATTGATAGAACTTTGATGGCCTTTGAGGAGGCTGCTGGTAGTGTATATAGGAATGTGAAGTAGGCAAGATTCTAAGGTGGCCCTCAAGAGTCCTGGCCGAGAATGTGTTTTGCATAATCACCCCATTGAATGTCAGCAGGACCTGTGAGTATGAAAGTACATTACTACCAGAATTATGTTATAGTATATAGCAAAAGGGATTTTGCAGATATAATTAAGGTGTCTAATTAGTTGACTTTGAGTTAATAAAAATGGAAATTATTCTGGGTAGGCCTGACCAAAATACATGAGCCTTTTAAAGACAGAAACAGCAGCAACAGCTGGCCTTGACAAAGTGAACTAGCATGTTTTCAGAGGGCCTACAGGCAGCATAGGCAAAGGTATTCTGGGTAGAGAGAACAACATGGGCAAAATGAGGAGGCTTGAAAGTGTATAGTCTGTGTGTAGTCCGGCTAGTGGGAAGAGTGACAGGAGACACCAGCTGAGAGGTATAGACCATGCTAGGGAGCTGGACTGTCTCTACTGGCAGCAGAGGGGTGCCGTAAGCAGGGAAATGACATTACCATCATCTTTAGAGAGTACTTTCTATGAGCCAGGAACTAGGCTAAGAACTTGAGTGCATTATCTTGTCTAATCTGTTAATAGAACAGTACCGCATGAAAAAGTTACTATCATTATTAGCACTTTACCGAGGAGAAAACTCAATCTTGGGAAACTTATGCCCAAACCCAGCAGGTGATAGCTCAGAATCTGAATTTCATCTAACACCCAAAGCTATTCTGCAAATAATTTCTAGATCATTTTACCTAGAAGAGAGTAAGAATAATTATAAGAATAGTTCTAGCAGTGTTATAGAATAGGGATTGAAGAAAGGCCAGGCAAGGAGCCTGCTCAGGTTATTATAAGGGTTTTGAGGAAAGATGATGAAGGCATTAAGTATATTTTCGGTGCTTGCTCTGCTATGTTCTCTGTAGTCAATATTGGGTTACTTGTTGGAGCCTTCAGGAGCCTTTGTAAAATGAGGACAGTAGTGGTGCTAACATCACAAGGTTGGTGAAAGGATTAAATGAAAAAAAAGTCTGTCAATCACTTGGCACCACGTCTGCGATGTAGCTGGCCCTTAATATACACAGAAGTTTACAAGGTATTTGTTTAATAAATATAAAGAGGTTCACTCCAAGAGATTTTATTAAGTACATAATAACGTGTACTTTGAAGTGTACACAGGGGTACAACAGCGAACAACATGAGCAGGTAAGCAAGTGAACAAACAAATAATTTTAAGTGCAATAACTGTGTGTAAGGAAAAATGGAAGATGCTAATTTTTAGCTCCAGTAAGGAAATTTTTGAAGTATTTTTCTCTATCTTTATGTAATATCCTTCAGATAAGTTAATTTAATATAAATTCAGATAAAATGTGTTTACAAAACTAAGAGATAAACCAAAATGAAACACCCGATTAGGATTCCGAATCTCGCCTCCCGAGGTTAGTCCTGTCCCTCACGACTCCTCCTCCACCATAGCCACGCCTCTTTTGGGTTTACAGTGCAGGATCACCTCGGCCCCATTCTAGGGCTGTCCTCTCCTGGATCCCAGCCGAGGATCATTTGCTCGCGAGAGTTCCTCCGTCTAGCTGCTCACAAAGCTGCTGCGGGAAACTAAGGTAAGAAAATTGCCGAGAATTAGCTCGACCACACTCCCTGAGGCCCCGCCCCTCCTCTCTGGCCCGCCTCTTGGCACCCCTCCCCAGCGTCGCACGTGCAGTTGTTGTGGTTCTACGTCACGTGTTCCCGGAAGTGCAAGACAGGCCCGCCTCAAAGATGGCGACGCCCGGCGCACGAGGACGCCGTCCGTCTCTGGTCTGACTTGGATGGTAGCCTTGACGAGGTCCGCGGCACTATGGACCGGCCGGGATTCATGGCCTCGCTGGTGGTGAGTGCGGGGCGGTGGGGTGGGTTGCTTGGAGTGCCGGCATCCAGCACTGGAGCCCGTGGGGGTCCTCTGCTCTAGCTGTCTTCCGGTTTTGCGCGTTGGACTGTCCTCGGGTTACTGGCAGCCAGGTCTGAGAGGTAGCACGGGGCTCCCAGGCCACCGGCAGGCCAGGTGTCAAGGCGATGCCTGTATTGCCAGGTCGTAAGAGACAGGCTGGGGAACGAGGGGGTATTTGACTCGCTTTTGCACACTCATTTACTTAAAAGAAAAAAGAGCTAACATTATGCACTGTTAACTACTTTTAAATAGCATAACTACTGTAGAGATGCTGGGAGTTAATGTATGTATGTAACAACCAAAAAAACCTTACTAAAGTCTCTCACAGCCTTTCTATTCAGTACTACGTTTGTCAGTTTGCTGCATCTCTTTTCAGTCTTAGAAAATGACAAGTCCATCTGTTCATTCAATACATAATCTGCTTTTTCTACTCCAAGCCTAGGCTTTGAAGATATGTTGATGAGCGCACATAGCCCATCAATAACGCTGTGGAGTCAGTAGACAGGCTTAGTATTTAATTCCGTAGTAGAAAACTGCGAGAATCCACATAAAACAAAACAAAACGTCTTTTACCAAATATTTTGGAGCCTCCGGTAGGAGTTACTAGATATAGCAGTTAGCAAGACACAGATTGGCTGCCTGCGTTTTCATTGTGTGGGAGTGGGCAGAGACAGACAATAAATAATTTTAAAAATTATTTTCATGGGGTAAATGGAAGGCCGCAGTGATTTATTTACTTAGTTACCCAATTTTGGTGCTGCAGGTGTTGAGGATAACCTGGTGAACCAGATAGATCTGCTCCTAAGGGTCAGGTGTTGGAGACAAAATGACTGTTGGGATAAATAACAGGTGGGCTAGGTTCAGGGTGTTATGGGAATATATGGAAGAAAGGGATGTCTTAGCCAGACTTGTAGGATGATGGCTTTAAATCTAGATTTGTTGAATCTTGTATAAGCTACCTCTTAGAAATGTAAAGAAATAATGTTACCACTTTCAAGGAGCTTTCCTGTCTAGCTGGTGAGACAGCAGTAGTAGTTTGTCAACTAACGTTCCTGTGCCAGAAACTGGGGTAAGCTCTTTACCTACATTATCCAATTTGATTCTCAAAGCAATTGAAGCCTTATCCTGGTTTTCCAGATAAGGGAACAGGGATACCAAGAGGTTAGAGAACTAGTTCAAAGTCACACAAGTGAGATCCATTTCGTGTGTGTAAGTTTTGGAGCTCATGTTCAAACCCAAGTGATGTCACCTGGAAGTCCATGCCCTCACCTGGTTCTTGATAGTCTCTCTGAAGTCAGCAAAGGTTGCAGTTGCTAAAAACCAGGTGAGTGCTGCAGTTAACAAATATATACTTAATTAAAGTATGATATGATACACATGCAGTATACTTTTTTTCCCAATGTACTTATAGAGGGTAAAATTAGGATCAATAGGTGGAAGTTTCAAGAAACTAGATTTCATTCCAAGTGAAGGAAAAACATTTCATTGATTCAGCACACAGTTTATCTGCCATGGATTCTGCCCACTGGGTACTGTGGTAGGATTTGTAGATACAGTGCCAAATAAGCAAAACCCCATCTCAGGAAAGAAAGGCCAACAGACAGTTGCAGTGAATGATAAGTGCTATGAAAGAAACAAACTGAAGATATGGCAGAGTAGGGAAGTACTGGTGAACCTCTTAGATAGAGTGACCAAGGAAAGCCATAAAGAGGTGACATTTCAGCTAAAACCTAAAAGATGGGAAGGGGCTTGAATTTTTGATGATCAGAGTGGGAAGTTCAGTCATGGTGAATAGCTCACATGGAAAGAGCTTAGAGTATTCAAATGGTGAGGCCTAATAGATAAGGATAGCATGTCAGGGGATAGTATTGGAGGGGTAGGCAAAGCCAGCTGAGGTGGAGCTTTGTGGGCTAGGGAAAATAATTTGTATTTCATTTGAAGTGTAATGGAAGCCATTGAAATGTTTTATTATCAAAGTAGTACAGAAATGGAGTGGCTATTTTTTAACATCTTGGAGTGCCTTTGAGACAGGGTGAGTACTCCTCAGGGAGTTTGGTTTTGCTTACTACTATGTTACAAGTACCTGGCACGGTGTAAGCACTCAGTACTACTTTGAATGAACGAAAAGCCTGGATGATTGCTGAAGTCTTGAAACTTAGATTTGAATAATTAAGTGAGATAACATTAAACATGCAGAACAGAGCCTGGCAAGTAGCAGAGATTGAAATGTTCCCTTCCTAAAGCTTCATGAAGAGGACTGAATAAGGGGAGAGCCTCTGGGATGTTGGTTTTCATTTGGAGCACAGAGTGGGCTATCTAGAAACAATCCTCAAAAAGTACATTGATCAATGCATACTTTTAGGAAAGCAACTGGAACTAAGTAAGAGCAACCTAAAGATACTTATATTAATAACATTTAACTTAGTGAAGCCAGTACGAAACTACTAAAACATGGGACAAAAGGGGAAGAATTAGGCAAGCAATGGGAAACCCATTTCTTGGACTAGCCTGGAGTCATTAAAAATATCGCTTGTGAAGAGAATGTATTGTAATTACATGGAAAATGCTTATGAGATCAAATTAAGAGAAAACAACATTGCATGTATGTGTATTTGCTTGTGTCTAATTAAAGCTATGTTAAAACCTGTTGCATTCATGGGGGAAAAAAAGCCAGATTGAAATATCCCAAAATAACACTAAGTATTTTTGGTGGTAGGATTACATTGTGTTAGTCTTTTCTCACACTGCTAAAAAAGACATACCCAAGACTGGGTAATTTATAAAGGAAAAAGTCTTAATTTACTCAGAGTTCCACATGGCTGGGGAGGCCTCACAATTGTGCGGGAGGCAAGTGAGGAACAAAGTCACGTCTTACATGGTGGCAGACAAGAGAGCATGTGCAGGGGAACTCCCCTTTATAAGACCATCAGATCTTGTGAGACTTATTCACTATCATCAGAACAGCATGGGAAAGACCCTTCCTCATGATTCAATTACCTTCCACCACATCCCTCCCACAACACATGGGAGTTAGGAGAGTGACAATTCAAGATGAGATTTGGGTGGAGACACAGAGCCTAACCATATCATTCCACCCTGGCCCCTCCCAAATCTCACGTCCTCACATTTCAAAACCAATCATGCCTTCTCAATAGTCCCCTAAAGTCTTAACTCATTCCAGCATTAACTCAGAAGTCCTCAGTCCAGAGCCTCATCTGAGACAAGGTAAGTCCCTTCTGCCTATGAGCCTGTAAAATCAAAAGCAAGTTAGTTACTTCCTAGATACAATGGGGTTTAAGGTATTGGGTAAATACACTTACTGCAAATGGGAGAAATTGGCCAAAATGAAGGGGCTATACGCCCCATGCAAGTCCAAAATCCAACAGGGCAGTCAGATCTTAAAACTCCGAAATGATCTCCTTTGACTCCATGTCTCACATCCAGGTCACGCTGATGCAAGAGGCGGGTTTCCATGGTCTTGGGCAGCTCTGCCCCTGTGGCTTTGCAGGGTACAGCTCCCCTCCTGGCTGCTTTCATGGGCTGGCATTCAGTATCTGTGGCTTTTCCAGGCACAGGGTGCAAGCTGTCAGTGGATCTACCATTCTGAGGTCTGGAGGACAGTGGCCTTTTTCTCACAGCTCCACCAGCTGGTGCCCTGGTGGGAACTCTGTGTGGGGACCCCCTACTGGGGCAGCCATACTTCCCTTCCACACTGCCCCAGCAGAGGTTCTCCAGGAGAGCTCTGCCTCTGTAGCACACCTCTGCCTGGACATTGTGGTATAACCGTATATCTTCTGAAATCTAGGCAGACGTTCCCAAACCTCAGTTTTTCTCTTCTCCACACCTGCAGAACCAACACCATGTGGAAGCTGTGAAGGCCTGGGGCATGCATACTTCGAAGCCATGGCCTGAGCTGTACCTTGGCCCCTTTAGCTGTGGCTGGAGTGGCTGGGACACAGGGCACCAAGTCCTGAGACTGTGCGGAGCAGGGGGGCCCTGTACCCATCCAGGAAACCATTTTTTCCCTCCTAGGCCTGGGAGCCTGTGATGGGAGGGGCTTCCATGAAGGTCTCTGACATGCCCTGAAGACATTTTCCCCATTGTCTGTCTTGTCAATTAACATTTGGCTCCTAGTTACTTATGTAAATTTCTGCAGCCAGCTCGAATTTCTCTCCAGAAAGTGGGGTTTTTCTTTTCTATCACATTATCAGCCTGCAAATTTCCCAAATTTTTATGCTCTGTCACCTCAAGGATGCTTTGCCACTTAGAAATTTCTTTTGCCAGATACTCTAAATCATCTCTTTCAAGTTCAGAGTTCCACAGATCTCTAGGGGAGGGGCAAAATGCTGCCAGTCTCTTTGCATAGCAAGAGTGACCTTTATTCCAGTTCCCAGTAAGTTCCTCATCTCCATCTGAGACCACCTCAGCCTGGATTTTATTGTCCATACCACTGTCAGAATTTTGGTCAAAGTCATTCAACAAATCTCTAGAAGGTTCCAAAGTTTCCCACATCTTACTGTCTTCTGAGCCCTCCAGACTCTTCCACTGTCTGCTTGTTACCCAGTTCCAAAGTCACTCCCACATTTTCAGGTATCTTGACAGTAGCACCCTACTCTGGGTACCAATTTACTGTATTAGTCTGTTCTCATGCTGCTGATGAGGACGTAACTGAGATGGGGTAATTTATAAAGGGAAGAAGTTTAATGGACTCACAGTTCCACATGGCTGGGGGTGCCTCACAATGATGGTGGAAGGCCAAGGAGGAGCAAAGTCATGTCTTACATGGCTGCCGACTGGAGCATGTGTAAGGGAACTCCCCTTTATAAGACCATTAGATCTTGTGAGACTTACTAGCACCAGAACAGAATGGGAAAGACCTGCCCCCGTGATTCAGTTACCTCTCATCAGGTCCCTTCTGCAACATTTGGGAATTATGGGAGCTACAATTCAAGATGGGATTTGGGTGGGAATCCAGAGCCAAACTGTATCATATGTGTTCTTTTCTTTTTCTGAGACAAGGTCTTGCTCTGTTGCCCAGGCTGGAGTGCAGTGGTGCTGTCTCGGCTCAACTCATCCTCTCACCTCAGTCAGCCTCCTGAGTAGCTGGGACTAGCAGCATGCACCAGCCATGCCTGGCTAATTTTTTTTTTTTTTGTAGAGACAGGGTCTTGCTGTGTTGCCAGGGCTTGTCTTGAACTACTAGCCTCAAACAATCCTCTCGACTTGGGTTCAAAGTTTTGGGATTACAGGCATGAGCCTCTGAGCCCAGCCCTCATTTACCATTTTTCAAAAATTATTTTTGTAGAGAAAGGTTTCACAGGCATGAGCCACCACGCCTGACTGACCCTAATTTTGTCAAAACCTAAAAAATGCTTTAGCTGTAAATATATAGGTGAAAAACTACAAAGCTGGTGTTTATTTAGTGCACTGTAATTTAAAATATTAGAAACATTAATACCTTAATTCTTTTGGACAAAACCTTATCAACAGTAGTTTGAACATTTGCTTGTGTTCTCATTATATATTACAGAGGAAGCATCTTTTTATGCCTTGGCAAGTTGTCATACTGCTTTCTCAGTTTGGATCAACTTCTAACATTTTTTGTGCTTTCGATGTTGTGAGTTCCTTTAATGTGAAGATTTGCTGGCATAACTTACTCTGGGACATTTTTATCCTTTTTATCACACTACTTTCCTCATTTATATTAAGTTTGCTCTCACTTACTTTCTCTGGTTACTTATCTAGATTAATGACAGCAATGTGACTATTTCCATGGCCAGCTGTTTCTTCTTTACCACCATTTATGTTTGATTTTTATTTAACTTCGTGTTACCACTTTTCATTTCTTTGCACTTTCATCTTTGTTCATCAGTTTTCTATTTTTGTAAAATGCCATGTGCATTTATTACTTGGAGATAAGGCGGTAACACAGCTATATGCTTTGCTGTCTGTGCATGAACTAATAGTGACTTCTGTTAATTGCATTGTGATTTGTAGACTGAACAGGTGGTAAGTTTTACACTTTTAGAGTTACTCACAGTCAATATGCTGGAGTAACTGAAATTTGACCTGGGTTGTTGGGAGATTCATGTTATTTAAGTAAACCGTGGTAACTGGAATTCATGTATGTAGGTACCATGCAAAGTGAGGACTGCTTATAGTTTTTTTTTTTTTTTCCTTCTGTTTTGTAGTGAGGTGATTTTTGGCTGGTGGTGTCATCTGGGGGGCTTCTTCATAATACTTGGATGTCTTCTCACTGAACCTACTCTTTTGCTGAGAACTACTGGCAGGCAGTAGGAGAGCTGAGAGGAATGAAATGGGTTAAGATGCCAGGGATTCTTGGGTGGAGTGAGGAAAGGTAATACGAATGAAGTATGGGGTATACTCTTAAAGGAGGTTTCCTCTTTTGTTGTTTTGCCTCAAATCTTTTCTGGATAGTGGCCTCCTAGTTTTTAATAGGGAGTAAAGGGCAGTTGGTAATGGATAAGAAAATATTAACTCCAAATTTATAAGAAATTGAGAAATATGCTTCACTTTCTCAGGACTTGTGTGACTTGTTTATTTTTGGCATTTGTGTCAGAGTGAGCAAGTCTTCCCTTTTTGCTTGCTTTTGTGTTGAGCAAGAAATTACCTAATCACAAGTATATTCTAAATTTTGCTCAGCCAGTGGAGCATGTAAAGCACTGCTTGTAGACCACCAATCATGCAAGAACAACAGTTGAGAACCATCACTGTGAGGCATTTTTTTTGTGCTTCTCTAGTACCCAGAGATGGGAGTACCTTTCTTTTCTCATTTTTCTTTCTGTTTAAGAAAGATGTACGTGGAAGATTTTAGTATTTGATAATTTAGCTGTAAATGACTTGTTAATGTGCTTTTGTTACCACTTCCAAACCCTACTACTACATGTTGAAAGTTGCTTTAATTATTAATTTTTTTGTAATATAGACAAAATTCGAGTAACATTAATTCAATTCCAAATAAAGGAAAGATAAAAGTTACACCCACAGTTATCTCACCTCCCCAAATCAGGTGTCTTTTACATGCTTAACCAGGTATTGTTGTTGGCCTTTGCTGTGTTATTTGGGGTTAAATGCCTCAAAAATGTGATCCCCCACCTTTATGGATTTCGAGTCTAGTAGGAGGCAGATGTTAAACAAAACTTAATTATGTAATTCCAAGTGGTGGTAAAACTTAGCTGTTTACTGGCACTTTAAAAGTGCTTATGCAACGTTTTTTTATAGCTATGGTTATATAGGTACAATTTTATATTCTACTTCTAAAAAATTAAATATAAACTCAAGTACGAGAATCATAAAGCAATTTGAACACTACTGTTTCTCTTAAATTTTTGAAGTTAATGCTGAATGTTCTGTTATGCATCATGTGATTTGCTTTCTGTAGAGTCAGTTCACTGAGGATTCTTGTCCAGAGAGCAGAATTTGAGAAGACCTTTTAATTCATTATTGCTACTGAAAAACTTGCATTTACAGATTTTAATATATGAACTTGTCACTTGAGTTTAATACAGGAATGTAATCTTCAGTCTTTGGTAAAGTACTCTTTAGGCTTTTGCATGGTTTTTAGCATTTGCATGTCAGTATTGGTACCAGCAAACTTGGAAGGATGTTTATAGTAACCTAATTCTAAATATAATAGTTCCTGTTCATTGAAAATTGATTAAGGGCCAGGCATTTTGCTAACCAGAACAGGTTCATCTAATTGTGTTTAGTTCTCATTTAATGTTATTTAACTCTCAAAACCTCTATGACATATAGGTACTCTTTTCTCTGTTTCTTGTGTCAAGAAACACAGACTTAGATTAAATCGTTTTCCTAAGAAGACTGATATGGTTTGGCGATGTCCCCACTCAAAATCTCATCTTGAATTGTAATCCCCATAATCCCCATGTGTCAAGGATAGGACCAAAAGTTGGACATAATTGGATCATGGGGGCAGTTTCCTTCATGCTGTTCTTGTGATGATGAGTCTCATGAGATCTTATGGTTTTATAAGTGTCTGGCGTTTCCCTGCTTGCACTCACTTTGTCCTGCTGGCCTGTGAAGAAGGTGCCTGCTTCTCCTTTGCCTTCTGCCATGATTGTAAGTTTCCTAAGGCCTCCTCAGCAATGCGGAACTGTGAGTCAACTAAACCTCTTTTCTTTATACATAACCCAGTCTCAGGTATTTCTTCATAGCCATGTGAGAACAGACTAATATAAAGACCAAGTTGAGATTGAAGCCAGATCTGTTTGATGCCAAAGCTGTGTTGTTAGGCAGTGCTTAATTTGAAAGAATTCCTGGAGAAATGGAAGAATAATCAAGTCAGATTCTAGAACCATTATTATTGTATCCTCGAGATTAGCTTCATTAAACAAAACTGAACGTCACAGTTCTTTCCATTAGGAAGTAATAATAAGCAGAGATTTCTGGAGAAGTCCCCCTGAATATTCCACAAAGCGGTCAGGGTGGCTGGGGAATGCTGGGAAGACTAGCAGCAGATAGCTAACCCTGGCTTTTGGTTGTCACAAGTGCTGTGGCAGACCAGAGCAGGGACCACCGAGCAGTGCTTTACTGCAAGATTTCTTCTGAACATCTCATCTTTTTACAAAGTGTTATCTCACCCCACATTTTTGTTTTAGCAACCCTGCTACATAAGATGCCCTGGGTTCGATATTTAGGAAAACAGAGGTGACTGACTGATTTGGCTTCTACTCTGAAGGATCTTAATGTCTGGCATGATGGTTAGTACCAAAAGTGAAATATAAACGTTATATGGTAGCATCAAGGACATAGCATTTAATTCTGCCTAGAAGATTGGGGGAGGCTTTATGAGGAATGTGGCATTGGGTTGCAGCTTTAAGAACGAAGAGGATTTTGGCAGGGGTGTATGTGCACACATGTGCCTGTATGTATGTAATGGGGTGGAGGCGGTGGTGGTCTGCTGGGTGCAATAGGCAGGAGACAAGGATAAGAGGGGCATTTTAGACTGAGGAAAACCTAAGCAGAAGCACAGGAATGAGAAATTTCAGAGCATGGCTGGGTGCAGTGGCTCATGCCTGTAATCCCAGCATTTTGGGAGGCCAAGGCGCACGGATCACCTGAGGTTAGGAGTTTGAGACCAGCCTGGCCAACATGGTAAAACTCCATTTCTACTAAAAATATAAAAATTAGCTGAGCATGGTGGCGTGTGCCTGTAGACCCAGCTGCTCCGGAGGCTGAGGCAGGAGATTCGCTTGAACCTGGGAGGCAGAGGTTGCAGTGAGCCGAGATTGCGCAGCTGCATTCCAGACTGGGTGACGAGCAAGACTCTGTCTCAAAAAAGAAATTGTTTCAGGACATGTTTGAGACATTTGAGTAGTCAGCTTGGTTGAATCTCCAAGGTCTATAGAGGGTGCAACATGAAGCTGCAGAGGAGGTAGCTTAGGGTTCTTAGTTACCATTTGCTGAATGGCTTCTATATATCAAATACAACCAGGAAATTAGAGATTTGTTTTTTCCAGGAAAGCATTAATTTTGAATGGCTTAACTTTTATATATTTGTAATATTCATTATAAACTTGAGCAAATGAAAAATTAACAAGATAGTAATAATATTTTTCATCCTGAATCTCTTTCCACAGAGGCATTAACTTCTAGCAATTAACTATTTATGCTTTCAGGCTTCGAATTATACACATACAAATAGTTACACATTTTAAAAGATGGAATTATATAGCATATATTGTTTTACGACTAATTTGATTAAGAGTATAATGTATGTTTCTGTGCCAATAAGTATGGATTGACCTCACTTTTTTTTTTATTTAATTAGAGACAGGATCTTGCTCTGTTGCCCAAGTTAGAGTGCAATGCAGTGGGGTGATTGTAGCTTACTGCAACCTCAAACTCCTGGGCTCAAGTGAGCCCCCTACCTCAGCCTCCTAGCAGCTGGGACCACAGACATGAGTCACTGTACCCAGCCTACCTTGTTGTTGTTGTTCTCCGCCCGACCCCCACGGCAGATTCTTGTTCTGTCACCCAGGCTGAAGTGCAGTGGCATGGTCTCGGCTTACTGCAACCTCCAGCTCCCGGGTTCAAGCAATTCTCCTGCCTCAGCCTCCCGAGTTGCTGGGATTACAGGTGCCCACCACCACACCTGGCTAATTTTTGTATTTTTTGTAGAGACAGAGTTTCACCATGTTGGCTAAGCTGGTCTCATTCCTGACCTCGTGATCCACCCGCCTTGGCCTCCCAAAGTGCTGCGATTACAGGCGTGAGCCACCGCGCCCGACCTACCTGTTGTTTTAAAGGCTATGTAGCAATTTATCATTTGGGTATAACTTAATTTACTTAAGACCCCAGTGGAGGAAGTTTTAGGTTGTTTTCAATTTTTTCCTATTACAGAAATGCTGTAGTAGACATTCTTGTGTATTTGTGCACTTATTTCTGTGGAAGAAATGCTTATAAATAAAATAACTGGATCAAAGGGTTTGATAATTTAAAATGTTCATTTTGCCAAATTGTCCTCCAGTAGATTATGGTAATGTTTTCATCAATAGTGCCCATACCCATTCTTCATATTTTTAATTTTTTCCAGTTTAATTGGGAAAATATTTTGTTTTTATTTGATAACTAATGATGAAGCATATTTTCATATTTTTGTTAGTCATTTATATTTTTCTTTTGTGAATTGCCTAGTCCTGTCTTTTGCTGTTTTTGAAAAAAAATAAATGTACCTTTTTAAGATTGATTTGTAATGCCTTCTAAAATAGAAATAGTAACCCTTTATTAGAGCCATTGAGTGCCTCCTATTAATATGTGCTGGTGCTGGGAACATATTAGTAAACAAAACAGATACAGATCTTGTAGTTTAATCGGACAGGTACTGAACAAATGGTCAGAGGCAAAACTATGGAATTAAAATTGTGTTCAGTGCTTGGAAACAAGAGACTCTAAACCTGAACTAGAGATTAGAGGTCACCTGTACAAAGTCCTTGAAATGTGGAAGATAGGATGATTTAGAGGAAAAGATCCGGGTGACAAGAAAGGACTGAGCAAAGGGCACATAGTGCAAGTTTTGGGAGTTAGAGGGGCTCCAGAACTTCCAGAACCTTAAAGGCCGTGCTGGGGTTTTCTTCTTCATCCCCAGTATCGTTGGAATGTTTGGAAGATTTATAGGCTGGAGAGTGGCAAGATGAAATTTGCATTTTTATGAAAATGATTAATACAGAGAGGCAGCGAGCACTGCAGGGAGAGTGAATGAGAAGTGGGGAAGGCGACAAGTATGTCAGAAAGCAGAGGTGGCAGCTCTGCAGTGAGGAAGATGGTGGTGTTCACGTCATGGCTGGCCACTTCATTGTGGAGGAAACTGAGCAAGTCAGGGGAATGTTTCCCTTGAGAAGCCATGTTAATGTTATTGTAACCGGATTTTTTCTTGGGTGCTGGTGAGGCACAACTCCCCCGAGAGAATGCTGTGGGTTCTTGGTCTCCAATCTCTTAAAGAATAAGTGATGGGACCACTGCAGTTGCGCTGTACACTCGTAAAAGTATATATCGGACCCAAGAAGTGTTGCAGAAAGGTGATTTTATTTAGATAAAAAAAGAGAGAGACTTCCATGAAGAGTGTGGAAGGGGATTGCAGACAGGAAAATCCGAGAGGGGAAAGGTAGCTCCCACCATGTGGGAAGGGATTCCAGAGAGCTGGAAATCCGGTGCCGGTGAAGGAGCAGGGGAATTTATTCTGGGAGAAATTCCCACCTTCCCAAGTTCCTCTGGCCATTGAAAGGAGTTCCTTTAAACTTCCGCTGGGGTGATTGACTCTTAGTTTCTTCCTGCGCTGGCGAAATTCAAACATAAACCCTTAAATCTCCCAGATGGAGAGAAATGGGAGAGGGGCATGGCACTGGGAAATTCTTGCTCTTAAAACTACGCCCCCTCGTGGACCCGAAAAGAGAACACCTTCCCTTATTATGGCTGGTTCTTCTTAGCTGTCATTTAGGCCAGTGGCCTGTGTTGATTTTGCTTAGTTACATTACACAGATGGTTTGGTTTTGTCCTAGAGGGAAGCAGTGATGCTTTTTTTTGTGGTGTTGTGCCCTCCTCCTTTTGAGAAAAAAAGTTTTATAGCATGTAATTCTGACCTTTCACTTCTCAGAGTAATTGCAGAGCAATAATTAGGTGCTTCCTCTCTACAGCCTAGAACGTCATACATTTTTTAACTTAAGGTAGAGACATGTATTTTATCTATATGATACTGAGATCTCAATACATTGTGATGCTGTAGCAAGGTTTGCTGTTATCTGAGTTATGTTCTATTTCTTTGGATTTTTTCCTAGTTGTTAGAATTTTTCAGTATAAGCTACCATAAATTATGAATCTAATCACTTGCCTGATAACTTTCTGATAAATGATTATAACAAAATAAAATTTTCAGGCTGAGAAATGAAAGTTTGATAGAGTTTTTTTATAATTAGGTTGCTATTGGCTTACATATTTTGTACATCATTAAGTACAAAACAATAGTGATATAAGATTATAGGCATTCCTTAAAATTTTCATCTAAATCTGAAATACGTGGTTGTGTTGCTAAATATATAGATATTCTTATTCCTCAGTTTGTAAGTTGATTTTTTTTTTGTCTCATGAATTTAAACGACATTTGAGTTATATAGAAGTTTGAAATCCATAGAAGCGATTAGTAATTCTTGAGACATGTTTTACCAGACAAGTAGATTGAATCTGGTCATTTTTTTCCTCAGAAGATAAGAATTATGATGAAAGAAGGGTTAGAGAATCAATATATGTAAAGTAGCCAACTAAATTAAAAGAGTAATTAACTTGTTGATTAAAATGTAGCAGTAGATAGCACTTCTCTGAATCCTAAGATTAAAGAGAAAATTAGGTGAAGTGCAGCATGTTTTTAAATAATCTAGTCACATGAAACATTCTCACCAGGATTTTATTCTCTCTGTATTTTGAGAAAATGAGGAGGCAGGCAAAATATTTGCTTACCAAATTGTTATTAGAGATGAGGTCTCCCTATGTTGCCCAGGCAGGAGCATGGTGGCTATTCATGGGCACAATCATACCTCACTGTAATCTCAGACTCCTGACTCAGCCTCCCAGGTAGCGGGGATTACGGGTATATACCATCATGCCTGTCTCTACTTACTGAATTTTATAAAAATCCTGAAACAAGATGAGTTCTGAAGAGTGGCCTTTTTACTTTCCTACATTACTTGCGAACTTTTTCCCATGACTTAGGGAAGGCCACCTTTATATCCAGAAAGAAATCCCACATTATTGGATATTCTTTTGGTACTGCTTGGTTTCTCTCCTGGCACATCTCTGTGCCCTTTTGGGGGATGTCTTCTTAGGTCATTTGCAGAGTAGAACTTTAGGGTCTTTGGGTTTCTTTCATGTCTTCGGGCTGATCAAAAGTATAGTATTAAACTTGAAGTAATGTACTTTTATTGTAAATTAATTTTTCATAATTAACCTGTGCTAATTAATTTGAAAATAGGTATTGGATTTATCATTAAAGTATTTCATTTTTCCAGTTAACTTCTGGGATGGTTTTATGGTGAGTGGTAAGTAAAGCAGATAGTATTTGCTAGGTATCAAGCTTTGTAGCACATGAACTTTTGTAAACTCAAAGGATGGAAACAGTCAATCAATTTGAACTTCACTTGTATGTTTGAATAATACTGATTGTTTTGTTTTCCTTTGTCATGAAATGTATAGTTTAAAAATGTATATTTTTACTTTTTGAATAGGTAACGTATTCACATGGTTCAAAATTCAAAATACAGCAAAACCTAGCAATTCAGTTAAAAAATTAGTATGTAGGAAACAGTTTCCTCTTTATAGTGCTTCTGTCTGCCTACTGTAAACTGATTATGACTCACATCTTTAAATGATGACTTTAGATCTGTGTGATCTTTTTGTATCAGAACAAATGTTATGTTTTTGTCTTTTTAACTAATAGGTAGTACATCTGTATTGACATTTTTGAGACCCACATTTTGAAGCAACTAATGATCCTTGTGAATCTAGATCTGTATTTTAATAATCACACATGTAAGGATTCATATGTATTAACCTTGCTTTGATGCTCTTTGTGTTTATATTTTCTCAATTTCTGTTTTCTTTCACTAAGGTGTAACCAGTTTTAAAGTATTCTAGATATGCTTCACTATAATCATGAGGTACAAAGTTATTTCTTAATCATTTTTCCCCCAAAATCCATTTAGCAGGAATTAGTTTTTAAAGTACAGCTTCTCCAAAGCAACGTGGTATCTCTTGGGAGATGACTAGTTTGGGCCGAGTTTTAATTTCCTCTAGTAATTTAGCTCCTTAAAAAAATTTATTCTCAATTTAAAAATTATCAAGGAATTTTCAAATACATTTTAAGTGGAGAGAATACTGTATGAATCCTTAGATGTGTGTTTCTTAAAATACAGATCCAGATTCACAGGGATCATAAGCTGTTTCAAAATTCAAGTCTCAAAGAAGTCAATTTCGGATTGACTGCTTATTAGTTAAGGCAATAATAAAACTTTTGGTCTGATGTGAAAAGATGAAGATAAATTGTTTTAAAAAAAGTACAGAATAGTGCATATTGTACATCCATCTTTTTAAAGAAAAGGACACTAAAATATATGTTTATACTTGCTTATATATGTTTAGAGTAACTTTGGAAGGATACAACAAGAAACCAATGAAAGTGGTTACCTGAGTTATTAGGAAGAGGGTTGGAAGGAAACTTTGAACTCTTTACCTTTCTGAGGTTTATTTTTGTTCTGGTTGGCTATTTATTTATTTTTAGGAGACAGGGTCTTGCTCTGTCGCCTGTACTGGAGTGCAGTGGCATGATCATAGCTCACTGAACCGTTGAACTCTCAGGCTCAAGTGATCCTTATTCCTTAGCCTCCCAAGTAGCTGGAACTATAGGCATGTGCCACAATGCCCAGCTTAATTTTTTATTTCTTGTAGTGATGAGGTTTCACTATATTGCATAGGCTGATCTTGAACTCCTGGTCTCAAGTGATCCTCCTTCCTCTGCCTCCCATAGTGCTGGGAGACATGAGCCACCACATGTGGCCTTTTTAAAAAAATTATTTTTAGCTTTTTGAACCATGTGAGTACTGTATTAACAATGAATTTAAATTTTGTTTGAAAAATTTTGTATTAAAAATTGATTTAAAAAGAAAATATAAAATTTACAACTTGAAAATGTAGCTATTTTCCCAGGAAAACTTCTAGGTTTAGGTTGAAGGCCACAGAAGTTGTGGACTGAAAGGAATGAGAAATGTGCTTTAAAGACTGCCTTCTTCCTATCCTTGCTGCCAAGTGGCGGAGAGCTTATTTTGTTGTAACTTTTTTTTCTTTTTCTCCCCTCCTCTTTTTTTTCAAAGGCTGGTGGGGTAGCAGGTGTTTCTGTTGACTTGATATTGTTTCCTCTGGATACCATTAAAACCAGGCTGCAGAGTCCTCAAGGATTTAACAAGGCTGGTGGTTTTCATGGAGTATATGCTGGTGTTCCTTCTGCTGCTATTGGATCCTTCCCTAATGGTAAAATGTTATATTGCTATTCTCACTTCTGTAAAGCCAAGATAAAATGGAATTTTCAGAATGGTGTGTGGTCTTACCCCACATAGAATTCCTTGTGTGTTGAAGCTTATCTTCTGAATTTCCTTCTTTAACCTGTTATTATGTATTACTATTTTTTTTAAGTCAGGGTCTCACTTTGTCACCCAGGTGGGAATGCAGTGGTGAGATGATAGCTCACTGCAACCTTGACCTCCTGGGCTCAAACAACCCTCCAACTTCAGCCCCCTGAGTAGCTGGGACTACAGTGCTGCACCACCATGCCTGGCTAATTTTTGTATTTTTTGTAGAGAGTGGGTTTTGCCATGTTGCTTAGGCTGTTCTCAAACCCGTAGGCTCAAGCAATCTGTCCACCTTGGGCTTCCTAAGTGCTGGGATTATAGGCATGAGCCACTGTGCCGGGCCTAACTCATTATTTTTGAATCAGATAGTGTTATAGATTCCTATTTGTAGTAGGGGAAAAAGAGCAATCTTTTAAAAATGGTTTTTGTTGTTCAAATTTCCAGCTAGAATCCTTAAAGTGTTATTTTAATGTTGTGACTCCTCAGAACAATCATTCTCAGCTTTGCCTGAACATTAGAATCCATTGGGAAGCCTTAAAAAATATTGATGTCCTGTGTCATCCTAGAATTTTAATTAGTCTAGGTTTTGCCTGGGTATCATAAGTTTTAATAACTTCCCAGGTGACTACAGTGTGAAGCCAAGTTTGATGATAGCTGCATTGGAGGTCTTAGAGAGCAGGTGAACCTAAGAGGCATTAAAGATTTCTATCCTAATTAAGTTGCTCTTAGATGATGCAAGTGTTTCTCACTAATGCTCTCCTGGCTACTCTCCTTCCAGCAACTTTTGTTTTGGTTCTGAAGTCATGTGACTTATGACCCTCTTATTCTTTAGTCAGTATAATCTGTTTTGTTTAATCTGCTTCTTGGTATACTGTTTGCAGATACTTACTTTAATTGTTTACTGTTGGATGCCTCTAGTGGCATTCAAAAGTAAACTAAAGCAACAAAAAAATCACCACACATAAGACAATACCACAGCTCTAGAAGATTCTTAAATTCTGGGATTTGCTTTTGTTTTTTGCAGGATAATTCATGAGAAATTTTTGCTCTTTTTTTATTTTTAAGAGAGTTCACTGTGTTGGCCAGACTGGTCTCGAACTCCTGACCTTGTGATCCGCCCACCTCGGCCTCCCAAAGAGCTGGGATTACAGGCATGAGCCACTGCGCCCAGCAAGAAATTTTTACTCTTAAGCTGACATTTAAGTGTTCCATCTGTGAGCATAATATTTGTATAAAAATTTATAGTGCAAAGTGAAAAATACTGTTTTTTTTTTTCCTCCTGCTCTTCCCCATCCCCCAGCCATCATTAGACTGGCAAACTCTTTTGGTCATCCTTGACTTTTTGTATACGTTAATATTTGAGTAATTGTAACAAGTTGTTATTGAGCATCAACTCCATGCCAGGCATAGTTTTAAGTGTGGGAGAGGGGCATGGGTTCCCAAATTTGTCCACTTTGAAATCACCTGATTACTGAAGAGCTTAAACAAATACAGTTGACCCTTGAGCAATGTGGAGGGCAGGGGTGCCTACCTCTCCCGTGCAGTTGAAAATCAGAATGTAATTTTTGACTCCCCCAAAACTTAACTACTAATAGCCTGCTGCTGCCTTAATAATATTATAAATAGTTGATTAACACATACTTTGTATGTGTGTTACATATTAACATATATTTATGTGTTACATGTGTTTTTAATTCTTATTTTTTGAGACAGAGTCTTGCTGTTGCACCCAGGGAGTGCAGTGGCGTGATCTCAGCTCACTGCAACCTCCACCTCCCGGATTCAAGTGATTCTCCTGCCTCAGCCTCCCAAATAGCTGTGATTACAGGCGCACACCACCACACTTGGCTAATTTTTGTATTTTTAGTAGAGACTGGGCTTCACCGTGTTATCCTGACCTCATGTGATCCACCTGCCTTGGCCTCCCAAAGTGCTGGAATTATAGGCATGAGCCATTGTGCCTGGCAAATGTGTTATATACTGTATTCTTAAAATCAAGTAAGCTAGGGAAAAAATGTTATTAAGAAAATAATAAGGAAGAGAAAATGTATATTTACTAAGCGAAAGTGAGTCATCAAAGTTTTTCATGTTGAGTAGGCTGAGGAGAAGGAAAAAGAGGAGTTGGTCTTTGCGTCTTAGGGGTGGCAGAGGCGGAAGAAGTAGAGGAGGTGGAAGGGGAGGCAGGAGAAGCAGGCCCACATGGTGTATCTTTATGGAAATAAATCATAATTTCTCTCTCACTTTTTTGCTGTTTCTTTCCTCTGAAAATGATTCTATGTGGTAACAATGCTTTCACCATTTGCTTTAGTTTCAGTGCCCACATTGTAGAAGAGTTCTTGTCATAAAAGAAATCAAAAGCAGTCTTTAATAATCAGAACCCTTCTGCTAGATTGTCTAATGTCATGTTCTTTTCCGGCACTCCTTCCTTCTTCTATATTTTCCCCTCATCATTTGACACTGGTTTGGAAGGAGTCATCTCCACCAAGTTGTTTTCTGTTAAGTCTTCTGGTGTGGTGTCTGTTAGCTCTTGAATTTCTTTAAGATCTATATTTTGAAACCCTTCACCCTCAACCTTTTTTTTTTTCCCACATCCACAATCTCTTTTATGGTTTTCTTGATTGGCTCTGTCATGAATACTGTGAAGGATTTGCTTGCTTCTCTTCCTTACTAATAAATGTCCTTGTGACATTTTTCTTTTCCCACAATAGGGCACTTTCATCTACATGAGAAACCTATTCAGGCAGATTTCCTTTCTCCTCAGTGATTTACGTAATGGCAGCTGGGAACTTGATTACTGACTGATGGATGGCAGAAGCTGCTTCTCCGTTATCTTGACATTTTTAAGCCAAATCTCTTTCTAAAATTATCAAACCATCCTTGGCTGGTGTTAAATCCTTCGGCTTTTAGATCCTTTACCTTTCTTTTTTGTCATGAAATTACTTTGCTTTTTCTCAAATCATATTAGGGATAATAAATATGCCTTTATTATAGCAATTCTTTTCCCACATAAAAGCTGCGTTTTCAAAACAAGAAAAAAGTTACTTTGCAAAGCTGCAGAGCTGGGTTAATGAATTTCTTTTTTTCTCTTTCTTTTTTTTTATATACAATAAATTAAGCTGGATTCATTCATCTTGAAATGGCTGTCAGCTGCAGCTTCAGGTTTCAGTCTGTAGTACCTAACAAGCAGTTTTTCTTACAATGTCATGACTCCTTTTTGCTTTTTAGGAGCTTTCTTGTAATGTCATGACTTCCAGCATCACTAGTGGCACTTTGTGGGTCCTATGGCATTATTCAGAGTTTGTGATATGGCACTAACCACAACAAAAAATACATAAGCACTGGGAGAGATCCTTTTGTACTATGATATGCAACTTATTGGGGGAGATGAACCGCTCTTCTGGAGATAATTTGTGTCACATGGCATTTTAAGTGGCCACTCAGCAACACCTGAATTCATTACAGCAAGAGGAGGTGGCTCAGAGATTACCTCAGTAGTACAGTATATGCTACAGTTAATTTTATGCAGTTTTGATTTAACACTACACCTCTCTTTTTCTCTCCCTGAGACCAGGTCTCACTCCATTGCCCAGACTGGAGTGCAGTGGCATGATCTTGGCTCACTGCAACCTCAACCTCCCAGCCTCAGGTGATCCTCCCACCTCAGTCTCCCAAGTAGCTGGGACTACAGGTGTGGGTAACCGCACCCAGCTAATTATTTATTTTTTTTGTAGAGACAGGGTTTCTCCATGTTGCCCAGGCTGGTCTTGAACTCCTGAGCTCAAGCCTCAGCCTCCCAAACTGCTGGATTACTGGTGTGGGCCACTGTGCCTGGCCCATCTTTACCTTTGTTTACATTTCTCTCAACTATGAATGATGTGATCTGTGGTTTGTGTAAGTTTTGATAAATTTTAACTTTTTATAATATATTTTATGTTAGTAAATGGTAAAATAGGCTAGTATTGACATATGTTTTATGTATTAATGAGACAGCCTTTTCCTAATTTTTTTTGATATTTCTAGGCTATGTGGTTCATATATAAGTTTCTTCAAATTGTCATGAATCTCCAAAAAATTTGCCAATTTATTTATTGTATATTGGAATATTTGTATAAGTGAACCTGTGCATTTAAACTCGTGTTCAAGGATCACCTGTACTAGTCCTTGTCACCTAACCCCAGAGATTGTGATTTCATTGGTCTGAGGTATGGCCTGGGCATTGGATGTTTTTTAAAAAAAATCCCAAGATGATTCTTGTATTTAGACAAGTTCGAGAACCTCTGAACTAGGGAATTGCAAAGAAGCATGTCACTAAGTCTCTGTCTTTTGGTCACCATTTTTTTATGGTGTCTCCTTCATTTACACTCATTGTTCTAAAGATCTTTTTCTCTTACATATTGCACATAAAGATTATTGTGGGGACGTGTACTACTAGCTATAGTGTGTAGGTTACATGGTGTTGTCATTAAGATCACAGGTTTTACATTCTTAGGAATTTACGTTTAAAATGTGGTTTTGATTTTTTTTTTTTTTTTTTTTTTTTTTTTTTGCCGTCCACCAAACTTCAGTGAATGGGAGATGCTAGGGAAAAGTCAAAGTACCAGGGTTTCAAAACTAGCGTTGTTTTACTGCAAATTTTGATTGAGTTGGACTTTTTTTGAGTGTGGTGTCTTTTTTTCTTTTGCTATTGTCTAAGGTTCTAATCTGAGTACAGAGCTTCACTGTAGTTGATCATCAGTGGCTGTGGGTGTTTTTGTAAACCTGTGCTGCAGGAGTGAGGGGTTGGGGTTGAGCTAGAGGGTACCAAAGATGGAAAGAGGTGAAGAGAAGACTTATGTGTTACTCCCTGTTTCAAAGGGAATGTAGAGAAACCATATATATATATATATAATATATATAATTTTTTTTCTTTTTGAGCTGGAAGAAACTATAGTTATCAGCTAGCCCAGCCCCTCTTCTTTGCTTTAGCTTGTTCAGGGCCTCCACTTGGAACCTGACTGTCCCGACATTTAGTAGAGGCTTTCTTGGATGCCCCTGGGGGGACGCGGAGGGAGGTTAGGAACCTGGAACTTATATTCTTAAAGGGATCGTGTATGTCACAAAAGAAGCCATAAAGTTAGACGAGGTTGAGGTGGATAGCCGTGAAGTGGAGGAAGTTTTACCACTGTCTTTCTCCCTTTCCTGGGGGTTAGGAGGGTAAGATGTATGGTGGCAGAACTCAACAGCTGAATGCAATTGGAGGTATTATAGCTGCACATTTAGTGAGTGGGCGGAAGTGGGAAAATCATATGAAGAAACACAAATGGGAATAGGCTTGTGTTAACCATGTAAAACTACCTGAACTGGTTATTACTCATTCGTGGATGGCGTGCCTCTTCATTTGGCCTAGTGTATATTTGTTAGCCTGTGAAGATCCTTTACAAGAGTGTTGACTTTGGAGAACTGATTTTCCCTATCAAGCTGTTTTCCTCAGTGTTTCAGACTTTAACTGTGACATGTTGAAATGTCCTTCAGAAGATGACTTTGTCATTCCTTTATGTCTTGTGCCTTATCTTTTATCCAACTGATAAACATATATTGATTAACAGTACATAGAAAGTTTTAAAGCCCTCAGGGGCAGCTACGATCAGTTCATGGTGATCGGGGTAGCTTTTTAGAGATTTTGATTTCCAGTTTTAATTAAATGGTTGTTTTCTTGATGTAAAGGTGAATTTATGCATTAAAAATATAGCCATGGTTATTTTGTGTAACCAGCAGTAAAACGTTATAGAGTAGACATTTTCTTTAAGTTAAATTTTGTGTTTTTAATTTTAACCTGTGTATTTATCGATGTAGTTGATTGTTTTATGGCCACACGTATGGATCATAGAAATTCATATCCTTTTCTAACGTTGACTTTAAAAATGTTTAAGAAATTTTTCAGTATAATTGGTAAGTGCTGGATTAGCTTGTATGCTCCCTCAGGGTAGGCATTATATTTTCTGCATTTTTGTAAGTCTAAGATGAGGCATAAAACATGGTCTCAGTAAATTCTGAAAGAGTGGGAGTAGGAAAAAAAAGATACGTGCTTATCTCCTTTTCTGTTATCTTATAATTTAGTAATTATTGTCATACCTTTTGAGAAACATGTTTCTTAACAGTTTGAA
Organism: Aotus nancymaae; assembly: GCF_030222135.1. Classification (NCBI taxonomy): domain Eukaryota; kingdom Metazoa; phylum Chordata; class Mammalia; order Primates; family Aotidae; genus Aotus; species Aotus nancymaae. The sequence goes on from NW_026988460.1 coordinate 392,295, forward strand.
TATGTGTTTCAACTTTGTGAAAGACTGGCTTGTTTTAAATTTCAGCTGCTGCATTTTTTATCACCTATGAATATGTGAAGTGGTTTTTGCGTACTGATTCATCTTCATATTTGACACCTATGAAACATATGTTGGCTGCCTCTGCTGGAGAAGTGGTAAGTAAGAAATACTTACAAATATATACCATGTGTATAAAATACTTCAGAAATGCAAGTCATGCATATGTTTTCAGTACATACTTCATTTTTTAAAAAATTATTTTTTAATTATGAAAGTCATAAATGCCAACAAATGTAAATGGATTAAATATGACAGTTAAAAGATAGAGGCTGACAACTAAAAGAGCCTTAGGTAGGACAGAAGCTATGTGTATTTACAGAGATAGATCTAAAACATAATTATATGGAAAAAAGAAAAAGAGGTAGAAGAAGGTATCCATGCGAATTGTGATAGCTTTGTATTGTGTCAGCGCAACTGAGCTGAAACTGCTTTTCCCAGAATTTCCTTCTGAAGTAGTTTCAGTTTGGGTCAGCCACAAGAGAAATCTGCATGTTCTTTGTAAGGTGGAAATGAAGCAGCTGCTGTATTTATGCTTAGAAGGTTAGCACATGGTCAGGCATTGTTGCAGCTCACACGCCCTGTCACTGACTTTGCTGTATTATTACCATGTTGGCATTTGGCTTCCAGCTCCCACTGGTTCTTCTCCATCAGCTTCCCCAAATTCTAGGTCAGATTTGTGGGCTCTGTGATGCAGGGCGCCAGCTTATACTGCAAGTTCTCTCACAGGCTGGTGAGAAATAAATGTGTGTTCTAGTCTGTCCTTGTTCTTCTCCCACTTTGCATCCATCTTTCCTTCCCTGTTGCCTGCCCGTTGATTTCTTAGAAACAGGAGGAGCAACCATATCACTTTTTTTTTTTTTTTGAGACGGAGTTTTGCTCTTATTGCCCCGGCTGGAGTGCAGTGGTGCTATCTCGGCTCACTACAACTTCTGCCTCCTAGTTCAAGTGATTCTCCTGCCTCAGCCTCCCAAGTAGCTGGGATTATAGGCATGTGCCACTAAACTTGGCTAATTTTTATTTTTAGTAGAGATGAGGTTTCTGTATGTTGGTCAGGCTGTTCTCGAACTCCTGACCTTAGATGATCTGCCCACCTAGGTCTCCCAAAGTGCTGGGATTACAGGCATGAGCCACTGCGCCTGGCCGCCTGCCTGTTGATTTCTATCCAAACACTAGATGCAGAAGCAGCAGCCTTATACAAACTGCTTAATTAGCGCCCATAATTGCTGCTCAGATCTTTATAATCCTTATCCTTATCACTCACAGTGATGAAACCTTAACTGATAGAGAAATACTAATTGAAAAAGAGTTTGTGGCATAATATTAATATTAGGAAAAAATACTTCAGGCAAAAAACAGAGACCAGTGTATAATGATACAGGAACAGTTATTTCAGGAGCTGTAAGAAGCCTGAACCTGTACTGAATAACATAGTCTCAAAACATACAAAGCAAAAACTGGCAGAATTTTAAGGAGAAATGAACAAAACTATAGTCTTTGGAGATAGTCACATCTCTGTCTCAAAGCATTAAGAACAGGTGGACATAAACTTATTAAGGCCATAGAAGATTTGAACAACACATGGCAAGATTGGCCTGTTGATACATGTAAAACTTTGCACCCAACAAGATCACCTTTTTTCAAGCATAATCAGAACTTTAATAAAAATAGTAATAGCCCACAGGGCAAGTTTTATTGAATACTGCAGAGACAGTGTCATTATAGATCATTTGTCGTGTCATTATAATGAAGTAAAATTGGAAACAATGACAAAAAATAGGCAGTCTCTTCCTACCATGTGTTTAAAAAACAAACTCTTTCTTTTGTAAATAATTTGAGTTGAAGTAGAACACAATACTGTAAGTGGTAAGTATAAGTGATACTTTTGTTTTTATTTTTGAAGAGATGGGGGTCTCATTATGTTTCCAAGACTGGTCTTGAACTCCCAGCCTCATGTAGTCCTCCTGACTCAGCCTCTCCAAAGTACTGGGATTGCAGGCATGAGCCACTGTGCCTGGCCGAAAGTGATATTTTTAAACGGAAATCATAAACAAGGTTATGTTTTTTTTTTTTAAACACCTCAAAACTAATGCAGAAGATAAATGTGTAATACAAATAAAAGTTTCTTCATAACCTCATTAACTTACCTTTCTCCCTACCCTTTCTGCACAATACTGAGGGACAGCCTTGTCTGTTGCTTATTCGTGTTATTTTCAAATCACACAGCCTGGTAGTCATGCAGTCCTATTAACGCCCCAGCCTTGTGATGGGCATAATAGAAATGGACAGCACAGTGAAGAACAAGTCTTAAGTTTGTAAGCCTTTTAGCAAATCACATTTTTCTTTGTGATTAGAACAGTAATGGCATATGTTTACGTAGAAAACTTGGGAAATGAATTAGCCTTTATAACATTTACATTTAAAAATTGTGTTATATTGTGAATTGGTTTTTGATGCAGTTTTTTTCTTTAGAAAGTTTGAACAAGAATCTACAAACTGCTTAGTAACCTAATATTCCTTGCTTAAGAATATAGTGAATTAGGGATATGGAAAAAAGAGGTAATAGAAAAGTAAAAATTAACATAAAGGAGATAATTTTTTTAAACTAGTTTTATTGAGACATAGTTGACATACTATACAATTCACCCATTTAAAGTGTACAACTCAGTGGTTTACACCATAGTCACAGAGTTGTACAACCATTGCCAGACTCCATTTTAAAACATTCATCACTCCCCTAAGGAAGCCCTTACCCATTGCAATCACAATCCCCATTTCACCCCAACCCTCCCCACCCCTAGGCAACCACTAGTCTACTTTCTGTCTCTATGAATTTGCCTTATTTGGACATTTCATATAAATGGAATCCTATAATATGTGGCCTTTTGTTACTGACTTTTTTCAGCTAGTGTAGTGCTTTCCAGGTTCATCCGTGTGGTAGCATCTGTCAGTACTTCATTTCTTTTTAAAATTATTTTCGATGATTACGTTCTGACATCGCAGTCTCATTACTTACTGTTAGTTTGGACTATATATACTTATGTTTGTTGATATGTTGTTGAGAGCAACCAGCAAATAAAGAACCTGGCCACTTCATTTCACATGGGGATATCTTGCCTGAAAGCTAGTTTGCCATGTTGAAGGGCAGACTTTCTTCAGTTTATAAACTTTCTGTCCAAGAAAATAGAAAGTGATATAATAGGTAGGGCAAATAGTAGCTATTAGATTTCTCATGTTAATCGTGTATCTTTTATTGGTAGAAAGTCCTGTTCTACAAATACTCTAATTCTAAAAAATTCTAATGCTCCTAATATTTGTAACTAATATTTAAAAAGATTGGAGCCTTGGAAAAAGGCTCAAAGTTTTTAAGATTTCCAAATATGTCGTCATAACATTTGGCATGTGGACTGTTGGGCATGGGAGGTGGGGTAGGTAGACTTTAGATTAGGAAACAAGTATTCATGAGACTGGAGTTAAAACAGATAAGGACATTCTTATGGGATTGTGTCTCTTGGGGGTTCCTTGGTCCCTGAATTGGTAAGGCCAAAATATCAAACACCTGTTTATAGTTTCCATGGAGCTGGGCTCTTGGTAGTTTGCCCATGTTGGCTTCAGACTCTTGGCCTCAAGGGATCCTCAGTAGCTGAGACTACAGGTGTGTGCCACCAGGTGTGGCAATTCCTAGAGAATCTTAAGAGGACAATTGGGAATGTAGATTGAGGACTTTCCACATGAAGTACTTCTTGATGTTCACACACACCCATTTACAAATGAATGAATGGTGGGGTCTCACTGTCACTCAGGCTAGAGTGCAATGGTGTGATCATAGCTCCTGTAGCCTCTAACTTCTGGGCTCCCGTGATCCTTTCACTTTAGCCTCCTGTGTAGCTGGGACTAGCTACCTGGACATGGTGGTGTTGCAGATACCACCATGCCTGGCGAAGTTTTTAAAACAATTTTGTAAAGCTGGGATCTCACTATGTTGCCCAGGTTAGTCTTGAACTCCTGCCCTCAAGCAGTTCTTCCACTGTGACTTTCCAAAATACTGTAATTCAGTTGTGAGCCACTGTACCCTGCCAATATCGACCTTAAGTGGACTTTAAATTCAGTTACAGTTTGGTATGCTGAGAAGTTTGCCAAATTTGTGAAGTTTGTGGATATGTTGGTTCTGATGCTCTAATAATTTTTGAACTAAACAACAACAACAAAAAACTTCCTGAAGCCATTCAGTTTCAGTTTTCTTAGTAAATGATTATATACATATTACTCTTTTCTTGTTTTAGTAACCTGTTTCAGTCTCATAGAAGATAAACTTTTGATTTCAGATTCATGCAAGTATGGTTGCTAAGATTAAGATAAACCAACAGATGAATTTAGAGGAGATACATTTTCATTTGTAAAATAAAAAGACATAGGAATAGAAAACATTTATAGCTGTCAGTGATCACAAAGGTATAGTAACCTAGAGATAATAAGAAATACCTCAGTGCAATCATTATTCTCTAACACATTTGCTTTGATATATGGTAATTATGTTACAGATTCCTTAGAAACAATAACATATTTTATTGGTATTGAATATAGCCAGTTACTTTCTTGAAGCAACTATGAAGGAATCTTAGAAACAAAAGAACACTGCCAAAATAATAACCATTCCCTGTAGCAACAGCTTGATTAAAACTTAATGATCAATCAGTAAAACTATAATTACAACCTTCTACCTTATGTTTGCAATTTGGAATACAGTCAAATCAATCAAATAAGATTTAACATGTAACAATAGCAAGAAGGGTCCCACTTGTGCCATTTTTATTATGGAGATTGTTGTGCCAAATCTCTAAATCCCTACCTCAATAATTTTACAGCTCAGTTTTCATCACAGACAGAAAAAGCCCTTTGAGAAGTAGAATCTGTAATTAGATCAGAGGTTGGAGCAGGTTTACTTTACCACTACAGATGCTACAACATTCTAGTGGTAGTGATTTTCTTTTCTTAAAACGTTTTAAGATTTGACTTTTGTTGTATTGTATCCTACTTTTGTCTTTCTTCATATTGTCAGAAATGAAGAAACATTGAAATTTCTTTGCCCTTGAAAGCAGCAACTGTGAATGTAATGTGTGTGCACAGGTGACGAGTTCACATCCTCACACACTTAGATGCTGTTAGAGTGTCTTTTTCAAGTGTCCTTTACAGTCCTGTTCTCACTCGAGATTGAGAAAGCTAGGAAATAAATTATATCATGTTTTGAAAATGTTTTTCTGATAGCCTCTAACAGTACTTCCCAAGAAGGCCCAACGAGCATCTGCCCATACTTCACAATCAATTGCATAGGTAGCTAGTTACAAATGGAGATTTTTGGAGCTGACATCAGCGGTCCTGTATTTTAAACACAGTTTCTAGATGATTATGCAATTCACCAATATTTAAATCCCACTAATCTAGGCACATAAAACATCTGAACTTACACCCTGGTAGTAAATATTTTTACTGAATTGGCTTGGTTGTTCCCTATATCATATTTTAGTAGGTCACAACACTGGGTATACCACTTGTAGATCAAACACTCTTTCTGTTCTCCTCAAAATGACATATTTTAGACCTAAAAAGGCTAGTTTGATAAACTGGTCATTTTTGAGGGTGACAGTGAACTCAGACATGTAGATTTAGATTTTACTGCAGTTAGAATGTGTTGAAACCTCACTGAGGTTTTCTCCAAGGCCCATGCTGTCATAGAGCCTTGTAGGTGAAGGCAACTTGTTTTACGGTTTAGCTCCTTTAACAACGAACAAGGCCAGTGGACTCCCTTTGTACCACAGTCCGTTCTAGGGTCTTGTTTGGTATCAGCATATGGGGCAAACATGTCGTTTTTATTCAGCTTTCCCACTGGTTAAAGTATTGAACACATAGATGCTTGTGGTGTTTGTCACTCCAGAGCATGGTGCACATGTAACTGAGTTTTCCCTAGTGGGAGCTTAAGCTATTTTGTTTATATACTTAATATCATGTTTTAAAAATAAGTATGCAGCATTCTTCATGATCTTCACTGGCCTTTTCTAAGAAGAATCACTGAGCATGATAATAGAAAAACTTTAAAAAATGTATTTTATCTTTTGAACTAATCATGCTTTTGAAATACTCAAAAATCAGTACAGATTAACTGTCACTTACAATTGGAATATTTTGCCATATCTGTGCACAGTTGTATAATTGAATTGTGGGGGGTAGATTGAGTAGATGATAACATGGCTGCCCTGGGCCACAGTGAAGTGTAGCTGACGATGGTGATTGTTTGTATATAAAGATGAATGAAGGTAGACGTGTATGGCTGTTACCAGGAAACACAGAAGCTGAAACAGAACTGTCAGATACCTGAGCGCACTTGAACAAGCACTTCTCTTTTTTTTTTTTTTTTGATGTGTCTAACCACATCCGTGTATTATGGGGACCTTTCACCCAGTTTTCCTGTTTACTTTTTCAGCATGTCTGGGAGTCTTCCTTCAGGGCATTAAATACATAAGGCAGGCAGACTTTTAAATTCCTTCTTAGCAACCCTAAACCATAAGAATTACACAAAAAAATTATCTCAACAATATAAAAAATAACCTGCCTTCCAGACCCCTTTTCTTTTGTATTCTTTCCTCACTTGTGCATCTTTGATTCCTTTTTGTAATAGTTTACTTTTGTTCAGCTCATCTTAGATTCCTTTACCACTTTTGTTGTCTTTACTTAGTGATGTGGATTTAGATCTGAAGTCCATAATATGTTCCAGGCATTGAGGATGAAATGACAGGATAAGATACTGCCTTTTAGAGGCTTGCTGTATAGAAATGGAGATGGACATGTAAGTGCACTAAAGATGGACATGTAAGTGCACTAATGGAGATGGACATGTAAGTGCACAGGCATTTTATGAAAAGGAACTATGAACGGTCCCTGATTTACAATGGTTCTACTTAAATGACTTTATGATGGTGCACGAGCAAGATGCATTCAGTAGAAACTGCATTTCAAGTTTTGCATTTTGATCTTTTCCCGGGCTAATGATAGGTGACAAGACGCTCTCTGGAGATGCTGGACAGTGCATGTCCCTGTCAGCTGTGCTGGTTTAAGTATTCTGAGCAAGTTTCAGGAACGTGAGGCTAACGTAATGAGGTTCCATAGGTTAGGGGTATCACATGCATTTTCAACTTGAAATATTTTCAACTTAGGATGGGTTTATTGGGATATAACCCTGTCGTTAATTGAGGAGCATCTGTATAAGGTAGAGTGAGAGGCTGAAGGAAAGGAGTGGTTGATTTTCTCTGGATTGGGGTAGGTGGGTGGGTGTTGATTCATAGAATAGCCAGCCTTTAAGCTACATTGAATTCATTTAAAAAATGATGTATCTATTTAAGGTATACAACATGATATGGGATACATATAGATAGTAATGTGGTTACCACAGTGAGTGAAGTAAGTTAACATATCCATCGTTGCACATGATTACTCTTTTGTTTTTGTTTTTGTTTTTGTGGCAGGGGCAGCTAAAATCTACTCATTTAGCAGGAATCCCAGTTACAGTACAGTTGTATTACCCTGCATTTAGAATAGGATGGTTTGTTAGGTGGGTGGTTGCCAGCGGGTGATGTTGGAGTTCTGAAAAGCTTTTGTTAGGTAGTTTTAAGTTCCAGAAAGTTGGAGCACAGTGTGACCGGGTCACCCTGAGGTGAAGCAGGGGCTCAGAGCTACAGGGCTTTGCCTGCTGTGGTAAGGAGTTGGGCTTTTATCTTTTGATCAGACTTGTAATTTTAAGAGGGTCCTCTGGCAGCTGTGTGGAGATAAGGAGACTGTTAAAGAAATCCCCAGGGAGAACCACAGCCAGGGCAGAGGGATGTAGAGGGAGAGAGTGAGTTCAAGAGATGTTCAAGAGGTAGAGCTGGCGGAAAGATGATCGTTCTTTCAGAAGCCCTTCCGGTAACATCCTTCAGTGCGTTTTTCATCATGGATGCCTTTTAGTTTGTTGTGTCTATGTGTGTTGTGCACCTGCTTGAATTCTCCAATGGAGTCTAGTGAGCTAAGTTCAGTAAGCATGCCCCATCTTTGCAGTGGGCTCAGCCATCTGAGGCTGAGCTCACATGCATAGAGGGGAAGAAGATGAAAGAGAGAGAGGGTCAGGACACAGGAGGATCAGGGCTTGCCCTGGCTTTGCATTATCTGTGTGTGGTGATGAGCTTGCTTGTAGTTATTTATATATAGTACACGCATGAATGTGCTGAAGAGATTTCTCAGGGAAGCCTTTAGAAAGGAACTTCATACCCTATCTGCCCCCCACCCCCCCAGTTTCTCCATGACTTCCTTTTCTAACATATTTCAGATTGTTTTCTGTTGTATGGATTTTCTTTTTCTAATATAGTATGCAGTGTTAGTTCAGATGGTAGTGATTCATGATCTGGGAGAGTGTATTTTATCAATTATATTATTTAGTTAGTGGACAAAAGGGAAGGGAAGCTCTGTGGTAGCTTTTTATTGAAGAGCTGCATCAGTTTATAGAACACAATTAAGTTGAGCTTTATAGATACAATGTAATTTTCATATAGGATGACGAAGTTGAAGAAACCATTCTGAGCCACAGGAGTGTAACTTGGTCAGGTATTGTCACTATATTGTGAATGGAAAAACTGAATACTATTCTCAAAGGACCAAAATACCAAAGGAGGTTAGGCTTAGCCACTTCGGAGTGAGCCTGTACTCTGTCAGTGATAGACATTTACTTCCTAAAATATTACCTTGTTAAGATCAGGGTTCTTGAATTAAATGCCACTGTCACTTACTTGCTTTGGTTTGTGATTGTGTGCTTTTCAAAATTAGAGAGCCTGTTGTATATCTAACACTATTGATAGGTGCTAAGAGACACAGAATAAGAAATTTGATCCCTGTTTTTGAGGAGCATTTAGTAAGTTGGATCCATCTGTTAAATAACTAGAGAGAATTTGGGGATGTCTTTAGGGAGGCAGCATGGTATGGATCAGAGGCCATCAAGTTACACAGATCAGGATCAGATTTGTGACTTGTCCACGTATTTGCTGTGTGTCTATAGGCCATTTACTTGCCTTAACTGAAATGCTGTTTTCTTCAACTTGAAAAACAGGATTAATGCCATCCCAGTCACAGTTGTTACAAGGATGAATGATATGGCACTTACAAAGTGTCCAGCCTAGCATCTGACACACAAAATGTTGAGTAAACATTTGTGTGTTTCGTTCTTTCAGAAGCCCTTCCGGTAACATCCTTCAGTGCGTTTTTCATCATGGATGCCTTTTAGTTTGTTGTGTCTATGTGTGTTGTGCACCTGCTTGAATTCTCCAATGGAGTCTAGTGAGCTAAGTTCAGTAAGCATGCCCCATCTTTGCAGCGGGCTCAGCCATCTGAGGCTGAGCTCACACGCATAGAGGGGAAGAAGATGAAAGAGAGAGAGGGTCAGGACTCTGCCCAGAAAGACTCAGTAGTCTAGCCCCATTTCACACAAGTTGCTGCATGTGGCCCATTTTTAGAATTTCCTAGTTTTGGGAGGAATATCAATTCAGAAGATGAAGAAATTGAAATTCAAAGAAGTTTAGTGATGCGCTCCAGGTTTCCCAGCTATTATGGATAATAAAACACCATTGCAGAATGAGTAATTATATAAATATTTCTCTGTATACTTCCAGGAGCACCTCTGTTTTCTTTTTCATGCGGTATTTAAAAATCGGCAGAAGTAGCGATAAGTATATTTTGTGCAGTAAGGAGTCACAAAACTGGTTTCTTAAGAAAAGGTCAGGTTTCAGAATATGCTATTGTTTACTGTGATGGGCAAAATAATTCCCTCCCTCATAAACATGTCCTAGTCCCCAAATCTCTGAATGTTTCCTTACATGGGAAAGAGGTTTGGCAGATACCGTTAAGAATGTTGAGGTGGGAAGAATTTTCCGGATTATTCGGGTGGGCTCAGTGTAATCACCAGGGTCCTTAGGAGGAGGGAGTGGAGGTCAGAGAGAGATCTGAAAATGCTGTACTGCTGGCCTAAAGATAGAATGAGGGGCCACAAACCAAGGAGTGAGGGGAGCCCTAGAAAGCAGGAAGTCCATGTTCCCTTGGAGCTTCCAGGAGGAATGCTGCCTGACTGACACCTCTCCATCTTAGCTCAGGAAGACCCATTTTGGAATTCATACCTTCAGAATTATAGATAATAAGCTTGTGTTTTATTCCACTAAATGTTTGGTGATTTGTTAGAACAGCAATGGGAAGCAAATACAGTCACCATTGCTACCTCCTCCACTTTCAGATTTTTGTATTGGTAGGAATCTATAAATCCATCCATGGGGTGTTTGTCACCTCCTGTGAAGTCATGGCTCATTGCTGTTATGGAAAAGTAAAAAAGCGAAAAAGCCATTTGAGGCTTATATTTTGGGTTGCATAAAATTCTGTAAACGAATTTTAGACACAGGGCCTAAATGTTGATAGATGTTTTCATTGAGAAGACTTCTTGTGTAGTCTGGATTATCTGTGACAGCAGTCTTTTCAGGCGAGGGAAGACTACGATTGAACTTATTTGCGTGACTGGAAAGAGTCTTATAAGGGAGAAAGATCTGATGAACATAGGTCCCAATGTAAGTAGGTAAAATTTAAAATCTAAGGAGTGTGAGTTAGGATTTGTAAATTGATTTTGTCAACAGCTGTGATTCCATTTATCAGCAGAAGATGGCAGACTTGACACACACAAATGAACTGTTATAGAGGTTTTTGATTTTTAAATGATGGTATAGAAAGAGATGTTAAGTATTCTTAATTGGACCTTTCTAAAGAGAATTTTGGGAGTTACAAAGAGAATATGGAAATGAAATACAAGTAAACAAATTGCATTTCAGCAATCTTTATAGTTTCCTAGGGTCTCTCCCTGACCTCTCGTCTTACTAATTTGCCACATTAAGTTTGCTCTGTAAAGTCCAAAGTAGCTTTTGCTTTGAATATGATGAAACTTCGATTGGCTCTGTTCAGTGTATTGTTAAATTTCTGTTGGATTTGTTATAGAGTTGCCTGTTGAAACATGAAGCATTAGCTGAAATTAAACCTTGAAGCTTTAAATGCATTAGGTGTGTGTAAGTATGACATCTTTATTGAAAAATAATTCTGGAGATGATAATCGGAAGACTTGGGTTTCACCCATGCTTCCTGAGTTGAGTAGCTCTCTGACCTTCGGTGACTTCTATGATCTCAGATTGATTTACGTATAAAATGCTGACATAATTAGCTTCTAATATCAGAGGAATATTTGCAGGTAGTTGATGGAGTTTCTTGGAGAAAAGTCTTAAATAGAATTTTTTTTGCATTAACTGTGTTGAGATAGTTGTGAAGAAGATGTAATGTTAATAAAAGGTATGATTAGGGATACTTAGGGAATTTGAAGAGCATTTCCAGAGCAAGAGGACAGGGTATGATTGTAAAACCCTGGTGGTGATATGTTGGAGGAAGGGAACTTGTCTGTGGCAGTGAAAGAACCAGAGATTTTAGCAGCATCCTTCTCTCTTCCTCCACTCATCTTATCTAACGTGAGGCTGAAGTTCACTGTAATTTTTTCCCTTTCAGACACTTAGTTTTATGCTTTGTAGTCTTGCATCTTGGGTTTTTGTTTTTGCTTAAAGAGATGGTCTCATAGGTGGCCTAGGCTGGCTTCAAGCTTGTGGCCTCAAGTGATCCTCCTGTTGTAACCTCCCTGAGTAGCTGGGACAGCATGCACGCACACCTGGCTATTGTTGTTTCATTTAATAAATACTGAAAGGAAACATTCAGGCCTTAGTTGAGCAGTCAATTAAAAACTTAACAGAAAAGATTTTATTTATGTCAAGGGAAGAAAAATCTTGGTAGCGGCATCATTATTTAATCAACATTTTAATCTAAGGTTTCATCATAGTTTGGTATATTTAAGGAGGCCAGCATTGCATTCTGATGTTGATAAAGTATGGAGGGAGCATGTTTTTTACTTTATGGAAAACCTTAGTAGTTCTTGTTTTTAGATAGAACTTTAACGTATAAAACATTCTTGGGTTTAGTGAAAATGCCACCATTCCTGTGTCATGGATGCATACTGAACCTCAGATTTATGAGGAAAGAAAGCTCTACAGAATGGATTTATTACCAAGAGACCCACAGATGACATTACCTTTATTTCCTTTCATAGAACCATAATACTGTAACATGTTTTTGTTCTTGCGCAGTGAAATACTTTGTTGTAGCTCAAATTCAAATCTAACAAAGATCAGAGTTAATAGAAAACCAAATGGAAGGCACCGGAGGTACTGAAGGAAGCAGAGGTGTTACTTTGTAGCGCCTCTCTTATGCTACAGTTGCCACCCAGCAGAAGTCAGGAAGCCATGCTGGGTGCTTTGTACCCCTTGGCTAGGTAGATTGTTTTTTTGTCGGAGAGCCTTTTCAAGGTTTTTCTTCTGCATCTGTATTTTTAAGAACTAAAAACATAATAGTAAGAACGTGGAGGGTTATGAAGCATGAAGTTCCATAAATATTTATACCAAACCACAGAAGTAGACAATTCCTATTTTCTTGACATATTGGGGTCGGATTTCACTCTTGACCTCTTGAATTGAAAAATACAAGGAGTTAGTGTACCCTTTTCTTTCTCTTATTTTTTCTTATTTATTTATTTTCATTTCTTTAATGAATGTCTTTTGCTGGGAGCTGTCCTGTTAGGTTCATGTAGGTTTCGTTAGACTTATACCCAATTTTTGGCCTTACTGGTAAGCTGTTTAATCTGTTTTTGTGGATTTAGTGTTACTGAATTTTTAATAGGTCATTTTTGTCAACGCTAATAGGTAGGTTGACATCTGAAAGCGTATTTTAAATTAGTCCTTTCATTTTATTTTTTCTCCCTCACTTAAAATCTTTGGTCCATAATAAACACTTTTACCTTTGAAATTATGTTTAAAAACTTATGAAATAATAAATGCTAACTGTAGAGAATTTAGAAAATATAGATAGGTAGAAAAGAAGAAATGTGTAATCCTACTCTGTTTTTTCCCTGCTCTTTACTTAAGTACATGTATAGGCAATAAATACATGAAGAGGCAAAAAAAAAAAAAAAAAAAAATTAGGCTAGGGTCGTGGCTCCTGCCTGTAATCCCAGTGCTTTGGGAGGCTGAGGCAGGTGGAGTTTGGGACCATCCTGGACAACATAGCAAGACCCTGTCTCTACAAAAAAATGAAAAAATTAGCAGGGTTTAGTGGCACACCCATAGTCCCAACTCCTCCAGAGGCTGAGATGGGAGGATCACTTGGGCCCAGGACTGAGGCTGCAGTGAGCTATGACTGTGCCACCTCATTCCAGTCTCGGTGACAGAGCGACACCCTGTTTCTATGTATATTTATATGTAAATTCTAGAGTATGGAGAAGTTATTTCTGTGAAATTGATGATGATGATTTTTTTGCTGATCTGTTTCCTCCTGGCTAGTTTCGTTTGCTTTTGACATAAAATAATACATCAGCTGATTAGTAAGTGTGGTGCATACCGTCTTCTTGCTCTCAGGGTGCTTATGGTTTAACAGAAGGGGAAATATATTTTACAAACTATGTGGTATAAGTTAATAAGTAAAAAACATCAAGTAAGAAAGCTTATTTGGGAATTAAGAATATGGAGGGAGGGAATCTTTTGAGGTTAGATAAGATATAATTTTGGAGATTAAGAATTACAGAAATAAGGACCTAAAAACATTCCATAAAGATTTCTGGTCCAAGTCAAGAAAAATTATATGCATCTAATTGTATAAGTATATATGTATTTTTGTCAGTTTTCTGAATTTCAAAATGAATTAAAAATAAAAAAGACTCTCGAAGGCCAGGAAAACAACACTCGAGAGTTCACTAGCAGAGCTGGGGCCACAGTCTAGGGCTACAGACCAGACCCTCAGCGAGACCACTGCTCATTCCTCCCTGGAGTTGAGCCCTGAACGAAAGGTCCAGTTTAGATGCAGGGGTGGCCTCGAGGCGGAGGGGCAGCCCTTCTGAAGTGAGTTGTTCACAGACAGAGAGGCATGGACTCGAGCTTCAGGCTTCTGACTCTACCTTTTTTCATTTCCTGTGAGGTCTTCATTTGTCTGCTGACAAATGAAGTCATCAGCATAGTAATGGAACCCTGGGAACATCCATTTTTGAAGGACAAGCAACAGTGGGTACAACGAAAGGTCTTCATTTGTCTGCTGATAGCACTGACCCCTGTCATATGTACAAATATTTACTGCCTTAAATAAAATCACACTGTTGCTTGACCCTGTGGCCCTCGTACCTCTGAATCCATCTCCCAACACCTAGGCGCCTTCCCCCTACGGTAGTCTACACTTGCTCATCTCTCTCAGTCCCTTAGGAATTGGCCATAATGGATCTCCCACCCCAGCCACTCCATGGAAACAATTCTGGTGAACTCTATAAACCCGCATATATGCACTGCTCGAGACTCTTGATGCATCGCTCTGCAAATCTCCATTTGAGGCTTCTGGCCCCCTTGCACATCAAGTAGGGTGCTGAGTTGCTTGCCATCAGCGTGATCCTGGCTGACTTATGGAATGAAGAATATTTTTTGGAAGATTGGCAGACGCTATTGCTTCTGACTTCTCCTTTGCCCTCAGGATACTGATTTGGTTTGTGTCCCGTGTTCCTGACGCTTTGCTAGATGTAGATATTCTCCGCCTCCCTAATAAGGGGTGGCCACGTCATACAACTCTGGCCAGCACATGCAAGGAGATGTCTGCTGGGGGAAATCTGAGAGAGGAGGCCTGTTCTTCTTGCCTTGGACTCCGTTGTGATGAAGTGGTACTGGAGGACATAAGAGCTGTCTTTTATGGGGACAGTCAGGAGACCTCAGGATGAGAAGTCAAGGGAGCTGGGTGGCTGGGCGGAAGGATAGGGAGAGCCTGGCCTCTTGTTGACTTTGAGGTTCTGGACTAATGTTGAACTGCCTGTCACCAAATAAGTGACATAATTAAATGTCATTTATAGTCATGGTCCTGGTACTTGCATCTAAAAAAGCAATTATTTCTGTAAATGAATGTTCAGCTCTCCCAGTCATTCCAAACAGCACTGTCCAATGGAGCTATAATGTAAGACGCAGGTGAAATTATATTTTCTAATAGCCACATTTAAAAAAGTGAAAACATCTACTAGGATGAATTTTAATAACCTTTTATTAAACCAAACAAATCCATAGTATTGAGATTTCACTCTATAATTAATGTAAAATAATTATTAATTGGGTGTGGTAGCACTTGCCTGTAGTCCCACCTACTCAGAAGACTAAGCGGGGAGAATTGCTTGAGCCTAGGAGTTCAAGGCCAGCCTGGGCAACATAATGAGACCTCATCTTTCTCTCTCTCTTTTTTTAAAGAATTATTTACAGGATATTTTACATTAATTTTTTATATCCAGTTTTCAAAATCTGTCTTTTAACCCTTGTGGCACATCTCAATTGCCACTTTTCAAGTGCTCCATGGCCTCATGGGCTAGTGGCATGCATATTGGCTGGCATAGCTCTAGAATTGGACCCCTGGACAGGAGTGGTGATTAGCAAGACATAACTTACCTGATGGTGGTCCTCCTGCCAGGACAGGAAGGGAGAGACTGACTCCCTTTGTATTCCCTACCTGGGAAGCCCCCCACACATGAGAGTCAGAAGCTGGGCCGCCAGAGAAGGTTGGTGTGCCTTGTGACACTATGTACCCCCTTTCGTTGTACCCACTGTTGTTTGTCCTTCAAAAATGGATGTTCCCAGGGTTCCATTGTTGGCTTTTGATCTTTCTTTTTGGTTCTTTCTTTGGGTGTTACCTGTTTTGGTTTTAGCCATCATCTGTATGCTGATGACTTCCATATCTGTATTCGCAGCCCTGTTACTTTCTAGTTTTATAGCCATATATTCATTTCTTGGCTGGACGTAGCCCCTTACCTGTCCTCCAGACTTCCATTGCCTAGTCTGAACTTACCTTCCCTCTTCTTCCTTGGACCCCTAATCTTATGTTTAGGGACCACTGTATACCCATTACCCAAACCAGAAACAGGAGCATCTTACTGTCTCCCTACTTCTTCACTCCTTAACCTCCTGTCAGTCACCAGGTCCGGTGCATTTTACTCCTGACTCTTTCCTCAGATTTGACCCTTCTTATCTGAGCCATATTCATTACCAGACATCTTTTATAGAACTGCTGTAGCAATCTCATAGCCCATCTCCTGCCTTCTGGCTCGTGGTCCCCCTTTGCTTCTTGCCTTTCTCCCCGCCCCACCCTCCAGCTGTCCTGTGCACTGCAGCCAGAGTGATCTCCATTAGCACACGTTGTCATTCCACTGCTTCAGCTTTTTCAAGTGTTCCCATTGACTGTGGAATGAAGTTCCAGCTCTTTAGCATGTTATACAGGGCCTGGTCTGTCCAGTCTTACCTGTCATTACTCCTGACCTTGCATTTGGTACTTTAGTAATACGGAATGGAGTGGGTGGCTGCTGGCTGTGGAATGCTGTGTTGGTGGGGGCTGCCACTGATTCCCCTAAACGCCCTGCTTTTGTATTAATGTGCTTTCTTGTATTGTTCCCTCTTCCCACCGTGCCCTTTCCACCTTTCTGGCCAGCTCATTGTGGCTCATCCGGAACGTTCTATAATGGTGTAATCTGTGGCAGTTTCTCTGAATCTGGAGACTGGACTAAATACCCCTCCTCTGCATTTCCCATAATCTTTGCCCATGCCTCCCCTTTTCTGGCCATATATTACTGAAATGATTTATATGTATTTGTGGGATCTTTGAGGCCAGGGCATCATCTTAGTCGTCTTTATCATGGAATGTCTTGTGTGGTATCTGGCTCTGTATGTATTTCTTGAACTGAATTAGATCAGTTTGAAGGGAGACTGAGTGGAAAAGTATGTCGACCCAAGTTACAGACAACCTTATGCATAAGAAGCATTCAAATGTTTGGTGAATGAAGAACTGGAAATCAGATTATATTGCTTTGTAAATCTTGTCAGTTTTGGTGGGAAAATAACTTCAGGTAATAAATCCTTTGTTACCACAACCATACCCTTTGTTGTGGTGTATCAGCATGAAGCATTGTTATTTTCTAGCTTTAGAGGTGATATGCCCATGTCAGCTGACTTCATGACATCTAAAATCACATCACATGGTGTTTTTGTCCCACTTGTCGTGGGGTGCTGGGGCTTACATCTATTCCGTGCCCAGTCGGCTCTTTCCAAGACTAATTCCCTTAAAGTAAGGGTTAGCAAGCTGTCACCTGTTTTTGTAAATACAGTTTTACTGAAACATAGCCAGACTATTAATTGATACGTTATTATGTATAGCTGCTTTTGTGCTGAAACAGCATAGTTGAACAATTGAGACAGAGACCATGTGGTTTGCAAACCATAAAATATTTCCTATTTGGTTTTTTACATTGTAAGTTTGCTATAGAGCTTTGCCTTAGAACCATTTAATTTTTGGCAGACAAAACCTTATGTTTTACTCCATATTGAGTACTGATCTCTGATTAGGAATCAGGAGAATACAGATCAAAAAGCATCTTTGAGTTGTGTACTCTTTTTCGTGGGATGGTTTTCTTAAATTGATTGCAGGATAGTCTCGAACTCCTGGGCTCAATCGACCTTCCTGTCTCAGCCTCCCAAGTGCTATATCTTTGTTGTTCTAGGTTATGTATATGAAATCTAAGTTGCAGAAAAAGTTTGTACCTTTGCAGACTGCTAGATGTGTAGAGGCTTAAATACAGGACTTCCATTAAAGCGTTTAAATGTCTGTTTATACATCTTCCTCCCTCTACCTTACCACCCGTTCTCCAACCTTGCCGCCTTTCCTTTTGTAGGCAGAGTTCCTCTGGGTTTGACTAATTCTTTATTGTTTCTGTTTCTGAAAATAAGTAAGCTACCTTTATAGGGTAAAGATAAAATCCTTGCAGTGTGGATTTGAGGTGACATATACCTGTCCTCAGCATGTCACCAAAGGCGATATTAGAATCATTTATTGTCTGGTAGCTGTGAGGATGACCCACGTCTGCTGGAATGCTGGAGGAGAATGTACAAGGGTGCTGGGAGTCCCTTTTCAGTTGCTGCGTGATCGAGAGGTCTCGGGGCTGGAGGTGGTGAGGGATGAAAGGGTGGGGTACCAACTGATGGTCAGCTTGCCTCTACAGATGTGTGTATTACTTCTAGTAAACCAGAGGTTCCTCTGGCTCATCCTTCATCATGCATCTTTGAAATGTCATGTGCCAGATGCAGTTCTGGATGTTAGGGATTCAGAATAAGTAAATGTGCTTGTTGCCATTGGGAGGCTTATAGACAGGTGTTCTTGGAACAATGTGGCAGGAGTTGGGAAGATCTATGCTGGACAAGCCAGGAAAGGTTCTGTGCTGACAGAACAATGTACGTGCTTTAACGGTCCAATGGTTTTAGGTTTAAAAAAAACTCAAACTTTTTGACACCTTCCACCAAGCCTACATATTGTACCTTTTTACTATAATTTTCACTTAGAAAAACATTGCAGTTTTTATAGCAGTTATTTACTTTTTAGGATATAATTAAATTTATCTTTTAGGTTGCCTGCCTGATTCGCGTTCCATCTGAAGTGGTTAAGCAGAGGGCACAGGTATCTGCTTCTGCAAGAACATTTCGGATTTTCTCTAACATCTTATATGAAGAGGTGAGATGTGTTTTTAAACTCTTCTTTTCTTTGTTAAGATTTCATAGTAGCTAATATGAGCACTGTGGATTTCATCCTAAAGGACCTTAGAGAAAACTTTAGAGCTAAATTTAATGTCCAGTTACAGTAATTTTTTGCTAAGATTATCTTTGCCTTTTATTCGTTTTTGAGTATTTTCTTTTAAATGTTTTTCAAATCTCTAAGCGTAACATTGAGTGTTACTACAGTATGTGTATCCTGAATTGTAATCTTCCTGCAGTTCTTCTGGAATCAGATGTGAAACAAATTGTAAATATGTAAAATGAATAAAGATACTACATTAAAATATCTCTATAGTATTTTTGGTCCGTGGAAGAGAAATATAGTACAGGACTAATAACAGTGATTGGTGTCATAGTGTTTATACCAAAATGTAGCTCCTCTTTTATGATGCATTTGAAGCTCTCAGTCAGAAATTATTCTTCCTGGCTGTGGAGCATTTAGCTACTTTCCTTTATAGTGTTTATAGAAGCCTTTTTTTAAAACAAGAAAATCAATCACATGGAAATTTTCAATGAGTCTCGATTTTGGAAAAGTTATTTCTAATGGGCTATTACCTAGGTGAGGAGACATTGAATATCTAATTGTACAAATGAGATGAAGCTATTATAGCTTCCTTGTTGAACTATGTGGATGGTTAATCCAGGTTTGTCTGGAATTATTGAACACTGCTTTGAGAGATTATGAGTGAATTTCTGATGTTTGAAGCTATAAATATAATTCTGTTGTTATACAAAAGGATAATTGGCATTTGTATGCATTTGCTTTTGGAAATGTATTTAAAGCATCTCAAATGTTCTTTTCAAGAGAAGACATGTTATAGCAATTACATATGACATAATTAATATTTAGTAGAGTTCAGCAACTCACACTAAGTAAATATGTAGTCAGTTTTATTGTTAGAGATGTGCCTATTTCAAAGGGAGCTAATCTGAGCCTCCTTAGGAGCCAGTTACAGAGATATGTAAGTTAAATAAGATATAGTATGTACCTTAGGCCAGTTTAGAATCATTAACCTCTTATAGAACTGTGGCAATTGTGAATGTTTTAGAACTCAAACGAGAGCAGGTACATCTGCTACATACAGAATGTCCTTCAGAAATCTCTGCTATTCTTTCCGAACTCTTAGCCGTTTGTCTGTTTCAGGGTATCCAAGGGTTGTATCGAGGATATAAAAGCACAGTTTTAAGAGAGGTAAGTCACTTACTTTCTGTTATTGAAGTACAAAGGAATGATGTGCTTTGTTCTGTAAGTTTATACTTCTTAACAGTTAGAAATATGTTTGCAGAAACTTGGTTTAAAAAATCAAAAAGGGAAATTATAGTCACTCTTCAGTTTTCTCAGTTTTTATATTTAAAAGAATGGGTAGAACGGGTTTGCTGGAAGAGCAATTTCAGTGGTCAGAATGGCCCGCCATGTAACTGACTTATTATTCTAGGGTGACTAAATGTCTGTTATAGTTGAAATATTAAGAAATAACTACTGGTAGTGTGATGCCTCCCACTTTGTTCTTTTTGCTTAGAATTGACTTGGCTATGCGGGCTCTCTTTTGGTTCCATATGAAGTTTAAGGTGGTTTTTTCCAGTTCTGTGAGGAAGGTCATTGGTAGCTTGATGGGGATAGTGTTGAATCTGTAAATTACTTTGGGCAGTATGGCCATTTTCACGATATTAATTCTTCCTAACCATGAACATGGAATGTTTCTCCATCTGTTTGTGTCCTCTCTTATTTCGCTGAGCAATGATTTGTAGTTCTCCTTGAAGAAGTCCTTTACGTTCCTTGTTAGTTGTATTCCTAGGTCTTTTATTCTCTTTGTAGCAATTGTGAATGGCAGTTCGTTCTTGATTTGGCTCTCTTTAAGTCTGTTATTGGTGTATAGGAATGCTTGTGATTTTTGCGCATTGATTTTGTATCCTGAGACTTTGCTGAAGTTGCTTATCAGTTTCAGGAGATTTTGGGCTGAGGTGATAGGGTCTTGTAGATATACAATCATGTCGTCTGCAAATAGAGACAATTTGACTTCCTCCTTTCCTAGTCGAATACCCTTTATTTCTTTTTCTTGCCTGATTGCTCTGGCTAGAACTTCCAGTACTATATTGAATAGGAGTGGTGAGAGAGGGCATCCTTGTCTAGTGCCAGATTTCAAAGGGAATGCTTCCAGTTTTTGCCCATTCAGTATATCCAAAGGATTATAAATCGTTCTACTATAAGGACACATGCACACGAATGTTCATTGCAGCACAGTTTACAATAGCAAAGACCTGGAACCAGCCCAAATGTCCATCGATGATAGACTGGACAGGAAAAATGTGGCACATATACACCATGGAATATTATGCAACCATTAAAAACGAGGAGTTCACATCCTTCGTAGGGACATGGATGAACCTGGAAAACATCATTCTCAGCAAACTGACACAAGAACACAAAATCAAACACCACATGTTCTCACTCATAGGCGGGTGTTGAACAAGGAGAACACACGGACACAGGGAGGGGAGCACTATACACGGGGGTCTGTTGGGGGGGAGGGGGGGGACAGCGGGGGGGTGGGGAGTTGGGGAGGGATAGCATGGGGAGAAATGCCAGATATAGGTGAAGGGGAGGGAGGCAGCAAATCATACTGCCATGTATGCACCTATGCAACAACCTTGCATGTTTTTCACATGTACCCCAGAACCTAAAATGAAATGAAAAAAAAAAAAGAAGAAGAAGAAATAACTACTGGCCGACATGGTAGCTCATGCCTGTAATCCCAGCACATTGGGAGCCTTAGGCAGTGAGACTACCTGAGGTCAGGAGTTTGAGACCAAATGGGCCAACACGGCGAAACCCTGTCTCTAGTAAAAATACAAAAATTAGCTGGTCATGGTGGTGGGCGCCTGTAATTTCCAGTTACTCAGGAGTCTGAAGCAGGAGAATCGCTTGAACCCAGGAGGCGGAGGTTGCAGTCAGCCAAGATCGTACCACTGCACTCCAGCCTGGGTGACAAGAGCGAGACTCTCTCTTTTTTTTTTTTTTTTTTGAGATGGAGTCTTGCTCTGTCACCAGGCTGGAGTACAGTGGCGCAATCTTGGCTCACTGCAACCTCCGTCTTCTGGGTTCAAGCGATTCTTGGGCCTCAGCCTCCCGAGTAGCTGGGACCACAGGCACGTGCCACCATGGCCGGCTAATTTTTGTATTTTTTAATAGAGATGGGGTTTCACCATGCTGGCCAGGATGGTCTCGATCTCTTGACCTCGTGATCCGCCCACCTCGGCCTCCCAAAGTGCTGGGATTATAAGTGTGAGCCACCGTGCCTGGCTGAGACTCTGTCTCAAAAATAAAAAATAAAAAAAACAAGAAATAACTACTAAGGATAAGACATCAAGTTAAATACTGAATTATGAGGAACTAATGAAAAATTGGTGATGAAAGATGCACTCTAAGACAGGGACCCCAACCCGGGGGTTGTGGACTGGTTCTGGTCTGTGGCCTGTTACGAACTGGGCCACACAGCAGGAAGTGAGCAGCAGGTGAGTAAGCATTACTGCCTGAGCTCCACCTCCTGTCAGATCAGCAGCAGCATTAGATTCTCAGGAACACAAACCTGATTGTAAACTGCTCATGTGAGGGATCTAGGTTGTGTGCTCTTCGTGGGTGGATCATCTGAGTTGGAACAGTTTTATCCCAAAATCATCCACCCCACCAGCGGTCCATGGAAAAATTGTCTTCCATAAAACCTTTCCCTGGTGCCAAAAAGGTTAGGGACCGCTGGTCTAAGAGATAGATGTCTCAAAAGTTTGTATCAGGCAGTTAGCCCTTGGCTTCTTGATAACAAAATACGATGAGCTGGGAAGTTCAGTCTGGACTGGAGTCTTGGCACTGCAGGTGATTCACAGTGCAGTGTGCCCCAGGGCAAGCCACTTTACCTCTCTTTGCCTTTTAACTTTAAATTTCTGTGATTCAGCACATGGGAAATTTTCTTTTGTTGTTTTTGGTTGAAAGAGCAAAAGTTTACCATCAATAAGTAGTTTCAGTATATTACTGCAAGAATCATGATGTAGACCAGGCATGATGGCTCAAACCTGTAATTCCAGCATTTTAGGAGGTGGAGGTGAGTGGATTGTTTGAGCCAAGGAGTTTAAGACCAGCCTGGGTAACATGGTGAGACCCTGACTCTATAAAAAATATGAAAACTAGTTGGGCATGGTAGTGCCTGTAATCCCAGCTACTTGGGAGGCCGAGGTGAGAGGATTGCTTGAGCCTGGAAGGTCCAGGCTGCAGTGAGCCATGATTGTCCCACTGCACTCCAACCAGCCTATGTGACAGTGAGTCCCTGTCTCAAAAAAGAAAAAAAAAGCATGTTATAATCTTTGCTTCACATAGAAGCGACTGTCTTGAAGTTCAAGAGTTTGTTTTCAGATAGGTGAGATAAAAGAGAAATCTGGTTTGGGACACCATTTTCTGTTAAAACATAAGTAAGAACCTGCATACATGTGCCCTGCATCT
The DNA here is from genome assembly GCF_030222135.1 of Aotus nancymaae. Taxonomy (NCBI): domain Eukaryota; kingdom Metazoa; phylum Chordata; class Mammalia; order Primates; family Aotidae; genus Aotus; species Aotus nancymaae. Next base: position 415,584 of record NW_026988460.1, read on the forward strand.
GCGTTTTCTATTTGGAGGTCCTGGGATACTGAAACATAATTGTTAAATATTGCCATAATTGACCAAATACTGGAATTCATTGAAATCCTTCATTTTATTCTCAGGTAGTTTTATTGTGTTTAACTAGAGATTACAATCTTTAGGACCTAACAGTGCTGTTACATGTGACTTAAAGCTTTGGTTTTTTACAGGTTAACAACCTAGTTGGTGTAGATGTTTGAAGAACTTTTTAAGGCAAACTTAATGTTTCAAAATTAGTTATTTGTGTGGAGATAACTTCTGCCTTTCAGAAATATCACCCATGCTGTATATTCACTCTGTACTTAGTTTCTGACTCACTAAACATGTGTTACTTAGATTTCACCTAGGTGAGGAAAAAGTGAGGCAATAAGCCTTTTTGATTTTTCTGAGAGATGCTGAATAAATGAATATATTTACATGGCGGAGAATACTGGTTTTGCATACAAACAGATAAACCACATGGTCGCAACTGCATTCTGTTCTTTAGAAAATTTGTTTTGACATACGTCATGCTGGTAATTAATTTCTAGGCTGCAATCCTTGAAAGTATTGTGACCTTACTGAGATGACTTTGTTTACTCAAAATGGCAGTGTTTTCTTGGAAATTTAATTGAGGTCTTCTGCATTATGCATATTTATAAAAGATCCTTCAGACTTGATTTTAGTTGAGGTATTGCTTTTGTACAGATTCTCTGATAGAACAAGAGAAGAATTATTGCCGAATGAAACACAGCTTCTTCTAAAAATGAGAAAAATAAGAAGTGATACTTCTGCTTTAAGCAAATTTTTTTGCATTATAGTTTAGATTCTTACTTTATTCTGGCACCAATATAAAATCTTTTTGCCAAGAGCTTGTTTGTTGTTTCAGTAGGAAAATAAATCAAAACCTTAGTGAGAATCACCTGGAAATGTATACATTTATTCTGTATGCCATTTTTTCTTTAGTTTCTCTCCCTAGGAGTTGCCGATGAGAATGAGATTGAAGTTTGGGTCCATGCATTATAAGATAGATTCTGTGTGTTCTTTAGATTGTGTGAATGTTGTCGCACTTTTTTTTTTTTTTGACTGCATTTGATGTTTGTGGAGATTGCATGCTTATCCCTGATATTCTCTGAAATTATTTTAGTTACTGTGAATTTTAGATGGAGACTAAGCAAGGTCAGCAGATTACGCTATTTACCTCACCCTTTCAGTGTTCATTTTTCTCGTGATCTTTGCCAAACTAGATGTGGTTAAGCATGCTGGTGCAGTGATATTACTGCAGTAAGATGAAAGTAGGGAGCAGAATCATAGCTGCTTTCATAACCAGGATGATTTCAGTGCCATTGGCCTGAAAATATTATGGAGAGCAGCCTCAGACTCTTGGATGTGAATTAGAAGGTCTTTTATAGAGGAAGAAAACAGAGTGAAGCAAATTGTTTCAAAAGAAGCAGAAATCAGTTAAACTTAGCAGATGTCTTTTGTCCGCAAACTTCACTCAGCAGTCCTTTTTGGAGTGCCTACTGTGTTTTGGGGCACTACAGGGAACACTCCTGCCCTGAAGGATTCACTTCCTGGCGGGGAAACAAATAGGGAAGTAGACACTTTCAGTGCAGTGTCATAAGCACTGTAATGATAAGTATATACAAGATGTAGCTGGGGTTGCAGAAAAAGTAATGCTTGAGTGATGCTCAATTAGCATAAAATGACTCTTAATTGTTGAAGGAGTGGCAGTTAGAAGTAGTCAAGGATATAGGGAGATAGAACAGCAAGAGCAAAGGCACAAGCGTGTGAAAGTACATGGCCCGTGTGTAACTTGCTTATTGACGCTTGCCGACAATGTAGGAGCTTTCTGTTTTCCCCTGCCTCACCTATGGACTAGCAGACTAAAAGACAAAAACTGATGTCATTGTAGTTCTAATTTTAATTACAAGTAAGACTGGACATATCAGCATATATCTGAGAAAGATTTCTGAGAATGATTTTATTTACTTTCCTTTCACCTGATTATTTGAAACTTCCCAAAATTCTTGTGAGGATTAAATGAGGGGATCTGGGGAAGTGCTTTGTTTAGTGCTTGTCCCATAGTATGTACTCAGAAAGTGTTAACTGAGATGATTAGTACTCTGGTAACTGAAAGAGCATTGACAGTAAAGGACACCTGATAAGGCTTGGCTCTGTGTCCTCACCCAAATCTCATCTCGAATTGGAATCCCCATGTGTCAGGGGAGGGACCTGGTAGGAGGTGATTGGATCATGGGGTGTTTTCCCCCGTGTTCTTCTGGTGATACTGAGGGAGTTCTCACAAGAGCTTATGGTTTTAAAAGTGTTCAGCAGTTCCCCCTTTGTGCTCTCTATCTCCTGCTACCATGTAAGATATGCCTAGCTTCCCCTTTGCCGTCTGCCATGATTATAAGTTGCCCAAGGCACCCCAGCCATGTGAACTGTGAGTCAAACCTCTTTCCTTTATAAATTACCCAGTCTCTATAGCAGTGTGAGAATGGACTGATACAACACCTAAGTATGGAATCCAGCTCTATCCCTTAGCAGTCCATATGCTCCTGACAAGTTTACTTAATCTGAGTCCAGGTTTGCCCGTTTGTGCTAGGAACGTTACATAAACCTTTCTCATTGATACCTTTATGCAGTTCTACAAGGTGGCTATGATAGCAGTGTTGCCTGCTAGGAGATTCAGAAATTAAACCTGCCTTTAGGTTGTTAGGTTCTTTAACAGGGATGAAGCCTTGATCTATCTGCTTTTAGACATGTTGATGACGATAACAATTGCTGTGTTTGAATGAGAGGCCAGATAACTGTTACTGCTTGTAAAGCTCTTTAGCGATAATGAGAGTGTTTTATCCAAATGTCTTATAGAGAGGCATCTCTATAATTGTAATAAATTGCAACCTGCAGTTGATATTCACTGGCTACTTCTGTAGGAAAAACAGCATATTGGTATAATAAAGTTATCCTAATTGATGATTGAGCTGATCAAGATTCCTAATGGAAGTGGGTTGGGAAAATTCTATGATTGTTCATTTTTGACTTTCTTAGGGAGATTGCACCATTTGGATGTTTTCCACTGAAAAATGTTGCCAAGCAACTGTCGAAAGAACTTCTATTGCATCTTTACTGTCCTTAAGGCTCTATGTACTGTTTCCTGCTTATGATAGTACAGGAGAAAAAAAATAGTCCTATCTGATCAGGGAGAATTTTCCCACTCCTTGTTTCAGTGCGGTGTATCTGTCTCTGTGTATGCTTGTGTGAAATTGTTTTCTTCGATTTACCTCATTCTGTTTTGGTTTGTCCTTATAGTTGGGTTGTGTCTTATCTTTCCAGATAGCATTTAAGTTCTTCTGAAAACAGCTACTGGGTTTTTACCTGCTTGTAGGATGCACGGGCTCTAGCATAATCCCTTCTACACAGTGAGCACTCAGTAAATACTTGTTTTCCTTCACTGCTTTAAGTTTGATTCATTTTTGTTCAGATGCTACCTGACATCCTGATCATTTCAGGATCATGAGGGAGCTCTAAGGGGGCTAGGAGTTATGTAGGGTGGTGAGTCAGCCTTTTGATATACTACATTACTATGATCTTTGCATGGGATGGGTGATGAAATACCAACGGGTATACACTTTAAGATCCCAGTCATCTTAAACCTGGAAAAGCTCATTTTTATGTCTAGTTTTATTGGGAAAGTAGTAAGTGCTATAATTATTCATTTATTTTCTGCATCTTAGCACTTCTACTGAAAAGGAAAAAAAATGATTCAAAGTCTTTCCAAACTTCTAATGTGAAATTGTTTTTCAGTTAAAATCCAATGCAAACATATTGAACCCTATTTTAATCCTACATAATTCATTTTATTAACTATGACCAAATAGAACATCTGTTAAAATTCCATAATGCTAGCTTCATGGGAAAAGAAAAAAAATCCCTGTTTGCTCTTGGAATTTGTCCATTGTTTTATTATTCAGGCTTTCAGTAAATGTGTAATGAGACATTCTTACTGATGGAAATATTAAACAAATGAAAATGAAATTTCCTCTTTTATCATAGAGGTTTATAAAATGAGTCACTTAACTGCATTTACATTATTATAACTTCACTATAGAGATGTTCTGTGAAGAATGAGTGCTGGTTCATTCAGTTCATTCTTTAATTCAAGAACCTAAAATCATTACTCCTCAAACCTGGACTTTAGCCTCTAGTTCTTCATCATCTCTTAAATAAGCAAACATTTTTAGGAAGAACAATTGAATAAAATTATCTTCATGTGGAAATATTACTCTAGCCCTTCAGTGCATATTTTCTCATGTTTCGTTTACATGAAACCAGCTGCTATTTACTTTTTTCATTCCTTGGACAAATTTCATTTATGCTGTGAAGTGACTTGAAAATGCTACATATTTTCATTGTTGCATGTTGGCTGTGTTGTCCTGAAGGGGCACCAGTTCCTGTGTATATGGTTTACTGGGATGTAAATGCAGTAATAGGATGCTTCACTATAAACACATTGAAAGCTATTGGATACAGGTGGAAATTATCTCTTAATTCTTTATTTAAATGTTGTGATTATAAACCATAGTGTTGAAGTAGCTCTCTGTTGTTCCTTTGTGGTTTTCATCCCATGTGAAATGTCCTCTGTCTTCATCTTCGTGTGTCCATTTGGATTGCATTTAGGCTGCAAATAACAGAAAATTTCACTACAGTGGTTTCACCAAAGAAGTTTTCTGTTTTTCTCTTTTGCATCAAGAAATCTGAAGATGACCATTCTAAGGCTGGTGTACTGGTTAGATGAGGGCAAGGAGAATCCAGTGTTTTTCATTTTGCCTGGCTGACTTTAATGCTGTGGCTAATTGACTCATCATCACAAAATGGCTGCTCTACTTTCAGGCATCATAGTTCCATTCCAGGCATGAAGAAGGGGAAGGGCAGGAAGCAGTACTAACTTTATCTATCCTTTTGTTTGTCTCGAAAACAAAAACTTTCCTGGGACAGATGGTATCTCAGGGCCTTTCTGAGTTCTGTGGGGATTGGGAAGTTGAGTATGTAGCTTTTCAATGTAGTAGATGAAGGCAGGCAAAGGGCGGAGTGGGGGCAGTGGGACTACTGTTACTGAGTCACCCCACAGGATCTGCCATATTCTGTCCCTTCAAACCCTTCCTGCTAAAGTTCTGTCTCTTCAGAAAGAAGACCATTTTATCTGTTTCTAGCTTCAGCCCACATGCGGGCATCCAGTGTTGTTAAGATCCATGAGTACTTGTCTGTACCACTATTTTTTTTTTTTTGTCATTCTACTCTGTAAATGGAAATGTCTGTTCATTTTCTTTTTCTGCCGCCTTTGTTCTTTTGGGCACCAGTGTAGAAACTCATCTTTAAAAATTATTTGGTGGTCTCACTGAAATTATTTTGAGGGCACAAATTTACTTCCAAGTTATTTACTTATATATATAGTTTTGATTTACAAGTTGAAATCTCAGAATACTTCCAGTATTGATATATTCATATGTGAACACCTAAAAATATGTGTCATTTTAGACGGAAATAAAATGACGTTGACGTTTACCAAGTACTTAGAATGTTTCAGTCATTGTGCTAAGTTCTTTACATACATTATTTCTCATAGTCCTCACAGTAGCCCAAAACATGATCCCTACTTGACAGAAACTAAAGCTTGGTAAGTTGTGGTTGGCCCAGGGTCTCATAACCAGTAAGGGAGAGATCAGAGGACTCCAGAATCCACGAACTTAACCTTTATGGTGAGCTGTATATTTTTCATTTTGTAAACAGATAAATTTTTCTGGGGAGGAAAATATATATTTAAAATGAATAATCCACATTTATATCTGTCTGTAGTCTTAAGCCTTTACATAGGCGTTAGTGCCGGGAGTTTGGGGAGAATAAGTTATCAGCAACTGGAAGCCTACATGATACTAAAAATAAATAAATTAGAGGACATAAGGAAGTGTAAGGAATCTGTGTTGCTGGAAGTGTTCATGAAGAACTGTGGCTTATAAATGCATATTACGTTTCTCTGATTTTCCCTTGTCTAGATATTAGTTCACATGCCCCTTCTCTGAAGGATCTCCTGTGATCACTCCAGCTAAAATAGACCAACCCCATCCCCAGTCACTTACCTGTTACCATTGCATGCACTGATGTTTGAAATTACCTTCGTTTCTTGTTCAAAAACTAATTATGTCTGTTGTGCCTCCACTAGAATGTATGTAACAGGAGGGCACATGCCTCCCGTTTTGTTCCTTATTATTAATCTAACACCTGGAAGAGTGTCTGACACATAGCACCCTCAGAAAATACTTAACAAACAAACCAGTGACCTAATCTACTTGCTTCTCAAAAGCAGACCAGTTTTAAGTACTTAAATATTTAAGATCTCCAGATACATTTGACAAGGATTATGTTCTCACTTAATTCCTAGGCAAGTTAATGGTTTTCTGCCAGATAAACTCTCTGTACTTCCATTGAGATTAATTTTCTTGTCTTATCATATTTCCTGCTGTCTACAAATAGCTCTTATTTTAATTTTGTCATTTCTAGTTACTCCTGTAAATATTTCATATATGCAAAACAGTTTTTGAAATTACATATGAAAATAATAAAACAACTTAAGACGATCCTTCATCAGGTGTTTGGAAATTATCTCCAGTGAATACCACGTGGGTCAAGAGTTATGATGTTCTCAGTACTGTATACTGTCTTATTGTGTGAATAAACACCATCTTATATGGAGTATTAAGAAGCTATAGATGTAAGAAAACTAAGTTTGAAGTCAAATCTAGTTTTTTAGATGAGTAATTCAAAAATAGCAATTGGAATCATTTAAAGGAAGTTAAAATGTTTTTCTGTGGGTTCGAATACCTGGCTACAGATTAGCATCACATAATGAAAATAAAGTTTGAATACTAATTATGATCGTTAACTTTACATGTATTTTCCTAATCCTTAAACTGTAAGACATTAGCCTGTTTGTACAGATCATAAGTGGAGGCTTAGAAAAATTAAGTAATACAACTAGGAGGTGGCAGGGCTGGAATTGGAGGTCAAATCTATGTAATTCCAAGGGCTGTGATTACACTTTGCTTCCTGCTCATGTCTTTTGGGTAAATTCACTGATAGTCCTCTAAGAATTTTCCTAAATCCTAAGAAAATAATACGTTGGGAGATCTGCAAGACTTGAACCAAATCTTGACCTGAGTGAGAGGGGAGCACGGTTTCTGAGTGTTAGAAGATTTTAAAGGATAGAAATGGAACCATTTTTATGGGCACAACACAAGGAGATGCTTCTAAATTAGACATTAATATTGATTTTAGCTTCCTTTTTCATCTGGCCTTTATGAAGGTTGCTTAAAAATGTTTTGATTGTAGTCTTCTGTCTTTTTTTGTTCCTTGGTTTCATCATGTGTTCTGAAAAACAGTAGAGTAGGTGGGAAAAGGCTGATAATCTTTGGCCTTGAACAGGTTTTGGTATATAGCCAAGTAACTAGCAGATAATTTATTGACTAGTGAAGAAGCAGAATTTTTGTGAGGAGATAATTTTTTTTTCGTTTTTGAATATGCTTTGCGTTTTGTTATTGAACTTGTCCATGCAAAATTCACGTTATGGAAGAATACACCAGAGGGCGCACAAGGTCTGTATTTTAAATGTTGGTGACCAAAACCTCAAAATGAACTTGGGAGCTGCTTCCTGGCACTGTGTTTTTTTTTTTTTTTTTTTTTTTTTTAAAAGGTTCACATTAGAAAATGAACACTTAAGCATAACAGTGTTTTCCGATCAGGATACCTGAATGGATAAATTTGTGTTATCTTTTGGTACATATGTGCATGGAGTTCTATTTATTTGTTTGGGTTCTAATTTTTTAAAACTTTTACCATGGAAAAAGTTAAAGCCACACAAAAAATGATTAGTAAAATGAATCCCTGTAGCCTCATGAATTACCAGCTCTTGAGCAATATTGTTCCATCTATACCCAAACCTACTTCCCACATGTCTCTATGATATTGAAGCAAATACCAGACGTTCTGATTTCATCCAGAAATACTTCACTATGCATCTGTAAAAGATAATAACTGTAAGTACATACAACTTATCAAAAATGAATGTCATAACAGAAAGACAAGTATTGTGTGGTCTCATGTGTAATCTAAGAAAGTCAAATTCATAGAAGCAGAGAGTAGGACTATGGTTCTCTGGGGTTAGCAGGTGGGGAAATGGGGAGATGTTGGTCAGAGAATGCAAATTCTCAGTGATAGGATCAACAGGCTCTGGGTATTTAAGGCACAACATGCAAAGTGATGGATATGTTAATTAATTTGATTGTGGTAATCATTACACAATGTATATCAAATCATCACATTGCTAACTTTAATATATATAATCTTTATTTGTCAGTTATTTTTAAAAATGGATATCATAGTCTTGAAGTATTTCCCCAAAGCTATTTGTCAATTACAAAGGAGAAAATAGTAATTTTACAGTTGGAAAGACTGGCAGTTGCTATTTTATCCAAGTGACCAAGATTAATATCACCAGTACTAAGATATATTGACATTATACATCCCTAATATAATGCACCAAGAAGGACACAGTGTCACTTCTTTGGTCTTCTTGCCAAAGATGCATAATCTCAGTGTGATCATGAGAAAACATCAGACAAACCCAAATTGAGAAACATTGTACAGAATTGTCAAAGTCATGATAATTAAAGAAAGATGAAAGAACGATCACAAGTAAGAGGAGACTAAGGAGACACAACAAGTAAATGCAGTGTAGCATCCTGGATTTGATCCTAGAGTAGGAAAAACTGGTGACATTCAAAATCTGTAATTTAGCTATTAGCATTGCAGCAAAACTGGTAGCTGGTTTTGATAAGTGTACTCTGGTTATTAACATTAGAGAAGCCAATGTATATGTGAGCTTTGCTATTTTAGCAACTTCTATGAAAGTTTGTTTAAAAAAACAAAAAGCTAAAATAAATGCCAGATTTGGACATTGTATGAAATACTTATTATTCTAAAATAATGGCAATAAGTTTAAAATTTAATTTATTTTATTGTTAACTTGTATCAAAATAATATGTGCAATTAGTAACAACCCAAATAATGTAGAAAGGCTTAGGAAGAAAAACAGCAGTCTCCTGCCCATCCCCTTTCCATTCTGGTTCCACTCTCTAGAGGTAACCTTTTTCTTTTTTTTAAATTTTAATTGCTTTGTTTTTAGTTCTTATTTCATCGATACTTCCGGATAATATATTTAAACATCTGTTTTTTAATTTGTCGGTAGATTCAGTCTGTTGAGTCTTTGGGATGGAAGATGTGATTAAGCTCACATTATGCTCTTCCCCAGCTCTGTCTCATCCTAGCATTCCACTTATATAAATTCCATTCCTCCGGTCATTTTAGAAACCTTAAGTCATGCATTTGTTTCTTTATTTCATATCCTACCAACTTTCAGCATCTTGCAACTTTCTCTTGACGTGATGAGGTACTTTCTTTTTGCCACTTTGTCCTCTTTAACCTGCGAATTCCACTTTGCGGAAAGACTTCTCTCAACTATACTTTCATTCTACATTGTCAAGTGGGTTGACAGTTTCATCCTGTCTTTTACCCACAATCACTTCTTTCATGGTTTTTCTGTATTGAGTCTGAAAGTAGAGTACTGGTGAACTAGTGTTTATGTTATCGAGAAGACGTCATGATGAGTGATCAGACCATGTAGTGTGCTAAACCTGTACTTTTGTGTGTGTGTGGGGGGGACATATCACCTTGAGAGATGGTTTCAGCATCAGAATCGAATAGGCTTTCTTTTCTTGCACTCTATGAGTTGCTAAAATTTAATTGTGTAGTTTCCAACATTTGGGGCATGAACTTGTCTTTTTTTTCTTGGAGTTTCTAATTGTCTTCTCTACATAAAAAAGGCATTATTTGCATTATTTTTAAGTATGACAACTTTGGAAACATACTCTTTGTCCTGAGTCTCCTTTCCCCCTGGGAATCTTGGAATCTTTCATTCTCTTGTTCAAATCCAGTGTTATTCACTGTGTCTGGGCTTTTTTCATTGCCTTCTTGGGTCAGATTTGCTGTTTCCTGAAGGCCGCAGAGCATAGTGGGTCAGACCAGGACTTTGTGGCCAAACAGCCTAGGTTTTGTTGAACAGCTCTGCCTCTGTCAGGCTTACACCTGGTGCTGTAGTGTCCTCATCAAATGAAAATGCTTTAAGATATGATAAATATAAGAATATAGTTCATTTGTTTGAAGGTTTTTATTTGATCCTGATTTTCTTTTTTGGTCAGGTAATTATCTGTCTCTAGTGCCTATTATTTTTACAAATCTCTCATTAAAGACAGTTGATGATAACCATTCTAATGATTCTTTGGCCTCAAATGTGTTTTATTGATTTTTTTTTATAGTAGGAAGGAATTATGTTAATGTTACGATTCTTAGAAAAGCATTTTGATCTTATTAGTTTAGTATGCACCCTAATTATGTTTTGGAAATAAGTGATTTAATTGATCTCTGGGAGTCTTACAAATTGATTACCAAGTTTCTGATAAAGCTTGCCTGTGCCTTGATCCACATATTATAAGTCTTTCCTATTGTTGGTGAATTTTTCCCTACTTCTGTTTTAGATAATGGAATGATGACTATGTTAAAAATCACTTTGGGGTGAAATTTATTATCCTTTATAGGGTAAATGACAAACATGTCAATTACCTGGTAGAAGATACTAATAGTATCTGTGTTCACAGTCGTCTGTGCTATCTCTTACGTTGACTAATGAAGATCTTGTGATAATTAGATACTCTGTGGATTATCTTTTGGTTCACACTATTGTTTGCCAGCATTTTCTCATCCTTATTGACATTTAATATGAGTTTGAAAAAGTAGTGTGAACAACAAATCTCAACCATTAAGTTTTGATTAAGTGAAAACACCAAGGGTCTGGTATGTAGTTGCCTCTTGGTAGGTGGTAAGTTCTGGTCACATTATTTTTCTGTATTTGAAGGAGAAAGTAGGTTGAATTTATCTATCATCTGCCATATACCAGACTAGTTACTTTTCATATATTTTCTTTTCATTTAATCTTCATGGTAATTCTCAGTCATTATTGCCAACTGAGTAATTGGAAAGTAAGCACCTCTTCAATACCTTGTTATGATTCCCAGTCAATCTCTAATGTTCATCTACCTTGTAAACCATTTTATATGCTAACAGACATTTCTCTGTTTAATACCAGTGAGAAAACTGACCCTTGGTGATATAACTTGATCTACATAAAGCACGAAACACTGTTAATGGAGGGCAGACTTGGGCTCTGAATTCTTTGAACTCTTAACACTCTTTTTGTAACAATATGTGTATTTCCTTTCTTCTGTTTGGGGTATGAGTGAGGAGGTTTGAAATGAATAGTAACACCACCTTTTTCTTTTTTCCTCCCTCTCCTGCTTTTTATTTTGAAAAATTATAATTTACAGAAAAGGTAGAACATGTATTTTTTTCACCAAGGTTCACCACATTTTGCTTCATCTGCTCTACCCCTCTTTCTCTTTTCCTGAAATATTTTAAGTACCAGAGAATCTGACACTTACCATTCAGTATTCCAGCATGTCTCCTAAGAACAGAGTCATATTTCTCACAACTACAATGCCATTATCACACCCAAGAAATTTAACATTAACACCCTAATATTATCTAATGTGTGGTCAGTTTCCCTGTTGTCCCAGTGATAAAAGCCTTATAACTTCTTTCTCTCCTCAGGATGCACAAAGGATCATACATTGCATTTGGTTGTCAGGGTCCCCAACCTTTTTTATTTCCTCCATGACATTGACTTCTGTAGAGTCCAAGATATTTGTCCTGTAAATGGTCCCATAATCTGGATTATCTGACTTCCTTATGATTAGATTCAGGTTAATTTTTTTTTTTTTTTTACGTGGATACCTGAGTATTTTTGGGTGTTTCTCATTGAGTTATGCCAGGAGGCATATAAAGTCTTACACTTGGTGAGTTTAATCATCTGATTGTTTTCCAGTTTGCTATACACTAAAAGTTCAGTTATCCTTTGATGTTAAGAGGCAATATATGGGGTAATATTTTGAGAACACACGAGCATCCTGTTCCCCAATAATCTTTCACCTAATGGTTTTAACATCTGTGGATACTTCTTGTCTGAAGCTGTTTATTACATTGGTGGTTACAAAATAATGATTTTCCTAATACTTCATTTTTCTATGAATTTGTTAGCTGGCATTCTTCAGTAGGGAAGAGTTTCCTCCCTTGCCCTCCAGACCCTTATAAAAAAAAACCCCATGGACTCATGGATTTAAAAAAATAGCCTAATTGAGATACAATTCACGTACCAAACTATTGACTCATTTAAAGTGACAGTTCAAGGGATTTTAGTGTATTCACAAGTATGTGCAATCACCACCATAGTCATAGATTATTTTTTGTTTAGTAATTATACTCTATTACCATTGTTATTCTTTTGATACTTAAACTGTCCCAGATTTGGCCAGTGGGAGCCTCTTTAGTCTACTTCTCTGTTCGTGTAACATTTCCCCATTAGTCTTTTTTTTTTTTTTTTTTGCGATGGAGTCTTGCCCTGTTGCCCAGGCTGGAGTACAGTGGCACGATCTCGGCTCACTGCAACCTCTGCCTCCCAGGTTCAAGCGATTTTCCTGCCTCAGCCTCTCGAGTAACTGGGGTTACTGGTGCATGCCCCCATACCCGACTAATTTTGCATTTTTATCGGAGATGGAGTTTTACTATGTTGGCCAGGCTGATCTCAAACTCCTGACCTCAAGTGATCCACCCACCTTGACCTCCCAATCCTGGGGTTACAGGCATGAGCCACCATGCCCAGCCCCTATTAGTCTTTGAGAACCTTCTTACTGGGGTCTTAGTCTTTTTTTTTTTTTTTTTTTTTTTTTGAGATGGAGTTTTGCTCTTGTTGCCCAGGCTGGAGTATAGTGGCACAATCTTGGCTCACTGCAGTCCGCCTCCTGGGTTCAAGTGATTCTCTTGCCTCAGCCTCCTGAGTAGCTGGGATTACAGGTGTCTGCCACCATGCCCAGCTAATTTTTGTATTTTTGGTAGAGACCGGGTTTCACCATGTTGGCCAGGCTGGTGTCAAACTCCTGACCTCAGGTGATCCACCCGCCTCAGCCTCCCAAAGTGCTGGGATTACAGGCATGAGCCACCGTGCCTGGCCAGGGTCTTAATCTTACCCATTCCAGCAGTCAGCCCCTACCCAAGGAGGCCTCGATTCCCTTTGGTGGGGAGTGGTATTTAGAAACTATAGGTGTATCATTGCATCAGAAAAAAAATATTTCATTTTTCCCATTTTATATATTTACATCAGGCAAGAACAACACAGAATTATGATTTATTTAAAAAATTATACTGTAAACTTATTTCCGGTGTACAGTGCTGTGAATTCAGCATATGTACAGATTTGTGTAGCCATCATCACCGTCAAGATAAAGAACATTTCCATTACCCAAAATTCCCTTGTGCTACCCTTTGTAGTTATACACATTTCCCTGCTTCTTACTGCTGGCAACTTTACTGATCTGTTCTCCATCACTATAGTTTTTTTCTTTTTGAGAATGTCATTTAAATGGCATTACAGAATATAGAGCCTTTTCAGATTGGCTTCTGTCATTCAGTGTAATGCCTTTGAGATTCATTGCATCAATAGTTTATTCCTTTTTTTTTCTTTTTTTGAGATGGAGTTTCACTCTTGTTGCCCAGGCTGGAGTGCAATGGCACAATCTCCGCTCACTGCAACATCCCCCTCCCAGGTTCAAGCGATTCTCCTGCCTCAGCCTCCCTAGTAGCTGGGATTACAGGTGCCCACTACCACGCCCAGCTAATTTTTTGTAGGGACGGCGTTTCACTGTGTTGGCCAGGCTGGTCTTGAACTCCTGACCTCAGGTGATCCACCTGCCTCAGCCTCCCAAAGTGCTGGGATTACAGGTGTGAGCAACCGTACCCGGCTAGTTTCTTTCTTTTTATTGCAGGGTATGGTATTCCACTGTTTGGACGTATAATGGAATACAAAAATTGTGGTTTACCCTTTGATCTATTGAAGGACATTTGAGTTCTTTCGGGGTCATTATGAAGAGAATTGTTGTAAATGGTCATGTATGAGTTTTTGTGTGAACGTCGCTTTCATTTTTCTAGGTAGAAACTCAGGAATGGGTTTGCTGGGGCATATGGTGAGTGTGTATTTAACTCTATTAGAAACTGTGAGCTCTTTTCTTTCTTTTTTTATTTTTATTTTTTTGAGACAGGGTCTCACTGTGTTGCCTAGGCTGAGTGCAGTGGCACAGTCTTGGCTCACAGCAACCTCTGCCTCCCGGGCTCAAGTGATCCTCCTACCTCAGCTTTCTGAGAAGTTGGAACTACAGTAGACATGTACCACCACGCCTGGCTAATTTTTGTATTTTTTGGTAGAGATGGGATTTTGCCATGTTGGCCAGGTCTCGATCTCCTGGGCTCAAGCAGTCTACCTACCTTGGCATCCCAAGGGGTTATAGGTATGTGCCACTGCACCTGGCCCAAACTCTTTACTATAGTGGCTGTACAATTTTACATTCCCACCAGCAGTATATGGTTCGCACTTGATATTGTCAGGAGTTTTATTTTAGCCATTTTAGTAGTTGTGTAATGATACCCCATAGTGGTTTTATTTATTTATTATTGCTTTAACCTTAGTTGACTCTTTAATCACAAAAGTTAAATACTCCAGAAAATAAATTTATTTGCAACAAAGAACCACACATACTTATGGGAGAGAAACTTTCTATAAGACTGAAAGTTGAGAATATTGAGAGCTCTTCATCTTGAACATGGTATCTCCTTTATTTTTGTCTCCATTTTCTTTAATGTTTTGATAAGACTTTATAAATTTGTTGACAATTGAGTACTTTTTGATTTATTCTTAGATAATATTTTCTGATGCCACTGAAATGTCATCTATGTCTTATTTATGCTAAAATATTTTAAAGTAAATTGATACTACATACTTAAATGCTTCAGTATAGGGTGGGTGTGGTGGCTCACGCCTGTTATCCCAGCACTTCCAGAGGCTGAGGCAAGAGGATTGCTTGAGCCCAGGAGTTTGAGACCAGCCTGGGCGACATAGTGAGACGATGTGTCTACAGAAAAATTTTTAAAAAATAGCTGCCTGTGGTGATGCACACCTGTAGACCCAGGGATTTGGGAGGCTGAGGTGGGAGAATCACTTGAGCCCAGGAAGTAGAGGCTGCAGTGAGCTTAGATTATGCCACTGTATTCCAGTTGGGGCAAAAGAGCAAGACCCTGTCTTGAAAAAATAAGTATGTATTTCTAAAATAACACTTAACAAAAATTATTTCCTAATATCATCTGTCACCAAAAACTAAGCCATTAAATACAAAAAGGGGTGCAGGCTCTTTAGTAATTAGAAATATAAATTAAGACAAAGAGATATGGTTGTACACATGTGAAACTGGCAGAAATTTAGAAGTCTGATGCCAACTGTTAGAATGCTGAGTGCTGGAACTCTAATCCATTGCTATCAGAAAAGGAATAAAAGTCCCTCTGAAAAAAATAGTTTCATATTATACAGTAAACCTGAAGATGCGTATAAGCTGATTTTCTCCACAACTGCCAGGTATATACCTAACAGAAATGCATATGTGTGCCAAGAGACACATGCAACAGTGTTCATATCACTATTGTTCGTGATAGGAAAAATTTGAGATAAATGCTTCTTAAGATAAACTATGATATGTAAGTACATGGAATAATAGACAGTCGTGTAAAAAGAACAAACTGCAGCTTTTACAACAACATGGATCAATCTTAACAAATTTTATGACAATAAAAAAGAGATGCAAAGTAACACATGTAGTGTAAGTGTTCATACAGAGTTCAGAAGCAGTGCTTGCCACATTTTCAAATGGTACAATATACATAGAAATTTTCGAATATATATGTATAGCCATCTCTTGAGATGTAAAGATAACATGGTGAAAGGTTAATAATAATTGGGAATCTAGGTGAAGAATATGCAGAAATTCATTGGACTATTTTGTTACCATTTTGTAGATTTGAGATTTTTCAACATAAAAAGATAGGAAAGAGTTAAAAATCAGATAAAGCTAACTTACATTGTTTTGGAGTACAAACATCGGTAGTAAAATGATAAAGAAAATATCGTGATTCAGAATAGTACCAGCTCTGGGAAGAAGGATGAACTTTTGCTGAGGGAAAGCCTAGTAAAAGGCTTCTGGTGCTGATTTTTTCTTTACCTGGGCAAATGTGTGAGCTTTCCTTTCTAATTATTTATTAAACTATCTCTATGAATTCTATGCATTTTTCATACACATTTCATAGGGGAAAAAAGGTAAAAACAATGTAACAAGGTATATACAATACTTTCAAAGACAGATTGCTATACCCTTGGTAAACATTATTATTTTTTAAAAACGCTGCATTTGCTTTCTAAAAAGCAAAGTGAGTAAGTGGATTTTTTGCTGTGCGAGTTGTTTACTTGAGATCAACTTATCAAAGGCACTTACTGAGGACCAGTTTTTGAGGCTGCCAATATAACAATGTCATCTTACTTTTACATAAGATAGTTCTTATGCAGCCATCAGTTTTGAATCTTGTTTAGTTTGTTAATACTAGGTAATAGATTCTTTTAAATAAGCTCCATGAACTGCAGTATGATACCCTTATATTCATTTTGGCAGATATTATAGCATCTGCAACTTAAACATTTGTTATAAGAAAATTTGACTCTGGGGTAACAGCAAGACCCTGTCTCAAAAAAAAAAACCAAAAAAACCAAATCCAGAAACACAATGGATAAAAGTTTTATAATTGTTCAAATACCATACATGATTTATATTGTTCATGTGTAAATTTTGCCTATTTTCAATAGCTTTTTAAAATTTTCTCATGATTTCTCAGTATTTTTTTGTGAAAATTTGAAGTCCAAAGTTTGGTCAGAATTTCACATTCTCAAATTGACTTTTAATATGTTGATATTAATTCACTCTATCTTTGTCATTTAAATCAGTATCAAAATCTAAATCATCACCCTAACTTTTTCTCCATCTTCTTCTGTGGTTAGAACTTAGATTATTTTCAGTAATTTTTGTTTTTTCTGTTTATTAAAACAAAATAATAGTGACTTCTTTCCACATTGTGTGCAGACTTCACATTCCTAGGCACAGTGTATACATTATGTGATAAGAATCCTTCACTGACTTTTATAAATAACCATTTAACATATTTTTATGTTTTGATAATGGTTTATGTTTGTTGTATTTTATTAATGCATGCCATTTAAGAACTTCTTTACAGAGTTGACACATTCCATCATGAAAGTTTGCATTCATTTTCTTTGTCTGAACACTCTCATGAAATTTTTTTTTTTTTTTTTGAGATAGGGTCTTGCTTTGTCACCCAGGCTGGAGTGCAGTGGTGTGATCTCGGCTTACTATAACCTCCTCTTGGATTCAAAACTTGGAGGTTCCTTTTGTTTTTGTTTTGAGACGGAGTCTCACTTTGTTGCCTAGGCAGGAGTGAAGTGGTGCAATCTTGGCTCACTGAAACCTCTGCCTCCCAGGTTCAAGAGATTCTCCAGCCTCAGCCTCTCGAGTAGCTGGGACTCCAGGCACCCACCACCACACCCAGCTAATTTTTTTTTTTTTTTTAAGAGACAGGGTTTCACTGTGTTGGCCAGGCTGGTCTGGAACTCCTGACCTCAAGTAATCCGCCTGCCTTGGCCTCCCAAAGTGCTGGGATTACAGGCATGAGCCACCACACCCGGCCTGATTTTTGTATTTTTAGTAGAGATGGGGTTTCACCATGTTGGCTAGGCTGATCTCAAACTCCTGACCTCAAGTGATCCACCTTCCTCGGCCTCCCAAAGTGCTGGGATTACAGGCATGAGCCACCATGCCCAGCCCAAAACTTGTTATTTTTGAAGCCAGATGTATTCTGGGGTTTCTGAGACCGGCAATGAAACACATTCCCTTTCTGGGAGCTCACCACAGAAACCACCACCCTGCACTGAGGAGAGGGGAAATAATGCAGGAAAGGCAAAAAGACTATCCCCAGGAGTTGATGCTGCTTCTCATAGTGGTTTTAATTTTCAGTTCCCTAATGGCTAATGACGTTGAACATCTTTTCATATGCTTATTTACCATCCTTGCATCTTGTTCGTGAAGTATCTGTTCATCTTTTGTTCATTTTTAATTGTATGGTTTCTTTTGGAAGTTTAGAAGTTCTTCATGTATTTGGGATGCTAGTCCTTTTCTCTTACATGATTCGCAGTATTTTCTGATAACCTGTAACTTGTTATTTCTCTGAACAGTATTATTTGCAAAGTTAAAGTTTTAAATTTTGGTAAAGTCCAATTTATTTTTTCTTTTATGAATTGTACTTTGGATGTCATCTCTAGGAACTCTGCCTAACTCTAAGTCATTAAGGTTTTCCCCCATGTTTTCTTCTAAAAGTTTTACAGCTTTATGTTTTGTTTTTACATCTGTGATCCACTTTGAGTTGATTTTTATTTAACGGGTGAGGTTTAGCTCAGGGTTTGTTTCTTGCATATATAGATGTCCAGTTGTTCTAACAGCATTTGTTGAAAATATTATTTTTTTCCCTCACTGAAATGGTTTTGCATCTTTTCAAAAAATCAGTTGGCCAGATTTGTATGGGTCTGTATCTAAAAGAAATATATAATATTAAGGAACCTGTATATATAGGTTCCAAGGAATGTCTTTGTTTTTCTTCATCTATTCAGGTGTTTATTTTCATATTTTTGAACATCCCAGTCTTGAAAGATGGTGCTTTGATTTTCTAGGACATTTCCCTTTGTTTGTTTTTGTTTTTTCGAGACAAGGGTCTTTCTCTGCCACCCAAGCAGGGGTGCAGTGGCTCGATCTCAGCTCACTGCAACCTCCCTCCTGGATTCAGACTCCACCTGAGTAGTTGGGATTATAGGTGTGCACCACCATGCCCAGCTAATTTTTGTATTTTTTTTCTTATTTCTTTTTTTACCTTTTTTTTTTTTTTTTTCTTTTTCAGGGATTATTGCCTATAAGTATGGATCTTCTCTGAATTTTTGTATTTTTAGTAGAGACAAGGTCTCACCGTGTTGGCCAGTCTGGTCTTGAACTCCAGGCCTCTTGTGATCTGCCTGCTTCAGCCTCCTGAAGTGCTGGGATTACAGATGTGAGCCACTATGCCTGGCCTGTTTGTTTTTCTTAATTGATATGATAGCTATCTTAAAAAAATCTAAAAGTGTCTTCTCTCTCTTCTCTCCTAAAACATCTCTTTGTTCCTTTTGTTTTTTTTTTTTAAACTGATAGAAAGGACTGACTTTTTAGTCATTATTTTTACATTTCAGAAGTTAGGTATCTTTCACTTTTTCCTGTCTCTATTTTTCTGAAAATGCCTATTTTCTCTTGCGTTACCATACTGTTAACATGTAGACAGTGGGCTAGAAGCTCAGTTCTTCCTCTTTTTTGATTCATAATATAGTTAGTATTATTTCCTTACATAGATTGTGCCCTTTGTTTTTAAAATTACTGCTGTTGCGTTATCATGTAGTATGAATAATGTCAACATTCACCTACTAGAAGGAGAAGGTACTGTGTATTTTATTTTATCCAAGCACAAAGCATCTTTGCTTTGAGTTACCCTCCTTAAAATATCCTATAAAATATAAAATCTGAAATAAGTCGCTAAGATTACTGTTTACTTCGTGCTGAAGTAAACCTAGAACCTAAATTATTTATTATTTGCTTCTTATTGCAGCACTGCCTTCCCAGAATTGAAACTGTAAAAATCATGGAATTAATGTGAAGTTTTTAGTGCAGAGGACATCCTATAGAAATGTTCTTTGTACAGTATCACTCACAAGTTTACTGTAGTTTTGAGAATAAATATTGTTACTGAAGTGGTGACGCAGTAATTTTAGCTCACCAGAAAACATTTATAGAGTGAATGTAGGATACAGAGCTGTAGAATCAACTGGGAGGGGATGGGACAGAGGATAAAGATTCTACCCCTAGACAGCTGCTTCTGTTTGTGGGTGGAAGTGCATGGATGTTCATAAAGCAGTTCATTAGTAGTTGGATATTAAAAGTGTTGGAGTTCTAGCAAGATATGAATTAATAGACAGTGAAGGAACGAATCCTTGTTTCTGAATGAGTTGAATTTTGGGCAGTCCTTTTAGACAGATTAGAAAAAGAAAGGGTCGAATAATGAAATTGATATGTTGACGGTGGAAATCATTGTTTTTAAAGTATGCTTAACTGCCTTTAAGGAATATTTTTTACTCGTACTTTGAGTGGTACTAAAACATTGAGCTTGGACTTTGCTGGAATCACATGCACCAAACACCCCTTTGGGGTTGAGATTTTTGTTAATTCTTTATTAGATTCAGGGGTACACGTGCAGGTTTGTTACATAGGTAAACTTGTGTCATGGAGGTTTGTTGCACAGATTATTTTGTCACCCAGGTACTAAGTCTAGTACCCATTAGTTTTCTTCCTGATCCTCTCCCTTCTCCCAGCCTCCACTGTCCGATAGGCCCCAGTGTCTGTTGTTCTCCTCTATGGATCTATGTGTTCTCATCATTTAGCTCCCAGTTATAAATGTGAACATGTGGTATTTGGTTGTTTCTTTCTGCATTAGTTTGCTGAGGATAATGGCCTCCGGCAACATCTGTATTTCTGCAAAGGACATGATGTCATTTTTTCTTCTGGCTGTATAGTAGTCATGGTGTATTTGTACCACATTTTCTTTATACAGTCTATTATTGATGGACATTTAGGTCGATTCCACGTCTTTGCTATTGTGAATAGTGCTGCAGTGAACATACATCTGCATGTGTCTTTATGACAGAAGGATTAATATTCCTTTGGGTATATACTCAGTAATGGAGTTGCTGGGTCAAATGGTAGTTGTGATTTTAGGTCTTTGAGGAATCGCCATACTGTCTTCCACAATGGTTGATCCATTTTACATTCTCAACAACAGTGTATCCGTTCCTTTTTCACTGCAACCTCTCCAGCATCTGTTATTTTTTGACTTTTTAATAATAGTCATTCTGATAAGTGTGAGATGGTATGTCATTGTGGTTTTGATTTGCATTTCTCTAACCATCAGTGGTATTGAGCTTTTTTTCATATTTTGCAAAAGTTTTTTTCCGTTCTATAGGTTGTCTGTTTACTCCATTGAGAGTTTCTTTTGCTGTGCAGAAGCTCTTTAATTAGATCCTGTCAATTTTTGCTTTTCTTTCGATTGCTTTTCTTTCAATTGACATCCTCATCATGAAATCTTTGTGCATTCCTATGTCCAGAATGGTATTGCCTAGGTGTCTTCCAGGGATTTTATAGTTTTCAGTTTTACATTTAACTTTTTAATCCATCTTGAGTTAATTTTTGTATATGGTGTATGGAAGGGATCCAGTTTCAGTCTTCTGCATTTGGCTAGCCAGTCATCCCAGCACCATTTATTGAATAGGCAATCCTTTCTTTCCTCATTGCTTGTTTTTGTCAGTGTTGTTGAAGAGCAGATGAGTATAGGTATATGGCCTTATTTCTGGGCTCTCTGTTCTGTTCCATTGGTCTGTGTGTCTGTTTTTGTACCAGTACCATGCTGTTTTGGTTACTGTAGCCCTGTAATATAGCTTCAAGTCGGGTAGCATGATGCCTTTAGCTTTGTTCTTTTTGCATAGGATTATCGCCTTGGCTATTTGGGCTCATTTTTTGTTCCATATTGATTTTAAAATAGTTTTTTTTTTTAGTCGTGTCAAAAATGTCCATAGTAGTATTATAGGCACAGAGTTGAATCTATTGTGTAAATAGCTTTGGGCAGTATGGCCATTTTCATGAGGTTGATTCTTCCCATGAGCATAGAACGTTTTTTCATTTGCTTTTGTTGTCTCTGATACCTCTGAGCAGTGTTTTGAGGTTCTCCTTGCAGGATCTTGTATTTCCTTGGTTAGCTGTATTTCCAGGTATTTTCTTGTTTTTGTGGCAAATGTGAATGTGTGTTCATTCCTGATAGGTCTCTTGGCTTGCCTGTTGTTGGTGTATAGGAATGCTAGTGATTTTTGTACATTGATTTTGTATCCTGAGGCTCTGCTGAAGTGGTTTGTCAGCATAAAGAGCTTTTGGGCTGGGACTGTAGGGTTTTCTAGATATACGATCATGTCGTTTATTGAGAGGTGTTTTTTTTTTTTTTCTTTTTTTTTTTTTTTTTTGAGACCAAGTTTCACTCTTGTTGCCCAGGCTGGAGTGCAATGGTGTGATCTCGGCTCCCTGCAACCTCCTCCTCCTGGGTTCAAGCGATTCTTCCACCTCAGCCTCCCGAGTAGTTGGAATACAGGTGCCAGTCACCATGCCCAGCTGATTTTTATATTTTTAGTAGAGACGGGATTTCACTGTGGTGGCCAGGCTGGTCTCGAACTCCTGACCTCGTGATCTGCCCGCCTCAGCCCCCTGAGTAGCTGGGATTATGGGCATGTGCCACCATGCCCAACTATTTTTTTGTATTTTTAGTAGAGATGGGGTTTCACTGTGTTAGCTAGGCTGGTCTCGAACTCCTGACCTCGTGATCTGCCCTCCTCATCTTCCCAAAGTGCTGGGATTACAGGCATGAGCCACCATGACTGGCCATGTGTGTGTTTTTAAGACTATTTTTAAAATTCCATTTCTTAAAGAATTGGAGCCATCAAAGTTGGCAACCATTAAGCATGCTAATTAGTTCAACATACTAACCAATTCTCTGAATTATGAGTTCAAAGAAGCATGTGGACAGGGATGAAATTAAATTTGGGTACTTTTCACTCTAGTTGTTTTAGAATGCTCAGGTTTGCTTTGATCTGTAGATAACAGATGCTTTTTCATGCATGGTTTAGGGTGCATCAAACATGTTCAAAAGTGTGTCTCAGATACTTAAAATCAAGTTATTTTATTTTCCTGATATGCATGCATTTGCTTTATATTTCAAAATAAACTGGCATAAAATAGTTGTAAAATGCATAAAATTTACTTTATTAGTTGCTAAACTCTGTTGATGATTTAAATATCAGTTTTAAGAGTAAAAGCTTTGGCAACTATGAAAGGATAGGGAGTATATGTGTATATATGTGTTTACATAATATACTTTTAGGTATCTAAGTGAAGATAAATGTCTGTTTTACTTATATTAGCTAAATATTCTGTTTAACCTAATAATTATTTAATACTAGAATGAAGATCAAACCTTGTAGACTGTACAGAAACATTGTTTTTAACTTAAGTTTCACAGTTTACTACCCCTTTTGGCTCTTAACCAAAATTTTAGTATTGGGAAGAATTTTGTAACAAATGGCATCAACTAGATGGCAAATGGGATGAGAAAGGTGTAGGACCAAGAGGGTAAAAATTGAGAGGTTCTTGATTCCGTTTTTTACACTCCCTGGTCAGAAGGCTTGATGGGTGTAGGCCCTGCTCCAACCTACTGTAAGTTGCAGGAAGCCATATCACAAGAGTCCAGATTGTCGTCTAGTGGTGTAAGCCTCCCATTTACAAATAATAATAGGAATAAGAATGTATGGCATTGGGCTGGCATGGTGACTGACACCTGTAATTCCAGCACTTTGGGAGGTCGAGGAGGGTGGATCACCTGAGGTCAGAAGTTCAAGACAAGCCTGGCTAACATGGTGAAACTGCGTCTCTACTGAAAATACAAAATTAGCTGGGTGCCGTGGCGGGTGCCTGTAATCCCAGCCACTCAGGAGACTGAGGCAGGAGAATCGCTTGAACGTGGGAGGCAGAAGTTGCAGTGAGCCGAGATGGCACCATTGCATTCTAGCTTGGGCAACAAGAGCCAAACTCTGTCTCAAAAAAAAAAAAAAAAAAAAAAAAGGGATGTCTGGTATTAATTCCAGAACTGAGATGCTCTTTTGCTTAGTAGAGTCATTTTTTTCTTTTTGATCCTTAAGCTACATGAGGTTTTTTAATGCATTCCATTTGTGGCTGTTCTTTATCAAAATATTACTATAACAGTAGCTTCCTTGGTACATCAAACATCAGGACACTGAAGGTGTAGTTGTAATTTTGCCACTTGCTATCTTGTACCTTTTGAAGTTGTTTAATCTCTCTGGGCATTGATTTCGTCTTTTTAAAAATAGTTGGTAAACTGTGACCTGCGGGCCAAATCCAGATGGCAGCCTGTTTTTGCAATAAAGCTTTACTGGCATGCAGCCACTTTCTTTCATTTTGTATTGTCTGTCTGCTTTCACACAACAATGGCAGAGTTGAATAGTTGTGACAGAGACTGTATGGACCATAAAGCCTAAACTATTTATTATCTGGCTCTTTACAGAAAATGTTTGCTGAATACTAAACCACATCATCTCGAAGGCCTGTGCTGTGCCTTCCATTTCCTTTTTGTCAATTTTTCTTTAATTCTGTTCTCGAAGTCTGTCTGTCTGTCTTTAAAGGATATAGTATACCGTTTTCTCATTATCAAATTTGTAAATTATCAAAAGAAAGAAAATACTGCATAGATCATTGGTTCTCAAAGTACAGTCCCTCCACCAATAGCAGCTGCATTCCCTCAGAACTTGTTAGAAATGCAGACTCTAAGTCCCCGCTTCAGACCTTATGAATCAGAAACTCTGGGGCTGAGTCCCA
Organism: Aotus nancymaae; assembly: GCF_030222135.1. Classification (NCBI taxonomy): domain Eukaryota; kingdom Metazoa; phylum Chordata; class Mammalia; order Primates; family Aotidae; genus Aotus; species Aotus nancymaae. The sequence continues at coordinate 440,303 of NW_026988460.1, forward strand.
GAATTTGTGTTACACACTCTCTGAATGATTCTGATGCATTCTGAAGTGTGATACCAAGTTCAGTTAAAAGATTTTCTTGTTCTGTTTTGAAAAAAGAAAAGCTTAAATACCAAAACCGTTTGGTAGGTATATCAGGAGGAAAATGAAATGTTGGATATTATTACAGCACTGGTGAAATTAATATTTTCTCTAGTGAAACTCCTTGTCACAGATTGTGGATAATTTTTTTTAATATAATAAATTTCTGAAAGGCACATCTGTGTCGCCTTCAGCACATTTTTAATGGACAGAAAAGTGAATATGATTGATTTTTTTTGTGGGGTTTTTTTTTTAGTGGGAGATCACTTTGAATTATTTTGAAACTGGTGATTTGTAATAAACAGTTTTCAGAATAAGAGAATTAAGAATTATTTGGCTTGTGAAGAAAATGTTTTAAGGAAAGATCATTTAAGGGGTGCAACAGCCTCTCTGCTGTAGCTGAGTTTCTTAACCATTTTAAGTGGCATCAGTGTTGAATTGACTTTTTCCACAGTGCTAAAAGCTGTTAGAAATGAGCACCAGTGACACTACTCATCTGTGTTAGGAAAGATCACAAACACAGTGCTTTGTAATAAATCTCAAAAAGAGGAATAGCAAAATTGTTCATGTCAAGAAAGCATTACAGGATGACGTTGTTACTTGGAGTTTTGCTTTCATCTTTGAGATATCTCACACCTGCTTCATTTGGCATACAATGTTTCCATTTCATGAAGACAGTCTTTTCCTTCCCCCAGATTCCAAGTTATAGAAATGGTATGCTAACAAGGGAAAAGTTAAAGACTCATTTGAAGGTGCCATCTAAAAGCTCAGTGTATAAACCGAGTTAACTAACTTTATTTTGTTGAAAAGGGACCCTTGATTTGTGTGCGTGTATGTGTGTGTACACGAATACTTACGTATGTATACATTACTGTGTGTATGCTTACATATTGATACAATTCATTTTATGTGCATGTGTACGCACCTATTTCCATGTATATATTTAAAAGAATACATTTAACAAACTTTTTTTCCAAGGCAAAGTCTCCCTCTGTCATCCAGGCTGGAGTGCAGTGGCACAATCTCAGCTCACTGCAACCTCTGCCTCCTGGGTTCAAGCAATTCTTGTGCCTCAGCCTCGTGAGTAGCTGGGACTTCAGGTATGTTACACCATGCCTGGATGATTTTTGTATTTTTAGTAGAGACTGGGTTTTGCCATGTTGGCCAGGCTGGTCTTGAACTCCTGGCCTTAAGTGATCTGCCCACCTCATGCTCCCAAAATGCTGGGATTACAAGTGTGAGCCACTGTGCCCGGTAAACAAACTTTTGTGTATATAATCCTCTAATACTAATTTTTAATTACTTCTAAAATCTGTTTTAACCCTCAGTCCCTAACACAGTTCTGTAGGCCATATTTATTTCTGCTGCTTTTACTTTTCTTCTTTCTTAATACATGAAAAATACAATGTCATTCAAGGAGGGTGTGTGCCTGCGAATGTGTGTATATAGACTAACAGTTAAATGTCTCGAAATAAACTGATTTGGATTTTTAGGTTATTGATTTTTTATTATTATTATTAAACATCATGATTGTTTATCATCTTGGCTGTTTGTATAACTCCTTGAGACGCTTCCTCATCTGGTAGTTTTGAAAAAGGGAATATTTATTTGCTTTGGTTTTTCAAGGGATGGTATTATACTACTTTTTTACATTTTATGGATGACATTTGGCTATCCCTGGGTAAAATCCAGTTAAAAATAATAATATTTAATAAACTACCAGGCTTTTGAACCATCTGGAACTTTATTTTCTTTGCACGCAGCATCTGAGTTTCAGCTGTTAGCATTTCTCCTTTGCTCTGGGAAGGGTCAATTGCTTTTAAAGTCTTTGATGCTTGCTGTGTCAGCCCTTTTCATATTTTCAAAATGCCCGTGTAAAAGGGCTTTTCATCCATTCATGCTGATAATTCTTTTGAACTTGAGGTTTGAACCAAGCTAATCAAATTTAATTATAGCTTAAATCCCGTTACAGTGAACTCCAGTAGACTTCTAGGCTAGGGTTTTTTTTTTTTTTTTTTCGGTGTCATTCTGGAATTTAGCTATTACCAATATTACTAGAAGTGAACAGGCCATTGACTGCAGTTTGGGAGATCTTTTGTAATGGCAAGATTTTGTTATAGTGACATTGGCAATATGATTTGAACTTTATTCTTTTCCAAAGGAAATAATTGAATTAGCCAGAAGTAAAATTTGTTATTATTTGCATATATTGCAAATTGTTTTCCTATTCATCTTAAATAATTTTGAACAATTACAATCTAAAAACTACTTTCTTAAACAGTCCTTTGGTGGTGATGTCCCCAATGCTTGTTTTTTGTTTGTTTTTAAGATCCATAATAGAATAAGGATTTATATACATCCTCCTGGGTATACTGTCATGGTCTCTGCATATTTGCATAGCATTTTGAGAGAGACTTTTTCCTTTTTGCTACATGAAAAAAAAGTTTGAGCAGTATAATTTCCTAGAAATAAGGAAATAGAAATATTTTAGACTGTAGCGTATATTAAAAGGAGGTGGACTAGTACTGATATTTTTAGTGCTTTCTTTAAAGTGATTGCTAAGACATGTATATTATTTTTTAGTATATTATTAAATTCACTTGTTAATCTGTTTTTATGCTTCTGTATGTGCAGAGTTTGTTTTTTCCAACACAATTTAAAATTCTATTTAAAAATTACATTTTGTTTTCTAAGCAGATTTGGGAATTATGACATTGAAAATACTTCATTGCTTTTCATGTCTAAATAAAGTCTCTGCATTTTTATAATATTGGACCAATGTTTGACCTGCCAGAATAAAATGATAGAACTCATTCTATCCTTTGAAGAATTGGATTCTGAAATGGAAAATAGAGTTCATGAAGAACAACAAATAGCAGAACTCATATAAAGGTGAAAATTTAGTTTTCTTTTTAATATTCAACTCAAAATTGCCAGTTTCCCTCAATTTATTATAGCAAGGTCTCTTGTTTTAAAATGAAGTGAAATGTGAAGTTAATTTACATACTAGCTGCTTTGAAGTGTAATTTTGCTTGCTAAGTTGCTAAGGATTTTTATACAGACTTTTAAAGGATTTTTGTAATACTGCCGCAGTGTGTAGGACAAGTTGATGCCATACATCTTTGATGGGCTTTGTAATTGTTTGCCACAGTTCCCACTCTGGTTGGAGGGCACAACCAAGTCGTCTATGCCTTTTGACTTACATGCCAGAGAGTGTGACTTCTGCATCTGTTTGTTAGTACTTTTATGTAAACAGAAGCCCAGAATATCATTAGAAAGTAAAACTTTTAACAAGAAGGACTGAATCCTACTAGGCCAACATAATTTAGAGAGAGGAGTGGCTAACATTTTCATTTGGGAAAAATGCTTCCATTTCTGTATATGTTTAGACAGAGTACCTTAAGCATTGTTTTAGTCTTTTCTTATCTACATGTTACCATTAAGAACTTAGGTGGATGAAACATACTTAAGTGTAGTTACAGAGAGATGTAGAACTAAATGCCTACAGATACAAGCATGAGAATTGTGCTGGGATGATTAGAAGCATGGACTCTAAGGTTGCGTGTCTGAGTTCAAATCTCAGCTCTGGTACTTACCAGTCATGTGGCCTTATGCAAGTTATTTAAACTGTCTTATTTCATTTTCTTCCTCTGTAGGATGAGAGTAATAATAATACCAACCTCATAAGGTTGTTGGGAACATTACATGTGTTCATATATATGAAATGCTTAGGACAGTGCCTGAAATATAATCCTCTGTAAATGTTATGATTTATGATTACTGTGATGATAATGATGATGAAAATATCACTGGCAGCCCCTCTGAAACTTGTTGGCCTCATTCAAGGCCCGTCATTTAGCTCCATCCGTAGTGTCTGTAATACTCCATCTGTTGTGCAGAGTACATCCTGAACCCCCCCTCTGAATTTGCCCACTTGGCATCTCTTCAGTTGCTTTTATAATCTCGAGACCATAAATTTCAAAGAGGCGGTCCAAAACATTGGACTCAAGGGTTTTGAAAATTATGACATGTTAAAATTGTATGGTTTCATATACAACTCCAGATACCCAAGTTTTTTTTAGAAAATCTGGATTTCTTGTCATAATGGGCCTACATTACTGCATGGCAGTAATTGTCTAGAGCAGAGCAGCGGCTGTCTCTTTTGACAGGAACTGTGCTCTCTATGTCATCAGAGTCTCTGCCACTCCCTGTTGTTTTGACACTTTTCTCATTCCAGTCATCGATATCACTTTTCTTTTGCTTGGCCCGTGTAATGTTTATTTGCTGCCAACAGTTTAGAATAAGCAGTGGTTCTCCACTATTTCTGCACACTCATAACCCACTAGTGCCTTGCGGGTAAGTCACCAGATTTTGATAAGTCACCAGATTTTGATCTGTGTCATAAAACATACATTTGTTAAAATCAAGTATGCATGATAATGTTTTGGCTTTGTCTGTCAGAAGGATTGTTGAGCAGGGCAGGTGTGCTTGTATATTAGAGCTGGATACAACTTGGTGAAAAGTTTCAGCCCATATTTAAGTTCAAACCAAAGAAAAGTGATTAAAGACCAAGCCAAAGAAAATTGGGACTCAAGGGAGAGCTTTGCCTTCTGAGTGTGTAAGGGAGCACAGGTGGGGCAAGCCATGTGTTCAGTGTCCCAGTGCTAGGGGCTCAGCAGGGGTAAAGAGAGATAACAGATACCTTAAAGCAGAGTTTGAGGGCCTGAGGATTGTGTCCATTGGAGACCCCTCTATTCATGGCAGGTTGTTTAGCAGCATCCCTGGCCTCTACCCACTAGATGTCAGGAGCACCTCCCCTGAGTAGTGACAATTTTAATATCCCCTGAGAGGTAGAAAGACACAGAAGACATTAAAATATAATAGTTATCATAGTCTATTCACTGTTGACATCTTTAATGCTGCTTTTAGTCTTTGAATCCTTTCATATATCTGCTTTATACTCCACTTTTCTAAAGCATGCAGTATTTGTTTTATGGCCATTTTACTACAGTAACAGAGAGCGGAGATACACTGCTTCTCTCCCCCTCTCTAGTCAAGCACAACTGTGAGTATCTTTAAGGAGTGGCCACTTTTAAGAAAAGACTTCCAAGGGAACAGCTAATGGTGCTGGAGGAGCTGGGCCTGTGGCTCATCCTGTGCTGTTCATTAGTCCTGTGAGGCTGAGGAGGCTAGCTCCCTCTCTGTCTTGGCTAGAAAGTGAGGTGGCTGGATCAGATAATCAGCAAGATGCCTTCCAGGTAAGATTAGGCTATAAGTCAGAAAATATTGTGGGGCTTCGGAAATTTAACGGCCACTCAAGATCACTTAACTCGAATGTCCCACATTCTTTACTCCATGGAAATGAGTAACTTCAAGTGTCATGTAACATCAGGATCACATAGGAGAACATCTAGAGGTGCAGTAGGTGATTGTCAACTTTCTGTTGTTGTGTAATGAATCACCGCAACTTTAGGGGTTTAAGGTAATATATACTGATGATCTCCTGGGTCTCTAAAGCAGCAGTCTGGGGACCACGTGGCTGAGTTCTCCATTCAGTGTTTCACATGGTGGCATTCAAGGTGTTGCAGGGACCCTGAACTCATCTGAGGCTGGGATTCTCTTCCAAATGCACAGGCGATTGGCAGATGGCATTTCCTTGTGACAGTATGACTGAGGGTCTCGTTTCTCATTAGCTATTGGATGGGGAACATACTTGACTTCTAGAGGCTGCTCTTAGGTCCTTGCCATGTGGCCCCCTCCATAGGCACTTTTACAACATGGAATTTTATTTTTTCAGAGCCAGCAGGAGAATCTCTAACAATTCAGATCTTGTTAGGAAGGGGCTGATTTTCCTAAGAACTTACCTTTGAAGTCGAGCCCATCCATGATAATCTCCCTTTTGGTAAACTCAGCACCAACTGATGTGGGACCTTAATTACATCTGTAGAATCCCTTCATGTTTGTCATGAAATGTAATGAACTGTAACCTCATCACAGGACTCTTCTCTGTCCAGTTCATAGTCCCGTCCACACTCAATGGGGGAGGGTTATACAGGGCAGGTGCACCAGGGAGTGGGAATCTTGGGGGCCTCCCACAATGCCTTTTGATTTAAGAAGATTCCAGAACTTACTTTTTCTTTCTTTTTTTTTTTTTTTTGACACGGAGTTGCGCTCTTGTTACCCAGGCTGGAGTGCAATGGCGCGATCTCGGCTCACCGCAGCCTCCGCCTCCTGGGTTCAGGCAGTTCTCCTGCCTCAGCCTCCTGAGTAGCTGGGATTACAGGCACGCGCCACTGTGCCCAGCTAATTTTTTGTATTTTTAGTAGAGACGGGGTTTCACCATGTTGACCAGGATGGTCTTGATCTCATGACCTCGTGATCCACCCGCCTCGGCCTCCCACAGTGCTGGGATTACAGGCGTGAGCCACCGCGCCCGGCCCCGGAACTTACTTTTTCTTATGTCTCATATCTAAGCTAAAAACTTCCCTTCAGTTTTGTGTTCACACATCCATTGTCGTATTTTTTCTTTTGCTGGAGGAGGATTAGAATCAAAGGTGTGGGATGGCTTCTGAGCTTCTGCAAGGTGTTGTGTGTAGCTTGTATATATACTGTTGTACTGGTATACTCTGTAATAACCCCTGATTGCTGAATGTACTAACTGGGATATATACTTCATGGTTCACTGGTGCTTTCAGGAAACCATGGAGATATCGAGCATTGAGGATTCATTGTTCACAAATATATTCCTTAAAATGTTTTAGAATCATGATATTGTTTCCTTTCTCTCTGTACATGAGACTGATTGACCACCATGTGGGTGGACATCTAATTTGTTGCTGGCTGCAGAACTTTGCAGAGTTCTCCTATTTACCAAATGAACTGTGATAAAAATTGATACATTAGTATTAAGAGGATGATTTATAACATTACTATGATTTATAGGGTCAAAGAGACCTGATAAACTCACAACCAGTTAGCCCCATAATGTTAATAATTCAGAAGATTTTGTCACCAAAATATATCTTGTGGTGTTTTTTTTTAAATAACACTGTAGTGTCACTTTTTTAAAAAAAATGTATAACACTGTAGTATCACTCGTTAGAGTTCTTGGATTCTTTATTAGCAACTGATAGTTTTCTAGGAACTGAATTTTTACACTTGAAGCTTCCAAAAGCCAAAACCTTTTCTAAATGATCTCTATCTCATTCCCTTCAAATAATAATATGCAAGCTCATTATAGTTTGTTAGTTTATCATGCCTTTCTTTGGTGTTCTCATGGTTGTGAGAAGTTTGGAGAAGCAGTGTCTAAATTTAGGAAATGGAATTCTTTGCCATTACTAAGTGCATTGCTATAATTTGAAGATAACAGGAGAACATGTCTCTTTTTTCTCAAATGGATCTAAATATTTTTTTCTAAGGTGATTCTCTAACTTGATGATGTAATTTAATCAATGTTATAAAAAATGTAACTTTTGTTTAGGATTTTAAAAGGTAATGTTAACAGATACCAAGTATTTTATATTAGGGATTGAAGGACTTTCATTTATTTATTTAAGTTCCAGGGTACCTGTGCAGGATGTGCAGGTTTGTTACATAGGTAAATATGTGCTGTTGTAGTTTGCTGCACCTGTCACCTTGGTATTAAGCCCAGCATGCATTATCCATCTTTCCTGATGCTCTCCTTCCCCCCACCCCACCCCCAAAAGACCCCAGTATGTGTTTTTCTCTCCCTGCATCCATGTGTTCTCATTGTTCACTTTTAAGTGAGAGCATGTTGTTTGGTTTTCTGTTCCTGCATTAGTTTGCTGAGGGTAATGGCTTCCAGCTCCATTCATGTTCCTGCAAAGGACATGATCTTGTTCCTTTTTATGGCTGCATAGTATTTCATGCTGTATGTGTACCACATTTTCTTTATTTAATCTATCATTGATGGGCATTTGGATTGATTCCTTGTCTCTGCTATTGTGAATAGTGCTGCAGTGAACATATGTGTGCTTGTATCTTTGTAATATAATGATTTATATTCCTTTGGGTGTATACTCTGTAACAGGATTGCTTGGTCAAATGGTATTTCTGGTTCTAGGTCTTTGAGGAATCGCCACCCCATCTTCCACAATGGTTGAACTAATTTACATTCTCACCAACAGTGTAAAAGCATTCCTGTCTCTCCACAACCTTGCCAGCATCTGCTGTTTCTTAACTTTTTAATGATTGCCTTTGTGACTGGAGTGAGATGGTATCACATTGCGGTTTTGATTGCAAAAACTTTCTCCCATTATGTAGGTTGCCTGTTCACTCTGATGATAGTTTCTTTTGCTGTGCAGAGCTCTTTAGTTTAATTAGATCCCATTTGTCAATTTTAGCTTTCGTTGCCATTGCTTTTGGTGTTTTAACCATGAAGTTTTTGCCCATGCCTTATGTCCTGAATGATACTGCCTAGGTTTTCTTCTAGGGTTTTTATGGTTTTAGGTCTTACGTTTAAGTCTTTAATCCATCTTGAGTTAATTTTTGTATATGGTATAAGGAAGGGGTCCAGTTTACACTTTCTGCATATGGCTAGCCAGTTTTCCCAACACTATTGATTAAATAGGGAATCCTTTCCCTATTGCTTGTTTTTGTCAGGTTTGTCAAAGATCAGATGGTTATAGATGTGTGGTGTTATTTCTGAGGGCTCTGTTCTGTTCCATTGGTCAATCTGTTTTGGTATCAGTTCCATGTTATTTTGATTACTGTAGCCTTGTAGTATAGTTTGAAGTCAGGTAGCGTGATGGCTCCAGCTTTGTTTTTTTGCTTAGGATTGTCTTGGCTTTACAGGATCTTGTTTGATTCCATATGAAGTTTAAAGTAGTTTTTTTTCTTATTCTATGAAGAGAGTCAATGATAGCTTGATGGGGAGCATTGAATCTATAAATTACTTTGGGCAGTATGGCCACTTTTGTGATACTGATTCGTCCTATCCATGAGCATGGAATGTTTTGCATTTGCTTGGGTCCTGTCTTACTTCCTTGAGCAGTAATTTGTAGTTCTCCTTCACGTCTTTTGTAAGTTGCATTCCTAGGTATTTTATTCTCTTTGTAGCAATTGTGAATGGGAGTTCACTCATGATTTGGCTTTCTGTTTGTCTGTTTTTGGTGTATAGGAACGCTTGTGATTTTTGTACATTAATCTTGTATCCTGAGGCTTTGCTGAAGTTGCTTATCGGCTTAAGCAGTTTTTGGGCTGAGACAATGGGGTTTGCCAAATATATAATCATGTCATGTGCAAACAGAGACAATTTGACTTCCTCTCTTCCTATTTGAATAACTTTTCTTTATCTTGCCTGATTGCCCTGGTGAAAACTTTCAATACTGTGTTGAGTAGGAGTGCTGAGAGAGGGCATCCTTGTGCCAGTTTTCAAAGGGACTGCTTTCAGCTTTTGCCCATTCAGTATGATATTGGCTATGGGTTTGCCATAAATAACCCTTAGTATTTTGAGATACATTCCATCAATAACTAGTTTATTGGGTGTTTTTAGCATCAGGGGTGTTGAATTTTTTCACGAGCCTTTTCTGCATCTGTTGATATAATCGTGGTTTTTGGCATTGGTTTTGTTTATGCGATGGATTACATTTATTGATTTGCATATGTTGAACCAGCCTCACATCCCAGGGATGAAGCAGACTTGATTGTGGTGGATAAGCTTTTTGATGTGCTGCTGGATTCAGTTTGCCAGTATTTTATTGAGGATTTTTACATCGATGTTCATCAGGGATATTGGCCTGAAATTTTCTTTGTTTGTTGCATCTCTGCCATGTTTTGGTATCAGTATGATGCTGGCCTCATAAAATGAATTATGGAGGAGTCCCTCTTTTTCTAATGTTTGGAATAATTTCAGAAGGAATGGTACCAACTCCTCTTTGTACCTCTGGTAGAGTTCAGCTGTGAATCCATCTGGTACTGGGCTTTTTTTGGTTGGTAGGCCATTAATTACAGCCTTCATTTCAGAACTTGTTATTGGTCTATTCAGGGATACAACTTCTTCCTGGTTTAGTCTTGGGAAGGTGTATGTGTCCAGGAATTTATCTATTTCTTCCAGATTTTCTAGTTTATTCATGTGGAAGTGTTTATAGTATTCTCTGATGGTAGTTTGTATTTCTTTGGGATCTGTGGTGATATCCCCTTTATCATTTTTTGTTGTGTCTATTTGATTCTTCTCAATTTTTTTCTTTATTAGTTTGTCTAGCAGTCTATTTCGTTTATCTTTTCAAAACAACTTCTGGATTCATTGATTTTTTTTTTTTTTGAAGGGTTTTTTGTGTTTCTGTCTCCTTTAGTTCTGCTCTGATCTTAGTTATTTCTCGTCTTCTGCTAGTTTTTGAATTTGTTTGCCCTTGATTCTCTAGTTCATTTAATTGTGATGTTAGGGTGTTGATTTTAGATATTTTCTGCTTTCTTCTGTGGGTATTTAATGCTATAAATGTTCCTCTAAACGCTGCTTTAGCTGTGTCCCAGAGATTCTGGTACATTGTGTCTTTGCTTTTCTTGGTTTCAAAGAACTTACTTATTTTTGCCTTAATTTTGCTATTTACACAGTAGTCATTCAGGAGCAGGTTGTTCACTTTTCATGTAGTTTTGAGTGAGTTTCTCAATCCTGAGTTCTAATTTGATTGCACTGTGGTCTGAGAGACTGTTTATTATGATTTCTCTTCTTTTGCATTTGCTGAGAAGTGTTTTACTTCCAGTTATGTGGTCAATTTTAGAATCAGTGCGATGTGGTCCTGTGAAGAATGTATATTCTGTTGATTTGGGGTGGAGAGTTCTGTAGATGTGTATTAGGTTTGCTTGTATAGAGCTGAGTTGAAGTCCTGGATATCTTTGTTAATTTTCTGTCTCGTTGATCTGTCTAATATTGACAGTGGGGTGTTAAAGTCTCTCATTATTATGGTGTGGAAGTCTAAGTCTCTTTGTAGGTCTCTAAGAACTTGTTTTATGAATCTGGGTGCTCCTGTATTGGATGCATATATATTTAGGTTGCATTGATCCTTTTACCATTATATAATGCCCTTCTTTGTCTTTTTTGATGTTTGTTGGTTTAAAGTCTGTTTCGTCAGAGACTAGGATTGCAACCCCTGCTTTTGTTTTTGCTTTCAATTTGCTTGGTAAATATTCCTCCATCCCTTTATTTTGAGCGTATGTGTCTTTGCATGCGAGAGGGTTTCCTGAATATAGCACACTGATGCATCTTGACTCTTTATCCAATTTGCCAGTCTTTGTCTTAATTGGGGCATTTAGCCCATTTACATTGAACGTTAATATTGTTATGCATGAATTTGATCCTGTTATCTTGATGGTTGCTGGTTATTTTGCACATTAGTTGATGCAGTTTCTTCATAGTGTTGTTGGTCTTTATATTTTGGTATGTTTTTGCAGTGGCTGGTACCGGGTTTTCCTTTCCATATTTAGTGCTTCCTTCAGGAACTCTTGTAAGGCAGACCTGGTGGTGACAAAATCCCTTAGCATTTGCTTGTCTATAAAGGATTTTATTTCTCCTTCAGTTATGAAGCTTAGTTTGGCTGGATACGAAATTCTGGGTTGAAAATTCTTTAAGAATGTTGAATATTGGCCCCCACTCTCTTCTGGCTTGTAGGGTTTCTGCAGTGAAATCTACTGTTAGTCTGATGGGCTTCCCTTTGTAGGTAACCTGACCTTTCTCTCTGTCTGCGCTTAATGTTTTTTCCTTCGTTTCAGTCTTGGTGAATCTGATGATTATGTGTCTTGGGGTTGCTCTTCTCGTGGAGTATCTTTGTGGTGTTCCCTTTATTTCCTGAATTTGAATGTTGGTCTGTCTTTCTAGGTTGGGGAAGTTTTCCTGGGTAATATCATGAAGTGTGGTTTCCAACTTGGTTCCATTCTGTTTGTCACTTTTAGGTACACCAGTCAGTCTAGGTTTGGTCTTTTCACATAGTCCCATATTTCTTGGAGGCTTTGTTCGTTTTTTCTTTTTCTTTTCTTTTTTTTTTTTTGTAATATTCACACTGTATTTTATTAAGTTGATGTTAAGTCTCTGACATGAGTTCTTCTGCATGATTGATTCAGCTATCGATACTTGTGTATGCTTTGTGGAGCTCCCATGTCGTGTTTTTCAGCTCCATCAGGTCATTTATATTCTTCTCTAAACTGGTTATTCTAGTTAGCTGTTCCTGTAACTTTTATCAGGGTTCTTAGCTTCTTTGCATTGGGTTAGCATATGCTCCTTTAGCTCTGAGGAGTTTTTTATTACCCACCTTCTGAAGTCTACTTCTGTCAATTCGTCAGACTCATTCCCTGTCCAGTTTTGTTCTCTTGCTGATGAGGAGCTGTGATCCTTTGGAGAAGAGGCATTCTGGTTTTTGGAATTTTCAGCTTTTTTGGGCTGGTTTTTCCTCGCCTTTGTGGATTTGTCTACCTTTGATCTTTGATGCTTATGACCTTTAGATGGGGTTTTTGCGTGGGCATCCTTTTTGTTGATGTTGCTTTCTGTTTGTTAGTTTCCTTTTAAGAGTCAAGTCCCTCTGCTGCAGGTCTGCTGGAGTTCACTGGAGGTATACTCCAGACACTAAATTTGCCTGGGTATCACCAGTGGAGGCTGCAGAACAGCAATGATTGCTGCCTTCTTCTTCCTCTGGAGGCTTCATCCCAGAGGGGCACCTACCAGATGCCAGCCAGAGCTCTCCTGTATGAGGTGTCTGTTGACCCCTGCTGGGAGGTGTCTCCTAGTCAGGAGGCATGGGGATCAGGGACCCACGTGAGGAGGCAGTCTGTTGCTTAGCAGAGCTTCAGCGCTGTACTGGGAGATCCGCTGCTCTCTTCAGTGCCAGCAGGCAGAAATGTTTAAGTCTGCTGAAGCTGCATCCACAGCTGCCCCTGCCCCTAGGTGTTCTGTCCCAGGGAGATGGGAGTTTAATCTATAAGTATCTGACTGGGGCAGCTGCCTTTCTTTCAAGAGACGCTCTGCTCAGTGAGGAGGAATCTAGCGAGGCAGTCTGGGTACAGTGGCTTTGCAGTGAGTTCCACCCAGTGTAAACTACCCGACAGCTTTGTTTACACTGTGGGGGAAAACTGCCTACTCAAGCCTTAGTAATGGTGGATGCCCTTCCCCCCCACCAAGCTCGATCATCCCAGGTCGTCTTCAGACTGCTGTGCTGGCAGCGAGAATTTCAAGGCAGTGGGTCTTAGCTTGCTGGGTTCTGTCAGGGTGGGACCCACTGAGCAAGACCCCTTGGCTCCCTGCCTTCAGCCCCCTTTCAGGGGGAGTGAATGGTTCTGTCTCACTGGGGTTTCAGGTGCCTCTGGGATACGGGGAAAAAAAAAACAAACAAAAAACTCCTGCACCTAGCTCTGTGCCTGCCCAAATAGCCACCTAGTTTTGTGCATGAAACCCAGGGCCCTGGTGATATAGGCACCTGAGAGAATCTCCTGGTCTGTGGGTTGTGAAAACCATTGGAAAATCATTGTATCTGGGCTGGATAGCACCATCCATAATGACACAGTTCCTCATGGCTTCCCTTGGTTAGGGGATGGAGTTCCTCAGCTCTTTGTGCTTCTCAGGTGAGATCACACCCACCCTCAGGTGAGGTGACACAGAGGGCAAGGTGACACCCTTGCCCTCTGTGGGCTTCACTCACTGTCTAACCAGTCCCAGTGAGATGAACTGGGTACCTCAATTGGAAATGCAGAAATTACCTGTCTTCTGCATTGGTCTTGCTGGGAGCTGCAGGCTGGAGCTGTTCCTATTTGGCCATCTTTCCAGATCCCCCTGTTTGTTTTTGTTTTTGTTTGTTTTTTTTTCTTGTAAATTTAAGTTCCTTGTAGACTCTGGATACTAGACCTTTGTCAGATGGATAAATTGCAAAAACTTTCTTCCATTCTGTAGGTTGCCTGTTTGCGCTGATGATAGTTTCTTTTGCTGTGCTGAAGCTCTTTAGTTTAATTGGATCCCATTTATCAGTTTTTGCTTTTGTCACAGTTGCTTTGGGTGATTTTGTCATGAAACCTTTGCCTGTGTCTATGTCCTGAATGGCATTGCCTAGATTTTTTTCTAGGGTTTTTATGGTTTTGGGTTTTACATTTAAGTCTTTTATCCATCTTGAGGTAATTTTTGTATAAGGAAGGGGTCCAGTTTCAATTTTCTGCATATGGCTTGCCAGTTCTCCTAGCACCATTTATTAAATAAAGAATCCTTTCCCCATTGCTTGTTTTTGTCAGGTTTATTGAAGATCAGGTGGTTGTAGATGTGTAGTCTTAATTCTGAGTTCTTTATTCTGTTGCATTGGTCTATGTGTCTACTTTTCTACCAGTACCATGCTATTTGGGTCATTGTAGCCTTGTAGTATAGTTTGAAGTCTGGTAGCGTATTGCCGCTAGATTTGTTCTTTTTGCTTAGGATTGTCTTGTCTGTACAAGCTCTTTTTTCATTCCATATGAATTTTAAAATAGTTTCTTCTGACTCTCTGAAGAATGGCTGTGGTAGTTTAATGGGAGTAGCATTGGATATATAAATTACTTTGGGTAGTATTTCCATTTGTGTAATATTGATTCTTTCTATCCATGAGTATGGAATGTTTTTCCATTTGTTTGTTTCCTCTCTGATTTCCTTGAGCATTGGTTTGTAGTTCTCCTTGAAGAGACTCTTCACTTCCCTTGTTAGCTGTATTCTTAGGGTTTTTTTTTTTTTTTTTTTAATCTTTGTAGCTGTTGTGAATGGGAGTTTATTTATGATTTGGTTCTCTGCTTGCCTATTGTTGGTGTATAGGAATGCTTGCGACTTCTGCACATTGATTTTGTATCCTGAGACATTGCTGAAGTTGCTTATCAGCTTAGGAAGCTTGAGGGCTGAGACAATAGGGTTTTCTAGATATGGTATCATGTCATCTGTAAATAGGCAGTTTGACTTCCTTTCTTCCTATTTGAATATTTAGTTTTTTTTTTCTTGCCTGGTTACCCTGGACAGAACTTCTAGTAATGTGTTGGATAGGAGTGGTGAGAGAGGGCCTCTTTGTCTTGTGCCAGTTTTCAAAGGGATTGCTTTCGCTTTTGCGCATTCAGTATGATACTGGCTGTGGGTTTGTCCTATCTGGCTCTTACTATTTTGAGGTATGGTCCATCAGTACCTAGTTTATTGAGACATAACATGAAAGAATGTTGAGTTTTATCGAAGGCCTTTTCTTTGTCTATTGAGATAATCATGGTTTTTGTCTTCAGATCTGTTTATGTGATGAATTACGTTTATTGATTTGTGTATGTTGAACCAGCTGTGCATCCTGGGGATGAAGCCAACTTGATTTTGGTGGATAAGCTTTTTGATGTGCTGCTGTATTCAGTGTGCCAGTATTTTATTGAGAATTTTTGCATCGATGTTTGTTCATTAGGGATATTGGCCCGAAGTTTTCTTTTTTTGTTGTATCTCTGCCAGGTTTTGGCATCAGGATGATGCTGGCCTTATAGAATGAGTTAAGGAGGAGACTTTCCTTCTCTGTTGTTTGGAATAGTTTCAGAAGAAAAGGTATCAGCTTCTCTTTGTATTTCTGGTATAATTCAGCTGTAAATCCATCTGGTTCTGGGCTTTTTTTTTTTTTTTGGCGGGGGGTAGGTTATTATCCCCTCAATTTCAGAACAGATTATTGATCTATTCAGGGATTCAGCTTCTTTTTGGTTCATTCTTGGGAGGGTTTATATGCCCAGGAATGTATCAGTTTCTTCTAGATTTTCTAGTTTATTTGCATTGAGGTGTTTATAGTATTCTTTGATCATTGTTTGTGTTTCTATGGGGTCAGTGGTGATACACCTTTTATCATTTTTTGTTGTGTCTGTTTGTTTCATCTTTCTTTTAGTCTAGCTAGCAGTCTATTTTTATTTTTTCAAAAAACCAGCTCCTGGATTTTTTTTTTTTTTTTGAAAGGTTTTTCATGTCTCTCTCCTTCAGTTCTGCTCTGATCTTGGTTATTTCTTGTCTTTTGCTAGCTTTGGGGTTTGTTTGCTCTTGGTTTTTTAGTTCTTTTAGTTGTGATTTTAAGGTTTTAATTTGAGATCTTTCTAGCTTTTTTATATAGGCATTTATTGCTATAAACTTCCCTCATAATACTGCTTTAGCTGTGTCCCAGAGATTCTGGTACGTTGTCTGTTTATTATAATTGGTTTCAAGTAACTTGATTTTTGCCTTAATTTCATCATTTACCTAGTAGTCATTAGGGAGCAGATTGTTCAATTTCCATGTAGTTTTGTGGTTTTGAGTGTTCTTAAGTTTGAGGGTTTCTGAAGTTGTAATTTGATTGCACTATGGTCTGAGAGACTTGTTTGTTATGATTTAAGTTCTTTTGCATTTGCTGAGGAGTGATTTTCTTCCAGTTGTGCAAGTAAGTGCCATGTGGCACCAAGAAGAATGAATATTCTGTTGTTTTGGGGTGGAGAGTTCTGTAGGTATCTATCAGGTGTACTCAGTCCAGAGCTGAGTTCAAGTCCTGAATATCTTTGTTAATTTTCTGTCTCAATGACCCGTTATTGACAGTAGAGTGTTAAAGTCACTCACTATAACTGTGTGGGAGTCTAAGTCTCTTTGTAGGTCTCTAAGAACTTGTTTTATGAATCTGGGTGCTCCTGTATTGGGTGAATATATATTTAGGATAGTTAACTCTTCTTACTGAATTGACACCTTTACCATTATGTAATGCCCTCCTTTGTCTTTTTTGATGTTTGTTCGTTTAAAGTCTGTTTTGTCAGAGACTAGTGTTGCAACCCCTGCTTTTTTCTGTTTTCTATTTGCTTGGTAAATTTTCCTCTTTCCTTTTATTTTGAGTCTGTGTGTATCTTTTCATGTGAGATGGGTCTCTTGAATACAGCACACCAGTGGATCTTGACTCTTTATCCAGTTTGCCATTCTATGCCTTTTAATTGGGGCCATTTAGCCCATTTACATTTAAGGTTACTTTCGTTATGTGTGAATTTGTTCCTGTTATCATGATGGTGGCTGATTATTTTGCAAACTTGTTTATGTAGCTGCTTCGTAATGTCACTGGCCTGTGTAATTCCATTTGGTTTTGTAGTGGCTGGTACCGGTTTTTCCTTTCCATATTTAGTGCTTCCTTCAGGAACTCTTGCAAGGCAGGCCCTGGTGGTGGCGAATTCCCTCAGCATTTGGCTTGTCTGAAAAAGGTTTTATTTCTCCTTCACTTATGAGGCTTACTTTGGCCAGATACAAAATTCTAGGCTGGAAATTCTTTTCTGTAAGCATGTTGAATATTGGTCCCTAATGTCTTCTGGCTTGTAGGGTCTCTGCTGAGAGGTCTACTGTTAGTCTGATGGGCTTCCCTGTAGAGATGACCTGGCCTTTCTCTCTGGCTGCTTTTAACATTTTTTTTCTTCATTTCGACCTTGGAGAATCTGATGATTACATGTCGTGGGGTTGGTATTTGCATGAAGTATCTTACTGGGGTTCTCTGGTTTTCCTGAATTTGAATGTTGGCTTATTTTGCTAGGTTGGGGAAGTTCTGGGTGATATCCTGAAGTGTGTTTTCCAGCTTGGTTCTGTTCTCGTCTCTTCCAGGTACCCCATCAATCATAGGTTCTTTTGGTTTTTTGTTTGTTTGTTTTTTAAACATAATCCCATAGTTCTCAGAGGTTTTGTTCATTCCTTTTCATTCTTTGTTTTCTAATCTTGTCTGCCTATTTTATTTCAGCAAGATAGTCTTCAAGTCCTGATATCCTTTCTTTCATTTGGTTTATTAGGCTGTTGATACTTACGTTTGCATTGTGAAGTTCTCATGTTGTGTTTTTCAGCTCTATCAGGTCATTTATTTTCCTCTCTAAACTGGTTATTCTGGTTAACAGCTCCTATAATGTTTTTTTTTGAGACAGAGTTCCACTCTTGTTACCCAGGCTGGAAACCAATGGCTCGATCTTGGCTCACCGCAACCTCCGCTTCCTGGGTTCAAGCAATTCTCCTGCCTCAGCCTCCTGAGTAGCTGGGATTACAGGCATGTGCCACCATGCCCAGCTAATTTTTGTATTTTTAGTAGAGATGGGGTTTCACCACGTTGACCAGGATGGTCTCAATCTCTTGACCTTGTGATCCACCCACCTCGGCCTCCCAAAGTGCTGGGATTACAGGCGTGAGCCACCACACCTGGCCCCCTATAATGTTTTATCGTGGTTCTTAGCTTCTTTTCAATAAGTTAGAACATACTCCTTTATCTCAGTGAAGTTTGTTATTACCCATCTTCTAAAGCCTACTTCTGTCAATTAATGCATCTCAAGCCTAGGCCCAGTCCTGTGCCCTACTGGAGGCATGTTTCAATCATTTGGAGGAAAAGAGGCACTCTGGCTTTTTGAGTTTTCAGCATTTTTGCATTGATTCTTTCTCATCTTTGTGGGTTTATCTACCTTTGATCTTTGAGGCTGCTGACCTTTGGATGGGATTTTTATGGGTCTGTTTTGTTGATGATGTTGTTGTCGTTGCTTTTGGTTTCTTTTTCTTTTAGCAGTCAGGCCTCTCTTCTGTAGGGCTACTGCAGTGTGCTGGGGTCCACTCCAGACCCGATTCTCCTGGGCCCCTCCTGCCCCTGGAGGTATCACTAGTGGAGGCTGCAGACCAGTGAAGGTGGCAGCCTGCTCCTTTCTCTGGGAGCTCAGTCCCAGAGGAGCATTGACCTGATGCCAGCTGGAATGCTCCTCTATGAGGTGTCTGCAAACTCCTGTTGGGAGGTCTCACCCAGTCAGGAGGAGTAGGGTCAGGGGACCTATGTAAATAAGCAATCTGGCTGCCCCCCTTGGCAGAGCAGATGTGGTCTGCTGGGGGGAGTCCCCCTCATCTAGGCTGCCCTGACTCTCTGAAGCCAGCAGGAAGAGAAGACTAAGATTGTTTATTCATGATACCACAGCCGCCCTCCTCCCAGGGGCTCCTCTCAGGGATATCAGAGTTCTGTCTGCAAATCCCTGGCTGAGGATGCTGAAATTCCCTCAGGGAGGCCCTACCTGATGAGGAGGAGTGGATCAGGACTGACGCAGCCACTGTACTGTGCTGTGGGGAGTTGCTCCCCGTCTAGACCACCCAGTCTTACTGGCACCGATGGCAGAGGAATACAGGCAACTGGAGTTGCAGTGATGGTGGCTGCTCTTTCCCCGGAGGAATTCAGTTGTCTTAGTCAGTCTCCAGCCTGCTGGATTTTACCGGTGGGGATTCCAAGCCAGTGGATTTTAGCTCTTGGGGTTCCATGGGAGTGAGATTGCTTGGCTCCCTGGCTTCAGCCCCCTTCCAGTGGGAGTGGACAGATCTCCTGCCTCACTGGGGTTCCTAGAGCTGGAGTATGCAAATACTCCTGTGTCTCAGTGCCTGCTTGAGCGGCCGCCCACCCGAGTACCTGCTGTGAGTCTGCATAGTTCTATACTTTGGACCCCAAACCCTGGTGGCATGGGCTCACGAGGGGACCTGCTGATCCATGGGTTGCAAGGATCCATGAGAAAAGTGTGGTTTTCAGGGATGGGTAGCACAATCCCTCACTGCCTCCCTTGATTGGGGGAGAGAGCTCCCTTTTCTCCCATGTAGCTCCCAGGTGGGCCCTTGCTCCACCCTGCCTTTCCTCGCTCTCGATGGGTTGCACCAACCACCTAGTCAGTCCCAATGAGAGAACCTTGGTATGTCAGTTGAAGATGCAGAATTCACTCACCATTTTCGTCCTTCTTGATGGAAGCCACAGAGCAGAGCTGTCTCTATTCAGCCATTTTGGCCGGCTGACGTTTATTTGTTAAAAAAAATTCATTGAGACAGGATGTTGCCCTGTCACCCAGGCTGGAGTGCACTGTCTCATCATAGCTCACTACAGCCTCGAAATCCTGGGCTCAAGGGTTCCTCATGCTTCAGTCTCCCACATAGGTGGGACCATAGATGTGCACCACCACATCCAGCTATTTAAGTTTTTTATAGAGATGGGATCTCTCTTTATTGCCCAGGCTGGTTTCGAACTCCTGGGCTCAAGCCATCACAACCTTGGCCTCCCAGAGTGCTGGGATTGCAGATATGAAGTACCACACCCAGCCTCAAAGGACTTTTGGACTCACAAATTTGAGTTACTTTCCCCGCAGTGTGACTTATGCTGCACTTACCAAGTTTCACTTGACACTGATATTTCTAAATGCATAAGGCTATTGAATAAACAGTAAAGGCAGAGTGACAACCACCCTTGAGAAGCTTAGTTTTGTGGTGAGAAATCAGGAGTTAGCATCACTAAAATCAGGTTGGAGTTTGCAGAACCTAAGTTACTGAAGTAGAGAAGTGTATATGATGGCATAGCTCATTACACATTTCCTGTATTTTAGGAGCCTCATTATATAATTGTTTCTTTTCTGTATTTTTAGTTACTCAAAGTATTGAAAGTTGGGAGTGAGGGAGTGCCAGAGACAAGTGAGATTATGTTCATTGGGAAATTTATATTATGGCTAGGAAAATAACTATAGGCAAAGATACTATACCAGTATATAATGCATCCTGCTGGTCTGTTTTATCCCATTAAAAAACTTTGTGTGCTTTTATTAGGAAGTTTATTTTTCATATGACTGGGTGGAAAGAAAGTTAGATAATTTATCTTTGAAACAGACTTGCTTATCTAGTATTCTTATACCTTCCTAACCTGTTATTAGTAACTGTTTCTGCCTTTCAAAGTTGATTTGACTAAATTTGGCTAAAATTATTGTCTAATCTTCCATTAGCAGTTTTTCTTTGTGACCATATGAATACTGTAGACAAAACAAAACCAGTATGATATGTCTTCATAACTTAAGAGGTCAGCTAAACTGAAATCAAAGTATTGATGGCAGCAATTTAATCGTTAGTGGGCTTTTGGACAAATAATTGAGACTAAACTTTGAATTAATTAAATTTGAGCTTTTTATGATGGTAGTTAATAAAAAATATATAAACTAAAATTTGCCATTTTAATCATTTTTAAATGCCTAATTCAGTAGCGTTTATTACATTTAGTGTTGTGCAACCATGACCACTATTTCTAAAATGTTTTCATCACTCCAAATACAAACTCTGTAACCATTAAGCAATAAGTTCCCACTCTCCCCTTACCCCAGCCCCTAGTAACTTCTAATCCACTTTCTGTCTCTGTGAATTTGCCTGTTCTAATTATTTCATATCAGTGGATCACACGATATTTGTCCTTTGTGTTTGGCTTCTTTCACTTCGCTCAGTGTTTTGAAGGTTTATCCATGTCATAGTTTGTATCAGAACTTTATTCCTTCTTCGGATACTATTACATGGCATGGATATATTGTATTTTGTTAACCTTCATCTATTGATGGTCACTTGGGTTGTTTCTACCTTTTGGCTATTGTGAGTAAGGCTGCTATGAACAGTGGTATGCCAGGTTCTGTTCGAGTTCCTGCTTTTAATTCTCTTGGGTGTATACCTACAAGTGGAGTTGCTGAGTCATATAGGAATTCTATTTTTAGCTGTTTGAGGAAGCCCCAAACTGTTTTCCACAGCGGCTGCACCATTTACACTCCCACCAGCGATATATTAGAGTTCCAGTATTACTTGCCAGTAATTGTTATTTTCTGTTTGTATGTGTTTTTTTTTAAATTCTAGTCATACTAATAGGTGTGAAATGGTATAAACCAGTTGCATTTTTAAAAGTAAATTTAAGATAATTTGTTTATGAAATATTTAAAGTTTGCTTAAAAGTGCCCTGAGTTCAACAATTTTAAAAAACAGTTATATTTTAAAATATTTATATAATTGCTATGGTCTGAATGTTTGTGTTCCCCTAGAATTACTTTGAAATTCTAACTTTCAAGATGATGGTATCAGGACGTGCATGGCCTTTGGAAGGTGAATTAGGTCATGGAGGTGGAGGCCCCATGATGGAATTAGTATCTTTATTAAAAAAAAAAAAAAAAAAAACTAAGAGAGAGAGACCACACCTCTTTGATCACCTAATGTTAGAGTGAAAAGACCAAGAACATTATTAGCATCACCTGGGAATTTGATATTAATGCAAAATCTCAGGCCCTACCTAAATTGGTAGTCTGGGGCTAGGGTTTAGAATCTGTTTTTTTTTAAACAAGTCCTCCAGATGATTATGATGCATGCTAACATTTATACTGTTCTCTGTATTTAGAGTTCTTTTTTTGTCTTTTATAGTATTATGAGGATCTGTGCATCTTGGCTCAGTTGCAATGTTGTCCCTTCTGGAAAGGCTTCCCCTCCCCCAGTCACCACCTGCACTGGACTCTCAGCGCGCAGTTAGGGAGTGCTGATGGTTGGATGTTGCTTCCAGTTTGAGAAACCCTTCCGTGTAGGGATTTGTATCTCTTTTACTTCTTTATAAACCATCATGCTTAGCAAACTGTAGAGGTCCTTTAAAGATTTGTTCAGTTGAATTGTGTGCCCAGTGGGTGGGGGACAGGTTACGTAAAGTAATTATAGGGACGTAGAGATAAAGCACGTTGTTACTTGATTCATGGGGTAGTGTAAACAATGGCAAAAGTTGAGTTTAAATTTTTCAGAAGTTCTCTTGGGGGATTGTATTATGCTTTCTTGTTACATAGCTTTCTGCCTGCCCTTTTTTTTTTTTTTTTTGAGACAGAGTTTTGGTCTGTCGCCAGGTGCCAGGCTGGAGTGTAGTGGCGCGATCTCAGCTCACTGCAACCTCCACCTCCTGGGTTCAGGCAGTTCTGCCTCAGCCTCCCGAGTAGCTGGGACTACAGGCACACGCCACCATGCCCAGCTAATTTTGTATTTTAGTAGAGACAGGGTTTCACCATGTTGGCCAGGATGGTCTTGATCTCTTGACTTCGTGATCCACCTGCCTCAGCCTCCCAAAATGCTGGGATTACAGGCGTGAGCCACTGCGTCCGGCCTCTGCCTGCTTTTTTTTCTTATTTTAAGAGTGATATATGCTAGTTAGAATTCAGAATTATCAGAAGGAACTTTATCTTAGCCTGTTTTGTGCTGATATAACAGAATACCACACACTGGGTAATTTATAATGAACAGAAATTTATTTCTCACAGTTTTGGAGGCTAGGAAGCCCAAGATTGAGGGACCAAAGTCGCCCTTTTCTATAGAACTCTGTCCTGAGATAACAGGATTAAGCCATTCATGAAGGTGGCACCCCCATGACCTAAATACCTCCCATTAGACCCTACCTCTCAACCCTGCCACATTGGGGATCAAATTTCTAACACATAAACTTTGGGGGACACATTCAAACCATAGCAAATTTGCTTTAAAATGCTTATTGGGCATGAAATGGACTTTGAATATAGTTATAGGGAATATTCAGAAATGATTCTGTTTTCACCTTTAAGGTATATCAAAGTGTTTTGCTTTGTTTTGTTTTGTTTTGTTTTTGAGATGAAGTCTTACTCTGTCGCCCAGGCTGGAGTGCAGTGGCACAATCTCCGTTCACTGCAACCTCCCCCTCCTGGGTTTAAGCAGTTCTATGCCTCAGCCCCGCCCTCCCCGCCCTCCCCAGCTCCGAGTAGCTGGGATTACAGGCGTCCGCCACACTGTGCCCAGCTAATTTTTGTATTTTCAGTAGAGACGAGGTTACACCATCTTGGCCATGGTGGTCTTGAATTCCCGACCTCATGATCCAGCCGCCTTGGCCTCCCAAAGTTCTGGGATTACAGGCATGAGCCACTGCGTCTGGCTTAGCAAAATGTCTTTTAAAGAAGTCCTTTGTTATTAATTCACTAGTTTGATGGATGCTTTAGATTCTTTAAAAAATAGGACACTTTTACCCTGTGAAGTTTAAATATATGACTAGTTAAAAATACCATTTAAAGTTTTGGGACACATTTTCTCATTAAGCAGTGGGATTCATATTTTCTAGTTTGTGGGATAAAAATAAAAATTTGATCAGTGGTTGCTACAGTTTCAGTCTCATTACAGCTGCAGTGAAGTTTTCTTATTAAGACAAACCTCTTTTCAACCACGGATACACTTTTTACCATGGGCTTCACAAAGCCTCATAACTGAGGTTGCATTGGCATCGAGTATCTTGCCTTTAACAGACTTCTAGGGCTCTATTTGTTTCCCACAATTTTCTGCATGTTTGTCTCAAATGAACCATAAAATGATCCAGTGACAACATGTGGTTTTAATAACAAACAAGCATGGGCAAATGAATGTGGACTTAGAATTTGAAGTTTTATACATATGCCATGACTTAAACTTCTAAGTGAATTTATAGCTCAGCACTCAGTGGTAAATAATTTATCAGTTGCTAGATGGAATTTTTCATTCTAGACTTCAGTTATATTGGATGTCTGATATTGAAGACCACAGATCATTAATAAAAACAATTTTCTGCAAGGTTTTAATAGTACATTTCTAGTTAAGTTTTGTGATTAGGTGGGAGCAAATTTCCACCAATCTCTTATTTACCTTCTTGGTTTTCAGTTATTACGGTTATATTGCATCATGATGAAAATTTCAAGATAATCAAGTAACGTATTATAAAACTCACTTCTTTACAAAAGTTTATATTAGAAATGAGTCTTTTTGAAGTAGGAATGTGCTATACTAGCTGCTCTGAGCATTAGAAATAGGTGTAGTGGAGATTTTCTTTTCTGAGGTGGAACAGCATGAGGCTGCTGATGTGTGGTAATGTGGTCATTCCCTCACATCGGATGGGTATGGAAGGGGTGATGGAAGAGAGAGGAACGGTTAGTAGGGGCCACATCGGAATTGAGTGTCTTGCCTTTAATAGGTTTTGACTGAACTAAAAACCACATTTTCCAATCAGCATTCCAATGATAAAAATAATACTCTGATCTTAAAGAAGTAATGTACTATGTCTAAAATAATGTATGATATCAGTTTTAACCACCCAACAAGTTCTTGCCTGCTGCCCAGACAGAGTCAGTTTATCAGGATGAGGGGATTGTGATAAAGAGTTTAATACACGTAGAGCTGGGTAAACAGGAGACCGGAGTTTTATTACTACTAAGCCTCAGCGAAAAATCAGAGGCTGGGATTTTTTAAAGATAGTTTGGCCTGTAATCCCAGCACTTTGGGAGCCTGAGGCAAACGGATTGCTTGAGTCTAGGAGTTCAAGACCAGCTTGGGCAACATGATGAGATGCTGTCTCTACAAAAAAATACAAAAATTAACTGGACCTAGTGGTGCATGCCTGTAGTCCCAGCTCCTTGTGAGGCTCAGATGAGAGGATGGCTTGAGCCTGGGAGGTCAAGATTACAGTGAACCTTGTTCATGCCACTGCACTGGAGCCTGGGTGACAAACTGAGACCCTGACTCAAAAAAGTAAATAAATTAATTAAAGATAGTTTGACATACTGGGTGTGGTGGCATGCGCCTGTAGTCCCAGCTGTTTGGGAGGCTGAGACAGGAGGATCTTTTGAGCCCAGGAGATCTGGGTGGTAGTGCAGTGTGCCAATTGGGTGTCCACACTAAGTTCAGCGTCAGTACGATGACCTCCTGGAAGCCGGGACCACCATGTTGCCTAAGGAGGGGTGAACTGGCCAGGCTAGAAACAGAGTAGGTCAAAACCCCCATGCTGATCAGTAGTGGGATAGTGCCTAAGAATAGCTATTACACTCTGGCCTGGGCAATGAAAAAATATGTATATTTTTAAGAAGGTGTGTGTGTGTGTGTGTGTGTGTGTGTGTGTGTGTGTAGGGGGTGTGTGTGTGCGCGCGCGCGCGCTGGTTTTCTTGCTGTCTTCTGTTACTGAGTGGGATTGCAAAACTAGTTGAGCCAGATTTTATTGGTCTGGGTGGTGCCAGTGGGTCTATCAGAATGCAGAGTCTGAAAAATACCTCGAACACCAGTCTTAGGTCTTACAATAGTAATGTAATCCATGGGAGCAATCGGGGAGGTTAGGAATCTTGTGGCCTCTGGCTGCATGATTCCTGAGCCATAATTTTTAATCATGTGGCTAATTTATTAGTTTTACAAAGGGGATCTGGTCCCTAAGCAAGGAGGGAGTTTGTTTCAAGGAGGGGCTGTTAACATCTTTATTTCAAAGTTAAACTATGAACTAAATTCCTCCTAAAGTTAGTTTAGCCTACACCCAGGAATGAACAAGGGCAGCTTGGGAGGTGAGAAGCAAGATGCAATTGGTTAGGTCAGGTTTTTTCACTGTCATAATTTTTGCAAAGGTAGTTTCATTATTAAAGTTAATTTATAAGTACAGGGTTTTGTTTGTTTGTTTCGCCTTGTATCCTTTGTCTTTTGGGAGAAGGAAAAAACCTTTTTCTTTACTCTCTTATATTTGGTAGCTGAGGGTCTACAAATTATAGCAACAAAAGACAGAGTAGCAAGGGAAAAAATGGATTTGATTGTATTTATATGTATACAGGAGTTCAGAATAAGTGTGACTCAAAGAGGCAGTTCGAATTTTGGGCTTATATACCATCTTATTAAGGGTTGGAGAGGGCCCTTCTGAGAGAATAAGTAATTTCTTACAATGGGGAGGGAAGAAAGGACATGTATGGGAAAACAAATGCCGCTTGGGAGAATAAATGGGAGATGCATAGTTTTGAACAGTGTCTGGTTGTGCTGTAGACTTCTTCAAGAAGAGAAGATTACAGTTACTCCTGGGAGGGGATTTACGGCAATTCTTCTGAGTTCTCCTGGGAGACTCTGCTTCTAGGCAGATAAGGGATTTCAGGAACTCCAATGCCATCTGCTCAAAATAATTCTTGTGCCATAGTGGCTTATTCTGGACCCCTTCCTGTCATAGTTTCTTTTTAAAACAATTCTGGGAATAATAATACTTTGTTTTACATTACGGTTTATCTTCTTCAAAGCACTTGTTCCTTTTAAATCAGTCTGGCTGAGATGTTATTTTACATATATCCAGTTAAATATATTCATTTAAAATGCGCAGTTCAGTGTGCTTTGATGTATTCATACAACCTTGTAACCTCCTCACCTCAAGTAAAATAGAGATAATGGAACAGGTGTCAGCAAACTTTTTGCATAATAGACCAGACTGCAAATATTTTAGGCTTCATAGGCTATACGGTGTCTGTTGCAGCGCTCAATACTGCCCTTACAGTGTGTAGGGCATAGCTGTTTTCCAGTGAAACTTTATTTACCACAACAGGCAGCCAGCCTGCAAGTTATAGTTTGCCATTTCCTAATATAGACCATTTCATAACCACCAGAAAAGTTCTCTTGTACCCCTTTGTGTTCAAATCTCCATCCCCAGCCCTAGCCCCAGCCAGCTACTGTTTGTGCTGTCTAGCACTTCAGATCTGGTTTGTGTGTTCTAGAGAATTTAAAATGAAATCCTATAGTGCATACTCTTTAGTGTTATGTTTTTGAAGTTCAGCCATGTTGTTACATGTATCAGTAGTTCATTAATTTTTGTTGTTGAGTGTTATCTAATTGTACAGATATACCACAATTTGTTCATCCATTCTTCTATAGACAGACATTTGGGTTGTCAGTTTTTTTGGCTGCTAAAAATAAAGCAACCATGAGCATTCTTATACAAGTCTTTGTGTGGATATTTGTTGTAATTTCTTGTGGGTTAATACCTAAGAGTGGAATAGGTGGGTCATATGGTATGTATTTAACTTATTAAGAAACTATCAAACTGGCCCAGCGTGGTGTCTCATACCTGTAGTCCTAGTACTTTGGGAGGCCAAGGTGGGAGGATTTCTTGAGACCAGGAGTTTGAGACCACCCTGGCCAACATAGCAAGACTCTGTTTCTATATTTAAAAAAAAAAAAAAAAAAAGAAAAGGAAAAGAAACTATCAAACTGCTTTCCAAAGTGATGGTATCGTATCACATTTCTACCAGCTACGTGTGACGGTTCAGGTTGCCAACACTTAATGTTGTCAGTCTTCTTAATTTTCCGCTTTTCTGTTCCTTTATGCATTCTTCTTTCTTTTTCTGGCTTTACTGCGCTGGCTAGGCCCTCCAATAAAATGTTGAATAGAAGTGGCAACCTTTGACATCCTTGTGGTTTTCCTGGTCTCCAGGAAAGGCATGCATCCTTTTGCCATTAAGTATTCTGTTAACTGTAGGTTTCTTACAGATGTTCTTTATCAGGTTGGAAAAGCTTCTTTCTCTTGCTAGTTTGCTAATTTTAAAATTTAGTCTGGCCATGATGAGTATTTAATTTTCAAATGCGTTTTCTGCATACGTTGGAACAATCATAGCGCTTTTCTTCTTTATTCTGTTAATGTAGCAAATTCTGTTGCCTTCAGAATGGTGGAACAACTTTGTATTACTGGGATCAGTCTCTCTGCTCATCCCAGGAATACAAAGTTGCTTCACCATTCTAAAGTCTGTGTAATTGACTTCTGGATTCAACTTGCTAATATTTGTTAACAATTTTTTTCTGTATTTTTTTGTTTTCCTACTACTTTGGGTTTACTTTTCTCTTCCCTTTCCAGCTTCTTAACTTGTAAACTTAGATCATTGATGTATGTATCTTTTTTTTTCCTCATGTAAGCATTTAAATTTATACATTTTCCTCTAAGCACCAGATATTAAGCTATATCCTGCAAACCAGAGTTGTGTTTTCATTTTCATTCATTTCACAATATTTCCTGAA
This sequence comes from Aotus nancymaae, assembly GCF_030222135.1. NCBI lineage: Eukaryota > Metazoa > Chordata > Mammalia > Primates > Aotidae > Aotus > Aotus nancymaae. The sequence goes on from NW_026988460.1 coordinate 468,936, forward strand.
GTGCCTTTTCACTTAGGATATATAAGGCCACAGAGAGAAAAAGCCAGTTAATATATAAAATTATAGTTCTTTTTCTTGAGGTCATTACAGAGCTGAGGTTACAATGCAAGTAGGTGAACTGCGTTACAAAGTGTCACACGCCCCTCCAAGAAGAGACAGAATATCCAAAACTGTTTCACCTTTGTCAGAGAGGCAGAGGTAGTTAACCATAAAAGTAGGTAAGAAGAAGACAACTGAAATCTTAACACATTCTTAAAGGCTGGGTATGGTATATAGTAATACCTTAGAATTCCTGGAAGTCCCAGGCACCAGGAGAGTCTGCACACATTGATTAGCTTATTTCTGCATTACCTGGTACTTACAAGAAGGATTTGGGGGCAGGGCAGGAGACCTGAGAGAGTCCCTTCATGTTGCAGAGTTTGAGAGCAGAGCAGGAGTATCCAGAGAAGCCCATCTGGGGTCTTACATAAGTACCATGTTTTTATTAGTTGTCATGGGGGAAGAGACACAAAACTCACCCATATCCCAGAACCTTCACTGAAATAAAGTGTAAGTCACCTGCTGGGGGAGGACAAGTAACCCTCCTCGTTGCCCCTCCCAGGTTAAGGCTGGCTGCTGCTAGTGTAGAGGGGATAGCAATCTTACCTCAAGCTTGTAATTGTACTAGGCAAATGCCATCTACCACTACAAGAGGGCCCAAAGATAAAACCTAGTGTCTTATTTCTTATTTGTTATAAAGAAAATGACTGATGCCGTGTGGGATAACTGGCAGATCTGGCTGACTGTGATTTGGGGTCTTGTTGCAGGACATCCTGATATGTGGTACACTTACTCAGCTGAGGCTACTGCCCAGGGTTCAAGCCAGAGTGTTAATATTTATTTTGAGAATTGCCTGTTGACATCATTTGTTAGTTTTATATTTGAGATGTGCTTATTCTTTTGTGTACTTAGATGTACTTAGATTGTGAGGTACATATAAAGGATATTAATCTGTTACCATTTACATTGTAAATATATAGCCAGTTGTGTCACTTGCCTTTTAATTTTGTACAAGATTTTGATGTTCCATAGGGAAGTTTTAAATTTTCATAGAGACAAGTGTGTCCTTTTCCCCCTTCTTATTGTTTCTTATTTAGTCTTATGAAAAGTCCTGTTTTCGATGATTGTGGTATAATTTACATGTTCTAAAATACACTGATCGTAAGTGTCGAGCATGGTGCATTTGCACACATGTACATATCCCGGTAACCACTACCATGATCAAGATACATAACTTTTTCACCACCCCAGAGGCTCTCTTGGGTCCTTTCCCATTTCATGTTCACACCGTTATCCCCAAGAGTTACCACTGTTTTGACTTTTAGCACCATAGATGAGTTTTATCTGTTCCTGGCCTTCATAGAAATAGAATCACATACTGTTCTTTTGTGTCATCCTTCTTCCACTCTGAGATTCGGCCGTCTTATTTCATGTATGGTAGTTATTTTTTTTTAATGTTTGACTTTGTGGTATGCCATAGTATAACATACCGCAGTTTGCATATTGATTCTTCTGTTGATAGATACATGGGTTGTTGGTAGCTTGGCTAATATGAGTAAAGCTGTAATGAATACTCTCATACGCGTTCTTTTGTGAAATGCAGTCATTTCTTTTGGGTGTGTGCATGGGGCAAATTACCATGTCATAGGGTAAGATGTATATTTAGCTTAATAGATAACTGCCAAGCTTGTCCAGAGTGGTTGAACCAGTTTACACTCTGATAAAAGGCACGCATTTGTTATTTTTCTCCTGTTGGAGAGAGTCTTTTTTATATATATTTTAGCAAAATGTCTCTCTTATCTTCCAGCTATAATATCTAGTGTGATAAATACTATTTTGTTTAATGGAGTGACAAAACACAGCTCTGGAATATGACAGTAGGGCATCGCCTAGTCCCCCAGCATATCCCAGTATTTTTAAAACATTGCTGTTGAGCAGAGACAATGATTCCATCTCAAGTACATCCCTTTAACAACTTCATTTCAGTTCATGCAAATTCTTAAGATGGGGTACAGGTTGTTGTGAGGGAAAATTTTGTGGTGGCTTTATTTAAGCATTCTGGCATAAAGGATACTTATTGTGCATAGGGGAATCGTAATGTGTTGTCTCTTAAGTTCCTCTTTTACATGGAAATCCGGAAATTACATCCTTAATGTACTTGAGACCCTCAAGACTATTGGATCTTCTGATGACTCATATGAGGAAAGCTGTTCTTGTGCCCACATCATTTGTACTTGGCTTGATGAGTGAATTGGTGTGATTGGAGAGAATTGTTTAGAAAATGAGGGGAAGGGGGTTTGGATATCACCTGTGGGATAATTCAAATGCTTAGAAGGTTTTCAAAATCAAATAATACAAAGAGCATACGATCCTCCAAAGATGGTGGCACCACTGTCTGATAGTTACTGACATGGAGGTTTGATCACACTGACTTAGATGTTTGTAATCATTTAGCTCCACCAGGGGGATCAATCCCCAGTTCCTTATTTTGCTAAGTGGCTTCTCTGCTTTTAGCCCACCCTATGTGCATAGACATTCTGTGTGAAAATTTCTCATTTTTCTCTTTCTTGCTCTTGGATGTGCTGGCTTTGGCTGCCTCGTCCATATCAGGTGAGGTGTCAGGAAAGCAAGAAAGAGCCAACTCCCCTGTTGCTGCTTCACAGTGTCCTCCATCTGCCTAGCCTGGAACACAAATGCTGTGGCGTGCCCCTCATTCCTGACTACAGATCCAAACTGTCTATTCTTTTCTGGTTTAGTAGCCTTAATTTCTGGCGAAATGTCCTACTATAATAGAGTAACCGTATTTGGTCTTTCAACGTATTTTCAGAACTTTAGCGCCCATCACCATGTAAAAGGGGACCCCACTTTGGAACCTTTGGGAGGGAGGTTCCAAAGGCACTGGAGTCATGACGTTTTAGTGAGGCTGCAGGAAGAAATGCCAACCTGGAAGGACACAGGAAGCAATTGGCTGTGTTCTTTTTTACAGCCTTCCAAAGAACAGTGTGTGTATGGGTTTGATCTAGCAAGCCATGGATTTAAATCCCACGCCTACATGTGCCAGGCCCTGTGCTAGTATATTCCACACATAGAGACTTCTTGTATTACAGCAAACGTATATATCTATGAGCATATATTAAGATTAACGAAGTTTTAATAATACAGCAAAATGAAATAAATCCCACGGGCTAGCAGGCCACTTTAGATTACTGTTCCATCTTCCTTTCGGATAGGAATCTGATAGCATCTTAAAGGCACAGTGGTTTGAATGCTTACAGATCTGCTTACTGCTTTATTTATTTATTATTTATTACTTTATTTTTGGGACAGAATCTTGCTCTGTCGCCGAGGCTGGAGTGCAGTGGCATGACCTCAGCTCACTGCAACCCCTGCCTCCCAGGTTCAAGTGATTCTTCTGACTCAGCCTCCTGAGTAGCTAGGGCTACAGGCATGTACCACTATGCCCAGTGAATTTTTTTTTTTTTTTTTTTTTTTGTATTTTTTAAGTGAGATGGGGTTTCACCATGTTGGTCAGGCTGTTCTCGAATTCCTGACCTCAAATGATCCACCCACCTTGGCCTCCCAAAGTGCTGGGATTATAGGCATTAGCTACCGTGCCCAGCCTGCTTTATTCTTTTCTATGTTTTAGCTCAGTGTTTCTCAAACTTTAGTGTATGTAAATTATGCCATAAGATTGTGTATTTAAGACCAGGTATCCCAAACTTTAAGGGTGAGGTAAGAGAAATTTATAGAAATTTTGAGCAGAGTTGAGTACTTTCTTCCTTTGCTATGTGTCAGTACTCAGGTTAATAGTTTGCCCACTCTCCTGCATCCCCATTCCCCTTGCCACACACATAAATTTAGATTGGACTTTTCTTTATGTTGGAGGATTGACTTAACCCTTGGCCTATTTTGGTCTCCTTCAGTGTTTCCACAGTTCTAGCACAAGCGTTCATGCATTCATGCAGTTTCAGTTTAAGAAGACATAAGGTATATATTCAATGAAAAATAAAAGATAATCAGAATAAAAAATCAGATAAAAATTAAGGAAAGGTGAGGTGATGCATGCCTATCTTGTTTATGTAGTAGCTGAATGAGGCTTTACAGATTGTTGGATGGATAGATGGTTAGCTCATGGGTTCGTTTACAAATGTATACTCAGTCTTTCATATGTACCTGGTACTATGCATAGATAGGGTAAACATCTGTTAACAGGATCAATCTGGGCCCTGCTTTTGCCTTTTGCCTAGTTCTGGAGTGTAATGAGTGCTTTATAGGTGCTGTGAGAATGTCTAAGTAGGACACCTGATCTAGTCTGGACCAGTTAATGGCATTTTCCTGAGGGTATGTTGTTGAGTCTGAGTTCTGATTTATGATTAGTAACTAACTAGGTGAAAAGGGGGTACAGGGAAGGCCCAGCAGCCCAGGCAGAGGAATCATCCATAAGAAGGCCCTAGGGATAAGGCCCGTGTAGATAAAGCACCAAGGAGGGCACAGTGGCTGGAAGTGAGCCAGTGCATTTAGGGCCTCGAAGACCATGGAAGGACGTTTTCCTTCATCCTAAATGCAACAGAAAATCATGGAAGGTTTTAAACAGAAGACGATCACTTTGGTTGGTCTGTTTTTTTAATGTTGCCTCTGGCTTCTCCGGAGAGTGGATCATGGTGGGGAAGTAAAAAGAGGTTGAACAGAGATGAGGCAGGGTGTTGCAGTTGTCCAGGTGAAAAGTAATAGTAGCTTGGAGAAATAGATTGAATAAATATTTAGGAGAGCAAATTCACAAGGTAGGATTGGCTGCTAGCTCCTGAAGAGAAAGGAGGTACCAGGACGGATCCACAGATTTCTGACACAACTACCTGGATGTGTAGTGACCTCACTGACTGAGCTTGGGAATCCAGGAGGTGGATAGGCTTTGGGGGCTGGTGCTTTAGCCTGTGGGCTAGATTGCAGGTCATAAAGAGTGCCTGAGATATAGCTACGTGGAGATACTGAGTGGAGATTGGAACATACGGATCAGGAGGTAGAGGACCTGTCTGGGTTAGAGAAATTTCAGATGGAATTGGGAAAAAGCAAAAAAAAAAAAAAAAAAAAAAAACCTGTTCAGGTTCAGCAGCTTTATGAGTCTTAAAATTTTTATTGGCATGTCCAATAAACAAATCTTTAAACACCACAGATTATGCTAATAAATCCTTTTCTTCCTAAATTTTTAAGTGAAGTATCTTACATGACAGCAGCAGTGAAGGAAAGTGAGAAGATAGAAGCCTTAAAATAAGAGACTCTGCAGAGCCATCTCAAGAGAAGCAGCCAGTGAACATGAACAGTGGAAACTTAGTTTCCACTAAAAACTAAAAGCTTTTTAGTGGAAAGCTTTTGCCCTTTCCACTCACCCTGTTGCAATCCAGAAAGCAGTTAAACCAGAAGAATAATCTGCAGTCAAAATCATTTTCTGAAGCATCTGTGGTCCCACACAAAGGTGAAATATTCTTTATTTCAGCATCACACCTTTGAATGCCCTGTCTGTGCCTTGTACCATGGTTACCTCAGCCAAAAAAACTTAAAGCCTTTGGAACCTTAGAATAGTAAAATGTTAAGGTTGGAAGGGACTTGAGTAATCTTGGTGTCTAGTAATTTTCCTTTGTAGATCAAGAAATAAAGGTATCAAGGTCACAGATCCTATTAATAGGAAAAGTAAACTATAGCCCAAATACCAAATTCCCTATCCTTTCCTGTACCAGTGCACACTGCTCTCCTCATCTTTTGACTTCTCTTTTAGCCTTCACATGTAATTGCCAAAGCTTTACCAGCTGTTCTTCCAAAATGCCTCTCGTGCTGGTTCCTATCTCCAAATTCTACCCCTTCTAACCCAGCTCAGTCTCTCATCTCCCATGCATTCACACTGTGGCAGGAACCTCCTGACTGGTCTTTTCCTAAACCACTGCCTTGCCTGTGTGCCTCTCCAGTTCACATGGGCTTTTTTTTTTTAATTGAATTTTAGGTTTTGGGGTACATGTGAAGAACATTCAGGATTGTTGCATAGGTGCACACATGGCAGTGTGATTTGCTGCTTTCTTCCCCATTATCTATATCTGGCATTTCTCCCCATGTTATCTCTCCCCAACTCCCCACCCCCTGCTGTCCCTCCCCTATTTCCCCCCGACAGACCCCAGTGTGTGATGCTCCCCTCCCTGTGTCCATGTGTTCCCATTGTTCAACACCCACCTATGAGTGAGAACATGCGGTGTTTGATTTTCTGTTCTTGTGTCAGTTTGCTGAGAATGATGGTTTCCTGGTTCATCCATGTCCCTACAAAGGATATGAACTCATCATTTTTTATGGCTGCATAGTATTCCATGGTGTATATGTGCCACATTTTCCCTGTCCAGTCTATCATCGATGGGCATTTGGGTTGGTTCCAGGTCTTTGTTATTGTAAACAGTGCCGCAATGAACATTCGTGTGCGTGTGTCCTTAAAGTAGAACGATTTATGATCCTTTGGATATATACCCAGTAATGGGATTGTTCGGTCAAATGGAATTTCTATTTCTAGGTCCTTGAGGAATCGCCACACTGTCTTCCATAATGGTTAAACTAATTTACACTCCCACCAACAGTGTAAAAGTGTTCCTGTTCCTCCACATCCTCTCCAGCATCTGTTGTCTCCAGATTTTTTAATGATCGTCATTCTAACTGGCGTGAGATGGTATCTCAATGTAGTTTTGATTTGCATTTCTCTAATGACCAGTGATGATGAGCATTTTTTCATATGTTTATTGGCCTCATGTATGTCTTCTTTAGTAAAGTGTCTGTTCATGTCTTTTGCCTACTTTTGAATGGGCTTGTTTGTTTTTTTTCTTGTAAATCTGTTTTAGTTCTTTGTAGATTCTGGATATCAGCCCTTTGTCAGATGGGTAGATTGCACAAATTTTTTCCCATTCTGTTGGTTGCCGATTCACTCTAATGACTGTTTCTTTTGCTGTGCAGAAGCTGTGGAGTTTGATTAGGTCCCATTTGCCTATTTTGGCTTTTGTTGCCAATGCTTTTGGTGTTTTGGTCATTCACATGGGCTTTGACTTTTCCTTGGGGCCTCCTGTTTTACATCAGAGGTTTTCAGGCTGGTGTTCCTGGTCCAGGCTACGCAGTCCCTTTCTGCGTGCCTCACTAGTGCTGTCCCCACATGCCAGCTAGCTTTCATGAGTTACTGTTTCCTAGTGGATTTTCCTTGTCTAGGCTTTTCTATTTGTGTGCCTTTCTGCCAGCAGACCTTACTTCTCACCTTCACCTATCAAAACGCTATGCAGTTTTCAAAACCGGGCAGGCAACTTCCATGATACAAATGACACTCCTTCCTGAAGCCTCCTCTTACGATTTGAGTATTGTGCCCTATTTGCTAAGCTTCCACCATGGTGCCTTGAATCTTGTAAGAAGTCTGTAAATGTTTGTCAGATAAATGCTGTTACTCCTTTTTTCTTCCAAGTTGTATTTTCTTAAAAGGGCAATAAACTCATTTCAGTTATTTTGACTTTAAGACTGTAAATGTCTTTGGATTTTCCCAATATGCTTGTGTTTGTGTCTGGTTTCTGCATTACTTTTGACATCATTTCTGGATCCTGCGAGAAGGGCTTTGTAGGAGTGCGCCTGACTTAAAACTGAAATCGAGTCATTGAGAATTAGTGTGTATGTGCAGGTTAACTCTAATCACACTGTAGGATGTATCTATATGTGTTTGAAGTATCCAGCGATAATGGTTTACATTTGAAGGACTGTGATCAAGAGTCCCCATTACAGAGGTGGTTATAGCAAGGATTTCAAATATTATCCATCTAGGCCTGTACAAAAGGATTTGTCAGTTAACGTAAAGTACCTTTGTGGGTCCTATGCTCCACCAGGAATCTGTTGCCTGAAGGTTAGTCATAGAACATTTTTTCATTGGCCTTAGACTGCCTAAAACAGCAGGGAATAGAGACATTACTAAGCTTAAAATTTTAGTTTCTTCAGCCCTTTTCTGTGACAGATAATAAATGTCTGTTTGTAAATTTCCTGAGGCTTCTTTTTGTTGGAAATATCAGTTGATGGGAAAGTATAGGGAAAAGGATCTATATCCTTTACTCCTTCCTTACCTCATATTTGTTGGCCCTGCCAGTATTTTAAGCAAACAAATGTAGCCAGTGGTGAGTTAAGTCCTCAACAGTAAACCACTCCTCTCCCTAAACACATGCATGTGCGTGCGCGCACGCGCGCACACACACACACACACACCCCTGTGATGGCCGGAGCTGGTTCCAGCAGTCTGGCATTCTGGAAAACAGTTTTGGAGCTTCCTCTGTCTCTCTGGATTGGCTTTACTGTATTATCCAGTAGGTTTGAAGGTTTCTGCCTGTATTATATGGATTCTTGGAGTTATTTCTCTATTGGGGGAACAAATTTTTAGATTTCTTTTTTTTTCAGAGCTGTAGCTCAATCAGAATTTTTAGATTGATTGACATGGTATACCTGTGTGTTTCTTAAATTGTTAGGGTTTTTTCTTTATATTTTTTATACTGAAAAGGTCAATTAGAAAAGGATTCCAAGGGAATATTTTCCTTAATTTAGAAAATGAGCAAATTCTTGGTTTGTTTTGCAGATTTATCAGGGCTTGGTAGTTTACATAACTAGAAAATGGTTATTTCATCCTGCCTGCATCACAGGCATGTATTTTAAAGAGTTTTAAACCTTTAGCAACTGATACTAGTATTCTTAAATAATTACATGTTTGTGGTATGTCTGTACACACATACATATGCCAAATTACACATATATGCATGTGTATATATATATACACGTATATATTATATATATCTATATCTGTATATATCTATATATCTTCCCCCCAACCCCCATCCCTTCTTTCCCTGTTTCTGTAAAATTTTTTGTAAAGTCACTCATTTGGGAATTCTTTCATATTTTTTAAACCAAAATTGAAATGGAGTTACTAGAAAAACCTACGGTGCCATCTCTCCAACTTTCTTGTTTACCTAGTGTACAGGTAACAACTGGAAACAAGGAGGCAAAACTAGTTTTCATCTTTGTTATTAAACTAGCAGATGCTCCAGAATCTGACTCTTATCAAAGGGAACCACAGAACTGGTTTCAGAGTCTGCTGTTCTGTTGCTTCTGTGACTGTAGGTAGGGCCTGGAGGTGAGGGTGGAGTCACAGAACTTCAGCATATATCTAATGGTTTTTTCGGCTTTGGAGTTTGAAAAGGGTCAACCTTTGGGAAAGGGAAGACTGCCAGCCTCTACCTATGTGTTGTAGAACTGTTAGTGCCATTTCAAGCTATGCTGTAATTCATTTCACCTGTTTCAGCAGTTTCTTATTAAGTGCCTACAGTGAGCCAGGCACTGTCATAGATATGAAGCCTTTAACTTCTATTTAGTAGAGAAACAAGTGTTGTTCTTATAGAATTAAAAACAGATTCCTTTAGATGGTAGGCTCTATGAGGCCAAATACCTTGTTTTAATCATTTTGTATCTCCGGAGTCTACCTTAGCTTTGGGCACTTATGGGCCTTTGGTAAATATTTGTGGTGTTAATGAGGTTGAATTAAGCCAATTTTTTTTTTTTAACTTACACATTGTTTTACTTAAAGACTTTCCATAAAAAAATTATCCCCTTTAAAGGGCTCATAGGTTTTTTTGGTTCATTCTGTATGACTGTCCTTTCCATCCATTCATTTCTTTCTTACCTAAGTTAATAATGGAAAGGTAAGTAATGATTTAGTTGTCATGAAAGAAAGGTATTGCTGGGTGTAGTGGTGCACCTGTTGTCCCATGTCCCACCTACTCAGGAGGCTGGAGTAAGAGGATCACTTGAGCCCAGGAGTTTGAGCCCAGCCTGGGAAGCATAACGAGACTCTTTTAAAAGGAAGAGAGAGAAAGAGAAAAGATGTTAGCATGTAACAACATTTTTTGGAAAATCGGATATTTACACAGTTATATTTTGATTTTGTGTCAAACTGAAAAATACACATAATACAGATATGTGCCTTGATGTCTGTTAGTAAATGTACTGTGTTTTATTAATATGCTTTGAAAGTATATTTTGTGCTCTAATAGTATTTGGTCATTTCTTGTTTCTATTTAATACGTTTTAATTAGAAGGAAATGTTGCACTATGTACAACTGCTCTGCCAGGAACGTGAGCAAAGGGGACCAAATGAAAGAGATATGTCAAAGGTGACCAGATGCTCCGTCCAAAGAAGGACGAGTGCAGTGACAACCCAAAACCTCAGAAGAGGATACCAGTCCCTCCATTTCCCTGTAAACTGCCACCTGCCCATCAGATTCACTGGGACATTCTGTGGGCCTGGTGCCAACAATTAAAGCTGAGCACCAAAGACCAGAAATTAGATGCATGTAAGGGCCTGCGTGCCTTTGCCTACCCAAATCAAAAGGATATTCCTAGCATAGCAAAAAGAGGCCAGAATCTGAAAGTCATTACAAAAAACATCTAAGGTGGAAAAATGGGGATATGTCCCTGCAAAGTTCTGAGGAGTTGCATCCTCCCGAAGTAACTCTTCTTCCTGAGGAGGGGTCACCTGTCCTGGAAGAGTGGCTGCTCTCCTTGAAGGAGTTGTGGTGACAACTTCTGCCCCAGAGGCTTCGTTGGCCTCCTGGGCCAGAATTGTAGCCAGGGTGGGGATGCCAGAGGCAATGGAATCTCCACCAGAGGCCTGTGGTGTCATGTGGCGTGTGGTCCATGGGAGAAGTCCCCCTGCAGACACAGGTGCTTGGGTTCACCTTAGTTTTATGCTGAACCAGCCTGGGTTCCCCAGGTACAGGAAGGTAGAGTGAGTGCTTTGGGTTCACCTTAGTTTCGTGCTGGACCAGCCTGGGTTCCCCAGGTACAGGAAGGGAGAGTGAGTGCTTTGGGTTCACCTTAGTTTCGTGGGGTTCCCCAGCAGCAGGAAGGGAGAGTGAGTGCTTGGGGTTCACCTTAGTTTCATGCTGGACCAGCCTGGGTTCCCCAGGAGCAGGAAGGGAGAGTGAGTGCACGCATACTTCTTGCTTCCTGCCTCCACTTTTCCACGCCCATACCTTGCAGACAACATGTTGAGCTGCAGATGTGTTCACAGGAATAACATCTTAAGAAGCCTCCTGGGGAAAAAGAATATTATGAAAACGATCACCTCTCTGGCAGTTAATGGCAGAAAGCCCGGATGGTCAGATGGTCGAGTCCATGGTGCTGCTGACAGGCCTGGTCCTCTCCACACCTGCTTTATATGCTGTGCAGAGTGGTGGGTTGCAGATCTTAGCCTAAGACCCTGGCAGTGCCTGCAGCTTTGTGGTTTCAGATAGAGACTCTCATGTTTAAAAATGGAAAAACATTTTACATATTACCATTTAATTCTAGTTAACATGTAGAAAAAGTCATTCACACTGGCCCTCTAAAGTGGAAATGACTTGGACTGCTCTTTTAAGTGGGAACTTCTTCAGCTGAGCGTTGGGAAGGGGTTGAGTTTGTGTCTACGCTCAGTTTCCCTCCTCACAGTACTGATTGTTTTAGGAACTGCTCCATTCCAATTGTATAGTTCATAAATTGTAAGGTATTTCTCTCTCCAAAACGCATGATTTTTAATATTCAAAATAATGTTTTTCAAAGTTTTCTTAGTAACCTAAGATTTCTGTGGTTTGACTCTGGGATAAAAACACAAGGCACTTTGTCTGCATTATTTCCACTTGTAATTATTTCCTATATTTCTGCTGTTAAAAATGTTTAAGGTTGCTTCCCACTCATAAATATGTAATACATTAAAATATGGTTATTAACCAGTTCTCCAAAAATAAAAATTAAATGTGTATATAAAATAATTCATCTGTTATATTTAGGGAGCTGTATTGATTGCATTCAAATAATTGTTAGTGTTCTTTACTGAAAAGATTAATCCAAAAAGGATTTTTTTTTTCATGATTCATTTGCTTGTTTTTTTCTTTATTAGTTGGTGGTATAGGTTGAACAATTTGTTTTAAAAACCACTTTTTGTATGATTGACATACAGAAAGCTACACATATTTAATGTACCAAATTGAGTTTAATTTTTAATTTTTTGTATACTTCCTAAATTTATAGTCCTGTGATTGAGTCTTGGGACAGACTTTCACTTGTCCTGTGTTTTAATGTCTGTTTCCAACATTGTTTTATTGGTATGAGTAGGGGATTTTTTTTGCCACTTTAATGAAGATACAAAATATAATGCACTGAAAGGAGTGGCAGGATTGGAAAATTTGTAACCATCATGATGATAGTATAAAAAAGTTTGGGAAAGAATCCTCAAAAATGCTCAAGTGAAAGAAGAAAGTTTGTTAAGAAGCAAGATGGTTTCATGGTCTCATAGTGTTTTTCCCTCCCACCCCCCCATTGGTTGTTGATGGTCAGAATTGTTCAGTGTAATAAATAATACACACATTTTTCCCTTAAAAAGTTGTATAGATTGTTTCGTGTTTTGTTTAGTATTGTGATGATGATGCATTCTTTTGTAATGATGTGAAAAGAGAATAAAAGTCCTATTAAGATGCACATTCAAGAGCAGGTTATTTCATACGGAAGGTGTTTCTTTTTGGTTAGACTTAAACCATTTTCCCCATTTAACTTGACTTAATATGAAAGCTGGTTCTGTGAGGCACTCTTCACGTGAATCAGTGTTAGACCTTCATGGTCATAAACTCAGAGCATGTGGTCCTAACACATTACCTACTAATAAATAGGAGATCAGCTGTGGTCTCTGGATTTCCCCGTCAGCTCACATATTTTTAAATGGTTTGTTTTCATCCTCTTTCCTTTGAGGATGGGACTCTAAATGGTCTGCCAGCTGATCACTTCTGTTTCCTATTTAACAGTACCTCCATTCACCAACAGCTGCTAAAGTCATCTATATTAAAAGATTTTTCACTTAAAAGACTCAGCGTTCAAGAAATAACTTTGGTATCTTTGTAGAAGTATTATACATTCTTTAATCAATGAAGCTGTGTCTTGAACATTTCCTACTTTGCAGTAAAACACGTTTCTCTTTGTAAGATTTTCTTTTATAATTACTTGCATTTAGACTTGTATCCTTAATTTTCTATTTGTTGTCTAAATGGCACCATTTCAAATGTTTTAAGAAATTTAATATTTCCTTATTGGATTAGGAGGACGTCATCATAGAGAAATTAACCTTTGAGCAGGTGATTTACAGTATTATTTTCTCCTGGCTAACCTTTTAAAAAAATCCAAAATATGTGCCACCTAGCGTTTTTAAACTAGAATTAATTATATATTATGACATATTTGTGAAGTATGTAAAGTGCTTCAGACAACACTTGGCACATAGTGAGCACTAAGGGTTTGCCATTATTATTCTTACCTTGATTTGAAAGATGTGAAATATGGAGATGTGACCTTTTTGGTTTTTACATTGAAATTTCATATTAAGTTGGTGGCTCTTTCAATAAATTTATAGCTTACTGTAAAGTTCTCTGTAAATGATTTTCCATTTTCATATTTAATTTGCATGCATATAATAATTTTTATTTAACTCCTGTCAGACTTTTTCTGTAGATTTCTTTTTAATGTGTCATACTTAAAGACCTCTTCGTTTGCTTAAAATTCTGCATCCTTCTTTTAACCAAACACATTTAGAAAGTCATTCAAATGTTATACATGTAAGTGATACTGAATTTGAAAAGCAAAGGATTGTTTACCTCAGGAGCAAGCTGGAGTGTGTGCCTGCTTAATAATGAAAAGAATTGTGATCAGTTTACTTTTAACTAGTTCTATTTTTTTCCCCCAGTTTCCTTACCCCCAAAAATGAATATAAGTGTTAGACAAAATTGAGATGAGTTTCCGTTAGGGTTTTAAAAGAAATTTTCCATTATAAAGGAATTGTGTATTTGTTACATTTTTAATATAGGAAAATTGAAAGAAGAAAGACACTAACAGACACTAAAAGACCGTTAGTGTTTTGTGACGGATTGTTCCAGTTTTTTCCTCCTACTTTATTCAGTTTTACTTGTTTATTTATGAGCTAGAGTCTTGCTCCATCACCCAGGCTGGATTGAGTGCAGTGGCACAATCGTAGCTCACTGTTACCTCAAACTCCAGACCTCAATCCATCCTCCTGCCTCAAACTCCCAATGTGCTGGGATTATAGGTATCAGTTTCCCCAATTCATTTTAATACTAACATAGGTAGAGATTATAAATTAACTTCTAGATTTAAAAACTATGGTATTTTATCTTTCCAACTGCTTTAGGATGTTTTCTCTAGGGATCTATTCCTTCATTCAATAAATAATTACTGAGAACCTGTTACATGCCAGATGCTGTTCTAGGGGCTTTAATTCATTAGGACACCCTATTTCACCCCATCCTTAACTTTCTGCTTTCTTGTCATCTTTCAGTACACTCTTGACACCCGGAGCTTCCAGTGAGTTAGCCTGACAGATAGGATGCGGTTTGTGTGAGAGAGAGAGAGATCTGTCAGAAGTGACTCCAGGGTCCAGTTTGGCCTGTACAACTGGGCCTATGTAGTCACCTTTAAGATGAAGAAACTGTAGGTAGAGCAAGTTTGGGAGGAACATTAGAAATTGACTTTGGAGGCCAGGTGCCGATAATCCCAGTACTTTGCGGGACCGACGGGGCGGATCACCTGAGGTGGGGAGTTTGAGACCAGCCTGACCAACACGGAGAAACCCCGTCTCTACTAAAAATACAAAATTATCCAGGCGTGGTGGCACATGCCTGTAATCCCAGCTACTCGGGAGGCTGAGGCAGGAGAATTGCTTGAACCTGGGAGGTGGAGGTTGCAGTGAGTCGAGATCGCGCCATTGCACTCCAGCCTGGACAACAAGAGTGAAACTCAGTCTCAAAAGACAAAGTGAGTTTGAATAGGTTTAGTTTAAGATAACTATTAGACAACTTAATGGAAATGTTGAGTAGACGGAAAAACAGTGATGTTCTAATCAGATGTGACAAGACGTCAGCCAGAATTCTGCACAATGATCAAGATTATTTAAATGTTGTATATGTTATATATATGTGTGTGTGTTAAATGTTGTATACAATAGGAGTAGGCTATATATAAAATACATTTCATGTGTTTATTTATTTCTGTGTATTCTACTAGGCCATGTGCTTTATGCTAACTTGTACCTTGAGATGTTAGCTAACGATAGTATCTATATAATTGATCCTCAAATAAATAGACATATATGGGGGGGGTTTGGGGGAGTGGGTAGGCATTTTTTTTTTGTCAGCAGAATACGGAGAATCTGTAAACTGCTGAAACATCCACACAAACTTTTGCTCATTGAAAAAGCTGTAATTTTTTTAAGCAACACTACTTCAAATATGAAACTTTCTTATAAGAAAATCGTTTTGATACTAGAATAACCATACTCATTTGCAAGGAATCAGATCCAAGATAAACTACCAGCCTATAGCTAGCTGTTTGTCCTTCAAGAACAGAATTCATGGGAAAATTCTCTTGGTTATTCCTTTTCTTGGGTAATGATTTGTGAGAGTTTGTGTATCTCAGTCAGAACCTTAGATTTATTATTAACATATTATAATTTAGATACTGTTTACATATCTGGAAACAACATCTCTTAAGAGAAGAGCCTTATTTAAAGTACTTATTAACTGTTTAATTTATGTGTTTATATATAACACTGGTATATATTATGCTGTATCTAAACTCTTGGGCTTTCTAGGGCAAAAGTCATCGTATGAGAGTAAGAAAAGTTCTTTTCCTTTTTCCCTTCCTCCCCTCCTTTTCCCGTGTTTCCACCAAGTTACTGTTTTTTTACTATATTCACCAGCACTTTTAAGGAATGTTGGTTGATACTGTAAACAGTAGACATCCCTATCTAGTTTCAATTTTTAATTCATTTAACTGCTGTATTTTAGTTTGAGTATTGGTTTGTGACATACTTTCTTTATAAATCATGACTTTTGTCATTACTTAATACCCTTTAAAAAATCCCATTTAGTCATTTTAACCTTTTAAATTGCATTTCCATGCCTATCCTTTTATTTCCAACATTGCCTTGTTATTTTGTTTTATGTGTTTTTCTTTTAAGCAGAATATAGATAGGCCTTTTAATGGAATAATTTAGTTTCTTCATGTGTCATGTAAATAGTTTTTTCTTCCTTTGTTTGCTGCATATTTTAACTTACAGTTTCTTTTATATGATTTTTGCTGGTTTGATCAATCAAAAAATTCTTGTTACTTTGGAAATTCTACTGTATATTTTCATTCCATTAATGGTGACCTTTTCTTTCCCTGTATTCAGAAACATTTGTATGCTGTTATTTAAAAATAAAACATGTGACTTTTCCCACCTACTTGTCTTTGCTGTAATAACTTCTTTCTCCTGCTTACAGCCTTCCTCATTAAGGTGATAATTTTGGAATATTTTCACTTTCCTCTTGTTCTGCTTTCCCCAAACCCAGCCAAGAAGCTTTGCTTGTTTGTTTGTTGAGACGGTCTCGCTCTGTTGCCCAGACTGGAATGCAGTGGCCTGATCTGGGCTAACTGCAGCCTCCACCTCCCAGTCCAAGCAATTCTCCTGCCTCAGCCTCTTGAGTAGCTGGGATTACAGGCATGTGCCACCATGCCTGGCTAGTTTTTGTATTTTTGGTAGAGATGAGGGTTTTGCCATGTTGACTAGGCTGTTCTCAAACTCCTGATCTCAGGTGATCCACCTTCGTCGACTTCCCAAGTGCTGGGATTACAGGCATGAACCACCACGCCTGGCCTTCAGCCAAGTTTAGTAAGCTCCTGCTCCTGCTGTATTTAGCCGTTCTTCCAATGCTTTGATATTCCTGAGACACTTTGATATTTTCAGTTCAATCCTTAGCAGATACTACTTTGCCATACACCTGTTTTGTTTCAAGTATTCTTCTTTAGAATTTATTACATGTTTCTATACAATTAATATTACTCATTTAGATTGAATATGTATTAACTACTGTATTTCATAAAACTAAAGGACTTTTTTTTTTTGCATTTTAAAACGTCTGAAATTGAGATATGCCTTATAATTGATGGTTTTCTAAAATTAGACATAAAATTATAATTTGGCAGAACTTGAATTTTCTTTTTTTCTTTTTGTTTTTTGAGACTGCGTCTCACTGTGTTTCCCAGGCTGGTCTCGAACTCCTGAGCTCAAGCCATCCACCTGCCTTGGCCTCCCAAAGTGCTAGGATTATAGGCGTGAGCCACTGTGCCTAGCCAGTGCTTGAACTTTCTTATCTATCTGGTGGAATAGATCCAGATACATGAAACTGTGTATCTATAGGGAAAGTAGGTGCTGGCATAGTCAGGGTTTATTTCTTACTGCTCTTGTCTCTCCTGTCCTTCCCCAGAAGTCTCTGTTCTAATTCATTTGTTCTTTAATCAGAGATCTTTCTCAGGTATTTTTCTATATGACATATGTGGGTGATATATTTTCTGAGTATCCATACACATATTTTTTTCATGACAAATGACAGGTGTTGTGTTTGGGGATTGCTTTTTTCTCTCAGTTGTTTGTTAAAGCCATTGCCGTGGCTTCCCTTGTTGCGGGTGAGAAGTCTGATGCCTCTGGTTTTTTTCCTAAGTACTGTTTTCTGTCTATCTGTAAGCTTTTAAAATTTTTTTCTTACAGAGTTCAGGAATTTAGTAGAATATGTCAAGATCTGTGTGTAGAATAACATGAGTTCTTTTAATCTGCAGACTAAGATCTTTCTTTGGCCCAAGCAAATTTTCTACTGCTTTATTACTGCCTCTCTGTTCATCTTTCTTCAGCTGGTACTGCTGTTCATCTTATTACATCTGTCCTCCAAGACTCTTATCTTTTCTGTCGTCATTTCTGTTTTGTTGCTTTGAGCTCTTTTTTCCATTTGACCTTCCAGACCACAAATTTGGATCTTCGTCATGAGCCATTCTTTTCTTCATTTAATCTACTATATAGTTTTCTTGGGAAACCATGTTTTTAGATGTGGGAAAGCTTCTCTCCACTATAGTTAAATCACCCCAGAATCCCTTAATTTTTCTGACTCTTAGTGGCCTTTTGCTCTCCAAGCAGCTCTATTTGGTTTTGGGTTTATTCACTTCATCTTGACCCCTGTCTTTCTGGATGCTCAGCCTCTTTATGTGTTGTCATGTTTCTTGGTCAGCTCATTACGGCCCAGGTCTGATTTTGGCCTCTAACGATTCAAGGAGATGTAGATGTGCTGATTTCCCTGTTCCCCACCCAAGGGTTATGAGTTCTCTATGGGCCAGGCTTTTCTTAGAACCATTCATTTATGGTCCTTGTTCTAGGGTTCCAAGAGGCTTGTCTCCAGATACTTGCCCAGGTCCTAAAAAAATAAAAAAGTACACACTCCAGTTCTGTCCTCTGTATTACAAAGAGTGCAAGCCTTCACTTCCATTTAGCTGTCTGTAGGTCCCAGGGCTATGGTCTGTTGCAGCAGACAGATTGAGAATGGTAATGGAGACAGAGAGGTGAGTTTGTGTCTGTTTCTGGAATCTTTTGGGGCCTGGATTTTTTTTGTTTTCTTTCCCATAATAGTTGGAGATTTTTTTGTCTGGACTTACCAACAGTAGGAAAAAAAGCATTTGGCATGGAAACTAGAAGACCTATAAGAGTGATATATCATTGTTCTCAACTCTTTGCTTCTTTCTCTCTGAGAAGGCTGATGATACTTCCCTGTCTATTGCAGTGTGATTTGATTTGTTGTGTCTCCTTGTCCCATAGTCAGGCTTGACGTTACGACTTGGCCAATGGAGTATAAGTGAAAGCTATATTTTATCAGCCCTGAACAGAAGCTTTTTTTGTTTCTTTTGTTTTGAGACAAAGTCTTGCTCTGTTGCTCAGGCTGGGGTGCAGTGACGTGATCTTGGCTCATTGCAACCTTCACCTCCCGGGTTCCAGTGATTCTTGTGCCTCAGCCTCCCAAGTAGTTGAGACTACAGATGTGTGCCACCATGACTAGCTTTTTTTGTGTGTTTTTAGTAGAGATGAGATTTTTGCCATGTTAGCCAGGCTGGTCTTGAACTCCTCGCCTTAAGTAATTCACTGGCCTCAGCCTCCCAAACTGCTGAGATTACAGGTGTGAATCACTGTGCCTGGTCCTGAGCAGAAGCTTTAAGAGGTGTAGCAAGTTTCTGTCAGCAGCCCTCTTGCTTCAGCCTTTGCCTTAAGAGTAGCACGTCCCAAGTATGATCTGTTCTTCATTGGATTCTGGGTAAGAAGACCCTCGGGACAAAAAACAACAGCTTTTTTTTTTTTTTTTTTTTTTTTTTAGAGAAAGAGAGAGAATAGGAAGGAGGAAAAAGGAAGAGAAAGAGAGAGAGAGAATGGGGAGGAGGGAGAAGGAAAAGAAAGAGGGAGAGAGAATGGGAGTATTGCTTTCTTGCCCAGGCTAGAATGCAATTTAGTAATGGGTATTGAAAACCTCTTTTATACTGATAATTATACTTAATGATGTAGTCAGGAAGGAATAAGGGAAGAAGATAACAAACAAACAGCCAACCAATATTTAATTTAAACCTATGAAATGCTATGCGATTACTGAGGAGTGATTTACTTCCAATTATATAGTCACCTTTGGAATAGGTGTGAGGTGGTAATGTATGTTTTGTGTATTTGAAGTGGAGAGTTCTATAAATGTTTATTAAGTTTACTTGTTCCGGGTCTGAGTTCAAGTTCTGAATATCCTTGTTAATTTTCTATCTCGTTGATCTATAGAATCGTTAGCTCTTGTTGCATTGATCCTTTTGCGATTATGTAATGTCATTCCTCGCCTCTTTTGATCTTTGTTGCTTTAAAGTCTACTTTATCAGAGGCGAGAATTGCATCTCCTGCTTTTTGTTTATTAGTTAATTTTTACTCTCTATTTGATTGGTAAATCTTCCTCCTTCTCTCTGAGTCTTTGTGTATTGTTTCATGTAAGATGGGCCCGGATGCAGCATACCGATGGGTTTTGGCTTTTTATCCAGTTAAAATATATATAAGTTTAATACTGGCGTTTGATGCTAGCTGGCTGTTTTGCCCATTAGTTGATGTAAATTTTTTATTGTGTTAAAGTTCTTTGCTTTTTGATATATTTTTGGAAAGGCTGATATTGGTTGTTCCTTTATATGTATAGTGCTTCTTTCAGAAGCTCTTGTAAAGCAGGCCTGGTGGTGGTGAACTCTCTAAGTACTTGTTTGTTCGCAAAAGATTTAATTTTTCCTTCGCTCATAAAGCTTAGTTTGGCTGGATAGGAAATTCTGGGTTGAAAGTTCTTTTCTTTAAGGATGTTAAATATTGGTCCCCACTCTTTTCTGGCTTGTAGGGTTTCTGCTGAGAGATCTGCTGTAAGTCTGATAGGTTTCCCTTTATGGGTAACCTGACCTTTCTCTCTGGCTGCCCTTAGTATTTTCTCCTTCATTTCAACCCTAATAAATCTGGCGATTATGTGCCTTGGGGTTGGTCTTCTTGAAGAATATCTTTGTGGTGTTCTCTGTATTACCTGGAGTTGAATATTACCCTGCCTTGCCAGGTTGGGAAAATTTTCCTGAATGATATCCTGAAGAGTATTTTCCAACTTGGATTCATTCTCTTCATCACATTCAGGTACACCTATCAAACGTAAATTAGGTCTTTTCACATAGTCCCATATTTCCTGGAGACTTTGCTCATTCCTTTTCATCCTTTTTTCTGCATTCTTGTCTTCTCGTTTCATTTCACTGAGCTGGTCCTCGACTTCTGATACCCTTCCTTCTGCTTGATCAATTCGACTGTTTAAACTTGTGCATGCTTCGCGAAGTTCTCGTGTTGTGTTTTTCAGCTCCATCAATTCACTTATATTCGTCTCTAAATTGTCCATTCTCGTTAACATTTCGTCAAACCTTTTTTCAAGGTTCTTAGTTTCTTTGCATTGGGTTAGAACAAGTTCTTTTAATTCACAGAAGTTTCTTATCACCCACGTTTTGAAACCTGCTTCTGTTATTGGAATACACGTGTAATCTATTAAGCCTTGTTCCGTTACTGATGAGGAATTGCAATCCCCTGTAGAGGGAGAGGCATTCTGATTTTGAGTATTCTCTACCTTTTTATGCTGGTTTCTTCCCTTCATTATATATTTGTCCGTCTGTCGTCTTTATAATTACCGACTTTCTAACTGGGTCTCTGACGTCCAACTTGTTGATTCCCTGCGCCGAAATCTGAGCAATCCACTGAGCCGGCCAAAACAGCGGTGTTAAGATTGATGGTGCTTTTCTGCCTGGGAATCTCCGGACTCTGCACCAAGAACTGGCATGCTAAGGCACCAGCAAAACCGCCGCGACGGCCACAAGAGTCGCCCTGGCGACCCGTGGATCTCCTCCACTGGGAATCTCCTGGTCTGTGAGCAACTAATATTCGTCTGAAAGTGTGGTGTCCTCTCGTTCTTTGCGCTTTCACTGGGAGGTATGTGCCCGAGCTGCTAATCATCAGCCATCTTGGATCTCTCTCCAAAACCACAGCTTTGAGGGCAGCCATAGCCAACCCATAGCTAACATGTAGTATGACTGGGAAATACACATTATGTATGCCACTGAGATTTGAGGGTTGTGTTGTTAATGAAGCAAAGCTAACAGATAAAATCTGGTTTAATTTCTTGTTTCTCCTTCTAGTTGCTGATACTTATTTTTCCTACCAACTTTAAAAATCTGTACCAGAGCCTACATTCTATTTTCTGTCTCTCCTGATTTATCTCTTAATTGGCTGATGTAAATGAACTGTTGTAATTAGGATCAAACACTGATTACTTGTGTTAGAGTGTTTATAAGTTATACAATGGGTTCCAACCTGTATAACAACTGGGGGGAAAAAAAAGTAAATTGGGGGCATTGTCTTGTGGCTGTTAGTTGCCCATTTATTGAAAGCCCTAAATTCTACTCCAAATTATGGTTATGGAAGCATGGCTTTTCTCTAAATGAATAAAGCAGATTATTTGTAGATCTCAACATCTGGATGGTAGTGCTGTTTTCTATTGTCATGAAAAAGAATTAATTGGGAAAGCATTTATGGAGTTACCTTCCAGAGCTGGAAATTCCTGGGATATGTATATGTGCATATTTATCTGGCCTGTTGGTTTAACTGATGAACAGATAGAAAGAATGGGATTTATTTTTGTGTTTTATCCTTTTGTATATAATTGATACTCACTTTTCTTTTGTCTTACTATTCTGTTCTCAAAACACTGTTCTAGCAAATTTTGTAAATTAACAGTAGATGAGTAGAAACAGTAATATTATTCCTTGGACCATGAACCAGAAGACCTGGGTTCTCCCCTAACTCGTTCAGTCATAACCCCTCCCTTCTCTTCCTTCATTTGCCTTTCCTCCATTCATTGATGCAATAAATATGTATTGATGTAATAAATATATACTGTTATGTGAGATGCTGGATGTGATGAGAAGTAAGCCAGACACCTCCCCTGCTTGCGTTATCAAGCTTACTGTCTTCTCTTCTGCTCCTCAGCCTCTTCTGTCTTCTGACCATACAACAATATAAATTGGCCCATGCTGCATTACTACTAAGCCTCCTGGTTGCCCTCTTTTGTTAACAGGACCGCTTTAAAGGTGCTTTTAATACTGGATTGTTTTGGGAAAGTTGGGGGTGGTACAGAGGGAGGGAGGAAGGACAGAGGGTGGATGAGTAGGCAGATGAGAAAGCAGGAAGCTAGGGAGCTGTTCACACAGGGCCTAACCACCCAATAAGCCTCTTTTTATTAATATTTTTCATAATTATTTTCTAATTGTAATTTTGCATAAATGCACAGAGGATGTATCTATACACATCATTTGATTTGAAGATTAGATAAGAACTTTTGTTCCTGGCTAGGTTTTAAAATTTTATTTTTTAGAATTTGGGAAACTATCAATTACAACATCTTTGTTACCAGAAAAATTGCTCAGAAATAGGGAAAGCCTGGATAAATAAGCATATGCCTTTGTGAACAAGGGCATTTGATAGAATAGTAAGTAAAATAAAATCTGCCTTTCATTGTAGTATTTCTTGAGGCATTGGTCACTCATTTTTCCTCTCCCTTCTTTGTTGTTGGCTCAGTAAAGAGATGCTAAAATGTGCTGCTGAAAGGGAAGGAAAGAGTTGGGGGTGGGAAAGACAACAGAACTGTATGCAGTGATGTCATTCTCAGCTGCAGGAAAAAAATCTTAAGGCAGCCTAATTATATTTGATAAAAGATTAAAGTTGCATGCAAATTCTAACTGAAAACAGCTGTTTCCTGACCCTGTGTGAGTTCTAACATTTTGATAGGAATTCTGGTTTTGAAATTTCTGAGTCTTAAGTACCTTCCTCAGCTACTGCCTGGCTGTTTTCTTAAAGGACTTAAGTCAATACTGCTTAACATACTGGAAATGACTGTGAAGAACCAAAAATGAACTTCTTTGTTTGCTTCTTACGTACAAGAAGTTTTCAGGTTTCATGAACAAGATTCATCCTGATTGCTGAGTGACAATTTTAAAAATTGTGGTGTGATCCACAGTTCGTTTCAGGAAGCCATTGAAAATAAATGGAACATATGTATGTGTATATGTATATTTAATTAGATAGTAATTGATTTTTTAAAACTTTTCAAGTGTTCCTGATTTTATTTAGAACCTCAACTAGCAAAAATCGTTTCTTTTTAAAACTTTATTTTTAGATAAGATACAACTTGTATCTACTTGTGACATCATATTTTATGTTTTGCTAAATCAGACATGTGTTGAAAAACCTTGTTACCATAATTGCACAGCATCAGTAATGCTTACAGACTGCTGTAAGTAGGATGAAATCTAAAAGCAAATATTGAGCATTAGCTAGGGGTCATTTTATACTGAATTTTGCATTACAATCACTCACTTCAACTGTGAAAGCCAGTGTGATTTTGTGATTTTCATTTTGATTTGTTAAACTTGATACCTAAAAGCAGATTTTTGTGTATTCTGATATACCCAGATATTGACACTGGGCATTTTCTGAGGAAGATTGTACTGTGGAAGTGTTAACGCTGGGTCTTAGCCTACTGTGTCAGTGTGAGGTTTGTTGAGGAATATTTAGTCTGTATGATATAGCTAGAATTTCCTACACATTAGAAATGATTGAATAAAGAAAAATTGTTTTATGAGGAAGAAAAATAGAAATAAGCCATCAGTGAGGGACAGTTAAATATTATGAAATTCTGTGCCTTAGAAAGAATGACAGATCTATTAATGTATTAATCAACGTGGAAATATCTCTAAGATATTGTTGAGGGGAAGAAAATTTTGGAACACATACTAATGTTTAAAACAAAACAAATCTTCAAAAATTAAAACCAAAAACTAAATGTGTTGAGATAAATCAGAAGACTCATTTCAAATTGTTAATGACAGTTAACTTTGGTTGAACTTCTATATATTAATTTTAATAACGCAAATGTCATGTTTTACACATACACTTTTTTATTATGGAAGATTTCAGATGTACACAAAGTAAACAGAATTTATAATATAATGAACCATGAAGTACCCATCACCAACCTGCAAAAGCTGTCAATATTCTGTTGTTTTTATTTCATTTATGTCTACATTCATTCTTTACCTTGACTATTATATTTTTTTACAGTACATTTTTAGGTAAAATTCTTATACATCTAAATGCACAAATGATGTATGTACACTTTTGACAAATGTGTAGTCATGTAGTCCATATCCGTATGATACTGAATATTTCCCTAGTCCCAGAAAGTTCTCCAGTCCCATTCTGCCTACCAGTTTATTTTTTGCCTTTTGTGGAATTTTATGTGAATAGAATCATATAGTCTGCACTCTTTTTGTTTCTCACCACGTTTGCTTGGTATAATCTATGCAAGAGTTGTAAATGTTCCAGCAATGTATCACTAATTGTTTTCATTGTATGACTAATATTCCTTTATATGAATACACCACAGTTTGTTAGGCCTTCTCCTATTGGACATTAGCTGTTATGATTAAAGCTGTTATGATATTCATGTATAAATCTTTTTGTGGACGTATATTGTTGTTGCTCTTGAATCAATACCTAGGAGTAAAATTTCTAGTTCAAATTAAAACCTCAGCAACCACTTTTCAATGTTTTAAGTTCCTACCAGCAAAGTATGGACGTTGTGGTTGCTCCACATCCTCTCTGTTGTTTGATTTTGTCAGTCTTTTTATTTTAGCCATTTTAGTGGATGATGGCACCTCATTGCGGTTTTTAAAAAAGTATTTTAAAGACTGTGGTAAAATTGCCGCTACCGTAATCATAAAATTTGCCATTTTAAACGTGTGAAGTGTAAGATTCAGTATGATTATGTTCGCGGTGTTATGTAACAGTCACCACTATCTATTCCTAAAACCTGTTTATCACTTCAGACAGATACTTTGTCCGCATTAAGTAGAGAGCTTCCTGCTGTCCCCTTCCCCCAGCCAAACTACAACTTCTAATGCAGTTCCCTCACAAGCTACAACTTTCAATGTAGCTTCTATCTCTATGAATTTGCCTATTCTAGATATTTCATATGAATATAATCATACATTATTTGTCCTTTTGTGTCTGGTTTATTTTACCTGCCATGGTATTTTTAGAGTGAATCCATAACATGCCATGTATCAGATCTTTATTCCTTTTTATGGCTTAATAATACTCCATCCCATTGTATGTATATACTTTATTTTATTCATTTATGTGTGGATGTACTTAGATTGTTCAGCTATTGTGATTTATGCATAGAAGTGTCTGTTTAAGTCTGTTTTCAGTTATTTTGGCTATATACCTAGGAGCAAAATTGCTGGGTCATAACGTCATTCTATGTTTAACTTTTTAAGGAACCATCAAATTGTTTTATCAATGGATTTTATTCATCATTACCCTCATGACTAATGATATTGAATCAGGTGCTTATGTTAGTGACCTTCCTTTGTGCAGTGCTTGTTCAAGTCTTTAGCACATTTTAAAAATCAGGTTTTCTTTTTAAGGTTGAAGTTTGAAAGTTCTTTATATGTTCTGAATGCAAGTCCTTTGTTTAATACACATCTTGCAAATATTTCACTCTGTGGCTTGCCTTTTTATTAGGTATATACCTAGAGATGGAATTGCTGGATTTTATGGTAATTCTACTTCAAATTTTTTGAGGAAGAGTCATACTGTTTTCAAGTGACTGCAGCCTTGCATATCCCTTGTTCACTGTTAGTGAACAAGGGTATCATTTTTTTAACATCTTTGCTAGCACTTGCTCTTTTCTGTTTTTGTTGATAGTAGCCTTCCTAAAGGGTGTGAGTTTATATCTCATTATGGTTTTTATTTGCATTTCCCTAATGATTATGATGATAAACATCTTTTTATATGCTTGTTGTTTATTTGTGTATCCTCTCTAGAGTGATGTCTATTTAAATCCTTTGCCCTTTTAAAATCTGGTGGTTTTGTTTAATTCTTTATATATTCTGGGCATTAACCCCTTATCAGATACATGATTTGCACATATTTTCTCTTATTCTGGAGGTTGTCTTTTTATTAATTGCATTCATTGATGCACATGTGTTTTTAATTTTGATGTAGTCCCATTTGTTTCTTCTTGCTTTTGTTACCTGTGCTTTTTGTGTCATATCCAGGAAATCATTGCCAAATCTAATGTTATGAAGATTTTCCCTGTATTTTCTTCTAGGGGTTTTGTGGTTTTAGGTCTTATGCTTAGTTCTTTCATCCACTTTAGTTAATTTTTATATAGGATGTGAGGTAAGGGTCCAGCTTCATTTTTTTTCATCTAGACATCCATTTTTCCCAATATCGTTTGTTGAAAAGATTGTCCTTTTGCTGTTGAATGGTCTTGGAGCCCTTCTTGAAGACTATTTAACCATATATGTGAAGCTTTATTTCTGGGCTGTTTTATTTCATTGGTCTATATGTCTGTCTTGATGCCACTGCAACACAGTTTTGTTCATTGTAGCTACTTTTGAAATCAGGAAGAATGAGACCTCCAGGTATCATTGGGGTTCCTTTAGGTCCATATGAATTTTGGGGGTGGATTTTCGATTTTTCTATTTGTGCAGAATATGCCATTGGGATTTTTCTTAACAGTACCTTTTGATGAGCAGAAGTTTTAAAATTTGATGTAAATTAATTTTTCGAAAGATTTTTTTCTTTTGTGGTTATTGAGTCTTGTGGTCCAAGAAATTTTCTCCTACCCACAGATCACCAGTTCTCACCTGTTTTCTTTTGAAAGCTTTATGGATTGATCTTTTATCTTTAGTTCTGTGATCCACCTCTCATTAATTTTTGTGTAGGGTTTTGAGGTTGGGGGTCAAGGCTTATTTTTATGCATGTGGATATTCAGTTGTTTTGCTATTTTTTGAAAATATTGTTTATGAACACTCTCCTCCATTCCATTCTTTTGTCTATCCTTATGCCTGATTATTCTGATCACTGTTTTGATTGCAGTAGTTTTATAGTAAATCTTGAAGTCAAATATTGTTAGTACTCCACCTGTCTTATATCTTTCAAGATTGTTTTGGTTATTTCACGTCTTTGGCATTTTCATGTAACTTTTAAAATCAGCTTTTGATACTATTGTAAATCAATTTTTTTGTTAAAAAAGTTGTTTTTCACTTATTTGTTGCTACTATTTAGAAATTCTGTTGGAGTGTGTGTGTGTGTGTGTGTTGAAGATTCTCAGCAATGCTACTATTTAGAAATTCTGTTGGAGTGTGTGTGTGTGTGTGTGTTGAAGATTCTCAGCAAAAACAATCATGCCATTTGTGAATAGGGACGGTTTTACTTCTTTTCAATCTTTGCTTTTTATTTCTTTTATATTTTTATTCCTTTTTCTTGCCTGATTGCATTGATTAGGACCTTCAACGCAGTGTTGAATAGAAGTGGTGGTACAAACATCCTTTACCCCTTGTTCATGAACTTAAGGGGAAAGCATTTAGTCTGTCACCATTAAGAATGACATTAGCCATATATTGTTGGAGATGTTTTATCAGATTGAGGAAATTCCCTTTTAACTTATTTTGATAAACATTTTCATCATAAGTTGGTGTCAGATATTTAAAT
The DNA here is from genome assembly GCF_030222135.1 of Aotus nancymaae. NCBI lineage: Eukaryota > Metazoa > Chordata > Mammalia > Primates > Aotidae > Aotus > Aotus nancymaae. The sequence continues at coordinate 497,053 of NW_026988460.1, forward strand.
AGTTTTTTAAAACAGTGAAACTTGTTTTGAGGGCTTCAGAAGTGTAGTAAATTACAGACTAATTTGACATTGCCATAATCTTCATTACAAAATAGTGTTAAATAACTGGTACTTTAACATGTAAATTGATATATTAGGAGCCACTTCCGTTTAGACAAAATTACTGTGATGATTCTGTAGAATGTAGGAAAAGAAGATCTAATCATCACCTTCAGTGATAACATTTATGACTAATATACTGAGTTGTGTTTGGAGATACTCCTCATACCCCTGCCCTTGAAATCTGAAAGATTTACTTAATAATCAAACTGCTCATACTCATCTCCTTTTCTCTATTAGGTTCTGTTACTCACATGTCCATTTTTTGTTTTCTTTGGAAAGATGCTTTAGAAATGTTAGCATGTCCTTATTAACCTAAAGAGTAATTCACTTTCCATTTTTCTCCTTTTAGGTTAATTTCTTTTATTGGGTATATATTCTTTTCCTTATATGCAGTGTAAATAAGTGAACTTAAGTCATTAAATTTAAAAAATCAGAATGTATTTACTATTGGAATTCTTTCCTGCTATGTTCAATCCTAGCAGACTGGCTTTGAATGGTTTTCACTTTTGCTGTATTTTTAGGAATAATTACCATTTTGGGACAAGGAGTCTTTAGGTCTTCAACTTCATTTGTCCTTGGTTACTTCCGGGATTGAACTGGAAAAGGTTCAGTGTAGAATGGCTTTGTTATCGGTGGGACAGTAGAATGAAAAACCCTAAATTAAGCACTGGAATTTGGAAACTGTCATGCAAGAAAAAGGAGACCCTTCTGTGAATCACTTGTAGATTTCTTGAAAATTGTAATGGGCCAGTCCTTGGATCCACTCTGCTATACATGGCAAGCCTACCAATTCCATGGTGTTCTTCAGCTAGAGGTCTTGCACACAGTTTCTGTGATTTCTTTTAAATCTGTTGCTAGAGAGATTTTGGTTATTTCTGCCAATTATGAAAGCTTTTACAGCTTTTTAAATGGACTTTCTTGTTCCTTAGGCTTCCTACATATCACATGTGGCATTGTGTTCATTGCAGCTTACAGTCAAGTCTTATTTTTTAAAAATATATTGCTGTTGTAATTGTTTTATTGAAAAATAGAATGGTAGGGCTAAATGATAACTTAGAAATCATATCTTCATATTTTTTCACTTGTATTATAAATGACTTTGCTACTTATTAAAGGACCATTAGGTTACATTTATTTTAAGATCACAGGATTAGAAGCATTGATTGGCTTCAAAGATAATTCTAGTCCTACACTTTGTGAAAGGTGAAGTGTGCTCATAATGTAATTTTGTGCATTTTTAGTGATGGCTAATGTGCCCTTCCTGTTTACCACCCAGACTTCGTTTTATCTTATCACTATTTCACCTAGAATCCTCGCATGCACTCTTGTATAGAATTATTGCTCTATTTATTACTAAATGGAACCCATGTTGAATTTTAGCAGGTTTTCCCTCCTCCATCTGTGTCTTTGATGGTAGCTGGGTTTACTGCCGCTCACTTATTAGTGCCCTGGGTCTTAACAACCTTATTCAAACAAAACGTCTTAAATGGAGGTATTAAATGGGTCACAACAGTGAGCCATTTTCTAACTTTTGGTGCAATAAAATGGGTATGTTGTGTTTTGGAATATGAGACCTCTGAGTGCCGCTATTCATTTTCTTCATCTATAAAACATTTTAGAATAACAGCCTACATCTGTTTGGGGTGTAAAATTCCACGTTTTGAAGAAACATCACTGTTATGTAACTTCAAGCCAGACGCGGGGAGGGAGCTAGCTTTCTGACGGGCCCACGTTCTGTAGACGTTGGGAGTAGTGTTTGTTTTAGCTATGGAGCTGTATTTGCTGGCAGCCCATCTTTCACATGTGTGGAACACATTTTCATTATTGTTTCTTCATATTGTAAATGATAACAAGTGTGTGATACAATTTTGACTTGAAGAATATTTGAAAAATTTTTGCACATCAGGAATTTATGAGGGATATTTCACTACTAGAAGTCAGAAGCACATTTAATTATTTAGGCATTTATAGCATATTTAATTACTTTAGACTGTCAGTCTTCTTTTAGAAAGTAAAACTGGGATTTACTGTCAGCTCCCTTTTTAAAATAAATACCCAGTGGAATAGTATTGCCATTGCAAATGTGTTATTTTAAAATTATTTCTTTAAACTGAAGGAACAGCTCAATGAATAACTTTCAGTGGAAGAAATGGGCAAAATGTTGAACGATAGAATTCAAAATCTAAAGTATTAAGTACCAAGTAAGTGCAGATAACATTCAGTGCAATTTGTAGGTGATTTTAATTGAGAAGTAAATGATGCCAAGGTGGATTATTACAGTAAATTTCCAATCTTTTTTTATCTTACAAGTGTGAAATATTTACCTTCTTATTAAAATGTTATGTATTTGTCTTTGAGAGGGGAGAATACAAAGAAGAAAATTAAAGTGATCCATAATCATACTACCTGTTAGTCTTGTGGGACATATGTTACTACATATTGTAAACTTTCAAAAACTTAGAAAAGCTTTTAGAAACCTACACTGTTAAGTTTTTGTTTTGATAATTAATTGGAAATGCAACATTTGAGTTTCAGAATGGATAGTGTCAGATGCTTTTATGTTTTTGTGACAATAAAAAACTAAATTTAACTACTCTTATGGAACTTTCATATTCAGGGTGAGCTGGCTGCCTGTTTATGGTGATAACAAACTTCTCTGAGATTGTAGCTTGTCAAATTAGTCCAGGCTGTTGACGTTGATCTTTTTTCTCATTTACATTTCCTTCCTGAATGGTAGACAGATGATTTTCTTTCTATGGTCACTGTTTGTCAAACTTGGGGCCATCAATTGCTGTAGCTGAGTAGGACAGATGATGCTACTTTTTAAATTTCTAATTAAATATAAATATTTTTTTAAAAATGCCCTCAATTCAGATGAAGGTAAATACCCATTAATTTCTCCATAATTGGGACATGCCTCCCATGCCCACCCACCCACATATAGTAATAGTGATAATGTTCGAAGTCCACATTTACTTTTCCCTTGCAGCTGGGCTGCCTGTGGAATGCCAGTACTGGGCCCGTGGCATGTGTGTGCTGTTGGGCATCACCGCCACCAGCACCTGCTCCCCAGGCTATGCCTGGACATTACTTCAGCTGCTGGGTGGAGTCCACTGGTGTTTAGACATTTTTATCGTAGAAAATATGAGATGAGTTTCTAAGTTTGAATTTCAGAAAATTTAATTAACAACAAATAGATTATACTGCAGGTGAATTTATATGCAGATAACTTAGATGTCTCCTGGGGATAGTGATAGTTAGACAAGACTCTAGTCAGATTGTCGGGGCTTCTTGCCTCCTAGCTGCCTTTAGGCAAGTTACACAGCGTGTTTGAACCTCAGTCTCATCAACTATAACTCAAGGAAGTAATACTGCCTAACTGTCAGCGTGTGCTGTGAGGATTCAGTGAAATGAAACTTACGAAGTGCTTATTAGCAGAGTACCCTGGCACATGAAAAGTGTTGGTGGTTCTAGCCTTTATTGTTAGACAGCTAATTGTAAATAGTGAACTCTAAGTGTGGTGATTCTCTTGACCACTCATGCTTCATTACTACAGATGACTTTCCTCCCTAGCTGTGCCTGGGACTTGATCGGCGCTCAGACCCACGTCCCCCTGTGTTTTGTTAGACCTTCTCCACCTCCCCCAGCATTGACTGGCTTGGTGATCCTCCCTTGGGGGGCTCAGGCTCCCCACTCCCACACTGGCTGCTCTGTTCCTAGAGTCCTGTTTTTCAGGTTGGAGTCTTGGAAGTGGCTCTGTTCGGTTCCTCTTTCTTCCTTGCCGCTTTTTGTCCTCCACCTACCCTTGCTGTCTCTCCAGCCTCCTCCTTACTCTTTTCTCCCTCTCCTGTCCTTCTCTGCCCCTGTCTTCTGTCCTCCTCTCTGCACCCCCACTCTCTGTGCCCTCATCCTCTGCCTCCCTGCTTTCTTCCCCTCCTTCCTGCTCCCTTTTTACCCCCTTTTCCTCTCTCCACTCTCTTTCCCTTTCTTCCACTCCTTTGTCTCTCCCCTTCTCTTTTTGCTCCCCCTTTCCTCTCTGTTGTCTCCCCATTCCCCTAATGCTTCTTCCCCCACCTCCCCTTACCCGAGTTTCTCTTTTAAATGCTAACACTTTGACTGCTAAGAAATACACAGCCTTGGCCCTTAAACACAAAAATGTCAAGTCCTAAAGTTTTTTTATTACGATGGGAAATATTTATTTTGTCATTTCAGTAGCTAGACTCTCGTGCTTCTCTTTCCACTTCAAAAGGGCTTCACAACATCATTTTATGTCCCTTGGGCTCAAAAAGTTAGAATATCACCAGGCTCAGTGGCTCATGCCTGTAATCCCAGCACTTTTGGAGGCCAGGTCAGGTGGATTGCTTGAGCCCATGCATTTCAGACCAACCCAGGTAACATGGTGAAACCTCATCTCTAAAAAAAAATAAAAAGTTATCTGATTGTTGTGGCGTGTGCCTGTAGTCTCAGCTACTCTGGTAGCTGAGGTGGGAAAATCTTGTGAGTCTGGGAAGTCAAGGGTGGTGATCGTGGCACTGTACTCCAGCCTGGGTGATAGAGCGAGATTTCATCTCAACCAAAAAAGAAAATCCACAGACTACAGTTTAACTCTTTTTGTAACTATACCTGTGAATTTGTTTGATACTAGCTTTGTTATAAAGTTAAAATGAAATAATAGTAATTATAGGCTCATACAGTCATAAGGCAAGCTTGGCTCTTTCTTACCTAATTTATTTGATTTTTTTCTCTCTCTTTTCAGATTCCTTTTTCTTTGGTCCAGTTTCCCTTATGGGAGTCCTTAAAAGTAAGTTTCTCAATCTGCACATAAAATTTATCTCTAACTATAATATAGCTAATAGTTTGAGTGTGGAAGAGTAGAACATAATGTTGACTAGAAGTTTAATAAGTCAAACCTATTAGCAGTTGAAAATACATTTTATGTGTGATTTACTTGCCATTTCAGTCTTTTAAACTTGTTTAGGTGGCTGTGCTCTGAGGAAATAGGCATAGCAGGGGGCACTGACACCCATAGATATTAAGAAAAAAACTTAGCTGTACTTTTTTTCTGTATTGCCATTTTGGAATTTCTGAGCATACCCAGTTAAATTTCATTTTGCTTCCGCGTCTGTCTCTGTGTGTGTGTGTGTGTGTGTGTGTGTAGAAGTTAGAGTTACAGTGAGGGTAAATGGATGAGGAAAAATGCAAAGCCTTGAATACATGAAGACTGAGAAGGCCCAGTTTCCCCCACACCCTATATAAGGAGCACTTGGATCAGGAGCAGCAGGGTCTCAGGGCTCTGACTGTCCCTTCCATCTTGGCTGCTCACTCCAGCCAGTCTAGATGCCCCCAGAGGGAAGGAGCAGAGTATGGTGAATTGTGAGTCCACCTTGGAGAAGGTCAGTGAGCTGTTTAAAAAACCAACGTGTTTTAACCATTAAGGACATGGACATGGGCAAATATTTCATGACGAAAATATCAAAAGCAATGGCAACTGAAGCAAAAATTGACCAGTGGGATCCAATTAAACTAAAGAGCTTCTGCACAGCAAAAGAAACTATCATCAGAACGTTCAGACAACCTACAGAATGGGAGGAAATTTTTGCAACCTATTCATCTGACAAAGGTCTAATATCCAGAGTCCACAAGGAAATTAAACAGATTTACAAGAAAACAAGCAGTCACATTTAAATGTGAGCAAAGGACGTCAACGGACACTTCTCAAGAGAAGACTTTCATGCAGCCAACAAACATGAAAAAAACTCAGCATCACTAATCGTTAGAAAAATGCAAGTCAAAACCACAGTGAGATACCATCTCATGCTTTAATAATCACAATGGTGATTATTAAAAAAAGTCAAGAAACAACACATGCTGATGAGGCTTTGGAGAAAAAGGAATGCTTTTACACTGTTGATGGGACTGTAAATTAGTTCAGCCATTGTGGAAGACAGTGTAGTGATTTCTCAAAGACCTAGAACCAGAAATACCATTTGACCCAGCATCCCCATTATGGGGTATATACCCAAAGGAATATAAATCATTGTTATAAAGATACATACATGTGTATGTTTATTACAGCACTATTTACCATAGCAAAGACATTGAATTAACCCAAGTCCCATCAATGATAGACTGGATAAAGAAAATGTGGCATATACACACCATGGAATACTATACAGCCATAAAAAAGGAATAAGATCATGTCCTTTGCAGGGACATGGATGGAGCTGGAAGCCATTATCCTCAGCAAACTTTAATGCAGGAACAGACAGGCAAGCACTGCATGTTCTCACTTATAGGTGGGAGCTGAACAATGAGAACATGGACAGAGGGAGAAGAAGAACATTCAACGACTGGGGCCTATTGTGGGTTGCATGGAGAAGGAGAGCATCAGGAAAAATAACTAATGCTCGCTGGGCTTAATACTTACGGGTTGACAGATGGAGCAAACCACCATGGCACACATTTACCTGTGTAACGAACCTGCACATCCTGCACACATACTCTGGAACTAAAACCAAACAAAAAAAAACAACACATTTTTAAAAACCTGTATTCAAAACATGCAGAGATATTGCATTGGTTTTTCACCTTCTCGTGCAGTGATAATGAAAACTTTGGGCCATGATATGAATTGTGTGGGTCTTTGTCAGCATTTTAAAGACCATAATAAAGAAGAAGATAGTAGAGGGCATCTTACATGATAAGAGTCTTATTTTGTAAGACCTCAATGTTATGTGAGTATGTGCGCGCACACATAAATATCTGTACTAGGTTACGATGTAAAATGTATTTCTCATTGTGGATAATGGTCCAAAAACTTTGAAAGCCCCTTTTCAAGTGAAAATGGTTCATAAATGACCAGGCTGTAAAATATCTAGGTAGGCATTAGCTAATACAAAAAATAAAGGAATTACTCTCATAATTTTATAGGTTTACTAGGCATGGAGTGCTCATACAAAATGTCTTTCTAAGAATATCATAAAAATTATTTAGACCTGGAAATAAATTCTGTCCAGGTTATATACTAAAGGATACTAAATTAAGAAAAAACATTACTCTTTAACAGAGTAAATTATGGGATATTAAGTAGCGAGAAGTATTTCTTATAAGTGATCTGATTTTAAGGAGGAGGAGTGCTCATTTAATACAGTTTTTTGGGTATTCCGTTTTGTTTGTTTTGCTGTTTCCTATGTGGTGTGTGGTGAAAATAGAGTTCTCGGACAGCATTTCAGGGTATGATGTAACAGCTATCCAATGAGAAGGTCACATTCCATTAGCATAACAGCTCTCCTTTTTAGCGTGTGACAAAAGAACAATGAAGCCAACAGCTGTCCAGCAAACAAGACTTACTTTATTAGTGTCTCAATAACCAGCATTCACACAGCTTCTGCACACTCTAACATCCTTTTGCCCTGCAAAGGAATGTTTTGAGGCCTAAAGAAGGAAAAAGCATAGTGTTTGTTTCTTTTCAATATTAAGGGCATTTGTAGAATTCTGGCTAGTTAAGAAATGTCCAGAATTTTTCAGAGTAATCATAGATGACAATGCTATGATTTAAAAATTCTCTTTGAGCAAATATTAAGATGCTGCAATGTTTTTTTTTTTTTTTTTCTGTTAAGTCAGGTTTCTTGAGGAATACGTAACATGATAAAATTCACCCTTCATAAGTGCACATTTTTATGAGTTTCGATAAATGTTTACAACCACCACCATAACCAAAATAGAGAATTTCCATCAACCCAGAAAGTTCCCTCATGCCATGTTGTAGTCATACCCTTCCTGCACCCACAGCCCCTGTGTCGCACTATTCTGTAGTCTTCTCTTTTCCAGAACATCATAGAAATAGGTACAGAGTACTATTATATCATCTTGTGCCTTGCTTCTTTTACTTAATGTAATACTTTGGAGATTCATTCATGTTGTTGCTTGTACCAGTAGTTTGTTTTCTTCTGTTGCTTTGCAGTATTCCGTATGTGTATGGATATGCTACAGTTTACTTATGCACTAGTTTATACACATTTGAGTTGTTTTCGTTTTTGATAATTATAAATAAAGCTGCTATAAATACTTGCATTTATTATTGGTATGGATATAGGTTTTTATTTCTCTAGGTAAGAGGCCAAGAGTAGCATTCCTGGGCCATAAAGAAGGTATATGCTTAATTTTATAAGAAATTGAAACTGTCAAGTTGTTTTCCTAAGTGTTTGTACCATTTTGCATTCCCACCAACAGTGAGAGTTCTAGTTGCTCTACATCCATGTCATTTCTTGTCACTATCAGATTAAATTTTTTTCCAGCCATTCTAGTACGTGTGAACTGGTATCTCATTGGGGTTTTAATTTGCAGTTCCCTTGTGACTAAATAATGTCGAACCTCTTTTCATATAATAGTTTTTAAACATCTGAATGTACAATCACAATGCTTTTGTAAAGTAGACAGTTTTTGGAACTTTAAAAAATTTTGTGTTTACAATTTTATCAATTTAAACTTACTTTTCCAGTCATGGACATTATATTATATGAGAAGATTTCTCCACTGTGTTTATATATGGAAATACTACTATTTAGGAAATTTTTTCTCAGCCAAGACTAGCAGATTGCATACACATGGCACTGCAGGGAGTGAGGGGCTGGAGGAGATGGCAGCTACTGTTGCCTTAAACTCAACTCTGTCTAAAATAAAAGTCATCATCTTCTAAAATCATGTCTTCCTGCTGGCTCCCATTTCTATTAATCAATATTCTCCTGGCCACCTGGTCTCAAGTCTCAGATTAAAATTTGATTCCCTTGTTTCTCTTTCTCCATATCACATTACTCACCAAGTTCCATTGACTCTACCGTTGGGAATCTGTGGCCACATTTTACTTGGTTCTTAGTACCTTATCCTTGCCTACATCCTAGTAGGTTCTCTTCTTTCTCATCCGATCTACATTTTGAATGTGTGTGATCTTCCTTAAACTTCTCTTTCAGTGACAGGTTCTCAGGAACATGAAGTTGGCACTCAAGGTTCTCCACACCGTGTCCTTGACTGTTTTTTTCAGTCTCTACCCTGTACTTTGTGTATGTGTGTGCGTTCATGCATGCACGGATAGAATCTTCCCCCTCCAGCTAGAATAGCCTCCTTACTGCCTCTAATATGTTCCTCCTTCCCTGTTATCTGACTCCTTTCTGAAATACGTTTCTAAAGGTCCAAAGGTGATACATTGTTCAAATCTCATTTCAGTGTTTGAGCTCCTGCTTCAAGTCTTCTAATCGAGACCTTGGAGATTTGCCCTTACTTACTGCAGATTTGTCTGTGTCACTGACTCGTATTTAATCACACGCTCTTTTGTGTTTAAAACATCTTACAGTGTTCAGATAAGGCCTTAACCCCTTCCATTTACTAATAAATGACACCTGCTGTCATTGAGCCTCTGCTGCCTGTCCACTCTGTCTGGACATTGTTGCATTTCACAAGAATGCAAAGATGAATAAGAAATGACTTAATGCCCTTGAGCTGAGAGTCCATCAGAGCGGCACACAACTCCCTGATAACTTAAATGTAGTGTGTCTCTAATTGCAGAATACTCACTTGTTACTACACTACATCATTACCTTTGTTTTTCTTTTTTTATAATACATATGCTTGCCAAAACATATTTTAGATGAAAGAGGACAAGACACCAGAAAGAGATGGGGAAGCAAAAATGGTAGATTATCACGTCCAAAGCGTTAGAGAAGATAATTTTCCTTAAAGATTTGTATTTACTTTAGAACTTTATGACAGCCCAACAAGAGAAACACGATAGATTTCATGGTTTTTATTACCTGACAGAGCTGTAGCTTGTAATTTTATCTTATTCCTTGGCTTTAGATGCCATCTTTAAACCAACTTGCATGTGTATAACTCCATGGCAAGCCCCTTCCTCTGAGCAGCAGCCTCAGATGACCAGCTGCCTAGTTGATATTCTCACTCAGGATGTCTCTGGGTGGCCAGATCAGAACAGAACTGTCACTTTTTATTTGCCTTCTTCCCAATCTGTTCCTTCCTAGTTGTCTGCTTCTCAGTAAATAGCACAGTTGTCTGATGTTTGCTCAAATAGAAACTTAAGAGAGTTCTGTTCTTTCATCCCTCATCATGTAGCCCATCAACAAGTTCACTGTTCTAGTTCAAGCCTCTAACTCACTCCTTGTTTGAATTGCTACACTGGCCTGTCAAATGGTCTTCCTCATTTCACTCAGGCTTCCCCAAAATATCTTCTTCATCCAGCAGCCAGAGTGATCTTTTAAAGAAATGAATGAGGTGAGGCACAGTGGCTCCCATGCCTGTAGTCCCAGCACTTTGGGAGGCTTAGGCTGGAAGATCACCTGAGCCCAGGAGTTCAAGACCAGCTTGGGCAACATAGACTCCATGTCTACAAAATTTCTTAATAAAAATTATCTGCGAGTAGTGGTGCACACCTGTAGTCCCAACTCCATGGGAGGCTGACGTGGGAGACTCACTTGAGCTCACAACCTGGGTGACAGAGTGAGACCCTGTCTCTTAAAAAAAATAAAATCAGAATAAGAATGAAATTAGATCGTACCACTCTCTGCTAAAACCTGTCAGTGGCATCCCTTTAAAAAAAGAATAAACCTAGAGCTTAAGACCTGGCTGTCAAGGCCCTGTGTAATCTGGCCTCCATCTGCCTCATCATCCTTATCCCGTGCCACTCACCCATTGTGCCCAGCCATGCTGCAGATGCACCAGGGTCCTTACATTTGTAAATCTCCCTGCTAGAAATACTCTTTCTTCATTCATTCTATATATTTCATTTTTTAGGTGTGTGATAATTTTTTAATTTTAATTTTTTCCTGTTTTAAAAATTGACAATATCTGTATATTTCTGGTGTACAGCATGATGTTTTGACATATATAAATAGTGTATACATCTTTATCGAGTGTCTACTGTGTGCCAACCATTTTCCAAGGTCTGGGGATAGTGATGAAGAGGACTGACACGAATAACTGTCCCCATGGAGCGTTCATCCTAGCTCTTTCCCTAGGCCTCTCTCATATCCCCTTCCCCATTCCTCTCTCATGTCTCCTCTTTCCGTATCCTCAGGCCTTAGGATCACATGTCACCTCAGAGACACATCCCTCCCTTCCTCCCTCCTTCATAATCATAACACCTATTTATTTCCTTACTAGTGTTTTAATGACTTAGTTTATTTAGTTATGCACTTACATCACCCGAATGATTATTCACGGCATCAGTGGTGTGATGAACAGATACTGTGTGCCAGGCTCTGGGCTAAGCACGATGCATTCTTTACTGTCTTCTTCACACCACACACAACCCAGAGAGGTGAGCCTTGCTGTTATTCCCACCTTAAAACCAGGGAAGCAGGGCTCGATAAGATTGTCTCTGCCATAGTAGCCTGAGCCCCTTTTACTGTGCGCTGCGTAGCAGACGGGGACTCAGGTTACCAGGTGATTTTTTAGTGGTGGTAACAGCCATAATAAAAGCAACAACAACCCACATTTTTCAAAGCTACAACACGCCAGGCAGTGTAGTAACCACTTTCCACAGATCTTCTCCTCTTCATCTCTATGACAGTCCTTTGAGGTAGGTGCTGGCCTGGTCTTTGTTCTGTAGATGTGAAAATGGAAAGAGAGTTTGAATGCCTTGCCCAAGGCCACAGGAATACTAATGGGCACAGTCACGATTTGAACTCAAGTTGAGATCTAACTCCAGACTTGATATTCTTAATCACTTTACATGTAATTATTCACACCACACATGATGTCTTTCATAATGTTTTTGCAGTTTCATAAACTGAAAGTTGATAAAAAGTTGAGGTCATATTAATAGTCAGCTCATTGAAGGCATTTCTGTCAATTACATTGATTCCTTAACTTGATGACATGTAGCTTAGAAGGCCTGGCCAGCATGTTTCTTAGACCACCTCTCCCAAGCATCCTTGCATCTGCTGAGCTTGGGCAAGGATTAAACCGTGCTCGAGTCAGTTCTCAGAGACCATCCAGGGAGAGCACAAAGTTCACAGTAATGAGTTCAGCCAGAACTGCATTTTCCACATGTTTGAGTTGAACCTTCACAGGGCGTGCTTATTGGAGGAAGGAACTGTGTCTTCTGTTTATTCTTTATGGTTCTGTCTTTTACACAGCAGGTGTTTATGTAACTATTTGCTAATTGTTTGAAGGTTAGCATTCTTTTTCAAGTTCAGTGCAAAGTTGGATGACTTATCTACATTAACTGTTTTATGTATGCATTCCTTTAGAGGTATGTTCATGGCCATTAAAGAGTTTTCCCTTTTTAACCATATAGGTTTTTTCCTTACCAAGCTTTAAGTCGAAGGTGAGCATATTATGAAAGGATATGATAAAATTTCCTGTGAGAATGTCATTTTTTTCTATTGTCTTAGTGTGAGACATCAGTTAATAGTGCGGTGTGGAAACTGTTAAGAATACTGTCAGGTCCAAATGGTTTTGCTTACAGCTACAGGGTGTTACTAAAGCAATAGCTGGATGAGATGTAATCTTTAAGCTAACAATATTTAAAGCAAAATGAAAATAAAATCAGTTTGGTTTTGTAAGATAGCAACATTATGCTAATGCTTTTCTAAGATGAAATCATAGCTTTGTAAAAGAAATCAGGGACCAATACATTTTCACTTCACTTACAGTCATAGTTCAATGTGTATAATAATTACTTAGATCTCTTTTTTTGTTTTATAAATATTTTAAATGTGCAGCACTATATAAAAACTATTTTCAAGTTTAAGAGTAAATAACATTTTTTTCTTGTTGATTCTTGTTTTAATAATAGTTAAAATGTCTACCATCACCCTACCCACAACAAATTTCTCTAATACTTTTACTGGTATAAAGAAGGTAAGAATTAGAAGATGCTCAGTGTTCAGGGTCTGCAGTTACACCATTTCATGAGACAGGGAGAATCTGGTGTCTTCATAGACATGTTTGCTCAGAACATAGTTTCCAGTAAAAACATCGTAAAGATTGAAAGGGAGTGGCGAAAGACTGAAAATGGCTTTGTGTCTATGATTTTTACCACGCTAAGCTAGTATTAAAAATTAAATATAACTTGTCAATATGGAAGAAACTACCTGAAAATAAGAACAAAGTACATTTCAGTCCAGGCACAGTGGCTCACACCTGTAATCCCATCACTTTGGGAGACTGAGATGGGCAGATCACTTAAGGTTAGGAGTTCAAGACCAGCCTGGTCAACATGGTGAAAATGCATCTCCACAAAAAAGATAAAAATTAGTGGGATGTGGTGGTGTGGGCCTATAATCTCAGCTACTTGGGAAGCTGAGATGGGAGGATTGCTAGAACCCAGGAGGCAGAGGTTGCATTGAGCCAAGATTACGCCACTGTACTCCAGCCTGGACAACAGAGTGAAGCCCTGTCTCAAAATGAAAATAAAAATAAACTGAACAAAGTACATTTTAAACTTTCAGATCAGCAGTCAAAGCAGTCTGAGATACTATTTAAGATTTTAGCAAAATCACAGGCATCTTTTAACAATTCAAAAACTATAAGAAAGTTTGAATTCTTAATTTGCATATTAGAAAGTATGGGACACACAATAGAAAAAGAATGAGAACTCCTCAGCATCCTTGCATTCAAATTATAAAGGTAAGAAGCAACATTTTCTGGTTCCTAGAGCAATTGAGAGAGTTCCATATAGGGAATGTAAGAATTGGAAAAGCATGAAACTCCTACTTTTAGGTGAAATTCAGTGAGTAAACAATGTTTCGGAAATGTTTGTATTTTATAGTTTGGCCAAGGAAAAGATAAATAGAGATGGTGGAAAAAAAGATGACAAAGAAGACCAAGTAGGGCAGGAAGAGTATCGTGTATCTCAAAGGCCCAAGAGGATGGATGGAAGGAAAGGCTGTGGCTCCTAGAGCCCTGGCCCCCTCTCCCAGCTTCTCAGTTAGAGCTGGGTACCCAGCTACCCAGGCAGCCTGCTGTGGTTACAGTTGTGGAACCAAACTGGTAACACCCAGCACATTCCTTGCAGGTTCTCTTACTTAAACTAAAGGTAAGATTTAACCATGGCTTATGAGTGCCATAGCCTGGAGGTAGTGGGCTAGGGTCCTTCGTAAGGAAATAATAAGAAGCACACCAGAATTCCTCATTTCTTTCTTTTAGGCATTTTTCTCATATTTATGCAAGTTTGTGACTGAAATGCGAATAATAGAATCCATCAAGATAAAAGGTTCTTGGGATGAGTCATATCAACTTCTTTTGGCTGAGACAAAGTGTGAGAAAAGAGAATTTTCCACACTTCAGTTTAATGAGATAATCAAACATAAATATGTATTTAGAAGCACTTAAAATGGCAATAATGATTCCTTGTTCCAAGGAAATATAAGACCTTGCCAGCTTATGATTTTCAAGGGACCTATCTATACATTCACATGTAACCAACCTCCTTTAACAAACGGGGATAAAAAGGAGAGTGTTAGCTGTTTGTATATTTCTTGGGACCTGCTTACTTGTTATTTGTGAGCATTTTGGAGGTTTGTTGAGTACATATAGTTTAAGTTTGCGATATGATAGTTCATGTGCTGCTTCTAGGTCTTGCTCTGCCCCAGTTGGCTTCACCAGTTGATCATAGCCTTCGTTACAACTGAGCCTAAATAAACTTGAGAAACCATTTTTGCACAGCTTGGTATAAAGCATTGTCCAGTTCAGTAAATGCCATTTCTGATTTACAGGGTTCTTCATTGAACTAAGAGTGAAAATTTGGGATTGGCCCATTCACGTTTTCTTCTGTTCTTTACACAAGGGTAAAATGATGAAATACTGCTTATATGGTAGGTGTTCATGTAGGTACCAAACATTTACCTGCCTTCTTTATATTAGGAATCGTGTGGGGCCCTGTGGGACTCCAGAGATGAAGGTAACGAGGTCCCTCTCCCTTGGAATCAAAGGCGAGATGAGAGAGCTTTTAAAGGCGAGGTTAGAGAGCTTTTAAAGGGCGATGAAAAAAAAAAAAACAAGTGACTGCTTTCTTTTAAAATATTTTTCTGGTGCTTTTTCAGACAAAAGCTTGTCAGTATATCTGTTTCCCAATAAATGGGGCTTGTCAGTGTAAGTCCTACAGCTCTTTTATGTTAACCGTTTTTGATAAATATTTTTAAAAAGATTGTCCCATATGTAAACATAGCAAACCAAGTGTTCTTTTGCAGGCAAAAATATTAAAAATAATCATATCTGGGCCAGGCACGGTGCCTCACGCCTATAATCCCAGCACTTTGGGAGGCTGAGGTGGGTGGATCATGAGGTCAGATCGAGACCATCCTCACTACTTAAAATACAAAAAATTAGCCAGGTGTGGGGGCAGGCGCCTTTATTCCCAGCTACTTGGGAGGCTAAGGCAGGAGAATTGCTTGGACCAGGGAGGCAGAGGTTGCAGTGAGCCGAGATTGTGCCACTGCACTCCAGCCTGGGGGACAGAGTGAGACTCCATCTCAAAAAAAAAAAAAAAAAACTCTTTTTCTTGATGACTCATAATCAAAATAATTTTTTTCATTGTGACTATTACTCAGTGATATATTTAGATGTTGTCAATGGGTTTTGCCCTACGCAAAACTAATGATACGGTTTGGCTGTCTCCCCACCTAAATCTCATCTTGAATTGTAACTCCCACAATTCCCATGTGTCAGGGAGGAACCCAGTGGGAGGGGATTGAATTATGGGGGCACATCATTCCTGCACTGTTCTCTTGACAGTGAACGAGTCTCACAAGATCTGATGACTTTAAAAAACAAGAGTTTGCCTGCATAAGCTCTCTCTCTGCCTGCTGCCATCCATGTAAGACGTGACTTGCTCCTCCTTGCCTTCCACTATGACTGTGAGGCTTGCCCAGCCACATAGAACTATAAGTCTGATTAAACCTTTTTCTTTTGTACATTGACCAGTCTCAGGTATGTCTTCATCAGCAGCGTGAAAATGGACTAATACAACTAAAAAGATACCAAACCACAAGTAGAAAGCTCAGAGGATCCCCAGTCAGAATAAATATACCCCCAATAAAACCTAGCCCACGCTTATCCAAAAATGATACTGTATAAACTCTAAAACCTAAATATTACAAAGCAAACTGAGCATTTTACTCCGTCATGCTTTTGCTTAAGAATAATCATTATCTTTGCCTGTAATTACCAGCACAATTTTTAGTTTAAGATTTTCTTGCACGTTCTTATTTTTACCAGCTTAACTTATCTGGAATGCAAATATCTAAATATCTCAACCAGCCAACATATATTATTACCAAAAACAAGGTACAGATCAACGCATATAAAATCGATGCCCCTTGCACATCCTAGAACAGTTTCAGTCTAGCTGCCATTATAACCCAAATCAGCCTGTGTACTGTGAGGGGTTCCTAATTATCAGTTAGGTAGGTCTAGTTTTAATTATGAAAGTAGTGCTATATGAAAAATTCATTTTAGCCTGTTAGCCACTGGTTCGTATTGCAAGAGCTACGGTATGGTGGAAATGAAAGCCCAGTTCTGGTTCCCAGTTAGATTTGATAGTCTTTTCAGTTTCAGAAATTTCTTTTAGAAATCTTTTTTTTAGACATAATAGTATGTGAATACTTCACAGAGAGATGGTTCATCTGATTAAATCGTAAAATTATAGGCAGCTGTTGCTTTGTTGGTTTAAAATATGTGTGCAAAAGCTATACAATAACTTGAACAACTACAGTATGGGAAGTATTTGCATGAAAATCATTGCTGTGTTTAATCGGTCCTAAACTTCTGGTGGTAAACTCACGGCAGTGAGACCTACCCAGAGGATGATATCAAGAGCAAGCCTAGGTTTGAAAAAACTAAGCATTATGCTTTTCGTTGTTTTAAATTTTGTCATCTGGTGTTACTAATTTGGAATTGAGTAGATGATTTTATGCATATACCTGTTGGACCATAAAAAGCATGTAGTAAAATTTCATCATCTTGTAAGGTTGCAAGCCATATAACTGCTTTGGATTAGAGCAGCTTAAAGCGGTCCCAAGTTGTAAGTTTTCGTTCACTGGAGCCAAAACACTTATTTTCAATTTGTTATTCATATGACAATAGTGCTTATTTGGGTGGGGCTTTTAAAAGTGAAAAACAAAGCCTTCTCTTCATGCTACACTTTAATAGAAAACACCTGGTCTGGGCTTGGACTCCCAGCCATTTCGTAGTATTGTGCCTGGTGTTTGCTTTCTGGCCTATGACTACTGGTGCTAATAGCTGTTATCTTGGGGTGGGGTTGGGGGAGCCAAACTACTTCATGCTGTTCCTCTGATAGGCTTTTAGCAGTAAGTGAAGAATCACTTGGGAAATTACAACCTAATTGTTGTTGTAGTGATATCACGAATTGTTGTTGTAGTGATATTAGGATGTAGTGAGCATCCTAATGAATAATAGAAATATCATTCATTTAAAAAGTCAAGCTGATGTTTAAAAATTGCTTACTTTTAAACAATTATTATGGTGAAACTCAATTAGGGCGTGTAGCTTAATTAATAATATTGTACCAAATCTCAGTCTTGTGCTTTGATAATTATACTATGGAAGCTGGGTGAAGGATATATGGGAACTATATTATTATTATTATTTGAGATAGGGTCTTGCTCTGTTGCCCAGGCTGGAGTGCAGTGGTGTGATCACTGATAACTGCAGCGTCAACCTCCTGGGCTCAAGCGATCCCCCTACCTCAGCTTCCCCAGTTGCGGGGACTCAGGGCTTTGCCACCACGTCTTGCTAATTTTTAAAATTTTTTGTAGAGACAGGGTCTCCTTGTGTTGCTCAGGCTGCTCTTAAACTCCTGGGCTCAAGTGATCCTGTCACCTCGGACTCTCGAAAGTGCTGGGATTATAGGCACAAGCCACAGCACTTGGTGGAATGCTCCTATTTTTGTAACTCTTCTGTAAATCTAAAGTTATTTCAAAATAAAAGTGTCATACAACCTATTCGAAATATTTAAGGAAGGTTTACTTAAGAAAAATTACTGAAGTGAAACTAAGAACATTTTTGACTGGTGTTCTCATTACTTAAACTTGATATTTCTCATTAATGTTAACCATAGATTCATGTGAAAATTTCATTTATACTGTAATTACAGCTACTTGGGAGGATCGCTTGAGACCAGGAGTTTGAGACCAGCCTGGGCAAACATAGCAAGATGCTGCCTCAAAAAAAATAAATTAACTGGGCATAGTGGCACTTGCCCATAATCCCAGTTACTCAGGAGGCTGAGGTGGGAGGATCACTTGAGCATAGATGTTGGAGGCTGCAGTGTGCTGTGATCACTTTACTGCACTCCAGCCTGAGTAACAGAACAAGATGCTGTCTCTTAAGTTACTTATATTTGAACAGAAAAAGGAAATGGGACATTGAATTGGGATAAATAAGCAAACACCAGGGAAAATATGGCGCCTTGCTTTTTAAATTTCTTACTGTTATTTTGGTACACAACCTCCACCAGGAGTTGAGACTCCAATACTGCTTCTTTATATCCCTTTATGCCCCTCCCCTCCTCTTCTAATCATCTATCTGCCTTGACAGAAATGATCATTAGACCTTTGGGGCAATGAAATGACTTATTTAGGTTGAGAAGTTATGGAAATTTTAAAAAATTTTGGCAGGTCCTTTATAAAAATTCCTATTATAAACCCACATTATTTAAATTCATTTTATCAACATCGAAGTATTTAATAAAGTATGTATTATGATGTGTTTGACTAGAAGTTGCACTGTATGTGATAGTGAGGAAACATAATTTTGCGTATATACTATGCTATTTGCAAAACAAACCAGCCTCAGTGTTTCCACTTAATATCTGTGTGACCTCAGGCAAGTTACTTAACATCTCTTAGCACTTGCCCCTCAGCGTTTTTTTGTGGAGAATAATACACTTCTCAACATTGAATGAGATAACACATGTATAAGCTTTAGCATAGTGCCTAGAGCATTGTAGGCAGTCAGTAAATCCTACCTAATATTGTCAGTTGTAATCATTTATACTGTTGCCTACAATATATTTTTATTCCACATTCCAGTCTAAAACTATATGAATGCCATAATCAATAATACGTAGTCTTCCTATGAGTAATGTCTTCCAGCTAGAGTATTTTATTACAGTCCTATTGTCCCTTCAAATAGATAAGCAAATAAATAATTTCAGAATATTTTCATAATTGCTGTATAGTATTTTTTATCAGCCAGGTTCTTGTTATTGTTGTTTTATGAATTTAAAGCTGCACTCAAATGACTAATTTGTAAATAACTCTCATCTTTTTAGATTGGTCTCACTATTACATTTCTGAAGTTCTGTATTCAGACACTTCCTCCTTTTAAAAAATCATTTTAATCTAATTTAAGCAAGTTGTTTTACACATTGACATAATTTGTTCATTCACTTGGATAGTTTAATCATTCCAGTAGAAATTGTGATTTGCTTGTAGAAGTGTCTCATGAATGCTTATCTGTGTCAGCAGACAGCTGTAGCCTACAGATCCAAACCCATGTGTTTTCATGCCCACACCAGAGTGTCCCATCCAGCTCCTAGCTTTCCTGTTTAACCTTTGGCAAGTTAATTAACATCTTTGGGCCTCATCTTTAAACAATTTTTTTCTTAGAGATGGGATCTCATTATGTTAACCAGGCTAGTCTCAAACCCCTGGCCTCAAATGATCCTCCCATCTTGGCCTCCCAAAGTGCTAGGATTACAGGCATGAGCCACAATGTTTTTGTCTATAAAATGACAAGATAATAAAAATTACATACACCTCAGAAGATTGTGGATTCATGTAAAGCGCTTCACACCCAGACATGGGAAGTACTGTATGTTCTATGTAAGTGTGTATTGTGGTTGCTGTTACAGTCATTCTTTACGTCATGCTTTGTGTTTGCCACTGACGTTTCTTAACTTCAGACATTTTGGGTCTTCTAGAGATTTGTTTGTTTTAACATACTTGTTAGTATCCATTTCAAATACCAAATTATTTCTTTGTATGTTGTTTGTGGGCTCATTATTCCGGCCAGGTAATAGTGGAAAGTTATGCTTATCTGCGGAGTTTCTATTTTTAAATGGTATCTTTAGCCATCTGAGTCTATTTTGATTGTGTTTTTTTTTCCCCCCCGGCAACCAATTTTTTTTCTCCCTAGATTGTAACAGGCACCTCTGTGAAGCTTTCTCTGTCACCTCACTTCTCTCTTTTATAATCCTCTTCTGCCCCCACCATACCTTCCTCACATATTAGACCTAGGAACTGTTATGTTTTCTTTCCTTGACTACAGTACCTGACACCTAGCAAATATTTGTTGAATTTATGAATTACATAATATTGTTGATTTCTTATCACATCCACATCTTCTTACTTTTGCTTATAAACTCAGCATTATTACCAGCATTTTAAGTCTGTTTGGAGTAGCCTTCTGCTCTTTGGAACCCTTAAAGATATTAGTAGATTAACTGAACATGACCTTTAGTCATCAACAGAAATCTAGTTTATATTTTGCATTGCTTTTCTAATGAGTTGGTGAAGTAAGTATTGGTGTTAAAACTGGCGTTAGCGTGATGAAATACACCCTTTGCCACCTTAGAAGTAAAGAAAAAGTGATTCCACTGTCTTGTTTCTTATTCTTAATCCAATGCTTGTAGGAGCTCTGGAGAAAATTATCCTTTCTATTAAAGCATACAGATTGATTTGCAAACATTAGAGCATTTTCTGAAAATACACCAGTTACTCTGTTTAATGGCAGTATTATCTTTAGAAACCTGTTTCTTGTAAATCTTTTCTTTTTTAGCTTATCTACTTTCACGAGTAAGGTGACAAAAATCTATATGATAGCTGCACTCTCAGTGCAGTAAATTGAATTAACCCTCTTTCAGAGAATCATTCCTGTTCGTATGGATAGAGGGAAATGGTGGAGTCCTCAAGCCACACACTGTCACTTATTTAATTTGTTAGATAGATAACGTATTCACTGTCTGACTTAAGTTGTTAAAGTTGACAGAGTAAACAGGGTCCTGCACCTAATGATTCATTTATATGACATCTTCTTCATCCCCTCAGTGACTCTCACAAACTTCCAGATACAGTTGTCAGTGGGGAAGTATTTAGAGTAGGAAATTAAAATGAACTTTGCTGTTCTTTTTTTAGTTGTGGTGTATTTGATTATCCCTAAAAAGTCACACCACTCTCAGAAAGCCATTATACTATTCTAACCATTTAAATTAGAACAATCCAGAGGTCTTTTTTGGTAATATTTGTGGTCACTATTGCAGTACATGCCATTATGCTGAAGGTCCTACTCAACTGAGGCAAAAACGAAAATAAACACTAAAAGATATCTTAATTGGAGAGGAAGAAGTACAACTGTTTTTATTCATAGATGATATGGTCATCTATGTAGAAAATTTGATGAGCTCTATTAAAAAAAGCTATGAGGATGGTAATTTTAGCAGCTGAGTTTAGCAGGGTTGCAGAATACAAGATCAGTATACAAAAACCAATTGTGTTGATAATCAATTTCTACATATTATCAATGAGCAACCGGAAATTGAAATTTCAAAAACAGTACCATTCGAAGTAGCATCAAAACGTGAAATACTTAAGGATAAATTTGACAAAACCAGTGCAAGACCTGTATGGTGCAAACTACACAACAGTGTGGAGAGAAACTAAGACCTTAGTAAAACGGAGAGGGATGCCGTGCTTATGAGAGGAAAACCCCTCAGTGTGACCCACTGGTTCTCTCCAAAATAATCCGTGGATTTGGTGCCTCCCAATCATAGTCTCAGCAGGTTATTTCATGGAAATTATTAATCTGATAGCAAAATTCATATGGAAATGCAAAATATTTAGAATATTTAGAACTTTGAAAAAGAACAAATTTGGAAGACAAATACTACTTGATTTCGAGATTCATTATAAAGTTACAGTAGTTAAGAAAGTATGGAATTGCCATCAAGATAGGTCTATAGATGGGAATGGAATAGAGAGTTCAGAAAGAGACCCACACATATGTGGAAAATTGATTTTTGACAAAAGCAAGCGGGAAGTTCACTGGAGAAATGATTATCTCTGCCAGTCACTGAAATAACTGAATATCCATATGTGAACACCCAAATAACTTCAATCTACAAATTGTACCATAAATAAAAATGAACTCAAAATGGATGACAAATATAAATGTAAACCTGAAAACATAAAATTTCTAGAAGAAAACAGAGGATCAAAAAATCTTTGTGACTTTGGGTTAGGCAAAGATTTCTTAGATGTGACACCAAAAGCAAGATCTGTAAAAGGATCATTTGGACTTCATCAAAATTAAAAACTTCTTTTCTTTGAAAGACACTGTTAAAAGAGTGAAAAGAGAAAAGAAGACTAGAAGAAAATATCTATAAATGAGCTATCTCTAGGATATATAAGAAATACTAAAATTCAGTCATTGAGATCATGGTAACCCAATACAAATGTGCAACACATTTGAACAGACACTTCACCAAAGACAGTATGTTGTGGATGGCCAATGAGTACATGAAAAGCAGCTCAACATCATTAGGGAAATACAAATTAAAACTGCAATGAAGGCCAGGCGCGGTGGCTTACTCCTGTAATCCCAGCACTTCGGGAGGCCGAGGCAGGCAGATACTTGGGATCAGTTTAGCACCAGCCTGGCCAACATAGTGAAATGCTGTCTCTACTAAAAATACCAAAATTAGCCAGGCATGTTGGTGGTCACCTGTAATCCCAGCTACTCAGGAGACTGAGACAGGAGAATTGCATGAATCCAGGAATTGGAGGTTACAGTGAGCTGAGATCGTTCCACTGTATTCCAGCCTGGGCAACAGTACAGACTCCATCTCAAAAACAAACAAAGAAAACCTACTAAAATGACTTTCTTTTCAAAAAATATATATTCAAAAAAAAAAAAACCAGTGAAATACTGTAACACATGTACTAGAATGGTTGAAATTTTAAAGTGGTG
This sequence comes from Aotus nancymaae, assembly GCF_030222135.1. Classification (NCBI taxonomy): domain Eukaryota; kingdom Metazoa; phylum Chordata; class Mammalia; order Primates; family Aotidae; genus Aotus; species Aotus nancymaae. The sequence continues at coordinate 520,156 of NW_026988460.1, forward strand.
ATGATACCAAGTATTGGGAAAGACATGGAGAAACCGAAACTCATGAGAATGTAAAATGGTACAATTGCTTTGGAAAACAGTTTGGCAGTTCTTAAAAAGTTAAATATATGGGCCGGGCGCAGTGGCTCACGCCTGTAATCCCAGCACTTTGGGAGGCCGAGGCGGGTGGATCACGAGGTCAAGAGATCGAGACCATCCTGGTCAACACGGTGAAACCCCGTCTCTACTGAAAATACAAAAAATTAGCTGGGCATGGTGGCGCGTGCCTGTAATCCCAGCTACTCAGGAGGCTGAGGCAGGAGAATTGCCTGAACCCAGGAGGCAGAGGTTGCGGTGAGCTGAGATCACGCCATTGCACTCCAGCCTGGGTAACAAGAGCGAAACTCGGTCTCAAAAAAAAAAAAATAAAAAAAAATAAGTTAAATATATACCTCCCATGTGATCTAGCTATTTTACTGCTAGGTATTTCCCTGAGAGAAATGAAAGCATGTGCCTGCTTACAAATGTTCATGGTGGCTTTATTTGTAATAGCCCCAAACTGGAAAAGTCCCGAATGTCCATCGACAGGTAAATGTGTAAATCACGATATATCCCTACAACAGAATATTACTAATGAAAAGTCAGCTACTGATATGTGCATGACATGGGTTAATCATAACATAATTCTGAATAAAAGAAGTTGGATTTTAAAAATGCATGATTACAATTATATAACATTCTAGGAAAGGCATACTAATCTAGAATGACAGATCAGATTGCTTGGGGGTAGTGAGGAAGGACAGGAAAGAAGGGTTACACAGGGATAGAAGAAAACTTTTGGGTGATGAGTAAGTTCACTTTCTCAGTTGTATGGCGATGATGTTTTGTGTGCACCCACAGACACTTATGTATTCTCTGAAAATTGTTTCCTTTGAGCACTCTAATGTAGCTGTCATTCTCATTTCTTTGACTTATTTTACAATGCAGTTAAGTCTTTGGGAAAGTCACTTATGTCATCAGAAAAGAATGCCACCAAAATAGCTTCTCACTTAAGTTCCCATCCCCAGAGCTAACCCACAGGAGGTTCCGATAAATTCAAATATTTAATAACTTGTATTTTTCTTTCTTCTTAAACACAGGCCCTCTGGTCCTGGAGGCAGGATCATGTGGTGGATTCTTGGCAGTCAGCAGTCTGTGGAGCTTTTGCAGGTGCAAAGGATTATGTTATACTGGGAAAGACCAAAGAGGGGGAAAAATGTGAAAATATTAACTATGCAAAAACAACATTCTTTAGAAATTCCAGATTGTTTAGATGAAGAGCGCTCCATTAGTTGTTTGAGAAAAGCATGTGTCCTAGGGAAAATAACTGCTAAAAAGGTGTCTGCCTGAAAGACAACCAATTTGTTTTTGACAAATTTTTCTTTTTCTTTTTATCTTTATTAAAGCCTTCACTCAGGCCCTGGAATTATCTTAAAGATGATTTATAAAGTCCTCTGTGGGAAGAGACTTGCTGTGGGTGTAGGGCTGACTGTGCAGCTGTCTGCCTTGGGCAGTGCTTAGGGGGTTTAAGCGATTTCTGCAAAAGGCAATGATTCATGGTTTGTGTGACATGTTTGACAGCACTGTAGATTAACTAGTGTCAGGAGAGCAGAGGCTCCTCCATAGCTTACTGGAGGCTAAACTGTTCTGTGTAGGAAGTATGGAGATCTACACATGTGGGCACTTTCGAGACATTAAAGCAAGAGCAAGGTGACAATATGCAATATGGTGTTATCCATCACTAAGTCATATGAATTTTCCAGTGAGGCTTTAATGAGAACTCAGATGCTTTAAAGAGAAGTGATATGTTTAAAAGCCTAAGAGAGAAGTATATTTGGTTGTTACAAAGTTAAATGAGAATTATAGTTGAAATACAATGGAAATTGGCCAGAAAATGAAACTTTTAGTTGAGATGTGAAGCCAGTATGGGAGGTTTGGGGTGTTAACTTTATTGGAAAATAATTATTTTCCAGTTTGCTTAATGGTCATTGGTTTTTTGTTGTCATGATTGGGAAAACAGAAAATGTACATTTTATAGGATTCTTTATTAATAATTAGACTTATTTGACTTGTCGAATTGATAATCAAAAATAAGGATTTAGCCTCTAGACATGACACCAACCCAGATTGATTATGATAGTAATTGTTTCCACATGACACAATAGTCATTAGCTGTGTTAAGTAAGTAGGTGGTCTTGATTCATTTTCCAGAGGTCAGGAGTCATTATTCCCCAGTCCCTAAGAGAGATGTACATTTTTTGTAGACTGTCTCCTGGACCCTGGGGACAAAGTGAGCGCATTATGGAAATTCAGTCATCCTGGATAAGTAAGGCTACTTCTTAAAGTTAGCAATACTGTAAAACTTTCATGTGTTGAAATAAGGAGAACATATTCTCTGGTCCTATTCCTTAAATACCCAATTCAAAGATTTGCTTGCAGAGACATTGTTACTATTAAGGAAATTTGCATTAATTACCGTTTCCTTTTCTGAATAATACTCTGTAATGGACACTAAGCATTTAGATTGTCAGAAGGAGGGGGAGAAGGGAACTTCCTATGAGACGACCTCTATGTGGTAGGATCCTACCATCCAGGTCCTTTCAGTTGAGGTGGTTCTCCTGGGGCGTGTGGCAGCATAGCCGGTGCTGTGGTGATGCTGAGAGGTGGAGAAGGGGAGCGAGGTGCCCACAGCTGCATATCTAGCACAGGCTGAGCTGTGTGACCTGCAGGATTGTCAAGTCTCTGTTTTGTCCCCAACTCAGGAATGAGACTTTGGGGCCCTCCTGAGTGCCAGTTTCCTTACCTGTAATGTAGAAGCAACAATTCCCACCTTAGGGGATTATTTCAGGGCTTGAGATAATGTATGGTTAGTACTCTGTACTCTGTAAAACCAAGTCGATGTAAGGAATTACTACTGTTTCAGTAAGGACAACCAACATGCAGGAAATGAAAACCTATTATCACAGTAATTCACCTTGATTGAGTGAAGGAATGTTATATCAATAAAGTTACTCTACAGAACAATCTCCTCTAATAGCTTGCAAAGTTTGAAATACCTCCAATACAAGCATCTTATTTTTTTTGCATTAGTTCTGATAAGTGAAGGAGTTTGTCCAAGGCCTGCAAAAAATCCGTTGTCAGTAGATCCACATATATTTAGCAAAAGATAAATATATTTCTTATTTATGTCCCTTATTGTTTTGAAATTTTATTTGGTACAAATGTTGATCTAGAGGAACAGGATTACTATTTTAAAACATTTCTGAAGGATAAATATCACTTGAAAATATTCCAGTTTGTGAAAAAGTGAGGTTCTCTAAGAGTTGCAACATGATGCCTTACAGAGTATACAGATGAGTGATGTCTTGTGCAGTTGCTTTAAAATACTTACACACTGCCTTGCAGACTTTACCCTTACATGGCCATAAAGGGAGTGAGAAAACTTGCCCTCAAATGAGAAATCAGAGTTCCCATCCCGTGTGCTTTTCCAAGTTTAAATTGGCTAAATCATTGCAGATGAACCATTCTGTGTGCCATCCTTGGCACTCTTTCTTGCTCATGCTTGTTTTATAAACTACTTGGCACAAGTATCCAGAAATGTCCCTTGAGATTGGAGGTGTTGATGGCTTGTCATGCTCAGAAATTCCCTTGGCTTCTGGTCAGGGGTTAAACTAGGGGGAAAAGAGGACTTTGCCAATTTCCTTGCTTCGAGTTACCATAATGCAATCTAAGTAAGCATGACATTTGCTACTATAGTGATATTTGGTACTCTAGTATATTTTGGTCAGTTTCTCATAATAAACACCTCTCTGTACATTCTCTAGGAGAGAAGGGGGTGGGGGAGAAAGAGGCAGAGAAAGAGAGATTGATTGCAATCTCTCCATGGGTTTGAAATTCTAGAATAGGGTGAGGGATTATTTGGGTAACAAATGAGAAGGCCTGACACAATCTTTATTAAAATACAAACAAAAACCATTTTCCTTGTTGTTGATGTGGAAGTCTTCCACATCTGCACGCTTCATTGGAGGTCACGTGTAAGAGGGGCATGGTGGTGCTTTTGTCCCTCCCAGACTAATCAAGGGCAACATAGGATCTGGAGGAGCAATGAATGGTAGCAAGGTTGCCCGGGAATGGGTTTGGGGACGTCCCCACTGCTGCCCCTACATTCTTAGCTGCTGCTCAGCGGTGAGAGCTCCAGCCTTATTGTAGGAAGGCGGCTGCTTTGTCTTTATGGCAGGAGAGGGGGGCACAGTTAGGGAATCTGCATTTGTTCCTCAAGGAAATATGAGATACAGTGCTATCATAAAATTGTAGTTTCCCTCGAATCCTGTCCTTGAAAGCAGTTAGCCTAACATTTAGTACAAACGTAACTCCAGTGGAGACCATGGAAAACTGTTTCACAAATGCTTTGAATACAAAACCAGCCTATAGTTGCTGTACCAAATAATTATTTCCTGTCTCATATGTTAGAATGCTCCTTGTATTTGTTACCAGTAGCTTACAGGGCCCTTAAATAAAACACTTAAATAACTGCATTTTAACTGAAAGTCCTGGCCCCAGCCCTTCCCTGTTATGACCATTATTCTAGTCTATTATCTTGACAAGTCTTCCTTACAAAAGCATTGTGAGGTCTGTGAGTTAGAGAAGTCTTTGATAGTTGAGACAGGCAAATTGATTTATTAGCAACTTACATAAAATTCCACTTCTTTCATGGTAGTAAAGTTAGGACCTATTGAAGCATATGTGTTTCTGTTTGTAACTTTTCTTTTTTTTAATTTCATAAAACCTAAATCTCCAAGAGAGTATTGGCAGGCATCCACACTGAAGGAATGGTAGACATTTGCTAATGGCCAAAAAAAGTTTGATTTGCAGTAACTAAACTTATTAGCTGTTCCTTATCAACCTTTAGATCTTCTTAATTGGTTTAGGATCATTTGTGAACATTTTCACATATGAAAGTTGGTTTTAACAATTGGACAGATTTTAATTTGTCTTATCATATGTCAAAGCAGTTATACAGTGGAACGAGTACTATTTTTGAAGTCATGATACACGTGACAGTCCCAGGTCCCATACCAGCTGTGTGGCCTGCGCAAGTAAGCTGGTTGTAAAATGGGAATAGTAACACCTATGCAAATGAGATCAAATAATCAATGAAAGTGCCTAGTGCATTCCTGGCGTGCCATATATGAAGTAAGCACCGCAGATATTAGCTCCTACCTTTACCTTTTCCTGCCTTTGAGAGGATGAGTTGAAATTTTCAGTTTATAAGAACTAGAGACCAGGGCACCGCTTAAGTGTTTTCGAGTGCCTGCTGTGTGTGCTGGTCTAGAGATGCAAAGAAAAATCACTTAAAAGCCCTGTCCACACAGGAAAGAGTTAATTACTTAGTGATTACTGCTGTGAGCCAGATGCTGTTCCAGACACATTGCATAGGCCCATTTAGTTCCCGTGTCATACTACTGTCTGCATTTTACAGATGAGAAAACTGAGGCCACTAGGACACCAGTGACTGAGTCCGAGTTCCGGGTTAAGATCCGTTCTCAGCTCCGCACTAAGTAAACTCTCCAAATTTTTAGCCTCTGTAAGCCTTGATTTTCCCACTTGTAGCATGGGGCAGTAAGAGTCCCTAGCTCATAAAGTATTTCAGCTAGAGAATAAGTAATTACCTTAGGCCAGACAACTGGTAGAGCAGGGATTTAAGCATTAGTCTTTCCACCTCCAAAGAAAGGTTCCTTCAGGCTAGAAACAAAACCGAATCTGTTATTTCGGGGTATGGGAAGTTTGGGATAGTAAAGTTTGTTGCCTTTGTGTCTTTTTCCCTGTTCTTCCTTTCTTGGGGAATGGATACACACACACACACACACACACACACACGGATATGAAGTGTTCATGCATCCTATTGTGTAATTAAAAGTATATTTACTTTTCTAGGGAAAAATATATGGTTAAAACAAAAGCATAGGATTTCAAGACCAAGCCCACAAAAATTTAAAAAACACGAAGTTCAGCAAGTCTCTGAATTTCAGACAACCTCTGGATTTAAGACAAAGAGTTTTACATACTTAGAATTTGAAATGGCTAAACCAAAAGGGATTCAAATGTTCACGTCAGTTGATAGTACTTACCCCTAAGGTGTGTGACATTCGAGGGTAACCAGAAATGGGCCCTGAGAGCGTAAATAGGTACACCTTTCAAAAAGTCGGTGTCATAGTAGGTGTTACCATATGGAGGAGGCGGTATAATGATCTTATTTCACCATCATATTTAGAAAGATATTTGGCAGAGATCAAATGACCTTCTTGTCCACAAGCCACAAGAGCGAGAAGGAAACTAGTGCTATTTCTGGAATATCCTTCACACACGTGTGTCCTGTTCAGCCCTTGTAACACTGCCTCTTTCCCCCAGCTCATGGAAGCTGAATCTTTGTAATGCCTTTTAGGGTTTATTATTTCTGTCTCCATAGGGCCTCTTGGGATTTAGAATATATCTTTGTACTGCATTAAATGAAATCTTGATACCATAAACTTGGTTTATGTTAAAACAGAAAGTCCTTCAAAAAGTCCAATCTGTGCACAGTTCAGCCATCATAACATTCAGATAATGCAAACATGAGAGAGAAGGTAAGAAGGAAGCCATAACGTGTAATGCCTGCTGAACTCATGCTAAGAAGATGTGGAAGAGAGCTTAGAAATGTAGGAACTCTGACTGGACTGTTAACAGGAGCCTGTGAAATATAAAAAAACTTTACTCCTTTAATTCAAAGAATCCATGTATACCAAAAATCCCCACAATGTTACATGTGACTCTATTTGTCCATTTTCCTACATGTAGATCAAAAACGATAGAAGCATTTTGGAGTCACTTTAAAGAACAGTGGCCTAGGCTGGGTGTGGTAGTTCATGCTTGTCATCCCAGCACTTTGGGAGGCCGAGGCAGGAGGAGTGCTTGATGCCAAGAGTTCAAGATCAGCCTGGGCAACATAGCAGGACCTTGTCTCTACAAGAAATTTAAAAATCAGCTGAGCGTGATGGTGTGCATCTGTAGTCCCGGCTATTCAGGAGGAGGCTAAGGTGGGAGGATGGCATGAGCCTAGGAGGGGTGAGGCTGCAGTGAGCTATGATCACATCACTGCACTCTAGTGTTGGTGAGAGACAGTGAGACCCTGTCTTTTTAAAAACAAAAAAAGACAGTGGCCCATAGAAAGTCATGAACCCTTTGGGAACCATTAGGAGCAGTATATCTCACATACTGAGATCTGGCTGTATACATGTATTTCATATATGTACACATTCATCATATATGTACACATACAAACACACTCATTAGATTGCTAGTTAATGAAAGAGCAAGGTAAATTGTGGAGCCCTGTATTTTTCCCTTGAGTGGGTAGAGCATTTTCTTTTACATGCAGTTCTGTATCACTGCAAAAGAAATGAAGCATATGGATAGATTTTATGCGTGTGCATCCTGTTCTTGCATCAGGTGTACATAATGACGAAGTGATTTGGGCAGAGTTAGGAATTCTAAAAAATTACAAAATTATCATCTAGTACAGTAAACAGTATCTCACTTGGGTGTTGGGTATTACTTGCACAGGTGGATTTGCCGCTGCAGTCACCACACCTCTAGATGTGGCAAAGACAAGAATTATGCTGGCAAAGGTAAGTGGTGAAATAATGTAATGGAGACGTTTCAGATGCTCATATCTGTCAGCACTGGGACTACAGGTATATGAAGGGAATACAAATGGCTGCCATTTACCTGTAATAGCATCTTATGCTGCCTGTGGAAACACAAAACCACCACCGATGGAATAATGTCCCTGGTGTCTGTGTAACATTGTACCATTTCACCGTCGTTTTCACCTATGTTATGTATGCATGTAGGGCCGATAGGGCCATTGCCTGGTAATACTATCTTCAGATAAACTCTATTTTTACTGGTGACAAACCTAAGTCTCAGAGAGTTTGACAAGCTTCCTGCCATGCAGCAGGTAATTGACAGGCTTTGAACCTAAGGTTGCGATTGACTTTAACTGGATGAGTTAAGACAGTTGTCAGAAATGTTTAAACAATTTTCTTTAAGAGAAAAATTGTTTTTAAAAAAACCCTCACTAGATGGAGAGTTGAAAGAATGCCATCCACATAACATACCTGCACCAAACCAAAACAGGAAACGTCCTAGCTGTGTGGAAAAGTAGAACAAATATGGGCCAGATTTTAGTGTGGAGGTGGCACGGTCCAAGCTAAGGATGTTGGTGATGTTTAAGTGGAACATGGCGCTCTATTAAATATGTTGATTAGCTGCTTAGGCAGGTTTCATAGTTGTATCATTTACACGAATGATTCCCCGTCCTCCTCGTATGGCTTCATAGAGCTTCTGTCTTTCTCCTGTTGAATAGTTGCTCATCAGTCATCTGTTGAGCTCTGAAAAGCAGCCTCCCATGTGGCATGGGCCACATCCCTGCTTGCCTGCGTATCTGAGTGTAAGTGCGTCTGAGCAAGCGAGCCAGGTCCTGACTGCCAAGAAGCTCCCTGGTATCTGACACTGTTCTAGATGAGGGTGATGGGGAGCCGTGTGTCTGAGGATATCTGGGAGGCAGCTGTGTGATGGGAGCTTCAGAAGATAACGGGTTTCTCTTTGTCTGTTCACACAGGCTGGCTCCAGCACTGCTAGTGGGAACGTGCTTTCTGCCCTGCACGGGGTCTGGCGCTCACAGGGGCTGGCAGGGTAAGATGAGGAATGCTCTCCTGCCTTTCTTCCTCTCCACCACTCCTCCTTTAGGACAAACACCTCTCCTTCCCTTCTGCTTATCTTCTGATTTGAGTTTCTATATATTGTGCAAAATATGATAGTTAACGTTGTATATATGAGATAACATTGCAAATCAAATTGACAGAGTATTCCAGCCAGGCCATTCTCAGCCTTGCCCATCTTGATGTTAGATGGAATTCGCCTATGTGGCCCTCACCAGGGTCTGGGCTGCAGTGATGAAATGGGCTTCTGGTTACACCGTGCAGAAATACAAGGGAGTGAAGTTAACATTGTTAGAAGAAAGCATTTCTGGTTTCGATACTTTTAACTGTTATTAGTAACAAGTTACTTTCAACATACCACAGTGCAGGTGGTAGGACTCCACAGCTAGCATCGAGTGAGAACCACTGTTCTTCAGAAGCGCCTTAAACTTCTAGCTTCATGTCCTAAAAAGCTCTCTCTGCAAGGTATTTCTACATTGCTCTGACAGCATAAACTTGTAAAGCCGCCTGAATGTTGGGATCTTGCAGGGCATGTGAAATTAAGATTTTCTCTTAGGGACCATCTACCAGGGATTTGCTTGCAAGAGGAAAGCAGTGGCCTCCCTTTGGAGAGGGTCGGCAGCTGCCGTATGCAGCATAGAGGCTGCTGCCTGGACTTCTGGCGTCTCAGCTGGCACTGCCACCTCCTCCTCCCGACGCCAAGTTGGATCACTTATTTGATTGTAGTTGTTGTGTGCCTTTGGCAGTTTTAATCTCAGCTGTTTGATGGTCTGGAGAACGTGAAGTAGGTGAATCAGGCCCCAGTCAAGGTTTTGTAGGAGAGCAGCCCATCTAGATTGAAATTTTCCATCTGCAAGTTTGAAAAGTAGGTGATCTTGGATGGTTTTGTTGAATGTGACAACTCTGAGGGATTGGTGTTGGGTGCCTGAAGGGGTCACAGTTTTGAGACAAGAACTGCGGCAAAGCCAGAGGAATAATTGGCTGTTGACGTCTAGTGAGAGCGTGGGAAGGGCAGAGTTGGGGCGTGTGTGCTGTAAGCCTGCCACTTAGGGCTACCATGTCATGAGGAAGCGAGACCCTGGCTGCTTGCATCTGTGGCACATTCATTCTGCTGCCAGTTTCACAGTAAACAGAGGAACCATGTGAGAAAAAATGAGTCCTGAAGCCGCTTAGCCAGTAGCAGGTAAAAGGTCCTTATGGGCCGGGTGCAGGGCTCACACCTGTAATCCCAGCGCTTTGGGAGGCTGAAGCAGGAGGATCGCTCGAGGTTAGGAGTTTGAGACCAGCCTGGGAAATATGGCGAGACTCTGTCTTTAAAAGTAAATAAATAGCCGGGTGTGGTGGCATGCAACTGTAGTCCCAGCTACTCAGGAGGCTTATGGATTGCTTGAGCCTGGGAGATCAAGGTTATAGTGAGTTACATCTGCGCCACTGCACTCCAGCCTGGGTGACAGAGCAGGACCCTGTCTCAACAACAAAAAAGTTGGTATGTTTCAAATAGCCATTGGGCTACATACATGGAGAAGTCACATGCAGTGGTTTTTTTTAGACTGTACAGTCAAACTGCCAAATTTCACTGTCTTACCGATTTCAGTGTAGTTCATGTTTGATTCTGTGGCAACTGTTGGGCACACCTCTTCTGTCGACCTTAGCTCTGTGGAGCTGTGCAGAGCTGCAGCCCTCTGCCTTTCTAGAGACAGTGGTGACAGGTGGGGATGGCATGGTCGACTGGCAGTCTCATGGCCCCGAAAGCTGGCAGAGTCACATTGAGTAGATGATTGAAGATAATCTTCCCTGTCCTGGTTGTGGCTTGTACTATACTTGACATTATAAGTGCCAGAAATACAAGCAGAGGAGGGATGTCTTCCTCGGGCCAAGGGCCTGTCGCTATCCCCACTGTCAGCTCTGAAAAGGTCGTCTGGATTTTTGTGCCTCTTCTGAAGCCTCCTAAGTCATGGGCTCCAGTTAGTCTGTACAGTGTAGTCCTTAAGAACATTACAGACAGCAACAGTTGTCACTTAAGGGAGTTTTAATTAATCCCTTATTAATGATTAAACACAATAAATAATTTGACAAAAAACAGTAACAAAAACCTGGTGGCTGTTCTGAACAGAGGTCTCAGGCACCTTCAGCCTGAAGGTGTCTCCACCGGCTTCCTCAGTTGGGTCTCCAGGTACACAGCGCTGCTGCCATGCTGCCACCTCCTGTCTCCTCCCCTGGGCGTGCACTAAGTTTACCAGGTACTATTGGGTTTCCCAGCAGACACCATCTCCTCACCTTGGGATGGAATGATGCTGCCTTCTCGGGGTCACGTCAAGTGGTGACCATTTTCATCTTTCCACGTTGTCCACACAGGTGAAGACCTTGTTCTGGCACATACTGGGAATACACATAGAAATATATTACTAAACAAACATCATGTGTTCATTGAGCCCAGCAGCCAGAAGGCGGATGGGGAGCCTGCCCACCTCGGTGTCCCCTTCCTGGTTTTCTTCACTCATCAGCTGGCTTTCTGTTTCTGTTGATTGTGCTCTTTATGTAGTAGCTGCCACGACTGCAAGCACCCCTTTCTTCCCAGTGCTGTAAATGCTTAAGTTTGCTCTCATTTAATCTGTGGGCACTAGAACACGGTCCTGCTCAATTCAGAAGTGTTCACCTGCGAGATCGGCAGGGGCGCTCACTATACAAATTACTCCATGTGAAGGCCGTAATTAGTTAATAGATTCAGTGGTCATCTAGTGAAACCATAAACTGCTTCCATCTGCCTCTGGCTAGGAGCAGCTGAGCTTGTGAGAGGCAGAAACTGAACAAGACGCTGGCATTTAGAAGTAAGGTAGTAAAGGCAGGAGAACTTTGTGGCCAGGGTAGTCTTCTGCAGCTCGGCTTCTGCTGGCATCCCGTCTAGCACCCTTTCCTTCTTAGGGTGGGAGCCGGAAGGCTCTTCTGTTTTTCAGGCCAGAAGGACATAGCAGTAATGTATGAATTTCTGTCCTCACCATGCACCCTATGCAGAAACAATTTGCATGATGCTGAGTTTTTTTTTTTTAAACAAGTGTAGTTTAGTTTTCAATACGATTTTCATGGTTATTTTTAGACAAGTAAAAGGGGTCCTTAATCTTATGTGCAGTATTTTAATGATTAAAATCCTTCGTTAGCTAACTATAAAGGGCCCTGCAGAACTCTTCTTAAGCCTCCCATTTTCCTTAGAAGTGCTGAATGCTGCAGCCCTGCCTCCCCCAACAACTCAAAGGTCTTGGGAGAAAGGACGCAGCCAGGTGCTGGGAGCAGCCTTCAGGGACCATCTTCCTGCCACGTTTCCCTTCCAGGCCACCAGCTTGCTTGTCACGGAGGCTTTTCCCGTATCTTAAAGGATGCACAGCTACTGCCGGCATAACTTGACCATTTTCAGTTTTTTTCCATAGACCCACCCAGAAATCTTTTCACTTGCATATGCACTGGTTTGGCCTTTATAACTCCTCCTGCTTACAAAAGTATTAGAGGCACACTTTGCTTAATTGCACTTCTCAGATAGTGCATTGTTTACAAATTGAAGGTTTGTGGCAACCCTGGTTGAGTGAGTCCTTCAGAGCCCTTTTCCAGCAGCACGTGATCACTTTGTGTCTTCACATTTTGGTAATTCTCACCTTTCAAATATTTTCATTCTATCTGCTGTGGTGATCTGTGATCAGCCATCTTTAATGCTACTATAATTGTTTTGGGGCATCACACACTGCAGCCATCAAAGAGGGCAAACCTAATTGACAAGTGTGGTATGGATTCAGGCTGCGCCTCCAACCGGCCATTCCTTGTCTCTTTCCCTTTCCTCAGGCCTCTTTTCTGTGAAACACAGTATTGCAGTTAGGCCAATTAATAATCAATCCTTCAGTGGCCTCTAAATGTTGAAGTGAAAGAAAGAATCACACCTTTCTCATTTTAAATAAAAACGAGGGCCGGGTATGGTGGCCTACACCTGTAATCCCAGCATTTTGGGAGGACAAGGCAACAGATGGCCTGAGCCCAGGAGTTCGAGACCAGCCTAGGTAACAGGGCAAACCCCGTCTCTACAAAAAATACAAAAATTAGCAGGGCATGGTGGTATGTGCCTTTAGTCTCAGCTACTTGGGAAGTTGAGGTGGGAGGATCACCTGAGCTCAGCAGGCAGAGGTTGCTGTGGGTCATGATCGTGCCACTGCACACCAGCCTGGGTAACAGAGCAAGAGCCTGTCTCAAAAAAAAATTAACAAATGAAAATCTGGAAATGATTAAATTTAGTGAGGAAGGCATGTGGAAAGCTGAGATCGGCCAGAATCTAGGCCTCTTGTGACAGTTAGCCAAGTTGCAAATGCAAAGGAAAAGTTCTTGAAGGAAATGAAAAGTGCTATCCAGCGAATACACAAATGATAAAGTATAACAGCCTCATTGCAGATATGAGGAAAGTTCAAGTGTTCAGGATAGACGATCAGAGCAGCCGCAACATCCCTTTAGGCCAAAATCTAATCCAGAGCAAGGCCCTACCTCTCTTCCATGAAGGCTGAGAGAGGTGAGGAAGCCGCACAAGTCTAAAGCTAGCAGAGGTTGATTCATGAAGTTTAAGGAAAGAAGTCATCTCTGTAACAGAAATGTAAGGTGAAGTGGCAAGTGCTGATGGAGAAGCTGCAGCAAGTAATCCAGGAGATCTAGCTAAGATCACCAGCGAAGGTGGTAACACTAAAAGCAGATTTTCAACGCAGACGAAATAGCCTTCTATCAGAAGAAAATGCCATCTAGGACTTTCTTAGCTAGAGAGGAGATATCAAGGCCTGGCCTCAAAGCTTCAAAGGACTGTCCGACTCTCTTATTTAGGGGCTAATGCAGCTGGTATGTTTTAAGTTGAAGCCAATGCATTGACTATTCTGAAAATCCTAGAGCCTTTAACAGTGCTGGTGAATCTCCTCTGCCTCTGCTCTACAAATGGAACAACAAAGCTTGCATGACAGCACACCTGTTTACAGCATGGTTTCCTGAATATTTAAGCCCACTGCTGGGACCTACTGCTCAGAGGAAAAGATTCCTTTTAAAATATGACTGCTCATTGACAATGTACCTGGCCACCCAGGAGGTCTGATGGAGATGAATGTTCTCATGCCTGCTAACACAACATCCATTCCTTAGCTTGTGGATCAAGGAGTAATTTTAACTTTCAGGTTTTATTATTTAAGAAATAGATTTAATAAGCCTTCGGCTGCACCAACAGTGATTCTTTTGCTGGATGTGGGCAAAGTAAATTGGAAGCCTTCTAGAAAGGATTTACTATTCTAGATATCAGTAAGAACATTAGTGGCTTCATAGGAGGAGGTCAAAATATTGACCATGCTAGGACGTTGGAAGAAGTTGATTTCAATCCTCATGGCTGACTTCAAGGGGTTCAAGACTTCAGTGGAGGGAAGTACATAACTGTAGATGTACTGGAAATAGCAAGACCACTCTAGTTAGAAGTGAAGCCTGAATATGTGACTGAATTGCTACAGTCTCATGATAAAACTTGAACGGATGAGGTGTTGGTTCTTATGGATGAGCAAAGAAAGTGATCTGTTGAGATGAATCTACTCCTGGTGAAGACATGGTAAACACTTGTAAATGACAATAAAGGATTTAAAATATTTCATCAGTTTAGTTGAGGAAACAGTGGCAGAGTTTGAGACGACTGACTTCAATTTTGAAAGAGGTTCTACTGTGGGCAAAATGTATTGTGTGCTACAGAGAAATCTTTGATGGAAAGAAGAGTCCATCAGTACAACGATTATTATTTTTAGAAATTGTCACAGCCACTCCAACCTTCAGCAGCCACCACCCTGGTCAGTCATTAGCCATCATTCAAAGCAAGACCGTCTACTACCTGCCAAGATTACAATTTACTGCAGGCTCAGATGCTCATTAGCATTTTTTTTTTTTTTTGCAATAAAGCATTTTAAAAAGGTATGTACAGATTTTAGACATAATGCTATTGTATATTTAATAGACTACAGTATAGTATAGACATCTCTGTGGCCTGGGAAACGAAAAAATTAGTATGGCTTGCTTTATTGCAATATTCAATTTATTATGGTGGCCTGGGACCAAACATGAAATGTCTGTGAGGTATGCCTTTACTCTTGGTAAAAAGGTCCAAAGGTTATGGAAACATGGGCCAGGAATGTGTCCTATAATCCATAGACAACAGTCATTCAGTTTAGGACACATCCTCGCATGCCTTTTAGACACGGAATCATACATGTAGCCCTTGGACTTGGTTTTTTAAGCCTAATCTGTTTTGTAATTTTTTAATGTTGGCATCTGTGGATTTCCTAATCTTTATCAGCTACATAATCATCCACTGTGTTTATACTGTGCCATAACTTATGTATCCATCAGCAATGCCACAGTGTAGATTTTTGAACAAATATCTATGAGTAGGTATGGGGGGCAATTTTAACGAATGAATTCCCAATTTATATTCTTGTTGCATTGTAGTTTTATTTTGTGTTTCTGATTATTCTACATTGCACCTTGGCTAGTGAGTGGCCTTGGACTGTGCAGGTGTAGGCATGCTGCCCCGTCCATAGCCACAGCCCATTTGCCTTTAGACAGAAAAGGAACACAGGGAATCCAGGAAGGTTTGACTCGTTGTGACATCACGTTTTGGGGTCTCAAAGGACAAAATGCAACTGAGTTGGTGGAGTGGCTGCACTGCCCAAAAATCTCTTCAGTGAGCGATCCCCTGGAGACCACTTTGGAGGTCTGGGCTGGGAAGTGCCTTCCAGCCTCACCTAGGTTTCAGTTCTTTGATGCCTTTTTTTAAAAAGTCAATTTCATCATCTCTCAAAGGGAGAAATGGCATGAAAGTTTTAGAACTATTGTTGGGACAGAGCCCTTACTTGCCTTATTTGGGAGTGCTCACAAGTCCGCTGTTTGGTAGTTAGCCACCTTGGCCATCAAACAGCTGGGCTCACACTTCAAGCCTAATTGGGGATGTAATTTAGTGCCACTCTGAAAGAAAAAATGTACGTTAAGTGCCGTGTGTGGTTTAATGAGCAAGCTGTGGGTATTGGAATTTAACCTTTTTAAAATACAACATTAATAATCCCGTTTTTTTCCCCTAGATTATTTGCAGGTGTCTTCCCTCGAATGGCAGCCATCAGTCTGGGAGGTTTCATCTTTCTGGGGGTTTATGACCAGACGCACAGCTTGCTGTTGGAAGTTGGCAGAAAGAGTCCTTGAAGCAGAGACAGCCTCACCTCCACTTCTGTCAAGAGAGGGGCCTGCAGTGTAAACCCTCCTTCCGCTGAGCAGCTGTCTGAGCTACAGGCCCCAGTGCCAGCAAACAGTTCTGCCAAGATGCTGGCATCGAGATTGTGCCATCCGTGGTATAGGCTGGCTAGTATAAAGTCAGTGGCCTCTATGCCAGAAAGAGAAGAAAATGTGGTCCCTGGCCGTACTGTGAACAGTTTCCTCAGAACCTCTTAATAAATAAGTTTGGTAATGCTGAAGCCAGGCCTTTCAGAGCTTTCATTTGATTTCTATCTGAGCTTTCATTTCCTGCCACCTGATGGTGGATTCAGCAGAAGGCCAAAGATGGTTACAATTTTAAAAGGACACTTGGGGAAGAAGTTGTGTATGTGGGTGTTTCTCTCCCTAGTTAATTCCTGGTGTGTCAGGTTAAGGCTTTGTTGAACAAGAATGAACTACAGGTGCATAGCAAGCATTCTTTCTGGGTAACGAGGCTGCTGGTTTTAATTACCCTCAGATTTCACCTATAAAAACACAATTGTATTGTTTGTTTGTTTTACAGAGATGTGTCCAGCGCCCCCTGTGATGTGTGAGAGAAAGCAGCTGCAGCTCAAGTGACTAGGTCGGCCCAGCTGGCTTCCCGCAGGAGGGCACGGTGGGTGAGCCATTCCCGGTATTTTCCATGTCAGGCTGAAAGGAGGGCCTGGCGTTGCTAGAAATAGGCAGGATGAAATAGGAAGGTCACCACACTTTGGGATTTTAGAGCTTGACTAACAAGCTCCAGGTGTAGAAAAATTCAGAACAGGATCTCAGGAATCTAGCAGGGTTGTCTGCCCTGGAGCCAATATTATTTCTTTCTTTGGGAAAGATAATTAAAGGCAGAGTGGCTGTGTTTGTAAAAGAAGGACCACCAACTACATTGACATTTATAAATGAACCTTTATTAAAGACACTTCAATGCCATTTGTTAGACACTTCAATATTTTACATGGTTTTCAATGTACACTGTACCAAAATTTCTATAAATAAATAACTTTGTACATAAAAGTAATACTTCCTCTTTCACATTGCCTCTCAGAAGCAGCAAATTCACATATTTTGTGGAAGTAAGATTAGTCAGTTAACTGTTGAGAACAAAATTCTAAATGTGCTTACCTTTTGAACAGTGATGACACCTGACAGTAAAATTGACATTGTTAACGATTTTCTCAGTAACTCCCTTCAGCTTTTGGCCAAAGGAACATTTTAAGGACCTTGTTTGTTTCTATGTAATTTTTACTAAATTACACATTGGCACTTACAAGATGGTTAGCTACAGGTCTCAAAAGTGCAAATAGACCCAGAACCCAGGTCAAGGGTGAAGTCTTTTCCAGTCCCAGCTCAGTTTCATCTGTGCGAGGGAAAGGCATATGGACAGCCCTGCTCTGGATCCTCAGTAGAAATAAGGTAGCCCTGAAAAGTAAGAACTTCCTCCTTTTTATCCCCCAAGGCCAATGTAATACTAATTATATTGGCAGAACGAAAACATCACTATAGAAAAATCCACAGGTACCAACAAACACCAGCAGCCTTTACCTTAATTAAAAGTCTCAAATAGCAATCGAATGATACTGAGAAGGCCACATTTGCTTTTATCATAAAATAAGCTTCAGAGGAGGAGGAAAGGCAGTGTGTAACTGTTCTGACCACTTGGATTAACAACCCTCATTCTACTCCTGAAAGACAGCACTTAAAAGGAAAAGCTATTCACTGCAGTGTGGATGGCACCTGCTCCCGTGGCTCTACAGGGAGGCCTGTGACAGAGGCATCTACACACGAGCAGTGCTCACCTGAAGCTCCTTCCAGCGCACGTGGAGTGTGGAGGCCAACCGAGCAGCAGCCTAGGGGTCTGTATATGAAGTGCAATACAAATCCAAACCCTTCCATCCTTCCCCACCCCACACCAAAAACTCCTGGGAACAAATGTGGTTGTAGCCTCTATAAATTCCAGCCATGCGTTAAGGCACCAGAACTATTATTTCCCCTCCCCCCTCCAAAATTAAACAGCAACCTGATATGAAAAATAATATTGTCAAAATTGTATAATTTCTCTGTTAACCATGCACTAAAGATTAAAATAGCCTCTGTAAAAGATATATATGAAATCTCTGAAAACTCTTATGTACAATGGTATCAAATACTTTTTCTGCCTTTTGTACACAAATACCCTCTTGCATTTCTGTGCTTCAGATGCAAGTCCTGTGAACGACGGATACTCCACATGGCAGTTACAACTATATCCACATCAGTGACGCCTGAACCCAGGCTTCCTCACCGCCTCTCCTACCTCTCTTTCCCGTAGAGATTGGCATGACAAGAGCTGAGGTAGACAAAACCTAGCTTTTTGGTGCCAACAGCAGGGGCACCCTCTGTTTGCCAGGGAGCTGTCCTGTCAGTGGTGTGGACTCGGGACTGGAGTCACATGCTTTGGGGAGGTGGCCATTGGAAACAAGCAAGTGCTGGGCTTCTGTGCGCTCTGGATTGCTTGAAGATAATGAAGATGCAGGCTGTAGCTCTGAGTCCGGGTCATACAACCTTGCTAAAGTCCAGGAAGAATCCCCTACAAGGAAAGAAAGGACCTGTCAGACCCCCACCTGACTGGTGCAGCAGCTCCCCACCCATCTGTCAGTGAGTCCTCAGAAGGCAGTAAAAAGTTACCTTTCCCATCTAGAGATGCCACTGGCTTTTTCTTCACAGCCGTCAGCATTCTATCATGGTTACTGGGGTAGAGCGACCCCTGGCACTCAGGGCAGGACCCAGCAGCAGTCCCGCTGCACTGGTGATGTGCAGAATGCTCTCGTTCACTCCCACCCGCCTCCGGGCCATGCAGTGCACCTGGCTGCATGCTGTCTCTGGACACAGGCTGGGGGTGGAAGGCCTGTTCCCTGGAGTAACAGTCCACCTCAGTGTTGCAGTCACTGCATACAACCCGGCCACCATGTTCTGAAGGACAGCACCAAAGAAGGGTTAGAGCCACTCTTCATCCCGCACAGAGAACAGGCTGCTCAGCTCCACCGTGCAAGGTAAGAACCCTGACTGTGAACACAATGCATGCTTCCTCCCTCCCCCAACTATGTCCTCAGAAAAAGACTGGGCAAATACCAAGCTGCTCTTGAACAGGGGTTTTTCCTACTCCGACAACGTAGTCTTACTGCTTGGGGGAAAAAAGCCATTTGCCTTGGGTACCATGCAGTGTTGGGTCTATTCAACAATTAGAGATTATAGCCCTGGTGCAAAGGTGCTGACCAACATTTGGTTTGTGCCTTGCCCCTTATTTAAGTTGCTCATTAAATAAGTTGCTCATGGATCTAGAAAATCCATGCTCAGGCTTACCACGCCACAGATTGATGTAGGAGACACTATTCTGGAATTAAAAGAGAGCCAGGCCCAAGCTTCCCATTTATACACTGAATACTAGATTTGGAGACAGCTGTAGACTAATAATGTGTCTCCCCCTTTCATGTAGTGACTAGGTCAGCCCAAATTTCCATTTCAGAAAGGAACACTGCAGATGGGAAGCATCTCATACCCATCTGATGTGGCCCAGGTGTCCCTTCAGCTTTCTCTGTCGCTTTCCACGGCTCTTTGTGATAACCAACACAGAGCTTTGGCTGCCTGCAGGCAACGCTGTGAGCATCGGCCTCTGCAGAGTGGCTTGGATCTCTTGGACAGACACCTGCGATGGATTCCAACACAATCAGAAACTCTGGGCTTAGTATTTCACAGGAAGTCTTATGAAAGGAATGGGCAAGGCCGCTACAACAGTCATTTTTTAAATTGGTCTAGCAAGCAGCATGTTTTCTAATACTGCTTCCCAGCAGGCAGGCCGGCCTGTGAAGTGAGCAGCTCTCTACAGTCTCAGGTGAGTGCTCAGAAGCCCTCCACCGTTGGAAATATCTCATCCTAGTGACAGCTTTCTAGTATGAGACTGGAGCACAGAGCAGATCTGGGCACGTTCTCCATGTAAGGAATGGGTTGGGTGGGAGCCCCCGTAGTGCCCTTTGTAGCTGCCACTCCAGGCAATCCTACCTTACCCTGCCAAGGAGATGCTAAGCCCGATACAGTGACTTCCTGGAGGGCTTTAAAACCTTGCAGAACTCAGGAAGGCTGGGTCCAAAATAGCAGCCCTTAGTCACACAGCTTTCCAGTGCAAGTGTGCCCCATCTAATGCCAGGTACATGCCCTGCAAAGAGCCAGAGGCCACCTCCAGCACCCAGAGACATAGTGACAGCAGAGCTCTGCTTCACACTGAGGCCTTACCATTGCTCTCAATGTGCCCATTGGCCTGATGGCCACCCTCAGTCCTGACCACGGTTTCTTGTCGGTCAGAAAGGGTCCCCTGAGAAGAGAGGTAGCTTGGAACATCGGGTGGCACGATGGTTTCATCTGCAAGGAGATAGAACAAATGAAACACCAGGGTCACAGTGACAAGAAATGCAGACACATGTTCATTGTCAGGCTCAGAAGCGGGATCCTCCCAGTGATGACCATCAGGGCTGGGCAGAGAGATAGTGTGGAGTCCATGTATGCAAGAGGCCCTCCCAGTGCCTGCTCAGCCTTACTCTACACCCAGTGTGAAGAGCGCAGCAGGCAGATGCCACAGGAGGTGGGGATGAGTGATGGGAAGGGAGCTAGGATGCACAGAAGCACCACGCTGGGAGACTGTTTCAGTTACAACCTACGATGTGGCAGCAGGGCCTGTGCACAGGCGGCCTCTCAGTTACCAAGGAGAGGGAAAACTGCAGGGTGTGGCAGTTACTTCTGTTTGGGAGCATTCCTGTTAAAGATGAAGTTCCTCAAAGTTAAAAGGAAATCACTGGGACTAAAGCCTCGGGAGTTCTGAACATACTGTGCTGCTTTCAAAAGCCACTGGACCCCCACCCAGTTTCCCAGCATCACTGCCATTCCCCCGCTCCCTGGAAGTCAGCTCCACCAGCAGGGCCTGACCTGTGTTTGTGACACTGTACTCCTCACTCTTCTTCCTCGTCTGGTAGATGATGCACACCCAAACCAGCGACGTTAGAACGATGCTGCTCACCACGGCGATGGTGAAGATGCCCACCGTGGTCCCATCCTTCCTGCAGCTGGCCGCAGGCAGGATGCTCAGCTGGCTGTGAGCTCGCTCTGTGCCCAGGGTGTTAGACATCTCACAGGTATACTGGCCCGCATCCTCCGCCACCACGTTCTGAACCACAAGCAGCTGGTTGTCAGGGGTCAAGTGGTGCCGCTCAGTGAGGCTCAGCGGGTGGTCCCCCTTGAACCAGGTGATTCGGGGCGGAGGGTTCCCAGTCGCTTTGCATTGGAGGGCTACCGTTTCTCCCACAGATACCACACGGTCTTCCAAGGGCACTGCCAAGGATGGGGTCTCTGCAAGAGGTCAGCAGAGAACTTTTTTAGTCATTCTCAGGGCCTCGGTTGCTCTGGCTCTGCCCTGTCTTTGGGACAACAGACAATCCAACATATCAATGAGATGCATCTGAGATCTCGGAGTGGCAAGCTTTTTTAACACATCAACTAAGTCATCTCCACTTTGGGGGTGGTTTCCACAGGGGCAGTAAACTAATCTCTGCCTACAAAAGCCCCTGCTATTCCCTAACCATCCTTTTGACCAACCCACATCCAACCTGTCCAATTCTTAGAATGTTTTCTATCTAAAGCCAGCGAAGAGACAGAACTACCAAGAAAAATGTTAAAAAGCAGCCCCGAAAGGCCCACCACACGTATCACCCCTGGCCACACAGAGCAGTTTGAGGACCTTGGCTCTAGGTGCTTATGACACACACACATACACACGAGCAGTGGCCAAACCTAAGACAGTCAGGGTGGCATTAGCTGAAATGGAGCCGGCTGAGTTCTGGGCAGTACAGCTGTAAACCCCTGCGTCATCGATTTTCACATCAGTGATAAAAAACACGTCGTCATCTGGCATGACATGCATGCGTCGCTCACGGGCAGCGGGGAAATCCGTGCCTCCATCCTTCTGCCAGGCAATCTGGGGGTTCGGGTGACCTGTGGCAGCACATTCGAGGCGGGCCATGGTGGTGGTCCGGATGGTTATGTCATGAGGCGTTTTGGTGAATGATGGCAACACTGGAAAATATACGCATACAGGGTCGGGTTATGGGACAGCTAGATGCAAAGCCAGGAAGTCTTCTGGCAAACACCTCCCCATCACTGTGCCCCATGCCAGTTCACTTCCTCACCACCCTTTCTCCCAGGGTCTGCCCAGGACCACTCCTGCTACCTGGGAATCAGGAACCCCCAGCCTCTCCCACCACAGCTGAAGCACTTCCATCAGCCTTGCCTTGTATACCTGAGGCTGGCTATAGTCCATTCAAAGTGAAGGCTTATACCTTACATGGCAACGTCTAGATGGGGGTTGCAGGGGGCACCCCTCCACACTAGGTCAGGCCTGATGCCTGCCTTAATTACCCACCAGGAGAGAGGCTACAAGGTGGAATTACAGAGGGAAGGCAGACATACCTACACCCTAGGAGAGCAATGGGATAGCTCATCCGTTTGGATGGGTGTTCCCGCCCACTGCTGTACACCCAGGCAGGAAGCATTCAGCTTTCTCAGCCTGAAGATTGATGTCCCGACACGAGTAGAAGGCATCCAGCCACGTGTCAGGCACCACCACAGTTCCTGTCAGAGTCTAACAGTTACCTGAGTCTTCCAGAATCAGTAAGGACTTGGAGTAAGCCAAGACAACCTGACCACAGTGTGGTAAAGGTGTTTCCCTGTGGTCTGTGGGGGCTTAAAGAACAGGGCAGATCTAGCATTCTGATGATTGTCAAGCCAATTCTTTTTAACTAGAGGGTTAGTAATCAGGAAAACCCCACTAGGTTACTGGGGTGGAGTAGTAAACTACTCAAGCTATCTATTCCCCACCCCTCAGCTCCAAGGCTGGTTCATAAGTAAAAACCTGTCAACTGCCAGAACACTGTGTCTGACAGGCCAGGGCTCACACCAGCCTTGCACTCCACAGCCTCTGGAGAAGCAGCTAGCCTCTGACTCCAAGACTGTGCCATCTACTCAAAGAACAGCAGCTTCCCCAGGATAAGGGGATGTTTAGAATTTGGAAACCAGATATGCTGGATTATAGAGGATAAGAAATGGACAAAAACACAAGACTTAGCTCTCTGCAATTTGACTAAACATCATAACTAGTTACTGGGTTTTTTTTGAGACAGAGTCTCACTCTGACACCCAGGCTGGAGTGCAATGCTGCAATCTTGGCTCACTGCAACCTCTGTCTTCTGGGTTCAAGCGATTCTCTTGCCTCAGCCTCCCAAGTAGCTAGGACTAAAGGTGCATGCCACAACACCCAGCTAATTTTTATGACAGACCAGCTATTTTTAGTAGAGATGGAGTTTCATCATGTTGGCCAGGATGGTCTCGATCTCCTGACCTCATCATTTGTCCACCTTAGCCTCCCAAAGTGCTGGGATTAGAGGTGTGAGCTACTGTGCCTGGCCAATAACTAGATTTTTAAAAGTCATCAAAAACAAATAACTCATTGAGAATAACCCTTGATATCTGCAAACTTTGCTCTGGGGCAAACCCAGGCAACAGTATGATTTAATACTGCCCCAGAGAAGTATGTGTGTCCTGTCTCCGTCATCTCTGTATGGAAAGCTAAAAGGACAGTAAGGAGTGTGAGCTGTAGGATTCTGGTACAACAACAAAGAAAGATGGTGTTTCCATACCATTCACAGTGAGCCTGGCCTTGTGTGAATAGGTGGAGCCGAAGTGGTTGGTGATGACACATTGGTAGCGGCCCTCATGCCCGAAAGTGACCTGGCGGAGATGCAGGATCGTGGTGTACTCCATCACTTCCCCATCCTGCGCGTGGACGTGGACAAAGTTCTCCATGTCTGCGTTGGTCAGGACTTCATTGTCCTTCTTCCAGGCAAAGGTCATTGGGGAGCTGCTGCTGCTGGCTGCTGAGCACGTGAACCGTATGTCCTTACCCACCATAGCCATGGTTGTTTCTGGCTGGGTGATGATCTGTGGCTTCAGGAAGTCATCTGGGAATAGAAGGAGCAACTGTAAGATACCAGGTTCTGGGTATACACAGGAACCAGCTGCTGTTCATGCTAACACTGGCTCTGACACCAGGCAGGAACCACAGCTTGAGGTCCCTGTGCATCCTCAGGCCCACCACACATACTGTAAGAGGTGCACCATGGACATCTGAGCCTCATCTAATTTTAAGTCTATGAGTACTGATCACCTTTATGATCAAACTCCTTGATTAGAAATTAACCCACCAGTTCTCAGCTCTCAAACCAGCCAGCTGGCAGTTCCTTAAGACAACTGGATCTGCCTGCTGACTTTCACACAAAACAGAGTCAGGCATGTCTAGTCATGACTGCAGAGACCTTATGCACACACCTTACTCTGAAAGGAGGGGGTGTGAAACACTTCCAAAATGTCAGAATAAGGACCTCCAAAAACCTGCACCTCCATTAAAACAATGAAAACACCTGCAAAAATGGTCAAAACTAACTTTTTCAGAATTCTGGAAAACCAGAGGCTTACAACAATCCATAGAGTGTTGACTCAAGAAAATATCTCAGTAAGAAATGTGAGCTTTGTGGTGTTTTAACTAATCCTAAGCCTCATTCCTCTCTCCCAGCTCCATGGTAGCCTTGAAACCCCACAGCCTAGCAACCACTGAAGGGTCAGAATGGGTTCCCCAAAAGCCCTGTCCTCAGAACTGACACCGTGTGGCCTATCTGGCAGCAACCTGCAAAGCCCCATTCACAGGATTTGCATTGATCTGCTCTGATCTAGTTTGCCCAGCAGGAGAAGCACTAGTTAGCCCCAGGGCACGTGACTACAACAATCAGCAGCCACTGTTCAACAGCACAGCTGTCCGAGGGGACAATACTCACGGAGCAAACAAGCAGCTGGCCGAAAAACTATAAAGGAAAATGTGGAGAATAAAATGTTGATAGTGGGCTTTGAAAAGGTCCAATACATTCCTGGAGATCTAGACAGCCACGTGCACAGGCAGAGCCATGTGCACACCCAGGAAAGACCTGAGGGGGTGTCCTAATTTCTCACCTGTGGCTGACCATGACTGTTTGCACAAACAGGAAGTGATGGCACACCCCAACACAAACACACAGGCTGGGTAAAGGATGGGAGACAGTGGTTGTGAGGACAAGGACTTCTCTGTCCAACCATTAGCTAACCACTAAGTTAAACAAGCAGGAACTTAAGGGGACAGACTTTCCAGCCTTTGTCCAGGAAAAGTCACTAGGCAAGCTGTAACAATAAACGGCAACAGAAGCAAACCCTGGGGGAGGAGAAGGAATATCCAATTTCCAGAGTTGCCACATTATTTTCTTTTAAATGCCCCATTTTCAACAAAATATGATGAAACAAACAGGAAAACAGGTCAATAGAAACTGTCTCTGAGGCAGCCAGACTTAAGACTCACTAAATAAACTTTTTAAACTGGCAATTATAGGTATGTTCAAACACCTAAAGGAAACCATGTCTTAAAAAATGGAAAGTGTGAGAACATTTTATATCAATAAAGAGAAAAGTTTTACACATGACGCAAGTAGAGATTTTGAAACTTGTATAATAACTGAAACGAAAAATTCACTAGAGGGCCTTGACAGTAGAACTGAATGAGCTGGCAGAAGGAAGGGGCAGGGAACTTGAGACAGTCAACTGAGATTATCCAGTCTGAGAAACAAAAAAGAATGAGGAAAAATGAACAGAACCACAGAGACTTGTGGGACAGCATCAAGCACGACATACAAATCATGGGACTCCAAGGAGAAGAAAGAAAAAGGAACAGAAAAAAGTATTTGCAAAACAATGGCCCCAAATTTGATGAAAAATATGCAGTCACATACCAAGAATCTCAATGAACTCCAAGTAGAATAAATTCAGAGATCCACACCCAGATGCATCATAGTCAAGCTGTCAAGTGCCAAAGACAAAGCGTCTTGAAAACGCCAAAGAGGAGCAACTCATCACATTCAAGGGATCTTCACTAATATTAACAGCTGATTTTTCATCAGAAACCACAGAGAACAGAAGGCAGAAGACATTTAAATTACTAAGAGAGAGATGAGCAACTATGAAGTCTATATATTAAAAAAAAACCCATCCTTCAAAAATGAAGGGGAAGTTAAAACCTTCCCATGTTTTTATTTTAAACACACACTAAGCAAGTTCACTGTTACCAGATGTGCCCTTACAGGAAAGAAGAGTATTCAGTATGGCTGAAATGAAAGAACATCTGATAGCAATTCCAATCCACACCAAGAAATAAAAAATCCCATTAAAGGTAACTATACAGGTAAGTACAAAACACAGGATATATGTATTTTTGTAACTCTCTTCTCCTGATTTAAAAGATAACTACATAAAGCAGTAATTATAAAGCTGTGTTGATGGGCTTAATGAAAAATGTAATGTATATGACAGTAATAAAGGAGGAAAACTGGATCTTAATAGGAACATAATTTTTGCATACTATTGAAGTTAATTTCATTATTTATTTGAACTACACTGTTGTAAGATGTTAATTTTAATTTCTATGGGCAAAACTAAGAAAATAACTAAAAAATACATGGGGGAGTGGGGGGGAGAGGGGGGGGGAGAGAGAGAGAGAGAGAGAGAGAGAGAGAGAGAGAGAGAGAGAGAGAGTGTGTGTGTGTGTGTGTGTGTGTGTGTGTGTGTGTGTGTATTTTAAAAACAGGGAATTAAAACAATACACCAGAAGATATCTATTCAAAAACAAAAAAAACAACTAGTCAGTAATGGAAAAATAATGAAACCAAAAGATAGGATACATAGAGCAAATAAGGGGCAAACTCTATCTTATCAGTAACTGCATTAAAAGAAAATGAATTAAACACTGTAATCAAAAGGTAAAGATTACCATAATGGATTAAAAAACCATGATCCAGCTATATGCTGCCTACAAGAGACACAGTTTGGAAGTCACCAAAAGAGAACTAAAATGCTCATACTACTAACAGATAAAATAAGCTTTAAGATAGGAGTTTTTACTAGAGAGACAATAATATTTTATAATGTAAAAGAGTCAATGCATCAGAAACACATAAAAATGATAAATATACACCTAACGGATGGCCACAAAACATAAAATCTGACAGAATTAAAGGAAGAAATAGTGCAATTGTAATAGTTTGTACACTTCAATATGCCACTTTCAACAATGGACAGAACTTCAAAAAGTTCATGGAATAGACTTTAAAAAGTTCATGGAAAATGGAATTATAAACTTTATTTCTCAACATAATCTCCATCAAGTTCAAGACTCTCTTGAGTGATAATACCAGCCATTTAGTACAACCCTAAAGAACGAGGGTCCTGGGGATTTAAACATATTAATGCAGTCTTTTTTACATTATTAATGGAAGAAAAATGGGTGCCCTTTAAAGGTTTTTAAAGATTACAAATAAAAAGTTAGATGGAGCCAAATCAGGACTTCAAGGACTTTTCATGCCACTGCACTCCAGCCTGGGTGACAGAGGGAGACTCCATCTCAAAACCCAACCAAACCAGCAAAAAAACCCAAATAGACCTAATAGATATCAATGGACACTCCACTTAACACCAGCACGAACATTCTTTTGAAGTACACGTGGAATATTATCCAGGATAGACCACAATTTTTTAGGTCACAAACCAAGTCTCAAATTTAAAAAGATGAAAATCATACAAAGTATCTTCTCTGATGGCAATGGAATAAAACTCAAAATTAATTGGGTAGAAAGAATAATGGGAAACTAATCTGTGGAAGTTAAACGGTGCACTCCTAAAAGGCAAAGAAGAAATCACAGGAGAAATAAGAAAATACTTTGAGATGAATAAAAACAAAAATATACAAAAACTAGGAAGTGGCAGCTGAAACAGTGTTTATACATTTACAACTGTAGATACCTATATTAAAGATCTCAAATTAATAATCTAACCTTTCAAGAAATTTAAAAAAGGATGAGCAAGCTGTACCCAATGCAAGCAGAAAGAAAGAAATAATAAAGATCAGAACAGAAATAAATGAAAATAAATAGAAAAATTAAGACAAGCACTGAAAACAAAAGTAGGTTCATTGAAAATATCAACAAAACTGAAAAACCTTTAGATAGACTCGTGGGTGGGAGAAGCAGGCTCAAATCTCTAAACTCAGGAATGAAAGAAGACACACTATTACCAACCTTACAGCAATAAAACAGCGTATACTATAAACAACTGTATACCAATAAGATAACCTGGTAAAAATTCCTAGACAGACACAAACTACCAAAACTGGCTCAAGAGGAAATAGACATTGTGAATAGACATTAACAAGTAACAAGACTGAATTAATAATTTTAAAACTTCCCATAAAGAAAAACCCATGCCAGGCATGGTGGCTCATGCCTGTAATCCCAGCATTTTGGGAGGCTGAGGCGGGCAGATCACTTGAGGTCAGGAGTTCAAGACCAGCCAGACCAACATGGTGAAGCCCTATCTCTACTAAAAATACAAAAATTAGCCAGATGTGGTGGTGCACCCCTGTAATCCCAGCTACTCGGGAGGCTGAGGCAGGAGAATGGCTTGAACCCAGGAGGTGGAAGTTGCAGTGAGCCAAGATCATGCCACTGTACTGCATCCTGGGTGACAGAGCGAGACTCAGTCTCAAAAATAAATAATAAAAACCCAGACCCAAATGGCTACACTGGTGAGTTCAACCAAATATTTAAGGAATTATTACCAGTCATTCGCAAACTCTTCTCAGAAAACATTTAAGGGAGTATTTCCCAATAAAACAAAACCTAGTCTCACACACAAAAGCTACAAAACAACATCCTTCGTAAGTATAAATGCAAAAATCCTCAATAAAAATACTAGCAAACTAAATCTTACAATATATAAAGATTATATACCACAAGCAAGTTGGATTGATCCCAAGAAGGCAGGGTTGGTTTAAGATCCAAAAATCAAAGTAATACACTATATCAGCAAAATACAGGGGAGAAAAACCACATCACTTCCACAGATTCAGAAAAAAAAAAATTGACAGAATCCAACACCCTTTCATGACAAAAAAAAAGAAAAACAGAAACCCTCAACAGATTCAGGATAAAAAGGAACTTCTTCAATTCGTAAAGGTCGTCTCTGAAAACTCTACAGCTAGCAAATACTTAATGGTGAAAGACCAAATGCTTTCCCACCAATTTTAGGAAAAAGACAAAAATGTCTGCCTTTACTACTTTTATTCAACATTGTATTAAGAGCTTCTAGCCAGGGCAATTAGGCTAGAGAAAGTAATGACAGCCATCCAGACAAGAAAGGAAGAAGTAAAGCTACTGTTTTGCAAATGACATGATGATCACATATAAAGAAAATCCTAAGAAATTTATTGAAAAACTTAGAGCTAATAAATGATGTCAGCAAAGGTGCAGGATACAAGATCAAGATACAAAATTCAACTGCATTTCTGTACACTTGCAATGCAAATCTCATTTTTTAAATCCAAAAGTGAAATTAAGAATTTCATTTACAATAGCAAAAAGAATAAAAACAAATAAGTTTAACACTAGTTCAATGAAAATGACAAAACATGACTGAAAGAAATTTTTAAGAATCTAAGAAAAAAAGGGTGAACAGATGGCCCATCTTCATGGATTGGGAAGACTTAATACTGTTAAGTTGCACTACTTCTCAAATTAGTCTATAGATTCAATGCAAACCCTATCCCACTTTCCTTTACTGCAGAAATTGATAAGCTGATCAAAAAAAATTATAGGGAAATAGCAAGAGATCCATAATAGTCAAAACAGTTTTGAAAAAGAACAAATCAGAGGGCTTTTTAACACTAAGGCTATAAAACTCTTAGGAGGAAATCTTTGTGACCTTATCTCAGGCAAATAGTTCTCAGGTATGACATCAAAAGCACAAGTAATAAAAGAAAAAATAGAGATAATGAGGTTCATCAAAATTCAAAACTTTTGCATTTCAACGATCAAGAAAATAAAAGCCCTCAGACTGGGAGAAAATGTTGGCACAACATATATCTTATGAAGGTCCAGTATCGAGAATACATAAAGAACTCTTACAACTAAACAATGAAAAGACAAGTGAACACTGGCAGATGATTTAAATAGCTGTTTTTCCAAAGAAAAGATATATATAAGTCCAATAAGCATGTGAAAACATGCCTTAGGGAAATGCAAATCAAAACCACCATGAGACTCCACTTCACACTCACTAGTATAGCCAAAATAAAAAAGACAGTTAATAACACATGCTGGCAGCCAGGTACAGTGGCTCACGCCTGTAATCCCAGCACTCTGGGAAGCTGAGGCAGGTGGATCACCTGAGATTGGGAGGAGTTCGAGACCAGTGTGACCAACATGGAGAAACCCCATCTCTACTAAAAATACAAAATTAGCTGGGCATGGTGGCGCATGCCTGTAATCCCAGCTACTTGGGAGGCTGAGGCCAAAGAATTGCTTGAACCCAGGAGATAGAGGTTTTGGTGAGCTGAGATTGTGCCATTGCACTCCAGCCTGGGCAACAAGAGCGAAACTCTGTCTCAAAAACCAACCAAACAAACCAAAAACACATGCTGGCAAAAATGGGGAGAAACCATAATTTTCATGCATTGCTGATGGGCACGTAAAATCATGAAGCCGCTTTGGAAAACAGTTTGGCAGCCCCTCAAAAAAGTTACACATAGAGTTAGCATATGACCCAGCAATTCCATTCCTAGGTCTGTACCC
The DNA here is from genome assembly GCF_030222135.1 of Aotus nancymaae. Lineage (NCBI taxonomy): Eukaryota > Metazoa > Chordata > Mammalia > Primates > Aotidae > Aotus > Aotus nancymaae. The sequence goes on from NW_026988460.1 coordinate 550,982, forward strand.
AAAAGAATCACACAAAACCTTTTGAATCACACAAAATTCAAAACTTATGAATTTTCATAGCAGCATTATTTATAATAGCCAAAAGGTAGGCACAATCTAATGTCCATCATCTGATAAATGGATAAAATGTAAACCCATATAATGAGCTATTATTCAGCCATTAAAAACACTGATACGTGCTAAGAAAAGCCAGTTACAAGAAACCATATATTGTATGGTTCCATCTATGTTAAATGCCCAGAATAGACAAATGATAGAGACACAATGAGATTAGTGCTATCAAGGGCCTGGGGGCAGAGAATAATAGGGAGTGATTGCTAATGGTATGGGGATCCTTTCAGGGGTGACGAAAATGTTCTAAAATTAGATAATAGTGATGGTTACAGAAGTTGTGACTATTAGAAAAACCATCAATTTATACATTTTAAAGGGGTAAATTTTTATGATATATAAATTATATTTCTCTGTAAAACCAGCTTAATTGGTTTTATATCTACACAGCAACTCTACACAACAACTCTAACTCATCTAAAGTATACAATTCAATGGTTTTTAGCATATTCACCAATATGGGCAACTATCAATTACTACCGTCAATTTTAAAACATTTTCATCACCTCAAAAAGAAATGCTGTACATTTTAGCTATTACCCCTCTCTTTCCACCCCTCCCCATCCTTAAACTACTAACCTAATGTCTACCTCCAGAGATTTCCCCATTCTGGACATTTCTATTAATGGGATCATATAATCTAGTAGTGTTTTATGGCTGACTACTTCCACTTAGCATGACATTGTCAAAGTTCATCCACGTTGTAGGACCACCAATTATTTTTATAGCCTAATGAATATTCCATTGTATGGTTATACCACCTTTTGTTTATCTAGTCATCAACTGATACCTGGGTTGTCCCCATATTTTGGCTATTATGAATAATGCTGCTTTGAACATTCATAAAGAGGTTTCTGTGTGAACATATACATTCATTTCTCTTGGGTATACACCCAAGAGTGGAACTGCCAGGTCACATCGTAACTGTATGTTGAACTGAGGAACTACTGAGACTGTCTTTCAAAATGGCTGCCCCAGTTTACACTCCCACACAAGCCACGTAGGAGGGTTCAGATTTCTCCCTATCCTCACCAACACTTGTTATCATCTGAGTTTTTTATTCTAGCTGTCCTAGTAGATGTGAAGTGGTTATGTTTCAGTTTTTTGAAAAGGAGTGGGAGACTCTCACAGAGCTTGAAACCTTATCTTCTGCCAAGTGTTTTCATGATTCCCATTAACACCTAATGTTTTTGGAGGGGAAAAGCTTGCGCTAAAATGAGGTGGGGAGAGATATGAAATAAACAACTCCTGGAATCTAGAATATGCCAGGGCCACAGGCTGGGGGCTAGGTGAGTGTACCAGAAATCCTGCCTGGCTCACCCAAAGGGAAAGCCTGCCCTATGGCAAGAAAGGGGAGGGAGCGGCAGAAAGCTTCATTTGAGGGAGAACTACGAAAATCTAATGGTCAAGGACTTGATGACAATGGACCGATGAACAATAGATTATACAGCCATCTGTGCCTGGAGAATGGAGCTGTGCACACATTAGATTCCACACAGAAGCATCCGTAAGACAGATCAGTGTGAAAAGCTCAGTATGGAGAGCTGCTGCCATGTTGTTCACAGTATGTTTAAGACGTCTCCTTGGTCTGCATCCAGAGGAAGTTCAGCAGGCCTGTTCTCAGAAGTGGCCACGGTGGAGGTAGGGGTGGATGCATGGAAGGAGGGCACACACATGTGGCCTCCAGCAGGCACACTGGCTATTGCTATGGCCAGAAAGCAGGATAGAGAAGTGGCCCACAGGGGTCCCCATATGGATGGGTGAACTCCTGGTTAAGATCGTCACAACAGGGATCTCAAGGCTCAAGGGAGACCAGTGAGTGCAAAAGGCAGGGGGTACTCACACCTGCCCAGCAGTTCCAGTCAGGCCTGGGAATCCCACTCTTGCTCCCACTTAAAGCAAAAATCCAGGAAAAACTCAGAATATCTGATTGTTTGACCACGTCTTCCTGTGAGGCTGTGTCATTCCTGTCTGAGCTAGCCTGCGTGTGTGTTTTCAGCTGTTCAGCATTTTCCGTGCTCTCTGCAACCAAACTTGGATCCTGACCCCAAATCAAAAAGATGCCAAGAGCTACGTTCCGGCAACCAGAAGGCAAAAAGAATGTAAAGCTACAAGTGCAGATTTCAGTGGTTTGGAGAAACAGCAAGGGTACAAGTCAACATCAAGGACTTATTTTTACTACAGCAACTGTTCTCCTGAGACTTGTTCTTCCTGTATTTAACCTTTCATTCTTGGGGTTGGAAAGAACACACATTAAAACCCCAGCCTTGTACACTGAGTAAATTCACAGCTAAACCCAGGCACCAGAGCCCTTCTGAAACAACAGAACTGTCTTCCTGTAACTGATTATTCTGATTTGTAACTGAACCAACTTATATTCCCTTCTGATTAAATGCATGTCCTCCACATAATGAGGCAACTCTATGGTAAATACTGTGTGTGGTTTCAGCGAGAAATAAATTGCATCCAGCAGCTGATCTGTAACCATAGGCTGGGGTTTACTCTGATCACAGGAATTACCCGCATAATGAGGAGTACCTCCTGGCTTCTTTGCCTTTCATGAAGGAGAAAAAAAGTTACAAAGACAGTCTTACCACACACGAAACTCTCTGGTGGCACAGAGAAAATGCTCTGACCCTTCAGTGATTCTGGGTGGGCACAGGTGGCTGTCACAAAGGCCTGCAGCATCCTGCCCATTAGCCACGGGGGCAGCCACTTCAGCTGGCAGTCACACAGGAAGCTGTTGCTGCTGATATGGCTGAAAGAAACACAACAGTGGATGCTTCAGGTGCAGCTGCAAAGGAGGGATATTCCCTTCACAGACAGAATGATCCATTGACTCCAATCACCTTTTCAAGTGAACACCAGCAAGCTGGAAGGGAGAAATGGTTTTTCTCACAGTTCTGCTCCAATTTCCCAGGGCAGTTCATATAACTCACCTGAAGATTTTGAAAAAATGCAGTTGCTAACTGACTGGGTTGGTCTGGAGTGGCACCCATGATTCTGCATGTCTAACAGGCTCACACTTGATGCTGGGCTGCTGGCCCAACGACCACAATGGGAGTAGCAGCAACCTGGAGCTTACCCATGTTGTGGGACGGACACTGTTCCCGTGTGACCCTGGGCCGCCTTCTCACCTCTCCTGACGTCTGATACATCCAACAGTGCTGTGCTGCCACTGTCCCCACTCTGGTTTCCACCTTCCTGATACGCTATTTAGGCTTCCAAACTCAACCTAAGACTTTGATCCAAATTCTGCAACAAGTTCCGAGGAGGGTTCTTTTGCCTCATGACTGTTCCTTTTTCATCTGGCAAAGCTGCATGTTTTCTTACTTCCAATGTAATAAGCCTTGCCACCATGCCACGCTTTTGTTTGTGCCTTGATCCCTACAGCAGTATTCTTCAGGGGGCCGACAGAATTCAGCTCTGCTCCCTAAATAGTGCTTGTTAGTTAATTGCCACTGCCCAGGGAGCATGAGAATGCACAACTTTAGTTTTGTGAGGCTCCAACCAAAACAGAGAATATTTTCTTTTTCATTTCTCAGCAACTAAGGATAAGCTTTTTAAACAGAAATCGGAATCGCCATCTCAGCGGACATTCCTTCCTGAGGAGTCACTTGAAGATAAGTCAACCAAGAGTCTAACTGCCCTGTTCCTGGAAGACCTCAGAGCTGTGAGCTAAAGCATTATGGCTGGCCCATGATAAGGGAAAAGACTGGGAGAGAGAACACACAGGCTTCCCTGCAATAAACTGTCTCTAGTACACGATGACAAGCAGGGGGCACAGGTATGCTCAGAAATTCCAAAAACACCATGCAGGCCAAGAGCACGGCCTCAGCTGCCTTCTCCACCCACCGCGGTCGTCAGACATCAACAAAGCAACCAGATGGATTGGCCTTCCGTTTTCTTCTATTTCTCTCCAGATTTCTAATGAGTGGAGAAACTGTCGCAGCAAGAAAGAATGAAAGAAGTAAGATCCACTCTTCCTCATACTCCCCATCAACCCTAGATGAGTTGTGTGTCTTAATAAAATAACTATAAAATAATTTTGGAAAAGTGCTTTTCCAAAAACTGAAATAACTTGTCTCAAAGCCATTATAACTGGGATGCTGGTCCATATGAGATCTTAAAATCAGAATGAGATTTTGCATTTTGATTTGATGGGCAAGTAGCATTCTGCTGAGAGCTATCTGGAAGGGCTGACCTACTGCCCCTATTGGAGTCACTGCAGGTGGCGGAAGGGCCTTCAAGGCCATCCCTGAGGAAACAGCCAATTCCCGCGCAGCATGTGGGGAGGGCAGCTCCCGGGAGTGCACCCTGCATGTGGGTCAGGCTGGCTGTGCCCAGCATGGGGGAATTCAGCCTGGACGGAGAACTCTCTGCTGTCACAAGCACCTCCGGCTGGCTCCCCAGCAAGAGGGCATTTCCATGCGGTCAGACAGAATGGTGCAGGCACTGTTCACGAAAGCCTAGGAGGAGATGCTGGACCATCCCTGCGCAATGTTAGACCTTTGTGCCGGACACAAGGACATATTCCATTTGAACCACAGGAACAAACTGGGGAAAACAGATTTGACATTTATCTTTGATCAGACACGTGGAAAGAGCTAAGCCTCATCTACACACGTCCTGGACTCGTGGGGCTAATGCCTTTGAGGATTTCCTACTTCTTCCACCACGAAACCCACCCGAGAGAGGAGGCCAGACCCCAGGAAAACAGTGGGTACCCAGAGTGGAGACAGCACGTTCCTAAACAGCAAGTTAGGACCAAGAGGACACATGGGGAAGGCCTGGGGCCAGGCAGGAGCAAGGACTCTGACCCCCAGGCTTTGCAGAGTCCCACGCCCTTTTCCACCCATGAACAGCACAGCCATTGCTCTACCCAGCACTGCCTTCTGCGGCTACGCCTGCAGCCATCCCACAGCTTCGCTGGCTCACATGGTGCATTTCATGATTCCAACTCAAAGTGTGTTTCTAATCATCACTTGTGGAAATTTACCCAGAGGATGACTAAGTGCACAGTACAACCTGACTTGATCTGGTGGGGAAGAAAACGACCAAGTGGAATTAACCGTTTATCCCATTTGAGGACTGGGCCCAGGGCCAGCCCCAGCGAGGTACGTGCAACGACGATGGGAAACCCAGGCAGGAGACCGAGGCTGAGCCTCCAGAACTATGCAGAAGCACTCTGGGGGGCCAAGCTTCTGGAAGAGTCCAGTTCCTCCCAACTTCCCAAGAAAAATCTTATCTCCCTCCTCCCTCCTTCTCTCAAAATACCCTCTTCCCATTTAATCAGATCTTTTTCACTCCTGACATCATATCTGAAAGTTTCAAAGACAGAAAAGGTGAAAGAATTCCACAGTGAACACTCCTGTGCCCCACGGCTTGTCTTCTACAGCTAACTTTTCATTCCACTTGCTTTACTGTGAGTCCACCTCTGAATCAGCCTTCCATGGTGGTCTGGAATCATCTCCTCCCCTACACTGGGAGAGCCATGGAATCCTTTCTGCATGTTCTGTCTTACTCAGACAGATGGAGGCAGAGCTGCTGAGGCTGGAAGAGGGAAGGCACTGGGCACGGAGCAACCGTCTGCAGAGCCCTGAGCTCCATGAACCCTCCACAGACGCCCACTCTGAGATCCAGCTGTTGCAAGGACAGCATCTACTCAGCAGGCCTGAGGCTCACAGCATGCTCAATGCCACGGGGCAAGGGCCCAGGCCACCTCCTCTCCTCACTCAGAGCAGTGTCACCCAGCCCACTTCAGTTCTCAGCTACAGGGAATGTACCTTGTTCCCCCACTCCCAGCCTCCCTGCCCCAACTGAGGGTCCATCAGTAGTGGCCTCAGGGAATGGGGATGAGGTCAGGGCACAAAAATGACTGTCCTGTGGCATCTGCCATTCTCTCAGCACTTCTAGGAACCAAAAGTTACCCCTTGAGGGAAGTGGTATCATGGCTAGAACTTAGTGGCTGCAGAATCAGATTCATGTTTAGCAAAAAAAAAAAGAAAGGAAACTTAGGTGTTACTACCTGAGGACCTAGACTAGCTCCCCTGCCAGACAGTAGGATACAGGCAAGCTTTTCTAACCTTGTCACCCAAGAGCCCATGATCAAAGTCCACAGTGGCAGCACCACCACCTGTGAACCATGCCCAGGAACCTTGGAAATGGTATGGGCAGACACTGCTGCACCCCTGAGTATCGCATCCCCTCCAGAGATCTGCCTTGCTTAGCCCACTAGGCTCTGAAGTAGCTCCTCTCAACAGGCCTTAACTGTAACCAAATCCAAAAGATGAAAAAACTTCCCTGACGTAATTAAAGGGGTGATTATCCACTTTATAGAAGAGACTATATTTCACATTGTCTAGAATAGTGTGTTAGCAAACTTCAGCCTGCAGCCCCAACTGCCTGCTTCTGTCACTGTGACTTTATGGGCACACAGCCACACCCCCCTGCTTATGTATTGTTTACGGCTGCTTTCTGCTGCAGTGACACAATCAAGTAGTCATGACAGAGACCCTGTGGCCTACAAAATCCAAAATATGTACCATGTGGCCTTTTAAGAAGTGAGCACAATGCAAATGCAGGAGTTTCTTGCTCTGAAAGTCTCCGCTCACATTTACAGACCCAGGAAATCCAGATACTTACAGCTCTTTAAGATTCTTCATCTTCACAAAGGCGTCAAACTGGACAGACCTGATCGCATTCCCTCCAAGGTTCCTGGAACAGAACACAAATCCTTGTGCAAAGAAACCCTAGGTACACCTGAGGGTTTTTCAGGACAGTCCTGGTTCCACAGATGACCCACAGGGACTAGCTAGACCTGTATCCTAACTACTACAGGTGGCTGCTGTTTCCCAAATAGTGACGCCAGCCCACGAAACCACTCAGGAGCCAAGCCAGCCTCAGGGCACCATCAAAGCTGGGCTGAGGCCTGCTCAGCAAGGCCAAACCTTTCCCAACAGAGTTAGACTCAAACTTGATTCAAAGAAGAAATAAACTAAGAATCATATACAGGAGGGATCCACCCCAGATGGCAACAGCATGAACGTCTCAGGGGTGGCTCTGTCCCCTTCCTCCCAGGGTCTCAGAAGCAATCATCACACCAAAATGTTTCAGCCCAGCATCCACTCTGCATTGTTAAGCTGCTTTAATGGAGGCAACAGGCTTGGCCAGGAGGAAGTGCCCTGGTGGAAGAGGCAATGAGGCCAGGGGCCCATGAAGGATCCGGTGCAGGGGTGAGGCAGCGCAGCAGGACAGGGAAGGTATTTATCCAAATACCAACTGAATTAACTGGGAGCACACCAACTGGCCATATGTTCTGTAACTGTTCCTGGCATAGGCAACATAAAGGCCAAAGTTGAAGCTGACTTATAATGAGAAGGAAGCAGCTGGTGTTTCCAAATAGCCTGTTTCTCGGTTTACAAAGATGCGATTAAATTGCTAGCAGACGTCCAGGCAGCCGCATTTGGCAGGCCTGTGCCTCAGGGCAGAGCTGGCGAGATACTCACAGGTGCTCCAGGCCTTCCAGCCCCGAGAATGCTCTCTTAGCCACAGACTTGATCTTGTTTCCAAACAGACTCCTGCAGTTTCCAAACATCCAGAAATTGAGGCCAGGGAAGGAGAGAGAAACAAGGAAGGGTTGAGAGAAAGAAAGAAAACACAGAATTAAGTTAGTGCTACCTGATAAGTCTGTCCAGTGAGGGGCGAGTGGAAAGCTGACCTGTTCTGATTACGGGTTTGAGGCACACAAGGACTTCCCCTTTCTGAAATGAAATACTTTTATCTTTATTAGAATTTAATAGTGATGACAGGCTGGAATTGCATGCACCATCTAGCCTAAAAAGGCCGCTTGCAGTGTCAGGTGGAAATCACCTTGTCCGGCCCGGGCTGTCTCTCTCCAAGGACCACCCAAGGGTGGGTGGTGAAGTTTAGTGATGGCCTTGCAGGAGAGATGAGACAGGTTATGGTTTCAGTGAGAGGAAGCAGAGTCCAAAAAGGAAAGACAAATCTTTGGAATCAAAACTGCTTCCCATGACTGGGCATGATAGCTCATGCCTGTAATCTCAGCACTTTGGGAGGCTGAGGCAGGAGGATCACCTGAGCCCAGCAGTTTGAGACCTGGACAACATAAGGTGACACTTTCTCTACAAAACAATAAAAATTATCTGGATGTGGAGCTGCGCACTGGTAGTCCCAGCTACTTAGAAGGCTAAGGTGGGAGGACTGCTTGAGCCTGGGAAGTCAAGGCTGCAGTGAGCCATGACTGTGCCACTGCACTCCGGCCCAGGGAACATAGGGGGATATTGTCTCAAACAAAAAACCCCAAACTGCCACCCACTTCTCAAAAGTGCATTCTGGGGTTAAACTTTCCCAAAAGAGGCAAGAAGAGGACAGGAAAACAGGGATCCATCAAGCTGACTCCACAGCTCTCTGCACATAGCCACCATGAGCTGTGTCCTTGCCTATGAGATGGACCCTGCAGGAGATGCCCCAGCACTTTGGGTCTTAAGCCAGACCCCCGACTATATATGACATCAGTGGGCCAACCTCCAAGGTTATCGCTAGTGTCTGTCCCCTTCCTGGACTGCCTGCCCGTGACAAGGGGTTCCTGCCTCCAGGCAACTCTGATCCCAGCCTTAGCATTAACTGTTAAAGAGTTTTCCCAGAAGCCAAAGTCTGCACCCCTGCAGAACACAAGGAAAAAATGAGCGCCTCCTCCACCAGACTGTGTGATCTAAAGGGAAGCTGGTCTCTCTACAGGAGAGCCCCTAGGGTGGACACTGGGAATGAAGAAAATCATGTTTTCCCCTCCCCGTTATCATGTTCTCTCATGAGAACCCACCAAAGGCATTCTCTCTAATCCAGAAGGCACAGGAGACCACCAGGGAACAACTGAAGGCAGTGCTGACCATAAGCTTCATCAACTTGTCAATCTTGAGGTCCACAGGATCTAATGGGCTTGCTAAGAACACTGACTGCCAGAAGCCAACTCATGGGGATTCTCAGCATCAACAGGTCTGTCCAAGGCAACTGGGTGCAAGTGGGCAGGAGAGGAAGCCCCTGGAGAAAGCCCATCTGGCCCCGCACCCTACTGGGAAGGGGACTCCTGGTCCAGGATCTCACCTAGCATCGGGGAAGAGACTGGACTACAGGCTAGCTCCATCTTCAACCTGCATTAAGACTGGGACCCATAAGAGAAGACGAGAAGCCCCAGCCCCTTTCCAAAAGGAAGGAAAGAAAGGAAATATAAGCCCTGAAGGAAACCAAAGATGGCAGGGCAGCCTGGGACCTGCCCACCACACAGGCCTCTGCTACATCCTAACTGCAACAGGCCTCCTGGAAACACAGGCCCAGAGCAGAGCCAGAGGGAGGCACCACCAGCCCGCGTGGCCAGCTTCCGGGGCAACCACTCCAAAGGGGCTGCCTGATCCTCCGTTTCATCAGAAACAGACGCCCTCCCTGGGGGCCTCCATTCAGGCCTACCCCAGCGCTAACTCGAGCTCAGCCCTCAGACAAAGCAAGCTCTGTTTCCTGCCTCTGGAGGATGATGGGGCAAACAGACCAGAGACCCTCTGCCTTTTCTTTCTCTCTGAGACCATATGCATGGATGTGAAAACAATCGTATTCTAAAGCGTTTCCACAACCTCTCTCAGTCTAAAACTTTTATTTTAAAACAAATAAACCAAATGCACAGAAAACCCAGTGGCCATGCTAACTTAGGCTCTTTAACCACAAAACTCGCCAGCAAATAACAGCTCATGAGGCACTGCAACCCTCAGCGCTTCAGAGAGCACTGCCAACTTCTACACTTACTCACCTCCCCCGGCCCAGGCACTGTGTGCCCCTGGTCCGAATAAAAACTCACTGAACTGTTAAGAGAAATCTCCTGTAAACGAGATCCAGGAAAAAGCTGTGCTTTATTTCATCCATTAAATATTAGTCACATTGACCTGTTTTACAGTGAGGGCAGGCTGTTATTTTTAATGGTGACAATAGCAATAAAACAAATTCTCAAATTCTCAATTATGCAGGAACTAATCATCTTGTTGGTGGATTAAGCAGGGTCCTTACCTTCCCCCAGCAGACATCTGGGGCTGAGGTGGGGAGCTGCAGTCAGCAGACGGGGATGGCTCTAATAAAAGGCTGCTGTGAGGAGAAAGGAGAGGAGGACTGCGGGCTGGGAGGACACTATTTCTGTCCCAGAGAAGGAACAGCTGGCTGGACCTCCCCAGCACCAATGCAAAGCAGAAAGCGAGCTGTGGGGGTCACCTGTCAAACCTCCCATCCATCTCCTGGCCAACCCAGCCAACAGCTCCAAAGGCCTGGTTAGCGCCCGCCAAAGCAAATGGCAGGTACTGGGGGCAGTGCTCAGTACCTTGTACTCCTGTCCTTGAGAGTAGCCGTGGCTTGTGCACCAGCCTACCCCCTCACCCCACCCCCCACACAATGAGTTCCACTGCAGGCCTAGCATACCCCACAGGCAGGGATGGAGGCTGCGCTCACATCAGCTCTGCAAGTTCCCCCAAACATGCCCCTTCCCATGTGCCCTGTGTGGGACTCAGTCCCTCCCTCCGAGGAATGCCATGGAGCCAGCTGGAATCACGGGGCAGACACTCGCATACCCAGGTCACTAACGGCTCCTCTCTGCCTGTAATTTGGGATCCAGAAATTCTCCCTTCCCTCCCGCGTACTGATTCTGTGCCACTATGCAGGCCCCAGCTGGGGAACCGCACAACCATTTGGAAAAAGGTCCTAGGGTGAGTCTACAAAAGAATCCCAGACAAGCTAGGAAGAAAGGCATGTGCTGGGGTCTGGGAACATTCTAGCCCTACCGGGAAACTCCAGTGTGAGGAAGTCTCCAACACGGGGCTGTTCGACAGCTGGAAAAATTAAGGGCAGGTCAGCATCCACCCCAAATTCACAGAGAGACCGTTTATGGTTCTGCTGCTCACATCTTCCTTTCTTGGAAAACATTTTAATTTAGGTCTGACCTCTGGCATGGTGGAAAGGACCCAAGGTCTTTGAGTAACTCAGCAAAGGCAGGGATCTCTACCTTCCCATCCTAGGGCAGGCCCTGAACACCAGCCCCTCGAGCTCTCCAAAGGCAAACCCACACCAGATGAAGGGGCTCACGGCACTGGCTGCGCTCCCCACAGGACGGATCAACTGCTCTAGAGGGGCAGCTCTTCTCCATGCTAACATGCACCCCACTTCTCAGTGGATCCCAACATGCCAGACCGGGCCACTCCCATGGAGCAACATGGTGCTGTCTGTGGTCACTCCTCTCAGTCATGGCCGCAGCACAACTTTCCTGCCAACGTTCTCAGTAGACGGGTAAGGAGGGGACTAACGAGGCACTGTAGACGGGTAAGGAGGGGACTAACGAGGCACTGGGTTCTTCCTCTGTCCCTCCCTTCATTCAACAAACATCGACTCAACACCTGTGATATGCCAAACGCGGCAGTTAAGTAACCCTGTGTACCAGGATCACATGGGAAGCATTTACTTCTCCGGTTCCCTTTTACTGTGGAAATCTGCACATACCATGCTAGGTAGATGGAGTAATATCCTGAACCCTAAGTGCTCATCACATAGTTACAATCCTCCTCCGGTTATGCCAATCTTACCTCATCTCTACCTCTAGCCACTGCCCATTCTCAAACTCAGCAGGAGTTTATGGAATCCAAATCATAGGCATCATACCATTTTCTTTCTTTATCCAAGAAGAAAAGGATTTGTTTTTTTCTTTTGCAACATAACCATGATAGCATCACATGTAAATAAGTGATTGCATTTATTTAATCGTATTATTTTTTGTCCCAGCTTTCCCAACTGGATGCATATCTTTCTCTCTTGCCCTTTTTCAAAGATACACAGAGTCTCCAGCCCCAAGATGCTGACTGGGGTGGGATAAGGCCTGGATTTTAACAAGTTCCCAAGACTCTCAGGGCCAGCTCAGTGTGGACTCCCTCACATTATGTGAGTGAGGAAAGCAAGGGCTCAGGCTGACCTCTTGGGGCTCAGGTGGAAGTACTGAGCCTGGTCTAGCAGGTGGACAAAGGAGAAAGCACCAGGGCACAGAGGGCAGGCACTCAGGAAGGCCGCGGTGGACACATGCAGCACTGAAACCCAGGGGACCCAGGGCCAGGCGCACCTCATGGGCCCTGCTTTCTGTAGTGAGACAGAGCCTCCTGGAGCCATAATACCCAGGAAACGGCTCCAGGTTCCTCTGGAGGGACACACCCCAGTGGAACCTGGCAGTGCTGCCCACTCCCCACCCTTACCCTTCAGTCAGTTATGGCCAAGGCCAGGGAGGCTCATGCCAAGGGGCGGCCCCGGTGCTGAACACCTTAGCAGCCCCGTCTCAGGCCTGGAGCTCCTCTTGCTAAGAACAGGCCTCTGCCCCACCCCACTTGGTACTTCTGGCTCTTCCTAGGTTTGCCCTGTACAGGATAAAAAGGGGCCACATACTATAGGTTAAAGGCTGGGGAAAATGAGCATTGTTTGAGGGAGAACAAGGACAAGAAACACTGACAAGCATCTCTGATGTGCTGCTGGAGTGCAGGATGCTGAAGAAGAAATAGCTTCCTCAGACAGCCAAAAGAGCTTATTCCCAGTCAGACCCTCGGATCTCAAAGGTGCAAAAAGCCACACCTTTCAGAACAAATCAGAAGCATCTACCATACAGAAAGACTCTCCATACCACAGGCTCTCCTCAATCCTCAAGCTCTGCTAGGGCTTTCCAAATATTTACTTTATACTTGCACTCTGCTGAGCTCCCCGTCACTGGGGACGGGCTGGGGGAATGCAGTGGCGACCGTCCCTTCTGTCTTGCCCTCCTCCAAGCCTTCCCTCCGAGCTGCCAGTAAACAGTAATAATTACTCAGCCCCCCTTGCACGGTCCTTGGATGGCATCTACAGAAAGTGCTGGTGACGTGCAAAGTAAACAGGGTGGGCCAACAGGGAGGGAATGTGGGCTTTGGAGCCAAACAAGCAAATCCGGATCCTGCCACTTGCCAGCCGTGTATTTTGGGCAAAATCCCATCACTTCTCTTTCCTCAGGTATAAAAAGTTTGCCTAACAAAGACTACTCTCACGAGATCATTAGATGTAACACACACGCGCTGGGCAGAAAATCTAGGAGCTAGAAAAAAAGAAAAAGACCCCAAACCATACATTCAAAATAGCTGCTACTATGACCCTTGGAAATGCTATTTCCATTTGAGATGATGGTTAATGACGAAAGTCCTGACAGGAGCCCCACAGCCTTCACAGCTTACTGAGCTTTACACAACTCCCACAATTCCAAGAAACTATGTAACAGGGCAAGACTCCTTTGTACAAAGAGCAATGGCAAATCCAGCAGTTTTCAAGTGAGTTGTGAGTGAAGCCCAAGAGAAGCTCCACCAGGCCACCAAACGCCAGGTCGTCAGTCCCCAAGAACCCAAGGCCCGGGTCAGCAAGGAGCCCCCGGCCAGCAAGGAGTAGGGTGTCCCCCGCTCTCTTCTTCAGCAGCTCAGTGTGGAGCCAGCTCTCTTCCACCTGGGCCCAGAGCAAAGAGGTGTAGGGGGCAGCACAGAAACGTCTCCCACAGAAGTGTCTTCCCATACATTCGCTGGCAGAGCTCCATGCCGCGGATACTCACAGCTTGCTGAGGCTGTCGAGCCCTGAGAAGGCGCCGCTCGTGTCCTCTATTGTGCCTGAAATCTCGTTATGGTCCAGATCCCTGGGGAGAGGACAGAAAGCAGCTCACCATCCAGTCTGAGCATGAAGGGAAAGCAAATTCCCACCCAGCCTGCTGCTCAAAAGTTGGAAGTCCCCTGGGTGCACCCTGGAGGCACAGTCTAGATGTAGGGTGGAGAGACAGAGGGAAGCGCTGTTTCTCAGCCTTCCAACCAAGATGACACATGCCTCAGGCAAGAAGCTTCCCTGGGCTCCACCTGCTGCCTGCCTGTCTGCGGAGGCCACGCTCTGGGGAAGGGAGGTGGTGCAGACAGCCTGGTTTGTACTCTGCCCCCAGAGAGCGGATATCTGGCCCTGACAGTTGAGTATCAGCCCAAAAGGTTCCTTAAGGCTCCCCGTCTGCCCTCATACCAACCAGAGTCCCTTTTCTGGACGTGACTGAGAAACTGCAGAAAGCACATAGAAGAAAGAAACCCGGCACAGGGCCCGCCCGTGGGCCCTTCCGTGCCAGCCAGTGAGTCCGGAGCCCAGAGTCCATCTCCTCCCAAGGCCTGCCGTGCGTTGACTCTGAGCCAGGGAGGACATCTGGGTGCTGAGTCAGACTTGTGACCCATTCGTCAGGATCGGAGGGATGAGGCCAACTCCTCAGCCCAGGCCCCTCCAACAATGCAAATCCCATGGCCAATGACTCAATGGCCTCCCAGCTTCCAGGAGTAGGTCACAGTACCCAGGCGAGACATCACACCTGGTGACCAGACCCCAACCTTGCACACGTTCTGCCCTCTCCAACTTGCCATGAGGTCCTTGTTTCTTAAACCTCCCCTTCCTGAGCCCTTGCAGACACAGGCCAGTGACAGAAAAGGAGCTCTTGGCTCCTGTGAGAAGCTGCAGCAGGAATCAAGGCTGCCAGCAGGAAGGGCAGCTCTGGCTGAAGAGTGAAATGCTGGCGGTGACCTTTCTTTTCAGCAGGAAGCTCAGAGAGTGGAGATTCTGCTGCTGGAAGGGACTTCTCCTCTCAATGGGTTCCTTCCTCTCATCTGCATACTCAAAAAAACCAGGGACCCGGGGCTGTGGCTTTGTGTGCCTGTCTCCCTGCTCCTAGCCCTGGCTGCCAAAGTGTTTCTCTCCTTTCTGGCCCACTCAGTTTGAATGTTCCCAGCCTTGTTATTCAGGCCTCGCATGGGCTCACAGGCTGACCTGGCCTGAATAGCTTGGCTCCAGCCTCTTTCACACTCCCCAGCAATGGCTCCACATTAAAGCCGGCTCTGCCAGGTGCAAGTGCAAAGGCTCCCTCCCTGTCACACTGGAACAGACCCCTCTCTGTGCAGTGGATTATGCCTAGGAAGGAGACCCTAGAACCTGCCATCACTGTCCTCTGAAAATCATATACCCCTCTCTGGGGGTTTTATGCTGATAGCTGCTTGGAAGTTTTATGAAGTCAACCATGGAAAAGTTTTATACAAGTCTCAGAAAAGCATCCTGCAGCCACTTTTGCCAGTTTGTCTAATTAGGGACTTCAAGGGAAACAGCATTATCACCTCCACTTTGTTAACTGACACCTGATGAGGTGCAAGGAGAGACACAGGATTCCCTAAGTGCTGCTTCTGGAAAGGAAGCATCTTGGTATAGGTTATGCTGAAGAAGTTCAAATGCTAGGACGAGAGACACACTGCAGCATTCCCATGGTTTAGAGAAAAAATATTCAGGACTTAAAAATGGAAGTTGCAAATGAAGACTCAAGACGGGAAAGACTGACCCCACAGCTACCTAACTGGAGGCTGCACCAGGCCTCAGCGTGGGGAAGCTTTTCCCAACGCCAGGAGCCAGCATCCCGTCCAGTGCAACGTGGGCATCACTGCTTGAGGACAACTACTTTTTAAGAGACACCATCCCTCTCTAGTCACCATCCTGGGGGAATGAGAGATTTTTTTGCTTAACTAACAGTTATTTTTCAGTTGATTACATAAAAGTCTGAGACTCTGTACACAGAGCAAGCCAGCTTGGGATCCAATTCTGACTCAAAGCCAGTGCAAATGGAGGTCAATTAAACAGTTGGTTTGCTCTATTCTGCTCTCCCCACCGGGGACCCCTTCATCCTGTCAGTAGTGGGAGACATACAAGACTCGCAGGCTCTTGAGTCCCTTGAAGGCGCCCTCCGCAATGTGGCTGATGGAATTGTGGTTGAGGCGCAGGATGTTCAGGCTGCTCAGCTCAGCCAGGCTCTCCTCATCCAGCCGTGTCAGGTTGTTGAAGGACAGGACCCTGCAGAAAGGGAGAGCAGCAATGTCACCATCTAGTGTGGCTGCCCCCAACCCCACCCTGCTGGAAATCGGGCTACAGCGGCTGGGTTTCAGTGGGAAACGATACACATGCATGCGCACACGCACACACAGAATCCTAGGGGGTAAAAGTGCCCATGCATCTAGAAACTCATCAGTGCCCAACACACTAGTCTGACTCCTAGAATGGATGAGTAGGTCACAGGGGCCAGGGTGGCTGTTAAACTGTGAAGACTACACACAAGGTCATGACACTACAAGAACTCTCAAGCTCCAGTGCCTTCACGCTGCTGTCCGAGGCTACTCCTGATTCAGGCTACCAAAGATCTCTGATAGCAGAAGCCTGGGATTCTGGACGTGGCTCGGCAGCAGGCCAAAGCCGCAGTCACACTCCCTGCAATGGCCAGCAGAGGGCACCACTAGCCCCTGCCTGGGACGGCCACACCTGTGTCTCATGCCTTAGCTGGGCAACTACCCCTGGGTGAGAGGCTCCTGCCCAGGCCTCCCTGCCCCCATCCATGTGGGCCTCAGAACAGGATCCCCTACTGCAGGCACTAAAACCATATGCTTTGCCCGAGCCTCAGAATCGAAGCTTCCTCCCAGCACTCCTGCACCTCTTGGTTGGTTACATGACATACTGGTCATCCATCGTTGAAAAATGAAAAACTGGGGCTGGGAAAGGAAAAAAGAAAATGAATTCAAAGAAGATTAATGAGTTTTTAAAGACGGCAGGGAGCAGCATTCTTTCCCTCCTGGACAAATAAGTCAGAGTGTCTGTCAGTTGCACAGACCTGGCAGGAGATAAAACCATATCCTCACCTGCAATTAAAGAATTTAGCTTAAAGGAGGGGTGGGAAACATACACTGGGAAGCAATCCCAAATCTGGCTCTGAGGTTACCTGGATATGGCACAAACTGCTAGGACTGCTCAAGCGCACTTCTGTGACCTTTGCTGCCCCTTCTAGAGGCCACAGAAGAGGGCTTCATGCTTCCCACTAGCCAGAGAGGGGATCCCACACCCCGCAGAAGAGAGCATGCCTTTAACTGGGGCTGCCACACTGGTGAGTCAGAAGACGGCTCCCAGCTTTAGGAACTGGACTGGCTCAGGCATGGGGGACTTAAAGGACCTCTCTCGCTTCCCACAGCTCCCAGCCCTGACCAACAAAACCTGGAGTTCCCTGGTGGGGTCACAGCCTGAGTACAGAGCCTGAAAGGAGCCATCCAGCACCACATGGAATGCACAACTGCAGTGCCCTGAAGCACAGAAGCTGAACCCAAAGGGTTAACACTCACAGAATCCAAGGGAAGTGAGGAAAGAGGCAGGACCACTGTGTTTTGCATCAGATAATGATGGATTCACCAAAATATAAACTCCAAGTCCGTGCGTGCGTGCGTGTGCGTGTGTGTGTGTGTGTGTGTGTCGGGGGGGTGGAAAGAGGAGGAGGGAGGGAAGGACAGGGAGAGAGAGAGAGAGAACACAGAAGACCAGACACAAACACCAGCTGCAAGAATCCACATTAGATTCACACATCCCCTTGAGTATGCCCAGTGAGGTCAAGAGAGAGAGAGACAGGACAGACTGACACTTGGCACTCTTAGCAATCATTCACTTCAGTGGGTGAATCTTCTTTCTACAGCCAAGCCTAGAAAAGGAAGAACAAAACAAAAAAGAGAAAGCCGACCCAACTCTTGTGAAAAATAAAGAAACCTAGTGGACTAAAGTGGAGCATATCAAACAGAAAGAAGGACAGTGAAAACACAAACCACGTGTTTGTGAAGATGTTCTCTGAGTCCTTAGGAGCGCTGCGTTCACTGTCAATAACCCCACCCTGACGTGAGGGGGTGGCCAGGGCCACTGCCCCTCCCTACCCAGGGGACAGTCTGCCATTACTAATCTCAGAACTATGGGCAAGACCAGCTCAGTTCTCAGTCTCAACCTGGGAGCCCTGTCTGGGAATCTCCAAAAGGACCTTTCTCCAAGAGGAAGACGCATCTCTGAACCAAGCACGCACACATGACTGCACGGTAGCCTCTGCTATCAGGGCACTGCAGTGCAACATGCAGAAAGGGAAGGGGCCAAGAGCCTGGGCCACTC
The DNA here is from genome assembly GCF_030222135.1 of Aotus nancymaae. NCBI lineage: Eukaryota > Metazoa > Chordata > Mammalia > Primates > Aotidae > Aotus > Aotus nancymaae. The sequence continues at coordinate 569,150 of NW_026988460.1, forward strand.
ATCTACAGCAAGGAAGGTGGCAACTCCTAGGAAGCAAATTCTTCCAGTCACCGTCTCTCGGCTTCGCTGACTTACTCAAAGTTGCCTGTGTTTGAGCCCAAATGACTCCCTCGCTGAAGAAGTGCATGCTAGTCACTCTTAGAATGGCTCCTGTGAGTACTCTGCTGTAGCTGCCCTTCCCCAGGAACTTTCTACCCTTGGAACTGTCTCCAAGCCCAACAGGGCCTTGGGGGCTGAGGCTCCCTGCTGGGACCTAGATGCTACTCCTGGAGCCCCTGTTAATCCAAATGCAGAGGAAGTGGAGAGGAGATCCGGAAGGGACTTGGGCTCAAACTGCTGAGGGTCCTACTCTGGGCCTGGCTGGTTTGGGGACAGGGCTACGCTACTGGCCTCCCTCTTAGCCCTCCCCAAGGCCACTGTGTGGTGGAATGAACCAGGCGTAGCACTGTCATCTCCAAGCAGTGGCTAAAAACACTGTCACAGCCCAGAGCTGAGGACACTTACAACTCATGCAGCTTCTGGCAGAAGCTCCAGCCCTTGCGGTGAATGCGAGCGATGGAGTTGTTGCTGAGGTGGAGCTGCTGCAGGGCTGTGAGGCCATAGAGCGAGCCGCTGTTCACTTCCACCAGGCTGTTGTACTCCAGGTGCCTGCAACGACAGCCGCGCGCATGATGAAGAGGGGTTTTCACTCCTTCCCTGGACAGAAAGCAAACGAACGGCCACGCCCACCAGACACAGTGGTCGCACCCAGGCTAGAACAGTGCACGAGAGAACTGTGGAGTCCACTCGCACACATGCATGGGAGTGGGGCTGGGAGAAGACAGGCATGTCGAAACGGATGAGGGCACATGCCAAAGCTGACTCAGAATGTTCAGCGGGCAAGAGGGAGCTTCCTACAAGTGACTTTTTTGGCTGAGTAGAAGTGAACCAGGGCCGGGTGTGGTGGCTCATGCCTGTAATCCCAGTACTTGGGGAGGCCAAAGCGTGAGGATCGCTTGAGCTCAGGAGTTCGACACCAGCATGGGCAACACAGCAAAACCTCGCAACCAAAAACAAAACAAAAAGTGACCCAGGCAAACAAACGGGCATCAGAGTTCCAGACAAGGGAAAGGAGAGAGAATAGGATGCGGCTCTTATTAGGACTCCCATCTTACATGAGAGGAACGTGCCAGCCAGAGAAGCCAGGTAACCTAAGACTTCACACAGCTTAGCCAGTAGTGGAGGGGCCAGAATTAATTCAAGCCCAGGTCTGGCTACCAAAGGCTGGACTCTGTGCCACTGTGCTAGGTAGGAGACTCGCTTTAGTTCTCGTGTCAGACGACCAAGATTTAAATCCTAATTTTGCAGCTTGCTGGCTGAATAAACCTGCAGATCTGTAACATGGAGACATTCGGGAAACAAGGAGACATCAGGATTTACTGCACTGCTGGCCTGAACTCTCAAGCCCCGTGTGTGAGCATGTAGCACCCTACTTCCTGACACAACATGTGCTAGGAAGGACAGTGTGAGCCCAGGCGATCGCCTCTTCAACAAAAGTCCCTAACTCAAATTTTGTTCCGTGTTCAGTATTACAAGGGCTTTGGGTAACCAAGTTTTGCGTTTTTCCATCTTTCTCTCTGCCACTGCTCAAAAGGTAAGTACTTAATGTATAAATAACCTCTGAGGCAGCTCATCAGTCTCAATTTGTATCAATTTGTTCAACATAAAAACCAAATGGTAGGTGCTAACCCCATTTTTCTCTGAGAATTCTCTTTAAACTTCAGTCCACCCAGCACATGACCACCTTGGATTTCCAAGTCCAAAATGACATGCTTAAGGAGGTCAAGTGAAAACTCTTTTGAATATGTAAAACTGAGGGTGGAGCATGAGTAGAGCAAGAAGCCCAGCGGCAGGAAACATGCTCACTGTTCACAGGCTGGTCATGCAGAGACGCTGCTCAGAGTGACACAGCACAATACATGGATGGACCTGGGCCTAGCTGGCTTCCACTGCCAAGAAAACCAGTAAAGGACATACAAGTCATGATATGATGTGCCCAGACTGGAAGGGAGAAGGGGCAGTCATGAGCAAGTTACATCACTGACTCTAAAGCAGGAAATCCCAAGTGGATAAGTAAAGACAGTGGTGTCAGTATATTAACTTGGAAGGAACAACCAGCAAAGCTAAAAGCAGAAAAACCAAAAAGAGAAAGGCTTAGAAGTGCCTGCCTCCTGGGAGAAGAACTGGGGTGAAGAGAGAATGAGGGGGTGGCAGGGAAGGGGCTGGGGTGGCAGTGACGGCTTTTCTTTACTATCTGATTTGATTTAACTATGCAGATGCATTACTTTTGATTAAAAATTAATGTTAATGTTTAAAAAGCCTTTCCTGTATGCTGCCCTGCTGTTTCACATGACTGCGCAGGCAAGCCCGTTCTGCTGTTGTACACATCTGGCCAAAGAGACTGCTTCCTTGATAAAAGTTGAACATCTGCACCCAGGGTCTTGATTAGCTCACAAGGCAGAAATAAATCTCCTAGGATGAGCTCTACATTTCTGGCCCACCTGCACCTCAAGAAAGACTGTCAAACTCAGATGGGGAAAGAAGGGACTTCCTGTGATGTGGGAGTGGAGAGGATGTGAGGAGGGGTCTGTTCCACAGTCCCACATTCACCAAGGAAGCAGGGGTGGGGGCAGTGGATGCAGGCTGCGGGGAGCAGGCCCAGCAAAATGGCCCCCTACTCCATCTCCATTAACCAACTTGTCTAACTCAATCCGCTGAAACTTCCCCCAAGGGGACTTCACTGGATTTCCTGATCTGCTCAGAAAAGAACCCTCAGATTTGGCCCAGTCCCCAAGACACTGAGTTGGGCCCAGGTGAAGTCACAAAAGGAAGGGGGCTGGGTCTAGCTGAAGTCTTGAAGGATCCTTCACAGGAGGGACTGGGCACTGGTGCCCCGCTTCACACCTAGTGCTCAGCTGAATGCTTACACACATACATGGTGCATAGGTCACACAGCAATCCTTACAACACCAGGAGACCGGTCGCACTTACAGCACATGCATCTTGGACAGTCCCCAGAAGGCCCCGTCTGTCAGTTTGCTGATGTTGTTTCGCTGAAGCTTCAGCACCTCCAAGCTGTTGAGCCCCTGGAACGTGAGGCCCTCTATCAGCCGAATCCGATTCCGATTGAGGTCCCTAAGAGATGAAGCCAGCAGGGTCAGAGTGTCCTATGTGCATATCCCACCTGTAACCATTACCAGGCAGTCCTAGCTGAGTTTCCAAGCCAGAGGAGAAATCCCAGTGCAGGGATCCCTGGGAAGCCAGGACATGTAGGGGAGCCCACTGTGTGTCTCAGCTGCCATGCCCGGCACTGATGCTGCCACTTGACCACAGCTAGTACAGGAAAGAGGGGTGAGGTCCAGCTCTCCACGGCCAGCTCCGAGGCTGGGCCCACGGCTATCCAGAAGAGAACGCCCGTCTCTTTCCCCAGTAGCACCAGTGCCATTTGTGACTCTGCAGTGAGGAGGTGGGTATGACTCAAGGGGTGAACGTCTTACGTGAGGTGTCTCTGAGCTCAGCAACAGAAATCCAGACCACATGCCTCAACCCAGGAAACACCAAACCACTGAGTATCAAATGGCAACACTTTCCACTAGGGGCAATTCATAGCATCTCTACTATGGAGAGAAGTTACTGCACGTGGGGCGGAGGGAGATGGGGGAGAGACACCTTACAAGGCATATACATTTGGCCTCTAGCCCGAGTATGACGAAAACCTCAGTCAACCGAAAGATGTCAGGAATCTGGGTGGGCCAGATCCATTAGCAGCCCTGCGGGAAGGGGAGGCAGAACAGCCAGAAAGCCCTTGGTTTTCCCCAAATACTTTTGCAGTGTCTCATGACACTGCCCTACACACGATCTTCTTGGGAATCACTGAGACCTTCGCCACACACTGAAAAGGGCAAACTCTAGGACTCACCACCCAGGGAAGGTGAAACCCAGGTAGGTTGAGAGCCGGGCATACCTCGTCTTGCCACCAACCTGGCCCTCGACAATTACTTTGTTTTATTGAAACAAAATGTCCAATACTGTCTTATTTTCCTGAAATACACTCTTCTGCCAAAAAGAGGGCACAGAAGAAAAAAAACCCAGGGAGAAAAAGAGTCCTTCGTCAAGCTCTGGTTAACAGAGCTTTTCCTCAATCTAAAACTCTGCCTTCTAGAAGGGTACTCAGCCTTCCATCAATAAACTAAACAAACAATCAATTGTTTTAAAAAATAAATCGACTACCTTGTAAGATTTAAGAGATGAAGACAAAGGCCTGCCTTTTGCTTACTAACTCAGGCTACACTAACTTCCTCTCAAACTGTTTAAGAAGTGTCGGACACCACCATGTCCAAGGTACAGATTTTACTGCTATCTTTTAAAAATACATGAAAATGTCAAAGATAAGTAAGAATCCAAACCCACACAGCCTCAGCAATAGCCAGCATCAGCTAAGCAGCAGGATTCCTGATTCCATTTTGGAAAACATCAGGGAAGACAAGCGAACTCAGTGGATCTCTTTCTCAGTAAGCTGAGGCAGCAATAGCACCAGACCCAGCTCCGCATTTGCTTTTATGAGGTGCTGCCATTAATGGCAGTTTACGGCGAGCTTTACCAAAGGGAGCAAGGAAAGGGTCGCGTTTGGTACAAGGTCCTTGGAGAAATCTGGCCTCCATAAAGTTTGGCTAGCCTTAATTAAAGTGTACATTTCGGTACTCACAGTTGTGTCAGCCTGGGTAGCTTGAATGCTCTTACAGGAAGCTGGGTGATCCTGTTTTTGCTCAGGCGAAGAGTTAGCAGCGACCGTGACAGACCATCAAAAGCTCCCAACTCCAGGGTGCCAATCCGATTGCCAGCCAGGTTGCTGGAATGATTCAGGAGAGAAAAGGTGGTGGATGGTCAAAGGCCTTCCTCATTTCATTACAGACACCAGACCTCACTGGGTTTAAGTTGGGAAGATCAATTAAGACATCAGAGGGACAGGTTTCCAGTGACATGTTCTCAGTCACAGGCTTTGGATGGGGAGCCAGAGAGAAGCAGGTGTTAGGACTGTGCACCTAAGGCCTGAAGGCAAGGCCTGTTTCTCAGAAAGCAAAGTGGTGTCAGGTGGACACCTTTTAAGAGCCCACACTGGAGGCTTTACAAAGGCCAAGGCCTCCGGTCCCCAACTCTGGCACCTTGATGCAGCCTAAAAAGACATCACTCCTTGCCTTGCGGGCTTTACTTGGAAAATCTATGTGCCAAACGTCACCCTCCCTGAAAAGATGGGTCACAAAGACCCCTAAACTAGCCTTGCAAATGGTTTCCAGAGTTACTCTGGAACAGTAATGACACAGGGAACGAAAACTCACCTGGAATTGGAAAATGTTTCTTTAGCCTAGGGTTTCAAATTCTTTCCCAGGGCAACACTTTTCCTACCAACAAGTAGTTGATTAAGTAGGCTTTAACTTTTTTCCTTCCTGTCTACCACCCATTGTGTGTGAGACAGGACGTTAACATGGATAAAAGAGAAACAGACAAATCTAAAAGGTGCCGAAAACCCACAAAACAGAGTAACTGCCCTCTCCAAATAAACCCAGTGACTTGTTTTAACAGTGCATGATACTAGGAAGATAAGCACTGATAAGTTAAGCCTGGTCAAACAGACTTCCAATGTGAATCCTCTAACCATCCTCCCTGAATCTTCTCTGGAACCATTTGTGAAAGGCAGCCAAGGAAATGGGAAAGAAAGCAGTCTTTGTGGTCAAGATCGACCTGTACTTGAGTCCCAGACTCTTGTCTTGGAGTGCTGAGTCCCCTGGACAGGCTAAGTAACCTTTCCCTGACTCTGTCCCTCATCTGTCTGTAATGTCAGGATAATGCTGCAGGGTATGGACGTGCTCTATACATAGGCCCCGTCCCCACCCTGCTCAGGGAAGGTCTGCACCATCCCCACTGACTTAGCCCAGCTATGACTGAGAAGGGAAGGAAGCATCCCTCCTGTGTCCAGAACTGGGTGCTGGTGAAGCTGTTACCTGGCTGTACACAAAGCGCCAGCCACAGGTGGCAGAACAGGCACTTACAGCTCCTTTATAGGCGGTCCATGTGGAAAGCAGGTGTTCCGGACTTCCGTGATGTTGTTTGAACTCAGATCCAACACTTCTAAGGAAACATAGGCCTTTAGCACGCTCCCCTCCACGATGCGAATCTTATTGTGCTGCCTGAAACACACCAAGGGAGGTGACTGGAGCATTTCTTTCTGCAAAGTAACTACAAGAAACTAGTATTCCTCGCCCCTCCCTGCCCCCTGCGACTGGCAGTTTTTTTTAGACACCTTTTTTTTTTTTCCTAGTTGTTTTGCTCTTTTATAGAACTACAATGCAGTGACACTCTTAAAAATGAGCTCTCTTGTTTCTCTTCCCATCAAGTTATCACTTGCTGGTCAGGTGCTACAGAGAATACTGGATTTTCAATCTGGGACAAGTCTCTCGAAGTTCTGTCCCTAGGCTGCCCTCTCCAAGGGCAACAACACAACAGTGACGCTGAAGACCATGTAAGACCAGCATGACCTGACCAGAATCCACGGATGTACTCACCATAAAGCATGTGCCCTGTGCAGCCAGGCAGCTCCAGTCCTACTCACCCATCATCTTCAGACCTAGTCCAGCCTCATCACTTACGAGAGCCAGAGCACCACAGCCCAGAGTTCACGTCAACCCAGTTTAACACGTCATGACACACCTCACATTTTACCAACACCTGCCATATACCAGGTATAGAGAGAGACACAGAGGATTTAAACCAAAAATTCAAAAAAAAAGGTTACAACAAAATTCTGATAATCTAAAAAGGGAAAGAGGAGCTCACTGCTGGGTCTAATTGGAATCAAATCCCCTGAACCTCCTGACTCTACCATTAATATTAAGCATTGTGCCTCAGTTTTCTCTTCTGGAAGATGGGGCCATAACCCATCACTTCAGGGATAGGGACGATCCAGCCTGAAACCACATAAAGCACGTGATAGACGTGAAGGTAAACATTCAGTGGTCACCACCTCCCAAGAGAGGGATGCTCCACCATGATTTGTGTGCACTCTTTTTTTTTTTTTTGAGACGAAATCTTGCTCTGTCACCAGGGTGGAGTGCAGTGGCAGGATCTCAGCTCACTGCAATCTCCGCCTCCCAAGTTCAAGCAATTCTCCTGCCTCAGCCTCCCGAGTAGCTGGGATTACAGGTGCGCGCCACCACACCCAGTTAATTTTCTTTTTTTTTTTAAGTAGCTACGGGGTTTCACCATGTTGGCCAGGATGGTCTCGATCTCCTGACCTTGTGATCCTCCCGCCTCAGCGGGAGACAGGATTACAGAGTGAGCCACCCCACTGGGCCTGTGTGCACCTCTAATCTACTTTCTGTCAAACCCACAATCTAAACAAGCAACAGTTACTAGTCAAGAGAAAGACGAATGCTAGCCAAGGCCAGAGGTAGCTAACTGCACCGTTGTGGGTTTGGCACTGCCTGGCAGAGTCAAACCACTGCAGCCTTCGCTTTAGTGCTAGACATTTAGGAATCTGCTGGGTGGTGGTGCTGGGCCTCTGGGTTCCAGGCACTCGCACTTGAGCCAGTTCTGAGTAAACAGTGTCAGCGTCTCCGGCCAATCAAAGCATTCTTGAATGCAACACAAGTAAGCCAGGCGTCGCTTACCAAGTGGCATCTTCTTTAAACAAACACTTGAATGAATCAGTTCCAACAGGCATAAACAAGGACCTCTTTCCCAGAAGCTCCGGGGCTTCTCGTGGACTCCTTTGTTTTTTTCATGAGACTCCCAGGCCCTGAACTCCAAAGTCCATTTCCAAGGGTCCAACTCTGCACATAGAACCTCCCTGGCATGAAAGGACCCTTTCCCTTCCTCTCCTCCCCGGGCCCCAAAGCCACTTCCTTTGAGTTCTTTATTAAGTTCTTTAATAAAGATAGTCTCTTCAGTTTTCTGACTCCAAAGGAAAAAAAGAAAAGAAAACCTTTATTATGTAAAGTATGGGAAGAAAAAGAACAAGAAATAAAGGCGACAGAGCGGAGTCTTATCCGGGAACTCTGAATATGGTACCAGGGAGCCAGGAGCAGGGTCTGTGCCAGACAGAAGGGCTGGGCGCCGCCTGCCTAGAAGGGCACAAAGAGGGGGTGAGGGCTTACATCACGAAGCCGTGGGACAGCTGCAGGCCCGACATCTCTCCCACGCCAGTTCTGTCCTCTCCCTCACCTTCTCCTCTGTCTCCTCAGTCTTTGTCTGTGGTCTGGTACCTTTCGCTTCTTTCTTGTCAGCCTATTCATTCACTGAATCAAACACAGTTCAGGCCCCATTCTGCATAAAGGACCCTGTGCGGAAGACAAGTCTCTTTCACCCACTGGGGAAGTTCCCCATTTGGCAGAAGGGGCAGCTATGGAGATGGGAGACGGGGGTGTGTGGGAGAGGGCCCCCGTGGCAGGGTCTGTGAGAGGAGCGAGGGAGAGGGTTCAGCTCTGCCTGGCACAAGGTGCCAGGGCGAGTGGCTGAGGGTGTAGGATGCGGAGGCCAGGAGGAGACAGGTGGGGGGAGGCCAGGAGCTTGGATCAGATTGCAGAGCTGGTAGGGTGGGCAGGACCACAACAGCAAAAGCCTCACCGGCCAAGCTTACAAGTTGGGAATGGACGCCACAGTGGGCCAGGAAAGAGATGGCGACCATACAGAGAAGGGCACAAGAGACCCTCTGATTAGGTCCTACCCGCCCTACCAGCTCCACCCTCTGATCCAAGCTGCTGGCCTCTCTCCAGCTGTCTCCTCCCAACCTCAGCATCCTACCTTGAGACACCTGCCCTGGTGGGGGCTGGAGACGACAACTGGGGGCATCAATAATGATTCAAAATGTTCTGGTTAGGAACTGGAAGATAACCACACTCATGGGCTACTGGCTACACCATCCATCCCTGCCCACTTACAGTCTATTGCCAACCCAGCAGCCAGAGAGCCTGTTAAAAACAAGTCACTTCAGGCATCCCACAGAACGGAGAAAACATGTGCAAATCACATCTCTGATAAGGGGCTAATATCCAGATATAAAGAACCCCTAAAACTCAAAAACAACAGAAAACAACCAAGCTGATTTTAAAAATGAGCCAAGATTCGAACAGACCTTGTTCCAAAGAAAACACACAAATGGCGTGATCAACATCACTCTTCATTAGGGAAACATAAATCACAACCACAGTGAGGTGTCACCTCACACCCACTGGGATGGCTACTATTAAACAAGCAAACAAAAAAACAGAAAATAACAAGTATGGTGAGGATGTAGGGAGAGTGAAACCCTGTGTGCCAGTGGTAGAAATGTAAAACAGTGGTGTACCTGCGGAAGAAGACAGTATGAAGATTCTTCAAAAAGTTAAACAGTGGTGCACCATATGATCCCACAATTCCACTTCTGTGTCTCAAAATAACTGAAAGTGGATCTCAAAGAGACATGTGTATACTCATGTTCATAGGAGCATTACTTGCCACAGCCAAAGGTGGAACAGCTCAAATGTCCATCAATGTGGTACATACATGCAATGAGATATTACTCAGCCTTGAAAAGAAACTGTAACACATGCTACTGAATGGATGAGCATTGAGGACATGATGCCAAGTGAAATATACCCGTCACAAAAAGACAAATACTGTATGATTCCACTTATGTAAGGTAGTTAAGAGTAGTCAGATTCATTGAAACAGAGAGCAGAATAATGCTTTCCAGGGACTGGGGAGACCACCAAAAGAAGATCTGTTGTATAATGGTGTATTAATAGATTTGTTGTTTATTGGTGTATTAATGGTCTGTTGTCATGCTGATAAAGACATACCTGAGACTGGGCAATTTACAAAAGAAAGAGGTTTAATTGGACTCACAGTTCCACGTGGCTGGGGAGGCCTCACAATCATGGCAGAAGGTAAGGAGGAGCAAGTCATGTCTTACCTGGATGGCAGTGGGCAAAAAGAGAGCTTGTGCAGGGAAATTCCTGCTTTTAAAATCACCAGATCTCATGAGACTCATTCACTATCACGAGAACAGTGCAGGAAAGACCCACCCCCATAATTCAATCACCTTCCACTGAGCCCCTCCCATGACACATGGGAATTATGGGAGTTACAATTCCAGATGAGATTTGGGTGAGGACACAGTCAAACCATTATCATTCCACCCCTGGCCCCTGCCAAATCTCATGTCTTCACATTTCAAAACCAATCATGCCTTCCCAACAGTCCCCCAAAGTCTTAATTCATTTCAGCATTAACTCAAAAGTCCACAGTCCAAAGTCTCATCTGAGACAAGGCAAGTCCCTTCTGCCTATAAGCCTATAAAATGGAAAGCAAGTTACTTACTTCCTAGATACAATGGGGATACCAGTACTGGGTAAATACACCCATTCCAAATGGGAGAAATTGGCCAAATCAAAGGGGCTACAGGCCCCATGTAAGTCCAAAATCCACCAGGGCAGTCATGTCTCACATCCAGGTCACGCTGATCCAAGAGGTGGGTTCCCATGGTCTTGGGGCAGCTCCACCCCTGTGGCTTTGCAGAGTACAGCCTGCCTTCCGGCTGCTTTCACAGGCTGGTGTTGAGTGCCTATGGCTTTTCCAGGCACATAGTGCTAGCTGTGAGTGGATCTATCATCTTGGGGTCTGGAGGACAGTGACCCGCTTCTCACAGCTTCCCTAGGCGATGCCCCAGTAGGGACTCTGTGTGGGGGTTCCCACACCACATTTCCCTTCCACATTGCCCTAGCAGAGGTTCTTCATGAGGACCCCACCCCTACAGCAAACTTCTGCCTGGGCATCCAGGTGTTTCCATAAATGTTCTGAAATCTAGGCAGAGGTTCCCAAACCTCAATTCTTGACTTCTGCACACCTGCAGGCTCAGCACCACATGGAAGCTGCCAAGATTGGGGCTTTCACCTTCTGAAGCCAGGTCTCAAGCTCTATGTTGGCCCCTTTCAACCACGGCTAGACCAAGTCCCTAGGCTGCACACAGCACAGGGACCCTGGGCCCGCCCCATGAAACCACCTTTTCCTCCTGGGCCTCCAGGCCTGTTATTGGAGGGGCTGTCACAAAGGTCTCTGACATGCCCTGGAGACATATTCCCCCTTGTCTTGGTGATTAACACTCAGCTCCTCATTACTTATGCAAATTTCTGTAGCTAGCCTGAATTTCTCCTCAAGAAATGGGATTTTTCTTTTCTACTGCATAGTCTGGCTGCAAATCTTCCAAACTGTTATGTTCTGTTTCCCTTTTGAAACGAAATGCCTTTAGCAGCACCCAAGTCACCTCTTGAATGCTTTACTGCTTAGAAATGTCTTCCATCAAATACCCTAAATCATCTCTCTTAAGTTCAAAGTTCCACAAATCTGTGGGGCAGGGGCAAAATGCCACCAGTCTCTTTGCTAAAACATAACAAGGGTCACCTTTGCTCTAGTTCCCATCAATTCCTCATTTCCATATGAGATCACCTCAGACTGAACCTTACTGTTTATATCACTATCAGCATGTTTGTCAAAGCCATTCGACAAGTCTCTAGGAAGTTTCAAACTTTCCCACATTTCCTGTCTTCTTCTGAGCCCTCCAAACTGTTCCAACCTTCGCCTGTTACCCGGTTCCAAAGTCGTTTCCACATTTTCAGGTATCTTTTCAGCAACACCCCACTCTACTGGTACCAATTTACTGTATAGGTCTGTTTCACACTGCTGATAAAGACATACCTGAGACTGGGCAATTTACAAAAGAAAGGGTTTTAATTGGACTCAACAGTTCCACGTGGCTGAGGAGGCCTCACATCATGGCAGAAGGCGAGGAGGAACAAATCACATCTTACATGGATGGCAGGAGGCAAAGAAAGAGCTCGTTTAGGGAAACTCCCATTTTTAAAACCATCAGATCTCATGAGACTCATTCACTATCATGAGACCAGCACAGGAAAGATCCACTCACATAATTCAATCACCTCTCACTGGGTCCCTCCCATAACACGTGGGAATTGTGGGAGTTACAATTCAAGATCAGATCTGGGTGGAGTCACAGCCAAACCATATCAAATGGGTATGAGGTTTTAGTTTTACATGATGGAAAAAAGTTCTGGAGACTGGTTACACAACATAAATGCATTTAATACCACTGAACTCTACACTTTAAAAAATACTTCAGATGGTGTATTTTGTTATGTGTATTTTACCACAGTTTGAAATTAAAACCAAACATGAGTCAGTTCACAGCACTTCGCACTCTAGTGTCTCCCAAGTAAATCCTGTCCATGGCCTCCAAGGCTCACGTGATCTGTCACACACGCACATCATCTCCTATTCCTCCAACTCGTATGTTCTGCCCCACACTGCCTCAGGACCTTCACACCTGCTGTTCCCACTTCCTGGAATGCTGTTCCCCAGACACTTGTCTTATGTCCTCACTTCCTTCTGTCTTTATTCAAATGTCACCTTCTCAACAAGGCCTTTCCTGGCTACCTCCTCTAAAATCATAAGCGCACGTGCTCGCTCTCTCTCTCTCTCTCTCTCTCTCTCTCTCTCTCTCACACACACACACACACACACACACACACACACACACACACCCTTTCCACACCCTTGCCTCCTTAATTTTTCTAAATAGCCCTAATTATTTATCATCGAATAGCCTCAGTGTTTGCTTATTTCTAGTTTAACACTTTCTCTTCCACCAGGATGTAGCATTGCAATGGCAAAAATGTTTGCTTTGTTCACTATTATCTTTCCAGCCGCTGGAGCAGTGCAAGGCACACAGTAGGTACTCAATACATATCTGCTGAATGAACCACAAAGAGCACATGTTGATTTCAGAAGGGCTGAGGTTGAACACAGATTTCAGACTCACCGGCATTTAAGTAGAAGCAAACCATGCAAGCAGATGAGCTCAATCAAAACTCAGGATTGGGAGGAGAGAAAAGTTTGTCAAGTGCCCTGTGAAAGTACTGAGCCCAGGGCAGCCCCAGAGGCTGAAGAACACACACCGCCTTTTCTTTCTTTCTTATTTTACCTTTAGAGAGGGGTCTTCTTATGCTGCCAGGCTGGACTTGAACTTCTGGGCTCAAGAGATCCTCCCACCTCAACCTCCCAAGTATCTGGGGCTCTGAGTGTGTGCCACCAGTTGCAGCCTTGCCACCTTTTCCTCCAGGATCTGTCTCTCTGCTCTAGAGCATAGCCCAGGACCCTGACCATACTCTTCCTGCATGCCCCATGCTCAGGATACAACTTTGAAGTTCTGCACTCCTGTAGAACTCTGCATCTCCTCCCTCACAGAGCAAGAGCCTCACTGCATTAGATGTGTCTGTGTACTCTGGCAATTCCATTCAGGGTCAAGGAGTTCTTCCTGGTCTGGAACATGGCACAGCACTGTGGAACAATATGCTGTGTCTCCCTTCCCAAGTTCAAATCCCAGTTATCCCACTCACAGGTGTGAGCCTCGGAAGAGCCCCCTCTGTCAAGTGATGCATAAAGTTCATATACCCTATGGGCTGATGTGACCTGACATGTAACAATTGCTCAATAAAATGAGTTCTTGTTTTTAGTAGTCATATTTGTGTCATCAGAGCCAGGGTAAGGATCCAGTTGATAGGAGGTACTCTGGAGAAAGAATAAATAAAATTAATGACTGGTTCTTGTCTATTCCTCTGACATATTTCAATGCAAACAGGCAGCTCTGGCTCCCCTCTCTGGAACCAAGAGCTGACTTAGAGCTCTCATTCTTAACTTCAAGCATAAAAGAAGCCTGCTCCAGCTGGAGAGTGTCAAACCCAGCCACTGGGAAGACCCCACGCTTCAAAGCAAATCCCAGACTGCAACTTCTGCAGGATTCAGGGTGGCTAGAGATCTAATAGATTCCCCAGCATCTGGATGACACCCCCCACCCCCACTCCCACAGCAAGTAGAACTCGGGTCACATCCCTAACCCAAGCCCACCAAACGCCACCAACCCCACCACTCCAGAGGTAGCTTGCTGATCTAAGACACTCCTTCTAGGTCTCCCCTCCATGAAGGTTAGAGAAAACAGCTGGCATTCAAACCCCTGCAGGGAAGCCCTCCCACCTCCTGCCTGAGAGTCAATGCCATGGAAACATGTCTGCTGCCCTGGCTCAATCTCTGACATTCCACCTTCAGGAAACGATCCATGTTTTCAAAGCCACATGCAAACCCAAGTGGTCATCATTTTCACTCCTTTAACATAACAAACTGCACAGCTCCCAAGAAGATACATACCTCTCTTTATTACCTCTGAACAGCTGACCAAGTAATAAACACTTTTCATGTATACAGATGAATAGCAGATCCTGGGCAAAGCCATCGATGACATCACACAGCAATCTAACCAAGTAGGTACTATTAGCTCTATAGGCAGTCTCTGACCTACGATGGTTCAACTTAACAATTTTTTGACTTCACAATGGTGCAAAAGCTATACACATTCAGTAGAAATTGTACTTCAAGTACCCATCAACCATTCTGTTTTCCACTCAGTACAGTATTCAATAAATTACATGAGATATTCAACATTTTATTTATAAAATGGGCTTTGTGTTAGATGATTCTGCCCAACTGTGGGCTAATATGAGTGTTCTGAGCACGTTTAAGGTAGAGTAGGCTAGGTTGCGGTATTCAGGAGGTTAGGGGTATTAAATGCATTTTTGGCTTAATGATATGTTCCACTTAGGATGAGTTTATCTGGACATAATTCCATTGTCAATTGAGAAGCATCTATACTTCGGCAATTGAAGACAGTGAGGCTCAGAAGTCTGCTGGAGCTTGCCTGAGGTCACACAGCCAGGAAGCAAGGGGAGCTGGGATGCAGCCCAGGGGAGCATGACCCTATCTAGCCCATGCGAGAGGCTCTCCTAGCATGTTAAGGGCACTAGCCCAGATTCCACCCGTAAACTTCCAAAGCTTGGCTAATTCTGAACGTTAGCTGGCCTTTCTCAGTCAACTCAGACTGGTCTATGGTAGCCTGGTTTCAGCCAGGTGGCCCAGCTCTCACACCAGCTTCCCAGAGTCCTGCATGAGGAGCAAATGTGCACAGGACTTCATGTGACCGAAACTCAGAAAATAAGGCAGAGGAAGCTGAAGTTTTTACTTTAGATGTTCCAGATGGAAAGAACAGAGCAGTTTCTTTGAGATCTTGATAGATCTGCCATCAAAGGAGGAACTACTATCTTTATTGTTAGGGAAGGTAAGCTACAAAGGGATCCACTTAAGTTTACAAAAAAAGGTGAGGATGGTGCAAGGCAAGAGGACAGTGTTGTGCTAGGAATAGTTCTTACTGGCCTCCTCATCAAAGGAACAGTGCAGCCTTTCTCTGCAACCAGACAAAACCGGTGATTCTGCACTTACAGGAACTGGAGGACGTGTGTAGTGGCCAGGTCATGTGGCATTCGCCTCCATCCACAGTGTCAGTTTACCTCTTGGGCTGCCCTCTGGAGCGAGGAAAACTTAATACAGCCGAAGTCTATTAAACCAACACCTGTTAAAGGCTTCAAAAATAAAATGAGTCTTCAAAGGCGGAAAGCAGGCGAGATAAGCTCTCCCCACTTGGCTGCATTTTCAGAGCTGATGTTAAATTAGACAGTGAAACAGATGGAGGCATTTGAAACCAACATTTAAAACTTTTTCTCATAAGTGATTGTTCCACTACGGTTCTGTGAAAGCCTGGCTTACAAGGTATTCCCGTTAGTGGTGGTAAAGATTTCTCGTCACAGATAACAGCCAGGAAGAAAGGGCAAGGAGATCAAAGGCAGTTGGGACAAGGTGGGTCAAGTGGGTAATTTCTGACCCCTGAAATTATGCACCTATTTTCTACACCAGGGGTCAGCAAACTTATTCTACATTGGGCCAGATGGTAAATTTTTAGGCTTTGTGGGTCATACTGTCTCTGTAATGACCACTCAGTTCTGCTGTTGTAATGTAAATTACATCAGCAGCCAGACAATAAATATGTAAATGAATGTGTGGCAATAAAACTTATTATAAAATAATTTTATTATAAAAATAAAACTTGATTTACAAAAACAAGCAACAGGCCAGGATTGGGGCCACTGCCTGTAGTGTGCTGACCTTGTCAACACTATGGCAACCAGTATGTTTCTTGGCGGCGGGGGGCGGGGGGTGGGGGGGGGCGGTGCGCAGAGATCCCGACTCTAATTCTTGCTCTTACGCAACTTTGGAACTGTGTAAAACTCACTCTTTCTCTATCTCATGTAACCACCTGCAAAAATGATGAAATAGCTCTTAACGGCAGAGAGAAAACTTTCCCCTTGTCCCTCCAGTGCCCATGTCAGACATCACTAATCACAGTCTTTTCTACCAATGTCTTTCCACCTCTTCAGAAAGTGAAATGGAACGTAAGTCTCTATCACTATTATGTTCCTCAAGAGATCATTCAGGTTCCTTAGTGGAGCCAATGAAGAGAGACAGGCAAACAGAGTTACCTTACAGAAGACAGAGTTCCACACTGTATCCTTACTCATTTTAGTTCCGCCAATTAGTCTGAAACATACTGAAGCTGGCCAACTCCCCATCCCTAAGATCTAAGCAGCTGTGCCCTATCCACTCTCCAGACTATTGCAGTGATTCACGAAGTCCACAGTCAACTACTTGAGCGTGGACTCTCACCAGAAATGGCAAAACTGCCATAGTTTTACTTTAAGATCAAACTCTTAACACGTCTTACTCAATGAATAGCAAAATAAAAAAATAGCAAAAAAAAAAAAAAATAGCTTCGCCTGAACCTCTGGCTAGAAAAATAAGTTTCACAAAATCTAGCCCTGGAATGGGGAAAAAAACCATAAACATCCCCAGTCCCCATTACCTCCAAAGTGACCCTGGCAGACAGATTTAATCAAATTCCACAGCCTGCAGCACTCTGCCCATCATGGTGATGCAGTGGAATTCTCACCAAGGCTCAGCACCACACACTCAGTGTCACTGCCCACACACAGCAGGCACTCAAAATAATCAGAATACATGAAGGCGTGCACACATTCATATATGCCTTCTGAGGCTACAGTGTAGCTTAACAACATATCATATGTGGAATCCACACAATGTGAGACTATTTGAAACCATCATATTATTGACTGGAGATGAAACTTAGCACAGGGCACACCATCCCTGATGCCTGCCTAAGGGGGTGTACTTTATGACTGCAAATGCCAAAAAACATTAGCTATTTCAAAAACACACATGAAGGTGATGATTTCTCCTTCGACAGAGGATACAGGCTGGGAACAGTGACTCAGGCCTGTAATCCCAACACTTTGGGAGACCACAGTAGAAGGACTACAGCTGGGCGTGGTGGCTCATGCCTATCATCCCAGCACTTTGAGAGGCAGAGGCAGGGGATCACGAGGTCAAGAGATCAAGACCATCCTGGCCAACCTGGTGAAACCCCGTCTCTACTGAAATTACAAAACTTAGCTGGGCATGGTTGCACACACCTGTAGTCACAGCTACTCGGGAGGCTGAGGCAACAGAAACGCTTGAACCTGGGAGGCGGAGGTTGCAGTGAGCTGAGATCGTGCCACTGCACTCCAGCCTGGCGACAGAGCAAGACTCTGTCTCAAAAAAACAAAAACAAAAAAAATGTAGAAAGACTGCTTGAAGCCAGGAGTTTGAGACCAGCCTGGGCAACACAGTGAAACCCCCACATCTCTTTAAGAAAAGAAAAAAATTAAAAAAAAAAATACAGCACTATCAGACACAGGCCATATGGCCAAATGCTGGCAGTTGTTTTGTTTGTAAACAATTTTATTGAAATATAACAGTCATACTGAGAAATACATAAACTATGAGTACAGAGTTCAGTGCATTTTTACAAAATGTAGAGAAAAATTTCAGCACCCTAGAAGGCTTTCTCCTCCTGTCTCCTAGATATTCCTCCCAAAAGAAACCTCTAACTTCTACCATCCACAATTAATTCTATTTCCATGCTGTATAGACACAAAACTGTTCTGAATATACGCTTTTTTTATCTGGCTACTTTCACTCAACATTTTTTATGAGAGCCACCTGGGTTGCTGCCTTAGCAGTAAATTCTTTTCTGTCACTGTGTAACATCTCTATCGACAGATCATACAGCAATTTATTTTTTCATTCTATTGTTTTATATTTTTCATTCTACTGTTGACGGACATTGAGTTATTTCCAATTCAGGCTATTGCAAAAATCACAGCTACGAACACGGACATGTCTTCTGCACGTGCTTTCTGGTGCATATCTGCATGCATTTTTGGCAGGCGTGCAATGTCAGGTCATTGAGCTTGCATATGTCTGGCCTTAGTAGACACTGGCAGTTTTCCTTTAAACCAAGTCCCCCAGGGTTGAAATGAATCTGAAAACCATTAGCTCCAAGTGCCCCATTTCATGCTGCTTCATTTGACCACATTCTCAGATGCCACTGCCTTCATGTGTCCCCTTTCTGACCCCTCCCCAAAAAACACATTAGGAATACAGCCTGGGGCCACTGAAAATGGCCAAGCTCAATCTAATCTTGTTCAGGTGTCCAACAGAAATTTTTTTTTAATAAGTGAGGGCCTAATGATCACACACACACAAAAAAACAAAAAAAACCCAAGAGTAATTCTAATTCTCAAATTGGCAAGAAATAATGTGATGCTAAAGTCCACAGCTTATGTTAATGTACTTGTGCCAGGACCAATCCCCCATATATAACTTGAAAATTAAGATGAGATATTTTTCAAGAACAAGTGAGTACATAAGAGCTTTCCTAGGCTGATTTGAAGAAAAGTCTCTCTTCTCACAATGACAGTTAAAACCATTTCCCTCTAGCCTGCTTTACATCCATCTTCTTAAAAATTAAAATCAAAATTATTTGTTCTATTGCAGAAATTGATCATTTGCTCAAAGAACCGCTTTCTTGTAAGAAACAGCCCAGCCTGGGTTATTTGCTGGACAGGAAATGAGAATCAGAATAAGCAGGTCTCTCTCTCTTGCTTGCTCCCTCTCTCTTCCCCTGCTGCTGGTGAATCACCAGTTCCCTGGGGAATTTTGGCTGATTCTCAGCCTGGCTGCAGATGACGTTCCAGATCTGTTTATTCAGGTGGAGATTGGATAAAAAACAAGAGCAGCCCAGTGGCGGGATAAACAGCCTCCGCCAGCGAGGGTCAACTTCTCCAAAGGCAAGACTAGGCTGTGTCAACCAACCTTCCAACCCGTTCACTTCCTTTAGGGTCACCCTCCCCTCTGGGTCTTCAACAAACAGTTTCCATTAACTCCTTGCAAAGACGACCCAATGTCCTATCCCCAAGAGAGTGCATGGCCCCAGGGACCTTGCTACAGCAGATCACATTTGGTTCTCCCACCCATCAGCTTATATCCATTGAACTGGAAGCCCTGGATACCTGAAATGAAGAAATCTAGGTGCGATCAAGAGCCAGCCACCACTGTTTTGTGAAGTCTAGAGTGACCCAACCTATGAATGACTGAAGATCACCAGGACCCAATCCAAACTATCACAATGTTCACATTTAAGATGCGCAAATAACAACAACAATAAAACTCCTAATACATGTTGTTGAGTAAAAAGATGCCATCTGAAAAGACTACCAATTGTATAATTCCAAATATATGACATTCTGAGAAAGGCAAAACTATAGAGACAGTAAAAATACCTAATTGCCAGAGGCTGGGGAGACAGACATGGATAGATTCAGCACAGGGGATTTTTAGGTTAGTGAAGCTATTCTGTATGATGCTATAATGGTGAGCACATATGATTATACATTTGTCAAAACCAAAACTGAACTCTAATGTAAACTATATAAGCTTTAGTTAGTAATAATGTATCAATACTGACTCATCAATTGTAACAAATGTACCACACTAATGCAAGATGTTAATAATAGGGGAAACAGGGTGGATGTGTGAGTGTGTGTGAGGGCAAGGACACATGGGAACTCTCTGTACTTTCTGCTCGATGTTTCTGTAAATCTGCAACTGCTATAAAAGTCTATTAATTAAAAACAAAACCAAACAAGACCTCCTAAAGTATTAGTCCTGAGGTCTTGACTGGGCAGAATGTAAGCTGCACATGGGCTAGGATTTTTTTAGTTTATCGTATTGAATGCTATAGCCTTAGCCCCCAGAATAATGCTTAGAACTTAAAAGGTGCTCAATCAATATTTGTTGAATAAACAAACAAATTACAACTTTAGTTCAATGTCCTACATTCACCACAACAAACCTGAACCAAGGAACATTATTCAGAAAAAAACAAAAAACTCTGAGGCAGCACCAATCAACCAATTAAAAACTTTTAAAAAGAAAGCTAAGATACAACTGTAGAGTTAACTTTTTTTTACCCCCCGCAAAGGTACGGAAGCTGACAGACCTATTTAAAAGTAAATGTCAAACATGATGAATTTTCAAATAGCATAGGTTGGGGTTACTTACGCATTTCCCACATTCAAATGAACCCTAAACACTGGCTGGCCCTCACTGGCTCACCAGGCTTAGAATGTTGAGACAGTTATGCTTGCCCAACGCTGGCCAACAATCTCTCCCTCACCCACTTCTAGCAGCAGCTAGGCCCTGCCTGAGGTCCCCATCTGCATGCCTCCCCTGGGACTTCCACACTGACACTGCTGACCCAAGGAAGTTGTACAAGTCACATCTGGATCACATTCCCCAGGGAGAAATCCTGCGCCATCCTAACACTAACAGGCTTGAGGAGTTAGTTCCATGTCCACAGGGAGGTCAGCTGTCTTGGCATCTGGACATGGCAAAGCAGTACCAAGTCGGGCCAAAAGATGAAAAGCCAGGCCCAAACTGGGCCAGAGATGAAGAATGGGCCACTTCCACCAGAATTCCCAACCACATATGGGCATGTCTGGGTCAGAAGAGCCAAACGTGTTTACTGCTTTTGCTCAGGGCCAACAAGGCTACTCGATTATCTACATGTGTCAATACATCCCTATTTTCTTCCCTCTTTGTTTTCCTTTCCCTGATGACCTGCTACCCTACACCCCACCATACTGATGGTGTTCCCTCCACAATACCGAGACCCTGCCACAAGATCTCGGCCCTCATGGAGCACAGGTCCCAGCCTCGAAGTTGGCAGAGCACCAGGGCTATCAAGCTGTGTCGTGTGGAGCCACCTACCCCAGCAAAATCAGGGAGCCCAGAAACAGCACATCAGAACTGGACCCCTCTCATTTCCCTTTGAGAACAAGGCTAAACGTACTTTGCCTACAATTGTCAAGGTACGTGTGTCCCTGCCTGTTCAGCTCTGCCCCTTGAGGGAAGGAGGAAAGAAAACCAGGACACAGAACAAGAGGCACAGATTCGCCCAGACTCAAAGGGCTGAGTAACTGTTTCTAGGCAAGAAAAGTGTAAAAGGTGAGATGACAACGATTAAGAACAAGGTGATGAGAGTGCCCCTTAAGGCCAGAAACTAATTGCAGACATTTTAACCAAGGAGCGCCCGCACCACCCACGCTGGAGAGCATCAAGAGGCTGCCATGCATGGTTTTCCTCCAAAGAAGAATCCACCAGCTAGGGCGAGGTGGGAAGTCTTGAGCCCAGGGGTGTGAAATGATGGGATACTGCACTTCACAGAGCAAGGACCTCCTCTGCCCAAGTTCCACAAGGACTGGTCAGCAAGTGGGGGAGTCCAAGACCAGTGAGCTCTGACATGGTCGTGGTCTCTGCTCCTCTGACCTCACCAACTAGGACCTGAAAAAATGGAACCACTGATGAGAAACATGCTGACCTTACACCAAATTCCCCAAGGGATCAGAATGAACCTCCTTCTCACGGCCACCCTTCCATCTCAGCCTTGGGCAAAGGGGTCTGCAGCACTCACGGACCTGAAAACTATCCATGCCCCCTTCCTAAACCAAAAGCAGGGCACACAGCCCTCCAATTTGCATGACTGCCGCTCTCCAGAAGATGCAAGTAGGAGAAAAGGTAGGTAATACAGTATGTTGCTCTCACAGTATGATGATAGTGGAATCCCCACCCCATTTTTGCATACTGCTTGTCAATTATGTGACATTAAATTTATATTTACAAAGCAGTTAATGAAAATGTAGACACTGAACTTTGAGACCTAATCTTTAAGTGCAGAGCAGTCTAAGAAGTGTGATGGAGAGCTGTGTAGGGTTGGTACAGTCCAGGGTGGCCTGAGGGGTTAAACCACGTCTACCAGGTACAAAGGAGGGTTTTCCACGCAGAACCTCCTCCTGAATCCCCTTCACCCGACCCTCCCATGGCACACAAGCCTGCTCCAGGTGGTGCAAATTTCAAAAGGCCTTTGTAGCTGGAGTCTGGAATGGAGCCCTGGCGCTTCTGTGGCCTCCAGGAAGTGGTTCCAAAGCTGCACAGGGCCATGGATCTCCAGGGAGCTTGCCCTTGATGTTCAGCTACGGAGGAGGCACACTGCATATTCTTTCTCAGTAGAAGGGGTAGCAGGAAAAGCCATCCTGATAGGAACAGTGGTAACAAATCTAACGTTTTGTTAGTGCTTACCAGCAGCTAGGTGCTGGCTTAACTCTTCACAACTTCCCTCGTTTAATCTTCCAGACAACCCCAGAGGTGGCCACTATTACCATCCCCATTTTACAGATGGGGATGCTAAGTCACGGAAAGGTCAACTCACTTGCTGAAGGTTACATGGCAGGAAGCAGTGCAGCTGGGACTGGAGCCCAGAATAGGAATCCATATCCTACACTCCTACTCAGGATGTGGAACTGCCTCATAAGGGAAGCAGGCAGAAGAAACCCTGAGGAAGATAGCTTCTCTGGATAGCACCCCATACCTCCCATCTCTTTTCAGCATTCACCAGGGAGGGGGTTCCCCCACGCTAGGGCCACACCATGTGATTGGAACAGAGGCAGGACCTGACCCTGCAGATATAGATGGAACAAGATGGGGAACGTCCCATCGCAAGCCACTGTACATCCCTAGTCCTGCAGTGGGGCCCACACACCTCCACACCCACACGTGGGCTTCCAAGCCCTCAGCCCACAGCATGTCAACACACCATTGCCGGACGGCCCAGCCAGACCGCCTCTATTTATATTTAGGATGACTGGAGTGGTCAGTGGCTGTGTCCCCATCCTAAATAGGTGGGTGAGAGTGGCTCTTATTTCCTCAGGCAGTAAGTGTAACAGCACAGAACTAAGCACTCTCCAGGGAACAGGAGAAACTTGTTCACTCACTGCTTACCACCATGCCAAAGAAGGCACCACCTACTGCAGAATCAGAAAGGTTAAGACCCTCGTCTGGAGTCACCCAGCTAATCAGGATGCAAGCATAGGTATCCTCTGACTCCAGGCTGTGCCACTCTCTGGAGTGACAGTAGCACAATAAGCCAGACCAGACAGGCTGTGGCTATGAGGACAGAGAGGGAACTGTGAATGCTGCAGTGCTAAAGCTCCCTCTGGGGTCACACATGGGTCCCTAACCTCTACTGGCCACTGATACATTCTGAGATTTGCATGCCAGCTTCCTGACAGCTCCACAGTTCCAGGCAAAGGAGGAAGCTGTTTCAGCACTTGGCTGCAGCCTCTAAGACAAGATCCTCCCCTTCTCTGGGGAGTGATACTACTGATGTGCCTTTAAAAATAAAACCAGGCCTGCTTCCTGCCCCATCTGAAAGACTTTGATCTCCCGATCATATATTTAGAGTATCTCTTACCATGCAATTTCCCAAGCCTTCAGCATATGAACCTGACAGTACTTCGGGAGGGTTAAGGACATATATGGGTGGGATTAAGGAGTTGACCCTTTAATGCAGCCCTTCTTCAACCACCCCAAAAATGACTTGTTACAACATAAAAGTGGCACTGTCTGCAGCACCCCTTCTCTGTACCCCAGAACCATCTCACCTCTTGCCTTGCCCACGCTGGGATCCTATGAAAAGCAATACTTGCTCTGTTTCTTTCATAACTTCAAGTTTCTTCCTTATTTCAGGCTTTAAAAAACATATCATCATGAACTTACATGCAAAACATAAAACTAAAGAGCTTCAAAGAGAAAACATAGGAGAAAAATCTTTGGGATCTACAGTTAAAGTTCATAGACCTGACGCTAAAAGCACAATCAATAAAAGGAAAAGTTAACACATATTAGGCTTTGTCAAAATCAAAAATGTTTGTTCTGTGAAAGAGTCTGCTAAGATGAAAAGACAAGCTACAGATTAGGAGAAAGTATTTACAAACCAGATATCCAACAAAGAACAAGTATCCAAAATATATAACCAGACTATATAAACATTTCGCAAAACTCAAGAGCGAAACAACATCAAAAACCACCTAAAAAATCCAATTAGAAAATGAGCAAAAGGCATAACTGGACATTTTACCAAAAAGAATCTACAGGTGGCAAATAAGCAAATGAAAAGATGCTTAACACCACTGGTCATCATGGAAATACAAATTAAAACCATAATGAGATATCACTACACACCTGTCAGAATGCCTAAATTAAGAAAATACAACACCACAGCCGGGCGAGGTGGCTCACACCTGTAATCCCAATACTTTGGGAGGCCAAGGTGGGTGGATCACTTGAGGTCAGGAATTCAAGAGCAGCCTGGCCAACATGGTGAAACCCCGTCTCTACTAAAAATACAAATATTAGCCAGGTGTGGTGGCACAAGCCTGTAATCTCAGCTTCTCAGGAGGCTGAGGCATGAGAATCACGTTAACCCAGGAGGCAGAGGTTTCAATGAGCAGAGATCATGCCATGCCACTCCAGATTGGGCAACAGAGCAAGACTCTGTCTGAAAAAAAATTAAAAAAAAAACACCACCAAATGCTGGCCATAATGTGGAGAAACTGAATTGCCTATACATTGCTGGCAGGAATGTCAAATGGTATGGCCATTTTGGAAGAGTCTGACAGTTTCTTAAAGAAAAAAAAAACTAAACATACAACTCCCATATGACCTGTCAATTGCACTCCTGGGCATTTATCCCAGAGAAATGAAAATTTATGGTCATAGACAAAAACACTCAAACATGAATGTTCATAGCAGTATTTTTTTAAAAACAGCCCCAATTGGAAACATTCTAGATGCCCTTCATCAGGTGTATGGTTAAGCAAAGTATGGCACATCCATACCATGAAATACAACTCTGTGATTAAAAAGGAATGAAATGACAAACACAAAAACCTGGAAGAATCTCCAGGGAATTATGCTGAGTGAAAAAAGGCAATCCCAAAAGGTTATCCATACTTTATCATTTCATTACATAAAACTCTAAATGAAGAAACTACAATTTGGAGAACACATTAGAAGTCAACCAAGGGGGCTGGGCATGGTGGTTCAAGCCTGTAATCCAGGCACTTTGGGAGTCTGAGGCAGGCAGCTCACTTGAGGTCAGGAGTTAGAGACCAGCCTGGCCAACAGGGTGAAACCCCACCTCTACAAAAAAAAAAAAAAAAAAAAAATTAGCCAGTTGTGGTGGTACATGCCTGTAATCCCAGGTACTTGGGAGGTAGAGGAAGGAGAATTGTATAAACCTGGAAGACTGAGGTTGCAGTGAGCCAAGATTGCACCACTGCACTCCAGCCTCAGCAACAGAGCGAGACTCTGTCTCAAAAAAAAAAAAAAAAAAAAGCAACCAAGGGTGTGAGGAAGTATATGACTGTGGCCATAAAGGGGCAACATGAGAGATCCTTGTGATGATACAAATATTCTGCATCCTGATGATACAAATATTCTGCATCCTGACTGCATCGATGTCAGTATTCTGGTTATGAAAAGTTTTGCAGCCAGGCGCGATGGCTCACGCCTGTAATCCCAGCACTTTGGGAGGCCAAGGTGGGCGGAACACTTGAGGTTAGGAGTTTGAGACCAGTATGGACAACATGATGAAACCCCATCTCTACTAAAAATACAAAATTAGCTGGGGCATGGTGGCCTGTGCCTATAATCCCAGCTACTCAGGAGCTCAGGAGGCTGAGGCAGGAGAATCGCTTGAACCCAGGAGGCGGAGGTTGCGGTGAACCAAGAACGTGCCATTGCACTCCAGCCTGGGTAACAAGGGTGAAACTCCATCTCAAAAAAAAAAAAAAAAGTTTCCCAAGATGTCACCATTGGGAGAAACTGGGTTAAGGGTATATGAGGGATCTTTCCATGTTATTATTTTTAACAACTGCATGTGAATCAACAATTATCCCAAAGTATAATTAAAACAATACAAAGTGTCATGGCATTCATGGTGGAATCAGACAGATGGTCTAGGGGAGTTCCCAGTGGAATCAGCCTTCCTGCTACTTTACTTGGTCTCCAGCCTTCCTTCAAACCAGCAGAAACTTACACAGTATGACTTAGGTCTCAGAGCCAAGCACCAACTACCGCTGTGCTCTGTGTGATTTCTGAAATCTGGGGATATGCATGAACTGTTTAATTACTTCCCACCATTTAGGAAAGAGCTGAGGGCTGGGACTCCTAGAGACAAGGCTGTTGCCGATACAGCTGAGGACAGCTACTGTGGCCCCTGCCTGGCATTAGAGGTTGTCACCCAGCCCTTTGTCTTCTCCCAACATTACCTGGCCAAGGAAGAGGGCGTGCCAGATGTGCATACCCAGAAAGTGGCAGACGCAGGTTGCCAGACAACAGACTCCTAAAGCATCATCCCTCAAATACTGGCCTTGGGAGGTGTCCCATGGAAAGGGTTCTGGGCACAGCCAAGTTAGGGGAGGGGCATCTCCTCCACTGCCTCTTGCAGACTCCCCCAGCAGGTCAGCAGAGGAAAGCAGCTCAGGACTGATAATAAGGACATCTTTCACTCGGCTTGGTTAGGCATTTGCTAAACTTACATGACCACAAAATCATTTTTTCATCAAACAACCGTTAACATCCCACAGAACAAGTATTCCAGGTGGCTCACTACTTATTATCTGTGGAAAACACCACATCTCTCCCCCTCACTAGAGGTCAAAAGACATACAATGCAGAGCTCTAACGGTCTGGTGCCAGCCTCCAAATGAAGCCAAACCGTGACAAGCCTGCACAGAAAGAACTGAAGGGGAGGGGGGAATGCATGCCCGTGGTAGGAAAGTCTAAACTTCATGGATGTGCGTTTAGGCAGGGAAACAGCACTCTCCCCTGCCAGGAGGACATGAGGAGTGGAGTTTATCATTCTCTAGGTCAGCACCTCTCATGCTCCTGAAATCTCCCTCCCTACCTCTGAAAGAAAATGAAAACACAGAGCTATGATGAAATGATCTTAGGAGGACCTCCTCTGCTTGTTCTTGGAGACTCAAAAGGAACATCAGGCATGAAAGGCTCTGAAATGTCCTGTAGGAAAGAAAGGTGCTCACCTTCAACTCTGGGTTTTCTGAACGTTCTCACTACAGAGCACTCTCTTTCCCCTCAATGCATCTACTGGCACCTCGAGAACCCAGGCACTCCTTACCATAATCCTTTATGCAACCTGCTGCACCTCCCTCATTTTCCTTCCATCTCTGTGGGGGGCGGGGGACGGGGGGAATGGGTGGCATCTCCCAGCATAGGCTGGACGCCTGCAGGGATCTGCAGTGACTCTCCACCTTCACTTCAGAGAAAGCCTTTCCAAAACCACCTGCTGGCCCCTCAAACAAGCAAGCAGAGACTGGGAGAGCTCTTCTCTGACACATCCATGGCGGGGTAAAAGCAATTTCTCATCTAAACAAACTGAGGCTGGGAAAGCTGCCGCTGACGTGGCAGAATCAAGACTCAAACCCCAATAATGAGCCCTGGGGGTAAGCCCTGTCCACCTCTGGTCCAGGTGGTCTCTCACACGGCAGTTACCACTAATACTTTTTCTCCCATGACACCCTGCCTGACTCTTCAATAAATCCAGGAAAGCAAGTCTTATCTCCTGGCTGAAGAGCCATGCCTCCAGGACTCCCCAGCAAGCCATTTCTACTATTACGTGCCCAAGCCTGTCTCTCCACCTTGAATAAATGTCTAAAGCAATCTAGTGTCTGCCCTGTACCCCACAACTGCTCATCCTTGAGATGACCCTTTCACTTGGTCCATCAGAGTTATTCATCCACACATGAATGGGACAGCTGCTACGTGCAGCTGCTGCAAGGAAAGATGGATGCGGCCACTGCACCATCGGCCCCTCACCCCAGCCCCCAAGGAGACAGAGAGATGTGATGGGTGCATTGGCAGAGGGGAACGTGACATCATCAGGGGAGAAGGTCAGGAGAGGGCCAGCCATTCTCGACCAAGGTGGCAAAATAAACCTAGCACAGCATCCAGAGTCACAGCCAGCGTAGGCTTTCATTACGCACAATTTAGAGGTGGGAGACTAGGAAGAAATGGAGCCAGGGCCAACTCTGAAAGAGCTGGGACTTTGTCCCACAGAGGATGGGAAGCCACAAAGGGACCCTTCATTCATGTCTTCATCAAATACTGATGAAGGTGCTTCACTGGCTGATTGGTGTGGAGTGGGGAGGGATGGGGGCTGCCTGAGGGCCACATCTGGATGCTTGGGAGCCGAGGCCTTGAGGACCCCCAGTAGAGATGAGTTGCATGGCCCAGATTTGACACTGGACCCAAAGGGCCTGCTAGGGTGCTAACCCCTGCCCCACTCCAAACAGACTTTTCAGCATAGAGCACACGTCTCAGCCGGCCCTCTCCACAGAATGCACGAACATGTGAGCCTGCCAGGAACCTGGGGCCCCACAACTAGGGGGTCACCCACAACAGCAGTTCTCAACTAGGGATGTGAGTCTGTTCCAAAGAACATACAGTCCAGGCCTCCAGGAGGAAAGCAGCCGTGTGTGTGTTTTTAACCCTGGTTGAGTACGGCCGATACTGAACCAGCCTCTTTCCTTACAAATGAGGAGACAGAAGCCACAAAGAGAAGTGTTTTGTGAAAGATCCTATAATGGATCCATAATGTCAGAGTAGGGACCACAAGCCAAATGGCCCAACGCTCATTTCTCTGAGAACACTACTGGTGTTAACAAGGGGGAGAAGGCCCTGTGCACTCCAGGAAGGGATGTTTCCACCCAGTTTCCAGGGCATTCTCATCCCACCACACCACTGAATGACCTGCATTCAAGAGGTAGAATGTACCTTGGATTATGTCCTGACAAGAGGACAGTGAGAGGGCTTCCCCTGCAGCAGAGATAGCAATGCAGACATCCCAGCTGGAGGTGAGCAAAAAGAATGGACCAATGTTCTCTATTAAAATGCCCACAAAGGGATGGCCCTGTGAGAGACCACCTGGTCCTCCCCACTGTGCCATCAACTCACGCCTTTTGGCTTTCTCTTCCTAGAGGTGACCCATGAGGCCACCAAGGCAGGCAATGCACATCTCTGCCACATCACTATTTCCTTTGATGGTGTACTGAATCTCTTTTCCAGGGAATGGGGCAAAGTGAAGACAGGCACTGGGCTCTTACTCGGAACCACATAATTGCTGTAGCATCACCAAATCAGGGTTCTTGTTAACACACACTAGAGGACAGGGAGAGAGGCAGCAGGGGCCAGCCTAGCCGTGAGGAAAGTCAGGTGGTGAAAGGGTTTATCACGGCTGTCAGCAAGGCCACGGGGAAGCGGGGAGCCCCTGGAAGGGCTGCCCGTGGCCTCCCCAGGCCCAGCACATGAAGCCCATGCTGGCTTTCTCAACACGCCAGCTCTCATTCCAATTGAAAAGAACCAAGCAATTACAAGGCAGAAAAACTTCACTATGCATGCTGATAACCACTGTTTTTTCCTTATAAAAAGTACATTTGATTTGGAGAAAAGTCACATTCTAAAAAGTCCAAGGGGAATTTTTTTTTCTCATTTCCAAAGTTCTACTCTTTGCAACTTATCTAAGCATCCAATTCCAGATACAACCTTCACAAAATCCCATTATACAATTATCCAACTCAATCTTTGCTATATTACAATACAGCTTTTGGGTGAGGTCTTTCAGTTTCCATATCATCTATTGATATGTTTTTTTTTTTAAGAGCCAAGTCTTAGTTTTGAATTTATTTTTTTTTTCTTTTAAAAAAAAGAGTGTTTAAAGAACTTAGAACAAGTCAGTTTTGCCTCTTGTTTTACTATAAAGGGAGTTTTTTCCACCATCATAATGTGTGTTTCTGACATCTAGGTAGAATGCAAATGATGGACAGGTGGGCTGTCAGCGGAAAGAAATGACACAGATATGGGGCAAATCCACAGCTGAATTCTGTGATCTCCAAATAAGGTGGGTGGGTTTAATCAGACCAAACACCCTCACCCATATACCACCAAAGCAATTTCCTAACCACTCTGTGGCTAACTGCACAGTATCTTCAAATTAAATCAATGGTGAAAGAGGTAACTAAAACTTCTACTATGGAACACCAGAGTCATAAGCACTAAACTGAAGGTCAGCCTAAGTATTTATTTCCCCCACCCCGCACCTGGTGAGAAAGAAAGAGGAAAAAAAGGAGTGGAGGGCAGGGAGGTGGGGAAGCCTGGCTATTTTAAGTGACAGTTATGAGAGGGAAGGAGAGAAGAGAACAACGCCTTTCACTTGCAATTACCCAGCTGTGGCTTATTAAAGCTGTTGGCTGCACACTGAAACGACCTGGAGAGCTTTTTTCAAAAACCACCACAATGCCTGAGCCCAACACTCACTCCTCTGCTCCCCAGCCTGCTAATTCGAGGTTCTGATTTAATTGCCCTGAGATGTAGACATCTAGATTTTTTAAGCTCCCCAGGTCATTCTACTATGGGTGAGAGCCACTGCTTAAACATTTGCCTAGCACTTTGCTGCTTGCTGCACCTACCCCAGGTAGAAAAACAGATGAGAGGAGAGAAGGGCAAATAAACTCTGCTGCTGTCCTCCACAGCTCCCATAAGAGGAATGAACAGATACACATACAGGGTTTTCTGTAAGCTTCAACTGGTTTATGGGAAGGTGAGCCATGATGGATATCTGCAATTAAGATCCATTTTTATGGGATGTAAATAGACTCCTCTCCAGTCTCCGAAACCAGGCGGCTTCCAGGGTTCAGTGTAGAGAACAGCAATGCCCCTCAGAGCACAGCAGCAAAAGCAGGCCTGCCTTGCCCACAACCCCAGAGGTGCTCAGTACACAGTTGTCAGAGATAGCAAGAGTGTCTAACACTCAGTGCACATTCAGTATATGCCAGATGCTGTACTGAAAACACATACTGTTTAGTTAATCCTAACCCCCACCTTATCAGCAAATACCATTTTATGAGTGAAAACTGAGGCCTGAGAGAACCTGCCCAGGTGACACAGCAAAGGTGATGCAGGCAGGACTCGAACACAAATCCGATCGATACAGAGCCTTCTCTTCACCACTGTGCAAAACTGCTCCCTCTCTATAAAGTCCACATGATGCCCCAATCAGTGTAACGGGAAGAGATCCATTTGTACCTATCTTTGTCCTACAGCTATGTGGAGAAGGAGCCCTGCTACTTACAAGCTAATTTCACAGCAGCCCTCCCCGAGGAAAACATGTCTCAGAGCCCCCAAAGAGACTCTACAACGGGAGAGCTAGCTGAGCAGAGCCAGTGGCCCCTGAGAGGACAGCCTATGAGGACCTGGGGGGCTGCACCCTTCACAGCACACATCTCATCTCCTGGTTGATGAAGCTGGAAAGAAAAAAAAACACAAACTGGCACCTTTATTTCAGCTGTTTGGGATTGAAAGGCATCCAGGAAGTGAGAAAACTGCAGAGGAATTCGCCTTGATGTCTTCGAGGGCAGATAGCCACTATCTGAGAATCTACTGGCACAATTGAACAAGTTTGGGCTCTGCCGAGACCTGATGACAACAGTGTTTTTCCTCATGGTACCTTTCACAGATGGCTGGCATAATCAGCTCCGAACTGTGTGTGTGTGTGTGTGTGTGTGTGTGTGTGTGTCAGAGACAGAGAGAGAGACAGTGGGGGGGGGAAGGACCTCCTGTTACTTCACATCAGTGAAAGAAAATCATACCAAGAGTTACCCAAAGCAAGGTCACCTGATGCCAGAAAGAGGCTTTTAAAGCAAGGGCATTACAGAGGCACGCAGCACCACTTGGGGAGATGCGTGCTCTATTTGCAGGGTAGAAGCCACACTCCAGAGTAACATCGGAGCCTTTGGGCCACAATACGAAGGTTTCCCATACCTAGTAGTTTGAAATGTCATCACTTAAAACGACAAGACCCTTCTAGACTCCTAGACCACACACTTCCATGTGTACAGTAAGCATAGGCCCCAAAGACGGAGAGAAATAACAGGACCCACCTTTGATGCTTCCTAGCTCTGTGACCTCGAGCAAGTTACTTGCCTTCTCTGTGCCTTAGGTGCCTCATCTGTAAATTGTGCTTAATAGATTTTGTGTCTGATAGAACTGCAGAGCTGACACAGTAAGACAGGTCCTGGGAGGCCCACAGAGCAATGCCTGCCAATATCAATGTACCAGATATGCTGACTGTCACTATTTTTTCTTCTCAAAAGGCTGAACAATACAAGATTGCTGAGGTTTGACCATTACCAAACAAAACAAAAACAGCAATTTCATAGGACTCAATATACTGAGTAAACTATTTTATCTTTTAAAACTCTTGCCTTTAAACAAGCTGGGAGAATCCAATATTCCCTCTATATGGCCCAACAATGACAGGCCTTATGAAGGAAAGGCCCGCATAAACACAAACACATTTCTTCCACTTGGGCTATAAAAGCTGAAAATGGCTCCCAGGTGTGAGCAGACACAATAGGCCCTGCCTTCCCTGCAAGGTCACCACACAGGTCAAAGTCAAGCCAGCCATTTTCGGATTAGGTGCATATGCACAGGAGGCTTCTCAGTGGTAACTGGATTACAGAAGCCACCTGCAGGAAGTGAGGAGGGGGAGGAGGAGGAGGAAATGGTCCCAGTTGGAATGAGACTGTTGATATGGGCTGGAGCCAACCCCTTTTACACGGGAGATTGTGCAATGACAGAGCAGCTCCGCTTCCCGGCTCCATTTCAAGCAGCCCTGGAGGGTTTTCAGCACTCACTGCTGGAAGGAGCGGCACTTCCCCTCCGAGACCATCCACTGCTTCTCCAACATGGGGGGTGGGCAACTCAGCTCCCCACTGGATCTTGGGCTATACTTAAAGCTTATATGGTCATCAGGAAAAGAGAAAGAAAGAGAGAAAAAGGCAGACGGGGAGGGCTGGGTGGCGGAAAGGAAAAAAACCAGACACTCAACAAAAGCTACCGAGTTTCCAAAAGAGGCAGTGATCTCTATGACCAAGCTCCTATTCCACGGGCTCTCCCCTTCCTCGGCTCCCCCAACCCCACAGCTGGTGTTCCCTTCACTTTCTCAGCAAATGATTTGCAGATGTACCTCTCATCTGGCTGGTTCACCACCCCCACTCTCAAAGAAAGGAGAAAAAAGGAAAGAAAAGAGAGAAGGAAAATGACAAGTCATGACTGTGCAATTTGGCAAGCTGGCTGCGGAGGCCACAGAGGCTCCTTTCCCAGCGAAAGGCTCGCTTAGACTGGGGGGCAAGTGGCAGTCTGCACTACGGAATCCCTGGGAAGTTTCCGGGACAGAGAGCTGCTTTCTTTGTAAATTGGGTGTTTAATTTTCTATTTTGAGGCTCCTTGGTGGTATCCAGCATCTGATGAGGCTGCAGTTCTAAGAACCACGCGCCCTACTCTTCCTTCCAACAGCAGCCTGCTGGCTCTTCATAAAAGCCTGCCTGCTGACAAAGAAAAAACGTGGGGAAGGGAGTGTGTTGGGGGAGGAGTGAGTGAGGGGGTGTGTGTACACAAATTGGCCTAAAAATGGAATTAGCCATGTCCTTTTAGTATTCCTCTGAATGCTTCTCCAAGTACCCAATGTGCTGGCTGAACATTCAGGGTGTTCCATTTAATGCCTGTAACTTACACCCCGGTGTAGGGGAAGAGCAAGGAGGTTTGCAGAACAGGGAGCCTCAGCTAAAATGTCGCTTCATCTGGGAGCCTTCCCCGTCATGTGCCCCATGAGTGATGGGCAGTGAGGTGCCCGTCAGACATTCCCAGCCCCTGTATGACAACTGTCTGTTCACCCATCTTCCTTTGCAGGTAGACTACCAGTTCCTTGAGGGCAGAAACCCCAGGCCCACAGGACCCAACCTGTTTGCTCATGCTGGGCCTCGTGTGGGGCATGTGCTGGCAGACTTCACAGCAGCCTTGCTGCCTTGCAGATGAGCCCATGGTCTCCACCATGAACCAGCTGAGGCTTCCTCCACTTTTTCATCTCTTTTGCCCACTGGTGGCCAGGACCACAGTCCCCAGGCTGGGAAAATGGTAGGAGAGTAACCCGGTCATAAACAATGCAGTGCTAGGAAGAGGCAACGGGGCAGGTGTGGACCCCAGTAGGTGGGGAAAAGATGCCCACCTTTCAGAAACGTGTGTTAACTTCCATCTGGAAAAAGAGGTACCATTCAAGTCTTAGCTGAGGATAAAGGCTTATCAGATACGAGTGACTGATAATCAGAAGAAAGATAAATGTGCTAAAACTGTTTCATTCCTGCTGGGGGATGCTCAGCTGTAAGCAGAGCTGCCAGCACCCACCCGCTGAGAGAATAACAGGGCTCCTGCCACGCTGGGCTGCTCAGGAAGCACTCTCCACCTCTACAGTAACCGGTGAAGGTCTCCTGGGGAGACCTGAGTGGTCACCAACAGCCAATTGAGCATAAGCAAATGTGTAACAGGCATGGGCCTCAAACCTAAGCCACCCAGCTCTATTCTGTCCGTGGTACTGGAGCTCACTCTGCTCCCTGCCCCAGAGCCTTTCTCAGAAGCCATTACCAGGGCTATAGAGCCCCACTGTCCCAAACAGATGCCTGTCACAATGCTAGTGACATCAGGAGTTGATCTAAATAATTTACTGTTCTCCAAGGCCTGAACAGCTTGGTCAGAACTGACACATGAGCCTTGGGGCTCCCCGCAGCCCCATATGAGCCCCAGCTTGGTTCTCAAAGCCAGGTTCCCAGGCCAGCAGCAGTAGCAGCATCACCTGGGAACTCATGAGCAAAGCAGTTCTCTTGTCCCACCCCAGACCTGCTGAGCCAAGCCAGAAACGAGGCTGAGGCCCCAGTCACCTGTGTTTCAGCAAGCCCAATAGATAGTCTACCAGTGAGGGGAAGCCACCATCCCCCAAGGGAAAGGGCATGAGGTTTTATCCAGGAGAAACAATCGGTTTACATCAGCAAAAATCTGGGCAAACAGGGCAGGAAGTGAACACATCTTTGAAAACTCATTAGAGGGACAGAACTTTAGATAATATTCTTTGTGTATATATATATCTCCCTGTTGTGTTGTTTGTTGACTCTCATCTTCCCCCTTTAGCATCTGAGAACCAAAACAGCTTCGGACTACTCAAGGAACAAAAGGCATTCATTTAAACTCAATCCCTGCCTTTTAAAACACAGCTTTGCCCACAGTTTCTTCCTAAAGTAGCTGGAGTCACTCACTCTTCCCCACACTCTTAACAAGAATGCATTTTATTGCCAGAGCAATAAAATACCAGTGGGCCAGGTAAGGTTTACTTTTACACTGACACCCAAATGGATTGACCATCCCTCAACAGTAAGGCTAAATCAGGTTGCTACGTGGGGGACGCTTGTCCAAAGTAGCATGGAGACCTATCTACTTGTTTTCATATTTTCTAACTAACACCCTTGATTAGGTCCGCTCTTAAGCTGGTGACTGGTGGAAGGGCCAGCAGTTAATTCCTCCAAACGAAGGATGGAGTAACCCTTGGTCTTGGGGAGAATCTTGACACCCAACTCGACTGTACATACACCTATGGTGCC
Organism: Aotus nancymaae; assembly: GCF_030222135.1. Lineage (NCBI taxonomy): Eukaryota > Metazoa > Chordata > Mammalia > Primates > Aotidae > Aotus > Aotus nancymaae. The sequence continues at coordinate 604,978 of NW_026988460.1, forward strand.
CACAGGTTCAGCCAGGAATAAATGCACAAAGAGCTCCACCATCTGAGATTGCCACTCAACTTTTAAATACAAAGTCTTATCTCATCCCTCCAAAGATAAACATCACATGCAAAAATGTTTCACATCAATTCTTCACTATGCCAGCAAAGGATGCCCTTTTTCAGGAGATGCAATATGGAGAAAGTTTTAAGGGTAGGTAGTGAAGAGAAGGGCAAGACGTTTCAACCCAGCTCCTTAGATGGAGAATAAGTCCCGCCATCCAAACGCACGCATGCAGTGCGAACGCCAGCCGCTGCCTACTCCTCAGTATAATCTCACCTGTGCTTCAAGCCTGATTATTCACAACCTTAGCGCAGGTCATGAGGCCGAGCCTAATTTTTCAACGTTGCATTCCAAGTCCCTTCCCTTGCTTCCACCTTGGGCCCTCTGAGGGACTCTCATTATTCCCTCCAGCCCTGAGCAGCAGCAGATCACAGCTGCCTCCCTCTAAGGCTCACTCTTTACGCTTTAATGCAAATTGATCTTTGTATTAATGAGCCAGTAAAGAAGATTGATTTTGGGCGCTTTTTTCCAGAGGTCTTGCTAGGTACTCTGAGAGTTAAGTATTCCTATTGATTTTACTTCACCAACAGATCCAGCCAAGAAGAGGGCTCAGGCCTTCGCTGCCTCCAATCTCTCCAACCCCTCCCAGGGCTTCGTCCACTCTTCCCTCACCACCAGGGAAGCAGAGGTGGTCACAGACAGGACACGTCATTTCTTTCCTTCCAGGTTTTATTCTCCAGAAGTTACAATAGAGGGATGTTAAGTATCCTATTCCTTTTATTTAATCACTTTTTCTTTTTTTTGTTTTTTGTTCTGTTTTTGTTTATAGAAAGTGATTTATTTAAACAGAGAGAGAAACAGGAGAAGGAGAGAGAAAGAAACAGCTCTCACACTGAGAGAATCCAGAAAGATGGAATCCAGGAGAGGAAAGCAGCTTCCCCACTGAATGGAAGGAATAGAAAGAGAGATGGAGTTTAGCAGGGGAAGAAAGGCTTTCACAAGAGAGTGTGGAAGGGGACTCCAGAGGGAAAATCCAGGATAGAGAAAAACAGCTTCCATGAAGGGAGTCTTCATGGAAGGGGACCCAAACATGGAGTCCCTTAATCACTTTTTCTTCAGCTGAGAGGTCACAACAAAATATAGTTAAAGCCACCTCAGATATTTTTATTAAGTTATTTATACACTAAGTCTTACAGGTACATCTGTTGTTGACATGAGAGAAAAATACTTCCCTCCAAAAAAAATTTAGTTTTCAAATAAGTGGTTACCCGGGGCCAGAGTGAGGGGGATATGTGAAGTGACTGTTGAAGAAGTTTTTTTTTGGGGGGGGAGGATGAAAATGTTCTAGCATTGTGTAGTGGTAATGGTTGCACAACACTGAGAACATACTAAAAGTGGCTTTTAAATGGTGAGTTTGTGGTATGTTTATTTTTTTTTTCTGACTTTTTTGAGAGTACATAGTAGGTATATATATTTACGGGGTACATGAGATGTTTTGACACAGGCATGCAGTGCATAATAATCACATCATGGAGAATGGGCATCCATGCCCTCAAGCATTTATCTTCTGTGTTACAAACAATCCAATTACACTCGTAATTATTTTTAAATGTACAATTAAGTTATTACTGGCTCTAGTCACCTTGTTGTGCTATGAAATAGAAGGTCTTCATTCTTTCTATTTTTTTGTGTCCAATGACCATCCTCACACATCCTCCCCATGTCCCTGGTATATTTATTTTATCTCATTAAAAAAATAGTTTTCAAAAATAAGTTTTCAAGATTAGAAGTAAAAGGCATTTCAATGTGTTTTCAAATGCAACATAAACCTAAGGAATTTTAATAGCAATATTACAAAGTCATAATTAATTGTGTGCCCCTAACTTTTGCCTAGGTCTCCCTCCTGGCCGAGGACACAGGGCTCGGGGAGAGCAAATGACAAGGCACCATAAATGAATGAGGTCTAGAAAAACCAGCTGGAGAAGAAGTTAGATGGACAAGGCCAACCCTATGGGTAATAAGCTACAGTCTAGGCATAGGAGATAAAAGCTTAGGCCGACTGTATCACATGTGTTTTTACTCCTAGGACTGAAAAATTCAAGCATTTCCACTGTCACCAATCTTCTCCAAGGTACAAGTGCAGCAACACCACAGGAACAGTGGGAATTTTTCCTCAGCAGAAATGTCATTTATGCACCAGACAAAATTACTGTTGCTGTGGGAATCGTAACCTGAGTTTCCTGGATTTCAAATTAAAAAAAGAAAAAAATCTCAAATGTAAAAATCTACTGGCAGCTTCCGCCCCCATTTAACAAAACAAAAAAGTCTGTTTCTTTTTCTCAGCACTATTTCATGAAATTAGCTCCCTCACCGGAACTCAGTCTCATTAAGAGCTTTCCTTGGGTTCTGTGCTTTCTGTTTATTAAGGACAAATGGCTCTGGCATTATCCTCAGAACATGATGCAAATAAATCTGTTCTTTGACAAATATGTTAATTGAATTAGATTCTTTTAATCAGAAAGTATTAACCAATTGAAATTTTGCTGTATGACTCCAGTTCCCAAAACTCTGGAAGTTTCTTTTGAAGCCCTCATAGAAAAAGCCAGGTGCAGAGCAATGCCTCTTCCCACGAGGCGCTCCCAAGGGTGCCAACCAGCTCAGGAGGGCTCTGATGTCTGGGAAGTCAGCCTGCTTCTGCATAAGCAAACGAAACACAGAGAGAAAGGGCCAACTTCCAGAGGCAAAAGTCCCTAAATACAGGTGTCTGAGCTGAAAATTAGCAAACCTGCTACTTCTGTGAAACACAGAAAGCAACAATGGTGGCTACTGGTCAGGGGCAACTATGTCTTTTGTGACATTACTGCCTCTGCTCTCAACTTTCTGGTCACAAAGCGAATATACAAGCTTTGAGGGTACTTTTACCATCTGCTTCAACTTCCTCATTCAACGAATGAGAAAAAAGCAACGTATCCCAGGTCACAACTACATTAGAGACAGCAGGACCCACACCTGGCCCTGACTTTTCTCTGAGGCATCTGCCTATAAACTTGTCCCAAGAAAGTTGTCCCGGCTCTTATCACTCACATGGCCTCAGCATACATTTGCTCTATTCTCTCTGCATATTTTGATTATTTTTCTGATCCTCTGTCTGCCCACAAAAATGGAATAAGAATCTGAGGATTGGCCGGGCGCGGTGGCTCAAGCCTGTAATCCCAGCACTTTGGGAGGCCGAGGCGGGTGGATCACGAGGTCAAGAGATCGAGACCATCCTGGTCAACATGGTGAAACCCCGTCTCTACTAATACAAAAAATTAGCTGGGCATGGTGGTGCGTGCCTGTAATCCCAGCTACTCAGGAGGCTGAGGCAGGAGAATTGCCTGAACCCGGGAGGCGGAGGTTGCGGTGAGCCGAGATCGCGCCATTGCACTCCAGCCTGGGTAACGAGAGCGAAAACTCCGTCTCAAAAAAAAAAAAAAAAAAAAAAAAAAAAAAAAAAAAAAAAAAGAATCTGAGGATTAAGGACTGTAAGCATCTAACTATTAAGTACCACATTTTCAGACAATGTGTTGAGGCTTCTGCTTCTCCCTGGGACAACCTCTGGACCACAAATGCAGGGGCGCAAAAACTGCCTACTAAATATTTATAGAACACATGACGCCTTTCAGTTCACTAGTTCCGAAAAGTAACAAGACACATCAGCAAAACCTGCTGTTCAAAGCCTGGATGACTGGAATCATCATGTGGTTGGGGCTACTAAGTCTTCTGCCTTCATTGGTTAGGATGGGGAAGGTGGTTCTTTGGCTGTAAAATGATGCTCATCCGCTGCCTGCTCTGTTGTTTTCTCCCTTGCCCTCTGCACGGTCCACTTGGGAAATACAGAAAAGGCATGAAGGATTATCAATAATCCAGCTGCCCAGATGTCATACTGCTAACCTAACTTTTGTCGGCAGTGAATCCAGGCATCCAGTCTAAGAATGGGGAACACAGGCACCTCAGAGAAAACCAAGAGAAAGACCCTTCAGTTTCTATCGTTTCAGAGAAATCACTGACCAAGTCAGATGGTGCCCAACTTCAGGCCAAAGAGCTGGCTGCCAGTGCTAACCTGCATTTTCCAAACTGAATCCAAACAGGGAGTAAATTTTTCTTTCTCTTGCTTTACATATTTCAATGCTGTCTAATGGAATAGAAGGAACAAGGCCAAACAGCCCCACTTCTCTTGGCACTTGGGCCAAGGAACAGAAATGTATTTTCAGTCAGCAGAGCAAGGTGCAATTAGAAGTGCCACAGGCCTATGGGGCAAGCTGGGGGTCCTGCCTGCCTCTGGCACAGCGTGGTTGAGAGTCACCTGCCATGCTCCTGCCCTGAGTGCATGGGGTTAGATAAAGGAGTGATGCAAAGGTATTTGTGTCCAGTCTCGCTTCCACCTCTCACTTTTGCAACTTAGAAGAACTCCACAGAGGCTCAGTTTCTTCTCTGATAACACAGAGATATTCTCTGAGGCCCTAGCTTCCTCACCATGTGAGGAACAAGAGAAATTACATCAACATTTCTCCAACTTGAACTCGTGGACCAATGGCCAGGGCTCTTGTTAAATGAAGCTTCTAATCCAGTAGGGTTGGAATGAAGCCTGAGGTTCTATATTTCTAACAAGCTTGAAGCGAACTCAATACTGATGGTCCAAGACCCACGCTTTAAGCAGCAAGGAGCTCCCAGCATCTTCAGAAGTTTTGCTTTATGGACACACAACAGGTTATCACAACCCCATTAGCCTCACATAAGATGGACTCATCGATTAAGCCAAAAATTAAACACCTTCCAGATGCTGGGCCCACAGACCAAGTGGGTACAAAATAAAGTCAGACCTTTGCCTACCCATCAAGGGAACAAAAGGCCTCAAACCTTCCTTCCAGCACTTCACGGGAACAAGGACTGATTCTTAAGTCCTGTGGCTTTAAAGGTGAGATCTGTCAAGATCTAAGGAGCTACGTGACAACCAGCCACCAGCCAATAATGGTAACCACCATTTGTCAAACACATACGATGCTGGGAGCTTCATATACATTCCACTCCCTGGGCCTCACTCTCCTCATGTATAAAATGGGTCAAAAATGCATTATGTAAATGAGGGAAATGAGGTTCAGAGAGACTAGGCATCTGTCCAGGGCATAGAGAATGAATTGCACTTCTAACTCCCCAAGGATCTCCTGCAATCCCACAATGCCATGAAAAGAGTTAAGCCCAAGACCGTGTTTCACAGGGACATAACACCTCCTGAACACAGGGTATGCTGCCAGCAAAGATCCAAGATCTGTAACTTATGCCAGCACTCTTATTAATAGCACCTTCCTGCAAAGTTTTTCTGCTCAGCCTGCTGAGCCTCAGCATCGAGAAAAGATTCCTACAGGTAAGCAAACGAATTATAAAACTAGCAAAATAAAAATAAAATTAAACTATGCAAGCCTAGAGTAGAAACAGGAAATTCAGTGTGAAAAGGGAGGTGCTCTGCTGGGGAAGCTGCCAATAAAATCTGGCAGATAAAATTGTTGGACTCATGGCTGGTTTATCTGGAAACTCTTCTAGGTGAGTTTAAAACAAGCAAGCTCCTCCACCTGACTGCTGAAGAAACAGGGGTAGGACCAGTGCTCAGTTCTCTAGCAAAGGCTTATAACAGCACAAATAATAGTATCCTCAATGGGTACCTTCCTTTCTTTTTAGCTAAGGTCCTTAATTTGCTTTTTCATTTCCAATATGCTGTCTATAACAAATAGATTGCATCTTACCTAACACTTGACCATGACAATATACTTCTATGTTGATTTCAGAGGCCTGGGGGCACTTTCTTTTTCTTAAAGCCATAAAAGTAAACCAAGTCACATTACCAAATTCACTGGCACAAAGATGAGGTTGCTGTCTTATAATTCACACAACCTCCTTTAACTCCAGTTTTACTCAAAGTTGCAGCTTAACGAACCACAGAAGCAAGAAAGCTAGTTCCATGTACCTCTGGGCATTAAAAAAAAAAAAAAAAAAAAAAGACCTATTTCCTTGCAAATTAAAGATAAGGCAAAACTTCCAGCTTTTAATTCTGCAAACCCTAAAACAGCAAGCAAAGCATTTGTCATGATCATTAGGGCCACATAAAGAAAGGTCTTTCTTCACCAGTGAGTATATGAACTCAAGTTCTTCTGCCACCAAGTATCAGGGCAAGGTGACAAACACCACGGCCCCACCACACAGCCCAGAGTCTCCCAAATGGCACCACTTACAGAAAGAGAGAGACGACATGCGATGAAGCAGCACCCAGGGATGGCACAGCTGTCAACTCATTATTATTGAGGTACCTGTAACAAAAACAAGAAATTAATCACTTAAAGCATTTAAATTAGTCTGAAATCGTACACATAAAATAAAAATAAAAATAAAAAAACACTGCTGAGTCTGCCACAGTAAACCTATATTCTAATGTTGGAGAAAAGAGAAAGAATTTAGCAGTATTTAAAGGGAAGGAAGTCACATGAGGTCACAAAAACTAGCCATTGATCACACCCATGGCTAGAAATAAACACCAAGGGGAAGCATCTCACGTCTCCCATCAGCTTCCCATTGAGCTCAGAAATCACGACAATGAACACTGAGAACAAGCCAAGATGCAGGTTCAGACAAAAGTGCCCCTAAGACCATTAGTGAGAACACTCCCTGTGGGCTGAAACCTGCCCTTGCCAAGGGCAACATGTGTGGAACAAGAGCCAGAGACTCATGCCCTGGCTCACATGCAGTTCTGAGGGCCTTGGGACACGTGGGGCCAATTATTTCAGTGCTTCATCTGTGAAATAACAAGGGAACTGGACTCGGAGACTCTCTTCTATTTGAGGTTCCAGCTGGACTCTGATGCAGCCTCTGGATGCATCTCCCAGGAAAATGAACATATATGCACATACTTTTGTGCACAGAGACTCTGAAAATTCTCCACAGACAAGATTTGCTCTCCAAGCTCCCTTCCTGCTCAAATAGTCTCAATTTGTATTTCCACAGTTAATACCTCTTAATGGAAGGCGAAGCCCATGAACCACAGCACAGCTCGCCTGGTCTGCCCCCAGAGGCTGTGCAATCTGGCCTCCTTACATGGACATGTATTTCCAAATCTGGGAAGAGAATCCAAAATCAGACTTGCAAAGTGAGCCTAACAATCCTTAAGAAAACCAAAGCACAGTGTTCAGGCTTTCTGCCAGGTGATGGACTAGAAAGAAACTGTATTTGCGATGCAAAGTGAAGAGGATAAAACTGGATTCTCTTATTCTTAGTTTTTTAAGGGAGGTATGTGTAACATAGAACATCTTGCTTCTGTTTGAAGACAAGGCAACTGAAATGACAGCTGTACTCATACAAGTATACAGCTAGCATGTGCTTGAACGGAATAATCTGGTTGTCTGCCATCTTTTATAGAAATGAATAGGAGAAGGGGAAAAAAAAAAAAGGAAAGGCCTTGAATTATCCCATTTGCTTTCTTCAGTGCCAAAGCCAGTTAGGGATGAAGCTTGGCAATTACTGGGCTGTGGGACATAGAATGCCTGTTTCAATAGCTTCATGGCTGAAGCATCTGGCAGAGAGCAGGCAGATCCGTATCATGTGGCAAATCCTTTCTCCACTTAAAGGGCCCTTGTTTGTGTGTTGAAATAGACAATTAATTACTTTAACAGTCTCTTATCTGACTGCCCCTTAAATCAGATTGTTTCTGCTTCACCTTTTATCTCCTCCAACCCTGCTGTGATCCATTTCCCATCCTCACTCAGGGACACTGAAAACTCCCAATTAGTCTTAATCTCAGCTAATAAATTTTCATAATACCCATCAACGCACCTATTATTACGAGAGACCCCCAGGTTTTATCAGAGCAAGAAAAATTAAGGTCAGGACCTGCTGCCAATCAGGCAGCTTGCCTAAGAACTCCTCATTGCTTAGTGATTTATTCTAAAACACAGAGGATGGTGGTAACAAAAACAAAAGCAGGTAAATTAATGAAGGCTGACTATCTGCCAGGCACAGGTCTAAGAGCTTTTCAGTATATTAATTCATCTTTACAGTCCTAGGAAGTGGGTCCCAGGAACATTCCCACAACACCAATGAGGAAACGGAAACACAGATGTTAAGTAATTTGACCAAGGTCACCAGCAGTAAGCGGCAGTGGCCCAGGATGGCTAGCCCCAAAGTCTAAGTTCTTCCTCATTACCTTCAATTTCCTTATAACAGCAAAAACTTGACATGCCTCATGCACTTTCACCATCACAACAACTTTGAGTCAGGTACCAGGTAACTACTACCATTCTCTACATTACAGGTAAGTTCTCCAGGCCAGTTTAAGTCACTAGTCCAGGGTCACACAACTAGAGAGGACACAGTCAAGAGCTGAAAAAACTATGACTACAAACCAGAGGAGAGCGACGGGCTCAAAGGCCAGCTGGAAAGCTCATAATCCCTTAGGTAACAGTGCAGTTGTTTTTCACCCAGCTTAAGATCTCACTTGATTTTAAATCTGAAACAAAGAGGAAGGACTTCTCCGCAGGGGGCTACGCCTGATGAGCCTGACAAACTGCTCCACCCAATTTTACAGAAATAAATGAACAAGAGAAGGGGACATCATGATATTTTTAATCATGACAGAACTGCTGCAAGTGGAGCATACAGGGGCGGTGGACCAGTGCTGGAACTTATCTGGGCCTTGTATGTCTAGATGAGCAGCCCCACGCCAAGAGGCTCAGTCAGAAACAGTGGGCTCTGATTGCAACAGGGCTGCCTGACTTACAGGGAGGACAGTTGGAGCCCCGAGGAGATGCTCTGCACCGTGAGCTTACTTCCAGATCATTTCTACTGAAAAAAGAACCACTGTTCAGAGTAAGTCTGTTAGCTCCACCACTGCTGGCTCCCTCTTTGTTCACTCTGTCCCCTGTTGAAACAAGAATACTCTTCTCAGAAGGCAGCAGAGGCCCAGCTCACTCTGAGATGCAATGAACTCCTTGCCAGACTGAAATAGAGACTGGTCAAAAATAGCACAGCTGCAGCTTCGAGGGGAAAGGCACTCAGGAAGTTTAGCAGAGTCTCCATGAATAAGAAAATTTTAGGAATTAAAGATTGTGCCTGGTGAAACTTTTTTAAATATCTACGGTTGTACAGTCTTCTATCCCCTTCCCCCTATACACCATCCCTCCCCAATTTACTTCCCCTGACCCCCATCTCCCTGCAAAATTTACTTCCATCCAAAGCCCTAAAAATCTCTCCAAAATGTCTTGCCTCTATTACTAAACCTTTTCCTGATGATTCAGGATTAAGAAGTGCCTCAGATGCATCAGATCATGAATCATGGCGGGACCCTGGGGCTGGAGAATGTGTAAGTAAGGTAAAAGGCCTGCCTGACCCCAGGAGAGAACCTGGGGGTGGGTTCTTTCCCAACTCAATCCATTAGGCCAGAGTGGACCTTCTCGTCCCTTAGCTTTCTTCCAAAACTTCCATTTAATTGGCTGAAAGGAAGTTTTACATTTTGTAGGCTGCAAAATGTGAAAAAGGATATTTTAGAGTACTCTATCATCATCATCATCATCATCATCTTAATCAATCTTAATCAAATTTGGCTTCAACAAACAATGTCAAACCAATGCAGAAAGAGTGCTTTTTTTTTTGAGATGGAGTCTCGCTCTGTGGTGTCCCAGGCTGGACTGCACTGGTGCAATCTTGGCTCACTGCAACCTCTGCTTCCTGGGATCAAGCGATTCTCCTGCCTCAGCCTCCTGAGTAGCTGGGATTACAGGCACGGGCCATCATGCCCAGCTAATTTTTGTATTTTTAGTAGAAATAGGGTTTCGCCATGTTGGCCAGACTGGTCTTGGAACGCCCAACCTCAGGTTATCTGCCTGTCTTGGCCTCTCAAAGTGCTGAGATTACAGGAGTGAGCCACTATGCCCAGCTTTTTCTTGCTGTATTTATTTACTTATTGAATAGCTGGTATAAGCATAGAATAAAGTTTTCAAATCATTTCAAAAAAAGAATACAAAGTGAAAAATAAAGCTTCCTTGCAGTTCCATCATCTGGTCTGCCTCCAAAGAGCTGCTCCTGCTACTCTAGCTACTAGAGATGTGTATGTGTCTTTCTTTTGCACAAATGCATGTGTATTAAACAGACTATTGAATACCACCATTTCCCTTTAGTAATATACCCTGGAGGTCTCCACTATTCTTTAAACCAGTGGCACAGTAGTCCTCTGCTGGTATCAACAAACCATAACTTGTCTAGCCAATCCACTACTGGTAGACATAGTGGCTGTTTTTTGATTGCTCCCAAATACAGACAGAGCTGCAATTAACAGTAGTCAAAGTTGGGCAGGGGTTGAAACTGCAGCTGGTTTTGTTTCTTAAAAGGGTAAATGCCATCAGTATCAGGTAGGAATACGGGTTTCGGAAGCAGGGTCACTTAATCAGTTAAGTGTTATTGTACTTTAGTTACTAGAGAATAATGTATACTAACTAATTGATTTGGTGAGACTTTATGATATGTGGTTTCTACACAAGATGGCCAGATAAAATTATTTTAGTATAGGATATAATTACTTTAACAAAATAATCAATAATAAAGGTGAACATTTACTATGTGCCAGACTCTATTCTAAGTTTTCTATGTGCAATATCTCACTGAATGATATGCTAACACTTTGAGGAAAGTACTAAATTATTACCTCTCCTTAAGAAAGGAAACTGAGGCACAGTTACAAAGCAGGGATTATTAGGATGGGATTATACAGCTCAGATGTTTTAACTCATATCTCAGTTCCATCAACTCCAATTCTACCCCTTATCAATCCAATGCTAAGTATGTCACTCAGCCTTGCTGCCCTTACTTTCCACTTCTCAAGAATGTAAATAATACAATTACTAGCTTTGTAGGGGTTTGGGAGGATCCAGCTGAAATAATTAAGCCTAAAATCTGAGGATATAGACAGACACACAGGATATGCTTAAGAGGTGGCAGTAGGGCCAGGGGTGGCGGTTCACACCTGTAATCCTAGCACTTTGGGAGGCCAAGGCAGGAGGATCATTTAAGCCCAGTAGTTTGAGACTAGGCTGGGGAACATAACGAAACGCTGTCTGTACAAAAAATTAGACAGGAGTGGTGGTGCATGCCTGTAGTACCAGCTACTCGGGAGGCTGAGGTGGTAGGATCACTTGAGCCTGGGAGTTCAAGGATGCAGTCAGCTATTACCATATCACTGTACGCCCGCCTGGGCAACAGAGTGAGATCCTGTCTTTGTAACAACAACAACACCACCACAAAAGAGGTGATAGTAATTCACAGCCAAAAAGCAGTACCCCAAGATGACAACCCTCATTATTTCACCCTCTCCCTAAACATACTACCATTCCCCATGCCCCCACTCACACATACCCACTGTGGGGAGCAGCAGCCTGACACAGAGTGGGATGAGCCACAAATACCCAATGGCAGGGCACACTTGAGGCTTCCTCACCAAGTCAGTGGCCCTGGTAAGCACATGGCAGCACCCACAGCAGGCACCGCAGGCCAGGCGGCAGTAATGTGATCCGAAGCAGTTTCTACAGAGGACTGTATAAATAGCTCCTCTTATTAATAGAGAAGCCTGCTGGCCAGGACCCCGGCTGGAGGTACTCCCTGGTGGGCTTTCCTCAGGGCTGTGGGCAGTGAAGGCTGTGTGGCTTGGACACAGCTGCACAAGTGTCCTCATGCCCTCCAGGGGCCCCGTCTCCTCTCTCCAGCCAGCCTACAATGTCATGTGGTTCTGAGGCCTCCAGAATAAAACCACTGCGAAACCACTGCCTGCTGTTCTGCCTGCCTGTGGCTCCATTCTCACTGAGGGCTCCAGACCGAAGGCTCTGCAGGGTTTAGGAGAGCTGACAGCCCAGGCAACACTAGAGACTGGTTAATTGTGAAGCAATAGCATGTCAGCTATGATTTTTTTTCCTTCCTTCAATATCCTTCCCCACCTCCCCACCCCTCACACCTGACAGCCTCTTTCTATCTCCACGACTTATTAGAATTCCCTTAGAGAAAGGCCTGGGTCTTTATCAGTGAGAAGTTCTACAGTTCTAGGCAACAGGGAATTCGTCTCATCCATCCCACAGAACAGGGAGTGACACTAGAGACAAGAGGCCATCACAATGGTAAGATGTTCAACCTGTCAGCCTGCAAAGATTCGTTTCTAAACAATGCACCCAGCTTGGAGGACTGTGCAGTTCCAAAAGTAGCAGGAGAGAAAAACGATACAAATTTAACGAGCCTCTCCCATGTGCAAGGCCCTGTGCATCATCTGAATAACCATAATAACATCGACAATGTGTTATGATGTCAATGTTACAGAAGAAATAAAGGAAACCCTGAGGCACTAAGCAACTTGTGCAGGGTCTCAGGACTATAGTAAGTGGCAGAACCAGAACTCAAATGTAAGTCTGTTTGCTAACAAAATGAGAGTTTTTCCCACTATATCATATTGAATCCTTAAGAGATGACTTCTATCTTAACACCCTCGACACTCAGAAGGTATTGTTGCCACAGAGCGTGTGGACCAGGATTATACCGGAGAGCACGGGTCAAGTTCTACCACTCACTAAGGCAATTTCAGCCAAAAATCTTGCTTCAGTTCCTTTTCATCTTCAGTCGACTATTAGGGTTAAGATGAAGGATGTGGAAATTTAAGGTAGTGCAGCTTCAAGGTTAGCACCAGTTTTGAGTTCTCTTAGCTTTACCAACAATGTGACACTGTGAAGTTTCTCTAACTTTTCTAAGTATCTATTTCCTCTTCTGAAAAGCAGATAAATTCCTTTTATTATTCTTACATTTTCTTCAGAGACCGGGTCTTGCTCTGTTGGGTGGAGCACATGGTGAGAATGTGGCTCACTGAAGCTTCAACCTCCTGGGCTCAAGCAATCTCCCAGACTCAGCCTCCCAAGCACCTGGACTACAGGCATGGGCCACCATGTCTAGCTAACTTTTTGTAGAGACAGGGCCTCACTTTGTTGCTCAGGCTGGTCTCAAATTCCTGGGCTCAAGTGATCCTTCTGCACCCAGCTGAGAACATGCTTACAAAGAAAATGTTTTAATGGGCTGGGTGCAGGGTCTCAAGCCTGTAATCCTAGCACATTGGGAGGCCAAGGTGGAAGGATTACATGAGGCAAGAGTTCAAGACCAGCCTGGCCAACATGGCGAAATCCCATCTCTACTAAAAATATAAAAATTAGCTGAGCGTGGTAGTGCACATCTGTAATCCCAGCTACCTGGAAGGCCGAGGCATGAGAATCACTTGAATCCAGGAGGTGGAGATTGCAGTGAGCTGAGATTATGCGACTGCACTGTAGCCTGGGTGACAGAGCAATACTCCAGGAAAGGGGAGGGGGAGGGGGAGGGAGGAAGGAGGGAGGGAAGGAGGCGGGGGGGGGGGGAGAGAGAGAGAGAGAGAAAAGGAAAGAAGGGAAGGGAAGGGAGGAGGGGAGGGGAGGGGAAGGGAAGGAATGTTTGATATCAGGCTGGGCAAGATGGCTCATGCTTGTAAACCTAGCATTTTGGGAGGCCAAGGCAGGCAGATCACCTGAGGTCAGGAGTTCGAGACCAGCCTGGTCAACATGGTAAAATCCCATCTCTATTTAAAATATAAAAATTAGTTGGGCATGGTTGCGGGCGCCTATAATCCCAGCTACTCAGGAGGCTGAGGCAGGAGAATCACTTGAACCGAGGAGGTGAAGTTTGCAGCGACTCAAGATTGTGCCATTGCACTCCAGCCTGGGAGACAAGAGTGAAACTCTGTCACAAAAAAAATAACAATAATAAATAAATTTTATATCACAGAGTTGGTGTTAGGGTTAAGTGATGTCTTATTCCCCAAAGGTTTATTAGCACACTGCTACAATTACTGTGACTGTTCCTAAGCAAGAAATATATTTTTTAAACTCATAACCAGTATCTAAAATGAAGGACAGGTGGAAGTGCTCAGTTCTAGAACTGGGCGGAACATGAACTCTAAGAAGTACTGAATAAAGCCTCTGCAAATCACGGGGGCCAAACCAAATGAAAGGTGAAAGCCTGTCTGGCCAAGGAACAAGGGGAACAGGGAGTTAGAACAACACTGAAAATGCTCACTGGAGCATATACCATGCCTGCCCCTGATGGACAGGGCTCACTGATGGTTGAAACTATAAAAGGATCTAGCACCTGGCCACATACCCCTGCCCAGGCACAGTGGCCCTCAGCCTGTTCCTTTCTTGAGGCCTCGTACTTGTAGTGCTCCCTGTCCTCATCATTCACACCTGCTCAGTCATGACCTTCCAGACCACCCTGTTTCTGTTATCATGTCTCCAAAATTCTGCATACAAAAAACACTCCCATATTACTCTGTTCTATTTCCCCGCTACCACTTATCTCCAGTAAGTCTTATTGGTTTCCTCATTCAGTCCATGGCTTCCTTCAACTTAATATAAATTCAGTGAGAGGAGAGGTTTGTCTGCAGGGCCGGAATTGGGTGGGGAGGGGCACAAAATTTAAGGAAAAGCCAAAAACCCAGTCACCAGGACAAAGAATATATTAATCAAATGTTTTTAAAATATCAAAATGAATGCAAAACAAAATTCATGATGAACAAAATATGAAAAGTTTCAATCAAGACAAAAACAGCAACAGCGCCTTGTCAAGCCATCCTGGAACCAGAGGCAAAAGGAAAGGAATCAGTATTACTAATCTTATCTTGATCTAAGCTTTTTATATTGGCATTGTTGTTGTTGTTGTTTTTTGGCATTCATTTTGACTTTCAAAATGCTATACCAAAATATCCTTTATCTTGACTGCTGAGTCTTTGGTGTCCCCATAAGTTTTGCCTGTGTTGGGCGTCCCACTTGTCCCTCCTCTGTCCCATCCTTATTAGTGTCTTCTTCATTCCTATAGCCCCAGCACCCAGAACAGCTCCTGGACAGAGCAGATGCTCGAGTAACTGTTCAATGAAAGCCTGAATGATGCTAGAGAGAATTCCTCAATCCTGTAAGAAACCACTAAGTTTAGAGATATACACAGAATTTGAATATATTCTAACCACAAGCATTAAAGACAGCTTGGATCAGGGAAAGCACTGGGTTACAAACCTAACCAGTTCCATGATGGACTGGATTTATCATCTGGGTGACTACGATGGGCTGAGCTGAGTTCCCCTAGAGTTCGTATGTTGAAGCTTTAACTCCCAGTACCTTAGAATGTGACTGCATTTGGAGATGGGCCTTTAAAGAGGTAATTAAGGTTAAATAAGGCCAGATGGATGGTCCCTGATCCAATGACTGGTGTCTTTATAAGAAGAAGAAATCTGGACACACACAAGACACACCATGCATGCATACAGAGGAGAGATCACTTGAGGGCACAGTAAAAGGCCTCAGAAGAAACCAAATCTGCCCGTACCTTGATCTTGGAGTTCCTGCTTCCAGACTGTGAGAAGATGAATTTCTGCTGTTTAAGGCACCCAGCCTGTGCTATTTGTTTGTTATGGCAGCAGCCTTAGCAAACTAACACAGTGACCCACTTCAAACTTCCTTTCCCCTGCCATGGGCTCACTGATCCTCTGGGAGAATGAAAGTCCTAGAGAAAACATTTCCAAGGCCCCTTCCTGCTCTGATGCTTCTTTAACTGTGGAAGCCTACACCTTTTTTAAACAGACGCAGAAATTATAAATGCCAATATGGAGAATCTAGAGATGAGGGTATGGAATGCAAGTATTTTGCAAATTGTACCAGCTGATGAAATTAAAGTTTCTTTAGATATGTCATCAATAATGGAATCAAAGAGTAACAAGTAAGCCCAAGTGCAGTGGCCCACGCCTGTAATCCCAGCACTTTGGGAGGCCAAGGCAGGCAGATCACTTGAGGTCAGGAGTTTGAGACCAGCCTGACCAACATGGCAGAACCCTATCTCTACTAAAAAACTAGCTGGATGTGGTGGCACACACCTGTAGTCCCAGCGACTCAGGAGGCTAAGGCTTGAGAATCGCTTGAACCCAGGGCAAAGGTTGCAATGAGCTAAGATCACGCCACTGCACTCTAGCCTGGGCCACAGAGTGAAACCCTGTCTAAAAAAAAAAAAAAAAGAATAATAAATAAAACTTTCATCAGTTACTTACAACAAAAATGTGTGAAAAACTTACCTAATGATGTCTAATAAAATAAGTACTGGGTAGATAATACATGGAATATCCATATATACTATGTATAGTAGTTTTACACAAAAACTAAAACGGGGCCAGGCATGGTGGCTCACGCCTATAATCTCAGCACTTTGGGAGGCCAAGGCAGGCAGATCACCTGAGGTCAGGAGTTTAAGACCAGCCTGACCAACATGGAGAAACCCTGTCTCCACTAAAAAATGCAAAATTAGCCGGGTGTGGTGGCACATGCCTGTAATCCCAGCTACTTGGGAGGCTGAGGCAGAAGAATGGCTTGAACCCGGGTAGTGGAGGTTGCGACGAGCCGAGATTGTGCCATTGCACTCCAGCCTGGGCAACAAGAGCGAAACTCTGCCTCAAACAAAACAAAACAAAACAAAAAAACAAATAAAAACACTAAAACCAGACATTCAAAAAATTTTAGTTTACATGATAAAGTATCTTATGTAAGGATAAGTAAGAAAGACTGATATAAAACCATAATGTACAGTTAGATCCTAAAATTGCATATGCACACGTAATAGTTTTTACTAGGTGTTCACAATGGGTATGTCTGGGTAAGAACACTGGTGATTTTAATTCTTCATACATTTCTACAGTGGCCAATTTTTCTACAGTATGTATACTACACATATGTCAAGGTTTCTATAAAGTCTCCATGGAACTAAAATTCCTGATAATCCTAATATCCACATCAAAAACAGAGTTCTTTACATTAAAAGAAAGAAAAGATTGCAGCCTGATTTAAAAGACACTGCAAGGGACAGCAAGCCTAGAGCTCCAAAGGCAGTCATGCCTCGCTCTGTGTGGCGGTGGAGGCAACAGGTAAGCCTCTATTGTCTATCCTTCTATAATTGTACTTCCTGGGAAATAGAGGTGGGCTGACATCACATGCCACTGTTAAGTGGACTCCTCAACCTCCCCGGGAACTGTGAGAAAGTACCAGCCCAGGTGTGTCACTCCTGTTACAAGGCTTCTCACAATGGAAGGACTCTGCTATACACCCACCATGCCCCCAGGATTTCCAGGAGCTCTATGCCTACTGAATTGTAACATACACTTCACAGACAGCCTAGGAAGAGAGAGCCTACAGTAAGGGAGAGATAAGCAGGAGTAGAATTCATCAACAGAGCCCATACACAAATGTTTCTTCCTACAAGTTTGGATTGCAGATCTAGGGGAGTGGGCGATGCTGCAATATGAGAGGATTTTCCCAAAGAGCTCTCCATCCTTCCACCCGCCAGAGGTTTGGGGAAGACTCACACTTCCTGTAGATTCAGCAAGTCCTCAAAACCAGCAGGGTCAATCTCAGAGAGTTTGTTGGAACTCAGGTTTCTGGTAGAGAGAGAGAGAGAGAAAAAAAAAAAAAAGGAATCAACACTAGCCATCATACCCAAGATTCAGAAATCTCCTCTTCTCCTGTCTCCCTAACCCTCAAAATCCTAGCCCTGACCCCATGATCATGTGTCAAGTATCCATAATGATACTGAGATTCACAGACATACCCCTTCTCCACCTGCATCCATAAATAAGTCACTCCAAGCAACTCTGTGAAAACCCAAATGACCCGAGGCTGGCTAAACCCAAATGAATTTCAATCAATATCATTTCACTATTCAGCAACTTTGAAAGAAATTCTAAGGTGAGCCAGTCCTCTACCTACATTAAAGTGTCCTGGTCCAAATGCTTTGCACCATATCAAGTCCAAGGCTATTCTTAACGGCATTTTTTAAAATTAATGTTTTCCTAAGCATCAACATCAAGCAGTAGTAAAGGAGAAAAGGGAAAAAGAAAAGAAACCCTTCATTGTCTAAACCAGTGGCTCTCAACCAGTGATGATTTTGCCCCCCAGAGGACACTTGGCAATGTCTGGACACATTTCTGGTTGTCGCAACTGGTGGCAAAGAGTGGAGGGTGTTACTGGCATCTGGTGGATAAAAGCCAAGGATGCTGTTACAATGCACAGGCAACCCTGCACAACAGAGAACTGCCCAGTCCTAAATGTCAAACCTAGTATTCAGAGGTTGAGAAAGCCTGGTCTACACAAGAGCTTAAGACTAAAAATTGCACAGACAAATAGTCAAAGTTCAATTGAGTGTTTAGAAAATGAACACTGTAAGATCCTGAATCATAAGGCTACTTATGAACACAGTATTCCCCATCTTCACTGAACAAACCGGGAGGAACAGTCACACAGGAGAAAAGGGCCAGTTGGTTGTTGGAAATTCTTGTTGGTGTTAACCACAGGCAGGGAAAGCCTCAGGTAAGCAGCTTTCTCAAGATGATAGCATCTGTGTCAATGGTTCAGAATTACATCCCTCCCTGCTTTATAACCCAGCCATACCCTTAGAGGTGGAGAAAGAGCAAGCTGGACACTATTCCATTAGGTGACCACAATCCCAACCAGACCAGCCTCATCTTTCAGGAACAGAAGCCACAAAGATGTGATCCAAATGGGCCCTAACTTTCTTCGCACAGAAAGTAATCTTTCCATACCTCCAAAGTCTACCCAGCCCTGTGTTTGCCAAAGAGGTTAACATTTTTCATCTCAGCTATTAATTCCATTGATATTACCACCAATTAACAGTACAACTAATTGTGAGTTTAAAGTTTCCAGTCTCAGAAAGTGTCACGTACGTCACAACAATCTTTTAAACTTACTCCAGAGACATTTCAATCAATACTAACCTAGAGCTGAGAGCCATTTCACTGTGAACTCAGAGACATTCATCTAAATAAAAGTCAAACTACACTTGAAACTAATGGTACTTCTGTATTCATGGTACAGCCTGAATTAAAAGCAATTTGTCCAGAGATTATGCTACCATAAAGATTGAAGGTGGTAGTGCTTTAAACTGCATATAGAACTCAAGTTTGAGCTTGTCTGTGCCTGGGGGTATTTATTAGTGGGTACCCAGAAATCCCAACCAATTCACAAACTGAGAGAACTCCTCCACATCAAAAAAAGGACTGAACAAGGCTGGCTGCGGTGGCTCACGCCTGTAATCCCAGTACTTTGGGAGGCTGAGGCGGGTGGATCACAAGGTCAGGAGATCGAGACCATCTTGGCCAACATAGTGAAACCCTGTCTTAAAAAGAAAAAGAAAAAGAAAAAGAAAAAGGACTGAACAGACTGAGATTTTCTTCTGTTTTGAGCAGATTATCATAAAAAGGGGGATGGAAATATTGTTTCTTAGTGTAAAGACACTGTGAGTTTACAATGACTGTAACTTTTGTATCACTATAGGTAACAGGAGCTGTGAAGCTGGAAGAGATATTAGAGAAAGACTCAGAAACCACAAAGGCAAGAGCTTAGAGGACAAGCAAGAGAGACCTGGTGACCCCAACTGGTGTGTAACAAAGCTGACACGGAAGCGTCTGCCGCCCACCGACAGGGGCACTTGCTTCTTGTTCCCTGAAACAAGGGCCAGTGTAATCTCAGCTTTCCAGAGAGGTTCATGATCTGAATTCATGATTTGTCTGGCCCATCCAGGGTTGCTTTATTACTTAAAAAGGAAAAAAAAACCTTAAAAGATTTCATGTATCTGCAGGCCACATTTGGCTCAAGGACCTCCAGTTTTCGCCTCTGATCTGGGCCACTGACACTTGAAGCCATTAGGTTCAAAGGGAACAGTGTGTTTCTGGCTTACACATGAGGCCCGGGTGGAGCTAGGGCTCACCAGGTCTTAACGCAGTTAAACTGATGGCTGTGTTTGGGACTATCTGAAATGAGATCACTTCCCTCATTTCCCACCCAGCAAGTGTCCACAAGTCTTCAGCAACTTGGTATAAAACCATTTAAGTCACAACACCCTTGGGTTTGTCTTTCCCTTAAAGAGCAGGCAAAATGTATTTACATTTCAAAAATGTTATACAAATTTTGCTTTTTAGATAAGGCTACTTGAGCAAAGCGTCTTCCATTCCAGTACAATCAAGAAGCCTAGCAGTATCAGGACTTAACACTGTGATGCCAACAAGCAGCAACAGAGATGAGACACTCAGAAGCAGAAACATAAGTTCTCACAGGGTCAGCCAGAATGCAGCAACTTTTAGAGTTTCAGTGAATTAGAAAAGCCACCTATCAACATGCAAGTGTTAAGGTGCTGCCCAGAAAGGGTGATTCTCCTCTCACAGCACCTGCTGGCGAAACAGAAGACAGCCACCGAGGCTCACGTCCCTTTCTGCTGTGGTCAACGGGCCCTCCCGGTTTTTAAGTCCAAGAATAAGGGACTGAGGAGTGGAGCCAGCACTGTGGACCCTCAATAGGTTGACTAAGAAATGAGGAAAATATTTACTACATTTTCCCTAAGGAACTACAACGGAAATAAAATCTTCAGAGACACTTTCTTATTGGCCCAATTCAAGGAGACAAACTCTGAGCATAAATTTTTTGGGGGGAGAGGACTAGTCTCACTCTGCTGTCACCCAGGCTGGAGTACAGTGGCATGATCTTGGCTCACTGCAATCTCCGCCTCCCAGGTTTAAGTAATTCTGCCTCAGACTCCAGAGTAGCTGGGATTACAGATGCCAGCCACCACACTAGGCTCTTTTTTTTTTTTTGTATTTTTCATAGAAACAGGGTTTCACCATGTTGGCCAGGTTGGTTTCAAACTCCTGACCTCAGGTGATTCACCCACCTTGGCCTCCCAAAGTATTAGGTTTACAGACGTGAGCCACCGCACCTGGCCTGAGCATAATTTTTTTTAATGTGGTAAAATACATATAACATAAAATGTGCCTTTGTCACCATTTTTAAGTGTACTATTCAGTGGCACCCAGTTGTGCAGCCATCACATGGTTGTGTCCATCTCCAGAACTTGAGAACTTTTTCAACATCCCAGACCGAAAGTCTGTACTCATTAAACACCACCTCCTCGTTCCCCTCTGTCCTAGCCCCTGGCAACCACCATTCTACTTCTGTCTCTAAGAATCTGACTACTCTAGGTACCTCGTGTTGGTAGAATCACAGAATAGTTGTCCTTTCATGACTAGCTTAATTCACTTAACATAATGTCTCCAAGATTCATCATGTTGTCACATGTGTCAGAATTTCATTTTTTTTTAAGAGACAGGGTCTCACTCTGTCACCCAGGCTGGAGTGCAGTGGTGCAATCATAGCTGACTGCAGTCTCAAACTCTTGGGCTAAAGTGATCCTCCTGTTTCAGCCTCCCAAGTAGCTGGGACTACAGGTGTACACACCACCACACCTGGCTAAATTTTATTTTTTTAGTAGAAATGGGGGTCTTGCTATGGTGTTGCCCAGGCTAGTCTTGAACTCCTGGCCTGAAGCAATCCTCCCACCTCGGCCTCCAAAATGATGGGATTATGGGACTGAACCACTGCATCTGGCAGAATTTCATTTCTTTTTAAGGCTAATATTCCAATGCATGTATATACCATATTGTGTGTATCCATTCATCACAGATGGCATTTGGGTTGTTCCTCCCTTTGGCTTTTGTAAATAATGTTGTTATCAACATTGGCATTTTTTTTTCCAAATTAAAAAAATTTTTTAAACAAAGTTTTTTCAAGCCTTTTCATTGCTTACAGACAACACTCATTTCTCAATAAATAAGGAAATACACTTAGCCCAACAGCTCTGCAGAAAGGAGTGTGAATTCCCATCTGAGATCCCAAGAACAATCAAAGGGTTAATCAGTAAAAACCTTTAATGAGGCCCTTCTTTCAGGTGGCAGCTGACATGCACACACATCTAAAGCATCTCACTTATTTCTATGAACACGATCACCCTGTACCAGGCCTGACATCTGAATGTGTCTTCAGTTGAAGGTTTCAGATTCTCCTGTCAAAACAATTCATCTGTCAGTAGGACAGATGCTGTCAAAAGCATTTCTGCACCTTTCAGTAGCAAAGAGGAGAGGAAAGAAACCTCAGAGAATTTAGTTACTGCCAATTGCAGCTTTAATTAAACATTTTGTCAGCCATTGTCATAACACAAATTTTCCCTGTTCTTGCACAAAGGGTGCGCAGATCTCTTAACAATTGAGCCCAGCAATAGATATTCTTTCAGCTAATCTGCTGAAAGATGACCGTTCGGCCCACTGTTTGCAGAACACACAAGAGGTACCTCTGCAGAGAACAGCTCAAGTTTTATCCAGGAATCTGAAAAGCAAACTGTTTAACAGCGCACGACGATAGTCTGCTCACTGAGCATGTTTCCTGACAAGCCCCCCTGCCCCAACCCCAAGGAATCTGAAGAGCTAAAGTCTTTCGATAGCTGCAAAATCCCCACCATGATCTAAAACCTGTGCTGTCCGACTGAGTAGCCACTAGCCATGTGGCTATTTACATTTGTATTTAAATGAAATTAAAATTACATAAAAATTAGGAATTCAGTTCCTTGGTCACACTAGCTGTATTTGAAGTGTTCAACAGTCACCTGTGGCTAGTGGCTATCAAAATGCAGAATGCAGACGGGTTATTTCTATCAGCACTGAAATTTCTATTAAACCGTGCTGTGTCTAAAACACAAAATAATCAACAAATAGGTCTAAATCATGAAATAATCCTCAAATACTTCAAGTAAAATGTCACCTACAGAAGAAACTTGAATCAAAAAAATAAATCTGAGTTACCCAATAACTCAAGAACTATGTAAAAGGATGTGGTGGGGGACAACATGGGTATTAACACAAGTCCTTTAAGCACACAAAAAGTTCTGAACTATCCCAACAGGAGAAAGGGGCTTCAAAAACTGAAGTCATAAGAAAGACACTCTTAATAAAAACTGCCCTCAGAGTATAATTCTACAGGCTTAATCGGTATTTATGTAATCTGACCAGCACCTTCCTGGATTATAACCAGAACCACATATTATAAACTTGGCAAATGCTATTCAAAGCTGGTGAACAGTAATTCATTGACTCCTTGGAAGTTGAGGGATAAAAAGTTCTGTTTACTTTTCAGTAAGCTGTGGTGAGGAAATAACTCCATTTCGTTAGACAACAGAATTATCACTTCATCCCCAAAAGCAAGCACTGCTCACAGACCACTAAGGAACACAGACAAGTCTCTCACTGTGAAGAGGAGCACAACCCATGGCTCTGTTTTTCAACATTAACAGAATAATTCAAAGTGGAAGAAATTGGTCCTAAATCTGTAACAAGCATTCCCTGAAGAATGAGGTTTTCATACTCGGTTTGGTTTCCAGGCTAGCCTATTTCCCATTACTCAACTCTGTCTGGACTCCTGAATGTCACAGTATTTTGCATACTTTAAGCTTTCAGATGTTTGCTAAACTGCCTAACACAGCTGGAAAGAAAGTGTGAGGCAATACAACAACCCAACTTCTGAGCACCTGTGGGCACCCAGTTCTGGCCTAGGAACAATGGGCTCTTGCCATTCATCTCTTTCTCAACCTCAGAACTTGCACTATCTGCCACTTAAAAAAATTGCCTGCTTCGGACTAACTGGAAAAAGGTGATTGCTCCTTTCAAAATTTCAAGCGGTGCAAATGAGGAAGAACATGCAACAATGTTTAAGTTATTTAATCCTTTAAGATTTTAAGACCGTTTCTAATGCATTTTTACTTTCTGAGGAATTACACAGTACACATCAAGTTCCAATGAAATCACCACATTATGTTCCCATGTTATAAGGTTTTATGAGAATAAGACTCTGTTTAAATCTTAGAATATTAGATGGTCTTATCTTTTTGTCTATTGTGATGCTCTCCCCTTGTTAACCAAAAACCACAACTGAACAAGCGGTTAACACACATTAAAGGCTTATATTAAAATGACAAAATTGCATCTTGAACTGGAATCATTCCTCTAATATCCTATCCAAGGATTTCCACTCAGGAGAAGCTTCTGCACTTGCTGCTTTCTCTCTTCAGTCAGCTAAGCAGCCACATATTCCCTACACGGGGGCTTGGCTAAAGAACATACTCTGCAAATAATCAAATGAAAAAAATCACTCAGATCTCAACATGATACAAATAGCTCATTTTGTAAGCTTCTGGGCAGTTGCATTTCACAAAGTCAGTGATGAGTAACAGTTACTTCCATTTTTGAAAATTTTACATAGACCATTATCTATGCAAATGAGGGAAACCTAAAGGTGACTCAAAATAGGAGATACTATACGTACAGCCATATATGGACCCAGACTCACTGTTTATTTGTACTCCTTAAAATCAGCTAAAATAATCAGTGTAGGCCTCTGAAGTCTAATACCTATGACATTAACTGAGAGAAGAAACTCATGCCTGCTTCCGTAATCCCTAAGGTTCTTCTATGTGCTTCTTGACCTTACTAGTTCACACGTCATCCTGGTCTGTAGCTAATTTGAGTACAAGTCTACATCTTTTCCCTGTAGCACCCAACAAATGTCAAATTTGACACATATTTATTGTTTGTCTACAAGGTATACCACACTGTGATAAACTGATAACAAATTAGGGTAAGATCTAGTCTGTGATCTGAAGTGGTTTACAATCTACTGGTCAAGTTAAGACACCTGGCTGGGTGCGGTGGCTCACGCCTATAATCCCAGTATTTTGGGAGGCTAAAGTCGGGAATCGCTTTAGACCAGGAGTTTGAGACCAGCCTGGGCAACATAGTGAGACCCTGTCCCCACCAAAAAAAAAAAAAAAAGAATCCTGAGCAAATAACTACAGCTCTCCTAATGCAAGCATTCTGCAATGGTAGATCAGTAGTTACAAACTGGTAGTTTGTGGGTACAAAGCTGGGCTGCAGGGAAACCTGCTTGTTTCTGAATGAACAGCATCTGAAAGTTTTCATCAAAAACTAAGAGTCTCAGCTTTTCTTGAAAATAATCACTGGGCCAGCATTCCTAATAGAAACAATCAACTACATGCATTTAGCAAGCATTCCAATGACCACAGACCTCACCACTCCTTACTGTCTCACCCCGACACTCTTTACTCACTGGCAGTATCTTCCTGGCCGCTGTGAGATCTGAGTTTGTTGTCCCTAGTATGAATAACATGAATGAAGTCCAGATGGCATCCAGAGCAGGAAAGATCAGTTGTAATGAGAAAGGTTTATCAAAAATGCAAGATTTCAGCTAAGCCTAGAAGAAGAGCATGTTTTTTTGAGGAACAGTCCGGGGAAATGAGGCCAGAAAAGTAAAATAAGGAATGGAGGGCATGGAGTAAAATAAGCAAACAAAAAGGCCAAGATGTCAGGACCTCCGAGAAAGGAAAGGGCAAGACAGAAATGGTTTTACAGCAAAGTTGAGAAGAAGAGCCCCATGCTGCCAGGCCCACAACCCACCAGGCAGTTAAGTCAAGGGTTATATAAACCTTAGCAAACCTTAGTGCCAGGTCCCTCACGAACATTAATCTATAGGGCCATTAAAGTTGATTTTCATAAGAACAAAATGTCTCCTTGTTGATCTACTTAAAAGTTCTGAACTAGATAATCAAGAGGCCCAATTTGTTTTCTCACCATCACTGAAGGCAGTTAGCATTTGCTTTCTATACTACCCCTTAAAATGGGAGATTCCAGGATTTTCCCACCAAAAATCTTAGTTTGGCCAAAAAGAAACAAAGTAATTAGTTATAACGGGTTTTGTTTTGTTTTGCTTTACTTTACTTTCAGCAGTCTCATGCTTAGAGCAGTTTAGTACTGGGGAAAGCCCACAAATTTCCCATAATAGTCCCTTGTTAATATGGTATATGCACCATTAACCCCCAAAGATTAATTAATTTAATTAAGAGGAGGCACTCGGACAAACCAGCTCGGCAGTTGGTGGGGATTTTACAAGCAAAAGGAATTTGGGCAGGGAATAGCTGCTGCCGGAGGCTGACCCTCCCACAGACCTGCCACAAAGGGAACATCACCATGGCCACCCCAGCAGGGAAGAGATGCCTACAGCCACCATTTGGCTTTGCTATTAGAGAAGTGCTTTGCAGAGGCTTACAAATGGGGAGGAGTCAGAAGTCTAGTCACTTAGGATCACCTATTCTCTACTTTATCATCTCCAAACACACACACCCCACACACACACAAATTCACCCTTTCACATAGTCCTTAAGCTCTACGGGAGACTTTCCAAACTCATCACCTGCACAACAGCCCCCTCCCCACCCCAGCCTCACCCCATCCAGTAACAGAGCTGAATCTCTACCTCCTGGGAGCCCAGTCATTCTGCAGAACAGAGGGGGGTTGGAACCTCGGAGCCAGGTGCTCCCTGCTCCCATTGATCTCTTCCCCCAGGTGCCCTGACAGCCTGGGACCCCAGCTGCTGCAGGGAGAGCAAAGGCTCATCCATCCCAACCAGCCAGAAGGAGGGCACAGGGGGGATGGAGGGCAGCCAGAGGGAAAGCTCAGAGGTTCTCTAAGTTAAAGAATGGCAGAGGGTTCTCATAAATGAAAACTACGCTCTACTGCAGCAGAAAACGGAGACTTTTGCTTCTGGAATAGTGAAAACAAGTCAGGTAAAAAGGACAGGAAATAACGGATAGGTAAAAGTGGGAAAGAGGACACATTAACCTGGGATAAATCTGGAATCCTAGGTTCACCGAGTGCTTTGTAAAGTCTGCCAATGCTCCTCTGGTCACAGATTACTGTTTTCCTTTCCTAAAACCTCACCTTTACCCCTCCATATCTTCCCCTCCACCACCCGGCCCCTGCTAAACATCCACTTTCAGGAGATTGATTGGCTTCTTGTGAAACCACCAATGCAAAATCCAGGGTGTCTCTGAAAACGTGACGCAGCTTTAAAATTCACTGACTTCGGAAGTACATAGGAAAGATGCAAACTAGTAATGAAAACTTCTTTGATGGCCATGTGCCACACAACAGAGTTTAATTGTGTAAACTTTGGCACAGTCACCATCTATAAGTGATGCTGCGATGAATCTCGTCTTCCGGCACTTAACGGTGAGAATCACTCACTTAACGGTGAGTGATTTTATACACTACATGCCCACACCTAAGGGCCCTGAGATGAACACTGCGATCCAAGAGTATTTTAACACAGACCCATAAAATGGGTGGCCAGAACAGGGTGGCCAAATTCTAAGCCTGCCTTTCTGGCAGAAGGTACAACCATGGATTTCACTGAGATAAAGGGATAAGAAAATTCTATACCAGTGACTCTTGATTCTTTAAGACTGAAACCTCCAATAATATATTACTTCCTCTGGGTGCAACAGACACAGATTAAAACATGAAAACAAACAAAAAATCCCTTCCCATCTGAGTCATTCATTTCACACTATTGTAAACACTCTTGTCTAGGACTTTCTTAGGACCGGGAAAGGATCAGGCATTTTGAGCCTTTTTAACTCTGATTTTTGACAATTCACTCTCTAACATAATCCAATCAATGAAAATATTAGTACAAAAACCTCATGTTACAGAAATGTATGCCAAAAGATTAAAAAAAAAAAAAAAAAACACCTCAGTGGTGACTCACTTCTGGACATGTAGTGATTAGAGGTGGTTGTTGTTGTTTTTTAAAGAAATTGAGAAGGGCAATTTTAGGTAAATACCCTTCTAGTTACAAAAGAGCAACGTGTAAGTTGCCTATTTGTTCTATTTAAAGAAGGAAATGAAAGTGGTTTGTTTTAAACAAATACATCTGTACAAACAACAGCTTACCTTAGTGTTACTGGCATCTCCTTCATTCCCCATCCACAAAAAAATTTAAGGGACAAATGACATAAGTGGGTGTAACTACCTTCCCAGGCTGGAGCTTCTCATAAGGAAAACCCTTCCTGGAATGCCAGAAGTTCCCTGGGGTATGGGAGTCTTCTATCAGCCTCCACTGGAACTTACACACAGCCTTTATTTTTCAACAGTGTGACATGACACCCACAGCTAACTAACGTCTCTGTGAGGTCTCTTGGTGCCTGTCTGAAGCCCAAGCATCCAAAATCTATAAAGCTAATATACCATGTTTACTTGCATTTGCCACAATGCTCTGCATTACAAACGGATTAAGTATAAGGTATCTTCAAATATTATTTTCTAGGTTTAACCTCTCTTCCTTTCTCGGCTGCCTCAAAACTTAACAATGTAGATCACACAAATACGGATAGCAGATCCCTGGTATTACATCGGCCAAATTAGAAAAGCGAATTTACCCCCAACTTTTCAAGAATACATCCGCTCCATTACAGGGAGGCACGCGACTATCTCTAGCTAACTATTTTAAAGAAAACACACAGTTTTAAAAGGTCAGCTGTCTGGCCCACAGTGAAGGTGCTGACTTTATTAGCTAGCTTATCGGCTTGGGATCTCGTCCTGTTCACTTTTTCCATTGGGCTTCTTAAAGTTTATGTGTGTCATGAAATGCTTAGCTAAAGCCAAAACGCTAAGTTTTCCTCTCTGCAGTACTAAGACGTCGTGAAACACTCTAAATTTAAAAGACCACCCACCACACAATTTTCCCTGTTTAGGGGCGTGGGGCAGTGATGCTTTTCCTGGTTCTGGCTGTTGAAATGGCTGAGAAGACACGAAGTCAAGGTTCAAAAACCACAAAGTATTTCAGCATGCATTATTGTACACAGACTATTCTGCTATTAAAACATGGAACTTCCTTTTCATTGAAATTACAAGCACGAAAAAGCAGATGATGCATGCGACCTCCATTCTTGAACATATTAAAATTTTGCTGTGTCAAATGGAAAACTGGCTATGAAAATGACTGAGGCACAACACACTTTTCTTTTTTTTAACTCATTCACCAAGGTCCCTAAAAACAATGCCTTGCCTCTTTCACAAGATCCACCTACATTCTTTCTTTTTTTTTTTTGAAATGGAGTTTCACTCTTGTCACCCAGGCTGGAGTGCAATGGTGTGATCTCAGTTCACTGCAACCTCCATCTCCCTGGTTCAAGTGATTCTCCTGTCCCAGCCTCCCAAGCAGCTGGGATTACAGGTGCTCACCACCACGCCCAACTAATTTTTGTATTTTTGGAAGAGACAGGTTTTCACCATGTTGGCCAGGCTGGTCTCGAACTCCTGACCTCAAGTGATCCGCCCACCTCAGCCTCCCAAAGTGCTGGGATTACAGGCGTGAGCTACCGCGCCTGGCCCTATCTACATTCAATGTGGCTCGGTGTATCACCCCACCACACATCTGTCCCCCCGCCATCCCACTCCCATTTGCAGGTCCAGGTCATCTACTCATAAAGAATGTGTCTTACAGGATTGACCCTAGTGGTACATTCCACTCACTAAAGTAGATCTTAACTAAATAATGAATACTGGTGCCTGTGGAATATGAGTCCATTTTTTTTTTAAACCAATCACCAGCAAAGACGGTTAAATGCCTTACCAAAAGTCAATTATCAGTAACTCCTTTTAGAGGTTCAGTTACAGGCAGAAATTTAAGAAATACCATGTGTACTTCTAGATACTCCATAGCCTCTCTGTGCACTGGGGAAAGACAAGAGCCATTCAATTCACAGACATACCAAAATGAGACATGGACAAGATCAGCCATAATGAGGCAGCTGCCCTATGAAAACATCTAGGACTTAGCCTAACACTTGCTATATAATGAACACACAATCTCCCAGGTTCTACCAATTACTCCCTTGGCAAATGCAGGTTTGTCAAAGTCTCTGCCTAGCCTCTCCTACATCAAATGACTCCATCATGACTTCCCTTCAATAAACATGCTATCTTTGGTAGGAAGGTAGAAGGGTGGAGAATGACTTGCATCCCTGCATACTTCATACTAACAAAATTAGGCTGGTTTTGTTCTATGCCCTGAGATACAGGGGACCAAAGGATTGTGGGTGAGAGCAGTTTGCTGGAAAAGGCAGGCACTCAGCTATCAGATGCAACCTGTACCCCAGCTAAGTCTCCTCAAACCGGCTTTCCTTTCTCCTCACTCCCCCACACTCAGTCCTTAACTACTGTCAAAATAAATAAAAGCTGTTCTAATCCCAGGTCTGGTCCTCATGGCCGCACAAACATGACTCTGCAAAACAGTGCTGACAACTGCATTTACCTGTGGCAAAGTGAACCAGGATCGATAAGCCAAAGTGGGTTTAGATTTGGTTAGGTTTAAGCTTACGTAAGTACAAAGAGAAAACCACCCACTTTCAATTTCAAAGAACCAGTGCAAAAAGCACCTGCACAAACTCATCAGGATGGTTTATAAGGTCACAAGCACCTGAGAAAAGATCGTTTATTCCTAGGGGCATGAAACAAATGGCAGGCCTGTCACACTGCTAGTGTCAATATTTATAAGGCCTGGGTTTTCAGGATGGTATAAACCAGGCACCTTTTCAATTCAGTTATTCACATAATTCGCTACTACAAAGCCCCAAAACAGAGATTCTTTTACAGCTTGAATTTCTTTTCTTCCACTTCCATACACAGGGGGCTGGCTGCAGAACCCACGGTCTATGTCAGCAATAATCCCTGCAGCATGGGAATAAAGTGTACAATGTATTTCAGAACTGCTGATATCAAATGGCATTGCACCTGAGGACAATGAAGAGGTGGGGAAGGGAAACAGAGCACCTGCTTTCTTCCTTCCTATGGCAAGCATGTTTTTTGGAAATGAGCAAAGCTTAGACCCTATAGTAAAGTAAATGAACCTCAAGAGTCACACCTAGGAATGTCTAAGTGTGACTTACACTGCAGGATTAATCCCGCAACCAATACTCAAAGGTATATAAAGCTCAAATAGTCCTATCTGGCCACCTCCAATTCTCTCCAACTCCTTCCTCCTTCACTCCTTTCCCCCTTAGCCTCCCCTCTCCCCCAGATAAAGGCCTAATCACAATTCTCTTTCCCCAGTAAAAGTCAAAAGAAATAAGCAGTCCATTACTATTAACTTTAAGAGGTCCAAGAGACCTCTGAAAAACAGCTGTGGAAACCAGGTTCACAAATGGATTTCTCCAAGTCTCTACCTATCTCTCAAAGTCCTTAAATCCCCCTTTTCCAAGATGCCACACTGCAGCTCCCTCAGTCAAATCTGCTGGCATCTTCCTGCAAGACATACTGTTGTATAAATCAAAGTACTAGAAAAGATAGCTGTCTCTCCAGGGTCACATTAAAGAACCTGCCTCAAAACCCTCTTTAAAAGTCGCTAGCTAAGTGACAATCAGTAGATTTCTCAAGCCAGCTTCCTATTATTCACTAAACCTAGTTTTCTGATTCCATACACAGAATTCTTCCCAACTACCGGGATCTTTACCAAAGTCCTCACGAGGACTCTGGATACTCAGTGCAGCCTAGTAAGGATCATCCTACTTATATATCCCAGCAGGCTGCAAAACACTTCCATTCTCTTCGAAGCGAAATTGTGATGGCACAACTGATGTGTCATGATGCATGACACACACGTGGTCCATAAGGAGCCAGCATTCCTACCCCTACTTTAAATACGCCTGAGAGTAGGCAGAAACTGAGCCCAAAATGGTAGCAGCTGAGGGTGTGGTCACTTTTATTTTTTTCTTACATAAAAATACACTTAAGCAGCCAGTATTTCCTCACACACGCTGAAGTTAATAATTCACAAACCAACTAACATTCATCAAGGATCAGAAAATTTAAAGGTTGTTTGCGCAAACACTCCTGTTCTTGCTCTTACTTAACAGCTGGTTTATTTAACTGATGGCTGCTGTTGCCATTAGGGCCAGGTGGCACTTCAAAATGTTATTTGTTGAGCCAGACACACCATGACCCGGGTCATCTGCCCTCTGGATTCCATGGTATCCAAACTCCTGTGCTTAATTTTGCCTCTCAGACGGAACAGTTAGATAATTCTGGCAAGGCAAAAATACAGGACAAGATGATCCTAGTTTGCTGTTAGAACATTACTGTGATTATCCTCTCCCTTTTCTAATCTGGCTCCTCCAAATGGACAATCCCCAAAGATGCCAAGGCACAATGGAGCAGTAGGTAGGGCTGGAATAACCTCATCCAAGAGGCAAGCTGCCTAGACTTCAGACCAGGATGTCTTATTACAAGGGGAAGATCAGTTTCTATACCTCCGTCATCCCCTAAAAAGGAGGACCCAATCCCCTCTCGCCCCAAATCTTATCCTCTCCACCTTTCTTCCTTTATCTCACTTAAATCCATTCTTTCATTTTTAAAGATGTTATCAGCAGAACCAGAAATGTAAAATCACGCATAGGTATATTGGGGATATACCTACGGAAAGGGGAGGGGCAGGAGGAGCCGGGAGGAGGGTGATCTAATAAAGCCTTCACCAGCAACTATTTGAGTGGCACACTACAGGATAGGAGGATTACCAAACAGCTGTTGGCTGTTGTTTCGACCAAAGAAAATTAAACCTTGAGGGTATGAGTTAGCTGCAAAGCCATGGACTTCCTACCAACACATGACACACAGCCTGGGTTTGTAGGCCTGCAATGGCTTCAAGGCCACATTAACATCTACATAAGCCTTGTTAAAGAGGTTACACATTAACCACAGCACATCTCCACACCTTTTATTAGGTGATAGGATGAAAATCCTATCACCTCCACCATCTCCACACCTTTTATTTCCCGCCTTTGAATGGACTTTCTGGAAGCTGCTACCACAGAATTAGAAATAAATGGAGATAAATCCAGTTTTTAGTTTTATGTTTTTGTTGTTAATACACAACTAATTTCAGCGCATGCAGGAGGTCCTGAAAAGGTAACCCAGTTAACCCCAGTGGGGCAGAAAATAACAGTTAACCCCAAAGGGCAGATGTGTACAACAGTCAACTCATGGTTATCTCGACAGGTGTGCGTAGGCAGGAGTTTCAGGGACATGATAAAGCAGTGTCCCGGATATTGTCAAGGCAGAAAACTCAACGGTAACTCACAGTTGGTGTGGAAATAAATACACAAGTGTTTATTAAGCATCTGCTGTGTGCCAGGAGGGCCACACAGGTCAATAAGGTAGGCACTGCCTTCAGGGTCTGCCCTCACATTTAAGACTCCAAAGCAATTTCCCACAACAGCTGTTTATAATGCAGATTCCCAGGTCCTGGCACCCTAAATTCTGACTGGAGGACTAACAGAGGCTACCATGTCATTATTATCTCACTTGTCTAGACAATTCAGCCCACTGACCATCTCCCTAACTCATGGATCTCCAAGAGTTGGGTGCGGGGAGTCAGTGTTTTTTTCAACATGTCCCCGAAGGCCTTTTCTCAAGCTCACCACCACCCTCCTGTCAGTTTATCTAGAATGGGACTAAAGAGTAGGAAATTAAAAACTAAACTCAGAAAACCGGACCCTCTACACCCAGGTCTGCAGAAATTTAGTACTAACTCCCTGAGTAGCTCAATGAGCGATTTTTCTTCTGGTTTCTTGCTCTAAAGAAAACCACTGCAGACTTTGGCTCCCTTTCCCATTAAAAGCCACCGGGGCCATAGTTTTCAATTAGCTCTGTCAGCCC
Organism: Aotus nancymaae; assembly: GCF_030222135.1. Taxonomy (NCBI): domain Eukaryota; kingdom Metazoa; phylum Chordata; class Mammalia; order Primates; family Aotidae; genus Aotus; species Aotus nancymaae. Next base: position 638,582 of record NW_026988460.1, read on the forward strand.
ACCACCCTGCAGCAGCCCAAGTTCAATACATCCTCCCTTCCCCCAGCTTCTGGTCTCCACCAAGCACTTCACACCTCCCTATTGTAAACCTGTCCAGAGCAATTACCCTCCCTGCACTTGGACAGCCTCAATACTGCACTTCTGTCTAATTTATAGCTGCAAAGCTCCATGGGCAAAGCAGACCTGCCCTGGAACAGAGGAAATGCAGAGAAAACGGTCAGGCTCTTCCATAGATGCATGTGCACTGCCAATTTCCTTAGGTTACAGGACAGCAAATTCTCCCATTCTCCTACTGACACTATGTAATAAGCTCCCCTAGAGCCTCTGAAGTCTGGATTCACTGCAAGAAGAACCAGTGCTCTTTCCTGCCACATTTTCTTTTCCGTCGAGCTTCTAAATGGGGGCAAGTTATCAGGTAAGTAATGTCCATTACACTTCTACCTGAAAATCTTAAAAGTCTTAAAAATAAAAACTCTTCTTGCCTGAGGAAGACAGACAAAGCACACTACCAGGGGAATACCCCAAGCTGTTTGAAATTGTACTTTCTAAACATGCTCTGCTTACCACTGAGCAATAAAAAGACAAAGGACCCAATTAAAATACAGGCAAAGAACCTGAATAGACATTTCTCCAAAGAAGATACACAAATGGTCAATAAGCACATGAAAAGATGCTCAGTGTCATTAGCCATTAGGGAAATGCAAATCAAAACCATAACAAGATACAACACATCCACTAGGATGGCTAAAATCTAAAAAGACAGATAACAGCAAGTGCTGGTGGGGCTGTGCAGAAGCGGGAACCTTCATATCTTGCAGGTAGAAGTGCCACATGGTCCACACAGCCCCTTCAGGAAACAGTTTAGCAGTTCCACAAAAAGTTAAACACAGAATTGCCATATGACCCAGTAATTCCATTCCTAGGTATATGCCCACGTTATACACTCAAGTGAAAACATATTCACCACAAAAACGCATGCACAAATGTTCACAGCAGCATTGTTCATTACAGCCAAAAAGTGGAAATTAACAGTGTCCATCAACTATGGATAAAGAAAATACGATCTCGCCTCACGATGGGAGCATTCTTCAGCCATAAAAATTAATGAAGTACTGTTACCTGCTACAATCTGGAAGAACCAGGAAAACACTGTGCTAAGTAAATAAGTAAAAGAAAAGGCCACATACTGCATGATTCTGTTCATATGAAATGTCCAGAACAGACAAATCCATAGAGAAAGTAGATGTTGCCAGGGGGTGGGAGGAAGGAAGAATAGGCAGAGAGAGTGCTGATGGGTACAGGGTTTTATTTTGGGATGATGAAAAAGTTCTAGATTATTAGTAGTTGCACAACTCTATGAACATACTGAAAATCCAGAATCCTATCATTTAAAACGATGAGTTTTGTGGTATTTGAATCACATCTCAATAAAGCTGTTACTTTTTTTAAAAAGTCCCGTTGCCTGCCTTGGCAGGCTCTCAGAATTCCAGGCTGAAAATGCCACCTAGATATTTCTATACCATAGAAATGCAGAAATAACTGCTCCTCTATGTGCCAGGAAATAAATGAACACCCAATCAGCTTCTTTGTGCTTCCCAAATTGTCCTACACTTACTCCCGAGCCCTGCCCGTGAGTCTAGCAGGTGCAGAAAATCTCAGCTAGAGTTTACCCTCCCGCAGAAAACAAATTCTTCGCATTTTGAAAGAGCATTTCTTTTCTTCCTTTGAGAAATTATTTAACAAGGCTGTGGAAAGCAGGATTCCCAGTGGCCAGTCATTCAAAAATTAAGACCAAGCCAGAAGGCAGGAGGAAATGTCACCACAACAGGAAAAAAATAAATTAGTTAGATTAAGATTCGGATATAACCCTTTTCTGTGGTGGGGGCCGACAGATTTGAGAATAATAGCACACGATTTCAGGAAAGTCCCTCCAGAGTAAAAGCTGGGAGGGCGGGGGTGTGAGACTATATGTTTCAGTGTTGGATTAAAATTTGTTGAAGTTGATTGAAAACAGATATAAATGGCCAATGGTCCCCCTGCACAGCACAGGTATGCTGGTCCTCTGTGGCTGAGGTCCCTCTACATCTCAGACCACACCTCAGCACTGCCCTCGCCAGCAAAGGTGCAGTTAACCAGGAGGGCCCAAAGTCTAATGGGGCCAAGATGCTACACAACATCAAAGAGATTCCAGTTGCTACCCTCGTGCCATAAACTCTTTCAGCCAACATCATTCACACTTTCAGAGTGCAAAGTTCACTCTGATATTGGTGGCTTTCTCACTTTGTAGCTTTTTTGGCAAGTGCCCCTTGGCCTGGTTGTTCATTAATATATAATCAGAACATTAAAAGCATTGTTTCACCTTCTAGGGAGGCTGTGGCCAATTTAATAAAGCCGGCATTGTCCCTAGGGTGGGGGGAACCACCTGGAAATTGGCAGAAAATTCAAAGATGCAAAGACCAGAGGGTGTCTGTATACACACACACACTCACATGCACACACACATGCACACGAGTTAAGTGTTTCACAAGATGTTTTTGATATTCCCCATGGCAAAGGGGCAAAATTAAAATGCTTCTCTCACCACAGAAATTGACCTGGCATTTCTTTCCCTTAAGCCTTTCAATACCAAATTACTCCTTACCTTTAAAACCTTTATAGGAAGTAGTGATATTTGTGTCAGGAAGACAAACAAGAAGGGATTGTCTGAAACTCTATCAAAATTATCTATGAGAATGCTGGTTCAGTACACTACTTTTACTTTTCAAATCACACGCACACAATGACAACTCACTTTCGAGACCATGTTTACTTTGCTGAAAGCCACATTCTAAACATGGGCTGCTTGCAGAAGGGAAGCAGCTTACAATTCAACCTTGTTTATGCTCCAAGTAGGTTTGACAGAAAAACCACATCAATTTGTTTTAACATAATTTCCATTTGCTGGAAGCTGTTCCTGAAAGGTTCTCAGCCATGCTAATTTGCACTGATTCCTACCAGCTGTAGGTACCAGGCACCCTGGCCAGACAGGGCAGCCTGGGCACAGGCATGCTGGCTCTGCAGAGGGCTGCTGCTGTGCGGGATCCACAGAGCCACTTCAACAGTCCCCTCCAGAACACACAGTCCACATCAGTTTAAGAAGAACCCAAAAACATGTCCTGGTTCAGTCAAAGTGTGTGACCTGCCCGCTGAGAGCACAGTTTTCTATGCAATTACACCTGTGCTCTCTCAGAAACACAGCTTCTCTAGTACCAAAGCGATGTACTGTGATCAAGCCCAAAGTCCACAGTTGAGGACAGCAGATGATTTACTGGGCTGAGCATCAAAAGAGGATGGAAACTCAAAAAGGAAATATCTGAGAGTACCCTATGAAATATCTGAGAGTACTTCATCCAAAGAAATGCAGATTAAAATAATCTGAGGCAACTTCCATCCATTAAACTGGTATATGATGACAGAAATAAAAAGCATTTAATGTTTGTGAGGGAGGGTGTGGGACAAGCATAAGTTTACAGGTAAGTTGGCAGCCTCTTTCTTAGAGGCAGTGGTACTGAAAGTATTAAAAATCTGCATTCTCAGGGCTATCTGGATTGCATAATTCATTCTAAGGAAAAATGAAATGGTTAAACATTTATGCGTAAGGATGTCTATCAAAGCTTAGCAAAAAGCCTAAATTCCCAATATCAGCGAAATTTTATGAGTTTTATAGTAAGTTTTGTAATCATTCATTATAGAATATTAAAGCAAATTTTTAAAACTGTTAAAAGTCAGGGGAATATTCATGATATTGAGTCTTTAAAATGTTAACTGAAATAGGTATTCAGCCTCAGACATTACTGGAAATGGATACACCAAAATGATAATAATTTTATCACTGGATAATGAAATAAGTTGTTCTTTTTTCTTTTGTACTTTCTTCTTTATTCAATAAATGCCTAACATATGTCACCAGAAAATCAAAAGTAGTAAAAACATAGTAACTAAGCTAACAGGTCAATAGCACCCCCTCCAGCACTCCCCCATGACCATCAGCAGAGTAATCTGCCTAGACTAGCTCACTGGGGACAAAAGGCTTTCCCTACAGCGTCACAGTCCAAGACCTCGATAGCCATTAAAAGAAATGCATGACGCCGAGCTCATCCAGCAGAACACAGCTTCCCACTGCTCCTTGCTAGCACGCCTGGGAGACTGCCCAGAGAGAAGCTGCGCGAGCTGTGTTAGCAGTGCTTCTTCTGCCACGGATGGAGATCCTGCGTGTCTGAGGATGGGGTGGAGGCCAACGTCTCACGTCTGTGGTCCATGCTGAAAAGGGCCAGACTGAGAAGTGTATCTGCCTGAAGTCTCCTGCCACAGAGGCTTCTATCAATTTACGCAGTTACTTGGGCTGGGTCCACAGAGGGCAGGGCAACCTGTCCTTAGTGTTCTTACAGCTCCCTCTGGTCAAGGAAATCAATCCTTCTCTCTGCCAGCAGCAAAGAGGGAGAAAAGTTACGTTGGCCTGGTCATCCTTCTTGTCAAAGCAAAGGCCCAAGTAAAGTAACTAAGAGCTCAAGCAACCAAAACCAGCTGCCTGGCGAGGGCTCAGCATAAACTGAGCAGAATAACCACAAGGGGAAGGGTGTCTAGACAGCTTTGGTCTATGGAAGAAGCCACCCTCCCCTGCAGTGTCAACTCTGGAAAAGCAGGCTCCAAAATGCGGCTCCAGCAAAAGAGCAGATGAGAGACCATGTCAACAGCTGGGAAGGGCACCGCGGGCTCCCTCGCCAAACGCAACACGGAGGAGAGCAGCTGAGCCTGGTCCACCTGCCAAGGACAGCCACCAGCAATCCAGCAGGGATGCAGCACCCAAGGACCCCATGTGAGGACAGTTCACATGCACTGCTTAAACTACAAAGCCACTTCAATGACAATTCTTGCATATGGGACTTATCCAAAATTCAGAGGGACTAAAAAGACCACCAATTCTAAATGTGGCAGGTAAAAAGCCTGTCATCTTTTTCAACCTCGGTTCTGTGTGCTGCTTCTTCCTTTCCATTCTAAGTTTCTGAACACTTAGAGACTTTGGTGGAGGGTGGTGAGGGGTATATGAAGCTACCAAACAGGCAAGGTATATTCAGGAAATACACAGACAGATGAAGCCTGGGAGGCCTAAATTATTCTACTATCTGGCAGAGGTATTTCCATAGTAGGTATAGGATTCTATAGAATGAATGCCACTATCTACACTGATATCTATCATGAGCATTTAATGTATCACAGGCTTCATGCTAGATTCTGGGAATATAATGGATTCAGGGAGCTTATAGACTAACGGGACAGTCAGAAATCAATCAAATATTCACACAAAACTTCTGTACATAGCACTGCAGAATCCTCACAATGGGAATTTAACTTAAAGGGAATGTCAGCAATGGTTTCTATGGAGAGAAACGTTTAAGACAGATGAATAGGAATTTGTAAAGGAAAGCAAAAAGAACCATTCTCCAGACAGAGGAAATGGTGGGTGAGGGACATGGGACACAGCGGTATGAAAAAAAAGAGTCTTTTAAAAAAAAAAAAAAAGCCCCACTCGGTGGCCAGGGCAGGTGGAGCCAGATAAGAGGTGTGAGAAGAGGCAGGTGGAAAGTAACAGCTTTAAGCAATGGAATTAATGTGCCCCAATTTGTGACTCTGCAAAGACCCCTATAGCTGGGGGCGAGGGGTTGCAAACAGATGTGAGTAAAAAGCTCTCTACTCCCCCTAAAGTCTGCATAACACAGTGAAATAATTATGACAGAAAAGTGTAACATAAAATTTATCCTACAGGCCAGGCATGGTGACTCACACCTGTAATTCCAGCATTTTGGGAGGCCGAAGTCAGTAATCACTTGAGCCAAGGTGTTCGAGACCAGCCTAGGCAACATAATGAAACTCTGTCTCTACTCACCAAAAATACAAAAATTAGCCAGGCATGGCGGTGCACACCTGTAGTCCCAGCTACTCGGGAGGTTGAAGTGGGAGAATTGCTTTAACCTGCGAGGCGAAGGTTCCAGTGAGTAGAGATCGCACCACTGTACTCCAGGCTGGGTGACAGATTGAGACTCTGTCTCAGAAGAAAAAAAAAAAGGAAAAATTATCATATAAAATTATTGATAAATTCCACATTTCTCCTTCCATCTCGCTGCTGCATTCCTTTTCTTTTGAATGAAGGGTGGAGGCAGTGGGTCACCGGTGGCCACAGCACTCTCCCAGAACTAGGTACATTTTACAGCGCCACAAATCCAAGGCATGCCAAAGATTTCAGGCGGTGCACAAACTCCATCAGCAGGCTAAACTGTTTATATGTTCTTGAGTTAAAAATACACCACTCGGGTTAGTGTTAACACCAGGGCCTTATCACTAAGGCTGTCTGTGAGCTGGTTACACAAGGCTGGACCATGACTCGCCCATCTTTTAGATGTGTCTCGATCTGCAAATTATCTAGCGATACATCAGTGAGATGATAATAAAGCTAACAAATATACACGCATTTGAGAAAAACACTTTCCAAACCCAAGGATACTTTACTGTTTATAAATAGTTTACTTTTTTTGATCCCCAAGCATATAATATTCGCAGTTGCTCCAGAAACCAAAGGAACATGGAACAGAAACATAAACCACAATGTAAGAGAAACAATAAACAACAGATGGCAAAACATATGTGCATGTTACCACCCCCTTTACCAAAGAGGCAAACCAAAAATGGATTTGACACACCCGCCTACCAAAGAAGAAGCACACTCTTCAAGATCACATTCAAGACATCATGTATAGAGCACCAGCTGTACGGTCAGAACTACACCAAGCGCTTCATGCCCCCAAAGACCAATCGCTCGCCTCCAAGAATTCAGAGTTGTCAAAGGCAAGAAAGAAGGCAGTGCTACTCTTACCATATTTTCTTCTAAATATGTACATGCAGGTCTAAGTTCTAACTCTGGCAGCTGCTAGACCCTGAACAAGTCACTCAACTACTATGGGCCTCATGTATACAACAGAGACAATATTTTTCATAGAGTTAAGATGGTGATGATGAGTTAACACAGATATATACTGCTGCAGAAAGGTATACTGCTATTATTGTGATAGTTATGATAATAATATCATAGCTAACCTTCCTCAAGCTTCTGCTCGTGAGGCCCAGTTTTAGATATTTCATTTTTTTCCTCACGACAAGCTTAGTGAAGCCAGCACTACAATTATTCCCATTATACAGATAAGGAAACTGAGGTGGAGTTAAATTGTCAAGGTCACCCAGGCAGCCAGGCCCCAGAGCTGCCTCTTACCACCATGCCACATAACAGCACGGCTGCTGCATCCCCACAGCCACGGCCCCTCGTAAGTAGACGCCTGGAATGTAGGACTCTGAGAAGACAAGGACACACGTTATTTTCCCCTGAAGACCCTGAAATACTACACTGCTCTGAACTTTTCACTGGTGAGCAAGGCGCCTGAACATATTTAAAGAGCTCAAGACAAATGCTTAAATAAATTCTGATTCTCAAGTCACATTTGACACAACTAGTGATTCTAATTAGCTGATGTTTATGACATTTTTTAAAATGTTTCAAAACAAAGGAAAAGTATACCAAAAAGTAAGTGTGGCTATCATATTGTCTCCCATGTATGGACATGGCTATTTTAGGTATCACAGCCTCACGTCCAACCACTCTGCCAATTTCACCTCAATGCTAATATTTTAAACTCTGACTAGAATTTTCCAACTACACTGTAACTTTAAGCTTTTGTGTTTCTTCTACATTTAAAAAGAATGCCATTTCCCAATATATAACTCCCAGATGTAGAATTCACAGATGATTCATCTCACAGAACAAGTGTTCTGAGACATCAGCTCCAAATAGAGGAAAAACTTGGAATTCCCTTCGCCCTCAAAGTAAGAACTCGCCTAGATCTGCTTTGCTCAACAAAGTTTGTTTTCAATTATATTTCCAAATTCTTCTAACAATAACTCCACGGCGTCTGGCACCAACACATCTGATTCTTTGAAGTGGTTCTCAAGCAGAAAGTAAAAAATAAGGAGAAATGGGAAAGGAAGAAAGGACCATCCATAATTTTTGTTTTAGGTCAAATATTCTCTCCAAAAGTTCTGACATATAAAATCAGACAAACCACAGGCTATGAAGGGGCCACACTCCAAGAAACAACAGCAATTGAAAAAAGTCCCTGCATTTAGCTGCTGGCTCCGGAGGAGAAAACAGATACTCAGCACAAAGAAAATGGCCTTTTACTCCTTATATTTAAATTCCAAAAACACTCCTGTGAAGTCCTCCACACAGGCCAATCAGGAACAATTACACTTCAGAGGTAAACCTCAGAACCCCTTCGAGAAACAATGAAACTGGGGATCCGTTCTCCCCTGAAAGAATGTACCAAGCTCCAAGACAGAAACTGGTAAGGCAATAAACAAATAGTTATCAAGGGATTCCTGGGTACATGAAATTGAGTGATCTCTGCTACTTTCAAGTCTAAGTGAAGAGAAGTCAGAATCAGACACACACACAATAGGGATGTGTAAAAAGTTACCTAATCAGATAGACTCAGATTCCTCCAGGAGAGGACAAGATGTAAATAACAAATTCACCAGAACGAGACCAAGTGAATAACAAGGGAGTGTGTGTGACACTGACACAGGAGGCTCGTGGATGGGTGGGAAGATCATTTCGCCTGTTTTGATCTCAGAAAGCACAATGGAAAAAGGTCATCTTTGGGTCTTAAAGGGAGAATTTTTTTTGTAAAGTCTAGTTTTTTGGACTCTTTATTCCTAAAGTGGTCCCTAATTGTTGCTAAACTTCCGTCAAGAAGTTCCAAACCACTAACAGTGCCTCCAACTTCATTGCATTTTAGCTGTATCCCCAAACAAAACTCTAAATTCCAAGAATTTGTTCTAAATTTGTTCTGAAATAAAAATAAAAATTTAGAAATCTGAAAGTTTCATCTTATGAAAATTTACATGATAAAGAATGAGTGCCTCAGAATTTCCACTGAAGGCACTAACAAATTCCACGTGGAAGTAGACATCCAGAACAAAGAAAATAAAAACTTCTAGATTCTCCATGATAAATATTTTAAGGAGTCCAGTTACTGTCATAACTGTCAAGATTTTCAAAAACAGTGTGTAACCAAGAGTAAACCAATGCAAACCTAGGTAGATGGGTAAATTTAATATGAACTTGACCAAAAACAGAATCATACTTCAAAATTAGAATAAGAAGCCACAGCCAGGTGTGGTGGTTCACGCCTGTAATCCTAGCACTTTGGGAGGCCAAGGCAGGTGGATCACTTGAGGTCACGAGTTCAAAAGCAGCCTGGCCAATGTGGTGAAACCCCATCTCTACTAAATATACAAAAAATTAAAAAATTAGCCAAGTGTTGTGGCAGGCGCCTGTAATCCCAGCAACTTGGCAGGCTGAGGCAGGAGAATCATTTGAACCTGGAAGGCAGAGGTTGCAGTAACCTGAGATCACACCACTGTACTCCAACCTGGGTGACAGAGTGACATTCTGTCTCAAAAAAAAAAAAAAAAAAAAAAGAAGCCACTAGGCTGTACACATTAATCGACTGCGTTTCCACTTTGAAAGGGATACGTGAAAGATCTCCCTGGTAAAGAGATGGCAAGCTGGCCCAGAAAGAACAGGCAGTGCAGTGAGTAGCTGCCCTTCCTATGACCATGATTATAGAATGTGACAGGTGGCCCATCCAGTCCTTAAGGTAGTTTCTCAGCATCACTTACAACTTCACTCATCACAAGTATTCATTGAAGGACTGCTTGAGAAAGATGCTGCCTGCAGTAGCCCTAAGAAATGACCCTTTGAGAAACATGTCTAATTTATTAGACTGTTTTTCTTTTTAAATTTTTCCCTAAGTTCTTCAAAAGCTAAATCAAAGACTAAAATGGATCTGTACCAGCTTCGAGTTTTCTTTGGGCCAGAAGGGAAAAGGAGGTAATAATGAAGGAAAGCACTAGTTTATTTGTGGAGTATGTGCTACTCCTCAATAACATCAAAAGGCTCATAAAGGGTCCCTCATTGAGATTCTGCATGCACACACCCTTTTTTCCTCTTTGCTGCTTATGGTATCCATCTGAGAATTTTGCTCATAAATAGCATACATTGGCCCAGCATGGTAGCTCACATCTGTAATCCCAGCACTTTGGGAGGCCAAGGTGGGAGGATCGTTTGAGCCCAGGAGGTCAAGACCAGCCTGGGCAACATAGCAAGACCCCATCTTTACAAAAAAACTAAAAACTAGCCAGGTGCGGTGGCACGTGCCTGTAGTCCTAGCTACTCAGTAGACTGAGGGAGGAGGCTCACTTGAGCCCAGGAGGTCATGGCTGTGGTGAGTTATGACTGCTCCACTGCACTCCAACCTGGGTGACAGAGTGAGACCCTGTCCATCTGTCTGCCTCTCTCTCTCTCTCTCTCTCTCTCTCTCTCACACACACACACACACACACACACACACACACACATACAGAGTACGTTAAAGTATCCCAGACACGGATCAATTTACTAACTCTTACCATCCAATGAAATGTAAGTTTACTCCCTTTCTGATTCAATTAGAATAGAATCATGAATGTAAAAATGAGGAGTCTTAGAAGTTATACATCCCTTTACAGACAGGAAATTAAGTGACCAGCCCAAGGTCACACTGCCAATCAGTGGTGGAGCTGGAACAAAACCCCAAGGCCTCCTGAGGCCCAGCCATAAGCTAGTTTCCCATTCTACCACATTCTCACTTTCATGACTTTAAGAAAATTAATTTTTTCCACTCAAATCAATCATTTTTATGCCTTTTTGATCAAGCACTCCTTTAAGAAACTTCATGAAAATGTGGTCTCCTTTCTGTCCAGAAAGACATTCTGAGCACCAAGACTTCACATAAAGTTTCTCCCAAGTAAATAATAAGGTCAGCCAATCTTTATTTTAGAATAGTAAGGAACGGAATATAATTTAATCATTTCTAACTATGGTTTCAAATAAACTTGTGAAAGAATACAAAAATCTCCATAGAAGAGTCTCTGACTTTTCTATTGGGTAAAGCATAGCCCTGGATAAGGCCGAACTACCCAAAGCAAAGAGTCCTACACAGACTCCAAATCTGAGAAAACCATCAGAGGAATTTGCAATAAGGCAGATCTTGCTAACTCCAGTGCATGTCCGCTTGCTTTCTGGATCTCCCCTCCTACAAGATGGAGGGAAACCCTGCTCCCTTTGAGCTGCAGCTTCTGCATCCATCACTTCATTGCATCAACAATCTACTTCCTGGAAGCAACAAGCTCTTCTGACTGTTTATAAGTTTTGCAAGCACTGGGAGCTTGTGTGCCAGAAACTCACACCAGCCCAGGTGGAGGGAGAAAACCACAGACACACAGAAAAATTCTCCTTAATTAAAAATAAAACAAAAACTAAGATGCAGGCATGATGCTAGGTCAAGGTACCACACTGCTGAAGCCAGATGAAAGAACGCTGCTCTCCGGATTTGCAAAACAGCACTTAATTTTATAGTCAGAGTCTCTCAATACTAAGCTTTTCTTTCCCATAATTTTTTTTTAAAAATGCACTGGAGTGTGCTTCCACTTTTCTAAACAGAGAACCCACGGTAAATGGTTACTAATTGGATATCATATAAATTTAAAGCTTCAGAGATCCATCAGTTTAACCTGACCATGTTGTTGAACAGCTTTTCAAGCCACTGAACACTCCATAATCTACCTGGAATTTGATTTTCACAGATAGAGGATGGAAATCACTTCAAAAACTAGCATAGAGTGAGTGAAGTTTGGAGGACTAGTAACTCCCACTCAGATTCCTAAATGAAGCTCCAGCTAGCACAAAATCCATTCTAAAGGAGCCCCCCACTCACCAACAAAGTACCAAACTGTGGAGAAATTAAACTATGGACTTTTATAAAATAAAACAAACCATTCAACAGCTACTTGGAGAAAGCATTTTCAAATCTGTGTGAAGTTTAAATCAAGCACAGAGCGTTGCAGGAACCTAGTTCTTTGCTTTTTGAGGCTTGCAGGCTGCCTCTAACTCTATTTAAAGCAGCATCAAGTAGCCACAGCTGGAGGGTCAGGCCTTACAAAGTAAACAATAGTTAACTCAATTCAGACTCAGGACTAAACTACAACCAATGGCTAATTATCCCTCTACTAAACAACAGTATCTGAGATATCACTTTTTAAATGATCTATTCCATTTCTAAGTATGTTTGTTCACTAATGTATTCTAATCAACAATTCATAGCTTGATAGAAACTTCCCAAGTAAGTTATGTGGAGAAAGTGGAAGGTTAATCAGAATTGCACAAAGGACTAGCACAGAGAGCTTGCTAAACACCTCCTACAAATGAAAAAAAAAACAAAACTGTATTTTGAGAACATATAGAGTGCACACATTATGTGCCCAATAAACATTCTGTAAATATACAGCTTACCAAAACTCCCTTTTGAAAAACAGTGTTAAAATTAATGTCAATTTTTTCAAAACTCCCAATTTCTTAAAACCACCCTATAGTAAATAGTAGGGTATATAAATTATATCCCAATAAACTGTTAATTTAAAAAAACAACCTAGACACTTGCAGATGAAATGATATGCCTTTGATTTACTTCCAAAAAAAAAATAAATAACATGGAGGAGCAGAAGCATATTGGGAAACAGATCAAATAAGACAGGCCATGAGTTGATGATTGTTGAAGCTGGGTAACAGGTACCTAGAGTTCATTACACTATTCTGTCCACTTGTGTACATATTTACCTTTCTCCATAATCAAAAGGTAAGAAAAAAACACTCCATAGCAACAGAAGTGAGTTAGTTTATTTAAACTACCTGGCTGCGTATCAAATGTTCCCTTAATTCAGAATTTTTTCTAAAAACTATGTATTTCAGATCACCTCACAAGAAAAAGAAGCTGTATCTGCAACAGCCTACTTCCTAATCAGTTGGAAGTTTTCTCTAAGCAGAGCCCAGCCTGTTAATTTCTTGTTATCCAGCCCAAAGTGCTAACGCTTAAGAGACAAATGCTTTCAAACAAAGAGCACAGGAACTACAAGATTTGAAACTACAACAAGATTATCTATCCTCCAGTTCAGAAGTGCTCAATCCTTCTCATTGTATCTAACAGGCTAACATCAAGTAGGTAATCCAGGAGAAAGGAATTTATCAGTGCAATGTATGCCTTTGACCAAGATAAGCAGTATATTATTTGAATGGCAAATTATAAATTGGTGGAAGGAGCAAAACAGGGAGAGGGAAGTTGTTAAATGTTGCATAAAAAAGTCTTAGAAAATAAAGTTATGAGTTTTTTTTTCTAATCAGCTAAAAAAAGAAGAAAAAAACTCTGCATTATATTCATATTTCTCAATGTCCAGCTAATTCTGCTTGTAAGAGAGACCCTTACTCATTTCCTTCATTTTCGTCCTAATGTGAGATCTTGAAAATGCAGATCATAAAAAATTAGAGACCTGTACACCACAAAAGTTCAAAAAGTAATCGATGCAAAACACTTAAAAAGAGACAGGCTATGCTTTCTTTAAACCCTCTAAATGTCACCTTTGCCAAAACAAACTGAACAAGCAGTAATTAGAACCTGCATCCTGGTTCATAAGGAAACCAAAATGTATTAGGACTTGCAGAGATTAACGGATTGGTTGTTCGCACAATGGGCCTTACTGGTTGTGCTAGATTAAATAGTAATAAAGACGCAAACAATCGTGGCCGTTCACGTGGGAAAGGCTGTGAATCATGGCCATTCACTGGGGAAGGAACTCAGGTACAGGTGCACAAGCAGTGATAGCAAACAGTAAACGGCTTTTCAGGTGGCATCCTTGCCAGATTCCTCAAATGACCCTGTGTTCCCCGCCTGTGTCTCCTACAAAGTTACCATGCAATTCCAAACAGACCAAAACAAATGAAAAATGTTCTCTTCATACAACCCCACAATTGTCTCCTGTCCTCCCTCCTCCTCCCTCAAGGTTTTCCAAAGAGAAGAGGGTAGAGTGAGGACTCAGCCAGCCCTAAAGTCTGTAACTTAACCCTGTCTGGAATAGCACACCTGCATTTTTCCAAGCTATTGACTGAGAGGTGCTACTTGCATCTTGGTAGGGCTCAGTTTCAATGAAATCCTGGGAAACAATCGGATAAAATGATTAAAAGGCCTCTCACTTACCTGCCGCCTTCCCATATCTGCCTCCCTTCCTAAAGGATAATACTAAATAAAAGTATCTGTACAACTGGAATAGATTTATAAAATACCTTAATAATTTTTGCTAATTATATAATCTGCTGCAACTGTTCATAGCTTCCTGCCTGTTTGGCTGAGATTTCCAAGGGTATGTGAAGTTCACTTGTGGCGCTTCATACACATCACCAAAAACCCATGGGAGAAGGCAGCCATCTTCTCACCCCAAAAGACTCCTTCAGAGCAGAAAGGTAAATATTTCCAGGAAAGCCTTTCTTGCCAGCAATCCAGCTTGGAAGCTGGGTGTGGTAGCCTGAGCCCTGTAGTCCTGGCTACTTTACTTAGGCTGAGATGGGAGGATTGCTTGGGTCCGCAAGGTTGAGGTTGCAGTGAGTCTTGACCACTGCACTCCAGCCTGGGCAACAGAGTGAGAAACTCTACCGAAAGGAAAGAGACAGGGAGGGAGAGAATGAAGGAAGGAAGGAGGGAGGGAGGGAAGGAAGGAAGGAAGGAGAGGGAGGGAGGGAGAAAGAAAGAGAAATAGAGAGAAAGAGGGGAGGGAGGGAAGAAGGGAGAGAGGGAGGGAAGAAGGGAGGGAGGGAGGGAGGGAGGAAGGGGGAAGGGGAAGGGGGGGAGGGAGGAGGGGGGAGGGAGGAGGGAGAGAGGGACTCTGACTTGGAGAGACTGGCTGTGCAACAGGATGAAAACTGGAGCTATTAAGGCCTTTAACCTTCAAATCGTGCTCCAGAATCATCATAAAGTTGATGGCCTCATGTTGAGGAACCTAATTAAATACATGCATTATCTAACTTTGTCCTCACAGCTTCTATAATATACAGTATTTTTCTATTTTTTTTTAGACATGACGAGGTTTGCCCAAAATCACACATGTAGCTGCAGACTGGAGGTGCCAGGAATGGACCACGGAATTAACTTTCAACCCCTTCACCATCATTCCTTAATGAATTAGCTGGGTGTGACCACAGGGACAAGAGCCCCTGCATATTTAACACAGTAAAGGTAAGAAAAGCTTTGTCCTCACCTATTCTCTCCCCCAATCAATAACCCAAATGGAGACCGGGGACAGCTGGGTAGCAAATGCCCATTTAGAAGATATAAAGAACTAAAGGCAGGAAATGAAAAGTACAAAACCCAGTAAAATGGAGAAACAGTTTAAAAAATGGAATGACTTCTATAAACAGATTGAGATTATAACTTGTGTTTCAAAAGACTATGCATTAAGTGCTTGGGTAAAAAGATAACATATTAAATTATACAAAAATAAGAATACAGGAAATATAGGAACATATAAAGCAAGAAGTCTTTGTATAAGAAAAGTTCACAAGCATACCCACCACCCCCTACAGAAAAAAGGTATAAATTGGCAACTTTCAATTAGAAATTAGATCATCAACAAAATGCAGTTTTTTCCTGCAATCTTTATTGATCCATTCATTTTGCTTAATAACAATGATCACTTATCAAGTACTTCAGCAAAAAGTACTCTCAGTCCTAGTCATAATTGGACAATTAATTGGTCAGTTGGGACCGCTCTTCTAAATTGTGCGGCTATATAAAATTGTCTGAGCAAAACATAAATGCAGGTCCCAGGGGTAAACCACCATAAAATTTTAACCTCTGCTCTTCAAAGTCCTCTATTTCTTTGCAGAGGACATAAGATCTGAGTTTCTTACAGATTTCCACACTTTAACCTGAAACAAAAGCAGAAGATAACCACATAATTGACATACAAGAATTAAAGCCATGAGTTAGATGGAATGAACCCTAGTGGCTCAGTGTCATGCTCAAGTTATAAAAAATAGCAGTAACGGTCCCTAAATTTCCCACAGGCTGGTAAACATTGGAGATTTTTAGATATTTGCCCTTCCCTGCCTGGGAATTTTTCCTCCACCCCTCCTCCCTCCTGTCTCAAGACAATGCCTTCAGCCTTTGAAACTGCATCCATTGCAAACAGTTCTGAATATTAACAGGCCCAGAGTCCCGTTCGCTTTTAAAAGACCCCCAGAGTTTCAAATTGCAGCCACTGAGGAGGGGGAAGGTCCCCAGTGAGTAAATGTCACATAGCTCATTCAAAAGGAATTCAAAGTTAGGCTTGCTCGTGAAACTTAAAGTCCTTCTACCTATGGGGTAGGTCAGAGGAATCCCGTTTATGTTTTAAACAAATGAGGAAAAGAAGAAAAAAGACTCTGATACAACCAACATCCTTTACTGCTTACAGAAACTTTCAAGTCAATGAATCCCTCTTCCAGATTTCCCTCTCCTGTGGATGCTACTTTCTAAATAACCATAGGCTATTTTAAACAACCTCCACCCAGCCTTGCTAGCTAACAAACCTTCAGGGCTTTAGCAGGTGCACAGCACTGGGCCAGGTGCATTGTTAAGTCACACAAAACCCCAGTGCTCTCTCTCGCATTCCTGTCCACCCTGAAAGAGAGGATGCTGAAAAGAGTCTGCACCAAGGAGACATCCCTGCAGAAGCCGGAGAGTCCCTTTCATTGTGATCATGGTGTCTGAGGGAGAGAAAGGTCAGCCAGAGGCCGTCCCAATGGACTCAGGGAAGCTGCAGGGAGAACCCAGGCAAAGTAATTAACCCTGGAGGGAGGGAAGCTTTCTGCTCATGTGCAGAGCTGCAGAGATGGGACATGAGGACATCCACTAGGAACCAGCTCTCATCACAATACACTTACATTTCTTCATCTTTCTGAAGATGGTTCCAAGAATTACTGCTAATAATATGTTCAAAAGTCCAAAGTTTTTGAAATCTAGTAACCAGAGGTAATTATGCAAAGAGACAACACACCACTTTTTAAAACAGTCCCTTGAAAAGCGGGGCAGGAACAGTTCTGACATGTCCTAAAGGCAAGAGGGACATTGTGTGCCAATACAGTTAATTCATATCGGGCCCTGGTGATCTCTGCACACCTCCTACTTTAGCAGTAGTCAAAAAGTAGACATTATGGCCATAATTTCATATCAGCAAGACTTAAACAGTGTGCCTTTTTCTCACAGCAACCAGTATCATTTGCCAGAAACCTCACCTGACTCAAAAAAAAGTTGTCAGAGAACTAGCAACAGACAAATTCACCCCCATCAAGAGGTAAGACACTTGTTGTTGCAAGAGAAAAGGACTCTGAGCTCAAGCTAAAGCTCCCTGAAACTCCAAGAGCACTTGCACCTTTCAGATTGTATTCTTGGCAATTACCCTGGGTTTAAAATGCTCCCTATTCCAAACAGCCCTTTCCCTGTCCCACTAAGTGGAAGATGTTCAAAGTCTGTTGAGTTTAAGTGATATGGAGAAGGAAGTATTTCAGGACCATCTATACAACAATCTACTTAAAAAAAAAGGTAAATCTCAGTTTAGGTTCTGAAACAATTTGGTGATCTGCACTTTAAATCTAATTTGCATAAACAAGATGGGAAGTATTTTCCAAATCCTTAATTCACAACACCCTGCACACCTGGGCCTTCCAGCACAACTGTAAAATTTGAAAGACAAAGGCCCTCTTTGCTTCACAACTACAATGGCAACCATACTTAGTGTTTATTTTCTAATGTAATCATAGGCACCACTTCTTTGCCAAAATCGGCAAGGTTAGATTTAAGTTAACTGATTTGGTATTGCAAACATATACTACAAAGAGATCCAAATCAATAAACTCATCTTAATGTGTCGTAAGACAACTACATTTGGTATACTTTTGTGAATATCCTTGCTTTTGAATGCTCTCTCATCTTTGCTCCACACTCAGAATAAAAATCAGGGTTTGTTCTTCCTCTAGGGCCTGCCTGCCTTCCTAATCCCAATCCCAGTTCACAGAACATTTAAACTAGCAACATTTTGTGACTAAACACTGCTCAAATTTATGACACAGATAAGAGTCTAAGGTAAACTGTATTTAATATTTCTTTTTTTTTTTTTAACCTGCTGGATGCAGCTGGGCATTTGTGGGGTAAAATATTTCTTAAATAGCTTCTGAAGCCATGCTCTCAAAAATAATTTCAAAGAAAGCAAATATCTGAGTTCTAAGAAGTTCAACTTCTTCTCAGGTTCTGGGAAGTTGGAATAAGGCTTGGCAGTGGCTTGGTGCTATTTATGAATGTGCTAGTTGGACCATGCCAATCTCACCTACGTAATGGGCTGGGAGACTTGACATTATGGCTTGACTACTACAACTATAAGTTATCGTGCTGAGTAAGTTATCCTCAGGCCCCAGAAATGAACGGATTATCAGCTCCATTCTGTTTCTTCTATTCACACTGCATTTACATTCACTATTTAAAAGTTCTACTTTTCTTATATTAGGCCTAGAAGCAACTTCCACATTAGATGCACTGTTTACAAAAGAAAAAAAAAAGGTCCCATAAAGCCACAGGTCCCATGCTATCTCAAACCCACAGCCTGAAGTTGTTTGAACTAACTGCAGTAAATCTAGTTCATGGGTTTATAAACTAGCTCAAAGCATTTTCTAGACACCATGGGCTTAGAGTGTGTAAACCTGGTGAAACTACATGGTATTTCATTATATCATATAAAGACACTTTCTCCCCTAAAGTCTTGCTGAATCTTAGCCAGGAATATAAATCATATAAATACTCTTATGGAAACTCCAGAATAAGACTCATGGAGACTAATCGTTTAAATTCAGAAGTCTGAAGTCTAGGAAAAAAAAGAACACATTTGCTTGATTTGTCCTTAATCAGAAATAAGATCATTTCACAAATATTTTTCAAAGGATAGCCTTTTCGTACTGCACACTGTGTTGCTACATACACACTAACCAGAAATCACGATGCTCGTATCTTAAAGTCTAATCAGTTAACACCATAATCAAGTATACTAAAGTCTACTGATGCTCAGAATATCCATGTTGGTATTTATTGATCATCAAATGTGTGAGTAAAAGAGAAGGACTTCAATTTTGAAGGTATTTACTCATGTGAAATGTCACCCCTAGGCAATGGAAAGCCTAAAGAAATAACCGGTATGTTTGCTCCAAAAATTAAAGGGCAAGGCAAAGTGGATCTTGTGACCACAGGAAAGTGCAAATAAGAGGACACCCTGTCCTCTCTGGGAAGTTACTGCTGTGGAACTAAGTGCCTTCCCCACAATACCACTGACACATGGCATTGGGAGTCACTCTTCCAACAGGTGAACACTTAACAAGTTAATCTGATTCTGCCCACATGATTCTATTAAAAACAAAAAAAACTACCATATGTAAGAGAAAAATCACAATACCCCAGACTAAATAAGATCCTACCGAAGGACAATACTGGGCTCTATCTCCCAGTACCTAACACAGCTCTACCTCCACCCTACCACCGCTGATTTCCACTAACTCAGTGAATTCTGTTGAAGTAGATATTGAAAACCTAACTGTAATTACAGGGTCCTGGTTGTCTTCACAACTCCGTACTTGTTCGTGGAGCAGTGTCTCAGGCCAAGTAAGATTCTTGCTCCATTTTGAGAGGTACAGGGTCTTTACACAGAAAGGAATTAACTTTTCTTCCCTTCAAGGCAGTCAGAACCCAGGCCACATATTCCTCGATCAAGCCACAGGTGCTGGTTACAACTTGTGACAGCAGTTTTCTCTTTTTAAAACAGCCATAGTCATGCCTGAGGTTACTGCTGTGCCTTTCCTCTGTTCTAGGAAAAATGTCCAATTATTCAACTGAAACGCGGACTATTTAAGCTAGGCCTTTTCTGGAAGGTACTACTCTACTACTTCTATAGAGATGCTAATTACCCATAACTGAACAAGATTTGACTCATGGACCAGATTTTTTAGAAGTAAAAGAAGGGTATTCTATTCCACCATGTTTACAGACGTCTAATGCCTTTTTTCCTACCAAATCTCCTGAAAGAAGTGTCCCACTAAGTTCTAATAGGCCCACGTCCTGACAGCACAGAAAAGAGCCTCTTTCGGGTGAAACAAACTGTTTAAATCAGCCAAGACTCTAGCACCCTCTCCTGAAGCAGCACTACTCCAAAACTCATTTGCACCATTTATGGAGGAGAGACTCTTGAGGGTGGGCCCCACCCCACTGGATCATAAAGCCCAATGGGGCCCCAGGGAACACACAGGAAGGGTCTGGAACACAGTTCCGTAAAATGCCAACCAGGCGGAAAAGGACAAACTCCCAGCACTCACAGGTCGCCAGGAACTGTCAAAGTCCTCTAACTCAGGGGTCCTCGGGTGAAGGCTGCCTTCTGCCCCGCACAGAGAGCCATGTCAGGTCACCACGGTCTTCGGGGATCAAGAGGCGGCTACACTCTCTCTCTCACTAATAAATAATGTAAACGGATGATTGGAGCCAAGAGTCATCTTCATTCACTACCCACTGGAAGACCAAGGAGCTCAGACACCAAAGAGTTGGATTACAGGAGGGGAAAAGGAAATGCACCCACAGACCCCCACACAAACTTCTTCAAACTCTGCTCCAGACGTTTCCCACCCACCCACCCGCAAACACACTCAGCTCCAGACTCTCACTCACTAACCCCCAGATGGCCCTCACGACTCGTGCTGGCTAACCCCCAAACCTCCACGACCCACGCTCGCTGGTCTCCAGACCCCACGAGGCACGCTCTTCTCCAGGCTCTCTCGCACGCCCTCTCGCCCGGATCCCCACGCAGGGTCTCCCCTCCGCCACCCCAAGCTGACAATCTTCCAGCACGCACAACTCCACACACACAACCCAGTCCGCACCGCCCCCCCGAGTACGAACCCCCGCCGCCCCGTCCCGAAGTGACAGAGCCCCGAGGCGCAGGGAGGGCGGAAAGGGCGGCACTCACAGGCTCCGCGTCCAGGAGGGCAGGTCCCCGGGCAGCGCCGCCAGCCCGCGCCCGCTGCAGTCCAGTGAGTCCCCAGCGCAAGTGCAGGCAGCCGCGCAGGGCGCCCGCGGAGCGGCCGCGGCGGTCACTGGCTCCAGCTGAAGCAGCAGCAGCCAGGGAAGGAGAAGGCAAGGCGAGCGGCGCGGGGCCCCGACCGCTCCGCCGACCGGCCGCGCCATCTTGTCTGGAGCGCGCTGCGAACTCCGAGCGCGGGGACTGTGAGGACCCGGACGGCCGCAGACGCGGGCAGGCCCGCGGCGCGCTCCGCTCGGCTCTAGGTTCCACGCCGGGGCATGGCCCCCGGCCCAAGTTCTCTCTGCGGACGCGGCTCCGGCGCTCAGCGGGACCCCGGTGCCCGGGCCGCTCCGCAGCACCCGGCGGGAGCCGCGAACTCCGCGCCCATCCGGGCCGGCCGGCCCGCCCGCGCTCGGTGCGAACTCCGCCGACCCAGGCAGGGGTGCCCAGTCTGAGGCTTCTCGTCTACTCGGCACACGCCGAGTGCCGCTAGCAACACCGGCGGAGGGCGGTGCTGCCGCTGCGCCTGGAAAAGCGTTCAGCCTCGCAGCCCGAGCTCGGCGCCGGCGGGCATCTTCCTCGCGGCTAGGAGCGCAAAAACGTAGACCCCGGGCTGGACGGTGCGGCCGGCCTCGCGCTCTCTCAGAGGGCCCCGGGCGCCTCGCTGGCCCCGCGTCGCGGGCAAAGAGCGCGCGCGCAGCCTCGCGTTCCGCACGGTTCCACCGCGCAGCGAGAGTCCCGCCGACCTCGCGGCCGAACAATCAGCAGCTCGCCGCTTTCCTCCTAGCGGCCCAGCCCCGGCCGGTCCCCCAGACCCCGCCCCCGGCCGCTCGCCCGCACACACCCCCTGCGCTCCGCGCCCAGCGGCCGCCAACAGACCCACGTTGGATGCTTTGCAACAGCGCCCCGCCACGCCCCCAACGCCTGCTGCTCATTGGCTGCCGGAGTCCACGGCGGCCAGCCTCGAGGGCCATTGGGCTGCTCGCCGTGATCCCGCCCCTCCCGCCTCGCCGGCCACCCCGCCCCCACACTCTTTTCCCACCCAAGGTGTGAAGGGCGGGAGATTGGGAGGAGAAAGGAAGGGACGGCCCCCGCCTCTTAAAGGGGACGCGCAGGTTGTTGGAGAACTGGGACGCAGGCTGGGAAAAGGAGGCGTGAAGACAAGCCCTCTGTTTCTAGAAAAGGAGAGAAAGTTAAGACGGTAACGCCCCCGTTTTGGAGCTGTCTGGCCCCAGGCTCTTCCTCAGGCTGCAGGCAGGACCGTAGATTAAGAGCAAACCCGCGCCCATTTTCCAGGTGCCTTCCACGAGCGAAGACACAGGTTTAAAGCTTAACACATTTCTTCCTGACTGGGGCATCCTTCCTCCTCGAATAGCCTGGAGCATCTGCCCCTGACTTGTTCTTCACGTCTTAAATCCAGCAATATGTCCTTGATTACCAAAATGGATGTGGGCTGCAGAAACCTAGTTCCAAAGGTGCACCCTCGGCCGCGCGTGGTGGCTCACGCCCGTAACCCCAGCACTTTGGGAGGCCGAGGCGGGTGGATCACCTGAGGGGAATTCGAGACCAGACTGTCCAACATGTACCCGTCTGTACTAAAAAAGAAAAATACTAAAATTAGCCAGTTGTGGTGGCACACGCCTGTAATTCCAGCTACCTGGGAGGCTGAGGCAGGAGAGTCGCTTGAACCCAGGAGGTGGACGCTACAATGAGCAAAGATGTCACTGCACTCCAGCCTGGTCTTTCGCAAGACTCCTTTAAAAAAAAAAAAAAAGAAGTGCACTCTCCTCTCCAGCCCCTAGTCAGTTGAAAGGTACTTCTAGAAATGCTCCAGCCTTTGATAAAGGAGTTGCTTTGTTGTTTTGGGGTTTTTGTTTTAATCAGAGCCTTTTTAACATGATTTTCAAGAAGCCATAGTGTACTCGTAAGAGTCAAAGTTAAAGGAGAAATAATAGTTACAAAGCTTCTTACTTTGGCTCTTACAGATCAGACCATTGTAGTTGTGTGTTATGATAGTACATGGAAACATCAAGGAAGACACACAGACACACACACACATTGAGAAAAAAGGAAAAAGATTAGCACTGTAACATATAGCTGACTTCTGGGCATTTTAGTTTGCTGGTGTCTCATATCCCTTCCCAATAGTATGCAAATTACTAACATAACTGTGCACATTGTCAGGAAAATTAAGCAGGTCAAGTTTGTCGAAAAACATTTGCTCCAGAACATTAAATCTGAGTTGTGTTTTATGGAAGTGGGGTGGGGTGGGAGGTAGAGAGGAGAAGATGTTCCTTAGGGGAAAAAAAGCAAAAAAATAAAAATAAAAATAAAGGGTTTATTCAATTTTTGACACAATCTAAGAGGTTTGCTTTAACTAAGATGCACTAAATGTATTAAACTTCCCCTCAGCCTTAAGATCACCTCTTTTCTTTAGCCAAAATGTAATCTTTCTATCCCTTCCTCCCCTTTTTCCATCTTTCCCTTCTGATTCATTGTGCTCTCAGATAATGGTGCCTCATTTTTTTCTTTCTTAATTTTGCATGAGCTCAGCAGTGATGCCCAAAGCAGTGCTCGAATATGTGGGTAAATCAATTCAAATCTAATTCCCAAGAAATATTATCAGAAAAATGCTGCACCTGACCCATTTGACCCAGAGCTTCAACCAGCTTTTATGTTTCATATGTAATCCACATAAACACATACCTTCCATCTGGACAAGAAGAAATATGTCCCTTGGTTCTATCCCTTTTGGTAATAATAATAATAATAATAATAAGCAGGGAGAACAGAATTTAAAAGATTCTAAATTTATGAAGTCCTCTAGGTAAGGGTTTTTTTCACCACCGAAGAACACAAAACAGTAATTTAATGCAGAATACCCACAGCCCTTTCCTGAAATGAAACTGTCAGATCCTCCCTGTCCCCACCCCAGAATAAAACAGCATATGCAATGAAATTGAATTGAACTGATTAAACCTCTTGAGATGCTGACCTAAAATTATCTTTCAGGTTTGTCTCATTTCTAGTACTATAAAATGGGTAATTCTTGTAAAATGTTTTTTCAAATGTGTATGCGTGTACTTGTGAGATGCTTTTCTGCAATCCCAGCGTTCAGGAGGATAGAATTTAGAGAATCCACAAGGTGAGGAAGTGCCCACAAATCTAAAGCATCCCTTGCGGTATGGTTACCATGCAGCCAGAGAAAAGGATTCCAAAGCCGAGGCACACTTGGGGGGACAGGGCCCCTGAACCTTGGCAGTTCCTCTCGTCTACAGCAAAGCATGAAGTCATGTCTGCTCCCCATACCATGTATGGAAGTTTGCCCACATACTAGCAACCTGCTTGTGATTGCAATAGGAGTGTGAACTTGGAGAGCAGTGATATCCAGCTCAGGGGGGAATTCATCTACAGTCACCACCTAAGATGAAGGAGACCTCAACAACAACAACGGCAAACGCCTAAGGGAATCTATGTCCCTGCTTAGAAAAGTGCAAGTCTTGGTCCATTCAGCACAGAGCAACAGTTGATTTGGGTACTCTAGGTCCTTATTTTCTGCACACTGCAATTTTCATCATTTTAAATGCTTATTCCTTGAATGAATCATCCAGGGATTGTAGTTTCTAGTTCATTCTAATCTGCCTCAGGGATAACATGGAATCAAATCCCCAGTGAGA
This sequence comes from Aotus nancymaae, assembly GCF_030222135.1. Taxonomy (NCBI): domain Eukaryota; kingdom Metazoa; phylum Chordata; class Mammalia; order Primates; family Aotidae; genus Aotus; species Aotus nancymaae. Next base: position 663,352 of record NW_026988460.1, read on the forward strand.
ATCTCTGCAGGTCTCTCTTGACTACAGAAGCCACAGTTAATCATCCTACACTCACTGCTCAAGAGAGGAACCCAAAATCTAAATAGCCTGAAATCTATTGGGGAGAGAAGCAAATAACAAAATAACAAGAAAAGTTAACCGTAAGGATTTTTTTTTTTTAACACAACTTCCTGGGGACTGAATTTGTGCCAGTTTGCTACAGTTCTAGGTGGTGGTCGTTACTGGTCTTAAAGAATGCTGAGATACAGAGGTGCTTTCTTAATGTTACATGAGATTTTACAATATGTTCAGTACATTAAAAGAGCACCAGGGCACCATTCAGGAGAGCTGGGTTCCAGCCAGGCCTTGTTATCCATGAAACCTCTCTTGGAGCCTCAGTTTTCTCAAATAGAAAACAAGGGGGCGGGCGTAGTGGCTGTAATCCCAGCACTTTGGGAGGCTGAGGTGGGTGGATCACCTGAGGTCAGGAGTTCCAGACTAACCTGGCCAACATGGTGAATGAAACCTTATCTCTACTAAAAATACAAAAATTAGCCAGATGTGATGGTGTGTGCCCATAGTCCCAGCTATTTGGGAGGCTGAGGCAAAAGAATCACTTGAACCCAGGAGGCGGAGGTTGCAGTATGCTGAGATCGCACCACTGCACTCCAGCCTGAGTGACAAGAGCAAAACCGTCAAAAAAAAAAAAAAAAAAATAGAAAACAAGGATAATGGTACTTGACCTGGGTGCTGAGAGAGTAAAGGAAGGATCATTTTGATAAAGGAGATAAGGGGCATTATAAACTGTTTAGGTCTGCATACATCTAAGGTTGTTTTCAAGGTGTTATTGAATGTTAACTCTGAAAAACTGAGCGCCCATATGTATAATATAGATGGAAAATCTTAGCAGGTTCTTTCAGCAGGAAAGTTTCTTGTCCAAGAATGTGACAAAGGGTTAATAATTACCTACAAAATCCCTGAAGACTTGCAGGGTGATGACAGCCGTGCTTTGAGCCTGTTTTGTATCTCTCTTCCAAGGAAAATAAAACTGTGTACTCATTAACTCCTTCCTCGCAATAATCTTGTCAAGGAGATGGATTGGTGGAGAAGGTAAGAGAGGAGGCTAATGAGTCTGGGAATAGAATATAAAAAGAGAAAGATTTTGAGATCTCCCCATCCCCCATTCCAACATTTGCCTTTGGTGGAGGTGGGGAGAGGTGTGTTTTCTTGTGCAATCTCTGGCGATTGGAATATTGGTTAATGCCCAAACAGTGCCAAGCTGCAGCTGCTGCAGTTCCAGAGCAAGAATGGTAGGTTGATGCCTGCAGCTCAGCTGTGACCCTTCAAAGGTTCTACCCTCCTCCGCAGAGCACCAGGGAGCAAAAACCTTTAGAGTCCATTTTCTAACACAAACTAGAACCTTGACACTTGTCCTTGCCTTGTGAATGTGAAATGTTTACTGGTTCACTGAAAGGATGAAAAAAAAAATTAGCAAAGATAGGAGCACTTCAGAGTTTGGAGACAGAGATTCTGGAGTGATGGTCATTATAGGAGGCAGTCCCTTACCTCTGACAGTGATGATGAAGGGAGGGACTAATTACATCATCACTGGAGACTGTACCTCTCCCTCTCAATCTGCTGCCTTTGCAAATGTCACTCGGAGAAGTACATGAGGGCGAGTTCAGGGAGGAATCAAAGTTTTTGCCTCACTGCCAGCAACTCAGAACTAATACTTCAATGTATGTAAGGAACAGCACATTGATCATAACTTATAATAATAATCTTTATGAAGTCATATACCTTATATTTTTCAAAGCACTGTCACATCATAACACAGCTATCACTTATGGAGCACTTTGTTGAGAGCTTTATATACTTTTTTCATTGAGATAGGAGCTAAGAAAAATGTTTAAGGACACACAAGCTAATAAGTGACAGGGCCAAGATTCCAAACCAGTTCTGTGGACACCAAGGATCTTTTTTGGGTTGGGCGCAGTGGCTCATGTGTGTAATCCCAGCACTTTGAAAGGCCAAGACGCCTGATCACTTGAGGTCAGGAGTTTGAGACCAACCTGGCCAACATGGTGAAATCCCATCTCTACTAAAAATACAAATATTAGCTGGGTGTGGGGGTGCGTGACTGTAGTCCCAGCTACTCAAGAGGCTGAGGCAGGAGGATCACCTGAACCCAGGAGGCAGAGGTTGTAGTGAGCTGATAGCGAGCCATGGCATTCCAGTCTGGATGACAGACCAAGATCCTGTCTCAAAAACAAAAAGAAAACAAAAAACAAAAGATCTATTTTGACATTTGAGCTTCCTAAACTTTGAATATGAAATTTGTTAATTGTTCTCACTTTACAGATGAGAAAGCTGAAGTTCAATGATTGCCCCAAGGTCACACAGCATCAGGAATAAATAGAATCTTAAATCACAAGTTTTATCACAATCACCAATACACATACTTTATATTCAGTGAAAGTCTTATGAAGTGTATCATGAAGTTTCTTTCTCAGGGATGCCATGAGAATGGATGTAATTTCTTTACTTTTTCATGTTTACTAATAGATTTCCAAAGTTTTCTCTATGATTAATAAGCTAAAATGTTAAATGATAAACATATTGACTTTTTTCTCCCACCATACACAGCAGCACTTGTATAAGCACAGTGGTTAATAACTACTGAGCACTTACTATGTGCTAGGCATTATTTCACATCGTGGCTTACTTTGACTGAAGAATTCTATGAGGTCCCTTAGAGATTGTCATCCTATAGACGAAGTTACTGAAACTCTGAGGTCCATTCACTTGCCCACATTATACCCTAATTAGGTACTGAACAAGAAAAGGCTCACAGCTAGCCTATCCCAATCACATACCCTCTCTTATCATTCTTGCTTTTGATTAGTTTTCCTGTTTATCTCTCCCTCCAGACTGGTAGTTCAGTAATTAAAAGACAGAGTCTAAATCCCGTCTTGGTATTCCTGTTGTCTAGCACAATTTCAAGGTAGGCACAGAGACAATATTTGCTGAGTGACTCCTGCCCGCCCTGCAAGGAGGGAGAATTATCAGGCGTCTTTCCTCCCCCATTTTATTTTATACATGCTTGAGATTCAAATCTGTGCATTAGCCACATCAATATCACCTGGAGCATCTCAGAAATGTGACCCTTAAGGCTGGGCATGGCGGCTCACACCTGTAATCCCAGCACTTTGGGAGCCTGAGGTGGGCAGATCACTTGAGATTAGGAGTTTGAGACCGGCCTGGCCAACACGCTGAACCCCATCTGTACTAAAAATACCAAAATTAGCCAGATGTGGTTACATGTGCCTGTAGTCCCAGCTACTTGGGAGGCTAAGGCAGGAGAATCGCTTGAACCAGGGAAGCAGAGGTGCCAGTGAGCTGAAATGGTGCCACTGCACTCCAGCCTGGGCGACAGAGTGAGATTCCATCTCACAAAATAAAAAATAAATAAAAATTTTAAAAAGGCCGGGCGCAGTGCCTCACTCCTATAATCTCAGCACTTTGGGAGGCTGAGGCGGGCAGATCACGAGGTCAGGAGTTCAAGACCAGACTTGGCCAACATGGTGAAACCCCATCTCTACTAAAAAATACAAAAATTAGCTGGGCATGGTGGCTTGTGCCTGTAATCCCGGCTACTTGGGAGGCTGAGTAGGAGAATTGCTTGAACCGGGACCCAGGAGGCGGAGGTTGCAGTGAGCTGAGATAGCGCCACTGCACTCCAGCCTGGACTACGGAGCAAGACTCCATTTCAAAAAAAAAAAAGTAATTTCAAAAATAAAGGCAAGCATGTGGTTGGGATTACCGCACCTAAACTGAAGCGCATTCAAAACATCTGCTGCCCATGAGATTTTGGTAAAACCCTCTCGTGCCATTCAAGTCTCTTTTCCTTCACCATGCATTCAGTCTAATAAAAAGCAGTTGTGAATTTTATGGCCTGTTATATTTGTTTCCAAAAGGACAGTGGGGTTTATGACACATTTCAAATTTATTATAAACATACAGACAGACACTTATGCTTTTCACTGTCATTCTTATCCATGAGCTACATTCTTTAGATAATCATTTAAATATCCTTATTTCCCTCGGGGAGCTTGACACTCTTCTTGGATTAGGTGCTATAAATCAAAGAAAAGTTTTTGTCTTGTCACCAGACTCCCAATCCCCACCCTAGCAAAAAAACCACAAGTCTTTCTTATTTGAAGTGCCTTGACTGGGTACTCTTTGGAGAAAGCAGCTGTATGGAAGAACTATCTGCTGATGGCCACTAGCAGTTTCTCCCCTCAAGAGGCAAAGTCTATTTTCTCTCCCTCTTAAATCTAGATTGGCTTTGTGCCTTGCTCTGACCGATAGAATGTGGTAGGAGTGACACTGTACCAGCTCTGAGCCTGGCAGCTTTGTCTGTCACCCACTTCCTACCCAAAGCTGTCATGTAAGGAAGTCCAGGCTGCCCTCCTAGAACTAGAGGCCCTGGAGAAGAGACCATAAAGAGAGAGAGGCCACGTGGAAGAAAACTGGGTGGCCTAGCCGACCCGGCCAGCACCATAACCCCAGACATGAGAGTGAAGTCATTTTGGACCTTTTAGCACAGACCAGCTAAATGCAACTGCACAAATGAGCCTCCTCAACATCACATGAGCAGGGCTACACCATCCCCGAGAGCCTTGCCCAAATTCCTGACCCACAAAATTATAGCCAATAAAAAAAGATCTTGTTTTAAGCCACTAAATTTTGGGGTGACTTGTTTGTTATGCAGCCATAGATAACTGAGATAACAAGTGTGGCTAAGTGAGCATGCAATAAAACGTGAGTGGATCTTGGGGGGAGGGATAATATCTAATCAAATAAACCTGTCATTAGGAGTGTCAAAAAAATTAGTCTTATCAGTTGACCTTCCTGACATGTTTGTCACGGCCCTTGATTGAGTGCAACACGCTAACTAGCTGATGCCATTGAACAAAACTTCTTAGGTAATAAATAGTCCAGTTCTTCAGCAGGCCACAAAACAGGTTCCCTTCCACTTCTCTTGGAAACAGGTATGAGAGAAATGCAGAGCACCTGCTTGTTTATAAAAGGTATGTTCTCCTGTGTAACCCCATGGCAGCAAGGTAAAATAACTGATTGAGAGGATGAAATAATTGAAGTTCTCTTCTGTTTTTCCTGAAAATATCAGATACAGCTTAAAGTGTTTACTCCATTTTTTCATAAGGGACAAATACATTAGTATTGAAAAATGGAATCCCAGCCATAAAACTGACATTGAGATACAGAGTTTGGGGGTATGTTTTGATAGGGGGTGACGGAGGTGGGGATTATATCTCTTAGCTGTGTGCTAACCTTTAAAGTCTGCAAGGCATAGCTTACTGCCTCCTTATGTATTTATTATCTTGCACTCTTCTTGCGCTCTCGTTTGTTAGAAGCCATCACTGTGAAGCACTGCAGCATACAAAATCAAGTTCACTAAGTCCCTGCCATCAGAGAGTTGATAATCTTATGGTATTGTTGTTGATAATCTTATGGTATTGTTGACTGCTAGGTCCCCAGGATCTAGAACAGTGCCTGACACATAACAGGCATTCAATAAATATTACTGAATAAATACATGATCAAATGAATGAATGGTTTTCTGTATGTGAACCTCATTTTCTGGTCAAGGATATAAGCAGGTCACAGGAAGCAGGCCACAGAATCACAGGCTATCTGAAGACAAAGGGATTTCATGTCTTTGAGTGCAGGGGTCAGGCTTCGCCCCAGATCTGCCAGGTCAGAAACTTCTGGTGACCAACCACCTAGGTTTGGAACTCAGGGTTTTCCCAGGTTGTGGGACTTCAAGTGCTTAAATAGGAAAAGTTTTGGAAAAAATCAGGCCAAATTGGTAACCCTAATTGGAATCCTAGTTTCTAAATGCACATTTGGAACCTTTTGCATGCCAAATAGCTACACTGTGAGAACCTACTACAGTATGCATAGGGAAATAACTTGCGTGTTTCAAATGTATTAATTCATTTGATCCTCCCTACAGCCCTGTGAGGCAGAACTATTAAAATCTTTCCTTTCTATAAAATAGAACACTGAGGTGCAGAAGGAAGTAATCCACTTAAGATCACACAGATAGGAAATTAGACTCCAGAGCTCACACTTTTATTACCATTATTATTATTATTATTGTTATTATTGAGATAGGGTCTTGCTCTGTAACCCAGGTTGGAGTGCAGTGGTGCCATCTCAGTTTACTGCAACCTCCACCTCCCAGGTTCAAGCGATCCTCCCATCTCAGCCTCCCAAGTAGGTGGGACTACAGATGCGTGCCACCATGCCCAGCTAATTTTTTGTATTTTTAGTAGTGACGGGGTTTCACCATGTCAGCCAGGCTGGTCTCAAACTCCTGAGCTCAAGCGATCCTCCAGCCTCAACCTCCCAAAGTGCTGGAATTATAGACATGAGCCACTGCACCCAGCTCAGAACTCACACTTTAAACCAGTGCTCTCATATACTTCATTATAGTAGATCCCCAGCTCCTTCTCAAAAAAGTTTTTAAACCTCATCTCTTTCTTTGTATTCATGACACCTTTCACAGTTTGCAGTTATTGTTAGATTTTGTCAGCCCATTTTGTACCTGACTCTTTCTAATAGTAGAGCTGGAGCCTGATGCCAGGGACGTCCATTCTACCTGGTAGGGTCTCTCACAGCACTTGACATGAGAAAAGCTCAGGACATACGCATGAATGAATGCAGTAGACATGAAACATGGTAGGTTGACTGAAGGACCGATGAGGTCAATTTCTAGCTCAAATGGAATCTAATATTAACCAACATCTACCATGTTTCAGCCATCATCCAGGTAAAAATGCTGGCCAAACTTGGGCTTCACATGGAATTAATTTGGCCTCAAGTATTTATTTTCATTTTTGGAGACAGCATCTCACTCTGTCACCCAGGCTGGAGTGCAGTGGCACGATCTCAGCTCACTGCAACCTCTGCCTCTCAGGTTCAAGCAATTCTCCTGCCTCAGCCTCCCAAGTAGCTAAGACTACAGACACACACCGCCATGCCCATCTAAATTTTTTTTTGTATTTTTAGTAGAGACAAGGTTTCCCCGTGTTGCCCAAGCTGGTCTTGAACTCCTGAGCCAAGTACGGCAATTTGCCTGTACTTGCTGTACAGTGTCCCAAAGTGCTAGGATTACAGGCGTGAGCCACCGCACCTGGCCAAAGTGGTTTTTGTTTTTTTTTTTCAAAATTTGAATTTGACCTACCTTTAGAAGGTAGGCATCTGCTGTCTTAATTCATATTTCCTGTGCGCCCACCTGACCAGGCATTTGAGTTTGCCTCTATGAGCCCAGCCTTTCTCTAACACGCATTCATTTATCCTTTACAGCAAGCCTACGTAGCAGGCATTTCCGTCAACAGTTTATAAATAAGAAAACTGAAGCCCGGAAAGCATAGGTAACCTGGCCAAGATAAAAACTTATGAATTGGGGACTAATACTCAACTCAGGGCTAACTCCTCTTGCTATATCCACCCCCTCACTCTTTAGCCACTAAGTGCCTCTAGACATCACATGAATGAGAGAGCTATTACTTCTCAGTCAACATATCTGTTTTACAAGGGTGAGGCTTCTACACAAAGGATGAGACTCCGCCTGCATTCAATACAGGCAAACCAAATGTGTCCCAGAGGCTCCTAAATGTTTCTCTCCCGTGATTCACCACCTCTCCTGTGCTCTGCAGTAGACACGGTGTTCTGAAACCTAAGTGAGAGGGATAGTCCACTGTGGGAAATGCTTTTGGAAGATCTAGGTGAGAACTAAGAACTGAGCATTGGACTTAGCATCAGATTTTATTCTAACCTTGATGATGGCTCTTTTGGTGAAGTAGAGAGAACAAAGCCAAGATTAGAATATTAAAGACAGAACTGAAGATAATAATTTGGCACAATGAGGATAGCCCTTTTGAGGAGTTGTGCTATAAAAGCAAACAGAGAAATGGGATGATCGCTGGAGAGGGAAGTGGAGTCAAGAGAGTTTGTTTTATTTTGAGACGAAAGAAATAACATGGCATTTTTAATGATGGAAATACATTTGTAGAGAATAGAAAAAAATCAATAATGTACTAAGGGCAGGGGAGAAATGTGAGAGGAATATTCGTGAATAGCCAAGAGTGGTCAAGAGGAGAGGAAGATTTTACCTTGGACCAAAGAGCGTTAGCAAGCTGGAAGGCAGATTACAGGCACGCCTTAGAGATACTGCAGGTTTGGTTGTATACCACTACAGTAAAACAAATATTACAGTAAAGAGAGTCACAACTATGCTGGCTTCCCAATGCATACGAAAGTTATGTTTTCACTGTTCCATAGTCTATTAAGCATGCAATAGCATATGTTTAAAAAAAAGTACATATCAGCCAGGCGTGGTGGCTCACGCCTGTAATCCCAGTGCTTTGGGAGGCCAAGGCAGGTGAATCACGAGATCAGGAGTTTGAGACCAACTTGGCCAAGATTGTAAAAACCCATCTCTACTAAAAATACAAAAAATAATAATAATAACTGGGCATGGTGGCAGGCACCTATAATTCCAGCTACTCAGTAGGCTGAGGCAGGAGAATCACTTGAACCCGGGAGGAAGAGGTTCAAGTGATTCTCCTGCCTCTAGCCTGGTGACAGAGCAAGAGTTCATCTCAAAAAAAAAAAGCACATATCTTACTTTAAAAATGCTTTATTGCTAAAAAATGCCAACAATCATCTGAGCCTTCAGCAAGCTGTAATCTTTTTGCTGGTGGTGGGTCTTGCCTCAATGTTTGATGGCTGCTGACCTAATGAGGGTGATAGTTGCCAAGGCTGAGGTGACTGAGGCAATTTTCCATAAATAAGACAACAGTAATGTTTGCTGCAGAGACTAATCCCTCCTTTGCAAGATTTCTCTGTAACATGCCAAGCTGTTTGATAACATTTTACCCATGGTAGAACTTTTAAAATTGGATTCAGTCCTCTCAAATCCTGCCTCTGCTTTATCAACTAGGTTGATGTGAAATTTTAAATTCTTGGGCATTTCAACAGTGTTCTCAGCATCTTCACCAGAAGCGTATTCCATCTCAAGAAACCACTTTCTTTGCTCATTCGTAAGAAGAAACTCCTCACCTGCCCATATTTGAGCATGAGATTGCAGCAATTCAGTCACATCTTCAGGCTCCATTTCAAATTCTTGTTCTTTTACTATTTCTACTACATCTGCAATTCCTCCCTCCACTGAAGTCTTGAACCCCTCAAAGTCATCTAGCAGGGCTGAAATAAACTTCTTCCAAACTCTTGTTAATTTTGAAGAACATTCATGGCTTCTAAAATGGTGAGCGATTTCCAGAAGGTTTTCAATTTACTTTGCCCAGATCCAGCAGAAGAATCACTATCTGTGGCAGCTGAAATACATTGTGAAATTTATTTCTTAACTAATAAGACTTGAAAGCTGAAATGATTCCTTGACCCACGGGCTGCAGAATGGATGTTGCGTTAGCAGGCATGAGAACAACATTCATCTCCTTGTACATCGTCATTAGAACTCTTGGGTGACCAGCAGCACTGTCAATAAGCAGTGATATTTTGAAAGAAATCTCTTCCTCTGAGAAGTAGGTTTCAACAGTGAACTTGCTATATTCAGGAAATCATGCTGTAAACAGATGTGCTATCATCCAGGTTTTATTGTTCCATTTCGAGAGCAGAGGCAGAGTAGATTTAGCATCATTGTAAAGAACCTTAAGGTTATCAGAATGGTCAATTAGCACTGGTTTCAACTTAAAAAGTCATCAGCTGCATTGGCCCTAAAAAAAGAACCATCCTGTCCTTAGAAGCTTTAAAGCCAGATGTTGATGTTTCTTCTCTAGCTAAGAAAGTCCTAGATGGCATCTTCTCCCAGTGGAATACTGTTTCATCTACATTGAAAATCTATTGTTTAGCATAGGCACTTTCATCTATGATCTCAGCTAGACCTTCTGGATAACTTGCTGCCGCTTCTCCATCAGCACTTGCTGCTTCACTTTGCGCTTTTATTTCATTGGGATGGCTTTTTCCTTACACCTCATAAACGAATCTCTACTAGCTTCTGCTACTTTTCTTCTGTAGCTTTATCGCTTCTCTCAGCCTTCACAGAATTGAAGAGAGTTGGGGCCTTGCTCTGGATTGGGCTCTGGCTTAAGAGAAAGCTGTGGCTAGTTTGATCTTCTATGCAGTCCACTCATACTTTCTCCATATCAGCAACAAGGCTGTTTAGCTTTTTTATCATTCCTATTTTCCCTGGGGTAGCTTTTTTTTTTTTTTTTTTTTTGAGACGGGGTCTTACTCTGTCACCCAGGCTGGAGTGCAGTGGAGTGAACTTGGCTCACCACAGCCTCTGCCTCCCAGGCTCAAGTGATCCTCCCATCTCAGCCTGCTGAGTAGTTGGGACCACAGGCATGTGCCACTACACCCGGCTAATTTTTTGTATTTTTAATAGAGACAGGGTTTCTCCACATTCTCCAATCTGATCTTGAACTCCAGCACTCAGGAAATCCATCCACCTTGGCTTCCCAAAGTGCTGGGATTACAGGTGTGAGCCACCGTGAGTGGCCTGGGGTAGCGCTTTTAATTTCTTTCAAGAACTTTTCCTTTGCATTCACAACTTGGCTAACTGGTGCAAGAGGCCTAGCTTTCAGCCTGTCTCAACTTTCAACTTGCCTTCCTCACTAAGCTTAATTATTTCTAGCTTTTGATTTAAAGTGAGAGGTGTGTGACTTTTCCTTTCACTTCAACACATGGAGGCCATTGGACAGTTATTCACTGGCCTAATTGCAATATTGTTGTGTCTCAGGAAAGAGGAGGTCCAAGAAGAGGGAGAGAGACTGGGAAATGGTGGCTGGTGGAGCAGTCAGAACACATACCACATTTACCTGTTAAGTTTGCCATCTTCTATGGCATGATTTGTGGCGTCTCCCCAAAGTAACAATAGTAACATCAAAGATCACTGATCACAGATCACCATAACAGACATAATAATAATGAAATAGTTAAAAATACTGTGAGAATTACCAAAATGTAACACAGAGACATAAACTGAACACACGCTATTGGAAAAATGGCACTGACAAGCTTGCTTGATACAGGATTGCCACAAACCTTCAATTTGTTTAAAAAAAAAAAAAAGCATTCTCTGTAAAGCATAATAAAATGAGATGTGCCTCATTATATGGAGCAGGTAGCCATAGCAGAAGGAGTTTCTGGCTATTGTCTTTCTTTCTCTCTCTCTCTTTTTTTTTTTTTTTAGATGCAGTTTTGCTCTTGTTGCCCAGACTGGAGTGCAATGGTGCAAACTTGGATCACTACAACCTCTATCTCCCGGGTTCAAGGGATTCTCATGCCTCAGCCTTCCGAGTAGCTGGGATTACAGACACCCACCACTACACCCAGCTAAGTTTTTGTATTTTTTAGTAGAGACAGGGCTTCATCATGTTGGCCGGGCTGGTCTCGATCTCCTAACCTCAGGTGATCTGCCTGCCTTGGCCTCCCAAAGTACTGGGATTACAGATGTGAGCCACTGTGCCCGGCCTGTCTATTCTCTTCTGATTGCTTGTATTTTCTTAGTGAAATAGAAGGCAAGATCATTGGCAGAGAGAGAGAATAAGGGTGGAGGTGATGGAGGTTTAAGGAATCATGAGAATGTAAAATAGAAGATATGGGTGTAAAGCGGGATGCTTGATTGTAAAGGGGTTGCTATTATTAGCAAGGTAAGGTATGACTGTGGGAAGAAGCAGCTGAGAATAGAAGAGCAAGGTCAAGCACTCAATAAATATTTGTCAAATGATGAATGAAACCAAAATCACTGGAGATGACGTGATTCAAAATGTGGGAGGCCAGGACAGTGAAAAGATCATTTGCATGGTTATGAAAATTACCAATAATTATGATGGAAGATTACTCTAAGAGTGAAAGTGGGTCAGGGGTTAAAATCTTTGAGGATCAGTAGATGACTGCTATAAGGTAGCAGAGGGTTTGGGGAGGTGTGGATGAGAGAATCTGAAATCATAAGATTGAGCCAGAAATGGAGGCTCATGCCTATAATTCCAGCACTTTAGGAGGCTGAGTCAGGAGAATCCCTTGAGCCCAGGAGTTCGAGACCAGCCTGGGCTACTTAGTGAAACTCTGTCTTTATATTAAAAAGTAAATAAATAAAATTATTAAAAAATAGCTGGGCATGGTGGTACATGCCTATGGTCCCAGCTACTCAGCAGGCAGAGAGGTAGGGGGAATCACCTGAGTCCAGGAGGTCAAGGCTGCACTGAGCTGTAATTGCACCACTGTACTCTGGAGCCTGGGTGACAGGCTGAGACCCTTCTCAAAAAAAAGAAGAAGGACAAGGAGAAAGCGAAGAAGAAGTGGAGAAACTATTATTAAGAAAATTATAAAGAAGATAAAATACATTTACAATTTAAATGCAAGTGGATCATCATAAAAGTCTTTATCCTTGTCTTCACATTGAGCAGGTTAAGGAGGAGGATGGAGAGGAGGGATTGGTCTTGCTGTCCCAGGGGTGGCAGAGGCAGAAGAAAACCCATATATAAGTTGATTTGCACTGTTCAAACTCACGTTGCTCAATGGTCAACTCCACTGTACTCCACCATTGTATCACAAAAGCAGCCATAGACTATATGAATATGAGCTTATTCATTTAGAATATGTGTAAGTGCATTCCAATAAAACCTTATTTACAAAAACACATTGCAGGCCTGCAGGTGGAAATCTGCTAACTGCCGATCAATACTGCTGAAAAAGCTCAGCTAGGAGAAGGTCTAATGAACAAAAACAGAACATGCTTATCTGAGAACCAAGAATAAAAAGGATATAAATTTAGGATCCTGGTTGCAAGCAGAGTGGCCATGTATAGTTGTGAAGGTTGTTCACTGCACAACCCCAGGGGGCACTAGTCACATAGATTCCAGAAGCTGTGCAGGGCATAATCTGTATAGCCACACTTGACAGTCCTAGTTGCAAGTAACTTCAAGGATTTTACTATAATAAAGGAGTTGAGAGGAGCCTCAAGCCTGAGAGAATGTCTCTACTCTTTTTTTTTTTTGAGATGGAGTCTTGCTCTGTCACCCAGGCTGAAGTACAGTGGCACAATCTCAGCTCACTGCAACTTCCACCTCCTGAGTTCAAGTGATTCTTCTGTCTTAGCCTCTTGAATAGCTGGAACTACAGTCATGTGCCACCACACTCAGCTAATTTTTGTATTTTTAACAGAGACAGGATTTCACCATATTGGCCAGGCTGGTCTCGAACTCCTGACCTCGTGATCCGCCCACCTCGGCCTCCCAAAGTGCTGGAATTACAGGTGTGAGCCACCGTGCCCGGCCAGATATCTCTACTCTTTCTAGAAAAATAATCACTGCTTTTATTGAGCACCTGGCTTAGGAATATATAAACATTATCTCATATAATCCTCCTAGCATCGCTGTAAGGTATATATTTTCCTCATTTTATTTTAAGGTTCAGAAAGGCTGAGCAATTTGCCTAATGTACCCAGCTAGAAAATATGTAAACCAACGTTTGCCTGACTCAAGTCTGTGTTCCTTCCTATTCGCCTCTCCTTTCAGACTGGTTACAAGTTTCTCTAATGATGACCCAGTCAAATATATATTAAAAAATTTCTTCTGGAAACCTAATTAAAGATAATTACATACCTTAAAAGACACTAAAAATACGGCAGGCATGCCAACAAAGAAGACAGTTCTTATTATATCAATGTCTTTATGGATTTGGATTCTGTTCAGAAAAGCTCAGGCTCAAAAGGTAATTGCTGGCAGCATGCAGAATCCATCAACCCATAATTAACATATGACAATTATTCTAATTGCCTCAAACAACATTTCTATGTTTTTAATTGTAGAGCAATTTGCCAATAGCATTGTTAATTGGCAATTTATATTTTAAACCTGCAAAGGACAATGGGTCCTTATTTCCTCTGAGGCAACTGCATGCATTAATTGAATTTTAAAAATACATTTTCTTCTTTTCTCTGACCCCAGGACCTCCTTCAGATGGTTCTTATTGCAGTTCCTTCTGGCCAAAGTGTGTTTTCTCTGGGTAACTTAATCTTCCTTTAGCACTTTAATACATTTTCCTAACAATTCACTTAGACCAGATCCTTGTTTCTCTCTAGACACCCTGAGCAGGGCTCCTGTTGACTTCAAAGGGAAAATAGTGGGTGCAGGGAAAACGAGGAAATCTGGTTCCTGGTTCAAAAAACCTCCACACACTATAAAACCTCACTGGTGTCTTCCTGTGTGTTAAGAGCCAATTAATATATGTGAGTGAAGCCTTTGTACGAAACCACCCTGGCAACTCGTGAACTTGCTGGGAAGCACAGCAGCTAATACAAAACAATGTTTAGTGGACCCAGTTCCCATGCAGACCCCCGATTTACTCATAGGGAGGGAATGAGAAGAGTAAGAATTGCCTCGAAAGGCAGAAAAGCAATAAAGACCACCATTGATTCTCTCTTTCTGTCTCCCCCTCCATTCCTTCAACACACAATTATAGACCACTTTGAACCAAACACTTGGCTAAGTATGAAAGATTAAAAATAATTCATTACCCAAGCATCAACCCCCAGCCCCAACGTTAAGGGTCACTTTCCTCTGGTATGTTTGGGAACGAGGTGGTATGCCTTAAACCTACATGAGACAGCCTGGCACAGCTCCTCGGTGTTACAGAATCTTCCCTCTGGCCTGCTGGCTGTCACCTGGAGCTCCCGAGCTCAGCCCTGCCACAGGATGCTGCTCCTCTATGTGGACTTTAGTGGAGGGGAGGGGGAGGGGCAAGGTGCCTTTAGCTTGTCCCTTCTTGACCCCACCGAAACCAGGACCAGGACCAAAACCTCTACCTTGTAAAGCTGTTCTAGAAAATGAGAATTTAGGGACGATCTAGAAGTGACTGTGATAGAAATTGAAAGACAAAGCTTTTAATAATATCAAACTCTTTTAACTTCATATAACTGCTCCCCATAGACAAGGGGAAAGGAGAGAAAAGCCAATACCTTGATAGAGATTTCTAGCCTGGGATTGTTTCTCAGACTTCTGGGCACCCTCCTCCCAAGACCATCACCTGCAAATACAGTGGAGCTGAACTCTGGATGCATATTAACTGAAGAGCTCTACCTGTACCAATTTAATCAGAATCCCTGGATATGGGGCCTAGGCAGCAGTATATATGTTTTCTCTCCCCAGGTGATTTTCACGTGCAGCTAGGATTGAGACTTCCTGCCCTCGGATAGATCCTGTCCCACCACCAGGCCATGGGGTGGAGTAGGGGTGGGGGTGTGGGTGGACGATGTCAGCATAGGTCCCAAAGCTGGAGTTATTCAGTCTAGACTGGAGTTTGCAAATTGAAGGCCCACCCACAGGCTGGATTCAGCCCGCAGATGTGTTTTGTTTGGCCCGCGTGGGGCTTTAAAAAAATGAATTACTTGCCAGCATTTGTTAATGAGAAATGTATTGTACAAAAATCTGGATATCTGGCTTCTTTTGGAAAATAGGAATATCTGACTATTCTTGGTCTGAATTTCTTTGTGACAACAATTGGCTGGGGGGGAGGGGCCACCAGCCCTTTAGGTACAGCCTGTGCTCTTGGATTCACCAGTCTTCACCACTCTCTAATCTCACACCGGTCCCACCCCACTCATTCACCTCCCTGGCCTCTGTAGCTCTGCTTAATGAGGCACACAGGGGAAAGGGAGGAAGCTTTGTCTCCCTTTGTAATATCCTCCCCATGAAGTACAATCCAAGGACTGACATCCACAGGATAAGAATGCAGATAAACACAAGAGATTCCTAAGAATTACAGAACAGAACTATTTTTCTATATACAACTGAAACAGGAGAGTTCCCTGATTTCCTTCGAAGGACCGGCAACAAGGGTGTGACTCACCTGTTCGGTCATCCCCGAGGCTCAAACCCCTAGGGTGAGCATGCAGCTGGGCAGGTGCAGAGGCTGGGATGAGTGCTTTGGGCTCTCAGCCCTGTGGTAGCGTCTAGGAGTAGGTGTCTGCACTCCAGTGTTAGCAAGCTCTTTCAGCTTTGCCATCTGCAGACAGCTTGTGTGTTAATCAGCTCAATGGACCCTCTGCTTTGCCAAAAGGGCAGAGGGCCAGTGTGACAGCCTTCTGTATCCTGAGCTCTTGCTCAGTGTCCCAAAAGAATTGGATCCCATGTGGGCTAGAAGGATTAGTGCAAGGTTTTACTGAGTGGTGGTGGTGGCTCTCAGTGAGATGGATGGGGAGCCAGGAGAGGGATGGAGTGGGAAGGTGGTCTTCCCCTGGAGTTGGGCCACCCAGCAGCTGGACTCTCCTCCTACGGCCCCCGGCCAAACTCCCCTCCCTCTTCTCTCTCCCTCTCTGCTGCATCACTCCTCTCTTTCTCTTTCTCATCATTCTGCTTCATTGGTCTGTTGGTCTGATGGTCTGCAGGTCTGCTCTGGAGCATAGGGTTTGGGATTTCTACGGGGGCAGGATAGGGGGTGTGGCAGGCCAAAAGACAGCTTTTGGGGCACAAAAACAGAAATGCCTGTTCTCATTTAGGGCTGTGGGTATCCAGTCTTGAGGGCGTGGCCTTTGCCAGGGAACCACTCTCTTGTACCCAGTATTTCCCTGTCTCTTGTCCGTATCACAATTAATCTGCACAGGGCTCTGACTACAATGGAGAGTACTTAACCTTATGATCACAGAGTTTGGAGGCCCAACCCGTTTCTGTCCTTACCTCCACCTCTGCTCTTTGCTCAACCTCAGGCTTGAGCTTGCACAGGAAAAATCCCACCCCACACCCTTCAAGTATCCACCCTCTCAATGATACACAGTTACTGTTTATCAATGCCTTAGGCTAGGTCAGGTTGCCAGGCCAGATGGCCTCACACCTGTCTTCCTGGGGCAGTATTTCCCAACATCTGACTCCCACACCTCCTGGCAGATTTCTATGCCCCAGTTCAGATTACTGAATCTAGATATCTAGAGGTGGGGCCAGGCACCCACATTTAATGTGCCCAGTGAGCCTTCTGCTCAGTAATAGCAATAGCAGCTACACTTACTATATGCTTTACATGTGTTATCTTATTGAATCTTCATAAAAATCCTTGATTTGGGTAGTAGTAGCACCACTTTGCAGGTGAGGAAAGCTGCAGCACAGAGAAGTTAGGTAACTTGTCCAAGTTCACATCGCCAGTAAGTAGCAGAGCTGAGATGGGGCTCACCTGTTCTGGTTGGTGATCCTCCGCTCTAAGCAATAGGGAGGCAAGTGTCGGATTCGTGAGCCCCCAGGCCAAGTCATTCAAGGAAGGTGGGGTAGAGTTTGTCAGTTACAATGATAAAACATAGGCCTTGCTTTCTGCTACTTGAAATTGTTTTGACGTAGAGACTAGACGAAAGCATCTTACCTATAACATATGGCAGCATATGATTAGATGACAAAAAATATCCTGTGTCCCATAGTATCTACTCTCTGCTTGTCTCTCAGGGACCATCTTCTGCCTTTAATTCCAGCCTTTCTGCTGTCCTGCTGGTCCTTATGCTGGGACTTAGCAGGTGTTGTTTCCTCTATCTGAATAGATGGTGGGTGGGATCTGGTGGAAGGTCGTCGTTTGCCAAACTCTGCCTTGGATCTCACAAACAGTTCTTCTTGTGCCTCCAGCTCTGCTCAGCTCTGCTCAGCTCTTGTCTTCTCAGAGAGGCCTTTCCTGATTTCTCTGGCTAAAGTTGCCTCTTTCTTCCTCCTAGTCATCTCTTTCTCATCAGCTTAAAAAATGAATAGCACTTACTAAGATTTTCACATTCATACTTAGTTTCTTTGCATAGAATGGGTCTTCCTGCGCTAGCATATAAGTTCCATGAGAGCAAGGTGGTTGTCTGTGCTGCTCTTTGCTGTTTCTTCCATGTCTAAACAGTAAATGGCACATTGTAGGGTGAGTAATTGGGTAAATGACTAGGCAAAGCTCTCCCTCTCCTGTAGTACAACTCACATTTCCTTACCATGCTAAGCTAGGGGGCTACAAAGATAAAATATTACCCAACTACTGCCCACAGGAATTTAAGTTGTAGGAAAAGCACAAAACAAAGCCTGAATAGGTTTCCTGTGTACAAAGGACATGAATAGGATATGAATTAGGATGGTGACAGGTGAATAATGCACATAATTCTTGGAGTTAGGCATTCTTTTTTTTTTTTTTTCAACGAAAGAAAAGAACAGATTCATTGAAACAAAAATACATTCCACAGAGTGGGAGTGGGCTCCAGCAAGTGACTCAACAGCTGTTAGGCATACTTATTATTCTGAAAGTGAAATTTTCATCTTGGACAAAACTAAGGGTTTCTACATTTCCTTATGAAAAGCTTAAACAATCATTTCGAGACAGGGTCCTGCTCTGTCACCCAGACTGGGGTACAGTGGTGTGGTTATGGCTCACTACAGCCTTGATCTCTCATGCTCAAGCGATTCTCCCACCACAGCCTCTTGAGTAGCTGGGACTACAGGTGCATACCACCATGCCTGGCTTCTTTTAGTATTCTATTTTTTTTGTAGAGACGGGGCTTCGTTATGTTGCCCAGGCTGGTCTCGAACTCCTGGCCTCAAGCAATCCTCCCTCCTCTGTCTCCCATGGTATTGGGATTAGAGGCGTGAGCCACTGCACCTGGCCCTGATATTTTCTTTTGTAAATAAATAATACATTAAAACAGTTGTTAAATTGTGCCTAGTCAGAGAATGAAGAAAACAGTCTCCTTATACACTGGCACTAGCATGTACATGAGAGAACAAACAGGCTGTTAAAACTTTTGTAAGCAGGGTCCATGGGGGCCCCATGATTACAGGAGAAGCTTCTCTCAAGGCCCGCAGGGTCAGCCAAGCAGCACAGATGGGGCAAACCCTATGACATTCATCTACATCATAGGGAAGTTTGATGCTGGAAGTTTTCCTTAAACCATACTGAAAAGAGCAGTTGTCTATTTCATTCCCACTGAAGACTTATAAAGGGGGACTGTATTGGTCTATTTTCATATTGCTGTGAAGAAATACCTGAGACTGGGTAATTTATGAAGGATAGAGGTTTAATGGACTCACAGTTCCACATGGCTGGGGAGCCCTCACAGTCATGGCAGGAGGCAAAGGGGGAACAAAGGCACGTCTTATATGGCGGCAGGCAAAAGAGCATGTGCAGGGGAACTGCCCTTTATTAAACCATCAGATCTCATGAGACTTATTCACTATCATAACAGCATGGGAAAAAAACCACTCCCATGATTCAATTATCTCCACCTGATCCCTCCACAACATGTGGGGATTATGGCAACTACAGTTCAAGATGAGATTTGGGTGGGGACACAGCCAAACCATATCAGGGGCTTCATCACATTTGCAGATGGAATGTGGAATGGGAGTGGATCTCAGTATTTCAGGGAGTACAGCTCTGACACATGACTGACGCCTGAAATGTCCACTGGGTCCCAGGTGGTGTTAGTCCCATGTGGACTTTACGACACTGAACAATCAGGCTGAAGGGAGTTTTGTAATAACAATAATAAAAAGACAGCAATGGTGCTGCCTAAGAGGCCTGTCACCTGAGGCCTGATGATGAATGCTGTGTCCTCTGCAAATCTATTTCAGCCAACAAAGTCCCAAAGGGTACCGTGAGAACTGAGGCAAAAGCAGCCATGTCTAAGTGTGGGATTCCAAAATGAAGATCTGCTTGTTTCTCTGGCAGACAGCCCTGTTTTCCTTAATGCATCAACAATGTTTCCCTTATTACATTAATTATAAGTTGTTTAAAATGACTCAAGGATTACGTTCTTGTTCCCCAGCACTCAGAGCTTTAATTGAGATTTGATCGACACTCGCTCCATACAAAGTGACAGGCTGGCAGGCAAGGGGCACAGTGGAGAGGAATACAAAGATGAAAAGAGGAGAGTCTCCCCATGCTGGGGCTCCCAACCGATCATGAGGATGTGTGTGTTGCACAACATATTTAGATACTAAGATACTGAGAAGGTGAGATTTTAAAATTTAACTTTTTCCATTATCACTGAAAAAATATCAAGTAAGCTGCTCTTACTGGCTACCAATGGTTACCACTCATTGGGTGCATAATTTGTGTCTTATCTAATTTAATTCTCAGAGGCAACCAGTGAAGTGGGTTCTATTATTGCCCTTTTTCATGGATGAGGCAACCAAGCATCAGAGATGTTAGAAGAAGCTGGTTCACACAGCTGGTAAGTAGATAAGCTGGGAAACAATTTGGAGCCTGGTTTAAAATTCATACACCTGGCCACTAAGCCCCTTCTGATGACAGCCTTCTGGGTTGATCAACCCTTAGGTACAGGATGTAATTGGATCACTCTCTGTGATTAGAAGGGCTCTCTCATCCCTACTGCCTCGCATGCCTTGCTTCTGAGAGCTGTGATTTTACTATCAGAGATTCATTTCTTTGAAGGGGAAATCTAAATCTCTTGATAAATTACAAGTGCCCCTTCAGAAGACTAACACATTACATCTTCATCTTTTATGAACTGCTCACTATCATATTGTAAAGAGGGAACATGGAAAGGATGGTCCAGGAGGTGGGGATAGTTTAGACAGTGGTCCTCAGAGGAGTCCCTTGTGAAGCTTGCAGTTTGGGGATTCTGGTACATCTGTCTGTAGGGCAGGGGAGCATGGACAGAGGAGATGGGCCTTTCTCTTCTCCACAATTTGGCTTCAGACCACCACTGATATGTGACCTCTTCCTGGGTACCTGGCTATGATACATGTCCTTGTCTCCCTTGGAACAGGTGTGTTCACACTGAGTTCAGGCCAGTGAACTATGAGGGGACATGAAATGAGTAAGTAGCCACTGCATGGAAACCCCACCCCACCCTCATCAATGAACTACGATCTGAATGAGGAGTAGACTTGGTGCATGAAGCCTCCAAATTGTGGGGAGTGTTTGTTACAGCAGTAGCTTACCCTGCTGCATGGCCAATGATTTCCCCAATGTTCAGTCCCCTTGACTTGCCAACTCTCTGCCAGTATCCTTGCAAGCCATGTGGGAATGAAGAGCTGTTTGTTTGGAGTTGGCTACAGCAAGGTGTACTGGGCTGGACAGTACAAAATTCATGTGCTTCCCAGAACCTCCAAATGTGATCTTCTTTGAAATCAGTGTTATTGCCAATGTAATTAGTGAAGATGAGATTATACTGGAGTAGGATGGGCCCATAATCCATGGTGACTGGTGTCCTTATAAGAAGGGACGGGAGCCAGAGACAGAGGCCCACGAGAGAACATCATGTGATCATGTGATGACAGGGTAGGTATCGGAGTGATGCATCCATGAGCCAAGGAATGCTGATTGCCAGCAACACTACAAGCTGAGAGAAAGACAAGGGGCAGATTGTCCCCTAGAGTCTTCAGTGAGAGCACAGTCCTGCTAACACCGTGACTTCAGACTTCTAGCCTCTGGAACTGTGAGAGAATACAGTTCTGCTGTTTAAGTCACCAAACTTGTGGTAACTTCTTATGGCATCTCAGAGAAATGAATACACAAGGGAGTCAGCCATCATCGCTTGCATTTGGCAGACTCAAAGACTGCTAGGGGAGTGAAAAGCTTTATTGACAGAATAAGAGAAGACTTCAGGTGTGCTCTGATTGGAGGTTGTAGGCATGGGGCAGCTGGGGGCAGGCACACAAGAAGTGGGGCATTTTTTTTTTTTTTGAGATGGAGTCTCACCCTGTGGTGAGGCTGGAGTACAGTGGTGCGATCTCGGCTCACTGCAACCTCCGCCTCCCGGGTTCAAGCGATTCTCCTGCCTCAGCCTCCCGAGTAGCTGGGACTACAGGTGTGCGCAATCACATCCAGCTCGTTTTTATATTTTTAGTAGAGACGGTGCTTCACCATGTTGACCAGGATGGTCTTGATCTCTGGACCTCGTGATCCACCCGCCTCGGCCTCCCAAAGTGCTAGGATTACAGGCCTGAGCCACTGCGCCCAGCCGAAGTGGGACATTTTATATGTTTGGTTTGAGGGCAATTTGGCTTTTTCTGGTTGGTCTTGAGTTGGAAGTGGAGGCAAAAAAATAAGAGACATTGGCAGTCATTGACTGAGTCCTGACTGCATAGATCGTGGTTTGGTTTCCTGAAGTGGCTGCTGCAGAGGTTGCTGTTTGGCTTCCCAAGGCAGTTGCTACAGAGATCGTGGCTCAGGATTCTATTGTCCTGTATGGTCTCACCACTGCCTGTTTATATATTCCATCTCTCCATCAAACCCTTTGGGCCAGCATCCTTTGAGAAGACATCGCTGATCCCCACCAATGCCCCCAATGCATTTCCACATACATCCCTTACCCCTCCTGGCTCTTCTGTACCTGCCTGCCATCATTTTATGCATTTTTCCCTCTTATCCTCCCTTTCTCCTTCCTCTTCCTCCTCTTCTTTAGAGACAGTATCCTTACTAAGAAACCATTAATCAATAAAAATGATAATATTTGACACTTACTGAATACTCTCAACATGCTAGAAACGTATAGTGTCCTTTTAATCATTTCAACAACCCTGTGAGTTAGACATTAATAGCTCTGTTTTGCAGATGAGGAAAAAATAGCTCAGAATAACTAGGCAATTTTCTAAGAAGTAGAAGAGCTAGGATTTGAATTTAGGAGTCCTTTTTTTCAAGTTCATGCTTTTTTACTCTTCGCATTACCCTGTAATAAGTTTCTCTATACCAAACTAATAGCCTTATTATAATTATTTTATTACTATTGTTAAATATATTTTTCATTTCAGAAAACCTTTTCAATGTTCTTATTACAAGAATAAAAGGGAGCATTTTTTCATGATATAATGATGGTTAAAATAAATGCATTTCAGAAGGAACACTATATATTTAAACAAGGGTTTTTAATTTCTAAAAGCTGATATCATGTAACCTCAGAGCAGAGAGCCGATAAAAACTAATTTAATGGAAACTATTTTATTTTGTTATTAAAGATTAAATTTTGATTGACTTAGCAAAACAAACTATTAAGCAACATTGAAAATCGATGTGAAAAGGGTTTCGGTATAATATGCCCACTCATGAACTGAAGTTTGACAGAAAGCAGGTGCTTCATTGGAATCTAATTATAGAGATTAGTTCAATACAACTCCAAATTGATTACCCAAAATTCACATTATAAAGACTATAGACTCATGCCTGCAGTCTGCCCTCAAAAGAACATAGTCATCTATTTTCAGAATCTCTCCAGTGATCTCTAGCCCCCCAATTTTGTTTTCACTCTGTAGAATTTAAAATTAGGTGTGATTGCCTTTGGCTAGAAGAATTTATTAAACACGTTTGTTCATTAATACAACAAAAATTATTGAGCACCTGTTAAACAGGCAAAGCACTGCATTAGGCAACATAGGAGCTATAAAATAAATCACACACCAGAACTCACAACCTTGGAGAAAAGATCAGGTGTACATCTAAGTACCTAGACAACGATCTCTGTTCTTTAAGAAATGTCCTCAAATTATTTGATACTCTTCCTGTAGAATGGTGGGGTCCACTTCTCCTTCCCTTGAAATCTGGCATGTGACTGCCTTGGGCAGTAAAGTAAGGCAGAAATGATGCTATGTCAAGTCCAGGCTGGCTTTAAAGGGACTGGCAGCTTCCATTTTGGTCTACTGGAGCCCGGAGCTACCATGTACAGATGCTCACTACCCTGAGGATACCACGCTATGGGGAAGTACATGCTAGGCATATGGAGAAACTCTGGAAAGAGAATGAGCAAGAGGGATGCCCACATCCACTCAGCTGAGGCTCCAGAAATCACAGAGCAACAATAAGCCAGCCCTGTTTTGTCCTGATCTAAGTTTTGACTCAGGATCATGAAATATAAAAATGATTATAGTTTTAAGCTACTAAGTTTCGTTGTAACTTGTCGTAACAGATAACCAAATGTGCTTAGTATCAATAAAAGTGGATAGAGGAGGGCCCTGTGAAATCAGAAGAAAAATTTATTTCCGGCCTTGAAGGTGGTGGGAGGAAACAGGGAAGGTTTCAAAGCAGTGGTGACATTTGAGTTGAGTCCGGAAAATTTTGGGATTTGGAAAGGCAGGGAGGAAGGGATAAGGATGCTCCAGACAGAGAAAATAATGCTGACAAAGATACAGAGGTGAGAAAGAGCCTGATGCATCTGGGGAAAACTGAGTGTTACTGAGCAATGGGCTCGCTGGGTGATGCCCACAGAAGCCAATACTTACAGCACTGATTTTGAGATAAGAAAAAGCTTTATTGAGAGTTGATCAGCAAGGAGACAGGAGGCAATACTCAAACGTGTTTCCTCTATGTACGGGTTGCGGGGAGGGTCAAGTTTTATGGCATTACTAAGTAGTCCCAGGTGATGCCAATGCAGCTGATCTGCCAGGCTGGTGGTGTTAACAGTTAGGTTTCATTGCAGGTACCTGGGTGACATGGCTTGCAATTCTGGCTCTGTGCCATCCGTAACAACTTAAGCAATGGTTAATTGGTTTGAGCTGGTCCCACGGTTACAAGTGGTTCATTTTGACAAAAGAAAATTGTTTGCAAGAGTGAATTGTGATTATATAAATGAAAGGAAGGCTGAAACCAAGTATCACCAAAGGCCCCAAAGCCTTAAAGGTCAGGGTGAGGAGTTACATTCAGTTACGTGGATGCCAGGGTGAGGACTTAGATTCAATTATGTGGATGAGGAAGAGTCATCCCACATTTTGAACAGAGAAGTAATATTGTTAACCTTGTGTTTTCGAGGAAGTTAACTGAAAGTGAGAATTAACGGAAGGAAGGAGGCAAGTTATGACAGCTGAATAGTTAGTTGGAGAGCTGGGGGCCCAACCTGTTTCCTCTTTGGGGTAGAGGTGGAATCCTGGAGGGACTGGGTTGGTATGCAGAATAATGGCCCCTAGAGATGCCCACATCCTCGTCCCTGGAACCCATGAGCATGTCATGGCAAAAGGGAC
Source organism: Aotus nancymaae (assembly GCF_030222135.1). Classification (NCBI taxonomy): domain Eukaryota; kingdom Metazoa; phylum Chordata; class Mammalia; order Primates; family Aotidae; genus Aotus; species Aotus nancymaae. The sequence goes on from NW_026988460.1 coordinate 688,356, forward strand.
TTTGCAGATATGATCAAGGTTAAGGCTATTGAGATTAGAAGTTTATCCTGAATGACCAGGGGCCTAATTTAATCACGTGTTCTCAAAAGGGAGAAACTTTGGAAGCTGTGGTCAGAGGAAGGTAGGACTATGGAAGAAAGGTGGGAGAGATGCAGAATGACAAGAACTTGATCTGCCATTCCTGGCTTTGAAGATAGAAGAAGGGGCTAAAAGCCAAGGAATGCAATCATCCCTAGAAGCTGGCAAGGGATCTGAGTTTACAGCAAAAAAAAAAAGACAGCTAAAACTAGAACCTCAGTTTTGCAACTGTGAAGACCTGAAGTTTACCAACAACCCAAATGAGCAAAGAAAAGGATCCTCTCCCAGAACCTCCAGAAAGAACATAGCCCCACTAATACCCTGTTGTAGCCTAGTGAGACCCATGTCCAACATTTGAACTCCAGAACTGCAGGTTAATAAATATGTGTTGTTTAGCCGCTACATCTGTGGTAATTCGTTAAGGCAACAGGAAACAAGTATAGACCTCAATTAGCTAACAGCATTTACTGGACACCATTGCGCTAGAAGCCAGGAGCTGACTGACCTCTCTTGAGCTGCAGCTTCTTTTGGGCTATGGTTCTAGTTTCACACTACATAGGAACACTGGCTTTTTGTCCCTGCAGTTTCTGGATTCAGCCAGGTGTTCCTGATTAACTTACCTAAGGTCTCTGAGCTTGTTTCATCTGTTCAGTGAAGAGGCGGAGCAAAAAACAGCTCCAAACTTTACTTTTTTTCACAATGACATGTTTGATAGAGAATGTTCCCATCTTCCACTCAGTGACAGGCATAATCTAGGTTTGGGAAATTTCGAACACTCTAGAGATAACACTATTTCCTCTCCCCATCAAAAAATCAGGCCGGGTGCAGTGGCTCACACCTGTAATCTCAGCACTTTGGGAAGTGGAGGTGGGTGGATCGCTTGAGCCCAGGAGTCCAAGCCGGCTTGGGCAACATAGGGAGATCTTGTCTCTACCAAAAACAAACAAAAACAAGAGCTGGGCATGGCGGCATGCGCCTATAGTCCCAGGTACTCAAGAGGCTGAAGTGGGAGGATCACTTGAGCCTGGGAGGTCAAGGATGCAGTGAACCATGAATGCTCCATTGTGCTCCAGGCTGGGCAACAGAGTAAGACCCTGGCTCAAAAAAAGAAAGTATCCTGGTTTGAACTGGGTACAGTGGCATGCACTATAGTCCCACCTACTCGGAAGACTGGGGTGGGAGGATCACTTGAGCCCAGGAGATCAAGGATGCAGTGAGCTGTGAACGTGCCATTGCACCCCAGCCTGGCAACAGAGCGAGACCCCGTCTCAAAATAACAAAATAAAAAATCACCTCAGAATACAAGGGATAAGTGATGTTTTCATAGGGATAACCTTATATTTACTCTAATTTATTGAGCTTAGTTGCAGGGTTTGGACATTTGTCTATATGTATCATAATATTCTATAAAAGTGGCACAGAATTACATTAATATAATGCACAACAAGAGATCTATCATAGACTGGGCACAATGGCTCACACCTGTTATCCTAGCACTTTGAGAGGCTGAGGTGGGAGGATAATTTGAGTTCAGGAGTTTGAGATCAGCCTGGGTAACATAAGGAGATCTCATATCTACTGAAAAAAAAACCCAAATAAATAAATTAGCAGAGTGTGTGGTGGCACACGCCTGTGGTCCCAGCTACTTAGAAGGCTGAGATGGGAGGATTGCCTGAGCCCAGGAGGTTGAGGCTGCAGTGAGCCATGATTGTGCCACTGCACTCCACCCTGATGACAGAGTGACACCGTCTCAAAAACCGAAACAAAACAAAACCCAACAACAATGAAACATTGTATATCATAAATATAAGCAATGAAGTTTTACTGTTATTATCACAATGTAGCTGTGAGCACTGGGCTAGATGTTGGTAATACTCTTCCTAGCAGTGAAATTGAGTAGTTTCAGGAATTGAAGAGTGGCCTGAACTAGTTGAGGGAGAACCACTTGCAGCTGAAAGGGTAGAAGAAAGTGAAGGGGGAAAAACCATTTTCTAAACCTTTAAAAAAAATTTGTTCCTCCCCCTGAGTCACCACCCCCAACCAAACTGAAAAACCCCTTAATATAGCAATATAGTATTAGAGTTGTAATTATTTCACACTTCATGCTGAATTTGTGGAGGGAGCTAGGGTGAAGGGCCTCCTGATAATTCCTAATGATCTTCCTATTGAATAAGAAAGAACTAAAACAGGGTAGCAAGGAAACCGATCAATATCGACAGCAGGCCTGCCTGAGTTGCAGTCTATTTAGTGGCCCTGGAGCTGTTTCACACTGAGCATCTGTGCCAGGAATCGTTCTAAATCTGAATATTTCAATATTTTCAAGGCAGTTCAATTTGACTTAGGCATCCAGACACAAAGCACATGAATTTCTTGAAAAAGAGATGAACCAGTGTTGGGAAAGGAGTCCTTACATGATGTGGCTGGGATCCTGGGCTCTGGGGGTCACACATCTTGGTGTATCAATCCCAGTTCTGCCACTAACTATGAGTATGATATTAGGCAAGTTACTTCACCTCTCTCGACCTCAGTAGCCTTTTTTGTGAAGTGAAGAGAATCAAAATGCCTTCTTCCTGTGCTGAGGACTTAGACAGATGCCTGGTGGGGAGTGAAGACTCAGTGTCAGCTTTCACCATTATTAAGACCACAGAAACCCAAGGAAAAACCTGCCAAGTGGACTGGATTGCTTTCTCATCATGCATTATATTAATGAAGTTGCATTACATAAAATTTCAAGTCCTGCATCTACGCTCTTATGTACTTTTTGAAATCTACAGTGTGGCTTTCATGGCATTTCCTTTTTTAGATGCTAATCTTTTTTTGTTTTTTTTCATACAGAGTCTTGCTCTGTCCCCCAGGCTGGAGTGCAGTGCTGCAATCTCAGCTCACTGCAACCGCCACCTCCTGGGTTCAAGCGATTCTTGTGCCTCAGCCTCCCAGGTAGCTGGGATTACAAGCACGGCACCACCACAACTGGTTAATTTTTTTTTTTTTTAGAAAGAAAGAAAAAAAAGAATGAAGAAGAGGAAGAAAAAGGAAGAGAAAGAGAGAGAGAATGGGAGTATTGCTTTCTTGCCCAGGCTAGAATGCAATTTAGTAATGAAAACCTCTTTTATACCAATAATTATACTTAATGATGCAGACAGGAAGGAATAAGGGAAGAAAATAACAAACAAGCAGCCAACCAATATTTCATTTAAACCTATGAATATATATGTTTAATACTGGCATTTGATGCTAGCTGGCTGTTTTGCCCATTAGTTGGTGTAAATTTTTCATTGTGTTAATGCTCTTTGCTTTTTGACATATTTTTGGAAAGGCTGATATTGGTTGTTCCTTTATATGTATAGTGCTTCTTTCAGAAGCTCTTCTAAAGCAGGCCTGGTGGTGGTGAAGTCTCTAAGTACTTGTTTGTTCACTAAAGATTTAATTTTTCCTTCGCTTATAAAGCTTAGTTTGGCTGAATATGAAATTCTGGGTTGAAAGTTCTTTTCTTTAAGGATGCTAAATATTGGTCCCCACTCTTTTCTGGCTTGTAGGGTTTCTGCTGAGAGATCTGCTGTAAGTCTGATAGGTTTCCCTTTATGGGTAACCTGACCTTTCTCTCTGGCTGCCCTTAGTATTCTCTCCTTCATTTCAACCCTAATAAATCTGGCAATTATGTGCCTTGGGGTTGGTCTTCTGAAGAATATCTTTGTGGTGTTCTCTGTATTACCTGGAGTTGAATATTACCCTGCCTTGCTAGGTTGGGAAAGTTTTCCTGAATGACATCCTGAAGAGTATTTTCCAACTTGGATTCATTCTCTTTGTCACATTCAGGTACACCTATCAAACGTAAATTAGGTCTTTTCACATAGTCCCATATTTCCTGGAGACTTTGCTCATTCCTTTTTATCCTTTTTTCTCCAATCTTGTCTTCTCGTTTCATTTCACTGAGCTGGTCCTCGACTTCTGATATCCTTTCTTCTGCTTGATCAATTCGACTGTTTAAATTTGTGCATACTTCGAGAAGTTCTCGTGTTGTGTTTTTCAGCTCCATCAATTCATTTATATTGCTCTCTAAATTGTCCCTCGTTAACATTTCCTCAAACCGTTTTTCAAGGTTCTTAGTTTCTTTGCATTGGGTTAGAACAAGTTCTTTTAATCCACAGAAGTTTCTTATCACCCACCTTTTGAAACCTGCTTCTGTTATTGGAACGCACTCGTTCTCCATTAAGCCTTGTTCCGTTACTGATGAGGAATTGCGATCCCCTGTAGAGGGAGAGTATTCTCTGCCTTTTTAGGCTTGTTTCTTCCTTTCATTATATATTTATCCTTCTGTCGTCTTTGTAATTACTGACTTTCTAACTAGGTCTCTGAGTAGACGTCCAACTTGTTGGTTCCCAGTGCCGAAATCTGAGCAATCCACTGCACCGGCCAAAACAGCGGTGTTGAGATTGAAGGTGCTTTTCTGCCCGGGAATCTCTGGACTCTGCACCAAGAACTGCCGTGCTAAGGCGCCAGCAAAACCACTGCGCCGGCCACAAGAGTCGCCCTGGAGACCCGTGGGGCTCCTCTGCTGGGAATCTCTTAGTCTGTGAGCAACAAATATTCGTCTGAAAGTGTGGCGTCCTCTCATTCTCTGCGCTTTCACTGGGAGCTAGGAGCCCGAGCTGCTAGTGATCAGCCATCTTGGATCTCTCTCTTTTGTTTTTTAGTATTTTTAGTAGACACAGGGTTTCACCATGTTGGTCAGGCTGGTCCTGAACTCCTGGCCTCAAGTGATCCACCTGCTTCAGCCCTCCCAAAATGCTAGGATTATAGGGGTGAGCTACTGTGCCCAGCCTAAATGCTGATCTTTTTAATGTGTGAATTGCACTAGACTTCTGTTGAGAACAGGATTATACTCCTGTTCTCCTGGCCCAGTTCTCAGAGCAAGAGATGCATCAATTACTGAAAATCTGAAGTCCAGTTAGAAGACCTTCCTTCTCACTCCATAGTGACATGCAGTAGAGAATGAAGAACACAGATAAACCGGAAGAAATGCTTTTATTTTTGTGCAAATGACACTGTTAGTTCTGAACAGATAGATGACTGGACCACGGAATTATTAGAATAGCACAGCAGTTCCCTGGTAGAAGTGACTTAAAGTGGTTGCCTTGCTTTTTGTTAACACCAGTGAAATTTGAATTGCACAGAGGAAAAAATGTATTGGAATGGGGAGTCAAGGGTGATGGATTCTAATCCCTCTTTTGCCAGAAATAGTTATGTGACCCTGAGCAAGTCACTTGCCCTTTCTGGCTTTAAATTTCTCCTCCATAAAATGAAGAAGTTGAACCAGATCAATGCATCTCATTCTGGAACATGCAAAACATCAGTGCTGTGTGACACAATTTAGGTAATTTTGTTATGTATTTACTTTAATACGCACATAGAAAATACATGAAGTAGCCAGGCGCGGTGCCTCATGCCTATAATCTCAGCACTTTGGGAGGCCGAGGTGGGTGGATCACTTGAGGCCAGGAGTTCAAGACCAGCCTGACCAACATGGCAGAATCTTGTCTCTACTAAAAATACAAAAAATTAACCTGGTGTGGTGGTGCCGTACCTGTAATCCCAGCTACCTGGGAGGCTGAGGCATGAGAACTGCTTGAATCCAGAAGGCGGAGGTTGCAGTGAATCAAAATCGTGCTACTGCACACTCCAGCCTGGGTGACAGAGTGAGACTGTCTCTCTCTCTCTCTCTCTCTCTCTCACACACACACACACACACAAAAGAAAATGTACTAAGTATATCAGCCCCATGATTTCACGGATCTTACTGCTTAAAATGAAGCTAAATATATTTAAGTTTAGAAAGAAGAAGCAAAAACAGATGAAAACATTTTGTATTAGACACTGGTTTGATTTCCTAAGATATATATCCCAGCTGATGATGTTGTCTGGTGTGTATTAATCATGTTTTTTGTTTTGCACATTTTATGGTGCTTTGATATCTGGAGGCCTTTCCATTACAGAAAGGGACTGCTTCTCTCAGGATTAGCTAATTCCTAGAGATAGCAAACAACTGCTTTAGAGCATGCCTTTGATATCCAAACCAACCAATCCTGTGTCTATACCTCCCACCCACCACTTTCATTAGGCTCCAGCAGTCTGGGATGCTAGCCTCCTGCCCTAAATAACACTGGGCCAGGTACAGGACACTTAGGGACCACCCCCCATAGTCATGAGCTCACTGAAATTATTCAAACTATTCAGTGCTTAATCTGATTGCCCTGCCTTGCCCATTTCTTCCTGTAAAAATCATAATAAAAGCTCTGGCCCATGCCCATGCATTTTCTTCCCTCCTTCTGCCTCCTGACCATCCCTGGTGCTTCCCAACTTGGCCCTGCATGACATGCCCTGACCCTCCTCTTGGGAACTGTGAGTAACAAACTGTCTTTTCACTGGTGGTCAATCTCCTGATCTGATAGCCTCACCATACCTGGATTTCAAAATGGTGAAAGAATACCTTTGAACTACTCTGACTAATTGTGAAGAACTTTCACCTCATCACCCTGCAGGCCTGCTTTTTCTCTGTTTTAAAAATTGTCTTGTTACAGAAAGTAGATTAGTCGCCAGGGGCTGGGAGGAGGAGGGAATGGGGGGTGACTTCTAATGGTGATGTGATTCTTTCTGGAGTAATGAATGCTGGTTGTGGAATGAGATAGTGATGATCGTTGCACAATTTTGTAAATATACTAAAAACACTTAAAAGGGTGATGTTTATGGCATGTGATTTGTATCTTGATGAAGAAAAAAATGCTCCTGTTGACCACTTTTCCTCTCTTCTAACTCATTTGTCCTGCAAGATTCAACTTAGATGTCATTTTGCCCCCCAAAGCCTTTGCACAAAATGCCTATGGTTATAATAGTTCTCCTTGCTGTGTTTTCAGGATTTTGTTTTTGTTTTTATATAGACAGGATCTTGCTCTATCACCTAGGCTGCAGTGCAGTAGTACAATCACAGCTCACTGCAGCCTTGAACTCCTGGACTCAGTAGCTCAGTACTCAAGTAGCTGGGACTACGGGTACATACCATCAAGTCCTATAAAATTTTTTTTTTTTTTTTTTTGAGACAGGGTCTCACTTTGCCACCCAGGCTGGAGTGCAGTGGTGTGATCTTGGCTCACTGAAGCCTCAACCTCCCACGTTCAAGCAATCTTTCCACCTCAGCCCCACTAGTAGCTAGGACTACAGGGACACATCACCAAGCCTGGCTAATTTTTCTATTTTTTGTAGAGACAAGGTTTCACCACATTGCCCAGGCTGGTCTTGAACTCCTGACCTCAGGTGATCCACCAGCCTCAGCCTCCCAAAGAGCTAAGATTACAGGTATGAGCCACCATGCCTGGCCCTGACTAGTTTTTAAAAAATTTTTATTTTTGTAGAGATGAGGTTTCACCATCTCATCTGATCTCAAAATAAAATTTTGTAGAGATGGTGAGAGCTCATCTCACCATCTCTACAGGTTGGTCTTGAATTCCCGGGCTCAAGATATCCTCCCACCTCAGCATCCCAGAGTGCTGGGGTTACAGGTATGAGCCAGTCCACCAACTTCCTTGCTATGTTTTCAAACTGGTTTATGAGGGGTTGGGGTTAAGAAAAAGAAACACTTAGGGAGGCCCTACTGTTGCTTGTGGAACACCCCCACCACCCACCCCACCCCACCCCACCCCACCCCACCCCACCACTTCTTTGATTCAAGAAGTTCCTAGGCAAATCTCAGTTTCTACTTCAGTCTGAAGTGTATGATTTTCTGGTGTGACTTTTCCCACACTTTTTCCTGGGGCTTCTAAGTCAAAAAATGTGAGTAGGAACTTGTGTTTGGACATTTGGAGGCACGGCTTTTCAAAGATTTGGGGACAGATGAGTTACCAGTCAAGCAAGGTCCAAGTCTTATCTTTGCTATTAATTCATACTGGAAAAGATGCCTTTTTCTCAGGAAAAGCCTATGACTTTGGGAAGAGCTCCAATCCACAAATGCCCATCAGAAGGACCATACTGCATTGAAGCAATTTCAGCAGATGTTGACTCTAAAGGATTAACTGCAAGGTTTGATAACAGGTTTTGTCAGCCTGTAATTGGCTCCTGGGGAGAGGGGAAATCAAATCCTTCTACTTCTATGTATCTATCCATATCTTTTCTGTGCTAACTGTTTGGTCTCTGCTGTGTTTTTCTTGAAAGAGTACAGCAAACCCGCTTATGACAGAGCCTCCTGATTCAATGCTGATGAACTGCAGTGGTTCCTCTTAGATAAGACAGGACTCTCTCTAGCTGCCTTTACTCCCGTAAAGCAAGTCACAAGCCAAAGCATGATCTCCTTTAAGAATGAAGAATGGGGCCGGGCGCGGTGGCTCACGCCTGTAATCCCAGCACTTTGGGAGGCCGAGGCAGGTGGATCACGAGGTCAAGAGATCGAGACCATCCTGGTCAACGTGGTGAAACCCTGTCTCTACTAAAAATACAAAAAATTAGCTGGGCATGGTGGCGCGTGCCTGTAATCCCAGCTACTCAGGAGGCTGAGGCAGGAGAATTGCCTGAACCTAGGAGGCAGAGGTTGCGGTGAGCCGAGATCGCGCCATTGCACTCCAGCCTGGATAACAAGAGCGAAACTCCGTCTCAAAAAAAAAAAAAGAAAAAGAATGATGAAGGAAGGGTTGTTTAGTACCCAAATGGTGGGTGGAGTTTAAGGCGGAAAAGGAGTAGGCCAGAGAATTCACAACCTCCTATCCTGCTGTGCTAGGGTTTCTCCAGCTGTAATGTGCATACAAATCACCTGGGCGTCCTATTAAAATACAGGTTCTAGTTCAGTAGGGAGAAATCTGAAATTCTACATTTCTAACAAACTTGCAGATGACGTTGATGCTGCTGATCCTCAGACCACATTTTGAGTAGCAAGAAATATCTCTGATTTCCTATGTATCTTTTTGTCTTTCTTTTTTCTCTTTTTGAGACAGGTTCTCACTCTGTCCCTGAGGCTGGAGTGCTGTGGTGCAATCACAGCTCACTGCAATGTTGGTCTCCTGGGCCCATGAGATCGTCTTGCTTGATCCTCCCAAGTAACTGGAACCACAGAGATGTGCCGCCACTCCTGGCTAGATTCTTAAAATTTTTTGTAGAGATGGGTGTGGGGGGGTCTCTCTATGTTGCCCACGCTGGTCTTGAACTTTTGGGCTTCAGTGATCCTCCCATCTCGGCCTCCCAAAGTGCTGGGATTACAGACATGAGCTATGTAACTTTAAAATCTAGATTGAAAAGAACTTTCTGAAAGTTGACAATTGGGGGTTCTTTCTTGCCTGTCTCAGTTAAATATTAATGATAGCAATAATAATTAAAATGACAACAATGACTAACATTTATGGAAGGCATAGTATGTGCAGGGCTAGACTGGCCTAACTATAACTGCTACCCGCCTATGAAAGGACTACTTGTGGTCTAGAGACACTAAATAACATGCTCAAGATCTCTTTGTCAGGAGTAAGTGGCCAAGCAGGAACTCAAAGACGATTTGACTCCGCAAGTGCGCTCTAAATATTACTGTCTCTCATCTCCCTGTGTCTTATTTTAGGTTCAGTGAGGCTGAACATGTGAAGTGTGATCTTTGCTTTCAAAATGGAGCGTTTTCCTGTGCTCAGGACTAAGCCAGTGGTGCAAAGTTACCCATGAAGTCAGAGGAAGGTGCGGACAGACAATGCATGATACACAGGCAAAAACTCAATGGAGAAACTGGATGACCTGCAGACTCAGTCTGCACTGAGAGCAAAATGCTTTCCCCAGTGATTTATTTTTTCCTTGTAAAGCAGACACTAGATTAGGAGACTGTTGTCACTTTAATATGAGGCTTATTGAAAATTGGTGGGGTGGTAAGAAAACTGTATCAATTATGTTTTTAAGTCAAAATTATGTAGTCTTTCTCGAACACAAATTAAAATGCTTAGACAAGACACCAAAAGCACAGAAAAAAGCACACAGAAGAAAAAATAGATGAATTGAACTTCATTAAAATTAAAAATTTATACACTTCGAGTGACATTGTAAAGTGTAAAGATGAGCCACACAGTGAAAGAAAATATTTGCAAATTATCTATCTGATAAAGGGCTTGTGTCCTTAAACCTCAGTATTAACTCAATTAAATAATGACTGAAAGATCTGAATAGACATTTCACCAAAGAAGATAGACTGATGACCAATAAGCACATGAAAAGGTGGTAATATCATTGGACGTTAGGAAAATGTAAATTAAAGCCACCATAAGATGCTACTTCACTTTCACTAGAGTGGCTGTAATAAAAAAGACACAATAACAAGTGCTGACAAGGATGTGGAGAAATAGAACACCCATGCATTGCCTGTGGGAATGTGAAATAGCTCAGTTACTTTGGAAAATTCCAGTCATATAAAGGATTTTATTTCCTTGTATACTGGAATGCCTTTTTTGTGGTAGGTTTCACATGTTTTTTTGACCTAAAATTTTTTTCACATCAAAAATATTTTAAATCCTTTAAAACATGAAGTAGCTAAACTTAGACCTTTTTGTTTTTGTTCTTGTTGTAACTTTTTAAAAATCACATTTATCGCAAGCAGCAGTTCATACCCAGAGCTACGGATAATCAAATTTAAAATCCAGCTTTATTTAAATAATTTGATTTAAAATTTTGATAGTTGTCAGTTTTAATTTATATTTTGCCTTTTAAGTTTAATAGATAATTTAAAACATTTTAGAATAGAAACCATTTAAAATATTTCAATATTTTATATTTACTTTAATATTTTAAATAAAATATATGCATATTTACATATGTTTGTGTTAGTTGATTTCCCTTCTCTTTCCTCCCCACGCTATTTTTATATAGGATGTGTTATTGTGGTTAACTTTACAATTGAGTCCACAGGGCTTATAATATTTAGATGAGATCCAAAAGAATTAGAAGAATGGTCCTCATGCAGAAATCCTGGACTTTAAGCTGGATACAGGAACCAAAGAGATTTTGTGTTGCCTTCTTCTGGGAAGTGGATGAGATCACGATGAGATTTGGTTGCAAAACGTTAACTGGAAACTTAAAAATATATATATACATATGGAAAGGCATGTTGAACAGCCAAAGGAATGAACTGTATTTATTTAGCAGCTAACTCCTGTTCTAATTTGGGAGGAGTCACCAATTGCATGTGCTGCCTCTCTTGTTACAAAAGTCAGAGGGAGATGACAGGTTGCTCCTCTTCATTCTGCATGGATGACAGGGTGGGAGCACGTGAACCTGAACAGTCACTCAGCTACGTCTGTGCAGGCCTTTACATCTTGATTGAGTGACACAGAGGAACATTATCACAGTTCACTCCAGACAGCAGCCTGATCTTGTCTGAGGACCTTGATCATAGTACCGCTCCTTCTGCCTAGAGATTTTTGCATCAGATCTCCCGTGGCAGCTCCATTTCTTTTTTCACGTCTCGGCTCCAACGTAACACCCCTGGCCATCTAAAACAGTCACCTCCACTTCCCATCATTCTCTGTTCTCTAACTCGGCTTTATTTTTCTATATGGCACATATATAGAATTACATATTTATTTTATTTTATTTTATTTTTTGAGACGGAGTCTCACTCTATCTCCAGGCTGGAGTGCACTGGCACGATCCCCGCTGACTGCAACTTCCATTGTCCAGTTTCAAGCAATTCTCCTGCCTCAGCCTCCCTAGTAGCTGGGACTTCAGGCACACACTACCACGCTGGGCTAATGTTTTGTATTTTTAGTAAAGATGGGGTTTCACCATGTTGGCCAGGATGGTCTCGACCTATTAACCTCGTGATCCACCCGCCTCAGCCTCCCAAAGGGCTGGGATTACAGTCGTGAGCCATCGCGCCCAGCCAATTGCTTTTTTTCTTTTTTTTTTTAAACTGCAATGTACTGTATTCTCCTCGAGGATACAAACATTTTTGTACACTTTATCTCCAGGGTACAGAACAGTGCCTAGCACAACTAAGTGCTCAATACATTCTTGTGAAAAGTGAATAAATAAATGAATGCTAGTCCAGTGCTTGGCAGGCCAATCAATACCTGTGAAACTGAACTGAATTAGTATTAGTTCTATATCAGGTTTACTTGGGCAGAAATTGAATCTAGTAAGTGACTCAAAGATGAACACATGATTAGAGTTTATTTCCAGCAGCAACTTGTTTCTTTTGTGATGAAGCATGAAAACTTGGCCTAATTTAAAATGGCATCTGCTTGCAGGCCCTGACACAGTATCTGCCAACTTTCACTCAAATACTTATGAGAACTAAGAAAAATATAGAAACCAGCCTCGACAGACAATCAGATGTAGAGCATCAGAAGAATTTTCACTAATTCTAAGTCAAATGGTGCAGTATTGGCAAGCGAGTTGCAGTTCTTAGGAAACAGTGAAGCCTGCTCCCTCAAAATAAATTAAAACACACGTTCTTCACTAGTAACTGACACCAGTTAAAAGAATAGAAACAAAATATAGCATATTGGTTACAAAATCTCTCCCTAAAGGAAATTAATGAGAAAAGGTTAGACATAAAAGAATGAGTAAGATTTTTCTGGCAAATGCAAAGGAAAGAACACAGAGGTGGCAAACTTATTTTCTGACAGTGTAGAATCCGAGGCAAAAAAAAAAAGCATTAATGAGACAAAAGAGGAAATTTTATACTGCTAAAAGTTAAAATGGACAGCAAAGGTAGAAGAGTCAGTAATGTACATGCATTGTTTGTCAAAGAGCCAGAGAAAAAAGGAAGAATGGATAAAAGGTGACTGTGGGAGCTTTTGAAATATTTTTCATACACTTTTACAAATCTGGTAGTTAAAAAATACATGTAGAGGAGAAAATTTGAAAAATAAATTAAGATTTATTATGTATATTTGTGTCTATAAACCATATGCTCTTCTTGGGCACACATTAATTTTTATAAAAAGTGCCTATGGGTTAGCATAGTGAAAAAATAACTTCCCCAAATGAAAATACAGATCAAATGTCCTGAATATAGTGCAGTAAAATTAGAAATGAATAACGAAAGTGTAAGAAAGAAATTTTAGGCCGGGTGCAGTGGCTCATGCCTGTAGTTCTAGCAGTTTAGGAGGCCAAGGTGGGAGAATTGCTTGAGCCCAGGAGTGTGAGACCAGCCTGAGCAACATAGTAAGACCCTAGCTCTAAATTAAAAGAAAACAAAAACAAAATTAGCCATGTCTTGTGGCATGTGGCTATTATCCCAGCTACTTGGGAGGCTGAGGCGGGAGGATTGCTTGAGTGCAAGAGGCCCAGGGTGCAGTGAGCTGTAATCACAGCACTGCATTTTAGTAGAGATGGGGTTTCACCATGTTGGCCAGGATGGTCTCGATCACTCTAGCCTCTGTGACAGAGTAAGATCCTGTCTCAAAAAAAAAAAAGAAAGAAAGAAAGAAAGAAAAGAAAACAAATAAATTTTAGAAATAAATAAAAATAGGGTCAAGTGCGATGGCTCATGACTTTAATCCCAGCATTTTGGGAGGACAAGCCAGTAGATTGCTTGAGCTTAGGAGTTCGAGATCAGCCTGGGGAACATGGTGAAACCCTGCCTCTGCCAAAAATACAAAAAATTAGCCAGGCATAGGTCTGCCTGTGGCCGCAGCTACTCGGGAGGCTGAGATGGGAGGATCACTTGAGCCTGGGGGGTGGAGGTTGCAGTGAGCCGAGATCACGTCACTGCACTCTAACCTGGGTGACAGAGTGAGACCTCATCTCAAAAAAAGAAAAAAAAAGAAAATACTTTTCCCAAAAATACTGAGTCAAAAGAGAAATAAAAAGTATGATTTCTGACAATTTAGAAATTAATGTAAAAAAAATATTTTCAGAAATCCAGCAAAACCAAACTCTGAGCAAAACCATTGGCTTAAGGAAGTACAAAAATAAATGAAGTGACTGTTCAACATAGAACTTATCAAAGTGATAAAACATAGGCATTGAAAAACAGAAGAAAAAATAATAAATGTTGAGCAAAAGTTAGTGGATTTGAAAAGAACAATTTAATGGATAAATAATTAGATAAGCTTTTAAAAGGAAAAACAGTAAAATAGACAATCTCAGGAAATTTTACCCAGAAAAGGAGGGAAAACAGAATAAAAGAGATTTCTTTTTTTTTTTTTTTTGAGACAGTGTTACTCTTGTTGTCAAGGCTGTAGTGTAATGGCATGATCTTGGCTCACTGCAACATCTGCCTCCCAGGTTCAAGCAGTTCTCCTGCCTCAGCCTCCCGAGTAGCTGGGATTAAAGGCATGCACCACCATACCCAGCTAATTTTGTATTTTTAATAGAGACGGGGTTTCTCCACGTTGGTCAGGCTGGTCTCTAACTCCCGACCTCAAGTGATCTGCCTGCCTCGGCCTCCCAAAGTGCTGGAATTACAGGTGTGAGCCATGGCACCCAGCCTGATAAAAGAAATTTCAAATGAAAAACAACAAGGAAAAACAGATGTCCTCTGTCTATTAATACATTTGAGGATTTGAAAGAAATGGATGATATTTTGTAAGAACATAAAACTACCAAATAATCTTAGATGAAAATTCAACTACTAGTTAAAAAATTATCTCTAAAGTAGCTGCCAAGGCCAAACCAGTGAGGTCTCACACCATCACAAAATAAATAATTCCTATCTTTACTACATAAACTTTTCTAGAATAAGGTTAAATAAAATTTAACATTATTCATTTATGATGACCAATTACAGATTATAGTAGTATTTCAAAGGAGTTTTATACTGGGAAATGTGATACTTCAGAAGGTTTCATATAAAAATTATTGTTTAATAAACATAGAAAAGGCACCTAATATTATCACGTTCTTATCTAATAATAATTTCTTAGAAAAATATGAAGAGTAGTATATTTCCTCAGTGTGCAAAGAACATTTATTTCATATCAGCAGGAAACAATGTTGAATAGTGAAATATATTCCCATTAAAATTGGATTTAAGATTGTTGTGGATGTTCTGACCAGTGCCAATAAGACATGAAATAAAATATGAGAAGTAGTATTGGAAAGAATGAGATGAAGTTCTTAAGGATATAGAAGATGGATTAGTAAATTTCCAGGATATGATGTAAATAAAAATTGGTAGCATTTTGCATGCCAGCAATAACTAACTAGAAAATACAGTGGATAAAGTAGATTTCTTTCCAAATAAAAGTAACAACAACAAAAAATGAACTAGAATCAATTTCAGTAAGAAATGTATGATACACACACACACACACACACATATAATAAAACTACAAAAGGGCCTTTGAGATTATTTATGATACAATGTTATTTTTAAATGGCAGGATATAAATATAAATATTACAAGTTTAATGTTATATTACATGTCATATATATGCTTAGAAAAATATGCAAAGGAAATATAAGTAAATGTCAACAGCAATAAAATAATAGGTAAGAGTTTTGGAGTCAGAAGAACAGGGTTGAATCCTCTCTACCTCTTGCAGAGACCCACTGAGGGTTAGGCCTTCAACCTACGAATTTTGGGGAAACACAGTTGAGTCCACAACAGACATATTTGTGGATGAAAGAGAAATCTGAAACTTATGTCTTGCAGAGTACACACAGGTATGTTAATATCATTCATAGCAGTAACAATAAATATTCCTTAATATTTTGCAGTTTATAAAGCTTGCTGACATATTTTTCTCAAATCACTGAAATGCCACCTCTTCCCTGAGATCTCCGAATCGCACCCCATGTATCATGTGGCATTATGTATATATAATAGTATCCCCAGACATTGTTCTCTCACCTCTTACCTAGCTTTACTTTTCATTTATCATCTTACCATCATCCAATATATTTATTTTTTCAACTTTATTAAGGTATAAATGACAAAAATGGCATATATTTAAGGTATACAATGTGATGCTTTGATATACATATACGTTGTGGAATGATTAGTACCATCAAGTGGATTAACACATTCATCACCATGCAAGTTACCATCTTCTGTCTGTTTGTGTGTGATGAGGATACTTATGATCTGCTCTCCCAACAAATTTCAAGTAAATAACACAGTATTATTAAATAGTATGATTAACTACAGTCAGCAGGCTATAGATCCTCAGAACTTATTCATCATATAACTGAAAGTTTGGACTCTTTGGCCAATATCTCCCCATTTTCACCCCCTTTCAGTCCCTGACAACCACAGTTCGATTCTCTACTTCTATGAGTTTGACATTTTTTCTTTTTTTTAAGAGACAGCATCTCATTCTGTCACCTAGGCTGTACTGCAGTGGCATGATCAAAGCTCACAGCAACCTTGAACTTCTGGGCCCAAGTGATCCTCCTGCCTCAGCCCCTTGAGTAGCTAGGACTACAGGCATGCACCACCATGCCCAGCTAATTTTTTAAAAAAATGTAGAGATGGAGTCTTACTATGTTACCCAGGCTGGTCTTGAACTCTTGGCCACTGGCAATCCTTCCTTCTTGTCCTCCCAAAGTGCTGGGATTATAGGCATGATCCACTGTGCCAAGCCTATAAGTCTGACTTTTAAAAAATTCCACATATAAGTGAGATCATACATTATTTGTTTTTCTGTGTCTGACTTATTTCATTTAGCATAGTGTCCTCCAAATTCATCTATGGTGTTGCAAATGGCATGGTTTCCTTTTTTAAGGCTGAGTAATATTCCATTGTGTATATATACCATATTTTTATTATCCATTTATCTTTCAGTGGATGCTTAGATCGTTTCTGTATCTTGTCTACTATGAATAATGCTGCAATAAACACAAAAGTGCAGGTGGCTCTCTGATATATTGATTTCATTTCCTTTGGATATATACTCAGTAGTAAAATTGCTGGATCACATAGTGGTTCTGGTTTTAATATTTTGAGGGACTTCATACTGTTTTTCATAATGGCTGTATCAATTTCCATTCCCACCAATAGTGTATAAGGGTTCTCTTTTCTCCACACCCTTGGCAACACTTAGTTCTTATTTTTGTTTGACAACACTCATCCTAACAGGTATGATGTGATATTTCATTGTGATTTTGATATTCCTTTCCCTGATTATTAGTGATGTTGAGCATTTTCTTCATATACTTACTGGCCCTTCATAGGTCTTCCTTGGAAAAGTATCTATTCTGTTGCCCACTGTTTAATTGGGTTGTGGTATTTTTGCTATTGAGTTGTATAAGTTCCTTGATATATTTTGGATATTAACCCCTTAGCAGGTCTGTGGTTTGCAGATATTTTCTCTCACTGTGTAGGCTGCCTGTTCATTTTGTTGACTGCTAGCTTTGCTGTGTAGAAGCTTTTAGGTTTGATGTAGTCCCACTTGTTTATTTTTGTTGCCTGTGCTTTTGGTGTCATACTCAAAAAAACATTGCAAGTATTGGTTTAGTTATTTTTTGCCCGTTGCCTATACTAGGAAAGACTTCCCAAGAGCATAATATCCACTTGTTTTGTTCACTATTATGTCCACATCCCAGCATCTAGAACAATGCCTGGTGCACAATAGGTGACCAATACAATTTTATTTGAAGATTAAGTTATTATGTGATCATCCCAATTAACTGTGTGGTTAAGTAGGTAGTGTAGGTACTGGTTATAGATGAAGGACAAGAAGCTCATATGGTCATAGGGCTTCTGATTTCCTGTCCCGTAGGCTTTCTGTTATCAGGTACATTCTGTTATCAGTCTTCATGACCCATGATCTTGTCTTACATTATTAGATAAATATGTGGGGTTTTTTTTAAAAGCTTTGTTGAGATATAATTCATGTGCCATATAACTGACCCACTTAAAGTACACAATCCAATGGTTTTTAGTATATTCACAGAGTTGTACACCATTATTACATCAATTTATAACACTATCATCACCTCCAAAAGAAATTCCCTATCCTTTAGGCAGCACCCCCTCAATTCCTCCATCACCCCCAGTCCCAGGCAACCACTAATCTGTCTGAAGTCTTTTTAGATTTGCCTTATAGCTCACTGCAATCTTGAACTCTTGGGCTCAAGCCATCCTCCTGCCTCAGCCTCCTGAGCAGCTAGGACTACAGGCGTGCACCACCAAAACTGGCTAATTAAAAAAATTTTTTTTTGTTGAGATTGAGTCTTACGCAACCCTCCTGTTTAAAAAATATATACAGCTTCTATACATTGCTTGTTAGAATTATTTCTATATAGTTTAAGTTTTTGTTGCTTTTTTTTTCTTTTTTTTTTTTTGCATTTTTTTTTGCATAAGACTTCTGGTCTTATGCAATCCTCCTGTTTAAAAAATATACACAGCTTCTATACATTGCTTGTTAGAATTATTTCTATAGGGTTTAGGTTTTTGTTGCTTTTTTTTTTTTTTTTGCCTTTTTTTTTTTTTTGAGACAGAGTCTTACTCTGTTGTCAGGCTGGAGTGCAGTGGCTTGATCTTGGCTCACTGCAACCTCCGTCTCCCAGGTTCAAGCGATTCCCCTGCCTCAGCCTCCTGAGTAGCTGGAAGTACAGGCACATGCCACCACACCCAGCTAATTTTTCATATTTTAGTAGAGATAGGGTTTCACCATGGCCAGGATGGTCTCCATCTCCTGATCTCATGATCCGCCCACCTTGGCCTCCCAAAGTGTTGTGATTACAGGCGTGAGCCACTGCACCCAGCCTTTTGTTGCTATTTTGAAAGAATTGAGTGTTCTAGAGCTGTGTTGTCCAACGTAGTAGCTGCTTGACATATGCAACTATTGAGCTCATGAAACGTGGCTGGTCCTGTTTCTTTTTAAAGTCACTAGTAGCACATTTAAAATGACAGATGTGATAAATTATATTTCTGTGGAATGGTCATGTTCCTGACAGAACAAATTTATCAGATGAATTTAAAATATGTATTTTACTTTGTATTTTGTAGCTAAAATATGACAAGCTCTCAAGGAAAATTGAGATTTGCTGTGAGGGTAAAATATACACCAGAATTGTAAAACTCAGTATGAAAAAAGAATGTAAAATATTTCATTACTAATTGTAAATGTTGATGACATAGTGAAGTGATACTATATTGGGTCATATTTTTAAGTAATATTTAGTGATAAAATATGTTATTAAAATTAATTTCACCTGTGTCTTTTAAGTTGTTTACTGTCACAATTAGACAGTAAACAATGTGACAATTAGACTAAACATATGTGACTTGTGATATATTACTATTGGACAGTGAGAGTCTAGACATCAAATTTATCAGATAAGTTTAAAATATGTATTTCACTTTGTATTTTGTAGCCAGGATCTTAAAATCCCTCAGAAAGAAACGTATTTTCAAGGATAGTAGAGGAGGATCCCATGATCAGAAAAGATTGAAGATATACCAAGAAAGTAGTGTTTGACTTTATATTCAAATATATCACAAATTTGATGACTAGGCATGGCCTAACCATATTTATCCCACCCTGGGCCTTCACAATAGCCTCCCAATGGGACATCCCGCCTCTGTTCTTGGGCTGTCCCTGGGAATAATCCCCCCTCCAGTCAGAGGGCTCTTTCCACAATGCTGGTCAGGTTCCACCACTTCCTGGCTCAGCACCCGTCAATGGCTTCCCAAAGCCTTACATGATCTGAGCTTCCTCTCCAATCTCTCTCTTCAATCTAGGCTTTGCTCATCAGTCATGGCTATGCCATCCCCTCTCCTTGTTCCCTTTCTCCTGGGATACTCTCCTGGCCTGGTCTCGTCAGGGCTGGCTCCTTCCTGTCATTCATATCTCAGCTGCCTTTGCAGTGGGTTTTCAGTGTCTCATGAAGAGTAGAGACTACGAAGCTATCCTGCCTGAGTAGCTGTGTGACTCTGGGAGAGTTTACCTTTCTGTTCCAGTTTGCTCATCTGCAAAAGGGGATAATTATGGTGTCCTCAGAAGGTTAAATGAGTTATTATATGAAAAATGCTTACAACAGTGTCTGGCATATAGTAAGTACCATGTTTGTTTCATTATCATCACTACCACCACCATCATCATTGTTACTATTGAAGGTTTGGCAATCCCAGCACTTTGGAAGGCAGAGGCAGGTGGATTGCTTGAGCTCAGGAGTTCAAAACCAGCCTGGGTAACATGGTGAAACCTCATCTCTACTAAAAATATAAAAAATTAACCAGGTTGTTGGCATGTGATTGTTGTTCAAGCTACTCAGTTACCAGAAAATTAAGTAGGAGTTAATTCATAGGCTCTTCAGATACAGATCTTGCACTGTATCAACAATAATGACAATGAGCTGAGCACCTACTATGTGACAGCAGCTTTATATATTTATCTTGAGTCTTCACAATCACCCTGAGTGGTTGGTATTATTTTTTCTCATCTTGTAGACAATGAAAATTGAAACCTGGAGAGGTTCAATGACTCACCCAAGGTACACAGAGAGATGTTCATGAAATCAACCCTATGTCTTAGAGTCCACCCTAATTCTACTATACCACATGACCTCCCTTCCTAAGCAGCAAAGCCTGCTAGACTCATGACAGGGCTAGCTCCAAAGTGGGTGCATTTGAAGGAAGATTTTGTCTTAATATATTTTATCCAATGGATGATGCTTCTTTTGTTTTCTGAGACAGAATCTTGCTCTGTCACCCAGGCTGGAGTGCAGTGGAGCAATCTCGGCTCACTGCAACCTCTGCCTCCTGGGTTTAGGTGATTCTCCTGCCTCAGTCTCCCGAGTAGCTGAAACTACAGGCGCATACCACCACACCCACACCCGGCTAATTTTTTTTTTTTTTTTTTGGTATTTTTAGTAGAGACGGGTTTAACTGTTTAACTGTGTTAGCCAGGATGGTCTCCATCTCCTGACCTCGTGATCCACCCACCTCAGCCTCCCACCGGGTTGGGGTTACAGGTGTGAGCCACCGTGCCCGGCCTGGATGATGCTTCTTGACAGTGACTTTAAGAGCAAACTAAAGAGTAATATCGAGGAAAAGAGTTCAGATAAAACAACCCCCACCTGCAGTTGAGGAGCAGTGAGGTTTGGCTGGGGTTGAGGGGTAAGGCACACAGATGAAGATGTTGCTTCAAGATCAGATTCCCCGGGGAGCTACTCAGTTCTTCTCATTGGGCTGCCAACCGCCTGCAAGCCAGCCATCAACGTTGTGATATTAAGATCACAAAAGCTATCACTTCTTGTGTGATCGCTGGTCAATACTGTGCTATTCTTCCTAATAAGGTTGAATAAACTACAACTAACTTAACATACATTGTTTCCTTTAGTCCTCTCAAAACCCAGGGAAGCATTTACCATTAAAGGGACCCAGAGAACCAACAAGGTGGAGCCCTTTGCCCAAGGCAACACAGCCAGCAACTGCAAGGAGACTCAGCTCCCACTACCCCTCGGAGCCTCTGTCTCCTTCCTCCATCTCCACCTCAGATCGGCCTATTTCTCATTCCTTGTCTTTGCTCCAGCTGAGCATCTGTTTGAAGTGCAATCGCCCTCCCCCTCTTCGCAGTCATCTCTCACAACTGAAGTGAAATCCTGCATTCTTGGGGGAAATGTGTCTGTGATTGCTTTAGTCCACAGAGCTTTGTCCCCTAAAGCCAGACACCAAAGGGTATATAATATATATTTCCATTTCTATAAATACAGAAAGGGTAAAACCTAATGTATGGGTTATAAGTTAGGATAATAGTAACTGTTGGAGAGAAGTGGTGATAAAGGGATAAAAAGAGACTTCTGGGGTACTGGCAATGTTTCTTGATCTGGGGTCTGGTTGCACGGGTGTGAAAATTAATTGAGCTATCTACTTATTTGTACTTTTCTGTTCATTAATATTGCAGTGAAAAGTTAAAATGTGGCCGGGTGTGGTAGCTCATACCTGTAATCCCAGCACTTTGGGAGGCTGAGGCAGGCATATCACCTGAGGTTGGGAGTTTGAGACCAGCCTGACCAACATGGAGAAACTGTCTCTACAAAAAATACAAAATTAGCCAGGTGGGGTGGCGCATGCCTGTAATCCCAGCTACTCTGGAGGCTGAGGCAGGAGAATGGCCTGAACCCAGAAGGCAGAGGTTGCGGTGAGCCGAGATCGTACCACTGCACTCCAGCCTGGGCAACAAAAGTGAAACTCCATCTCAAAAAAAAAAAAAAAAATTATCCTTAAAAAAAAAAAAGAAAAGAAAAGTTAAAATGCTAATTCCTGTGCTCTAACCCAGACGAACAGAATCACTCTCTCTCCAGTGCAGGTGTGTTTGTGCATGTGTGTGAGTGTGTCTGTGCATGTGTGTGTGTGTGGTCAACAAGGTCCCCAGGCATTTCCATTTAGGTCATTAGGGTAACGGTTTTTTGAAAATTACACTGCACTTGAATGACACACATATTTCCTTCTTCAAGGGGCTTCTACAAGCACTCTTGGCTAACTCAGCAACTGCCTTTCCTAGTTTCTTTCGTTGTATATGCCCATGTTTTACCAGAAGCAAAGAGGGACATAACATTAAGAGGTCTTACGGGTACCTTTAAACAGTGGCACTTGGAGCAACAGAGAGAGACAGCTCTGATAATGTGCCAGCTTATAAAATATGGCTAAATAAAATTAAATGTTTATGGGGTGACTAATGCGCCATATCCCTAGGGGAATAAGTCAAGTGCTCACCGTTGCTGAATTTCCGCTGAATCCTGGCTTCTCCAGAGAAGGATTGCTGGGTGGAGGCCAGAAGGATCTGGGGCTTTTCCTGGAAGGAAAATGGAGAGACCATGACTGGACAGGAAAGGACCAGTTTATGGCCAGTATATGCCCAGTTTAGTGTCCAGCGCTCACTGTGCTCAGTAGATGATGTTTGTTGCTATCTTTTCCAGCTGGAAGGGGCTGTAGAGATCATCTGGTTCAGAGGCTCTCAGAGATCTACCCAGAGAGTTGCAGCAGCATTTGTTGGGATGAGGTAAATATGCAGATCCGACAACAGACCTGCTGAATCCTAATTCCATTGCTTTGGAGAGTCGTTTCAATATTAAGAATTTAAAGTGAGTATCAACACAGCAGAATAGGCTAGGAATGGTGGCTCATGCTTATAATCCCAGCACTTTAGGAGGCTGAGGTGGGTGGATCACTTGAGGTCAGGAGTTTGAGATCTGCCTGGGCAACCAAGATGATGAAATACCGTATCTACTTTAAAAAAAAAAATTAGCTGGGTGTGGTGGTGTGATTTCAGCTACTTGGGAGGCTGAGGCAGGAGAATCACTTAAAACCGGGAGGCAGAGGTTACAGTGAGCTGAGATTGTGCCACTGTACTCTAGCCTGGGCCACAGTGCAAAACTCTATCTCACACAAAAAAAATAATAATAATTAAAAAAATAAATAGAGCAGAGTAGCAGGGTCCAAGGCAGCTCTGATACAGTAACTGAGCAAGTTGCTTAAGTGTCTCTGAGCCTCACTTTCCACAACTGTGAAGTGAGAATAATACTATCTACCATGGAGGGTTGTGAGGAAGACACTTACAAAGCCCTGCAGCCCTACCTGGAATATCCCCAGCACTCCATCAATGTTGGCTACTAAGAAAGGTACTTCAGATTACGTTGTTTTTACTGGAATTAACTCACAATTTAAAAAACATTCAGCAGGGTGCGGTGGTTCATGCCTATAATCCCAGTGCTTTGGGAGGCTGAGCAGGAAGGATTGCCTGAGGCTAGAAGTTCAAGACCAGCTGAGCAACCTGGCAAGACCCTGACTCTATAAATATAAATAAATAAACAAATAAAAATAAAAGAATAAAAAATTAGCTGGGGGTGGTGCACACCTGTAGTTCCAGCTACTTGGGAGGCTGAGGTGGGGGGATCACTTAAGCCCAGGAGGTTGAGGGTGCAGTGAGCCATGATGGTGCCATTGCACTTCAGCCTGGGTGACAGAGCAAGATCTCATCTCTAAAAAAAAAAAAAAAAAAAAAAAAAAATTCATCTGTACCACTCTAATTATGTTTCCACCTTTAAAAATCTGAAATGTAGTAAAAGGAACTTCATACTGAAACGGTTATCTGGGTGTCATCCAAAGTCCTCCTACAGGTTCCCCTTTTCAGGGCCACATGGATAATATATTTGGAAAAATAATGAAAAGAGGGCCGGGCGAGGTGGCTCACACCTGTAATCCCAGCATTTTGGGAGGCCAAAGCGGGTGGATCTCGAGGTCAAGAGTTCGAGACCAGCCTGACCAACATGGTGAAACCCCATCTCTACTAAAAATACAAAAATTAGCCAAGTGGGCCCCTGTAAACCCAGCTACTCAGGAGGCTGAGGTAAGAGAATTGCTTGAACCCAGTGGGTGAAGTTGGCAGTAAGCTGAGATTGTGCCACTGCACTCTGCACTCCAGCCTGGGTGACAGAGTGAGACTGTCTCAAAAAAAAAAAAAAACAAAAAACAAAAGTGGACAGGCTGATGGAAAGAAATGCTTTCAAGATCACATTTCTTGCTAACACTTTTGTCAAGACTAAGGGAAGTGTGCAGCCTGTTGCCTGAGACAGAGTGGGTAGATGGGGAAAAGGGTTGGTTTCTTCCAGGAAGGGTGAAAATAAACATGTTGGTGCCAGGCTCTTGAACATTTACACAAGACAGGACACCTCACTGCACATTGGACTACTTTTGCCTAGCATGACCTGAACATTAAAGTGGTTGTCAAGCTGTCTGGCTTGAAGTCTACAAAATAGAGCAGATCCGCAGAGTTTAAGATTTATGCTCCAAGATGGTAGGAGCACCACTCCGAATACACAACTCATGTGGGTTCTTGGCTCGCTCCCTTTGGGTCTCTGTTGCTTTTCCCCTGCCTTCTTGGGTTTAAACATTAAGTATTTACAAAAAGGGAGCATAAAATTTGGCTGAGGTCCAGTGTAGTTTGGTGCAATCCACTTGTAGGAAGCCCTGAAATGTGCTGGAACACTGATTTGATTTTATAACTAAATAACTGAATAGGAATGGAAGAGAACCAGACAGAATTTGATTCTATAGGCTGGGCATAGTGGCTCACGCCTGTAGTCCCAACACCTTGGGAGGTCAAGGCGGTCGGATCACTTGAGGTCAGGAATTCGAGACCAGCATGGCCAATGTGGTGAAACCCCATCTCTACTAAAAATATAAAAATTAGTCAGGCATGGTGGTGCATGCCTGTAATCTTAGCTACTTGGGAGGCTGAGGCAGGAGAATCACTTAAACCCAGGAGGCGGAAGTTGCAGTAAGCCAAGATCGTGCCACTGCACTGCAGCCTGGGTGACAGAGTAAGACTCCGTCTCAAAAAAAAAAAAAGAATTTGATTGTATAAAAGGGAGCCACATTTTAAGGATGAGGAAATGTAGTGACATGAAGTAACTCACCTGGGGTCCCACTGGCTACTACTTAGCTTTAAAAATCAACTCAAGGCCGGGCGGGCGCGGTGGCTCACGCCTGTAATCCCAGCACTTTAGGAGGCCGAGGCAGGTGGATCACGAGGTCAAGAGATCGAGACCATCCTGGTCAACATGGTGAAACCCTGTCTCTACTAAAAATACAAAAAATTAGCTGGGCACCATGGCGCATGCCTGTAATCCCAGCTACTCAGGAGGCTGAGGCAGGAGAATTGCCTGAACCCAGGAGGCAGAGGTTGCGGTGAGCTGAGATCGCGCCATTGCACTCCAGCCTGGGTAACAAGAGTGAAACTGCGTCTCAAAAAAAAAAAAAAAATCAAAGCCACATGCAGATGATCAGACAACAGATGAGGGTTTTTTTTTTTTTTTTTTTTTTTTTTGATGGAGTCTGGCTCTGTTGCCCAGGCTGGAAAGAGCAGTGGCTTACTGCAACCTCCACTTCCCGGGTTCAAGTGATTCTCCTGCCTCAGCCTCCTGAGTAGCTGGGACTACAGGCACGTGTCACCACACCCAGATAATTTTCGTATTTGTATTAGAGACAGGGTTTCACCACATTGGTCAGGCTGGTCTTGAACTCGTGACCTCATGATCCATCTGCCTCGGCCTCCCAAAGGGCTAGGATTACGAGGGGAGCCACAATGCCTGCCCACAACAGATGAGGTTTTAAAGACAAAGAGGAAGATGGCAGGCTCTGAGGAAGGCTTCTCTACCCATTGAGTATGTGGACACTGAGAACTTGATGGTATCTTTCCTGGTATTAGTTTGACAAAGTTAAGAACTAATGTGAAGCAGAGGCATACAGGATGCTAGACCGATCATCTGGATCCACACAAAACCATGGGAAGAAATCATTAATCCTGGAAGACAGGAGGTGTGTTTCTTATAAAATTAGCTCCGTTACCAGCCAGTGACATAACTACACCTGCTGGCATCATGCCACTGTTGTTCTGGGAAAAATGAGTTCAGGCCACCTGGTTATACCCCTAAACAATGGTGGAATTTGGTAAGAATGGATAAAGAGAGTATTGCTAATTCATTCCCCTATCACTAGCTCACATAAAATGCCCACTCAACTGTTAGTATCATCTTTGAAGGATGGTCAGGTGTTCGGGTATGATTTAGACATTAAAATTGTTTTGCCAGGCATGGTGGCTCATGCCAGTAATCCTAGCACTTTAGGAAGCCAAGAAGGGAGGATCACTTGAGGCTGTAAGTTCAAGACCAGCCTGGTCAACATAGGAAGATCCTATTTCTACAAAAAGATTTAAAAAATATTGTTCAGCAGACACTTGGCATTCTCAGATGTAATACTTAGTAATAACAATGCCAATGAGAATATGAACATGGTACTTACTATGTGTGAGATACTGTGTTAGCATTTTTCATGTGACAACTCATTGCCTCTGAGGACACCATTTGTATTAGTCCGTTGTCACGTTGTTGGTAAAGGCAAAACTGAGACTGGGAAGAAAAAGAGGTTTAATTGGACTTACAGTTCCACATGGCTGGCGAGGTCTCAGAATCATGGTGGGAGGTAAAAGGCACTTCTTACATGGTGGTGGCAAGAGAAAATGAGGAGGAAGCAAAAGTGGAAACCCCTGATAAACCCATCAGATCTCGTGAGACTTATTTACTATCACAAGCATAGCATGGGAAAGACTGGCCACCCATTATTCAATTACCTTCCTTTGGGTCCCTCCCACACATGTGGGAATTCTGGGAGATACAATTCAAGTTGAGATCTGAATGGGGACACAGCCAAACCATATCATTCTGCTCCTGGTCCCTCCAAATCTCACATCCTCACATTTCAAAACTAATCATGCCTTCCTAATGGTTCCCTAAAGTCTTAACTCATTTTAGCATTAACCCAAATGTCCACAGTCCAAAGTCTCATCTGAGACAAGGCAAGTCCCTTCTGCCTATGAGCCTATAAAATCAAAAGCAAGCTAGTTACTTCCTAGATACAACGGGGGTATGGGTATTGGGTAAATACAGTCGTTCCAAATGGGAGAAATTGGCCAAAACAAAGGAGTTACAGGGGCCACACAAGTCTGAAATCCATCAGGGCAGTCAAATCTTAAAGCTCCAAAATGATCTCCTTTGACTCCAGGTCTCACACACAAGTCATGCTGATGCAAGAGGTGGGTTCTCATGAGTCTTGGGCGGCTCTGCTCCTGTGGTTCTGCAGGGTACAGTCTCTCTCCTGGCTGCTTTCACGGGCTGGTGTTGAGTGTCTGCATCTGTTCCAGGCTCACAGTGCAGGCTATCAGTGGATCTATCATTCTGGGGTCTGGAGGACGGTGGCCCTCTTCTCACAGCTCCACTAGGCAGTGCCCTAATGGGGACTCTGTGTGGGGGCTCCACCCCACATTTCCCTTCTGCACTGCCTTAGCAGAAGCTCTCCATGAGGGCCCTGCCCCTGTAGCAAAGTTTTGCCTGGGCATCCAGGCATTTCCATACATCTTCTGAAATCTATGTGGAGGTTCCCAAACCTCAATTCTTGACTTCTGTGTACCTGCAGGCTCAACATCTTGTGGAAGCTGACAAGGCTTGGGGCTTGCACCCTCTGAAACCACAGCCCAAGCTGTACATTTCAACCATGACTGGAAAGGCTGGAACACGGGGCATCAAGTCCCTAGGATGCACACAGCACAGGGACTCTAGGCCTGGCCAAAAACCACTTTTTCCTCCTGAACCTCTAGGCCTGTGATGGGGGGAGCTGCTGTGAAAGTCTCTGACCTGCTCTGGAGACATTTTCCCCATGATCTTGGAAATTAACATTAGGCTCCTTGCTACTTATGCAAATTTCTGCAGCCAGCTTGACTTTCTCCCCAGAAAATAGGTTTTTATTTTATTTTATTTTGAGACAGACTTTCTCTCTTGTTGCCCAGGCTGGAGTGCAATGGCACAATCTCAGCTCACCACAAACTCCGTCTCCCAAATTCAAGCGATTCTCCTGCCTCCGCCTTCTGAGTAGCTGGGATTATAGGCATGCACCACCATGCCCAGCTAATTTTTTTTTATTTTTAGTAGAGACTGGGTTTCACCATGTTGGTCAGGCTGGTCTTGAACTCCTGACCTTAGGCGATCAACACACCTCGGCCTCCCAAAGTGCTGGGATTATAGGTGTGAGCCACCACGCCTGGCTGGTTTTTATTTTTTATTGCTTAGTCAGGTTGCAAATTTCCTGAAATTTTATGCTCTGTTTCCCTTTTAAAATGAATGCTTTTAACAGCACTCAAGTCACATTTTAAATGCTTTGCTGCTTAGAAATTTCTTCCACCAGATACCCTAAATCATCTCTCTCAAGTTCAAAGTTCCACAAATCTCTAGGGCAGGGGCAAAATGCCTCCAGTCTATTTGCTAAAACATAACAAGAGTCACCTTTACTCCAGTTCCCAACAAATTCCTTATCTCCATCTGAGACCACCTCAACCTGGAAGTTATTGTTCGTATCATTATCAGCATTTTTGTCAAAGCCATTCAACAAGTCTCTAGGAAGTTCCAAACTTTCCCACGTTTTCCTGTCTTCTGAGCCCTCCAAAATGTTCCAACCTCTGCCTGTGACCCACTTCCAAAGTTGCTTCCACATTTTCGGGTATCTTTTCAGCAACACCCAACTGTACTGGTACCCAATTTCTGTATTAGTCCATTTTCATGCTGCTGATAAAGACACACCTCAGACTGGGAAGAAAAAGAGGTTAATTTGGATTTATAGTTCCACATGGCTGGGGAAGCCTCAGAATCACTGGGGAAGGAAAAAGGCACTTCTTACACGACGGCGGCAAGAGAAAATGAGGAGGAAGCAAAAGCAGAAACCCCTGATAAACCCATCAGATCTTGTGAGATTTTTCACTATGACGAGAATAGTATGGGAAAGACCAGCCCTAATGATTCAATTACCTCCCTCTGGGTCTCTCCCAACAACACATGGGAATTCTGGGAGATATAATTCAAGTTGAAGGCCAGTGCAGTGGCTCATGCCTGTAATCCCAGCACTTTGGGAGGCTGAGGTAGGCGAATCACCTGAGGTCAGGAGTTTGAGACCAGCCTGAGCAACAGGGTGAAACCCTATCTGTACAAAAAAAAAAAAAAAAAAAAAAATTAGCCAGGTGTGGTGTTGGGTGCCTGCAATCCCAGCTACTTGGAAGACTGAGGCAGAAGAATTGCATAAACCCAGGAGGTGGAGGTTGTAGCGAGCCAAGACCTCGCCATTGCACTACAGCCTGGGTGACAAGAATGAAACTCTGTCTCAAGAAAAAAAAAAAAAAATTCAAGTTGAGATTTGAATGGTGACACAGCCAAACCATAATGCCATTATTATCCCCATTTTATAGATAAAGAAACTGAAGCAGAGCAGTAAATTCACCCAGGATCATACATCCGTTAGTTGTCATAGCTTGGATTTAAACTAGGAGAGGATGGCTTCACAACTTTCAGTCCTCATGAGTACTCTGAAGACTCATAATATAGAGTCATCTGACATTCTTCAGAGGCAGGGATTGAATTCACTTGTTATGAAGGGCTTTGTACAAGAAGAAAGTCATCACTTAGCTAGCTACTGAGCCCAGCTCATTGAACATCTGAATCTCAGAAAAGTTTTGCTTTTTCCTGGTCAACCTAATCTGGACTTTTTGTGAGAAAATTATATGCCACAGTAGATAGCATATAGTTTAGTTAGATGTATAATTAGGATGCTTTTGACAACAGGTAACAAAAATGCCAACTAACAGTCATTTTAAAAGTAAAGACGACTAATTTTCTAACGCAACAAGAAGTCTGCAGAGAGGTGGTTTTAGGATGGTACAGCAGCTCAAAGATCCTAAGTGTGTTGGCGTTGACTTCCCTCATGATCCCAAGGTGGCTGCAGTAGTTCCAAGCATCACATCTTCTTTCTCTGGTATCCAAGAAGAAAAGAGGGAGGCAAGGCAAAAAATATTTCCTCTTCTTAGGGAGGAAAAATACTGCCTGCAAGTTCCCCCTACCTCTTTTCTGTGGCATTTCATTGCCCGGAACCGTGTTACATGTCAACCCCTAAACTGGGGTGTCTCCACCTCAGCCTTATTGATGTTTTGGCCCAAGTAATTCTTTGTTGTGTGAGGCTACCTGAGCATTGCAGGATGCTTAGCAGCATCCCTGGCCTCCGCTCATTAGACGCCAGGAACACAGCCCCAGTTAGGACAACCAAAAATGTCTCCAGACACTGTGAAATGTCGTGTGTGTGTGTGTGTGTGTGTGTGTGTGTGTGTGTGAGAGAGAGAGAGAGAGAGAGAGAGAGAGAGAGAGAGAGAGAGAGAGAGAGAGAGAAACTGCCTGAGGTTGAGAAACATTGTCTTAGACCAATGACTGGCAAAAAGAAACGAGAGAGTCCTAACTGACTTAGATGAATCAGTTTATCCTCTGGGGCTGGGCACACTGATGTGTAAAGAGTCTTGTTTAAGGGAGGAGGGGTAATAGCTGTGGTTTCACAATCATTCCCACATTGCTTTGTGTTTTTGTTTCTTTAAAATAGTGAAAGAGGATTTTGGCTACATTGGCAATTGTCTATGTTGACAATACTATCTTGTCTACGTGGCCCAGGCTGGTCTTGAACTCCTGGGCTCAAGTGATCCTCCCCAACCTTGGCCTCCCAAAGTGTTGGGTTTCCCGGTATGAACCACTGCACCTGCCCCCCATGTTGCTTTCTTGTTCAAACAAATGCCTTTACTGGAAATCCAAGGGGAGAATTGAAAAGGAGTGTCCATAACTTGAATTTAAACTAGGACTTCTCTAACCATTCCTGTGGTATGTTGGGAAGAATCAGGTCTTAGAAATAGGTGTCTTAAGATAACTAATATTCAGCTTTGGTGGCCACAGGAAAACAATAGGGAGTCTGGGTAGTCAATCGTCTTTTTATTTAAAAAATCTACATCAAGTTGCCTTTCTTTGGGGCATTCTTTTTTTTTTTTTCTTAAAGATAAACTTGTATTTGTCCAGGGATATTTGATAAATAAGGACTACAAAGGGAAAATTCCTAAATTTGTTCCTCCATTACATCCCTTGGACATTTAATTTCAGAAATTAAGATCATGGTTGTAAAAC
The DNA here is from genome assembly GCF_030222135.1 of Aotus nancymaae. Taxonomy (NCBI): domain Eukaryota; kingdom Metazoa; phylum Chordata; class Mammalia; order Primates; family Aotidae; genus Aotus; species Aotus nancymaae. The sequence continues at coordinate 719,868 of NW_026988460.1, forward strand.
TTTTCAAGTTGGTTGTCTGAAAACCATTGGTAAACACCATCAAGTCGGCTGCCCAAGGTCATTTTAGCCTTACAATATTTATTTTCAAAATTTCAATTACTCATGATCTACACAAGGTAGGATTCAGAACTTTCGGCTAGAAAACAATATGTGGATTTAAAGGGTTACAAGGTGTGATTTTTCTGGCTTTCAAAGAGCTGTATTTCAGATCATGGTTTTCATCAAAGTCATTTTCTACATTTTTGCAAACATATTTAATATGAAAAAATTTAAATAGCCAAAACAAAATGAAAAATTGCTCTAAATATGGAAACACTGGAATGAGTGCTATGTTGTAAAGGCTCTCCCTTATGAAAACACTGTAAAGCCAGCACTGTGTATCTTAGGGAAGGGGGACACTTTGTTATTGCTTTCTAAAAGAACTTTTTTACTGTATCTTTTAGCAGTGAGATTGAAAGACTATTGAGAATTCCCTGATGGGAAACCAGCTTTCATTATTAAAAAGAAGACCCTGAGTAAATATGAAATTACTTACATTAGAACTACAGAAACCAATGAAGGCTGAAAACCTGATTATAATAAATGAAAATTCTCTTAGTTGAATTCCCCCTAAAACCCCAGAGGCATAAATACTTCAGGAATTGATTTTCTTTTACTCAGATACCTTATAATGATTCAGCAAAACAAAATTATAAATACTTCAGCTCTAAGTAACATTAAATTGGGAGCAGATCGGATCCTACTCCCCAAAGTCCACTTGCCTCAGATAAGTACCAGGATCAGGATGCGCTTCAGTGAAAAAGTTTATCCCAAATTGATTGGAGCAGAAAAAACAAAATGTGATATATGTATTTTTAAACTCCTACCCCTCATCATGTGCTCAGTGCATTTTTACCCCTCATCGCAATTTTGTAAAGGTCTGATTCAAAATATTTAATTGGAAAATGAGCTTAATCAGATTTTGGGGAAGTAAAAATAGAACAACCCTAAGGTGAGTGTACACACACATACACACACACACACACACACACACACACACACACAGGTTCTCTGTTGTCAGGAATTCAGAAAAAGAAAAAAATTACCACAAAGAAAAAATATATGTATCTGTTTTATGTACACATATACACATACACATATAGTCGATTATATTATTCATGGTAGCTATGTTCTTTAAAGTTGGAGCAAATACTGAATTAGCAAATAGCAAATCCTTGGCTCTAGGGGAAACTTAGGGATAGGTTCCTGAAAACCTATGGTCACAACACGATTATTCACTGATCAACACATAACCTTGTTTTACGTATGTTTTTGTTTAAAGACACCTTATTTAATACACAGTGCTGATTCATTTTTAACACTGAACTCACAAACACCGTAACTCACATCTGCATAAAATTTATCTAACACATGTATTTTCTCTGCAAAGCACGTCACAGCCTTCTTATGGTTAGGAACACAAGGGAACTACATTTATGGGCAGCTTTAAACAGCAAAATCATCAACTAAAAGCTCACGAATGTGAAAAACATGGTGCTAGATAGACCTAGAAAAGGACCCCTATATAGTCGGAGAGCTGAACAAGTATTCGACCTGGGAATATGCACATTAGGTGACTCGAATTTCCCCCCTCTTTGTGCAGGTCTGAGTGATCACAGAAGTGCTACAGTTTTGATTTTTGGGGTTACAAATATGTATGTATACACACACACATATACATACATACATACATATATATATGTATCTTATTTGATGGTGCAAAAAATTGGTTCTCTGATCCCTACAGGTTAATAAAACGAAGGCTTCTCTCTACCAGGCCTTCATATAAGACCCTCAAGCTGAGAGTAGGTGAAGTTTTTAGTATGTGAACGGCTTTGAGGCTGTGGAAGATAAAAAGATGGATCAACTGCCTAAGATAGGGGTCCTTAGAGAGTGGCAAATAGAAACTCCCACCCTGCCCATTTCTGAGGCACTCCTCAGCTACAGAGCTACGTACTAGATGTGTGAACTTGGGCCAAGCAGGTAACTGCTTTGTGCCTCAGTTTTCTCAAGTATACAATGGGATAAATTTTAGAACATACTCTCATGGGGCCAGCTTTGCACTGGTGGTAAGAAGAATTTATTTATTTACCAAGGCAGTTGCAGTTAAAGAAAGGCAGATTAGATAAACTATGAAAATATGTTGCAAGGAAGCAATGGGCAGGTCAGCAAGAGAGGGGCTGATAGCAAAGAGACAAAGGCTTGCTAGGGCTTTTATAGGATGGTGCTTGTACTGTGTGCTGAAGAGGGCTTTGTGTCCTACTGATAATGTCAAGGTTGCAGTGAGCTAACTTGAATTTTTGTATTAGCCAAGGGTCTGGTGATAGGTGGGCTCAGGAAGATTTTGAGTTATTTATGCAGGAGGTGCTGTGTGTCCTGGACCACGAAGAAAGGAGACTTAGAGCTCATCTGCTTTTTCTTTTTGCTTTCCCTCAGTTCTGGCAGCCCAGCTTCCTGTCCCTAATTAGGACTCCACACATACCTGTTTGAGTTGCTGTGAGGATTAAATGAGATAAATGCATGTAACAATTAAAAAGCACAAGTCTTTTTTGGTATGACCAGACCTTACATAACTCCTGATGAGACGCAATATATGAAACATACAACCCAAGTATGACATAAATATTGTCAAAAACAGTAAAGCCTTATCAAGCCTCCAGAGCCAACCAGGAGGGAGAGTTAAACAAGTGAAACAGTTCTATGCTTTGGAAATAATCAGATAAATTCAGGAGGTCGGATAGCTGACATGTGTGTGTATGTATGTGTGTGTGTGTGTGTGTGTGTGTGTGTACAAGTGAATAGCATGAAAAAAAAGGGAAGGGGGAACTTTCATGAGATGGAAGACACATAATCATCAAGTACAATATGTGGACAATTAAATTGTAAAAAGACACTTTTGGGACAGTTAGGGACATTTGAATATAACTGGCTAGCTGATATTAAATAATTAAAATAATTACTTGTATTGTTAATTTACCAAGTGGAAGACTACTACTGTAGTTTTATAGGAAAATGTCCTTATACTTTAGAGGTTTATACAGAAGCGTTAAAGTGTAAATGATATGTTGCCAGGGATTTTAAAAAATATTATGGAAAGGAAAAAAAAAGGAAAGGATTAGGAAAAAACATTGCTAATTAGTTGCTTGACAAAAGCTAGTAGTAAATTATTATAATTATTATCATTATTATCTGAGATGGGGTCTGGCTCTGTTGCCTAGACTGGAATGCAGTAATGTGATCATAGCCCACTGCAGCCTCAAATTCCTGGGCCTAAGTGATCCCCTGCCTCAGCCTCCTGAATAGCTGGGACTATAGGTGCATACCATCATGCCTGGCTACTTTTTAAAATTTTTGGTAGATATGGGGTCTCACTAGGTTGCTCAGGCTGGTATTGAACTCCTGGCTTCAAGTGAAGCTCCCACCTCAGGCTCTCAAAAGTTCTGTGATTACAGGTGTGAGACATTGTACCTGGCCAACAGTAAATTCTTTTGAAGGGGTTAGATGTCTGCTGCCTATAGTACTTTTGGAGTTATGGAGGGGTTTAGCTCAATTATTTTATGTAGTTGTTATTTCTTAAAGAGTGAACTTTTAGTTTCAGTGAGAGAGGAGAGAAATATAAGATATGGTTGCTAAGTAATAGCTTAGTCAGCAGAGGTCTGGAATCTCTGGGGTCTCTGAGATCTTTCATGCGATTCATGAATTCCAAAACTCCTTTTATAAAAATACGAAGAGGCTGAAGCTGAGACCTAAAAGCCAAAAAGGAGTGTTCCAGGCAGAAGGAATAGTATGTGCAAAGGCTCTATGGAGTACTGTGCATATAGAGGTCTGATGCAAAGTGGTTCTGTGTGATTGGAATGTACAGTTCCCAGCACATACATAGCTGATGGAGTGGTTTGTGGGAGGATTCCTTTGCCTTACAGTTGTTCATTGGCATGGGGTTGAAGCCTTGGCACTGAATGCCACAATTCGTGCAATGAGGTGAGAACCTGTCAAGGCTTGGAAGACCTACCTTAAAGGTATCCAATTCTGAACATTTCCTCTCTTGTTCTTAGTACACCTAATACCACTGTTAAAGATACTCAGGTTTGGTAAAGTAATTGTAATAGGCCGGGTGCGGTGGCTCACGCCTATAATCCCAGCCATTTGGGAGGCTGAGGCGGGTGGATCACGAGGTCAAGAGATCGAGACCATCCTGGTCAACATGTTGAAACCCTATCTCTACTAAAAATACAAAAAATTAGCCGGGCATGGTGGCGTGCCTGTAGTCCCAGCTACTTGGGAGGCTGAGGCAGGAGAATTGCTTGAACCCAGGAGGCAGAAGTTGCGGTGAGCTGAGATTGCGCCATTGCACTCCAGCCTGGGTAACAAGAGCGAAACTCCATCTCAAAAAAAAAAAAAAGTAATTGTAACAATCCCAATCCACCCAATAGAGCACTTGGTAGTTTATAAAGCTCTTCCTTATGGGCATTTTCTGCATTTGGATTTTAAGCAAATGGGGTAGACACAGTGGGCATTATTGTCCCCAGTTTACAGAGCAGAAAACTAAGGTTCTAAAACATCAAATTTCTTGACCCGTGTTACCCAGTTAATGAGTAGCCAAACCAGGACTTGAAGCTTGGTCTTTAGCGACCAAATCCTTAACAACTAATTAATTCATTAAAATGTTCATTGATACCATATAATTCTGTCATAGGTGATGGCTGAGGTTACAAGATGAATGAGACAAGTCCTTCCTCTCACATACTTGTCCCCTGTGGTTCTCCACATGCTTAAGTATGGTGTCTAGCACACAGTAGAAATTACAGACCAGTAGAATCCTATGTTCCTCGTTACCCATTCCTAATTATTTGCCTTTATGAATGGTTGTTAAGTTCTGCCAGATGTATTTGATATTGTATATTAATAGTGAAACCACTGGGGTGATAAGAGAGGATTGCCTACTGGGCATTTCACAATACTCATTCTTAGAATTATATACTTTTTAAGTAACATATCTGGGCCTCCATTTGTCCCCTTTTCACCAACATTTCATATAACTGCACATGGCATTTTTAAAAATTGCAAGTCTACATGCTGCCCCCTACCTCAGAGCTGTTAATGGCTGCTTATTTTGTGTGTGTGTGTGTGTGTGTGTGTGTGTGTGTGTGCAGAATTTTGTTTTCTTCAACTTTTATTTTAAGTGCCAGGGTACATGCATAGGATGTATAGGTTTGTTACTTAGGTAAACATGTACCATGATGGTTTGCTGCACAGATCAACCCATCACCTAAGTATTAAGCCCAACATCCATTAACTATTCTTCCTGGTGCTCTCCCTTCCCCCATCCCCCCTGACAGACCCCAGTGTGTGTTGTTTTCCTTCCTGTGTCCGTGTGTTCTCCTCATTTGGCTCCCACTTATAAGTGAGAACATGTGGTGTATGGTTTTCTGTTCCTGTGTCAGTTTGCTGAAAATAATGGCTTCCAGCTCCATCCTCGTCCCTGTGAAGGACATTATCTCATTCCCTTTAATGGCTACATAGTATTCCATCATGTATATTTACCATATTTTTTTTGTCCATTATATTATTGATGGGCATTTGGGTTAATTTCATGTCTTTGCTGTTGTGAATAATGCTGTAATGAACATATGCATGCATATATCTTTATAACAGAATGCTTTATATTCCTATGGGTATATGCCCAGTAATGGGATTGCTGGGTCAAATGGTATTTCTGTCTCTAGGACTTTGAGGAATCACCAAATCGTCTTCTACAAGGGTTGAACTAATTTACACTGCCACCAACAGTGTAAAAGCGTTCCTTTTTCTCTGCAACCTTGCCAGTATCTGTTGTTTCTTTACTTTTTAATAATTGCTATTCTGACTGTGTGAAATAGTATCTCCTTGTGGTTTTGATTTGCATTTCTCTAATGATCAGTGATATTGAACTTTTTTTCATATGTTTGTCGACTGCATGAATGTCTTCTTCTGATTAGTATCTGTTCATGTCTTTGCCCACTTTTTAACTTTTTTTTTCTTGTAAATTTGCTCAAGTTCTTTATAAACTATGGATGCTAGACCTTTGTCAGATGGATAGATTGCAAAAATTTTCTTCCATTCCATAGGCTGCCTGTTCATTCTGATGATAGTTTCTTTTGCTGTGCAAAAGCTCTTTAGTTTAATTAGATCCCATTTGTCAATACTTGCTTTTGTCACTATTGCTTTTGGTATTTTTGTTTTGAAATCTTTGCCTGTGCCTATGTTCTGAATGGTATCGCCTAGATTTTCTTCTAGAGTTTTTATAGTTTTGACATTTACATTTAAGTCCTTACTTTCTAAGGCAGAAGTGGCAACATGGTAGTCTATAGGCCAAATCCGGCCCTCAGGTTAAATCAGGCTCACTGACACAGTTTGGGGCTTTCCCCTTGCTGGTTATTCTCTGTGTTTTAAAATTGAATGAGTCACCAATGTTTCCCATGAGGGAGAGTTGTACATAAGGATCTGGATCTTGGCCTCTTTCGAACAATGGAAAGATCTGGCACTACAAGTACTGACTCAAGTGCACTACTGATTGCCACAGTCCCCACTGTCTTCTCTTGTCCCTGAGCCAGTGCATTAATTCACACCATCTGCCTGGTCTGGGCCAGGTCTAAGGAATCAAATACTGTGTCTTTAGTGCTACATCCATGGCCCTCCATGACTTGGCCTCAATTTACCTCTTCTGTTCCACCTCCATCCTATTAGGAAGTTTATGCTCTGGTAATAAGGAGATGATTGTAATTCCCCAGCATAGACCATACCTTTGCTTCCTTTGAATGACCTGTACCCTTTTCTCAATTCTGCTGAACCATATGTTTCTTCAAGACCCAGGTTAGATGCCATCTTCTCCAGGTGGCTTTCCCTGACCCGTAAGGTTGGATAAGGATCTCTTTATATTCCCCGAGTTTCTTGTGCCCTCTCTAACTATGATACCGAAATGATCTGTTTATCCAGTTGTTCCCCCAGTGGGAAATTCTCTCATCTGCCTACATTCAGTTTTGTAGCCCAGCACCTAGTGCAGTGCCAGGCATACCAAGGGGCAGGTGTCATAAGAACTCAGACTCCAAATGCTTCCATTGGAGAAGGCCTGGGAATCCAGAGAGGGAAATTTTCTCAGAGACCAAATCCCTTTCTGCAGCTTTTTGCCTTCTTTTCTCTATGTGTCTCTCTGTCCTAGCTATGAAAAAAATTACAACTTGGGTTTTATTGGGCAGTTTGGGCTTTAGATAGGAGATAATGTTTAAACAATCAAGTCTTTCTGGCTTCTTGCCTTTGCACACCTGGATGAGCCAGAAGTGGAAATGTAGGTGAGTCACTGAGTTGCCTCCCGGTCAGGAAGCAGTGCTAGGCCTAGGAGACCACTCCTCAGGAATGGTGCTCCTGGCAATTTGGGTGAGGGAATCAATTCTGAGAAGCCAGCCTGAGGCTAGGATGGGTTAATCACTACAATTACTCATTGCAGCTATTAATAATCGCTATTATTTAGATATGAAGTAATTAATTCACTGCTATTAAATAAAGATACTTAGTGAGGAATTAATCTTGCCTAAAGCCATCCTTAGAAGAAAGGCACGGAGGCCAGGTGGTATGGTGGCTTCTGCTTGTAACCTCAGCATTTTGGGAGGCCAAGGCAGGAAGATTGCTTGAGGCCAGGAGTTTGAGACCAAGCCGGGCAATATAGTGAGATACTGCCTCTACCAAATAATAATAACAATGGCAGGGAACATGGTAGTCTAATTTAGAGCCTGCTCTATTCCAAGCCAACTACAGGAAACTCACCTCGATGACAAGATCTTGTTGAGGATGTTATTTCTTACATTGCAGAATGTCCTCCTGCTCCTCTGTATCAGGAAAAGCCTTGTTGTTCCTGGACAGTGCGAGTTAGAGAGCCTGTCCTGATTCACCTTCTGTGTGAATTGCTGGAAACCTCAGAGTCAAATTTGTGACTTGCTTATTTAGGTTTAGATGGTGTTTGCTTTTGGAACAAGCCTCATTCTTAGCTTTCTACTTGCATTTTTCTTTCTTTTGGCCTACCTACTTAAAAAAAAAATCCCTACCCTGCCCTTACTAAAGAATGATAGATACTTTGTGCAAACAAAATCTTTAACAATGTATAAAACACAGAAAAGTAAACACAAAATGAGTAAAAATCACCTAGTCATACCCAGAGAGAACACCATCTATATTTTGGTATATTTTCTCCCTCCCTCACCCAACCCACGGTATATACATATTTTTTAGGTTGGTACAAAGGTAATTGTGGTTATTGTCTTGTCATTACTTTTTTTTTTGAGACAGAGTCTTGCTCTGTCACCAGGCTAGAGTGCAGTAGTGCCATCTTGGCTCACTGAAACCTCTGCCTCCTAGGTTCAAGTGATTCTCCTGCCTCAGCCTCCTAAGTAGGTGGAATTACAGTCGTGTGCCACTATGTCTGAATAATTTTTGTATTTTTAGTAGAGATGGGGGTTTCACCATGTTGGCCAGGCTGGTCTCCAACCCCTGACCTCAAGTGATCCGCCTGCCTCGGCCTCCCAAAGTGCTGGGATTATAGGTGTGAGCCACGGCCCCTGGCCTATTATTGCTATTAGTTTTAATGGCAAAAACCGCAATTACCTTTGCACCAACCTAATACAAAATGAGATTATATCACATATAGTGTTTTATAACTGTCCTTCCCTTCCTCCCACTTACTGCATCATGCACATCTTTCTATGTAATTAGGTGTCTTCTGTCTTGTAGATGACCCATAATTTATTCAATCAATATAAGATTGTTGAATGTTAAGCTGTTTCTAAATGTTCCCTTTTATAAAACAAAAAAATGTAATAAACACTCTCGTAGCAGAATCTTCATGCATAGATTGATCTTTTGGTGAAAATTCTTAGAAGTTTTCATTGGCTTTTAACTTATGTTGCTTAATTTAACGTATCCTGTCAAGCCCCTTAAATACTTTCTGGAACAAGCTGAGATAGGACTAATCTCTTGCTCAGCATCACTACCCATCAGTTAACTGGGATTAACAAATTTTCTCAGAAGACTCAAGATACAAAGAATGATAAGAGGTGATCTCTGTGTCTTCCTGGGCTTTAAATTCCACTAGGCAAAACAGATGACCTATGAAAATGTGCACCGAGTGACCCAACAAGGTTGGAGAAAAGTTTATATATAAGGTGGCATCTGAAAGGTGCCAAAGGCAACAATTTGTAAGGGCAGGTTGGTACATTTAGCAAATATTTACTGTACCAAGTGTTTTGTGTGCTCAATGCTCAGGATACAATGGAGATTAAGACCCAGTCTTTGTCCCCAAGGAACTCAAGGTCTATAGGGGGTGAATGAGTGAAGGGGAGGGTCTCAGAGTACTTACACAGATTATTGCAAAACAACCTGGCAAGTGTTCTTAGAGACACACAGGATTTTCTGGAAGCTTGAAGGCTGGGCTTCTAAATAGGAAGAGGGGGCCAAAAAAGACTTCCTGGAGTTGAGCCGAAAGGATGAAGAGAAAGCGAAACAAAAGAGCAAAAAGACATCTCTTTTGCAGAAAGCACTAGACAAACTTTTTGACTTTGCTCCACAGTGAGAAATTCATTTTGAATCTTGATCTAGTATAGGCACATTTTTGTACATAAGTAGTACAAATTTTCATGAATCAATTCTCTAATATATGCAAAATAATTTTACTTTCTATTTTAATTCATTAAAAAAAGTATGGCTGCAATCTACTAAATTGTTTTGATGATCCACTAACGAGTACTTATGTGCAGATTGTATATTATACGTCTAAACTGAGGATGGGTTCAGTGCTTGACAAAGCAAAAATTAAACCCAAGTAGTGGCTAGAAGTCTCTGGAGTACATCAGCCAGGTCAGGAAAAGGTCCTTGAAAAGTCCCTTTTACTTGCAAACGAAACCATAAATACGGTCAATTGTCATAATAAAGAGAATGAAGAATACTTTTTTGTTCTTTTGAGTGGTTTACCAAAAGCTCCCTCACCCTTTGTTATGTAGAGCTGGTACCTGGGGAGAGCTGATACCTCTGTTTGTGGAAATTGACTCAAATCTCTTTCCCCCAAGATTCCCGGGAGTCTTTCAGAATGGCGAGACTGGGGGACGAAGTACCTAAAATAAAATTTCCCTGGGACAGCCTTACTAAAGGTTAGATTCAACTCAAAGGGCTGAGAATTCACAAGGGTGGGCTGGTTTGGGCGCAGGGTGCGTGTGACGGTGTGAACTTCCGGGTGCCGGCGCTTGTAGCGCAGTAGATGTGCTTTGGTAAAAAAAAAAAAAAAAAAAAAAAATGGCTTAGTATGAGAGTGTAACGGGGAAAAAAAACCGTAACGCTAAAAGCCACAATGAGACTTCAAGGAGCTTCCGCAGGTGCCCGGATGTGTGAGGACAACCCAGTAATCAACGCTCCAGCCACAAGCAGTGGTGCAGGGGCCAGTCTTCAACAGCGCGCCCGGCGTTAGTGGGAAGCAATGGCAGTAGTAACTGACGAGTGCAGTTTCTCTGGCCTGGGGAAGAGGGGTAGTAAAATCCTTACGGACTCGGTAAGATTCTGGGGTTCTTGGTCAGTTTTGCGTGTTGGGAGAGGTCTTAAAAGAATGATACAGAACGTCCTACCATCAAACATGAAAGCACAGACTAGCTTAAAAGATGTAATCAGATTTGACGTCTCAGTTTGCAGAGCAGGTATGTATGCCAGCACCATGCAGAGTTTAGGCTAGGTTCATCTAACGGAGCCCGTATTCTTCAGCATGCCACCAGTGTTTTTTAAGTTGGTTTCCTGACCAGAAGCATCGGCATCTCCCAGGAACTTGTTAAAAACGCGCATTCTCAGATCTCCTTCAAGACCTGCTGAATCAGAAACTCTGAGAGTGGGGCCCAGCATGCTGGTTTCACAAGCCCCTCCAGATGAGGAAACTGAGACTTGGAGAAGGTCCCACAGCTGGCCAGCAATAACCTGAATTCAAACTTAGGCACTAGCACCTATGCTCTAAGCCACTAGCATAGCTTTTCTCAAACTTTTTCGGACTAAGCCTCAGAGTCAGAAATGCAAATTATTCTTATTCTTATTTTAATTTTAATTTTTAGTTCTGGGTTACATGTGCGGGATGTGCAGGTTTGTTACATAGGTAAACGTGTGCCATGGTGGTTTGCTGCACCAATCAACCCATCACCTGGGTTTTAAGCCTGGCATGCATTAGCTGGAAATGTAAATTATGTCATGGCCCAGTACACACACACAAAAGCTTTAGGAAACAATCTATGTTTTTTTCCTGTTCTATTTTCTTTTATGCTCTTCTATTTCAGCTAAAAAAAGTTTTTAGCTATGGCTCACCAAATTGGTTTCACATCCCACAAATCATTGGGTTATAACCCATAGTTTGAAAAACCTTGTATGAAGAACATAATATTTTACACACAAGAAAGCCAACCAATGTGGAATAGCAAGAATGTAAGACACTGCAGATGTCATTTAAGTATCTTATTGTTTGGTACAGGTGACAAGTATTATGATCAAACATTTGAAGGAGGGAGACAGAGAGAGATATTGAAATAGGGGAGGTAAGAGAACTGTGAGGCTTCCAGGGAAAGGCAGGTTACAGAGTTCTAAGCCTTGAGGATGAAATAGAATTCAGAGGGGAAAATTCAGGGAAGGACACCGTAACAATTGCTAGGCCTTGAGGGATTAAAGTCAGAACTACTAAATGTCAGTATTATCTTCTGTAAAATGGGGTAATAATTGTCCCTACCCAAAGGGATTCCTGTGGGGTTAGAAGAAAATAATGCATATTGGCAGGGCACAGTGGCTCATGCCTGTAATCCCAGCATTTTGGGAGGCCGAGGCAAAAGGATCACCTGAGGCCATGAGCTCGAGACCAACCTGGCCAACATGGTAAAACCCCGTCTCTACAAAAATACAAAAATTACCTAGGCATGGTGCCATGTGCCTGTAATTCTAGCTACTTGGGAGGCTGAAGAAGGAGAATCGCTTAAGCCTGGGAGGCGGATGTTGCAGTGAGCCGAGATTGTGCCACTCTACTCCAGCCTGGGAGACAGAGAAAGACTCTGCTTAAAAAAAAAAAAAAAGGAAAAAGAAAAAAGAAAATAATAATGCATGTGCCATGCTTTGCCGTTAGTCACTGTTCACTTGCAAAATGATGAGAACCACATAAGTAAGCATTTCTGGTAGTCACATTAAAAAAATAAACAGATGAAATTAATTTTAATAATATGTACTACCTAACTCAACATATTCAAAACAATATTATTTCAACATATAATCCATATAAAAATTATTAAGATATTGCATATGTACTTCTCATAGTGTATCTTTGGAGTCCAGTGTATATTTTATACGTATAACTTGTCTCAATTTTGATGATCCACAGTTTGAGTGTTCACTTGCCACATGTGGCTCATGGCTGCTATGGTGGGCGAAGTGGGCCTAGCACAGAAGTGTTCTGTAAGTATTACTATTGTTATAATTATTGTCATTGTTGTTGTTCATTGTTGAGCAATGTAGTCAAAGACTTTTTGTGGGTGTGGGGTGGTGGCTGTGAGGAGTCGAGCAAAGGAACACCCTACTTCCCTGACATCCAGAATGCCAGCTTGCTGGGATTTCATTGCAACTGAGGCCTAAGCCAGTTAAGCCTATGGGTCCCAGACCTACGGCCACTTGGTGCCTTTCATGCGATCCACAGACTATTCGAGTAACCGTGTTTCTCATATGGTCATGTTTATACTTTTGTTTCTGGTATGAACTAATAATTTACTTACGATAGTTAATAAAAACCAGACATCACCTCATCGGTGTTTAAACAAAAACAGTGCAATTTACCTTATTAATTCTGGTGAGGTCGTCTGTCTTCTGCTGTTGAATTTGGAGGGTGGTGTGGGCATGCATTCTATGGGGTCTTAAGCCAAATGGTCCTTGGGCTTCAAAGTGCAGGCTTTCGGTTCATGTGGGTATTTGGTGGGTCACTGTGGGAGACAGGATGATGGAGTGGGGCTGTGGAACCAGGACCAGTGCTGGGACGAGGGAGCTACAATGCTCACACAGGCAGTTGGTGTGCATGCCCAAGGAAGCCAGTGGCAGCAGGTAGCTCCTAATGAGAGCTCCATAGGCGCTGCATACTTTATTAGCATGATCTCCTCTATCTCCTCCAACTCCACTCCAAGGTACCCATTCTACAGAGGAGAAAACTGCAGCTCAGAGAAGTTGGGCAACTTGCCTAGCTCCATGATGGTCAAACCTGGCCTCTCCCCCAGGGTATGTGACTCCACGGTCTCTGCTCTTAACCACTTTGCCACACCAGAACTTCCTCTCCAGACTCTCCTCATTGGAGCCATGGTCTCCTTGGCATGGTTTTTTCCTGATTTGGAAGCTGACACTAAGTCTGGTCAAACTCTTCCCTTGCTTGTGAAGGAAAAGTGCTTTCCCAAGGAAGTTGAACAGGTCTGTGTTCAGTGGATACAGGTTTCCCAGCTCTCAGAAAAGAGTGGGTGAGAGGCTGGGTTTCAGATTTTTCTTTTCCTGCCAGAGGCTAGTGGGATCGCTGTTCGGAGAAAGGGGCTGGCAAGTGCTATCATATCCCACTTTAAGGATGTGGATGCCACATCACCCGCTATGCTCCAGCTGCATTCTTCTCTCTATAGTTTCTTGACTTTGCCAAGCTCTTCCCTGTCTCTGGGCCTTTGAGCTAGCTCTCTTTTCCCAGGACTCAGCTGAAGCTGAGAATATTACCGTCTCAGAGTTGCCTTCCTGACCACTACATATAAGCAGCTCTCTATCACAACAATCTGTTTCCTTCTGGCCATTGATTATATACTTGTTGTTGGCTTACTCATCAACTGTCTGAATCCCCTGTAGAATATTGAGTTCTACAAGGGCAGAGAACACATCTGTTTGATATACTAATGAATTTCTCACACTTAGCACACTGCTGACCCCAAATACACTCAGTTAAATATTTCTTGCACAAATGAACAGATCAAGATGGAGATTCCCCAAGATTCGTGGCCACTGTGTGAATCTGGATAAGTTCTTTCCTTCTCTGGGGCTCAGTTATCACATCTATAAAATGGCCTTGAGATGACCTCTAAGCTTCCTTCCAGCTCTGAAATTCCACAGCTCTCTGATCTGACATTGGAAACTGCTGAGCCCCACCCCGTTCAGTTATTTTGCCTTTATCACCCAAGTATTTCTTTAGAAAAGGGGGTGGGGATGTTCTAAAGTAGAACCTTAGTTCCTTTTTGAGCATTTGGGCAATTTTCCAGTGCTTATAATTGCATTAGAAACCAACAAAGTTAACTGAGTTATTGATTCTGGAGTTTCGAGCCTCCATTGGCAAGACCAAACCCACAAGTTGGCAGCTTGGTATTCTTTTTTCTTATTTCTCTTTTCTTTTCTTTTTTTTCTTTTTGGTAATGTTGTGAGATTATAGGCCAGTCCCTGGATCAACAATTCTTTCACTTTATAATAAAGTTGTATTTTTAAATTTTGCTTTTGACTTTAATTGCAGCCAGGCATGAAACGAGAGAATGAGGGTGCCTTTCCAGATGAGTGCACATTCAAATCATTCAAACTCTACTTGGAAGAGGAGAGGAAAATTAATAATGAGAACAAACAGGCCTTTGGAACCAGGCTCCCCCTCCTCCCTTCTTCATAAAATGAAATCCTTCTCCTCACAGAGTAAATGGAAAAAACACCAGAGCAAACAAGCTGGGGAGGTGCTAGCATAATTGATTCTTTTCGTCTTCACAGACCTAAATCAAGTGAAGACCCAACAGAACTATGAACAGGACAAAACCAGATCATTCAACGTTCATTCATTCATCCCACAAATGTTTACTGATCATTTATTCTGTGCCAGACTTTGAGCTGGGTGTGGGGAATAAAACAGTGAGTAAGACAGAAAAAATTCCTATCCTAATACAATAACACTATTCATGACAATAATAATAATTGTTATTCACACTTGCTATGTGCTTACCACAGTGAAAGAGCTCTTAGTGAATTTTCTCCCTTACTGCGCAATATTTTTATGAAGTAGGCACCTTTATGAGTCCATTTAGCAATGAGGAAACTGAGGCACAGGGGAATGGAGTGATCGTTCAGGATCATGTGGCTAGCCAGGGAAGCAGCAAAGCGGGCAGAGCTCTGCAGCTATGGAGCTGAGTCCAACAGAGCAGGTCGGTGAGCTCAGAGGCAATTCTAAGATGGTTTGAGAAGTGATATGATATGGACACAGAGAAAGGACAGGCTGGAAAGGCCAAGAAGTATTTGTGAAAGATGTGCTGCGATCTGAAGAAGGAGAAAGAATAGCGAGGCAAAGATTGTGGGGCATTTGGAAGGGCTAAAAATGTTTCAGATGGGAGAGAAGTGAAGGAGTGGGCCAGCAGAGGAAGAGAGATGAGTCTGGCAGATAGACAGGAGGCCAGAACATGAAGGGTCCAGGAAGCCAGGCTGAGACCTTTGCAACCCGGTGGTGATGGGAAGGCCCTGAAGTAGCACCATGTATTAGTCTGTTCTCATGCTGCTGATAAAGACATACCCAAGACTGGGCAATTGACAAAAGAAAGATGTTTAATGAATTTACAGTTCTACGTGGCTGGGGAGACCTCACAATCATGGAGGAAGGCCAGAGAAGCAAGTCACATCTTACATGGATGGCAGCAGGCAAAGAGAGAGAACTTGTGCAGGAGAACTCCTCTTTATAAAACCATCAGATCTCATGAGACTTATTCACTATCAGGAGAACAGCATGGGAAAAACTTGACCCCATGATTCAATTACCTCCCACCAGGTCCCTCCTATGACATGTGGGAATTCAAGATGAGATTTGGGTGGGGATACAGCCAAACCATATCACACCATAAGCTTCGTGTCTTGGAAGGGTCATGTCTAACTGCTCTGTAGGCAGAATGGACTGGAGGGTTGGAGGCAGAAAGATGAGGTAGGTCCAGAGGTGATGGTGATCCAACTCAAGACTGGGGGCAGTGGTGAAGAAGAGTATTGTTAGATCTGAGAAAATCTGGGATGTAAAAATGATAGGACTTTGTGACAATGCAAATGTCCACTGTTCAAGCAAGTGACTTAAATGTACAACTTTGGCCACCTGTGGTGCCTGACAACTCTCGGCTTCATTTTGTGCTACATGGACAGGGTCACACATGGGAAAACTAGGCAACTCTACCCTGCAGGGTCATCTTCTCCCAAGGGCCTATCAAAAAGTCCCTGTGAAGAACACACCGGCATTGATGTAACAACCAGCCTTTTAAGTGGTTGTTCTTCATTCTGTGTTAGGCCCTCATATGAATTCCTCTGCTAACTTATAACTAGGATCGAGTGTTTTCCCTTGGAACTGCTGCTTGAAAGTAATTTGGCCAGGTGTGGGGGCTCACGCCTGTAATGACAACACTTTGGGAGCCAAGGCAGGCAGATTGCTTGAGCTCAGAAGTTTGAGACCAGCCTGGGCAACATGGTGAAACCCTGTATCTACAAAAAAAAAAAAAAAAAAAACCCAAAAATTAGCTGGGAATGTGATGGACTCCTGTGGTCCCAGCTACTCTGGAGGCTGAGGTGAGAGGAACATCTGAGCCTGGGATTTTGAGGCTTCAGTGAGCTGTGACTGTGCCACTGCATTCCATTCCAACCTGGGCAGCAGAGTGAGACCCTGTCTCAAAAACAAAAAACAGAGAGAGAGAGAGAGAGAGAGAGAAAGAGAAAGTGATTTAATCAGGTATATTTTACTTTTGCCTTGGTTATCGAGAAGTTTAGCATGAATTTTTATTCACACACATATGTTGCTTTGGAGGGTATGTATCTATTAGTAATCAACAGTTTATTGAATGTAGTATCTGCCACTTGGGGTGTAGGAGTTTGAAGAGATGGGAAATAGGACAGGGAAATGTTGGTGGAGACCTACAGGTTAGGAACACTTTGGAGGCTGGAGCTGTTGACGGTCAAGTAGGCTTGAAACAAACCTGACTGGGGGCCATGGAAGGGCTGGCGAAGTCATCATAATAGAGGACCAGAGTCATCGGTAGGAGACAAAGTGGAAAGCCACTGATTGGAGGAAAGTGGGCTAGAGTGTGGCCACCCAGCCTTGCTTTCTGCCCTTGTTTTAACACAGACATCAAAGCCACAGTTTTGAAAGACTTGAACAGCAAATTCAAAATACCACAATTAGGTGAATGTCCACATGAAGTGATGTTCAGGAGGCTTAGAAAGAGATTCCTGGTTTCCTTTATGCAAATATCCTTATTACATTTTGGCTATTGGTGGCTTATTCATTGCATCAAATCACTGCCATCCCAGAAAGTCTCTGCTAAAATGTGAGTGCCCCTGAATGGTGTCGTATCATCAGGAACAAATCATAGTAACTGAGACCTTTGAGCTATAAGAGGCCTGTGAGATAATTGACGGCAACTCTCATGTTATGGATGGGGAAAGTAAGCCACAAAGAGGTTAACCAGATCAGACTCAAGTCTCAAAGCCAGTCAGTGGCAACACTTGGATTAGAATGCAGGTCTCTAGCCTCTAATAGAAGACATTTCCTCGCCACATGATTAGAGGACAGTCTGCATACTATTCCTTTCTAAAGTAACAGCTGAAAAAAAAGTGAATTAGATCCCGGGTGAACAGGTTTTGATAGGAAGGGAGATAAGACAGTCAGTCAAGGGGACTAACATCCTTCCACTCCAGCCTGGTATGTATAGGAGAGGGCACCAAGGCAGGCCATTCATAGTTCTCCATGCCCATGTTTATTGCTATTGGCTCAAGCAAACGGTGGGTTCTGGAACCAAATGGATCCAATCAGAGTCCCTCCAAAATGGGATGTATGGAAGTCTCACTCCTACGCTAAAGACTATTTGACCTGGCAATGCAAGAAGCCGTGTTTCTCATAGTATTTGAGAGAGCCTGCCTGCGTGTGAAGGCAACACAGAAAAGAGCAGAGCCCCAAACAAGAAAGAATGAGGAAGGTAGCGAGAGGAGGAGCACAGGAGCAAGAAACAGATGACAGAGACAGAAGTTGAGAGGGAAAATGCAAGAGCAAGCAAGCATCTCAAAGAAATAATTTGAGTAACTGGATCCAGCTATGCCTGAAGCCAGATGCACTCCAAAACTTTTCAGTTTATGGGAGCCAGTAAGTACCTTTTATTTTTTCTGTTTAAACAAGTTCAAATTGAAGTTGTCTTACTTTTAACTGTAAATATCCTATTTATAACAAGCTTTTTATATAAATTATTCTACTTGATATTTGCAAGCGCCCTGTGAGATAGATATTATAATCACCATATTATGAATGTGAAAACCGAAGCTCAGCGATATTTAGTGATTGGCTTAAAATTAAAGAGCTTTGTGAAAGCAGCCTGTGCTATTCTTCGTAATAGGGGTGTCCTGATCTTTTGGATTCCCTAAGCCACAATGGAAGAAGAATTGTCTTGGGCCACATGTAAAATACAATAACACTACCGATAGCTGATAAGCTAAAAAAAAAAAATCACAAAAAAACTCATAATGTTTTAAGAAAGTTTACAAATTTTTATTGTGCCACATTCAAAGCCATGGACTGCAGGGTGGGACAAACTAGCTTTATAAGAGCCTTCCTTTTTTTACTTACTAAGGACGTGCTGTTCAAATTGTAATCTGTAGACCAGCAACATTGGCATCACCTGGGGGTGAGACGGGGCTGTAGTATCCAAGGCCTCTTCCCCAAAGTGATGGAATCTGAATCTGCCTGTGAACAAGCCCCCCAGGTGATTGGAATGCCTAATACACGTTGAGAAACACTGCACTTTGAGCAGGGCTGACTTCAGGGTGGTGGGGTATTGGGGGTGGGTGGAGAGACCTGAGCAGTCTGGGCACAGCTCGGTCCTTGCATGGCATGGTCAGGGGCCAGCTGTCTTCTTAACCCTTTCTTCCTAGAGTAGTGTGTTAATACATTGTTAGCTGCTAGGATCATGCTAAGCAGAATCTGTTAGATAACCACACTGGTCACATGAGGTGGATGATTGGACTTTCTGAGTCTGAGCCTGGGACGCTAACTCGATGGGGAGAGAGGCAGGCTTGTCTCCAGCTTTGTGTGGCCAGATGCTGTGCCAGCGCCCAGGCCGTGGCCTCAGGACCACAGCAAGCCTCAGCGGGAAGCCCACATGTGAGCAAGTCTCCTTTGAGGTCTACATGTGGTGCAAGCAGAAGCCTGTGGTCAGCATGTGGCAGCTCAAATAATACGCTCCACTAGTGTGAGAAAGCCACAACACGGCACGGAGGGAACCATTCACCAGAAGCTTCTATCCTGTGTCTGCCGGGCAAGGTGGCTGCTGCAGCTGGGACTGGAGCAGAGCCTCTGAGTTCACCAGTCCATAAGCCCTGAAGAATCATGTGAAAAGACAGGTGGACCGTGACGAAGGAGAGCTCCTATAAACACAAGCTTAAAAGGCCTGAAGTCTGCCTGCCTGGTTTATTTCTGCCAGCACTGGGGCTGGGTGAGAACACAGACACATCCTTCTACTCCAAGGCTCCCTGAGAGGACATGCCAAGTTCTGAATGTCTGTAATGGAGATACCTGGCCATGTGAGGGGAGACAGACTGAATTGTTGTGGGGACCAGTTCCAGTTTCTTACATGACTTGGTGCATCCACCTCAGTTTTTCTTCCATGTTCCTGGAGAAGGAGCCTTCATTCCTCTGAGCCCCGTGGTCCAGCACCACAGGAAGAAAAGTCTGGGAGTCACCACTCCTCTGACTTGGGAGCACATTTTGCCTCTGATGTCTTTTTCCTGAATGCATTTCAGCTTTACTCTTCTGATTCTTTCTCTCCCATCTGGTTTCTATCTGACCCAAGCAGCTGTTTTTTCCATTGAAAAGAACACATTTACCTCTTTCTTCTTCTCATGCCATGTTTTCAGTTCTGAAATGCTTTTGCATATGGACTGAAACAGTCTGGATTTTTTTTTTTTTTTTTTCTCTTCAGGAAAAAGGAGTACCCATATTTTGATTTGGGTATGTGCAAATTCTTTAAGCAGACCCACAGAACAATGGCAGTGAATGTCTTCACTCCCCTGGCTAGGAGGCCATTCCGTTTATTCATGATCACCATGCTCCATGCACAGAAAGACTCTCAGCCATGACTAATATTAGCACAGCACAGTATATATAACATGGTCAGTCATGTATCATAAATATTTATAAAGACCACAGGAGCCTTGCTCATAATGCAAAGAGATGTGCCCAAGAAGACTTGAGCAGTATGTGTTGGGCGTTTTGGGAAAATGAATAGATGCCCTTTTTTCCAAATGACAAAATAACCTTTTCACCCCACCCCCCCCGTCACCTCCCCATCCTGCCGAATTTAAAGATAGCTGGAAAGCAAAGCGCTGGAATTTCCTCTGTTGATCGAAGTGTGGGCAGAACACTTCACCATTGGCGAAGGAAGAATTTATTCCCATTTTAAGTAATGTTTACCTATCCAGCAAGGCCATAGGAAAGGGGATCCAGTATTTGAAAGAGTGAGGTTTGACATTCAAGACAGTGGCCTTATAAAGGAAAGGTGCTAGGACCAAAAGGTGAAGTGAAATCTCAGCTCCGTTGTCAGCTGTGTAACCTCTTTGTGCTTGGAGATGTCCCTTCCTTCTCAAGGTCTTTGCACATGCTGTTCCCTCCATGTCATGTGGTGGTTCCTTTAGGTCTCTGCTTCAGTGTCACCTCCTCATAGAGGCCTTCCCTGACCACCCTCCATCAATGCAGGCACAATCATTTGCCTCGTTTCCTTAATTATATATCTCTTGTTATATCTTTGTTTCCTTGTTTGGCATCTGTCTCAGCCTCTATAAGTCCTCAAAATGGTAGGCACTGTGGTTCCCCCAATTCCCATTTTTCTTTTTCTTTTTCTTTTTTTTTTTGAGGCAGAGTCTTGTTCTGTAGCCCAGGCTGGATTGCAGTGGCATGATCTCGGCTCACTGCAACCTCCATCTCCTGGGTCCTGGTTCAAGCAATTCTCCTCTCAGCCGCCTGAGTAGCTGGGATTACAGGCACGCACCACCATGCCCAGCTAACTTTTTTTTTTTTTTTTTTTTTTTTTGTATTTTTAGTAGAGACAGGGTTTCACCATGTTGGCCAGGCTGGTCTTAAAATCCCGACATTGTGATCTGCCTGCCTTGGACTCCCAAAGTGCTGGGATTACAGGTGTGAGCCCCCATGCTCGGCCTCCATTTGCCAAGTTGATAGACTTTATATTTTGGAACAATTTTAGGCTAACAGAAAAATGGAGTAGAAAGTACAAAATTCCCATATACTTCCTCCCCCCAGCTTCCTCTATTACTGATATCTTGAGTTAGTGTGGTACATTTGTTACAATTGATGGGCCAATATTGACGTATTATTATCATTAACTAAAGGTCATAGTTTACTTTAGGACCCACTCTTGGTGTTGTACATTCTATGGCTCTTGACAAAGGTGTTTTTTTTTTTTGTTTTTTGAGATGGAGTCTCTGTCACCCAGTCTGGAGTGCAGTGGTGCAGTGGTGCAATCTCGGCTCAACCTCCGCCTCCCGGGTTCAAGTGATTCTCCTGTCTCAGCCTCCTGTGTAGCTGGGACTACAGGTACGCACACCATGCCCGGCTAATGTTTTGTATTTTTAGTAGAGATGGGGTTTCACCGTGTTAGCCAGAATGGTCTCAATCTCCTGATCTTGTGATCCACCCGCCCTGACCTCCCAAAGTGCTGGGATTACAGGCGTGAGCCACTGTGCCTGGCCTTGTCAAAGGTTTCATGTCATGAACCTACCATGACAGCATCATACAGAATAGTTTCACTGCTCTAAGAATCCCTTGGGCTACACCTATTCATCCCTTCTTCCTTGTCCTGAACACGTGACAACCACTGATTTTTACTGCCTCCGTAGGTTTGCCTTTTCCAGAATGTCATATAATTGGAATCATACAATAGGTACCCTTTCCAGATAGGCTTCTTTTACTTAGCAATCCCCACCGCCTTCATTTTTAACCACTGTATTCTAGAGTTCCTGATGTAAGAAGTGCCCAGTGAATATTTATGAAATAAACAAATGAATGAGCTTTATGTTGTCTTAATTTGGAGATTGGGTCTATTGTACAGCGTTGTGAAGATTTGAAGAATAACACATAAGAAGGACTTTTATCTAGCCCCTGGTAAAACCTCACAACAGTTGTTACTTTTTATGTTCTAGGGGCATTTCTGGATCTTTTTTTTTTTTTTAGATAGAGTCTTGCTCTGTTGCCCAGGCTGGAGTGCAGTGGTCCATCTTGGCTTGCTGCAACCTCCGCCTCCTGGGTTCAAGTGATTCTCCTGCCTCAGCCTCCTGAGTAGCTGGAATTACAGGCGAGCGCCACCATGCCTGGCTGATTTTTGTATTTTTAGTAGAGACGAGGTTTCACCATGTTGGTCATGCTAGTCTCGAACTCCTGACCTTGTGATCTGTCTGCCTCGGCCTCCTAAAGTGCTGGGATTATAGATGTGAGCCACCGCTTTTTCTGGATCTTGATGATGCTGGTATAGCCTGGGAAATGTTTAAGGTCTGATAGTGTGTTTATGAAACTCAGGCTTTTTTGAAAGCTTTCACTGGTAAAGCTACAATTTCTCTGTCAGCCTCTGTATCTCCAGATGGCCACTCCCTAAAATTATAGGGCCTTTGGGGAATCTTGGTGAACCACTGATAGGATGTCTCTGGTCCTGGTTTTTCAGTACAAAATATTTCTACTATTTGCAATTTTTTTGAGAGATGCTTCTTTCAAAATGATTTTAGGACTCTATATTTGAAATGTTCTTATTTCTTTTCTATTACATGCTATTTAGTAACTCCACCTTTTCTTCAAGAAAATATTCACACTGTTTCCAGTTCTACTTCATTTTGCTGTGAAGTGGAAATTCTGATCGCTTTCCTAGTGGGAACTTGATGAGACTGGCCTAGTTGTAAAAGTGTGGCTGACCCAGGTGAAGTATTCATATTCTTTAACTCTCTAGTCTTCTGAAAAACCCAGATTGCTGAAAGAACTTCTGAAACGTAAAACATGAAAAATGTTTCACAAGAGCTCCCATCCCTGGATTGTTTAAAATGCTTTTGGAAAATAGAATATTTCTGTGGCCCTTTTAGGTCGAGGTAGAAGTTGTGTCTTCAGTTCCTGTGTTTTGTCTATCTAATGTCACACATCTGGGTATTTGGAAATAACTAGGTGACTGGCCACATGAGATTTTGTAAAGTTTTACGATCATCTTTTAGAACAATAAAGGGTAATTTTTTAAAAAGATTTTAAAATGATTTATGCCAAAATTGGTTACAAAAATATAATGACTGCCATTTTCAATGGGGGAAAAGAATCTATTATTTTTTTTCTTTTTGAAGAAAAAAGTGCTACAACTGAATTAACGAAGTTGAAAAACTCTAAAAGAAATATCCTTCATGGAATAATCTTAATCTTCGTAGGCTACTGTTCTAATAATTTAAAATGCCAGTTGTAGTTTTGTGTCTTTAGAGATAAATGGGATTCCTTCTTGGAACCTGACCTACTTGACTGATGGTCAGATGAAACCCAAAGATGAAACTGGCTGGCCATGGGTTAGGGCAGGGGTTGTTAGCTATTGTACATGGGGATTGTATGGACACATGGCACTCATTAAAAATGCAGATCCTGGGCCAAGTGTGGTGGCTCAGGCCTGTAATCCCAGTGCTGGGATTACAGGCCTGAGCCACCACACTTGAGGCCAGAAGTTCAAGATCAGCCTGGGCAACATGGTAAAACCCTGTCTCTACTGAAAATACAAAAATTAGCTGGGCGTGGTGACACATGCTACTCAGGAGGCTGAGGCATAAGCGTTGCTTAAACCTGTGAGGCAGAGGTGGCAGTGAGCCAAAATGGTGCCACTGCACTTCAGCCTGGGTGACAGAGTGAGACCCTGTCTCAAAAAACAACAGATCCCACTTCCCATTAAAAATCTAACTTAGTTGCCTGGGATATGAGATGAAGCCCCAAAGTCTTCATGCATGTGCACCCCGGAAATGTACTAGACCAGTGTTGCTTAAACTAATTTACAGAGCACTGTTCTAAGTGCTTTGCATGCATTAACTTATTTAATCCTTCCATCACCATAGAAGGCAGTTATCATTATTATCTTCATTTCATAGGGGACGAAGCTACATAGGAATTCTGCAGCTCACTGTGATGAGGATGCATAAACTCAGCTGGTTAGAGCAGAGCTGGAGTTCAAATTCTGGCAGTCTGGTGCCAGAATCTGAGCTTTCAGCCACTTGGCTACACTGTCTTTCATGGATTATCATTGTTTTCTTACTTTGAATGTAGAGGATAGACTTTTTTTCAGTTTTTGCATGAATGAAAATTTGCATCTATATGTGCAACTACTTCAGCCATGTTGAATAGAGTGATAAGGTGATTATGTCAAGAGGACCAGGCATGTAGACATAGGACCACTTAAAACGAAATGAACACACCCATTAGCATGGCTATTATCCAAAAAACGGAAAATAACAAGTGTTGGTGGTATACAGAGAAATTGGGATCCTAGTGCATTGCTTGTGGGAATGTAAAATGGTGCAGCTGCTTTAAAAACAATTTGGCAATTCCTCAAAAAGTTAAACATAGAATTACCATATGAGCCAGTGATTCCACTCCTAGCTATATACTCAAAAGAACTGAAAGCAGGAACTCCAATGGATTCTTGTACTACTATATTCATACCAGCATTATTCACAATAGCCAAAAGGTAGACATAACCCAAATGCCCACTGACTAATGAATAGATAAAATGTAGAATATCCATACAGTGGAATACTATTCAACCACAAGAAGAAATGAAATTCAGACATATGCTACAACATGGATGAATCCTGGAAATATATGCCAAGTGAAATAAGCCAGACACTGAAAGACAAATGCTGTATGATTCCATGTATACGAAGGGCCCAGAATAGGCAAATTCATAGAAACAGAAAGCAAGATAGAGGCTGCCAGGTACTGAGGGGAGGAGGGGTTGGGAAGGGAGGGAATTGTTTAATGGGTACAGAGTTTCCGGATGGGATGACAAAAAAGTCTAGAAATAGGTAACAGTGATGGTTGCACAACATTCTGAATGTACTTAATGCCACAGATTACATATTTAAAAATGGTTAAAATGATAAATTTTACGTTATATATATTTTACCACCATTCAAAAAGACAAAAAAAAAAAAAAAGAGAGAGAGAGAGAGAAAGAAGTGACAAAGGGAGACTGCCAGCCAAGTGGGAAGACATAGTGAGACAGTGACTTTGGATCCAATTAAGATTCTTAGCTCAGCTCTTGGCATTTTATCCAGTTCACTATCTTCATGAGTACCCTTTTCAGTGTGTGCATAGACACACTGGGCTATCTTAAGAGAGATATCACTAAAATCCTTCAGATGTTCATCTTCCAGTAGAGAATGTGTTATTAATGAAAAAATGTTAAAAATATTTAAAAATATTAAAATATTTTAACAAGCCTTGAGTAATACATTAAGATGAAGAAAGTCCTTCTGATTCTGGTTATGGGGGTGACCCCCATGTTGCTCTGATTGCAGTGGGTGTTGCAGTGGCTCATTCATAAATACAGGCAGCCCAGTTATTGGCTCATCACAGACACCTGTTATTGGAAACAGAATATGCAATCTTGACCTCCAAATAATGAGTCGTCGCCAACTCAACTGAAAAAGCAACTTGTAGACTCTATCCAGCTAAGGGCTGCGGTTTGAGCAAACACAAACATTACATAAAGCCGTTTGTTTTTCAGCTCTGCTGAGGATGAGTAAAGGTCACAAGAGCTCAGTTCAACGTGTGCAATCAGATATAGACAGCAAAGAATTAATATGGACCAGGCAACAGAATGTTACTGTGCATGGGAGACCAATTCATTGTGAGCCTTGATGTTTAGAAGACAGACTTCCTAACTCAGGGATGAAGGAGTAGCCTCTGACTGATAAAGGAAATGATTGCATTGAGATCAATTAAAAACACATCCTGGTAGGGCTAATGCTAGGGATAACAGAGGTTGTGATGAATTCTGATAAACACTTCATAGTTAAATAAACCCACAGTGCCTCTATCATCTCATATAGGGCTCTTGTAGTCTTTTAAACAATTCAATGAAAGGAGCGATGTGCTAATCTTTATGACTTCTTAATGCCAGTGTCAACAACTAGACAGCTAGTAACTGCCAATCAACAGTATTGATGAGAATAATTTAGGAAACTCTATTCCCTAGAAAAACAATCTATGTAGGTAGGTGTGAACGACTTCATTTGGTTGACCAAATGGACAACCCCCAAACTGTTATTTGCTTTTGTTCTGTGGTTATGCCTATTGTCTCTCTGTTCAGGGATGGAATAATATTGATTTCTTCAATCTCTCAAGCCAGTTAATATCTCTAGAGCTACCACCCTAGCTAAAGCCACTCTCAACTTTCGTTGGTGCTGGAGCAGCCTTCTAGCTGGTCTCCTTAATCTAGGCTTGCTGCCCTCAACCCAGTCTCCAGTCCTCAGCCTGAATGAGCGCTTTAAAATGTAGATCTCATAATTTCACTCTTCTGCTTCAAACCCTCAAATGGTATCACATTCATTGTTCTTGTAAAGCTTTATTATTTTTTTTTGCTTATCCACCTATACTTTTTTCTAAATCTTTTTCAGTTGATATGTCATATTTGTATACTTTTTATGGGGTAGATGTGGTATTTTGTTACATGCACAGAATGTGTAATGATCAAGTCAGGATATTTGGAGTATCCATTATCCCTAGAATTTATCCTTTCTATATTTTGGGAATATTTCAAGCCTATTCTTCCAGCTATTTTGAAATACACACTACATTGTTATTAGCTACAGTCACCCTACTCTGCTATCAAACATTGAAATTTACTTCTAACTGTATGTTTGTACCCATTAACCAAGCTCTCCTCATTTCCCTCCCCCTACCCACACATCCTTCCCAGCCTCTTGTATCTTTCATTCTATTCTCGACTCTTGGGCTCAAGCAATCCACCCACCTGGGCCTCCCAAAGTGCTGAGATTACGGGCATGAACCACTGCGCCTGGCCTATTCTGCTCTCTTTCTCTGTAAGATCAACTCTTTTAGCTTTCACATATGAGAACATGTGATATTTGTCTTTCTGTGTCTGGCTTATTTTGCCTAACAGCATGACCACCGGTTCCATCCATCTTGGTACAAAAGACAAAATTTCCTTCTTTTTAATTGCTGTGTAGTACTTCATTGTGTATATATACACCACATTTTCTTTATCCATGTGTCCGTTGATGGGCACTTAGGTTGAGTCCATATCTTTGCTATTGTGAATAGTGCTGCAATAAGCATAGGGGTGCAGGCATCCATTTGATATACTGGTTTCTTTTTCTTTTTTTTTTAATTTACAATATACTGACTTATTTCCTTTGGCTAAATACCCAGCAGTGGGATTGCTGGTAGTTCTATTTTTAGTTTTTTGAGAAATCTCCGTACTTTTCCCATAATGGCTGTACTAATTTACATTCCCACCAACAGTGGGTAAGAGTTCCTGTTTCTCTGTATCCTTGCCAGCATCTATTTTTTTTTTTTTTAATAATAGCCTTTCTAACTGGGGTAAGATGAGATATCACTGTGGTTTTGATTTGTATTTGCTTGCTGATTAATGATATTGAGCATTTTTTTCACGTACCTGTTGACCATTTGTATGTCTTCTTTTAAGAAATGTCTCTTCATTGTTCTTGCAAAGCTTTAAAAGATGTTTATGCAGGCCAGCTGGCTCGGCCTTGCTAGATTTAGTCCCTTCCTGGCATTCCAGTACCTGCTGATGCCCCTAGCCCTGTGCCTTACCCCCCATTCTGCTTGCAACAGGCGCACCAGCCTTCTTTCAGTTCTGCGAACTAACCTGACACTTTCTAGGTGCACAGCCTTTGCCAATGCTGTCGCTCTGCCTGGAATATCCTTGCCATTAGTTTTGATTTGACAGTGTCTTACTTCAGGCCCCAAATGCTGTCACTTCTTCAGTGAGGCCTTTCTTGGACACCTCATAAAAATTAGAAACTCTATGTGCTCTCCCAGATCCCTTTCTTTTGTAGCACTCATTATAGTTGGTAACTATATTTTTATCCCAGTGATTATATATTTAATGCCAGCCCTCTACTGCACTATACACATTAAAAGGGACAATGCATATCTTATTTATTATGGCATCTTCAGGATCTAGCAAGTAAACTGGTACCTAGAAGTTGCTCAATAAATACTTGCTGAAAAAAACATATTTAACCATAAGATGCTCACTGTGGTCAGAAATACGATGTAGGTGGTGCTGTCTTCTAAACAAGCCACATGCATTCTTTAGGACTCTGAGTTAGTTTTATTAGTGTTCGGGTACAATTTGATCATTTAACCTTCACACACACTCTCTCTCTCTCTCTCTCTCTCTCTCTATATATATATATATATATATATATTTTTTTTTTAGATGGAGTCTCACTCTGTTGCCCAGGCTAGAGTGCAGTGGCATGATCTTGGCTCACTGCAACCTCCGCCTCCTGGGTACAAGTGATTCTCCTGCCTCAGCCTCCTGAGTAGCTGGGATTACAGGCTCCTGCCACCACACCCAGCTAATTTTTGTATTTTTAGTAGAGACGGGGTTTCACCGTATTGGTCAGGCTGGTCTTGAACTCCTGACCTCATGATCTACCCGCCTCAGCCTCCCAAAGTTCTGGGATTACAGGCGTGAGCCACTGAACCCAGTTAACCTTCATTTATATTTAACATGCCTTTCCCAAACAGATGTGGGGGTGGGGTGGGGGGGCTATGCCAGCCTTGTAAGTGGATTTACAAAATATGTATGCTCAAAAGGCACACAAAGCAATTCCATCTATTCCACTCTTTTCTGCTATTATTCCTCAACTTATTGTGACCAAGAATCAGTCCAGTATTTGGCAACAAGAGGTGTGGAAATGAACTGAAGACATGAGCAACAATTGACATGGAATTCCTAGGTGCGCCCAGTAGACGCGCATTCTCAGGAAAGCCAATGCAAAAGGTGTGGCAAAGAGGGGCAGAGGATAAGAAATTTCTTTTCTGACCACTACTTATTGGTTTTAGATCCACTTTGAGCAGGGCAGAAAGAACTGTTTTAAAAAATAACTCACTTTATTCTTAAATGTCTCTAAGAGAAAGAAGTGTTACTATCTCCACAGGGATGAGGTAGAAATTAAATCAGATAATCCTGGGAAATGATTATGCAAAGTGGCTGTCTTATAGCCAGTGTTCAACCACACTGTTGGCAAGGATTATCGCTTCTCAGTATTCAGCAATGCTGGGAGAGCCTCTTTCAAATCTTTAGTCTTGGAACCAATATTGATCATCTTAGAACTATAACTCGTATGGCAAAAGATTTTCGATAAATCAAACCTAGATTTCCTTCGCTGTTGTTTCCTTTAATATTTCTACTATCTTTCTTAAAATATGAAATTTGAAAGTATGAGTAACTATTTCATGTTGATTATATCTTAGAGAGTTGGGGTGAATTGTTGGGTCTGAGCAATTAGCCAAATAGCCAAGCCTACGTTTTCCCTTCCTTTCTTTCCTGGCCCTTGTTATTTGGGTAATTGCATCAATTCTACACTTGGTTTTACATGTATTGCGGGAGTCTAAGCTGTGCAAAAAGGGATGTCCTTTAATGATTTCCTTTGAATAGCTTTCCATCTAGGGAGGAAGAGGGCCCCTCTTGTTCAAAAACAAAGGAATCATCCATCCTACCAAGACCTTTCTTCTCTGTTAAGTATCTCTTGAATTTCAAAGGAGGACTTGGAATTTCTTAGTCTCGATCTTAACGGCAGCCCCAGACTGCAGTTTATTTTCTTTGTCCCTTTAAGACCAGAAAACATTACAGCAATGCAATAACTTTTCTTATTTTTCTTGGGTTCAAAACAAGACCAGATTCCAACCTGCTAATGCTTACCATTTCACAGTAACCAAGCAGTTAATGATCATCAGCTCAAGCATACATTTTCCTTCTAAACAAGGATATGGCTACTAGCAGCAACAGCTGTATTTTGCTAGTCAATCCTCATGTTAAAGATTTACAGTTTTGAATTCTGTCACTTGGTTTGCCAACTGTTCTTCTTCCTGGAGCTGCCCAGTTGTTTCTGAGGGGCCTTGAAGTGGTTTCCTAGCTATTTCAGTGCCCTGAATGACAATGCATCCTCAGAGTCAGACTGAAGAATGGAATTCCTTGTTTATATCCACAAGACTTCTCTTGCTCTCCCCGCTGGTTTTTTTTTTTTTTTTTTTTGAGACGGAGTCTTGCTGCGTTGCCCAGGCTGGCGTGCAGTGGCACCATCTCAGCTGACTGCAACCTCCGCCTCCTGGGTTCAAGCGATTCTCCTGCCTCAGCCTACTGAGTAGCTGGGACTACAGGCATGTGCCACCCTGCCCAGCTAATTTTTTTTGTATTTTTAGTAGTGACAAGGTTTCACCATGTTAACCAGGCTGGTCTTGAACTTCTGACATCAAGTGATCTGCCTGCCTCGGCCTCCCAAAGTGCTGGGATTACAGGCGTGAGACACTGCGCCTGGCCTCTCCTTCTTTTAAACATATGCGGAGTCACCGCAGAAATTGGAACCAGGTTAAAAGAAATGCTGGCTTTTAAGGCAAGTTTGAAAAACGTAAAGCTGAAAGCCAGCTTCCCTCTCTCCCTGGTTCCCTTTCTGCGTTCTGTTCTGTGATTCATCTGCTCTAATCCATCACCGATTCATCATGCTCATCCATCAGAACCTTCAAAGCAAACTCTACAGCTGCTTTTGCCATTTATCAGTAGGAAATAAAGGAGAAAGGGAGAAAAGTAAGGAAAACATATCACCACCTTCCCGGGCCTGGGATAATGGGTGTGAAAAAAGGGTGGAGGGAAAGCTTAACTAATGAAACCCAGAGCCTTCCTGGGATGTGAGTTATTGAACAAAGGATTATGACTGAGAGCAAGACCAGCAGCCAGTCTGCAGTAAAGTTTCAGGGATAAAGTCTGCCAGAAACAAAAGGTTTAGTGGGAAACTAGAGAAATGTGGACAAAATGATATCCACTCTAGAGGAGTTTAAAACCTACCAATATTCATAGAAATTTGTTCTCTGTGACCAGTCCCTCAGCTTTCAGCTGTGCAATAGAACATGGGCATTTGGGTTGAGAGGCAAACATTTGACTTCAGTATCCTTCCTCGCAAACTGGGAAATGACTGGACTCGTAATTCACCATTCTCAGTTTCATAAGATGCCTTGCAAGTCGTCTGCCATTTAAACACAGCTGATGTGCCTTAGTTTTGAATTTGTCATGCACCAGTTTTTTATTTTTATTTATTTTTATTTTATTTATTTATTTTTTTGAGACAGAGTCTTGCTCTGTCACCAGGAGCCAGGCTGGAGTGCAGTGGCGCAATCTCAGCTCACTGCAATCTCTGCCTCCTGGGTTCAAGCAATTCTCCTGCCTCAGCCTCCCGAATAGCTGGGACTACAGGTGTGTGACCACCACACCCAGCTAATTTTTGTATTTTTTAGTAGAGACAGGGTTTCACCATGTTGGCCAGGATGGTCTCGATCTCTTGACCTTGTGATCCGCCCGCCTCGGCCTCCCAAAATGCTGGGATTACAGGCGTGAGCCACCGCGCCCGGCTTTATTTTTATTTTTTAAATTTTATTTATTAAAAAAATAGAGATGAGATCTTCCTAGGTTGCATGGGCTAGTCTCGAACACCTGAGCTCAAGTGATCCTCCCACCCCAGCCTCCCAAAGTGCTAGGATTACAGGTGTGAGCCACTACACTTGGCCTCATGCACCAGTTTTGCTCTCAAATTTGAGAATCAAAAAATAAGGGCTAACTCAGTGATTCCACTTCTAGTAATTCAGCCTATATATTTGTAATCCGTGTAGGAGGTGACTCTCTCTGTCATCGCAGAAAGTAGAAACAGTCTAAAGGTTCATAATCAATGACATAATATGTAGCTTTTAGAAAGACTGAGGAAGGTAAACGAACTGTGGATACTATGAAATTCTACGACACAACAATAAAAAGGAATAACTAGGAATGCATGCAATGGGGTGGATGGACCTCAAAAGCAAGCGAGAACATACTATATGATTTCGTTTATAGGACATTCTAGAACAGGCAAAGCGATTTTATGGGAGAAAGAGAACAAGAGTTGCCTCTGAGGGTAGAAGGGTGGGACTGGTGGGTAAAGGGCATGAAGGAAGTTTCTGAGGGTGATGTTAATACCCTGTATCTTGATAGGGGTTTGGGTTACACAAAAGTATTTAGTGTCCAAATGCAGTGAATTTTGCACCTAAGGTTTGTATGTTTGTCGAAGCTTAGAGAATGTTTACTTAAAATTTGTGCATTTTATCACACACATACATATTTTTTAACGTAAAAACATTATAAACCAATAATGAAAATTCTGACTAAGAATATGCTTGCTGGAGTATTTGGGTAAAAGTGTATTGATGTTTTCTATTTACTTTGAAATGTATCACAAATAATACGGATTGCTGGATGGATAAAAAGATGACTGATGGGTGAATATTTGATAAAGCAAGCACGGTAAAATGTTAATGGTAAAAGTTAACTGGTAGATATTCACAGACATTCCTGGTAAAACTACTTAAGCTTCACTCTGTTTTGAATTTGTGTGTGTGCATGTGTGTGTGTGTGTGTGTGTGTGTGTGTTTGTTTTTTGTTTTTTTATTTGAGACAAAGCCTCGCTCTGTTGCCCAGACTGGAATGCAGTTGCACAGTCTTGGCTCACTGCAAACTCTGCCTCCCAGGTTCAAGGATTTCTTCTGCCTCAGCCTCCTAAGTAGCTGGGATTACAGGCACACACCACCACACAAGCTGATTTTTGTACTTTTAGTAGAGACGGAGTTTTGCCACATTGGCCAGGCTGGTCTCAAACTCCTGACCTCAAGTGATCTGCCCATCTCAGCCTCCCAAAGTGTTGAGATCACAGGCGTAAGCCACCGTGCCCAGTCTATTTTGAATATTTTTATAAAGTGTTGGGAAAACAAAAAAAAGAATGAGGAAGTTTTTATATCCTCATATGGACTTATTTCTAGCTTTATTGTTAAATGAAAAAAGTTGCAGGCTGGGTGCAATGGCTCATGACTGCAATTCCAGCACTTTGGGAGGCTGAGGCAGGTGGATCACTTGAGGTCAGGAGTTCAAGACCAGCCTGGCCAACATGGGGAAACCCTGTCTCTACTAAAAATACAAAAATTAGCTGGGCATGGTGGCATATGCCATAATCCCAGCTATTTGGTAGGCTGAGATAGGAGAATCACTTGAACCTGGGAGGTGGAGGTTGCAGCGAGCCGAGACTGTGCCACTACACTCCAGCCTGGGCCACACAGTGAGACTCAGTCTCAAAAAAAAAAAAAAAAAAAAAAAAAGTTGCAGTATCCACAGTATGTTGCCAACTGCAGGAAAAAAGAAGGAATGCACATGGGTATCTGAGTCTATGTGCGTATATCATTTCTAGAGGGAGACCCTAGAAATGGATTATCATAGAGGCAATCACACAAGAAACAGTTACTTTAGAGGAGGGAAAATGGGTGCCTGGAGGAGAGGTGGGAAGGAAAGAGCATATTTTAAATCATTATGATGATTTAAATATAGATACAATAAAGGTAAATTATTGTATACTTTTTGATTTTGTATATGTGAAACGATTAGTGATTCAAATTAAAAAAAAAAAGAGCAATGATATATGCTCGAGTCATCACAAATATCTACAATGGGTTCCCTTTGCATGGCTGACCTCTGGAATTTACTCTCCTAGCATCCATTCATTCATCTGATGTTCCCTATTCTCTTGTGTGCCAGGCATGGTGCCAGCCTCTGGGGATAGGGTAGGAAATAGGGGGGCAGTGGTGTCCTTGAGCTCATTGCACTCACTGATCTAATGAAAGGCTGGGTACACATTTGGAATGGGTGTAAGTTCTGATCTAACATAGTCTGGGGTGCGGGTGGGGTCAGGAGGAATTTTTATACAAGGAAAAACTGAGCTAATCATGAAGGGATCCCCAAACTAGGGTGGGGAGAACAGCATGTACAAAGCTTCTCCCGTGGGAGGGAGCAGGGTGGTTTAAGTCCCTGAAAGAAAGCCAGGGTGGCGGATCACGGAGAGCACAGAGGACGGACGGAGGAGATGAGGAGATACCGGGGACCAGACATTCAGGATATTGATCTTTATCCTGTTGTTTAATATCATAATGTACTTTCTGAACATCCTTTGTATGTCAAGAAACATTTTTCTCTTTGTAGTGGGATTTTTGCCCCCATAGGTTCTTCGAGAACATTGGAACAGAGCTTGTTACATCCCTTCTTAGGAGAAATGAAGCACCTCACTAAATCTCCTGACATAATCAGGCACTCATATCTTCTTTTCGAGGGCCAGAGCCGGCATTTCTTTGCCCGAGGGCTTTCTTTGGCTGCTGGGGTCTTCTCTGCCCCATGAAGCAGGCAGATGGTGTCCTGGAGAGTTCAGCCCCCTAAGAACAGCCCTTAAACAATTGATACAGGCGATAGAAAGAAATTATTTAGGCAGATAGTGAGGGCAAAAGAGTTCTTGACAGAATTTCTTTTCTAACAAAAAGCAGCCCCCCAAATCATTCCTTTTCTAATAAAGAGCAGCCTGAAAAATTGAGCTGCAAACAGATAAGAAAATTGGAAGCTTGCATGGGGAAATGCTAGTAGCTGCATCAATAGAAAAGGGCTACCTGGGGGCCAGGTATGTCCAACATGGAGGCTCCGTCTTCCCTTTTTTTTTGTTATCACATGTATAGTAATAAAAAAATGGGCAACATGGTGCAACTCAGGCAGAGAACCCTCCTGCATAATAAAATATTAAGGTGAAAGCTACCAGAGATTCTGGACCTCTGCAAATGGCACACCTACTCCAACCAGCCTTTCATGTCATATGTAAATCAGACACCACCTCCTCACCAGCTCATCTATAAAACCCCCTGCTCTCAACCTCACTCTTTGTGCGTCCACGTCCTTGTTCTCCATGACTGTGAGACAACAAACCTCAGATGTTACTCCAGACAACGGGACCATTTCACAGTGACTGATGGGAGTTGGCCTATTCATACCCCAGCTCATCTCTACTGGGCTTCCAGAGGCCTTTTTGTCTTTCTTCAGTGGCAAGTGGGGAGAGAGTCGGCTTTGATGAGTTCAGTTGCAGACTTTGGACTTGGTTAAGATCCTAGGTGTTTTGACCTTTCTGAACACAGCTAGTATTTCTTTGATCTTTAATCTCACTACATATAATTGCAGAATATACACTCATTTAACAATTATATTGGCTTCCATTTTCTATAATAATGTCTAACTTATACACTAGCGTATAGTCACTTCACACTCTTCCATAGAACTCCTAAATGGACCAATACCAATATTCTCCTTGAAATTATCAAGAACCAAATAAACAGATGCCAGATAGTCTGGTTAGAACAAAAAGCTTACTTCATTTGACAGATTTTTTCTGAAGGACTTTTACCTTAAATCTTTAAACTAATCCACATACTTGGTACAGCTAATTGTCTACATCTTGTCTTTCACATTTTTCATTTGTTACTTTTGAAAAATTAGTGGAATTTTTCACGGAGATCAGATGTGAAGAAATCTATGGCAGGGTGAAATTTCCTAGTCTAGAGGCTGCCTTTCTATGAAGGTCTCATTTCCCTTGCTTTAAAAAAAAAAAAAATGAGGCTGTTTTAGGGCGGGTCTCTGTGGGTGACTCAAATCAAAACCTTTTTAGTTTGGGAAGCTCAAGCACCAAGATATTTTCACGCTGGGATTACTTGTCCAGATGGTTTAAGCACAATTTTCTTGGCGTGCTCGTAAGAACACAGGAATTTTCAGGGGAAACCAGAGAACATAGTAGCGGGGAGGATAGGTGGGGGAGGGCAAGCCATGGCTGAGAAGGCAGAAATAAGGTTTGGATACCACCAACTGGCACTGACTAGCTGAACTGGAATCAGTCCTAGTTATAGTTGGCACAGGTACCCCTTTCCCTGCTCCAAGATCACGGACTTTCCCTCTTCATAGTGGGAATTACCTGGCTCTCCTAACAGAGAATCGAGGAGGGAAGAACTATGGGGAAATTCATGGAGCTGAGGAAGAAAACAATTGAGGTGCAGACCCCAAACCTCACCACCAGGAAAGTGTTGGTCAACTCCTATACGCATGATTGGGACACTCAGCAAGGTGGGGAAGGAGAGGTCTTAAGAGAGATGTCATTCCAAAGGACTGTGTTAGGCCTGAAAACAAGGCGTTCGCAGGCAACTCTCTTTGATAGTCTCAGCAACCACTGCTTAAAAACACAGAATTAAAAATGGCAGGCGGAATTCCGAGGTGGCTCCCAAGATTCCCGGGACCTGATGCACACACACTTTCCATGTGTGTGAATCACATACAGTCAAACACAACTCCAGGTACTGCTGTGAAAGATGCTTGCAGATGTCATTAAGGCCCCAGATTAGTTGACTTTAGGATAAGGTGATCATCAAGGTGGGCCTGGCCTCCTCACATGAGCAACACCCCGCCTTTCTTTTTTTTTTTTTTGAGACAGAGTTTTGCTCTGTTGCTCAGGCTGGAGTGCAGTGGCATGATCTGAGCTCACTGCAACTTCTGTCTCCTGGGTTCAAGCAATTCTCCTGCCTCAGCCTCCCTAGTAGCTGGGACTACAGGTGCATGCCACCACGCCTGACTAACATTTTGTAGTTTTTAGTAGAGACGGGGTTTCACCATGTTAGCCAGATGGTCTCCTTCTCCTAATCTCGGGATCTACCTGCCTCAGCCTCTCAACGTGCTGGGATTACAGGTGTGAGCCACTATGCCCGGCCACATGAGCCCTTTCAAATGAGAAGACAGCAGAGGTGGAGGTCAAACAGCTGGGTCTCTGTTGACCTGGGAGAGAGCAGACACCCAGGTTTGTGAAAGCCTGTGGAGGATGTGGTGAGGGACTGGGACAGCCTATAGGAGCTGACAGTGGTGCCTGGCTGACAGCTGGCAGAAAAACCACCTGCGTACTTAGAAGAGCACCCAAAACCTCAAATGAGAACCACAGTCCTGGTCGACATCTTGATTCCAACTCAGTGAAGCTCTGAAGAGTCTAGCTAAGTCCCATGCACAGACATCTCACCTACTGGAAAGATAATAAATTTGTGTTGTTCCAACCTCCTAAATTTGTGGTAATTTGTTCTACAGCAAAAGAATGATGAAACGTATGACAATGGTTAGATGAATAGTGAGAGAGGCAGTGCAGCATCGGATCAAGAAAATGAACTCTTTCTTTAAACATCTCTGATGAAAATCCTGGCTCTGCTACTTCATGGCTGTGTAACTTTTAAACAGGTTACCTAACCTCGCTAATATGTATTTCCTAGTGTGTAAAAAAAGATTAAAATAATGAGTAAGATTAAAAGAACATTATGAAGATTAAATGAAATACTATGTAGCAAGCTCTAAGTCATGTGGAAAAGCCACGATGCATGGTAACTTTGTCAGTGCTCAAAAAATAAGAGTTAACAGCAGCCATAATCTGTGGAACATATGGCATGTGTCTGTTGCTGCACAAGGGGCTTTAAAGAAATTAATCTTCAAAGAAACCCTGTGAGATTGCAAGTGTTAAGCCCATTTTATAGATGGGGAAACTGCAATTCAGAGAGGTTTAATACTGTGCCCCAAATTTTGCAACTAGTAAGTAGAGGAGCCAGGATGAAAACTACGGGGCTCTTTGATCCTAAACCCCATCCTTTGAACCGCTATTTTAAGCCCCATGCACAGTGAAGAGGTTACACCTCTCCAGGCTGTTGTCCTCAGGAGACCCAGGGCACCAAGATTGGGAATTCCCAAACTGCCAGGTCTCTCAAAATGGAGCCCAAATGATCCCAGAACTCTGGGAGGCTGAGGCAAGAGGACTGCTTGAACCCAGGAGTTCAAGCTCATCCTGGGCAACAAAGGGAGATCCCGTCTCCACAAAAAAATTAAAAATGAGCCGGGCATGGTGGCACATGCCTGTCATCACAGCTACTTAGCAGGCTGAGGTGGGAGGATCCTTTGAGCCCAGGTGGTTGAGGCTGAAGTGAGCTGTAACTGTGCCACTGGACTCTAGCCTGGGAGGCAGAGCAAGACCCTGTCTTGAAGACAGAAAAAAAGATCCCCAATTCTCCAGCCGTGGTCTCCATTCCATGGGATGCTCTCTTCTTTGTCCCTGCCTTGTATACATCCCTCCTGCTCACACTTCAGATCTCCTGACCATATGGATCAGACCAAGTCCACTTCCATACATTCTCCTAAAGTCCTTCTTTATAGCAGTTCTCACATTTTATCTTTATGTGCTAGACCAGTGGTTCTCCTCTGTGGGCAATTTTTCCCATGTTTGTCATTGTCTGGAGGCGGTTGTCACCATGGAAGCAGGTACTCTTGGCCTCTAGCGAGTGGAGGTCAGGGATGCTACTGAACATCCCACAGTGCAGTGCCCTGGAACAAAGGATTATCCAGGCCCCGATGTGAGCAGTGCTGAGTATGAGGAGCTCTGTGCTGTGCCATGGGCTCCACAGGGCTGGGGTTGCCTCTGTATTTCCCCAGTGCCTCGGATGAGGCCCTCGAGAAAAGTTTGTCGAAGGAATGAAAGGAGGATAGACAGTGAATCTCAGGTCAGTCTCGTAGCTAGCTCTGCTTCACTTTCTGTAGTTTCAAAAAACTGACCTCAGTGGCAGAGGGTAGGTAAATTTGAAACTTATATATGTCCTTGGAAGCGGGGAAAATAAATGGGCAAAATAAGTTCTTGGTAAAGGAGTTAAAATTCTTTCTTCTTCACCCTCAGTAGTCCTAGCTTCTTCAGCTTTTCCTAAAATTTTAACTTATTTGTTTCTTTACCCCCAAATAATCTATGTTTGATGAAGAAAACTGGAAATGCAAATGGCCCAAAAGAAAATATAAATAATCCATAATCCCATTATCTAAATAGAAAAGCTGTTATTATCCTAGGGCATATCCTTCCAGTTCTATATCTATATATATATTTAAAACAAAAATGAGATTATGTTATACATATAAATGCAAAGTTTTTGTAAGTTAAGAGTAATTTGTGAACATTCATTTATTCATTTACCAAACATTTCTAGTTTCCTTCTAGTGTGCTGGTACATATAGGAGAAAAAAAATATTTTCATGCCATTATATAGCTTTCTTTCTCTTTCTTTCTTCCTTCTTCCTTTCCTTTCTTCCCCCTCCCCCTTCCCTTTCCTTCCCCTCCCCCTTCCCTTTCCTTCCCCTCCCCTTCCCTTTCCTTCCCTCTTTCCTTCCTCTCTTTTTCTCTTTCTTTCTTTCTTTTTTTGACACAGGGTCTTGCCCCATTGCCCAGAATGGAGTGCAGTGGTGCAATCAGAGCTCACTGCAGCCTTGATCTCCTGGGCTCAAGTCATCCTCCCACTTCAGCCTCCCAGGTAGCTAGGACTACAGGCATGTGCCACCATGCCTGGCTAATTTTTTAAATTTTTTTTGTAGAGACTGGGTCTCCCTATGTTGCCCAGGCTGATCTGGAATTCTTGGACTCAAGTGATCCTCTTGACTCAGCCTCCCAAAGTGCTGGGATTACAGGAATGAGCCACCACACCTGGCCTCCGTCACATAGCTTTCTATAGCATCAGTTTTCATGACTGTATGTTATTAACACCAAATGGCTACACCATAATTTATTCAGCCAGTACTCTATTATCAGACATTTAGATGGTCCCCTCTCTTTTTTCCTTCTTTCTGTTCCTTTTCCCCTTCCCTCCCTCCCTCCCTCTCCTTCCTTCCTTCCTACCTTCCTTCCTTCTTCCCTCTCTTCCTCCTCCTGCTCCTTTCTATTATAAATGCCACCATCATGAACATCTTTGTAGCTTAACCTTTTCGCATGTCCCTGATGACTTCTTCAGAATCAATGTGCCTCTCACTGCTTTGGAAACAACTTGATGTCACAGAATTTAACCAAGACCACAGGTCTAGTAGCAAACACATAGACATTTCAAGTGGAAAAATGCATGTTTTACTCCTTCTAGTAACACTGATGAGAGAGTCAAGGTTGTAAGAGCAACAAGGCAGGACAGCCAATCCTCACTTGAGACATGGTTTTCA
This sequence comes from Aotus nancymaae, assembly GCF_030222135.1. NCBI lineage: Eukaryota > Metazoa > Chordata > Mammalia > Primates > Aotidae > Aotus > Aotus nancymaae. The sequence goes on from NW_026988460.1 coordinate 760,130, forward strand.
CATTGTCTAAACCTGTTGGGGCACATCAGCCTTTGGCAGGGAGCAACTTTATTGTCTCTTCTGCCAGAGACTTCCCCAAATCCTTAACTTCTTTTTTAGTTCCCAGTGAAGAGTCTTGACATTCACAGAGAGTTAAAGAAGAAAAAGATGTGCTTGCAGACAAATTAAAATAGACAATGCCAACTGGCTGGGAGTCATCATTTCTGTATATGAGAGGTGGGGAGCCCTCCTATGTACTCAAAGCCCTGAGTAAACAGCTTACCAGGACAAAAGACAAAGTGTTTTCTTTTCTGAGCACTAGAAATTCAGGAACAACTTGTGTCAGATTTTGCAACCTTCGCAAGAGTTTGGGTATCAATAACAGTAATCTCACTCCTGGAGCCATTAACCAACCAGGTTAACCAACCAGAGATTAACCAGCCATTAACCAACCAGAGACAATAACCAACCAGGTTCTCTAACTTGGAAGCCAAAGATGGTTATGGAACTGGCCCACATCAAACTACATTTTGGGGGCTGGGGAGCAAGTGGGGTTGGAATGAAGATGTTGGGGACAACATGGTATATTTGCAAAGATACCAAAGTCATTCCCACTCTCACCTTTGACAATTGCTGACTCTACGCTGACATTTTGAACTTGAAGCATTTTCCAGGTGAGCAAAGGACAAAGGGAGAAAGGATATGTTCTAGTCAAACAAGGAACATACCTTGTAAATGTGGGAGGTGACTTCTGGCACTGTGTTCTCAGGACATAAGGGGCTAAGATGCAGGAAGAAGCCACCCAACCCCAAAGCATTTCAAGTCGTGTGGTTTCCCTGGGCACAAAGCACAGGAAAGAGTACAGGGGAAGGGAAGAACGCTTTGTTCGTAAAATACAAAGCTAAGCAAACAGTGCAGGTTGGAAAGGAATTGTAATGTTTTAATATTGTGTAAAAGAATAGAGGATAAATCCACTTAGAATTGACAGGAGCAGCCGTGTGAATGATCCAAAAGCATTGCTCCAAGTCTCAAGAATGAATAATGGGATCGCTTGCCCCAGCATATTGCTCTTACTAAATATGTTTCCTGTAGTTTATTGTTAAAATTAATGAGCACTCCCTGAGTGTCTGGGGAAAGGTGACCTGTATGTTGGGTGACATGAAGAAACCTCCCTGAGGTCAAAACATTCGTGAAGAAAATGTATGCATGGATCAGTGAGAGTTCACTGGATGTATTAATTTTGATTTAAAAACCCTTGAATCCATTACTGTTTATCGATACTTTTAGTGTGGTTATTATAGTGTCTTGCACTTGACTAATCACTCAAGTCATATTCTCTGACCTACAGTATATTCACTGTCTCTCATGACCCTGTTTTATTTTATTATTTTATTATCATTGGACAAAATTATCATGTGTTATTATTTTTTAAACTTCTACCAGAACATAAGCTGCAGGAGGTTGAGGAGTCCCTTTGTCCTGTTCACTACAGTATTCTCTATGCCTAATACAGTACCTGGTACATAATAGGTGCTCAGTAAATATTTGCAGAGGAAATCAACACGTTTCCATCCAACACACTTTCTAGGAAGAAAGCTAGTGCTTTCTAAAGATTCAGTGTCAGCTGAACTTCCTGAAAGATCTTCCACTCTCATCTCTTCTTTCTTTTTTTCTATTTTAAAAATTAAGCTATCAATTACAAACAGTAAAATTCATCCCCCTTAGTGTGCAGGTCTGCAAGTTTTGACAAATGCATATAGTCACGCAACTACCATAGTCAAGGTACGGAGTAGGTCCATCATTCCCACAGTTCCCCACCCCTACCCCTGGTAACCATTGATTTGATTTCTGTCCTTATAGTATGAAGGCATTTGAATCTGGCTTCTTTCACTTAGCGTAATGCATTTGAGATTCGTCTATGTTGTATGTATCATTAATTAGTTCCTTTCGATTGCCACGTGGTATTCCATTATATGGATATAGCAGCATGTGTCTATCTATTCTCCACTGGAGGGGCATGTTCTCATCCCTTCTTATATAAAAATGTTGTGCGCTCACAGTGGCTAAGAGCAGAAGTTTTAGGATCAGCTGGAAACAGGACTGAAATTTTGGCCCATTACCTCTTGGCTGTATGAACTTTGGACAAGTCAGTGAAATGCTCTATGATTCAGTTTTCTTAAGAAGAGTAGAGAGGATAACTTACATAATTTATTTAGCACAAAGTCTGGCAAATAATAAGTGCACAATAAATGGTAGCTCTAATTATTTTTCGGGGAGAGTCAGGAAAGGTCCTGCTTGAATTTACCTTGCTCTGATCAATTCACCAATATTTAATCATTCCATCTTGCTATTTAACAGGTGTGAATCTTAATTTTTTCACCTGAAAAAATGGGGGTAATAATACCAACTTCACATAATTGCTAGCAGACTAAGTGGGCTAATAGACATAGCTAGACTAACGCAGTGTGTTGGCCCAAGAGAAAGGTTGGTTAGAATATGAGCACGTGGTGACTATGACTCATATAACATCTTTAAGGCTTGCAGGAATTAGAAGGAAGCAGGGTTGTACAGACAGGAGATGGAGGACAAGCTCTGGGGTCAAATTGCCTGGGTCCTATTCTCAGCTCTCTGCCTCCCTACCAGAGTGAAACTGAACAAATTACTTAACCTCTCTGTGTGTGTTTTTTCATCTGAAACATGGGGATAATAAGAATAGCCACCTGCAGGGTTGTTCTGGAAATTACAAAAGATAATTCCTGTCAGGTGCTTGGAACAGTGACTGGCACATAGAGTTCCTTAATGTCAGCTGGGAAGATGGTTAGATATTGAACATGCCTGGCTCCTTTAGATGGCCTGAGCTTTAGGTGTCTTTGTATTATAATATTAGATTAGCACAGCTTCAGGAACAATGTAGGAGTTCACTGCATGTTTGTTGAACTGAATTAATCTGAAGAACACATTTCCCTTTGGGTCACATCACAATTTTATATGTTATCATATATTTTGAAATCCAATGTAAACCAATTTTTAAAAAGATATGTTGCAAAACTGCCAACAATGAGATTCAGAAAAGCAGTTGAGGATGTGCATTATTCTTATAAGAAGGCTTTCATTAGGATGCTTGTATGAAATTTTTCATACTGGCCTTTTTTTTTTTTTTTTTTTTTTGAGACAGTGTCTTGCTCTGTTGTCCAGGATGGAGTGCAGTGGCATGATCTTGGCTTACCACAACCTCTGCTTCTTGGGTTCAAGTGATTCTCCTTCCTCAGTCTCCCGAGAATCCAGGACTACAGGCAGGCACCACAATGCCTAGCTAATTTTTGCATTTTTAGTGGAGACGGGGTTTTACTATGTTAGCCAGGTTGGTCTTGAACTCCTGACCTTGCGATCTGCCTGCCTCGGCCTCCAAAAGTGCTGGGATTACAGGTGTGAGCCATCATGCCAGGCCCATACTGGGTACTTCTTTAGGAGAAAATCACCCTTGATTCTTCTGAAAGACACCTTTGACATTTCATTTGTATTTTCCTTAATAGATGAACACATTGAGTGTCTGTGGTTGCTTGGTAGCCTTTGGACATCAGACTTTTCCATTTTCTGCTCTAGAACTGGCTTGCTGTGTGATTTCAGGTAAAGTGATTTCCTCCTCTGCCATAGGTGCTCCATTAGCCACCTCTGTGGATTATAGAGTTAAATCAACAATTCTTTAAAAGCTGCATGATAGCCACAAAGATGGTGGGTGTGTGTTGGAGGTGGCAGAAGACACTATAAAAGTTATTCTCATTCATTATAAAGAAGTGAGGGGGTTTGGACATTATCTAGTAAGAAGATAGCCTTGTATAGACTATAGTACTCATGTATGTCAAGTTACTAAGTCCTCATTAAGGTCTATTTATATATTCATTCATTTATTTTAGAATCATCAACCACTTATGTTACCCAGCTACCTAAAGACAGCAACCCTCGGTGGAGGGCATGTGACTGCATAAGGCAGGTTTTGCATCACATTGTTTTGGCCACTGAAAATGTCAAAGGTCTTTAGGATCAAAACTGGTCCAACTGGAGTGAATCTCTAAATTGAGGTGGGAACCACCAGAAAAGAGCTCATAGTTTCCTCCTGGATTTGACATCGGAGCAGCTGCTGCTGACCATCGTGACACAGCAGGAGACACTTCCCAAGAACAGGAGAAGCTGGGCTCAGAAGCATAGAGAGAAATGAGATCCTAATGACAGGGTCAGAGGCCTGACTTCCAGTGTGCCTGAAAACCCAGTCTACTGATGGCCTTTTCAATTCTGTAAACCAATCATTCTGCTCTCTCATACCTGCTTTTTTGGCTTATGTCGGCTGGCTTGTGTTGGGTTGTCATTGGCTTGTAATAGAAAGAGTCCTATTTAATATTAGAACCACTTATTTATGAGCTCTTGGGGGTAACTTAGCAACTCCGAGCTTCAATTCTCTCATCTGTAAAATGTGTGGTTTTGTTGGATTAATTAGAACTAATACTAGTATATAGTAATAGATGAAGAAAACCAAATCTTTCTCAAATGTTGTCTTCCCAGAGAGGGATCCCCGCCCCTCTTATTTAAAATTTCTAAGCCTCATCTCTCCATTTCCATAAGCCTGCCTTATGTCTGTAGCATTTATTTTCTATCTGTGGCAAAGTGATTTACTTAATTGTCCCAACTAATGGCCCGCCTGTGACTGCATGTTTTGCCCTGGAACTTTATAGTCTACTGACTTTCTGGATCTTGGCTTCGTCATGTGACTTTCTTTGGCCAATGGGATGTTAGCAACTATGATGCAAGCAGACACTTGAAAAGCATGTGTAGGTGTTCATTTGCCCTCTTGCAGGATTGGGCTGTTTGCCTTTGCCTCTGTCTGGCCATGGGAACATGACAGGGTTAGCTGACTGAAGGGATAAGAGAGCGACATGGACCAGAATGGCCTAGTTTTCTCCAGGTGACCCCAGATGTATGCACCCTCAGTTGCAACCTCACCAGCTGCCTTCCAGACCCAGGAGCAAACGCAGCTGAGACCAGGACTGTCCAGCCTAAATCACTGATTTACAGAATCAGGAGCTAAATAAACGATTATTGTTTTAAGTCATTGAGATTTGGGGTGGTTCATTATATAGCACAAGCTACCTGATACACTAACATACCATCAAATTTACTTACTTGTTATGTGTAATATCTCTCTCCCCTGACTAAAGTCCCAAGAGGGTTGCGATTTTTGCCTGTGTTGTTCAGAGTTATGCCCAATGCCTAGAACAGAGCCTGGTACATAGTAGGTAGTTGATAAATACTTGTTGAATATTAAATAAATAACATATAAAATACCCTATAAAATGGCACTTGGGCTGATGTTTAACAAATAGTGGTTAACATAATAAGTTAACCATTTTCATGCCAGAGCCAACATTTGTTTTTCCTTCAGGGTCTTCTGCTATTTGCCCAAGGACATTGTTCAAAAAATGGGAAAAAGACAAGTGACCCTCTCTTAGATACATGTTGGTAGATGGGGGTTGGCAACTGGCAGATGAGAAACGTAATTCTTTTTCTTTCTAAATTGGCTTGGGACTGTGGGCATTGTGGAGCCATCACCTGAGCCTCTTCATTTATGATCCACCCTAGCAGCCCCAGTGGTAGCAGGAGTGCTGATATTTATGTGTGAAGGTAAAGCAAAAGAGAGATTATTGCGCTAAGAGGCCACATATATAGCATATATGTTATAGCATTTATAATTTTCTCTCAAAACCATCATCACATTTAAAGTAATTAATTATTTACCAGGTTATCTGTTTTATTTCTCTCTTCTCAACCAGGTTGCATGTTCCATGAAAGAAGAGATCACTTCTATTTTATTCATTATTATACCCTCATCATCCAGCACAGGACAGGTGTTCAAATATATTTGTTCAATAAATGAATCACGCCCTTGTTCATTTTAAGAATGTCAGCTTCTTGAACTGAAGGGCTATGTCTTTTTACAAACATGGTGTGAACTTGGCATTGTGGTAGCAGTTCATGTGTGTGCAGTTGCTCTCATTTTGGGGCAAATAACAAGTACATTTTATTGGGCCCTTACTACATGCCAGGTACTGTTCTAAGCACATGATGCACTGTGGAGGTAAATATTGTAATAAGTACCATTGTACAGAAGAGGAATTTAAAACACAGTGTGCCTCTCTTGGAATATGGTGTTGTATCTTGGGTAAGTCACACTCCCTCTAAACTTCTGTCCCTCTTCTATAAAATAAGAAGGTCAGTATGGTTAGAGTAACCTTTCCTTCTATGTGTTCTAAGAAGAGCTATACATCTGATATGTTCTGGGGAAAATAAAGGCTTTTATGGTGAGCAGACTTGTGTTCCATACCACATCCCTCTGGCTTACATTATTTCAGTGCAGCCATGTGGAACGTTCCCTGCGTGTTGCCAGAATTCCAGGTCAAATGCTTCACATGGTGTCTCTTTGCTTTGCTGCCCCAGAGCTTTCTCCAAAGACAGAGAGAGCAGCTCCACCAGTGTCTTAGTCTGTTTTCTGCTGCTGTAACAGAATACCAGAGAATTTGTGAAGAATATAAATTTCTCTGGCTCATGGTTCTGGAGGCTGGGAAGTTCAAGAGCATGGTACCAGCATCTGATGAGGGCCTCTGTGCTGCATTATCTCATGGCAGAAGGCAGAAGGGCAAACGAGCGCAAGAGATATAGAAAGGAACCCACTTGTGTGATAACTAACTCACTTCTTCGATAATGGCATTAATCCATTAATGAGGGTGCAGCCCTCATGACCTAATCACCTCTGAAAATTTTACAATAGCAATTAAATTCCAACATGAGTTTCGGACGGTACCTTCAAACCATAGCAACCAGCATGTAGGTGTAACCCAGGAGGTGCAGGGTACTTAACTTCTTAGGGGCAACCTATAACCCATAGGGAATATAAGCCCTGGTTGCTTCACTTTTAGCAGCACAATTTTTGGGCATATTTTATACGGTCCTTCATAGCTTTTCCAGCGATACTGATTTCCACTTATCACAGTGGAAACCAGCCCATGATGCACTTTTATTGCCTTTTGTTTTTTTCCTTCCATCCTTCCCACTCCCTCATTTCTGATCACTGGAATCAATTCCCAAATACACTATGCCTGATGCCAAGCCTTTGTCTCTGCTTTTGGGAGAATCCAAATTAAGATATAATGTGAAATAATTTGGAGAAATACTGTATGCTGCTTCTTCTCTCAGACATTCACAACACAGTCAAGGCTCTCAAAAGTCCTGTTGTAAAGTAACCTGCCCAACTTTCTTTAACTCAGGCTTTCCCAAACTTAATTGCCCGCGAACATTTTTTTTTATCCCTAACATCTTTCAGGGTACCCTGGAGTAGATGTTCCATGAAATATGCTTTGAGAAATGTTGGCTAGTGTAGTCTCAAGGGTCTGGTCCCTCATTATTATTCTGTCAATTGATGGATGGATCCAGTAGCTTTAGCTACCATTCCCTGGCGTGGAGCCAACAGCCAAATAGAACTCTCTGGATGGGAGATTTCTCAGTGCCAGGAGGAGAACCTTCAGACAAGGCCTCTCTGAAAGCGGGAAACATTTGTTTTTGAAAAACTTTTCTCTTAGAAAAAGGCCTCTTCTCCTTTTTTTAATAAATGAGATGGTCAGCCTCTGTGTAGGGCCAAGAATGTTTGGCTGGCTGGGCTGGGAGTGCAGCTGTGGGCATCCTGAGAAAAAGCTCCACTTTCGGATGACGCAGGAGCCTGGATGAGATGAACAGGAAATGTTTGCCAACCAGCCTGCCTGCCCGCACTCTCTTGCTAACAAGCAACCATGGGAGAATTTAACTGGCATGCTTCCAGGGAGGATAATTATTTCCTACAGTGGTATACAGAAGGGTACCTGGGAGACCCAGTGATTACATGGGCAGGAGGATGTGCATGGAGGCCTGGGGCTTGGGGTCTGTGGCCTCCCACTGGGAGCTGGTTGTGAGAGTGAAGGGGGGTGACCAGCAGCCCATCCGTCTTACTTGTCCCCTCAAAGTCTCATATTGAAGGAACAGTATTGGGGTGCTTAGATTTGGGGGATCAGGTTACACTTGAGGGAAATGCTTGAAAATGACATCATTCTTTAAAAATGAACCAGTGAAAATTATAACAATAATAATGGCAAAATCAATTTCTGAATTCTTTGTTGAAGGATGTACACATACAGCCTTTTATCAAATCTTTTACATTCGACAATTAGTCTGTGTTGGGACTTCTCAACCTCAGCACTATTGACATTTTAGGCAGGATAAGTCTCTGCTGTGAGGGGCTGAACTGCACACTGCAGGCCACTTAGCAGAGTTTCTGCTCTCTACCCACCAAATGCCATTGGCACCACTTTCTCCTCAATTATGACAACCAAAAATATATTCAGACATGTCCAAATGTTCCTTGGGGGCACAAAACTGGTCATGGATGGGAGCCACTGGTCTATATTAAACGGCAGTAGATTATAATGGTTAAACGTAGGCTTTGAGCCAGGCTGGGTTTTTTTGTTTGTTTGTTTTTTAAGATGAAGTCTCACTCTGTCACCCAGGCTGGAGTGCAGTGGCATGCTCTTAGTTCACTGCAACCTCTGCCTCCTGGGTTCAAGCGATCCTCCAGCCTCAGCCTCCCTGGTAGCTGGTTCTACAGGTGTGCACCACCATGCCCAGCTAAGTTTTGTATTTTTAGTAGAGACAGGGCTTCACTGTGTTGGCCAGGCTGGTCTCAAACTCCTGGCCTCAGGTGATCTGCCTGCCTTGGCCTCCCAAAGTGTTGAGATTACAGGCATGAGCCATCACACCTGGCCTGGGTCAGGCTGTTTTATCCAACCTCTGGTTCTACCACTTTTGTTGTGTGACCTTAGTCACAGTATTAAACCTCTCTGTGCCTCAGTTTTCTTAGACGTAGAATGGGGATAATAATAGTACCTGCCTGATGGCGTTATGGTGAAGGCTAAAAAGTTTAACACATACGTAAATAAATATTTTAAAGTATTTAACACACTCTGGCCCATAGCAAGCGCTCAAAAATGTTAACTCTTATTATTATCATAATCATCATGATTTTTTGTTTACTCTTTGCTCCTAGACTATAAGCTCTCTGAGTGTAAAGACTAAGTCTTTTTATTTTTTAAACTATAATATCTAGGCCAGGCATGGTGGTTCATGCCCATAATCCCAGCATTTGGGAGGCAAAGGAGGGCAGATAATTTGAGGTCAGGAGTTCGAGACCAGCCTGGCCAACATGGTGAAATCTCATCTCTACTAAAAATACAAAAATTAACTGGGCATGGTGGTGTGCACGCCTATAATCCCAGCTACTCGGAAGGCTGAGGCAGGACAATTGCTGGAACCTGGGAGGCAGAGGTTGCAGTGAGCTGCGATCATGCCACTGCACTCCAGTCTGCGTGACAGAGTGAGATTCTGCATTAAACAAAACAAAACAAAACTATAGTGTCTAGCAGAGGTACTTAATAAAGATTGAATTCAAGAAAGAAGGGAAGGTAGGAAGAAAAGAAATAAGCTTAGCAATGGAACTTCCATTCCAGATATGAGAGAGAAAGATTAAGAACCTTTCCCAGACTGCTGGCCTATGCACTGTGGTCTGAATCTAGAGCTCTCCTAGTTTCAGTCCACAACCTCAGGTGGGAGAGGAGGAAAGGGAAATAAGCCACTCAAAACCCCAGGGGATGTGTAAAGGGGACTAAATGCAAAACTTTAAGGCAGGCACACAGATGCATGGAGACATGCTTGAAACTTCTTGGGGCTGGAGATTGTAGGTGGGTTCTGTGCTAAGTAGAAATGATTTCAACAGCCTGGAAGAAGCAAGAACTCCAAGAAGGACTGAAGTATGGCTAAGAGTACATTATTTACTCCTCCATTTACAAAACCCATGAAGACCACCCATGAGCTTGGGGTAGCAGGCTTTAGATGCAGGGCTGGAGCAACGCAGTTGAAGGAGATAAGGCTTCAGCTGGCCACCCAGAGCAGGGTCAATCTTTAAGCGCTAGGATGTGGGAGGGCTCTAGAGCAGGATTGTCCGATTGAACGTTCTGCAGTAATGGAAATATCTTACATCTGCGCTGTCTAATGTGGTAGCTACTAGCCACATGTGGCTACCGAGTATTCGAATTGTGGCTAGTGTGAAGGACTGAATTTTGAATTAAACTAAAGTAAAACTTAAACAGCTCACATGTGCCTTGTGACTACTGTATTGAACAGCACAGGTCTAACAGAAGTGATATGCCTCTAGGTCCCAGGCTTTCCAAGGACACACACTGAGAGGTGGTGGGCTCAGTGCCTTCCTAGAAAAAGATTAGGCATAAATCCCTATTCCTTCTCACCCATATTCACCTGCCAGACAGGCTAAATGGTGTCCTGTTCCAGAACATTCCATTTTCTTTCTTTCTTTTTTTTTGAGACAGGCTCTCACTCTGTTGCCCAGGCTGCAGTGCAGTGGCATGATCATGGCTCACTATAACCTTAACTTCCCAGTCTCCTGTGTCAGCCTCTCAGGTAGCTGGGACTTGCCACCATGCCTGGCTAACCTAAAAATTTTTTTGTAGACACAGGGTCTCCCTATGTTTCCCAGGCTGGTCTTGAACTCCTGGGCTCAAGCAACCCTCCCACTTTGGCTTCCCAAAGCACTAGGATTACAGGCATGAACCACTGCACCTGACCCCATTCTACTTTCTTAGGCCACTAGTAACCTAATGTGAGGGGAGAGTAAGAGAGAAACAGAGGCAACAACAACAATGATGGCAATTACTATATTACTGTTACTGACTACAATCAACAGCATTTGAGAACTGAGTATGTGCCAAGTACTAAGCATTTCACATGGACCATCACTCATTGGCCAAGTCTAGTCGTTATTCCTGTATTTAGACAGAAACTGAAGTACCAAGCCATTAAGAAATATGCCAAGGTTACTCCAACAGTGCACTGTGAAGCTAGGATGCTAAGTAATCAGAAATGAGGACTCTGGAATTAGCTAACAATATTAGTGACTTAGAACTTTTTGGGGAAGGGATCTATAAGAAAGTGTTAATGCTACTTTTGCAAAGAAGGCCTAGGAGTTGACGTGGGGGTAGAAGAGATTTTTCTCTTTTCTGTATTCAAATTTTTCTGTATCATATGAAGCAAAAAAAAAAATATATATATATATATATCAGTATGTACATGACTTTTTAGTAAAGGAAACATTTATCAGCTGGGCTCATCTTGTCATTGGGAGTATAGGCCTTTGAATTTTTATTATTTTCTGTATTAGAGCAGTCAAATTAAGATGGAGAGAGTTCATTTTGTGCATTTGGCCACCGTGGATCAAGTTCAGTACTCCTGGTCACTTTATGGGTTTGCATTTTTTCCCTCTTTAGATGAGGCTTAGTGAGGAACCCAGGGCAGACAATCCCATTTATACCAAAGCAGGTTCCTGGATTTTTTGACCTTGGATGCAAGGTGATAAACTATTCTGGTTTGGCCAGGACTGAGAGGTTTTCTAGGACATGAGACTTCCAGTGCCCAAACTGGGAAAGCCCTGGGCAAACATGACTGAATTGCTGGTCCTGCTTGGAATGGGAAAAAGGTGACAATTGATGGAGACTCCAACGCACACAGCTCCTGTAGCAAAAGAGCAGATTCCTAATAGGCTGTTACTCAGGTAGACAAGGGGATTGCCAAACCAAGGATATGCCTAATCTCCCCGGCAGTGCTTTTTTACACTTAGACTTTCAAAGACAGAGCGTCCTGAGGAAATACCAGCAACACCATGTAGGGCTGTATGCGACTTTCAAGGGCCCAAGGACCTCATGTCTTCATAATCCCCTTCCTTTATTTAAAAAAAATTAAAAATTACATTGAAGGTTGCATTTGTACAAAGAGGAATATAATCCAGGTTGAATTTATTATTATAGATCCATTATTATTATGTTCATTTTTCTTCCTTTTTATTTTTTGAGACAAGGTCTCACTCTGTCACCCAGGCTGGAGTGCAGTAGCGTGATCACGGCTTTCTGCAGCCTTGATCATCTGGGCTCAGGTGATCCTCCTACCTCAGCCTCAGTAGCTGGTTCCATAAGTGTATGCCACCACACCCAGGTAATTTTTGAATTTTTTTTTTGTAGAGAGGGGGTTTCACTATGTTTCCCAGGCAGGTCTCAAACTCCTGGGCTCAAGCGATCTGCCCATGTTGGCCCTTATAGTGCTAGGATTATAGGTGTGAGCCACTGCACCCGGTCATTCTTCCAGTTTTAAAGAAATTAAATTAAAAATACTTTCATGGTACTTTAAAAGTATCATGGCCCTGGCATTGTGTCTGTTGTACCTACAATGGGCAAGTTGGCCCTGGTTCCAATGCTGGGGAAAGAGGAAGTCTGGAAGCATCAAGGTCAGGGGCGGTGCGGGGGTGGGTGGTTGGGTGGTTGGGTTCCTACCCTAGATAAACTTGCATGGGAAAAATGTTCTTAATTTTCTACAATCTCTAACTACAATTAAACATTTCCTTCCATGATGACTGAGGGCAAAAAACCATACCTGCATTGGCAGCATTTGCTACTCTGTCACCAGTAGAAATGACTGGTATTTTCAGGTCACTTTACTATAGTGGTACATGTCTAAAATAGCATTTTTTTTCTTGTCCCTTCTTCAAAATTACTGTAGCTATTAGACTGGCTGCTAGGTCATGCTATAGGATGTATTATCAAAGAAGTTCATATGTTATTATAATTATCATTTTAAATTTTAAATACTGTGTCTTCATATAATTTTTTCTTTGATAGTTCTGTGTATGTTGTTTTATGCATTTCAAAACCTTATTGTGAGAAGGAGTCCTCAGGCTTCAGGAGACTGGCGAAAAGTTCACATCCAGGAAATGGTGAAGAAACCCTCACTAAGGGTCTAGAGTTCACAAACGGGGCCCTTCCCTTAGTTTTATCCCTCCAAATGGTGAGGAGGAGATTCTTAAACAGCTCTGCCCATCTGCAGGAAAAGCCCAGGATAGGGTTAAAGAATTGCTGGTAGAGCTTAAAGTCACACCCCAGGTGTGCAGCCTAATAAGGTGCTAATTGGAAACCAGGTGAGCAGAGGATGGAAACCCAGATGGTGGCATTGGGTGTTTTTTTCCTTGAGGCTTGGTTGTTGTCAGAACAGTATCAACCCCCTCCTGGGTGGAAACAGGTTGAGTGCCTCCCCCTACCAGGCTTCTTTGCAGAAAATTCCACTGCTGTGGTCCTAGGGTAGGCCTAGAGTTTTAATTTAATATGTCTCATTTACTAACTTTTGTTCCTAACCTTCACTGAGCACTTCCTATGTGCCACGGAGTTTGCTAAGGGCTTTAATGAATTATGTCATTCAGGTCTCACAACCACTCCATGGGGAAGGCACTCTTGTTATTTCTGTATTTATATATGAGGCAATAGAGGGAGGCTCCATGCAACAAGTGATTTGCCTAAATCCACACAGTCAGCAAGTGGTGGGTTGGGATCTCAACTTGATCTCATTCTTCCAGAAGTCTCTTTCCCTTCAACTTGTGGTTTGCTTGTTGTTTTGTTTTCCTTTAACAGTACTTTTATTTTTAGTTGATATGTAATCATTGTACATCATTTACACCATGTGTAATGATCAAATCATGGTATTAGCATATCCACCGCCTCAACCATGTATTATTTCTTTATGTTTGAACATTCAGAATCCCCTCTCAGCTGGGCATGGTGGCTCACATCTGTAATCCCAGCACTTTGGGAGGCTGAGGCAGAAGCATCACTTGAGTCCAGGAGTTTGAGACCAGCCTCAGCAATATGGTGAAACCTCATCTCTACTAAAAATACAAAAAATTAGCTGGGTGTGGTGGCATGCACCTGTAGTCCCAGCTACTCAGGAGGCTGAGGTGGGAGGACTGCTTAAGCCTGGGATGTCAAGGCTTCAGTGAGCCATGACCATGCCACTGCACCGCAGCCTGGGTGACAGAGTAAGACCCTGTCTCAAAAAACCAAACAACCCCCTATCTCCTCTTTTAGTTATTTGAGAATATACAATAAATTATAGTTAACCACATTCACTCTATAGCGTGCAGGACATCAGAACTCATTTCTCCTGTCTAGTTGTGATTTTGTATCTGTTAACCAACGCTTCAACAGAATTCTTAATTTTAAGGATACAGCACATCTCAGACACTTCAGCTGACAGACACGTGATCACAGATAGAGCTTATAAAGAAGGGGCTTAATAGAAGATAAAATGTAACTATATGAACATGGTGGGGCCTTAGAATTCCAAGCCTCCTGGAGGGGAGGACAGCCTTCCTCCTCATACTCAAGTCTTGCTGCTCTGTGATAGTCATAAAGGCTGACATTAGGCAGGTCTTGTGTGTGTTAGGGTGGGCTGCTGAGGCGAAGAGAAAAAACTGTCCTCTTGAGGTACAAGTCACACAACTCCAACACACACATCCTTGAATTTTTAATTAAAAAGTTAAGAGCAAAAAAGTCACTTCTCTGTTCCTTGTTACTGTCTGGTTACGTTCCAGTCCTCCACTGATGAAACTTTGAGAGAAGTGGCTGGTTTTAATGTGGGACACACAGGATGGGTGGGTTTGCCATCAGATTTGCTCTATGCTGGGTCTGGGGTCAGCTCTACTTCATCTTATCTTCAACCACCCAGAAAGGTCAATGCTCAGATGCAACGACTCCACAAGGCATCCACCCTTTGTCACCATCTGTTTATATCCCGAAGAAAGATTTGATGTTGCAAAACCCTAAAATTTAGAGCAAGCGGAGCAAGGAACAATCCATTCCTTGTTTTAAATCAAGTTGTCATAATCCAAAGGCAAGTTCCAACTTTAATAACAAACACCCAGTGTTATGACATTTTACCTTTTCCAACTATTTATGTAGGCCCAAATATTGTGTTTAAATTTTAAACTATACAGTTAACATAAAACAGTCCACTTTCTTAAATACAATAAAAATAAAGCTAGTTATGCCAATTTTGCTTCCCTTTTAGGCCTCGTTCTTTAAATAGATCATTCATTCAATGAATGTCTGTTGAATGCTCAGTGTCAGACACCGTGCTTGGCACAGCATACCCCCAAATAAACCAGCATTAGTCCTTGTGCTCTGAGCACTACAGAAAAACAGGAAGAAAACAATGGAAGCCACTCTTAAAATCACCTGTTCTTTTCTGTCTCCAACATCAAAAGATGTATTGGAGATGAGCGGCATTCCCTTTTCCGTCCTCTCCAAGCCCTGTCCTCCCAAACCAAGTCATAATGGGATCTAAAAGCTGCAGGGTCTCAAACGTCACAAGGGTAAAGCCTAAATCACATCTGGAGTATGGTTTTTCAGCAGTTTTATGAACTCAGGCTGTGAACTGCAGAAATGAAAGTGGTGGAGAAAACAGTATTTTGCAGTCACCCAAAGAAAGATGAAATGTATGGTGTTCCATGGCCTTGGCATCCCTCCTCTTCATCCAACACTCAGATGGCAATTGGATTTTAACAAGGAGTAGGGTTTGTGGTTTGGGAAATACAGCATTTTTACTGCCTTGGGTCATATTTGAAATATTTGCAGCCGTTTAAAATAGCGTAATGTTATTTTTTCCCTTGTCTTCAAAACAAACCCAGCAAGCTTTTCTAAGTCATAATAACAAGCATAAAATTGGGACATTGGAAAACCCATGGGCAGGGCTTTGGAAAATCCATTCTCCCTCGGGATAAGTGTTTAGATTTGGTTGCAAAGGATGATTAGCTTCTTAGAGGCCCACCTGACCTTGAATGACTTTGGGACCCCAAAGGAAGAAGAAAGGACTCCAGGGGCTACAGAATTGGGATGTCCCACCCAACCGTTCTTCAGTGCAATGATGGAAGTATGCACAGAGGCTTTGGGACTTTCCTTTAGCTAAGATGTCCTGTTTTTTATCCTGGAAATTTCTTTGAAAGAAAAAATAATCCAGAGACTCATATTTATTTAAGTGAGCAATTCCCAAAACCCATTGCTCTGGAGTTCTGTCCTGTGAGCCATGCTATCTGGGGCCTATCCCTGCCAAAGGGCCTCAGGCGGGGCCGAACGCTGAAACAAGTGAACTGGCCTCAGACGCAAGGCTACCAGCTTTCCATTTATTAAAAAAATTATTAGAAAAATGAAGGGTAATCAATCTTTGCCCAGAAAGAAATACACACACACACACACACACACACACACACACACGTATGTATATATAAGTATGTGTATGTATATGTGTTTGTATGTGTATAAATATGTGCACTTATGTACCATACAATGATGTTTGGTCAACAATGGACCACATGTATGGTGGTGGTCCCATAAGATTATAATACTAGGCCAGGTGTGGTGGCTCACACCTGTAATCCCAGCACTTTGGGAGGCCAAGGTGGGCAGATCACAAGGTCAGGAGATTGAGATCATCCTGGCCAACATGTTGAAACCTGTTTCTACTAAAATACAAAAAAAAAAAAA
Organism: Aotus nancymaae; assembly: GCF_030222135.1. Lineage (NCBI taxonomy): Eukaryota > Metazoa > Chordata > Mammalia > Primates > Aotidae > Aotus > Aotus nancymaae. Next base: position 776,608 of record NW_026988460.1, read on the forward strand.
AAAATTAGCCAGGCATGGTAATGTGCACCTGTAGTCCGAGCTACTTGGGAGGCTGAGGCAGAAGAATCACTTGAACCTGGGAGGTGGAGGTTGCAGTGAGCCAAGATTGTGCCACTGTACTCCAGCCTGGTGACAGAGTGAGATGTCATCTCAAAAAAAAAAAAAAAAGAAAAAGATTATATACCATAATTTTTGTGTACCATTTCTATAGTTAGACATATTCAGATACACAAATGCTTACCATTGTGTTACAGTTGCTTATAGTATTCAAGACAGTAGCAAGAACAACAGGTTTGTAGCAAGGAGCAGTAGGGTAGGCAATAGGTGTGTAGTAGGCTATATCATCCAGGTTTGCACCATATAAGTACATCCTAGGATGTTCTCACAATAGCAAAACTGCTATCCCTGTTCTGTTGTTAAGTGACACATGAGTGTATTAATAAACAGTAAATAGTTATGTAGTAAACATAAAAGTTAATATTTCTTGAGCATCTCCTAGTCCATACCCCAATTAATCCTCATAACAATGTGTACCATTATTATCCCAGTTTCTTGATGGAGAAAACTGATGTGTAGGGAGATAAAACAACTTGCCCAAGGTCACAGCCAGGAGGCAGGAGAGCTGGGGTTTCCATCCTGGCGGCTGGCTGACGAGAAGGAGAGAGCTCTCCTGTGTGTTACCATTACACACCCTGGCTTGCTTGTCAGGTCCAGATTTAAATACATTCATATTTCAAGGATCAGAAGTTCTGAAAACCTGATGATGAAGGAAAGTGTTTGATGACTTTCCTTTTGATTCTAATTATTAAAGAAAAGATAAATGTAATTCTCCAATTATATGGAATACATAAGAAAACAAATCAAAGTGAATTAAAACACATTTTTCCAGGCCAGGCATGGTGGCTCCCCCCTGTAATCCCAGCACTTTGTGGGGCTGAGGCCAGCGGATCACTTGAAACCAGGATTTCGAGACCAGCCTGGCCAACATGGTGAAAACCTGTTTCTCTACTAACTATACAAAAATAATATATATATAGTAATAATAAATTAGCTGGGGTTGGTGGTGCACACCTGTAATCCCAGCTACCAGGGAGGCTGTGGCATGAGAATTGCTTGAACCTAGGAGGTGAGGTTGCAGTGAGTTGAGATCATGCTACTGCACTCCAGCCTGGGCGACAGAGCCAGATTCTGTCTCAAAAAACAAAACAAAACCCAACACAAACAAAAATACCAACACATTTTCCCTATTTTAACCCCTGTATATTCTCTTCCAAAGAGCAAAACAATAAAGAGAAGAAAAGCTCTTTACTTGCTCCTACTTTTTGAAATTACCTTTTCCAATTTTTAAATTCCTGATTTTAAGAATGTAAGCAAAAGAAACGACAAAAACTGCTTCTGACATGGAAGAGGAAGCCACTGCGCTCAGCAGGCCTGGAACTGATGGGGGCCAGTCTGCCGGGGTCTGGGCTGGAGTGTGGGAGAATCCTCTTTGCAGAGAGGACACGGGAACGCTTTCAGTGTCCTGGGATAAAAGACTTCAGAAGAAAGGCGGCTCTCAATGAATGGTGCTCAAAATGGGCTGGAAAACAGGGGAAACAGGCCCTCTCAATGAAAAGCCGAAAAACTGCCTTTTTTGTTGATTCCCTCACTGTGAGACACTGCTCTTCCCCCCTCATCGTCCCTGACCCCTTCCCCAGCTCATCTCATTGGGCCCAGAGAAAAGGCCTCTTGTTGAAACCCCATCTGCCTGCCACTCATCCACATTCTTTTATCTCTGCCCAGGGTCTGGCAGTTGGGCTGGGGTTTCAGCTGCCAGAAATTTTGGGTTTCACATTGAATATTTCCAAGATGGGCATCTGAGAGATGTCAGTTTACATCAAAATTGCCTTCTCCAACGAATAGCCAGAGAGCTTTCTTTCCCTAGCAAGGTCGGGAAATAACTCTGTTTTCAAGATCATGCCAGTACAAACTCAGATCCACTCTCGGCAAGGCCTGACTTAAAGGGACAGGAAACCACCTTGGTTTTACACTAAAAAAAGGATTGAGTTTTACAGTTGGATCAAAGATGGAAAATTAGTCATGTTTCCTTCTTTGATAGTGCTTTGGGTAACAATGAATATTGCATATAACTTATTCTTGAGAACGGAGTTGTAGCCAAGCTCACAGAGGAAAGTCTTGGGTGATGTTAAAAAATCACCAATCCATAACAACTTGTGTAGTTGGCAAAGTCCAATGGATGGCGGGGCGAGGATGAAGATAAAAAGATAAAGAAGAGAAAGCAGAATTTCTTGGAGACATGTCACTGATTGATAGGGAGTTCTGTAACAAAGGGAGCAGAGCACTCTTTGAAGTGGAAGCTTGGGTCACTCAACTGAGTTGGTTAGAACGCACAGGAGGGAAATTGTGAGAAAGTCTGATTTTCCAACCCTGCAGGAAATCTCTGCTCATAATGATATTTCAAGCATTGGGACATTCACTGCAAAGATAACACTAGATTCTAGCTGTTATGCAGGGAAATTCAGGCATAAGGATGGGCAGAGGGGTGTCCAGATTGGAGATTGACAGGCTCTTTAGCCCCAGCTCTGAATATGAGCAAGTCAGCAGAAGCAATAAAGGACAGAAACCCTGTTTTCTATTCACCCTCTTCCAGGGTTGTCCTTTGTTAGGCTGATTTTTGTCTAAAGTGGACGTGGGAGGTGGCAGGGTGGGAGTTGGGGTAGGTGGGGTTGGGATGTAGGAAGGGAGGGGGCTGCCAGAGGGCTTGGGGTTGGGGTAGAGTATGGCCCAAAGATTTCCTTAGGTAGTGAAGGCCTGGCAGCCTCTCTCCATCCCTTACCCACCCCAGCCCCCCTTTTTTCCTCTCCCTGTGGAGAATAAGCAAATATCTTCTGGTCAGCTTATTCTCCCTTTCAGCAGTAGCTCTAACCCCGGAGGCAGAAAGATCTTTCTAAAGTAAAAATGAGAACCTCACACTCCCACTGAAAATCCTGCAATGCTGCCCATCATCCCAAGGTAACCTATGGGCCAAAGTTCCTCCCCATGGCCCAAATGTGGGGTGACTTTTAAAATGATCAACCAAAGGACTTTAAAAAAAATATTTAAAAAAACCCACTTTATTGAAATATAGTCAAAGGACATTTTTGAAAGTGAAAATGAGTGCAGAGAAAATCATGCCAAGGCAACAGAAGCTGTCCCAGAAGAATCAACATGTGTAGTCACTGATCCAAAAGGCCCCTGGAGACCTGGCCCTTGCCTACCTCCTCAGCTTCTTCTCATCTCCCACTTCCCTCTGCTCTCTCTGTGCCTTTGATGCCGGATTCCTTTTGTCTCTGTGCCCTGCCCGACTTCAGGGCCTTCACACATTCTGTTCTCTCTGCCTGGCTCAGTCCCCTTTATCCATCTTTCCTGGCCAGTGTCTGTGGGTCTCTCCTAGAGTCTGCGCTTTATCTAGGGAAGCCTTCTGTGTTGTGTTTTGTTTATTTATTTATTTTTGCTAACAGAAAGCAAGCAGGGACCAGATTTTAATATCAGACAAAAATGAATGGAAAGCCTAAGGCACATAGGCTATGGCCGGCTGTGAGAATGTCTTTGCCTCCACTGCATCTTCACCAACTTGTTTGTATTCTTCCTATCTCTTCCTTAAGTCTTTCCAACTCAACTGCTCTTATCATTTCTTCAGGATCCAAATGCCTAAAAGGGAGCATCCTCTTTAAATCCCCAGATAGTCCTCATCTGGGGTTTCCTTCTGCTTCCTGGCTTACACCTTCTGAAGAGGGCTGAGACTTCCTTTTGCTTCCTGGGGGACACATTTCCAAGGGTAGACTCCCTCAGCCTTTGACATGTTCTGTGGATGTTCTTCACAAGACTTTTGCATATTGAGTATTTTTTTAAAATTATTTCCTTTTTGAATAAACTGGTCTTGAAAGGACCCAGGTCACTTTTCTCCTTCTCCAGCAATAGGGAGTGGCTATAAGGAAACAAGCCCTGGACCATAAACCCTGTGTGTTTTATGGTCCTAAGGACCAGAGATGATAGTCCAAAGATGCAGTCACTGCTGGGCAATATGAACAAAGAAATGAATGAGCAAATGGATGAATGAATGAACAATGATCTCCCTTTGCCTTGGTCAGCTTTGGCTTGGTCAGCTTGGGCTGCCATATAGGCTGCGTGGCTTAAGGAACAGACATTTTTTCTCTCATAGTTCTAAAGACAGGAGTCTGAGATCAGGCACCAGCATAGTTGGATTCTGGTGAGGTCTCTCTTGATATGTTCTCACATGACAAAGAGAAAGAAAGAGAAAGAAGAGAGAATATCTCTGGTGTCTCTTCTTGTAAGGGTACTAATTCCATCACAAGGGCCCCACTCTCATGACCTCATCTGAACCCAATTACCTCCAAAGGCCCTATCTGCAAATACTGTCATATTGGGAACTAGGGCTTCAATGTATGAAGTTTGGGAGGACACAATTCAGTCTATAGCACCCTTTAATTCTCTAAATAAATGAAAATATATGTTGAACAAATCTGCTTACTGAGTAATATATTGCAGCTTAAGTTGTTCATCAGATCATTGCCATAATTTCCAAATTATTTTTTAAAAACTATTTTAAAATTTTCATATGTTTTAAAACTATTTAAAACTACTTTAAAAACTATTACTGATTCACAGCAAGTTGCAAACTTAAAACAGAGGCCCTTTGTACTCATCACCTGGTTTCCTCCAATGGAAACATTTACATAACTACAGTGCAATATGAAATTAGGACAGCAATATTGGTATAATCCACAGACCTTATTTGGATTTAGGCAGTTTTACGTGTGCTTTACACTTATACACTGTGTGTGTGCATGTACTTCTATGCAATTATATCATATATGTAGATTTGTGTATCCAGCACCACAACAAAGACACAGGACTGCTCTGTCACCACAAAGATCTGTTGTGATCATCTTTTTTTTTTTTTTTTTGAGATGGAATCTTTCTCTGTCACCCAGGCTGGAGTGCAATGGCGTGATCTCAGCTCACTGCAACCTCTGCTTCCTGGGTTCAAGAGATTCTCCTGCCTCGGCCTCCTGAGTAGCTGGAATTATAGGTGCCCACCACCATACCCAGCTAATTTTGGTATTTTTAGAAGAGACGGGGTTTCACCTTGTTGGTCAGGCTGGTCTCCTGACCTCAGGTGATCCACCTGCCTCGGCCTCCCACCACACCCGGCATGTGCTACTCTTTCATTGTAAGACTCAACCATCTCCTCTCCACCTCCCACCCTGTCTCTAACCCCTGAAAACATACTTTTTTTTTTTTTACATCTCTATAGTTTTGGGTGGGTGCTGCAATGCCCCTCCAGGTCCTGTTCTAGGCCTTGCTTTCCCTGCTGTGACCGTCTCTGGTTGATATTAGTAAAAAAATATATAATTCATAAACCAGTACAGAAATATTTCAACATGCTAACAATCTTTATTTGTACTGGTATGTACTTATTGAACGTCAGCCCTGCATAGAACTTTCTTTTTTTACTGTTATTTTAGGTTTAAGGGTACCTGTACAGGACTGTCATATAGGTAAACTGTGTGTCGTGGGGATTTGGTGTACAGATTATTTAGTCACCCAGGTAAAAAGCATAGTACCCAATAGGTATTTTTTTTTTAATCTTCTCCCTCCTCCCACCCTCCACCCTCAAGCAGGCCTGGGTGTCTGTTGTTCCCCTCTTTGCATCCATGCATTCTCATTGTTTGGCTCCCATGTATAAGTGAGAACATGTGGTATTTGGTTTTCTGTTCCTGTCTTGGTTTGTTTATGATAATGGTCTCCAGCTCTATTCATGTTGTTGCAAAGGAGATGATCTTGTTCTTTTTTTATGGCTGCATAGTATTCCATGGCATATATACATTTTCTTTATCCAGTCTACTTCTTCTTCTTTTTTTTATTTTGAGATAGAGTCTTCTTCTGTCACCCAGGCTGGAGGCAGTGGCATGATCTCTGCTCACTGAGACTTCTACTTCCTGTGTTCAAGCAATTTTCCTGCCTCAGCCTCCTGAGTGCCTGGGATTACAGGCACCGGCCACCACGTCCAGCTAATTTTTGTATTTTTAGTAGAGATGAGGGGGTTTCACCATGTTGGCCAGGCTGGTCTCAAACTCCTGACTTCGTGATCCACCTGCCTCAGCCTCCCAAACTGTTGGGATTACAGGTGTGAGCCACCACGCCTGGCTTAGCCAGTCTACTACTGATGGGCTTTTAGGCTGATTCCATGTCTTTGATACTGTGAATAGTGCTGCAGTAAACATACACGTGGGTGTGTCTTTAAGGTAGAACTAATTAATAACTTTTTTCTTTTAAACATGTATCAGCATGTGTCTTTGTGGTAGAACTATTTAATAACATTTTTCTTTTAAACATGTATCATATTTAAAGTAGTGTTCAGGCCAGGCATGGTGGCTCATGCCTATAATCCCAGCACTTTGGAAGGCCAGGGTGGGAGGATTGTTTGAGGATAGGCTGAGCAACAAAGTGAGACCCTGTCTCTAGAAAAAATTAAAAAAACCAAATAGCCGGTGCGGCGGTGCATGCCTGTAGTCCTAGCTACTCAGGAGGGTGAGGTGGGAAGATTGCTTGAGTCCAGGGGATCAAGGCTGCAGTAAGGTCTGATCGCACCACTGCACTCCAGTGTGGGTGACAGAGCGAGACCTGCCTAAAATAATATAAATAAATTTAAAAAATAGTGTTCAGTTTCTGTCTTTTAATCTCCTTGCAGTCAGGGCCCTTCCTGTACTTGTCCTTTCTCCAGCACCTAGCTCAGTGCCAGCACAGAGTAGGCACTTAAAACACTTTTGCCAGATGAAGGAGTGAGTAAGTGGGAGCCCGTTCTATGGATGGCTTGTTGGATCTAAACTGATTTCTCTTAAGAAGAAACTATTCATTCCTTTCTCAAATGATGCATTTCCCCTCAGGTTCTACTGGATTTTTTTTTTTTTTAAATCAAGGAAGAAGGCAGTGAATGTGCTAGCAGCCGCTAGCCTAAGCAGCCCGATTATGGTGTTCACAATGTCTCCTGCCCCCCTCACTATTTTGAAGTAAGCACAGGAAATTACGTAAATTGGCAATAAGAGTCCAGCAGTTGGGATCAGGGAGGTGTGCATATTTGCGTATCCAATTTTCTGCTCCCCTACCAAGCGAACACATGGAGCTTTGACCTTCCATATGTTTTTAATGCGTGCCGGAGATAAGTGTTCCAACAAGTTGGAAGCAACAGGTTGAGTTTTCCGCACCCCCCACTCCCTTCCTCCATCTGAAGCTGCTTCAAGCAGGCTGTGCATGCGTGGGAGAGACAAAACAACCTCCCATGGCACTAGGCCTTCTCAGAACGTTCTGGACTCCTACCCTCTTGAATTGTTTAATCTGGAAATCTTCCCTGACGTGCAGGGCTGGATTAGGCACAACCTCTTGCCCCTAGCACCCTGTGTTTATCTTGCGAGACACGGACGATGCTGTCCTGGAATTGACCGTGTTCTGGTCTGTCACCCACATTAGACTAAACCTGAGAAGATTAGGGCCCTCTCTTTCTTCTCTACCTCGTTCCTGGTGCCTGATATCATGCCTGACCCAGAGTCGGGGCTGAGAATGGATTCATTAGATGAATGAAGAAATGACTAGAAGGGAAATAAGAGCATTAATCAGAGCTTTCTGACCGTCAACAAGTCATCTAGACTTCTGACACCTATAAATTCTGGTTCTTATTGCAATAATCACCAAAGACTATGGGTTGTTCATTCTATAATTCAGTGGTTCTCAAGTTTGAACACACAGCAGAATCACATGGAGGACTTGCTAAAATACAGATCAATGGGCCTTACTCCCAGAGTTTCTGATTCAGCTTATCTGGGCTAGGGCTCTAGAGCTGCATTTCTAACACATTTATTGGTAATACTGATGCTGCTCTTCTGGGACCACAGTTTGAGAATGACTTTAATAATAAATAGAGAAGTTATGCTCAAATAACATTTCCTTCAGCACTGAAATCTGCATTGCATAATGTTTTAAAATGTCAATATCACTGCTTATGATGTAAAATTAGCTTTATTAACTTAAATATGATTTAAAGCACATAGGAATCTGTAATTTTGACTTTGTGACAGAGGACTATGTTGGGCTTTTCATCCATGTGAATTCCATATTTAAAAGGCATGTGGTCATGCACGGTGGTTCACTCCTGTAATCCCAGCACTGTGGGAGGCTGAGGTGGGTGGATCACTTGAAGCCAGGAGTTTGAGACCAGCCTGGCCAACATGGTGAAACCCTGTCTCTACTAAAAATACAAAAGTTAGCTGGTTGTGGTGGTGCCCACCTATAATCTCAGCTACTTGGGAGGCCGAGGGACAAGAATCGCTTGAACCTGGGGGTGGAGGTTGTAGTGAGCTGAGATTGTGCCACTGCACTCCCGTCTGGGCAACAGAGCGAGACTGTCTCAAAAAATAAAAAATAAAATAAAATAAATAAAAGGTATGTGGAAGAAAGATCGTGGGCTTTGGAGCCAGCATGACTTGGCTTTGACTCTCACTTTACCAGTGACTGCCCAGGAGACTTTGGGCAAGTTACTTGCTTACTTAGGGTATCAGAATCTTCATCTGTAACAAGATGATAGTAAAAGACTCTTCTCAGTTGCTGGAAGAGACAGGAAAAACAAACAAATACCCCTTCCTAGCCAAAGATACATTGGATCTTGAGACTAAAAACAGTAAGTTTGTACAGCAAGGAATACAGTGTTTTCTGAAGCTATTCAGCTCATGAGTTTAGATCATGAGAATTATATCGGAAAATTGATCTCAACTTATTTGGTTACTCAGTGTGGACAGTAAGAATTTGGAAAGAGGGATGTTTACACAAGTAAAATGACTTTTTTTGTTGTTTTCTACAGAGAAGATACTCAATAAATGATAGATATAATAGAAAAATTGAAGGCAAGAGAATAATGTTTGCATAAAATACATGGATATATTATATAGGAAAGATCTTCATTACTTGAGTATTTGTTATTTGAGAACTTACAGGTGCCCAGTTGTGGAGGAAAGCTGAAATTGTGGTAACACAGGAAATATTCACCAATGACATGACCGTCACAAAATTAGTTCCTACTCAAATTCTTCCCGGCTCAGCATCTTTTTTGCTCATTATGTACAGTTTTAGTTGCTGTTCCTGTCTTGTTGCCCATTGGATGTCCACCTAGTGAACAGGTAAACACAATAAAAAGCTTCTTGAAAGTGAACAGTGAATCTTACAAATGCACAGGATTTCCTAAAGTCGATGAAAAGATGTTAGAAAATTATGCAGAGTTACATAGAAACAGGAGAGTAGCTTACAACTGAAAAAGAAAATCCAGAAGGATGATGGTATGACGATTCCAAGAGATAATTATTTGACTATCAAAGGATTGACAGAGATGTTGAGAAAAGCAATAAGGCCTTCAAATAGTTTTTCACAACTAGTTTTCTTTTGATAAAACTACAGGAGTCAACAGAAAGAGATTATGCCATTTTATGCTATGATTGTAAACATACAAAATGTTATCACATATTTTGTCAGAAATATTATGTTAAAACTACGTGATTCTTGTGTTTTCTAAGAATTGGTATACATAATATTATAATCTAAATAAGCAGTTAGCGAATCACAGCTTGAGGTCAAATCTGGCCTACCATCTGATTTCGTAAATAAACCTTTATTGGAACACAGCTATGTCCATTCATTTACTTACTGTCTGTGGCTGCTTATATACCACAATGACAGATTTGAGTAGTTGTAGCAGAGACCTCACAGCCCACAAAGAGAAAAATATTTGTTATCTGGCCCTTCCAGAAAAAGTCTGGTGACAGTTATGCTATCTGGCCCTTCCAGAAAAAGTTTGCTGACAGTTCACCTAAGATTCTGTTTTAAAATAAGCTTTTTCTCTTTTACTCTTAACAGACAGAGTTCTAATAAAAAATTTTCCCTCCACTTTTACACTGACATTTTAATTTTCATTTTAAGTGAATTTCTTTTAGGTGATACCTTTCTCTCACCTCTCCCCAAATTATGTTTAACTGATGAGGCCTCCTTATAATTCAGGATAAAACATGACTATTTATAAAGATAAATTATTACTGGCCCCCAATTTAACAGTGCAAGGCTTTTGAATCAGACTGGCTATGTTTGAATCCTGGTACTGCCGCTTACTAGCTGGGAGTATCCATGCATGATATCTAATCTTTCTGGGTCTCAGATTCCTCTTCTGTTATATGGAGATAGTAGCACGAACTCTGTTCAGTTGGTGAACTAAAACAAGATAATGAAGATTGGGCTCTTAACCCAGTCCCTGGCACACCGTATACATACTCAGTGGCAGCTGTTATCATGTCTATCTGCCCTGAGTTGTTTGGAATCACCATTTACATAGCCTGGGATCTGAGAGCTGAGTTCCTCCAGGCTTTCTGTGAGTTGTTTGCTGTAAGGCAACACTATGGTTTGGAAATCACTGCTAGGAATGGAGGCAAATCCTTCACCAAATCAACTAGTTCAATCTGTTTAAAAAAGTAAGGGGCCAGTTAAGAATTTATCTCACTTTTAAATATGTTTCCTCAGTCAGTGCATGTTAGAAATTGCAGCAACAGCAGCAGGGAGGAAGCTTTTCACAACAATCTGACCCCAGCAGGGAGATACAGCCCAACACAGCTTGCGTATAAATATTCCCAGATGCTGTGACTTCAAGAGAGAGGTATTTTGTCATTAGGAGAAGTGGACAAAAATGACAGCCGCAAGGCAGTGATGGTAATGAGGGTGGTAGCCAGCGGGCCAGGGGAGAGCAAGGTGATTTCCTGGCTGGGTCACACTGAGAACAATACAGGCTTTATTCCTCCCAGCCTTGTCCTGGTTTGCAAAATACTTGCAGGAGCAGCCCTCGCTGTCCTGGTTTGCAGAATACTTGCAGGAGCTTCTAAGTTGCTCCCCAACTATCCCATCTTCTTTATTTGTGTATGCCCTGTCCTTGAGTATGGGCTAGACCTAGCAACTTGCTTCTAACCAACAGAAAAGGTAAAGATGATAAGATATCACTTCTCTAATTAGGTTATAAAAGTGTTTAACTTCCATCTTGCTAGCAGACTCTATTGCCTTCTCAGCTTGTATGTTTTTATGAAACAACTTGCCATGCGGGAGAGATCCACATGCCAAGGAACTGAGGGTAGCTGCTGGCCAACAGCCAACAAGGAACTGAGAGCCTCAGTGAACTGGATCCTGCCAACCATCATGTAAGTGAGTGTGGAAGCAGATCCTTCCCCAGTAGAACCTTCAGATGAAATCCCAGTCCTGACTGACATCTTGATTATAGCCTGTGAGAGACCATGGAGCAGAGGACCCAGCTAAGCTGTGCCCAGAGTCCTGACCCACAGAAACTGACATAATAAATGTGTGTTGTTTTAAGCCACTATGTTTTGGAATAAGTTGTTATGTAGCAATAGATAGCTAATATAGATTTCTCCCTTCAAATTAAAAAGTCGACAAAAGACCTACTTTTCTGCTGAGGGTTGATGGGTGGATTGTCACTTATTTGGGTTTATCTCAGTCATTCTTCATCTAACATGACATGATATTAAGAACAGCACACTGCTGATAATGTTGATAGATTCATTTGTCTAAGTCACACCTCTGATATCACCCTTCCCCTATTTAAAAAGCTTCATTGGTTCCCACTGACTGAATGAAAGAAGTTCAACTTTATTTGGCATTCAAGGCTCACTTTGATATATGTCCTCTGTAAGCTGTTAAAATGATCATCCTAAAATATCAATTATCATGTTACTCTTATGCTTATAAAAGTCTCTGTTCAATTCTGACTTCTAACTAGAGTAAATCTGTATTCCACAGCATCAAGTCTTACCATGATCTGGCCCCTCCTACCTTTCTGACTTACACTTTTCTTTCGAGACAAGTTCTCGCTCTGTTGCTCAGGCTAGAGTGAAGTGGCATGATCGTAGTTCACTGCAGCCTCAAACTCCTGGGCTCGAGTGATCCTCCCATCTCAGCCTCCTGAGTTGCTGAGACCACAGGCATATGCCACTCCATCTGGCTAATTTTTTAATTTTTTGTAGAGACAGGGTATCGTTAAGTTGCCCAGGCTGGTCTTGAATTCCTGGGCTCAAATGATCCTCCTGCCTTGGCCTCCAAAACTGCTGAGATTATAGGCATGAGCCACTGTGTCTGGCCTCTGCCTCATGCTTAATCTCTCAGCAACACAGGAGAGCTTGTTATGTGTTCCCCAATCCACACAATGTACCGTCTCCTGCCCTCCCCACTTCCTGTCTTTACGACGTCTTTCTCTTTGACTCAGTTGCTATTCTCTTCCTTTCATTCTCTATATTCCTTTCTTGGGAAAATTCATTCTTAAAGTTCAGCTCAGATCATCGAGTAGTAATGTGAAAACATACTCATCTGCTTGGATCTGCATAGGCTGTGTCCAGAAGAATCCAGAACAAATCAGTGACATTGGTTAGCTCCGGGGAGGGGGTATTGAGAAGGCCTGAGGGATAGAGTTTGAGGGAGAGAATCTTCATGGTAACCCATTTTGTGCCTTTTAAATTTTGTAGCATATATTTATCTGTTCAATCAAACATTACATGAAGCATTTATAATAAAAGAAAAAAAGTTAATTTCTCAATTTACCTTTGCTGGGAGCCTTCCCTGACTTTCTCTTACCGAATTGGTTGTGTGATGTCCTGTTCGTGTATCTGTCACCCCTTCCAGTCTCTACTGTCCTGGAGTTCAGGGATCTCTCCTTGTCCTTCCCTTATTCTTGTCCCTAGTGGCTTAGCACAGTGCCTGCTACTTCACAAGCCCTCAAAATATCTGAGGAATAAAACTGCTACACTTACAAATGTAATTCCCACCACCCTTTAGGCTCTCTATCGGTCCTGGCCTTTCCTGCCTCTGGCTCTAGCTCTTACTGTCCCCTCTCCTTGGATTTCCCTTTCCCCCATTACTTCATTTTTGAAGTCTCCTCACTTTGAGCTCAGCTCTCACCCCAGGAAGTCATCTTCCCTCTGTCTGATTTCTCATGTACTCCTGAAGCATTTTATTTTTTACTTTTTTGAGATGGAGTTTCACTCTTGTTGCCCAGGCTGGAGTGCAATGGTGTGATCTCAGTTCACTGCAGCCTCCATCTCCTGGGTTCCAGCAATTCTCCTGCCTCAGCTTCCCAATTAGCTGAGTAGCTGGGATTACAGGTGTGCACCACCGCGCCTGGCTAATTTTTTTTTTTTTAATAGAGATGGGGTTTCACCATGTTGTGGTCTCGAACTGCTGTCCTCAGGTGATCCGCCTGCCTTGGCCTCTCAAAGTGCTAGGATTACAGGTGTGAGCCACCATGCCCGGCCACTCCTGAAGATTTTTTTTTATCCTTTATATCAGGGACTGGTGAACTACAGCCTGTGGCCAAATCTGACCCATTCTCTGTGTCTGTAGATGAAGACACCATTTATATATATATACACACACACACACACACACACACACATAAATTATATATATGTGTGTGTGTGTGTGTGTATATATATATGTATATAAAATTTATTTATTTATTTATTTGGTCTCACTCCGATGCCCAGGCTGGAGTACAGTGGTGCAATCTCTGCCCACTGCAGCCTTGACTTCCCAGACTCAGGCAATCCTCCACATCAGCTGCTCAAGTAGCTGGGGGTACAGGTGTGTGCCACCACATCCAGCTAATCTTTTGTATTTTTAGTAGAGACAAGTTTCCCATGTTGCTCAGGCTGGTCTTGAACTCCTGGGCTCAGGCGATACCTACCTCAGCCTCCCAAAGTGCTAAGATTACAGGCATGAGTCACTGCACTTGGCCCACACCCATTCTTTCACACATTGTATATGGCTGCCTTCTCCTTCCAATGGCAGGGTTGAGCAATGCCATAGAGACTCTCAGGTCTGCAAAGCCAAATGTATTATTTACTATCTGGATCTTCACAGAAAATATTTGTGCTCTCCTGATTTATATCATAATTATACCCATTCACTATTCTGCTCATTAAGATACAAACTTGGACTCAAACTCTGTGTTGGATCCAGCCAAAGTCATTACCCAGCAAAAGAGGCTGCCCACCCCTCCTCTGAGCCTCCAGAATGCCATCCCACAGAGCATCTTCCCATTCCCAGAGCTACTCACATCCTTTCGTGCCTCAGCTTTGAGCTTGCAGTCTGGCTCCACCTGAACTCAGCTCTCCCAGGCTGGCTTCTTCTTGTTCTCCTACTCTCACCCCAATTCCCCAGCCTAGAGAGGCATTCCCTGACCCCTTACCTATTTAGGTAGTGGTGCTAGTTTCTGTTCTGACACCCGTGTGTCCCTGCATGACACATACTACAAACTGTACTTCTTTTTATTTATCTGTTAGGCTCACTCTCTTATTAGACCATGATCTCCTTGAAGGCAGGAACTTTATCTATCTAGGTTCCTACTGTATTTGCAATGTCTTTTTTTGAGACAGGGTCTCGCTGTGTCACCAAGCTGTAGTGCAGTGGCACGATCGCAGCTCACGCTTTGCAATGTCTCACACAACGTCTGTCACACAGGGGGTAAGTACTATAGGAAATACTATTTACTGACTAAGCAGATGAGTGAGTGACTAAATCTTTGTCTCCATCAGGGTGACTGGCTGAGTGTCTAGCAGGCACTCAACACTATTTGTTGAATGAATGAATAATATAAGAGGGGACACTTAATCATGATCATACTGATAAAGGAAAGGAACTCATTGCAGGGTTCTCTCCACCCTTTAATATCAAGCTCATGGAAAAGAATAGCTTCCTTCAGCTCTATTTAAATTATTCAGGACAAAGGAAAGGAAGTAGGCTCTCAAGAGACATGCTAGAATATCCTCTGATTGTGTATGTCTATGTGTGTGTATGTGTGAGAGAGAGAGAGAGAGACAGACAGACAGACAGACAGACAGACAGACAGAGAAAGAGGGAGGAGAAAGAGAGAAATATGTATTAGCCCATAGGTCAGGCTGCTGCCCATGGGCTTGGGGAATAAGGGAATACCCTAGTTCTGTGGGGCTTTGCACAAATATGCTGCCAGTGGACTGTGAAATCTGTTTTTCCTTAGAATCAGCAGTTCAGAAGTTGGAATACCGACTTAATATGTTTTTTAAAGCAATACTGTTTTGGATTATAAAATGGATGCATGTATCGCAAAGAATTTCAAAACTAAAGAAAATATAAATAAGAAAATAAAAATTACTCTTAATTTCACTGGGTATTTTGTCTTACCTATATGTATTTTAGATTTTCTTCCTCTCTCCCTCCCTCTCCCTTCCCTCGCTTCCTTTTCTCCCTCTCTCTCTTCCTTTGTTCCTTTCTTATTTGTTTTCAATACATTTGAGACCTATTTAGCATTATATCCTGAACATCATCTCATAACATTAAATTTTTTCAGCAATAACATTTTAAAGAACCATATAATATTCCAGGAAATTTATTTCGTCCCCTACATGAGTTATTTTCTGTTTATTGGTGCTATCACTCTATAATTAACTAATATACAATTCTACAGTGGACAAATCTGGTAGTTTTGCACTTCCTTTAACTAGATTTATAGAAGTAGAATTATTGGCTAAAAGGATAAAATTTTACAATATTGTTTACAGGTATGGCCAAATTAATTTTGTGGGACCGATATAGATCCACAGTCCTAACCTCATGACTATTTTGCCATAGACTTTCTTCAATATTATTACGTTGCTATTGATACAGAAGGGGGACAGGGAAGGTGCTGGGACGAGGGCAAGGTCCCTGGCTAGGGCTCCACCCCTGAGCCTGTGCCCATGGACCTAGGTGAAGACAGGTATTTTTGTTTTCCTGCTCAAATGTTACATTTCTCAAGACCACGCAGGCCTGCCATGCCCCCATCCTGTGCCTATGGAAACCCAGAGACTTAGCAGGCAGACACCCAGGTGGCTGGACATCGAGAGGAACACATCAGTGGAGGAACATGGGGGCGGCTGGATGTCGAGAGGAACACATCAGTGGAGGGGCACATGGGCATGCCGGCAGGCCATCAGGCCATCAACGGTGGAAGGAGGTGAAGTTTGGCCAGGGCAGTCGGAAGAGAGCCCAAGTGGCTGAGTGGCCTGACTCCAGGGGAAAATCATCTCCCTTCTGGCTCCCCGATTTGCTGAGAGCTACTTCCACTCAATAAGACCTGGCACTCATTCTCCCATCCCATGTGTCATCTGATTTTTCCAGTATACCAAGGCAAGAGCCCTGGGATACAGAAAGCCCTCTGTCCTTGTGATAAGGCAGGGGCCTAACTGAGCTGACCACACAAACTGCCTATAGACGACTAAACTAAAAGAGCATCCTGTAACATACGCCCCGGGGCTTCAGCTGTGAACTTCACCTCGACACTGCTGAGGGGTCTGAGTCCCACAGCCTGCCCGTCTGTATGCTCCCCTAGAGGTTTGAGCAGCAGGACAATGAAGAAGTCAGCCATATCCCCATCGCATGCCCTGTGAGATGGACAAGGGAACCTTTCCCCTTTCACTATCACAGAATACTTTTATTATTTTAATGAGAAAGAATCAGTTAAAATGTTTATCATTCATATCTCTTTTTCTACAAATCTGTTTTCCCTATCCACATTCTTCTTTGGAGCTTAAATATTTTAAAATTCAATCAAACTTAAATAATAATTGTTATTTTCTAGGTGGTTGATTGTGTTTCCAACTAAAAGTAGTATTTTAATATTTAGAGTCATTTGATATAAAGAGTCACACTATAATAAACTACAAAAAAAATTGTACACTAACAACTCACTTACCCTGAGCCAATTTACTGACTTATTTTAAATTTTAAGAATACAAATACCAGAGGGAAACCAAAAAAATGCACTTGAAAAGGCTACATCATGGTCAAAGATCAGCTCAAGGTGTGGTACACAGACAAATCCCAACAAAGTCACCTGGCAGGGGTTGTGCTTGGGGTGTTTGTTAAAAGTACTTCTTTCCAACACCCACCAAATCAGAGTATCTTGTTGGCAAGGTCTAGGAATCTGTATTTTAAAAAAATTCTTCATTTCAATTGAGTTTTGGGGAACAGGTGGTGTTTGGTTACATGGGTAAGTTCTTTAGCGGTGATTTCTGAGATTTGGGTGTACCCACTACCTGAGCAGTGTACACTGTATCAATGTGTATTCTTTTACCCCTCACCCTCTCCCACCCTTTCCCCCAAGTCCCCAAAGTCCATTATATCATTCTTATGCCTTTGTGTCCTCATAGCTTAGCTCCCACTTATGAGTGAGAACACAGGATGTTTGGTTTTTCATTCCTGAGTTACTTCACTTAGAATAAGGGTCTCCAATTCCATCCAGGTTGCTGTGAATGCCATTATTTAGTTCATTTTTATGGCTGAGTAGTAAGGAATCTGCATTTTAATAAGGCCCAGAGAATTTAGAAATCACTGCTGACTTTCTTCTTCATGCTGAGTCTATTTATTCTTGTTTTACCCAGAATCTACTGGGTCTCGATAGGGTGTACATAAACCTAGCAAGATGGTCCTCCTTCAAACAGAATCATGGCAAAGGGGATTTGACACTAGGGCATATTTTCCCTCTTTGGACATGAGATCTTGGGGTCTCACTATGTTGCCCAGGCTGGTCTTGAGCTCCTTAGTTCAAGCAATCCTCCCACCTTGGCCTCCTACAGTACTGGGATTATAGGTGTGAGCCACCATGCCAGGCTGGAATTGCGTATCTTAAATGAGATGGATGGGGCTTTTCCCTCCCTCCCATTAACTTCTAAATATTTTTTATTGTCCAAAAGAGATAGGGTTCAGCATCAATTTTATTTCTTTGCTTTGCTTTTAATCATAGCTGTAAGGACTGAAAAATTTTGTTCACATTACTAGATGAGAATGGAAAGAGATTTGTTATAGCAACATCACTCAATTCTTTAAACTCCTTCAAGTTATTTGCCAAAAATTATATGGTGATCTATCATCAAAAAATATTTTTAATGCTCTACCAGCTGACAACTCCATCAGATCCTCCTTCAATTTTGTTGAAAGCAAAGAATTGAAAACTGGTTGACTTACAAAAGGATTTGTAACTCAATCATTAGAATCTTTCACTTTGTCAACACTGAAATGGCTAGATTTTGAATCACTCCTTTGTTTGGAGACCTGGTTTTTTTTTTCCTTGGGGCAATGCACTGCAATGAGATTCAGGTTGAGTGAGAAGTGGACCTTTCTTTTGTAAAAGGGAAAAAGGTAGCTGTGAAAGTGGGAGAGGACTCGCTGAAGCCTACCACACAACCCATTTTCCAAATCATTGCCATAGGGAAAATATTTAGGTGGGGAATCTGGACAGAAACAGAGGAGTCTAGTTCAAAACAGAACTACAACATGGTACAACTATATCCACCATTTCCCAAGTCAATGGAAGCAAAGCAAAGTCTGTAGCAAAACTCAATTAATAAAGACAAATATTTTGCAGTAAAGGCTGTGAATCAGGACATGCACATCACAGAATACAAGATAAATCAGATCATATTATGGTTGAAGATATACAAGAAAAATCCAGTCTTGACCAGGACACAGATTATTCCTTTGGCTACACTGAACAAGAGTCATCAACATTTTACTCAATGAAAAATACTGGAGCGGATATCAGACACCATGGACTATCTTTATGTTTCTGTTTTATCTCTGTCTCAGATTGGGGGATTTCCTGATATATGTATTTCGTGTGTGTGTGTGTGTGTGTGTGTGTGTGTGTCTGTGTGTGTATTCTTCAGTGTAAAGTTTATTTCTAAATATTTTGTACTTAGTACTTAATGAGTAATTCACTAATAGTTTGTGGGGAGATACTTTGAGGCTCTGTAATTATCTTATTCCTCCTCAGAGTTCTACCCCTTGTTGTTGATTCTTGCCTGAATCTGTTATTTCTTTGATAGTTGCCACCAAGATTTTTAAGGGCAACTTTGGCATGAATGGTTTAAAGGAATAATTTCTAGATTATCAGCTCCATCTTGCTGCAGATGCTCTTTCTGCTAGCTTTGATGAAGAAAGTGGCCATGCTGGAGAGGCTAATGTTATAAGGAACTGAGGGTGGCCTCCAGGCAACAACCAGCAAAGAACTAAAGCTCTCAACTCAGCAGCCTTTGAGGAAGAGAATCCTGCCTTCACATGAGACTCTATCACTTCACTGCACACAGCCATGTCAGAGACCAGAGACCCTAAGGCAGAGGTTCCAACAAAGTGTGCTGGATTTCTGTAGATTCCTGACCCACAGAAACTGTGCAAACATAAACGTGCATTGTTTTAAGCTGATAAGTTTTGGAGGTAATCTGTTAATGCAGCAGTGGGTAACTAACATACCATGTATTTATCAATCTTAGTTTAATCACTTTATGTACTTAATTGTATTGCAGAAAAATAGTAGGAGCAGCATCATACACATAGCGAGCAGCAAGAATGTAGCTGAATTTAAAAGAATTAATCCATAAATTACCAAGATCAATCACAAGGACTTAAGACACAGCAATCAGAGGTTATTTAATGGAGAGGCAAACTGTTTTGGAGAACTCAAACAACTTTGAATTCAGTGGCTATGCCATTCAGTTCAATGTAGCTCATAATAGTCTCTACTTCTCTTATCCTAGCACTTCGTTTACTGGGATTTCTTGTTTAATTATCTCCCTTCTTCACCAGAACACAGGTTTAGTAAGGACAGGGACTCTGCCTCTTCAATCACTATTATAGTGCCCATACCTGGCATAGTTCTTGGCACATATTAGGCTTCCAATAAGCATTTGTTGAATGGATAGATGCTAATGTTTCAGTGAATGTCAATAAGTCACACAATGTTACTACATATTTTAGAAAAATAAGCACAAGGAATAGTTATAATGAAGATTTTCTTAGTGCTTAAAGGAAGTAAGTCTTAGTATCTGGCCAGTTCACTCATTTAGGGCATCTAATTCCCTGATAATGCCAGTTAAATGGAACATTACTGTAAAAGGTACCATTAATTATTCATTGCTAACACAGTGTTCAAGGTCAAATGAAATCTGATGGAAAAATCTCACCATTGTGGAAAAATCACTTGCTGATCATTATCACAACTTTCACCGCTGCGGAATAGAGCTTATCTCCTTCCAGTGCGCTCTACAGGGACCACAGCCACGAAGTTCATCTCAAGGAAAAGGCAATTCCATTTTATCTGATTGCACATTTCTCTGCTGCTAGGAATTTCTTTAATCTTGTAAATCATATACATTTTATATATATATAATTTATAAGATTAAGGAAATTTAATCTTTTTTATATATTATATGTATATTTTACAAGATTAAGAAAATTTTATAAGATTAACAAAATCCAATATATAATTTACATATTAAATATAATTTATGATGAAGAAAATTTATTAAATTTCCTCTCTATATATAATTTATAAGATTAAGGAAGTTTATAAGATTAAGGACATATATACATGTGAACTATTATAAAGAGAATAAAGGAAATAAGTTATGGTAAAATATAAGCAGAACAAATGAAAAATAGATTATTTGTGAAAGAGAAATAGGATGCCAGTGTCACCAAACTTTAGAGGTCTACCCCTGAGCTACCTAGTGTAAGCCAACCAGCGTAAAACCCAGAATGTACATCAAGAGGATGAGTTTAGCGTTTGTCTGATGGCAAAATGGCAATTGGGGGTGACGTCTTTATTTAGTGAGAATGAAAAATGGTATTTAGGTTCCTCCCATTGCTCTGTGTTGAGAAGGATTCTGAGGCTCCGTAGAGGATCATTATGACTGATTAATGATGGCACTGAGCAATAGAGCAGATGCACTAATCAGTGCATTTGTGAGTCTTAGATTTCCCTAATATAATACAATTAGTTTCAGGGTAAATTGCGACTCAGTGAAATCCAATTATGACTTATTTTCCTTATTGCAATAATATGAACAGACCTGTTTCTAGATTCAAGGATTTTTTTTTTTTTTTTTTTTTTTTTTTAAATCTCTGCGCTTCTAGCCTAGGCTTGGCTTATACTTACTTTAAACAGGTTATTTCAGCTTAGGGGAGGATTTCAGGCTCTGAAATGTTATCAAGTTTCCCAATAGTGAAAAACAAAGCTCATAAAAATGAATCATTTTTCAAAGGTGACAGAAACCACTGATGCTTCTGGCTTATGTGTTTGCATTTCACCATAAAGCAATAACTGTATGTCCACTGGTGATTTGCTTTAATCTTAAGATAAATAAAACCTGTTGGAGCGGAAACCGAGAACAGGGTGGTCAAAGGGTAAACAGTATTGCTAGTACTTTGTTCTCACATTGCTCCTGGTTTCCTGGGGCATTTAGCCATTTGCTAACCTAAACTAGTGCACTAAGCCTTTTAAAAAATGAAAATGTATATTAAGAGACAAACTGACCTGAAAACACTTTACAAGATGAATATCAAACGTAACATGCAGATTGCATAGAGATGGTGAATGTTTTTAGACATCCTCAGCCTGAAAAATCCATTTTCCTCACTCCTTTGTGAAACTTGAGCTGGCCTGACACCCCGAGAGTGGGGACCGTAGGTTCCTTCCATCTGGCAACTCCACGAATGGCTTGGACTTCAGCTTCCTCCACAGTTCACACTAATTACACTGACTGTGCAGAGCCCCTACTCTTTCCTCTCGAATGTAAGATGTGTAATTAATACCTTCTCCAAGGACCTGCCTTCTCTTTATCACTATGTACCAAGTCCTTCCACTCTTCGAGCTGTCGTTCCTTAATTTACATATTAATTTAATAAAAATGCTATGTAGGTGCTAAAGATAACAATGGTAAAGATTACAGATAAAGCAGGTAAAAATATAGAGTATTTAAACAACATGCTTGGCAAGAATAATCTAGTGGACACATATCTAACACTATTACTAATAACTGAAATAAACTTTTTTGTACATACACACGACATGCATAAAATTTGAACATATACTGGAACATAAAGCAAGCATCAAACAAATTTTGAGCAATTGGTACCACACTGGCAAATGGTATGCTAGTAAACTACCTCTGTGGGAAAAGACAAAAAAAGCTCTGATTTGCAGTGATTCCCTAATTCATGGTATTAACACTTCCACCATAGCTGATTTCAAGCTACCAGCAGCAGCTTAACAATGGGTTTGCACAATTCCTGAATCTTTAACAATCAGATATTGTGAGTCAATATGAGTTGGCTCTAGTACTTTCTGACTATAAAAAATAAGGATTAGCCATTAATTTAAAAAGTATAACTGGCCCTCCCCCTCATTCATTTGGATATTAAAAGCACACTTCTCTAGCTCATGTGTCAAGTATAATGGGTATTCAAACTGAATGATAGTGAACATACTCTATAGGAAAACTCATGAGATGCAACAAAAATGTTCTTCAAGGAATTTTTGTTTTTTTTTTTTGAGTCAGAATTTTACTCTTTGTAGCCCAGGTTGGAGGGCAATGGTGCAGTCTTGGCTCACTGCAACCTCCACCTCCTGGGTTCAAGTGATTCTCCTGCCTCAGCCTCCTGGGGATTACAGGTGCACACCACCATGCCCAGCTAATTTTTGTACTTTTAGTAGAGATGGAGTTTCACTATGTTGGCCAGGCTGGTCTTGAACTCCTGACCTCAGGTGATCCACCTGCCTCAGCCTCCTAAAGTGCTGGGATTACAGGCATGAGCCACTGCATCCAGCCTACTTCAAGGAAATTTGCATCCTTAAATGATTATATTTCATAAGAGAAAAAGTGGAAAACAAATTAGCTAAGATTCAACTGAAATAAAACAACAAAAATGAATAATAAGCCAAAAAGCTGAAGAAAATAAAATGAGGGACATAACAATGGAAAGGGCAGACTTTAATGAAAGATAACACAATGCACAATAGAGATCCTCC
Source organism: Aotus nancymaae (assembly GCF_030222135.1). Lineage (NCBI taxonomy): Eukaryota > Metazoa > Chordata > Mammalia > Primates > Aotidae > Aotus > Aotus nancymaae. The sequence continues at coordinate 799,574 of NW_026988460.1, forward strand.
CCATCAACAGATATTGGTTGGTTTACTAAAGTGATATAATTAAACTTCCTATAAGATCGAGCAAGTAAAAAGAAAACCCAAACAAAATAATTAAAAACGGGCATCATAGATGCCTCCGAAATTAAAAATGCCATATATGACTAGTATGAATAATTTTATGCCAATAACCTTAAAAAATTCAGATGAAATAGATATATTTTTAGACAAGTATAAGTTATCCAAAGTGATTCAAGAATCAGAAAATATAAATGGTCCTATGCATTCGTTATCTATTGCTGTGTAACTACGAACCTGCCAGTCAATGACTTAAAATGACAAATATTTAGTATTGTTCAGAAATCCACAGGTCAGCTGGATTGTTTCTTTGTCTCAGCAAGGCTGACTAGCAGATTGCAAGTTGCGTAGGTGGCTCTGTGGATCGAAGTTGGGCTCACTCTCAAATATGCTTCAAGAGCAGTTGGCTATAGGCCAGTAGAGTGTGGCCTCAGTTGAGACAAACTGCTTGACCATGAGATGGTCTCCAACAGGCTAGGTAGGGCTTGTTCCTGGGCTGGTGGTAGGGTTCTAATACAGTGAGCAGAAGCACAAAAGCCCTCTTGAGAAACAGGAACAGTGGAAGAACTGCATTCTATTGACTAAGAAATTCATAAGGCTAGTTCAGATTCAAAAAAACAAGGAAATAGATACTTTTTCTTTAGTGATAGGGCATGAATATAGAGAAGAATGAAGAACTGCAACCATTCTTGTTATCTAGCACATCCTAAAATCATCTAAGATGTTGATTCAGCAGTTAGAAAGTCTTCTCACCAAGAAAACACCAGGCCAGATGCTTTTACTGGCAAGTTCTACCAAACATTCAAGGAACAGACAAATCCAATCAAAAGAAATTTCTTCAAAAATAGAAAAAGAAGGACTAAGTCATAACTCATTTTTATGAGGCTACAAAAACCCAGACACCAAAACTAGACAAGAACAGTATGAGAGAAGAAAATAATGACCCAAATGAACTAAAGATCATAAACGCAGAATTCCAAGCACAAGTTAAGGAAACGAAATCTGTCAAAGTATAAAGAAAGAGGATGCGCAATAGCCAAGAGTTTATCTTAGGAAAGCAAGGTTGGTTCAACCTTAAAAAAATCTATTAATTGACTAAGTTAACAAAATATAGGAAATAAATAAACTCCAATAGATGGAAAAAAAGCACTAAATAAAATCCAACAAACATTTATGGTTAAAAAATAATGGTAAATATTAAGAATAGGCTTGAGGATAGGAGTTTGAGACCAGCCTGAGAAACACTGAGACTCTGTCTCTGCATAAAAATAAAAAATTTGTTAAAATTAGGAAAAAAATAATAGAAAGGAACTTTCTTAATAAAAAAAAAAAATAGTATCCACCAAGATGTATAACCAAACATCAGTCTTCATGTTGAAATGTTAAAAGCATTTATTTTAAAACCAGAATCAAAAAAAGACTGAGTTATTTTACTAAACATCGTTTTGGCGGTCCTAGCTTATGCAAGAAAATAAGAGAAGTAAATAAATGTATAAATATTAGAAAGGAAGAAACCAAACTCTCATTATCTACAGATGATACTATATATGAGAAAGCAATCTTACAAAAACCCATAAGCAATTAGATATAAGAATTTAGAAAGTTTGTGGAATATTATATCTATATACAGTTAATTACATTTATCTATCATAGCAATAAACAAAAAATGTAAGTGAAGTCCTGATTATAATAGCAAGATACCATCTAACTACCTATTTTAGAAACAAACATACTAATATATATATAAGATCTGATAGAGAAAATTATAAATTGAAGGCATTAAAAGCATTGAATGAGGTGGTGGTGGCGGGAAATTAAGAAATGTTGATCAAAGGGTACAAACTTCCAGTTTTAAGATGAATGAGTTCTGTGATCTAATGTCCAGCATGATGACTATAGTTAACAATACTGTATTGCTTACTTGAAATTTGCTAAAAGCAGATCTTAAGTGTCCACACACACACACACACACACACACACACAATAACTAAGTGTGATGATGGATATGTTAATTAATTTGATTGCTTATCATTTCACAATGTGTACATATATCAAATCATCACATTGTACACCTTGCATGTACAATTCTCATTTGTCAATAAAGCTGGGGAGAAAAAGCACTGGACAACCTAAATAAATACAGAGTTAATTCCTATTTATGCATGTATTCTCCAGGTTATAAAGTCTCAGGTACCACTAATTCAATCGTGTGGTTTGTTGTCAACATTCTTAATGGAAGGAAATGTTGGATTTCAGTTAGAGGTTACTGAAAATAAAAATGTGTTTTTTACCTCCCATTCATCTTGAAGGACTCTGTGAATTCTAACCACTAACCCATTGGACATCCATGGATCCCAGGATAAAAATCCCCGTTTCTACACAAAAGTTCTTATACTAACAGCTGGCACAAAGACACTTTATTGTTGTTGCCATGGTCATTGCCATCACTTTAGGAGGTGGCATGGATGATCATGAAGTTTTTCTAGTACATTGGGGCAGACAGCTTTGCCACATACTAGCACTGTAACCTGGGCAAGGCAGATGCCTCCCTGAGCTTGGTGCCCTTATGATGCTTCTCCTGGAGACCCTGATTAGGAGAGTTATAGAAGGGAGGTGCCGGGGGAAAAGGAGGAAATAATTTCTGGATACATCTTGCCAGTTACCACTCCAGCCTGACACAGATCATTATTTATAAACTATTAACTACTCATTCTCGGGATTTTATTGCTTATTAAGAGCTGAGTGTAACATCTTTAATTAGAGTCAGGAGTTGGATGTGTAAGAAAGAGAGACAGAGAATATCTGAAATTCTGAATCTAAAATAAAACTCTTTAAACAGATTATTTTTGTAAGAAAAAAAGATTAGGGAAAATCTTTGTCGTCTTTTTTTCTGGTTGAATTTTGAGGCTGTGAAGTTTGTTCTGTATCCAGTGGTTCCATACTTCAGAGTTTTTCTGCTTCCTTGAAAAAAGCAACCTTCCTGAGTTCTACAAGATATTTGTATTTATACTCTCAACATTTAAAATACTTTCATATCTGCTATCTCTACCATCTAACTTCTTTCTGAAGGACTTATGGGGTAGATGTGATCAACTTTTGCTTGAGTTAGCAAGAGAAAGTGCATTTTGCTTGTAATCTACATTTCTTTGCTACAGGACTTCTCAAAGCCTCTATATGGTAATGTGCATTGGGAAGTTCAGACGGGGAAAAAGTAGTCAACATTTCTCAAACTTGTGTGACCTGCTTTTTTATCTATAGAATTTCTCATAGGACTAGTAAGAAAATGCTACTAGATAAACACTTTAAAAAGAAACATTTTTCTTCGGAAGTGTTTGTAGTCACTGTAATTATCAAACAACAACAAAAAAGCAGGGAAAGTAGGGGGTGTGATGGGCTGAATCTAGAATGGGGACAGAGCTGCCCTAGGAGGACCCCACAGATTTAAAAAAATCATCTTACCTGCCTTATTCAACTTGTGATTGTGAATAAAGGTGAAATAACATTCCCGGGTGGCCTGCTCTGATTTCAGAGCCATTTGTTAGGTCCTGGGTCCTCTGGAACCACTTAGGACTGTGGGCCCCACCTCTGAGGTTGGCCTCTATAGCTCCACTGAATGGCCTATACATATCAGCTCTTTCTTCTTCCTTCCCACATTTCTTCAAGGCCCACCCTGCCCCCTGCCACAGAGGTGATGTTTGCTGAGACTGTTTGTCTAAACCAGGCGATCTAGAGAAAGCCAGCCATTTGTAGCACAGGAAGCGTGGGTGTCAACACAAGTGATATGAGGCTGTAGCATCTGGCCTGTCCGAAATCAAGGCTCTATCTCCACCCAACATGAAAGGAAGCAGCGGCAGAACCTTTCCCAGATGGGGCCTGGGCCTGGAGGATGACACAGCGGATTAAAAGGAGATTTTGGTTTAAGCATAGTTGTAAACTTGCATCTCACTTGCTAGAAACTAGAAGTTAGTATTTTGAGAGGCATGTTTTCAACCATCAAACCGACTTTAACTTGCCATCTAGACCAATGGTCCTCAACTGAGGATGATGTTGCCAGCTTCCTACAGGGGACATTGGGCAATGTCTGCACACATTTTATTTATATGTTGTCACAATACAGAGAGGTGTTACTTGGCATGTGGTAGGTAGAGCCCAGGGATACTGCTAAACACCTGTAATGCACAGCACAGCCTCCACAGCAAAGTGTCATCTAGCCCCAAATGTCAGGAGGGCCTAGGTTGAGAGATGCTGCTCTAGAGGATGGTGTTTAATCACAAGGGTGCTTGAATCAGACAGGCCAGGATTCAAACCCTGACTTCACCACCTACTGGCTGCATGGCTCAGGCAAAGCACTTCATTTAATTCTCCCATTTGTAAAACAAAGCTACTGAGACCTATTTCAGAAAGTGCTCCCTTAGTGTAAAGTACTTAAAATGATGCAATTGTACTATTATTGCTCTGTAAAAGGTGGTTGAATTGTCTCCTAAAAGACAGATAGTTGACAGATGCAGACTGATCCCAACATGCCAGGCAGTGCAGTATGTATGGCAAAAGGTTGGGAGAGTTTGTGGAAGAGACAAAGCGTAAAGATGTGGCCTTTCATTTTGGACAGAGTCTGGAACTGTGCCGTCCACTCGGACTTTCAGCAAAGATAGAGATGTTCTATATCTACTGTCCAATATGGTAGCCACTAACCACACATGGCTTTTGAATGCCTGAAATGTGGCTAGTGAGACCAGGGAACTGAATTTTTAATTACAAAAATTTTATGGGGTACATGTACAATTTTGTTACATACAAAGATTGCATAGTGGTTAAGTCAGGGATTTTAGGGTATCCATCATCCAAATAATGTACATTGTATCCATTAACTAATTTCTCATCATCCATCCCCTCCTACCTCGTTACCCTTCCAAGTCTCCACTGTCCATCATTCCACGATGTCCATGTGTACACATTCTTTAGTACCTACTTATGAGTGACTTTCTGTACCTGGCTTGTTTCACTTAATGACCTCCAGTTCCATCCATGTTGTGTCAAAGATGTAATTTCATTTTTAAAAATTATTTCTATTTTTTTTACCTTTAATCCATCTCAAGTTAGTAATTTCATTTTTTATGGCTGAAGAGTATTCCATTATATCTGCATATCACTTTTTTTGATCCACTCATAGAATTTTAAATTTTAATTTTAATGAATTAAAATGAAGATACTGCACATGGCTAGTGGCTACTATATTGGACAGAGCAGGTTTAGAAGGGGAGATGATGTTGACGCAGACTAAATATTGACAATACATGACACTGGATGGGGAGGGTCCCAGTTGGGGTACAGGAAATGAGGGGAGGAAGACATCACTTCTGACCAGGCACTTCATGGAAGAGATACTGGGAAAGCTTGGCCCAAGGTGAGCGGGCTTTTGATAGCAGAAAATGGGACCAGTGAAGGAGAGCAAATTTCAGGCAGAGAAAGTTATGTAGGCAAAGACATAGGCAGGGACATAGGGAGACTGCAGGGCCTGTCTGCACGGATGAAGGTCAGGTCATAAGACAAGAATACCAGACCACACAACAACTGTCATTCGAACTAGGCAATGTCAAAACTAGTTACTCGACAACATACGTAGCGTTAAGCCCAGGACACTCACACATGAAATGGAGAGAAGTGACTTGGGAAAAAAAATGCTATTTTATGGGACAAATTCTTACTGAATCCACCAGAAAGTTGTAGATGTGGGTCTTGAACTCAGGTCTCTGTGGCTTTAAGCACAAAGTTTCCCACTCTACCCCATGAAGGCACCAGGTCTGTGTGTGGGCACAGAAGCTGTAGAATCCCCTAGGAGAATTTGGAAAAGCACTAAATACAATTTTTGACAATTTGACAATTTGCCTCAGGCTGCTCTGGTTTCTAGAACCCAGTTAATGATGGATGACATGGTAGAGGATATTGATGAGGATAAACGGTACTACAAAACTCTGCAGACACTCAGACATTGCCTCAAACCTTCCCTAGAAATCTACAAATTATTGAGACTCTACCAAGCAGTCCTTATTTAGTAGCTGCTGGGGCTGGACTCACAGTGGCAATTGCTTTGGGGATTTTACTACGTGGAGAGGGGAAGAGAATCTCCACATGGGACACCTGAGATTTGCAATGGGGTTTGCTGCCGGAGCAAAACACATTTATCTCCTAACATGAGGGACATCTGCAAGGTATGCCAAATTACAGTGTTCACTGAAGACATTTAGAGGATGTGACCATGTCAATAAGGTGAAAATTTCTCATGACAAAAGGAAATCATCTTGTGCAACCGAAAATCTTGTCAGTTTTGGTCACTGGCTAGAATCTGGGCTTCTTATGTAACCCTGGGAAACAACAATGGTTCCCAAAACAGGTAGATTTTCGAACTGTGTATGTGAGAACGTCTAGCAAGATTTTAATTTTGTTTCCATTTTATTTATCAAAGAGAAATTCCCTCTTTGATAAATAAGATGGAAACAAAAATTTCATAGTCTCTGGACTGTCTATGAATCTTGAAAGGAAGAAAAAAATCACGAGACGTTGCAAAATAAATATTTGGATGTAGAAAGGAGAGAAAGAGATACAAACTTTGAATACATGTTTGAAAACTGAGCACGCTGCTCCTAAAAGTTATCCCATAGAAGAGTTAAAAAAAACAGGAAAACAGGAGCTTTCAATGGCATAATCAATCTGTGGATAGCTTAATTCATGATTTTAGTCATCTGGTATTAACACAATAATTTCATAACTTAAAGGAAATTTTCAAAGTAGCTTATAGGTCCTCCACTTCTTTAGAACTTAAGGTCTGTAGAGTTTTACTCCAGCTAGAACCTAGGGCAAGAAGTCCAGGTAACAAGATGGTCATTTTTTACCTCCCTGGTTTGTAAAACCCGCAGTCCCTTTCACTCCTCAGACACTTTGGATTAAACAAGATGTGTTTTCAAACTACTTTGTCTCTTAATTTTTAAACCCTTGTTTATTTTAACTTAAATTTAATCCACATGTTTCTGATTCATTTATACTTAACTCATCAAAATGCTGTTTCATAAAAAGGTCTTTGATGTTCAATTTGCCTTTGGAGCTATTTTTAATAAGTTCTTTTTTTTTTCTAAAAGCTTCCTTACTTAGAAACAGAAAGTTCCATTTCATTTCTATTTAATAACTAGGGGTCCATAGTGTTGGGTTCAGTTCATTATTTAAATAAAATAATGTATGTAAAATGCTTCATAAATTCTAAAGCAATTGCTGCCTGTTAGTGATTACAGCTGCTATTGTTATTGCAACCATGCAGAGGGGCATTCAGAGGATCGAGGTTTCTTCCTCCCCACGTTCGCTGAACTAGAACATCTCGTAGCTCTGTTTCATTTACAACATTTTCTTATTCTAGGACTTTCACATTCTTAGTAGCAAGTACAATAAACACGTCAAATGACTGGTGAAAGAATAAAAAATGATGTCAGATTGAGAGCCACCCACACAAATTGAACCCCTTTTAGCTGAGGTCTCACTTGGACCGACAGGCTGACCCTCAGTGGGGTTGAGTGTCCGGTTGGCTGTCACTGACTTCAGGGTCAGGGGCTTCTCAGTGTATTATTTGCATGAATTGATAGGCTTTGACAGAAAAATGATTCACTCAAAAGGAAGCTTTGTGAGCAGGCACTGGGGCAGGAGTTGGGGGTGGATAAGCAGGCAAGGTGGGGTCTGTTCCTCAGCCCCAGGCATGCATTCCAAGCCTCGTGGAGAGCTGTACGGAAAAGCTGCAGCTGTTTGCAAGGGGAGCTCTGGGAGATGTGGGCACATAAGGGGCTGCTTAGGATCGTCAGGCAGAGGGAGGTAGTAGAACATTCTGCTGTTTCTGGGTAGAACTCAGCCCTGCCCTGGCCTTACGGCAGTTCCTACACGTTGATGATAGTGTCTGGTGGAATAGTGGGGCAAGGGTGGCTGAGATTCTGTTTTCTGGCAGGACATGGCAAGGAAGTTTTAACAATATCCTGTTTTGGCAATAACCAGTTGCCTGTAGGAGTATTACCCAGTTAAAGCTGGCTTAAGTGCATGTGAGCCTCCCTGGGGTCCCCAGAAACACTTTGGGATGTGTGTGCGTGTGTGCGTGTGTGTGTGCGTGTATGCGTGTGTGTGTGTGTGTGTATGAAGAGGAGGGGTTTCCATGTGTCTCTCTGACCTCAATCCTTGTTGGAATCTGCTGAGGCCTGAGGCCATTCAGGTTACATGTGAAAACAGCAAAACGGTCGTTCTGTTGCTCTGTGCTCACAGTTGTATGGAAGGTCTCCACCGCTCTCACACGAGTGAACAGGAGCGCTTTGTCTCCTGGAAGCTGACCCCGATCCTGTGTGTGAAGCGTAGACTTTCAGCTTTTGCATGCTGCACACCAGGCTGCCTTGAGGAATTTGGAACCAAACATGAAAACTCTTTCTCAACAATAGAGGGAACGTTGCTGTGCCCTTTCACACATCAGTCTTTCCTGGTGAATGGCTTCCCGGCCTTCTGATTCTTGCCGTATGGAACAATTGGCCTGTTCAGTTAACTTGCCAGCGGTAATCAGTTATTTTCTCCTCGCCATAAATTTCAACCATTCTTTTTGGAGGAGAAAGAAATTAAAGAAACAAAGGGAAGTGGCTATAAAGAACAGAACTGTCAGAATAGAAAGTGTTTGAGTAATTTGTTGGGTCCTTGGTTTAGGGTTGACTGATTTTAGCACTAATTTTGGTTTGGAGGATTTCTTGAGACAAAGAGACCCTATTTGAAACTACGTCTCTAGTGAAGATTGTGATTACGAGAGGGGAAATGCTGTGTAATGGAGGTCTTGTTATAATTCCATAACCTAATTGATTATTTCCCCTTCTTTGCTTAGAATTCTGATGTGTATTTGGCTATCTCTCTTTTCATGAAACAAGCCAGATCTTTGACAACACCCACTGAACTCGGTCCATTATAAACATTGCCCAAAAACCACCTGGTCCAGCAAAATTGTAATAACTGCTCTGCGGCTCAGTCCACCGGGTCTCTTTTGAAAAAGGGGGAAAAAATTCCCCAAATGACTAATGTTCTTAGGTCCAGCAGCAGTTTTTCATTGTTCTCAAAGCACCTGGTATAACCTGCTTGCTTTCAATTCTTCTGAGAGCTTGAGGATTTGAAATGAAAAGAGAAAACAGAATCCCCTAAGTCCACGGGCAAGGCAATCTGCTCTCATAAAGAAAACATGGAACATTTCCGAACATGTGGCCCGCTCAGCTGCCCTCGTCAGGGTCAGATTTATGTATTTGCTCTGGAATCAAGATTTTTGTCCACCAGGCACAATACCTTGGAGTATTTACAGTGTAAGCTATTTTGCTAAAGCAAACAGCTGCATCGAGGCTCAGTAAACCCCCCTGTCCCCAGACGCAGGAGCCAGAACCTTCTCAGGCGGGCGAGCAGGTGTGTGTCCTAACTAGGAGGTGAACTTTCTTTGGGCCTGACTCTCCAAATGTCTGAACATTTTTCCTTTTTCCAGGATGCGATCTGATGACTTCTGAAAGCATTTCAAAAGGAGATTCTTTGCTTATTTTCCCCGTGATAAGAAAAACGAAAAAGGGTACAGTTATTACAATCTGAGGGGAAGGGTTGGGTTGCTTTTAGAGGAAACTGTAGATAAAGTCTGAGCTGTGACAAAGGCACTTTATCATCATCTTCTTTTCCTTTTTTTAGTTCCCCTCCCTTTTTTCTGGCAGAGAGGGTGGAGGCCATGGTCATGAGCAGGAATTTAAAAGGGAAACGAAAGACAAAAAGCAGGAGACTGCTTTTGCCCCGTGGAATCTCAATGGTAATTTTTGCTTGCGAGTCACTCCTTACTGGCTTCATCAGTGGAGAGGACAAAATCACCCACATATCTGCAGTGAGGACTTTAAAAAACAGAGTGGAATAAAGGGATGGAGTGATTTATTTATTTATTCATCTAACAAATATTTATTAAGTGCCCACTGGTATGGGGCTAAAGTTACTGTGGTAATGGGGTTGGACATATCCCTGCAGGAGACCAAAGGTGTCTCCCTCACTAGCTAACTGCAAAACATCCACAATTTCAACCATTTCTTACCCTGATCTGTCCTCCTGCCTTTATCTTCAAAGCTAGCAGTGTAGCATCTTCAAATCATTCTCTGCTTTTAAAAACTTTTATTTTTTGTAGAGACGGAGTCTCCCTATGTTGTTCAGGCTGGTCTCGAACTCCTGGCCTCAAGTGATCCTCTCACCTCGTCCTCCCCCAAAATCTGGGATTACCAGCATGAGCTACCTGCACCCAGCCTCCTACAGCCCTCTAATAAGGACTCTTGTGATGATATTAGGTCCATCCAGATAATCTGGGACGGTATCCTCATCTCAAGATTCTTGATAATATTTGCAAACTCTCTTTTACCATTTAAGCAAATGTATTCACAGGTTCCGGAAATATGACATAGGCATCTTGGAAGCCACTCCTCAGGTAACCAAAATTCCATTTTGAGATATTTACCAAGTGGGTCCTTAATATATAAACAAAACAGGCTGGGTGCAGTGGCTCATGCCTGTAATCCCAGCGCTTTGGGAGTCCTAGGTGGGTGGATAGCTTGAGGTCAGAAGTTTGAGACCAGCCTGAGCAACATGGCAAAACCCTGTCTCTACTAAAAACAAAAATTAGCCAGATGTGGTAGCATGCACCTATAAACCCAGCTACTTGGGAAGCTGAGGCATGAGAATTGCTTGAATCCAGGAGGTAAGTTTGCAGTGACCCGAGATTGCACCACTGCACTCTAGCCTGGGTGACAGAGATAGACTCTATGTCAAACAAAACAAAACAAAACATGATTATTAAAATTTATAAAAGTGTATATTAAGTTGAATTAATATCTATCTGTTTTACTCATTTCATCAACAAGTATTCCTAAATATCTATATGCAAGGCTTTGCCCAGTCTTCCCACTGTCAGCTTAAGAGCTCCTCCTTCTCTACCTTCCTCAGGAGGATTGATTCTCCATTCTCAGCATCTATATAGAGCCTGGCCCAGAGTTGGAACTCCCTAACTGTTGACTGACATTATTTCAATGACGTTTCTGTGTTTCTTCTCTCTGCCAGCCTCTAAGCCACCATTCCTTAAAGCACGTTTCACAAAACACTTGTCTCATGAGATTACGTCACATACAAACAGTTCTATGGTCAAAATATTTCAGAAAACACTACATATTTTACCCTCTATATTGGAGATTCGCAGTAGTGTGCATTGGCTTATTAAAGACTCTGAGAGGTCCTGCAGTGGCACGGGGTAGGAGTGGGGAGAGGTAATTTAACATGGAATTTTCCAGATTTACTTGCCAATGGAATTCCTTTTCCTACAAAATTGATTAACATCACATTTTGAAAAATATTGCTCTAAGGTCCTTGGGGTAAGAATCAAATTGTGTCCTTCTTTGTATCTTTTGTGGCTGGTGTGTCCCTGGGATACTGTGGATGCTTAAAAAATATATGTTGAATGAATGCATTAAACAAAAGGAAAACCAAGTTGATAAGACAAGGTCACTTCTCTCAAGTTGCTAAAAATGAAGAAGACATATGTGTAAATAATTATTTATAGTACTAGATAAATTAAAAAGCGATCTAAGCTACAATTGTTAATAAGAAGGAGAAAATCAAATCCAAATGCTGAAAACCAACCTGAGTTAAACAGAACTGAGCCAGGTTACTCAAGCTGCCCTTTGAACTTTGTGGACTGCTCTCTTTCAGAAAGGAACAAAGAAAATTCGATCTGTGCCGCACAGAACAGAACAGAAAGGAATAGCTGTCTTCAGATAAAAAATGAAAATTGTTATGGAAAAGATTAAGCTAGGATTAAAACTCCAAGTCAGGTCTCTATTGCGCCCCGAGTGATGGCTGAGAACCCACTACTCATGTCCAATTGTGTCTGTGAACCACAGGCAGTCAGTTTGAGGGAGTGAACCCAGAGCTGGCTGCCAAAGGTTGGGCATGGATTTTCCAATCCCAACCACCATCATTTATCAGAAATGAAGGTTCTCTTGACACAGGAAGCAGGAATGGCCTCGCTCTGAGATGGCGCCAAAGGCCAGGGCAATCATGGATGAACCAGCCACTCCAGCAGCTTTGCTGGGTTCCCCTGTTGGTTGAATCTAAGAGCTAATTCAACCCAGGTCATGAAGTGGCAGCAGCCAGTCTTTCCTATGTGTTCTGCCAAAGTCACTAGTTCAAGCGAGAAGGGAAAGAAGTTGGTATGGCTCCATAGAAGAGGCAAAAGGTTTTGGGACCACCAGAAAGATGTGGGTTTGAATACTGGCTTTGCTGTCCATGCCTGTACGCAAGTTACTTAACTTTTATGAGCCCATGCCTTCAGTTGGGAAATCTGAATATACCTCTGCATAGGGTTGTTGTAAATCCTAGAAGTAAAGTTTACAAAGTATATGTAGTAGTCACTCAGTAAACAATAGTAGGATAGCATTTATAATTAAAAATGCTTATTAGTAATATAAAATTATAATATTAACATGATAAAATATTAATAAAGGATATATTTAGAATAATATTTTAACAGTAAAAAATGGCAGGATAAAATTTGTGAGTAACTAATTTTGCTCTCTTATACTTGTTTCAGGATTTCTTTTTATTTTATAACTTTGCTCAGTATTTGGAAAGTTGTTCATTCTGGGCTTATTGCCTCAGGGAATAGTGGAACTAGCAGGGAAGCAAATAAGAAAGAACCTCTTCTGGATTTTCGGTTTCAAAAGCCAGACAATGAAGGAATAAAAAAGAAGACTCATGATACAGACTTGCCCTGACCAACATGGTAGCCACCAGCTAGCCGCGGCTATTGAGTGTCCGAAATGCGGCTGGTCTGTGTGCTGTAGGTATCAAACACACACCAGATTTCAAAGACTTAGTGCAAACTAGAATGTAAAGCACTACAGCTGAATGTTTGTGTCCCCTGAAAATTTGCTTGCTGTAACCTAACCCCCAATGTGATGGCATTAGGAGGTGGGACTTTGGGAGGTGATTAGGTCATCAGGATGGAGCCCTCATGCATGGGACTAGGATCTTTGTTAAAGAGGATCCAGAGTTTCTGTGCCCTTCTGCCACTTATGAACCAAAAATCTGTCCCTCACCAGATATCCCTGCCAGTGCCTTGATCTTAGACTTCCAGCCTATGGAACTATGAGAAATAAATTTTTGTCATTCATAAGCCACCTGCTTTATGCTATTTAGTTATAGGAGTCTGAATGAACTAAAAAAGTTATTAATTTTTAAAACAAATGAAAATATTTTATTGAATTAAGTAAAATGTATTATTACAATTAATTTTATCTGCTTTCTTTCTTCTAATGTAGCTACAGAGAATAAACACATGTAGTTTACGACTGCAGGCACATTATGTCTCTTTGGAACATCACTTGGCTGAGACAATGAAGGAACAGAAAAGACTTATGGTGTCGATAATTGATCTGATTGAAAACATACTCAGTCTGAGCAAGGTTTCTTGCTGCTAAAATTAGAAATGGATTCCTGGACTGGGTGAGGAGGGTCAAAGGCATGCCATGAGAACTAAGATGCAAGTTCATTCTTGTGACCTGCGTGACTCCTAACTCTGTAGCCTTAGACCTGGAGAGGAGATGCGTTGTCCCCAAATAAGGTTTTGGGATCAGAGGCAAGGATATTTGTGCCTCCTTTGCCAGCTAGAGTTCTGGTGTGGCAGCAGGAGTCCAGAAGGAGGACTGTATGGTCACCCCAGCAAACTGGGCCTTAACCTCATTATGTTTCCCACGCTCCAGGAGAAGAATTCCCACACATCCCCAGAGTGGCACAGACATAGGAGAGCAACTAACTGCCAGATTTGAAGAAGCTTTGCAGATAGGATCAGGGGCTGACTCAACAGGAACCTGAACGGACTGACAACCTAAGAAGATAAAGGATGATGGGAGTTTCCTTGCAAATTGTCTTAGGCCACATTCCCTAGAAACAGAGCTCAAGATCAGGATTCTTTTGGAAGTGACTTCTTGAGGTAGGGTTTGCAGGAGAAACCTGAAAGCAAGAAAGGAAGGCAAACAGAATAGGGCAGGGGAGGAACTTAGGCAGAGACATAGCTTCAGGAGTAAACCAGGCCCTGCCTGATCCCACAGAGTCCTGCAATGTGAAGTTGTATCACAGAATTTGTTCCATCTTGAGGCATGAAGGCTGAGCTCTTATGCAGCTCCATCAATCATTAGTTACAGAGGAACCTCAAGGGGCCTTTTTAAAAATCATCTTCCAGGCATTTCTAAGAGAAGTGACTCCAGTCAGTGAGGGACAATACTCCTGAGAAGGGTGCAAACCTTCAGCAGCCAGGGGATGAGAGCAGAGTCTGGGAAAGAGGACTGTGCTGAGTGCCCACAGCATCTGCCACATGGAGAGGGGTCAGCAGGACAGCAGATGAACCCCCTTCCATTGCCTTGGCACAATGGAAGTCTCATTCTTGGCACTGGGCAACAACTCTCAGGAGAGAGGGAAGATCCTAAGTTGGTAGAAATTAATTTTTTCCCATCCTTGTTGATAGGGAACTTGATATAGTAAGTAAGGCAAAGAATTAAAAAATAAAATTTTATTTCTTGTATACCTGAATTATGGACTGAGATTCACTCTTCATTGTAATGATTACAAGGTACAGCAAGCTAAATAAAGGTGGGTATAAGACGTTTATGAGAAAAAAGAGGTATGTCCAATGGCAAATATATATGCTTTTCTTATAAAGTAAAAACAGACTGGGCACAGTGGCTCATGCCTGTAATCCCAGTGCTTTGGGAGGCTGAGGAAGAAGGATGGCTTGAGGCTAGGAGTTCGAGATCAGCCTGGGCAACACAGTGAGATATCACCTCTACAAAAAAAAAAAAAAAAAAAAAAGTAAAAATCAACCAGATGTGGTGGTATATGCCTGTAGTTCCAGCTACTTGGGAGGCTGAGGCAGGAGGATTACTTGAGCCCAGGAGTTCAAGGTTGCAGTGAACAATGATCACTCCATTGCACTCTAGCCTGGATGACAGAGAGAGAGAGACACTGTATCAAAAAAAAAAAAAAAAAAAAAAAGTAAAAAAGTAAAAACAAAAAAAACAAGATTTATAAACCTTGTCCAGTATGGGCTATTGGTAATTCTGGTGAGAAATATTTACACATTCCAGTGGTTACATGATGCAATTTCCAGGTGGATATTACATGGACTGTGACGAACCTGGAATGATGGTACTGACACCGTAAATATCTCATTAGCAGATTGCCTCAACCTATAAAAAAGAAAGCTTTTACTGATTTATTCATGTGGTCACCATATTTTCCAGAGAATTTCACACACATTTAGATGTGTTTAATCCAAGGGAAAAACAATCATCTGGACTGGAGGAAGTTGCCAATAGCTCACGGGACTAAAATTTCTCATGTGTGTCGTTTAACATGGGTCCACGTAACAGGTTTTTCCTGTCTGTATTTGTTTGACAGATTAATTAAATCAATTTCAATTTACATTTTTTATCCCATTCTAATTTAGAAACTGTCAGCTAAGACTTAGAAAGCTCAGAAAAAAAGTCAAAAACAATGAAAGGGTAAGCCCCCACGTATATGGAAAAAAAAAAAAATACAAATTTGCCAAATGTTTGCCAGCACTAAGGGTACTGGTAAGTTCTTCTTTCCATTTCCCTTCCAAATGCTCCAGCTCATTACACTGCTTTTCCCTTAATTTGATTTAGAACTCATATGCAGTCTTTACTATGGTGTTCTTAACTACTTGCTGTACAATTTATCTGATTCTATAAGGCCATTCACTTACTGAACTTAATGAATATTTCTTGGGTATCTACCACATGCCAGGTGCTGAGCTAGGCAGCAAGGACCCAATGGTATACAGAACAGGTCCTGCTCCTGTCTTTATGAAACTTATAACAGGTACACGGTCATCAACTGGGCTAACAGAAAACATCAGATCTTTGTTTTGAACCTGGTTTCTGTTTTTGTTTTTTTTTTGAGACAGGATCTCGCTTTGTTGTCCAGGCTGTAGTGGCATGGCATGGCCCACTGCAGCCTCCACTTCCTGGGTTCAAGTGATCCTCTCACCTCAGCCTCCAGAGTAGTTGGGACTGCAGGTGTGTACCACCATGCCTGATAATTATTTTATTTTATTTTTTTATAGAGACAGGGTCTCACTATGTTGCCCAGGTTGGTCTCGAACTCCTGGGCTCGAATAATCTTCCTGCCTCAGCCTCCCAAAGTGTGGAGATCACAGGCCTGAGCCATCATGCCTGGCCTCTAATGGTTTTTTTTCAAACTAATATTTATAGCTAGTCATAGAAACATTGAATAATATCTACTGTTCATCAAGGCAAGGTACTTGGGGCTTTAAAGATGTCCTCACCACTTCATCCTTATCATAACCCACTTATTCCCAGTATACAGAGGGGGGACTTTGACTCCAAGCCCACACAGTAGACCAGGCCCTAACTTCTGTTTTTTTTTTTTTTTTTTTTTTTTTTTTGCTTTTCCCCTTGAAATTTTTTAGTGCATTGTGTGTATTATCACATCAGTCCTATTCCTTCTGTCTTAAAATCTGTTTCTTGGTGGTAATTTACATCACCTACTCTGACATACCCTCGATTTTGATGTCACATTGGAAGGGAATTGATAAATCAGTGCCTGTGAGGAACCATGATGGTACCAAACAGAGAGAGATTAGGGTCTGTTAATGAAAATCTTTCAGAACTAAAAGTCTGCATCTCTGACAAAGGGCTCTCAGGTGCTACAGCAAAGATAATTTTTCCATAGGTAAATTTGCTCCTTCTTCCTTAGCAATAGAACACACATTCTTTAGCTGAGACCATGATCATCCAAAAGAAAGATGACATCTCCCAGTTTCCTTTGCAGCTAAGGTGACCATGTCATTAAGGTTTGGCTAATGGCATGCAAGCAGAGTGGTCTGTGCAGTTGCCAGGAACCATGCCCTGAAAGGAAGGTGATGTGTCTTTTTACATCTGTTCCTGTTGGCTAGAACACAGATATGAAGGCTGAGGCTCAAGCAGTCAGATTGGAAGTAGTGTGTTGATGACAGCAGAGCAGGAACTTGGAAGGAGCCTGCATCTGATGATCAGGGAGCACCTCACCAGCCCTGGACTGCTTATCTTTGGACTTTGTGTAAGAGAGAAATCAACTTCCATCTAGGTTTTGTGACTTTGGGTTTTGTATTACTAGCAGCCTAATTTAATCCTAATGAAACAGGCACTGTGACAGAAAATAAGAATATCAGCCAGTGACTTTCCTGGTATCTCTGAGTCAGGGAATTAATGGTTCTCCCTGCTTATGATGCTTATCCATATACTGTCCTTAAGCCAGAATGAAACTTGACAAGGAAATAGGGCTTATGAATGATCAGAAAACATTCTGGCAATCACATTTCAGGTGGCAAAACCCCTGCTCCAGGAAAATCCTGGGAGAGTCACCTGCCCCTCAGTCTGGCGTTGGTGCAGCTTTCCCCTTGATAAGCACGTGTCTGTGAAAACAGCTATTGCCTCTATCATACCAGCCTCTAGAGTCACTTACCCAGCCCAGAGGAGTTACAAATTACGCGAATTGTCTCATATACAAAATGACTTTGTAAAAAGAAGCCCAGAGAACAGGGAACAAAGAACAGGATCAGAGCTGAAGTTTGAAAATATTGGTACAGGATGGATTGGGGCTGGGGGTGGAAAATTGGGAACAGTGAGAAATATTAGGAAGGCAATGAAATAATCTAGGAGGCAAACATTGAGAGCTGGAGCTAAGGCATTGGGAGTAGGAATGTAAAGGAAGCAACAGTTGAATTAGAATTGTTGTGGGTGTGAGATTACATAGCGATTATTCATAAAGGGAAAAGAAGGCAAAAGAATGAGAGCTAGCAAACGAGATGAAAAAGGTTGAACTATAAGGGTAGGAGGAAAAGGAAGAGAGTGAGCATCATGGAACAGGGTACGTTTTAAAGGAAGGAGTGGTCAACAGAGTCAGAAGTACTAAAGAGGTCAAGAAGGATAAGAAGAAAATCTATCAATTGGCTTATTATATTGGTTTTGGCAACATGGTTGCCATTGGAAACTCCGCCCTGAGCAGATCTGCTAAACTAACGTGCATGGAAGCCAGATTGCAGTTGACTGAGGGATTAAGACCTTTCTCCATCCTAGAATAAAGGAAGGCGTGGGATGAAGGGTTGTTTCTTTGGGAAGACAGGAACTGCTAACACAGACCTCAGGTGAAAGCAATTCTTACAAGAATCTTGGTTTGATATCATAGAACACTTTCAATTCATACTCATGTTGTCTTTGGCTCCTGGAAATGGTGTGAATAAAAAACTTCAGCATTGTGACTGCCTTTAACTTTTTGGATGTTTTGACTACTACCCATTCAGTTGGGCCAAAATCAACTAAGAAATTATGCACATGGGTATGATAGTTAAATACCAAATGTTTACTGTCTGTCCCAAGAGATAGTACAAAAAAGTTCTGCTAATTAGGTCCTGTTTACATTTCCATTATCACGGCTAATTACCTGTTTTATTCAATGATATGTTTTATTAATTATCACGAGTGCTCTTGGTTCTCAGCCTATTTTCAACATCTTACAATGCTTTCTTTATTTCCTAGGTGTACTTACCAGCCCAGATTTTGTTTGTATTAAGAAAGCAATAGATACATGGAAGATGACGTGCAAATTGCAGAATCTGCCCCTGTCTTTGCTCTTTCAATGGAGAAATGCGATCAGAAACTGGTCACATTCTAGAATTAGAGATGACTAAGTTATTAAGGTTTATTTTGTGTAGCAGTTCTCACTCTTTTTGACAATGGGCAATGCTTTACGATTAGTATTGAAACCACAAAGACTTATTTATTCTGTTACACGATCTTGATGGGCATTATCTCATATAACCCTCAGAACCCCTTATGAGGGAGTGTGATAGTCCCTCATAAGGGGTTCTGAGGGTTATATGTGTGGGTTGTTCACACAATTTTCTGCCTCTTTCTGGGACTTGACTTTAGAGGCAGGGCTTGGGCACTGGACCAAACTGAGGACTAGCTAAAACACGGACAAAGCAGAAGCAGCTTTCCATAACACATGTCCACCAGTGTGCCATGTCAGTTACCACTGCCGTGGCAACCCCCCAGAGTTACCACCCCTTTCCATGACATTTCTGCATCATCTGTCCCTTAATTTGCAGGTAATTAAAAGTGGGTATAAATATGACTTCAGAACTGTCTTTGAGCTGCTACTCTGGACGCACTGCCTGTGGGGTAGCCCTGCTCTGTAAGGAGCAGTGCCTCTGCTGCTGCTCTACCCTGCTGCTTCAACAGAAGCTGCTGTCTAACACCACTGGCTCACCCTTGAATTATTTCCCGGGAAAAGCCAAGAACCCTCCCAGGCTAAGTCCTAATTTTGGGGCTCAACTGCCCTGCATCAGTAGGATTGCATTTTTTGTTTCTTTGAAGTTAGGTGGGGACATGTGACTTATTTGACCAATGGGATAAGAGCGTTAGTAACGTGGGTCACTTCCAAGGGAAACACTGAATTACCAGTGTGAGATGACACAGCACTCTCTGGTCCTCTTCTATTGTGACTATAGAAGCACAGAGATTGAACTTCTGTTAGGCAGGGGCCCTGAGTGATGATAACAAGGATTACAGCCTATTACTGGTGTGTGAGGGGCATGAAGTGTAGGAGAGAAATAAACTTTTGTGTGTGAGCTAAGTCACTGATTTTGTGAGGTTATTATGGAAACAATATAGTCTATCTTGACAAATATAAGGAGAGACTATTATTATTCTCTTGTTTCCGAGGAGGAATGGGAGGCACAGAGCAGTTAAGAAATTTATCCAAGGCCACACAGGCAGGAAGGTGGAATCAACAGTCAAACCTAGATTTTTCTCAGTCTTAAATGATGTCTTTAACAACTACACTATTCTTCACTGCCTTCCAATTAGTTGTGGGAATTTACAGTCTCAATAGAAAATATTTGTACCTGTCATTTTTAAAGCTGTCTTCTTGAAAATTCTTATGTATGAAGGAATCATTGTGCGAAGTGATGTGATAGGTTTCCAAAATGCAAATGACTTTTTTGGGTCAGGGCTCCCCACAGCCAATGCCTATGGTTCTGCAGGCCTCCTTTCAGCAAGGGAGCAGCCTTTCCAGTTTCCCAGATTCTTCTGTCCCTCTTGATCTGTAAGATCCAGTGTCTGGTCTTAGGACCCATGTCTGAAACCTGTGCCTACACCTTCTCATATTCCCATGTCCTTAGCTCAAGGACTTACCACTCTGCCTTTAAATATTCTCTTTATTTCTGACTTTATCAAGCCCCAAATTAAAAATCTTTTTATTCTGTATAGGTGATTCCTAGATACTATTCATGCTACAGAAAATAGAAATACTGTACAAAATGTAACAAAAATAGCAAAGGACATGACTGTTCATAAAATAAGTAGGATTTAAAGGTTTTAAGACAGCAAAAACTATAGTGAAAAATAGGAAATTATGAAAAAAGAACTTGGACGCTTAAACAATATGCAAATAAGTCTTTTATCAATGAAAATTATCATTATATTAAAAATTCAATGAATAGATTAAGTAGCAGGTGGACTTTGGTTGAGGAAAAAATTAGTAAACTGGAAATTAGATTTGAGAAAATTAACCAGAAAAGGGGTTAAGAGATACAGAGGAAAAAATGATAAGGTCTCATTATAGGTTACTAGAAGGATAGATTAGAATAAACGGGGGGGATGGCCAGGCGTGGTGGCTTATGCCTGTAATTCCAGCACTTTGGGAGGCTGAGGCAGGCAGATCACTTGAGGTCAGGAGTTTGAGACCAGCCTGGTTAATATGGTAAAACCTCATTTCTATTAAAATTACAAAAAATTAGCTGGGTGTGATGGCACACACCTGTAGTACCAGCTACTTGGAGAGCTGAGGCAGGAGAATTGCTTGAACCTGGGAGGCAGAGGTTGTAGTGAGCTGAGATCACATCACTGCATTCCAGCCTGGGTGACAGAGGGAGATTCTATCTCCAAAAAAAAAAGAAAGAAAGAATGGCAGGGAGTGGGAAAGTTGAAGAGATATTAGTTGAGAATGTATCAGAAATGATAGAAGATATAAGTATTTTTTATTTTATTTGAGTACTTATTTTAAAGTAGATTCCTTGACTAGATTTATGATTGAAATAAGACTCTGGTACCCAAATAGTGAAAAAATAAGCTGCTCATTTGAAAATTGTGCCTTGATGAGGATTATTTCTATAATTATGAGTCTACTTTATTGAAGTCCAGTAGGATTATTTGTGAAACAAAATAAAATAGCTATAGTCAGGCCTGAAGATTATGAGAACGAGGAAGTCATACATGTAAAGCTATTGTTCCAACCTGTATTGTGCATAGAGATCAGAAGATGAACTAGTAAAAATGCAGATGGCTATCTCTTACTCCAAAATCACTAGATTCAGTTAGTCTGGCCCAGCAGGTTGTGCCTTTTCTAAGCACCAGCCCAGTTTATTTAATGCAGGATCATCCTTGAACCTCACTGTAACATACATGGTTCTTGCCCACAGTTGCCTCAATGTTGTACTGCTTTGAATCTTGTTGCTTAGGTATGGAAATATTGGCTCTGGTGTACAGGGACTGCCCATCCTCTAACAGCCAAGTCATTTCCTGAGATAGGCTTTAATATCAAGAAAAACTTTGAAGTCCATTGTTTAATAACTTTACCTTTTTAATCAAAAAAGGAAATAAAAATAAACCTCACAGCATTTGAACAAAAGAACGTAGTTTTAGTAAAACAGTAAAAAGAAATCCTGATAACAAAATTACTGATAAATTCACTTGACAAAAACAAGGGTATTCATAATCCATTGGCCTATTTAGCGGAGTTTTAGAATCAATTTAGAATTAAATTTAAACTTGACTTCTACCATGTAGACAAAACTCCTGAAGGATGGAGGTAGCCTGGTATAACAGAGTGAGTACAGACATTCCTGTCAGAAGACCTAGGTTGAATCTTGAGTCTGTCAATCCAGCCATGTGATATTACCCTCTAGTGATAATGTACATTAACATAGCTTGAAGATATTTCTTTTTGTCAGCCAGGACATTATTCAGTCCATCTTCCATGAAATAATTAACTTTCATCAGTACTAATATGCCAACCAATGTGGGATTTCCACCCAGCCATCATTGACACTCCCCAAATAGCCCCTTAGGAAAGGACTGCCACCATTATAATGGTGATAATGTATCACCTCTAGTGAAAATGTACATAAATTTCTTAGCCCAGTTATTAGCATTATGTATAATCATGACTATTGTTATTTATCTTCTCCTCCCCTTAATCAATAAGATGAAGAACATGATGGTGTTCTTCCCTAACTTTGTTGTGAGGATTATTAAATTAGATAATTAATAGGCTACACATTTAGTGCTTATGACATGCTAGGCATAGTTCTAAGTATCTTACATGCATTAACTCATTTGATCTTTACAACACCCTGTGAGGTTCTCCCCATTTTACAGATGAGGAAGCTGAGGCTCAGAGATGGAAAGTACATTACTCAAGGTCACACTGCTATAAGCGGTAAAGCTGGACTATCGTAGGAAGAGCTTAGTCTGGTACCCAGTACACAGTAGGCTCTTAATCATGGACAGCATTCATGGTGTTGTGTGTAGAGAGAACCTTTCCTAAGAGGCTGACTTAGCAGTGTCAATGACAGGTGGGTGGAAACCCATGTTGGTAGGCATATTAGTACTGATGGAAGGTAATTCTTTCATGGAGGATGGGTTGAGTAATGTCCTGGCTGACAAAAAAAAAAAATCTCTAAGCTATCAGCTGCAAATGAGGGTGGACATATATTTAAATAGGAGTTGGGCCCAATTCATCCCATGTGGTCCCCAAATTAATAGTATCTATGAAGGAACTAAATAATTGTCATACTTAGAAATGTTCCCTTTTAGTCCGGAGAGAATGATTACGCTGCAAAGATGCAGTTCTTAAGAGTGGATGAAGGAAAAAAACCCTTCTCTTATATATAGTTATATTCTGATGGGCCAGCAGTAGATGCAAGAAAGGCAGTGATATTTACGTTGATCAGGGACAGATGTTTAACATATTTTATGTAAGAATTGTAGACAAAGTTAACTGACAAAACAGACTGTTTCTTGAAACATTGGACAGATGGAACCAAAAGATATACTCCTGAGGACGCTGAACTCCTCAAAGTGACTCTAATTTAAAAATAATAATAATTAGTCTTGATCAAAGCACTTCAGTGGTGTTCAATTCTTTTGTCTCTGTTCACTTTACCATAGCTACAAAGGTATTTCAGATGTAAAACTTCTCTCTCTCTCTGTATGTGTCTGTGTCACACATGTGTGAGTACTCCTGGCTTCAAAAACATATTTTGTTTTATTTTCTATCATTCACTGTGGGAAATAGTGTGCTGTGCATATTGTTGGCTTTCTCCCCAGCATCTGCTCCCCTCCCCTCTTTCCAACAGCCCTTGATTTCCATTTGGGGATCTGTGGTCGAGGGAGACTGATTCCACACCCAGCTCCATATCTTGTCACTACTGTGATCCAAAGCCTCCTCTTGCTCCCTTTCCTACTGAGAGTGAAAAGGCAAAATTTCCACTGGCTGTGAGGTCCAACACCATCTGATCCTATCCTGCCCTGATCTTGTCGCCTCGCTTTCCCTGCCCCCTCACTTTGCTCCTTTAAAATGATCCCCTTGCTGCTTCTCAAATATGCCAGGCAGGCTCCCATCTCTTCCTTTCTCTAGATCTCTTAGGGCAGGGGTCCCCAACCCCCAAGGCTACTGACTGGTATAGGCCCCTGGCCTGTTAGGAACTGAGCTGCACAGCAGAAGGTGAGTGGTAGGCAAGTGCAACCATTACTGCCTGAGCTCCATCTCCTAACAGATCAGCAGCAGCATTAGATTCTCATGGGAGGGCGAATCCTTTTGTGAACCGTACATGTGAGGGATCTAGATTGCTCACTCCTTATGAGAATCTAATGGCTGATGATCTGTCACTGTCTCCCATTACACCCAGATGGGCCCCTCTAGTTGCAGGAAAACAAGCTCAGGGTTCCCACTGATTCTACATTATGGTGAGTTGTATGTATAAATATATAATTATTTCATTATATATTACAATGTAATAATAAAAGAAAGTGCACAAAAAATGCAATGTGCTTGAATCATCCTGAAACGATCCCTTACCCCTAGTCTGTGGAAAAATTGTCTTCCATGAAACCCGTCCCTGGTGCCAAAAAGGTTGAAGACAGCTGAGTTAGGGAACATTTCACTGAATCAAACAAGCGAAGACCTTGATTGAATTGAATACTTTTGTCCAAATCCCTCATTTTTGCACCACAGAAAAAACATTCCAATAAAACCAGATTAATTTCAAGCATTCACCATTTAATGTTTCAAGAGGAGTTTGCACCAACATTCTGCCCTGGCAAGAATTTTAGAAGACGTGTATGAAGTCTTTCTTCTTGTGTTCATATAGAACAATGTGCAATTCAGTCATGGGGTGAAGGCTTTGTTTAAAGCAACTGAGAGTTATTTACTGGGAGGGATTTCAGTCTTGTTGCATTTACACAGCGTCAGCTATTCTGCTTATAATCACTTAATGAAAACTTAAAAATAAAAACATCTGGAAAGTGTGCCAACCAATGCCTACTTCACCAGTTCCACTTTCTGGCTTGTCTCAAGCAATTTTAATAACGTATGTTAACTCAACCGGGGTCTTGGAAGAATTCATGTCCTATAATCTGCCCCTGTCCACTGCTACGAGAGTTTTGGGAATAGGCCTATGAATTTAATAAAATACTTAAAATAATACTGCAGGAGACTAATATCTTGATAATTATGCAAAGAGTTGCACTTCAGATATATTATGTGCTTCTAAAAGGACGCAGTTTGCCTAGAATTCTGATGATTGTACTTTAAAAGAGCTGTGGTTAACAGGATCAAATTTAAATAGTTTTGATTCACAGATGACTCAAAATGAAATTCATGCAACTAACAGTTGGGAGGGATGGTGCTACCACTCTCTTGAGTTTGCCTTATAATGACTCTGTTTAATTTCCTGTTTTAAAGAAAGAACTTGAATGGAATTTCTTCTTAAGGGATTGTTTGGTTTAAACCTGATCCTCTCGAATGCTTTCCTAAATCCCTCCTTTGAGGATTTGGACTCTGGACTCACCTGAAGGTATCATTTCAGTTCTTGGATGAGAGACACACTCTTCATCATTCCGAAGCAATCCGAGAAAGTTCTTCCCAGCTACAAATGGCACCAGCAAGTGTACAAAGCACACTTTGTCCTGTGGAAAATGAAATTGTATTCTTAACAGTGCATCCTTGGGCTGAAATAGGAAGACCCTCCACCTGGGCATTAATGCAAGTCAGAATCATTAACGTTCACAACAGTCCACATTGCCGTTTAAGCACCTGATGTTCAAGGTATTTGGGTCTCATTTCATTCAATAACATAATACCTGCATTTATTAGCAACTCCAATTTGGACTTCTTACTATTCAATTCGGCTAGGAAAATTTATATTCAAACCAGAGACTTTAAGCTCAAGGACTTCATACTTCTTTTGCCATGGCAATTAGTGGAGCGAAAGACCTCCCAGCCTTTCACCCGAGTTCTCTCCACTTTCCAGGGGAAAAATAATTCAGTGATCACAATAAAGTTTCAGTGTCCAAGCAAATTCTTTTGGGATTATGCGTACATCTGTTTTAGCAATACAGGTAAGGATGACCTATTTCAAACCACAACACGTGAGATACATGCAAGTTTACTTAGTGGAAAGTTATAGGCTAGACATACTGCTCATACGAAGAGGAATTTCTTAACTGTGAAGTTAAGCAAACAATTCCAACAAACTTAATGAATAATTATGAGGCTAAACCAAGATTAATTTCAGGTAAAAACAAAACAGAACAAAACAAACCACCACTAGAAGACATTGAAAACTGCAGTCAAGTAAGATAACAAAGTACAACGTATACCATCCCCAAAAGCTCAGTGATTCCAATGATCAGTGGAGCCTACCTACACAGTAAGAGTTTCACAGCTCTGTGAAACTCTGCCTGGAAGACAGCTTTCTTAGTAGAATTCAGAATTAAGAGCCAAAGTAATCTTTTAGTTTCATTAATGAATATCAAATTTTAGGAATTCTGAATAATTCACTTCACAGGTTACTGTTATGTAGCACTGAATCATATATAAAAGTTCATATATTCACAAGTCATTCATGCAGAAGACCTAAAATAAATACCATGCATTTTAAGAAATTTAATAATTTACTTTTAAATAACTGTAGATTCACATGGAGCTGTAAGAAGCAGTACCGAGAGGTTCAGTGTACCCTGTACCCAATTTCCTTCAATGGTACTTTCTTGCAAAATTTTACTATTATATCACAACTATGATATTGACATTGATACAATCAAGTTACAGAACATTTCCACCTACTCAAGAATCCCTTATGCTGTCTTTTTATAGCCACATCCACTTCTCTCTTGTCCCTATCCTCTCCTTCTCTGTGGGCAACCAGAAATCTGATTTTCATTTTCATAATATTCTCATCTCAAGAATATTAAATAAGTGGAATGATACAGTATGTAACCTTTTGGAAAAGTGCCAGATTGTTTTCCAGCGTGACAATACCATTTTACATTCCCACTAGTACTGCATGAGTGATTTAGTTTCTTTGTGTGCTTGTCAGCATTTGGTGTTGTCACTATTTTTTATTTTAGCCATTCTGATAGGTGTGCAGTGATAGCTTATTGCAATTTGCATTTCCCTGGTGTCCGATGATGTTGATATCCTTGCATGTGTTTACTTGCCATCAGTATGTCTTCAGGGAATTGTCTTTTTCTGTCTTTTGCCCATTTTCTAATTGGCTTGTTTGCTCTTCCTACTTGAGTTTTGATAATTCTTTTAAATTTTGGGGCTATTCAACTGATCTATTTCATATTGAGTGAGTTGTGATAGTTTGTGTTTCTTGAGGAATGGGTCCATTTTATCTAAGTTGTCAAATTCGTTTGTGTAGAGCTGTTTGTAGTATTTGCTTATTATTCTTTTGATGTCTGCAAAATCTGTAATGATATCCCCCGTTTCATTCCCGATGTTGGTAATTTGTATCTTCTCAAGTCTTGCTCAAGGTTTGTCAATTTTATTGATCGTTTTTTTTAAAAGCTCTTTTTTGTTGACTTTTTCTCACAAAACTGTTTTTCTGTTTTCAATTTTATTGACTCCTGCTCTTACCTTTATTATTTTCTTCCTTCTGCTTGCTTTGGGTTTATTTCACTCTTCCTTTTCTAGGTTCTTTAGGTAGGAACTTAGATTGTTTATTTGAGAATTTTCTTCTTTATATACATGTAGTGCTATAAATTTCTGTTAGCACTGCTTTAGCTGTCTAACAAATTCTGATGTGTTGTATCTTTCATTTTCTTTCCATTCTCTGCATTTTAAAATTTCTCTTGAGACTCCCACTTTGACACAGGATTACTTAAAAGTCTGTTCTTTAGTTTCCAAGTTTTGGAGATTTCCCTATTATCTTTCTTTTACTGATTTCTAGTTCGCTTTCATTGTGGTCAAA
Organism: Aotus nancymaae; assembly: GCF_030222135.1. Taxonomy (NCBI): domain Eukaryota; kingdom Metazoa; phylum Chordata; class Mammalia; order Primates; family Aotidae; genus Aotus; species Aotus nancymaae. Next base: position 827,301 of record NW_026988460.1, read on the forward strand.
GAACATACTTTGTACTAGTTCAATTATTTTAAATGTGTTGGTGTTTGTTTTACGGCCCAAGTATACTACATCTTGGTATATGTTCTGTAGGCCCTTGACAAAATGTTTGTGCATTCATGTTCTTGACCTTGGTCTTGTAGTTTTCTGTTTTTGTTTTTTTTTCCTTTTTCTTTTAGAATTGCCTATTTGGTGTTGGTATCAGGCTAAAGCTAGTCTGATTAAATGAGTGAGGAAGTGTTTTCTCCTATTCTATGTTCTGAAAGAGATTGTGTAGAATTGATGGCATCTTCTTCAAATGTTTGGTCAAATTATCTGGGCCTGGATATTTCTTTTTTGGAAGATTTTTAAAAACACAAATTCGATTTCTTCAATAGTTTTGGCACTATTCATATGATGTATTTCATCTTGGGTGAGTTTTATTAGTTTGTAATTTTCAAGGAATTGGTGTATTTCTTCTAGGTTGATGAATTTATATGCATGTGTGGAATTGTGTGTGTGGGGGGGTGTGTTTCTTTTATGGCATTCCTTGTTATCCTTTCAATGTTTGTGGAATCTGTAATGATATTTCCCCCTCTTATTCCTGATATTGCTAATTTGTTCTCTTCTTGTTTTCCTTTGTCAGTCTTTCTAGAGTTATTAATTTTATCACTCTTTTGAAAGAACCGATTTTTGGTTTTATTAATTTTCTCTACTGCTATTCTGTTTTCAGTTTCATCGATTTCTGCTATTATCTTTATCATTTCTTTCCTTTGCTGTAAATCTGTTCTAGCTTTTTTTTTTTTTTTTTTTTTTTTTGCTTATTAAGGTAGAAACTGAGTTAAATGATTTGAGACCTTTTTTCTTTCCTAATGTAAGTATTTAATGCTACAAATTTTCCTGCTTTAATTGCATCCCATAAATTTTCCATGTTTTACTTTCATTTTCTTTTATTTCAAAATATTTTCTGACTTATCTTGAGACTTTCTTTTTGATCTATGGATTGCTTAGAAGTGGGTTGTTTAATTTCAGAATCTTTGAAGATTTTTCTGTTATCTATTATTGATTTCTAGTTTAATTTGATCATTGTCCAAGAACAAACTTTCTATTTCAGTTCCTTTTATTAAGTTCGTTAAGCTTTGGCTTATGAGTCAGAGTATAGCCTATCTTGGTGAATGTTTACTATGTTGTGGAAAAGAATGTGTATCTTGATGTGTCTTGGTGGAATGTTCTATATAAATCAATTAGATACATTTGTTTGAAGGTGTTGTTGAGTTCTATTGTATCCTTAGCAATTTTTCTGTTTCCTAGATCTATCTATTACTGAAAGAAGTTTGTTGAAGACTTCAACTATAATTGTGCATATACCTATAGCTATTTCTCCTTTCAGTTCTGTCAGTGTTAGTTTCAAGAATTTTGAAACTATGTTACTAGGTGCATAAACATTTAAGATTATTATGTCTTCTTGATGATTTAAATATTTTATTAATATCCAGTATCACTCTTTATCTCTGATCATATATTCTTTTAGAGCAGGCCTGCTGGCAGTAGATTCTTTTAGTTTTCCTTCACTGAAAACATATTTATTTCATCTTCATTTCTGAAGGAGTTTTCCACTGAATATAGAATTGTATGTTAACAGTTCTTTACTTTTAGCACTTAAAAAATGTTGTGCTATTCCCTCTGGCTGCCATGGTATTCTGAAGAGAAATCTGCAGGTACTTAAATTATTATTTCCCTCTAAGAAATGTATTGTTTTTCTCTTGCCATTTTCAAGAGTTTTTTTTTTTTTTATGGTTTTAGTTCAGTAATTTTATTATGTCTGGTGATGAGTCTCTTTTGGTTTATCTGCTTGAGTTTGCCAAGCTTCTTGAATCTGTAGATAAGTGTCTTTTGCCAAATTTGAGAAGTTTACAGCCATTGTTTTTTCAAATGTTTATTCAGCATTGTACTCCTTCTTCTCTTTTTCTGGAACTCTCATGAAGACACACGTTAGACCTTTTTTTAGTGTTTTGCATGTCCCTGAGGATTTGTTCATGCAGATAACCTGAGATTGGGAGTTCCAGACCAGCCTGACCAACAACATGGTGAAACCCTGTCTCTACTAAAAAATACAAAATTAGCCAGGTGTGGTGACACATGTCTGTAATTCCAGCTACTCAGGAGGCTGAGGTGGGAGAATTGCTTGAACCCAGAGGCAGAGGTGGTGGTGAGTCGAGATCCTGCCACACTGTACTCCAGCCTGGGCAACAAGAGTGAAACTGTCTCAAAAAAAAAAAAAATATATATATATATATATATATACACACACACACACACACACACTATATATATATTTTATATATTTCTCTTTATTGTGCATATTAATTTCTATTGATCTATTTTTAAGTTCACTAACTCTTTCTTCTGTCACCTCCAATCTGCTGTTGATCCCATACAATCAGTTATTAATTTTGGTTATTGTATTTTTCAGTTCTAAAATTACTATTTGGTTCCTTTTTATACTTTCTATTTATTTACCAAGACATTCTAGTTTTTAATTTATTCCAAGTGTATTTGTGATGCTTGTTGGAGCATTTGTATAGCAGCTGCTGTAAAGTCTTTGTCTGATAACTTCAGTATCTATGTCGTTGTAGTGTTGATGTCAGTTGAGTGCTTTTTGATGCAATTTGAGATTTTTCTCATTCTTTGTGTGCCCAGTAATTTGGGTTATATTCTAGGCATTTTGAATATTATATTATAAAACTCTGTGTCTTATTTAAATTTGATGAAAGTTGTTAAAATTTTTGCTTTAGTGGGCAAACTGGTTAGGTTCAGACCACAAATTCCAACTTCCACCTGTGGGAACTGCCGCCAGTGTGGTTTCCATTTTCTTTTCTCCTCCTCCTCCTCTTCCTTTGCTCCCTCCTCCCCCTCCTTCCTCCTCTTTTCTTCTTCTTCCTCCTCCTTTTTCTTTCTTCTTATTCCTCCTCCTCTACCTCTTCTCCTTTTACTTCTTCTCCTTCTTTCTCCCTTCCTCCTCTTCGTTCTTCTTCTTCCTTTTCTTCTTTCCCTCCTTTTTCTTCATCTCTCCCTTTCTCCCTTGTTCCTCCTCCTCCTCTTCTTCCTCTTCTCCTTCTCCTTCTTTCCCTCCTCCTCCTCTTTCTCCTTCTCCTTCTACTTCTTTTCTTTTCTTTTTTTTTTAACATTTACCAGTTTATTGCAAGAGATATTGCAAAGGATAAAGATGAAGAGACACATAGGGGAAGGTATAGGGGGATGGGCACAGAGCTTCCATGCCCTCCTGGACATGCCACCCTCTGGGAGTCTCCACATGTTCAGCTATCTGGAACCTTCTCATTTCCATTTTTAAAGCCTTGGCAGTGGAATTCTGATGCGTCCCACATGTGTGAGACTTCGGCCATAGTCTAACTGTTCATTCAATTCTCAAAGTTTTTTGGTTTGCTGATTAGGATCAGACTCATGAATGTGCAGCTTACAGTGAGTCCAAGTGTTCATAAAGAGCTATGGGGTTGCTTTCCTGAGCTCCCCCTCTGGTACTTTCCGTTTCCTAGTGTTCCTCTTTTTGGCCTTCTGGCCTGATAGCTGGGGCTTTAGTTACTTTCTGCCATGCAAATCTGCAACTGCTCAAATATCCAGGCCCATGTGGCAGGAGGATAGAGAAAGAATAAAATAAGATGCAGTGGAGGGGTTGTCCCACTCTCTTGGGATCACCACCCTATTGATGGGCAAGGAAGATGTCCTTCCCTAAGAGTTTTGGTTCCTGCTAGCCCCAGCTGTAGTCTCTGTCACTGCCTGCCTTGGATTGCTCAGGGGATAGGATGAGAGAAAACTGAGAGAAGAAAATCTAAAAAAACAAAAAAGAAAGTGGGATTTCCATATTGTATTCTAAGTGTCAGAAGTTTCCATTCCTCTCTTCCCAAGCCAGTAGTACAAGGCTTCTTCTAGAGTACTGCTTATACGGTGCTCCCATTTGAGTTTCAGGGTCTATCGTATTCAGGCCAGGGGATACAGGAGGGAAAAAGTGATAAACTCACTACCATTTTGGTGGCACTTCAAGGTCTAGTCTTCTTCCTCAATTCATCTGCTACTATTTACTTCTCAGGGTCCTCAAACAACTTCTCTACCCAACCTATGTAGATATATTTTCAATGGGAGATCCAGAGTAGAGTGTGCCTTCTCCATCTTACCTGGGTGGGACCTCAAAACACGCATTTAAATTTCACTTCACACCTATCACCTATCATAAAAAGGCTTAGCTCATACTCTGAGAATTACTGGTCAAAAGCAGGGTGTCTCAGCCTCCCATTTTTTCGAATACAGGAACAATTGTATGTTTATCAGCCTTTTAGTCATGACACAGTGCCATTAATGAAACATTGTGACTTAAGGTGTTAGATTCTCTAAGTATCCTTAAAAAGTTATATACCTGGATGATATTACTTTAGCTCTTGGTTAAAATGTAATCAAGACAGTGATTAAAGACAGACTCTGGTTTTTATCCAAAGTTGAGAAAAGAAAACGTACTGCTTTGGAAGACATTGCCCATTTTGTTCAGCATTGTTTAAATAAAACATTTCTCTTTTAATTTCATGTAAAGAAAAGGTTCATCGCTTCTTATGAACTCTCATGTTTCTTATGTGACTTAGTTTTTTTTCTGTTCTGGCTTTCAGAAATCTCAAATCCTCACGTATTTTTGGTTCAATTACACTGGCTCTCCTTAGCTAGGTCTCCTGAAATAACCATTTTTCCTCTATCATGTTACGTGTATCTATTTTTTTTTTTTTTTTTTTGAGATGGAGTTTCGCTCTTGTTACCCAGGCTGGAGTGCAATGGTGCGATCTCGGCTCACTGCAACCTCCACCTTCTGGGTTCAGGCAATTCTCCTGCCTCAGCCTCCTGAGTAGCTGGGATTACAGGCACGCGCCACCATGCCCAGCTAATTTTTTGTATTTTTAGTAGAGACGGAGTTTCACTATGTTGACCAGGATGGTCTCGATCTCTTGACCTCGTGATCCACCCGCCTCGGCCTCCCAAAGTGCTGGGATTACAGGCGTGAGCCACCGCGCCCGGCCACGTGTATCTATTTTATACTTATTATATGGATAGACACCAAATCATAAATGAATTTGATGCAATGGTAGGATTATTAGTCTCCTGTCTTTGATTCTCTGCCATTTTTGGTATTTCAAAAAATCATGCTGTTTTTTTTTTAAATATAAAACTTAAATGAAATAACTATGTTAAACCTGATGATGAGTACATGTGATTTTAGAATGGTTATTGACTTTGTATATACTTGAAGTTCTTCATAGTAAAAAGTTAAAAGTTTTTTTTTTTTAAAGAAATGATTACCCAGCTATTCTATTAATATTGCAGCTCTGGTATAAGAATAAAAGCACAATAATTGAAATAGAATAGCTAGACCTGCAATATTAATAGACTAGCTAGTCCTGAAGCTAGAACTAGCACATTAATTTCTGATGTATAAGTTGAAGATGCAATAATAAATCAGGAGGAAAAGGAAAGATTTTCAACAAATAGATATCTTGTAATATCTAGGTTAACTATTTGTACAGAAAAAGGTTTACTTTCACTGGATATAAAACCTCAAAATTAATTCTAGGCACACCTAAGAATTAAGTGGAAAAAAAGCTAAAGAAAAAAGAATCTAAAAACTAAGTAATTATTTATTGACCTCTCTATTTTCGGAAGAACTTCTTAAGGTAAAAACAAAAGAAAACAATCATAAAAGGTCAAAGATTTTATCATATAAATATTTCACACTTTGTATTTTGAAATTTAAAAAGCCACAATAATCCAACAACAAACTAGAAATATTATTTACAACAAATATCACTGGCAAAGCATAAGTAGTCTACGGCTATGCTAAACTTTTGTAAATGAATAAAATGAACAGTAAAACTCAAGCAGATAAACAGTCAAATGTCTTGATAATTCACAAAATAAGAAGTGGCTAACAAACATGCAAAAGAAGTATATTCTTCATTAATAACTTATTAAGGTAAATCACACCTGTTAGATATCAATTATCTGCCAAATGTGACAGTTTTATGGAAACTACGGTAAAATAGTTTTTTAAAATAATGATGATGATTTAATCAAGCTATTTTGTCAAGAGCTTTAAAGCTTTAAAATACTAAGCATTTGATCCAATAATTCACCTCAAGGAGTTTGTCATAAGGATAAACTTTATATCCTTAAGTTAGTGACATATATTCTTAATTCTAAACATATTCATATATAAAATATATAATTTTATATTATGTGTATGTGTATACACACATATATACATACATATGTGTATGTATACGCACACACATATACATATATAAGCTATATATACACATACATGTATATATGTACATAATATATGATTATATATTTTATATATAAATATGCTTAGTATTATGTAATAAAAACTTTACTGCAATGACTATATAAATGCTCCAACAAGCAATTGCACATACATTTGAAACAAATAAAAAACAGAACATTTCAGCATAAAAATAGAAGATATAAAGAATCAAATAGAAACACATAGACACTCACACACAGACACACACACATGCTCACAGATGTTTGCTGTAGTTTTAGAAAAAAATATCTGGAGACAACTTAATTGTTGACACTTCAGTAAATAATTGTATATTTGTATAAGGAATATTTTGTAGTCAATTTGACATAATATTATTTTTCTCCAGGGGCTTGTGATACAGGAAAAATGTGGAGTTATTGTTTAATGGATGTAGAGTTTCTGTTTGGGATGATGAAAAAGCTCTAGAAATAATGGTGACAATTATACAACATTTTTGAACGTTCTTAATGCCTCTAAGCTGTATGCTTAAAAGGATTAAAATGGTAAATTTTTATGTTATGTGTATTTTACCACAATATAAAAAGAATTATTTTGTGATGTAGAAAAACACATTATAAAAAAGATGTTACGTTAAAAATGAAAATGTTTGTACACATGTTAAAGGGAACCCACTGCTATTTTTTTTCTGTTAGAATATACTGATTCACAACTGAGGATGCATATCAGAATCACGAGAAGAGCTTTAAAAAATACCACGCAGAGACTCAACTAAAAAAGAAAACTTCAGGCCAATATCCATGATGAATATCGACACAAAAATCTTCAATAAAATACTGGCAAACCAATTGCAACAGCACATCAAAAAGCTTGTCCATCACGATCAAGTAGGTTTCATCCCAGGGATGCAAGGCTGGTTCAACATATGCAATTCCATAAACATAATCCATCACATAAACGGAACCAAAGACAAAAACCACATGATTACCTCAATAGATGCAGAGAAGGCCTTTAACAAAATTCAGCAGCCCTTCATGCTAAAAACCTTCAATAAACTAGGTATGGATGGAACGTATCATAAAATGATAAAAGCCATTTATGACAAACCTACAGTCAATATCATACTGAATGGGCAAAAGCTGGAAGAATTCCCTTTGAAATCAGGCACCAGACAAAGATGCCCTCTCTCACTACTCCTATTCAATATAGTATTGGAAGTTCTAGCCAAAGCAATCAGGCAAGAAAAAGAAATAAAGCATATTCAAACAGGAAAGGAAGAAGTCAAACTGTCTCTATTTGCAGACGACATGATTGTATATCTAGAAGACTCCATCGTCTCAGCCCAAAATCTTCTCAAACTGATAAGCAACTTCAACAAAGTCTCAGGATTAAAAAATCAGTATGTATAAATCACAAGCATTCCTATATACCAATAACAGACAAACAGAGAGCCAAATCAAGAGTGAACGCCCATTCACAATGCTACAAAGAGAATAAAATACCTAGGAATACAACTAACAAAGGATGTAAAGGACCTCTTCAAGGAGAACTGCAAACCACTGCTCAACGAAATAAGAGAGGACACAAACAGATGAAAAAACATTCCATGCTCATGGTTAGGAAGAATTAATATCGTGAAAATGGCCACACTGCCCAAAGTAATTTATAGACTCAATGCTGTCCCCATCAAGCTACCAATGACCTTCTTCACAGAACTGGAAAAAACCACTTTAAACTTCATATGGAATCACAAGAGAGCCCACATAGCCAAGACAATCCTAAGCAAAAAGAACAAAGCCAGAGGCATTACACTGCTGGGCTTCAAACTATACTACAAAGCTACGTTAATCAAAACAGCATGGTACTGGTACCAAAACAGAGACATAGACCAATGGAACAGAACAGAGGCCCCAGAAGCAACACCACACATCTACAACCATCTGCTCTTTGACAAACCTGACAAAAACAAGCAATGGGGAAAGGACTCCATGTTTAATAAATGATGTTGGAAAAACTGGCTAGCAACGTGCAGAAAGCAGAAACTGGACCCCTTCCTGTCACCTCACACTAAAATTAACTCCAGATGGATTAAAGATTTAAACATAAAACCTAACACCATAAAAACACTAGAAGAAAACATACGCAAAACCATCCAGGATATAGGCATAGGCTAGGACTTCATGACTAAAACACCAAAAGCAATGGCAACAAAAGCCAAGATAGACAAATAGGATCTAATTAAAGTTGAGGGCTTCTGTACAGCAAAAGAAACCACCATTAGAGCGAACCGGTAACCAACAGAATGGGAAAAAATTTTTGCAATCTACCCATCTGACACAGGGCTAATATCCAGAATCTACAAAGAACTAAAAGAGATATACAAGAAAAAAGCAACTTCATTCAAAAGTGGCGAAGGATATGAACAGACACTTTTCAAAAGAAGACATATATGAGGCCAACAAACATGAAAAAATGCTCATCATCACTGGTCATTAGAGAAATGCAAATCAAAACTACATTGAGATACCATCTCATGCCAGTTAGAATGACGATCATTAAAAAATCTGGAGACAACAGATGCTGGAGAGGATGTGGAGAAATAGGAACACTCCTACACAGTTGGTGGGAGTGCAAACTAGTTCAACCATTGTGGAAGACAGTGTGGCGATTCCTCAAGGACCTAGAAATAGAAATTCCATTTGACCCAGCAATCCCATTATTGGGTATATACTCAAAGAACTATAAGTCATTCTACTATAAAGACACATGCACACATATGTTTATTGCAACCCTGTGTACAATAGCAAAGTCCTGGAACCAACCCAAAAGCCCATCAATGATAGACTGGACAAAGAAAATGTGGTACATATACACCATGGAATACTATGCAGCCATAAAAAATGATGAGTTCATGTCCTTTGCAGGGACTTGGATAAATCTGGAAGCCATCATTCTCAGCAAACTGACACAAGAACAGAAAACCAAACACCACATGTTCTCACTCATAGGTAGGTGTTGAACAATGAGAACACGTGGACTCAGGGAGAGGAGCATCACACACTGAGGGCAGTTGAGGGGTTAAGGGAGGGACAGCAGGGGGTGAGAAAGGTGGGGAGGGTGGGGAGGGATAACATGGGGAGAAATGCTGGATGTAGTATACACCTAAAGTAAAATAAAAAATTAAAAAAAAAATCTTAAAGTGCTCAAGATCCACCTCACATTTATTGAACCATCACTTCCAGGGGATGACTTATTCTATTTTAGTTTTAAATTGTTTAAAAAAATAAAATCTGTAATTGATTTTAATATATGTCCCAGATTAAGAACTATTCTTCTAGATTATTAGAGACTGAGAGGAAGCAGAACAATTATAGTATAACCCCAAATGTGTAAAGATTAAAGGCAAATAGTTATACAAACCAAACACACACAGAGATTTACTAAGAAGTTATCAGCAGATATCTTTGTCAGATGGAATACAAGATATCTGATATTTCATTACAGTAGTGTGTGTGTGTTATGTGATTTCAAATTTTCCACAAAGGGTATTAGACATATAATCAGCAAAAAATTTTAAAAGAGAAGCAGTAAGCAAATCAGTGAACATGTTCCTTTTGAAGGGAGGTTTTCCATTTTAAAACTAGAGATTACCAAAAATCCCAACTTCTACTAAACTGAATGTTCTTGACAATACAGCCAAGCATGTTGTTTATATTCAGTCAGTTGAAATGTGAAAAAACAGAACCTACTTATGTTGGGGTTACAATATCGCAAAGGACCAATTCCTTCCCATCCTTTCCTTTTCTAACCTTGCTCACTAAAAGCACTAAATCTATGGGCTGTTGTGGTTTCACAGGGTCTTATCATGTGTACAAACAAATGGTATGGGTCCTTAGCGCTGCTTCTTTGGAGGTGGCTTCTTTATACTGATTTAACTCCTTCCTTACCTTAAGGCTTGAAATACATCAGGCAGAGCTTCAAAAAATCATTTCCTGGGAGTAAGACATTTTGACCAACACTTCAGTTTGTGTGAAATCCATTTTTCCTCTTGCTCACCATAAAATACCGTGCCCACCTCTGTCGGACTTTGGAAAGGAAGAGGATTTCGTGGGTCAGTGAGCACATTAGCTTTTAGGAGAGTGGAACTTGAAGGGCAACAGGTTGATTATGTTCTCTTCCAAAACACCACCCAGGCTGAGGAGCTGGATCGTCAGTTACTGAGGAAAGGCTCTGAGACCCAAACCAAATGGTTTCTGTGTTGGATGTCTTCCATCTGCCCCTCCAGGTCCACTCTCTGTAATTCCTTACCAAGCTCTGGGCAGAGACCTCACCAGTGGGCTCCCTTGCCCTCTGACTTTCTGTTAAATGCAGTCAGAGGCATTGTCAAGAAATATGAGAGCGAGGCCACAGTGCTCATTTCTCTTGCTCCTTCCTCTGCAGTTTGATGGTGTCTTTGTACTGAAGGCCACACCTCCTGTGAGGCCGCCCTCAAGTACAGCTAGAGCTACCCTCTCCAGTTCTAGGAATTTCCTGGTTTCGTCCCCTTTCCCCTTCAAGGTTGGGGTGATACAGCCCTTCTGCAGCTAAGCACAAAGTTCTGACCCACCCATTGCTGGTTTCCCTTAACCCAGCCCCCATTTTTATAAACAACTCTACACTTTCGTGAAATTCCCCTCAACTGTACCATGGGAGGGAGCCGTGTGTGCCCTGCCAAGACTTTAGGTCACACTTCTCTTGATGTTCAGTAATTTTTTTCTCATTATGCGTTCCCTGAAGAGCTAAGTATAACGTCTGCTAGCCGAATGGCAGGGATGGCTTCAAGATGAGGCCTCTTTACGTGATCCTGTGGGATGAGGAAAGCTTCATAGCAAAAGAAAAACATGTGGAGCCAGATGTGCTCATTGAAGTCAATCAACATTCATCAGGATTCACCCTCGACCTTCAGAGATTTCCTGATCTAAGTAAGTGCAGTCTCACAACATTGGCCATTGATAGTTTCTATCTAAAGTTCACACCAACAATCCAATCAACTCAATATCTGCCTTGAGAGTACAGTGAGGAGTGTTGGTTTAGGCAACCAACATATAGTAGATGTTCACTATTTGTGACACACCCTGTACTGACCCTGGAAACCTACCACATTTCACCTTAGTCTTCCCAACTCTCCATACAGCCAATATTATTACCACCTTACAGATGAAGAAAGCAAGGCACAGAAAGGTCAGGTATCTCGCCTGGGATGCACAATGAGCAGAAGACCCAGCATTCTGACTAGGCCTGTGGGACTCCAGCCAGGCAGGCTCTGAAGGTTTACAGAACGTTCTTAGAGAAATGACATTGCAGATGATAGCCTTGTACTTAAGGCCAGGCTCTCCTGGCCTGGCTGAATTACTTTGAACACCTTACTTAACTTTTCTCTTCTTTCTTTCTTTCTTTACTTATTTTTTGAGACAGTGTCTCATTCTGTTGCCCAGGCTGGAGTGCAGTCTCAGCTCACTGCAACCTCCACCTCCCAGGTTTAAGTGATTCTTCTGCCTCAGCCTCCTGAGTAGCTGGGACTATAGGCATACCACCACGCCTGGCTAATTTTTGTATTTTTAGTAGAGACGGGGTTTCGCCACATTGGCCAGGCTGGTTTCGAACTCCTGACCTCAACTGATCCACCTGTCTTGGCCTCCCAAAGTGCTGGGATTACAGGTGTGAGACACTGCACCTGGCCTGAACACTTTACCAAGTAACTTTTCTGAATCTTACTTTCCTTAACCATACAGAAGATAAAACCATTTCTACATTCCAAGTTAATTTTGACTATTAAAGAAATAACATGGAGGAAAGGATTTTTTACTTTTTAAGGGTTGTAAAAATACAATTTATTCCTTTGGTTGTCTTTGCCCAATGCCCCAGGACCTTGGAGGCAGTGAATCTGATTCCAGTTTCCATTTCCATGAGATATCCGACAATAGGCCAGATGACGTTTGACTTTCGCAGTAGCAATGGTAACAGTCATAATGATGACAGTAAAAACAATAATAATTATACTTCTATGAACAACTCACATTCACTGACCACTTACCATGTGCCAGGCACTTTCCTTGGATTAACTGATTTAATCCTCATACCCCCTCTGTGGGGAAACATCATTATTATTTTTTGGATGAGAAGACCAAGGTTCAGAGAGCTTAAGTAACTTGTCTGAGGTCACACTACTATGAAGAAGCCCCACTGGGATTTGAATTTACCACTGCCCCTGGAGTTGCACTGTTGAATACAGTAGTCACTAGTCATGTGTCACATAGCACCTGAAATGTGATTGGTTGAGATGTGCTGGGTTTTAAATACTTAATATTTAAAAAATAAAAACATTTCATTAATCATTGATTACATATTTTGGATACACTGGCTTGAATAAAATACATTATTAAAATAAGTGACAACTGTTTCCTTTTACTTTTTAAACACAGCTACTAAAACAATTTAAAATTACATCTGTCGCTTGCATTATATTTCCACTGGACGGCACTGGAGTGGAGCAAGAGCTCTGAGGCCCTGTCCCAGCCTTTGCTGGGTCTAATTCTAAAACTGCATCACGTAGAGTAGTAACAGAGAAAAGCAGACATTTGCTTTTCTTTTTAGACAGAGTCTTGCTCTGTTGCCCAGGCTGTAGTTCAGTGGCGTGATCTTGGCTCACCACAACCTCCGTCTCCCACTCCTGGGTTCAAGCGATTCTCCTGCCTCAGCCTCCCAAGTAGGTGGGACTACAGGCATGCGCCACCATGCCCAGCTAATTTTTGTATTTTTAGTAGTGACAGGGTTTCACTATGTTGGCCAGGCTGGTTTCAAATTCCTGACCTCATGATCCCCCTGCCTCGGTGTCTCAAAGTGCTGGGATTACAGGCGTGAGCCACCGCAAACGGCCAGAAAATTGTCTTTGATAAAATTTATGGGGAGCAGGGGTGGAGGAAGGGACCAAATCCATATTTGTGTGGCTTCCAGAAAGCTGGTTTATCTTCACCAAGAGAGGGATCTGCTTCTTGGGGCTATGACATGTGCGTCTCTAAATATCCTGGTAGTTTAATCCAGCCTGAAAGCAAACATTTCAAAGCCTTTGGCAGAAGCCGTTTAGAGAGAGGCTTTCAAGCCATCAGGCCAGCAGATGATGTTTACTCCTTGTGACAAAATAGTCAAGTCCAAATTGTATTTCATAGAAGTTACTTTTATGTCCTGAGAACAGAAAAATCCCTTTCGATGACCAAAACACCCCTGCACAACCTCAAATCCCATTAAATAAGCCTGTGGCTTTGCCTCTTTGTGGAAAATAGTGCTTCAACTTTTCAGTCAAGACAGGTCCTTAACCTCCGAGATACGTCTTGCACTAGCAGAAGGGGTGTGTGTGTGTGTGTGTGTGTGTGTGTGTGTAGTTCTTTAAACATACTGATTATGGCCAGGTTCAAAGGTATACATACCACACCATGTTCAGAAGGGCAATTTATGCTGGGTGTGGTGACTCACACCTGTAATCCCAGCACTTTGGGAGGCCGAGGCTGTCAGACCATGAGGTCAGGAGTTCGAGACCAGCCTGGCCAACATGGTGAAACCTCATCTGCATTAAAAATACAAAAATTAGCCAGGTGTAGTGGCATGTGCCTGTAATCCCAGCTACTCAGGAGGCTGAGGCAGGAGAATTGATTGAACCCCGGAGGCAGAGGCTGCAATGAGCTGAGATTGCACCACTGCACTTCAGCCTGGGTGACAGAGTGAGACTCCATCTCAAAAAAATAAAAAGAAAGAAAAAGAAAGAAAGGCGATTTGGAGGGTACAATGTCCTACTGCAAAATGGTTGGCTGGTGACAAAGACTGGAAGAAACAGCAAGCAACATGCACCTTGCACAAAGGGCTTTGCAGTTCCTGACATTGCTCTGCACTCATGATTTCACTGGTCCCTTTTTCACGTTGATGAGGGAGATGAGGAAACTCTGGCCAGGCAGGGTTTCCGCTTAGCACAAGGGTGAAAGGGTAAGATTTGGAATCAGAAGGCTTGCACTTAAAAGTATTGCTCTGCTTTTCTAGCTGTATGGCCCTGGGCAAGTTACCAAACTTCTCTGAGCTTGTTGTGTCTTATTTGTAGAATGTGGCTAATAGAGACTCAAGAGGTTATACTTTGTATGATTTCATTCATATGACATTCTGGAAGAAGAAAATCTCCATCAGTGGTTTCCGAGGGTCAGGGCTGGGCTGAGGGAGGGTCTGCCTATGAGTACTGAGCACAAAGGAAAGTTCTGGAGCAACAACTGTTCCGCGTCTTCTTCGTGGTAGTTATGAAAACCCAGAAGCAACGGTACAGCAAAATTAAAAAGTGAATTTTACTAAATGTAAATTCAGTAATATTTATATGATTAAAAAAAAAATTACCAGACTAAAAAAAAAGCCTCTCTGGAAGGTTGCTGTGGCATTTGAGTTTATACAGTAAACAGCAGAGAAACAACTGAAACCTACTTCTGGATATTTCTACCCTGGTATTCCTAGGTCTGCCACTGCTGAATAGAAGCATAGGAAATGGAATCAACCAAATTTAATTTCAACTCTCAGAAGTGGTGAAAAGAAAAGAGGCTCACGATCCAGGGCTGGAAATGGAATGCTGATGTGGTGACAGCTGAGAACAGGTGGGAGACGGGAACTGGCGAACTAATCTGTTCGTGCCACTCTCTGTACGGTGAATTTACCAATAAGAGAGTTTGCAAACCTTCTTCCCATCCTCTCTGCTTGTCCATGGTATCTTTCACTGTACCCTGGATCCAGCCCTTCCTTGCCCCACTGACTCTAAACTTTCTCACCAAGTTTCACACAGATCTAGTTGTGTCTTGGTTATTTGTTTCAGGCACGCTGCCAGCTGGCATGCTCTGTCTACTGCTACAGAAAACAAATCTCTCCTCCATTTCTCATGTGTTACCAGCCTAACAAATACACTACTGTCTACGTTTTATACTGATTCATGCAAACGACCTGGCTCTTTTCACGCGGAGTGCTTTCTGCAGGCTGGGATTTTAAAAAGATGAAGTGTGGTCCTCTGCGTGGGCAGAGTATTTTTAGCTGCTAGGTTTTTGTTAATTACACTGGCTGCTGCTCACCATGGCTCTTGGTTTCTTCTGTCTTGCTGAGGGGAGCTGGGTCGGCTTCTGAATCTAAAGCACGTGGCTTTGAAACATAATTAAATCTTTCTACAGGGTCCCAACTCTAGTTGTCAGGGATTTCCTCAATGCACTTGCATTTTTAGGATGCGCGGAGTGTTTCTGATGCTTTTGTGGTGGGACGTGAGGACGGAAGTGGTTTCCTCCCCACACCTTGAGTTCTCCTCTGTCTTTGCTGGGGAAATTGGCTCTTACTTGCTTTGTAGCTTTCCTCTCCTTCCTTTTAAGAAAGTGATTATGCACAAAACAGACGTTTTCAGGCTCAAGCATGCTTGTGAAAGGGAGTTGGAGATTTGGAATTGTTTTGGTGACTTCTGGGAACAAAACTAGGAAATTCAAGGGCGCTGGTTTGTGGAGGCTTCTAATTAGAAGTGCCCTCAAATGCCTTTATATGTAGTGATGTCCCTATCAACAGAGGCATTCAAAAGGAGGCTGGTGGGCCACTTGCTGAAGATACTTGAGAGAAGTTTTATGCATCCCAGAGGGGTTGGCGCTTTTAGAGCTCTCCTAAGCTCAAGCCTCTGTGATTCTACATGACTCCTTATCTCGGACGGTAACACAGACACAGAAAGGGTATACAATCAACCTTTTCTGGGAATTAGTTAAAACAGTGCGGGGCCAGGCCCAGTAACTCATGCCTGTAATCCCAGCACTTTGGGAGGCTGAGGCAGGAGGATTGCTTGAGTCCAGCGGTTCCAGATCAGCCTGGGCAACAGAGTAAGATCCTGTCTAAACATACAACACACACACAACACACACACACACACACACACACACACACACAGACACACGCCTGGGTAACATGGCAGAACCCTGTCTCTACAAAAAGACAAAAATTAGCCGGGCATCATGGCACATGTCTGTAGTCCCGGCTACTTAGGAGGCTGAGCTGGGAGCATCACTTGAGCCTGGGAGGTGGAGGCTGCAGTGAGTCAAGAGTACAGCACTGCACTCTAGCCTGACACAATGATACCCTGTCTCAAAAACAAAGAAACAAACAAAAAACAACAAAAAACAAACCTGAAACAAACAAAAAACAGTGCTGGGCTGGATATCTTCTGTCTGTCCTTCCTTCTTGCTCTACTTTCTATCCTTCTAGATTTCTCTGTGTCCTGAGAGGCTGACATATATGGGTCACCTCAACAGGCTCCTGTGCCCTCTGGCTTCCAGGGGATTTCAGCCACCAGGGAACCCAGGAAGGTAATCAGAGGGTGGGAGGAGAGTGAGGTCAGAGGATTCATTCCCAGCTCTCTCTCTATGGATTTGGGACATGGTGGGTAAAATAGCTCTCTCTCTTTCTCCCTGTTTCTATCTCTGCCCCTATCTCAGTTGTACTTCCTTCTAATGTCTTTGCAGGCCTAGGGATAGTGAAACTCTCCTCATGTTACTCAGTTTGAGTAGGCATCTCTTTCTTGACAAGACTCTGCCTGACACAAATATTCAGCACCTACTCTGTGCAATGGAAAATATGGCATGGCTCTTTCCCTCATGTGCTTTCTAGGATGGTTGTGGAGATAACATGAAGATCTCGGGAGAGGAAATGGATACATTTTTGTTGTAGTGGCTTTTGACTACGTGAGCTCCGTAACCCTAGGAGATGAGAACTGGGTTTAGATACAAGAACTAACCAGACCAAATTCTGCTAAAAATCAAGCAGACCAACGCTTACATGAATTCAATCAAACAAATGTCTCATTTCTTGGCTTTCTGACAAAGATTTGACCGAATATTCCTTCAGGACGAGCTGTTTCAGTGTGGTCTTCAGACACGGCCTCTGACAGCATTTATGGAGTGACGAGGTTAACTTTGGGGGAAAGACACACAACGGGGACCAGTGGTTTCTGGCAGCCCCAGGGTGACCTGGGAGGGTCAGGATCAGAGGATGCATGTTGCAGCTGAACCCCAGGATAATTAGGTTATCATACTGTGGGACCCACACAGCTGCCTGGTCACAAAGCAGAAGGAGGCTGAATTTCTCCAGGAAGAGGGGAGCACCTGCAGAATCATTAGTAGGAACAGAAAGCCAATGCCCCTTCTGGGAGGAGTGAGCAGGGAAGAAAAATGTCCTCATGTATTCATGAAAAGGCAAAGAAACACACAAGCCTTCACCCCGACCCCCGACTTTATGGAATTGGGCAAAGTGCTTTGTACGTAGGGCACAAAAAATTGCACATGGATAGCTTTAATTTTCTGTCACACACTCTCAGTTTTCCTTTGGACTAAAATCTCTGTCAAGTCAGGGGCTGTGCTGCATTTGCGCAGCTTATCTCCAGGTCTTAACACAGTATCTGACCCACAGAAACTTTAGTAAATCATTGTGGAATGAAGGTAGAATTGCTACGTCTTTCTTCATCTAAAGCAACATTTCTCTTACTCATCAAATTGTACAGTTTTAACTCCCCATCTCTCATCATTTCTTTTCCTATTTCTAAGAAGTTCTACCTCCTGTGGAAAGTCTGAGAATCCCAGGGGTGTTCACTGGTGTAAGTGATTATTGTCCTCTACAGAGAGGATCTTGGAAAACATCGTTGGTCTATGTGTGAAGCACATGTTGTGCTATTGTTATTGTTGCCACATAGTATGGCTCTTGAAAGCAAAGGTCCAGAAATGTGGGGTAGCCTTGGATCACTGAGAAAAATTTTCCAGTTATCCAAGCACATCCATTGCTGGCCCAGTAGCAATCTTGCTTGGCTTTAGAAATGGGAAAATAAAGCCTTTCTCTCCCTTGGTTAAATTCATCATACCCTGTTCTACACAAACTAGAAGAGCGCTAGACCCTTCTTCCCTAGTCACGTTCTGTCTCCTAACCCCATTTCCTTCATGGTACTTATGACTAATTGAAACCATATTTATTTATTATGTATCCTGTCTCTCCTTCTCTAGAAGTAAAGCCCTGTGGGAGTAGGGACGACAGTATCCCCAGCACCTAGAATGTTCTGGGCACATGGTAGGTATTCAGTAAGCTTTGTTGAAGGATTGAATGAAGGATGGGTCACTTCATATTGGGGTATAGGTTCCCAATAATATATATAATTCTTTAATATACACAGCTCTTTTAATATGTGGGCACTCACCGATTTTTACTCCAAGACAATGTTTGGATCAGGAGGGGTTGCTAACTTGTAGCCACATATATGTTCAGGACTAACCTTCCTCTCCATGGAAAATATAATCCTGGCTTTGAGGTGAATCAACAAGCAAGTTATGGTGAAATTTCCCCTGTGCTCCCTGGCCTCATCTGATCGACCTAGTCTATCAGAAATACGGTATAAAGCAGAACCCAGAAGATAAGGGGTATAACTACTTTTTCCCAAGATTCCCATTGATCCTTAAGTCAGACATGATTATTTGTCTACCAAAACCATTTCGCTAACTTTCTGTCCATGGTGAAAGCTCTTTTCTCTGAGTCTGTTAGAGGATCTGGCAACAGCCACAGGGCGTGGTGGATCCAAGATACAAAGAGCTTGGATCTCTGATGCTGTCCCCCTGAACATTAATCTTTGTGTGAGTGAGAAGTAGAACAAGTGACTTCAGCCACTGAGATGTTCAGATTTATCTGCCATGGCCAGTAGGTAGTTGCCCTAATACAGTTCCCACAGAAATTTATTCTCCACTCCATAAGTATTCTAGAAGCTTTGCAGAACAGGATACATGGGGGAGTGTTAGTCTTTCTCAAGCCGTGACAAAGAGGCTTTACTTGCCTTACAGCTGCTAACTGCAAAGGGCCACTCAGATTCTCCCCAAGAAAAGGTAACTGGATGTTTCCACCACTATGAACAGAAGCTTCTGGAAGCGTCTACATGAAAAAACAAAGTTTCATCTCATTGGCACCGCACTACTAATGAACAAAAGTACACACATTTTAGTGATGGAAATACCTGCTGTGGGATAAAACTGTACAGTGTAGCAGAAAGCATTTTTGGACCAAGAGAGTTAAAACCTATTTCTAATCGTTATAGTTCTGTCCTATCAAGCTGCATGAAGCTTGGACCCCTCTCTTTACCTCTCCAGGCTTCATGTGGTATTGAAAATGATCAATGAAGGTAAAACACATTAAAATGGTTCAGGTTTTGTATTCTATAAATGGATAGGTACATTCAGTTCAACAAACCTTGATTAGGATATGTTGGAGATGGTTGAACTAAATGAGATAAGATGGCTGGGAATGGTGGCTTATGCCTGTAATCCAAGCACTTTGGGGTGCAGAAGTGGGTAGATCACCTGAGGCCAGGATTAACTGGGCATGGTGGCACATGCCTGTAATCCCAGCTACTCAAGAGGCTGAGGCAGGAGAATGGCTTGAACCTGGGAGGTGGAGGTTGCAGTGAGCCAAGATTGTGACATTGCATTCAAGCCTGGGCAACAGAGTGAGGCTCCATCTCAAAATAAAGTAAAATAAAATAAAATAAAATAAAATTAGACATAGTCTGACCCCTAAGATCTTCCAGTTTACTGGAAGAAACAGTTGAATGAGAAACTGTAATCCCAAATAGGCTGAAATAACAGCATACTATTAGCAATGTGATCTGGGTGTGTAAAAGCAGAGATTACTTTTGGCCTTGAGAATGAAAAAGGCTTTAATAGTATTCCTAACGTTCTTAAGAAATGGGTAAATTTTCTTAACAGGACTTACAAGGACATGTACGATTTGCCTCCACCACCCCATTTCTCCCATGGGTTTCCTTGGTCTTATCTCTCTCTGGTACCTAAGCAATATTCTGTGCTCCAGCGATAGTCACCTATTTTGAATTCTTAAATTTACCACATTCTCTCCTCCAAGTCTTTGCACCCTCCTTTTTCACTTTTGCTTCTATTGCATAACGTGTACTATTTTTTATGCTTTAGTTCATGAGTCACCTCCTCCAGGAAGCCTTCTTTGACTCTCTCAGTTCAGATTAGATATCCTTTGTATCACTTAGCATTCTATTAGTTGTAAGTAACAGATATGGAATAAAATGGTATTAAAACATGACAAGAAATCTGGAGAGATACAGAGCTAGGATTATATAACAATATCGAGACTTGGATTCAACTTTTCTGCAGTTCTCTTGGCTTTTGCCTCATGGTCACAAAATAGCTGCTGTAGCTCCAAATCATGCCCTCTCACAAAACCACCAAGATTAGGAAAAAAGTAAAATAACTCTGTGTTGATATTACTCATCAAGAAAAACCCTTCCCAGAAGTCTTTCTAATATTTTCTCATACATCTCTCTGGCCAGGAGGGGCTTGTATGTTCATGCCCTAGCTGCAATGGAGGCTAGAAAGTGAGAGTCTGGCGTTTCCAAAGGAGGTGTTGCAAGTTTGAAAGAAATGGGATAGGCGTGACTACTGTGTAGGCCAAAAACAGGGCCTCCCTCTGAACTGCCACAGCCCCAGTTCCCACTATGGATCATCATTACATTGTATTTAGTAGTTTACTTGACTGTATCCACTAGCCTACAAGCTTTGTTAGAGAAGGACAGTTGCACTGGATGAATGAAAAAGAAACAGTATCATTATCACCAATCCTTCTAATAACAAAAGTAACAAACTGAAATCACTTCAGTCTGTGAGTAGCAAGTCTTCACTGTGCAGGGGCTCCCTGGTGAGATCCTATCAGGTGAGACCTCAGCTTCAGGAGCTACTACTGATGGACAAAACGTAACAAAGTACAGTTCCTGAGCCTCTACCAGGTGTTTAAACCAGGTGGGAATAGTGAAAGCAGAAAACCCGAGAACTGGTAGAAGCAGAACTTCATAGCTGAACTGGCCTGGTAGAGACAAAACAGGAATGTGTAAGATTTGGGAATTCATTTGGTTATAAGAAACAGAAACTAACAAACCCACTAGTTGACACAATAAGGGACATTTTTACTCTCTCAATAACAAGAAGTCTCAAGGTAAGGCAGCTCTGGGTTAATTCTGCCTCGTCGTCTATAGCTGGGCCTTCCCAGGGTTGCAAGGTGGTAACCACAGTTGCAACCTCTACATCAACAATGTCCACAGGATGACACATTTCCCCCTATGCCTCTTTTGAAGGGAAAGTTTACCTTTTCCTGAAATCTCCAGAAGACTTTATTTTCCTTTGGGCAGCTCTATGTTACATATTTATCTATAAACCAATCACTGGCATGTATAATGAGATAATCGTAATTGAATGAAATCAAGCAATGTTTTCTTCATTACACACAGACACCCCAATTTTGTTATGTGTAGGACTTACAATTTTGTTGGGGTATCCGTGCATAATGAAGAAAATCTTGAAGGAGGGGGTCTCCTCCAAGGAAAACAAAGGGGATTGGAATGGTTATTAGATGGGTAACCAATGACATCTGTCACAAATGGCTCTCTTGGAACCAAGCAAATTCCAGCTTTGAATGAGTAAGTCTTACGAGGCTGAATCTCAATTTATACCTGGCCCTGCAAAAAACCCTGCAAATGAAAGAATAGCCCAGGTTAAAATGTTTGTCAACTGATTTCTTCTGCTTCTGTCTTATACAGAGGTGCTTGTTCTTCAGAATTCCAAGGACATGTATACAGAATAATCTATGACATTCATCACCTCTGGGTTAGTTCTTTGCAGAGGGGCCAGTTTTGTCATTTCTAAGCACCAGGATTCATGTATCCTGAGCTGCTTCAGGAAAGGAAGACACTGGCCTCTCTCTCTAGTCCTGTGCTTTAGGTCTGAGCCTGCATTATATTCATTGATATCTGAGCAGCATCTCCCTTTCTGCCTTATCATTTAGAGGAAGACTTCATTATTCCAGATTTGGAACTCACTTTGGTTGTTTCCAAACTGTGAGGCAACATCTTCATTAAAAGTTTTTAAGTCAAGAGAAGATGTTTTCCCACCAGGTGGAAGCAAAAGAGCTTCAGAATAGATCTTGGTCCAGCTGGTCTTAAGGAACAATTAGCGTTGTTTATTTTCCATGACTCAAGGCATGTCTAAGTTCAGGCCAGTAACTACTTCTAAGCTGGAACTTTCCCCACGGACACCAAATTATTCTACTGCACAGTCCTCTGGGTCCCTCTTATTAGATGTTTTAAGATTCTAAGTCAGGGCTCAGTGGGCCAAACCTGGCCTGCTACCTGTGTTTTGTAAATAAAGTTTTATTGGGACAGACCCTATGCCCATTCATTTACATATTGTCTATGGCTGCTTTTGATCTACAACTGCAGAGTTGAATAGTTTTGACAGATCCTATGGCCTCCAAAGCATAAAAATTTACTGTCTGGATCTTTACAGAAAAGTTTGCTGACTTCTGTCCAATGGGGAAAGAGCAAGTGAAAAGCACGGAGGTTCTAAGTGGGATAGATGCTCAAACTCTTACACGTAAACGCTACACAAAAGCTACAGAGATGCTAGAATGGGTTCAGATGGTTTGAAATTGAGCACACTGGGTCAAGCTGGGCCTTACAAGGACTCCGCTCAGCCCCTGATATATAATGGGCACCTCACAGGGAGCTGACCCAGTGCCATGTCTCCCTGGAAGAAGCACTACACTTAGCAAGTGTTTATGTTCTCAAATGTGAAACCTGGAGACGGTTTTCTAAATAGGACTTTAAATGCCCCAGTCTGGGTGTTTTTGCAATCTGACACACACATCCATTAGAGCTGCTCCATGGAGTCTCTGGACTGACCGTAAAAATTCAGCCACAGACCTCTTTGGTTTTCAAACAGGAGCCCAAGAAAGACCACAACAGAAACTTGTTTATACAATTCAGGTTTTCTTAGTAACACAAGGCAGAGTCACAAGACTCAGGCGAGTCTTAATCACTTGCTGTAAGAATTGATTTCTGCTGGAACCTAAGGCAGACAGACTTAGCTGCTTAGGCTTGTGGTTTCTTATCCCTTTTTAATCAAAAATAATAAAATAAGATAAAGCCATGGAAGATGCCTGGACATGGCGGCTTGTGCATGTAATCCCGGCGTTTTGGGAGGCTGAGGCAGGTGGATCGTTTGAGCCCAGGGGTTTGAGACTAGCCTGGGCAACATAATGAGATCCCCATCTCTACAAAAAATAAACATAAATGAGCCAGGAATCATGGTGTACATCTGTAGTCCCAGCTACTGGGGAGGCCAAGGTGGGAGGATCACTTGAGCCCAGGAGGTGGAGGCTGCAGTGAGCTGAGATTGTGCCACGTGTACTCCAGCCTGGGTAACAAAGAGAGAGCTAGTCTCAAAAGAAAAGAAAAGAAGCCATGGAAGATAATATTTATTAATCACTCTTGTTTTAGACACTGCACTAAGCACTTTATGTGCATTATCTCACTGAATCTTTACAATGTGCCTGTGAAGAAGGTACTAGACAATATGACCTCCTTTTTAGAGATGAGGAAGGTGAGGCCTAGCACAGAGTTCCATGAGCCTGGGGAGCTTGTGAAAATACAGATCACTGGCCCCTTCCCCAGGGATTCAGATTCAGCCTCTCTGGGGTAGGACCTGAGATTCTGCATGTTTGACGAGTTCCGAGGCAATGCCCATGCTGCTGGCCAGGACTGCACTGAGTGCACTGCCCTAGAAATTAAGGGGACAGCTAAGTCTCATGACCATTTGTGGCAGGACCAGCTCTCAAACCCAGGTTTGAGCATATGACGCTTCATTCTTTTAATCACTTTTCATAAACTGCCTCCCATGAGCTCCAAAAATAAGTGAGTGAAAGGTATTTAAACACACACCCAGGAAATCAGGTCAAAAACTCAGTGGTTGCTGTTTCTAAAATGATCCAGATCTTTCTCAACTGGTGTCTTGCAATTTTGGCCATGTTGGGAAGTCATGTTTGAACAATATACAACCACCCAAGCATGTAAGTAATTAAATGGAACTTTGGCCTAGAATCATAGATCGCAAATCTTCTCCAAATTATTAATTCTAAGAAGTCTTATCCAAACTGACCTTGCCTCCACGCTTTCTTAATGTGCTCTCAGGACTTGAGAAAGGGGATGTTACCACACAATGTTGCTCAATAGTTTCAGCTCTATACATCAGCCATTCTCTGCTCATAAAGATCAGAAATTGCTTAAAGGGAATATTTTCCCAGTCTTAACATCCTAGTACTGTATTGTGCCTGAGTAAACAATATTCAAAATGCTGTATAGTATGTAGAATATCTGGCAGTATGGCATAACAGTAAGAATATGGGTTTTGTATTCAATTTTGAATTCACATACAGGCAATGCCACTTACTGTGTGACTTTGCTTAAGTTCCTAAACTAAGTCTGTTTTCTTATTAATAAAATGGAGACTGGCTGGGCACGGTGGCTCACGCCCTGTAATCCCAGCACTTTGGGAAGCAAAGTGGGCAGATCACAAGGTCAGGTGTTTGAGACCAGCCTGGCCAACACGGTGAAACACTGTCCCTACTAAAAATACAAAAATTAGCTGGGCGTGGTGGTGGGTGCCTGTAATCCCATACTTGGGAGGCTGAGGCAGAGAATTGTTTGAACCCAGGAGGCGGGGTTGCAGTGAGCCAAGATCACGCCATTGCACTCCAGCATGGGAGACAGGGCGAGACACTGTCTTAGAAAAAAGGAAAAAAAATGGAGACCAAAATACCTCCATAAAGTTGTTATATCACATGCAAAACACTCAGCCATGACGTATGGAGAGGCCTAAAAATGTGAATTACAAATTATTGTGTAATTTATTATATATACATTAGATCATATAAGTATATATTTATATCTTATATAGTCTTAATCAATATATTAATAACACAATTACCTTACTACTATATTAATGTAAATTAATTATATAGAATAATAATATATTAATATTAATCTATTATTAACATAGATATTGATGTATAATGTATATAATATATAATTATAAATATTATTTAAGCTCTAGAAAAATATGTTGATTAAATGCATCTTTTTTTTTTTAAGACAGAGTCTAACTCTGCTGCCCAGGCTGGAGTGCAGTGTAAGCATCTCAGCTCACCACAATCTCCACCTCCTGGGTTTAAGCAATTATCCTGTCTCAGCCACCCAAGTAGCTAGCATTACAGGCATGCACCACCATGCCCAGCTAAGTTTTGTATTTTTAGTAGAGTGGGAGTTTTGCCATATAGTCCATGCTGGTCTCAAACTGCTGGCCTCAAGTGATCCTCCCACCTCAGCCTCCCAAAGTGCTGCGATTACAGTTGTGAGCCACCACACTGGCTTAAATGTATCTTTGAATCTAGTCAGTTTGAGCTGAAGAAGCACACAGCGGTAGATGCACAATCTTGTTCTCCCAGCCAGAATATATTCTCCTTAAGAGGAATTTTTCATGTCTGACTTTTTTTGTACCTGCCACACTGCTTGGTAAGTACTTGAATACAAGCATGGGAAATACAATAAATTTAAATGTATTTACTGAAAAAGAAGCAGGGTCTAAATTGTGATGCAAACATGTTCAGCCTTTGCAGAATAATCATTAGTTCTATTTTGCAAAATAACATTGCATTCAGACCACTATAAGTACAAAGCATGGTTGGGCTTTATGGCTCTAAAGAGGCCAGATAGAAATAATGAGGCCATTCTACTGCATTGTCCACAGAAACAACATGATTTGGCACACAGTGGAGACTGGTGGTATAAACATTTCTTAGTACAGATCTTAAAAGGGGCTGTAATCCTAAACTCACCTCTCCTTTAACAAAGTTATTATGTTTTGGCATTAGACTAGATTAAAATGTCATATGAATTGAGCAGCTGAACCTTGGATATTTTAAAGATGGACATTAGGGAGATGCTCTCAGAAGCACAATGAACTAAAAAACTATTCATAGACAAGGTTTTGTATTTTAACTCGAACACATGGCTCCATATGTAGATAATTTTCAACTAACTTGAAAAATTACTGTTGAGACAGAAGGCTGGCACAGCTGGTGGCAGTGGTTATGTGTTCATGAGAGAAAATCAACGCTACCCCCTGGATTGATGTAATCATGTTGCTTAGAGTCCCTTAAATCGGGATCTGCTGACCCTTCTTAAGTCTTTGCCAGTAGTGGTGGAATAGAGAAGTTTCACTTTATGTGACAACTGACAAGTAGGGAATGCTTCTCAAACTTTAACATGCACACAAACCTAAGGATATTGTTAAAATGTAGATTTGGATTCAATAAGTCTGAGGCAGGACCTGGGAGTCTACACTTCTAAAATCTCAAGTGATGTTAACATTCCTAGTCCAAGGACTGCACTTTGAGCAGCAAGTAGGTAGAGGATGCTGCAATAGTTAATGCATTTCTGCGTACAGCAGCCAGCCTGGATGCAATGAGGAGGCATCTGCACTGTTTTAAGGGGGATGTATATTAGTCCATTTTCATATTGCTGTGAAGAAATACCAGAGACTGGGTAATTTATTAAAAACAAACAAAAAAGAGGTTTAATGGACTCGCAGTTCCACATGGCTGGGGAGGCCGTACAATCATGGCAGAGGGCGAAGGAGGAGCAAAGCCATGTCTTACATGGCAGCAGGCAAGAGAAGTGCCCAGCCAAAGTGGGAAAAGCTCCTTATAAAACCATCAATCTCACGAGAACTTACTCACTATTGCAAGAACAGCAGCATGGGTGTAACTGCTCCCATGATTCAATTACCTCCCACAGGGTCCCTCCCATAACATGAGAGATGAGAATCAGGTAGAGACGCGATCAAAGCATATCAGGATGGAAACATGAACCTTCTAGAAATGAAGATCAGGGAGGAATTCAGTAGACTTTACAATGAGCATCACATCTAGTGTCCTTTGTCAGAGACGTCAGGTTCACTAGCCAAAAGGACACACTTTCCTGTCTCAGTCTGCAAAGTGGTGACTCCAGAGAAGCCGCAAGTTGAAAGGATGGCAAACGAGTGCTACTACAGGCAGTGTACATGAGCCTAGTGTCAGACAGCCCAGCTCTGACTCCTGGCTCTGCCACACACTCATCGGCTGTGACCTTGGGAAAGGTGACTTTTCTCCCTAAGCCTCAGTTTCCATGACTGGAAAGCAGAGTTAATACTCATAGGGCTGTTGTGAAGACTCCAGAAGGAACACATGTAAAGCACCTCATTCTATGCATGGTGCATCTTAGTCAATACATCCCAGTCATTTTTAAAAAAAATTAGAAAACCAATCAATCAGTCAAGAGTGATTGAGTACTTGTTTGTTGAACACTGTCTTGAGGCAGTCCTAGGGAAGACAGAGTGAGAAAGAGAGAATGAAGACTAGACAAAGGAGACACAATCACAGGTCTCAAGTAAATTCCAGAATATACGTGAAGAGGCAAACGTATACGCATGTGGAATGATTTAGTATTTCCACAGCAACAGGCCGAGAGACATCACAAATAGAGTTATAGAGCACACGTAAGCCATTTGAAGAAAGCAAATGTTTAAAATGATATCACTGGCGACAGGAAACTGAAGGAGTCCCTAGACAAAGTCAGAGCTGTATTAAGTTTCTTTTTTTAATGTTTCATTTTTCAGCAGGATATTGACAAGAGCTGCTGTCATATGGAAACTATTTTTTAGAAACACCTGGAAGAACTAATTTGGGGGATTGAATTTCTTTTTTACACAGGTGTAACATATAACAAAATACAAGGTGTGTCTGAGATGCAGGCCTGGTAAGAGATTAGATCACTAAAGCTAAATTACCCTAATTTCCATATTATTTCTGAGAATGGCTTGAATAGACCTTTTAGGTCACAAGCCACAATTTGTGAAGAACTCATAGACATCTTTGTAAGCCTCACAATATTCGAAAACCTATTTTGATATTTTTCCTCATAAAGACAACTGCAAAAAACAAAACAAACAAACAAGAAAAAAAACAAAAGAAAATCTTATTACTTTCACAGAATTTCTCCGTGAGTTAATTTTGTGTTTAAATGCGACCATTTTCCTGATCCCACAGATCAGCCTGCCTGCCTGCAGCAATGAGACAGTCATGGCTCCCGAAGAGGAACGGAAATAAGACTCTCTGGGGAATGAGCCTGTAGATGTGATCGTTCTGGTCACTGTGCCCGAGCCCATAGATCTCTTTGACTGTGCTTGCCTGGAGAAAACAGCAGGGAAGTAATCACAGTTAGAGTGAATGTCAATTCAATTCCATCTCCTAGGTGGGACTCCTCCTAGCTATTTCAGGTAAGTTTGTCAGATGAGTTGTTTTAGTCTTACTGTTTTAGAGTCACTGTCTTAATCTCATTAAGGAAAAAGTTAAATTTCATCTTAATATATAGCAGTCATTTCCAATACCTCTTCTTTCTTTTTCTGTGTTCAGCTGCTCTCCTTTCTTTTCTTTCTTTATTTGGCAATTGCCTATAGCTTCACCTGGATCTTCAGCAGGTCCTTCACAATTTCAGTGAAGCTCAGCCAGCATGCACTGACTGAGGCTCTACTGGATGTTGAAGTAACACAGATGCTGAGATATGGGCCCTGACCTCAAAGAGCCTATTGTTTAGAAGGCAGACACAGGGCTGGGCGTGGTGGCTCAAGCCTGTAATCCCAGCACTTTGGGAGGCCGAGGCGGGTGGATCACGAGGTCAAGAGATCGAGACCATCCTGGTCAACATGGTGAAACCCCGTCTCTACTAAAAATACAAAAAATTAGCTGGGCATGGTGGCGCGTGACTGTAATCCCAGCTACTCAGGAGGCTGAGGCAGGAGAATTGCCTGAACCCAGGAGGCGGAGGTTGTGGTGAGCCAAGATCGCGCCATTGCACTCCAACCTGGGTAACAAGAGCGAAACTCCGTCTCAAAAAAAAAAAAAAGAAAGGCAGACACAAACACAGGTCACTGCAAAACAATATGGTAATGCCAAATTAGAGTTACACAGGAGGGCATCTTGTCTTGGAAGTTTAGAAGGATGAGGTTTAGTATCTGAACTTAGCCCTGAACAAGGAATAATTATAATTACAAACACCTTTAACGTTCTTAACTCTATGTGTCTTAGTTTTCTCATCTGTACCATGATGATAATGATCATCAACTACCTTTAGGTTGTGGGAGGAATATATGTGTCAATAAATGCATGTAAATCATTGGACTGATGCCTGGCATATAGTTTAAATAATTGGTCAAGTCCTGCAGTGAGCAAGTGGTGGAATCCCAAGCCTGTGCTCTGGATCACAATGCTATCTTGCCAGGGGAAGGTGGAGAGAGACGAGGATGGGTATGGCAGGCAGACGGAAGATTGTGGTAAAGCCACGGTCAGGTGAAATAGCACAGTAGTGTAAAGCCAAGGGACCAGGCTGGAGCATAAAGAGGGACTGGGACACAGAGGGAGCCATAGCCATGATAAGGAGCTTGACTTATCTTCTGGTCTGTCATTAATTATCTTCTTTAATTATCAACTGGGCGATAGACTTCAAGCTGGGCCACAGGAGGTATGTTTGGGGATAGGCAGATCTCCAGTTTTGAGAGCTCACTCTTGCAGTGCTAAGAAGGATGAGCTTGTCGGCAGAAAAGCTAAAATGGCACGATCGGTTAGACTGAAATTGCAACAGACTGAGTGGGAGCTGAGTACACTGTACTAGAGGAGTGGAGGGGAGATGGGGAACAGGACAAGATTTGAGAAATATGAAGACTGATTGGCCGGACTTAGTAGCTGTCATAGCAGCTTTCCAGATGGCCCCCAGTGATGCCTGCCTCCTTACGTTCATTCTGTGATGGTTAATACTGTGTGTCAACTTGATTAGATCGAAGGACGCAAAGTACTTTTCCTGGGTGTGTCTGTGAAGATGTTACCAAAGGAGATTAACATTTGAGTCGGTGGACTAGGAGAGGCAGACCCACCCTCAATCTGGGGGAGTACCATCTAATCAGCTGCCAGCACGGCTAGAAGAAAGCAGGCAGAAGAAGCTGGAAGGACCAGACTTGCTGAGTCCTCCAGCCTTCATCTTTATCCCATGCTGGATGCCTACCACCCTCACATCGCACTCCAGGTTCTCCAGTTTTTGGACTCTTGGACTTACAGCAGTGGTTTGCCAGGGGCTCTTGGGCCTTCAGCCACACCCTGAAGGCTGCACTGTTGGCTTCTCTACTTTTAAGGTTTTGAAACTCTGACTGGCTTCCTTGCTCCTCAGCTTGCAGATGGCCTATTGTGGGACTTCACCGTGTGATTGTGTCAGTCAATTCTCCTAATAAACTCCCCTTCATATATACATCTATCCTATTAGTTCTGTCCCACTAGAGAACCCTAATACACATGTTCTTGTGTCATTTTCTCTCGTACGGTACCAGGGCTTGTCAGCGTGACCAATAGCATATGGAAGAAATGGTGACAGGTCCCTTCCAAGATTAGGTTACAAAATACTATGCCTTCCATCTTGAGCTCTTTTTTTAAATCCTTGCTCTGGGTGAGACCAGGTGCCACGCTGTGAGCTGCCTTAGGGAGAGGCCCACACAGCAGCCTCCAGCCAACAGCCAGTGAGGAACCGAGGCCTGCCAACAATATGAATGGGCTGGGAGGTGAATTCTCCAGTTCTAGTTGAGCCTTGAGATGACTGTACCCCCAGCTGACAGTCTGACTGTAACCTCACGGAAGGCTGTAAGCCAGAACCACTCTGCTAAATCATGATGGATTCCTGATCCTCAGAACATCTGTGAGACTATAAGCGGCCATTGGTTTATGCTGGGGCAATTTGTTATGCAGCAATGGAGAATAATGTGGTAACTCAAGGAATAGCAGAAAGTGGGATACACGTGAGGACATCAGGCGTGGGTGGCTACATGGAGAGTTATATCAGCAACTGAACCAGGCCCGTGCCTTAATCTGAACTCAGGTCTCACCTCAGATGGACTCTTCTTCCTGACTTTCCCATCCTGTTAATGGCACCATGGTTTTCCCAGCAACCCAGACTCAAAACTGCAGGCCCACCAATGCCTATTATAGAACTGATGTCAAGATGTGTCGATATTTTCCGACGTTTTCCACTTCTGTCTCTCTCCTTTTCCACCACGCCAACTGTATTCATCATTATATCTCATTGCGTCTTAGCTATAACACTGCAAATGCTTCTTTAATGAATCTTTTTGCTCTTAGTTTCTCCTCGCTTCGCACTGAGAAAACTTAATCTTCCTAAAGTACCATCTACCACTGCCTTATCGAATCAAGTTCAATCCCCTCAAGCTTGTGTTCAAACCTCCCCATTCTTTTCCCAATCTCTCAGCTCGGCCTAATTCCCCCTTCTTCCCTGCACCTGCACCTT
Source organism: Aotus nancymaae (assembly GCF_030222135.1). Classification (NCBI taxonomy): domain Eukaryota; kingdom Metazoa; phylum Chordata; class Mammalia; order Primates; family Aotidae; genus Aotus; species Aotus nancymaae. The sequence goes on from NW_026988460.1 coordinate 858,953, forward strand.
ATGCAAACCGTAACAGTTGACCACACCTTTGCTTATATTCTGCCTCTTGCAATGCTGTCTTTCCATTTGGCCAAACTTTTAGTTCTCTGTCACAGCCCAATTTGAAATTTACCTCTTTAATGCAAACTTTTTGTATCTCAGCAACTAAATGAGACTTAACTTTCCTTTGAGCTCTATAGGACTTTTATACCTCTCCTGTAGCATGTGTATTGTCTATGCGTGTCCTTGCCGCTTCTCTCTTACTAGGTTTCAAACTCTTCTAGGCTGGGGCTACATCTTATTCATCTTTGCCTGACACATAAAAGGGTGCGCAATTTGGGTACAGTGGTACATGTCTGTAGTTCCAGCTACTAAGGAGGATGACATGGGAGAATTGTTTGAGTCCAGAAGTTTGAGTCCAGCCTATGCAACGTAGCAAGACTTTGTCTCCAAAGAAGAAAAAAACCCCAAAAGACCAAAACAAAATGAAAGAGTGCTTAATAGTGCTCCATATAACTTTGCTGAGTACATACATTTTCTTTCATGGCTGAGCCCCTCTAAACTAAGTCAATTTACCATAGTTTGCTATGCTACTCCTCACCCTCTCTTTGTTTAAAATTTTATTATCCAACTACATAAACAAACTATATGAATACAGTCAAGTGCATGCAATTCACTGTATTTGAATCAAACTTGGTGCCACAGTGATCTCTATCAGATAGAAACATAAAACCAATTTAACACCTACTGGTCTAGAAAAGTCAGATCTGTTCATATACAGGGGTAAAATCATTTTTAGCTATCCAAAACTACCATTTATATTCCTGGCATGTGTAGGTGCTGCAAAATTCACATAAATCCCATATTTGATTCTCACAAGAAACAAAAAACACACAGACTATCATCATTTCCACTTTACGGATGGTGACGTTGAAACATAGAGACATTTAGTAACGTGCCTAAAGTTGCACAGCTAGGAAAAGATGTTGCTGGAATTTGAACTAAGGATTTATGTTGTTAAATCTACTGCTCTTACTGTAGAGCTGTACTTAGCTTCATAAGTGTTTGTTTTGGGGAAAGGTTGCATGCTTCTGGGTTATCTTTCAAGATTATTTGCCCAGATCAGAGACTGGACCCACAAAAAGAGCTGGGTTTATGTCTTCGTAAGCTCTCTGGATACATAAGAATGCTCTTTATCAACAGCTGGCACATGCAATCCCTATTTGACCACCTTCATGTGATTCTCTCTAGACAAACTCTTTCCTCTTTCCTTTTACTTCTATCTCCCACACACATTTTCTCAGAGAACAACCCAGTTTACCATAAGAGCATGTCTAGAAAGATCCAACACTGGGAGACATCGTTCTACTTTCCCATTCTCTGCTAAAGAGACCAGAATGTCAATGTCCTGGAGGAGATGGGGGTGAATAGGCGTGTGGTCCCTGTCTGTACCTGCAGCAAGTTACTTAATCAATCATGACCGCCAAGATTTGTAACCTTCTTAAGGAAATGATGATGCCCTTCTCATCACTGTACCTTCCAGCACAGTGCCTGGTAGAGAACCCTCAAAACCTATTGGATGGAAACTTGCGCCAGTGTTGGTCACTAGAACTTCTGCAGTGATGGAAACATTTATTATTTGTCTTGTCCAATATGGTAGCCTCTAGTCACGGATGACTATGGAGTGCTTGAATTAACTACTGCTAAGGAGTGTATTTTCAATTTTTATTTTAATTTAATCAGTTTAAGTTTGAATAGATTCATGTGACTAGTGGCAAGCGTATTAGGCAGCCCAGTCCTAGGCTATAAAATCAGGAAAACAATTCCCCCATCTGTTTATCTTACACCTTGTGGTGAGGAATAAATGAAATAATGAATAAAGTAAAGTTCATATCATATGAGGAAATCAGATGATTTGGTTTAAATCCCAGCTCCATTCCCTTCTATCTCTGTGACCCTTGTCAACTTTAACTTCCCCCAGCCTCAGTTTCCTTATCTGAAAAGTGGGTTTAATGATAAGTACCTTTTACAAGTTAGTCAAGTGGATGAAATATAGGTGTGAACAGCTTAGCACATCACTTGACACACACACAGCGCTCAACAAATAACTATTAAAAAAAAACAAATGAGGGTATGTGGGAATGCGCAGAGCTCGATATAGGGGCAATATATGATTATGAGCAGGAAACGACATGACCTGTGTTTTCTCCCCTAAACTGTGCCTACTTCTCTGGAGAGGACATGGCTGTGTTGGCTTCTCCCCTTTCACAGCCGCCTTTTGTGGCCATATACTAGACAGATCACAAATACCAGATGCTTCAGATACATCGCTGAAACACTTCTCTGCTCCTGGAACTAGTTTGGCTTTCCTGGAGTGTGACATGCACGCTGTCCCTTTGCCACCAAGGAGGTCGGGATGAGGTCTGCTCCTAGGTCTCCTCTGCCTGCCTCCTGACACTGGGTTAGCTTTACTTGGAAACTCTGCAGAGGAGAAGAACTTTGTCTAGACAAGCAGTGGCTCGTCTGGCTGCTGCAGCAGCTAGCATCCTCATTGTTTCTCTTGTGTTGGCTGCGAATTCCTTTTTCTGTTTATCCCCTCAGGAGCCTAGGCTTTGGGAGTGTAGCATGGGGCTTGGAGAGAGAAAAAGCAGATGTTCCCAAGACTGTCATTGCCATGGGTACCAGCCATGTTTGTGGTGCTGTTATTGATATGGCCCCGAGATGGCACGAGCATCAAGTTGTCAAGGACAGTCTACTGGTTCTAGTTACTGAAGCTGCCACCAACGTTTTACAGTGGATTCCCTGCCAGCTACCCGCCTGGGAAACTTCAAATTGTTTAAAAGAAGCACCTCCTATCCCCTAGCCTGATGCTGGAGCAAGAGAGCTACTCACAGTACCTGAAATATATCCTGGTTCTCATATCTTCTCTGGTCTTAACTTACCCAGAAACCATTATGCAGATCTGTTCTGCAGGTGGGAAACTGAGGCACGGTGGGACAGACTCACAGACTCTGATCATTCCTTTAACACGTATTTGCTGAGAGCAACAATGGCAACTGCTGACTGTTGCAGTGAGTCTAGCAGCCAATCCCTTGGCATCTTAATATATATTGACTTGTTTATTGACAGTCTGTCCCTGCCAATAGAATGGGAGCTCCACAGGCCAGGGATTTTGTCCACCACTGTAACCCTAAAGCACGGCACACAGATGATCCTTAATCAATACTTGTTGAATAAATGAATGAGGACTACTCTTTCCTCATTGACGAGTCTTTTAAACAAAACATGTGCTTAGAAAGCCCATGACTATAGATCTGCTTCCAAAAGTACCAGATCCATTGATGTGGCAGACACATTGACTCACTGATTCAATGTTTGATCATCATTTCCCTCCCTCCTTCCATCCATTCCTTTCTTTCTTCCCTTTTTCCCTTGCTCAGCTTTTCCATTTTTAAAATATTTATTGAACACCTATGAGTGGCAAGGCACTCTGTAGTATACATTAATGACACAGAGTCTTAAACACATTTGTCTTTGCTTATACAGTGCTTTTGGAAAAAGAAAAAACAAAACAGAAACAGGGACCTCTCTACTGTGTGAAGGATGAAGGTTTATTGGTACTTGGAGAATCTGTTGAAAGATGGAATTAAAACTAGAGATACAAGTTGAACTACGCAGTTTACAGCAACATCCTGAAAATCACCTAAGGGAAAAATGGTAAGGTGAGAAGGGAAGATATAATCTTACTGTGATGTTTTCATGGTAGGAATATTTCCTGGACTAAATCACAGGTTTAAAACACATAACACAAATCCATTCTACTACAAAGACAAACTTAAGTTCATATGATGTCAGCTGGCAGTATAAATAGTCTAGACTCTGGGGTGACGAAGATACAGAGTACATTGGTCTAAAGCAGGGGTCAACAAACTATGACCCAGGGACCAAGACTGGCCCACAACCTGTTTTTGTAAATAAAGTTTTATCGGAAGGCAGTCATGCTCATTTGTTTGTAAATTGTCTATGGCTGCTTTCGTGCTGCCACAGCAGAGTTGAATAGTTGTGACAGAGATCGTATGACCTGCACAGCCAAAAACATTTACTATCTGGAGTTCTACAGAAGTTTACTGATCTTTGGTCCAAAAGAAAGATGCTCTTATGCCAAATGAGATTCTTTAAAAGAAAACAAGGCTAGGTGCGGTGGCTCATGCCTGTAATCCCGGCACTTTGGAAGGCCGAGAGGGGTGGATCACCTGAGGTCAGAAGTTTGAGACTAGCCTGACCAACATGGTGAAACCCCATCTCTACTAAACACAAAAATTAGCCAGGCATGGTGGTACATGCTTGTAATCCCAGCTACTCAGGAGGCTGAGGCAGGAGAATTGCTTGAACCCGGGAAGTGGAGGTTGCAGGGAGCCACGATTGTGCCACTGCACTCCAGCCTGGGCAGCATAGCAAGACTTTGTCTCAAAAATAAATAAATAAAATAAAATAAAATAAAACAGTCCTCACATTTACTTTCGTACATTGATGTTTATACACCTGCTTTCCCAACCAACGAAAAGCAACCCACAGTTCATGTCATTACATCATCAACCCCAATATGTTATTGTACTGTCTTTCTGCGATACGGCAAATAAGTTGATGATCTGATATAATTTTCCATAAGTGAAATACTGAACGGTCAAGGTATTTCTACTCTAGGCTTCCCAGAGCACTGCCCTTTTGCTGTCTCACACCAGAGCTGGATAAATAATCAGATCAATTCATGTTTGTACTGAGGCTTGACTTGGCATACAGCAGCCTTATAACTGAAGATTTCTTCACCTGTGCTTGCTTTGTGGTTACAGATCTCAAAATGCCCATAAACTTGATTAAACTTGTCCCTTGTATGCCTCCTCTTTTTGCATGCAGATTGTTTGTGATTCTGAGTTACATAATTCTCAGTTTCTCAATAAAGCAGCCAGCAGGTGGTATGCCTTTCTGTTTGAAGAGTTACCTCCCTGTGTAAAAATGTGGAGCCAGGTGTCTCTCACTGAATTCAACAGATCCAGGCATTCAGACCTCCTAGGCCTTTCTTAAAACCCAGCCCTGATTTTTTTAAATGTAAAATAAATATTTTGAAAGAGGGGCCAAAGCATTTGACCATTCTCTCTTCTGCTACTGCAATGCAGAAACTGAAAAATGGGATCCTTTCACTGCTCTGGTGATGAAGCCTTGGTAGAAAGATAACCATTTAAACAGCAGTTTCTAGATACACGTTTACTATAATCCTTACAATCCAATAGAGTTATTTTTTTGCCCTTACAAATGAGTAAACTGATGCTCAGAAAGTTCCAGTAATTTACCTAAGGACACCCAGCAATTAAGACAGAGAGACAGCGTCCAAACCTATACTCTTTCCACTCTGCTATTCTTTCTGATAAGAGCATGGACATAAGGACTTCAGAGTTCTCTGTGATCATTACCTACAAAAATGATTGATTTCTCTACATTTCTTGTTGATCCATAGGTACAGAACCCTATTACTAATGAAAGTTGGTTTACATAATTTTAACAAGTGTGCCATGACCAATTATTTTTGTTGTCATTTCAAATGAAAATGAAGATGGTGGGCATTTGGAAGGTGATGATAGAATATGGAAGAAAGAGTAAATTAAATTTGATTTTCACTGGTGAAGCACTATAAAGGAATAAGCTAGATCTGAATGAGAGGTGAGGTGTGGTCAAAGTTACCTTTAAGAACACAAACACACTTAGGGAGGCTGAGGCAGGAGGATTGCTTCATCCTAGGAACTGGAGACTAGCCTGGGCAACACAGTGAGATCCTGGTCTCTACAAAAAACTGAAAGATTAGCCAGACGTGGTGGCACATACCTGTAGTCCTAGCTACTCAGGAAGTTTAGGTGGGAGGATGGCTTCAGCTCAGGAGTTTGAGAGCCTCGGCTACATAGGGAGAACCTGTTGCTACAAATAATAATAATAATAACAACAATAATAATAATAATAAGCCAGACATGGAGTACACCAGTAGTCCCAGCTACTTGGGAGGCTGAGGCAGGAGGATCGCTTGAACCCAGGAATTTAAGGCTGCAGTGAGCCACGATCATGCCCCTGTACTCCACTCCTGCCTGGGCTAAAGAGCAAGATCTCTAAACACACACACATGCACACACACACGCACACACACATTTTTTAAGACAAGGAAAGTTTATTAATTGGCTCTTACCTAAAGCTTGTTGATAGCTGTTCTATAAAGCCCCTCCTGTTACCCCTATTGCCTGTTTTCTCATCCATTCACCCATTTATTGAGTGCTGACTAAAGGCCAGGCTTTCTGTGAGATCTTGAGACTATCAGGACAATATGGCCTGTATTTGCTCTCTGGAATCTTGAATTTAGGGCCCCCAGGTTGAAATCATCCTCCTCATTTCTCCACCAGTGAGGACAAAGAAGGCTGATGAAGAACTATTGGAATACAAACACAAACAGCATGGCACATAGAGAGAAGCTTGTCCCTCACTTTCAAGTTTTATCCTAGAGATTTCCCACAGGACATCTCTTTCTGCACCATCATGGGCTCTTTCTTATCTCCTCAGCCCTTAGAACCACAACTTCAAGTTCAGCTTCTTTTGATCCATGGGGATATAGGTTAAGACAGAGGTGGGGAGTAGCTGCTTATTTCAGCTTCTCAAGCCACCCAAAGGCAGGGAGAAGGCACAGAAATAAAATATTGCTACAGTGAGTTAAACCTGTACTCTCCCTTCTAGGGAGTCATTCTCATTTAGGGGTCCTAGGGAGATTGGGGTAAGTGAAGATGATATCCTAAACATCCACTTCCCATTAATAACTGAGACCATTCTATTAATCCATTCTTTAAAACTTTAAAAATATATCTTTTAAAAAATTATACATGCTGCTAGACTGCACAACACCAAGAGTGGACTCTGATGTAAACTATGGACTTTTAGTGATAACAATGTATCAATGTAGGTTCACTGACTGGAACAGATGTACCACTCCGATGGGAATATTGATGGTGGCAGAGGCTGTGCGTGAGGGAGTTGGGTAAAGGAGAGGGTATATGGGAACTCTCTGTACCCTCTGCTTAATCTTGCTGTGAACCTAAAACTGCTCTTTAAAAAGTCTATTTTTCAAAAGTCGTACACATTCATAGGCTTATTATAAGAACTTTAAAAAATGTAGGAAAATACAAAGAGAAAGGTAAAATCACCCAGCATTCTTCCATTCCCAATGTGAGATGAGTAGGGTTAATGATTTAGTGACATCCCCCAAGGTTACTCTGACCTTACCTGTATGTGTACAAATGTCCATAAACAGGGATGGGTGTGTGCATGTGTGTTTGTCTATTTGTGTTTCACTCAACATGTTTTCCTATTAATATGGATCCACATAATTTTTAATAAGTGCATAGTATTGTAGACATAAATGTGCCATAATGTACCAAATCATCTCTTATTTGATAGCCACTTAGGATTTTTGCTCATATAAATAATGCAATATGAATGTTTCTGAACATAAACCTTTTGCCTATTACAATCTTCTTTGAATCTGTGTATCTTTCCAGTCCCTAGCATGTCTTGGAGAATGTTTTGAACTACGTTTTCTTAATATGAATGAATGCGAAGTGGTTCTTCTTTACACAAAGTACACACCTAGGCAGAGGACCTTTATTAATTTGACTTCTGATACTCCTGTTAGAGAAAATGGGGAAGAAGATTTGACTGTGAGATCACATGTGTAATGTCTGCAGACAGGGCCTTGTACACAGTAGGCACTCAATAAATAATAGCTGCGACTATTATCATCGTTGATGTGGTTTCTTTTGCTTGGTCCAAATGTCCTTCCTGAAAAAGATCTGAACGTGGCATAGGGTGACCTGAACAACAGAAAATGTAAAGAAAACCACATTTCTAGTCACTAAAAGTTTCTGACTCTGGCTGTAATTAATTGTCAGTTTTAGAAACAACTGGTCACCCTGAGAATGCAGTTCCCTCAAGCGTCCTCTTTAGACATACAGTGCAATGGCTGTGAAACGGAAGACCACATGGTCTATGGAGGCTGTGATAATGGTCAGATGTATTGACTCATTCATGGTGAAGAAAGGGAGCACGATTTTTCTGGCTTTTGACACATTATTATCTCAGTTCTAACTTTCTTATCCCAAGGAAATAGTAAGACATGTTGGACTTTTATCGATGGCATTCCATGTCAGATCCTGTGGGTTACCACTCTGTTGGACCACTCCCACAGCCTTCCACAAAAGCCTCTACAACTGTCTACTTTAACCCCTTCAATATAAAGCAGTTTTTTTTTAATCTCTCACACATAACTACTTCTGCCCAAATCTACCATGCTGTTTGTAAGACTCTGTGGTTATGATATGATTTTGAAATCATTTTCAGGAAAAAATTCTTATTGGTTTATGCTCAGATTTATGGCTGTATTCTTTGCCCCAAGGTGAGATGAAAGCAAAATCAATGTTAGTTTTGGGTTGCTTGAAGTAAGTAACACGAGCCAAACACGAGGTCACTTTCAGTAACCTCAGTTCAGTAAAGCAGGGGAGAAGTTAGAGGAAGAGAAATAAATCAAAAGGGCATAGTGTCTCTGGGCATACCACTTGTGTTGATGATGGAATTCATTTAAAAATTATAAGCAGTCATGTTTTAGTAGCATTAGAGAAAACAGCATAGGTTGTATTAAATTTGATACTAGAAATATTAGAAATAACAACAAAAATATTTTGCCCTGGCACCTCCCTGACCCCCAATCAATAACCAGCATCCCTAGTCATGGCACCACGCACATGAAGCCTCTATCACCTCCTTCATAAATACAGTAAGATTCTCTGAATCAAAATCCTGTGTCATCTCAAAAAAATTAATTATAAATAATAATTATGATTATCATTTATTGAGCACCTATTGGGCACCCGGCACCGTGCTGGGTCTTTTGCACATATGAGTCAATAAAAATTTACTGAGCACCTACTACGTGTCAGGCATTATTCTCCATGCTAAAGATAGAGCTGTGAACAAAATACACAGAGTCCCTGCTTTCTGAAGCCTTCCAGTCTAAGACAATCAATGTTTAGTTTATGAACAACCAAATACAGTAATTGCTATGCAGCAACATGACAGAAAGTGATTGGGTGGTCAAGAAATGCCTCTGAAGGGAATATATTTAAGCCAAAATCTTAACAAAAGGAGGAGCTACTCCACTGGGGATGAGTGGGGAGAATTTAATCCTCTTGACAACCATATCAGTCCTATTCCACAGAGGAGGAAAATGAAACTCAGAGGGGGCTAGATCACTTCTCCATGGCAGGCATGCGATTCACCTACTGCTCCCAGTTTACAAATGCCTCTTTAAAGAACTCACACTGAGTGTGGGCTGCCACAAGGTGGGAGGGAAACAGAGAAGACAGGTGGTTTGGGACATGTAACCTCAGAGTTTATTATTTCAGGTGCAACCAGCCTGAGTGAACTAAATTTGGAGAGGGAGAGGGAGCTGACTTTTTGGTGAGCATCCAAAGAGCTGGACCAGTTGGAGAACAGGGAATGTCCAGTGTCTATATAAGCAGGGCCAGGCCAGTGTTTGATCCTGGCTTTCTTGGGGCTGATACCTCTATCTCTGGAGGTAACTGCTGAACATCACATTTAAAATCAATCTCCTCAAGAGAAGAAAACTCTAAGAAGCTTTTTGGGGGTGTCATGACCTGCTTACTTTAGCTCATTCACTTAAACTGTTGCAAAGAGCAAAATATGAAAAAAAAATTTCATTAGACTCTAAGTCTCACATATTCTGGACTTATTGGCCATCCCTGCCTTCTTTCAGGGGTGTCTCTGTTTTCTTTCTGATCAGGGATTTATGATGACCTAGATGACCTCTTCAGAGCAGGAACCTGTATCTTTAAATTAATCTTTGTATCACCCACGTCTACTTGAGGACTGGGTATAGAATGGTTTCTCCCCACATGCTGAATACATGGATGAGTGAATCCAGGTTCCAGCAGAAATGAGAGGCACGCAGCCCTTCAGTCTCTACATACACGTCTCATGACTGGCCACAATTCCCAAGAGACGGTTTAGTTCCTTTTAAGGGTGACTGCTTCCTATTAAGACATAAGGAATGGCCTCCATTTGTGTGTGTGCATTAAAAATAAATACATAGTTAGGAAGATTATCCTTTGTAGACCACAGTTACACATTCTCACCTAAACCTTATTTCTTGATTTGGGGAATCATCTTACCCTCCCCCTCACCATAATGGACTCTAGACTTCTTCATCTCCTTCTCCTGGAGTCAATTTGCTTTCATAAAAGGGAGATCATTCCTGTTTTCATGTCTGTGGGGATGTGTGTGGGTATATTGTGTAGTTATATGTGACAGTGTGTGTTATGAGCTTGCTAAAAATGAAGATATCTGGATGCCATCTCAGGTCTACTTAACCTCAGTCCCTAGCAGGGATTGGGGGGCAGAAATCTATATTTTAATAAGCACTGCATGTCATTCTTAAACAGATTCAAGTTTGAGAATCTAGTCTAGGACAGTGGTTTTCAACCTTGGAAACATACAAAAGTCTCCCAGTGAGATTTAAGAAATCTTGATGCCCAGACCATACCCCTTTGAATCGAATCAGACTCTCTCGGAGGTGGAGCTTAGCATCCATAATTTTCAAATCTCCTTGAGTGGTTCTAATATGTAGTCAGGATGGAGAACCTCCTTTCAGCATAGCTTGACATAAAAAAATTCAATATAAGGAAATCAGGTCTGAATCAAATCTATGTCCCAGTACTTCGCTTCAAGTTCCCAAGAACCTCCCTTAAAGCATTAGTGATACTCTGTTCTTTGATTAGAAAGATAACTTTAACAAACAGGTAAAACTCATATGCCTGCAGCCAGCTTTACTGCTATGCTCACTTGAGAAACTTGCTAAAAGCCAGACTTCTGGGAACTACTTGTAGATATGAATTGATTCATCAGGGGCAGTGGGGGAAGTCTAGGAAATGGAGTTTTTAACAAACACCTAGGTGATTGTGGTGCAATTCACCTTCGGTCTAACAGAAACAATGCCTTAGACTAGGCCTTCTCAATTGGGACTGTTCTCCTTGGGGGACATTGGCGATGTCTAGAGACACTTTTGATCCTCACAATGGGAGTCTGTGTATGTCTGTGTGCTACAGGAATCTGGTGAGCTGAGGACAGGGATGCTGCTCAATGTCTTACAACCCAAAGGACAACCCCCAAAACGAATAATTATCCAGTCCAAAATATCAAGAGTGCCAAGGTCGAGAAACTCTAATATCTCTTCTCAATCAACTTTCTTCTCTGCTAGCCTCAAAGAAAGGCATCACCCTCTTTAGGAACTTCCACAGCTCTTTGTGGTGTTAAAAATCACCAGTGTGTGATTCATTTCCTAACAGAAGAAAACTTTCCTCAGGCCAGGATCCCTGCGTCATTCATTTCTGAGTGTGGTCTCCTTCCTCCTCCAGCACACAGTCCTCACTCCACACGTTCCAGCCATTTCAAACAAAATGAAAATACTCTTCAGGACCAATCACAAGGTGGCTTTGTGACTGGTAACCATACATACCCAGTGTCTATAAGGAGAAGGAAAACCCACGGCCGGGGCTCCTTTTCAGTCTAAGAGTTGAATACAAATCTACCAGCCTTCATCTAAGAAAATGGCTCTCCATATATTTTTTCAACATTCACCAAAAATTACAGCGGCTTCTGGAGCTGCCTGGGGTCTCTACGGGACAAGTCAGCTGTGTGAACGTGAGGACCACCCACGCAGCTCAGCCATCATGTGAGGAGCCTTGTTGGCTGTGTCTGCTGCAGTGTCCGGCTACCAGTTGGCAACTGTAAGTGGCTCACTTGGTCCCCGAGCCAACCCTGAATTCCAGAGAATCAAATGCAGCAAATAACTCTACACAGATCTGTCAGGGAAATGTACAAGGGAACAGTGCTCTCCACGGCTCTAAAAATAGCCAGGTAATTGCCTCTGAAGATCCCTTAAGAAGATCCACTTAACTGCACAGAGTGAAGCAGCAAAGGCCTCATTTGTTTGTTGATAGGAGCTGTCTCTATGTAGTCAGCCGACTTTGGAGTGTTGGAAACCCAATCAATATTTGGGAACTGTGGAGTTACTATGCTACTGGGCTGCCCATGTTCAAAACAAGAAACTGCCCTTAGTGAGGCTGACCTGACCATTTTTTTTTTTTTTAATCTTCAGTAAAATACTGGCATACTGAATGCAACAGCACTGACCACATTTTTTACTAAATTGATCATGCTAGTTTTCCTGACTTGGATTTTTGTTCCGATTTTAATGCTTGGCATGAATGTTGTGGTGAAAGGAATCCACTAATTTTTACTTTATGTGTTGGAGCAATCTATCAGCACCATCAATTCTTTAAATGTTACTTTAAAGATATTCCACCTCCAGCAAGATTGTTGAATGTAGAAATAAGACACATCACAGATTGGTGGTGAGGTTCCACCAATTTAGCAATTTTCCTCCCGTGGTTAATCACCCATAGAATACATTGCTCTTTTTCTTCTTCGTGTTTTAATTTGCAGTCTTGGCAATATATGCTAAAATGACTTGGAGTTATGAAAAGTATGAAAATGTGTGTTTCAAATAGTTGGCTAGGTGCTTCATCAGCCGGAGGCCTAATGCAGGTGTGAATATTTGTTTATAATCCAAACACAGCAAAGTAAACTCCCATTTTGCACTCCCTTTTCTCCATACAATGCTTTGAATATTTTCTTTGTGATGGTCAGTGACTTTGTTTAACTTTAAAAAAGGCTGAATGGAAAGAAAGGGCCTGGAGACTGGAAACTGTTTGTACAAGGGCCTGAAGTGAGTGATGCTGAGCTGAGCTGGGTGTGGAGACCTGACGTTTTGTCAGCTCCCTCAGGAGGCAGATGTGATGTCCACGACTCACCTGTCAAGTGCTGATAGAAAAATAACTGTCCTACGCAGCCGTTAAGGCTACACACGTGACCTCTAACCCCAGAACCCCTTCCGGAGTTTTCCACTGGGTGTCAAAATCCTTTCAAATATTTCCAGCTGGGCATCTCCTTGAACTGTAATTGCAGTTCAGCATTTTAACACAGGGTCCTTGTGGAGGGAATTTCTCTCTCTTTTCTTCCCCTCCCCCATGGCAAGGACCAGTTCTGACATCTCATTAGTAGCAAGAGAGAAAGGTTGCCCTCATTGTTTAAAATAGCCTTTGCCTTCCAGTTCAATCCAAGTGTCCTCCTGAAAGTAGAGTATTTTTGAGGCCACTCTAATTCCTGTTCTCATCTCAAACTTCTGAAACTCTTCATGGATCCTGCAGGGCAATAAACTTTTCCAGCCTCTGGGGTTCAGTGTCTTCCAAGGGCTTGTTTTCATTTCCCTTTTCGAAATAGAGGCAGCAACGAAGGGGAACTCAGATGCCCTGACTCCAAGGTTCCGTGTAGGAACAAAAAAGACTGGTAAATGAATTTCAAGACAAGGTGCAAGTCTTTTGATCTACATTGTCTACTAACATGATAGAAACCCCCAACATTATTTTTTTTAAAATAAACAAAAACGGGGGAAAACCAACATAGGATGTAGCTCAGAAAGAAGAGTTCATGGCTAAAGCCACACATTTCTTACAAATGGAAAGATGCCTCTTCAGTCAGCTTAGCCAAAAAAAAAAAAAAAAAAAGTCACTTGACTTAGGTCATTCAGAGTAATAAATAACGAATTTTATGGAGGAAGGCCAAAATCACCTTAAAATTACATCAGCTGGGCTCCAACAAGGTCTAAGAGTTCTTGAGTATTTCTCAGGATGAACCAAAATGGCCTTGGACTGTGTCCACAAGCTAACATATCTATGGCAGTCTCATTGAAGCCAGAAAATTTCCACTGTTCTTTCAAGTGGGAAAGGAGAGGAAAAAAGAAACCATCTCATTTCTTCAAAAGACTAAAGGACCTCAGCATTTGCTAAGCACATGGATGTTCATAGCTCCTCCACAGAAATTTTGATTTAAATGAGCTAAAAATAACCAAATAAAAGGAAAATAATGGACTGCAATCTTTAGATATTATTAACATCATTTTCTCCATTTTATGAATGAGGAAACTGAGATCCAGAGAGGTGAAATGGCCTTTTACCCCAGATTATAGCGCTAGTAAATGACAAACTCTCAATGAGGGCTTGACTTTCCTCCATTTCTTCTTTGTCTTCTTCTTCTTCTTTTTTTTTTTTTTTGGTAAAGTTGAGGTCTCGCTATGTTGCCCAGGCTGGTCTAGAACTCCTAGACTCAAGGGATCCTCCTGCCTCAGCCTCCCAAAGTGTTGGGATTACAAGTGTGAGCCACTGAGCCCAGCCTCCTCCATTTCTTTAAAGCCCTGGGCTTAAAAGTGGTTCATACATTTCTAGGAAAAATAAACTGACGGATGATTTTGTCCCTATGATAGGCAGATAGATAAACAGATGGCACCATTCACGATAACATCTCCTTAGGACAGGTATACTAACTCAGCTAGTTTAGGTGCTCAATTTAGCAGACATCATTGTCCAACCTGATACCTGGATGTCATATTTGCCTGACTCTTCTAGAACAACTGCATATAATAAATTGGGTCAAGTCGGGTTAGTCCTTCTACACTTCCTGTGGGATCCTAGGCTTAGTTTTTAGGCAATTCCTCCCATTTTCTTTTAAGAGACTGTGTGCCATCAGCCTGAGTCAGTTCAGCTTCCTCAGTCACCAGAAAGCCCCTAGACAGCCCAGCTTAGTTCTCACAGCCTGGCCCAGGCACCAGCTGTCTCCTATCAAAGCAATGGCCCCTGACCTTGTTATTCACATGCTTGGGTGTTTAGTCTGATGACGTGGGGAACTGGAAGAAGGAAAAAAAGCATAAATCTCTGGAAGAAACTAGAAATGTTCTGGGCCAAACAATATTTCTGTAGATTTGTTGTGAATACTCTTTTTTTTTTTTTTTTGAGACGGAGTCTCGCTCTTGTTACCCAGGCTGGTGTGCAATGGCACGATCTCGGCTCACCGCAACTTCTGCCCCCTGGGTTCAGGCAATTCTCCTGCCTCAGCCTCCTGAGTAGCTGGGATTACAGGTACGCGCCACCATGCTCAGCTAATTTTTTGTATTTTTAGTAGAGATGGGATTTCACCATGTTGACTAGGATAGTCTTGATCTCTTGACCTTGTGATCCACCCGTCTCGGCCTCCCAAAGTGCTGGGATTACAGGTGTGAACCACCGAGCCCGGCCTGTGAATACTCTTTCAGAAACCATTTAGCTTATTGTGAAATGCACTGTTGAAGGATGCAAAGGATGGTGTACTATCTTGATAGGCTATGCATCAGCAGAATCAGCATTGCTTGGGAGCTTGTAAGAATCTTGGGTCCCAGACCCATTGAATTAGAATATGAATTTTAATGTTAGGAATGCAGTGTTTTGGGTTCCAGACCCATTGAATTAGAATATGAATTTTAATGAGATCCCTGGGTGATTCACATGTACATTTAAGTTTGTGAAGAGCCCAGGGGCTGAAGAGATCTTCAACAGTTCCGTTGTCCACTTTGCCGCTCTTTGCTGCTGGGATCCATGATCACTGGCCAGGAAGTGAGTCCTTCCAACCACTTCCTTTTCTTCTTCACCTCTGCCTGACTCATCCTTTCTCTTTCATTCCTTGTCCTGCCTGTCCACCACCAACTCCCTCTGCTGAAGTTTCTAGAATTCTCTTTGCTCAACATGAAATATCACTATATAATGCAGTCTTTTCCCTAGAAACCTTAATAGCAATCTTTTTTCAAGTAGATCATTCATACTTTCTTACTTTCTATAACTTAGGACAAAAAGTAAGAGATTTCCCCTCACTTATCATGGATGCTTCCAGATCACACTCATTCTAGAACTTTTCCTTTGAGAATTTCTTAAACAGCACAGAAAAGCCTGATACAGTTTTAATATTAAAATTAAGAACTTAGTCAACAAAAGATAGCAAAAAGAATTTTTTTTTTTGAGATGGAGTCTTGCTCTGTAGCCCAGGCTGGAGTGCAGTGGTGCAATCTTGGCTCACTGCAACCTCTGCCTCCCGGGTCCTGGTTCAAGCAATTCTCCTACCTCAACTTCCCAAGTAGCTGGGATTACAGGCACGAGCCACCATGCCCAGCTAATTTTTGTATTTTTTTTTTTAGTAGAGATGGGTTTCACCATGTTGGCCAGTCTGGTCTTGAACTCCTGACCTCATGATCCACCCGCCTTGGCCTCCCAAAGTGCTGAGAGTAACAGGCGTGAGCCACTGCGCCCAACCAGCAAAAAGAAAAATTTAAAAAACAAAGTTGAAGGGCCGGGCGCGGTGGCTCACGCCTGTAATCCCAGCACTTTGGGAGGCCGAGGCGGGTGGATCACAAGGTCATGAGATCGAGACCATCCCGGTCAACATGGTGAAACCCCGTCTCTACTAAAAATACAAAAAATTAGCTGGGCATGGTGGAGCGTGCCTGTAATCCTAGCTACTCAGGAAGCTGAGGCAGGAGAATTGCCTGAACCCAGGAGGCAGAGGTTGCGGTGAGCTGAGATCGCGCCATTGCATTCCAGCCTGGGTAACAAGAGCCGAACTCCGTCTCAAAAAAAAAAAAAAAAAAAAAAAAAAAACAAAAAAAAAAACGGCCGGGCGCAGTGGCTCAAGCCTGTAATCCCAGCACTTTGGGAGGCCGAGGCGGGCGGATCACGAGGTCAAGAGATCGAGACCATCCTGGCCAACATGGTGAAACCCTGTCTCTACTTAAAATACAAAAATTAGCTGGGCGTGGTGGTGCACGCCTGTAGTCCCAGCTACTCAGGAAGCTGAGGCAGGAGAATTGCTTGAACCCGGGAGGCAGAGGTTGCAGTGAGCCGAGATTGTGCCACTGTACTCCAGCCTGGCACCTGGCGACAGAGTGAGACTCTGTCTCAAAAAAAAAAAAAAAAAAAACAAAGTTGAAAAATGCATTTGCCACTCAGAATTAGTGTCTAGAATATATAATGAGGTTCTATATACCAATCAAAAAATAACACCAAATTAAAGAAAATGAGTAATAGATACATTGAAGCAATTCACAAACCAAGAAACAGGAATATCCCACAAAAATATGAAAAGATTCTCAACCACACTAGTAATTAGGGAAATGCATGCCAAAACCATAGTAAATATCATTGCACACCCTATTAAGAAGTTCGATCATATCAGGTAGAGATGATGATGTGGAATAATGGAAACTTAGACTCTTGAAGGGAATATAAATGTTTGTGACTACATGAAAGAGCAATTTGGCAGTTTCTAGTCATGCTAAAGAAACCCTCACACTATCACTGAAGAGTTTCACAGCTAGGTAAGTCCAGAGCAGCTCTCACCAAGACACAAATGAAGATACGTACAAAGATATTCACTGGCACAGTGTTTGAAATGAGACACATTAGAAATGACTTTATGTTCTCCAAGAGAAAGAAGGATACATTGCATATTTATATGACAAAAAACTATGCAGCAGTGAATGTGAACTCTCCCTCTACAAATACATATGTATATATACCATACATAAATTTTATATAGGATGTATTATACGTATTATATGTTATATACTTGATATATGAATATATACTTTATGTATACTTAGTATATGTAACTTACATATACTTAATATATATTACATACTTGATATATGTATACTTATAAAATATGTAAATATACATGTATAATTTATAAGTATATATTATAATGTATTAAATACATATACATATATTTATATATGAAATATATACATATAATGTATAACATACATATTTTATATACATATTCTAGGATATGTATACATATTTTATACATTATATATACTCTATATTAGGAAAAATAATGTATATATATTCAGGAAAATAATATATATTTTATACATTATATAATACATATATAGTATATATAATGTATACTATATGTATGCAATATATACATATTATATAAGTATCTATTTTATATATTACATACTATAAATATATGTGATATATATACTATATATTGTATTATATGTTACATATATTCAACTTGGATGAATCTCATAATTTAATGCTGAATTAAAAAAGCATATTGTGGGTCAGGTGTGGTAGCTCACACCTGTAATCCCAGCTCTTTGGGAGGCTGAGGCTGGCAGAACACCTGAGGTCAGGAGTTTGAGACCAGCCTGACCAGTGTGAAGAAACCCTGTCTCTACTAAAAATATAAAATTAGCTGGGTGTGGTGGCACATACCTGTCATCCCAGTTACTCGGGAGGCTGAGGCCGGAGAATTGCTTGAACCTGGAAGGCGGAGGTTGCAGTGAGCTGAGATTGTGCCATTGCACTCCAGCCTGGGCAACAAGAGTAAAACGCTGTCTCAAAAAAAAAGAAAAAAAAGCATATTGTGGACAAATATATATTATGTCATTTACACAACATTTAAAGACATGGAAAACAAAGCTTCATTTAAGAAAACTGTATATACAGTAAAAAAGTAAAGCAAGCAATGCTTGGAAATAATAAACATCATATTTAGAACAGTGGTTATACTGGTGAGAGTAGAAAGGGAAACAAATATATGAGGATTTACACAGGGGGGCTGCAATAGTGTTGGTATAAAGGTCTCTTTCTTAAGCTGAGTGATAAATACAAAGGATAATAAATACCTTTTTTAGATACACTTTTGGGTGTCTGAAATACTAGTTAAATTAAAACGAGTAAGCTTTACGCTTTAAGACTCCGTAAGTCAGCTCTATCACCCTCGTCCCACTGTTGTCACCATGATGTATTGGTGAACTCTCATCTGCACCCAGCCTACAGTTCTGTTCATCCTTCCTACCATCTCCGCATGGCTTCAGCAGTCCTACTGCTCAGCCGGCCAATGACTTCACAATTCCTGGGTCTCTTACATTCCTGCAACCCTTAAATGCATTTGTCTTAGTAATGCACAGCCTATATTTTGCTTTTTGTTTTCCTTTTTTTTTTTTTTTTGAGATAGAATCTCGCTCTTTTGCCCAGGCTGGAGTGCAGTGGCGCGATCTTTGCTCACTATAACCTCTGTGATTCAAGTGATTCTCATACTTCAGTCTCTGAAGTAGCTGTGACTACAGGCACCTTCCACCATGCCCATCTAATTTTTGTATTTTTGGTAGAGACAGCATTTCACCATGTTGGCCAGGCTGGTCTTGAACTCCTGGCCTCAAGTATTCCACCCACCTGGGCCTCCCAAAGTGCTGAAATTACAGGCATAGGCACCATGCCCAGCCTGTTTTTTTTTTTTTTCTCTCTTGTTTTGTTATTTATTCTTAGTATTATTATTTTTTGAGACAGGGTCTTGCTCCATGGCCCAGGCTGGAGTGGAGTGGTACTCCACAGCTCACTGCAGCCTCGACCTCCTGGGCTCAAGCCATCCTCCTGCCTCAGCATCCTGAGTACCTGGGACTACAGGCGTGCATCACCACACTCAGCTATTTTTAAAAAAAATTTTATAGAGATGGGGTCTTTCTGTGTTATTCAGTCTGGATTGGAACTCCTGGCCTCAAGTGATCCTCCTGCCTTGGCCTCCCAAAGCTCTGCAATGACAGGTATGAGCCACCACTCCCAGTCACAAGCTGCATTTTGGATCCTGCACCCAAAACACCTCTACCCAATACTCCTGGCACTCTCTTCTTCTGCTTTTTTCATGCGTGTACCCAGCTAATCTTCCCTTTGATCTCTTGGGGGCTCTGTTTCCTTGACCTGTTTTCTCCCTCCAATCTTCCCTTGAGTTATTTTCTTGTTTCTTAGCAAACCAGGACTTACAACCAACATCTTAGAACTCTGGTTGCAACCGTCTTACCCAACTCCAGCCGTTTATTTTCTCGAATCCTAGCCTGGGGTGCTGAACAATGCTAACAGAAATCATGGGACTACCCTGATCAGCATCATTTCAAACCCATTTTCTCCAGAGCAGGGCGACTCTAGGTCCTAATGCCAGTCTTTTCACTCACCCCTATTTGAAATCATTATCTGCCTTAAATATCAGCCCTGGCTCCCCTTTGCCTAGAACGGCAAGCTAACTGCGGCCTGCAGAGCTAAGGGCTCAGGGAGGTGCCTTAGGAGTGAGTCCAGGAGAAGAACACCTCTTTGGCAGGCTCTGCGTCCCCATCTTTGCTTCAATCTGAGGTCTGCTTTAATCATTTACAATATTGGTCTTTCAAGTAAGATTTCACATAATAAAAAAGGGAGGAGTCCTGCTCTGCAAAATCCTTGAGTGGCTTTCTATTGCTCTCGGTATAAAACACAAACTTAACATGGAGTTTGTGGGACGTAGCTCTGTCCTCCTCTCCAACTTCATCCAGTGCTACTCATCCTGGCTTCCCACACTGCAGGCTCAACTCTGTTCTCACCTCTAGGCTCATGTGCCTTCTACCTGCTCACAAACCTGTTCCTCTGTTCTTTGTATGTCTGATGCTTCATTTTCACATTTCTCCTTACATGTCACCTGCCCTGGCCTCCTCATTATTCTCTATCACACTACCTTATTCATCTCCTTAATAACACTTCTTTCTGTCTTTATTCAGTTTTTTGTCTGTTTCCTCATTCATTGTCTCTTTCTTCTCTTGCTAGACTGTAACCCCCGTGATGGGAGGCATGATGTTTGTTTTTTTAACAATTAGTAGCAGAGCCCAGGAGTAGCTTCAGCCCCTCTTCTAAGGCTCAGAGTAGGAAAATGGACTTAAAATGATGCTGACCAGGACCTTCACCCCAAATTGCTTCAAACTAGTAAGTAAAGGAGAAATAGCACCCTTTAGTCTACACCCTTGCTGTACACATGAGGCTTTGTGGAAGGTGCCACAGCTCTCTCCGTTCCAGTCAGATGCTGCCCACAGGCCTTTGTACAGAGAAATGCTGGAGGTGGGCTGGGATCACTGTATCCCTGGCGTATCCTATTCACGTCCATAGGAGGCACACAGAAACATATTTTTGAATGAATCAATCTTTGAAAGTTTCAAAAATACCAGCTTAGGAAATAAAGTTCACCTCTCCTAAATCACTATGAGGAAGAAAACTAATTGGAAGTCAGTATTCTCTCCACTCCTGATAAGCCATTACCTACCCATTGTCCTATTCCAGGATGAAAGACAACACAACACACAAAGAAAAACCCCTCCTTTCCAACATATGTGCCATATTGAATCTCCAGAAATGATTAATTGAGACACTTGCAGAGTTAAGTGTGGAAGGGTCAACTGATTTCACAATAAATTGGTTAACTACTTAAGTGTTTCAAGATTCAACTTAAGTGTCCTCAGCCTATCTTGATATAAGTGGCAAACTTTCCAAAGGTTGGAATGCCTGTCATTGTGGTAATACGCAAGTGCACTGCAGGACACAGAACAGTAGTTAGTTAATTACTTCAATATATGAGACAGATTAGATATGATCAGTAGTTAAGCAAGCCAAACCCTAAACAGAAAAATCTCAGTGGTATCCACGTTTGTATAAAGGTTGTCATGGCCACACTTTGGCTTGGCAAGTGCATCCAGGTACGTTTTCTCCTAGGCTGCCTTCTCCCTCACCTGTTGTGATTGTCCTCAAGGCTTATAATAAAACACAGTTGAGGCCGGGCGTGGTGGCTCACACCTGTAATCCCAGCACTTTGGGAGGCCAAGCCTGGTGGATCATGAGGTCAAGAGATGGAGACCATCCTGGCCAACATGGTGAATCCCTGTCTCTACTAAAAATGCACAAATTAGCTGGGCATGGTGGTGCACACCTATAGTCCCAGCTACTCGGGAGGCCGAGGCAGGAGAATTGCTTGAACCTGGGAGACGGAGGTTACAGTAAGCTAAGATGGCACCACTGCACTCCAACCTGGGTAACAGAGCAAGACTCCATTTCAAAAAAATAATAATAAAATAAAAATAACATGGAGAGATAGCAAACATGGGTTATGTGGGTGTATCTGTCCTGTGCAAACAAGATTGAGTCTTTTAGAAGAAATACACAAGCAGAAAATGACTTCAGACAAAAAAATCAGAGTAGTACCTATGGGTAATAGAAGGCACTGTGAAGGTGGGTGGGTATAGGGTGCTCAGGTGTATGACTTGGGCATCTGGGTCAGTACAGGGATTGGAACTGAAATGGAGGCAAAGGTGGGGGTTATGCAGCAGGGAGAGTGAATCTGATGATGATGATAGCTACAGCTTCTTTTGAATAACTCTGACAAACCAGGTAACAGGCCCTCTACTTAGGGTTGCTTTTTTAACCCTTTCAGAAACACTATGAGATAGGTGCTTTTATTATTCTCATTTTACAGGTGAAGACACTGAAGTTCAAAGAGGTGAAGTAATTTGCCTAAGGTCACACAGTTAATTCCAGAGCCAGGATTTTATCCTGGATTGTGTACTTCCAAACTCTGTGTTCATAAACACTGTTACTTCAGTCTCCTCTGTTCCACTGTGTATGTTCTACACCGTTTCACTGTATCCTCTGTAGGTAGGACAGTTGCAGGAGGAATTTCTTAGAACATAAAGACAAGAAGAGAGTCAATCTCTTGCAGCTTCCCCGAGGTGTGGCATACAGGTAGGACCTGGGGAGCACTGAGAATTTGTATCAGAGAAAGTATGTTCTGTTGTTCCTTAATTTGAGGACACGGAAAAGAAAAAAGAAGTAAATCTGTGGCTGATGTGAAGGGCAGAAGAGTAAAAGATATAGGAAAATAGATGTAAAACATAACCACTAACATGTACTGGCCAGTTTACTGAATGCTTAGAATTGCTGATATTGGTTTTAGATTGAGTTGCTTTTTCTGCAGGCAACTCTATGTAGCAGGGTCTAGGGTGAGATGCCTAAGGGGTGTATTTATCTAATGATGGTTAATGATATTCCTGAGTAGAAGGGAGGAGCTCAGTTGGTTCTCCATAAGAGAAGTCAGAAAGATGGCAACAACATATGTAATTCCTGCCTTACTATCAGTAGAATGGAGACTGGTAGGGTCTGACTGTGTCCCTACCCAAATCTCATCTTGAATTATAGCTCCAATAATTCCCGCGTGTTGTGGGTGGAACTCAGTGGGAGATAACTGAATCACAGGGACAGGTCTTTCCTATGCTGTTATCGTGCTGGTAAGTCTCACGAGATCTGATGGTTTCATCAAGGGCAGTTTCCCTGCACATGCTCTGTTGCCTGCCACTATGTAAGACTTGACTCTGTTCCTCCTTCGCCTTCCACCATGATTGTGAGGCCTCCCCTCCCGAGCCATGTGGAACTTGAGAGTGAATTAAACTTCTTTTCTTATAAGTTACCCAGTCTTGGGTATGTGTTTATTAGCAGCGTGAGAAATACAGAAACCTTGTCTGATTCATTATGACCAATGCCATTTCTTTCTCCAGAGCTTTGCTACTCAAAGTGCGGTCCATGGAGCATCAGCATCACCTGGGGGCTTTACCCCAGCATGATTGAAACAGAGCTTGCATTTTAACAGGCTCTCCAGGCAATTCCTACATTCAGTAACATATGAGAAGTACAGCCCTAGAATATGTATTGCCAGCCCTAGAATATGTATTGCGCCAGTTAGGCAACTTGGTGAACTCTTGTTCAGCCTTCAAAGCCTAGCTCAGTTATCATCTGTTTTTTAAAGCTTCCCCTAGCAACGTCTTACAGATTTAATCCCTCCTTCTCTCTGCTGTTTCTCTGGAGCTCCTCTTACTCATCTCTATGCTGTGCTCATCACACTGTGTTCTTGAGGAGAGGGTACCCGTATTACTCCTC
Organism: Aotus nancymaae; assembly: GCF_030222135.1. NCBI lineage: Eukaryota > Metazoa > Chordata > Mammalia > Primates > Aotidae > Aotus > Aotus nancymaae. Next base: position 882,736 of record NW_026988460.1, read on the forward strand.
TTTGTAATCTAGTGTGTCAGCTGTGCCACTTCAACAAGATAGGTTCAAAAAAGCATCCAGTTATTCAGTTTAGTTATTGTTATTCCACTTAAGTCCCTCTTGGACAATGATTTTTAAATTTTTCTATGCACAAAAATGACCTGGTTATCTTGTTAAACTGGAGGCCTGTAGACCCTACCCCTATGAATTCTGATTCTGCTTGTTTAATTGGGCCCTAGAAATTTACATTTTAACTAGCAGCTCTAAGTATTTCTGGAGCAGATGACCGAGGGAAATTTCTGGTTTAGAAATATCACCTGGTATCTGTAATGTGGAGCTTCTTTCCGGTCTAGTGGCTTGCCACTGTCCTGGATATTGTGCTGGTCTTTACGTCCTCTAGGTACCAAGAATGCCTTAATCAGTAAGGGAGATACGCAAATATGTACTGACCATATATCAGTAAGGATGGCTTTATAGAGAAATGAAAATATGTTACATTTCAGGCCCTAACAGTCTCAGTTACTCAATATGGTAGAGACTGTTGTAAAAATCTCTTTCCCCAAGGTGGAGGTTGCAGTGAGCCGGTATCATGCCACTGCACTCCAGCCTGGGTGACAGAGTGAGACTCTGTCTCAAAAAAAGGAAAACAAAAATCTCTCTCCCTAAATGGACTCAATGACTCTTAGGACCCATTCCATTATGTAGGAAACGTGAATATTTTCCACATAGACAGCTCTGATTGTGTGAGTGCTGCTAAGTGCCAGGCAACATATGATGGGTGGGTACATTGATGATTTCACTGAATTCACACCATGATGCTGGACACACTGCAAAGGACACTGTCACCCTTTGAATGATAAGAAAATGAAGTCAGGGGTTCTTGCTTCTTTCCTGTTTGCCAAAGTGTCTGTTTCTTCAGCTATACTTTTTGCTCATTTTCCATGCAAAATTCCACAGGGATCAGCAGAGGGGGTGGTTGTCAGCCTTCCCTAAAGTTCCTTCACTGCACTCCACATCTAAGCCTTGATCATAACCATTATTCTCTGGTTGTAGACTATATCTGTACTAGAAGAAGTCTGGAAAACATAAAGAAGTGATTTATTTCATTTCCTAAGATAATTTTTAACCAGTTTGATTTTTCCTTAGCTGGTGCTGCCTTTAAATCCACACATATCTTCATGGCTGGAGTAACAGATACATAGATACACATCTTTAAGTTGTTATAGCAACGCAATCAAATCACAAAAGAGTGGAGACAATCATTTTTTGCAGTTGATTGGAAAGACAATTAGGAAATTGGATTGTCCGGGCCATAGCTAATTTAGTTAATGCTGCAGAGTTCTCCAAGAACAAAGCAACATTGTTTTTTCTCGGGTTTGTTATTTGAGAGATTATGAGGAAAGACTGGATTAAACAAATTATGGTATATCCATACATTGAGACACAATGGTGCTGGTTTTTTTCAATGTCTATTATACGTAGGGCACAAAGATGAATACAGCAGGCCCAATTCTTGCCCTCATGGAATTTATTATATATTGAATGAAGTAGAACTATGTAGATCTATATATACTATCATCAAAAGTCATCCAAGATATGTTGTAAAAAATGCATAATGTAAAAACAATATGTATTTATGTACAAATGAATTTGCCAGATGGTTACATGCAATGTTATTAATTGCAGCTATCTCTGAGAACTAGTAGTGGGTTTGGGTTGGATCAGAGGAATGAAAGGGAACGATCAACTATGCAACTTTTTGTGGCAGGGACTGTGAACTACCTGCCCTCAAATCCCTTCTTCAGTCAAAAAAGAAAACAAAAATCAAACCAAAACAGAACAAAAAAAACCACACAGCAAACAAACCCCAAATATTTCCCAGACTCCTTGTGGCTCAGCATAGTCCTAAGACTAAGTTCTAGGCAAGTAGAAGTGTTGTGTATCACAGCCAGAAAGGCCTCCTAGAAAGGGAAGGGACTTTCCCTGTTTCCTATGTTGCTTTCTGCTGCCTGGAATGCGGATTCGTGGTATGGTCCCGGTAGCTGTCTTGGACCATGAGGAGATCTGGGGGTGGAAGCCATGGACGGGAGAACACTAGGATGAAGGACCGTGAGTCTTCTACACAGCAACCCACTACTGTTCTACTGTCTACTATGCTATTAGCACTAGCCACATATGAATATATTAAATTAATCAAAACAACATAAAATAAAAAGTTTAGTTCTTCAGTCCTACTAAGCCATGTTTAAAGTGCTCAATGGCTACTGAACTGGATAAGACAAGTAATAGAACATTTCCATCATCACAGAAATTATTATTAGATAGTGATGCTCTGCTGTCTGGTTCCTAGTTCCAGATTTTATAAGAGTCAATAAATCTCTGTATTTACATCTTTGTTATTTATAGTTGAATTAAACGTACACTATACAAATTCTATTTTATAATGACCATATATCAATTTTATGATATAAAACTCATATAGTTTTAAATACACAATTAAACATCAAACATGGATTAAAACAGATAAAGATACATTATAAATAACTTGGTTTGATTATTTAAAAACCAGGAATATTGTGTCAAAAATAAAAATTTTAAGACCCTAGGTATAGAAGAGATCTAGAAAATTATAAACATTTAGATCTGTTTCCAAAAGCAAAAGGCTGGGCATCTGAGGTTTATATAAGCTTCACTTGGAATCGGCGTAGACCGCACACCAAGTAGGTGTATACATTTCTATCGCGTTGCTGTCTGCACATTCAGCTATGGAGCATATTAAGAATGTTCTGAGAGATATAGTGAACATTCACAGGAGACACTTTTATAAGGATAAGATATGGTCTGGTGCTCTTTAGCTATTTATCAAACTCTCTGCTGTTTGCATTTTGAAAATATACAATGACATTGCATTTTTAAATACACTAAGTTATATTGTGCTGCCTTTGAACCTGCAGCAAAATTATGATACCATTGTGTATTTTTAAAGATTAAATATTTCTCATATTTTTGCACTACAGCAAGCAAACCAAAGGCTTTTAGCATTCCAGGTCATGTGGACTCTTTCAACAAGGTTGTTTATTCTTCGTTCAACGTGTGCGGGATTCAGGAGAATCATTTCCATTCTTACAGGAAGGTGCCACCCAGGTAATCTTTGGCACATGGACGTCAATGCATATTCTGATCTGTTTGGAAAATGCAGTATATAAAACCCATTCACCAGGCTGAGGTCACCAAGGGTGGATAAACCACGGCTGTGCAGTGGCTGCTTATAACAATGTAGAAAAACCTTATGCTTTCAACAGGGCACCAAATTTAGTAAGTCCCTAAGCACCCCCATCTGGTACTCTGCCAGCACAAATGGAGGGCACATGTTGGTTTTTTCCTTTCCTCGTGTGTGTGTGAGAGAGAGAGAGAGAGAAAGAGAGAGAGAATATTTTATTCTTCCAAGTTGCGATGATTTGATATATGTGCGGTTTTTACATATTTCCCTTTTCTAGTTCCACTGAAAGTCTCCGAGACTTATGGAGATGAGAGTCAAAATTGGGTAAGTGTGTTCCTGGTAGGCAAATGGTGCTGTTATGAAATCCTTCCTAAAAATCACATTGGAAAAAAAAGTGGTTTCAATTGTAGACTTTATATGACCACCATGTCATTTTTGTATTTGCCTGAGAAATGAAGGGATGAGAGCAGGGACTGAAGACGGTTGGGAGACACAGTTCGGAGAGAGGGCCTGTTCCTAATACTCCTAATGCTAACTTGGCATTTCAGAGTGTTGTTTATCTCCTTCCAGTTCCATCAGCAGTGGTGATTTTAGTGCCATCATTAGGAATTTATTCTGCTGTCCCATTCAATACAGTGTGAAGTCTGACATCCAGAAAATATTGAAGAACAACGTAAATTTTTACTAAGGTCTCTTGAAACAATGAGCAAAGGGGATACATTCCTAACTCACAGACATGTTATAAAGTTCTCTTTCCCACCTTTGATCCTCTTGTCTCTGGAGTGCAGCCAACTCTTGGTGCATTTCCCTAAAACCTCCACGCTTTCCAAACTCCCTCTAGCATGGTTCTTTCTTGACTCCTGACCCTTGACATTTTGGATCTGGTATTTTCTCTCATGAGGGTCTTGGTCTTTTCTACTGTAAAGATTTCAAGATTTTCTGGGTATTTAAAAATTATCTTTCTGCTATTCCCAGCATTAAAACCACCAAAGGCCCCAGAGCATGAACAGGCAAACCCAGAAGCCACTCAGTAAGCAGTGGGAAGAGAAAAGCCTGAGAAACCTGCATGCTAAATTTTTCCTTTTGTGTGTTTCGGCTACAGAACCTTTTAACATGCTCCTAGTTCATCTTCCTTTCTTCCAGCCTCCAGGTCCCCTTAACCTTAGCTGCTCTGCAACATGAGCTAGTTTCTTTCCATCTACTCCTCTCTACCCCAGCGCTGGCCACCTGTTCCTTCCCTCCCCTCTTCCCTTCCTACTGCCTCTGCTATGTGACCTTAAGCTAGTCGTCTCAGTCTCCTCGTGTTTAGATCACACACCTGTTCTAAAAGGTGCCTGTGGGGCTCTCCTCTTCTGAGATTGTAAGATTCAGGTCATGCCTACTCCAGAACAAACACCCGACTTGGTTAAAAGTGAACACCTGAACATGGGTTGCTCCTTCTCCTTTAAAGTATTTTTTGATGGCACAAGTAACAGGTATATGAGTATATATTCCTACACGAAATGAAAACCATTCAGAATGGGACTGAAATCAGTCCTTCCTCTAACCCCAACCCATATCCCTTCAATTTTTTAAGAGATTAAAGAAACACAAAAAGTCCTAAATTTCATCCACTTCTTTTTTTTTGAGATGGAGTCTTGTCACCTAGGCTGAAGTGCAGTGGTGCCATCTCAGCTCACTACAACCTCCATCTCCTGCCTCAGCCTCCTGAGTAGCTGAGACTATGGGTGCATGCCACTATGCCCAGTTAAGTTTTATATTTTTAGTAGAGATGGGGTTGCAGCATGTTGATCAGGCGGGTCTCAAACTCCTGACCTCACGTGATCTGCCTGCCTTAGCCTCCCAAAGTGCTGGGATTACAAGCATGAACCACCGTGCCTGATCTCACTTTGATTCTGTAGGAGTTTGATCTGTATTTTTACTGAGAATTTTCTATGTTTTTATACACTTATGTATATCCCAAAACTGTACAATTTTGTTTTTTAAAGAATTTTTTTTAATATAAAAGCTATTCCTGCACATTTTTTATTTTCCAGTTCTTCTTGAATGTCTGAGAGGCTGGTAAAAATGAGATAAGAGCTGGGCAAGTGTGTTCCTGGCAGACAGTTGGTACTGTTTTGAATAAAAATAAAAATGGTACACTGTGCTTATTGTTTTTCATTTGCATTCTTTTGCCCTTAATATCATTGTTACTATAGAAGAACATACATCTTTTTTTTTTTAAACAGCTGCACAGTATTCCATGTAGTAGCGAGAAGTAGAATAATAATACTGGTAGCTAAAATTTATAGACTGCTGACTGCTTGCCAAGAACTATTCTTATTTAATCTTCAAGGAAGTCCATGAAATAAGCAGCCAGTATTAGTCCCATTTTACAAACAAGATATCTCAGAACCAATACAAAATCACCACACCTTATTTCATCTGTTGCCAGACAGTCAGGCTGTTTCCAATTGCTTGCTGTGACAAACATGAGACCAAATCTCCTTGCCGAGGTACAGTTAGGATGGTGCTGAGATGGAAACAGATGAGGTGTGGGGCATCTGCATTTTTAGATTCAAGTGATACTTCCAGACTTCCCTCATGATCGTATTAAGAGAGACTGTAAATATTGAGAAGGGTGGGGATGGAATATAGAATGGGGAGTGAGCTGGTAGGATGGTCAGAAAGGGGATGAGTGGAGGGATGTATAGCAGATGCACCTGACAGCAATAACTTCCTTAAGCCCACCCTGAAAATGACCCTGTATGGCACCTGGGGCACATCTGAACCCCCTGGATCCATCCTGTGAAATGTGAGCTGTACAGGGGATGCGGGCCCTTTGTTTTGGGTTAAATGAAGGTTGCCAGGTGGAGGTTGTTAGGGAGAGGGTGCTAACTGAAAATGCTATATAAACTGCATGCTTTTGCCAGTGGTTGTGGTTCTCCTGCCCAGTCTGCTGCCACTGGACCGTCCCTGTGTGTGTTTCCCATCAATAAAACCCTGTGCCTCATCTGCTGGCTCCATGTCTCTTCGGCCTCTTGAACATGGTGCCATCCTTGTTGAGATTAACAGGGGTCCAGCACGACAAAGGACAGCTCAAACTCCAACTTGATCCACTTTCCAATCGTGCATGATGACCATTCTGGGTAAAAGCAGCCATTTCTGACTATTTATTTCAACCTTCCTGAGCTCCAAGAGATCGTCTCACTTCTGCCTTGTCTCCCCCACCCAAGACCTTCCATCCACCCTGCAATGCATCTGGGCTCCAGCTGTGCCAGCTTTGTTAAGACTAGGAAAGATGTCAAGCCTTTCAGTATTTACTTTATCCCAAGAACATAAGGCAGGCAGACAGGCCTCCATTCCTATGTACCATTTACACAGATGTCAGGCCATGGATGTGGGTTCATTTTTCATTCTTTAATCCACAGGTAAGAATTAAACCATAACCTGCTTCACCAACACCACAGCATCAATATTTTCTCAGACTGGAACTTGGTTTCCCTGTTCTTATCCACCATTTAAAAATAAACCTAACATATGGCATTTGTCTTATGTCAAAGGAATGCAATGTGCTTTTCTTGACATATGACTCAATTCAAACACTGGGAAAACTTTGATATTTCAGAGGAGTGTGCAGTGGGAGGGAATAGGCTTGCTACCTTCCCCATTAAACCGGTTAATCCCCTGAGGCACATGTCCAGAACCTGAGATGTCCTGAGTAGAATTCTCAGAGAGAGTTCCTTAAATCAAAATACGTGTCACACAGACCCAAGAGTAATGCTGCATGCTCTGTAAGACTTCTTAGATCACAGTCAAACCAATAGGTAAAATGGATGGAAGTTGGGAGCATCCAAGATTTTATGTATGCAGTATTCTCTCTTATTTATGCAAGATTTTATTTATGCAGTATATCCGGCCCTGAAATGCCAGATCAATCATTCAAACACACCCCAAAGGCACCACATCAAAGGAGGTAAGGGAAAGAGGACGTGGACACACAGCGAAAACTTGCAAGTGGCGAAAACATTCATATATAAGCAGAGCAAATAACTACCACTTGCTGGATGTTTATAAACCAGGCATAATCTTAGTGTTTCACCTATGGGATGATGTTCAATACTCACAACCATCTTCTGAGGCTGGTATTGTTATGAGCCCCATTTTACATATAAGGAAATTGAAATGTGGAAAGCACAAAATTTTGGGCAGAAGTTATACAGCTATTGAAGGAATAGGAATCCAAGTCCACTTGTGTCTGATTCTAGAGCTTGGCCTGACTCTGTTCATAACAAAGGCTTATTATTATATGTCATCAGGGAGAGCAGGCTGTAAATGCCATCTCTCCAAACATAACTATGATTCTGTGATTTTTTGCCTCCAAACAACTTCTCAACTTTCTAACCTGCCTGTTCAGGCACGGAAGTCCCCTCCTAGCTGCGTACCCGACATTCTAATTTCTTCACCTAGGCTACTGGAAGCGTGATCTTCCAGGGGAACAGAAAACCATCATGAGCTCACTTGCTCAGTAATCCTCAGTGATTCTCACATATAGCTCTATGACCAAGACAGTGCCCTACAGACAGTGAACACACGAACTTTTACTGAATGACCAAACATGTTCCAGTGACCTTCTTCCTTTCCCTGGCACAGTTTCTGAAATTAGGTATCCTAGGTCACACCTGTAGATCAGGCGATGTTAAATACTGGAAAAACACTCTCTTCCGAGTCTGAAAGACTTGAGATCTATCTTTCTCAGCACTGCACCCTCAGGCAAATCCCTTGATGGCTCTCATTCTTTTTCCTCCCACGTCCCTCTTACCTGGTCAGTGTAAATGTAGCAGTGGTACATGCCTAAGGTACACAGGATTCTCACAGTATCATCCTTAATAAATACTGTGGAAACATCTTATCAGTCATTCACACCTTAGTAAATCAACAGATCTGAGCCATTTTCCCTGTGACTGCGAGGTGGGAGCAGGGTATTTAGGGAAGAAAAGTTTTTGTGGGCCAGAAGAGGAGGCCCTCTTGGAACAGGTGCCCTGCTTCTAGAGCCTTTCTGGGTCTTTGACTCAGCTTTCTCACTTCCATTTTCCTTCTTCTCACTGAAAAGTGTATTGATCCAAGGCCTAACCAGTATTTTAAAAAAGGAAAATTGTTTTGACTCTTTATGATGTTTTTCATCATCTTCAGGAAAGGGATCCAATTCTAAGGACTGTTCTATAACTGTACTATCAGCCGGCGTTCCATGGCCCCAATCCTGGAGCAATGTTACATTCAAAGATATCAAAGCATAAGTCATTCTCAACTAAACTTGCATTTCTTGAGTACTATTAAAGAGGGTTGAACTCCTAACCTAAAGCACCCTTTCCTCTCAGTTGCAGACTCCCTCACAGGCTGCCCCGCCATCTCTCTCTCTCTAATCTCCACCCTTGGTTTCCTCCTCAGACCCTCTCTGATGCTCCCAAATGCTACGCCCTACTCTTCTCTTCCCGTTTGGTTCCCACTTGAGTTTTTTCTCCTCTGTAAGTGTCTTTCAGCTCCCTCTGAAACAAATCCCCCAATCTGAGCCCTTCCTCCACAGATTGGCTTATGGTTTTGTCACCTTGCTACTGATGACATTTTGGGCCATATAATTCTTTGTGGTGGGACTGCCCTGTGCATTGTAGGATGTGTAGCAGCAGCCCTGGCCTCTACTCACTAGATGACAGTAACACTGCCTCCCAGTCATGACACCCCAAAATGTCTCTGGATATTACCAAATGTTCTCTGGCTGGCAAAAGCACCCCCAGTTGAGAACTGCTGTCTTAGCCCAAGCTGTATATTAAAGGCTCTTGGAAAATGAGGAGGGATAGCAAGATGCATTTCCGACTGAGAGAGAAAAGAAATAAACCAAAAATATATTGATTATACATTTAACGACTTGTGTCTCTAGTATAGTACCATAATCTAGCAGTGTGGTCAGGAGAAAAGAATGACTCAAAGGTGAGTTAAATTATGCATTGTGCATTCCAGCCTGACAGGAGCACGGGGTGCTAACATGAGCAAACACCTGGTGGAATGGAACATGAGGGCAGTGGGGTTCGGGTCTGAGATCTGCCACTTGTTTTCAGATTCAGCAGAGCTGGGCTGGGGGTTGAGCGTGAGTCATTGAAAAGGCTCTTCAGATGTTTCTAATGTGAACTTCTAGTTAAGATATTCTTCCTAAAGGCTCAATAAATGAAAGCAGCCATGATGGAGAGCCTGCTGGGATGGGAGGTGAGAGATCTGAGGTCTCTGTCAGGTGGTTCACTCACTATCTGTGAGACCTTGAGAAAGGCATTTCACCCTGTGGGATTTATTTTTATCATTTCCCAAACAAGGGAGCTGGACTACATCCATGTTTCTTGAAGCACGGTCCAGGACCACCTTGGATGTTTATCAAGATGCAAATCTGCACCCTGATCAACATTTAATTAATTGGAATCTATCGGGGTGGGGTCCAGAGATCTACATTTTTAAAGTACATTCTAAGTTTTTTGCTACAATAGGGCCAGCAAAGATGTAGAAATTATTTCTAGGTACCAAACTCTATGGTAAGCTTTCTTTGTTTTCATACTTAGGATGGATACTATTATGAAACCCATTTGACAGATAAAGAAACTGAGGCTTACAATGATTGAGCAACTTCCTCAAGGTCTTGGGCATAGTAAGTTTGGGAAGCCGGGTTCTGACCCCGGGCTACAAAGCCACAGCCCCTAACCACTGTATAGTCTGCCTCCCTTCTGAATACTAATTTTTGAGTGTATCTGAACTTGAATGGTTTCTAAGCCACCTGACACCTTGAACATTTTGACTAATTAAAAATTTTCCAAACTATTTGCCTTTAACTGTAAGTAGTGATGGCTTTGTGAAAAGGCAATGTTTTTTGGTGGGGTGGGAAATAGGAGGATTCACTGAAATAAATATGAGAAGAACATGGCTTCTAAAAATGAGAAGCTTTCCTCATTAAGCATATTTTTCCAGGGTATCATGGCTAATTCATTGCTATATTTTATTATAGAAACCAACTGAAAATTTATAAGCAAGTACTTTTCAGTCAGAGGTTGCAGTTAATTGCAACTTCAATAATTATTAGTGTTTCTGTTTTTTTTTTGCTGACTGATCCTGAAATTCTAAGAAGTCAGATGGAACCTGGATTGCAGTTTTTATCCTCTCTTCTTCTCTCCTAGATAGTCTATTTCCGACCAGCCATATTGGAGAGCCCGGGAGAGGCATTTGTTTTGATTTTCTTCATTAATGTTTGATCTGTTCAGGATAAATCACAGAGAATGCATACCAGGCTGAACATTTGCAAGGAAAATCCGTAAAATAAAGTCAAATTCAGAAATAATTTGGTTATGCCAATTCATCATGCCTAGCATTACTGACAATATTTAGACAATGTAATTCAGATTACACCTGCTTTTAGGGAAAAAATCAGTTACCCTAAATTAAATTAACATTTTTAGTGTATATAATTTGTAGTTCAGAATGAGCTATAATTATCATTTAGGGGAAACCATGTGGAATGTATTACCAGCCTTCTAAGTCTTGGGTTTTAACCATGATCCATGGTTCAAAATGCTTTATCCAAACAGGTTATAAATTCTGAGACAAGCAAGATGTATTTCAGTCATTTCTACATTAATTCCAAATGAAGAATTCATTGTCTTTTCAAATTAAAATAAATTGAAGAGCAATTTCCCACTAAACAAATCAAGGAAATTGAAAAATTACTTCTCTGGGAGCTGTTTTCTGCATCCTTTTTTTTTTTAAACGAAAAAAAAAAAAACATGGTTTTATTATTCTTGATGTGTATTCTAATAGACATCTGCATTGCCAAAACAATTTTCTTCCTCTTCTTTAAAGTAGAAGGTGAACTCTGAAAAATGCTAAATGTTCAATGTAATTTCATTCCAGGGGGAGTCTGGAGCCTGCAATGAGAGCTCACATTTAAGAACCTCAATTAATATTTAGAACATTAGCTCCCTAAGCTACTGCCTTTGTCTCTCAATGATGCACTTCCTAGGGAACCACAGAACTACGAGTCATGAAGCTAAGGATTCACCTAAGCCATACCTGCGGGCACTCAGATGTCCTCGAAATTCTTGGGATTGTTAAATTGATCTGAGATTTAAGATGTACTTAACAATCTTGCAGAAAAGAGAGGAAATGATAATGCATGAAGGACCAAAATGGGGACCCGAGACCAAAAGCAAGGGAATGATTTTTTAAAGTCACGTGTGCTCTGTCTTCTGAATATCTATTTTTCCTGCCCTTGTTTTTCTCCTTCAGGTAGAGACATGGGAAACATTCTTTAATGAACAGAGAACAGGGGTATATCTGTGTAATGCTATTTCTTATTCAACCATGCCAGCAAAACATTTTGACTTACTCTAAAGAGTAAACTTGGTCTCTGGTTGGGTGATCTGGACCCAGGATTCTCCATGCAAGGCTTATTTTTGTGGCTACTGGCACTATGGAAATTTCTGACTTCATTTCACAGTACTGGGCTCTGGCAAATGAATTAGGTGCTTTCCATCCTGTGGGATGCAGCTTCTACAATACAATTGGTATTGTAGGGAAGGTTGAAGGTTGTTCATCTGGGAGGAGCTTGTTGATTTTTTATTTTTTTATTTTAAAGGGCTTTTCTGAGAGTACCATGGAGTTTCTTGGAGGGGCACTTTGTTGGCAGGATTTTGGTTGGGTTGGTAACTGGACATCGGGATATTTTAATTTCGTGTTTTCCGAGGTGTGACAATTCAATGGACAGATGTAGGACATCAAACTATCAGTTGAATAACTATTGTCTCTTATGGAATTGTCCTATTTCTGTAGCATGAAGGCAGTTTAATTCACTTCGTTTTTATACTCTAAAGTTGGATTAAGAAGACAGAAAATCAGGAAGAGTAGTTTTATGTGGGAAATCAGTAACCGTGTGAAAACTTTTCCTCATTGTTTCATTACTCCAAGCAGTATTCCTAATTTGTGTCAAACAAATGCAAACCCAGATTTCTTAGATTTAGTGGTGAAAGTCACCTTATATACAAAAGACCACTAAGTCCAAAGCGGAGTCATAGATTGTCTTGGAGATCAGCTACAGAATAATGATGGTTCCAAAGCCCTGTTCTAGATGGGAACCAAAGAGCCAAGCATAAATATGGCTTGAAAGTAGCAGACTCTTCCCAGAGGGACTCTAGGTAGTTTGGATAAAGATCATGAGAAAGTTTATTATAGATCTTTATCAAGCGTAGAAAAGAAGACATATATTTTTTTTAACTTTTCTGGATGATATTTTAATCATAAATTCTTTTTTCCTTAAAAAAAAAAAATTGAAAGTCCATACCAACAAAATCTATATATTTCAGAGTAAACTGAGGGTTAGCCCTAGGAATAAAGACTTTTCTTTTGCCATTGCCTGACGTCCTTCCCTCTCCCCTTCCATATACTAAGCAGTTAGACATTGTAGAAATATATAATCACTGGGAAAATGCTGGATATTTCTCTCTTGGTGATTCTCAGAGTAGTGATCCACAAGGTTGTGAAGAAAAGTTCAGAGATTCATCTCATTTCTTCTATTTCTTCTTTGTCTATTTATAAAGTGCTTAGGTCAATGCCTGTTGCATAGCAAGTATTAGAAATAAATTTGTTATTATTATAATAATTATTCTGAGAAAGAAACAAGATGATGTTTGTAAATCTTTCAGCAGAACGCTTGCCACATAATACATGCTCCACAAGTGGTATTGAATATAGGTAGAAATTATGTTATATAATAAAACATCCAATTATATATTGTTATTATTAGTATTATCTTTGCTTGGTAAACTCCTAGTCATCCTCTAAAATCCCAACTCGAGTTCACCTTCAAAAAGAAGCCTTCCCTAGCACCCCAAAATATAATTAACTATTCTATCTTTTGTAGCACTTTGGTACTTAGATATCATGTATACATGTTTTATTGTATTATAATGAGTTGTTCACTGTTATGATCCTTTTGATAGGTCGCAAACTCTCTGAAGGCAAAGATCATGTTCTCTTCAGCATCACACTTCCTACATCCCATGGTATAGAGTCTGGCCATGTGGTAGGTGCTCAATAGACATTTGTTAAATTGCGCAAAAACTCTAGGCTTAGAGACAAAGGAAACTCTCCCATTTTTATGCCCAAATGAAGATGGGAATGCAGAGAATGTTTGTCTTTGAAAATAGAAATCTCAGGGGCTTACTTGAAAATAGGCTTGAGTGCTTACAAAAATGAGTGCCAAAAGCAATGTATAAGCAACTCAGGCCTGATGCAGCCCCAATGCGAGAAAATATCCCAGCCTTTCTTTGACTCAGCAGCTGCACAACAGATGGGAATGACTGTAGCTCAGCCACGCTGCCATGGGACTAGGGAAAAGGGACCAGGCTGCAAAAGGAAGAGAATGTTTTCTCCCATTTGTTAAATTGAAAATACAATGTTCTTTAAAGATGACCAGCACTGTACCAACATAACTTCACATGAGCTTTGGTGCTCACAGGGGACAGGGGAAGAGTCTAAGATGATCTCCACGTACCCATCATGGCCCTCACAAGGATGAGATGTGAGCCATCTTGCCTAAAGATGTCCTTTCATCTTCCCCAAGGTCTTGCATTTTTTGCAACCCACAGAGTGACGTGATCGGGACAGATGTAGTCAGAGTGGTGGGAAGGATCTGAACAGACAGCTTCAGTCCAGAAAATGTCCATTTATGGGGCTGAGTTTGCAAAAAGTGCAATACTTTGGCCCAAAGCCACTGCCACACAAGCAAAATTCCAAGCAGCTATGTATCCCCCACCACCCAGTCCCACCCCCAGACTGGGAGAATGGTCTTCATCTCTCCTGCCTGGCTGCAAGAGAATTCTCCCAGTTAGCTGGCTGACCCACTTCATCCTGGGCCCTATTCTTGTTCCTCCCAAACAAAAAGCAGCTTTTCTTCTTTCTCTGATTGATAAACTCATTGATGTATCCATTTAACATCAACCAGGGTGGGTACCAGGCATTGTGTGACGTGACAAAGGTGCAGAAGTGATTGTCCTCAAAGAGCTCCCAGTCTTGCTGGGGACAGGGACTGTAAACATGCAATTAAAACACAATTTTGACAAGTCCTCAAAGAAAAATATGTTCAAATAATTTTCAACAGGGGTACAAGAAAGGTAATTCTGTTTAACTTTCCTGGGGAACTGGTAAAATGAGGGTATTTCGCCTAGCAAGGTAGAAAGATAAGGAGATTAGCACCATCCATGGATTCTAGAAAAGGAACTGGGTATCAGAGTAGAGGCCATTTCTTTATAAACTGTTCAAAGAGCTCTCAATTATATGATAGATCTTGGGGAAATAGCTTGTTTGCACTGAGCTTTCCCTTATAAAAAGGAGTGAGTGGTTTGCAGAATTTTAATGCTTTTTGTCTAGAACTATCAGTCTTCATTGCCTCCAGGTACTAAATCCTTGCACATATGGTTCCAATACATAAAATTTTTGCCATTAAGATAAACATGTGCCTGAGCCTCCCATTCCTTGCATAGCTGAGCAAGAAGCACATCTAAGCTTGATATTACATTTCCATGCATTCTGAACAGCCACTTGTTCTAACTCTGTGAAGATACTTCAGGCCCTATAAAAGATCTATATCCCTTGAGAAACAAGTGGCTCGGGCAGAGCAGATTCAAGACAGTTGATAGGAAGAATGAGCTGTTTTACGCTCCAAGCACAAAGCCTGCAGGCATCAAACAGGGAGGGAGGGGAATAGAAGCTGGTCCATGAACAGAAGAGTTTGAGGACCTAGCTTAACCTCTGGGGCAGGTGCCAACTGTAATAGGTTTGTGGAAATTGTAGATTCTTGGGCCCACCCAAGATGTTCCAGATTCAACACAGCTCTGTGTCTTTCAGAGTCTTTAGACTGAGTCTTCTAAGACAGATGTATCTGTGACCAGTAAGAAGTATCTTTTACTGAAACATGCTGATGTATTATGATGTTACCCTGTCTTTATTTTGTTTTTCTGTCTTATCAAAAAACGCTTTCTTTTGACTAGGCAAAATGGCTCACACCTGTAATCCCAGCACTTTGGGAGGCTGAGGTGGACAGATCACTTGAAGTCAGGAGTTCAAGATCAGCCTGGCCAACCTGGTGAAACTCTGTCTCTGTTAAAAATATATAAACTAGCCGGGCATGGTGGCACACACCTGTAATCACAGCTACTAGGGAGGCCGAGGCAGGAGAATTGCTTGAACCCATGAGGTGGCAGTTGCAGTGATAGTTCACACCACTGCACTCCAGCCTAGGTGACAGAGCGAGACTCTGCTTCGGAAAAAAAAATCGTTTCCTAGGTAGGTAGGAAGGGGTTGAATGTTGGAAAAGAAAGATGAAGTGGGACAAGAAAGAGAGGGAGCGGGAAAGAGGGAGGGAGAGAGAGAAGAAGAGAAAGTGGTGAGAGGGACAACAATTTCACACTGCCACAAATGTATTACATGAGGAACCATATCAACAGATATATCTCAGGAGGTTTTACTCCTTTTTTTTTTTGAGATGGAGTTTTACTCTTGTTGCCCAGGCTGGAGTGCTATGGCATGATCTTGGCTCACTGCAAACTCCGCCACCCGGGTTCAAGTGATTCTCCTGTCTCAGCCTCCCAAGTAGCTGGGACTACAGGTGCCTGCTACCACACCTGGCTAATTTTTGTATTTTTAGTAGAGATGGGTTTTTGCCATGTTGGACAGGCTTGTCTTGAACACCTGACTTCAGGTGATCTGTCCGCCTCAGCCTCCCAAAGTGCTAGGATGACAGGCATGAGCCACTGTGCCCGGCCGGTTTTACTCTTTAAGAGTAAAAACTAGAAGTAAAGATGACAAAATTATGACAACTAAACATTAATATGACTTATAGGTGAAATGAAATTTCACAGGGTTGGCAAACTTTCTCTGTACAAGACCAGAGAGCCACAGAGAATACATAAATGAATGAGCATGAATGGATTTGGCCCTCCTGGCAGTACTTTGCGAACCCAGGCTAAAAGACAACAACTGCAATCTCACTAGTGCGACGCATCTTTTGATCCAAAGGAGGAAGACATCTTAGGATACATTTCCTATCACCTTTCTGATGTTCATAGGTCACAATTTTGTGTTAAGTCAGAAATATCATCTTTTCGCTTTGTAATAGGAAACTCTGGGGCATGATTCTTTCACCCAACTTCCCACTAGTTCCATAAATTTGGATCTCTTTTGTCTTTAACAAAGGGAGGTGAGTAGTATTCCGTGGTGTATGCATACCACATAATGGACTTTGGGGTCTCGGAGGGCAGGGGGAACGATGGAAGCAGGGTGAAGGATAAAAGACTACACTTTGGGTACAGTGTACACTGCTCAGGTGACAGGTGCACCAAAATCTCAGAAATTACCACCTAAAGAAGTCATCCATGTAACCAAAAACCACCCATTTCCCCAAAACAATTGAAATTAACAAAAGGGAGATGACTTTATGCCTCAAGAAAACAAAAGACCAGTAGATTTTATGCCATCTCCTAGAAACCCAGAGCAAGATACTATGGCATAAAACCATGTTGATGGTTCTTTTCCAGAAATACAGCTAAGAACATGGGGAAAATTAGATATAATGGGTTCAGAAGACACACGGTCTAGTTTCTGTCTCTGCAAGAATAGCTTATACTGTGGCTTTTCATCAACTCATTAAAACCATTAATTTTCAAAGTACATTGGTTCATACATTTCTGTCCATGTACATCTTGGAGCTCATTGAAATCCTGGGTCAGGCACCAAGTTGTAGAACTAAGTCTGCAAATGAATAAAATAAAGAGTGGGAAAGTTGAGAGAATTTCCCTTTAGGGAATTCCAGAAAAATAATGTCCCAAGTATATTCCAAGCCATTCAGCACCGAATCTTTGGTCTTTGCTTTTCTCTTAGCAGAGATGTTAAAATAGAGTGGCTTAGATGTCAGATAGGTTAAGTTACAATCACCACTTTGCAAAGATAATCCCCAAAGAGCTAAAATGTTTCCAAGCTCCAGCCACTGGTCTATTTATTTAAAAAGATATTAGATAAAGCAAAATTCCTGCACAAGGAAAGAACTGGACAAGGCCCTCAGAGGTCACTTCAATAGGACTTTCGACCCTGACAAGCTTGAAGGGTTCCAGTATATCTGGATGATATACTGGAAGGTATAAAGAAGGATGTGTGTGTGTGTGTGTGTGTGTGTGTGCATGTAAGTGTGTGTGCAATCATAGCAATGACTCATTGTGAGACCAGTGGGACAATAGCAGCCCAAGAACCTGACAGTTACCATAGCAAGGAAGGGGACTTTGACAAACGGAACCCTTTCATGATAATCTCAACAATGTTATCTGTAAATGTGTTTGAAACTCCACCTTAGAGGCTGGCTGCCAAGTTTAAGGCCTGGCCAAAGGACATGCTGGTCCAGAACTTTGTAGATCACACACTTTTATTTTTCCATGACTTTTCTGTCTCTAAAGATGAGCTGAGAAATTTCTTGTCCAAGCTACCTTTTGTAAAATCTTCCCTAAACTTCAGAAATAGCAACACATGTAGAGACATAAACCTGTATTATTGGAAAATGTCGGAATAGTGTACAAATTCTTTTACCAGCCCAAACCCTTTGCCCCATCAGCTGTCGAAATTTCTTTTCCCTCTTCTTAGAGCTCTGTTCTTTTTCTTCCAAGTGAACTTTATACATACAGAGAAGTGCACAGAATGTAAGTATTTGGCTCAATAAAATTTTAACTAAGTAAAAACATAAAATTAGCTAGCACCAAGATAAAAATGTATTACTGGTACTCTAGAAATTCCCCTTGGGTCCCTTCCCTGGCACCATCCATTCTTCTGACGCTGTAGGTTACTTTGTATCAGGGCTACTTAACCCAAGGTCATCTCGCCCTGCCCCTGAGGCATTTGGCAATCTCTGGAGACATTGTTGGCTGTCGCTGCTAGAGAGTGGGTGCTGCTAGCCTCTAGTGAGGCCAGGCGTGCCAGTAAACATCCTACCATGCACAGCATACCCCTTTACAACAAAGAATTACCTCGTCCCAAATACCACTAATACCAAGCTCAAGAAACCCTGCTTTAGATAAATGGAACCATGCAATATGTTTTCTTTTGCATCTGTCTTCGTTTGCTCACCATGATATCTGTGAAATTCATCCACACTGTGGCATGAATCAGTACATTTGTTCTCGTTTCGGCAAGGTATTTCCCAATCTTTTTTTTTTCCCCTCAGAATTTTACTTGAAAATATTTATCAAATCATACTTGGTCTTTTTCAAAATTTCAAATCTTAATTGTATGCTTTTGCTTTAGGCATCCCTTAAAAAATTGAAGTGCTGGTTTGTTATGACAAAAATTAATACATCACTTGCTTGCTCATTTGGCTGAGTGACTGGTTCACCTGTTCCTTCGCTTTCTCATTCATTCAATAACCAATAGCCATCCAGTTTCCTGCCAGAATCTCGGAGGTGCTGGAGGATTCTGGCACTTTCTTTGGGTATTTACAGAAGTACACTCAGCTTCTAGCATGCAGCAGGGCGGTCACTCCTGGGAGCAGAACCAGGCTGGGCTGTGAGGCAGCAAGTTCAAGAAAAGGGTACCACCTTTGTTACGATCTCCACCTGTTGCCTAGATTTGTTTTCACTGATTTCCCCAAATTCCATCATCATCTAACAAACCACCTTAAAACTTTTGAAAAGACAGCAATTTTGGAATATGTGCTTAAGTGGAAACAGCTGCCTCCCACAATATAACTCCTACTCCCTCCCCCATGCTTCTGAGTCCACATAAAGGATTTTGCCTGATAGGCAAAGTCCATTCCATCTTTCAATCACTAAATGGCTAGAGGGGATTCCAAGTTAGCTCGTCCTCGCTCGATTTTATGTCAGTTCCTAAACCAAATGGCATCACCATGATGTCAGTCTAGGGTTTTTCAATCTCGGCACTGTTGACATTTTGGGCCCGTGAATTCTCTGTTGCGGGGGGCTGTTCTGTGCATTGTAAGATGCTTTGTGGCATTCCTGCCCTCTTACCATCAGGTGATGGTGGTACCGTTCTCTCTCCCCAGTTGGGACAACAAAAAATCTTTCACATTTCCAAATTTCCCCTGCAGGGGGAGGAGCTGTGTGTGCAAACATCATCTGTTGAGGACTACTAGTGTCTAGGACACATTACTTTAGCAGGAAAACATTTCTAGTACAGTATTTAATAAATAGCCCAGCTTAATTAAATTACTGGGCCTTAAATGCAAGCAGAGAGAGTATCTTTGGTATTCATTCTATTTAAGACACAAAGCAGATTTAAGAATTGGAATAAACATACCGATCAATGAAATGACCATTTGAAGGTCAGATTGAAAACAGCGATGGCCTGGCTCCTTGGTTCTGTTTTCACACAGGCCTTCAGAATATTTAAAGGTTCTCTTTCAAAGATAAACCTTTCAATTCATAGCTCCTGTTTTGGCTTGGACACAGGTTGAGTCTGGGATGGCTGGAAGACTGATATCTGAGGGCACTTCCCTTTTGCTTAACATTTGGTAGATAATGGTTGTTTATGCTTGAATATTCCATCCCAGAATTATGGTTCTCAAGGCTGGGGTTATAAAACCTCATAACACTGGAGGACAGTCTGCTCTTGAGACAGGGAAGGAAATGCTTACAATTTGCTGAACGCTTAACTATCTTCCTGGCACTGTGCTAATCACTTCACATGCTTATCATCTTTAATCCTTACAACAATCTAATGGGGGTAAATATTATTACTTGCATCTTGCTAATGAGAGAACTGAGGTTAAACAATTTGCCTGAGACAAAATAGTTAATATGCAGCGGAGCTGGGGTTTGAACCTAGGGTGGTGGAACAGATGGCTATAGATTCTTTGCTTCCCTTTGAGAGCTGGGACTGGTTTCTCCTGACCTTGAATCTTGGCTGCCTCTGTGACTAGTTTTGATGAAGAGAATGAGGCAGTTCTTAAGAGATCTGCAGTCCCCACTTTTGCTTCTCTAGGAATGCTCTCTCACACTCATGGCAGCTTAATCCCATGTGAGATGCTGGATTATCCTGAAGCGTCTATACTGGGAGTGATAATAGGAGTTACAAAGAAATTACTTAGGCAGCTAGTGAGGGTACTGGAGTCTTCTGTAAGGTTTTCCTTTCTAACAAAGAGCAGCCTATAAAATCAAGCTGCAGACGTAGATGCTGGCAGTTGTGCCAATCATGTTCAAAATGGCGGCTCCATCATCCCTTCTCTCTCTGCCAGCCACGTGTGTAGTAAGGAGCAGACAAGATGGCCCTAGTCAAAGTGGAAAGTCCATTTGCATAATATGATGAGGGTGGGGTGGCCAGCCTTCCATGCTTGCTATGTAAACGTCACACCTGGTCGAACAAATCTGTGGGCTCTACATAAGTCAGACACTGCCTCCTCAAGCCCACCTATAAAATCTAGGGCATCCACCACAGGCCAGCCTTTTCCTCTTGGAAGCCCTTCTCTCTCACTAGAGAGAGCTGTTTTCCTTTCTCTTTCTATTGTCTATAAACTTCTGCTCCCAAACTCCTCGTGTGTGTCTGAGTCCTAAATTTTCTTGGCACTAGAGGACGAGCCCTGGGTATTTACCCCAGACAAGGAAGCCTCTTTAGGAGGAAGCCTAAGCTAGCCATGTGGAGAGAGAGAGGCCATGTTGAGCCGCAGCCATGTGCCAGGAATGTGAATGAAGCTTTCATGAACCTTTCAGCCCAACATGGTCTCTAGCTGAATGAAGCTAGATGACTCCAGTTGGTTCCATGTGGGGCAATAGTGTCACCCTGCCAAGCCCTGCCCCCTTCCTTCACCCACAGAATCATGAGGAAACAAAATGGCAGCTGTTTAAAGCCACTGAGTTCCGGGGTGGTTTGTTACAAAGCAATAGAGGAGTAAAACACTGGGTCTGCTTGACCCCAACGCATCTGGTAGGTTACAGGAAGACTAGAGGGCAGAGGTCAAGTAGAACTGACTTTGTTCTACTGCCATTTACCTATGAGGGGAGCAGCCCACACAGTCTTTCTCCAGACTCACAGGTTTTGTGGTGAGGTAAGATTACATTGTGTTCACAGCTCTAAGAGTCTGTTGTTCTAAATGTGTGCACATCTAGATCTACAGACTACCGAGCATTGTCAGTGTGTTGGGTCAATTTCTCTGTTCCACCAAACTCTAGTTCAGGGGGCCTAGCAAAGCCTGCACTTTTGATAGCTTTCTTTAAAGCTTATCTGTATTGTGGATATCTTCAGAATCCAGAGACCCTACTAATAATTGAACACTGTGGAATCTCTAGACAATATAAGCAATATGTTCCAAACTAGGAAAAAAATTTATTTACTACACTTAAATAATTAAGTTATTATTTATTTTATAGCTACCTTCTACTTAATAGCAAGTGATGCTAGCTTTTCATTTATGTCATTGATAGAAGTTTTAAGGCAACTTTAAGTTAAAACAGTGATTTGACTTAAAAAATAGTAAATAATAGTAGCAGTGGCATGAAAATGTGGCTAAAGTAGTGAAGGTAATAGATAAATGACTGAAGTTTGGGAAATACTTGAGACAAAGAAAGAGAAAATGACATTGAGGCCATCTTTCTGCTTCTCTCTTTTTGGCCAGGTTATTCACACCTGGGGCTGGCATGTTTTGCTGATAACGCAAAAGGACGGCTCTGGCTGCACAAATCAGTACTCGCCATGGCAGAAATACATGCATCACTAAATTTAGCTCCACAAAATCCAGAGGAAGAAGAAATAGCATACAAGGACCAGAGAGAGAGAGCTTGTGGAATATTAGAAGTTCAACTTGGAAAGCGATATGTTTTGTTAGTAGTGTTATGTTTCACTTGGAAAGCTTGAATAATAATTAATATGACAGGTCTTGGCTACAAGGGTAGAGGAAGACATGGAGAAGCATTGAGCCAGAAGTCAGGTAGCAGGCACCGATGACATGCAGGCATGACCAGGCTGCTCTCTAGGACTGGTTTGTAGACACCACTGCAAAACCTTACTTTGATATCACTCTTGGGTAATTTCATCGTGGATAGTACAGCTGCTAACCTTCAATTGCAGGGTGATTCATGCTTTTCAAACTTATGGTAATATAAGCATAGAAATGAATCTGCATATATAGGCATCAAACTCTTCACATGAGTTACCCTATGAGTGGGAACAGGTAGGATATTCCTTCCTAATGTTTGAATTCTTTAGAGTGAGAATGCATAGTATGTCTACAGAAAAAAAAATTAAAAAAATAAGTAATAAAGCAAAACTTAGGAAGATAAAAAGTCAAAAAGGTTAAGAGTTGAGTTCTAAGATCAGGATTCAATCCAGGATTGAGTTCCAGCTCCGCTACTTACTAACTGGGTAACTTTGGGCCACTTACCCTCTCTAACGTTCATTTTCTTGTCTCTGACATAGGTATACTAACAGTCCCCACCTCATAGAGGTGTCGTAAGGATTGAATGAGAAATTCCACAGTAGTCATTCAGCACAGTAGTAAGGTAGGAAGGACCCAATAAACGACGATCACTATTAAATTAGTAAATTATTATTTATTACTTAAATTATAATTATACAAATGATAGCTATTAATCATAAGGATAGTAATAAGAATTAATATGTTTCAGTAATGTTTGACTTTTTACTGTAAGTGTGCATTACTTTTGTAAGATAGAAAATGCTAACGATCAATTTTTAAAAAGTAGTTTATGCAGTTAGTTATAGCTGACCCTTGAACAGCATGGGGGTTGGGGCCGCAGCCCACCCCGTAGTAAAAAATCCAAGTACAACTTTTGACTACCCTAAAAACTTAACTAGCTTTCTATTGACTAGAAGCCTCACTGATATCAGAAACAATTAATATATATTTTGTAGGTTGTATGTTTAAAACAGTGCATTCTTACAATCAATAAGCTAGAGAAAAGAAAATGCTATTAAGAAAATCATAAGGAAGATAAAATATATTTACTATTCATTAAATGGATAATTTATAATTCATAAAAGTCTTCATCTTCATTGCTTTCATGTTGAGGAGGAAAAGGAGGAGTTGGTCTTGCTGTCTTAGGGGCAGCAGAGGTGGAAGAAAGTCCACATGTAAGTGGACCCACACAGTTCAAACCTGTTTTGTTCAAAGGTCAACTATATTTTCACAACTGTGATGGTTAATCTTATGCATCAGCTTGGCTAGGCTACAGTGTCCAGCTGTCCCGTCAAACACCAGTCTAGATGTTGCCATGAAGGTACATATCAGATGTGATAAGCATTTAAATCAGTAGATTTAAATCTATTTTGAGTAAAGCAAATTACCCCCCAAAATGTGAGTGGGCCTCCATCAATCAATCATTTGAAGACCTTAAGAGAAAAGACGGAGATTCTCTGGGGAAGATGGAATTTTGCTTCTAGACTGCTTTCAAACGCAGGACTGCCACAACAATTCTCGCTGGAATCCTGAGCCTGTCTCACAGATTTCAGCATTGCCAGCTCCCATGAGCTAATTCCTTAGATTTCTCTCTCTTTCTCTCTCTTTCTCTCTCTACACACACACACACACACACACACACACACCACCACACACACACACCCTACTGGTTCTGTCTCTCTGGAGATCTCTAATAGAACAACCAATTACAAATGTTTAAAAAAAATGCTAAGCTCTTCACTAAATTTGCCCTTCACTCCAAGTTAGACAGGATCAGCAATATTATTCCCCTTTTTTGGGTGAGAAACTTGAGGCCTACAAAAGCCAAGTGCCTTACCCATAGCCAAAAAAATTGTTCATAGCACAATTGAGGTGCGAACCCTTAAGGCAGCTGATTTTACTTCCTGTAGAACTGGTAACATGGTACCACAGACAATCGCCTGCCAGCTCATTAGTATCTAGCTCCAGATACCTCTGGGGGCATCAATGGCTGTGTTATGAAATGGGCTTCTTATAGAATGCTCCTGTACAACCTCTGGAAGCATCCCACTCATACACAGTTGTCACCTATATATCCCTTCTCCTTCCTTATGAAACCTGGCCCTTGGAGGTTCTTCATTTACTCTCCATCGTTATTTTGGACTCTCCAAAAAGTAGATTGGTGATGTGTTTAGGCCTCCAGTAAAACTGGCTACTTAAGAGGGAGAATGAAAATACAGGCAAATTTTGTGTTTAAATACGCGCATACACATATACACATAACTTTTCTCTTGGTGTGTCTATAAGGTAAAGGATTAGGGAAACCATAGTCTTGTAGTGTGAAAGTTCTTAATTCCTACCTGCTACTGTGCCATCTTGCTTAAGAACACATTATTTTCCTCTAGGTTACTATAGAACAATCTATGTTGTGCAAATAAATCACAAATAGGCACTGTCTCACTACTCAATCATGACATATCCCTCTGGTTTTCTGGAGCTGTTAGATCCAGCTCCATTTCCTTCCTTTATCTTTACCTTACCTCAAGGCCAAACAGAGTCTGGGTTAGAGTGCTTGATGAAGGAGTAAGAAAGAACCTTGTTTTAGGTGGACTTGGTTTTTACTCTCAAGTTCAGCATCTGCTTCAAGGCATTTGTCCTCCATTATCTTTCAGATCTGAAGGTCATGTCACAAGTTCTGAACATCTTCACACAAGTTTGTGTTTGAAATTCACAAGATAGTAAAGTTAAGGTAAAAATTATTTTCTCCAATATGTATTATTTTCTTCAATATGTATTACTCCAAGATTATTTCTCCAATATGCTAAGATTGAAAAGATAAAGTGGTTTCGACAAATGGCACATCTAGGGAGTGGCAGTCGATGTCCAAGTATTCTATATCCAAGCCTTTCTCTTCAACACTATGTTGTGTCTTTCATTCAATAAACAAGTGCTTTTTCTAAAAAACATCTAACATGTGCTTGATACAGTGATGAACAAAACTGATAGCTCCTGCTCTCATGGGGCTTACGTTCTACTGGGGTCACTTTCTGAATAAGTTACATTAGTGGTTCTATTTTTTTTTTTGACAAGGTCTGGCTCTGTCACCCAGGCTGTAGAGCAGTGGCTTAATCTTGGTTCTCTGCAACCTCTGCTTCTGGGCTGAAGCCATTCTCTCACCTCAGCCTCCTGAGTAGCTGGGACTACAGGTGCACACCACCATACCCAGCTAATTTCTTGGTATTTTTTGTAGAGATAGGGTCTCACTATGTTGCGCAGGCTGGTCTTAAACTCATGAGTTCAAGCGATCCACCTGCCTCAGTCTCCCAAAGTGCTGGGATTTCAGGAATGAGCTACTATGCTCCGCCAGTGGTTCTTAACTAGGGGTGATTGTGCACCCTAGAAGACATGTGGAATGTCCGGAGGCATTTTTGTTGTCACAGTGGGAGGGGAGGTGTTGCTGGCATCCAATGGGTGGAGGGCAAGAATGTCACTGAAAATCTTATAATCCACAGGACAGTCCCATTCAACAAAGAATTATCCAACGCCAAATGTCAACAGTGCTGAGGCTGAAGAACCCTGAAGTGGATCAATGACTCTCTTCAATCTATGTATAAAGAATAGAATCTAAAATTCAGTTTAAACTAAGAAACACCAAATATACATGATGTTCGTTCTATCATGTAGAAACTGTTTGGTGAATTGAAATAGGAAGTTGAGGATATTTCTCCAAAGGAAAAGTTTTACAAACTAATTCAATGTGAAAGAAGATTTGTCCAGCTACATGCAAGACTGATAAACTGCTGTAATAACAACATGTGACATGCGACATGTAAATTGTGTTTTCATGATATTGTGGCCTCGGAATCCCCAGTAGTCCAGTCAAGGAAAATGAGAACCACATACTCAGATAACTAAAGACCTGCTCTTTGCATGAAATTAGAATACCACTGTTGCATATTCTGGGAATTGACTTTTTTTTTTTTTTTCCAGACACAGTCTCACTCTGTGGCCCAGGCTATAGTGCAGTGGTGTGATCCCGGCTTATTACAACTCCGCCTCCTGGATTCAAGAGATTCTCCCACCTAGCCACCTGGGCATCTGGGATTACAGGTGTGAACCACTGCCCCTGGCTAATTTTTCTGTATTTTTAGTAGAGACAGGATTTCACCATTGGGGACTGACTTTTTAACCGAAATGTCTAACTTCTGCAAAAGGAAGGAATCCTTACAGGTAAAAAAAAACTACATGTCTTCATAAGACAGTGGGATAGCTAATTCTAAAGCTTTCTTTTCCAAGGAGTGAGAGTAAAGTGGAAGTGAAGTGACTGTCCTGAGCCTTGCATTTATGACCCTCAAGGCTATCTGGTTCCCCGAGGTGGCACTGTTTACCAGGGCTTGGTACAACAACTTTCTCAGGTGGTGACAGACAGAAAATGGCTGGTCCAATTGAGTTTTCCTTTCTTTTTGATAGTAACGAGCCAGGCTTTTCCTTAAACACAAAGTTTTGGATGCTAATCAGCTCTCATGGAAAGAATGAGCAGGAAATTGAATAATAATAATAAACTAATCAGTAGCTAGGAGTAAGGTTTAACATTATGTTTACACTCGTAATCACGTGCGACCTTAGACAAGTTATTTTCCCTCCTTGGCTCTCAATTTTCTCATATGTGAGAAGGGTGGATTAGATATCTTATGAAATCCTATGAATCACATGTTGGGAGAATAAATGATGCTCACTGTGATTAAGAAGTGTTCAGGATGATTCCATCCTCTTCTTCTTGCTGTCTCTCTTCTGCTTGATTTTCAATACAAAGTGCTTTGTTGTTTGTTTTGTTTGTTTGTTTGCTTTTTTTGAGACAGAGTCTCACTCTGTTGCCCAGACTGGAGTACAGTGGTGTGATCTTGGCTCACTGCAACATGGGTTCAAGTGGTTCTCCTGCCTCAGACTCCCAAGTGGCTGGGATTAGAGGCACATGCCATGACACTCAGCTGATTTTTGTATTTTTAGTAGAGACAGGGGTTCACCATGTTGTCCAGGCTGGTCTTGAAATCCTGACCTTAGGTAATCTGCCTGCCTTAGACTCCCAAAGTGCTGGGATTATAGGTATGAGCCACCATGCCCAGCCAATACAAAGTTTTTAATAAATAAACAGAATGCCATTTTTTTTTTCTGGAAAAAGCGGACTGATAACATTAGGCTGCATGAGCTCTTATCTTAAAGTTAAGTGCTAAAAATCCAAATCAACAATAAAAATATATAAAGAAAAAGCTGGGAGTTTATAGACCAAGGGCAGAGGTTTTACCCCTATGTTATTTTACTCTACTTGTGGTCCAGGTTGCCTTTTGTTACAAGTGAGCCCGATTACAATCACTGGAGGGCTCTGTGCAACCCCCTTATTGCGAGTAAAGGATCACTTGAAGCCCTGTCTGAGTTGTTTATCTTACCAAAGGTAGTAGAGGTTACAGTTAAATGTAGGGGTATACTCAGGATGTGGAATCTTTATTTTCTTTGGGTGTTTGTGTGTTTTGGGCTGATGGCTAAGTCGATCCTGTCAGTTTAGGAGGGTGTGTATGTTTGGTACAGGCCTCAAATCAAAACCAGCAACTTAGGTTTATAGACTTTCAATGTGCAAAGTTTTTCTGAAGATACTCAGTTCTCTAATTTATCCTAAGTTCTAGGGGGATTCCAAAAAAATGACTACCGAATCCCAGAGCAATGCTGTAAGTCTCTCTCCTGAAGACAACGAGAGAGCCCTCCTTGGTTTTTGGGCAATGTGGTGACTTCCCTTGGCCCTGAAACTCTCCCACCAACTTGAGTGAAAGAGGTAACTTTGGGGAGATCCTTGGACCCTGGGTCTGTTGTATCCGAGCTGGCTTCCAGAGCCTTGGTTTTCATACCTCACTGCGGTCTGGGAAAATTTGGGTCAGAAAAATTTGTTAAGACAATGTTTCTATCAGTGGATCATATCAAAAAGTAGGCAATTCTCATTACAGGGATGAACAAGACAAATGGAGCTTTCCTTACCCAGAGCAGGAATAAAATAGGCAACTTAATATCCAGTAATAAGGCTTAGATTAGTAAAACTGGTTATTATTTTATGGCCCTTAAAGAACCAGGTCAAGCAAACCCAGTGCCCCCAAGTAACCCTGAAACCAGGTGGTTCCAGCTCTTCAGGCTTCTTTTCCAAAAATTCATACAGCAGCTTCCTGGAGCTGGTTGGAAGGAGCTGAGACTGTTGGAATTTGGCCCGGGTCTGTAAATCTTTAGCTAACAGGGGCCTAATTCAATACTTCTTTAAAAGATCAAAAATACAATGAGTGTTCTTTTAAATCACCCTGGGGTTTGCAGTCTTTTTGACGTCTTACTCCCTCTGCAGAAGAAGACCTCCATTTTTCTCACCACCTGCAGCCCCTCCCTAGGTGAGCTATAGAATGTGCCGTGCCTTAAAAAAAAAATCTCATTGTTGGAGCCTCTCATACTTGTCTTTCAGCATGCTGATTTGCTCTGGCTACACTTTTGGAATCTGGCAGCCATAGGGAGGATTTTGTGACCAGTATTATGATTTTGGTGTGAGCTTGCCAGTCCTCTTCTGATTCCAGTCGAGTCAGTCTTGTTAGGTCTTGATGCTTATTCTCTTTTTGTTTACTCCACAGGGGATTTCATCACGGTGCCTCCGGGAATGGACTGTATACAATTTTCTGTATAGATGATGGGACTCAATCTTAAAATGTATTCCAAGTATTGGGCAATCCCTTTCAACCTCATTTTAAAATAGTACATTTTTTTAAACTTTAAATTCTGGGATACATATGCAGAACGCGCGGGTTTGTTACATAGGTATACATGTGCCATGCTGGTTAGCTGCCCCCTTCAACCCGTCATCTATGTTAGGTATTTCTCCTAATGCTATCCCTCCCCTAGTCCCCAACCCCCAGACAGGCCTGATGTGTGATGTTCCCCTTCATGTATCCATGTGTTCTTATTATTCAACTCCCACTTATGAGTGAGTATCTGTAGTGTTTGGTTTTCTGTTCCTGTGTTACTTTGTTGAGAATGATGGCGTCCAGCTTTATCCATGTCCCTGCAAAGGACATGAACGCATCTTTTTTATGGCTGCATAGTATTCCATGGTGTTTATGTGCCTCATTTTCTTTATCCAGTCTATCACTGATGGGCCTTTGGGTTGATTCCAAGTCTTTGCTCTTGTGAATAATGCTTCAGTAAACATACATGTGCATGTGTCTTTATAGTAGAATGATTTATAATCCTTTGGGTATATACCCAGTAATGGGATTGCTGGGTCAAATGGTGTTTCTGGTTCTAGATCCTTGAGGAATGGCCACACTGTCTTCCACAATGGTTGAACTAATTTACACTTCCACCAACAGTATAAAAGTGTTCCTATTTCTCCACATCCTCTCCAGAGCTGCTGTTTCCTGACTTTTTAATGATCACCATTCTAATTGGTATGAGGTCGTATCTCATTGTGGTTTTGATTTGCATTTCTCTAATGACCAGTGATGATGAGCTTTTTTTCATATATTTGTGGGCCACATAAATGTCTTCTTTGAAATGTGTCTGTTCATATCCTTCGCCCACTTTTTGATGGGGGTTTTTTCTTGTAAATTTGCTTAAGTTTCTTGTAGATTATGGATATTAGCCCTTTGTCAGATGGATAGATTGCAAAAAATTTTCTCCCATTCTGTAGATTGCCTGTTCACTCTGATGATAGTTTCTTTTGCTGTGCAGAAGCTCTTTAGCTTAATTAGATCCCATTTGTCAATTTTGGCTTTTGTTGCCGTTGCTTTTGGTGTTTTAGTCATGAAATCCTTGCCTATGCCTATGTCCTGAATGGTATTGCCTAGATTTCCTTCTAGGGTTTTTATGGTGTTAGGCCTTATGTTTAAATCTTTAATCCATCTGGAGTTAATTTTTGTATAAGGTATAAGGAAGGGATCCAGTTTCAGTTTTCTGCATATGGCTAGCCAGTTTTCCCAAGACCATTTATTAAATAGGGAATCCTTTCCCCATTGCTTTTGTCAGGTTTGTCAAAGATCAGATGGTTGTAGCTGTGTGGCCTTGTTTCTGAGCCTCTTTAGTGTTCCATTGGTCTATATATCTGTTTTTGGTATTAATACCATGCTGTTTTGGTCACTGTACCAAAGCATAGTTTGAAGTCAGATAGCGTCATGCCTCCAGGTCTTTTATTTTTGCTTAGGATTGTCTTGGCTATATAGGCTCTTTTTTGGTTCTATATGAAATTTAAAGTAGTTTTTTCTAATTCTGTGAAGAAAGTCAATGACAGCTTGATGGGGACAGCATTGAATCTATAAATTATTTTGGGCAGATGGGAGATGGGAGTTTCATCGATAAGCCCCTGACTGGGGCTGCTGCCTTTCTTTCAGAGATGCCCTGCCCAGAGAGAAGGAATCTAGACAGGCAGTCCGGCTATAGTGGCTTTGCCAAGCTGTGGTAGACTCCGTCCAGTTCGAACTTCCCAGTGCTGTGCTAGGCAAGCTGTGATAGGCTCCATCCAGATTGAACTTCTCAGTGCCTTTGTTTACACTGAGAGAGGAA
The DNA here is from genome assembly GCF_030222135.1 of Aotus nancymaae. NCBI lineage: Eukaryota > Metazoa > Chordata > Mammalia > Primates > Aotidae > Aotus > Aotus nancymaae. The sequence continues at coordinate 913,458 of NW_026988460.1, forward strand.
AACTGCCTACTCAAGCCTCAGTAATGGCGGATGCTCCCCCACCCGCCACTCACCAAGCTCAGGTGTCCCAGGTTGACTTCAGACTATTGTGCTGGCAGTGAGAATTTTAAGCCCAGATCTTAGCTTTCTGGGCTCTGTTGGGGGTGGGATCCACTGAACTAGACCACTTGGCTCCCTGGCTTCAGCCCCCGTTCCAGGGGAGTGAAAGGTTCTGTTTCACTGGTGTTCTAGGAGCTACTGGGGTATTAAAAAAAAAAACTCCTGCAGCTAGCTTGGTGTCTGCCCAAATGGCCGCCCAGTTTTGTGCTTTAAACCCAGGTCCTGGTGGCATAGGCACCCAAGGGAATCTCCTGGTCTACGCATTGCCAACACCATGGGAAAAGTGTAGTATCTGGGCCGGAGTGCACCGTTCTCATGGCACAGTCCCTTATAGCTTCCCTTGGCTAGGGATGGGAGTTCTCCGACCCCTTGCGCTTCCGGGTAAGGTGATGCCCCACCCTGCTTCGGCTTTCCCTCTGTGGGCTGCATCCACTGTCTAACCAGTCCCAGTGAGATAAACTGGGTACCTCAGTTGGAAATGCAGAAATCACCCACCTTCTGAATTGATCTCGCTGGTAGCTGCAGGCTGGAGTGTTCCTATTTGACCATCTTGCCAGCCCAGTAATCCAAAACAATACTTTTATTCTTTTTTTTTTTTAAACCTACTTTCAATGGCAGGATTTGCCTCCCCTGTATATAAAATAAGTTTGTGCTGGATTTTCTGGCCCTGAATTAAGAGTGATGTGGTTGGAGGGGTAGAGAGTGCCTTTACTGGTAGGTTTATTTCCCATCCTTTGTGTGAGTTGGTTCCTTCATGAAGAAGGTAGTTTTGTGACCAGTTTGAGAAGGAACCATTCCAATTTAACAGCTAGACTCAAACAGTATGGATTTGGTGGTGTGAGTGCCATAGGCTAGCTCTTGGGTTAGATTCTCCCATCTAGGTCTCCATGAGAGCTAGAATCTTTTGCCATTTGAGGCTCTCCAGTATAATAAAGAATGATAATTCTAGCCTGCAGATCAGATCACCCAGAGATGGGGGTTTTCCTATACTCAAAGGAACAGAACAGGGAGGCCTTTTATCATTAATCAACATCAAGTGTATTTTGGGAAGTCCCAGTTAGTGTTTTGGGGCCTACCAACACCAAGTCTGGGCTAATTTCAAACCCCAAGGTATCCTGGAGCAAGGTTGCTTCAGCTCATTTGAAATCTTTTCCAAGAACATGAAGAATGTCTTAAGGTGAGTCCAGTCCCCCTTTCTTGAGCATGCTGCAATTGTGAAGATTGATATCTTGGATTTGGCTCGTGCTCCCATTTTTCTTTTCTACTGTTATTTTTTCTCTAGGAGAGATTCAAGTCTTCTTATCTGGTTTTGGAAACAACGATGAGTTCAGTCTATCTCTGCATTTTAGTTCAAAAATACAATATCTGAGAATGAATTTACAGGGTAACAATTCCTAGCATATGCCAACAATGAGATGCACTGTTATTTCTCAGTTCTAAATTCTGTGATTCTGTGATGGCTCCATATTTCACTCAGGGTGCAAGCAAAAATCCTTACAGAGACTTAAAGGCTCAATACTCCTGACCTTGTGCATTTTGACCTCATCTATGGATTCCCACCCCTGCAGGGATGTGCCGGCCTCAGAGCCTTTGCTTTAGCAGCTCCCTCTGCCCCCAGATATCCACGTGGGCCACTCCTTTACCTCTATCAGCTCACTTTATCAATGAGGGCTTCCCTGTCTCTGTTTAACACTGCAACCTGCCTTTCCAGTCCTCTCAGCACTTCTGACAACCCTACTGTGCTGTACCTACTTTTTTCCAAAGCACTTAGAAATATTATATAACTTAATTATTTTCATGTCATTGCTTTTCTCCCCATGCCAAAATGTAAACTCCATAAGAGAAGCAATTTTTATTTGTCTGCTGTGTTCACTGATAAATCCCACATGCCTAGAACAGTGTCATTGTGCAGGGTACACAGAAGAGTCTCAGCAAACATATGGTAAGTCTTCCCTTAACATCATTGATAGGTTCTTGGGAAATGAGATAATTTTATCATAGGCTAATTGATAAACAAGAATTAAGTTTCTACAGCATATTTCTGGTCATAAAAACATCATCGAGCTTCTAAATAAAGACCAAGACACTTCTGATATTAAACACTGAGATAAATGTAAGCGATACACATGTTTAGGAAAGATTCATAAAAACAAGTAAAAAAATGATTTACCCACTTATTCCAGTTGAGGGTCTTGGGTGGCCAGAGCCCATCCCGGCTGCTCAGAGCAAAGGACAGGAACCCACCCTGGACGGGATGCCCTCCTATCAAGGGGCACATTCACACACCCACACTCACTCACACTGGGACCGTGTGGATATGCCACTTTACCTAACATGCACAGCTTTGGGATGTGGGAGGAAACTGGAGGGCCAGGAGAAAACCCACATAGAAATGAGAATGTCCAGACCCCACACAGTGGCCCTGGCTGTGAGGTGGTATTTTTCTCATTGACATCCTAACTAAATGACATTGAACTAAATGACATTATTCGAGGATTTAGTGTGTGCATGTATGTGTACATAAATACATATGTGTATATAGTTAGCTATGTGTATATATTTATATATGTGTAGTTACATATATGTGAATATATTGCTTACATATACACATATGTAATATATTCACATATATGTAACTATACACATATAAATATATGTGTATATGTAAATATATGTGAATATACACAAATATATGTGACTATATGTACATGTATACACATATAATATATATACATATATTATACACATAAATATATATATATATAATAATTCAGTTTCTTCAAGCTAGGTGTTTTACCTTAGAGCAATCTCTTCAGTGGTAGGAACATTTAGAACCCTGGAGATTTTGTAAGGACAGAGTTGTGTGGTTCAGATTGGGGCTAGTCTGGTTAAAAAAGAGAAAGAAAAAGAAAAACCTTCTGCATTTGTTAAGTGGATAATGTGTCAAGAACACATAGTAAATACTGTCCTTATTAATGGAATTGGCATTAGGGGCACCCACTGAAGACCCAGTCCATTTTATGGATCACATGGATTATAGTAATTCATCTAGGGAGTGTGTATTGAGATATAAGCAACAGAAAAGTCAACCCACACTAGTCTTTAGAAATAAAAAGATATACTCATCCGCTGGCACATTTTATCTGTAGGTATCTACCCAAGAGAAATAAAAACACATGTCCACAAAGGACTTGTACAAGAATGTTCATAGCAGTTTTCTTCATAGAAGGCAAAAACTGGAAACATCCCATGTATCTATCAGTACAAGAACAGCTGAACTGTGGTGTCTTCATAAATGGAATACTTCTCAGCACAAAAAGGAATGAGCTACATGTAACAACATGAATGAATCTAAAAACTACTATGCTAAGAGAAGCCTTACACAAAGAACACATACTATGTAATTCTACATACATGAAATTTTAGAACAGACAAAACTATGTGGAAAAATATTGGAAACGTAGTTGCCTCTGGAGGTTTGGGATGGGGGATGATCAAGAGGGAACATTCCAAGGTGATGGTAATGTTCTGTATCTTTGTAGGGGTTTGGGTTACATACATGTACACATTTGTCAAAACACAGCAAACTGTGGGGCCAGGTGTGGTGGCTCATGCCTGTAATCCCAGTACTTTGGGAGGCCAACATGGGAATATTGCTTGAGCCCAGGAGTTCAAGACCAGTTTGGGCAACAAACCGAGACCCTGTCTCTACAAAAACTTTTTAAAAAATTAGCCAAGGATGATGGTGCACACCTGTAGTCCCAGTTACTCAGGAGGCTGAGGCAGGAGGATCACTTGAGCTTGGAAGGCTGATGCTAAGGGGAGCTGTGATCACGCCACTGCACTCCAGCCTGGGCAACAGAGTGAGACACTGTCTTAAAAACAAAAACAAAAACAAAAACATCAGCAAATTGCAACTAAGTTTTATGCATTTCATGGCATAAAAATTTTACTTCAAAAGATAAAATTCTAAATAAATATTGATCTGCAGTTAGTAATATGGATGCTAAAGTATTTAGTGATGTGGATATTTCTGTCAGTCACACCACATGAAGCACCGTAGCACAGGGCATAACAGTTTTCAGATGCATCCACGCTGTTACATGGAGCTCATTCCATTTTATTGCTGAGAAGGGTTCCATTTTATATGATAAACTGTATGCAATTTACTTTGAAATGTATCAAAAATAAGTTGGATTGATGGATTGAGAGAAGGATGGACATATGGATAGATATACGGTCATGAAAGTATGGCAAAATATAAAAGATAGCCTCTAAGCATTCACTAAAAAGTCTTTAGACTGCCGTATGTTGAAACAAGTCATAATATTGAAAAAAAGATAAAGTGAAATCACTTGCTGTTGGAACCAAGAAGCTGAGAGACTCACCAGGCCACTGGCAGGAGTGAAAACTAGACCCTTTTCACAGAGCTATAGGTGCCCTCAGCAAGCCCCATTTTCTCCCGATTAACAAGCTTACCACTGCACCAGCCTGAAGAACCATCAGGACTAATTCCATCCTATCCCGTATCTCAATTTCTCTCAGACACACCATGTAAAGCTCACTAACCCCAGAATAGCTCTCATTATCAGGGTCCTGCCCACCCCTCCCCTACAGGTAAACCCTTCTGTGCCCCTGGAACTCAAGGTCATTCTCAGAAAATCCCCCACCTCTTTAACCTCTTCCCTGAATGTCCTTTCACCTTCTTGCTCCAACTGAAAACTCTCTCCCTTAAGGATGCTGCTTCCCAGGCAACCCTCTCGAATGTGTCTGGTTTTTTCACAGCTGCCGGGCCTGGAGGGCACAGGTATCTTCCTTGCTTGTTGCCTCTTCCTGGTCATTCTTCTCTTCCCAAGCTTTGCAGCCTATGCCATCAGACCGGAGTATTTTTCCACAAGGCGAGTAACCTAAGCAACTAGTTAATACCTTCCTCTCTTGCCAACATGCGCTCCTTACTTGTCACTGTTAGCTAAAGATGTGCGCCCAGTTTGACTGAGAAGATATCTACTCACCTATCTTTGTGCTCTGTGCTATTACTTCTGCCCTATTACTATAGATAAACCATTCCTGTTCTTTTCTAGGATGGATTTTTCCACTTTGTACTGAATCCCACCACTCTCATCATTCACAAACATCGCTCCAGAAATTGCTTCCTGTCTATTGCTCCCCCTCCTCACGTTTGGCTCTATCCCTGCTTTGTGTTATTTTCCTATATCACACTTATCACCACCTTATACGTTATTTATTTATTTATTTACGACCTGCTTTTCCACAAGGGGCATTTACCTGAAGTTAACCTGGGATTTCGGGAGGTCTTGGGCTAGGAAAATAATTGTATCATTATTTTGACTATCTTCTAACTGAAATTGAGCATTTCCTTTAATTATGAGTAGAGATGGAAAACCTCACGACACAAATGTGTTTCCTATCACATTACAGTTGTTAACAATACCTTGAAATATAATTTGTGCTGATTGCTTTGAAATTATGGTAGTCATTAGCACATGCAATTAGAGGGCGAGTAAATCCAGCCTTCCTTTTCGGAGATCCTCACGAGGTACAGCTGGCCAATTAGAGAGCAGTTCTGTGCCTGGTTGTCATTCGGTCACTAAAAGGTGTTGGTGTTGATGAATCAGACATCTCACTGCTTTCTAGTATTTTCTACTTACAATGTTTATCAATACATTGAAGGAAGGCGTTGTTTCTATTGTTTGTTTAAACTGAAGTAAGACTGGGCAGTTCAAATGAGAATTCTTAATTCTCTGTAACGGCACATGGCATTTTACGACAAGGATAGGTGTGCATGCTAAGAATAAAGACCAGATATAGCCAAAAACATCTGATGGTTGAAATAATTACTGAAGTATGCTCTTTAAAATAGCATTGCTAACAGACTGCACAGTAACACAGGTCAAGCACAGTGTGGCAAGTTACTGAATTTGAATGTAATTTGTTTTCTTTGAATTATACATATTTTATTTTACACATGTGAAAATACTGTTTTAAAAAAGGACCTGTGGACTTTATGAAACGGCCATGGGAGTCCATGGCACAAGAAGAGGTTAAAACCCTGTACTAGAATGCAAGCTTCACGACTTTTTCTCTTTTGTTTTTTGCAATTGCTCATCTCTTCTGCTCAAAAGTCTACCACTTGGTGGAATTTGATTAATTTCAAGAATAACCTAAGGCCAGATAGGACTCAGTTATTTATATCCTCTCCTCACCCTGGCATCCAGCCCCTCACTTTCCCCGAGGGCCACCCTTTCCTTTATTCACCATAGGTGGCATATTCATTAAAGGAATTGCATCCCTTCGAATGACTGAAGATAACATTCCTGAAAATCCTGCTGACAGGTAAGGGATTTTCTAGACACAATGCCAAACCTTCAATACGTTACTGTTAAGAGGCAACAGCATTAAAAAACAAAAACCAAAACTGAAACATTCTAACAAGAAACAAACCTGGCAATAACAACTCACACTTCGGAGATTTCCATGTTGTTTTTATATCCCCCATGAAAGAAATCACATTGTATTCTGAATTGACATTTTCACTGTTTTAAGAACACGGAGATAAACTACCTTCTCACACGATCTCAAGATTTCTGAAATGTTGAATTTTTCTCTACTGAAAAGTCCTCCCTTCTGGTTTTCTCTACTGTAAACCTCTGGCACCAGAGGAAGGCTCTTAGGGATCCCCTTGCTTTACTATTTGGATTAAAAAAATGTGACTACTTCCTCTATTGAGAGAAAAAGTCATAGAAAAAATATAGTTTTAAATACTGTGGTTCATTTCAAGAATTACAACCAAAATACATGAATTAATTAACATGCTGCAGCAAGACTTAAGTGGTGACCACACTACTACTCCAGCTATGCATAGACTTTCTAATGTACATCTCATCTTCCCAACCTCTAGAAAGGTACAATAAGAAGCTCCAAACAGATTAAAGGGACCCAGTAATGGCAGTACCTAGCTTCTTTTTCTTTTTCTTTTTTTTGAACACAGTTTCATTTCATTGCCCAGGCTGGAGTGCAGTGGTGTGATCTCAGCTCACTGCAACCTTTGCCTCCCAGGTTCAAGCAATTCTCCTGGCTTGCCACAACACCCAGCTAATTTTTGTATTTTTAGTAGAGATGGAGTTTCACCATGTTGGCCTGGCTGGTCTCGAAATCCTGACCTGAAGTGATCTGCCCAGATTGGCCTCCCAAAGGGAGATTACAGGCTGGGATTACAGGCGTGAGCCACCATGCCTGGCCGGCAGTACCTAGTTTCTCATGATGGGAAAAAATGATGGGATGGGAAAGGGGCTTTTCTGAAGAAAGTCACATTAAACCTGATAAATATTGGATTAATAGTGTCCTGATATCTGATTAATAAATTCCCTAGGGTCTGTTTTTTAAAATACCTATATTTCTTATAAACATTTCAAGAACAGAGAACTAACATCTAACGATTTTGTATTACTTCGAGGTGGAGGGCTTGTTGCTTGACAAATATTATACCATTTGAATTTTCCCAACAACTCAATGAGGGGTGGCAATATTAGTGGAGGGTCAAGCTTAGAGGGGTTAGGTGATCCGCCCAAACTCATACCCTTTCTATCATAACATGCAGCTCGTGAGCTCATGGAATTTCCCCAATTTTAGCATTTCATACCATCTTTATGGTTCTATTATTTGCACAATGTTATTCTTTAAATTGACTGGCTTAAAAGATGAAACAAATTCATTCAAAAAGCAAACTTTGCATTGTTGTTGGTAATGAAGAAATAATACCACTTGCCAAAGGTTGAAAGTAATTAGAAAAATAAATACAACAAAAAGAGGACCATGTCAGCACATTTCAGCCAAATATGGTTGTTAGTAAACATCCAGGGCCCAAAGCTGACTCTCTGCTAAACTGGAAGTTTGCAAGGATTGGAGGAATAATAAAGCTATAATTAGTACCAAAATAAGATCCTTGGATAGTCAGAAAGATTGAGAGAGAAGCGAAAAGGAAAGAACTCCCCCACGATGTAATTCAATGTTATTTAATGCCATGACCCAGAACCATTTAAAAACATCTCCTGAACCACTGGTGGTACTTGTCTCATGCTTGGGAAGACATGATACGACATAATCTATTGTAGATAGCTTTGGCAGCTGCTGTTGGCGGATTCCCTTGGCCCATGCTAACATCATCTGAAATTTTTGTACCATTCCCTTGCATGCAGCTGGCTTCTGAACTCAGCCTGAGGTCTTTCTATGGCCTGTGAGAGCCTGCGTGGCTAGCATGCAGGAGGACCAGGCCTAAAGTGCAGAGTAAAATCTCCAAGAACAGCATCAAATCACGAGTTGGTGGATAAATACCCCTGCTTCCCTGTGCTTTGTAGGGATGATTTCAAGGACTGTACTACGTAGTCTGTCAAAGAGTCTTCTGCAAAAATGAGCCTCTCTTGCCCATAGTAACAACCTGCTCATTCACATTTTCTGTATTACTTTTCCTCATTTCCCAGTCTCATTCCCTGACTCCCTCATTGTCCTGCCTGGGATTTCCTTCGCAGATGAACTGATTTCACCTAAACCCTTTCCTAAGGGTTTGCTTTTACGGCACACAATCAAAGAACACATCTTACGGTTTTGCATCTAAAAATAAAAAAATAAAGAAATAACATAAAACAAAGCTATCTACTTGCTATTGTTTCCTGATAATCATGTCCAATCCTGTACCACTCTTATTCTTAAAATGGTGAGGTGAATCCAGAGGTAGAAGCAAGCAGGGAGATGGCCTAACCTCTTAGAAACTTTCCAGTAACCAAGACTTTGTAGACTCTTAATGCAAGTCTCCATAGTCATCTTTGATGATTCAACCTTTCTTCTCATTCTGGAAAATGGAAAATTGATGTTTAATATGGCCTAGTAACCATGGTGGATATGTTGAGATCTTTTCATTCCGGTTTTTAGACAATTTGGGGGATAGTTTGATTATATCTTATGTATTTCATGTAGATTGAAGTGGTGTTGAGTGGATTTTCTGATGACAAATTTCAAAGAAACTCCTCTGTCAGAAAAGGGAGAATAACTGATTGTTCATTTTACTTAAAATGGAAGAGCTTTGCTGACAATGTGTAGAGTTCAGAGTACAATATGAACAGAATTTCATGCATACCTTGAGAATAATTCTCTGTAGAAGTTATATAACAAATGTATTACTAGATCCACAAATAAGGCAATAAGTCATACGAATTTACTGAAGCTTATGATTCCCATTAAGCTTTTTCAAAAAATATGTCAGCAGAAAAGGATAATAATATGTGGAATGCTCACGTACCCACAGCAAAACTTGATGAAATCTTAACATTTTATCATAGCATCACTTTCCTTTTAAAGAAATACCACATCAAAACTATGCTTGAAACTCTATTTTACTCCTAGCTGACTATGGGGACTTTCATTTCACTCCTACTCTATTTCATTCCTATTCCCTTCCTTTCCCAGATGGATTTTGTTTTTCTCCCAGATTTTATTTTTGTCATTCTTAAGGATATTTTAATACTCTTACTATTCAGATAGTATCACAGACTACAGTATTGCTTTGAATGTCTTTGAACTTTATGGAAGTGGGTCGTTGTGTTTACACCAGTCTGCAACTTGGTTTTTTACTCAGTATATTTTAGAGACTTACCCATGTTTATATGTGGAATTTAGCTCCCTCATTTTAACTGCTATAAAACATTCCATTGTATGAACAAATCAAAATTTGTTTTTCCATTTCCAGCTGATGAACATTTAGATTGTTTCTAGTGTTTTCTTATAACAAACAATGCCACTACAAAATATTCTTGAACATGATGCTTTGTGCACATATGCAGAAATTTCTTGTAAGGTACATGCCTAGAAGTAGAAATACTAGGTTATATACCATGTGCAGCTTTATTAGAGACTGCCAAGTTGCTCTGTAAAGACCTATTTATAATCTATCAGCATATTTGAAATTTCTCTTTCTTCCACATTCTTGCCCACATTTGGTGTGGACAGACTAAAATTTTTTTGCCAACCTGAGGGGTCTGAATAGTATTTTATCCTTGTTTCAATTTGCATTTTCCTAATTCCTAGTGATGAAAAGGGATTATTTATATGTCTTGGATGATAATTCTTTGTGGGTTTTACATACATTGCAAATATTTCCTCCTAGTCAGTGAGCTTCTTTGCATCTTATTTTTGATGTCCTTGAATGAGTGGAAGTTCTGAATTTTAGTGTAGTCAATTTAATCAATCTTTTTCTTTATAGTTAGTGCATTTTGTGTATTATTTAGGAAATCCTTCCCTACCCCGAGGTCATTCATACATCCTTCTGCATAATATCCTGAAATTTTTATAGTTTTACCTACAGTTAGGTCTAAAATACACCTGGAATTAGAATGGAGAACTTGTATTTATTTTTTTTCCTTATGGATACCCAAATGTCCCAATACTCCTTATTAAAAAGATTGCCATTTCCTCACTGCTCTGTATGACCACATTTATCATAAATCAAGTATGCATATGTTCAAGGGCTATCTCCAGATTCTCAAGTCTGTTTTGTTGGTCTATCTATCTATGTCCTAATTCCACAATGTTTTTATTACTCTAGCTTTATAATCTTATTATTTGCCAGTGCAAATATCTCCTTCCACATCACACTTTATTCTTATTTGTGACTGCCTTGACTTTACGTAGCTGTTTCTTCATCCACATGAACTTTAGGATTAGCTTGGTTTGTTCTATGAAAAGTCCTGTTAAAATGGTACTTAGAATTTTTGCTTTTATAAATTAATTTAGAGATAATTAATATTTTTATGACATGGAGGCATCCTATCCATCAATGTCTCTTCATTTATTTCCGTTTTATTTTAAGCATTTCAATAACAGTTTGTCATTGCTTTTATATGAGTGTCATGCCTCTCAAGTTCTGTCCAAAGGGAGGAGAAATAGACTCCCACCCCTTAATGGCAAGTGGCAAAGTTCTGGAAAAGTATGTGGCTCCAGTAATACTTCTGTGGCTATTCTTGGAAAATACACTTTGCTATTGTCTATCCTCTGGCCACAGTTTATATGCTTGTCACATGCAAAAGAAAACCCCTACCTTTTCCCCTAAGGTCTGCAAATCTCAGGCTCACAGTCTAAGATCTTGCCACTAAGATCACGTTCACATGCAACTGAATCTCTTTAGGCTTGGTTCCTCAAGGAGAACTTCTGGAGATAGTTCCTGTTTATCTTAAGATTTGTCACCTCAAGAAACAATTTGCTTGCTCCCTAGAGATGCAACATGTAATGATGAAACAGGCACAGGGTAACTACCATAGAGCCTCCTCTTCAAAAAAGGGGAAACGGGAGGCACTCAAGAATCTGTAACAATTTTGAAATGCAGCAGGCAGTTCCTCGATGAGGGTGCAGTCCTACTGCCTAGATGTAATCCACTGTGGTTCTGTATTATGCCCTACGTGTCTTCTTTCCTTTTCCATAAAAAGTGGCCTGTTTCACAGCTGAATAGTTTATTCAGTCACCTTCCTGCATGTAAAATGATGATTGAATCATCTTTTTCATGTAACCTGATATAATTCTTTTAAAAACCTTGTGGGTTTCTTATGAATCAATTTCTGATACACTCCATCAGACAAAAGCTACATCCACACATCTTGTCAAGATTTTCCACCTTGGGCTTGCTATAAAGCTGCAGAAGGACAGTGCTTCTTAAATTCTTAAGAGTTCTGGTAGTTAACTGAATCTATGAAGCACTTTGTAAAGATCTTTAGAGGTGCCTTGGTCTGAACAAAGCAGTTCTTGAGGCACTGCCTTAGGTATTTCTGAGATTTTTAACAAATGATATTATGGGTATAATCTTTAATCTTTGCTCTGAAGCCCTCTCTTAATTTGAGAATATTAGAGAGCCTGGGATTAAAAAAGAGTTTTATTTTTGAACACTGCAAATCCTGGTTCCTATATTTTCTCTAAGTTTTACTTGACAAGTAAATAATTCCTTTTATAAAAAGTTATCTTTTTCATCTTGTATTTCATTATAGACAATGTGAAGAAGCCAAGAGGCACTTTTAATATTCTGCCTGAACTTTCTTTAGCTAGATCATCTGATTAATTAGTTATGTCTTCAATTTTCTAAATTACTGTGGGAACAGTGTTGCTAAACTTTCTCCCACTACTAACAAGGATTTCTTTTCTCCCAGTTTCCAATAACATTTTTCTCACTTTTAATTAAGCCCTAATTAACAGCTTCATCAAGGATTATGAGGCTTCCTCTAACAGCCTCTTTAAGATCCTTTAGATTTTCACTAACACTCTCCTTAGAGTTCTTCTCTGCCCACTACTTTGTTCCAAAGCCACTCTCATGTGGTTTTTTATTGCTACTACATCTCACTTTGACACAAAAAATATGATCTAATGCTATGGCTGTATAAAATTACTCCAGAAAACGGTGGCATAAATAATCATTTGTTTTACTCATGAATCTGTAACGTAGATAGGTCTTGGCAGAGATAGCTTCTGTCTACTCCACTCGGCCTTGGTTGGGGTGGATTGAAGGCTGTGGGCTGCAACCATGTGATGCCTCACTTCCACATCTGCTGGTTGATGCTGGCTATTCCTGAGACCTTAGCTAGGGTTGCTGAATGAAATATCTCTATGTGGTCTGTTCATGTGGACTTGGCTTCTTTACAAAATGGTGGGTGAGTTCCAAGAGCCAATTTCCCAAGAAAGAGAGCATCAGAAAGAAGAGATATCACTTTTGTGTCCTATGTGGAAATCCACACATTATTTGTACTACATTCCATTTGTTGAGATAGTCACAAGTCTCTCCCAAGGGGAAGGAAGACAGATTCCACCTGTTAATGGCAAGTGGCAAGCTTCCAGGAGATCATGTGGGACTGGAAATATTGGTATGGCCAGTTTTGGAAAGACATTTGGTATAGCTACTATTTTATATGGTGTTGCCAGACAGGCTTCTCTAAAGGTGGCATTTGAATATCCATTAAAGTGAGGGAGTGAGTCACATTGTATTTGGGAAAGAGTGCTGAAAACAAGTGCAAAGGCCCTGGGGCAGATTATGATGGATGTATCTGAACTAGTGTGGCTGGAGTCAAGAAGGCAAGAGAGACAATAGCAGTAATGCTAAGTACAGAGAAGTAGCCAGGGGCTTATCATCAAGGGTCTTGCAAACCATTGTAAAGACTATAGTTTCTATTCCCAGCCATGAGGGAGGGTGGTTAAGAGAAAAGAAATTTTATTGGACTTATATCTTAAAATGATCACTTACTGAGGCACAATGCCCAGGAGTTTATAGTGTAGTTGCTATCACTGTGAAGATCAACCACATGGAGATAAATCGAAATGGAGTTTATTGCTGCACACCCAGAGTATTCAATTATATTTGAGCCAAGGGATGAGTGATAAACCTCAGGCTCTTGTAAATGTCTTTCTAGAATCTGTATTTGGTTTAAGATTGCATTTGTACTATTTTAGGCATTTTAAATAACGTTTAGCGCTGTCTCCAAGCAAGCATTTTCTGCTTTTGAAAAAACTTTTATATGTGTGGGGTGGCAATTGTACTGGATCGTTTCCTTTTACTCCCCAGCCTCCACTCTCCCTCTGTGCCCTGCTGTCTGCAGGAACTGTTTCTATGGCTAGTTCAATAGCCTCCTGGCCCTTTGGCTTTCAGGTAGGTGGCCCATGGAAAGTTCCAGCAGATAAAAGGGAGGGAGAAGAGTAAGATCAGGGTACTCTTTCCCCTGGTCTCCTCTTTTCTCAACTATATCTTGACAGAAGATCAAAGCAGCCTGTTCTACATGACTCTTTTTTAAGTTCCAGTAGCCTCTGTGTCCCCTTTAGGCCTATGGGTGATGACAACTTCACTAGTGTGAGTCTCCAGTTTATGCGCTATCCCCTGTGGTTCCCCATACTCACACCACTGTAGACAGACTCTTCACAAATTAAACCTCCTCCTCAAATAATCTTATTTTGCATGTGCCATCTGCCCTTGTTGGGACCCTAAGCCAGTATAGCAATACTGAATCTTTAAAAAATAAAACCAGGGTAATACGCATTTAATTTTGATCTACTTCCCTTTTCTAGTTGTCCTCTTCCCTTCCCCTGATGTCTAATGACCTGTGAGGGTGTAGGAATATGTATATAGAGATATACACAGAATTTCAGGAGGTGATTTGTCAGGGAGTACAACTCTCCAACCTGGGATATAAAATAAACAAATAGATGTCCACCCAGACGTGCCTATTTGGGCATTAAAATCCATGTGAAACTGGCACACAGATTTTCCTTATGTTAGTGGGAGAAGATTGAACCTTTATCTGCTACCATCTTTACTCCCTATTTCTCCACAAAACCATTGAAAATATATCATCACCTACCAACATTTTATAAAGAAATCTGAGCAGAGGGCTAAAAGAAGTGAACTGTACTTATATCTAATGACAAGGCTCTAAAGATGTATGAAAGCTCTGGAAGTGGGGTGGGGTTGGGGAACAAGCTTAGAACCCAAAGCCTTGTAAATAAACATTCTGAATCTCCTGCAATTCAGTTTAACGTGAGCAGATTACTCTCACCTGGTTTTGGGTGAGAGCAATCCGGGTGAGAGCCCCACCTCCCACCTCCATCTTTCTTTTCCTTTTTTCAGAACAGGGCAGTATAGAGAAGATCTAATGGTCGAGTTTTTAAGCACATGGCATATTTCTACTTTTTATAAAAAGAATATTATTGTACAGTGTCTCTTGCCTAAAAGTCTCACTTGGGCAAAGCCCAGGACTGGTCTTAATAAGTCCTTAGTTAATAATTATTGAAGGAATGGCTACACCTTTCCTAATAGAGGCCAACTTAACATCTGGCTTAAAACGGCATTTGGCTTGCAGGCTCTGAGGCAACCTCTTCTCATTCCCCAAGAAAAGAACTATGAAGACTGAGGAAAATGCAAAGATGTAAACAATAGAAAGTCTAATGGGACTAATTCCCTGGAATTAGTCCACAGTTCAAGGAGTTGGACCAAGAAAAATCAATGCAAAATTTCTTTCATGGCAACCTTAAGGTTGGTGATGCCTGAGTCAGCCAGGACAAAGGTGGGGATGGAGAGGGGCTGAGAGCATATGCTGGTCTTACTGTAATAGGAGCAGCATTCCTGTACTCTGGCTATGTAACAAGTTAGCCCAAAACCTAGTGGTTTCGAACAACGGTAGTCATTTATTATCTCTCATAATTTTTGTGGATCAGGAATTCAAACGGCACAGTAAGTTCAGCTTGTCTGCTCGCTGGTGTCTAGAGCCTTAGGGGAAGGACTAAAAAACTAGAGCCTGTAATCACTGAAAAGCCCATTTACTCACGTTTCTGGTGGTTGATGCTGGCTCTTGATTGGAAGCCTCAGTGGGGCTGTCAGCCAGAACATACCACGTAGGGCCTCTCCATGTGGCATGAGCTTCCTTACAACATGGTGGCTGGATTCTAAGGGAAAGTGTTCCAAGACAGAAGAAGAGCTGGGCAGAAATTATGTTGCCTTTTCAAATCTGGCGTTGGAAATCACACAGCATCACTTCCTTCAGTTTCTCTTGGTCAAGAGAGTTAGAAAAGTCTACCCAGGTTCGAAGAGAGGGAACATAGACCCCTTGCTGGATGGAGGGGTGTCACAATACATTGTAAAAAATCATGTGGGATGAGAGATATATTTTGATGCTGCCACCTTTGGAAAATACAGCATGCCAAGATAGGGCGTCCCAGGGAGAGATGGCCTGCGTTGGAATTCTTGCTGTGCTACTTGCTAACTGCGGGCTAGTATGACCTTGGGCTAGTAAATGACTTGAACTCCCTGTACCTCCATCTCCCCATAGTATTGATGTGAAGATTCAGTGAATTAATATCAAGCAATTAGAATGGTACTTGGCACATGTTAACTGCCTAAAAAGTGGGGTTTTATTACATAATGTAGCTGGGGGATGCTCTGTCCTCACCACCCACTTCCATCTTTTCCTTTCTCTAGTAGGAAGGGTCTTTTAGCATAATAACAAGTTAGGTTACACTGTGAGGGATGACTAATACGGGAATAAGAGTGAAGGGGCTATTAGTCTGATATATTTTCTCATCCAAAGAATCTGAAACCCTTAGCATGGTCCTGGTTCCTTTGAGGAAACTGCTGACGACAGGGAAAATATGGTCTGCTGCAGATAAGGGCTCCCAAATCAGAGGATCTGGGTTAGAATTCATTCTCTGTTCCTAAGTGTCTGGCAGTAGCAGTTTGCAGGATAGGAGATGAAGCTGAAAAGCTATGGAGAGGCGAGCAGAGGAAGAGAGGGGAACAGAAAGAAGGAAGACCTCCCAGAACACCTCTGAAACTGGCCAGGTGCAGTGGCTCACACCTGTAATCTCAGCACTTTGGGAGGCCAAGGTGAGCGATCGCTTGAGGTCAGGAGTTCGAGATGAGCCTGGCCAACATGGTGAAACTCCGTCTCTACTAAAAACACAAAAATTAGCCAGGTGTGGTGGCACACACTTGTAATCTCAGCTACTTGGGAGGCCGAGGCAGGAGATCTGGCTTGAACCCGGGAGGCAGAGGTTGCAGTGAGCCGAGATTGTGCTACTGCACTCCAGCCTGGGCGACAGACCATTACTCCATCTAAAAAACAACAACAATAAGAACAACAACAAACCTGTGAACCTGATTTTGTCTGGCACAAAAGGCAAGATAGTAGGACTCTGTGTTCTTTATAGTCTACTAATGAGATTTTTTTTTCATGGACCTAATGGTTGTACTTGCCTGCTTTCTAAACATTGTTGGCATAGAGAAGTTGCCTCTCTGCTTATCTGTCCAGAAAAAAAATGCACCAAAATAGTAATGCTGGCTTTCCTGGGTAAGATTAAAAGTGATTTTTTAAAACTTTCCCAAATCTTCTATGATTTCATAATTCAAATAAACGTTAGGGAAAACAATGACCTCCTGATCCACAGCAGCTGTGCTTCCACATCAATAGTGCTTCTGAATATCCATTACCAACATGCTCTCGCCAGTATTTCAATGGGAAGAAAGGAGCTGAACCAACCTCTGTAGCTTGCTTGCTTCAAAAGAAAGGGAAGTTGGCAGAATTGCTCATGAACTGGAATCTGCAGAATCACTACGATGGGGTGACTTACAGAGTGGGGAAGAGGTCTATTCATGGCCCAGATTGGAGCAACCCTACTGAAGTGGCTGCCTCAAAAACCCAAGGCCTACCATGTCCTCCTATGGAAATTAACGAAAGAATTCAATGAGTTTCCCAGTGACCCAGCTCCCTGTGACTTGAACATGGTTTCTGCTATTTCAGTTGAAACTACCATAGCTCACAGAGCTGGAGGAGGAGTGCGTGAAAGATTGCAGAGCCCAGCCCAGCCACACCCCCACCCCTCCTCTCCATTGCTAACTGCACACACAGAGGTCCTTAGGGAGGGGGAAATACAATAACACCTGTGAATTCCTTTCAGAACTCCCCCATGGCTACATTCCACCCTTTCCTCTCTTATAAAAGATTCCATTTGCTCCATCTCTGACCCCAGGGCATGGACAAATGGATGGTGGCCTGGTGTGGCTTCTCTGCTCTTGGCTGTGTTCTCCTGCACCCATTAATCACCATACCCCAGCCTGACAGGCCCGGCTCTTCGCTGAAGCTCATCCTCCGGCTGTTCCAGGGATTACTCTAAAGCCTTCCCCAGATGCAAGAATTTCTCAATGTGTTTTTTCTTCCCTATTGCTCCATGTGCTGGCTACTGCACAGAAAGGGGCCGTGGTTCCCTCCCACAGAGCTGACTGGTCAGTAAGGAACCCTGAGGACCCGATTTGAGTTCAGGCCCTGTCACCCACTAGCTTTGCCATCTTGAACATGTCAACTGAGACTTCCCTAAGCTTCCTCATCTTGGGGGAGAGGATAATAGTAGCTACTTGGCCATCTTCAAGAAGTAATTGTAATAATATTATGAGGGATATTAAATCATTTTTTAAAAATCCCTTCTCAGAATTGTGTTTTTAAATTAATAAAATATATAGGACTGCTAACAAAACCAATTGTATCAAAATATAATGATCAAAGTATTAAATTGATTAATAGAAAAATAAATTTATATTAGTACATTAAATAAGATTTAGCAGCAGGTCTAAAAACCACAGTGTTTTCAAGCTGGTGATGAAAATGATACTTTGAGATATCTACAACATAGCGATGTGATATGACAGTATCTGGTTTCACCTGGTGACAAAGTCACAGATACTGCTGGGATTGTGACTTGTTACTTACATTCATTATTAAAGAAAATGCTAACTTTTAGTTAGAGTTTAGTAGAAAAAAAAATTTCTCATCCAAGTTTAGTCTCCCTGAAATGGATTCACATATTCCTGTGGGTCCTCAGACTCCAGGAATCAAGAAACTCTGATAAAAATGAGATAATGTATGTGAAAATGCTTTGTAAACTGTGTGGTTTGATGAATTTGAAAAATAAAGATTCTCAAATAAGCCATTGAGTTCAAGTTTCTTTGAATCTTTAGATTCCTCCTATGTCAGTTCCCTTGAGAAATTTTTGGGGGTTTTTTAGGTTTGGGCAAGAACCATCCTTACAACACAGGTCATTAATATCCACTTAAGGTCTGAGGAGTCCGGTCTCAGAGTTAGCCCATTTTGTTCCCTATCCTCAGGTAAAGCAAGCACGTCTCCAGCTGTGGTCCTAACTTACCACATTAGGATGACCTAGGTGGGTGAGAGGGTGGGCGGAGGACGTGTTGAAGATAGGCTTCCCCAGGCTCTTCCCCAACCCTAGGGAATCAAAGGTGGGCCCAGTGACCTTCTTTTGTCTGTCTTTCTTCTATTCCAGATACATTCTGGATTATTCTAATGCACACTCAAGTCTGAGAACCTCTTAAGGAAAATTGCTTCTATTCTTGGGTACAGAAGCAGAGCTTTTTGTCTGGGTAGCCCAGAGGGTAGGTATATAATTTTCTTCTGGAAATTTCTCAGCTTTTTACCTGAGCCCACATCAAATAAACCAGAATTCATGCTCCCATAAGGCCCCATTATCTTTTAATCAAAAATCTACCCCAGTTAGGACAGTTGGAAAATAAACATTTCCACTCAAGGTAGGATCCCAGTTCCATTGTCAGGTTGATACCACAGGGACCCTTCCAAGAGTCACACATAAGTAAGCGAACCACCAAGAGCCTGTGCCCTGCCTGCCACCACAGAGATAACTTCTGGAGTGTCAGGAGAGTGACACCAAAACCCTAAGCTAAGCTAGATGTTGAGGGCTGGTGGGAGAGATCAAAGGGGACCAAAGGTGGGACGGAAGTAGAGAAGTCTTACTTCATTTTGGTGACCCTTCGCCAAACATGAAGATCACAATTCAGGGATCTGTCACACACCAGGCACTCAGCACTTCCAGATATTCTCTGGTCTTAAAGGCAGGGCAGATGAAAAGAAGAGAAGAGCATTGGAGGTAGTACCCCTTCTAAGGAGAAGCTGCCCAGTCTATCCTGCGAAAGTATTTCTTTCTCTACTCAAGAGGTTGAAGGGGGCAGGACGTGGGGCAAGAAAAGACTTTTCTCCTTCCGGGGAAAATGGAGACACAGCAGGCATAAATGATCATCATAGGGAAACGATGATTTGAAAAGATATTTGCCCTATGCAGATAATGTTGGAGGAAGTCAAAGGTATAGGGTTGTGAGAGAGGGACATAAACAAATACTAGAAAGTGTTTTTCTCAAATGCCCATTTCTTAAAGATTTCAGCAGGCTTCTGGGAATGCCTGACACCTTCTCCATATAGCAAAATCAAGAGCATTTTGAGGGGACTGTTCTGGAACCATTTCAAAGCTCCTGTTGATGCAGACATTTGCAGATGTCTCCACCATCTGGCAGGGATTTTGAACACAGGGGAATGTAGCACCATGTGCTAGGAGCCTGGAGCCCTGCGAGCAGATTCGGAGGGTTTGGTGTCTGAGGTGCACCAAACATCACCTCCACTTTCCTCTCCCCACCCCAACGGACCCTGTCTTTCCACTTTGAGACTGTCCTACTCTGCAGATAGAGTCTAGGTGACTTTTCTTCTGGGAGAGAGGTCTCAATTTCTCCCTTTTAAAAAACACACAAGTTAGTCTCATTTCCCTGGTTCTTTCTGAAGAACATGTGCTGAACGCTTGGTTCTTCCAAGTGGACTCCTGCCTGCTTTTTGCACATTTGGAGGAGAAACAGAGCTTAAATCAGGAGGCAGCAAACTCTGGCCTGTGGGCCAAATCCTACTGCTACCTATTTTAGTAAATAAAGTTTTATTAGAACATAGCCGTACCCATTTATTTACTTGTTGACTCTGACTGCTTTTTAGCTATAAAGGCAGAGTTGAGTGATTCCAACGGGGACTGTATGGACTACAGAGGTGAAAGCATTTTCTATTTGGCCCCTTATAGAAAGTTTTCTAACTACCATCGTAAATGAAGGAGACAGAGAAGCTAAATAAATGGATCAAAGCAGCTGAAATGTGGGTCAGAGCAGCTGAAAAATAGGAACTTTAAAGAACTAAAGGAGAACAACTAGATTTCTGATCCTGAGAGCAGAAAAGCAAGAGAAGCAGCTCGTTGTTGGTAACACGTGAAGGAACACATACTGGGTACTCTTCATGTGCCTGACTACTGTGCCAAGCACTTTACATATATTCTCTCTTTTAAACTCTACAAGGGAGGTACTATTACTGTACTCATTTTACAGCTGTGAAAACTGAGGATTAGAGATGTCGAGTCATGTGCCCTGGTCATCCAGCTGATAAGTGGTAGGGTGAGAATTGGAATATAGCGGTGACTCTAGAGCCCAAAGTCTTGACCATGAAGCCATCCTGTTGACAGGCTCCAAGTCATAGGAAGCATGGAAATGGCTGCTTCCTCAAATGGTCAGATCAGTGGTGCCCAAAGTCAGCATGGGCTCCAGCTATGGCAGGAGTACCAGGAACTGGGATTCCTTAGGTCTTCGGCAGGCCCCTAAAACTGCTCTGAAAATGTTCTGGTGCGAGGTGGGGAGGGGAAGAATCCACTGCCCAGTCATAATTGCTTCCCTTGGCCGCATTACTAGATTTTAAAAGGAGGAAAGCCTAATATTGCCAGTCACATTGCTGCTTGCTATTTTGAAAATTTGGTAGGGGATAAGGTTGAAACATCCAACATTTAACCCCGAAACTGGCATACTAAATAATAGTTTTGCATGTTTCTGCATGGTCTTTCATCAAAAACGCTCAGACGACTTCACAAGCAGTTACTATTTACTATTATATGACTCCCTTGGGAACTATAATGGAGTGTGGTGGTTTTGAGACTTGAAGAGTCCCTTTAAATTGTATAATTTTCTCCTGGCTCTTTCTGGCTAAAGCAAGCACTTCATTAACATTTGAAAGAAAAAAAATGTTGTGAGCCAATTGTTTTTGTTTGTTAAGATTGGCATTTGCCTAAATTAGTATTTCAGGCACAGCCTGGGTTCAAAAGACTGTTGTTTATGCTACTGGACATAGTTAAAGAATATCCTCCAGGGCAAACTAAAAGCAAAATAGCAATCAATCCACAATCTCCTTGTAAGGACTGGTGAGTGCCAAAGCACAAGACCCAAGTTCAGTGTCAGCGGCAGGGATGGCGGCTGCATGCTCAGCTTTTCATTTTAATGGGGAAGTTGGACACCTTCAGGTCCCATCAACCAAGAATTACATCTAAATATAATCATTTAATGAGCCCCCACTCTGTATTAGTAGCTGTATCAGTGGCCTCTAAAGGGTGGAGCCTGAAGAGTAACACTTCTGATTTATGCTTATTTTTAATCTCATCTTGTTAAATTATTCCTGGTATGTGCTTTATAATGCACGCATCATGTCATTCAATAATGCATAACTATGATCTAGTAATAAGCAGATAGTCAACAATTTTTAAATGCAGGGATGTGTAGATAAAACTCATCCTTTTTTGTTTTTTTGAGACAGGGTCTCACTCTGTCACCCAGGCTGGAGTGCAGTGGTGCCGTCTTGGCTTGCTGCAACTTCTGCCTCCCGGACTCAAGCAATCCTTCCATGTCAGCCTCCAGAGTAGCTAGGACTACAGGTATGTGCCACCATGCCTGTCAAATTTTTGTATTTTTTATGGAGTTGGGGTCTTGCCATATTGCCCAGGCTGGTTGCAAACTCCTGAGCTCAAGGGATCTACCCGACTTGGCCTCCCAAAGTGCTGGGATTACAGACATGAGCCACCACACCTGGCCAAAACTCACTCTTCTACATGTGTTATCTCAGCATTTGAGCAGCACTAGACCCTTAGAGTCACAAACTGGATGCCTGGGGGGACCACCCACTCTGGTTTAAGCGTCACCATGTGAAAATGAGCACCCAGTTTGTCCTAATCTTTAGGTTTTTCAAGAGAAGCTGAAAAGTTAATTTTTACATGAAATCTTATGATGTATGTGTGAAATCTCACTATATTTATATATGGGAAACTTTAAAAGCCAACACTGTGCTGGCCAAAAAACTCGACATCTGTGGGCCAGATCTGGCCTGTGGACCACTAGCTTTCAGTCTCTACCTTGGATATTACATCAAGAAGATTTCTGTGGTTAAATAGATTCTCAAAATGCAACAGAATGGGGTCCTTTTTCAATATTCTTGATGAAGGTCAATGTATTAAATGCTCTGAGCAGTAGTATCAGAATGGAAGCTGTTTAGCTTTGTTTAAATGACTGCCCCCCCAAATCATCAGCCTGTGGGCCTCATGCACACCTCACATTACAATAACCTGTAGAAGTGTGGTTGCTAAGAACATAAACTGGGGAAAGCTGCATAGGTCCATTTGATCCTGCCAGAAACTGTGAAAGGCAGGGATTGCTGTTACTATTCCCATTCTATATGTGAAAACAACTGAGAATCTGAGAGGTTAAGAAAATTGCTCAGGGTCAGATAGCCAGTCAGGGGATGGACACTGTCACTGACTTTAAAACTGAAATAATGGCCGAGCAGCCGTGGCTCATGCCTATAATCCCAGCACTTTGGGAGGCCGAGATGGACGGATCACCTGAGATCAAGAGTTTGAGAGCAGCCTGACCAACATAGAGAAACCCCATCTCTACTAAAAATACAAAATTAGCAGGGCATGGTGGCACATGCCTGTAATTCCAGCTACTTGGGAGGCTAAGGCAGGAGAATCGCTTAAAATCAGGAGGCAGAAGTTGCAGTGAGCTGACATGGAGCCATTGCACTCTAGCCTGGGCAACAAGAGCAAAACTGTCTCACACACACACACAAAAAAAGTGAAATGGTTTCTATAACACCAAAAAAATAAAAAAAGAAAGAAAAAAAAAAGAAAAAAGCTGTGGATTTGCTGTGACTGGTACAATACTAATTTTAGGATTCAGGATGTTTATGGTAGGATTATTATTATTATTATTTAAACCCATACTTTATTGAAATATATCAAATGACACTGGTTTCATCAGCCACATAGGCACAGAGGTCTCATTTTATAATCATGTGCTCTGATGAACAGCATCTCCCCTGGGGAGGCATCGCGGCTTCTGTCCAAATGTCCTGCCCTGCCCTGCCCTGGTTAATCTGAGGCTCCTGGACCCTTTTGGGTCCTTCCATCCATTCTTCCCTTCCTGCACTCCATCACCTTTCTCCCCACCAACACCCAAACCCAGCCCTGATTTACCGGTTTATCTAAGCATTAGCCATCTCCCTCTGTTGCCTTCACAGTGGGAGGGATCTGGAGGGTGGGGGAGGTCAGGGCTACAGATGTATGGGGAGGAGGTCTAGGGGACCATGTGTGGAGACAAGACCTTGGAAACAGGCTTGGAGGGCTGGGGTAGCTGGGATGGGGTCAGGGTGAGAAGGAGTGAGGGAGGCCTGAAATGTGGCCCGGCCCCTCTCATACCATTTGGACACCTGATGCAGAATGAAGGCTGCCATTTGGACAGGCTTGAGCCAAACCCCATTCCTGGGAGTGAGGTATCGCTGCTGTGCCTGAAAGACCCCACAGAGGGCTTTCATCCTCAAAAGAGAATTCACTCCTTTCTTGGCAATCACTTACAGGTTTAACTAACCACGCTTAACAGGAGAAAGTTCATTCTCAGCTCCAACAGAAATTCTTCCCATTTTGTTTTTCTTCAGTATCTCTCCAGAGATCCAAGAGGGATGGGAGTCTCTTCCCTCCCCATAATAACTTTGATAAAATGGAGGGCAACAGAACAGAGTAACTAAGAACATCACGCAGAATTAACTTTGAGTCTCAGAGCATTCACAGGCTGTGTGACTTTGGGCAAGTTACACAGCATCTCTGTACCTCAATTTCCTCATCTGTAAAATGGGGTGAAATACAGTATGTCTAAGAGAAACAGAAGCATATATCCATATAAAAACTTGCACATAAGTACTTACAGCAGCATTATTTGTAATAGCCCCAAAGTGGAAACAACTCAAATGTCTATTAAGTGATGAGTGGATAAACAAAGTGTGGTATGTCCATACAATGACTATCATTCAGCTATCAAAAAGAATGAAGTACTGATACATGTTCCAACATAGATGAATTTGGAAACATTATGCTCAGTGAAAGAAGTCAGAAGCAAAGGATGACATATTGTGTAATTCTGTTTATCTAATATGCCCAGAATAGGCAAATCTATAGATAGGAAACAGATTAGGGTTGTCTAGGGTTGGAGCGGGGGGAAATGTGGAATGGCTGCTAATGCATATGGGATTTCTTTTTGGGGTGATGAAATGCTGTAACATTGATTATGGTGATGACCACAAACTCTGTGAATATACTTTAGTATATTTACTGAATATAATCCACTCAATTGTATATTTTAAATTGGTGAGTTGTATGGTATGTGAATTATATCTCAATAAAACTCTATTTTTTAAAAGGATAAAAAACCCATAGTACCGACATCATAGAGGTTGTTGTGAAAATTCAAAAATATAATGCCTCAAAAATGTTTAGCATAGCACCAGAATCAACAGATACATGTTATCTTCAATAATAATATTAGTAATAATAAAAATATATACTTATATCTTATAGTATCATATAAAACAATTATATAATACAGAATATTATGTGTAACTATATGTGAAGTCTATATTATCATAAAATAATTATAAAAATAATAATTTTTTTTTCACGCTCTGTCTCTTCCTCCTCTTAAAACTTTCTCATTCTGGATAGATCCTCCAATTTTTTTTAACATAATCAAAATCACTTTAGAACCATTTTGAATATCATGCTATATACATCTATACATAATATATAATATACTATAACTATGATATTGTTATATATTATTTAATATATATCTAATATATAATTATGATGTTATATATTAGATAACATATTAGTTAATATATACAATAACTATATTATATTATATATAATCTATAACATATATTTTAGTTATATAAAATCTAATATATAACATATTTTAGTTATATAATCTAATATATAACATATTTTAGTTACATAATCTAATATATATAGCATATCATAGTTATAATATACATGTTATATACAATCTAATATATAACAGATATTTTAGTTATAGTTATATAATCGAATATATAACATGATTATCATATTATATACTGTCTATACATAATATATTATATATACTATCACAGTATATATTATGTGTGGATACACAATATATACTATGATAACTATGATATATCTTTATGGGATTATTACTTTACATTGTCATATGTAATAATATATATTACATACCATATAACACATTGAGTTGTATAATATACAGTTATTACAAAATATGATATTAGTATTAGTGTTCACCCTATGACTGGTCTTTTTAATCTTTCTGAATTTGGAATGGTTTCTCCAATTCTTTGAACATTTCCTGGCCCCTGATACATTTGGAAAGAAAATAGCTCTGAATTTGGAGAAATTAAATTATAATAAAGACTCTAATTCAACTGCCTCCTGTAGCTCGAGCCAGAAGACACAAAAAATACCCCACAGCGCTCCTACGGCTGCTCCTGGGAGCTCCGTGAGGGGGCCGGGAGGAGGTGGGAGACGCACCGCTGTGGGTCCGGGCCACACTAGGGGGTCCCCGGGGCAGGGCCCTGGCCCTGTGCCCATAAAGAACCGTTTAGTCCCGGCCCCTCTGGAATGCCCGGCTGCCTTCTGAAAGAGGATCCCGGGGACTCCGGTCTATATCTGGGGCTGCTGCCTCCTGGCTGCTGATCCGGGAGCGCGGCCACAGGTGTCCTATTTTCATTAAAATGCACATCAGAGCGCCTACTGGAGCTAGTAACAAAGACAACATTGAAACCGGGTGTGCGCCTTCCGCGGCCAAGCAGGGGGAGGACAATGGTTTCCCCAGGATGTGTTCGCTGCCTGGCTTCCCCACAGAGCGCTCTGTCAGGACTCAGTCATGGGTGAATGCCGGGCTTCTGAGAAACCCCAGCTGAGCCGGTTGTTGCAACTTCAGAACTGTTTCTCCAAGAGAGGGAGGAGGCTTCTGGAAGGACGCAACAACAGGACCCTGATCCCCACAGCTTGAGACAGTCATTGTGGTTTTCAGAAACAGAACGAAAAGGACATATTTTCCTGGAGACACATTGGCTGGGCCTGAAATTCCCCTGTAGCCTCAGTTTCCCTCCGGGTCTGCTAACTAGAGACCTGAAGGTGGATTACTATCTAATTTCATTTGCTATTGGCCGGACAAATCTCCCTGTTCATTTGCTGTATCAATAAATTAGGGTGGGGAAAAAAGGAAATAGCCTTACTTTGCAGATATCTTTGGGGTGCTTGGAGGTTGTAACTGACATGGTAACAACTTTCTTATAATGAAATTTATGTCCGTGTGTGTTGGAGGGGAAAAGGAATATATTTATGAAATATTTGTTTTTTTCAGAGAGACTGCTAGAAACAAAGTCATTTAGAGGGGAAAAAAATTGAATCACAGAATATCAGAGCTGTATTGTGCAGCTACAGCGAAGGCCAGGGGTAGCCCACACGACTTCACTAGTGGGCTAGGAAAGCAAAGACACAACACTGTCCCAGGGTACAGGACTGATGAGTGGAGCACGGGCTGGACTTGTTATTTTCTGTGCTCCCTTGGCTAGACATTCCTTTTTTATTTAACTGTGAAACACTTTCAGGCAGGTCCTTCAGGAGGTATTCCAGAAGGCACTGTCATCATATAGATGACAGTTCTCTGCATGTTTTCGCCACTGAAGACCTTCCAGTGGGACAAGATGTGGAGGTGGAGGACAGTGATTTGATGATCTTGACCCTGTGTAGGCTTGGGGTATGTTTGTGTCTTAGTTTTTAATGAAAAAACGTTTGAAGAGTACAAATGAAGTTTTTTAAAGAGAAAAAAAGCTTACAGAATGAGGATATAAAGAAAATATTTTTGTTCAGTTTTACAAAAAGCCAAAAGTTTACAGTCAGCTAAGGTTAATTTATTACTTAAGAATGAAAAACATTTTTTTTTTTTTTTTTGAGACAGAGTCTTGCTCTGTCGCCCAGGCTGGAGTGCATTGGTGCAATCTCAGCTCACTGCAACCTTCATCTCCTGGCTTTAAGTGATTCTCCTGCCTCAGCCTCCTGAGTAGCTGGGATTACAGGCATGTGTCACCATGCCCGGCTAATTTTTGTATTTTTTTTTCAGTAGAGACAGGGTTTTACTACGTTGACCAGGCTGGTCTCAAACTCCTGACCTCTTGATCTGCCCACCTTAGCCTCCCAAAGTGCTGGGATTACAGGTGTGAGCCACCGCGCCCAGCCTGAAAAACATTTTTAATAAGTTTAGTGTAGCCTAACTGTACAGTGTTTATAAAATTTACAGTGTATGAAGCATAGAGTCATGTCCTGGGGCCTTCATATTCACTCGCCACTCACTCACTAACTCACCCAGAGCAACTTCCAGTCCTGCAAGCTCCTTTCATGGTAAGTGAACTATACAGGTGTACCACTGTTTCTCCTTTATACTATATTTTTACTGTGCCTTTTCTATATTTTAGGCGTGTTCAGATACACAAATACTTACCATTGTGTTACAGTGGCCTACGGTATTCAGGCTAGTACTATGCTGTACAGGTTTAAGCCTAGGAGCAATAGGCTTTACCATATAGCCTTGGTGTGTAGTAGGCTATATCATCTAGATTTGTGGAAGTACACTCTATGAGGCTTGAACATTGACAAAATCACCTACAACATGTTTCTCATGTGTAGCCCCATTGTTAAGTGGCACATGTCTGTATTCTAGATGCAAGTCCTTTATCAGATATGTTTCATATATACTTTCTCCTGGTCTGTGGCTTTTCTTTTCATTGCTGTTCAAATTTTAGCTACTTCCTTCTCTCGATCTCTCAGCTGCAGGACTGTTTTATTCTCTCCTCACCACCAATCACTTTCTGAAATGATTTTGTTTATTACAGACCACCCCTAACCAGAATGCAAGTTAAACAAGGCCAGTGACCTCAACTCTCTGAATCACCACTGTATTCCCAAGGCTTAGATCTGTGCCTGGCAAGTAGTAGGTACACAACAAATAATTGTTGAATAAATAGTGATAACATCCACTAACAGGAAAGCAGTTTGGAGATTTCTCAAAGAACTAAAACTAGAACTACCATTCGACCCAGCAATCCCATTACTGGGTATATGCCCAAAGGAAAAGAAATCATTCTGTAAGAAAGACACATGCACTCATATGCATTCTGTAAGAATGACACGTGCACTCATATGCATTCTGTAAGAAAGACACGTGCACTCATATGCATTCTGTAAGAATGACACGTGCACTCATATGCATTCTGTAAGAAAGACACGTGCACTCATATGCATTCTGTAAGAATGACACGTGCACTCATATGCATTCTGTAAGAAAGACACGTGCACTCATATGCATTCTATAAGAAAGACAAGTGCACTCATGCATTCTGTAAGAAAGACACGTGCACTCATATGCATTCTATAAGACACGTGCACTCATATTCTGTAAGAAAGACACGTGCACTCATATGCATTCTGTAAGAAAGACACGTGCACTCATATGCATTCTGTAAGAAAGACACGTGCACTCATATGCATTCTATAAGACACGTGCACTCATATTCTGTAAGAAAGACACGTGCACTCATATGCATTCTGTAAGAAAGACACGTGCACTCATATGCATTCTGTAAGAATGACATGTGTAGCACTATTCACATTAACAAGGACATGGAATCAACCTGGGTGCCCATCAGTGGTGGATTGGATAAAGAAAATGTGGCACATATACACCATGGAATACCACATAGCCATAAAAAAAGAATGAAATCATGTCCTTTGCAGCAACATGGATGCAAGCTGGAGGCCATTATCCTAAGAGATTAATGCAGAAACAGAAAACCCAATACAGCATGTTCTCATAAGTGGAAACTAAACATTGGGTACACAGGGCATAAAGATGGGAACAGTTAACACTGGGGACCACAAGTGTCTATTGACAGGAGAGCGGGAGAGAGGCGAGGTTTGAGAAACTATCTGCTGGATACTATATTTGCTATCTGAGTGACCCAAACCTTAATATCATGCAATAAACCTAGGTAACAAACCTGTACCTGTACCGTTGACTCTAAAATAAAAGTTGAAATTTTTAAGAAGATTCAGTTTAAATAAATCAAGACCATCCTGACCAACATAGTGAAACTCCATCTCTACTAAAAGTACAAAAATTAGCTGGGTATCGTGGCGTGTGCCTGTAGTCCTAGCTACTCAGGAGGCTGAGGCAGGAGAATCACTTGAACCCGGGAGGCAGAGGCTGCAGTGAGCCGAGATCACGCCACTGCACTCCAGCCTTCCAGCCTGGCAACAGAGTGAGACTTTGTCTAAAAACAAAATGCAGTTTAAAAAAATAGTCAAAAAGGAATATGAGAACTTTCAGCACTACCTCTTTAATTTTTTTGTTAATTCAAAACTGTTCTATATAATGTCTCTTAATTTTTAAAAATCTGGTAGCCCTGTTTCAGAAGAAGACCAATTTTAGCTAATGTCTAACAGATAAATGGCTGAACATTATATTGAGATGTTGTTTACTATTCAAAGTGAACCAAATATCAAATTGTCAGTATATCTACATATCTGTAGTTGTAGCCCTACTGATTGACTTAATAAACTTAAGTTTGCACACATGAAGTAAAAGAAGAATACGGTATAGCAAAAAACAAAACAAAACAACAAAACCAAAACATCGGCTAATACTTTCTGAGTGCTTATTAGGCTCTAGGTACTCTGCTGATTACTTCTCATGGTTTACATCATTTAAACTCAGAGTAACACTATGAGGTAGCTTCTATTATTCCACTTAATAAGGATGTGATGATAATAATAAAGGCTGTGCTCTTTGGAGCTCGTAGCTCCAAATCTTGCATCCTCTGCCATCATGGGATACGGGAGCTGACACTCTGCAAACCTCATTTTTGTTCTGCCAACTGCTCTTGGTTAGGTCACCAATAAAGGGCAGTAGAGGGAGCTGGCAGGATGGAGGAGGGAGAAGGGACTTGTTCCTCTTGGTCTGGCTTGCTGTTGCTGTTGGGATCTCTCCCGCATCAGGGGTTTAAAGCTGGCAAGTCCTTGGTTCCAGGAGTAGCAGCTGGTTCCAAGTTGCAGTTTTTTCCACTATCAGAACCAGGTGCATCAAACTCTCTCAGAAATGCCAGCACTAGCAGGTATCCCCTCCTCAAAAGCCTGAAATCCCTCTCCCAAGCCTTTTACCTTCTCTCCCCCGGTTTCTACCCTCATCTCTCTCTTTTAAGGTTTTTTGTTAAGTTTTAACAATCCTGACCTGTTTGTCCCTCCAATAGCTGAGGTGGTAGCAGCTTCCAGTGATGACTTCCTGTGTGATACTCTGGGCTTCTGTTTTGCCTTTTCAGTTTTCTAAGACATGTTTAATAATACCTGGTGTTAAACTCTAATACAGTAAGGGGGTCTTGACTAACATAGGAAACCAAGCACAGAGAATTAACAATATCAAACTGACAGCAGAGCAGGGGTTTGATACTAACACAATTAACTTCAATAAAAGGAAGAAAGTGAGAATTGCCCCTAGGGAGGAACAAACAAAAGAAAACGGTAATTTGTCAGGATCTATTAAAATCTATTACAATGTATCCCCAGAGAACGGGAACACACTATATGGTTTGGGCAGCTCCCACTTACACTGGAGAGGGACAATTCTTAGAAAAAAGATGTTGGGGAGACAATCTGATAAATGTCCTTTTTATCGTCGTTTAAGACCCACCCCAACTACGGCTTCCTCCCCATGAGCTGCGGTGGCAGACACTCTTGGACGCTTCCCAGCACCAAGAAGTTCCTTCTTCCTAGCTGGTATTCGATGACAGAGGGTAGAAAAGCCAGAATCCTGCTCTCACTGTCAGTGTCCCTTCAGGAAATAATACACGGGGGAGGGCCAGGACTTATGATCCAGTTCTGGCCAATGAGATATAAGAAGAAAGTTCTGGAGGAGGCATCTGAGAAAAAAGTTATTTTCAGACATGCAAAGAGAGTGTCCTTCATTAAGCTCCCCCACCTTTTTTGCTTCCCTGGCTACCTTCTGCTTTCTGCCTTGAATGTGGTTGAGACACCGGAAGCTGTGGCTGCCATGTTGGATTATGACAAGCCCAAAGATGAAGGATGACCGGAAAAGACAGGGAATCTGTATTAGTCATAGTTCTTCAGAGAAACAGAACCATTAGGAGATTATCTATTTATCTATCTCAGTTATTTTTTTTTTTCAGAGATGGGGTCTCACTCACCCAGGCTGAAGTGCAGTGACTTGAGCATACCACCCATCAGCCTCAAACTCCCGGACTCAAGCGATCCTCCCATCTCAGCCTCCCAAGTAGCTAGGACTATAAGTGTGTGCCACCATGCCTAGCTAATTTATTTTAATTTTTATAGAGATGGAGTGTCGCTATGTTGCCCAGGCTGGCCTCCTACTCTTGACCTCAAGCAGTCCTCCTCCTCTGCCTCCCAAAGTGCTGGGATTACAGGTGTAAGCCATTGCCCCTGGCCTGAGAGATAGTTATTAAAACGTATTGGCTCACACAGTTATGGTGGCTGACAAGTCCCAAGATCTGCCATCTGTAAATCATGACTTATTATATTTACACTCAAAATCATGACTGGAAAAGTGACTCTGAAATAAAAATGATCTTCTAGAGAGAATTTTATTCTCTGAACTTCTACAACAGGGGTAGACATGCCACATTCATCTCTAAATCAGGCTAACATCTGAGTAAACCCTACCCATTGAAAGTCCCTAATTAACAACTCTTAAAAGATGAAAGGATTCTATTGTAACTAGAGCAGTTCCTGGGTAACGCTTTTGGGGGTGATCAAGAACTTTTTAAAAACTAAAAATGAAATTAATTCCTATTTGCCACTTTGACAATATGATATTCAAGGTTAATCAAGGGATGCAAATTTCTGACCAAAACCAAAGAAATCGATGTCAGTATTAAGGACAGACAGGATGGAGTTCAAAGGAATCCTGTGCAATGCCAAAGAGGAGGAAGTGCTGTGAAAACATAACGCCATGTACTGGAGAGGTCAGACTCGGAATCAAACTGACTAATGGGTCTGCTGAAGAAGAGCAGATCGAGTTCTTTAGAAATTCAACTAGAGTAGAATAATCTCAGTGTCAAGTACCATCAAATAAAAGGGTTTGGATAAAAATATGACTTTACAGCTCTTCCAGTTCCATGGACAATGTAGCTGGTCTGGGAAGTATTATATTCAAGTAGATGAAATGCACAGATTCTTCATGAAAGAAACCATGACATAAAAAACATCAACAACATTTCAATTAAGTAAAGATTACTTAGGTAGAGGAAAAAACATTTAGCATATTATGAAAAACTCCTTGTTGGCATTTTAATAACCTGCATATTAAAAATTATTATTTTCCCTAAGGAGAAAGTTTTTAGCATGTGTTATGATCATGGAACCGTAAGAGGTTTCTGGATTTTGGACAGAGGCAAAGCCAAGGATAGGTGAAAGGGATCAATATAGTTCTCAAAAGAGTTTAAATGCTACCAAGTCTCCCTGACTTACTAAATTTCTAGCAAATGCCTCCCAATGATGATAATAAAGTATAAAACTAGTCCATCATTTGGGAACGTTTTCTTTTTAAAGATTATTATGGAACTAGAACTAATGCTTTTGAAATTTTAGATGATGATCCAGGCAGAATGATAATGTTGGGTAAATGATTTTCTTCTCAACTTTGAGTATCTGCCACGCGGCCATCACTTGTATTTTACGTATCTGCCAACAGCCCCTTCATTTCCTTTCAGAGTATAAAGATTAAATGAAATTCTTCCTTCAGCACACACAGATGACTTATCAGTTTGTGGCTTTGATTGTGTCTTCAAGTCCCTACTTGCAACTCCTCAGAACTTATCTAAAAATCATCACCAAAGCCGCAAATTCAGATTTTCAGATCAGGAAATATTACCTGATTTATGAATAGTACACGTGGGGTATCACTGACAAAGCCTCATCACTCATCATAGGCTCACTCTCTCTCCTTCCCTGTTCACAGCTCCAAAACCTCATTTAAGATGAGATTAGAACAACACAGCTTCATTAACCTTGGCTGCCTAACAGCTGGCATTGGCCTTCAACCCGGGACCCGCCAGTGAGCGTGGTGCTGGCTGCTGTATTGATCCATGTGTCATTCTCCTGAATGCAAAGCCACAGCCTGAATTCCTTTTGGTGAAATTCCACTCCAGGCAAACACCTGGGTTCACCTCAGTGATTGGACCTGTGCAGGCATTTGTCTATCCTCTGAGAATTACTCTGCAAATGCTGGAAGAAGTCATGGTTTAGGAAGCTCCAAATCCAAAATAAAAAATGAGATCAGGTTTATGTGCTACACATTGGAAAGACCTTACCGCTTGTTATATCTGTGGACCCTTAATCCTTTTCTCTTCTTTTTGACTTTGCCTTCTGTTTCAAAGTTTCTAAGTCAACAGTATAATCAGCTGAACTTAGAACAACTTCCTGTTCCTGACAAGAAGGAAAAAAGAAATCACTTCGCTTCTCCAGTGGTGGGGGAGGAAATGAACCTCTCAGGGAAAGAAAAATTCTCTGGCTATATTTCTCTGACTTGAGAAAGAGCAGAACAAGAAAGAGGGCCTTCTGATTTTGAATCCATTGCCTATACTAGAGTTACAAATCCAATTGTCTAGAGCAGCCAGGCAGATAAGTGGTTACTGTTCACCAGTCTATGTGCTTCGCTGTATTTTCCTGTCTCCCTTGCAGTTAGGTTAGGACCATGTGACTAGTTTTGGCCAATGGGCTGTTAGGGGAAGTTGGTTGTATCACTTCCAGGTTAAGGCTGCTAAGAGCAGGCATGCCTTCTCTATCTCCCTCCTCTGCTGTGGTGACTTTGGAGGTCACATATTGAATGTAAGAGGGAGCTATCTGGTCTTTGACCTACAGTCCTCATTACATGAAGTAGAAATAAATCTTCAGCATGAGGCTACTGAGACTTTCGAGATTTGTCTAGAGCAGCTGCTATTCAAATGCAACATCTTAAGTTATATATTTCAGGCTAAGACATACTTTATCAAATATAAAGACATGTTCTTCACTGTCCCAAGAAAATATTCTGTGTGCTATATTTCCTAAATGCATCAACAATAGTGGTGAATATTTATTTTATCCTAACAATGTTCGTTTATTATCCCCAGTTTACATATGAGGAAACTGAGACACAGAGAGGCTAAATCATTTGCCTGAGGTCACACAGTAAGTCGAAGTAGGGTTCCCAGATTTGGCAAATAAAAATACATGAGATATGAGTATACTAAAAATTATTCATTGTTTATCTGAAATTCATATTAACTGTGTTTTCTATACTTTATCTGGCAACTCAACTAGAAGAGGCTACCAGATTTGGGGCCAGATAGTCTGACTTTTGAATCCACAAGCTTAATTGTATGTTACCAGTTACTTCTCAGACTATTTTTTAGTTTTACATTTTTATTAAAAATACAGGTAAAATAAATATTTTATTTTTCTCTCAATTCTATTTTTGAAAATGGACAAACAGAAATAGAGTAAGCACAGAGAAAAATGGTTACTGTGTTGGAGCTACAACATCAGACAAACAATAGGGATTGGTGGGGACTGTGGCAAGTTGGAGATCATATACTTCATATAAAGAAAGCAGGCTGGGTGCAGTGGCTCATGTCTGTAATATCAGCACTTTGGGAGGCAGAGGCGGAGGCAGGCAGATCACCTGAGGTTGGGAGTTCAAGACCAGCCTGACAAACATGAAGAAACCTCGTTTCTACTAAAAATAGAAAATTAGCCAGGCGTGGTGGTGCATGCCTGTAATCACAGCTACTCAGGAGGCTGAGGTAAGAGAATGACGTGAACCCGGGAGGTGGAGGTTGTGGTGAGCCAAGATTGTACCATTGTACTCCAGCCTGGGCAACAAGAGTGAAACTTCCATCTAAAAAAAAAACAACAAAAAAAAAACACCAAGAAAGAGAGCAGGCATTACTATTATAGATAGTTGCCACATGGGAACCCAGGCTTCTTCTAAAAGTGGTCAGAAATCTAGATTTTTGTACTAAATCTTCCCATTTGAAAATGCTAACTAAAAAAAAAAAAATAAAAACAAAAAGTATAACCCTGCATGAGTCTACATAGTTCTAGACAAAAAGAACAGCTCTGGAGGCCGAAATAAACTTGTGAGTCATCAGGCTGTGATCTCTGTATTCACATGAAGAATCTTTTTAAGCCATTGTTGCATTCATTTTTAGGTTGCTGAGAAGCCTCTATTTCTGCATAGCCTTCTTTCTACGGAGGAACCAGTACTAGGATTACAATTTAAAACTCCAAATCATGATTAGGTGTATATTTGATTTCGTTCAATGACTTATCCCTTCGTGGTTTGTATTGTGTTTTCAAGTTCCTACTTGCAACTCAAAGCTTCTTCTAGGACAAGGCATTGTGCTAAGCACTATAGGACTACAGAAATGAGCAGGTTTCAATGCTCATCTTCTCTCCTATCCCATAAGTCATAACAAGACAATTTAGTACGATGCTGTAACAGACTGGGGATAGGCAATTAAGAAAGGGACAGACTTAGCACGAAGTGTATATGAACCAAGGAGAGGCATCTGGGTGAGCTGATTTGGAAAGACTTCATTAAGAAGGTGACACTTATGACAGACCATGGCAGGGCAGGATTTTATAAACTTATAGAAGGGGAGGTAAGACAAAAGGGAACAGTATAAATGAGGGCCTACACTTGAGACAGTTTTCAGCTTGGCTGCTGTAGAAAATACTTTAGAAAGTTGAGCAGTATCAGCTTGGAAAAGTAGGATGAGGGCCTCAAATGCTAGGAAAGAAGGAAGATTAAAATCCAAATAGCGCACTCTCATAATATACCTTGACAGTGTCTATTAGCATGTTAGTTTTTTATATTCCAAAGTCCTCCCTGATATTTTCTCAATTTGTCCACATGGACAACTAACATAGCTCTTACGGTCTGTATTATACATCTAGGAAAATTGAGTCAGAGAGGTTACCTAGTTTTCCCAAGTTAGCAGGAAATCAGAGTGAAGAGTAAGATTAGCATGCAGATTATCCAAGTTAAAGGTTCACAAACTACCTGTAAATGTCCAGATGGTAAATGCTTTCATCTTTGTGGGTCATGCAGTCTCCATTGCAACTTCTTAACTCTCACATTTCTAGGAGAAAGTAGTCCTAAACAATATGTGAATGAATGGGCATGGCTGTGTTCCAATAAAACTTTATTTACAAAAACAGGCAGCAGGCCAGGCTTAGCCATGAATGTAGCTCACTGACATCTGGTCTAAGTTTTGTCGTAATGTGGTTTCATAGGTGCTATGGGAATTAGCTTTGTTCACTGTAGTATTCTCTTCCTAAAATAGGGCCTGAATTATAACAAGGGCTTAATATGTATTTCTTGACTTAACAAAGTCACATTCCTGAAACTTTACACATGAACAACCGGATTTAATACATTTGGCCTGGAAGTCATCCTTTCTACAGCCTTCCCCCTGTACACATATTCAATCACAACCAGTCCTACTTACATGACTTTTAAAATATCATTCTCCACATCCACTGCTGCCACTGCCACTTCTTGCCTGAACTGTTTCATCATTCTCGGTCTCCACATATAGTCACCCTGTCACTGTCTAATTCCGACTCATCAGGGAAGCCCGATCTGAACAGCAGGCACTCTCTACTTAAAACTCCTCAAGGGACTCTCAATTTATTTTGAATAAAAGCCAATCTGCTAGTCTGAGGAGTCCACTTAACAATCCAAAGAGCTCCTGATAACTCTCTAGTCTCGTCTGTGACATACTCTGTGCCTGTCATCACTCTAATCACTGTGGTCTGTTCTCAGATAACGTGGATCTCTTTCCTGCCACAGGGCCTTTGCATGGACCATTTCTCTTCTTCATTTCACCTTCCTCCATTTGTCTAGTTGATTCTCCTTTAGTGTTCAAAGATCAGCCACCTTGTTGCCTCTACCAGGTAGGACACCTGGTCTACTCTATGACAACAATCTCACAGTAACCTCACTTACTCCACTTGTAACCGATTATGAATTATCTGATGCATTGTTTAATGCCTATCTTCCTTCCACTTTGCTCACTAGTGTATAGACTATTACCAGCGCAGTGTCTTCTATGTAGTAGGTACCCAGTACATACTTGTTGAATCAAAGAGTAACATCCCAAAATTTTAGTTTTGGCGAAGATCTTAGAAGCCATCTACTTGAATCTTTTGCCCCATGCAACATTCTCAACACTT
Organism: Aotus nancymaae; assembly: GCF_030222135.1. Taxonomy (NCBI): domain Eukaryota; kingdom Metazoa; phylum Chordata; class Mammalia; order Primates; family Aotidae; genus Aotus; species Aotus nancymaae. The sequence goes on from NW_026988460.1 coordinate 951,426, forward strand.
TAAGTGAACTGATAAGGTGCAGGGCTTGTCCCGGGGTTCAGCAACATAAAGCAGCCCATTTTTCTGTATTTGCTACACCCTAAAAAGCACTGTTCTGAAAAATGCTACTCATGATCCCCCAGTGTTCAGGTTTATGGTAACTGTGTATATCTCGCCTATGGTGATTCCACTTCATAATATCCCCAATTTTTTATAATTATCAGGTGTCACTTTTATGAATAAAAGTTTTATAAAGTTACCTTGAACGTATACAGGGTCTTTTCAGCTATTTCTATATTGTTTTGTAGTGATGCTTATCAAAAATTAATGATTGGCCAGGCGTGGTGGCTCATGCCTGTAATCCCAGCACTTTGGGAGGCTGAGGTAGGCAGATCACTTGAGGTCAGGAGTTTGAGATCAGCCTGGCCAACATGGTGAAACCTCATCTCTACTAAAAATAAAAAAAAAATTAGCCGGGCATGGTGGCACATGTAATCCCAGCTACTTGGGTGGCTGAGGCAGGAGAATCGCTTGAACCTGGGAGGCGGAGGTTGCAGTGAGCCGAGATTATACCATTGCACTCCGGCCTGGGCGACAAGAGCAAAACTTCGTCTCAAAAAAAAATTCATGATTTAATGTTTGATTATGAAATATATCAAATATTAAAAACAGTATTTTAAAAAGATATTGGAGGAAAACAATCCCACCAAAATATTTTCTCTACTCTCACATAGTCAACACACAACACTTCATCTCTGGTCACCAAAATGTGTTCTCGCCACCAGAACCAACCAGTTCTCCAGTGGACTCTCTGGGAATTTTCTGGCAGACACCAGTGGAGTGTTCTCCAATTCAATTCAATTCAATTCTGACACTATCTACCTGGAGACAGCATCAGATCCCACTCGTTGAGGGCTTAGTCCACAAGACTGCCCCTAACTTCCAATGCTGATGGCAAACCCCAGGCTGTTTTACCCATGCCTCTGACCACCTGGCTATCAGTCAGCGTTCCCATGACCCTATCCGTCCGTTCCATTAATTTGGAAGCAATTAGAGCAGCTCACAGAACTCAGGAAAACACTTACATGTATTGGTTTGTTATAAAAGATTTCACAAAGGTGATGAAGAGATGCATAGGTCAAGGCATGCGGGAAGGGGCATGGAGTATTTATGCCCTCCCATGATGAGCCACCTTTCAGAAACTTCCAGATATTAGCTATCCAGAAGCTCTCCGACCCCTGTCCTTTTGGGTTTTTAAGGCAGCTTCATTACATAGTCAGGACTGATTAAACCACTGGACACTGGTGATCAATTTTACCTTCAGCCCTTTTCTCTCCCTGGAGATTGGGGGTGGGACTCACCCTCTAATCCTGGCTCTGTCTTCCTGATGACCAGCCCCCATCCTGAAGCTACCCAGCAAGCCCCAGGCCACCAGTCATCTCATTAGCTTACAAAAGACACTCATCACTCTGGAGAGTCCAAGGATTTTGGGAGCTACATGACAGAAAACTAGGCGAAGACCAGATATATATTTTACAATATTACATCTATGAAAAAATAAGACCGTATGGACAGCCCAAGCCTGAGGCTTTGAAGAGACCTGGCTTTTTGTTTTACCCTTAATAATAAAAGGAGAAGTGGGGCCGGGCATGGTGGCTCAGGCCTGTAATCCCCACACTTTGGAAGGCCAAGGTGGGCAGATCACCTGAGGTCAGGAGTTTGAGACCAGTCTGGCCAACGTGGTGAAACTTTTCTCTACTAAAAATACAGAAATTAGCCGGGCATGGTAGCTAAAAATACAGAAATTAGCCGGGCATGGTAGCACGTGCCTGTAATCCCAGCTGCTCTGGAGGTTGAGGTGGAAGAACTGCTTGAACCTGGGAGGCATAGGTTGCAGTGAGACAAGATTGCTTTACTGCACTCCAGCGGGGGTGACAGAGTAAGACTACATCTCAAAATATAATAATAATAATAATAATGATAAGAGAAGTTATTATATTTCATTCCATTTTTTCAGATGGATAACAAGCAAAGCATTTAGATGGCTTTCCCATAGTGATACGGTCAGAAAAGGGAAGGAACTGGGATTATACGCAACATAATTCAAGCACCCACATGGTGTATCGTCTTGTATTCTCCCAGAGTCTGTGACGCACAAACAGTAGCTCTAAATTTCCCTTTACTATATTGCTGAAAGGTGGTGAAGGCTAAAGCCTTTGTGAGAGCATCATATAAACTGACCTTGAATGGAGCGCATTCTTGATGTCTTCTCTTAAGACATCATCAAATATAACAACTCTTCGGGGAAAGACACTATTACTTTTATCTCACAAATGGAAAATCTGAAACAGAAGCAAAGTGCATGGCTCTCTTTGGATGTTCGTGTCAAGCAGCTGACTTCTGGGCCTGCTGGTCTTTTACTGTTTCATCAGTGTTTAGTTGTATGTACAAGGAAAATTTCAATCCTGGACTTTAAATCTCATATATTAGTATTTCCTTAAATGAACTAAAGGGCAAAGGGAATATTCTTCACTGGCGATCCATTCTCCCCTTTGTATAATCTATTTTTCATTAGCCACAAGTCAAGTGCCAGTTTCTGAAATACTTGTTTGAGATCCTGCAATCTCATCTGAGGTGCTGAGAAGTCAAGACAGCCTCTAGGAGTGTATGGGGAACGTGTTGATAAGTGCTAAGTACAGCTACTTTGAACTGTACAATTAGCCTCACTGGGCACCTATCAACTCTAGCTAAACACACTAGTGCCACCTATTGGAAAAAAAATATATTTTAATTGAAATAAAGTTGCAGGCTTAAAGTCTGCAATACTAGAAAATGCCTCTCTGGTGTGGCAGTTTCCCCTGCCAAAGAAGAACACAGTTAAGCCAGCTCACTGAAGGAAACTTAGGTGATCTCTACGTATTTTGTTTTGGAAAGAAAGGCTTTCATTTTTCAAACCGATAGCAAAGAAAATATTAAATACTCATGAAATACTAGACCAACAAACACCATAGTTCAGGACTGGGCTTTTCTACAGGTTGTTGCTGGATCACCCCTGATGGGGATGAGTTTCCTGGAGTCTGAGTACACAGGGTCCTTCACATGGGCTGAGGTGGTTCTCTTTTCTCACGTCTGTTACAGAGCAACCCAGAAATCTGGAGAAGAGAAAGGAATTGCCACAGGAAACTTAGTTTACTTTTTTTGAAACAGGATCTTGCTCTGTTGCCCAGCCTGGAGTGCTGTAGCATGATAAGAGCTCATTACAGCCTTAAGCAATCCTCTCTCTTCAGCTTCCCAAGTAGCTAGGACTACAGGCCTGCACCACTATCCCTGACTAATTTTTAAATTTTTTGTAGAGATGAGGTCTTGCGGCATTTCCCAGGCTGGTCTCAAACCCTGGCCTCAAGCAGTCCTCCCGCCTCAGCCTCCTGAAGTACTGAGATTACAGGTGTGAGCCACTGTTTGCCTTTTTAAAGAAGGGACAAAAAGGTATCCTTTAAAAATTTTCTTCTTTCTACTGTTTAAGAACATAATTTATTTGGTTACAAAGGATGAAACGTCCCTCCTCCCAGTTTTCCAAACTCCCGACAGAAGTATTTTTAACAGAGTAGTATGAAATCTGTATAAATCGCCTTCGATGAGGAAAATGGTACAAAGAAGGTAAGCAACTAACAGGACAATACATACAATGTGCTGTGTGTGAAGTAAAATAAGGAGGAGGAGGAGAAGGAAGAGGACGAGAAAGGGGAGGGGGAGGAAGAGGAGGAGGGCAGGAGGAAAGAGAGGAAGACATAATCATATTAGCAAACAGCAAACACATATCCCTGAAAAAAGGCAAAAATAAAGCAAAACAAAAACAGAAAGTCTACTAATGGGAGTTGCATTGAGGGGAAAGGAGGTAAGGAGGAAGGGAGGGCTTTGCTTTCAAGTTTATATTACTGCATTTCAAAGTTTCTCTGATCACATAGAACTATATTATTTGTGTTAATTAAGAAAAAAAATGCCATGGCAAAACTAATCGATGCTGTGAGAAGTGGAGCTCGAGCTTACCCTTGGAGGTGGGTCATGCCTAGAAAGCACCAAGGAGGCTTCTAGGAGGGCTGACGATGTTTTCTCCTGATCTGGGAGCTGGTACCAGCAACAGAGGTGTGTTCAGCTTGGGAAAATTTATCAAGCTGTATGCTTCTGATTTGTACATATTTCTGCATGTGTTAAGCTGGAAAAAAGTTCCAAAAATGATGCCAAGAGAAATTCTTGGGCAGTAAGATTATAATCCGTTTGTTTTCTCTTTCCCTATATTAAATTAATACATGTTATAAAAATAATTAAAGTAGAATACACTCCGTATTTTTTCCCCAAATGTGTGTTTTAAATATGTCTGTTTTTACATTGTTGTAGTCTATGGAGTTAGAAAAACTAAATAACATCTGTGCTGATGGTTTCCTTTGCAAGAGCAGAAGGACGTCTCCTCTGAGGAAGCCTGGGATCCAGCTTTGCTGGCTTAGCCTGGTCTCAGATGTCCTTGTAGGAAGACACCTCAGGCCCCGGCTGGGCTCAGTGCCTACATGCCCAAGCTTTCGATATCAATGCAAAAACTTCTATGTTCTTTAATGGGAGGCTGTTCAGCAGCCAGCAGGCCCAGCATCTACATTCTGAATCAGGCAAATTCTTCTCTCCCTTTCTGGCAAGGGGACCTCAATTGCTCCCTGTCTGCAGGAATCCACCAGTTCGGATTACCTGTTTACCAGTGAACATTTGATGGGCCGGCAGATACCTTGGCAGATAAGTTTTCAAATGACTATGCCTGTCATTAGCTTTATTCAGAGGAGCCATAGTATCCCTCTGCAGCTGGTGAACAAGTGCCCTGTATTTCCCATCAGCTTCTGATAAGGTTGTGGGATCACTGAAGACCCGGGTAAGGTTACAAGGCAACTGTTGTGCTTGATAAATAGCACGCTCCCACTAGTTTTTTTGCATTCACAAAATTATCAGTTGTGCTAAATGCATAGGTGAGACCTTTAATCTCGTTTCACTTAGATGGCAGATAAAGTGTGTGAAACCAGTAAGGACTTTTCCTGTCACTTGGAAGAAAGGAGTATTAGGGGTTAAGTGCTTTGCTTTTGTAATTTTCCATTATGTTATCTTTTTCTTTTAAAAACCAGCTGAATCAAGAACACATGATTAAATTATCATGTGTCCTTATTGATGTCAATGAGCATTCCACAGGGGGTTTAACGATTTACATATCTGAAAACCTGGGGTGGAAAAGGAAAAACAAAAAGCTAGGATTTAAAAAGAGTAACGATCTACTTCCTGGGATGCTTTCCTAATTTTCTCTTGAAAATCACGTGGGAAATTATTTTAATAATAGAAGGGAGTCACGGTAGTGACGACAATAGTAATTACAGTAGCTGTCATTTATTGAACACCTACTATGCTCCATGTGTTAAGTACTGCTTTAGTATGTGTTAGCTCATTCAATTTCTACCATGTGTCACTCTTACTATACAACAGAGAAGTTAAGTCCTGAGACATTTCTTTGCAATATCACAAAGATTATATGTAAGTAGCAGAAGAAGGATGCGACCTCAGATCTTTTTTACTCTGACACCTACTTTCTTTCTCTGTATGTTATATTGATGTGTTGATATGTCCCTTGCATTTGCAGATAAACAATTTGGGGTTAACAGTGGGCTTATCAGCTACACACTTGCAGTAAACATAGGGACTGACCACTTTACAGCCAACTGTAGGAAGTTGACAACCTAGGAGACAGAGTCTAACTCTAGTTCAAGGAGTCTTGGTGAATCTTGATAGTAGTTAAGTCATTCTAGATTCTCATGGGCACAAAGAGACTGAAGAACAGATTCTAACGGTCTGATGGTCTTTGTGATGATGGCAGTGAGGCTGTGTTATAGAATACAATTCTACTAGCTAAGATGGGAAGAGCTGGCTCAAGCCATCTCAGAGAGGTTAGGGAAACCATGTGATGAGAGAATTCCATTTTTAGGGAGACCAGGGAGATGGTGATTTTGGTGGAAACCTACCTAAATATTCAATCTAAAAGCACACAGTATCAGACCAAACTATTTATGTTCTCCAAGGGACTAAAATTATTCATTTTAAACATTTAGAAGAGACAGATATCTAAAGTGAACAGAACTGTGTTAATCCAGAAATGGTGTACTTTTAGGGTTGTGGTCATTTTTGATAGAAGCTGGCTTTATGAAAAGGTGAAATGGGAAAACAAATACTCATTCCACTTAATCAATTCTTGGGGAATGGACCTTGTGTGTGTACATATTCTACAGTATTTTCATCTTTGCTTGGCTTGGCATCCAACCCAGCAGTGGGACAGATTTGGAAGTCAAGGAGTAATGTCGTCCCATAAGTTGCCATAGGAATACTGCCGTCCACAGAAAGATGGCAGTTTTGAACAGTGGATTCCCCAAATGCAAGAGGTCATATGAGGCGGACTTTACAAAGTTTACACAACAAAGAGCAATTCTGTTAACCAAAATGATTAATTCCCATCAGTACACATCAGACAGAACTGTTACAAAACATTATTGTCTGGGTTCACATTGCATAGTAAGGGTTTTTCACAAGTTCCATTTCCAATAACTCTTTTGACAAAGCCAGCCAGAGCTTTTTTTTTTTTTTTTTTTTTTGAGGGGGTGGTGGTAGCAGACATTAATTTCCAGAGCAATCTATGAATGGGGACTGAGTAGGCTGCCGTCTTAAGTGTGAGGTATGTTGTGCTGATGTTGTGGCAGGAAAAAGACAACAGCCCTTCTGAGGAACGGGGGCCTTCCAGGGATCCGGGATGTAGATGAAAATGCCTGGCAGTACAAAGGCTACATTGTTCTTCTCTTCAGAGACAATGGGGTATTTAAAAGGCTCGCAGCATCAGAATTCTAACTTGGTCCTTTAAGACACTTTCAAGCTTTATGTCTCACGGCTGACAGTAAGCATGAGTAAAAAAAGCCTTTTTTAATGAAATCTCTTGCAAGGAAGTAGGCAGCTTTATTTTGAAGATGCTATTTGCCTGCAAATACGGTTATTCTTGAAAGGTCTCATGATCAAATGAGCCTGTTTTCTGCTTCTTAGAAAGTAGCAGCAAGAATACAAAAAAGCAGTGAACTTTCAGATCAGGCTCACGGTCACCCAAATAACTGGCAGAATCAGCCCTCAAGCAGACTTGAGGGCTGATTCTGCCAGTTATTTGGGTGACCGTGAGCCTGACAGCTACCCTTTCCTTACTTGTAAAGAAGAATAACTGCCCTCCAAGCCAGTTTCTCAGGGTTTCTGTGAAAATTCAGAGTAACAATGTATGCCGAGGTGGTTTACTGTGAGGAGTTTCAGAAATACAAATGACCAATATCAGTAACGTTCCTACATGGCCTGTTCTGTCCTGTAGAAGATTTTGAACAGGAGAGTTTCAATGGGTAAGTTAGGACCTTTTTCCTTTGAATAATCACTGAGTCTCAGATGTTTTAGGATGCCTGGTCTCAGATGTCCTTGTAGGAAGTCTCTTCAGTTTCCTGGTTACTAGGTTAAATTTTCTACTCCAGAGAAACTGCAATAATAGGAATAACAGTGAATTTTAGGTTGAGGGACATGTAAATTCTAACCAGATCATTAAACTATTCTCATTTTTCAAAGCTAGTACATTGCACACCAATATACTTTCTTTTTACTTCCTCTTTGGCCAAGAAGTGAATTGTCAAGTGAAAGTGAATTGTCAAGATTAGTGTAACTTTCTACACAAAAACGACCTGCACTGTCTCAGCACCTAGGGTCTAAGGCCTCAGTTATAAAAATAAATTGTAAAACTAGAGGAAAGTAGATCGCAATAACATTTAGAAGCTGCACAGTTTTCTTTAGAGGTCAAAATATGTATGAACAGTTACATGGCACATTAAACTTGGGTGTATTTTCCATATGTGTTGTGTTCTTTACATTTACAGAGCTTTGGGGGAGGGGGACAAACATTTATGAGTTTTCCATGAATTGTTTTCTTTTCTCCTTCACTTTCCTGGGTCAGTCATTTCTAAGAATCAACTGGAAAGAACACGCCAGACTCCAAACTTATTTTTGGCAGAAATGCACCATCCTTGCACGGACACTAGATGGAAAAATGGAGTTTTCTATTTAGATTTCTAGAATGGGTTATAACAGGTACCCGGGGGAGGTCAAATTGTTCCACATTCTTGCTCTAGTGGAAATGTTCTTGGGGAGTCCCCAGGGTCAGCATTAGGAAGAGAAATTACCCGTAGGGCCCAAAAGAAAGTTCCTCCCCTTTCTAAGAAGGATCGCAGACATATGAGTTGAGCTTTCTTGGGACGTTTATGTGGCACACGCCAATGTTCAGGAAAGGGAGTATAAGAAAACATTTTGTTTGAGAAGCTTCCAGACCCCTGGGGCAACTTGCAGGATAAGAGTTTGGTTGGGATTCTAAAAGGTGGTAGATGTTCAGCTTACACAGACTAAGTGTTACAGGGCTGGCTTCCAGCCTGGGTAATGGCTGACCCTGTGAATGATGGGGTTTCTGGGTCCCGGCTCCCGCGGGGGTCGTCCGGCCCCGCCGTCCGCACCCGCCCAGCCGCCGGGGAGGCTCTGTCACGCCAAGGCCATGGCCACCCGTTGGCTCCTCTGTCTCTCCGCTGCCCCAGCGCAGCTGCTCGCGCCGGGGAAACGGGCAGGGGCCGTCCGGCGGCAGTGGCGGCCGCAGGGACTCCAGGAGAACCCACCTCTTTTTTTTCCTCTCCCGCCTTCCGCCCCCCGAAATGTTGACATGAACTTCGTGACATGCCCCTGTAAGTCCAGACTGTGGACTCCACCTGACACTGCCCTCAGGGCTTAACTCGCCAGGTCAATGCTCCCCCTTGTGGTGATTTCTGGAGCTGTTATCAGCTGTCTCCCAGGTGGCTCTCAGACAAGTGAGGGTGCTTGAGAACACATGGTCTGGGAATGCATATTGTTGCCTCTCTAACTGAAGAAGAGGGGGATGACATTCCAGTTACATGTCTGTTCCAAAGAGCGCATATGGCCTTCTCTAATTTTTAGGGTTTTTTTTGAGAAAAACTTCACACTAGCTGCTTTTAAATTCTCTTGCCTTTGAAATTCCTACCTGAACTTCTCCCACCTAGAAAATATCTTCGCTGGTGACATTTCTTGTTTTGGGTGAGTGGAGATGAAATGACACACGGCCTGATTGATTATGGTGTGATGTCTGCACCAGGTGTAACGTAGGCCGAACAGCTTGACATGTGTTTTCGTGAAACTAGAGTATAACCTTCCCAAGCTTAACCTCTTTGTTTCTGTTAATGCAGTCTTACCTGCCAATGTATTTTAAATGGTTCGTTTGTGTAGTTTAAAAGACTATAGGTTACAGCTCTGCGGGGGCACCTGTCTCATGGGTATTTAACAACAAAAGCAGCTTCCTTTAAAAATGGAATCAGTTATCAAATATATCATTTATGGAGCCAACTCCTCCAAGTACTCATTCTGTTTGCCTTTATTTAAGCAATATCTTCCAGTATCTGTAACAGTTGTTCTCAGCAGCACAGAGACTTTAGTAGATGAGATAGAAAGCATGAGTTTGGTCTATGACCTTGATCAACATGTTTTGATGTGATGATACTGCTTTGCCTTGGCTGACATTTGTTTGGCCACTGCCATGGGTACTGTTTCAAGTCAAAAGAAAATCATTTACATGGAGGAAAACATCCCATGAGTTTAAATGAATACATTGGGAACTCGGCTTAAAACTAGGTGGCTTTTTTTTTTTTGAAATCAAATAGTGACAAGTCCCATGCAACAAACATCTAGTATCAAGGTTACTAGATGTATTAGATGTTTATTTAAATCAAGCCAAAATCATCACTAAGCACCTACTATGTGTAGGAAAAGTGTAAGAACCTTTGTAAACATTGTTTTTTTTAAAGCTATAAAACATTTGAACAAGTTCTAATCAATATTTGCTTTCCATTCATTAAACACTGAAAGTTCTTTCAGCATGCCATCTAATCACACCTAAGTATTTGCCTTTTTCCAGGCTTAACAAAACATTTTAGACACAGACTATCAAAGAGCGAGGGCTATACAAATGTCTCCTTCTGATAATAGAACTCAGTGGCGACTTCCGTGGCCCCAGGTCCTGGGAAAGTTTCCACTGCCTCCCTGGTGCCCTCCTTCCCACATGACTGCAGGAACATTGAGTAGCTCCAAAGACGGAGACCAAGGTGACCGGCCTTGCCCCTTCACCACAAGTCCCTCAAGGATGTCTGTGCCGGGGACATGGGGTGGGGGCTTTACGTTCCTCTACTCTCCATTGTCTCCTAGGCCAATCCCTTTATATTACAGATGAGGAAACTGTGGGCCCAAGAGAAGTGATTTGTGTAAGGTCGCATTGCTAGTACATCACTGTGCCAGCCCCAGAGCCGTGGACCTTGGACTCCCATCTCTATGTTCTTTTCTTTTCATTAATCTAAATAATCTTAATCTTTCAGATTTCTGGATGAACTAGAAATCCTTTCTCAGCTCTGAGCTTTAGTTTACAAATTGTTTCCTCTATGTGCAATTCTACCATCATATATCATCCTCCTACTTTCACCTTTGACAAGTACCTGGTATACTTTTAAGATTCTGGTTAAAACATCACTTCTTCTTAGATGCTCTTCCTGACCCTCCAAGACTGAGTTAGGTGCTGTTCCAGTGCATTATCCTGTCATTCTGTAGTGATGCCAATCCCGGCATTTGCTACCTGTGGCACAGTCATTGAGATCTCCACCACACTGCAGGCTCAACGGGGACAGGAACATAGGCATGCCATGGTTGCATACCTGGTGTTTAGCACAGTGTCTGGGACTCACCAAATAAATAATGAACAGATAAATGGATTACTGAGCACATATTCTCTCTTTAAAAAGTGAGAGTTGAAGACGATCCAGTTTGCACAGGTGGAAAACTGGTAGAAAAGGGGATGGGGGGTGGGCAGTAGCTGGGATTACAGGCACGTGCCACCATGCCTGGCTAATTTTTGGCTATTTTTAGTAGAGATTGGGGTTTCACCATGTTGGCCAGGCTGGTCCCGAACTCCCGACCTCAAGTGATCCACCCGCATAGACCTCCCAAAGTGCTGGGATTACAGGGATGAACCACCGCCCCTGGCCCAAGCAAGGGCCTTCTTAACGATTCCCCTGAGATCAGGGAGGAGTTGGGCCTTTTATCTGCCAGTGTGATTAGCTGCAGTCTTTTTTACCCCTGCAGATGGCTGCCAAGGCTGTATTTCCTTCCAACTCACTGCCACGGTGGAGCTCACATAAGAAAGAAAAGAGAAGTATATTCCTGTGCTAATATAACCCAGGGGTCCAGAGGTTCTAATGGTGGGCAGCTTAGCGTGTTACCAGAGGCACTGACGTCCCAGGCCACCTCATGGGGCCAGTTGGCTGGCATTGCAGATACAAGCAGCTTTCCTAGCAGAACTGTGGACTTGGGGTTGGAGGATGGTGTTTCCCGCTATGCCTGGAGTAGGTGCCTTGCTCTGGAGATCAATAACTGTGAACTTAGGTATCTCCAGGGAGACAAGGTTCTTTCCCCGGTGATGGACTTTGTGTCAATAGCACTGGCTGCTCTATATGCTCCACAGTGGTCTACCTCCAGGCCCGGAGCCCAGCTTGAAATGTCAGGGCCATGGCAGGATTCACTGAAATAGGAGCATCACTTAATGGTTTTGGGAAAAAGCAATTATTCCTTCCTCTAACTAAATGACCTTCCATGCTTCCCTTTTTGCATCAGTTTCCTCATCTGTAAAAGAACAGACTTGAATGAAATCACCTTCAAAGTCCATCTTACATCTGAAATTATTTGATTGTTATAACCAGAGTCTATAGTTCCTCTCTCAGAACATTTATTCTAAAATGCATTTCCCAATCCACATAGACATGACCAAGCTATCCCAAAGGAAGAGGTACTTAAAGCCCAAACTTACTAGCTATCAAGGTCTTGTCAACCTATGGTCAACTTATTATTTTGCAATAAAACAACCCAGCCCCTGGCCCCTACCCATGCCTGTGCACATATAAGATGTCCAGCTTCCCACAGAGTCCTCTCCACAAGCATCTATGGAAACAAGTTTACCCCCATGGTATCTGAGAAGCTTTAAGCACCAGTCTTTGCTCTCCTGAGCAGGGAGCTCTCTGCAGGTGGTAGCTGCCTGGCCTCCAGGCACTGTAAAGAACTTGGCCTGCTTCTCAGGGAAGGAAGCTCTCCTTGTGATCTCCCAAAAACTGCACCTCCCTGCTGAGAGAGCCACACTGAGCCCTCCATGCACAAATTGTGCATGAGCCTGGGAGAAGGAGAAAAGAACGACTTTTTCGTTTTTGTGATGCTCTCTTAAAGAGGCTTGATATGGTTTGGCTGTGTCCCTACCCAATTCTTATCTTGAATTATAGCTCCCATAATTCCCACATGTTGTGGGAGAGAGCCGGTGGGAGATGATCAGATCACAGGGGCTGATTCCATACTGATAATTGAACTGATACGGAATCTCCCATACTGTTCTGTGGTAGTGAATATGTCTCACGAGATCTGATTATTTTATAAGGGGAAACCCCCTTTTGCTTCTCTCATTCTCTCTTGTCTGCTGCCATGTAAGATGTACCTTTCACCTTCCACCATGACTGTGAGTCCTCCCCAACCATGTGGAACTGTGAGTACTCTAAACTGCCTTTTCTTTGTAAATTACCCAATCTCAGATATGTCTTTATCAGCAGCACGAAAATGGACTAGTACAAGGCCCCAAACAGGGATTCTCAACTAATTTGACCTAAAATGTAGGGAAACTGCACTGTCAATGTTACCAGATCCCCTCTCTCTTGAACCTAGACACATCCTCAGAGGGTTCCTCTGGAGATGAGTCCCTGGAGTCATGGCCAACAGGCTTTCCCTGGAATCTTTTCATTCCTTTGATGACTAGTTTTATTATTTAGTTTATTGTGCCACTTATCTTTTTATTTTGAGGGTAGTTCTCTTGGAGGAAGCACCAAAGCCCAGATTCAGATCAAATGTGGGGCTCCTTCATCAGTTTGCCAGACACGTGCCCCCAGCATATTTGGGTGGATGTGGGCATGACGTAGGTTCAAGAGAGAGCCTGGTTGCATAAAGACCTTTGCACTCTTGGCAGCTCAGTGGTCATTTGCCAATCTGGAGTTTATTTCTCCTTTATCCTGTTCTAGTAAATCACTGATTTCATTTAGTGGTTTTCCTTTAGTAATGGATGGAACAAGAACCAGTTTTATTCATTTGACCGCAGGTGTTGGTTAGTACGCTCACGCAGTACTCTAGGGCCTTTGGGCAGGATCTTAAGGACACTGTCACTGCCCTAAGGCGACAAGAGTTGTGGAAGTGGAAAGAGCATATGGAAGATGGCCACAGGTTTCAGGAGGTTGTCCAGTCCTGAGGGAATAGATATGATTTTGATGCGTCAGCCCCAGAGATACTCTATAGCAGCAGTCCCCAACCTTTTTGACACCAGGGACAGGTTTTGTGGAAGACAATTTTTCCACACATCGAGGTCAGGGGGCATGGTTTCAGGATGAAACTGTTCTGCCTCAGATCATCAAGCATTAGTTAGATTCTCATAAGAAGCGCACAACCTAGACCCCTTGTATGCACAGTTCACAATAGGGTTTATGCTCCTAGGAGAATCTACTGCTGCGGCTGATCTGACAGGAGGTGGAGCTAATAATGCTTGCTCACCTGCTTCTCACCTCCTGCTACGCAGCTCAGCTCCTAACGGGTCACAGACTGGTACTGGTCTATATTCGGGGGCGGGGGGTTGGGGATCCCTGCTCTAGAATAAAGCTCCTTTCTCCTTAATTCATTCTTTCAACAAGTATTCATCAAATGTCCACTATATGCCAATTACAGGCTACATTATTATTATTATTATTATTTTAAAAGATGGGGTTTCACCATATTGGTCAGGCTGGTCTCGAACTCCTGACCTCAGGTGATCTGCCCACTTCAGCTTCCCAAAGTGCTGGGATTACAGGCATGAGCCACCGCGCCTGGCTGCAGGCTACATTATTGATCTAGGCACCAGGGATAGTGGGGAACAAGATGTGCTGACAAAAACTGGAAACCCACGGGGCTATGGGTAGCGGGGAAGTTCTTGCTGTTGGACCTCAGAGCCAGTCAGATCATTTAAGAAGTATTATTTTAAACTGCAAAGTTGAAAGACTGCCCATGTGTAGTATTTCACAACTCAGCTATTCCAGAACTGCTAATACAGGGCCTTGGAACATATCGCACTAGGTGACCACATATAATTTGGAGCTTATTAGACAGAAATCTCTGATTTCTGAGAGAGATGAGATAACATCTTTTCAGAAGGCAGCCTAGGAAATCGCTTTTTTGGGAATCCTTAAAGAGGTCTAGATATCAGCCTGGAGCCACAATGCTGAAACCTTGTCCTGCTTACGCCAGGCTGTGTCATTGGTAAACAGGGCACGGGTTTCTGGCCTGCTTTCTGGCAATGGCAATGCAGGTGCTTTGGAGGGTCCTGCCACTAATGACCAGTGGCCTGGATTTAAAAGATGAAGGGGAAGGGTAAAGTCTCCACCTACGGAACAGGATTTATCCAACTGACACATACAGAAATGGAATTTAACCCCATAGCATGGACTCAACAGATACATTCAGAGGTGCAATAGCAACCTCAAAGTAACTTTGCTCTGCGGAACTGTTCACAAAGTTATATACACAATTTAAAATAAGGGGGTTTGGGGACAAATAAGCTTGAAAAATGCTTGCCTGATCAAAATTCACCAAGTTTCTTTTTTTTTTTTTTGAGACAGAGTCTTGCTCTGTCACCCAGGCTGGAGTGCAGTGGCATGATCTCGGCTCACTGCAATCTCCTCCTCCCAGGTTCAAGCAATTCTCCTGCCTCAGCCTCCCAAGTAAGCTCAAGCCACCATGCCGGGCTATTTTTGTAATTTTAGTAGAGACGGGGTTTCACTATATTGGTCAGGCTGGTCTTGAACTCCTGACCTTAGGTGATCCACCTGCCTCAGCCTCCCAAACTGCTGGGATTATAGGTGTTAGCTACTGCGCCCGGCACCAAGTTTCTTTACTGCAGGACTTTACAGAGACATTCATGTGAACAGGTACTTTTGTGAAGCATTGTGGTGGGGACAGGAGAGAGAGTTTGGTGCAATCTGCAAACATATTTGGGCACAAGGACCCTTCCCTAAAGGTGCACTGCATGAAGCCAGTGTTCTTGGAAACTGCTTTGGAAAGCACTGGTTTAGGATGACATTGTCACCAGGACTGAGCTGTCATTCAGCAAAATTAAGGGTGATATTTGCCCTTTCTCTTTTTACTTAGATTTGCATTTTAATTTGAAGACACTGATTTTCTTTAGCACTTTAATCTTTTTGAAACTGCCATGCTGCTCATGAGAGAAAATACCTTAAGTCAAGCAAAACAAAATAAAAAACAACCATCACTAACAACAACCACCTTAGTCTCTTATATTTCAAAAACACATGTTCTTATTACACTTAATAAGGCCCACAAAAAAAAATTACTTTTGGATAATGTAGTTGTTGTTTTTTCCTTTAAAAAGTATTTACTATTTGTACTGTAGGGAATTTGATTTTTAGAGATAGCTAGATATAAAGTTCTCTCTATTCATCTAAATTTATAGCTATTTGTATCTATCTATCTATCTATCTATCTATCTATCTATCTATCTATCTATAGTGTTTATATGGTCTATAAGGTAAAGTATATAACTCTAAGAAAGAATTAACAATAACAAATTCTGAGCCTCTAAAAAAGAAATTCAGAAAGGACCTACTCACCTTACTAGAAAATAAACCTATTTTTCTCTCTGTGTGAATTCAAGCTCTGCTACTTATTAATTACATGACTTTGAGCATATTACACCAGCTGTCTCTGAGCTTTAATTTCTTCATCTGTGAAACGGGTTTGTTGAGAAGATTGAAGGAGATGATGTATGCAAAAGAATTAACAAGGCACATAGAGACTTGAAATGGTAAAAAAAAAAAAAAAAAAAAGGTATTTCTAAAGGAGGAAATACAGTACAAATTGATCTATTTAAAAGACTTAAAATTATATTTAAATTATAACTATTAATATATTATTAAATGAGCCAGGCACAGTGGCTCATGCCTGTAATCCCAGCACTTTGGGAGGCTGAGGTGTGTGGATCACCTGAGGTCAGGGGTTCGAGACCAGCCTGACCAACATGAGAAACCCTATCTATACTAAAAATACAAACTTAGCTGGGCATGGTGGTGCATGCCTGTAATCCCAGCCACTCAGGAGGCTGAGGCAGGAGAATTGCTTGAACTTGGGAGGTGGAGGTTGAGGTAAGCCAAGATTGTGCCATTGCACTCCAGCCTGGGCAACAGAGACTCTGTCTCAAAAAAAAAAGAAAAAAAATATATATATATGTGTGTGTGTGTGTGTGTGTGTGTGTGTGTGTGTTTGTGTGTTTGTATATAATTAAATGTTTGTTGAGCTTGCAGCAATTCTAAGATGACATTTCCTGTGCCCCAATCCCAGAGCTTCTGGGTCAGATGGCCTGGGAACCTGCATCTTTAACAAGTTTCTCCAGTTATTCAGCTGTGTGGGCTATACTTTGAGAGAAACTCTGTTGGAGGTTAAGAAATAATAGTAGGTGACAGGAAACATCTGACTAAAGCTTTAGATATGGTGCACTTGACTACAGGCAGATCTAAACTAGCCAATGTAATTTTGAAAAAACATTTAAAAACTGTGCTTTATTATAAAGTTTCCAGGCAGCTTGGGCTTTGTAATGGGCATTACTGAATAAGTGGATGTAGTGGGTGAAACAGTCTGACTGTGACTTTCTCTATTATTCTCCTTTGATGACAGATAACGTATTTCTCATGTCACATGTTTATCTGCTTGGGGAGGAAAAGAGATTGGTCAATATTTGCAATTTCAGGGACATTTTGCATCTGCTTTATGTGTTGAGTTTTATGACATATAATGTTATAAAACATTTTCCTCCATAAACACAGTTAACAAGGCAGATTAGATTGGCCCTTCTTACAGATTAGATACGGTTTTTTTTTAGCCGTTGAGGAAATGCAGCAAGAGCACAGGGGACACAATTGTTGAAATGTCATCTGAATAAAAGGTTCTGGGACTAGCCTCCACCTCCACCAGCAGCAATGAGGAAGTGAAGGAGTCACAGGGCATTTCCAGGGGATTTCCAGCTGTGAATAGGTGTTACTTCTCTGCACCATGACAGGGAAACAGCAGCCCCTTTTCTCCCAGAGTAAGGATGCTCATTCTTGCCATGTGCAAAGGTGACAGACCATTAACCAAAAAATGAGTTACTTGTGTGAACTCTGAGATCATTCACCACCCAGAGTAAATTCTAGGTTGCCTTAATTAAAAATAAAACTAAAAAAAGGTCTAAAAGCAGCTCCTTTCTATTCAGCTATACCTTTGCTTTTCTCACCACCTAAACCTGGAATTCTTAAATTTTGAGAGGCTGGGGACTCCACTGTACCATTCTGTATGAGTGAATTTGTATGTTTTAAAGATATTTGTCTATTTGATCAGTGAGAGGAGAAAGGGCCATCATGTCTTTTGTGGCTGATGCTGTTACCCTGGTATTTGGTACAAAATGTAAACCCAAATTAATCTCATAACAGCCAGTTTTCTAGATGAGGAAATTGAGATATACAGAGGTTAAGTAACGTGCTTCGGGTCACATAGCTAATAAATGATGAAAGTGCATTCAAACCCAGGTGGTCAGGTGCAGAATCAATCTTAACCACTGTTCTAGATTCCTTCTTACCATATCAATATTACTAATATACTAAGATTTGTAGGGTTTCAGAGAGATTGCACTGGATGTGTGAGAGTCTAAGAATCCAGGTCTAAGGGTAGTGAATAAGAGTTCAATCGAATTATTTATAAATGGATGTCCTTTAACTTCCAGCATGTGTCCCCCTATTTCTCCTTCAATATTAACTCTTGATAGACTGAGTTCTAATAGCTCCTGGAAGGGGAAGTGACAGCGGAGACAATGAACAACAAAATATCAGTAGTATAATAGTAATGGTAACAGTAACTGCTAACATGTATTGCGCATTTACTACTTGAAAGCCTCCCTGCAGCCTCCACGCTAAATATTTTGCATATATCATCTCCTTTCATCTTCTCCTTAAACTCGTTTCACAGATGAAGAAACCAAAGCTCACAGGCAGCTGGTGTAGTATACTCAAAGTCAAATTGCTAATAAGCAGCAGAGCCTGAATTTACCTAGGAAGAAAAATAGGTTTATTTCTAGTAAGATGAGTAGGTCCTCACTGAACTTCTTTTTTAGAGGCTCAGAATTTATATTTACAACATGGACAGCTTGTTTTTCAGCTTGTCACTTGTTTCAGGGCGGTCATCCTTCATGCTGTTCACCAAATATTCCCAGGTTTTCACCTTCTGAGCACTTAGAAAGACTACATAATTCCCTCCTCCTTGCCCCTTCTGCTCACCCTCGTGACTAGGAGATCAGGCAACAAGTGGTGAGAAACAGTTCTGCGTGTTGCTTCTGGGCCAGGGCTGGATACTTCTAAGCTTGCTTTCCCTGGGCAGCATTTCAATGGGAACTGTCCTCTCAGCCTAAGCCCTAGACAGACTTGGCCCCATTGCAGAGGGAGCGTTGTGTGAGTGAGAAGGAAACCCTGACATGTTTTATTCTGGGATCATTACAGATTTCCAGAAAGTTGCAAAAATGGTATGTAGTGCTCCAGGAACCCTTCATCCAGCTTCCCCCAGTGGTGACATGGTATATGACTGTAGTGTGGTATCAACCAGGAAACTGACACTGGTATAGCACTGTTAGCTGGACTATGACTTTATGCAGTTTTTTCCCCATTTTTTACAAGCAGTCCTTTGTGTGCGGGGGGAGTGGGGGTGAGGGAAGTACTGTGAGATTTGATCCCATGTATAGCTTAACCCTGTTATTGTAAGATTTTGATGTTATTATCACAGCAGAGATTCCCTACCTTGCCTGATCCACGCAGGCTCTTCCACATTAAGGAGTGACCTCAAAGGCTACCTCATTCCTGGGAGGTCATCTTTTGGCCAGAAGTCACTAATTAAAGTGTTTCTTCTGGTCATCTGGGAGATCAGAGGTGATTCTGGGATGGTAGGAGGGGTTGCAGGAAACATGTATACTTTTTCCTTTGCTTTTAGGTATTCAGAAAACAATTTATGTTACTTGAATTGGTTGGGAAAGTGAGGCCTCTTGAGAAGTGAATGCCTGGGAAATTCGGTGTTTAACAGACCCGATAATAATGTGAGAAGAAGGGTGGCGGCAGAAGCATAGATGGGATTATTATGTGGAAGGCGAGAAAAAAAAAGATTTTAATGTCAACACTCCCCACATGACATGAATGAACATGCTGATTAGGGACTCCATTTCATGTCCTCATCCACACAGCCTGGTGAAATATTCTGAAAGCATGATAAACGAGGAAAGATTTGTGCTGCCACAACATTATCATTTTCTTTCTCCAGTACTGTAATTTTGGTGGCAATTCTTCAAATGACCAAGCTACTTTGAAAATTACTTTTTTTTCATTTGCCTTAGAGAACTGTCATCTCGGATTATTTTGATCAACTCTTTAGCAGTAATCTCAGGACATGGAAACAACCAATTTGCAGATAATGTCATACAGAATTTAAGTCTGAACAAGTAGAAAAAATTGGTTAAGAGTTTGAAGCCATATTTAAATCTCCCTTCACTGACTGGCTGCGTTGAATTCTTTAACCATTGTTTTACATATACCTCTAATTGAAAGTTTTTATTATTATAATTGAAGGTTCACATTTAGGTGTAAGAAATAATACAGAGAGACTGATTCTGTATCGCCGTTACTCAGTTTTCCTCAATGTTGACATTTTGCAGAACTATAGTATAATTTCACAGCCAGGAAATTGACACATATAATCCACCAATCATATTCAGATTTCTCCAGTTTTACTTGGACTCATTTGTGCTTCTGCGTTTGTATTTAGTCCTATCCAGTTTTTCACATTGCAGATTCATATATTCACCATCACAGTCAAGACAGAGAACAGTTCCATCAACACAAGGATTCCTCGTGTTGATGTTTTACAACCACATCCAACTCTCTCTCTCTCTTTATCCTCCTTATCTCCCTAGCAACCACTAATCTGTTCTCAGTTTCTAAAATTTTTATCATTTCAGAAATGCTATATATATGCAATCACCAGTGTGTTATCTTTTGGGCTTATTTTTTCTTCATTTGGCTTCGATTCCCTGGAGACTCATCCAAGTTGCTGCAATATTGATAGTCTGTTCTTCTTTACTACCATGTATTATTCCCTGATATATTAGTCCATTCTTGCACTGCTATAAAGAAATACCTAAGATTGGGGAATTTATAAAGAAAAGGAGTTTAATTGGTTTATGGTTCCACAGGCTGTTCAGGATTCTGGCATCTGCTCAGCTTCTGGGGAGGCCTCAGGAAACTTACAATCATGGCAGAAGGTGAAGGGGAGCCAGCATGTCACATGGCTGGAGCAGCAAGAGGGAGAGTGGGGAGCTGCCACACACTTTTAAACAACCAGATCTCATAATCACTCACTCACTCACTCACTATCGTGACAACAGCACCAAGGAGATGGTACTAAACCATTCATGTAGGACCACCCCCATGATCCAATCGCCTCTCACCAGGTCCCACCTCCAACATTGTGGATTACAATTCAACATGAGATTTGGCTGGGGACACACATCCAAACCATATCACCTGGTATGGATGCACCACAGCTTGTTTAACTATCCACTTGCTGAAGGACATCTGGGTTGTTTCCAATATGAGGCTGTATGAATAAAGCTGCTATGCCCATTCCTTAATAGGTTTTCATGCAGATGTAAGTTTTTATTTCTCTGGGACAAATACTTTAAAGTATTATTACTGGGTTTTCTGGTAACTATATTTAGTTACTGAGAAACTGCCAAACTGTTTACCAGAGTGAGGGCACCATGTTACACTGTCATTAGCAATATACAAGTGATTGATCCAGTTTCTCCTCGTGCTCCCTAACATTTGGTGCTGTTGCTCTTTTTATGTTAGCTATTCTGACAGGTGGGTAGAGATATCTCACTAACTTGCATTTCTCTGATGGCAAATGAGCTTGGACATGTTTTCATATGCTGTCTGTACATCCTTTTCAGTGAAAGTGTCTATTTATGTGTTTTATTCATTTTCTACTTGGATTGTTTATTTTTTTTCCTGTTGAGTTTCAAGAGCTCTTCATATATTTCTTTTCCTCTCAGTCTGCGGCTTGTCTTTTCATCCACTTTACCTAAGCTTTCTCTATGGAAACATTCGCCATATAATTTAAAGGTATGTTTCTGAGGCATTAAAATAACTATGTGTATTTTTTCTTAGTAATTTAATATTTATTTTTTCTACAACAGGATCTCACTCAGTTACCCAGGCTTGAGTACAGTGGTTTAATCACAGCTCACAGCAGCCTTGAACTTCTGGGCTCAGGTGATCCTCCCACCACAGCCTCCTGAGTAGCTTGAGACTACAGGTATGTGCCACCATGTCTGGCTAATATTTTTGTATTTTGTTGTTGAGATGGCGTTTCACCATGTTGCCCAGGCTGGTTTCAAACTTGTGGGCTCAAGCAATGTGCCTGCCTCAGCCTTCCAAAACGCTGGGATTACATGTGTGAGCCACCACACCCGGCCAGTAATTTAACATTTATGGCCATTTAAGTGCTTTTTGTTTCTCTTTTGGATCTGTAACTATAGAATGAAGTTTTTTTTTTTTCTTCTTCTTCATAGGAGATTATTGGGAACATAGTTTCAGAAGAGAATGAGAAATGACTCTGGGTGAGTTTAACATGCTGTCTCAGCATCTGCAGACCTAACAGTGAAGATTCTTCTAGTATAGAAAAAAGAAAATGGGCAGAATTTCAGTAGACAAAACATGCTAGTGTCTAAGACTTTGGTAGATATAGTCCGTGTAAAGGGGAAAAAAACCGGGGCATTTGAACAGAGAAGAATCTGGTAGCTTTAAACAACTGGTAAAGGTCTAGTTATCTGGAAGCTGAGGAATTGAGGGCCTCGGGTTCATCCCAGCCATTACCTGGGAAGGAAAATTGATTCAAATGAGACAGTGACAGAAGCCAGTCTCTGCTGAAGCACTGAAACTGCTCTGGATTTTACAGTGTACATTTGCAGAGAGTTTATTTAATCTGCCTGGCTTTGCATTTCAATTTTCTGTCTTCTAATTTAGACTTAAGATGCTTAAAGTATGTCATATTAGACTAAGTGCTGAAAAATACCAAATTTGTGATATACTTCCCATATACTCTATGAAAATGTAAACACACATATATTTATTTATATACTGTGTATACAAATGATTTTGGTACTTTTAAACTGTATTAATAATGAAAGTTGCCTGGTATTTGTGAAGGTTATTCTAACATAGTTTTCTCACTATTTAAAAGACTCCAAGAGATTGTGTCAGTCTGTCTTCTCATCACTTTCTATATTTTCCATTCTTTCTCAATGTGAAGACTGACCTCTAGTGTTCTGTTCTTTTAAGAATTAACAGACTAAGTCTGGTAGTGATAGATATTTGGATACAAATTGTTTCAAAGATCAATTCCACAAATATTTGTTACATATCTATCATGTGCTGCAACCTGGTGATTAAGATCTTTCTCATTCTATGACTGCCTCAAACCACGCTCTTTCTTTTGAAAGGCCTCTGTTGGGTATGCATTACAAGACTGAAAGCCAATATTATGGAACTAAGAGTGTAAAATAAGGGGTGGCACTCACGAAGTTAAATCAAGAGGTAGAGAAAAATATGCACTATCCTGTTTATATACAATCGTGTTGCTTAATGATAGGGATATGCTTTGAGAAATGCATCGTTAGGTCATTTCGTCATTGTGCAAGCGTCACAGAGTTTTACTTACACAAACCTAGATGGTACCGTCCACTACATACCTAGGCTATGGAGTATAGCCAAGTGCTCCTAGGCTACAGACCTGTACAGCATATGACAGTCCTGAATACTGTAGCAATTGTAATACAGTGAGATTTGTGCGTTTAGACATATCTAAACGTAGAAAAGGTACAGTAAAAATGCAGTATAAAAGATAATGACACAGTTGTATAAGGCACTTCTGTGAATGGAGCTTACAGGGTTAGATGTTGCCCTGGGTGAGGGGAACATCACACACTGGGGCCCGTCAGGGGCTAGGGGGCTAGGGAAGGGATAGTATTAGGAGAAACACCTAATGTAGACGACAGGTTGATGGGTGCAGCAAATCACCACGGCACTTGTATACCTATATAATAAACCTGCACGTTCTGCACATGTATCCCAGAACTTAAAGTATAATTAAAAAAAAAAAAAGGAAGTTGCCCTGGGTGAGTCAGTGAGTGAGTCGTGAGTGAATGTGAAGGCTTAGGACATTCCTACACACTACTGTAGACTTTAGAAGCACTATACACTTAGATTGCACTAAATTTATTAAAAATATTTTTCCTTTCTTCAATTGTAAATTGACCTTAGTTTGCTAGATGACCATTTTTGTATATATGCTCTATTGTTGACTGAAACATCGTTATATGGTTCATGACTGTATTTAAAATGGTTATTTTTTGAAATGTTTGCTCTTATGAACCACTGCATTCAGATATTGGTTCCCAACAAAAAGGCTTTCAGAGATATAATTTCCAAAACATGCCAAGCCTTTAATGTTATGGATTGCAGTTTTTCATGAGAATGACCTAATGAGTTTAAAAAACATTTTATTAGAGAAAATGTCCAACCTTCACAAAAGTAGATTGACATGCTTATCTACTTTTGGGAATGCTTGAAAGACATATGGGGAGATGAAGAGAGGGAAGGAAGAGAGAGGAAGTGAGGACTTAAAGAATGAGAAGGAAAAAAAAAACATTTTTCTTACAGTCTCCTCCTCCAAGAAGCTGTCCCTCATGTTTGAAATTAACCACCCTTTCCTCAGCAGGCTTTTTATTATTTCATTGTTATTTCTTTCTGCCTCATTTAAAATGAAATGTTACAAATATCTGTTTCTGCCTGTTGAGGGGTAGAATATGTCTTTCTCTCCTTGCCTTATTCCTTAAGGAGCAGTCAAGGTGATCCTGTTAAAACCTCACTTGGATCATGCTACTCCTTTGTCCAAACTCTATGAAGGTTTTCCACTTAGAGTGAAGTCCTCACAACGGCTTCAAACATGTGGTATTCTCTGCCCTGGGGCCTTTGCACAGGCTTTTTGCCCTGTCAGGAACATTTTCCCCCCACCCCCAAAATGTCCACTTAGCTAGTTCACTCACCTTTTTCAAGATTTTGCTCAAGTATTACCTTCTACTTCCCTACTCCAGCACTTCCTACCCTTTCTTTGCCTGACTTAATTTTTCTCCAAAGCAAGTATGATTGAAAGTTTCCACGAGCCTCACTGAACGTAAGCTCCAAGTGCAGACTGTGTCTCCAGCGCTCGGCTTGCTGAGGGTGTGTCACAGAGCTGATGCTGCCAGAGTATCTCCGAGACGAATATTGAATGAACTCTGTCTCACACAGTGCATTTAATGTAGTTGGCACACTTGATGAATGTTTGTGGAATGAGCCAATGAATAAATTCGGACCCAAACTTGTTCTAAATAACCAAACTGTCTGCAAAAGCAGGGGAGGCCAATTGAAACTAAATTTTAGAATCTGGAGCCAGGTAGTGGCTCTATCAACTTTGAAAAATGTGTCTGTGAACCCAGAGTATGAGTTGGGAGAAATCAAGTGAAATGTTCTTCCTAGTTCTGTTTCAGTACCCACTTCTAATTCTGAAAGTCCCATTCTATGATTTTCCTTAAATGTCTGGCTCTGGTACAAGTCCTTTGAAAAAAGTAGTTAGCAATCCTCACCCACCCCAAAACTGGTATACCCTGAGCTGGGTGTTTCAAAGTAGGCTTCTCACTTACATTAATAGATGTTGTCTGTTTCTCCTGTTAAGGGGCAATATACATTCTTTACAATGATCACCTGTAGCAATTTCCTTGGGAACAAAATAGTAAGTGTAGAAATATCCAGGGAAAAGCACAAAGACCCTTCTTCAGTGGGTGGTCAATATCACTTTAATTCTTCATTGTAATCCTCACAAACCCAAAGCCCTGTGAACTATTAAATTACTATGGGGATTTCCTCTGGGTTCCTCACCCCAGCTGGTCTCAGGATGTTCTCGGCAACAGGCAGCTTGGGTAATGTTTCCCGAACACCTGTCACCTGCTCTATACAATAATCTAAATAGAATGTGAATACAAAAGGCCTATTATCAATTATGCAATGATCAGTTTGGCTCAGGCTTCATGTCTGTGAGAACGTGTCGAACATTCCTTTAGCAGGCACATCAAAGCACATGAGACAAGAAAGGGTACGAAGAGATGGTTGCTAATTCACTACTTCCAGGATCAGCCAAATGAGTTTCGGTATATGAGGTGATCAGTGGGTACAGGCAGATGTTTGTGTGAGGCTCAAGGCAGGGGATCTGGCAAAGCTTATGGGAGCCAAGCTCTGAAACGTACGTATGTGTGTGTGCATGTGTATGCACGTGCATGCACACACTTAGAGCGTAGTTCTTTTTCCTTTGTTGTTATACAAATCACATTCAAACTCTCAGTAGTTGAACCCAGGCTTCTTATCTTTCCCACTTATCTTTACTTAATGCCTGGCAGGTCCATGGTAACCAACTGTCCCCACTGCACAGGACTGAACACGGGACTCTCAGTGCTCAACGTGAGAAGGTCTCAGGCACGCTGGTACACATTGGTCACCTTATGTCCTAGGTTCTGAGTCTGTGTTTGCATGACACCTATTTTCAACTCACCAGAATATACACAACTGACCGATGATTCCAAGGGGGACTAAAACAAAGATATTCAGGAAGCAAGACCACAGAAGAGAGAAATATGAAGCCAGTGGCGTATTAGTGAGTGGCGGCACTTTCCCCAGGAACAGACAACAATGATGATGGAATGTAATGTCCGTAGAGGAAATTTAAAATAATAATAAAACTGACCAAAAGTTATTTTTTAAGCTATCTCCTACAGGAAGGATATTTATTTATTTTTCATTTACTTTTTAATTTTTTTTCTGACCAAAAGTTGGTCAGCTTTTGGTGATCAGCCTACACCAGCAAGTCTAAATAACGTCACTGAGAAAAGACCCCTCCTGGCTGGGGCAGATAACCCCCATCACAGCCTCCCCTTGTTATGTGACTGTGTGGAACAGAGACTAGTCTATTAACTGGAAATGTCTTTTTTACTGAGGGTTTGTTATGGTTGTGCTAAGCCCTTTACACAATTTTCTCATTTAATCTTCTTCCTAATTTATAAGGAAGGCACTCTTAACTTTTCTTAATTTGTAGAGGAGTGACTAAGAAGTAGGGATGTCTCTTGCTTAAGGCCACACAGATAGTATGTGTACAATCTGAATCTGAGGCCTCTTTGAGGGCAAAGATGATGCTCTTAACCTTGGGGCTATGTTGGCTTTGTATCTAGTTCCTCCAGGAAAGTCAGGCTGAAAGCTGACTCTGTGACCATCCAGATCCATGTGGTGGGCACGGAGATGGCTCTGGTGATTCAGATGCAAGGGCTGCTTAAAAAAACATGTGTTTCATCAATGAAGGAATGAGTAAATACACTGGAGGGAACTCTGGTAGCTTAATAGTTTCCAGTTAGCTTCATATTTAAAGCAAGACAAATCTTTTTTATTTTTCCATCAATTGGGAGTTAGTTGCCTTCAAGTCCTAAGGATTTCCAACATGGATGTCTGACCTGGTTACTGTCTCTCTCACTCTCCTCTTTGTGGGAGGTGCTGACATCAGCGGACATTCAGAGTTGGGGATGGGCTGGATCAGGAAGCACTAATGTCTTTGCAAGATTCTCCTTCCTAAGACTAGCTGATTTCGGTTTATAAGCTATGTGGAATGGAGGTCTCAGGACTGAGATAGCTTCTGGAGGTTTGCTGTAGGCAGTGAGGTTATCATTAATGCAGTTCCCAAATCCAGCCTGACGTGTAACAAAATTGATGCTCCCTGCTTTTCCCTAGGACAGTCTAACTTGAAGACTCTTCCATGATTTCAGGGGTGAGTTCTAAAGTAAAGGATGCATCCTGATGTTCTGAGGTCTATGTTTGGTTAGTAAACATGTTTTGTTTGGCCTGAAATGTGTTCCACAACTTTTAAAATTACTTGATACTTGAAAGAATAGGGAGATCTTGCATGAAAACAAGCATTTCTAGCTTCTTCTCAAGCATTAGAAAACTGGACCTAAACTTACCTAGCAGCGTTGGCTGAGGCTAGGACTGGCTGATTTCCTTAGAAAAGATGTGTGTCTGTAGCTTACACAGGCCCTACCGGCCCTATTATCTACTGAACACATTTGCATTCATTTATGTTACTTGTTTGCTCTTGTCATGCACTGAAGCTTGTGATTCTTGCTCTAGATTTACATTGTCCAATATGGTAGCCACTAATCATGTGTAGCTAGTTGCATTTATAATTAAATTAATTAAAATTAATAAAACTTAAAATGTAGCTCTTCAGTGGCACTAGCCACACTGCAGGTGCTCCTTAGCCACATGTGGTCAGCGGCTACCACACTGGGCAACCCAGATTAGAACATTTCCATCATCACAGGGAGTCTGTTGGACAATGCTGCTCTAGACATTAACTCTTCTAGAATTAGGGCTGGCATCTAGTAGAAAATTCTTCCTACCGCCACATCACTTACCACCCACTGAACAGATTTTACATTCTGAAAATCTCATGGCAAGAGCAGAGGGAGGAGGATGAGACAGAGGAGGAGGAGGAGGAGGAGGAGAAGAAACCACTCATACAGTGCTGACTCTGTGTCAAGCACTATCATAATATAATAATGACATTCCATGAACTATCTCATTTAATTCTTTCAACAGTCCTATGAGATAAGAGAGATTATAACTCCTTTCCATTCTAAAGCTGAAATGGAGGTTTAAGAGTCTACCACATTGCACTCAGGAGGCTAAGGCAGGAGGATTGTTTGAGCCCAGGAGTTTGAGGTTATAGAGAGCTATAATTATGCCACTGCACTCCAGCCTGGGTGACAGAGCAAGACCTTATCTGAAACAATCAGCCAGCAGTTCATTACACTGCAGAAGGTCACATTGTTAATATATGGTGGAGCCAGTATTTAAACTGTTTGGCCCGAGAACTCATGCTTCTAATGAATGGTCTTTAAATAATAAAAAGTCCATAGAAATGGACCCACAGTCTCCATTAGCAGTGAGCCCACTGAAAGCCAAGGGGAAGGGATTCTGTGTCTTTGGTCCACTAGGATCTGGCTGAAGCTTTCAACATATTAGTGCTATTAGCTAACAGTTATATTTTGTTCAATCCTAATGCCCACTTTGATTCAAAACTGAAAATAGTCCATTTTAATGTTGAAAACCTATTTCTTCATTTTTGTAATCATTCCGTTGCTGCTGCTTTTCTTGAATTTGAGAATTCACAGCTACCAAGTATTAGCTGATTGCAAATATTGACAGCTACTTCAAATATTTATTAAAAAAAGAATTTACTTTGAGATTCAAATGGAAATGACATTTTTCATTTTGAAGAGAGTTTACTATCAAATGTGTTGTTCCATTCTTATTTAGAAGCATCATTTTTACAAATCACTCTTACATAATAACATTATTTGCCCAGAATAAAAAAAAAAGGTAAGTTCTTTAGCCTAGGCTATGTAGTAATAGGAATTACAGATCACTTGGAAAGGAAGGAATGTTCGACTCATTTCATGATGGTTAAGAATTTTGACATTGTCGTCTTGTGGGCAAAGTAATGCTCAAGGTTCAGGTACACAAACATGATTTTGCTGCTTCCTTGTATATATGTTACAGATTCTTCTTGATGAGTCTCTTTTTCCTGCTTTCCCTGTAACTTTTCACTATTTATTGGTTCTTTTTGTTCACTGGCAAGGCTTTTCATTTGGATGCTCCTAAATTATAATTTTCCTTTAAAGAAGGCAACACATAAAATCACATCAAGGATACCATTACGTAAAGACGAGTGAAAAAAATTTTAATTGGGTTGGATTATTTTTAAATGTAAAGGGAGAACACTCAATTAGTTTGTGTCAAGCCTTTTCTGTGTTCTATATTTGCAAATTATTTTGTAGTTTCCTCAACTATAAACATTTATCAGAAATGTTTTTATGACAGGGTTTGCTTTGCCAGAGACTATAATTATCATCAGCTTTGCCTGCCAATGAAGAAGAATGCTTTTATCTGGGTGAATTTATGCATGGGGTTGGGGTGGGAGATTCTTTCTTGAGAGATTTTCATCTCCAGCATGGAGGCTGGGGGAAAAGCAGATGGAAAAATTGATCCATAAAGTTTCTCATTTCAATTACAACCACACACGATGTTGGACGTTGGTACCTCTCTAAACAAAGTGTCCGGCATTGGTCACATTTTCCACATTTTGATGGAACTTTAAAATAGTTCTTCATTGTTTACACCCATATTTATCAACCGAAATTTTGTACCCATTTAGGAAGAGTTTTCTGAGGAGGAAAATATACTGGAATTCGATGTTGACATTGAAATCTGAAAGGGAAATGATTTCTTAATGCAAGCATGCCTTACTTAGTAGTAAATGTTGAGCTGAGATCCTCAGAAGATATGAGCCATTCTGAAGAGGCATTTCCATGTCTTAGTGAGCAACCTCCAAAATAATTAGCAAGTTATTTAATTTATTCAAGACATATTTTTTGTTTCTGCATGGAATCAAAAAAATTTTCAATCCAGGAGACCTTGCTTGGTACGTTTGGCATCTTTAATGAAGACAAAAGGTCCTCAAGGGACTATTATTCAGGATTTAAATTTCTATTCCCTGAGCAGCCAGGCACTAAGTCTTGATTATGATTTGAGAAAAACAAGATGATTATTCTAACCAACTATCAAACGCTGTTGGTGGACAGGTATGATGATACAACCACTTTTAAAAACAACTGGGCAGCTTGTAAATAATTGAACATAGACTTGCTGTATGACACAGTGAATTCTATTCCTAGGTATACCACATATTCAGACAAAAACTTATAGCAGTTTTATTTGCAAAGGTCAAAAACTGGAAACAACCTGAATGTCCATCAACTGGTGGATGGATAAAACAAACTGTGATGTATCCCCATAATGAAATACTACACAATGAGAGTTTACCATTGAAATATACTACTGTCAGATGAATCTTAAATGTCTATGCTGAATAAAAGAAGCCAGACAGAAAAGAGTGTATACTACACAATTTAAATCGTACAAACATCTATGAAATGAAAACTAATATGCAATTTCAGAAAGCAAATCGGTAGTTGCCTTGGAAGGGATACGGAATGATAACGAAGATAAATGAGAACTTTTGGAAGTATACAAATGTTTATTATTTTGATCACATGATGGTTTCACAGAGAAAACATGCCAAAAATCTCCAAACTTTATATTTTAGGTGTAATTTATTGTATATCAATAATACCATAATAAAACTATAAAAAAAGAAACAAGATGTTGAGCTGAGGAATTTATTTACTTTTACAATAAACATTTTCCAAGTGCCCATGATGTGGCCCTTAGTGTGCCCTGTATCTGTGCTTATGAAATTTTAATGGTGTAAAGGCATCACCTGGGATATTGTTATAGTGCAGATTCTGGCTCAGTAGGTCTTGGATGGAGCCTAAGACTTTGCATTTCTAACAAGCTCTCAGGTGAAGTCAATGCTTCTGGTCCAGGGATCACACACTGAGTGGCAAGACTCTTGGCATCAGAAATACAGATGAATA
The DNA here is from genome assembly GCF_030222135.1 of Aotus nancymaae. Taxonomy (NCBI): domain Eukaryota; kingdom Metazoa; phylum Chordata; class Mammalia; order Primates; family Aotidae; genus Aotus; species Aotus nancymaae. Next base: position 982,363 of record NW_026988460.1, read on the forward strand.
AAATACTGCCTCATAAAGGGCTCTCCAATAAATGGAAGAGAAATGAGTAACTGAAGAATCATAAAAAGAGTGGGAGGGTTCTGTTTCGGGCATTGTTTGAGTATTTTTAATTTGGCCACCACTTCCAGCAATAACAACTGTAAACTCTGGACAAAACACAACAAAACTACCTAAAGGCATGATAAAAATCAGAAGAAAGCAGATACTGCACTGGAGATGATACTCGAAAAAAGGGAATGGCACTTGCTGAGTTTCCCATATTTTTAGTTTTTTTTTTTTTTTTTGCCTAAGGGCAAACTTAAACTCAGAACACTTGCAGTTATACAGCTTGAAAAATCAGATGTCATGGTCTGAGGGGATTGGGGTAGCCAGAAAATGGCAGGATAGGGGGTGCATAATAGGAAGGAGACAGCCACAGAGAGGGAGCTGTAAATTTTGTGTATAAATCCTGTCCTAATCTGTGGCTGGTCCCCAAGTCATATATGCATGGGTCAGATGCCCAGAAATCCAGCTAAGACTAAATGAATTGAACTAAGATTTTAGCTGCTGTTCACAGCAGGGGAAAAGAAGTTTGCAGTTCTGCATTTGGCAAAGTTAACTTACTGCTTACAAAAACAACCAATAGTTTTCAAAGGAACATAACAGAATCCAGAGCCTCTTTGTATGAGTCAGGGTTCTCTAGGGGGACAGAACTAATAGGATAGAGGTACATATGAAAGGGAGTTTGTTAAGGAGAATTGACTCACACAATCACAAGGTAAAGTCCACAATAAGCCATCTGCAAGTTGAGGAGCAAGGAAACCAGTGGTGGATCAATCCAAGGCCCCAAACCTCAAAAGTAGGGAGCCGACAGTGCAGCAGCCTTCAGTCTATGGCCAAAGACCTGAGAGCCCCTGGCAAAACTTGTGTAAGTCCAAGAGTCCAAAAACTGAAGGACTTGGAGTCTGGTATTTGAGCACAGGAAGCATCCAGCATGGGAGAAAGGTGAAGACTGGACGACTCAGCAAGTCTCCTCTTCCAACCTCTCCCACCTGCTTTATTCTAGTCACACTGGCAGCTGATTAGACTGTGCCCACCCAGATTGAGGGTAGGTCTGCCTCTCCCAGTCCACTGACTCAAATGTTAATCTCCTTTGGCCACACCCTCACAGACATACCCAGGAACAATACTTTGCATCCTTCAATCCAATCAAGTTGACAATATTAACCATCATACGCTTCAGTGTATCATTCTCAATATCCAGGGTATTGCCAAAGGTTAGTAACTTTTTTCTGTAACGAGTCAGATAGCACATATTTTGTACTTTGCAGGCCACATATTGTCTCTGCTGCATATTTTTCTTTCTTTTTAAAAATAACACTTTAAAAATGTAAGACAACAAAAACAACAACATTCTAAGCTTGGAGGACCTAAAAAAACAGGCAGCTCATAGGCCATAGTTTGCTGATCCCAGGGTAAGGGAAGGATTCCATGATCACTGTGTAAGTAGAATAAAAGCTTAAAGAAGAAGCTGTTTGGGGAAAAATAAATTTAAATCTCCCACACAATGACATGGCAGATTGAGGTTCGAATCGCCTAGAGTGGCCTCAGGCAAAGTATGATATAATCCTTTAGCCCAAGTGACAAGAAAGAATTATGATCAACTGCTTCTCTGGCTCCATGTTAGCCCAAGGGAAAAACTATGTTTCCTTCAAGAGTACCTCTAGGCCCACCAGTTTATGGTCAAGTTTGGTGGCATTATAGAAAGGTATTATAGTTATAAACTGCTATGTAACAAATGTCTCAAAACAACCATTTTATGATGTTCCAGAATTCTGTGGATCAGGAATTTGGGTATGGCTTGACAGAGTGCTTCCTCTGCTCCCTATGGCATTAGCTGAAGTTCCTGGATGGTATTCAGCTGATGGATGCACTGATCTGGAGCTCATGATGGCTTCACTTGTGTGTCTGGAGCCTTACATACATAGAAGGCTGGGCTCAGCTGGGGCGACTGAGTGGAACAGCTACACATGGCTTCTCCAGCACCATCAAGGGGAGTTGGACTTTTTTTCATGGTGACTTATGGCTCCAAGAGTGAATGTCCCAACAGAGAGGATGCAGAGGTATCAGTCTCTTAAACCTGAGCTCTCATACTGGCACAGTCAAACTTCTACCAAATTTTATGGGTCAAAGAAGTCAGAGCCCACCCCAGTTCAGGAGGAGATCTCATTTCTAAATGGGAGAGCAAACATTTTTAGCTATCTTCAATTTGCTCTCAAGGGAAATTAGCAATATCTCATGAAGAATAAGATTACGGTGAGTTTGATTTGATGGAATTTTATCTTCCTTATGCTAGCAGCACACAGGAGGAATGTTATCCTTACAAAAATCACACACACTTAAGTTTCTTAGTAAACAAATAATTCAAATATTTTGTTACTCTACACTCTAATATAATTCACAACAACTGACAGTGGGATAGAAGCAAGTAGATTTGATTTGGATTCTGAGAGAAATTGGAAAGAAAAAGGCAAAGAAAAATTAAGAACCTGGAAATAGGGTTAGACAGGAAAGGAGCACGGAACAAAATAATATTTCAAAGAAGAAATACATTGAAATGTTTCCAAAAAAGGAAGGAAGACAACATACTCATATTATTGGACTAATGACAATAGAAAGCTGTAGAGTTAGAAAGATAATTTCAAAGTCTGTTGAATATGGGGAAAGACAAAATCAGGGGGTCAATAGTAACAAATGTGTGCTTGAAGCCTAAGAATAAAAATAAGATTAAAGTTTAGCTCTAAAGATTACAAGGACTTCAGAGACTATGGGAGAATAAATTACTGTAGAACGTACAACTAAATGTAATGTTCCTTCTACTACGAAGGAACTAGCTACAATAGTAGCTATTATTTATCCAGTCTTGATAAAGAACAACTTAGAAGTACCTAGGTTTCCAATCCAGTTCTGAAACACAAAAACAAAATGACCAAATGCAAAAAACAAAATCCCCCGAACTCCTCCAATATTTTGTGCTGTCTGCTACTTTAAAGTCTGTCCTCACAGACTTTCACCCACTGTGAAAGGATGAGAAAAATCTATTTTCCCTCTGCCCTGTAGCAAGAAAGCAGTTGCCTCTGTATTTCCTTGTAGACGGAAGTGCTTTTTGTTCCCTGGGACTCCTGAATATGCATTTGAGCTGTGAAGCCAGAGAAGGTTGGGACGAAAGGGCTTTCCTCTGAAATAGCGGCTCACCGAAACAGGAGCCCCAAGATAATTAATCTAGGAGCAGCAGGGGTGGAGGCCGCAGTGGCTGGAACAGCCCCAGAGAGAACAAACCGTAAATAGACAGGCACTGAGAAAGAAAATATTAGGTTGGTGCAAAAGTAATTGCAGTTTTTTTTTGCTTAAAAGTAATGGCAAAACCACAATTACTTTTGCATCAACCAAATACATTCCGTTTTCAGAACTCTGAAAAGATGGAGCAAGTTGGGAGGACATACTCATTTCTTGAACAATGCACCATCTGAAATAATCACTGCACTATTCCTATGCACCCCTCCTCACCCCAAGTTCTCCCTTCTCCCAGTTCAATCCCCTGAGCTTTCCCTGAGAGCAATATTCAGAGCTCAGTGTTTTAAAACTTATAGTAGGCTGTTTTTTTCACGTTCAATGTGGAATGTTTGTGTCCGTTTTTCAAAGGTGAGTAAAAAGTCTGGGGTCTGTGGCAGTCCAAGCTCTGCAGTGTAAGATCTGACATATCAAAGGCAGGAGAAAAAAGAGAAGGTGTGAATGCACGTGTGGAATGAGAAAGAGAGACTTTGGAGAGACGTTGAAGACGCCCAAATCAATCTACATGCAAATAATTTACTGTGTGGCAACCTGCAGCTCAAAAGAGTCAGCGTTAATATAGCTCCTAAAATTTAAGAGAAAATACATTTCTTTTCTTTTTCTTTTTTTTTTTGACGGAGTTTCACTCGTTACCCAGGCTGGAGTGCAATGGCGCGATCTCGGCTCACCGCAACCTCCGCCTCCTGGGTTCAGGCAATTCCCTGCCTCAGCCTCCTGAGTAGCTGGGATTACAGGCACGCGCCACCATGCCCAGCTAATTTTTTGTATTAGTAGAGACGGGGTTTCACCATGTTGACCAGGATGGTCTCGATCTGTTCACCTCGTGATCCACCCGCCTTGGCCTCCCAAGAGAAAATACATTTCTTAGCCGCAATCTACCTTGATCTCCTGTATTCAAGTTGAAGATTGAACTATGCGGTTTTTGTACGACATTTGTTTTTTTTGTTTGTATTTGTTTTTGGTTTTGTTTTTGTTTTTTTGGAGACAGGCTCTTACTCTATCACCCAGGCTGGAGTGCAGTGGTGCCTGCAATCTCAGCCTCCCAGGTTCAAGTGATTCTTGTGCCTCAGCCTCCCGAGTAGCTGGGATTACAGGCATGTGCCACCATGCCCAGCTAAATCTAGATGGAAAGTCATCCATTTAGTGGTAGCAAACGTAGCTCAGTTTCATATGACTTTCGTTTTTGGACAGACCCCTCAATGTGACAATAATAGCTCCTTTAGACTCTGTTGTGAATCAGGCAGATGAATAAGTCAGGCAAATATAAGGCATGGCCTTGTAAATATAGTTGTATAACTATAAAACTTTCTCCACAAAAAAATACTGTTTTTTTGTTTGTTTTTTTGAGATGAAGTCTTGCTCTGTCGCCTATGCTAGAGTGCAGTGGAGCGATCTTAGCTCACGGCAACCTCTGCCTCCTGCCTCAGCCTCCGGAGTAGCTGGGATTACAAGTGCCCACCATCGTGCCTAATTTTTTTTACTTTTGGTAGAGATGTGGTTTCACCATCTTGGCCAGGCTAGTCTCAAACTCCTGACCTCGTGATCCACCTGCCTCGGCCTCCCAAAGTGCTGGGATTACAGGTGTGAGCTACCGCGCCTGGCCAAAATACTGTATTTTTTTATAGGAACCAACTGATATCCATGACTCTTTATAGAGAATATCCTTGTAGAATTTGCATAGTGTATACACTTGCATATATGACTTAATTATTCCCAATAAAGTGTGTAGGGAGTAGCTTTAGTCTAAAAGGAGAAAACATGGTATGGGGTTTTAAAGAATCATAGAATGCTAGAGTTGAGAAGATTTTAGAGATTATGTAGCTCAATCTAATTTTACTTAAGTCCAGAGACTGTTAATGGTGCTCCTAATGTCACACACTTAGTAATTGCTAGAGCTGAGACTTGAATCTGTGTCTTCTGACTCCAAATCCACAACTCCCAGGCTATCTTAATATTTCAGCAAACAAAATTCCATGGTCTTGATTGCTAATAAGCAGGGTAAGGAACTTGGAGATTCTACAACAGACAAACCAAAATCTCAGTGGCTCAGCAAAGAAAATTATTCTCTCATGCAAAGTCAAGTGCAGGTCAGTCAGAAGGCAATCCCTCTGTCCTGTGAAGCAGAGAACCAGACCCTCTCCCATTTGAATCACTATTATATCAACAGACGGCTTTAGGTCACCACAGCAGTGAAAAAGAGAATGTGGGCTAGCACACCGATTCTTAGATGCTTCCGTCCAGAAACTTTCATGCGTTACTTCCACTCACATTTCATTGGCCAGGGGTCACATGGATGTGTCTAAACCAAAAGGGTCTGGGAAATCTACTCTCCAGGGAGTAAGTGAGAAATCGAGATGGGTAAGCACTTCTCACCTCTTCTGTGTGTGCACGCCTGGTTTATAAGAAGCACAAACTAAAGGCTTATCCCTATAAGATGTATGCAGGTATCAGAAATGTAGGATCTTGGAGGGAAAAGAAATTTGGAGGCATTCTGGGGGGTTAAAAAGTAAGAATACCACAAATAATATTTCCACTAAATTCTTAGTAAAGTGTAAAGGCCTGGCAAAAAATACTGAAGGCTTATGAATTCACTTCTTTTAGTATGACCATTCTAAATCCCTAAGCCAGACCTCACAAACATTATGATCCAAAATACTGGCCACCTGCTTTGGCTGTAAAAATTCCACTCATCAGAACTCTAAATTGGATCTTTCTTTCCAGGGCATTTTGTAGCTTTCGGTTGGCCCCAGGTCAGGGAGAGCTCTGCCTCCAATAAAATGAATACAAATATTTGTGAAGCTCATCGACCGCTGCTCTAAAGCCAGGTCAGAGCCAGGCCCTGGAGAGCATGTGCTTTGCTGGCACATGGTACGTCCTACTCATAAGGTTCAGTGAGCTCCTGGAGGCTTTCCAGCTCTGGAAAACTCTGCAAAGTTTAGCCACGGATCCCTGTTAAAGCTCAGCATCTGGTTCTTGTTTTCCTATTTGTTGTTTTTAAGACACAATATTTGTTGGCTCCTTATCCATTTTGTTGAAGGGAATGCTACGGGTGTGGTTTACCAATTTCTGGAATACAGACATAAGAGGCATTTTCTGATAGAAATGTGTTCTGAGTTGGTTGTGATACTGAAGATTTTTATTCATCTGCACGTGTAACACACACACACACACATACACACTATGTCAATTTCTTTAAAAAAGAGTTTCTCAATCCTTAATGGGCAAACACCTGGAGATCTTGGGAAAACACAGGCTTTGACCCAGATCGTCTGGGATGGATCCTATAATTGTGTGTTTCCAACGAGCTCAAAGTGATACAGGAGCTGGGCAGGGAAGTGCTGGTTAGAGAAAGGTGGGGTCCTTGGCTAGGGCTCCACCCTCGGGCCTGTGCCCATAGACCTAAGTGAGGACAGGCACTCCTTTTTGCACCCAAATGTTGCATTTTCGAAGACCACCCTGGCCCACCATGCCCCATCCTGTGCCGATGAAAACCCCGAGACCCTAGTGAGCACAGACACAAGCAGCTAGATGGTGAGAGGAATACACTGGCAGACATGGGCAGGCTATCCACGGTAGAACAAGGTGGGCGCCAAGGAGAATTCGGTCAGAGGAGAGTCCCACTGCTGGGTGGTCCGACTCCAGGGGAAGATCACCTTCCCACTCCATTCCCCTTCTGACCTCCCCATCCACTTCGCTGAGAGCTATCACCACTCAATAAAAAACCTTGAACTCATTCTCCAAGCCCACGTGTGATTGGATTTTTCTTACTAAGGCAAGAACCTGGGATACAGAAAGCCATCTGTTCTTGCAATCAGGCAGAGGGTCTAATTGAGCTGACTAACACAAGCCACCAGCAGATGGCAAAACTGAAAGAGTGCACTGTAACATATGCCCACTGGGGCTTAGAGATCTGTAAACACTCAATCCTAGATGCTGCCGTGGGGTCACGCTCCCTCATCGCACACCCTGCAAGGGGTATAAGGGAACTTCTCCTGTTTCAAAAGGTGATGCCAATGCCATGGATTCCCGCAGTGGAGGAGTCTAGCTGTTGGTGCCTCACATGGGTCCACTGGGATTCCTTTTACCAGGTTCAGTGTGTCCATTCCCCAGTGGTTTTCTGTTTTGCTGCTAAAGTCTCTGAAGGACTGCCCTGGGCTATTGCTAATGTCTGGTCCCTCACCACCACCTCATTCTCTGCAATTGGTATCCAGTGACTCACAAATAGAGAGACACAAAAGCCTAGCCCTCTTGCTGGAAGATGGGCCAAACTCAGGGGATAGTTTCTGCTTCACAGTTCCTCAGTAGAGTGGGAGCAGGCTGGAGTTAAACCTCACCTGAGACCACATACCTTACTCTATCTTGCTTCCCTCACTTCCTGAAAGATTTCTCCAGAGGGCACTGCCTTGCACTTCTATATGAAACCGTATCTCAAGTCAGGCATCCAGGAAACCCACTAGAGACATTTGCAGGCCGTACCCTGACAAGTAAGCCTAGAGCGCTCTAGAGTGCGCTAAAGCTGAATAGTGGACTTAGGGTCAAGAAGATTGGGTTTTTAAAAATGTAACCAACATTTTAGCTCTTACTCTGGGCTAGGAGCTGTTATTTGTTCTTTTAAAATATTAATCGAATCTTCACTCAGTGAAGTAGGAGAGCTGTAATTAGTGCCATTTTTGCAAATGAAGAAACCGAGAGAAAAATAAAGTATCCAAGGTTCTCCACTGAGAAAGTGGCAGAGCTGGGAATTGAACGCAGACAGCCTGGTTCTGCAGTCTGTGCTTCCAGCTGATAAATGCCCACTTCTTGCTTCAGTGACTGTGGGCTGAACTTTTCAGACCCTCTAATACCTTCCCTGTAAAATAGGGATTATATTATCTACCTTTGGGATTATTCAAGGATTAAGTGAGATAATTATATAAAGTGCCCAGTACAGAGCTGGGTACATTTTAGGTCCATTGTTGACCTCATTAAACTAGTTTCTTTGTGACTCACCTGGGATGTCTGTCTCATCTCTACCAACCAACACCCACAATAGGTTTTAAAGACTATTGGCCAGCCTGGTGTAGTATGTATGTTCTTTTAGTGAATAACCTTCAGTTTCAGGCCTGTTTGCTTTTCATAGAGGTTGAACTTTTTGACCATACTTGTCAAAAGCCCTACTAGATTAAGTTCCCAGTGCTTTACCAGAGAATATAAAATCCAAGTTGAGTTCAGAAACACTGAGATTTCACTCTTCAGAAAGCTGATGGAAAATGCCTCTTATTGGGATGAGGAGACAGTTCCTGAGGGGCAACATGCAGGCCCTAGAAACATGTCAGGGTCTTCCACATGGACCAAAGCCTGATTCAAACTGGCATGTGGGAAACTACCTTGATGGATGGTAACTTCCCAGTACACTAAGAGGAGAGCTCTCCTAGAAGCCACAGAAAAGAAAGGCTTATAGGCCTAGTTAAGAGGAAGGAAGCACCTGATTTGAATTAATCTGCAATGCTTACCAAAGAGCAAGAAGAGAGCCACAAGGTCTAACACTTAGGGTAGGATGCAAGTGGAATGGAAGGAACACACCTAGAGTATGCAATGTTCTTTTTTTTTTTTTTGTGACAGTGTTTCCCTGTGTCATTAGCAATCATGGCTCACTGCAGCTTTGATCTTTCAGGTTCAAGTGATCCTCCCACCTCAGCCTCCTGAGTAGCTGGGACTGTAGGCAGGTGCCACCATGTCCAGCTAATTTTTTTTTTTCTGTAGAGCTGGAGTTTTGCCACGTTGTTCAGGGTGATCTTGAACTCCTGAGCTTGAGCATTCGGCCTGCGACAGCCTCCCAAAGTGCTGGGATTACAGGTGTGAGCCACTGCACCTGACTGCAGATATGCCATGTTTCTATGTCCTACTCTAGGCTAGGAATTGTGTTGCATCAGCATTGCCCACTGGCCACAAGGACCAGAGTTGAAGTTTGAGCAAAGGGCCTGGCAGATGGAAGGAGCCCAGAGCCAACATACTCGCTCTGTGGGGAGAGGTGCAGGGCCAAGTGCACCCGGCAACAGATGTGATTCATCAATCAGCCAGTGCTTTGTGGGCAGAGGAGATGACGGGCCAGAATGGGTGTCACCAACGACAGCATCGCAGACATTGAGAGCTTTCAGAGCCTCATGTTTATTTGGTGTAGTGTGAATATTTGGTGCTTCAGAGACATTTAAGGTTTTCTTGGTCTTTCTATGCCTTCCTATCTATGTTAAGCACACTTGCGCTCGGCTTATATTTACAATCTTTTGGCTTCCCTGGCCCACACGGGAAGAATTGTCTTGGGCCACACATAAAATAAACTAACACTATTAATAGCTAAATCACAAAAAATACTCACTATGTTTTAAGAAAGTTTACACATTTGTGTTGGTCCGCATTCAAAGCCATCATGGGCTGCATGTGGGCCACAGGCTGCAGGTTGGACACAGTCATTCTAAGCCTTACACATCATAAGATATTTGTTTCTTTACCTAATTCCATCCTTTCTTACTTGCTTGTTTCCTATCACAGAATCAAATATTCTCCAATAAAACATATATAATGAGGACATTCGAGATGGAAAAATTAGTCTATAAAATAAATGCTGGCAAAAAGACATGTTGAAAGATCTCAGATGGGATGGTGAGACAACTGAGGGATTAATAAAACGAAAGTAGCTACCTTCCCTTGGGCTGACGGACAAGGTGAAGAGATGCTTGACACCAGAATCCAGGAATCAGGGCTACCTAGCTGGAGGTGGGACCATGGAGAGGTGATTTTTAAAGTAGAGAAAGAAAGATGCTGCCCTGGCTTCTTGCCTTCTCTTGCTTTGTCTCTGATCAGTGGCTATCACGGGCTAATGTATCCAGAGGTCAGTCAGCAAGGGAGCCTAGAGAATGTAATAGGTAGAGAGAGACCCCTATAATACAGAGGAAAGCAGAGGAACGGTGGCGAACGGTACCTGGACAGTACCCAAGCCAGATGTACTGGTTATCACTGGGAGTGACTCGTAGTGAGGCCTACTGGGCAGGGCACCCGTGGAAACTCTGCTTTCTGTCTTCCACCCTAAGTGTGAGGACCAGTAAGCTAAGAAGTCAACTATCAGAGCTACTGATCTATTATAATCATGGAATAATTACTTTAAAGCCAACAGAATTCTGCTTTGTGTGTTAGATCAGACTCAATGACATCTAAGATTTATATCATCCTGTGACATACCTCCAAGAGTCTATGAGTCAAAGAAAGATTTGCCCTTGACAGACTGAATGAGATTTTAAAAGCTGAGCCATGTATTCACCCATGGCAGACAATCTTAAAACTGAAAATCACTATCTCAATCACTATTTTGAAATCATTTGAAGAAACTAAATACTAGTAGAGAGAAAAAGCCCTATTTCATTCATTAAGAAAAAAATTTGAATATTATCTACAGATAGAATATTTTTTTCCTTTATTGATGATGTATTTTTTATTTTTTGAGAAGGAATCTCACTCTGTCACCCAGGCTGGAGTGCAGTGTTGCATTCTAGGCTCACTGCAACCTCTGCCTCCAGAGTTCAAGTGATTCTTCACCCTCAGCCTCCTGAGTAGCTGGGATTATAGGCACGCACCACCACGCCCAGCTAATTTTTTGTATTTTTAGTAGAGACGAGTTTTCACCATGTTGGTCAGGCTGGTCTCAAACTCCTGACCTTGTGATCCACCTACCTCGGCCTCCCAAAGTGCTGGGATTACAAGCATGAGCCACTGTGCCCAGCTATTGATGATGTATTAATAGGAATTAGCTAAGGAGAGAGAGAGGTGGGGAATCTTTGTTTGTGGTGGGAGTGGCTTTATTTATATCAAACAAATCAAAATAATAATAGTAATGATTCACTGAATGTTTCTTCTGTATCAAGAGCTGTGCGAAGTGCTTTAGAGCAGAGCTTCCCAGCTCCCACAGTATTGGCATTTGGAGCTGGGTAATTCTTTGTATGGAGGGCTGCCCAATGCACTGTAAGATGTTTAGAATCATCCCAGGTCTTTACCTACTTGATATATCCCTCATCCAGCTGTGACTATCGAAAATGCCTCCAGACATTACAAAATGTCCTTTGGAGGGCAAAATTACCACTGGTTAACCTCTTCATTAGAGGCATGAACCCAATACTACACCCAGTGCAGAAATGAGGCAAATGAAGCATACACAGGTTAAATTACTTGCTCTGCTTCACGCAGATAGTGAGTGGTGGAACAGGAACTGAACCCAAGTCCAACTCTAAACTGGGTACTAAATCTCAACATTGAACCTTCTTCCCCTGCTTTACTCCTTTCTTTTGATTTTCTGAGAAGTATTTGTGGATGACTTTTTGAAAATTTACATAAAAGTAGCAGAAAAAGAAGCAGTCATTTTCGGATTTGAATTTATAGTGAGACTCATATTGGATTTCTGCTGAGATGGTAGTTTTATGCTGCTTAGATAACAATTTCAGAAGTGTAAAAAAGCCTCAACACTCATCTGTTTCAGAAAATACTACTGCAGACATACAAACCCTTGAAAACAACATCTGAGAGCACCTGGTTCATTTCAGGTGAAGAAAGGACGTGCTGACTCAGCAAACTAACACAAGAACAGAAAATCAAACACTGCATGTTCTCACTCATAGGCGGGTGTTGAACAGTGAGAACACATGGACACAGGGAGGGGCGCATCACACACTGGGGTCTGTTGGGGGGCACTAGGTGAGGGACTGCAGGGGGTAGGGAGTTGGGGAGGGATAACATGTGGAGAAATGCCAGATACAGGTGATGGGGATGAAGGCAGCAAACCACATTGCCATGTATGTACCTATGCAACAATCCTGCATGTTCTTCACATGTACCCCAGAACCTAAAGTGCAATTATATATATACATATGGATGTGCTGAAAAGCCTCCCTATTTTTGTTCTTTTTTCTTTTTTTGTGCTATGATTCTTATTGAAGCTCCTTTTTCTATAACATTGTACCACTGCAGTAAATGATCAATTTCAACTTCACGCAGCCAAGGTCAGGTGTGAGGGAATAACAGGCTCTCTACAACACCATGTAGGCATAATTTATTGCATTTCCAGAAGAGGATTCTTGACATTTTGAAAATGTAATGTAGTGCAAGAGTAATTAAGCCAAAGGTAGACTGCTGAACAATTGATTAGCATTGTCAGAGAAGCCTGATTAGCTTAGATGCTTCCAGAACTGATTTTGCCAGCTATGAATTAAAGGTTAGTAATTAAATTTATGGGCCATAGCCACTGTCTCCAGGTGGCATTTCACATAGGAGTATTTGTGCTCTGAGAAGACAGGCAAATAAAGCAAACGTCAGTTGCCTTTTCGCTAACAGCCTTCAGTTAAAAAAAATCTCTTTAGAGACAAAAGAAAAATAATATTGAGTCAGAACTTGTCTTTAAGTTTAAAATATTGCTTATATTATCCAGTAATGTTTTTAACAAATTCCAGCTACCCTACAATTGACTAAATAAGAGGGGAGGGTAAGTTTAAATAACATATATTCATCATATTAATCTACTAGTATGCTCTATTAGAGAGAATATTTGGCTCTGAGTCATCTGATGTGTTATTTATCTATCTAGGCAGCTTCTTTTTGAAAACTGCCCCTTCTCCCTCTTCATCCTTCTGTCCACATATTTATGGAAGCAGATATATTCACTAAACATCTCCCTGGCCATAGCTGATGGGTTTAGGAGTTGATATACTGCCCAAATTAGATCATTCAGATTCTATCCCCAGGGAATTATTTCCCCCTTCAATGGCTTTTAGTATATTCCCAGAGTTGTACAACCATCATCACAATCAATTTCAGGACATTTATATCACCCAGAAAGAAATCTTATACCAATAGGAAATCACTCTTTATTCCTCTTCCTCCTCACCTCCACCCCTCCTGTAATGCCTCCAATCCCCAGGCCTAGGCAGCCACTATTTCTACTTTTTGTCTCTATAGATTTGTCTATTCTGGGTATTTCATGAAACTGTAATCATACAACATGTGGTGTTCTGTGACTGCCTTCTTTCACTTAGTGTAATGTTTTCAAGGTGCATCCATGAAGCAGCATGTATCAATTTTATTCTTTTTTATGGCTGAATAATATTCCAGTGTATAGATATATCACAGTTTGTTCATTTATCAGCCGATGAACACTTGGCTTGTTCCCACTTTGGGATATTATGAATAATGCTGCTTTCCATGACGATTTGTGTGTAAGTTTTTGGGTGGACATATTTTTGTATTTACCCAAGGAGGAAAATTGGTATATCATGTGATTACTCTATGCTTACATTTTGAGGAACTGCCAAACTGTTTTCCAAAATGACTGCATCAGTTTACATTCCTGTCTACAAAGAATGAGGGTGTTAATTTCTCCACATCTTCACCAACACTTGTTGGTCTATCTTTCTTATTTCAGCTATCTTAATGGGTATGCAGTGATATCTTATGTGGTTTTGATTTGCATTTCCTTGATTACTAATGATGTTGAGAATCTTTTCATGTGCTTATTGGTCATTTGTATATCTTCTTTACATAGCTATATATTGAAATCCTTTGCTCATTTTTTATTGAGTTGTAAGAGTTATATGTATTATATATATAACAAATACATAATTTATTACATATATTGTTAATATGTAACATATTACATATATAACTTACATAAATACATATTTTTTATATATATATCTTACAACTCAATAAAAAAATATTTTATCTTAAACAGCAATACCAGCCTGAGATTCACATATTTTTGATATAAGTCTCTTATTAGGTATATCATTTGTAAATATTTTCTCATTCATTAGGTTGTCTTTTCATTTCTTTATTTAGAGAAAGGGTCTCACTCTGTCAGGCTAACATGTAGTGGTGCAATCCTAGCTTACCACAGCTTTGAATTCCTGGGCTGAAGCAATTTTTCTTGACTCAGCCTCCTGAGTAGCCAGGACTACAGCTGTGCACCATCATGCCCAGTTTAATTGTTTTCTTTTATTGTTTTAAGGACAGAATCCTGCTATGTTGCTCAGGCTGGTCTCGAACTCCTGGCCTCAAGCAATCCTCCTGCTGTAGCATCCCAAAGTACTGGGATTTCAGGAATTAGCCACTGTGTTCAGCCTCTTTTCATTTTCTTACAGTAGGAGAGTTTTTTGAAGTTTTGATGTAGTTCAATTTATCTACTTTTTCTTTTGTCACTTGTAGCTTTTCATGTCTCATGAAGAAGCTATTGCCTAATTCAAAGTCATGAAGATATATTTGTGCGTTTTAATAGTTTGACAGTTTTAGGTCTATGGTCCATTTTGAGTTAATTTTTGTGTTTGATGTGAGGTAGGTGTCCTTTGGTATGTGGATAAACAGCTGCCACAGTACCATTTATCGGAAAACTACTCTTCCCTCATTGAATTGTTTTGGCACCTTTGTAGAAAGTCAAACGACCATGAATGCCAGGGTTTATTTTTGAATTGAATTTTCAATTCTATTCCAATGATCTATGGTGCCACAGTTTTTTGATTACTGTAGCTTTATAGAAAGTTTTGAAATCGGGAGGTGTGAGTCTTCTAACTTTGATTTTTATAGATAGTTTTGGCTATATTGGGTTTGTTGCATTTCCATATAAATTTTAGGATGAGCTTATCAATTTTTGCCAGACTGGCATCTGGAATTTTGATAGGGATTGTTTTGAATCTGTAGTTCCACTTGGGGAATATTACCATCTTAACAAATATCATATCTTTGTATCCATGAAGACTTGGGAGAAAGATGTGAAATGTTTCCATTTATTTAGCTCTCTAATTTCTTGCAACAATATTTTGTAGTATTCAGAGGACATTTGTATACCTTTTGTTAAATTTATTCCTAAGTATTTTATTCTTTTTGATGCTATTGTAAATTTCATCTTAGAAATTTAAAATAAAGATGAAACAATCTTAGCTTCAGTTTACCTAGTCTCTTGAATGGCTAAAATGTAAATGTAGCTATTGTTGGTGGCCATTTTCTGCTTTGTGGTAGAAGTATAAAAAAGCCACAATGTACCACAATGTAGTCTTAAAACAGAAAGCAGTCACGGAAATGAAAGATGAAGAAGACGCCCAGGATTTCTTCTTGTGCTCAAGGTTCTGATTTTAGCTCAGTTTTCAGACCAGCTGCATCTCTATCTTTTATAACAATCCTTTATTTTTCTTGTATTACCTGCACTGGATTTCTGCTCTGCTTGACTAAAAGTCCCAACTAACACACTATTGGCATGCAGAAAACAGAACCTGTTATTGCTATTATAGAAGAAATGGTCACTTCAATGTCATTCCATCTCTCAGCTCTTAATCACTCATTTTTATCTCAAGTGAAATAAACAACATAATATTTTAATGATCATCATCTATCCTGTGAAATCACCCAGGCACATTAAGGTTTTTGGCACTCTGATCATATTAAACTACTCAAATTATAACAGAAGTGCCAAAGCTATGAAAACTGGCATTAGATGTATATAATTGAGCAGAGGGTTTAATGCTCACTTCTATTGGACAGATAGTTTACTGAAATTGGCAGTTGTTAAAAATTAGCAATATAAAGTGAAGTAGTTTTAGAAACCTTTTAGCAAAGTCACCAGCCTCAATAAATCCTTTGGTGCTATGTGGGCTCTAGACCATGAATTCTCAATGCTGGTTTTGATATATATTTGTCATCAATGATTACAGGGGATATTATGAAAATTTTAAAACACATCTGGGTTGAATTTAATTATTTTAATATACATTTATAGTGTTTAAATAATGTTTTGGGAAATATAACATGTAAGTCTTTTTCCTGCAAGGTGAATCATATAACCTGAAAGCTAGCATTCCAGGGCATTTTGTAAAAGCTCAAAAAGGCTAGGATCTTACAGTGAGTGAAGCCTTCAAATCTTTGTCTATTAATTAAGCCATATGAGTAAGATAGTATTTAAAATTGTATAGGCCATCCTTTGTTTTGGTAATCTTACTTCCATAAAAATGTCCTGTCTCGGTGCAGTGGCTTATGTCTGTAATCCCAGCATTTTGGGAGGCTGAGGTGGCCAGATCACCTGAGGTCAGGAGTTTAAGACCAGCCTGGCCAACATGGTGAAACCCTGTCTCTACTAAAAATACAAAATTAGACAGGCATGGTGGCACATGCCTGTAGTCCCAGCTACCTGGGAGGCTGAGGCAAGAGAATTGCTTGAACCTGGGAGGCAGAGGTTGTAGTGAGCCAAGATCGTGCCACTGCACTCTGGCCTGGGTGACAAAGCAAGACTCCATTTCAAAAAAAAAAAAAAAAAAAAGTCAACGAAATTATCAGAGATGTGCATTGAGGATGCTCAATGCCATATTACTAAGAATAGCATGGAAAGTAGAAAGAAACTAAAAGTACAACTGGGATTACATTAACTTTGGTCTGTTCACATGATGGAAAATTAAACACCTACTAAGACTCATGTTGCAGAAAAACTTTTCATGACATGGAAAAGTTTTCCAACACAGTAAAGTGAAAAAACAGTAGTATTACACAATATTCCAATTCAGTAAAATAAATTTTATATAAGTCTCCATGTTTACACACAGAAGACAACCTTGAAGAACAATAAATTATCTTGGGTAATAGGAAGGCAATTTTATTCTCATATTCTTTTGTATTCTCCACTCAGCATTTATTACCATTCTCATAAGAAAAAGCAGATGATATTCTATAATGGCAATTATCTCTTCAGGAGACAGAACACTGTGTTTCATTCTACCTGAATTGAAGGAGACAGTATCCTAGACCTGATTCAGCTATTGAGTTCCCTCTAAGGATAAGAAAAAAAAAACTGTGTCTCCCTATGTGCCAACTTCCTGTCCTAATAATACTTGTCCTATCTACCTTTCAAGGTTGTTCTGTAACAAGGAGCTGGTGTAAGAAGCTACTTTGAAAAACATAAGAAAAGTGAAAGATATTATTATTAATAATGATTTATGTACAGGTAGTAATGACCATGTAATATTATTGGTTATTTAGTAGACATTTAGCCTATAATAATGGCATAAGTTAGTATCCAAAATTATTTTATAATAGAAGTTAGATTTTTATAAGTGTTTTGGCTGAATGGCTCCTATTTTTCTAAGATTTCTAAAGTTACAAGAATTAAGAGATCCTACTTTTCCTTCTTCTCTTTGATTTCTTTTAAAAGAGACAAAATGTGATGTGTACTAATGAAGTACTATACCACTGACAGAATTTAGTTATTTAATTTAGCACTTAAATATTTTTATTAAATTTTAAGCCAGGATGGGGGAAAGCATATAGGAAAATCTTAGGTATTCTGCTTTCTGCAATAACCCCAGTAGCTTTCTCTAGCTTCTAGAAAGGCCCAATTTGTCACACTTCAACTTCCAAGGCCAGTGTGCTCTCCCACTTTCCAAAATTGCTTTGTGCTCCACATCCCAGAACACAGAGAACTTCCTCACCTTTTGTTTTGGTCCTGAACCAATGAGCGAGGAGACATCAAAGACCCTATATGTCCCTTCCTTTTGGTCCCTAATGACAGATTGCAGTAAATCACTTTTTTCTCCCCGAGACGGAGTCTTGCTTTGTAGCCCAGGCTGGAGTGCAGTGTGCTCACTGCAACCTCCACCTCCTAGGTTTAAGCAATTCTCCTGCTTCAGCCTTTGGAGTAGATGGGATTATAGGCACGTGCCACCATGCCTGGCTAATTATTTTGTTTTTTGTTTTTGTATTTTTAGTAGAGACGGGGTTTCACTATGTTGGCCAGGCTGGTCTTGAACTCCTGACCTCGTGATCTGCTTGTCTTGGCCTCCCAAAGTGCGGGGATTATAGGCATGAGCTATGATGCCCAGTAAATCACTTCTAAAGAAAAGAAACAATCTATTTTTTTTTCAGTAAGAACATATTATTATATCCTACCATGATATAATATAGAATCCTTTCACATAAACCAATAGCTAAAATTCTATCATATGGCAGAGTCTGAACTCAGGTCTTCATATAATTCAATTCCTCACTGTGATGGTTAATATTAGGTGTCAACTTGATTGGATTGAAGGGTGCCTAGATAGTTGGTAAAGTATTGTTCTGAGTGCGTCTGTGAGGGTGTTGCCAGAGGAGACTGACACTTGAGTCAGCGGAATGGAGAGGAAGACCCACCCTCAGTGTGGGTAGGCACCATCCAATCGGAGCAACTAAGACAAAGCAGGTAGAAGAAGGTGGGATAAGCTGGCTTGCTGAGTCTTCTGGCTTTCATTTTTCTCCTGTGTTGGATGCTTCCTTCTGCTCCTCTTGCCTTTGGACATCAGAATCCAGGTTCTTCAGCCTTTGGACTCTTGGATTTACACCACTGGTTTGCCAGGGACTCTCGGGCCTTCAGCCACAGACTGAGGGCTGTACTGTCAGCTTCCCTGCTTCTGAGGCTTTCAGACTTGCACTGAGCCACTACTTCTTTCTTCCCCAGCTTGCACACAGCTTATTGCGGGACTTTGCCTTGTGATCACGTAAGCCAATTCTCCCTGAAAAACTCCTCATCATATGTACATATATCCTATTAGTTCTGTCCCTCTGGAGAACCCTGACTGATACACCCACTACATCGAATTTCTCAGAGTAATCAATCTACATAAATGCAAAATATACATATAGCTAACATTTAGTAATGGTTTACTAGGTGTCAAAAACTGTTTTGTTTTTTTTTTTTTTCAGAAGATGAAACTGAGGCCCAGGATCACTTGCCCAAAGTCACACAACTTACAGGTTGCAGAGATGGAACTCATAAAAAGATTAGCTTAATCCTTACGTATGTTTCATACTAGTCTTTACTCTGATTTGGGAACCTAATTGCCTGACATGGAAAGACATTTATTTCTACCAGAAGTAGATGTGGTATTATCTACCTCTACCTTGCCAACAGAACAAGGGCACAGACACTGAATAAACTGTCTGAACAAAAAAGCTGTCTGAATATCCACTTCTAAGTTTTAATTGGTGAATATCAATATTTCATTGAGCTGTTGGGAATCTGGTGGTTTTCCCATAGGATATTGACATTGTCAGAAACATAACAGTAAAGGATATTCCACAACAAGGAGAAAAATGTGAGTATATTATGCAGGTTCTTAATACAATGATAAGTGAATATGTAAGAGAAGGTAAGAAAAGAGGCATCAAGAATACATACATGGATTCTTAATCTAGTGATGACATGTAGCTCCTAACAGCTCCTTACATAAACAGAAATATGAAAAACAAGTATCTGGAGGCACTGGAAAGTGATGAAAGTGATACTGGAGGAGAATTACCTCTTGCAAGAAGGGAATGGTACTGGATGAATTTCCTGATCTTTTACAACCTTCAGCCTGATGCCAAGTTTTGGTCTTTGCCTTGATGGCTAAATTCAGACAGAACACCTGTAGTCTTATTGGCTTGATGTTCAGAGGACAAAGTTTAGAGAAACTAGAGGTGTTGGAAAACAATGGAGAAAATTTCAAAAAGAAGAGATTCAGAAAGTGGAAGCACCCGTTTCTATGTATAAATTCTGCCCACTAGGCAGGAACCAAAAACCAAATACCACATGTTCTCACTTACAAGTGGGAATTGTGATGAGAACATATGAGCACATAGAGGGGAACAACACACACTCAGGCCTGCTGGCGAGTGAAGGGAGAAGATCAGGAAAAATAACTAATGGTTCCTGGGCTTAATGCCTGGGTGATGAAATAATCCATACAACAAAACCCCATGATACAAGTTTACCTATATAACAAACCTGCACATGTACCCTTGAAATTCAAATGAAAGTTAAAAAACAAAACAAAACAAAAACTTCTGCCCAAATGGATTTCTGAACTGTGCACGGGTAGGGAAGACTCCAAGTAGCCCATGCAAGGCTAAAAAAAGGTGTAAATTAACATTTTAGCTGTAAGCCACTGCAGAGAAGGCAAACTTATTGAGTTTAGTCAAGTTAAATGCTACTTGGAAAAAAAAAAAACTAGTACTCTTCAGAGAGAGACAACAGAATGCAGAATCTCTATCATTCACAATGTTTCCAACCCTATCTTAAATTACTCAACATATGAAGAAATAATCCACCAAGAGAAAAAAAAATCTATAGAGACCAACTTAAAGATGACTTAGATGTCAGACTTGTCAGTCAAGGTTTATTTTTTAAACACATATAATGAGCAAAAAGAAAGAAAATCTCAGAACTTTAAAAATGAACTCAGGCTGGGGATGAAGGCTCATACCTGTAATTCTCTTACAATCCACTTGAGCTCAGGAGTTCAAGACCAGCCTGGGCAACATGGTGAAACCCCATCTCTACAAAAAATGCAAAAACTATAGCCAGGCATGGTGACATGAGCCTGCGGTCCTAGCTATTTGGGTGGCTGATGTGGGAGACTTGCTTGAGCCCTGGAGGGGCAGGGTGCAGTGAGCTGAGATCTCGCCCACTGCACGAAGAGTGAAACCCCATCTCAGAATAAAAATAAACAATGAACCGGATATAAAGTCCATAACTGTGTTAGGCTGTTCTTGCATTACTATAAAGAAATGTCTGGGACTGGGTAACTTATTTATAAAATACGTTTGACTGGCTCACAGTTCTGCAGGATTTACAGGAAGCATGGTACCAGCATGAGTTTCTGCTGTGGGCTTCAGGAAACGTAGGAGAGAAAGGGGTGGGGGGAGGGAGGGAGAGAGAGAGAGAGAGAGAGAGGTGCCAGACACTTTTAAACTAAACAAACAGATCTCCCTTGAACTTACTCATTGCCAATGGTATGACACTAAGCCATTCATGAGGGATATATCCTCATGATGCAGACACCTCCCACCACCCCACCTCCAACACTGGAGATCACATTTCAAAATAAGATTTGGCAGCTACACAGATCCAAACCATATCAATAACTGAAAAATATAATATCTGAAATAAACTTTTAGAGCCTAGCATATTGAGATGACAGAAGAAAGAGTAAGTAAATTTTAAATTGCTTAATAATAACCATTTCCAAGCTGAAGAACACAGAGGAAAACTACTAGAAAAAAAAATAAAAATCACAGAAACTCAGGGACATGTGGGACAATATAAAACTATTTAACATATATATAATTTGAGTTTTTGGATGAAAGGAAAGAATAAAGCAAACATTTTTAGGAAAATAATAACAGAAAATTTTTCAAAATTTGATAAAAGATAAATAAACAGATTTAGGACTGTCAGCAACCAAAAGCCATATTCATTGAAAACCACACCTAGGCAGATCATAATCAAACTGCTGAAGACCAAGATTAAAAATAAAATCTTTAAAGCAGCCAGAGCAAGATGGTATATTACCTACAGGAAAACAACCTGAATTATTGCTGACTTCTCATCAGAAACAACGGAGGCCATAAGACAATATCTTTAAAGTGCTAAAAGGTTTTGTAAAAAAAATCCAGGGCTAGGTGCAGTGGCTCAAGACTGTAATCTCAGCATTTTGGGAGGCAGAGGTAGAAGGACTGCTTGAGCTCAGGAGTTTGAGACCAGCCCTGGCAACACAGGGAGACGGTGTTTCTTTAAAAAAAAAAAAAAAGAAAAAAAAAAAAAGAAAAAAAAAAAAAAGAAAAAAAATTAGCTGAGCATGGTTGCATACATCCGTGGTCCTAACTACTTGGGAAGCTGAGGTGGGGGAATCTCTCGGGAATTCAATGCTACAGTGAGCCATGATCATACTACTGTACTCCAGCCTGAGTAATGAAGTGAGACTGTCTCAAAAAAAAAAATCCCTTGAATCCAGCAAAAAATTATTTAAGAAAAATGGTGAAATACATTTCAAACAGATAAAAAAAATTCAGAAGAAATACAGAGACTTTGGCACATGATCAAGCCTAAGAACTTGTCTCTAAAAGAACCATTGGATTAAATAAAGTAAAACCTAAGAATGCAAGTCAATTCTTTCCTTCCTTCCCCTTCCCCTTCCCCTTCCCCCCCCTTCCCCTTCCCCTTTTCCCTCCCCTTCCCCTTCCCCTTCCCCTTTTCCCTCCCCTTCCCCTTCCCCTTCCCCTTTTCCCTCCCCTTCCCCTTCCCCTTTTCCCTCCCCTTCCCCTTCCCCTTCCCCCTCCCCTTTCCCTTCCCCTTCCCCTTCCCCTTTTCTCTCCCCTTTCCCTTCCCCTTCCCCTTCCCCTTCTCCTTCTCCTTCCCCTTTTCCCTCCCCTTTCCCTTCCCCTTCCCTTCCTTCCTCTCTCTTTCTTTTTCTCTTTCTCTCTGTCTCTCCCTCTGTCTCGCTCTCTCTCTTTCTCATTCTCTCTCTCTCTTTCTCTCTTTCTTTCTCCAAAGTCTCACTTTGTTGCCCAAGCTGGAGGTGGTGTGATCTCTGCTCATGACTGTAATCTCAGCACTTTTGGAGGTGGAGGCAGGAAGATCACTTGAGGTCAGGAGTTTAGACCAGCCTGGCCAACATGGTGAAGCCTAAACGTATAAAAATTAGCCAACGGTGTTGACGTGTGCCTGTAATCCCAACCACGTGAGAGGTTGAGGCGGAGAATTGCTTAAACCTGGGAGGCAGAGGTTGCAGTGAGCTGAGATCATGCCACTGCACTCCAGCCTGGGTGACAAAGTGAGACTCCATCTCAAAATATATCATGATAGCAAAAATGATGGTGATAGAGTGATAAATGTTTCAGTGGTCTTCCCAGACATTTTATGTAAAATGAAACAATATTAAGACTAAGTAGATTGTGAAAAGTTAAGAATGTCACATTGTAATCCCTGAAGAAACCGTAAGAAATGGAAAGATGTTAGCTCATAAGTCAACAGATACATTTAGATGGAATTCAAAAAATATCCAGTTAATTCAATAAAAGGCAAAAAAGATGATCCAGAGGAATAAAAATCAGAGTGGACATAGAGAAAACAAGTGGCAGAATAGTAGACCTGAATTGAACTATATCATTGAACTAAATGTATATGGATGAAATAATCCAATTAAAAGGCAGAACCTGTTAGAATGGATTTTAAAAAAAGCGATATCCAACCATATGCTGTCTCTAGTATACATACTTTAAATACTAATAAGAGAGAGGGTAAAATCTCTCTCTTTTGGATGAATCAGAAAGCTACATCCTGCAAACTGTAAGCTTTAAAATGTTGGAGTAGGTATATTAACATTAGACAAAGTAGACATCAAAGCAAAATGTATTATCAGAGATAAACAGGACTATTTCATGATGGTAAAGGGTCCATTATCAGGAAGGCATAACAAATATAAATGTAAATATGCCTACTAATAGTGCATTAAAATACATGAAGTAAAAATCAACAGGATTGAAGAGGGCAATAGAGAAATCCACAGTTCTTAGATATTTTAATTTTCCTTTTTTAGCAACTGATAAAACAACTACACACAAACAAAAATCAGTAACGATATGAAAGATTTGAAAATAGTATCAACCCTTGACCCAGTTGACATTTATAAAACACTTCACCCAACAAGAGCAAAATAAACATTCTTTTCAAGTACGGCATATTCATTATTAATACATGTACCACAGCCATTTGGTGGGCCAGAGCAAGAATCTCAACAAATTTAAAAGAATTAAAATTATTCACAGTGTGTCATCTGACCAGACAGAAATCAAATCAGAAATAAGTTTAAAAATATATATATAACTCAAATTCTTGGAACTTAAACAGCATACTTACAGATAAGTTAATGATCAAATAAAAAGTTACAAAGAAAATTGCAACATATTTTTAACTAAATGATAAAGATACAATATGTCAAAATTTATGGGGGGCAGCAAAAGCAATGAATGCTTCAGGGAAAATTTATAGCTTCATACACATGAGGAAGAAATAAAGGCTTAAAATCAATGGTCTAAATTTTCTGTTAATAAACTAGAAAAAGAAGAACAAATTAATGTCAAAGTAAGTCAGATGAAGAAAATCATGAAAGTTGGAAGCCAAGAATCAGAAAACATATGCATAATTGGGAAAATCAAGAAAGCCAAATCACTAACTAGAAAGATATGTGTGTGTATAAAGGCAGAAGACAAATTACCAATACCAGGAATATTATTCTAGAATAACCAAGAGAAGTTATTCTATAGACACTGAAAGGATAATCATGAAATTAAAAATAATCCATGACATTTTTAAAAATGAAGTAAAATAGAGAAGTTTGAAAAATACAACTTACAAGAACTGAAAAAATATGAAACTGAAAATTTGAATATCTCTATTTCTACTAGAGACATTGAATTAGTTGTGAGAAAGTTTTCTATAGTGAAAACTCCAAAACGAGATAGTTTTATTAGTAAATTCTATTATTTAAAGAAGAAATAATAATGCCAATAATGTACAAATTCTTTTAGAAAATAAAGTAGAAAGAATACTTTTAAACACATAAGGCTAGTATAATCCTGTCATCAAAATCTGACAAAGATATTACAAAGAAAAAAAATACCTCATGAACATAGATTTAAAGTCC
Organism: Aotus nancymaae; assembly: GCF_030222135.1. NCBI lineage: Eukaryota > Metazoa > Chordata > Mammalia > Primates > Aotidae > Aotus > Aotus nancymaae. The sequence continues at coordinate 1,007,181 of NW_026988460.1, forward strand.
TTAACAAAATATTAGCAAGTGAATCAAACAGCATATAAAACGAATGCTCTATCTTGACTTAGCAGGGATTATTCTAGGAAGTTAAGGTTGGTTTAACATTAAAAAAAATCAATTATTATCATTTGTCGAATAGACAGAATTAGGTGAACTGGCTTTTCTATATGACAAAACATTATATACTCATTTAAAAATATCATATTTTATCTCAATATATTATCCTGAAGAGATTTGTAATGGTGGGGGGAGGGCAAAAAGGGGAGAAGGGAGAAAAACTATAAAGGAAAATATACACTCCTATAGTTTGGATGTGTGCCCCTGCCAAAATCTCATATTGAAATGTAATCACCAATGTTGAAGGGGGTGCCTGGTGGGAGGTGATTGGATCATGGGGGTGGATTTCTCATAAATGGCTTAGTGCCATCCCTCATAATACTGTCCTCATGATAGTGAGTTCTTGTGAGATCTGGTCACTTAAAATTGTTTGGCCCTTCAGGTCACTCTCTTGCTCCTGCTCTAACCATGTGGCATGCCTGCTCCCCTTTCAACTTCTGCCATGATTGTAAGTTTCCTGAGGCCACCCCAGAAGCTCAGCAGATGCTAGTACCATGCTTCCTATATAGCCTGCAGAACCATGAGCCATTTAAATCTATTTTGTTTGTAAATTACTCAACCTTAGGTATTTCTTTATAGCAGGGTGAGAACAGACTAATATATATACAGAATAAAGCTTATGAGTTAGTGGCTTATTATTATTACTGTTGTTAACCTTTCAATAATATGTGCATAGAGGAGCTGCCCCTCTATGTAGCTCAGGTATATTTCTTTTTAAAATTCTGGAAACAATCATTTCTAAAGAATCTGAAATGATTTGCACATAACTGCCTGTATGGCACTACTAAAACGCAGTATTTTAAAAAATTATTATGTTTTTCATTGGGGTTCACAAAGAAGGAACTTAAATGTTCAAAAATTAAGGGCTGATGTTGATACAGAGAAAGACAGCAACATTTCCGTAGTATTGTATGAACAAATGAGATTCACTTCTCAGAGTATTTCATCCTGTCATATGGGGTATTACTTACTGGTTAACAGACCAGAGAAAATAATGACACCTGCTAATTTACCCAGGGCTTGTTATTCACCAGGCACTAATCTGAGTACTAGACATGCACTACCTAATTTTATTTTGCTATCTTCTGATAACAACCCTAATGCTAGCACATAAGCATTGCACATAAGCATTGTACAACACATTGTAAATAGGAAGAAAGTGAGGCACAAAGAAGTTTAGTACCTTACCCACAGTCACACAGCAAGTAAGATGGCAGAGCCAGGATCTGAATCTAGGCAGCTGGCTCCAAGCCTGTAGTGAAAATTGTTTAGACATGACTCTGAAAAACATTTTTTATCTGATATTCATATGTCTTTGGTACATTTAATATGCTTCACCCCAAATATCTGATATTCATATGTCTTTGGTACATTTAATATGTTTCATGCCAAACTGTAAAGATTGAAGTACTTATTTATTTATTTATCTGTTTATGAGATGGAGTCTTGCTCTACTCCCCAGGCTGAAGTGCAGTGGCATGATCTTGGCTCACTGCAATCTCTGCCTCCTGGCTTCAAGCCATTCTCCTGACTCAGCCTCCCAAGTAGCTGGAACTACAGGCATGCATCACCATGTCCAGCTGATTTTTGTATTTTTTGGTAGAGATGGGGTTTCACCATGTTGGCCAGGTTGGTCATGAACTCCTGACCTCAAGGGATCTGCCTGCCTCGACTTCCCAAAGTGCTGGGATTACAGGTGTGAGCCTAAAGTACATTTTTATAACTACAAGAATCTATAAAACAAATAATTTAAACCTATTCATCCAAATACGTACTAGAGAATGAAATTAACTCACATATTCCACAAAGGGTGTGGATAAAAGAATACTAAATGTAAGGTGAAATGATTATAAAACAATATTAAATGTAAGGTGAAATCCTTGAAGAAGGCAGAAATGATTGAAGACAGCTTCCTCGGGATAAAACTCAAAGAAATTTCATGAGAGGCATGGGTATATTAGAGCAGATGCTCAATTTGCACAAGAGATAGGGGCTGAAACCTCTCAAACATTTCTGAAAGCTATCCTACCTTATAATGCAGTCAAGGTAATCAACATTTAAGGGTTCCTTCAGACACTTAAGGAGGGTTACCAGACTCACGATATACTCATTGCTAAGGCAGGGCTGGGGATACAGAAGAAAACAGAATCAGGACTTCAGCTCGTGAGCAAGTTCCTTTCAAAGGCATTCTGCTGCTTCCCAAGGCATCTAGAAAATGTTTACTCAGTTTTAAAGTAGATATACAAGAAAAAAACAAACAAATCCATTGAAAAGTGGGTCAAGGATATAAACAGACACTTCTCAAAAGAAGACATATATGAGGCCAAAAAATACATGAAAAAATGCTCATCATCACTGGTCATTAGAGAAATGCAAATCAAAACAACATTGAGATATCATCTCATGCCAGTTAGAATGGAGATCACTAAAAAATCTGGAGACAACAGATGCTGGAGAGGATGTAGAAAAATAGGAACACTTTTACACTGTTGGTGGGAGTGTAAATTAGTTCAACCATTGTGGAAGACAGTGTGGCTATTCCTCAAGGATCTAAAAATAGAAATTCCATTTGACCCAGCAATCCCATTACTGGGTATATACCCAAAGGACTATAAATCGTTCTATTATAAAGACACATACACACGTATGTTCATCTCAGCACTGTGTACAATAGCAAATACCTGGAACTAACACAAATGCCCACTGATGGTAGACCGGACAAAGAAAATGTGGCACATATACAGCATGGAATACTACACAGCCATAAAAAATGATGAGTTCGTGTCCTTTGTAGGGACTTGGATGAATCTGGAAACCATCATTCTCAGCAAACTGACACAAGAACAGAAAACCAAATACCGCATGTTCTTACTCATAGGCAGGTGTTGAACAATGAGAACACGTGGACACAGGGAGAGGAGCATCACATACTGGGGTCAGTTGTTGGGGGCTGGGGCGGGACAGCAGGGAGTGGGGAGGGTGGGGAGGGATAACGTGGGGAGAAATGCCAGATATAGATGAAGGGGGAATGGAGGCAGCAAAGCACCTTGCCATATATGCACCTATGCAACAACCCTGCATGATCTGCACATGCACCCCAGAACCTAAAGTACAATTAAAAAAAAGAAGAAAAAAAAAAGAAAATGTTTACTCAGAGTCTTCTAGGCATCAGGAATATAATAGCTGGAATAAAAACACTAAGCATATTCCAGGCTTTAGAACTACAGGGTATGAGTCAAGATTAAATATTAATATTACATTGTTTTGTGTCCAAATTAAATATTGAGATATGTTGTCAGGAGCTACTCTTCACCTATGACTTCTGCTCCTCCTTCGGGTTTCAGGATGAATACAACTTCCTATTACCTTCCTTTGTCATCTTTGTTAAGGTTTGCAATTGCAGCATTATTTGCCTGCCTTATTAATTATTTATTTACTGTTTACCTCCTCTGAACCAGAAGTCAGGAACTTTGCCAGTCTCACTCAGAACTGCATCCTCATAATGGTGTCTGAATCCTAGGATAATGCCTGGTGAAAAACAGGAGCTTAATAAATGACTAAATGAATGAATATACAAATGAATGAATGAATGATGCAGAACTTAAATGTGGATGTAGGGTGATCAGTAAGCTTCAGTCACTAGGTAATTCACTCATACTCAAATACTAGTTTTACAGGCTACAGTATAAGTGGCTCAGCAAAATTATAAGCAATTATATTCACAAACCTGCTATCTCTTGAATTGCTGAAACTAGAAATATCAAGTGTGCAAACTCAGAATCTTGTGTGCAGCAAGTCAAATCCTAGTGCATATAAGAATTACCTAAGGAGCTTTCAAAATGTCAATTCCTAGCTTCCACTCTGCCTGTGCTAAAATGACCAGTAGACAGAGAATTAGGGAATCTGGAATCAAATCCCAACTCTGGAAAGACTATGTGAACCTGGGCATGGTATTTATCATTTGTTTGCTTCTCTGCAAAATGAGAGAAATAGATTAAATAAATTTTGACTTTCTTTCTAACTGTGTATGTGGGTCTGTATGCATTTAAGCACTGTGTTAGGCCTTACACTGAGTATAAAGAAATGTAATTTATAGTTAAAGTCTAACTGACACAAACAAAAGTTGTATGTATTTACAGAGCATAATGTGATATTTTGATACATGTATATACTATAAAATGATTAAATCAAAGTAATTAACATATCCATCCCCTTACATACTTAAAATGTTTTTGTGGTGAGAACAATTAAGATAGACTTTTTTGGCAATTTTCAAGTATACAATTCATGATTATTAACTATAATCCCCATGCTGTATAATTGGTCTCCAGAGAGTATTCATTTTGTTTAAATGAGGCTTTGCACCCTTTGACCAACATCTCCCCTTCGGAAGAAAATCATTTAAACAAAACAAAAACTAAGCTAAATAAGAGTACCAAATGACAGTTTAGAGTTACCACGTTTCTTGGACCCTAAGATGTACACCTTTCCTTACATATTTAATGTTTTTGAAATTGAGATGCATCTAATGATTAAAATTTTTAAAAAGCTTACAAAGAGGATAAATAAATTGTGACATCGTCATCTTTCCCTGCATATTAAGTAAATGAACCCATTTCTAGAAAGGACACCTCGCATTGCTCCTGTGAATCTTAACTGAACCTGGGGACACCTAACAGTTGCTTTACGCATTTAGGAAACATTTCAGGTGTTTTCTAAAATGATAATACTGTGATGTAATCCTGAAACAAAAATATATCTGGTAAGCAGAGGACTACTGGTAACACAGCAGGCAACACAAATAACAGCAGCGGAATCTGCAAAATTTGTCAGGATAACTCATGAAAATTCAAAGTGAGGAGCTGACATTTTTGATTTATGTATCTTGAAAGGCTATTATGTATCTTGAAAGGCTAGGTTGCTGAACACCTGCCTATCAAAAACCCCTGTCACTTTTAAGAGAAGCTAAATATGTAATTACATTTAAGAAGAAAGCAAAATGATATGCTCAGTCAAATAGAAAATGCAGAGGAAGCCTCAGTATGCTTTAATATACCTCAAGAGGAATCTGTCAGAGAGTATATCAGTGGTTGCCTGGGGATGGGGTAGGGAAGAGGGAAGGAGGGATGACAAAGTGGGTACATAGAAATTTTTGGGGGTGATGGATATGCTCATTATCTTGATTGTGGTGAGAGTTTCATGGGTAAATACAAACATCAACATGTCAACTTATTTATTTTAAATATGTGCATTTTGGTGTACTTCAATTATTCTTAAAAAAACTGAAAAGGTGCTTATTTTGTCAATAATGAAAATCCACAGAGGACAAGGTCAGAGGGATGGATTATTGAAGGCAGTAAGTCATGAGATGACATGCTGAATGATTGAGGAAACTCTTCAGAATCTGAATAACGATATCATTATCACCTTCATCACCAACACTAGCATTTGTTAAGCTCTCACTCTTTGTGGCATTCTACAAGAAATTTTACTGTATCATCTCATTTAATCATCACAACCACGCTGGATGGTTTATCTCACTATTATCTCCATTTTACATTTATTTTATGAAGAAATGAAGGTAGGTAAAGGTTAAAACTTGCCCTGGATTGCAAAACTAATAATGCAAGATCTGAACCAGTCAGAATCCATACTCTTAAACCACTCCTCTAGATGGCCCTTAGCACTGAGAATAAGATACTTAAATGTTGCTATTCGACAGGATTTCTCATGTTGCTAGTTAAGGTTAGAATAAAGAGCAATGACATTTCTTTAAAAGTTCTGTAACTTGATTAAATCATAGATCTAGCAGCCCAATTCACAAAATACAGAATCAGCCCAAATGCCCATCAAGCAATGAGTGGATAAAGAAAATGTGATACTTGTGTGTGTGTGTGTGTTTGTGTGTATATATATATGATATGTGTGTGTATGTGTGTGATATATAGCTGAGAAGTATTCCATAGTATATAAATGAGATATGTATATGATATACATATCATATATAGTATTTGTATATATCTGTATATATATAGTATCTGTGTGTATATATAGTATCTATATATATCATATATATATATCTCATTTATATACCATGGAATACTTCTCAGCCATCTCTCTCTCTCTCTCTCACACACACACGCACACACATATATCATATATATATATATATCTCATTTATTTGTATACCATGGAATAATTCTCAGCCATATATCTCTCACACACCGCCCCCCCATGGAATTCTACTCAGTCATAAAAAAGAACAAAGATAATGATATTTATAGCAGCCTGGATGGAATTGGAGACCATTATTCTAATTGAAGTAACTCAGAATGGAAAATCAAACATCATATGTTCTCACTCACAAATGGAAGCTAAGCTATGAGGGTGCAAAGGCATAATAATAATGCAATGGACTTTGGGGATTCGGTGAAAAGGGTGGGAGTGGGGTAAGGGATAAAAGAATATACATTGGGTACAGTGTACACTGCTTGGGCTGTGGGTGAACTAAAATCTAAGAAATCATCACTGAAGAACCAAATACCACCTGTCCCCCAAAAACCAATTGAAATTAAAAAAGTTCTATAACTTTAAAGGCCTACATGAATATATCAAATATCTGGCATATTAGGGGGTAGCCATAAGTTGAAAGTCTACCCTAAAAACAGTACTTGAGGACTTTGGATGGGTTTGTAGTTTGATCATTCTGTAGTTAGGGTTTTCAATTGTAGTGAGCAAGGGACAGATATGCCTCAATTTTGGTTTAGTATTTCATTACTTTTTAAGAAAACAGATGGTGAATCGAAGAGTCTAGGGGGACTTGGAAACATTAAACATTTCTAAGCATCATGCTCTGTGAGGCGTATATTCTTGGTTGTTGCCTTATTTATATAACATAAAATCTATTATTTTAGCCATTTTTAAGTCTACAACTCAATGATATTACATACACTTGTTGCCTTTTTTCAAAGGTAGTATTTCCTCCTGAGGAGACACTTGCATGGTGGTAAAGTTGCATGCATGCTGCAGTCAAAAAGATTAGTGTTTGATTTCTACTTCTGTCTCTTTCTAGTGTATGACCTTGGACAATTTAAAAACCTCTCTATCCTTCAGTTTCCTCATCTGTAAAATGATGTTGATAAAAGCCTACCAGATAGTACTGTTGTAAGCATTAATTGATATAGTTTCTGGCATGGAGTGAAAGGCTTTCAGTATGCTATAGAAAATGTAGCTATTATAAATCCATCAAATGTTTCTCTAAGTCAGTGGTTCTTAACCTCTTGGAGAAAGGTGAACCTAAGGGGGTCTTGAATTGAACTTGAGGGGTCCTATAAGTGACCTAAAGGATGCATAAGTTCATGTACCTTCCCTTTGTAAGTGTTTGGGAAAAAGATACATAACTTTCATCATATTTACAAAGTAGTATTAGAAATACAATGGTGAAAACAGAAAACTCATTAGAGAAATACATGTAACCAGATCAATCTTGCGTAATCTGCTATTCAGGGGCTTTGACCATTGACCTAAGTTTTCCCCCTTCCCTCTGTAGGGGTTGTGGGTAAGTAGAAGAGCAAAAGGCTTATTCTTTGCCTTAGGGATACCTAATGGTGTTGCATATAATGGGGTATGAGTCAATACTCCCAGGAGTTGTGGCTTGCAGTCTGCAGAGTTTGACCTATTTTTTCCCCATACCCTTGGCATAGTGAAGCTGCATGGTCCCGGGGACACAGTGCTAACTGGACAGCAGGGTTGCTATGGGGGTGTGCATGAGAAGACAAGGAGTTCATAGAGTTAAGATGGCTTCACAGCCTGTGCCCTCACGTGCCTCGCTGGACCCTAGCCTTTCATAGTATAGCACCCTGTACATATGTCTAACAGGATCAGCTGGGGAACTTGCAAATATGTAGACTCTCACTCAGTAGGTCTGGGGTGGGGCTGAGATTCTGTGTTTCTAACAAGTTCCCAGGAGATCACACTTGGAATAGTGAGGCTCTAACCTTTTCATGTTAGTTTACTTGTCTGTTTCCCCAATTGTCTCTGGGCAAAATGAAGGCAAGGGACAGGACCTTATCGTATTCTCTTTCTGAGGGCTTAGTAAAGAGGTAAATTCTTAATAAGTGAATGCTTCATGAGTGTAAGGAAGAAAAGAGGAAAAAAAGGAAGAAGGAGAAAGGGATGGAAGAAAGGAGGAAACAAAAGAAGGAAGGGTCGGGCAAGGTTGTTCACACCCGTAATCCCAGTACTTTGGGAGGCTGAGACAGGTGTATTGCTTGGGCCCGGGAGTTTGAGGCCAGCCTAGGCAAATGACAAAACGCCATCTCTACAAAAAATTAGCCAGGCATATGGTAGCACACGCCTGTGGTCTCAGCTACTTGGGAAGCTGAGTTGGGAGGATCACCTGAGACTGGGGAGGTCGAGGCTGTCACGAGCCATGATAATGCTACTGTACTCCAGCCTGGGTGACAGAGCAAGATGCTGAGAAAAAGAATAGGCCTGGCATGGTGGCCCAAACCTGTAATCCCAGCACTTTGGGAGGCCGAGGCAGGCAAATCACCTGAGGTTAGGAGTTCGAGACCAGCCTGGCCAACATGGTGAAACCCTGTCTCTACTAAAAGTACAAAAATTAGCTGGGCATGGTGGTAGGTGCCTATAATCCCAGCTACTTGGGAGGCTGAAGCAGGAGAATTGCTTGAACATGGGAGGTGGAGGTTGCAGTGAGCCGAGATCGTGCCACTGCACTCCAGCCTGGGTGACAGAGTGAGACTCTGTCTCAAAAAAAAAAAAAAAAAGAAAGAAAGAAAGAAGAAAAAAAAGAATAAGGAAGGAAGGAGAGGGAAGGAGAGAATAGAAAGAATGGAAAAAAGAAGAAAGGTAGTTTTTGAGCAGAAAGGGGTTGTACACTGGAGGTAAGCCTATAGTTGTCATGAATATATACATTTTCTAGATACATTTCTGCCTCTAAGATTAAAGTCTCTTTCCTCTCTGAGACTCGAAGAAGACTCTCTGCCAGATAAAGGGGAGGAAATAGAAGTCACCAAGCTGACCACTAATCAAGAGACTGAAGTTTGTCTCCAAGAGATAATTCTCTAATTCCTACAAAATGAGAACATTTGCTGTATAATGAAATTCATTGTGTAGAACATGCCCTGAGCATAAAAATCTACAAGACACAGACAGCTGCTCACAGGGCCATTTTTAAACACCTTCTTTTGGAGTAGGTTGTTCTTTGACATGGACTGTAAAGTTTTACTTACACAGTTATTTTAGCACCTTTACTGCAAACGCATAAAAATTAAAGCCTCAAGGAAAGAATGAAGGTTCTGAAAATGTTCTTCATAGAGGCAGACACAAACTGGGGTTGAAAAGCCCAATTATCTTCTGTCACTTATATCACTGTAGTTGGAAACAGCTTTAACACCAGGAGTGACCACATATTACCTATCCCGCTCAGAGTCACCACTGGATTTACTTTCTAGTAGATGATTTAACAGACAGAGAATGTGAGTGTCACTGGTTAGAACGTCGTTTCTAGGTGTCACATGATTTCGTCAGGCGATGATGAATCACACTGTGGCTCTCACATCGACTTTCCCATGACCTCTGAGCAACAAGGAAAAGCCTAAGAACAATTCTGGGCATTTGATTTCCCCAACAAAGCAACAGAAGGTCCAGATTAAACTGGCCTCTTTGAAACTTAAAAGGAACCACCATTTGTTATCTTTTAGTAGGGTGAGCTGACTAATGGGCAGTGAATAATCACAACACAATTCACTGATTAAATGTGTAGCCATTGTAAATGCAGATCCAAACCCGTAGAAAGAAATAAATGCAGATCCTTCTTGAGTTTCGCTGATTCTGCTTGTAAGTTTTGTATTTACAAAGAAAGTAAAAACTGCCAAGGCAACTGCCAAGGCAATTTTTAAGAAAGAGCTTAAGAGGAAAAAGCAAACCTTTAGCACAAGTTCTAAATGCAGTTAGCTTATTCAACATTATCTTGTTACGACCCATCTTATGCCACATCCCAAAAAGGGCACAGAAACTGGAAAATAGCAATTCATCCTGACTAAAATGTCAACTGAAACGTCTCAAAGTTGCCATGATGATGATAACGGTGATGATGACAGCAACTAAGTTGCCATCGACGGGGTACTCTAAGTATTCTTCATATATTAAGTTGTGTACTCCTCAACAAAATATAAAACCTGCTTATTAACTCCATTTTTACATGAGGAATCTGAGATATACAGAGTTTAAATAACTTGTCTAAAATTACGTAGGTGGTTAATGGCACAATTTACTCAACTTTGGCTAATCTGGCTCTGGCACATGTGCTTTTGAGTCCTCCTAGCATTGATACTGATGATATGAATATACTAAATGACATGCTCCCATGACACTGCAGATTCCATGGTATTTACTTCAACTGTCTATCAAGTAGCTCTCCTGGCTCTAATAGTCCATAAGATTATGAACCTCATGGAATAGTCTCATTCCATGAGCAATGGCTCAGTAGGCAAATGACTTCAGTTGAAGTGGTTCCGTCCATGTCAACCCAATAAGTGACTATTAAGTCCTGGGTGTGGCACAAGAGAGAAGAGAGGGTGGTGGGGGGAAAAACATTAAAAAACATAGAAAGTTGTCCCTGTCCTTATGCCACATCTTCTAGAAGATGTGCTTGAGCTAAAGATGCTTGGACGTTGAGAGTTTTTGCCAAAGAGGACTGTATTACCACTCTAAAGGGAAGCCAAGAATGATGGAGGCGATTTTCACTGTCTAACATTTTTTCGCCCTTCTATTGGTAACTGTATCCTGAACTTCTTTCAAAGCACCTAATCTCATGTTTCCCCAAGATGTACAGTTTTGCTTTGGTGTCAGAGGATAGGCAAGTGCCCTGAGTTCTGCCATTCAGAGTCATCCTCTTGGGAATTCAAATTTTGAGTAGAGTCATACACGGACAAAAAACTTCAATATCAACAAAAACTTCATGCATTCATCCTTGGTAACTGCCCCCAGCAGATGCCAGAATCCACAGATCTTCAAGTCCCTGCTATAAAATGGCATAATAGTTGCATATAACCTACCCACATCCTCCCATATACATTAATCATTTCTAGATTACTTTTAATACCTAATACAGCATAAATGCTATGTAATAGTTGTTATGCTGTATTATCTTTATTTGTATTTTTTATTGTTGTATCGTTATTTTTATTGGGTGTTCCTGAACATTTTCAATCTGAAGGTGGTTGAATCTGTGGATGCTTAATCTACAGATATGAAGGGCTGATTGCACCGAGTTTGAGAAACTTGATCCAATTCTGCTACCTGGATAACTAGACCCCAGCACTACCCTGCTTTGTGCCCTCTAGATCTTGTTCTTTAAGTGTTGCTTTGATTCTGTGTGATCTCTCATGTCCCTGAACATATTTATTTTTGGCTTATGTTGTCCAGGTTTTGTTCCTGGTAACCATGTAATCCTAACTGGTACACCACAATGACATATTCAGTTATTCTATGTGCCAGTTAACATTTAATTACATGTATCTCAAGTCACTTTATAAAGGTATTGTTGGTAATAAAAGGGAACAATTGGGCAGGATTTAAACAAGCTTGCTGATAAAAGTCAATGTGACAGAATTATTCCAGAAAGAAAATACATTCAAAATTTTCCCCAAACTCTTTCTACATTTATTTAAATAACTGAATTGAATAATGAACCAAGAATCAGAAGACTTAACTGCTAGATCTAGCTCAATGACAAAAAGTCTATGTGACCTTGGGCAAGTCACTTCCCCTGTCTGAGCTTATTTCACACGTGTAAGGTGGAGTAGAGAGGATCTTTGAGTGTTCTTCTCATAAGTCATAAGGTTCTAAATGGAAAAAATGTGCCTTAGAAATTACTGAGAAATCGAGTAGATGCATCTTGAGGCCTCTTTTCTCCCGAAAATGAAGACGTTTTCTTCATGCAGATTAGTAAACAGAGTTGAGTTCCAAATGGACTTCTTTAGGTAGATATCTTACAGTGAGCATGTTATGAAGGACCCAGGCTGTTTCTCAAGCCTGTAATAATCTTCTCATTCTAGAGGAGAATGCCAAAGCCCAGGATTATCAAATAGCTCTTCTGTCACCTGACCGGAACCTAGTTATGGACCAATCCCAAGAAGGTGAGCAATTAGTATCATTTAATTTTTAGCTATTTATAAGTGAATTTCAGATCAATTTCGCTCTTCAAAGGAAATAAAGCAAAATGAATCATAAAGCTTATTGGGTTATTTTCTTGGCAACTATTCAAACTGTATTTCATGTTCAGATATGTTGCCAAAGAGGAACAAAGAAAAGAAAATCTGTCATTTGAAATAAACAGTTTGAATCCTGAAAAGTATTTATCTTTTCCTTTTTTTTCTTTCTGGGACAGAATGTTGCTCTTGTTGCCCAGGCTGGAGTGCAGTGGCATGATCTTGGCTCACTGTAATCTCCGCCTCCTGGGTTCAAGCAAGTCTCCTGCCTCAGCCTTCCGAGTAGCTGGGATTACAAGTGCCTGCTACCATGCCTGGCTAATTTTTGGTATTTTTAGTAGAGATGGGGTTTTACCATGTTGGCCAGGCTGGTCTTGAACTCCTGACCTCAGGAGATCCACCTGCTTCCATCTCCCAACGTGCTGGGATTACAGGTGTGAGCCACCATGCTCGGCCTATCTTTTTATCTTATTTCTTCATCTTATACTTCTCTGACTTCCAAAGGCCACCCAAACCACAAGTCTCCTAAAGCAACTCTGGCTCCGTTTCTGCTTATTCTGGAGTTTATTACTTTTGCAACTTAATGACATCATCGTCCAGTCCTGTAGTCAGTGGCCTTGAGCTGAGCAAAATGGTCTGTTCTTTCAGTAAAAGGCTAAATATCAAAGTACTCTGATCAATTTTACCTGGAGCTAAATTCATCAGATAGGATGAGAAAACATTATTGATGGGAAAATTTACTTCTTTCAAATATTACAGAAACTTAGACACACAAAATTATAAAGGTATAAGAAATACTAACATACTGTTTCCTATACCAATGGAGTTTTTCTTTCAAAACAATTTCAGAAGACATTTTTGCCCAATCATCGATTTTTCTGATTTCATCAATTAACATGATTAAGATGAAATGAGATAACGTATGAAAAGCCATCAACACCACTTTGAGGCTTTGCAATTCCCGCCAACTCTTGAGCTCTGACACTGAACCAGGAACTGTTGTGAACTATATGCAAATCATATTATTTACTTCTCACTGTCCTTCAAAACAGATACGATTACTCTTGTTATTTTCCTGATAAGGAAACTAAATCTCAGAGTGGGAGAGTACTGTGCCCAAGGTCCCACAGCCAGGGAGCGGCAGAGCTGGAGGTCACAGCTAGGACTCCACTTAAGGTTCAAGCTTTTAACTAGTCTGCCATATTAACAAATTCAAAGTGAATCTGAAAGAAAAAGAAAGTGGATTGTGGTTTCTAGCAAACGTTGAAATGTTAACTGAACATTGAAATATTATGCCAAAAGGAAAAAAAAAACCACATTTACCCCCTTAGAAATGGCACTGTCAGGAATGACTGATGCTACTGTTTATGTGTGTATGACACCTGACGTCTGGTCCATGAGCCACCAGCATGTCCCACGATTTTGTACTGGACCCGATGATGTGGAGTCTTCCCAGAGGCATGATTTAGTGGGGCAGGGGTCAGCAGGTCGTTGTCCTTAACGTTGGCTTCTCATCATTGAGAGGTAAAAGCTAGGGTTCTTGTGACCTAAGCAAAGAGTGGCTTTGACTGGAGATTGCATTTACAAGAAGAATCATCTGTGCAGACTCCACGGGAGGGGGTCGCATATTTATCTCCCAAGAATTTGACACAAGTCATTTGTCAGCCACAGTCACATGCGCTTGCTGTTTCCACGCTTGCTCCTTTTAGTCAAAGCAATAATTCCTGGTTTTGAGAGCGCAACTGTGGGGTGCCAGGTGTTGATATTTTAGAAACAAACAGTGGTAAGGGACAGCTGTGGTGGCGGATTTCAATTTTTTTTTTCCACCAAGCTGATGATAGCATACTATGCCAGATGAAATTAAAGAATTTCAGATACTAAGTCTTTGCATCTCCACAATAATGTGTGATTTGTGATGACCTTTCTCTGAGGGACTCCCCCTGGAATTTACCTTCATTCAGAGGCCAGAGCTTCAAAGGACTGTGCTGCAGCACTTAGACCTTGTGAATGCCATCAGAGATCCTTTAGATTTTCCCGTGCTTTCTGTATCGTTCCAGCCTCTTCGCCACTGTGCCTGTTTTCATCATTACCATTCATCAATACGCCCATTTTCATGTCAATTCAAATTCAATGTGACATTTGCTTTCACTTTCCTTTGTGGGTCACTGTCCTTCTGAGCCTCACAAGTGCTGGTTATGGCATGATTACTGCTCTGGGTAATATTCATTTGTGTGTTCTGATTTAATTTAGGGAAAAATAATTCAATAAGATTTCTATGAATTCTTTTGTTTCTTAGGTAAAAGCAGCGCAGTGCTAACAAAAATCACTCCTCCAGATTCTTTAATAGGTAGTAAAATCAGACCCTCAAATAAAGTAAAAGTTTAGTTTGGTACAGGATTAGTGGGACATTACTTGGATTTTCAAAAATAGTTCAGTTTACAGGTTATAGAAAATGCTGTGTTCATGCTGGTACTTAACTCCTTATACAATCTTATGAAAGCTATGTACCTCTGCCCAGAAAAAAACGCAAATATGTTCAAGGTTTCATATACACTTTCAGGGTTTTGTGGATCCAGTGAACACTTTACCATGTATATTGTAGGCTTTTGCTAAGGGAACTTTTCTGTGATAAAATGTTCATAGCCACACTGTGCAATATGGTAGCTATGAGCTACATGTGGCTATTGAGCATTTGAAATATGGCAGATGTAAATGAGGTACTGAATTTTTAATTAATTTTAAATTTAAAGAGCTGCATGTGGCTAGGAGCTACCATATTGGGTGGTTAGCTCTGGACAAGAGGTTCACAGACATCAGATTAAGAACCCTATACATGTAGATTTATTTTTTTAAAGCAGTTTTATTAAGATATAAGTCACATATCATACAATTTGACCATTTAAAGTATGTAATTTAATGATTTTTAGTATATTTACAGTTATGCAAACCATCGCCACAATAAATCTTAGAACATTTCTCTCACCCAAAAAGAAACCCTACATTCTACTAATGGTCATTTCCCATTTTCCCTCAGTTTCTCCTAGATCTAGGTAATCATGAATCTGCTTTTTTTCTCCAAGATTTGTCAATTCTGAACATTCTAGATAAATGGAATCATGTTTTGTTTTTGTGAGTGGCTTCTTTACATCATTCTTTGAAACGTTCTTTTGGATGGTGTTCCTCCGTGATGTAGCATCAGTGATACTGATCGTGATGTATCAGTGATTGTGATGAACAATACTTCATTCCTTTATGTTGCTGAATAATATTTCATTGTATAAATATATCACATTTTGTTTATCCATTTATGAGTTGATAAACATTTGGTTTGCTTCCACTTTTTGGCTGTGATGAATAATGCTGCTATGACTATTCATGGGTATTTGTATGGATGCATGTTTCAAATTCTCTCGGGTATATATCTAGGAGTGGAATTGCTGGATCATGCGGTAACTCATCTGTAACATATTAAGGCACTGCCAAACTGTTTTTCTAAGTGGCTGTACTATTTCATATCCCCACCAGCAACTCATGGCAGCTTCAATTTATCTACATCCTCACTAATACTTGTTATATATACTATTAATTTAAGCATTCTAGCAGTGAGCAAAGTGATATCTTATTATAGTTTTGGCTTGCATTTCTCTAATGACTAAGGCTGTGAAATATCTCTTCATGTGATCATTGACCATTTGTTTATCTTTTTTGGAAAAATATCTGTTCAAATCCTTTGTCAATTTTTTGGTTGAGTAATTGGTCTTCTTATTGTTGAGTTGTAAGCATTCTTTATATATTCTGGATAAGTGCCTTATTAAACAAATATGATATATATTTATGTTTTATATACAAAAGATTTACAAATATATTCTTTCATTTACTGATTGTCTTTTTACTTTCTTAATGGTGTCCTTTAAGGCACAGTTTTTTTTTTTATTTTAGTAAAGCCCAATTTATCTACTTTTTGCTCAATTATACTTTTGATGTCATAGGAAAGAAACCATAGCCTGATCCAAGGTCATGAAGATTTACTACTATGTATTCTTCTAATAGTTTTCTAGACTTAGCTCTTATATTTTGGCCTATGATGTATCTTGAGTTCATTCTTTATTTATGCTATAAGGAAGGAGTCCAACTCTATTCTTTTGTAGGTAGATAACCAATAGTTCTAACATCCTATTTTTTAAAAAAGTTTAATTGAAAAATTAAGATTCATAAATTAAGAAATCAACACTATAGCATTTCCCTTTCCATACAGTTACACAATTGCCTTTTTCATCTGTTCAAATATTTTTTCCTTTTATTTTTAGTTGACATGTAATAACTGTACATGTTAATGGGATATAGAGTGATATTTCCATACATGTATACAATGTACAATGATCAAATCTGGGTAGTTAGCATATCCATTGTCTAAATTATCATTTCTCTGTGTCATGACCATTCAAAATCCTCTCTTCTACCATTTTAAAAATATACACTAGACTGACAGGGATTTGGCAAGATGGCTGAATAGGAACAGCTCTGTTCTGCAGCTTCCAGCAAGACCAACACAGAAGGCGGGTGATTTCTGCATTTCCAACTAAGGTACCTGGTTCTTCTCATGGGGACTGGTTAGACAGTGCCAAAGTCCAGGATTATCAAATAGCTCTTCTCTCACCTGACCGGAACCTAGTTATGGACCAATCCCAAGAAGTGAGCAATTAGTATCATTTAATTTTTAGCTATTTATAAGTGAATTTCAGGTCAATTTCGCTCTTCAAAGGAAATAAAGCAAAATGAATCATAAAGCTTATTGGGTTATTTTCTTGGTAACTATTCAAACTGTATTTCATGTTCAGATATGTTGCCAAAGAGGAACAAAGAAAAGAAAATCTGTCATTTGAAATAAACAGTTTGAATCCTGAAAAGTATTTATCTTTTCCTTTTTTTTCTTTCTGGGACAGAATTTTGCTCTCGTTGCCCAGGGTGGAGTGCAGTGACATGATCTTGGCTCACTGTAACCTCCACCTCCTGGGTTCAAGCAAGTCTCCTGCCTCAGCCTTCCGAGTAGCTGGGATTACAAGTGCCTGCTACCATGCCTGGCTAATTTTTGGTATTTTTAGTAGAGATGGGGTTTTACCATGTTGGCCAGGCTGGTCTTGAACTCCTGACCTCAGGAGATCCACCTGCTTCCACCTCCCAATGTGCTGGGATTACAGGTGTGAGCCACCATGCTCGGCCTATCTTTTTATCTTATTTCTTCATCTTATACTCCTCTTACTTCCAAAGGCCACCCAAACCACAAGTCTCCTAAAGCAACTCTGGCTCTGTTTCTGCTTATTCTGATGAATATTGATGCGAAAATCCTCAATAAAAATACTGGTAAACTGAATCCAGCAGCACATCAAAAAGCTTATCCACCACAATCAAGTCAGCTTCATCCCTGGGATGCAAGTCTGCATATGCAGACATATGCAAATCAATAAATGTAATCCATCACATAAACAGAACCAATGACAAAAACCACATGATTATCTCAACAGTTGCAGAAAAGGCCTTCAATAAAATTCAACACTACTTCATGCTAAAAACACTCAATAAACCAGGTCTTAATGGAACATATCCCAAAATAATAAAAGCTATTTATGACAAACCCATAGCTAATATCATACTGAATGGGCAAAAGCTGGAAGCATTCCCTTTGAAAACCAGCACAAGACAAGGATGCCCTCTCCTCTCGCTATTCTTATTCAACACAGTATTGGACGTTTTGGCCAGGGCAATTGGGCAAGAGAAAGAAATAGGGCATTCAAATAGCAAGAGAGGAAGTCAAATTGTCTCTGTTTGCAGATGACATGATTTAAAATATACAGTGTATTTAGTATATTTGTTAGTATATTTAGAAAACCCCATCATATCAGCCCCCAAACCCCTTGAGCTGATAAGCAACTTCAGCAAATTCTGAGGATACAAAATCAATGTGCAAAAATCACAAGCCTTCCTATACACCAATAATAGACAAACAGCCAAATTATGAGTGAACTCCCATTCATAATTGCTACAAAGAGAACAAAATATCTTGGAATACAACTTACAAGGGACATGAAGGACCTCTTCAAGAAGAACTACAAACCACTGCTCAAGAACGTGAGAGAGGACACAAACAAATGGAAAAACATTCCATGCTCATGGATAGGAAGAATCAATATTGTGAAAATGGCAATACTGCCCAAAGTAGATTCAATGCTATCCCCATCAAGCTACCACTGACTTTTTTTTCATAGAATTAAAAACAACTACTTTAAATTTCATATGGAACCAAAAAAGAGCCCATATAGTTAAGACAACCCTAAGCAAGAAGAACAAAGCTGGAGACATCACACTACTGGACTTAAAACTATACTACAAGTCTACAGTAACCAAAACAGCATGGTACTGGTACCAAAATAGATATATAGACCAATGGAACAGAATAGAGACCTCAGAAATAACACCACACAGCTACAACCATCTGATCTTTGAAAAACCTGACAAAAACAAGCAACAGGGAAAGGATTTCCTATTTAATAAATAATGTTGGGAAAACTGGCTAGCCATATGTGGAAAACTGGCTAGCCATATGCAGAAAACTGAAACTGGACCCCTTCCTCACACCTTATACAAAAATTAACTCAAGATGGATTAAAGACTTAAATGTAAGACCTAAAACCATAAAAATCCTAGAAGAAAACCTAGGCAATACCATTTAGGACATAGGCATGGGCAAAGACTTCATGGCTAAAACACCAAAAGCAATGGCAACAAAAGCCAAAATTGACAAATGGGATCTAATTAAACTAAAGAGCTTCTGCACAGCAAAAGAAACTATCATCTGAGTCAACAGGCAACTTAAAGAATGGGAGAAAATTTTTGTAATCTATCTATCTGACAAAGATCTAATATCCAGAATCTACAAGGAACTTAAACAAATTTACAAGAAAAAAACAAACAACCTATCAAAAAGTGGGTGAAGGATATGAACAGACACTTCTCAAAAGAAGACATTTATGTGGCCAACAAACATATTTTAAAAAAGCTCATCATTACTGGTTATTAGAGAAATGCAAATCAAACCATAATAAGATACCACCTCACGCCAGTTAGAAGGGCAATCATTAAAAAGTCAGGAAGCAACAGATGTTGGAGAGGATGTGGAGAAATACAAACACTTTTACACTGCTGGTGGGAGTGTAAATTAGTTAGACCATTGTGAAAGACAGTGTGATGATTCCTCAAGGATCTAGAACCAGAAATACCATTTGACTCAGCAATCCCATTACTGGGTATATACCCAAAGGATTATAAATCATTCTAGTATAAAAACGCATGCCACATATGTTTGTTGCAGCACTATTTACAATAGTAAACGCTTGGAACCAACCCAAATGCCCATCAATGATAGACTGGATAAAGAAAATGTGTCACATATACAGCACAGAATACTGTGCAGCCATAAAAAAGAATGAGTTCATGTTCTTTGCAGGGATATGGATGAAGCTGGAACCACCATTCTCAGTAATGTAACACAGGAACAGAAAACCAAACACTGCATGTTCTCACTCATAAGTGAGAGTTGAACAATGAGAATACATGGACACAGGGAGGGAAACATCACACATCGGGGCATGTTGACAGGTGGAGGACAAGGGGAGGGATACCATTAGGAGAAATTCCTAATGCATGCAGGGCTTAAAGCCTGGATGACTGGTTGATGGTTGCAGCAAACCACCATGGCATATGTATACCTATGTAACAAACCTGCATGTTCTGCACATGTCTTCCAGAACTTAAAGCATAATTTAAAAAAAAAGACTTTCAAAACAAACACAAAAAAGAAAGTATACACTAAACTGTTATTAAACATATTCGCCTAACAGTGTTACTGAATACTAGAACTTATTCCTTCTGCCTAGCTGTCATTTTATATACATGAACCAACCTCTCCCTAGCTTCCTCCCTCCAGAGCCCTTCTTAGCCTCTAATAACCACTATTCTACTCTCTACTTCTACAAGCTCAATTTAACTCTTTCTTAAAAAGACCATTCTTTGCTTATTGAGTTGTCTTGGTGCCTTTGTCAAAAATCAACTAGCCATAAATGTAAAGGTTTACTTCTGAACTCTCAATTCTATTCTATTGATCTATGTTTATCGTAAGGCAAGTATCACACTGTATTGATTACTATAGCTTTGTAGTAAGTTTTGAAGTTGAAAAATTTGAGTTCTATCATTTTGTTCTTCTTTTTCAAGATTGTTTGGACTCTTCTGGGTCTCCTACATTTCTCTAGGATGAGCTTGTCAATTTGCTTAAAAAAATACAGCTGGATTTTTGATCAAGATTTTGTTGAATCCAAGATCAGTTTGGGAAGTATTGCCATTTTAACAATAGTAAGTCCACTGACTAATGTACATGAATCTTCAATGTTGAATATATTTATTGGAAATTATTTTTCAGCAATTCTGTTCCACAGCTTATTTTCTTTCATTCACTTCAAATTATTTCATATTCATCTGCTAACAGATTATTTTAAAACTTTAATATTTTAAGAATAATCATTATAGTATTTTTCATGACACCTCTATGTATATTTTACTCATTTTTTACTGAGTGTCTACTATGTTCTCTGCATGTTGCTAAGCATTCCTGATTTTAGTAATGAGTCTTCTCTCTTATTTTCCTGGTCAGTCTAGCTAAAGATTTGTCAATTTTTGTTGATCTTTTAAAAGAACCAACTTTTAGTTTCATTGATTTTTTTGTATTTCCTATTCTCTAATTCATTAATTTCTGCTCTAATTTTTATTTCCTTCCTTTTGCCTGCTCTAGGTTTAGTTGACTCTTTTTTTCCCCAGTGTCTTAACATGCAAGGTAAAGCTATTGACTTGATATCTTTCTTCTTTTTTGATGTAGACATTTATAGCTATAAATTTTCCTCTAATAGCTGCTTTAGCTGCATCCCATCAGTTGATAGACTGTGTTTCATTTTCATCCATCTCAAGTGATTTTCTAATTTCCTTGTAATTTCTTCTTTGACCCACTGCGTTTTAGGCATGTAAGTTCAATAATTTAATTATGGAAGAGAAAATACCAATTTCTCTTGCAAATCAAAATCACAATGAGATACCATCTCATACCAGTTAGAACAGCTATTACTGAAATGTCAAAAAATAACAGATGATGGCAAGGTGGCTAATATGGTTTAGCTGTGTCCCCACCCAAATTTTATCTTGAATTGTAACTCCCACAATTCCCACATGTTGCCGGAGAAACTCGGTAGGAGGTGATTAAATTATGGGGCAGGTCTTTCCTGTGCTATTCTTGTGATAGTGAATGAGCCTCATGAGATTTGATGGTTTTAAAAATGGGAGTTTCTCTTCATAAGCTCTCTCTTTGCCTACCGTCACCCACGTAAAATGTAACATGCTCCTTCTTGCCTTCTGCCATGATTGTGAGGCTTCCTCAGCCACATGCAATTGTGAGCTCGCCATTAAACCTTTTTCTTTTGTAAATCACCCAGTCTTGAGTATGTCATTATCAGCAGGGGGAAAATGGACTAATACAGTTTCAGAGAAAAGGGAACACTTATATACTGTTGGGGGAAGCATAAATTAGTTCAACCATTGTGGAAAGCAGTGTGATGATTCCTCAAACAGCTAAAAACAGACATACCACTTGAACCAGCCATCCCATTACTGAGTATATACCCAAAGGAATAGAAATCATTCTATCATAAAGACAGATGCACATGTATGTTCATTGTAGCACTATTCACATAGCAAAGACATGGAATCAACCTACATGCCTGTCAATGACTGATTAGATAAAGAAAATGTGGTAAATATGGCCAGGTATGGTGGCTCACACATGTAATCCCAGCATTTTGGGAGGCCAAGGCAGTCAGATTACCTGAGGTCAGGAGTTTGAGATTAGCCTGCTCAACATAGTGAAACCCTGTCTCTACTCAAAATACAAAAATTAGCTGGGCATGGTGAAACACACCTGTAGTCTTAGCTACTTGGGAGGCTGAGTAGGAGAATCACTTGAACTTGTGAGGTGGAGATTGCAGTGAGGCAAGATTGCACCACTGCACTCCAGCCTGGGTGACAGAGTGAGGCTCCATCTAAAAGAAAAAAAGTGGTAAATATACACCATAGAATACTATGTGGCAATACAAAAGAATGAGATCATGTCCTTTGTAAAAACATGGATGGAGCAAGAGACCATTATTTTTAGCAAACTAACAGAGGAACATAAAACCAAATACCACGTTTTCACTTGTAAGTGGAAGCTAAATAGTGAGAACCTATGAAAACAAAGAGGGTACAACAGACACTGGGGCCTACCTGAGAGTAGAGGGTAAGAGGAGAGAGAGGACTAGAATAACAAAACTACTGGTTACTAGGCTTAGTATCTGAGTGTCAAAATAATTTGTACAACAAACTCTTGTGACACAAGTTTACCTACATAACAAACCTGCACATGTACCCCTGAACCTAAAATAAACATTTTTTAAAAAAGAAAAACATCAATTTGTCATCTGCTATGTTTTGATTTTTAAAAATGAGTCATTTGAATTCAGCAAATAAATGAACTTTCTGTATTTATTTTGTTAATTTCCACTTATCTTTGTACTGCTTCCCCAGCTTTAGTATGCACACAGGTCATCTGGGAATTTTGCTAAAATGCAGATTCTGTGGCTCTGGTGCAGGCCCTGAGATTCTGCATTTATTACAAATTCCCAAGTGCTGCTGATTCTGATGTTCTAGTTTGGTGAACCCGTTTTGAGTAGGAAGGCTCTATGCAACTACTTGGAACGTTCTTCCCACTTATTCTTCATGATTAGGCTCAAAATGGTCCTTTCCCCAAAAGCTCCTGTCCTTTGTCCCTCTAGTCAGAGGTAAATATATCCTTTTCTATAACTTCTAACATCTTCCTCCTACCCTTTATTTGCACTTGCCCCACTCTTTTAATCATTTCTTTATATAATGTTTTCTCCCAAAGGACTGTGAGACTAAGGAGAGCAGGGTCTTGTTGAGAAAACCCTGAGAACTTTGTGCCTCAGTGGCTGAGGGTTCAGACTAGATGCTTATTAACTATCCACTGAATGGATTATAAGAGCTAACACTTTTTTTTTTTTTTTTAATACAAAAGAAAAAGGTTTATTGGGCCTCCAGTTCCACATGTTTGGGGAGGCCTCACAATCATGGCAGAAGGCAAGAAGGAGCAAGTCACATCTTACATGGATGGCAGCAGGCAAAGAGAGGGCTTGTACAGGGAAACTCCCATTTTTAAAACCATCGGATCTCATGACACCCATTCATATAATAGCTAACACTTTCGTATGTCAACTATGTGGCAGTTTAGTGTCAAGTGCTTTGCAGACATCAACTCATTTAATCATCAGACCAGCCCTATGAGGAGGGTCTCATTATTATCCCCATTTTGCATATGGGCACTGAAAATCTTATTTGTGTTCATGATTAGCTGAATTTGTTTCTGGTTCTTTTAGAAAATTAACTCAGTCTAATTTAACTACACAGATCGAATCTCCAGGGGAATCTAATAAATGCTGCATTTTATTTGCATGTATTATGATAGCCAATTCAAAAATAGAGACTGTTTCCTTTTATGCCTGGAGGGATACAGAAACAGATGGACAGAAACATTGATGCTGCTTTCTCTAGCCCTGCCCTTACCGGTGGTCAGTGCATTCCTATGTGGTTAGATCATTTGTCTCCAGCTTGGTCTCCTGGGTTCAGCTTCCTCTCCTCCATGAATCCTCTACAATATGGATTAGATCACGCCACTGCCTGCAATTTTCTCTAATTCATAGGTGCCCTATAAGATAATGTCTAAACTCCTAAGGGATGTTATAAGTATCCTCTCAGCAAATCTCTTTCCACCTACTTTATATACACTCTACTTTTTGAGTTTAGAATGACTAGTCATTCCCTGGACATGGTAAGCTTTTACTTCTTTGAGTCTTGCATACTTTCTTTCCACTGCCTTCAGTGTCCTTCCTCCCTGACCTGACCTGTCCCTTGCCAACTCATCCTTTAGGACCCAGCTCTTACCAGCTCCACTGAAAAATGGTCTCAGTTCCACACTGTGCTCCAGGCTTTTCCCTCTGTGCTTCCTTAAAATCATACACATAACTATGATATTGGATTAATAGTTACCACATTTTATCATAGTCAAATATATATCTATTCATATATTTTCATCACAAGGCTGTGACCTCCTCCAGGGCTAGAAATGTCTCATCCTTTTTTTTTTTTTTTATTGCATTTGCATTTTAGGTTTTGGGGTACATGTGAATAACATGCAAGGTTGTTGCACAGGTGCACACGTGGCAGTATGATTTGCTGCCTCCCTCCCCTTCACCTATATCTGGCATTTATCCCCATGCTATCCCTCCCCAACTCCCCACATGTCTCATCCTTTTAATTCCAGGACCAAACACAAATATTAGGACTCAATGAATGTTATTGAGTAAAAGAATTTGGTCAAAATACAAGTGAATTGAGACTAAGACACCATCCTTATCTACAACTAGAGTTCTTTCCCATTCATTACCAAAGCTTTTCAAGTGCCTAATTTCTATAGCGAGTATCACATCTGCTTTGAATTAGAGTTATGCTTGTGCATGAAATTGTGAGTTCCTCAAAAGGGCTGGAGTTACAGCACATTCATCTTTGTATCTCTCTGCTTACATAGGGAGTGTCTTGCACACAGAAACTGCTCCCTAAAGGTCTGTAGCACTGAAATAAGCTTAACTAGATTCACAGGTTTTAGCCAAGTTATTATAAAGCTTCCCACTATTCTGGGGAAACAATTATCTTCAACACAGGAGTGAGTGATCTATTGCAATGCTGTCTGATGTTTCACACTCTCACATTCCCATGACAAGAGACATCTTTGAAACAGATGGGTGTACTGTCTACTCTGATTACATCAGTCAACCCCCGAACCATATAACAGCTATACAGTGAATGTGAAAAGAGAAGGAGTCATTTTAGAATGCAGAAGTCAATTGCAGAAGTAGTGATTCAGAGAGCAATGAACTTGAATTTGAAACAGTGTTCATAGCTCCACTCTTTTTATCTTTCATTGTATTATAAATGAATTTGTGGATGAATATATGAGCATGGCTTTCTTGATGATTTCTTCACATTGCATCCTCAAACTCACTCTTTTTCTCACTATTTTGCAAGCATTTACTGAGCATCAACTAAGCACAAGGCACTATGCTAGGTACCACTACAATTAAAGATTAGGTAGGGGAAATATAAAATCAGAAAACTTTATTGTGTACTTAAAAATAATATTTTCAATTGCAAATGCAAGAAAAATCATATGCAAATAGCAAGTATAACACCTGTAACTGCTTTAGTCCATATGGGGTTTTAAATTCAAATTTGCTGTTGGATACTGCAAAATCAATAGCTTAGATAATGATTCTAATGGTTATATATTATCAACATTTGCAGCTCTAAGACAGTAATAATTGAAATTAATGTAACTCTTCCTAGGATGAAGACAAATATTAATATGGCCACTGCTTTCCTCACCAAACTCATCTCCTTCCATGCTTCTGATTTCCTCCACATACCTCAGCCACACTGGTTTTTCTTCAGAATCTTGGACACTTTCAGGTTCTACGACAATGCTTGCATATGCTGCTCCCTCTACCTTGAACATCTTACCTTCTCCTCCCCATTCACATGAGAAACCCTATTTATCCTTCATGTCCCAGAGTGGTGTCACTTTCTCAGAAAAGGTTTCCCTGACCAGGTCATATCCTCCACTCACACACCCTCCCAGCACCACAGACCTTTCCCACAGAGCATTTATGGCAGTTATAATTTTGTGGTTGTTTTTAAAAATCTTGTCCTTATTTGCTTTTCTGGCACTTCAATTGGTCTGTAAGTTCATGAAGATAGGGAGACAATTTATTTTTGTTTGCCACTGGTTCAGCAGAGTGAAGGAAATACAGGAGGCACTCAATTTAAAAAAAAAAAAAAAAACTGTTGGCTGAGAGCAGTGGCTCACGCCTGTAATCCCAACACTTTGGGAGGCCGAGGCGGGTGGATCATGAGGTCAGGAGATTGAGACCAGTGTGGGCAACATGGTGAAACTCTGTCTCTACTAAAAATACAAAAAAATTAGCCAGGAGTGGTGGCTCATGCCTGTAAATCCCAGCTACTCTGGAGGCTGAGGCAGGATAATCGCTTGAACCTGGGAAGTGGAGGTTGCAATGAGTCGAAATTGCGCCACTGTACTCCAGCCTGGGAGACACAGCGAGGCTCCGTCTCAAAAAAAAAAAAAAAAAAAAAAAACCGCCACCACCACCAACAACAAAAACAACAACAACAAACTGTTGAATAAATCCTGTGCACTGTAACCTCTGCCTCCTGGGTGCAAGTGATTTTTGTGCTTCAGTCTCCCCAAGAGCTGGGATTACAGGTGCATGCCATCATGTTCAGCTAATTTTTTATGTTTTTAGTAGAAACAGTGTTTCACCATGTTGCCCAGGCTGGTTTCAAACTCCTGAGCTAATCTAGAACTCCTGAGGTAGCAATCTGCCTACCTCAGCCTTTCAAAGTGTTAGGATTACAGGCGTGAGCCACTGTGCCTGGCCTGATTTGTCATTTCAATATTAGTAGCGGGAAATGATTCCATGTTTGCAGATGGATGTGAAACAGTTGAATTGAATGAAAAAAAAAAAAAGCTACAGAACAGGATTGCAGGAGGAGACTCTCAAATGAATATATTCAAAGATGTAAAGTCAAAGTGGATTCTGAAAACATGAAAAATGATAAACAAGATATCCTACATTCAAAGACACTATGGATAAATTATAGGAACCTTCCCCAAAAGCTGTGATGGCAAGAAAATATAGCCCTCGGACCTTTGAAACTAAGAAAAAGAAAACAGTGGTATAAGGCAACCATCTTCACATTTATGGCAGAAATACAGACTCATCCTAGAATGAGCCTGAAAGCCACATGAGCATGTAACTACTTTAGAGATCTGTCAATCAAAACTCTAACTGAATCTACCCTGGAGATTACACCTACCGATGTGAACTATGAACTAAGTGCATCAGTTATGTATGTAAGAGTGAAGTGAGGGTGTGGGCATGTGGAAATGAAACGCTGTGATTCATACACCTGTCAGAAATCAGAATGCTATGCCAGTTGGTGATTTGCCTTAAGCTTCTCTCCCGGAGAGCTCATGTTGCAAAAGATGCCAGTTGTTCTAGTTGATATCACCATTTGTTTGTGGTGGACCACCTAGAATTGGGCCTTAGACTCAGTTATGCATTGAAATAAGTAAGAAAATGGTTCCTTTTTTAGGTTCAAAGAGGCCTGTGGGCCAGCACATTATGTGTATGGTCAGGTGGAATACTCAGATCAATGACAAAACTCTTCTTTATGAAAGCTTGATGAACTCTTGGCTAGGGGTGGGTGAGTGTTTTCCAAAGGCGATTTCCAAAGTCTGCAGGGACTTGGCACAAAGGAACATGGTTCCCTCAGCAATTACAGAACTTTTATAAAGAGTAGGCCTCAGAAAATAAGCTTGTATTCTGATGATTTCAATGCTCAGACAGGAAGCCATATAGGGTATTGCCATGATGGGAAGTCCCCAGGCCCCTGGGATCAGGCTCTTGCCCTGAAATGACCGTCTGATCTGTTTTCCTTCCTGGTCCTCAACCTTATCCTCCATCCTTTCCTAATTCCTGGTACAATGTGCCTTTTTTGCTCTACAAGTGATGGGCTCCTCTGCAACATCATTCTTGTAAAGAGCTTTTGATTAATTAAAGAAGAGACAGAGAGGCTTGGGTAATGAGTCATGCAATTCACCTGTTCATAACCAATTTCATGCCTGCTCTCACCCGCTCAATGGCACACAGTCAACTTCTTAAAGGGCTGGGGTGAATTTTCACACATACAGTCTGCAGAAAATTCTCTGGATACGATGTTAGTGGTAATGTAGTTACTCAACTATATAATACTTAGTGGAATGTGTTTCATCCCAAAGGATGAAATAGAAAAACTCCTTTGGAATAAAATTTGACAATATTAACCAAGCATCAGGAAATATTCATAACCTTTCACACAGTGTTAACATTTTGCTCTTTAAAATCCACTCTAAGGAAATAACTGATAAAAGCTCTATATACAAAGATACTTATTATTGTGTTTTTTATTACAGCAAAGAAATAAAAAGAAATCAAGTAACAAATAGAGGAACTGTTAAATAAAATGTGGTACATCCACTTGTGGAAATTAAGTGGTTATTGTTGAAGATAGTTACCAAGACTAGGAAGCAAACTGAAAAAAAAAAAACGCTTAAGACTTATGTGAAATAAAAAAAATCATAACTTAAAAAGTTAAAATAAATTTAACAAAAGTTAAATTTATATGCTGATCATAAATAATAAAATATACACATCATAAAATGCAAGAAGGAAGTATATTAAATTGTTCCCAGGGGTGTTTTAAATTGTGGAGTTGTCTGTTTTTATCCTCACCTTTAATACAGTCTAGTGAGTCTAATTTTTTAATTGTATTTTAGGTTTTGGGGTACATGTGAAGAACATGCAAAATTGTTGCATAGGTACACATGTGGCAGTGTGATTTGCTGCCTTCCTCCCCTTCACCTATATCTGGCATTTCTCCCCTTGCTATCTCTCCCCACCTCCCCACCCCCTGCTGTCCCTCCCCTATTTCCCCCCAACAGACCCCAGTGTGTGATGCTCCCCTCCCTGTGTTCGTGTGTTCTCATTGTTCAACACCTGCCTATCAGTGAGAACACGTGGTGTTTGATTTTCTGTTCTTGTGTCAGTTTGCCGAGAAATGAGTACAATTTTTTTTAAAGAGCTTTAGAGAAACATGATTCACATACCAAAATGTTCACTCTTTTAAAATGTACAACCCTGTGGTTTTTAGAATATTCACAGAGTTGTGCAAACATCACCACCGTCTAATCCCAGAACCTTTTCATCATCCTTTAAAGAAACTTGGTACCCTTTAGTAGTCACTCGCTATTTTGTCCCCCGCACCCCCAGCCCATGGCAACCACGATTCTATTTTCAGTCTGTATGGACTTACCTATTCTGAAGATCCCAAACAAGTGGAATTATACAACACGGCCTTTGAGGTTGGCTTCTTTCATTTAGCATAAGGTTTCAAGGTTCATTCATATTGTAGCATATATCAATGCTTAATTCCTTTTATGTCAGATAATATTCCATTATTTGGACATACTATATTTTATTGATCCATTTACCAGGTGATGGACATTTGGATTATTTCCACTTTTTGGCTATTATAAATACTGCTGCTATAAACATTCAGTTACAGTTGATCATTTTCATTTACTACAGGTATACATCTAGGAACAGAATTGCTGGGTCATAAGGAAACCCTTTGTTTAACTTTTTAATGAATTGCCAACCTCTTTTTCAAAATGGTGGCACCATTTTATGATCCTGCCAGCAATGTGTGAAAATTCTGTATCTTTACTTTGCATGGGAAACAGTTAAATG
The DNA here is from genome assembly GCF_030222135.1 of Aotus nancymaae. Lineage (NCBI taxonomy): Eukaryota > Metazoa > Chordata > Mammalia > Primates > Aotidae > Aotus > Aotus nancymaae. The sequence goes on from NW_026988460.1 coordinate 1,037,095, forward strand.
AAAATTTCCTGAGAAAGTACAATGATAGTTAGCAGAGGCTGGGAGGGTAGTCGGGAGAGGGGGATAAGGCAAGGATGGTTAATAGGTACAAAAACACAGTTAGATAGAAGTAATAAGATCTAGTGTTAAGTAGCACAATAGAGTGACTGTAGTTAACAATAATTTATTGTATATTTCAAAATAAATCAAAGAGTGAAACTGCAATGTTCCTAACACAAAGAAATAATAAACGCTTGAGGTGATGGATTCCCCAATTACCTTGATTTGGTTATTATACACTGTATGTTTGTATCAAAAATATATACCCCGTAAATATGAACAACTATTATGTATCCATAACTAAAAATGAAAAATTACATTAAAAAATCATTTCATGACACAAATCAAAGCTTTGAATTTGCACCCTTTGTGTGACATATTCAAATTGTAACTACTCAAGTGGAATGGAACCCATAACTCCCCTGTCCTTCCCTCCTCCCACCTGCTAAGAAAATAACAGAAACTGGTATGGCCCTTGCCTGGGAAGCGAACATAAAACCCACGCTGGAAGGACACTCCAGTTACCCAGGCCATGTGGAGTTTACATACACATGCACAAAACAAGCTCTATTTAAAATAAAAACGCAATCATACTAACAAAACACAAGAGAAAATTAGCCACCTTGGAGCAAGAATCAGCAAACAGATAAACAAAAACAACAACATAAATAAAACTGTAGGATTAGAACCATAAGGACTTCTGATAAACCTCTAATATGATGGAGACAGTAAATTGAATATATTTAAAATTATGAAAGGGATAAAAGGAGTAGAAAGCAAAAGGAGAGAACACAACGCACAAATCAACATCCAGCGTATTCGAAAAATAACCTGGTAGAAAGACAAGAGGGCAGGTTCCCAGCAATGTGAAGAGAATAGTCGGGGTGAAAAGAGAGGAAAAAGCCATCTGGGCTTATAAAAATGTGCCTGTTCCTCAGCGGCTGTGTTTTAGTTTCATGGCATTAAGAAATACAATATACTTCTTGGTAAATAGCATTGTACTTGACTACTTACACTCTTATTCCAAATAACTCCAACAGCTGTATTTCTTCAACCTTTGGCAATGAGTTCTATAATTAGAGTGTGGTAATGGATCCTGGATCAGAAGTCAGAAAAGCGTAACCAGGTGTCCTTGCCACTTAGTCCCTCATATTTTGGGGACCACATATCTCTGATGATGCCGCTTCATCTCTTATAATGGTTCACTTTATCTTAGCTCTGAATACTACCATCTGAATTCAACTTATTCCTTCCTTGTTATTTTCTATAACAACCAAATATAAATAACTAAGGCAGAGATGCTGCTCTGTTCTTAAACGTTTTCCTCCTTGGGAAGCTGGCACCCATTTTCCCAACTTAGAAACATATTTTTTAGCTTTCTATTTCAGAAATTTTCATATTTTGTAATCAATGGATTCTTCAGTGACAGTGATCTGTGTACAGTAATGTATAGCCCCTTCTGGCTATTCAGGTCTTTGTCATGCATTCCGATAGATCTATTTTACTATTCCTTTTTTGAACAGTGAATGCTCCCACTTTGTGTCTTACTCCCTTTTTCCCCAAAGTCATTCTGGTCATTTGCTTTGTGCTCCACTTGAAAGAGAAAAAAAATGCTGGCTATTCTTTAAGAAACTTATGGTTGATTGTGAATGCATGACATATATTTTTACCTTAGAGAAAACCTAAATGTCTCATGTTAATTTTTGGACAAACTTTAAAGTTGACCCTTGAACAGGATTCTCAGTATTAACATTTTTACTTTATGTTCTTTACAAATGTCTCCAGAACAATTTAAATTAACAGCTCCTCAGAATCATTGTCCTTACACTCTATCTGAGGACAAAATATATTCTTACTCTTCAAAAATGCCAAATTCCTCGAGTTAGAATTCATATCTTTTTCCCCAGATACTTGGGAAAAGGAATTTCTTTTTATTTTTTAAAATAAAAATTCTTATTAGAAACACAGCCACAGAAACTCATCATGTGCCAGTGATTGAACACTTAGGGTGTTGACAGTCTTGCTATCTGTATTTAAGTTTGCTGAAGAACACTCTGCCCATGGAAGTACCAGATCTAGTATTAGGAGGCCTTTGGAAACTTCTCCTGCTGTAAAATCATTGGAAGTCACTAAGCTTTCTACTCACAACTGAGTCTTTTCTGAATCCAATAAGAAGTGGTCCTATTCTGTCAGAGCAGGGTCTGGGTCCTCATGAATCAGTTCCTTTGTTGGTGCTGTGAATGTATGTGTTGGGCCAACTGAACTGAGACCAAATTAGGGGCACCTGCATGACGTAGTATAATCAAACATAGTTACTTCAATACTCTATGTAAAAATAACTACATGAAGAACTTCCAGATCAGTGAAGAGTAAGGACCTCTGAAAATCTGCTTATCCATAAAAGCAATGAGAACACTGACAAAAAGTTGTCAAAATCAACTTTTTCAAAATGGAACTCTGGAAATTAATTAATGAAATTAATTAATGTTCCTTTGCAACAATCCAAGGAGCATTTTTAAAAAAGAATGGCTGACACTCAGTAAGAACAGTGAGTTTTGTGGCATTTTAACATTCCCTAAACCCATCATGTTTGCCCCAATTTTATGACAGCCTTGAGAACCAACAACCTCACAATTAGGGTAGCAGTCACTAGAGAGGACAGAGTGAGTTTAGAGCTCCCCAAAAGCATCATTCCTAAAGAATTTTCCAATTTTACCTGTTTGGCAACTCTTTGGAAATGCCCCTTACAGAGCTCATATTTATTTGATCTGACTCAGAGCTTTCTCAGTGCAAACAGCCTTTTCCGTGGGCATCTGCTGAAAACAATCAGCAGTCATTGTTTAACATCATAGCTGCCAGAGGTGAGGATATCAGTTGGGTCAAACAAAAGGCTAACAAAAAAACCGAAAAGGAAAAGCAGTAGGATGAAACCCCATGGGGAGTTTTGAACAGCTCTAATATACTCCAGGGAATCTAGAAGACCACATGCATGTACATGGCTGTATGCAGGCCAATAAAGGACTAGAGAAGGCCTTTATCTCTTATCTCTAGCAGATCTTGAGGCCCAAATCAAGCAGGAAGTGAAAGCTAAAGCAGGAAGGTAAAATGTCCCAGAACATTGAAGGCATGCCCAAATAGGTTCACAAAGCCAATCAGCCAGGGCTGGGAGATTTATTTGTTCAAGGCATTAAAGAAATATCTAGCCAATCATTAACTGACTACAAAGTCAACCAAACTGAGATTTCAGTAGCCATATGCAACAAAGAATACAAACAGTAAAGCAGTCATTTAGGAAAGTCACTTAACAAACAAATGGCAACAACAGTAAGAACAATACTAAAAAGAAACCTTAAGAAGGTGAATCTGATTATAAGAGTTGCCATATTACATTTAAAATATCTAGTTTATAGAAAAAAATTGTGAGCAATATAAACAAATAGAAAAGTATGACCTTTACACATGGGGAAAAAAAATCAGTCAAAAAAGACTGTCCCTGAGGGAGCCTATACAAAAACTAAATTTGCTCATCTGAAGAACTAAAGACCACAATAAATAAAGACTTTTAAGAAAGTATGTGTATAATGTCTAACAGATTGTCAATAGGGAAATCAGAAAATATAAAGAAAAAACAAATAGAAATTCTGGAGTTGAAAAGTACATTGGCGGAAATAAAAAATTCACTACAAGAGCTTAACAGCAGATACATTCTGTCAGAATAAAGACTCAAAAACTGGGAGATAAGTCAATTGAGATTATCCAGTCAAAAAAGGGAAGCCAGAAAGAATGAAATAAGATTAACAGAGCCTTGGAGAACCATATTACACCATCATATATTACCAATATATGCACAATGGGAGGTCCTAAAAGAGAGAAGAGAAAGTAGAAAATTTTTTTTGAAGAAATAATGGCTGAAAACATACATATTCGATGAAGAATGTTAATCTATATATTCTAGAAACTCAAAAAACCCTGTAGGGTAAACTCAAATAAATCTACACTTGGCACATTATAACCAAACTGTCAAAAGCCAAGGCCAAAGAAAGTTTTGAAAGTTGCAAGAGAGAAGTGATTCATCATATGCAATAATTTCAATAAGATTAATCGCTGATTTCTTAGGAACCGTGAAAGTCAGAAGTCAGCAGATGACATGCTCAAAGTACAAAAATATTATCAACCAAGAATGCTTTGTTTTACAAAATTATTCTTTTTTTTTTTTTTTGAGACAGAGTTTCGCTCTTGTTACCCAGGCTGGAGTGCAGTGGTGCGATCTCGGCTCACCGCAACCTCTGCCTCCTGCGTCCAGGCAATTCTCCTGCCTCAGCCTCCTGAGTAACTAGGATTACAAGCACACACCACCATACCCAGCTAATGTTTGTATTTTTAGTAGAAATGAGGTTTTACCATGTTGGCCAGGCTGGTCTCAAACTTCTGACCTCAGGTGATCCACCTGCCTCAGCTTCCCAAAGTGCTGGGATTACAGGCATGAGCCACCGTGCCTGGCCAATTTCTTTGTTTTTCAAGAATAATTTTGTCTCACGCCTGTAATCCCAGCACTTTGGGAAGCTGAGGTAGGTGGATCACCTGAGGTCAGAAGTTTGAGACCAGCCTGGCCAACATGGTAAAACCTCATTTCTACTAAAAATACAAACATAAGCTGGGTATGGTGGTGTGTGCTTGTAATCCTAGCTACTGGGGAGGCTGAGGCAGAAGATTTAATTGAATCCAGGAGGCAGAGTTTGCAGTGAACTGATATCACACCACTGTACTCCAGCCTGTGCAACAAAGCGAGAATCCATCTAAAACAAACAAACAAAAATAAAATAAAATAAAATTAAAACACTATTATATTTGGTCAAAAAGTGAGTTTCTTGCTATCAGACCTAGCATGTACATTGTTAAGGTTTTGACTCCAATCTCTGGCTCTCAGACAGCATTTCTGGATACACCCAGGGCCTGGGGGAACTTGGGCAAGGGCCAGTGTTGCGCTGGATTCAGGTCTGACACAGTGCACCCAGTGGTGGTGGCCACAGAGGTGCTTGCATCACCACACCCCCAATTTCAGATGGTTCATCACAGAGCGAGATACTGCATTTGTTTGGGAAAAAGTAAAGAAAATGAATAAGAGTCTCTGCCTGGTAATCCAGAAAGTTTTTCTGGATCTTATCTGAGACCACCAGAGCAATACCTCTCAAGACTGCAAATACCATAGTGTTATTGGGCTTAGGGCCCATGTCCCTTCGAATACCTAAAAAGCCTTCCCAAGAAGGACAGGCACAAACACGCCCAGACTGAAGACTATAATAAATACCTGACTGTGATGCCCAGACACTAACAAAACATCTACAAGCATTACCACCATCGAGGAAAATATAACCTCACCAAATAAAAGGTACCAGGAACCAATCCTGGAGAAACAGGGACATGACACTTCAAACAAAAAAATTCAAAATAGCTGTTTTGAGATAACTCAAAGAAATTAAAGGTAACCCAGAGAAATCATTCAGAATTCTATCAGATAAATTTAACAAAGAGATTAAAGTAATTTAAGAATCAAGTAGAAATTCTAGAGTTGAAAAATGCAATTGACATGCTGAAGAATGCACTAAATTTCTTAATAACAGAATTGATCAAGCAGAAAAAAGAATTTGTGAGCTTGAAGACAGACTATTTGAAAATACACAGTCAGAGGAGTTAAAAGAAAAAAAATACAAAACAATAAAGCAAGCTTACAAGATTTGGAAAACAGCCTCAAAAGGGGCAAATCTAAGCTACTGGCCTTAAAGAAGAGGTAGAGAAAGAGATGGGATAGTAACTTGATTCAAAGGGATACAATCAGAGAAATTTCCAAACCTAGAGAAAGAGATCAACATTCAAGTACAAGAGTGTTATAGAACACCAAGCAGATTTAACCCAAAGAAGACTACCTACAGGCATTTAATAATCAAACTACCAAAGGTCAAGGATAAAGGATCCTAAAAGCAGCAAGAGAAAAGAAACAAATAATATATAATGGAGCTCCAATACATCTGGCAGCAGATTTTTCAGTAGAAATCTTACAGGCCAGGAGAGAATGGAATGACATATTTAAAGAGCTGAAGGAAAAAAACACAACAAACTTTTACCATAGGATATTATTATTTAAGCGTGATAGAGAAATAAAGACTTTCCAGACAAACAAAAACTGAGAAATTTTATCAACACCAGACCTGTCCTACTGGAAATGCTAAAGTGAGTTCCTCAATCTGAAAGAAAAGGACATGAATGAACAAGAAGAAATATTCTGAAGGTACAAAACTCATTGGTAATAGTAAGCACACAGAAAAACACAGAATATTACAACACTGTAACTATGGTGTGTAAACTTTTCTTAAGTAGAAAGATTAAATGGTGAAACAATCAAAAATAGTGACAATAATTTTTCAAGGCATAGACAGTAAAATAAGACATAAAGAGAAACAACAAAATGTTAAAAAGTAGTGGGGGATGAAGTTAACCTAGTAGTTTTCTTTTTGCATGTTTATTTATTTGGGCAATCAGTGCTAAGTTGTAATCAGTTTAAAATAATGGGTTTTAAGATAGTATTTGCCTGGCTCATGGTAATCTCAAATCAAAAAACATAAAATTGATATACAAAATTAAAAAGCAAGAAATTGAAGCATATTACTAGAGAAAATCACCTTCACTAAAAGGAAGACAGGAAGGGATGAAAGAAGGCAGAGAAAACCACAAAACAACCAGAAAACAAATCACAAAATGGCAGGGGTAAGTTTCTACGTAACAACAATAACATGGAATGTAAAAGGAAAAACTCTCCAATCAAAAGACATAGACTGGATGAATGGATGAGAAAACAAGACCCAATGATCCACTGCCTACAAGAAAAACATGTCACCTATAAAAACACACATAGCCTAAAAATAAAGAAATGGAAAAAGATATTCCATGCCAATGGAAACCAAAAAAGAGCAGGAGTAGTTAGATAAAATAGATTTCAAGTCAAAAACTGTAAGACACAAAGAAGGTCACTATATAGAAATGAAGGGGTCAATTCAGCAAGAGGTTATAACAATTATAAATATATATGCTCCCAAACTGAAGCACCCAGATATATAAAGCAAATATTATTAGGGCTAGAGAGAGAGACAGATCCCAATACAATAATAACTGAAGACTTTAACACTCCACTTTAAGCATTGGACAGATTTTCCAGCCAGATAACCAACAAAGAAACATTGAACTTAATCTGCACTATAGAACAAATGGACCTACTAGCTTTTTATATACATTGGGGGAAAGTCAGTGTCTTCAGTAAGTGGTGCTGGGAAAATTGAATATCCATATGCAGAAGAATGAAACGTGATACTTGTCTCTTGCCTTATACAAAAATCAAATCATAATGGATTAAAGAGTTAAATCTAAGATCTCAAACTATTGAAACTGCTACAAGAACACATTGGAAAACTCTCCAGGACATTTGTCTAGGCAAAAATTTCTTGAGTAATACCCTGCAAGAACAGGCAACTCAAGCAAAAATGGACAACAGGGATCAAATTAAATTGAAAAATCTTCACAGCAAAGGAAAGCATCAACAATGTAAAGAGACAAGCCATAAAATGAGATAAAATACTTGCAAACTATGTGTCTAACAAGGAATTAATAACGAGAATATATCAGGAGCCCAAACAACTATGTAGGAAAAAATTTAATAATCTGATTAAAAATGGGCAAAATACGTAAATAGATATTTCTCAAAAGAAGACATACAAATGGCAAATAGGCATATGAAAAAGCATTCAACATCACTGATCATCAGAGAAGTGTAAATCAAAACTACAATGAGACATCGTCCCATACCAGTGAAAATGGCTTTTATCTAAAACTCAGGCAATAACAAATGCTGGAAAGAATGTGGAGAAAAGGGAACTTTTGTACACTGTTGGTGAGAATGCAAATTGGTGAAACTGCTGTGGAGAACTGCTTGAAGGTTCCTCAAGAAACTAAAAATAGAGCTACCATATAATCCAGCAATCCCCCTGTTAGGTATATACCCAAAAGAAAGGAAATCAGTATATCAAAAAAATATCTGCACTCCTGCGTCTGCTGCAGCAGCATTCACAATAGCCAAGATTTGGAAGCAACCTAAGTGTCCATCCACAGGTGAATGGACAAAGAAAATGTGGTACATATACACAACGAAGTGTTCAGCATGAAAAAGGAAATGAGATTCTGTCATTTACAACAACATGAATGGAAGTGGAGGTCATTATGTTAAGTAAAATAAGCCAAGCACAGAAAGAAAAACATCACATGTTCTCATTTATAGTATCTAAAAATCAAAACAATTGAACTCATACAGATACAGAATAGAAGGATGGTTACCAGAGCCTGAGAAGGATAGTGGGGGACTGAAGAGTGGAGTGGGGATGGTTAATAGGCACAAAAATATTATTAGAAAGAATAAGATCCAGCATTTGATTACCCAACAGAAGGACTGTAGTCAATAATTCAGCTGTACATTTTAAAACAACTAACAGAGTGTAATTGTATTGTTTGTAACACAAAGGATAAATACCTGAGGGAAGGGATACCCAAGTTTCCATAATGTGATTATTATGCCTTGCATGCATAATATGTACTGTACTAAAATGTGTACTTCATAAATATATACACCTCCTACATACCCACAAAAATTAAAAATAAAAAAATTATTTTACAAAAGCCCAAGCTCATATAGCCTCAATGGTAAAATCTACCAAATATGAAGGAATAATTATTACCAAGCATTCATAAACTGTTTCAAAAAAATGGAAGATGAGGGAACACTTCTCAAATCATTCTATGTGGTCAGTATTATCCTTATACCAAAATCAGACAGACATGACAGGAAAACTACAGGCCATTATCTCTTATGACTATACATGCAAAAATAACCAACAAAATACTAGCAAACTAAATCCAGAAACATAAAGGGATTATAAGCCACAACAAAGGTACAGAAGCTTAATTTAACACAAGAAAATCAATGTAATATACCATATTAGTAGAAGGACAAAACTTACACAATCATCTTAACAGATTAAAAAAAAATCACTTGACAAAACCTGACACCCTTTCTTGATAAAACATTACATAAACTAGAAATAGACGGAATTTCCCTAAACTTCTCAATGCTATCTATAAAAAACCTGCACCTAACATTATACTTAATGGTAGAAGTCAGAAAGAGTTTCTGCTAAGATTAGGAACAAGATAAGGGTTTCTGCTCTTGATAACTTTATTCAACATCCTTCTGGAGATTCTAGTAAGGGCAATTAGTCAAGAAGAAGATATAAAAGACACATAAATTAGACCAGGCATGACAGCTCACGCCTATAATCCCAGCACTTTGGGAGGCCGAGGCCGGTGGATCACGAGGTCAAGAGATCAAGACCATCCTGGTCAACATGGTGAAACCCCATCTCTACTAAAAACACAAAAATTTGCTGGGCATAGTGGCGCACACCTGTAGTCCCAGATACTTGGGAGGCTGAGGCAGGAGAATTGCTTGAACTCAGGAGGCAGAGGTTGCAGTGAGCTGAGATCTCACCATTGCACTCCAGCCTGGGTAACAAGAGCAAAACTCTGTCTCAAAAAAAAAAAAAAAAAAGACATATATATTGGAAATAAATAAATAAAAGGTATATACATTTTCAGACCACATGACCTTATTGATAAAAAATCAGAAGGAATTCACTAAAAATTATTAGATCTAGTGAGGTCAGAAAGGTTGAAGGATACAAGGTCAGTAAAAAAATCAATTGTATTTCTAGACACTAGCAATGAACAATTCTAAAATAAAGTTAAGAAAACAGTTACATTTACAATAGTGTAAAAAAGAACAAAATACTTAAGAATAAATGTAATGAAAGAAGTGTAAAACCTATCACTGAAAACTGTAACATTTTTTAAAGAATTTAAGATCTCAATAAATAGATGACATCCCATGTTCATGAATCAGTAGATTTAATATTGTTAAGATGGCAGTATGTGCCAAATTGATAGACAAATTCAACCTAAGCAATATCAAAATTCCAGCTGCTACTTATGCAGAAATGGACAAGGGTATCCTAAAATTTTTTTGAAAATGTAAGGGACCCAGAATAGTCAAAACAATCTTAAAAATAACACTCTTTTTGAGGTGATGAAAATGTTCTAAAATTAGATAGTGGTGAAAGTTGCATAACTCCATGATCATGCTAAAAACCACCAAATTATATACTTCTATAAGGGTGAACATTTTGGTATGTAAATTTTATCTGAATGATTTTTTTTTTTTAAGTCCCCAAAACCTGTGGCAGACATGTCAGGGCAAATGTACTGATGGCATGCAGTTTATTTTAGTTTCTTCTTATTTGTTTCACATTAAGAGATGCTGGAGTATTTGTGCTATGTTTAGAATCATTGATCCAGAGTTATTTTCTAGAACAGTTTATGTCTCAGTTCAAAATCATTAGTCACTGCAGAAATTGGTGTTTCTAAGAATTTTTTAGTTTGGCCATAAAGAGCAACATTTACCAGTTGTGATCAATTCTAGTTCTTCAATGATACCATAATTCTAAGGATCTTATTGATACTTATAAGAGCTATATTTTGCATAGTCTTCAACATATAAAAAAGTGCATAGATGGGAAAAATTGTTGAAAATAGACCAGATATCACAGTTTTTCACTCTCTTGGTGAAAATCAAGGAAACACATTCAAGTAGTTTTCCTATTCCTCTATGCCACGTGTTGGTCTTTGTAAGATCAGCTTAACTGGACTCCTAAATTATGAATTGCTGAGTTTCACAAACACTAGGTTAACAAGCTTCCAAGGATAAGTAATGAAATAAATATTTCATGGAGAGCTGCAGGCCTAGATCTCTAAATCTAATTTCAGATTCCATCCTCCTGCTTTCTTCCTTTTTGACTTCTTGAATTTAGTAGACAAAGAGAAGGAAAAAAAGCCTAAGGCGATTTGAAGAAACCAGTTATCACACACTGAAAGATTCTTTTAAGGCATCTTATGTCTTCCTGAGAGAATATTAAAGGAAAAGAGCTTTGCATATGAAAATTTGTGGCAGAGATAAACCAATAATTAGGAGCTAGTTATTTTAGCTCCTGATAATTAGCTAAGATGGCATCAGCCTGAGATAACCACTAAGTCTCCTCTCCTGGAAAATTAGCACTAGTATTAGAGTCTCTTTCCAGGGAAAAGTCACTTCATGACACATAAAATTGTGACAGGCAGAGCCCTCTGTATCAGCTGAGGTTGGTGCTGTGGTACGCACAGCAAGGAAGAGGATCTATAAGCAATGCCAATGGAAAGAAGATTCCCTTGTGTTAAGATTGACAGAAAATACATATATAAATGCAAATATTGCAAGGCATGGCCCAAAAGATGGTGGAGCTAAAGATGAAGGAAGTTGTGTGGAGAACATACATGGAATTATTCATAAAATTAAAAACAAGTTAGCTGTCTTTTACCGAACACTTGCTATGTCCTCATTCTTCATACATATTGTCTTAGGGGTAGATGCCATTATTTCTATTTTAAGTGATAGAAACTAAAGTTAAGGGAGATTTATTAACTAACCCAAGGTAACCAAGTTGGTAAGGTTTATTTGAGATTTGCATCAAAGTGTGAGATTCTAAAGCCTATCTACTTGACTATAATCTTGCATTGCCTCCCTAAATAAAAAATGGATCTCATCTAGTGAAGAGGTCTATTAGAAGGACAAAGGCTAACATTCTTTGTTTGCTTCCCATTCCCAAACAACTATCAATAGTGTCCTATTTCTTCCATTCTGCAAATATCTGTTAAATGCCTATTTGTGCTATGTGCTTGAAACATAGTCTTTAAAAGACTATATACTTGGATTGAATGGAAAAATACTAAGGTGAGAAATCAGAAAGAGAATTGCATCGTATCATTTTAATTATTGAGATTCAGCACTTTAGCTAGGCTTCATGCTAAGAATCTCTTTACAAATAGATTTATTACCAGCTATCAGCTTACACATCAGCTTATTATCAGCTATCAGCTTACTCTGAAAGAAAGGAAAACTAATTTTATTTCTGTACTTATAATGATTTCCCATTTAAACACCCTTATGTTCACTTGGATTGTTATATAATAAACAAATCTTTTTTAGCTAACACTTCAAAGACAGTTATTGGTCTTCTAATCACACTTTAAAGAAGGAAACTGAAAAAGGAGAGCTTTGTAATCAGTTCTCCTGCAACAACTATGGAAGGCAAATTTCGATGGTTTGATGTTTATGTTACCATGTTGCTTTGCTCCATCATCCCAATTCCTAACATGTATAAGATGAAAAATTATTGACTTAAACCCAGGCCTGAAGAGATGGAAAGTAATATGTGCTGAAACATGGGACAAAAATATTTTGTCCTCCTTAAAACCCTCTGCAGCTTGAAAAACCTCCCACGTGCACAGCAGAAGAAATCCAGCTTTTATCTGACAGGCTGTTTAAAGAAGTTTGACCTCTGGCTTCCTTACATTGCTGGAACTTAACTATTCATGTAGTCAGTGTCCAGCACACATTTTTTTTCATGCAAATGTCCTTGTCAAAACTACAAACGGATATTTGATCAAAGGTCAGCTCTCTTTTGTCTTCCTGTTCGATAAAGAAATTTCTATTTCATCTTTGGCTTTCAGGCCAGTTTGGGAAAGTGGTGTCTGACAGAAATTACTGATGCATTTCTTCCTTGTCCTCCAAGTTCTTCTACCTTCTTCCTTTTTCTTTTAAATCATCAGGGGCTTTAAATTAGAATGTTTTCACTCTTTAATGGAATACTTAAAGAAACCTGAACTTTGTCTGCCTGTTAACTGAAGTTGAATTGCTGGCAGATAGATAGATAGATAATATCCCAGCAACTGATACAATATCATCAACCATTTTTTATTAGCAGTTTTATCTCATGCTTAACTTGTGAAACTTGTGTACAAATACGCCTACAAAGAAAGCTTGTCACCAAGGACCAAATAAGGACATTATTTCTCTCCCGATGCTCTCTTTCTTTCTGAAAAGAATGAGGAAAGGAGCAATAAAGAAATTCCCGAATTAGTTTGTATAAATATACGATTATTCCACAGTTAGTTGACTCACATTAAAAACCCAAGATGAATTTAAGAAAAGTCATTTGTTCATCGAGTGTATTTTTAGGTATGAAATGCTATAAGATGCACAAAGCTCCACCTGAATTTTCATCAGAACTGTCCTAGCTAGTTGTAGATTGAATAGTCTTGAAAAATTCAGTAAGATGTTAAAGCCAGCTATTGGAAAATATATTGCAAATGCAACACTGTAACAATTATGTTTAAAGAGACAGTACTCCTAACACCAAACTTCCATTAGACAAAGAAGAAATTGTCAAGTGAAAATCTGCTGAACTATAGAACTAGGCTACTTCACTGCTTAATAAAAGGGACAGGGACCACTGGAAGAAAGAGACTTTGAAAGCAGACAGACTGGGTGTGAACCCTATCCTTCCCACTTCCTAGGTATTTGACCTTGCATACATTTTCTGAGACTCAACTTGCATATCTATAAAATGAGGATAATTAAAATCCTTACTTAGGAGCACTCAATAGAAGCTAGTTTTTCTTTTTTCTTTTATGCATAACAGGTATTCATATATAGTAAATACATAAGTTAAATATAGCAATAATGCTATGGGAAAGGCAGGTGGTATTTTTTTCTTTTTCACCCATGAATAGTCCCACAGCTAGGAAGTGAGTGAAGGATCTGTGCTCAGACCTTCTCTTTCCCCAGGTTCTGAGCTCTTTCCTCAATTTTCTTAATGGAAGATGTAACAGAAGGACAGAAAATGTAACAGAATTCCTACGTAGTAAGGACTCTGAAACTCTTCTCCAACAAAATATCTCCTTCCACTTATCCCACCGCCATCCTAAAAGTTTCCAATTTAGTTAGCATTTTAGGAAGCAAACTATTACTAGTCCTGTCTGATTTAGAAAGTCAGATTCTTGCACACCAGTGAGAATATCTGCTTCCCTTTAAGTAAAGTGGAATGGCTCTCTGGATTTTCTCTTTGCTTAGCTCACACTTATACGTTAGCCTTAGGATTGGAAAACGCTCTGCTTTCTGTCTAAATGTACCACCAATTGCATTTTAAAATAGATCTATGGGGTCTTTTTAGTGGGCACATCCAGGGAGAATCTACACGTCCCTGATATCCTTGAGCCATGTGGTTCATCCACATGGCTAGTGTGTCCAGCAAAGACGTAACAGACTCATGACCCAAGGAAATGTAGTGAGCTCAAGCCCCTGGTTGATACCTTTCAAAGCTCAGGAATGTAGGAGAGGGCTCAGTCATACTACATAACCTTCCTTCCTTCCTTGTCCACTCTCCTTACCCTGCTCCATCCTCACTCTGCAGCCCCTTGTCCTCCCTTCACCCCCAGAGTATCAGACTTTCCCCTCCCTAAATCTCCCCTGTATCCCTATCTCTGGCCCTTTATCATGTAGATTTACAAGGCATTCTTTCCTTCTTTAGAGAGGCTTTCTCCCTGGAGTGGGTAAGAAGGAAAAAAAACAACCTATAATTCTAGGATTCTCTTTTGTGAGCTGAAGAGAAGAGGGGGCTGGGAAAAAGTCAAATTCCAAATCAATTATACAAGATTGACATAAGCCTCTCTGTACTGTTGTATGCCCTAGTTTTGTGGGCAAGAAGGAAAACTGTTAGACAGGGAAGTGGTTCAGGATGAGAGGTACCTCTGAGAAATCATTAGTTAATAAGGTCACAGGTGGGGAGAAGTAGGCAATTCACCTGTGGTCTGATGTTTAGGGAGAAATTAATCAAGATCCTGAAGTAACAGGGCCAGCAGAAACAGATAGTTATGGTTTTGCCCAGCTGGTCATCTTTCTTTTCTTGATGCTCCTCCCCTAGTGAGCCAAGATTCATTTTGGATCAAAATTTTTCAAAGTTGAAAGCCATCTTCTTCAACATGTGGTTTCACAACAGTCAACATCTACTGTCAGGCAAAGAACAGCATTCTGGTGGTGAGATGAAATAGCACTTCCAGTACTTTTTAAAAAATTATTATTATTGCTATTATTGTTATCTTGCAAGTTAGGAAAATGAGCTTACGTGGGAAAGTACTGTGGTCATCAAAATTGCCTAAGACATCTGGATGTGGTCCCCTAATGAATGCCATTAATGTCACTGGTAGGCATTCAGATGATCTGATGCTACTTTCAGGGTGTTCATGATCTTTCTTCCTTTTTCAAAGAAAGGATCAGAAGAGTCTGGTTGCACCTGCTTGCTTGCATGCTTTCTAGCTGATGGCTTTCAGTGACCTTGTGCCTGACAGGCAATAATCTGAAAGGGAACACCTCTTGGAACCCCAAATGCTGCATGCCACAAGTACATGCAAGTGAAAATCAAGAATCATTTTTTGAATAACTGAGTGTGAATTTCATAAATAGCAGGGGCGTTATCTACTGCTTCCTGCACTGCATACGTGTTGTATTTGTCAGATCAGTAAGCTAAATCTCTCTAATAGGATTCCCCCTCCCTCACTTTTAGTAACAGCTTTATTGAGGTATAATTCACATACCATGCAATTCATCTATTTAAAGTGAACAAATTAGTGGTGTTTAGCATTTCATACAGTTACAGTTGTACAACACCATAATCAATTTTGGAATAATCTCATCATCCCAAAATGAAACCCTATACCCATTAGCAGTCACTTTTCATCTTCCCTCTACTCCTTAAGTCCTATACAACTTCCAATTTACTTTCTTTCTCTATACAATAGGATTCTTTTAACTTCTGTTTTTAATGAAAGAAAATCTGTATCTCACAGTGCTGAGGTGTACAGACAGTGTTAGTGCTGGGGTCAAGCACATAAAGTCAGAGTGTTAAAGAGTGTTTTAGTGAGCTCAGTAAGCGCTCAGCATCTCAGACAACAGATCCAGATCTAAGTCCTGGCTCTGCACTAACTAGCTGTGTGTTTTCGGGTGATTTACTCTCAATCTATTTTCTCAACAACAAAGTGGGAATAATAATAATTCTTGCTTCATGGGATGGTTTTGAAGATTAAGAATGCACGTGAAGCACTTAGTAGCATTCCTAGAATATTATAAGTGCTCATTACATGTTAATGTTACCATACTTTTTTCTTGTCATTCACAAAGCTCTCTGCAGAATACATTCCAGTTTATTGAATAACTCATCCTGCCACAGCGTGGCGGTTCTACTTCACTTCTTCTAAGGTCACTGGAGTTGTCACTTAACAGATCAATCGTAAGAATGGCTTCAGAGGTGAAGGATGCCAGAGCACAGTGGGTGACGGAGTGAATGAGGGCTGAAGGCAGTGAGTGCAGTGTCCTCTTTCAATAAACTGGGTTGTGACTTCATGGAGAGGATCTCTGTAGGACACAGAGTTTGCAGATGTTTGTAGACTACCAGGGAAGGAAACAATAAAAGGAATGAAATAGGGGATACCATAGATAAGGACAAGTAAGGGGCAAGACCATCATGGAAATGGATATATTATATGAATAATTGCATAGACATTTCTCAAAGACACAGCAAAGAAAATAAAATCCAAGATGTCTTATCTTGGATTCCTCTGAAAGCAGAGCCTGAGATGAAGGCTGGATTACATGCAGCTTACTTGGAAGTGTAAAGATCCCAGAAAGCAGAAGTACAGGATAGCAGGAGAGAAACAGGAAGGAAAGTTTATACAAGGTGTTGGCCTCATCTGTAGGTAATTGATGCTTAATACCACTGGACCCTCTGAGAACCTCATAAAACACATTTTAGAACTGCTAATCTACTGGCACAAGAGCAGGCATTTGTCTTTTGTCTCCTTTTCCACTAGGTTAAAGATGGTCTATTGGATTAAATCCTTTGTATTTCTAGTATGAGAAACTGTGAGTGCCAAGCCTGTTCCCAAGGGTATCCCATGCTGTGGCTTCTACAAAGCCCCAAGACTGAAAGCAAAAGGTACAGGGCTCTGGCCCAAGTGGAAGGCTGTGCAACTGTACCTGGGTAAAGCCTGCTGAAGCCTGCGTAGGACTGTCACCAAGCAGTGGCTGGGTTGAGAGGTAGGCCCTAGAAGATGTTACAGTGGTAGGTAAGAGATACCCCATAGGAAGAACATCATTGCACATTGATTAAACGGTGGCCACTGTTCTGAGCACTTGATATTAATTCATTTAATCCTCACAACTACCTTGCCTTGCAAATGAGAAAACTGAGGCACAAATACTTGAGGACCCTGCTTAAGGTCACATAGCTGTTAGGTGTCAAAGCCAGGAATCAGGTTCCAGCATAGAAGCTCCAACCACTGCACCACACAGCCTCTGAGAATGGGGCTGGCTGAAGCAGGGGCAGCAGTGTGTGTGTTGTGTCTATGCAAGTGGGGACCCAACTCATTCACATTCACCTCTGGCCCTCTCTCCTCAGCATTCCATAAATAACCTCTACTAAGCTCTAGGTGGAATTGATTCCTATCTAGACCTTCTAAGGTCATATTTGACTTAACTTCACTCACTTTCTTCCCCAAACTAAAACAAAACCCAAGAGAGGCCCAGCTTGCTGACTGCAAGTGAACTTGGAGCCTCCTTTGAGCTGCTTGGTCTCCTGCTCATTTATTCTTCACTAAAATTTGATTGAAATCATTTGGTGATCACCACTAAGAGTCACTTCCAAAGTATGTGTTGTTAAAAGAAAAACTTCAGCCAAATTAACTTTAAAGGAGTTTAATTGAGCAATGATTGATCTGTGAATCCAGCTGCCCCCAGAATCGCAGCAGATTCAGAGAGATTCTAGGGATGCCTCGTGGTCAGAAAAAATTTATAGACCAAAAAAAAAAGGAGGGGGAAGTGACGTACAGAAATTGGAAGTGAGGTACAGAAACAGCTGGATTGGTTACAGCTCGGTGTTTGCCTTATTTGATCACAGTTTGAACACTCAGCACTGTATGAGTGGTTTAAGTATTGCTGCTGGGATTTGCCAAGACTCAGCAATTGTTACAGGAGCATACTCCTAAGTTAGAGTTTCAATCTTGTCTACCTATTAAGTTAGGTTGCAGTTTGTCCACAAGGACTCAAACATAGAAGTACGGAGTCCTCCTCAGGCCATATTTAGTTTGCTTTAACAGTGTAACAAAATCGACTTAAACTACAAAAGAACTGCAAACGAACATTCAACTGCACCTAGGACAATTTTTTTTTTTTAAATGTAACCATAGCTACGTTTGACTGTTGAGCACTTTGCAAGTGGCTAGTTCAAACTGAGGCGTGCTCTAAGTGTAAGATACATAGCAAATTTGAGAGATTTAGTACAGAAAAAAAGTAAACTACCTCATTAGTATTTCTTATATTGGTCACCTATTCAAATGATAACCATTTTGGATATATTGGGTTAGATAAAATATGCCATTAAAATAAATGTCATCCATTTCTTTTTATTTTGTAAAATGTGGCTACCAAAAAATTTAAAATTGTGTATGTGGCTCATGGTATATGCCTACAGGAGATAATCTGACTTTCCCAGCCTCATTCTTACTTTCCTAGTCACAACTCTTCAGTTATCAACCTTGCTCTTCCTAAAACAGCCCCACCAACATTCTTACACAGGGCCTTAGCAGTTGCTCCTTCTCTGCCAGGAACGTCCTTTCTCCAGATTATTTCCTCCTTTCCTTCTTGACCTCTTCAGAGGAACATTCCCTACCCAATCTATGTAGACAGGGTCTCTATCTTTCTTATGCTTTATTTTTCTTTAGAGCAGTTAAATTGGGGATGGCTGGGGTGGTATACCTTTGTCATCAGAGGCTGAGGCTGGAGGATTGCTTGCTTGAGCCTAGGGGTTCAAGGCTGCAGTGAGCTAAGGTTTACACAAACTAACAAAAACTAAACTGGTATCATGTCCTCTGTCAATGCTCTGTTTATATTACAGTGGAAATCAATAAACAGATGAATGGAGTAGATTTGTGTGTTTTCCTGTAACCAACCTTTTACGTAATGAATGAATGACCAATTAGGAGAAATAACAGTCCATCTTGATGAACTGTTTTATTTCTTGGCCTTGGAATTTCAAACTTGCCTTAGCACCCTCCACATTTGGACTGCATCTGGCAATTAAGTTAAGGATTCACTTGTAGCTTAAGGATCCTTTCAAGGGCCTTCTCTCTAGGAAGGGATGTTGACTTGTCTAGCCTTCTTGAGAGCCAGGACTCCAATTGTCTCAAGCACCAGTGCTGAAGTCAGTTTGTTTGTGGCTTCTGTTTTTATTGACGGTAGAGGGCAGCAGAGTTCTTTCCACAGGAGCTTTTTGAGCCAATAAGACAACCTAATACTTGGGCTGTGCATAATTAAAGTCAACCTCCTTTCAGAGAGAAATAGCTAACAAGACCTGTTATGTCTAGGGTAAGAAGTACAGCAATGGGATATTTTCTTCTACCTCTAATTATGATGGTTCACACTTCTGAGGAAATGCATTGTGCATATTTGGAAGTTAGAGTAATACAGCAAACCTGCCTGAAAAGAATTGTAATCTCATTGTTATTTATTTTATATTTCCCAATCTCCTTATTAAATATTTATTTTATCTGAGTTTTTATTTCCTTGCCTCCATTTTATTTTTAGTTTAAGGGTTGGTTAGGGGCTATAGGACTGGAGGAAGTTGGTATCAGTAGATTCATTCACATTCATTTGCTTTACAACCCATCCTGGACTTTCAGGAATGAAAACTGTCTTCTTGTGGCATATAATTTCTGTATTTATCTGTAAAGATTACTCTGAAGGGCAGACAGTGTTAACTCTAACTTTATACATGACCCAGAAATAAGCATCTGCACTAACCCATTACCATTATAGCACTGAGAGTTTTCAACAAAAACCTACGCATGAGAATTGATTAATAATCCCTAAGAGTGAAGTGGATCATAAAAAAGCTTATAGGTCTCTTAGCTATGACAGATAGCTATGCAGATATGCCTAAGACAAGGAAAAGAGGTCCGATTCTCCAAAAAGTATTTTTAGAATCCAATTAGCGTGCTTCTAAGGAATTACACAAAGCGGCTTAATCAATTAGTGACTTCGGAATGAGCTCTTAGCTAGAAACTTCAGGAAATCAGTAGCATAAGGGTGTTTTACATACTTCATAAAAAATCTTCCAATACATTTACCAAAACAAAATCACGATTATTTCTTTACCTCCATATTTCATGGACAATAAAATGGTTTAGGAAAACAAAACAAAACACTGACTATGGCATATTGGTCAAGTTAGCTAGTAGCTAGTGACTCAAATTTCCCCCATTAGCTGTACTCAGTAGGAGTCCAGCAAGGGGCTACCCCTGCTACTGTCTTAGTAACAGAGTTTGAAATGCAACTTAATTTCTCCTAAAACTGTGTCCTACAGTTTTGACACTGAATAGTTACATGGATATCTGCTATCATTCTTGGGTTGCTTTAATTGTGAGGACTGTTACATTGTCTGAAAATTCTGTTTAGGAAAAGTAGCCCCCAGATGCTTAGAAGCAGAGGAGCAAGATGAGTTTACTAAGCTATCATCACAGTTACTATATCGATAGCCACTGGAAGATTTTGTTGCTGTTTATGGCCACACAAATCAGTCTCAGGCTGGACTGTTTGGGCTTTGTTTGAATTTGCTACTTAACTCTGAACTCTAGGTTTTGAAAATTTCCACTCAGTTTTGGGCATATAACCTTAGGAAATTGGATTCTCAAGAGATAGCTGAAGATAGCGTTTAACATGCCTTTTAGATATAAAATAGGATTAAAGAGCCTTACCTCGTTGAAATTATTTACCATTGGAGCCTCTGAATATAAATGTACTCCTAAAGGCAGTGAAGCTTCAGGAAGCCATATGAAGGCGAATAAGAAAAGATTTCTATTATTATACATATGGGATGCTGAGAAAAAGATGAGAAAAGAAGAACTACAAGGAAAACATAAAATGGATGTAGGATCGACATTGCATTTTGAATATATGAAGATATTGTCAAAGGAAAATTCTATTTTCACATATGATAATTCTATGCAACACACATAACCCAACAAATTCTTATTCAAAAGCCTAATCCAGGTTTAAGAAGTGGGAAAACGATCTTTGCATTTTAAATCTGTCCTTGTAGTGAGAAAGAGCTGAATTATGTTTTGAACTCTTACTGATAGATACAAACTCAGGAACTATATGGAACATTTGAAGTATATATTTGATAAAAAGTCAGTGAGCCCTCCTTTGTGCCAAGTATGGTACTAGATACCATGGATACTGACAGAGTTTAGGACATGCTAATCTAAAATATGGCATCTTGACATTTCAGAAAACAGCAGAAGCAGGAAGTTCTCTTTGACCTCCTCCCAAAGTTCTCCTCTGAAGCAGGTCTTAAAAGAATTATCTGATCTTTCAATAAAGTAGGTTATAAGACCCTCATTCCAGAGACATCTTTCCTATACCTGGAGAAACAAATGAAGACAGATGCCAAGAAGATTCTAAACAAATAGGACTTACAATTTCCCCCCAGTTAATTCCTGTTAGATCATACCCTTTGTCCAATCATATTTCTATATGGCTGTCTACTCTTCATCAAACCTAAGCATAAAAATACACAGGCTTTCCTGTTTCTTTGGCTCTTCATTTCTGAAAACTCCCATGTCATATAAAACTTGCTCATATGTATTTTGTTGTAGGAATCTCAGCCATGAACCTAGCAGTGAAGGAGGAAAACATCTTATATCCCGTTCCCTACAACACAAAGATGAGCACAAAGGAGAAACACAGCCTCTGACCTGGAGAAGTTCAGTGGCTGGTGGGGAAGACTGGACAAATAATTTCAAACATTTATCTAACAAATAATTACAGTGCAACATGATAAACTCAATAGCTAAAATGTGAATAAAGAGGAGATACTTCCAAAAAAACGTATGTACTTAACCTTTTCCCAGCGGTTTGACCTGAAAATAAATGAGCATAACAATTTACAAACACAAAGGTTAGGTAATTTGCTTTTTAAGAAGTACATATTAAAGTCAGACTATTTCTTTATAATGACATCCCCAATAATTTAGTTTTTACGGCCTTTTGGGATTCCACATTTATTAAGTCATTCTATGAGTCTCTCTCAGTAGATAGGGTTCTCATCACACTTATTTTGGGGTATGTCATCTTCTTATTTGCCACCTAAGACTGGTCATGGGCTGGTATTCAACAAAAATTTTTTGAGCTAAATTAAATTTGAATATGTTCTTATGGGGTAGATGAAGTAAAAAAAAAATCGGAGCTGTTCATTGGTACAATCTGAATTAGGATATTTATCTGGATAAGGTACTAAGATAAAGGAAACCTTTACATAACCCCTTTATATAGTTAACTGACAACACTCTACGCTAAACATATGTTTAGTATTAAAGGCTAACCTTATAATTTCTAAGATTTAATATAGAGTTAGTTTTTTTGGCAGAAAATACATATCAAATAACTAAAATGCAGAAAACTGTTTGATACAAGAAATGAATTTGGCATTTGTTCAATACACATACACACATACATGAGTATGAGCAAGGACGAAATGACAAAGCATGGATTTATCTACAATAGTGTGGTCTGAGGTGTGAAGAAAGTCTTTAAAGTGCCCTATCTAAAGCATCAGCATACAGATGGGGAATTTATTTTGGATGGTAATGGTGGCCTTTCCTTGCAACCCTTTGCTCAAATGATAGCTCATAGATAGCCAATTAGGTAAAATTGAGATCTGAGCTTTCCAAATGGTTCTGTTTCTCCAAAATAGCACCTCTTAGACAAAGAGTTCTCCATGCAAGAAGCTGCCTGAAGCACCATGTAACCACTGGCTTTTCCATGCTCAAAGCCATCTGCTCATGATAATCACAGCACATTGTATTTTCATAAAGTACCTTCACGAGGTGTTATCTCATATAACATGAATAGCTTCATCACCAGGTTGTTAAATATCCATTTTGCAGATATAGAACTGGCTTATACCTTCTATTCAGCACAGTACTGGAAGTCCCAGCCAGAGCAATTAGACAAGAAAAAGAAATAAAAGGTCATCCAAATTAGAGGGGAAGAAATTAAATTGTCCCTGTTTTCAGACAACAGGATTTTATATGTAAAAAACCTAAAGGCTCCGCAAAAAACTAATAAATGAATTCAGTAAAGATGCAGGATGAAAAATCAGCATACGAAAATCAGTAATGTTTCTATATGCTAATTACAAATATCCAAAATAGAAATCAAGGAAACAATATTTTTTGTAGAATAACTACAAAAAGATATTTAGGAACAAATTCAACCAAGGATGTGAAAGACCTGTACACTGATAACTATAAAATATTCATGAAGGAAATTGAAAAAGACACAAATAAATGGAAAGATACCCTGTGTTTATGGACTAGAAGAATATTGTTAAGATGCTCATATTACCTAAAGTGACTTACAGATTTAATGTAATCCAATTCCAATGACATTTTTCACAGACATAGAAAAAATTCTAATATTTATACGGAACCCGCAAAAGACTCTGAACAGCCAAAGCAATTTTGAACAAAAAAACCCCAAAAACAAACAAAAAAAAAACACAAAGCTAGAAGCATCACATTACCTGACTTCAAAAAATACTATAAAGCTATAATAAACAAAATATCATGGTACTGGCATAAAAACAGATATATAGACTAATGGTATATGAGCCCAGAAATAAGTGATTTTTGATGAAGGTGCCAAGAACATGTAATGGGGAGAAAACAGTCTCTCCAATAAATGGTGTTGGGACAACTGGATATCCACATGTATGCAAAAGAAAAAAGTCAGACCCTTATTTCATACCTTATACAAAAATCAACTAAGAGCAGATAAAAGACTTAAATGTAAAACATGAAACTAGAAAGCTACCAACAAATAGGGGAAAAGCATTATGACTTTAGAGTGGGCATGATTTGTTTGTATATGACCACAAAACCATGACAACAATAGCCCAAATGAGATTACATTAAACCAAGAGAAAGCTAAGTTAAATGAGAAAGCTTCTGCACAGTCAGGGAAACAATCAACAGAGTGAAGAGACAACCTACAGAAAGGGAGAAAATATTTTAATATTATACACCTGATAAGGGATTAATATCCAAAATATATAAAGACTTATACAATTCAATAGTAAGAGAACAAGTAAACTGATTTTAAACTTGGCAAAGGATCTGAACAGACATTTTTCAAAAGACATACAAATGGCCAACAAGTATATGAAAAAATGCTTAATATCACTAATCATCTAAGAAATGCAAAGTAAAACCACAATGCAATATCATATCACACCTGTTAGAATGGTTACTAACAATAAGACAAAACATAACAAGTGTTGGTGAGGATGTGGAGAAAAGGGGATGCTTGCATACTCTTGGTAGGAATGTAAATTAGCATAGTAATTATGGAAAACAGTATGGAGGTTACTAAAAAAATTATAAATAGAACTACCATGTGATCTGGCAATTTCCCTACTGGCAACATATACAAAGGAAATGACATTAGTACGTCAAAGAGATATCTGCGTGTCCATGTTCATTGCAGCCCTATTCACAATGGCTAAGATATGGAATCAACCTAAGTGTCCATCAACAGCTAAATGGACTTAAAAAGTGTGATATATACGATTTACAATTGTAAAAATCTGGAATCAGCCCAAATGCCCCTCAGTCAATGAGTGAATAAAGAAAATGTGGTAAATATATACTATGGAATGCTACTCAGCCATAAAAAGGAATGAAATAACGTCATTCACAGCAACCTGGATAGAGTTGAAGACCATTATTCTAAGGGTAGTAACTCAGGAATGGAAAATCAAACATCATATCTTCTCATTCATAAGTGGAAACTAAGCTATGAGGATGCAAAGGCATAAAAATGATACAACAAACTTTGGCGATTTGGGGGAAAGGATGGGAGGTGGATGAGGGATGAAAGACTACACATTGGATGCAGTATACTCTGCTTAGGTCATGGGTACACCAAATCTCAGAAATCACCACCAAAGAACATATGCACGTAGCTGAACACCACCTGTTTCCCCAAACTGCTGAAAAATAAAATAAATAAATAAGTTAAAAAAGTATGGTATAAATTCACTATGGAGTACTATTTGACCTTAAAAAATAAGGAAATCCTGCTATTTGCAACAATATGGATGAGCCTGGAGGGCATTATGTTAAGTGAAATAAGCCAGGCACAGAAAGACAAATACTGTGTTAATTTCACTCATGTGGAATCTAACAGAGTTGAACTTGTAGAATTACAGTAGAATAGTTAGTACTGGAGGCTGGGGGAAGTGGGGAGAGGGTTGGGAAGATGTTGATTAAAGAATACAAAGTTTCTGTTAAGAGGAAAAAGTTCAAGAGGTCTACTGAACAACAGGATGATTACAGTTTATAACAATACATCTGTTATACTTGAAAATTACTAAAAGAGTAGATTGTAAGTGTTCTCACCTCCAAAAAATGATAAGTATGTGAGGTAAGCATATGTTAATTAGTTCTATTTAGCCATTTCATTATATATATATATATGTGTGTGTGTGTGTGTGTGTGTATTTCAAAATAATGTGCTGTACGTAATAGATAATTTTTATTTGTCAAAGAAATGAAAAAATAGAACCAGTTTATAGAAGTTACAAGAAATGAAGACATGACAATGAGCACAAACATAGATCTTCCATTAACTAGTGACTATAATGTTTCCCTTCTAGGCACAGTCGTTTCTTGTGCTTAAGAAGGTGCTGTTTATTTTGTGACCCCATAATTCATGAATACTTTAAGTTGCTAACTACAGTGGCAATCATCACCTATCCAGATTGGGCACCACTAAAAATAACTGCCTATGAGTGTCTTATTGGCAGGATTTGAGAATGCTTCTGTTCTCAAATTCTGAAATGTTTAAAAACTCCTGCTATTTTGAAGACATATTATTCAAAGCACAAGGTACCAAAAACAGAAACAAAACAAAACCAAAAAACCAAACAAAAAACAAAAACAAAGACAGAAACTCCAAAACTATAACCACAGAATATCTCTCTGCTTTAAAAAATGTGCAATTTACTCGTACAGACAAATGACATACACAAAAATTTAACCAGTGTTTGGAACGATTGTTAATACGTATCAATGATAGACCAGAACTTCAGCTTTAAAGGACAGGCGTTTTTGCCCTCCTACAAAATACAGCAGTGTTTTGTCACTGCTGCATCCTCAGCTCCTTAAAGAGTGGCAGGTATATATTTAGTGCACAATAATTTTTTTTTTCCTGAATGAATGAGCAATACATGCTAGAGATATGATGGGATTCAGAGGGAGAGACCTGTGTGAATGGAGCAGTCGTCAAAGGTACCATGGAGGGGGTGAGACGGGAGCTAAGCCCTCAAGTATATAGAGTTTTGGTAGACTTACTAAATTAAGTCTTATTAATTCATTGTCTACTACATGCCAGGTACTGTGAAAAGGGGAGTGCAAAAAGCAAATCAGTCACTGACCTAAGATGATCCTGGGAATTTAACATGTTGTCTAAAACCCAGTCCTGTCTGCCCAGTATTTCCTATAATTCAAAACATGTATGACAGAATAAAACCAGAGTGAAATAATTAAGAAATAGTCACTAATCTGAAAACATATAATTGTAAGGCTGGTTGCCTTGCCAGAGGCTCGGACACACCCCCTTCCCTCGCCGGGAGCTCGGACACATCAGGACCTACCTGATACCATTTTGTCCCATCCAGGCCCCACTCCCTACCTACTATTTTGTCCTATTCAGGCCCCACTCCGTGCCTGCCATTTTGTCTTCTGCAGGCCCCACCCCATGCCTGCCATTTTGTCTTCCTGCCTACTATTTTGTCCTATCTGGGCCCCACTCCCCTCCATTTTGTTCCATCCGGGCCCTACTCCCCTCCATTTTGTCCCACTTACCTTGGGCAGGACCAATCAGACGCCTCCACTCCTTATAAAACCCCCTGCCTGAGCGGAGTCCGCGCGACTTCTCCGGCCCCTCCTGTCCGGATCGCAGAACCCCACCCGGGAGCCTGAATAATCGCAGAACCCCACCCGGGAGCCTGAATAAATTCCTTCGCATTGGATTATTTTCGTGCTGGCCTCAGTTTCTTCATTTTAAACACAGCAAGAACCCAAGAACGAACCTTACAATAATATAGCAGCAAAAAAGGGGAGCATCCAATATTATTTTTCTTGCTTGCTATTTCCTTTCCTTTCTTTGTAAAAATAGTGCAGAAGTCCTGGGAAGGAGTGCAAATTCAGATGGATGGAACTGCTGCCCCTTTGCCACTGCACTGAGGAAGGGTCCCTTCCCCTTTGTCTTTTAGCCTGGAGTCTGACGGCACATTAGGCATGGTGCTCTGTCTCATTCAGGCCTCACTGCTTCCCTCTCCTCCAAACCACTTCCCCTCCCCCACCCCCAAGTCAACAAGCAGCAACACGGGCTCGCATAGGCTCTGTATCTGAGTTCCCAGAAGATCGGCTCTGGTTTGTTCTTAATCATTTCTCTTGCAGATCTGGAAATTACCCAAGGGTCTGCAGGCTTTGGTGAGTAAGGAGGTAACTGGAGCCCAGAAAAATACAGACACTGGAAGGAGATCTAAAATCCCTCTGCTACCCAATCCCCAAATAGGTCAACCAGATATAAGGTGCCACATCTTTGGTGGCAGGAATCCCTCACCATTTTTACAGGTTGCCAAAACATTCCACATAGTACTTTTATGACAGTTAGCTGGGGTTATCCAATGTTCTCAGCAGAGTCCCTGAGGGAGTGTGAATACTAGTAAAATGTAGCTATTATTATCATTCTCTTTTGTTTCTCAGTCTTGAGCCTGACCTCAAATCAATCACCGTAGTCTGGCTTTCTCTGTTGTTTACCTTCTATGTATTTAAGCCAAACACCTTAAAGCAGGCTTCTCAGCGCAGCACTATTGACATTTTGGGGAGGACAATTGCCTGCTGTGGGGGGTGTCCTGTGCCTATTGGTATCTTTAGTAGTATCCCTGGCCTCTGCCCACTAGATGCCAGTAGCAAACTGCTCCCTTCCCTGACTGCGACAACCCAAACTGTCTCTAAGACGTTGACACATGTACCCTGGGGTGCAAAATCATGTCTGCCTTGGAGTCGTGATTGACTCCGTTTCGTTTTGCACTCTGTCACCTAATCCATCAACACAGCCTGGTTCACTTACGTGGAGGATGACTCTCTCTCCACTGCTACCACCTTAATCCAAGCCACCAACATTTCTTTTCAGCATTACTGCATGGCTCTCCTTGCTGGTCTCCTAATCCCCCAGCCCTACCTGCACCCTCCATCAGCTCCAGCCACACTGGCCGCCTTGCAGCTCCTGAAGCACAGTGGAAGGCTCCCACCTTTGCACTGCTGTTCTTTCTATGTGACCCACTCTCCCTCCCATTGCCTTCATGCCTCACTCCCTCACTTTCAGGCCTCTGCTCAAATGTTGCCTTTGAGGTGGGGCCTTCCTGACCACTCCAAATTCTGGCAACTCTGGATACTTGCTTCCCTTCTGCTTTCTGCTTTATTTTTTCCACAGCACTTTTTTCCATTGAATATAGTTTATTTTACTCATTTTGTCTTCTTTCACTAGAATTTCAACTTCATGAAGGTAAGGCTTTTTTTGTATTTGAGTTTTTGCTAATGTTAGAATGTAAGTATACACTTTTACCCAAGGACTTAAAGTTTCCCAGGGGAAATCAGACATGGGATGTATGAAAGAAATTATGAGTTGAATGATGTTGCCCTTATGCTGTAGACTGAGTATTTGTTTTACCCTTAAAATTAATATGTTGAAATCTAACCACTAATGTTATAATATTTAGAGATGGGCCTGTTGAGAGGCCTTTATTACATAATAAGGATATTACATAGTAATATGTAATAAGGATATTAAGCCTTATTACATGTTAAGGATGTGTAATAAGGATAAAGGCCTTGTGAATGGGATTAGTACCCTCATAAAAAAGACCCCAGAGAGTTCTCTTGCCCCTTCTGTCACATGGGCAAGAAGACGCCCACTTATGAACCAGGAAGCAGGAGTTCACCAGACACCACATCTGCTGATGCTTTGATTGTGGACTTTGCAGGCTCCAGAACTGTGAGAAATAACTTTATGTTCTTCATAAACCACTCAGTCTATGGTATTCTCTTAAAGCAGCCTGGATGTGCTAAGACACCCTCCTAGGAAGTCTTGACTGGGTTCTTAGGGATTCTCACTTCAAGTCCAACTCCTTAAAACAAACCCTTGATTCTCCATCATTTTTACCTTAAACTCCTTTTTCTCTCTGAGGGTAGCATTTTATATTTGTACCCAGAGTGCACAAGGGTTCCAATTTTTCCACATCCTTGCCAGCACTAGTCATTTTATACATTTTTGATAGTAGACACCTTAATGGGTGTGAGGTGGTATCTCATTGTGGGGCTCATCTGCATATTTTAGGTGATCAGCGATGCTAAGCATCTTTCCATGTGTCTCATCCCTTTATAACATCTAGGTCCCTCTTCTCAAGGGTTGTGGCTTGTCCAAGATGTGTCATCTAAATCTCCATCTTTTATACCTGCTGCCCAATTTACTCTGTTCCCTTTGGGGACTTTGTTTCTGTGTCTCGGTCTTTTCTCAGTGGGCCTTTCCTGGCTAATGAGGGAGAAGGCTACTCTTTCCCATCTGAGAACACACTAGAAGCCTGTGGATCAAAGTCCATTTTGTCCTTCTCTCACTGACATCAATCTTTATGCTTCTACAGGCAATTATCTCACATCAGCTACACGAGTAAACAATTAAGTGTTCATATTAGCACATTTACTGCTATGATTTCCAGAAGCTCCCTGAGCAGATGATTCACTCAGTTGACTCACTTATATAATTCCAATAAAACACTTGTCAATCAGATGTTTAACCTGAGAATGAAGTTCCCTTCATCTCTCTTTCCTTTTTTTTCCCTCTCTTTTTGATCTTGCAGCATCTCAACTTTGAGGAGTTACTTGGAGTCACTGGATTTACTTTAACTGTATCTTGTATGTATTATTCATGGTAATTAAAGTGCTTTTTAGAAAAATCTAGAACATGTTTATTTGTGCTCATTAGAAACCTAGCATGGATAAAGAATAAATAAATTTCATATCATCATGTTAATCTTTTTCCATCTAGTATTGATGATATCCTCTTAGAAACTCCAAAATGCTTCCTTCGAAATATATTAATTGTGCACACAAAGTTTTACACTGACCTGCCTGTGAGAGCCCATTCTGGTCAATACTTGCACTCTCCTCACTATGGCCTTAAGGTTGTATTGCACCCATGACCTGAGGATGACTGTGCAGTGGTATGGAAATAGAAATGTGTATGACCTAATCTTCAACACCACCAGGTAACAGGCATCCAGGTAGTAGATGTATATTCATCTTTCCAATTTTAACTATTTTCCTTTTTTTCTAACTCTGTAATTCCTTTCTGCATTTCCCTACAACCTCCAGCTTTTTAAAAATTCTACCTGGCAGAGAGCTCCTTCCTTGTCTCATTTACGATTTCCTCTCCCTCCTTTAGTTTTTAAACATGGGCACTCTTCAATTCTCATTGCTGTTTCCCCTGCTTTTTCTTTTTCTTGTCAGGCCTATTCATTTCAATTCTGTTTCCACCTCTCTGCATTAAGACCCAAATCCGTGCCACTGACCATGGCCTTTCCTGAGCTTGAGACAGGCACCCCCGGTAGTGGCCATCATCCTGTCAAAGTAACCACATCAACCTAAACCCAGTCCTTCCTTCACACCTCCTTTTTGCTTACTGACTTAACCATCCTACAAATTTCAGTTTACAGAACTCGAATAGCATTTCCACTTTCATTTTGCTGTCAACAGAAAGTAGACAGTACTTAAAGAAGGAAAAGTTTTAAAACATTTAAAGGAAGGATTGTTTTGGCCTGGGAGAACAAGGGAAGGTCCCAAAGAAGAAGTGGCATTGGGCTGGCTGGGCTTTAAAGGATGTGGAGAAGATCGAGTAAGACACACATAAGGAGTGGAAGAGAGTTTTTCAGACAAAGGCTGTTTTGAGAAAAGGAGAGTTATCTGCAGTGGCTAGAAAGGACCTCAGAGAGAAGAAGGAGTTTAAGATAAAAATGTTGGAGAATCAAGAGTTTATTGTAAGGAATTGGACTTGAAGTGAGAATCCCTAGGAATCCAATCAAGACTTCCCAGTAGGGTGTCTTAGCACATTCAGGCTGCTTTAAGGGAATACCATAGACTGGGTGGTTTATAAACAACATAAAATTATTTCTCACAGTTCTGGAGCCTGCAAAGTCCACAATCAAAGCTTTATCAGCAGATTTGGTGTCTGCTGAAGTCCTGCTTCCTGGTTCATAGGTGGGCATCTTCTTGCCCATGTGAGAAAAGGGGCAAGAGAACTCTCTGGGGTCTTTTTTATAAGGGTACTAATCCCATTCACAAGGCCTTTATCCTTATTACATAATAAGGATATTGCACAATATAAAAAGGATATTGTGCAATATCCTTATTACATATTACCATGTTATATTCTTATTATGTAATAAAGACCTCTCAACGGGCCCATCTCTAAATATTATCACATTGGTGCTTAGGTTTCAACATATTAATTTTAAGGGGAAAAACAAATACTCAGTCTACAGCATAAGGGCAACATCATTCAGCTCATAATTTCTTTCATACATCCCATGTCTGATTTCCCCTGGGAAACTTTAAGTCCTTGGGTAAAAGCATACACTTGTATTCTGACTCTTCCTCACTTCTCCTCCAGACCCTTCAGCATGTTACCCAGCACACTGGAATTCAGTAAGTGTTTGATGACTAGATGAATAAAATTGCAATTTAAGTATAATGGTAGAATGAACACAGACAATAAACTACTACAAAAATAAATGTTCCATTAGTACATGAACATCTGAAGCTTTTAGGCTTCCCAGAGAACTGTCCAACTCCTTATTTACCCAGCCTCTCCCCGCCCTCTTACATGTGTCAGATACTTTGGATATAAAAGAGGAAAGTCTCAAGAAATTGCCTGTGGGAACCAGAAGGACATGTAAACAAATTCTGAAATACGTTGCAAAGAGTGTTGTAAGGGACAAATGTCTAGAGTTATATGGAAACACACTAAAAAGAACAGCTAGCTACCTGGATTGACATCTGAGCCAGACAGATCATTCATTCAAAAATTATTTCCTATGTGCAAGGAGCTGGAGGTATCCTGTGTGGGATATATACACTCAGTCAGGACCTCTACTCCTGAGACCTCTTAGTCTAACTGATAGCAAAATACTTTTATTTATTCAGCTGCTACCATATCTCATGGACTCTCACAGAAAGCTTTTATACAGACAAAGAAACTGAGAGTCAGAGAGGATAGGTGGCCTGTCCAGATGGATTTGGGTTAGTTGCAAAGTTCATGCTTTCTTTACTACACAAGGCCTCTTAGAAATAGTAAATGGAAGGATCTACAAAGTGTTATTAGTACTAAGAAGAGGGCTTAAATAGGGAGAGTCAGGGAAGTCTTTGAAAGAGATGGGGTATTACAGCAGAAGAGCAGCAGGATGACTGTCACTTGTCATGTGCTCTAGTAAACACATTTTGATATGAAGAGCTAGTTAAAGAATGTTTTAAAAAGAGTTGGGGGTCTATGTTACCCAGGCTAGTCTCAAACTCTTGGACTCAAGCAATCCTTTAACCTCAGCCTCCTAGTCTGTGGGATTACCAGCACAAGGTACCATGCCCAGCAGCTAGTGATAGAATATTTTTTCACCAATTCTGTCATGATCTTGAAGAAACATAAAGGTATAATTTTACTATTGTGTTCTATTTGGATACCTGAGGTTGTATGTAGAAGTGATTTAGGGGTGACATTTCCAGAAGAGTTTATTTGCCCCAATGAAAGTTGCCTGAGGCCCCTTTTCTCCAGACAATAACCAAAAGGTTTGGGACTCAAAGTTCACTAGAATTTGTTACAGAAAACAAAGCCAGGGCACTAGGGAAGACAGGCTCATCTTTTTTCCTCTCCCAAGCATCGCTCAACTGATATACATCAATTTATTTGCACTGGGTTTGTGATCAGACATTTGAGCCTTTATGTATAAAAGGAAAGTCACAATATCCCTAGCCTGAATAATTCATGTTGTTTGTCATGAGTCTTTTAAGCCTTTCTGTTAAACTTGAAGATTAGCTTTTTCTTTTTCTTTTTTCTTCCTTAATCAAAGGTTATTTGGAGTCAACTTTGAACAATTCCTCAAGCTGTACTGTTCAACCATCTGATTCAGTATTTTCAGGATTTGGAAGCAGGCTGCTGCTGGTTCTTAGGTCTGCTGTATTATTCAATGCCTTAGTAAATGATGAATAGGCTGAAAGCCTAGAAGGCTATTTTCTAATTTCTCAAGGGTCTCTTTACCACCTAATTTTCTTTTCATCAAATGTTATTTACTGAGTACCTCCAATCAACTTCTTTGTATTGTAGCTTGCTGTGATTCTGGCAGATAATAAATGTCAGCACGGGGAGGGTAAAAGAACCGAGCCTTACATTTAAAAATATTGTTTGTTTGAAATTGGCTTCACTTTCATCATACTGTGTCTCGCAGAGGGCAAGACCTTTACTCCGCCATCTTGATAAGATGCCTGGGGTCTCTCTGTTGGTCTCCCTAGGCTTGTCCACGTGTGCAAGAGATGAAAAGGTTTTTAAGATCTAAGAAACAAAGCAATCTATTATTTATCTTGAAAATTGTATTATATCTTGTGTTGTATAGGCACAGTAGGCATATTAATGTGCAGTCTATCAAAGACACAAGAACAAAGACGTTAAATTGATATCATATAGCACCTAGCAGGGAAGAATCATTTCTACTTGGAAGTTAGGAAGATGAAAGTGGAAAGTTACAGAGGGCAAACATGTGGGAAGGCAAATCATAGCCCTCTCTACACCGCAGGAATGTTTACACATCAGACCAAGCACTCTCATGTTGCGCTCAGATGCAGCTCAGAATCCTTCTCAACACAGTCCACTAGGAAGCCATTGTCAACGTCACGTTGCCATGCCAGAGAAAAAGTGTACCCATTTCTGATGCCTTGAGTGATTTATATCCAAATGCAGGGATAATTACGGGCTGATCCAAGAGACCACTGTAGAGATAGTCCCTATTAAACGCCATATTAAAGTAATCTAATAAGATGGGAGGTGTTCATGTAATTATTTAATCATCGGTAGTAGGCCATGGTTTCTGCTGCAGTGAATTTTTCATGACAGCTCAGTATTAGTATTTTACCCTGTTAACTGCAAGTTTACTGCATTGTTAGCTAGTTTATGTCATTAGTAACTATCTTATTAGTAGTAGGCTCCCATCTGCTTTGCAGCCTTTGACTAAGACCTCTGTGTTGTCTCTCCTGACTTTCAGTAATGCATCCCTGGCCTCTCCTCTTCAGAGTTCCTAAATTTTATATAAGCTCTAATTTTCTCAACTCTTTCATACCTGAAATACAAAGAGTGGTTTCTGTTTCTCTGTCTGAACTCCAAATAAAAAAAAGATGTTATATTTTATAGTCGAAGAAGTGCATATGTTTTTCTATTTTGAGCTTTAAATATAGCTTTTCATCTGCATGTTCATTTCTCTGTGTCCTTAAGCATGAGATTTCATGCTCTTTACATAGTATTTTATGCTAAACAGTTGTTTCACCTGTGCTTAGTTATATCCACATAAGAAGATTTTTTATCTCTTTGAGAGTTGAAGCCTGGGCAGTATTCCTATTTTCCTTCTGACCTTGTGGTTTTAAAAATTTATGAACAGCCAATTGAGAGAAAACCACAACTTATTTTAAATTAGTGCTAGAAAACATTTCTGTCATTCAAGGTAATGATATCAAAGGTCAACTTTCCAGCCTCACTCATAAAGGAATCTAATAGAGATACAGACACACATATTACCTTCAGCACTATGGGTTTCTTCTATTTGCCCCCTGCAAATGAGTAAGTATGCCAGCTCATCTATTGCCAACCTGGTCTTACCACCAACTTCTAAGGTCTCTTCCATTTTGCAGAGGAGATGTAAGGGACTACATTTCTGAATCCCCTGTCCTGTATGTATAATTCTGGGTTAGAGTTGGCTAAGAAGAGGCATGTGTGTAAGATCTGGTTGATGAAAGAGAAGGAGAAGCCTTTATTCCATGGAGGTAGTACAGACATGGGAGCAGAGATTTCGCAGAAGGTACCTGCTGAGCCCATGAGGAACATGCTTCATGACTGCAGACAGAGAGAGTTGGTGGGAATTTCCCAGAGACTTTAAAGAATGGCAGTAGGCTCTGGGTGACCTTTCCAGTACCACCTGCCTCAAAGCTTTCAGCAGAGATCTCTGTGGGTCATCCCTAACCTTTACTTCCCCAGAGCTTCCAACATTTGTATAAACCTCTCCTATCTTAACCTTGTCAGACCTAAACAATAGAGCAGCGATTGTGTCCCTGCCTGAATCCCGCCTGATACAATAAGCAAATGAATAAATGAATGAGTGCCTAGAATACCCTTTCTAGTAATATTCTAGAGTATTCATCATGGTATGAAACCAATTGACACAGACATTTGCTGCTGATCAAATGTTTGTGAGTTTCCCATATTTCCTATCCTCTCTCCTAATTGGTTGATATCATGTGACTACTTCAGGCCACTGGGCCTATTAAAGCAGCTATAATGGATCATTTCAGTTTCCAGGCATTTAAGAGCTTTTGGGCTACCTCCACACTCTATGACCCTCTGTAGAGGTCCTATGGTATCACGGCACAGCTACAAGATAGTAGGGCTTCCAGGAGCCTGGGTCTTTGCATGCTATAGCAGAGCTACCTTGTTGATCTATGCTGAACATGTAACGTGGACAAGAAACAAAGCTTTGTTGTATGAAAGCTGTGGGAATTTGGTTCAACTTGTTTCCATACCTGATCCTAGCTCAACTTGACAATTTCAAGGGCATAAGATCTACTTTTTAAGATGCAATGGACAGGATTTCCTATTTTGAAACTATAAATGCACTTTCTGAATGAAATATATTGTATTGTTCAAAGTACCCTGCTGATTTTGTATCAAACTCACACAAATACAAGTTACAAAAAGAGTAAGAAAATAAGTAATGTGTCTATATGTGTGTGTGTGTGTGTAAAGCGCTCCATTTTTAAGAACTACAAAATGACTAATAAATGGACAAAAGACACAAAACTATACTTCACACAGTAAGAATATAAATTCCAGACAAACAAGAGAAAGTATCCTCATATACTAGTAATAAATATGCTAGCTGAAACCAGCCATCACTTTAAAGTTATGAGATTATTAGTTAAATTATCCGTGTTAAAAGGATACTACCCCAAGTTGGTTGGGTTATAGGAAAACTTGTTTGCCTATATTTTTGGAGAGGCAGTATAAACGTGTTTGGAAAGAAATTTGACAAAAAAGTTGACAAAGAAATGGTTATAATCTTTGCCCTAATCATTTCACTGTAAAGAATAATTGAAAAGTGGAAGAAAGCCATATATATGAACAATTTTGTTGCCAACATTGTATGAATGTAAAAATGGAAATAACAACATACATATTTAGATAACTATGATTTGTTAACTTTATGCAATGTTACATAACTATTAAAAAGTTATTACAAAGCAGGTTCTCAGCTTGAGTGTGCATCAAAATCACCCGGGGAGCTTACAAAAACACAGCTTGGTCAGTCCAAGTCCAAGTTTTTGATTCAGTGGGTCTGGGATGGGAATCTAGGATTGGAATTTCTGACAATTTCCAGGTGATGCTGGTCTCGGATTATACTCTGAGAACTCCTGGCATTAAGGTTCATAAAATATTAGTTAACATATATAATAAAAAGAAAAAGAAACATTGAAATCATAAGCTAAGATGCACCTACTGAATAGTGCATCGAGATATTTTAGTGAAATTATGATTAAGAACATGGGGTAAGGAAGACAGTCAGCCTCTCTGAAATTCCAGCTTTAAGGCTATCATGGGCCCAATGCTCTAGAGTTTCTACAAACTCTTCAGGAATCTCTAAAAAGACTTGAGATCTGAAAGAGAAAGAAAAGGACTAGCAAAATATACAGAGAAAATTGCAAGATAGGAATTAGTAAGTATTTAAGCATTCCAAAAACATAACACTAGGCATATTAGATAATTGAAAGACAGCTCTTAATTATATATACATGTATATGGAGATGTTTGTGCAACTAAATATATTTGCTATGATGTAGCATGGGGCCTCTAAAAGTAAGAAAATTGGCGTGTGTGTGTCGGGTGGGGGTGGGTAATGGGTCAGTAGGATGTATACACAAATCTTAACCAGGTCTGACACTAATCAACAACAAAGGAAGAATCCTGTGTTACATTTTTCTTACCGCTGTCCATCAATAGGCTTCACTCACCCCATCTCCCACTAACTGATGTTGGTTATTCTATATTCTATGTAGGGTCTACTCTCCACACACAGTCTCAGCAGATTAAATATGATATATCACCAATTAAAATTCTCCAATAACCTCCTACCGAAATTCAAACTCTGTGATTACAATGATCACACAGCCTGGTTTAGCAGAATCAAATCCAGGCAAAGCCGCTGTCCTAGCTTAGCTGTCAACAACACCCCCTTCACTCAGAAGTGTTCCATTGTGGATGATTAAGAATACAGTTGCTAGTTCCAAGACCAAACACCAAGTACTGCTATAGAAACACACTAAATTTTTTTCATTGTTGATCAGAAATTCAATTTTCACAAGGCGTCCTATATTTTTATCTGTTAAATCTAGCAACCCTATTGCCCCTACACAAACAGCCCTAAGTGATATGCCCCTGCCTGACACCGTGCAGCAGTCACCGCTCCTACTCCCTCCTTCTCCAGCCCCACTGTACTTCACATGCCTTCAGCATCCATGCTCATTCCCTCCTCTGGACCGTGGCACAGCTCTTTGATCTCCCTGGATTGCTCATTGTAGCTTCATTCAGCTGACTCCTTCTGATCCACTAGGTCTCAGCAGACATCAGCGCAGAAAGACATTTTCTGATCACCCAGCAAAAAAAGCCCCATATCCTCCCCACTTTTGTCACTATCTAAAACAGGGGTGTCCAATATTTTGGATTTCTTGAGCCACATTAGAAAAAGGAAGAATTGTCTTGGGCCATACAGAAAATACACTAATGATAGCTGGTGAGCTTAAAAAAAAAAAAGCAAATAAAAATCTCATAATGCTTTAAGAAACTTTATCAATTTGTGTTGGGCCACATTCAAAGTTGTTCTGGGCTGCATGTGGGCCATGAGTTGGACAAGCTTGATCTAAAATAATAGGCTTTGATCTCATGGCTGTCTTTCTTTTCTCATTGGGAGCCTGTCTTTCTTGATGACTGCTGGGGCGGTATATAGATACCTAGAGCAGGCTTGAAACACAGTTAATACTCATCACTTAATTGTTGAATGTTAGATGGAAGAATACAAGTGTATCAAAAAAAGCATCTTGAGTTCCTTGTCACAGGAGTACACACACATACATTTTCCTTCGAAAGGGGTTCGCACTTCTTTAGAAAGACCTCAGACCTGAAGCTGAGCTATTTCCAAATGTGCAGCGGTAGTGCATATGGTAATGGTTTCATAAACTATGTTAATCAAGGAACCACAGAAATCATTTAATCTAGGAGGTTTCCTCACCACCATCAAATACCGATTATATTTACATAGAAATTGACTCATTATCATGCAGCTGATAAACATTGCTGAAGGGAGAGCCTGCTGAAGCTTATTTGCCAGACACAATCTCCAATCCCAACTGCTGACAGGAAATAATCATTTTAAAGATTGCCACACAAAAAGGTGACATTCCTGTGTCATCATATTTCCTTTTCCTATAGCAGAAGCCAGGATGAATAAAGTTAATAAAAAATTAAGTCACCATATTTTTAAAAATTAAAATGTTTAGAAACATACAATGATCAATGTTATAATAGTAAAGTAAGGACTTAAAATGACTATTTGAGGTTCTAAAAATCCATTTAGGGTGTTAAGCTGTTAAAAATGGCTTAAATGTAAAGAATCATGGTAAGATTCCAGTTTGATTTGTTCAAGAGTCCCCATTCAGATGACTGTGTGTGTATCACTTACCACTCTCTAATTGAATATGTAAATAAACAAAAAGATGCACATGCTTAAAGTAAGTAAAAATCTCGCTTTTTACCCTGTGAATTTAAACAAAAGGTATAAAATGTATATTTAAACATTCAAGCACCATCTTTTGCATGTCTGATTTGTATTCTTCCATGTATTTAAAATAAGCCACTTCTTCAGTGATGTTGCAGATATTTCTATGGGGTACAAATAGCTCCCCATTTAAGCGCTTGTACCAACTTACTGTTGAAACTACCACATGGAAGGAGTTTCCCTGGTCTGTTTCACTTTCAGGGTTCAGGTCCTCTGGTTCAAGAGGTGCAATGTAGCACAGTGGGTCAGGCTTGCTCTGTACCAATCTCAGGGTAGAGCTAATTCTGCAGCCCTCTGTTCTAGAAAGCATTTTGTGTGGAGGAGCCAACCCAACTTGTACGATGCATAATATAAATGTTATCTGATAAGGTTTTAAGACTTCAGCAAAATAAATATAGTGATTCATTTTTTTCTTCTGATTTACCTCCCAATTTCACTCAGGTACAATTGAAATTAGCAATTAAAGTGATAAATTTAGCAAATCATCTGCTCATTTTAAATATTTAGTTTATGATGATATAGAGAGGGTTTCTACGAGCTCTGACTTCGGTTATGTTAAAAACTTTTATCACTGAAAAACTTCGGTGATAAAAGGCCCAAAATGATGTACTGAAGATGAATTCAAAATTGTTCAGATGCAAGCAGGGAAGGACAGTCTACAATTTAATGCATTGCTCTTCTATTTCAATGTCCACTCTGGTTACTTCAAAAAGACCTTTAGATTAAATACAGGGAACAGTATCTTAGGATTTGGGGTACTGAATACAGGGTACAGCACCTGAAGATTTGGGGTGATCTTCATTTGACTCAGGAAAATGAAATTTATCTTTGTTTACTTCGCTCTTTCATCAAGGCAAATCACCAGCTGACATTGTTGACAATGATTACATACACCTTTAGGACAGAGACTGTGTCATGTTTATTTTTATTCTCAATAATGTAGTTATATTCGATAGAAGGAAAAATATCCTGCATATTCTCACATTTAGCAGAAACAACTTGGTCTTCATTTGTCTGGGTTCTATTTAACTTGGCTGGGGATTGAGGCACAAGGTAGAAAGTATTAGGTTGAGATGGGGAAAGAGCAGGTAGGATCCTTGGCAGATTCAGCTAGGAAAGTAGCTATTTTAGAATTTTAAAAGCATACAAATCTCATATGTGTATATGAATTTGATATTAAGATATTGTTATAATTTGCTCTATAAAAATGTAACATTGTATATAAAGGTAAACTATATAAGGGGAAGATTTTTCCAAAATGACTAAGTATATTATAGTCTTGTTTTAAAGCCAAATAATGAGAGCCTATAGTTATTTTTATATATGAAGTCAAACTTTAGCATTTATTTTTCTAGACTTTAATTATTATCATTAAAATAACAAAAGATAATTAGTAGAAATGTCTTTTTTGAACCTCTCTAGACTTACACAAAGTCCAATTTAATGCAAATTTCCAAAGCTTACAAAAATAAGAAACATCTTTTGATGCAATATTACACATTGTAGTTTTTGTTCTGAAACTATCTCAAACTTTTTTTCTCAAACCATTTGAGAATAAATCGCCAGCCTGAGACAGACCCATGACCCCGTATTGCATGTCCCACAAACAAGGACTTTCTTCTACATAATTATAGTACATACATTAAAATTGGCAAATGAATATTGCTATATTACTATGTAATTTCTAATTATCAGACACTACTCAAGTTTCCCAAGTTGCTTCAGTATTGTCCTTTATAGTGAAAAGATTCGGTTAAGAACCAAACTTGCATCTAGTTGTAATTTCTCTTCAGTTTCTTTCATTCTGGAACAGTTCTCTGCAGTTTTTAAAATTTTCATGATCTTGATACTTTGAAGATGACAAAACAGTTATTTTGTTACTTCTACCTTAATGTGTGTTTGTTTGATGTTGCTGCATAACTAGACTCAGGTGTTGAATCTTTAGCAAGACTGCAGAAGGGATGCTGTGTTCCCATTGCATCCAATCAGGTGGCACATGATTTCTCTGTGTCCCATTACCGATGATATTCACTTTGATTATTTGGATAAGGTGCCATCTACCAGATTTCTCTAGTACAGTTTTGCTTTTTTCCCTTTTGTAATTTCTAAGTTTGTGAGAGAGATACTTTGAAACTATGTAACTATCCTACTCCTCATCAAACCCTCAACTTATTCATTAATTTGCTTATATTACTATGGTCTTGCATTTCCTGTTTTATTCAATGAGTTAAAATCTGTCACTAACATGATTGATTTTGATGCTTAACTTGTCCCAGATTTGGCCAGTAGAAGTGCCTTTTTGCTACCGTGTGCCAATCATTCTCTGAGCACTTCCTTGCTTCTGGCACAAGTCATTTTAGGATCACCTCCTTCTTTCACTGCCCTAGACCAGGAATCAGCCAATCCTCCAAGAAACCCTGAATCTTCTCGTGAAGACTATATAGAGAAGCCAAGATCTGAGTGCTAGATGTGCTGATTGATATTGGGATGTTGTTGCTCACAAGCCTTCTCAATGGATATTGTGTGTTCTAGGGAACATATACAACTACACACACACACACACATCTAGCTATATGTGTATCAATTTAAGTCTATGTATACATATAATATATAACCACATTATACCTATCTATATCTAGACAACTGTATCTCTATATAATTATCTCTATATCTATCTATAGAAATAGATATTGATTACTATCTATATACTGAAATTCATGAATTCATACCAATATATCTGATTTCAATCCAACATCACAGAATCTACCCTAGTCTTCTCCCTTTCTGTATTTGTGTTGTCATTCTCAGACTAAGGAAACAGGCCCCCATAATACTTATGTTTACTTATTTGGTCAGTCCTCATCAGTGTAACCAATTTCCCATCCCCAGTCTCCCATGTTGATGTCTTCTCAGCCCTCTTGGGCTCTGACTCCCCTTGTTGAGCCACCCTCTTGTATGAAAGTCGTTTTCACTTAGCTTGGGCTCTGACACTCCATGCCTGGCCATTCCCATGTATGAACACTCTCCTTACCCCACCTAGGCTCTTGCTTCCTATAGAGCCATCTCCTCTTTTGTATGGGCTCTGACACCAAGCCGACTCTCTGTAAGGATGCCCTGTCCACCCTGCTTCAGCTCTGAGTCCCCAGGCCTTTCCACATCCAGTCGGACGCCCTCTTGGCCCTGCTTGGTCTTCAAGGCTCGTATCAGGTTACTCCTTCATGCAAAGCCTACCTTGCTGTGCCCTACCTAATTGCTTGTCCAAGATTGTTCAGGAATGAAAGGGAAACAAAGATAAAAATTTCAATGATAATCAAGGAAATATTAAGGACGTCTTCATTATGCTTTTATAAACAACAAAGTGATGCATGCCACTAATGAAAATTCACACAGTTCCAAGGAGCTCAGTGTCCCCAGTCCACCCCTAGTTCTATTTGTCTGCGTATTCAAGCGTATATAAGCATAGCCCTTTTTCCCCTTTGAATATAGATGGGATTATAATAACTGCCTTGCCACTTTTTTCTTTTCCCATTAAATATATTTTGGAGGTCTTCATATGACAGCACAACACATCTATTTAATGTTTGCATAGCCCTGTTGTTTGAATTATGAATGGATATCTGTCTTCCACCGATGGTCATTTAGGCTGTTTCTGATATTTTCTTTTTGTAAGCAATGCTGCAATGTATGCCCTTGAAGAAATATTTTTGGGTATGTTTCTCATCACATTTTCAATTTTTAGAAACTTATTTAATCTAAAAATCAAGTAGTTCAAATAAATAAGGATATGAAGGCAGACTACTTAAAAGGCATTGTATTTTATCTTAACTGTGAATTTGTTTTATGTCATAAAATGTAGGATTCAAAGAGCAAAATCAGACCATTCTGTCCATACCCTAGAGTCTATCTAAAATACTTTTTATAACAGATGAGGGAACTTAAAGGAGAAAGTCCAACCAGAGCTCGCACCCATGAGTTCAGAGAGGGCCCACACAGAAGTGAATGCCACAGACGCAAGCCTCCAACCTACAGGAGGCAATCTGCTTCCTAATATCATTTGCAGTTCTACCTGGGACTGCATCACTTACGCGCACAGAAGCATTTGAATTCCACCATGTGTGGTTTACTCATTGACACAAGTGGGGCCCTGGAGGTGGAGTCAAGTTAAACATTTTGCCCTGTTCTATTTGTCTTCCCATGCTAAATTAATCACTGTTTTCAACCCTTAATTATCTTCATCATCCCTGTATATATTACACTTAATGAAAGACAAGATCAATAAAGAAGAGGAAGATCAATAAAGATAAAACTAAAAATGAGACCTCAAAGATGAAGCCACCCAGAGAATAGAATATAATAAAAGCAAACAAGGTAAAAGTGGTTCAAATGGGAAAATTAGCTTCTAGGAATTGAGAGTAAAGGATACCAGGGCACAGAAGATATAATAGATAAATTAGGGGCTTAAAAAGAGGTATGTACGTTTCCCAAATACAATATGGGATAACAAAAACTAAGGGATATCAGGGGAAAAGGAAAAAGCAGAATTACTGGCTTGTTCTCGTCCTCTAATTTAAATATTTCATTGAAGTGTCAAGTTATTTCCCAGTAAATCTCTTAAATCATAGACTGAGAAGTCATGTTCTGATTATATTAATTAATCATTATTTTAGATGACTGTTCATCATATGATTGTCTCAACTAAATACAGAGGGAAAAATAACATAAGAATATAAGGCACATCCTCAAAAGGAAAAATCCCTATCACAATAAAACTATTTAACAAATTAAATTAAAATGGTACTCATGAAAAAAGACACATGACAATTAAAAAATATTTAATATATATCTGAAATGAATTTTTCCTGTACCATCTCATAGAAATAGCAACCTGGAGACATTTTAAAGTTACTTTTTCTCAATCTTAAAAAATACCAACTCAAGTGTCTTAAGGTGGTAACAGTCCCAGGGGGCTGCACTATTCTTTGTGGTTTCCCTCTGCCCTGCATCCACATTTATAGTTTCTTTGCTAAACCATCCTTGAATTATCCCAGTTCCAGTGTAATCTCTGTTTCCTGCTAGGAGGCTTGCTAATACAGAGAGTAAACATAGAATGGTCTTCCAGAGATATTAGCTAAAAAGGCAGCGGTAGGCGTAATTAAGAGAAAAAGAAAGGGTGAAGCCATCTCTGTTCTTGAAATATTTTTGAACATGTTTGCATCATATCATGTCACTGAGAGTGCAAAAACATACAGCCATATTTTAAAAAATTATTGCAATGACATCTGACTCTGGCTTTACTTGTAAAGGTTGAGAGTAGCTCTCTTACGCTATTCTGGTCCTGCAAGGTCCAGGAGAATGGGATGATTCCCTGATTTTCAGTCTCTAGGCATCACTGAAGCAGATGTTCCTTCCCCAGGGCATTATACACCTTTTGGAAATAGGCATCTTTCTGTCTTACCTCAGGCAAGAGCTCCTTTGCCAAGGCTCCTAAGGCTGCAGAGACCATCCCACAGCTATTCGTAGCTCTGGGGATACACTGTGCCTCAGGCCA
Organism: Aotus nancymaae; assembly: GCF_030222135.1. NCBI lineage: Eukaryota > Metazoa > Chordata > Mammalia > Primates > Aotidae > Aotus > Aotus nancymaae. Next base: position 1,082,017 of record NW_026988460.1, read on the forward strand.
CCACCACATGCAGACCTGGCATCCTTTTTTATCTTTCCAGTAGCTAGAATCCATTTCTCACTGCCTCTGGCCCAGACAACCAAAATGAGTTTTCAATAGATTCCAGATGGACTGGAAGGACATGCATATTCTCTTCCAGTCCATCTTCCGGATTGTCCCAAGAAATCCAATTCTAACCATGGATTTCATCATGTCACTCTTCTACTTCCTTGGCTTTCTACTGATTATGAGATAAAACACAAGCATAAAATAGAATAGCCTTCACAATTCTGCCCCCAGCCTATCTTTCTGATGTTACCTTTGGTCACTCACTGTCCTTCCTCTCCAATAATCTCTCTATATTCCAACTTTATGGAGCTATTGTTCATCTCTGAACACCTAAGTAATAGAAGAAACTAATGTTAATGAGCATCTATGTTGTATCACTTACTGCTGAGCTTGGCATTTTTCTCATTTAATCCGTCCAGCTGATGAGGAGGCTGATGCTCCAGCACCTTAAGTGACTTAAGCAAGAGTAAGAACTAATAAGTGGTGGAGAGGAAGCTGACCTGGACCCTGCCTTCCTGACATGATGTGACCTCCAAGGCTCGGTTATTGGTGGTGAAGAGCTCCCAACCAGAATGTTCTTTTCCACCTTCACCACTTGGTTAGAACCTTCTGCTTCCTTAAAGGAAAACCTGGATTTTCATTTCCTCTGAACTCTTCCATGGCTACAGTATATAGGGTTGGTCCGTTCTTCCCCCTGGACCCCGCAGCACTTTAACACCTTTTTGTCACAGCTCTTATCACATGGCCTCCTCATTACCTGTATTTGTGTCCATCCATAATCATTAATTGCAGTGGGGTGTTTGAGAACCAGGACCAAAGGCATATTATTCATCTCTGATTCTTTGTTGTAACATAGAACCTGGTAAACATGATGCTCTACCAATATCAGATACATGAAAAAGGAAGGAAGAAATAAAAATAAATCTTAGAACTACAGAAAGTCCCACCACCATCTTCCAATATATCTGAAACGGAAAAATTTATGCTTTGCCTGGCAGGAAATTTTCTAACCATATACAGTCCTATCTAAGAATGCCAAATAATGAGGTATGCCGTATGTATATGAAACTGAGAATAAAATATTTGGTAAAATGTCAATGAAAAATAAATAGTTAATGACAATAGTATTTTATATACTATATATATTTTATAAATACTATATATATTTTATAAAGTGACCCAAATATGCACCATATCTTATGGTTCTCCATGAGATCCAAACGCAATTTCCCAAAATTAACTCAGAACATAGAATTTTCTGAATTAAAGTTAAAAAGGACTTAGCAGCAATGCTGAATTACTTTTATATGAGGAAAAGGATAAGAGAAAATAAATATGGCAGACTTATGAAAACAAAAGACTAAAAGAAAGATTAACCATTTAAGACCAAAGATGACTCTAAGACTCTAAAACTCTAACAGAAATTCTCAAAGTGGATTCTAGTGGCTTAAGTGTATAATATCTTAATAGTGACTGAGAGTAGTAAAATCAGCAAAAAGGAACACAATTATGGTCTGGAATTGTTATTTTCACTGTTCAAATTTAAAATTAAAAAGGAAAAAATGAAATAAACTATTTTAACACCTATGTATTAGAAATATGAAGTTCATAGTATTAGGAAGATCTCACTTGAGAGATGTAAAATACAATTTTCTTTTTTCTGAAGAATAGAGTAAAACATATTTACTCTCCTCAATACAACATGAACCACGGTTTTAATAAAATTCCTCAGTTTTCTCTGTGTACATTTGTATGAAATACTATGACACTGAAAAGCTAATTAATTAATGTCAAATGAAGACACTAAAGTGGTAATTAATAGAAGGATATGATATTTAAAATTCAGTACTGTTTTTCCACTGATTACATTAAGCATGAAATAGAAATCAACAATTCTCAGAAAAGGCATAACTGTCTATTTCAGAAATTTATGGACCGTGGTCTAGAAGTTAGAAAAAGGGAATGCTGCTGATCACAAAATCAGCTCTATTTACAAAAAAACTTCAAAGTGATCATTTGTAAAGTTATTTTGCACTTAATCAGTAAAGAGTACAGGAGGATTATTTTAACTTGCATATATTTAATCAGTTCAAGACTTTTTTTCTTAAAAGTAACCAAGAATAAAACAGGCATACTTTTACTAAGGCACAAAGTCCCCAAGCTAATTACCATAAAATGAATGAGCTTGGAATATATAAAAGAAGATGTGAAAGTGTTTTATCCAAAGGGAGTTCAAGAACCTTTGTATAAAGAACACGGTTTCTGACTCTAAGGCATTGGCATATGTGCAAAGATTTTAAAATAAATATGTTCAGGACAGGGAGTAAACTCTGGCTGCTGATTTTGAACCCTAAGACTAAATTGGATACTTTGTTTTTCAGGATAACGCAAACAAAACTGTCATCATGTAGTTAATGCTCTATTTTGGGAAGATAGTCTATTGTAAATTACTTATTAAGAGTTTACTTGACATCCATCTAGAACAGACTGTGGTTCAAAATGTCTTATTTACAAACCTTTTAAATAGATGTTGTAACATGTGTTTTCCACCTTCAGCATAAAGGATCTAAAAGTAAGATAATTATTTTAAATGCAAGTCACCAGTCACATATTCCTTTCAGTATATTCACCACCATCAGTCTTGAACTCAACACCAAATTTCTCTAACCATCCTCTTTAGTAGCCTGAAAATAAGTGTTTTAAAACATGGAAAGTGAAATAAGTTTCCAGTTCATTGTTTCTACTTTCAATTATTTATATCTTAGTTCATCGTTTCATTGGTTTGTTCATGCAGTTCATATTTCTTGAGTACTTAGTATCCAGGAAACATGCTAGAAAAGAGAACAGAGTAGCCAACGGGCAAATTAAATCTCTGCTCTCATGGGGTTTACAGTCTAATGGGGAGGACAAATAGGAAACAATACCTGCATGGAAATATATTTCTTCTCTCCTGTTTTTTCCTTTTTCTTTTCTATCTTTTCTTTTTTCTTTTTTTTTTTTTTTGACGGAGTCTCGCTCTGTTGCCCAGGCTGGAGTGCCGTGGCGCAATCTTGTTTCACTGCAAACTCTGCCTCCTAGGTTCAAGTGATTTTTCTGCCTCAGCCTCTTAAGTAGCTGGGATTACAGGCACACATGACCACACCCAGCTAATTTTTGTATTGTTAGTAGAAACAGAGTTTCACCATGTTGCCCATGCTGGTCTCAAACTCCTGGGCTCAAGTGATCCTCTCGCCCCAGCCTCCCAAGGTGCTGGGATTACAGGCATGAGTTACTGTACCCAGACAGGAATATATTTCTTATAACATGATGGTAAAATAGAAAGCTCTCAAGCTCTGGAACCAGGCAAACCTAAAATCAGTCCTGCCTAGAGGTGAGGTAGTGATGACATTTTAGCCTCCTCATTTCAGCAAAATAGGGATTATGATACCTACCATTACATGGGATAATGCCTGGAAGAGGCCTGACAATTAACAGGTACTCAAATCATTCCTTTTTTCTCCCTTATTTGCATTCCCTATCCCTTATTTTCCATTCCTATAAAACTAGGTAACAAAAACTTGGCAGTGAAAAGCTCTTTTCCTCTATTAAATTTAATAAAATTTAATAAAAATTCAATTGAATGCTAAAGCTAAAATTATTTTCTTAGTTAATGAAAAGGTTATCTATATTGGGAATAAGTATATATTGAATTTTGTTATCAAGTTCCTAATCTATTCTGAGTGTTCATCCAATTTTCTCACAATAGAAAGCATTTTTTTAATAAAAGAATAATATTTTCATTGCCTTAGGGACAACTAGATTTTATATTCAAAACAACAAAACCCACAGAAAGCTAAGAATAAAGTACATATATTCTGCACTTTTTCCTCTTAGGTATAAGAAAACCAAGTTTATAAAATTAAAATTATTTAGGTCTATGCAATCAATATAAATTTGAACAAAGCTAATGCAGTTAAGAAAATTACAAGTAGTTTACAGTAACATTTTTTTTTTTGCTTACTACGGTTGTTGGGTAAAACACAATATTAATCTTCATTGGAAAGTTTTATCCATATTCAGAATTTTCCAGGGTTTTCTTTCAACTATATTTTTAAGACATTAGTAGAAAACTTAATCTTGCAGGTAGCATTATGGACCATGACAATTCTATTCCTTACATCTCTTCAGGTACTCATGGTGTTCATTTAAACCCTGTAGGCTCAACTTTTAGCACTTTAATTTGTTATAGTTAATTTTAATCTGACTTTCCTTGGACGAAGGTTTAGGATTTCTGCTTATGATCTAAAATTCTGATAAGAAAGAGGATCCTGCTACTTTCTCTTCTTGAGATGTAAAGAAAGAGAACAGATAGTGTAACTTCAGAATAATAGGACCTTGGAGCAAGAAGGAGATTTTAAAAATAAGTAACTTAGACCAATTCCCTTATTATATTAATGAGAAAATTTGGGAGACTTAAGGCTCTATTTCAAGTCAATATCAGAGTCAGGACTAGGGCTCAGTCTGTGATCCAGATGTGGGGGTGGCTCTCAGGGTGTGGGAGAGTTCTGGGGGTAGCTGGGTGAGTTGGGGTCTGCACCTGTGTATACAATCTTGTGTTTCCCTATTTCTTCTGGAAATTGCATGCAAACAAAACACTTGAGAATGTATGAGGGAGAATGTTATTACTTATCTCAAAATTTTGAATACGTTTTTTAAGTGTTCATCCGTTTCCAGCATTCCATGCAACCTTTTAAAATATCTTATTATATATCCTTTTAACTATTTTAAAGACAACAATGGAAGCAATGTGTTATATACCAAATTTTAACACATTGGAGACTTCCAATTCATAAATCTTTGCTGCTAAATTAACTTGCTTTTCTGCAGGCTTTTAAATAAAGCAGGAACCCCATAGCAAGTGACAACAGGGACCAAGGAGGTAACGTGGAGGGCTGAGGGCAGTGAGGACTTCCATGAACTGGAGAGCACAGCCGCATCTAATCCAGGGAGCTGAATGTTGCCTGAGGAAATTCAGAACCAGTGTTGTCAGGTCTTAATTAATTCTTCCAAGAAAAGCATAAAATTCTGTATCTTGATAAACTTATGAAAACAGAAATTTAAAAAACTACTTAGGGATTCAATCAGTGACTGGCTCATTATCACTTGCCCTAATTAACTGCATTTGCTAACCATAAGATGAAAACAGAAAGTCACATGAAGTTGGAAAAACATAGTTTTAGAAGCCAGAAAGTGCAGGTCAGAATGTTCTCTCTAGACCTTCAGAGTTTCAAGACCATATGCAAGTACTTAACTCAGAAGGGTTCAATCTTCATCTGTCAAATAGAGAACAACAGTACCACATGATAGGACTGAGTGCAAATCAAATGAGATAATACATGTACACATTGTGGGGTAGTGCCATGCATCTAGAAAACTTTTTATCATCATCATCATCCATTCATTCATTCATTTTGGAGCTGTTTCTTTATGGCTATGCTATAAATAGAGTCAATGTACCATAATCCCATACGGCAAACGACAAACACATTTTATGCTCATAGGCATTTTTGTTTTTTAACACAAGTGTATTGAATGGTTTTAAAAACAATTTAATTCCTTAAATGTACATAGAAATTTAAAATTATTGTTTTCATAATTCCTATATGCACATGATATATAAACAATATAACTATAGGAAGAGAAATAATAGAATGTCATTTCCCCTGACTTAGAAGATTGAATATCATTTCCAGTTTTAGCCATTTACGTAGTAGATCACATAACCTGCCTGAATTCTTCTTGAAACTGTGATTGTTGTTGGCCCTATTAGAATCTCCAAAGGCTGTCATTTTAAAATTAACCTTTCTGGGCAGGCATTTGCACGTGATTTAAAACTTTTCTTCAACATCAAAATGTAATAATTTGAAAAGCATTTCTTCTCCCCACCAAACAGCATATTACCAACTATTTCAACAGAGTTGTTAGATAAAATTTTGTGAATATTAGAAGATCCATAGCCTATCACGGTTTTTTTTTGTTTCAGCCAGCCAGCCATCCATGTAGCTAGGCCAATTTCACTGAATTCTATGGGATAATCAGAAAAGGCCCTAGCACATCTCAGGGAGTTTAGCATCAGTATAAGAAAATGCATTTAAAAGTTCCAAAGATGACTTCTTTTTAAAGCTTCAGTACATTTAGATTTGTGCAGAAGAGAGTTATAGTAGTAATTTAATTTTACCAATTTAAAATGACTCTCTGAAAAATGGATTCAAAAGGTAGGGATTTACATGGTGTTTTTGCTGTTTTTATTAGGTTTCAACACATTTATAACATTTTTAGGTGAGCTAAAAACTTAGCACACCCAAAATAAATAGAATTTATTTATTTCCCAAATAAATAAATTATTGGTGTGCTAAAAACTTAGTACACCTAGAATAAATAAAATTTAGTTCCCGAATAAATATAAATATGTAACACAAATCATCATAGTAATTATATAGACATAAACTCTTTCCTTTGCAAGCCTTGGAGGTCAAGGAAACAAGACTTTAGAGACTTAAGTGACACCCCCAACATTCAGAAGCTCAGGGGCACTGCAGTAAGATGGAAAGGGCAAGTCAGGGGCTTTTCTGCATCTGTAAACACGAACATAGTCTCCTTATTTCCCCTAAGGAAGTTCTGAAGTACAGCATGTCATCTTTCCCCTAAAAATGTTCACTAACCTTAGATTTCTTAACCAAAGGTCACAGTTCAAAAATTGCTCTGGAGCTTCCAGACTTCATTTTCGTCCAACCTCACGCTTATTGTATAAAAGGACCAATTTCTAAGAAGCCAGACGACAGGGAGCACAGGTGAGAATCTCCCAAAGAAACCTGCTTTGTATTGTCAAAGGGCCGATTCTGAAACTGAAATTGATTCCAAGAAGTACACATTCATATAAATACATAAGATCCACCTCGGTTTAGTTTTATTTATCCACACATCAAACTATCAAAACTCATTTTCCAAAAGATCAAGATGTTCCAAATTTCAAAAGGAGAGTAAAGCAGCCGAGATGAATAACCTTTGCTATATCACAAAAAACACACCTTGCAAAGGACATCTAGATTCCTTGTCCACACAAGAGAAACGGTTAAGAACGTCAGAAAGAGGAGACCTTTCATTCCCAGCAGCGCTAGGTGGCAGGGAAGAGTCGGCTGTGCGTTCAGGCTGTCCTGGACAGCTGTGGTTGACGCTGACGCCTGGCTGCTCTCACTTTCACCTTCTCTCTGGTGTCAAAGAGAAGCTTTGAGGCTGACCCGGCGGCCTCTTCCTTACAGGGGAAGCTGCTGTGAGCTAAATACGTACCGCTCTTTCAAACCTTTAATTGCAGGTTAGTTAACTGGTGGAATTAAGCCCACATTGAAGGGGCCTAACTGTACAACCCTGTTCTTCAGGTTAGCGGATCGCATGTCAAAATATAACCCCAAATTAATATAAAAAACACGTTGGGGGTGCCAAGTGTTGAACTACTTACAGAGGCTGCGTCCTGGAGGAAGCTCTGAGACGGCTCCTGTCTCCTGTCTTTCTGGCACGCCCGCAGGAAGAGGTTTCAGCTGAAACTGCCCCGAGCTTGATTGGAGGTCCACGTGGGGGCGAGGCTCCGAGGAGATGTCTGGTCGGATGCTATTGACATGATTAACTCTCCATAGTGTTTGCAAACCTCAAAGAAGAGGTTTTGAAGAAGTCTAGCTTCAGTATCCACCCATGCCCTCTAAGCCTCATTTTCTGTTACAAAAATGAAGTTAATAACCGCATCTATTTAAAGGGTTGTGAGGAGTGAATGGGATAGCTGATCCATGAAAAGTGCTGTGTATGGTGCTTTGTCAATAAAATACTCAAATATTAGCTAACATTATTACCCCTGCCCGAATGAGACAGGAAATGGGAAGGTTCTGTAAAACAAAGAGCAGCTTCATGCCCACTCTCCTCACACCCTCTGCTTCTGCTAAACCGGTAGACTCAGTGTTTTTACAAGCACACCCTGGAAATTCTCTCCTTTCTTTAGTATGTAGAGCATAGCGTCCACACTTTATGCTATGCAATCAGATAAAGGTGACTCTGAAATCTGCCTTTTAGCCACTTACCAGCTAGGAAATTTTAGGCAACTTGCCACCTTTTTGAGCCTCCATTTCCCCATTTAAAAAACTGGGATAGTAATAAGACTTTTCTCCACACGTAATTTATGAGAATGAGATGGTGCACTGTCAGGTGCAATTCACCAACGTTAGCTGCAATTAGTAGTATTGGTATCACTCTTTACTTTGCTTGGCATAACCTCTCCATCTAAAGTTGCTTTCTTTAAAGGCTCACTTTAAAAATCTCCATTTGTCCATATGTCTGTTCTCTCATGCAACACATATTCTCGTGTCTCCTTCATATTCTAGGGGATTAAGAAATGAATTTCACATAGCTCCTGAAGTCAAGGAGCTGAGTGTCTGGGAGCAGAAACAAGTCGGGTGTGTAAAGATCTTAATGCAATGTAGAATGCTAAGTGGCCTAGTAGGCGTTTGTTTTAAAGATGGTGTTAATTTGGCCAGGCACATTGGCTCATGCCTGTAATCCCAGCACTTTAGGAGGCTGAGGTGGGCGGATTACCTAAGGTCAGGAGTTTGAGACCAGCCTGGCCAACATGGTGAAACCCTGTCTCTACTAAAAATACAAAAAAATTAGCTGGGCGTGGTGGCGGGCACCTGTAATCCCAACTACTTTGGAAGGCTGAGCCAAGATCACGCCACTGCACTCCAGCCTGAGTGACAGAGCAAGACTACTTCTCAAAAAAATAAATAAATAAATAAATAAATAATAAAAAGATGGTGTTAATTTAACCTAGGAAGAACCCAGGAAGGGAGACGATGTATGCCATGTACCATCACAGTTAGCAGCACAAAGTTTTCAGTTACCGAGATCTGGAGTTAAATCTCAGGTTTACCTCTTGTTCTTTAGATACCTTTGGATAATTTATAATATTCTCTCTGAACTTCAGTTTCTACATCTATAAAACAGGGATAATTGTAGAGTGTACATGATGGAGGGTAAAGTGATCATTACATAGAGAAATCCACTTAAAATGCGACAGAAGTTTCAATAAAGGTTAGCTCTTATTAGTAGCAATGAGGTTAATATAGCTAATCTTGTCATCAAGTCTGGGTGCTGGTGGCATTGAATAGTTGTTGAGTTCTGACTAGGATTTCAATGTGGGGCTGGGGAAAGGAGATGAGGCATGAAGGACAGCTCAGAAGTGAGAAAGAAGGCAATGTCAGCATGAACAGAGGGTGGCTCACTCTGGCCTGGCTCAGTCTGGCCTCATCGCATGCTAAAACGTGTACTTAGAACAACCACCTGTCTTGGTTTGCCTGGAACTGAAGGGTTTTCTGAGGAAGCAGAACTTTCAGTCAGCAAAAACTGGGGACGTCCTGGTAAGCAGGATAAGCTGATCACCCTGTGTGCATTAGACCCTTCTTTCGTTGCTATGAAGAAGTTCAATGGCCCACACTTCTGCAGGCTGTATTAGCATGGCACCAACATTGCTCAGCTTCTAGGGAGGCCTCAGGCACTTATATTCATGGTGGAAGGCAAAGTGGGGGCAGGCACATCACACGGTGAGAGAAGGAGCCAGGGAGAGTGGGGTGGGGGCGGTGCCACACACTTTAAATGACCAGATCTGCTGAGAACTCACTATCATGAGGACAGCACCCCATGACCCAATCACCTACCACCAGGCCCCACCTCCAACACTGGGGATTACATTTTAACATAAAATTTGGGTGGGGACAAATATACAAACTATATCATCATGCTTCAAGAATTGCGGCTCAACAGACAAGGGTCTTAAAGGCCATGTCAGGGGGTTGAGGCTGCATTTGTAGGCAATAGAAAGCTCTTAAAAGTTCTTGAGGCGGGGGAGTGTCTATTCAGAAATGTGTTTTAGGCAATCAGTCTACAAAACTAAGGTTTTCTCTCTCATCCTTGCCAAGTAAGTCTCTTCTGCATTGTTCCTTCCACAGCCCTCTATTTGTATCTGCTCTCTCTGTTTATCACACTGTATCTGTGTTAAAAATGTATGTGTGTGTCCTCATAATCTTACAATATAATCTTCTCAATGTCAAGATTGGGTCTTCACCATCTTATCTCCATATGTCTTATATAAGCTCAATATGTACTGAATTAAGTTGAAAACCTTTGATTCTATACAATACAATATTAATTGATGTTTACAATTCATCTCAGTTCGAAATTGAACATTAGGTGTCAGTGTGTCTAGTAATTATCCTTCCAGTGACATGGAAAGTCAATCTTTAAAATATTGATTGGGAAGTCTACACACAAAATAGTCCTCTGTAAATGTAAGGAGATATTTTTCACTAACATTTTTAATTGAAGAAACTCTTCATACCCACTCAAATGATCAGTAAATGCTTTGTAGTATGATGTGCTGGTCCCTATCTGGGCCTGAGATACAGGTACAGTCGAGGTTCTATCTTACAGTGGGGAACCTTGGCTGTACCTGTATCTCATGTAAAGCAGAGCAGTTTGTAGAGTTTCCATGCAAGGTTCCAGCTGGCGTAAGGTCATTTTTGAATGCTTACTGGGAGATTTTGTTTTAGACACTGATACGGTTCGTATCTGCATCCCCACCAAATCTCAGGTTAGAATTGTAATCCCCAGTGTTGGAGATGGGGCCTGGTGGGAGGTGACTGGATCATGGATGTGTTTTTCATGAATGGTTTAGCACTCTCCACTTGGTGCTGGTCTCATAACAGTGACTGAGTTCTCGCGAGGTTTGGTTGTTAAAAAGTGTGTTGCATCTCCCCACTGGCTCTCCCTCTTGATCCTGCTGCGGCCATGTGATGTGCCTGCTTCTCCTTTACCTTCTGCCATGACTGTAAGCTTCCTGAGGCTGAGCAGATGCCAGCATCATGCTTCCTATCCAGCCTGCAGAACCATGAGCCAATTAAACCTCTTTTCATTATACATTACCCAGTCTCAGGTATTCCTTTATAGCAATGTGAGAATGGACTAGGCACTGTCAGGTCAATGAATCAAGTAAAAAGCATTTAGACACAGACCCTAACTTATAATGGTTTGACTTACAATTTTTTGACTTTACAATGGTGTAAAGTTATCAACATTATGTATAGACTACACTTCGTGTACCCATACAACCATTCTTATTTTTACTTCATTGCAGTAGTCAATAAATCATTTGAGATATTCAATATTTTATTATAAATTAGGCTTTGTCTTAGATGACTTTGCCCAACTGTAGGCTACTGTAAGGGTTCTGAGCTTGTTTAAGGTAAGCTATATTATGCTATGATTTCAGTAGGTTAGGTGTATTGAATGCATTTTTGATTTACAGCATTTTTAATTTTTGATGGGTTTATCAGGATATAACCCCATCATAAGTCAAAGAGCATGTGTATTTATTTCTATAAGTATAGGATTGTGGAGGAAGCCAAGATACATTAGTCTGTGAGATAATATAGCATGGTGTTTTGTTTTGTTTTGTTTTGTTTTAATTTGAAACAGGGTCTAGCTTTGTTGCTGAAGCTGGAATGCAGTGGTGCAATTACGGATTTCTGCATCCTCAAACTCCTGAGCTCCAGTAATCCTCCTGCCTCAGCCTCCAAAATAGCTGGAACTATAAGTGTATGCCACCACACCTGCCTTTTTTTTTTCTTTCCATGTTGCCCAGGCTGGTCTTGAACTCCTGGCCTCAAGCAATTTTCCTGCCTCGATCTCCCAAAATGCTGGGATTACAGGTGTGAGCCACCACACTGGGCCTAGCATGGTGGTTTTAAAGGAAGTATTCTCAGGCCAAAAAGACTAGAGTTCAAATTCCAGCTTTGCATTTGACTTTCTTACCTTTGATAAGATATTAGCCTCTCTTAGCCTCAGTTTCTTTATGTGCAAAATGAAGGTAAGATAGTACCTTCCTTATAGGATTGTTATAAGAATAAAATGAGATAATGTGTGTAAACTCTGAATACTATGAATACATTTTATGCAAGAAATATGTTCCTAAAGCCCTCAGATACTCTAAGAGTGACCCAGGCAAAGGATGAAACATATTTCATTTACTGGCTAAATACTGACTTCCTTGTAGACAGTTCACTAATTCACTCACTCATTTATTCACATAGTTTATAAACACTTGACTGACCGAACTTCGAAATTACATGATTCTTGACAAATTTTGGGTTCCTGGCTGGGTTTGCTTGGGTTCCTGGGAGGCAGATACTAGGTAGAGATGAGCATTCAAGAGCCTCATTAAAGGCTGGGCCTGGTGGCTCACTCCTGTAATCTTGGCACTTTGGGAGGCAGAGGGAGGTGGATCATTTGAGTTCAGGAGTTTGAGACCAGCCTGGCCAACATGGTGAAACCCCGTCTATACTAAAAATACAAAAAATGAGCTGGGCATGTTGATGTGCACCTGTAATCCCAGCTACTCAGGAGGCTGAGGCAGGAGAATCACTTGAATCCAGAGGCAGAAGTTGCAGTGAGCAGAGGTTGTGCCACTACACTCCAGCCTGGGTGACAGAGGGAGATTCTCTCTCAAAAAAAAAAAAAAAAAAGATATATTAAGGAGTGGTGCTAGGACATTTACAGGAGGAGGAAAGGATGCAGTTAAAACAAAGGCTCCAGTCAACCCTGAGGTATGATCTGAAGCTGAGATGTCTCTCTCAGGATGTCCAGGGTTAAGGCAAAGGCACTAGGTTTTCATACCCATTTTGACCAGTTCTTGAAGGGAAGGAGGTATGGTGTTGAGCAGGGCAGTTCTTTTCAGCTGAGACAAAATCTGGAGAGACACTGACCTGAGATTAGTGAGACAATTTTATACCCAGCAAGTGGGTGAACAAGGCCTGAAGGAGGGCATCTCAGCAGAATGATGCCCTGTCCACTGCAAGCCAGGTTGTTGTGATTTTGGATGTATATAAAGTGAAACTTTATATTTTATTGTTACATAACTTCAAACTGATAGACTTTGCCACCTCCCTGGGTATGTGCCCTATTACTATTATCATGTGGCCCTAGCTAATTAATTTCTCATTTATTTAATGGTGCCTCTCTCATAGTGATTTGGTGAGGCTTACATGTTATGTAATGTATAGGAGGTGCTTTACAAAGTTCCTGGCATGCAGCAACTGTCTGGTATGTGTTAACTGTTTTTATTAAGAGAAGGTCTATGAATACAGAAGGACTCAGTAGTAAATGAAGGAAAGGAAACTATGTTAGGATTTTAAAATTTACAGACTGATTTAAGGCACTGGCAAAGTTTACATTATGGTATTTGACTAGTGGGTGTCTCGGTCTAGTTTTATGTCAACATTAAATGAAGGTTTGGGTTTTGGCACCTGGTGGGAAGACTCGGCGAGACTGTGAACATTTTTCTCTCCCTCTTATTACAAGAGAATTTAAGAACCTTAGAACTACACTCTGTCTACTTGGGAATAAAAATGTAAACAATGGTGGCAAGAAAAGGACAGAGACCAAGATATAATAAAGAATTCAAATATGACATACAGGATATTTATCTGCCAATTAGGTTCTCATCCCTACACATGTAAAAATACTCATTATTTCACTCAAATTCTTATGAGTTCTCATAGACAGATACTATATTTCTCTAAATGATTTTTATTTTTGAGACAGAATCTCACTCTGTCACCCAGGCTGGAGGGCAATGGTTCAATCTTGGCTCACTGCTAACTCTGCCTCCCGGGTTCAAGTGATTCTCCTCCCTTAGCCTCCCAAGTAGCTGAGATTACAGGCACACACTACCACCCCTGGATAATATTTCTATCTTTAGTAGAGATGGGGTTTCATGTTGACCAGGCTGGTCTTGGACTCCTGACCTCAAGTGATCTGCCCACCTCAGCTTTCCAAAGTGCTGGGATTACAGGCATGAGCCACCTTGCTTGGCTTCTCTAACTGCTTTTTAATGTACTAAACATAGTATCAGCACAATGAATAAAGTGGTAATATTCCTTTTAGCTGTCTTAGGTGAAAGGTGATTTTAACACACACACACACACGCACACTTTTTTTTTTGAGACAGAGTGGCTCACTCACCCAGGCTGGAGTGCAATGGCGTGAATTGGCTCACTGCAACCTTTGCCTCCCTGGTTCAAGTGATTCTCCTGCCTCAGCCTCCTGAGTAGCTGGGATTACAGGCGCATGCCACCGCGCCCAGCTAATTTTGTATTTGTAGTAGAGATGGGGTTTCACCATGTTGGCCAGGCTGGTCTTGAACTCCTGACCTCTGGTAATCCGCCCACCTTGGCCTCTCAAAGTGCTGGGATTACATGTCTGAGCCACTGTGCCTGGCCCCCCCCCACACATTATATATACCTGTTTGTAAAGATAGATTCAAAACAAAGGCTTCCTTACCAGTGTCCTGCTCCTACCCCTTCCTCACCCCCAATAGGATTGAAATATTTATTTTCAGATCCAGAACTATGTCCTATTTTGATTTTGTTTTGTTTTTATTAATACCGCCACAAGTACTTAGCACAGTGTCTGGAATGCAGTGAGTGCTCTATAAATATGTGCTGAATAAATGACTGAATGAAGTTCAGAGCTGGAAAGAATGGTGGAGATTATACTGTCTTCATTTTAGAACAGCATTCAAAGAGATTGAAGTATATGTGGGAAGTTGCAGAGCTCTGTGTCAGAGTAAAGATCCAGGTCTCAGAAGTCTAGCACAAGGGCCCTTCCCACCACAGGAGCACAGCCACCTGCTGTGCTTTAAGGACCTGGGCAAATGCGCTCACAGCATTGCATGGCAGTCATTCCTTCCCAACAAGTTCATTCTCATAAAGGTATTTGTTTCTCCAAGGCTGGAAGTAAAACAGAGCACTTAGAACCCATAAAATAATGTTAATGTGGCCTACTCACCTCCACATTTTTTTCCTTTCATGTCTTTGTGAAACTTCCTTTTATTTGTAGGATGTATAGCATTTCTTCGGTAATCATTCCTTATGGTTCCACGATTACTCTAATTCCACAAATATGAAATAGGTGTACATCATGCCCTAGACAGAGAAATGAGGATAAGAGCAAGTCTGAGGGCTGGAAATCTCTAAAAATCCATTTTATTTAAAAAAATATTATTCATTATTTGAAAGACAACTTTTGTTTTAAGCCTCTATGATCTCGTGACTGTAACATGATAATGGCAGGATAATAGCATGATAATAGCATGCTGGGGAAATTTCTTTCTAGTCTTTTCTCTTAGGTATATTTTTCCATAGTTATAATAAAAATGACCAACATCTGCAAATTCTCCTTTTTCTCTCAACATTGTATGATAAGCATTTTTTCTTTTTTTTTTTTTCCTTGAGATGGAGTGTCACTCACTCTGTTGCGCAGGCTGGTGTGCAGTAGTGTAATCTTGGCTCACTGCAATCTCCACCTCCTGGGGTCAAGTGATTCTCCTGTCTTAGCCTCCTGAGTGGGTGGGATTACAGGCATGAGCTACCACACCTGGCTAATTTTTGTATTTTTAGTAGAGATGGGGTTTCAGCATCTTGGCTGGGCTGGTCTCAAACTCCTGACCTCAAGTGATCTGCCCACCTTGGCTTCCCAAAGTGCTGGGATTATAGGCATGAGCCACCACACATGGCCTATATGATAAACATTTCTATGTTTCAACATAGCTTTCATAACTACAATGTTTGTTGGTTGTACAACGTTCCATTGAATGCATATACCACAACTGACAACCACTTTCCTAAAGGTGAACCAGAACGCCATTTCCACTCATTCGACATTTTAAAGCAAGAAGAAATGAGCAGTTGGGGTCTAGCTTTCTCCACATTTGGATTGTTTCCTTAGGTTAGATTCCCAAAGTAGAACTACTGAGTCAAAGAAATGGACTTTCTTGTGGGTCTTTAAGGGCATATTGCCAAATTCCTGGGTCAAGGGAGATAATTCTGAGTTTAATTATTTTAAGCAAGGAAGTAGCAATGGGGATGCTACTGTGATCACTACTGCAGGACTAGCTGAGCCTAGTATGCGAACAGAAAGTGTTGTTCTGAGACAGTGCCCACCCTTTTGCCTCATTAGAGACTCATTAGAACTCTGCTGGATCAGGAAGTTATATCTTAGAGATCTGCATTAGAAACTCTAGTTAAACTGTAGTGTCGCTGCTTCTTAGTCCTGTCTTTGATCTGTGACAGTTTTCTAATAAACAGGAGAAGGAAAATTTTTTGGGTAAACACATTTTTATGTCATTTCTTTCTAATGAGGTCAAACAGGTTCTGAAGCTGAGGCTTAAAGAGATAGAGTATTACAGCATTGAACATTTCTGCAACATTAAATCTTATTGTCAGAAACCACTATGGCTTAGAAAGAGGCCACTAATCAGAGTGTCCTTGGGGGCATGGGTTTACCGCTCAGTACACATTGAAGTGGGACTGAGGGTTTCTTTGCTGTACTCATGTGGTCATGCTGGGATGGAACCCTCAGGAACACATCTGGATAAGTTAAGCAAACACATGTTGATGCTTCTTTCAGTAGAAAGGGACCCCCATCTGTTCTTCACCACACAACCTAATTATTGGGTAAATAGACACTTTCTTTCCTGCATGGTTACTCTTCAAAGCAATGTCCCCAAGAGTGGCTGCAAATGGATGAAGAATTAAAAACACCACCTAGCATTTCTGTTTTCATACACGTTAACTTCAGAAGATCCTTGAGAGTTAAGTACTATTTTTCCCCCATTTTACAGATAAAACAGTGAAGGCTAAGAAGCATCAGGTGATTTTTCTTCAGTCACCAGGTCAGCAATGGGCTGTATCAGAACTAAAATTCTCATATTGGATCTCAAACCCTGTATGCTTATTAACTCCACTGCCATAAAGATGAATCACAGAAATATATAAGGTGACTGTTAAAAATCTTAGCGCCATTTCAAAGAGTCTCTGAACACGAAAATTACAATGGATGGAAGATGCAAAGAAATGACAAAAACTGTGTTAGAACTGTCACAGACTCAAAGGCATCAGAGAAAATTGGAGGAACAGAATAAACCAGTTCCCAAACACAGGTGCAGTTCCCACTTCAGCCAGGGAAGACATGCCCCTAGAAAAGCTTGGACTCATGCCCTAAAATACCCATACCTTTTTGATTCCCACTGGTAACAAACAGCCTTATCCCATACTCAATTTCTTTTCTTTTTTTTCCTTTTTGAGACAGAGTCTCACCCTGTCACCCAGGCTGTAGTACAATGGTATGATCTCGGCTTACCACAACCTCCACCTCCCAGGTTCAAGTGATTATCCTGCCTCAGCCTCCTGAGTAGCTGGGATTACAGGCATGTGCCACCATGACTGGCTAGTTTTTGCATTTTTAGTAGAGACAGGGTTTTATCATGTTGGTGAGGTTGGTCTTGAACTTCTGACCTCGTGATCCACCCACCTTGGGCTCTTAAAGTGCTGGGATACCCCACACCCAATTTCTAATAATTCAGAAGACTGAGATTATACACTTGACCTCACAATCAAGATTTCATAAATGCATACATAATGTGCTATTTTTAAATCATCAGTGTGACCTTTGGAATATTCTTAAGATTTTAAGAGACTTCCATAGATTATCTGAGCCAGCCTTCTGACAAATCTGAATCATTATCCACATGAGGGAACTGAGGCCTGCGAGGTTGTGACTTGCTCAGGGTCCTACATTCAGGAAAGGTAGAAGAGGAAGGGAAAGGAGCCTCTTGCAGGGAAGGGGCTTTTTCCACTATGACTGAGAGGGAACCAACATTTCCTTTTGTCAATAGACCTTTTAGCCGATAAAATAGAAATTCCATCCTGTTTGAAAGGTTGCAACTATCACCTCTTCAACACTTCTCAGAGGAAGAGAAAAGAATTATCTGGCTGATGAGATGGTAAAAACTCTAATCTGTATTTCTCTACTAGAAGATATTGATGAGTTTTACATTGCTTTGCTCCCATTGCTTTGCTTCCATGCCTCTGTTCTCTCCACATACCTATACTTCTGGTTGTGCTGGGCAGACACAGTTCTTTCTGCACCCAGATTTGAGGGAAAGCATTCAGAATTCCCCTTTGGCCATTTGTCCATGCCATTCTTTCCAATCAGGCTTGGCCAGATATAAAGCTATTGCATTGATCCCTGTTTACTTTCTATGCCTAATTTTCAGTTGGTTTAGGATCCAGACAGTGGGTTGGGGGTGGGGGGCGGTGGTGGGTGAATAAGTAACTGAATTAATCTGCTTCCTTAGAAACCTCCACAATTTGCGAGACTTCTTTTAAAGTTTGACTGTACTTAATACTTACATACATATATTAGAAGCTCCCTTAACAAACTTCAGACTTAGCAACTTTCCAGATCAATTACCACTTCCTATTATAGCTTTTCCTATTCACAGCACTATTGACATTTTGAACCAGATAATCCTTTGTTGTGGGGGCTGTCCTGTGTAATGTAGGTTGTTTAGCAGCATCGCTGGTGTCTACCTACAATATGCCAGCAGCACTTGCCTAGTTGTGACAAGCACACTTGTTTCCAGATTTTGCCAAATGTCCTCCTGAAGGCAAAATTGCTCCTAGTTGAGAACCGTGGCTCTCATCCACCAGCAACACAGAATGCCTGATAACCATGGCCTGCTGAACCCACCAAGATGCCCATGCCCTCTTGATCCCAGTTGAGCTATGGGCTTATCAAGTGCCAGTTGTATATCAAAGCTGTTTATGTCAGTTGCACTTTTAATTATGCAGTTCACATAAATGTCATCTAATCCGATGAAATGTGAGAGCAAAAAAGGAAAGTATTTGTTTCTTTTTGAAGTCAAATAATTGGTAAAGATTCTGTATGGCAGAGACAAATTATTTCTTCACCTTATCTTTTATTTTCTTCTGTATATACAACGAAATTATTCCCAGCCTCTTCTGCAGTTAGGGGGAATCTATATGACTGAATTCTGGGCAATAGAAAGTGGGCAAAAAGATGAACACCATTTTGAAGGGTTAGCACTTAAAATTCTCCTTGTTCTCTCTTGCTGCTTCTGTAAGAATCCAGAAAAGGCCGGGCACGGTGGCTCACGCCTGTAATCCCAGCACTTTGGGAGGCCGAGGCGGGTGGATCATGAGGTCAAGAGATGATCAACATGGTGAAACCCCGTCTCTACTAAAAATACAAAAAATTATCTGGGCATGGTGGCACGTGCCTGTAATCCCAGCTACTCAGGAGGCTGAGGCAGGAGAATTGCCTGAACCCAGGAGGCGGAGGTTGCGGTGAGCCGAGATGGCGCCATTGCACACCAGCCTGGGTAACAAGAGCGAAACTCCGTCGCAAAAAAAAAAAAAAAAAAGAAAGAAAGAAAAGAAAAGGTCTATGATGGCCTAAGGCAGGGATTGACAGACTTTCTTGAAAGAGCCAGAGAGTAAACATTTTCAGCTTCCCATATTATTGTTTAAAAAACAGTCTTTGAAAAATATAAAAAATTCTTAGCTTGTGGATTGTATAAAACGGCATGGGCTTGATTTGTCTCATGGGCAATTGTTTGCCAATCCCTGCTGGCATGATAGGTGTAATGGTGCAACAGCATTGCCCATAAAGATGCTTAAAAACAAACAAACAAACCCTGACACGTTAGGTATAAGTAAAACAAAGATAAAATATTATGGGGGACTATAAAAGTCTAGACTGATTCTATGCACAGATCATTTCAAAATTCTTTAAATTCTCATTCTACTTTAAAGATATTAAAAGAAGAAAGCATAGACTATGAAATCACAGAGACGATATATGGAAGAAAAACAGTGCAAGATTCTAGTTAGCAGATTCAGTCCAACATAACATCTTGGTCTTACACCAAAATTCTAGTGAACATGATCATTTATGTTTGAATTCAAATTTAAAGTCCAAACTCTGTATTTTTAAAATAACTATTCTTGATTTTAATATTTGTTTCTCCTCTTTTTTTGTTCTTTTTAAAATTTTTGATAGATTTAGGGGCTAAGAGTCTAGTTTTCTTGCATTGCTGTACTGAGTAGTGGTGAAGTCTGGGCTTTTAGTGTACCCACCACCTGAATAGTGAATATTGTATCAAATAGAAAACTTTTCAACCGTCATCCCCCATCCTGCCCTTGCACCTTTTGGAGTCTCCAATGTCTATTTTTCACTCTGTTTTAACACACTTTTTACTAAAGTAAAGGGGCTCTATGTCAACTCTCTTTTGTGTGAAAACAGACTGAAATGGTACAGCAGAAGGGCCTTAAGGAAATGGGAGAGTCCCACAACACTGAATTCTTTATCCTGGGTCTTGGCTGGTACATCAGCTTTCCTAGATATTTATAATATAACTGTGGCAACATTCTAGACTCAGCAATGTAAGACTCCCTAATTTTTGCCATGTAAAGATGTACAAAAACAGCAGTTGGTACAGTTTATTTAATATAAATGGACATGGGCCAGGCATAAGAACAAGCTAAGGAAAATTAAAAACAACAACAACAACAACAAAACAGAGAACTTCTCTCCCACGGATCCTATCAGCTCTCTCTCGTAACAAAACGTTTGGCAATTGTTTTAGGGAGCTTGGGCTGCCATGACAAAACACTGTATACTGAGTGGCTTAAACAACAAAAATGTATTTTCTCACAGTTCCAGAGGCTAGAGATCCAAGATTAATGAATCTTAATGAATGTTAATGCGTTTACTAAAAAAGATCTAAGGTGTCGGCACTGTTGGGTTCTGTTGAGGGTTCGCTCCATGGCTTGTAGACAGCTCGTGTCTTGCTGTGTCCTCCCATGGCAAGGAAAGAGAGAAAGGAAGAGAGGGAGAAAGAAAGAAAATGAGGGAGAGAGAGAGAGCTGTCTACTATCTCCTCTTGAGGGTGGGAGTTATTTGACACTTTTATTTTATTAATTTTATTGTTTACGTCGACAGGTAAAATTATATGTATTTACTGTGTACAATATGATGTTTTGAAGTATACGTACATTTTGAAAGGACTAAATATGGCTAATTATCATATGCCTTACCTCAAAGTTATCATTTTTGTTGTGAGAACACTTTATATTCACTATCTTTGCATTTTTCAAGAATACAATATATTATTAACTATAGTCAACATGTTGTATAATAGATTTCTTGAACTTATTCCTCCTTTGTAACTGAAATTTTGTATTTTTTGAGCAATATCTTCTTACCCTTCCCTACTCAAAAACCCCATTCCCTGATGACTACCATTCCTCTATGTCTATGAGATCAATTTTTTTAGATTGCACATTTGAGTGAGAACATGTGATACCTGTCTTTCTGTGTCTGGCTTATTTCAATAAATGTTTTCCAGGTTCATCCATGTTGTTGAAAATGACAACACTTCCTCCTTTCGTATGGCTGAATAGTTTCCATTGTATATATATATACCACATTTTTCTTTTTTTTTTCTGGTTAGTCCAGTGAAGCAGTGAGAGTATACCATGTTTTTTTAATCCACTTATCTGTTGATGGACGTGTAGGTTGATTCTGCATCTTGGCAATTGTGAATACTGCTGCAATAAACACCGAAGTGCAGATATCTGTTTGATGTACTGATTTCAATTCCTTAGCATATATACCCAGTAGTAAGACTGATGGGTCTTATGGTATTTCTATTTTTAATTTTTTGAGGAACGTCCATGCTGTTTTCCATAATGGTTGGCCTAATTTATATTCCTACCAACAGTGTGCAAGGTTCTTTTTTGTTCCTTTTTCTCCATATCCTCGCCAACACTATCTTTTGTACTTTTGATAAAAGGTATCCTAACAGGTTTGAGGCTAGCCCAGTGAAAAAATTTGTAATTTAGCTTTAAAGTTATATCCCAGATGGCAAGTTTGGTTTCCTAGTCTGAGCCTCAATCTTTCCAGAACAACTGACTCCAGAATGTCAGATATGACACCTGGCAAAAGGATATTTGTGGGTTGTTAACTTGTGAATCAGAAGTCAAGTCCTGGCCCAGCAGAATGTTATACCTCATTCCGTTTTTAATTTGCCTTGGGTCTCTTCTTATGAGGGCACCAATCCCACCATAAGGGCTTCACCTTTAAGACCTCATGTAAACCTAACTATCTCCCAAAGGCTCCATCTCCAAATATCATTACATTGGGGTTTAGGGTTTCAACATATGAATTTGGGAGAGATACAATTCAGTTCACAGTAGCAATCAACAAGGAAGTCGCCAAGGGTGCAAATCTGGTACAACAAAGTGCTAGTTAGGCCTCATATGCACCCAAGGGCTAATTCAGCACTTTTTCTCTTAGCACAATGTGTGGTGAGTGAGCCAAGCAGCCTAGGGCCCCATGCTGATGAATCAAAGTCATTTCAGACTAAATCATCATAAAAAAGCATGCCTTTATTTTCACCTTTACCCATATGCCCTCTTTTATTTTTGTTAGGAGAGAAACCAGTTGACACTATATTGGAAAAACATCCAGGAGAGCAGCAGCACCAACTTGTATTCATTAACAAAGATCTAAATACAGTTGAGCATCCTTAATCTGAAATCCTTCAAGATACCAAACTTTTTGAGTGCCAACATAATGCCACAAGTAGAAAATTCCACATCTGTTTGGGGGTGGGAGGCTAGCAAAGGAATAGCATTAGGAGAAATAACTAATGTAGATGATGGGTTGATGGGTGCAGCAAACCACCATGGCACATGTATACCTATGAAGCAAACCTGCACATTCTGCACATGTACCCCAGAACTTAAAGTATAATTTAAAAAAAAGGAAATTCCTCATCTGAACTCATGTGTCAGGTTGCAGTCAAACACACAGTCATATCTTTGTTTCATGCATAAAATTATTAAAAGCATTGTGTGAAATTATCTTCAGGCTATGTATATAAGGTATATAAGAAACATAAATAAATTCCATGCTTAGACTTGGGTCCCATCCCCAAGATATCTCATTATATATGTGCAAATATTCTAAAATCCAAAATATTTCAAAGTCAGATACACTGGTCCCAAGTTTAAGGTCTGACCGTGCCATGAATGGCAGGGTAATCTCTGTGACCTGCACATACACTCCAGATGAGTTCCTGGAAGAAACGATCAACCCCTGCAGCGCCTAACTAACTTGAGACATTCTTCTATTGTTTCTTATTCCAGCCTCAATTGACAAGACCACTGGACTTTGTAACTGACCTTGGTCGACCTTGTGACTCCACACCCTACAACCGTCTCCCAGCTTGCAAACCTACGACCCCCTCCCAGCTTGCAAAAAATCACCCAAAAGTTATTTCAGTAACTTTCCACTGTTTACCCCAAACGTATAAAACCAACTCCTATCGTCCACCCTCCACTGTTACCTTTTTCGACCTCAGCCCACCTTCACCCGGGTGAATAAACAGCCATGTTGCTCACACAAAGCCTGTTTGGGGGTCTCTTCATTCAGAGTGTGCATTTTAACACCAAGCATTTGTAATAAGGAATTCTCAACTTGTGCTGCTTTCCATCATATCCAAACACTTACTCTGGCCAGGCTGGGTGGCTCATGCCTGTAATCCCAGCATTTTGGGAGACCAAGCGTGTAGCATTGCTTGAATCCAGGAGTTCAAGGCCAACCTGGGCAACATAGTGAGACCCTGTGTCTACAAATAATTTAAAAATTAGCTGGGCAATTTGGCACATGTCTCTAATCCCAGCTACTTGGGAGGCTGAGGTGGGAGGATCAGTTAAGCCCAGAAGGGTGAGGCTGCAGTGAGCCCTGCTCTCACTCTTGCACTTCAGCTTGGGCAACAGAGTAAGACCCTATCTCAAAACAAACAAACAAAAACCAGATATCATACTTCTGCCACATTTCCTTTAAGGAAAAAACAAAACAATTTTTATTGTCATCTCATTGCAACAGTTCAAGCTTAGTAGAACCTCCTTCTACCAGTTTCATTTCTTTACTTTTTCATTTGAAAATGTTTAAACCTTCGAGAGTACAGTGAATTCTCATAAAGTCTTTAATTTACCAAAAGGTTGACATTTTACCACCTTTGCTTTATTCTTCTCTGCGTATGTACTTTTATGCTTATTATTAGTGCCAAACCACTTGACAATAAGAAGTAGAAATCATGGCCCTTCACTTGAGCTTGTATTCTCTCAGAACAAAGGCATTTACCTAATAAACAGGGCCTAGAGGGTAAAAGGAAGAAATGGCTGGTATTCACCAAGGACAGGTATGAAAGGGACCAAGTTTTTGATGAAGAATTTGCAGAGCAATTAAATTTCCCCTGTAACTGCAGGAACCTAGTAAGTAAAAGAATTTCAAACTGAGCTTAGGCATGCTCCTTTGACCTGTTTTAGCCTGAGCAATTAATAAAGCATTTGGATTGTATTTGCACTACAAGCATCAGCTTCCTGAAGAGTAAGTAGGCGAACACACAGGTGGAAAAATTAGCAATTTATTGATTTGGTACATTCCAAACATAGTTGAAGCTTTCTTAAGCTGTTTCTGAGACGCCAAGCTGTGTGCATTCTTGTGATCATATTGGCTGGGCCAGAGTTTGCCTTCTGATTCACAAGTTAACAACCCACAAATATCCTTTCACCAGGTGTTATATCTGACATTCTGGAGTCAGTTGTTCTGCAAGACTTGAGGCTCAGACTAGAAAACAAAACTTGCCATCTGGGAAATAACATTAAACCTAAATTCTAACACAATTTGATGCTGAAAGATCAAAGATTCCTCAGTATAGTTTACTAATAGCTCCCCACCGTTAAGTATAAAACATTCCTTCCACATACCTTTCACCTCTGCATTCAACTGTGTTTGACAAAACCTGTCTCACAAACTCAATTAGAACCGCTGAGCTTAAACATACCCCTTTCCTTGGTCACTTACAGTGGATCGTTTCCTGACTGCTCCTATCGCGGCAGACTGTTCCTAGAAAAATGTGCTCTTGTCAAAAAGCTCTCACAACAGCTCTCATATAAAGCTCATCACCAATAGTCAGTGTCTAATTATGCCATGCGTGTTGTTTTTCCAATGGGAATGAAACTTGCTTACTTCAAGTCGGAGGATACATTTATGGTGCTGTTTTGAAGGACAGTGTTTTAAATTTGAATTGCAAGATATTTTTGAAAATACAGTCCACTCTCTCATTTGGAGCTCAAAATGAATATATCAAGTCTGTACTTCTGAATAGAAGTCCATGTGCCTGGACATAAAATGTGCAATGATAGTGCACACTGGGACTTCATGGGTCTGGGTTTATACAGTCTCAACTATAGACATTTCAAAGGCATAATTTTCATTTCAGTAGATTAAGACATGTGTGTGAAAACAGTGTGAAAATTTTAAGAGTTTTTAACTATTTTTAACAGAGTTAACTGTTGACATTTGGTGCCAGATAATTCTTTGCTGAAGTACAGCCATCCTAGTCTCTATCCACTAGGTGCCAGTATCAACACTCATACCCCAAAATGAGGCAACCAAAAATGTCTCTAGATATTCCCAAATATTCCCTAGGGGACAAAATCACCTTTGGGGAGAATCTTTGAAATTAATTGTTTCGTTTTGATTTCCTATGTGACTAAAGTAAACCAATATTAGAAAATGTTGGTCTTAGTCTTATGTGAACATGCCACAGAGTGCCTTCTTACCTGCAAGGTCACTGAGAGTAGGTACTAGGTTTTGTTTATCTCTGCATCACTAACAGTGTCTAGCACAGTCCTCGTATAAGATGTTTGTGATTGGTGCTAATTCTCAGTTGCTTCTGACTTTTCTCCTTCTGGGAATGGCAGAATTGGACTTCCTGATATATTTTCACTTAGGATGGCCACATGACTTGTTCTGGCCAATGAAATGGGACTGGAAATGATACATGCTTCTCCAGGTGGAAACATTAAGAGCCAATGCACAATTTACCACGTGTTTGCTTTTTTCTGGTATGGTAACCAAGCACATTTGCCATGATAGCTGCTCTCCCAGTCTGGCCTCTGAGTTACTGCAATGAGTGGAGCCCCCTGCTGATCTGACTTGTATATAAGCATGAGTGAAAAATAAAATTTTGTTGATTCAAGCTGCTGAAAATATGGGGTTGTTATAACAGCATATCTTAGCCTATCATAACTAACACATACAGATTGTTTTCAGTGTCACAGGCATTTGAATTCAGAGCACCTATGAGTGGTTTGTTTCCTCTTCTTCCACATTTTAGAAAGGTTAGGAATCACCAGTGATGATAAGCCTATGCCACCATATTGAGTTGGGAAGACAGCTGCATCTCAGGTTCCTGCTCCAGCTTAACTGTGATTAATCTGTAAACTGGTTAATTTACCATGAAGAACAACAAATTAATTGCTATAATAACCTGAAAAATTAAATGGAATTTTCACTTTACTATTCAAGTACTACTACAAGTAATAATAGCTAATATTTACTGAGTACTTTCTCCATACCAATGGCTGAGCTAAATACTCTGCATATGTTTGCATAGATTATCTCCTTTACTCCTTATAATAGTTCTCTAAGGTTAACGCTCTTATTAGCCCAATTTTAAAGCTGAGAAACCTGAAGCATGGAGAAGTTAGCAGCTTGCTCTAGATCATAGCTAGAAAGTGTTTCAGTGAGATTTGAACTTGGGTAGTCTGATTCCAGAGTGTGTGCCTCCTATGAGAATCTACCTCCTAAAGAGTAATTCTCACTCTGATACCCCAGAAAACCATGTACCTATGTATTGTGCAGACACAGACGTAAGTTAGAGCTATGTGTTCTGTAACAAAGAGGTCTTGAGAAAGGTTGGAGAAAACAGCCGTATAATTGAATTGGCCCAAGATCAGTTAAAGGCTGGTTTTCTCCATGGATTATAGTAAACTGAGTTGCTCAAATCTACTATAATTAGGTAAATATATTACTTTCTTAGGGATTAAACTGGGTATGCAAGAGAGCAACATGTAAAACATCTGTTCTTAAGATGCTTCTTTGGCCTGTGTCACAACTAAGCTACTTAGTGTTTTGTTTCCAGATATATATATACAGCATTCAGCCACAATTATGACTAAGGCTTGAGGTCTCTGTTATATTAACCTGCTATCTGTAAGTTTTACACCCAGTAAGGTGGCTTATCTCCAAATATGGCTCACAAGCCACCATACCTCCTGGTATTCAGGCGCTTTTGCAATTCCCTCCCACGTTGAATCTCACTCTCCTCACAAGATGACCCAGGGAGCTCCTCCTGCAATAAAAATATATACTTTACAGATAGATTTGGGGTGATTGTTTACATTATAATTTTCTCTTTAAAATTATTTATTCAAGTTCTTTTAAATGTTCAGATTCTTTCCATTTTTATTGGTATTAAACATTTGATGGAGAGACAGGGAGGAGAGAGGAGAGAGAAGGAAAAGTGAGGACATGAAACTTAGACTTCAACTGTTGGAAAGCTCAGTGAACTCTTCATGCAGTGATTCATTTATTGTAATAGTACGATGGATGAATGACTCTTCAGGCGTTAATGTAGTACTACTACAATGGATGAATTACTGCATGAGAGTTTACTGTTTATCCATCATACTACTTTCCTTTTGCTGCTGTAACAAATTACCACAATCTTAGTGAATTAACACAACAGAAATTATCCTACAGCATTGGCTGTTAGAAATCCAAAACCAAGATGGTGGCAGGACTGCCTTCCTCATGCAAGTTCTAGGGCAGAACCCATTTCCTGGCCTTTTCTAGCATTTAGAGGCTGCCTACATTCCTTGTCTCATTCCCCCTTCTTTCATCTTCAAAGTACGTCACTCAGCCTTTGCTTCTGTAATCACATCTCCTCTTATATGGACAATGTGATTACATTGAGCCCACCAGGATAACCCCTACATCTTGAAATCCTTAATTTAGTCACATCTTCAAAGTCCCATTTGCCATGTGAGATAACATAGTCACAGGTTCTGGGGATTAGAGTGTGACCTTCTTTGGGCAGCCATTATTCTGTTTACTACATCCATTTCCATTCAATATATTCATTTATGCAATTATGTAAACATTTATTGATACATAACATATCAAACGGTGAGCTAGTTGATAGGAATGTAAAGAATATAAAGAATTGACTAGATGCATTCAAAGCAGCATGCATAGACCTTAAATATATGGTACCAGTGAAAAAAGTAATAAACAAATTGAGATCCATATCATGTGCCATTATATAAATCACAAGAGCATATAGTCAACACATATTCAATACGTTAATACATATTTTACAAGAACAGAAACACAGTATCCACATCAAACCCATTATACTGGTTGTATTTGAAGTTGGAAGAGGATGGAAGTAAAGAACAGGGATTGAAAGCAATAGTACATATGTAGCACAAGAGATGGGCATATGGACCAAAGATAACATTGTGTTATGAACTCAGGAGTATAACTCTCTCTTTGATATGGATATGTAAAAGAAAAATAAACAAAGTAGGTTTAAATAATAAACAGAGTATACTTATGTAAACTTTAATAGCATTGCTAACAAAAGTGGGAGAACATACAGCACAGAGGAGCACAGAACAGGTAGGAGGAGCATGTTGCAGAACACTTGTTTTCAACTGCAATGATTTTCCCCCAGAAGACAGTAGACAACGTCTGGGGCAATTCTCATTTTCATAACAGAGAAGGCGACGCTACTGGCTGGAGGAAAGAGATGCTGCTAAGTATCTGACAATGCACAGGGCAGCCCCCACAACAATTATCTAGCTGAAAATGCCAGTAGTGCTGAGATAAAGAAAACCATGTGTAGAACAACCAGAAAAAAAAATCTCTGAAATTATTGTGATATGCCAATAGATTTGATTTATAAATATTTGATGATTTGAGGATTAAAGTATAATCAACTACATCCTCTATGTTCTCTCTGCTGGGTTTAAGGAACTCCTTTCCAAATACCTATTCTTCATGAATTTCAGTTCCTATGTCTACACACTGAAGATTACTGGCCCCTGATTCTCCTTGCATTTAGAGTTTTTAGCGATATCATGAACTTAAAAAAATCAAATCATAATTGGGGTTAGAAAGAATCAACAATCACTGTTTAATTCCATTAGTTCTATTTGGATTATAAGCTAATCTTCAAACAGAGAAGAATGCTGATCTCTCACATTTTGACAGTGGCTTTGGCTCATGCAATCATTCTAAGTTTGAATATTATTGAATAAATTAAGGGTACAGTAGAGTAATTCTATTCAGTATCTCCAATCTTGTACAATAATTCAATCTTTCAGTAGAACAGTGAAGCAGTGTCATCTTAATAAATATTAATGGCTAATCACACACATATATATTTTAGCCATTTCTTTTCAGTATTTAGTAGACAGATAAAAAGTACTAAATCACTATACCTCTAAAATTATAAATTTGGTCTGACAAAGTCAAATTAGTTTAATGGTATGACTTATACCCCTCTAGCCTTTCCTTTCTTTCCTTTTTTTTTCTTTTTCAATTTCTTGGGGCATGAAGCCATCTCAAACCTATACCAATAATTCTGTCCATTCATGACAGATATTGATTGACCTTGTGTTTGACACAGAACCAGACATGTTCAATGGGGAGAAAATCCTATGCCTCATTTTCAATACTCCATTTTATTCTCATATCTTTATATGTTGTTATCGAAAGAGAGTTGGCTATAAAGTCAAAGACCCCTAAAAGACTACAGGCAGGCTATTGAAATTCTCCAGGCTTTGGTCAACTCATTTGTAACACTGTTCTTAGAAAATTTAATTAAAAGGTGAAATTAAGTGCAATAAAGTAGGTAACACACAACCATTAATTCCTTTTCCTTGTTCTATTCCTAAATTAAGCCCTATCACTATTAAAGTGAATGCTTTACCTTCTGGGTCGAGTGAAGATAAAGCAATTAGGTAAGAAAGTATTCCGTCACTTTTGCAAATAGTTCTATGATGTATCCTCTTTGGATGCTCAACTTGAATCCCACACCCGCTGAATAGAATTCCTTATCTCTTTTGAAATCCTTAACATTAATTGTTTGAAATACTTATTTTATGCTAACTAGGGGTTGCCCTTAGCTCTAATTTTCTAATTTTATCTTCACAGATAAACTATAAGATCCTTGAGATTAGGAATCTCATATCTCTACATTCATCTATTCTCTCTATCTATCTATCTATCTATCTATCTTCTTTTACATAGGAAACATTGATTCAGATAGTGCCTTCTTAGAATGCAGGTTGTGGGAGGAGGCAATCAATATTTTTGAGGAACTGAATATTACTGCCACTAGTTTCACAGTCTTTTTTCCACATATATGCTAAATTCCAAATACTTAAAAACTAATGCATGTTAATATCCTCCAGTATGACCAAATTCAGTGATTCATGAGATGCAATCTTCTAGTTATTACTATGTTGAATCCTCATATAACTTCAAAGGGAATAAAAAATTAAAAATACAACAAAGCCCAGTGCTGCCCAATCAGTAAACCTATTTAGAGTTTTTATTTAAAGAAACTAAATCATGGACAATATATAAGGTTTTAGAAATTAAAGAAAACTTTGTGTATCTGATGCCGTATTAAATTTATATTGAATGATCACTTTTGTTTCATTTATCTAGCCAATGTAGAAGTTTTTAGCAAGAAAAAATATCACATTGAAGATATCAAGACGGTTGTAGCTGTAGGCTGAAGAGGATAAATACATAAGGATGTCATTTGCTAAAAGGTAAGAGTTTCAAGTATTCTCTCTTTACTTTCATTTTATATAGCTCTGGTCAATTTCACAGCCCCAACCAGTACTGAACAGGGAAATTGGAAAACTGCAGAATCTATTTGGAGAAGTGAAGTTCTATTTTCTTTTACACTTTCTTCATCAGAGTTGCTATCATTCTGGTGTTGTGTGGTATTATAGAGAATAGCCTGGGCATAGCTGATAACTGATAAAAGTCATTCTCTTGAAATGAAAGCAGAAAAAAACAAGGAGCCTTCAAGTTCTCATTTTCCAAATTTGATGCTTTCATAATCCTTCATCTTTGCTAGAATTTAAATGTAAAGACTTTCCTTCTCTCAAGCAACCATGATTATAGCAATTCTCTTTGCTTGTGATTCCTAGGTAAAAAAAAAATTAAACTATAAAAGCTCTAAGTGTCTAATTTGAACTAAATATAGGACCTTCGACTATTGTAGTTCAGTTTTTCAATTTCCATTCTTAATTGATTTTACTTTAAACTGTAAATATGTGAGAAAATAGCAATATAGTACTCAATACCTTAAGACGAAAACTGGTTTACTTTTGCTGCTCTTTCCAGATGTGCAGTGATTCAGGAGGTTCTTACTAAAATTCAAATTAGAGCTATTTTAAAACAAAGGTGTAACCTTTGGCTATTCAGTATCCGTCCTGAAAAGGAATCTCCCCAATATTCTTAAAGATCATTGAGAAAGAATAGTTTGATACTACTGACTCAGTTTCAAGATCCTTTTATTTATTGTGTTTTTAAAAAATGCATTTTAGTGAAGATTAAATCTTTATTATGGGGTAATGCCATCTGCCCAGTAGAATGGAGTCTATTTACAGTGTCATATAAATGGCAACTTTGTACCTATAATTTTTTTCCTATTTGTATTTAGATTGGCTTTTGTTATTTGTATTCTGCTCCATCTCCAATTTATAAATCTTTGTGGGTCAAATAATCTGAACACTGTCTTTTAACTAATCAAACAATATTGTTGAGTCTGTTTGCTACTAAGTTGGTAATTAAATTTTTAAAAAATTGGCCAAATATCTAAAGGCTTAAGTAGATAGATGGCTACAAAACAACAACAAAGCACAAACAAAATTCCTATTTTAAGAAATCTGAAAAGGTTGCCACGTAAAACACAGAACACCCAATTAAACTGTAATTTCAGATAAACAACAAATGATATTTTAGTTTAAGTATGTCTCAAATAATGCATGCCCTGTATTTTTATCTGCAACATTGTCAGAGGTTGTCAAACCCTAAGGATTAATGCCATTTTTTTTCCTCAATACTATCCATATTGTAATAAAAATGCCACCATTTAATAACTTAGAAAGCAATATCATTAAGCACATAAAAATGGAAAAGCAAAGTTATGAGTAACAAAAATTTAGTCAATTTCATCCATCCAGAAATGTGCAGACAGGACATTCATAAAGAGGAAATTAAAAGTGCATATGGAAATGCATAAACCCCTGTCATGAGGAAATACCACTTCTTGTTAATTTGCATGGGATTATAGTACTTTGAGTTCTAAATTTCTCAGCAGACCTAGGGGACAGAACTGAATTGTTTTTCACAATTCTTTCTCTTTCTCAATAACAATTTAATTCCCAAGATCCTTTATCAAGAAGTTCAACTGTTTGATCTTTTCAGTGCTAGAAGATTTATGCACACGGGCTAACTATATGCCTACTAGACATTCTTGCCATTCACTGATACTTCCTTACATTTTAACAGTCTAGAAGTAGCATTCCCAATGTTAGCTCATTTGCACCTTAATCTTTAAAATATTAAGCCTCTGTAATGTGCCAGGCACCCTATTAGATGTTAGAAACACAAGATGAGTAAATCAAAATTTTGATTTTCTTTCCAAAGGGTTGTAGCCTATGAAGTCCATAGAATACGTATCACTATTACTTTACGTTACAGGTGAAGGATCTAAGTGGTTAAGAGTTGAAAGGTCTTATGTCAGTTCTCACATATAGTGACGAAAGAGCCAGGGCTTCAGTAATCATCCCTGGCCCTGGGCTCAGGGCTCTCTGGTATTTTTTTTCTAAGGAAATCCCAGAATACTTAGTATTGAAACCCTCCATTTTCCAAGAGCAAAAAGGAAAGCATTTTGGATCCCTCTATATAATGTTTACGTGCGGAACAGGTGTTCTCTGGGTGTGCTAGAAAAGCAAGGCACGAGTGGGAGTTAAATATCCTAAACAGCCGCTGTAACCAGACCAAGTTAATCTGTGGAAACCAGAGTACAGGGCCAAGGCGATGCTATTTCAATTGGATGTCACAGGTGACTCATCAGAGACGCCTTGCTTTTGGGCCTTCCGATATTTTTCTTCAGGGTGGGGCGTCAGATTTCCTTTGAATTTTTGGACAACAGCCCTCC
Organism: Aotus nancymaae; assembly: GCF_030222135.1. Classification (NCBI taxonomy): domain Eukaryota; kingdom Metazoa; phylum Chordata; class Mammalia; order Primates; family Aotidae; genus Aotus; species Aotus nancymaae. The sequence goes on from NW_026988460.1 coordinate 1,115,171, forward strand.
TGTCCATTTCCAAATTTTTCTGGTTTTATAGCTCTCACGCAGAGCTTGATTGCATACCGGAAGCCAGTTACTGGCAGGAAGTTTACGGAAGAAGAAAAAGGTAAAAAAAAAAATGAGCCAGGGGCCAGGAGAGAGGCCTAAAATGGGGACATTCGCACTTGAAGAGCTTTCCCTACCCCAGCCCCTCAGAATGACAGTTCTCCTCCGCCAGAAGACTACCTCTCCCGGCAGGCACTGCGCGCTCGACGGCCACAGGCTGGCCAGCTCCCTACTCTCCACCTCCGCCCGCATCTGCCAATAGGAATTCCCGGGTTGGGCCTCCGCCCAAGTCTGACCACGCGGGAGCGGGGGCAATCAAACTACATTACCCGACACGCATGTGCTCGCGTCGAGACCAATCAGCGCCAGGAATTCGTAGGCTAGGGGCGGAGCCAGATGCACAGCACGCCCCATTGGCTAGGGGAGGCTTAGAAGAGCCGGAACCCGGGAGCTAGAGAAGCGAAATGACATTTCCTCTTTAAATAGCTGGAGCCGGGGCCCCATCGAGAAATGGCCGCGTCGGCAGGTGGGTCGTGTGGTGGCCAGGGCGGCGTGGAGGGAGGTGAGGGGGAAGGTTGGCCAGGGCGGCCATAGGCGGTGGGATGAAGAGGTAGCGGCGTGGAGCCGGAGGGAAGGATGAGGAGGTAGAGGGGAATGAGGGGAGGGAGGATGAATGGTGCGGAGGGCGGTGGGCGGTCCGGCGGGACCGGGATGGGGAGGCTGGGTACCCGCCGTCGCTGCGACCCGGCAGGCAGCGGGAGGCGGCTTGAGGGGGCACCGGCGGCCGCCGTCGGTTGAGCTTCCCTCGTGAGGCTCTGCCTTCGGCTCTCGGCGGAGTTCCCGCAGACGCCTCACATGGGCTGCGAGCGCGTTCCCTCCGCGAGCACGGGCGCCGGGCTCGCCGGGCTCCGCAGGAGCAGGCTGGCCTTTGAACTTGTTCCGCCGATGGCGCTCCGCCCTCTGTCTCCCAGATCCTAAACTCGCGGTCCCACGAGGTCGTGCGTATATCCACAGACATATATATATATACGTATATCTTTGTAGCGGGGAAAAAGCCAAGCAAGCAGACACACAAACAAAAAAAATCCCGCGACGCCGTAACTGGCTCGGCACTTCTTGTGGTTGTACGATTTTTCTCCTCCTAGATTTAAGTAAATCTTCCCCAACACCGAATGGGATTCCATCTTCAGACCCAGCCAGCGATGCCATGGACCCCTTCCATGCTTGCAGTATTCTTAAGCAACTCAAAACAATGTACGATGAAGGACAGTTGACAGACATTGTAGTGGAAGTGGATCACGGGAAAACATTTTCCTGTCATAGAAACGTTCTTGCTGCAATCAGCCCTTACTTCAGGTATGATGATGGTAGAAACTTGTGTCGGTATCTGCACCAAGCTCCCTTTCCCCCTCAGTATTGTCCACTTGATGTTTATACTGAGATGCGATAATGAAATGAAACCAATGGCTTTTTTTCTTGAGACTAGAAAACGGGTCCTCTCTTTTTAAGATCTTCTTTTGACTTGAGGGATTCTTCTAGAGTTGAATTTTAAGTTAGTGGGTCTGTGTGTGTGTGTTTGAGGTAATCTAGACTTGTGCTGGTCAGTATGGCAGCCAGTAGCCATGTGTGGCTGTTTAAACTTAAATTATAAGTTAAATAAAATGAAACATGTAGTTCCCCAGGTCCCCAGGTACACTAAACACCTTTTTTTTTTTTTTTTTTTTTTTTTTTTGAGACAGAGTCTCGCTCTATCGCCAGGCTGGAATGCCGTGGCGGAATCTCGGCTCACTACTTCCGTTTTCCGGTTTCAAGCAATTCTGTCCCAGCGTTCCGAGTTGCTGGAACTATAAGCAGGCACCACCACGCCCGGCTAATTTTTTGTATTTTTTAGTAGAGACGGGGTTTCACCGTGCTGGCCAGGATGATCTCCATCTCTTGACCTCGTGATTTGCCAGCCTCGGCCTCCCAAAGCGCTGGGATTACAGGCGTGAGCCACCGCTCCCGGCCACTAAACACCTTTTGGGTGCTTGGTGGTCACCTGCAGCTAGTGGCCGCCATATTGAACAGCACAGAGATACAGCATTTCCATCACTGGCAGTTATATTGGACAGTGCTGATCTAGAATTTTTTTCAACAAGTTATCCATAATGCATCTTTGTTTAGTACATGGGACTCTTTTATAAAAGAGTTTAAAACATAGTAGTGTGTTCCTTTAAAAACAAATTACCATTCGATAGATTGTTTTAACGCTTTGGGGGGTCAAAGCAGTGGAATAAAAATGAGTGAAATACAGTTTCTATGTGCCTAAGGCCCCAAATTAACAATTTTCAATATTCTAGACATATGCTAAACTAAGTTTTTATTTTTACTTTTATTGTTTACTATAAAACTTTTAAAAGTAAAATTTAAAAACTTGGGTCTGAAAAATAACTTCCTACTTTAAAATTAGTGGAAAAGGCAGTTTACTGTGTGTGTTTAACTTCTTTTGTGTTACATGCGCACTTTAAGCTTTTCAGTATTCACAAGTGGTGCATAAATAATATAAAGTGTTCAACCACACTCTGAATGTGATTTTTTCTTTTGAAAGTGCTTACCTATAAAGGGCACATAACCATATAATGTTCCAACAGTAGTTTCTGGTTCCTCTTTCTCAGAATACTAGGTTAAATATAGTCACTTCAGTTTGATGCTTATGATGTAACCATTTAGACTTGCCTAGGGTAGGTCATTGGACTACTAAGTATTAATCATTGCAATACTGGAAAAAATAAAATAAAACCAACGTATGCAGAAGGTATGAAGTTTGGCCTGGTAATGGAAACTTCTGGTGAGATTCACTTACCCAGATTATCCATTAGATATGGTTAGGTCATTTGTATGTTTAAATATACATTACAATTACTACTTACCAAGCTCTAGGCTAAGCTTACTTTACATGTATTGCCTTATATAATCTTTATAATCCTATTTCTGCACAGTTGTTGTTCCATTTTACTTATGAAGAAGCTGAGGCTCAGTGAAATTAAGTTTTAATAACCTGCCTAAATCATCTATCCAACAAGTAAATGGCCGAGGCTATATTTGATTCCAGAGCCAGGCTTCTTAGTCACTATGTGACTCTTAAGGAACAAGAGTGGGTACAATGGGTCATTTTTAAAGTTTCCTGTAAAACATTTTTATTGTATATTACATTTGAATGGTTAAGAAAAACTGCAAAGTGAACATGTATATATCTTACTGAAATTTAATAATCCAGATTATATCATTTAAATGTCATCCTTATTAAGTATAATACTTAGTAAGCATACTTAATAAGGATGACATTTTCACTTTGCAGTTTCATTTTTTATTTTTGAAGACCTAGAAAAAAATCTTTCTTTAAAAGAAGTATGCTAGGATAGATTCCTAATTTTCTTGATTCCTTAAAATCTTAAACTCTTTAATTTTATTAAGCTAATTTTAAAAAGGAGTAAAATATACTTGAGAAATTTTCTGAGGATAGGATACATGTACATTAAAATAAAGATATTTGGCTAGAAAACTTAAGGATTAGAATTTGATCTCTTGCTAGAGGTTTTTGTACTGAAGTTTCTTGGTACCTGTCTTACTTTCTGTGTGGGATGTAGAAAGTCATACTTAATAGTTTCTAAGTCTTGCATCACTAGTGGAAGAATTAGAATAGCTAGAAATCTGGAATGGCTGTTTCATGATACCAGTAACTCATCAGAATTGAAATTTGTATAATTATTAGAAATTTTTTGCTACTCTGGATTTTGTGTGAGGAAGTGCCCTGGCTTCATTTATGTTGTGTTTACATGAAGAACTTATTAGAACAGAGGAAAACTCATCAAGTGTCAGACCACTCCTGTATGTAAGATGAGCCTATTCAAGTCCGCAGTAGTTCCCATGATAAAGGGATATGTGGTAATGTTCTCCTTTGGGAGTTAATCTCTCCTTAACACAGGGATGTATTTTTCTTTTTAATTGGTAGCTGTATGGTTGAGTCTTTCAGCACCTGAATTGAAAACCAGTACATACATACGAACATCTAGTTTTTAGTCATGAAAAAAGCCTGTGTGATATTAAATTAAAATTTACACTGTAGAAGTGAAAATAGAACTCGAAGATGATTAACCTGTGCAGTGAGTTGAGTCCTTGTACCTCCAGTGTTTCTCATACTGCATTTTAAAATTAATTCCATGAGTTTGAGAGATATTTTTAACTGCAAATCTTTGCAATTTATTTTTTATAACATCACAAAAACTAAATAGGATGAGTCTGGATCATCTAGAATGAAACTTTAAAGGAGGGAAAAGAAAGGCAAATGATGTTTGTAAGTGACTAATACTTAAAGAGCCAGGCTGCTTAATCTTTCTATCAGGAAAGTCCCATAAATGCAACAATATTTTAATATTAAAAAAAAACAACAAGTTGGTCTCAAAGGCAAAAGTTTGGGGTTTTAAAAACCATTATCTTCAAAGAATCATTTAACTATTAAACTCTGTTTGAAAGAGACATTGTATATTGACTCTACCATAATCTTTATTTATGTCTAGATTTAAGTAGGTAAAATACGATAACTTTAACTGAGAATTGAAGTATTTCTTTTTAAGCAAATGTTTTCAAAATTCCCAAAGGTAAGTGAAGTGAGTATTGTATTACTTATAATGGTTAAGGAAGCATTCAAAAGATAAAAGTTTTAAAAAGGAGTAGGAAGAGAATATGTACTTTTAAAGAACTTCTTGCTTTTCTAAGATGAACATTTTAAAGATCTATTTTGGATACAAGTTGCTTTGTAATTTTCACCGGGACATGAAAAGTTTTATTAGGTTGGTTTTTTTTGTATGCTAATGTATAATGTTGATATCTTTATAGGTATTCTTTGTTTTTTTTTTTGTTTTTTTTTTTTGAGATGGAGTCTCTCTCAGTCGTCTAGGCTGGAGTGCAGTGGCCTGACCTCAGCTCACTGCAACTTCTGCCTTCCAGGTTTAAGTGATTCTCCTGCCTCAGCCTCCTGAGTAGCTGGGATTACAGGGGTGCATCACCACACCCGGCTAATTTTTTATTTTAGTAGAAATGGGATTTTACCATGTTGGTCAGGCTGGTCTTGAACTCCTGACCTCATGTGATCTGCCCACCTCGGCCTCCCAAAGTGCCAGGACTGAGCCCAGGCGTGAGCCACTGCACCCCGTTGGTATTCTTAAAGTTTCTGACTGGCCCAATTTAAGATCTCATGTCCGTAAGGCAACTTGACCGGAAGCTTAGATAGGGGCTCCTAGAAAAATAAAGTGACCTGCAATATGTGTGTCACCTTTTGATTTGCTTTTCCTTAGGTCTACTTTCCTTTTTTTCATAGATGGCACAAAGCAGGCTAGCCCTGAGAATATGGGTTTTGAGGTTAGCCAGACTAAATCCTTCTGATACATTATCAATTTTTACTCCTATTCAGAATATCAGGGACTATTTTAGGAAATATTCAGTTTTAAAAAGTTATCTTTGTGGTAACTTTGTAGTTTTAAAATCTTGCAGCAATAATTTTGATTTATAGCACATGTGTAATATTAACCAATCTTTCCTTCTTAGATCCATGTTCACTAGCGGCCTTACAGAAAGTACTCAAAAAGAAGTTCGAATAGTCGGTGTTGAAGCTGAATCGATGGATTTAGTGTTGAACTATGCCTACACTTCCAGAGTTATTCTCACAGAGGCCAATGTTCAAGCCTTGTTCACTGCAGCTAGCATCTTCCAGATTCCTTCCATCCAAGACCAGTGTGCTAAGTATATGATCAGTCATTTAGACCCACAAAATTCTATTGGGGTCTTTATCTTTGCTGATCATTATGGTCATCAGGAACTCGTAGATCGATCAAAAGAATACATTCGCAAGAAGTTTCTGTGTGTCACCAAAGAACAAGAGTTTCTCCAGTTGACAAAAGACCAACTGATAAGTATACTAGACAGTGATGATTTAAATGTAGACCGAGAAGAACATGTTTATGAAAGCATTATAAGGTGGTTTGAACATGAACAGAATGAAAGAGAAGTGCACCTCCAAGAAATTTTTGCTAAATGCATACGTTTTCCTCTGATGGAAGATACCTTTATAGAGAAAATTCCACCTCGGTTTGCACAGGCTATAGCCAAAAGCTGTGTAGAAAAGGGACCATCCAACACCAATGGCTGTACACAGAGGCTTGGAATGACTGCTTCTGAAATGATCATATGTTTTGATGCTGCCCACAAACACTCAGGAAAGAAGCAAACAGTGCCTTGTCTAGATATAGTCACAGGAAGGGTGTTTAAACTATGCAAACCACCAAATGACCTGAGAGAAGTTGGGATTCTTGTATCACCAGATAATGACATTTACATTGCAGGGGGCTACAGGCCAAGCAGCAGTGAGGTCTCCATTGACCATAAGGCAGAAAATGATTTCTGGATGTATGATCATTCCACCAATAGATGGCTATCCAAACCATCCTTACTTCGAGCCAGAATAGGCTGCAAACTCGTCTATTGCTGTGGTAAAATGTATGCAATCGGAGGTCGTGTTTATGAAGGTGATGGGAGAAACTCACTAAAATCTGTGGAGTGCTATGACAGTAGAGAGAATTGTTGGACGACTGTTTGTGCAATGCCAGTTGCAATGGAATTTCATAATGCTGTGGAGTACAAAGAGAAGATCTATGTTTTACAGGGTAGGTGCCTAAGTGATTTAGTTCTTCATGGAAGGGTTACACATCAAGCGGTGGCTTAATTATACTGAAACAGTTGTGTTAGTTCCTGTAAATTACGGAATACTGCCGGCTTCCTTATCAAACTGTTGGAGTAGTCTGTTTTGTAAAGAGCTATAAAGAAAATAAAATTTTGAATTCAGAAAAAAGGCAGGTATTGTTAAATTACTAAAATAATTTTATACTTTAAAAAATAATAATTTTATACTTTTTAATGATTTTGTTTTGATATCAATGTAGAATAACTGTTTTTGAAAATATAAATAATAATTCGACATTTTGGGATAGCTATTTCAGAGCAGTTTATAGGACTTGAAATAAATAGCAAGGTTGTTACATGGCTGCTTTTGCTCTTTAGTAAAATCAAGAGATCTTGCAGCAACTGCTATTCTATGGAACTTACTGGAGTAGTTTAAAAGAGAAAAATGAACAAAGAATTATCTGAGTTATACTGTTTAGTTACCAAAGAGTTTTATGTAAGCCTTATTATTGCAAAAGTTATGAAACTTAATTACAAAGAGTTTGGAAGTATAGTCTTCAATTTTCAACTTCACTGCTATTTATGTTGCCTTTCATTATATATTGTTTTCAGTTTTTTTCACTGGAATACTTTGAGATGTCACTTTTCTTTGCCATTTTAAGTGGTACTATCTAACATATGTAGCGTTTTTTTAAAAAAATCTATTAAGGACTACTGCTTTGACAAAAATACAGTATAGGTGGAGTGGGTCAGAGTAAATAAGACATTTGATTCAAGGCTCTGATTTGTGATAACTAATATTTTCCTTTTATTTGGTTTCTTAGGCATTTTAGTTACTTGAATATTGAATGCAGTATAGATGATAGCAACATCCTTATTCCTCGTATGTGTCTCTTAATTGATGTTTTTCTCACACTACTACTTAAGGAAAAGGAGCAGCTTCTATGAAGATACACAGTCATGTGCCATGTAATGTTTTGGTCAACTATGGATGACCAAATACAAACACATACAATGGTGGTTTTATAAGATTATGGTAGCATATTTTTACTGTACTTGTTCCATGTGTAGATATATTTAGATACAAAAATGCCCACTGTGTTACAATTGCCTAGAGTACTCAGTACAGTCACATGCTGTACAGTTTTGTAGACTAGGAGCAATAGGCTGTCCTATCTAGCCTAGATGTGTAGTAAGCTATCCCATTTAGGTTTGTGTAAGTACACTCTATGATGTTTGAACAAGGACAAATATCACTTAACGATGCATTTCTTTCTTTTTTTTTTGGAGATGGAGTTTCACTCTTGTTGCTCAGGCTGGAGTGCAGTGGCACAATCTCAGCTCATTGCAACCTCCGCCTCACTGGTTCAAGCGATTCTCCTGCCTCAGCCCCCCAAGTAGCTAGGATTACAGTCCTGTGCCACCATGTCTGGCTAATTTTGTATGTTTTAGTAGAGATGGGGTTTCACCATGTTGGTCAGGCTGGTCTTGAACTCCCAACCTCAGGTGATCTGCTCGCCGCAGCCTCCCAAAGTGCTGGGATTATAGGCTTGAGCCACCACGCCCAGCTTAACGATACATTTCTTAGAATGTGTCCCTGTCATTAATTGATGCATGATTGCCCTTATCCCATTGTTTTCTTTCTCCCTCATCTTTTCCCTTCCCCTTCCCTTCTTTTCTCTTTTCTTTTCCGTCCCTTCCCCTCCCCTCCCTTTCTTTTCTTTCTCTTTTTTTTTGAGACTGGGTCTCACTCTGTCACCCAGGCTGGAGTGCAGTGGCACAATCTCAGCTGACTGCAACCTTTGCCTCCTGGGTTCAAGTGATTCTCCTGCCTCACTCTCAGGCATCCGCCACCATGCCTGGCTAGTTTTTGTATTTTTGGTACAGATGGGGTTTCACTTTGTTGGCGAGGCTGGTCTTGAACTCCTGACCTCCAGTGATCTGCCCACCTTGGCCTCCCACCATTGTTTTCTTTTAAAAATTATGTTCTTTGCTCTAATCCTTTATTTAACTTAAAATTTCCTAGTAACGTCTAAGCCCATTTGTTTAAGTTCAGTATCAAGTTAATTCTTCAGAACGAGTTGTACTCTCTGGTTCCTTATTTTAGTTCAATAGAAGCACAGGACATGATTTGGGTTTGCTGTCTTGCGGAAAAATGGAATATAAGAATGTATGTGTAATCCATCCAGTATAGTTGGATAGGTTATGTCATCCAGTATGAAGAAGCTGTGTATGTGTGTATTTTGGTCTTACTGGCTGTTAATTGATAGAGGTAGAATTAATTATAAGATTCCTATTTGGAATATGAAGGTTGTATATTAATGCAAATACTAAAGCAAACTAGCAATGAATTAATAAATTTCAGGGCTGGAATTATTAACATCATTTAATTTGAGATTATATTTTATTTAAGAGGACTCTGAGGCTCTAAGGGTTTCTTAATTGCATATCATTAGCTTTAACTTACCAAAGAGGACTTTAGATTTTAAAACTCAACTTCTTTGGTTGTCGTCTTTACTTTCTTATCTATAAGAAATTTATAGAGAAGTAGCACACATTACAAAGTTTAAATTTCCTACCTTCTTTATATCAAGAATCCTGTTACAAGTTACACATAAGCGCAGATGACTCCAGAGCAAATCTGGAAGCTTAACAAGCTATTTTAAGTTGGTCGAAGGTAAAGCATCACTGTTATGAAGTAGGTAGTTGAATTTCTAGATAAGAGTAACCCTAGTTCAAAACAGTTTTCAAGGGGAGGCTCAATTTAGAATCTGGTATTTCTAATCTAAACAAAGTCTCTTTACATAAATAAAACTGACATATGTAGTCGGAAGCTTATGTTGTACTATCTGTAGCTATTGAAGTATCATTTAATTTGTTCATAAAGGGTTCAGATTTTTATTACAAAGATTTTATAATTAGCAAAGCTTATAAATCTTCACTTTAATTCTTTCAGACATTTTCATATTGGCAGTCTGACTCAGCTACCCTTTTATTGTCAAAGCAAAATAGAAACTTGACTCAAAGTCAATGTCATAAACCATGTATGTGTTTTCTATCATATTAAAGTTATGTTTTCTCCTGTTGAATATTTCTCTTTGCATTCTAGCGACATTCGGGTAAGCACATCAATGACCCATAAGCATAAATCTGCACAATTCCATCTGCTGTCTTCTAATGAAATAGCACACAGATTTATCATGCCATATTTATGATGATATTATATATATGCATTTTGATCTGTCTTACTGGCTGAACATTAGTAATAATGCTTTTTTAGAGCTAGAGTAAAATGAATTTTCTATAAACCCACAAATTGGATAAAGCAAACAGAATCAAATTTTCTTTCTTTCTTTTTGTTTTTTTGAGATGGAGTCTCACGTTGTCACCCAGGCTGGAGTGCAGTGGTTCAGTAGTGGCTCACTGCAACGTTTACCTCCTGGGTTCAAGCAGTTCTTCTGCCTTAGCCTCCTGAGTAGCTGGGATTACAGGTACCCACCTCCACACTTGGCTAATTTTTGTATTTTTTTAATGGAGTCAGGGTTTCACTATGTTGGCCGGGCTGGTCTTGAACTCCTGACCTCGAGTGACCCACCCATCTCAGCCTCCCAAGTGCTGGGATTACAGATGTGAACCACTGTGGCTGGCCAGAATTAATCTCTTAACAACTCTGCTATCAAGCCCAAGTAACTCCGTGTACCTTCCCAATACAAATATTCCAATTCAGGTTGATTATAATATTATCTGTTATATTGTGTCATGGAATGACAAAGTTTTAAGGTATTTTGTAACCTTTATGAATGTATCTCTGGAGATTATTATAAAATAAATGTTTTAGAAAGTAAAATATTTAGAAAATTTTGCCCTTTAATATTTAGAGGTTATAATTACAACATATAACCAAAAACCAAATATAAAAATGTACATATTCTTGTTTTCTTTTTCTTTTTTTAGGGGAATTTTTCCTCTTCTATGAGCCTCAAAAAGACTACTGGGGTTTCTTAACTCCCATGACTGTGCCTAGAATCCAGGGCTTAGCAGCTGTATACAAGGACTCGATCTACTACATAGCTGGAACCTGTGGAAATCATCAACGTATGTTTACTGTAGAAGCCTATGATATTGAGCTAAATAAATGGACTCGTAAAAAAGACTTTCCATGTGATCAGTCTATAAATCCATATCTTAAACTGGTACTTTTCCAGAACAAACTCCATTTATTTGTTCGAGCTACTCAAGTGACTGTTGAAGAACATGTCTTCAGAACCAGCAGAAAAAATTCACTTTACCAATATGATGACATTGCTGACCAGTGGATGAAAGTGTATGAGACGCCAGATCGGCTCTGGGACCTTGGCCGGCATTTTGAATGTGCTGTTGCTAAACTGTATCCTCAGTGTCTTCAGAAAGTACTCTAAATGAGTAGCAGGCCTTAGTGCATCACTGGCATCTCATCCTTAGGAAACTTAACTTTGATACAAGCGTGCTGAGTGCTGTCAGTATATCAGAAAGCTGTGAGAGTTTTATACATGGAAAATGGGTACGCTTAAAGATTGCAGGGTAGGGAGGGATTTTCCTTCATCCTTGTGACATTTTCATTTCAGTAAGGAAAAGATAACAAAGTGCAATTATCAGCATTTTTTTCCCTGGCATAAAATAATCATTTCATTCTAGAATTTTGTGATAAATAGTCACTGAGATACCAGATGAATCAGGACAACTATGCACGCTTATAAGAGCATTTAGGGTATTACTGGGTAAAGGCATCTAAACTCATTTGATGTGACTTTTAATTTTAAATACGGGTAACAATCTGAGGCAATATCACTAGGATTTTACTTTAGCTGTGACCTCTCTAACACAGAGAAGCACTAACTTAGATCCTCATTCTTAATATTTATATATATTTTTGTGTATTGTTTTCAAGTGTACTGAGATTTAAATGTGTTTTGTTATTAGAGTAGATTGAAGGAGAAACAAATTAGTCTCAGAAAGAGCTTTTAGTCTGATTGCTTCCATTTCCCATGTAACTTTAAGTTAAGCTAAAGTTTTAAAGTGGCAGTTTTCTGTCGATAACTTTTTCAAGTGCTAACACTGTCTCATTTATGAAAATCTGTAAAAGTGCTCATATTCACAGGTGGCTGGTGCTAGTCTAACTTAATTCATGTGTATAACTAGATAGATTTAAATGGTCTGAGCCTATGCCTGTCTTTCAAATTGGTGTGGATTTCATGGCCATCATGCTTTACCTGTTGAACTCTTGTGATTTCACAAGATTTTCTACTTATGTGATAGGAGGATATGGCCAGTTATTGACCTAACTGGATTCAATCTTATAATAGTAGGAACATTATACCCAGTTTGCACTAACGTGGGCCATTTGTTGCCCAACCTTCTCTTCCATCTACCTGTCCATTCATTATTGGTATAAGGAAAGGTAACTTATTTCTCTTCTGCACAGAACATAATGTGAAGTTTTATACCTACTTTTAAAATTCTGCTTTTCAGAAACATAAAATTCCTGCAGTGGTCGAGTTTAATGTCTTTTAAGTTTTATATTACAATTAAAACCTCATTTTTTTTTTTCCATTTTTGCACTTAACAGTGATGAATACTTTTACATTGGAATCCTCCTTCTAGCTGAAGGTGATTGAAAACAAAGAGTGAGTGAACAGAACCATAGCTTTCTAGGTACTAAACCATTTTTTGTATTTAACTGATGAATTTCTAACAATCAAGAATATTAACATGAAGGACAGACCAACTTATTTGTATACCTAAGGCAGGCATTTGGATCAGTAACATGTTTTACTAAGCCTAGCATAATTCATAAAGGGTATAAGCATAGGACAGGTTCTGCCCTTGATCACAATATTTTCATTCACTTAAAGAAAGCAAACTGGCATGGTTTGTATTAAAAAATCTTGCACAAATTGTAATGTGATACTGTGAAACAAATTGAAAACATTGCCTCTTTGCATCACATACCTCGTTTTTTAGAAACTTTCCAAACTGCTTTACATAGACCTCTACGAGTAGGGAATGTTTTCTGAAGCAGAAGTTAAAATGGACAGCATTTCTAGAATTAACATTTTAAAGTCTAGTCTTAGCTAGATATGTGGTTTCTTCTTATTGGCCTTGATAGTTTGTGTGTAATCTCTGTATAACCTTTGTCAAACAATGTTTTTACCTCCGCAGTTTTATCTTCTGCTGTTTGTGGTTTTTGTTTTTATCATTATGCTGTTTTGGAGTTATTACTGTGCATTTTGAAAATCATTCTTTACAGTTTTGCATTGCTGAGGACAGAGAAAAAAGGATTTTCTTTTTGCAAGAGATGTTCATGTAATTTATTTCTGAAAGCTTTGTCGCATAAGACTTCCTGCCGCTTTTTGACAATCTTCTGTATTTTGAAAAATGCATTACTTGAAAACATGACATAGAACCTTGAGTTAGCAGTTTACATGTGCTGTATGTTATATAAGAGAATGACATGCTGTGGCTAATTTAACAGTAGATTTATTCTCTTGGTCTGCACAACAGTTGATCTTTTCGCTGTAACAATTTACATTGAGGGTATGATCTAAGTTTAGTGTGTCCAAAGCAAGGCTTAGGATTTGTTATGGGAGTAGAATATATATTGAATTTTGTATGAATAACTATTTGTTTAAATTATGTAGCTGGGATATTTTGCCACTTCTAAAATGGATTCAGAAGAGGTCTTGGAAAACTAAGATTAGTGACATGTGTGGGTTTATGTTTAGATATTTAAGGTGCATTTTCATAGTGTGACAAGACTGTAAGTAAAAGGCACAATGGGTACTACAGAATTCAAATGTAGGTCTAACATATGCCAGTTCCACTTTAACTTTGTTTTTGCTTTTGAAGAATGTATGTAGCACTTTTCTATATATTTTTTACACATTGAAAACTGGACTTGGTATAACTATGTTATAGGAAAGTAGAAATTGTAGTGTTTATTTTTCATATTTGTGTTCTGTTCTACAAAGTTGATGCTTAAGCCTCAGGCTGATTTCATTGGTCATGAGAACAAATGGAATGTGATCATCAAGGAATCAGATTCCCTATGTAAAGCAGTTTAAAATGGAATTCAATGTTCAGTGCTCAGGTATGTAGTAAGTACTGTAGTCCTGTGGGGGCAAATGTGTAGATATTTTTAAACATTTTGCCATAATTGCACAATTTTTTGCATTTTTACCTGATGTCATTGTTTCTTATAATAAAACTTTTCTGATTGAAAACTTCCAGTGTTGTAAAGTGATATCTGACTAGTGAGTGTTGCAGAACTAAAATCTGGTAACAAATCATGAAATACCTTATGTCATGATAGAATGGAATGAGATTTTAATGTATTCAATACCTGGCCTCTGGCAAAAAATGAACTAGTTAATATATATAAAGCTTTTTAAATTCTAAAGCAAGCTCACTTATATTGGTAATTTCTTTGTTCTGTTCTGGCTTAAAATCTTACTATGTTTGATTCCTTTTGTGTTAGTACATTTTGCATTACTATAAAGGAATACCTGAGACTGAGTGACTTAAAAAGAAAAGAGGCTTATTTGGCTCACATTTCTGTAGGCGGTACAAGCATGACACTGGCATTGGTTTGGTTTCTGGTGAGGCCTCAGGAAGCTTTAACTCAAGTGGGAGCGGGAAAGAGAGGGAGCCAGAGAGAGTGGTGGGGGAGGTCCCTGTCTTTTTAACAACCAGATCTCACATGAACTTATTACCATGGGGAGGGTACCAAGCCACTGATGAAGGATCCACCCTATGATCGAAATACCTTCCTCTGGGCCCCACCTCCAACATTAGGGATCACATTTCAACATGAAATTTGGAGGAGACAAATACCCAAACTATATAATCTGTCACACATTTCACGTTTAATTCATCAGAAAGTCCTGTTGCTTCTTCCTTCATAATATACCCAGACACAGACCACATACCATTTGCACCACTGTCACCCTATTCTAAGCCAGCCTGTCTTGTCTGTCTTAATGCAGTTTCCACTGACTGGACATCCTTCTATCACCCTTGACCCCTCATAATCTATTCTTTTCTCCACACAGTAGTCAGAGTGATCCTCTTAAAACACAAGTCATCATGTTTCTCTTCTGCTCAGATCCTTCCAATGGCTTCCCATCTCCCTTCATATGAGAGCCAAACTCCATACTTTCCTGATCCACGCCTCCCATCCTCATTGCCATTTGCTTGGCTTGCTCTATGTTAGCCACACAGACCTTGCTGTTCCTCAAACATGCTGAGCACCTCCACAGCAGCTTTGCCCTTGCTGCGTCTTTTGCCGGATACATCTTGACAACCCACTCACTTTATTTTTTATTAAAACATCACCTGGCTGTTGCTTGAACCCAGGAGGTGGAGGTTGCCGTGAGCCGAGATCACGCCACTGCACTCCAGCCTAGGTGACAGAGTGAGACTCTGTCTCAAATAAGAAACAAAAAACAACTCCCCCCCCTCACCAAAAATAAACACATCACCTACTGGAGAGGCACCTTCTCTGATCACATTTTGTAAAATAAGATCACCCAACACCACTCCCATCATACCTCCTGCTTTATTTTCCATATGTGTCTTCCCCCATTGAAATGCACACTCCATAAAGGCAACCAGGAATTTATTTTAATTCACTGTTTCACTTTAGACTGATACCTAGCACATAGTAGGCACTCAATAAATGTTGGTAGGAAGAAATGAATTTTCAGTTAAGTCTTGGAGCCTAAAGGATTATCAATTTTAACCTGCCTAAAGATGATCAATTTTATTGGTCTTTTTAAAAAAAAAAAAAAAAACAGGTTTAGTTCTAATGAATTTTCTCTGTTGTGTTGTATTTTCAGTTTCATTGATTTCTGCTCTAATTTTTATAGTTTTTTTTTTTCTGGTTGCTTTAAGTATTAACAACTCATCTTTCTCTTTCTTTTCTTTTTCTTTTTATTTTTTTGAGACAGGGTCTTACTCTGTTGCCCAGGCTGGAGTGCAGTGGTGCAATCTTGGCTTACTGCAGTCACCTCCAGGGCTCAAGAGATCCTCCTACCTCAGCCTCCTGAGTAGCTGGGACTACAGGCACATGCCACTATGACCAGTTAATTTTATTTATTTATTTTTTTGTAGAGATGGGCTCTTGCCATGTTGCCCAAAGTGGTCTCAAACTCCTGGGCTCAAGTGTTCTGTCTGCCTCAGTTTTCTGAAGTGCTCGGATTACAGGCATGAGCCACCATGACCGGCCTTCTTTTCCTAATATATGCAGTTAATGCTATAAATTTTCCTGTAAGTATTGCTTTTGTAGCATCCCACAAATTTTATGTAGTATTTTAATTTTCTTAGTACAAAATATTTTTATCATGTCTTCTTAAGGAATACACCCTTTCATAATTATGTAATGCTTCTCTTTTTCCCTGATAATCTTCTTTTTTCTGAAGACTTCTCTGTTTGAAATTACTATAGCCACTCAAACTTTCTTTTAATTAGTGTTTGCTTCATTTATCTTTCCCTATCCCTTCTCTTTTAACTGATCTAAATCTTTATGCTTAAAAGGGGTTTCTGGAAGACATACAGTTGGGACTTACTTTAATATCCACCGTGAAAATGCTGGTATGTTTAGACCAGCATTGCATTTAAAGTGAGTACTGATATAGTTGGATTAATATCTACCATATTTGTTACTGTTTTCTATTTGTTGCCCTTCTTTGTCTCTATTTTTGCCTATTTTCCTGCCTTCTCTGGTTTTGACTGAGCATTTTATAGGATTCTATTTTATCTCCTCTTAGCATTTCAATTATATTAAATTTTTTTTTTCGATAGTTGCATTAGATTTACAAAATACATTTCAAAACTAATCTGAGTCTACCTTTAAATAACATTATACTGCTTCGTGTGTAGTGTAGGTACCTTACAACAAAGTTCTCAATTCTTCTCTCTGATCCCTTATGACATTGCTCTCACTGATTTTAGTTATCCATATGCTATAACCATACATTATTAAAGTTATACTTTTAGATCAATTGATATTTAAAAAATAAAATATTTTAGTTCATCTTCACTTATTCCTCCAGTATTAATTTCTTTAGATACATCTAAGTTTCTGTTCTGTTTCAATTTCCTTCAGCCCAAAGAACTTTTTTTTACTGGACATTGCTTGCAAGGCAGGTCTGCAGGTCATGAATTCCTTCAGATTTTTGTTTGTTTGAGAAAGTATTTCTCATGTTTCAAGGATAATTTTGCTCAATCTAGAATGCTAGGTTAGTGGGTGTTTTGCTTCAACTTTGTAAAGTGAGTAGCCTTCTAATTAAATATCAGTCGTTTAGTGGGCTTGTGTCATGGGGCTGTGATCTTGACAGGTGTTTTTCTAGTTGTGCAGGTTTTTGTTTTCCCCTCTGCATCCTCTTTCTGGCTGCACCATTCCCAGTGTTATTTCCTTGAAGCTCTGACCCATGTTGATCTAATACTTTTCCCTTTAGGTGAGAAGAGAAGGTTAAAGAGGTTTGGGGTGGGAGGAATGTTCTTCCCCCAGCTTTTATCAAGCTCTGTCAAAATGTTTTTCCATGGAGAATATGCTTTTTAAATGGAAAAGGGTTTGGGTGTATTTTATCATCATTACTCTTCCCTGTCCTCTAGTCAGAGCCACTAAGGAGTCTTTCTCAGATCTTTGCCATGAGAACCTGTTGGAGTGCTGGTTGGTAAAATCCAGAGAAGTGTAGGGGCCCCATAAGACTGAAGTTCTCAGGAGTTTCCCACTTTCATGGGAGTCCATGTTCAGCCTCAGCAATTCATCAAAAATGACCATTTAAGTGTTCTTACAGTATATGGTTCTAGTTACTTCTGGTCAAGGTTAGCAGATCTGGACTGTGACTCTGAATTCACCTTTACTCCAAGGTAACATTTGATCTGAAGCCTCATTTCTCTGATGGATCTAATACAAGTCATTGATTTTCTGTTTGAATACCTTTTTCCTCCAAGGTGACAAAATCCAGGATCTTTACATGTGCAGTGGTAAATCTGGAATCCCCTATAATAAGCTTTTAATACATATTTTTGATTGAATGATTCTTTAGTTATACATAAATATCTTATGCCATCTTTTGTATGTATAATGTATTTCACAATAAGCAACAATCCTGTATGATCTGTACACGTACCCCAGAAACTAAAGTACAATAAAAAATAAATAAATAAAAATAAATAAATACATTTTTTATTTTAGCTTATTAGCTAAAATGTTAGTCTCACTTTTAAAAACCTATAAACTTAATTGTATTTAGGTATGTTTTATTTATAATTTATATGGCCATGGGATTATTCAACATGTAGTTCAGTGAATGTTGAGTCTTGAGTACCTAATAATCTAGATTTCTTGGACCAAATTAAAATGATATAAGTTAATAAAATGATCAATAATTTTGAGATTTTTTTCCCCCAAGCTTCTAAAACTAAATTGAAAATTACAATATAATAATTTTAAATTATCCTTATCATGTATATACAGAACATTTTCTATTGGCTTAGAAAGAAATAAGATTTAATACATCCTTTTGCCCTTTTTTCCTCTTCTGTAAGTATACGCACAATTGTATGATTTGGTGAATAAAACACTATAATAAATATTAAATAGAAAATGTGTAATATATTTTCTAAGTATTTTATATTGGTCTTATGAACACGAATTATAGTGTTTTTGGTGACTATGAGTACACTACCTTTTCTGAGCTTTAGTTTTTTCAAGCAAAAAACAGGTTAATAATCTACCAAATATTATTGAGTTGTTTTGAGAATCAAATAAGCATGTAAAATGCTTATCACAGTGTCTTATGACAGCACATAATCAACACTTTCTAAATATTAATTTGTTGAAATTATTAATGACTTCGGCTGTCTTATAGTTAAAACAACCTTTGTACAGCAACATTCCTTAATAGCTAATATAAAGTATATATTAAAGAGAAGTATAGCCATTTGGACTCTGATTGTGCCCATAAGCCATGCATAAAAACAATTTTCACAGTTTTACAGTCACACAGTTCTCACTTTCGTTTCTGGACTGTGCATTTCTAAAGGATTGACATTAAACCAATGGTATTTAAAGTAATTTATACAAGGCTTGTAACCTCTGTCTGCAAAATAAAAATAATGCTTTTTGGCTTGTCTATTTTTACAAACTGACAAGGCCCTGTCCTTAGAGTTTATCTTGTTCTCTGTTCCCAGTCAGAGATAAGGACCTGTCCTAGTCAGTTCAGGCTGCCATGACAAATTGCCATGGGCTGTGTGGCTTAAAAAACAAACATCTATTTCTCCCAGTCCTGGAGGCAGGAAGTTTAAGATCAAGGTGCTGGCAGATCCTGTGTCCTGTGAGGGCCCTTTTCTCATTGCATCCTCCCATGGTGAAGAGCAGAGAAAGAGAAAGCAAGCTCTCTTGTATCTTTTTATGAAGGCACTAATCCAATCCCAGAGCCCTCATGACCTAACCACCCCCAACGGCCCTACCTCCTAATACCATCACATTTGGGGTTAGGATTCCAGCATATGGATTTGGTGGAATTGAGGCGGACAGAAAAGTTCAGTCCACAGGAGGATCTAACAGAGTTCTAGTCACATAGTTCAGTTCTTGAAACATATGCTTGCAAAAATCCTTTAAGGATAAACACATAAGATCAAAACGTCTTATACCAACACTTAGATTAGAATGTCAAGTAGCCAAAGTTAAGTCTTGAGGAGCAAATGCCAACAGGAACCTACACAACACAGGGGAGTATTTCCTTGTAATCAGTGAGAACCTGAGACTGTAAGAAATCCACGGTGCTCTCTGACAACTGTTCTTAAATCTCAAGAGCTCGGTCAAGGTTAGCAATGGAACTTAGGAGTCTGGCATATCCACAGAGCCGGTTTTAATTGAATTTGAGTGTATGGATGAGTTACTGCAAAGATATATTGTAAAAAGAGAAGTGAAAGTGGCTAAGAACAAAATTTAAGAAATTCAGCTGAAGGGGCGAAATTCAACTGAAAAGTTATCAGAGAAGAAGGGAGAATCACAAAGTAGTACTGCAGGAGAGAACTTTGGGAATGAGATCCAGAGGGAAGAAATGCAGACAGTAAGAGGCTCCTGGTCTAGCAATGTAAAGATTTGAAATGAGAAAGTGGTTTCAGCCAAGTGCGAGGAATGAAAATCAATTGCTGTGAATTCAGGTGCAGGTGGAGGATGTGAGTGGGTGTCAGTGGGTGAGAGTGCAAGCACTTCCTCAGCAAGACTGCAGGTGAGGAGAGTCTGAGACATGGAGGTGCTGGAGAAATCATATTTAAACAAATCAGAACACTCAGTCCTTTTCAATAAAAATGGGAAATGAGAAATATCCATGCAAAAAGTCAAAATCTCTTCCATTTCTAGACTATTCCCAGGTGAGAGTTCTGCAGTACCCCTATTACCCCAAAAGTGAAAGAGATTAGGGATACACAAAAACTTGCAGGCAAAGAGGCAGGACTGATGGAACACAAACCCCTAGAAATAGGAGCAGAGTGAAAAAAGAGAAAATCCTGACCCAGAGAGAGGTAGACACGCTTTCTATAGCCTCTTATATTTCTGAAAGAGAATGAAAATATTAACAGTTTTTGCAACTTCTTGCTACTTTGCCCCTGAGCCAAATATGGTTCCCACCCCTGACCTAAAACATCTGGTTTGTGATAAGTGCTCAAATATCCTGTGCTTTCTAAAGTATGTAGTGGGTGTGGTGATGGCAGGAGTCACAGGCAGAAGAATGGATGAGCTAATCAGAGCGTGCATACATGAAGGTGAAGAGGATGGGGTCCTCTCAAGTGGTGTTTGTGTAGCTGGAGATGACTGGGAGATGACACCCATCACCCAGGGGCCGGCTCCAGTGAGTGGGGAGTTTCAGGGATCTCAACTAAAGTTGTACAAGTATACATCCTGGGAAATTTTGATCCACAGCTTATAAAATAATAGGATTTTGTAATTTTTTAAAAATAATTCTACTCTATAGCTGGGGTAGAAAAAAGAGGAGAACAATTTTAATATGTGTATATAGGCTTTTTTTTCACTTTGCAGGTATTGTTTATTCAAGTCTTTTCCTCATTTTTCTTTTAAAATTTCATTTTATTTTAAGTTCTGAGATACACGAGGTTTTTATATTCATGTATAAATGTGATATGCAGCAAAATATTTGCATCAGTATCTGTGTATCTTTCCTGAAGGTTTCTAAGAAATGGTTATAATTTTCTTTTTAATCTACATTTTACAGTTTCAAAAAATAAAATGCTATTCATGCTTTACTGGGCACTGACCTGTATGAGGTTGATTTCCATGTTAGCATGACAAAATATATTTATCCTGTTTAGCATGACAAAATATATCTATCACACTTATATATGATAGCAACATTCCACGTGAAAAATACTTTAATGTCTACGAGCCACTGGCTAATGCTTTGGTATCTGTTATCTTTTTGGATCCTACTACAGGTCCCGCAGCCATCTGTCATTGCCCCCCTTTTACTTTTGAAGAAATGAAGAAACGGAAAAGGAGTTGTTAAACTTAGGGATCAAACTTAGTTGTAAGTGAAAGCAGACCTCCTAATTTCTTCCCACTGCCTAGCGAGCAGGGACCCAGGAGGGTGGCCTGAATGGTTATATTCAAAGGCAGAACGTGGAGGTGCTGGGACTGCAGACCTTTGGTCAAGGAGCCAGTTTGGGATGTAAAGTGAGTGAGCTCACTTTTGGAAGAGCTGAGTTTCAAGCGACAGAGGATCACTATGTATAGATTGCTGTGCCGAGAAACAGCCAGGATGGGTGTGGAGACAGGAAACGGAATGAAGGTGATAGGTCAGGCGAAGATGTGGAGTTGGCAGTCACCCAAATACTGGTCAGCGCTCAAGGCACTCTCAGAGGAAATGAGAAGAGAAGGGCCTGGGTGAGAGCGAAGCGTCGGAGGGCCCACGGGAGGCTGCAGGGAAGGGGAAGAGAACCTTTCAAAGAGCTGAGGACAGAGGTCCTGGAAGAAACAGGAGCATAGACTTGAGAAAGGAAAGAGGTTTCATCTTAAGAGAAAACTTGGTGTTCAGAATGATGACGGCTCCTGAACACTCAGTTCAACGTTTTGTTCATCAAATCTTCACTGTGAAGTGTAGGTTTTAAATTTTGACTCTGAAAAATGGTTTCTTCCTATAGAATGGCGATATGAATGATTTCATTCACTGGAACACCTCACCGCCTACCCAGAGACTCAGAGGAACTTTCCTCTGTTAATGACTGTGGCCTCCCTCTCCTCTCACTCTTCTGCTTCTTGACATGGAACACTGCTCCTCTTCTGTGTCTGCCTCTGCTTGAATGTGAAGCTTCCCAAGGTCAGGGGCCCTTAACCTTGAGTGCGTACTGACCACGGATCATGGTGCTTGGCAGAAAGGGGTCCCTCAACCAATTTAAGGAACAATGGCATGAATATCCCTCTTCTGCTTTCCGGCGGTTTAGTTTTCCTCTCTGGGACTCTTTGACTCCACATTTCCCGCTGTTTGGAAAGATACATTTGCAGACTTAGCCGTGATTGGCAAACATTTTCATATGGGGCTTGGTATTTAACATCTGGAAAAGTTGTGAAATCAATTAGCTGCAGATAAAGATGGACAGATGGAAATATCTGGTGCTTTTCTGCACATGGGCTATAGACATAATCAGACCATTGCTTATTGTGCAACACTTGGACTCTGTTTTACCAGATTTTAGGTAGAGTATTGTCTTTTGTTTTAGAGAATGAACACTCAGTCAGGAAGTGGAAATACCATCTCCTACTGAAAAGGGGACTGGGTGTAAATGTGGAATATTTATCAGTGTGGAGTTTTCATACACTTTTCCAACAGGTTTATCAAATCCCTCTGGAAAATTTAGGTTTCAGTTTCATTCAAGCAATGATACAGTTGCACTGCTTCTGTCTATTTTATCATGGTGGAGGAGGGCAAAGAAAATAAAATTAACATAGATTGGAGAAGAGGAAGGGAACTAGGCTCTTGAAAGGGAATTGTTAACTTGCTGGATCAAACTTTGCTTTAGCTTAAATGAAAGTGGACATTTTATTAATTTCCAGTGAGTAGGGACCCAAAGGATGGCCTGGTTGGTTACATTCAAAATAATAAAATTAGTTCCCCTCCAACATCTGAGTTACAATATTAAAGCTTTGCAACCTACTTTGTGGTGCATATATATCCTTTAGATTCCTAGATGGGCTTCCACATGTGATTAAAAAATGTTTCTTCCCCTCTCTTCTCCCATCTCTGCTAATGTGTATTGAAGCCAATATGCCATTGCTTTCTAGCAGACAGTACTACTACAGATAAGTTGTAGGTTACTCTATTTCCCTGATCTTTGTAAATTTTCTCTTTTTTTTTTTCTAGAATCTTTTAGATTTTCTTTATATTCTGAAATTTCACAATATATGCCTAGGTTTATGTACTTTTCATGTAATATAGTGGCACTGGGAAATTCTCTTGTATCATTTATTTGATAATTTATTTCCCTGTGTGTTTTATTTCTTTTTCTTCTGAAATTTCTATTAGTTATTGAATTTACTAGATCTATTTGTTCTCATATTTCTCTCTTCAACTCTCTATTTTCTGGAAGATTTTCTTGATTGAAGTTTTCAACCCTTCTAATAACTCAGCCACTGTGTTTTTTGATTTGCAAGACATTTTTGTTTTATGATTATTCTTTTTATGGCAATCTAACAAATATTTTTTTCTTGTGAATAAAATATTTTCTTATATTTCTCTGAAAATTCTGTTTTCCACCAATTTATCATATCAAATTTCCAACATAAAAAGTTAAAGAATTACATAGTAAATACCAATATACTCATAATATATATTCCATAATTACATGTTGCAATTTTCATATATTTATTTAAACACATATTTATCCAACTAATAATCTTTAAAATATTTCTGGGACAGACCACCTGGGAAAAGGGCAGTTCTGGGTTCTGCTTCAGCAGAATTAAATGTCCCTGCCCAGCAGCTCTGAAGGGAGAAACAGATCTCCTAGTACAGTGCTCGAGTTCTGATAAGGGACAGACTGCCTCCTGAAGTGGCTCCCTGACCCTCCTGACTGAAAGCTACCTCCTAGCACAGGTTGACAGACAACTCATACAGGAGAGCTCTGGCATTTGGTGGGCACCCCTCTGGGACTCTGCTCTGAGCTAAAGGAGCGTGTTCTAACCCAATGCAAGGAAGCTAAGAACCTTGAAAAAAGATTAGATGAAATGCTAACTAGAATAACCTGTGTAGAGAAGAACACAAACGACTTGATGGAGCTGAAAAACATAGCACGAGATCTTCGTAAGCATACACGAGTTTCAATTGCCAAATCGATAAAGCAGAAGAAAGGATATCAGAGATTGAAGATCAACTTAATTAAATAAAGTGAGAAGGCAAGATTAGAGAAAAAAAGTAAAAAGAAATGAACAAAGGCTCCAAGAAATATGGGATTATGTGAAAAGACCAAATCTACATTTGATCGCTGTACCTGAAAATGATGGGGAGAATGAAACCAAGTTGGAAAACATACTTCAGGATATTATCCAGGATAACTTCCCCAACCTAGAAAAGCAGGCCAACGTTGAAATTCAAGGAACACAGATAACACTACAAATATATTCCTCAAGAAGAGCAACCCCAAGACACATAATCATCAGATTCACCAGGGTTGAAATGAAGAAAAAAATGCTAAGGGCAGCCAGAGAGAAAGCTCAGGTTACCGACAAAGGGAAGCCCATTAGACTCACAGCAGATCTCTCAGCAGAAACCCTACAAGCCAGAAGAGAGTGAGGGCAAATATTCAACATCCTTAAAGAAAATAATTTTCAACCCAGAATTTCATATCCAGCCAAACTAAGCTTCATAAGCGAAGGAGAAATAAAACCCTTTATGGACAAGCAACTGCTGAGAGATTTTTGTCACCATGAGGCCTGCCTTACAATAGCTCCTGAAGGAAGCAGTAAACATGGAGAGGAACAACCACTACCAGTCACTGCAAAAAAGCGCCAAATGGCAAAGACCATCGACACTATGAAGAAACTGCATCAACTGATGGGCAAAATATCCAGCTAGCATCAAAATGGCAGGATCAAATTCACACATAACAATATTAACCTTAAATGTAAATAGGCTAAAAGCTCCAATCAAAAGATACAGAGTGGCAAATTGGATAGAGTCAAAATCCACTGGTGTGCTGTATTCAGGAGACCCATCTCATATGGGTCTTAAAGACACATATAGGCTCAAAATATAGGGATGGAGGAAGATTTACCAAGCAAATGGAGAGCAAAAAAAAAGCAGGGGTTGCAATCCTAGTCTCTGATAAAACAGACTTTAAACCAACAAAGATCAAAAGGGACAAAGAAGTGCATTACATAATGGTAAAAAGATCAATGCAACCAGAAGAGCTAACTATCCTAAATATATATGTACCCAATACAGGAGCACACAGATACATAAAGCAAGTTCTTAATGACCTACAAAGAGATTTAGACTCCCACACAATAAGAGTGGGAAACTTTAACACTCCACTGTCAATATTAGACAGATCAACAAGACAGAAAATTAACAAGGATATCTAGGACTTGAACTCATATCTGGACATGACCTACTAGATATCTACAGAACTCTCCACCTCAAATCCACAGAATATACATTCTTCTCAGCACTACATCACACTTATTCTAAAATCGACCACATAATTGGAAGTAAAACACTCCTCAGCAAATGCAAAAGAATAGAAATCATAACAAACAGTCTCTCAGACCACAGTGCAATCAAATTAGAACTCAGGATTAAGAAACTCACTCAAAACCGCACAACTACATAAAAACTAAACAAACTGCTCTTGAATGGCTACTGGATAAATAACAAAATTAAGGCAGAAAAAGATGTTCTTCAAAACCAGTGAGAATGAAGATATAATGTACCAGAATCTCTGGGATACCTTTAAAGCAGCGTTTAGAGGAAAATTTATAGCACTAAATGCCCCCAAGAAAAACAAGGAAAGATCTAAAATTGACACCCTAACATCACGATTAAAAGAACTAGAGGAGCAAGATCAAACAAACTCAAAAGCTAGCAGAACACAAGAAATAACTAAGATCAGAGCAGAACTGAAGGATATAGGGACACAAAAATCCCTTCAAAAAATCAGTGAATCCAGGATCTGGTTTTTTGAAAAGATCAACAAACTAGATAGACCACTAGCCAGACTGATAAGAAAAGAGAGAAGAATCAAATTGGTGCAATAAAAAATGATAAAGGGGATATCACCCCAATTCCACAGACATAGAAACTATCATCAGAGAATACTAAAACCACCTATATGCAAATAAACCAGTAAATCTAGAAGAAATGGATAAACCTGGACACTTATACCCTCCCAAGACTAAACCAGGAAGAAGTGGAATTCCTGAATAGACCAATAACAAGCTCTGAAATTGAGGCAGCAATTAATCACCTACCAACCAACAAAAGTCCAGGACCAGATGGGCTCATAGCCAAATTCTACCAGAGGCACAAAGAGGAGCTGGTACCATTTCTTTGAAAACTATGCCAAACAGTACAAGAAGAGGGAATCCTCCCTAACTCATTTTATGAGATCAACATCATATTGATACCAAAACCTGACAGAGACACAACTAAAAAAGAAAATTTCAGGCCAATATCCATGATGAATATTGATGCAAAAATCTTAATAAAGTACTGCCAAACCAATCCAACAACACCTCAAAAAGTTTATCCATCATGATCAAGTTTGCTTCATCCCTGGGATGCAAGGCTAGTTCAACATATGCAAATCTATAAACATAATCCATCACATAAACAGAACCAAAGACAAAAACCACATGATTATTTCAACAGATGTAGAGAAGGCCTTCAACAAAATTCAACAGCTCTTTATGCTACAAACTCTCAATAAACTAGGTATTGATGGAACGTATCTCAAAATAATAAGTGCTATTTATGACAAACCCACAGCCAATATCATACTGAATGGGCAAAAACCGGAAGCATTCCCTTTGAAAACTGGCACAAGACAAGGATACCCTCTCTGACCACTCCTATTCAACATAATATTGGAAGTTCTGGCCAGGGCAATCAGGCGAGAAAAAGAAATAAAGGGTATTCAATTAGGAAAAGAGGAAGTGAAATTATCTCTATTTGCAGATGACATATTTGTATATTTAGAAGACCCCATTGTCTCAGCCCCAAATCTCCTTAAGCTGATAAGCAACTTTAGCAAAGTCTCAGATACAAGATCAATGTGCAAAATCACAAGCATTCCTATACATGAGTAACAGACAAACAGAGAGGCAAATTATTAGTGAACTCCTATTCGCAATTGCTGCAAAGAGAATGAAATACCTAGGAATACAACTAACAAGGAATGTGAAGGATCTCTTCAAGGAGATCTACAAACCACTGCTCAAGGAAATAAGAGAGGACACAAACAGGTAGAAAAGCATTCCATGCTCATGGTTAGGAAGAATCAGTATCATGAAAATTGCCATACTGCCCAAAGTAATTTCTGGATTCAATGCAATCCCCATCAAGCTACCATTGACTTTCCTCACAGAACTGGAAAAAACCATCTTAAACTTCATATGGAAGCAAAAAAGAGCCCACATGACCAAGACAATCCCTGGCAAAAAAAAAAAACAACAAAAACAAAAAAAATAAACCTGGAGGCATCACACTACCTGACTTCAAACAATACTACATGGCTACCGTAATCAAAACAGCATGTTACTGGTACCAAAACAGACATATTCATCAAAAGAACAGAACAGAGGCCTCAGAAATAATGCTACACATCTACAACCATCTGATCTTTGACAAACCTGATAAAAACAAGCAATGAGGAAAGGATTCCCTATTTAATAAATGGTGTTGGGAAAACTGGCTAGCCATATGCAGAAAGCTGAAACTGGATCCCTTCCTTACACCTTATACAAAAATTAACTCCAGATGGATTAAATATTTAAACATAAGACCTAACACCATAAAAACCCTAGAAGAAAACCTAGGCAATACCATTCAGGACATAGGCATGGGCAAAGAATTCATGACTAAAACATCAAAAGTATTGGCAACAAAAGCCAAAATAGACAAATCGCATCTAATTAAACTTCAGAGCTTCTGCACAGCAAAAGTAACTATCATTAGAGTGGCAATCAACAGAATGGGAAAAAAATTTTGCAATCTACCCATCTGACAAAGGGCTAATATCCAGAATATACAAATAACTTAAACATATTTACAAGAACAAAACAAACAGCCCCATCAAAACATGGATGAAGGATATGAACAGACACTTCTCAAAAGAAGACTTTTAAGTAGCCAACAAACATACGAAAAAAATTTCATCATCACTGGTCATCAGAGAAATGCAAATCAAAACCACATTGAGATACTACCTCATGGCAGTTAGAATCGCGATCATTCTAAAATCAGGAGACAACAGATGCTGGAGAGGATGTGGAGAAATAGGAATGCTTTTACACTGTTGGTAGTGTAAATTAGTTCAACCATTATGAAAGACAGAGTGATGATTCCTCAAGGATCTAGAACTAGAAATACCATTTGACTCAGCAATTCCATTACTGGGTATATACCAAAGGATTATAAATCATTCTGTTATAAAGACACATGCACATGTATGTGTATTGCAGCACCGTTCACAACAGCAAAGACTTGAAACCCACCCAAATTCCCATCAATGATAGACTGGATAAAGAAAATGTGGTACATATACACCATGGAATATTATGCAGCCATAAAAAGGATGAATTCATGTCCTTTGCAGGGACATGGATAAAGCTCGAAAACATCATTCTCAGCAAACTGATACAAGAACAGAAAACCAAACACCGCATGTTCTTACTCCTAAGTGGGTGTTGAACAATGAGAACACATGGACACAGGGAGGGGAACATCACATACTGGGGCATGTTGGGCAGTGGGAGGTTAGGGGAGGCATAGCATTAGGAGAAATACCTAATGTAGATGACAGGGTGATGGATGCAGCAAACCACCATGGCATGTGTATACCTATGTAACAAATCTGCACGTTCTGCACATGTACTCCAGAACTAAAAGTATAATTAAAAAAAAATGATAGAACTAGGTCTGTTATATCAATACATGTAAGTAGTTTAAACAATAAAATGTTATGTTTAATAGTAAAAAAAAAAAATACTCCAGGAAACAAAAGAAAATTACAGACATATACCATTGAACACTAATACTAAAGCTCCCTGAATTTGAACCGCAGCTCTACCACTCCCTGGTTGTGGGATCTTTGGCAAATTACCTGAGTTTTTGGTGTCTCCACATTTTTAACAAAGAATAGTAATAGTGCCCTCTTCTACTACTTTTATTTTATTTGCCAATGAGTTTTCTATCTGCTACCAAATTACTTATGAATTATAATCACTAGAGTTATATCCAACTCTACCAAAAAGCTAATTTCCAGAATATACCATGTATCCTGAAGAGATTTTTAAAAAAATATTTAACTTTTTCCTAACTTAGAAGTATATATATGTAATCTATGCTCTTTCTGCGTCAGGAGGTCAGGCTAAAATGAAGCCATTCTAGCTATGTGAATAGAACAGGGAATTTTATTAAATATCTCAATTTCAGAAATGTTTAGTGCAGAACCAAACTTACTCTAATTGGAATTTTTTCGTTAGAAAATGTTGAAAATCGAGCAAAGTATGTGAAGAGTTCTGATTGTTAATGGGTTCTTACTATTTTTCCCTCTGTGAACTTTGTTTCAGAGATGCCTTTCAAACCTTTCTGTTCAAATTATATAGCAGTTGTCCTATATTCATTTAAAATTGGATGATAAAGTTTCTACTACTTTTTCTGTATTTTACCAGATTTTACATTAGTGACAAAGGCATGATTTTGAAAGCATATTTTGGTCTTTGATCAGGAAATCATGACTCTTTGCACAGTCTTTCAGAAGGCGCTCAAAGTCTTCAGGTAAATTAATATCTAATTAAGAGAAAGAGGGTTGCCCTCTCCTGCTGAAGGTCTCTGGGGAAGGCCAGTGCATAGACATACCCTAGGAGTCCATTCCTAAGCCTCACCACCTGGAATCTAAGTCCCCTCTATGTGCATGACATTCAGGTCTCCTTGATAAGAAGACTGCTTCCTCTCATTGACGACTTTGTGGACATGGAGAATATCTAATCAGTATATCTTTTCTATGACCCCGTCACATAATTGAAAAGGATAACTATGCCATTTCTTTGCTCTTTTCCTGTATTTGACCCCTTTGAATAATTTGCCACTCATGCTGGATTGTCTCCAAATTGGTTTAAAAGTGTGCTGATCTTAAACTGAGTATTTGACCAATGCCAATATTGCAGACCACAGAAGGAGAGCTCATCAGTAATTTTATGAATTTCTATTCATGTATATATTTTTTTCTTCTCTAACTTTAGTATTTCTACTTCTTTTATCTTAATTTTCCCTAAAAGTAAGTATATTCTATACTTTAATATCTCCTAAAAATAAGTGTATTCTACTTGTTCCTATTGCATTTCATTTTATTTTTTATTAGGCAATCTTTTCTTTTCATAGTTTCTAGTGCCTTTGCCCACCAAGTTCCACATAAGCACTCTTAAGTTCCAGCCACAACAAATGACTCACATTCCTGCAAACCTGTCATGCTTTTTCATGCCTGAATACCTAAGCATCCTCCTTCCTCTTCTCTACCTGGATACTTGTGCTCGTCATTTAAGGCAAACCTCAAAGGTCACTGTATTTAGGAAGCCTTCCCCACATCCTCCCCAGTCTAAGTACCAACCCTTTGCGCTCCCATAGAACACCCTATGGGTACTCTATCTTACCACTTGCTAGTTTGTGAGTCCATCTCTGTGACATCTAAGGACAGTGATAAAGACCACTTTGTGGGTAGTGACTATGACCTACTCCTATCTCTGCTTACAACTTCTAGCACGTGGTTATACAGCTGGGTGTCAAAAGTGTTTGTGAGGCTGGACACAGTGTCCCATGCCTGTAATCTTAGTGTTTTGAGGGGCTTAGTGGGGAGGATCATTCGAGGCCAGGAGTTTGAGACCTGCCTGGGTAACGTTGTGAGATCCTCTCTTTATAATTTTTTTAAAAATAAGTAGCCAGGTATGATGGTATGTACCTGTAGCCCTAGCTATTCTAGAGGCTAAGGCAGGATGATCAGCCTCTACAATTGAGCCCAGGAGTTTAAGGCAGCAGTGAGTTATGATCACACCATTGCACTCCAGCCTGTCCAACAGAGCAAGACCCTAACTCTAAAAAACAATGACAATGTTTGTGAAAAGAAATTAAGAGAATTTTAAAATGTATTACGGTTACTCAGAGCATTGTAATTCACCTTGATTTGATGTCACTTACAAATTACACATCCTGATTTGCTTCATTCAGCTCATGCCAGAAACATGTAAGAATGAATATCTATCATTCATTTACTGAACACCATGTGCCAGATGCTATTTTAACACCTTAAAACATGAATTCATCTAAGTTTTACAACAAGCGGATGGGGGATAGGTACTATTACTACTATCATTACAGATAAGGACAGACTTGCAGGAAGATTAAAAGACATGCCATGACCTGGCTGAGGCAGTGTTTGCCAGGTTTCTGTTCTGTCAAGTTCTTCTTTCCCTTCCTTTTTAATACTGTCCTCTTTGGAAGCAAGCCGCTAAGAGCAGCCCACACTTAGAGCGTGGGGAGTTTTGCTTTCCCTGCATTCTCTTTTAAATCACCTGCCTTGAATTTTCTCACAGAGCATGACCTTGGTTGATTTTCTCCTTATCACTTAGATATTCTAAATATAGGTCTAATCAAATGTCCTTAGTCGTATCCCCTTTCCCCACTTACTAGACCATCTCATCCATGCCAGTGGCTTCTCTGTCTTCTCCTTCATGCTAGAGACTCTCAAAGGCATAACCTTCACTGAGGCTTTCTTCTGAGCCCCAGGAGTAAATAGTTCTGCTCAGATGCCTGCAAGCATGTGACAGTTCTATATTCCAAGAACTGAACTCTTCCTTTTCTTCCCTTCTCCATTTCTAATAATAGCTTTTTAATTGCTAATTTATTTAGTCATGAAACTTCAGAGTGGTATCAAGTCTTTCTGGCTTACACCTGATTCAGTGTTTATCATGTCCCTGAAACCCTCCTTTTGAAATATCTCAATGATCTCTTCTTTTTTTTTTTTTTTTTTTGAGACGGAGTTTCACTCTTGTTACCCAGGCTGGAGTGCAATGGCGCGATCTCGGCTCACCGCAACCTCCGCCTCCTGAGTTCAGGCAATTCTCCTGCCTCAGCCTCCTGAGTAGCTGGGATTACAGGCACGCGCCACCGTGCCCAGCTAATTTTTTTGTATTAATAGAGACGGGGTTTCACAATGTTGACCAGGATGGTCTCGATCTCTCGACCTCGTGATCCACCCGCCTCGGCCTCCCAAAGTGCTGGGATTACAGGCTTGAGCCACCGCGCCCAGCCGATCTCTTCTTTTTTATCCCATGGTTAACCCCAGAGTCAGGATCTCAATTTCTTTTATCTAGGTAGTTTCAGCTGGTAACTTACCACATGCCTCTTTCCTCACAGTATATTCTATGCCCATGGTCAGATGATTATTCAGTAGCGCTGAAATTATAGTATCCTGGTTTAAAAATCTTCAGCGGGTCCTTATTAGTGAATCTAATACAGTCCCCTGTATATATTCTCCAGGCAAGTGCTGTGTCTGTTACCTCTTGTTATCAATGCAGCATTTGCATAGCATTTGCATAGAGTAAATCATTTTGACAGATTATTTTGCTTTACATTATACTGAAGAGTCCTTAAAATGAGAAATAGTCCCTAGATAATTACTGTGAACAATTCCCTTGGTCCTTTCAATAATGGACCCTTTTCCTTTCCCTTCCCCTCCCCTTCCTGTCCTTTCCTCCACCCTCTCTTCCTTCCTCCCTTCCCTTCTCTCGAACACGAACACGCTCTACTGCTACCACCATTAGCAACAGAGGGAAAAGTAAATACTCGACACTAGTGGGGTAGAGACAAAAATTATCGATTTGTGGCTCCTGTCAGCCAAGGTGAAAACATGTTCTTCATTGTGGTAATGGTCAACAACCATTCTAGCTCTTACCTCCAAATACTTCCATACTCTGCTTATTGATAATAAAACATGTCTTATAAACACAAAGATGGGAACAATAGACAATGAGGCCTACTTGAGGGGGGAGGGAGGGCATGGACTGGAAGGCTACCTACCGATTACTAGGCTCCCTATCTTTGTGACGAGATCATTCATACACCAAGCCTCAGCAACATGCAATTTACCCATGTAACAAACCTGTGCATGTACCCCCGAACCTAACACAAAAGTAGAAAAAAGTATGTTTTATATAAATTCTGTTTTTAAGCAAATTAGTTTATCTAGAATGCCCTGCTTTTGGAGACAACTCCATTACACACACACACACACACACACACTCTCTCTCTCTCTCTCTCTCTCTCTCTCTCTCTCTCGTTTTTGAAGACATAGAGCATTCTGTTTATTTTAATGCATGGAGCTTTCTTTACTCAAGTGTAGTCTTTTGTGTACATGTCTTTTGTCTTTGCCCTACTGGTGGTTTCTCGAGGCAAGTGCTGTGTCTCAGTTACCTCTTCTTAACAACTCTAGTGTTTGTAGAGTGGACACTCAGTAAATCATTTTGACAAGTTACCTTGCTTTATGTTGTACTGAAAAGTCCTTGAAATGAGAAACAGTGCCTAGATAATTACTGTGAACATTGCCCTGGGTCCTACATAACGCTATCAATAACAGACGGTATTTTATATCCAATTGAGTACACATCAAATAATTATCTGTCTGCCATATAAGTATTGTTAGAAATTATTTTCTTTTATCATTAGAAAAAATGTTAGTGATAAGAACCAAAGAGAAACACATCGTATAGGGTGTCTGTACACTTTAGTAGTTTTTATTTAATAGATCTTTAAATTCCTTTGTCAGCCAAGATATTTTAAGCACTTTCTAATATTTAATTGTGTAACATAACCATGGTTTTAGATTCAGCTATCTAGATAATTTTTCTCTTTTGTGTACTTTACAGAGTTCATTTCAGATATAATTTTCAATTTTGAATAATAACATTTTAAATCAACCCCAAGGTAAAAGTTGCAGCATAACATAAAAAATGAAGCCGGTTTTTCTGTGTTTCCCATTGGCAAATTACTGTGTTTTTTCTGCCACCAGGCTTCATCTACTGATGTGACCTTTACCGTGCTAACAGACAGCAAACAAAAATCTGCCAAATTGTGATAAAATATAGGTTTTAAATATAAAATAAATTAAGCTAAGAAGACTTGTAAAGGTCAAATGCATGGAAAGAATTAAGTGTGTTTGACACACGCTGTACCAGTTTTTTCCCAAGGTTATTTTTGAACTCTTAAAGTTGAATAACTGTACAAGGAAATGCAATTTAAAAAAAAAAGTAACACTACAGTAGTGTTGACTAATCTTTGTGGGGCTCAAATGTTAGTTTATTAAGCAACTCTTGATTGTGCTCCTAATATATGCCAGACAATGGAATACAGTAGTGAAGACCTCGGTAATGATCTTGATCTTTTGCCACTTATGGTTTAATAGGAGGTACAGATAAACTTTCAACTACTTCATACAACAGAGTCAGGCTGTGAAAGAAGAAATGCATGTGGAAGTGGCATCTATGTAACCCAGGTTGCTAAGCTGAGCCCCGAGGATAAGACGGAGTTTGCTAGGCCTAACAGAGTGAAAGAGTGTTGCATACATAAAAGGCACAGAGGTACAAAGGTATGGAGGAGAAAGACATGTGAATTCCAAAATGGAAAGAAGTTCATAGGACTATAAATTAGTGGTTCTTAATCAGGGAACCTTTGGCCCCAGGGAACATTTGTCAATTCCAGGAGACACTTTTGGTTTTCACAAGTGGCGGAGGGGACTGCTACTACCCTGTAGTAGGTAAAGGCCAGCGAAGCTGCTAAACATCCTACAGTGCACAGGACAGCCTCCACAACAAAGAATTAACCAGCTCTCAGGGTCAATAGGGCTTAAGCTAAGAAACCCTGTCATATTAAAAGATAAATCTGTACGCTTAAATTGGGGTTAGATTACAAAACTACTGAAGGAACTTGGGATTGTTCTAGAATTTGGGGGCACCACTGAAAGATTTTAAGCACATGTTGTCAGTCTGAGAACCACTTCATTATTATGGCTGGACCTCAGTATTTAAAGATTTACACTAAGTCTCACTCATGTGGGCTGATCGTTGTGGCCTGCTACAAATTACATCCCCCTATTTTACAAAGGTGGAAAGAACATCATTGTGAAAAGTTTGCTAAAAGTTTTTTTTAAAAAGATGAGTTAATTCTTTGATCCTCACCAGTCACAACATAATTTATTTATGTGTATTTATTTAATTGGGCTTCTTCCTGTCACACAGGGCTGAGTGTGGGGGTCTGCTCTCATGAATCTACAGCATTTCTGGAGATTAATACACTGGGCCAAGGCAAGGTTACAACCTGAAATAAATAAGTAAGCTTGTACATTCAGAGCAAAGAATTTTTTACTTAAAAAAAAAAATCTTAGTTCCAGACTCCTTTGAACATCTGATGACACTATGACCTCTTTATTTTTTCAGAAATATGCACTTACACCCCCAAATGTTTAACTTCAGAGGTTCACAGGCCCTAGAGAGATGCAGTGGCTTCTCACAGGATACTAATGTTCCCAGAAATAGCTAATTGCCAGATTTATAGCATAGACATTTGCCAAAAAAAGTATAGCATAATTTAGAATCAATCAGAGAAAGCTTAACATTATTTAATCAAGGAGAAACTCTTTCCAAAAATTCTCATCAAGATACCATTTATGTCATCTTGTAAAATATCAATAATATTGCATCACAGCAAAAAAAGTCTAGGGAAATGAGCAATTTTTTTTATGATCCATAATGAAGACAATGTGTTGCTCTGGTTACAATAACCTCTGTGAGAAACAATTCTGTAAACCATGTGCTTTCTGCTGATTCCTTTCCATTTAATCATTACTTTCTCTAAAAATAGTGATTGATTATAGACTCAGTGTCTTGCAAATTGGAAGGGTGAACTAAACTGTGCCTGAGTATTACAGTATTTTTCTTCTACAATCAAGTACCAGACTTTCAATTCCCTTTACTCTCTTTGACTGCAGATGTCCTAATGGTCTTAGTCATACAGCACTGCCCTCAAACACTGACATCTTATATACACACGTGAACACACACATACACACATGCACACACACACAAACACACCTCTTCGGTTCTTTGGAACATATAATGCATGCTTATGTAAAGGTTCCTATCTATTTTATCACCATAACTCAATTCTACTTCTTGATTTGCCAGTGTGCCCTATCATTTTTCTCACTTTCTAGTTCTGTTCAGAAAATCTCTGTCAGCTTCACCTCCAGTTCTCACTGTGATTTCTAGTAATCTGAAGACTTGAACCTGATTCCATTATATTTGGATTTTGTGCACTATAAATGTTAGTTAGAGGCCAGGTGCAGTGGCTCGTGCCTGTAATCCCAGCACTTCGGGAGGCCAAGGCAGGAGGATTGCTTGATCTCAATTCAAGACCAGCTGGGACCAACATAGGGAGACCCTGTATCTACAAAAAAAAAAAGTTTAAAAGTTAGCTGGGTGTGGTGGCACATGCCTGTAGTTCCAGCTACTGGGAAGGCTGAGATAGGTGATTGCTTGAGCCCAGGAGGTCAAGGCTGCAGTGAGCTGTGATTGTGCCACTGTACTCCAAGCTGGGTAACAGAGTAAGACCCTGCCTAAAAAAAAAAAAGCCAAAGTTAAGGTATCAGCGGAGGCTGCAGTTCTCCCCTGGGACTCAGGGTCCTCTTAGGAGCTTCTTGCTTATTTGTAAAACTCATTTCCCTCTCATGCTTTTTATGTGACTGGCTCCACCTTCAGACAGGCAATGGCAGGGAGAGCTCTCGTGCTTCCCATTTCTTTGACTTTATCTTCTG
This sequence comes from Aotus nancymaae, assembly GCF_030222135.1. Lineage (NCBI taxonomy): Eukaryota > Metazoa > Chordata > Mammalia > Primates > Aotidae > Aotus > Aotus nancymaae. Next base: position 1,152,059 of record NW_026988460.1, read on the forward strand.
CCACATACCCCTGACACCAACTTGAGAAACTTCTCTGCTTTTAAGGGCTATATGATTAGATTGGGCCAACCTGCATAACTCAAGATATTCCTTCCATCTTAGGTCTATAACCTTAATTACTTCTGCACAGTCCCTTTGCCATGTAGCATATGCTCCTAGGTTTCAAGGATTAAGGTGTGGACATCTTTCAGGGGCATTCTTCCTACCAGAGAAACCTACAGGTAAAGTGGCATGGACGTTCAGAGAGAGAGAGAGACGGAGAGAAAGAGAGAGAGAGAGAGAGAGAGAGAGAGAGAGAAAGAAAGGTCAGTTTAATTAGAAATGTGAAAGAGCTAGTCAATTAGAACTGAGAGGAAGAACTATTTTGGCTGGGCTTTGAGGTACAGATAGAATTTTGATTGGTGGAGATGAAGTTGGGGGATGCATTTTAGATGAGGGTGTTTAGGGGAAAAGATGAGAAGTCAAAACTTGGGGTAGGAAGGAGGACAAAGTAGGTGGGAGGCAAGGAGTAAAAGACCTTAAATTATGGATCAACAGTTCACTGTTTCTAAACATATAAACTATACCTTAAGTAAAAATAAGTCTTAACATTAAATATTACACAGAAACATCCTTTAACTGCTACCAGAGAATTCCAAGAAAGTCAGTTTGCAATAGTTGGGTAAATTTAGCAGCAGAAAGGATAATGTTACTAGTATGATGTGGGTTATGGGAAAGGTCTGAGAATTGATGAAGCCAATTACAGAAATGGTTCCTTTTACCAACTCCTATGTAAGGACTTCTGATTAAGGTTTGATATTTTCTATGAGGTGATGCTTCAGATTTTACACTATTGTAAAATCCTGTTTCCACCACAAATATGGAAATATCTTGCAGGTTACCTCTTTCCTCTTTCATTCCTGAAAATAATCAATTGTATTATGACTTGAAAGTCTGGAGATGAAAAAAATACAAAAGAGATAATAGGAGGAAAATTTCTGTTTACAGTAGAAGCTGAAAAGGTAAAAGGAAATAAACTACATGCAAGACTTACATGAAAAATCCTTCACAATGCTGTCAATGGATTAAAAAAAGACTCAAATTAATGAAAATACGTATTACTATATTCTTAGATCAAGAAGACTAAACATAAAGACATCCATTTTCCTATGTTAATTCAAAATTTAATATGATGTCAATAAAGGTTTTTTTTCTTTCATTTTTACTGGAAAAACTAAATAAAAAATTTATACAAAAATAAATGAGAATATTCAAAAATAAAACTTCTAAAAATGGAAAGCTGACAGGTGGGACTAGCCCTATCAGATAGTAAATTACACCTAAATGTTTCAATAACCTAAACAGTATGGTAGCAGTTCAAAACTAGACAGAGAATCCAATGGAACAGGACAATCCAGAAATAGACCTAAACACATGCCATATTATAAAGAAGCCATCTTAAGTCAATGGAAAAAAATATCAATTAATCACTAAATGGTACTGGGACAACTGGCCAGCTACCTAGAAAAAAATTGTATCTACAGAATACAGAGTTCAAATCTAAAGAATAAACTCCAAGTGAATCAAAAATATCAATGTAAAAAGTAAAATCATAAAATCATTGGAAGAATAAATAAGAAAATTCCATTATGATCTTAGAATATCAGAAGCCATAAAAAAGGTATATTTAATGATATTAACAATTTCTTCATGGCTAAAAGCAACATAAGCTAAGTCAAAATATGCTAATAAATTGATCAAAATAGTTACAGCAATATTTGAAATAGCAAAAAAAAGGAATACTTTAAACGTCATCTGTAGGGACCAGTTAGTTAATAAACTATGTTTGATTCATACAATGGAATGCTATGCTGCTATGAAAAAAAAGGGAGTCCCCTATGTATTGACATAGGAAGAACTCCAAGATATGCTATAGAGTGAAAACAGCAAAGTGTAAAATATTGTCTTGGTATGCCATCTTGTGAATATAAAGGAAGACATTAAGGATACATGTTTCTATTTGCTTGTATATGGATGCAGAAACTTTGGAAGTGTACATAAGGAAGCAGTAATAGTGCTTATTTGTTCAGAGGTTGGGAAAGTGAGTGCAGATGGTCTAGGTGTGAGTAAGAGTTTTCTCTGAATCCCTTTTTATATTATTTTATTTTGTATCACTGATTCAAAAACTTACCCCCAAAATAAGATCTGGCAAATACCTTCTGTTTTCTAGGAAGCCATATTTCATTCTATCAATTCTTGTTTTATTAAGTCATCATAGGGACTAAGTGCCAAGCACAGAGTTTTTTCCCGGCATCAGAATTCTATGATACTGACTTAAAAGTAATTGACCTAGAATATGGTCCCATTGATGCCAAAATACAAAAAAAGCCTATATAATACTCAGTTCAACCAAGGTAAAGTCCTTTTGGGTTTTGGGTCTCTCTGGCTCTCATAGCCACTTCAGAATAGTCAGTTGTATCCTTGTAGCTCTCTGAATCCATCTACTGGGCTATAAAACTCCAGGGATCTGGTGAGCCAGGCTACTTGGGCCAGGAATTGGGCAAGTCAATCCACGACTAGGATACAGACTTAGCAAACAAGGGATTGGTCAGGATTCCTACTCTGAATTTCTTTCTCTCTTCCCCTAGCCTCAATGATCTACCCCAACTGCTTAAATCTCTAGATTCCTATGAGTGCTGGCATCTTGTAAGGATCAAAAGAGAGAAATAGGGAAGAAGTTGGACTGAGAGGGAGAAATTGCCATTTGCAGGTGCTAGATACATGAGTGGTCTTTTTAATTAATGAGATGTTTTGAAGACAGTTTCATTTAAGACCATTTTTATATTTTTAGGTTTATCTTTCTTTAAAAAGTTAAATTCTGGGAAAAGAGGCCCAGATCCTTTCAAATAGGGCAGGTTGTAGCTGAAGACCAATTATATGCATGCAGAAGGCAGATGACGGAAGGGAACAGGCAAGCTTAGAATGAACGAGATTCCATTCCAATTAAACGAGGAGCCTTAGAAGCACCTTCAGCAAGCTAGAATTACTGTGATGCCTGTTGATGTTTTAATCTCTTCTTTTCTATTGGGTGAGAGGCATACAAAGAAGCAGAGAAACAAGGAAGGCCAGTCACTTGGGAAACCACAGGAAGCATTTTTTTGTTTATAATTTTTAAGTATTAAGAGGCTGGCTGAAATTGGGATGATATTACAATATAAATGGCCGGAGAAGAAAAAAGACAACAGTGGTTTTTATAACTGACCATGATGGGTAAGATTTTAATTCTTTAAGAAATCCTAGAAAAGCTTAAAAAAAGAATCAGATGGAAAGAGATTCACTCAAGCTTTGAAAGGAAACCTAAGGCTAAAATAAACAAAGCACAGATGAGTTTAAAAATACCCAATTTTACCCGGTATTTACCCTAAGTTTTTCTCTAAAATTGAGCATCTTGTTTAAAGAGAGTATTTATTCATATTTATGGATTTTTTTTGTTGTTGTTTAATAGAAAATTCTACTTTAGAGGAAGCCTGAGTAGAAAATTTTATTAAATTCGGTGACTGACTTAATCATGCCTGTGGGAAGGCTAGCTATTCAGACCTTAAACTCTAACTTAGACATCATTATGAGAATAGGATAACAGCATCTGCCTCCAAATAAAGAATTCAAATAGTAGGCAGAGTATCAGGAGAAATTTAAAAGCCACTGAAGTGTTAGCATAAACATGCAAATCTGCAAAACAGCCTTGGCAAAATACCAAGGCTATTTTGCAGATTTGCATGTTTGCAAGCAACAGATCTAGAGGACAGCACTAAATCTGGCTCTTCAGGCAGATGCAGCTTTCAAAACAAGAATTAGATTTTAGGTCTTCAGAGTCTAAAAAACAAGAAAAGCAAACAAAACTTAGAGATGATTGTTGAAGTCTATTTAATGTTTTACTTGTGCAACTTAAAAGCTAGTGATTTTTCTTTCTTTCTTTTATTTTTGGAGATGGAGTCACCTTTTGTCACCTAGGCTGGAGTGCAGTGATGCGATCTCGGCTCACTGCAACCTCTACCTCCTCGGTTCAGACTATTCTCCTGCCTTAGACTCTTGAATAGCTGGGATTACAGGTGTGTGTCACTACGCCTAGCTAATTCTTATATTTTTGGTAGAGATGGGGTTTCGCCATGTTGGCCAGCCTGGTCTCAAACTCCTGACCTTAGGTGATCTGCTCGCCTCGACCTACCAAAGTGCTGGGATTACGCGTGTGAACCACCGGGCCCGGCCAAAATCTAGTGATTTTTATCTTTGCATTATTCCAATTTTCAAAAGTTTTAATGACAGTGGAGCTCAGTTTTCAAATTTATCTTCTATAGAATCTTACATACATAAAACAAACCAAAAAATAAAATGTTTTAGTTTTTACCTGTAAATTCACACTTATTACAGTTTTTATTTAAAAATAGACTGTTTTGACAAATTGATACTTTGAAAACAGGAGTTATCATTATAATAGTAGTTATGACAGTTGTAGTCCTTTGTCAGCTTCAAGACTTAACTAATTTTTGTATTTTATTTTGTTTGCACAATAGGGAGAAAAATCTTAATTTGCTAAATAGAGCAAATAGCTTTCTAAACCACTCATTTTTCATTCTTTGGGTACTGAATGATTAAACAGATTTTGAAACACCACAAAGGATGGTAGATTGTTTTTCAACATTTATTCATTAATATTTCTAACAACTATTGTTCACATCATTAAGTGTTCAAATTTCAGAGAAGTTGCTAAAAAGATATAATCAATTCTTTTGGTAGAAAATACTTTTAAACTGTGTCTTATAATGTGATATTTGGTGGTGTTTTAAAAAACTCTTTTGTATATTTCAATGCTTGTCTATGAAATATAGGGTCACTTAAAATTTCAAATAGCAAAATGGATTTTGCTTTGCATATTAAGTCCAAAATTTTGTTTCATTACTAAAGATGGTATAACTACAACCTGAAAGGCCTTATAAATGTTATTTATGCTGTAAAAATTACAGACAAGACACAGAAGCTGACGTAAAATGTATAATCAAATGTGACAGACATCGCACTTCTAATTAATTAATAAAAAGCCATATATGAAAAGCTACATGCATTTTAAAAAATTAATGTTGCATTTATAAGAGATTCAACTATATGGAAAGAGATGTCCAAGCAAATACTATTTTGAAATTTGTGACTAATTGATTTCACCTGACAGCAAGAGATTAGGCGTTAATGCTCTCTAATGTGTTAAAATTTGGTATTTAGCACTTTTGAGCAAGTAGATTTGTGTGTGTGTGTTACTGTATAAATCACATTTAAAAAAGTACAAAGTAATGTTTGAATTAAACAATTGTGTGACTCCTGAAGCACATTTTGAAATAGCTTTTGAGATATCTCAATAGTAGAGTCAGAGTTTTGGGACTTAGGGTTGGAAACAATTACGACAAGCCTAAAATCCTGAGCTTTCATGTTGGTGTATAAATCCCATAAATCTCTTAATCACTCCTAGAGCAAGCTTTCATCTAATTTTCCCAAGAGAGAGTTATCAAAGTAATTCTTGGAGTTCAATTAGGGCATGTTGGAGCTCTTCAGAGGACAGGTTTCATATACTTCTAATAAATCAGTAAATATCCCAAGCCTGTCTAATATTATAATTGTGTTAAATTCATTTCTTCAGAATGCTGCACTATGAAATTACGTCTTCATATTGTTATCACAAAATGGCCGATTTCTTTTCTAAAAAAAAGTAAAGATAAATCTTCTATAAGTAAATAAGAGGGCATTTTCTAAAACCATCCCACAGTGTATTTTTCTGGTTTGGTCTTTAGTTAAATTTACCTTTGGTCTGCATCAACTAATGGTATTTTATTTAAGATGTCACTAATAGTAATAATTACTGAAAAAGATACAGCACCTTAACTTTACTTAGCAGGCTGATAATCCGTCAGAAGCATAAAAAAATTAACACATATGTCCCTCACATTACTGAATTAACTTAAAAGGCAAATTTCCAGGGTCTATAATTATAGCCTGATTACAACTATCACTTCCTGTGTCAATTTCATGAAATTAACTCCATTTAAAAATTGTCTTTGTATTTCAGTTTGTTCTACTTCCTGTTACTGTACTTTAGAAGAGTAATAAACTCTAGTTAGCAACTCCTTTCCAAAAGTAGGCAATGTAAGACAAGTCAGCTTCTTCTAAAGCATCCATGTAAATGATTTTAGCCTTCTTCAGTCTTGACCTTTACTTACATTTTCCTCATTATGATAATTTTTCAAGCAATCTGTGAAAGCTAATATCACAACTCTCACTTCCCCTAATTATAGGCTTGTTGTGAGAGCTGTATTTGCACTCTCCCCCTTCTTCCTGTTTTGTCCTTATGTTAACCTGTGAAAGAACTAACAGGCATAAATACTTTAAAAATTTTATTTGTGGTAAAAATACTTCAGATGAGATGTACCCTGTTAATACATTTTTAAGTATACAATTATAGTTGACAATAGGTATGATGTTGCATTTGCATTAAAAAAAAAATCTCTGTATTCTAGTGGGCAATGAAGGCTCCCAACATGGTGTAGCACTATCTGGCATGGTGGGTAGTGACATGGGAAGGCAAAAATGACTTCAGAAAGAGGGTAGTTCAGAGGACTTATTAGCTTAGGTATAAGGGTGATACACCGCTATATTAGAGTTGCATACAACTAAAGGGTTTTCTGGACAGCCAGATTCAGTCAGGCAAGTTCTGCCTTCTTGTTGAGTTATATTTTAGCTGGATGGAAAACACTTATAAAATATCTATTAAGTAAATTCATCCACATAATCAGATATTGGAAAAAGTTGTGTTAGCAGGTTCCCGGTATTGTAGAAAATCCATTTTTCACCAATGTACAATTAGGAGGTTCTGCTAAATAGCTCATTATTACTTAGTGCTATCCTAATAAAGAATTAAAGGAATGTCCATTTATCCAAGTGGGAAAAATTATAATTATTTATTCTTGTTTTTGGAATGTACTTATACATATATACTTGAGTGTGAGTTTCATTCTGGAAATTCACATTGCTTAAAAAATTAAGCCACATTAAACTGAAATTAAACAGTAGTCAAACTATGATTATCTGACTCAAGTGACAACACATTTATCTGTTTCCCATTCTTTCTTTGCTGATCAGTTCTTCCAGTTCCAGTATAGCTCCCCATTGACTGAAGCAAAGCAATAGCCTTGATAGAGCTGATTTTAAAATTTCCATTTACTACTTCCCACCTTATCTATCCCATAGGAAGAATGAAGTACTTTGCCATATATTGCAACCTCCAGAAAAACAAAATCTTATTTATTTACATTACGAAGCCCTGAAATAAGTGGAGCAGGTGAAACTGGCATAAAATGTGAAGACATGAGTTAGCATGGTTAATCAGACATTCTATTCGAAGGTAAGGACTGTCTCATATTTGGCAGGAAGTATAGAGGACTAATGATTTTATCCATTCTTTCTCTCTCATTTTGCTTCTCACAATATACAAAAAAATGATTCAGGTGGATGAAAGACCTAAATGTGAAAAGCAAAACGTCTAAGAATTTTTAAAAAATAAGTTAGGGGACAATTTTTGTGTCATTTGCTATGGTTTGGATGTTTGACCCCTCCAAATCTCATATTAAAATGTGATTCCCCATAAAGTGTTTGGGTCATTGGAGTGGAGCCCTCATGAATGGCTTGGTGTTAACCAAGATAATAAGTGAATTCTTGTTCTATTAGTTCCCATAAGAACTGAAAAAATAAAAATAAAAAAAGAGCCTGGAACATCCCTCCCACCCCATTGCTTCCTCTCTTTCCATATGTCTCTGCACATGCCAACTCCCCTTCACCTTCCACCACGAGTGGAAGCAGCCTGAAGCCCTCACCAGAAGCAGGTGCTGATGCCATGCTTCCTTACAGGCTGTGAAACTGTGAGCCAAATAAGCCTCTTTTCTTCACAAGTTACTCAGTCTTAGGGATTCCATTATAGCAACACAAACGTGGACTTATAGCACTGAAGCAAAAATGAACAGATCGTAAGAGAAATAATTGGTAAATCTGATACATGAAAATTAAAAACTGGTACATAAAAAAGACACCATAAACTAAGTTAAAAGACCATGAACCAAGAGAAAAAGATATTTTCAAGACTTACAAGAAAAAGTATTTCTAACTAGAACCTGTAAATAACTCCTACAAGTCAATAAGAGGAAAACTCAATTTCAAAAATAGATAAGTAATATGAATAGGTAATTCATAGATAAGAAAAAAACAAACATATTAAAAGATGCCCAACCTCACTAGGATTGTGTGGAATGCAAATTAAAACAATAATGACAACATTTCATACTTCAAAATTTACAAGTCTATTAATACCAGGTGTTAGACTGTAGAGAAAGAGGGAATTTTCATAAATTTCTGGCAGAAGTATGAATTGGTAAAACCACTTGAAGCAATTTAGTAACACTTAGTAAATAAAATAAACCTATCCACATCCAGGTATATGCCTTAACTTTTGCACATACGCGTAAGGAGACATTATAAAGGTATTCATTACAGCAATGGAAACAACTAGATGAATAGCCACATAAATGACAAAATCCTATATGGTGGCTAAAATAAATAAATGTATCCAATACATACAAAATATGATGTTCAGTTAAGAGCAAGTTTCACAATGTTTATTATTCAACTTGTATAAAAATATTTAGATATAGTTTATTCAGTAAATATATACAAATATGGATGGGAAGCAAGTATGACAAAATGAATATCTATCATTTGGAGTCATGAGGACATGAATATATACTATATCATCTTTTGTACTCTTCTGCTTAATCATTTCATAACTAAGCAATAAAATATAGCTGTACACCATAAAGACAAATTAATTATACAAGTTCAAAACTAAAAATGTGAACTACTTTAAAAATTTTATTTCCCAAAATAGTAATTGACAAAAAAGGTTTTTTAAAAATTAAAAAATTGATTTAAAAAATAATAAAAGCTAAATATTACATAGCCGGACTTATGGAATATGGCTAATATGTTCTTGACAAAAATTGATTGTCTTTAATGCATTTACTTCAAGAGTTAATTAAGAATAATTCATATAAAATCTGATGCAAGTAGCTGAAGGAAATAACAAAGATGATTGTGGAAATCAATACTTTCAAAACTGGGTCTTCAGAAAAACAAAGAAAATAGAAAAATTTCCAGAACACTTAAGAGAACAAAGAAAAAAACTAATAATTGATATTAGAAATTAAAAAGCATAACTACAGAGAGAAATAGAGAAGTAAAAATGAAAAAAGACTACTTATGCACACTGGTATGTGAACATATTTGAAAACATAATAAAATAAATAAGTCTTAACAATATACATATAAAACTTGACTCAAGAAGAAATAGGAAACCCAAATAAAAGATGAACAAGGTAAAAATTAAGGATGCAAAAGCCTTTGATACCTTCCTTAATCATATATATATATTTTTATATATATGATTATATATATATTTATATATATGATTATATATATTTATATATGATTATATATATATTTATATATATATGATTATATATATATTTTTATATATATATGATTATATATATATATATTCCTGTGCATTTTAAACCATTCCAAGCCACAGAAGAATATGGAAAGCTACCCAGGTCACTTTCTAAAGCCAGCAAACTGTGAAATCTACATGTGTCAAAGATGGCACTAAAATGTTTCTATAGCTTTTTCTCACTTATAGGTATAGGGTGTACTAAAAAAAATTACTAGCAATAGAATTAGCCAATATATTAAAATAATTCATCCTATGATATCAGTATGTTAACTTATCAGTAGAGCCAATAAGAAAAAACACAGATGCAGTCTTAATAGGTCCTTAATCAGAGTTGTAATAATTTTTTAAAATTATTCTTTTTTTAATCATTTTTTTTAAAATTTTACTTTAAGTTCTGGCATACATGTGTAGAACATGCAGGTTTGTTACATAGGTATACATGTGCCATGGTGGTTCGCTGCACCCATCAACCCATCATGTAGGTTTTAAGCCCTGTATGCCTTAAGTATTTGTCTTAATGCTTTCCCTCCCCTTACCCCCAATCCCCCAACAGGCCCTGGAGTGTGATGCTCCCCTCCCTGTGTCCATGTGTTCTCATTGTTCAACTTCCACTTATGAGTGAGAACATGAGGTGTTTGGTTTTCTGTTCCTGTGTTAGTTTGCTGAGGATGATGGTTTCCAGCTTCATCCATGTCCCTGCAAAGGACATGAACTCATCATTTTTTATGGCTGCATAGTATTCCATGGTGTATATGTGCCACATTTTCTTTATCTAGTCTATCATTGATGGGCATATGGGTTGGCTCCAAGACTTGGTTATTGTAAATAGTGCTGCAATAAACACACGTGTGCATGTGTCTTTCTAGTAGACTGATTTATATTCCTTTAGGTATATACCCAGTAATGGAATTGCTGGGTCAAATGGTATTTCTCGTTCTAGATCCTTGAGGCATCGCCACACTGCTTCCACAGTGATTCAACTAATTTACACTCCCATCAACAGTGCAAAAGTGTTCCTATTTCTCTAAGCCTTGCCAGCATCTGCTGTTTCCAGACTTTTTAATGATCGCCATTCTAGCTGGCATGAGATGGTATCTCATCGTAGTTTTGATTTGCATTTCTCTAACGACCAGTAATGATGAGCTTTTTTTTTTCATATGTTTCTTGGCCACATAAATGTCTTCTTTTGAGAAGTTTCTGTGTCTGTTCATATCCTTTGCCCACTTTTTGATGGGGTTGTTTTTTTCTTGTAAATTTTTTTAAGTTCCTTGTAGATTCTGGATATTAGACCTTTGTCAGATGGAGAGATTACAAAAATTTTCTCCCGTTATATAGGTTGCCTGTTCACTCTGATGATAGTTTCTTTTGATGAGCAGAAGCTCTTTAGTTTAATTAGACCCCTTTGTCAATTTTGGCTTTTGTTGCCATTGCTTTTGGTGTTTTAGTCATGAAGTCTTTGCCCATGCCTATGTCCTGAATGGTATTGCCTAGGTTTTCTTCTAGGGTTTTTAGGGTTTTAGGTTTTACATTTAAGTTTTAAATCCATCTTGAGTTAATTTTTGTGTAAGGTTTAAGGAAGGGATCCAGGTTCAGTTTTCTGCATATGGCTAGCCTGTTTTCCCAGCACCATTTATTAAATAGGGAATAATTTCCCCATTGCTTGTTTTTGTCAGGTTTGTTGAAGATCAGATGGTTGTAGATGTGTGATGTTATTTCTGAGGCCTCTGTTCTGTTCCATTGGTCTATGTATCTGTTTTGGTACTAGTACCATGCTGTTTGGTTACTGTAGCCTTGTAATATAGTTTGAAGTCAGGTAGCATGATGCCTCCAGCTTTGTTCTTTTGCCTAGAATTGTCTTGGCTATACAGGCTCTTTCTTGGTTCCATATGAAATTTAAAGTAGTTTTTTCTAATTCTGTGAAGAAAGTCAGTGGTAGCCTGATGCGAATAGCATTGAATTACAAATTACTTTGGGCAGTATGGCCATTTTCACGATGTTGTTTTTACCTATCTATAAGCATAGAATGTTTTTTCATTTGTTTTTGTCTTCTCTTATTTTGTTGAGCAGTGGTTTGTAGTTCTCCTTGAAGAGGTCCTTGATGTCCCTTGTAAGCTGTATTCCTAGGAATACAGTGTTGTTTTTATTGTTAATGGGATGGATAGTGTGTGAGATGTCTGTTTTTCTTTTTAAATTATATTTTCTAATTGACATATTGAAAAGCTACTAGGATATGTGTGTGTGTATTTAGTCAATATTACACTCTTATTAATTCAAACAGACTTTTAACGGATTCTGTGGGGTTTTTAAAATAAAACCATCTGCAAAGAATAAACAATAATAATAAATTATCACCTGAAAATGAACAATGATTATTTGCTTTATTTTACTCCATATATACAATTTTTTTCTTTTTTTCAGAATTTCAAGCACAAGGCTAGATATGGAATTCTGGTTTCATTTCTAATTTAATATGGATGTCTCTACCATTTCAGCCTTATGTATGATATTGGACATTAGCCTGAGATAGAAATTTGTTGTCTTCTCAAGTGTAATTAGTTGGGTGTTAGTCTAAAGGAGATACTTCAATAAGTAATGAGAATTAAATTTTATCACGTCTCTTGTAAGTTGTATTCCTAGGAAGTTTAACTGTGATGCTTGACAAACCTTGATGATATAATAGTGGCAAAAGAAGTAACACAGAAGACTCCATTTAGTATGCTTACATTTATTTAAAACTCAAAATAGACAAAGGTACACAAGACATTGTTTAGAGATGTATACATAGAAAGGAAACCTTTAAAGCAAGTGAATGATTATCACAAATGTTAGGAGAGTGGTTATCTCTGGGAACAGAGAGGGGCTGTAAAAACAGTCACATATAAGGGTTTTCTAAGCCACTGGTTATGTTCAACCCCTTGAGTGATCCCAGAACATGTATTTCATATATTCATTTGTATGCATGATGTATTTCAAAATGGCAATAGAAGTAGTACATAAAATAATAACTACAAAACCCTTCCCTCTAAAATATTTAGAATTTGATTTTCCTAAACATAGCATCACAATTAGTTAAACCTTTAACTGCCTCTTTCGTAAAGACATCACTTGACCTTTCCACTCTTTTTTTTTTTTTTTGCCACAGGTTAAAAACAATTTTTATTTTTTAAAAATTGTAAATTCGATTCATAGGAAGTTACAAAGATAGTACAGAGCAGTTTATTAATCCTTTCTCCAGTTTCCCCCAGTGGTTATATCTTACATAATTATAGTATACTATCAAACCAGTAATTTGAAACTGGTACAATGTGTGTAGTTTCATGTCATCTTACCACACGTGTGGATTTGAGTAACCATCCCCACATCAATATTTGGCTCAATCCCATTACTACAAACATCTCGTTCATGCTATCCCTGTGCAGTCACACCCATCTCCTCCCCGATCAACGCTATACCTTGACAATTATAAATCTGTTTTCTATATATATAATTTATCATTTTGATAAAGTTGTATAAAGAGAATCATACAATATTAGTCTGGCTTTGTTGACTTTGCATAATGCCCTTGAGATTCACCCAAGTTGTTGAATGTGTCAGTAGTTCATTCCTTCTTACTGTTGAGTGGTATGCCATGGTATGGATATACCATAGCTTTACCATTCACCTATTGAGGGGCATATTGGTGGTTTCCAGTTTCTGGCTTTCACAAATAAAGCTGCTACAAATAATCATGTATAGCTTTTGCTATGGACATAAGTTTTCATTTTTCTGGGATAAATGCTCAAGAGGACACTTGCTGGATCCTATGGCAAATGAAAATTTAATTTTCAAAGAAATGCCAAATAATTTTGCCAGAGTGATTGCACCACATTACATTTCCATCAGCAATGTATGAGAGAGACATTTTCTTTGCAGCCTTACCAGTATCTGGAATTAGCACTATTTTAAAAAATTTAACTGAATAGGTATGTAAGGAGATTTCATTGTGGTCTTAATTTGCATTTCTTTAATGGCTAGTTGTATTAATTTCTTATTGCTGTTCTAACAAATTACCACAAATCTTGTGGCTTAAGAAAACACAGTCTAAAATGGTCCTGCGGGGCTGTATTTATTCTGGAGACTCCAGTAGAGAATCTGTGTCCTTGATTTTTCCAACTTCTACAGCCTGCCTACATTTCTTGGCTCATGGCCTTTTCCTCCATCTTCAAAGCCAGCCTCATGGCGTCTACTCTCTTCTTTAAGCCCCTGTATCTCTGTTAAAAGGAACCTTGAGATTACATTGGACCCACTTGGATAACTCAGAACAATCCCCTTATTATCTCAAGACCCCTAACAATTTAATCACATCTGAAAGTTCCTTTTGAATGTAAGGGGACAGTCATAGCTTTTGGGGATGAAGACAGTGGACTTTCTTTTTTTTAAAGAGGGCCACTATTCTGTCCAGCACAGCTAATGATGTTAAACATCTTCTCATGTGTTTATTTGCTTTCCATATATCCATTTTAGTGATGTCTATTGTCATTTTCTAGTTATGGTTCTACTGTTGAGTTATGAGTTTTCATACTGCATGTTCTATATATATGACTGTTGTCAGATATGTGATTTGCAAATATTTTTACGAATCTCTGTAGCTTGTCTTTCTATATTTTTAACAGGGTCTTTCATAGAATAAACACTTTAAATTTAATTTTAGTGAAATCCAATTATTGATTGTTTTCTTTGTGAATTTCATTTTTTGGTGTCAGATCCAAGAAGTTTTTGCTCAGCCCTAGATAACGAATATTTTATTCTATTTTTAAAAACTTCTAGAGTTTTACATTTTGTTCTCTAGTTTATGCTACATCTTGACTTATTTTTTGTGCAGAATGTAACATTTATAGTTTATTTGCTAAGATTTTCTCTTTCTTTGGTAAATCCTTCTATTGTTTCTTCTGTTTCAAGTGTGTTTGTAATTGCTCAAAACCGTTTTTATGATGGCTGCTTTAAAACCTGTGCCTGTTATTCACAATAGCAAAGCCATAGAATCAGTCCAAGTGTCCATCAATGGTGGATTGGATGAAGAAAATGGGGCACGTATAAACCATGGAATACTACACAGCCATAAAAAAGAATGAAATCATGTCCTTTGCAGCAACATAGATGTAGCTAGAGGATACTATCCTAAGTGAACTGAAACAGAAACAGAAACAGAAAACCAAACACCAGATGTTCTCACTTACAAGTGGGAGCTAAACATGGGATCCAAATGGACATAAAGATGGAGACAATAGACACGAGGGGATGCAAAAGAGGGGAGAATCAGAGGGGGTTAGAGTTGAAAAACTATCTATTGGGTACTGTGCTCAGTACCTGGGTGATGGGTTCAATCATACTCCAAACCTTAGCATCAAACAATATAGCTTTGTAACAAACCTTCACGTCTACTCCTAAATCTAATATAAAAGTTGGAAAAAAAAAAGAAAAAAATACTTAAAGAACTTGAAGAAACTTAGAATAGCATTCTCTACTCAACCACTTTCTCAGAGAACTGAGACTCATGTGGGTTAGAGTGATTTTCCTTTGGTTACAAATTAGGTCATGATGAGTATGAGTATAGAGTTAAGGGCTCATGATGTCCCATTCATTTTTGCCAGTGATTTCTTGCAGAATTTTGTTTTTCCTGCTATGCTTTGATTGCTCCAGCATAAGCCTGTATAGATTGGTGGTTTTGCGATGTGCTATGCAAGTTCAGACCAAACAGAGAAAATACATTATATTATATTATATTATATTTTTATTTTTTCTGAGACAGGGTCTCACTCTGTTGCCCAGGCTGGAGTGCAGTGTTGGAATCTAGGCTCACTGCAACCTCCACTTCCTGGGTTCAGGCAATTCTCCTGCCTCAGTCTCCTGAGTAGCTGCAACTACAGGCATGCGCCACCACACCCGGATAATTTTTGTATTTTTAGGAGAGACAGGGTTTCACTATGTTGGCCAGGCTGATCTCAAACTCCTGGCCTCAAGTGATTTGCATGCCTCGACTTCCCAAAGTGCTGGGATTATAGGCGTGAGCCACCGCACCCAGCCAGAGATAATAAATTTTACATGAGACTCTGATGCTCATGAAATGCTACCATAAGGTGACCTGGATGGCAATTTTTAGGCTTTTTCTTAAAGAGCAGTTTCAACAATAATACCCTTTTTAAAACCTGTGGTTGAATGGAAGCTGATATGCTGAAACAAATTTCCATAAACCCACTGGGGAAAAATTGAAAAAAAATCTGTGTTTGGTAATTCTAACATCAGTATTATCTTGGTGTTGGCATACATTGACTGTCCTTTCTTGTTCAAGTTGAGATCTGCTTTGTTCTTCTGTGATGAGTGGCTTTCAATTGAAGCCATTGTGTCATTCCTTGGGTTTGAGGTACCTAGCTTTCTACTTTCTGCTCTTTACCTTTTAGATTCTTCTTATTTCTCTTTTATACATAACTTCCATGACTTCAGATGTACTGAGTGAGAGAAATAGGGAAAAGTATGAATGCTCTACTTTTCCAGAAGTGAATTAGTGAACACAATTACATCACAGTATTTGAATTTAAATTTTATTCAATCGTTAGGCCCTATGGCCAGTGTTTGGTGCATATACTTGGTTGCATGCCAGTAGTTATTGCAGGTGACTGCATCAGTGGACTGGGATTTGTAACTTTGATATTTAACTCCAAAAGTATAGGATGTATATCTGGATTGAAGGAGTTTAAGATTTTCATAGGGCCAGGTGCGGTGGCTCACGCCTGTAATCCCAGCACTTTGGGAGGCCAAGGCAGGTGGATCACGAGGTCAAGAGATCGAGACCATCCTGATCAACATGGTGAAACCCCGTCTCTACTAAAAATACAAAAAACATTAGCTGGGCATGGTGGCGCGTGCCTGTAATCCCAGCTACTCAGGAGGCTGAGGCAGGAGAATTGCCTGAACCCAGGAGGCGGAGGTTGCAGTGAGCCGAGATCGCGCCATTGCACTCCAGCCTGGGTAACAAGAGCGAAACTCCGTCTCAAGAAGAAAAAAAAAAATTTCATTTGATTTTTAAATACATAACTTCTAATACCTTGCCTAGATAGTCCTGAGAGTTTTGAAAGACAATTGACTTGGCAAAAGTTAAATATTTTTGCACTTTGTATGAATCTCACTTATATAATTCTGTATTTGTAACCAGGGCTGCCATATCTGGTTGTACAGATTGTGTATTGCACAACTTCAGGGTGTGAGGTGCTATTCACAATGTTTTCTATTATAAATGGGATACAGGAAAGAAAGGAAAAATTATGATACTATGATATTATGATACTATCTGGCTTCGAATCCATTATCATCCATTAAAATTTCCATAAATCTTAGTTTCACAATTCTTACTTAGTTTAGCAGAGCAGAGTGTCTTGTTCAAAGTATCCAGCAATCCTCAGATGCAAGTAAATTGGATTTTAAATCTTCTAACCTCTCTCTTCCCCCGCCTCCATATTAAACACATTACTTAAAAAATATCACTGAGAGCATAAGACTCTAAAAGGCCAAAGGACTACAGACAAAAAAAGATGGAGGACATTTGGGTTGGTTCCTGAGAACACATGGACACAGGGAGGGGAACATCATACACTGGGGCCTGTTGAGGGGTAGGGGTGTAGGAGAGGGACAACAGGGGGTGGGTAGATAGGGGAGGATAGCATTAGGAGAAATATCTAATGTAGATGATGGGGTGATGGATGCAGCAAACCACCGTGGCACATGTATACCTATGTAACAAACCTGCACGTTCTGCACATGTACCCCAGAACTTAAAGTATAATTTTAAAAAGCCTTATTGTAAAAAAAAAAAAAAAAAAAAAAAGATGGAGGAGATTTATAGCTGACAGCAATGTGGTATTTCCATATAGGGTTACTGTCCACTCAAGCTCTAGATTTGAGGCTTACATGTGTTTGGCTTTGATAAGGGGCAAGTGGCTCCCAGCCTTATCTCTAGACTCTCCATATATCCTTATGGGCTGTAGATTAACTGATAGAAGTGATTACTCTGTTCTCCTACCCTGAGTAAAGGGTCATGGGGGTAAGAAGAGAACATACTGAGGAGAAAAGAATGAAGCAAGAGGCAGAAGTACTAGGAAGAGCTGAATGTCTTTCCTAGACAAGGGGACACAGGTGGATAGGATAAACCTCTAGAGAGTATGTGAGTAAAAATGGTACCTTATTTTTTTTTTTGAGGCAAGTTCTCACAGTGTCACTCAGGCTGGCATGCAGTGGCATGATCACAGCTCATTGTAGCCTTGACTTCCTGGGCTCAAGTGGTCCTCTCACTTCAGTCTCCCAAGTATCTGGGACTACAGGTACATGCCACCAATACAGCTGGTTATTATTATTATTTTTTTATGATGGGGTTTTGCCATGTTACCAAGACTTGTTTTAGACTCCTGGGCTCAAGTAATCCTTCCACCTTGGCCTCCCAAAATGTTGGGATTACAGGTGTGAGCCATGAAGCCTGGCCCAATATCATTTCTGACAGTTTGGTCAGTCATTGGAATGAACCATTTGTTTCAACTTCTCATAGCATTGGTGTCTTGGTGGACATAGCTTTCAGACCTTGCACTGGAATACTAGCAAAGTCTAAGAGGGTTTCAGTCTTAATTTCATATGATAACAGCCTAGTAATTCAGTATATAGGAGCCATGAAGATAAGGGAAATTTTTAGAATCTATACTTTCTCAGTAGTGTATTGTGTTTTTTTATAATAGCTTTTTTGAGAAATAATTCCTATACCATATAAAATTCATTATTTAAAGTATGCAATTACAGAGTTTTCAGTAGATTCTTGGAATTGTACAACCACTATCTAATGCCAGAAAATTTTCATCACTCCCAGAAACCCATACACATTAGCAGTCATTCCCTTCTTTCCTTCCCCCAGCCCCCTATAACCACTAATCTAGTCTCTGTCTCTACTGATTTGCCTATTCTGGACGTTTTGTATAAATGGAATCATACAGTATTTGTCCTTTTGTGACTGGCTTCTTTCACTTAGCATAATGTTTTCAAGGTTCATCCATTCTGTAGAATAATGTATAATTACTTCATTATTTTTTATTGTCAAATAAGATTCTATTGCATGAATATATAACATTTTGTTTGGCTATATTATATTTTTTTATTCATTTATAAGATTGAAGTCACCTGCATTATTTCTACTTTTATGGCCATATGCTGCTATGAATATTTATGTATAAACTTTTGTGTAGATGTATGTTTTCAATTATCTTGGGCACAGACCATAGAGTCAAATTACAAATTTCAGTGTAATTTTATGTTTAACATTTCTGGGAGCTGAAAAACTGTTTTATAAAGTGACTGTGTCAGTGGGCATGGTGGCTCATGTCTGTAATCCCAGTGCTTCAGAAGGATGATACCAGAGGATCACTTTAGGCAGGGAGTTTCAGACCAGCTTGGGCAATATAGCTGGACCCTTCTCTACAATACATAGATACATACAAAGTGACTGTGCCATTTTATAAGTCATCCAGCAATGTACGAGGGTGACAATTTTTCCACATTCTTGTCAACATTTGTTTTAGTACATCCTTGAAACTAAAATTTAAAATCCTTTTAAATTTTAGACATTTTAGTGGGCTGAGAGAAATAATACACTGCATTATTTTTGTTCTTTTGAAATTGTTAAAGTATATTTTATGGCAGAGAGTGTAGTCTACCTTGGTGAATGTTCCATATTGAGAAGAATGCACATTCTGTTGATGAATGAAATAATTTAAAGATGTCAGTTAAATCCAGTTGATTGATGATGTTTTTGAGTTTGACTATGATGTGTTTGAGTGCATATGTCCTTAATGATTTTCTGTCTGCAAGATCTGTTCATTTCTAAAAAAGGGGTCTGGAAGTTACCCAACTACCATACTGGATTCTTCTACTTCTCCTTGCAGCGCTATCAGATTTATCTCACATATTTTGATGCTCTGTTGTTATGCACATGCATATTAAGGATAATTATGTCTTTTTGGATAACTGATCCATATCACTATGTAAAGTCTCTTGTTCTCCTTGATAACTTTTCTTTCACTGAAATCTTCTGTATCTAAAATTAGTTTAGCTTGATTACCATTAGCATGGCATATCTTTCTCTTTCACTTTACTTTTAATCTATATGTGTTTTTATATTTCAAGTGAGTTTCTGGTAGACAACATATAGTTGGATCTTGTTTTTTGTTTTTGAGACAGAGTCCCCATCACCAGGTGCCAGGCTAGAGTGCAGTGGCGCGATCTCGGCTCACTGTAACCTCTGCCTCCCAGGTTCAAGCAATTCTCCTGCCTCAGCCTCCTGAGTAGCTGGGACTACAGGTGCGCACCACCACATCCAGCTAATTTTTGTATTTTTTAATAGAGACGGGGTTTCACCATGTTGGCCAGGATGGTCTTGATCTCTTGACCTTGTGATCTGCCCACCTCCACCTCCCAAAGTGCTGTGATTACAGGCATGAGCCACCGCGCCCAGCTGGATCTTGTTTTTTGATCCACACTGACTATCTGTCTTAACTGGTATATTTGTACCAATAATGTTTAAAGTGACTATTATTATTTATTTTATATTTTTTAATTGTAATTTAGGTTCTGGGGTACATGTGCATATCATGCAGGATTGTTGCATAGGTACATACATGGCATGGTGGTTTGCTGCCTCCATCCCCCCATTGCCTATATCTGTCATTTCTAGCCATGTTATCCCTCCTTACCTTCCCCACTCCCCTCTGTCCCTCCTGTAACTGCCCTGCAACAGACCCCAGTGTATGATGCTCCCCTCCCTGTGTCCATGTGTTCTCATTGTTCAACAACTGCCTATGAGAACATGTGATGTTTGATTTTCTGTTCTTGTGTCAGTTTGCTGAGAATGATGGTTTCCAGATTCATCCATGTCCACATAGACAACATGGAATACTATGCAGCCATAAAAAGGATTCATCCATTCATCCTTTTTATGGCTGCATAGTATTCCATGTTGTATATGTGCCACATTTTCTATGTCCAGTCTATCATTAATGGGCTTTTGGGTTGGTTCTGGTCTTTGCTATTGTAAACAGTGCTGCAATGAAAATACGTGTGCATGTGTCTTTATAATAGAAAGATTTATAATTCTTTGGGTATACACCCAGTGATGGGATTGCTGGGTCAAATTGTATTTCTATTTCTAGGTCCTTGGGGAATCACCACACTGTATTCCACATTGGTTGAACTAATTTACTCTCCCACCAAAAGTGTTCCTATTTCTCCACATCCTCTCCAGCATCTGTTGCCTCCAGATTTTTTAATAATCACCATTCTAACTGGCGTGAGATAGTATCTCAATGTGGTTTTGATCTGCATTTTTCTAATGACCAGTGATGATGAGCTTTTTTTCATATGTTTGTTGGCCTCATGTATGTCTTCTTTTGAAAAGTATCTGTTCATATCCTTTTTAAATATCCACTTTTAAATGGGGTTTTTTTTTTTTCTTGTAAATCTGTTTTAGTTCTTTGTAGATTCTGGATATTAGACCTTTGTCAAATGGGTAGATTGCAAAAATTTTTTTCTCATTCTGTTGGTTGCTGGTTCACTCTAATGATAGTTTCTTTTGCTGTACAGAAGCTCTTAAGTTTAATTAGATCCCATTTGTCAATTTTGGCTTTTGTTGCCATTGCTTTTGGTGTTTTAGTCATGAGGTCCTTGCCTATGCCTATGTCCTGAATGGTTTTGCCTAGGTTTTCTTCTAGGGTTTTTATGGTGTTAGGTCTTATTTTTAAATCTTTAATCCAATTGGAGTAAATTTTAGTGTAAGGTGTCAGGAAGGGGTCCAGGTTCTGCTTTCAGCACATAGCTAGTCAGTTTTCCCAACACCAGTTATTAAACAGGGAATCCTTTCCTCATTGCTTGTTTTTGTCAGGTTTGTCAAAGATCAGATGGTTGTAGATGTGCAGCATTGCTTCTGAGGCCTCTGTTCTGTTCCATTGGTCTATGTCTCTGTGTTGGTACCAGTACCATGATGTTTTGATTACTGTAGCCTTGCAGTATAGTTTGAAGTCAGGCAGCATGATGCCTCCATTGTTCTTTTTGCTTAGGATTGTCTTGGCTATGTGGGCTCTCTTTTGGTTCCATATGAAATTTAAAGTGGATTTTTTCTAGTTCTGTGAAAAAGGTCATTGGTAGCTTGATGGGGATAGCATTGAATCTATAAATTACCTTGGGCAGTATGGCCATTTTCATGATATTGATTCTTCCTAACCATGAGCATGGAATGTTTCTCCATCTATTTGTGTCCTCTTTTATTTCCCTGAGCAGGGGTTTGTAGGTCTCCTTTAAGAGGTCATTTACATCCTTTGTTAGTTGTATTCCTAGGTATTTTATTCTCTTTGTTGCAATTGTGAATGGGAGTTCACTCTTGATTTGGCTCTCTGTTTGTCTGTTCTTGGTGCATAGGAATGCTTTTGATTTCTGCACATTGATTTTGTATCCTGAGACTTTGCTGAAGTTGCTTATCAGTTTAAGGAGATTTTGGGCTGAGATGATGGATCTTCTAAATATACAATCATGTTATCTGCAAATAGAGACAATTTGACTTCCTCCTTTCCTAACTGAATACCCTTTATTTCTTTTTCTTGCCTGATTGCTGTGGCTAGAACTTCCAATACTATGTTGAATAGGAGTGGTGAGAGAGGGCATCCTTGTCTAGTGCCAGATTTCAAAGGGAATGTTTCCAGTTTTTGCCCATTCAGTATGATACTGGCTGAGGGTTTGTTTTAAATAGCTTTTATTATTTTGAGATACATTCCATCAATACCTACTTTATTGAGGGTTTTTAGCAAAAAGAGCTGTTGAATGTTGTCAAAAACCTTCTCTATATCTACTGAGATAATCATGTGGTTTTTGTCTTTGGTTCTGTTTCTGTAATGGATTATGTTTATAGACTTGTGTATGTTGAATCAGCTTTGCCTCCCCTGGATGAAGCCTACTTGATCGTGATGAATAAGCTTTTTGATATGCTGCTGCATTTGGTTTGCCAGTATTTTATTGAAGATTTTTGCATCAATGTTCATCATGGATACTGGCCTGAAGTTTTCTTTTTTAGTTGTGTCTCTGCCAGGTTTTGGTATCAGGATGATGTTGGTCTAACAAAATGAGTTAGGGAGGATTCTTTTTTATATTTTTTAGAATAGTTTCAGAAGGAGTGGTACCAGCTCCTCATTGTATGTCTGGTAGAATTCAACTGTGAACTAGTCTGGACCTGGACTTCTTTTGGTTGGTAGGCTATTAAATGCTGCCTCAACTTCAGCCTTTGTTATTGGTCTATTCAGGGTTTCAACTTCTTCCTGGTTTAGTCTTGGGAGGGTGCAAGTGTCCAGGAATTTATCAATTTCTTCCAGATTTACTGGTTTATGTGCATAGAGTTGTTTGTAGTAATCTCTAATGGTAGTTTGCATTTCTGTGGAATCACTGCATTTGCTGAGGAGTGATTTACTTCCAATTATGTGGTCAATTTTAGAGTAGGTCAATTTTAGAGTAGGTCAGTTTTAGAGTAGGTGTGATGTGGTGCCGAGAAGAATGTATATTCTGTGGATTTGCAGTGGAGGGTTTTGCAGATGTCTCTTAGGTTCACTTGGCCCAGATCTGCATTCAAGTCCTAGATATCCTTGTTGATTTTCTGTCTTGTTGATCTGTCTAATATTGACAGTGGAGTGTAAAAGTCTCCCACTATTATTGTGTGGGAGTCTAAGTCTCTTTGTAGGTCATTTAGAACTTACTGTATGTATCTTGGTGCTCTTGTATTGGGTGCATATATATTTAGGATAGTTAGCTCTTGTATTGATTCTTTTACCATTACATAATGCTCTTCTTTGTCTCTTTTGATCTTTGCTGTTTTATCAGAGACTAGGACTGCATCCCCTGCTTTTTTGTTTTTTTGCTCTTCATTTGCTTGGTAAATCTTCCTCCATCCCTTTATTTTGAGTCTATGTGTGTCTTTGAATGTGAGATGGGTCTCCTGAATACAGCACACTGATGGGTCTTGACTTTTAGCCAGTTTGCCAGTCTGTGTCTTTTGATTGGGGCATTTAGGCCTTTTATATTTAACATTAATATTGTTATGTGTGAATTTAATCCTGCCATTTTGTTTCTGGTTGGTTGTGTTGCCCAATGGTTGGCACAGTTTCTTCATTGCACTGTTGATCTTTACCATTTGGTTCTTTTTTTTTGCAGTGGCTGGTACTTGTTGTTCTTTTCCATGTTTAGTGCTTTCTTCAGGAGCTCTTGTAAGGCAAGTCTGGTGGCAATGGAATCTCTCAGCAATTGCTTGTCTGTAAAGGATTTTATTTCTCCTTTACTTATGAAGCTTAGTTTGGCTAGATATGAATTTCTGGGTTGAAAGTTCTTTTCTTTAAGGATGTTGAATATTGCCCCCAACTCTCTTCTGGCTTGTAGGGATTCTGCTAAGAGATCCACTGTGAGTCTGATGGGCTTCCATTTGTGGATGAGCTGACCTTTCTCTCTGGCTACCCTGAGCATTTTTTCCTTCATTTCAACCCTGGTGAATCTGACAATTGTGTGCCTTGGGATTGCTCTTCTTGAGGAGTATCTTTGTGGTGTTCTCTGTATTTCCTGTATTTGAATGTTGGCCTGCCATACTAGGTTGGGGAAGTTCTCCTGGATAATATCCTGAAGAGTGTTTTCCAGCTTGGATTCATTCCATCACCCTCAGGTACACTGATCAAGCGTAGATTAGGTCTTTTCACATAATCTCATATTTTTTGGAGGCTTTGTTCATTTCTCTTCACTCTTTTTCTCTTTTCTTGCCTTCTCATTTTATTTCATTGAGTTGATCTTGAATCTCTGATATCCTGTCTTCTGCTTGATCGATTCAGCTATTGAAACTTGTATATGCTTTGTGAAGTTCTTGTGTTGTGTTTTTCAGCTCCATCAAGTCATTTATGTTCTTCTCTAAGCTGGTTATTCTAGTTAGCATTTCATCTAACCTCTTTTCAAGGTTTTTCATTTTTTTGCATTGGATTAGAACATGTTCCTTTAGCTCAGAGAAGTTTGTTATTACCCTCCTTCTGAAGCCTGCTTCTGTCAATTTGTCAGACTCATTCTCCATCCTGTTTTGTTCCCTTGCTGGTGAGGAGTTGTGATCCCTTGGTGGTGGAGAGGCATTCTGGGCTTTGATGGTTTGATCCTTTTTGCTTAGCATATTAATTGTAGTTGTTTTAAATTCATGGTCTGATAGTTGGAGCATCCATGCCATATCTCATTCTGGTTCTGATGCGTGGTCTGTCTCTTCATACTGTGCTTTTGCCTTTTTGTATGTCTTGTGATTATTTTGAAAGCTGAACATAATGTACTGGATAACAGGAACTGTAGTAAATAGATATTTAGTAATGTGGGTGGTAAGGCACGGAGAGAGAAAAAGTGTTCTGTAGTCTCATTATTAGGTCCCAGCCTTTTAATAAGCCTGTACCCCTTGGCTGTGAATTTCACAAGTGCTTCTGTGTTTTTTCCCTACTTTGGTGGGACAGGATGGTTAATGGATATTTTCCTTTCCTAAGGCCAATTAATCTCTGATAAACCTCATTAGTTTATACTCTGGTAAAATAGTTTTTCTTAAGGGAAGGCCTTATTTAGAAGAACAGAAGGCTCTGGCTTATATCAAAATGGTTGCTTTCCCCCTGCCTCATACTAACCTTGACTGTGAGAACTTGGTACAACTCCTGAAGATAAAGCTCACAAAACTGTGGGACTCCATAAGACTGGGAAGTCCTGAAGTTATTAGCTCTCAGACTTGTCCATACTGTGCCCCAGCAATTTGAAAATCACTGTTTTCAAAAAGTTCAGGTTTTCTTACCCTGGCACTGCTTCCTATGGAAGTTTCTGGTTGTGGGTTTCTGCCCCAATAAGTTGCAATTTTTTGTATACACCTGTCTTAGTCCATTTGTGTCACAATAAAGGAATACCTGAGGTTAGGTAAAATGTAAAAAGAGGTTTATTTGACTCATGGTTCTGCAGGCTATACAAGAAACATGGTGCCAGCATTTATTTCTGGTAACAGACTTAGGCTACTTTTCTTCATGACAGGTGAAGAGGAGCTGGTGTGTGCAGATATCACGTGGCAAGAGAGAGAGAAGAGGTGCTAGGCTCTTTTTAACAACGAGCTCTCACAGAAAGTAATAGAGCAAGAACTCACTTATTACCATGAGGATGGCACCAAGACATTCATAAGGGATCTGCCCCTGCTAACCCAAACATTACCAATTAGACTTCACCTTCAACATTGGGATCAAATTTCAACATGAGATTTTGGGGGACAAGCATCCAAACTACAGCACTACCTGTCTGTCTTTCTGATTCTGGGGGCAGTAGTTTGTCATATGATCTCAATTCTCTGCTGGATGTAAGAAGAATTGTTGATTTTCAGTTTGTTCAGCTTTTTATTAGTTAATTAGGTTGAAGTGATGACTTTCAGGCTTCTTATCTGCCAGTCTGGAAACCCAAAGTAACCAGAGAAAATTTTAGCCTCTGATACCTACAGCTGCTGCAAACAGTAAACACATCCTGACTCAGTTAGATTAACATAAAGCCACACACAAAAAGCCTCTTTACCTGAGTTCCTTTTACTCAATATATCACGTCTGCCTTTTAACAACAACAAAAAAAAGCATGTTAAAAATGAAACATGACATTTCTATCAATAAGATTCTTTCTCCACTTTTAGGATTTATTGTCATTGTCATTGCTATTTACTTGTTTTGTGACTTTGCTGGTCAAATTATGAAAATTCTGTATTTTTAGCCATGTAAAGTAACTAAAGACTGTGTTTGTGTAGTTTAGTGGTTAGCTAGTGATTAAGTAGAAATTTTCTTAAGTGCTTTGAAACAGTAAGTCTTTTGGCTTCTGCTGTTGAGTTCTTTGTGTATATTGGAGCACATCTTCAACCTTCAGGCTGACAGATTGAAACTCTACCTTAATCTTCACTTCCTGGTTATATAGAGCCCATGGTCAGCCCTAGGTGACAGAAAAGGGCTTTCTTGGGTCTTTCTGAAACACACACACAGCCCCTGCATAGGCTCATGTTCTTCTAGATTTTCAGGAAAATGTTTGAGATTGTCAAAGCCTAATTCCCAAGTTTTTCCCTTTGAGTACTTTTATGGATACCTAATTCCCAAGTTTTCCCCTTTAAATACTTTTGTCAGGCTCATTAGCCTCAGCTGATACCACCACCTCTCAGACAAGTATGTTAAATAATTGCTACTAACTTTTTCTTTTCATAATCAATGCCTTGGTGAGGGGACTGTTCCCACACAGTGAGCTTCGAATCAAGTCAAATAAAGACAAGTCCCAATAATAGAGCATCTCCAGGGAGCTTTCAAACAAGTCAGGTAGTGACAATTCTCTGGGGATGGTGCTTTGTAGAGGACTCTGGACCTTTTCTGCCTCCTCCAAAGCCTGCTAGGCTGCTGGTTTTCATAGCTGCTGTGGTTGGGAGGCTGTTATTTCTCAAGGCTAGGGCAGGACTGGGAAGATGGGGATGGGAATAAGAGGACTAAAAGCCATGAAGTTTGCAGTTTTTACTGAGATTCAGTCATTTTCTTGAATAAATACACACATAGCCAAAAAACTGTTGCATGCCTTTGATTAATACCTAGAGCTCTGGAAATGTTGATTTTCATGATTTTTGCCTGTGTTCTCATTGCTTTTGTGGAAGAGCTGATTTT
Source organism: Aotus nancymaae (assembly GCF_030222135.1). Lineage (NCBI taxonomy): Eukaryota > Metazoa > Chordata > Mammalia > Primates > Aotidae > Aotus > Aotus nancymaae. Next base: position 1,179,398 of record NW_026988460.1, read on the forward strand.
CTGAGGTCTTTATTCCAGCATTCTAGAAGTGCTTTTCCTGTTTTGTGCTAATGGCATCTATTTTGATATGATTAATTCACCACCATTTGAAACTCTCCAGTCATGAAGAGAGCTGCTTGATATGAAAGCACTGATGGGAATCATCTTGATGGAAATGTTTTGCTATTCCTACCTGAGGTTCTATTTCTCTTCATGTCTCTTTTCTTAAATGTAGCTAAACACAGAGAATACAAAAAAGAAACTTTGTCAGGATATGAGAGTATGAATGCTAGATCAGTTAACCAGAAACTCCCAAGGATGAAACCAATCAGCCCTTTGGGTCTAAAAAATTGAAACGATTCAATTGTTATCACTTTCAGGTAAATACAGTTTTCCTTCTCAAAAGCATTTAAAGTGAAAATACCAAGTTACTTTTGAAAACGGAAGTCATTGCAAGATCACATGCGTCAGAGTGAGGGTAAAGTTGCTTTTGCTTCTTCCTTATTTAAAAACATTCAATAGTTATGTATATTTTTCCTTCAAATAGTAAGACATAAACATAAGATTTTTGACTTTAGGTTAATGCTCACTTAATAACATAAACAAATATTTTTAAGACCATTTTAAATCCAGATTTAAGAAAATTATATTAAAAATGGTAATGAAAATTTAGCAATGTTTTAGCAGAAAAATGATTATTGAGTAGTATTTCCTATAGTTTAAGATAGTCAATATTGTCATAAAGTTTGGAGATTATGGATACTTTATGTAATATTAGGCACCATGGTTCTTATTACATAAGCAACTTCCTATTTATAAACTAGGAGCAAAGGGAGGTGATATAATTAAGTGTCTGAATTAATTCTATAGAACAACTAAATTCTGACCATAACAATTTAGAATGTCATTATTCTCACAAGGATGAACCAAAGTTTATCATACTCTCTTCATATGTCTTTTAAAAGTGCTAGCTTTTTTTTTAATTTTTAAAAAGGAGCAAGTTAATTGAATAAGTAAATTCTCAGGAATAAACTATAAAAGGTATGCACATAGAAATTATTAATATATTTAATTTTTTTGAGACGGGGTCTTGCTCTGTTGCCTAGGCTGGAATGCAGTGGTGTCATCACAGCTCACTGCAACTCCAAATTCCTGCATTCAAAGAATCCTCCTGCCTCCGCCTTCCAAGTAGCTAGGAACACAGTGCACGCCATCACCCTGAGCTAATTAAAAAAAAATTTTTTTTTATAGAGATAATGTCTTATAATGTTGCCCTGGCTGGTCTTGAGCTCATAGGCTCAAGGGATCCTCCTGCCTTGGCCTCTCAAAGCACTGGGTTTATAGTGTGCTCCTCTATACCCAGCTAACTTATTAATTTAGATTATAATTAATTGTCTTTTAAAGCAGCTCACTTTTCCATTTGGAAGCACTTTAATAACATGTATCAAGCTATGTATTAGTCACTCACCTCTTCATTAAACATTTTTTCATGTCAATCAATGTGCTAGATGCTGACAATGAAAAGATAGACAGGGCTGTCATGGAATATGGTAGAAGACCCAGCTTTCCTCCTGACTCCATCCTCCTTGAAGTTGACAGAAATAAAGTGAAAGCAAGTTCCCGTATAGGTGTTATACAGGAACCAGAAGAGGTTGAGACATAAGAAAAAAGCCCGGGGAAGAAGTATGTACTATGAACAGTACAGTCATGGGAAACCTCTCTGATGAGGATTCCTAAAGGATGAGACATTCTAGGTGATTGCAGAGAATCTTGTTAAGCAGAGGAACAGCATGAACAAAGTCCTGAAGCTGTAAAGAACTTGAAGTCTTTCATGAACTAAAAAAGTCAATGATGCGTAATAAGAAATTGAGGGTAGAAGGAAGTGAGAAGGGTGGGTGTAGTGAGATGAAGTTGGGGAAAAAGGAACGGTGCAGATCAAGTGAGGCCTCATAGGTCAAACTATGGATGAAGTTTTGGCTTTTCCCCTTAAAGATACAGGACCTATATTTATTCAGCAAAGAAAGCAGGAACATTTGGGGTTAAATGATAGCCTAGAAAATGCTTAGAGGTTGTTTCCTTGGAAAATAAAACAAACACATTGCTTCCAAAAGAATCTCTGTCAACAAAAAAATAAATTTGCAATCTCTCTTTTGGTTATGTGGGTATCATAAATTAACTTAGGAAGCTGCCAGAGTTCTAATGCCACCGGAAACATTTACGGTATCTGCAGTAGCTCAAAGGACTTCCAGCTCAGGCCCTCATAGGCTAGAACATCTTGAATAGTTTAATACTGAGGTAAGACAGTATTAGGCTGAAAATCGAACCAGGTCTTAATAATAATTGCTAACATTTATTGAGTACTTACTACGTATCAAGCACTATTGTCAGTGCTTCATATGATTTAACTCATCTAATCTCCATAACCCTACAATTATTATTATTATCCTGATTTTTAACATGTGGATACGAAGACAAAAAGACCTTAAGTAACTTTCTCAGGGCTATGTATTTGGAAAATGGCAGAATTAGGATTTGAACCCAGGTAATCTGATATCAGGGGCCGTGCAGTGTCCACAGCACCTCTTAGGGTAATTATACCCCGTGGTTTGGTTTAGGTATGCTGCATGTCTGGGAACTCCATCAGTTTATGAAGGGGAGGCCCAGCTGCCCATATGATAAAAGGCTGATTGTATCACTAGGTGGATTCACTGTCATAATGAGGATTAAAAACAAAAATGGTCTTTGTTTGGAAAACCAAGTTAACATTAAATGAGCTTCCTGAGATGTACAAGGAACATGAGCCAGAAAAGTGCTTTTGAGGGAGAGAGTTGCTTAGGTCATCCAATCTTGGAAAATGGTTTCTCTTCCATCCCACATCCTGAAATAACCTGGGATGACTCATAAAGGAGGTGGCCATGGAATCATAAGCTTGGAAATCAGTGCCTAACTAAATTTGTTAAGGAAAAGACGGAATGGTATCTGACATGAGCACATTTTTTATCATATTTCTAAAACTTTGATTTTTAAACTGTGGTGATTGAAAATATATTATACCTATATTTGTGGCCTAAAACTATTTTAGAAATATGTGACTTTTTAGGAATGTTTGCTTGTAGCACAATATACTATATGCACATTTCCAGTACATATCAAAACTTTGTATCCTAAAAATTTCTTATTTATACATATCTTTGAAAAATTATATGTTAATTTATAGAGCAGTCAATTTTATCAATGAATTTTACAATTCAGTATTTGTAAGTTAAAATATAATCCACTAAAGGAAAATATTTATTTACAACATCTTTTCCACATGATATGCTGATGATTCCACTAGAAAGAACATAAAATAACAACATGTGAAGAACCAAAAGAAGTCTTTAAAACATATGCAGAAGTCTCATGTTTTCTCTTAAAATAACATTTTCTACCTCCCAAACGTAATGTTGTAACTTATAGAAGTGAATACACACTGTTATGAATCTTACAGTTATATGTTTATTTGGCTTGGTGTAATTGAATTAGGTTCTGGAATTTTCTTCTGCTAATGATGACCTATAATAACAGAATGATTAAAAAGAAGAGAAAAGAGGGAGAAATAGAAATGAGTGCTGAAAGAACACAAGAAGGCAAAAGCATAAATCAGAAGCATAAATGTGAACAGTTGAGAAAGATGATAAAAGTAAGTCATTATCTAAAATTAAATGTATTTTAGTTACTTCATTTTATGCTTATAATGTTAATATAAAGATGAAATTAATTAGTTCTGAACACTCTGAACACAGAGTAATCTTCAGAAGATGCTAAAATATTGCCTTTCTACATCCACAGTTATTTCCAAGTTAAATAAAACTATATTGTTAATGATTCTTAAAAATGTGTTTACGTATTCAAAGTATTGACATTTACATAAAACTAATGATATTTTGCAAGTATCAGAGATACAATAATACAGGAAGGTATCATAAATTAGGTATTTTATCAATTTTATAGCTTCCCATTTTTAGGTATGACAGTATATCACAATTATGATATTATTATAAGTATATTACATTGAGAAATATGATACAAGCACAGATACTCATAAACCTGTGTTGAGATTAATACTGATATGACATGGAGCAGATAACAATTCACTGGATGTATATGTCAGCCAACAGGTAGCCTTGACATATCAGAGTTGCCTTGGAATTAAAACCATATTATTGCAGCTGTGTTAGATTCCCAAACGATAAGCCCAGTACTCTAAAACACGCATTGTGAAATATTCTAGATTCTAGACATTTTCAGTTAGTAGAAAATTCCTGAACCATTGCTAATTTCCACTTTAAGTTTTCCCCTCTTCTGTGTGATCAACGGTTTTAGCAGACTGTTTTCCATTCCAAGTGATAACATAGTCTAATACTTTTTCAAATACATGCCTTGATTAGCTGGCTAGAAATGTTTATTATGTGGATAAATATATTAAAATGTATGGATACATTCTTATCATACAAGCTACTTTTCTGTCTAATTGATATTAATAAAGCAATACTTTTTAAAACCTGTGCAGTTTTCCACAAACATCTTATTCTCTGAAATGGGAACACCACAGGTTTTCTACCTAAAACCAATGTAGAGTTATTCTTTGGACTGTCAACTGTTCAGAGATAATTCTCTTAATTTTAGACTATCCACTAAATATGAAGCATATTTGTGGTTAGAAATACAAAATCTAGTTAATTTTATTTCTTATAATGATTATCTTAATTGCTTTTCAAACTTTACATCATATAATAAATTTTCAAAAAAGTTTAATTTGTTGGTAGTACTTTGCATTTTGTTTTTCTATTTGTTATTTCAAAGAGAGTCAAGAATCTATTATAATGATAGTATGCCTTAAAATGTCAACATATCCTAATTTTAATAAATACTATGAGGTCTGCAGTTTGAGGAGTCTGATTTGAAGTTAAGTGTAGTAACTATTTCTGTTTGCATAAAGCATAAAAAGCTATAACATTTTCAAGTTTAAGTCCTTTGTTGCATCTTTCATGATTCACTCATTTTCCACAGAAAAGCCTCAGTTACAAATAAGTAAAAAATATTAAATTAATAATCAGTAGAAGAGAAGTAGGTTTAAAAGGGATACTCAAAGTATCTATTTTTTTAAAAAAAGGATATGAAGCCAGACAGGGTGGCTCATGCCTGTAATCTCAGCACATTGGGAGGCCAAGGCAGGCGGATTGCTTGTGGTCAGGAGTTCGAGACCAGCTTGGCCAATGTGGTGAAACCCCATCTCTACTAAAATTATAAAAACTAGCCAGGATTGTTGGCATGGCCTGTAATCCTAGCTATGTTGGGAGGCTGAGGCAGGAGAATTGCTTGAACTTGGGAGGTGGAGGTTGCAATGAGCCAATGAGTGAAGATTGCACCACTGCACCCTAGCCTGGGCAACAGAGCGAGACTCCATCTCAAAAAAAAAAAAAAAAAGGATATGAAAATATGTTGGGGATTCTCTGTTGGAGAGAACACAAACCCACACATAGGTGAAGAAAGACTGAAAATAGTCTTTTGGAAAATGTTGATAAGAGCTGATGAAAGATCAATGTAATATGTTTGGAACATTCTGAACTACACAACACTAGATGGCCCTTCACTGAAGGGCTACTCAGAGCCTGTGATATGTACTTGTTCATTGCTGAGAAGATACAAAGGAGCAGGCAGGGCATCTGAAATAGCTTTGATGGTGGAAAATCGTTTTTTGGTAGTTTACCTCATAGAAGATCTGTGACAAATGCTTTGGGACATGGTGTGGTATCTATTTATGTCATCAACCTTATTACAGAATACATTTATTGAGGTTTACTTAAATCTCAGGTCAAGTGATATTACATGAATTTCATCTCCCTGTTAATATAGTCATTTATCTTTGCAGATTACCTTGGAATGAAGGAAATTTCATCTACATTTGTAAAATATAATTCTGAGTTAATAAACAAAAGATTCTAATTTTAACTTTTAAATTCTAATTAAAATTTCCAACAACATAAATTAATGCTGCAGAATAGAGAGTTCAGAAATAGACCTATGTAGATATGCTCAATTACCATTTGATAAAATTACAAAGGCATGTCAGTGGATTTCACCAAAATAAAAATTTCTGCTCTGGGAAAGACATTGTTAAGAAAGTATAGAGCAGGCCACAGATTGAGATAAACATTTGCAAGTTATATATCTAATAAAGGACTTACATCCAGAATATAAACAACTTTCAAAACTCAGTAATCAAAAAACAACCCAACTTAAAAAATGAGTGAAAGATTTGAATAAACACATCACCAATGAAGATATGGCAAATAAACACAAGAAAAGGTGCTTAATGTTAAGAGTCATTGGGGAAATGCAAATTAAAACCACAATGAGACACCACTAACATCTATTAGAATAGCTAAAATAACCAACGAAGAAGCAGTACCAAAAACAACCACCACAAAACTGACGCCACCAAGTACTGACAAGGATGTAGGGAAATTAAAACTCTCATACATTGCTGGGAGTTTAAAATAGTAAAGCCACTTTGAAAAATAGGTTGAGAGTTTCTTATAAAGTTAAATTTTCACTTATCCCATAGAACCAGTAATTCTACTTCTAGCTCTTTACCCAGGAGAATGAAAACATAGTCATACAGTAACCTTTTTATAAAGGCTTATAACAGCTCTATTCATAATCATAAAAAATTGGAAGGAACTCTTCAATGAGCAAATAATCTGAGATGCATTTATATAGTGGAATACTACTCAGCAATAAAAAGGAAAAATATTGACACATAAACAACTTGAATGCATCTCAGATGCATTAGGCTATAAAGAAACCAGACTCAAAGGCTACAAGAATTCATTTATGTGACATCCTGGAAAAAGGCAAAATTACAGGGCATAGAATGGTTACCAGGGTTTAAGGGTTGGGAATCTTGATTGTGGTGGTGGTCATAGGAATTGATGCCTTTGCCAAAATTCACAAAGCCATACTTTTAAAACAGTAAATTTTACTGTATGTAAGTCAATAATAAGTTTTTAAAACCCACCAAAAGATGGAGTGCAAGGAGGTAATTTAACTGCCTGTACAGAAAACTATTTGGCACAAAGGACAAAGGTAAAATTCTAGCCCATTACATCATAAGTACAGTGATCTTATAATGTATCACCCAAACTAGACATTTGATGATGAAAGAGGGGTCTATGTTATTTAGAATGAGACAACAACCTAGGACTCTCCCAGGCACAATGAGCTGTACAGTTACCTTAATCTTAAGGGAAGTTAGAAAAACACACCTAAGAAGCTACTTCCCTCAATAAAAATAAGTGTTATTTATGTGGCCACATATTATGGCCACATAATAACATGTGGCAACTCCACTGGAGATTGAACTGTAAGAGTCGTCAGATTATAACGTAGCCACTCTTGAACCACAAGGTTATGACATGTTGTGATATACACAGGATTTGGAAAATCATAGGCAGGAACAATTTTGTAGTTCAGGGTGATACAAAAATACGTGAATTTTAGAAACTTCTCCAATGTTTTAATGTAACAAACATGCTGAAAGTGTATCACCTATGCCCACTGTGTTTGTCTGTTCTTGGTCTTACATTACTATAGAGAAATATCTAAGGCTAGGTAACTTATAAGGAAAGAAAATTTAATTGGCTCATGGTTCTGCAGGCTCTACAGGAAGTATGGTGCCAGCATCCAATTTGCTTCTGGTGAGGTCTCAGGAAGTTTCCAATCATGGCAGAAGGTGAAATGGAGCAGGCATGTCGCCTGGCAAGAGCAGAAGCAAGAGAGAGAGAAGGAGGTCCCAGACTCTTTTAAACAACCAGATCTCATTTGAACTGAGTGAGAACTCTGCCATTTGAAGATTAAATTTGAGTGAATGGGTTTTGCCTTAGCATACTCCTTCCTTCTCATTCATTTATTTATGCTTTCAGAAAATTTGTCATTTACCCAGAAATGCTTTGTGTCATTTGACTGTCAATTCTACCCATCATTCTTAGGGAAATATTTACTCTGTGGCATGCCCTATACTAAACACTGAGGATTAATTGGAGTATGATCCTGCCTTCATAGGGATTTACATTATTTTAGAGGGCATGTAGAGGAAGAGAAGGGGCCCAGGCTTGTAAACAGTATTCATCCATCTCCCAATGTGCTATCTTATTAAAAATACAGACAGAATACATGGAAGAGGGGCCTAATATAGCTTAGGTCAGGAAAAGCTTAAAGAAGAAATGACCTCTAAACTGCTTTACCCTGAGGGTGGGCAGGGAGTAATTGAAATGTTTCAAGCAGTGTGGGTAATCTGATATGATTTGCATTCTAGAAAGATAAGTCTGGCTGCTTTGTGGACCAATGAGAGAGAGAGAGAGAGAGAGAGAGAGAGAGAGAGAGAGAGAGAGAGAGAGAAATCAGGAGAAAAGAAATCCAGATAAGAGACTATGGTGATGTGAGGATAGAAAGAAAGAGACATATTCAAGCCAGTCAGATGGCTGAATCAATTGGATGGGTTGTGGTTGTGAGGAGGAGGAACTCTAGGATAACACTAAGGAATAATAAGAGATTCAATTTGTTAGATGCTGCACATCCATGCAGGATAGAGCTGATGTATTTTACAGATGAAGAGATTAAAATTCCAACAGGTTAGCAATATGCACAAGTCCAAAGAATTAATGAGTAAATGGTAGAATCCAAGTCTTCCTGGCACTAAAGCCATGAACCTGATCAGAGTGTTAACTTGGGCATCAATTAATTGTCTGCTTTCTCTGGCTCAGAAAGTCCATTGTCTGAATTTGAATTCAAGATCCCCACATGCTAGTGGTGTGACCCTAAGCAAGTTATTTAATCCCTTCAATCTATACATTCCTAATGTATATAATGACAATGAAAGTGGCTGTAACTTTCTATATTTGCTCAGCACAATTCCTGGCACATGTAAGCACCCAGTAAAGATGAGCCGATCTTTCAGAGTGGGGATGTTTTTTGCAGGTATGAGGCTATACAGACCTAGCTACTTAACAGTGCACAGACGCATGAACAATGTATGGCAAACAACCTTGGCTCTCAACCTGTTTGCCTGTCTTTTTGAGGGCTCACTGGTTCCTCCTCATGCCACAGATCTCTAAAGGGAAATCCTCTAAGGCCCAAACCTTGGATCTCTTCTCTTCCATCTACATCCTCTTTCTATGTGATTGCACCCATTTTTTTGACTTCAAATGTGGCTTATATTCTAATGACTCTCACAGTTCAATCTCCAGTTCTTGGCCTTAGAGCCCTGTTTATACTGCCTCTTGACAACTCCACATGGATGTCTACAGACCAAAACCAAGCTTCTGACTCTCTTCCCAAAGCTCACTCCTCCTGTAGCCTGTCTCAGTCAGGTTAATGGAAATTTTAAAATTCAGTTTGCTTAGGCTCAAAACAATGGTGTTATGCTTCTTTTTCCTGCATCTCACATCAAATTCATAGAAAAACCTGTTAGCTATGCCTTCAAAATATACGCAGAGTCAGACTACTTCTCATCATCTCTACTGCTACCTTCCTCACCTAAGCCACCTTCTTGCTCACCCAGATTGGTGCAATCACCTACTAATTAATATTCCTGCTTCTCCACTATTCAGCTGCACAATATGTCCAAGAAGGCAGCCATAATGGTCCTTTAAGACATAAATCAGACCAAGTCACTCCTCTGCTCTGACCCTTCCAAATATATCCCATGATCCAAGCACCCTACGCAACTTTCACCCCTGTTATCTTCTTGACAAAACTTGCCTCCAGCACTCCCTTTCACTAACTGCTGCAGCCACATGGGCCTCTGGACAAAAATCCTCCTCCACATTTGTTCCGAGGTCTGGGTTGCAGAAGCCTGACCAGTTCTCAGTAACTTCTAGTTAAGGGCCTCATTGCTGGTCATGGAACTTGTCAGCCATGGTGTCGTTTCAGGACCTTTGCACTTGTGGTGACCCCTGCCTGGAAAGCCCTTCCTCCAGTGAGGGCTAGTTCCCACACTCCCTTCAGTCTACCCTACTCATTTCCTGAGAAAAGCATTTCCCGGTCTCTATACCTAAAATGTGAGCTACACCTAATGTTTCTTGTTCTACTTTCTTGGTTCATTTTTAGCTTTTATCACAATCTTACTAAACACACACACACACCCCTTGCTTACAGTTTCTTTCTCCTACTAGAATTAAGCTGCATGGGGCACCAGCTTGTATCTGTTATGTTCGTTGCTGTGTCCTCAGTACCTAGAACAGTGAATCCTCAGTATTTAGTACAGGGCATGACACAGAGTAAATAGTTCTGTAAGAATGCTGTGTAGAGTTGACAGTCAAATGACACAAAGCATTGTTGCGTGAATGACACTTAGGGTTACTGAAAGCATAAATAAATGAATAAGAACGAGTATGCTAAGGCAAAACCCATTCACTCAAATTTAATCTGCAAATGGTGGCATTCTCAGCATTTTAGGATGAAAGACTAGGGATGTTTCTAAACCAACATCAAAGTTGTGATTGGTGAAGGTTAAGAGAGAGGAAAGGTGGAAGGGTCTGCACCGTTCAATTACAGAGTAATTCAATATTTAAATATTACATGAACAAACTTTGATTCTAAGGCTGGGTCAGAAAGTGGAGGTATATACACCCCACACACCTTATTTGCTTGCTTGTTTTGTTATCAACTGCTGAGCTCAAAAGGTAGTATAACGAGGCAGGTGTGATCTTTGGTCACGAGACAGGCAGTTTAGTACCAGGTCAAGATACAAACAGCATCTTCTATACACTCTCCCTTCATGTTGCATTTCGGCTACATGCCCCTAGGAAATATCTAAAATTGCCACTGTACTCCAAGGAAAGGTAAAAGAATAAGACATCAAACCAGGAGCCTTAGACCCTTTGGAAATGGGATTGTGATGACACAGAAGAACTGGAAATGAATGACATGTCCTACTTCCTAAAATTGATGGGGATTGTTTCATGTGTGTATCTAAGCACATCCCCTTGGAAGTAATGCTAAATTTGAGTAATTTTACAATTTTCTGGTCTGATGTGCATGTTACTTTTCTTCCTTGGGTTTACTTGATGGCTGGGTATGTTTTGAAGTTTTCCTTAGTCTGTTCCAAGGAGCAGACTTATCTGTTGGCATGATCTAGGAATTCATTACAGCTGCAGAATCTGCATTTTAACATAATCCTGAAGTGATTTGCATGTATGTATGTAAAAATTTGAGAAGCTTTATTTTAAAGGACTATCAGAGAAGAGCAAAACCTCAGTGCTTTTCAAAGTACAGTCCCTGCACCAAAAGCATCAGGGTCACTAGAGAAATTGTTAGAATGCTTATTTTTAAAACTTTTATTTTAGGTTTGGAGGTACATGTGAAGGTTACATAGGTAACCATGAGTGATGGGGGTTTGTTGTAAAGACTATTTCAACATGCAGGTATTAAGCCAGTACCCGAGAGTTCTCTTTTCTGCTCCTCTCCCTCCTCCCACCCTCCACCATCAAGTAGACCCCAGTGTCTGCTGTTTCCTTCTTTGTGTTCACAAGTTCTTATCATTTAGTTCCACTTATAAATGAGAACATGTGATATTTAGTTTTCTGTTTCTGCATTAATTTGCCGAGGGTAAAAACCTCCAGCTCCATTCATGTTCCTACTAAAGACATGATCTTGTTCTTTTTTATGGCTGCATGGTATTCCATGGTGTATATGTGCCACATTTTCTTTATCCCATCTGTCATTGATGGGCATTTAGGTTGGTTCCATGTCTTTGCTATTGTGAATAGTGCTGCAATAAACGTTTGTGTGCATATGTCTTTATGGTAGAATGATTTCTATTCCTGTGGGTATCCAGAGCGATCCCCTAATAATGGGATTGCAGAGTCGAATGATAGTTTTACTTTTAGCTCTTTGAGGAATCACCATACTGATTTCCACAATGGTTGAACCAATTTACACTCCCACCAACAGTGTGTAAGTGTTCCCTTTTCTCTGCAACCTTGCCAGTATCTTTTATTTTTTGACTTTTTAATAATAGCTAGAAATGCAGATTTTTAGCTCTATCTCAGAGTTACTGAATCGGAAACTCGGTTAGAACCTACTACTCTATATTTTAACAAGCTGTCTAGTTGATGCTGGTGCTTGTTAATGTTTGAAAGCCACTGATTTGGGAGGACTGCAAGACTCAGTCAAGGTGGGGTGTAATGAATGCCCTGGCAGTCAGGAGATGAGGATGCTGGATGTATTGCCAGCTGCAATTAATTAGCTTTGTGACCTTGGGGAAGTAACTTGGCTAATTAACTGTATCTAGTTTCCTTAGTTGCAAAGAGAAAAAGATATAAATTCCTTGGAGTGAGAGTTCTGCAAGTGGGATTTGAGGGGGCATAGGTGCTTTATTGAGGGCCTTACCAGAAATTTATTTCAGAAATAAAAATAATAGCAAAAATAATAAGCAAAAGTGTATTGTGCTTAAACATATTCAGTGATTTTGAAATACAGGATATGAATGTTACAGAACTATTACAAAATCCTCCTCCACATGTGTTCTGAGGTCTGGGCTACAGAAGCCTGATCAGTTCTCAGTAACTTTTAGTTAACAGGGTGCAGATCATTTCACTACTGTGTTTTCACATCATTTTTTAAATTATTATTTCATTTGTTAATTTTCCATTTTTATTTGCTACAGTTATACTATGTTATAATAGCAATTTATAATAATGGTTCGATGGCTCACGAGTGGCTCATTGATACTTCATTTTATTTTTTTGGTCTGGCATCTCTTTCTAGATTGCTAATTTAAAGTGCCAATGTAATAACTACATAAATGCTATTTCAGAATTACCCTGGTGATGCAATAAATAGCACTTTGAGGTGAATGTAAGATTCGAATACGATGAGATCGGGACAAGTGAATCTTCAATATGAAGATTTTACATGGCAGTTGAAAGAGTGTTATATGAAGCAAAAAAAGATTATCTAAATATTTTCTCTTAGTCTTCACCATATTGTCTGTTACGAAACTTTCAGAATATGCCATTATATTTGTAGGGTTCCTCATTGACAAAAAGACAAATATCATATTCTCTCCAGAAGCTTATTAATAAAACATTAACGACATATAACATCAGCAGAAATGAGATAAAAACTCTTGCTGGATTCCTTTGTGACAGCATTGAGTGACAGTATAATCTCAGTGATGTGTAATATGGAAAAACTCCTGCTCATACTCACATGCATATGCTAAGGTGGATGAACATGATAAGATGCAAACCACAAATCTACTTTGTGCACACACACATAGCACACAGATAATGGAATAATGCTCAATGACTTTATTTTTATCTAAAAATTTTATATGCATACAGTTAAGGGTTACAAGTATGATTTTGTTACATGAATATATTGCATAGTGGTGAAGTCAGAGCTTTTAGTGTATCCATGAACCGAATAACACATTGGATCCATTAAGTAATTTCTCCTCTCTTTCTGCTTGGGCAGTAGAGTTTTATTTTTTTAAAATTTCGTGTGATATCCCCAAGGACAGAATCTCAGCAACATATTATTATATCCAGTATCAAACTGTATCATTGCACAGCCAAATCACTAAGATTTCTCAAGATCAAACTGTGGAGTAGATGGCTTGATTGACAAGAGTCTGACTTGTTTCCCCAAATAAGTTGATTTTTTACTTTTTTAAGAGAAAAAATAATCTCATTTGCCATTACACACACACACGCGTGCGCTCTGCAACGAAATAAGCAGAATGTTTTCCAGAGCACAAAACAACCAGTGATTAAGAAGCCGTTAGCTGCCATCTTTCAGATTACTTATTCAGTCTTACAGCTTTTGAGTGTATATGGTCATCTGATGGTAACTGCAGTCTTCAGTGAAATACTATACACAACTTCTTGGTCCATCCATGTCCATCCATGTCCATCCATTTTACACAGGGACTGTGTAAAACTGTTGGAGCCAAGAATCACATGCCACCATTTTTACCTCTAGTTTCATGTTCATATTTTATCCACAGTTTATATAACTTTTCTGTTTAGTTTTTCCTGAATTTATATTCATAGAATCAATGTTGTGCAGCACACATATTTTTAAGGAATTAAGGCCTTTGGAGTCTTTCAAGGAAACCAAGGACTTCTTTCTAGTTTGAAGCTGCTTTCCTCTTTTTGTGTTTTCTATGGACCTAAAGAAATGAAAACTCTCAGTTTTTTCATTTTTTCGGGAAAGTAACTGACTACTGGCTGACTCCATGAGTTGCTATGAGAAATTGAATATGCAAATCATTTTTACATGCACATTTATGTAGGGAAAACACCTGCACATCTGGATCCCCAGCAGTCTCTGCCGATTAATATGCATGTAACTCAGAACTGCCCATTGCTGGGTAATAAGAGGTTTAATTGTACTTGGCTTATTTTCAAATAAATCACTGGGTCTTCAGTACTGCAATTAAATGTGCCAGGTTAGATGCTCATTTCATGTTAAATTGACTTCGTACCCTATGAAAGAAGTTCTACTTTTGCATTTAATAGGAGTTATTTTCTTTACTTTGGAAGAAAAAAAGACGACTCCTGTTAACAGCAAATGATGAGCTTTACAATGTAAAGAAAACCATTTGGTAAACCAGAATGTTTTACAGAGTGATTTTAAAAAATAAAAAGGTTGGGGAAGACGGTTCTGCCAAGAAACAGCTGAAAGATCAAATGTAACTGGAAACCACTGGGGCCGGGTTGCCTCTGATGAATGACATCTCCTTTTCAATAGTGTACTTGTAAAATTCAGACTGTACATGCACCATTGTGTTTGGGAATCTACAAAGCCTTGGAGATAGGTAGCAACAAATTAGCTATTTTTTTAAGATGGAGAAATTGAAGTTTGGTATCCCAGTATCCCATTCAAGACATTCCAAGCAGCAGGTAGAAATGCAGGTGAGCAGTAGAGTTCATTATAATTCACTTCCCTTGCTCAGGCCCCTCCTGCCATGCCATTGCTATTCTTTCTGCTTGGGTATTGCTCATTTTTCATCTGAGATTATTTATTCTATTTTCACTAGAAATGAAAACTTTAACCTATGGCCTTTTCATTTAAATAAAATCATTTACATTTTATTTTATTTTATTTTTCAAATAGGTCTCCAGGGAGAGAATCTCTAGGAATTAATTATGTACCACACAAGACTCTAAAAAATATGAGGTCCACACTGGCTGATATTACTTACAGAAACAGGTTGCCAAATAAAACAGTCTAGGAAATATTTAACAGTGACATGTGACACATCTTATTCCAAATTAAGTATCACATATCTTATGACAGTCCACCAGAAAGCACAGTTTTATTGTGTGTGTTTCGTTTCGCAAGATTATTCTTTTTGCACCTCAGTAATACAAATAACAGCTTATAAGCATTTATGCTCTATCATTAAAAACTCACATTAATGTAAGACTATACTAATAGAACCTAGTTTAAACATGTGTATTTGTGGGTTTATATAAGTTCATATTTCAAGCATTAGAAAATTTTATTTGCTCAACTTAATCTTTAAAACAACTTAATAAGTGGTATTATTTTTATTCTATTATATATTCAAGGAAAGTGAAACCTTTAAAAGGTGAGGGAAGGTGAGTGATTCATTCAACTTTACTGGCCTTTTGCTGCCCCTTCTGACCCTGCCAACAAAAGTATTTCTTCCTCTGTCCCTTCTTCCACAAGTTTCACCTTCTATTTACTTAAATATACGTTTGTTCTTCTGAACTCAAGCTAGTATTAATGATATGGGGAAGACAAATTAGTAAAGAAAGGCAGTTGATATTTAGTCCCCAAAATAAGCAATCTAGTTAAAGGATATAAAAGAGAAGATAAGAGGAATAAAATATTCTGGAGTTGGCTCTAATTTTCTGGTCTTTGCCTTACAAACTAGTTTTGTTTTACATTGCCAATGACCTTTGGAGTCACTCTCTTCACACCACGTTAGCCACCCATTGATAACCACACTTTTACATCTGTCAGTGAAATTTATTCAATCCTGATATTGTCAATTTAGATGTTCTGTTCTCAGATTATGACCTTCTTTTCTTTCAGTTCTCTCTATTCTTCCCAATGAGTCAGCTCTTTGCCTACACTCAGAACTACAGTCCTTTCTGGTTTCCCTCCCAGGCTCCTGTGTCTTAATTTCTTTCACTTTTCATTGCTCAGCTTACAATTTGTTTCTCTTCAATCACTGTCTTACAAATATTCTGAACTCCCTTGACATCTTAACCTTTTCTTGTGCTTGCCGGACCAAACTCCATCTATATTTGGACAAATCCCAGAGTCCACCTTTTTCATATGCAGACTTCTGGGAAGTGCTGAATACAACTGTGCAAACTGAGGCTAACATACAACTGTGGTCCCTGACCTCAAATGGCTTGTTCATTTTCTCTAATGATGCTATTTTCAGTCGTATACAGTCTCTTTTCCTTATTTTTCACAGCACTTAAGTAAAATATTCTCCACTCTTATCAAGCCTTCATTTCCTTATCTCATCATCATCTCCACAGAAAAAGAATAGAGGTAATCAGAGGAAAATTACCTCAACCTTCTTCTACCAAGTCCAAGTATTTTTCTTTCCTATACTGTAATGTCTTAGTTGGGGTTCTGCTAAAACCAAAGGTAAGGTAACACAGAAATGCTAATACTTTATAGGAAAGTGCAATCCCAAGATGGTGTGAGTCAAAGGATGGTGCAATGGTTTGAATGTTTGTGTCCCTTCCAAAATTCATATTGCAACTTAATCACCAATGCAATAGTTTTAAGACATGTGAAATTTGAGAGGTGATAAAGTCATGAGGACTCTGCCCTAGTGACTAGAATTAGCACCCTTATAACAGGACTCAATGCTGAAGGGAGCTCTCTTTTGCCCTCCCATCCCTTCCAGCATGTGAGGACAGTGTTCCACTTCTTTGAAGAGTGCAGCAGGAAAGCGCTGTCTTGGAAAGGGAGATGAAGCTCTCACCAGACACCAAAGCTGCTGATACCATGGCCTTGGACTCCCCAGCCTTCAGAACCATGAGAAATAAATTTATGTTGTATGTAAATTATCCAGTCTGTAGTATTTTGTGACAGCAGCACAAATAAACTAAGACAGATGGAAAGCAGATATAGGCGATGCAGCATTCAGCTGTCTGCTGCTTTGTGAGACGCAAAGTCTCTCACCCAAGTGGGCTCTCCCTTGAAAGCTTGTACAGAACATAGGTATTCCAGAATAGAATGACGAATGGAGAAGGACATTTCTAATGGTTCCTGCTCATCTTTTGCCTTTTCATGGGCCCAAGCTTGTCTCATAGATAGCTGTTTCATCCACACCTCTCTCTTGTGGCACTTGGTACCTTTTAAAATTTTGTTTTCTGTCTCCTTTTTTTATTTGTTTTTTCCTGAGAAGGAGTCTCACTCCTGTTGCCCAGGCTGGAATGCAATGGCATGATCTCAGCTCATCACAACCTCCGCCTCCCGGGTTCAAGCAATTCTCCTGCTTCAGCCTCCCAAGTAGCTGGGATTATAGGCATGCACCATCATGCCCAGCTAATTTTGTATTTTTAGTAGGGATGGGGTTTCTCCATGTTGTTCAGGCTGGTCTCGAACTTCCAACCTCAGGTGACTCACCTGCCTCAGCCTCCCAAAGTGCTGGAATTACAGGCATGAGCCATCAAGCCTGGCCTTCTGTCTCCTTTCTATCCTCTTCTTTTAAAGGCTTTATTTACACCTATATTTGACTGCTTGAAGTTTGCCATAGTTCACTGATAAACTTTTCAATCTTTAGAGCTGTTTATCTCTTTCTGATTTATTCTGGATAATTTCTATTTGCTATGACTTCAAGTTTGCTAACCTATCCTTTTGCAATATCTAACCTATAACTGTTTTTTTTTAATCCAGTGTATTTTGCATCTCAGACGCTGTAGTTTTCATCTTCAGAAGTTTGATTTGTATTTTTGCATGTCTTTCACGTCCCCATTTAACATATTCAAACTCTCCTCTAGCTTCTGAATATATGCAGTAGTTAAGTAACTGTTTTAAGATCCTTGTCTAGTACTTTTATCACTTGTATCACTTCTAGATGAGTTTCTATTGATTTTTTCTCCTCACTATGGGTTACATTTTTCTGCTTTTTTGTAAGCTTGGTAATTTTTTTGTTGGATGCCAGACATTATGAATTTTAGCTTATTGGGTATTTGATTATTTATTTTTTTGAGACAACGTTTTGCTGTGTCACCCAGGATAAAGTGCAGTGGTATGATCATAGCTCATGGCAGCCTCGACCTCTTGGGCACAAGTGATCTCCTGCCTCAGCCTCTTAAGTAGCTGGGTCCACAGGTGTGTGCCACCATGCCTGGCTAATTTTTGTATTTTTTCTAGAGACAGGGTTTCACCACTTTGCCCAGGCTGGTCTCAAACTCCTGAGCTCAAGCAATCTGCCTGCCTTGACCTCCCAAAATACTGGGATTACAGGCATGAGCCACCATGCCCAGCCAGGTGCTGGATTATTTCTTTCTAAAATTATTCTCCAGCTTTGTTTTGAAACAAGGTTAAGTGGCTTTGAAACAATGTGGCCCTTTCTGGTCTTGCTTTTAAGCTTTGTTAGTGAAAACTAGAGCAGTGTTTGGTCTAGGGTTAATTTTCCTCACTACTGAGGTGCTCTAACTGACGCTTTTAGTTCTCCATATGCTCTCAACTACTCAAAAAGCATGTATTATGACTGGCTTAGGTATCTGTGCATGGGGTCCCCAAGACCATCCCCAAAGTTCACGATTTGCTAGGAGAACTCACAGGATTCTATGTGTTGTACTCACTGAAGATTTATTACAGCAACAAGATAGAAATCAAAATCAATAGAGGAAAAGGGCACTTGGGGTGAAATTTGAAACAAACTGGGTGCAGGCTCTCAAAGACCTCTCCAAGCGGAGTCACACAGGATGTGCTTAATTCTCCCAGCAACAAGTCATGACAACAGTATGAGATATTGTCTACCAGGGAAGCTCATTACAAACTAAGTGCACAGGGGTATTCTTGGGGCTGGTCTTGTGGGCAGCCTCTGTCAGGCATATACCAAGATTCCAGACTTCCCAAGAGAAAGCAGGTGTTTAAAAATAAAGCACATGATTTGTCCGAGTAGTTTGAGTACAATGAGCCATTCTTATCGGGGAACAGTTTTAACTCTCATGAAAACCAGGAGCCAGCCTTGCAAGCAGGTATTTATTTGCACATTATTACATCAGTTTCAGTCCTGCTATAATAGCTCTTCTGCACAGTGCTGATCCCTTAAGTTTCCTTAGCACCTTATAGTTCTCCTATAAACCCACTGTTCAACTGCCTGTCTCCCACAGGTGGTAAACTTTCTGAGAAGAGAAGGCAAACTATGAGCCCTGTGAGAAAAGAAGAAACTATACTTCATTCAATATTGTGTCTCCTGTGCCTAGCCTTAAAGCTTGGTATAAAGTAGATGGTCAAAAATATTTGTTAAATGAAGACAAAGGGTTAATATTGTGAAAATATATAAAAATCTTAAAATTATAAAGATACATGGGCAAATGACATAAACAAATCAATATTCACTAATAAGCAAATCATCTAATTAAAAAATTGGGAGTTCTTTCTCATGTATTGAAGTGACAACCGTCAAATAAATATTAATATAATGAAGTTAAGGATGTAGATAAATGGTAACTGTTATCCATTGTTGAAAATAATATGTAAGTCATAATGACTGATTTAGTAATGTGTTTCAAGAATTTAAAATGTTCGTAACCACGTCTCAGGAAATTCCACTTAATTTATCATGTAAAACATTAAGAGACAAAAAATATAAAGATGTTAATTGCAGCATTATTTATAATGGCAAGTATTTGCTAACACTATAAATGTCCAATGATAGGGGAAGGTTAAATAAATTATAAGATATATATACAATGAGATATTAAGAAGTCAACTATAGATTGCTTTCAATAAATACTTTATGATGACATGGAAAAATACCATAATATAGTAAGTGAAAAACTCAAGATATTAAACAATGTATTTTGTTCCAAATTCTGTGTATATATGTGTATATTTACATATAAAATGTGTATATATATTTTATTATATATATACACATTTTATTTGTAAAAGTAATGGTTTACATTACTTTTACAAGTATATTTTATATTATATAAAAATATAATATTTTATTATATATACACATTTTATTTGTAAAGTTATGGTTTTAACTTTATTAAAACCATAATAAAGTTGAGAAGTATATATGTTAAATATTAATTACTTGTGAAGACTTTAATCATGGGGTCAGTGTTCTTTTATATTTTTCTTTTTAAGTGCTTTTCAAGTGGGTGTTGCTGTAATTAGGATACACATATATATACTTGCATACATATACATTCATGCAAATGAACATGTATTTCCTAGTTTGTTTCATTATTTGATTATTAACTACTGCTGTGGGGAGAGGAATCTCAAATTAAACATCATGTGTGAAGCACATGAATTAAAAAAATTACTTTTGTCATCATAAGAGGACCATTTCTCACCAGAGACATCTGGGGAACTCACCAAGTCATAGCTGGTACTTATCCAGTACTACTCACCATTATCAATATGTTATTTAAAAATATGCTTCTGAACATGTAATTGTTACATTTCAGAAATTAAACCCTTTTGCAATCTCCACACAGTTGAGTTTTTTACTTCCTTTTCATATGATCTTAGGGCTATTTATGTCAATTTCTGAAGCCTAGTGTCTCAAAGTATTCATAGGATATTTTATACTGTCTTTGAAAGTTTGATTTTACTATCTTACATAAGTTTTAAAATATTTGCTTTTAAAATGTGAGTGAAAAGTCCAATCATCAAAGGTTAATTAAATTTCTGCCATCTGGAAATATGAATATTCTGAATATTTACATAGTATTAAAAGATTTGGACAGACACACATACACACACACACCAGAGATAGAGACAGACTTGTAACTTCTAGTTCTAAAACCCTAATAAATAAGGATATGTAATTGATGACAAATGATTTATTAAACAGAATCTTTACTGACAAGTTGTATTCTCTGTAGCATCTGTCATTTTCCCATCTAATTATGTTTCCATCTCATTCAAACCACTATAGACAATGAATATTTTGCTTAGTCATGTTGGGATACTGAATTATATCTAAAACCAAGCTGCTTCTCTGTCTTGGTTTGGATTACTTCTAGAGCAAACCCCGAACCAAGGACTTGGGTGCAAGTAACTTGTTTGGGAGGTAATCCCAGGAGACATGTTGAGGGCACGGGGAGTGAGTCAGGGAACGGAGGAATACTTGAAGCAGGTGTTCATGAGCAGGCTCCTTCTAAGGGCAATCTGGATCTTATTCTCTCTGGAGACCACCAGAGAGACTGTGTGAAACATGCCTCAGAAATGTCTTACTTAAGGACAAGGAAGCTGGGGTATGAAGCAGAGCATGAGCAGGCAGCACATGCCAACAGGCAGAAAGGAGCGGCGATGCTCTGTGAGTGGGAGCTGTCAGTGGGAGACTTTCGGTTGTGGAGGAAGGCCCTGACTATCCCTCTGTGTGGAACAAGACATGGTCAGGGAAAAAAAGTTAAGCTTTCACTTTTCTTCTTTCACAGAGTCACCAGTCCTGACATCAGTCTAGCACTTAAAAGTCCTGTGACTTTGAGACAGTTTTAAAACCTCCCAAATCCCAATTTTTCTCATCTGGACTTAGGTTTTGTCAGAACAAGTATCTAAAACTTAGAAGCAGACAAAAAGATTATTAGATATTCCTTTAGTGTTGTGCTGAGCTTGATTTTCTATTGGCTTGGCTATTTTACAACTCTGTATAGACAGAGGTTAATTACAGATTTTTGTTCTATAGAATGCAAATAATTTCTATTTGATAGAACAGAGCACCCCAAAGGTGACAGTTATGGCTCTCTTGGACATTACGCTATTTGGTATCCAACCCAAAACTCTTATCTTAGTGGAGCCTATAAACATCTGGCATTTAAATGTTCTTTGAACTGGTTTTAATACGTCAATGGCATTTTTATTAATGAATGAATTCAATGAAAATATTTGGCATGTATTCATTTTACATTTACCTGAACATCATAATTCTTGCCTCTTTGAAAACTATACTTTCACAGTTTTATCAACTTATTTTAGCTGTGAGACTCTCCCATCCAAGCCTCTATGGACCCACTATATGTAAAATTGATGAGTGTGCAGGAAGTGGTATGACCTGTTCACCTCCAAACTTCTCACAGGCTGCTGAGGAATCTCTCTGCCTCTTTGGAATTGAGTTTTTTAATTGCTCTTCTAAATGATTCTCAGTTGTCTTCTGGTCCTATCTTTGTTTCAAAACTCCTTCTTCTTCTTCTTCTTCTTTTTAATCTTCTGAGGTGTTTTATTTATTTATTTAACATTTTTAAAAATTATACCTTAAGTTCTGGGGTACATGTGCAGAACATGCAGGAAGGTATACACATGTGCCTTGGTGGTTTGCTGTCATCTACATTAGGTATTTCTCCTAATGTTATCCCTCCCCAATCTCCCTACTCCTGCTATGCCTCCCCTAGACCTCCCAACTCCCGACAGGCCTCTGTGTATTATGTTCCCCTCCCTGTGTCCATGTGATCTCATTGGTCGAAACCCACTTATGAGTGAGAACATACGGTGTTTGATTTTCTGTTCTTGTGTCAGTTTGTTGAGAATTATGGTCTCCAGCTTCATCCATGTCCCTGCACAGGACATGAACTCATCATTTTTTATGGCTGCATAGTATTCCATGGCATATATGTGCCACATTTTCTTTATCCAGTCTATCAATGACAGGCATTTGGGTTGGTTCCAGGTCTTTGCTATTGTAAACAGTGCCACAATAAACACACATGTGCATGTGTCTTTAAAGTAGAATGATTTATATTCCTTTGGGTATATACCCAGTAATGGGATTGCTGGGTCAAATGGAATTTCTATTTCTAGATCCTTGAGGAATCACCACACTGTCTTCCACAATGGTTGAATTAATTTACACTCCCACTAACAGTGTAAAAGTGTTCCTATTTCTCCACATCCTCTCCAGCATCTGTTGTCTCCTGATTTCTTAATGATCGCCATTCTAATTGGCATGAGATGGTTTCTCAATGTGGTTTTGATTTGCATTTCTCTAGTGACCAGTGATGATGAGCTTTTTTTTCATATATTTGTTGGCTGCATAAATGTCTTCTTTTGAAAAGTGTCTGTTCATATACTTTGCCCACGTTTTGATGGGGTTGTTTGTTTTGTTCTTGCAAATTTGTTTAAGTTCTTTGTAGATACTGGTTTTTAGCCGTTTGTCAGATGAGTAGATTGCAAAAAAATTTTTCCCATTCTGTTGGTTGCCAGTTCACTGTAATGCTTGTTTCTTTTGCTGTATAGAAGCTCTGGAGTTTAATTAGATCCTACCTGTCTATTTTGGCTTTTGTTGCCGTTGCTTTTGGTGTTTTAGTCATGAAGTCCTTCTTTTACAGAAAAGAAAATTGTAGAAACAAAGACCACTTAAATGAAAATTAAACAGATTATTTAGTTGGAGCTTGCTATACAAAGGAGTCAGCCACCATCACTTGTATTCCAGGGAGACTTAAAGACAGGCAGAGGGGAGGGAAAACTTACAGGGAAAAGGAGAAGGCTCCTCGTAGGCCCTGATTGGAGGCTGTTGGCATAGGAAAACTGGAGTTGGGCTGACTGGAAGTGGAGTTCCAGTGTGATTGGGCTGGGGAGCATATTTTACTTTCTTTGTGTGACTTTAAGTAGGAAGTGGGAGGGCAGTGGCAAAAATTATGGAAGCTGTCAGCTATTAAGTACTGATTGCTTTGGGCTGATGGCTACATAAATTGTGATTTGACTTCTTGGACTGGCTGCTGCAGATTGTGGGTCAAAGTTCACTTTTTATATATGATCTGGCCATTGCCCATTTGTATTTTCAGTCCATCAAAATGGAGGCTTGGGCCGGGAGTGTTGGCTCAAGCCTGTAATCCCAGCACTTTGGGAGGCCGAGGCGGGTGGATCACGAGGTCAAGAGATCGAGACCATCCTGGTCAACATGGTGAAACTCCGTCTCTACTAAAAATACAAAAAATTAGCCGGGCATGGTGGCGCGTGCCTGTAATCCCAGTTAATCAGGAGGCTGAGGCAGGAGAATTGCCTGAACCCAGGAGGCGGAGGTTGCGGTGAGCCGAGATTGAGCCATTGCACTCCAGCCTGGGTAACAAGAGTGAAACTCCATCTCAAAAAAAAAAAAAAAAAAATGGAGGCTTAAGTGTATTGAGTTGCGTGAGGTACTGCACTCAGTGGCTACGGAAGACTATATTGCCTGTGATTTCTTGCCTTAGCTTAACTGGTCAAGAGCTAAAGTTCCTTTGGTTAGAAAGTAAAACAAATCCCTGAGGCCTAGACCAAGACTAGGAAATAACAAAAACTAGGAGGGCAGATATAAAGAGGAGGTAGAGAGAGAAATTGAGATAGAAAGTTTATTTAAAGGTATAATAATAGAGAACTCCCACAATCTAGAGAAAGATTTCAATATCTAAGCACAAGAAGATTAATAACACCAAGCAGCTTTAACCCAAAGAAGATGACCTTAAGGCATTTAATAATGGAACTCCTAAAGGTCAAGGATAAAGGATTCTAAAAGCAGCAAGAGAAAAGAAACAAATAACATACAAAGGAGCTTCAATACTGCAGCAGCCCTTGCAGTGGAAAAGTCACAGGACGGGAGAGAGTGGCATGATATTTTTAAGGAGCTGAAGGAAAAAACTTTTATCCTAGAATAGTATGTCCAGCCAAAAATGTCCTTTACACACGAAGGAGAAATAAATAATTTCCTAGACAAACAAAAGCTGAGGGATTTCATCAACATCAGATCTGTCCTAAGAGAAATGCTAAAGGGAGTTCTTCAATCTTAAAATGAGATTAACAAGCAATAAGAAATCATCTGAAGTTATGAAACTCATGGGTAATTGTAAGTACACAGACAAACACAGAATATTATAACACTGCAATTATGGTGTGTAAACTACTACTATGTTGAGTAGAAAGACTAAAAGATGAATCTATCAAATATAGTAAATGCAATAACTTTCGAAGATATAGACAATATAATAAGATGAATAGAAACAACAAAAAAGTTTAAAGTGGTAGGGGATGAGATTAAAGTGTAGAGTGTTTTTTTTTTTTTTATCATTTTTCTCTTTGCTTATTTGTTTTTGCAATCAGTGTTAAGTTGTCATGAGTTTAAAGTAACGAACTATAAGATGTCATTTGCAAGCCTTATGGCAACTTCAAATTGAAAAAACCTACAACATACACAAAAAATAAAAAGCAAGAAATTAAAGCATACCTTTTATTTTATTATTGTGAAGGAGAAAATTACCTTCACAATAAGGAAGAGAAAAAAGAAAGAAGAAAGGAAGAGAAGACCACAAGACAACCAGAAAACAAATAGCAAAGTGAGAGGAGTAAGTCCTTTCTTGAGTTCCTACATCAAAAAAGTAGAAAAACATCAAATAAACAACCTAAATCATTTTTTATGGTACATCTTAAAAACGTAGAAAAGCAAGAGCAAACCAAATCCCAAATCAGTAGAAAAGCAATAATAAATATCAAAACAAAAGTAAATAAAATTGAAGTCAAAAACCTTTACAAATTTTATTTTAAAACGATGAAGTGAAAAGTTGTTTTTTTTGAAAAAGAAGACAAAATTGACAAACATTTAGCCAGATTTACATATTGAGAGAGAGAGACAGAGACAGAGAGAGACAGAGAGAGAGAGAGAGAGAGAGAGAGAGAGAGAGAGAGAGAGAGAGAGAGAGAGAAACCCAAGTAAATACTATCAGAGATAAAAAGAAGACGTTACAATTGATACCACAGAAATTCAAAGGATCATTAGAGGCTAGTCTGAGCAATTATATACCAATAAATTGAAAAACCTAGAGGAAATGGATTAATTCCTAGACACACACAACTAACCAATATTGAACCATGAAGAAATTCAAAACGTGAACAGACTGAAAACAAGTAATGAGATCAAAGCCTGATAAAAACTCTTCAAGCAAAGAAAACCCTGGGTCCCAATGGCTTCATGCTGAATTTTACCAAACATTCAACAAAGAGTTAATACCAATCCTAGTCAAATTATTCCAAAACACAGAGAAAGAGAGGATACTTCCAAATGCATTCTGCAAGGCCAGTATTATCCTGACATCAAAACCATAAAAATACACATCAGAAAGGAAAATAACAGGCCAATATCCCTGATGAAAATTTATGCAAAAATTCTTAACAAAATATTAGCAAATCTAATTCAACAGCATATTAAAAAGATTATTATTCATGATCAAGTGAGATTTATCTCAGGAATGTAAGAAAGGTTCAACATATGCAAGTCTGTGTGCTGCATCATATCAACAGAATGAAAGACAAAAACCATATGATCATTTCAATTGATGCTGAAAAAGCATTTGATAAATGCTTTTAGAGAAAGAAAGGGGATCTAAATTGGAGTGGAAGACATCAATTTATCCTTGTTTGCAGATGATATGATCTTATATTTGGATAAAGCTAAAGACTTCATCAAAAACCTGTTAGAACTCCTAAACAAATTCAGTAAAGTTGCAGGATACAGAATCATACAAAAATCAGTAACATCTCTATATACCAACAGCAAAAAATCTGAAAAAAAAATCAAGAAAGTAAATCTATTTACAAAAGCTACACATCAAATAACATACCTATGAATTAACTTAACCAAAGAAGTGAAAGATCTGTATAACAAAAATTATAATTGCAGCCTCAACTTCACACCTTGTTATTGGTCTATTCAGGAATTCAACTTCTTCCTGGTTTAGTCCTGGGAGGGTGTAAGTGTCCAGTAAATCTTCTAGATTTACTGGTTTATTTGCATAGAGGTATTTGTAGTAATCTGTGATGGGAGTTTGTATTTCTGTGGGATTGGTAGTGATATCCTCTTTATCATTTTTTATTGCATCTTCTCTCTTTTTTATTAGTCTGGCTAGTGGTCGCTCTATTTTGTTAATCTATAAAAAAACAGCTCCTGGATTTTTTGATTTTTTGAAGGGTTTTTGTGTATCTATCTCCTTCATTTCTGCTTTGATCTTAGTTATTTCTTGCCTTCTGCTAGATTGTAAATTTGTTTGATCTTGCTTCTCTAGTTCTTTTAATCGTGATGTTAGGGTGTCAATTTTATATCTTTCCATGCTTCTCTGGTGGGTATTTAGTGCTATATATTTCCCTCTAGACACTGCTTTAAATGCCCAAAAAAAGTCCAGGACCAGAAGGGTTCACAGCTGAATTCTACCAGAGGTACAAAGAAGAGCTGGTGCCATTCCTTCTGAAACAATTCCAAACAATACAAAAAGAAGAAATCTTCCCTAACTCATTTTATAAGACCAATGTCATCCTGGTACCAAAACCCGGCAGAGACACAACTAAAAAAGAAAAATTCAGGCCAATATTCATGATGAACATTGATGCAAAAATCTTCAATAAAATACTGGCAAACCAAATCCAACAGCAATCAAAAAGCTTATTCATCACGATCAAGGCAGCTTCATTCCAGGGATGCAAGCCTGGTTCAACATCCACAAATCTATAAATGTAATCCACCACATAAACAGAACCAAAGACAAAAACCAGATGATTATCTCAACAGATGCAGAGAAAGCCTTCCACAAAATTCAACAGTTCTTTATGCTAAAACCTCTCAATAAACTAGGTATCAATGGATAGTATCTCATAATAATAAGCGCTATTTATGACAAACCCACAGCCAATATCATACTGAATAGGCAAAAGCTGGAAGCATCCCATTTGAAAACTGGCATAAGACAAAGATGCCTTCTCTCACCACTCCTATTCAACATATTATTGGAAGTTCTGGCTAGGGGCATCAGGCAAGAGAAAGACATTAAGGGTATTTGAAAAGGAAGAGAGGATGTCAAATTGTCCCTGTTTGCAGATGACATGAATGTATATTTAGAAAATCCCACCTTCTCAGCCCAAAATCTCCTTAAGCTGATAAGCAACTTCAGCAAACTCTTAGGATACAAAATCAATGTGCAAAAATCACAAGCATTGCTATACACCAATAATAGACAAACAGAGAGCCAAATCATGAATGAACTCCCATTCACAATTGCTACAAAGAGAATAAAATACCTAGGAATACAAGTATCAAGGGATGTGAAAGACCTCTTTAAGGATAACTACAAACCACTGCTCAAGGAAATAAGATAGGACATGAACAGATGGAAAAACATTCCATGCTCATGGTTAGGAAGAATCAATATCGTGAAAATGGCCATACTGCCCAAAGTAATTTCTAGATTCAATGCTATCCCTATCAATCTACCATTGACTTTCCTCACAGAATTGGAAAAAACCACCCTAAATTTCAAATGGAACCAAAAAAGAGCCTGTATAGCCAAGACGATCTTAAGTAAACAAAACCAAAAAGCCAAAAAAACAAAGCTGGAGGCATCACACTACCCAACTTCAAACTATATTACAAGGCTACATTAATCAAAACAGCATGGTTCTGGTACCAAAACAGAGATATAGACCAATGGAACAGAACAGAGGACTCAGAAGGAACGCCACACAACTACAACTATCTGATCTTTGACAAACCTGACACAAACAAGCAATGGGGAAAGGATTCCCTATTTAATAAATGATGTTGGGAAAACTGGTTAGCCATATGCAGAAAGCTGAAACTGGGTCCCTTCCTTACAGCTTATACAAAAATTAACTCTAGATGGATTAAATATTTAAACATGAGGCCTAACACCATAAAAATTCTAGAAGAAAACCTAGGCTATACCATACAGGACATAGGCATGGGCAAGGACTTCATGATTAAAACACCAAAAGCAATGGCAACAAAAGCCAAAATAGACAAGTGAGATCTAATTAAACTTAAGAACTTCTGCACAGCAGAAGAAACTATCAATAGAGTGAACTGGCAACCAACAGAATGGGGAAAAATTTTTGCAATCCACCCATTAGACAAAGGGCTAATATCCAGAATCTATGGAGAACTTAAACAAATTTACAAGAAAAAACAAACAACCCCATCAAAAAGTGGGCAAAGGATATGAACAGACATTTTTCAAAAGATGACATTTATGCAGCCAACAAATAAATGAAAAAATGCTCATCATCACTGGTCATTAGAGTAATGCAAATCAAAATCACATTGAGATACCTCAAAGCAGTTAGAATGGTGATCATTAAGAAATCAGAAGACAACAGATGCTGGAGAGGATGTGGAGAAAGAGGCACTTTTACACTGTTGGTGGGAGTGTAAATTAATTCAACCATTGTGGAAGACAGTGTGGTGATTCCTCACGGAACTAGAAATAGAAATTCCATTTGACCCAGCAATACCATTACTGGGTATATACTGAAAGGATTATAAATCATTCTATTATAGAGACACATGCACATATATGTTTATTGTGGCACTGTTCACAAGAGCAAAGACTTGGAACCAACCCAAATGCCCATCAGTGATAGGCTGGATAAAGAAAATGTGGCACATATATACTATGGAATACTATGCAGCCATAAAAATGATGAGTTCATGTCCTGTGCAGGACCATGGATGAAACTCAAAACTGTCATTCTAAGCAAACTGACAAAAGAACAGAAAACCAAACACTGCATGTTCTCACTCATAAGTGGGTGTTGACCAATGAGAACACATGGATATAGGCAGGGGAACATTACACACTGGGGCCTAGGGGTGGGGGCCTAGGGGAGGCATAGTGGGGGTGGATTGGAGAGTGATAGCATTAGAAGAAATACCTAATGTAGATGATGGGGCAATGGATGCAACAAACCACTACCGTGGCACATGTATACCTGTGTAACAAACCTGCATGATCTGCACATGTACCCCAGAACTTAAAGTATAATAAATTAAAAAAATTTAAAACATTGATGAAAAAAATTGGTCACCAAAAAATGGAAAGATATTTCATGTTCATGAATTGGAAGAATGAATATGTTAAAATGTATATGCTACCCAAACAGTCCGTAGAGTCAGTGCAACTCCTATCGAAATCCCAGTGATATTCTTCACAGAGTAGAAAAAACAATTCTAAAATTTACATGGAGCCCCAAAACCCCCTTAATAGCCAAAGCTATCCTGAGCAAAAAGAACAAAACAGGAGGAATCACATTACCTGACTTCAAATTATACTATAGAGCTATAGTAACAAAAACAGCATGGTACTGGCATAAAAACAGACATATAGATCAATGAAACACAATAAATAATGCAGCAATAAATCCATATATGTACAGGAAACTCATTTTGACAAAGGTGCCAAGAACATACACTGGGCAAAATATAATCTCTTCAATAAACAGTGCTGGGAGAACTGGATATCCATATGTAGAAGAATGAAATAATTCCTATCTCTCACCAAAAATAAAATAAAATCAAAATGGATTAAAGACTTAAATATAAGACCTCAAACTATGAAACTATTTAGAGAATACATTGGAGAAGCTCTCCAGGACATTGGTCTGAGTAATGATTTCTTGAGTAATATCCCACAGGCATAGGGAATAAAAGCAAAAATGGACTAATGGGATCTAATTGAGTCAAAAAGCTTCTGCACAGTAAAGGAAACAATCAAATAAATGAATAGATAACCCACAGAATAGGAGAAAATATGTTCAAACTACCCATCTGACAAAGGGTTAATAAACAGAATGTATAAAAACTTCAAGCAACTTAATAGGAAAAAAAAATCTAATAATCCAATTAAAAATGGGCAAAAGATCTGGATGGACATTTCTCAAAAGAAGACATATAAATGATAAGCAGGTATATGAGAAGGTGCTCAACAACACTGATTATTAGAGAAATACAAATCAGTAGCACAATGAGATATCATCTCACTCTAGTAAGAATGGATTTTATCCAGAACAGGTAATAATGAATGCTAGCAAGGATGTGGAAAAAAGGAAACCCTTGTACACTGTTGGTGGGAATGTAAAATAGTACTTCCACTATGGAGAACAGTTTGAAATTTCCTCAAAATCTAAAAATAGAACATATGATTCAGCAATCCCACTGGTAGATATATACCAAAAAGAAAGGAAATTAGTATATCAGAGATATCAGCTCTCCTATGTTTATTGCAGCACTGTTCACAATAGCCAAGATTTGGAAACAACCTAAGTGTCCATCAACAGATGAATGGATAAAGAAAATGTGGTACATATATGCAATGGAGTACCATACAAAAGAATGAGATTCTGTCATTTACAATAACATGGATGGAGCTGGAGGTCATTATGTTAAGCGAAATAAGACTGGCACAGAAAGGCAATCTTTGTATGTTCTCTCACATTTGTGGGAGCTAAAAATTAAAACAATTGACCTTATGGAGACAGAGAATAGAATGATGGTTACCAGAGGCTGGGAAGGGTAGTGGAGGTGGGGGGACAGTAAGGATGGTCAGTTGGCAAGAACATATGGTTAGACAGATGAATAAGATTATGTATTTGATAGCACAACAGAGTCATCTGATAGCACAACAGATTGTAAGTCAACAATAATTTATTGCACAGTTAAAATAACTAAAAGAATATAATTGGATTGTTTGTAACACAAAGAGAGGATAAATGCCTGAGGTTATGGTGACTCCATTTACCCTGATATGATTACTACACATTGTATGCCTGTATCAAAATATCTTATTTACTCCATAAATACATACATGTACCATGTACCCACAAAAATTAAAAATAAAAACAACAACATCATAACGAGGAGGCCAGAGCAGAAGAAATGGAAAAGGCACTTGTGAGTGTATGTGAGAGATCCCAGGGCATTCCACAGATAAACTGGGGCTTCTAAAAAGGCAGTTAGGACTGAGGACTGAAGTTTTACTTGAAGTTGGAGAAAGTTTTGGTGTTTATGTGACCTCTAAAACCCTAAGGTTTATGGTTAATTTTAGTTTTCAACTTGACTGGATTAAGGAATACTGAGATAACTGATAAAGATTATTTCTGAGTGTGTTTGTGAGGGTGTTTCTGGAAGGGATTGGTATGTGAGTCAGTGGGAAAGATTTGCCCACAATATGTACAGGCAGCAGCCAATCAGCTAGGGGCCCAGACAGAATAAAAAAGGCAGAGGAAAAGTAATTCCTGCCCTGACCCTCTCTGACCACACTTTCTTGACTTTCTGCCTTCTGCCATGGGATGACGCAGCACCAAGGGTCCTGCTAGATGTGAGCCCTTTGACCTTGAACTTCCTAGCCTCCAGAATGATAAGAAATAAATCTCTATTCTTTATAAATTATCCAGTCTCAGGTATTTTGTGATAGCAGCACAAAATAGACTAAGATACCAGACTGGTGGAACCCAAGGGAAAGAAGCTTACATCTACATTTATACTTGGATACCTCATGTTGGACTTGCCATAGGATCCTTTTTCAGGAATCTGCAAATAGCCCTTTATATCCAGGCTTGGTTTCCTTCCTTATCTAAGAACAGCATTACAAACAGAACAAAAGTACCTAGTGTTATGTGGATAAACCAGAAAACTCTTTGATCAGTCATTCCACTTATGTATGCCAGCCTGTTCCTAAACCAGGGATGGTAATGAAAGTAATTTAACATACATCTATAATTAATTGGTTACACTTTTCCTGCTGCTGGCAAATCATATTATTTTAGAAAAGTTCATGGAATTAATCTCCCAGAAGACAGATGATGTGAAAAGCCTTCAGAAATAAATAGTTTTGTTTACTCTCAAACATCTGAGTTTTAAGAACCAATTTTGTCTATAGGTCAGGGTTAATTTAGTGTTTCAAATTTGTCTTTTAGAAAGCTGTATAAAGTCAAATATCTTCTTCTTCCCAACAGATATACAGGATATATGTAGCATCATAGCATAGAAATCATTTTCCGTATCAAATGGTTCCTATAGTCTGTCAAGGGCAATAAATAAGATTTTTTTTTAATAGGAAGAAAATATGAAGATAAGAGATGTTATAAAAAGGCCTTTACATTTATTTATTCAACTTGACCTTTAGACTAAAGAGAATATTGTGTATTCCTGGAGTAGGTGTTACTGGTGTTTTAGAAGTGATTTAGAATAAAAAAAGTGTATGCTCATTAAGTTGAGGGGTGATTAAAATTTGGCCAGACTGCAAAGTAGGGTGACCAATTGATCCTGGTTTTCTTGGGACTTTCCTTTTTTTAGCACTGAAAATTCTGTATTCTTAGAAATCCCTGCAGTCCTGAAACCGTTGGTCAACCACCTAAGATTTCATAGAATTTGAGTTTAAGTAGATTCAATTTTGAAAACAGATGAATGAGTCCTTAAGGATGAAAAATAGATATCTAATATATGACAGAAAAAAGTTACCTGCAGAAATAAAGGTATCAGAGGATCACAGACTGCACATGATTCCCAGAATTGAAGTTTTGAAGACAGATTTAAGAGTTGCGTCTCAGTTAATATCCTGCTAGCAATGGAAGATATGATAAGACATGACTCAGATTCTTTGAAGCTTCTGTCTGCTTCTTCCATCACACTCTTTTTGTTTGTTTCTCAGAACATCTAGAACTGTGGTTCTCAAAACTGTTGCCTAGACTAGTAGAAATAGCACCACTTGGATGTATTAGAAATCCAAGTTCTCAAGCCTCAGAGTTACTGAATCTGAAACTCTGGAGAAACGGGCAGAAATCTGTTGTAGCAAGCCTGCTGTGTGATTCTGATGCATGTTAAATATTAAGAACCACTGATCAAGAGCAATCCTTCCTAATATTTTTTACACCATGGATACATGAAAAATTATAATTTTATATATAGCACATGGGGCAAGTAAGTAAGGCAACTTCAGGCTATAGTGAGGGGTTAAAGTGTCACTCGGCTTATCTGCAATCCATTTGGGACACGTGTTTCTGCATACCAGATAACAAGGGACTAGATGGCTACACCTACTTTTACCATATTCCTGGCGCCCTTTCTCCCTTGCGATACCAGCCAAAGCGGTACCTGTAACCCATAGTGGTTTCCTCCAAAGATCTGAAGCTGTTGAAAAATTCAACAGTAAATAATGATTTCATACATTTTTTGTGCAGACAAACCAAGAAAACTGAAATCAAACTAAGTAATAGATCTTTGCCCCAACTGAGTTTCCAGAAACAGAGAGTCCTGGGGCATTCTTTGGGATAACATAGTCAAGGAACAGTAAGGGAATGGACCAGTAGACCAGATGAATCATGCCCTGTTTTTTTTTTCCCATCTTGCACTGCATCTTTTTCTGTTTAATAGGTTCCCTCTTGTCTTTTCCAGAAAGAAAGTATAGGTTTGTCATCTTTTTCAGTGTCCAAGGGGGATTTGGCCTAAAGTGTCTGAGAGGGGGCCAATTTCCTCATCAAAGCTGGGAATTAATCTTAGTAACAACTAGAAGCCAAGGCAGGAATCTGGCAATGGGTCCTCAATGCCTAAGAGAACAATAGATTGGGACCACAGCTCAGTAGAACTCTCAACCGCTTGTTGTGAGGATCTCAACTCCAGAGAGGAATAAATGATTTGAACAAACTAACTTGTAATTCAGGATGGATGATGTCAATACATAACCAATTTGTGGGGAGTTGTGTGACAAAAACTTAGCCTTAAGCTAAACATTTGGATATTCTCACACTGAAAAGTATCCAGAAACATATTTTAAGTTTCAACAACTACAGCAGACTCTTTCCAGAGAGGCTTGAGTTTACTTTGCACATGGCTTTCTGAAAATGTATGTATCTCAGCTCCAAAACAGAAACTCTCTCCAATTTGAAAAGCATTTAGGCCCATTTAAAATCATTCAGCTATGAACTAAATTGGACAAAGAATGTCTGTCCAATTAAGAACAACTTCCAAAGCATTCTTTTCTTGTCAAGTCATCAAAACAGTATTTTCAAAGTCTCAATAGATCACATGCATCTTATAGGGTACTCATTGTTTGATCGTTTAAATCATCCATGATTAACTCAATTACGAGACAACTTTATTTCCCTAACTTTGGCTTTTCCAAACGAGGTTGACATAGCAGTTGCCTTTAAGTGGCCCTAACACTGAAGACTTTATTAACATGTAAGATCAAAGACATACACAGGCACAAAAATAGGTCAATTTCCACAAAAGAGCTAGATTCCAAAGCTGTGCTTCAGCCTAATATACGATCTTTTGCCAACATTGTTTTATTACTTGGGGGTAATTTTTTATGGGTATAGTGTTGATAAATATATACATTTTTATAAATAACTATATTCAGTAAGAATATAGTTTTATTTAAACCTTCTTTAAGAAGCCATGGGGCTTCAACAACATTGTAACCTCAAATTTGTCTCCTAGAAATAAGCAATATGACAACAGTCAGCAAATGTTATACTATGCAGAATTAATCTACAGGTATATGCCATCTGTGTGTGCCCACCTATTGTTATTTGTGGGTTATTTCCTCCATCTCACTGATAACTATGTCCATATCTGAACTTCTACTGTACTTATTGGAGGTGGTGGGGGAGAGTCTCTTAAAATCAACTCTTTTTCGGTTTTCCAAATGCAAATATGCCTGGGAGGATTTTTACTTGAAGTAATTTACAATAAAGTATGAACGACTTATTAGTGTTGCTCTCCTCGCCAAGAGAGACACTGAGTGTGAAAGGGAAAGACACCCCGTGCCACCAAAAAGGATGGAGGAAGGGTGATCAAAATGCTAACTTCTCAGTTCGGTTCAGGATCTGAGCTAACAAGGCACACCCAAATCAGCATAAGGCGTTAGATATTTTCACGAGGCAATGCATCCAAGTAAGATGACAGCAACATTCTTGCTGCTGCCGCTGGAACAACAGTAGCATTAAATATTTACTGAGCACTAATTATGTTCCAGAAAATACATTGCTTCATTGTCTCATTTAAATCTTATATCTCCCCACAATAGATTCTCTTATTACCCCATTTGAAAGATGAGGATATGGAGATTTAGAGGCAATAAATAACTTTCTCTACCACATATAAGAAATACATGGCAAAACTAGGAAATGACTTGGTACTCTGAATGAATAACTATACCACTCTGTGGGAAGCCAAGGCCTCCTCTCCCCAGGGGCTGTGTACCCTGTTTAGGAGACTTGAGTTGACCACCTGAGATGTTACGGGAAAATTTCAAAGGTTTAAGTTAATAGGAGTTGATTTGTCTTCAAATCAGAGCATACTCCAAATTGAGAGGGAGTTTGGCTCCTAGGATGGACAGCCCTCTGCTCTTCTAAAAAATTCCAAAATACTCATAAAGCCCTTGATTCAATCCAGAGCTCATAGAATTTGCTCTCCCTATGGCCCTTTTCCAAGAAGCTGTGATTTCCTGGCTCTGCAGATCTGGCTTCATTCGGAAACAGGTAGCACAGTTCCCTGGAACAGCCACTTTTGAGCACACTTTCAGAACAGAGCACATTTGCGCCTGTCCTAGACACTCACACAGCATAAGCTCCCTGTTTACACGTGGATGGTGTATTCCTACAAAGACTAAAACAACGAGTTGAAGCAATTTTCTGAAACAGTTCAAGGAAAAACTTCAGATGAATGATATTGATGTCTTTCAATATTTTTATTAGCCAAGTACTGTAATTGTCCAACTCCTGACTCTTCCTCTTCTTGACAAAAATTTTAAATTGGGTCCACAGAGAATATCTACCACTGTGAATAACTGTAAACAACTCAGCAGCAAGATGGCTCTGAAAAGATATGTCAGTGCCCAGATCCAGAAGCAAAACTGTTGGAGGCCTGAATGAAAGCATCCTCAGTTTCCATAGGCTGCAGTCATATATTCTTTTCTCATTTCTCTGAAGGAGAATTTTTATTACCAGATGCAAGTTGCGAGCAGAAAATTCCTACCTTTCTTTTAACCTGAGCTCTCCATCATCTGAAAGCAATACCTATCCAGGG
Organism: Aotus nancymaae; assembly: GCF_030222135.1. Classification (NCBI taxonomy): domain Eukaryota; kingdom Metazoa; phylum Chordata; class Mammalia; order Primates; family Aotidae; genus Aotus; species Aotus nancymaae. The sequence goes on from NW_026988460.1 coordinate 1,216,452, forward strand.
ATCCTTGCAGGGCAGGATGGAAAAGGAGTGAAAAGCTACAATGCCTAATTCAAGGTCTATACTCCTCCCTCTGAATGAACCCAGTACTTTTTCTCACAAGTGTGCTGTGAAGAATAACTAATGAATGATCATAAACCACCCAGACAACTTAGAGTGCAGTACAAGTGATGAATCCTATTTTCTTCCTGCGGCTTTTCTTTCATTTTGTACAGAGCGCAGAGAGTCTGGGTGTTATGTCTGTGCTCCGTTATATGATCCCCGTGGCTTTTTGCAAGTAACAAATAGCCCTCCCTGGCTAATACTCATATTCAGCCACACATGCTTGTGTTCTATAGAGACTGTTTTTATAGATGAGGTTACTGCGTGTGATTCTACCTTCTATGGTAATAACCTTGCAGCTTTTGAATATGTTTAGAGCAAGATAATAAGAAATAGGTCCCCAAAATGTGTTCCTGCTCCACAGAAACAGCCATGGAGCACAAGGGAAATCTATAAGAGTTTTGAATGAGGTGTCTGTCACTGTCAGAGTCAAGGCTGAGGTTTCTCCAGAATCTATTTGGAAGAAAACAGAACACTGCTTGGGGCTGACTACCTTGTTAAACAACAAAAGAGTCTCAGGACATTGTATAAACATAAACTTGCTCAATCTTTTGTGTAAGGAAGCATAGAGAGCAGAAAATGAGTCACAGAAACCATTTTCTGGGGATCTAGGTAAACAACCATCTGTGTAACCTCAGGGTTACAACCTTCGTGGGGGAAAGAGGAAGTAATAGTGTCCCTTTCCTGAATAGTGTAATATTTACAGGAGCACAAAGAACAGATAAAACGGTTCTTTGTTTCAGCTTTTGGATGTGCATTTTAAATTGTATAAAGGCCACAGATGAAATAAGCTTGTCAGGGTGCCTCCTATTTTGTTAACTCATCTAAGCTATGAAACTCATCCTAGTTCTGTTAGCTATGGGGATTTCATTTAAATCTATACTATCACTTTCGGTTTGAGCTTGGACGTGTAAAGAACTTGGGAGGCAACACACGCCTTCTTACAATAAGTAAAATATGAACAAACTGGAAATCAAAAACTTTTCTTGGATGCATCAGAGTAACACAGTTGCAAAACAAACTGTCACCCCAAAATCAGGAGAGATAGGGTCTTCCAGAGAGACATAGCTGAGATTGGCTTATCTGGAGCAAAAGCTAGTGCTGTAAACTGGTAGGAACATTTAAGCAAGGACACATCTTACGGGGGACTCATACCTTCATGGCTTTTACTTCTAGGAACCTCTGCCAGATTCTCACAGTGAGGATCCAAGATAGATACTCGGTGACTCTGGAAGGAATAGGGGAGAGTAATCATTGTAAATATGCCCAGAGGTGTCTACATAACGAAGTCTACGCAACAGGGGAAAAGAAGGAGACACACTTGTGAAAGTCACAGCCCCAGTCACTGGTCCACTAAATCACTGAGATCTAATTGGAAGGATACAGAATGTGCCCTCTTACCTACACTATGTTACCACACTAACAGGGCGCTGGTATCATAACAGCAGATTATGGTTGAGTTACAAGACACAGAATCTTCTGAAACAGAGTACCTGGGGAAGCCCAAAGTCAAGAGAGAAGAAAAACTCAAACAAGAACTCTAGAGGAATTTGAAGCTGCTCGCATCTACAGGCACAGCAAACATTACACACAGCTGAATTTCTGGCCAGATTAACATAAATCTTTACTCTACAGGACTATTTAATTCAGTTCCTAGTAACCAATAAGTGTTCAGGTTTCAACAATAAATTATAAGATATTCCAAAATGCAAAACAAACAAACAAGAACAAACCAAAAAACTACAGTCTGAAGAGACAAAGGAAGCATCAGAACCAGACTTAGATATGACATAGATGTTGGAGTTATCAAACAGGAAATTTAAAATATTGAAGATTAAGATGTTAAGAGCTCTAATGGAAAAGTAGACACCATACCTACAAGAGCATATGGGTAATATAAAAAGAGAGATGAAAACTCTAAGAAATAATCAAAAGGAAATAGAAACAGCATTAATAACCAAAACTAGAAATCAGAAACAGTATAACAGAAATGAAGAATGCCATCCATGGAGTGAAGAAAGAATCACAGTGATAGCATGGAAGATATGTTAGTAGAAACTCTCCAAAAAAGAAGAAAATTCTTTAAAAACAAGCAACATCCAAGAACTGTGGGACAATTGCAAAAGGTATATTATATGTATAATTAGAATACCAGAAGGAAAATTAAGAGACAATGGAGAAGAAAAAATATTTGAAGTGATAATGGCTGAGCACTTTTCAAAATTAATGACAGCCTAGGCACGGTGGCTCATGCCTATAATCCCAGCACTTTGGGAGGCCGAGGAGAGCCGATCACCTGAGGTCAGGGATTTGAGACCAGTTTATCCAACATAGTGAAATCCCATTTCTACTAAAAATACAAAAATTAGTTGGGCATGGTGGCAGGTGCCTGTAATCCCAGGTACTCAGGAGGTTGAGGCAGGAGAAACACTTGAACCCAGGCGGCAGAGGCTTCAGTGAGCTGAGATCATACCACTGCACTCCAGCCTGGGCAACAGACGGGGTCTCAAAAAAAAAAAAAAGTGACAAATACAAAACTACACATACAGAAAGCTTAGAAGGCACCAGGCATAAAGGCACCAGTGTAAAACATAAACAACCTGCTCCTCCACCAAAAAAAGACAAACAAATGACAGCTAGGCATATAATAAACTAAGTGAGTTAAGGACAAAGAATAAATCTTGATTTATTATTCTTTCAAGATTATAAGGCATTCCAAAATGCAAAACAAACAAAAAGAAACCAAGGCAGTGATCGGGGAGAACTTTGCCTACAGAGGAACAAGAATACAAATTACAGTGGATTGCTCGTCAGAAAGCATGCAAACAAGAGGAGAGTGAAATGAAATATTCAAGGTATGTGTTATGGGCTGAATGTTTGCATGTCCCCTAGATTCATATGTTGAAGTCCTAATCCCTTGTGCAGCTATGTTTGGACACGGGCCTCTTAAGGAAGTAATTAAAGTTAAATGAGGTCATAAGTGTGGGGCCCTGACCTGGTAGGACTAGTGTCCTTATAAGAGACACCACAGAGCTCACACACACTCTGTCTCCACTTGCATGCACTGAGGAAAAGCCATATGAGGATACAGTGAGGTGGTTATCTGCAGTCCAGGAGGGCAACCCTCACTAGGAACCAAATGAGTTGAAACCAAGTTGATCTTGGACTTCCAGCCTCTAGAACTATGAGAAAATAAATTTCTGTTGCTTAAGCCACCAAGTCTATGGTAGTTTATTATGGCAGCCCAAGCAGCAATACATTGCTGGAAAAAAGAAACACCAATCCAGAATTCTATATACAGTGAAATTATCCATCAAAAATGAAGAAGAAAGACTTCACTAGTTGAACAAAATGGAGAGAACTTACCAGCAGTCCTGTCCTGCAGACGATGTTAAAATAAGTTTTTTGGGTAAAAAAAAATGATATAGGCAAGAAACCTGGAACTATATACAAAAAAGGAATAGTATTGGAAAAGAAATCAATGAAGATAAAATAAAATATTGTATTTTTATTATTTTAAATTAATCTAAAAGACAAGTATGTATTGAAAGTAATATGATAATAGACTGGGCGATTATAGGATAGGGATAAGTGTGAATTAATGACAGTAATGGCACAAGAGGGAGAATTGGGAATATCTTATTTTTATGTACCTGCATTACATGTGAAACAGTACAGTCTTATTTGATGGTTGGCTTATATTAATTTAAAATATATTGTAAATTTGGGGCAACCATCAAAAAATTTTTAAATATAATTGATATGCTAAGAAAGGAGATAAAATAAGATTATATAAAATGCTCATTTGAAACCAGAGTAGTCAGAAAAATGAGAGAGGTAGGAAGAGAATAAAAAGAATAAAAAACCAATTCAATAATAGAAAACAGACACATGGTAGATGATAACCCAGCCATATAAACAATGACTTTAAATTGGAATGTTCTATAAACACTAATTAAAAAGAGATTGTTACAGTGGACATAAAAACAATTCTAACTATATGTTGTGTACAAGAAACCTACATTATGTATAAAGACTCAGGCTGAAAGAAAAGAAATAGAAAAAGATATACCAAGCTAATATTAGTCAAAAGAAAGTTGGAGTGGCTAAATTAATTTTAGACAAGGCAGCTTTGGAAACAAAAATGATTATCAGGGGCAAAGATGAGCATTATTATAATTGTAAAGGGGAAAATTCTCCAAAAACATCATGAAAATTTAAAATGTATATGCACCTACAAAGAGAACACCAAAAGCCATGGGGCAAAAGCTGAATAACTGTAAGGAGAAACAAATAAATCCATCGTCATAGTTGGAGATCTCAACATCTCTTTATTGGTAAGTGATACACTAAGCAGACAGAAAGTCATAAGATTATAAATGATCTGAACAGCACCATCAACGAATTTGGTCTAATTGGTATTTTACAGCATAATCCATCCAACAACAGCAGATCCTTCTCAAGTTCACATGGAGCAAACACCAACATAAACCACATCCTGAAGCATAAAACATACTTGAACAAATTTAAAAGAATAGAATTTATACAACATGTGTCCTGAGACCACAAGAGAATTAGACTCAAAATCAATAACAGAAAGTTGTATATGAAAATGCACTTTTAAATAAACCATGGGTCAAATAAGATATCTCAATAAAACTTTTAAAATATTTTTAATTAAATGAAAAGGAAAATACAACTTATGAAAACACATGGGACACAGAGGAAGTAGTTCTTAGAGGGATATTTATGGCACTAAATGTACATATTAGAATATAAGAATTATCAAAATTCTGTGTTCTGACGTTCTGCTATGGAAAACTGAGCAAAAAAGAGCAATTGAAATTTAAAGAAGCAGAATAAGTGAAATAATAAAAATTAAAATAAAAATCAGTGAAAGTAAAAACACAAAACAAAAGAGAAAATCAATGGAATTTAAAAACTGGTGCTTTGAAAGATTAATAAAATTGACAAACCTCTAGCCAGGCTAACCATGAAAAGAAAAAAAGAAAGACACAAGTTGCAACATCAGAGATGAAAGTAAGTTCATCACTATTGATCCACTGGATATCTACAGCATAATAAAAGAATACTAATGCACAGACAGCTCTATGACCACTGTGATAATTTAGATTAAAGGGAGCAATTTCTTGAAGGACACAAACTTTTAAAATGCACATAGATAAATAGATAACCAGCATAGCCCTATGTCTATTCAATAATTCAAATCAATAATTAATACCTTCATTAAAAAAAAAGCTAGACTCAGATGGGTTAGCTGGTAAATTCTAACAAACATTTAAGGTAGAAATTATACCAATTCTCCACAATCTCTTCTAGGAAATAGAAGCAGAGGAAACACTTCTAAAATATTCTAGGAATCTAGTATTACTCTAACCTCAAAAACACTTCAAGAAAAATAAAACACACATCAATATATCTCATGAACAAAAATGCAAAATCCTCAAGAAAATATTATCTAATTAAATACAATAATGTATAAAAAATTATACATAAAAATTAAGTTAGATTTATTCCAAGTATGCAAAGCTGGTTCAACATTCAAAAATCAATCAATGTAACCCACTGTATCAATAGGCTAAAGAAGAAAAGTTATGTCATCATATCAATTGATGCTAAAAAAGAATTCAGCAAAATCAAACATAGTCAGAAAACTAATAATAAAGAGACTCTTCCTCCACTTAATCAAGAACATTTACAAAATAGCTACAGCTAACATCATACTTAATGATGAGAGACTGGACAAGTTCCTCTAAGATTGGGAACAAGGCAAGAATATCCCATTAACACCCCTATTTAATATCATACTGGAAGTCCTAGCTATTTCAATGAGACATGAAAAAGAGAAAAAATGTATACAGATTAGAAAGAAAGAAATAGAATGGTCTTTATTTGTAGATGATATAATCATCTATGCAGAAAAACTGAAAGAATCAACAAAAAACTAACAGAACTAGTAAGTGAGTATAGTAAGCTTGCAGGATAAATGGTCAAGATAAAGAGTTAATTGCTGTCTTATATATTAGTAACTAACAACTGAAATTTGAAATTTAAAAAGATACTACTTAGTTGTATACCCACAAAAAGAAATACTTTGTGTGAATTTAACATGTTTATAGGATTTGTATGCAAAATACTCTAAGATTCTGTTGAAAAAAATCAAAGAAGGTATAGATAGAGATCTTCCATGTTCCTGGATTAGAAAACTCAATATTATTAAGATGGCAATTCTTTTCAACTTTATCTATAGATTCAACATAATTCTACTCCATAATTCCACAAGAAATTTTATAGATATCGACAAACTGATTCTAAAGTTTATATGACAAAAAAACTTAGAATAGCTAAAACAATAGTGAAGAAGGACATGGAGGAATCACAATACCTAACTTTAAAATTTTCTATAAACCTAGAAATCAAGATAACACAGTATTTGAAAAAGAATGGACACAAAGATCAATGAAACAGAAAAAGACTTACACAAATGTTGTCAATTGCTCTTCCACAAAGATGTAAAGGTAATTCAATGGAGAAAAGACAGTCTTTTCAACAATTAGTGTGGGAACAATTGGATGTCTCTATATATAAAAAAAATGAATCTAGACACAAATCTTACACATTTTCCAAAAGTTACCTTGAAAATATATCATATACCTAAATTAAAAGGCAAAACCACACATCTTTTAAAAGAAGACATGAAAGAAAATCTACATGACCTTAGGTTTGCTGGTTAGTCTTTAGATAAGCACCAAAAGCACAATACATGGAAGAAAAATTGATTAGATTTATTAAATTAAAAAGCTCTGCTGTGCAGGAGACATTGTTAAGAGAATGAAAAGACAAGCCACAGGATGGGAGACAATGTTTTCAAAACACATGAGATAGTTTGGATGCTGTCCCCTGTAAATCTCATGTTGAATTGTAGTCCCCAGTTTTGGAGGTGAGGCCTTGTGAGAGGCTTTTGGGTCACCTCAGGGGGCAGATTCCTCATGTTTGGTGCTGTCCTCACAGTAGTGAGTTCTTGCAAGATCTGGTTATTTAAAAGTATGTGTCACTTTCCCATGTCTCTCTTGCTCCTGCTTGTCATGTGAGATGCCTGCTTCCTCTTCACCTTCCACCATGACTGTAAGCTTCCTGAGGCTTCCCCAGAAGCCACCCATGCTATACCTAGAAGCCTCAGGAAGCAGTTGCAAGTACCATACTTCCTATAAAGCTTGCAAGAGTGTGAGCCAATTAAGTTTGTTTTCTTTATAAATTACCTAGTCTCAGTTATTTCTTAATTGCAATGCAAGAATGATTTAACACAGAAAATGGTATCAGGAGTGAGGTATTGCTATAAAAAGACCTGAAAATGTAGGATGGAATAACAGGCAGAGGTTGAAAGAGTGTGGAGGGCTCAGAGGAAGATAGAAAGATGAGGGAAAGTTTGGAACTTCTTAGATACTGGGTAAATGATTGTGACCAAAATGCTCATAGCTATATGGACAGCAAAGGCCAGGCTGATGAAGTCTTATATAAAAATGAGGAACTTATTGGGAACTGGAGCAAAGACCACCCATGTTATGCCTTAGCAAAGGGCTTGACTGCATTCTGTTCATGCCCTAGGGAGCTGAGGAAGTTTGAACTTAAGAGTGATGACTTGAGGTATCTAACAGAAGATATTTCTAAGCAGAAAAGTGTTTAAGACTTGGCCTGGCTGCTTCTAAAAACCTATTCTCAGATGCGGGAGCAAAGAAGTGACTTAAATTTGGAAGTTATATTTAAACAGAAAGCAGAGTGTAAAAGTTTGAAAAATTTACAGCCTAGCCATGGGGCCAAAAAAAGGGGGCCTTTTTGGGGGATGAATTCTGTGGAGCAACCACTTATTAGAGAGGTTTGCATGACTAAAAAGAGCTAAGTGCTAATAGCCAAGACAACGGGAAAAGGCCCTCAAAGGCCTTTCAGAGAAAAAGCAGCCCCTCCCATCACAAGCCCAGAGGCCTAGAAGGAAAGAAGGGTTTTGTTGGCCAGGCCCAGGACTCTGCACCCCTGAGCAGCCTTGGGCACTGCTTCCTGCATCCAGGCTGCTCCAGCTTTAGCCATTGCTTGAAGGGGCCCAGTTACAGCTTAGGCCACAGTTCTGGAGGGCACAAGCCATAAGCCTTGGTGGTTTCCATGTGGTGTTAAGCCTGTAGGCTCACCGAGGCAAGTGTGAAGAAGTTCTGGAAGCTCTGGCTAGATTTCAGAGAATTTATGGAAAAGCCTTGGTGTCCAGGCAGAAGTCTATTGCAGAAGTGGAGCCCTCACATACAGCCTCTACAGTGGTAGTGCAGAGGGGAAATGTGGGGTTGGAAGCCCCATGCAGAGTTCTCACGGGGGCATTGCCTAGTAAAGCTCTGGGAAGGGGCCCACTGTTCTCCAGATCCCAGAATGGTAGGGCCACCAGCAGCTTGCAACCTCAGCATGAAAAAGCCATAGAGGCAGAATTTCCCAGGTCTTTGGGAGCCCATTCCGTGCAGCAGTGTGTCCTGGATGTGGGACATAAAGTCAAAGGAGATTATTTTGGAGCTTCAGGATTTAATGACTGCCTTGCTGGGTTTTAGACTTGTGTGGGCCTATAGCTCCTTTTTTTTTTTTGGCGAATTTCTCCTTTTTTGGAATGAGAATGTTTACTAATTTTTGTACCCCACCCCCTTGTATCTTGGAAGTAAAAAACTTATTTTTGATTTTACAGACTCATAGGTGGAAGACACTTGGCTTGTCTCAGATGAGACTTTGCAACTTTGGACTCTTGAGTAATGCTGAAATGAATTGAGAGTTTTGGGGGACTTCTGGCAGGAGATGATTGTATTTTTCAATGTGAGAAGAACATGAGATGTGTGGGGCCAGGGGCGGGATTATGAGGTTTGGATTGTAATACTCAATATTGGAGGTGGGGCCTGGTGGGAGGTGTTTGGGTCATGAAAGTGGATTCCTTATGGCTTGATGGTGTCCTTGCTGTAGTGAGTGAGTTTTCGTGAGATCTGACTGTTTAATAGTGTGTGGCACCTCCCTCCCCCACTTCATCCTGTTACCGCCATGTAAAACATCTGGTCCCCCTTTGCCTTCTGCCATGTTTGTAAGCTTCTGAGGCCTCCCCAAAAGCTGAGTAGATACCAGGCTCATGCTTTTTATAAAGCATGCAGAACCATGAGCCAATTAAACTTCTTTTCTTTGTAAGTTACTCAGTCTCAGGTATTTCTTTATAGCAATCCAAGAATGGCGTAACACAATGTATTTAATAAAGGACTTGAATCTGTAATATACAAGAACTCTTAAAACTCAACAATAAGAAAATAAACAAGCCAATGAAAAAATAGGCTAAAGATCTAAACAGACACCTGACCAAGAAAGATATAAAGATGGCAAAGAAGCATATGGAAATATGCTAAATATAATTTACCATCACAGAAGTACAAATTAAAACAACCATAGGATACATACCTATTAGATACATACATACAACCATAAGATACATACCTATTAGAGTAATTAAAATGTAACAAACTGACAACATCAATTGCCAGTGAGGATGCAGAGCAACAGAAAGTTGCACCTATTGCAGTGGATGCAAAATGGTATAGTCATTTTGGAAGAGGTTTTTCGTTTTCTTGCAAAGGTAACAGAGGCTTACCATATGTTCCAAGATTCAAGCTCGTAGGTGTTTACCCAACTGATATGAAAACTCATGTCCACACAAAAATCACCATGTGAATGTTTACAGCTGCTTTATTTAAAATTGCCATAAACTGAAAGCAACCAAGATGTCCTTCAATAGGTAAATGGATAAATAAACTGTGATACATTCAGACAATGGGATGTCATTCAGTAAAAATGAATGTGCTATCAAGCCACTAGATTAAGGTTGGAGAGAATCATGCATGAGGTAGAATCTGGCACTTTGGAGCTGAGCTGTCCAGGGGGGCAGTGACTACACTTAAAATATGGCTAGTGTGATTGAGGAACTGAATTTTCAATTTAACTTAATTTAAAATTAAATACCCACCATGTGTCTAGTGTCTGCTATATCAGGAAGTCCAGCTTTAAAATATTAAATTCTGTTCCTCACTTCTGCAATTGTCTCCAATCCCAGATCTAGTGCCCTTTGCTTCTCTCTCCATTCTTTGTTATAAGGATCGATTTAGCTTTCCCCTCCTAGTTTTTATTTGATGCTCTGTTATGGTGGAAGGTGAGGATATGGGACAGGAAGAGTGGGGCTAAGTAGAAAAGTCTACTGAATAAAGACAGCACTCTCTTTTTTCATAGAGTTTTAGACACTGTTCTAAGGATTCTGCATGGATTCTTTTATCTAATTGTCATAAAATCCTGATTTAAGTATCATTATAATTATTTCCATTGTATAGATGTGGTACCTGACACACACACAGGTTGGCAAGTTTCACAAAGCTAAGAAACAGTAGAATCGGGCCAGGTGCACATTGTAAACCACTGTGCTATAGTGTCTCCTAGTATGGCCCTAATCTGTGTGGCCAGCAGGCTTGAAATGGCATTCATTTACCTCCAACACTACAGAGTTGGAAGCAGCAGCTTCTGGAATGTAGGTATATGAATGATTAGTACCTTTGTTCAAGTAAGTACATCAGTCCCCTGCCTCTCCTCAGAGTCTCCAGGAAGTAGGACATAGGACAGTGTAGGGCTGATACGGGCTTGAGTGTTTATAGTCTCTACGTGGTCTTTACTACCCACTGGTCTCTGAGCTCTTCTTGTACCAGTCTTGACTTCCTAATTTGTGATTGAGGCATCCTTCCCAGTGGTATCTAGGAGATCTAGCTCTTTATTCATCCTTCCCAACATTTCATCTGCCTTGAAGCCTGTGTACAATATACCAACCCAGTAACATGAAGCCCAGTGATTGCCTTCTTCCCATTCCACTGCCACCACCCTAGCTTATGCCCACATTACCTAAACCACTCTGGTCTCCTAACTCCTCTTTCCTGTAATCTACCTCTAAAATACACCCAGTAGCTGCTGGCTGGGTTTTCCTAGCGCAACTCAGCAACTCAGACTCTTGCTCATTTGCTTAAAGCTTTTACCTTTCCCCACTACATGGTAATAGCAAAGGTTTCCTACCTCTCTTAATCACTGGCCTTCTTGCATTTTCCCAAGCATGCTGGTGTATCTTTACCCCTAGAGCTTTGTATGCACTAGCCCCTCTGCCTGGGATACCCAAGTGGCTGGTTCCCATGCAGCAGTCAGGACTATGCTCAAGTTTCATTCTCTCAGAGAAGCCTTCCATGAACAGAATAGTGGATGTAACTCTCTCTTTATTCTCTTTTCCCCTCTGCTTTATTTTTCTTTGAAGCATTTATCATTACTTCACATTATATGGCAGATCCTTGAAGAATACCATTTTGTTCAATGTTTCATTACAATGTTGATGAGAAAAGTAATTGATTCTGTGGAGTCTGCACATTCTCCCCATGTCTATGTGAGTTTTCTATGGGTCCTCAGGTTTCCTCCCACATCCCAAGGCTGTGCTTGTCAGGTTAATGGGTGTGTCTAAATGGTTTCCATCTGAGTACGTGTGTGTGTGAGTGCACCCTGCAATGGGCTGGTGTCCTGTCCGAGGCTGGTTCCTGCCTTGTGCTCTGAGTCACTGGGACAGATTCCAGCCACCTGAGAACCTGAACTGGAAGAACTGGATAAATCGTTATCTTACTTGTTTTGATTAATCTTTTTCAAATGTAAGTATAGTTCACATTAATTTCCATGTTTAATATTAAATGTGTTTTGGGTCTTTCTTTAGAAGTTTGGCAATTTTGTGACCAGAAATACGGCAAAAGAACTTAACTCCTGTTGCTATAAGTTAGCCTAGGTAAAATTGCTTTCAGTATATGTAGTTGTACTTAAAGTCACACTTTCCAAGAATCTATCAAGGATATTAAGTGAGGGCTTACTGAATATTTTTGTTTTGTCTTTTTGTCAGTCTCCCCACTGGAATATAATTCTGTCAGGGCCCACATGCTGCCTGTTTTATTCACTGCTATCTACAGCACCAAGAACCATGCCTAGGCACCCAATAAACATTTGCTAAATGAATGAGAAAATGTAAAATATAAATCAGAACAGTTCTATTAATCAGACATACTGGTTACAAGAAACAGAAATCTAGGAGGGCAGTGCTCATTAATAACATTTGGAAGGGGAACGGCCTATCAGTATTTTTTCTCTAGAGTTGTATGCTTTGCCAAAGGCTTATCAATTTGCAGTGGCAGACTGTCATCTGGACAAAAAAGGATTAACAATAATTGCTGCATTCCATGTTCCTTTTGTGAAGATCTGCAACATATGGAAGCATCTTAAAGGTTCTGAGCAGCCCTGTAATAAAACTAGATTTGAAAAAAATTCTTAACTACGTATGGGCACAGAATTCTTTTTCTAAAGAGCTCCTTAGAGTAGATTGAAGTTAAAATGGTAGGCTGACATGGAACAATTCTACCTCACCTTCTTCTGATACAGACATAGTGTGTCCTAGCACAGAGATATACCTCTGTGGCTCACAATTTGTCTAACAGATGGACATGAACTAAGCCTGGCCAATTAGAGGACATCTGAGAATTAAATGATGAATCTGGGAAACAGACTTCCCTTGCCTCTCAGGCTGTGGATCTAAGGCTCTCACTTTTCCCCCCATAAGTTATTGGGTACAGGTGGTATTTGGTTACATGAGTAAGTTCTTTAGTGGTGATCTGTGAGATTTTGGTGCACCCATCACCTGTATATACACTGCACCATATTTGTAGTCTTTTATCTCTCACTCCCTCCCACTCTTCCCTCTAAGTCCCCAATATCCATTGTTTCATTCTTAAGTAAGGCTGACTTTTAAGGGGCCCAATCTATAATGTTTGCCTCATGGAGAAAGTCTGTTTATGGCAGGACAGGAGCCAACATAATTCTCAACAAGAGAATTAGCTGAGATGGAGACAAATAGAGGAGGAAAACACACATAATGGAGAATAATGGGGATTTAACAGGGATAAAAATATGGCATGTAAGTCTCTAAATCCAGTCATTCCTGAAGCCAGATCCACCTGTCTTAACTTTTGAAAATTTATTTAAGATCAGCTCACTAATACACACTCAATACCATTTTTACATAATGCCCAGTGACAACCTCAGCAGTTAAGCCTGACTTGTTGACTAGCCCACTGAAAATTTTAAAGGTCAGCACATAACCCAACCAACTGACCAACCAACAAGAGCAAATGATGCCCTTGTCTCTGAATGATATACAGATTTTTTCTACTCCTTCATGGATGAAATCTACATAGATTCTTAGCTTCCAACAAGAGTAAGATAATCAGATACAGTGTGATATTGTGCAAGCACATACAAGTTTAAAGTACACAACTCCAAGGGCTGTGGGTAGGTGCTGTTCACAGCAGTCTTCAGAGGCTCTTTAGTCTGATGAGCTTGACTATGCGAGTTCTCTACACCTGTGTTTCTGCAGCAGAAACAAGGGGAAATCTTCCACCCGGGAAAGCAAGACACTTACCTAATGCTTCTTTATGTCCTCCAACAGTGTCTTACCTAGAGAAAGGCCTTAATTTGTGTTTGTGGAATGAATGAAACTCAGGCTGGTCCTGTTCCTTATTAACATGGTTACAGTCAAGGTTGGCTTAAGGAATTTGTAATAAAATTTATTTTCAGCACATTACTTCATGAATGCTATCCTTGTAGATTCATATATATTCAGTGGTTGCTTTTGAGAAATCTAAAAATACCGTCCCTTGGCATTTGCCCTAGAACAGTGTGCTGCCTTGATGCAGCCATAACAGTCATACCATATGGGAGGAAACCTGCGTGCTTTCAAACAGACTCCTCTTTTAAAGTCAAGTCTGCTGCTGTCGCTGGAGCTTGCAGCCTCCTGAATCTCTTTATTTAGGTACAGCGTTCCAGGGCCATTATTTCATTTGTAGAGGGATTTTTAAACAGCTTGCAGTTTGGGCTTTTCACCACTAGAGTTCAACCTTGCTCTTATCTAGATGATTTCATATGAGAAAACTAAATAAATAAATAAAATAAAACAGCATCTCCTCAAACAAAACACAAAGAAAATTCCCTAAGTACCTTCTCTAATTCAAATCCTGACCTTTTACTACCAAGAGCCAGCTTTGTTCATGTGCCTTTATTTTTCCTGACATTCTTAAGATTTCCTGGTTGGTATTGTCAACAAGGATCAAATTCTTGAATGCCCTTATTTGGTTACAAGTAATTTGTCAATGCCTGATAAATATTTTTTCCTTTGGTTTGTTTATTTCTAAGTACAATCCTTAGCTGCAATGGCCTGGCTGATTGATGCGAGAGCATGCTTCTGGTCGGTGGATCCTGGGAGCTCACAACAGGGTAGTCAGAGCCACAGTGAAAACAACTGCTGCTCTGCATCTCATAGTTGATCATTAATTTTTTTGAGAAGTTTTTTTTTTTTTTTAATATAGCTTTCTCCTTTAGGTTTGGTTTTGATTTCCAAATTCAAGACCTACCTCTTTTTTCCCTTCCTTTGTACCCACTGTCTTCAGATATATTTCCGAAGAGACCAAAATCAAGCACACAATTTTGTCACAATTTTGCTAATGGTCAACCTATCACTCTCAAGACCTCTAAAAACTATGCTGTGTAAAGGATACATAATAATTAGACATGTATGACAAAATCTAACATTGGGCATTTAATATACGCTCGGCACTTTAGGGGTTTCTTTCATGCAAGCCACCTAAAAGTCTCATGAATCAGGGATGCTCCTCAGTCCCATTTTACAGATAAATAAATAGTAATTATATATATAGTAATTTTTTTTTGAGATAGGGGCTCCGCTCTGTGCCTAGGCTGGAGTACAGTGGCACAATCTTGGCTCACTGTAGCCTCCGCCTCCCAGGTTCAAGTGATTCTCATGCCTCAGCCTCCCGTGTAGCTGGGATCATAGGTGTGAATCACCATGCCTGGCTAATTTTTTGTATTTTTGGTAGAGATATGGTTTCGCCATGTTGCCCAGGCTGGTCTTGAACACCTGAGCACAAGCAATCCATCTGCCTTGGCCTCTCAAAGTACTGTATATAAATAATTTGACTAAGGCCACTCAGCTAGTAAGTGGTGGAGTGGAGAGTGAAACACAGGGCTCTACCTGAACATTGTGGTCAATGAGGGTTCTACATTCATATAGCCTGAACTTTTTGAAGGCACAGATAAAGACTATAGTAACAACCCTGATAAAAGGAGTGGCCACTGCTAGGCAGAACAGCAAGAAAATTGCAAGAGATAAGCAGGAATTAAATGATGAAACAAAATGTGTTAACTGGGGTTTTATAACAGACACAGACATCCTGTTCAAACAGCTAAAGTATATAGGCTCCATCATCTCTAATAACAGAGAACATGCTATCAACATGTAATGTGGTAAGAACTTCTCTCAGTCATACTGGCTGAAATGTTCACCGATTTTTTAAAAAGGAGAATCTTAAAATTGATCTTCAAAACTCACTATTTAGAATTTCACAATTGTGACAACAATGCTCAGGTTGGCTCTATGATGAATTATATAGGGTTCAAGTAGACTCATATAACCTTTTTGTTATCATTTTTACATTCTGGGTTAATGATTCCTGGGTCCCACTAAATGCTAGTACAAGTACTTACCCTTGATAGTCTATTCATTCATCTATTCACTCATTCATTAAATACTTACTAAGCATCTACTACACACAATGCACTGTACTGGGTGCTGAGAATATGAAACAAAACAAATCAAAACAACAAATAAAAAGCTCTGTCTACATTTTACATTCTGGTAGGGGAGATAGAAAATGAGCAAACAAATGAGTAAAATGCATACTGTGTGATGATGATAAATATTACATAGAGAAAAATAAAACTGGGAAGGGAGATAATAAATGCTGTTCAATTTTGTTTGCTTGTCTTGCAAATTGAAACAGGGTGTCCAGAGAAGGATAACAGAAATAATAGTAACAGTAATAGTTCTTCTTATTTTTTTTGTGAGACAGGGTCTCAATCTGTTGCCCAGGCTGGAGTGCAATGGCACAATCTCCACTCTCTGCAACCTCTGCCTCTCAGGTTCAAGAGATTCTCCCACCTCAGCCTCCCAAGTAGCTGAGTCTACAGGTGCACACCATCACAGCTGGCTAATTTTTGTATTTTTTGGTAGAGACGAGGTTTCACCATGTTGGCCAGGCTGGTCTTGAACTACTAACCTCAAGTGATCTGCCTGTCTTGGCATCCCAAAGTGCTGAGATTACAGGTGTGAGCCACTGCATCCAGCCTAATAGTAATTCTTATTATTGGTCATTCTAGGCAAAGTAGCAGCTAACATTAATTGAGTACTTACTATGTAGCAAGCCTCTTTAACTTGTATCTCATTTAATTCTCATAACCACTCTATTTCACAGATAAGGGACAACAAACACAAAAATCATGTAGCTTGTCCATATCACACAGGTAACAAAAGAAAGTTGCAAACATTTTGAGACAAAGCCCAGGTTCTTAATCCCACCAGCATGCTGGTCTTTTGGTATTCACTGCTGTATACTGTAATAGCCAACTTAAGAAATAACACTGAGTGAACCATGCTGATCTAATTTCTAGTCCTAGTTGTTTCATTCATGGTAATATAAAAATTAGCTGCTTATTTTTCATAACTCCTTAAATACAATTGTTATATGGAATATATTAAGTAAATTAGGATTATGGTTTATTTATATATCTAGAATATGTTCTTTTATATTAAAATATTTATAGCAGCTGAAAAAATGTAGTTTAAAATAGATTGACTATCCATAAGAATTATAAATGATAAATAAATAAATTTTGGTAGGTTGTGCATGCAAAGACAAATCAGCTAATGATAAAAAATAGAATAAAGATTATCTGAAGGAAGAGGGAGCGCAGGTAATATCAGGCATTCGAGATGAACTCACTACTACTATCAAAAACAGAGTCTAGCTATACATTTCCTAGCTGCTAAGATAGAGCAAAATACACACTAGGTTACATAATATTCATTTATTTTTTTGGACAAAAGAAGATAGAAAAGTATCCTTGAGAAAAACTTTCTTACAACTAATCCTTATAAAAGGTTCATTGGCTAACAGTGAAGAATATTTTCAGCTTTGCAGGAAGCAAGAACTCCTGCAAGAAAAAAATTTTACATCTTCTATAATAAATGGGAATATACATGAAATTGGCATTTTTGGAAGGGGTGAGAAGAAACAGCTGAGATAATATTCTCTGTTCTGCATACCTTATTTAACAGTGGGTTACAGAATGGAGAAATGGATAGTTAACAATTTCCATGGATTCTTCCTCAAAATATTAATTACAATAAGCAAACCTATGACAGGTGTTATGTCAGATTAATTTCCCAATGAGTAGAAATTATAATAAGACTAATCAAAATAACAACAGCTTCTACAAAATGACAGTAGCAGCTAATAACCACTACATACTTATCAGGAGCCAAGATCCATGTTGAATATTTTACAAACAAAATTTTATTTAAGGTTTCCCATAAGTTTCTGAGTTAGGCATAGTCATATTCCCATTTTTAAGATGAGAAAGCTGAAACTCAGAGAAGTGAGGAAAGTTTCCCAACTTGTTCAGCTTGTAAGAATCTGAGAACTCAGATTCAACCATGGTCAGACTGGTTCCAAAGCCTATGTTTTTATCTACTCCTTTGTGGTTACTCTACTACCTTTAGTATATTTATTCCATGTTTTTACTGAGACAATTGCAACAAGCTATAGCCACAAGACCTGAGGAGACATAAACATTTAAGATCAGAATACATAGAGGAAAAAAAGAATGTTCTCCACTTCCTACACAAAATTAATAAGTTTAGGAAGACACAGAACCATACAAATTACATAAAATCAGCTCTACTGTTTATCACGATGGACAAAAGAAATGAGGAGCCACTGCGCAATGTCATAGGTCAGACCAGGATCTCGCCTGGAATCCCAGGATATGAGGAAGAACTGTGACTCATGGCTAACTGTTGTTTCAGGACCAAGGACAGCGGCATACATCCCTTCCACCAGGGGGCAGGGTGGTCATTACATTGTGATTATAAGCTGAGCCTGATTCTCGGACAGGCAGAAAGCCAGCTCAATTTCTGTAGCTTCAGAATAGGCAGCCAGTAGGGCCAAGTGTCCAGTTTGCCCCAGATAAGAACTTTGGACCTCTTTAAATATTTGTATAAGCATCCAGTGGACACCTCAGCGTTTTGCATTTGGTAACCACAGTGTTAAGAGCTAGAAAAAGTGTAAAATACCAAATATTAGAAGAGCTTTTGGACAGTGCCAGTTTAAAAATGCCTCTCTTAGCCACTGTACTTACGTTGATTGATTTCATATTTACCTATGAACTGACTGCAATAAATGGTCTTACTAGGACATTTTTGGAACTATCCTTACCTAGGCTACGAAAAGTTCAGAAAAGGAAGTTAAGGGAGAACAGTACAATAAATGTAGCTAATAACATGGGTTTTGGAGCCAAATAGACATGAATTTAGACTTGATTTCACCACTTTTTCACAATGTGACTTTGAATAAATGATAACCTCTCTGTACTTCAATTTTCTCAACTATAAAATAGAAATGATAGTAACAGATATCTTACAGGATTGTTACGATGACTAAATGAATCTCTAAAGCACTTGGCTTGAAGTCTAGCACACAGGCTCGATGGCCACCATGATGATGATGAATCGGCTATGTGAAGGAAAAAAAATAATAACCTTAACATATGCTAATTTACATTACCCAAAATAGTTTATGCATCTCAAACAAATATAAGAATGTATATAAATATTCACTGGTTCATTTGCTCATTTATTTAATCATCAAGCATTTATTAAACATCTGTAGTTTGCTAGGCAAGGGTAATACAAGGACAGTCATTAAGAAGGCTCACAAATATTCTAGCACATAGTAAGAATTGCTTTAGTCAATGAAACAGAGCAATGACATGCATTGTTGCCAAGTAGAGGATCAAAAGCCACTCTATGCTTTGCCATTTGATATGGTTTGAGCAGGCTCTGTGTCCCCACCCAAATCTCCTCTAAAATTGTAATCCCCACATGTGGATGGAGGAACCTGGTGGGAGGTGATTGAATCATGGGAGTGGTTTCCCCCATACTGTTCTCGTGATGGTGAGTGAGTTATCATGAAATCTGCTTGTTTAAAATGGCACTTCCCCCTTTGCTCTTTCTCTCTCCTCCTAGCCTGTGAAGAAGGTGCTTGCTTCTCCTTCACCTTCTGCCATGATTGTAAGTTTCCTGAGGCCTCTCCAGCCATGTGGACCTGTGAGTCAATTAAACCTCTTCACTTTATAAATTACCCAGTCTCAGGTATTTCTTATAGCAGTGTGAAAAAGGACTAATACACCATACTTTCCTTCTCTCCCATAAAACAATGCACGATGTTACAGATAGCATTTTCTGCCAGTCTGGGTCTCTGAATGAGAATGATGACAATGTGCAGGAGAGACCCCAGCTGACTTTTGATGGACATAAAATGTGCACAAGAAATCAATTGTTTTTTTAAAAGTCATTTAAATTTGGGGTCATTTACTACCTCAGTACAACCTGGCCTATCCTAAATGATGTCAGGCTGCTGCTCTCAAAACAACCCACAATGGTGGAATCCATGTGTGAATGCAGACAGGTAAACAATCATGCAATGTTTGACCGGAAATCAGAACCTCTGGCTGCTAATACAGGGTATATCAATCATGAGAGGAAACCTGAACACATTGTTTGTTCTCTCTAGACTTCCATTACCTTACTGATAAAATGAATTGAAAAAAACCTAGATTATTTCTGGTCTTTCTCAGGACCTGCTTCTAGGGAACCCTAAGACATATGCTAACACACAGGTGAAAGCACAACTATACTCCACTGTCAACATGATGAAACCCCGTCTCTACTAAAAATACAAAAATTAGCTGGGCATGGTGGCACATGCCTGTTATCTCAGCTACTCGGGAGGCTGAGGCAGGACAATTGCTTGAAGCTGGGAGGGGGAGCTTGCAGTGAGCCGAGATCACGCCACTGCACTCCAGCCTGGGCGACAGAGCAAGACTCCAACTCAAAAAAAAAAAAAATCTGACTTTGAACCCTAATCTAAATGCTCATTGGTCAGACTCTCATAATGATTCAAAGGTGAACAACTCCACTCCCTATGGCAAACTGGGGCATGGAGATTTTTGCAGTTGTTCACAAATATGTGAAATCTAATATGTAGTCTCTACCATAGATATGTTGCCTCACTGTGGCCTTATGACCTCCTGGACACTCTGGAAACCCATTATTTCTTTCTTCTATGGAAAGCCTGGTTTGGTTTAAGGCACTCCGTTTTTGTCCTCCTCTAACTCCAGTGCTGGTAGCCATCTTCTCTGACTTTGAAGGTCTGAAACATGAAAACTAAATCTTTCCTGTGTGTGTTTGGGTTTATAGAGAGAGAGAGAGTGTGTGTGTGCACGTGCGTGTGTGTGTGTGTATGTGGGGTGGGGGAGAGAGAGAGAATGTGTCAGTAAAAAACAAAACAGAAGGATAACTCAATTTTCTCCTGAAAACCCAATGCTCTCTCTTTCTGAATAGGGGAAATAAAATGCTTTATTCTCCACTACAGTTCCCCAAAAGAAACAAAACTAATTAGTGTTGAGATGTGTGCAGCTGTTATTGTTGTTAAAACAAGTCATCCTAGATTATCTTGTGAAAGTTTGAACTTCATGTACCTAGGAACTGGCAGGGATAGAGAAAAAGGAAAAGGAAAAGAGGCATTAACTCCTTTTAGGATAGAATAGAAGACCTTTAAATATTACTTTTGCATAACAGGAGCTCAAATCTTCATCTTCAAGATGTCACACTCCCTAAGGTATTTAATTTGTAAGTAGGTTATTTCTTTATATACTAATCTTGGAAGAGATAACCACTTATATAGTGACAGAGGTAAAATGGGTCAGGTACTTTTAGTGGCCAGACCACTCTCTGAGAATAATTTTCTTGGTATATGTAATTAGGATGTGAGACTAGCCCTAGTAAACATTATGGTCACTTTAATAAACATGCTGGATACCAGTTCTCCTCAGGTGTATGAAAAGAAACCATCTTGGGGCAAAAAGAGTTACAATATGAGAGAGATTTCATTTTCAATGAGGTACCCTCTTTTCTCTTTGCACTGTCATACATAGCTTCCACATAGAGCCAAAATGTTAAATATTTGAAAAAGGGAGAATTTATATACCTGAACAAGTATAGTCAGTTCTGTTAATGAGAGCAGGCTGCTAATGATGTCAGAGTCACAATTTTGATCTGTATCCAATTTATTAATTTCCAGTTGATCTATACCTTTATTTTATCCCGTCAACCCCCTGCCGACATCTGTCTAATGCTCTCAAAGGGGTGACTAGCTATTTGTCTGGCTATCAATTCAAATATCACCACCAAAAAAAAAAAAAAATCAAAGCAAAACCCTTCAACAACATATTCTGCTAAGGATGGAACAGAAAATAAGTGAGTAGCCACAATATTTTTCACTGGAAAGATGAGGTTATAAGTGATCTGCTTACTGGTAAGGCGATTCATGCAATTTCACTGAGTTACTTATGAACACAATCTGATTCTAGTTGTCATGGCAACATATAAGAAAAAAGTGGGAAGAGTTCACGATTACATTTTCTTGAAATGATCCAAAATATTACTGTAAGTATGTGAATTCTGTAGAAAATGTTATTTAAACTTTTTCTCGGCATCTCAAAGCTGCTGCTGGATTCCAAGAGATGTCTGCCTGCAGCTGTTCAGGCATTATAATCCCCCTTTGTGATGAAAGCAGAAAAGCGATGAAGATTTGAAGAAAAATAGAAGTTTTGCTTCACACTCAGGACATCTTTTTCTAACTCCCCCCTCCACTAATATGGAAGGCATGAAACATTAAATGTCACATCCATGTCATAGTCTAATGCCATTGCACTGTAGAATCAAAGTGTAGAATTCTTTTGCCAAAGTGACTTGGGCTAAAAAAAAAAAAATCCCATTAACCAGAATGAAAGGTCAAAAACATAATTCTCAGTTTTCTTTCAAATTTTCAACCAAAATGAGGACAAATTGCGGGGGGTGGCGGGGGGGATCCTGGGATTTTAAGACATCATTTTCTCAGTATTCTAGTAGAAAACAGTGCCCTGAACGAAGGCCACAAAAAAACCATCAAACACTCCTTTATCGTATATGAATAAAAACTTATAGCTTCATCCAAGAAAGAAAACTCATAAAACCTTTTAGGAAGAGAGGTGTTGTATCTTCCTTTGTAATATTTTTTATTGCTATTGTTTTTCAGAGGAGAGACCTGATATTTTTTTCTCACAATCATACACTTAAAAATGGTACTATGAAAGGAATAAAGTGAACCATTGATCATTATTTTCCTTCCCAGCAAAACAGAACTCACTCTATTAATGATGGACCCTCAGTATTTAATTCTGGAACTCTCTTTCACATGCCTCTTATAATTCTACTTCTTGCACTGATGAGATTTCAACTGAGTTTAGTGACTGACAGTTTGTGTGAGAATTTGAACAAGGCTAATCTTCCCATTGGTTTACCCAAAACTGTCTGCAACTGTCAGCATTTCTGTGTGCAGGCTGCTGCGGGGGGATTCAGTATATACGTCCATCCACTTCTCAGCAGATACAAGCTCTCAGGTCACCCAGGAACATTTCTATTCCAACATGATGACTCTGTAGGCTTTGGTGTAAGCATATAAGCCAACACTAGGGTTGTAGGGTGCTGCTCTGTTCTTGTGGGAGATGTAAACACTCAGTTGTTCCTAATGTGTTATAGGAGACAGGTATTTGGGATTAGCTTTTTCTCTAGCCTGCTACTCTATAATTCAACTAGTTCATTCTCTTCTACCCTAAAACGTGAAAAGAAATCATTACTCCAATTTTACACCAGTGTTTTCCATCTTTCTGTGTGTGCAGCCTGTGTTCAAAAACAAACGTTTGAGCAGCACCCCTGAAATCAGCAGTAATTTCAATCTAAAGCTTATTAGAATAGGACAATATTTTGTGGCTTCAGTAAATGTGTCCACAGTATTGCTTTGTTCTCTTGGTCACCCTCAGACCCTGTCTTTTTAAGTAAGATTGTTCTGCTTATTTATTCAAAAATTGAGTGCTGGGAATGCAGTACTGTTGAATAAACAGACATAGTTGCTGTCGTCCTGAAATTTATGCCACGGAGATGGAGACAGGAGCTAAGCAGATAATTACACACACTGTTTAGCTGCATTGTGATCAGTTTAAAGGGGAGACAGACAAAACAAGTGACAAATTTAAATATTGTTACAAATAAACATTTTCTCTCTTTTCTCTCCTCCTTCTCTTTCTCCTTTAAAAAGCTTGGGGAAAAGTGATCAGTATATTCTGTTCACATTACCAATCAGCAACTGTTAAATACCCTGACAACACCAGATGTTGACTCAAAAATGAATGGCATCTGGTCTAGTACATGAGAAACAGCACATGCAAGTGCAGGCCTGGGCTCTTAAACGTGCCTTGAGACATCTCGGAGGATCTAGGGGAATTTCACGACAGTATTAGCAACTGGTACTCCACCAGCCTGAGTCCTCTGGGAATTTGCTGTGGTTTCAACCTCTCTAGCAGCATGTTGAAACCACAGCAAATTCCCAGAGGACTAAGGGACTGCTTTCTCTCACAGCCTTCACCGAAAGCAGGTGTTCACCAAAGCCAGCCTTGCACCCTTGTGACCATGGCACATTGCTAATGTAAGGTAAGGAAAAAAACCAGAAATAACATGTGAAGCCCTTGCCACTCTGAGGGGATTTATGAATGTCAGGGAGAAGAAAAAGCAACTTTCAAGAACCAAGCGGGGAATAAAAAGTATAGGATGGAGAATCAGGGGAGGTATGTTCTTGTTCTGGCTCTGTCTCTGAAAGGTTCCTGTGAATTCTGGGCAGTCCATTCCACCTCTCTGGCCCTCACCCAGAGGTGAATGAGTTGGCTAGATTACCTCTAAGAGAGACAGGCTAATGAAATGACTAACAAAACAGACTTTGGAGACAATAAGATTTGGACTTGCATCACTTCCCTCACATTTTACTAGGTGAGCAACTCAGGAGGGTTACTTAGCTCCTCTAAGCCTCAGTTTTCTCATCTGTAAAGTGGAGATGATTACAGAACATACGTCAGGATCGTTTTAAGAATAGAAGTAAATCAAATAAAGTGCTTGTCACAGTGCCTAGCTAAGTGCTAAGTATTAGCTACTTCTTTATAGTTTTTTAGAACATTTATGTAATTCCATTGCTTTATATGTAAATTAAGGTAAATGAGTAGTTGTGTAACTTTTAATGAAATAGGTAATCATGTAATGATATTGAAAAATTCTACTTGCCATTTCTTTTTATCAGTTTGCACTCATGAGGGCTGTGTGTGTGTGTGTGTGTGTGTGTGTGTGTGTGTGTGTATCAATGTATGCATGGGTGGATAAGGACACTTACTCATTTAGTAAGTATATACAGAGTTTTGATATGAAAATAACACTCTGCTAGTGCTATTACCATGGAGATGCAAGTGCAATGTAACTTTCACTTCTTGAAACATAAATGGGGTGGGTAAGAAACACAAAAAAAGAGTCTAAAGAAATAATCAAATGCCAAATTAGAGGAAAAATGATGAGTGCTATGGGATACAAACAAAAACACTCACACCTCACTATTAACTTACTGGCTTCGTAACAGAATTAAATTAGGACTTTGTCTAAAGAGATTAAGCATAAAAGTATTAAAAAAAGTCTCTATTAGACAGCCTGGCTCATAAAACAGTCCTCTGATCTATAATTAAAGGAACACTATTGTGTGTATATAGGGTATAAGCCCTTCTTCACTCAGTATATTGTATCACAAAAGGACAAAAAATGAAATATTAAAACTTATTACATATTAAATTTTTTGTCACCATTTATAAAATCTATAGTTTGGGGGCTTTGGCCAAATAAGATTGATCTGTTTGTATTATCACTTGATTAATAAAAATAAGTGTTTCCAAGATATGTGTTGGTCTCCATGCAGCAGAGATGTTTGCTGTTGTTTGAAAATATTAAGGCAGTATTATTTCCTCCTCAATCAGTGGTCTTAGCAATGAATTTTGTTTGATTTTATGACCTTTTCTACTCCCTTTATAATTTTAATGATAAAAAAAGGTAGCATCTGGATTTGATTCTACCATAAATTGCAGCTTGGTTCATGAACATGTATTGTGGTGATTACCTTCTCCCACTGTGTAACACTGACAAACACAGCTCAGGGCTGTCTATCAGTTGAGCCAGTAAATACTGAAAAAGGCCTGTGCATCACTTCATTCTCCAAACTCAGTGGGTATCTTAATTCTGAGACACCTGCCCACGAATTCCCAGTGGGAAATTCCTTGGGCCACTGCTTCAGTGGACCTTCATCTCTGATAAGGCTGTTTTTTTTTTTCCAGGAAGTATGATGGCCATATTTGTTTCAGATTCCATCTTATCACAAGATTTTATCTGCCATTCTGTGGAGGTGTAACTACATCACTAGGAGGGGCAAAATTGTTCTTCATCTACCACCCCAAACACCTCAGAAATAATTTTCTTTAAAATATCATAATTACTGATTATTTAAAACAAATTTTCTCTCTTAATTTATTTATATTATCTTTCAGTTTAGCCTCCTCCAGGATAACTACATAGCTGATCCCCATATGCAGCAGGAAAGTCAGGAGCTGAGCTGTGCCTGTTGCTGTTCTTGAAAAATGACTACTTATCACCAATGCCTCATCCATTGTCAGCTGTTCACAAATCACTACTATCTGTGGGCCTGAGTATATTCCAGACACGGTTTTAAGTCCTATACACTGATTATTTTGTTTGATCCTCCAGGGACGGATGGGGTGGGTACTTTCTTAAAATCTATTATTCTGATGGATAATGAGGCTCACAGAGGTAAGGGACTTGTCCATAGGACCTCAACTAGGAACTGAAGGCAGTGGCATTAAAAAACCCAGAAATTCTAGGGCTGAAGCCCAAGTTTTTAATCATTATAGTGCATATTTGCTTACCTCTACAAACACTGGCCAAACACTGGATCATCATCTTGCATTGAAATAATTTTCCCGTTGCATAGTTTATGTAATGGTGAAATAGAGAATAGACTCTGGGTTCAGACTGCCTAGCTTTTAATTATTACCCAACTATATTATCCATAAGGCCTTGAGCAAGTTACTTAATCTCTTTGAACTCAATCTACTCCTATTCCAAGATGGGAAAAACAACAGGATCTTTTTCTAAACGTGGGTGTTTGGAAGGATTTAACATGATAAAACAGGCCCACTTAGTATAATGCCATGTGCTGAGTGCTCAGTAAAGATTACTGAGTATTATTATGGTATAATTATCAAGTATTATTATTCAATAAAATAGGGAAGCGATACTCTGTTGTCAAAAGAAACATCAAGACATCTAATAATTTAGGGCTTGCTGGGTGAAGATTGTGAAGAGAAAACAGGAGAGAGGGCAGGCAGTTGTACATACAAAAAAGAAAAAGGCAAAATACTAAGAAACAGGTGCTAGAGAAAGCAGTTTCAGCCAAACCCATCACACAGCTTCCAGCCCCATGGAATTATTATGATTTCCCTTTCCTATTAAGGATTCACATCTGGAAATAAAGTTCAAATGCAGACTTTGTCAGAATGAGGGTGTGCAAGAACTGCTTCCACAGATATCTTGGCTGCTGTTCACAGCACTCTGGTTTTATGTCTCTTGTTTTCTCCTGAATTATTTATCCTGAGCATCTGTGTTACATTATCTTTACGTAATGTCACAACAGAAATGGGAGAATGGGTGCTCTTTTCTTGTTTGCCCACTGACAGTAAATGTACCCTGCAGCTTCCAGGTGTCTTTTCTGCCTTTCTTCACTCACTTATCAAGGTATCTCCCTGTCAAGTGGGGCACATACTGTCTACTTGGGGGCTGAGTGAAGCCAGCCTCCAGTCAGCTGGGGGATAACAGATGGTCCCAGATCCACTTAAAGGTAAGACCAATCAATCTTTTCTAAGAGCTCCACAGCTCAGCAACCATGATTGCCTAAGTAACTGATACTGCAGACTAAATTTTGTTTTTCAGCCACCGAAACACAAATGTCCTCTGCACGTGGGCTTGGAATCCCATGGCCCAGACTAAATTGAAAACTTTCTGGACGTCTTGACTATTTGGCAAGCTATTTCAGAGGTTCCCATCTAAAAATTTTAAAATGGACCTAGAAACAGTAATAATTATTATTCAACAACACTAATATGTGTTAGGTATTTAATGTATGCTAGGAACTAAGTCATATACTTTACCTTGACCCATTAAAATTTACTACAACCCTATGAAATAGGCATCTTATTTCCATTTTTAAAAGATGGAAGAAAATTAAGTTCAGAGAAATTAAGTGACTTGTTCAAGTTCAACATCAATTAGGCACTAAAACTAAGATTCAATCCTGAATCTCAGCCCATGCTTTTTCCTACTACTTTTTGACTAGTATTTGTATATGTCATGTCCTTTTTGATATGTCCTTTTTGTTTTAACCAGTCTATGTCTTTATATTTAAAGTAGTTTTCTCTAAGTGGCATATAATTGAGTTTCACATTTTATCCAATTACACAATCTTTATCTTTTAATTAGATTTTTAGACCATTTACATTTAATGTGATTATCAATGTCTGGGTTTAAATCTACCATCTTACTAGTTATTTCCTCTTTATATGATCAGTTTTTTGTTTCTATACTAGTATTTTCTTGCCTTCTTTTGGATTGACTATTGTTTATCATTTCATTTTGTCTCTACTATGGGCTCACTGACTCCTTATTTTTCAAGTGGTTGCTCTTGAATTCATATGACATACTTATCACAGTTTATCTCCAAATGGTATTATATTACTTCACATATTACACAGAAAAGTTGAATTTCTCCCTTTTTGTACTATTTTACTTCTGCAGTCTATAAACTCTGTAATGTGTTATTATTTTTGCTTTAAATATTTAGAGTATTAAAAATGGAAAAATATTTTTAATGGTTATTTTCATAGTTACCATTTTTGGTGTTCTTCATTTCTCATGCAATTCCACATTTTCCCTTTGCATTATCTTCTTTCTGCATGATAGAAGGTCTTTAAATAATGAGGGATTATTATTAAATAATAATAATTATGGAACCATGGGATTCCATAGTCTGCCTATGGCTGTTGCTATGAAGAAATTGAGTTCCGATGTTAGCATCAGGGGTCTCTATTGTATTGTACACCATGGGTGAGGTGGGTCACGTTGAAGCAGGCAGCTGAGTCACAACTGTATAAATGGTCACTCCCTATACCCATAAGCTGTAAACTTTGGCCAAAACATGGAATGGGGTCCTAAAGAGATCTTCATCAGAAAGACAAGTTTTGAATTTCCTTGTTCTTGAACAGTTCCTAGCTGAGAATGAACTCAGATTGCAACAGCATTTCAAGAATCCTTTCCTACTCTATATACATCTTAATGCCCTTTAGAAGCAGATGTCTAAAATGTAGAGGACTTCACTAGCCAGCTGGATGTTTAAATCAGCTAGGAATCCTAAAAATGTATATGTATCTTCTATAAAAAAGTTGTTTATCAGTCCTCCAAACACCAGAAACCAGCTCAGCCTTAGGATATCTTTCACTCAGGGGTCATCATTTTGCATGAAGAGCAGAGTCTGGAGCCAGGTATTGCCATGGCCCAGCTCCAAGAGCTAGTAATGATTATGATGGCTAATGATAAATAATATTAATGGAGAATTCGATAAGACCCAAGCATTGTTATAAATTTTTTACTATTAATGATTCATTTAAGGCTGCTAGTAACCCAAACAGCAGCTACTATTATTTATTATTATTTTCATTTTCAGGGCATAGAGTATTTAAATGCTTGTACACAGCTGTGTGGTTATTAAGTGGCAGAACTGGAATTTTAACTATGGAAGTTTGGCCTTAGAGTTCGTGCTCTTAAACACACACTATGTTGGAATGCTTCTAAGAAAAATGGAGCTCCCCACCTTGCCCAAAACTGCCTCACTTTCTTCTTCACAATCTCCAGTATTCTAGGTTCCTTTGCATACTGACTTTAAGGAAGCAACAATCACCTGGTTCTACCTGGTCTCAATGAATCTCATTCCTTTAGACAAAGAGGAAGGCCACTGAATCTCAATGATTCAAGGTCTCAGTTTTGGGTTCTCCATATTGGCCATGACTTTTTAGATCTCTCTTTCCCTGAGAGTGTGTAGAGGGTGCACAATGGTTTTTTTATAGCATTCATGTTTCTTGTGTTACTTCAGAAGGCAGGCCCTAAGCCTGCAGACTGAAAATTCTGGCTTAGCTGACCTTCAGAGCTCCAGCAGCTGAACTCTCTGGAAAACTTAGCCCTCAAAATAAGTGATACTTGCCTAGTAAATCTCATCACAGCTAGCACAACTTGCAGATTTGAGTCTCTGTAGAAAGCATAAGCCACAAAAATACATGGCCTCCATGGATTTGGGATCCTAAGTTAAACAGTCCATAATTTTTATTGGTTTGGCATTATTTGGAGGAGAGGCCTGAGAAATCATTCTTAAAGATGAGGAATTTCTATCATAGCAGCTTGGTAGTTCTGAAGACCCTTGACTTATAACACGCAGAGTCATAAACTGAAGTGTCTTGTATGCTACATTTATTCAGGAAAATAGAGATCTCAGTCTCTAAGGATATGAAGATTGCAACTGAAACTTATGTGAAGCTGCCTTTGGGGAAGTCTTTGGGCTTGGATTATGGAGACTAAGGCCAGGATATGATTCTGGACACAGCATGGGATGTCTTACATGAAAAGGAAAGAGAGATTCTGGAATCTCATTTCCCTGTGTTGCTGAAAGTCTTAGGACTCCTTAGGGACTGCCTGAAATTCAATTCAATGACATTCCAATTCAAATCCTGCCAGTCAAAACATCCTGCCTGTAATGTCAAATGACAAGGTGACCCTCAAAGTGGCAGGGCTGGTTTAGGGGATTCATGGGAAAGAAGAAAAGGTATGCCATTTGGCAAGCTGTTTGTTTGGGCAATTTTGCTGCCTCACAGACAGTATCTTTGTCCCAGAATGTCCCAGGAAACAGAGTAAAGCCTGGAGACACCCAACTATCTAGTGTTACCATATACTGAATTAGGATTCTATTGAATTTTCCAGCAAACAGAGAAAATAGTGTCTACAAATAGCTACGTGACTTTGGGCATGAGTGCTGGCACTTGTCATTAAGAAAATACCTCATGGATGGCTGAATAGGAACAGCTCTGGAGTACAGTTCCCAGTGAGAACAATGCAGAGGGTGAGTGATCACTGCATTTCCAGAGTTTTTACTGCCCACAGACGAGGAGATTCCTACACTAAAATGTGTCACAAGTTTCCAGCATGGAAACAGCCAGCACCGCGGGTCTCCACACAAATACTCACACAAATCTGGGTGGCCATTTCACCTGGTACCTGGAACGCCTGGGAGGCAGAGCCACCCATTCAACTGAAAAACAGTGGGGTGAAACAGGGAGCCAAGTGCGCTGGCTCAGCAGGTCCCACCCCAACAAAGACCAGCAATCTGAACCACTCTGGACTGAGAATTTTGCAGCAAGCACAGCTGGACCCAGGATGGTCCCAGGTAGGGGGAAAGGCATCAGCCATTACAGAGGCAATCCACCTTTACTGAGGTAGTCTGCCATTACCAAGGCAGTCCTCCATTACTGAGGCAGATCACCATTACGGAGGCAGTTCTAACTGTACCTCTGTAAACAAAACCACAAAGAAGTTCACAAAGCAGCTGGGTAGAGCCCATGGCAGCTCAGCAACACCTCTGCTGGCAGACTGTGACTAGACTACTTCCTTGCTGGGCAGGGCATCTCTGAAAAAAAGGCAACAGCACATCAGGAACTTATAAATAAAGCCCCATCTTCCCAGGGCAGAGCACCTGGGAAAAAAGGTGGTTATAAGTTCCACTGCAGCAGACTTAAATGTACCTGCCCAGCAGCTCTGAATGGAACAATGGAGCTCCCAGCTCAGCACTTGAGCTCTTATAAGGGACAGACTGTCTCCTCAAGCAGCTCCCCAATCCCCATATATCCAAAGAGATACCACATAAAGGAGAGCTCAGGCTGACATCTGGTGGGTACCCTTCTGGGATGAAGATAACAGAAGAAGAAACTAGCAGCAACCTTTACTGTTCTGCAGCCACCACAGGTGATCCCCAGGCAAGCAGGATCTGGAGTGGAACTCCAGCAGTCCTACAGTAGAGGGGCCTGACTGTTAGAAGGAAAACTAAAAAAATAGAAGGATATAACTTCAACATCAACAGAAAGGATGTCCACTCAGAGACCCCATCTGAAAGTCACCAACTACAAAGATCACAGGTAGATAAAGTCATGAAGATGGGAAGAAACCAGCACACAAACACCAGAAACCAGAACATCTCTCCTCCTCCAAGGAATCACAACTGCTCACCAGCAAGGGAAGAAAACTGGATGGAGAATGAGTCTGATGAATTGACAGAAATGGGCTTCAGAAGGTGGGTAATAACAAACTTCTCTGAGCTAAAAGAACATGTTTTAATCCAATGCAAAGAAACTAAGAACCTTGAAAAAAGGTTACATGAAATGCTAATGAGAATAAACAGCTTAGAGAAGAATATAAATGACTTGACAGAGCTGAAAAACACAACATGAAAACTTAGCAAAGCATACACGTTTCAATAACTGAATCGACCAAGCAGAAGAAACAATATCAGAGACTGAAGATCAACTCAATGAAATAAAATGAGAGGCCAAGATTAGAGAAAAAAGAGTGAAAAGACATGACCAAAGCCTCCAAGAAATATGGGATTATGTGAAAAGACCTAATCCATGTTTGATATGTGTACCTGAATGTGATGGAGAGAATGTTTCCAAGCTGGAAACACCATTCAGGATATTATCCAGGAGAACTTCCCCAACCTAGCAAGCCAGGCCAACATTCAAGTCTAGGAAATACAGAGAACACCACAAAGATATAGAAGAGCAAACCCAAGGTACGTAATTGTCAGATTCACCAGGGTTGAAATGAAGGAAAAATGCTTAGGGCAGACAGAGAGAAAGGTCGGTTTACCCACAAAGGGAAGCCCATCAGACTCACAGCAGATCTCTCAGCAGAAATCCTGTAAGCCAGAAGGGAGTGGAGGCCAATATTCAACATCCTTAAAGAAAAGAACTTTCAACCTAGAATTTCATATTCAGCCAAACTAAGCTCCATAAGCGAAGGAGAAATAAAATCCTTTATGAACAAGCAATTGCTGAGATTTCGTCACCACCAGGCCTGCCTTACAAGAGCTCCTGAAAGAAGCACTAAACATAGAAAGGAACAACCAGTAAAGAGCATCAACACAATGAAGAAACTGCATCAATTAACGGGCAAAAAAATCAGCTAACATCAAAATGGCAGGATCAAATTCACACATAACAATATTAACCTTAAATGTAAATGGGCTAAATGCCCCAATCAAAAGACACAGACTGGCAAATTGAATAAAAAAGTCAAAACTCATTGGTGTGCTGTATTCAGGAAACACATCTCATGTGCAAGGACACATATAGGCTCAAAATAAAGGGATGGAGGAAGATTTACCAAGCAAATGGAGAGCAAAAAAAAAGAAAAAAAAAAAAGCAGGGGTTGCAATCCTAGTCTCTGATAAATGGACTTTAAACCAACAAAGATCAAAAGAGACAAAGAAGGGCATTACATAATGGTAAAAGGATCAATGCAACAAGAAGACCTAATGATCCTAAATATATATGCACCCAATACAGGAGCACCCAGATACATAAAGCAAGTTCTTAATGACCTACAAAGAGACTTAGACTCCCAAACAATAATAGTGGAAGACATTAACACTCTACTGTCAATTTTAGACAGATCAATGAGACAGAAAACTAACAAGGATGTCCAGGACTTGAACTCATCTCTGGACCAAGCAAACCTAATAGACATATACAGAACTCTCCACCCCAAATCCACAGAATATACATTCTTCTCAGCACCACATTGCACCTACTGTAAAATCAGCCACATAATTGGAAGTATATCACTCCTCAGCAAATGCAAAAGAACGGAAATCATAACAGTCTCTCAGACCACAGTGCAATCAAATTAGAACTCAGGATTAAGAAACTAACTCAGAACTGCACAACTTCACAGAAACTGAACAACTGGCTCTTGAATGTTGGCTGGATAAACAATGAAATGAAGGCAGAAATAATGAAGGCAGAAACCAACAGTAATGAATACACAATGTACCAGAATCTCTGGGACACATTTAAAGTAATGTCGAGAGGGAAATTTATAGCAATAAATGCCCAAATGAGAAGAAAGGAAACATTTGAAATCGACACCCTATCATCAAAATTGAAAGACCTAGAGAAGCAAGACAAAAAAAACTCAAAAGCTAGCAGAAGACAAGAAATAACTAAGATCAGAGCAGAACTGAAGGAGACAAAGACACAAAAAACCCTTCATAAATGAATAAATCCAGGAGATGGTTTTTTGAAAAGATCAACAAAATAGATCACTAGCCAGATTAATAAAAAAAGAAAGAAAGAAGAATCAAAGACATGCAATAAAAACAATAAAGGGGATATCACCACTGATTCCACAGAAATACAAACTACCATCAGAGATTACTACAAACAACTCTGTGCACATAAACCAGTAAACATGGAAGAAATTGATAAATTCCTGGACACTTGCACCCTCCCAAGCCTAAACCAGGAAGAAGTTGAAACCCTGAATAGAACAATAACAAGGGCCGAAGTTGAGGCAGCAATTAACAGCCTACCAACCAAAAAAAGTCCAGGTCCAGATGGGTTCACAGCCGAATTCTACCAGACATACAGAGAGTAGCTGGTACTGCTCCTTCTGAAACTATTCCAAACAATCCCAAAAGAGGGAGTCCTTCCCAAATCATTTTATGAGACCAATATCATCCTGATACCAAAACCTGGCAGAGACTCAACTAAAAAAGAAAACTTCAGGCCAATATACACGATGAACATAGATGTGAAAATCTTCAATAAAATACTGACAAACCGATTGCAACAGCACGTTCAAAAAGCGTATCCATCACAATCAAGTAGGCTTCATCCGGGGATACAAGGCTAGTTCAACATACACAAATCTATAAACTTAATCCACCACATAAACAGAACCAAAGACAAAAACCACATGATTATCTCAGTAGATGCAGAGAAGGTTTTCGACAACATTCAACAGCGCTTTATGCTAAAAACTCGCAATAAACTAGGTATTCATGGAACGTATCTCAAAATATAAAAGCTATTTACGACAAACCCACAGCCAATATCATACTGAATGGGAAAAAATTGGAAGCATTCCCTTTGAAATATGGCACTAGACAAGGATGCCCTCTCTCACCACTCCTATTCAATATAGTATTGGAAGTTGTAGCCAGAGCAATCAGGCAAGAAAAATAAACAAAGTGTATTCAGTTAGGAAAGGAGGAAGTCAAATTGTCTCTATTTGCAGATAACATGATTGTATATTTAGAAGACCCCATCATCTCAGCCCAAACTCTCCTTAAACTGATAAGCAACTTCAGCAAAGTCTCAGGATATAAAATCAATGTGCAGAAATCACAAGCATTCCTATACACCAATAACAGATTAAAAGAGAGCCAAATCAAGAGCAAACTCCCATTCACAATTGCTACAAAGAGAATAAAATACCTAGGAATACAACTAACAAAGGACATAAAGGACCTTTTCAAGGGGAACTACAAACCACTGTTCAAGGAAATAAAAGAGGACACAAACAGATGGAAAAACATTCCATGCTCATGGTTAGGAAGAATCAATATTGTGAAAATGGCCATACTGCCCAAGGTAATTTACAGATTCAATGCTATCCCCATCAATCTACCTATTACCCTCTTCACAGCACTGGAAAAAAACCACCTTAAACTTCATATGGAACCAAAAGAGAGCCCCCATAGCCAAGACAATCCTAAGCAAAAAGAATAAACCTGGAGGCATCATGCTGCCTGACTTCAAACTATACTACAAGGTAACAGGAATCAAAACAGCATAGTACTGGTACCAAAACAGAGATATAGACCAATGAAACAGAACAGAGTTCTCAGAGCCAATGTCACATATCTACAACCATCTGATCTTTGACAAAGCTGACAAAAACAAGCAATGAGGAAAGGATTCCCTCTTTAATAAATGGTGTTGGGAAAACTGGCTAGCCATGTGCAGAAAACACAAACTGGACCCCTTCCTGACACCTGACACTAAAATTAACTCCAGATGGATTAAAGACTTAAACATAAGACCCAACACCATAAAAACCCTAGAAGAAAACCTAGGCAAAACCATTCAGGACATAGGCATAGGCAAGGACTTCATGACTAAAACACCAAAAGCATTGGCAACAAAAGCCAAAATAGACAAATGGGACCTAATCAAACTCCAGAGCTTCTGTATAGCAAGAGAAACAATCATTAGAGTGAACTGGCAACCAAAATGGGAAAAAATTTTTGCAATCTACACATCTGACAAAGGGCTAATATTCAAAATCTACAAAAAACTAAAACAGATTTACAAGAAAAAAACAAACAAATTTATTCAAAAGTAGGTGAAGGATGTGAGCAGACACTTTTTAAAAGAAGACATTTATGAGGACAATAAACATATGAAAAAATTCTCATCTTCACTGGTCATTAGAGAAATGCAAATCAAAATTACATTGAGATACCATCTCATGCCAGTTAGAATGGCAATCATGAAAAAATCTGGAGACAACAGATGCTGGGATGTGGAGAAATAGGAACACTTTTATGCTGTTGGTGGGAGTCTAAGTTAGTTCAACCATTGTGGAAGCCCATGTGGTGGATTCCTCAAGGACATAGAAATAGAAATTCCATTTGACCCAGCAATCCCATTACTGGGATTGCTTATAAAGACACATGCACATGTATGTTCATTGCGGCACTGTTTACAATAGCAAAGACCTGGAACCAACCCAAATGCCCATCAGTGATAGATTGGACAAGGAAAATGTGGCACATATACATCATAGAATACTATGCAGCCATAAAAAATGATGAGTTCGTGTCCATTTTAGGGACATGGATGAATCTGAAAACCATCATTCTCAGCAAACTGACACAAGAACAGAAAATCAAACACCACATGTTCTCACTCATAGGCGGGTATTGAACAATGAGAAAACATGGACACAGGGAGGGGAGCATCACACACTGGGGTCTGTTGGGGGGACTAGGGGAGGGACAGCTTGGGGTAGGGAGGTTAGGGAGGGATAACATGGGGAGAAATGCCAGATAATAGGTGACGGGGAGGTGGAGGCATCAAACCACATTACCATGTATGTACCTATACAACAATCCTGCATGATCTGCACATGTACCCCCAGAACCTAAAGTACAATAATTATATGTATATAAAATTTATATATATAAAAATACTACTTCATTATCTTTGATTCTTACACCTTTCTGAGATGCTTGGTATGGAGAAGGGAAAATGTATGTCATGATATTTATTCTGTCATTATTTGCTCCATAAGCTATGTAACCCCAAATTAATGTTGTCTATTAAGCTGTTGTGACTCTGATGTAATCCTTCCTGTTATGGTAATAAGATTTTTTTTAAAAAAATATATGATACATGATACAGGATTTGAGTGATCATGTTTGGTGACCAAGGTCATTAAAAGAAAACAGTAATGTTCCTGGACTTGGACAAGAAAAGCCTGAGATCCTTACTTTAGTGGCCTCACATACCAAAATACTGAAAAAATAAACTTACTAAGAAACATGTGGCCCTTCTGTCAATCGGGAGTCAGCCCTGCAGAATGTTGCAGCATGATCCATAAGTTTAATCATTCCCTCTTGGGGATGATCCTATTCAGGCCCAGAAAATGCTTCTGCACATCTCCAATGTACTCAAACAAAAGATTATTTCTACCAAATATCATAAAGAGGTATGGGTTGAGCAGCCTAGATGGAATTGGAGATTGTTATTCTAAGTGATGTAACTCAGGAATGGAAAACCAAACATTGTATGTTCTCACTCATAAGTGGGAGCTAAGCTATGAGGACACAAAGGCATAAGAATGACACAATGGACTTTGTGGACTCAGGGGGAAGGGTAGGAGGGGGCTGAGGAATAGACTAC
The DNA here is from genome assembly GCF_030222135.1 of Aotus nancymaae. Classification (NCBI taxonomy): domain Eukaryota; kingdom Metazoa; phylum Chordata; class Mammalia; order Primates; family Aotidae; genus Aotus; species Aotus nancymaae. The sequence goes on from NW_026988460.1 coordinate 1,253,913, forward strand.
ATATTGGGTACAGTGTACACTGCTTGGCTGATGGGTACACCAAGATCTCAGAAATCACCACTGAAGAACTTACTCATGTAACCAAACACCACCTGTTCCCCCAAAAACGTTTATAAATGCAGTCAAGATCATTTAATTAAAAGAGAACATAAGATTTTAGTTTTTAAAAATAATTCAGTTGAAATGTATAATTATAATTACTACTCTGACTTTCAATTTTAACAAATACTTCTGAATAATTAAAAAATAGCTTTTTTGAAAACAGTTAACAATGACTTCAAGTTCAATTTGTACCATTTAATTTGCATTTTTGATGAAATATATTAAACATGTAAGTAGATTGAATACTATTCCATTTAATTTTCTAATCCTTTAGATTATCATCGTCAATAGAACATAAAATAAGTAAAAACTATGATTATGGCAATATAATTAGTAATTTTGCTAAAATGAAGGTCAAAACAATTTTGCAATAAATATGTAATCATAGAAGAATTATGTCCTGATTTTATTACTCATCTAAACATCACTATCTTAATAACAGAATACCCAGAATAGAACTTAGTAACAATTAAATTCAGTTACCTTTAATATTTGGCAAACTATTAGTCACAAAAGAAAGATAGCTTTACACATATTTTTTTTTGCATAATGAAGTTATATTTGCCAAGGTAGAAAGATAGAATTAGTTTTGTTTAATAGTTTGTTAGATGAATTTATAACTTCTAAACATTTAGAGTTATTGTATATGGGCTTCCATTTATTCTCTTGCCCCACGACCCACAAATGTCAGGCTCATAACTGAGGGAAACAAAAATTCTTTCCAAAGTCACAATTTGTGACGTACGTCTCTTGAGGAGGGAGTATTTACAGTATTGCCTCCTAGATTCATCCTCAGCAAAAACTTTTACTTGGCATGACCAGTTCTATTTTTATAGTTAAAGAGCTGTGGACCTTGATTCACTCTCCAATTAACCTTGGCAAACTTAGACGATGTGGGGAGTTTGAAGAACTTATAACTCATTTCTGCACACACCACCCATGAATCCAGTTCACAGATCTGTCACTGATCTTGCACAGCCCCAGGAGCCTGCTCTGCTGCTGTCCTCCTCAGACCAAACTGGGTCTCTAGCCCTTTTCAGAGTCCTCCTCCTTCCTTTTCTACTCTGGACCTTTCTCTACCTCAGCCTCCTCTACAACATCAAAATTCTCCTACTTTCTTTCCCATTCCTCCTGGGCTTGCTGTCTTCCTGGCATTAAGATTTTCCCACGTCCAGAGTGAGCTCATTAAATCTCTTGTCTTGGAAAGGAGCAAGTGGAGAATAACAGAGAGAGTTTGAAGCTCTATCTCAGAGCAGAAACATGGCAGTTAACATTGGACTCAGGGAAGTAAGTACCCTGAGGCAAGAGGAGAATGGTCCGTGTATCAGTTTCCTTTGCTCCACAATGAAGGTTGAAGGCAGAGATGTGCAGAATCCCAGCTGTGTACTTCCTTGTTACTGGAGTTACTGTAACAGAGCAGTTTGTAATTACCTAAGTGGCAGGATTATTTATCTATTAATTTGTATTTATTTTTGCTGTAGTTTTCCCTTGACCCATTCCAAGCAAGTAGCCAGTCTTTGTATTCTTTGTATTGGGGGATTTTGCAGGGTCCAGTAAGAAACAGCAGGAAGTTGACTCTCTTTCTTTTCCTTCTGTGAAAGCTTGAGCTCAGCAAAAATATGATGTTAGGTATTTCTGGGGAAGAGGATGGGGAGTTAGCTGTTTTTGAGGATGGCAGGGAAAGAAAGACAGGGTTTTTTCCCCCATCCCCTGACTGGAAAGTGGATGCAAGACAGGAGGCTCCATGAGCACTGGGGACTGTGTCCTGCTCTGTGACAGTTTCTTATAGATAGACCCATAGTTTTAAGGGCATGGCTCTCACGTAAGTTTAAGAAAATTGAACTCTAGCTCAATTCTCATTCTTGCCTGGGCCTCCCAAACACAACAAAGTTGCTGGTTTTAAGCAACCTTGTGCATGTTGACAATGAACACAGCAATAGTAACTGTTATGGACCAAAAAACTGGTGCCTTGACACAAGATGAGGGTGCAGGGAACTTCGACAATGACTAAGAGACTGCATTTTCAGTTAGCCCAGTGGAATCATGGCTCATGGTTTAATGTAAGGTTTTTTTAAAAAATAACTTTTAGCTTTGGAATAATTTTAGATTTACAGAAAAATTGCTGAGTACAGAGAGTCCCCAATATATACCTCACCCAATTTCCCTATCGCTATCATTTTATATTACCATGGGACATATGTCAAAACTAAGAAACTGACACTGATATGTTACTATTAACTAAATTCCAGACTTTATTTGGATTTCACCAGTTTTTCCACTGACATCCCCTTTCTGTTCCAGGATCCCATCAAGGGTACCACCTAGCATTTTGTTGTCATGTCTCCCCATCTCTCCTGGCCTGTGGTAGTTTCTCAGTCTTTCATGTTTTTCATGACCTTGACAGCCTTGATGAGTACTAGCCAAGTATTAATAGAAACTCCCTCAATGTGAGTTTGTCTGATGCTTTTCTTGCAATTACACTGGGAATGTGGATTTTTGGAACAAATATCACCAAGGTGAAGTGGTCTTTTCATTCTGTCATCTCAGGGGCTAAAATTATTTTCTTTAAAACAAGGAAAACTGGCAATTCTCACACATTAGAATTTGTAGGTAAAGATTCATAGTTGTCATTTAAACATTCAAATACAAATGAAGTTTAGACCACTGTCACCTAAGAGAATCATAACTCTAAGTATTGCAATTGAAGGAGAATTCAGCAGCTCTTGCCTTTCCTCTAGGTTGGTCAATATTTCCATCAACCTCCTAACAAACGTTCTTCTGTGTTCTGCTGTGATTCTGGGACTTGTTTTTTGTTTCTGTTTGTTTTCTGAGATGGTGTTTCGTTCTTGTTGCCCAGGCTGGAGTGCATGGTGTGATCTCAGTTCACTGCAACCTCTACCTCCCGGGTTCAAGCAATCCGCCTGCCTCAGCCTCCCAAGTAGCTGGGATTACAGGCATGTGCCACCATGCCCAGATAATTTTTGTATTTTTTTTTAGTAGAGATGGGGGTTCACCACATTGCCCAGACTGCTCTCAAGCTCCTGACCTCAGGTGATCTGCCCATCTCGGCCTCCCAAAGTGCTGAGATTATAGGCGTGAGCCACTGCACCTGGCCTCTGGGACTTGTTTAAATAAGGATTTCTTAAGTATTTGAGGGAGTCTTGTGAAATCTGGTTTAAAATCAAGTTCCTTGCTCTCTATACTTTCCATACTGCTCTGGCTAAATATAATTAGTCTTATTTGCATTTTTGTGATTTTTTTAAAATACATAAAGCAACAGCATACTATGTTCCAGAGGCTCAAACCAGCATTCTCTCATGTGGTTTCTAGCTTACAGGAACTCATTCATAATAACACATCTAGACTGGGTTTTAATAGTGTGGAATGAATTTGGAATTCATAATAAGAACCACAAGAAGGATAGTTATCAAGGTCATTAAAAAATAATTATTTCTTTCCTCATTTTCACCACAACTTTCAGCCCTCAGCACATCCAGGTCACCATGTAGGCATTAATCAAAATGTTTCCTCTAGCCTTGCTGGAAATTCTGACCTGAGGATAATGATTGATGGTCCCTTCCTGGGGATTGGATGGCTGTCCCCTGGAGAAGCTGGACATCTGACCGGGGCAGAGAGCATTCACAAGGCATTCACAACTCTCCCACAGCGGGTGCACATCTGTTCCATCAGGATGACATCCTCCTTTCTTTGTCACAGTTACTTACTCTTATAAAACAGTTCCTGGATGTTGACATTCTTCTTCTTTGATCGTATAGAAATCTAGAGACTTCACAGAATAGTTGTTGGCTTTTTAACAATTACTTCAAATAGAAATATTCTGCTGGTCAACAAATGCTAAGACTGACGGTCTTTAAATAGACATGTTTTGGCATGCAATGATGGAGTTATTAAAGTAAAAGACGTCCAGGAGGTTGCAGGTACATTTACTTCAGCTCTGTCCCACAAAGCAGTGGTTCAGTATACTACTGGTTAGTTTGGGAGCAAGGCTACCATCTTTTTGTTTTTCTCAGCCAAATAAGAAGTTACACAACACTCTACCCTTTCCTCTGTTGGAAGTAGGATTTCTGTTCGCTCCACAGTGGAGTTTTTACCATAAATATCTTTCCCTTTACTTATGTTTTCATTCACAATGAATAGTTTGATAATGTTCTAAAGGAGAAAAACATAAGGGATCTGTGTATGGTTAAAACACCCAATGGACATCAAAATGCAAGTTTCATTGCAGTCAGGCCCAGGTGAGTCAGGCTAGCTTTGGGCAGAGATAACAAATCTTAAGAATGGGGAGGAGATAACTATACCAGTGAATCAACCTTTAATTGTAGGCTGATTGTAGATAATAAATCAGTTAACCTGTTCATTTCCACAAATGCAAATCCTATGCTAAATAAGGTTGGCTTATACTAATGGGTCTGCCAAGTACAATTTAGGTGGAACCACTAACACAAACATAAAATAAAAATTCACATTTAATTTTGTTTTCTAAAGATGTGGAAGGAACTGTATGGTCCATGCTCAAGCACAATTTATAATTGTCCATGATATCACTTTCATTAACACGGGTCAATAGAGCTAGAATGTAACACCTGCACAGCATCAGCAATGCAGTAAACGTATCTCTTGAAGGACAAGATCTGAATCTGATAGGATCACTGTTTTCCTCACTGACTGTCACTTTGGAGGTTTTCAGGACTATTCCTTGCAAGCTAAGCAAATAGGAAGAATGTCATGATCAAAGTCAGCTCTCCCAAGTTTCTCTTTTTTATTTAATACTGCTGATATGTTGTTCAAAAAGAGCAAAATGCCGAGGCTTAAGGTCACTTGAGGTCAGGAGTTTGAGACTAGGCTGGCCAACATGGTGAAACCCAGTGTCCACTAAAAATACAAAACTTAGCTGAGTGTCTGGTGCATGCTTGTAATCCCAGCTACTCAGGAGGCTGAGGTGGGAGAATCGGTTGAACCCGGGAGGTGGAGGTTGCAGTGAGTTGAGATCACACCACTGCACTCAAAATGGCAAGCTGATCAGAGAAATGTTGTAAAATGCCCTGATTATGGTCCATTTCAATGCTATAGTGCTTTATATGCATTATCCCCATTTTAGAGACAAAGAAACCAAGGTGTAGGAAGGTAGAATCATTTGCCCAAAGTCATAGTTAGTAAGTGGTGAAGTCATAATTCAAACCCAAAGAATTTGACTCTAGCACCCAAGTGCTTACTATGCATCTTTCTCCCTCTTTTTTCTGATCTGGAAAAGATTGCTAAGATAAAATGTTTGAGATAAACCTAGATTAAAATCATTGACAGGAAAGAAAACAAATCATGAAATAATCGGACGTTACAAAGTTGGGTCATAAATGAACTTGCCAGCACTGAGTAGAAACAGAATTAATTGTCTCAATTGATTGGACTTCAGCTATGTGTTGAAAGCTGTCATTATGCTTAATGATACTTGCAATTTGGTCCTTATCTCCTTCCAATTTTATACGTAACTTTCAGATCAACTGCGTTAGATACACTGGCTCCTCTTTGACTGCAGAAGTACCAGGCCAACAACTTGAGGAGCTATTGGAGCCACAGTTGGGCAAAAAGAGAACTGACTTCAGCTCATGAGCTGGCTTGTATCTGTGTGAGAAGAATGGAGGACCGGGTCGGAAGATTTACATCGCTTTTCCTTTCACTGTCTTCTCTGAAATCTATCAATTCTAGCCTCTTCTCTGGAATTATGCTTTACTTTGCTGTTCTCTGGCAAGTCCAGACACAACACTTTTACCTTCTTCCTGAATGGCAAAATACTTTTCTGAAATGCCTCAACTGTTACTTATTTATCCATCCATCCCTGCCTCCCTCTATCCATTCTTCCACTGTTGAGACCATATCAATGAAATCAATCTTATGCAATCTCAATTAGAGGATTCAGTTAGAAAATTCTCAAACCAAATAAATAACTTTACTTACTACCAATTTAATGGGAACATATAGAACAGTTTGCTTGTCACATTTCCAAGGCCAAACAGTTTTGAACAATGACAAAAAACACTTTGAAACTGTTGTGGCCATAGAATGCATTACTCAGATCTCCTTTCTCTTGGGGAAAAACTGAGCAGAGGATAGTTGACCAAAGCCTCCAGCTGCTACACCTTGAGACTCACTGTGACATTCATGCCAAGGTCATGTTTCCCCAGAGCTACTCATAGACAGAGTCTAGAACACAGTAGGGGTTCTAGAGCTGGGCCATTTCTGCCTGATGTGGGAAATGGGCATACCTTATATTCCAATGGACAATCTTTGCTTAGGTACTCACCATCATCTGGGTAAGACCTTCTCAGAGCTGTGCTATAGTCAAAGGTGCTTCCTACCCAATACCACTTCCTTTCCTTTCTCCTTTCAGATGTCTCAGACCTGCATTACAATAAAAAGTTTCTCTTTGCCTACTCCTGCTCCTTTCCTCCTATATTTTTCACAAGAATTTTCCCCAATAAATCTCTTGTATGGCTGATCTCTTCTTGGTACCTACCTCTAAGAGGAACTCAACAGAAACAAACACCAACTCCTCATGTTTATACATATCACATATATTCGGTCCATTTCAAGCTGTACTCAACCAAAATTTTGAGTGTTGTTGAGTGTTGAGCCCCACAGGCATTAGGTATTTATCCTAATACTATCCCTCCCCTTGCACCCCACCCCTCAACAGGCCCCAGTGTGTGATGTTTCCCTCCCTGTGTCCATGTGTTCTCATCGTTCAACTCCCACTTATGAGTGAGAACATGCTATGTTTGGTTTTCTGTTCCTGTGTCGGTTTTCTGTTCCTATGTCAGTTTTATGAGAATGATGGTTTCCAGCTTCGTCCATGTCCCTACAAAGGACATGAACTTATTTTTTAAGGCTGCATAATATTCCATGGTGTATATGTGCTATATTTTCTTTATCTAGTCTATCATTCATGGGCATTTGGGTTGGTTCCAAGTCTTTGTTATTGTAAATAGTGCTGCAATAAACATGTATGCATGTGTCTTTATAGTAGAATGATTTATAATCCTTTGGGTATATACCCAGTAATGAGATTGCTGGGTCAAATGGTATTTCTGGTTATAGATCCCTGAGGAATTGCCACACTGTTCCACAATGGTTGAACTAGTTTGCACTCCAACCAACAGTGCAAAAGTGTTCCTATTTCTCATCCTCTCCAGCATCTGTTGTTTCCAAGCTTTTTAATAATTGCCATTCTAACTAGCTTGAAATGATCTCATTGTAGTTTTGATTTGCGTATCTCTAATGACCAGTGATGATGAGCTTTTTTTCTCATATGTTTGTTTCCCACATAAATAAATGTTTTCTTTTTAGAAGTATCTGTTCATATTCTTTGCCCACTTTTTGGTGGAGTTGTTTGTGTTTTTCCTGTAAATGTGTTTAAATTCCATGTAGATTCTGGATATTAGATGTTTGTCAGATGGATACATTGCAAAAAGTTTCTCTTATTCCATAGGGTGCCTGTTCACTCTGATGATAGTTTCTTTTGCTGTGCAAAAGCTCTTTAGGTTCATTAGATCCCATTTGTCAATTTTGGCTTTTGTTGCAATTGCTTTTGGTGTTTTAGTGATAAAATCTTTGTGCATGCCTATGTCCTGAATGATATTGCCTTGGTTTTCTTCTAGGTTTTTTATGGTTTTAGGTCTTACATAAGTCTTTAATCCATCTTGAGTTATTTTTTATATAAGGTGTAAGGAAGGGGTCCAGTTTCAGTTTTATGCATATGGCTACCAATTTTCCAAGCACCATTTATTAAATAGGGAATCCTTTTCCCATTGCTTGTTTGTGTCAGGTTTGTCAAAGATCATACAGTTGTAGGTAAGTGGTATTATCTCTGAGCCCTCTCTTCTGTTCCATTGGTCTATATATCTGTGTTGGTATCAGTACTATGCTGTTTGGTTACTATAGAGTTATAGTATAGTCTGAAGTCAGGTAGCATGATGCCTCCAGCTTTGTTCTTTTTTGCTTAGGATTGTCTTGGCTATGCGGGCTTTTTTTTTTTTTGGCTCCATATGAAATTTAAAGTAGTTTTCCCTAGTTCTGTGAAGAAAGTCAGTGGTAGCTTGATGGGACTAGCATTGAATCTTTAAATTAATTTGGGCAGTATGGCCATTTTTACAATAGTCATTCTTCCTATCCATGAGCATGGAATGTTTTTCCATTTGTTTGCATCCTCTCTTATTTCCTTGAGGAGTGGTTTGTAGTTCTCCTTGAAGAGGTCCTTCACATCACTTGTAAGATGTATTCCTAGGTATTTTATTTCCTTTGTAGCAATTGTGAATGGGAGTTAACTCATGATTTGCCTCTCTATTATTGGTGTACAGTAATGCTTGTACTTTTTGCACATTGATTTTGTATCCTGAGACTTTGCTGAATTTTCTTATCACCTTAAGGAGTTTTTGGGTTGAGGTGATAGGGTTTTCTAAATATACAATCATATCATCTGCAAACAGAGACAATTTGACTTCCTCTCTTCCTATTTGAATACACTTTATTTCTTTCTCTTGTCTGATTGCCAGAATTTTCAATACTATGTTGAATAGGAGTGGTGAGAGAAGGCATCCTTGTCTTGTGCCAGTTATCAAAGGGAATGCCCCCAGCTTTTGCCCATTCAGTATAATATTGGCTATTGGTTTGTCATAAGTAGCTCTTATTACTTTGAGATATGTTCCATTAATACCTAGTTTACTAAGTGTTTTTAGCACGAAGGGGTGTTAAATTTTATTGAAGGGCTTTTCTGCATCTATTGAGATAATCACGTGGTTTTTGTCATTGGTTCTGTTTATGTGATGGATTAAGTTTATTGATTTGTGTAAGTTGAACCAGTCTTGCTTCCCAGGGATGAAGCCAACTTGATCACGGTGGATAAGCTTTTTCACGTGCTGCTGGATTCGGTTTGCTCGTATTTTATTGAGGATTTTTGTATCGATGTTCATCAGGGATATTGGCTTGAAATTTTCTTTTTTTGTTGTTGTGTCTCTGCCAGGTGTTGGTATCAGGATGATGCTGGCCTCATAAAATGAGTTAGGGAGAAATCCCTCTTTTTGTATTGCTTGGAATAGTTTCAGAAGGAATAGTACCAGCTCCTCTTTGTACCTCTGGTGGAATTTGGCTGCGAATTCATCTGGTCTTGGGGTTTTTGGTTGATAGGCTATTAATTACTGCCTCAATTTCAGAACTTATTATTGGCGTATTCAGGGATTCAACTTTTTCCTGGTTTAGTCTTGGGAGGGTGTATTTGTCTAGGAATTTATCCATTTTCTCTAGATTTTCTATTTTATTTGAGAAGAGGTGTTTATAAGTATTCTCTGATGGTAGTCTGCATTTCTGTGGGATCAGTGGTGATATCCCCTTCATCATTTTTTATTGTGTCTATTTGATTCTTTATTTTTTTCTGTAATGGTCTGGCTAGCAGTCTATCTATTTTATTAATCTTTTCAAAAAACCAGCTCCTGAATTCACTGATTTTTTGAAGGGGTTTTTGTGTCTCTGCCCCCTTCAGTTCTGCTCAGATCTTAGTTGTTTCTTGTCTTCTGTTGCTTTTGAATTTGTTTGTTCTTGCTTCTCTAGTTCTTTTAATTGAGAATTAGGGTGTCAATTTTAGATGTTTCTCACTTTCTGATGTGGGCATTAATTGCTGTAAATTTTCCTCTATACACTGCTATAGCTGTGTCCCAGAGATTCTGGTACATTGTGTCTTTGTTCTCCTTGGTTTCAAAGAACTTATTTGTTTCTGCCATAATTTCATTATTTACCCAGTAGTCATTCAGCAGCAGGTTGTTTAGTTTCCACGTAGTGCAGTCTTGAGTGAGTTTCTTAATCCTGACTTCTAATTTGATTATGCTGTGGTCTGAGAGACTGTTAGTTTTCCATCCTTTTGCATGTTGAGGAGTGTTTCACTTCCAATTATGTGGTCAATTTTGGAATAAGTGTGATGTGGTGCTGAGAAGAATGTATATTCTATTGATTTTGGGTGGAGAGTTCTGTAGATGCCTATTAGGTCTTCTTGGTCCTGAGATGAGTTCAAGTCCTGAATATCCATTTTAATTTTCTGCCTTGTTCATCTGCCTAATATTGACAGTGGGGTGTTAAAGTCTCCCACTATTATTGTGTGGAAATCTAAGTTTCTTTGTAGGTCTCTAAGAACTTGCTTTATGAATCTGGTGTTCCTGTATTGGGTGCATATATATTTAGGATAGTTAGCTCTTCTTGTTGCATTGATCTCTTTATCACTATGCAATGCTCTTCTTTGTCTTTTAAAAAAATCTTTGTTGGTTTAAAGTCTGTTTTATCAGAGACTAGGATTGCAACCCCTGCTTTTTTTTTTTTTTTTTTTTTTTGGCTTCCATTTGCTTGATAAATATTCCTCCATCCCTTTATTTTGCGCTTGTTTGTCTTTGCAAGTGAGATGGGTCTCCTGAATACAGCACACTGATGGGTCTTGACTTTTTATCCAATTTGCCAGTATGCGTCTTTTAATTGGGGCATTTAGCCCATTTACATTTAAGGTTAATATTATTATGTGTGAATTTGATCCTGTCATCACAATGCTAGCTTGTTATTTTGCACATTCAATGATGCAGCTTCTTCACAGTGTCATTGGTCTTTATATTTTGGTATGTTTCTGCAGTGGCTGGCATCAGTTTTTTTCTTTCCATATTTAGTGCTTCCTTCAGGACCTCTTGTAAGGCAGGCCTGGTGGTGACAAAAATCTCTCCACAATTGCTTGTCTTTAAAAGATTTTATTTCTTCTTCACTTATGAAGTTTAGTTTGCCTGGATATGAATTTCTGGGTTGAAAATTTTTTTCTTTAAGAATATTGAATATTGGTCCCCACTCTATTCTGGTTTGTAGGGTTTCTGCAGAGAGATCTGCTGTTAGTTTGATGTGCTTCTTTTTGTAGGTAACCTGACTTTTCTCTCTAGCTGCCCTTCACATTTTTTCCTTCATTTTAATCTTGGAGAATCTGACAATTATGTGTCCTGTGGTTGCTCTTCTTGAGGACCATCTTTGTGGTGCTCTGGTATTTGAATGCTGGCCTGCTTTGCTAGGTTGGGGAAATTCTCCTGGATAATATCCTGAAGTGTATTTTCCAACTTGGTTCCATCATCCTGTCACTTTCAGGTACACCAATCAATCATGGGTTTGGTCTTTTTACATAGTCCTATATTTTTTGGAGGCTTTGTTTGTTCCTTTTAATTCTTTTTTCTCTAATCTTGTCTTTATGCTTTATTTCATTAAGTTGATCTTCAATCTCTGATATCCTTTCCTGTGCTTGACTGATTGAGCTATTGATACTTGGGTATGGTTCATGAAGTTCTCATGCTGTGTTTTTCAGCTCCATCAGATCATTTATGTTCTTCTCGAAACTGGTTATTCTAGTTAGCAGTTCCTGTAACCTTTTATCAAGGTTCTTAGCTTCCTTCCATTGGGTTAGAACATGCTCCTTTAGCTTGGAGGAGTTTGTTATTACCCACCTTCTGAAGACTATTTCTGTCAATTCCTCAAACTCATTCTTACTCTAGTTTTGTGCCTTTGCTGGAAAGGAGTTGTGATCATTTGGAGGAGAAAAGGCATTCCGGTTTTTGGAATTTTTAGCATTTTGTGCTGGATTTTCCTCATCTTCATGGATTTGTCTTCCTTTGATCTTTGATGCTGATGAACTTTGGATAGGGTTTTTGAGTGGGTATTCTTTTTGTTGATGGTGATGTTGCTACTTTCTGTTTGTTAGTTTTCCTTCTAATAATCAGGTCCCTCTTCGGCAGTTTTGCTTGAGTTTGTGGGAGGTCCACCTAAGACCCTGTTTGTCTGGGTATTACCAGTGGTGGCTGCAGAACAGCAAAGATTGCTGCCTGCTTCTTCCTTTGGAAGCTTCCTTCCTGAGGAACACCTGCCTGATGCCAGCTGGAGCTCTCCTGTATGAGATGTCTGTTGACCCCTGCTGGGAGATGTCTCCCAGTCAGGAGGCATGGAGGTCAGGGATCCACTTGAGGAGGCAGACTGTCCCTTCGCAGAGCATGAGCATGTGCTGAGAGATCTGCTGCTCTCTTCAGAGCTGGCAGGCGGAATGTTTAAGTCTGCTGGAGCTGTGCCACAGCCGGCCCTTACCCCATGTGCTCTGTCTCAGATGGATGGGAGTTTTATCTTTAAGCCCCTGACTGGGGCTGCTGCCTTTCTTTCAGAGATGCCCTACCCAGTGAGGAGGAATCTAGGGAGGAAGTCTGGCCACAGGGGCTCTGCAGTGCTATGGTGAGTTCTGAACAGTCCGAACTTCCTGGTGGCTTCCTTAACACTGTGAGGGAAAAACTGCCTACTAAAGCCTCAGTAATGGCAGATGCCTCTCCCCTCACCAAGCTTGATCATCCTAGGTTGACTTCAGATTACTGTGCTGGCAGCGAGAATTTCAAGCCAGTGGTTCTTAGCTTGATGATCTCCATGGGAGAGGGACCTGCTGAGTGAGACCACTTTGCTCCCTGGCTTCACCCCCATTTCCAGGGGAATGAATGGTTCTATCTCACTGGGGTTACAGGTGCCACTGAGATATGAAAAAAAAAAAAAAAACTCCTGAGGCTAGCTTGGGGGTCTGCCCTAACAGCAGTCCTGTTTTGTGCTTGAAACCCAGGGCCCTGGTGATGTAGGCACATGAGGGAATCTCCTAGTCTGAGGGTTGCAAAAATTGTGGGAAAATATTGGTATCTGGGCTGATAGCACAGTCCCTCATGGCTTCCTTTGGGGTAGGGTAGGGAGGTCCCCAGCCTCTTGCACTTCCTGGGTGATGTGATGCCCCACCCTGCTTCTGCTTGCCCTCTGTGGGCTGCATCTAGTGTCTAATCAGTCCCATTGAGATGAACCAGTTACCTCAGTTGGAAATGTAGGTATCACCTGCCTTCTGTGTTGATATTGTTGGGAGCTGCAGACCAGAGATATTTCTATTTGGCCATCTTGCCAGATCCTCCCTACTCCCTTTCTTAAGAGCTGCTACATAAAATGCCAGAAAATGTTTTGAACTTGGGTTTTGGCATTTGTTCTTCTCATGGACTGGAGCACTCTTCCTCCAGATAGTCACATGGCTGACTTCTTAACTTTAATCACAGCTCTGCTTTAGTGCCACCTCCTCTACAAAGCCTTCCCTAACCTCCCCCTTCCCCAAAGAAGCTCTACATATGAAGCCCCACGCATCACACAACTCTTCCTTCCCTTACGCTGTTCTATTTACTTCATAGTACTTACCACTAACATTTTGGTTAAAAAGAAAGGGCATACATTTTTAAAAAGAAAGGAAAAATTAAAGAAAAACTAAACTCTGCTTTTAATTTAACATAACTGACTTGGCTAATTCAGCCAACTTGAGTCTTTAGTAGATTATTTGAAAAAATGATCTATTTGCACCAACTAAAAGTTTTTAGGAGATGTGGGAGATACTGCTTGTCTATGTGTCATCACAATAAGGATGAGAATAGTGATATTGCCAAGTTAGATATCTTAAGTGTATCTGACACTTTTCTGAAATTACATGGATAAGCGTCACTGGTCAAACCTCAAAATGCAGGTCCAAAAATCAAAGCAAATTTTATTTAAAAATCTCTAGTACAGGCTGGGTGCAGTTGCTTACTCTGGTAATCCCAGCACTTTGGGAAGCTGAGACAGGTGGATTTCTCAAGCTCAGGAGTTCGAGACCAGTCTAAGCAACATGACAAAATGCTGTCTCTACAAAAAATTCAAAAATTAGCCAGGTGTGGTGGTGCACACTTATAGCTATGTGAGAGTCTGAGGTGGGAGGATTGCTTGAGTCCAGGAGGTTGAGGATGCAGTGAGCCATGATTGTGCCACAGCACTCCAACCTGGGTGACAGAGCAAGACCCTGTCTCAAAAAAAAAAAAGTCTCCAGTACAAACATGATTTGCATTTATTTCTCATAGTATCTGAATCACATCAGTAAGTCTTTGGAGAAAGAAATGGACTTTTTCATGCTCCTAACATTGTACTTGCAACCCAAACAATAGAAGTATCGTATCAAACCATAAAATGTGCATATACTTTGATTTATTAATTCTACTTATGGGTCTCTATCCCACAGAAATATCTGCTTATATAGGCAAATATATAGGCACATGCATATTTACACCATCATTGTTTTTAACAGCAAAAATAGAAACAACTTAAATGTCCAGCAATAGAGAACTGTCAAAATTTATGGTGGTACATACACATAATAGAATTTTCTCTAGTAGTCTAAAATAATGTAGATCTATACTTTCTCACATGGAGAGATGTTTGTGTTTATTACATGAAAAAAATGGATGTTAAAAATCTATGTGCAGTAAATCCTTCTGTTAAAAATATTGTATGTATAACTACATATGTGTATATGTATATATATGCATATAGACACATAATTATCTACATACAAGTACAAGGAAAAACTGAAAAGACACTGCTTTGAATTTTAATAGATTTTTAAATGTGTAAATTACGGATGTTTTAAATATTTTCTTTGTATTTTTCTGTAAGTTGTAGATATTTTAAAATGATAATTACATATCAATTTTTGGAATAAAAAGATTAAAAATATATGATGTCCATGCCACAGAATTACAGATTATAAGAGCTGATGGGACTTTAGGATTCATTACATGTTATTTCATTCAAGAGATGCTTCCATTTCACTGAAGAGGAAACTAAGACCCAGAAGGGAAATTGAATTATCCAGGACTGAGATTTCTGTCTCTCTCTCCAGTTATTCTTCCACTTTCACACCCCAGCAGGTGCTCAATTAATGCAGTGATTGATGTAATTGGTTTGTATTGATGTGGAGGAGTCTGAGGGTGATCTCATTCCACTATTGAACTGTAATAGAAAATTTCACAGTGGGAACAGAGGTAGTTCAATTTTTCCCCCTGCAACAATTATGTAAGCCTCTGATTTTCATTGATCAGGATGTCTTGGATAGCAAAGGAGCTTATTACAGAAGTTGCTCATGTAAGATTTCCTCTGCCTGAGAATGTTTCTAATTATATACTACTACTCATTGGCCAATTTTTAGTGATCATTGAGAAAAACATTTGCCCAAATAACACATTACATTTAGACTTTCTGAATTATTTTGTATAAACTTTATCCTGATAGAGAAACTAAAGCTGAAGTTGATAATAAAAGTATTCTAGATCTGATTGTTGTTATCTTCCCAAAAAGTTTGTCATATAAAATAATTTACTGTTGACAAAGAAAGTACAGTAATAATAAAAATTCTGTAACATTATTTGATAAGAAGGCAAAAATGCTTAGATTCCAGTTGTATGTTCAACACTGGGCTTATGAAACGATTTTTGTAATCTATGATGGAATAGCCAAAAATGGAGAAAAACAGTCTGTAGGAGTTTCATAATTGTCAAAAGACCATTAATATTTTCAATCTGAAATGGAACATAATTCTTGCACTTTTGCTGAATTTCCCAGTTCTGTGGTTCACCAAAAAATGACCTCAAGTTATGGCAACCACCAGTAGGATCTTTTGTTGTCTTGCCTTGGCCAAAATCTGAGAGTCACACTACCCTGTTCATCTTCATCAAAGAATCAGCCTTGACACAAAATATTTTCCTTTTGCTACAACTTCAGTGGCTCTGGACATCAATGGAGTTGTTTGCACATCAAAGGAAAAAATAATAATGACTGTGGGAGAGAAGTAACTCTCTGCTATCACCTTTCTTGCCAACAGCTTACTACCTGCAAAATTATTATTCAGGGAGAGAAAGTGTGTATTTATTAGGTAAATCAGAGCCAACCCAGTAGGTATTGGACAGGAGACATTTAATTTCCTCCTCAGTAGGACATCTTATGTGGTGTAACCGGTCCTTTATCCACTGCTTTCTTTAGAAAAGTGGTGTGAACTATAAATTGATTGCATTAAGTAACCAGAGAACTGAACTTTGTTCTTAGGTTTTTTTCTCTTTTTATTTTTCTTTCTTTTTTTTTAAAGCTTCTACAGAATGAGTTATCCCCTCAGCAATATGACTCACATGTTCTGCCCTTTGCCTTTCAATATATTATTCACTTTGCACCAAATAGTCCAGTGCAACATTTTTGGATGAAAAACATGGTTCAAATGCTCTTGCTCTGTGAGGGTAATTAAAAAATTTTTAATACTTCTAATTTTCTTGAAAATGAATGGTCCTGATATGTATATGTATACTTACACACATGAATGGCTGAATGAGGAATACAGCTTACGAATAGCCTTCCCTACATACTTTATTACATACCAAGCTAATCTTTTGTATCAACATACAATTATGCAATATAAAATAAAGAACCCTGGAATGGAATACAAAAACCCTGGGTTCTACTTTGGGCTCTGACTCTAGATAGCTACATGAATATGAACAAGTCACCATATGAGTTTTTTTCCTTTTTAAATTTTATTTTGTTTTCAGAGAATGGTATGACTGTTTTGGGGCTCAGAAAATGATACCCCAGAGTCAGTTGTTTTGGTATGCTTTGAATGAAAGAAAATTAAAGGTCTTACAAATTGCCTCAGTATTAAGGTCTCTCTGACTTTTACTTCCTTTCTCCCCCTAAGTGCAAGGAGAAGCTTTCTCTGATGTTCCTTTATCTGACAGAGGGTAGTTCTTCCAAAATAAATGCCACTGTGTCTTTTGCTGTGCAGAAACTCTTAAGTTTAATTAGATCCCATTTATCTATTTTGGCTTTTATTGCCAATGCTTTTAGTGTTTTAGTCATGAAGTCCTTGCCTATGCCTACATCCTGGGTGGTTTTGCCTACGTTTTCTTCTAGTGTAACCAGCAACCAACAGAATGGGAAAAAATTTTTGCAATCTACCCATCTGACAAAGGCCTACTATCCAGAATCTACAAAGAACTAAAGCAGATTTACAAGAAAACAAACCCATTCAAAAGTGGTAGAAGGATAAGAACAGATACTTTTCAAAAGAAGACATATATGAGGCCAACAAACATATGAAAAAATGCTCATCATCACTGATTATTAGAGAAATGCAAATCAAAACCACATTGAGATATCATCTCATGCCAGTTAGAATGGCGATCATTAAAAAATCTGTATACAACAGATGCTGGAGAGGATGTGGAGAAATAGAAACACTTCTATACTGTTGGTGGGAGTGTAAATTAGTTCAACTATTGTGGAAGACAGTGTGGCAATTCCTCAAGGATTTAGAAATAGAAATTCTATTTGACCCAGCAATCCCATTACTGGGTATATACCTAAAGGATTACAAATTGTTCTATTATAAAGACACATGCACACTTATATTCATTGTGGCACTGTTTACAATAGCAAAGACCAGGAACCACCCTAAAAGCCCATCAATGATAGACTGGACAAAGAAAATGTGGCACATTTACACCATGGAATACCATGCAGACATATAAAAGGATGAGTTCGCGTCCTTTGTAGGGACATGGATGAATCTGGAAACCATTATTCTCAGCAAACTGACACAAGAACAGAAAATCAAACACTGCATGTTCTCACTCATAGGTGGGTGTTGAACAATGAGAACACATGGGCACAGGGAGGGCAGCATCACACACATGGGCACATGGGAGGTTAAAGGGAGACAGCAGGGGGTGGGGAGGTAGAGGAGGGATAACATGGGGAGAAAGACCAGATATAGGTGACGGGGGGATGGAGGCAGCAAACCACCTTGCCATGTGTATACCTAAGCAACAATCCTGCATGATCTGCACATGTACCCCAGAACCCAAAGTACAATTAAAAAAAAAAAAAAAAGAAATG
This sequence comes from Aotus nancymaae, assembly GCF_030222135.1. Classification (NCBI taxonomy): domain Eukaryota; kingdom Metazoa; phylum Chordata; class Mammalia; order Primates; family Aotidae; genus Aotus; species Aotus nancymaae. The sequence continues at coordinate 1,271,838 of NW_026988460.1, forward strand.
CTATTGTCTTAGACCCCTTCCTGGAATTTACATTAACCATAAAATGTTAACTCTTATCACAGGAGAGAAAATGAAAAGTCTCCATACCCAGAATACCATGCCTAGACAAACTCTTCAGCTATTCTTTCAACTATTTTTCCAAGGGCTATCACCTGAACAACCATCTGCAGAATAAGACCAATTTTATTCATGGTACAGTTCTGCCCCTCATCTTCCCATAGCTTGTTGTCACCTCCTCCAGAGCCCAGAGGAAATTTGTCCCAGGCAGCTGTTTGCTTTTCATGCCCATTCACTTCCCCTATAAATCATTTACATTTCCTCTAATCCCTTTCCCCTATGAAAAGGTGTTTAAACTTCAATCATCTGGTTCCTATACACATGTCCATGTTAATCAACATGTCTGACTTTTCTCCTGTTAATGTGTTTATTGTCCATTTATTTCAACAGTCTCAATTACCAAACCTCTAGAGAGAAAGGTTAAATTTCCCTCCACTGTTCACTGTTAAGGCAAATTATAAAATATGACTATAGTAGATTTCCTTCTTTCCTCTCTCTTCCCTCTCTCCTCCTTTCCTTCCTTTCCATATTTATTGTACATGACATAATAGTTTGGAGAATAAAACTATAATCAATGCCATAAACATATCCATCATCTCCAAAAGTTTCTCCCTACCCTCTTTATTAAAAAAATATTTTTTGGTGATAAGAACACAACATAAAATCTACCCTCTTAGCAGATTCTTACATATGTAGTACAGTACTGTTAACAACAGACAGTATGCTGCATAATCAATCTCTAGTTTTTAATCTGCATAATTAAAACTTTGCACCCTTTGACCATCAGCTCCCATTTCTCCCACCCTTATATCCCCTGGCAATCATTATTCTACTCTCTGCTATGATGAGTTTGACTATTTTGTTTTCCTCATATCACTGGGATCATGTAGTATTTGTCCTCTTGTGTCAGGCTCATTGTACTTAGCATCATGTCCTCTAGGTTCATCCATGTTGTCTCGAATGACAGGATTTCTTTCTTTTTTGAAGGCTGAATACTTGTATTCATCTTCTATTGCTGCCATAACAAGTGACCACAAGCTTAACTGCTTAACGCAAATTTTCTAGCTCACAGTTTTGCAGGTCATAAGCCCAGTTGGCTTGACTGGTTGTGCTGCTCTGGCTACCATGAGGCTGAAATCCAGGTGAACGTCAGCCTGGGCTCTTCTCTGGAATCCCTGAGGGGAGAATCTGCTTCCAACCTCATTCATTGTTTGCAAGTTTTCTGGCAGAATTTGGTATAAGCAGTGGGAAAACTGAAGTTCTCATTTCCTTCCTGGCTGCCAGCCAGGGGCTGTTCTCAGCTTCTAGAGGCCACCTGTATTCCCTGACTCTCAGTTCCCTTTACCTCATAAACAATGAGACACTTCCTGTCAGGCTTCAGATCTCTCCTGCACCTTCTGCTGCTGCATCTCTTTGACTCTAGCTAGATAAATATTTCTTCTTTTAAGGGCTCATGTGATTAGATTGGGCCTAACCAGATAATTCTGACTAATCTCCCCATCTCAAGGACTAATCCTAATCACATCTGCAGAGCCTATTTTACCATATAAGGTAACCTATTCACAGGTTCTAGGGATTGGAAGGTGACATCTTTGGGGAACATTGGTTTGCTTATCGCACTTACCTTCTCCGGACTGCCTCAGCTTCTTCACCTCTACAACAAGGGAGTTGGACGAAATCAATGTTTCTTAAACTATGTGAAAACGTCCCTCTGGAGGACCACCATACAAGTTTAGTGAATCCTGCTTCTGGATCTGACACTAAATGACACCGAGAATCACACACTGAGATTGTTATTCCCATGCCAGTTTCTTTCAAGTCTTCGTATTAAGGCAGGGAAAATGTCTGTTTGGTTTTAGTATTTCTTTCAGACTGCTCTAATACTTGCTTATTTCCCTTCTTATTGGGATGGAAGTTGGGAAGAGAAAGAGAAAAAGGAGACAGAATGAAACTCGGGTCCCAAGTTTCAGAGCCAATCTACCTAGTAAAATTTAACAATATAATTTTGCTTTTATTGTATTTGTTTAAACTGCTATATGATGTTTATGGCAAATTGATATTGGTTTTCCATTTATGGTATTCAAATAAATTTTAATTTAAAAATCAATATATGTAGAAAATGAGTCTATTTGAAGAAAAATATTAAAGTAACAATTCAGCAGATATATATTATAGATAAAGTCAATAATGTAAAACTAGTACAAAAATAAAGGAAAACGGGGATCTTCTGCACTAGACAACCCCTTAATTCCCTTTGAGCATCAAAAAAGTTAATTTAGCTGATGGGAAAATTGTCTGAAGCTTGGAAAAGTACTTCAAAAAAGAGGCTATTCACTTCATTCCCCATGATGCGATTATTTCACATTGCATGCCCGTATCAAAGCATCTCCTGTACAATATATACACCTACTATGTGCCCACCAAATAAAAAACAAAAAATTCAAAAACAAACAAAAAAGAAGCTATCCAAATGGCCAAGAAACATATGAAAAGGTACTTAGCTTTTTTTAATAATCAGGACAATGCAAATTAGAATCATAGTGAAATATTACTACATGCCCACCAGACTGACAAAAATTAAAAGGTCTGACAGTACCAAATGTGGCAAGAATGTAATGAGAATTCCCATTTACTGCTGTGGGAGGATAAAGTGGTGCTTTGGGGGAAAAATGTGAATGACTTTGAGAAGGTTACTGTGTGTCCTGTCTAGTGCACCCTTCTAGGTTATTCTGCTTTTCATTGTTTTTGAGCTATTTTACAGTTCTATGAATTTTAGAAAACTGATAGTAAGGCAAATGATTTTTGCCCATAGACAAGCAAATTCTTTCTGAGGTACTAGAACTGATTATTGTCCAATTTTTTTTTTTTGCCAGTTTTGCATCTATTTGTAAATTCATTAAAGTCTATATATTTGTCTGTTCTTTATATTCTTCTTTGAATGGGCTGTAACACTTACAGGTTCCTTCACTGATTAATGAGTTAAATAAAATCTTAAATGTGTTGGTTTTATATTTGTGTGAAAGTCATGATTTTACTGTAAGGCCGGTTGCCTCGCCAGGAGCTCGGACACGTCCACCCCCCTCCATACCTAGAAACCACGTCACCACTCCACACCCACTTCTGCACTCAGCGCACAAATCTGCACTCAACACCAAGCTCTACACTCAGCACCTAGCCCGCTGTTAAACTCCCCCATGCCCACTTCTGCACTCAGCACGCAAATCTGCACTCAACACTAGCCTCTGCACTCATCACCTAGCCAATCGTTGAAGAACCCCATCAAAATTTAAAAGAAGCCCCACCAGAACCTACCCAATAGCATTTTGCCCCGTCCAGATCCCACTCCCCCTGGGTGGCCCGCTCACTGGAAATCCCACCTACCTGCCAATAGCAGCTGGCCCCATCCACGTCCTGCTTCCCCACAACCAATCAGAACGCCTCCACTCCCTATAAAACCCCACGCCCAAGAGGAGTCAAGTGTGACTTCTCTGGCTCCTCCTGTCAGACTGCAGAACCTCGCCCAGGAGCTGATTAAATTTCTTTATTTCAATAACTGACCTCAGTTGCCTCATTCAAACCTCGGTTGCTTCATTTAAAACTTACATTTACATTTAGAAAAATATCCTTTCACAGTCAAAACTAGAAAACAGTTGACTACTAACAAATAAAGGTATGCATAATCCAATTTTGTTGACTGCTCTAACAAAATACCACAGACTGGGTTGCTTCTAAACAACAGAAATTGAGTCTATAGATTGCTTTTGGCAGTATGGTCATTTTCGCCATATTGAGTCTTTCCATCAATCTATGAGTATGGGATGTTTGTTTTTCCATTTGTTAGTGTCATCTATGATTTTTTTTAGCAGGGTTTTTTAATTCTTTTAGAGATCTTTTATCTCCTTGGTTAAGTATATTCCTAGGTATTTTATTTTTTTGTGTGTATGGCTGTTGTAAAAGGTATTGAGTTCTTAATTTCTCAGCTTGGTCATTGTTGGGTGTATAGCAGAGCTACTAATTCGTGTACATTGATTTTGTAACCTGAGACTTTACTAAATTCTTTTATCAGACCTAGGAGTCAGTTGGATGAGTCTCTAGGCTTTTTTAGGTATATGATCATATCAGCAGTGAACAGCACTAGTTTGACTTTCTCTTTTCCAATTTGGATGCCCTTTATCTATTTCTCTTGCCTGATTGCTCTGGCTAGGAATTCCAGTACTATGTTCAATAGAAGTAGTGAAAGGGGGCATCCTTGTCTTTTTCCAGTTCCCAGGGGTAAAGCTTTCAATATTTCCTCATTCAGTATGATGTTGGTTGTGGGTTTGTCAATAAGTGTCTTTTGTTATTTTGTGGTAAGTCCCTTCTATGCCTAGTTTATTGAGGGTTTTTATCACAAAGGTATGCTGGATTTTATCAAATGCTTTTTCCAAATCTATTGAAATGATCATAAGGTTTTTGTTTTTAATCTGTTTATGCCAGCAAAAGCAATAGAAACAAAAGCAAAAATTGACAAATGGGATCTGTAAAGAGCTTCCGTACAGCAGAAGAAGCTATCATTGAAGGGAACAGATAATCTACAGAATGGGAGAAAATTTTTGCAACCTATCTATCTGACAAAGGTCTAATATCCAAGATCTTCAAGGAACTTAAACAAATTTACAAGAAAAAACAACCCCATTAAAAAGTGGCCAAAGGACATGAACAGACACTTCTCAAAAGAAGACATTTATGCAGCCAAAAAACATATAAAAACAAGGTCAACATCTCTGATCATTAGAGAAATGCAAATCAAAACCACAATGAGATACCGTCTCATGCCTGTTGGAACAGCGATTATTAAAACGTCAAGAAACAATAGATGTTGGTAAGAACGTGGAGAAGTAGAAACACTTTTGCACTGTTGGTGGCAATGTAAATTAGTTCAACCATTGCAGAAGACAGTCTGGCAATTCCTCAAAGACCTAGAAGAAATACCATTTGACCTTGCCATCCTAGTGCTGGGTATATACCCCCAAAAATATAAGTCATTCTATTATATGCACATGTATGTTCATTGCAGCACTATTCACAATAGCAAATACATGGAATCAATCCAAATACCTATCAATGATAGATTGGATAAGGAAAATGTGGTACATATATACCACAGAATACCATGCAACCATGAAAAGGAACGAGATCATGTCCTTTGCATGGATGGAGTTGGAAGCCATTATCCTCAGCAAACTAATGCAGGAACAGAAAATCAAACACTGCATGTTCTCACTCATAAATGAAAGCTGAACAAAGAGAACATATGGACACAGGGAGGGGAACAACACACACTGGGGTCTATCATGGGGGAAGTGGGAAGGAGAGAATCTGGAAAAATAGCTAATGCATTCTGGGCTTAATACTTAGGTGATGGGTCAATAGGTGCAACAAACAACCATGGCACATGTTGTACCTATGTAACAATTCTGCACATTCTGCACATGTACCCTGGAACTTAAAATACATATAAAATATAATGAAAAAAACTATGTCCATGTTATATATCACATTTATTTACTTGTGAGTGTTAAACCATTCCTGCATCCCTGGTATGAAACCCACTTGATCATGAAGTACTATCTTTTGGATGTACTGTTGGATTCGGTTTTCTAGCATTTTGATGAAGATTTTCACATTTATGTTCATCATGGATATTGGTTTGTAGTTTTCTTATTTTGTTACGCCCTTTCTTGGTTTTGGTATTCAAATGATACTGGCTTCTTAGAACGATTTAGGGAAGATTCCATCTTTCTCAATCTTTTGCAATATTTTCAGTAGAATTGGCACCAATTCTTTGAATGTGTGGTAGAATTCTGATGTAAATCTCTCTGGTCCTGGTTTGTTGTTACTGTTGTTACCAATTTTAAAATTATTGATTCAATCTCTCTGCTTGTTATTGGTCTGTTCAGGGTTTCTATTCCTTCTTGATTTAATCTAGGAGGACTGTATATTTCCAGGAATTTATCCATGTCCTCCAGATGTTTTAGTTCGTATGCATAGAGGTGTTTATAGTAGTCTCAAATGATCTTTTGTATTTCTATGGTATTGACTGTAATGTCTCCAGTTTCATTTCCAATTGGGCTTATTTGGATTTTCTTTCTTCTTTTCTTGATTAATCTCACCAATGGTATATCAATTTTGTTTATCTTTTCACAGAGCTAGCTTTTAAAAAAATTGATATTTTGTATTTGTTTGTTTCAATTTCATTTAGTTCTGCTCTGATTTTGTTATTTATTTTCTTCTTCTAGATTTGGGCTTAGTTTGTTTCTATTTCTCTAGTTCTTTGAGGTGTGACATTAGGTTGCCAGTTTGTGCTCTTCAGACTTTTTGATGTAGGCATTTAACGCTATGAACTTTCCTCTTAGCACTGCTTTTGCCCATATGCCAGATGTTGTGATAACTTGTGTCACTATTGTCATTCATTTCAAAGAATTTTTAAATGTGTATCTTCATTTTATTGTCAACTCAAAAATCATTTAGGAGCAGGTTACTTAATTTCTATGTATTTGTATAGTTTTGTAGGTTCCTTTATGAGTTGATTTCCAGTTTTATGCCACTGTGGTCTGAGAAGATACTTGGTATGATTTTGATTTTCTTAAGTTTATTGAGACTTGTGTTGTGGCCTATTATATAATCTATCCTGGAGAATGTTCCACGTGCCAATGAGAACATTGTATATTCTGCAGTTGTTGGGTAGAATGTTCTGTAAATATCTGTTAAGTCCATATGATCTAGAGTGTAATTTAAGTCCATTGGACTTAAGGTAGGAGGGGAGAGAGGGATAAAGGACTACATATTGGATACAGTGTGCACTGCTTGGGTGATGAGTGCACAAAGATCTAGAATTTACCACTATAGAATTTATCTATGTAACCAAAACCAGCTTGTACCTCAAAAGCTATTTAACTTTAAAAAAACAAACAAACTAAAAACAGAAATTTATTTCTCACAATTCTGGAAATTGGGAAGTCCAAGATCAAGGCAGATTTGGTATCTGGTAAAGGCCCATTTTCTGGTTCAAAGATGGTGATTTCTAGCTGTGTCCTTACATGGTGAAAGAGGTTAGAACTTTCTTGGGCCTATTTTGTAAGGGCACTAATCTCATTCATGCAGGTCCTACCTTCATAACCTAATGGCCTCTACAAAGACTCCATGTTCTAATACCATCACCTTGATAGACAGGATTTCAGGATATAAATTTAGCAGGGACACAGAGATTCAGACCATAGCACTTAGAAACTCTATTTCTGTATATATATCCTAGAAAAACTCTTTCACACAGGCAACAGAAGATACATACAAGAAGAAGAAATATTGCATAAAAATAAAAGTATTTGGAAAAATTCAAATACTTTCTAATAGCAGAAAAAATTAATATGATATATTCATAGGAACCAATACTAGGCAATAAAAATGAATGAAATACACTGGTCACAACATGGATGAATAAGGAACATGATATTTAGCAAACAAATTCAGACGCAAATGAGTATAGACTTATATTTCCATTTATATAAACTCCAAAAATGGTAAAGCTAAACACCAGTGTTTAGGGATGAATGCTTACGTGATAACCTGCAAAGAAAAGCAAGGTAATACATACCACAAAGGTTAGGAGAGCAGCTACATTGAACAGAAGGGCCTGACAAACATGGGGTACAAAAAACACTCTAGTTTGTAAGCTAGGTGGTGGATACACAAGTGTTTCCTTTATTGTTACTTTTAAAAATATATATGTATACTCTATATTTTCATATATTATATATACAATAAACATACTTTACCCCTGCCAAAAACATCAATCTCAATTGATTTATGATTCTGAAACTTTTGTATAAGTAAACTGCTAACCAAAATGTTAGAACGAATAACCTCGGAGACCATCCTTTGAACCCCATGGTTGCTATTTAATGATTATTCCTTCAGGGTAATGATGTTCATCAGAGGGTCTAGACCTAAGTTCTGCCCTTACAGGGCCTCCAGTACAAAAGGTCTCTTGAACATTGTTATTCTACCCTCTCTTCTATATTAAATTGTGGAACAAATGATGGAGTCACAGAAAGGCCCAGGAACAAGTTAGTCTGGGCCAATTCTGGAGAAGAATGAAAGCCCCTGTGTATGTACCAAGAAAAGATGGAAAAATCAAGGAGATAATAAAGAAAAACAGATGAGAAAACTTAATTTTCAAATTATTCTGTGGCCCACATCTTGAACATATTCTACTATTTTAGATACACAACTTATTCTACAGCAGTAAATAATATAGTGATTTTTTTCTCAGTAATATGTTCTCTTCACGCTACCATTTTACTTTTCAATTCCTATTAGCTTTAAATATTGTATATTGCAATATGATTAGATTGAGATGTTAGATATGAATGCATGTTGTAACTCATAAAGTATAGTATAAAGGGTACAACATAGTATTTGGTACCATGAATGTACATGTTCGAATTTACCAACTCTCCTTTGCATAGTTTCATGAAGGAAATGGTTTTGGCTAATGAAATTTAGGCAAACTTAGATTTAAAAAAAATCAAAATTACATGTTAATCCTTTTATTTATAATTATCCTGAAAGATACCTTAATGTTTCTTAATAATACTTTAATAATAAAAATACATTAATAATAGGTAGAGAATAAAGGAGGACAATTTTACCTTTAATACTAAGCTAATCTAGATTTTTCTAGATATTAATATTAAATCATGAAGAGCAGATATTTTGCTGTGTTTCAGCCAAATTCTTGACAGAAACTACAAATTTCCTATAATCCAGAATTTTCATTATTTCTTTAGCTTAAACTATGCTGGAAAAATAAGTAATTAAATGATTCACAGGATAAACAAATGACTCCACTTGAAAAACCACAAAGTAGGATGTCAGTGCAATATTATATCCAGAACGTAGAGTGATCTCTCAATAAGTGACCATTTATTAGTCCCTTACAAATGGCCTCCTAAAGGAATAATACCGAATTCTAAAAGTACTCAATTATTCAGGGCAATTTCTTAATTAAGGTGCCTAGAAACCTTAAACCATCATGACAATAAGCTCTACTTGGCTTCAGAGAACTGCTAATATTTGTTCAAAGAGATCTTTCTTTAGCTGTGTACTCTAATGATCCCATGACTACAATGGTTGCCTCTACTCATGTCACAGTTCTCATTTGCTGAGCACTTACTGTATTTGAAGCTTTATATGTGTATACTTGAATCGAGCAGATGAGCCATTAACAGCAGCATCACCTCTTATGCAGAGCTGGTCACTCACCATTGCATGGAAGCTGAAAATTGTGTACATTCAAAATCACCCTTGAGAGCTAAGCTATGGGTATGCAAAGGTATACAGGGTAGTATAATGGATATTGAAGACTCAGCAGTGGGGAGGGTGGGATGGGAGGTGAGGGATAAAAACCTAAATATTGGACACAATGCACACTACTCAGGTGACAGGTACACTGAAATGTCACACTTCACCACTATACAATCATCCATGCAACCAAAACCACTTATACCTTAAAAGCTATTGAAATTATATACATATATATAACAAACCAAAAGAACCCACAAAATTACTCTTGAAATTTCTTTAAATTACCCATTTAACATAGGCAACATCTTTGTCTACTGACCCATTTACTTAATAAATCAACAAAGTGAGTTTTCCCTTGCAGTCTTGAAACAGATCACTCTTCAGTTACATGAGGTAGTAGGATAATTTGGGGGAGAGGAGCATGTGTACAAGTTGACTATAAATATCATGTGGTCTCTATTTTTTTAAAAAAACATGGAGTACTGTTTAATAAGTAGTGAATTAAATCCAACCCTTTCTCTTCATAGTAGATCCTCACTGTAAAGTATAATTTTTATTAGGAAGTAATTAATTTATGTTTTAGGGAATTTGTTAAGCTTACACATACATGTTTAAAAGTAAACGGCACACACATCCCTATCATGCAAGGGCTGAAACAGCTGACTTGTTAGCTTACATCATGACTCAAGTCAAGATCTCAGGCATTAATTTGGATGGCTGGAGACCCTGATATTTAAATCAGTGATTAATGAGTCTTTACATGACTGGCTGCTTACGTGTAATTCCCAAGCTCGGTATTATCTTATTTATTTTTAAACACACCTCAACAAGACAGCATATCTTGCAGAGAAGCCTTTGTAAAGAGAGAAATTACACTCATGGAACATTTAGAATATCGATTACCCATTCCTATGCCAGTGTTCTCATAATAATTATTTAGTGATGTTTTAAAAGGTACAAGATTATGTATGCTTTATAGACAATAACTTGGGATACATTTCAGTCTACAAAGAACCTTTAAGTTCTGTTTTTCTTAAGACTAAAAGGGGAGAAAAGCTTTGAGTTCTGGCTATAAAATAAATACAAAATAATGTTCTCTGTTCTTGGAACATTGTTAGTTTTGCTTGTGTTTCTTCATAGTCTCAGTTTAGACCAAAGGCTTTCATCAAACCACCACATCTTTGAAGTATTCTCCTATTGAATAACAGTCAGATCAACTGAGATTTATGGAGCAATTTTAACTTTTGCAAACATTTCTACAACAGTACCAAGTTTATCCTCCCTCCAGTCAAATATGATTTTCCTTATTTTACTGATGCAAAGCATGATTAAACAGGGATTTAGTGGCATATTTAAGGTTCCCAACTATCCAGGATCTGTTAGGAACCAGAACCAAAATCTCATAGTTTTTAATTCTGTACTCCTTCACTTAAGATGAGCCCTGACAGTAACTGGTTGAAAGGTTCATCTCCAAGTTTCTCAATTTGTCAGGAAAAATTTCATGAGATATTTCTTGTTCAGTGCTGTACTCATATCCAGTAGATTATTGGCATTTCTATTTGGTGAATAAACATCTTACTTTTTTGTCATTGTTCCTTACAGCTTTTTAAAATATGGGCTTATTGAGATATAATTGACTAGCTGCACATATTTAAAATGTTGAAGGGGATGGATTATAGTTTGTGTATAAATCCATGAAACCAACCGTACAGTAGAGATGATGAACATATCCATAGCTCCCAATAATTTCCTGGTAGACTTTATAATCTATCTTACATATCCCAAACAAAACTTTGTATTTTAAACTCTAAACATGTTTCTACCTCAGCTGCCCCTATTGTAGCAGACTGGATGGCAATCCATTCTGTTGCTAAACCCAATGCCCTACTCCCCGATATATGCTACCTATCAGCAAGTCCCAGATACTGAATTTGTCTACATCTCTTCATCTTTCTGGCTACCTCTGTAGTCCAGGTCACCTGATCTATACAATGTGGCTCCATAACAGGTCTGCATGTTTCCATTCTTACTGGACACAATTTGTTCTTAATAATAGTACCTAAAGTGATCTGTTAAAAATACAAATCCAATTAAGTCACTCCCTTGCTTGAAAACCTCCCAACAGCTTTCTGCTGCCTCTGGGATACAATGCATTCACCTCATCATGCCTCACCAGGTCAGCTGTCATCAGCTGGCACCAGCCTCTTTGATTGCCATCTCCTTCCACTCTACTTCTTCTTCCACTCTCCTACTCACTACATGCCAACATCTCCTCCTTTCAGATTCCAGAACAAGAGAAGCATATTCTTGCCACTATGTCTTTGCATCTGCTCTTGTCTTTGCCTGAAACATTAATTCTCCAGTTTTATGTAGGCGATCTTCTTTTCATCATTCTTTTCTCAGCTCAAATGTCATCTTTTTGAAAGAGTCTCCTCAGACCTCACTATCTCTCCTCCCTATCTCCAAGTCATTCTCTGTCCTACTTTTTAATAGCATTTCTAGTGTTTGGAATTGTTTGTTTCCATGGGTTTAATAACTGGTTCTTTCATTGGAATATAAACTTAAGAACTCTGATTCACTCTATTATTCTATACCTAAAACATTCTAACAGCATTTCACTCATTACCTCATCTTCATAACACTTCTATGAGAAAGGACCATTATCATCAATGTTTCAAGTCAAGGAAACTGAGGCTCAGAAAGTTGAAGAAATTTGTTTAAGATCATACATCGAAGAAAGAGTGAACCCAAGTAGCCTCACTTTAACCTGTCTTCTTGCTGCTCAAACTAATGAATTTCTGTATTCTCTCTATTCTGTACTCACTCTATTAGACAATACTCATGACACCTGGATTGAAATCCTAATTGTGTACCTCTAGATAAGTGCTGAATTTAACCTCTCTAATTTGGCTTCCTCATATGAAAAATAGGGATAATGCAGAAAATAACTCAGATGATAATCATCAAGTTAAATTAGTGCAGGTCACTGGTTCTCAAAGGGTAGTCTTTGGACCAGCAGTGTCAGCATCACCTGGGAAGTTATTTTAAAAATGCAATTTTTTGGACCTACTGCACAGCTACCAAATCAGAAACTCTAGGGGTGGGGCTCAGCAATTTGTATTTTAATCTATCCTCCAGGTGATTTTGAAGCACACTAAATGTGGAGAATTACTGGTAAGTAAACCTTTTAGTTAGTGTCTGGCACAGAATAAGTGAACATAACAAGGGCTAGTATTAACACAGGTATAGTCCAACAATGTTCTCTTTAGCAGGACAACTTCTTGTTAGATAGGCCTGTTCCTCACATTTCAGCATGTTTAACATTCTTGGAGTCTGGGCACTAAATATCAATTGCAACTCCTTCAAATTTTGTGACAAAAACACGCTTTCCACACATGCCAAAACTGCCTGTTGGGGGTGGAGACTTAGTACTGTCTCCAGTTAAGAATCATAGCTCACTAATCAGAATGACTCTTCAATACATTTTCTTGTGCAGGTTACAAATGGACTTCTGTCAAGGAGATACATGGGTATGAACTGAAGAATCTGCGTCGAAATGCAACATTGATATTTTAGATCTTCAGAATTTGCCTATAAGAAGAGTCATTTATTCAGGAACTTCTGAATTTGCTTATAAGGAGAGTCATTCTCTGCAGAGAATGCAAACATATGTCAGGGATGATTCCGCAATATAATTGGAGGAGGTAAAACAATTGCAAAAATAATTCCGCCACATGGAATAGTGAATGTCTCGGAAATGCCAACCAATATTGGCATTCTGAAAAAGTAATAATGAGCAGTACAGTATAGGGAGCCAGGAAAGACTGCTTGATTAAGATAGTATTTGAGATCATAGATAATTGCTTTGGGCCAAAAGAATTGTTATTTTCTCAGTTTAGTTGAAAGTGAATAATAATACTGTGCCCATTTTTATAGATAACAATAACACACATGTATGTGGATGAAAGTGAGAGATACAAAGTAATTATGAGTGAAAGAAATCCTTGCAGAACTAACAATCCAGTGTTGTCCAATACAAACCAATGGACAAAGGATTTGAAAATGCTAGTACTATCCTAACATTCCAATTGTTTTGAGCAAACTCTTATTGATAGAGCTTTCCAGGACTGTTTATCAACCAGTGAGTAATTCCAACAGTCAATAAACAAATGCTGCCTTCCTCATTAGGGATGGAAATAGATGTTCCCATAGAATTTCAGAAGAGTTGACACACAAGCCAAATATTGTCAACTTTCAAATTTGTCATGCTGCCCCTAGATCTAGCCTCACTGCAGAAATCCCATAGAAAGAGATGGTGGGATGTGAGGAAAGGAGATGATCTGTGACTCTTTTGGATGTTTCGGGGTCTACATAAGGCTAGCATGGCAAACATCTATAGTGACAACTCTAATCAATTGTTCACGGCCATCTGAAAGGGGTGGTGAGGCTACAGTGAGCAAGAAAAAATGCCATCATTAGTTAGCCATAATTACCTTGAAAAGTGGTAAATTGTGATGTAAGCAACAGTTTCTATGTAGTGGTAAAACATGTCTTATATTCTTCTGAAGGGGATATGATGTAATCAACAGTACAATTGAATCTGTATTTTACTGGGGACACTTAATGTTAGAATTTTGCTAAAATATTTGATTTCTATTTAGACACACAGATATCTAAAAGATAGTTTTCTGTCTTAATTGCATGTTTTTCACTTCATTCTGAGTCAGATTGGAATTAATAAATTGTACTTTATATGCTTCTTGGCTCATTCATTCATTCATTCACTAATTCAGCCAGTCAGTCACTGTCCTGGTTATCTATTGCTGTGTAACACACAACTTCAAAACTTGGTGGATTGAAACAACAACAGTTATGTCTGTATCTCTTCTAGTTTCTGTGGGTCAGGAATCTTGGAAGGGCTCAAATGGGTGGCTCAGCTAAGGGTCTCTTTGTGGTTTCAAGTCAGATAGTGGCTGGGAGAGTGAGGGGCTGGGAGATGGCGGGGCTGAAGCAGCTGGAGGCTGGATGGGCAGCTCACCATCTTATGTAGTTCCAGGGCCTCTGTCCATCGGTTAATTTGGACTCCAAAGGCAAGATGTACCACCTTTTATGACCTAGCTTCTGAAGTTAGGCAGTACAGGTTGAGCATCCCTAATCCGAAAATCTGATATCCAACACGCTCCCAAGTCTGAAATTTTTTGACTGCAGACATGAAGCCACAGTGGAAATTTTCACACTTGACCCCATGTGACAGGCCGCAGTTAAAATGCAGGAGCACAACAAGTAGTTTATTCCATGCTTCCAAGGGAACAAAGATCCTTGGAGCCCTCCTCAGCTGTGATGTACTTTTGTCACACATGTCCAGATTCTCCCATGCAAGCAACTAGACTGTCCACATAGGTGGCTGATAGTGACACATTTACTTTCTGATGGCTCAGTGTATACACACTGTATAGTTTCATGTGAAAAGTTATTTAAAATATTATATAAAATACATTCAGGCTATGTATATAAAGTGTACATAAAACATAAATGGATTTTATATTTAGGCTTGCATCCTATCTCTAAGATATCTCATTATGTATGTGAAAATATTCCACACTCTGAAAAAAATTAAAAATCCAAAACACTTCTGTCCCAAGAATTTCAGAATAGGGATACTTGGTCTGTATCACTTCTAGTATACGCAACTGATTATAAGCTAGGCATAAGACTACCCACCCAGGTTGGAGAAGTAGGGAAGTAATCTACATCTCTTTATTGGGATATGACTATGGTTTTAGAAAACATATGGGATAGGAGATGATGTTGCCATCTTAAAAATATGATCAGCCAATTAGCCAGAGTCACAAACATTTGTTGGGCACATCTTATGTGCTAGGCTGCACATAATCTGGGAATACAGTGAAGAGGAGAGACAATGTCCTTGCACCTGAGCGGCATATATTCTACTGAGGATCACTGAAGAGATAAACCATAAGTAAATAAACAGGAAAGATAAGGTTGGAGTGTGATAACTGCTATGAAGAATGTTACACAAAACAGAATAACTGAAGTTTGGAGAACTTTCTTTAGATAAGGTGGTCAGGACAGGTCTCTTTTAATTAAATAACTTAATGATGAGAAGTAAACAGTCTGGGGAACAGAGTTCCAGGTGGGTGGAAGAGCAAACATATAGCACATGAGGTAAGAATGAGGTTGGCCTGTTTGAGAAACAGCAAAGGGCCTTGTGGCAGGAGTGCAGTGAGCAAGGAGGAAGGTGGCATGAGATAAATTCTGAAAAGTAGGCTAGGGACAGAGCCTAGAGCTTTGAAGCTAAAAAGCATGGATTTTGTTTCAGTTCTCCTGAAAGTTCCATAAAGGAAGACCCTCTGCTTATTCATTGTTAGAGCTTCAGTGTCCAGAAGGTTGCCTAACACACACCTGGCATTCAGTTGAGCTCTGCTAAATAGAGAATGAGTGAATGAACACCAAACCTTAAGTCACCACCTGCCCAAATTCCACACAAGCTCTACATGGTAAGGACATGTTCCATGGAGACAGAGTGGTTGAGATCTCACTTAAACTCTTTAGCTTAGTACTGGCTGGGCTACTAAACTGCATCTATTACCACCTAAATGAAGACACATAACAGGGAGCTAATTATAATGTGCCTTGCCCTGCTCTTGAATAATTAAATGTTTTATTATGATGCTACAATTTGAGTTTATTATTCTTTGCTGGGGAACAAAATTAAACATAATGAGGGCTGTTAGTCTCCTCTCAGTTCTGCCTGTATCCTGTATCTTATATCATTTTTACCACTTTGATTAATGGGTTTAATTTACTTTGACTGGGATAGGTAGGAATCAGTAGGGGAGGAAGGTGAGACTGTTAAAATCCTTTTAATTAGACTAATAATGCCAAATCTGCATGTGTTAACAAGGGTGCACTATTAATTAGCTTTTGTAGATGGCTTCTGGGAAAGATAGCGGAATAGTTTTGAAATATCCTTTGTGATACCAGGAAATCTATTAAGTTGACAGGCAAAGCATGACATTACATATTTCTTCAAATGAATAGCCTTTCATCTCTCAAGACATAGAGAATCTCACATGACAGACCTGTCCCTGGCTTGTTGTGTGGGACGTCTTGTATGGGCCCTTCCAGGTTTACTCGTGCCCCTTCTTTGCTCTGCTATCTGTCCTGGTCCTGACCTGCATGGACCATACCAGCAAGGGTTCTCTGCACTCTGCCTGCTGGTTGGATTTGGCCAAGACAAGCCCCAGCAGGTGATCTGGGTATCGATTATTTGACTTCCCCTACTTTGAGATCACCAGATTTGTCTCCAATGCTGAATATGTCCCTTGACCCAAGCTCATTGCTCCTCAAGACAACTTTCTCCATACAACTCTCTCTCTCTGCTTTCTGCTAACATCTTCTTGCTCTTGTTCTCCTCAGGCCTAGGGGAGTTCATAGGTCTCCCTTCATTCCTTGGCCCGGGTGGTCCCTGCAGTACCTCCCACTCCCTACCTTCATCTTTGTAAACAGTTCCATTGAAAACAGACCCTCCTGGCCGGGCAACACTCCTTGGGAGGCAGAGGTGGGCAGATCACTTGAGGCTAGGAGTTTGAAACCAGCCTGGGCAACATGGTGAAACCCCACCTCCACTAAAAGTACAAAAATTAGCAGGACGTGATGGTGCAAGCCTGTAATCCCAGCTACTTGGGAGGGTGAGGTAGAAGAATCGCTGGAACCCAAGAGGTGGTGGTTGCAGTGGGCTGAGATCACACCACTATACTCCAGCCTTGGCAACAGAGAGACTCTGTCTCAAAAAAAAAAAAAAGAAAAGAAAAAAAGAAAGAAAGAAAACTGACCCTTCTTGAAATAGTTTGCTTTGAGTGTGCTGTTTCCTGCTGGGACCCTGACTGATGCCCCCTTGCTATGCCAACATTTGATTATTTTTATTACATTTTAATCTTGTATGAGTTGCATTAAAATTAACTGCATCCTTTGAATAGAGCTCTATGTTTTGATGTGAAATGAGATTGGATTACATGTACAGAGTTGTGCATTTTCTTATGCAAGATTTCTCTATTGCCAGCATTTGTTTTAATAAAAAATCAAGAATACTTTTTGGCAGAGGTGGGTGTGATACCATCTTCAAAAGCAAAAATAAGTGCTTTCAATAATAAACCATTTTTTAAAAACAAAAATTTCCTCACATGTATTAAATATCTCAATTTGACCAGCCAATTTCCTCGTAGGTCATTATTTTTGAAAGATTACGTTGGGTATTTTCTATGAGAGGAGTGCACAGGCTGAAATGTTTATGTGAAGAAGTGGATATTAGAAATCTATATCAAATAGGCCAGGCAGCACTTTGGGAGGCTGAGGCCAGCAGATCACTTGAACTCAAGAATTCAAGACCAGTATGGGCAATATGGCAAAACCTTGTCTCTAAAAAAAATAAAGATTAGTCAGGTGTGGTGGCATGCTCTTGTATTTCTAGTTACTTGGGAGGCTGAGGTGGAGGATCACCTGAGCCTGGGGGGATCAGGGCTGAGGCTGCAGTGAGCTATGATCATGCCACTGTACTCCAGCCTTCCAGCCTGGGTGAAAAAATAAAACCTTGTCTCAAAAGAATAAAAATAAAAATAAACCTATATGAATACAAAACTATATGTACTTTATGTGTATGCACATAAAATGTGCTTCAACGTTTTTGAATCTTCAACTGTTTGGGGAGAAACATGGGAAGAAACTTTTCAGCAGCCACTTCTCAAAGTTTGTCACATTTTTAAGTTTTCCAGCCTGAGGTTGGCATCTTGGTCTCTATGGAAAGGGTCATTCTTAGAGGCCTTAGTCTCCTTTGCTTGCCTTCATTCCACTTTCACACACCTTCTCCTACCCCTAAGAGATTTCAAAATGTACTGAATGCCTCAGCTGGAAGATGATGGAGCCTGCTGGCCCATCCTATATCATTCTGCCCTTAAAACTTTGCTAACAGATTTTACTAGGAATGGAATTGGGCTTGTCCACATAAGTTTTAGCTACTGCGATGTAAGCAGTTGTTGCAGAGGGTTTCTGGAAAATGTGCTTTTGAATTGCACCCTTTTCCTCTAGACTACCTCCCACCTGGAAATTGGATATAATAGCTGGAGCTCCAGGAATTATTTTATAGTCATGGCCTTGAGAATGGATGCCATATCCTAAAATATAAAAGGAAGAAAAACGGAAAAATACAGGGACACTAATGATGTCATGGATCTATAGCAGCAGCCCCAAATGACCCACCACTGGCCTTCACATGACAGGACAGAAAAATAAATATCTTTCCTGTTTAAACCACCCTTTCTTGTCATTTAAAGGAATTTATAAATGACACCTAGAGAAAGCTACTATGGGTACCATTTGTGCCACCTACAAGAAGACATGGCTTATTTTATGATTAAGGGAAATTTCTGAATTATAGTCTTAGGACAGGTTTCACTCTTGAAACCTGAAATGAGATCAGGATATATCCATGACCCTACTTTCACACCTTCCCTGTGTCCTAACCGGACTTGAAAATTCATTATTCACAGAAGACCCTGTGAATTTCTGTGCCTTGCCTTTTCTCCAGATACTTAATACATTTCTCCACCCTAATAATTCTTTTATACCAATTTTCATTTTTTAATCTTATTAAATGTGACATTCTATGTTGAATCCTTTGTAGACATGTTTGAAGTGACTTGCTGGTATTTCCAATCCTCCCTGTTAGATTCTGAATCTGTGGGAGCAGGGATGGTGTGCTTTGTTTCCCAGGTGCCTTGTACAGTGGCCTCAACAGACATATGCGGAGACAATAAATGAAGAAAGATAAGACACATTAACAAACACACCAAAATTAGTTGGCACCATAAAGACTTTAAAAATGTTAAAGTGATAATAGAATTTAATTTTGGTTAATGAGGTGGTGATGAAAATGGGGTTGGCTACTAACTGGACTTTGTGTGTGTGAGAGGTGGTGAGGGGTGTGGGCAGTTTTCAGAACAGGAGACAATGTCTGTGAGCTCTATTCTGTCTTGGTCCAAAAGCCAAACCATGACAAAGACCCAAAGCCAGGAGAAATGATCTTAACAACTCAAAACAATCTGTAAATTTAGATCAAGAGGACCCATCAATGACAAAAACATACACAAAAATCTTTTGGCCACTCTTCAAACAACAGATCATTCTAATCAACATACAATAACAGTGGGGACACCTGAGTCACAATAAACCCTTTCACAACTGTGCCCTTCACCTTGGGTCCTCAGAGCCCCTCTGCTGGGATCTGCAAGTTCTCATCAACAAAGTGTTCCCAAACCAAGGGCCAAGACACATCTGGAGAGTGTCTCTTGGGTTTGACAGTTGTGCTTTTAAGCATTACTGTCCTTCTAGTTTCTTGTTCCTCTGGCTTACTTATGAGAAGCATTGTGTAATCATCTGACCCTGAGCCAAGAACAGAGGCTCACAAGGCCCTGGCTAATGTGGGAACCAAGCTTTCAGCTTTGTGGGGCTGAGTCTGCTGAGCTAAGTAGCTTCCTAGGACTGTCAGAGCGTTGGTGTTACTCATGTGCAGTTGTTCTATCATACTCTTTTTCTATGAGTTGGATGAGCCTTTGTGGATTAAACAGTTGTTTGCACTTCCCCAGTTCCATGTTGACTTTTATAACATATCACCAAAATGTGTTTCACATTGAATGGAGTGTTACAAGGCTCCATATGGTGAGGTATGGTTTCCTCCTGTCTGGAGTGCTGAATCAGTCTTTGATTTGTGAATCTGCTGTGCTATCAGGTAATAAAATAAAATGTACAATTGGTCAGTTTTTTTTTTTTTAAAGAGCAACTGCCTACATTTTATCCAGAAGGTTCCAGGTAGTGAGCTGGTTGATTACAGATAGCTGTCAGGTAGATGGCACTATGTAACAAGCACTGATTTAAAATCCAGGTTGACTGTGTTCTGGGGCTCACTGCCACCACCAGTTTCCCTGAGATAATGCTCAAGCCACTCCTTTCTGGATAAATCTTCCCTGACCTCTCTACTCCCTCCCCTTCCCCCAGTCTGGGTTTGATACCCCTCCCCTCTGCTCCTCTAGTACTCTTAACTTTATGAAGTACTAAAAACAAAGTCAAAGTGCAAACACAATGGAAGGTAGAATGAGGATGTAAAGCACCGTGATGTTTCAAAAAACAGTATTTCTCATCACTTCTATTTTAACGTCTCATCATTCATGTCAATATGATCCCACTCAGGTCACAGTGCTTCTGGTATCTTAGCCTCATTGATTCTGGATTCTCCTCTCCACGTTCTTGAAGATGGTGCAAGGCATCGTCCCATCACCAGGGGAAGGAAGTCCAAATGCTTCTAGTTCCTGTGCTATTCTTGATCCTTACTGGCCTCCAAGGAGATGGACTTTGCTCCAAGGGTCCCTTGCCATCCCATTCTGGCATATGGTGAGGTATGCCTGGCCCTGCCAGGTCTTTGGGATGTGGTGGTGGCTCTCACTGCTGAAGCCTCTCTGCCACCATCTTCATCTGATATTATTAAACTCAGCAAAGGAGATGTATATTACACCTGTGATTATGGCAATGAATTCAGCTATTCT
Source organism: Aotus nancymaae (assembly GCF_030222135.1). Lineage (NCBI taxonomy): Eukaryota > Metazoa > Chordata > Mammalia > Primates > Aotidae > Aotus > Aotus nancymaae. Next base: position 1,292,855 of record NW_026988460.1, read on the forward strand.
TCTGATATCGAAATGATTTTATAATCAATAGAAAATGGTTCCTTATATATTTGCCTTTTCAGTGGCCATCAACAATTCATAGCTACAGGTTCTGCTGTGTCTGCACCACAACAGACTCAGTCTGCTTACACCTTGTGAATTCTAACTTTACTCATGGACAAGTATGTGTTGTTCTCTCAAAGGTTTATTTTTGATTCATTAAGTGTTGTACTCGAAAGAAATAAGACTGGTAAGCGTGTTTTAATAAAGTGTTTAAATACCTAAACATGTTAATATTTTGATAGACTTAAGACTGTATTGTGCTGTAGGTTCAGGTATTTATTATTGTTGCTATTGTTTTTAAATATACTAGGACTTCAAAAGTAAACCACAAGGAACATAAGTCCTGCTTTTAATCACCCTGTTTTACAAAGAAAAATACCTTTCATTCATATAAATTACTATTCATCTTTAGTTATTTATACATTTCTACATTATGAAGAAAGTATTCACCCTGAGACAGGGAAAACAGAGCCCAACTTAGCTCCTATTGAATGCTGCATCGTGAAATACTGCACGATTGAGACATGCATTGGAATTATTCATGCTGCTTGTATACTTTGGGAGATGAACACCTTGAAGACAAACTCAGAATTTCAGTAAGTCTAATCTTGGTTATTATTTTTGCAATCACTGAAAGTATAGGGGTCAATAATCCACACTAGCAGATAATTTAAAACGATTTAAATGTAACTGCGGAATATGCTATGTATCTAATCCCCTCCAGACACAATTATGTTTTATCTACATTTGTATTTAAACTGATTTAAATACTAATTAGTGTGGGGCAAGCTAAATTATCAGGTAAAAATGAGCTTGGAACAAAATGCAACAGGCAAAGTAGATTAAAGATTAAGACACAATTTCATTTTCTGTTACTCTTTAACTTCTAGGCAAGCTTGCTATATTAAAAAGCCACATTTGTCACATTGTTGTCAGAGAAGATATTTTTCTTTCTGATGAAAGTGGCACAGGAATGTTAAAAAGTCACAAACTACAGCCAAACACCAGCTTTCATTTCACCAGTCCGTATCCACAATTAGTTCACCAATTTGTTCCATATTTCAACCAAACTTAAAAATTTGAACTTACCCCAAATGACCTACAGCTTCCCAACTTTGTATTGTGCTGTATTCTTTGCCAGACACACTTTCTCTGCCTTGTCATGTGATTTAGAGCTCCTCCAAGTCTGGAGGGTGTGATAGAAATGGCTTCTGGCATTTGGACCTTGATAGGGATCACACACACACACACACACACACACACACACACACATGCCTCCACCCCCCAAAACTTTGCAGTAATAACCAACAACAATTGTACCCTCCTCTAAGACAGCCATTGTGTGCACACTTAACATGCATTATCTCCTAACACTTGCATTGTGTTGAGGTTTGGAAACTGTCAGAAATATTTAAGGCCCTGTATAGGAAACAAACTAAGCTCATGTCTCAAACACCAGAAAGTACTCTATAATCTTATATCTGGGGAAATCTGAGACTCAGAGAAAGAGAAAATAAAGAAATGATAATTTTAAGAAGAAGGGCTAGACAGATCATTTACTTTAAGAAAATAAATAAGGTGTAATTTATGACCTATCACTATCTCCTATTTTAGCCTTGTTTTACAGCTTCATGCAAGCACTAAAGCATGTTTAGCCAACACAAGCCTTGGGATTAAGGGTTACACGCTGCCAGTGGCTTAGGACCAGCTCTGTGGTGTAATTGACAATAAAGTCCTTATTTATGTATACTGAACATTGGAAAACACAATAGATAGAATCTGTAACTTATAAGATAAAACACAGTCACACCAAATTTTACGAGAGACCACTGCATCTTGTCTAACTTTGAACCATCACAGCGTTTTGCTGAATCTTCTACCATGTAATTTCTTCTTGCTTTGTAGGTTTTACTGTTTGTCTTAATCTCTTTACTAAACACTAAGTGATCTAATACAAGGAATGTGTCTTTTCTCTTTTAGAAAAAAATAATGCCATAGCATTCAGCCCAATGTCCCACACATGACTGAATCTCAAAACTATCTCTCTAATTTAATTTTGCCTGCAGATGATACAGACCTGAACACACTTGACAGCCATTGAAAATTCTTCTTTCCCCTCATATTTAAGAAATAGAATAGCCTTATGGGCAACAGAAAACTGTCTGAACTCAAATCCTAGCTCTGTCACATATAAGTTGTTTAACTTTAGACAAGTGTTTCTGTGCCTCACTTCTCTCACTAGTGAAATAGTAATAAAAATATTTAGATTTAAAGATATCAATATCTGTCAGAGGCCTCAAAAAGTGCCTAGAATATAGCAACCACTTTACAAGTATTAATTGTTATTACCATTATTATTATCCTAGTTTAACTCTCTGCAAAAATTGAGTTGAGATTTCAAAGGAATGGATGATAATTAAAAATATGCATGCCTCACAAAGGATATTTGTTTGCAAGAGAACACAAATGTATAAATCTTCCTCCTCTCTTTTCCTGATGGTCAAATACATAGACCGATGTGAAAATGTAATCTCCTACTCTCTGTGACGGGAATACCTTTGCCTGTTCTCCTAAAGTACTCTTGCAAATTAAACAGAAAGAACTTATGGAAAAAGAGAGAGTATGGAGGACCTCTAGAGATGGCTGTCTGATTTTTTGTTGGGCTTATCTTCTGATTTCATTTCAATCTGGGATCTAAGACCCAGGGGTGTGTTGTGGTTAGTGTGAGGTCATGGATAGAAAACAAATCCTGTGGACAACACTACCTCACCAAAGAACAGAAAATCATAACAATTTAAGACGGCATCAATGTGGCTGGTTAACAGTCCAAAAATTAATATTTTTCTTTTCTGTGCTGATTAGGAATAAGATAGTAGCCTTACTTTGAAAAGCCTAAGAATAACAGGTGTTCCACAAACAGGTTAACATTGAGTTTCTTCATTAGAGATTCCTCCCCTTTTCATCCTCTCTCCTCTTTTCCTGTCTTACCATACACCTCAACACCTGTGAGGAGATGACGTATAAGCAGGAAAGGGAGCCAGTCTCCTGTGCTGTAGAATTAATGAGGTGCCCAGAGGGCCCTATCCCATTCCTTTTTCTCTAATTCCTTCTTGAATAAAGGCCTTGTCTAGCTTAAATACTTCATTTACCATAAAAACTACTTACTGCAGCTTTTTTAACACACTTTGTTCAATCTTTAGCAGATCAAGCAGACCGAAAACTAAGGAAAAAGAAGAGTTGGGAAATATAATAGATAATTTTGGTTTCATAGCTATGCATTAAAATTTATTTCTAGAGAGAGACTACATTTTTTTTTACCAGGCCTCAAAGAACATCTCAACAAAAATCCTCGAACTGGAAATTATACAGGCCTGTCAGATGAGCAGAGAGGAAAGTAGGTAAAAAGGTCAGGCTGGGTAACTTTTAAGAGGGCTCACTCATGCAAGGGTTGAGGGAAGAACCTCAAAACAGGGCCACAAGGAGGGTAGGCATGGGGTGAGGGCATGTCAGTGGTGGTCTACTTTGTAGAGGAGGACACATGTAAAATGGGACTGTCATTTGATTACCTTCCTTATGAGTCTCTTGGACAAAGACTAGTGTTTCAAATACATACCACTGTTGTCTTCTCTAGCAACTTTTCATTGCAGACTTCCCAAATGTGATGTCAATATATTACTTTACAAATTGTTAAAATGTTACAGTTTGGAAAAATATACTTTAGTGGCACTCTTGGCCCACCATACCTTCCATTCTTAGCCATGCATCTGGGTTATTACCAAGAACTTTGACTGGGGAAGAAGAGGGTGAGACATACACTACGAACTGAGCAGGAAGGCCAATGGAAATCAAATTTTGCTGAGCAGAGCTATTTGGCTACTATGGACAATTCGAATACTTACTCAAAGCAGCAGAAATATGACTTAAACCTGGCTTTGATTTCATTGTAGTAGAGGAGAGAGAGAGAGACAGACAGAGAGAGAGAGAGAGAGAGAGAGAGAGAGAGAGAGACAGAGAGAGAAGCAAATATAGTCCAACCCAGTAAGAGTTATAGAAATGTTACTGGTCCAGGAAGGGAGTACTGATTCATGAGAAATGGAAGGGATTGCTGGCAGTATAGGGAAGAAGTAACTTTCTTAGCTGGTCCAAGAAGACAAGGGTGAGCAGGACGACTGAAGGAAGAGCCTTAGCTAAGTCTTGCAAAGAAGGAAGACCATAGTTGGTAGACAGTTTTGGGAACCCCAAAGACCTTCAAAGTAAGTACTTCAGTGACTAATGACAGTATGTGCTTATTCTAGCTTCCTTGACATTCAGGAGGAACTAACCAGAATCTTTTCTCTTAATAGAGCTGTGAAGGCAATCTGCTTCTAAGATAAATTCCAGCCTCTAGGGTGAAAACACCACACATTTACCAAAACTTGAAATTCACTTAAGAGTAGGAAGATCTCATTTGTTTGCCTTCTGATTATCCATGGCATTCCTAGTTGTATCCCTTTTATATGGTAAAAAGAAACATCTTATGATTATAAAAGTAATACACACTTATTGAAAAAGTTTAAAAAAAAGAAAACAATAAACTCAGTAATAACTCCATTACCCAAATATAACCACTGTGTATAACGTTGCATGTATTGCTTTTTCCGTATACATATGTATATATTAAATAAAATTTAAATTATTAACAAAATTAGACATATGCATTTAAGAACGTGCTATGTCCCTGTATCATGAAATTTCTTCCGCAGTATCATTGATACTGCATAGTATTCCTTGGTATGGATATTTTATTTTTAACGTTCTGTTCATGACCATTTTAGATTATTTCCAATTTTCACCAGCTTTAACCACTTTTTGACTAACTAGACTTTCTCTGGCCTTCTTCTCCTTGTAGACAAACCCCTCTGGGTCTATTCATGGAAGTCTGGTTGGGTATCTTCTTTTGGAGAACTAATAAATTAGACCACGCAGCTGAACTTGTTGAAGGTAAATTTGGAGTTGGGTAACTTTTACTGCATAACAAGCAGTGTTTGTGTGCAAAGAGTATCTGTTTGGCATTATACTATCCACTGGCTAATATACTCAGGGCAGGAACACCCACCCCTTTCTACCCCACGGGTCTCCCTTTTCTCTACATGCAAGGAAGTATGTAACTGCGCAGAGTGCTGCTTTGATCTAGCTTTCATTATGTGATAATTGTGGCCTTTCTAAATTGTAAATGCCTGTGACACTTTCCCCAGCAGTCAGACAACCTATGTTCTGTGAGAAAATTAAAGGGAAGAAATTCAGGTAACAAGAGGAGCAGCATGAAGCAATACTTTGCTATAATCATCCTCTTACTAGCTGAGGTCCAAAATGCTGTATTGAGTGAAATAACATGATTAGAGTTAAATAAATAATGACAGTTAAGAGATAAATCAGCTAGAGAGACGTTATTTCATTCTATTAAGAAAAGAGATGAGATGTTGCTCAAAGGAAAAAGGCCCTTATATGAAGAGTTTCAAAATAAAGGAAGGAAAAAAGAAATAAATGAAGTCTGAAGAGCATGCTAGAAAAGGGGGATGGATAATTATAAGCAAAACTTGTTGCACAATGGGATTGGGGATGAATGGGAGGAGGTTCGATTGAGCAGTTCCAGGTTTCTTGCTCTGTACCAGGGATCTGCAACCTTTTTCTCTAAAGGATTAGATAGTAAATAATTTAGGTTTTATAGGTCAGAATGTCTTCTCACTCTACTACTCAATGCTGTCATTGTAATATGAAGGCAGGCATAGACACCATCTAACAAATGCATGTGTCTATGTTCCAATAAAACTTTATTTATAAAATCTGGTGATAAACTGGATTATAGCCCACAGTCTGTAGTATTCTGACTCCTGGTTTAGAGGATCAAAATGGTGGCAGTTCCTTTCTCCACTTAATGGCACTCATATTAGTTTTGTGCAAAAGTCATTACTTTGCCATTACCTTAATTAAAGTTGCCATTATCTTTAACGGCAAAGACTGCAATGACTTCTGCATCAAAGTTTGGTTGTTGTGAGGATTAAATAACAAGTGTGAAAAGTCCTAACATGGTGCTTAGCACAAGGTCCACACTCAAATATTATCTCACCCACCGTCCTTCAAGTCAGTGATCATACTCCACAAGGAAGCATTTATGGCTTCAGTTAATCACGCATATAAATTAAAGACAGAAAAACAGGTAGAAAAGAAAGACGCAGTAAATGAAAGATCATTATTGATTTTGGTTTTTGTTTTTCAATACATAGATCTCAGGACAAATCATTAAACTGCAATCTTGCAAACTGAAGAAACAGCAAAGTACAACTGCAAAAACAAATTAACTCAGGTTGATAGAATTTTCATGACAATAGGCTCATTTTCCTCATCTTTCATTGAGCCTGATAAGCTTAAAAAAAATCCCCTGCTATTTCTCCCCTAGCCCCCAACTCCCCAACAGGCCCTGGTGTGTGATGTTCCCCTCCCTGTGTCCATGTGTTCTCATTGCTCAACAGCCACTTATGAGTGAGAACATGTGGTGTTTGGTTTTCTGTTCTTATGACAGTTTGCTGAGAATGATGGTTTTAGCAGGGGGTGGGAGGATAGGGAGTGAGAGCATTAGAAGAAATATCTAATGTAGATGATGGGGTGATGGATGCAGCAAACCACCATGGCACGTGTATACCTCTGTAACAAACCTGCACGTTTTACACATGTACCCCAGAACTTAAAGTGTAATAATAATAATGAATCCCTACTTTTTTTTTTTTTTGAGACAGAATCTCACACTGTCACCCAGGCTGGAGTGCAATGTTGCAATCTTGGCTCACTGCAACCTCTGCCTCCTGGGTTCAAGTGATTCTCCTGCCTCAGCCTCCTGAGTAGCTGGGATTACAGGCACCAGCCAACACGTCCAGATATTTTTTAATTTTTTAATTTTTTTGTATTTTTAGTAGAGATTAGGGTTTCACTGTGTTGGCCAGGCTGGTCTCCAACTCCTGATCTGGTGATCTGCCCACCTTGGCCTCCCAAAATGCTGGGATTGTAAGCTAAGCCACTGTGCTCGGCCAAAAAAACCCCTACTTTTGAGAAATGATTTTTTTTTTTTTTTTTTTTTTGAGACGGAGTTTCGCTCTTGTTACCCAGGCTGGAGTGCAATGGCGCGATCTCGGCTCACCGCAACCTCCGCCTCCTGGGTTCAGGCAATTCTCCTGCCTCAGCTTCCTGAGTAGCTGGGATTACAGGCACGCGCCACCATGCCCAGCTAATTTTTTTTGTATTAGTAGAGACGGGGTTTCACAATGTTGACCAGGATGGTCTCGATCTCTTGACCTCGTGATCCACCCGCCTCGGCCTCCCAAAGTGCTGGGATTACAGGCTTGAGCCACCGAGCCCGGCCGATTTTTTTTTTTTAAAGTAGAGGCAGACATATACAATATAGGTGAATTTACTTCACCAAAATTGTAAAATAGTCTATTTAACAGCATTAATTTCAGTTAAATGGCATCTTGATTTTGACGGCAAGTAGAATCACTATGGTTTTGGTTCTTCAGAGTCTCTGAGTAGCACCACTGCAGGTTCTTTGAAGCATTTCTAAATGATGTAATTTTATTTTACACAGGGTTTCTTGTAAAAATTATTGTCTTTCTGTACATCTAATTAAAATAAAGATGTAATAAATAATTTACTGTTTTAATTAGGGCATAGATCTTAAAGCAATTACCCTGTCATTAATAATTCCTTAACAGACTTTCTTGCACAAGATGAGTAAAAAGATTTTTAAGCTGTGAAAAATCAATACACATTACTCATTTACATTAACAAAGCTACACAAAGTAATCTGAGCCTTCATTAAATTATTTCTCCTGTAAACCAGAGGAGTTTGGAGAGTCATTAGCTATTTATAACCTAGTGGAACTTCACTTACAAGAGAGAAATCTTTACCCATGACTGGGCACTTGTATCATTGTCATTTAAACGAAGAGCCAAGTAGTATTAATATGTTAGTGGAAATAGATTGATATGGTCCATAAGGATGACTACATGATGAAAGTTACCATCATGGTGTTATTATATAAACGATTCAGCACTCCATCTGAAAATTAAATGTCTTAACATTTTTTTTTCAATGTTGTAATTAAAGTCCCTTCCCTCCATCCCCCCACCATCCCGCATACACACATTCGGGCTGTCTTTCAGGCAACTTAGCATCTAGGACACACTAAGATCACTGAGCTTAAATGCAATCATGAAGGTATCTCAAGTAGTATTTGAAGACTTTGGTATTTTCTATAATTTCATCTAATATTATTATAGGATAATCTGGGAAGGGCAAAACCAAATCAAACAAAAACTCAAAATGATTTTTTTTTTTGGTAAGAAGAAAGGCTACATTGTCATAAGAAGCCATTAAGAAGAAGAAAAAATATTTTGCAAACTAAATTTTAGTCACATTGTCCCTAAGTGATAATTTGGAGGCGGATGGAAACCCTTATACTTGAAAGCAAAAGGTCTAAGACCACATATTGTCAAATTCTCCCATGGAAGAATTGTCCAAGGAAGTAAATGAAACAATCCATAATGGCAACAGGGACTTTGGGTCCTTGTTAGTGTCTGTGTTGTTTCCTGAGCCCATCAAGGTGACAGATGATGGCAAGAAGTATTAACACAATAACACAAGTTCTTGTTGGGTCATTTGGTAAACCATGGCTGGATTTTAATGAATATTAAGTAATGATGAAATTAAGAGCATTAGGAAAGACAGCCGTAATCAAACCGGTTTGTGAACATACGACTGAAAAAGCTGTTCTGGGGGCCTTGTGAGAAATTTGCTCCAGGAGCCTTATAAGAATTTAGAGAGGATTGCTCACCAACTTTTCAATGAACATCACTGAATCAGAGATTTGTAGTTCCTTATCTTAATTCTCACAACTTGGCCAGGAACAACTCCATTGTGGTGAAGGGGAGTAGAAAGCTCTGCAGCAGGGCCACCTGGAAGGCTGTGAATGTGTTTGGAGGACGTGTTGCTATGACATATAGTGCTATATTGAGGCAAATGTGGACATAAGACACCCAAAGGTATTTTCCTCAATTATCAGTAGTCTTCTGTTTGAACAGTGGGAATACAAGAGATACAAAAAGCAAAAAGTTCATGACATTTTCAATGTTCTTCTATTATCTCTAAAATACTAAATAACAATATCACTTATAAGTCTGCTTGCCATAAGTAGAATTAGCAATAATATTGATGTTATTTGGTGATTATGAAATACTTTAGTCCTATCTATGAGGAAATACAAAGGCATAGATGTTGACAAAATCATTGCCTATGACATACAGGGAGGGTGACAGAGACTGTTAGTTATCATCTCAATTTTCATACCACCTTTCTTTCAAATGAGAGGATTCGTGAATTCTAGATGAGTTCATGGCTGGTGTGTAGCTTCTGTCTAGTAGTTGAGTGTGGCTGATGTGTAACTGCTGTCTAATAATATGCAGAGGAAAATATCATGAGACATCGTTTTGGAATCTTCCTTAGAAGTAGCCAGAGCATGCACTTTGTCCCCTTCTTGCTCATCCATTTACCTTCCTGCTTCTAGAATATGGATGAGATGGCTTGGCTGAAACAGTCATCTTGAACTGTGCATTGGTTCACCTTTAAAACGAAGGCTTAGTCTGCTTATGCTGCTATGACAAAATACCATAGACCGAGTGGCTTATTAACAACAAACATTTATTTGTCACAGTTGTGGAGGTTAGGAAGTTCAAGATCAAGATACTGGCAGATTTTGTATCTGGTGAGGGCCTGTTCCTAATTGATGGTGACTTCTTGCTGCATCCTTACCTGGTGAAAGGGGCAAATGAGTTTCACTGGGCCAATTTTATAAGGGTACTTCTATTAGTACATTTTAACACTGCTGATAAAGACATACTGCAAACAGGATAATTTATAAAGAAAAAGAGGTTTAATGGACTCACAGTTCCACATGGCTGGGAAGCCTCACAGTCATGGCAGAAGGCAAAAGGCACATCTTATATGGCAGCAGGCAAGAAAGAATGAGAGCCAAGTGAAAGAGGAAACCGCTTATAAAACCATCAGATCTCATGAGGCTTAATTCACTATCACAAGACCATTACAGGAGAAACCATACCCATGATGCAATTATTTCCCACTGTGTTCCTCCCACAATTGTGGGAATTATGGGAGCTACAATTCAAGATGAGATTTGAGTGGGGACAGAGCCAAACCATATCTACCCTGGCCCTTCCCAAATCTCATTCCTCGCATTTCAAAATCAATAATGTTGTCCGAACAGTCCCCCAAAGTCTAAACTCATTTTAGTGTTAACTTAAAAATCCACAGTCCAAGGTCTCATCTGAGACAAGGCAAGTCTCTTCTACCTATGAGCCTCTAAAATCAAATGCAAGTTAGTTACTTCCTAGATACAATGGGGGTACGGGCAGCCATTCCAAATAAAAGAAATGGGTAAATGCAGCCATTCCAAATAAAAGAAACTGGCCAAAACAAAGGGACAACAGGCCTTATGCAAATCTGAAATCCAGTGGGCCGGTCAAAATCTTAAAGCTCCAAAATGATCTCCTTTGACTCCAGGTCTCACATCTACGTCATATAAGAGGTAGACTTCTACGGCTTTGGGCAGCTCTGCCCTGTGGCTTTGCAGGGTATAGCACCACTCCTGGCTGCTTTCACAGGCTGGCATTGTCTGTGGCTTTTCTAGGTGCAAGATGCAAGCTGCCAGTGGATATGTCATTCTGGGGTCTAGAGGATGGTGGCCCTCTTTTCACAGCTCCACTAGGAAGTGCTTCAGTGTGGGGACTCTGTGTGGAGTTTCACACCCCACATTTCCCTTCTGTACTGCCCGGCAGAGGTTGTCCATGAGGGTCCTGCCTCTGCAGAACACCTCTGCCTGGACATCCAGGCATTTCCATACATCCTCTGAAATCTAGGTGGAAGTCCACAAACCTCAAGTCTTGACTTCTGTGCACCCATAGGCCCAACACCATGTGTAAGTCTCAAGGCTTTAGGCTTGCATCCTTCGAAGTAACAGCCTGAGGTCTACGTTGACTGATTGAGCCATAGCTGGGATGCAGGGTACCAAGTACCAAGACTGCACAAAGCACCAAGGGGCCAGGAAACCTGTTTCTTCCTCCCAGGCCTCTGCGTCTGTGATGGGAGGGGCTGACATGAAGACCTCTGACATGCCCTGGAAACATTTTCCCCATTATCTTGGTGGTTAACACTTGGCTCCACATTAATTATGCAAATTTCTCCAGCCAGCTTGAATTTCTCCTCAGAAAATAAGTTTTCTCTACATCAATGATCAGTCTGCAAATTTTCTGAACTTTTATGCTGTATTTCCCTTTTAAACATAAGTTCCAGTTTCAAACCATATCTTTGTGAATCAATAAAACTGAATGCTTTTAACAGTAACCAAGTCACATTTTGAATGCATTGCTGCTTAGGAATTTCTTTCACTAGATACCCTAAATTATCTCTCTCAAGTTCAAAGTTCCATAAATCTCTAAGGCAGGGGCAAAATGCCACCAGCCTTTTTGCTAAAATATAGCAAAAGTCACTTTTGCTCCAGTTCCTAACAAGTTTCTCATCTCCATCTGAGACCACCTCAATCTGGACTTTATTGTCCACATCACTGTCAGCATTTTGGTCAAAGCCATTCCACAAGTCTCTAGCAAGTTCCAAACTTTCCCACATCTTCCTGTCTTCTTCTGAGCCCTCCAAACTGTTCCAACCTCTGCTTGTTATCCAGTTCCAAAGTTGTTTCCACATTTTTGATATCTTTGCAGTAACAGCCAACTCCTGGTACCAACTTACTTTATTAGTCTCTTTTAACACTGCTGATAAAGACATAACTGCTTTATAAAGTACTGGGTACTTTATAAAGAAAAAGAGGTTTCACAGACTCAAAGTTCCATGTGGCTTGGGAGGCCTTACAATCATGGAGGAAGGCAAAGGGCACATCTTACATGGCAGCAGGCAAGAAAGAATGAGAGCCAAGAAAAAGGGAAAAACCCTTATAAAAATCATCAGATCATGTGAGACTTATTCACTACCATGAGAACATTATGGAAGAAACTGCCCTCCATGATTCAATTACCTCTAACTGGGTTCCTCTCACAACATGTGGGAATTATGGGAGCTACCATTCAAGATGAAATTTGAGTGGGGAAATAGCCAAACCATATCCACCCTTGGCCACTCCCAAATCTCATGTCCTCACATTTCAAAACCATCACAATCAATTCTTGTGATGTAATCTTGAACTGACAACCAAATTTCCCACTTCTCAAGAGCTACTGGAAAAAAAATTACCCCCTATTTTCCCTCAGAACTGTTTGGTTTTCTTTTTTACATTTAGATGTTTTTCATCCATCTCCAATGAACAGAATTGGTGTTGTTTATAAAGTAGTATATGTATATAATTTATGACAAAATTAATTTCAAGAATCCTCAAGTAAGCATTTTTTTCAGTACCCCTCATGACTATTATAGTCAATTTTCTTGTTCTCAGAAGCACATATTTCACAGATGAAACACAAATAATCAATAAACCTATGAAACTGCTTAGTAACAATATTTATTAAATTAGTCAACATTGAAAAAAAACTCAGCTGACATAGGTATGGTGAGACAGATACTCTCTTTTTCCAGTGATGTTAGTGTGAATTAGTTTCTGGAAAATAATTTGCCTATATGTTACAAGAGCCTAATAAAAGTTCATATTTATTGATCTAGTAATTCTACTTTGGGAAATCAACCCTGTAGAATTAGGTTAATATTTTGACAAAGATGTTGATTTCAGAATTTTTTGTAGTGAAATATTATTTTTAAAAAGTATGAACATCTCTCAGTAGAAAAATTGATTAAATTATGGTTATCACTGGGATATTATACAGTCATTACAATTGTGTTTTGAAAAATTTTTAATAAAATGAAGCAGTGGGTACAATATAATGATAAGTAAAAAAAGCATATATACTTTCATTTTCTGTAAAGACAGAAAAATCACTTGATGGAAATACGCTACATTTACAGTTACGTCCTTGGGAGGTGGAATTGTGGCTAATTTTTATATTCTGCCTTATATTTTTCTGTGTTTTCAATTTTTGCATAATTGTAATGCATTTTTATTATGATTATAGAGAAAGATTAAAAATATAAATATGATTGAGTTCTAGATTAAATAAAACCAGAGGAAGCATTATTTACACAAGTTGACTAGACCAAGATTTTTACTCTTTGGATCTGTTACATGTAACATTAGCACATTTTGCTGCCCAAGCCAGCATTCTCTCTCTCTTATTAGTAATTTCATGAATATGAAATGTTATTAACCAATTATTAAAAAAAAAACCATTGCTGCCTAACAGACATAAAATAACATTAAAGGAGAAGTGCATCTAATTGTGCACTGACAATCTTGATGGTCAAACTGCTTGGAAAATGAAACTCCTATAATTTAAAAGTCCCAAATCAGGAAACCTCACAAGAAACCAGCCACTGTGTCATTTGGCAATATGGACTCTTGGTTGGTTACACACTAAATGATTACTAAAGCTTATAGAACAAAGACTGATCTTACCTAAAGGAGTCTGAATGTTCAGAAACTCAAGAACATAGAAATATTGACATCTGGAACAAATTGGATTGATGGTCTCAGTAAAGAGTGACACAACCTTAGATAAAATAATGTTCATTTGATATGAGAGTAAATAAAACCATGGTTTATTCTGATGAATTTCAGATTACAATTTGCTAGAAGAAAAACCAGAAATTTTATTTCAAATGACTCTGAAGTATCCCCAATGATTTATATACAAAAGTATTCCTTGTAGCAATATTTATATTTATGAAAGTTAAGAGAAAATAAGGGCTAATGATTGAGCTTTTTTTACATAAATTATGTTTCTATAAAATAAAATCTTATGCCATCATTGAAAAAAGTGTTGTCACATAATATTTAATGAATGAAGAAAATGTAAGCAATCTATTAAATAAAAATGTGATTATCAGATTGAAATCCACATATGTTACATATATATACACATATGTATGCAAAAACACAATTTTGTACCCAAACAATATCTCTAGGTAATATTGCCATAATTTGTTTTCACTTTCTTCCTATTTTCTTCAGTTTCCAATTTTTTTTATGACAGGTGACCTAAAAGTCGTCCCTAGCTCCTCACCAATGAACCTGTTAAATAATTACATTAATAATAAAGATATATTCTTTAAAATATGTATTTAAAACATTGTAACTGAGGTTAAGTCTCAGTAATTCTGAAATATTTATTTACACATGTGGGAACAAAATGCCGATTTTCTGTAGTAGTAGTATATTGTTATCCAATAGAGAGAAAGGGAAAAAAAACCCAACCCTTCAGAAGGACTTTTGATAATGCGAAGGCAAAGCTTGACTGGAGTGGCCAGGAACTGAACTGAGATTAGAGGGAGTTAAACTGTCCTGTGTGATATTTGTCTTCATTCAGTGTTGAATCGTCTTTCTGCAGTTTTGTTTAACTGAGAGGTGAGCATAGAGCATTGGAGAGGGGGATGAGGAAGAAAAGTCTGTTCCTCCTTTCTACTGAGCTAACACAGGGGTGGTGAGGCAGTTATCTCAGGTGCTTAAGGACACCCAGATTCCACATACACAAAACATAATCAAGGACATTGTTAGTGGGAGAGATGGTCAGAAACTCTTTATATCCCCGGCTTTCCACTTTTTGAGAGCTTCCAATCTGCAAGATACAGAATAACTACAAACAAGGTAAGGTATTCCCACTGTCAAGAAATATGAATGAGCTACGTTTGCAAAGGCCTGATATTATAGGAATCACCTACAGGTTTAATGCTCACTTGCAGGCATGGCAGAAAAATGTTTATCTCTTTTTCTTCATCAACTGATGTTATCTCCTGTATCAACTATGAATGCACTTAACTACAATTACTAGCAAACCCAACTAAGAGTGAGTCAAGTATTACAGACATGTATTATGCCATGGAACAGCAGGGCAGCCCCAGCCCCTGGCAATGGCTTAGCCAATCAAAGATGTCTTCCCAGATTCTTCCTTTCTTTCCACCCTGCCATCCATAGCATGCTGGATTTTTATCCCTTGGTTTGCTGCCTCATGATTGTAAGATGCCTGCCAGATCCTGACATTATATTTGCATCCAAAACCAGAATTAAAAGAGAAAGAGACAAGCGCAGTTGCCTTTTGTAATAAGAAAGCAAACTTGTTTCCTAAACTGTCATCCATATCACCAGCTACTTTCTCCTAGGTATGGCACATGGCCACCCCTGACTGAATGAGAGGCTGGGAAAGCATTTCATTTGCTCCAGTTTTTTAGGGAGGTGGTCAGGAATAGTGGGGTTGGAAGTGACTGCATCCAAACAGCGTCTCTCCCTTGTGGTTTTGTCATTTACATGACTATTTTTCTATTGTTTCTAGTTATTCCTTCAGTTATTCCCTGTAATTGTTAGAAAACATTTATATTTCATCCAATAAATCCAGGCACACAATCACATAAAATTTGGTAACTTGGAATGTTTAAACACAATGACAAACTTACTGATGGTTTTGTAAATCAGAAAGCCCAAGGGCAGAGAAGATAACGTCAAAAACGTTTCTTTCTACCATGGTGATAGGGAGATTGTGGAATGGGGCATTTCCTGAGTCCCGCGATATCACCGATGTTATCTTTTATCTGCTTCTCCTGTTTTATTTACTCAGGACACTGAGAGCGCACAGTTGCTAGAGGGATGAACCCTCTTGCTGGAAACAATGCATGCCCAAGTAGAAGTTTATATCAGTGTTTTTCAAGTTTTTTCATTATCGTCCACCTAAGGAGATTTTTCAGATATTTTTTCCTGATTGCCTTCTCCGTAAAATTTTAGTAGACAGATATACAGTCAGCCCTCTGTGTTTGTGGGTTCCACATCTGCGGATTCCACCAAGCAAGGATTGAAAATATTTAAAAACAAAAATTGTGTCTGTACTGAACGTATACAGACTTTTCCTTATCATTATTTCCTGAATAATACAGTATAATGATTTATATAGTATTTACATTTATTATGTATAAGTTACCTAGAGATGATTTATACAAGAGATATGTATAGATTATATTCAAATACTACACCGTTTTATATCAGACACTTGAGCATCCATGGATTTTCATATTTGCAGGGAGGCCTAGAACCAATCCCCCACAGACACCAAGGGATGACTGTACTATGAACATGTTTATGCATTGGATGTACATCTGTACTTTACATATAAAATGAGCATAATTCTCTTGTGCCCATCTCCAAGCCAGTTTTTCCAATTTCGGGAATAACATTGCCCCTCTGAGAATGCACAGCCTCTATCATAAAGACTCTCTAAGGATGGATGAATAAAGAGAATTAAGAAAAATATCTGAAATGATTCTTGAAGAATGAAAACAACTCTATGTACAGAGACAGAAGGGAAAAAAACATTAACTGTTTTGAGAATACAGAAATAAAGTTGAAGATGTGGGGGATTGTTAGGAAGGCATCGAGGATGAAGAAGTGAACAACTTAGGTGGGATCACAGGTTTAGGTGAGGAGTAAAGAGAAAGAGTCCTCAAGCATGACATTTCTCAGATTGTACACTCATGGATCTCAATGCCAAAATCAAGAGTATGAACTGTAACAAATGAGGAATTCACTAAAGGGAAGTAAAATCATCAAGCAGTTGTGGCTTGGGGTGGGGGATAATTTCCAATTTGACTAGTTTCAACACCTATATCTTTACTCCTCAAAGCAGCTGCTTCCAAGTTAGAATAAAAGAGAGTCTACCTGAAGGATCTTTACTAATTCCGTAAGAATCCCTCTAAATTCCTATGGCACGAGTGCAATCTAACTCCTACAGATAAACAATGAGTGGAAGCAGCACTTGAACACTAAATAGCATAATAAAAAATGACGGAATTGGCCAGGTGCAGTGGCTAATGCCTGTAATCCCAGCACTTTGGGAGGCCAAGGTGGGTGGATCACCTGAGGTCAGGAGTTTGAGACCAGCCTGGCCAATACGGCGAAAGCCCATCTCTACTAAAAATACAAAAACTAACTGGATGTGGTGGTGGGCGCCTGTAATCCCAGCTACTCGGGAGGCTGAGGCAGGAAAATCGCTTGAACATGGGAGGCAGAGGTTGCAGTGAACTGAAATTGCACCATTGCACTCCAGCCTAGGCAACAGAGTGAGACTCTGTCTCAAAAAACAAAACAAAAAATGAGTTAGGGAAAAACTCCGTGAATTATCAAATGGTAAACTCTCCCTCAAGCTTCTTCCTGCAAGGAAAACACCTAGAACTTCAGCATGAATTAAAGCTGCATTGTGTTTTACTTTTCTTCCAAAGTGGTCATAATTAATTTTGTTGACACAAATACACAAGATGTTAAAGACTAATGGCACCACGTTGGTGAGAAGACAAACCCATTCTTGCCTAATACACTGGAGAAAGACGCCCAGATCACTCATCCGTGAGAAAGCAAACTTTCTTGTGCTACCAAGGTCAGCAAGACCTCTGCTAAAAACAAACTGAAAAGCTAGTGCATAAATGCAAATATATACATTAGGGTCACATTATGTATTTAATTTAACCAACATTTCAGACAAAATTATGTAATAAAAACAAATGTGAATCTTATAAAGACTTCTTTCAGTTGCCCTCTCCAATGTTCCTTCATCATCCTTAGAATATTTCCAGCTTTGACATACACACACACAAACACAGGATGGAATAGTTTCAAGAGGTGTGCATTAAAAATAAAAGTTAAATCTATCTTGGGGATCAATGAATTAACACAGATACATAACCTCCTTTGTCTTGGCCATATTAGATCAATAAATTAAAAGGAAGACATCTTGGTAGATTTTTCTCACTGAATTTATTGACTTTTTTAGTGTTATAAAGAAATGTAGAGATTATACTGTGGGATTAGTTGATCCTTTTTTCTTAAGTTTGGGAAACAAATCTGTGTAAGGACTGTGTCATGCAAAGCTCAGAAGCACCTAGCTCTTTTTTTTCTGAATAGACAAGGAATCCTTAAATGATATGCAGTATCTTTTTACCCCATGATCAAAATGCAAGATTTGTAAATGGTGTCCCAGGTTAAAATTTCTTAAGTTTAAAAGGGGATTCCTTAAATTCGATTTAGTATTTTGTAATGAATCTCGGAGAAAGGACATTAGTGGAAAACTGGTAAAATCTGAATAGACTTCTGAAAAGCAGGTTGCTGCTTTGAGCATTCTTTCTTTGTCTTCGAGTTTTGCTAATTTGATTATGATGTGCCTGAATAAAGTCTGTAGTTTGGTTAGTAATAATGTATCAATGTTAATGTCTTAGTTCTGATCAATGTTCTTTGTTATACAAGGTGTTACCAGTGTAGTGGAAATGATGAAAAGTATGTGGGAGACTGCGGAATAGGCTCACAACTTTTTCTGTGTATCTAAAATTTTCTAAAATAAAAAGTGTCTTTAAAGAAAGATCTCTCTCTGGTTCACTAGTCTTAGAGAATACTCACAGTATTCCCTGGAGAAAACCACGTTTTCTGATCACCCTAATACATTAGGGGTTATTTTGTTCTTTTTGTATATAGAAGCATTTAATAAGTGTTTACTGAATTCCATTGTGCAAAAAGCATAGCAAAGATGCCCTGGACTTAAGAGTCGGAATCTTTGCATTTAGATTCATTATGAGCCATGAGATCCTATGCAGGTCATTTAAACCTTCAGTAACTATGCCTCTCCACTTTAATCCCTTTTGGGACAGGAACCCCATTTAACTCATCTCTGTAGCCTTCAGTAACCCTTTTTGGGGGAAATATGGAAAAAGTGACAGCTTCAGAGTCAAACTTAAAATTCTAGCTGCCCCACTAACCATGTAAGTTACTATGGGCCACAGTGTTTAACAATTTGAGTTTCAGTATTTTCGTCTATAAAATAAACTTTTGAGATGATAAAACGTGATGATACACATATAACAGGCAACAGCGTCTGGCAGAAGCTGGAAGATTAGTGTGCTTCATCTATAGAACAGCACCTTTCCCATGGAACTTCATTTATTTTTAATTGTGAAACACTTTTCTAGTACTTGCCATGTGCAAGACCCTGTGATAAATGTTTTTCAAATAGCAACTCATTTTATCACCTTAACAATCTTATGAAGATTTTATTGTCCCATTGTATAGATGAGGAAATAGAGGCATAAAGAGGTTATGTTATATGCCAAGCACAAATAGCTACTAAGTGGCAGGACCTAGAATCTGTACCACACAGTACTGCTTTAAGGTTTGTATTCACTAAATGTTAAACTTTCATAGATCACAGTCTACTAAAGAGATGCATAGGCTCACAAGGTGCTTGCCTTGCTTACTGTAGGCTGCCAAGAGTGCCAGCACACAGTAGGTGTTCATACACACTCTGGCTAAATGAATGAATGCATAGTAGTCCCTGTACAGACATGTGCTGATTCAAATATTGGCCAATCCATTTCTCTGCATCTCCAGAATCGCAGAAGGGAACTAGCCTTCTCAAGAGCCTCCTGTGTTTTAGTTCCTGTGTTTGAAACACTAGACTCTCATTCAAGTCTCAAAACCATCCTATAAGGGGGTTGGGAATACATCAGGTGCCACAGAACAATGTTTCAGTCAATAAACTGAATACACAACAGTGGTCCCAGGAGATCACGACGGAGCTGAAATAGTCCTGTCACCTAGTGACATTGTAGCCGTCCTGCTGCTGTAGCATTACTCACCTGTTTGCAGTGACGCTGGTATAAACAAATCTACATGTATAAGAGTTCAGCACATATAATATGAATAGTACATAATTCTTGACAACGATAATAAACAGCTATGTTACTGGTTTATGTATTTACTATACTATACATTTTCATCATTATTTTAGAGTGTCCTCCTTCTACTTGTTAAAAAAAAAAAAAGTTAACTGAAACAGCCTCAGGCAGGCCCTTCAGGAGGTATTCCGGAAGAAAGCATTGTCATCATAGGAGATGACAGCTCCGTGCATGTTATTGCTCCTGAAGACCTTCCAGTGGGACAAGATGTGGAAATGGAAGACAGTGATACTGATGATCCTGACCCTGTGTAGGTCTAGGTTAATGTGTGTGTTTGTGTCATAGTTTTTAACAAAAAGTTTAAAAAGCAAAAAAGAAAAATTTGTTTAAATAGAAGAAAGCTTATAAAATAAAGATACAAAGAAATAAAATATTTTTGTACAGCTGTACCACGTGTGTTTTAAGTTAAATGTTATTACCAAAGAGTTGGAAAGTTAAAAACATTAAAAAATTTATGAAGTAAAAAGTTACAGTAAGCTAATTTATTGTCGAAGAAAGAAAATTTAAAAAATAATGTAGTATAGCCTAAGGGTACAGTGTTTATAGAGCCTACAGTAGTGTACAGGGATGTCCTAGGCCTTCACATTCATTCGCCACTCACTCACTGACGCACCCAGAGCATCTTCTAGTCCTGTAGGCTATGTATATGGTAAGCACCTTCTACGGGTGTGCCATTTGTAAATTTTTTATACCACATTTTTACTGTACCTTTTGTATGTTTAGATATGTTCAGCCACACAAATACTTACCATTGTGTTACAATTGCTTACATTATTCAGTACAGGCACATGCTGTACAGGCTTGTAGCCTGGGAGTCACAGGCTATGCCAGATAGCCTAGGCGTGTGGTAGGCTAGAGTCTTCAGGTTTATGTAAGTACAATCTATGATATTCTTACAATGACACAATCACCTAACGATGCATTTCTCAGAACATATTCCTGCCATTAAGTGACATAGGACTGTATTTCCCTTTTCCTCCTGGAGAAATCAGAATACAGAAAGAGACCACTTAACCTCCCCAAGTCACATAATTAATCAGAAATGCAGCCAGCGTCCGATCCCCAGGATTCCTG
The DNA here is from genome assembly GCF_030222135.1 of Aotus nancymaae. Lineage (NCBI taxonomy): Eukaryota > Metazoa > Chordata > Mammalia > Primates > Aotidae > Aotus > Aotus nancymaae. The sequence continues at coordinate 1,313,889 of NW_026988460.1, forward strand.
CTTCCAAAACCGAGGGCTTTTGTAATCTACCTGGACGCCTCCCAGCAAGACAGTTAATGGGAATATGTTTTGTCATTGAAGTGGTTGTTTCCTTCACTTGATCTAGGTCTCTGCTTCTACGCTGTCTCAGAGTGACTTGCTCCAGCCTGTGGAATAAACTGCTACATTCGCTTGGTATCCTTTTACTCTACTTTATTGTTTTCTTCACTGTAGTCATCATTATTTGGCATCACATTGTATTTATTTTCTGTCCATGGCCTTGTCTAACTGGCAAGTTCCAACAAGTCAGAGCATGTGTCTGTCTTGGTGACCATAGTATCTTAGAGCCTATAATCGTACCGGATACAAGCAAAGCATTAAAAAATATATTTTGCTGAATAAATAGACATGCAGGCCATTCCAGCAATAATTTAGTATTATTATCCTTATTAAGATTAGTAGTAGCTCTCTTTATCACTCAGGTCGGTTGGTACAAAGCTTGATTTAATAAGATAAAACTGACAGGAAAATTGAGTAAACCATGTTGGTTTCAATCAGACCAAGGCACACAGTCCAAGCAACACCATTAACAACTAGGAAACCAAACACTTGGGATAAGGATGTCCTTCAGAAGAGTGGAATAGCAAGCCCCAGTGAGTTACCAAACAAAGCCTCAGTTTTCATTCCTTCTACATCTTCATGAGCTTAGAAATACTCCTCTGCTGCAGATCTCAAATTGTTTTAATTCACCTCTCATTTTCCCATCAGGAAACAATTGGCCTTGATTTATTTTGCATCTTTATTTATGCATCTCCTACAAGACTGAAACATTGATTTTCCTAAGAGATAATGTTAATAGGATCAATAAACCACAACAGACATGTATCAAAGCGCCATTTCTTCACCCTAACCTGGGTGAAGGCAAGAGGTACTGCCGGCAGACAGCCTCTGCTGAAATCCACCCAACTCTGGTGATTTGGAAGGTGGTATAAAGGCATCTTTGCTAATAAATTATGAATAATCTCAAGCACTTTGATGACCCTGATAAGATGCCAAAGAGCACCCCTGAGGACTCTAGGGAGTCTGGAAACCTAGATCATATTTGAAAGCTATCTTTAAATACAGTCTACACTAGGGCCAGAATATTTGAGAGAGGGAGTCAGGGCAGGGGTCACACAAAGGATAGCTCCTTTGCTGGAATTTTATTCTGAGTGATTGGGGGTAACTGGAACAACTCATTTCCCAGGTGGTCTCATCTTTCATCTACTTTTGGAAGCTTCAAATTCCAATATGTTTGACACAGGCAGCAAAAGGGAACCAGTGATCCCACTGCTTAATGTTAAAGCTAAGTGAGTGTTGCAGGCAGGGTTTTTGACCAACATAAATGTGGTCTCATTTCTTCCCTGTCTGTAGACTCCAGTGCCACCCAGGCAGACAGTTCTGTGCTGGAAACACACAGGCTGGAGCCTCCCTCCCTCTCCTGACACCTACAGCGTCTCTCTGCTATAACAAAGCACTGAGTCTAACTCTGCAGGGGAAGGTGCTTAGCAGAATCATGAAGGGAACTCTTCTAAAAGCACACATGCTGGAGTAAATGATCATCCTCTCACCTAAGCTGACAATCACTCAGACTCTCACCTGTGGTTCTAACTCCAGAAATTCATTAGAATCCGATGAAGAGCTTTTGAACACTAGATTCCCCGTCCCACTTCACACTTACTGGTAAAGAGGTTGAGGGAAGGGGATGGTAATTAGGGAATGAGAATCTATATTTTAAAAATGTTCCCAAGGGAATGTAATAGGATCCTTTAGCTAACATATTTGAGAACCATTTCTCCAAAATTCCAATGATTCTCAATCATGGTTGCATATTACCTGAATTATCTGTGAAGATTTTAAACAATATTGATGCCTATGTCCCACTGTAGACCAGGGTTTCTGTGTTTTGGGGGTCTATCCTGGGCCTCTACCTGATGGATGGCCTAGCAACCTCCCCACCAAGCAAAAATGTCCCCAAGCATTGCCAAATGTCCCATATGATACAAAGTTGCCTGCCCTCCCCAACTCCTAATGGCGGTTCCTAGTCATATGTTTTCAAGCTCATTTTAATGTATATTGCCTCCGTTACATCCATCCATGCCCTTTCAGTCTCTGATCACTTTAGTTGATATACAGATCTTCACTATACATGGGCAGAGTATAATGTACGAAGACACCAAATCCACATCCTTAAGTAGAGTCCAGCTGGTGTGTATGTATTACATGACATTTTCATGGCCCAAACTTGCACTTACCTTGACTTAAAGAAACAGTTCACAAAAGGGAAGAGACAACTAATTATAAATTAGTAATGAGGGTAGTAATGTTTTTAAAAAGCAAATTTTAAAAACCAAGCAGAGTCTTTATTTTTCTAACACATTGGCAAAATGGGTTTGTTTGTTAAATAGCCTGTGCCGGACAGTAAGCAATACGGACAAGATTGTTGCCATTATATTGTTGCTTCTTATATTCTACAAGGGGAGAGACAAATGCCATGCAAGCTTACACATCAAATAAATTAATTTCAGAGGGTCTCAATTGCCACTGAAGAAACAAAAGAGATGATGTGGTGAAGAATAAGAAGCAGCAGTGAGCTACTTAAAAGCATTATAGAAGGATGGAGTAAAAGTGACATTCGAACCTAAACCTGGTGCTGTCATCCACAGCTGATGACTTGAAAACTGTCTCAGTCTTCTAAGAAAATATTTTGCCAATATTTTTGGAGATTATTTTACCCAATAATTTAACAGACATGGGACGTTTCTGAAAATATGCTCCACTGATACCACTGCTGAGATTGTCTACTAAGGAAATTACTAAAATACAGTACAGTATCCCAATACATTAGAAACTTTATAATATTTTATAAAATCACAACCTACTGAACTGTCAATGAAAGGGGACAGTTAGATAAATTCTGGCGTATCAACTAAAATGTGGAGGATGCTTAAGATATAATATAAAAAGTTATATAATGTATAGAACGCTTAAGATACAATCCAATGAAAAATAAGCAGGTTACAAATTTGTCTACACATGGATTGTATGTAGGACTTGATGTGTAAGAGAAAATGAAAGAAAATTCTAAGAAAGTAATAAGGGTGATTGTGCAACAGGTGCCTTTTATAGAGAATTTTTTTCCTCTGCTGTTTTCAAAGTTTTCTGATTCATTCTTTAAACAAATTATTAAAATGACGCTTCAGATTTTTTTTGAGACAGAGTATCACTCTGTTGCCCAGGCTGGAGTGCAGTGGCATGATCCTGGTTCACTGCAGCCTCTACCTCCTGGGTTCTAGTGATTCTCCTGCCTCACTACAGGCACGTGCTACCATACCCGGCTGAGATGGGGTTTCACCATGTTGGCCAGGCTAGTCTTGAACTCCTGACTCAAGTGATCCACCTGCCTTGGCCTCCCAAACTGCTGGGATTACAGGCATAAGCCACCATGACCAGCATAATAATGCTTCAGAAAAAAAAGTCATCTCAGTTCAAAGGAGAAATTGATACCTTAACAATAAAAAAATCAGTTGATAGAGATTTTTCTATAAAATATTTGCATTATCAGGAGTTATTTTTACTACAAAATAAGCAGTATGTGAGTTGAACATTTTGCAGGTGGGAAGCCCATTAAAATTTTTGTTTAATTTTAGCAGTGTCAAATTATCTTTCTAATGTCTATATAAACACTATAGATGCATTGCATTTTCAAAGGAATAATTTGGCAAATAATCTGCTATAATTTCCTTACATTGAAAATTTGCTTTTGAATATGGTCTAACTTCTGACATAAACTTTCATATATTACATGTACTATCATATTTTCCAAGTACATAACTCAATTCAAACAATGATGTCTTTGGTCTAAAAACTTTAAAACGTTTTAGATCCTTGCATTTCAAAGTTTGGCCTATGAATAAAAAGGCTGGGCACGTTTGAGATTGTTAAAAATGGGGCACAGTAGCTCAAGCCTGTAATTCCAGCACTTTGGGAGGCCAAGGTGGGCAGATCATAAGGTCAGGAGTTTGAGACCAGCATGACCAACATGGTAAAACCCCATCTCTACTAAAAATACAAAAATTAGCCAGGTGTGGTGGCATAAGCCTGTAATCCCAGCTACTCAGGAGGCTGAGGCAGGAGAATCGCTTGAACCTGGGAGTCGGAAGTTGCAGTGGGCGGAGATCTCACCACTGCACTCCAGCCTGGATGACAAAGGAAGACTCCATCTAAAAAAAAAAAAAAGCAGACTTTCAGGCCCCACCCTTACATACTGAATCACAATTTATTAATGAGCTCTCCAAATGATTTGTATGCTTGTTAGCATCTGAGGAGCACTGCTCTAGAATATGGGTTTCAGGATTAAATGATTTGTTCACTCTCTTCATCATTTGTATTTATCTGAAGAGATGAAAAGATACAATTTTCCACAGCTGAAGTAGTGCTATTGAAAAGTTCCCTATTATCTTTGTTTTTAGTCAAATGGAGAATAATGACAACCAGGCATGTTCATTTTGAATTTATTAAGTGTTTCTATGTTAGTTTTTCTAGATCTATCTGTAACTTGGAGACAGTGTACCAGATTAGCAGGATGGATGGTGTACAGAAATCCAGTGTCTGTTAAATAAATTACAAAGTCAATATAGAAATAGGTGAAGGTACAAATAAAGAATACTTCAGAATCTTTCTGAAAAGATTGAAAGCCAACCTAAAAATTGTAGTCCAATTTTAGAACAACAACAAAAAAAACCAAAGGCCTGAGTTTCAGGGATAAAAATGAAGGTGGTTGCTAGATCCACTTTTCTTTAACCTGAGATTAGTCAAATGCTTTTTAAAAAACGTTTTATGTTCCATTAATAATTATAAATAAATATTCAAATGGATCTGAACAAAGAACTCCAGGGTACATAAAGTCAAATTATTGACTCTTCCTTTTTTTTTTTTTTCACCTCCAGGCACTTATTTCACAGAAGAATTCAATTGTATTCATGGCTCATGAACAAACATAATGATAAAAATGTTCTGTGGATATAAAAACATTTCTTCCCAGGAGCTCAAAATGCATTGTAGACATTATCTCATTAATTGCTTCCTTAAATCTTTTTCATTGATTTATATATTTTTTGAACTAGCAAGTTCACTAATTTTTTTTTTTTTTTTTTTTTTTGCATATGAAGGAAGGAGTTCACTTCAATTAGAATTTGAGATTTTAAGCATCGTTTAAAATGGTGATGTTACTTCTCAACTGACAAGGAGTTACTGGAGGAGCTTCCAAAAAAAAAATAAAAAAAAACAAAGTGACCGAACAGCATTATTTATTTATGTATGAACTAGCCAAAAGTTCTGAGGATGTCTTGGGAAGATTGTATCAGGAATGTAAATACTTGACTAATGTACCTTGGCAGTATCAACCAGCAGAGATATGTTTGAAGATTAGAGATGTGCAAACGTCTCATTTTTGAAAGGGAAACAAAATGCTAGTATGTATTATTAAATAAGCCTTCCGACAAAATAATGCAGTGATTGCTAGGCACCGGGAGGAATTCACCAAGAACAAGTTCATTCCAAATCGACCATATTCCTGATTTTGACAGAATTACCACTTGGGTAAAAGAAGGGAATACACAGATGTCATAAAATTCGGCTACCAATGATCACTATTCTTCCTTGAGTACTTCCGATGTGCCAGAAACTATAGGGAGCACTTTATAGACATCTCATTTAGTCCTTTAAAATCTATGAGGAAGTATCATTACTGCCAATTTACATATGAGGAAAAGTAGCTAGTCCAAGGTCACAAGGCTGTTTCCAAGGATAATGTTTTGAGACAGCCAGGTGGGAAGGGGTTCCCAAAGAAACTCCAAGCAGCCTGCATACTAGGAGGAGTGACAACTGGTGGGAGCCACAAAAGTTCATGCCTTCTGCAGTGGGGAGGAACCTGGCCTCTCCTCTTCCTGTGTGGAACCCGGGATTTAATCTGTGAGGCAGGAAGCATGTACTAGCAGCACTCTTGTTCTGCCCTGTTTTCTCTGTTTTTCCCCTTTTTTGCCCAATCAATCCCATTTTTCTCACTCTTCAAGTCATCTGCAAGCCTAAATTTTTGTGGCCATGTGACAAGAACCCTGTCTTTAGCTGAACTAAGGAAAGTCCCACAAGTGTTTCTACACATCACAGGGTGCTGTTTTCCACAAACCTAATTTGCCTGTGAAACTGTACGGTCAATTGATCAGATCACTCCATCTGAGCAATTTAACCTTTGTCCATGATTTCTGTTATAATATTTCTGCATTATAATGCCTACTTGTTTGTCTGGCACTCTTTCCACACTAGGAGCTTCTCTTCCCTTGATTTCCTTTGCCTAACTCAGGGCTTGCCCTCAGGAGGTGTTCAAACCACTGTTAGGAGACCCTCAACAGGGAACCCATTGAGGTCAATGCTAGGGATGAGAATGGGAACGTAAGACAGTGCTCACTAGAGCCTGGGGCTCTCCACCCCCAATTTAGGAGGTACTGTGAGCTCTCTGGCTCTATGAGTCTATACAAGTATTTTTTTTTTTTTTTTGGTCTTTCTCAATTTTCCCCAAACTTTCCTGATGATAATAATCTGGGTGTTACTTGTTAAAAATACACATTCTTGGGCCTCACTTCAGACCCAATAAATTCCAAACTGCATCAGAAGGGCCTAGAAAATTGTTTGCGGTAAAGGGGACAAAAAAAATGGACTTTGCTTCTTTTAATACTTTTGAGTATCTTTTGATATGGTTTGACTGTGTCTCCACCCAAATCTCATCAATGATTGTAATCCCCATGTGAAGAGGGAGAAACCTGGTGGGAAGTGATTGGATCACGGGGGCAGCTTCCGCCATGCTGTTCTCATAATAGTGAGTGAGTGCTTACAAGATCTGATGCTTTAAAAGTGTTTGGCAGTTTCCTCTGTGCACACTCTCTCTCCTGCCACCATGTAAGGCGTGCCTTGCTTCCCCTTCACTTTCTGCCATGATTTTAAGTTTTTTGAGGCTCCCCAGCCATGTGGAACAGTGAATCAAGTCTCTTTCCTTTATAAACTACCCAGTCTTAGGCAGTTCTTTTAGCAGTGTGAAAATGGACTAATACATCTTTTAAAGTAGTATTGTTTACATTTTAAAATATATTACATAGTGATTGAAAAAACAAGGCATTAAAGAGATGGTCCAGTGGAGTGGTTAAACGTGTAAGTTCTGAAGATGCCCACTGTGGGTTCAATTGCAAGTGATGACCTTTAATAGCTTTTGATCTGGACAAGTTGCTAAACTTCTTGGGGCCCGTTTCTATTATCTTTAACCCTTCTTCATAGGGTTATTTTAAGCATTAAATAAGTTAGATCATGTAAAACTTTGTTCCTATAATAAGTGTTATATGTAAACTGTTATTAGTATCTTTAGGTACAGAGATAGGGAGATTCCTTTAAAAAATTATTAAGTGAGGTGAATGGAAGAATAATATGGATGGGATGGTCACTTTTTTTTTTTTTTTTTGAGACGGAGTTTCACTCGTTACCCAGGCTGGAGTGCAATGGCGCAATCTCGGCTCACCGCAACCTCCGCCTCCTGGGTTCAGGCAATTCTCCTGCCTCAGCCTCCTGAGTAGCTGGGATTACAGGCACGCGCCACCATGCCCAGCTAATTTTTTGTATTAGTAGAGATGGGGTTTCACCATGTTGACCAGGATGGTCTCGATCTCTTGACCTTGTGATCCACCCGCCTCGGCCTCCCAAAGGGATGGTCACTTTTATGTATTAAAAACTATTTTTCTTGAATAAATGCAAAGATATAGGAAAAATGCACCAGTCTTTGTTGGTAACCTATTAGAACAGGAAGACTGGAGAAACAGGAGCAATGAATAAAGGTAATTTTCATGTGTTCACTATGCTTGTTTCTACATTGTTTCAATTTTTACAATAATTATATACTCCATATACATACTTATTTTATTAAAATAATAATATTGAAGGAAAAGCAGGTAGCTTTGGTAATATGCTACCTGCACCCCCATAATTAAGAAGCAATGATATATACATGTGAAAGATCTAAAACACTATCTGCCAGTTGCCCAACAAATATATATGTCTTGGCCTTCTGGTTTTCAAAGGCACAGCACAAAAAAACCAAACTTGGTCCCATGTCTCAGCTTGGTCGCTGGGTAGTTCTGTTCTTAGTCTTTTGAAAGGAGAATACCAAGTCCATGATTTTTTTCATATTCTAATGACTGATACTGATCAATGCTAAGAAGAAAGACCCTTCACTCCTGAATTTTCTCATTGACTCAGGCAAGAAGGGTCTGATGCAATTTCTTCATTTACTAATTGATATTGGAAGATTTATGTGGAGCCCTAATTAGGGAAAAGAAGTCAGGCTGGAGGACCAAGGGAAAGCAACTAGAGAAAGCAGATAAGCTAGAGGTCTGCCTTTCTTTGTGGCCCAGGACATATAGCCCTTCCAAGCACATAACATACATTAGGGGTCCCCAATCCCCGGGTCACAGACCTGTACCAGTTCCTGGCTTGATAGGAACCTGGCTGCACAGCAGGAGATGAACAGCAGGCAAGCGAGTATTACCACCTGAGCTCCGCCTTCTGTCAGATCAGAGGCAGCATTAGATTCTCATAGGAGTGCAAACCCTACTGTAAACTGTGCATGTGAGGGTTCTAGGTTCCACACTCCTTATGAGAATCTAATGCCTAATGATCTGAAGTGGAAGTTATATCTTGAAAACATGCTTCCCCAACCCCCAACCCACACTCCCACTTCTCCATCCATGGAAAATTTGTTTTCCACAAAACCTGCCCCTGGTGCCAAAAAGGTTGAGGACCACTGACATACATAACTCACAAACTTTCTGCTTATCATCAAACACTTCAATTTATCATCAAACACCTCAACTGACAGAGAATACAAGTTAGCTTCCAGCTGCCTTGGTGTTATCAATCAGCCCAAGAACCATCATATAAAATTTCCAGGAAGCCTTAGATTTCTTGCAGTCAGACCCTCCTCTGCTGATTCTGCCCATTGTTCCCTTGCAACATATTTTCATGCTTTCTCTAATAAATCTGCCTTTCTTTACTTACAACTGTCTTGGTAAATACTTTCACCTCTGAACCAACTGCCCAGAAAGTCACCGGTCACCTATGACAGTTTATAGTCAACAGGCATTCTCCAGTTTTGAGCAACTATTCTTCTGGGAGCTCACGGTAACCATTTCAGTCATGTTTCCCTCAGGTAGTACACAGTCAAGATTTGCAACAGCAATACAATAAAAATAATGAGTAATCATAGCAAACATTCAAGTAATCACTATGTGCCATGCATATAGTAACTGATGGACTGTATTATAACCCCTATTTTGTAGATTAAGTCTTAGAGAAAAGTAACCATCCTAGGTCGCACAGTTGGGACAGCAAGCCAGTCTGACTTACTCTGAAAAATTAGCAATTAAGAGGAAATACATACAAGAATGTGTTTTGCTTGTTTGGTATGAATTATATTTCAGGGTAACCAAAAAGCCCTAGATGATGAAAAAAAGTTCTCTACAGAAGAATTTCAGTTATTAAATATAAAGTGGTAGAATTATAAAAACCTCATTTTACAACCCCCAAATGAAATAACTCATTCAGATAGTCATCAATGGACAGAACTACAAGATACAAGGTTAAATGGGACCTTCTCCATGCAGGGATAATAAGGAAGCCACTTCCTGAACTCACTAATCAACCTTAATGGCAATGATTTGATAATAGTATTAAGCACACAGATTATCTGTGATGTACTTTTGCCAAAAAGTTGATTTAAATTATTCACATTTTGAGAGTTAATTTTTAGTTTACGGGGACTACAGAAGGTAGAGGAAGATATGAAACACCATCAAATGAAAGCAAACAAAAAGTTTAGAATATCATATTGCTTCTAGGACATTCTATAGAATAGGTGAACCAGCTTCTTCAATAAATCAAAATATGGAAAAACAAATAAAAGAGTACTCAGCATTAACAGACCTAATAAGTACAACAATGCAAAGTAATTTGCAGACTGTTTTTGGCTCTTGGTTCAAACAAACCAACAGTAAAAAAATGTTCCTAAAACAAGGGGGCACACTTAAATGTAAACTAGGTACTGAGTGATATCATGGAATTATTGTTAATTATGCAGGAGGGATAATGGCATGATAGTTATGTGTCAAAAATCTGTATTTTTAAAACAGGCATAATAAAATATATAGATGTGCAATGGTGATGTCTGGGATTTACATTAAAATAATCAGAAGTTTGGGGTGGGGGAGGCAGGTACATGAAGCAAGCATAGCCAAATCTTGATAATTTTAGAATTTAAAACCATCACCCAGCATGTTTGAGGAGAATGAGTTAGAACAATACCAGAGTATAAGAGAATCTGAGGTCTACATGGGGAATCCAGCTTGGACTTAGAGGAGCAGCACACAGTAGGTCCTTGGTATAAAGACTTTGTTAAATGAAAGAATGACAATGATTTAAGTGTTATACACACATACACATTTTTAAAAACAAATGTAAGAAAGTAGAATGTAGTCTTTGTGAAAACCACAATAACTTCACAACAAAGTTTTATAGAAATGGTCTCCTAGATTCAAGAGAGAATAGCACAGTAATTTCCCCTTATCCTGGGAGTAGATGATCCAAGACCCCCAGTGGACACCTGAAACTGCTGGTAGTACTGAACCCTGTATATACAGTCATGTGCCATATAATATTTTGCTCAATGACAGATTATAATAGAGCTGAAAATTTCTATTGCCTAGTGATGTCATAGCCATTGTAATGTTGTGCAACTACTTAGAAAAATGTAGCATAGCCTAAGTGTAGAGGGTGTATAAAGTCTATAGTAGTACACTGTAATGTCCCAGGCCTTCAGAGTTACTCACCCCTCACTCACTGAAATCATTCAGAGCAATTTCCAGCGCTGCAAGCTCCATGAATGCTAAGTGCCCTATGCAGGTGTACCTTTTAAAACTCTTTTATATGGTATTTTCACTGTATCTTTTCTATGTTTGTTTAGCTACACAGATACTTATTATTGTGCTACAATTGCTTATAGTATTTACTGCAGTAATGGGCTGTGCAGGTTTGTAGCATAAAAGCAATAGGTTATACTATCTAGCATAGTCATATAGACTAGGTTTATATAGGTACATTCTATAATGTTCCCACAATGACAAAATCACCTAACGATGCATTTCTTAGAATAGAGCCCCATCATTAGGCCACGCATGTACTTTTTCTTCCATCTGATAACTGAGAGGGCTCCTAAGTGACTCATGGGCTAATAGTGTCCATAATACAGATCTGCTGGACAAAGGGATGAGTATGTCCTGGGCAGGATGGAGCAGACAGTGCAAGATATCATTACGCTACTCAGAACAGTGAGCAGTTTAAAACTTAATGAATTATTTCTGATTAAAAATTTTTCCATTTAATATTTTTGGAGGGTGATTGGCTGCAGGTAAATGAAACCACAGAAAGCGAGACCTCAGGAAAGGGGGTACTGCTGTCATCTAGAACGCTTCAGGTCATGTTTTGCCCAAAGAATTCTTCCCTTGTTGGCCTTTCCTAGTATCTGGAATTCAAACATCCTAAGTAGTTGCATCCTATGGTTAAAACTGTTGCTGCCGAGAGTCATTAGTTTGTGATGACTGCAGTGATTGTTTTCTCAAATTAATAAACATGAGAAAAGTCTGCCGTTTAAATCAGTAAATCGGCCTTACTTTTGCCTGTTTTCCCTGGCAAGGCATTCTCACTGGAACACACCAAAGTGAAGCTGTTTCAGCGTGTGTGGATGTGGATGTGTATCTAAGCCTCTTACAGAAAGCTGCAAAATTATTTTCTTGAGAAATGCCAGATATAGGTGACAGGGGGATGGAGGCAGCAAACCACATTGCCATGTATGTACCTATGCAACAATCCTGTATGATCTGCACATGTACCCCAGAACCTAAAGTGCTATAAAATATACATATATATATAATCTATAGATTATATATGAGATATGTAATCTATAGATTATATATCTCATATATATGATATATCATATATATATCATATCATATGATATATGATATATCACATATAATTTATAGATTATATATATAATCTGTTATTTGACTGGAATTAATATTTGAGTTTGTCCTTTGTCCTCTTTATTCAGTGGAGAATTCAGCTGAGTATTCTCAGTCTCATTTGGCCAGATCCTTGTTTAATAGTAACCATGTTTTAAACTAAACCCAAGTGCTGTGGCTAGACTGGAAGCCTGGAAAGCCACTGCCTCTCCTTCCCGTCAGGACTCCAATGTGTGCAGGACTCATTCACACAAAAGCAAACTTGGCCACTCTCCCAGATGTTGGGTTTGAAATTTTTACTTTATTGAATCGTTGATTCTGGGAAAGGTCTCCTTCCTTGTATATTACTATATTAAGAACTTAGTTAGAGTCAAAGTGGTAGAATTAGAGAAATAGCATTTTACAACCCCCAAGTGAAGTAACTGATTCAGATAACAATCATCATTGGACAAAACGAGTGGATGAAAGGTACTAGATAAAACTATAAGGAGACTGAGGGCCAGGCTGAGGAAACTCTGTGAGGCAAAGATAATCAGAGGCCTGGAGAAAAATGAGGATACAAAGTGTTGCAATGCAATTTTTCAGAGTGCAATGAGGCCCCAGGAAGTGGGGAGAAGAATGGTCGTCTGAGCCTTACAGATATTGAAGATGAGAGATGAATATTTGTGTTTAATGTCATTGGCTACAAATAGTCTGACCTGACAATGCCATCTCTTAGGAACTCATTCCTACCAAATAAATGTAGAAACAGCCCACATGTTCAACAACACGGGATCTGCTTAAAAATGCCATTAGATTTATGCAATGGATCACATTGCCACTACTAAAAAAAGAAGATATAGGACTGGATTATTGACTTTAAATGATGTCCAGTGTATATTTAAGAGGGAAAAAAAAGCAGGCCAGCAATATGCATATTAAAATTCTGTTTCTATATAAAATGGCATATTTTCACATGGAAAATTCTGAAGGAATTGACATTAAAAGGCAAAAGATAAACCCGAGCGGTGGCTCATGCCTATAATCCCAGAATTTTGGGAGGCTGAGGCAGGTGGATCATGAGTTCAAGAGATCGAGACCATCCTGGCCAACACGGTGAAACCCTGTCTCAAATAAAAATACAAAAATTAGCTGGGTGTGGTGGCATGTTCCTGTAGTCCTAGCTACTTGGGAGGCTGAGGCAGGAAAATCACTTAAACCTGGAAGGCAGAGGATGCAGTGAGCCGAGATTGCACCACTGCACTCCAGCCTTGTGACAGACCAAGATTCCGTCTCAAAAAAAAAAAAAAAAAAAAAAAAAAAAAGCTAAAAGATATTACCAGATGGTAGTCTTTTTGTATTCTCTATTCTCTTTTGCTTGATTTTCTAATTTTCTAAAATGTATCCTTATATACTTTAGAAAATGTACACACTTGCCTGTTGTGGCAAATCTATACATTTTAAGAAAAAAATAGTGCACTGTAGGGTTCATCAGAAAAGCCATGCATTTGGAAATAAAGGAAAAAGTGGGTTTTCAGCTCTTTGAGGCAAAAATGAGGGCATATATAATAAGGTTCCCCAACTGGTGTCCTATAAGACATTTTTTCAGGGTTAAGAAATGTATTTTTGGGGGGTGGGGAGGGGAAGAGGGTTTGTCTGTGCTAAAATAATATTGAAAAAACCTGAGGAAAATAGTTAAAAATGGGTTTCTTCATTGCAGAATTCCTCAAAATCCTGAATGTATTAATATTTACAGTATAACAAGTGCAGCTGGCTGGGGCTGGCATGGTGGGTGGTAAAAGAACTTACCAAGGTGGTTGTGGAGAAATAAAGGTAGATTTATTAGAGAAAGTATGGAGATATGCTGCAAGGAAGCAATGGGCAGCACAGCAGAGAAGGGGCTGTCTGCCAAGAGGAGGTGGCAGGAGGGGAGTTGTATACTGTTCTACTGGAGGGGCTACATGCAGATAAAGTGTGCAGCTAAGGTTTGCTGCTGGGGCTATGTGCATGCAGAATGAGGTATTTGGGAACATATGCCAGGCCAGCGGTTGTCTGTGATTAGCCTTCTCTCAAAACAATGGTTCTCTCCCATCTGAGATCGCTTCCTCATTGATGATTATTTATCTTATCAGGACCCCACATATAGTAAGTTTCAAGAAGAAGAAAAACTTTCTGATTATGGAGCCTCCCCCCCCCCCCCTCTCTTTCTTACAACCATTAATAACTCATTGGGACACAGTTTGGGAATTTTGACACAATGAAACAATGACTGTGGCAGAAGTAATGAGACTTGAGCTGTTAAAGATGCAATTTCAACTTCAGTTTGTTTGTAAAATCAGTGTGATGTACCCTAACTTTATATATTAATGGAAAGTAGATAACATCTTCCATTTGTGTAAGGTTTTTCAGTTTCTGGAGCAACTTTTTTGTACATGCTATTTTAGGAGATGTTTCAAATGAACTGTTTTCCTGAAAGTGCTTTGGGAATCTGTAGCATGAAGTAAAAAATATATTTAATAACAGTGACAACATTAACAATATTTTATCAATTAATCCAGCATCAGAATTTTTTTTTCTGTAAAGAGGTGGATAATGAATATTGTAGTCTTTATGGCCAGGCAGTCTCTGTCACAACTCCTCAATTCTGCCATAGTAGCATGAAAGCAGTTACGGACAATACATCAAGCAGTGAGTGTGACTGTTTTTTACACAGGCTATTGTATTTGCAAAAATGGTCAGTGGTTTGGATTTGGCTCATGGACTACAGTTTGCCAGCCCCTGACAATCCACTTAACACTGAGAACTTGTTTTTGACATGGGATTCATGAGATCTGTATACTTTTTACATTTCCATAGACAGCGAGATTCCTTAATCAAGTCTGCTTCATTAGCTGTGGGATAATAGTGCATCTGTCTTGTCATTCCCTCCAAAAAAGAAGGAAAAAAGGGGGAGAAAAGCCCCAAATGGTGATGCAGAACAAGGGGACATGCACACTAATTTAGACTAAATAAAACCAAATTAAGGTTGTTTTTCTGATTGAAATTAGGAACAGTTGAAAATTCATGTTAGTAATTTGGAGTTGGCAGCTCTAAGTGTGTTTATTTTTAACATCATTACTTATCATTTGTGAGGGAAAGATACATAAAACTTGTTGTCTCAATTAATTAAAAGAAATAAGCTCCCAGAAAGAAAAAAAACAGGGTTTTTGTGAAGCTCTTTAGTTTGTGTTGACATACACTAATATTTTAACTCTGGGACTGAATTAATTGAATATTGACTATTGAGCCAAATTACTCCAAAAAGTTAAATCACTTAAACTTTTAAAAATTCAACATGTTAAAGTCTTTAACCTTATAAAGACTTCAGTGCAGATTTTAACATATATCTTTTAAATATATATCTTCAAGTTGGAATTCCCTCTATCATTGTTTTTCCTTAGGTTGTACTCGACTTTTGTGTTTGTGTGATAAAATCAGTTGACGCACTTGGTTGAAATTCCAAATTTTGGTTTAGACAAGTGAAATAACCATTTTGTATTCCCTAATGTGCAAGTTTTAACATATAGGACAGAAATTGAGCTGCAGTGCTCATTCTATTTCATTAATATTCATACACTACCTCATATAATTTAATTTTAAGGAGTTCCATATTTGTTTGGCTGTAGTTTAAAGTCTGACTCCCCATTCTACTCTTCACAACCCTACACAAGCAGGCAGTAGCTCTTCCAATTCTTTTACTCACTTCCTTGTACCATGCTGTGTGATGCAGCCCATCATTGCTTTCTAGACAACATGTTGCCTGACCTCTTTGCCCTTCCTTTTCTCCTGTGTTTATCCAAATCCTAAGCATCCTTCAATTTCAACTCAAATTCTCCCCCTAAGAAACCTTCATGGATGACCTTAGCCCAAAGTGATTATTCCCTCGGATAAATTCCTAAAGCATTTACTCTCGTCTTAAGTCACTTGTCACGTAAGAGATATCACCTTTGGTTGGTAGTGACAATGTCTCATCTCTAAACTCCTAGAAGGCAGGGACAATTCTTTCAAGTTGTAGTCTTAGGACCTAGTATATTGCATGCATCATATAGCCATTCTTTCAATAATGATTTGTTGGAAGGACAGCTGGATGGATAAACGAACAATCTAGCCCAACCAGATTGTAAGAAGCTGGCAGAAAAGACCCATGACTGACAACAAATACTTAGTGATTTATTTAAGCTTTACATGTATTAAGTGATAGTTGCATCTCATGGTTTTAAATTCTAAAAATGAATTTAAGACATATACACAGAATATCAATGAAATGGGACTTCTAAATAAAAATTCCAAGATGTAGATAATCTATATGTTTAAAATCACCAATATTACAGAATGAGAATGTTTAAAAATACATTCAACCCAACACTCTAAGTTCATAGAGCACTAGCACATTTCCAACTGAAAACCATTAAAGATGAAGAAGTTACATTAAACAAAGTTTTATGAATATTCCAATTTTTAAAAAGAAAGTGTTGAAATCTACAAATGAAAACTGGAGTAGGTGAGCAGCTTTCCAGATAATTTCAGCAAGAGAAGTGGCTGGTAAGGAGGAATTATGAGCAGAGATGAGGAAATGGCACAGTGAGATGAAGAGTGTGCCATGACCAACAGTTCACACTCAACAATCATCACACTGCGCTCTACTTCATTTTTTCCCTCATCAATGGTCCAAAAGTTTACCTGTCACTTGGATGAATATGGTGGGGAAAAAGTATTGGTAAACATCACATTATGGAATAGAATTTTTCTTTTCCAAAAGGAGTTGTTTTTTGACCAGGAGAAATGAATTCAATTGCTAGGTTTTCATTTAATTTTTCGACTGGTCAGAGGCATTTTAAACATGTTTCCATTTCTTATTCCTTATCAAAATGGATTCAAGAATCAGAAAACAGGAAGGTTTTATCCTACACTGAAATAACCTGGGATTTACTGATTTGCTTTTTGCTGAACCTTTCAAAGAACCACATAATCCAATCACATCATGGTCTATCAGATGCCTCAGATGTTCTCTATGACCATAAACCACCATATTCCTTCAGCTTTGTACTTTAGTGGAACATTCTGCTTGCTGCATAAATGCATACGTAAAGATAAAGGCAGATAGTTACAACATTAGCACAAACGTAAGGTTAAGAATCTGATAGAAGGCTGGGCGTGGTGCCTCACGCCTGTAATCCCAGCACTTTGGGAGACTGAAACGGGTGGATCAAGATGTGAAGAGATTGAGACCATCCTGGCTAACACACTGAAATAACATCTCTACTAAAAATACAAAAACTAGCTGGGCATGGTGGCAAGTGCCTGTAGTCCCAGCTACTCGGGAGGCTGAGGCAGGAGAATCACTTGAAACCAGGAGGTGGAGGCTGCAATGAGCCGAGATTGCACCACTGTACTCCAGCCTGGGCAACAGAGCAAGACTCTATCTCAAAAAGAAAAAAAAACAAAAAAGAAAAAAAGAAAGAAAAGAAATCTGATAGATAAGGTAGTTAAGATTATCTTACACTGGAGTAACATTTTTTTCCTATTTGGAAGTTGTATAATAAATATACAAAACATGGACCCTTGTTTCTAGAAAAAAAAAATCAAAATTACAACACCCTGCAGAGATAATCCGGTGTGGGAGGTATATACTTGAGCCCACTACCTTTCTTCGAGACAGAAAGGCAGAATTTCTTAACAATTTTATCCTTCCTATGCCAACTGAAATGCAGGGCGGCCCAGAAACAACTGGAAGTCATTTAATTTGTCAGCAGATTTTGAGCTCTGCTTCAGCTCTTTCTCTATCTTAATGTACTTCCCCCCAAAGAAGAAAAAGGAGAGAAAGTTACAGGCCTGAGAAGGAAAATGCAGCAAGTTGGGGATGAGTAGGCTGGCACAGCAATAATTAATAATAAGATAATTTAAACATGCTCTCCAAAGCTGAGCATCTGACAGACTGCTGCACTCTATCAGCGCAAAGGCAGATAGGAGCCAAGGAAGACATTCTGGGAAGTTGACAGGGTCCCTCTGGGAAAATTCTGATCAAAGGAATGATTAAGGGGGACTTCCAAGGGTCAAACTGAAGTCCTTTGTTCTTTTTGCTTTCAAAAATCGCCCAATTCAGACATTTTTGTTAGAGTGTACATTAGCAATTAAATATGTATTTGCCTAGCTGAGCGGAAATGTTAATTCTCTCTTAACCTCCTAAACTCAGCTTTTGGGCAGGTTTAAATCACAGGATGTCAGTAAATCTAAGTTTCACATATGTGTCATGAATGAGTGTGCCCGCAATGCACACCTTCCCTAGCAGTTGGAATAGCTTTGGATTAGAGAATGTACTCACAGTAAATGAAAGTATTTGTATAGGCACGTTTACATACATACAATACATTCGCAAAGAAGCTGTAAAACTGAAAGGAACGTAAGATTAAAGTAATTTGGTCTAATTCTCCACACTTTGCAGAATAGGAAATTGAAGGCCAGAGAAGCTAAAACATATACACACAAAAATGTGTCCAATATCAAACGCATGGATAGAAGAAAAGGGAAAACTCAAAGTCAGGCTTTCTATAATGACAACAAGATTAGTGCACTTTCACTGCTTTATACTTCACAGTGGTGAGGACTTGAAAATGTCACTGATAGACAAGATGCCTAAATTCTCAGATAAATGCCTTCCTTCACTCTAGTCAGTGGATTTTGGCTTCATCCTAATTCTCCAAAATCAAGGTCAGACGGTAAAGACCAAAAACTCTGCAGCCTTCATATAGCTCAAAGCATAGATTTTTGAATCCCAGGTTCTAACTCTGCCATTTTGACTGCCTGATCTTGTCTGAATCACTTAAATATCAGCACACTTGAAGTCCTAAAAGCGTATTAGATTCTGTTGTCATTAGCATTACTGTCAGAGCACCAGATACATTAATTCGTGGTGTTAGACCAAGAGTTTTGTGTTTTATTGTATTTGCTTACTAATTTGGCTTTTATTGCACACCCAGCACCAGATGCAGTTGGCAAGCCCTATGTGTATGCAGGTATGGAATAAAAAATGATTATCAAGTGAGAGAGGACTTTACAGCCCAGTGAGGGTTCAAAGGAGACAGTGTCCCTGAGGGCCAAGATTTTTAGCATGGAGGATTCATGGGAAGGTCACTGGGTGGTGAACATGGACAATGAGTCAAGATGGTCAGACACATGATAGGTATGGAGCCCACAGCATCCCTACCAGGCAGGCATGGTGAATACGACAGATCTATCCTATCTTGTTGGGAAACTGTACCCTGCTCACACTGATTTCTAGTCCTGTGTGGTTTTCATTACAAGGTTCTGTGGAATTTAGTGATAGATCTAGTTGATCTATCAGTAAACCCAAAGTGTCTTGCATTGAGGTGAGCAGCTCATGACATTAACGCCTTATGTATCTCAGAGTGGCATTTACTGTTTTCCAAATACACTTCTTCCTTTGTGCTGTTTCTCTCCACCACTGTCCTCTCCTCCAACCACGTTGGTCTTTCCTTCCTCTCTCTTCTGTCTTTGGAATCTGTGCCTTAGGACATAACTGGCATTCAGGAATCCACAGGGCATTGCAAAACCCTGCTCAAAGCCCCCAAAACAAGAAATTAGTGACCCTTGGAATTCTCATTTCAAGGAGCGCTAGTTTTGAAAGCCCCAAGATGAAAAAAGCTGTAAGATGGCCATCGATGTGGGAAGGGGAGTGGATTACAACTGACAAATGAGTCAGAGCCAGCGCTGGAGAGTCTCTGGCCTGATAGCTAGGGATGAAACACAACATTAAAGACCATCACAGAGATCTATAGCGGAGCTCTTCAGTGGCCTGCTGCTAGCTAAAAGGCTTCCACTTGAGCACTCTGGTTTGTGCAAGTTTGTTTAAGATGCATAATTCATAAAGGGTACATAGCACTACCCTTGAATAACTTTTCACTCCCTACCTGCTCAGAGGATTACCTGGACCGACAATGTCACGAGATCATTCTTGAAATCTGACATTTCACCCTGTATGGACTGGGAATGGCCATCAGCTACTCATGTCTTTATTCTGTGCTTGTTCCCATAAAATACCTGTATGCATTCCCTGGCAGGTAAAGTTCTCACCTCTCTGCACGTAGTTCCAAACAGAGTCTAAAACAGTAAGTGCATCTCAGAATCAAACCACATTTTAGTCCACCACCATTATATCAGGAAGCAGGAACTAACTTCCTCTGATTCTCTCTTTATTGCATAAAAAGGTGAGGGAGATTAAAAAGGTAGGGCATAAATCCAGCCCTGTTCCTAAGCACTTTTGTTTGAGCTGACACAAGCAAGAAAATAATCTCCTTAGGATCCATGATATTGCTCCGGATTATTTGTCATTCCAATACCTGCTGGTGACATAATAGTCAATTTAGAGGTAATTTACGGAGCTCCTGCTAGGAGTGATAAGGAGTGACTGCACAATAGCGTTATTTGGGGAAGGCATTGTTAGTGCTCTAACCTGCCCCAAATATCCCTTTCTTAGCACACTTTGATGATCTTTTTTTCAGGGTGAAAATAACAGCCTCTTTAAAACAATCCATCAAACTAAGCTAGAAGACAAACATAACTTCATGCCCTGAAAAGCTTTATGTTCTGCTTCAGCCAACAGTAGTTACTATCAAACAGTCTCCTGACTGTAGTTTCATCTGATCACTGTATTTCAACCTAGAAACAGGCCCAGTCCTCACTTCCTGGTAAAAAGTAAAAAGTGGTAAAAATGAAAAGGTAGGATTAGCTGTGGCTTATGATCACCCACTCTGCATCTATGCATCTAAGCAGCTCAATACATTGTCCATCTAGATTATTCCTTAAAATAATTCTAAATGGTAGATTCTCTTATTTCCAATTTATCTCAATTTTTTCATCTGTATAAAAAATGAAAATTATAGTAGTATCAATAACAAAATAACAATGCCAATTAAAACAACAATAGCCACTTTTTACTGTGTGTTTACTATGAGCTGGACACTGTAAGAAGTTTCTTATTTTCATGTTTTTTGAGATGAAGTTTTGCTCTTGTCACCCAGGCTGGAGTGCAATGGCATGATTTGGCTCACTGCAACCTCCGCTTCCCGTGATCAAGCAATTCTCCTGCCTCAGCCTCCTGAGTAGCTGGGATTACAGGCGCCCACCAACACACCTGTCTAGTTTTTGTATTTTTAGTAGAGATGGGGTTTTACTATATTGGCCAGGCTGGTTTCAAACTCCTGACCTCAGGTAATCCACCTGCCTTGGCCTCCCAATGTGCTGGGATTACAGGTGTGAGCCACTGTGCCCAGCCCATTGTTTCTTCAACCCTGACAGACCTATGACATGGGCATCATTATCATCTTCATTCCTTCAGATAAGAAAATTAAGAGTTGGAAAAGTTAAGCAATTTGCTGAAAAGCACACAGCTAGTAAGTTGCAGAAAGGACTGAGAGACCCCATCTATTAAAACCAGACATTTGCCTGCCTAGAATGGCTCTCAGGAAAAACTCATTACGGAAGTGTGAAGGGCAGAAACCACACTGAAGGAAATTGCACATCAAATGCAGATTTTAGTTACTGAAAAAGACAAAAGGTGCTGAACTGCTTACAACCTATTTGGCTGCTTGCTTTATTTAATTAATTCCACTAAACTCTATGGATTTAATCAATAGTAGTAGCCTGGCAGTTTTAATGCCTTCATGAACCTGCATTAACAGCAGTTGACCTTTGCCAAAAGGTAGGGGTTGGCACCTTTGACGGGTTCCAAGCTTAAATGGGAGTTGATTGTACCTCCTTAAAAAAAAAGTTAAAAGACCAAGTGTGTGTGTGTACCTTTTCCAAGAGTCAGGTAAGGAGGGTGTTGTGCTGAACCCCTATTAGCCTCAATAAGGAAGGCACCAGATCGATGAGGCTGTAGAAGAGACCCAGAGCCAGGAAAGGAGACATGGGCTTTTTTTTTTTTTTGAGATGGAGTTTCGCTCTTGTTACCCAGACTGGAGTGTAATGGCGCGATCTCGGCTCACTGCAACCTCCGCCTCCTGGGTTCAGGCAATTCTCCTGCCTCAGCCTCCTGAGTAGCTGGGATTACAGGCACGTGCCACCATGCCCAGCTAATTTTTTGTACTGTTAGTAGAGACGGGGTTTCACCATGTCGACCAGGCTGGTCTCGATCTCTTGACCTCGTGATCCACCCGCCTTCTTTTATTAGGGGATTCCATACAGGGCAGTAGAGAGTTCAGTGGCAGTGGGCTGGACAGGAGACCACCTTCCCTACAGTCCAGAGGCAGCAGGCTAGGCAGGAAAACCACAACCATTAACAAACTGCATGCAGTTTATACAACATTTTCCCTTAACAACCTCCCTTTAATCAGCTCCACCTGAGGGGGTAGCTCAGCTGTTCCTCATAGAAAAGGGAGCACTCTCCGTGTTGGCCATGCCCGGGATTCCCTAGCTGGGAACACACATTCAGGTGCATCTGCCATACAGGGTCGTTCTCAGGGTGTGTTGATGTTATTGCTGTCAGGTGTGCTTACCCTATGGTAGGTTTCCCTGGCTAATTCGAATACTTTTTCTTTATGCATAGCTGCCATTTATTGATGAGTTACTCATTGGCAGCCACTGAATTTAAAAATACTCTATATACATGGTCATACTTAATGCTCAAGACAGCCCTAGAAGACAGATGACCTTATTACTCCCAAGTTTACCTGTTTTGGGGGCTCTTCAAGTGTTTTTTTCTAAAAATTTTCAAAGTTTATAAAGGCACCTCTAAAAATTATATTGCTTATATGAGCTGAGCACATGGACCCTTGATTGCTCTCAGCCTCCCAGATGGCTGTGGCTCTTGAAAAATGTTTACTGAGTGTAGGCTGATGCGGAGAATAATTAGACAAGAACCAACATTTTCAGCCAGAGACATCTTTTGGCTGGTGTCCAAACCAACAGTTGTTTTCACTGAATGAAATCACTTAGAAAATACTTGATAGTTGAATTTAGTCAATCCTATTTGTGGGTATGACCTCAGTCTCAACCCTTGCTGACACAGCCTGATCCATTTTCAGAATCCTGTGGGGACTTTGAGGTCTCAGGCCCTAAGTTAAACCTATTTCAGGCATTGGAACTTCAAAAACCACGCATTCTCCAGATCACCTGAGATCGGGAGTTTGAAACCAGGCTGACCAACATGGAGAAACCCCCATCTCTACTAAAAACACAAAATTAGCCGGGCATGGTGGCACATGCCTGTAATCCCAGCTATTTGAGAGGTTGAGGCAGGAGAATCGCTTGAACCCGGGAGGCAGAGGTTGCTGTGAGCTGAGATTGCACTGTTGTACTCCAGCCTGGGCAGCAAGAGTGAAACTCTGTCTCAAACCCACAAAAAACCAAAAAACAGAAAAAAAACAAAAACAAAAACAAAAAACAAAAAACACCCCACCCATTCTCTTATCTTCAGTTTTCTCATCTGTTCAGTGGGATAATTATTATACTTATAATAACAGACATTTTGAGTGCTTATTAAGTGCTGGTTCTAAATGCTTTACAAGCATTGCCTTTTATATTGTTTAAAGGATTTACATTTATTGCCTTATTTAAATGTCACAACAAACTTATGAAGGAGAATCTAAACCAGGTGGACTGAATCTAAAGTTCACCTGTTCATTACCTATCCCTGGTGTTCTCCAGCCAAAGCGTGTATCAGAATCATGTGGAGGGTTGATGTCTCAGTAACCATGCATTGATCTAACCCAAGGCTATGGCAGCATATGTAAGGATGGCCATAAAGTTTAAGAGTTTGCAAATAAGGACAGCATATTATCTGTATCACAGAAATAAACATGACTTCAAAAAGCAGGCAGGTGAGTATTTAAAGTTGTGGCTGATGTAATGCATAAAAATAGACCTAAATGAATGCTTCTCTTACTACATCTTACCAGTAAACTTTGGCTGAAATGCAGATTCATGAATCTATTGGTCTGGAATATTTCAGACTGAACTAGCAAATCTGGCTTGTGTCCAGTGTCCTTATATTCAGAACAGGTTTATTTTTGCCCTGAGGAAGAAATATGATGAAGAAATATGATTTTTGACACTAAGCTTCACCACTAATAACTGAGATATTAACCTAATTTTACTAGGCTATCTTTTTGACCAAGAGGGGTGTAGTGACATTTCATGTGTGAATCATGAGTAATTATGTGCATTTCTATAAAGACCACTCTCTCACCTTATCTCACCTAGAGCCTAGAGAGGAGATTTCTGACCAGAACAATTCCCACAGCTATGAATCCTAATCCTTGTAACATGAATACTAACTCATGAATTGAGTGCTTCCTCTGTGTCAGGCACTGTCCAGAGTGCCTTATATGTCATCTCCTCCTAACTAAAACTGTAAGAAAGTAGTCGTAATGATTAATCTCCATTTCACAGATCATAAAATTGTGACATAGAATTGATACACAGCTAATAAATACCTGAACTAGATTTTGATCTGTAGACTGAAAGACTCTAAGACACATGATTTTAACTACTTCACTAGCTTCCACTTGTGTTTTCATTGTCATCTTGATTATATCGTAATGAGAATTTATACACAAATAGTGGACTAATAACAGTACAAGTAAACATTGTCTGGGTGTAGTGGCTCAGGCCTGTAATCCCAGCATTTG
This sequence comes from Aotus nancymaae, assembly GCF_030222135.1. Taxonomy (NCBI): domain Eukaryota; kingdom Metazoa; phylum Chordata; class Mammalia; order Primates; family Aotidae; genus Aotus; species Aotus nancymaae. The sequence continues at coordinate 1,338,685 of NW_026988460.1, forward strand.
GGGAGGCCGAGGTGGGCAGATCGTTTGAGATTAGGAGTTTGAAACCAGTTTAGCCCAACATGGTGAAACCACGTCTCTACTAAAAATACAAAAAAATTAGCTAGGCATGGTTGCACACACCTGTAATCTCAGTACTTGGGAGACTGCAGCAGGAGAATCGCTTGAACCTGGGAGGTGGAGGGTGCAGTGAGATTGCACCACTGTACTTTAGCCTGGATGACAGAGCGAGACACCATCTCAAGAAAAAGAAATGTTAACATTTATTGCACTCTTTTTATATGCCACCTCCCAATGTGCCAGGCAGTTTCTCAGTTAATATTTTATCAATGAACATCCATCCCCATTTTGCAGATGAGGGATCTAAGGTTTTCAGAGGCTAAACAGCTAGAAAGTGGTAGAAATGGCACTCTAACTGCTTGAATAATACATGCTGGAAGTTAAACTCCCAATGTCATCTAATGCAGGGCAGTACTACTGTCCTCTTGACAGGCCACTATTATTAGAAATGGAACAGTGTTGGAGGTTCAATGGTAGGCAATGCATAAAACCCACATTTTTGCCCTTTCCCTAGGTTAAAACACTTTATAAACTTTTTTCCCCAGTTTTATGGCTCAAAAGAACATTAATTAGTTGAATAACCTTGGCATAATATTAATGAATAAAGGCATTTTTGCATTGTAAATTATATGCAGAAACTTACCCTCTTAGAAACAGAAAAATTGGCTGGGCATGGTAGCTTTTATGATGTCCAAATTTTTGTTTTCAAATGTCCAAATAGACTATCCTCAATTGGGGTATACTCAGGCCTCAGTCCTCTTCTTTGAGCTCCCCAGAGACATACATTCCAGCAAGTAGGTATTAACCAGCCCACCTACCCACCGCCACTGCTGATGGGATCAGAGATGACATCTGACTCAAGGTAGGACAATCAGGGCTCTCTTTCTGGAATTTTGAATTCACTATCTAGTAGAACAGAAATGAGGAAAATGTAAAGGAGGTCATGCAACCATGTCTGTGCAAACAGATGGGAAAAGCCAGTCTACAGAGAGTTGAGAAGCAGATATATATAATGAAGTAAAAATAAGAGAACGTGTAGCCCCAGGAGAGAAGATGGCTGTCCACTTTCTAGTTCCAATTCCTCTCTCTGCCTAAGATGCATTTCTGGACTTGAAAGATATCTCAGTGTACTTATGATGAAGGCTCCTATCCCGCCCTTTGAAGATTTAATCTGGTTTAAGTGGGTTTGTATTACTTAACACTAAAAGCCTTGAGCAGGGCACAATCTAGAAGAATTCATAGGCAATCCATTCTGAATTAAAGCAAGCAGAATTCCCTAAAATTTGCTCAAGAGAAAACAATTTTATTGCTTTGTCTTCTATTTAAGTCCTAAAAGAATTGTCTCAAAATGGGAATATTTGTTCTTTAATGTTAAAAGGTAAACAAAGGTCGTGAGTGTGGGACCTTCAGAACTAGACCCCAAGACAAGGATTTGAGTGCAGTAATTTAGTTGGGAGCACCAGTAGGGGAGGGAAGCAGCAAGACAAGAAAGATAAGGAAGTCAATAAAGGATATGTTATTGAGCCAGTTATCTGCAACTGGGAAATTAATTCCCTGGAGAATTCTGAGAGTGAGTGTAGACCCTATGTCTCAAAGTTATCCCACCCAAGGGGTGCTGAAGCTGGGGTATTTATACACCAACTCCCATCAGAGGTTGTCTGAGGGACACTAGGAGGGATCGTGCATTTCCAGTCTGCTGCTTGGTTGTCTGCTATGCTCCCATAGCCAGAGAAATCACTCGGGGAAAGGAATGCATGTAGAGAAACTGGAAGCCCGGGAGGGATGCAGTGAAGTGGTTAAAGCAAGTGTACATGAGTGAGATGCCCACAGCACCTGCTGCTGGTTCATGTAGAAAAATAATAGCGAGGAAACACTTTAAACTATATATTCAATAAGAAGTTTATGCTAATTTACTTACTAGAAATTATTAACTAAAATTTGGTACAGTTTTCAGTATGCTGTTCCATGCCAATTCTTTGTTCTCAGAGAATTCTTTTGCCATAAAAAAGGGAATTGGGCAAGAAATGTGGACTGTGAGGACTTCTGACCCATTTAAATGAGCTCCAAAAAATATACCGACAGGGCTGCAAATCTCCATGTGCATTGTGCATAAACAGAGTGGTAGAGTGTTCAACAGGCTCATGGTAGGAGCCATGGGTTGCCCAAAGACTAGCAATTTTTCTAACTACCCCTTTGAGGAAACATTGGAAGCAATCCTTGGTGCTTACAGTAAAGAACTGGGAGCAATCCTTTACTTGAAGGATAAACAAGAAGAAGAGAAGGGGGTACGCAGGGCTCTGATATTATCCTTGAGGAAGGAAGTGGCAGCTCATGTGGATTTTGTGTTCTTCACTGAGCTTAGGTCAGACTTAGTAAGGGCCAGTCAATGGTCATTAAACTGACTGGAGGCAGTGATGATGCAACTCTTTGTAGAGTAGTTTACTCCTGCATTTCCCTACTGGTGTAACTTGAGAGTCACTAACTCTCAAGTCCTGTCCCTTTAGCGCCCCTAGCCCTTCCTCTATCCCAACTCCATCACTCCTGGTCTCTGGTGACTCTTTTTGTATATGCACTTATATAGCATGTGACCTGAATGCTCTTCTCTGTGTAAGTTTTCCTACATGTATGCTAATCACTCTACTATTCACAGGTAGTTTGGGGTAGAGATAGAAGTAAGCAGTTTTAGCAGCACTACCGGAAAAAAAAAGTAAGCAGAGGTGAAGTATAGAGTAGAGAATACAACAATGTATTACTTTTTTCCCATATATTTCACTCTCTGTAGTTCAGTATTCTGCAATATAGTGTGGTGGTCAAGCATGGCACTGAAGTCAGTTTGGATTTTGCATCTCAGCTATAACAATGATTTGAGATTTAACCTATCTAGGCCTCAGCTTCCCCATCTGTAAAATAAAAATCGTACTTATACTAGCAGATTAAACAAGATTTGGCATGTAAATGCACGGGATGTAATATTTAATAGGTTTACATGGCCTTTGTCTCTTGTAGCATTTACCCATTAATCCTCCTCCTCCTCCTTATCATCATCATCATGGCAGCTAATTCTTAGAGGCCACAAAATGAGCCAAGTAATCATCTAAGTATTTTATAAATTAACTTGTTTAACTTTCATAATCTTATAGATAGTGTTTTTATGCCCACTTCACAGATCAGGAAACTGAGGCATGTTAAGTGATTTAGTCAAGATCATATGGTCAGAAAGTGGCTAACCCAGGGTTTGAAATAGACAGCCAGGCTTCAGATTCTGTACTTAACCACCATTCAGTGTCACTTCCTCTACAAATACGCAGGAGGGCAGAATGCAGACTTTTAAAAGTCCACATACCCCAAAGTGTTCCTTCTGCTTCACACAAGCTCTAAGATATAGACCAGGGTCAGGAAGGAATCCCAGGGTCACCATGTTATTAACCTTGTTGTGAACACTCTTTTCTGCCTACATATCCCAAGGGCTAAGATCCTGTTTCGGATCTTTTTCTATTCATCCCAATGATTTGCTCAACCTTGAAGCAAACCTGAGCTGGGAGAAAAATGAAATCAGCTCTTTGGGATGGCAGCATCAATTTTTAACAACAACTGTCACTGCCTGTTAGAGCTGCAAAGCCTTGGGAAATGTTGATCAGGCATGGGCTCCTTGCATGCCATGGGGCTGTGAAATCAGTCCAAGGTTTCAAAACATAAACCTGTCTTTTTTCTTCTTGGTATGTATTTTTTCTTTCTCCATTCTGAAGGAGCCATCCAATGTACATGGCTACTTGAACCCAGATATGAAACAGAAATGTTTTCATTTCATAATTCTGCACTATAGTCAAGGTCCAGTAAGAAGACAGAAGCCTTACTGCCTAACTGAATGGGGAAATTTTAAGGTCATTAACTACTATAAAGGGTAAAAGAGAACTCCAAGAAACTCAGACACAACCGAAGCAAAAGGGCAGCTGTTCCCTCTAGGCTGAGCAGTGGGCAACTAGGAACAAAGGGCCAGGAGCCCCTTTCCCAGGGGCAAGGCTCAGCCCTCCTTGCAGAGGGCGTGGTGCTACAGAACATGCAGTCTGCCAAAGAAGAAGAAACTTGCCAGAGAGCACAGACCAGCACTGGCCTGACCTGTATCGTCAGGCTCAGGCAAGTGAAAGTTGCTTGGAAGCAGCTACATGGTTGAGAGTGGTCTGTGGACTCCACTGGAGCTGAGCCCTCCAGGCCATTCAGCAACTACACTGACTAATAAATAAGGAAAGACACAAACCCAGAAGGGAAGTCTTCCCACTCTATAGCCTTGCAGGGACATTTCAGTGTCCTCTTTTGACAAAGTCCGAGATTCAGCCAGATGGCAAAGGGGATGTTTACAGGGTCCCTCAGCAGTATCACAAAGCAGAGCAAAGATGGGGGATTTGGAGCTGAGAGACAATAAATTGATAAGTAGAACATGGGTATATATGAAGCTACCAGAATATGGATAATATTATCGTCACTAGCATACTATTACACTTAATCCTTTTGACTGTATCCCTGTCGCAGTCTCTTTAGAAGTAATGCAGGAGCCCCAGAGTAATGTAGAATATGTGTGTTTATTTATTCATCTGGCACCATCACATTTATATCTTACAATTGTATATGTGTGTGAGTGTATATGAAGGATGCTCTATGAAGGTGTCCTGTAAATTCTGTAAAATAAAGATGTCGTTTCATTCATTATTATATCCCTAATGCTTGGTATAGTGCTCTGCACACCAGACACTCCATGAATATTATTGAATGAATCCATGAGTGAATGAATGAATAAGTAAACGGTGCTAGGCTTATCCTGTGGCATATCCTATACTGTATCACCGAGTAACTCAGGAGGCTACACCTACCCCTGAGTTTGGAAATCAATGGACAAAGTGTTGGCTGATAGTGTAGCGTTAGGAACTTGCAGCCTCATATGTCAGGACCTCCTGAATTATCACCATGGCCACCTAATTTTTCTTAGACTGCAAACATCTCTAGTCAAACCTGGAAAAGTGTCTCCTGGTGCATGGCTCATGCATACTCTTCCCCCAGCTTTTCTCATGGGTGGCTGGAACTGAAATACCAGAGCTCCAGAAAAGCCTCCCCTGACCATCTTACCTAAAGTGACCTCTCCATCCTACTCCTCAAGTCATTCTTTATCATGGTGACTCCCAAATTTTGCTGCCCATTAGAGTCACCTGGGGATTAAAGTATTCAAGACTATAGCACTAGCATAAGGCTACCTACATACATATATGAAACAGAATTGAGAGTCCAGAAATAAATTGTTACATTTATAATCAATAAATTGATTTTAAAACAATTTTTAGACAAAGAAGGCAATATGTGTCAAAGGGAAATGGGATATTCTTTTCAACAAATGGTGTTAAGACAAGTGGATATTCACATGCAAAATGATAAATTTTGACCCTTACCTCATATCATACACAAACATTAACTCAAGTAGATCACAAACCTAGATGAAAATGTAGTACAGAATGTTTAGAAGAAAACATAGAAGAAAATCTTTGTTACCTTAGATTAGGCAAAAAGTTCGTAGATATGACACTGAAAGTACAAAGTACAGAAGAAAAAGTTGATAAATTGGACATCATCAAAATTAAAAGGCTGTGCTTCAAAAGATATTTTTAATCAAATAAAAAGACAAGCCATAAACTCGGAGAAAATATTTCCAAAGTACATCTGTCTTATAAAAGATATGTAGAATATATGAAGAACTCTTACAATTTGATAAGAAGACAAACAACAAAGTTAAAAATGGGCAAAAAATATGAAGAGACATTTCACCAAATATGGTATATGAATGGCTTATGAGCACATGAAAAGATGCTCAACATCATTAGACATTATGGAAATGCCAATAAAAAACAACAATGAGATATCACTTTACACCCTCAAAAATGGTTATAGTCACAAAAATCAGACAATGAATTTTAGTGGAAATATGGAGAAACCCTTCATATATCACTGATGGGGGTGTAAAATAATGCAACCATTTTAAAAAACAGTGTGTCAGTTTCTTAAAAAGCTAACCATGGAGTTGCCATATGACCCCTAAAACCCACTCTTAAGTCTCTAACCAAAAGAGATAAAGTACATGCCCATGTAAACATTCGTATGTGAATAGTCAAAGAAACATCATTTACCAAAAAGTAGAGACATTTCTGCTGTCAGTCAACTGGTAAATGGTTAGACAAAATATAATCTACCCACACCATAGAATCAATGAAGCAATAAGGGGGAATGAAGTACTAATACATGCTACAACATGGATGAACCTCAAAAACATTATGCTAATTAAAATCAGGCATTAAGACCACATATTATATCATTTCATTTATATGAAATGTCCAGAAAAGGCAAACTTATGGAGAAATAAAGTAGATTAGTGGTTGCCTGGGGCTGATGGTGAGAACTGGGATTTGTTGCACATGAGTTCAGTAGATGTTTTGAGGATAGTAAAAAAGTGTTCTAAATCTGGATTATGGTAATGGTGGCAAAATAACAGATACACTAAAAAATGGTAAGATGGATGGATTTATGATATATAAATTACACCCAATAAAGCAGTTTTTAAAACACCGGCAATACCCAGGTATATTAGTGTTCTCCCAAGAGAGAGAACCAATAGGATATATGTATATATAAAATGTAGTTTTGTAGCAACAATTGGGTCTTGTGATTACAAGGCAAGGTCCTAGAAAAGGCAGTCTGCAACCTGGGGAAAGAGAGAAGCTGATAGTGGGTCAGTCCAAGTCTGAAAGCCTCAAAACCAAGGAAGCCGAGAGTGCAGCCTTCAGTCTATGGCTGAAGGCCTGAGAGCCCTTGGGAAAGACACTGGTGCAAGTCCCAGAGACCAAAGGCTGAAGAACTTAGAGTCTGATATCCAAGGGCAGGAGGAGCAGAAGCAAAGATCCAGCACTGGAAAGAAGAAAAAATAGCCAGAAGACTCAGAAAGCAAGCTTATCCCACCTTTTCCTGCCTATTTTGATCTAAGTATGCTGGCAGCCCAAGAGAATGGCATCCATCCACATTGAGGTGAGTCTTCATCTCCCATTCCACCAATTCTAATGTCAATCTCCTCCAGCAACACCCTCACAGCACACCCAGAAACAATACTTCACCAGCCATCTAGGCATCCCTCAATCCAGTCAGGTTGACACTTAATATTAACTCTTGTGCCAGGATTCTCCCATTCAAATTAAATAAATGTTGCTGGAGTGAAGTCAGGCATCAGTCATTTTCAAAGTTCCTCAGGTTCTGTTATGTGCAGACCAGGCTAAGAACCATGGCCTATCATCATACTACTCAAAGTATGTTCCGAGGACCAGCAGCATCTGTATCCACCTGGGCCCCAATTAGAAATGCAGACTCTCACACCCCATCCCAGCCCTACTGAATCAGAATATGCATTTAAATAAGATCCCACATGCAATCTAGATGCCCATTAAAATTTGAGAGTCACTGCTCTATTACATCATAATCTTTTAAAATATTCTTTTACTTCTTTGCTGTCTACCTCCAAGACCATATGATACAACTCCAATAATGCAATGTGAATAGTGCTTCAGTTAAAATTCTGAGAAGGCAGGGCCCCTGAGCACTACTACTTCTTTATGCCTAGCAGAATTCCTGTCACAAAGCTGGTACTAAATTACACAATTGTTGAATAAATAACTAATTGTCACCCTTCACTCTATTTCCCTTTAACTGTTAGACACCTACGAATATCCAAGACCTAGATGAAAAGTCTCCTTCGCCAACTCCCAGGGCAGAGTCAGTTCCCATCTCTGTGACCCTGCTGGTCTGACAGTATCATGACTCCTCCTCCCATAGATAAGGGCACCATTAACCAATGGAGGTGTGTCATCCAAAGGGCTATCTCTTTTCTGCACAAATTAACCAGTTAATGCACAGAAAGCATTCAACTAGTGATTGTATTATAAGAGATCTGCTTAATATTACTGTGTGTCTATGTCATGGGGACACATTGGTAAACATGAACTGTCATGACCCCTGTCCTATTTGGGACTTATAATTCATTGTGAAAAATGGATATTAACCACTCATAAATATGTTGGCTGTCTTAGCATGTTATCAAATGCCAACCTTCTCATTTCTGAGAAGATCTTTTATTCACTAAGTCTTTCTATAGTTTTCTTTACGGTTTATATGCTTCCTGGGAAGAACCAATGCTTCCTGATAATGCAAGGACCGGGGACAGGCCCCCAAATGCACAATCTCAGCATGTAATTTGCACAGCCTCCCTACTGCATAGAGACTGACTCTCCCAAAGCAGACACTGAGAGGGGGATTCTAGTGTAAACTGTTTATTTACAAGGTCTTAGGAAATACCAAGAGGGCCATAGGTAAGTGAGATAGAAAAGGAACAAAGAAAATTTTTAAAATGTGTTATTAAGTCAGATATTGCCATGGATACCTGGAGCTTGACCTCACTGGGGAGCTATGGGAAGACTGTGCAGACCACACTTCAGAGAACAGTTCTGACTGAGGGCCAGAGAAGCTAGAGGATTTTCTACTGCCTTCTCTATCTATTATTGGCTGATGGCTGCTTCCAGAACCATCAGCTCTCAAGCACTTAAGATTTTCTAATAGTGATTCCTTGGCCGGGAGGAGCTTGAGGTGAGGAACAGAGAACTACAGGTGCTTAAAATAAGCAGATTTCCATAGGCTGAATGCCAAAGATACATTCTCTGAGAAGTTCAGGGAATATTGGGGGCATGGGAAATAACAGACATTCAACACCAAATGGACAAGGAACAACACTTCTTAATAGCTCAAAGAGGCTAACCTTGGAGAATTAAGTTATTCAGGTCCAGAAAGTTTCTGGTGAATCACAAAAAAACAACTTTGCTTCCAAGAGGCCAAGTCAATAGCTGGTAGCATGGAGAAAAAGCAAATTGAATTAAATGGAAATGACATTTCATTTACCTTGCCATCCATTCTGCTGGCCACCTACAGTCCCTCCAAGGAAACATCCAGTGACCACCTTTACTCTTAGGCTAATGTTGCAACTTCCTGGATACAGCCCCAAATATTATCCAGTGTATGTGCTTGCAGATGTGTAATGTGTAGCAGAGGGACTTTGGGGACCCATTGAAAGGCTAGGACCCAACCCACTGATGTGCAGTTACTAAGCAGAGCTGAAAGATCAAAGTCAGCCAAGCTGTCCACTCATTTCAGTGTGGCAATCTTCCCAGTTAAGCTCTTTGGTGGCAAATCAAATATTCTATTACATTATTTTCCAATTTCAGGCATTTCCCTGGCTAGACTCTTAAGTAGTATATTTTCCAAAGTTCCGAAACATTGTCCTGCTCACCATCTGCCTTGATAGGCTGACATATTGGACACTGACTCTGGGATGAAAACATGTGTGACCTAAGGACACCATTTTGCCACAGGCTCATGGTGCCTGAGGGATGATGGAAACGTGGAGGTCTCAACTCAGCTGAACCAAACACCATGAATCCATACAAATGGCTTCTCTAGCATTGTGAGTATTTGTTCAGCATTTACTAGGTGAATGTAGATTCGCTTTACCTAAAAATTTTCACTGTCTCCTTTTCTCCAGTGAGTACTATGACAATTTGGCCTTTCCCAATATGGTTATACATCATCTGTAAGGTATCAAAGGCAGCTACAGGCAGCATTTTATGAGTGCCAGTTTAACATGATTAGGTGTGTTGAAAATGATTGGACCTTGAATCCTAAGCAGGTGGCCTGTGTTTTACTCTCTGCCTCCTGAGCTCTCCTGTGAATAACTGTCTAATTTTTTTGGGCCTACATCTAAGAATAATTCATATTCTTTAAAGGAAGGGGCACAGCTGGAGTCAGAACTCTGCAGCTCTCTTAGGAGCTAGCCTGGATTCGCTGAAAAAAACTTGAGCCAATATTCCACACCCATTAGCCAGTGTTATGAGAAGTGATTAGCATTTAGCACAACCACAGTAACCTTTCAAATCAAACAAGCCCTGACCCAGCTACCGTAACCTTGCTCAATTCCAGCTCTTCTTGACACTGGTGTCATTAATTAGTGACACAACTTATTTCCATGAGTTCCCCCACTCCCATACCCTACAATCCCTTGATTTGATCCTCGGGGGAAACCAATGTAATTGAGAAAGGAGAGGGGCAAAGAGAGGAATGAAGATGTCACCTTAGCTAATCATCTTGGGACATATGAGATGGAACTCTGAGGATACTTAGTGCCTTCTGGACCAGTGGATTTTGTGATTGAGGCAGGTTCTTTCTGATGGATTGAGTTGAAGGAAGTGCTTGTGAGTTGGTTGAAATCAGGGACCAGTGCTGTTTTTACTCTGGTGAACGAGGCATGGTTACTCATCATTGAATCAAGGCATCCAGAGTGAAAAAGCTGGAAAGCTTATCTACTCCATTCTTTTTCTCCAAACAGGAGCCACTTCTACCACTCTGTCATACTGGACCCCTACTGGTTTCAATATAGATAGCACCATATTCAAGAAGCTGAAGAAGACTCAGAGCTAGTGAAAGAGACAGGGTCTATTGAGGGAACTTACATACAAAGCAATCCAGTGGAGGCGAGTTGGGAAGGAGAACCGCTACTGGTTTGTAAAAACACACGCAATTTATATAGATCAGGTGTGTCTGCCTTTGCAGGGTATGCTTAAGTTATTGTTATCAGGTGCATCTGCCATAATAGTCATTCTTAGGGTATACTTAAGTTGCAATATTGCTATCAGGTGCATCTACCATCCACTTCCCCCTGCTGCATACACACTTGAATGGCCCTCACATTGTTATCATGCCATTCTTCTGTACCCAAGGGCCAGGTATGGGGAGGAGCATTGCAGCCAGTTGCCGTAGCACCGATACAAACTACAACACCAAAAAAAGAGAAAAGAATAACGAATACAATAACAATCATAAAGCTCTTCCAAATGCTTGGGAGTTAATCTTAGATGCACTATGGCAAGCCTATTGTGGAGGAGAGGGGCAGCCCTCTGCAGACGCAACAGTCTGTTTAGTTCTGGAGAGAGGCCACCATCTGCTCCCAGTTGGCAAAGAGGTTTCTTGCCCATCATCTATGGGCAGAAGCTGAGAAAGAGGAAGTTAAGGCCATTTAACAAGACACAGGAAGTTGTGTTGTTCTGTGAGAGCTCCACCCCTGGTAGCGACCTGGTCTCCGGTTTACAATGCCAAATGGACTGGCCCCACTCTGTGACACATTGCAGGGGCCCAAATAAGACAATGGAGGTATTGTAATGTTCTATAATGAGAGGATGATTGTCTGTCTCCTTGCACAAGGGAGGACCAGGATTTATTATTTTAGAATTTTGAGGGAGAGTAGAGTGTAAAATGACCTGTGTATCTTGTTCTAGGCCCTCTCTTCATGGAGTGGAAAAATAAACCATCGGGGGCTGGTTTGCCATGTCCAGGGCCACATAATGATGCACTCCCTGGTGGGTAGGTTCTGTGGCAAGGGTAATAGCAGCTTGAGTCCCAGGTTGGGACAAAGGTGTACTGTCCCTGACACTGTCTACCTGGATCCTGATGGTATCAGGTCTCTGCATCAGAAGTTTGTATGCACTGTGGTGATGAGAACAAATGTGTTCATTCAAGGTGCAGAAGGCTGCTGGTAACTTGGGTGTCCACAGAACCAGAGAGCAAGTTATTGTTTCAACAGTCCATTTATCCACTCAATCAGCCCTGCTGCTGTAGGGTTATACAGCAGGTGGAAATGCCAGTGGATATCCAGGTTCTCCACCCACTGCTACACTTTATAACTGGTAAAGTGAGAGCCCTGGTCACTGCTGGTACCAGTGGAGACACAGTAGACCACATAGAGCTGCTCCAGTCCTCGGATAGTGGCTTCCCGGGTGGCATACCTGCTGGAATATGCCTGCAGTAGCTCCATGCAGGTGTCCACACGAGCCAAGGTATAGAGGCAGTTCTCAGACAAAGGCAAAGGTCCTATGTAGTCACCTGTCACTGTAGTGCTGGGCTCCTGCTCCAGGTAATCTGTTCAGCATCATGCAGCAAGGACCTGGAATGTTCCTGCACTCCCCATTGCAGTGGCCACATGATGAGTCTCGTAGAGACCCACTCAGCTGTCAGTACACAGGACTATCAGGTCTAGCTGATGGAGGAGAATCATCCAGGTGGCTTGTGGTTTGGCCCACTGGCTACTATGTCCTTTGCCTATATCAAACCAGATCCTATCAGTGGATGGGCGGATGGCCACAGCTGTCCAAGTGCAAGGATTGCCTTGTGACAAGCTGTGTGCCAGGCCTGGTAGGAATTAAGCCCTGTCCCTCCACTATGAAGGAAGGAATCTGTGGAGGGTCAGTGGCCTGCATCAAAGACCATCCTTCAGTTGTCACATAGGTGACAGGGCCAAACACCAAATGGGGCTCTGCTCCAGGGGCTGTTAGTGCACTCTTCTGCTGCAGGCATGCATGCCATATGGCCAGTCTGGGTCTGGACATTCCCAGACTTTGGCTTCTGGAAGGTATCCCTTAGTCGACCTGCTACAGAGTACTGGGCATGTACTGGCACCAGAACCCCCTTTGTAATGTCCTCCACTTGTTGTAAGGCATATGTAGCACAGAGTTGTTACCTCCAAAGTGACACTTTTCTAACTTCAGCCCTCTTCCATAGTTGGGACCAGAACCCTACAGTCACCTGTTCATGTTCTTGCCTTTGCCGTAGACCCCACCCAAACCCCGCAGGGGGACTGGCTACGTCCAATTCACAAGGCTGTCCCTGCGGTAGAACTCCCAAGGCTTTTATTTGTTTCCCTGAGACTTTAGCTTGTTCAAAGGCCTCATCCTGCTTTATGGAACAGTCCCACTGGGCCCCCTTCTTGACTAAGCAGTATAGGGGCCCAAGGAGTTGGGCCAAATGGGGACTAAAAGGATGCCCATACCCTAGAAGGCCTAAGAAGGAGGTTTGTAATGGCTTTGGCATGCTTGGAGGTGGGTAGCCCTGCATGTTATCCGTAACAGCAGCCTGAATGACTTTGTCTTACCTGAAAAGATGACACCAAATTATTTGATTGATAAGCCTGGACTCTGGACTTTGCCTGCATTGACCACTCACCCTCTGTTCACCAAGTGAGACAGCAAGATGGGGGCTGCAGTTTGTAAATTAGAAAAAGACTCAGAAGTTAATGGAAAACATGTAGCCACTCCAGGGAGGTAGTCCTGGGGCAAGATGATAAAGATCCATTGTTCTATTGTTTGATAGCAGAATAGGGTGACTATACTTAGCAACAATATTTTGTATATTTCAAAGTGACTAAAGTTGTGCCACATTTGTCAGGGGTCACCCTGATGGGCCCCTGGGCCGTCTCCTTTCCTTTAGTTCCCTTGTCTTTCATCCTAACAGCACGCCCTCCTTGCCTATGCAATTTCTCTATTTCCCCTAAGTCAGTGGCCCAAGACACTGGCTGCTCTACGGGGGGCTCAGTGTGCCATATCACTGGCTGGGTGCCGACTATAAGATGGTGCCTTTCATGCCAGCAATGAAAAGCTCATGATTGGAACCTCAGTAATACTTAACACAGACAGCATGCTTCATCCCTTATTCCCAGAGGACGTCCTGCCATTCCTTCATAGTCTACCATTGCAAAGGAAACATGAGGATGTCTTCTTCATTTGGCCAGGCTGCTTGGCAGCCAGCAACAACACAGCCAACGAAGGAATTGGTCCAATCTTCATTACTGATACCATCGAGGTACTGCCTCAAGGCCAGGTGGTTTGGGATGGATGCCATTTTACTCATCTGCGGTACTGAGAGGATGACACCCTCCATTCCCATGTCCCACAGACGGAGAAGCCATGCCTTGGTCGACTCTCTCCCGTTCTGCCTGAACCTATTTCCCAATTCCACCCGTTCCACAGCAGTGTAGTCCCATATTGTAATGTGCTGCCATCTTTCAGGTGAGAGCAGGTTTTGCAGGTCTGCTCCCTGTGGGTGCAACTGTCCTGCTTTTATCTTGGTAGTGACTACGAGAGGGACAGGAAGGATAGAAACCTCTATGGGCTTGTCCCAATCCTCACTCTCCTCCATGGCGTTCCAGGATTTAGGGTCCCAGGACAATTTAGCCATGATAGCCCTAACTCGTTAACATCACATCTGGTAATCCTTTATAGGAGCTACCTGACAAGCCAGGGTCTCCAGTTTGATACCCTGTTTCTGCAGACGGGATAGTAAGGTCTCTGAGATTTCAGCTTTAGCTAATCTGGCATCTCTTTTTAGTCATAGTTCATCCTGTAACTGACAAAACCTTGCCTGCACTAGAGGATTAGCTTCAGTGGCTGTTCAAATCGCAGTCAGGAGCAGCCAGCCAACCGTGGCTGCCACAGTTCCAGTATCTGACTTTTGCTCAGGTAGATGATCAGCCCCCTGCACCAACTCTTCCAGACCCTTCAGTGTTTTCAGGGAACCCCTGCGCTCGCACATTGGTTCCTGTCCATCAAGAGTAGTGGCTATCAGGTTCCACATAGGCAAGGACAGCCAGCCTGGGATTTCTCCCTCGAATTTCCCCTTTCCCAGTCCCATTGTCTTGATGCTCATGTGGGTTTCCCTGGCCTCCTGGCTGATGCACCAGTTGTCATGCCAGACTCCTATTGAAGTGATGCTCAAGAGGCCAAAGAAGAGACCCAGAGCCAGTGAAAAGAGACTAGGATTTGTTGAAGAAACTTACATATGGGGTGGGCCAGTGGCAGTGGGCTGGACAGGAGAACCACTACCATTTGTAAAAAGCATGCAGCCTAAGAAGATCAGGTGCTTCTGCATTCGCTGGGTGTGCTTGTTATTGCTAACAGGTGCATCTGCTATAAGGGTCACTGTCAGGGTATGCTTAAGTTACATTACTGCTATCAGGTGCGTCTGCCATACACACTCCCATGATAGGTGGTTGACTGCTGCCTCTGCTTAAACTCAGGGTGGCAAGCTCAGCTACCTTCAGGGGCAAGGACAGCCAGATCAGTGAGTGAAATGGAGCTCAGTCTAAAACAACAGGGAGTAGTGAGGTCTGATGAGAACCAAAAAGCAAATGCTCCAGCTGTGCAGCTCTAGGCAACTGTTAAAATGCAAGGTAAGGGCTGAGTGTATGTGTAGGGTGTGTGTGTGAGAGAGAAAGCATTCATGAGAGCAAGAGCAGTAGTGCACAACAAGCATCTCAATTAAAAGTTTTTTAAACATCAAAAATTCAGAAAATACTGAATAGGCAAACAGTACCCATCCATATGTAAGTGACAGTCCACAGACTACCAGTTTGTCACTCCGGCTTATGCAGATAACAGTGAGCATACCTCACAAAGCCACACATTGCAAAGAACTGCTATTTTTATATATTCATTTCTTTTTAACGGAATGGGCAATAACCAACCATATGGTATGTTCCATTCTTTCTTATTCATTCAATACAGTTTTATTTATCACCTACTATGCTCCAGGTCATCTTCTCAAACAAGGGTTATAAGGAATCTATTGGGATAACTTAAGCAATAAGACGAACTTTCTCATGGAAGTTTATTTTACCTAATGAAGGCTAACTCCCCTGTCCATATCCCTAAATTTTCTCTTTCTAGATTAAACAGCTCTCTTGTCTCCAACTCTTCCTAAAATGTCAAGGTTTCTTTTTTCATTTCCAGTTTGTTAATATCCTTCTTAAAATGTGGTAAACAAGTACAAACTACTAGTCATGAAGCTCCTTTCTGAATGTGTTTCAGTTCATAAATTTTGTGCAAATGTTTTGCTGAACATATGCAAATGTTTTGCTGTTCAGTATACCTACCACTCCTGGATGGTTTATTTGGGTTTTGGTGTGAACACATATCTTCATTTCTAAGAATCCTAGGATATAAAGTGCTCCATGGACATCCCTGCACCCTGCAACTACAATTTGTTTCCATATTCCTCGTACCTTAATGGCACACCGTACATGCATAGCCAAGCTTATTTGCTCTTCTTGTGCATGTATTTCCAAAGGTCACAGATTTCATGCTGAAGTGCTACATGACTAAGCATTTCCAGGAGCACTTGAGGAAAATAACATGAATTGCCTGCAACTTTAATTGTCTTGATGACAGTAGCCAGGCCAGTGGCTGGGAAAAGACACCCCAGAACAGCTGTCAAAATACACAACCTGGCAGAAAGGCATCAAATGCCAAGAGCCCTTCCTGCACAGAACGGACATTCGAGAGGCCCACACAGGCCAAGTGATCAGAAAAATCTCCCTCCATGTAATGATTTTTCAAATCCACTTAATTCAAAATGATTTCCATGGAGCATGCAAAACATGCCACATTTCAGCTCTGGCTGGCAATAAGCTGCACCTGGAGTACCAAATCCAAAAACTACTGGTCATTAGGTGAGTGTTCGGGAATGTACACAATGATTATGCCACAATTACATTATTTATTCAGGCTTTGCTAGGCGTGTATTTTTGTAATTAGAGATTATTTAGGGATGCCCAAATGGAGATCAACAACCTCAATCTGCCAAGAATAATAAGCTGCAGCAATCATACATGTATCCTCAAATGATTGTCCCGTTTCTCTCCAGCCTGAACATTCATCAGTAATCGGGCATGAGCTCTGTCCCTTATCCTAGTATTTTGCCTTCTGATTGTATGAGATAAAAAAGCATAAGCCTGTAAGGACTGCAAATATTGATGGTCAGTTATCAGTGCTCAGGGTTTGCAGAGCTAAAAGAAAACCAGGTTGAGAATCGGGAGATCAGGGTCTACTCCTAAATTCTACTGCTTAATATTGACTGAGTAATTGAGCCATCGAAATGATTTGCAGGGAAATTCAAATGCATATTTAGAAGCAAGTTGAAAAACATGAAGCACTATGCAAAAGTATTGTGATATTATGATTATTGTAATTGTTTCCTAGAAATCCCTACTATTAGATCTTAACAAATAGTTACACACCTTTCATCATTTTCTTTTTAAACAAGAACTACCGGCTCAGTTATCTAAGGCCACTTCTACTTCTATTTCAATTTCTTCACCCTCTTCTATAGCTTGCTAACTACAGATCAATGGGCTAGATTGAGCATACAGAGATATTTTATTTGCCTTGCTATGTTTTGGTTTTGTGTTTTAGATTGCCTTATTGTCCACATTTTATATTTGAAATATTTCATACGGATATTTCCATTTGCTATGTTCTTATCAAAATCCAGATTCTGTACTTCTCTTGAAAAACAGCATGACCTGACAACATTGATTTGCATCCTCCACAGCTGTAATTGCTGGACTTGAGAGCAGCTTCCCAGAGGGTATGTTCTTGTCACCTCCCCAGGCTGCCCACCTGGATTGCCTCACTCATTTACATTTCTGGCTAAACCCCTTAGGCATTTAGATTTCAATTACCCACTCTTCGCTTTCTTTTGTTTCAGAGAGATAGTTCTCTGAAGTACCAAAAATGATGGAAGCCAGAACATTAAAGAGAAACCAGGAGGCTCAATAACCAACACACTGGACATTAAGAAACAAGAAAAAGGTATCAAACAGTTACTGTGAGAAGCAGTAAAGTGGTTAAAAGTATAAGTAAAATAATAAAGCAGTATCAAATCATGGCTTCCATCCATACCGGCTTAGGAGAATTACTGAAGCTCTCTGGGCCTCAGTTTCCTCATCTGGAATATGGGAGTAACAGTTGTTTTTATAATTAATTTAGATAAGATTTTTTTTGGACTCTGTCACCCAGGCTGGAGTGCAATAGTGCCATCATGGGTCACTGCAGCCTCAACCTCCTGGGCTCATGCAATCCTCCCACCTCAGCTTCCTGAGTAGCTGAGATCACAGGCATACACCACTACGCTCAGCTAATTTTTAATTTTTTTTTTTTTTTTTGTAGAGATGAGGTCTCACTATGTTGCTCAGGCTGGTCTGAACGCCTAGGCGAAATCGATCCTCCCCATTCAACCTCCAAATACGCTGGGATTACAGGTGTGAGCCAGTGCCGCCCAGCCTAGGTAAGTATTTTTTAAGCACTCATAATGTATCATGAATTCTTCTAGGTACTGGTAATGCAGCAATAATCCAAACCAAGTCTGTAATCATGTGGTTACGTTAAATGAGTGAATCCATGTTAAGCCCTTAGAACAACGTCTGGCACATAATAAACACAATACATACCAGCAATCATGTTATTCATAATATATTGTCTATTCAATAGTGATTACTTAAATCAGGAATAGTAAATCTGTTTAAACTTGTATTTTATTTCCTGATAGTAGCTACCAGAAATACAAAGTTAAGAATGAGTCTGAGGCATATCCAGGCTTAGCAGAAAGCAGCTCAATGATTGATGATTGAGGTCTACTTGGGTTTGAGTTATGTGTATGAAAATTTGCCCGGAGGTTTTGCTGTTCTGGTTTAAAGGATCTCTAGTTCTGTAAAGTAAGCATTATTTCTGCCTCTCTTGTCCATGTTCTCAGTCTCTCTGAGGCTTTTTAAGGAGAGACAAGATCATCATATACAGTTTTTTTTTCCTTTTAGCAGGCAGCTCAGGAAGGCAAAGTCATGCTCCGCTGTTGCAGATGGGCTGAGAACCCTCAAGGCTCAAAGGGCTACTAGCCCTCAATTAGGGAGGGTTTGAAGATACCTGTTCCAATAATCAGCTGCAAAGAGGATCCTTTCAGAGCTACAAATGCAACTTAGGGGGACTGAAATGCCTGCCTAGTGAGGATACTTTTCTCCTCAATAAAGTATCTAAAAGGAAAGAATGAAAGGAAAGGAAAACATTCCAACAAATCACACTACAAAACCCAAGAGATCGCCCCTGGCAGGCCTGGAGGCTGGAGCTCTTTGCGGCAGCATCTCTGCCCTCACTACTTTACCACCTTTATACCCCCATAGGCCTTCTGTTCTCACACAATTCCAGACCAGGCAAGGAAAGAAAGACAGCACAAGTTTCCTCCTTCACAGACAAGCCCAAATGTTCACTTGCAAACCCCTCAGGGGTCCAAATAAATACAACATTTCCCAAAAATATTAAATGTAAACCTACCGCACTCCCTTGAAGCTTGTACCTGCTGGCTCAGCCAAGGCTCCATTCCCTCTTCCATCAGAATCACATGTGGCAGCCAAATTCATAGGGATAAAGAATTCACAGCCACGGGCAGCTGATAGGAAAGGTCACGGGGTAATGAAAGACAGGAAGCGTGTTCCGGCATCCAGCTTAAAGGTGAACAGGTGAGGTGACATCCCGTTATTAAGCAGACACAAGAAATAATGTTGGGGGCAACTCTGCAACGTGCCTCAAATGTGGTCTTCTGAACCAGCTCACCTCCCCTGGGAATGCTGAGTGTTGGAAAATGAGTCTCACCAGTCTGCTCACCTACACACTCTATATTTCCATAGGATTCATACTGTCCCCTTCCAGGTAAAACAAAACCTGTGTTATGCCAGAACAGGTAGACGTTCTGAAACATGTGATTACATGAAGTAGATGGTCTCTAGGGTCCTCCTTGGTTTCATACATGGCACTCTGGCCTTTTCTTTCAAAGCGCTTGTCACTGTATAATTTATTTATACAGTTCTTTAATATTAATCTCCTCCATCAGATCATAAACATCGTGAAGACACAGACTGAGTCAGTTTTTCACCATTATGTGCCCATCCTCCAGCACTGAGGGTGGTAAACTTTTTCCTAAAAGGACAAGAGAGTAAAAGCTTTTGGCTTTGCGGACCATACGGTCTTTGTCGAGACTACTCAGCTCTGCAGGTGCAGCATGAAAGCAGCCACAGATAATACGTAAACAAATGGGTGCAGCTGTGTTCCAATAAAACTTTATTAACAAAAATGGGTGGTGGGTTGGGTTAGGCCTGTAGTTTATCAACTGCTGATCTAGTACAATAAATCATTAATAAGCATGCATTAAGTATAAAATAACTATTGTTCATCTCCTTTCTGAGTCTCAACAAGGACTAAAGACTAACATGATGTGATTAGAAATCGGGGGTACAGAGGGAAGCTGGGTACTGAACGGGGGCACAGGGACCACGTAGGGCTGAGATATTCTGTTTCTTGGTCTGAGTGATGGTTAGCGGATTTACACTATGGAAATTCATCAGGATTCACACTTAAATCTGAGTACTTTTCTGCATGCATGTTATACTCTGAAACAAAAGTTTACAAGTTAAGAAACAAATATAAAAATAAATAAGGGCCAAAGAGAGAAAGCAGGGCATCACTGCCTGCTAGATTTGAGTGTCCTTAATGACAGCTAACAGTAACAAGAAGTTCCCCAACCAGCTGTAAGTTTAGACCTAGAGGATCAGCTGTACCACCTACTGGCAAACAAGCAAAAATATGGCTGTTTGATCTATCAATTCCATAGAGGAAGTTAGTCTCCTGATTATGAAATGATTTTTGAAGTCTAAAAGATCTGGATTCTTTTACTTCTCTGAGCCTCCATTTTCTCATCCCTAAAGTCACTGTGTCTGCCTCACAGCACGGTTGTGAGGGTTAAATTAGTGTATACAAAAGGCCTAGAACAGTGCCTGACATTTTTTTTAATACTCATGATTAGTACCCAGGGAATGTCAGCTAATGTAAAAAATACTATAGTTGATGTCTTTTGAGTTGTCCTTCCTCATCCATTCTTCTCTACTCTGTTCCCTGCCCTGAGTTGGCCAGCATGGATTCTCTTGCCCCTCTGGGTTCCAATGTGATATCAGGGAAGTT
Organism: Aotus nancymaae; assembly: GCF_030222135.1. Taxonomy (NCBI): domain Eukaryota; kingdom Metazoa; phylum Chordata; class Mammalia; order Primates; family Aotidae; genus Aotus; species Aotus nancymaae. The sequence continues at coordinate 1,359,474 of NW_026988460.1, forward strand.
ATTTCCTTCAAGCAGCATCCCTTAATGAAATGGACATGAAGCCTCCCTTTCATGCAGTCTCGTTGTCTTTAAGTCTCCATAAATGCTCCTTCTTCTTGCTCTTTCAGGCCAATGGGTGGTCACTGCTCCCTTCTGTTAATAACCTTGGGGAACTGAAGTATTTCTGTGGTTTCTGCACACTACTTCCACACCTTTGCCCTCTGTTTCCCGGACTCTGACTAACGCACCAACTACACATTAGGAAAGTGAATTCAGTTCCAAGCAAGGCAGGAACATTTCTGGAAATAGTACATTATGCTTTGTTTTGGCTCACATAGGGGACTTGAAAAAACAAGGGGTATTTCTCTCTAAGCCCAGCACACAAAGGTTATAAGGCTTTGTTTGCTAAACCTGGGCTTTCTTGGTTTTGGAGTTCATTAAGCCTGAGTTTGTTTTTCAGGAGTGAAAACAGCTGTTACCTTCCAACCTAGAAACACCAGTTTTGTTTGGGAGTAGATGCTCAGGGAGGTAGGCTGGTGCTGGGGGTAGTAATGGGTTTGAGGGAGGCTGGGAACTCACCTCCACTCCTTAGAACAACACTTCATCTAAGGTAGGGATGAATGTCAAAGGCCTAAAACATCTGGCCCTAGGGATTTTGGAGCCTTGTCAAATAGTTCCCACCCCAACCTGATTGCAGAAATAATCTGAGCTTCCCTCTGGTTTTTTGTTGTTGCTGTTATTGTTGTTTGTGAGATGGAGTCTCCTTCTGTCGCCCAGGCTGGAGTGTAGTGGAACCATTTCAGCTCACCGCAACCTCCACCTCCCGGGGTTCAAGTACTTCTTCTGCTTCAGCCTTCCGAATTGCTAGGATTACAGGTGCCCACCACCACACCTGACTAATTTTTGTATTTTTAGTAGCGATGGAGTTTCACTATGTTGGCCAAGCTGGTCTCGAACTCCTGACACCTTAGGTGATCTCCCTGCCTTGGCCTCCCAAAGTGCTGAAATTACAGGCATGAACCACCGTGCCCGGCAGAGCTGCCCTCTTTGAATGCACACGTGGGTTTGAACAGTGACCATGATGGGCTGACAACCAGAGGTCTTTCTACTTAGTATTGTTGGGACCGTGTAAATGTGTCAGGAGTTCTCTATAATCCCAAAGGATGGTAGAGGGGCCCCTAATCCATAACTGGATATACAAGGCTTCACCCCAGTGGTTCATATTTTGTGTGACTTCAGCTGGGCTCCTATACTGCATTTTTAGCATGCACCTCAGCAATGCTGATGCAAGGAGTCTTAATCACAGTGAGGCAGATACCGTAATTGTCCCTCTTTTACAATGAAGAAAACAGAGCCTCTGAGAGCCTGACCTTCCCCAGTTCCAGGTGTTTGGAGAGTCTATGCCAATATTGGTTGAGTGAGGAAAACTGAACAAATTGTCCTTTCTTTTGGGTAGGGCATGATTCATACCCACATAAGAAGCACAATTCTTATTCTGGGGAATCCTGCCAAAATTCAAATGTTTGCAAAATTCCAAGAACTGAGTGGTCTTCTAATTATTCCTTTGTAATCAAGTGAGCTGGAATACTGTAGCTAGCAAAAAGCCTGCCCCACCCCAAATGTTTATTAGGTTAAGATTGGTCTAGGGCACATCATCTATGAAGGTGCTGAGCAAACCCAAGAAATGTTTCCCATCATACTCTTAAGCACCAACCTTGGAAAATCAAGTAAAACAACCAACTCAGCTGCTCACAAAGTCAGCAAAAAATGTTTATGTAATTAATCTTCATTATGGCAGTTCAGTCACAACATTAGTGGCAAATATACCCAGAGAATAAATGTAAATTGTAGGTGCAAATCAATTTACTTTATGCATTCAGCAGCAATTCCACTTGCCCCCACATACACACTTAATAGCTGGTTGAAGTTTTTAAATCGTTACTGGTCTTCAGAAAGATGCAAGTTTGCAAACCAGGATCCGAGATTAAAAAAAACGACGACGACAAAATAGCAGTATCAAAACCATAGGCATTAGGAGACACCGGAAGAAGAACAAAGAGTGAATGTTTTGGCATTTTCTGGGGAGACGAAGGCACAGGCTTCACTGCTCATTTCTCTTTTTACTCTTTCTGTTGCTAAGTCTCCTAAACATCAAACCCTTGTGGTGTTGGGAGGATTTTAGAGGAGCTCCCAGATAAAGAATGTGGCCAGAGTTACTTCCATTCCAAATTTCTTGGAAATGGATTCTCTTTCTCCTCTGAAATGTCTCCTCAAGCGTCCCAGAGATTTCCTTTCTGGAGCTCTAGGGACAAAAACAACAAAACAAAACAACCATTTAATAAGTGCATGGAAATACAAAGACAGGAGAGGCAGGTGAAATGTCTCAGAACATTGTAATTAAGAGAGTGCCCTCTACATGAACCTGTGTAATGTAGATACCTTCTCCCCCATATTCACTTTTCAGTTCTCTTTGTATTTTGGGGTGCTCTCAGATAGATGAAAGTATCAGGGTGCCTCTATTTGGTAAACTGGTTATCTTAACTGTTTTCTGTGACTCTGACTCTTTCTTAAAAGTCAACAGGTATTGATTGGGTTCAGTCTTCCCATCCTTCCTTTTCCCCATCTGAACATAATTTTCATCTTTCTCACAATGCCTATGTTTAAGTGTAATTATTGTAGTAACAGTCTCATTAAGTGAAATGTTTGGAGAAGGACCCTTGTTAATTGAGTGCTAAAGAAGAGAAGATAGCTTTAATTTTTCAATCCTCATTGTTGAAAATATTTATGCTTTTCATCTGTCCTTTCTTCCTTCATTTCACTTTCATTTCTACTATTTCTATGGACAGAAAAAGTACCAAATCAGTATCATTACACAAATATCCAAGTTAATATAGAAAGAAATTAATATAAGGAATCATGGCTGCAAAGGGGTTAAGAACAGCATCAGGTTTCACATATGTGCAATCATGACTATTATCTGACACTAAGTTTAGCTCTGAGGTCCCTGGCAGGCAAAGCAAAACAACAAATAGAACCCATTTTTAAATCAAAAGAAGCAAAGTAGTTCAAAAGTAAAGACAAACTTTTTTTGGTGGGAAGGAGGGTAGGGGAAAGGGACATGAAAATTTAGTTACAGTGATTTAAAGGAAAGGATCATGTGGCTCTTCATTTGTGGAGTTGGACCAATCTAGTGTCACATCATTGGACACTGCCATATCAGCTGAAGGAATTTTTCCCCTTCTTCTTGCCCACACCTCCACACAGGCATTTTACTTGATTTTGTTAATGTTTTTGACCACAGATCTAGCCCCTGATGTGATTGTTTTGGTTATAAGATGATCAAAGGCAAATTAATAGAAATATGGTTCTACTGCCACCCTCCGTTAGTTCCACCTTTTATAAAAGTATTGTATAAACATCTAGGCTAGTTTGGCAGAGCATCCCTGAAATCAACCCCTAAGCATGCTCCAAAGATCACCTAGTTTTCATAGAATTAATTGGAGGCCCAAAGATGATTTAGCAATGATAGCACCATACTAGTGTAAGAAGCTCCAGGACCAGAGTTTATCTTTTCTAGTTAGATTTAAATGTCTGAAGCTTGATCTCTCTGAATTTTGGATTCTGCATGGCACTAAAGGAGATCATAAATTATGCTAAGTAAGGATCAATCCGTTCTTTCCAACCCAAATCTAGATGTCAAATATTCAGTTTCATTGTCCCCGTAACTATCAAACTGTCATAGAAATTGAGTATGTCAACATCTAGAGTTCTCTTTTGCATGTGAAAGCAGCATAGTGATTCTTACTCAGATTATATGTGCTGATTTTCAGTTTATAACCTGGTGGTTATATTTATATCCCATGTAAGTGCTTTTCATCCTCCTGTAATACTAGCTAGGAGCTTTATCACTCAGAAAGTACTTATCTCATTTGCTTTTCTTACACTTCATCCATTCTAACACCTCTAATTTTTAACTTCTGTATTTAATCCAGTTTATTTAAAGTGGTTTAAGCTTTATGTCTTGGGAAAGGGAGACCTCAGCTATTCTAAATGAACAGTTTTAACATTCTAATTTGGAATCACAGGAAGACCAAATGTATTTGGTAGAAAAGGTACAAGATCTGATGTCAAGAAACTCATGTTTGATTCCTGGGTCTCCTCTTTATCATCCATTTATAAAACACGCTCCAAATTTCTTAGTCTTTCTTTCCTAATCTGTCACACAACAATAATTCCTCCTTTTTAAAACTGATTTGAAGATTAAGTGTGGATATTTGAGAAAAATCTCAATTCTAAAATTATATTCACTTATTTATTGTTATTATTAGGCCCAAGTTTTTTTCTGATTATGAACACAGAAAGCCACAAGAATAACAGGAAACCTTATGGAATACCTACTATGTGAGAAGAATTCTATTAAGCACTTTAAATATATGGATTCATTTAAAACTCACAGTAACCCTAATGCAGAATTATTATTATTCTCCTTTTTCAGATGAGAAGCGTGAGGCAGAGAAAGGATAATAAACTTGTCCAATGTCACACAGCCAGGAAATGCCATAGCTAAGATTCAAACCCAAGTGTTAAGTGTGCAGGCTCCTGTCACTATACTGTATGTCCTCAGCACACAGCTATAGTAAATATTAGTAATATTAATAAATGTAACACACACACACAAAGTATTCCGTCATGAAACAAGATTAGGAGACACTAGATTCAACCAAGTTAACTAGGCATCTTGACTACAGGACTCCTCAGTTCCTTTAAAATGAGAGACGGTGTTCAGCAAATCCAAGACCAAACTGAACCAAACTTATTTCTTCATGAGCATCTCAAAGGACTTGGGTTCTAGGGAATACATTTTGGCAAGTGCTCATAATATGTAAGTTATGACAGATAAGTAGCAATGGCATGCCACTTAAGGGCATGTCAAACAATCCTTTGAGGTATTAGAGACAAATATAAAATTATACCCTAACGTTATTCATACATAATATCCATTTAATATACTACCTACCATATGAAGCGGGCTACCCAAATTAAAAAATAGGCATTGCAATCTGCTTTTAAAAATGCACATATAAAGGTTGCTTTTGTTCTGAAGGAACTGTAAGAGACATACATTTTTTTTTTTTCCTCTCCAGGATGGTTCTTTGAGGCTGACATTTGGAGAAGAAAGATGTGCAAGGAGGAACGAAAGCTTCACATTCCTTGTTGCTGTGAGAGACTATAGATCACGCTGGGTCAGGGCTGAGAGAGCTCTAGGGAACTAGTCTCTGCAAGTGATTAATAACAGCAAGATGACCCACTGACCCTTCGCAGGCACTTCTCTACCTGGGCATCTGGAATTACCTCCAGGACATACAGAGAGCCGGGGAAGGAGACTGGTTCCAAATAACTATTAAGTCCATGATCACCTTAATAGAGACCCCAAGGTGCTAAAGAAATCCTTGCTTATTGAATTCCTTACTTTCTACTACTAACACCATCACTACCCACCCCCAACACACACACACACACACACACACACACACACACATACACACACACACACCTCTTTCTCCTAATCAGGGGGAATCACAGTCTAGCTGTTTCTAGCTCAACACAGAGACTAAAATAGCTTCAAGGTCTGAGTCTAGCCAGCTTCATTGAGCATTACCAAAGGAAAAGGTTGTGATGAATGGCATATTTGATCCACTTTTTAGAAACCTTATGAGGACACATAAACCATATTGGATGTGGCCCACCAAGCCATCAGCACTAGTCTGATACCATCACTCAGCTCCATCTCATAATATTTACCTACCCTGTATATTTGTAGTATATCCACAACTATGTTGGGATATTGCTACTGGAGTGAAGCTAGAATTCTCAAGGTCTATACGTCCGTATGAAGTGGATAGGGAGAACATCTTATATGCATTTGAGTCACATGATATCATTCCTGTGAATGATGCAGGTAATCTAAGGGCAGATTTTGCTGTTATCCTCACTTCTTCCTTCAAGCTTCTAAGCCATCCAGGTGCCTCTTCCCTTGGAATTAACCTAACTTCACTCTGTCACTCTTTTTCTACCCAAACACAGTTTCCTAATCTTCCTCTCTTATTCATAACAATTTTAAGAATAGTAAAGGCATAGATGGAGTCCAAGATCTCAAAAAAAAAACCCTTCCCATTTGGAATCAAAACCGATTAAAAATTTGCTTCTCCCTGCACAGATTCTCCTCCTAGGGATGTGGAGTGGCATTTCTGAATGGAATCAATGAATCATTTCCTTCCAGTACTTTATAAGAGATCAATGGTATCTGTAATATAACACTTGTGCCTCATTGCTACTGAGTTTACTCAAGTTAGAATACCATAAGACTGAGTAAAGTTCTCAGGAGTATTCTGAACCCATGGTTTATTGATCCTATTGACAAATCTATTGGGTACATCACTTGACAGGTTGAAATACAAACTGATTCCAATATTGAAACAAAATCTTCAATCTTACAGAAGGATTACAGACATATCATGGAGAAGAAGTAAGAGAATTAGATTGGAATGGACATTTTTGGTTAGCTCTGGTATCTGTTGAGTCCTCAGGGAAGTGGATGCTAAGATTGAGTCAGCAGTGTAGAAAATGTAAAGTAACATTTGCTAAAGGAAAAGGGAGAATGCAGAATTGGATAGGGAAAGCCTTCAGACAGTACACAGATCTGGTGGTTCAGTTGGGCACTGCAGAGCACAGATTGCCCTTTAGAGGTGCCCTGCACTGGGCAGAAAGCCCTTGTACCACTGTGCTGCTCAAGTTTTGGTCAGGGCTAACCCCAGAAAAAGCATGACTTTGGCTCAAAAGCTAGAGTTGACTGGAAGGAGAGAGTGGCTGGGGGCTATCAGCTAACCATACATCTTGTTGCTGAGCAAGGACACCTTTCTTAAAAGGAGATCTGAATGCACATTGTGCCAGGACTCAACATACCTTTCATCTGTTCCTCATAGTGGAGGAGACATACAGTTTGAGGAGGTCCCCTAATTCCACACTCTCAACACTGGCACCTTCATTGATGCAAATGGCTATAAATATGAGCAAAGATACACACCAGACCAAAAGCACATTAAATATGGCCACAAAAGGCATTAGTGGTCTCTTACACTTACAAACAGAATCTTTCAGAACTGAATCTGTTTGTGAATAGGTGTTTCTAGATATAGCCTGTGGATTCAGACAATCTATTAATTCCTTTTAAATCAATAACATTTTAGAGTAAGTTAACTGAAAAGATAATTGTCACTTTGGAAAACCAAGATCAGGAAATGGGATATGTGACACTTATCTTAGGTCGATGAAGAAAAGAGGCTCCAGGCAGAAATTGACAAACACAGTCATAATGAAATATTTTTAACTTTTAAGTTCATGGCTACATGTGCAGGTTTGTTATGTAGGTAAACTTGTGTCATAGGGTTTGTTGTACAGATTGTTTTGTCACACAGGTATTAAGCCTAGTACCCATTAGTTGTTTTTCCTGATCCTCTCCCTTCTCCCACCCTCCATCCTCTGATAGGCCCCAGTGTGTGTTGTTTTCCTCTATGTGTCATTTGTTCTCATTTAACTCCCACTTATAAGTGAGAACACACAGTATTTGGTTTTCTGTTCCTGTGTTCGTTTGCTAAGGATAATGGCCTCCAGCTCCATCCATGTCCCTGCAAAGGACATAATCTTGTTTCTTTATATGGCTGCATAGTATTCCACAGTGTATTTGTACCACATTTTCTTTATCCAGTCTACCATTGATAGGTATTTAGGTTGATTCCATGTCTTTGCTATTGTCAATAGTGCTGCAATGAACATACATGTGCTGTGTCTTTATGATAAGATAATTTATATTCCTTTAGGTATATATCTAATAATGGGATTGCTCATTTGAATGGTAGTTTGATTACATCTCTTTTAGTCACTAGTAAATGAAGTATACAAAATTATTAAAAATATGTAAAAGCTTTTAACATAATTAAAAGTTTAATCTACTTTGATTCTTTAATTAGACACTAGCCTTCTAGAAACAGCCTACAAAAGTGAAGGCCTAAAGAACTAGAAATATAGACAACTGGGAGTTGTTCACCTTTCTCTGCTTTCTGTGGTTTATATAAACACATCTGTTCTGTCCTTGTAGGCCTCCTGCAGCCATAGCATGCATGTAACTTATGGTCCACATGTCAGATACTCTCATCTCCATCCCCCATACATGTGCATCCACACCAGTCCTTGCTTGGGCAGCTGAGACTGTGCCCGCATCACAGCTCTGTGTGCCTAGGCCAGTGGCACATGCAACTAGATTCACAAGGCAGAGGTCCCTTGATATTCATGGACTGGATACTTGCATGTCTGATTACTCATGAGCGTACCAAACATCTATATGGCATGTAGCTACATGCAATTTTCCTTAATTCTGGAGTTCTGAGGGTCTGACCCAGGTAAACTAGTGAGTCACTGAGCCTGTAAGCAAACTTTACAGATTGTCCAGCATTCATCTGTCCACTGGCTTAATTTTCCAGTCAACAGAGCTTATCATCATTTTCTCTTTAGGAACTTAGGGGGCTGACTACATTTTTCAATCACAAATTACTGCATTTTATAGGATAATTTTTATGTTATGGTAGTGCTTCAATTTTGGATATTTTCAAAGATATCTCCTTGGAATGTTGGCGATTTTAATTTTTTGGTAAAAATTTGATAAAATGAATGTATGTAGATCCCTGCATCTCACATAAAGAAAATGACTTGTTTTTAAACATTCATGGATCTTTTATTAAAACAGACCATATTTTAGCTTACAAATTATAGAAAACAAAATTTTTAAACCCATGAAGAATTAGTATTCCTCAGATCACATGATCTTAATAATTAGAATAGCTATCAATAATGAATATCTTTAGCTTAAAAATCCTCCCACCCACCCCCCACCCCATCCCACCAAATCAGTAAGACTATCAGTCAGCATCACTACAGGAAACAGATGGTTCATTCAAATTAAAATAATGCAAGAAGGGTTAAATGAAGGGGATATTTACAAGATGAGGGCAGACTTAGGGAAACCTCGAGGAATAATGTAGTTCTCCAAGGTGAGTAAGAGTGGAGCAATTGCTATTCCCAGGCCTGTAGAGGAAAGATGCAAAAAGATAGCCAAAGCTTAGAAGAAAGAAGCACTATGAGAAGACCACTTGGAAAAGAGAAGAGACCTTAGGTTGGAGGTATAGCCATCCTGAGGCCCCAAAGAGACACCAGCGTTGACTCTATTCCTAGTACATTTGCAGCCACTTCAACTATGAAGTCACAGTACATCATGGAAAACACCAATTCTTTAGTAGGCTGGAAAGGAGTATGTCTTTTTATTGTCTTTATAAGAGACCAGAGCAGAAAATGAAAAGGTGACCTTAAGTGTTCTCTTTTTTTCCTTTTCAGCAGAATGAGAAGCCACTTCAGCCATCTGATGAGAAAAATAATGACAATCCAAGAGAATAGTGCTTATATAAAAAGGGTCACTACAGTTCTCTTGACCAGCTGATCTGGAGCAGGCAGCTGGTCTCTGGGTTTAGGAGGAACGCTTGGCTTCAGGTTCTTGACCACTGGGATTGGACAGTCCAAACTATGATAGGAATAATTTTCATTTTATCTTGGAAATAAATCTTTTTCAGGCCTTTCCTATAGTACCAACTAAAACTCAAGCTACACATCAGACTATTACCTTCATTTTCAAAGCTTTGAATACATCTAGGTTTGATTCAACCCTGACCTTTAGGGCAATAGTTACTTATCTAGGTCACTTAGATGCCTGTATGAACCTTCCACCAGGAACATAGAACTTGCTTTAAAATCACACTAAACTTCTGTAACAAGTCATCTCCAAACACTCTTACAACACCACTGCCTCCATTCCATGTGGTCATCATGGTCATCAATTTTACCCAGCAACTACAAAGTCAGACCCGCATAATTCCTGGGGTATGGCAGCTTGAAACTCTCAGTGTTAGTTCATTTGCATTAGTGCTTAGCCGCAAAAAATCTTGACTCCTGGCACCAGAAGTAAATTATTCTTGGAGTACTATACTTAGATGCTTTGAGTTTAATTACATTGTAATTTCCAGGTCGTGTTATTACCATGAAGCTACATGATTTTGCAAATGTATTTACAGCCTGTGAAAAGAAAATGACTTTGGAAATAAATGTTGCTAAATTGGTCTCTTGTAAATAGTTCTTTTGTTGTTTAAAAAAAACATTTAAAAGCTTTTCTACTAGAAAATGTGGGCCACTCAAATGCCAATTCTCTAAAAGTTGAGAATAGGAATCTTGAGTTAGAGATGTGAGGTCCCTCCACGTGGAGTCAGGGGGGCCTTCAGGTGATCAGGCAGGCAGGTAGCATTTAGAAAGAAAATCATGAAGGTAAAGGGATCAGAGATAAGAAGAATGGTCATATCAGAAACAGGAGCTCTGTCAAAGTCTGAAATATTGGTAATATTTAGGATCCAAAGATCAAGGGTGTATAAATTATTAAGTATTGTTCAGTGAAACATTACAAAAGTCTGAGATGACTTGAATATTGCACTTGGTAGACCTCATTTTGACCATGGGATATTTATGTAACATTTAAAATGAGGCACTATTAGTTACTACGGGGAGTTGGGACTGTTTCTTTCCTTTCTCATCCCTAACCTGATTCTTACGTTTTTAGGATCAGTAGCAAGTAACTTAGACTCCCATGAAGGGAAGAGTTGCTGAAATTTAAGGATGTTGATGGGCAGGACTTTCAGAGAGGGTCAAGGTCATGTCATATGTGGGCATGGCCTCTCTTTGCTTTCTTCCTTGCTCCTCCAGGGAATGGCAAGAGCCTAAGGCTGTTCCAGCAGGGCCTGACATTATTCTGTCTCTCCAAAGATGCTGTCTTTCCTTCCTGTAAGGTAGCTTGGGAAGAGAACCCAGGCCAGCTCATTCTAGCTCACTGCCCCATTGTTGGTAGATATTAGACATCTCTTGTTTCATGGTGATGGAACCAGGGCCTTACGTTTGAGCACTGTGGGAAGCTGGGGGACAGTCAGAGCCATCCTCTCAACCTGCTTTATCTGAGGCTGATTTGGCCTAACTGGCTTTGGAGAAAGGAAGCTTCGACTGGGTCAAGCTATCGTTTGAGAATAGGTTGATGTTTAGATTTAATGTTTAGGTTCAACCACAATGACATCTAGTTACCTAGTCACCAGTGATTGTTCCTAGGAATGTATCTCTCACAAGGACCTCATGGGGAAAATGGATGACTAGCCTAACACAGAATTTACATATTCCTTTGTTATGAGAACAACAGGTAACACCTCAGATTTATCCCAATGTCCAACAGCCACTCAGTTGGGTCCAGTGTGTAGGTGGTGGTCAATTCCTATGGAAATATGGCTCGTTTTTCCTTTAACCTCCATTCTTTTTCTTTGGACCTCTTCTTACTTCCTTTGCTTCTAACACTGGCCTTTCCCTTCTCCATTTACTCCTCCAGCAGTGTGTACCCCATTTCTCCCACCCCATGCTGCCTCCTGGCTATTCCACATTGATTTCTTCTTTATCACTCCCTACCTTTCAGCCTCTACACCACTGCTAACCACCCTAAAAGTTTCTTTCCTCCCAAGAAATAACAGTGGAGCACTCAAATAGAACATTTAGTGCTCACTTGAGAGCTCAGAGAAAGGATATGTTAATCTATGTATAGAATGAGCTAACCATCAACCAACATTGACTAATACCTGATTGAAGCAATTAAAAGGGAGTTCCCAGTCACAAAAGTTGGCATTTTCAAATTTTCAATAACCTTTTAAAAGCAAAAGTGCTATTTTAAAAATGTCATTATGTGCTAAAAAAGTTCTTAAATGTTTTTTAAAAAATGACATTATGGGATCCAAATGTTGCCACATAATTCAAAATAAATATTTTGCACATATTGCTCTATTTATGTTTTTTCTATATCCCATAAACAGCACACATTAGTATACATATTAAATGCTGGAACCCAAAATGCATGACATATTCAGTAGCTTAATATTTTATTAAAGTTAAACCAGCTGGTGGAAATTTGGTTACTGAAGCTATAGCCCAACTTGCTAAAATGTCTGCACTGGAGGAAAAAAAGCTAGCAAGTGAATTTAGGCTATGAGCAACAGTCACCTAACTTTTGTTACCCTTCAGGCTAGAATTTTATTTTGGGGGCTAAGTTTTACACATGGCTCTTTATAGATTTTGCAATTTCTGCACTTCTAAAAACTGATTTCTAATAAAAAAAAATCAGATTCTGTTCTGTTAAAGAGACATGTAAATTCATTGAATCTCTAATTTTGTAGCAGTTGTTGTTACTAAGGACCTCATATATGGATGCCAAAGACAAATCTGAATATAGAATAATAGAAATGATGATGAGACTATCCCTAAAGGACTGAGGAGGTAGCATCCAAGCAGCAAGAACAGCTGTCATATAGTGAATACAATACAGTCTCTTCCTTCAAGTTGAGCCCCTTTTAAGAAAGATAGGCATCTAATCATTACATTATATAAATGTAATATGTTTATATAAGGTACTATGTAATTACAGAGGAGAAGCAACTAACTTTGTATATAGTTAGTTGGACAGTAGACATGAGATGATGTTCATGGTTAATAAAAGGCCTTACAGAGGAGGTGGTATTTAGGCTGAGTCTTGGAATATGGATTCATTGCTGCCAGGTGAAGAGGAGAGACATGTACATTATGTACAAAACAAAGGGATTGGAGAGGGTATGCACAAAGTGTTAGGATCCTATATTTGAGAAGTCTTTAAATTTTCCCAATTCCTGGTCCCAACTGAAGAGCTTGTCCCATTCTCAGCCCCTGGGTGGGGAAATGCTTTGTACCTACTACCTGCTCAGCTATTACTGATTGTGTCAAATATGAATATCTGGCCCAATGCATTAGTTGTTAAGTAACAAATCATATTGTCTCTAGAGAATTTGAAGTGACAGACCAGAGGTACTTAAGCTAAAAGTTGAGATAAGGGAAGCCATATTACATGTGCTGGTGGCTATATTAGGCCATGTGCAGGGCCAAAAGGCAGAGAAAACTGGGTCCAGAGGTAAACAGTAACTGAACAGACTCACCGAAAAAAGGTGGTAAAAAAAGAAGCCACATAACATGCTTTGGCCTGTGTCCCCACCGAAATCTCATCTCAAATAGTGGTCCTCATATAGTGAGGAAGGAATCTGGTGGGAGGTGATTGGATCATTGAGGTGGTTTCCCCCATGTTGTTCTCGTGATAGTGAGAACCATCAGATATTGTGATCTGATGGTTTAAAGGTGTTTGGCAGTTCATCCATGGCTTTCTCTCTCTCCTGCTCCACCATAATAAGATGTGCCTTATTTCCCCTTCACCTTTCACCATGATTGTAAGATTCCTGAGACCTCCCCAGTCATGTGGAACTGTGAGTCAATTAAACTTCTTTTCTTTACAAATTGCCCAGTCTCAGGTAGTTCTTTATAGGAGTGTGAAAATGGATGAATACAGAAAATCAGTGCCAAGAGAAGTGGGGCATTGCTATAAAGAGACTTGAAAATGTGGAAGCAACTTTGGAACTGGGTAATGGGCAGAAGTTGGAACAATTTGGAAGACTCAGAAGAAAACAGGAAGATGTGAAAAAGTTTGTAACTTCTTAGAGACTTGTAAAATGATTTTGAGCAAAATTCTGATCATGATATGAATGATGAAGGCCAGGCTGAGGTGGTCTCAGACGGACATGAGGAACTTATTTATAACTGGAGCAAAGGTTATTCTTTCTATGCTTTAAAAAAGACATTGAGAGCATTTTGGCCCTGCTCTAAAGATCTGTGGAACTTTGAAATAGAGAGAGACGACTTAGGGTATCTGGCAGAAGAAATTTCCAAGCAGCAAAACATTCAATAGGTGACTTGGCTTTTTCTGAAAGCATATAGTAATATGCATTCACAAAGAGATGATCTGAAATGGGAACTTACGTTTGAAAGAGAAACAGAACATACAAGTTTGAAAATTTTGCAGCCTGACCATACAGTAAAAAAGAAAAACTCATTTTCTGGGGAGAAATTCAAGCCAGCCACAGAAATTTGCATAAGTAATAAGGAGCTGAATGTTAATAGCCAAGAAAATAGGGAAAATGTCTCCAGGGCATTTCAAAGTTCTTCATTGCAGCCCTTCCCATCGTAGGTCCAGAGGCCTGGGAGGAAAAAATGGTTTCATGAACTGAGGTCCTGCTTCTCTTTCAAACATAAGTTCCCAAACATAAGTTCTTTGCAGCCTTCAGACATGGTGACCTGTGTCCTAGCCACTCCAGCTCCAGCCATGGGGCCAACATACAGCTCAGGCTGTTGTTTCAGAATATGGAAGCCCCAAGCCTTGGCAGCTTCCACATGTTGTAGGGTCTGTGGGTGCACAGAAGGCAATAGTTGAACTTCAGGAGCCTCCACCTAGATTTCAGAGGATGTATGGAAATGCCTGGATGTCCAAGCATAAGTATGCTTCAGGGGTGGACCCCTCATGGAGAACTTCTACTTTGGGCAATACAGAGGGGAAATGTGGGGTTGGAGCCCCCACAGAGAGGCCCCACTGGGGCACTTCCTAGTGGAGCTATGAGAAGACGGCCACCATACGCCAGACCCCAGAATGGTAGATCCACCAATTGCTTGCACTGTGCACCTCGAAAAGCTGCAGGCACTCAATGCCAGCTTGTGAAAGCATCTATGGGGGCTGTGCCCTCAGAGCTACAGGGACAGAGCTTGCATCACTGTGCCATGAATATGAGACATGGAGTCACAGGAGTTTATTTTGGAGCTTTAAGATTTAATGGCTGCCCTGTTGGGTTTTGGACTTGCATAGGACCTGTAGCCCCTTTGTTTCAGCGAATTTCTCCTTTATGAGATGACAGCATTTACCCAATGCCTGTATGTCCATTGTATCTGTGAAGTAACTAACTTGCTTTTGATTTTACAGGCTCATAGGTGGAAGGGATGTGCCTTTTCTCAGATGAAATTTTGGACTTGGACTTTTGGGTTAATGCTGGAATGAGATAAAACTTTGGGGGATTGCTGCAAAGGAATGATTATGTTTTGAAATATGAAAAGAACATGAGATTTGGGAGGAATCTGGGGTGGAATGATATAGGTGGCTCTGTGTTCCCACCCAAATTTCATTTCAAATTGTAATCCCCACATGTTGAGAAATGGACCTGGTGGGAGGTGACTGAACTATGGGGGAAGTTTCCTCCATATTGTTCTCTTGATAGTGAGTGAGTTCTTAAGAAATACGATGGTTTATCATCTCAGTCCCCAAACTCCTTAAGCTGATAAGCAACTTCAACAAAGTCTCAGGATACAAAATCAGTTTGCAAAAATCACAAGCATTCATATACATCAACAATAGACAATCAGAGAGCCAAATGAGAGTGAACTCCCATTTACAATTACTACAAAGAGAATAAAATACCCAGTAATACAACTTACAAGGGATATGAATGACCTCTTCAAGGAAAACTACAAACCACTGCTCAAAGAAATAAGAGAGAACACAAACAGATGGAAAACATTCCATGCTTATGGATAGGAAGAATCAATATTGTGAAAATGGCCATACTGCCCAAAGTAATTTATAGCTTCAATGCTACTCCCAACAAGCTACCAGTAACTTTCTTCACAGAATTAGATAAAAACTACTTTAAATGTCATATGGAACCAAAAAAGAGCCCATATAGCCAAGACAATCCTAAGCAAAAACAAAGCTGGAGGCATCATGCTACCTGACTTCCAACTATAGTACAAGGCTACAGTAACTAAAACAGCATGGTAATAGTACCAAAATAGATGTGTAGACCAATGGAACAGAATAAAGACGTCAAAAATAAGACCACACATCTGCAAATCTGATCTTTGACAAACAAGAAAAAAACAAGAAATGGGGAAGGATTCTATATTTAATAAATAGTGCTGGGAAAACTGGCTAGCCATATGCAGAAAACTGAAACTGGACCTCTTCCTTACACCTTATACAAAAATCAACTCAAGATGGATTCAAGACTTAAATGTAAAACCACAAACTATAAAATCCCTAGAAGAAAACCTAGGCAATACCATTCAGGACATAGGCATGAACAAAGACTTCATAAAAAACACTGAAAGCAAAAGCAACAAAAGTCAAAATTGACAAATGGGATCTAATCAAACTAAAGAGCTTCTGCACAGCAAAATAAATTATCATCAGTGTGAAGAGGTAACACACAGAATGGTGGAATATTTTTAAAAACTACCAATCTAACAAAGGTCTAACATCCAGAATCTACAAGGAACTTAAACAAATTTACAAGAAAAAAAACCAAACAACTACATCAAAAAGTAGGCAAAGAATGTAAACAGACATTTTTCAAAAGAAGACATTTATGCAGCCAACAAACATATATAAAAAAGCTCATCATCACTTGTCATTAGAGAAATGCAAATCAAAACCACAATGAGATACCATCTCATGCCAGTTAGAATGGCAATCATTAAAAAGTCAGGAGACAACAGATGCTGGTGAGGAAGTAAAGAAGTAGGAATGCTTTTACACTGTTGATGGGAGAGTAAAATAGTTCAACCATTGTGGAATACAGTGTAGTGATTCCTCAAGGATGTAGAACCAGAAACACCATTTGACCCAGCAATCCCATTACTAGGTATATACCCAAAGGGTTATAAATCATTCTACCATAAAGATACATGCACATGTATGTTTACTGCAGTACTATTTAACAAACACTTGGAACCAAACAAAATGCCCATCAATAATAGACTGGATAAAGAAAATGTGACACATATACACCATGGAGTACTATGCAGACATAAAAAAGGATGATTTCATGTCCTTTGCAGGGACATGGATGAAGCTAGAAGTCATCATTCTCAGCAAACACAGGAACAGAAAACCAAATGCTGCATGTTCTCACTCATAAGTGGGAGTTGAACAATGAGAACACATGGACACAGGGAACGGAACATCACACACTGGGGCCTGTTGGGGGGTGGGGGAAAGGAGAGGTAGAGCATTAGGACTCTACCTCTAATGATTTAGATGATTGCCTAATGCATACAGGGCTTAAAACCAAGATGATGGGTTGATAGGTGCAGCAAACCACCATGGCACATGTATACCTATGCAATAAACCTGTATGTTCTGCACATGTATCCCAGAACTTAAAATAAAATTAAAATGAAAGAGAAAAATCTTTAAGTAAAAATGTTTGCTATGCTCTTTTTTGGAAAAAAGATAAAGAGATCTGATGGCTTAAAAGTGTGTGGCAGTTTCCCCTTCTCTCTCTTTCTGCCACCATGTAAGACATGCCTTGCTTCCCCTTTGCCATCTACCATGATTGTAAGTTCCCGAGGTCTCCCCAGTCATGTGGAACTGTGAGTCAATTAAACCTCTTTTCTTTATTACTTAGTCTCAGGTAGTTCTTTATAGCAGTGTGAAAATAGACTAATACACCACCTGTATTTTGTTTCCTGATTTTCAATGTCGTATTAGTCAAAATACACTAGGTTATATTACAGCAGGAGATGGAAAAGTATGGCCCATGGAAAAGTATGGCCCTTCAGATAATCAAGAGTAGTTTTAAACTAAGATTTGTTCACACAGTTTTAGGAGCCATAGCAAAAGAGGAGAAGGAGGTGGAGGAAGTGTAGAAGGAAGTGGAAGATGTTAGAACTCTATATGGCCTTCAAAGCCCTTTTGAGAAAACGTTTGGCAATCCCTGCACTATAATAACCACTAACACCAATGTCAAAGAGGTTTTCTTCCATGTTTTCTTTTAGAAGTTTTATGGTTTCAGATCTTACATTTAAGTGTATAATCTATTTTGAAGTAATTTTTGTGTATGATATAAAAGAAGGGTCCAATTTCATTTTTTGCATGGAAATATTGAATGCTCCCAACATAATTTATTAATGAGTCTGTCCTGTCTCTATTGTGTATTTTTGGCACCTTTTTCAAAAATTAGTTGACTGTATACATTTGAGTTTATTTCTGGATTTACTATTCTGTCCCAATTGTCTCTGTGTCTGTTTCTATGCCAGAACCATACTGTTTTGGATAATATAACTTTGTAATATAGCTTGAAATCAGGAAGTGTGATACCTCCACCTTTGTTCTTCTTATTCAAGATTGCTTTAGCTACTGGAGTTTTTGATAGTTGCAAATGAGTTTAAGATTGTTTTTCTTTTTTTGTGAAAAATGTTATTGTTATGTGACACCAAAAGACAGGTAATTTTACAAAAGTAAAAATAAACAAGCAGAACTACATTGAACTGAAAATTTGCTGAACAGCAAAGGAAACAACCAACAAAATAAAAAGGCAACCTACAAAATGGGAGAAAATATTTGTAAACCATATATCTGGTAAGGGGTTAAAATTAAATATATATAAATAATTAATACAACTCAATATCAAAATATAATAATAAACTGATTAAAAAATGGGAAAAGGACATGAACGGATACTTTTCCAAAGAAGACATACAAATGGCAAACAGGTATATGAAAAGATGCTCAATATCACTAATCATCAGGGAAAAGCAAGTCAAAACCACATTGAGATTTTACCTTACACCTGTTAGGATGGCTATAATCAAGAAGTCAGAAGATAAAAAGTGTTAATGACAATGTAGAGAAAAGGGAATCTGTATATTGTTGGTGGAACTGTAAATTGATATAGTCATTATGGAAAACAGTATGGAGGGTCCTCAAAAAATTAAAAATAGAACTACTATATGATCCAGCAATCTCAGTTGTAGGTATACATTCAAAGGAAATACAATCACTATTTTGAAGAAATACCTGCACTGTCATGTTCATTGCAGCATTATTCATAATAGCCCAGATATAAGATCAACCTAAGTGTCTATTGGTAGATGATTGGATAAAGAAAATGTAAGAGAGATGTGCATGTGTATGTTTGCATATATGTATATGTATGTATGTATGTGTGTAATGAAATATTATTACATATTTTATCAAGACAAAGAATAAAATCTTTCCATTTGCAACAACATGGATGAGCCTGAAGGACATTATGCTAAGTGAAATAAGCCAGAGAAAGACAAATACTGCATGATTTCACTTATTGTGAAATCTGAAAAAACACTGACCTGGTAATAACAGCGTGTACAGGCTGAGGGCTGGGAAGGAAAGGGAGGATATTAGTCAAAGAGCACAAATATTCAGTTATAAGATAGGATACCTAATATAAAGCACTATAGTTAATAATAATGTATTGTGTATATGGAATCTGCTATGAGAGTAGATCTCAAGTGTTCACAACACACACACACACACACACACACACCCCAAAGGTAACTGTGAGATGGTGGGTATGTTAATTAACTTGATTGTGGTCACCATTTTCCTATGTAGACACATATCAAAACATCATGTTGTATACTCTAAATATATGCAATTTGTGTGTGTCAATTATACCTCAATAAAGCTTGGGGGTGGGGAACTAACACCAAATTTCAGACACTTGCAGCTTGTAAGAAAAAAAGTTCACTTCTCATGCATGCCACCTGCTATAATTTGGCTATGTTCCCACACAAATCTCACCTTGAATTGTAATAATCCCCACATGTCAAGGGTGGGGCAGGTGGAGATAATGGAATCATAGGGGTGGTTTCCCCCATACTGTTCTTGTGGTAGCAAATAAGTCTCATGAGATCTGAAGGTTGTATACATGGGAGTTCCCCTGAACAAGCTCTTACTTGCCTGCTGCCATGTGAAAAATGCCTTTGCTACTCCTTTACCTTCTGCCATGATTTTAAGGCCTCCCTAGCCATGTGGAACTGTGAGTCTATTAAAACTCTTTTTCTTTATAAATTACCCATTCTTGGGTATGTCTTTATTAGCAACATGAGAACAGACTAATATACCACCTATCACCTTGGGACTTTATTCCAAGTCTTCTTAGTCTGGGAAGGAGGCTAATAGAGTAACCACCATGCTGAACACTGTCATACATTGGGGCAGAGAAAAAGGGCTCCAGTGAGTCTTGCATTAGCAATTTACTCCAGCTTGGAAGTTACTACCCAAAACTCATTGGCTGGAAATAGTCACTCAGCCCTACCCAACAAACACAAAGAGAAATACAATCCTACTATATGCCAGGAAGGCAAAGAACCAGAAATACTTAACAAACAGTATTAACAACTAAAACAGATCTCTGAGAAATTTTTGTTATATCCACACCTGAACGAATTAAAATAATGTTCTTTTCTTTAGAATTACAAAAAGGCTTCAGTACAGAAAAATTGCTGGAGAGAGGCTGCAAAATTAGACTGGAGTCAGATTATGAAGGGTCTTGTATGTTTTTCTAAAGAGTTTGTGATTTTTTTCTATGTTAAATGGAAAGTTTTAATGGATTTAATTCAATAGAAACAAAGGACTACTATAGTTCTTAACCAAGGGATGACTTGATTAGATCAGTGTTTTAGAAATGTCACTCCAGCTACCTCATGGAAATATCGGACAATTTATTGAATGACCAAATATGTTGAAATGGGAGGCCAATTAGGATGCTACTGAGTGAACAAGGCATGAGTAGATATGGGTTTGAAATAAAGCAGTGTTCATGGGAATAAGCAAGACAAACTAGATTGAAAAAAAAAAAAAGACAACAACATAAGAAGTAGAATTCAAAGGACTTACTGCCAAGGAAAGTGGGAGGCAATAGGAGTGAGGAAGCCTGAGACTTACAGCTTGGACAACTAAGTGGGTGTTAAGATTAATCAGTTTGTTAGGAAAATAGAGGAGAAAATAGTTCACAAGCCTTGTCCATCATGCATGGTCTCTGAAAATTCTGAGATTAACTTTTAACCTAATACCCTGCCCGCATTTCTCACTCTTTTCTTTTCTTTCTGGATCAATAAGGAATAAACTTCAAATCCTCTTTTCTGTTCAAATTATCATCCTCCAGAAATTTAAGTGCCAAGTGGATTTCCAGATTTCCACTATGCAAGCTGTCATTTTGAAATGAGTCATGGCATATGGGGCAGTCTATATCTAATTTATTTCTTCAGTCCAAACTGACCACTAAGGCCTCAGGGTTTTGTCATAAAATCGAGCATGTGAAAGTGGAAGTTCAGGCTGACACAGTTTAGTGCAGATCTTCTCTCTGGAATAAGTTGGAGATGGAATTTAATGTTTGACACTAGTTATTTAAATAAGTTAATATATATGAGACTGATAGAAATACGGATTTTTTTTTAACAGATTAAACACAATTCTTTTGGTACACACTAAAGATGCAGATTATGCAGTGAAACTCAGAGTCACAAATTATGGCAGACAAAGGACAAAATTAGGGGATATCGCAGATGCTTGTGCAGAGAATGGAAATTCATTAGTCTACCATTATTGAAGCAATTTTTGCAGTGCATTGAACCATGTACTACTAATGAAAGTCAAAATATTGAATATATCCTTTAATGTCATTGAACATGTATGTACTATAATGTAATATTAGTAAGCCATATATTGTGTTTATTCTTCTGTGTTTCTAGACTTTGTGGCCCCTATATGTAAGCTATAATAATTGCAACGTCACTCAGATGTCATTTTCCTTTAACATCTGTGTGGATCACGTGCAAGGATGGTCATTCTAGGATCCATTTCTTCTCTCTGTTCATAAGAAGTGAAATGCTAAAAACCATAATTCCCAGCCTCCTTTGCAAACTGACTGCTAAGCAGGTTCAGCCAATGGGAAGTGGTTTTGGAACAGTGAAGGGCAGAAAGAAAGGAGTAGCCAGGATATTTCTGTTTCTTTCCCTTTCAGGCAGCATCTTATCCACAGCTGCATCCCCTGCATGTTCCCTATTCCTACTGGATATACTCTTCCTCTACGTTTCTCATTTCCTCTGGACAGCCTCTCCTTTAGCTCCAGCTCCCATTGAGTAGCTATGCTCCCAGGATTCCAGCTTTTGCCTGACAGTCCAAGTCACGTGGTCCCTGGGCCAGCTCTTCCTCCCAGGCTCCATCTCCCTCCAGGCATCCCTAACTCCTGGGCTCTGATAATGTGCCTCTTCTCTTGGTCCTTTCAGTTCTAGCAATAATAGCACCCTCTTGCCATTGTTAAACTCTGAGTTGGCTTACC
Source organism: Aotus nancymaae (assembly GCF_030222135.1). Classification (NCBI taxonomy): domain Eukaryota; kingdom Metazoa; phylum Chordata; class Mammalia; order Primates; family Aotidae; genus Aotus; species Aotus nancymaae. The sequence goes on from NW_026988460.1 coordinate 1,381,634, forward strand.
TTTCCCTCTTTACTCTCAGCTCTTCCAACACCTTTGCAACTAGATCTCCCATATTAAACCCCATTTATTGTGGTACTTTGGAAAGGGTCCTCTGTATAGTCCAGAAAGATGGACTGTAAGCTAAGATGGCTTCAAGGGAATATTTAATGTTCTGAGGGTAAGTCAGTGGCACAAGCACTAAGGGACACGATTCTGAAGTCGGGCTGTGGTAGGAACGAAAGTATGACTCTAAGAGGATCTTTTGCTGAATGGCTATTTCAGAAGAAAGATGAGACAAGGCTCTGAATGCACTCTTTTATCTCTTCCTGCCCCATTCCCTCCTCCAGCTTTTGATATTAATATTCTTAGAGCATAGTCTCAAGGAAAAATGGACAACCCATTAACAGTCCTATTTTCCACCTCCTCACACCAAACATGCCCTGAGAGAAAACTTGGCTGATTCCTCTGAGAATAAAATTGAAAAAAAGAGACATTAATAGATTAATAAATTATTGAGAGCGAAATCAGAGTTTAAACAGCATTCTTTAAAAGCAATCTTTTGATGCCTTGTGTAGGTTGGAAAAATGAGCCTATCTAACTTCAGTTAAGTTGCCTGACTCTAGCATATGTCTGATTTTTTTTTCAGACAAGAGAGAGCAACACCTTTTACTAAATTCAATGGACTTAGACTACTCAGGCAACAAGACATCAGAAGAGGAGCAAACATAGTAGAGTCTAGAAGTCAACCTTGTAGGCTCATGAGTCCAACAGGACTGGGTTTGAATCTAGTTATTCTGCCTACTAGCTTTGTGACTTTGCTGGGTGACTTAACCTAAATCTCTGTGCCTCAGTTTTCTGAACTTTAAAGTGAGAATAACAGTATCTACTTCTTTGGATAGTTATGAGGATTAAAAGAGATACCTTTTGTAAAGCATTATTATACAGTTCTCTGTTCTCAGGAAGAGCTAAAAAAGTAAAGAGCAGAAGAAACTTGAAGAATTAGCATTAGTGACTCTTAACCACTCAAATGAGTAAGAATTACTGGAGGAGTTTGTTAAAAATGTAGGATGTTATGCACTGCCCCCTGAAATTCTGATTCAAAAGGTCTGGAGGTGTATCCTTAAAATTCCTTCCTTACGCCTTATAGAAAAATTAACTCCAGATGAATTAAAAATTTAAACATAAGACCTAACACCATAAAAACCCTAGAAGAAAACCTAGGCAATACCATTCTGGACATAGGCATAGGCAAGGACTTCATGACTAGAATACCAAAAGCAATGGCAACAAAAGCCAAAATAGACAAATGGGATCTAATTAAACTTAAGAGCTTCTGCACAGCAAAAGAAACAAGCATTAGTGTGAACTGCCAACCAACAGAATGGGACATGAACTCATCCTTTTTTATGGCAATTTTTTGCAAGCTACCCATCTGACAAAGGACTAATATCCAGAATATACAAAGAACTAAAACAAATTTACAGGAAAAAGACAACCCCATCAAAAAGTGGGTGAAGGATTTGAACAGACACTTTTCAAAAGAAGACATTTGTGCAGCCAACAAATATATGAAACAATGCTCATCATCACTGGTCATTAGAGAAATGCAAATCAAAACCACATTGAGATGCCATCTCATGCCAGTTGGAATGGCAATCATTAAAAAATCTGGAGAAAACAGATACTAGAGAAGATGTGGAGAAATAGGAAGACTTTTACACTGTTGGTGGGAGTGTAAATTAGTTCAACCATTATGGAAGACAGTGTGGCGATTCCTCAAGGACCTAGAAATAGAAATACCATTTAACCCAGCAATCTCATTACTAGGTATATACCCAAAGGGTTATAAATCATTCTATTATAAAGACACATGCATACGTATGTTCATTGTGGCATTGTTTACAATAGCAAAGACCTGGAACCAACCCAGATGCCCATCAATGAAAGACTGGATAAAAAAAAATATGGCACATATACGCCAGGGAAGACTATGTAGCCATAAAAAACGATGAGTTCATGTCCTTTGCAGGGACATGGATGAATCTGGAAACCATCATTCTCAGCAAATTGACACAAGAACAGAAAACCAAACACCACATGTTCTCACTCATAAGTGGGTGTTGACCAATGAGAACACATAGACACAGGGAGGGGAGCATCACACACAGGAGTCTGTTGGTGGGTGGGCGGCTAGGGGAGGGATAGTAGGGGGGTGGGGAGATTGGGGAGGGATAACATTGGGAGAAATACCTAATGTAGGTGGCAGCGGGGATGGAGGCAGCAAACCACCATGGCATGTAACAATCCTGCAAGATCTGCACACGTACCCCAGAACTTAAAGTATAATATATATATATATATATATATAAAAAGAGCAAAATAAACTCGAAAAAAGCAGAAGAAAGAAAACAATAAAGAACAGAAATCAATGAACTGGCAATAGGAAAAGAATAGATAAAATTAAGAAAACAAAAAGCTGGTTTTTATTAACTGTAATCAAATTTATCCTTATTTACTCATAAATTATTTTTTCAAATAACATTTGCTACATTGAAATAAAAATTTATTTGCAAAATACTAAAACAAAATTTGAATTTTTAGTTAATTTTACCCAAGACTTGAATGCAGGTAGACCAAAGATCCCATTATGAGAAACACTTTCATTTATTACTTCATTCTTTATCTATTTGCAAAATTTCTTTTGAATCCACTATTTCCTTTACATTTGTGGTTTATCTAAATTCTAATGTTTCTTCAGTGCATCATCTTAGGATAACAGAAAGCAACTCTGCCAACCTGGACATGGGTAGTGGTTAAACCACATACAGACCAGATAGCTTTGACCAATTCTCTTCATCACTTGAAACCTCATCTAGAGTGAGATAATAATATTTGTCCTATATACCTCTCAGGGCTACTAAAGGATCAATGAAGGAAAAGGTATAAAAGCATTTTTAAACTATAAGGCACTATACCAATGTGAGTTATTATTCTATGGAGTCTGTTTGATTACAATCTCAACTGAGTTGTAAAATGGAAGAGTTTTATTTTTTCTTTACCTGATGCTAACTGTGTGTTGTCAAAGCTCATCTTTATCACTGTAGAGCAAGCTCTTTTAATATATCTCATTTCAATCCCACAACTTTTCAGTCATTTTTGGTTATTAAACGGTCTTATTTTGGTTAGGTCTTAGTGTTGCCCATCTTCAATTTCACACTCAGCCCAAACTGTTTTTCTTCTCCCTCACTCGGTACAGGCTAAATTTATGGAACCAGTAGTTTAGAGGGAAGGGGGAATATGTGCCAACACTTCATCTTCTATTCCAAATCCTGCTCTTCTTCCTTTTCCTTTGATAGGGAGGGAGAAAAAGTCATGTGTTCTATGACCTTAGATCACAGCACCATGATGCACCGGCTGTTCTCTTTGTGGGTGGTAATGACCACTTCCTGTGTGAACTACCCTCTGCGACATTGACAAGGTTGCTCTTTTATTTCTCTTTGTCATGAAAGTTGATAGCTCATGGTCTACAGAGTTGTTGTAGGCTTATGCAGACCCCAAAGATATCAACCAGGTGAGAAGCTCTCAGTCCCACCCAGCTTCCCTAATATTGATTATTTCTCAGTGGATTTGCCTCCATGTTCTGCTGGTAGCATTGAGCCACATCCCCTTGACTCCAGCCCATTTGCTTCATACCTAGGTGGGTCTCATACAAACCTGAGGCCCTCTCATCTTTTCTTTACACCCCAGTTCTCATGACCTATTGACTCAGGAGGTAGAAATGAATTATTTGGGCAGATAGTGAGGGCAGAAGAGTCCTCAGTGGAATTTTCCTTCTAACCAAAAGCAGCCCTTCAAATCATTACTTTTCTAACAGAGCAGGCTGAAAAATCAAGCTGTAAACATAAAATAAGGAAGCTAGAAGCTTTCATGGGGGAATGCCGGCAGCTGCGCCAATAGAAAAGGGCTACCTGGGGCCAGGCATATCCAATGTGGAGGCTTCATCTTCCCTTTTTCTGTTACCATGTGTTCGATAATAGAGAAATGGGAAACATGGCACAGCTCAGACAGAGAATCTGCTTGAATAATAAAAGATTGCGGTGGGGGCAGCCAGAGCTTCAGACTCTATGCAAATGGCACACCTGGTCCCAGCAGTTTTTCACACCCTATGCAAATCAGACACTGCCTCCCAACCAGCTCAACTATAAAACACCCTGCATTTCACCATGGATTGCAACTCATTTCTCCAGGACCCCTCCCTGCAGTAGAGAGCTATTCTCTTTCTTTAAACAGCTCTTAACCTTACACTTTGTGTGTCTGTGTCCTTGCTCTCTATGGGCATGAGACAATGAACCTTGGGTGTCACTCCAGACAATGAAGCTGTTTCACTATGGGCATAGATTGGATCCATTTTAGACTGACACCACCACTCTACACAGCAATTCCTTTTCCCCCACATTGGGAACTCAAAAGTAGGCAATGAGTCTGACTGCTTAGTGAACAAGCAAGTGGTGAAGGATGATGCTCATTTTTCCTTCCTGAAAAACCACTGAGCTTTCTAAAGTGATGTTCTCATCCACACCTGCCTTCTGCAGAAAGGTAAACAAAATGAGTCCCATTTCACCCTATCCTTCCTCCCAAAAGAGAAGAGAGAATAGAGTCAAGTGCAGTTCCATTAAACTGGCATTTCTCAGCAGATCCCGTAATAGGTGAGAGTCATTTGGCTGAATGTGAGAGTAACAGAATGTGTTTTGATCTCAGGTAAGGGTTATCACCAATTCCTCAAAAACTGGAAAGACCCACACAGGACCCCTTAGAAGCTGTTATATTGTAAATATCAATCATAGCTTGGATGTCTCAGGATTTCCCAGATGTAAGGTTGTGGTTGTCATTAGGGCTATTTGCTGATATGTCTTGTCTCTTCCTTTAGGTACATGTTGGGACTGTACTTCCTTGCCCCTTTCAAATTTGATATGATCATGAGTCTTGATATGACCTATGAAACATGTCAGTTCTGGGCTTAGAAATTTAGGACCCACTGGGCCAACCTCACATTCCTTTTTCTTGGCCCTAGAAAGCCACCAGCAATGTTCCAGATGGTCCAGCCTCTGTGAGATTGGATTGCTAAGAATACCTTTGATGGGTATGAAGTGCAATGTGGAGGTTTTGATCCAAGACCTTTGGACTGTCACTGTAGCATAATCTAGCCTAGGCTGAATATAAAGGGATGAGTGAATGTCAAAACCTTGAAAAAGAATTCTCAAAGATAATCCAGCCAGTTCAGTAGAGTGAATACACAATGAGTAGTAAGAGTGTCATAAACCTGCATAATCTTAGAAGACCTGAGAATCACTGAGAAGGGGAACACATCTCATTTGTCTAGAGAAGACAAGGAACAATCTCAATGACTACTTTTATTAGCAGTGGTCAAATTTCTCATTTACTTTAATCACTGTGGCATGTGGTCCCATACTGTGGATATTCTGGTGATCTAGAGTGAATCCCAGTGGAGGAGGGCTGCACATATTTGGAAACTCAATAACAGCTTATGTAGATATGAACAATGGAAACAATTTACTTTCCTTATTAAAGGGTTTTGTGTTTTGTTCTGTTTCTTTCAACTGGCAACATTTGATAAAGTTGCAGAAACTGGAAATTTCAAAATTTTAGTAATTTAGAAAAACTATCTTTTTACTTATTTATTTATTTTTAAAATTGAGTCTTGTTCTGTCTCCCAGGCTGGAGTGCAATGGCACAGTCTCAGCTCACTGGAACCTCTGCCTCCCAGGTTCAAGTAATTTTCCTGTCTCAGCCTCCCAAGTAGCTGAGATTATAGGAATCTGCCACCTTGCCTAGCTAATTTTTTATTTTTAGTAGAGACGGGGTTTCACTATATTGGCCAGGCTGGTCTTGAACTCCTACCACAGGTGATTTCCCCACTTTGGCCTCCCAAAGTGCTGCAATTACAGAAAGACTGGTTTTTTTGTTTTTTTTGTTTTTTTTTTAAAAAGCAATAAAACTTAAGAGAAAGAAAAGATAAGCCCACAGATGGATAAAATATTTGCAGTACACATATCTAATAAAGAACTTGCATCTACAATATACAAAGAACTAATAAAACTCAAAAATAGGAAAACAAAACTCAAACAATGGCCAAAAGATCTGAATAGACACCTCACCAAGTAAGACATACAGTTGGCAAATAAGCATAGAAGAAGATGATGAACATCATACGTCACTAGAGAATTGTAAGTTAAAACAACAGTGAAATATCACTACACATCTATCAGAATGGCTAAAAAATATTTACAATACCAAATGCTGCTGAAGATATAGAACAATAGGAATATTCATTCATTGCTAGTGGAAATACAACATGGTACAGCCAGCCATTCCAGAACTGGCAGTTTCTTACAAAGATACACGTAGTCTTACCATATCATCCAGCATTATGTCCACACAAAAACCTATACATGAATACTTATATCAGCTTTATTCATAATTGCCAAAAACTGGAGGCAACCAAGATGTACATCCATACAATGAAATATTATTCAGCTGTAAAAAGAAATGAGTTATGAAGTCACAAAAAGACATGGAGAGACTTTAAATTTACATGCTAAGTATGATGGTTAATTGTATGTGTGAACTTGGCTAGGTCATGGAACCCGGGTATTTGGTCAAACATTATTCAATATGTTTCCGTGAAGGTATTTTTTAGCTGAGATTAACATTTAAATCAGTGGACTTTGAGTAAAGCAGATTACCCTCCATAATGTAGGTGGTTCTCCTCCAATCAGTTGAAGACCTTAATAGGAAAAGACCAAGGTTCCCTGAAGAAGAAGGGATTCTGCCAGGAGACTACCTTCAGAGTCAGACTGCAACATCAGCTCTTACTCTGCAGATTGTACTATATGATTCTAACCGTATGTCATTCCGGAAAAGGCAAAACAATTTGACAGTGAAAATAGAAGCAGTTTTTAGGAGCTCAGGGAGATGGGGCAAGGATGAATAAGTAAAACACAGAAATTATTTATTAGGTCAGAAAACTCTTCTAAATGATGTTGTCATGGTGGATACATGACATTATGCATTTGTCAAAATCCATAGAATGTACACTATAGAACCAAACTATTGATTCCATTTAATAATGTGTCGATATTGGTTCATATTTTTCCGCATCTAAGCTAGAGATAATAAAATGAGACTCAAGAGTTATCATGAAAATTAAATGAGAGAATATGTGAAAAGTTGTGGGCCTTGCAACTGGCTCAAAAAATGGCAGAGAGGTAAGCATGTAGATGATGCTCAGAGAAAGAGGAGGAGTGGAAAGAGGAGAAAAAGAAGGAAGAAATAACCAATTTGAGGGCAGATGTAGGCTTCAGAATGTTACAGGGTTTTAATATTCAATTACTGTCAGTACTTTCAGCAACATAAGACCCTAGATTCAAGTGTAATCCTACAGGTTAGAAAAAAGGATAGAAAAAATAGTCGAATTTAAAAAAATAATTTCAAATTACATATGAGTCATATGTAATTTATAGCAGAGAGGGAAAATGTCATCTAAGCTTCCAACAAAAAAAGTCTGAACATTTTCCAGAATAAAACTGTAAGTTTGAAGGGAAAGTGGATATTTGGCCTCAGTTTCCACCTTCACTTTCACTTTAAATAGCCTGGAAGAAAAGTTAAAATCTAATCAGGACATATTAGAGTTTGGGTGTTTTTGAAAAAATTAAGAAATTAGCACGATTTTACTTAATTCTTTTACAACTTCTTTTCTTCCCTGATGTGAATGTTATGCCCCATAGAAGCTGAAGAGCCAGGTAGCATGCCCCAGTTTCCACAGCAAAGGCTGAAAAACTTTAATTGTCTTAAATGAAGAGTCCTTTGCCCTGGATTTTCTGGAAAACCTCTATTTTAAGCGGCTGTTCTTATTATTCTGTCTCAGAAACTATTTTTCAAAGCCCTGATTTTGCCTGGATGCCAAACTGTAGGAAGTCATGATTTGGGGCTGAATCTACTGCATAAGGTCTAGTATTTAAAATGCTGGAGAAAACTTAGCCTTTTAATAGAGAAGACTTAGAAACATATTACCTCATTTGACTGGAGGTAGAAGTATAGAAAGTTTGTCCCAAGCCCCAAAGCTAGTTTGTGATAAGTCAGGATTTGTACTCAGATCTATGAGACTTCAGAGATCACACTGTTAATGACACTTTTCATTTCTGAGCTCTAGAACCCCAACACCCAAGTGATTGTCTTTGAGATGAATCCCAATCCAAAAGTACAGTTCAGGGGGCAAAAATAACCTAAAGTGAATCCCATTCTTTGCCCAAATCCATCAAGAACTCTAAAATATATCAAATGGACAGTCCAAATACCTGAAATCCTCTTTTCTCATCTACCCTCACAGCCAACAACTGCCTTGTAACAACTGTCAGATTGTACTCACAACCCCTCCTTCATCTCAGGCCACTACTGATCAGCCCACTACTGTAGGACTTAAATCCTTCACCTTTCCCTCCCTTCTTTCCATTTTACTCTCCATTCAGCCCACTCTCCCAGCCTCTTTTTCTTAACTCTGCCTTCCCAAAGCCTAAAGAACCTGTCTTCTGAAGTCAGAGCCTCCCTAAGCAAAAACTATCTAAGAATTTTTTATTTTAAGGAAATGTGGAGAGGAGAGAAGAGTGGAGCGTTCTTAAATTGTAAATGCTAATATTTTGCCTTTTTTTTTTTTTACACTTGTGAGACCTCCTAAGTCAGATTCTAAATCGCACCCATTTCTGAATCTCTCATATATGGTTTCTGGTTGCTATTCTAGATTACATTGCAAGGAACAATCCTATTTCCAACATCATCTATTTGGGCTTTGTGATAAGGCTTTGGTACGATAAGAAACCTAAGTAACCCCTGTTATCAACAATTACTCCTGAGACACTCATGGCTTTTTTTTTTTTTTTTTTTTTTTTAGCCATTGTGGCAGATTATGTTTTTGAGAACTGGCTGTAATGATACATATCCCATACTACATGCTCTTCTTAACAGTGTGACCTTGACACTCCACCATCAGGCATTAGGGTCAATATTCTCTCCACTTGAACCTGGGCATACTTTTGTCTCTACCAGTAGAATACAGGAAAAGTGACAGTGATTTCCAAGGCTAGGACATAAAAGACATCACAATTTCTACCTTGCTCTTTGGTCACTCACATTGGGAAAGACAGCTGCCATGAACTGAGAACTCTCACACAACATGGTAGAGAGGAACTGGAGCTCCAGCCAACATCCAGCATCACATTGTCAGGCATGTAAATAAGTCATGTAGGAAGTAGGTCCTTCCGCTCCAGTCAAGCCTTCAAATGACTGCAGCCCTGGCCAACATGGGACCACAACTGCACAAGAGACTCAAGCAAGAACAGACCAAAAGAAACTGGGAGTGATAAAATACCAGTATTGCTGTTTTAAGAAACTAAATTGTGAGCTGATTGTATGCAGCAATAAATCAATAAACTAGCCATTAAAAACTAATATTAAATTTATCTCAGCATTATATCAATTCAGACTAATTTTAATGTATCTTTCAAGGAAGGAAGAGTTTCAAAAAAATTAAGGCCAGAATGGAGGTGGGGTGGGGTTCTCTCATTGACTCAAAGAAATAGGGGACACTGGGACCAGAGAAAATGCCCTCAAAAGATGAGAGAATTCAGAAAATAGACTATTTTACTTTTCAGCCTTTTCCAAGACACTGAATTGATGTAGTTGTTGTGGACAAATCCTAATTCTCTGGATGCAAAAGAATATTTGGTCATGGGGTGAGAATTTAAATCTTTTGCATTAAAGCCCCGAATGAACTCTGTACCATTCAGGATCATAACATTCAGGATCGAAACATCAGATGTTTCTTCTCTCTGAATTTTCTTCTGTGTTGGGGGAAAAATTCATTCCCAGGTGTGAGCCAGTTGGGGGCTTCTGAAAGCCTACTGTTGAAGAATTTGAGAATCCAACAATAATCTGATGGTGACTTCAAGGTCAGGGAGGCATTGATCTTGTTTTTCAGGGATATGGGCTGGGCTAACAACATCAACAGTCACTGAAGGAAGGCCATGCATACTGTCCAGAGGCATCAGACAGGCTATGGAAAAAAGATGACTTGCCACATAGCTTCAGTAGGAAAGGGAGGATGAGATGCCCTATGTTTGTAGATACACAATTTTCCTTTTCCTCCTCAGGACACTCAGGTTTCCACTTATTACTGGCCAGAATGTCTCAATGAACAGGAAAGGGGGCCTGCTAGATACCATTGAATGGAAAGAATTTAGTGCTGGCGATTAATTTCCTGAGATTGTAACTTCTACCTGAAACTGAGGTATTTCTCCCTTTAACTTGAACGCAGCAAACAGCTATTTGAGGTAAGATGCATTTTGAGATCTATTTCTGAGTCAGGCTGACCCCTTTTGTCTCCAAGGAATAAAGGATCACTCAGGTTTCCTCAAGCCATGGGGGTTATTAGAAGAACAAATATGGAAATAAGCAAGATAGCATAAGAACTATGACTGCTTCTTGACACACAAATACAAGAAATATCACGTTCCAGCTGGGCGCGGTGGCTCACGCCTGTAATCCTAGCACTTTGGGAAGCCAAGGTTGGAGGCTCATGAGGTCAAGAGATCGAGACCATCCTGGCCAACCAGTGAAACCCTGTCTCTACTAAAAAATACAAAAATTAGCTGGGCATGGTGGTGCGTGCCTGTAGTTCCAGCTACTTGGGAGGCTGAGGCAGGAGAATGACTTGAGCCTGGTAAGCGAAGATTGCAATGAGCCAAGATTGCACCACTGCACTCCAGTCTGGTGACAGAGTGAGACTCCATCTCAAAAGAAAAAAAAAAAAAGAAATATCATATTCCTTAATTTTTCTAAATTAGATCAAATCTAATATTACCATCCTCCATTACTGCATTGGTAGAAATCTAATCTTAGTCATTTTGAAGAAATGGATAAAATAAGAATCCTGGAACCTATGGAAGTCCAGTGAGATTGGGCAAGAGATTCTGATATTCACAGTTCATTGTGGGTAGCAGCTAGAATGTTCCTTGAATGAATTTCCCAAAATTCATTCAGATATGCTCATGGCACCCACTCACTTTAGGATTTGGCTTCCAAGGTCACAGCACATAGTCCTTATGCTCTGGACATGCACAAGCCACCACTATCATAGGACTGCCTCTCTTATGTGCTGTGTGGAGGGATATACACCCTCCCCTCTAATCCCAGTGATGGGGAGCCCCACTCTTGCTCATCAGTCCCTGTCCTCAACCCCTAGAAGACTGTCCTTTTGACAGTGGCATCCCAAGGGCAGCTGGTGAGAGTACTCAGTTCCAGATAGAGATAATAAAATGGTGCCTTGTCTATAAAAAATGTGGAAACGATAACAAAGCCCACAAATCTGTTTTTTTAAATTACCACCTTGCAGACAATTTAAAAATACTCATTTCTGCCCAGGGGCAGACCAATCCCACTTCTCATCCTTGGCATGGCCACTGCCTTTTGAACAGTCAAGAATTATGTCCTTATGAGCCTAGAGTTGGAAAAAATTATCTCCCTCTCGCTTTTTTGTTTGTTTGTTTGTTTTTGAGACAGGGTCTCTGTAACCCATGCTGGAGAGCAGTGGCCCAATCGCAGTTCACTGTATCCTCTGTATCCTTGACCACCTGGGCTCAGGTGGTCCTCCTACCTCAGCCTCCTGAGTACCTGAGACCACAGGTGCATGGAAATAAACTTTTCAACTTTTTGTACATGAAGAGCTTTATAACCTGGTGTCATGGAAAGAAGAGGAATTATGATACCTTTGGCTTCATGGGAATAAGTACCTGAGCTGTCCAGTTAAACCTCATTATTCTTGTTGCATAGAACTTTCCCACTTGGCTGGTTGCCTCTGACCCAATCAGTGGTGGGATAGGTTCATAGGGTGCTCCAATGTTGATTTATGAGGAAGGACTCTCATTTAAGTGAAATGTAGGTTTGGTAGATATAGTATTCTATTGGGAGATTAACCTTCCCAATAGAATTTCAATTTGTTGGGTGCCTTTCAAGGTGGGCCGTTCGGGGAAAAGGATGGAGTCTGAAGTGGCACACTGCATGAGCTCTGTGAAATGCCTTTACATGTGGCTCAGATGGTTGAATAAGGCCATGTCAGGTCAGCATCCAGGGCTAAATACCTGCTATTGCCTTGGTGGGAAACTTCTTTGTGCCTCAAATTCCCTACCTAGACGGGAGGATTAGTACCTTCAAGATAAGCCCTAAAAGGATGTCTGACCAGATAACAAAAAGGAATATGTGACTTCCAGGATAGAGGACACTTATCTATTTCATAGCTTAAGGTACATAGGTTATTTCATAGCTATTACTAAGCTTAAGGTACCATTTAGTAAGTAGGAAAAATGAATTTAAAGCAATGCATCTCAAAGTGTGGTCCATGAACCAACACTAACTGCATCAACTGTGAACTTGTTAGAAACAGCCTTAGTTGTTTTAACCAAACAAGAATTTGGAGCTGTTTATTACTGCAGCATATGTATACTACCCTAACTGATACAACTACAGTCAAGACTTGTGGCACTGACCAAAACTAGTGCTTCAAGAAAATTTATAGCTCTAGATATGTACATAAGAAAAAAAAGAAAGGCTGAAAAGTAATGAGCTAAGCAAATAGTTAAAGGAACTAAAACTAACAACAATCACATAGACTCAAGGGAAATCGAAGAAAAAATTTTAAAGCAAAATAAAAAAGATAAAGTTTAAATAAAGGTAATTCACTAAGTCAAAAGTTAGTTCTTTGAAAAGACTAGTAAACAAAACTCTAGTGAGTCTGATCAAGAGACAAACAGAGAAGGTACAAATCTGAAGAAAAGTTATTTGGGTTAGAAAGGGGCTGTATGGATTAGGAAAATGCAAACTAGGCACTCTGAATAACATCCCAAATCTCAGTGGCCTAAAATATTCTTATCACAATACATTGCAGTCAGTAAGCTCTACTGGTAACTGTCCTCCAAATGTTGAAATAGACTGAACAACTGTCCTCACTGATAGGAACAAACAACTGCCACCGGAGCAGCCAGGATGAGGGTAGATTTGAACGGTGCATCTGGACTTCCAGAATTCTAGCCAACTGGCTTTTTAGGCTTGCTCTTGTCAATTTATTAGACTGGAAAAAATGTGACCTCACATTTTAGTGCTTAAATTTTTGGACCCTGATATGGTTAGGCTTTGTGTCCCCACCAAAATCTCATCTTGAATTTTAATCCCCATAATCCCCACGTGTCAAGGGAAAGACCAGGTGGAGGTAAGTGAATCACAGGGGCAGTTTCTCCCATGCTGTTCTCATGATAATGAGTTCTCATGAGATCTAATGGTTTTATAAGGGGCTCTTCTCCCTTTCACTTGGCCCCTCTCCTTCCTAGCACCTTGTGAAGAAGATGCCTTGCTTCCCCTTTGCTTTTTGCTATGATTCTAAGTTTCCTGAGGCCTCCCCAGCCATGCTGAACTGAGAGACACTTAAACCTCTTTCCTTTATAAATTACCCAGTCTCAGGCAATTCTTTATAGCAGTAGGAAAACTGAATAAAACAGACCCCATGTGTTGTTTCTGGTAGGGTTGTGTTGTATTTGTGAAAAAAATAAGTTACATAACCATTTATTATATGTCACCATTTTTTAGAGCTTAAAAACAATCAAAATGAGATAATGTATTGCTTAGAAATGTAGGCAAATAGGGTAATATTATTTTGCAAAAAGCAGGAGAATAATAAACACAAAATTTAAGAGAGTGGTTAACTTGGGGGTATATTCAGGCTTTAATACTGTTCTAGTTCTTGAGTCAGATAGTGTGTTTTCAGTATCCATTTTCTTATTGTATTTTATATATAACTGTGTCCTGTATGTTATTCTGTATGTATTAAGTATTCCCCCTCTAGTCATCCCCAGTTTCCACTTTGACTTTGGACCTTAGCTTCTCAATTTCTCAGCTTCGCCATCTATGAAGTAGGGATCATTAGGCAGTTCCACTTCTCTCACTGGGAAAGAGTAAATGACTACACTAGTTCTTTCCTCATCCATGGTTTTGCTTTCCATGGTTTCAGTTACCCGTGGTCAACTGTGGTTTAAAATTTGAAAAACTGAAAGTTTCAGAAATAAACAAAATGTCATACTGTTCTGGGTATTGTTATAATTGACCTTTTTTTTAGTTTTTGTTAATTTTTTACTGTGTCTAATTTGTAAATTAATCATAGGTATGTTTAGGAAAAAACATAGTCTATATACGGTTTGGTACTATTTATAGTTTTGGGCATCTACTGGGAGTCTTGGAAGATATCCTTCATAGGTAAAGGGGGACTGATGTATTTTGAGATCTTAGTGCAAAAACTGTCCATACGTTTCAATTACTTCAGCTCCTCCAAAAAGAAGCAAGCTTAGTGTAGTGGAGAAAGGACAAGATGTTGCGTTTCTGTTGCAGTGTGGCTGTCTAGTTAATGATCTCATGATCCTCACACAAGATAGGCTTTCTGTCCTCTGGGTCCATTTTGTAGAGGTGTGACATCCTGGGCTTTGTCACATGTGACAATTTATTAAAAATGAGTTTCCCATATTTGCATAGAAGGGAAAAAAAAAAAGAAAAAAAGAAAAGAAACAGAGAGAAGACAGAAGTGAGGTAGGAACCAGGGAGAGAAGAAGAGCGAGACCAATCGCTTTAATGACTCTACTTCCCTCCTGTGAGCTCCAGGGTCCCTGTGAAAAGTTGAAGTACTTTTCACTGTCTAATTCTACTTGTTCATCCAAGAACTGGTTATTGTCTTAAGCAACAAGCAGGCCCTCCATAGCAAAGACCTGAAGTCATTAACTTGTGTCCAAGACCTGTCTTCTTACTTCTAAGAATACATTTCAGGGGTCCCAGAGAAAGAAAAGATGCTTTTAATATTAAAACACAAAAACAGGAAACAACCCTGGTGTGTATTTTGAGAGTTAATGAGCAATAACAGTTTTAAAGGCTAGAGCAGTTGGGGCAATATTTATTCATCTGTAACAGCCTATGAAATTTAAAGGATAAAACAAAAGGTATTACAGATTGGAGAAAATAAACAAGCAGCCAGTGAGGCTGAGTAGAGCTTTTCAAAGAAGCCATAAAACGTACTCCGATGCGTAAGAGGAAAATTAAAGATCAAAAGGAAATTATCATATTCAAGCAGTTCTGCAGTACACAGCCTCACCTCTCCTGGACTTTGAGGGGAAAGCCATCAGTGGTAATAATTAAGGAAGCCTGCACTTGTTTTTTTAATAAATATTTCATGATATGTCATCTGCTTCTGAGAGGAGCTATAACACGCCACAGCCACTGCATACTTAGCAGTTGTGGAATGACAAAAACGGGGCTAATTATGCTAAGATCATACAAATTTAGAAGCAAAGACAGTGGAAGCTGACAGGCTATGTCAAGGGCTATGAATTTGGGTTATACACAGAACTCCAGGAGTTAGCAGTGTCAGCTTGTTATGTGCCAGGCACCCCTACAGGTCTTACTCACTGGGGTACCCTTGCAAAGAGTTCTAAAAAACACTTGGTGGCAAGAACGGCACTTCAAAACCAGAAGAGCCTGCATCCTGCCTTTCCCAATGGCAGAGAGACCTTAAGACTCAGACTGCAAATAATCCTCCCTGTTTTGACCTCTTTGAGTAAGGAAACTTTCTTAATCTCTTTGAGGTTCTGTTTCATTAATTTCCCAAATATATATTGAGCACCTACTCAGTGTCAGGCACTGGCACTAGATAGTGGGAACATAGCTCTGAATTAGATAGGCATGTACTATCTAATTGTACTAACCACCATGTACCCTGGTGGTGGTCTCATTCTAGAGGGAAAGGCAGACAAGAAACAAATTAAATATGTAATGATGCATGCTAAGAAGAAAATAAAATCAGGGAAGGGGCTCAGAAGTGTGTTGGAGTTGGATGATTGTGGATTTCTTTTTTTTTTTTTTTTGAGACACTCAACTGAGAATGTTGTAGATGAGGCTGAAGGAAGTAAGCAAAAGAGCTGTGAGGATATCTGAGACCCAAGAACCCCAGGCAGAGTGGCAGCAAGCACAAAGGTTCTGTGCTCAGTGTGTCAGAGAAGCAGCCAGGCTGCAAGAAGGCAGGGAGAAAAGTCAAGGAGTGTGAAGTTAACAGGAGATGAGGTCAGAGAGGCCCTGAGGAGGTGGCAGATCACACAGTCTTCATAGTAAATTGTGAGGACTTGTATTTTACACTGATGAGATGAACAACCATCAGAAGGTGTAGAGCAGAGGGGCATTGATAGGCTTGGCTCTGTATCCCTACCTAAATTTCATGTTGAATTGTACTTCCCCAATGTTGGGGGAGGGACCTGGTGGAAGGTGATTGGGTCATGGGGGTGGTTTTTAAAGGCTTAGCGCCATCCTCCTAGTTCTGTCTCGAGTGAGCTCTCACAAGATCTGGTTGTTTAAAAGTCTGTAACCCTTCCCCCTTTACTCTCTCTCTTGGCCATGTGAAGATGTGTTTGCCTTTGCCTTCCGCCATGACTGTAAGTTTCCTGTGTCCCCGCCCCCCACCAACCATTCTTCCTGTATTAGGGTTCTCTAGAGGGACAGAACTAACAGGGTAGATGTATAGATGTTTATATGAAGGGAAGTTTACTAGGAGAATTGACTCACACAATCACAGGGTGAAGTTCCACAATAGGCTGTCTGGAAGCTGAGGAGCCAGGAAGCCAGTCTGAGTCCCAAAACCTCAAAAGTAGGGAAGCCAATGGTGCAGCCTTCAGTCTGTGGCCAAAGGCCCAAGAGCCCCTGGCAAATCACTAGTGTAAATCCAAGAGTCCAAAGGCTGAAGAACTTGGTGTCTGATGTTCAAGGGTAAGAAGCATCCAGCACGGGAGAAAGATGGAGGCCAAAAGACTATTAGTCTAGTCTTTCCATGTTCTTCTGCCTGCTTTTATTCTGACCATGCTGGTAGTTGATTCGATTGTGGCCACCCAGGTGGATTGAAGGTTGATCTGCCTTTCCTAGTCCACTGACTAAAATATTAATCTCCTTTGGCAACACCCTCACAGACACACCTGGGAATAATACTTTACATCCTTCAATCCAATCAAGTGACACTCAATATTAACCATTATACTTCCTGTACAGCCTGTGGAACCATGAGCCAATTAAACCTCTTTTCTTTATAAATTAAAGAAAAGAGAAAATGTGAGAAACAGACTAATACAAACGCACCAACCAACAATATTCCAGTGGTTCTACTCTGGCTGCTATGTTGAGAACTGACCACAATGGGTCAAAGTCAGAAGCAGCGAGATCAGTTAGGAGGCTTCTGCAATAATCCAGGTGGGAGATAATGATGGCTTAGACTAGGGAGTAGCAGTAGAAGCCCAGATGAGAGGAGTTCAGAGGCAGTGCTGGCAGGAGTATTTTCATAAATGTGGAAGGTCAGACTAAAAGAGGATTCAAGGGTGAATTCAAGATTTTTGGCCTGAGCAATTGAAAGAACAGAGTTAACACTTTCTCAGCAGGGTTGCCTTTGTCCATCAGCTATAACAGAATACCTGAGACTGGATCATTTGTAAAGACTATCAATTTATTTCTCATGGTTCTGGAGGCTGGAAGTTCAAGGTCAAGGGGCCCACATCTGGCAAGTGACTTGCTGTGTCATCTCAGTGTGAAAGTATAAATGTAAGAGTGTATGGGGGTGGGGAGGAGAGGGAGCCAAACTTATCCTTCTATCAGGCACCCACTCCTCATTGCAGTGATAACATACCCTTTCCTGCAATAATGGCATTAATCCATTCAGGAAGGCAGGGGCTTCATGACCTAATCACCTCTTAAAGGTTCTACCTCTCAACACTGTTGCTTTGGGGATTCAGTTTCTGTTGGGGAAAGCAGCAAAGGAGAAAGGACTTACAGAGTGCCTACATAAATTGGTTATGAGTAAAACATAAACAAGGAACAACAAACTGCCGAAGGCTGCAGGAGGCCTCTGAGGAGGAAGGCCTCTCCACACCTCATGTTCCGGTGCAGGGTGACCTAGGCTCTGTTACCATAAACATTGTGCTCAAGGATGTAAAACCCCTTCGTAGCACTATGACGTAGCCAGACTTGTAGGCTCCTTGTAAGGTCCATGTTCCACCAGCTGTACATAGATAATAAGCTAAAGTTAACCACATGTTCTTGTTTTGTGAAACTCTCAAACTGCCACTGTTATCTTATCAATCCTTAGGATGACACACCTGTTCTGGCTCACTGATTCACTCCACCATCACTCCACCCCTACCCTATGGAACAAAGTGATTGTAACCAATAAATACAGTGGATGATCAGAGCTTGGGGCCTTCACTGTCTCCTCCAAAGTAATGAGTGATGGCCCTCTTGTCCCACTATCTCTCTTAATCTGTATTTTTCTCATTCCTTTGTCTCCACCCAACACGGAGTACCCACGGGTGATGTAGGGCTGGTTCCTTACAAGTTTCTAACATATGAACTTTGTAAATACCATAGCAAAGGTGTAACTGGAAAAAGAGTACATTTAGAAGGGGAAGAATATCAGGAGCTTGGTTTAGATCATTCTCATATGCCTGAAAATGTTCAGATGTTGAGTAAGCAGTTGGGTATGTGGATCCAAAGTTTAAGAAGTGGTCTCAGTTCAATGTATTAAATTGGAAGTCATTGACATCTAGCTGGTACTTAAAGCCATGAGGCCATATGATATTACCCAAGAAGTGAGTCTAAATGGAAAAGAGTAGAGAACAACCAAAAAATGTCTTCCAGGGCATTTTAGTACCTCTTCAAAATGGTGAATGATGACGTCTGCAAAATGGAAACAATAATATTGTGCCTCATTGAGTTGTGAGGCTTCAAGAATGAATACATGGAAAAAGCACCAAGCTTGTATGTCCTAGCACATAGTGTAACTATTAAGTAAATTTAAATGAAGCCAAACTACCCTGTTGAAGGCAATAATTCTTATCAACCTGGGGCAGATAATAAGGCCTAGAAGGGTTTAGGAGTTTTTCCTGCTTAACGTCATAGTGCCAAGAAGTTTTAGAGATGAGATTTAAAACTAAGTTTTGTAACTCTAAAGCATATATTTTGTCTTTGGTTGACACATGATTTCCTGTTGATGAAAAAGTCACATACCTGTCTTCAATGAGCTTACATTTTAGTAGTAGGAGAGATAAGGCAGTGTATACATTTTAAAAGATTTAGGTGACAGTCCGAAAAGTGAGGAATCCTAAACCCTGTGTCCTGCAAGCCCTGGTTGTAGGAACCCTTGGTCTCCTATTCATGTCCAGGCTGTGGGATATGGCCCAGTCAATGCTGCCTTCTTGTGAGGTCCTCATGGTTATACATGGAGAGATGGTTGTGAAGATTCTCCCTTTCTAATTCTTAGGTTAGCTGGAATACTGGGTCTGGCATTACTCATTGTACCAGCTTGGAATTCAAGATCTGCTTTAAGTGACCACCATCAACTTCTCCTACTTAAACACAGTGCCTGGCCAGTCAAGTCTCCTTAATGGGCAAGTCTTACACTTTTTTAGCCTTTTTGAACAGTTTCTTTGCATGCTAGAGGGAAATGCCTGTGGATGAAAGCTTTTCCTTTTGCTCTAGAGATAGAGTCAGGCTGGCTTTGTGTAGGCAAAGTTGGTAAAAGCAATTCATGATTAAATGACACATTCTGAGGTCTTACAGATTCTTAGATCAGAACTAGAACCACATAGAAATGCCAATTTTGGGTCTGTGCCAGCATTTCATATGGCAACTAGCTTTCACATCTTCCTCCTTTTATTCTTCTAATAATGTGGTAGAGGTTGTGGGGCTTGTATTCATTATCAGTATGCTCATTTTAGAGTAGAGGAAACTGAAACTCAGAAAGATTCCACAACTTGCTTATGGCACCATGGCTAGGAAATGATAGACCAAACATTTGAACCCAAACTTTCAGATTCCACATTATCAACTCTCATCATAGGAACATGCTATTGATTACTCTTTGGTGATTTGCTGTCATTGCACAGCAAGGTAGTAACCAGACCTTCTGATTCCATGATCCCAGTACATAGTCTACATACTGTAGTGACACGCAATCTCTCATGATCAAAACAATCTATAAGAAGGGCTTTTCAGCCAGGCGTGGTGGCTCATGCCTGTAATCCCAGCACTTTGGGAGACCAACGTACGTGGATCACCTGAGGTCAGGGGTTCAAGACAGCCTGGCCAACAGGGTGAAATCCCATCTCTACTAAAAATACAAAAGTTAGCTGGGTGTGGTGGCATGTGCCTGTAACCCAGCTTTTTGGGAGGTTGAGGCAGGAGAATCACTTGAACCCAGGAGGGGGAGATTGCAGTGAACCACGATTACACCACTACACCCCAGCCAAGGCAATAGAGTGAGACTCCTTCAAAAACAGAAAGAAAGAAAGAAAGAAAGAAAGAAAGAAAGAAAGAAAGAAAGAAAGAAAGAAAGAAAGAAAGAAAGAAAGAAAGGAAAAGAAAGAAAGAAAGAGAGAGAGGGAGGGAGGGAGGGAGGAAGGAAGGAAGGAAGGAAGGAACAAAGGAAGGAAGGAAGAAGGAAAGAAAGAAAGAGAAAGAAAAGAAAGGAAAGAAGGAATGAGGGAAGTAAGAAAGGTGAAAGGAAGAAAGGAAGAAAGAAACAAAGAAAGGAAGGAAGGAAGAAGGGAAGGAAGGAAAGAAAGAAAAGAAAGAAATAGAGAGAGAAAGAAAGAGAGAGATGGGCTTTAAAAATTTTTTCTAATAAGCTTCCTAGGGTGGGATTTATAGTGGACTCACACGATCCTGAAATTTTCTCTACAGCAAGAAACATAATTTTGATGTTCTAGATGTTCTATTTTAGACATGCTGATTTTCAGTGGCCATAGACATTCTCCAACATCCAGAAACACTCATCTACATGATCCCACAGTACCTTTCTCAAAATGATTGATTGACTCATGGGTTTTCTTTTTCACCAAATTGAATCAGCTGTTGATTTGGCATTATTAAATGCCAGTTAAATGCCTACACATGTAACGTCTACATCTGTAATCCACCCCAGATAAAAGTTCTCAAATGTCAGTAGTCACCCACATGCTATTCAAAACCCCAAATCTACACTGGTCCCACACTTTCATGACTGCCTTTTTCACTCCCCACATAAGCATTCATTGTTTTCTAAATGTCCTTGTTATGCCAGCCAAAAATAAGTATCCACTCACAGCAACCCACTCAGAAAAAGTTTTCACTTCAATTTTATTTCAAAATGTTCAACAGGGGAATGGATATTACAGAATTTGAGACCCAGCAACTGATTGTGATAAGGCCTATTGGATTCCTTTTTTTCTTCCACATAATTGGCTAAGAAAGAAATATAAGTATTTTCCTAACTAAAAACAAGGCAATATTACTTAGAATATTCTAAGTACAGTTTGTGTTCTATAGACAAAGAACCTGCCTGGATAATGTAGAAGTTGATTTTTTTGTAGAAATTGATGGAGGATTTGCAATCCCCATATCCTGCTGGCCACTTTGTGCTCTAATATGCTTTAAAGACAGGAGAGAAAAACAGCATCCCCTCAATTAGTTCTTTCCTGCTAATATTTTATCACTGTAAAAATGGGCTAGAAAGTGGCTTTGAGCTGAAAACCTGGAACCCTACAAAGACACAACAGTACTATTCAATGTCTGCCAACTAACCTCCAAGCCTTGGAATCATCCATCTAATGAGACAAAGAAATAGCATGGCACCGAGAATGCTTTTTGGCTTGCTGGTGAATATCCTTCCTGCTCATTTGCAGTGGAAAAGGGGGCATTAAAATTACCTCTATAGGTCATTTTGTCTGGAAAAAAAGTGAATTTGTGGGAGCAAGGAAGACTAATGTTCCCTCTGCCTGCCAAACTCCCATCACACCAGCAAGCCAAGCACTCCTGAAGCCCAATGTCACAGACACTGCAAGCATCCACAACTACTTTTCTTCCCTATTTATTCTGCCTCTTTTCTTCCTTTCCTGTGTCCTGGGGCAAACATTAGCAGTTAAACTTATCCAGCTATTAAACTTTTCATTTTATGTTTTAATAAAATCATTTATTGGATAGAAACATATTTATAACAAATAATTAGTGAAAATAGGTTTCAAAAAGTAGATAATGCATGATCCCAGTGTTATTGTGGAAAAGAAAG
The DNA here is from genome assembly GCF_030222135.1 of Aotus nancymaae. NCBI lineage: Eukaryota > Metazoa > Chordata > Mammalia > Primates > Aotidae > Aotus > Aotus nancymaae. Next base: position 1,403,844 of record NW_026988460.1, read on the forward strand.
AATATCTAGAAGAATATCAAAAAATTAACAGGGATCTAATGAGACATTATGTAACCAGGAGTGATTTTAATATGCTTCTTTTGGGTTTTAATTAAATCCTTCTTAATTTTACAAAATAAACATTTGGTACTTAAAAATTACACATTATCAGGCCATTGCCATCAATTTAACAAGCATTGATCGTCTACGTACTGTGGGATCTTGTAGGGCATACTAAAATTATACAAAAGGAAAGATGGTTTCTTGTCTTCCTTGGACTTACAGTCTAGTTAGCTGGCCAGAAGACAAATAATATAGAGGGAAGCAAAATATGTGAAAGATACTTCTAATTTTTAAATAAACTTGTAAACATAGAATACTTTTAGACACACAGAAAAAGTTGAGCAGACAGAAGAGAAATTTCCCATATACTCTACACTCAGTTTTCTCTATTACCATCTTATTTTAATATAGTACATTTATCATAATTAGTGAACTAATAGTGATACATTACTATGAATTAATTCTCATCCTTTATGCAGATCTCCTTAGTTTTTTCTCTAATGTCCTTTTTCTGTTTGAGGATCCCATCCAGGATACCACATTATATTTAGTTATCATAGCTTCTTAGGGTCCTTTAGGTTGTGACAATTTGTTAGACCTCTCTTGTGTTTGAAAACCTTGATAAATTTAAGGAGTACTTGTGAGGTATTTTGCAGAGTGTTTCTCAATGAGTGGTCCACACCCAAATCTCATCTCAAATTGTGGTCACCATATGTGGAGAAAGGGACATATGGGAAGTGATTGGATCATGGGGCAGTTTCCCCCATGCTGTTATGTGACAGTGAGTGAGTTCTCATGAGAGCTGATTGTTTTCTAAGTGGTAGTTTGCCTGCTTTCTCTCTCTCTCGCTCTCTTTCTCCTGCTGCCTTGTAAAGAAGGTGTCTTGCTTTCCCTTCACCTTTCCCCATGATTGTAAGTTTCCTGAGGCCTCCCTAGCCACATGGAACTGTGACTCAATTAAACTTCTTTACAAATTATTCAGTCTCAGGGAAGTTCATTACAGCAGTGTGAACACAGACTAATACAACTTGGGATTTGTCTGCTATCTGTCTCATGATTAGATGGAGTTACTGTTTTTTTAAAAGGAAGATTACATAGACAATTTTTCACCATATGATATGCCACTTTCACCATATCATATCAAGGGTGCATATTTTCAACATGACTTAATCACTGTTGTTGTTAACCTTGGTCACCTGGCTGGCTGAGTTATTGTTTATCAGTTTTCTCCAATGTAAAGTTACTATTTTTCCTCTATCCATACTGTAAATGCATTTTGGAAGGAAGTCACTATGCATAGCTCACACTTAAGAAGTGAGGAGTAATGCTGCACCTTTTTAAGGGCACAGTATGCAAATAAATCATTTGGAATTCTTCTCATGGGAGATTTTGTTTCTCCACATTTTTTTGTCCATTCAATTACTGATGTATACTAGTATGGACTCATGAGTGTTTATTTTATATTGTGGGTCATAATCCAATACTCCTTTATTTACTTTTTTGCTCAAATTTTCTCAGCTTTGGCCACTGGGAGCTTTTTCACTACCCCTGTGACATGCCCCCAGTGTTGTGGAGGGGGTGTGTGTGTGTGTGTGTGTGTGTGTATGTGTGTGCTTTAGCGCTTCCTTTTTTTTCTGGCAGTACAACATGCTCCAGGATTATCTTGTATATTTCCTGCCTCAGTTCTAAAGTCAGCCATTTTTCCAAGGATCCCTGGTTCCTTTTGCTGGAGAATCATATTAGAAACCAAGACTTGGGCCGTAGGTGTGCTCACTGTTATTAGGGTATCATTGTTTTTAGGCTGTCTCAGCTGACAAGGTAAGGCAATATAACAGATCTACTAACCCTGCTATAAACATATAAATATTTCTATATGTAACTCTCTGTATCTATACCAGGTTAAACATACATTCATACTGATGTTGCTGAGTCTAACTGATTCTAGCCCCCTCCCCTGGTTTATTTGTAGCCTCCTACTCCAATAGTAAGAAACCAACAAAATCATCAGAACCTCTGTAAATGGAGTCAACATCTCACCCTGTTTCAAAGCTCTAGTTATTCTAATATGCTGTCAGAATTGAGAGCCACTGATCTGGTCAGATTATTCCAGTTCTCATTCCTAATGCTCCCATTCCTAGGCCTTGTCCACAAGAGGTGTTTGAAAATATCTCTTGCTTTAATGAAGTTAAGACTGAGGTTTGAGGTGATGTGAACATGCTGTGGACATGGAAAGGAAGGAAGGTAAGAATCTGAGGGTAGAAGCAGAAGATGGTGCTAGAAAAAGAAAAAAAAATTGGACAAAAGAAGAGAGGTGAAGCCACTGTCTTCATGCATATGAACTAAATGTATATAAAGGCCTTTGCTCAACATTTTGCCATCTACATAGAAGCAAGAGAAAACACAGGCTAAAATTCCAGCAAGTATGCTTAGCTATAAAGAATAATTTCTTCACTGTAAAGATATAAAAATAGAGAACAGTCTGTGAAACACTAGCCCCTGTGAATCTATTAAAAACTCCTGCAGACATTGAGACTGAATTAGGTCAGCTGAAAATCCAGTTTAGAAAGGGAGTTAGAACTGTTAAGAGAATGTTTTTCAGTCTTTCTTCTTCCAGGAAGCACTTAATACCCTACTGGATCAAGACCCTCTATTCTGGTTTGAATATGTCTTCCAAGTTCATGTGTTAGAAGCTTAATCCTCAATGCAACAGTGTTGGGAGGTGGGGTCTAATAAGAGGTGACTAGGTCATGAGGGCCCTGCCTTCAAGAATGGATTCATGTTGTTAACTTAGGAATGGGTTAGTTATTGAGAGAGTGGGTTCTTGATAAAACGATGTGTTTGCCACTCCCTTTTTCTCATGCCCCCTCAAACGATCTTGCCCATCCATATTCTCCACGGGATGATGCAGCAAGAAGGCCTTTGCCAGATGCAGGCTTCTCAACCTTGGACCTCTCAGCCTTTAGAACTGTAAGAAACAAATCTCTGTTGTTTGTAAATTATCCAGTCTGTGGTATTCTGCTACAGCAACACAGGACAGCTAAGCCACTTCCCATCCCAGCAACGTGGTCATCTACTGTGGGTTGCATTTGTAGGTAAGATGGGCAGGTGACACCAAATTCCTGCCAACATGTACCCCTTTCTTTCACATCTTCACATGCCTGTGAGCCTCACTCTATTTCCTTATTCTCCCAGGAGAACTCAGTGCACTACGTAGTGCAGGATGGGCTCACTTGGACATCTGTCTCAACTGCTGCATCTTATGTCACTCTTTCCCTTCCTCTGCAGCCACACTGATCTTTCTTCACTTCTCCAAATACCTCATGCTCTTGCTCACCATGAGATCTCTGCACAAGCGGTTTCTTCCTCCTCCTTTATCTAGTTAACTTCTTACCAACTGTTGAATCTCAGCCTAAACATTACTTCCTCAGAGAAGCCCTCCCCAACTACGTTGACTAAGTCAGTCTCCTTTGTCTATGGCTTCATAGAAACATATCCCTATCCTGCAGAGCCTATAGATATACAATTGCTAGTTTTAGTTTTTGATTCATATCTGTCTCTCCTTCCAGATTGTAAGCTCCTCTACCAAACTATAAAAGCATTGTTCTGGTTATTTATCGCTGCCTAACAAATCACCATAAAATGTAATGTAAAACAACCACCACTACCATAAATTTGCACATGAATCTGAAGTTTGGGCAGGAGTTGGTGGGGACAGCTCACCTCTGCTCCATGTGTCTTCAGCTCCACTGGAGCTAGAGGATGCACTCTGAGATGACTCCCCCACAAGGCTGGCAGGGAGTTTTGACTATCATTTTATCTGCATGTGGTGGCCTCTCCACTGGATTTCAAGAGCAAGCATCCCAATAAAAAGAAAGTAGAGGTTGCAAGTTTCCTAAGGCTTGAGACTAGAAATTGATACAACATCATTTCTGCCATATTCTATTGGTCACCAGTCAAAAACTCAGATTCAGAGAGAGGAGACATAGAGCTCCCCTTTCCCTTAATGGAAGAAGTGTAAAGGAATTTGGGGGCCATATTTTTAAAATACATAAGCATGATTTTTGTCTAGGTTCCTGTCTTGTTCTCTCCTGAACATCTAGCACGCAGTCTGGAACAGAAGAGATACCAGGCTGAATAAGGGAATACAGGAGTAGTGCTCTTTGTGTATCAGAGAGTCTGTGGTTGTCCAGGATATTTTTGAACTGACCCAAGCTTTGTGATTATCTGAACTTTGCCTACAAGCCAACATGTTACATCAAACCAATGCCTGGGTACCTCACTCAGCAGGAGGCCAATTTATTCAAGTGCACTCCTCAATTCCTGATTCTTTGTTCTATAGTTGTAAGGAAAGACGGCAAACAAGTCACTCTCACAATTAGCAAAAATGGCAATTACAGACACTTGCCTGAAAACACAGTGTACTTTAAATTAGTTACACATGACTAAGGCAAGTAATACCCACCTACAGTTGACATTCAACACCACCCACGGCAGAGCTTGCAACTGCTAATCTAAAACTACTGGGAAAATTAGCCTTGCATAAAGCTAGCCTGGGAAGAATCTACTCAGTTACGAATCCTGAAAGCAGATCCATTCATTCATTCGTTCCAACCTAGATTTCTCCTCCACTCATTGGCCTGATTATAAATGGAAAACCCTTATCGAGCACCTACTATGCATCAGGCACTGTCTTAAATGCTTTGCAAATGTTGACTCATTTCATCCTTTCCACAACCCATGAGCTGGTTTCTTTTTTTATCATCCCTCTGGTTGCAGATAGACACGAAGATGACTCCATGATCCACACCTCCTGGTATTCATGCCTTCATGTGCTCCTCTCCCCTCAAGTGTGGGCAGAATCTGTGACAAGGGGAATGATGTATGTGTAATCACATTGTACTTTTCATATGCTGAAGTCTCTCTCTTTCTGTCTCCATAGTTGGCTTTGAAGAAGAAGTTAGTTGCTAGGAGTCCCACGGCCAAAAGGAATTAAAATTTGCCAACAACCTGAGTGAGTTTGGAAGTGAACTCTCCCGAGTCGAGCCTGCAGATGAGAACCAAGCCATGGCTCACACCTTGACTTCAGCCTTGCAAGGGACCCAGCTGGGCACCAGACTCCTGGCCCACAGAAACTGAGATCATAAATGTGAGTTGCTCTACGCCACCAAGTTGTGTTAACTTTGTGATGCAGCAGTAGCTAAAAAACACCCATTTTATGGGAGGACACATGAGATATTAACTATGTTGCCCAGGGGATCCCTGGGATTTAAATTGGTTCTTCTAATCATAATAAAAGCTACCATTTCTGAGCCCTTACAGCAAGCCAGGTATTGTGCCAGGTGCTTCACCTAGGTAATTTCCTTTGATTCTCACAAACATGTTGTGAAATAGACACTACTCTCATTTTACTTTATAGCTAAGTAAACTGAAATCACAAAGGTTATTTGACCAAACTTACAGCTCTTTAGTGTTGAAACCAGGATATGAACCCAGGCAGCTTGACTCCAGAGCTCATTATTTACTCTTAACTCTGTGTTCTTTTGCTACCTGGAACAATGCAAGTAACTGTAGGTTTATTCTGATAAAATAGGAAGGCTCAGGTCTCTAACCCAGGCTAAGATTCTCAGAGCTGAAGCTAGGCAAAGAAACTGAATGGAGAGGTAAAAGTTGTGTTCTTAAATTGCAGATCCTAGAAGTAAGACTCATCAATGATGAAGCCACAGATAACAAAAGTCTGAGTTAAATATCATTATGAGCATTGTGAGGACTCTGGGAGGGGGACTTGAGAACTATGAGTAAAGCAGGACCATGAAGACAGCACCCTCATCAGGAATGTGGTCAGAGAAAGAGGGGGTACAGTAGCCCTTTTATAGGTTCAACTGCCTCCCTGCAACCCTTCAGGTACAGTCTTATGATGTAAATCTAGAAAAATTCTGCAGGTAAACTGGGCATGTTTGGGGAACCTAATCTGTTAGCCAGGAGCACCCTGTCAATTATGGATCTATGAAACAGACATGAGAACACAGCACTATACACTCAGACTTGCTAAGGTGGCCTCATACCAGCTCTTGGGCATCCTATGGCCTCGTCATTTCAGGAAAGCTGGGGAGAGAAGGCCAGGGGGAAATGACGTCTAGGGGCTGCTATAACTTGATTTAGCTTGGCCTAGATTCTTTCTGTTCTGACAATTTAATAGGCTCTGTCCCCAAAGATGAGTAACATAGTCCCTGCCCTCAAGAAACTCACATTTGAGTAGAACACATAAAAGTCAGCAAACCTCTAGAAACCAGAAGGTTTGTATAAGCTAGAGCAGAGGTCCACAAGAAATGTGATGGGAGAAACAAACTCCAAATAGCAGAACTAGGGGCAGCATTCTGCATGATTCTAGAAAAGTTGCTAAGTATTAAATAGGTAGAAGCAAAGAGAAAGGTTGTATAATGAAGGATATAGAGGTAAGAGACACCAACAGTTTTCATAGAGCAATAAGAAATAAGTTTGGCCATAGTGTGAGAAGCCAGGTAAACCAAGTAATGGGTCACAAAGGGAAAAAATAGGCTGGGGCCAGATTATCTAGGATTTGAAATGCAAAGAAAAAGAAACATTCAATCATTATTATACAGTATGAGGAGTTCTAGAATATTTCAGAAGGAAAGTATTTAAACTTGCCTGACATTTAGGGAAACATCATGTCTCCCTTATTTAATATAGTCCTGAATGAAAAGGGCATTGTTTCTTAGCAAATTCGAAGGAACACTCATCACCTGCAAGTTTCCATAAGCTAAAGACTCTTCTTATAAAATACGTATCAAAAATGTGTGTATTCCTTGAAGATCTCCAACGAATGTTAAGATACTAGAACAGCTTGGATGTCCTGCAGTAGAAAAACCTATTTAACTCTGTTTCACCCAGAGTTTTCCCAAGTATTTAATTATGAATTTCTTTCTATGCCTAAACATATTTTACCATCTCTTGTAACTGCAGGACATGTTACTACAAGGGATGCATGCTCTGTGCTCTCCAGTTTTTCTGCCAAAGAGCTTCTTAAGGTAATGCCCAAGTTCTTACTACTTCTTACAAGAAGGTTGAGGGGATGATATCTGTTTTGTGTTTAATGAGTGAGTTTGTTTAAAAGGGATGAACTGAGGATAATTCTACCAAGTGCCCTGTCATCTAAGAAAATACTTTATTGAGTCAGTCTTTTCTGCTTCAAAGAACAGGAAACTTACAGGTTTCTCTGTTGTCCCAGCTATTTGAAGGCCCCAGATGGACTTGTCTCAAAACAAGTATCAGAGCATTTCACATTAATTACAAGTGTCCATTAGAAGGCCCAGGAGTGGCTTTGCAGTCAAGTAAATGGAGCCAGAACAGATTTATAAAAGCACAGGGCCTGGTATAAATCAGACTAGAACTACCAAGGGGTCTTCATTGGGATCAGGAGCATGATTCAGCCATAAAATGATTCATAGCTTCTTCTTCCATATAAACATTTTGTGCCTCGTGGAAGGATTCTTTACCATCTATTTCAGGGAACAGACCCAGAGATACAGCACAGAAAGGGAGCATAATTTGGCTATAAAAATGTTGTAATAAGTGATTTTATATAACTGAAATGCCAGTTCCTTTACTACATCCTCCCACTCATTTTACAACCAGTTAATATTTTTCTGAACTTTTGTGTTGTATTCCACTCAGCCGCCTCTGCAATCGTTTTTGCCTATTTTTCTGCCAGAGCCACAAGAATAAAGCTGTCAGATGGTCTGTGAAGCTATTTTTCTTGTCTGGCAAATTGTCTAGAGGCAACCATAACCTCCTACCTGCTCCACTATATAAGAGAAGAAGCCTGTCTTAACAAAACAGAATTTAAATATTCTTTTGATCCATGTTATCTATAGGCATCTAGGATGAAATAAGTGAAAATATATTTCATTGGCATTTTTTTTTTACTTTGCTTCAATGGGATTAGGGTGGATATTCTTATTAAGCAGCCCTGGTGTTGACATGCTTAGAGAGATTTTATATAGCTCTCCAACAGGAATATCTCAAGATATTCGAACTGCAATAATAAATGTAGCTGCTCCTAGGGGAAGAAGGATACAGCAAGAAAGTGCCCCAGAAGAAGAAGATTAAGAACCAAAGTGAGCTAATGGTATACAGTGGTTAGGATTGGAATGTGATGAGGATTTATAGTTTCAATTAGTGCCGGAGAACAATTTTAGAAAGTTATTAGCAGCCACTGGCATTTGCAAAGATGGCTCATTTGTGTATTGCTCAAGATTAGCTGGGTCTTTCAGTTGTTTACAAACACACATGGTGGCCTGTATTGAATGTGTAGAAGTAACTACAACATTACATATTCAGAGCTCTTTAGCAGAAATGAAGCCTAGAGTTTTGGTTTCTTAGTACTCCTGTGTGGGCAAGCAAAACTCAATTTTGCAACATTTTCTTTAGTTCAAAAAAAAGGTAAGTTTCCCCACCTGCTCTAAACTCCGACATGCTATTTCAAATGAATAGCTTTCCCAATCAACAAACTCCTTCATATTTAAAATTCTTAAATGCCTCAAATACTCCATGTTGTGTTGCCTAGAATACAAACTATTCTTTTAAATCCCCCTACTGGATTGTTTTCCACTGAAACCCATAAATCTTTGCATCGGACTGGGCATATTTTTCTCTTTTAAAGCATTTGGGGCATTATTCATACAGTGCAAAAATTCTCAAATAGATTAGAATCCTGGTTGAGGCATCTGCAAACACAACAAAAGCACTCAGTCTCAGGGAGTTGAAAGCTGTGCTTGGTTTTCTTCATGTCAAAAGCCACAGAAAGTATTACATCACCTTGAGCCAATAGACCTTGACCTCAGCCTCCCACTGAGCACTGAGACAGTTTCCCCAGGCCCAGAATGTGGGAAGTACAAAGGAACCCTTCCCACACACGGTGACATTAGGATTCCTCATGGGATGACAAGGCCTTGCTCCAAGGATGACGTTTCCCACTGTAGGAGAACAGCTATTGTCTTTGATGAACTGGGTCTACATGGCTATTAAAGGTATGGTTCTGTGATCTCAAAATTCAAGTGCTTACAAAATATCCATTTCTTTATTTTCTCTATTTTGTAACCTAACTAAAGATATTTCCTTATTTGAAAAACATACATTTTAAATACAAATATATGATTTCCTTATTTGAAAAACATACATTTTAAATACAAATATATGTTTTTCTAAATCAGATGAATGTGTCTAAACCTTTGTTTCTTCAGCTAAGAAAAACTAGTGTGTGACATGGTATATGGGAGGCTTATCTGATAGAAAACAGGGCCAGGGACTGCTGACATTGACCAGTCCCATTCCACTGTGTACCTTTGAGCCTGAGTATCTTTCTATTATACTTCCTCATCAATAAATGCACTACAATGCACCCATTACCTTCTGGGCTCTTACCTCCTTGTTTCCTAACCCTCCTGTATATAAATAAATTTAATACACTCAAGTATTTACACAGGTAAAAGAAGCTGAGATCCCAAGAGGATTTTGCTTTTAGTCCTGCAAAAATCCCAAGGCAAAGAGACACCAAAGATCCAGCTTTCTATATGAGATGAGAAAGAAGATAAGATAACTCAAACATGCTAATATCTCTAAAAACTTATCCTGCCTTTAGTCTGTTACAGGTATAAAGAGTTCAGAGTTCCACTGTTCATTTTCCCTTTCCTGCCTAGAAAATAAATGTCTTTCTCTCAGTTTTGATTATCTTTGGCCTTGGCTTGGGGAGGCAGGAATTTGAGCATGTGGGACTAGATTCTAGAACCATGGGGAGATAAGGGCATGATTTTGTTGGTGGCTATGAGTATGCAGCTGTGATGCTGACTCCAGCTTTAAGGATAATGGCCTGGACATTGACCAATCAGATAGGCACCCATGAAATGAGTGCTGACTGATACAGAAATGATATTGCTATACTAGTAAATACTGGAAGACTATTAGCTCAGAAATATTTTACATGTCAGGTGATTTTACTGAGCTAATTGGAATAGCATTCTATAACCAAGCCAGGAAAGATACTGAAAAAAATATGCCTCCCAACAAGTCAGAGATATTAATATAAAATAATATGTATTGTATATGCATTTGTATGAATATTATGTATATTACTCATACACGAATACATATATACTCATACAAAAACAAATAAAAGGCCAGGTGCAGTGACTCATGCCTGTAATCCCAGCACTTTAGGAGGCTGAGGCAGGAGGATTGCTTGAGCCCAGGATTTCAAGACCAGCCTGGGAAACACAGCAAGACCTCATATCTACAAATGAAAACATTAGCTGGGCATGGTGGCATGCACCTGTGGTCCCAGCTGCTGGTCCCATGTGAGGTGAGAGGATCACTTGAGCCTGGGAGGTTGAAGCTGCAGTGAGCTGTGATTGCACCATTGTACTTCAGCCTGAGTGACAGAGCAAGACTTCCTCTCAAAAAAAGGATAATAAAATATATATTTTATTTTTATTATCACACACACACACACACACACACACACACACACTTCACACTTGTATCTATCCACAGGTAAATAACAAATAATAAGTTGACATGGCAATGGCAATTTCAAATCCATACTTCGGAAATCTGTCAACAAAAAAAGGGAGCTGAGGTTTTGATCCACCAACTCCAGTCAGCTACTAATAGAAAGCTGCTCTGGGAACACTAATTCTCTGGCACTTGCAGCCTATTCCATGAATATGCAAGCTGAATGGGCTCCCTTGACCAGAGAAAGCCCTTAAGCAGAGAGACATAGTAGCTTACAGCTGAAAGCCTTTGGGTCGGAAATGGGGAGTGCTTAGGAAATATGGGCAGGCCAACATTGTCAATGTCGGCTGCCAGAGCCAGTTGCTCCAGGCTGTCTGCCCAGATTCAAGTCTAAGGGATGGAGAAGACCCTCCCTTTCTTTTTCTTTTTTTTTTAATTGCATTTTAGGTTTTGGGGTACATGTGAAGAACATGCAAGACTGTTGCACAGGTACACACATGGCAGTGTGATTTGCTGCCTTCCTCCCCATCACCTATATCTGGCATTTCTCCCCATGCTATCTCTCCCCAACTCCCCACCCCCCGCTGTCCCTCCCCTGTTTCCCCCCGACAGACCCCAGTGTGTGATGCTCCCCTCCCTGTGTCCAACCCAAATGCCCATCAATGATAGACTGGACAGGGAAAATGTGGCACATATACACCATGAAATACGATGCAGACCCTCCCTTTCTAATAATTCAAATTAGTCTGACCAAAGTTCTGGAATGTAACTCTTATAGCTGCCAATAAGTTCAAATGCAATGCTGTGGTTAGTCAAGTCTGGGCCATGTGACACCAGCTAAACCACATGAGTAATTTACTGTATATTTCAAAATAACTAGAAGAGAGAACTGTAATATTTCCAATACGAAGAAAAGATACATATTTGAAGTGACGGATATCCCAATGACCCTAATTTGATCACTAAATACTAGATACATGTATCAAAACAAAACACATACCCCCAAAATACATACAACCATGATGTATCATTTAAAATTTTTAAAAATACATAAAAAGTAAGGAAAGCTGAAATATCTTAGAACCTCAGGTATTGGTATATTAGAAATAGGGTAGAATCAATACAAGACAGAAAAACTAAACCCAAGAAAATGTGACTCACTAATGTTGCAAATACTGAACTACAGATACAGTCTTCTAATTGCCAATCAGCCATGAGTTGAAATCTCTTGGAACACATGACTATACCTGAATCTCTAAAAGGCCAGTGGTGTGGATCACAATGTTATCTAGCCCTCTGCCTGATGTATTTTTTTTTTTTTGTCCTGGGTTTTGGCTGTAGTGGTTGGGATACCTTGGAAAGAAGAAATTCAGGGAAAAGGAGCCAAAAATTAAACCATAGAGGCAAACATCAGCCTTGTTATTCTTTCATACAATAGAAGGGTAGAAGGGTTGTAGGAAATCATTGACTTTGTCAATGGGCAGCTTAGGATGGTCGGTATAGAAGACCATCTATTTTAGATTTTACAATATAAAGGCTAAAGCGATTACAGACTAGATCTCTCTAAGATAACAAAAAATAGGGATAGAGACTTAGAACCAATGAGCATTGAAAGATGCTTGGTTATTTTATTTATATCTTAACTACTATAATATTTTATCAGTTCTATGTCTGATCAATGACAGAACAGGCTATTTTATTTCATTTAAAGTTTTATAATAAGAATTACATAACTGTAAATTAACAACAATGCAAATTCTACGTTTGCATACTTAAGATAAACTATACTGTTATCACACCAAGAGAGAATTTCCCTTTCCAACAGTTTTGACAAAAGTATTGTCCCCTCAGAGGTTCCAACCAGAACAGATGTCGACTTCAGAACCAACCACAGTGATTCTGAAGCATTCCTTTGCAGGTGGAGAGCTCAAATTGCCAGGCCACTTAGAGAAATGTTAGATGAACTTGTACCAGTATTCCTAGTCTTGCTTTGATATATGACTGCCTGGTTTTGCTTATATACAAGAAGTAGAGGAGGAAAGGATGCCACTTTACCTAAAAAAGTTTGCATTTGCCCTCATTATATGTATCAGTGTTTCATATATGATACTTCCTGATGGAAATAGCACCACTAGTTTGAGAGCTCTTGTGTTGCATTGTGATACATGGAAAGAAATGTAACTCATCTGTGGTTGCTAAAAATTTTTCATATGCATACACTGTATTTGAGGATACTATAACATGTGGGATCTGCAGAGAAGCTCCAAAAAGCTGAAATCTATTTCATGTACTCTGAATTTTAATATGCAGGGAACAGCAGGCTGTCTACCCATACAAATTGGCTTTTAAAACCAAGCATTTAATCTTAAGGCAAATAATTTGTTATTTTAATAATTAATTTAATGCCTTTAAAAAGATGGTTAGAAGCCAGTTACCAAGAGATTTAAAAAATAGCTATTTTATTGGGTTCAACTTTAAATGAAAGTTTAATGTTTAGCATTAGACAAGTGAGGATATAAATGTTTTAATAATAGGTTTAGATTATTTTGATAATAAATTCAAAAGACCATTAACGATAAGTTTGCAGCAACTGGTGAAATAAACAAGATCAAGAGAGGATTCAGAGCAGTACATGTAGAGGAATTTTCAGAAAAATGAAGAAAGAAAAATATGGAAAGGAGATGGTCAAGATGAAACAATTCTTTTCCTTGGTTTTTTGTCAAAGTTCTTTTCTATTTTTACTACAGTGTCATGAAACATGCAAAAAGATTTCAGAAAACAAAATTTCACAGTGAAATTTTAATGAGAAAAGTTTTTTGTTTTAAAAAATGTTTAAACTAGAAGAAGTAAAGAATATCAGTACCGTGGAAAGAAACTAGATAGAAATTTACAAGTACTAGATTTTAGATTTAGCTCTACCACTATCTAGATGACTTTGGATAAGTCTTAACCTTACTCTATCCCAGTTTCTTTAAAAAATGAGAGTGATGGACTTAGTAATCCTAACTGTCTCTTTGCACCTTTAATTGCGTGATTCTATGCAATACTTTTTAAAAAATGTTAATGTAAATGTTACAGCCTCCAGTAGGTTCAAGTGCAATGCTGTGGTTGAATCGTAAATTACGTGATTCTAGACAATACTTAAGTTAATGCATTAATGCATTAAAATTCCAACAGAAATCCTAAATCAGAGATCAGTAGCAATTGTAAGCATTGACATATATTCATATGAAAAATAAAACCAAGTTGAAAACATAATTGAACATTTTCTCAAGCTGGTTTCATGTTCTCCAACAGCCTGCATAGTGAGTGATGTTATTTAATAAAAATTAAATGGCAATAACAAATGTTTTTGAGTCATATTTATTTCCTTTAATAAATATAAGGAGTGTTTGAAGGCAAGAAAACAGCATTTCAACTCTGCTTCCTTTCTTCCTTTTTTCTTCCACTAAAATCTATTGAATTTCCTTTGGCTTTTTTGGAAGGCTAAAACAAACAAAATCACATCTAATTTAGATACAGCAAGCATCTTCTTTTCACAGGACTCTTTGCCTATGCACTGATTCTTTCCCTGTAGGTTAGCAGTTCAGGGAATAGTATTTATTTGTTAACTCCAGGTGCTAAACGGGTTCAGACACAAAGCACTTTATTGAAGAACCTGGATTCCATAAAAATAATCTCTGTTTTGCTTTTATATTCTGGTATTTATATATAAAAGGAGATCTGGGACTAAATTCAAAATGTTTCAACTCTATTTTAAGTAGAATGAAGTCATTGAAGATTAGAAATTGATGTTTAGGTTTCTGGTTTGTTCAAATAAATAGAGCTGCAATTCTTGAGCTGAAGGTTAGAAAAGGACCAGATCTGGGAGGACAGATGATAACTTCATCATGTTTGTGTGCTTCGGAGATGCCTTGGAGAGGGTCAAATGGAACTGCCCTAGGAGGCATAGAAGGTATGAGTCTAGGGCTTAGTAAAGAGGTTGGGTCTGGAGACATCAGTTTGGGAGCCACTGACATGTCCTTCTGGTTAATTCCAACAATGATACCATGAAAAAGAGTGAAAATAATTTAGTATGAGACAGACACCTCCCATGGTTCACCTTATGTATGCACTGCAACAATTTCATAGGTGAATAGAGTTAACTTCATTTTACAAATGAAGAAACTGAGGCTCAGAGGCAGGCAGACCAGAGGTTTTCCCATGGTGAAACATCATCTTATACTTTTTCTTAGGTCAAAATAATTAAATGTGGCTCTTCCCCCGCAATCCAGACTCCATTCTAATCAGAATAAGCAGTTGCTGGTGGAAAGTAGTCAAGGAGGAGATTTTATCTATGGTTTCTCAAAGAGGACCTGTGTGATTTCTGCTCTAGAGGATGTATGCTATCAAATAATGAGAAGAGATCAAGTTGAAGAGAAAAAAAGCCACAAGCCATCCTTTTTGCACAATCAACTATACAGTCGAACAAATTTCATATTTCTATTATTATTTCTCATCCTTATTTGAGCTTTGGCAGCCCAAGAGTTTAACTTTCTTGCAATCCTTTTTCTATTATTATCTTTCTATTTTCATTAAGTGTCTGTCACTGGACTTCTCTGTGGTCAGAATTCCAATATCTTGTGTAATTGTCAATGCTAACTTGGACTTCAGCATTATCCCACCATCATGGGTTTTTCCTTAGTGACCTGTCCAACTCTTTTTTTCTTGTCATTTCAACCTTGACACTGGAAGCCGGTCTCTCTCTCTCTCTCTCTCTCTCTCTCTCTCTCTCTCTCACACACACACACACACACACACACACACACACACACACACAGCTATTCCTGGAAACACAGGGCTGAGATTGGAGTCTGCTGGGACAAGGGAGTGAGGGACTATGCAAATTAGATAACTGTAAAGCAAATACCATAATAACTTGAAGTTTGTGCTAACACACATTTCCAAGACCCAGACAGTCCCCATGGAAACAGGACTTTGCTGTTGCAGTTACATCAGAATTCTCTTAGGTAAGTAATCAGTAATAACACACACTTCCTTTCCTCATTGTCCTTGTCACAATGGTGAATCATCAACTGCAAAGAGAGAACAAAAGAAGAGGGATGCCATTGCATTCCTATACACCAATAACAGACAAACAGAGAGCCAAATCAAGAATGAACTACCATTCACAATTGCTACAAAGAGAATAAAATACCTAGGAATACAACTAACAAAGGATGTAAAGGACCTCTTCAAGGAGAACTACAAACCACTGCTCAATGAAATAAAAGAAACAGATGGAAAAACATTCCATGTTCATGGTTAGGAAGAATTAATATCGTGAAAATGGCCATACTGCCCAAAGTAATCTATAGATTCAACGCTATCCCCATCAAGCTACCAATGACCTTCTTCACAGAACTGATTTTGGATGATAGGAAAAATGCCCTCTAGAAAACCCCAACAGCACTGGAGAGAGGCAACAATGAGTGTTTAAGCAATACGGGTTATTTAAAATAAAACAGACAACAACAAATTAGTACATTTATCTGCAGGCTGGTTAGTCATTTGCTAAAGAGGTAACAGTTCTGGTTAGCTCACTTCTAACAGTAGATATTTACTGTGCTCCAAATATCAAGGCTTTATGTTAGAGCCTGGCGAGGGGCACATCTAAGTTCTATAGAGCTTGGAGCTTATAGAATGGTGATGGGTAAGGGTGGAGTTTTTAAAACAATAATATAAAATCTTGAATACAGAATTAAGTACTGGATATTAGAAGGGCCCCAGGAAAAATGAGAAGCTTTAAAGTGTATCCTTCATTGGTGTCTTGATAAATCCACCCCTGATTTTAGAAATAGAGTGTAATAAAGAATGATAAATATAAAAATAACAATAATAGCAGCAGTAGCAGCTGCTCTATGCTCTATGCTCAGTGCCTAGCCTTGTGCTAAGCATTTAACATACATTGTTTCATAAATTAGATACTAATCTCACAACAACCCCATGAATTTGTTACCAATTTTTGCAGAGGAGGAAATTAAGGCTCAGTAACTTGTTAAAAGACATACAATGGTAAAAGTGGATTCAAAATGAGCCTTATTTTTAAAAACAAGCTCTTAACCACCAACATACAAAGCTCTCAAGAAGTTCTCAGTAGTATCATCACGACATTAAGGGAGGT
The DNA here is from genome assembly GCF_030222135.1 of Aotus nancymaae. Taxonomy (NCBI): domain Eukaryota; kingdom Metazoa; phylum Chordata; class Mammalia; order Primates; family Aotidae; genus Aotus; species Aotus nancymaae. Next base: position 1,420,576 of record NW_026988460.1, read on the forward strand.
ACCTGAGCCAGTCTTGGGAAGTTCAGAAAAACTTTTTTTCTGGGAAAGATAATACTTAAAGTGTCATTTCTCAACCCTAGCACTATTGCCATTGGGGGGCTGGATAACTGTTTGCTGTGGGAGCTGTCCTGTGCATTGTAGGATGTTTAGCAGCATCCCTGGTCTCTACCCTGACTAGATGTCAGTAGCACCCTCTCTTCAGTTCAGAATAACTAAAAATATCTCCAGACTTTACTTAATATTCCCTGTGGAGGAGGTGCAAAATCTCCCAGTTGAGAATCAACAACTTAAAGAAAGACAGCAGCCTGTAAAGGACTTGTAAATAAAGCCCCTACCTTCCAGGGACAGAACACCTGGGAAAAAGGGCGGTAGTGAGTACAGTTTCAGCAGACCTAAACATTCCTGCCTGGCAGCTCTGAAGAGAACAGCCAATTTCCCAACACAGCATTACACCTCTGATAAGGGACAGACTGCCTCCTCCAGTGGTTCCCTGTATGCTGACTGAGCGACACCTCCCAGTAAGGGCCAACAGACACCTCTTACAGGAGAGATCTGGCTGGCATCTGGTGGATACGGGACAAAGCTACCAGAGGAAGGAACAGGCAGCAATCTTTGCTGTTCTGTACTCCACTGGTGATTCCCAGGCAAGCAGGATCTGGAGTTGACTACCAGCAAACTCCAGCAGATCTGTAGCAGAGGGTCCTGTTAGAAGAAAAACTAACAAACAGAAAGAAACAGTTTCAACATCAACAAAAAGGATGTCCACTCAAAGACCCCATCCAAAGGTCACGACCTCAAAGACCAAAGGAAGATAAATTCATGAAGATGGGAAGAAACCATTGCAAAAAGGTTGAAAATTACAAAAACCAGAACACCACTTCTCCTTTAAGGGATTACAGCTCTTTTACAGCAAGGGAACAAAACTGGATGGAGAATGAGTTTGACAAACTGACAGAAGCAGGCCTCAGGAGGTTGGTAATAACAAACTTCTCTGAGCTAAAGGAGCATGTTCTAACCCAGTGCAAGGAGACTAAGAACCTTGAAAAAAGGTCAGACAAAATGCTAATTAGAATAACCAGTTTAGAGAAGAACAGAATAAATAACCTGAAGGAGCTGAAAAACACAGCACAAAAACTTTGTGAAGCATACACAAGTTTCAATAGCTGAATTGATCAAATGGAAGAAAAGATATCAGAGATTGAAGATCAACTCCATGAAATAGACTGAGATGACAAGATTAGAGAAAAAGGAGTGAAAAGAAATGAACAAAGCCTCCAAGAAATATGAGATTGCATACAAAGACCAAATCTACATTTGATTAGTGTACCTGAAAGTAAAGGGAAGAATGAAACCAAGTTGGAAAACACTCTTCAGGATATTATCCAGGAGAACCTCCCCAACCTAACAAGGTAAGCCAACATTCAAATTCAGGAAATATAGAGAATACCACAAAGATATTCCTCAAGAAGAACAACCCTAAGACACATAATTGTCAGATTCACCAAGGTTGAAATGAAGGAAAAAACGCTAAGGGCAGCCAGAGAGAAAGGTCAGGTTACCACAAGGGAAACCCATCAGACTACCAGCAGATCTCTTGGTAGAAACCCTGCAAGCCAGAAGAGAATGGGGGCTAATATTCAAAATTCTTAAAGAAAAGAATTTTCAACCCAAAATTTCATATCCAGCCAAACTAAGCTTCATAAGTGAAGGAGAAATAAAATCCTTTATGAACAAGCAAATACTGAGAGATTTTGTCACTATTAGGCCTCCCCTAAAAGAGCTCCTAGAGGAAGCACTAAGCATGGAAAAGAACAACCAGTACCAGCCACTGCAAAAATATACCAAATTGTATTGACGCTAGGAAGAAACTCCACAAACTAACAGACAAAATAACCAGCTAGCATCATAATGGCAGGATCAAATTCACAAATAACAATGTTAACCTAAATTTAAATGGGCTAAACACGCCAAATAAAAGACACAGACTGGCAAATTCGATAGAGTGAAGACCTGTCAGTGTTCTGTATTCAGGAGACCCATCTCATGTGCAAAGACATATATATGCTCAAAATAAAGATATGTAGGAATATTTACCAAGAAAATGGAAAACAAAAAAAAAGCAGAGGTTGAAATCCTAGTCTCAGATAAAACAGATTTTAAACCAAGAAAGATCAAAAGAGACAAAGAAAGGCATTACATAATGGGAAAGGGATCAATGCAAGGAGAAGAGCTAACTATCCTAATATATATGCAACCAATGCAGGAGCACCCAGATTCATAAAGCAAGTTCTTAGACAACTACAAAGAGACTTAGACTTCCACACAATAATGGTGGGAGACTTTAACACCCCACTGTCAATACTAAACAGATCAATGAGACAGAAAATTAACAAGGATATCCAGGACTTGAACTCAGCTCTGGACCAAGCAGACCTAATAGATATCTACAGAACTCTCCACCCCAAATCCACAGAATATACATTCTTGTCAGCACCACATTGCACCTATCCTAAAATTGACCACATAATTGGAAGTAAAACACTCCTCAGCAAAGGTAAAAGAATGGAAATCATAACAAACAGTCTCTCAGACCACAGTGCAATCAAATTAGAACTCAGGAAAAAGAAACTCCCTCAAAACTGCACAACTACATGGAAACTCAACAACCTGCTCCTGAATGACTACTGGATAAATAAGAAATGAAGGCAAAAATAAAGATGTTCTTCAAAACCGATGAGAACAGAGACACAATGTATCAGAAGCTCTGGAACACATTTAAAGCAGTGTGTAGAGTGTGTAGAAGGAAATTTATAGCACTAAATGCCCAAAGGAGAAAGCAGGAAAGATCTAAAACTGACACCCTAACGTCAAAAGTAAAAGAACTAGAGAAGTAAGAATAAACAAATTCGAAAGCCAGCAGAAGACAAGAAATAACTAAAGTCAGAGCAGAACTGAAGGAAATAAACAAAGAACCCTTCAAAAAATCAATGAATCCAGGAGCTGGTTTTTCAAAAAGATCAACAAACTAGATAGACTGCTAGCCAGACTAATAAAGAAGAAAAGAAAGAAGAATCAAATAGATGCAGTAAAAAACGATAAAGGCAATATCATCACCAATCCTGTAGAAATATGAACTACCATTTGGTATGTTTTATTTTTGCACATTGATTTTGTATCCTGAGACTTTGCTGAAGTTGCTTATCAGTTTCAGGAGATTTTGGGCTGAGACGATGGGGTCTTCTAGATATACAATCATGTCGTCTGCAAATAGAGCTACCATCAGAGAATACTATAAACACCTCTATGCAAATAAAACAGAAAATCTAGAAGAAATGGATAAACTCCTGGATACTTACGTTCTCCCAAGATTAAATCAGGAAGAAGTGGAATCCCTGAACAGACCAATAAAATGGTCTGAAATTGAGGTAGCAATTAATAGCCTACCAACCAAAAAAAAAAAAGTCCAGGACCAGACAGGTTCACAGCTGAATTCTACCAGAGGTACAAAGAGGAGCTGGTACCATTCCTTCTGAAACTATTCCAAACAAGAGAAAAAAGAGGGAATCCTCCCTAACTCATTTTATGAGGCCAGCATCATCCTGATACCCAAACCTGGCAGAGACACAACTGAAAGAGAAAATTTCAGGTCAATATCCATGATGAACATCAATGCGAAAAACCTCAATAAAATACTGGCAAACCAAATCCAAGAGCACATTAAGCTTATCCATCATGATCAAGTTGGCTTCATCCCAGGGATGCAAGGCTGGTTCAACATATGTAAATTAATAAATATAATCCATCACATAAACAGAACCAAAGACAAAAACCACATGATTGTCTCAACAGATGCAGAGAAGATCTTCGACAAAATTCAACAATCCTTCATGCTGAAAATTCTCAATAAACTAGGTATTGATGAAACGTATCTCAAAATAATAAGAGCTATTTATGACAAACCCACAGCCAATATCATACTGAATGGGCAAAAACTGGAAGCATTCCCTTTGAAAACTGGCACAAGACAAGGAGGCTCTCTCTCACCACTCCATTTCAACATAGTATTGGAAGTTCTGGCCACGGCAATCAGGCAAGAGAAAGAAATAAAGGGTATTCAAATAGGTAAAGAGGAAGTCAAATTGTCTCTGTTTGCAGATGACATGATTGTATATTTAGAAGATCTCATCATCCGAGCCCAAAATCTCCTTAAGTGATAAGCAACTTCGGCAAAGTCTCAGAATACAAAATCACTGTGCAAAAATCACAAACATTCCTATACACCAATAACAGACAAATGGAGAGCCAAATCATGAGTGAACTTCCATTCATAATTGCTACAAGAAGAATTAAATACCTAGGAATACAACTTATAAGGAATGTGAAGGACTTCTTCAAGGAGAACTAAAAACCACTGCTCAAGGAAATAAAAGAGGACACAAACAGATGGAAGAACATTTCATGCTCATGGTTAGAAAGAATCAATATTGGCTGGGCGTGGTGGCTCAAGCCTGTAATCCCAGCACTTTGGGAGGCCGAGGCGGGTGGATCACGAGGTCAAGAGATCGAGACCATCCTGGTCAACATGGTGAAACCCCGTCTCTACTAATACAAAAAAAAAACTAGCTGGGCATGGTGGCACGTGCCTGGAATCCCAGCTACTCAGGAGGCTGAGGCAGGAGAATTGCCTGAACCCAGGAGGCGGAGGTTGCGGTGAGCCGAGATCGCGGCATTGCACTCCAGCCTGGGTAACGAGTGAAACTCCGTCTCAAAAAAAAAAAAAAAAAAAAAAAAAAAAAGAATCAATATTGTGAAAATGGCCATACTGCCCAAAGTAATCTATAGATTCAATGCTATCCCCATCAAACCACCATTGACTTTCTTCACGGAATTTGGAAAAATCACCTTAAATTTCATATGGAACCATAAAAGCCTGCACAGCCAAGACAATTCTAAGCAAAAACAAACAAACAAAACACACAAACACACACAAAAACAAAGCTGGAGGCATCATGCTACCTGACTTCAAACTATACCACAAGGCTACAGTAACAAAAACAGCATGGTACTGGTACCAAAACAGATATGTAGACCAATGGAACAGAACAGAGGCCTCAAAAATAATGCTACACACCTACAACCATCTGATCTTTGACAAACCTGACAAAAACAAGCAATGGGGAAAGGATTCCCTATTTAATAAATGGTATTGGGAAAACTGGCTAGCCATATGCAGAAAGCTGAAACTGGATCCCTTCCTGACACCTTATATAAAAATTAACTCAAGATGGATTAAAGATTTAAATTTAAGACCTAAAACCATACAAACCCTAGAAGAAAACCTACGCAATACCATTCAGGATAAAGGCATGGGCAAAGACTTCATGACTAAAACACCAAAAACAATGGCAACAAAAGCCAAAATTGACAAGTGGGATCTAATTAAACTAAAGAGCTTCTGCACAGCAAAAGAAACAATCATTAGAGTGAACAGGCAATCTATACAATGGAAGAAAATTTTTGCAGTCCACCCATTTGGCAAAGGGCTAATATCCAGAATCTACAAAGAACTTAAACAAATTTACATGGAAAAAACTAAACAACCTAATCAAAAAGTGACCTTTTTGATTTTCAAAAGGAGACCTTTATGCAGCCAACAAACCTATGAATAAAAGCTCATCATCAGTAGTCACTAGAGAAATGCAAATTAAAACCACAGTGAGATACCATCTCACACCAGTTAGAATGGCAATCATTAAAAAGTCAGGAGACAACAGATGCTGGAGAGGATGTGGAGAAATAGGAACACTTTTACACTGTTGGTGGGAGTGTAAATTAGTTCAACCATTGTGGAAGACAGTGTGGCTATTCCTCAAGATCTAGAACCAGAAATACCATTTGAACCAGTAATCCCATTACTGGATATATACCCAAATAATTATAAATCATTCTATTATAAAGACACATGCACACATATGTTTATTGCAGCATTGTTCACAATTGCAAAGACTTGAAACCAACCCAAATGCCCATCAGTTATAGACTGAACAAAAAAATGTACCACATATACACCATGGAAGACTACGCAGCCATACAAAAGGATGAGTTCATGTCCTTTGCAGAGACATGGATGAAACTGGAAACCATAATTCTCAGCAAACTAACACAAGAACAGAAAACCAAACACCACATGTTCTCACTCATAAGTGGGAGTTGAACAATAAGAACACATGGACACAGGGAGGGGAACATCACATACTGGGAACAGTCAGGGGATTGGGAGATAGGAGAGGAATAGCATTAGGAGAAATAACTAATATAGGTGATGGGGTGATGGAAGCAGCCAATCACCATGGCACATGTATATCTATGTAACAAACCTGCATGTTCTGCACATGTATCCCAGAACTTAAAGTACAATAATAATAATAATAATAATAATAATAATAAAGAATGAGTAAGAGGTAGCTAGATGAGAAAGTGGCAAGGGTTGTCGGGGAGAGGGGCACTTTAGAAACAAGGTGCAGCAAAAACAAAGGGAGAGTAGTAAGAAATAGCATGACAGGCATGGAGGGTACCTGTCAGGATGCTACTTGAGGCTACTGCCAGGTGGAGGATTTGTTGGTGGCAAAGTAGGGAGGTAATTACACAGGGAATTGCATTACATGCTAAGCAGTTAAAGTTTTATTTTATAAGAAAAAATAGCAAACATAAAATTCTCATAACACCTGATAGGGACAGGATCACAGGTGTATTTTTCAACTATTATTCTCATTCCTTTTAGATAATGTAACTGATGGGGACAAGGTCAGTTCAGTTAGATTTGCCCTGCCCTTCCCTGCCCTGCCCTTCCTTTCCTTTTTCCTTTCCTTTCCTTTCTTTTCCTTTTTTTCCTCCCCCTCCCCCTCCCCTCCCCATCCCCCTCCCCTCCCCTCCCCTCCCCTCCCCTCTCCTTCCTTTCCTTTCCTTTCGTTTCCCTTCCTTGGGACAAGTCCAGTTCAGTTATATTTGCCCTTTCCTTTCCTTTTTCCTTTCTTTCCTCTCCTTTTTCTCCTTTCTCTTTTCTCCTCTTTCCTTTCCTTTTCTTTTTCCTTTCTCCTTTTTCCTTTCCTTTCCTTTTTTTTTGAGATAGGTTCTTGCTCTGTTGCCTATCCTGGAGTGTGGTGGTGCAATCATGGCTCACTGCAGCCTCCACTTACAACCCCTGGACTCAAGCAATCCTCCCATCTGAGCCTTATGAGTAGCTAGGACTATAGGCACTTGGTACCACACCTGGCTAATTTTTCTTATCATAGGATCTTGCTATGTTGACCACGCTGTCTCACACTTCTGGCCCCAAGTGATTTTCCCACCTCTGCCTTCCAAAGTGCTGAGACTACAGTCCAGCTCTCCACGATCTCTAGATACTATTCAAAAGTCCTAGAGAGATGAATGCATGGATGGCTTAATGACAACTCACTTTCATCTCTGGAAGAAGGAACTCAGTACAGCCCTACCAGAAGGTGAGATGGCAATGCCATCTTCAGACTTGAGTATTGGGGAAGGCTTTTCTGCTAACCAACAGCATCTGTTTTATAAGAGAAACACGGCACAGAGCAGATGAAGGCAGCCATGGAAAAACTGTATGAAGTATCCACTCTGTTGATCTTTGCTTAAAATACAGAAGGGAAGTAAAGAATCAAAAATGTGTCTACGAGCATCCCACCTGGCTTACCTCCAGATTGAACAACTTGAATGGTAAGAGCAGCATTTTGATAGTATGGCAGACATTGCTCATTGCCCACCCAGACCATTCTCCCCTTTGTCTTTACTAACAACATCCTGATTTTGTGTAGGCAACAATGCTCCCAGCTAAAATTATCTATTTTGCCAGACTCCCATGCAGTTAGAGGTGACCCAGTTACCCTGACAAATAAGATGCATTCAGGCATTACTGGATTGGGCTTCCAAAAAAGCTTTCAAAAGGGGCAAGCTCAAGTGCATAACCCTTTGGGCTTTTGAATCTCCTTACCTGGAAATGAGACCTAAAGCTACAAATGAAACAACTATCTTGTTACCATGAGATGACTATCATGAAGATGAAAGCCTCCACTACAAAAAGGTGGAAAGAAAAGTTGGAAAGAGGTGGAGAGACTAATAGTACGGAGCAATGTCTGCCATACTATCAAAATGCTGCTCTTACCATTCCTCGATGTATCAGTGCTGCACTGTCTCCCTCGAAATGTCTCAATCGTTTTATGCAGCTGGGCAAATTCATGATCTCAAACAGCAACTCAAGCAACTCCAGGAAGAAAAAAAAATCCACCACAGGAGATACCTAGAAGAATCCTGGTGATACTTATGGTGCTACAAGAAAAAAAAATAATCCTAGCACCCAAGAAGAAGCAATTAAACCTCATTTTTCATGTAAATTTCTACTTCTGTTTGGATCAAGCATTTGAATTGCCTGATAAAATTTTTTGAGTGCCACCAAGAAAAGTATTATCAATCAAGAATGCACCGGAAAGAAAGCAGCAGAAAGGTTACAAACAGCTTTTCTATACCCTTGTCCAATGTTTACCAGAAAAAGCAGCACAAATTAACACAAGCAAAAATTTTAGTTAAAAATAAAGCAATTCAACTCTGATTCCTGAGACATATAACACAGGACATCTATCAACCCATTTATCCTCATCCAACTCAAATGGTTACCAAACCCTAAAATTAGCAGGGCATGTTGAGAAGATATCTTACTCTTAAATACAGATCTATTGACATGTCAGTAGCATTTTCCTTTGCAAGTTATAAAATTTCCTTTCCCCAGTCTTCAAATAGGGACTTCCCCTTCTCCAAAATCTCTTTTGTCACCAACTGCCCTAACCCACCAATCAGGGAAGCAAATTTCAGTTCATAAAAGAAAACCATGGGTGACCTACTGAGTACCATAGTTTCATTTCCATAACAAAGACTGATATGCAACCCATGCCCAAAGTCTGGAACAGCTATGAATAACTGTGGCTGAATAGTCTATTTGCTATTGGGATTAAAATCAAACTCTATGTTTGAACTTGAGATACAAGGACTTTCATATTGTAATACATAAAACCCAGGTAGTAAGTTTGAATTGTCTGCATTTATTCTCCATGGGTAATAAAAACTCATTGTTTCTCAATGTTTGCGTAACTAAACTTTATCAGCTGGAGCTAATGTTTAATTCAGAAATTTGAGCTGTCTGTCAAGCAATACCTGGTGAAAAGAAATCTGGAGGGTTCTTTTTTTTGTGCATAAATGAAAATGTTGATTCTAAAATGCACATGGAATTGCAAAAACCCTGAACAGTCAAAATAATCTTGAAAACAAAAACACAAGTTTATACGTCACATTTTCTGATTTCAAAATTTATTGTAAAGTCATAGCAATCAAAAATGTGCTACTGACGATGACAGACATGTAGATCATGAGATAGAATTGAGAGTCCAGGGATAAACCTTTGCATCTATGGTTGGTTGATTTTTGACAAAGGTCCAAGTCTGTTAAATGAAAAAAGAACTATTTCTTCAACAGTTGCACCTGGGACAACTGTATATATGCAAAATGGGACTCTTATCTCACACCATATAGAAATTAATGCTAAGTAGATAAATAACCTAAAGAAGTAAAATCATAAAACTTTTAGAATAAAATCTAGAGATAGGTCTTCAGGATCTTGGATTTGGAATTTTTTTTTTTTTGCCATCTTGTTCTGTAAATAACATCAAAAATACAAGGCATGAAATAAAAATAAATAAATTGAACTACATCAAATTAATGTTTTGTATATCAGAGGACACTGTTATGAAAAGCCACCAGAAAAAAATAATATGCATTTAATGATGTATTTAAGAAACAATTGAAATGTTGAACATTTTGGACAAAAACTGTGGCATGAATCTTTTCACAATAATGAGAAGAAAGTCTGTTAAAGTTAACTCTAAGAATGGTGAATTTTTTTTTTGAAGGAGAGGAAGAAAAAGGAAGAGAAAGAGGGAGAGAGAATGGGAGTATTGCTTTATTGCCCAGGCTAGAATGCAGTCTAAAAATGGGAATTGAAAACCTCTTTTATGTCAATAATTGCGCTTAACAATGGAAATCTGGAAGGTTCTTGACAGGCCCTCTTGAATATAGAAATTTAATGAATTAGTCTCACTAATTCATTGGTGAGGAACAATAAACCAGCATGCATCAGTGGCTACATGGTAGAAGAGGGCATGAGGAAGTAAAAATAATTTTCTTAGTATGGATGCACAAAAATTCTTAATACAAAAAATTATTAATTATCATTCTTCAACAGTAGCCTAGGGAATCCATAGATTGGAGGAGCAGAATGGGCAAAATGTAAAAAAATATTGGGATTGCATCATAATGGTATGGGATTGTACAAGTTATTTGGACGTGAACAGCCTCTCAAGAAGACTCTCAAGAAGAACACGCATTTTAAATGTCTGTAGTCTTCATTTATTTTTTCTTTTTTTAACCTTCATTAGATATTTGCAGTGTTAACATGGAACAAAACTGTGGCATATTCTCCACAAAATACTCAGTTAAAAAAATTTCTTTTTAAAAAGATTTTCCATCACTTTTCTTAAAGTTATAAATATTCCCCATCCAGTACCCCCTTTTCACTGTATCCCACTGGAAATACTGCAGGTTCTCTGGCATTAGATAAATGACCATTGGTTTTACAGTACAAAAATTATATTACTTTTGATTTGATCCTAAGTCAGGTAGAATGTTGCTTTAAATTTGAACCCTTACTAAAACACAGAGCACATAAAAAGTCTTTGTTCATGAAGATTTATGATAGTCCAGGTATCAATATACCTAAGTAAAATGGACACAAACTATAAGGAATACCTTTCATAACTGGAAATCTAGATATAATTTGTACTGCAGGCATAGTGTGATCAAGGCTCTGGCTCATTTTCTTTGGGTTTCTCCTGCCATTGCTTTTGTCTATGAAAGATTTGTCCTTAGGTAACTTCCTCGTCTGCAGTACAGCTATCAGTATGAACTGGGGTAATATAAGAAAGTAGAACTTCTTCCCAACCCTAAAAACCTTCCGCTGGTTGAACTGGTTGGGAAAAATGACTCTGCTTAGGCTTCTGGATCAATCACAGGAAAAAGCTTTCCTAGTCTTGGCTAGTCAGGATATACTCTTGGTGCTTGGGATAGAACTAGTTTCTGGGACATCATATGGTATTGTAGGGAGAAGGGTGGTACTGAGAGTTAAAGAGAGGAGGAAGCAAGAAATGACTGCTAGAGAGGTAGTCAATAGTCTACTGCACCCTGCATTAATGAGATTCTAGAAAGAGTCCAAACGTGAAACAGATGAGAGACAGGGTCGTCTGTCTCTTGGTGGAGCATTTCTAAGACAGACCCATATTTGTGAATTATTTTTTTATTTTTTTAAGAGACACAGATCTTGCTCTGTTGGCCAGGTTGGAATGCAGTGGAAGGATGACAGTTCACTGCAGCCTCAAACTTCTGGGCTCAAGTGATCCTCTCACCTTGGCGTCCTAAATTGCTGTGACTATTTGGGTGCATGCCACCAGGCCTGGCTAGTTTTTAAAATTTTTGTGGACATGGGGTCTCACTGTGTTGCACAGGCTCATTTCATACTCCTGGCGTCAAGCGCTCCTCCTGCCTTGGCCTCCCAAAGTACTGGAATTACAGGCGTGTGCCACCATAACTCACCCATTTATGAATTTTAATAGATGATTGGTCAAGAAATCAAAGTAAAGGAAGAATAATGTAATATTTAGCTCTATGAGTAGCCATTACTGGTTAGGAAGAAAACCTGAATGTGAGTGGGATGGTGATTTCTTATGTCATGTAGAACTCAAGATGTTCACATTTCTCAGGAAACCATAAATTCCTATGGCTGAGGAAGTACTTGAAACATTAGGTTCAGCCTCTGCCTCCAGGTAGGCAGGGAGGTAAATGTCTAAACTTGTAATTTCCAGGCCTTTACAGAGATCTTGCCATGCTTTCATGGGTTTTTTCATAGGTTAAATTCTTAACAGAAAAATTAAAGGGTCAAAGAATGTTTCCATTTAAACATCTGATAACTATTGCCAAAATATGCTGGGAAATGTCATGCCAATGTACACTGTCCACCACAGTATTTTAAAGTACAAATTTCAGATTTTTGCCAGCATTTAGATGTTATCAAATCTTAAATTCCTACTAATCTGATAAATAAAAATAAGTAATGTTTTAAGTATCTTTAAATACAAGAAAGGCTGAATTTCTTTTTATATTTTATTAAATCTTAATTTGCATTTAATTATCATTAGAGTGGTGATTTATCATACGTTTATACTAACCATTTGCAGCAGAATTAATTGTGTTTTATAATATCCTCTGTAAGAGCAAGGAGTTAATATTAAGGGACATCTTAGAGCAGAACCATTTTTAGAGTGCCAAGTAGTTTTGCTAGCTAGTTTGTAATTTATCAGTTTTATTTGACCTGGGGATACTGAGGAGGCCAAGCATGGGTTCTACAGTATTTGCTCTAAATATAATTTATCTTAGCCAGTCTTTTGATAAGAGCTCATTATTCTCTGATGAAGTCTACATCAATGATCATGGGATGATGGGACTACTCTTATGTTAAGGTTGATACTTTTTGAGTGTGAAATGTAAGAAACTTTGTTTAAAACATTGGCTAGAAGACCTCTCCATCTTCCTATGAGAGAGACAACAGCATGAGTATTGGGTTAAAAGGCAATCAAGCAATCAGGTTAACAGCATAAATTAAATAGAATCATCTAATGGGGGCAGTTCCTCCATTTCCATTTCCATTTCTCCTGTCTTTGTGCTCTTCCCCACAGCCAAAGGTCCATTCATTCTGTGCCCTCCCTAACTCACTAAGCCTCAGGCTCCCAACCCGTGGGGAATAACTATAACAGCCAAACTCTCTCCTGCCTCCAGGCCTTTTCATTTGCTATCCCTTCGCCTCAACCCTAGCCTTCTTTCAGGGCTCTCAGCAAGGCTTTTTCTCTTCCAGTATCTACTGGAAGGTCATCTCCTCAGAGGTGGCCTCAGCTGTCTTTTACTACAAGACTCTATTTCTTTCTTTCCTGGTCCTTATCACAATTAACTTAATGGTATAATTTTTTAAATGTAAAATGGAATCTTTTAAAAAATAATTATTTTGCTTGTTTACTTTTGTACTTTATAAAAAATAGGCTCCAAGAGAAGTAGGATCTTGATTATCTAATTTGCATTAAATTTGTAAAATGTCTCTGTTTTGTGCTTGAGCAATGGAAACATTCTGAGGCCTCCATGGGAATCAAATGATGGAAATACACTTCCCTAGGCTTCAGTAGGATGGATTACAAAGTCAAGGCTTCATTCCGTGATGCTGCTGAACAAAATAGTATTTACAAAAATTCACAACTCCCCACCCTCCCCTAAAAAAACCTGCAATTATAAGCACTATTGAGACTGTTTCAAGTTGAAAGTGTACTTGCCATCAATTTAGCTTGTGTTACAGTAACACTTTTAACCAGAGCTCTAATTATGCTCATGGTATGAATAGTTACATCAGCTTATACTGACACTTGATTGCTCAGTTCATCATTACCAAATGTCTATAAAAATGAACTAGAAGCTGGAAGCATATCTTTGACTCACTCTCTTGCTTAATTACATTTATGAAGAGAAGCAATTGGTCACATATATTACCCATGGTTTAGAAGTTTCCATTTAACAATATTTGTCACACAAGAATAGCACTGGCAAAAGGAAAGGCAAAACCAACACTATACTTTCATTATGTGTATATATATATATATAGTTGTATACCCTAACTATACATATATATGTGTGTATATATATAGTATACTTAAAGACATTTTATATGTACTTTTCATGTGTTTTACATATAAGTATACATTTTATGTATTTTTATTTGCATACAAGTATATATGTATACAAAGAATATGTAATATCTATTTATGTTATGTATATTTACACAAAATGCATTATTTTTATATACATAAAGAACAATTTGCCTGACCCATTAAATGCAAAATGTCCAAAGTAGTGACTATTCGGGTATAACCTAGACATCATTTTTCATATATTATACAGTCATGCATTATAAATATTCCTTTTTATTTGTTATCTCTCAGGTAGTTGTCATGATTAAATTAAATAGACATTTTCTACTCATGAGAAAAGGAAATCTGAGTTCTTTAAAGAATAATTCTAACTGGAATCTTATTCTTTCTGATATTCTCCCTATTTGTGTGTCTGATTTCTCCTCCTCCTCCTTCTTCTTCTATTTTGAGACAGAGGCTCACTCTGTTTCCCAGAATGAAGTGCAGTGGCTTGATCCTGGCTCACTGCAACATCTGCCTTCCAGGTTCAAGCAGTTCTCCTGCCTTGGCCCCCTGAGTAGCTGGGACTACAGGTATGTACCACCACGCCTGGCTAATTTTTATATTTTTAGTAGTTTATATTTATATTTATATTTATATTTATATTTATATTTATATTAGTAGTAGTTTTGCTATGTTGGCCAGGCTGGTCTCACATTTCTGACCTCAGATGATCCTCCTGACTTGGCCTCCCAAAGTTACTTTACTTTATAAAGCATAAAAATACCACTTCTCTGAGGTGGGGAAGGTACTTGCTATTTAGAAAACATCAGAAAATATCCTCCTGAAAAGTATTCTTACTGTCTGATAATTATTCAATCATAACTCAGTTGCTTTATGCCTACAATATGAGGAATACTTATGACAGAATATTTTGGTCTCTATTATAGCTCTATTACTATGGCTGACTAATGCCAGAGTCGGAGACAAGAGAGGGAAGCGTCATTGTTTAGCATATTTCTTCCCAGAGCTAGTCTCTGGCATTCAAATTTCTAAAAGTTGGGCTTCCAGACCATTGCAGACATCATTAATAACCAGACAGAACTTATGGACCTTTCCCCAAAAGGCCTCTATTAGAATGGATTCGATATATGGCCTCAGCTATGTTAGAGTACTGAAGTCTGTGGAGACGGGCAGTGAGCATCCTTAATAATCTCTTTGCTGTACATGCTGGAAGCATGGATCCTGGAAGCATGGTGTTAGGGTTACAAAACAAGAAACAGAGAGACCCTTTTAAAAACCACCCCCAAGATATGCAACCATACCCAGCAGCTGAATTTGACCAACTCCATTAACAAGGACTGGTGGTGTTGCCCACTACCATCAGTTATTCATGTTTACCCAGGCAAGGAGACTCGGATCAACAACCTGTTCATTGCCTGACCCCAAAGTGTATCCTCTGCCTCTAAGCGTTTTGGGTGAAAAGGCCTTGGGGCCTAAGAAAAGCTTCCAGGGAAACTCATGTTTCTCAAAGTGACTATGTCAATCTTGGTAAGAATTGGGAAGCAGTATGTCCCACTCTAATCTCAGGGTAGCCAAGGTGAAAGGGAAGTCTCTATCAGACAACAGAGAAACTGTCTTCTACTCTTTGCCAAATACAAAAGATGCTTTCTCAAAGGTTCAACACCACTCTTCAAAGTTCTCACTTCTTTCGAACCTGCTTTATTCATTTGAACTTAGTATCAAAGCATCCTCATTTGCATAGTACCAGGTACTTGTTGGAATAACATCCAGTTTTTAAATAACAGCCATGACATGGATCAGAAATCAAACTAGAAATCCCACAGGACTACAGAGAACTGAAAAATGCTTCCTCTTCCCAACACCCCACTCTACAGCCATTCTGACATGTGGTGTTTTGGTACATAATAATGGGATGTGCTGAGTCTCATTCATATTAGTTTGGCCCTCAATATGAATACAAGTATGAGTGAAATGTGTACGTATATTGAACGAGAGGAATAAGCCACATAAATCCCTCAATGTTGCCTTCAATCCATGTGATGCTTTTCTTGCAGCTGGCACTGCAGTCAAGAAAGTCCTTTTGTTTGTTTACTGAAACATAAATCTGCCAGAAGAGCCTAACTCTAAATTACTGTTGCATTTCTGATGGAAAGCTGCCATATAATTTAAATTCCAACAGCTATACAGCTTCTCATATTTCTTATTTGTAACTTGCCACCTCACAGACAAAGTGCATTGCACTATCATTTTAATAAATAGTCTTTGAGCAAAAGGTGTTTTTCTTTGTTCAAATTCCATCTGGTTTTTTTTTTCTCTCTTTACTGACACATCCTGAGATTCAATAAAGGGTTTGAAAAGTCATTTCATTTCAAAGGTAGCCATTACATTTCAACAGCCAATAAATCAAATGACCAAATAGAAGGATGTCTTCAAACCACCAGAGGAGGTGAGTGAGTGACAATTCTGGTTTGTCACTTCCTCTGAAGGGAAAGGATGTTGTTGATTTCTCTTGTTCAGCCACTTAGTTGTGAGTAAACATTATTTTTGAGAAAATCAGTTTTCATATCAGCGAAGTATCTTCCCCACAAGGGTAGATAATTACCTAGTACATTTGTGAAAATAGAGTCTATCTTCACGATAGAGATGGTACTTAGATACGGATTGAGCCCAATTGGATTCACCATCTGAGCTATGAAGAAATGAATATCATGCAACTTTTAATTTTGTATGAAACAAAAAGATTAAACTGTCAATATTACGATGAGCTGCCGTGACGAGCCCTGTGATAGAACTACACTCTCAGAGCTGCTTCTAATGATATGTATGCAAGGCATAGATTTTTTCTGATAATGCATGTAATTAGAGTACAGAACAAAATGTTCTGTTCAAATTCATGACATGCCCAACTAATAATGGAAGAGAAAATAAGCCCCTTACTATTTATTTGCATGAAAAAGCTTCAATATAGGATATACTTTAGAGAAATTAGTTTTTAATCTAGGTGACTAGATGAGATTTTGACCCTGAACTGTTTTCTGAGTTGACCAGTGAGAATTTATGCAGAAATAAGACTGTGATGCTTATAAACCAGACAGGCATTGCTTTTCTTAATTAATTCCTGAATGTCTTATATAGTCAAGAGAAGCAGAAAATTGGTCCTTTAAAAAGCTCACCTTATGAGAATTTGCTTTTATGAAATATAATCAGCAAAAGCTGATAGGCATCTCAGCGGGAATATATTCTTTTTAAATGTAGACATTCAAGCAGTTAGATACATTGATTCAGCAGTGATGGTTCTCCACTGACCTGTATAAAACAGAAATCTTTGGTTGTACATTGTTATGAATATATTTGGTAGGCCTCTTGCTATCATCGTACCAGCTCTTCAGAGTGAATTATGGATCCCACAATGGGCACTTGAAAGATGGCTTTATGTCAACTCCTGTGTTTATTTTTTCATGATAAAGGTTAGTGTCACATCCATTGGATAGATGCACGAAATTACTTTTAAGAGGTTTTTTTTTTACCCTCATTTTTAAAAACAATGGCTGATATCAACAGTATCCAGGTAACAGATCATGTAACAGCAGGAATCTATACTTACAATGCAATGGAAAGTAGCTAAGCATGAGATAAAAGGCAAAGGCCTCATGTACATTTCAGCACGACTTAACACAGTAGTGAGTAACAGCAGCTGTCATATTCCTCATGCAGATATGAAATATAAAAGCAGTCTGGCCCATATTAGTAAAAGGCACCAAGATCCACTTGGATGCCTAAGCCAGAAAGAGAGAAGTCATCATTGCTTCCTTCCTTTATCTTTCCTTCCACTTCCAAGCCATCAACAACTTTTATCAATTTTCTTTTCCAACTTATATCACAGATTTTTCCCTTCTTTTTGGCTCAGACTATCATTTCTGATTGCCTAATCTTCTAAAAGTTGATTTTGTTGTTAGCTCTCTATCCTTGGCCTCCTCTAATCCATCTTTCACAAGGCACACAAATCATCAGATTATACTGATCTAGCTTAAAACCCTCAGTGGCTTCCTCGTGCATTTAGAAGAAATCCAAATGCATGAAACTCAGATCCTTATGATCTAACCTCTTCTTCTGTGTCTCACATCATTTCCTATGGAGCCAACAACATCATAGCCATAATCCTCAGCCATCTTCAATTTCTTTCCTATTTCTAGGAATGCTGTTTCCTTTGCCTGGATCATTACTGATCCTGCTCCTTCCTCATATCTCAGCTAAAATAGCCTCTCTTCTTGGTTGTAGTATCTGGAGTAATTTGCCCTACTCAGGTGTTGCCTTTGTTGTACTTACAAAAATCTGTAATTATTTTGGGTGTGAACCTCTTTATTTGTCCAACTTCCTATGACAATTAAGGCAGAGACACTATCTGTCTTGGTTGGTATCACATCCAGCTATCTACAAGTTCTCCATCAAAATTGGCTGGATGAATAGATAAACATGTTACAATAGCACTTTCATATAGAGAGACCGCTGAAATGTAGAGATGAAGATAAACTCCAGAGGAAGGAAACTGTCTGTCCTTGATTTGTTTTTCTGTCCTGGAATCATAGATTTCCTGGACCTGAATATTAAATGTGTAGTTATATATATACTTTTCACAAGGAAAAGGTGGAGGAATGAATACTTTCACATATTGCAATCATAAAGCTTGCGTAAAGTGTCTATTTTGGCTGGCCACGGTGGCTCATGCCTGTAATCCCAGCACTTTGGGAGGCCAAGGCGGGCGGATCACCAGAGGTCAGGACTTCAAGACCATCCTGGCCAATACGGTGAAATCCCATCTCTACTAAAAGTACAAAAGTTAGCCGGGTATGGTGGCAGGTGTCTGTACTCCCAGATACTCAGGAGGCTGAGGCAAGAGAATTGCTTGAACCCAGGAGGCAGAGATTGCAGTGAGCTGAGATGGTGTCACTGCACTCCAGTCTGAGTGACAAGAGCGAGACTCTGTCTCAAACAAACAAACAAAAACAAAAAATGTGTATATTATTTGTGAGTGATTGAGCCACCCTCTTGGAAGCTTTGCTATCTCTTTTGGGCCACTTAAGTAACAAAGATACTAAAGTTGTTAATGCATCCCCAAGTACTGCATTTATTGCCAAAGCACATGTACTCTGGTTATAGCCACTTATGTGTATTCACTGTACAGAATAAGTGTAGCAGGCTTGTAAAGAAGTAAAAAAGTTCTCAGCTGACATTATCAAATATTTTGTAAATCAAGGTACAAAAAGGAAGTCAAAGAAACCATGTTATAAAAATATGTAAGAAAAATAAAAGATGTCAACACATTTATGTTTTGAGTGGAGAAAATATTTTACAATGTTCTTGTATTTTAAGTATTATTTTCTTATAATTATTCATTGCCCAAAGAAAATTCAGAAAGCAAGTAAAAAATAGTTAATGAACAAACTACAATTGTACTTACTAAACTGACATAATTGTCAAAGGTATACATTTCATCCCATATAATATAAACATTAAAATGTGGCAAATATAAACATATTAAGGAATATAACCAAATCGTATATAAATTTTAAGAAAAAATGGTAAAAATAATATAAAAAGTTGATTTGAAGACATATATCTAACTTTAATGGTTATGAGTATAATGTTCTCTGCAATTAGGGATAACTTAAAGGCAATTTTTATAAACATAGCTAAAATGTAAGTTAGTGTAACATTCATTTTCATAAACCATGAACAAGCACTGTCAAATGTAATTCACCTAGTCAAATAAATTAGTCTACCCAGTTACAGTTAGGCACTAGGGAGATTCTGACCTCATCGGGTAGAAGGGCTCATCCCTCCAGAAAACACTGTCCATCCCACATTGAAGGGATTCTGACCACTCAGATGTAAAATAACCTGGCAAGTCAGGCATAGAGGCATGGCCTCTATGGCTTACCCTCTGGTGTAAGTCCCTAGCTGAGTGGACACAGTTACACTGGAACACATGTGAGGTCCATGAACTTGTGGGTCCATATGCACATCTGCATGTGCACACATTTTACTATAGCTAATGCACTGGGGGCAATATAGCAATACTACAAAACTCAAGACTCTTATAGCAATAGGGGAAGTGGGAATCTATGTTTCTAAAATCAGAAAGATCCTTACTAATTGCCCCTCCAAAGGAAAGTGATAAAAAGTCAGCCTATGTCTTTAGCTCAGGCAAACAAACAAACAAACAAACAAAAACCACTACAGACACAAAGATCTGATGAAGAGAGACAGAAAGCTACAGGACCAAGCAATCAGAAGAAGGCCTTCTGCAGGGGAGTCACAAAAGTACCATCTTTTAAATATTAGACAGAAAATCCTTCTACTTAAAAAGTAGAACAAGCATGGCAGACACTTAAAGGAGATTAGAGCTCCTGGCCAAAGGTTTTCAGCAGCTGCTAAGAGAGCAAAAGAAAAAATACTACAGTCTTATTATAACCACATATGCACACATACATGCACACAGTGCATATATACCCATGCAGACATGCAAACACATGCCCACTGTCTTAGTTCATTTAGGCTGTTACAACAGAATACCACAGACTGAGTGACTTACAAGTAACAGAAACTTATTTCTCATAGTTCTGGAGGCTGGCAAGTCTAAGATCTAGGGACCAGCAGATTGGGTGTCTGGTGAGGGCTTGCTCCCTAGATGACAGTCTTTTCACTGTAACTTCAGACAGCAGAAGAGGAAAGAGAGATCTCTCTGGAGTCCCTTTTATAAGGGTACTAATGCCATTCATAATCATACTGAATCCATCCTCAAATCTCAATCCACTTCACTGGCCCCTGTGGGAATCTGAATTAAGTAGAGCCTAAGACAGGAATCAGATGCATACGATTGACTGAGTAGATGTTTTTGATAAAGGGAGCCAGGGAGCAGGACAGAATAGGACCAAGCAAGGATGTGGGCTCAGCTGGAACCTACATTCAGCTGGATCTCAAGAGAAGCTCTGAAGCATAAATTGTACCACAGAGTTGTCCCACTTTGAAGCAAAGGGGTTGACCTTTTGATCCCTATGTTTAGCATTGGTTGTAGGCAGCTCCCAGTTCTGGAAATAACCTTCTAGTTAAGAATAACCTTCTTTGCTGAGAATTCTCCAGTGAACAAGATGAATGTCAGCTGGGAGATGAGTGAGCCTTCCTGGTAAAGTAGATCTTGGCATCAAAAACATTCACCATATTCTGGTTATAGGGAGTCATTTGGACTACATAGACCATCTCCTATATGCAAAATTCACTCATGGTCTTGATATTTCTTAAAGGCAGCAATTTTAATCAAACTGTCCTAAAAAGACAATATGGATGCATTGCACAACAGAAACTCGGCCATCATAATGCCCTATAAAGTACATCTCTTAATTTACACACAACCTTTATGATCCAACCCTATTAAATCTAGCAAGTAGCTACTTATCACTTACTATGTGTAAATCACGATAAGATATCACTTGATCTTTTCAAGCACCCTGCGATCATATGCAAACTAGGAATTCTTATTATCTCACATAACAGATTAGAGGACACAAAGTAGACCAAATGCAATTCCTTTACATAGAGTCAAAAACTGCATAAGGGTTAATTTACTTTCCCAAAGACACAAAGGTGAAATGTGGATAAACTAAAAACAGTCTTTCTGATGCTTTTTCTGTTTTTGAATAAGTATTCAAACCAAAGTATTCAAAAGTGGGCATTTATAAATAATAAATATGCACGATCCTAGAAGGATAAAAAATAAATTTATCCAGCAATGAACTAATTGTAGTCACGGGAAGTTGCAAAGGTAGTGCAGAGAGCTTTCCTCCCAGTTTACATAATTATACTATAATATCAAGACAAGAAAATTGACATTAGTAAAATGTGTGTGTATAGTCCTATGCCATTTTATTGTGTGTAGATTTGTGAAACCACTGCCAAATAGACATCCCTTGTGCCACTTTCTTAGAGTCACACTTAGTCACATCTCTTGCCATCACTAACACCAGGAAAACAATAATCTGTTCTCCATCTTTATAATTTTGTCATTTTCTGAATCCTATATAAAGGGAATCATAGAATACATGACCCATCAAGAAG
Organism: Aotus nancymaae; assembly: GCF_030222135.1. Classification (NCBI taxonomy): domain Eukaryota; kingdom Metazoa; phylum Chordata; class Mammalia; order Primates; family Aotidae; genus Aotus; species Aotus nancymaae. The sequence goes on from NW_026988460.1 coordinate 1,442,553, forward strand.
GTCCTTTATCACTCAGCATAATGTCCTTGAGTTTTATCCAAAGTGTTGTATTTATCAATAATTCACACCTTTTTATTGCTGGGTGATATTCCACGATATGGATGTTCAGCACTTTGTTCAAGCATTCACTTACTGGGGACATTTTGTTTGTTTCTTTATCTATTGTTTTAATTTTGTCGATTTCTGGCTTATAGTTAATATTTCCTTTCTTCTGCTAGCTTTGAGTTTAACTTGCCCCTATTTTTCTAGTTTCCTAAGATGGGAGAATATTGATTTGAGGTATTTTATCTTTTCTAATTCCATGGATTAATTAGAAGTATGTTGTATAGTTTCCAAGTGCTTGGAGGTTTTACTATTTTTTATTATTAATTTCTAGTCTGATAACACATTTCTATGATTTCAATTATTTGAAATTTGTTGAGGCTTGTTTTATGGTCCAGATTATGGTATATGTCCTGTGAGTGCTTGAACAGAATGTATAGTCTGCTGTAATTGGGTGGAACATTCTATATGTATTGATAAGATCCTGTTGGTTGATGGCATTGATGATATATCCTTGCTGATTTTCTGTACAATTGTTCTATCAATTGTTGAGAGAGTGGTGTTGACATCTGCAACTATAATTGTGGGTTTGTCTATTTTTTCTTTCAGTTCTACCAGTTTTTGTTTCACGTATTTTGTGGTTGTACTGTTTGGTGTATGCACATTTAAGATCTCTATGTCTTCTTGGTGAACTGACAGTTTTAACATAAATATCTCTCTCTGTCCCTGGTAATTGTCTTTGGCAATAATTTTTAATAATAATTAATAATTATTAATATAATTCTGGTTTATTTTTCTTGTCTTTTTTTAACTTTAAAATAACAGCTTTATTGGTATATAATTTATATGCATAAATTTCACCCTTATAACATCTACAATTAAGTGATTTTTAGTATAAGCATGGAGTTGTACAACCATCACCACTAACTTTAGGACATTTTAATCACCAAAAAGAAACCCACAACCATTCAGTCACTTCTTTCTCTCTCTATTCAGTCCCTGGCAATGACTAACCTACCACTTTTTTCTCTATGAATTTGTATATTCTAGGCATTTCATTGAATTACATAACACATGGCCTTTTGTGACTTTTTTCACTTGGCATAATTGTGGCTGAACAACATTTTACTCTGTGGATATACCACATTTTACTTATTCATTCATCAGTTGTCAGATATTTGGGTTGTTTGCAACTTTTCATTATTTTGAATAATGCTACTATGAACATTAAAGTAAAAGTTTTTGTGTATGTATATGTTCCAATTTCTTTAGGGTATATATTTGGAATTGGAGAACTGCTGGATCATATAAAAACTCTGTGTTTATCATTTTGAGAATATATCAAACTATTTTCCAAAGTGGTTTCACCGTTTTACAATCCCATCAACAATGTATGAAGGTTCTCATTTTCTGCATCCTCACCAACACTAGTTATTGTCTTTTTTTTTTTAATACCCACTTAGTGGGTATTAAATGGAATTTCTTGTAGATTTGATTTGTACTTTTTGAATGACTAACAACTTTTTAGTGTTTATTGGCCAATGGTATATCTTCTTTGAAGAAATGTTTAATCATATCCTTTGCATATTTTTTAATTGGGTTATTTGTTGAGTGGTAAGAGCCCTTGATATATGCTGTATAAAATTCCTTATCACATACATGATTTGCAAATATTTTTCCCCTTCTGTGGATTATTTTCACTTTCTTGATGGTATCCTTTTAAATATAATAGTTTTAAATTTTGACCACGTCCAATTTACCTATTTTTTCTTTTGTTGCTTTTGCGTTTGCTTTGGTGTCATACTTAGAAAATCATTGCCTAATTCAAAGTCACAAATATTTATTCCTATGCTGTTTTCTAAGAGTTTTACTGTTTTAGTTCTTACATTTAGGGCTACAATCCATTCTGAGTTAATTTTCTGTACAGTACGGTTGATGTTTCCATGAAAACCTCCATTCATCCTTTTACTTTCACACTATCTATATAATATTTTCAGTGAGTTTTTTACAGACATAATATAGATGGGTCATCTGGCAATTTTTGTCTTCATTGGTCTACTTAGACCATTTATATTTAACGTTATTACTGACACATTAGAACAGAAGTCTACCATTTTATGCTTTGTTTCTGTTGTTTTTCTTCTTCTTTATTTCCCTGCTTTCTTTTTCCTCTATTTCTATGGGTTACTTGTACATCTTTTAGAATTTGTTTTGATTCATCTGTATATGTATATTCATTCTTTATATGTATAGCTTTTTTAGTGATTTCTCTAAGTATTACATTATAGATACATTTAACTTATCACAGCCTACTGGTATCCTCATTTTACCAGTTTGAATGAAGTATAGAAATCTTACCTTCCTTTACATCTCATTATACTTTTTCACTTAGCATATAATTGCCTTAAATATATCTATTCTCTACATACCTTGAGATTCCCAGGATATTATTATAGTTTTTGGTTAATTTGTCAAAACAAATTTGGAAAATGCAAGAAGAGAGGGAAAGTCTATTATGTTTTGCTCTTTCCATTGTTTCCTCTTCCTTTCTGATGTTCCAAGATTTTTTCTTTTATCCTTCTTTTTGTTGTTTTTATGAGACCTTTCTTCAGCCATAGATTAGGTTTACTGGCAAAGCTTCTCTTTATTTTTCGTTTTCTAAGAATGTCTTCATTTCTTATTAATTTTTGAAGGATATTTTCATTGGATATAAGATTCTGGGTTGACATTTTTTGCAGCACTTAAAAAAAATGTTGTGAACTTCCTTTGGGCATCCATGATTTCTGATGAGAAAGCTGCTTTCAACAAGTTTTTAATCCTATAATTAATGCATCATTTCTTTCTGACTGCTTTCAAGATTTTTTCTTTGTCTTTTGCTTTCATAAGTTTGACTATCATATGCTTTGGCAACAATTTTTTTGCATTCTGTTTGGGACTTGTTCAGCTTCTTGAATCTATAGGTGTGTACCTTTTGCCAAATCTGAAATATTTTCAGCTATCATATCTTTGAATACTTTCCCCCCATCCTCTTTCACCCTTCATCTTGGACTTCAAGGCCATTAATGTTAGATTTAAAAAAAAAAAGTTCCCCTGTCTCTGAGTATAACTCCTTATTTGTATAGCTCTATCATAGGCATATTATATGTGTGTATATATTCATAATATGCATATTCATATGTACATATTTATATAATATATGTAATTGAATATTAAGCATAGTTTATTGATATAATGCATATGTGTATTAATTAAAATACAAGATAAAAATAATATATTCAATCTGATAGAGAAAGAAAGTGAGAGAGAGAGAGAAAGAAAGAGAGAGACAATCTATTTTCTTCTTTGTTTAAAGTTGGTATTTCTATTATTCTATATAGGTTCACTGATTCTTTTTTCTGTCCTCTGCATTCTACTGTTAAGTGAATTCATATAATTGTCTTATTTCTGTTCTAAAGTTTCCATTTGATTCTTCTTTGTGTCTTTTTACCTTTGAAGAGATTTTTCATTTTCATATGTTTCAAGTATATTCTGAATGAAACATTTTTATAATCACTGCTTAAATTATTTCTAAGATAATTTTCACATCTTTGTCAACTTGGTGTTGATGTCTATTTATTGTCTTTTCTCATTGAAGTTGGGATCTTCCTGGTTCTTGGTATGATGGGTAATTATTTTTTATTAAAACCTGAATATTTTGTATTTGGGAGGCTGAGGCAGGAGAATCGCTTAAACCCAGGAGGCGGAGGTTGCAGTGAGCTGAGATTGCGCCTCTGCACTCCAGCAGCCTGGTGACAGAGTTAGACTCTATCTCAAAACACAACAAACAAACAACAAAAACACACAAAAAAACATGAAAATTTTGAATACTCTGTTTTGAGATCTGAATGTTGTTTATATCTTTGGTTTTAGCAGGCTTCCTATGACACTGCTCTGTCGGGGAAAGTGGATGCTCCCTAATTACCATCAAGTACAGGGTAGAAATTCAGATTCTTGACTATTCTTCTGTTGTAAGTTGGTGGTGAAGGACTCCTCACCATCCCAGTGGCAAAAAAGAGGGAACATCACATTATCACCAGGTCAGGATAGGGATACTGTTTTATCTGTGGTGTGTGGCCGAAGCAGAGAAGTTATTGTCTGAAGAGTTTTTTTCTTTTTTGGTCTGGCATGGCTTTTCCTTTCCTAGTTCTTTGGCAGGAGAGAGTGAGCTTTTGTTAGGGCATGTTTTGTTTCAACCATTGGCATTTCCAGATTGCTGACTTCTTCATCTCCAATTATGAGCTACGTAAGGCATGACGAAAACTTGGAGGACCTCACCACCATGTCATTCCTGGTTCCAAGATCCCTCACAATCTGGGTTTCCTTCTTTTTTCCAACCTTTTAGAGTCTTCTTATGTTGGTTTATTTATACTATCCAGGGTTTTTAGCTGTACTTACTGAGAAAAATAGGAAAGAGCACATCTATTTAATCTTTCTGAAAGCAGAAGTTCTCATCCAGCCAATTTTAGAAACCCTGTTGTTCAAGCCCGCATTGGCCGAGTTGAGTGTGATTTATGATTCTTCTATGATCTCACTGGAGTGTCCACTGCCCTTGCTCTCAGTTCCTCTTCTGCCAGTGATTAAAGTTATTTCACTGCTACAATGCCTTGTAAGAAGAAATGTTAACTTTCTGCGTGGAGCTCTGAACCCCGCTTTTGCCTAGAGATTTCTGCCAAAATTAGAAGCTAAAAAATTTCTTTTTAAAAATTTTTGTTCTTGTTGTTGTTCTCAAACTCCTACAAGTTTTTGCTTTACTTCTCAGTTTAGTCTTGGGTATTTTATGGCTGGTCTGTTATTTTGTAATTCTTAGAGTGGCAAAACTATGCTAATTTTTTACAAAATCTACATAGTTAATATTACCATATTCAATGATATTAAATATAAGCCCTATATAACACCCAATAGGAAACACCACAGTCTATGATTGGTGTATCAGTAGGTTCTAACATAAAACAGAAAGCATGCTCAAATTAGGATAACTAGAGGAGGGTTTATTTTACAGGAACAACTTAACAAAAAAATAAAAAGAGACAGAAAACTATTTATAAAACTGATATTGGAAGGATGAGGCAGAATGTGTCTATACCAACAGAAAGGTGAGAGTCACACGGAGAAGTCACTTTTAAGATCAGATTAGAAAAATGCAGGCCAAGGCAAAGTTAGAGGGATAAAAAAATGTGTATCTTGACCTATCCTTATTTCTCCCTCCAGTCTCCTCTAAGGATTCCCAATGGTTGAACTGAAAAGGAAGCCACTGCATAAGGAAGCCCATATTATCCTCTTGGGACAGAAAGTCAGGTTGAAAGGGGGCCAATGGAATAGATTCAGCCTAGATGGTTTATTTGTTAATATTCGGGTGTATATCTGAGCAGATTAGTTAGGTGGTGTGCTGAGGAAAAGTTAAGAGACAAGAATTTAAATTCTGAATCCTAAAAAATACTTAAACCAATGTTAGGAATTTGAGTAAGTGGAAAGATACAACTTGCTTAAAAATCAATGCATTAATACTGATGATGGCTTTTAGCTAGTGTCGCTATAATCAAAATATGGGGTAACCTGGGCTCAGGGTTTCTAGTTTTTCCTTGATGAATTTACTTGGGAAGTTAATTATGAGTGTCATGCAGAAATTATTAAATAACTTTTCAAATCTTCCAGTTTCTCCTCTCTATCTTCTGCCATGATTTCTGGCACTTAATACCTATCCATGTTCACAGAATGACAAAGAAAAGCCTGAAAAAGTAGTAAGAAGGTTGCATATGACTGTTTTTGTATTCCTACATTCTCACAAATTTCAACTGAGTAACTGAGTGATACAATCTCCAGTATTAGCACTGAAATATTATTTTTATTCTTTTAACAGTGCATAATTAGGAGATCCTTTTCATAGAAGATGCTCTCATTTTTAGCTTCTTTGAGGTCAAAGAAGTATGGAATCAACTTGGGAAGCAGCCTGGCTATATAGCTTTAGCATTCAAATGGTATTTCATCTTCAATTACAAGTCTTGAGATACACGAGATATCTCAAACCTGGTTATCCATCACTGATATTAATGCCAATATCTTCCGATTGATTCCTATAAAGGTAAACACAGAGCAAATAGGAAATGGGAAAAGAGAATGGATTGGTGATTGCAAACAAAGGCAATTGACTATAGACCCTACATCTTCTTAGAGGATCCACCAAAGCCAACATGCTTCAGGAGATAATGTGTTCTGGAGTGGCAAGTGGGGAGGGCAATGGGAAGAAATAATAGCCCAGAGCACTGCTGTCAAAGCAAATGAAACCTCTAGAAATTGAGATTTAGAAGAAGGCCATTCAGTCCCACCTGTTACCACTTAGGGAACTGAGACAGCAGAGAAAAGGAAGATGCTTTTGAAAGAGTTCTGAACAATCTATTGAAAAACTGTGGTCATGTCTTGTGCTGCATGAAGATGTTTCAGTCAATGACAGCCCACACATTGAGAATGATCTCAAAAAATTATAATATCACATTTTTACTGTACCTTTTCTATGGCTATATAGATTCAGATATACAAATACTTACCATTGTGTTATAATTGCCTACAGTATTCAGTATAGTCACATGCTATACAGGTTTGTAGCCTAGGGGTAATAGGCTATACCATATACCATCTGCCCTAAGTGTGTAGTAAGCTATACCATCTGGTTTGTGTAACTTTATGCTATGATGTTGGCACAATGACAAAGTTATCTAATGATGCACTCCTCAGACTGTATACCCATTGTTAAGTGTTGCTTGTCTGTACTCAAAAGTACACATGCTCCTCGATTTACAATGGAGTTACATCCCAATGAACCCATCATAGGTTGAAATGCATTTAATACTCCTAACCTACCAAACATCATAGCTTAGCCTAGCCTACCTTAAACATGCTCAGCACACTTACATTCGCCTATAGTTGGGCAAAACCATCTGGCAACACAGTACACTGTACAGTATTGTTTACACTCATGATCATGTGAAGCTCTCTGCTGCTGTCCAGCATTGTAAGAAGAGTATTTTACTACTTTCTACTGAATGTGTATTGCTTTAGCGCCATCGTAGAGCTGAAAAATCTTAAGGTGGACTGTGGTAACTCTGGACTATCTGTACTGATTTTGAGACAATTTTCTGCGTTGTTGAGGAGGATATAGAAACTATTAACAGTTTTTAGTAGATATGAGATCATACGGTAGCATGCCAAATTAGCTATGCTGGTAATTAACTCAGGTTAAATTATTTCATTTCCAGTGCTAGATTTTCTCATTATAGTAATTGTTTCAAGTAAGAAAAGACAGATGGTACTTCACTCTTATTTTCACTTGTTCTAGTTTTTGGTATTGTTTAATTTGCTTCTTTACTGGTAGATAAAGTATACTACTGTATATTTATATATTGAAAATGTATACTTAGTTATAATGAGACATGGCAGCAAAACTTTGTTATGGTTTCAGTGAGTTTGTGGCTTCTTTAACAACTGGTGGCAGAAGACTTGGGGGAAGTGGGGAAGTGTCAAACAAATTGTTCTTGCACTTTCTCTAACATCGAATGTGAAAAAGAGAGTCAATAAGGGAGTTTTGATGCTAGGAGTTCTTTTTCCTTTTCATCTTCCCTCCCCATCTTCACTGAGTCCTTTATGGACTATTAAATTAAAATTTAAAAATACGGACTCACAACTTGTTATTGATCTTATCCAAAATGTCATAGAAGTACTTATTGAAAAGAGAAAACCTATCCACTTACCAAATGGGAATTTATGTTAAATGACAAACACCAAATGATCTGGGTTTGGACTTTGCAGCTTGAAGGAGTCTTTGAACTGCTACACTCAATGTGATAAATAAGTATTTACTTAAAAATATTTCTACTCAAATACAAAATATCAGTCTCAAGGATGATAATAATTTTTAATATTGCAGGTTATGGAAACAGTACTTATTTGAAACAATTAAAATATCAAAAATCATTGCCCTTCACTATGTGAAATTGATCCACAAATTCACTTAACAGAGGTAGGTGATCCCAGTTAGGAATTCCCAACCAGTGTGTCCTGAATGGATTAAAAGTACTCAGTGACCCAGCTACTCTAGGAGCTGAGGCAGGAGGATCATTTGAGGCCAGGAGTTTGAGAGCAGTCTGGGCAATATAGATTCTATCTCTCAAAAAATTTTTTAAAAATTAAGTATACAGGGATATTATTCCTTACATACTTCAGGGCTGCTTATTAGGAGGCCCCAGACCGAGCAGACTCTAGTCTCTTCACGTATATTTTGTGTATGTTTTGATATGAAAATATCAGGAAAGCACTGTCCCTCATTATAGACTATTACATTTAAAAAGACACAGGAGACCAGGTGGGGTGACTCACGCCTGTAATCCCATCGCTTTGGGAGGCCAAGGTGGATGGATCACAAGTTTAGGAGATCGAGACCATCCTGGCTAACACAGTGAAATCCCGTCTCTACTAAATATATAAAAAATTAGCCGGGTGTGGTGGCATGCACCTGTAGTCCCAGCTACTCCGGAGGCTGAGGCAGGAGAATTGCTTGAACCCGGGAGGCGGAGGGATCGTGCTACTGCAATCCAGCCTGGGTGACAGTGTGAGATTCCATCTCAAAAAAAAAAAAGAAGACACATGAACCGCTATGTATGAGAAGTTTGACCAGGACTGTTTTTAAAAGTCCTCTTTGTAATAACATCTTCCATTTGAAGAGAAAAGTATATCTACCCCTCAAAATTTGCTCTCCAGTTTGAAGACACAGTCTATCTTCAGCTTAAGGGTGAGACTTCCTATTTGGGAGAATAAAATAAGGGTTGAGAAATGATGCCTTAATATGACCAGGAAAAGAAGAGTGTCTTTAATTTGGGAAAGATCCAATTTTATGTAGAGTAAGTCTACAGCCTGAAGGGAAGCTGGTTGGAAAAAATACGTGTGTGTTATATGATCTCATTGTGCCATATACTTCTTCACCTGGAAAATATCACCTATGACAAGCCACTGTCCAAGGGGAGAAGCCCAAAAGATGGTAGGAAACCCAGCCCTGGATGAAAGATGTTTCATACTGATAGTATTTGACATCAATAGTTTTGATATATTTTCTCATTCTAAGCAATGACAAAATAAAGGAAAATAAAATACAGCTTATGAATATATCAAATCAAAAGAGGCCTGAGATATAAATCTTTCTCCAGAAAATTGGGGTTTGAATTGGTAAGGAAATTGTAATCGCTAACAGTGTGTTTACTGGATTGAGAAAAGAACTCAAATTGTTTCCTTCTCATGAGGGTGTTCAAAAGTCTATGCAGTGTTTCTGGCAGACAGAACACTATATAGTACTATTCAGCTAGTCTCCATGGCAGCCTTGTTTGCTCCACAGTGTAATAGTTCCCCGACTTCCCTTCCATTTAATGTCTTCAGCACTTGCTCTACATAGCTTTTTAGTAACTGCATACTGAATAGGTCTCATAGGAACAGGAACTGAAATGACTGATGAATTCATAGAAACAGAAACATGTTTTCTCCTAGTGCAACTTGTCTTCCTGCAAAGTTTCATGTCCATGAAAAAATAATTTGCCATTAAGGAAACAACACTATTCATTTAAATTAATGCATTTTTCTCCAAGTAATAATTAAAAAGACCAGATGAGCCAGTGTTTACAAATTCCTATTTTTAGTAGGTGTGTTTGACTCCTCGATAGATCTTGTCTTCTGCCTAAATGTTCCTTTAAAATATTTTGATTTATTATGATTAAGTGTAAGCTAGGGTAGACCATTAATTAATTACAAATAAATTTGAGTTAAGCCCAGACATCAACAGTATTAGAAAAAAATGCATTGGATCTACATGCTAAACAGTGAGCTGTAACTTGGTTGTGAAATTTACCTTCTTTGAAGATGACTGATACCAGAAGTTAAAACAGGCAGCCCCTGGGTTAAATTCAGCCCACAGGGTGATTTCTTTGGACTGTACCATATTTTAAAACAAATTAGAATTAGTGACCAACACTTGAAAATCAGGAGAGTTTTAAACAAAATCAAAGATGTCCTTGATTTCAGTTTTTTTAAAAACCACCTCTTGGCATGGCTGAGCCTGCAATCTTGAGGGACTATCTTACTTGTGCATTTAAGCAAGAGAGCAACCCAGTGCAATTCACTCATTCATCCAAATAGTCATTCAAGAAATACTTCCTGGGTACCTACCATGTGCCAGAGGACATTGTGCTGGATTCTGCCATCCTCAAACTGACAGCTTAAGGAGAAATGGACAGTAAGCAATTCTACAAAATTGCACATTTAGAAGAATGCTATGAAGTAAAGGGTGCTATGGAAGCACTTGACAGGATGTCCTGAACCATTCTGGGGGTGGGAGAGGAAGGGCCATAGGTTTCCCTGCAGAAATACATGTTGGAGCTGGGATGTGAAGGACCAGGAGAGGTTACTGAGGAACAGTGTGTTCTAGGGAGAGTGATGAGTAGGAGAGTGAAGAATAGGAGAGTTGAAGTGACCATAGATTGTTCAAGGACTTTAAGGAAGTGCAGTATGTTCAGGCAAAGAACAAGGGGGTGGCTGGCATAAATAAACCAAGGAGTAGGTATAGGTATAGGAGTAGGGTCAGACCTGGAGTCCCATGGTTCATGGTAAAATGATTGATCTTGGTATTTAAGAGCAGTGGATACACATTGAGGAATTTTTCAGCAAGTATCAGAAAAAGTATTTTTTGCTTCAAAAATAATATTCACTGGTTTATTGGGTAGGAAAAAGGTTCATAGGAGGCAAGAATAGAAGCAGTCAAGGATGATATGAACTAGAGTTGACCCTATAGAATATGGCTCAAAAAATTGAAATGAAGGTGAAAAACTTTAATGATACTGGAAATTGCACAAGGTCATAAAGGGAGATCTTCCATTTGCTGCTCCAAATCTATTCTACCCTGCTCTGTGGACAGGAGGCTGGCCCACATGGACTTCCTCCACAGGTTCCCTTACCTGCTACTTTCTGGTATGATCAGCCAATGGGCAGCACCAGCAGGAGATCACAGGGTGGCAGGAGTGAGGTCAGGGCATTTATCAAGCCAGCTACCTCTTTGACGGATGGCTAGATCACTAGTGATTGCCTTCCTTTTTCAAGGAGCACAGCTCTTGTCAGACTACAGCTCTCTCCAGTTTCTGTAACCTTTCCTGCTCCTTACCCTTCAAGCTTTGAGACAGCAGTGGTTTCTCACTGTTACCCACACAGGGTTTCATCATTCATCATCAGTTTTCCTTAACTTTGCCCATACATTTTTAAATAGTCCCCTCATTAAATTCATCTTGGTTACCCTCATTTGAGTGTGCCATTTGTTTCCTGCCAAGATCCTTGGCCTTAACCTGAACTGGAAACAAGTCAATTTCAGTATTCTTAAAAACTCCTTACCCTAGTATCTTTAAAGATAAAGAAGCAAAAATCAATGATAACAAAATCACACTGACAAATCCAAAAGAGAAGCATTAGAGGCTTCATTCTTCTCACCAGCTCTCTTTGAATGTGATCAAGAAAGCATCAAGAATGAATAAGCATATAGGAAAGATGCAGGAAGGGATACTGCAGTTGATGTTTTGTAGTGGATCCCCGCATCAGCTCAGTTGCTAGGAGTGTGGGTGGCTTGAGTCTCAGCTGAGGTGCTCTGTAGGCCATGCTTTTAGTCACAGAGAGTCAGCATGCAAAGACTGGTGGATGAGGGTGTATACAGGCCCATGTAGGTCAACCCTGATGGCCATCCAAGTTCCTGAGGATCTGTTGCTGGTACATCTACCATCTGCTAGCCCTGCTGCCCTCGACTCTCACAGATGTGGATCCCAAGGACACTCCCAATAAACTATCTACATGCAAGAATCTACTTCAAAATACCCTTTGTAATTAACCTGATGGAAGGCTGGTATTACCATCTATTTTCTTATAATAAAAACACAAAATCTCAAATGTTAGAAATGCAAATGGAGATATGATAATGAAGCAGAGTGAGGGTTTTGTTTTTGTTTTTTGAGACAGAGACTTGCTCTTCACCAAGGCTAGAGTACAGTGGCGTGATCTCAGCTCCCTGCAACCTCTGCCTGCCAGGTTCAAGCAATTGTCCTGCCTCAGCCTCCTGAGTAGCTGGGACTACAGACACGTGCCACCATGCCCAGCTAACTTTCTGTATTCTCAGTAGAGACGGGGTTTCACCATGTTAGCCAGCATGGTCTCAATCTCCTGACTTCATAGAGTGAGTTTTATAAAAGTCCATGCAATATTGATTCTCTTAATATGGAGTTCCATATTAATAACTAGATGTAGCCAATTTGTCTTTTTATGTATAGATGATTGACACAAAATTATCTGTGTTAAAAGTACAGTATTCTTGTGGTTTTGGAAAGTAACACGATTTTAAGGATGATTAAGAGGAATGACCTTTTGAGAAATATGTCCCATGAAGATGTATCTATCACAGGAGGCTGTTAAAAGGGACAGACAAAGGTTGTGGTATGATGTACATTTCCCCTAGGATATTCATAAATTTAGCTACTGTTTACTCAGCCCTTGCTATATGACAGACCATGTGGTAAATGCCGGTCTACATTTAATCTCTCATGTAATCTACAAAATAATCCGTTGAGGGCGATAATTTTATTATTTCCACAATAGAAGAGCATCCTGCCAAAAGTAGGACAATGTGGGTTCAAGTCACTGAATCTTCATGGACATTAATTCCTCAGCTGACACGGGCAGCAGAGCTAACCTACAGATGTGTGGTGAGGACTAAATGAGATGCAAGAGGATTGTGGAAGTGCTTTTCAAGCTAAGTTGTTATGTAAGTGTTAGGAATGATAATCAATGTAGTTCATGTGTGTGTGAGTGAGCAAGTGATCAGGTGCTGGTATGTTTGAGAGAATGGGTCCTCAACAGACTAGCTAATTGGCACCTTCATTTCTTTATTGTACCCATCAATAATCATGATATGTGAACTAGGTTTTCTATTTCAGGTGATTGATTGCCACAAACAAAAGGATCATATGCCATTAGGAAGAAAAAAGTGAGATAATGGAATCAGAAAAATTCTGAAATTAGCTGGGCGAGGTGGCATGGGCCTCTAGTCTCAGCTACTTGGGAGGCTGAAGTGGAAGGATTTCTTGAGCCCAGGAAATCTAGACTTCAGTGAGCTGAGATTGTGCCACTGCACTCCAGTTTGGGCAACAGAGCGAGACTCTGTCTCAAAGAAAGAAAGAAAGAGAAGAAAAGTGATAAAGTGGAAAGGCATTTTATAATACAAAACATGACTTTTACTGCCCTCTTCCTTTTTCAAACAGTATTGGTAATTATTATTGTAATTATTCAAGGTAGAGAGTGATCATTTCTGCATTATATGGAGTAAACTGGTTCTTCTGCTCCTTGACAGTCAAAAATATGTTTGCTCAACAGGACTCCACTCATCCTCTTAAAAAAGTTATCTGAGCAGAAGTCTTTCAAGTCTCACCAGTTCACTTTAAAATGACAAAACACCAGTTGCGAAGTCAAGTGGAGTTTCTCAGCCTCATGTCATCGTTATTTTTGGGATTCATGTCAGAGTTTTCTAAGAACTACAATAAGTTTCACTTCTATCATTTGGAGTGCTGGTTCACTGGGAAACATTTATAACTAACGATGTCATTCATATACAGGATATGGAAGAAGAATGCAGCTCCAAATGGGAAATATGCTGAAAGCCTACCTGCATAAATTTGACTTAATATTGCTAAATTTGGTGGATAGATCATTGTTCACAGGCTTGGGTGAGTAAAACCAGCATCTTGGAGCTTGAATTATAGGGAGAGAAACACTGGTTTACTAGAGAAGCTTCAAATGCAAATACGACACAAAAATTTCCATAGGCTCTGTTCTGATATTTTTTAAAAAGATATTTTTGAAAACCTTGGAGAAGCTATTGCATGGAGTAGTAACCTGATTATAAAGTTTGCACATCATTTAATAGCAAGGATAATAACATCTCAAGAACAATCTTTCAGGAACCTTTGGGAGTGTTGAAAAGATTTGGCATAATTATCACCATAGTTTTGTCTTTAGACATAGATAAAAAAAAAGGGGAGAATCTGCTAGTGATCTTGGAATGGCCTAAACACTCATTCATTTCTTTATTCAAAATACTGTTTTAGAGCAATCACTATATTCCAGATTCTGTGCAAACACTGAATATAAACAAAACATAATTCATTTTTTTTTGTATTTCTCAAAGTGCTCACAGACCTACAAATCATGATATTAAGAGAAATGGGCTCTTTCTCTTTTTTGGACAAAAGATAATTCTTCACTCTTGATTGTATGTTGCTTATGACAGGTACAATTGGAGAATGGAAAGGAAATGAGGAATGATGAGCGTAAGGGGAGAAAAAGAGAGAAGAAAATAATAAAACAAGAAGGAAATCAAAGGCAATGTTATCATAATTGCTTCAGGGAAACTACACCTTGATCCAGAATTGAGGTACAGCTGCCCTAGAAGTGATCAGCTCAGTAACTCCTGAATCTTTGTTTCACCTTCCCCAACCTCTAATTCTATCTCTTTAGAAGATAACTTCTAAAAGTGAATGACTGCCTGCAAACACTTATCAAGCACAGTTTGTTGAGGAATTCTAGCTTAAGACAAGTGCTATTCAGACAAAGTTTAGCTAAGCCTGGGTTCTGACCCACTTGCTTTTTGCTAATTTAAACATACAGATATCTAACGGGTACTATGGCCCACATAGCTATCTCTGTTTGGTGAGGTCTAGCCTTCTCTGAAAGCAGTTATACTTTTATTTTATCATATTTTATTTTATTTTACCTATTCAATATGGTTCAGTAGACCAAGTCCTGAGCTGGCAAATACACAGATAATAAATGTTGAATATCATTACTCATTAGGGAAATTCAAATTAAAACCCCAATAGCATACCACTACACAATCATTAAAATGAATACAATAAAATTTAAAATTCTGACAGAACCAGGTGCTTTTGAGAATGCAGAGCAACTGCAACTCTTATATTTTGCTGATGGAAATACAAAATGGCATGGCTACTCTGGAAAGCAGTCTGGTAATTTCTTGTAAAGCTAAACAAACACTTACCACATCGCTCAATAATCCACTCAATCCAAATATTCTTCAGTTAATGAATAGATTTAAAAAATGGTGGTACATCCATGCAATGAAGTACCATCCACCAATGAAAAGGAATGCATTGTTGACACATGCAACAACATGGATGACTTTCAAATGAATTATAATAAGTAAAAGAAGTCAGACTCAAAGGGCTATGCACTATATGATTCCATTTACATGATATTATCACAAAAGATGAACAATAGAGACAGAAAAGAGATCAATAGTTTTCTGTGGCTGGCAGTGAGGAGAATGGTTGATTACAAAAGGGTATGGGGAAACTTTTTAGATGCTATAGCTATTCTATATCTTGATTATAGTGTTTGATACAGACCTATATTTGTTAAAATCACATTGAAATTTACATTAAATTTGAATAAAATTGAATGAAATTGTAAAAATTTACATTTTACATTTAAAATTATTTAATCTCATTCTATGGAAATTATACTTCTGTAAATCAGACTTGAATATAAAGATTATGTGTCACCCACCAAAAACATTTCTCAGAGTTGTATGTATTTTTAATCTTCTCTGGGTTCCAAGAATATAGCTTATTTTTTAAATACATTTTTTAATTGAAAAATAAAAATTGTATATATTGATCATGTTCAACATGTTTTGAAACATGTATACACTGTGAAATGGCTAAATTGAGCTAATTTATATGCATAATATCTCACGTATTTACTTTTAACTGAGTTGATTTTTTTTAGACAAATATAGAATGCAAGTCTAATTTCTTCTAGAATTACTAATATAGATTTCACTATTAATTATAGTCAAAAAGTACACTCTGTAAGACAGCAACAAATATCATTCTCATTGAATGGAAATAAAGAAAGTAGTGAGTATGTGGACACATTTTACAAAGACATCAAATTGAAAAACCAAATAACTAATTGCTTTGATTTTCTTACTGAAGAGGTACTATTATAAAGAAGGAACAAATTTCAAGACTGAAAAAAAATAGTCAGAACAACGGATAAAGAAAGGGTAAATTGGTGGTAATTAGCAATGAGCAAAGGTCTAAGCATGAGAAGTCAGTTTGTTTTATAGAGACAGCTGTGCTAATGTGCTCTCTATACATTAGAAAAGGCAAGTTCTGAAAAGTACACATCTTACTACTCCAGAGAGAACAGAATAAATGTAGTTGACATAATCCTCAAAATAACATGCAGAAATACTTTGCAGGACTCAATATATAAATTGAAAGAAGCCATAAATCATATAATCACACTCAGTCCAATTACAATGAACAAATTTCCTAAATTAGCTGAATAGAAAATTTAACTATATTACAAATCAATGGAAAATGAAACTCACATTTCAGTTTAATTTCTACATTTCAGGTATATAGATTACCTCATATAGGTATAGGAATAATCACTCACATATGAAGAATGATTTAAAATAACATTCCTAGAAGGAAAAGTGAGTCTTTATATTTGTAGAGAATGAAAAGTATAAAGTGAGATATAACATCTTATCATCTATTGATATTCACATGCAGATTTTAAACTCATTTTAAAAACAAAGTGCTGCTTTAAGAAAATACCTACCTTTGTTCTTTCAGTACCATAAAAGCTGTAATTTTATTTTCAATTCCAAAACAAACAAATATTTCAACAACTTAAATTTATAGTTAAAATTCTTCTCACACTGGACATTTGAGTTTGTGGCACTTAGAGTTCAAATGGACCTGAGTGTCCTGCTGGAGTCATCAATCTCAGGGTGAAGACTCTGAAGCCGTGGGCTATGGCAGAAGTTAAGCCCCTGAACTACACATGGAAATCTGCCCACTGAATATTGGACTGCCACATGGCTGACTATGGACATTGTATGCCAGTTCTTAGAAGGAAGATCAAAGATAATCAAGTTTTGAGCGGAAAATGGAGGGAGGATAGCCAGAACATCTTGGTGTGCCCACATGAAGAAGTGGGGAGCACAGAAAAAAAAGCAACAAAAGTCTGGCTAAGATTTACCCCTCAGCCAGAACCCAGCAGAAGGGATAGGTGGGAGTGTTTCTCTGTTCCCCTTAACCGTCTGACAGTCGGCTGACTGCTAAACTGATGGGGAGTCCCTCTGCCCCTATGACCAACAACAACACTATCAGTGTCAGTGTCAGTTAAAGATCTTCCCTGGAACAGAGAACTGGGTGGCCAGATTACAAAGCCATGCAACACCCTCTCACATCCCGGTTGAGAGTGGACCCATAATAGTTGTGCATCTGTGGCACCACTCTCTTACCTGGAGCTCTACTCTTGAACTGTAGTACCACCAGACCTCCCACAGACAATTCCCATATCCCACTCTGACCTTGGCAAGCACAGGGAACTGGTGGATCTCCAACAAGTTGTGTGTTTCCAGGAGAACTAATCCTCAGTACATACCACTCCAAGGAAGTGGAGAGCACAGCCTGTCAAAGCCTCCCCTGGGACAAAGGAATCACGGGTGCAGTGTCAACCACTGAAGGGGGCACCAGCAAAGGCTGGGAACAGACATGAAGAGGGGGTTATCTCTCATCCCTTCCCCTTCCCCTCTGCACTGTTACAGACATGATTGTGGTTATTTCTAATGGATCACAATGAGTGCACACTGGGTAAAGTTGCTTTCCCCACTTCTCCAATGACTCTACCCATGCTGAAGGTAAGCACATGTTCTGGAGAGTGCTTTCTGCACTTCAGTAGCTCCTCCCCAGATGGGGACGAATACACACTGACAGCCTACAGCCTACCTACTGGTTCCTACATTACCATCTACTGGACTATAGCCTGAATTGCACCACCAAACAAAATACATTGCTATGACATACAGCATCTGAAAAAGCAACTGCATGAGCCTATCTACAACCAAGGAACACATACAGAACCTTAGCCCTCTGAGAGTATCCAGAAATAACACCAATCAAACACAACATACACTATGGTCGTACCCTCAATGGAAAAATGAATTAAAACTTTAAAAGCCCTATCCAAACAATAGCATATTAGAAGCATCACTTTCCTCAGATGAGGATTCAGCATAAGATCTCTGGCAATATAAAAAGCCAGAGTGTTTTGGCTCCCTCACAATGGATCCTAGCCACAGTAAAATATCTAAAGTGACACACATAGAATTCAGAATATGAACAGCAAGAAAGTTCAATGAGATCCAGGAGAAAATCGAAACCCAATATAAAGAAGCCAGAAAAACAATCTAAGATTTGAAAGACAACATAGTTTTATTAAGAAAAAACCTCCAGAAATTCTGGAGTTCAAAAATTTCCTACAAGAATTTCAAAGTGTCGTTGGAAGTCTTAACAACAGATCCAACTAAACAGAAGAAATAATTTCAGAGTTTGAAGACTGGTCTTTTAAATTAACCCTGTCAGAAAAAAAAAATAATTAAAATAACCAATAGTTTTGGGAAATATGAGATTCTGTAAAATGACCAAACTTATGACTTACTGGCATTCCTAGGAGAGAAGAAGATAAAGTAAGTAACTTGGAAAACAAATTGAGGGTATAATTCAAGAAAATTTCCCCAATATTGCAAGAGACATTGGCATACAGATACAAAAAAATTCATAGAACTCCTGTGAGATACTACATAAGGTAACCATCCTCAAGGCATATAGTCATCAAACAACCCAAGGTCAACATGAAAGAATATCTTGACAGTAACTAGAGGAAAGGGTTCAACTATCTACAAAAGGAATTCCATCAAAGTAACAGCAGACTTCTGAGCAGAAATCTTACAAGCCAGTATAGATTGGGGGCCTAGTTTTAGCCTTCTTAAAGAAAAGAAATGCCAGCCAAGAAGTTCATATCCTACCAAACTAAGTTTTATAAACAAAGGAGAAATAAAGTCCTTTCTAGAGAAGCTGACACTAAGGGAATTAATCACCATCAGACTGATGTAAGAAGAAATGCTTAAGGAAGTTCTAAAAATGGAAACAAAGGAACAATACTTGCCACCACAAAAGCATATGTAAATACAAAGCCCACAGACCCTATAAAGCAACTATATAATCAAAATTGCAAAGCAGCTAGCTAACACTATGACAGGGATGAAACCTCATATATCAATATTAACTTTGAATGTTACCCAGGCCAGCACTGCCATAGAGAACCCCCACCCACGCAGCACTGAAGGAATTACGAAGCAGACACCCAGATAGAACAACAAAGTGGGACTATCTGAGGGGCCAGCAGCCTTCCAAGCTGAGAGCCTCAGGGGGCTGACAGCATTCCAGCATTCCAGGCTGAAGGCTTCAAGCAGACTCTAACTCATGTAGTTATTCTCTCTGAACAGGTGATTATTATTAACAAACAGATTTTCTCTATTTTCTTATAACACAAAATATGCCAAGTAAGCAGCTGGTGCCTGCTTACCATTGATCACAAACTAAAAAGTATTCCTCATGAGGGAGCCATGGGGGCAGTGTCAGATGTCCCGCGCTTAAAGAATTGTATGTCCTGCCATTTTAGAATGCCCCAAGTAGTTTTCTACTTGGTGGCGGGGAGGGGGCGGCTAGGTTTTCCTTGCCATCATTCTTCCTAGCAAACAATATATTTTATCATACACTCAACATTTCTCAGCAATCATATACTCAGCATCTCCTAACAGAATATAAACAGCCTAAATGCTCCACTTGAAAGACAAAGTGGAAATTGAATTAAAAAAACAAGATCCATTCATCTGCTGTCTTCAAGGAACCCATCTCACACGTAAATAACAACCATAGGCTCAAAGTAAAGGGATGAAGAAAGATCTATTCATGCAACAATAAAAAACAAAAAAGAGCTGGGGTCATTACTCTTATATTAATAAAACAGACTTTAAACCAAAAACAGTAAGAAAAGACAAAGAAGATTATTAGATAATGATAAGGGTACAGTTCAACAAGAGTATTTAACTATCCTAAATATATACACAATTAACATTAGAACACTAGGATTTATAAAAACAATTACTACTATACCTAGTATAGTCATGTCTAGCTAAGAAAAGAGATAGATGGCCACACAATAATAGTGGTGGTCTGCAACATCCCACTGAGAGCATTAGATAATTGAGGCAGAAAACTAACAAAGAAATTCTGCACTTACATTGGACACTTAGCCAATTTGACCTCGTAGACATCTACAGAATACTCTACTCAACAACCATAGAATATACGTTCTTTTCATATGCAAATGGAACAGACTCTAAGATTGACCACGTGCTCTGTCATAAAACAAGTATTCTTAAATACAAAAAAACTGCAATTATACCAAGCATTTTCTCAGACCACGGTGGCACAAAAATATAAATGATTTTGAATAGGAATTCTCAAAACCATACAAACATATGGAAACTAAACAACTTGCTCCTGAAAGACTTTTGGGTAAACAATGAAATTAAGACAGAAATCAAAAAAATTTTTGAAACAAGTGAAAACAGACACAAAACTCACCAAAACCTCAGAGATGTGATAAAAGTAGCATTAAGAGGAAAGTTTATAGCAGTAAACACATACATCAAAAAGATAGAAAACTCCAAAATCAACAACCTAATGTCACACCTAAAAGAACTAGAAAATCAAGAACAAACTAGACCCAAAACTAGTAGAAGAAAATAAATAACTAAAATTGAGGAGAACTAAATGAAATCGAGACAAAATAGACTACTAAGGATCATTGAAACAAAAAATTGTTTTTGAAAGGATGAACAAGATTGATAGACCAATAGCTCAATTAACAAAGAAAGGAGGGAGAAAAGATTCAAATAAGCATATTCAGAAGTGACAAAGGTGAATTACAACTGATTCCACTGAAATACAAAAGATCCTCAGAGACTACTATGAACATCTCTATGCACACAAACTAGAAAACCTAAAGAAAATGGATACATTTCTGGAAACATACAACTTCCCAAGACTGAAACAAGAAGAAACACATATACCAAACAGACAAATAATGAGTTATGAAATTGAATTTGTAATTTAAAAAATCTATCAAGCAAAAAGAAAACCCTGAAACAGATGGATTCAAAGCCAAATTCTACCACACATACAAAGAAGAGCTGACATCAATCCTACTGAAACTGTCCCCAAAAAATCAGGAAGGAAGGATTCCTCCCTAACCCATTAAACAAAACTAGTATCATCCTAAAACCAAAATCTGACAGGGACACACAAAAAAGAAAACTACAGGCCAATATTTCTGATAAACATAGACACAAAAATTCTCAACAAAATAGTAGTAAACTGAATCCAGCAGCACATCACAAAGGTAATTCACCATAATTAACTGAGCTTTATTCCTAGGATGAAAGGGTAGTTCAGCATATGCATATTAATAAATGTGATTAATCACGTAAATAATTTAAAAAAACCATATATGATCATCTCAGTAGAAGCAGAAAAAGCATTTGATAAAATCCAACATCCCTTCATGATAAAACCACCCAACAAACTAGGCATCAAAGGAACATACCTCAAAATAATAAGAGCATCTTTGATAAACCATGGCCAACATCATACTGAATGGGCAAAAGTTGGAAGCATTCCCCCTAAGAACTGGAAGAACACAGGGATGTCAGCTCTCATCACCCCTTTTCCATATTGTACTTGAAGACCTAGCCAAAGTGATCAGGCAAGAGAAAAAAATTAAAGGTATCCAAAGAGAAAAAAAGTCAAATTATCTTTCTTCACTGCTGAGATCATTCTATCCCTAGAAAACCCTTTAAAAAACCTCTGCCAAAATGCTCTTATAACTGATAAATGACTTCAGTAACATTTCATGATACAAAATCAATGTACAAAAATCAGTAGGATTTATATTCACAAATAGCATTCAAGCTGAGAGTCAAATCAAGAAGACAATCCTGCAATATCCAAAAGAAGAAATAAAATACTTTAGGACATATTTAACCAAAGAAATGAAAGATCTCTACAAGGAGAACTACAAATGCTGCTGAAAGAAATCAAAGATTATGACAAAAATTGAAAAAGAATTATACTTATGGGCCAGAAGAATCTATATCATTAAAGGGGCAGATTCAACACTATTCCTATCAAAGTACCAATGTCATTTTTTTTCACAGAAATAGAAGAAGTATTCTAAAATCCATATGGAACCAAAAAAGAGCCTGAATAGACAAAGCAATCTTAAGCAAAAAGAACAAAGTTGGAGGTATCACATTACCTGTCTTCAAACTATACTACATGTCTGCAATGTCCAAAATAGCATGGCACTGGTACAAAAACAGACACATAGACCAATGGAAGAGAATAGAGAACCCAGAAATAAAGCCACACACCTACAACAAACTGATCTCTAACAAACTCAACAAAAATAAGCGATAGGGAAAATACTCCCTATTCAATAAATGATGTTGGGATAACTGGTTGGACATTTGCAGGAGAATGAAACTGGAGCCCAATCTATTGCCGCATACAAAAATTAATCAAAGATGCATTAAAGACTTAAATGTAGGACCTCAAACTGTAACAATCCTAGAAGAAAACCTAAGGAATACCCTTCTCTATATCTGCCTTCACAAATAATTTATGGCTAATTCCTCAAAAGCAATTGCAATGCAAATAAAAATTACTAAGAGGAACGTAGTTAAACTAAAGAGCTTCTGCACAGGAAGAAAAACTATCAAGGGATTAAACAGACAACCTACAGAATGAGAGACAATATTCAAAAACTATGCATCTGACAAAGGTCTAATATCCATAATCTATAAGGAATTTAAACAAACCAATAAGCAAAAAACAAATAAACCCATTAAAAAGTGGGCAAAGGATCTGAACAAATATTTCTCAAAAAAAAAAGACATATATGTGACCAAAAAACTTATGAAAAAGTGCTCATCATCACTAATAATTAGAGAAATACAAATTAAAACCACAATGAGATACTATCTCCAAGCAGTAAGAATGGCCTGTGTTAAAAAGCAAGCAAGCAAGCAAACAAACAAACAGAGAATAACAACAACAAAAAACAGGTATTGGCAAGGCTGCAGAAAAAACAGACACAGATATGGTTGGTGGGAAGGCTAGTTAGTCTAGCCATTGTGGAGAACAGTTTGGAGATTCCTCCAAGAACTAAGAGTTGGAACTACCATTACTGGGTATATACCCCCCCAAAAAAGAAATCATTCTACCAAAAAGATACATGTACTCATGTGTTCATTGCAGCAGTATTCACAATAGTAAAAACATGGAATCAACCCAGGTGCCTATCATTGGTGGATTGGATAAAGAAAATGTGGTGCATATACACTATGGAACACTATGCAGCTATACAAAAGAACAAGATCAAGTTATTTGCAGCAACGTGGATGCAGGTGGAGGCTGTTTTCCTAAGCAAATTAATATGGGAACAGAAAACCAAATACCACATATTCTTACTTATAAGTGGGAGTTAACATGGGGTACACATAGACATAAAGATGGGAACAATAGACACTGGGGACTACCAGGTTGGGGAGAGAAGTGGAGATGATTACTGAAAAACTACCTATTGATTACTATGCTCACTACCTGGGTGATAGGTTTGATCATACCCCAAATCTCAGCATCACGCAATATACCTTGCTAACCAACCTGCACATGTGCTCCCTGATTCTAAGATCAAACTTAAAAAAAAAATACATTTCTAAGATGTCTGCACAGCCTTCCTTAGATTTTAAAGTATTATGAATCGAGAAAAGTTAAGAACCACTACTCTTAAATAAATACAAGTACATACTTTTAACTTGGTGAATGTTAAATGCTCTCACCTCAGTGGAGATAACTTTTAGCTGATTAGCTGGTTTTAACTTTTTAAATTTTTTAAAAATAAAAGTTATGAGTATAAGACTAATACTTGTTACCATGCATTTAAATACTGAAAAATACAGTGTGTTTCTGTCATACAGCCTTCCTTCCCAGACCTTAATCAGGCATTATTGTTAAACATAAAGCAAAAACACACTAGACAATAAAACAAGAACATCCACATTGGGATATGTATTTTCCAGGCAATGAACAATACATATCTGTATTTCAAACTTTTCATTTTGAAATAACTATAGATTCACAAGCAGTGCCAAAAAAAAAAAAAGGAAAGGTAACTCTCATGTATTCTTCACCCAGCTTCTTGCTTAAATATAGTACAATATCTAAACCAGAAAATTGACATTGGTACAGTCCACAGAGCTTACTTAAATTTCATCATTTTGCCTATATATTTGTATGTGTGTAATTTCTATGCAATTTTATCATGTGTTTAGATTTGTATAACTACTACCATACACAGAAGTGTTCCATCACCACAAGGCTCCTTCATGGTATCCTTTTATAGGCACACCACCCACCACCATCTCTAATTCCTAGTAGCCACCAATCTGTTCTCCATCTTTATAATTTTGTTATATCAAGAAAATTTTATAAATGTTATATCAAGAAAATTTTATATATATATATAGAAAATTTTAATAAAATAAAAATTTTATAAATAAAAATTTTATAAATTACATAGTATGCAACCTTCTGAGATGGGCTTTTTTTCCTTTGAGATACAACCAATTTGTTGTATCAATAGTTTCTTTCTTTTTGTTGCTACACAGTAGTCCATGGTATGAATACACAACCATAACATTAACCTGTGGAAGAATATCTGAGTTATTTCTAATTTATGGCTATTATCAAAAAAAACTACTATGAACATTCATGTTAATATATATGTATGTTATATAGAGAGAATTATATATATATATGTGCATACACACACAAAGTCTTACATGTGAATGTTCATATCAGATTCATTCATAATAGTAAAAAACTCAACAAAAAACAAATATCCATCAACTAGATTATAGATGCACAGCAGTGGCATATCCATATCCGTATGATAAAGTATTATTCAGTAATTAAAAGGAACTACTGATGCCTGCAATCTCTTGGATCAATCTCAAAGCATTCTACTAAAGAAGGAGAGACAGAAACAAATGAGTACCTACTTCCAGGATAGGCCCATATGCTATGCCATATGACATAGTTTGGATATCTGTCCCTGACCAAATTTCATGTTGAAATGTAATCCTCAATCTTAAAGGTGGGACCTGGTGGGAAGTAACTGGATCATGGGGGCAGATCCCTCATACATGGCTTGGGCCATCCACTTGGTGATAAGTGAGCTCTTGTTCTGAGTATACATGAGATCTGGTCATTTAAAAGTGTGTGGCACTTCTCCACTCCACACACATTCTCTCTCACTTTTGCTCCTGCCATGTGAGATGTGTGCTCCCCCATCACCTTCTACCATGATTGTAAGTTTCCTAAGGCCTCCCTAGAAGCAGATGCTAATGCTATGCTTCTGTACAGCCTGAAGAACCAGAAGGCAATTAAATTTTTTTCTTATAAATTACCCAGTCTCAGATACTTCTTTATAACAATGCGAAAGTGGCCTAATACACCGCACAACAACTTTAATAAATGTTTTAAAATAAAAGTATCACAAATATATTCTCCAACCACAATGAAATAAAACTAGAGATTGATAGCAAAAAAAAATCCCTAAAGTTGTGGAAGTTAAATAACACACTCCTAAATCACCCACGGACCAAAGAAAAAACCAAAAGGGAAAACATAAAATTCTTTGAAATAAATTAAAATGAAAACACAACATATCAACACAGTAGAATACTGCTAATACACTGCTTAGAGGAAAATTCATAGTTACAATTTCTACATTAGGAAAGAAGAACTCAAATCAATAACCCAACCTTTTATTTTATGATACTCAAAAAAGAAGAGCAAGCTAAACATAAAGCAAGCAGAAAAAAGGAAATAACAAAAATTAGGGTAGAAACACAGAATAGAAAAGTAATAGAGAAGACCTATAGAGACAAAAAATGTTTCTTTGACAACGTCAACCAAAATGACAAACTTTTAGTTAGATTGACCATGGTAAAAAGAGAGGAGATTCAAATCCCCAGAATCAGAAATAAAAGAAGGAACATTACCACAACCTTACAGAAATATAAATGATTATAAAGGAATTATATGAACAATTGTAAGGCAAAAATTGGACAATTTAGATGAAATGGACAAATATCTACAAAGACACAAACTATCAAAACTGATTTAAAGAAAAGTAAGCCATTTTACTAGACCTATAACAAATAGGAAGGTTGAATTACTAATCAAAAGACTACCCACAAAGAAAAGACCAGACTCAGATTATTTCACTGTTGACTTCTACCAAATATTCAATAATTAATAATTCTTCACAAAATCTTTTTAAAAATTGAAGAGGGGTGAACACATTTCAAATTATTTTATGAAGCCAGTATTACCTTGACGCCAGAAACAGACAAGACATCACAAGAAAAGAAAACTATAGTATCTTTTTTTTTCTTCTTGAGATGGAGTCTCTGTCTGTTGCCCAGGCTGGAGTGCGATGGCGTGATCTCAGCTCACTGCACCCTTTGCCTCCTGGGTTCATGCGATTCTCCTGCCTCAGCCTCCCGAGTAGTGGGGATCACAGGCACCCACCACCACGCCCAGCTAATTTTTGTATTTTTAGTAGAGACGGGGTTTCACTATGTTGGCCAGGCTGCTCTTGAACTCCTGACCTCAAATGATGCACCCACCTCAGCCTCGAATGTGTTGGCATTACTGCGTGAGCCACCGCGCCCAGTCTAGACCAATATCTTTTATAAACATGGATGTAAAATCTTTAACACAATACTAGTGAACTGAACCCAGCAATATATAAAAAGAATTATATATCAAAATTAAATGAGGTTCCTTCTAAGAATTCAAGTTGGTTTAATATCAGAAAATCAATTAATATAATACATATATTCAATAGGACTTTTAAAAATTACATGATCATCTCAGTTACGCAGAAAATGCATTCAATACAATCCAAAACGCTTTTATGATTAAACACTCTCTCTCTCTCTCTCTCTCTCTCTCTCTTTCTCTCTCTAAAAAATCTAGGAATAGATAGGAACTTCCTCAGCTAGATAAAGGGCATCTATAAAAAACTCACAACAAACACATGCCTGATGGTACAAAACTAAATATTTCTTCCTAAGAGCAACAACAAGACAGAGATATCCTTTCTCACTACTATTCAACATTGTGCTGAAGGTACTAGTAAGGACAACTAGGCAAAAAAGAAAGAAAGAGAGAAGGAAACATAGAAAGAGGAAGGAAGAAAGGAAGGAAGGGAGAGAGGAAGGGAGGGAGGGGAAGGAAAAATAAAAAACAGAAGGTATCTGGAGTGGAAAGGAAGAAGTAAAGCAATCTATGTTTGCAGAAGACATGATCTTGTATGTAGAAAATCTTAAGAAAACCCATTTTTTAAAAATTTAGATCTAATAAATGAGTTCAGCATGGTTGCAGGATAAAAGACCAATATGTAAAAATCAGTGTAATTCCATGTAATTCCAATGAACTAACTGAAAATGAAATTAAGAAAACAATTTCATTTACAATAGCATCAAAAATACTTAGAAATCAATTTGAAAACACAGTGTAAAACTTATACTCTGAAAAGTAAAAAATTATCAAAAGAAATTAAATAAGATCAAATAGTTGAAAAAACATTCCATGTTCTTAGATGGGAAGATGTAACATTGTTAAGATGGCAATACTTACCAAGCTAATCAACAGATTTAACTAACTTCTCATCAAAACCTCAGCTGACTTTGTAGAAATTGGAAAGCTTATTCTAAATTCACATGGAATTGAACAGGAAAGAGAATAGCCAAAACAATCTTAAAAAAGAACAAAGTTGGAGGACACACAATTCCCAATTTCAATCCTTACTACAAAGCAACAGTAATGAAGACAGTGTGGTACTGGCAGAAGGACAGACATGTAGATTTATAGAATAGAATTGAGAGTCCAGAAATAAATCCTGGACTCTCTAGTTAACTGTTTTTAGACAAAGATGCCAAGACCATTCAATATGGAAAGAATAGTCTTTATAACAAATGGTGCTGAGACAACTGTGCAGCTTCATGCAAAAGAATGAAATTAGATTCTTACGCAAACTTTCCTTACACAAAATTAACTCAAGATAGATCAAAGTACTCAATATGAGAACTAAAATTATAAAATACTCAGAGGAAAACACAGGTAAAACTGTCACCTGGATTTAGCAAATAATTCATAGAAATGACAGTACAAGTATGAGCAACAAACAAAAATAGGTAAACTGACTTCATCAAAATTCAAAATGTTTTGTTTCAAAGGATGCCATCAAGGAAGTGAAAAGAAAAAGCCAGGAAATGGTAGAAAATCTTTGAAAATCGTGTATCTCATTCACATCTAGGAATTTGCATTTAATCTAATACAAGAAACTTGTATCCAGTATACAAGACAAACTCTTCCAATTCGATAAAAAATACTAATAATTTTTAAGTGGGTAGGGATATGAACAGACATTTCTGTAAAAAAAAGATATAAATGGTCAAAAAGCATGTAAAAAGTTGCTCAACATCCTTAGTCATTAGAAAAATGAAAACCAAAATCACAATGAGATAAAATGACTAAAATGACTAGAATCAAAGACTCAGATAATTAGCAAGAACCTGGAGAAATCAGAACCCTCAGACACCACAGGTTGGAATGTAAAATAATGCCAATGCTTAGGAAAACAGCCTGGCTGTTTCTCAAATAATTAAAAACAGTTACCCTATGATCCAGAAATTCTGCTTCATCCAGAATATATGCCCACACTTTAGACAAATATTCATAGTAATATATTCATAGTAGCCAAAGGTAGAAACACCCCAAATGTCTATCAACTGATGAATGTATTTAATATCAACCAATGTAGTATGTATATCTAATGGAATATTATTCAGCCATAGAAAGGAATGAAGTACTGACACATGCTACAACATGAACGAACCTTGAAAACATTATGCTAAATGAAAAAAGACAGGCACAAATGACCACATGTTATGACCAAATGTGTCAATGTGTCAGTCCACAGAATGGGAGAAATGTGTCATATGCTTCCATTCATAGGAAATGTCTATAACAGGAAAATCTATACAGAAAGTAGATTAGTGATTGATTAGGACTGTGAGGATAGGGAGTAGGAGAATGATATATAAAAGGCGTGAGGTTTATTTTTGAGGTAATGAATATGTTCTAAAATTGACTGTGATGATTGTTGCACATATCACTGAATATACTAAAAGTGTACA
Organism: Aotus nancymaae; assembly: GCF_030222135.1. Lineage (NCBI taxonomy): Eukaryota > Metazoa > Chordata > Mammalia > Primates > Aotidae > Aotus > Aotus nancymaae. The sequence continues at coordinate 1,471,972 of NW_026988460.1, forward strand.
ATTGAATTTTGTACACTCTAAATGATGAATTGTATAGTATATGAATTATAGTTCAATAAAGCTGTTACAATTTTATTAAAAGAATACCTACTGTATGTTTCCATCTGTATGAAATTTTAGAAAAGGTAATATTATAATGACAATAATTAGGTAGATCAGTCATCATCATGGACCCTGTATTAGTCTATTCTCATGGTGCTAATAAAGACATATCTGAGACTGGGTAATTTATAAAGAAAAGAGATTTAATTGACTCACAGTCTCACATGGCTGGGGAGGCCTTACAATCATGGTGGAAGGCAAAGGAGAAGCAAAGTCATGTCTTACATGGTGGCAGGCAAGAGAGTCTTTGCAGGGGTACTCCCATTTATAAAATCATCAGATCTTGTGAGACTTATTTACTACCATGAGAACAGTATTGGGGAAGTTGCCCCTGTGATTCAATTATCTCCACCTGATCCCACTCTTGACATGTGGGGATTGTTACAATTCAAAGTGAAATTTTTGTGGGGATATAGCCAAACCATATCAGACCGGGACTGGGGAGAGGGATGGACTACAGAGAATCCCAAGAAGAATTTTGAAGATTATGGAATTATTCCATATCATGATTCTGATAGTGGTCATGTTACAGTGTACATTATCAAAACATCATTTGCTCATTTAAAATTAAAGACTTTTAATATATTCAAATTATATCTCAAGGATGATTTTCAGGCTAAATTTTTTTAAAATACCAAGTGATTTGAGATTTTGCTAGGCCATGAATTTTCCAGACAGAATGCCAATGCCAAGTGACAGCTCAAATATTTTGATAGCCTTGGTAAACACTAAATACTTTATCTACTATATCCAGTTATTTTAAAAAAGCAGATTTTTTTTACATATCATCACAATCACTGCAAAGTATTCTTCCATTAGGTGGTCAAACATTGACACATTTGGTCATAAATGGGCCCCAAAACACACATCTAGTTTTGAGATAAAGACCTTTAGTTATATGGTAGAATCTATAAAGTGGAAATTATATATGGATACAAGGCAATTTTCTTCCCTAAATAGTTCTTCAAAAAGCAGCGTTTCCTCACATGCAAGTCTTTATATATTCTCTCATTAGAGTACTTTCTCAAACGCTTTATTTTGAATCTGACAAAATTGAGTCTTTAAAAAAAAAGAAAGAAATTTAACACAGAATTGGTGTTTTTCCTGGCAAAATGACCTCATTATGGCAAGATTGGATGTCATTGTAAACAAGTCTTCTAAAGAGCAATCCAGAAAGTGATTACCCTGGGGAGATTCAGAATACAAACCTACAAGACAAATGGTGGACCTCATTTACTTGTATGCTCTAGCAAAATTAATATACCAAAGCTGAATGGGGTTGAACTTCAATAAGCTAAAGTTTGGGGTCCATGTGCAGTGAAACTGATTGTTAATTGTTAGTAGGTGAATGCACAGTCATGTTCTCTGAGCCTAACCTACTGGCTTTCACTGACTTGGGAGAGAGAGATTCAACCAATCTAGGGATATGCTGAAACAAAATAGGAAGCTACATCTGTTATGGATCTCTGACTTGGGACCAAGACATCTGCCCATCAGAACTGTGGCCAATGTCACTGTTAGTAGATGTGCAAGTTTCACTAGGAACACACTGAAAAGTCAAAAACAGGCCATTAGTTTCCCCATGAACAAGAATAATGATAATACACAATTTTAAAGGTGGTGGTTTCACATAGTTCAAATATTTCCACGATAGAGGACAAATAGCATACTGCCAAACAGCATGGCTTTGCATCTTGGATCTACCATTTATAAATCCCTAACCTTTCTGTGCCTCAGTTTCTTCTTCTGCAAAACAAGGATATTGGTAGTACCTACTATCTACTGGGTTGATGCACGGGTTGTATAAGTTAGTAAATGTAAAGTGCTCATAACAGTACCAAGCAGCATTTAAGTTTGATTTATCAATTGAGATAGGATAGGCAGATGTCATTATCTCCCTTTCACAGATGGGAAAATTGAGGTTTAGGAAGGGTGAGTGAATCACATAGCCAACTAGTGGCTGAGTCAGAACCAAACTGTTCAACTTCTGACTCTATAGTTTTCTAACCTATCAGTCATACATCGTGATATGGTTTGGATCTGTGTGCCCACCCAAATCTCATGTTGAATTGTAATTCCCAACGTTGGAGGTGGGGCCTGGTGAGAGGTGACTGGTTCATGGGGGTAGTTTCTCGTGGTTTAGCACCATCCCATTTTGTACTGTCCTTGCAATGGTGAGTGAGTTGTTGTGAGATCTGGTTGTTTAGAAGTGTGTAGCACACAGAGAGGGAAAGAACACACATCAGGGCCTTTTTGGGGGTAGCGGGTAAGAGGAGGGAACTTAGAGGACAGGTCAATAGGTACAGAAAACCACCATGGCACATGTATACCTATGTGACAAGCCTGCATGTTCTGCGCATATATCCTGTTGTTTTTTATAAAGAAATAAAGAAAAAAATCAGATTATGCACTACAAAAAAGTGTGTAGCACCTCTCCCCTCTTTCTCTTGCTTCTCCTCCCACCATATGGGACATCTTGTGCCTCCTTTTCCACCATGACTGGAAATTTCTGAGGCCTCTTCAGAAGCAGAAGCTACTATTCTTCCTGTGCAGCCGATTAAACCTCTTTTCTTTATAAATTACCCAGTCTCAGGTATTTCTTTATAGCAATGCAAGAATGGACTAATACACATGCTTAAATTCAGAATCAAAGATGGGCCTGTCTCATTCAATGGTAAGAAAACCAATTAGCAAGGACCTATTCACTTTCTCACTGGGACACTTTGCAAACTGCAAAAACTTGCATAGACCATTAAAGCAGTGGTTTTCAAAATGCCATCAGAGGGTCAAATATTCAGTTTAGTGGGTTGCAACTTTTTAAAAAAAGTAAAACATGGTAGAATTGGAAATAGTATAATGCATCAAAAATTGCCAGAGTAATTACTATATTGTGATATGTTGGTTTAATTACATACGTTCTGTACTCATGTACACATATGCATGTGACAGACAGTATTACTTCCCACAATTATTCACTCCTTGCAAGCTGCCCTTTTTTGCTGGAGAATTATGCCAGTCATTGTACTCTGTTGTTAGCTCACTTGCAGGGTTCCTGTGACTGTGGTGTGCTTCCCCATCATATTGATGTTTGCAGTGGGCCATGGGACTCACTAGAGTGAATGCAGTGTAAGCATGTGACATACACCAAGCCTGAGCAGCAGTGTTTACAGCAATTATGTAGGCTGGCTCAGTGCTTTACTTTTTCCCTTTGCCACAAGCACATCTTAGGATGGGGCTGCTACCTTAGGCAGAGTTCTGGAATGACAAACTATTTGGAACAGGGTTGCAGCCCTTCTACAGACTGGAAGAGAGAGTTACAATCTAGAACAGAGCCACCACTGATGAACAGCCTGCATGTACATAATGAGGAATTAACCTTTGTTTTGACAGCCCTGAGATTTTGAGCTGTTTGTTACTATAACATAAACTGGCCAAGGATGACTAACAGGTATGTTTATGTGTTTGGATTGATAAGATAAATGTATTTCTTAATGAGGAAGGTGGTCAAAAAAATTGAAAATCACTTGATTAAATAAGTCTCAGTCAGTTTGGGCTGCTATAACAGAAGCCCATAGACTGGGTGACTGAAACAATGAACATTTATTTCTTACAGTTGTGAAGGTTGGAAGTCTGAGATCAGGGCACCAGCAGTATTGGGTCTTTGGTGAAGGCCGTCTTTGTGGTTTACAAATGTTCATCTTCTTGTTGTAGCCTCACATGGTGGAGAGAGTGTGAGCTCTGGTCTCTTTATTCCTTCATAAGGGTACTGATAACATTCATGAGGGTTCCACACTCAAGACCTAATTACTTCTAAAGGCCCCACCTCCAAATACCATCACATTGGGGATTTAGGCTGTAGAATTTAATTTTGGGGAGACACAAATATTCAGTCTATAGCAATGACCATTTGGAAACCTGATTCTTTAAGACCAGCCTGGCCAATATGGCAAAACGCCATCTCTACTAAAAACACAAAAATTAGCTGGGCATGGCGATACGCGCCTGTAATCACAGCTACTCCAGTTGCTGAGGCATGAGAATCCCTTGAACTCGGGAGGCAGAGATTGCAGTGGGCCAAGATAGCGTCACTGCACTCCAGCCTTGGTGATAGAGTGAGAGTCTGTCTCAAATTAAAAAAAAAAAGAAAAAACTTGGTTCTTTAAAACATTGGTTTAGTTAACTTGACACACTTAGGTTATTTCTCTAGATTTCCCATTTGTTTATATTAGTTTGAAAATGCTCCACTTGTATTTTTATTTTTGTCTGCTTTTCATAGGACAGACTTTAATTCCTTCTATCCCTTAAGAATTAGACCAATGTTTTGCAAATTATGCATCTGTATATTAATTAACAGATTTTCATACATGTGCACTGCCTTACATAGAAAATTATAGTAAGAATGCAACAGTATTGATTATTTACTGGTAATGATAATTACATGTTAATGACAGAGATGATTTTGCAATCTACTAATAATATAAACTAGGAAGTTTAAATTTGATATTTATATGTAAATATCATAAAGTAATACCCAATGACATCTGGGTCAAATGTAAATCCAGATTATGAAGACCATGTCAGCTTATTATCTGACACTGAAGCTAATAATCCTACCACACAACACACTTAAATGTCCGAACTTGAAGGATCACAGTGAATGGAATCCTAATCGCCTCTGGTTGCCTTCAGATCTGTAAAGTAGTTTTACTTTTGGTGCTGCAGTTTTTGGATGGGTGTTTAATCATAACCAAAAACATGTCAGTGATTTCTTTCACAGTTGAGTGGGAGCGAGGGAAACACACCAAGCATTTGAAATGAATTCAACTTGCAAAGACTAAGGTGTTAGTACCACAATTTGTTCTTCTTAGAAAACCCTGGTGTCTTATCTCCAACAATATAAAAATAAGCACAATGCTTCCTTGAAGTGATAGGTGCTGCACTCAAGACTGAATAAATCACTAAAATCTGCTACTTGAGCAAACCATCTGAAATGGTAGAATCGGTCTCCACTGGCATCATCATTGTAATGAAGAAATGTGATTTTTAAATTCCATCTCTCATCTTCAAGGTTCGCTTAAGCATCTTGTTCCATAACAGAAGTGTGAAAGGGTAGAGTTTTGAAATTGCTACATATTCTTTTGTACAGTATTCTGTAAAGAGTTAAAATCAATAGTCATAATTTATTAATATTAATATTTTTTACTATTTCTTTAATATTAAACCAAGATACGGAGATATGCTATTTTCTATAAATAGTGATATTAGATTGATAATTAGGCATAACTCCTTTAATTCAAAATCCTTCAGTGCTTTGGTTGGTGCTCCTTTGCTACTGATTACAACGTAAGTTTTCTTTTCCACCTCATAGCTTTCTAATGACCACCAAAAAAAATATCTCATCTACAGAATGGATGCTCAATGGTAAATAAAACAGAAACTCATCAAGCACTTCCTTCTCTTAACTATAGTATGCATAGGCTAAGAAACCTCAACATGGTGTCCAATTGTGATGCAAAGCACCTGCCTGCTCACACAATGTGCTTTCTTCTCCCTGATGCCACTTGCATTATATAATGGCCATCAGCATCACCTGATGAAGGAATTTTGCTTGGCTTTCTCTCCAGTGTCGCTAATTCTGCTACCTGTGCCCTGAGGATGCAACTCTGAATGCTATCTTTGTTTTGTTCTCTTCTCTGTCCTGATCAACACAATTCATCAATTTTGTACTGGAAAATTTATTTTGCATTTCCCATCCTGAGAAAGCAAAATCAGTTTACCAGTTAAAATTTGAAGAAGATAAAAAACATAAGTATTTTACAACATTATTTTAAAAATTGATAATGCAGTGAGCATTGGGCTATCTATGGGTACCATATAATCCAAATTTTATATGTTCATCATTATGCTTTTTAGATATATTTTGCTGTTTTGTTGATTTATACCTAACTTTGCTTGTCCCAGCAAACATAGATTTGGATTAGTCTTTATGCTTACAATTCCACCTTAAGCTATAGTAAATCATAAAAAGTAAATAATTTTACTTGTTTCATCACTACTTTTAAGTTTGAACCATTTCCAGCTACTTATTTATTTTAGTCAATGGTAGAACAACAAGATAACAGCAAAGAATGCCCATACAATGCCATAAAATTACTTTAGTTGAGATGAATTCTACCATTTTACCTACTTGGAAGAGCATGAAAAATGCTTTTATGAGGCTATTAAATGACACTTCACCACTGGTTGATCCCTGAATAAGGGGGTCATTGACTAGTGTTCTCATTTGCCTTTCCAAATTCCTAATTCACACCTCCTTCAAAAAGTCATCATTCTTTCTTAGAAAGACACATTATTAATATAGCCTATATTGATATTAACCCTATCATGTTTTCATTCTTCTGATTCAAAATTAATAAATACTGAGAAACAAATTTTCTTCTATCAAAGGGCCAGTTTTACTTTTCAATGGTTTGTGTATTCAATCCAATCAATAACGCTTTTAAGTTGTTGATGGATAATCTGAATATTATAATTTTTATCATTTTTAAAGGGGCAACTTTGTAAAGTGACAAAACCATAAAGGGCTACCTTTGCATGTTCTCTGCTATAGAAAACCAGATGCACTTGTTTTTAGAGAAGAAAAAAAAAACAATGTAGATAAAAGTCCTGTACAAAGATCTCTAATGCCTTTGGCCAGTAGTCATCATACCAGATACAGTCCTTTTAATGTGGACCTTTTTGGCTTAATCCTTCTTAACCTTTACTAGAATGATGACTAAATGGTAATGTTCATTGAATAAATATTTGCTAGCAAATATTTTTACTATAACATACTACTATATGAGATATTTTAATGTGCTGTTACAATTTCATACATGGTGATAATTTTAGTATTTATATAGCTAATATAGCCATCTAGATTATCCAACAATGTATAATTAAAAATATTTATCATTGCTAGTAATACAAAAAAAATACAGGTTAAAACTTAGGCTTTTATGTCATTTTGAACAGGGTTAAAACATTGTGTTCTCACAAAGAGTGTGATCTTGATCAAGCAACAATTTCTTTAAATCTGTTTCTTTATTACTACTCAGTTGCAAGCCACCTAAGGGTAAGGAGCTTATCTACTGAGCTCATGTTTTATCTCCAACATTTAATACACTGCCTGACATACAGTAGTTAATAAATATTTAATGACCGAAATAATAAATTGAATAATGGGACAGTAATATAATTTACCTCATAGGGTAGATGCAAACATGAAATAAGATTAGGCAAGTACAGATCTAGAAGAGAAACATGATTAATTAGTTATTATTAGAGTGACCATATAATTTGACATACATATCTGGGCACTTTTGAGAGTGACAGAGCATGCCATGAATAGTTACACGGGGGCAAATGATTTGAACAAAGGCCATCCAAGTCAAACTAAGGTATGTAGTCACCCCAGCTCTGGCAATTATTATTAGGCAGTATAGGAAACCAAGAATAGAAGAAAATGTGTAAATATGTATATATATGTGTGTGTGTGTGTGTGTATTTGTATAGTTGTGATATATATGTAATTGCAGATTTTATATGTATAAATATATATATAAATTTATATATTATATATTGCAACCATTTTCAAATATATATGTTACATTTATATATATAATATATATGTATACATAATATATATATTTATATATGTGTATATATAAATATATATTATATATATTTATATATGTATATATAATAAATTTATATATATAAATATATATATTTATATATATATACATATATACATATATATAATGTATGTATACATATATTATATATATATAAAAACAAATATATATATATATATATTTGAAAATGGTTGCAATGTAGACAAATAAAACCACAGGAATAGTGTCTAGCCTGGCAAAAACTGCCCCCATCTGCTTGCCTGAAGCATTAGAGAGAAGGAACAGTTGAAAAATGACGTTTCCTGAGTCTAAATTTTCACACTGGTTATTTCAGATTCTTTTAATTTACCAAGTTGAATTAGATTAATAATTCTCTTTGAAGATTCCTTGTCAAATCTCTCACAGTGATTGTTTTTCACCTGTCATCTTCCTGGCCCTGCCTTATTGAGTGGAAGACTTCAACTTTTAATTCAACAGCTTACATATCTACCTGTTTCCTGGCCAATGTTCTTCCTCAGGATCTCTCTGTACTATTACTTGTTCTCTCTTTCACTTCTTCTGTCTATAAAAAAGACACATCTTTCCTTTAGGCCATGGCCTCTCCTCCCACAGACACCTTTATTTATTTATTTATTTATTTATTTCAGACAGGGTCTCACTCTGTTATCCAGGCTGAAGTCCAGTGGCATGATCTCGGCTCACTGCACTGCAGCTCTGACCTCCTGACTCAAGTGATTCTCCCACCTCAGCCTCCCAAGTAGCTGGGACCACAGGTGCTCACCACCATACCCAGGTATTTTTTTGTATTTTTAGTCAAGACAGGGTTTTGCTACGTTGTCAAGGCTGGGATACTCTCATCATAGCCTCCACGATGTTCTTTTTTTTTTTTTTGATGGAGTCTTGCTCTGTCACCCAGGCTGGAGTGCAGTGGCAGCATCTCAGCTCACTGCACCTCTGCCTCCCAGTTCCAGTTATTCTCCTGCCTCAGCCTCCTAGGTAGCTGGGAATACAGCTAATTTTTGTATTTTTAGTAGAGACGAGGTTTTGCCATGTTGGCCAGGCTGGTATTGAACTCATGATCTCAGGTGATCTGCCTGCCTCGACCTCCCAAAGTTTGGGATTACAGGCGTGAGCCACTGTGCCTGACCCAAGACGTTCTTTTATCAGTTATTCGCTCTCTTTTTATTGGTGTCTTCAATATCTCTTTCCTGATAAGATTCAGAAGTTTGAATCTTATGCTCTGGAATCGTAAACATTTAGCTTCTAAATCTGGGTTTTTGATCTCTGTGTGATCTTAGGAAAGCCGCTTAACATCTTTGAGCCTTCGTCTCCTCATGGTCAAGTGGTAATAGTAATGCTTAGCTAAAAGAGTATAAAGGAGGATTAAATTATATAATGTATATAAAATGTCTAGGGGACTCCTTCCTTCTCTAAGGAAATAATAAGGGTAGGCAGAACTTTAAAAGAGAAAAATAATAATATGTGTGGAGGCTAAAAAATGAGATAAATGTATCTTGAACCAAAAATTGAACAGAAATACAAAGTCATAAAAGGAGCCAAAAGTGGAGGCCTTATGGACTGTTTCCGAAATAGGCAATGGCTATCAAGAGCTAGGCTTTTATGTGTTAACAAGGACCAAAGGAAAGTCATACAAGCAAGGCGACCAGAGTCAAGCTCACTTCTAGAAGACAGGGATCAAGTATCTGGGGAGAAACTTTTCCATTCCATCGGCAGCATCATTTTCCTTTTCAACTACAGGCCTTTTCAACTTCTGTCCTCCTACTTATTACAATTTTACCAAATTGCTCCCTTTCCCCATCTTGTTGTTTTTCAGAACAGGCTGCAGTTGCTTTCTACACACTCCCATCTTAAGGCTTCTGTAAGTGCTGTGTTCATGATTCACAGTTTCTATTTCCCTTCCCATACCGCTAGATTTTTATTTAACGTACATTTTGCATTCCTGTGAAAAACTCATGGTGATTTAGACTGATGTCCCAGTGGAGCAGGAACCTCAAGGTGACATTATAAGGACTCAGGGTCCAGCTGCTGAATGTAGACAACAGAAAGAGGGAGCAAGAGGAGGGAAAAGAGGGAAGGAGAGAAAAGGAAAAAAGAACAATAAACAAAAATAAATACTGATTTATCTGCAGTAGAATTTATTCCTGAGAAAAATCCGTTTTATAAAGGAAACTGACAGTAACTTTAAAATAAATGTTTAAGATATTTAAAGACAAAAATAAATGAATAAAACCCAGTAACATAATAGATTATGGCACATAGACTTGGGAGAAAAGAAATAATGATGAGTAAAGAAACTGATGAAATATGCCAGCAAATTTAATGAAGTATTGACTATTTTGGCTTGTGTGTCAAACAACATTGTGTTTAGAGAAAAACAACAAGATGGGGAAAGGGAGCAATTTGGTAAAATTGTAATAAGTAGGAGGACAGAAATTATTGAAAATAGATTTGTTTAAAATATTTATAGTTAAATAGGTATGTGAAAAAAATTAAGGGTTGCCACTAAAAGTAAACAATACAATATATGCTTCTGTATTTGTTTTCTACGTCTGTATAACAAATTATCACAAATATCGCTGCTTTAAAAATGCATACATTATCTCAGAGTTTCTGTGGGTCAGAAGTATGGGCACAGGCTGGCTGGGTCTTCTCTGTTCTATGTCTCACCAGGCTGCAATCAAAGAGTGGGCCTAGCTGTGTCCTCAAGTGAAGGCTCCATTAGGGAAAAATCTACTTCCAACCTCTCTAGGTTGTTGGCAGAATTCATGTCCTTGCAGCTGTATGCCTGGAATCCCAGAATTTTTGCTAGTATTGGCAGGACGCTGCTCTCAGCTCCCAGGAGATATTCCCAGGTTGTTGTCATCTCTAAGTCCCTCCACAGGCAGTTAACAAAATGACTGTTTCTTTGAGGTCAGCAGGATAATCTCTCAGACTCCTGTTCCTGATCTCTAAACCCCATAATTAGATCAGGCACAAACAGGATAACCTCCTTCTTCACTAAGTTAACTGATTAGAGACTTTAATTGCATCTTCAAAATCCCTTTCCCTTGGCTGTATAATGTAACCTAAGCACCAGAGTGCTATCCCATCTTATGCACAGTCCTGCCTACACTCCAGGGAAGATTATACAAGAAGGTGGAAATTTTAGGGGGCCACCTTAGAATCTGCCAACCACAGTTTGCCTTCTGAATCCCCAATAATTTACATTCTTCCCAGATGCAACATGTATTTACCCATCCCAAAGTTCCCACAAGTCTTAACTCATTACAGCATCAGCTTACAGTCCAGTAATTCCATATATTTGTATATCTTTTTCAACTGAAAAGGAACAGTAAGAAACAAAAATGAATGATAAACAGAAGACAAAAAATAAAAGTGTAGAAAGAATACAAAAAACCAACAATCGTAGCAAATATAAAGACATTAAATTTACTTTTTAAAAGATATAGATTTTTTAAATGGGTAAAGTACACAGAGTCCAGTTATGTGTTTCTTAAAAAACTACAACAAAATGCAGAAAGATTAAAAGAACGGTATGCCAGTGAAATTGTAATCCCCAAATATCTAGGGTTCTAATATAACATCAGATAAAATATAACTTAAATCCAAATTATTATAAGGTTAAAGAAGAATACTACTAATGATACAAAAATAACTTCCTAGGATATATAATAATCATTAATTTATACATATCTAACAGCATTCTCCCTCTCTCTATACACACACACACACACACACACACACACACACACACTTATATTGCAAATGGAAACTTTTTTATTGTTTTTTTAAAGATTTATTTATTATACTTTAAGTCCTGGGGTACATGTGCAGATCGTGCAGGTTTGTTACATAGTCATACATGTGCCATGGTAGTGGTTTGCTGCATCCATCACCCCGTCATCTACATTAGGTATTTCTCCTGATGTTATCCCTCCCCAATCCCCTTACCCCCTGCTATCCCTTCTCTAGCCTCCCTACCCCCAGGCCCCAGTGTGTGACGCTCCCCTCCCTGTGTCCATGTGTTCCCATTGGTCAACACCCACTTATGAGTGAGAACATGTGGTGTTTGGTTTTCTGTTCTTATGTCAGTTTGCTAAGAATGATAGTTTCGAGTTTCATCCACATCCCTGCAAAGGACATGAACTCATCCTTTTTTACGGCTGCATAGTATTCCATGGTATATATGTGCCACGTTTTCTTTATCCAGTCTACCATTGATGGACATTTGGGTTGGTTCCAGGTCTTGGCTATTATGAACAGTGCTGCAATAAACATACATGTGCATACGTCTTTATAACAGAATGATTTATAATCCTTTGGGTATATACCCAGTAATAGGATTGCTGGGTCAAATGGAATTTCTATTTCTAGATACTTGAGGAATTGCCACACTGTCTTCCACAATGGTTGAATTAATTTACTCTCCCACCAACAGTGTAAAAGTGTTCCTATTTCTCCACATCCTCTCCAGCATCTGTTGTCTCCTGATTTCTTAATGACTGCCATTCTAACTGGCGTGAAGTGGTATCTCAGTGTGGTTTTGATTTGCATTTCTCTAATGACCAGTGATGATGAGCTTTTTTTCACATATTTGTTGGCTGCATAAATGTCTTCTTTTGAAAAGTGTTTGTTCATATCCTTTGCCCATTTTTTGATGGAGTTGTTTTTTTTTTTTCTTGTAAATTTAAGTTCTCCGTAGATTCTGGATATTAGCCCTTTCTCTGATGGGTGGATTGCAAAAATTTTTTTCCAATTCTGTTGGTTGCTAGTTCACTCTACTGATAGTTTCTTTAGCTGTGCTGAAGCTCTTAAGTTTAATTAGATCCCATTTCTCTATATTGGCTTTTGTTGCCATTGCTTTCGGTGTTTTAGTCATGAAGTCCTTGCCTATGCCTTTGTCCTGTACGTTATTGCCTAGGTTTTCTTCCAGAGTTTTTATGGTGTTAGGTCTCATGTTTAAATCTTTAATCCATCTAGAGTTAATTTTTGTATAAGGTGTAAGGAAGAGATCCAGTTTCAGCTTTCTGAATATGGCTAGCCATGAAACTGGGAACTTTTAACACAATTCTAGTAAGTCTATTAATAATAACAGAAAAGGCTTAAAAACAGAATGAACATGTTTGATTCAATATAATAAAATTTGTACCTCTATGTTCTTTTCAAATACAAAGGTACCATTTACAGTAGTTAACTGTATTGTAAAGAAATGTCAACACGTTTCAAAGTTTGAGTATCATAATGACTATGTTATCTCACTGAAATGAAATTAAACCATAAATTAAAAATTGAAAGATAGATAAAAGATCACACATTTAGAACTCTAGAAAATTTACTTCTAAATCAATAATTCAAAGAAAAATAACAGTGAGAGAATTATGAAGTATTTAGAACAGAATACCAATGAAAAGACAGCTGAAACTACAAAATTAGTGAGATACAGATAAAAATATTTACAGATCAGTTTAAATGGATCTATTCAATATCAAGAAAGATTAACTATAAATGAGTTAAGTATTTAATTAAAGATCTATACAAAGAATTTAGAAAGGGTAACTCAAAATAATGGAAGAAAAAATAACAAACATTATCAACAAATACATAATAGAGAAAACAAAAATACAACAGGGGAATGAATGTGACCACAGCTTTGTTCTCTGAGAAACAGAAAAGGCTATAGAAAAACTAATTTTTTAAGAAGAGAGGCATAAATAAACAATAACAGCAAGAAAAAGGCAAAAGATATACGACATATTAAAAACATAATAGTCTGAGAATCAAGGTAATTACATTCTGCTTGTTGATGATTGAGGTAGGAACAGGCATATGACAATTCTTGTGAAAAGGACAATGAGAAAAAAGGAGAAAATTTGCTAGAACTCTTCTTAAAAGGAATTATTTGCTTTTAGGAAAGGTCAGGAGACAAGGAACTGCCCCTTCCTGATTTTGAATGTTGTTGTCTGAAGATGTGTTGGTTGTTACTGTGGCAACTATATTGGATCATGAGGGCAAAATCAGGGGAATAAAAGAAGCGAACAAGAATATTGCTGAGCCCCTGAAGAACCAACTCCAGAATCACCCTATTTTCAGATTCCTATTATGTGGGACATTACAGTATTTATGTTTAATCAGCTCTTATAAGAATATTCTATGACTTGGAGCCAAATGCATTCTAATGGATATACATTCTAGAACCAATTTCTTAATTTTGTTTTATAAATATATTATAAATAGAGATGCAGAGCTTTTTTTCCCAACTGGAATGGAATAATCTGAGTGGCCTTCTCTCTCGGATGGCTACTATGGTACAGGATTCAGGAATGAAAAGAGGCTATTATATAGAATGTTCTGAACTCTGATGGAGGTGCTGAACAATAAGCAGGATTAACAAGTGATGTGACAGAAGCTATCCAAAGAGAAAGGACCAATGGCTCTTTCCCTACCCATTTAAGGAGCCAAAGCTCTTGGCAATCTGAATTCAGTCCTTGATTATACACACCCTTCATCCTCAAAACTCTTCAAATGCCTTTATTAAACAAGTACACTTCTTGTATACAGTACGTACCTGGACAAAATTCTAAAATATTTTGGTGAATCAACAGGTATAAGCCATGCCCTTCCATTTTCCAATTACAATAGCATGCGGATGGACCCAAATGTAAAAAAATAATTTTGTGATGATATTCATTAATTTGGAAAAGTAATTTTAGCAAGTATCTTAGCAAAGTAAATCTGAAACATAAAACAATGCCAATGGCACACTTACTCAGATTTTGGTGAGTGACGTTCTCTTGGATACCAGTTATATGCTCCTTTGAGTTTTCTGTTTCTCGCTTTATGTGCATATAACTTTCTTGTCTTCCATAAAAGTACCTGAAATTGGAGTGGGATTCTTGTGATGATTTTTTTCTTGCAATATATTTAGACACACAACAACACTATGGTATCCATAAGACCCTGTTACTCCTATTCCTTGATGAAACTTTGTGTTACTGGTTCTTCTCCCACTAGAGGAATATGCTTTGAGGACTGAATTTTTTCCCTGTCTCTCCCTCATTTACTAGGAAAACAACTTCATAGTCTTCTCAGATTGCTGACATTTGGATAAGGCAGATGAAACAGGTGAATGTTCTTATGTCCAATAGAAACAGCTACCACGTACAACATTTTCTTATAAAACAGAGAATAGAGTGACTATAACAGAGACTAGGCCAGAAGTCAGGACTCTTGGGTCTGATTGTTCAGTCTTAGATTTGTTCTGAGATGCTGGAAAAAAAATCACTCCAGAGTCTTTTGGTGCCTTTTTGGGCTGCACCTATAAATGGTAATTATACTTTTCTATTACAGAGTTCTCTACCATCTATTGTGATATGTAACTATCTCAAAGGAGTAGCTGACAGCTTAGTTAGTGCATGGAGTATAAATCACGTTGAGTTTCTCACAGGAATGCAAAATGTACATTAAATACAAAGTCTAGCAGTATGAGAAGGGAAATAGAAACCGTGAATCATGAACACAGCACTTACAGATGTCTTAAGATGTGGGTTATGTGGATACAACTGCAGCCTGTAGTTAAAAAAGGAAACTGATGCTACTGGTTGTTTTCTAGGGCAGGGCTCAGGAGATAGACGAGGCAGATTTCTGTCCTAGACTTGAAAATGGGCCATTGTGTGAGCCTTGGACACTTTGGTGCAACCTGCAAGGTCTAAAATGGCCTGGGCCCTGCCCACTTCTCTATTATTAGATTGATTGCATTAATGGGCCAATTATTCATCCTTTCCTGAATCCATTTTTTTTCTTGCCATGGGGTTTTAAGCAACTCCTACAAAGAGGAAGAGTATATCTGGGGTATCTTGATTTTGAGTTTGGCCAGGTGTCTTACTTTAGCTAATAGGATTTTACTGGCTGTGTTACTAACAGATGTCTAGAAAGTGCTTGCATGTATTTGGTTTTGCTCTTGCTCCTCTGGGATGGTGCGGGGAACATGTCCTGGCTAGGCTGCTGAAGGATGAGACATATAGAACAGAGCCAAGCTGCCCAGGTGTCCCAGCCAAAGCCAACCTAGATCAACCCTCAGCCAGCTGGTTCCCAGACATGCGAATAAGCCAAACCAACAGAAATAACTGCCCACTTGTGCTTATCCTAAATCACTGACTCACAGACTCCTAAGCAAAATAAATGCTTATTGTTACAAGCCACTGAGTTTTGAGATGATTTGTTGTACAGCATTCTTATGGCTATCAGTCTGATATACTCTCCAACACTTCTCCATTGCTCTCCACATTCACTTCAGCAACATTAGACTTACCGATTTAAGAGAACTTTCCAGGTACCCCAAGACAGGATCCTTGTACACGCTGTTCTCCCTCTGCCTGGAACTCTTATGTTCTCCCCTGCCCCCTTACTTTGGCCAGTTCCTTAGCTAAAACCCATTTATTCATCAGTTCTTAGCTCAAAAGTAGCTTCCTCAGGCAAGCTTTTCCTTCCAACCCAGAGTAAGTAAACTGTCTTTACAATTACAATATATTTTCATGTATTTGTATTACTTTATATCAGAGAATTTTTACTGATGTCTCTGTTAATGAATGATACTCTAAGTTTTTGTGATAGTTAAGCTGGTCTCCTCCATGAGATTGCAAAGTCCATGAGTTCAGAGGATGCAGCTGTTATCTGGGTCTCCATTGTATCCTAACGAAGCAGATAATATATTATATTAGGCACATGCTACCTAATGCAGTGACAGGCACCAATTTTTATTGAATGAAGCTGTAAGTTGTATCCTCCACCTTTTGTGAGTGATGACTATTGAGTTACATTTGTATCCTTCTCCAGGGGTATGCCTTGAGTGACTGGACCTGCCTCATTCAGAGATTCCTGAGAGGTACACAAACCAGCCCTCTCCCCTAGAGGAAGCCCATAATCGGTGACTGATAAATACAGGTATGAAATAGTCCTGCCTGCTTGCCTCTGAGTGAGATAAC
The DNA here is from genome assembly GCF_030222135.1 of Aotus nancymaae. Lineage (NCBI taxonomy): Eukaryota > Metazoa > Chordata > Mammalia > Primates > Aotidae > Aotus > Aotus nancymaae. The sequence goes on from NW_026988460.1 coordinate 1,488,752, forward strand.
CTCTGTGGTGTAATTTATGCTCTAGAGCTCCCCGTGAGATCAGGCCTAGGCTCGACTATTAAAACCACATCTTTGTCGGGTTCCTTTCCCTGCACTAATCTATGCCCTTATCCCACTTTACGCTTCTCCTGAGAACTTGACCTCAATAAATCACTTGCAGAAAAATCAATTTTAGGTTCTACTTCCAACCAAACTCAAATAAGGACATGTGTTAAATCTGAGCATTTCTTGCTCAACCAAGAAATAAAATAACCAAAAGAACCCTGAAATAGTATCCATTGGCATACATTTTTGGATAGTGAAAAATTATAGCTCACTCTTCTCAAAGGGTCCAGAAATTCACAGACACCTGATAATTTTGGGATTGGTTAGAACCTCCATGGTTATTAAAGCAAAGTTTTATTCATTCCTGGAAATGTTTATTCTCATAATTGTACCACTATACAATAATACATTTTTTAACAGCACTAGTCAAGTAGAGAGCATGTTTGATGTCTGACTACCAGAATTTTCATCTCCCCTGTATTTGTGGGTTTCTGCTTTCAGAAGGTAATTAGAGAATCAGTAATTGTGGCTAGAAAAATGCCCCTCATACAGTCTTAAAAGAAAAATGATATAAGGCTACACGTAGTGCGATCTTAAATAATAAAACAAATCTATCCATCTCTCTATCTAGGCATTAAAAAATCAATGACAGGAAGCACACCAAGATGTAAACAGGAGTAGTAAAGTTATGAGAGATTTTTATTTCATCTTTTACAATTTTACAGTCTTTACATTTTAAACAGAAAGCATGGCTGTGGTTCTGGAAAAAATATGGTTTTAAAAAAGGGTAACTTAGCAAACAGATAATAGAGAACAATGGCACTTCCCCCCACTCCCACTCCCCCAACAAATGAGCTCCGTTCAAAAGTCTGTGAAGGGAGCTTCTACCTCTGGGGAGACGGAGCAGTAATGCTTTCCTTTTTTCCTCCCAACACGTAAGCCAAACTTTCTGGACATTTTACATCAAATATAAGATGACTTTGAAAGGTAAAGAAAATCAGACCTCCTAGGCATCTAAGGAAACAAGACACAACATAGTGGTGAGTTCCCTGGGTTTTTGTTTTGCCTCATATATCCCAGATTTGGAACTGAAGAAGAAGCTGGCAATCCTGAAATGCCAATGGACACAGACAAGGACACCCCCAACAAAAGCCTACTGTCTCTAGCCAAAAAACCAGGAAGGGGCAGCCTAACAAGGCAGTACCCTTCTATCCTCACTCTACTTCAGTAGAACACCACAGAAGTAACCTTTGACCCCACCCCTACCTAAGCCCATGAAGGCTGAGTGGGGAGCTCTGACATCCACCCTCACCAGGCTGTAAGGACGCACCTAATCCCTCTGCCTGGGTGGGATCAGAAAGGCTGAGTGGAGAGTTGGTTCATTTATCTCTTCTCGACAATAACAAGACCCTTCGCCTCCAACATGGGGTCGGTGGAGAACATAATGGGGACCCTGGCCTTCCATCCCTACTCAGCAGTAAAGAGACATCCCCCTACCCACTACTGACTGTTGTGGTGTCAGAGGAGGCCTAACAGAGAGGCAGGACTTCCACTACCACCTCCAACTAAAGAGGCCATAACCCTCTTCTGTGTTGCTAGTGGGGCCGTGACAGGGGGCAGCACTAGGCATTCCTTGCCCTCCCAGCCTGGGGGGATCAGTCAGTGGAGGCGTAATAAGAAGTCAGAGTGCCCACCCACCCAGGAGTGATAAAGAGCCTCCCTTCAGGTGTGTACAAAGGCCACCTACTTGTCTACTCAACATGGCAACAGTTGAGGTATCTCCTTCCTCCTCTGCTGGAGCAGGGTCAGAAGAAGCTGGCTCAAACAGGTTTAAACAAGATCCAAGGTCTCAGAACGTAACATTCACAATGTCCAAATTTCAGTTGAGTAACATGCTTCATACTGGGAAGATCTCAAGCTGAATGAAAAAAACAAGACGATCCATAGATGCCAACAAGCATATGACAGGAATGGCAGAATCGTCTATCCGACGTTTTAAAGCAACTATCATAAAAAAATGCTGCTGAGTAGTTACGAACACACTTGAAACAGGAACAAAATAGAAAGTTTCAGCAAAGAGTCAGGATATAAAGAGCCAAATGGGAAGTTTAGAACTGGAAAATACAGCAACTAAAATTAAAAAAAAAAAAAAAAAGGATGAGCTGAACAGCAAAATGGAGAGCATAGAGAAAAGAATCTCTTTTTCTGATTTCTATCTAATTCTATGAATGATAGAATTAGATAGAATTAGATAGAAATCAGAATGATGGTAATTACCAAATTTGAACAGTGCAGACAAAACAGACTGAAAAAGTGTAAAAACCTCAGGGTCCTGTGGGATTATAACAAAAGAGCTAATATTTGTGTCACTGAACTCCTGGATAGAGAGAAGAAAGTGAGGCTGGAAAAGTACTTGAAGATACAATAGTTGAAAATTTGCCAAATTTGGCGAAAGACATACACTTTTAGAATCAAGAAGCTGAACAAGACTCAAGATTTTCAGGAATAAATCTGAGTATGACTAGTAGGCTATGAAAGCCACCAGATAACCACTTTGTTCAGGTTATAAAGTTGTTGTTTTTAACTATGAAAAGGATTCAGAGACCATCAGTGATGCTACAGTAACAGTGTTAGACGGTGTCTGACCAAAGTGACTAGTTTTTATGACTTCAGTTAGCCCAGAAAGATTCCAATTAAGTATAGAAATGTTTAAGACACTCCATTGTTCAATATGTACATTTGCTATTTTATGAATTTTCCATGTAAGAAATATGTAGATTAACAGGTCAGTGTTCTGTTTCCATCCAATCTAACATGTGTGACCAAGCACATAGTAAAACCTTGGGATTTTAAGTTGAAATCTTACTAAGTATGCAGGCAATATCACCACATTTAAGAGAACTTAAGAGTTTCTTGACTATTTTTAAACTTTAGTTAAATTTGTGAGAATATCTTAAATACATGGAATGGCCTAGCATAAAATTGAAAACAAAAATAAAATGAAATATATTAAATTTGTACAGGGAGTTTGCATATTTAAAGGAGTTTCACTGTTTGAAAATGTGAAACAATTCCCTTAAAGGTGATTTTTCAAAATCAGATAGATTTATAACTAGAATGAGAAAATCTACAAATTCAGAAAGCTGGCTTTAAAATTGTAACTTAATCAATTATTCACATTTAAACCTCTGAAAAATCTTTTCAGTGCCTAAAATCTGCCCCTAAAAACATAAAGTCCCTCACACTGACATATACATGAACACGAGGTATGATCATCATCATCTATGGGAAAATCTTGTTAAGGTTTTCTATTGTTTCCACTTGCATCACTTCTCCGAGTCCTTTCCAGTTCAAGCGAGTACTTCTAAGCACGTTTGGATCACTCATTCCCTGAGTAGAGGTTTTGCTTCTATTTCCTCTGTTATCCCCGAAGCTACCATGGTGCCAGGGAAGAGCAGATGTTAGAGAAACATTTGTTTGAATTAAAGTTAATCAGCCATGTTTTCCAAACTCTATTTTAAAATGGTGTTTTCTGGGACAGTGGTCTTGAAGAGGTTTGGCTTCCAAGGATGAAATGACCCAGATGAACCTGAAGCTCACCAGCTATATTTGAACCTGAGCACTCATAGGATGACAATGTTGAGCAGAATTTAGCTCCCTCCAGCACTCTGTTACAGTTTGGGAAGAACTGTTGGCTGCACTGAACATGCTTTTTGTATACTCAGGAGGCAAAGTTCTGCCATGTTGCCTTTAACCAGTCATGTTTCTGAGGTGCTGAATGTCCTTACACAATACCTTTTCCTAAATAGCAAGCTTCACCCCCAAGAAACACCTCAATACAGATCAACACACTGTTTGACATTCATCACTGAAACAAAATGTGGCATACTTTCAAATACTAGAATTTAGACACTGCACTTCAAAGTTAAAGAGACTTACAACAACATGAAAACCATCATCAATAATGACAACTCATAGAAAAAATTACTTGCTATATATTTAACAAAACTGGGTGGCATATCCATGAAATACATGCTCTTTGAGAAGAAGTAACTCATAATATTATTCCAATTAAAGATCTAAAACTAAAATGAGCACTCATTCTGAGACACTAAAATGTAAAGTGAGTGAGATTTTTAAATGTTATTTGAGTAGATCAGCTTTAAAACAAACCTATTTGGGTTTGCTTTTACCATTTTTTTTGCAGTTTAATATTTATCCTCCAAAAAAGAATATTATTAAAAGAACTGTATAACTTACATAAGCTTTCACAATAATAGAACATTTATAAATTAGTTTAAGATCTCAGAGAAATGTGTAAAAGAATTTGCATCTTTTTAAGTTTAATACATTTATCTCATAAGCACACTTGTCTCTCGTTTAACTTTATGCAGTGCTTTTTTCTTTTGGTAATTTTTATCTTTATTACGCCAATGACCCATATTTACTATAGTAAATTAATACATACAATTACATCAAGGTTTCTCAGCCTTGGCTCTATTGATACTTTGGGTTGAATAATTCTTTGTTGTGGAGGGCAGTCTCTGTGTTGTAGAATGTTCAGCAGCATCCTTGGTCTCTACCTACTAGAAGTGAAGGGTGTCCTCGGTTTTAATAAAAAGAAGTGTCTCTAGACATTACAACATTTTCCCAGGGAAAGCAAAATTGTCCTTAGTTGAGAGCTACTAATTCATGAAAAGAAAACAAAGTCATCCATTTTCTTCCACACTTATAATTTAGTTTATATTCTTATGGTCAATTTTCTATATCTATACAGATATGTATCCATGTATCTATCTACAAGATATTCTGTATATGGAATATATAAAAGCACATAAACATTTAAAATTAACATTATTACTGCTCTTTTGCAGCATATATTATGAACATTCTTTCACAAAAAAGTATATATTGATTTCTTCATTTTTAAATGTCTACATAATATTCCACTGTTTATATACAATATTATTTATCCCATTTACTACTTATAGATACTGAAGTTGTTTCCAATGTTTGATAAAAGTGTGCCTTTGGTTAGGTATGATACTCTTGGGAAACACTTTCTTCTCCTAAAATTTTTGCAGATTTGTTTCATTGTCCTTTGGTACTAAAAATGGCTGAGAAGTATGAGTCCAGTATAATTTCTTCTTCTCTGCATTTTCTCATCTGTATCTTTAGTCAAGGCACCCAAAGGATTCCTTCTTAATTTTTAAAGTTGAAAATCTCTGTCTTTAAAATATCAATTTATTGATATTTCCCAAAATAGTGTTCATTTTCAGCCTTTTGGCACAATTTCACATTCATTTCAATAAACTTGTATTCTATGTTTAAAATCACTTTCATTTTTAGTTGCTGGTCTTTTCTACTTTAAGCACACCAATTATCCTTATGTTGGATTGTCCTTGTTCTGTGTATTATTGTCTCCTAGTTCCTTTAATTTAGTTCCCGCTTCTGCATTCATGGTGAATCATACAATCCATCATTTTATATGTTTCCATTTTTTTGGCATCTTCATTTTTTTACTATTATTAATTTTTGAGACAGAGTTTCACTCTTGTTGCCCAGGCTGGAGTGCAATGGCATGATCCTGGCTCACTGCAACCTCCGCCTCCCAGGTTCAAATGATTCTCCTGCCTCAGTCTCCCAAGTAGCTGGCATCACAGGCACCCACCACCACTCCCAGCTAATTTCTGTATTTTTAGTAGAGATGGGGTTTCACCATGCTGGCCAGATTGGTCTTGAATTCCTGACCTCAGGTGATCTGCCTGCTTCAGCCTCCCAATGTGCTGGGATTACAGGCGTGAGCCACCATGCCCAGCTGGCATCTTCATTTTAATAAGTCCATAACTCATCTTCATTATGGTAAACTAGTAAATGTAGTTAAATTGAGGTTTCTCAACCTTGACACTATTGACATTTTGGGTAGCAATTTCTTCACTGGCATGGACAGAAATTACTCTCCTGTGCATTGCCATATATTTAGGATTCATTACTTTTTGTGATTTATTGGGTAGTTCTTTAATATTGTTTTCCTCGTTCTCAGTTGGTTTTTTCCCCTTTTCTTCTTTCTCTGTTTTTGTGTATTTGATCACCTTTTGATTAACTAAATTAATAGTTTTATTAGTACACTAGTAAGTAGTTTAGGGATTAAAAAATGTTTTTCTTTAGTTACATCTTTTTCCAAAATGGATTATTTGTCTATTATGGTGGTGCCTTCATTTTTCTGCCTTTGGCCGACCCCTCTTTCCTTTACTAAATAGCAGAGATGCCATGCTGTTTCTTATTTTCTTGGTTGTGATGAACACAGCAGGTCTGTCCACCTTCTCTTTGTTCTGATATGTTGTGTGCTAATTCTCTCTGATCTCCTTATCTGAGATCAGCTGTCTATCTCCCTGAGAGCTGGGCAGTGCATATGCAATCCTTTCCTGAGGCTGTGTGCCATTGGTGGAAATGTGTTGTGTGTAGTGGGGAGGGTAGGACAGCGGGTGGAAGGGAGCTGCTTAGCTGGGCCTGTGTGCAGTCTTGCTTGGAAGAGTTGCATCTTGCTGTCTCCTCTGTGATTTTGCTAAGCACTGACCTAGTTGGAGGTGTATGCTGTTGCCCTTTATTAGCCCCGGATGGTGGGAAGAAACGATGCCCTCTGGCTTCCAGTACAGAGCTTTCAGTCTTTGCTTCTGTCCACAGATCTGCCCAGGCATTCTGTTTTCCTGTTTCACCTGTTCCCACCCAAAAGCTATTTCCATACCCTAAAGAAATAGTGCTATGAACGTTTTTAAGGCTGTTATTCTGTACTAAAAAATTGACCTCCAGTAATGTTATACTGCTTACATAGTAAACACTAAATTAATGAAGAGTATGTTTTCTTATATTTTTGTCAACCTTGATTAACACTTTTTTTTAACACAACTAGATTTTTATAAAAAAGTATGAGAAAATGCAGTTTAATGAATTTTGATGTATGTAATTACGTTACGTTTATTGAAATTCACATACAATATTCTGAAAGTTTACAACTGTCAACGTGTCCACACAAATTATGTAACATTTGAAACAATTAACAGAACTTTAAGGGGTTATTTAACTGAATGTTTAAAAGTTCTCTTGAAGGGAAGCAATCTTGGAAGAAATTGTTTAAAACATAGGATCATTTAAAAATATGTTTAACAAAGAACAATAATGTAAATGTTTCAAGTGAGAGTCATGTAGTTGGGAAACAATGACCTTTTAAATTGAGGTCCAAAATTCTTTTTTAAAAAATTAATAGTTTTTTTATTGGAATCCAGGGAGCAAGGCTACTACTGTTCTTTTCATAAGCACACAAAATGTTAGCACCGATTGGCAAGGTCACCTGTTTGTATCCATGAGATTATATACATGAAGAGTGATAAATAAAACCCAACCAGTACTTTTTTTTAAATATACAGTAATCTCCCCTTACCTGCAGGACATCCAAAGCTCCCGAGTGGACGCCTAAAACCACAGATAGTACCAAACCCTACACATAGCATGTCTTTTCCTAAACACATATACTTATGATAAGGTTTAATTTATAAATTAGGCACAATAAGAGACAAACAACAAGAATAAAACTGAAAAATTATAACAATATGCTGTAATAAAGTTACATGAATATGGTCTCTCTCGAAACATTTTATTGTACTGTACTAATCTATTTTCTGACTGTAGTTGATTGCAGGAAACTGAAACTGAAAAGTGAAGCCATGGAGAAGGGAGGACTATATTGTATGTGCTGTATGTGATTCCTAATACAAGGCTTTTTTTAATTTAGAAAGATTTATCATTGTCGTGATGTTGTTTGTGCTTTTTTTTTTTTTTTTTTTTTTTGAGACGGAGTTTCGCTCTTGTTACCCAGGCTGGAGTGCAATGGCACGATCTCGGTTCACCACAACCTCCGCCTCCTGGGTTTCAAGCAATTCTCCTGCCTCAGCCTCCCAAGTAGCTGGGACTACAGGTGCATGCCATCATGCCCAGCTAATTTTTGTATTTTTAGTAGAGATGGGGTTTCACCATGTTGACCAGGATGGTCTCGATCTCTTGACCTCATGATCCACCCACCTCGGCCTCCCAAAGTGCTGGGATTATAGGCATGAGCCACTGCGCCCGGCCATTTGCGCTTTTTAATATAAGTCCTTCAAAAATTATTTGTTTTGCTCAGGGCAATTAGTTATGAGGATTTAAAGTACATGAATGTTCAATATTAAAAGGTAATTGAAAAGAAACTCCAAATAGAATCTTCAAATCTAGCCTCTCCCATTGTTTGATCTCTGAAAACAGATGTCTTAGTGACTACTACATCATGGCTTGCTTTCATTTTTTTCTTCCCTAGCTAGGAAAGGCATTAGGAGAGCTCCCAATAAACATGCCTCTATGTCGCTGCCGCTACAAACACAAGGGAGGAACAAGAACAACAACGACAAAACCCCGACAGTTTCCTCATAGCTGGCATATACAATTTAATTAACTTTGGATTTGTGAAGTCTGGCATAAGGTGCCTAGGAATTGCTCCTGGCCTACTTAGAATATGAAAATACGAGATAAGACTGCTGGACCTAAACTTCTCTAGAAGGGTAAAGGCTTGCAAACTAAATTTTCTCCTCATGTGATAAAACTGCCTCCAGCCTTTATCCCTTCTGTCCCTCTGCCTTGTCTCTTTTGGATGGTCACGGTTATAGATGTTGGGAAGGCACTGAGTTAACAAGAAGGCACTTGGAATTAGATCCCTAGAAAATGGTCCTTGCCTTATGCCTTGTGCAAGTCCAGGAGGTGCCATTCACGTTGAGTCCATGTGACCATGTGACCTGCCAGTTGCTTATGGTGATCTTTCTGCCTCTAAACCCTGCTTTTCCTAAGTATGAGATACACAGGGCAAGCAATACATTCAAGAATACAGCTTGCTGAATGTCTTTGCCTCCAACATTCTTTCAAATGATCCTAAGTGGCACAACCATAGGGAATTTGGGTCCCCACAGGTACAAAACAAAGACCAGTGGGTTTTGACTCAAAAGACCAAGTTTCAGTCCTGATTAGCCACATGCTAGTTTTGTGCTCTTGGTCATGCTACTAACTTCTCTGAGTTACAAGGTTTTCACCAGTAAAACAATGATAGATTCATAGGGTTGCTAAAGAGGATTAATTAGCATAGGTAAAGTTCCCGGCACAAAGAAAGCACTTAATTAATGTGAGCCTCTCTGAAGTGAAAGTAATGCATCCTAATATCCAGTAGATTTAGACCAGAGAGCTATACTGTCCAAATATGGCAGGCACTAGCAACATGTGCTATCAATTAATTAATGTTAGACTTTAAAATTCAGTTCCCAGGATGCTCAGTAGTCACAGGTGCTGGATGACTATATGTTGGACAGCACTGATATTTACCATTGCCATCATACAGAAAGTTCTATTGGACAATAGAAGAAATGATAGAATTATACAAGAACCAAAAGTCCAAAAGCCCAAAATCTTTGCCATTAACTATGAAACTTGAGAGGAGCAACTTTATCTCACTTTGTCACAATTTCCTCACTGGTAAAATGGATACTGCCTTTGCAGCAATGTGGTGGGGATCAGGTACATCGAAGTTACTTTTTTTTCCCTTGCTTTCTCTTTATATTCGCAGGACTTCAAGACTAAAGTCACTAACAAGAATCATTTTGAGGATAGTTAGTTGATAGGTGCAGCCCTTTGGTAGTTTAACATTCATAGCCATGATTTGGTATTATTCCAATGCACCTGTAAGCAGTTAAGAACAGCTTATGTTCGAAAGAGCAAGGAGCTACTGCAGACAGTTCTTGGGGTGATGGAAAGACACAAAGTAACAAAATTGAATTGGTTTTCATTGGCAAGTGGCCTTTTGTAGACTTTTGTAGCTCTCACAGGGTTTAAAATGGAAAGATCAAAGATTGTATTTCCTACTTTTCCATTTGTTTCACTTTAATACCTAAAATCTACCTTTCACAGGTTTGAAAACAATAATCTCTTGCTGTCATTTTGGGGGCAATGTTGTATTTTTATTTATCTAGAGCTGGGGTTGGCAAATCTTTTACATAAAGGGCGAAAGAGGACATATTTTAGGCCATAAGGTTTCTATCACAACTACTCAACTCTGCTGTGTAGCATGAAAGTAGCCACAGACCACATGCACACAAACGGGTGTGGCTGTGACAATAAAAATTTACTAAAATAGGCCTATGGGCCTTAGTTTGCCAACTCCAGATCTAGAAAGATATGAAAGAACATATCCTTTTCACTCTTCCCCACATTGTTTTCTTCCCCACTATGATATATATTTCTCGCTTATTTTATTTTTGAACATATAGTGTATCCTACAAATGATCACAATCAGACATTCAAAGATTTACTTTAGTAATGTGAAAAAATAATGTTTCTTCTCATTTTTATTAAGGCTTTGAATTTTAAAAACATATTTCTTCGGGAGTCGTGGTGGCTCCGGCCAGTTGTCTTGGCGCTTGAGGAGGCGAGGCTATGAGTTTAAGGCCAAGCTCGGCAATATGAGAACCTCTCATTCATTAAAAAAAAACCAAAAACCAAAAAAAAAACCCATATTTCTTAATAATGATATTTTTTGTTCCTCAGAGAAAATTGAGAGGGAGAGACATGAAAATAAAATGTAGAAGAATTGTAATTTAATTCTTGGAGGAGGGGATAAATCAATTAAATTATTTATGTGATTATTTCATAAAAGGGTTAATAACAAGCAAATAGCCTTCTATTTTCAAGTAAGCTCAAAGTCAAAACAATCAGAAACATTGATTACAATTCAAGATGAGATTTTGGGTGGGGACACATCCAAACCATATCAGGTAGTTAATATGTTAAATGTAAACTTGTCTGAGTATTTTATGGCCTGTAATAATTTTATTATATAGAAGACCACAAAAATTCTTGTAAATGAACCAGGGCCTGGTTCAGGAATAGGTTACTGACCTGAAATTGATCAATGGAGTCATAAAGACTCAATTTTGGGAGGTGTCTTAGAGTTATCGAGAGAGAAGCTTCTTTCCTTCCTCTCTCCTTCCTCCCAGTATTACTCTTTCTTTCATTTACTCACTTATTTTCTTTCCCTCTCCTCCTCCTCTTCTTCTCTTCTGAGGATGCTAAGTTTGAGAACATCATATGTAATGGCCAGCAGCCATTATCCACCTGCGAAAATGACCTGCTTGAGAATAAAACCAATAGAGATGCAAAAAGAACAAGCTCTGATGGCTTTGAGCTTATTTGAAAATAAAAGGCTATTTTCTTGTTATTAACCCTTTTATGAAATAACCACATAAATGATTTAACTGCTTTATCCCCTCCTCCAAATTATGTTGATTGGAAACATCAATATTTACAAGTGATTCAAACATAGGCCTCTTAGAGAGCAAAAAATTAAAAAAAATGTTGTCTAATTGACATAATATAGGTTATTTCTTTTACTGCACCAACTAGTGATTAAGCTGTCAAAAACCAAATCACACCTAAAAAGACAGTTAATATTTTTCATTCATTGCATAGGCATTAAGAAAGGATGTAAGACTGATTTATCAAATAGTTTATTTCTCCATGGCAAACATGGCTCTAAACAATAATGACTTTTATACTTTTGTCCACACATGAAATTTATGAGAACACTGTAAGCTGGTAAAACAACAAACAAACTAGTTTGGTCTGCTACAGATTTATACATTGAAAGGAAAATTAATGGTGGCAATTGAACCTCGCTAAGTGGAGTGAGTTTATACTGGAGTATCTCCTTTCGCATTACAAAGACTGACGTCACAGTTTAACCTGTCGGGCATCTGAGATACATTCCTGGGGTTCTGGTTTGTGTATATCTTTTATGCATTCAGTAATCTCCTTGCACAGAAATGGGTATCTGACAAAGATGAGTGGAACTGGAATAATCCTAGAATGACTCAAATTAGCAAATTTTAGAAACATACCTAAGACACTAAGGTTGGTGTCTTTGTAAAAAAAATTGTTTGAGGAATAAAACAGATAAAATGGGCTAAAATGAGAAATATACACAGATCTTATGGCTTACAAAACAGAATTTTATTTAAATTTGTATAGATAAAAATCTACCAAAATTTAAACAAAAACTTATCCAAATCCTTTCCTACACACAACAAAAATGGACATCATGGAAACAAAAACCATATTCCCTTCAAATAAAGTTCCCATTTTTCTACCATAAACGGGTAGATACTGGGAGGGTGAGGAGTAAGAGATAAGGAGAGAAGATAGTGATACGCAGCACAACGTGATCTTCAGTGTTGTCTCATCTTGAAATGACTTAATTACAGAGGTTTCCATGAGAATCAGGATTCTTCATTTTTGACACAAAAAAGGAAGCTTCTAATCCGATATCACAAATAAGGCTTCGAGTTTTCTTTTTAGTGTGAGGTAAACAGTTTATTCAATATTAAGGCAAATGGTAAAAACACATGGATAGTATATTAATGCAGACCTTCCACTATTAAATATATTTTGGAACACTTATGGATTTTTCAAATATACGTTGGAATCAGAAGTCTGTAAAAACTATTGCAGTATGTAAGAGCTATTTGCTTGAATGTCTTGGCAGTGCCTTTTTAGTAGCTAACATGTACAATGTAATCTTGTGGCTTTTTAATAGTTAATATATTAAATATAATCTCGTCAGACTTTTGAAATGGTGGTTTTTTTTTCACTATGTAAGATTAGAAGTCCCCCAAAATTCTTATAAATGAAGCAGGATCTGATTTCAAATTCTGACTATACACACAATATTTGGCCACATGGACTGCTCCCCAAAGTCTGCAAAACACTGCCTACTGAGCAGGCTTACAGTGACAGAAAAGTATGAGAACACGAGACATTATTTTTATAAAGACTAAGTAAAAATCAGATTTAGGCTGTGTAGATAGCGTATTCCAGAAAACACAGATTTAAGATTTGCCTTTTCCCCGTTTTCTTTTCCCCAATGAGATAATCATTTCTTTCACAATGATGAACCATCCTTTTTATGCAAAAATGGCTTTCTTTCTCCATCGGATCAGGACAAAGACATCACTTCTTGGCCACGCTGGCCACAGCCTTCTTGGCTGCATCCTCCAGGTCGACAGCTGAAGTAATGGGGAGTCCGCTGTTGTTGAGTATCTTCTGGGCCTCTTGGACATTGGTGCCTAGAAGGAGAACAAGGAACAATCACGGAACGAAACTAGGGGAGGTGCCTTATGAAGTTTGCACAAGAATGCACAAAACTTACCTGTCTACAGCTTTTCACTAGGAAATGAATTAAATATAGGTTGTCATCAATGTCGTTGACAGAAAAGATTATGTGACGAAATTTATTCCAAGCTGTGGTCCAACTAGAAAAGAAGATGAAAGCAAGGACTTGCAAGAAGGAAATGAACATGCTTTACTGATGGAAGCTGAGATGTCTGCTGATAATCACGGTCATGTGGATCTAATGTGGTTTTGTTCCACACCAGAAGTCACCTGTCTTAAAGGTGTCTTGGATGTCGCGGGTTTGGGCTGTGACCTGCTTTGAGAAAGGAAGTTCTGAGAATCTGCCCAGCTGTGCCCACAAATCCACTGCTTTGGAGACTCTGGCAGCATCCAGCATGTCCATTTCTGCCTCCTCCTCACTGTATTAAATGAAATGGCCTGAGCCCTTCAGAATGGGCAATGCAGCCTCTGATGGCAATCTCTTGACTGTTCCTGGTGGATCTGGAGTATGTGCCGGCCAAGCCACCTCATTCAAAGGTGAGAACTGCTTTTCTGCCCTTTTAGAGTGAACAACTCCTCTAGGAGAAATGTGATAGAATTCAAGTGTCTAATGAAATATCTCATTTTACATCATTTCCTGTGCTTTTATCTAGTTGGCAAGACAGAGCCTATTTATAAACAAAGACCTTGAAATACAGGCCTTGGAGAACTTGCCTTACCACAAAGAGTGCAAATAAAGAGAGGCACTGGGTTAGCACATTTCTTATAAAGGGGCAAAGGCTGGGGTAAATGGGAATGGGTGGATTGAAAAGATGACGCAGCACTGACACTCCTGGGAACCTGGGTCTACCCCCACGGCAGTGAAAAGGAATGCCTGGCACTGCGCCTTCAGCTTACAGCTCACCTATTCGTGTTTTTACAGAGGAAGCTGGTGAAAGGCCTCTCTGGAAAGTGACAGCATGCAGTGTGGGAAGTTGCTACCTAAAATCCCCATCCTGGCACTGCCATGTACTTGTTACACAGTTTTGGGTAAAGCATTTAACTTCTCTGAGCCATAACTTTTGTCTCCATACACAGCACTATCATCCGCATAATCTTCCCCAGAACTAATATCATTAAGTACTTATGTATGCCAGGCACAGTGCTAAGTAACTTATACACAGCACATGAAACCATTACAAAAACTATGAGTGGTCCTATTGTTCCTATTTTACAGATGAGGCAACTGAGGCACAGAGAAGTTTAATAACTTTTCCATGGTCACAGAGGTGGTAAGTGGCAGAGATGGGACTTGAACTGCTGTCTGTAATTATAAACCCTGCATGTTCTAAAGATATGCTAGTCTACTTCTCTACTGGTAAAATGAGGACAGTATAGCTGACGGTACAGACTGCGATGAGAGGCAAATGAAATAATGAGTGTAAAAGCATTTCTGTAAATGGCACAGTATCTGTGGCAGGCCTGGCTGGCTCTCCACCACAGACTCCTGCTCCTCTTCTGCAGTGGAGTGCTATTGCTGGAAAGCAGCTGCCCAGCCAGAAACTACATTTCCCAGGTCCCCTTGCATCTAGAACGGGACATGTGACTCAGATCCGGCCAAAGGAATGCCACCTGGCCATGACAATCTCCAAAGGGACTCCTCAAACTCTGTTTTCCCTGTCTGCTTTCTGGAGTGTTCCTAGCAGGGGCAGCCCTGGAAGTTACCTGTTTGGTTTTGGTTTTGTTTTATCTTGTTTTTGGTTTGTTTTTGAGACAGGCTCTCGCTCTGTCACCCAAGATGGAGTGAAATAGTGTGATCACAGCTCACTGTAACCTCAACCTCTGGGACCCAAGTGTTCCTCTCACCTGGATACTTTAATAACTGGAGCCAAGCATCCTGCCCACTCACCCTCTTAGACCTTATGGGAATGAGAAAGACCCTTCTATAATGTTAAGACTGTTGTTACAGGAGCTAGCTAGCATTACTTTGATGAACACATGACTTTGTAAATGCTGTGGAAAGCAGCTTCTAAAATGGTTTTCAAAGATCAGTCACTCCTCCCTCCTGGAATTGACATCCTTATAGAATCTGACCCCTTGATTATGATCTGGATCCAGAGCCTCACTTCTAATAGATAAGAACATGGTAAAAGTGATGGAATGTCACTTCTGAGACTAGGTTACAAAACCCTGTAGCTTCAGTCTTGCTCTCTTTGACTCTTTGTTCGCTCTGATGAAGCCAACTACCCTGCTATGAGCTGCCCTCTAGACAGACTCACCTGGCAAGGAACTGAGGGTAGCCTCTTGCCAATAGCTGATGAGAAACTGAGGCCTTGGGTCTAACAGCCAAGGAGAAGGTGCATCCGGCCAGCAAACATATGAGTGGTCTTGGAAGCAAATTCTTCCCTAGTCAAGACTTGAGATATCTGCAGCCCTGCTGACACTATGATCACAGCCTGTGAGAGACCCTGAGTGAGATGATCCACTGGAGCCATACCCAGATACCTGACCACAGAAACTGTGAGATAATAACTGTTCTTTTAAGCTGCTAAATTTTGGGGTAATTGGTTAAGCACTGATAGATTAAGTAACACAAATGTAAAAATATATTATTTCATTAATACAACCTGTGTGCATTTGGACTGATTTACTGTGGCAGGTGTTCGATACCAGGCTAAGGAATTTAGACATTAATCAATAAGCATGGCTTTCATGAAGTAATGACAGAGTGTGAAGCGAAAGCCCTGATGGACACAGGAGCAAATCAGTCTTTGGACCAGAAGGTAAATGAAAGTTACATGTGTAAATTTTGTTTTAGATGGTCATGGTCTGTCAACCAGGATGGAGTGCAGCAGCATGATCTCGGCTCACTGCAACCTTCGCCTCCCTGGTTCAAGCAATTCTCCTCCCTCAGCCTTCTGAGTAGCTGGGATTACAGGCAGCAGCCAACTCTCCCAGCTATTTTTTGTATTTTTAGTAGAGATAGGGTCTTACCATGTTGGCCAAGCTGATCTTAAACTGAGGACCTCAAGTAATCCACCCACCTCGGCCTCCCAAAGTCTGGGATTGGAGGCATGAGCCACCGTGCCCCACCCACATGTGTAAATTTCTGTCTCTTCCTGCAGAGACATGAACTAGGCTCTTCTCTCTCTTCCTTTCTTTTTTTGAGCACCTTCCAATCTCAACACAGACCTCAGGATAGGTGTGGGAAGTAGTGCTCCTGACATCTTCCTGCATCTCAGATCCTGCTCTTTCTGCAGTTTTATCACAGGTCCCGCCTATTCAGAGAACTTCTTATTCAGTTTTACCTGAGTTCCTTTCCATGTCTATGGATGAAATGAGCTCTTCATCTTTTAAATTTTTTTGAGATAACTTTAATGGGCTGTGCTTCCTTGCAACCAACCAATATAAATAATTTAGTTCCTTAATTAACGTCCTCTTTAGCACCTAACTTAGCATCAGTATTCCCAAGGGAAAATAAATGATTTGGAAATTGATGAGCACCTAGATGTGCTGGGCCACTGCCCTTGCTGGGCTCTCCACACAGAGCACTGTTGGGCTGACAACTCTTTCTGCTGGGCTGACACCCATACATTCATAAGGCATCTGTTAAATGGCATATTTTGGGGATGTCTTTCTTGACATCTCCTCCCCATGCCCTAACTAAAGCAGGGGCTTGTACAATGAACTTCCAGAGTACCTTGTATTTCTAAAATCTTAACATAGATGAAGCCTTGTTGGATGGCTTACTGATACTTCCCTTGTACCCTCCAAACGTCTGCTTCCCTTTGTCAGACTTGCTCACTGAATACCTCCCAATATCTGTTAGCTACCAGTATGTGCTGACCCACAGAGAACTCCAGATGGGTTCCCACACACAAAGTGTGTTTGACAAGAAGAGAGGCGGGCAGGTACTTTTTGATAGATCATCTTGCTGTCCTAACAACTCTTTCCTGTAGGGTTGAAATAGATACCCCAAACTGCGCAAGGTGCAATCAGGAGGGATTTTTTTTTTTTGGAGTCCTCTCAGGGTTCTCCAGGAGCTTTGGGAGTGGCTCCTTTCTCTAGGAAAGGCCCAGGAAGAGCTGGCTGTGCCCACTGCCCTGAGTTAGGACTCCAAGCTATTACCATTCCTCCCAACCTATAGAAGCTCCAGGTGCCCCAGACAAGTGAGGCCTTGCTTGAGGCTTACACTGGTGGACAGGGCCAGGAGAGAAAAGGGGAAGGAGCAGCTCTCCAGAAAACCAAGGCCCTTCTCTCCTCCCAGCTGCTCCTTCAGTGCTGTGTGAAAACGCCTAATTGCTTCATAATTCTAGGATCCACAAAAGTGAATTTTAATTATACTTGCAGTTACACTTTAATTACAGCCTTAATTATTAAGCATATTCTAGGCATGCTCAGAACCAAGCAGTTTTTGAAGGGATTCTCATATTCAAATACAAAGCTCATCTGTGATGACAAATGGGTCACATGTAGAGCCAGCATGACCTGGTGGAAACTAGTTACAGAAGAGGAAGTGGGGTAGAAAGAGAGAGCAAAAGAGAGAGAGAGAAATGAAGAGAGAGACAAGGGACACAGTCGGGGGAATAGCCTAAAAAGGAACAGACATAGGAAAAGAAAGAGACAGGTAGAGTGTAAGAGAAAGTAAAGGAAAAAAGTGAGTTTGCCAAGTGCCTTCCACACCAGCCCTTACCCTGATGCTGGCACCTGACTTCTCCTTGAAGGCGTGGCTCTGCTGCCCACTGACCCTGCCCTGGTCGTTAATTACCACTTACTTCCCTCCTTTCTGCTGAGGGAACAACTGGAAGAGGAGGTGGGGACACGCAGAGAAGGGGGGTTAAAAGAAAACCAGCTGGGCATGGTGGCCTGTAGTCCTGGCTACTCAGGAGGCTAAGGTAAGAGGATCGCTTCAGCCCAGGAGGTTGAGGCTGCAGTGAGCTGTGATTGCAACACTGCACTCCAGCCTGGGCAACAAAGTGAGACCTGGTCTCTGCTTTCAAAATAAATAAATAAATATGAATAAAATAAAAGTAAAACAGCAGACTGTGGAACCAGGTCATCGAAAAAGAAAAGGAAGAAAAGAATTAGAGGAGGCCTCGGAAATGATCACTAGTTTGTGTGTTCCTTTAAAAAAAAATATGACATTATTTGAGTATTTAAGGTTAGTTTCTTCTTAATTTACCAAGTGTTTGACATCTATTCCCCAACCCTCTCCCTGCCTTTACTTCTAAATAGAAATTATCATAGCTGCTTTAAACTCTGACATGGAATTAAGTGTTCTAAAGAGAGTGTTTATGCCTGTGCACAGAATTACAAAGGAAATGGATCTCCTTCCAACATCTAAATAGTGCTACTGACATGTTCTAATATTTATTAAACGCTGCATTGCTTTTTAATGAGGCTTCAGGACAACACTTTTAATAACCACCTGTATAGAAAACTGATCAACTCAGGCTGGTGGAACCTCAGGCACTTCTTAATATCTGCTTGTTGAGAGCCACTCAGCTAAATGCTTCTCTATCCACTGCAGGCCTCAGAAATGGAAAATCAAAGGGGAATGAGTTTAAAATGGAATCTTGCTCTACTATTAGGAGATATTATAAATAATAACAATTATTAAAATGTTTTATTCTTGACCTCCTCAGCATGTTACCAGTGACTTTCTGCCACTGGGTGGAGTAAGAGAGCTGTAAACAAAGACGCAAGGTTAATTTATCCAAATTTCTTCGCTTTTATTACACACAAGAGAAAATAAACGTAGTGGACACACAGTCCAGGGTTTTGTTCTCAAGGTGAAGAGGCCTCCTGCCTTTTATCATAAGTCTATGAAGGAAACCATTTTCCAGTCTGGAAATATGTAGAAACTGTCATTTAAAAAAAAATTAAAAGGAATTCATTTTTCAAAAAAGAATACAGTAGTTAGCAGTTACTGAGCATACATTAGGTGCAACAAAGGTTTGTTGTATACATGAGTTAAGGGGTTCACAAGTATCATTAAACTTAATCCTTAGAGCAACCCTAAAGTCAACATCATTTTAATCCCCATTTTACAGGGGAGGCAACTAAAACACTGGGAGACTTAGGGACTGGCCCAACATCCCCAGCAAGTCAGAGGCTGAGCCAGGACTCGAACCCAGGTTCATCTGAGTGCAAAGCCACATAACCATGCAGCTGGCCTTCAAGTGCTAGAAGGAATTCTAGGCAACCTTTAAGATAAGTCTCTTGTTTTCACTAGAGGAAACTGAGGCCCCGAGATGTCAGACAATTTGCTTGGATCAAACAACCAGTTAACCCTGACAGCTCTGATTCTTGGTCTAGTGCTCTGAGTCAGGGCTGGTTCTAGGTTTTGGGCCAAATCTAGCCAGCTGCCTCTTTTTGTATCACCAGCAAGTTAAGAAAAGGGTTTACATTTTTAAATAGTTGGGGGAAAAAAATCACAGGAACATTTTATGATACATGAAAGTTGCATGAAATTCAAATTCCAGCCTCCCCATAAATAACTTTTTCATGGAACATAGCCAAACTGATTTGCTTAGAGATCATCAGTGGCTGCTTGTGCTTTGTAAGGCAGGGGTCAGTCACTGTGGCAGACAGTATGGCCTTGAAAGCCTGAAGTATTTCAGCCCTTTGCATGAAATATCTGAGTCTTTTCCCCCTGCTGGGAGAGGGGAATTCAGTGGAAACAAGCCACATTCTCTAAAGCAGCAAACTCCTCTTCAAATGTCCACTGCTCCTGTACCCTTGCTCTTCCTTCCTTAGTCTCCTTTCAAGTGGCAATCAGATAGAGGAGTTCCATTTTCTTGGTGACCTATACATTTAGGTAACTTTTCATGTCTCTTTTGCCTTGTTATTGTATGTCAGAAACAGAATAATTCATTGAGAATCAGAGGCAAAACTTCTGCAATGCCAGCAGCTCTTACTTGTTTGAGATGATGTGTGCCAACTACCTAGCACTGTGCTTGGCAGCCAATAGCACTGGCCATCCATGTGGCCTCAGTCAAGATACTAACAGGGGTTCAGATGATGATAAGGACAGCTAACATTTACTGAGCCAAGAACTATTGTAAATTATTTAAAAACTCATCTGCTCCTTACAACAATCTTCTAGAGCTGCCCTATTTTTATTCCCATTTTGCAGAGGAAGAAGCTGAGATTTTAAACCCGGTTCTGTTCTCAAGTAGCTGAACAACCTGGGGAAGCTATTGTAGCTTTAAGGCTTTAGATTTCTCCTTGAATGAGTATCTTATCGAAATGCTTTGTATCCCTAACATTTCATGAAAATTAAAGATGACATAAGATATTCTGTGTGGCTGTATTGTATCCACACCTGATTTCCTCAATGATTTCTTCTCCCGCAGTAAGAAGAAATCAACACTTGGGTTGTGAATGTGATAGTTATTTAGACCATCACAGTAGAGGCCCCAGCTCCAGGGGCAGGAAGCCAATGGCTAAGTTCTTCTCTACAGGGTTTCAAAGAATGCTGTATATGTGCTATGATCATGCAAGCAAGGTATAGGATCAAGTCTAACATATTCACTAAGAGCTTATGCTATGTGCTTATGCTTTCAATTATGTTAACCCTTAAAAAAAGCAACAGAGATATTAAACCAAAGCTAAAGGAGCCTTAATATTAAACTAGAATGGAATGAACCCTCTGGGAAGCAAGAACACCTTACAGTTCTTCACTCACCCACCATGATCTGCTAGGGATAAGACAGTTCTTTTAAAAAAGGGATGTTTTATACACACACACACCTGCATGTGAATTTACCTTTTACACCTTCCTTGAATCTTCCTCCTAGCTTTCAAGCCATGCATACTCTAATTTATGGGTGATTTAAGAAATTTTCAAAGGTAATTTTAACAGTGTGAGACTTTCATTGAAAATGCTGACTTTGGTATACCATTACTGCCAAGAAGTAACATCACTGCGTCACTGAGTGTGATTCTGTCCTTATGTGAGGAAACGACTGAGCGGACCTCATTGCTAATATTTTCCTTGGGAGGAAGTCAGATTCTAAGAGCTTAATATTGCCTGCGAAATTCTTACTTGACTCTCACGAGACATTTCAGAGCTTAGGGGAGAGGGAGATTTAGACACAGATAACAAGAGGATTTTCCAGAATTCTAGGTCTTGCTGCTGGGCTCTTCTCTACACCAGGGATCTGCAAACTATACCTCGTGAGCCAAATCTGTTCCACTATCTGTTTTTGTTAAAAAAGATTTACTGTGGCACCGCCATGTCCATTCCTTCACCTATCGTCTATTGCTGCTTCAACACTACAATGGCAGAGCTAAGTAATCACAAAAGGGAATATACAGTCACAAAGCCTAAAATCCTAACCTTTCAGAAAAAGTCTGTAGACTTTGCTCTATACAATCCAAATTTCTGTCCCTGTGGCTAAAGGGCCAGGTGAAGACAAGAATCATCCTCATCTGGCGTTTCCCAGCTTGCAGTCCCTAGTTCTAACTCATAGAGTGGTGGGCAGCTATATTTCTAGCAGAGAAAAGGCCCATCTATGGTCTCTCTGAATCGACAATGGCAAATATTGGCTAGAATCTCCACTGCCTCTACCCTTTCCCACATTTGTGGTGGGAAAGATCATAGAACTCTTTTTCCACTGAGCTTGGATACAGCCTCAGAATCTTTCTTGGCACAGCACTGCTTGGGCAGCCACTGCCAATAAAGAGAAGGTGGCATGAGATGAAAGCTGTCTTCCCTCATCTAAAACATTCCTCATGAAGTCTTTCCCCGCAGGTCGTTCTGCCTCAGGACAGCCTCAAGGTGGCGCTCTCTGGAAGAGTCTTAGCAGGACACACTTAGCCTCTTTAAAGACACTACAGACTGAATCACTGTATGTCTCCACCTGATAGCAATGTGCTTGCTCTCTCTCTTTCTGATGGCTAATCAAATATGACTTTCAAGTGTTACAAGAGGAAATTGAGGCAGGAAGAAATGAATTGGCTAGTCATTCAGAAAATACCCCAGAGCACACACAGCGGTGTTCCGACATTATAAGGCAGGACTCAGGATATGCCAGTCCTGGTACCTGCCCAGTTTTAAAACCTCTTCTTATAAAAATGGCCACACCCACGGCTGCTGCTCAGGGAAGCAACTTCAGGCTCTTGCTTCTGAAGGAATGACCACTGCCTAGACTAGGGCAGCTATCTGACCAAAGGCAGCCCACTCCTAGGGCAGATACGACCTATGATGTGCATTGGGAGATGTTTCCTTTCATGCAGAGGGACAGTCATTAGTGTAACCCTCCTGTTCTCTTCTTTGCCTATCACTGGCTCCATCTGGGAGTGGTGATGGTGTAGGGAGCTGACTAAATATTCAAACGGAGGAAGTTGGCATGGATAGTCCCACCCCTTGCTTTGAGATCTTCCTCTTAGGCATATGCCACTCTGTGAGTCCAGGTCATCCTCTGCTCTTTGGGTTCTACCCTGGAGTGGGAGATGCACTGAAGTCCAGTGGTGCCTGTGACTGGGTTTACAAAGCTGCCTAATTCTGGGGCTCAGAGTAAGGAAGTTCAATGTTGGTTGCACAATCAGGTGCATCCCTCCAACTACTGTTTTCTTTGGTAATGACGGTAATATTTTTGTATTCCTACTGGGATCAGAACCCAGGTGAAAAAGGATCTGTCAGGCTCCTCAAAGACCCTAACCACACAGCTTGGTAGGATGGGTTGTGGACAATGGGAGCGATGGCTATTAGGTAAGCTAATGAGATTGGCTACCTATGGGACCTGGACTTCTAACACTGTGGGATCAGGATGGCCTTCCTGAGAGGCCAGAAGGTCTCAGAGGCACCAAGAAAGAACACAAAGGAGTGAGAAAGTCCTCTGG
This sequence comes from Aotus nancymaae, assembly GCF_030222135.1. Taxonomy (NCBI): domain Eukaryota; kingdom Metazoa; phylum Chordata; class Mammalia; order Primates; family Aotidae; genus Aotus; species Aotus nancymaae. The sequence goes on from NW_026988460.1 coordinate 1,511,858, forward strand.
CATTACGAGAAAGAGCTAAAAAGAAGAGTTAGGAAGCTTTCCAGCTTCAATTCTGTAAAAGCCTTATAAAACATCTTTTAAAAATTATTGTATTTTTAAATTTCTGAGACGGAGTCTTACTCTGTTGCCCAGGCTGGAGTTCAGTAGCATGATCACAGCTCTCTGCAGCCTCAACTTCCCTGCGCTCAGATGATCCTCCCACCTCAGCCTCCCAAATAGCTGGGACCACAGGGATATGCCACCATGCCCGGCTAATGCTTTTGTATTTTTTGTAGAGATGGGGTTTCACCATGTTACCCAGGCTGGTCTAGAACTCCTGGGCTCAAGCGATCCACCTGCCTTGGCTTCCCAAAGTGCTAGGATTACAGGCATAAGCCACCATATCCAGCAAAACCTCCTTTTTATTAAGGCAGTTGGGGAGTCTGGGTTCACTGCATCAAAAAATTTAAAAAAAGTAAAAAATTAAAAAAAAAAAATAAAGTACTCTGCATCATTCCAAGACCATCTTCCTTCAAGAATCCCCAGTCCTATAATTATATGACTACTTTCCTAAAGTGTGTTAGGAGGTTTTTTTCTAAGGTAAGGCAGTCGATGTCTAACATGGGATAAATTTCAATTACTCACATTATCCTAGGGATAAAATGAAAACCCAAAGTGCCAGATACAGTAGATTATATACCTGGAAATTTATATACTAGATCTAAGAAAGCTAGCCTAACTAATACTTTGATCAGGTTCTGTGAGTCTTAGTCTAAGGTTTAAGCATTAAGACATATTTATTAGACAATGGAGCAGATTTGAGGCTTGATGACAGCATGGGATTCCCTCAATGTCTTACTTGGTTTAAGCTGATGATGACAAAATGAACACCAGGAGGAAGGAGGGTGGAAGATCTGCAGGGAAAAAGGGGAGAGGATGTGAGTGACAAGGCAGGAGAGGTGAAAGATGTCACAGTGAAGTGAAACTAGTCCAAGTCAGGACATGATCACAGGGGACAGTGAAGGAGGAAGGAGGTGAAGAGAGGTGAGTGGGCACTGGTGAGGTAAAGAGCAACGTGATCAACAGGACACGCAGAAAATGGAGACCTGGAGAGTAGGAAGAGAAAGGACAATGGGAATCAAACACACAGAAGGGCAGGGGCATGCACTGACAAAAACATCAGACCCTCCTCCAGGAGCCACGTCTCCAATGACAGAAGCAACAGAAAGACTTCAGACAGGCTGGGGGTGGAGGTGGGAAACAGGTCTATCTTACCTTGCAAGGGGACAGGGCTTGAGTAAAGAAGAGAAGATGAATAAATAACCCTGTACAGAGCACACATTGGAAACAAGCACTGGAGAAAATGCCTAAATCCAGAAAAGTGCGAAGAGGCCACGGGGCATCATCAGACACAGAACTGGACCCCTGGCTCTGCTGGGATCTGCATTCACTCTGTCCAGAAAAATTGATTCCACCACTAAGCTAAGGGCCCCTGTTCTCCATGTATTCTGGGTGTTAGCGGCAAACCTGGGGCTCTATTATTCCAAATGAAAATGTTTTCAAAGCTAGTCAGCCCACAGTCAATCTACCAAGGCTGACTTTTTGATGAAAGGTAAAGGCATTATCACTGCTCTCATCTCTTAGTCTTAGAATCTAGCATAACTGAAGACTTGAAGAATGAATAGCCATCAAGCATATGAGACACAGTTGAAAACACTGGCTGCCTCTGAATTCTTTAATATCCATAAGTTTCTTTCTCTCCTTCAGCAAACCAAAGGATCACATAGCATCATGTAGCAAATAGGAGTGTAAATTGTGCCCTTCTTAGCATACTGAGTCCATGCTAAGAAGGACACGATTTGTACTCTTCCACTTGTGGCTCCAGTTTGTTAGTATTTCATAATCAAGGATAAGAAAGTGTCCACTCAGAGGGGGTATAGTGCCTAGTCAAGAAAGTGAAAGACACAGAATATGCTTATGTTCTCAATAACTTTAGAGAGAGTTTAGGGAATCTTAGAGAGATTGGTAAGAATGAAGGGGGTAGGATAATTGTATTTAAAGATATTTGGCAAAAGAAAAACAAAATAAAGGAAAAATGTTTATGTTGGACATAAACATTTATGGTAGTGGAAAATCAAATTGAGAAGATTTGGCTAAGAGAAACGGGATCTAATCTACAAATTATCTCGAGGTTTATTATTACTATATTACAAGCTCAACTTGGAATCATAATGAACACTTGAGAAACAAGAAAATTCCTCTTCAGACATATCTGAGACACAGAAGTTTGCTGCAGATTTAAATGGGACAGTAATAAAGAAAAAGGAATTTTTAAAAAATTATTATAAGATGTTGGTGGATTCTGACAAAGAACTACAAAACCATTCAAAACATTTTGTATACTGTGTTTGGCAAAACACTTGGCACACTGATTGTAGAGAGCTGTCAATAAATGTATATTTCTCAACAGTTTCATGGGTTGGGCCAAATTAACCATCTAGGTAATTTTTGTGCCAAGTTTTGTGTACATTGCAAAAAGGAAAAAAATAACTGATTTCAGATCATTTGTTCTTTACTTATACCAGAAACAATTGTCTACGTAGGCTAAATTTCCTCAAGATATGTAGCTGTTCAATTCACCCAAGAGTCTTTTGAATAAAAATAATCCTTCGTCTCAGTTGGTGAGTTCTATTCTGATAAGGCAAGTAAATACATGTAATTATAAAGTTACCATTTTCAAAGAGGAGAATAATCCTTTCCTTATCCACTGGTAAAACAGCTTGTAATTATTATACAGCTGAAAACAAAGATTTGTCCACAAAATCCCACTACATCAAGCCTGATTTGATTGATTAAAACTTTTCCCATCAGGATATTTTTAATAAGTCGTGGGTGGGCAACAGAATCTTTAAAATGTGGGCTGCACATTGGAGAGACTTATGGCAAGGATCCTGGATCTTCTGAATGGTCACAGAACAAACAAGAAGGCCTCTCAACTTTATTCACAGGAACTAGATAATAGTAACAAAATGTGCCATTGGGTTTTGAAATGTCTGTTATCTGGGTCACTGAAAATCTCAACAGTTCTTCAGACTGTTATAAACATGTGGCAGAGTGCCTGAAACTTAGAAAGTACTTATTAAATATTAGCAATAACAATTATTTACTATTGTAATTCAGTCTTCGGTAACATTTTTCTATCACATCCCATTTTTAGTGTCACTTGGCTTTGCAATAGCTACTGGGATGATGGAGACCCCTTTTCATCTCACTCTCCCTAGCTAGACAATGGTGTGTGTTCTGGGAGTATGAGCCAATTTTAATATTGATATGAATAAAGAACCTTGAGAAACTCATCCATCAAAACAGAGTATCATGTAATGTCAGGTCAAATAGAAACTACCACTAAAAGTATCTAAAATGTTCCCATCTCTTAGTACTACTTTATCTTTCTTTGTCCGTGCAGACAATGAAGACTTGCTCTGTTTAGAAAAAAACAGAAGGAACCAAATCATACTGTAAGGTTGGGTAAAATACAACTAAATGTAGAGCAATTTGTGGGAGAATAAGAATCTATGTTTTGACATAGAGGAAAGCAAATGAAAAATTTAGAGGGACAATAAAAGACATTTCCCAAAGCTCCCCATAGTTGGCACCTTTTTCTCCTACTGAGAAGCACTATTTGTGACACGGTATTTTTGGTTTTGGTTGGTTTTTCATTCTAACTGAGCTGACCTGCAGAAGCAGTTTCCTGTGTAGCCAGTTCTGCATGTGGTGTATGAAGGGGCTTTAAAATGGGCGTAACTTCCACATTTGTCTGTCACATCTCTCCTTGGATGGTCCTCTACGTTCCCACATATTCCTTCTCACATGCACTCTATCCAGTGTTGCAGCTTCATCTCTGATTCTCTCCCACGCTCTCTACTGAGTTCCCTCTCTAACTTTCTCAAGTCCATCAACTATGCCATCATTCTCCTGGTTCACAGATTTAAATTCCTTAGATTCCCGTTGTTCTCGCATCTTCTTTTCTCTCTGCTCTTGTCTCCATATCATTTTATATCTGTGGCAATTCTGCTTGGGAGTTTGGTTCCACCTCATGTTGTTGATTCGGTACCTACTCAGTTTTCCCACTCTGTTCTTTAGCCATAATATATTGCTGCAAAGACATTACTCTCTTCAGGGCAGCCTTCTGATCTACCTGGGTCCTGGGCTTCAGTTTTTACCACTGTTACGACCCCAGTACCAACTCTCAGGTATGGATGATAACTTACTTGATGACTGACTTTTGATCCTCTACACACTTCCCACTTACTCCTTTGCAATGACTCAAATCTTTTTTTTTTTAAGAAAGAGAAAAAAGAAAGAAAGAAAGAAGAAAGAAATAGAGAAAGAAAGAAAAAAGAATGAAAGAGAGAAAGAAAGAGGAAGAGAAAGAGGGAGAGGGAACGGGAATCTTGCTCTATTGCACAGGCTAGAATGCAGTCTAAAAATAGGTATTAAAAACCTCTTTTATGCAATGATTCAAATCTTACCTATACTCCAGACTCAACTTGGAAATTCTCCTTGTATACTACTTCTTTGCTAACTCATATCTCTAAACCTACTATAACTATAAAAGTCAATGTTGAGTAAGCATAAAAGTGGGTTATACCAATGAAAGGGAGAAGAGGTACAGTAGGCACTGACTTTAAGGGGCACATTATTAGGAATCTGCACTTCCTTAGTCTAAAAGGCACTGGCTTGGTTTGCATTTAGTTCCTTTTATGGATAATACCTTCTGCAAATTTCTGCATTGTTTCACCTATGATCAGTGTCAAGAGTACAATTGTAACAGAATGCTTCATCTTCCTCTTCTTTACTATGCATGGCCAATACAATCTTGGGATAGGTGTTGTCTTGGTGTGGGGCTGCTGCACTCCCAGAAATCATACATATGAATATTAGTGAGTATCCCTAGTAGTTTCATGTTGAATGTGAGAGCCTGTACCTATCCAAGGACATTTATCACGTAAGATGCCAATTCCCACAAGAAGAAGAAAAGGACACCAGCTAGAACTCCAGAAATGTCCAAAGCTCTCTTGCTTTTACTCTCTTGATGAAGGTCCCAGGTGCTTATTATACGAGAGGAGCAATAATAGTGGAAAGAAGGTAGTGGCTGAGAAGGGTCACTACAAATACTTTTCTTTACATAAATTTGGGGGACAGTGCCCTTTTTGATCTCATCCTGAGCTATCACATTCAATTCCTTCATGATATAGTGGACACTGTGGAGTTATCAATATTTCTGAAGATTCAGCAAACCAGTCTGGTGGCTGTCTGGGATCCCCTGATGGCTACTTCTACTAAGATAGAAGCAGGTTCTATTAGCAGGTAACATTTGTTACCATTTTATAGATATTGTCTTATATTGTTAATTTTTTCCATTTTATTTTCCCATCCATCAAGTAACTAACATTATTTTTAACATTTCTCTCGATCCTCCTTAATACCTAAAGCTCATTGACCTGCACATAGTATTTACTAATATACTGATTAACTAATTAAAAAACCACAGGCATATATCTTGGAAGTACATTTACTTAAAAGATGCAAATCTGATCATCTAACAAATTTAGAAATGTTAAGGCTTCTTCTTAGTATCTCAGACAGACCTCTGATGCAATCAGCAAAATCAAGGAAAATAATCTTGAATGTGGTATTTTGCATATTTCAGCATGAATATCGTGGGTATTACAAAAATCATTTAATACTTCTGAAATACTAAGCAGAGTGTGAAATTAAAGGTACACTTCTTTAAATCTTTGAGGAAAAATTTAAAGCAGGGTAATGAGCTTTTCCAGAAATGTATGAATAACTAACAATTATGGGCCTCTGTAACAACCCAGGCACAGAAAAGATCACCGGAAGGAATGGGTCAATCATATGTACGCATTCAAACCTGTTTTTTCCTGGTGACGGACAACAATATAATTTGCTGATAGAGACCTGTTCCCCCTTTAAGAACAGGAGAAGAGTTGACTCTTAAAATCTGAGGGTCTCTGATCACTTTGACCCTGAAAACAGTCTGACATCAACATTGTAATTAGAAATATACCAATGCTGATGCACTCATTAATTCCTTGATCAATTGTTTTTCATTGTAGCTTTGGCATTTATTTTTCTTTTATTACTTTTATTGGGATCAATTATGCTACATCTACACTTCTAAGAAGATTTAATTCATTGATATGTTTTAATGTTCATATTAGGCTTTGCTGACTGGAATGTCTGCTATTTTCATCTTTGTGATTATTATTTCTATCAAGTCCATACTGTGCAGATCTAAGCATGTGGAGCAGACAGTCCCAGGGAAGGAGAGAGAAAGGAGAGTGGCAGAGAGGAAAAGAAGAAGAAAAAGACACAAAGAAAGAGGCACACATGGAGAACAACAGGCTACACCTGTTTGGGAGTTTGAACGTCAAAGGACTGGAGTACATCAGCAGGGTCAAAATATCCTTGAAATTTCTCTTGAGAAGGTCTCCAGGGAATTATGGCTCCAGCACAGAGCTTGGGGAAACTGAGCAGTTCCAAGATTATACTGTAAATGATATGGCCTGGCTTATTGTCCCCACCCAAATCTCACTTTGAATTGTAATAATCCCCACGTGTTGTGGGTGGGACCCTATGGGAGATAACTGAATCATGGGGTGGGTTTTTCCAATACTGCTCTCATGATGGTGGTTTTACAAAGGAGAATTCCCCTGCACATGCCCTCTCTTGTCTGCTCCCACATCCCTTGCTATTCCACCAGGACTGTGAGGCCTCCTTAGCCATGTAGAACTGTGAGTCAATTAACCCCTTTCCTTTATAAATTACACAGTGTTGGGTATGTCTTTATTAGCAGCATGAGAACAGGCTAATACAGTAGCTATTTACTCAATGGGCTGCTTGAGTACTGTAGTCTGAGTTTGTTGATGAAGTGTACAAGACTTTTGGATAGTTATCATATTAAAGTGTCTGTTATTGCTTGTACTATAGTAGTTCTCAGAGTGTGGTCCACAGAACTGAGGCGGGGGTGGGGGAAGCTCCTTAAGGTAAAAGCCACTTTCACAGTAATAGTGGTAGTCATAATAACAATAAGAGAATACTAATGTTGGCATTTGTACTGATGGTTCAAAAGTAATGGTAGGCAAAACTGCCAGCAAGTTGCCATGGACTCAGGGTAGTGGCATCACAGTGTGCTAGTAATCATTGCATTTTTTTTTTTTTGAGATGGAGTCTTGCTAAGTTGCCTGGGCTAGAGTGTAGTAGCACAATCATAGCTCACTGCAGCCTTGAACTCCTGGGCTCAAACCATCCTCCTGCCTCAGTCTCCTGATGAGCTGGGACTGGAGACATGGACTTCTACCCCTGACTAATGATTGTACTTTTTACTACCACACAATCACAGAAAAAAAAAAAAAGGCCAGTTTCAAATAAGAATATCCTTGATGAATGGTAAAAAATAATAAATAATAATTACTTCATTAACCCTCAACTCTTGAGTACACATCTTTTTGATACTCTTTGTGACCAAATGTTAAACACACATAAACCACTTCTGCAGCATCTTGAACCATGATGGTTGTTCTGAGCAAAAGTGTTTGTGCAACTGTCTGAGTATCAAGCTAAACTGCTCACTTTTCTATGAAATGCTGTTTTTTTCTTGGAATAAAGACTGACACACCATTGTTGCTCAGACATGGTTAGTTGGCAGGCATTTTCTTAAACACGAGTGATGTGAGTCTGTCACATCAAAGGAAAACAACTGTTTTGAGGCTGATGATAAAATTTGCACTATAAATTGAAATTCAAATTTTGAACAATGTGCATCCACCCTGTGAACTTGACAGCTTCCTAATAAAAAGCTTTTCTTATGATGCTGGTAATATTAAAAAATGTGATTATTTTTATATTGTACATTGAAATGAGTCAACTTTTGGAAGATCTACATCATCAAAAATTTTCTGAATGATCAATGATTTTGAATCATGCATAGATAAACCTCAATGTGTAAAACAGACCAATGGGTTTTAATGGAATATGAAAAGTTCATCGAGATAGCTTCAGATTCCACAGGGACACTAATTTTCAATAAACTATTACGTATAGACTTTTAGTGTAATACCAAAGAATATTCAGAACTATATGAAAAGAGCATTAAAAACTCCCCTTGACTGGGTGTGGTGGCTCAAGCTTGCAATCCCAACATTTTGGGAGGCTGAGGCAGGAGGATCACTTGAAGCCAGGAGCTCAAGACCAGCCCGGGTAACAAACAAACCCTGTCTCAAAACCAACCAACCAACCAACCAACAAACAAACAAAACTACTCCCATTTTGAAAAATACATACGTCTATGAGGCCAGATTTTCTTCATATACTTCAACCAAAACATGTTATAATGTATTTTATGCAGAAACAAATAAGCTAGATGTGAAAAGAATTTACAAAACTAAAACAATGTCATTATTCTTACTAAAATTTTTAAAAAATAGTTATTTTCATAAAATATATAATACATATGGTATATATAAAATATACAAATTATTTTTCTAAAATAAATATTTTAAAAATTCCAAGTAATTTCAGTTATCAAATTAATTTATTTATCAATTAAATCAACTATAAACATGGACAAATGTAACCCAAATAAACAAAAACTTTTTGGGATCCTCAATTTTATTAAATAAAGGGGTTCTGGGATAAGAAAGTTTGAGAACTGTTGCTCTCCCACGATGAATAATTCTCAGAGAAACAATTTCTCAGAATGTTTGTCCCCAAACATTAATCTCATAAAATGATTCATAACAAAAGGGCTTTGGTTCTAGAGTAAGTCTGGGAAATTTGGAGAATCTTAAGACCCGTCATACTTGGAGAGCTATAATCTACATTAGTTTGCTAGAGGCCCAGGAAAGTCCTGCTGTACTGCGTTCATTTCATCTTATGCAATCTAGTGTTTCCTTCTATTATCTGAGGAAGTTTGTGAATCCAGAACATGCTGGTCACGTGACCTTGGAGAAAGCGTACTGGCACTTTCTCCATGACTCACCTTCAAGCCGAAATCTACCATGACTCACCTTCAAGCCGGACCACCAGGGGCACCTTGAGTTCTAGCTCCCGGCAGGCTTTGGTGATCCCATTGGCAATGATGGCGCAGTTGACGATACCACCAAAAATATTGACAAGGATGGCTTCAACCTGAAATCCAAAAAAAAGTTACCCATCAAAATGCTGATCGCCAACAGTCTCAAAAATAACTGGCTAAATAAGAGAGACAATTAAAATAAGACTCCTTGCTTTTTTGTTTTTGTTTTCTACAGAGCATAAAATACAAAAAAGGCCCAGAACCTGTTAAGAAAGTTCATATTAGTAATAAATTAATAAATATCACAATATAACATTATCATATTATCTCATCAATCACTCTTTGGAACTCCAAATGAACTTATTCATCATTCATCTGTTATATAATGTCTTGGGTTTTTTTTGAAAATATTATTGTCTATTCTTTTTATGAGTAGTATCATTTAAAATTTCTTGCACTTATGTCTTTTTCCTCCATGATTTACAATTATATTTTTATATGTCATGGTGCCTCACACAATATTTCAAAACTAAACTACTGTTTTGTATTAAAAGATAAAAAGATTCAAATGTTTTCATGCTACTTTAATACCTCTTTGATATGCTAGAGGTATGTTATCAAAAATCAGAGATAGTTTAATTATCTTAGACAACAACCGTTTTGATTAAAAAAAAGACTCAAAGAGATGCAAGCTTATAGCATAAGTAATAATGTAAGGAAAGTCAAGCTACTGACTGCAGCTTCTCAGAAATGTAAATGTAAACCCATCTTGTTAATTTGTTTGTACATATTCCATATTCAAAGGCATGTTGGCCAGAAAAAAACAAAAAAACAAAAAAACCACAACTACTTGTCCTGACTTGATAAATAGGCATAAGAAAATCCTGTATAATTAACATGAAGAACGAGATAATGAAGAGAATTCATTACCTAGATTAATTGATAACACCCACAGAAAATGGCTATTCATCAAGCTGAAGGCATCAAAATTCCAACAATAGAGTCACAATTAAATTATGCCACACTAATTGTAAAGCATATATGTATGTGCTGCATAAAATCCCATTATTTCAGTGTGTTAAATTAGCTACACTAAACATGAGAAGAGAATATCTTACATTTGTATCGCACTTAACTCTTTAGAAAGTGCCATTATAAAAAGTCTTCATTTTTCTATTGTGATCCTTCCCAGAACCCAATTCATTAGGTACAGTGAAGGATGGCTCTCTGAGAAAGCCATCGGGTGCATTCAGAGGATGTTGTCCCAAGGTCACACAGCTGTCATGTGGCCGTGGCCAGGCCCAAAGCCAGGTTGACTACTGATACGTTCATTGATGTCAGCTGCTAGAGCTGGGACCTTGGGCAAGTTACAGAACCTCTCGTGAACATTTCATCTCTATTATGGGAATAAAAAGAGGACCCATCCCACAGGGAAGCTGAAAGGTCTAAATGAGATAATACACGTGAAATGTTTAGCACGTGGCTTTAAATGTACTTAATGGATATTTACACATGCATTTATTCAGCAAGCAGTGATGAAAGTGGGCAGGTTACCTAGAGAGTAAGTAAGAAAATCTTTTTCAGTAGACTGCAGCTCACGTTAAATTCAAATATAATGGAAATACAAACTTACTGAAGTTCAACAAAAAGGTAATGCCTTAAGAATCAAAGAAATGAACAATATTTTTCAAACCAATTAGAGATTGGGGCTACTCCCAAAAAAGAAATCTCCCATTACCAGTCACAGCAGGCCGACTGGTAAGCAGAAGCTTGCTTTCTAATGATAGCTATTAAATGCTGTTAGCATTGAGGCTTGGTACAGCAGTAGTTTCCAAATAACTGTGGGACGGGGAGGAACTTGCCAGAACAATAGAAGAAAAACATTCAAAAGCAAGAATGACTCTACAGGGTCCGTGATAGAAACTCAGGACCTGCTGAGGCTCAGTAAGGTTTGTGCAGAGGAACTTGGCATTCTAGTAAAACACACATTGGCACCTGCACGTCTCTGCCATGTTCCAGCCTGCATGTTCCTTAAGGACAAGTTCAGATGTCAACTTCTCAGGGAAGTCTCATCAAATTAGAATGATCCACTCTGTTTAACCCATCTAAAACTTTACTATCATTTTATATAGTTTACATGATAAACTTATGTGAATTCACCTAAACAGGCAGAAGTCGGGGATAGAAGTAAGAAGGAGAGAACGGGCCTGTGACCCTGTGATTCAATTCTATTTGGTGGGTGCCCGAAGTAAGTGTCACACAGGAGCCGTGAATCAGTGTTGCCTCAGTTGGTTTCAGTTTCCATGAGTCTCTCATGTGTCAGTATCTTGTGTTTAATTACTGATGTTAAAAATAGATACTCTTCATACAACCACTTGTGCCTAAAATTCAACTACTTTAGTTGGTGCTGAACCCCAGGAAGAGCCTTCTTTTCTAACTGCAGAGGAATAACTGGCTTTGTTAGATTTACTGAGAAATGAACAGCTGTTGTTCTCAATGTACTTTATTCTCCTCTTACCTCCCTCTCTCATCCCCAAGATGCAACTCCCGTGTGTGGATCATCTTTTGCTTCTCTGTGACAAAGATTATGTATTTTTCCATTTTTTAAATATCAGTAGCCAGCACAATCCATGACATGGCATAATCATGTAAAAATAATATTTTAACAATGAATGAATGAAATTAATTTCGACAGACACTTGATGACCATCTCCTTTGTATCTGGTACAGAATTACATTCTTGGGATATAGAGAAAAATAAAATATCATCACTGTCCTTAGGGAATAACTCAAAGACTAGTTTGAGAGCCAGAGCAATAAATGGACAGTTAAAATACAGGGTCTACAGATGTCTCACACAGCCAAGACCAGGGCAGAGGCAGTGAAGCAGGCTGCTGCCATGACAGAGGATTTTTGGAAGAGGTGATGTTCTAGTAGACAAGAAGAAAAAAGAAGTGGATCTGAGATAAAGGGAGCAGCCAGGATAAAGGCAGATATGTCACCCAACTTAGTTCATTGAGGAACTAATGGTTGAATGGTGAAGTAACTTAAGATGAGATAGGTGAGGCTGAGATTGGCAGGTGTCAGAGGCCAGGGATGGGAACTTGGATCCTCTTATTTCCTCCTTTTTATTTTATTTAATTTTTGAGATACATTTTCACTTTATTGCCCAGGCTGGAGTGTAATGGTGCAATCTTGGCTCACTGCAACCTCCGCCTCCTAGGTTTGAGTGGTTCTCATACCTCAGTCTCCGGAGTAGCTGGGACTGCAGGTACCTGCCACCACATCTGGCTCATTTTTGTATTATTAGTAGAGACAGGGTTTTGCCATGTTGGTTAGCTGGTGTTGAACCTCAGGTGATCTGCCCACTTTGGCCTCCCAAAGTGTTGGGATTACAGGCATGAGCCACCACGTCCAGCCTCTTCCTTCTTTAGAACTGGGTGGAGGCAGGTCTTGTAAGCAGCCTCCCTGAAAGGCAGAAGAGAAGTTACGGGAGGAGAACAGAGAGACAGAGAGAAGAGTAAATGCATGAGAGACAATGAGAAATACAGAGCAACTATGAGAGAGTATGAGAGAGAGAGAGTAAACAAGAAGCAGTAAAAGAAAAGGCATGAGAGAGTGCAAAAGAATAAAAAAGAGAAAATGCAAAAGGGAGAGTGAGAAGCCATGAGGAAGACAGAGGAGCAGAAAGAGTATGACCAATAACAACAAAGCAACTGGGATTTCTACAAGAAGAGCAACAAGACACGGAAGTACGCAGGCTGCTTAGCTCAGGGAAATGGAATTGTTTAGGATACATGATACACCACAGCACTCTAAGAGGGAAGTCACCACCCTGGGTGGTGAGAGGTCCCCACTCAACCAGAGATTATGCCATTCTCGCCTTCTCTCCCATGGTAAAGTAATTTGCTGCAGTCATGCACTTTAATGCAAATCTGATTTAAGGTTTCACTCTGGGCCAATTTCTGTTAATTAACTACTGTAATCTGAAATCTCAAACTGAGAATGAAATTAAGACAGTTTAAAAATGAAAGCCTCGTGACATCATTATTATTATTTAGCATTTATAAAGCATGTCAAATTTTCAGTGTGTGCCTCACATGTTCATTCATTTTACAACCACTAACTGCTGTTCCATGACGATACTAATAGCAACTTTTAATTATCTTCCCCCAGCCCCCTGGCAAAAAGAATCTTTTTTTTAAAAAAAGAAGTCAGTGTTAGGTCTATTTAAGTACCCAGAGACTCTCCCAGAAGATCCCAAGTGCTTTGGGGAACAGAGACTTTTTCTAATTCCCGGGTGAAAATTATGAGGGTTGCTATTTACTTTTTCACAAAAGTAAAGACCATCTAATGAGGTAGTTGAAGTGCCAGATACAGAGCCCAGGTCCCCAGACCCCAGACAGCTGATCCCAAGGCGAGTTCATGGCAGCTGCTGGCAGCTGTGCAGGTGGCTGGGCAGTCCATATGCAAGTTGTTCAAATGTCTGTGGGTATTTTGCTTTGCAAAACACACTCCAGCTGCAGCATTTAGTACACAATTAAAAGTAAAAACTGAACTTTGAAAAAAGAACAGCTACAGCCCTTGCTATTTATCAAGCTTCTCTCAACACCATCCCCACTGCCCAAATAAACAAACCAACAAAAGTCAATACTAAACCTCTTCTTTGGAATACAGATCCTTTTGAATATCTGATGAACATTAGGGGATTCCCCAGTCAGGTGAATTCATAAACAGAACATTTTTGGGGTATAATTTTAGTTAAGTCCCATAGCTGCACTGCTCCTACAGGATACGGCTTCCAAGGCCTCCAGTGGGAAATGGTAACCTACGCCACATGCATTCAGGATAGGGCTGTGAGGAATTCTTCACAGCTGGCTATAAAATTTTTGTCTGAATGTGTACTTTCCTGGGCAAAGTGTCCACAATCTTTAAGAGTTGATATATGACTAGCAATCACAAATACAACCATAATTAACGTTACTAAAGCATTTAGCAGGTGGTATTCAGTATTCTAATTATTATATATGTACTAATGCATTTAACACATGAGGATCATGGGAGGTGGGTATACTCATCCCCAAATTGAGGTGAAGAGCTGAAAGAACCAGGGATTACAGCTTTATCTACTGTCAAATATCCTTCTGAGCCAGCAAACCTGGAGAAGCCCCACAATGTATGCTAGCTTAGTCTCTTCTGATTCATTACCACAGTCAATTCTGCCATAAACCTGGGAGACAGATATTACCTACCCCCTTTTGCAGATGAGAAAACCAAGACCCAGGGAGGTATACACAACTTTTGCCAAATTATGCAGCCTGTATGTTGTCAGGCTAAAAAATTCAGTTCTTTTTCTTCAACATGACCCTGACTCCCCTTAACGAAATAAAAATATTGCCAGACTGCTGAATAAAAAGAGAGTTATTAATTCAATATATATATTCTTCAGGTCCTACTGTGTGCCCTGTGCTCAGGAGCTAAGCAAGAAATATTTTTAAATTAGATAAAAAGGTTCTACATATCTAAAACTGCAAACCATGATGATAGTTATGAAGGGGAGGAAAATGCTAGGTCCTCTGTGAGTAGCAGGACAGACCCATATTACACTGGGTGGTGAGGGAGGGCCTCTCATAGGTAGAGACATTGAAGCTAGAGTCTGAAGGACAGTTAGGAAGAGGGCAGGTAGGTCACAATTAAGAGACGGAGAAAAGTATCTCAAGGCAACAGAATGCCATGTATAAAAGTGGAGGGACAGAAAAGAGTGTGGTACATTTGAGAAACTCAACAGAACCTGGAGCATCAGGTCCCTGGGGCCTAAGAAGTGGACTGTGGAAATGAGATGCCCCCACCCCGCCCCAAATCGTGCAGAGTGACACAGAGCAAATGCCATGAAAAAGAGTTTGAGAAGCCTTTGGTTTCAAGACACCTACACAGACTTTAGTAAGGTCAGAAAGGAAATTAACATTTATTGAGCATCCACAATGAATTTACAATAAGCTTATATATGTATTTTAACCTCTATTTTATAGATAAATCGAGGCTCAGAAAATTTAGGGGCTCCTAGTTATTAAGCAGTCACAGTTGAAACCAATATCTGTTTCACCACAGCACATGCAGGGCAGTAGGGAACAGCTGGGTACTTAGGGAAGCCACTGACATTCACCAGGGGTTGACAACATTTTTCTGTTAGGAGCTCTATCAGTTTATGTTTTAGGTTTTGTGAGCCAGTCTCTGTCATAACTACTAACCTTGATGCAGCACGAAAGTAATCATAGACAAACAATATATAAGTGAATGAGCATGGTTGTATTCCAATAAAACTTTATTTACAAAAACAAGTGGTGGGTCAGATTTGGCCCATAAGTCATAGTTTGGTAACCTGACACAGATATGATTTGGTTCATTTCCTCTTAAATTCATGGCAAGTGTACCACCAGCCCTCCTTCTTCGTGTCATTTGATATATCTTTGATAGCACTTTTCAGACTTTACACTGTCTTTCCTTGTTGTGTTATTTTCTTGCTATCACTGATAACATTAAGGTATCCAGGCAGTAGAGGTGGTCAATTACATAAAGCAGTCCAACCAACTTTGATAACATTTCTTTAAAACGAAACCTGTACCTTTAGCAAGTTCACAAGAAGGAAAGCCTCTGTTTTGTTCTTTTTTTTCCCCCTGATATTGGTTGGAAGTGAACAAATAGAAAACTTTCACAATAAGCTAGCCACTTTACAATGGTTATTGCAAATAGTTAAGTACTGCAATGTATTTAAAAATACTGTAGCATATACATGAAGCACAGTAAGTGTAACTACTAGGTTTTGTCTGTGCTTATTCCAATCTGAAATGCTAATTTAGTCCCAGTGCAGTGGGCATTAGGTTGATAAAAATCAAGCAAGCATGTTTATATTTGTCAAGATAAGGATTTTTTTAAAAAAAATCACAAGCTATTTTAATTCTGAACGTTGTTGCTCTTGTTTAAGCATCTGTTTTTGTGAAACTGTTTTTCCTTTTTGTTGTTGTTTTTATTTTCCTGATGAATTCCAATCATGTCTTCTAATCCATTGGCAGCCAACAAAAGAAAATAAATGGTGAAGGAAATTAGATGCAGCTTGGATAATTGATGTTTGTATGCCTGGCTTTAATAAAAATACTCTGCTAAATTAGAGGGGAGTCTAAATGGATTCAGTCAATAAGGAAGTGATTCAGGTGAGGAATTCAATCTTGGGCTTTGTTGTAATCATACAAATAAACCAACAGATTCATTTGATTGGGACCAGATTTGCCTTCTGCTGAAATTCTGGCAAGCTGCTCAGGCTCACTTTGCTACCTCTGGTATATCTTGAAGTTTGAAATTATTTTCTTTTGTATGAATTCAAATACCAGGATCCTTGGAATAAAGCAACTCATGGACCTCCATCATAGCTAAAATTGACATGTGAAAAACAGCATTCCTCGAAAGATATCCTCCTGCTTTGCCCTTTTAATTTCTCCCAAGGAAAAAATAAATAATTTTAGTAGGTATACTGTCCTGCCCCAAAATCTAAGAATCAAAAGGAAATGTCTTATACAACACCCTTAATGCAAAACAAAATTCATCAATAAAGATGAACCAACCATTTTATCCCAACTTCTCCAAACTGACAGCATGGAAATGACATATTAAGGATAGATCCTCTGGGAACAGTAACTTGATGGAGAGTCAAGTTTCCATTCAGGTTGACCTCTGAGAGCAGCCAGGATGAACCTAGGGAAATGGGTCTAATTAGACTCTAATCTTTCCTTACTCTATTCTCTTCTTCCTAAATTCTTCACTTTACTTATATTCTATAATTTACTCCTTGCTAGAATAAGCAAAATTGCATGGAGGATTAAGATTTATTGAGTGTTAATTTTCCTAGGTGCTAGAAATTATGTATTACAACTTTCCCTGGTGAACAAACTCAATGAGCTTAAATAATGTGTTCAGTGTCACATAGCAGTAAGCAATGGAGTCAAGATTTAAACTAAGTCAGTCTTACTGCAAAGTCCATGTTCTTTCCACTCCCTCTGGCAGTCTCTCTATAATCAGAGACTCCCAAGATTAGTCAAGAATTCCAGCTCCATGTTGGTCCTATTTCCAAGCTTCAAGGACATGCTTCTGTGTTCCTGTATTCTGGTGCCCAAGTATTTCTTGCTTTCAAATTTTGCTGCTGAATTAAAATCAATCAGAGGTAAGGTATCTTTTATAGGCTTGTGGACCGATGGGTTTTAGCTCTTTACAAATAAAGATATTTATTGTTTACCAATAAAAGAGTTGTCCAGAGCTTATGGTTTGCATTTCCTAGTTAGATGGGGCTGGAGAGGGGTAATGAAGATACAGGAGTGGGTTCTGGCCTTCAAAACCTAAACTCTGTCCTGAGCTGAAACAGATGTTCCTAACAAGACCCCTCTCTGCAGAGTGATAACTTCCTCCCCATTTCTGAAACACTGAAATTTATACCATTGCCACTATTACTCTTTGCAGTCCTGGTCATGAAAATTCTAATGGTCAGACATCATCATAAATACAGATTTTAGATATCATGGAGTGGAATGGCCACTGGAAGGCATGGTAACTCTGTACGTGGCTGTATGGAGAATGATGATGGGGGCACATTCTAGTTCCATGGCAGAGATCTTTGACCTGTTAACAATGTCTGCCATGGAAGTGGAGGAAAGAGTCAGTGCAAGTGTATAATATATTTGTTTCCTTAACTTTGGAGTTACATAACACATATTTTCACATAATTACAACTAAAGGTTTAGTCTGTCAACATTGCCCCTCCTTTAATAACTTTTAAAAAGAACAAATCAGACAATAAAGAAATGCAATTCACATCCTGCATAACCACCAAGAATATTATTATGTATGTTTTGGTATATGTAAAGCCAAAAATTTAAATAGAGACTTCCAGCTCTAAATAGAATGAAGACACATCTTCCATTAGGAATAGTGGTATAGCTTAACAGATTAAAAACTAATGTGAATACTGCACCATATAAATTATAAAGCCATACTTCCTCCCAAAATGAGGGCCTGTTTCCTTAAATCAAAGTTCTCCAAAATATATTCTATGAAGCATTAGACCTAAGTAATGCACCTTGAAAAAATCTTCTGGTCAAATAATTTGGATTGTAGCTTAATGTGAGTTTTAGCAGATGATCTGTGTTCTAAATTATAACACCGTAATTTAGTCATTTTCTACAAAAAAAGTCAATGGGTTGGAAATTTGATCTGCAGAGAGCTGTCAAAAAAGTTGTTCAGGAACTGGTGTATTTATGGTTAGGTGGCACAGAGATCTAGGGTTCTTCTTTACATAGATGCTAATCATTTCATTATTTAAGTCAAAGTTATAGTATCTACAAAAGTGGAAAGCTTTCACAATCAAGAACAGCAACTACAAAGGCTCTGGCCAGGCCAAGGGTGGCCTATAAATGCTTCTGTAGTTGTCAGCAGACAGGGTAGTAGTGGTTAAGTCAGGTATTAACAGGATTTTCAGGAGAAGAAAAAATCTGAAGATGGAAATACTGATTGGCATTATAAACAGGTACCAGAGACAAGGAGTTAAAAGGACTTAAGGGCACAGAGATTTGGGGAAATTGCACAAACATGGTTTTTATTTTTTACAGAGATAGTTCCCATATCCTCTTGAACTGAGAATCAGAACCATTGCCATGATTACAAAAGCCACTTAGACATTTAGAATGGCAAATGCTAGGTTCTTTTTTGAGTGCTGTGTGTTTAAAATAGATCCTGCAAAAACTACCATAATGTATAATTTGGCCACAGAGATATTCAAAGCTAAAAAAAATACAGCAAAGAGATTTTGGTTGTACTATTTCATAAAGAGGCATCAAAAGGCTTTAAAAAAGAGGCATATAATTCTCTCTTAAGATATTAGCTATTAGAATTGATTGTTCACAAGTATTTGGTTACAAAACTGTCTTTCCAGTTTAACAGATAATTGCTTTCAAAGCAGGATACTCATTGCTTATAACATAGTATCTATATTTTATTTGTAATGGGAGCTACATTGGTGCAGATTAAGAATATTTATTGGCACATTCTTTCTGAATCGTATTTTGTCCAATCATCTCAGACTTATGTCATCTTGATTCACGTAAATATGTATAGTCCATCGTCATTTGTTGAAGAGTTAATATAGAGAACACCCATAAAATTGGCAACTTGGTGAAGCACCCATTTAATATTCTATAAACAGGATGTCTATCCATCTATTGTTGCAACATATCAGTCTCCACAGGGCTACTGTCTCTACAAGCAAGAGGATAAAAAATATTTCTATGAGTGGTTTCTTCTCTTTATTCTTAACATTAATTAAAAAAAAAATTAGCTAAGCGGAGAGAGCCAAAACTTAGGACTACACAGATTCACACTTCACACCACAGAGAAATGAAGACGAATTTAGTTAATGGCAAAACCCACTGTTTCTGTAAATAACAAATCTAATGTAAAATGAAGGTGGAAAATAATGATTCTATATCATTTTAGGAATCTGTTCAAATAAACCTATTTGATCATTTCGTTTTCTGAAAAAATAAAGAGTTGATAAGTATTCATACCAAAACCCTAGTGGATAAATATCTGATTGGAAAGAGTAAAAACAAGATTCCAGCTAAGATTTCAGTGATCTATTATTATCTATTTCTTATAGACTAAAATTTATATTAAAATTATTTTAAGTAAAAGCATTTTTAAAACACATCCATGTTTTATTCCTTACAAATCTCACTAGTATATTTGTGAAAGTCAGTTTACTGCCAAATTTCTTAACAAAAACAAGTTTCCATTTTATTTCCCCAAATCCCTACCTTTGTTCATTCCAGTAAAATGATTCTAATGTCAGACCCCACATTCAGAATCTTAAATTCTGAAATTTCAGAATTTTCAGTCACTGCTGAAAAAATTCATTAGCATCTCAAACTTACATTCAGGTAAATTAAGAGGAAAACCAAATAAACAATACTGTAAGAAAGTTACACATTCAAACGTTTGTTATAAAAATCAACATCCCATTTGAATTAGGGCTCCTCTGAAATGCCTGGGCAGGGCTGGTGACTGATCATATGTAATATCAGGTGGAATGGAATCTTTCAGAATTCGTTCTACACCGACCAGCAGCATCAAGTGTCACTGTCACTAAAAAACATTCTCAGCTATAGACAATATTCTAAAATTACTAATATCACTGTCTGACCTTGCTGTTATCTGTTGTGTGGAACTCAGATCTATTTATTTAGCTGTTCAGCAAATGTCAGTATACCATATCTGGAGCAAATTAAAAACTACATTGGTAGAGCACTCCCCACAGCCTGCTAAGGAAGGAATTGAACAAAACACTTTCTACCTCAAAGTGTCTTAACTCATTGCTTGGCCACACCTTCTCTCATCCATGGTTAACCTTTCAGGGACCTCGTAGAATTCTCCATCTGTTAGACTCCTTTTACAAAAGGATTCCAGAATATCCTATCCTCTGAGGCACATGTCAAACAGACCATCAAAACATCGTGATTTGGGACCTAGCTATGCTGCAGAACTGTTAGGGGCTTCTCCAGACCCTCTCCACTCTTTTGCACCCTCCTCTTGGCCCTGGGAGGCTGACTATAGAGACCAGATCAACACATTCCTTTTCAGTCTGGCATCTGAGGAGCCGAGGCAGGAGGAGAGGGAATTTGGGGCATTTATTCCCCGCTGTCCTTCCCAGCATGATTGTCTTGGGTGGCTGTTTCCTCCAGAGAAGTTATCTGAGCATCTCAAGAAAGTCTTCGTTACAGGATACTCTCTTCTGGTCAAGTAATCACCTCCTTCTCTCTCTTTTAGCTTTGGGGCAGAAGCGATCCCAGGTGCCTAGCCCCAGATTCCTTTAACCCCACATACACCATCATTATCAGTATTTTAAAAGGTAAACTTTCCTCCACATACCATGAGTGCTTCCAACCCAGTTTGCTTTTGGGAAATCCATTCAACCTTCTGAAACTAGAAGGTTAATATTTTGTTCAGTTTCCGCCTGTCTACAAGATATCCATGGGTCATGGGTTACACAGTAAAATAAAAGTCAAATAAATCTGCACATTCAAAGCATGAGCCATTACATTGAGTATTATCACAAACATTTTTTTTCCCTGGTTCTTTTTGGGACATGGCTAATACCTAAGAATCTGAAATTGTTGCTCATTAGCTGTCTGGATCTACACCCCAGTTAAAGGCAGAAAAAGGAAAACAAGCTAAAGGCTTATTATCTTGGGTCCTGTCCATTATAAATGACAGATGATGGCTTGTCAGGTAAAAACGAGCTTCTCAGCACTAAAATGGCTTCATTTAGTTTATTAGCCACAAACAAAACTAAGGAAGGCCCATCAGGAAGGTGACTTGCAGTCTTTATTTTCAGCATAATGAAAGATGGGCTCAATAAGACTGAATCCTGTGGTCTCCCAGTCTATCTAAAGAAGGAACACGGGTAACATGGAGACAAACTGGAGAAGATGGTCAATATTTAAAAATGTAGGTCTGCAACCTTGAACAAAAGGTGTGGTTTAACTTTCATAAAATGCCAACGACCCAGCGGCAAGTAATCACCATACATTTATCTCAAAGGCCACACTATTCTGTTTTACTAAGCAAATAAACTGTGTCATTGAGCTGTTTATAGTGAACAAAAAAATATTTCCAAAGGGAATATGTACAGGATGGCTTAACAACCAAGAAAAACCATAGGGAAGGAAACTAAAGCTCTCAAATTCCACATGGCTTTTCTAGGAAGTGAGCAGCATTCAGTAAAGACAGATACGCACACAGTACTTAAGTCCACAACTTAGACAAGCATTTGCTTTCTTGATATGCTAGAGTTTCCTTTTGTCTTCCCTGCTCCATAACTCTCTTTTATTCTCTTAAATGTCTGGACAAAAGTCCCTGTTTGCAGATGCCTACCTCATCCACCTTATCACACATGTCCCTCAGTATGGGTTTATCTTATGAACATGTATTTGCCAATGTGTTAGATCCAAAAAATAGTTTTTAACCTATTGAATGCCTATTTTGTGTCTTATCAAAGTAGAAGCTTCTTGGGTTGACAAAAATATTTTTGTAACTGTCCTGACGTTCCTTTTTATTTTCATGATTGCCTTGAATATTATGTCCAAGTTCTTACTCCGGAAGCCTGGGGATGGTCTGAGTTGCTCAAGGCTAGCTGAGGTCATCTCCCATGTTTTTGCTTGTCCTGAGTAGGTGATGCTTCCTGTAATGCCCATTTATGCTACATGAGTTTCCATTCATACTATGCCATCTAATTAGATTCCAAGGTTCTTGTCACCTAGTTGAGAAGACTGTAATCTCCGCCTCGGCAGATCTGAGAACAGGTATTCCATTCCAGTTCCATTTTACAGTTCCAAATGACTGTTTTCATAGATGGACAGAGTACCTTGATGTTGGGGGTACTTCTTATGGGAGATTATATTGACTAACTGACTTTGCAGAGTGTTAATTTTAATTGGAAGGTGGGGTTTCAAACTCAGTGCCAGGCAGGTGAGTAAATGAGTAGACAGGTATTAGATACCAGCAAGGACATGCCGTTTCAAAAGGGGCAGTTGCTACACAATCCATCCAATTGTTGCCAGGGAAATGTAGGCCTATTATGCCCAGATCTTTCCAGTTTTCAAAAGCCAAAAAGGTGGATTTGTAAAACACTACGTTTACTAGACAAAATGTATCTTAGAACAGCATTTGTCCTTACTGCTTAATCTGTGTATTTCCCACAACTAGACAGATGTATCAACATCCTGGGAGACGCTTTCCAAATCAGTACATCTTTCCTGATACTGTTGCTACCCTCTCTAGCTTTCGGATTTTCCCTCTCCCTCAAATAATTTGTAAATTTTTACCTCTTTATGAGATGTGATCTTGCTCTGTTGTCCAGGCTGGAGTGCAATGTCATGATTACAGCTCATTGCAGACTTGACCACCCAGGCTCAAGCAATCCCACCTCAGCTTCCCGAGTAGCTGGGGCTACAGGCATGTGCCACATGCCTAGCTAATTTTTAAAAACATTTTTTGGTAGAGATGGAGCCTCACTATGTTGCCCAGGCTGGTCCTGAAATCCTGGGCTCAAGTGATCCTCCTGGTTAGGCCTCCGGAAGTACTGGGATTACAAGTGTGAGCCACCATGCCTGGCCAGAATTTGAAAATATTTCTGCATGTAATGAAATATTCGGGTGGACAACTGTTGCATGTGTGAAGCGAGGAATGCAGAATAAAGCTGCAAAGTGGGAGAGAAAAGAAACCAAGCAAGTTTGGAGAAGGATACAAGCAGGATTTCTCAGGCTACAAAAAGAGGACTGAAGAGTTACACAACATGAATCTACATATGGCAGCAATCATAATAAGGCTGAAGTACCTAACACTTCTTAATCACATACTAGATGCCAGGCATTTTCCTGAGTATTTTATATGTCCTAACACTGATATCTCACCACAACTCTATGAGGAAGGTAACTGCTTTCCGTATTTTACAGATGGCATATAGTATAGAGGCATTAGGTAACTCCTCTAAGCCACAGATTTGGTAATCCTAAACCCCGGTCTGACTCCAGATCTACTACGTCATGTGGTTTGACCTATACTCTTCTGCTCTAATACCTTCAGTCATCCTACTGGAGAACTTACCTCAAATCCTTGGCATAGCCTAAAATGTCCTTTCTATACATCCATATGCAACACATTCCTTAAACATGAGAGAAATCCTCCCTTGAAGATTTCCTTCTGTGGTAGTTTTTAAATATGCCCACAAATCCCTTAATGTTTTTCTCTTCAAGGAAGAGCTTACTCTTCCTCCTCTGGAGCATGGGCCAGACTTAGTGATTCATTCCAATGAGCAGAATATGGTGTACATGACAGTGTGCGACTTTTAAGACCAGGTTATGAAGGGTATTGAGGCTCCTTCCTCTTTGTTCTCTCTTGGATCACCCACTCTGGGGAAGCCAACTGCCATGCCATAAGGACAGATGCTCAAGAGAGCTGTATCCAGCAAGGAACCAAGGCCTCAGGCCTCCTGCCAATTGGCATGTGAGTCATTTGATCCTCCAGCTCCAATCAGTCAAGTCTTGAGATGACAGTAAACCTGGCATACTTCTTGACTGCAACCTCACGAGAGACCCTGAGGCAGAATCAACCTATAACCAAAACCAGATGTCACTTACCAATAAATACAAGGTTGAACTATTGGTTCACTGGTAGGCAGAGCAGAGTTTTCAATAGGAATTTAGGTAGCTCTCTCAATAAAAATATTTTTCACACTTCAGTTAGTGGCAGATTGCTGAATAAGCATAAATACGTTTTTACCATTTAATGACCACATATGATAATTGAAACTAATCCTATGCCATACTGAAATATACTAAACTGCAAGTTCTAAGAAGTGACATAGATTTATACTTTTTAATAAATGATATTCCTAAATTTTATACTTAAAAAATTCCACTATGATAATACTGCTTTGGAACATGCTTTTTTTTTTTTTCTTAATGAGGATCATGTACAGGGAATATGAGATAATTTGGTATCATATTAGAATCTTATTTCTCTGACATGAGTAAGTTGGGCCGATTTCCACAATGATCTGTTAAATATGCCTTAAGTCTTCAAGTGCAATGTGTGTTAAATGAAAAGCACTGTGGAATTAACATCGCAATTCTATCTTAACAAATTGCAGGAAATAATCCAAATCTGTTAAGTACATTGCTAAGTATATGACTATCCACATAAAGTTTAATCAATTTCATGATAAAATTCACTTTAAACTCTCCAAAATTCTGATTGTATTCCCTAATATAGACTATTAAAAATTATTAAATATGTGGTTTAGTGCTACAATAAATGAATTAAGGCAAAATCAACATAAACTACAACCGAGACAGGTATCCACTAGAGGCCAGTGTACTTCAGCATGGAGGAGGAATTTATAGCCAATCCCTGTGGAAAAACCAACATTATTTCTTTGATTCAAAAGTGGAGGTCTTGTGAATTGGAGATAAAAAATGAATAAAGCTTTTTTGAGTCTGAAAAGTGTTAAAGGATAAGAAAGATGAGTTAAGGAAGGATGAGTCATGGAAAATAAGAGCAAAGAGAATTCTTGTCTACAGAAAAAAAGGTAGTACTACCATAAACTGTGCTGTTTGATGTTTCACCAATCTAAGTGTAAATTTTCAAGATACTTGCTTGGTGTAATTTGTAAGCTTTTCCATAAATGTTTCATTTGGCAATATATTGGAAATAGTTAAAGATCTCGAGTACCTAGAAAGTACCACAGTAATTTCATTTTCAGGGCAGTTATCATTGCTAGCTGCCTATACAAGGCCAAGGGTTTTGAAATGGGATGGAAAAAAATTGCACGTCTGCAATTTTCTTCCCTTAAACAATTGTATTCAGAACAAGTATCAAATGGTTCCTTCTCAAACATGGAATAATTTATATAAATTCAACTAGCACTACATTCATATTGTAAAATACATTTCTTAATAATAGTGCGACATGATGCTTACAATAGTTTTTAACAAGGAACTGAACTAGTTTCTCAAAACTAAAAATAGGAGTGAAAATGAAAATCTGATTCTTTAGTAAGGCTTAGACAATAATAGTTGGTAGGATCCTGAGTAGGAGATTTTACTTTGTAAGAGTGAAGGCTGAAAGATTTAACACATAACCCACAGATGCGTACTCTTTCCCTTCTCCTCCAGCAGAGAAAGGCACCTTATGTAATATGGGCATGCCAGGGAGATGAATGAACCAGAAAATCTTAGAGCTAGTCAGGATCTGAGAGGTCAGTCAGCCGCACTTTGAACCTTTCAAAGACAGGGAGCTTCCTCCTTTGCAAGGTGGCTCATTGCATCCCTTCATTGCATTATTGAGGCTGTAACTGCTTGAGAGTTACTCTTTAATCTTTATATTGGGGGACCTCATCTGACACAACAAAATACTGTTCTGGTTCCTGAGGTCAAAAAGGATGTAAGATACAAAGATAAATAACACATGATCCTGACTTTTCGGAGCTGTAAAATTCTACCCATGCAGTATGTTCTAATTCTCATCTCTGAAACATAAGCACTGGCTCTATCACGTACTTGCTGTGTGAATTAGCTAACTTCTTTGGGCCTCAGTTTCTTCATCTTTAAAATGAGGATAATAATAGTAGTACCTACCTTTGCAGGGTTGGTGCCAGGATTAAATGAGATAATTAAAATAAGGTACTAAGCCCAGATATCGGCAAGTGATTAAGTACTTATTAGCAGCCAGCAATTATTGCTACTCACCATTTACCTGGCATATAAGTAATTCAGCCCTTTCAGAACTCCTATGAGCTATGATTTATTATCACTATTTTTAGAGATAGTAAAGTTGGGGCTCAGAGAGGTAAAGCAGTTTGCTGAGATCAGTAGTTAGTTAAAGGCCAGGCAAGGATTTGAACACAGGTTTATCTAATGACAAGAGCTTTAATCACTACACTAAGCTGTTTTGATGAAGAGTAAGTTGGCTTCCTAATCCTTAAGTGACAGGGCCGGCATTCTCTGACAAAAGCTATGACATATCCCTAATTTTTCCTTTCTCTGATATAAATATAGTTAGTGCCAAAAGCTAACCACAGGATCCCTCCCTTCCTAGCCATGGGAGAGTAGGGGCTCTGGAGATGGAAGAATCTTTGAAGTCCCTGAGCCCTGCTTCCAGTGAGCCATCTTGCCTGCTGTTCCAACCTCTGTTCCTCGAGCCCATATCATCCTGGTTAATCTCTGCCTCTGTAGAGGTGGGGCTTCCACTGCCTTTAACTGCTCCTCATGGTATAAGCACAAACAGCCTGGACCTCTTCTGGAACTTAGGGATAACAAAGAAGTACTGAGAGAGAACTATCTAGTTGGGAATAAAGACACATAGATGAATGTTCTAAGAAATGTACTCAGTGTAATCTTTGAAATAGTTGTGCGCTCTCTAGGCCAAGTCATGGATTAAAAACAAAAAAGGTCTGCACAATGTTAGGGTCAGGATACGATGGCATGCCATTGAAGAGTACTTCCAAGTTGCTTGCTTCCTGATACTACAAAAGCATGCTCAGTCAATCTCTGTGCTACATCACCAAGCACTCAGTCCTGTCATGAAAGGATTCTGGCATTCTATTTACATCAGCTAAACTTACAAAGAAACTGACTTTCTCTTGATGGCCTGTTTAGAGGAACAAACTAAAATAACTTTATATCATGTCTGTAATTTTCTGAAGAGATACCCTTATCATACCCCACTTAGAACACCAGGTCAGATACTATCTCAGTCTCTCCTGATGTAGATTTTTTACTCCTTTGAACTTAGAAGATTCAGTTCTGCCTATTCATTAGAAAGGTACATAAGAAATTGGCTTGCCAACTAAAGTGAATCAGAATGCCTAATTGACTGACTTTGGCTCTGAGAAATGTAACTAAAATCATGAACCATAATATTAACAAAAAATTATCGTCCTTTATCTGGGATTGTCTGTTTATGAATGTGCTTTCATATTGTTGGTAAGGCCACAGGAAACAAGTTAAACTCAAATCTTAGTGACTGTTTTCTTAAAGTCTTATATTAGGAGTATTCTGTCTCAAATGTTAATGAGAAGAGAAATTCATGTTGAGTTGACCCTCAATTGATGACAATATGATATGAAATTTCCTCCTCCTTGTCAAAAATAAGGCTTCTCCAGATAAGTGCCAAACTATTAAAATTTACAATGATTTAAAAACTGTTATTGGCATGATCCATATAGTGGATAATAAACAAGTAGGAAAAGAAAATAGGATAATTGTGAGGTGGAAAATAATTTAGAATGACAGGTTGCATGACCAAATGAGAAGCTGAAAATCAAAAGCTGCTGAACCATGCGATCATTTCACAGAGGCATGTTTCTCTTTAAGATGTTTAAGAAAAGGTGAGGGAAACATCAAAGACATTGTGAGGAAGGCAGGGATGGTTTGATTGCTTCATGAAGAGAATCGATTGGCATGTATTAGGAAGCTGTAGGCTTTGGGTAGCAGCATCCAATTGGCTTGATTTATTATTATGATCACAAAGACACCAATTTATTTGCAAGGCATAAAGTACACACTTGCCACTCTAAATTCAGGAGAAAAATGGGGAAAATGGACTTGGGTGAAAAAAGGAAAATGAAATTGAATTTACTCTGAAGTGACTTTCAACCAAATATAGCATTTGTCACAAGTCAGGTATCTCATTTACAAAACAGGGAAGGTATTAAATTGACTTTACTAAAATGTACTGACCTGAAAATTGCTTGTGATTTTGTTTTATAACAATGCAATATACTGTACTGGTGGTAAGTGAGAAAGGTAATAGTCTAGAACTATCTTTTCCAAAAACAAGTTTGGCTGTATATTGGCAAATTAAATTTTCATCTCTGGCTTCAGGAGAAGTAAGAAAAAGAGTAAAAAAGGAAGTAGTAGGATGAGTATTATTAAGTATAAGTGCAGGATGGTGTGAGAAATAATAGACTATTTTCTTGTTACTGATTTGCAAAGGTCCATACACTACAAAGTTAAACTATTGACTTTTCTCTGTTAATTTGATATTGAAAAATAAGGAGAATCTCAAGAGGACTACCCAGTCCACTAATATCATACAACAAGACTTATAGACACATGTAAAAGTTCTTTTCATATTTCAAAAATTAACCCTCCATTAGGCAGCGTGATAAAGTAAAAAACAAATATATATATATATATATATATATATATACACACACACACACACAAAGACATACACCATATGCATACTGTGTATGTGTGTGAAAGAATGTGTGTGTGTGTATTTATCTTAATTCTAAAGAAGGTGCTCGTTGTGTGTTTCAATGAGAGTTAGTAAGAAACATGACTGTCATCTTTTCCTTTTCCATTGCAGTAATCCTAGTTTCACCGTCAGGCACATATGGGTTTTTCAATAACCATAACTCAGATAAACATGTAATACCTAAAAATAGTTAACATTTTATTAAGGGTGTTGGTCTGTGTGAGGTGTAATGCTAAACACATCATAAGTATCAGGTCATTTCATCCTCACAAGTTCAGGTATTGACAATGGAGATCACAGAGGTTAGTAACTTGCCCATAGTCCTACAGCTGCTTCATGTCTGAGCAGGGACTTCAATCTGGGTCTACCTGACCATGTGGCTTACCCAAACTCTTATCCAACCTGATACCCTGTCAGTGGTGGAGACCCACTGTCCTACCACTCTAAGGGTACCCTGCATACGCTACCACAGTACAATAAGATCCTAGACACATACTAACAGAGTCCTTTTTATATTTCCCAAAACAATCCTCCTTCTGTAAAAAGCAAGCAAAGAAGCAGGGATGCAAAACTTTGCACTAGCAGTCAGGTGGGAGACCTGGGTTCCAGTCTTTGCTCAGCCCTGAATTAGGTACAGGACCTTGGACATATCTCTTCATCTCTCAGGACCTCAATTGTGTCACCTGTAAGAAAATCCTTGAGAAACATTTCCACACAAACATACTAAATGTATAGTCAAGTAATATGTGTCAATCAGAGTGAAGATCACTAGTACCAGACTGTTGCTTTTATTCCACTATGACATGTTTATATAAACGTTTTACTGCTATAAAAATGAAAGATAATAAAATAGTATTCATTGGGAGAATGGGGCTTAGCAACTCTATGTTTTGTCATCTACCACTACATATCTAGGTCAAATTTGGCTTTTATGAATAAATGAAGAATGAAGACAAAAATTGCAAATTGGAAGAGTTTAATTAGAATATAAAGACTGCCAAGAGAACTGAAATGCATCTTTGACATAAACTGGACTAGAAAAATAATTAAAATTGGCTTTTTAAAAGTTTATTTTGGGTTACGTTGAGGAGCAGGATATTTTGGTGAGAAACATTTTCAATTCTTAGAAATAAAAGCAAAGATTTGCACAGTAATCAGTCCATATGTATATAGTACAACTCTTCAAGACAGGAAGACGTTTACTCAAATGAGGCAAGTAAATGCAGAACAGAAGTGAATGGCTGTCAGCTCTACCTGACTCTCAGAGACTAAGCTTCAAAACTTGGGGTTTTTCTTTCACTATAAATAGCTTTAATGAGCAATAAAGTATGACAGAAAAGTTTTAAAAAAGAACATTCAACATGATTTTACTAAGATCTTATAATATGTATACAACTGTGTTGAGATGTGGGGACAAAGGAAATTTGTGACCAGAAAGTTACAATCACTGCCTTTCCTAATTTTATAATCTAGTGGTGAACTTGATTTTGAGAGTGAGAAAGAGATTTCAAAGGCACAGCTCAACTAAGAGCATCTTCTTGTAAACCATAAATCTCCAGTTTAATAGCTACTTTACCATCTATTAAGATAATGCCTACAGGGAGGTAACTGTGGACTTTTTATTGTCTGTACATCTTTCTAGAGGATGGGCAAATGATGGATAGAGCATCTGTATCAATTGCACTTAATAAGCATCTTCAGCTACATCAAAAGAGGTTGTCAATACTTAGAAGGCTGTGAGGACACCTATCACATTAGGTAGAAGCTTCTGAAGCTGAGAACAGGAGGCAGAATTATGTGGTCAGGGTCTATGGAGACAGACTTATTAGGCTGAAGAAGGTAGGTTTTCTTAGACCAGGCTGCCAAGGTTGATTTGGTCTTGTCTGTGGATGGTTAATAGGTGTAGTGATACAGTTCGGCTCTGTGTCCCCACCCAAATCTCATCTTGGACTCTTAATAATCCTCACGTGTCAAGGGTGGGACCAGGTGGATGTAATTGGAACATGGGGGCAGTTTCCCCAATGCTGTTCTCATGATAATGAGTGAGTCTCACGAGATCTGATGGTTTTATAAGTTTCCGGCAATTCTCGTGCTTGCATTAATTCTCTCTCCTGCCACCCTGTGAAAAGGTGCCTTTCACCATGATTGTTAAGTTTCCTAAGGACTACCTGGCCATATGGAACCATGAGTCAATTAAACCTCTTCTCTTTATGAATTACCCAGTCTTGGGTATTTCTTCATAGCAACCTGAGAATGGACTAATATACACAGAATAATTTTATGCAGTTTCCATTACAGTGATAAACTGACATGAGTATCCAAAGTCTAGACACTATAATTCCCTCCTCCCAACATCCATCAACTTCATTTAGACTCTTTCTGTGCCTGGCCTTTGAGTCTATCTTCCTCATGCCTCCCACACCTCTTAGAGCCCAAATACTCACAGATCATGTTGCCTTTGTTAATATTTGCCCAGCTTTCTCTTATCCCCTTCCTACAAGATTCTGTAAAGATGAGAGCAGAACTTCCTTCTTATTTCCTCCATTTTAAGATAAAAAGCTTTTAGACATTTTAACATTTCTGACATCAGAATCGACCTTAGAATGAGTATCGTACTTTACAGAAATGGGTTTTGTTTCTAAAACACCATTATTAAAACAGCGGGATGTCTCACTATAGCTAGGATTCTAGAACAGAAGAAACTGTGTTTCTGTTGTTTAGGTCCTGACCAATAACAGGACTGATGCTGATACTAACTAAACACCACTTCTCTTCCTTGTCCTCCACTTCATGAAGTCTCTAAAGAATCTCATGTGTTTGGTGGAAAATCAAAACTAAAGAAATTGATAAATATTCTGATTTTGTTTTCTCTGTACTTGATCTTTAAGGATTGCTTTAGTGGAATAAAAAAGCAAACCATGGCTCATTCAAAAAAGGTTAGTAAATGACATCCATTAGGAACTCTTTTGTCACTGATAAAAATAGTTCCATCTACCTGGAATAATCTTGTAATCCACTTAAATGTCTGCACATAATTCTTCAATCTCTGATATACTATGGTGAGGAGACTCAGCCCACTGCACCTGGGGAAGAGGAGAAAAAGGGGGAATCTAAAGCCCAATTTACCACTTTCTCTCACAAACCTGATTATCTTCTTGACATCTCCATTTCCATTCACAGGGATTCAAAGTCTCTATTTTCCCAATTATTGATAACTAGAGTTATCAATATCCCTCCTAAAATGTAGGATGATGCATTGGAACTGTTGCTCCCTGCAGCTACTTACTGCCCAGTGGTAATACAGGGATGTGTTCTGAAATACGGAATAGGGTATAAAATTGCCTGGGCTCAACATACTAGCTTTACCCATACTAGCTCCGTGTCCTCAGGTTAGTTATGAATCTCTTCTATGCCTTCTTTCCTTGGCTGTAAAATAGATAATAATGCCTTAAAATACAATAATCCACATGAAGCATCAGAGCCTGGCACGTCATAAGAGCTCAGTAACTGCTGGCCATTACTTAAACCACCAGCACCACTGCTGTCACCACCATTCTCACTACTGCTGCTTGATGGAGGACCTCAAATGAACCACTGCAGGACAACGATGGTCAGAGAAGTGGCAGCAGCCTTCCTTGGCTTCCAAGATTTGGCCCCATTTTATCTGGCTGATATGTTGCTTACCATTCCACTTTTTCCCAGTCTAAACAATCTCTCTTCTGTCTTCTCCTCCTCAATCATGCAGTCTAAAAGCCCTTACCTTCTCTTATACATTTGCAACTCTTCAGCCATCAAGGCTGCTCATTGAGCCTACTCAACATCCTCCACCCAAAATCGCCTCTCCTTTCCCTTCACCTTTAGCTAGAGAATCATTTTGCATCTGATTAAGTGCTTTTCTAGTTTTAAATTCAATGTCATATAAGATTACTATGATTTATGGCTTCCTAATTGACCCATGAATTTACTTTGCTTTTCTAATTATAGGGCAAAGAGTTTCCTATTTTTACTTGGTATTGCTTTCTTATACTTAGCATCACTTTGGGAATACAGAATGAGATCTGGGTAGTATCAGTGGACTGACTCATGCCTCTGTTTTAAGTGTGTTATTTATCCTTAGAATTAATATTGAGATGCTTAGAAAGTATGATAATTAATTTTATATGGCAACTTGACTGGATAATGGGATATCCAGATATCTTGTAAAACATTATTTCTGGGGGTATCTGTGAGGGTGTTTCCAGAAGATATTAGCATTTAAACTGGTAGACAGAGCAGAGAATATCCACCCTCACCCAAGTGAGTGGACATCATCCAATCTGTTGGAGGCCTGAGCATTAAAAAAAGGTAGAAGAAGGGAGGATTTGCTCTCTTTCTGTAATTATTTAGCTGGGGCATCTTCGTTCTGCCATCGCCACCCCTGGTTCCCAGGCCTTCAGACTCAGACTGAATGCTAAGCCATTGGTTCTCTGGCTTTCAGGCCTTTAAACTATACCACCCAGCCTTCCTGGGTCTCTACCTTACAGACAGCAGACTGTGGCACTCTTCAGCCTTCATGATTGTATGAGCCAATAACTTATAACAAATCTCTTTATATCTCTTATTAGTCCTGTTTCTCTGATGAACCCTAAAACAGGTGAAGTAAATTTCCACTGGACATCGTGATATTGCTTAAACATTAGAGCTACTGAGGTTTCCAGTGACCTAAAAATAAATGAAATTTAATCTCAAATAGACACTTGTAAAATGTTACTACAAGCTCGAAAGGAGTTTCATGTACAGTTAGAGAGGAATTCTGGCTTAGGAAGATCCTGCTTTCCTGTAATAAAGAATATAACCCAATTACCAATTGTCTCACTTAAGACCCAACTCCTATGAGAAAGATTCTGTATCTGAGAGTAAGATTAAAGAATGCTAAGGAGTGCAACTCCAGGAGGTTAGATAAGAAAAGATTACCAAGCTTTAGTATTTTTAAATGCTTGCTTTTCCTGAGCTAAAAAAATAAACAAAACAAGAAAACAACCATAAGAAAATTCCATAATCATGATTATTTCACTATTTATAAAACTCAGTGTTATATTAGCACCTGAGGTCACTAAGGTTGGTTTGTACAATAACCAAAAAATACTTGATAGCAAGTAAAACAGACATTTAAGAAAGACTATTTTGGCTGAAAAAAAATGCTCTGTTTACTACCAAAAAGGCTAATTATGGCTCTTTGCACAAACAACTAAAACTCTTCACTTCAAACTCCATTTGTTCAGAATGTGAATATGGACTCTTCTGAAATTTACCTTTGCATTATTTAAGGAAAACTATTTGCTAAGTATAAAAATATATATTACAATAAGATTGTAAAGAACACACTTAATATATTCAAGAAAACAAACTTTTCTCCAGTATAGACATATCTCATTT
This sequence comes from Aotus nancymaae, assembly GCF_030222135.1. NCBI lineage: Eukaryota > Metazoa > Chordata > Mammalia > Primates > Aotidae > Aotus > Aotus nancymaae. Next base: position 1,546,212 of record NW_026988460.1, read on the forward strand.
ATAAATACTTGATTCCTTAATAACAAGACACTCTTTTTTGCTAATTAAAATAGGTGGCAAAACCCATCGATCTGACCAAGCATCTTTTGCCTACTTTAAACACATAAAATAATAAATAACACAAAGAATGTAATTCACAATAGGATTTCTTTCTACTGATTGGGCTTATACTAAGAATGAAAAAAAGGTTTTATATATTATCTGACAGAACAGTTTTTCGTTGAATGAAACTGATGATTAGTAATGGTTCCAGTCACCTAAAATAATAAAAGATACGTGTTTTATCACTCTTCTCTTTTTAGAAAAAATTATTTTTCTTTAAAAGTAGCCCACAAATTCACAAGTGAAACTGAATCTATTGTTGTAAGATCAGGCTTTAAAATAACTTCGAGGAGGAGAGGCCCTTGACAAGAGAATTAACAACAGAAACCAGGTCAGCAACTCAAGAACTGACTTTCTTTATTGTTTAATGACACAAATGCTTGGTTTCAGAAATGCATTAATATCAAGGAAGCTACTGGTCAACACTATTTCTATGGGTACATTATATCCCAGAACTAATGTTGTCAATTGACTATCTAGTTGGTAGGAAAAGTCAGTTCAACCTGAAAACCAAAGTTAAATACAAACAAATAATAATCACTTAGGGGTGAGCAAATGGTGGCTCAGCTGGGCACTGGAGACCACATTTGCTCTCCTTGGGTGGTACACTGAGGGTGTCTAACCTTAAGAAATGCAGGAAGGGAATGATGGATGGTCTGTTCAGATTCCCCTTGTCCCAACTGCATTTTTCAGCTGTCAAGAGATCCTGTAGCAGGGACTAGATTTAACAATGGAAGGCTAGCTGGGGGACTAACTACCTTTTCAAGTACACCCCTGGCAGATGACAACAAGCATCTTTACTTTTAAATCCAGCAACAGTGGGTTGCTAGGCATTGTTTTGTTGGCTTATTAAACTTGTTTCAATAAACGAGCAGCAAGTAACTGGCTGCATATTATACTAGACTAAGAAGCGTTTTACGGACAGCAATTAGTCTTAGTAAATGTAGTATCCCGAGGGTCCAGGACAGTACTAGAGGTGATAATAGTAATTTATGATCACCAAGGCCTGATTTGATATACAAAAGTCACAAGCACTGGTGAAACCCTGGCAAATACCGTGAAGGAAACTTTCTGTGGTCAACTATAAACGTTCCAGCTATACAATATTATATTCCATATTTGTTGTTTATTTTTATATCTCATTTCTATCCTTATGCCTAGAGCCTCCTTTTTCTTTACACCTGGTCAAATCCTGCCTATTCTTAGAAGCTTCATTTAAGATTCTTCTTGTGACCTCTTTGGGCATAATTACCCTTCACATTCATCCAACATAGTGACCCTGATCTGCTATGTTCTAAGCCTCCAGCTTTTACCATATGCCATCCCATTTTACCTTTCTGTCTTTTATATCCCTCTGGTTCTTTATCAGAATATAGAAAGAATTATCAAATAATCACATTATATGACTCTCTCTGAAGCCTTTGAATTTGCTGACTGAAGAAATGGAACCTTAGTTATTTCTGTTACCCTTTCACCTAGAAGGTCCTTCTGTAACACCAAAGTCAGAGTTTTAAAAGGAAGAAGAACTCCATAGTCATTTATTGGACTGAATTAAATTGAAGGAATGACTAATTTCTATCATGCTTCCTCATCTTAAAGTCCTCTGAACAGGTAAGAAATAAAGTTGACATGGTATCCTGTTATGCTGCACTGTTCTTTCCTATGTTAGGGGATAGACTATTATTTGTTTTTTCAGGTTTTTCTCACTGTACTTCTGGGGGAGGGGGAAGGTTGCTGCCAGCCTTTTCCTTTAGTAAAAGTTCAAAACAGCTTTTCTATAATAGTTACCCCATAAAACATCACTTTACAACATTTGAAAAACCCTAAAGTTGACCTCCAGGAGATACCACTTCATATGGCTTCCCCAAACTCTATTTAACGGGTTTAAAAATATTTAGCTGGAATGTTACTTGAAGCTAAATATATTACTGGTTTATTTTTTCATTCCATTTACCAGTTGTGACCTCATCTGTGCTTGAAATTGGCTGAAAGCAACCAATTTTATTTAGGGAAACTTTCGGATGTGAGGCATGATGCCCATTAAGGATAAAGACAGTAAGATAAAGGGTGGGTGTGGAAAGAGGGAGAATCCTTTCTAGTTGTAGAAGAGGAGGAGGGGGCCCAGATTCAAATGACTGAGTGACATTTCTCTTTTCTAGTGGCTGTGTGTGTGAGGAAGAAAGGCAATTTCTTCCTAAAGAGAACTGAGAAATGAGGTATAAACTGAGTAGTGAGGTAGAGTGAGCCTACCACATTAGCTGATTAATAAGCAAACTGCTCAAATGCCCAAAGGGATAGAGAGTTCCCAGCAGAATTAATAATAAATCCAGAGATTTGGTAAATTAAATTTAAGGTGTAAAGACTAAACCAGGGTCATATTAGCCAGGAAATATGAGGTACAGGATTTAGTAAAAAAGATACTTATTTGCACAGAGATGCTTAGTTAGCCTAGCTCTACAAAAACATCTATAAAACACAGCTTTTTAACCGTTTTCTTGCTGGTTTAATAATTAGCCTAATTTCTGTTCACAAAAAAAAATTGTAGTTAAAAAAAAGCTTTCAATACCTATGAGAAGTCTACTTGAGCCATGATGGCAAATCCAAGATGCCACCACACATATACTAGAGGTTGACAAAGTGCATGAGAAGAAACAGGTCTCATAAGTACTGATCTTGCAACCCAAAGCCATTAAAGTATGAATAACTGCTACATATGAAAAGTGAGGAAATGAAATAATCCGTTAGAAACCTCTTTGAAAAGCAGAAAAGTAAGCACACAAATATATTCACATAGATATGATCATTTCTGTTGTTCAATAGAATCAAGAAATGGATGCTGCTAAAATAAGTTCAGTTTAAAACTGTGGCCAGTCAACTGGCTCATGTCTGTTTTCCCAGCACTTGGGGAGGCCAACACGGGAGGATCTCTTGAGTTCAGGAGCTTGAGACCAGCCTGCACAACACAGCAAGACCCTATCACTACAAGAAATGAAAAATATTAGCCACGCATGGTGGTGCACAACTGTAGTCACAGCTACCAGGGAGGCTGATGTGGGAGGATTGCTTGGGTCTAGGAGGTCGAGACTGCAGTGTGTGGTGATCATGCCTCTGTACTCCAGTCTGGGTGATAAAGACTAGTCAACAACAACAATCTGGGACTGTAAACATGCTTTTAAAAACTGTGCAGAGGGTACCTAACAAAAAAAGGTGTTAAAACTATTTTTAACACTTAGGATGGGAGAAAGCAAAAGCCAGCAGTGATATTTTATACTGGTTGGGAGAAGGGTAGATGGTAGTCAAATCTGAATACAAAGCAAAGGCTTCATTTTAAAAATATATTTCCTTATTAGATTTCATATATATGTGGCTAGGCATGCCACATAGCAACATGAGATGCAATGAGTTCATTTCTTTTCTCTTTTCATTCCAAAAAAATGAGCAAGAGAACTGCACCCAGAAAGGGCTGGGTCAAGCCCAATCTCATACATTATATGAGTTCTCAAATGTGCATTCTTTCTATGTCTCATCTACTGTTAGGCAAGTTCTTCACAAGTAACTAATGACAATTAAATATATAAATCTGCAAATAATTTACTTGTGCTTCTAAATGAACTAGAAAAGGCTCAAGGTCAACCATATAATAGCTGTTCTCGCACTCACTTGCTATCTTATTTGCTTGAGTAGGTGAACTACAGTAGTATTTCTCCTCCATGGGCTGGTGTAGCTACAGCTGACAAAGGTTCGAGGACCACTGTTCTCATTCTCAGCAAATCACAAGTATACTTGTATGACTGGTTTGCAACCTTGCAACATTGATTTAGGCCCAAACAATATGCTTTCAGGATCCTTTAACAATTATTTTCGTTTTTGAGAAAACATAGGAAGAATAAGCTTAAAAGGCTATAATACCTCAATGTTTTTCTTCAAATGCAGGTGGCTCTGGCTGAAGCAGAAAATATGTATTATTAACACTAGCAGTTGTTAATAGTGGTAATGATAATATGTTATCTCCACCACATGGTGATAATGGGTTTTTTATTATTAAAGTAAGACGCAGCCTTTATTTATAGACATCATTAAGTCAGAAAATGAAAATGCAAAATTACTGCACAGTTCAAATTGCAGCAGCCTTTAAGACTGAGTGGGGAGAATGTACATGCATCATCTTATGGATTAAGGAATACACATTATCTTAGCCTAATGTGATGTCCGCACATATGTGCCTCTAAGGTTGCAAGAATAGGAAAGCTAGTGAAAGTAAAGAAAATATTCTTTTAGACGTGATATTTTATTAAGAAAAATGGGCCCTAAATGTAATCAGTTTTTCTTTAAACTAACCAAGTACAGACAAGACAACATTATATGTTCACTCAATATGACTGTTTTCCCCTTAAATAACCTCACTTAGGAACAAACACAAACAGAGCTAAATGGAATTTCCACTAACCATTTAATGTAGCTAGATATTCTTTACTTCTGTATGTTTTAGACTGAAGTTCTATTAATACTTTCTGAAATACAAGTACGTGAGAAATAGCATCTCCCAAAAGTGGTCCTGAAATTGTATTTGCTATCCAAAGAGATGCATATGTTATAGCAGTAAATTTGGTGCTAGGGAAACTATTTTATTCGGTTTGAGCAATTCCAAAAAGTTTAAGGACAAACATTAGTTTTGAACATCACAAAGAGATATGTGATGAAGCAAGTCTTAAAGTGCTTCAGGTAATTTTAAGAACCAAGGTCTCAAAAGTGAGAAAACCTGTTTTTTTCTAAACATAATTCTACTGCTAATAATGAATAAACAGGAAAAGAAAGAAAATCTTGTTTTGCTTCATTTCTTTCAGGGGAAAAAGTATGTGGTCTGAAACAACCTGAAGCAATTTAATGTTCCTGCTTTTAAGCACCTTTGCCAGATACCCATATCACAGTGACACATAGTGGACCCCAAAGAGCCCACAAGGAATTAGGCTCAGCCATTAAGGAAGGCATCATCAAGCTACAGAATGACCGGAAGAGGGAGGGTTAACCAACATCAAGAAGGCCAGAGGGCAAATCTTCATTGAATGGTATTTACAAAACTCCTATTGCCAAACAAGGTCATCGATTTAAAAATCTTCACTGGTTGAAGGACTCCGATTGGGAGGAATGAACTAGCAGCGATGTGCTAGTCAAGTCTGTTGCCTAGATTACTATAGGACTTTTACTAATTGTCACTATATCATCATTGATATGATCACTAGGAAGTTACATGATACTTTTCATCTGCAAGTGTTAGGTAAAAATTTACCAGTACTTTTGTATAAACATCTCATTTCGTGCTTTAAAAAATTACAAGTGACATATGACCATCAGGCAAATTTTCAGCATTATTTGGTCTTGAATCCAAATAATGTATTCTTTGTAGGTATTTAAATACAAATGCACACATTTCAACTTTTTCTCACTAAACACTCAAACGTTTTTCAAATGTTACCTGTGTTTAAACACCCACATGTACTTTGTCCTTTTTCTTTGCTTTTTCTTATCTTTAATTTATTATTTTCCTTTTAAACATTTCCCTTTTGTAAAATAATATATGATCAAGATAGGAAATAGAAAAACACAAAAAAGTAGATCAAATAACATGGAGTCCTAACACTTAAAACACTGAGTATCATTAATTTTGTATATTTCCTTCTAGTATGTTTCTGGGGGTGGAGAGAAGATTTATGCCAAGTGTGGTTAAAAGAAATACTGTGAGTAAAAAGAAAGGGCAAGCAGCATCCCTGAAGACTGAAGTTGCAGTCTTTTTATAACTGATTTCTTTCATTTCTATTAGTTAGATGCGAGTCAGCAGGTCCAGTCCACATGCACGGGGAGGGGATTATACAAGAGCCTGAACATCAAGAGATGAGGGTCAATTGCTAGGGACCATTCTAAAGGCTCCTGAAAATACCATCCTATGTTAAACATCTTCTTACATCAAAAATGCTGGTATTATTTTCTTAAGAAAAAATAACAGAGATGGACTACAGGGCTAAATGATATGATAGTTTTTTTAAGGTAAATGGTATAATCAGTGTTTGTGTGTCAAGATACAACCCACTTAGTAATATAGCTTATTCATTTAATAGTTGCTGACTCCTATTCAACAATAAATTATTACAAATGTTCTCATCCATAATCATATTAATATCAGTCTTTAACTTTTTTGGCTGTAGAGAGGCTGGCTTTATTGTAAGGGTAAATGTCCTTTATTTTTTTTAACAAAGAAGAGGCTTCTATGATATGTGGTGGGTTATAAACTATGGATTTAGGTGGGAAGAGTTTCATGCATTAGAAAATTTAGTTGAATGTAACTTACCTAAGAGATGATAATGATTATGATAAAAAATTATGATCATCATCACAATAACTTAATTACTACCATTACTGAGCCACTATGAAATTCACTTTCCCATTTTATAGAAGAGAAAACTAATGCTAATGTAGTGTGACGGTTTTAAGGATATGTCCATCCTTGATATTCCCTTTAAGAGATGGAACGTAGTTGTTCCTTTGAGTATGGGCAGGCTTAGTGACTCGCATCTAATGAAATGTGTACATATACATGATGCACTATCACTTCTGAGATTAGCAATAAAAAGACTTGGCTCAGTGCAATTGAATTAGAACTCAGGATTAAGAAACTCACTCAAAACTGCTCAACTACATGAAAAATGAACAACCTGCTCCTGAATGACTACTGGGTAAATAATGAAATTAAGGCAGAAATAAATAAGTTCTTTGAAACCAATGAAAACAAAGACACAATGTACCAGAATCTCGGGGACATAGTTAAAGCAGTGTTTAAAGGAAAATTTATAACACTAAATGCCCACAGAAGAAAGCAGGAAAGATCTAAAACTGACACCCTAACAACACAATTAAAAGAACTAGAGAAGCAAGAGCAAACAAATTCAAAAGCTAGCAGAAGACTAAGATCAGAGCAGAACTAAAAGGAGACAGACACAAAAAACCCTTCAAAAAAATCAGTGAATTCAAGAGTTGGTTTTTTGAAAAGAATAACAAAATAGATGGCTAGCCAGACTAATAAAGAAGAGAGAAAAATCAAATAGACACAATAAAAAATGATAAAGAGGATATCACCACTGATCCCACAGAAATATAAACATCAGAGAATACTATAAATACCTCTAGGCAAATAAACTAAAAAAATCTAAAAGAAATCGATAAATTCCTGGACACATGCATCCTCCCAAGACTAAACCAGGAAGAAATCCAATTCCTGAATAGACAGATAATAAGTTCTGAAATTTAGGCAGCAATTAATAGCCTACCAACCAAAAAAAAGCCCAGAACCAGACAGATTCACAGCCGAATTCTAGCAGAGGAACAAAGAGGAGCTGGCACCATTTCTTCTGAAACTATTCCAAACGATAGAAAAAGAGGGTCTCCTCACTAACTCATTTTATGAGGCCAGCATCATCCTGATACTAAAACCTGACATAGATACAACAACAAAAAAAGAAAATTTCAGGCCAATATCCATGATGAACATTGATGTAAAAATCCTCAATAAAATACTGGTAAACCGAATCCAGCAGCACATCAAAAAGCTTATCCACTATGATCAAGTCGGCTTCATCGCTGGGATGCAGGGCTAGTTCAACATACACAGATTAACAAAACAAGATGACACAAACAAAACTAATGACAAAAACCATCACATAAACAAAACTAATGACAAAAACCACATGATTGTCTCAATAGATGCAGAAAAGACCTTTGATAAAATTCAATACCCCTTCATGGTAAAAACTCTAAAAAACTAGGTATTGATGGAATGTATTTCAAAATAACAAGAGGTATTTTATGCCAAACCCACAGGCAATATCACACTAAACAGACAAAAGCTGGAAGCATTCCCTTTGAAAACTAGCATAAGACAAGGATGCCCTCTCTCACCACTCATATTCAACATAGTATTGAGAGTTCTGGTAAGGGCAATCAGGCAAGAGAAAGAAATAAAGGGTATTCAAATAGGAAGAGAGAAAGTCAAATTGTCTCAGTTTGCAGATGACATGACTGTGTATTTAGGAAACCCCATCGTCTTAGCCCCAAATCTCCTTAAGCTGATAAGCAACTTCAGCAAAGTCTCAGGATACAAAAATCAATCTGCAAAGTCACAAGCATTCCTATACTTCAATAACAGACAAACAGAGATCCAAATCATGAGTGACTTCTCATTCACAATTGCTACAAAGAGAATAAAATACCTAGGAATTCAACTTACCAGCAATGTGAAGGACCTCTTCAAGGAGAACTACAAACCACTGCTCAAGGAAATAACAGAGGACACAAACAAATGGAAAATCATTTCATGCACATGGATAGGAAGACTCAATATCATGAAACGGCCATACTGCCCAAAGTAATTTATAGATTCAATGCTATCCTCATCAAGCTACCATTGACTTTCTTCACAAAATTTAAAAAAACTACTTTAAATTTCATATGAAACCAAAAAAGAGCCCGGATAGCCAAGACATTCCTAAGCCTAAATAACAAAGCTAGAGGCATCATGTTACCTTACTTCAAACCACACTACAAAGCTACAGTAACCAAAACAGCATGGTACTGGTACCAAAAAAGATATATTGGCTAATGGAACAGAACATAGGCCTCAGAAATAATGCCACACATCTACTAACATCTGATCTTTGACAAACCTGACAAAAACAAACAAAAGGATTCCCTACTTAATAAACGGTGTTGGGAAAACTGGCTAGCCATATGCAGAAAACTGAAACTGGACCCCTTCCTTACACCTTATTCAAAAATTAACTCAAGGTAGATTAAAAACTTAAATGTAATACCTACAACCATAACAACCCTAGAAGAAAACCTAGGCAATACCATTCAGGACATAGGCATGGGCAAAGACTTCATGACTAAAGCACCAAAAACAATGGTAACAAAAGCCAAAATTGACAAATAGGATCTAATTAAACTAAAGAGTTTCTGCACAGCAAAAGAAACTATCATCAAAGTGAACAGGCAACCTACAAAATGGGAGAAAATTTCTGCAATCTCTCCACCTGACAAAATTTTTGAAATCTCTCCATCTGACAAAGGACTAATATCCAGAATCTACAAGAAACTTAAATAAATTTACAAGAAAAAAACAAACAAGCTCATCAAAAAGTAGGCAAAGGATATGAACAAACACTTCTCAAAAGAAGACATTTATGTGGTCAACAAACCTATGAGAAAAAGCTCATCACCACTGGTCGTTAGAGAAATACAAATCAAGGGCCGGGCACGGTGGCTCACGCCTGTAATCCCAGCACTTTGGGAGGCCGAGGCGGGTGGATCACGAGGTCAAGAGATCGAGACCATCCCGGTCAACGTGGTGAAACCCCGTCTCTACTAAAAATACAAAAAATTAGCTGGGCATGGTGGCGTGTGCCTGTAATCCCAGCTACTCAGGAGGCTGAGGCAGGAGAATTGTCTGAACCCAGGAGGTGGAGGTTGCGGTGAGCCGAGATAGCGCCATTGCACTCCAGCCTGGGTAACAAGAGCGAAACTCCGTCTCAAAAAAAAAAAAAAAAAAAAGAGAAATACAAATCAAAATCACAATGAGGTATCATCTCATGCCACTTAGAATGGTGAACATTAAAAAGTCAGGAAACAGGGCTGGGTGTGATGGCTCAGGTTTGTAATCCCAGCACTTTGGGAGGCTGAGGTGGGTAGCTCATGAGGTCAAGAGATTGAGACCATCCTGGACTTCATGGTAAAACCCCATCTCTACTAAAAATACAAAAATCAGCTGGGCATGGTGGCGTGTGCCTGTAGTCCCAGCTACTAGGGAGGTTGAGTCAGGAGAATCGCTTGAATTCAGGAGACAGAGGTTGCAGTGAGCCAAGATCGCACCACTGCACTCCAACCTGGAGACAGAGTGAGAGACTCCATTTCAAAAAAAAAAAGAAAAAAGAAAAAAAGAAACCAACACATGCTGGAGAGAATGTGGAGAAATAGGAATGCTTTCACACTATTGGTGGGAGTGTAAATTAGTTCAACAACTGTGGAAGACAGCATGGTAATTCCTCAAGGATCTAGAACCAGAAATATCATTTGACCCAACAATCCTATTACTGGGTATACACCCAAAGGATTAAAAATCATCCCACTATAAAGACACATGCACATGTATGCTTCTTGCAGCACTATTCACGATAGCAAAGAGTTGGCATCAACCCAAATGCCCACCAATGATAAACTGGATAAAGAAAATGTGGCACATATACACCATGGAATACTATGTAGCCATAAAAAAGAATGAGATCATGTCCTTTGCAGGGATATGGATGAAGCTGGAAACTATCATTCTCTGTACACTAACACAGGAACAGAAAAACAAACACTGCATGTTCTCACTCATAAGTGGGAGCTGAACAATGAGGACAAAGGGAGGGGAATATCATCAGGGACTGTGTTAAAGAAAAAAACTTCTCTTCCCATGTCCACAAGGGGCATGGTTTCAAAAGCAAGAGTTTCTCAGCGTCATGCCTCCAGCACACCCCCACAGACACCCCCATCCAGGAATGCAAAGTTCTTTGTCTGACTTTCCCACAAGCCAACTAGGTAGAAAAATCCAGGTGATATTCTTTGTTCAAAAAGCCCACGGAAAGATCTGGGAGGAGGGGGCTCTGTTGCAGACCAAGCAGCCAATCTGGTATCAGAGTCAAAGATCAATTACTCCAGAGGAAGTCTGAAAGCACTCCAGAAGTTTGAAAGCACTCCTCTAATTGGATGAGAACATGAATGGGGCAGAAATAACTTCAGGGTTAAAACCCTGATGCTCCTTACCTATACGAATTCCTTCCTTGGATCCCCTCTCACAGCAGCGTGGGAGCTCTTTCTCTCTTTTTTTTTCTCTCTCTCTGCCCTAAATCACTCTCTGCTAAACTCTTTGGGTCCACGATATATATTTGAACAGTAAGCTCACTGCACCTCTGGGGCCCGTTTCCCCATTCCTGGGGTAAGAGAGGCCAAGGACTTGGGCACATGGGAGCAGGGAACTGGGAGCATCTTTGGGATGCCCCCACTCCATCCCCTGCTTACAATCACACACAAGGGCCCATGGGGAGGTGAGGGGCTAGGAGGGATAGCATTAGGAGAAATACCTAATGGAGATGATGGGTTGATGAGTGCAGCAAACTACCATTGCACATGTATACCTATGTAGTAAACCTGCACATTCTGCACATGTATCCTAAAACTTAGAGTCTGAAAACAAAAACAGAAAAGACTGGCTTCGGTGTTATATGGAGTCTCCTGCCTTGTCATGTGTAGCCCTATGAAGACTCACGGAAAGAAACTGAAGCTACTTGCAAATATGTCTGTGTGTGAGCTTGAAAACATATTCCAAATACTCCAGAGACTGTATACCTAACCAACAGTTTGACTGTAACCTTATAGGGAAATCCCCGTCCAGAACAACCCAGCTAAGCTACTCCTGTATTTCCAACTGTGGAAAACTGGGAGTGATAAGAGATACTGTTTTAAGCAGCTGAATTTTAGGATCTTTTGTTACAAAGTAATATAAATAACTAACATATAAAGTAATCCACTCAAGATGACACTGCTAGAAGTGGCAGAGTTCAAGCTGTCAACCACTTCCTGTTAACACTTGCTGTTAGGAAAGAAGGATAAGGCATTAAAGGAACCAAGAAAAATAACTCAGAATATTTCCCCACTGCTGTTAATGAAAAGATAAATAAAAGGGCAAACATACTGGATTCCCATCTGCTCCTCCTCCAAAATTTTTTTTCTTTTTTCTGAGATGGAGTTTCACTCTTGTTACCCAGGCTGGAGTGCAATGGTGCGATCTCCGCTCACCGCAACCTCCACCTCCTGGGTTCAAGCAATTCTCCTGCCTCAGCCTCCCGAGTAGCTGGGACTACAGGCATGCACCACCATGCCCAGCTAATTTTTGTATTTTTAGAGACAGGGTTTCACCATATTGACCAGGATGGTCTCAATCTCTTGACCTCGTGATCTACCTGCCTCGGCCTCCCAAAGTGCTGGGATTATAGGCGTGAGCCACCACCGCACCCGGTCCCAAAATCTTATATAAAACACTTTGCCATCTTTCTTCTCCAACAGTATCTTGTTCTGAAATATCTAAAATATCTGTCAAGCAAAAGCCTTTTTTAAAAGGGTTGATTTAATCAAATCACACTGAACTCCCCAGAATAGTGGTTCTCAAACTATGGTACCTGTAACAGTGGTCTCCGTATTGGCCTGGAGCTAGTCACAACTGTACATTTTGTGTCCCCACCCCAGGCAATTAAACTGGAATCTTGAGGCTCAAGAATGTGTTCTAAAAGGCTTTCCAGGGGATTCTTATGCACACTGCTCTATATGTAAGACTACTGTGAAAATGACAGTGGCTGTCCTGGAGCTTTGTTCTATTGATGGCTAAAAGTGTTTTTCAGATAAGACCAAAGGCTTTGAGTGGCCTTCATCCTAATCAAAATATTTAAAGAGATTTTGGTACTAAATGCCAACCCATACAAACATAAAGATCTTTCCCACAGAGGCTTTGTGATGAATTGAATGCATTTTTAATCAACTGCTTGGCAAGCAGTATGGGTTTTCTTGTTTGTAAACATCTATACTAATGCTAAACATATTTATTCACAACTTGACAAGAAATATTGCCCTGTAATTAATCATTTCCCAGTCCGAATTCAGACACAATAAAAATGCACTCTCGAAATGTGTATACCCTTCACAATTGTAAGGGTCACACACAGAAATAATACAATCAGCCCTCCCTATTGATGGGTTCCACATCCATGGACTCAGATAGTTACGGAATAAAAATATTCAGAAAGGAAAAAAAGGATGGTTTTGCCTTCGCTGAATATGTACAGATTTTCTTTGGTCATACTTCCTAAACAATACAGTATAATAACTATTTACATAGCATGCACATGGTATTAGGTATTACAAGTAATGTGGAAATTATTTAAAGTATATAGGAGGATGTGCTTAGGTTGTATGCAAATATTACACCATTTTATATCAAGGACTTGAGCATCTGCGGATTTTGGTATCTCCAAGGAAGTCTGGAACCAATTCCCCAAGGATATTGATGAACTACTGTAGTTAGACCTCTCTGGTATATAAATATACGCAGGTTTTTATTTTTATTTTTTAGATGGAGTCTGGCTCTGTCGCCCAGGCTGGAGTGCAGTGGCACGATCTTGGCTCACTGCAACCTCTGCCTCCTGGGTTCAAGCGATTCTCTTGCCTCAGCCTGGGACTACAGCTGCCCACCACCATGCCAGGGTAATGTTTGTTTTTTGTTTGTTTGTTTGTTTTAGCAGAGATGAGGCTTCACCATATTGGCCAGGCTGGTCTTGAACTCCTGACCTTGTGATCCATCCACCTCGGCCTCCCCAAGGGCTGGGATTACAGGTGTCAGTCACTGCACCCGCCCATGTGGAGATCTTTTTAGGCAAAACAATGTCAGGCACTCAAAGCATGTTGGTCATTAAAAGTTATTTCACTTTTAGAAAAATATGTAACTATTTATTTTATTCACTATAATTGCTATTCACTTTATTTTATTAATTTTTGAGATGGAGTTTTGCTCCTGTTGCCCAGGTTGGAGTGCAATGGTGTGATCTCGGTTCACCGTAACCTCTGCCTCACGGGTTCAAGGGATTCTCCTGCCTTAGCCTCCTGAGTAGCTGGGATTACAGGTATGCACCACTAGAGCCAGCTAATTTTGTATTTTTAGGAGAGATGGGGTTTCTCCATGTTGGTCAAGCTGGTCTCAAACTTTTGACCTCAGGTGATCCACTGGCTTCGGCCTCCCATAGTGTTGGGATTACAGACTTGAGCCACCATGTCCGGCTATTCACTTTATTTTAAATTGTGAGTTATTAAAAACAGGTTATCTATTAATTGCATACTTCCATTAATGTAATTCTTAAAAAGATGCAAATTTGTAAATAATCCTTTATGTTTAAGGAAGAAAATGTTTAAAAATCAAGAGATTAACATTAGCTTTTTAAAACAGGTTTTAAAACAGTTGTTAAAAATCATCACTAGTAATTAGCTCATGAAAATCACTGTTCTTTGGTTCACTAGTTTTACTTAATGTGCGTTCTCAAAATAAAGATGTTAACAGGAATCACCTTCTACTGTATAACATGCTAAAAGTCAAGGTCAATAAAACTGAGTTAATTTTAAAAAATCATTTTATCTACTCACCTCTAGGATTTCTACCTCATTTCTCAAATGTAATAATACTAGAAGTACCATAAAATTCTACAATTAAATACAAAATTCACTATAAAGTTGAAGCCCAACAATGAGAGAGAATGTGTTATGAAGTCATTACCAAAAAGCAACTGTTTGAATGTAGAAAATATGATTTTATATGTGTAGGAATGAGTTTTTTTCTACCATTTTTTTCAATATTCATTGAGCAATTCTTACAAGGCAGGCATTGGGATAGATGGAAGTAGCTACAAAAATCAGTAAAATTCTGATTTGATTATGTCCACAATCTCAGGGTGCAGAAGTAAAAAAATGTGTGTCGTGTGGGGCAGGAGAAACACAGAATACAATACAATGAGCAGATACAGAAAACAGGAATACGATACTTTAGGCAGAAGCTTTGATTCCCACAAGTATTAGGTAATTAATGAACTGTATTTCAAATCAACATATTTGCCAATGGAAAAGAAACTTCATAAAAACTTGAAAAACTGTGTTTTATTTTATCTTATTTTATTTATTTATTGAGATGATTATTTATGTATTTATTTACTGAGGTGGAATCTTGCCCTGTAGCCCAGGATGGAGTACAGTGGCGCATTCTCAGCTCACTGCAACTTGCACCTCCCAGGTTCAAGTGATTCTCAGGACTCAGCCTCCTGAGTAGCTGGGATTACAGATGTGTGCCACCATGGCCGATTAATTTTTGTATTTTTAGTAGTGACAGGGTTTTGTCATGTTGGCCAGGCTAGTCTCAAACTCCTGATCTCAGATGATCCACCTGCCTTGGTCTCCCAAATTGCTGGGATTACAGGCATTAGCCCACCACACCTGGTCAAGAAAACTTGTTTCAAAAAGTAGATATCAACTAAAATATGAATGTTGCTTTAGCAGTTTTACTTCTAACAATTTATGAGAAATACGAAAGAACATAAAGACATATAGTTGATATTCACTGGATGAAAAAAGTCCCTAGAAAACAATGAATAACTTAATATCCATCAAGATGGGACTTGGTAATAAATTATCATTCATTTTATGGAATACAATTATAAAAATGAATGAAATAGTTTCATTTATATTAACATAAAAAATCTAAGACCTATTATTAGGTAAAAATGCAAGTCACAGAATACATCTATGATGACTCCATTTATTTAAAGAACAAATTAAGAGATGTGTATATGTATATATACATGCATGTAAACATATCAGAAGGTAAAAGAAGAGTCACACCTAAATTCTGACTCTAACTGGTACCAGGAAACAATACACTTTTACAATGTTTAAACTGAATTTTAAAAACACCATTTCTGGCTGGGAGAGGTGGCTCAGGCGTGTAATTACAGCACTTTGGGAGGCCAAGGCAGGTGGATCACTTGAGTCCAAGAGTTCGAGATTAGCCTGGCCAATATGGTGAAACCTCATCTCTATTAAAAATCAAAAAAATTAGCCAGGTTTGGTGGCGGGTGCCTGTAAACACAGCTACTCGGGAGGCTGAGGCAGTAAAATTGCTTGAATCCGGGAAGCAGATGTTGCGGTGAGCCAAGATCACACCATTACACTCTAGCCTGGGCAGTGAGAGCGAAACTCTGTCTCAAAATAAATAAATAAATAAATAATAAACACCATTTTTGAATCAAAGGTAAAAACGGTGTTTTTTTTTTTTTTTTCTTTTTTCTTTTAGTGGGTAAACTCTAGTTATTCTGACTGCTTGTCATTGTTACTGTTGATTCTGGTAGTAAAAAAAAACCTTTTAAATTCCATTGAGATAGTAATGAACATAGAATTCTACCAATAAACAGATGGAAGCAATATACAAACATTATTAAATGTGAATATTTCTTGCTTTTTTGCTTTCACAGAAACACAGTATTGTACATTTACTTTATAGAAGTGAGGTATTTTATGGTGCTTTCTAAATTCTATTAAGAACATTCTATAAAGAAAAGGTGACTGTGACAGACAGACTAAAATCCAATCCAGAGGCAGGCCTGGTTTGGCAAACCACTCTGATTAAGTGGCCTCTTTTCATTTCAGGAATATATATATCCCTTCCCCCTTTAGGAAATATGTGAATGTTTTCCAAAAGCAAGTAAAGTGCCACATCTTAAGCACTAGAAAGCCTATGAGCTTTATCTGGGATCTTTGCTTTCATAGGCTTGTGAAGAAAATTTGAACATGCAGACAGGCAGTCACTACCACATAATGAAGTTTAACAGTGACCACAGAAGTATAAAAGCCCAGAACTGTATATTCACTCTGCAATCATACAAAGAGCAGAGGGTGAATAATTTACCTTCCAAAAAAATCAGTGCAGTCATTTACTTCAAATTCTTCAATAATCCTCCTTTTCCTATAGCAGTCATCAGACATATACATAACACCTCTGCCCTTTTTTTTGGGCCACACCAGTGCACCCTATCTGTTTATTACTGCTGAATATTTTCTTTTTCTTTTTTTTTTTTTTTTTGAATCAGAGTCTCACTCTGTTGCCTAGGCCAGAGTATAGTGGTGCGATCTCTCTCACTGCAGCCTCTGCCTCTCAGGTTTAAGCAATTTTCATGCTCAGCCTCCTGAGTAGCTGGGACTACAGTTGTGTGCCACCACACCCAGCTAATTAGTGTATTTTTAGTAGATATGTGGTTTTACTATGTTGACCAGGCTGATCTTGAACTCCTGGCCTCAAGTGATCCACCCATCTTGGCCTCCAAAAGGGCTGGGATTGCAGGCATGAGCCACTGTACCTGGCCATGCTGAATATTTTAAAGCTGAAATACATTATTTGAAAAAAGAACAGTATTGCTATCAATACTGAAAAAACTCACATTAATTTCTATAAATTGAAGATAATAAATACAGAACAACAGTATATTTTTTAAATTAATTAATTTAGAGACAGGGTTTTGCTCTGTTGCCCAGGCTGGAGTGTAGTGGCACAATCATAGCTCACTGAAGCCTTGAACTCCTCCTGGCTCAAGCAATCCTCTCACCTTATCCTTCCGAGTAGCTAGGACAACAGGTACATGCTACCACACCTGGTTAATTTTAAAATATTTTTTTTGAGATGAGTTTTCGCTATGATTCCCAGGCTGATCTCAAACACCTGGGCTCAAGCGATACTCTCACCTCAGCCTCCTGAGTAGCTGAAATTACAAGCTCAAGCCACCAAGCCTGGGAAAATGTACAGTATTTTTATTAAACTGTAACTAGATACAGCCTGCCAGTGGCTCTGAGCCAAAGCAAAGTGTTAAAGCCATTGTGGCACCGAGAGACTTTCTTGAGATTTTCTAGAATTGAAAAGGAACTAAAAAGGGAATACACTTTCTCATTTTCCCCCCAATACTGGATTGTGGAAATTTTCAAGCATACAGAGAAGTTAAAAAAGAAATTGAACAGTGAACACCTACATGCCCATCATCTAAATATTATCTGGCATTTGCTCTATTTCCTTTTTCAGACATCATCTTTCTATCCATTCTACTATGCAGGAATCAAGGCAATTTAATTTAACACTGTTATTTAACCACCTAGAGAGAGTTCTCTCAAGAATCACCAGGTCCCAATACACAATTTTGGAAAGACTATTGCACAAGATAACAACATCATTTCCCAGCTCCTGGCCCATCCCAGAAGGCTTGCTAATGTATTTGGCCCATGGCTATCTTTCTTCCTTATCTCTAGTCCCTAACACACAAGTGCAAAACTTAAACAAACTCTGCTTGCCATAAATGCCATTCAAAGCCTGGCCCTAATTCACTCCTTTGGCCTCATGGTATGTCCAGCTAGTGTTTATTAAACCTTACTCTGTGCTAGGCCTCGTCCTAGGAGTTTCACTTGCTTATCTCATAAATCCCTCAAAACAGGTTTATGAGGAAGGCCTTCCTTCCTATTATTCCCAGTTTATAGGTGAGCAAATGATAGCAGTGTCTTATAACTGAACAACCCAACACACTGTCCAATTTTTGCAGTGTCCTCCACTCAGCCCATGTATGTTTCTTCTAGCACCTTTCATAATTCTATTCTTAACCTGTAGTTTTGGCTGACTGAATACATTTCCTACACTTCCTTCATACAAACTTAGTTATTTAGACTCAACTCAAATGTCACCTCTTCCATGAGATATAGTCAAATATTTTAAGAATTAAATGAATGTATCAGTATTTGCAAGGTCAGAATGTCCATTTGATAAACTGACTGAAATATTAAGTCTTCACTTAATATTTTCATAAGTGAGTCTTAAGACAACCAAAATAAGACTATTTCTCACATACAGTTGTCAGAAAAGAGTGATAAAACAAAACTGAACCACATGTTAAATAACCCTCAAGGGAAGTACACCAACATTTCTAGGCTAGGTATAGGCAAATTCACATTTTGTTGTCCTAGCAGGTATCTCTTTTCTGGTGTTTTGAGTTCTTCAGCTCAATCATCAATGGAAGGATATCCTACTACCATGACTATTTTGATTGATACAAATTTAATCCCCTTTCTTATACTTTTTACTTCTGGGGGGGGGCAACTATAGTTAATTTTAAAAGATGGCTAAATCTCTCAGAATGTCTGTAATATAATTACCTTTGAAATAAGGAATCACTGATTCATTCAGCCTTAAAGTTTAAATGGACTTTAAAGATAATATAATCTATGATTAGTGGTACGAGGAAAGAGGGGGTCTGGAAAAGGGCCTGATTTGTAGTGTTTGCCAATTTTCATAGACCAACCCTCTCAGTGAAAGGATGAGTATTTTGGGGACCAGGATAACTGAAAGAGTTGTTCAAGGTAACAGAAAAATGTGTAAGCACCAGCATTAGAAGTCAAGTTAACTGACTCCATGTAACCTATTTATTCTCAACTCCCTAGAATTATGTGAGAATTGTGGAAAGACACTTCTCCCAGCCTCATATCAGAGTAATAAAAAAATAACTTCTAGAGATTACCTCCTCTCCATAAATACAAGTAAAAATAAAAACCAAAAACTCTCTACGTGCTTCTAAAATAACCAAGTTCAAGAACTCCTGTAATTCTTTTCCCCAATTTTATGTTGCCTAGTAAGAAAATCTTACCCCTTTATATTAACTTGGTGAATGAATAAATCGTACATTAATAAAAAGCGTAAGTTATCATAATATTTTTAAAGGTTGTTAAGTTTCAAGTACATTATATGTGTGGCCATGAATTATGCCTATTGAAATATTTTCTACAATTCTGGGCCTGCTTTTACAAAGATGAGACTGATTTGTAATTATTGCATTGATTTTATGTGACCGAGTGCTTTTGAGTTGCTTAATGGGCTAGTAATGATTAGTCCTTTTCTAACAGATTAAATTACTTTTTCTTCTATCAGTTTTTTTATTAAACCCTTTCTTATATGTAGAAAATAGAGAAGTTTCAGTTAGTAGCCCATGTTACTACAAATTCCTTGTCAAATTTACTAAATAATCCACATCCAATTTAGCTCTTCCTCTCTTCCCTCTCTTCCTCCTTTCTGCCCTTCCCTCTCTCCAAATATTTATTGAGTGTGTAGCAAGTACAGACTACTAAATCCAACCCAAGACAGTCCCTTGCATCAGAGACAACATCTAATAAATTCCTCTAATTGTCATTCTGTGACTCAAATTGTATTCAGGACTGCATTTCTAAATTATAGTTCAATTAGTAGCTTTGTTTACAAGTCATGAATACCATTTTAATTTTGCAGATCTTGGAGACACACATAAGAATATTCTAGCCATTGCACTGCATTTTGAAACTGCACAATCTCGCATGTTTTAAAGGAAGCTCTGGTATTATTTTCTTTTAAATGGAATCATAGACGAAGGTCTAGAGTAGCCCTTCCCATTTTCTTTCTGAACTCCTCTAAGTTCTTAAACTAATTATAACCCTGAAATCCATCATTCATCTCTTCTGTGTGTCCATTATCTTCAGAATATTTATCTTCTTTACTCTCTAGCTGATTAGCAAGGACTACAACAGTGAATGTCAAATATGATTTTTTAGTTATATGAGCATTTTCTTTTTCAAAGGAATAATATGAAGAAAATTACCTCAGTACATTCAGACTTCCAAAACAAAATACCATTAATTGGGTATCTTATAAATAACAGATATTTATTTCTCACAGTTCTGGAGTCTGGAAAGATCACGATCCAGGGAGCAGCTGATCTGATGTCTGGTGAGGCCTGTTTCCTGGATCACAGGTAGAAGGAATGAAGGAGTTTTCTTGGGCCTATTTCATAAGGGCACTAATCACTTTCATGAGGGCCCAATCTCATGACCTAATCACCCGCTAAAGGCCCCACTTCCTAATATCTTCACCTTGAGGGTTAGGATTTCAACTTATGAATGGTGGGGAGAGGAGCACAAACATTGGAAACACAATAAAATTATTTAGCATGAATATGCACATATGTATTGCCTTTCTGGTTATCTGGCTACAAATCAGGACGTAAGAAAACAATCTTTCAAGAAAGTTATTTTCAAGTAGTGGGAAACTTAATATGGCTTAATAGAGGGGCCACATCAACCCTGTGGCTCCCAAGAAGGCAATGCCTCTTAAAAACTGATGTGTTCACTGGTCACACGTATATTAGTTACAAATGTGACCATCCAGTTGAAACAAAATCCTAGCTGTATATGCCAGAAATGTATCTAGATATATCCAGAATGCCATGATATACTTTGGCAAACCCCCAAGGTTGTCACTGTCATGCATTTTGTGTGTGTGTGTGTGCGCGTGAGTATGCAAATGGCTTAAATATTCCATTACTGCCTATTGTTCTTACATAAAGCTTACCAAGAAAATTAGATGTTAACAGGCTGACTGATGACAACCTTAGATCAATATAAATTGCTTAAAATATTCTTAGGCCTAAGTGGATGTAAATTTTTATGTTCAGTCCCAATATTGGATAAGAAGTTGACAGAGCTGCACAAAAATTGCAAAAGAAACATACTAAATCATGAGCTTTTTAAGTACAAGGATGGTATCTTACCCATTTATATATCTCCAGGATTTGGTACTAGCTGGTATATAGAGCAGTTGTCGAATAAATAATATCAAAAACTCAACTGTGAGATCAGGGAACGGAGTGAAGAACAGGCTTGTGGTTGCACTGGTGGTTACAAAGCAATACTTTTTTCCTTTCAAACTAAGAAAAACATCAAATATATTTAAAAAATATGGAGAAGGTGAAATAATTATACAGCCTACCCACATATTCTCTACCTACCTTTAGCAGTATTTCATGATTTACCATATTTGCTTTCTCTCTCTCTTCCTGTCTGCATATCTATCTCTATATAGATATATGTAAATATACATATACAGATAGATGGATAGTTGTTGAAGCATTTCACAGTGAGTGGCCTACATTATGACACTTCACTCCCAAATGCATCTCCTAAAAATAGGAACATTGTCCTAGTCACATTACAACATATAAGAAAATGAATAATTCCCCTTTTATCATCTAATGTGTACCTTGCAGTGAAATACTCCCAGTTATCCCAAAAATGTTCTACAGATACACATACTAAAAGTAGTATCCATTCAAAGTTCACACACTGCATGTAGTTCTTAGGGTCTATTTCACTATGTTCAGTGTTTCAGATTTACTTATTTCAAGTTTTCTATTTCTATATATATTTTAGTCCATTTGTCCCTGAATTGTAGCAAGTATTTTAAAATCTGTAACTTGAAACTGAGCTTTGTGGATTAAAGCAAAGGACATTGTAGATGCCTCTGGCTCATCCTCCCCACATTTTGAGTGAGTCAAGGTCTTCTGGTCCATCCTCCTGCACATCAGGCGTTATTTAGCTCTTGACAAACATTTGTGATGTGGGGCACAAATCACTATAAGCATCTTTCATGTTTGCCTAACCAACTCAGTTTAAATCCCCTGACTAAAAAGGGAACCTGCTTTCCAGAATCAGACTGGAGGAAAAGAGGAGATTTTCAATTTCTTCCTGCTCCTAAAAATGGAATGCTTGAAAGTGATATATATTGGCAATGTAAAATACTTTTGATGGGGAGAGAATGCAGAAATTAACTTTCTAACTTAATTTCAATTTTATAATTCTCAATGTTAGTGCAATTACTATAATCAAAATTCACTATACTGTGCTCTAGGTACTGGGTGGAGGCAAAAAAAAAAAATACACCGATGGGACAGAGATGTTGTTAGGAAATATGACAAAGAAATGGAAAAAACCTGAGGAATAAAGATTTTCAATTATGGCTATCTGAAAGGGTGGGCCTTTCCATTTCATTCTACTACCCCGTGTTTCAATCAAGCCAAGAATACCACAATATTCCAGGTCTTTACACACCCCCTCACTCTGCCCTAGGGATAAGAGGGTAAGGGGCACTATTGTGCCCAAGGCTCTTCAAATTTAATATATTATTACCACTGTTATTATATTTAACTCATTATATCACTGGAAGTAATAAGACCTCAATCGGGGTGATTCACTCCCATGACATTTTTTGGTATAGGCACAGACTACTGGGATACCAAGTGTTAATTCTTCTTTCTTCTTTAGTGGCAGTATCTCAACAGAATGTCAATTTTATATTTTTCAGCATCCCTTTCAACCTGGACTCATGTGATTGCTGTCTGGGTAGTGAGGTGGGACTTTGGGTATTCAGTCTGACCTCCCTCCTCCCTTGATACCTGAATATCTTAAATTAAACTGCAGAGGACTCTCTTCGTTTATTACCAATCAAATAAAAAATTAATTGGGCCAAAAATATATGGCCCATTATATGTAAAGGCTATAACATAGGCAGGTCTTAGGGAATATTAGCCAAGCCAAAGGAAAAAATAGGTCCCTCTTTGGAGAAAATCAATGCTACTCAAATGTAACTGAAAAAGATGTTTGACTACTCAATCCCAGTATAAATGCTCATTCAAAGGTTTCTTGGAACACTGAATTGAATATAGATAGTAAAGGAAGATGTAGCCGATAACAGAAACAGAGTTGCCTTGTGATCCATGTATGTGAGGGCATAGGGGAAAACCACTAAATTCAAAGAAGGATATGGTAATTTCAGGCTTCATTAGAAACACAGGGAGGTGAAATCAATTGTAAGCCAGAAAGGAAAGAATCAAAATCAGTTAGAAAAGAAATTTTAATTTCAAGCTTCTAAGGAGAAACTATAAATAATGCAAGGTTTAAAACATATTAGCAAAAATATATCATGGTATGTCTCTCAAGCAAAACAGCTAAACTTGAAACTTTCTTGAGGACATTCAGTTCTGAATATTTAAAAGCAAATGCACATATTTGCCAGAGAGAAAAACATGTTTGGGGGAAAATATTAAAATGAAGTCTGGGATGATACACACCAAAATATTAATGTGGACATAAATGACTCCGGGTTATTTTCCTTTTCTTCTTTATACCTTCATGTAGTTTTTGAAAATTTTAAATTCTGAATGCATAATTTTTGTAATTAGACAAAGAGCTTTTGCAAAAAGGAAAACATTCAAGTCATCATATAATAACATTGTATAAACATTAGACATGGAAGGCTCATCACATCCACACATTTCCCAAATATCCTCCACAAAACAATCTAATGACTTGCTCTTAGTGAGAGAATGGTCTCTCCTATCTCCAATCTCCATTTTTGGGTGCTGCTAATGGTTAAGACCAGTGCCTCTGAGTTTGTAGACTCTACTGTGGTTCTCCAGATCTTTAGCATGAAATGTATGCGGAAACAGGTAAGGAATCAGTTCAGAAGAAAAGACCAGATTTTAAATTTTCTTCTCCTGGAAATGTCATGCTATAAAGTGATATATGGAAATGTAAAACAATTTTGGTGGGGAAAATGTACAGAAATTAACTTTCTAATTTGAAAAATATCAATTTTATGATTCTCAGTGTTACACTTATTAGCAGTACAGAATCTCTGGCCCTAACTCAGACCTGCTTGAATTGGGAAACTGGAGAACTTACTGGGGAATTACTGAATTAGGATATTTATTCTATCCTCCTACTTAACAGCAGATGCCCCAGGAAAACTATAGATGGTGATATTATTTAAACTAAGAGATACAGAAATAAAATTATTTCACCTTTCAAAACTTCTGTATATACTGTTTCCCATCTGTATCTATGGATAACAACAAAACAAGAAAAGAAGCTATTTGTTTTTTAGCTGTTTTTACAGCTACTACTATACTATTACTACTATACTACAAGAGAGCAACTAACATTTATGGGGCCTTTACCATGCATGAGACACAGTGGTATGTGCTTGGGATAGTCTGTTACAATGGTGTTCTATAATGAACCATGTCAATGTTTACTATAAATGCCCTTACACAGTCCATTCCTCTTGGATCCTGGTTGAGTCTGTGACTTGCCTTAGTCCCTAAAATGTGGCAGCAGAGATGCTGAACCAGTTTCAGGCCAATGCCTTGAGAAGGCTTGGGAGTCTCTGCCTTTGCCCTCTCGGATGCTGAGGGGCCTCATAGGGCATCTGGTTACTTTGCTGAAAGAACCCTTTGGAGAGATCACATGGAGAAAGAGGCCTTCAACAACTGGGATGAGGGAAGAGGCCTGCCTCCCTGGAACCTGCCAGCTGAATGCAGTCACACAAGTGAACACTGAAAAGAACAGCAGAAGAATGGCCTACCTAGGTCCAGGCAAGATTGCTGAATCATAAGAAAATAAAATAGTTCTACTAAATTTTGGGGTGGTTTGCTATACAGAAATAATAACCAAAACAGTGCTTTATAGACATTTGACTCATTTTAATCTCATAACAACCCTAAGGAATAGGCACTAATAACACTGTCCTTCTACAGAAGCATTTATCTGATGTGAATAGCACCTCCTGTCAATAAGTGCAAGGGGTAGGGCTTCACTGTGTAAGAACAATTCTGTATATTACCCAACACACAACAGTTCTGTTTCTGACCTGAGGGTGGGGCATTTCCTATTACTGACTGTGTCTCATCATCTCTAAAGTAAAGAGAGTGAATAACTCACTGAACGTCTAAGATTCTTTTCAGCTTTGAAATTCCACGACTCTTAACTGAGTAATCAGTGCTTATTGCTTATATGGTGGTTTTCAACACATCACATCACACACATGAGCAAAGGTCAGAGGTACAAAAAACATGTTGAGAACATTCCATCCCAATTGTGCAGGCCATCAGAATCACAGAAACCACCCCACAAGTCAGGAAGAGACAGTTGAATGCATATTAAAACACCCTAAGTATGCTGCCCTTCTGGAATATGGTTAAACAACTCAGTCTTTCATATGGTCCTTTGAGTTTTTCAATTAAAAAAGAAATGGCAAATGTAAATATTACCATCTCCTTTTCAGTCTGCTAATTTGTGTTTAGGAAAGTCTTCCAACAAGAAAAACACATGGTTAATCACCACTGAGACCCAATATAACAAAGTAGCCTGGAAAGAGAAAAGGGACTTTTTTATGATTTAAATTGTTATGTGGTCGATCAAATTTAATCTATTATAATTTATTCACATGGAAGGTCAATTATCCAAATGCTCGTAATTCAACCTGCCTCTGAATCTTGGTGACCAGTGAAGCATTCAAAGGGCAGCTGTTGTGTGTGTGTGTGTGTGTGTGTGTTTTAATATGAATTAGTTATCACATTTTTACATTTTCCTCGTTCTCAACTATTTAAGCTAACATGGCTTGCTTGATGAAGTACATTTAAGTAGAGGGTCTTTGTATTCTGAAATAAAAACCTTCTCTACGGCCTTTCTGGAGTCAGTGTATACAGAAGACTCACCAGATTCATGCTATCACCACCTGTTTGAAGGAAAACACCAAGCAGGCAGAGAGTCTACTTCCCAGGCCAACCACCCTATTCTCTAAAATTATTCCATCTTCAAAACATGCCTAAAATGTATGCAAAGGAACAACATCCATGGGTCTTTACTCTTTTTAAGAAGGCTTTTGCTTGCTGATTTGCTCAAGCGTCAAATTAAAATTTGAGTCAACCTGTTTATTTGTGTTATAACGAAAAAGACATTTACCAAGAAAGAACAGAACTATTGGAAGTACTCCATGGTAAATGAGAGAAAGTATGCCGAAGCTCTTTGCACTAAGACCAAATCAGTTGAGAATTGTATATGAATGCTAGGAACAAAGAAATAAATATAAGGATTTAACCATACAAGGATTTAACAGGAACACTGGTGGTAGATAGGTCCAGGATAACATGATGCTACCAAGAGTCTATCAGGAACTCAGATGCCTTTCATTTGGCTTCTCCACCGCACAAGACTACCGTTCGAAGGTTATTTCTCGGTCTAAGAGGGCTGCCAGAGTCCCTGTCATTATAAAGTCATTCCAAGCAACAGGGAGGAGCAGGGAAAAGGGCTCCCTTCCCAGTTCCTTCAGCTGCTTAAACACAGCCTTGCCAGAGGTCCCACATCACACTCTTGTTTACATATCACTGGGCAGAAAGCAGTTATGTGATTCCACCCAGCTGAAAGGGGAGTGGAACAGTATCATAGAATCGACATTTTGTTGAGGTTCTACTATTAAGGAAGAAAAAAAATGATACTGGATGTCCCAGTAGGCCCTGCCTTATACCAATTAATGTCTTGGTAGTAAGATCACTACTGATTGATTCCAGCAGTAGAAGTGTAGTTAAGAATAATAATAGTGGTAATAACACCTTAAATCTGAGTAACTTTCCGGTAAAAGTTACAATCTGGTTCACACAATAATCACATGATAGTAACAATAAAAGTGACAATAATACTGATAGCAGAAATTAATAGCAGTATCTGTCATTTATTAAACACCAGTTCTGGGCTGAGTGCTATAATACCTTATTCTCATCAATCTTCACACCAACTTTGTGAGGGTTTCATTAACTCTATTTTATGGAGAAGACGACGAGACTTCAGAGATGGGAAGTGACTTTTCTAAGGTTATATTCTTCAGGAGGAAAACAGAACTGCAATTCCATCAAAGCCCTCCTGATCACACTGGTGTTAATCATTTCTCTGATGAGGTCATTAATATCCCATTTTACAGCTGAGGAAACTGAGTTCCAAATTATTGGAGTGCTTTAATTTACTATAATATTGAACCAATAGTAAGATTTTTATTATAAAATCCCTAACAGAGTCAAAGAAGGACTTAGAAAATCTAGCTTCTCATCTTAGGTCTATACTTTAATAGTGACTTTGATATAGTAAAAGCAATACATGCCCACTGGGAAGGAAAAATTAAAACTAAACAGAAAAGAAGAGAGTAAAAAATCATCCCCAACACTACTAGTTGGAGAAAATACAGGCAATGCAAACATTCTAGTGAGCATTCTCTGGGGTTTCTCTGATAAGATTTAAGAAAGGGGAGAGGAAGTGGAGGGAGAGAGGTTCCATAATTTGCCTAATGTCTCTGTGCTATAGAGCCAGCACTCAGGTTCATTCTGCCCAAGTGCCCAGTGTACTCTCTGACCCAAGACATTCATGAGTTGTACCTTTACTGCTGAAAGACATTCCATATACACGCTGGATTTAAAACTCTATGACAAGGGACTGCTCTTTCTTTTAATGGGTTTTTAAGAAAATGTCTTTTTAAAATTTCTCTTCCAAGCTCTGAGATAAAGAAAACTGAAATACGACCATTAACAATTTACCCACAGCATGCATGAGTTTAACACTCCAAATGAGACTCAGGGTTCTCAACATTAACAATGCAATGAAGCCAACTCATTTCTCATTTTCTGTTGCCAACTCCATAAATCTGCTTGAAATCTAGAAAGTATAGATTATATATTTAAGTGATTCTTGCATTCTGGCAAGTAAAAACATAAAATGTAATTCGAATTCCGTATAACGGTAACGGAAGAAGCACAAAGATGGCATTCTGAGCAGGAAGGGGCTTGTGCATTTGTTTCAATATTTTTGGAATCATATATTATGTATCAGGCACTGGGAAGACAGAGATCAATCAGAAAAGGAGAACCTTCCATCTAGCACTAGTACTATTATTTTCATCTAGGATCTAGAGGTCCCCAGCCTGGGCACTAGTGTCATTTTAGGCTGGAAAACGCCTTGTTAGGGTGAGCTGTTTGTGTGCTGTTGAGCAGCATCCCTGACCTCTTCCCACTAGATGCCAGTAGCAAACCCACTCCAAAATGACAATAAAAAATGTCTCCACACATTGCCACATGTCTGCTGGAGCTCAGAACAGCTGATCTAATCCATCTCCCCTAGGGCACAGAACCTGGGAAGGTTTCCAAGGAGACAGGGATAACAGGCAGGCAAAGTGAGGAGGGAGAGGAAGAACATTCTAGGGGAAGGGTCTCTGGAACAGATGGTAGAGACCATGCTAGGAAGAGGAGGTAAGGTCACGTGGGGTCAGATGATACAAGCTTCCAAATCTCTGACTCAGAAGTTTGGAATTTACTTTGCAGGAAATGGGGATTGTGATATTGTTTTACATATGTATATGTTTTTGTCCACAGTTCCTAGCTCATAACTCCCACAGCCCCTGTTAAAGCCTTTTGTTATAATGTTGGAGCTATTTAGGTATCAGAAGCAGACCTCAGAAAACCAAATCTCTCTCTCTCTGATCTTCTACTGCCTTCCTTTCACCTGCTCCTTTTCCTCCCCACAGCAGGCTTCAGAAGCTAAAAACATACTCTATTCTTCTCCCACCTTTCTGATTGTGGGTCATAAGACGCTCATTTCAGAAGGGGCTCTGTGTCATACCTGAGAAGAAGGAATGCTGAACAGAGAGGCCAAGAAGAATCTGTACAGACAGACCTTGCTGGGTTTCCGCACTCAGTCTACTAGTATCAGATCATATCCTTTTTGTCTAGTCACATTTCAACATGGCTGTCAATCATGCCCATCCAATGTAGTCTCCATTAAGAGGTCCAAGAGGATGGGGTTCAGGAGCTTCTGGACAGCAGAACGCATGGAGGTTTCTGCAGGGTGGCATGCCCAGGAAGGGCCTAGAAGCTCTGAGCCCCTTCCTATACCACACCCTATGTGACTCTTTATCTGTATCTTCTGTAGCATCCTTTATAATAAACCAGTAAGCATAAGTTAGCATTTATCTGAGTTTTGTATGCCACTCCAGCAAATGAATTGAACCCAAGGAGGGGGTCGTGTGAACCCCAATTTGTAGCTGGTTGTTTAGAAGCACAGGCATCGGAAGCTGGGGGCGGTCTTGTGGGACTGAGTCCTCAATGTGTGGGATCCAAGTATCTCCAGGTGGAGTGTCAGAACTGAACTGCATTAGAGGATGCCCAGCTGGTGTCTGCTGCAGAATTGTTTGCTTGCTTATTGGTGGGGAAAACCCCTATACATTTGATCAGAGAAGTCTTCTGCTGACTGTTGGGTGTGAAAACACAGAAAATACAGTTCATGTTTTTCCACTCAGGGATCAAGTTTGTGAGCAGAAACTGAGGTAAAATGCACAAAAAGCAAGTCCTATTAGGTGAGTGTGAAGGTGTGCTGCTGCCTTTTGATCGCTTTAATTAAAGAAAAGCAGGGGATGAAGTAATTACAGTCCTTCTCTGAGACTGTATTCTTAACAAGGAGGCTGAATGTCATTGAAAATTTTCTGGATTTTAAAACAGAAATACTGTGACACATAGAAAGTATTTTGCACATTGCCTAACATATAGAGGACTCCCACCAATGTTAATTCCTCATTATTACCATTCTTGTTGCTGGGCATCTTAAAGCAGGGCGGGGCACTGATGGCTGATGTCAGCATTTCTCAGTATGACCCAAGGAACCCTGGTGCCTTGCAAGTGTTAATGATATCGGTACAGGCATACAGATGTGCAGACATAGAGAATTCTTTTCTTTCAAAAATTTACCTTTTCAAAAGGAAACTATGACAAAGGATATAGAATAAGAGAAACATTTTTCTTCATATATTTGTTATAAATGCTTACGTAATTTATATTTTCTTATTAAATAAGGAGAAGAGTATATAAATTAAATATTTTCTTTGAATTGATTTGTTTACGGGGCCATGCTTTTCCTGTTCTCTAGCAAGAGTTCCTGTTGGTGCCCCACTTACACTTAATTGAGATATTGTTAGCCTGGAAAATATTCTCCTAATCAAGTTGACTGGGGCTGTATGGAAAAGACCCTGGCTTTGGTAGCCAGAGATTATGTCAGGGCCGGGGCCATGAAATAAAGAGAAACAAAGTGTCATCCTGTGAAAAGGTCAAGGAGGAAGCCATCTCACCAGTTGTCTGCAAACATCACTTCAAGGCAACGAACTGACAGAGGGAGAAATAATCTCAAGGAGGTATTAAAACAGCAGCAGGGCTAGGGAAACACATCTGCGAATGCCCAGACGATTGAGCATCATTGTTTAGGAGTTGGAGGGCCATCCTTTCTGTGCATTTGAGGCAATTTTCTCTTGTGACATACTACGTTTTGTGTTCTTGAACATTTAACCTCCGGATTTGGACAGCAGAGACCTGGCCCCAGCCCATTCCTTTTAGGAGTCCTTGAATGGTTACTGAAAGTGACACTTTTCTAATTATTGTGTCAAGCATCAATCTCAGAAGTTCCCAGTTCCTCCATGCTCTGACTGACAGGGCAATCAGCACTTTACTTAAAGCATAAGCACTAACCTCTTCTGGACAGCAACAGCACCACACATGCCCAAAGGCAGAAAAATTCACAGCTTTAAGAAGGTAAGAAGTCCTCATGGACATGCAATTTTACAAGTGTGTGTACACATCCTTCCAGGTAATAGTGCTTTTAGATCTGGCAGTTCTTTGAAATGGGACATGCCCAATTCCAAATTTCAACCATCATGGCTACATTTTTAAAACACACTCACCGTGTAGCTGAAAACTCAATCAAAACACACAGCAAAAAAGTCAGTCTCAAAGATCTCTCTTAATCAGGGCAGATCAGAGTGATCAGAGAGCGGGCAGATGTCTACACTCCTTCAACTCCAAGTCAAAACTTGTAATTCCACTTTCGTATATGCTACACTTCTGAGAGAAAAATGTAGGCAAAAGGAGGCATAGGAACTGTCACAAGACAGAGTATTCTTATTAATTAAATTTAGGCAAATTCCACTTACTTGTTTTTCTCTAAAAGTGACCTCCATATATTAACAGATGACCTACTTTACTTTGTCCCTTAGAAATCAGGCTGCTTGTAATCTCAGAGACAATATACATAAAGGGAAATGAGATTGGTGGATCAGAATTCAACTGGTTTGAAGGTGATGGTAAAAGTCTATGAAAGCTGCCAGCATGGCACTAAAAATCAAAGAGGGCATGGCATAGGGACATGGGTTACATGATGAGTGAGTGCTGCCAGGATAAATTGGAAGAGGGACTTGACAATCAATTGCCTGAAATACATTACAGGGCAAAAGAAAGCAGGGCACCTGTGTGTCCCTGATATAAGCAGACAGCCACCGTACCTTCAAGATCCCAGAGACAAGGAGAAAAAGTAGGTAATTCAAATGGAGGCAATTTGGAGACACCTAGTCTAAGACTATTTGTCTCCTAACTAGTCTCTCTTTTCTCTTCCTTTTCCACAATGTGTACTCCTATCTTTGTCTAAGGTTTCACTGTTGTGGTGCTTAAAGCCTTTCAGAGGCTTCCCATTTCATATAGAATGAATTCAAACTTCCTGATTTGACCCACAAGTCTTTTCAGAGCTGGGCCCAGCTTCACTCTCCCCACCTCCTCAGTCCTCACTCACTCTGCTCTGAAACGCTCAGAGCTCTCTCCTGCCTTCCAGTCTTGGCATGGGCTTTTCCTCTGCTTTTTTCACTTTGTCCCAAATCAACAACGTTCATTCTTTTACATCATTAAGGTCTCTGCTCAAAGGTCGCCTCCTCAGAGAAGCCCTCCCTGGCCACTCCATCTAAAGCAATTGCTCTCTCACTGCTACGGTCCTAAGAATGCACCTGAGACTCTGAACTACAGGCAGCATGACTGGTTACACTGGGGGTTCCCTTGGGCTATGCTTCCCTTGGGCTATTCCCACCAAGGAGTAGGGGCATCCAATCTTCCTTCCCTCTCTCTACTGAGAGTCAGACCTGCATTACAGTCTAATGGCTGGGCCAGCCTCTT
Source organism: Aotus nancymaae (assembly GCF_030222135.1). NCBI lineage: Eukaryota > Metazoa > Chordata > Mammalia > Primates > Aotidae > Aotus > Aotus nancymaae. The sequence goes on from NW_026988460.1 coordinate 1,578,674, forward strand.
GTGGCTGCCTTCCCATTTTCTTTCAAAAGCATTTCTGCTGATGAAATCCTTGCACCTTTAATCCTGTCTTGAAGTTATCTGGGACCCCAGCATATTTATTATCATCCTGTTTTACTGTCTTCTTAGCACTAAAGAAAATTACCTGGAGTGGTACCCAGTAATCTGCATTTTCCATGCCCTTCACGCAGTTCAGGCACATGCTCAAGTTGGAGAAACGATGACCTATTATTACACAGTTAATTACAGTCAGAGCGAGCATGAGGACCTGGCTGTATGAATTCCCATTCATTTCTCATCAACCAGCACTCTTTTAATGATACACACAGTCTTTAGGTTGTGTCTCTGCTTAAACACCTGGCTTTAAAAAATTAGCTGGGCACTCATGCTTGTAATCCTGGCACTTTGGGAGGCCCAGGTGGGCAGATCACCTGAGGTCAGGAGTTCAAGACCAGCCTGGCCAACCTGGTGAAACCCCATCTCTACTGAAAATACAAAAATTAGCCAGGCGTGGTGGCACACGCCTAGCTAATCCTAGCTAATCAGGAAGCTGAGGCAAGAGAATTGCTTGAACTTGGGAGGTGGAAGTTGAAGTGAGCTGAGACGGTGCCATTGCATTTCAGCCTAGGTGACACAGTAAGACTCTGTCCCCTACCCCTACCCCCCCCAAAAAAAAGAATTTATGCTGGTCATATTTTTACAGCCATTTAAAAAGACAGATTTAATAAAATGCGCATTAACATACTAGGTAAACTGAAGGAATTTCTAGAACATTGGTTTGATCAGGGCTGACTCCCTATATCTAACTGGCTTTGTAGCTTTTAAGGCAGTAAAAATAAACTTCTCAATTTATCCTCCCTCTTGTGAGAGAAGCTTAATCTGATGTTCTGCTATTGCTAACATGGAAAGGCAGTCATGCTATCAAGACAGCATCTGGCAAGATGAAATAGCACTGAAGTTTGTCGCTATCGATTTCTATGTGTTGTCCTCCCTTTTCTCCCTTTAGATCAAGTACTCTCATCTCCAGGAAGAAATGCTACTGTTCTGGTAGACAGTAACTGCCCAGCCACAGTGAAAGCAAGTGTGATAATGACAAAATGAATTGATTACTATCAGGAAATGTATGGACAGTAAGGTATGAAATATTACCCAGCTGAACATCCAAGATACAAAGATATAACGTGCTTTACTGCTTACAAAGAGAGGCAGCTGTTAGGAAGTTTCCTTTCTTACATAAATCCTTGACTATCTTTCCCTGGGGGAAAAAGTATATTAAATCTAGTCCATTAGAACATTTAGATACAAGTCAGGATTCTGACAAGTAGGAATATTTAATTTGTTTTGAATTAAGAATTGAGAATGGGAACTTCCACTATGATATGAATACAGAAAGCAAGACCTTCCTTACTAATTAATAACCTCTGGCCTAGAGAGTCTTCAGGAGAATTTCTAAATGTTCTCTACAATTTTGTGTTTTCTCTTACCTCTCAAGATTGATAATATAAACATACCTAGCTACACAATAATTATCCTCTGAAATCTAAGTTTTCACTATACTAGCTACAATCTCTCACACATCAAAACAGCAGCTCTAGCATATTTTTCTCTCCTGAAATATTGAGGAATAGGAAGTTACGCGGTTTCTCACAATTTTCTTAAGCTCAAAGGGTTTGGCCAAAGCACACGTCATACCTGCTTAATCTCTAGAGAGAAAAACTTTGACAGGTGAAGTGAGAAAAAAGCTGCTCCACTGCCTTCCTATACATGGAAAAAAGATGAAATGTAAAGGCCTGCAATGACAGATTTTTCAAATAGGGTTTTAGTAAAAGTATGATGTCTTTGGAAACTTAAACTGCGATTTTACCTTGAACAAATATAGGATAGGACATCCTTTAAAGAGATGATTTAAAAACTATAAAATATTTATTCATTCAACAAATATCTAATAAGTGACTACCAGATCAGTATAAAATCATAACCAAGAGTTACTGGAAATGAATATAATTAAATATATAGTATGGTAAGAGATATGTATGTTTTATCCTGTCATTTAATACTCATAGCAACCCTGCTGAGTTTTTTTATCAATACACCCATTTTACAGGCAGGGAAAAAAATGAGTCTTAGAGGAGTTAACTCACTTGAGAAAGTCACAGATGAAAGAGGGAACAGAGCTGGAATTCCAACCAAGGCTGACTTGTGTTTTTAACTATATGGTTTCAAATACAACTAAGTACCCTGAAGAATATATAATGCATTCATTCAAGGAATGTTATTGGGAAAATGAACAGAAGAGAAAAGAGCCATAACACAGATGCCCAACTGAGTGCTACAAGTGGGGCAAAAGTGTGAAATAAAAGCATGCTGGGGAATTAATACAAGATGGCCCAATAGGAACAGCTCTGGAGTGCAGTTCCCAGCAAGAACGCAGAGGGTGAGTGAACAATGCATTTCCAAACGATTTTTACTGCCCACAGACCAGGAGTCCCAGGAGGAAAAGTGCCACAAGTCTCCAGTACGGCTGTTTCGGTCTTCACACAAACACTCACACAAATCTGGACGCCGTTTCAACTGGTGCCTAGAATGCCTGGGAGACAGAGTTCAACTGAAAAAAAGGGGGCTGAAACAGGGAGCCAGGTGATCTGGCTTGGTGGGTCCTACTCCCATAAAGACCAGCAATCTGAAACGCTCTGGACTGAGAGTTTCACAGCAAGCACAGCTGGACCTCGGACGGTCTAGCTCTGTGTGGGGAAGGGTGTACGCCATTACCAACACAGTCCACTACTACCGAGGCAGTCCGTCATTATTGAGGCAGTTCACCATTACCAAGGCAGTCCACGATTAATGAGGCAGTCGGCCATTACTGAGGCAGTCCACCATTACTGAAGCCGTCCACCATTACTGAGGCAGACTGCCATTACTGAGGCAGTTCTAACTATACTTCTATAAACAAAACCGCAAGAAAGTTCACACAGCAACTGGGTAGAGTCCATGGCAGCTCAGCAATGTCTCTGCTGGCAGACTGTGACTAGGCTACCTCCTCACTGGGCAAGGTATCTCTGAAAAAAGGCAGGAGCATGTCAGGAACTTATAAACAAAGCCCCACCTTTCCAGGACAGAGCACCTGGGAAAAAAAGGTGGTTATGAGTTCCACTGCAGCAGACTTAAATGTATCTGCCCAGCAGCTCTGAACAGAACAACAGAGCTCACAGCTCAGCACTTAAGCTCCTATAATGGACAGACTGTCTCCTCAAGCAGCTCCCCGACCCCCATATATCCAAAGAGACACCTCATAAAGTAGAGCTCAGACTGACATCTGGCAGGTATCCTTCTGGGACAAAGATACAGAAAAAGAAATCAGCAGGAACCCTTACTGTTCTGCAGCTGCTGCAGGTGATACCCAGGCAAGCAGTGTCTGGAGTGGACCTCCAGGAGTCCTACAGCTGAGAGGCCTGACTCTTAGAAGGAAAACTGAAAAACAGAAAGAAATAACTTCATCATCAACAAAAAGGAAGTCCACTCAGAGACGCCATCCGAAAGTCACCAACTACAATGGCCACAGGTAGATAAATCCACAAAGATGGGAAGAAACCAGCACAAAAAGGATGAAAGCACCCAAAACCAGAACACCTCTCCGCCTCCAAGGGATCACAACTCCTCATCGGCAAGGGAACAAGGCTGGATGGAGGAGTCTGATGAATTGACAGAAATAGGCTTCAGGAAGTGGGTAATAACAAACTTCTCTGAGCTAAAAGAACATGATCTAATCCAATGAAAAGAAACTAAGAACCTTGAGAAAAGGTTTAATGAAATGCTAACAAGAATAAACACCTTAGAGAAGAATATAAATGACCTGATGGAGCTGAAAAACACAACATGAGAACTTTACGAAGCATACACAAGTTTGAATAGCTAAATTGATGAAGCAGAAGAAAGGATATCAGAGATTGAAGATCAACTCAATGAAATAAAAGCAGAAGGCAAGATTAGAGAAAAAAGAGTAAAAAAGAAATGAACCAGACTCCAAGAAATATGGGATTATGTGAAAAGACCTCATCTATGTTTGATAGGTGTACCTAAATGTGACGGAGAGAATGAATCCAAGCTAGAAAACACTCTTCAGGATATTATCCAGGAGAACTGCCAAAACCTAACAAGGCAGGCCAATATTCAAGTCCAGGAAATACAGAGAAGACCACAAAGATATTCATCAAGAAGAGCAACCTGAAGGCACATAATTGTCACATTCACCAGGGTTGAAATGAAGGAAAAAATGCTAAGGGCAGTCAGACAGAAAGGTCAGGTTACCCACAAAGGGAAGCCCATCAGACTCATAGCAGATCTCTCGGCAGAAACCCTTCAAGCTAGAAGAGCGTGGGGGCCAATATTCAACATCCTTAAAGAAAAGAACTTTCAACCTAGAATTTCATATCCAGCCAAACTAAGCTTCATAAGCGAAGGAGAAATAAAATCCTTTACGAACAAGCAATCACTGAGAGATTTCATCACCACCAGGCCTGCCTTACAAGAGCTCCTGAAAGAAGCACTAAACATAGAAAGAAACAACCAGTACCAGCCACTCCAAAAATGTAACAAATGGTAAAGAGCATTGACACAATGAAGAAACTGCATCAACCAATGGGCAGAACAACCAGCTAGCATCAAAGCAGCAGGATCAAATTCACATATAACAATATTAACCTTAAATGTAAACAGGCTAAATGCCCCAATCAAAAGACACAGACTGGCAAATTGGATAAAAAGTCAAAACCCATCGGTGTGCTGTATCCAGGAAACCTATCTCACACGCAATGATACACATGGGCTCAAAATACAGGGATGGAGGAAGATTTACCAAGCAAATGGAGAGAAAAAAAAAAAAAAAGCAGGAGTTGCAATCCTAGTCTCTGATAAAATAGACTTTAAACCAACAAAGATCAAAAGAGACAAAGAAGGGCATTACATAACGGTAAAAGGATCAATGCAACAAGAAAAGCTAACAATCCTAAATATGTACACACCCAATACAGGAGCACCCACATATATAAAGCAAGTTCTTAACTACCTACAGAGAGACTTAGACTCCCACACAATAATAGTGGCAGACTTTAACACTCCACTGTCAATATTAGATCAATGAGACAGAAAATTAACAAGAATATCCAGGACTTGAACTCAGATCTGGACCAAGCAAACCCAATACACAATTACAGAACTCTCCACCCCAAATCCACAGAATATACATTCTTCTCAGCACCACATCACACCTATTCTAAAATTGACCACATAATTGGAAGTAGCTCATTCCTCAGCTCACTCCAAATGCAAAAGAATGGAAATCATAACAAACAGTCTTTCAGACCACAGTGCAATCAAATTAGAACTCATGATTCAGAAACAAACTCAGAACCGCACAACTTTATGGAAACTGAACAACTGGCTCTTGAATGTTGACTAGATAAACAACAAAATGAAGGCAGAAATAAAGATGTTCTTTGAAACCAGCAAGAATGAAGACACAACATACCAGAATCTCTGGGACTCATATAAAGCAGTGTCTAGAGGAAAATTTATATTTTCCTCTAGAAAATATATGCCCACATGAGAAGCAAGGAAAGATCTAAAATTGACACTCTGTTATCAGAATTGAAAGAGCTAGAGGAGCAAGATCAAAAAAACTCAAAACCTAGCAGAAGACAAGAAATAACTAAGATCAGAGCAGAACTGAAGGAGACAGAGACACAAAAAACCCTTCAAAAAATTAATAAATCCAGGAGCTGGGTTTTTTGAAAAGATCAATAAAATAGACCACTAGCCAGATTAATAAAAAAGAAGAGAGAGAAGAATCAAATAGATGCAATAAAAAATGACAAAGGGGATATCACTAGAAATCCCACAGAAATACAAACCACCATCAGAGATTACTACAAACAACTCTATGCACATAAACCAATAAACCTGGAAGAAATGGATAAATTCCTGGACACTTGCACCCTCCCAAGCCTAAACCAGAAATAAGTCAAAACCCTGAATAGACCAATAACAAGAGCTGAAGTTGAGGCAGTAATTAAAGTCTACCAACCAAAAAAAGCCCAGGTCCAGATGGGTTTACAGCCAAATTCTACCAGACATACAGAGAGGAGTTGGTACCACTCCTTCTGAAACTATTCCAAACAATCCAAAAAGAGGGAATCCTTCCCAAATCATTTTATGAGACCAACATCATCCTGATACCAAAACCTGTCAGAGACTCAACAAAAAAAGAAAACCTCAGGCCAATATCTATGATGAACATAGATGAAAAAATCTTCAATAAAATACTGGCAAACCGATTGCAACAGCACATCAAAAAGCTTATCCATCACAATCAAGTAGACTTCATCCCAAGGATGCAAGGCTGGTTCAACATACACAAGTCTATAAAGGTAATTCACCACATAAACAGAACCAAAGACAAAAACTACATGATTATCTCAACAGATGCAGAGAAAGCCTTTGACAAAATTCAACAGTCCTTTATGCTAAAAACTGTCAAGAAACTAGGTATCCACAGAACGTATCTCAAAATAATAAAAGCTATTTACAACAAACCCACAGCCAATATCATACTGACTAGGCAAAAACTGCAAGCATTCCCTTTGAAATCTGGCACTAGATAAGGATGCCCTCTCTCACCATCCCTATTCAATATAGTAGTGGAGTTTCTAGCCAGAGCAATCAGGCAAGAAAAAGAAATAAAGGGTATTCAATTAGGAAAGGAGAAAGTCAAATTGTCTCTATTTGCAGATGACATGATTGTATATTTAGAAGATCCCATCATCTCAGCCCAAAATCTCCTTAAACTGATAAGCAATTTCAGCAAAGTCTCAGGATACAAAATCAATGTGCAGAAATCACAACCATTCCTATACACCAATAACAGACTTAAAGAGAGCCAAATCAAGAATGAACTGCCATTTACAACTGCTACCAACAGAACAAAATACCTAGGAATACAACTAACAAAGGATGTAAAGGATCTCTTCAAGGAGAACTACAAACCACTGCTCAAGGAAGTAAGAGAGGACACAAACAGATGGAAAAACATTCCATGCTCATGGTTAGGAAGAATCAATATTGTGAAAATGGCCATACTGCCCAAAGTAATTTACAGATTCAACGCTATCCCCATCAAGCTACCTATGACCCTCTTCACAGAACTGGAAAAAACCTCCTTAAACTTCATATGGAACCAAAAGAGAGCCTGCATATCCAAGTCAATTCTAGGCAAAAAGAACAAAGTTGGAGGCATCACACTACCTGACTTCAAACAAGGCTACAGTAATCAAAACAGCATGGTACTAGTACCAAAACAGAGATATAGACCAATGGAACTGAACAGAGGCCTTGGAGGCAATGCCACACATCTACAAACATCTGATCTTTGACAAACCTGACAAAAACAAGCAATGTGGAAAGGATTCCCCTTTTAATAAAAGGTGTTGGGAAGACTGGCTAGCCATGTGCAGAAAACAGAAACTGGACCCCTTCCTGACAGCTTACACTACAGTTAACTCCAGATGGATTAAAGACCTAAACCATAAGACTTAACACCATAAAAACTCTAGAAGAAAACCTAGGCAAAACCATTCAGGACATAGGCACAGGCAAGGACTTCATGACTAAAACACCCAAAAGCAATGGCAACAAAAGCCAAAATAGACAAATGGATCTAATTAAACTCCAGGGCTTTTGCACAGCAAAAGAAACAATCATTAGAGCGAACTGGCAACCAACAGAATGAGAAAAATTTTTACAATCTACCCATCTGACAAAGGGCAATATCCAGAATCTGCAAAGAACTAAAACAGATTTATAAGAAACAAACAAACCCATCCAAAAGTGGGTGAAGGACATGAACAGACACTTTTTAAAAGAAGATATACATGAGGTCAACAAACATATGAAAAAATGCTCATCATCACTGGTCATTAGAGAAATGCAAATCAAAACCACATTGAGATACCATCTCATGCCAGTTAGAATGGCGATCATTAAAAAATCTGGAGACAACAGATGCTGGAGAGGATGTGGAGAAATAGGAACACTTTTACACTGTTGGTGAGAGTGTAAATTAGTTCAATCATGTGGAAGACAGTGTGGCAATTCCTCAAGGACCTAGAAATAGAAATTCTATTTGACCCATCATTACTGGGTACATATCCAGAGGATTATAAATCTTTGTATTATAAAGACACATCCACACATATGTTCATTGCAGCACTGTTTACAATAGAAAAGACCTGGAACCAACCCAAATGCCCATCAATGACAGATTGGACAGGGAAAATATGGCACATATACACCATGGAATACTATGCACTCATAAAAAACAATGAGTTTGTGTCCTTTTAAGGGACATGGATGAAACTGGAAGCCATCATTCTCAGCAAACTGACACAAGAACAGAAAATCAAACACTGCATGTTCTCACTGATAGGCAGGTATTGAACAATGAGAACACACGGACACAGGGAGGGGAGCATCATACACTGAGGTCTGTTTGGGGGGACTAGGGGAGGGAAAGAGGTGAGTAGGGAGTTGCGGAGGGCTGACATGGGGAGTAATGCCAGATATAGGTGATAGGGATGGAGGCAGCAAGTCACATTGCCATGTATGTACCTATGCAACAATCCTGCATGTTCTTCACATGTACCTCAGAACCTAAAGTGCAATAATATATATATATACACACACACACACATATATATATATACACACATACACACACATATATATACACAGATATATATGTGTGTGTGTGTGTATATATATATATATAAAAGTATGCTGGGTGGTGTGAAATTCTGTATGATGTATGGGTTGAGGAGGTAGAGGAGGCAAAAAATCAAACTCATTCAAACTTGTTTTTTGAGCAAATCTTCGATTTGTCTAAGAAGTCCCTGGAGTTAGGAATTTGCTAAAAAATTACCAGCAACTATTAGGTGCCAATGTAGTATAGACATGGACCCTGTCTTCAGGAAGGGCACAGTCTAGCTGAAAAAGTAGGGCTGTTTTCAAAGATGGTCATATATTATCTTCTGTTTCACATTATTCTTCAATGCAACTTCGCCATTCTCACATTAAGAGGTGGGGTCTGTTTCTCTAACCCATCCAACTCCTTGAACCTGGGCAGGATCTGTAACTGCTCTATCAGAAGATGGCAGAAGTGACTCACTGTCAGTCCTGTCCTGGAAGCTTCCATTTCCTGCCTCTTGGTAACCATTCACTATATGTGATCACTCCAAGACCACCATGCTATGAAAAGGCCACACTACATGGAGAGGTCATATGGAATGTGAAGAGAAAGAAAATGAGACAGGCCAAGGAGCAATGACATGGCAGACATATGAAGAAGCCATTTTGGGTGTCCAGCCCAGTTCAGTCATCAGGTGGCTCTGGCTCCATCCACCAATGAATGAAGCTACATAGCAGACTCCAAGCAGGGACCACTCAGATTAGCCCTGAGAACCCACTGAAGCATGACAGGTAACGATAAATTGCTGTTTTTAAGCCACTAAGCTTTGGGGTGGTTTATTAAGGAAGCCATGGATATCAGAAACAGAGCTGAATACAAAATTACCAGTATGAGTACATAATTAAACAAGAAAAAGTATAATTTGAGAAATCCTAACAAGGAACATACCCTTGCCTTCAATGAGGTGTAAGGGTCTCATACAAAGCTCTCTGCATAAATACATTCAGCTTAGACCTGAAGAGTAAGCAGAAGAAAGAAAAACATGAGAAGGGAAAGTTTAGGGCAGAAAGAACAACCCAGTCTAAGTCTTGAAGATGGAGATATGCTCACACATTCTAGGAAAGGAGAGATTAGTGGCCAAATTAAACCAGATGGATAAAAATGGGCACGAGGTAGGCTGGAGAGTTGGGCATGGGCTAGCTCATACAGACTTAGAAGCTATGGTAAGCATTTTGAACTGTATCCCAAAAGTAATGGGAGCTAGCAAAGGGACAGAAAGAAGATTTATGGCCACTGGGACTGGCATGAGGGATTCAGGAGAAATCAATGGGGAACCTAACTGGACATAGGTTCTTGAAGATCGAGTAGAGGATGCCCTGAAGTGAAACTCAAATTTTATCCTAGACCTCACAACTAGGAAGTTATTAGCTAAAATTTATTTTAAAATAATTTTTTAAAAAAGATTATGGGCCAGATGCAGTGGCTCACACCTATAATGTCAGCACTTCGGAAGGCCAAGGTGGGCAGATTACCTGAGGTCAGAAGTTTAAGACCAGCCTGATTAACATGGTGAAACCCCATCTCTACTAAAAATACAAAATTAGTTGGGCATGGTAGCACATGCCTGTAATGCCAGCTACTTGGGAAGCTGAGGCAGAAGAATTGTTTGAACTTGGCAGGTGGAAATTGCAGTGATCCAAGATGGTGCCACTACACTCCAGCCTAGGCAACAGTGTGAAATTCTGTCTCAAAAAAAAAAAAAAAAAAAACCAAAAAAAATTGTGATGTCCAGGGAATCAACTTTCTCAATTCAAACTCTGCATCTCACATGAGTTTAACTGTATAGTCTATACACACATCTGATCTAATTCAGGGAGTAGAAGGTAACTAACTTTAATAAACTAAAAAAAAAATTTTTTTTTTAAATGACACAGTTTGAATGAGAAACTTAAATGAACTTTTCACATTTCATGTGGTACTCTCAGGTCCAAGTTAGCCAAAGATGTGCACATAAGGAGCTTCTTATACTTCAGCCTCTGCTTTATTCTTCGGTTTATTCCTCTCTTATACTTCAGACTGCCAAGTCCATAACTGCATTTTCTTATTTACATGCTTTTCTCTACAATGATGCAGTGGTTTGAATTTCCCCTCCCAAACTCATGTTTACATTTAATTGCCTGTGACAGTGTTAAGAGGTGGAATCTTTAAAACGTGATTAGGTCATGAAGGAATAGCCATCCTCAAATGGATGAATGTTTTTACTGCAAAAGTTGATTATCTTGAGTGGGCTCCTGATAAAAAGATAAGTTTAGCCCCCATTTTCTCTCTGTCTCATACACTCTCTTGCCTTTCCACCTTCTGCCATGGGATAATGTAACAAGTAGGCCCTCATCAGATAGCTGAGCAGGTGCTAGCATCATGCTCCTGGACTTTCCAGCCTCTAGAACTGTAAGCCACATAAGTCACTTTTCTTTATAAATTACACAGTCTGTGCTCTTCCATTATAGCAGCAGAAAATGAATTAAGACAAATCCCTAAGAGTTTTCAATTGCCACCACTTAGGTAGACAGATACCCACTGCCATCCTTGTCTATCCTTGCCCTACATACTGAACACATGAAAAGGGGAACTGCTGCTTTTTAACCACAGCTGTTGCAGACTTGAAATACCATTCTTCTATTATAAGGAGGCCTGTTAACTGGGAGGGTGGTGGGTTATGCAAAAAGGGACACTAGAGCAAGAACCCACAGGAGCACTGCAAAGAGAAACACTTGGAGAAGATAGGAAATATTGCTAACATTGCTGGGATCAGAGTGGTGTTCATTTCAATACTGTTTGTTCTTGTGTATCCTCCAGATAAGCAATAGTTACTTGAGCAAACATTATTTAAATCACATTACTGGTGTATTGTTAAGATGGTATTCAAATGGCATTTGGCCAGAGCATCCAGGGAAGTCTGAAGCTTTCAGCCATGATTATAAGGCTGCCACACAAGGCTGATGAGGGAAATAAATGTACAAGCAAAGTAACGCTAGGCAATATAACCTCTATTATCAGCTGAGGTGAGAGCCCCAAAATTTTAGTAAGACAGAATAACGGTGTTGAGGGCTTCTTTATACCGGTTAAGTTAATGACATTAGGGCATCACAATTGCCCTTTCTACTTCCATGACCCAACTGCAGCCAAATTCAAGTTCCTTAACCTACCACTTCACTGAAACCAGAAAACTTCACTCTTCTACAGTTACAGGAAAAGTAGCCAGAGAGAATGTCGGAGAACACTTCCTAAGTGTTCTAGAATGCTGGCCTAGCCTTCTCTGGGGCAGGATACAAAAGAAAGATGTGGGAGAGAAATAATGATGTCGATGAAGTGGAAGAAGAACGCAAATTAATTTGGCCAGTTTTAGGGGAGAACTTTGGTCTGTGCTACCCTCAGCCAGGTCCTGAGGGTAGCACAGAAGGGACAACATGCCTGGGCTCTGGATCTTTTAACCAAACATGGCAGCTCCACTTATCAAGGCCAACTAAATATGCTTTCATGGAACAAACCACATCCATAACTCTCCTCATCCTTGTAGTAATTTCTTGAGGGGTGAGAAAACAGGTAGACACAAAGAACTTGTTCCCCCAGAGGCCACAATGTGATTAAAGAAAACATATTAACTATATGCATACACCTTCCTACGTTTAGAGTGCTTAATGACCTTGTTTTAAGATAATTATTTTCACAAAATTACTAAAAATGATTTGATGTTACATTATAAATGGATAAAATCACTGAAAAAAAAATCAAGTCTAGTTTCATCTTGATTACCTACTTTGTCCATCATGAAAATATATAAAATGAGTCCAACAGGAACAGGCAAACAACTTCTTTCTTGGACTCTAATTTGAGGCAATGTTAACACAATGATATTCATTTATTCTATGTATGGAAAAGGTGATGTCTAAAAAATTTACATGTCCATATTTTACTATTGACTTGTACATTAAAAAAAAAATTTTTTTTTAAAAAGAAGACCATGATTCCTTTCATGCTGGATGTGAAGTCCGCAGCAACCACAAAGAGTCATGTGTTAGTTCTAGATTGGAAATCTGGCAATCACAGACATATTACAAGATATACTGGATTTTATCCTATGATTTTTATATTTTATCACAATGGCTGTTTTCTGGGTTATCTTATAATGAAACATCCTTGATGATAATAATTTGTTTTTACCCAACTGTCATTATTACACTTAGATTTATGTATTTTAATTACATGTAGACCCTCCAAAGCCATCTGTTAATGTCCAAGTATCTATTATACTTGTTAATAGGTTTTAATTTAACATTTGGGATCATTTAGCAAAATGCATTGTTCAGCAGATGATAGAAGCCAATCAACCTTAATTAACTAAATGGTCACCAGAGGACTATTTTAGGGAAGGATAGCAAAAAATAAAATTCTTCCCACTAGTGGTGTAGGGTTAAAAAGCAAACATTCAATGTAGTCCCACGTCTCTAAGGGGGGTTGGGGTGGGGATAACGAAATACTTCAAATTCCATTTATAAATGTATACCACAGAATGTATCTAAGATGATCACATTATGGTAACAGCAAAAAGACAGGAAGGCAGCTAAGTATTTTAACCATAGGGAAATGACGAAAAGCTTAAGGGTATAATCATACAATGGAACATAAAATGGCCACTAAAAATTTTGTTTCAGAAAAATATTTAATGATGTAATAAAATGATTTCAGTATATTAAGTGGAAAAAACAGTATAATCTAGCTTTTAACTTTTTAAAATATGCACTTATACAGAAATAAAAAGAAAATACTGGAAGTGGATAAGTCAAATTGTACTAATTGTTATTTCTGAGATAAGGAATTATGGGTGACTTTATTTATTTTTTTGAGACAGGATCTCACTCTGGTTGCCCAGGCTGCAGTGCACGGGTGTGATCTCAGCCCCCTTCTCCCACCTAGCATGTTGACTTTATTTGTGTGCTTTTCTGTATTCCAAATCCTTCATAATAACTATTATATTATAACTATTATAAAGGATTACATTATGGAGCTGAATTGTTTAGGAAATAAATCCTTCAGAAACTTGATTCTGAAATTTGTGATTTTCTTTTTTAAAAAGAATGATTGTGATGAAGAATAGAAATTAACTTAGAATTCCAAAAAGAATGAGAGATTGTTAAAAATAAAAATGCCTTCTGCACCAACCTCCTAGGCAATTATTAAGTCTTTTGACTACAAGATACAATACACATTAAGAGAGGATGTTGCACGCTTCATTTTAGGGTGAGTTTTATTTGAATTTTGACCCAACTTCATTTTAAAATGAGATTTTGTTTGGAAAAGACTTAAGGCTGTTTTCTACAGATAACTTTCAAGTAGCAGCACCACCAGTCTTGAACTTCCCAAAACTTGCCAGGCGTAGTGATCAAGGTATAAATTGTGTTTAATTAAAACCACTTGCTTTAAGTAAATGAAACAAGAGTTTATCATTCACGTCACCTTCCGACTTCTCTTATCATGCCTGCTCAGCTCTTCTCTGAAGGAGGCTACTGCTGTTATCATTAGTGATGGAAAATGGGTACAAGGTTAGCATCTTCTGCTTGTGGTCACTGAGCTTTATTTATTTTATTTATTTATTTTTATTTTTTTGAGAGAGAGTCTTGCTCTGTCACCCAGGGTGGAGTGCAGTGGCACAATCTTGGCTCACTGCAACCCCCATCTCCCGGACTCAAGCAATTCTCCTGCCTCAACCTCCCAAACCAAGCTGGGATTACAGGCATGTGCCACCATGCCCAGCTAATTTTTGTATTTTTAGTAGAGACAGGGTTTCACCATGTTGGTCAGGCTGATCTCAAACTCCTGACCTCAGGTAATCTGCCAGCCTTGGCCTCCCAAAGTGCTGGGATTACAGGTGTAAGCCACTTCGCCGGGCCAGTCACTGGGTTTTAAGAATATACTAACAGACTAAAATTTTATAAAACTTAATTTCTATATGCTGAAGAGATGAATATTACTGTGACAAAATACCTCAAAATAATGTCCTTAAATGAAGCTTATTTGCTACTTTCTTGCTGGTCTCGTTCTATAGATTTCCGTGGCTATACCAAGTAGCTGACAGAGATGAGACAAGACTTGATTTGATTGGTGACTATAAACGACTTGGCCCCCTTTCAGAAGAACATGCCAAGTCTTCCTATATTTGCTCAAATTTAACTTGCATTATGATATCGCTTTCTTTCACATTTAGAAGGGCTCATGTAATTCTAAATTACTGTTACATTTAAAGTTTTAAAATAGTTTTTTAAGAAGCTTCACTTTAAATTTAAACACATACTTTACCGGCTGAATTTTAATTTATCTTTACTGAATTTTGTCTTGTTTATTTGCAGTTTTCAAAAGTGCCCATACATATGTCCAGGGCATTCACAATTCTTGTAAGTCTTTTATATTCCAGCGATTTCTCTCTTAGGAAAGCCCAATTCCCAGCTTTCCACAGGGGTATGGGTTGTGCCTTCATCTCTTTCTAGCTCTGGACACAATGCTCCCTACAACCACAACATAAGAAGGCTCCACTTTCCCCACCCTCAGAATTGCTCACTTATGATGCCAACAAGGTGTGAGTGTCAGCTCCGACCCTTATTTCCTTTCCTGGTCTGATAAAAAATGAGAGGCAAAATCATGCTTCCCAGCAACGAATAAAAATGCAAGTATTATAGTCTTAATGTCATACCTTTTGTATGAGTGTCACATAAATGAATGGCATAAATGATCAACAAAATATTACCCTTCATATGACTCAGAGCTCCCAAATCATGGTTAGTATCTCCTGACATTGTAATAGAATGTAGTTAAGTCAACTTCCTATTAGCAAAAGAGCAAGGATGAAAATGATATAAAATCCTAGCTAACTGAAACAAGACATTAAGGGCTCACCAAAGAAAATGTTTTTTCATTTGTAAGAAAACCAAGTTATTTCTCTGCATTGCAAAAACGGCAGAGAAACTTTGAGTTTCTCCTCTACCTAATAAAAGCAGTGGTGGTTGGAAGTTCTGATTGAAGCTGAATCTGTCACAATTCTGAGAGTACATCCCCAAAGAGGCAGGTGCTCAAGGGGACAGCCTCCAACGGACATGCAGAAACTAAAATTTCCAAAGAGATCCTGTAACTTGCCAGCCCACTGAAATGTCCTATTATATTTTTTCAATGAAAAGATATGTCTTGTGGTCCAAACCTTTAAATCAAATGATTTGCTGATCATGAAGCATTCAGGTGCAATCACCAACTATGACATACTGACTTTATATAGGCATTTTATTTATGTGTCCACCTCACTTCCTCCTGTCCTATAATTGATTTTCCTTCCCCACTTTTTTTCTGTAGAGACTGAGTTTTGCTACATTGCCCAGGCTTGTCTCAAACTCCTGGTCTCAAATGATCCTCCTGCCTTGGCCTCACATAAGTGCTGAGATTATAGGCATCAGCCACCATGCCCAGCTAAAATGTTCCCCTTTTGCAAGTATGTACAGTTACAAACCTGAAATACTGCCTGGAAGAATAACATCATTGGGGTATGATATAGAAAAGCTCATTTAGAACCACAGAATTTGAGTATTCCTTCCCTCTCCCCCTCTGTCTCACACACACACACACACACACACACACACACACACACACACACACACAATTTTGCCTACCTGGTTAATAAAATTTCAATGGGATTCGATTTATGTATAACTAATTTATAAACACAATGTTAACCATTAATGTTTTACATGATGATTCTGAGAAACCAGGAATCAGGCCCACATTCATATAGTACAGGTGTCCCCAACCTCTTGGGCCACAGACCATTATTGGTCCATGGCCTGTTAAGAACTGGGCCGCACAGCACGAGGTGGGCACTGGGCAAGCAAGCGAAGCTTCATCTGTAGGTACAGCTGCTCCTCACAGCTCGAATTACTGCCTGAGCTACACCTCCTGTCAGATCAGTGGCGGGATTAGACTCTCATGAGCACGAACCCTATTGTGAACTATGCATGTGAGGGATCAAGACTGTGGGCTCCTAATGAGAATCTAATGCCTGATGATCTGTCATTCTCTCCCATCACCCCCAGATGGGACCATCTAGTAGGAAAACAAGCTCAAGGTTCCCACTGATTCTACATTATGGTAAGTTGTATAATTATTTTGTTACATATTATAATTAATAATAATAGAAATAAAGTCAACAATAAATGTAATATACTTGATTCATCCCAAAATCACCACCTCTTCCCCTGCAACCCCTCACCCTTGGACCCTCACTCAGTAGAAAAATTGTCTTCCATGAAACTAGTTCCTTGTGCCAAAAAGGTTGGGAACTGCTACCATAAGATAAGAACTGGATTTGCCTCATAATATTCTCCTAACAATGTAGCTACCAGGCTAGGCAATTCATTAATTCCAATGACTTCAGGTGACATGAGTTAATAATTCCAGAGACTGTAGCAGAGGAAGCTAACAGGAAAAAAATGGAAACTGGTGGATATTTTAAATCAAAGGTATCTATACGATTCCATACTTAGCAAAACCAGGGATAGCTGATTCGAGCTCTGATTCTGGTCTTGTGGAGAAGTCATGAACATTTTCTTCTGATAACCTTGAGGAGGTCTCTAGAGCCAAAATAACTGCATCTATTGTCCCCTGAACAACTGTCATGATTCTTGAATCTATGAGTACATGTAAACCCTCCTTGTATCTGTACCTGCCAGCCCACATGCTCAGGGTATCGCCTTCTGTATCACTCCTTCTCAAAGTGGCCGCACTATGGCATCACCTGGGCAGCTTCAAAAGTCCCGATGCCTCACTACCTCCCCCATCCCAAGAAGCTGATTTAATTGCTCTAGAGTAAGGTCTGGGGATGTGGACTATTGAAAACTCCCCTCAGATCCTTATAATGTATAGTCAAGCATGAGACTACAAGTGCCACCATTTGGCTGATTTTTTTTTCTCTGAAGGCAAACTCTGGGTCTTAATCATCTCTTTATTCCCAATGTCCTCTTCACAGCATTTCTCACAATCACAGTCTGTAAATAGAAAATTGGTGAGAGATTAGGAGGGGTGGCTCACACCTGTAATCCCAGCACTTTGGGAGGCCAAGGCAGGCAAATAACTTGAGGTCAGGAGTTCAAAGCCAGGCTGGACAACAGGGCAAAACCCCATCTCTACTAAAAATATAAAAATTTGCTGGGAGTGGTAGCAGGCGCCTGTAATCCCAACTACCTAGGAGGCTGAGGCAGGAGAATCACTTGAATCTGAGAGGCGGAGATCACGGTGAGCCAAGATCATGCCACTGTACTTCAGCCTCCGTGACAGAGCAAGACTCTGTCTCAAAAAAAAAAAAAAAAAGAAAACTGGTGAGATATTTTAATGAGTCTGAATGCTCCATACAATTAGGAATGATCTCTTTTGTTCGCCACATCGCCATTCCTCAAAAAGTAGCAGGAATATGGTACAGAATGAATACTTATTTTGTAGAATAAAAGAAATTAACTGACCTAGAGTGAAAAAATAAAATAATAGCAGCTAGCTCATATACAGACACTGTTTGCCAGAAACTGTTTTAAGTGCTTTACAAATATTAATCTATTAATCACAACAAATCTATGATAGGTACTATTATCATGTCTACTTTATAGATGAAAAAAAATTAAAAGGACACCTAGAACTAGCTCCCCACAGCTAAGCAGTGAGTGGTAGAGCCATCAGGATTTAAGCTTAGGCAGCCTGGCCCTAGAGTCCTTTCTCTTATCAACTAGCTCAGCAATGTCTGGATGGTGGGAGAGGCCACCTAACAGCCCTTTCCATATAAATGACCAGGATACTCATAGCCCTGAAGATGGTTACCATTGCCACTATTTTATGGGATGACAACAAAGTATCAGACACTGCTGAGCACTTCGTGTGTTATTTCCTCTAATACTGGATTAACTCCATTATACAGACCAAACAAGTGAGGTGAAGAGATTTTTATCAACTTGCCCAAGGTCAAAAAGCCAGAAACTGGCTGAGCATGAACTGAGTAAGTACTCTGTCATTGAAGTACAAGCTCTCGACCAACCCTTTTGGTTGGAGAACTGAATGTTACGCAAACAAATACAAAACCCTAAAAATGGAAAACTAATATGCATGACAAGAATAGCCTTCAACCATCCCTTGTTCCCTGGCTGTCTTCACTGTTCTCTCCATACTTTTATTAACATATTATGAAGTGTCATACGTCAAAGTTGCGTCACATACACATTTAATTTATGTAAATCCAACTATACGGGCGGACAGAACAAGTAAGTGAGTGGGAAAAAAACAAAATTAATGAGTAAAATCTAGTGGGAGGCTGAAACTGCTATCTCATTCAAAGTACATGAGTTCCTGAGAGAGAAGGAAGGGGATGAGCTCTACGTACCCTCATCGGGTCAGCGTCTCACCATACTATCGGGTCTCTTGTGCTTAAAAGCACTAAAATGTATGGGTCACTTACAGAATTTTCAAAGATAATGTTGGTAGTAACTATGTTGTGTCTTAAGAACTGTCTTTAAAGCTTCACCCTCATATGGGGTGTAACACAACTGTGCAGTGACTACAAAGAGCCAGAGATGCCCAGGATCAACAAATGGGAATGAAAACTAGTTCGAATCATTTCTTCTCTGGCCCACTCTCTAAGACAGACATGAGCATCCAATAACATGAGGTTCTTCCTTAGAGGTGGCAGAAACAGAAATGAAGTCTCATCTTGATAGTGAAAGTAGGAAATAAAAGCAAAGCATTTAAATATCAATTCCCAAATTCATATAGTTGACATAAAGACTGTTTATCTAATAGCTAGAGAAAGTCACATACTGATTCTCTGACCACAGAGTAATCTGTAAAAGGAGCTTGTATATAAAGAGCCATCAAGGTAAAAAATAAATAAAAGAAAACATTAAATTCCATTTTTAAAAAAAGCAGTGATTTTTTTTCATTCCTCATATGTACCAAGGAAAAACTCAGCAAAGACCTTATGTTATATATCATTATGAGTCAATTTTCTTGACCAAACACAAAAGTTGATTCAACATCTCCGTCTTGCAACACTCTATTATCATGACATTTTTCAAATACTGAAAGATCTGACCACTGTCCTTTTCCCCAGACAGCACAAGGAACCCAGATA
Organism: Aotus nancymaae; assembly: GCF_030222135.1. Taxonomy (NCBI): domain Eukaryota; kingdom Metazoa; phylum Chordata; class Mammalia; order Primates; family Aotidae; genus Aotus; species Aotus nancymaae. The sequence continues at coordinate 1,598,611 of NW_026988460.1, forward strand.
ACAAATGAAGGTTGTACTCTGTAACAAGAATAGACAGGAGACTGAATCGCAGCAAAACACTTACAGATCAAGAGCGGGGAAGAAAGCACTGAGAGTGATTAAATGCACGGAGAGCAGTAATAGGAAAGAAATCTCTTGTGAAAAGAAGCAGTTGATGGTAACTTAATGGGGACAAAAATGAATTAGATCTACTTCAATGACTGAGCTCAAGATGAAGTAATTTCATAAAGTTTATAGAAAGTCACTTGAAAATTACACAACTAGCTGTAGTCTACTTTTGGAGAGAAAGAAAATAAAAGTTCTCCATGAGGGAGTTGATCTTTAGAAAAATGCATTTACAAACCACATTGATGACCTCTACCTATTATCTGGAAGATTATCCTTAATTCTCACCTGGGTAGCGACATCACTTTAGAAGGAATACAGTCCTCTGTGTTTCAGGGACAGACTTAGACACAGAAAAAGAAGAGAATAAAAATCTTCAAATACAAGGGGTTATAAAGCGTATGGGGAAGGAAATAAAAATAAGTGTTAACAGAAATGAGCTCTGGGCCACCATAGGGCACAAGAGTGTGCTGACGCAAATTCTCAGTTTGGTAAGAATAGTACTCAAAAGTATACCAAATAGGACTTGCTGGATTGTCAGTGACAGAAAATCAACTCTAACTTAAGCAGAGCAAGGGAACCAGTTGGCTTACACCTGGGAAGGATGCTGGAGTAACTCACAGAAATAAGAAGGAGCTTCAGAACTGCAGCAGACATTCTCAAATGCAAGCAAACCTAAGTATCATCTGGAAGGCTTGTTAAAACACATATTGCTAGGCCTCACCCCAGAGTTTTTGACTCTCAAGGTCTGGGGTTGAGCCCAAGAATCTGCATTTCCCACAAATTACTAGGTGATGCTGATGCTGCTAGTCCAACCACACTTTTGAAAACCATGGAGTAATGGAAACCTAGGCTAGAGGAATGAAATGACGGAAGAAGCTTCCATCATACAGCTTTGCTCCTGGAACTTACACGGGCTTTCAACAGCTACTAGGGAATGTAGCCTCCTCGGCCACATTATTTTCTTTCATGATCCCAGAGCCAGGTGGTCTCTTTTTATGAGCATCCAGAGAAAAGCCCTGGGGAGGGTTCTAACTAGCTTGAGGGACTTGTGGCCAGAGACCATCCCTGAAAGCAATCTACAATGGCAGCATGCAGTAAAACAATTGGTCTGGCCTGGGCAAAAGCTTACTCTGTGGGCAGCAGGTGGGAAAGAGAGGATCCAAGTAAAGACACACAGAGAGAAAGCAGGCATCAAATTTTCTGGCATCGCCAAAATCAAGGAAGTATCCCCAAAGAGACAAGAGGAAGATTCATGGAAAAGCAGGGTGAGCAAAGAATAGGACAATGTGATTATCACAGCCCATAAGAAAGTTCACTTTTGGCACCAAGATGTAAAATCAAATTCACTTATGACACCGTTGTTTACAAACATATAATCTATACTCATAGAGCAATAGAGTGGTGCTTCTTATATAATGTGATGAAGGACCAATTTTTTTTTTTTTTGAGACAGGGTCTCACTCTGTCACCCAGGCTGGTGGGCAGTGGTGTGATCTCCGCTCACTGAAACCTCTGCCTCCCAGGTTTAAGCAATTCTCTGCCTCAGCCTCCTGAGTAGCTGGAATTACAGGCACGTGTAACCACACCTGGGTAATTTTTGTATTTTTAGTAGAGATGAGATTTCACCATTTTGGTCAGGCCGGTCTTGAACTTTGGACCTCGTGATCCACCTGCCTTGGCCTCGCAAGGTGCTACAATTACGGGCGTGAGCCACCACACCTGGCCCAATTTTTAAAAATAATTCCCTAACAGTCACTGACTGATATTATTATAAAACATAATAATACAAATTACTAAAAAACTGATCTTCCTCTTGTACGTCATGGCAATGGTAATTAGCAATAAAAGTTTCTAAATGCCTATTCTCAGTATCTGTACTTATCACAAACCTAAAACAGCTCACAAACAGGCACTGGTACATAAACTGGCACTGGTCCAACAATACATTTCTGAGCATTACTGCTCTAGACCACATGGGTCAGGACGCCTTGGTCATAGCTACTTAACTCATAAAAAAAAAAATGAATGAGCACAGCTGTGTTCCACTAAAACTTTATTTACAAACACAGACATTCGACAGGACTTGGCCATGGACTGTAGTTTGTCTGCCCCTGCTTTAGACCAGGGCTTTTCAAACTCTAATGTGTATAGGAATCACCTGGGGATCCTATGAAAACACAGACTGTGCATTTCTAACAGCTTTAAAATTGTTGTCAGCATTGACAGTCCATGGCTTACATTCTGATTAGTAAGGCTCCAGAGACAAATCTTCGTAAACCCAGAGACTGGTATGTGACTTTAACACTTGCTCTATACAGGGTTTTCATTGCGCCTTGAAAAGACTGCAGAAAAGACTACATCTGTCATTCAGATATCTACCTTTCTCTGCTTTAAAGAGATTATTATAATCAGAAAAAAATCGATAAGGAAAGCCCCACTGGAACCCATAACATCAAATATTGGATGGTTTCCTACTTTCTCGATTAGCTCATAACCTGACACATAGTAGGTGATCAAGAAATAATTGTTAGCAGTGTGCGGTGGCTTACACCTGTAATCCCAGCACCTTGTGAGACTGAGGCAGGCAAATCACCTAAGGTCAGGAGTTTGAGACCAGCCTGGCCAACATGGCAAAACCCTGTGTCTACTAAAAAAATTCAAAAATTAGCTGGGCATGGTGGCATGCTCCTGTAGCCCCAGCTACTCAGGAGGCTGAGGCAGGAGAATACCTTGAACCTGGGAGGTGGAGGTTGCAGTGAGCCAAGATCATCTCACTGCAATCCAGCCTGAGTGACAGAGTGAGACTGCATCTCAAAAGAAAGAAAGAAAGAGAGAGAGAAGGAAGGAAGGAAGAAGGGAAGGCGAGAGAGAGGGAGGGAGAGATAAGAAGGAAGAGACAGGGAGGGAAGGGAAGGTGGGAGAAAAGGTGGGAGGGAGGGAGGAAGGAAGGAAAGAAGGAAGGAAGGAAGGGAGGGAGGAAGGGAGGGAAAGAAAGAAAAGAAAAGAAAAGAAAGGAAAAGAAAAGAAAGAATTGTTGACTGCAGGCTGAATGCAGAAATACCAAGCTGTAAAGACTAGGAAGAGAACTACAGTATGCTGATGGAGCTTTAATTTCTGTGCTAAACCTTATCTCAGGTATTTCACACTGTAGGATAAATTGGTGCAACTTTCAACTGGTAGTGCTTTTAAGGATGTACCTGTATAGAAAAACTGAATTTGTTCTTTCATTATAACTTCTCTACATGTTTCTATGCTTTTGTATTTTTTTCCTTTTGCTTCATTCACTGTTGTTATTTGAATACTAAATATCTCTGCTTTGGAATTTGGTCAGCACTGACAGCATTTGGATTAACTATTTGGTCATTCAGCTTAATGGAGAAAAAGTTCCACTCATAAAATGCAACCACTGATCATAGGTTATAAAACACAGAAATATCAGAAATCATCTGAATATGAGATGACTTTGGTGTTTTCTCTCACACCTGCTACCCAAATGCCAATACTTTTGGATCATAATGACACACGGAAGACTCTAAGTCACTTTTGTCTCCCTGTAATAGAAATGTGCTGCTTGGGATTAACAAGCAAGTGAAACCTAGAAGGTCAAGGGTTAAAGCTCCAAATGCATTTTCTGCTTGCTGTTTACAATCTTCAGGCCTCTGAGTATTAGAGCAGATACCTAAATGTTTGCTCAAAAATATTCTACTGAGTTCTAATTGAGAAAAAAGGATGTGTCCAGAATACTTACAGATAACAATTAATGCAAGAACCCACAAATAAGCTGGAAGAAAAATAATTAACTCGGATTTGTACCAGCTGGCACTTGGGAATGCTAATATGTGTGTTCGCAGTGCTCCATTTCAGAAGACCTCAAAGGTGGATATGAAGCATCCCCAGGAGAGGGTCCTGGGTATGCAGATAAAATATCCATGGATATTCAGAAACGATCTCTAATTGCAAGAGAGTTGCCACCCAAATTAGGGTAAAGTTGCTGAGTAAACTATTTAAGTGGACAAAACTTAAAATCTGTAATAAAGCAAGCAACATTGCTCAGAACACTGGTAGGTCAAGACAAGAGAAAGGATGACACCTCTGCTTGGCAGATTCTTTCATTGACAGCATTCATGTCACTGCCCACAAACTCTAACTCCAAATCGTGGAACAGCAATGACATTTCTTTCTCTAAGGTCAACTATCAGAGAGTTCTGCTTGGACAAATCTATCAGAAATAACAAACCCCTGGCATTTTCAAGCCCCCTTTCATTTTATTTTTCAACCTAGCAGACAGCACCAGCAGATATATTACACAATTTTTTTTTTATTAGTTACGCACTGGCTTAACTGTTTTCTGCCCTCTTTAAAATAACAACTCTAGGTAAGCAAGATGAGATGTATTTCACCCACTGCTTTATCCTCAGTGCCTGTAAGAGTGCCTGGCATGGATGACACTCAGTATATTCTTACTTGGTTGATGTTTCTAAATGGCTTTTCATCCAGTTTCGCCATTCTGTGGTCTGGAGAACAAGTCCTGATTTCACAAAGGAGTCTTTGCAGAGCTGCCCTCTAACATGCTGGGAACCCCTAGTCAAGTCATTCTTGCTTTGGAATGAATCTTGACTTCATCGTTGACATGCTGACTTGTACCTATGGCTGAGTTCCTGGCTTAGTTAGCTGCCTGGTACTTGAGTCTCCCTAGAACCAAGCTTTGGCTTACAGGAGCCTTGCCACGAATGGAGTTTGGCCCTTGCACTATAGCGTGGGGTGGGTGGCACTGGCTATTTGCTAAGAGAATTCCCTAACTGTTGTTTGGGAATTGCCTCCCTCTGTGTGTGCTCTGGCTATCTTCTAACATGCTGCTTTCAGTTAAGGCCCCCTCCCTACTGCCACAATCCTTCCTGTGTAACGAACCATTTCCCATACTCATTGCCTGTGGCTGCTGGATGGAACTTCACCCCACTCTCTGCAAAGAGGTCCTTCCCTCCAATGCTTGCCTGACCTTGGTGAACAAGTCTAGTCCTAAAGTATAACCCTGACCAGACTGCCCCATTGTATTACAGTCTTGCCAGACACATGGCATTGGTATCTAGGCTGGAAACTGAACCATTTCAGAAGGGCAACTCATTAACTTATTATGCTTTCCTTCCTGGCTGAGAACATTCAGCTAGATGACGTATATGGAAATAAATAGGCTGACAATATTAAGTTTGTTCTGAAAAGATATTTTTGGGGCATCTGCCATGTTCTATGTACCATTATAGAGGCTACAGATAATGAAGCATACAACAGTTGAGCAAAACAAAAACTATGAATAGGGGAAAATTCAAGAAAACTCTATACCTTGGCTATTTTTAAAGAATATGGAGCAAATGGAAAGTCTACTGAAAAAGCAACAAGAAATGTGAGGCTGGGGAAAGCAGCAGACAAAGTATAATATTTCCGAGCAGTTTTACAGAATTTTTAAAAAGAAGAGACAATAAAGAGATGATTCAGTGATGAGGACTGTGAATTGTAAATATCACATGAAAAAGAAAAGGGAGATGGGCACAAATTATCCCCAAGGTCACATCTGATGAGGGTTATAAAGATGAAAAAAACTCTTAATTTAGAAGCTCACCTCGAGTGTGTAGCTCCTTTATAATGACAGAAAGTTTGGTGGGAATGCATAGAGGAATCAGAGGAATCTTATAAGGTTCTTTAGTAAAATAATCATTTGAGAACTCTAGCAAGAAAGTGGATGGAAAAATAAAGGTGAGTTCATTTTCTGACCAGTAGTAAGTCTTATTCTTGACGCTTCCTAACCTTACTGACCTGAATATACCAGGAAGACATTGAACAGGAAGATATTAAACTGAACAATGGGGAGAGTGCATTTGGCCACCTCTGGAATACTTAGGTAGTTTAGCATCCCATCAACTCAGAGGGACTTTATCAAATACTAACAAATGACTCACCATTAATTCTGAGATAATTTAAACTAACTCAAATTAGTAGTCCACAGAGGTAGTAAATGTATAAAATACATCAAAAATATATAGCTTGGTCCTGACTTTATGTTGATTTTCCATTTTGATAGTTATAAAACTGTTATGTACTCCCAAAGCTTTTCCTTTTCTTCCCTAAGTTTTATGGTTTACTGTGAAACAAAGCTCTTCATACTTGTTACTATTATATTTGATTGTTGACTATATCATACCCTGCTTTAGGCAAACTTGGTTTACAAAGTTCCACATGCTTTTAAAAAGAGATTTTACGTTAGATTTCTTTAAATAACTATCTAAATTAAAAGGTCCATTATTTAATACTGCTAGGAAAAATGATGGTCAAGAAGACTAACTACATGAGAAGATGTTCATCATGCAATGACAGATATATAATAGTGGTTGTATTACAGGAATACAGCTAGGGAATTTTTTTAATACCACACTTTTAGTAGGAAATGTAAATTTGTAAAGGAGAAATGGTGATTATTATTTAATATAAAAAAACCTTCCAAAAACACAAAGTGAAAATAACTTAAATTAGTAAGGAAATCATTCTTAACCGAAATGTTGAAAAACTAAAATTTCCTCAAACTTTACTCATTCCATAGCTTTAAAGGCAATATGTCTAAAAAGCCATTACCAGCATATTCTAAAGGTTCTCATAATCAAATCCTTCCTTTAGGGGAACAAGTAAACTATGATACAAAAAAAATTTTACATTTAGACTGGAGGTTTCTGATTGTCCTTTCTTTAAAAATGTCTCAGCTTGGCATGGTGGCTTGCGTCTGTAGTCCCAGCACTTTGGGAGGCCAAGACAGGCAGATTGCTTGAGCCCAGGAGTTTGAGACTAGGCTGGGCGACAAACCCTGTCTCTACAAAAAAAAAAAGAAAAAACAATTCGCCAGGTGCAGTGGCATGCACCTATAGTCGTAGTGACTCAGAAGGCTGTGGTGAGAGGGTCTCTTGAGCCCAGGAGGCCGAGGCTGCAGTGAGCTGTGTTCTCACCACTACACTCCAGTCTGGGTGACAGAATGAGACCCTGTCTCAAAAAAAAAAAAAAAAAAGGAAAGAGAGAAAGACAGACAGACAAAGAAAAAAGGTGTCTCTATCATATAATCTATGAAAAGCTGCTCATAATTATCCAAAACACTACCCAGGGAATTCTCATTATTCACAGAAGTTATGGTCTATACAGTCACTATAACCACTGAATTAGCAAATACTCAAGCATTGTTCTTAGGGAAATACATAGTTACATTTTTATGAGCCTCTAGTCATAACATTTTCATCAGCAGATCAATTCCTAACTTTGTTTTAAGTATGCTTCTAAGGACACCTTATTTAATATATATTGTTACTGCCTGTGAACAACAGTACTATAACTCATGCCTGAAGTTTACCCACCATCTGTATGCTCTCTGTAGGGTAAATCATAGACTTCTTACACTTAGGAATGCTAGAAAGCATTCAACACTTATGCTTGGGGGCCAACAGTGAAATCATACGCACAAAAAAGGACAAAAATGCAAAAAACATGGCCCTAAATAGACTGCAAAAAGGGCACGTTTTACAGTATGAAAGCTGAAACAAGAATGCAGAGGACTGCCTTGTTTGATCTCATTTGGGAACATGTGCACTGGATGACTAAAAGTTTTCACCACTCTGCACATTCCCTTCGATGACCCTGAAAGTGCTGCGGAATTAAAAATAACTTTTGGAGTACAAATTAATCTTAGCACACAGGCAAATTTTCAAATACAGAATAAGCATATAATGGTCATAACTATACCAAGAACACTAAAACAATGCAGGTTAGATTACAGTGAAATTCCTCCAACACTTGTAAAAGCACTCCTTGGAAATAAATAAGAATCTTATTAATAACTAGAGGAACACGCCATTTCTGATCCTAATATTCATATTGCTATAAACAGATCAGGAGAGCTGTTCCCTTTGTGGGAGTGGTGGGGAGAATACCATTTTTGACTTGAAATTGTATCATGGTATGTTGATTCACGAAATGACAAATTTTAAAAGTCTTAAAACAAGTTTCATGGGAAACAAAGTAAATCACAGTAAAAAAAAATTCTAATATGCATGAAGCGGGCTCAATAAACTATACACAACAGTATTTCAAGTATACATACTTATTATAGTGAGATATCAAAATTTATATGAACAAATTTAAAGACAAGAGTCAGGATGGGTGGGGGAGAACATGAGTGATGACATATATAAAAGTGCCCATTCCCTTGATCTCAGACACACACACACACTCTCACACACACACACACACACAGTCTTGTATTCTAAATCACTGTGAGAGTGACATAATAGAAAACTAGACAAAAACATGAAAAGGCAAGACATAAGGAAGCATTAAAAAATGCTGAATAAAAGAAAAAGAATTAAAAAAAAATGCTACCTCTCCTGTTGGTAAAGAATTATAGCAATGATAGCCAAGACAAGGGAATATAAATGGGCACTCACCTTGCTAATGTTAGCCTCTACAAGTCCTTCAAGTATTATTGAGACAATTCAGTGATACATGTGAAAACCTTAAAATCTGCATATGTTTTGACCCTTGCACTTCTAGGAATTTATCTTGCATGGATAATCCCAGCTTTATGTAAAGTTATGAGTACAAGTAGGTTCACAGCATTATTTTAAATTTGAAACACCCTAAACATCAAATAATAGAGCACTAGTTAAGTAAACTTGTATATCCATTCAAGTAAATACCATTCAGCCACTGAAAACGTTGTAGAGGACTGTACCAGGACAGGCAAAATACCACACGCAAAAAATGAAAGAAAGCAGACTACATAATGTTGTGAATTATATGACACAAGTCTAGTCTTGTCAAAACTAGTATGTGTGTGTGTATATACATATAAAATATATGTTTTTTAAAAAGGTATACATAAATATACATGTGTAATTTTCTTTATAATTTTCTGTTTTGTGTTTCCTTATTTTAATAATTAGGAAAAAGGGAATACTATTTATAAAACATCCTAAAACAAAGACAGAAGACTATTTAGCAAACCACTGAGACAAGCCAATTTCTTAGGCAACCCTATATGGACATGCTGCTCGTTTAAGAGTGAGACAGTCTTTCCTAATTCCTAATTTCTGACGGGGAGTAGGGCAGCATGGAAGGAGGAAAAAAAACGATTCACAGTATCTGCAATCTCCTGAATCCATGGCACACATCCCAACAGACTACATCTCACCTCTACTATATAGCAGAGGAACCAGAGACCTTCATAGTCCAAGGATTTCAGCCTTGTTCTGAATGATTTTCCTAAGTTCACTACCCACATCTAATAATGCCTTTACCAGGCTTTATCTGAATTGTAAAGTAACATCTCAAAAATAGGAATAGTACAACTTTCAGATGCCCTGCCACATAAGATTATCCTTAAGATGCAGAGATTCTTGACATTATTCCTGACCGCTATTTACTGTCTTGCTGAGAAATGCACTTTTTCCTAATTGTGGCATTTAATCCCTTCTTTTCTCAATGCAATATTGTTAGGGAAAAATAACCCTAACTCTTCTAATAATTATGTATTTTTCCAAATTATATGGCATTATACTTTGATTCACAGTCCATTTCTCCTTAACAGTCTACGAAGACATTTGCACAGAGGACTCATAATCAATCCCTGAGCTTGCTGAGACTAAGGACAAAATTTACAAAGTCCCAAATCTGTTAAATTCTTTAAATCACTTACTATAAAACAAAATAGGGTGCATTTAAATCTGCATTTTGAAGACAGAGTAAAGAGTAAAAATCTTATTTTTGATTTGTTTCTGAGTGTATGTCAGTGAGGAACATGAAAATAGATTGTGAGTGTTCCATTAGGGATGGTTTGAAAATGTGGTAGCTATCAGACACACTGATCACGTGGAAGACACAAACCCAAATGCAGTCACCAGCACCCACTTATCACTGAGAAGTATTGGCAGGTAAAGCGGAACAAGCAGAAGGTGGGCAAGGAGGGCCAGGCATTCTTGGAAATTTTAATCAACTGGACACAAGGAAAAGATATGCAAAATTCAACACCTATGAATTCCTGACAGTGGGAAAACTACTGCCAGAGGAAAAAAGAAAAGGGCTCAGGGTGGTAGACAGTTTTCCATCCTCTAGCTTATGCAGAGTGATTGTCCTAAACAAGGAGCTATTCTAAGTGGAAATGGAGACTAAATGACCAACTGCAAATTCATAAACACAAAATAATTTTATTATTCTTAGACTAGGCTATCAGGTTGACTACCATTAGAAAGAATGGCTGCCTGGACTTCTAACCTTTTCCACTCTATATGAAAGAAAAATATATTTTCAAGCAAGCCTGAAAGAATAGAAATGCAGGGTAGTCATTTCAAAAATAATGCTCGTGTTTGTATAAAGTATTGAGCACCATATTCAAGAATAAATTCCTACAAGAGATCTATTTCCCCATAAAGAAAAACGTCACTTGTAGATAAGATATTCCAGCAAATATATGTTGTATGCAATGAAATGAGTTTTGCTTTGTTAAAATAAGTTAAAATGGACACCAGGCCTGAAGAATCTCTGAGCAGACAAAGACAGTTAGGCCTCATAAGTGATCTTAACTTTGCTTGATTTGCAGACATAAACAAAACTTGAGTTATTTCTTGTAAATGCCTATGTTAAAGAAAAACTAAACTGAAGGCTAATTGGAAGTAGAAAGTTCTAGTTATCTAACTGTAAGTTAGATAACTAGAACTTTCCAGGAGGATAGACCAAATAAGGCAACAGGATAACTGTAGCTAATCCAATATTTTCTTTGCTTTACTTTCCTGTTTGCTCTATAAAAGTCTTCCCTTTACATTCTTTTGATGGAGCCTGGAAGCACTTCTGGTTTGGAGCTGCTCAATCTGTGAATCACTGGTTATTCAAATGAACCCTTGACAATTTTACGGCACTTCAGTTTAAGTTTAAACAGCTCTGTGCCTCTGTTATAAGCATGTATGTGAAAGAAAACAGGATATTCTTCTTTATACTCTAAATGTGCAATAATTTAAAAATATAAGACAGCACAAATGAATCCTAAAATATATTTATTAAAATGTAAAGCATTTGCATATACCTGATACTGAAAATACGGCATGCGGTTTTACTTCTCTGGCTTCATATTCTAAAGTTTCTGAAACATATACCATAGAGCACCAAAAGAGCTGGCCTCTTCTCAAGTTTATAACAAATAATATTTTGTTGTTCTTTCAAACATGAATGTAATCCTCCCTTTATTAAATTGTTTCCTTGATTGTCTGAGCAGAGAATCACTCTAAGCTATTGAGTCACTTACACCTTCCATTAATTTCAAAACAACACATACAGTAACACTGACTATCACTGAACCTATCAGACACCTCCAGTTTCTGTAGATGTGCATTTATTCTAAATCTGTTTTGGAAGTGATCATGGAATGAAACACTCAGAAAATATAAAAAAAAACTAAAGTTTTCACGTGCTTTAGAAAGATGTGCAAGTTGGTACTTAAAACTATGCTTTAGGGTATTATTTTCATGTCTACAGATGAGGCAATAGAAGTTTAAAGAAGTGTATTCAAATGGCCTATACACCCACAAAAAGGTGCTCTACCTCATTAGTCATGAGAGAAGGGCCACAGTGAGATAATACCTCATACTTACCTGAATGACTAAAATTGAAAAGACTAACCAAAGATAGCAAATATAAAAGAGAATACAGTATACGATTCCAATGACATTAAGTTTAAAAATAGGCAAAACAAATCTGTGATATTAGAAATTAACTTTGGGGGCTGGGGACAATGGCTGCTGCCTGTAAGCCCTGTACTTTGGGAAGCCAAGGTGCGAGGACCCCTTGCCTGAGCAGCAAGGTAAAACCCCATCTCTACTAAAAATACAAAAATTAGCTGGGCATGGTGGCACGTGCCTTTACTCTCAGCTAAGCAGGAGGCTAAGTCAGAAGAATTAACTGAAACTGGGAAGTAGAGGTTGCAGTTACCCTTGTACCACTGCACTCCAGTCTGGGCAACAAAGCAAGACTCGGTCTCAAAAAAAAAAAAATTACCTTTGGGGAGAAATCAGGATAGGAAAATGATGGGGACTAAATGAGGAGGCTTCCAGGATGCCTGTCATGGTCTATTTCTGCATCTGGTTGGAGGTTAGATAATATGTTTACTTTAATAATTCACCAAGCTGCATACTTAAAATTTGTATACTATATGTAGATTATACTTTAATAAAAGTTTATTAAATTCTTTAAGTGAAATTAAAATTTTATTATGAAAAAATAAATAACTCCCACATACCTTTAGCTACCTAAGATGACAGCTAATCTCAAAATATGAAATTATTTTCCCTCTACATGGAAAGTGTGCATGTGCGTCTCAATCTGTGTAATAAAGCAACCCTCTGAGGTAAGTACTGCTATTATCACCACTTTATAAATGAGGATGCCAAGGCGCACAGAAGTTAAATAATGTGCCCAAGGTCCCACAACCAGTAAGTGGTAAAGACAAGATTGGAACCCAGGCAGGCTGGCATGAGAACCCCACTAAGAGTCCCTTCCATTCTTCAACTCGTCCTTGCTGCTTAGGCAGCACATTTCTTCATGGATATTTCAAGGACTTTGAAAGTATGACTCAAAGTTGGATCTAAACCAGGAAGTACAATCAAATATGATGAGCTGCTTTTTACTAATGCCAATCATGTACTTTTGCTTTCCAAAATCAGGCCTCCAGAGAGCAAAAGATTTGTGTAACAGAGTTGGGGTCACTGGGGAGATTTATACCAAGTATCCTTTCCTCGTATTCACTTCACAAGATGTTTCATGTAAGTGAACACATGGTATTTTGTGTAAGTGAACACAACATATTCTAGATGTTACATTTGCTACACCTTTGGAATTCTAAATTCATAGAAACCGGAGTATAATTTGGAAAATAAAAACCCAAGGATAACATTCTATATAGTGCTTTTCTTTTAAACGTCTTCAGATTCTTAACAGAAAACCACAAAACTCTACTTCTGTTTTCTATTTTGTATCATTTTTACTCCTTATGATTTAAAGAATACTAATGCTTAGAATTCTTTAAATCAAAATGATGAAGACCACCAGCAGAACAAACTCTATTACTTTTCTCTCATCTCAAGCTCAGCAGGAAAATAAGAGAATTATAAAATATTTAATGATACACTTCATATGAATTCAGTTTAGTAAGTGAGTTATCTTGAAAAGACTCTTATTTTAGTCGGCTTGGTAGAGGAAATTCATTTCATATACATGATAAAATAATAATAAACACATCAGTTGTAGAGATACTTGTGTATCTCTACAACTTAGGTCCAAGTGAAAATCAGCATTTGAGTTAACAAGCAAGCAAAATAAGTTAAATTTTCAGCTCTACGGCTGACAGTATGAGTGAAAATATATGTCAACCTGTAATACCTTTATTGAATGACGCTGTGTTTACTAATCAACAGAATTATCTTAGACATACTGCAAATAAGTAGTTGTTAATATCAGTTGAAAAGGGTTTAACGAAAACGGGTGTTTTGTAATTCTGACTTTCTGTGTATTCAACTAACTAATCCTTATATCTAACAAGATACTCAATATCTTTGAAATAGTTAGCATTGGGCTCTCAGGAACCTCTACTTTTGGGCAGGTGTACAGGGTTCTACATGAAATAATTACTGCCAAAACTACAGCCAGTTTCCTCGCAAAATCACATCAACTCATCTATACTATTTTTTAGGTTCTGTTCTCTAAATTTTGTGAAATGAAGCCAGGATTGAAAATACTCATTATATTTCTATGCTTTTTAACCGGTTTTGAAATTTCAAGATTTGGAAAAAGTACTGTGAGATGAGCTGTGCATTCATTTTCCTGATATAGCATGAGAAAAATAAAATAACTCCCACATACCTTTATCTACCCAAGATGACAGCTAATCTCAAAAAAAGTTGAAATAATCCAAGCATTTGAAAATATTCCATAAAGTCAAAATTTTGGAAAAGAATTTTTTTTTTTTAAATGGCTCTGGCAGCAATTTTTCCACTCTCCCACCCCACCCTATAGTTTTACAAAATTAAAATTTGAGGTAAGCCACTAAGAAAAGCTATTTCAACGAACATTCAGTGATTGTCCTCGTAGATTTAATCTCTCAATGGCTCTCTATTATTCTTTGCACTGAGTTTCAGTAGATGCTAAAAGTTCAGTGTTTTATTACAGTCGTCTGTCCTCTGGGTACTTTGTGGTTCAAGCAGCTTTAAGGAGCTGTGTATCTTGTTATTCATAGATTTCAATTGGTTTGGAAATCTCTGGGAGGAAAATGATTCTTCCCTTAGAAAGTAGTAGGAAGAAAGAATAAGTGAATTAATACATGATTAGAGAGCCACCGATAAGGTGTTTCTACCTAACCAATGAAAACAAAGTGCTTACGTAAGTGGAAACATCGTTCGTTTTGCAAATGCTTTCCTCATGGCTGGCTGCCTTTGAACTTCAATAACTTGCTATTCCAACAGCATTGGAAAATTGAAAATAAGTGCTAGTAAATACCTTGCTGTCTATTTAATGAGTCAGAAGAAAAGCATAACCAAAAACATAAGGTCACCAACTATCTAAGTCATGAGGAAAACACAAGTGTACTACCAATATATGACAAAATTTTATATATGCAAAACAAAATAGGCTATTGCCAGGTTATTTATTAATGGGAAGCTTCCATATTTAATTCAGAACACATTTCTGTTTAAAAATATCTGGTATTATTTTCATTTATGGTTTTCTTAGTAACGATTCAGATTTCCCACATCTTCAGCTATTTTAGTAACCAACTCAATTTATTAGATATTCTAACAAAACTGAGACAATTATTCTCAAAGTTTAGGCCAATTGTGATGGCTCATGCCTGTAATCCCAGAGCTCTGAGAACCTGAAGTAAGAGGATCACTTGAGGCCAGGAGTTTGAGACCAACCTGAGCAATATGGTGAGACAAAAAATTTAAAAATTAGCCAGGCATGGTGCCATGCACCTATAGTCCCAGCTACTCAAGAGGCTGTAGGGGAAGGATAGCTTGGTCCCAGGAGATCAAGGCTATAGTGAGCTATGTTGACACCACTGCACTCCAGCCTGGGTGACAGAATGAGACCCTGTTTCTAAAAAAAAAAAAAAAATCAAAAAATTAAAGACAAACTTTTCTATCAAATTGTTGTGGCATATACCTACTTCACAGGCCTGTTAAAAGAATGTAATAAAAATCCACGTACATTAGACTTTCAAAATATTTTGATCTTTCTATGTAATAAGCATCTACCTAAAACCATGTTATAGTCAACTGAGTACCTACAGGTGAAACAAAGCATGCTGATATTTAGCTTGGTTAAATATTAATTGAATGCCTATACTACTCCTAGCATGGATATGGTAGCTACATTCTAGTTAGCTATGTTCAAGTCAAAAAGATGCACATGAAGCAACAACAGAAACTATGAAACCAGGTACAGTTATTTGCTGCTTAGTGCATGTGTTATAAACTAATGGTCAGAGATGAAAATTAGAAAGCATACAAAAGAAGGTGGGGCTATTATTTCTCAGCGATATATGATCCTATAACCCTAAAATTTTCCAATATTTGGTAATAACTTCAGCATCTTTATGGAAGGAATCATAGTATGACTTCCCTCTAAATCATGTAAGCATAGGACCAGTCACTTCTGTGTAAATTACCCAAATAAAGTTCATGCCAATGTTTTGACTGGGATATTGTATCATTTTTACTTCTTTCCACCTTTCAGGACTGTACGTACAACCTCTGAAATAGGATCCCAGGAGCTGTTTATAAGCCTTTCACTCAAGACTAGAGTTAAATCTTCATGTATTCCAATGCGATATAAAGTAGAAGTTGCATCTGGTGCTGCGAAGTAGACATATTGACTTATTAACTCTTAGCAGGAGGAACAAGTGAGCTCTTGATGATGAGAAATTAAACCAGCATACAATCTCCCAGCAAAGAGAAAGGCTACCTTAGGATCAGCTGTGAGCAATTTGAACGCTTGATATACTTGAGCTTCCTTGACACCACCTCCAAGATCCAAGAAGTTGGCTGGCTTCCCACCATTAAGGAAAATGATATCACAAGTAGCCATGGCGAGCCCAGCACCATTCACTGTGAAAGGCAAATGGGACACAAGACAGGCTACATTTAGCAATATGAAATGGTCCATAAACATTTTCCCTCCCCCATATTGCCAAGAGAGAACCCTGTCATTGCCAGGCCAATTTCTGTCCTGTTTGGAATTCCATTCAACCAGATAAGTTCATAGACTTTTAGGATAAAGACTCAGGACGTGTATATGCAAACAATGAAACAAAAAAGACTTGGGAATGAGAAAGAGGATTTACTGAGAAGTTAAATCAATCTGGGAAACAGAAAGAAGAAAGGGTTTAAGTAAGTAACTGATTTGGACCACTAGTAAAGGAGGGAGTTTTAGGTTATGGAAAGTGTCAAGAGGCAGAGAGAGAGGAGGCAGAGAAACAAGCTATGATAAGTTTCTAGGATCTATGAATTACATTCTTTTTAATATACTTTAAGAAACAGGAATAAAGAATGGAATTCTCTTAATGTTTTGCTTGCTGAGAATATGCTCCTTTGAATGTGGCATCTCTAGGATTGAACCACAGGGGTCCCAACTCTTAGCAGGCGTTTTATACTTTTTTACACTTAGTACAGTCATGCATGTTTATATAATGTTACCTGTTAGAAATAAATGAACAAATGACAGCCCAAAAACAATATTCCTATCCCCTTGTTCCTCTTTCAAATTAACATAAGCAATGCTTACCAGCAACCCAATCACTTAGTACAGTCATACATGTTTATATAAAGTTGCCTGTTAGAAATAAATGAATAAATGACAGCCCAAAAACAATATTCCTATCCCCTTGTTCCTCTTTCAAATTAACATAAGCAATGCTTACCAGTAACCCAATCATTAAAACTGGAACCAAAATGTGCCAACATCTTAGGAGCCTTTCTTAAGAAAGTGTAGGTAAAGAGTTTTAACATCAAAATTCTTGTTTTCCAGAGCTAAGTTTTATTGATCAATTGTACTTCTTTTGCTTCTTAAGCTTAATTATATGAAATTACTTTCCTCAGGTTAGAAAAAAAATCTCCTGAACACAGCAGAAACTCACAAGGTAAAGTGTCCTTCATTTTTCTGACCCTCCAATTCCCTAGAAAAGCCTATGAAATGTGACTAATTAAGTATGGAGTAACTAAAATAAAAATAGTTTATACAGAATCTGAAAACAATTTGAAATGTGTAAATCATAGATTTTTAGGCTGCTACATAGTCAAACCATGCACATTCCTACAGAGGTTATAAATAATCTGTATTTAATTTGTTTTAAACCCATCATTATACCTTTCCCCTTTCTAAATGCCTACAAACACTGACAGTGCATTAGCTTATCAGGATCAGAACAATGTGAGTGATCTGGTACATTATAGTTATTGCTCCAAAACAAAGCAAGAGCTTTTGGTATCACTTGTAATTGGATGTCATTTTCTATTGTATTGAACAGCAAACTCTTGGATGAGGTCTCTTCAGTTCTGAATATAATGATATTGTTAGTTTAATGAGCTACAAATCATTTTTATTATAATTCCATTAAGATTAAGACCTCCTTTTCCAGTACAACGAATTGGTTCTACCAGAAACACAGTCTTGTGCAATTAAGTCAGAAGTGTATAAATCTGAGCACGATAAGCTGTGAACAATAATAGAAATTGTATTGCCTCTATAGACTCATTCTTATCTCAGCTGAAGCCATTTTCACAAATTTAGATGAGTGTGATGAAATCAATTGTTTTACTAATAAACTGGCATAATGGATTAAACATTTTATCCTTTGGTTATCACAGAATCTGGAACTTTAGTAAAGTGATTAAATAAAGCATATGTCCTCTTCTATTTCCTCAGATAAAGGAATTTTGTTTTAAACACAAATTTCAGAAGAGTTCCCAGCATATTAATACTGAGTTGAGCAGCAAAGGTTCTAACTTTTTACTAAGCAAAGTTTAACTGAGATGCTTTAAGTCAGTAGTTCTCAACTGGGGTGATTTTTGCATCCCATGGCCATTTGGAAATGTCTGAAGACTTTTATTTTTTTATTAACTGATATGTGTTTGTTGTCACAGCTGGGGATTGTGAGTAGTATCTAGAAATTAGGATGCTAAACATTTTATGATGTACAAGATAGCAAAGAATTATCCCACCCAAACTCTCAATAGTGCCAGAGTTGAGAAATGCTGCTTTAAACCAGTGACCATTAATCAAAACAAACTTTGAGAGGAAACTTGGATTGTTTCCTAAGACTTTTCAGCCACACAAAAAAAAAAAAAAAAACACGTATGCTTACTTCTTCTTGGTAAATAACATTTCAGAAATCAAGAGTTCCTAAATTCTATAAAAATCCACAAAGCATTCTTTTGATATAACTGCTTCTTACCAAAGCAGGCAATGTTCCCATCCAGTCCTATGTATTTTAGATCATATTTGGCAGCTTCATTTTCAATGGGCTCATTCTCTGATTTGTCGTCCATAGCAAATATGTCTTTTTGTCGGAATTCTGCGTTGTCATCAAAGTTTATCTTGGCATCAAAACAGACAACTAAATAAAGAAGAAAACAATCATACCTGAGTATCTCTTGAGGATCTATAAATTAAGTTCTTCAGGCTAGTAGACACAAGAGAAGGGAAAGTAAGTACAATCATTTTTTTTTTCTCTTGCCACAGGCAGGAGGGGCTGCTGTGGCTTCCTTGACCTTTAACTTCTAGGGATTGGTCCCTGTTGTCAAGGGACTTATATTCTAGTAAAGAGCATAGTAATTTGTATCTGTTGGTCTCATTTCAATAGAATAATATCAAAAGTTGGCATCAATCATTAAAAGTTACAGACTGGCACAGCTCCATAGATACAGCTTTGATTACTTATTTTTATTATACATTTTTAGTAGTTAACCACTAGTCATCAACTTTCTCTTCTATGCAAAGAGAGTCTAGGCAACAGTATTAATACTTTTGTCCTCTTTTGTCCTTTTTCTGACATAGTAAAGTGCAATTTTTATTGAATCAGTATCCTCTCTAATATTTCCAAAAGATTTAGTGGAAAGAATGCCAGGCTGGAATCACTCAATTTTTATTTGATCCTTAACTAACCTTGTAACATTTATTGAAACTAAAAATTGTATACACTTGACTCTTGAACAACATGGGTTCGAACTGCGAAGGCCCACTTATAGGTGGATTTTTATTCTCGAGATGTAAAGCCCCAGAAGGTCAAATTTTCACATACATGGGCTCTCTGCAGGGCCAACTGAAGGAACTGAGTATGAACAAAGTTTTGTATATTTGAGATTCCTGGAACTGATTTCCTGCATATACTAAGGGACAACTGTATATTTAAAATATACAACATCATGTTCTGACAGACATATAACACAGTGAAATGATTACTACACTGAAGCAAATTAACACATCTATCTTCTCATTTAGTTTTTGGTTTTTGTTTTTTAGTGTGTAGGGGAGAACACCTGAAATATATTCTTTTAGCAATTTCCAGCATACATTATTAACTCTGTAACCTTAATAAAATAACCTAGTTCTTCTCTGGGCCTTGGTTTTTGAATTGAAGAAAATGGGAATAACAATCCTTAAAACTAGGGCCATGTCCTTGATTTGTGCAGGACCATCTTATGGTGCTTCAGATCCAAGTTATAAGACATGAAAAGACCAAGAATGGTCAGTTACAATGCCAGGATGCCGGGCATTATTAGCGCAATTGTCTTCAGCTTCTGCTGCTGGTGGAAATCTCCTGGACCCAGCGAAACTCATTCTGTGACAGAGAAAGACTACAGGGAGCTTTCCTTGATTTACAGATGTACACATACAATCAGGGAGAGACTGCAGTGGAGAGGGTGGCATTATTGGTATCTGGGTTCTGACACCTTTTATTATCTCTCTTAGAGTAGAAATTAGTGTTCTGTGATGCCATGTCATGTCACCATAATGCTCTTTTATTTAACTTGGGATATTGATAGCCAGAAATCTTTGACTAATAATTTACAGATACTACCTATTCTTCTTCAGCATGGCTGACAGACAGCTGACTCTTGAAAGGGAAAAAACCACGGAGCATTTTTCACTCACTGAAAAGCAGTGGCTATAATCTGCTAATTTTACTTGATTCTTATGAAAATAAAACATTGTGGTATGTGGCATGCTGGCATTAGAGACCCTGGGTAGAAGGTTTTCTCCAAGGGTTTCCCTACCACAATATTCAAACACTTTGATACAAATCTGTGTAGACCGGCATATTTATATCTAAGAATACTTGTTATAAGTATAAATGCAGACCACACATGACTTAAAGCAGCACTGAGTGCTGACAAGAGAGAATCTTACATGGGAGTTAATGTCTGCTTAAATCATTAGTCTTATCCCAAAATGCCAAAATACTTTGTCTACACACTGTGAATAGTTGGAGTGAATGAGTAATTACTTTCCAGAATATTGAAATCCTAATGACGGAATCCTACAATTACCAAAGGATTTGGCCAATGTTCTCTGCTTGCTGCACTGGCATTTTTCTCAGCAGTTAATGACCAGTATAATAATCAATAGAAAAGCAACTTCATTCTTGGCTTTCCACTGGGTTTATAAGTACATTCTAATTAATTTATTAGTAATTTTAGTTCCTCCATTCCTTGATGGCAAGACTACTTATAACCGACACCTTCAAAATAAATGGGCAAAGGTTATCAAATTGACTTCCTAAGGGAAGAGTTTCAAATAAAGGAATTCTTGATCAAGATCAATAAACAAGTAAATCAAAATAGTTTCAAGCTGATCTTTGCTCCTTACAAAGACTACAGTTACAAGCTGCTTCAGAGAGAGAATAATTAATGGGTATGTATGCAAAGCTCAGAAGGCAATCCCAACTACATGCCTGCAAAGCTAGATTTTCAGAGGATGCTTTCCTGTGGTGGGACATTCTCTCCAGGAATCATCTTCACAGATCTTTGCAGTTAACCCAGAGCTTCAAAATGGTGATTATGGGATACAAGAAGTGTATATCTACAATGTTTCTGTGCCAATTGTTCGCTCTCTGTAGAGAAAACTAAACAACCTAACTGGATCATTGCAGCATGTATGTCTAAGTGTTTTGGGAAGTTAAAAGCACTACCTAAATATGAAGTAATTAAGAGAACTTAGGAGTTAAGAAAGGGGATCCAAAGTGAATTGTCATCTTCAAGACCTGAGTCTTTAGTGGGTAAGGGATGGAAAACTTTAAGGATGTATAGGGATTCTTTTAGACATACATTTGTTATGCCTGTTTTATATTTTAAAAGTAGTCTGTGATATTGTGATTTATAATAAAAAATATGTATTTTGGTCTTCATCCCTAATTCCTGGCATAGAGCTCTAAAACCCTTGTGATTTCCTAAGCAATAGGGGTTCTAGGAGAATGTTGTGTTCTAACATTTGGACTTTGACCCCGATTCCTGATGCAGAGCTCCCAATGCCTTGGGATTTTCTGGAAGATAAGAGAGTCTTTTGTTTTATTAAGATAAGTCTTGGTGGAGGCTTCTGTATGGGGCTGGTTGCCAGAAAGACCAAACTATGATTAGATGCTTGGAAATTTCAGCTCCACCTCCATTTTCCAGGGAGAATAATGGATCATCCCTATGTAATAAAGCCTCCATAAAAACTTCTTAACTTTGAGGTTACCAAACACAGGGAGGTGCTAGAGGTGGCTCACCTGTGGAGTGCAGGGAAGCTTGTCACCCCTTCATGCATATCCTGCCTTATTTACCTCTTCATCTAGCTATTCATTTGTATCATTTAAAATATCCTTTATGAAAAAATTAAAATATCCTTTATAATAAATCAGCAGTGGTAAGTAAAGTGCTTCCCTGTGTTCTGAGAGCCATTCTAGTAAATGATGGGACTCAAGAAGAAGTCCTCAGAATCCCCAATTTATAGCTGGTCCATGAGAAGTACCAGAGGCTTGGTCTTGCAAGTGACAGAGTCAGTCCCAGAAGACTGACTCTTTAACCTGTGGACTCTGACTCTAACTCCAGGTAGATAATGACAGAATTGAACTGCATTATAAGATACTTAGCTAGTGTCAGAGATTAGTCAGTGTGGGAAAAACTCATATATCTGGTCCCAGAAGTGTTCTTCTGTGTTGAGAGTTTGGTAGAGAAAAATGTTTGTTTTCCCTATTACACATAGTTCCAAACAAACCAAGTGCTTTCCTGTCTTACCATCTACAATGTTGAACCATGTAAATGCTTTTCCTTGAACTTGACCACTTAATGTAGACTGGCATCAAAAATACAGGGTATAAATGACAACTCTTGGCACTTCCTAGCCAGCTATCCCTCAGCATATTAACCTCTCTTAAACCCAGGCCTTGTCTATACAATGGGGATCAGAGTATGTTCTACCTTAGGTGTTGGTGGCAGGAGAGATTGTATGCAAAGCGCTTTGCTTCCTAGACAGCAGGTCCTCACAGGTTGTTAAATGACCGCACCACCTTATATGCACATGCTTTTTAATACTTAGAGCTTCCCATTATTTCAGCCCAGGCTACAGAACTCTCCTCTCTCTCTCACAGTAAAAATCACCTGTTCCTTTATAATCTGAAATTTCTGTTTAGAGCAAATCTAAGCAAATGTCTATCATAGTTTACATATGTACAGGTTACCCATGGTTTTCAATAAAAAGCTATCTTCTGAATAAATAAGAATTTTCCTAAAGGAAGGATATTAATAGTTGGAATTTTAGGCATCACAAATAGTAGGAAACAAGATTTTTAGATTAAAAGATAAGGGTAAGAGGCTGTTGGGGACCCTGAAATCATATCACACTTGCGGATAAGGCCAAGGCTAAAGATTGGTACAGGACATCGCCAAATGAGGATCTAAGCCAAGGGTAGCAAACTAAGGCCCTCAGGCCAGTCCTGTTTTTATGGATAACAGATTGGAACACAGCCACATTCATATTGCCTATGGCTGCCTTCGCAAGACAAACACAGAGGTGAGTAGTGTCAATAGAGACTGTAAGGCCCACAAACCCCCAAATATTTACTAACTGGTCCTTGACAGAAAAAGTTACCCAATCCTTGCTAAGTCAACTCTTACATTTGTATCCACTTGTCTTAACCAAGTCATAGATACACAGGTATCATATTTGATAGTGAAGGAGAAACTTAGAAAATGCGCATTCCATTAACATGAAAACCAAAAATAAATAAATAAATAAATAACAAAATAAACAAAAACCTGTGGCTGCACAAAAGGAGTAGATTAATCCTTGAATACTAACTGACTCTTACATGCTTATTTCCCCCTGTAGGACCCTTCTAAACGTATTTCTAGAACTGACGTGTTAAAAATGGATTGATGTCTATGTCAACAGCAGGGCAATAAAATAAACCTGCCTGCTCAAACCCATAACTTTCTCATTTAATAAAACAACAAACAATATAAAATGTATTTTCAGAGGTGCTGAGCTTGGTCCAGACATTAAGATTTTCAATGTCGGGAGGAGATCCAAGATGGCCGCTTAGGAGGAACTCGGGAATGCAGCTCCGAGAGAAAGCACAGAGGGTGAGTGGACGCCGTATTTCCAGACTGATTTTTACTGCCCACAGAACAGGAGATTCACACGCAGAGAAGCCACACGGGTCGCCAGCGCCGCTGGCGCCGCTGGCTTGAACGGCGCAGCCGCGGGGCCGGCACCCTGAGGCAACGGCTCACTGTATAAAGTGAGAGAGTCTGAGTCCCCTATAAGCCAGCAAGGGGAGCTGAAACGGGGAGCCAGGCCAGCGCCACGAATCTCAGAGCCGCGGCTTTAGCCAACGCAGCGGCTCCGGAGGCAGATCGGATGAGGCGGTGTCCCCTCTTACCCAGCAAGAAGACCTGAAACACAACTGAAACCGGGACGGTCCAGCTCTGTGGAGGAGGGGCGTTCTCCATAGGCACCCTGCTGTTCTGTACCAAGGCAATCCGCCACTACAGAGACTCCGTCACTACAGGGGCGGGCCAACATAGCGGAAGCAGTTCTAACTACACCCAGAAGTTCACACGGAAGCTGGGTGGAGCCCACAGCAGCTTAGCGAAGCCTCTGCAACCTGAGTGTGACTAGGCTGCCACCTTGTGGGCAGGGAAAACAGCAACCGCACAGGGGAACATCAGAAAACAGTAACTCCCTGGGACAGAACACCTCGGGGGAAGAGCAGGGGGTTTATGAGTTCTGCCACAGCAGACTTAAAATTACCAAAATCAGAAAGACAACAACTACAAAGTCAGCAGGTGGAAAAATCCACAAAGATGGGAAGAAACCAGCGCAAAAAGGATGAAAACACCCAAAACCAGAACACTTCTCCTCCTACAAGGGATCACAACTCCCCACCAGCAAGGGAACAAGACTGGACGGAGAATGAGTGTGATGAAATGACAGAATCAGCTTTCAGAAAGTGGATAATAAGAAACTTCCGTGAGCTAAAAGAACATGTTCTAACCCAATGCAAAGAAACTAAGAACCTTGAAAAAAGACTTGACGAAATGCTAACAAGAATGGACAACTTAGAGAGGAATATGAGCGAATTGATGGAGCTGAAAAACACAACACAAGAACTTCGTGAAGCATGCACAAGTTTCAACAGCCGAATTGACCAAGCAGAAGAAAGGATATCAGAGGTCGAAGATCAACTCAATGAAATAAAACGAGAAGGCAAGATTAGAGAAAACAGGGTAAAAAGGAATGAACAAAGTCAACAAGAAATATGGGACTATGTGAAAAGACCTAATCTACGTTTGATAGGTGTACCTGAATGTGACGAAGAGAATGCATCCAAGCTGGAAAATACTCTTCAGGATATTATCCAGGAAAACTTCCCCAACCTAACAAGGCAGGCCGAGATTCAAGTCCAGGAAATACAGAGAACACCACAAAGATACTCCTCTAGAAGAGCAACCCCAAGACACATAATCATCAGATTCACCAGGGTTGAAATGAAGGAGAAAATACTAAGGGCAGCCAGAGAGAAAGGTCGGGTTACCCACAAAGGGAAGCCCATCAGACTCACTGCAGATCTCTCAGCAGAAACCCTACAGACCAGAAGAGAGTGGGGGCCGATATTCAACATCCTTAAGGAAAAGAACTTTCAACCCAGAATTTCGTATCCAGCCAAACTAAGCTTCATAAGTGAAGGAAAAATAAAATCCTTTGTGAACAAGCAAGAACTCAGAGAGTTCATCACCACCAGACCAGCTCTACAAGAGCTCCTGAAGGAGGCACTACACATAGAAAAGAACAACCAGTACCAGCCACTCCAAAAACACACGAAAAGGTAAAGAGCATCAACACAATGAAGAATCTGCATCAACCAAAGGGCAAAACAGCCACCTAGCACCAAAATGACAGGATTGAATTCACACATAACAATATTAACCCTAAATGTAAACGGACTAAATGCCCCAATCAAAAGACACAGACTGGCAAATTGGATAAAAAGCCAAAACCCATCAGTGTGCTGTATCCAGGAAACCCATCTCGCATGCAAGGATACACAAAGGCTCAAAATAAAGGGATGGAGGAAGATTTACCAAGCAAATGGAGAGCAAAAAAAAGCAGGAGTTGCAATTCTCATCTCTGATAAAATAGACTTTAAAGCAACAAAGATCAAAAGAGACAAAGAAGGACATTACATAATGGTAAAAGGATCAATGCAGCAAGAAGAGCTAACGATCCTAAATATATATGCACCTAATACAGGAGCACCCAGATACATAAGGCAAGTTCTTAAAGACTTACAAAGAGACTTAGACTCCCACACAATAATAGTGGGAGACTTCAACACACCACTGTCAATATTAGACAGATCAACGAGACAGAAAATTAACAAGGATATCCAGGACTTGAACTCAGACCTGGAACAAGCAAACCTAATAGACATTTACAGAACTCTCCACCCCAAATCCACAGAATATACATTCTTCTCAGCACCACATCACACCTACTCTAAAATTGACCACATAATTGGAAGTAAATCACTCCTCAGCAAATGCAAAAGAACGGAAACCATAACAAACAGTCTCTCAGACCACAGTGCAATCAAGTTAGAACTCAGAATTCAGAAACCAACCCAGAACCGCACAGCCTCATGGAAAATGAACAACTTTCTCCTGAATGTTGACTGGATAAACAATGAAATGAAGGCAGAAATAAAGACGTTCTTCGAAACCAACGAGAATGAAGACACCACATACCAGAATCTCTGGGACACATTTAAAGCAGTCTCTAGAGGAAAATATATAGCAATAAGTGCCCACATGAGAAGAAAGGAGAGATCTAAAATTGACACCCTATCGTCAAAATTGAAAGAGCTAGAGGAGCAAGATCAAAAAAACTCAAAACCTAGCAGAAGACAAGAAATAACTAAGATCAAAGCAGAATTGAAGGAGATAGAGACACGAAAAACCCTTCAAAAAATCAATAAATCCAGGAGCTGGTTTTTTGAAAAGATCAACAAAATAGACAGACCACTAGCCAGACTAATAAAAAAGAAAAGAGAGAATAACCAAATAGATGCAATAAAAAATGACAAAGGCGATATCACCACAGATTCCACAGAAATTCAAACCATCATCAGAGATTATTACAAACAACTCTATGCACATAAATTAGAAAACCTGGAGGAAATGGATAAATTCCTGGACAGCTGCCTCCTGCCAAGCCTAAACCAGGAAGAAGTCGAAACCCTGAATAGACCAATAACAAGGTCTGAAGTCGAGGCAGCAATTAAGAGCCTACCACCCAAAAAAAGCCCAGGCCCAGATGGGTTCACAGCCGAATTCTACCAGACATACAAAGAGGAACTGATACCATTCCTACTGAAACTATTCCAAATAATCCAAAAAGAGGGAATCCTTCCCAAATCATTTTATGAGACCAACATCATCCTAATACCAAAACCTGGCAGAGACTCAACAAGAAAAGAAAACTACAGGCCAATATCCATGATGAACATAGATGCAAAAATCTTCAATAAAATAATGGCAAGCCGATTACAACAGCACATCAAAAAGCTTATCCACCATGATCAAGTAGGATTCATCCCGGGGATGCAAGGCTGGTTCAATATACGCAAGTCTATAAATGTAATTCACCACATAAACAGAACCAAAGACAAAAACCACATGATTATCTCAATCGATGCAGAGAAGGCCTTCGACAAAATTCAACAGCCCTTTATGCTAAAAACCCTCAATAAACTAGGTATCGATGGAACGTATCTCAAAATAATAAAAGCTATTTACGACAAACCGACAGCCAATATCATACTGAACGGGCAAAAACTGGAAGCATTCCCTTTGAAATCTGGCACTAGACAAGGATGCCCTCTCTCACCACTCCTATTCAATATAGTACTGGAAGTTCTAGCCAGAGCAATCAGGCAAGAAAAAGAAATAAAGGGTATTCAATTAGGAAAGGAGGAAGTCAAATTGTCTCTATTTGCAGACGACATGATTGTATATCTAGAAGACCCCCTCATCTCAGCCCAAAAGCTCCTGAAACTGATAAGCAACTTCAGCAAAGTCTCAGGATACAAAATCAATGTGCAAAAATCACAAGCGTTCCTATACACCAATAACAGACTTAAAGAGAGCCAAATCAAGAACGAACTGCCATTCACAATCGCTACAAAGAGAATAAAATACCTAGGAATACAACTAACAAGGAATGTAAAGGACCTCTTCAAGGAGAACTACAAATCACTGCTCAACGAAATAAGAGAGGACACAAACAGATGGAGAAACATTCCATGTTCATGGTTAGGAAGAATTAATATCGTGAAAATGGCCATACTGCCCAAAGTAATATACAGATTCAATGCTATCCCCATCAAGCTACCAATGACCTTCTTCACAGAACTGGAAAAAACCACCTTAAACTTCATATGGAACCAAAAGAGAGCCCGCATAGCCAAGTCAATTCTAAGCAAAAAGAACAAAGCAGGAGGCATCACACTACCAGACATCAAACTCTACTACAAGGCTACAGTAATCAAAACAGCATGGTACTGGTACCAAAACAGAGATATAGACCAATGGAACAGAACAGAGGCATCGGAGGCAACACAACATATCTACAACCACCTGATCTTTGACAAACCTGATAAAAACAAGCAATGGGGAAAGGATTCCCTGTTCAATAAGTGGTGTTGGGAAAACTGGCTAGCCATATGCAGAAAGCAGAAAATGGACCCCTTCCTGACACCTTACACTAAAATTGACTCCAGATGGATTAAAGACTTAAACATAAGACCTAACACCATAAAAACACTAGAAGGAAACCTAGGCAAAACCATTCAGGACATAGGCGTAGGCAAGGACTTCATGACCAAAACACCAAAAGCATTGGCAACAAAAGCCAAAATAGACAAATGGGACCTAATCAAACTCCACAGCTTCTGCACAGCAAAAGAAACAGTCAATAGAGTGAATCGGCAACCAACAGAATGGGAAAAAATTTTTGCAGCCTACCCATCTGACAAAGGGCTGATATCCAGAATTTACAACGAGCTAAAAAAGATTTACAAGAAAAAAACAAACAAGCCCATTCAAAAGTGGGCAAAGGACATGAACAGATACTTTACAAAAGAAGACATACATGAGGCCAACAAGCATATGAAAAAATGCTCATCATCACTGGCCATTAGAGAAATGCAAATCAAAACTACATTGAGATACCATCTCACACCAGTTAGAATGGCAATCATTAAAAAATCTGGAGACAACAGATGCTGGAGAGGATGTGGAGAAATAGGAACACTTTTACACTGTTGGTGGGAGTGTAAATTAGTTCAACCATTGTGGAAAACAGTGTGGCGATTCCTCAAGGACCTAGAAATAGAAATTCCATTTGACCCAGCAATCCCATTACTGGGCATATATCCAAAGGATTATAAATCGTTCTACTATAAGGACACATGCACACGAATGTTCATTGCAGCACAGTTTACAATAGCAAAGACCTGGAACCAACCCAAATGCCCATCGATGATAGACTGGACAGGAAAAATGTGGCACATATACACCATGGAATATTATGCAGCCATTAAAAACGAGGAGTTCGCGTCCTTTGTAGGGACATGGATGAACCTGGAAAACATCATTCTCAGCAAACTGACACAAGAACACAAAATCAAACACCACATGTTCTCACTCATAGGCGGGTGTTGAACAAGGAGAACACATGGACACAGGGAGGGGAGCACTATACATGGGGGTCTGTTGTGGGGGAGTGGGGGGGACAGCGGGGGGGGTGGGGAATTGGGGAGGGATAGCATGGGGAGAAATGCCAGATATGGGTGAAGGGGAGGAAGGCAGCAAATCACACTGCCATGTATGCACCTAAGCAACAACCTTGCATGTTTTTCACATGTACCCCAAAACCTAAAATGCAATAAAAAAAAAAAAAAAAAAAAAAAAAAAAAAAAAAAGATTTTCAATGTCACATTAATGAAACTTCAATTCCATAGAAAATTCATCTTGAACGAAGGCCATTCTGTATAGAAAGTGGGTGAAAAAAACATACCTATTAATATTTATAAAACAGTTTTCACCATCAAAAGCACATTGTTACATGCTTGATAGATTATACAAATGAATTTTCCTTCTGAACAAATATCAAAGAAAGCTGTGGTACTTATATGCATAAGGTGTTTTGTTGTTTTGTTTAGTGGTGTGAGATTCTGTGAGCTGCTAATTCAACAATCTCGATGGAAAACATGACTGGCACTTTGAGGCCTCTGACCCTAGAATTTTAACAGAGGAATGTGTCACAGAATTAAACAAAAGAAAAATACATTTCAGAGGGGAAACTTACACATAAAAGAAGCATAAAAACAGCAGGAAATAAGACTGTCATAATTAGTTTGGAAAATAATCTGTCTTCAAGCAATGTACTGTGTTTGATTTGTGATAAATAACCATAATGTGCTATTGAAACACGCCTTGCCAAAATGGCCTTAAAATGCTGATACTTTCAAATTAGTCCCACTTTCCATTAAATATTGATGTTCTGAGAGTTGTATACTTTTTGGAACTTTTTTTTAGTGGCTGTGAAAAGAGAAAATAGATATGGGGTGGGTAGGGGGGTTGGGGGAGGTAAAGA
Source organism: Aotus nancymaae (assembly GCF_030222135.1). Taxonomy (NCBI): domain Eukaryota; kingdom Metazoa; phylum Chordata; class Mammalia; order Primates; family Aotidae; genus Aotus; species Aotus nancymaae. The sequence continues at coordinate 1,628,977 of NW_026988460.1, forward strand.
ACTGAAAATGTTCTTGAAAATAGAGTCTTGTGTATAAAGAGAGAAACAGAGAAACACCCACCAACAACATGGGCACTTGCTAACAAGAAGCAACAGGGTGGTTATTTAGGGAAATCAATCTGAAGAAAGAAAGGAATTTGATGTGCCAGTTAACTATGGATAACCCGGCTTTAATTCTCAAGGAATCTTAGCCAGATAGTCACTGCTTCAAACTGGATCTCATTCCTTTGGTTCAGTGAATGAATTTCAGCTCCCAACTGATAAAGATGCCCTAATGTAGGAATTCTTAACTTCTAGACTATGGACAGATTAGGTGAGGTCATTCTCTGTGGACAGGGACCATCCTGCGCATTGTAGTTTGTTTAGTGTCATACATGCCAGTAGCACAGCCTCCAAGTTGTGGCAACTGAAAATGTTCCCTGGGGGACAAAATACCCAACCTTCCCACGGAGTACAATGTGCTTTAAAGACATCAGAGAAAGGAGTCTGTGTACAGATAGAGCTGGCTGAAAGTAGGAAGAAATCCCTGATTCTCTTCAGGCCTTATGCCAGTCCATACCTTAATACTTCCCTGTTATAGGAATAAAATAACTTTTTAACAAAAACAAAGCTAATATAGCTTTCTGTCATTAGCAACCATTATAATCCTAGCTAACAGTTACTAAACTATATTGTGGTTAGTAGTGTCAAATTATATTTTTTGAATCAGATTATTAATCATATGAAAAAAGAGTTCCTGGACTACAGTTCTTTCTCCACGTCAAAAATTCCCTATGAGTGACTTAGCAGCATAGATGTTATCAAGGCCACTGTTCTTCACACAACATTACTTGTTATGCAAATATATGAATGATAACCTGAATTCTAAAAAATAGCACTCACTGGCCAATGGTGGGCCAAAAAAATTTCCTAAAAAGAGGTGGTACAGGATGGGTACAGTGCTCACACCTGTAATCCCAGCACTTTCGGAGGCCAAGGCGGGCAGATCACCTGAAGTCAGGGTTCAAGACTAGCTTGGTCAATGTGGTGAAACCTTGTCTCTACTAAAAACACAAAAATTAGCTGCGGTGGTGGGCGCCTGTAATCCCAGCTACTCTGGAGGCTGAGACAGGAGAATCGCTTGAACTCAGGAGGCAGAGGGTGCAGTGAGCTGAGATTGCATCACTGCACCCCAGCCTGGACGACAGAGTAAGACCCCGTCTCAAAAACAACAACAACAAAAAGGTGGTACAATGTGATGCTGAGTTCCTTAAACTTCTAAATTTAAAGAACAATTATTAAATCAAAGTTTGAATGTGGAAATTTTAATGGGAAATGTTCTACTACTACTGATGCAAACAGAAATAACTAATACTCAGATTATAAATATTAAGATTATCAATACTGCTAAAATATAAATGACTGCTTTTACAGTTTCCAAATAAAAGATAGCTTTAGGGGATTGTGATAATGATGAAGATCAATTTGTACATTTGGTCATTAATCACCATTTCCTAACTGGGTTTAATTTGACTACTGCTCATTAGAGTTATAAACCAACATACTCATTTAATTGTGATTATAATTCAATTGCTGAACTTTTATGGTACAATGAACAAATTAATAGCTAAAGATAATTCTGCTCTTTAAAATATCACATAAGACACGTTTTAATGAACTGTATATAAAAAATGTTTTAAGATGATTCCCTTTAAAAAAAAAATCAAGACTCCTGCATTCTCTTAATAATTAAAAATCAAACTTCAGACTCATAACGTTTTATAAATACCCTGTAAAAAAATGGTTCCCAGCCAGGCACGGTGGTTCATGCCTGTAATCCCAGCACTTTGATTATCTGGTCCAGGCAGGCAGATTACGAGGTCAGGAGATCGAGACCATCCTGGTAGGGTGAAACCCTATCTCTACTAAAAACACACACACACACAAAAATTAGCTGGGAATGCCTGTAGTCCTAGCTACTTGGGAGGCTGAGGCGGGTGAATTGCTTGGAGATGGGAGAATCACTTGAACTCAGAAGGCAGAGTTTGCAGTGAGCCGAGATTGAGCCACTGCACTCCAGCCTGGCGCCTGGTGACAGAGCAAGACTCCGTCTCAAAAAAAGAAAAAAGAAAGAAAGAAAAGGAAAAGAAAAAAAAAATAAAGAAAAGGTTCCCACACCTTTGTTCCCTGCAGCCAGAACATAGCCTGTGACTGCTTCCCAAAGGGATGAATAAAAATTGTATTGTAGCCATTTTTATCCCACTCCATAGCTATAGCTGAATTTCCATTTTTCTTAATATGAAGCAACTAGGCTGCTTGTGTATACTAGTTTAAAAACAATACATGACCTTTAAGAACTTTTGTTAAACCTTTTCCTTCATTTCTTGGATTTAATTATCAACATGAATTTTGACTGTTATTCCCTGCCAAACTGGAGACTACTTCTAGGTCATGTTCATGAAAGCAAGTAATTAGTTTAAATGGGAAAAAGTAGAAAAGGTAGGTTGCTACAGTTGAGTCTGGAGTATCAGAATCAACATGCCTGCTGGACTCAGAGGGACATGGGTTCAAATCCCAGCTTCTGTAACTAGCGGCCCCTGGGAGAGTCACACTAGTTTTTCAATCCTCTATAAAATAGGGATAACAACTTTTTCAGGGTTGTGGTAAAGAATATGAAAGAATGTATGTATAAGTTTATCACAATGCCTGGCATATAAGCTCAAAAAACAGCATATTCCCCTTCCTTTCTTCTCTTTATGAAATATTCATGATTTTATGGCCATAGCAATTGAAAAAAAAATTTTATGAATACAGGTAGCTTGTTTATAAATGACCAAGCTCAGATTTCTATCGGATGGTCATTTGTATAAATCATGAAATATATTATTTTCAATGGCTTCCTAAGCATAAAGTCTTTGCTTGCTCTTGTCTGAAATCTATACCTTTCCTGGGCTACTCTGAGATTACCTGAGAAGAGGAATTTCATTTCATGAATGTTAAGGACTAGCCTCTTTTGTATCTGACACTGCATGCATACTCATATATGATCTCATCTTATTTTTACAACACTCTATGAGCTAGGCATCATTTTCACTACTTATTTGATTAAAAAAAAAAAAGACCTGAAACTTAGGTCGGCTAAGTAACATGCCTAGATCTGTAGCCAAAACATGGTAGATACAGAATTTATGTTTAGGCCTCTCTGGGTTCCAAGGAAATGATAATGTAGCTTCTCTGAGTCTAGCTACAGAATCTCTGAAATGTGCTAGGAAGAAAATACTGTCTCATCCACCTTGGCTCAAAAGTTGATGTGTTTACACATAATGATTCACCCCATTTACCAATTCAATGCAAAGTCCTATTTGCTGACTGTTACATGCCAGACAACATGCAATACACTGGAGGTGAAATGTACTAAAAAAGAAAGGATTCATGAAATTTATAGTCTATCCTATCCACCTGCTATTTCACTCTTTTGATAGCAAAAGCTTGTGAATGTGTGTGTGGAACCCCACCTTTCCCTCCACCACATACACATTTACATGCTTTTGCTATCAAATTAATAAGAACTTATAGAACATTGGCTGTATGCAAGAAACAGTGAAGTTGAGTGAGGTACTGAGATATAAAATAGTCATTTATACTCTACAAGTACCTGATGGATAGGAGAAACCTTCACCAATGCCACCTCCTCCTGCCTGAAGCAAAAACTACATCTAAGTAGAGTTCAACTCGGGGCCTTAGGGGCTTCACCAAGGTGATATAAATCCAGCCCAGAAGACAAGGTGAAATTATATACAGATTTAGGCAAACTAAAGATGTTCAAAAAGCTCCAGTTCCATAAAGGCACATGCATTCATTGTACTCAAGGGTGTGATTCCCATTTCTATACAAATCTTTACCTTAATCACAACAGCGATGCACCTAAAAAATAAGGTGGAAGGAAACAGGTGGATGGATGTTTCTTCTCTTTTATTATTATTATTATTATTATTATTATTATTATTGAAACAGGGTCTCAGTATGTTACTCAAGCTGGTCTCAAAGCCTTGGCACTTTCTTGGCCTCAAGTGATCCTCCTGCTTCGTCCTCCCAAAGTGCTGGGATTACAGGCACGAGCCACCGCACCAAGCCTGGATGTTCTTAAGTAAAACAACCAGTAGCTTCCTTAGAGGCTTGGAATTTGGCTACCAACAAACCTAAGTGCTGAAATGTTCAACTGTGTCATGGGAGCATTTGAAACTATGGCAGAAATTAAATTACTGAAAGGAATTAATGCAAAGCTGCTGCTATAGTCTTATGTGCAATTTAATTTACAGTTTGCGTAAATAATTACAATACATTCATTTGTTTTCTCTATTTTTTTTTTTTACCTTGTCCTTCTGGAGTTTCACCAAAGGGATTCACTTCCACCTGAGTAGCATCAATTTTCAGGAAGAGATTATACAGCTTCGTAATTTGATCTGCAGCCTAAATGCGATCAAGTGAAATAGAATTACACCAAAGCAGTAAAAGAAATTTTATTTTGCTGGATTAATGAAACCTTGAAAATATCAAGTTATGTTTTTATTTTCAGTTAGGTTTTCTGAAGGGAAAAACAGAAAAACATAATTATTTTAATTTCCGTTGCTATTCATTAAAAGAAATTGCTCAACTCTCCTCCAGACACCAGAAGAGACCATTATCAAGAAAACAAAATATTTTCAGTACAGCCTAAAATGTTGTTAATCTTTTTGTAAATTATCATGTCTCTATTAGCAGAGTTAAGCTGCAATATAAGCTACAATCATTAATACAAACAAGCTCCATTTAAGTAAAAGGTAAACATGATTTTGAGAGTTTATAATGACTAGGTTTTCCTTATTGTGCTGAAATAAAACAGTTATTATATTCATCAATCCAACCCATAATCTGTGAAACAACAATTACTGAGTGTCTAATGGAAATTGTTGCAAAACAGGAAGATGAAAGTGCTTAATAGTATAGTTACTGAACAGCACAGTTCGAACTGAAATAGTTTGTCCCAAAGGCATTAATGACAAAGATCAAGAATATCCAAGGTTGCCCTGTTATGCCCTGGCTTCATTTTTCTCACTCTGCTTGAAATTCACTCATTCATTCATTCTTTTCAACCAATATTTCTTCACTGCCTATGACATAGCAGGCTGGTATCCCATGAGCTGGGGCTTGAAATGAGAACATGAATGAGCCATCCCCCTGCCCTGGAAAGCTCCTGTCAGTAAGGAAAGGAGCATGTGATGCACAGAGCAAGGGGGTTGATCACGGCAAAGCATTAGGTATCAGTCTCATTTCTGGCTCCATTTTTCTCTTAAGCCACAGTTTTCCCATTGCCATATTTCACTCACTGTGCCAGCCTTACATTATTTGCAGCAGATCCATTTTCTGTTCCCCAACTCTACTCTGTATATGAGGGGAGCTGATGCTTACAGGTTGAGTTTTCTAGGTTCCTAGGTCAGCTGGTTTCTAGCTGGGGTCAGCCAGTGGGAAGCAGTGGTGAGAGATGGAGGTGGGAAGAAGGGAAAAGCCTCTCTTTCTATCAAGGCAGCATCTCTTCCTCTGGCTCTTGCTCCCACTGGAGAAACCCACCAGGGTTCTAGCTTCTGTATCCAAGGTCTAGTAAACACTGCTGCCTCATTTTTGTTCTTGGAACACGAAGATGGATATGCTCTAGATTGCCTTTCTGTCTACTCTTAAAGTATTCAGCTCTTGCAGCACCTATGAAACACATACCTAAAGTAAATACCCACTGGTGTAAATATTCCAAGTGGTTCCAGATTTGACTGAAGAACTATGGATTTAATTCATGCTATCTTAATGTATTTTGTGTCTACCTACAAATGTCTTTAAATTCAAATTTGAGGCCTAGTAGATATAAACAAAACCACACAATAAGTATGATTAAATGTTTTCAGTATTAAATATTTGTATGAGTAGATAATACATGTATATGATATGAAATTCCCAAAGTACATAAGGGTTTTCCCTGATTGTACCACTCAACCACACAGGCCCCCAGCAGTAGCCACCTCATCATTTTGTGCTTCATCTGAGAGATACTCTGTGCCTAAGAAGGTATGCATTCCTCCTTCATCTGTCTTAAAAAAGCAAACTTGTTTCTGTGCCTCATTTCTTTACCTAACAGATTTTTAGAGACACGTCATCAGCAACACAGGTAGATCAATAGTATCCTTTTAATTGACTACATAGTATCTTACTGTATTGATATACATTTCCTTTAACCTTTCACTTAAATAATGATCATTTGGATTGTTTCTAATAGGTTGACATTATAACACTGCCTTACTTGTCTCTGTACATTTAGCATACAGGTGATTAAAGATTTGTAGGATAAATTACCCAGAGTGAAGGAAAAAGGAGTGTAGGCATTTTAAAAACCAAAAGAGCCTGTTAAATTGTTCCTGACAGAAGCTGTCCCTAATTTTCACTCCTACGAAGTGAAAATTATCAGAGACATTGTTTTCCAACTTACAATCATTAGCCATTTGTATCTTTGCCAGTGTGTTAGGTGAAAAATGGTATCTCACTGATATGATCTGGCTCTGTGTCCCCACCCAAATCTCACCTTGAATTGTAATAATCCCCACAAGTCCTGGGAGGACCCAGTGAAAGGTAATTGATTCATGGTGACAGGATTTTCCCATGCTGTTCTCATGATAGTGAATAAATCTCAGGAGATCTGGTGGTTTTATAAAGGGCAGTTCCCCTGCACAAGCTCTCTTGACTGCCACCATGTAAGAAGTCCCTTTGTTCTTCCTTTGTTTTCCACCATGATTATGAGGCCTTCCCAACCATGTAGAACTATGAATCAATTAAACCTCTGTCCTTCATAAGTTACCCACTCTCAGGTATGTCTTTATTATCAGCATGAGAACAGACAAATACACTCACATACAGTTTTACTTTGAATTTATTTTATTATGAATGAGTTTGTGCAATATTCTGTGAGTTTAAGAGATACCTTATTCCTTTTTCTGTGAATTTTGCCTATTTTCCTGTTGAGATTTTGGTCTCATTAATCTATAGGAGGGGTGTGTGTGGGTGTGTGTGTATGTGTTTATAAGATGGTCTTGTTTTGTCACTTATACTGGAGTATACTGGCACAATCATGGCTCACTGTAGCCTTGAACTCCTGGGCTAAGATGATCCTCCCACCTCACCCTACCAAATAGCTGGACTACAGGCACATGCAACTATGCTCAGCTAATTTTTTATTTTAAATTTTTCTTGAGATGGGGGTCTCACTGTGTTACTCAGGCTGGTCTTGAAATCCCGGTCTCAAGCAATCCTCTTGCCTCAGCCTTGCAAAATATTGGCATTATGGGTATGAGAAACTGTGCCCAGCCTATAGGACATATTTTTACACGAAGGAAATTAGCTCCTTCTGTCATGTAAACTACAAATATTTTTTCCCTTTTAACATTTACCTACTAAACATGTTTTCTCTACTTTTGCCACATGGAAATTTTATAATAATGCCATTCTTTTTTTTTTTTTTGAGATGGAGTTTCGCTCTTGTTACCCAGGCTGGAGTGCAATGGCGTGATCTCGGCTCACCGCAACCTCCGCCTCCTGGGTTCAGGCAATTCTCCTGCCTCAGCCTCCTGAGTAGCTGGGATTACAGGCACGTGCCACCATGCCCAGCTAATTTTTTGTATTTTTAGTAGAGACGGGGTTTCACCATGTTGACCAGGATGTTCTCAATCTCTTGACCTCGTGATCCACCCACCTCGGCCTCCCAAAGTGCTGGGATTACAGGTGTGAGCCACCGCGCCCGGCCCAATAATGCCATTCTTATATGGCTTCTGGCTTTGTGTCAGACTTTTAAAAGGCTAAACCCATTCTGAGGTTTTTTTTTTTTTGAGATGGAGTCTCACTCTGTCATCCAGGCTGGAGTGCAGTGACGTGATATAGGCTCATTGAAACCCCCACCTCCCTGAGAGTATTTTTTAAAATTCTCCCATTATTTTTTCTAGTATTCTTTATCATTTCCTTTAATGTTTCCATTTTTTAAATCCAAATAAAATTTAACTTAAAGTGTGAAGCCAGCAAATACTTCACTGCTGAATATCTTTTGTATTTTGGGCGGTTTTCTAGGTCATCAATGGGAGCTTGCAATGTGAGTTGGACAGGGCATCCTATGTATCCTGGGTACCTTGGCATCCACTGTAGTGATACAATCTCTGCAGGGTCAACACTCTATAAATATTGGTTGAATTAAAGATTAATTTAATTCTAAGGGGGGACTAGATAATAGAAATAACTTCTGGGTACATAGATATATATAATCTTATCCATCTACTTCAAAACTTCCTTTTTAAAAAATTGTGATAAAATACACAAAACATAAAATTCACCATATCTCAACCATTGTGGAACCAATCTCTAGAATTTCTTCATCTTCCCTCAAACTCTGTATCACTAAACAAACTCCCATTCTCCTCTTCCCACTGCCTCTGCCAATATCATTCTACTTTGTGTCTATAAATTTGACTATTCTAGACGGCATCTCTGTCTCTCCCTCTCTATCTCTCCATACACATACACACACACACACACACACACACCCCTCCATATATATAGATATGTATGTATAGATATATAGATAGCAGATATATATATATACACACTAGAGATATCTATCTATATATACACATACATAAAATAAAAGTTATGCATATAAACATATACTAGATACCTGTGGAACCATACGGTGTTTGTCTTTTTGTGACTGGCTTATTTCACTTAGCACAATGTCCTCAAGCCCCATCCATACTGTAGCATATGTCAGAATCTTCTTTTACAAGGCTCAATAAAGTTCCATTATAGTATATACTACATTTTGTTTATCCATTCATCCACAGATGTACACTTAAATTGTTTCAGAACTTCTTAAGCCTATACCAACTTTGCTTAGTATAAAGCCTGAATTTTCTGCACATTAATGCCACTGTAATTTATACATTAGTATAGCATTCTGGGGATATTTTCTGTTTTAATTTTCAGTGTTATACAAAGACACACTATAATTTTTTGAGCAAGACTAAAATATAATTTGACTTGGAGACATCTCCAAATCAAGCTGGTTCTCCCTTGTAGATCTTACAATGACAAACCCTTGTATGATGTCTTATTCCAGAGGCTATACACTACATGGTTAGAAGGACTAGGCAGACAGAATGTGTAAATGTGACCAAGTGTAACAGGGAGTGGCATGGCATGTGGCAAGTTAAGATTCGCTTTCCTGCTTTCTACATGGGTTAAATGTTAAAAAATAAGCACAGGTCAAAAAGAACATTCTCCTGGTCAACTTGCAGTCAGTCGCTTACTACTGCCATCTACTTTCTCAGTTTATAACCACTCGGCACAAAAAGTTTTTCTGCACTTTTGCCACCAACTAATGTTATTTTAAGTTTGTCTGTTAAGCAATTTTTAAAAATTGAAATTCGTAAAATCAAATATAAATACATGAAAACCTGACAAGTTTATAAGATTCTTTAAAAATGTCTCAACAGGAGCATAAAGACAAAGGGCCTCAGAACTGTGCAGGCACAGTTATGCACTGGGTTGCCAAGATGTTGTTTACGAAGTCATTGTACCTGGCCACTCCACCCTTGACCCTCAACCCAGCTGAATATGACATATCCCCGGAAACCCAGTGGGCACAAGCCAAGTGGTTGGCTATAAGAGCCCAGCTGAAACGGGAGTACTTGCTTCAGTACAATGACCCTAACAGCTGACAGCTCATTGAAGACCCTGCCTTGATTTGTTGGACCTATGCAAGATCAGCAAATGTCTATCCTAATTTCACACCTACTCCTAAAAACCCACGCTTGGGACCTCTGTGTGGAATTAGGCACTTCTTCTTCTGGTATTATGTTTTCAAAACTAAGAGGACTAGGAAAGGAAAACTTATCCAGGAAGGAAAATTGGATCAAACATTTAACATCTGCCAATGATGACTATATTATTCTTGCTGAAATAAATAATCTATTAATTTTAAAAAAGCCTCAACAGGTTAAGAATTTTACATATTTTTCTTGCATTCCAGACATTACCATCAATATTCACATATAGCTCTCAAATCAAGCCAGAAGTACAAACCACTTCAAAAGGTGTTTGCGATCTTGCACTGACTTGGACCATCAGATTTTTCCATCAGCCTAAAACCTAGAGGCACATGTTGACAATTCATGGCACCCACGTTTTCAGAAATGAACAGTACAGATGATAACTAAGACACACTTGAAAAACTTGTAAGTTTCAGTCATATAATTGTCTGCCCCCCCCGCCCCCCACCCCGGCCACACCATCCTCAGTTTTTCTTTCTGTGGTTTTAGTTACCCACGGACTACTATGGTCCAAGTTATCAAATGGAAAGGACAAAATTATGGAATAAAATCCTCGGATGGAACACAGTATTAAAGTCACTCAAGGATTACGACCTCTACAGCAACACTTTGATGAGTTAAAAAGAAAGAGACAAAACTTCTAATTATGATGTTCTTCTAAAAGGTTGTGGTGAAAAACCTTCAACTATCCAGGATTCCCAACCACTGACATCATCTGTTCCTGACATCCAGCCACTGACACCTGTGGCTTGATGATCCAGGATCATCCAAAGTAGATGTCGCTCCTGAAGTACTGCCAGGAGGTCATGAGTAGCCCAAAGCTACGCCACAATGCACATATCATTCACCCTACGTCTTACCAAGTAGACATTGTATCATCTGACATCATCACAAGAAGGATGAATACAGTATAATGAGGTATTTTGAGAAAGAGACCATATTCACATCACTTTTATTATACTTTATTGCTATTGTTCTATTTTACTGTTGTTGTTAATATCTTACTGTACCTAATTTGTAAGTTAAACTTTATCCTAGGTATAGATATCCAGAAAAAAAAGAGTATATATAGGGTTTGGTAGTAGGTAAGCTTCAGGCATCCACTGGAGGTCTTGGAACATATCCTCCACAGATAAGGGGGACTTACTATATTAAGCTTCCCTATGTCTTAACATTTTTCAACAAATTCTCACAAAAATAGACTTTAGTTGGGAACAAATACTTGATAGTTTTCATGTAAAGTAAAATATCATGTTTATTTTTGTTGTGTCTAATATTAATCACATTTTAGAGACAACAGGCATGAGTCACAGAAAAGATATTAATCATTTTACAAGACTGTCATTTTATACGGTATTCAACTATGAGTGAGGTACCTCCAAATGCCTAAACTACATCCCAGATGAAAATTAAGTAACTTTCAACGTCACATTGAATCTAAGCCACCTCTAAGATACTATTTCTTTAGGAAAAGATCATTGATTGATGATTGTTTAAATGTTTCCCTTCTCCACTGACCCATCTGTTCATTGTAGACTGGCTCTCAATGTAGAACATTTCACTAATCCCACAGCTTGAGCAAGCACCATAAAGCAGAGATTCTCAAGCCTGCAACTCCAGTACAAAGCTTTCCCTGGGACCCCAAGCCATATATTCCTTCTACTGTAGAAACATACTCAGTTGTCCCTAGATGAACAGCTTCCAACATGACTACAGCTGAGTTCTCTCTCTCTCTGTCTCTCTCTCTCTTCCCCCCAATCCACCCTTTCACATTTCTTTATCCACTCCTCTTCCTGTACTCTCTCAGCCAGCAGGCAGATGTCTACTGGTCTGTGAGCCTCTGAATCCTGTACTCTCTCAGACAGCAGGCAGATGTCTACTGGTCTGTGAGCCTCTGAAGAAATGGTTGTTTTTCATTGTCTCTGCTCCCCAAGGCACACCAGACTGAGCAGCACCCAATCAGTGCTTATCCCAAGTTGCTGAGAAAATGAAGATTTAAAGCTTTCATGGAATTAGCAGTGAAGAAAGAAATAAATAACAGATTTAAAACATTTTATTTCCTTTCCTCAATAAATTAAGTCAAAGGTATACTGACAATATGGCCACTTACTGATCCCTGAGTTCTCACGTGTGCATCTTCCTTCCATAGGTTAACTCATTTAAAACCTAGAGTGTTTCAGGTACTAGGAAAACACCAGTAAGCCATTTAAGAGCTATAAATAAATCTTAATTTTCTCTTATAATATGTAGTGAGGGGGCAGTATCCTGTGATGTACATTATACTGTTATTAACTTCTCTAGAATTCTCTATTACATTCACCTCTTGAACTTTTAAATATGTGGTCAGCAGATTTTGCCCATTCCAGATTTATTTTGCTGCCATGAAAAGCCACCTTTTGCTGACTCCCTAGGAACCTCTTCAAAGTGGACACAAAGATGTGTTGTTTCACCTAGTCATGTACATGACAAATGTTTCTTGAGGAATAAAAACAGATGCCAAGCACTTTGCCAGCTGCTGGTAACACGGATGAGAGGAGAATGGACAAAGTCCCTGCTGTGGTAAAGATTAGGATCTAGCAAAGGTGATTGCAAATAAATAAGAGAAATACAGATGTCCAAAGTGATGTGGAGGAGGGAGACAGAGTCACTGCGCACACTCTGGAGCTGACTGCTGGACAGGGCAGCTAGACCACAGTGGCTGTACAGGAGACGGGCTTTTGGTGACCACCACTGCCACAGGAGAAGCCCTTTAATAAATGTCAAGTGAATGGCTAATGTAGCTGGTATCCTCATTTTCAGGAGATGAAACCAATGACTGTAGCACAAATTCAGGAATCTTCCAGTATCTTCCTTTAGACAGATCACTATCCTGGCATCTCTTTGCTAGTCTCATAAATGGCAATTAGTTCCTCTAATTGTCCACTGAATCATGGCCCTTTCTCTGTCATCCTGAGGTCTGGTCCCAGATGACCCTGTTTCATTCTACCATCTTCAATCTTTTGCTTTCAAAGTGAGCCTTTACCCTTTTTCAAATAAGCGGTTTCCCTTCATTTAAGCATATATATTTTTAAAACCTTATTCTGCTTTACCCCTCTTTGACTTGCCTACTGTTACCATAAAACTTCCAGAGAGACAGTCAATCAAAAGAAAAAGAAAACACAGGAAGAAAAGAGTGCATCATCTACTGTCTTATGGGAATAGTGCTGCCCAACCAAATTAAAGGACATACTCTATAACCTCTTCATAAAGCCCCAGGCCAGAGAACATATACACATGCACACATGCACACAATCTAGGGTCATTAAGGTAGCCTTTCTGAGTAATAGAGGAAGGAAAAAGTAAGTTCATCTGATTTCGCTGTGGCACTAGGAAGCTTGCGCCGCTAGACACATAATTAGGTGCACAGGGTGGACCCAAAGGCAGAGCAGGGCACAATGCTCAAGACAGATTCTGTCCCTCAACAGCTCTGAGGCCAATGTTTTGTTCTTTGAATCTAAGGGATATTATTACAAAATTGGCGTATTTTAAGTTGTTCTCTTTATGTCATCAATATTCATTTCGAATGCCCATTAGCTATGAAAGAACAGTAATTAGCTAAATAACATGTATTATCAATACCAATAAGAATGGGCCTTTATGGAGCACTATAATAAGGACTTTCACACATTATTTTACTGAATCCCCACAATAAGCTCTCAGGAGTTGTCATCATTCCCATTCTACAGATGATGAAACTAAAGTTCGAATGAGCTGAATCACACACCTGCCAGTGCTATGTACCAGCAATGCTACAGAAAAAATAGAGATTACGATCCATCATAAAGTGCATGTGTCCACATGCAATACACATGCAGACACATACCAAAATACATTAAAAGACACATCATAAACATCCTCTTTTAAAACATCAGGGAAATATTTTTCTTCATCATAAACAGCTGGAGGAAAAAAATCATAAAACAATAAATAATCCTGTTTCCTGGTAATCACAGAAACTAGAGGCAATTAAGCAAGTTCCCAAATGTTTTCTGAAACAAGTCAGAAACACCATCCCCCAATGGCTTATATACCTGGCTTTTCAAAGGCCCAACAAAGCCTAGATTTTCTGCCATCCGCTGAGCTTGGCTGTCCTTTATTCCTTCAAAAATGTCAATTTGCTCCTAGTAAAAATAAATCAAATAAACAAAATTCAGACAGTGAACTAAGAAGATTTACAACCTCAAAAGAAAATGCTTAGTATTTATTTGCAAATGAGTAATTAAAGCATGGCACCTATCCAGAGATCTCTGAGCAGGGCTCCCACAGATGCCTGTAGGGTATGTTTTAATTAGCAGACCATCTATAAAACAGCCCTTCCAAAAACTATATAATTCTTCATGGTGGCATGCTGACAAGAAGATCTGATGCCAGTTTTCACTTTTAATTACTATACAGATGGCATTGACGAATATTTAGTCAGTTAATTTTTATGACATCTTTTGGAAGGCTTCCAAAGTAAGGTTTTCCTGCCTAATATCAGTTAAGTTTAAAGCATGTCATAGATAGGTTAAATATTACCTTATGATTTAAACACTCTATTGGTGATAATTCTTACTGATATCTTACCTCTACAAAATGCTATTGTCTCAAAGACACTGAGCACTGTTCATATACATTATTTCATGCATCCTCTTAACAAATGGAATGGCTTGATTTAAATAATGTGAACTTGGAAAATAACTAGGTGTTATTGGTAAGTCTGCATATAAACTCTCAATTCAATTTCCAGGGTAATTAACTTAAATATGTAACACTGGTAAAAATATTTTAAAACCAATCACTGAAGTATGAGTACAGCAGGTCTGCAAATAACGTTACTTCATTCAAAGTTATTTTGTTATAATGTTGAGAGAAAAAAAAATAATCAATTCCTAGCCAAGACCACTGTCTGTGTGAAGTCTACACATTCTACCCTTGTCTGAGTACGTTTTCTCTGGGTCCCCTGGTTTACTCCCACATCCCAAATCTGTACACGTCAAGTGAACTGGCATGTCTACACAGTCCCAGTCTGAGTGGGTGTGGGTGTGCTGTGTGAGTGTGCTCTGAAATGAGATGGTGTCTCGTCCAGGGTGGGTTCTATCCTTGCACCCTGTGCTCTGGCCACCAGAGACCCTGAGCTGGAATAATTGGATAAATAATGATCTTATTTGTTTTTATGAAATCTTTCTGAAATGTTTACATGGCTCCTATTTATTTTAATGTGTAACATTAGAAATGTGTTGATCTTTACTTAGGAGTTGGGTGATGTTTTTGTGAGCATAAATATGCCATAGGAACTTAATTCTTGTTTATATCAATTAGCCTATGTATGGTAACACTGGTTTCCTTATACACCGTTTCCGTTCAAGTCACAATTTCCAAGAGCCTGTTGAGGATGCTAAGTGAGTGTGTATTGTACATTATTTAAACAAAGAGATTTTAAAAAATAAACTCTCCCCTTTTCAAAGGGAAACAAAATATCATTTTCTAAAAGAAATAATGAATGTTTCTGGTGGAAAATTTTAATGTAATTTTGACCCCAAGAACCCAGATTAAAAACTTGAATTTTAGTTCTGAAAAGTTATGTTGTTCTCCTTACAGCTGAGGTAGGTTAAGAAGCACTTGATATACATCATCTTATTTAATCTTTATAATCTTACAGGATAGAAATCACCCCATGTTCATCTTACTGATTTAAAAAGTGAGGTTTAGAGACTTCGAGAAACTTGCACTCTGATTAAATTTGACCTCCGATCTATGACTTGAAACTAAGCTTAATATCAATAAATGAGTCAAAATTTCAAGGATTGAAAGAAACAGACAGAATCTGGACTTCATAAAGATCCTAGTTTACATCAACAGTACTGAGAGACCTCAAGGCAGTGTCTAGTTCACATCTGCTAAAAGAGAATTCATTCATCTCCTAGAAGAGAATTTCTAGATCATATATAATATAAAATGAAAGAGAGTTAACCATGAGAAATGAAAATACAGCAGTCCTCTCCCATTGGTTAATTCTTGAGGAAGATTGGATGGAAAGAATTCAGGGAGGAAGAAAAGGCAGGAAGAAGGAAAGAAGGAAGATTGGGGAAAGCAAAGATAAAAAGTCCTTGAACACTGAATACCTTGATTCCACCCAACTTTCAACTGGATACCTAGAAAGAGAAAGGGCTCAATATCTTCATACCTTAAATTGTAGAGACAGATTTACTGCTCCTGGCCTTAGACTCCACATTAAACATTTAACAGCTTCTACAATAACAATCAATTAATAGAGGGTAGCCAGGAATTTAAACATACCTTAAAAATGAGCTCTGGATTTGAAGCAGCCACCTCTTCAATGTCGACGCCCCCCTGCGGGCTGCCCACCAAGACTGGGCCATTGCAGGACCGGTCCATCAGAATTGCTAGGTAGGTTTCTCTGGAAATGTCCAAGGCTTCAGCAACCATCACCTACCACATTAGTGGGAAAGTCAAATTAATTCAGCATTAAGCTGATTTCTACTTGGAAATCTATACGAACTTGCTACACGAATCAAACGGCTTCATTTTCAGGCTCCTAAAGCCCAGGGAGTCAGTTTGCAGAGATTTGAGAGTTCTGCTCTCATGCTCACAATGCCCATTTTTACCTCCTTAATTGATCCTGTTAACTTGTCCCAGTGACAGGTACTTGGTTTGCCTCAAGGAACTTTCCCACTTTAATCTTTTTTTTTTCCTTCCTCAAGAAACTGTGCGGCTTAAGAAATACTCCAGGGAAGTGGCTGTTATTTTAATTTGAGATATTAACATACATACATATATATATTACTACACTGACTTTTCTCAGATTTCACTGGTGGAAAACCAAGTATGATTGCCACAGAAGGATTCTTTTACGGTGTGTCTGATACTTCATATGTTTGTAAGTTTCTCTCTCTTTGATCACTATATTCCATTTTATATTTTCTTTTAATTTACAAATAGAATACTTGTTTGTTCAAAAATAGTGCAAATGACACCAAACATATTGGAGAAAATAAAGCAGCCCCCTGCTCTACACCTCTACCTCAAACAAACCGCTCGGGCCCCAGAAGTCAGGGCAGGTAATGAGCCTACCAGGAACTTTTGTGATAACAAAAAAAAGTACCCGTCCCTCTGGGAGGATGTGGTCACTTGCCAGGACCATGACTGGGCAAGGGACAAGTGGAATGTTAGAATGTCATTCAATTCCACAAGTAAGAGGGGACTCACTGCCTCAGGCAGGTGTCTTTTTGCTCTGTAAAACTTGAACGGCATGTAATAGCCCTACCAAGAAAAACCACTGCTAACATTCTGGACCTTTTCTATGTATCTGCAAGCATTGCAGTAATGGAATCATCCTACATGTGGAAGCATATTATATACGATGCCTGTCTTTCTTTTTTTTTTTTTTCAATCTTTTTTTTTTTTTAGACAGAGTCTCACTCCATCACCCAGGCTGGAGGGCAGTGGCACAATCTCAGCTGACTACAACCTCTGCCTCCCTGAAACCTCTGCTTCCCAGGTTCAAGCGATTCTCATGTCTCAGCCTCCCAAGTAGCTGGCCTTAGAGGTGCCTGCCACCATGCTTGGCTAATTTTTATATTTTCAGTAGAGATGGGGATTCACCATTTGGCCAGGATGGTCTTGAACTCCTGACCTCAAGTGATCTACCTGCCTTGGCCTACCAAAGTGCTGGGATTACAGACATAAGCCACACGTCTGACCTCTTTCTTAAAATCTTAATACTACAACTTAAATGTCTTTCTAAGGCCTCTCTTCCTTGTGATTACACGATACTTACATGACAATATGTATTTAACCATGTTCTCGCTGTTTTTTTTTGTTTTTGTTTTTAAGACAGGGTCTTGCAATGTCGCTCTCAGGCTGGAGTGCAATGGCACAACCGTGGCTCAACTGCAGCCTCAACCTCCCAGGCTCAAACGATCCTCTCACCTCAGCCTCCTGAGTAGCTGAAACTATAGGCATGCATCTCCATAGGCATCTAATTTTTGCTTTATTTTTTGTAGATATGGGGTCTTGCTATGTTACACTTGCTGGCTTCAAACTCCTGGACTCAAGCAATACACTCACTTCAGCCTCCCAAAGTGTTAGGATTACAGGCATGAGCCACAATGCCTGGCCTGCTGACAGACATTTACGTGAAATTCAATTTTCCTAAAATGCTACTTTAGAGAGTATTTTTATACATATATCTTTGTTCATTTCTTTTAGTAACCCTGTGAATAAGGATCCTAAATGTGAAATGCCTAGGTTTTAAACTGTGAATATTTAAAATTTCGGTAAGTACTTTCAAAGTGCCCTTGAGAGAGGTTGTTCCAACTTACACACCTAATAAGAACAATGAAAGATGTCTTAGATGTTTAAAGAACATAAAACAATCCCATAAATAATCAGTAATAGATGTGAAAATAATGAAAGCACTTACATTGCTTTTCTTACAAGTAGTTGAGTAATGGGTTCTACTTAAAAAGTTACAGATTAAGTAGCATTAGATTTTAGCTACTCAGATACCACAAAAACACTGTTTTAGGTCACATGAAATGGGATAAATATATGATGATCTAAAAAGCCATAATGCAATGAATACAGAACTCCTCTTTTTCAAACTTTTGTTGAATTTACCATTAGTTAAAAATAAAATATACAAGTCTTTATATTGATTTGTTTTATCAGAAATGGAAGCTCATGAGTATATAAAAACTATTTCTCAGCACACAATTTTAGAATTAGCACAGAACCATTCTGATTTGAAGTTGGTTGTCCTCACCAACAATGGCGGTCAAACCATCAGCTAGTACCTAATTCTCTTAGCCTTCAGGTTGCCTAAAACCATCAATTCTTTCAGATTGAGGAGTAGGAGAATGCTTGAAGCAAAAATACTTAGTCCTATTCTTTCCTTATAAAATACAGTAACAACTTGTCGCTTATAGTTTGCCTTTCTAGGCATCAACATTAATACAAACATTTTAAGAAATTAAGATAATCATTTCTTGTAAAAGTTTCTCTAGAAGGAGAGAGAGTGGTTTTAAAAACTTTGGCACAAAATACAAACTGAGGAATGTGTTTTGTTTATGCTTTCAGGTCTTTGGTCTTAATACTGCTCATTTTCTAATACAGAGTTAGTCTAGTGAATAATACTTAATGACTTTCAGTAGTTATTCTTAGAAGCAACACAAAATTATAACTTTTTAGGATAAGTGTCATTCAAGAGTCCTATTCTTAATCTTCAAAAATGTTGACAGATGTGCTCTGTATTCCACCAAATTTCTATTTGTGAAGCCCAGCTGCTGTCTGGAACAACTCTTGCTTTGTAGGAATAATGTGTGACTCTTTAAGAAAATGTTACCAGGAAAATAATTATCAAGAGATAATTCAAGAAATTTTATACAACAAAGACCAGTTTGTTGACGTCGTCATGTCTTCCAAATGACCCAGGATGTCAGAGTATTTCAGGAAGGGTTATAGAGTGATCTAAATGGATTCCACAAACACTCATCCCTGAGCAACTCTATTAGATACATTTCAAAAAAGCTTCATCTGTGAGTTACACAAAGAATATGTTGTTGACACATCATCTTTGCGGAGTCCACCAGTAGAGAAAGTTAAAATTGACCTATCTACCACTGAATCTGCTTTCTTAAAAATACCATTCTACTTGAATTGTGGTCAAGAGATGAATGTTAGTGTACAAACTATTTGTAACACACCCATGAACAGAGAAGATGAAATGTACATTTTCAAATTTTAAATTCATTACAGAGCAGTAAACACTACCAGTATTGAATGCGGGACTGCATGATGAGTAGCACTGTCTCATGGCCCTAGTACTAGCCCCAGGAACACAGAACACATTGGCACAGACTTAGAAAACAATTATCTGATATGTATAAATGTGTGTACGTGTTTAAATAGCTTCTCAAATAAATTTAGATTCAAAAGATTCTATAATCTTGGGACTTCCGCTTCTGAGAAGACGGAATAGACATATTTTTCCCTATTCTTCCTGCTAAGTACAAATAAAAACCTTGGACATATATATACATAAAACTTAAGGTGACTCTGAAAGTTATAGAGAAAACGAGAGACTAGCTAAAGAGCTTGAGGTCCAAGGAAGGGCATGGTAGTGAGTCACCTGTGTTTTCTTTGGCCTCATAAATCTCAGTCAGGGTGTCAGGTGCTAGAGAAGCCAGCAATCCAGAAACAATAGGCAGAGACAAATACGCTAACATTAACAATAGCTGGTGAGCTAAAAAAATAAAATTGCAAAAAAGTCTCACAATGTTTAAGGAAGTTTACCAACTTGTTTTGGGCCACTTTCCAAGCCATCATGGGATGCATGTGGCCTGTAGACCATGGGTTGGACAAGCTTGCACTAATCCATTCATGAGGGCAGAGACTTCATGACTAATTACTTCCCAAAAGGCTTTACCCCTTAATGCCAGCCAAATGGGGATTAAATTTCAACATGCATTTTGGAGGGGACATACAGACCATAGCATCCATGAACAGATAATTCACCAACGACAATCTACAGATGGCAAATAAGCACATAAAAAGATGTTCAACATCTTTAACCATTAGGGAAATGCAAATTAAAATCACAGTGAACTATAAGTACACACCCATCACAATGGCTAAAATAGTATCACCACCACCAAATGTGGGCTAGAATGTGGAGAACCCTGACTTACACAGTGCTGATGGCAATGTAAAATGAAACAGCCACACTGGAAAACATCTGTCAGTTTCTTAAAAAAACTAATCATACAACTTCCATATAATCCAACAATTATTCCCCAAAATGAAGATTTATATTCATACCAAAAACCTGTTCATGAATGTCTAGAGCAGCTTTATTTGTAATAGCCCAAAACGAACCAACCCAGATATCTTTCAACAGATGATGGTTAAACAAACTGTGGTAGGTACATCCATATCATAGATTGCTACACAGCCAGAAAAAAGGACTGCAATGTGATTCTATGCATGATATGCCTGTATCAAAACATCTCATGTACCCATAAATAGATATACCTATGTACCCACAAAAGTTAACAAAAGAAAATGAACTAAATGCTGATAAATACAATTCAGAGTTTTCCACAAAACTTTCCCTGAAAAGTAAAAACAGGATGTAACCACTGTAGTGTCCTGCAGCATGGTGCACTGGTAGGGACCACTGATCTGTGATGCTATGTCAATGGAGCAGATAGTTGCCAACCCAAAATGTGGGACCCTAATTCGCTCTTAGGACAGGACCTTCTAACCACGGATGCTTTTCAGTGCTAACACATGTGATCAGTGTAGTTGTATAGGAATTTAATGTTTAGCTATAGCTATTTTGAAATTTTAACATAGGTCCCTGCCTTTTTATTTTCCACTGGATTCTGCAACCCAGGTAGCTAGTTCTAATGTCTGGATACACAAAAGGGATGGCAAAAGGTAGATTCAACTGGTAGGAAGCATTTGAATATCCTCAGTAAACAAGCTTTGTTTTTAGGCACATTGATGTTTTTTTGAAGTTCTTTATTGCATTTATTTTCAAAGTTAGTTTGAGACAGCTTTTACAGTTACTTGGAAGTTATGTGCCTTTACTGCTTTCCACGTTGCTTAAAAAAAAAGCCATTTTGATGGGTGTGTAATGATATTTCATTGTGAACCAACCACTGCACTGCAAGACACTGAAGTGGTGACATCCTGTTTTTACTTTTCAGGGAGAGTTTTGTGGAAAACTCTAAGTTGTTGTAATGTGTTATGTAAGGCAGGAGGGAGAGTTAGGTTCTGGTCTCAGTTCTACCACTCACAATTCCATGATTGAGGCAGGCCCCTTTTCTCTGGGCTTTATTTTGTGTGTGGTGGGGAAGGGGGATGGGAGGGGTGTCCACATGCTATACGTACTTGGGCACTTCAGCTGACCTTCATAATGCAATATACCCCCAGCAACAAAAATGGCTCAAAATTATAGTCATCCCCAAATAAGGAATGCAGCACTTAGAAAAACAACCACAATAGATAATTCTGACATGCCTGGGGTTGGGGGTCACTGTGTGGGAGCAGCAAATGTCCCTCACTGAATATAAGGCTGTCATAGCAAGCAACTCTTGACTAAAGAGAATGCATCTGTGTTTTCAGAGGGAAAGCCATTGCTTGGTCACTCACCCTCACCCACTTTTGCTAAATGCTAATGATAATAAATAATATTACTATCATAGAGACCTTTTTATTTCTCCTCAAAGACATACCACTTACTAAACAGATTGGATGAGCTTTAAAAAGTAAAATGGCATATTGCCAAAGAGCAGTACTTCATTAGATTCTGTCAAAAACTAAAGAATGTTTTTTTTTCAATTTTTTAACACATATATAGAAAATGACCCAAAGTATTCATATTACCTTGTTAACTTTCACACCTTCTTTTGGAGTTTGTTTGGTCGCTAGATTGTACCCAATCATCTGTTTAGCCAGCTGTCCTACAACATTAGGGCTAAGAGAAAGAAGAAAAAAGAAGAAAATGAATGTCTGTTAAAAATCATTTTAAAGTAGAGTCCTTACACATAGCCTCATGTCCACACTGCAAAGGCTTCACCTTCACCCTCACAAGACCCATGTGTCTTTCTGCTTATGTGTTTAGCACTGTACTAGAGGCTCAGTGAGAGCAAAATGAATTCATGAATGAATAAATGAAACAAAAGAGGCTTTGTTGACCTCTTTACCCAAATAAGTTACAGTCATAGTAAAGAGATAATGCTGAAATGCATACCAGATTTAGATAAGAGTTGACTGAAGACCCGACAGTGGAAAACTGGGAAGATATTGAACAATTAGTGGGATAGGAAGATGGTAAAAATCAAAGTAAATAGTAAAAAGGTGTGTGACAGGAACAGGGAGAGGAAAGTGTTTAGTGCTAGGAGACACAGGAGATGAAGTTGAAAAGACAGGCTCAAATAAAGGAAGGCTTGGACTATCAGGGGGAGGTACCCCAAACGCCACTGGTAATGGGGAGCCCCTGCAGATTCCTGACTAGGGGAGTGACATTATGGAAGTAGCATTTCAGTTGGAAGTCATATCATTTCCAACATTTATGATGAATCACTGATTGTCTAGGAGAGAAGGACTGTCAAGTTTTTACCAATTAGTAAGAAAAATCCTTTTGTGGGAGAAGAAGGAAAACTAGAGCACTGCCAGAGCCCTCTACCTATGATTTCAGTTTCTTCTAGTTGCTCTGGCCCCCAACCAACCTCCATGTGCCTTTCAATCACAAGCAAGACCTTCCATAACTGCTTGGCCCAAAGACAAGGAATTAAAACCTCCAGACTTACTCTTTAGTTAAATGAACACCTCCCTTCAAACCACTATTGAAGACACCTTTTCCTCTTCCTCCAGCTAAGATCTGGGCTTTTAAAACAATTTCTTTTGCATCTGAAAAAGAAAAATCCAGAGTTGGTAGCTGATTTTAAATTCTTTTTTTTTTTTTAAGTAACAAGGAAAATAATAATGGCACATAACTTCCAAATAACTGGTAAAAGCTCTCTCAAACTAACTTTGAAAATAAATGCGATAAACAACTTCAAAGAAACATCAATGTGCCTAAATACAAAGCTTGTTTACTGAGGATATTCAAATGCTTTCTACCAGTTTAATCATCTAATACTCCACCTTACCAGGGGAAAGCGAGGCATGTGTTCCCTTGCTCTTTTGAGTGTGTCAGAAAAAGCTAAATAAATCCTTGAAGGAGGTATTAATTTTACTGTGTAATGGCACTCCCATGTGGCAGAGGCACCAGTCTGCCAGTAAGAGGAGCTAATCATCAGAGATGTCAAAGGGAAGCCTGGATTATGTGAGGAAGGTTTAAAAGACAAGACACAAAGGTCATAGTTAATAACTGCATTCTGGGAAACCAATAATTTTCTGAGCAGTTGTTCTATATATTGATAGGGTTGGGCTAGGGAGGAGGAAATGGACTGAAACTAAAAGCAAGCCATATTTTAAAATTACTGGCAAAGTTACAAAATATCCTAGGGGAAAGTGGTTGTGGAATCTTTGTTTCTCATCACACTCCAAGAATGAAAGAACTCTCTAAT
Organism: Aotus nancymaae; assembly: GCF_030222135.1. Lineage (NCBI taxonomy): Eukaryota > Metazoa > Chordata > Mammalia > Primates > Aotidae > Aotus > Aotus nancymaae. Next base: position 1,652,966 of record NW_026988460.1, read on the forward strand.
CTGGGCTTTTTAGACCACAGTTATTAACGCAAATATCGTCCCTTGCAGGGAAGTTGGGTGTGTGAAGTAGCCCAATGACAAATGGGGCCTTTAGCAAACAGGGTAACTCCCCTCCCCAACCACACACACAAAAAAAAGGAGTCTCCAAATAAAACATATTTAATAAACCAAACAGCACACATCTGCAGACCACGGCTGATATCTTCTGTTTATGAATCATCTTTGTTTAAAATTAGAGAGCCCAATCAATCCTCTACAAGGATGTGAGAGTATTCTAGTTCAGTACACAAGATTTAGAATCTAAAAACCCAGGTTTCAACCTGGACTTCATCCCTCACTCAGCTGTGTGACATTAGGCAAGTTACTCAATGTCTCTGAGACTCAGTTTATTCAACTATGAAATGATGGTGACGGTTGTTTTAAAAATTAAATGAACACACATGAATGCTTTATAGCCTGAAAACTCATGGTTAATTAAAAACTATTGCCTCAACCAATTAGTGCATTTAATACGTTTGTATATTGTAAAGAATGGTTAGAGATGGCTAAATCAAAAAACTAACATTTTGTTGGTATCTGCCGCTACTCAATGGAGCAAGCACTCTGTTAAATTTGGTTATTTCAGCTATTACTGTCATTGTTATCATTGTTACTCACAGGAAGGCAGGTAAAGGTTCAAACAGAGCCATGGAAGGTTTTATCATGAAGGCAATGGGGAGCTACAGGAGTATTTTACACCATGAGGGCATTCAGCCAGCTGATGTTGTCACACCATTGAGGCTCATTCACTGTCTTCATTCGTTAGTCTTCTTGTCTCCTGTATTTGCTTACACTCAGAAAGCTGAAGTCCACCTTTTTCTCAGAAGCAAACACAGTTCCTTCTTAGAATGCTGTCCTCTGTACCCTCTGGCAATAATTTCTGCCCTGCTTAGGAACCATCACCACATCGGTCAAGCCCTGTCTTATAATAAACTGGTTTCCATCACACTAAGCAGAGGACAAGTTAATTATCAGAAACTCACAAGGAAAGCAGCCAAGTAAAAAGAATGCATTGCATATTTGGGATACTGTAAGAACAGCAGTAAGAGCAAGGATATTGGGGTTAAACAGGCCTTTTTAAAATCTCCAACTTCGCCTATCACTTTCTTCATAGAGAAGAAATGACTGAGATTCAGGAAGGTAAAAAGTAGCACATACTTTTGTAAAGTGGCCACACTAAAGGAGTCTACAGTATAAGGATGATGTGAAGAATAAATGAAATATAGTAGGTAAAGTGCTTGGTACATTTTATTAAAAGTCAAACTATGACAGCTATCATCATTACAATAATTTTCAGCAATAAAGAAAAAAATGCCACACAGGAAGACATTTCCTATTTTTCTTTGGAAGACATTAAGAGGAAAAAATACGTTTTGCTGTCTACCCAAATTTTTAATTGTGATCACTTCAAATTCTTTGAAATAACTGGCATTCCTTTGCCATTATCATTTTTCATAGTCTCGTCATCCCAAAGAAAGAGATGCTTTCCTCTCCGAGCTTTTCAGCAGCAAAACTTGAAAGCCAGACAGAATACCTAATTGAGCATTCTTAATTGGCACTACATAGGCTTGATGAGATCAGCTTTAGTCACTAACCATCAAGACACAGAAACAGTTGTATCCTCAATGAAATGTTGTCAATTACACATGTGGCTATTTGACCTCCAGTCAAAAGGACTCCATGCCAAACATTAGGGAGACCAAGCACCCAGTTCAGAGACTCTGCAGCCATAGATCAGGACAAATAGAAAAAGACAACAATTTATGCACATCTGCAACTTACACCCCAGGCCAAAAAGGGTTCACTAAAATCATTCCTTCTGATTAGATCTCAAGTGCTAAGTCAATATAGTAAGTCGGCAAGCAGCAGCCCAAAGTAAAGCAAGTTTTTCTCATCTTGAGGAAAACTCTCATGAAGTAATTTAACCCAATGCTTATTTACTAAAGGTGCTGAAAATTAAGGCAACTAAATTCTACTCAACAGTAACTTGTCTCTTCATTCAGTATTTACCAAATTGATCCACATGTACTAAATGTCACTGTTTCTATTTATTTAAAGATCTGATTTCTCTTAAAACCCAAATTTCCAGTTTTTGGTTTTTGTGTTTTTTGAACATTGCCTCTTGCCCCAATCCTGAACAGTATTAGAAAAAATAAATAAATAAATCCCATTCATGAAATGCAATTTTTGTCTGAGAAAGTGAGATGATTTAACCATCCTTTAGGAAAACAAGCTAAATGGACAGAGGAAAAGAAATAACTCCAATAGTCTTTGGCTTTTTGTTTTTTTTTTTACTGTAGCAGTCTCACTTTGTTGCCCAGGCTGGAGTGGGGTGATGTGATCTTGGCTCACTTCAACCTCTGCCTCCCGGGTTTAAGCAATTCTCCGGCCTCCAAGTAGCTGGAAGTACAGGCACTTGCCACCAGACCCTGCTAATTTTTTGTATTTTTAGCAGGGACGAGGTTTCGCCATGTTGCTCAGGCTGGTCTTGAAATCCTGAGCTAAGGCAATCTGCCCACCTCAGCCTCGCATGCTAAGATTACAGGTATATAATAGATTTTACGTAGAAATAAACTGCAACCTAGACATTGATAACTATACTATTGGACTCTAAGTTGGTATAACTTGGGTCTGGATAACTCCAAAGTCTTTGCTCTTAATTGCTATTTTTATATGCAGTAAATATGCAATATCTTCACTAAATTTTGTTCCTTTCCTAGTGAATTTCTGAAAATAACCAGTACTCACGGGCTAGGTTTTCACTCAGTTTGATGGGAACCAGTTTATTAGAATGTACATATATTTTAGTAGAAAACACTGTAACACATATCTGACAAACTTATAAATATGTAAGACTCTCAAATACCATATCACTTAAGAGAACAATATTTAGAGCCATTTAAAAAGTCTAAGCAAAACCTCACTCTATGGTCTTTTTTTTTACTCTATTAGCTGAATTATAACAATGTTTTTGCAAATGTTTTCTTTTCATTCTTTACCATAAGTGTTATTCTAGTTATAATACAGTTTTATGCCAATTTTTATAGTTCACCAATAGTCACAGTCTGGATAATAAACATTCTTGGAAGTAGTAGATCTGAAGGGAAAAAAGTCAATTCATTAAGAAAAGTGTAATCTAAATAGAGTACACATTTTTAATTAAGCAAGCTCTGTAAAATGTGATCCACTTAATTTTCTTAGTGATGGCATTCTGAAAAAATATTTACACAAAGTAATGTTCACAAGACATATTTCAGAGACACAATAGGAATCATAGTAAATGTCTAAAATGTTAATCAAATATATTGACAAGAGTAAGTTATTTTCAACTATTTTTTAAAAGCAGTTCAGTGATGAATTCACTATTTGTATTACTGAGCTGCTTTTTATTCAGCATTGCTCTTTTCTAAAATATAATACTTTACTAAATGCTAAATGTATCACTGATACTGCAATGAGATGACTACTACAATGATCATCTATTTGGAGTCAATAATACTGGACTTGTTGTGGAAACTGTTTCCTACGGTTCACTGACTGGAGCAAAATTGGAATATCCAGTTCTCAGCACAATTGCACGGTGTAATATATAGCATGGCAATCACCTTTCATGAGATTTGATAGAATTCCTAATTGAGAAAGTTAAATCGTATTTCAGTATTTCAGATTTACCTATTACCAGACAGAAAGGAGAAGGGAAAATGGAAGGCAAGAGAAGAATCGAGTATTACATAAACATAAACTTTAACAAAGAATATACAATTATACAGAGATAAGTTAGAGTCCTCGGTGCCAATTTCCCTAAGGAAATGAGCCCACTTCCGTGTTTGTGTTATAACTTCAGAACCCAAACATAAAAATAGACAGTTACCAATCTTCAATCATTACACATATTTCCTCAAGTTGAAACTGGGTCGATGGGAATAAGGTGATATTGTGATAATTGTCCATATGTCCAAAGGCATCTTTGAGACTGAAATAATTATTTCAGCTTTCAACATGTCTGACATGGGCTTTTCAAATTTGAGACAGAGAATTTCAAACATACAAGACATTGGAATAAACCATTTCACCGTTGATCACAGCACTTGACTGAATGAGACTGGAGATACATGGTTCCCCAGTAGACTGCTGCCCATCAGAGATTTCAATCATGTATGTCTGAAACAGCCACTTTCAAAGATAAGTAAAAGATAGAAATAGGACCATCTCCAGGAAAAGGATTTTGTGATACAAAGAGGAAGTTACCCAGGGAGATATTATTTCAAATCAAGAAATCCTTAACTGATAAGGATTTAAATCTCAAAGTTTTAAATCTAAAATTTTAAAACTAAAATTTCATGTAAGTTTTAAATCTAAAATTTCCTTTTGAGTATGATTCTCTATTATTAAAAAATTCCTTTATTGAGATACTTTGGGGGTATGATAATGCCATTTTAAAGAGTTTATTGATTATTTTAAAATGATAATATCTTAACACAAAATATATTTATGTTTTCAATGGAATAATTTTATTTTTAGCCCCCATAAAAACTCCTAAAGTTTATTAAATCATAGTTTTTTCATATTTGCAATACTCTTAAAATATTATATATTTATTACTACATTAAAATCTGTAATATAAATTAGCCTACTCTTCTGATCTTGTCACTAATCTTACTTACTTACTTACTGCTTTCATAACCGTTAATACATATTTTGTTTGTGATAAAATTTTTAAAGGTAGATAAAAATTACCTCTAGAAAAACTCAATTCAGTTGTAATATCTTACTATTACTTCTCGGTAAAAGACACAATCTTGCTCTTTTCACGTAGTTTAATACTAGTAAGCTAATCTTACATTGCGTCAATTAGATTAAAAGATGTATTTCCATACGAAAGCCTTAGGATAGAACTCCCTAACACTGATGGAAAAAAAATACCCATGTGACCTCTTCAATACCTGTAGCTAATTGAAGAATTTCTAACACTGTAAGAAACCACAGGACATTAAACAAATCTTTTGCAGATGAAGCCACTTGAAGAAATGACAATTTTTCAGAAGAATACAAGTTTCTTCAGAAGACCAAACTTCTATAAGAAATCTCTATTGATTAATTACAGGCTATAGCAATCCTATTACGATATACATTGACAGTACAAATACCTGTGTAACACTAGTAATTTCAAGAGATGCTGCAAACAGTCATGGAAGATAAAAAGCATTTATGAAAGCCAAAAGTATTTCTACTGTATTATGTGTATGTATTTGAAGAGAAGGAAGGACAACGGAAAACTAGCTATTAAACAATCATGTTTCCCCAATTTTCAAACCAAAGATGTGAGTCAGTCAGGGTTCACTTAAGGAGGCAGAACTACTATGAGTTACAGATAAGGCATTTATTATAGGAATCAAAGTTTGCACAATTACAAGAGGAGCTGAGAAAGGGAAGGTCTAAAAGTGAGGCTGGAGGATCCTAGGAGACCCCAGTCAGCCAGGCAGAGGAATCAGCACCTCTGGATGGAGAAGTGGATGGCAAAGAAGGAGCTGGGGGAAAGGACTTGGGACTTGCTATCAAGTGCTATAGTGTGGATGCCTGTCCCAACAAAATCTCACGTGGAAATTTGATCTCCAGTGTTGGAAGAGAGGCCTAATGAGAGGTGCTTGGGTCATGGGAGAGGATCTCTTATGAACAGATTACCTGGAACTTAAAATAAAACAAAATTAAATTTAAAAATAAATAAATAAATAAATCACCCATCCTCAGGTACTCTTTTACAGCAACACTAAATAGACTAAGACACCAAGCAACTCATGATGGGCCTGGGTCCATATTGCTTGGCAGAATCAAACTTGGGAAAAACAGCTGGACACAGGACAGAGCACAGCAAGAAAAGGCTGGAGCCTTTTGCTAACATCTCTACATCTGTCTGTCACCACCTAATCACAATGAACTGCAAGAAGTAATCGCAAATTCTGTGCCAACTCCTCTTTTAGTCACCTTGAACCCAAAATTATAAGGGGAAGAGAATTCTGGAAAATGTAGTTCCAGCTTAAACAAGGTGAAACAGTACAAGTCAGTACATCTGCTAGCCAAAACATCTGACAGCAGAGCCCATAAGTGTTACAGGTTCAAAATGAACAGCTCTGAAATGTCTCTGAGTGGCTTGAGAATCCATCTCTCCTTTAGTTGCAGATTATTGACGGCTACTTGATATTAAGGGGATTTTCTGGTCAACCTTAACCAGTGATGAGGAAGGGAAGAACAGAAGGTGGCAACAGCCAGAACAGCTATAGGTGTGCAAACACTCATACCTTGCTGGTGAAATATAAACTCATGGAGGTTTCATTTTTAGAGCCAATGAGAATGACTATGAAATTTAAAATGTATGCAATGTATACACTGTCTGACTGCACCTATGTAAAGATGTTTGTTTCACTTTTACAGCAATATTAGTAATTTCCTTATTAAAAAATAAGGAAACTTTGCATTTTCCTTATTTTCTCTTATTTAAATCTTTTCCTCTCTCAGACCCTCCTCTACTGGTGATAGGCCTCTTCATAGATAATCACAATTACTGTCTGGAATCTTTCCCTGCTGTCTGTTTACCGCCATCATTCACTGCCTATGGTCACTGGACACACTCCTGCCAATTTTCTCAGGCTTTCCTGTCCACAACTGAGGAAAATCCTTCACCTTCTCACAAGTAGGTCCTTTCAGACGAGATCCTAAAGCACTGTGGCTGAGCCCTCAATGACCATTTTTTCCTTTACAGCATGAACTATATGAACACCCTCCAGGGAAAACTCTGGCTCAATCGGGCACCACTTCACATTAAACCTGAGACCTCTGTGCCTGCAGATCACCAGGCTCTGCCACACAGTCATCTCCTTTTCATTCAAAGACAACATACCTCAGGAACTCTTCACCTCTTCAACCTGTTCTGCTCTTTGGAGGAACTCATTCTCCAGACAGGCAATGCAGACTGAATTCAAACTCCCTCTCACAGACTCCTGAGCCCAGTGCAAATCAAGGAATTCGGCTGGGCACCTTATTCCACACAGCTGAAAAATTCACAACAGTTAAAAAGTACCTGGAATGTTTGAAGGCAATTAGGAGGTCCATCTGCTCAAGACTCACAGAAAATCCTTTGATAGAGCAATCCCACCTCCATAAAAATTAAAAAGAGAACTAAAGATTTTCATTGCAATGTAGTTACAATAGTGAAACACTAGAAATAATCCAAATGTCTACCAACATTTGGACACATTGGGAAAATCAATTTTATAATATCCACATAATGAAACAATAAAATGCCATATGTATAGTCATTAACAATAATTAAGTATACTTTTTTTATTATACTTAGGATCTGGGATACATGTGCAGAATGTGCAGGCTTGTTACATAGGTATACACATGCCATGGTGGTTTGCTGCCCCTATCAACCCATCATCTGCATTAGGTATCTCCTAATGCTCTCCCTCCCCTATCCCCTCACCACCTGACAGGCCCTGGAGTGTGATGTTCCCCTCCCAGTGTCCATGTGTTCTCTTTGTTCAACTCCCATTTAAGAGTGAGAACATGCAGTGTTGTCTGTTCCTGTGTTACTTTGCTGAGAATGATGGTTTCCAGCTTCATCTCTGTCTGTGCAAAGGACAAGAAATCATCCGAGGCTGCATAGTATTCCATGGTGTATATATGGAACATTTTCTTTATTCAATCTGTCATTGATGGGCATTTGCAATGGTTCTAAGTCTTTGCTATTGTGAACAGTACTGTAATAAACATATGTGAACATGTGTCTTTATAGTAGAATGATGTATAATCCTTTGGGTATATATCCAGTAATGGGATTGCTGAGTCAAATGGTATTTCTGGTTCTAGATCCTTGAGGAATCACCACACTGTCTTCTAATTTACACACTTAAAAACAGTGTAAAAATGTTCCTATTTCTTCACATCCTTTCCAGCATCTGTTGTTTCCAGACTTTTTAATTATCACCATTCTAACTGGCGTGAGATGGTATCTCATTATAGTTTGGATTTACATTTCTCTAATGACCAGTGATGATTAGCCTTTTTTCATTATTTGTTGGCTGCATAAATGTCTTCTTTTGAGAAGTGTCTGTTCATATCCTTCACTGACTTTTTGACGGGGTTCTGTGTTTCTTTCTCGAAAATTTGTTGAAGTTTTTGTAGATTCTGGATATTAGCCCTTTATCAGATGAATAAATTGCAAAAGGTTTCTCCCATTCCGTACGTTGCCCGTTCACTCTGATTTTTTTTTTTTTTTTTGCTATGCAGAAGTTCTTTGGTTTAATTAGATCCCATTTGTCAATTTTGGCTTTTGTTGTCATTGCTTTTGGTGTTTTAGTCATGAAGTCTTTGCCATGCCTATGTCCTGAATGGTATTGCCTAGGTTTTCTTCTAAGATTTTTATAGTTTTAGGTCTTACATTTAAGTCTTTAATCCATTTTGAGTTAATTTTTGCATAAGGTGTAAGGAAGGGGTCCAGTTTCACTTTTCTGCATATGGCTAGCCAGTTTTCCCAACACCATTCATTAAATAGGGAATCCTTTTCCCAGTGCTTGTTTTTGTTAGGTTTTCCAAAGATCAGATGGTTGCAGATGTGTGGCATTATTTCTGAGGCCTCTGGTCTGTTCCATTGGTCTATATATCTGTTTTGGTACTAGTACCATGCTGCTCTGGTTACTGTAGCCTTGTAGTATAGTTTGAAGTCAGGTAGCATGATGCCTCCAGCTTTGTTGTTTTTGCTTAGGATTGTCTTGGCTATGCAGGCTCTTTTTTGGTTCCATATGAAATTTAAAGTAGTTTTTTCTAATTCTGTGAAGAAAGTCAATGGTAGCTTGATGAAGATAGCATTGAATCTATAAATTACATTAGGCAATATGGCCATTTTCATGATATTGATTATTCCTATCCATGAGCACAGAATGTTTTTCCATTTGTTTGTGTCCAACCTTATTTCCTTGAGCAGTGGTTTGTAATTCTCCTTGAAGAGGTCCTTCACATCCTTTGTAAGTTGTATTCCTAGGTATTTTATTCTCTCTGTAGCAGTTGTGAATGGGCATTCACTCTTGATTTGGCTGTTTGTCTGTTACTGGTGTATAGGAATGCTTGTGATTTTTGCACATTGATTTTGTATCCTGAGACATTGCTGAAGTTGTGTATTGGCTTCAGTAGTTTTTAGGCTGAGACAATGGGGTTTTCTGGATATAGTATTATGTCATCTGCAGAGACAACAGAATGTTTTTCTATTTGTTTGTGTCCACCCTTATTTCCTTGAGCATTGGTTTGTAATTCTCCTTGAAGAGATCCTTCACATCCTTTGTAAGTTGTATTCCTAGGTATCTTATTCTCTTTGTAGCAATTGTGAATGGGAGTTCACTCATGATTTGGCTGTTTCTCTATTACTGGTGTATAAGAATGCTTGTGATTTTTGCACATTGATTTTGTATCCTGAGACTTTGCTGAAGTTGCTTATCAGCTTAAGGAGATTTTGGGCTGAGATGATGGGGTTTCCTAAATATACAATCATGTCATCTGCAAACAGAGACAATATGACTTCCTGTCTTCCTAGTTGAATACCCTCTATTTCTTTCTCTTGCCAATTGCCCAGCCAAAACTTCCAATATTATGTTGAATAAGAGTGGTGATAGAAGGCATCCTTGTCTTGTACTGGTTTTCAAAGGGAATGCTGCCAACTTTTACCCATTCAGTATGATATTGGCTGTGGGACTGTCATAGATAGCTCTTATAATTTTGAGATACATTCCATGAACACCTAGTTTATTGAGAGTTTTTAGCATGAAGAGGTGTTGAATGTTATGAAAGGCCTTTTCTGCATCTATTGAGATAATCATGTGGTTTCTGTCATTAGTTCTGTTTATGTGATGAATTATGTTTATTAATATGCATATGCTGAACCAGCCCTGCATCCCAGGGATGAACCCAACTTGATCATGGTGGATAAGCTTTTTAATGTGCTGCTGGATTTGGTTTGCCAGTATTTTACTGAGGATTTTTGCATCAATATTCATCAGGGATATTGGCCTGAAATTTTCATTTTTTGTTGTCTCTACCAGGTTTCGGTATCAGATGATGCTGGCCTCATAAAATGAGTTAAAGAGGATTCCCTCTTTTTCTCTTGTTTGGAATAGTTTCAGAAGAAATGGTAGCAGCTCTTCTTTATAACTCTGGTAGAATTCAGCTGCAAATCTGTCTGATGCTGGGCTTTTTTTGATTGACAGGTTATTAGTTACTGCCTCAATTTCAGAATTTGTTATTGGTCTATTCAGGGATTTGAGTTTTTCCTGGTTTAGTCTTGGGAGGGTGTATATGTTCAAAATCTAACCCTTTCTTCTGGATTTTCTAGTTTATTTGCATAGATTTTCTAGTTCATTTACTATTCTCTGATAGTAGTTTGTATTTCTGTGGGATGAGTGGTGATATCCCCTTTATCATTTTTTATTATGTCTATTTGATTCTTCTCTCTTTTCCTCTTTATTAGTCTGGCTAGCAGTCTATCTATTTTGTTAATTATTTCAAAAAAAACCAGCTCCTAGATTCATTGATTTTTTTGAAGGTTTTTCATGTCTCTAACTCCTTCAGTTCTGCTCTGATCTTACTTCTTGTCTTCTGCTTTCGAATTTGTTTGCTCTTATTTCTCTAGTTCTTTTAATTGAGATGTCAGGATGTCAATTTTAGATCTTTCTTGCTGTCTTCTGTGGGCATTTGGTACTACAAAATTCCCTCTAAATATTGCTTTAGCTGTGTCCCAGAGATTCTGGTACATTGTGTCTTTGTTCTCATTGGTTTCAAAGAGCTTATTAATCCACTGGCTCGAAATTCTCACTACAAGCATAACAGTATGAAGTCAACCTGGGAATCTCCAGCTTGGTGGAGGGAGGGGCATATGCCATTCATTACTCAGGCTTCAGTAGGAAGTTTTCCCCTCACAGTGTAAACAAAGCCACCAGGAATGTTAAACTGAGTGGAGCCTACTTCAGCTTGGCAAAGCCACTGTAACCAGCCCACCTCTCTAGATTCCTCCTCTCTGGGCAGGGCATCTCTGAAAGAAAGGCAGCAGCCCCAGTCAGGGGCTTATAGATAAAAGCCCTATCTCTCTTGGACAGAGCACCAGAGGGAAGGGGTGCCTGTGGACACAGCTTCAGCAGACTTAAACTTTCCTGCCAGCTGGTTCAGAAAAGAGCAGCGGATCTCCCAGCACAGCACTCCAGCTGCTAAGGGACAGACTGCCTCCTCAAGTGGGTCCCTGACCCTCATGCATCCTGACAGGGAGACACCTCCCAGCAGGGGTCGACAGATACCTCATACAGAATAGCTCTGGCTGGCATGTGGCGGGTGCCACTCTGGGATGAAGCTTCTAGAGGAAGGAACAGGCAGCAATCTTTGCTGTTCTGCAGCCTCCACTGGTGATACCCAGGAAAACAAGGCCTGGAGTGGACCCCCAGCAAACTCCAGCAGCCCTAAAGCAGAGAGTCCTGACTACTAAAAGGAAAACTATCAGACAGAAAGGCATAGCATCACCATCAACAAAAAGGATGTCCACAGAGAAACTCCATCTGAAAGCCACCAACATCAAAGATGAAAGGTAGATAAATCCACAAAGATGAAGGAAAATCAGTGTAAAAAGGCTAAAAATTCCAAAAACCAGAATGCCTCTTCTCCTCCAAAGGATCCCAACTCCTCGTCAGCAAGGGAACAAAACTGAACAGAGAATAAGTTTGATGAATTAACAGAAGTATGCTTCAGAAGGTGGGTAATAGCAAACTCATCTGAGCTAAAGGAGCATGTTCTAACCCAATGCAAGGAAGCCAAGAACTCTGAAAAAACATTAGAGGAATTGCTAACTAGAATAACCAGTTTAGAGAAAAACATAAATGACCTGATGGAGCTGAAAAACGTAGCATGAGAACTTTATGAAGCATACATAAGTTCCAATAACTGAATCAATCAAGCTGAAGAAAGGATATCAGAGACTGAATATCAACTTAATGAAATAAAGTGAGAACACAAGGTTAGAGAAAAAAGAGTGAAAAGAAATAAACAAAGCCTCCAAGAAATAAGGGACTATGTGAAGAGACCAAATCTATGTTTGATTGATGTACCTGAAAGTGACGGGGAGAATGGAACTAAGTTGGAAAACACACTGCAGGATATTATCCAGGAGAACTTCCCCACCTAACAAGACAGGCCAATATTCAAATTTAGGAAATACAGAGAACACCACAAAGGTACTCCTCAAGAAGAGCAACCCCAAGACACATAGTCATCAGATTCAACAAGGTTGAAATGAAGGAAATAATGTTAAGGGCAGCCAGAGAGAAAGGTTGGGCTACCCACAAAGGGAAGCCCATCAGACTCACAGCAGATCTCTCTGCAGAAATCCTACAAGCCAAAAGAGAGTGGGGACTAATATTCAGCAATCTTAAAGAAAAGAATTTTCAACCCAAAATTTCATATCCAGCCAAACTAAGCTTCATAAACAAAGGAGAAATAAAATCCTTTTATTGTCACCACCAGGCCTACCTTACAAGAGCTCCTAAAGGAAGCACTAAATATGGAAAGGAAAAATCAGTCTCAGCCACTGCAAAGACATATCAAATTATAAAGACCACCAACACTATGAAGAAACTGCATCAACTAATGGGCAAAATAACCAGCTAGCATCATGACAGGATCAAATTCACATATAACAATATTAACCTTAAATGTAAATGGGCTAAATGCCCCAATGAAAAGACACAGACTGGCAAACTGGATAAAGAGTCAAGACCCATCAGTGTGCTGTATTCAGGAGACCTGTCTCATGTGCAGACAGACATAGGCTCAAAATAAAGGGACGGAGGAAGATTTACGAAGCAAATGGAAAGAAAAAAAAAAAGCAGGGGTTGCAATCCTAGTCTCTGATAAAACAGACTTTAAACCAACAAAAATCAAAAAAGACAAAGAAGGGTATTACATAATGGTACAGGGATCAACGAAACAAAAAGAGCTAACTATCCTAAATATATATACACCCAATACAGAAGCACCGAGATTCATAAAGCAAGTTCTTAGAGACCTACAATGAGACTTGGACTCACACACAATAATAGTGGGAGACTTTAACACCCCACTGTCAATATTAGACAGATCAATGAGATAGAAAATTAACAAAGATATTCTGGACTTGAACTCAGCTCTGGACCAAGCAGACCTAATAGACATCTATAGAACTCTCCACCTGAAATCAACAGAATATGCATTCTTCTCAGCACCACATGGCACGTATTCTAAAATTGACCACATAATTGGAAGTAAAATACTCTTCAGCAAATACAAAACAATGGAAATCATAACAAACAGTCTCTCAAACCATAACGCAATCAAATTAGAACTCAGTATCAAGAAACTCACTCAAAACTGCACAAGTACATGGAAACTGAACGACCTGCTCCTCAATGACTACTGGGTAAATTAAGTATACTTTAAAGTATAAATGCCAGAAAATGCCCATGTACAAACTAAGCTTTAAGTAGACCTTAGTGTCTACTATTCTAAACCTCATGACTTGTAAATAGTTACATAGTTATAATGAAATCTAAATGAAGCCAGGCACAGTGGCTCACTCCTGTAATCCCAGAACTATGGGAGGATGAGGCAGGCAGATCACAAGGTCAACAGATCGAGACCATCCTGGCCAACATGGTGAAACCCCATCTCTACTAAAAATACAAAAAAATTAGCTGGGCGTAGTGGCATGTGCCTGTAAGCCCAGCTACTTAGGAGGCTGAGGCAGGAGAATCACTTGAACCCAGGAGGGGGAGGTTGCAGTGAGCTGAGATCACACCACCTGCACTCCAGCCTGGCGACAGAGCAAGACTCAGTCTCCAAAAAAAAAAAAAAAAAAAGAAATCTAAATGAAATATAAATAACCAAGGTTGGGTGTGGTGGCTAATACCTGTATGCCACTTCAGGAGGCCAATACAGATGGGATTCAGACAGGTGGGTTGCTTGAGCCCAGGAGTTCGAGACAAGCCTGAACAACATGATAAAACCCTGTCTCTACATAAGTACAAAAATTACCCTGGCATGGTGGCACACATGAAGTCCAGGCTACTTGGCAGGCTGTGGTGGGAGGATCAGTTAAGCCCAGGAGGTCAAGACTGCAGTGAGCCATAATTGTGTCACTGTACTCTAGTCTGGGTGACAGAGTGAGACCCTTTCTCAAAAACAAATAAATAAATGAGCAATAACCAAACTATTAACTGAGGTTACCTTGAGGAAGTAGGGAGTAGTAAGCATTACGGGTACAACATCATATCTTTTCTGTGTTAATTTTTTTTGCAATTGTCATGTGTTAGAAAAAAATAAAAAATAAGAGTTTAAAAACTGAGTTAAGTGTGGGTAATTATTCATAGTAGTTTGTCTTGAATATTTAAATACTCTTTTCTGTATCAGCCTTTACCATTTTACCAGATAGGGTCAGGGGTGTATATATCTGAGGAAGCATCTAGAAGATATCTTAAGGACACATGGCTGAATAGCTTATAACATGACCTCCTAAAGACTCATGCAAGAAAAATGGGACTGGTAGGAAAATGTTTTGCCCTTTTAAAATACTACTGAGCACTTCCTCATTCTATGAGAACTCAACAATTTTTTAAAATGTCATGGTCATTGCCTTTCATAAACTTAAAATTGACTGGAAGAAACAGAAACAAAATTAATTACTTAAATATTTTAATTTATAATAAGCATTAAGAAACAAATTAAGCAGGAAGGGGAAGTGGTGTCACCTAAAGCTGGGCAGGAAAAAAAGAGAGAAGAGCTATTGATATGGTGTGGCTCTGTGTCCCCACCCAAATCTCATCTCGAATTGTAATCACCTGGTGTGGAGGGAGGGTTCTAGTGGGAGGTGACTGGATGGTGGGAATGGTTGCCTCCATGCTGTTCTGATGATAGTAAGTTCTCACCAGATATGATGGTTTAAAAGTTGCACTCCCCTCCTCACTCTCTCTCTCTCTCTCCTGCCACTCGTGAAGAAGGTGCCTGCCTCCCCTTCACCTTTCGCCATGACTGTAAGTTTCCTGAGGCCTCCCCAGCCACACAGAACTGTGAGTCAATTAAACCTCTTTCCTTTATAAATTACCTAGTCAATTAAACCTCTTTCCTTTATAAATTACCTAGTCCTTTATAAATTTCCTTTATAAATTACCTAGTGAGAATGGACTCATACAGCAATAAAGAGAAGACACTTGGCCACTGTCATGAAGAAGAGCTGTAAGACTTTTATTCTAGGAAGATGAGGTTGGACAGCAAGGGCTTGGAGGGAAAAACAACTAAAAAGTGTCCTTTGTTTTTCTATTTATATCTTTTTGGCTTTCTTGGTCTCCTGTTTAAATTAGAAATCACTATAGCACCACTTCAAATAAAGCAGCAAATCATGCCAGGATCCCGCACTATAAATCATTGAAATTTGCTATTTCAGACATTCAAAAAACTTCTACATATTGAAGTTTATTTTCCTATGTTCAAGAACAGCATATAAATAGAAAATACATTGATCACCTTTGTTAAATTTAGATATTTTACCCCAATGCCTTTAAGAGCTCTAATAATTTTATCATGCCAGCCTTAAAACAGCCCCCAATTAGGTAAGCTAACTCTCAGACAAGGCTCCTATAAAAGCTCCTCAAGGGGTCAGTGAGATTCACACTAAGTATTACATAGTAGTAACAATAATAAAGTATATGCTTCCCTCCTCCCATACTGCAAATAAACACATATTCCATAATTTAAATCTATTATAATTCCAAATGCCAGAGATACAGAATTCCAAACAACAGCTTTATGTTGTTGACATAAAAAGAAATTCAGGAGGTTTTTATCTTCAATTTTAAAGTTTGTTAACTGGTCGATGACATGTTGGAGTTAAGCAGAAGCCAGGAATGACCTACCCCAAGAGAGATGAAAGATCTCAGAACCACTTTCCCATGATAAACACATCTACTCAGGTCCAGCATAATTTGTTATGTTGCTTTCAAATTGCACTGAGTTTTAAATTGCAATGTCTTGCTCTTTTATTGCCTATCTTGATGCATTCATTGTGTCTGAAATCTAAGTCTATTGCTTGAGTGTTAAACACAAAGGGGACTTAAGATTACATCCTGGAGGATGAAACTGAGCAGTATCAATGAACTTGGTTGGAAGAGTTTATATTTGGCTTTCTAGGGTTGTGAATGCCCGAGAAATAACTATTTCCTTTTCTCTTTACGCCACTTTCTTTTGTTTCCACCTTCATTCTTTCTTTCCTTCCTTCCCTCACTTTTTCTTCCTTTCTCCTTCCCTCCCTTCCTCTCTCCTTTCATTATTCTTTTTCTCACTCCCTTCCCTGCAATGCTTCCAAGTTATCTAATTTGCAGGTTCGACTATATTTGAGATAACTAATTTCAGTTTCAGCAGCCAGAGAGATCAGCATTTACTTCAGATTCTGCCCTCCATTTCACTCTCCCTCAGAACCACTCCCAAATAAGGATTTATCCACTTAAATCCCTGTCAATTGGAACACTCATTATCAACGTGCTACACCTAACCGCAGAAGCCATAAAACCTACACCTACTATCTTGGACTGTTTTTAAAACGACATTTCTGGTTATATGTGAGCATTCAAATCTCTTCTGGGACTTTCTGCATCTTATTTTTCAATGCCTGGCTTGAGCTAGAATTCATACTGGGGGAAGCCAGGCCAAGTGTTATAAATGGGAAATGAGGGAATTAACAAGCTGGTATGAATTTTACTTCTTGGAGTAAAAGAACACAAAATTTTTTGACTTGAGTTTGGAATTATACCACCCAAGACAGCACAGGAAAATACTTAAGAGCTAGCATCCATATCTGGTAAAACTGAAAGAAAATTTGGCAGCTGTTACGAAGTTCTCCAATGGTATTAGTGTGGTAGAGAAATCAAGTCCTCTTTTATAGGAACCAAGCAGTCCTATAGGAAGATACTCTGAAATTACAGTCATTTGAAGAAATTTGCACTAATGATTCATACTTCAGGCCAGACATGGTGGCTCACACCTGTAATCTCAGCACTTTGGGAGGCCAAGGCAAGTGGATCACTTGAGGCCAGGAGTTCGAGACCAGCCTGGCCAGCATGGTGAAACCCCATCTCTATTAAAAATACAAAAATTAGCCAGGTATGGTAGCACATGCCTTTAATCCTAGTTACTCAGGAGACTGAGGCTGGAAAATCACCAGATCCAGGGAGGCAGAGGTTGCAGTGAGCCAAGATTGTGCCACTGCCCTCTAGCCTGGCTAGAGTAAGATTCTGTCTCAAAATAAGCAAACAAACAAAATCAGCTGAGCATAGTGGCAGAGGCCTGTAATCCCAGCTACTCGGGAGGCTGAGGCAGGAGAATTGCTTGAACCCAGGAAGTGGAAGCTGCAGTGAGCCAGGATTGTACCACTGTACTCCAGCCTGGGCGAAAAGAGTGAGACTCCGTCTCAAAAACCAAACAAACAAACAAAAAAGATTCATATTTCATCAACACAGCCGGAAAGCTAGCATATAAGTCTATTCCTCCTACCCACAGACAGTTTGCTAATATGGCTAATATTTTTTCTATACCCCCACATTCTCTGCTATGGTCTGAATGTTTGGGTACCTTCCACCCCAAAATTCATAAATTGACATCCTAACCCCCAAGGTGATAGTATTAGGAGGTGGGGGCAGAGTTCTCCTGCATGGGATTAGTGCCCTTCTAAATGGGACCCCAGAGAGCTCCCTCATCCCTTCTACCACGTGAGGACACAGCTAGAAGGCACTATGTGTTAATCAGAAAGCAGGCTCTCCTCAGACACTGCATCTGCCTTGGTCTTAGACTTCCCAGTCCCCAAAGCTATGAGAAACAAATTTCTGTTGTTTATAGGCCACCCAGTCTATGGTATTTCCTTACAGCAGCCAGAATGAACTAAGATACTACCTGAACAAATAGTGTTTTACTCTGTTGTCTATTTTAGTTTTCAGGAGCATGGACATCCAGAAGTAAACAACACATCAACAGAATTACCTGAAATACTCTCCTTGGTCCTCAAGCACTGGTGTCCTTAAACCCAGCTGCAGCCTCTTCCAGGTTCCTGACCCTTTCTCATTGCCTCCAAGCACAAGGTGGAAGAGTCTGTCATAATGCATAAACATGATTTCACTGTGGGGAGGGGGCAGATCTTGCTTCCCTAGAAGAATTTCCCAGGATACCTGTCCAAAAAGCTAAAAACAGAGTAACTCCAGAAAAGAAGAAGTCCTAGCCTTATGCAAAGGGAACAATTTTTACGAATCAACTAAATTAACATTGACTTAGGAATGCCACCATGTCTAACAAAGCAGATGCCACCTCTCCTCTGAAGGCCCTGGGAGTTCAAAGGAGATGCTACGCCAAGGGGGATCCATGAAGCCAGGGAGGGGTTCTGTCAAACCTAATGAAGCCACTCTCTAGTTTTGCTAATCACACCCCTCATACCGCCTCTAGTACAAAAGTTTCTACTGAAGGACATACACAGCACGGTACAAAACAAAATTGCCTCATTCTTCTGAAAATCACCAGTACCAGGAACATAGTAGGCTAGGCCCTCAGCGTATGGCAATTCATTCATGATCATCACTTCCCTTATGAAATCATCATCACAATGTTTGCTAGGAGCTTACTGAAAAATAAGATTTGCGCTAAGTTTATTCATTCTTCCTATTTAGCAAATGACCCAACTGAAGTTAAGGGAGTTTCCTTAAGTCACACAACTAGGAAGTCCTAAACAGAGTTGAGATTTTTTTTAAGCCAGAAAGATTATTTTAGAGACTGTGCTTTAACTTCCTCACACAGAGCCTTATTACTGACTTTCCCCCAATGTTTTATTATTAAAATTTCCAATCATATAGAAAAGTCAAATGACTAGTAAATATCCACATACAACCTAGATCTACCACTGTTCACACTTTGTACATTTGCTTTATAACATCTCTCAATCCAACACAACCCATCTTATTTTTTCATGCAATTCAAAGTAAGTTCTATCCTTCAGTACAGTCTTAAATTTATCAGTATCTGTATCAGTTACTAGAGTTTAAAATTAGAGTTTAAAAATAGTAATTTATAATAAACATTAAGAACCAAATAAGGTACAGTTCCTTCGGGAAAGAGGTAAAATTTAATTACAGTGAAATACCCAAATCTCATGTGTACCAATCAATAAGTTTTAACAAATGCCTATACTTGCATGACTCAATTCCCAAATCAATAAATCTATTATTGTTTCTGAGAACATATTACAAGAGTATTCTTAGGACAAACTAGCTAAAATATTTTGACAATAGGCATCACAAGTCTCTTCCTATTTACTGAAACTAAACATAATAAAAAATGTATACACATTACCACAAAGCTCAATGTCCAATGCCTGGCCTACAAGAGGCCCCCCAACAGGTATGTGACTATTCAAAGCTGTATAAAAAAGGAATCAGCTTCCCCAGCTACCACCCCACTACCACCTCCAAATCAGAATACTGCTTGAAATACTCCTAAATCAGTCATAGTCAATTATATGCAAAATACTGAGTTCAAAAGGAATTTTTTTTAAACCATGAATGTAGTAATAGAAATAGAAACAATTCATTATTTATACATAAGTGTCTACAGTAGTGATGTTGTATAAACTCAGAGGAAATTATCAAGAACAGCTGCATCCAAGCGTTTCTCTTCTATTTTCAACAAGGGATTGAATTTTCCTAGAAATAGTTGTAACCTCCAGAAAAGCCAAGATGATGCTTGGAGCTTAAGACTGATACTTAAGCAATGGAGTGGAGAAAATGACTATCTTTAACCAAAAGCTTTTCTGCGCGGTCAATGTCACTGTCACCTGCCTGCAACTTAACATCATGGGACTACAGACTTTTGATAAGCCTGCAGGATTTCTGACAGGAAACCATCCAAAAGTACTTAGAAGATAAAAGCCAAAACGTATCTGTGCTACAAACTAGAGCATGTTACTTTTTGTAAACTTTAGAAAATACAGATATAAATGTCTAAAAATAGTCTGAAATGATATTAATATAAAGCCCACATCAACAGTGGTTATCTATAGGGAGTAAGGGTTCCAGTGATTTTTTACCTCCTTCTTTATAATTTTGTTATAACCTGCATTCTTTACAATTACTATTTATAATGAATGAAAAATTATTTTCAAATGTAAATAAAAGACGTTTCTTCGATCTGGTAAAAAGAGTAACAGTATATTGCTATGAAGGGGAAAAAGCTTAGTATAGTGCAAAATATGTACCATTAAATATGTGTACATATACACATGTATAACTGAGGATAAATCTGGAATGAAATATGCCAAGGTATTGACTCTGATTACTGGTAGAGAAAGGTTATAATGGGTAATTTTTTCTTTCTTTTTTTTTTTTTATTTGACTGCAAATTTGCTACAAGGAGCATGTATCTGTAAATAGGGAAAACAACAGTTATTTTTAAATGAGCTTATTACACATTAGATTAAATCAGCTGCCTGAGATGTGTACACAGACACCATTCAGTTCTATTGGGCTTAATATCACTTCTTCATTTCATGGGAGGAGTGACTCAAAATAAAGTAACAGGGACAAAATTGACACCTCTAAACTCAGCTTCTAATCCTCTGTTTGAAAGCCAGCTGTATTCTTCCCTGGGCCTCGGGCACACACATCTGCACTTGCCAGAATTAGCTGACCTGCTGCACGCAGGAAACGTGATTGGTCTTCTGTGAGACTCAGGCCACATTACTGCATCTCAAGTCACTGATTCCTTTCATGAAGCAGAAAGGGGTGATGCACTCTCTTGAAGTGTCCCCCAACACCAACATCTAAGACGTATAAGCAGAATTGTTAACACATCTTCCTTTTTTTTTCTCCTTGAGACAGGGTCTCACTCTATCATCCAGACTGGAGTGCAGTCAAAGGATCATGGCTCACTGCAGCCTTGACCTCTCGGGTTCAAGTGATACTCCCATCTCAGTCTCCCAAGTAGCTGGGAGTAGCTGAGAACACAGGTGCACACCACCATGCCTGGATAACTTTTTTGTTTTTTATAGAGATAGGGTTTCGCCATGTGCTGGCCTCAAACTCCTGAACTCAAGCCTCCCAAGTGCTGGGATTACAGGTGTGAGTCACCACACCCAGCCAAAACATCTCCTTTCTGTGTACATCTGTCTTACCAAGTTTTCCATCTGTCTTAAATTCCTCCTAAAGAAGATAACTACCAGAGATGATTAGGTGCAGTGGATAAGTTCATGAGCTGCAGGACAGATGACCTTGGATTAGAATTCAGGCTTTGTCCCTTTCTAGCTGGCTGAGTGGCTTTGGCCAAGGGAATAAAGCCTTGACTTTCTTATCTACAAAACGAAGCTGATAAAAAAAAGTGCTTACCTTTCAGAGTTGCTGTGAGTATTAAATGAGGCAGGGGGAAATGCATGGAAAATACTTAACACAATGCTTGGCTGACACTGGCTTATATTTATACATATGAAGTAAATGGTAGATGATAATGATAAATGTTATCCATTGGGCAAAATAATTTTTGTAATAAGTAGTCTGTTACTGACTTTTGCTAAGTATTAAGAATACGTAAAACACATCTTATATTTTTTGCAAGTATTCAGATATAAGTAAAATACGCTCATGGTTGATGAGATGATAAAAAGTTAAAAAGGCTTAGATGCCTTCAAAGCAGCCCAAATTCTAAAGACATTTAGCACTGCCTTGCCACCTTCCGATGGACTAATGCTTTTATACATAAAATGAGTATCTCTGGATCCCAGATAGGATTCGCCTGCTACAAATGCACACCACGTTTTTATTTATGTCTGGATTGTTCATTTCATTCCAAGGCCTGTGCCTTGTCTTGCTTTTCGCCAGTCTCCCTTTTGATATCCATGGCTGTCACCTCGTGCTGGTGGTCTTGGAAATCCACCACATTTTCTGGCAGAGAACACATCACTTGACTCCATCTGGAGCCACTCAACTTTGGGCCTCATTAGCAGGCTGAGGTTTGTACCAGCACAGCACATCCCTCCCCCAACATTGATGCAAGGACTGATCCAGCCCTGTGGCAGCCCATAGGGGAGGGAAAATGAGCGGGGAAGCAACCAGACACTGAAGCTTGACTGGCATTTTGTACAGCACAGTGAGCATACGCAGCTCTCTGTCCTTTAGTGTCATTACTACTGTCACTGTTATTGTTACTATAGTGGTTGGGACTGTTATTCTGTGTCTTAAGGACACCACATATTCAGCACTGGCTATGCACCAGGAAGTATTCAAAGGACATTACAAAACTCACATCATTTATCTTCACAGCAGTCCTCTACAGGAGATACTATTATTCCTAGAGGTCAGGATACTGAAACTCAAATCACTTGCCCAATATCACACAGCTGTCAACTCCAGAGCACAGGATCCAGCCAGAGCTGAAACCTTATCCACACCACCTTAGCATGGTGCTAAGAGGCCGCCCATGACTCTCACCTATTCAAGTTCAGGTGAATATAAGAAGTTGGGAAGAACATGAGGTGACAGTGTTCAGCAAGAAGCCAAGCTACCCAGTTTCAAATACGACCAGAACTCCTGATAATGACTTCTGTGGAAACTCGCCACCAATTAAAATGGAGAAAACACAATGACCCAGTAATAGCAAAACAAAAACCTTTCCTTTCAAGCTATATAAAAGGCTGTGCCCATCAGGTAGCTCGCATGTATTGATGGCTTCAAGGACAATTCCTTTTATTGTCTACATAAGCAAACGTTTTTGTGACTTAATATAATAAAACAATGCCCACTCTATTGGTGCATTCATGTAGTATTTTTATTATGCATGTAAAAAAAGACAGTAGTCCGAATTGATGAAGTACAAAAGTCAGAGAGCAATTCTGCAAAGTAAAGGCAATAATGGCTGGTCTTAACCACTCTGCAACACTGTTACCGCAGACATGGATGTCTGTAATATAGGAATACGAGGACGTAGATTTGAGTCCAAGAGTCTAACATTAGATTTTGTGTATTGCCATTCCAGTTCAACTCTTTCTCCTTAGCTGTGCAAAACTGGAAAAGTCACCTAACCTCTGTAAACCCCAGTTTCTTCGTCTGCAAAACAGAGTATAACAATATATATCTCACAGGTTTTTGGCAGAATTCAAGGATGCAATCTATGTAAAGACTTTGTACAATGTTTGGCAATTTCCGGTTTTATACCTTAAACTCCCTGATTTGGCCCCAAACAGATTCTAAGCTATTTCAGCAGTCTCATCATCTTCCTCTAAAAAATGCCATTGTTGTCTGAACATCTGTTAGGTGACAAGCAATATACTGAATACTCTGTGTGTCTATTATTTCCAATCCACTCAATAATCACATAATTTAGAAATTACTGTCCTCAGTTAATTGTTAAAAACACTAGAATTCAAAAGACAGTAAGACAGCCCATGCTTTTTCTATAACATCTCCCATCCTAACCAAGAAGTGGGTATGAATGCTATCTTGCAGCCCAGGGCATCCAGATCAGGCACTGAAGTCTGACAAACCCTAATTTTGCCATGTTATCCCAGACAATGACACTAGAAATTAGCTTTGGCATCCAATGTGGCATCCAGCCCCTGTGAAGACAGCACTCTTGTCCACCACAGATCTTCCATTATGGCCACTGCAGCAGGGAACTGTTCCCTTTGTCCATGGTGGCTTTGCCTCAAAGGGTCCACTCGTGGCCTTCAGTTAAATATTTGCTTTAATAAAGTGACACGTTTAAAACTTCATCTTTTTTGTAGCTTTTGAGTTCAATGTGCAAATCTTATCATTCTACTTATAAATCTTAAAATTATAAGTTTAAATTTTAATTCATTTTAAAGGGGGCTTTTGGGTTCAAACAATTCAAGTTAGAGACACCACTTCTAAAGCAATCAGTATCATTTACAAACTTAATTTAATTTTTAATTTTTCTTCAACATTTTAAACTGCATTTACAAACTCATTATATCCATTTTCTTTTCTTAAAGCATTTCAACTGTCTGACCTGGCAAGCAAAATCTACTAAGTATTAAATTGCACCAGTAATTCCCTAACAAATTAAAATAAAATATTCTATATATGTTAAAAGCATTGCAATACCGTTTATAAGCTTTGTCAAAAACTTTATCTTTCAACATAAAAATTACAAGAGTAATGGAAATTAATCAAGTAAACATAGGAAGTGGAATCAATATCTACTTTGTCAGTTACTTAAATATGCCAAGTTCTCTTAAACAGTAGAAACACATTAACAAAAATATATCTGAAAATCACTAATAATTGATAAGCATTAATTATCATGGGTTTCAGAAATTTTATCATCTGTTTACTAAATTCTAAACGTTCCTTGAGTTGAAAGTAACATAACCAGTAACTAAATATTTTTGAATCCTATGTCATAGACAAGGTCACAACTCTAAGGAACTGGAGTAGCCCTCTCAGCCAGGGTAGGAGTGATTTTTTGCATGCTCTTGATAGTCAGATTGGTGCTATTTTTAACAGGTTGCCAAGACAAATGGGAACCCCCATACAGAGTGATCTCAAAGACGGTATCCCAGGGTTCCCTCAAGACATGTCACTACCTGTTTTCAAATTCTATCTGATTTTGGCAGAGAGAAGTCAGCTACCCTCTGTAAGGATGAAGCTACTACCTTTACTTTCTGTGTGAATGTTTTGTTGGAGTTTTGTTGTTGTTGTTGCTGTTGTTAGGAATTTCAGTTGCCTTCTAATTGCCTGAGAACCCTGATGCCATGCCATAGAATCCTTTACACTCAGCTGTAATTCCTTTAAACTTCTATAAGTTATGTCATTTGATTTAGGGAGATTTAAATTCAGCACCCTCACTGTAACCTCAATAAATTTGGTGCTAGACTCCTTTATGAATTTCTTTACTGCCTGACTGAATTCAGAATTATTTTCATTTTCTTCTTGTCTAGAAGGGGCAGTATTAGTTAGAATTAGGTTTGGCTGTTAAGGTGGGACCAAAAATTAAAATAATAATTTGAAAACTTTACGTAAGAGAGAAGTTTATATTGGTCTCACATGAAGTCCCAAGGTGAATTATTCAGGGTTGGAGTTGCAACTGCACAATTACCACAGTCCATCAACATATGGCTTCCATTTCATGGTCATACTGGCTACCAGTGGCTATAATAAAATCACAACTAGCTACAAGGGAGGCCGGGAAATAATAGTGTTTATTCCGGGTAGTCATATACTCAGTGAAAAAGTGAGAGGTCCCCTAGTACCTGAGGACAAGTGCTGAGCGGGAGAAGAAGTGTTGTGAAGATACTGGCAGCATGCATACTGGAGCTCAGGTACCCAGGTGCTGAGGGATACGGGGGAGCTTCTTCACAAAGACACGGTAATAGCATGTCTGACAGGACCCCAAAACTGAAGATGTTGGAGAGCACAGGGGTTGTGGGCAGAAGAGACAGAAGAGTTGGCAAACCGATCACATTGATTAATAACAATAAATTAGAGAAATAATATATAGAGGACAAGAGCCAAGTTTCATGCTATTGGAGGAACTTCCAAACGTGGAAAGGTAAGAGGCTAGAAAGAACCCTGAGATTTAGGAATGGAATTGGAGGTATCAATATAAACCCAATATTTCTGGTAACACGGGTAGACAAATAAATGGTTGTAATGTATGTATATGTATGTAAATGTACACAGAGAGTAAAATGAATGCGTTTATTTTATATTTACCTCATATATTTGTGAGTATACTTACATATACACATATGTGTTTGTATATGTGTATACACACATACTAACTACCTCCTGAGATGGCCTAAAAGCAGTAACACCTCAACGATAAGGATCACAACCAAGTGCCCAGATCTTAGTTTCTAAATATCATCTCTCCCAAAAACAACCAAGGTTTCTTAAAGAAATGGCTGATACCAGGACTGGGACAAAAAAAGGGACATATTGACACTGAGATATCTTGTTCCATCAAGGAAGGAAGTGCTTAAAGAAATGATGAAGCCATGTCAAAAAGGCTTAGAAATGAAAGACAATCCACTGAATAAAACAAGAATTCGTAAGTCCTTGCTGATATAAATCAGGCAGAAGAAAAGGCTCTTCCTTATGCTAAAATGCCAACCAGCAAATGAAGGGAAGGAGAATACCAACTGACAACCCCACAAAAGCCAAGATTGGTGAGTGAAAGGTAGACAGGGAATAGGATATTGACATAATCTCAGAACATCTCCCCACAAAATTCTAATCACTGTAAGGAAAAATGTCAAATCTAAGGTGGAGAAACCTGGCATGTACCAATGTGAACAGAGTGGGACAGGCCACATGTCTTCTGACGGGACATCTATAAACACTTGATTATCACTTCTATGGCATTTTCCCTGAGCAGGGGACCTGAATCTGATCATGTGGAGACACTGGATGGATACAGGTTGAGAGACGTTCTAAACAGGAAAGACCTAACTTTTTTTTTTTTTTTTTTTAACTATCAAAGAGTAGAAAGACAGGGAAAGATCAAAGAAATGTTCCAGAGTAGAAGAGAACCAATAGACATGATAACTAAATGTGACATGTGTTCCTGACTGAAATTCTGGGTCAGAAAAGAAGGACAATCACCACTGGGATAGCTGGTGACCTTTTAGTGGGCTTTGTGGACTGGGGGGTAGCAGTGCATCACCACTGTTTCCTGACTTGGAGGGTTGAATGCTGACGGTATAGGAGAGTGTTTTTATTATTTGGGAAATACACACCCACAATGTTTAGAAGAAATGTGGTATCACATTTGCAGCTTCCTCTCAAATGCTAACAGTTGAGGAATCAGGATGAAAATGATATGGGAGATGTCTATATTGTACTTGGAACTTTTCCCTAAGCTTGAATTTATTTCTAAATAAAGAATTAAATTTTTAAAATATCAGGGCTCTATTGTTCAGGAAGAGCGGGGAGTCCTGAGAGACAGTTAGTGGTCTCTGCTGGTTTAGCCACAAAACATCCTACTGTAGCTGTATACATTTCTTGACTTTGTTCAGCTCTAAAGTCACAGTCCTTCTTCCCATTGTCTCTGCTGCAGTTGTTTGCTATAACACCATTATCTCCTTCCCACTAGTTCATCAATGAGATCCCAACTTGCTTTATGTACAAACCAGTCAGAGTTACCAAGGGCAACATGTTTCAGGGCCAGATAACAAGATGTTTTTAACATCACAGTTGCTGCGCTGCATTTAAGAGCTTTTAGACACAATTCTGCCCTGAGACAGAAATTGAGCAGGAATAGAAGAATGGAAGAAACACATGTAAGAAAACTGGAGAACAAATATAATACTCAGGCAATGTGGGGAGAATGAGATAACATAAATTATAAAGTAGAAAATAGAAATGAGAGCAGGTTTGAGAGACACAGACTTGGACTGCCTTTCTACCATGCACAAGACCACCTGTCGCTAGGATGATGGTTTAGCGTTTATCCCAAAAGTCTGGTCAATGAATCTCACAAGTAGAATTCTAGACATGGTTCTTACAGGTATAACTTAATGTTTGCAGACTTCTCCCTCACTGGAAGAGGAATAAAGGCTAGGAAGAATCTCCTTCCTAGTATCAAATGAATGCAACTCTTCCTCAATAATACTCAGGTGACATTTTAAGAAATACTAATATCACAATTACACAGACGTTTATAACATGGCTGTTAGCATCAATTTGTGATGAACAGAGATCATGTCTGATGTTTCTAATGAAGAGCATATCCAGAGGTTAATACTTTTTGTTCCTTTTCACGTTCAAATTTATATTCCATAACATTTATTGAATTCCTACCACGTCCTGACCACCAAGATGAATAAAATAACCAGTGCCCTCACTGAGCCCAAGGAGACAGACCCATAAACTAACAAATTTCATAAAAAGCACAGATGACATGAAATTATTTGTTCACTATTTCTGGGCTTACCAAATGAAGTTCCAGACCTTATACTGCATTTTTATTTTAACTTACTTTATTCTATTATAAGGTTAGGAACCACATTAGGGAAACTGAACACAAACTAGCTGTAGCCTTTATCATTTAAATATATAAAGCTGTATGCAACGTATCACTTAAATTAGTGGTTTCCATGATCCATGGCTGAGTAGCATCACAATCACTTGCAGTGTATCTTAATAATTGAGAAACCCAAAATGAATGAATCAAAATCCCCAAAATTAGATTCAGAGTTCACTGTTTCTAAGAGTTCCACAGAGGATTTTGATGCACAGGCAAGTTTGGGCACCTCTGACAAATCACTGTCACTAATTCTACCAAGGGTGACCTTAGTTCGCATAACACTAGTTTGCAAAATAACCATCAGTCCCTTGGCTATGAAATTCACAAGACTGCTGATTAATTCATTTGAATATGATTAAACTGCTTCCCTCTACCCCGGGTTTGTGAACAGTGAGAAACTGAAATGTTTGCTGCACCATCCATTATTAACGCTCTTCCCTTCCAAAGTCTGTCTCTTTGACCTCTGTTTGTTCCGGCTTGTCTCTTATATGAGTTTATAGTTACTTATTATTATGTGCAATTACATCATGCTGAGTGTGAGGACACCCCACAAGCTGTTAGCTATATTAACTTAATAATAGATTTCAGGGTGTGATTTCCAATTAATTTCATTTTCCATATGCACATGCAGCTCAATGGGAAGCCAAAATTATAGAGTAGCCATATGGTGCCTCATAAGTAACAATTAAAACTAATTTTCTATTCTTTGACACTAAAAAAAAAAATCATACGGTTTAAATGCCACAGAGAAAATTGAAACTTGAACAGCATCTGTAGCTCTCTAGAAAGAAGATGCCCCACTTTCCACATTTGTGGTATGGATATTCCGGCTTTTTGCTTGGATGTGGACTATGGTCCCACCTGGCTTTTAGCACATTTGATTCCTCACTGCTCTTACCCTGCTGGAATGTCTTAGAGCAGCTGTGAGAAAGTGCTGGGCTTTCTATTTCCTAACAGTGAGTTAAGTTGAAAAGAATAGTTCATTTCCTTCAGAAACAGATGATTTCCGGTAACAGAAATTTCCTACTGATTCGTTTCCAAAAGGCAGTATTTGAAACACTAGGGCAATGTGCCCAAGCCAAGGAGAAAAATAAGCAGTTACACTAAAAGCAGGTGATCTTCGTCAACCAATATGTAACTGTCCAAGGTTAGGGAGAGCTGGGGAAAGGGTTGCTCACATGGAAACTCAGGCTGGTTTATTAACCAGATCTATGATCCTTTTACCCTTACCCTACAGTATAATTTTGTTAATTCCTAAGGGCCCTATTTTATCAAATTCATCAGCTGGGAGGTTAAAAAATAAAAAGCGAAACATATCAAGACCCTATTCAAGATAAGCAGCATGACAAAAAATAAAATTCCTTGATTTTATTAGTCTTTCACATAGGTTTTAACTCTAAAACTATCAAGATTTTATCTGGGAGCAAATAATATCACAATGTATTAATAGATTTACTCTAAATTAGAATACCTTAACTGCTTTGCTGAAAACATGATTAAATCTCATTATTTTTTATTTTATGATAAATCCCTTCTACAGCTAATACACATGCACAAAGGTGGCAGAAGGAACCATGAGAAGGTAGAGTAAAAGGTCAGCGGTCTTTTCAGATTCTAGTATGAATGAGTTAGAAAACCACTTGTATTAGTCTGTTTTCACATTGCTATGAAGATACTATCAGAGACTGGGTACTTTATGAAGGAAAGAGGTTTAATTGGCTCAAAGTTCCACATAGCTGGGAGGTCTCAGGAAACTTACAATCATGGTGGAAGGTGAAGGAGAAGCAAGTACCTTCTTCACAAGGTGG
This sequence comes from Aotus nancymaae, assembly GCF_030222135.1. NCBI lineage: Eukaryota > Metazoa > Chordata > Mammalia > Primates > Aotidae > Aotus > Aotus nancymaae. The sequence goes on from NW_026988460.1 coordinate 1,682,938, forward strand.
CAGGAGAGAGAAAGAGAGAGAGCACAAGGAAGTGCCACACTTTAAAACCATCAGCTCTTATGAGAACTCACTCACTATCATGAGAACAGCATGGGGGAAACTACCCCCATTATCCGGTCACCTCCCACCAAGTCCCTCCATTCACACAGAGCAGGGATTACAATTCGGATTTCAATGTGAGATGAGATGAGGGTAGGGAGAGAGCCAGACCACCATCTATATGTTTCTTGTAAAGAAAAAATAAAATTATCAAAGGTGAAACTTTGTGAAATTGACATCAAAATGTTTACCAATAAAAATTATAATGGCACAGAGAATTTTCAGGGCAATAAAACTACTCTGTATAATGCTATAATGATAAATATATGTCATTAGACATTTGTCCAAACCCATAGAATGTACAACACCAAGAGTCAATCCTAATGTAAATTATGAAGGTGGTCTGATGGTGTGTCAATGCAGGTTCATCAAGTGTAATGAATGTACCATGCTGGTGGGGGATGTTGGTATTGGAGGAGACTGTACACGTGTGGGGGCAGGGGTATATGGGAACTCTCGGTATCTTCTTCTCAATTTTGTTATGAAACTAAAATTGCTAGAAAAAATTTAAACTTTAAAATATATCGATATAATGGCTACAAGAAAGAAAAACTCTAAGTCTATGTTAGTAGTGGAACTATGCCCCAGGACCGCTAATAATTTAGCTGTTGAAGTCCTAACCCCAAGAAACTCAGAATGTGATCTTATTTGGAGACAGAGTTGCTGAAGATTCCGTTAGCTAAAATGACGACATTAGGGTAGACCATAAACCAATACAATGGTATCTTTTAAAAAATGAGAAATTTGGGAGACTCTGCCTCATAGCCTCAGAAGGGTTAATCCTGCCACCACCTTTAGCAGGGGCTTCTCCAGAACCATAAGACAATCAATTTCTGTTTTCAGGTTGCCCAGTTTGTGCTACTTTGTTATGGCAGCCCTAGGAAATAAATATAGCCATGTCAGGTAAAGAACATGAAATCTGGGTTCAAGCCATGAATCTGCAAACCACTAGCTATGTAAGGGATGTCTCTAAGTTGGACGTCCTCTCTCAACCAGGAAGGTAAGTATACCCTCCTCACAGTGTTGTGGTGGGGATTCAATTATTAATAGATAAAGCAGGTGAGGTACAATGCACAAGTCTTAATGTCCAGGTAAGTGTAGGATACCTGCATCGTTCTCTTTACCATTCCTCCTACCCCAGGAGTAAACTCAGCCTTTGGGAGTGTGGGAGAACCTCACCTGCTTTTCTAGTTCCCCCTCCAAGTAGCTCCTTCATACACAGAACATCATACAGGTCTTCCTTTTCATATAGCTGGAACCACAAACTCTCCTCCTCCTTCAAGTTAAGAAACAGCAAGACGTGGGAGTTTCTGCCCAACCTTGAGATGCCTTAGGTGGTAGTGATCAATTAAAACAGACAAGCTCCCCTCCCAACTCCATTCTTTTCTTTCCCTCCTCATCATCACTCACAAAGTGAATATAAAACCAGCACAACAAACAGAAACTCAGCAAGTTAATACTAATGTAATTGTATACTTTGCTCATCTAGAATGCTAGGCTTCTGACTCTGTGAGATGCTAAAACAACACTAAAAATCCTCTTTGAAGGCTAACATTTCTTCTTTAAGGTAAGAACAACACAATCCTTTCAGTCATTGAGTATTATATGAGCTTTGACTTATTCCCAGGGGCTGCTTGCACCTTACTTTAGTGACTCCTACAGATTGTACTGGTCAGAACTACTGTAACAAGCGCTGTGCCTATTATCTTTTTGTAGTAAAGGGTTAATGAACATTAAAGACTACATTTATTTACTCTCATGCTGACAGACACTGATGAGCACCAAGAAAATGAAGTGGGTCTTTAACATCTTTTGCTTTATTGTATTAATTTTCTATTAAACACTGCCAACACTAAGATATCCTTACATATGGCATTTCATGCTAAGCAAGTCTTAAAGTTCTCAACAACTATTTTAAAAACATCCTCTCGTCTGACAAAATAATAACAAAAAGCTTAGCAACAGCAGCACCCTACTTGCTTTGCTTAATAACCATTCCAACAAAATGAGCTGAAAGATTAAGTGTATCTTCATATTCCAGCAAAAATAAATATTTAGAAAAACCAAGTCCCCCCTTCAACATTCAACCATTCCCTCTGGTTTCTCTTTCTTTTTCTCCTATACTCAATTCCCATCCTTTCCATGAAAATGATGAAAGAAATTCTTGGAGAGTTTCACTTTTCAGTGGTACATAATGAAAATTCAGATGAAATTAAATAGCTGTAATTATCATGAGTATCCTAGGATTCTTTATTCTTGTACATACCAGTTCAAAATGCAGACAAATGCATACATGGCACATACTTATATGAAAATCTCTTACAAATAAATCTTGTGGTTGTTAGTTTGCTATTACATTATAAGGTTTTAAAAGCTCAATATCTCATTGGAAAAGTTTCCTCCTCTACTTATCGGTCAATCATGCATGAGGTCTTTGGTTTCCAGCAAGATTTTGGCCTCTCTTCCTAGACCCCTGCCCCTACTGCCTTTTGTATTTTCGATGGGGTAAATGGGAACATGTCAGTGAGAGAATGAACGACTACTGTGGACATTTAAAGACATCAATTGACCATTCATCCCCTCTTCCCTTAGGGAAGAGTTCAGGGGAGCACAAACATCTTCACTGTAAACTCTTCCCTGTGTAATCTTCGGTCATGGTGGTATTCCTTCATGCTTGCACTTTAAATATACCCTAAAAGCCCAAGTTCCCTAATTAAGATTTCCTTTTCTTTTCTTTTCTTTTTTTTTTGAGACAGAGTCTGAGTGCAGTGGTGTGATCTTGGCTCACTGCAACCTCTGCCTCCTGGGTTCAACCGATTCTCCTGCCTCAGCCTCCCAAGTAGCTGGGATTACAGGTGCCCAACACCACACCCAGCTAATTTTTGTATTTTTAGTAGAGACAGGGTTTTGCCATGTTGGGCAGGCTGTTCTCAAATTCCTGACCTCAAATGATCTGCCAACCTCAGCCTCCCAAAGTGCTAGATTACAGGCATGAGCCACTGTGCCTGGCCCCCAATTTTGATTTTGTTTGGCAAAACAGTCCCCCAATTTTATGTAATAAAGATGTGGCATGATGGTTAATGTTCAAGAGTATGGCAAGTTACATGTACTTTTTCAACATCAGTTTCCTTGTCTATAAGAAGACAACCATTCCAGTAACCTCATGATGGTGCTGAAGAATTTAAATGACTTGGTTTTTATAAATTGCTTTGAAACAACATCTGCTACATAGTTAAATGCTCAGTAGGTGGTAGTTTCTACTATTACTGCTATTAGTATTATCCTTATTAAGGCTAAAAAGTCTTGCAAACCTTAGTGAGCTGTATGTGTATGTACAAATAAAAAATTGTTTATGTATTTTAATGCTACAATTTCTAAAACAGAAACTACATATTTTATACTTCATTTTAGTGATTACATTAATATAGTAATTAAATGTTTGAAGTAGCTTAGGAATTATAATGTGAATGATTTATATTCTATTTATTATTTTAACTGATTTATTTTTATTATAGTTTATTATTTATAATTTTAATACATAATACATACATTTTTTTAAATGTATTCTCTTAAAATTTCCCAATACCATAACATCTGACTGGAAAATATCTTGGGTACTCCCAAAGCCACAGCCAGAAATCACTATCTTAGTGAATGAGCTTTGGGATTCTAACTGCTGTGAACAGTGAAAAACAGTATGGTTTCTTAAGGAGTTCCAAGCCTCTTGTTGTGACTTTGAACAAGGCCCGTCACGTGTAAAATGCTCTATTGCTCCTCACTGCCTGAGTTTCAAGTCCTCACCTAGCTCAGAAAATAATGAGGAAAATGAGACCATGATGATGTGTAAGTAAACATGATATTTCCGTAAACTGGAATACCATGAACCATGTGAAAAGAATGAAGGTGTTCCCTATATACTGACCTCTAAGATATTGTTCAGTGAAAAAAATGGCAAAGTACAGAACACAATGTACAATATGCTACCTTTTAGGCTGAATGGGGCTCAGTGAACTTCTTAAGGAGCCTGCATTTGAACTTTAGCAGATGTTAGAAAAGAAGAAAAGTACTAGTGGTCCCTGAAGCTCTCCTTTGCCAATTACCTGAAAGAATAGAGGAGGAAGGATAATAAGAGAAAAACATCTTAAGAGTATTATAATTTTTCCTTCTAGAAAAATCAAGTGTATTTGCAGCAGCAATGTAATTTGACCAATCAAACATACTCTTTTCTTCTGTAAACAGAGCAGCCTGCCAGTACAGGAAGTAAATAGTGTCCATTTTTTGGACCACAATCCCCTTGGAAGATGATCTCCAAAGTGTTGGATTCCAGCATATATACACTTCGTTGAGCTGACGTTCAAGGCTCACTAGCTTTTTTTTTCCCCCTGCTATTAATTGTACTCACTCCGATCTTTACTTCATACTTTGACTTGGACTTTCAGCAACCTGCAAAGTAGTCTATCAAAACTGAGAAGGAAGTATGTCAGCATGGCAAACTGTATTAGAAACTGGGTAGAAACAAAATGCCACAATTATAAATTCTATATTCATCAAAGTGTACATGAGTTACTAAATAAAATCCTCTCCCGCAGGTACTTTGCATCCCTGTCTTAATCATCTGTGTTTTAGATTCTACACGAAACAGTTAGCAAGTTTATCCAATCTGCAACCCACAGGCCGCATGCAGCTCAGGACAGCTTTGAATGTGACCCAATACAAATTTGTAAACTTTCTTAAAACATTATGAGATGCTTTTGCAATTTTTATTTATTTATTTTAGCTCATGAGCTATTTATCGTTAGTATGCTTTATATGTGGCCCAAGACAATTCTTCTTCCATTATGGCCCAAGGAAGCCAAAAGACTGAACACCCCTGAGTTAGAGCTTGAAATCGTGGTACTACAGTGGAAAGGCATCATATTTTTAAAATAATTTAAATAGGCATATCCTGCTATTTATAATCTTAGAACAATATTTTTCCTCTTCAGTGAAGATAAAACGTAGCTTGTATTCTAATACTACTCTATTTTTTTTTTTTTTTTTTTTTGAGATGGAGTCTCATGGAGTCTCACACTGTCACCTGGGCTGGAGTCCAGTGGCATGATCTGGCTTACTGCAACCTCTGCCCGCCTCCCAGGTTCAAGTGATTCTCCTGTCTCAGCCTCCTGAGTAGCTGGGATTACAGGAACCCACCACCACGCCTGGATAATTTTTTTGTATTTTTAGTAGAGACGGGGTTTCACTACGTTGGCCAGGCTGGTCTCGAACTCCTGACTTCATGATCCACCCACCTGAGCCTCCCAAAGTGCTGGGATTACAGAAGTGAGCCACCACGCCTGGCCTGTAATACTACTTCTATTCTTTCCACTGCTTTTTTTTTTTTTTTAACGACCAAACATACATTAAGTTTTCAAACTGTGGCATCTGAAATTCAAAGTAATTAGTGACTCTGGTACCTAATGAAATCAATCAAACCCTACCTTAAATAGAATTTTGACATGAATATACGTTAAATATGTGCTATGTGCTCGTCACTGCACTAGGTGCTGGGTATAACGAAGCAAATGAAATAAACAAATTCCTTGATTTCACTAGGCTTATGCCTAAGGGAGAAAAGTCATTCCACACAAATAATTTCATAAACTATTTGATTTAGTCATATATACTCTGTAGAGTTCCTGATTTATATAGAGTGAGTAATAAAAACTCTATTAAATACTGTATAGTCTTCTGAATCAATGTACTGTAGCACCACAGGGTGCCTTGGAGGTATCTATGTGAAAACCAGTTATTTTATGATTTCAGCCTTACTCCAACCGTATAACCCAGTATTAGCTATTAAAATACAAATGTGTCATACTTTTAAAAAAACTAAAAAGTAACCCATTTCACTGGCCACTGACTTAAGTACAAACTTTGTAACATCGGCATATAAACAAATACCCTTCATTGCCATCAACATGAGATATGCCACTGCCCCTGAGAAGCATTCCTGACTCTCTAGGTAAAGTTTGTAAACTCTCTCATTCCCACAACAATTTATCCAAATGTCCATGGTGATATTTATCATACTGTACAAGAGTAATCTGTCATCCTCCATAACCTGTGAGCTCCTCAGGCGCAGGAACGATGTCTCATTCATGACGGATCCCCAGCACTCTCCCTAGTGGCCTAGCACCTTACAGCCTCTTCACACTGGTCTACTGAATGCATTGGTAACAAAGGGTGATCTGAACACTAGCTGTCACTCAAAGTACACATCGAGCTTCCACAAGGTAGATTCACTGCTCAAATTGGAAATGTTCTAAAAGTCCTGTTCATCGCAGCTGTCTACCCTATCTAAAAATCATTCCTTCCTCTTGTTATCTTTGATTTACTGAGGCACACCCTATTCCAGGGACCACAGTAACAACCTTGACTCAATCAGGCAAGAGTATAGCATGGTGGAAGGATTCACACACCCGTCCCCTTAAGACAAGATTTTGCATTCAACGACAAGCATTTGAGTGAGCTACTTATGCATCAGGCAGCTGATGAGCCTTTTTATGATCTTACTGATTTTCTGAACATGGTGAACATTCTAGTCAGTCTTTGACCTCACAAAGTTATATTTTTACTTCTCAGGCTACAAATTTAGAGTGGTAAAAATCAACCTAAAAATTTTATAGGAGGAAAATGGTTACATAAGTTTTAATTCATCAAATGATAGTCTTTAGTATAATCATTAGAACTACATTTGGGGAAATATTTCAAAATATGGAAAAATTCTCATATACCATGTTAATGTAAAAAAGCTGAATATAACTGTACATAAAGTGTAATCAAAATTTGATGAAATAAATCTATATGAAAATAATCACATATACATATTTCCACACAGAAAAATAACTTAAAGGAGTTTCAACTTCTTCAGCTATGATCATGTATTATTTATAAAAATTCTGAAAATAATGCATGCTTTTCTTCTAAAGTAAAAAACATAATTTCTTAACAGGTTTTATGATGGATTTTGCAAAGTAGCAATTCCTCTATTATCTTCCAATGATTCACTTTTTAAAAAATTTTTAAATTACATCTTTTTTTTTTTTTTTTTTTTTTTTTTTTTTTTGAGACGGAGTTTCGCTCTCGTTACGCAGGCTGGAGTGCAATGGCGCGATCTCGGCTCACCGCAACCTCCGCCTCCCGGGTTCAGGCAATTCTCCTGCCTCAGCCTCCTGAGTAGCTGGGATTACAGGCACGCGCCACCATGCCCAGCTAATTTTTTGTATTAGTAGAGACGGGGTTTCACCGTGTTGACCAGGATGGTCTCGATCTCTTGACCTAGTGATCCACCCGCCTCGGCCTCCCAAAGTGCTGGGATTACAGGCTTGAGCCACCGCGCCCGGCCTTAAATTACATCTTATTCATGAAAATGTAAAGATGACACACTATGTTTCTCTCCATGGTGAATAAACTACACTTTTAAGAAATTTAAAAGATATAATTATCTAGGACATTAAAGATTAGCAGTTTCCTTTATAATTATAGATTACTTCCATCCTAAGTTTTTATGCCTCTTAATTGCAGTATGTCTAACCTCCTTTATAAGGCAGGATGGACTGGGCATGGTGGCACATGCCTGTAATCACAGCACTTTGGGAGGCCAATGCAGGTGGATCACGTGCGATCAGGAGTTCAAGACAAGCCTGGGCAACATGGCAAAACCCTATCTCTACCAAAACCCAAAAAAATTAGCTAGGCATGGTGGTGTGTGCCTGTGGTCCCGGCTACTCAGGAGGCTAAGGTGGAAGGATCATCTGAGCCTGGGAGGGGGAGGAGGTTGTAGTGAGTTAACATTGTACCACTGCACTCAATCTGGGTGACAGAGTGAGACCCTGTCTCAAAAAAAAAAAAAAAAAAAAAAAAAAAAAAAAAAAAAAGATGGGGATGGGGAGGAAAAATATCAATGAAAACTTTTAAAATATTTTTGAATATAAAGTAATATTGCATTTTAATATGGCAGAACTATATTTCCTATATCACAATTTTTTTTCTTTTAAAGTGACAGGGTACGGCTCTGTCACCCAGGATGGAGTACACTGATGTGATCATGAATCACTGCAGCCTCAAACTCCTAGGCTCAAGCAGTCCTCCTATCTCAGCCTCTCTAGTAGCTGGGGCTACAGGTCCATACCACCACACCTGGCTAGTTTTTTCATTTCTAGTTTTCTGTAGAGACAGAGTTTTACATTATTGTCCAGGTCAGTCTCAAATTCCTGGCCTCAAGCGATCCTCCCATTTCAGTTTCCCAAAGTGCTGGGATTACAGGTAAGAACTACCTTGCCTAGCCTCCTACATCAAGAATTTAAAGACTAAAGGATAATGGTAATTTGAAAACACTTTTGGCAACCTTATATTGAAGTCGTTCTTTATTCCCACTTCTACAGAAAAACTTTATCACTTAAAAATATTCATTCCATTTGAAGCCAGGCAAGGTGGTTCACGCCTGTAATCTTATCACTTTGTGAGGCCAATGCAAACGTATCACCTGAGGTCAGGAATTTGACACTGGCCCGGCCAATGTGGCGAAACCCCATCTCTACTAAAAATACAAAAAAATTAGCCAGGTGTGGAGGTGGGCACTTGTAGTCCCAATTACTTGGAAGGCTGAGGCAGGAGAATCACTTGAACCCTGGAGGCAGAGGATGTAGTAAGCCTAGATAGTGCCACTGCACTGAAGCTTGGGTGACAGAGCAAGATTCTATCTCAAAAAAAAAAAAAAAATTATTCCATTTGGAAAGAGGCTACCAGAGTAATGGAACCCAAGTCAACTATCAGACTTTGGCTTGTTTAGATGTTCAACTTTTCCTTTTGATCTTTTTCATACTCGAAGACCCTACAACTGATTTTTCCCAGTGGAGCCAAAGTGGAAGAGGACAATATTTTATTAAAATATTCTTGATTTCCCAGGATAAACTGTCATCTTTATTTATATACAGAGAAAATCTGTCTTTTTGCTCTTGTGAAAATGTTTTCAGAAGCTATCATTCTACAAAGTTAATTCAATCGTGCTTGACTCTGAAAACACACAGAGAGAGAAAAGATGATGATGACAACACTATTAGCTGCCTCAGCACAGGATAAAGATAGGCACTGATCAGGTCTCTTAAGAATAGCTGCACAAATTAAATTCCACCAAAATGTAAGAACAAAAACACTGTGGAGACCAGTCTTCAGTGACTTCTGCTGTGTGTGAGAGAGAGATCAGGCCAGCAAAAGAACTGTGGTATTAGAGTCACTGAACTGGTTACAATTTAAGAAACATTGATCATTGGACTTAAATGTGCTGAAGAAATGGGTATTCACAAAAGGCAACAGAATAAGGAGAATCCAAAATGATCCCTCAAATGAAACAGACTGAGAGGCATGGTTTTGGGTTGTGAAGAGACCCAGTTGGCTACAATTCTGAAGGGAAAGTATTGAATAGATTGGAAAGTAGCAAAGTAAGGAAGGGATAAAAAATAAATAAAAGACTAAAAAGTAATATGACTCTTTGATCCTATGTAAGCCTGAGATTCCACAGCAACATAGAAAGAGATAAATGAGAGAGAAAATGTGAGAAAATGAATGTTTTCCATCCTAGTCTTAAAGAAAACTTAAGTGGCTTCTTTTTAAAAGAAAAGCACAAGTATTTTTCTGAACACAGACTTCGAATCATTATAATTACCTTCCCTCATTCTTCCTAGAGCAGCAAGCTTTTAAAAAATAAAGACTGAAAGCTCTAAGAAGAAATTTAGAGCTATATGGAGTTTCAATTCCTAAATCAGAGTTAAGATTATTATAGTTAAAACTATATTAGAAACATATTTAGGAAAGATGACTGGACTGTTGAGCTTTTCAGTTATGATCCCCAACCCTATCCTAACTGGAATCCTGAAATTTTCAAGCTTACCAAAGTGAATGCATTAATTCTCTCATTTCATGATTCATTAACTTAGTAATTTCCTGCAAGATACAAGGCCAACACAAATCTCAAAATATCCCTGAGGATATTCCAGATTAAAAATGCTAAACTCTTAGAACATAATCTTTCTAGCACTCATAGCATTTACTATTTCTTAGTTTGTTACAACTATTTGCATAGATGCCTGTCTCCCCAGCTAGACTGTACCCCCAAGCAAATGAAGATGGCCAAAGTAGGATACAATATGTCTTTTCTTATATACAGGTCTGATCATATTCACTCTCACCTGGACTCTTAGGGGTGGGGCTATTACTTAGAGCCTCAGGGGCATGGCTGCTGCCCAAGTGGGCCCAGAAGGCTGAACTTTGGCCTCAGTGGTCCCAGAGACAGAGCATCATGGAAACAAAGGTAATTTTTCTCAAGTCTTAAAATCTAATGGACTTTGTCCTGCTAGGGTTTGGGCTTGCTTGGGGCCCATGATTCCTTTCTTCCTTCTAATTTGTCCCTTTAGGACTAGAATGTCTATTGTATGCCTGTCTGCCTATTTTGGAAGCAGATAACTTGTCTGGTTTCACCAGTTCACAGCTTGAGATTTCTGCTTCAAGATGTATCGTACTTAGAGTCTCACCGATGGCTGATTTAGATGATTTTTTCAATTTAGAGTTGATGCTAGATGGGTTAAGATTTGGGGCGCTGTTGGGATAGAGCGAATGTATTTTACATGCAAGAAGAAACAAATCAGGGGTGGGAGGCAGCATGCAGAAGGCAGAATGCTATGGGCTATTTATGTACCTCCCAAAATTCATATATTGAATTCTCAACCCCCAGTACCTCAGAGTGTAACCATATTTAGAGACAGGGTCTTTAAAGAGGAGATTAACTTAAAATAAAGCCATTAGGAAGAGACCTAATCCAATATGATAATGTCCTTATAAGAAGTAGGAGAGACACCAGAGACAGGTGTACACAGAAACAAAAGGCCATAAGAGGACACAGCAAGGAGGTATTCATCTGCAAGTCAAGGAGAAAGGCCTCAGAATGGAATCAATACCTTGATCTTTGACTTCTAGATTTCCGAACTGTGAAAAATAAACTTCTGTTATTTAAACCACCCAGTGGGTAGCATTTTGGTATGGCAGCCCTAGCTAAGTAATATAACTGCCATTTACATTCTCCCTGAATTGCCAGTCCAGTGGCAACATGCCACACTACTTCATCTACAAATACACATTTGTTCCTTTTGTCAAGGACTGTGTAGTAGAAAATCTATCTTTGCCCAAAGGGTGGTCTGGCTTTTGTCCTCAACTTCTAGGAAGTAACATATGTCATCTCTATGGGAATATGTTTGTCTTGGGAAAGAACTATTAAGGTGGGGCCAGCTACAGCCAGTAGTCTTAGGTTAGGGGCTAGGCATGACAGAAAGACCAACCATGTGATTTACAGTGGGGAATTAGGTAACACAGAGGCTGAAATCAACCACATGGGCAATCAGTCAATCAACCATGCCTATATAGTGGAGCTCACAATAAAAACTCTGGACACTGAGACTCAGGTGAGTTTTTCTGGCTGGCAATCCTCTTTACATACAGTTACACATTAATGTCAGGAGGGTAATGCATCCTGACTCCATATGGAGAGGACACAGAAACCTGGTGTACAGAATCCTCTAAACTCCACCTTAGATGTCGCCTCTTTCTTTGACTGATAGAATTTGTATCTTTTCCCTGTAATGTAATAATAATTATGAGTATGACAGCACTCAGTGAATTTTGTGGGTCCTTTTAGCAAACTGTTGAACCTGAGGGTGGTTTTGGAGGACCTCACACTTGAAGTCAATGTCAGAAGTAAAGACAGTCTTAAAGACTGGGCCCTCTAATTTGGCAGTTTGGATAATTCCATGTAGAGATGAAACCTCAGATGTCACCATCTCAGCAACCTTTCTTCTATCTACCCCAAACAGAGTTAATCATAATTTCCTTCCTTCTCAGTATACCACGGCATGTAATCCTAACTTACCTGGCAATTGCAGTGATTCTAAACCTGGGGAAACTCTGCCCCCCATAGAAGAGAACATTTGTCAATGTCTGGACACAGTTCAGGTGGTTACAACTAGGGGATGTGACTGGCATCTAAGGGGTAGAGGCCAGGGATGTTGCTAACCACCCTACAATGCACAGGACAGCCCCCACAGCAAAGAATTATCTGACCCAAAATGTCTACATTGCCAAGTTTAAGAAACCCTGCACTGGACCATTTGTATTTACTGGACGCATCCCAGGTCTGAGACAACAACTCCTGGAGTAGTGAGACAATAGCAGCCTGAATTCCAAGGGCCAGTGTCCAAATGCCAATTCCACAAAAATCACTTCTGTTTAATGTCAGGGAAACTTCCAAACCCTTGGCCCTCAACTATCTCATTTGTAAATGAAACTAATATAGGATTTATTCCACAGAATTGTTTACAGAAGAAATAAGATCGTATATTAGAACAAGTTAGTAAACTACTTAGACCAAAGTAAACACTGGCTAAATGTTCACCCTATACCATTTAATTTTCCTTATACAATGTAATTGTATAAAAAATATCTGCAGGGACTAGAATAGTGGTAAAACGTCACAAATCACTTTGTCTTTGGCATAGAACAGATATAGTGAGCTACTAACAAATTAAATATTTCTCTCTACACAAAATTTGTCTTATCTTACTGTGACCACTTTGTGCTCTTTCCTTCCATTATCACCACTTACGGGTGGCTTCCTTGTGTGTTCATTTTCTTCAAAGAAACAAAGTTTATATCACATATGAGAGTTATGACAAGAGGCAATGACAAAAGAAATAATCAAGTAATCCAGAAAGAAGATTACGGGGCAGCCCACTTAATACAACCAGCTGTGAAATGCAACTGCCAGGTAGGCAGCTCCTTCCTATATGATCATCTTCCAGGAAATAACGAATTGATCATATCAGACATTATTCAGGTCAAAAGCTTATCTATGCATATTATATCTGAGAACTAAAAAGGTTTAATTTATTGCCTCTGTGTCTGTCTCTCCCACAACCCTCCATCTAAAGTGAATTCCTCAAGAAACAGAAATAACTTTTCCCTCAGATCCCCAAACTTATCACAACACCTGGCACTCTGTATATGTTAATTCATCTTTCTTGGATGAATGAAAGAAAAGATATACAGATGGCCAAATGGATGAAAAAACATAAGACCAAATGGAGGAACAAATAAAGAAGGAACAAATGAATAATTAAATGGTTCTTTAGCCTATAAATAGCAGTATTACTAATTTCTATTTGAGCTTGAACAACATTAAAATATCAGTGTTCCTACAAATATATATACAGGACACAATTGCTCAACAAAAGAACTTGGTTTGCAGCTATACCCTGAACAGTAAAAAATGTGCTCTCTCAGTGTTGATGAATGATTTAACCCAGAGCAGTAAGAATAGGTTAGATTTTTACTAAGAGGAAGCTGCTCTGCATTTTGCAAGACCCCACCACAAACTCCAGGTTAAAACAGCCAGGAATACAACAAACATCATATTTAGCAGGAGAGAATTAATGCTACTCCCCTAAGATAGAAGACAAGGTAAAGAAGTCTCCTCTTACCAATTCCACTCAACGTAGTATTAGAGGCTGAGCCAGCGCAAGCAGGCAAGGAAGGAAAAAAAAGGCATTCACACTGGAAAAGCACAAAAAGACATAACATGGTCTATACACAGAAGACATAACTCTGTATAAAGAAAATCTTAAGGAATCAATTTTAAACAGTATTTGCATGAATGAACAAGTAAAGGAAGGTCACGGGATACAAAATCAGAGATACAAAAATCAATTGTATTTCAACATACAAGCAATGAATAATCTAAAAATAAAATTATTAAAGTAATTCCATTCACAGTAGCATCAAAAACCAAATACTTATAAATAAATTTAACAAAAGAAATGAAAGACATAACGCTTGAAAACTACAAATTGTTGCTGAAATAAACTAAAGATCTAAATAAACAAATTGGAAAATTCAATATTGTGAAGATGGCCATACTCCCACAATTGATGTAGAAGGATCAACATGAACTCTAACCAAAATTCCAGCAGGTTTACTTGCAGAAATGGACAAGCAGATCCCAAAATGTATACAGAAATGCAAAACACCTAGAATTGTCAAAACGGTTTTGAAAAAGGCAAAGAATATTGAAGAATTTTCACTTTCTAATTTTAAAATTTCTTATAAAGTTAATAGTTATTAAGTCAGTGTGTTTCTCACATATATTAGATTTGATTGTTTCCATTACAAATTACCACAAATTTAGTAGCTTAACACAATGTATTAGTTTACAATTCTGTTGGTCAGAAACTCAACATTGGTTTCACCAGGCTAAAATCAAAGTGTTAGTGAGACAGCCACATGGAAGGGGGTCCCTGGAGAAATTCCAACTAGCCAGCCCACCGGGGTGGAGCCCTGAGAAGTTCATGAGGGAGGAGCCTGGCCTCTCCTTTTCCTATGTGAAACCTGAGATTCAAATGCCCTGATAGGAAGCACTCTATCAGAGACTCTGGCTTGGTAAGAGTCCCAGTTCCCCCCTACCCTTTTTTTTTCCTTTTCACCCAATACAACCCTGTCTTACTCACCATTCAAATTGTCTGCGAGCCTGAATTTTTGTGGTCATGGGAAAAAGAACCCCATCTTTAGCTGAACTACGGAAAAGTCCTGCAACATTGGCAGGGCTGAATTTTTTCCTGGAGGTAAAGGTAGCATCTGTGTCATTGCTCATTTACGTGATTAACAGAATTCAGTTCCCGGGGTTGTAGTACTGAGATCCCTGCTTCCTTGCTGACAGTTCTCAGCTAACAGAGGCCACATACATTCCTTGGGTAGTGGACCCCTTCCACCATATGCAAAGCCAGTAACTACAGGTCAAGCCTCTGTCATGCTCAAATACCTCCTCCTTGTTTCACCTTTCATCTCTGACCTAATATGAAAAGGTTTTCTTCTTTTAAGGACTTGCGATTAGATTGGATCCACCTAGTAATCTAGGATAATCTCTCATCTAAACATTTATACTTGTTAACACATCTACAAAGTCCCTTTTACCATATAAATAACAGATTCACAGGTTCTGGAGCTTAAGACATGGACATCTTTGGGGAGCAACTTTTCTAATGACCGCATGGTATGAAGACAGATATATAAATCAATGAAACAGAATTGAGAGTCCAGAAATAAATTTTTACAATTATAGTCAATTGATCTTTGGCAAAGGTGCCAATGCAATTGATTGGGGAATGTATCCTTTGTTGAAAAAAATGGTGCTAAGACAATTGCAAAATTTTAACTTACACCTTCACCACATACCATGCACAAAAATAGACCCAAAGAGATCACAGACTTCAATGTAAAAGCTAAAATAATAAACTTTCACAAGAAAATAAAGGAGAAAATCTTTAAGATGTGAGTCAGGTAAAAAAAATTTTTAGATACAACAACAAAAGCATAGTCCACAAAAGAAAAAAATTAGTAAGTTGGACTTTGTTAAAATTCAACTAATAGACTTCAAATGGCACTACCAGAAACATGAAATGACAGGCAACAGACTGGGAAAATGTATTTGTAAGACACATATCTAATAAAGGTCTTGTCTCCAGAATTTATGAATAACTCTTACAATTCAATAAGACAAACCTCAGTCAAAAAATGAGCAAACTATATGGCCAGATAATTTACCAAAGAAGTTAGATGAATGGTCAATAAGTTAAAGAAAAGAGATTCAACTGCATTAGTCAGTTAGAAAAGGTAAATTAGAACAAAAACATCATTTTATACCTACTAGAATAGCTAAAATTAAAGAGACAGAAAACAAAAGTTAGGATATAAAGAAATGGAAACCTTCATGCATTGATAATGGGACTGTCAAATGGTATAACTACTTTGGAAAAAGTCTGGCAGTTTCTCAAAAAGTTAAACATAGAACTAATATAATCCAATAATTCCAAACCTAGGTATCTACACAAGAGAATAAAAACATTTGTTCACAAAGACTTACATGAATATTCATAGTAGTATTATTAATAATAGCCTCAAAGTGGAAGCAATCTAAATGTTCACCAATTGGTGAACAGATTATAAACCAAATATGACATATCCATATAATAAAATACTATTCAGCATTACAAAAGCAATAACTCTTGACATATGCTAAGTCATAGAAGAACCTCAAAAACAGTATGCTATGAAGCCAGATACAAAAAGCCACATGTCATATGATTCCATTTATATGCAATGTCCAGAAAAGGCAAACTTAAAGACTGAAAGTGAATGGAGGGGTTGCCTGGGGCTGGGGGTGAGAGTGGCAATTAACATCAAACCAGGCAGTAGGAATCTTAAGAGGGGGGGGTGAAAATATTCTAAAACTAATTTATGGGATGGTTGCACAACTCAATAATGTTACTAAAAATCACTGAATTATATACTTGAAATGGGTAAATTAATGATACGTAAACTGCATTTCAATAAAGTTCTTTTAAGAATAACTTATTTAAAAAGAAAGCCTGCCAACAAGGAAACCTATGAGAATTATCCTAGTAGGAAACATGTGTTCTTGGAAAATTATCACAATTATGCTATTAACACTGAACCTAAGAATTTAAAAAGTCTATTTCATCTAGACAGAATTGAAGAAAATGAGTGATGTAACACAAATCTAGTGGAATTCTAGTAGAATCTGGGCAGCTGTTTTCTGGATTCCTAAAGGATTGAAACAGAGAAACCTGGGACTTACCATCAGGCCATTCTTGACACATGAAATATAGGTACCTCCATGCAAGGGGCTTGACTGGGACTCCCCTTTCATTGGCAGTTGAGTCCTTTTTACCTTGAATTTCCATATAACTGCAGCTAACTGAATATATCAGAAAAGATGAGTCTCCTTGCTATTTCCACAGCAGGTTTCTGTGGACATGACTATTGCCGTGAGAATAATAAGTAAGAAATATTCACCAATCAACAGAGTAGCAAACAGATGACACAGGTCAACACAGGTGTCCTCAAGAAATCCCAGATCAAGTCTTGTCTGAAAGATAGTCTCACTGAGTTTTCAGGGATACTGTTCTTTTATAACCTAGCGATTCTCTTTGAAGAGAGAGACAAAGTATGCCATGATAGAGTTTGTATAAAGCAAAACACAAAAATATTTCATGTGGGCCAGTAAGTAATCTGTACACATTTTAATAGGAAAAAAAAAGGTAGACTTAGGAAACTTTCCTGATTCAGAATTGAACAGAGTTTTCAGAAGTATTTCCCATTCACAAATGTGTTGAAACATTCTCCTCTTTAAATAGAAAATAGATGAATTTAGATAAACATATTTAAATTCTCAGAGCAATTTGAGGAGCTGCAACAGTTTGGGGAAATGTCAAGAATACCCTCCGCTTGAGAAAACTGCTCCGCTATGTAAGATGGAGATCATCTTAAGGAAATAGAAACCTTCTTGAAGAAACTTACTGAGTGCCACATTTTTCCCAACTGTTGATTTATGTGAATTTCGGCTGAGAGTTACTCTCACTCTGCCAACTACATAAAAATATCTCAAACTGGCTTGGAGGCAAAAAGCATGTAAGTTGAGAAGGCAGAAAATACTACCGGTTCACCTGATTCAGAGCTTCAACACTCTCAATCCTCACTAAGAACTGATAACCAAATGGTTCAAATAAACTTCACTGTCAATACCAAACAGTGATTTAATTTTTTTTTTTTTTTTTTTTTTTTTACGAAAAGCCCAAAATAGATTAACCATGTGGGTGTAAAGAACTCTACTGATTGACTGACCCAGCCAAATGGCCTAAGGAAACAACGAAGTCCAATTAGGACACTTAAGAGTGAAGTGCTGGCTGGACACAGTAGCTCACGCCTGCAATCCGGACACTTTGGGAAGCTAAGGAAGGTGGATCACTTCAGGTCCAGAGTTCAAGACCCTCATCTGGCCAACATCTCATCTCTACTAAAAAATACAAAAAAAAAAAATTAGCTAGGTGTGGTAATACATGCCTGTAGTCCCAGCTACTTGGGAGGTTGAGGCAAGAGAAACACTTCAACCCAGGAGGTGGAGGTTGCAGTGAGCTGAGATCGTGCCACAGCACTCCAGTCTGGGTGACAGAGCAAAACTGTCTCAAAAAAAAAAAAAAAAGTTTAGTGCTTATATTGAAATTATAAATAAATAAGACAAAGGAACTTTCAAGGAATGGTGTCTACTACAAAATAATTAGGACTTAGAGCAGAGTTAGGTTCATAAATTTAACTAGAATCATGAGCTAGAGAGAAAAAAAGAATTGCACTAAGTAAAAGAAGACATAGAAATGACACAGGAGGAGATTTGATGTAAGCATTAAATTTTCATAGCTACTAAATGCTAAATAAAAGACTTCTCATATTACAGAGTTCTTAAAATCTGGTGGTATTTCAGCCTGTGGAGACCTAACGCATTTTGCTCAGGGCAAAAATCTGGCAGCCAAAAGAATCTCTACCAGAGTCTCTGTCTTCACTGGATCCGTCTCCTCAAATAACGGCAGGAATGGGAAGACAGAAGGCAAGGAACTCTTCAAAGCCTCAGAAAGTAGTATGCAACCAGAGCAGCCAGGGACAGCCCTATGGCAAGGGGGCATCCACACTACTGTCTAGCCAGCCATCATGCTACATATTTTATATGCACTTTCTCATTCAATTTTACTGAACAATGGAATTATATTTCCATTTGCCCAAAGACCTAAAGGCCAACATCAGGAAGGATATCCTCTCAAGGTCTTTATCTCCAGAGCAATAGGAAAAAAAAGTGCCAAATTTGAATTTCAAAAAGCATCATCAATTGCAGAGAGCTTGTTGAGTAACTAAGAGAGGTGGAGTAACAGGAGAAGATCAGGGGTTTAGTTTGTATCGTCCTTTCTCTCTGGGCTTTTCTCTCTGATTTTGTCATAAAGCAACATTTTTAATTCCTAGCTCTTCAAAATCACATCGACTTTTGATTGATTTATATGTGTGTGTGTGTGTATATATATATATGTAAAATTTTAAAGGCTATGTCTGTATCCAAGAGGTAAAGAAACAGTGGCATCTAATCAAGAGTAAGCTGATGCCTGCTGGAACTATCTATTTTTCCAATAAAAGTATTAGAACAAGATAATGATGAGAATTTATGTGTTCAAAATGTCTTAGATTGGCTTACCTAAAAACCAAAAGTATGTGAAAAATGTGTATGCCAATTCTTAGGTGAGAGTGGAATCTCAGGGAAGCCAGAGAGAGGACTAGGCAGTGAGGTCAGGGAGGAAGGAAAAGAATGCAAAATGGGATGTTGCCTAGGTGACAATAGCTGAACTGGAGATCACAGCTGGAAGCTTGGTTATGGGAGACAGGTTTCTCTTGAGAGGCCATAGGAACCACTGTGTCTGGGAATCATCCCTGAAGGAGGAAGAATGGTGAAGATGAGGAAGAAAGGCAAGGCAAGAAATTCATCTGCAGGCTTTTTCTCACTCCTTTCTCTCAGCCAAACATTGGTGGGAACAGCCTGGGATCCAAAGGGTCTGATGGGGCTGAGCTTGGGCCTCAGAAGAGACAAAGGGTTCCCAGGCAGGACAGCAACATGGGGGATGCCCAGGGAGGTTGCGGTGACCTGGCACCAGGGCTGCCACTCTCTAAGAAGGTCCAGGAGCACCTAGCCTGGCATCAACTGGCACACATACAGAATATTTTCTAGGATTTTATAGTATTTTCCAAAGGCTAAAATTTCTATCTTGAAATCCTAAAATTTCCTCAGAAAGAAAGGGATTAGGAATTTCAGTATGTTATGTGCAATATCAGAATGTATAATTAAAATAAAGCTGAAAATAAAATTATTTCACTCTTAAATAAAAATTTTCTTTCCTCATTAACAGATCATTTTACAATTAAGTTGCTGGTAAGTTAAAGGGTCCAAGTTCACAATTTACAAATCATGGCAAGACAAGGCAATTACAAGATTAACAGTAGAAGAATTTAGAATGTCAAGTGGCATTAATTTAAGTGAGAAATAAGTTCTCTACACATAATTTAAATAATGCCAAGTGCTCATAGAGGTTTGTTTTTCTGAGATGAAACTTGAAGTTAGATGTAACCAACAGTAATCATAGCCAAATACCCTACCCTTCAGAACTACAAGTTTTATTGCACATTGTTTAAAAAAAAATCTTATCACTCAGACTATGTGCAATATAAAACCGGTGGTAAAATCCACACAGATTTTAATAGGCTTACTGCCACTAAATTACAAACCAAGAAACTTCCAAAGGGGTCTCTCTGGCCTGGGTTCTCTTTCTAGCTGATTGGAAAGACTGCTCTGGGGGCACAGTGATATTCCAAGCTGGGCATGAACATCCTTAAGTGTAGCACCTAAAAGCTTTCAAACAGATCAGGGTGGTGGTAGAAAAAATTCAAATTTTTAAAACATAAACAGGGTAATGGAAAATAAAGTTCATGTCAGTTGTCCAAGATACTGCAATGTTATCCTTTGAAACGACGTTAGTATGTTTGCAAAAAATTAACTTGTTTATAGGAAAACATAGGACATTGAGTTACAAGGCAAAATGGTACCTATTATTCTGAGATACATAAACAGAAAGACACATTATAAAATATTTAAGTTGCAGGTGTCAGTCAGTACAACTCCATAAGACTTAAAAATCAAGGAAGTGAGTCAACAAAAAGAAAAAAATAAAAATAAATGAGACCCCATCAAATTAGAATATACTTTAGCAAATCTCAATATATTGATGTTTTATACTTCTGTCCATTTTTATTTCTTAATTACGGTACTACTATACAACTATAGTCTAATACATTTAAAAATCAAACTTCATAGGATAAAAAATACAACTTAAAAATTCCTCACTCTTTTTTCTAGCATATTCAGATAAGCAACATAGGAGAAGCCCACACCAGTACCTGTAGCCATCATGTCTATATTTTATTCATAACACAGGCAGATAGAGCCACATTTTGTGGCTGGCTGTATGCGCTTACACATTCATATGTGTGTCTGGAAGGCCATACATCAAACTGACAACAGTGATTACATCTGGGTGGGAACATCTTTTTGGCCTTCTTCATATTTTATTTTTTGAACAATTTTGCAACAAGCTTTTTTGATTAAACTGAGAAGAGTGCTAAAAAGATAAAGTTAAATATAATGAAAGATACATCCTCAAAGTGGCTACATTTATCCTTTCACCCAATGATTGCTGAGTGCCTGCTCAGGGCACTGGGAGAGATGCACAAAAGCTGGCTGAAGCTGAGTCCAGAAATGAAGCCTGAGACACCAGACAAACAGCAGAGACTGTCCCCTATTAACTATTATCTTCACTTCCAGGTAAGAATGTTATCCAGGGGTCACAAAATTTGGAGCTGCTTCATCTTCCAAAACCACTGGTCAGTTTTGAACACAGTTGAGCTGGATATTATAGACTGTCAATCATAATTTCACACCTGAGTTGTCAGGGAGAAAAAAAGTTCCTACTGCACTTGGAAATGTCAAGTGTAACTCAATAAATGTCAAATTAAATTGAACTGTTTGTGGGAAATTGTTTAGAGTTGTTTATAATAGGGGGAAAACATGCAATCATCCTAAATGGGTATATGAACAGGAAGCCTGGATAATACCTTCTGAAAATATGACCACCTGCATTTGCTAATACTGTGTGTTCCTGAAATCAAGAACCCTCTCTGTCATGGTACCTTGTATGGTAAATCGTGCTAACTTCCTCTGAAGAGTACTTCTTAATCTTTTAACACTGGATGTCCAGTCACTTTTCAAATAAACACATTTCTCACACATGTAGCTCTGTGAGCTGATGCAAAGGGAGTTGCTGAGCATGCAACCAATGCTGGTTAGCACTTTCTTTAGCCATTCCCATGGTAGTCTTTTTCTCAAGAGTAAACTCCAAAAATGCAGACAAATTAAGATAACACAAGACCAAAAGTACATAATACCCAGCTATTTTTTATTACTGAAAATAAGATGTGGTAAGCAGATGTGTCACACACATATCTGTGGTCAACATCATGGGGCTGTCTTCTGCCATATTTTTTTGTCAAAAGGATCGGAAGGTCTCTCAGTGAGAAGTGGCTTTCTCTGGACTCTTCATCTTTCTCTAGGAGATTAAGCATTCAATATTTTTCAGAAGAGGAGGGCATGCAATGAAGTGATGGCTGCAATTCTTTGCTTTAATTCAATCAGCATTTACTGAGCACTATCCTGTTGCAAGTTCTTTACAGAAAAGGTGTGATGGTGAAAAGTGAGCCTTGAACTTTTCAAGCTCGAAATCAAGTTATGGAGACAGATGAAAAGAAGACAAAGACCAAAGAATGCATGATGTATAAAGTGCAGCGGCACCATCTCAAAGTGACGCCTAACTCAAGTATGGAAAGTCGGAGATACTTCTTGGAGTATTAGGCTAAGGAAAGGTGAGCACTAAAGTACCAAAGGGACAGAAGAATAATTATAGAAAGACCTGATGGTATTTAAGGCAGCTTATAGGATTCAGTCAGGTAAGGATGACTTCTACCAATACGGTTAATCACCAGACACGCATTTAATGTGCAGAAATGGTACATCAGTAAGAGTTGTAAATTAGCTCCCAAAAAGTTGGAGCACTAAGTATTAACTTACAATACCCAAATTAAGAAGTCAATTTAGGAACTCTGTGTAGTTCTCAGGTTAGACCAAGCTAGATCCTTTGAAGGTTTTATACTTAACAATAAGTATTAGAGAAATTTTGCCATGTACATATCAGTATACCATATTTCTCTTTTTAAAAAAAACATTTAACATTCAGAGGTACATGTACAGTTCTGTTATACAGACAAATTTCACGTCACAGGGGTTTGGTGTATAGATTTTTTTTGTCACCCAGGTAATAAGCATAGTACCTGATGGGTAGTTGTTGAATCTTCACCCTCCTCCTACCCTCCAACTTCAAGTAGGCCTCCGTGTCTGTTGTTCCCTTTTTTGTGTCCATGTGTACTCAATGTTTAGCTCCCACTTAAAAGTGAAAATATACAGTATTTGGTTTTCTGTTCCTTAGGATAGTTTGCTTAGGATAACGGCTTCCAGCTCCATGTGTATTGCTGCAAAAGACATGTTCTTGTTGTTTTTTTATGGTGGCATAGTATTCCATGGTATATACGTACCACATTTTCTTTATCCAGTCTACCAGTGATGGGCACCTAAGTTGATTCCATGTCTTTGCTAATACTATTCAATGTATTAGCATTGAATAGTGCTAAAATGAACATATGTGTGCACGTGTCTTCATGGCAGAACGATTTACATTCCTTTGGGTATATGCCCAATCATGGGATTGCTGGTTGAAAGGTAGTTCTAAGTTCTTTGAGAAATCATCAAACTGTTTTCCACAATGGCGGGACTAATCTACATTCCTACCAGCAATGTGTAAATGTTTCCTTTTCTCCAAAATCTTGCCAGCATCTGCTATTTTTGACTTTTTACTAGTAGCCATTCTGACTGACTATACCACACATCTAAAGCATTCATTTTGGTGCAATGACATTCCCCTCCCAAACAAAAACACCTTTTATTACATCACATGTGATGATTTTCCCATAAGGCAACTCTCAGGCTATTCATTTTGATGTTTGTTTTCTTCCATCACTTCCCTCTAATAACTCGACTACCTCAGGTTAGTGGATGGGAGTTATTTGTATGCCATGATAAAAGGGAAAATACCTTACAGTGTCTTTCTTTTATCACTGAGTGCATGACACACTTCCCTCTCCTCTGATGCCTCAGCCTCCCCCTGAGACTGACCAGTGGTCCTGGTATGTTCAATCAACAAGGTTCCGGGACACTACCTCCTGCCACACCATCTCCTGCCACGCCACTTCCAGCAGAGGGCCAAACCTGCTGCAGATGCCTCTGTCATTCATTGTCCTGTCCAAATTCCAACTTGGCAAAGCCACCCTAGGGAGAGCCACCATCCTTCCCACCTGCCTGCCTCCTCACTGGTCTCCCGCTTCTGCTCTTGGCCCCCCTAACAGGCCAATTTCAGCTCAGCCAGAGGATCCTTTTAAAATATCATGTCACCCTGTGCTCAAACCACTGAAAAGTTTCTCAAAGTGTTAATTTACCATAAGACCCAGCAATTTCACCACCGGGGTTCTACCTGTTTTAGTTTATGTTGGTGTTGTGATAGACAATCACAAATTTAAAGGCTAAAAACAATGCTCATTTACTGTCTCACAGTATTTGCAGGTCAGAAGTCTGGCAGATGTAACTGGATTTTCTGTTTAGAGTCTCACCAGGCTAAAATCAAGCTATTGGCCGGGACTAGGATTCTTATTTGTTGCTTAGAGTCCTCTTCCCACATTACTGGTTAGTGGCAGAATTCAGTTCCTTGCAGCTACAAGCCTGAGGTCTCCAGTTCCTTGACACAAGGCCCTCATCTTGAAGCCAACAATGGTATATCAAATCCTTTTCATGCTTCAAATGTCTTTGATTTCTATTATACCTCTTTAAATCTCTCTTCGAACTTCCTCTACTTCCTCTTGTACTTTTACAGGCTTATGTGATCATACTGGGTCCATCTAGTTAATCCAGGATAATCTCTTGATCTTAAGGTCAACTGCATAGTAACCTCAATTACATCTGCAAACTCCTTGTTGCCATGTAATGCCACATATTCAAGGGCACAAAACTAGGGATGAAAGTCTTGGGGCCAGAATTCTGCCTATCACGGTACCGAAGAGAAATAAAAATACATTTCACACAAAGACTTGGACATAAGTGTTCATAGCAGCATTAACCATGATAGCCAAAAATTCAAATCAACATAAATATCTACCAATTGGTAAATGGACAAAATGGGCTGTATCCATACAATGGAATACTCTTCGGCAACACAAACTACTAATACATTCAATAACATGAATTAACCTCAAAAGCATGATATTAAGTGAAATAAGGTAGACACAAGAGACCACATGTTGTAGGATTCCATTTAAAGAAAAGACAAATCTATACGGGCACAATATAGACTAATGATTGTTGGGGTTGGCAGTAGTAATGGGATTAACAGTAAACGAGCATAAAAAATCTTATCGGAGGATGAAATGTTTTAAAACTGGACTAAAGTGACGGTTATAGAGCTTGGTAAATTTACTAAATATCATTGAATTAAACTTCCTTCACTTAGTATCATGCCATCATGTTTCTGAGGTTCATTTATGTTGCTGAATGTATTAATAGTTTGTTCTTTGTGTTGCCAAAGAGTATTCCACTGTGTGGTGTATTAGTCCATACAATGGAATACTCTTTGGCAACTGCTGCTATAAAGAACTGCCTGAGGTCGGGAGCAGTGGCTGATGCCTATAATCCCAGCACTTTGGGAGGCCAAGGCGGGCGGATCATGAAGTCAAGCAATCAAGACCATCCTGGCCAATATGGTGAAACCTCATCTCTACTAAAATACAAAAATTAGCTGGGCGTGGTGACGCATGCCTATAGTCCTGGCTACTCGGGAAGCTGAGGCAGGACAATTGCTTGAACCTGAGAGGCAGAGGTTGCAGTGAGCCGAGATCTCGCCACTGCACTCCAGTCTGGTGCCTGGCAAAAGAACAAGACTCTGTCTAAAAAATAAAAAATAAATAACTGCCTGAGACTGGGTAATTTATAAAAGAAAGAGGTTTAATTGACTCACAGTTCCACATGGCTGGGGAAGTCTCAGGATACTTACAATTATGGTAGAAGGGGAAGCAAACACATCTTTCTTCACATGGTGGCAGGAAGGGGAAGGGCTGAGCAAAGGGAGAAGAGCCCCTTATAAAACCATCAGCTATCATGAGAATTTACTCACTATCATGAGAACAGCATGAGGGTAACTACCCCCATGATTCAATTACCTCCCACCAGTCCCTCCCACAACACATAAGGATTATGGGAACTACAATTCAAGATGAGATTTGGGTGGGGACACAGCCAAATCATATCATATGGATACAGTACATTTTGTCCATTGAAGTATATACTTGAAATGGGTAAATTTTATGATATACAATATGTAACTTAATTACCTTGTTAGAAAATTAAAAATAAATAAAACCATTGCCAAATAGTTCCTTTTTCATGTTAATTTAAACCCAGCAAACCCAGCACCCCTCTAATTGCATACGAATCCCTACAGGATAGTCTCCATACTCCAGTTTCACCTCATGTCCCTAATTGCTCTCTTTCTCTAATCACCTGATAATGTCCAGGAACATTCCTGCCACAGGACCTTTCCAACTGATCCCATCAATCTAATCCTTCAAATTAGGTTAAAGTTGCTTTGGCTCCAGCTCTCTCTTAAATTAGTTGTGAATACACATGGTCTTGACCAGAAAAAGAACATGAAGAGGACACTCAATGCTCCTCTCTGTTCCCTTTGTGCTCCAATGGGATAAAGGAACATATAATGAAAAATGATGGCACTGTAAAAACTGGTACAATTTAAGTAATTTGATGCTTAGAGAGGAGGCAAAGGACGTTCTTCAAAACAGGGACATTCCATCATCTGTCTTCAGCTGCCACTGGATGCCAATAAGCCACTGGAATATAATAGCTGCCTACACCAGGACTGTATAAATCACTATCATGCTGAAAATGCTTTCTCCCCGCTACAATTCACATTCCCCTGTCCATTAAGGGTCCTGCTTTAAGTTGGGTGCAGTTGCTCACACCTGTAATCCTGGCACTTTGGGAGGCGAGGAGGGTAGATCACTTGAGGTCAGGAGTTCGAGACCAGCCTGGCCAACATGGCAAAACCGTCTCTACTAAAAGTACAAAAAATTAGCCAAGCATCCATGTGGTGAGCACCTGTAATCCCAGCTACTTGGGAGGCTAAGGCAGGAGAATCACTTGAATCCAGGAGGTGGAGGCTGAAGTGAGCTGAGATCACACCACTGCACTCCAGCCTGGGTGACAGAGCAAGACTTCATCTCAAAAAAAAAAAAAAAAAAAAAAAGTCCTGCTTGATTTCAATTATTTCCCTGATGGACTTTCCTCCACATTTGTAAAATAAAGCTGACATCAACCAACCTATATCCTAAACTAGCCAAAACAATCATACCCGCTTTATCAGAACTACATGTGCAGTTAAATAAATAGCATGCTACTTCCAAAAGAAACAATTACTTCTACTTTTTAAACACAGATGAAGTATCCTACTTGTAATTCTCAATGATTTCCACAGAGATCGAGTGAGTCTCCTTCTTTACTGCAGCCAATGTCCCACTATCAGATTCACAAGGCAGAAACTTGAGAGTCAGGGAACAGTACCAGCTAACCTCAAAAGGCTGTTGTAGTTTCTCAGTAAGTTCCTGGAACAACCTAGACTGCATGGGACAAAATTTTCTTTTTACAAATGATGTGTTTTATTTTATTTTTCTTAAAGGAATAACTATGAATAATAATGAGATTCACTGATTTCGAGAGATCAAAAAAAAGCAAGTTTTGTAGCAGAGTCTAATGTGCCAATTTCACTCCTTAGGCAGCCAATTAATCCACCCTTCCCAATCGGTCTGATATTCATGATCCTATGGGGTGTTTTTAAAATGTAAGTATTTTAAGGACTAAGTAAAAAAAATTCAGGATGTTGCTGGCTTCTCCTATTTTTATATGTTCTGTTGGATGACCTTTTCAAATGCTCTAGACCAAAGTCCGTTGCTTTTGCTTTTGCTTTTAAATCAGCACAGTATGGTGGTTAGGAACACATGCTCAGACAGGCAGAGGTTCCAACTCCAAATGTGATGCTTACTATGTTCAGAGATTTAAGTAACTTGTTCAAAGTCACACAAGTAATAACTGACATGAAAGAGATCTGAACTAAGACAGTCTGGCTCCTATGGGCTTAGTCACTACCCTAAGCTGCCTCCCATGTACTGTTACTACTACTGTTCATCCATCACCACCACCACCATCCTCCTCCTACTCCTGCTTCTCCTCATGATCATCATCACTATCAGAAAGCCATGTTATAGATAACAATTAAAACTATTATTAATGTATCCAGTCTTGAACTCCAAAAAGGCACAGTCAGCAAACGTCATCCAACAAACAGTCACCACATCCATTCATTTTTCTAATGCTATTCCAGTGAACTAGGGAAGAAAATGTCATAAACCTCATTTTACAGATTGGGGAACTGAGCTAAAAATGATTAAGTCTCCTAGCTTCCCTCGGTGACTGAGAGGCTGAGATAGAACACATGACGCTTGGCTCTGTTTGCCGGGCATTATCACTCATCTTAAAAATATTTAAGCTTCCCAAATGAAAATAGGTAGGACTGTTTCCAGCCGTCTGATGTACCTGGAGACAAACAAGGCCAAGCAGGCTTGCTAAGCACATTGGAATAAATAAAGTATGAAGACATGAGTGAGGGCCTATCATAAAGAATTCCCATGTTGCGTCTGCAGTTAGCATAATAACCGTGGCATTTCTTTTCGTTCTGCATTCAGCCTGGGTAATTCAGTGAAACCTTAAAAGTGACAAATGAATGTTGAAAAAGAGCTGACATTTCTTCCAAGATTTGAGATGATGCCAGAAGGATCCTAGGAAAGTGCAGTGACAGCTGGAATGGAGGAAGACAGAGTTTAAAAAGCAACTTACCACTTACTTTTTTTGTATAATTTTTATATTAAGACCACAGAAATAGCATAAGATTATACTGAAAGAAAAAAATTAAACTCTTTTGTAATTGTACAGTTAATATTTCTAAATTCACCAAAACTGGAATGACTGCCAAATTTGTCACCGAAGCCTATAATCCAGTCCCTATGGTCTCATTCATTGACAAATATTTTTATCCATTTCAAAACACACAAGGAAAAGTCTCTTAAAGATTCTACCAGACCTTTAAAAAGGTCTGAAAAATTCCAAAGCTTTATAATATTTTCCTACTACTCTGCTACATGCACATTTGCCAAAATTTCACTAAAACAAACCACTTAAAATTAATAAATTACCTGTCAAATCCCATAAAAACAGATGGTCACTTAGAGACAGGAGAAGATGTTATCATTCTGTTTTACACAGCTGTTCAGACTAGGAAAAGATCATTTCATTTTCCATAACAGACAATGAACCTTGTCTAAGATTTCCAATATTATGCATAAAAATGAAAATATCATGCAGCTGCTCCTATGTTACACATCTGGTTACTGTTGAAGAAAACATCTTTAATAACAAAATGAAAATCATCATAATAAATAAAAACTAAAATTGGTCTGTCTTTGTTTTCTCTTAACAAGTATCATGCTACTTGTAGGTCCTTTGCCATCAAAAAATTTTAAGTTGCTGTATGTTCCTAAATTGAGGTACTCTAAATGCTATGTAACACAATTAAAATTTTATCAGTAATCTCCTATCCATAAGAAAGTACACACAGCTGAATATCTGACGTCCCAATTGTTTCTTCCTGTTACTCCTTTCAAGAAGGTGTTTTAGTAATTTTATCAGAAATCTAACACATGAAACAATAAGTCAACACAACATTAGTGTCACACATCCGAAATGAGATTTTGATTTGTTAGTCTCCAACACATTACTTACATTACTATAAATCATGTGAAGATGAAGACATTTGGCACCTAAGAATAGTTATGAAATACCCAACACAAAGAGCATGTCTGTATTTATGTTCAGAGCTCTCTTAGTTCTATATTTTTAGCAAAAGACATGAAACTTGATAGCTAAATATATGACCACTTTTTCACATTACTTGCCAGGAGCACCAATGTTTCAGTCTTCGAAATGTCCACAAAATATATTGGTGACATTCAACTACTGTAAGAGATGGGGTATGTACAGCAGGGGGATTCATTTAATATTGGCAAAATGATTACAATTTGGACAGATTACTGTTCAAACAGAGTTAACTGTTAAGTACTGAATTTGATCAGAAGTTTGCCTATCAATCCCTTGTTTAAAATTTCAAATGGATTTCACTGGAACAAAATCCAAACCCCTTACAGGGCCTGCAAGGCTCTGGTGACCTCCAAGACCCTGCCCTCTTCTCTAATCCCATCTCCTTCCATGCCCTGACCCCACCAAGGTGCTGGCCATCACCCATGTGATCCACCCACTTGGAATGCCCTTCCCTTAGATCTTCTTGCAGCTGTTGGGCATTCACATCTCTCATCACAATGTCATTTCCACAGGGAAGACTCCTCTGACCACTGGTCCCACCCTTATTTTTCCATCATTATCTCACTACCCTCTTTTATATTATTCAAAGCATTGATAACCTGAGCACATTGCATTGTAATTCTTTGCATGGTTTTCTGTCTTATCTCACTAGAATTCAAAGCCACTCCCAAGAGATGCCTTACTCCAGTTACATCTCCGGCACCAAGTACCTGTACATAACACATACTAAATGAAGGAACAAACTTTGTTTTTCACTAAACTGACTAATAATGTGACTGAAGTGGCCAAACGATCCAATGGAATCTGAATTGTATCTTGGATACCCCAATACTGGCCTCATAATTAAACTTAATCACGGAATGGGGATATAAGTCCTCAAGGCCAAAGGGATTGTCCAGAGCTTACAATCCCCTGCCATGCACATTGCCCCAGAAGTCTACTGAAATGGCCCATTGTGTGCCTCTTCTCAAGACGGGGCCTTCCAAGGGAAGCATGTGCTATCCTCTAATTGCACTCCTATGTTCAAGGGGTGGCTGTGTGCAGGAGAGGTGGGTAGACCTAAACACACATATTCATGAGGCACCTCACAATGCAGAATGAAGCTGCGAGTGGAAAGAGGAACCACCGGCTAGGGGGTGGTAATCCCTAATCCCTATGCTGCACATTCCTGCACTAAACTCCACAAAGTCCAGTAATGCAAAATGGAAGCTAGGCCTTACAGGTCACTCTGAAGGTAAGCTTGTCAGGGCAAGCCATTTTATTCAATTTGGGATATATTTTCGTCTACTTGATATAGGGTTAGCTTGATTTATATATGCATTTATAAAATTTTATATTCTGAATGTATGGTGTATGGGCCTCTATTTGTCCTCCTCCCCCTGGTCCTATTTAAGAGTTAGGGATAGGGTCTATCTGCTATTATGAGAACTCGATCAAGTATCTATCTAAGTCTCCTCATTTGAGAAAGAGAAATAATTCCCGTCTTGTCAACACCCTATATTACGTAAAGAGCAAATACATAAAAATAAAAAACATAATTTTAAAATATTTCTATTATGTTCTTTCCCATATACCACCCTATGTATTCTAGCAAGTGAAACCATGAGAATTTCCATCACCAATTCCAAAGCAACTGTGGCTTTTCAGAAACTTTTTAACTAGATAGGTAATATGGTTTAGATGTTTGTCCCCTCAAAATCTCATGTCGAATAGTAATTCCCAATGTTGGAGGTGGGAGCTGGTGGGAGGTGTTTGGGTCATGGGAGAAGATCCCTCATGAATGGCTTGATGCTCTCCTTGCAGTCATGAGTGAGTTCTCACTCTGAGTTCATGTGAGATCTGCTGTTTAAAAGACTATGGCACCTCCCACTTTCCACTCTTGTTCCGTCTCTCACCATGCCTACTCCTGCTTCGCCTTCTGCCATGGTTTTAGATTCCTTGTGGCCTTCCCAGAAGCCAAGCAGATGCTGATGCCATGCCTCCTGTACAGCCTACAGAACCATGAGCCAATTAAACCTCTTTTCTTTATAAATTACCCAGCCTCAGCTATTTCTTTAAAACAACACAAGAATAGACTAACACAACAGGGTTTGGCTTCTCACTTTGTGTTGTCGTTGTTGTTTTGTTTTGTTTTTTCAGTGTCAAGTACTCTTTACATTTCTTCTTCATTCTACAAAGTTTCACATCTTTCCAGAAGGAAAAGACGTCCAACTGTCTAACACTTTAGACATTAAGAGAGAGTTCTTTAACAAAATTTTTTAAAGTTTAAAAAAAAAAACCTTTTCAAATTATTTATGTTTATAGAGAGGTGCCAACTAAAAAATATCTCATCTCCTATTTAGCCTATTGAATACTGACTTGTTTTCCAGGAAAAGTACATAATATACACAAGTGCTGTGCATTTACTGATCTCTAATCGGTTGCTGGAATGAACTGAACAAGAAGTATACCCCTGGGGCTATTTTAGAACTCTCCAGCTGTCTGTCCAGAAGCCTTTCCTCCCATTCCAGAGAAAGGATGATCTCAGAGATTTAATAAATCGAGAGCACAAACAGCACATACAAAAAAGCTAGGACGAACAAAGAGAAATGCGAAATGAGTGGGCAGGCAGGTTAGGGTGCAGCAGTAGATAAAACAGACTCTGCGGGGCAAGGAAAAACAGAATGAGATTTCAATGGACTGAGATTCAAAAAGTCAAAACCTTTTTTCACAATTGATATGGTTTGGCTGTGTCCCCATCCAAATTTCAACTTGAACTATATTTCCCAGAATTGTGTGTTGTAGGAGGGACCCAGGAGAGGTAATTGAATCATGGGGGCTGGTCTTTCCCATGCTATTCTCGTTATAGTTAATAAGTGTCATGAGATCTGATGGGTTTATCAGGTGTTTCTGCTTTTGCTTCTTCCTCATTTTCTCTTGCTGCCACCATGTAAGAAGTGCCTTTCATGTCCCACCATGATTCAGAGACCTTCCCAGCCATGTGGAACTGTAAGTCCAATTAAGCGATTTTATCTTCCCAGTCTCAGGTATGTCTCTATCAGCAGCATAAAAACAGACTAATATGACAATGCATTAGATCTTTCACATGGGGTACACTACTCACTGTAGAAAAATTATAAACTGTCTAAAAATAAATAATAGAAATCTATATCACATTCCCCTTTAGAGTTCATCATATCAGAACTTTCCAATTTTCTATAAAACTAAATAGTTCTACCTTGTCTCTAAAGTCTGCAAATCAAGTAAATGCAGCCGGAGACCTACCTGTAAATAATAACAGCAATAATAATAAAGCAGCTAACATTTATTGCTCTTTTTATTGACTGACTAATTTCCATACACTGATCTGAGTTATTGCTATTAATTTAATGAGAACAAAGCAATAATCTGATTCAAGAAACAGTATTAGTTCCTCTTGTAGATGGGGAAGCTAAGACACAGGAAAGTTAAGAAGCTTGCCCAAGATCTCATGCTGGAAAATTAGAAGTAAAGTATTCAGAACCCAGAAGGTCTGGCTTTATGGAGGCAGCCAATGATTCAGATGTAAGGGACAGAGTAAAGAACTGCCAGGAACTTGACACTTGATCAGCCAGCCCTTCAACAAATCTGTGTTCATCATTATCACATTCAAGGGTGCAAGGCCAAACAAACGACACAAATAAAGCTAATGTGAATCCAGGCCTGGCAACTCACTATCCTAGTAGCAAAGAAAGAAGATCTTATTGATAAATCCTCATGAAGCAGCTTTGTATACAGTCTCTCATATGATATGTCTTCACAGTATCCCTGAATTGTTATTCCCAGTTCATGGAGAAAGAAAAAGAGCCCAAATATGCCAAGCAAGATATTCAAGGTTACAAAAGTATTCAGTGGCATTTCCCACATATGAACAGGTGTTAATTCAATATTAATTCAACCAGCATCCCCGAACTGTCTGGGGAATAAGGTCCTCCTTGTTATTCAAGACATCAGCTCAACAAGTGGAAAAAGAAATTGGTACTATCTAAACATAAGCATATGTAACTCCCACACCCTCAAAAAAAAAAAAAAATACCAAATGTCAAAACCACAACTCAAATCCAGACCTTCTAAATCCTACTCAAATATTCTTTCTACCACACCAGATACACTGTCACTCCACAATACTATATAGAAAAACTCACAATGTAATTATAAAGTGTAAATCCTGATGGGTTAGCCCTTAACAAATCAAAATGAAGAAAATACACTCACTTCCCAATGTCCATGGCTTCCTTGCTTACTATAGAAGTAAACCACTATGGTGAGCTGAGGTAGCCAATGAAGACTATTAGGAAAATTACCTTTGTTACTGATAACCATTTTTCTGATACAATTTGTGTACATTACTATAGGTCCAGGTGGATATAAGGCAACCTCCACATTTATTCCAACAATTTCTTTAACATGGTTTTGAAAACAAATACCACATTCCATGTCTATAATATATAATGCATTTGTAAATAGTGGCTTGTTATTATATTCTTGCAATAATAATTAAAAGTTGTTATTTTACCCTATAGGTTATTCACATTATCATACTCCAGCAAATAGCATATCCAATTGGTCTAACACATCCTCAATGCCTTTCTTCATCTACCACATCCCAAATATCAGTAAGTCCTGAGCTACCCATCCAAAACACATCCCAAAGACATCCACCCCACTACATCTCCTGTGTAAACCTCTCATTCACACCACCATCTTCTCTCACTTGGAAGACCACAATGACAGCTGATCTCTTTCTCACTTCTCTTGCAGCCCCATTAATCCATTTACCATAGGACAGTCAATAGCATAACTGACTCATCCTGGTTTGCCTTAGACTTCCTCAATTTTAGCACTGAAAGTCTCATGTTCAGGAAATGCCTCATTTTTGGGCAATTGAGGGCACCCTAGTCTGTGGTGAATTTTTTATTAGATAAGATGTTGGAAACAAATGCTTGGTGCCACAAAGAAAATGGCATTCTGGCCATTTCCTTGTGAAAACTATATCCCCACACAGCCCACAAGGTACAGACCTGGACCCAACCTGCAGCTTGCAGCCAAGCCCAGCGAGGGCCACCTCAACCCACCAATATGCAGACACTTGAGCAAGAACAAATGACTCCCTGAGTTTGGGGATGGTTTGCTATCCAGCATTGTTGAGGCAATACCTAACTGACATGGGTTTCATCAAAACCTTTTGGTAGCTTCCCATTTCACTTAGAGTAAAATCTAATATACTCACCTGAGCACAAAGCCTTATATGATGTGAGCTCTAACCCATTTGCCAGACCTCACCATACTATCCTTCTCTAAACTTTATTCTCACTGGTCTCCTTTCTGTTTATCAAATTGATAAAGCTGTTTCTGGTTCAGGATCTCAGCCTCTCCTGTCACCTGTGCTTGAAACATATCCATCCCAGTTCTTATGACTGGCTCATTTTCATCCTCACAGGCCAGCTTAAAATCACCTCCTTAGAGACGCCTTCCTTGACTATCCTATGTCCTACATGATTCAGTAACATGAAACTTGTGTATTTCCGTCACAGCATTTCTCAATCTGTCAATTATTTGCTAATTTGTTTGCTTATACTCTCCATCCTCCCCAAGCTCAAATATTGAAACTATTTTCTGCATATGTTACCAGATATCAATTGATATCTGGTACCCAAAGGCTCAGAAAATCCCTCAGCCTGTTGTGATGGGTAAAAGATTTTTATTATTGAAAACAGAAAGTGAAAATCAGTAAGACAGTAAAGCTATAGATGACTTTTTAGCAATCACTGATACTGTTTTAAATTAAAAGTTCAAAAGGGGTTTAATTTTTTAAGAATTAGCTGGACATAATTTTTTAAAAACCAGAAAAAATTACACCAGATTTTTAGTTCTATCAGTCTTTCCCAATGAAATACCCCAAAATCAGATTCCAATGGCAATACCCCCTGACCCCCAAAAAACTACTTTCCTTAAGTCAAAGGAAGCTGAACAAATAAAAATTTGTTTGCTGTGGTATGAAATTACAAGCCTTTAGCTACAGAAGGTAAAACAGAAGCAATGGAAGTATCATTCTTGATCATTAGTTATAGTTCCATACTACTGGTCATGTGGAAAATTTTAGCTATCCACTTCTTCAGGGACTTCAATGTTCATAAAAGACCCCTTTAAACTCCAACCACTGTGAAGTTAAAAGGCAGTGAATCGTGAAAGTAGGTGTGTTTCTATATTGAGAATACCTTTGTAATGTGAAACACAACAGACCAGTTCCTTGTTCAGCTAACAGGGGCTGCTTGCAGTATTCAAGATAGAGGTGAGGAGGCACCAGGGCTCCTGAGAGTTTTGACTAATAAAATCACCCCAAGAAGGGAAGACACAGAATGTCACCCAGGCCTCAAGCAGGAAAGAAGCACCCAGGTGGGAGTCTGCCCCATCTAGGGAGTTTTGAATTGACCTTCAGGAGAAACAGGGTGTGAAGAAATGGATCAGAGTCCTAAGTGAAGGTGAACAACCTGATGAACTCGGCTCCGATGCTGGAGGCCCTGGTCCCTGGACTTTGGGCTTGGAAGCAAAGGCCAATGACTGTTTCTCTATCACTCTGAGAGGCTCCATTGTGCCTGGGCCTCTTAGATGATTCTTTTATAAACTATGGATTAGGGCCAGGTGCAGTGGCTCATGCCTGTAATCCCAACACTTTGGGAGCCCAAGTTGGGCAGATCACAAGGTCAGGAGTTTGAGACCAGCCTGGCCAACATGGTGAAACCCCATCTCTACTAAAAATACAAAAATTAGCCAGGCATGGTTGTAATCCCAGCTACTCAAGAGGCTGAGGCAGGAGAATCACTTGAACCTGGGAGGCGGAGGTTGCAGTGAGCCAAGGTCATGCCATTGCACTCTAGCCTGGGAGACAAGAGCAAGACTCTGTCTCAAACCTAAATAAATAAATAAACAAAATAAACCATGGATTAGGACAATGGCATATCCCAGAAAAGGCACATGAGGATTCAGTGAGATAGGGCAGGATAAACAGTGTTTATTATAGATATACTGAGATTTCAAAACATTTTCGCCATTGTATTTCCTACCACCTAGCACATGAACCAGATTAAATATTTGATGACAGCATAAGTAAATGAAAGGCTAAGGTTTTGTTGAAATATGCTCTTTGTCTTGAAAAGGAAAAGCATTATGTAAAGGAAAAACAAGATGAATGTGTCTTCTAAGACATCAGGATGGCAGATCTGAACATTCTAGTCATGAGAAAATCATTTCATTTTGTAAATGTGCCATTGGCATTCTGCTGTATACATCAGTCTCATAGGTTTGGTTGATGAACATCTAACCTCCTTAGTTTGATGGAACTCTGAGTGAGTACCCACAAGTTTCCTGACCTAAAAGGCAAGGAGTGGTTTGGTTTACTTAAAGTAGTACCCCTTGAGGATCTGTCTACAGAATCTATCTCAGAAAGCAGCTGTCTACACTTCCACTCACTCTTATCCTCAACACAAGTAACTAGCTTTACACACAAACAGTAAGATGACCACAGTTATTACTTCTCTGTTTAAAGTTAGAATTGCCAATTTCTTGCTAATCATTTTGAAAGATAATTTTCATGAGAACCAAGGAGAAAGAAAGAAAGTTAAGGCCAAGGTTTCTATTCTGGGTCAGAAAAAACTCTGTTCATTACATGTATTAGATTTAATAATGAGTCAGAAAGGAAAAGTAATTTTCACTTCTTCCAAGAAGGCTTCCCTGACCACCCAGCATCTACAGTGGAATAGGCATCCCTTTTCCCAGTGTGCCCATGATACCGGGGCACACCTTTAATACCTTTGTATCCCTCTGGGTTTACACATCTCTCTACTAAGCAGTGAACGTCTTGGAAGCACCAGCCGTTTGTAGTCATCCTCTGGCCCAACTAACCTCAGTACCTGATAATTTCAGGTACTCAATAACTGTTAAGTGAATTAATGTCCCATCGAAAAGTGGTACCTAAGTCACATGGGGTTTTGAGCACTCTCATGGTTTCCTTATAGTCCCCTAACTTTTAACAAACACAACACTGGCAAGGATGGAGAGCTACTGTCTAATACTGAAGAATATTGATTTTTTTTTCCAGAAGTAGGGGAGGCAGTGACAAAAATGGCACTGAGATGAGCATATTTGGGAAACCTTTAAACTGAAATGAGCGCATATCCAAAGATCCTATAACTGAAAGTAGAGCTCATCAATGTAAATAGAACAAACAGCCACTACAGACCAGGGACTTTTGTTAACATGACCTGCCAAGGATCAGTGCGAACCCACAGAAGATGAAGCTGTCTTTGTCTAAGGAGAGTCATGCCTGATAATACCAG
Source organism: Aotus nancymaae (assembly GCF_030222135.1). NCBI lineage: Eukaryota > Metazoa > Chordata > Mammalia > Primates > Aotidae > Aotus > Aotus nancymaae. Next base: position 1,721,062 of record NW_026988460.1, read on the forward strand.
ACCTAACCATCCCCAATTTTCAACTGAGGCTCTTCTGTGGCATCAGACAGGAGGACCAGCCTGAAGAGAACCCTGGACACAAAGCGGGCAACAAGCAAAGCCACCGAGTTGATGTGTCCCTTCATAATTTCCCAACTCCCCACCATTGCCCATAGGGCTGCTGCTTCCTTAGTTTTACCTTCTCCCTTAAACAAAGCTTACAAACACAACCTAATGACATTAGAGAAAAGCCACTGGGTATGTACATTAGAAGTCCTGCCTGGCAACTTTTAGCCTAGATGGAGGGTTCCTGGACGTCTTTGTTCTCTTACTAACTTTTCCATTCAGTAACAACTTACGGAATTCATACTTATGGTTCAGGTACCAGGAATGCAAAGATGAATGGGAAAGCTTTGGTCCTGGAACAAATCGACCCTCATCCTCCCTATCTGTTTCTGTATCCCATTCTCAACAGTCATCTTGAACTGTCTCAAAGGCCCTTTCTTCTCTTGCTCATCCTTCATTTAAAAGCTGCACAAATTGATAGAATAGTATTTAAAGCTCTCACTGTCTTTCCTACAAAACAGGCTTCCTGTTAAAGACAGCTGCTATCAAAGAGTCATCCTTAATGTTATCTGAGTAACCACAAACTTTATTGTTTACAGGGAGACAACTTTGAGAGTAAAAGGGGTTTGCAGTTAATGATAGTTCTGGAATAACACATGTATCCAATTCTGTCCCAGGAAAACCAATAGGGATGATCACCTAGACTTAGAGACAGAAACAGTAAGCTTAAAGGCCCGATGAATCTTGAAACCTGACCAGATTTACGGAAATACTTATACTTTATTTCACAGTATCATGTCAAAGGTCACCTCACAACTATATCATAAGGAATGTGCTTCCTCTTTCTGGGTACAGAGGCAACAGGTTAAATTACAGCCCCTGTACCACCCAGTGTATGCTGTGATATGGAACACACTATTTACCATAACAGCAAAAAGCACATCATCTACTGACGTTTCCTATGAGCAAGACACTGTTAAGGTCTAGATCACTTCTCCCACCAAACCAATGAGCAGACACTACTGACATCTCCTATTTCACAGATGAGAAAATGGAGCCTTCGAGAAGTTACAACACAGCTAAAAAGGGGTGGCACTATGCTTCAAACTGAGTCAGTCTCTTCCACAGCCCACCTTCTTAAATACTCCCACAGTGCCTTCTCGAAGACATCACTGAAGAAGTGTTGGTTAGGCTGAGCCACAGCAAATGGGAGATCACAACAATGATAACGATCCTCACTCCCCATTATTGGAAACTTTAGGGTATGCAACTCTGCTAAACCTTATACACAGCATGATCTCATGTCACTCTCTTGGCCCTCCTAGGAAGCATTATTACTAAGCCCATTTTACACAAGAAGAAACTGAGGATTCTAGGAGCCAAGTAACTTGCCTAGGGTTGTGCAGCTATCATGGAGCAAATGGAGGATTTGAATTCAAGGCGAACTCCATAGTCATCTTCACCATGTTAGAAGGTGCAGTATTGAAGAAAGAATATGGACGACGCCAGGAAGGAAACAGATGTGCCACACACTGGGAAACAGGCACAAGGACAATGAGGGAAAGGCAAACTGTGAGTGCATCATGCACAACTGACTGTGTATGCCACAGTGAGTTAAAACTGAATCCACTAAACAAGGAACAGTAGTAAGAAATTCCGAGCAAGAGTATCTCTAAGGGATCCAGGTTTTCTCATGTTTATGATGCTAATGGACAGGTTATTTATAAAGAAAATATATATTTATGTAAAGTTGTTTTTCAGTGCTACATCTAGCACCTTGAAGACTCTGGGAACAGTTTGATTTTTGCATATCAAATACTTTTAGCACTGTTATGTTTCCCCTGTTATCCACATCCCATCTGTTTCCTCTTCCCCACACTGAAGGGACTGGTATATTTGCTCAAATAAAAGCCTGAAGACAAAAAAAAAATTCTAATACTTGGCTCACATTTAGTTTGAGAGAAATAACAGACTCCCAAATCTCTTAGCCTGTCCCATGTTGAATGAAAGAAAAAAAATTACATAATTAAGGTAGCTTGTTTACTTACCCAATTTTCATCCTAAGGTAGATCAAGTAACATAACTCTTTCAAACCTTCTCAACTCACTGCCTGACTTTTTTGTCTATAACCTAGAAAACTCAAGTGGAGCCTTAGTACTATTTATGAACATCTGTTAAACATTGCCAATGCCTGTTACACCACCTTGGGGAATAGTGTAGCATCTTAAAACAATAATTCCGTATGTAATATTTATTCTGTTGCAATGTAAAGAAAGTATGATTCTCATTTTCTTTCAAAATTATGCAACTTTTGACTTATATCTTCATCTACCAAGAAAATATCAACCAACAGTATGTAAGTCATTATATATTCATTATCAAGTCATCTGACAAGTTGTATAAAAAAATACAGCTTCACACATGGGTGTTATTGCAAAAGTTTGAAAAATTTTATTTTTATCTGCTGTTGATGTTTTTAATAGCTGTTATTATATTTCCTTTACGATGGCTCAAAACACTGGCTCAGTTCAGTCCAAAAAAGAAGAAAGAAAAAAAGAAAGAGAACTTGGTGAGTGCCTCATTTGTGTGAAGCATGTGTTTTATTTATCTTTGTTGCTAGCTGGATCATTCCTTGAAGTATGTATTATTGGCCCCTATTTTATAGTCAAGTAAATTGTGGTTTAAGTAATAAATGAAAGTAGAGCTGGGATGAGTGCTCTGTTCTGACTGTACAGCCCATGTTTCTTCTAAGCCTTGAAGCAAAGAGACAAACTTTCTCAAGATTCTAAACACTACTTTCGCAAGAGACTGCTACATGAGCACCAAACCCATTTCTTCTTTTTCCTAAGCATGGATTGAGACTGTATTTCCTAGCCACCTTTGAAGTTGGTTGAGATCATGTGATCACTTTTCGCTGAAGTGATGTAGTCCATGCAAATTTCGACATGCGGTCCTCCATGGTTTTTTTGCCTTTTGAGTGGCTGGAATGGGCATACTTTCCGGCTCATCTTTGGGAGCCATGTGAGGAAGACGGCAGAGTGAAACAACAAAAGGAGCCTGGGTTCCTGCAGCAGACCAAGAACATCATGCTAGATTTTTCTAAGAATAAGAAATAACTCCTTCTTGCACCAGGCTACTGAGAATGGGGCAGTTTATGTGCTTCAGAAGCTAGCATTACCAATACAGCAACGCCAATACAGAGAAGAACAATCCAAAAATAACCACAAGAGGAAATAACACAGTCAATCTAGAGATTATCATAAAAACCTTAAAATATTTTCAAACCGTAATATTTAGATAATGTTCATTTTATAATACAGAATTTTAAAACAAAAATTATAAAAAAACCTGTACACTTAGTACCTTCCCAAATTTATAAATAAGCTCATTCTCTCTTATGTCATATAAATATGTACACAGAAATTAATATTGCTGAATGAATGCATGCATAAGAAAAATGAAGAAAATATTAACACAAGTTTCCTCTCAGTAATGAGATTAGAAGAGATTTTTTACTTCTTTGTACTTTTCTGTATTTTCCAATTATAAGCATATTCATTTGATAATCAGAAGAGATTTGTCTATGTTTAAGATTTCTTTAAAAAGGGCAATTCACCCAGACAGAGAGATCACAGGATCAAGGTCCTATGTCATTTACCCTAGGTAAAGTTTTCCTGCATTTCCAGCCCATAAGGTACCCTCTGAACATTCAGAACTGTCAAACTTTACACTTGGGTGAGCCAAAGACCCCGAGGGAAAAACATTTCATGGGAAAGGCCTGGAAAATGAGACCACATGCCAACATATCTTCTTTGCTCATTCTCAATGAGGTAGCTTTAAAAAGACAAGTCAGCCAGGCCTATAATCCCAGCAATTTGGGAGGCCAAGGCAGGAGAATCATTTGAGGCCAGGAGTTCAAGACCAGATGGCCAACATGGCAAAACCCCGTGTTTGCTAAAAACATAAAAATTAGCTGGGCATTAATGTACACCAGTAATCCCAGACACACAGGAGGCTGAGGCATGAGAATTGCCTGAACCCAGAAGGCAGAGGTTGCCATGAGCCAAGATTGCACCCCCCACTCCAGCCTCGGTGACAGAGCAGAACTGTGTCTCAAAAAATAATTTAAAATAAATAAATAAATAAAAATTAAAAAACAAGATAATATATAATCCCATTAATGGCACACAGAAAAGACAGAAAGTAAAATTGTTAGTTACTGTGGATACACAATCATGGGCATGCAGAGATCTGGTGATATTCAGTACCAGTCCTTAAAGGAAAGTCTTTCTCTTTGGTTTAAATGAAGATTCCAGGAGATAATATTTGTGAAATGCTCAGCACAATACCAAGCACATGGTAAAGGCCCAAAGCTTAAATGCCACCACTATTATTTTTACTGGTTAAAATGTAAGAAGAATTAATCCTTGCTTTAATAGACTGTTAAAATGGAAGTTAAGGCACTGAGTTTCAAAGTACTGTTCTCATTTGTTTCTAAGGAAACTGAAAGGAAGCTACATGTACGCTCCCATAAAGCCTGCCTGCCCACAACCCGCCTTAATCTCGCCCTTGATTCTGCAGGTCTCCTGCTGCTTCTATTCAGTGAATACCACAAGACAATTAGGGAAAAGATATTCCAGCACAGAGAAATTCTAAGGAGATGACCAGAGAAGATCATTTATATTTGCAGACTTAGGAAAGAAAAAAGAAAATTTTATAAAAGGGGGTTATCTTTGCAAAGACACAGACAGTAGAAACTGTCATTAAAAGCTGCAACTTGTTGAATGGGATCCTCTTTATAAATATAGTTAGGGAAAACCATTAATTTCAATTCAGGTGCTCCTTTAACGAGCATTTGCAACTGAGCATGACCAAGTGAACATTTCCTGAATAACCATATTTACTTGTGAGCACCTACTGCCTCTTAGGACCTATGAGAAGCACTCTATCTGGATGAGTCGGGGTACTTAGCAGCAAGCAACAGAAATTAACTCTAGCTGAAATAAGCATGACTGAATTACAAAAAAGATATTTGGAGGCTCACATAATCACCAGGAAGACAGGAGAATCAGACTTTTAAAATGGGAAGGAAACAAAGAGGCCAACAGCAGCAGGCACTCAAGCAAATCACACCACAGGAACCATCTATCTGGTAAGGACACAAGTGTTTTTCCTAGAAAGCAGATACCTCTTCAATGTCTAGACGGACCACAAATGTCATCACCCTAGGAGGATCTTTATATTATTGACTCCAAATTCAAAATAATGGGCAGTTGATATGTTGGTAAAATGAAAACTTCACAAAAATCAGTGTTATCCTTCTCTGTCATTATAAGACAAAAATGACCATCATCTCAAAAAAAAGGATATTAAGTCTTCTTTGCAACATCCTAACCATATGTGATATGGCAAAGCCACAACAATCAAGGAGGCTTGCAACGTATTTAATTGCCTATGGGATTAATAGCACATGTCAATCAGTAGTCAATGCAGCAGTTCCCTTTTTACATAAAATACAATTCCTTAATGGTGTAAGTAATTCACCAGGCTTTAGGACGTGATTATATAAAACAAGAAGAGTAAGTTATCATATTGATGAATGGAAACATGTTATAGCTGAAAGCAATCCAAAGCTAGCCAAGTTCAATAAAAGCTCCTTATCTCCATTTTAGGATGCATGTCATTAGCTCAGAGAAGATTAATTTCTCCATTCATAGTTCAATTTTCTTTCCTGACAAAAAAATAAAACTGTTAGTTTTTGAAAAGCAATTTTCTTGCTTAAACAAATGATAAGAGTCTCATGTCAACATGCATGGAATAATTAATAAATTGTGGCGATTCTAAAAACAAATGTAGTGGTCCTAGATAAGTTTCACCTAAGTTTATACACAAATACTTTTTTAAGACAGGTCTTTTCAGTTATATGAGAGACACGATCCTTCATTCACTTTCAAAGAGAAGTGAAAAGATAACATGAAGATCAGTCATTTACACAGTAGGTATTCTGTAATGATCTGTTGATTGTCTTGCCTAATTTAATCCATAAGAGAAGAAAACTATATACTTAATAAGTCTCCTAAGAAAATCGTATGCAAGGTAAACAACTCCTTTAAAGCGTGATTTTTAAAAGGTGGCTCTGATAAATGGCTGCAGAAATGAATATTATCCACATATTAAAAACTTAATTCAAATGAAATTTGCACTCTCAGACATAAATCCATTTTCTATGTAAGAAAATGAGGACCTCACTCAATATCTTATCATTATGAACAGTGTATCAAGAACAAAATGTTTGCATTGCCCATTTTAAACAAATGTTCAAATTAACAAGCTTTCCATAACTACACAGCAAAAGGTTCTATTTGCCCAAAGAGATAAAACCAAATGAATCATTAAGAAAATATCTGCAGATTACACAGTTTCTATATACTGCACCTCAGAACCTGACACATCTAGTTTTAATCCAATCTCCTAATTCTTCTAATTTTATTAATATGCATTTTCCATCTTTAAAATGCTGATCCACATATAAAAATCTCCCAAGAATATCATCATCAAGTTAGCAAAAGGGAAAATGCCAGGGGAGATTAAATCTAATCTGACTGGATTAAAATCCCATCATCTTTGTCAATTAGCTTTACAATCTTGGCATGTTTTTTAACTTTATCTTGCCTGTTTCCTGACTTGTAAAATGACATAAGAAATGACTGAATTTGGCAACCAACTGAATATGATAGACATGAGAGGCATTAAAGATGATGCAGAGCTATTTTAGCTGGGTAAGTAGAGTGGCAAAAAGAGGAAGAGGTTTGGAGGAACCAAAGGATGACAAGTTCCATTTGGGCCAGGTGTGCCAAAGACACCCACTAACAGGTGGTCAATAAACAACTAGGAATGCAGGTTAAGGCACAAAAAAAAGAGATGTATGAGACAATCTGCACAGAGGTTGCCTTGGAAATCACAAGTACGATAAACATCCCATTTATTTTCAAAATATTTTATAAAATTTCATTTCAAAACACATCAAAATAGGAATGAAGTAGAAAGGTAAGCAAACACATTTCACTTATTTATAAATCTTTCTAATTAAAATACAAACTCTCCTAACACATGATGAACAGAATAGTGATTATCATGTCTCTGATCTCTCTGTGAATTAGAATCACAACAGTAGGGAAACACCTGGAATTTGCTGCCATTGATAAGGATGATGATGATGATGATGATAGCAATAAAATCTTATATAGCACTTCCTGCACATTAGACACATTATCATTCTATGCAATTTGCTCTCATAATATCATAATTATAAGGTGAAGGTCCCATTTTTTCAGGACAATCAGGAAGATGTGTGCATAATCCAGTTTTAATCTTAACCTCAAATCTATTTGCTAAAACTCCAAATGTGCTGTTGGTTCTGTCAATCTCGTGACAAGAATGCAAATACTGTGAAGTTTTCCCAGATTCTTCTTGCTTTGTTCTCTCCAGGCAATCTCAGTGATGTGCACACAATTTTTGTATTTATGATTAACTCTTTTCACTTTTCACCAACTAGAACGGGTACCATATCCTCTTCTAATGCTATAAATTTCCCCTTAGATCAAAACTATTCAACAACAGAAATCAGATGAGACCTTCCTTCTACCAAAACTACTCACTGAGTACAGGAAGGATCATTCATTCATTCACCAAATAAGGAGCTTGAATTTTCCAAATTCCTTTTTAGCTTTAGATGGGATCACAGGGAGGCCCTCTGTTGGCCACATCACCTTAAGGAGCATCACAGGTGAAAGCCTGTGTGCACACACTCACACACTCCTACACACACACACAACCATGCATTGTTCTCCATTCCTTTATCCAGTTTGATTTTGTCAATCCTTTTATCATTCTCAACCCTTTATCCAGTTTGTATTTCTTGAAAGCATACCTGAAGAATTAAAATTAGCTTTTAAAAAAAGCTTTTTTCATTAATTTTCTTTTACTTAAAATTGCTTGTCTTTTTTCCCTTCCTTGTCCCAGCCCCAGCATGTCAATGCAACATTGCTCATTGCTACAGAGCAGAAATTCTATTAAAAGCATGATACAGCCAGGTGCAATGGCTCTCGACTATAATCTCAGCACTTTGAAAGGCAGAGGCAGGAGGATCACTTGAAGCCAAACTGGGCAACACAGAGAGACCCCATCTCTACAAAGAATAAAGATAGAAAAATTAGCTAGATGTGGTGGTGTGTGCCTGTAGTCCTACCTACTCTGGAGCCTGAAGTGGGAAGATCACTTGAGTCCAGGAGTTTGAGATTGCAGTGAATTATGATTATACCACTGCACTTCAGCCTAGGTGACAGAGTGAGTCCAAAAGAAGCAAAAAATAAGGCCGGGCACAGCGGCTCACGTCTGTAATCCCAGCACTTTGGGAGGCCAAGGAGGGTGGATCACCTGAGGTCAGGAGGTGGAGACCAGCCTGGCCAACATGACAAAACCGCATCTCTACCAAAAAAAAAAAAAAATACAAAAATTAGCCAGGCATGGTGGCACGTGCCTGTAATTCCAGCTACTAGTGGGGCTGAGGCAGGAGGATTGCTTGAACCTGGTAGGCGGAGGTTGCAGTGAGCTGAGATCGTACCACTGCACTCCAGCCTGAACAAGAGAGACTCCGTATCAAAAACAAACAAAAAAGAAGAGAAAAATAAATAAAAATGAAAAGCATGGTATACAATCACCAAACACAATGCAACGGCTAAATAAATATTCATAAAACAAACCCATAACTAAGAAGTCAATTAATTCACTAAGTGCATATCTCCATCAGGAATATCTCAAAGATATTATGTGTTATACCTAAGAAGGGTGAGGGGAGTAATGAGCTGGCTTCCAGAATTCTCTTTAAAAAAAAAAAAAGCTTAGTTATACCTGTAATGCTAGTGCTTCACTATATTCAAGAAAATAATGGGGAAATGAAGATCAAAGACCAACTTGAACATCACATTTCTTTGCTCTCTCTTCCTAATCCCCAAAACCACAAGAGTATAAAACAAAAATGATCCTTTCTTAGGAAAAGGCTGGAATACAATACTAACCTTTACTGAGTCTATTATCACAGTTCACTGAGGAGCTCTCATCCAGGTTTAGATCTAATTTTACTGGGATTTTTTCACTGTAGAAACCAATCCGGATAGTTTTTAAAAATAAAACCAATTTTCATTTCTTAAAATATAAGTCACTCTAAATTTCTACATTCAACATCTGAAAATTACAAATTAATTTCTTTCTAGAATGTAAATTCTAGGAAGAAAAAGGGTTTACCTGTCTTCCACAGCTATGTCCACAGTGCCTAGTACATGGTTGACCCTTGATAAATATTTGTTCCATAAAAGAATACATATATATTTCAACTAACATAACATAGAAAGGGTCCAGTGTATTAGCATCTGTGCGAACTTTAAAAAGGAGATCAAAGAACAACAATTACTAGCCAAAGTCCCTGAGCACTTACTCTTAAAAAGCATAGAAAATCAGAAAATTGAAATTTGGAGAATGCCTCTACCTTACACTCTCAACCTTTGCTTGAGACCTGGACAAGGCTGAGTAGCAGATGCACTATTCTGTATTTTTAGTGGGAAACAACTGCATTCCCAAGGCTGAAGAATGCACATGCAAATCCTTCTAGTGTCCAAATCTGCACTGTCCCAGATGGTAGCGACTAGCCACATGAGTCTCTTGAGCACCTAAAATGTAACTAGTCTGAAATGAGATGTGCTGGAAGTGTAGAATTCCAACCAGGTTTCTGAAGATCAGGACAAAAAATGAACACAAAATATTCCATTGATAACTTTTTATATTAATTACAAGTTGAAATGATGTTTTAGATATATTGGAGTAGGCAGAATATATTAGTAACATTAATTTCGCCCATTTTTTCTTCATTTTTTTAATGTGACTGTTAGAAAACTTTAAAACACTTATGTGCCTCATATTATACTCCTACTAGACAGCGGCAATCCTGACTGATAACTAGAGAGTCTGTAATGCACCAGTGGGGATACTCGCTGAAAGTCAGACAGCAGGACCTCATCCCTAATATTTAAATCTATAAATAGAAAAATTGGCTAGATGTTCTATCATAGAACAATCTCCCTTTCATATGCTTTGGGTGTGTCCCCACCCAAATCTCACCTTAAATTGTAATAATCCCCACATGTCAAGGGTGGGGCCAGGTGGAGATAAATGAATCATGGGGGCAGTTTTCCCCATACTGTTCTAACGGTAGTGAGTAAGTCTCATGAGATCTAATGGTTTTACAAACGGGAGTTCCGCTGCACAAGTTCTCTTGCCTGCCACCATATAAGACATCTTTTGCTCTTTTTCTGTCTTCCAGTATGATTGTGAGGTCACCCCAACCATGTGGAACTGTGAGTCCACTAAACCTCTTTCCTTTATAAATTACCCAGTCTCAGGTATGTCTTTATTAGCAGCAGGAGAACAGACTAATACACTCTTAAAGACTCGCAATAGCATTAGGAAATAAGTACTATTAGCTTTAACCTACAGACAAAGAAACTAAGCCAAGGATGAAGAAGGTACATCTGCAAAATTACTAAGCTGGTAAAAGGGAAGGCAAAACACTGAAGCAAAGTCAGCTTGACTTTAAAGTCATGCCCTTGCCTTTGGTCTCCTCCAGTCACTCAGAGGGTGCTCTCCCCATGTTCTAAGGGACTTAAAGAAGGGTGCCAACAACAACTGACTCACCCTGCAATGGCTTCTCAAGCCCTTCAGCCATGTGTCTCCCAGCCACTAACCCACAGCTGAGAGAACTGGGTGAAACAGTGACTGGAATCTCTGAAAAATTACCATGGAGCAACATCTCATGTGCTGCTATCTCATGTAAAAAATAGTTTCCTAAACTCACATTTTTTGCTTTTTTAAATTGCTGTTATCATCTCCTTTGTTAGTTAACGTTGATCACCATTTCCTTTTTATGTCATCAAATATTGTTGAAGGCTTCCATCCATTCCCTCCACACATTATTGAACCATGCTCCACTGTTGCATGATTCTTCAAAAAGAGCTGGGATGAAAACACCCTCATGCTCATACTGTAAGAATTTCTAAGGATACACCCTCCCTGAGGGATACTAAAAAGAAGGAAATTTGTTGTTCTAAGTTTTTGTTGTTGTTGTTTAGAGAGATAGGGTCTCACTCTGTTGCCCAGACTAGAGTGTATTAGTGTGATCATAACCCACTGCAATCTCGAACTCCTGGGCTAAAGGGATCCTCCTGCCTAAGCCTCCAGAGTAGCTAGGACTACAGGCACATACCACCATACTAGACTAATTTTTTTAGTTTTTGTAGAAACGGGTCCTGCTATGTTGTCCAAGCTGGTACCAAACTCCCGGCCTCAAGTGATCCTCCCTTCTCAGCCTCTCAAAGTACTGAAATTATAGGCATAAGCCACCCACAGAACCTGTTCTAAGGTGTTTGACACTCAGGCCAAGTGCCTCAAGTGGGTGATCCTGGTGGAAGCGAGGACACAGAGGTGCCTATGAATCTCATGCAGCATGGGTCAGGCAGGGCCCAGTCTAGAGGAAACCGCTAGGTGTGTCAGGGAAGGAAGGCTCTATTCTCCTACACACAGGCCATCACACTGAAGGCTGTCCTGTGATTCTACCTCTCCTCACAGGTCAGCAGGACTGAAGACTCACAGGGACAAAGCTCTGAAAGCAGACCCCTCCCCTCATCTTACAGCCACCATGTGATTCCCGCACACTTGCACACATGTACACAAGGCAATCTGGATTTTTGCAATTCTAAGCTCTCCCCTGTATCTGTCCCTCTCAGTTTAACCCACAACAAAAAAAAGTAACTAGTGAGAAACCACTAACTGTGAATTTACTGATTTGGGCAAGTGTATTTCACCCATTATGAATCAGCTTACTTAGTCTCTTAGCAGCCTCGAGAGCTTCATTCGCAGTGTCTGCCACGAAGAATCTTTGAACTCTCACTCCGTTGTCAGACATCAGTTTCTTGCTCTGGTATTCCTGCAGGTTCAGCCATCTTCTGGAAGTTAATTGAACTGCCTACAGAAATTGAAGGAGAGAGGTAAGAACACTCATTAATAGCAAGAAAAATAAAAGTCAACCTACATCACCAGTCTTAGAGGTATTGTTGACTGGCAATCAGCAACCCAGAGTTGAGAGAAGCAAAAGAAAAACAAAATCCACATAAATTCATACTTAATTATTTTCTAACAAAAACTTGTTAAGGACAACTATGCACAAACGAATGCAGGTTTTTTAAAAATGCTGAAAACTGAGTGAGGTCTGTGGTCTAATCAACAGTAATACACAAATATCAATTTCTTGGTTTTGATATTGTACCATAACTATATGAGGTGTCAGCATTAGGGGAAGCTGGATGAAGGGTACAGGGGGCTGTTATACTATTTTTGCAATTTCCTGTGAGTCTATAAGTATTTCAAAATAAGTTATTTAAAAAACTGTTAAGAACTCTATTATATGGATATGGCTCCCCACCTCTCACCCCAAATAAATGAAGAGCATAGCATTATTTTAATAACTGTATATACATTGTTAATCATTGTAAGGTTTTTCAGGAAATTTGTTTAAACACTCTGAAGTCACTGGGCCACAGACTAATTCATTTCTTTACCATAGTTTTTAACAGCATCTAGGTAGTGCCATTATGGGTTCAACGAGATTATCTCTTTCATGCACTGAGGTTGAGTGCAATAACCTGAAAGATTCATCATTAATTAAACTAGTTCCTAAACTGCAACTTGTGTACTAAAGGAATTCTGCTTAAGTTTCAAGTAGAAGTGTTTTTTCAATATGCGCCATATGTTTTTATCTGTGTTAAAAGGACATAGTCAAAGGGCACAATAACATGAACAAATAAAATTCTTTCTTTACATTTTATCCAATAATATCAACAGCATTCCCAACCAAATCCATAAGCCCCAAAGGAAAAAAAATAAACAGGAAAAATGAATATGCTTAATGTAAGCTCCTTTCCATCCATGAGTCATATGTAAAGGAAACTACTTGCAAGAGGTAGGAGGACAATATCGTCAATGCACAAACCAAAAAATCAATCACGCAACTGGATCACAAGACTGGTAGTACACGGACATCACCTGATACAATCCCTATTGGCTTCTGTCCATGGCTTTGTTGGATGTCCAAGGCAGGGTCACACAGACCATAAAAGTGAGGTCCACAGGTCTTCATCACATGGAGCCATTACCTTTCAGGACATCTACTGTGTCCTTAAAATGTCATTTTCTTCTGGTATCCTCAAGCTATGATGTACTCATGGAGCTCTTTTGAAATAGGGTGATTTAAAGCTCTAGACCCCCACAACTAGATTGTGTTCCCCTAAAGGGTACAAAGTGTGCCTTAAACTTCTCTCTATCTCTATGAAGAATGTGACAGAGCTTGACATATGAAAGACATCCAAAAAATACCACTTAGATGGCCAAATGAATCAACCCTGCCTTTTGTCTCCTGATACAAACGATTTTTCATTCCCAGAAACTGGCCACCTCTAAAAATAAAAAAGTACATGTTAGTCCTTAAGACCTGAAATAAACATAATATACACACTGGTAAAAAATTTAAATTTCAACATGATCAAGCCTAAAGATAGCTCTCTGTTCTGTCCTTGTCGCTGCTGGTAAGGATGGTTTTGTTTGGTTTTGTTTTTAATATTGAAGTTGCCTATACTTCTTTAGAAATAAATAAAACTGGGGTAAAAAATAAATTGCCAGACAAGCAATGCTCACATCATTTACTGTATAGTATTTTTAAAAATACATGATTTATTAATCTTTTTAAGACTTGATGAAACAACGATCTGAAAAAGACAAAATTCTATAAATGAACACACTTACAGGCTTTATAGTCTTAATAGTGTGTCATATAACATATAAAGAAAAATACAAGTTTAAGGCATTTAGCAAAAAAGCCCCTTAGTGAAAGAAAACATTAAACATTAGCTATGTGCTATTATCTAGGACACTTTTAAAACGCAAATGGAACAATCAATAGATTATGTCTATGTAGACGTACCAATTTAAAGCCATTAACCAAAGAAGAAAAAATACAGTTTGAAAAGAGCATTTGAGGGAGACTAAAAACAGCCACAATGTGGTTGTGGTCAATTCCTTTTCATCAGAACACTCGCCATATTAATTTCAGATATGTTAATGCAATCTGCTGAAAACTAATTGCAATTGATCCAGAGGCCAGCTTCATAGACATATAATATATATTGACTGTTTCTACAATGACTCAAATGAAAGCCAGCTTAAAGTCTGTTGCTCTTAAATTGAAAACTAGGACAGTGAGCATAGTTCCAAAACCACTTCTGACACTATCATTCCATAGAGGAATTCTTTTACAGAATAATCACCTATTTTTGTTAATCCAAAACTTGAAAGACTAGGGTCCCTGACTAGCTCTAAAACTTCAAGACAACTCCGCTCGTTAAGAATTTGTAGCTGGGTATGGGCAGGCACAGTGGCTCACACCTGTAATCCCAACATCTTGGGAGACTGAGGCAGGAAGATTGTTTGAGCCCAGTAGTTCAAGACTAGCCTGGGCAACATAGTAAGACCCTGCCTCTACAGAAAGTAAAAACATCAGCTGGGTGTGGTGGTGCATGCCCGTAGTCCCAGTTAATTGGATGGCTGAGGCTGGAGGATAACTTGAGTCTAGAAGGCCAAGGCTGCAGAGAGCTATGATTGTGCCACTGCACTCCAGCCTGGGTGACAGAGTGAAACCTAGCCTCAAAAAAAAAAAAAAATTCTGATAAATCTACAGAAGAATAATTTGTTTACTTCTGCATTTTCAGTTGTTAAAAGGGTAAGGACAAATTTGCTATGTGAATGGATGGTAGAAAATATGCTAGAAATGTAATATAAACTGCTAAATAATAACAATAGAAGTTCCATCTACTATTAATTGAGCACTTATGAGCTAGGCATTATACTAAATATTCATGTTTCATGGTTAAAACATTCAGGAAATGTCAAGTGTTATTATCCCTCTGTAGCTGTCATTAGTGCAAATCAAGAAATATTTCTAGTCTTCTTCTAGGCACTTCCTTACTTTAGCTGAAGTTAGGTGATGCCATATCTACTACCTAAGTTAGCATCAGCTCCCCCAGATTAGAGGATCAGTCCCACAGGACTATACCCACTTCAGATGCCAGGCACAAGCCCCAGATCATTTTACTTGTCCTTCTGACCAACCAGCTATAAATTGAGAGTTCCAAAAACCCCCTCCCCAGGTTTAATTAATTTTATAGGATGGCTAACAGAGCTCAAAAACAGACTTCTGACATTTACCAGTTCTTTATAAAAGATATGACAAAAGACACTGGTGAACAGCCAGATGGAAGAGGTGTACATAACACAGGGTATATTCATGGAGCTTCCATGCCCTCTCTGGGTGTACCACCTTCCAGATACCAGCATATATTTGGCAACCTGGAAGCTCTCCAAACCTTGTCCTCTTAAGGTTTTATGGTTTTACTACATAGGCATGATTGATTACCTCATTAGCCATTGGCGATTAACTCAACTTTCAGTCCCTCTCTCTTCCCCAGAGACTGAGAGGATGGAGCCAAAAGTCCCAACTCTCTAATTATGCCTTGGGCTTTCCGGTGACCAGTACAATCCTGAAGCTACCTAGGGGACTCCAACCACTAGTCATCTCATTAAGGTACAAAAGACACTCATCACTTCAGATATCCCAATGGGCTTAGGAACGTGTGCCAGGAAACAGGGGTAGAGACCAAATACGTATTTTTTAAATTACATTACAGTATCATCTCAATCGACTAGTTCCAGCCAGTAAGTTGTGAGTACATATGTTGTGTGACACATTCAGGTCAACAATTAATTGCCATCCCTCCCACCCTCTCCAAGTTCGCACTCTCTTGATATGGGGAATGGCAACATTCGAGATGGAAGCTTATCTATCAGCCAGGGCCCAGAGTAAGGATGGACATATACCAAGTGACTTAACATAAATGTGTAGTGAAAAATACACCTTTGTGGATTTTGGCCACTGAAGTTGTGAAGGTTATTTGTTACAATTGCACAACCTTTTTGCCCAATTGACTTTACTGACCAATAAAGCCATGTTACAGATTAGGAAACTCAGGCTGAACTTGCCCAAGATCACAGGTTACTGTGGAACAGTAAAGCTTCTCTGATGAATTGAGAAACACTGTTGGTTCCCTGTGTTTGTACTCTGGCCCCAGAGGCTCTGTGGTGATATAGACTGAGATAAGAGATAAGTAAAATAGTGTCCCTTTCCTCAAAAGTCTACCAGGAATAGGACTTTCATGAAATACTGATAGAGTACACGTAAGCCTCCAGGCTTGGGAGGGAGGGAGGGAGGGAAGGAGGGAAGGAGGTGGAGATGTGAGTAGGTGATGTCCTAAGATGCGCTAGAATGGTAGAAGTTTATTTCAACTCCTAGGAAGACCTATGTGTTACAACCCTAGAATAACATCTTTGCTGCAGGAGACATGAAAAATCTCTCAGAGAATCCACGAATTCTAGAATGCATGGAACCGAATGGAGTATAAAGATCATCTGCCCCAGTGTCTTCAATTGTTTCTGCCTGTCATTTGCCAACCTGCCCTCATGACCATTCCCCTCAATTTGAGGCTCTTCTGCCTCAATTTGAGACTCTGTTCAGAGACTGAACAGTAGGGGGAAGACACTAGGCTTTGCTGTCCTCTGTGGGTGAAATGGCCTAGAGATCACATAGTCAGCCAGAGCCCTGATGAAAGCTAGGCTAATTCCCAACTTCCTTCCTTCTTTCATATGGATTCTGGCAAAGTGACCGTCTTAGAAATAGCATCATGTTCTCAAACTAGCTGGCGCAGGTGGGCACCTACGTTTTGTTACCTTTGGACTTGTACAATATCCTTGCCATCACTCCCTTCCTTCTTGCTTTTCTTTGATACAGCAAGCATTTCTAAGCCTGGAGAGGAAGTGGAAAAAAATAAAAGAAAAGCAGCATATGAAGATTTAAGGGCCTATGGGAACAAGGGAACAGAAGCAGAAGAAAAATAATGAAAAATGAGGGGGAGGACAAAGAGAACCAGGAGATAACAAGACAATGGCTAAGCGGGCAAAAATTTACATAAAAACTCCAAGCACAAAACTAGACAGCTACACAGAAAAAGAAAATGACACGCCCAAGAAACCATTCTTCACCCCATGGTTTCAAAATTAAAACCAGGTGTAGAAACAACTGAAATAACACCTGGGGTGGGGAGGTGGGGGAATCAATAGATTATATCAAAAGAAATGCCCCTGAGCTGGGCACACCTGCAAGGGAAAATCATCTACCCATTGACTCTGCACTTGCTCCATCCTTCCTTCTTCAGCCTGACTTTGCACAGTAGTGCTGCTCACTTGGGAAGGCAGCATAAAGCAGTATTAGAAAAAGCCCAGGATTTACTAGTCATCAAGAAAACAGGAATTCAAACAAAACAGAAGAAGCCATTTTGCCAAAAGGAATGAAAATATGAAGATGCCACCGAACACACACACACACACACACACACACACACACGCACGAGATTTGATACTATTGTTGTTGAAGGTCTGGTGAAATGTACTTTCTTAGATATTACCCTTACAATAGAACACTAGGGCATCCACTTTCAAAAACATTTTGACAGTGTTTATGAAACCTAAAGCACTCACATCCTCTGACCTGGAAAGTCTACTTCCTGGGTATCTATCCTAGCAAAACATGTACCAGAGATACATGCAAGATCTTCTCTGTACAAACAAAACCTTTTGTTTGTACATAACAAAAGGGTAAGACTGGAAATGATCCAAATGCCCATCAAATAGGAGACTGGCAAAACAAACTATAATATATTCTGACTGTGTGAAATTTAAAATATCTATGGCAACCCAGTATCCCCAAGTAACCATGTGTACCCCTACATTTCTCAGTTCTCTTGTAGCTAGTAGGCCAAAACTTTAAAAAGACCATGTGCAACCCTCCAGAGCCCTATTTGTTGGCTACAAAGACCCGCAAGCCACATGTGGAGATGGTGGAGTCACAGGGGAGATTAGGCTAGATTACAAGAGTTACAACACGGAGGATATCACCTGACACACATTTGAATGACTGAGAAATAAATGTTTGACGTGTTAACCACTGAGATCTTAGGAATAATGCATGACAACAGCATTAACTAATCTAGCCTATTAAGTCTGAACACGGTAACACTGATTATTCTAAAACGCACAAAATTAAAAGAAGCCAGCAAGTTGCAGAACAATATACGGAGCAGAAGAACATACTTTAGACACACATGTTCACACATGATGCAATAATCTGTATCTTCTAAGGATAGATATATGCCTAAGAGAATGTATAGGAAAAGGTCCAGATAATGTTCACCAAGCTATTGCTAGTAAATTTAGGAAGGGCAGACCAAGAAATTTTAATATAATCTATAATTTAAAAATTTTTTTTTAATAAATTCATTTATTATTTGTGCCATAAATAGCAGTCTACTTAAAAACAACATTGAGAGAAAGAAATAAAAGCCAGGCTTTAACACAATGGTGTAGCGTTAAGTCTCTATTAACTTGTCTGCAAAACCAAGGGCTTACCCCTTACTTAAGTGTAGCAGGGTTCTTTAAATGCGGTACGTAATTCGAGGTGGGTGAGCAAAAGCCACATTTTCTGTTATAAAGAACTACCACCTCTAATATAAAGTCCTGCTGTTAGATATGAAGAGGCTCTTAAACCTCATTTAGAGCTCTCAACAGCAATGACGACAGTGGAATACAAACAAGGAATTAGCTGTAAACTCAGAGGAAAATATATTTCCCTCTCATTACAGGCATGGCAACGAAGGCAGATGCTTGGTGGGCTGTGGCAAGTCAAAAGTTAGTATGTGTTTGTTATATTTTAGTTTTGCCGTTGTTCGGTATGCAAATAAGCACCAATAAATCTACCTTAGTCACGTTACCTAGGAAATATGAGGCCTCAAATAAACGTGTTGGTGCAAATGAAAAGACAGATATAACTCAATGTTTCTCAATATAAGTATCATAAAATGAAAGGCCTGCTTTCTTAAAACAGGCTCTGATGAAGAAGGCACTTTAACTGTGCCATCCTATAAAAGAGATTAAGTGGAATCCTGTTTGTAAGATGAAAAATAACAATACCAATAATGCTGTTCTGTTCTGGCCTTAATATGATGACACCAGTATGTCAACTTCTCTTTCAGCATGAAAACATGCTATAGAAATAGATACGAAAAGCAACCACTGTGATTAGAAGCCTAAGCCTATGGAAAGGAAAAAAATAATAATGTCGGATGTAGAAAAAAGGGTAGGACTGTGGGTACTGACATTTATTTTTTTTTTCCATGTTCATGCTAAAGCATAGTCTTCACTTAGAGTCACATTTGAAAATAGAACGTCACTTTTGTTTAGCACTGCAATACTAACCACTCTTCACATAGGTTCTCCCTGTTTTGTACAATGTAAGGAAATTAATTAACCAGTGAATTGGCACCCTGTGGCTGAGTTCTTAAACTCTAGAAGGGGTACAAAGAGATCTTACCTACCCTATGGATGGCAGAAATGGTAGCTAAAATGAGTTTCATTTCCTCATTTATAAAATAGAGGATACTAACAGACCCATCTTCAAAGGCTGCTGTAAAGATTAAATGAGTTAATATATGCAAATAAACTGGAACAGTGCCTATAAGTACTCAAAAAGAGTTAGCTATTATTATTTAGTGCAGAAATATAAAAGAGGAGGAAAAGTATAACAAGTAGATATCTGGCAATCAT
Source organism: Aotus nancymaae (assembly GCF_030222135.1). Taxonomy (NCBI): domain Eukaryota; kingdom Metazoa; phylum Chordata; class Mammalia; order Primates; family Aotidae; genus Aotus; species Aotus nancymaae. Next base: position 1,740,973 of record NW_026988460.1, read on the forward strand.
TAAGGACAAAAATAGTAGGTGATCATATGAATGATTTTGTTTTAATAGTGCCCACTGAGCCCTGCTCATTGTTTTAAATACATTTGGGAAGGAATTTTCAACTCTAATCATGGAATTTCTATACTTGAATCACTCAACAATCACAGAAAGAGACAGAACAGTAATTTGCAATAGGAAGAACTAGAAAAATCTCACATTCAGTAAGCATCTTAAAATACTTAGTGTAAGTAAAATTACTTTTAATCTCATCTGAACTAGGTTATCCCCATCTTACAGAAGACGTTTGAAGGTGAGAGAGGTTAGTTAAGTAGCTTGTCTATGGCCACTCAGCTGATTAAGACAGAGCCAAGATTTGAACCCAAGTCCCCTGCCTAAAAAAAACCATGAGCTTTCTATTATTACTTCTGACTTTTTCTCTTTTTAGTCAGTCTGTAAATCCTGTCTCAACTAAAAACTACTTGGAACCACTACAGAGAAAAACTATACTGCCATTCCTGACCTAAAATTACTGTTTTCCATTTTAAAGTATGAAAAATAAAGCTGCTCACAAACTGGAAATGATAATAATGATGATAGGGTACCTGAAAAGCCAGTGTTGATGGGATGTAAAACCTAACTAGAGTAGATAGCTAGAAAAGAAATGTACTTTAAAGTTCCCACATCAAGAGAAACAACACTTAAGTTATTCTTCATAGGACATCAGACTAGGATCAGACCAGCTGCCTGAGGCCATTTTTGTTCCATTGACAATGCATCTCTGATAGCACCACATCTCTTATCTAACGCCCCCAGCAGTAAGGCAAGCAGCATCAGTTTAAAATAATAATAATAAAATCATCTATACTTCTATAAAAAAAATAGTTGAGCTTTCAGATTATCCAGAAACTGGATCATAGCAGGTTGCTATTTTAGAATTCATTCTTCTTAGGGTGCGTTGGCAAAGTCTTATGTTGTTAAACCAAATGAAATACTAGTGGACATTTCTGATTCCCATAAAGCTCCAGAAACTGAGTTATTCCACTTGGCAAGCATTCCCTCGTGAAATTCTCCAAAGAAATATACCAGCAGAAGCCCATTTTAGGGATGAGCAAATGAAGGCTCGGAGTAGCTAAGTACCTGCTCAGAGTGACACAGCTGGTTACAGCCAAAGCCATATTTCAAATACAGGAATGTCTGACTGAGGAACCTGTGCCCTTTAATGAGGCAATGCTGGTGTATTGTCTCCCAGTGCACAAACATGTGCCCTGAGCCTTGAAGTCAACTGGGGTAGGAGAAGAAGCAGGAGGCTCTGGTTTATAGATTTCACGGCAGGAAGGTGCAGGGCTGTACCGAATATGAGGTTCAGTGGGAAAACGGGAAGCTGTTGGGAAAATGGGAAACAGAGGTTGCTGGATAGCTTTCACTACCTCAAAAGAATTAAGATTCGCAAAGACACTACTGCTTTGTTCTTTTTATTCTAGGTTCAGCAGAAAAGCAGTATATATTTTAAGGAGCAAAGAAATGTACAACACTTCGCAGTAAGGACAAATGCCCAAAGGAGGGTTTGCTGCATAACTCTATACTGCTGCTCTGCAAGTAGCAAGAAAGAAAGAGAAGGAAAAAATACAACCTAGATAAACATTAGCATATTAGCACAATAGCAGAGACAAACGTATAAAGGGCTCTAAAAATACCCAGCATTCTTTCAGAATGCCTGGTTGTTCCCTCCTGGAGAGTATGCTAGCTCAATCATGTTGCAGAAGAAAATCACCTGAATTTTACCTTGCGAACAGAAGTAGGCAAGATTTATTTATAGATAAAGAAAACAAATTAAGGTGATATAAACATATACTGGCATTTAACTCCTACCAAAGAAACTGGCAGAACCCATACTCTGTTCATTCATTTAACAATTTTCTGCTGCATCCATAATGTGGTCACTGTGTTTGACATCCAAGATCTAGCAGTAATCAGCACAGGCAACATCTTTGTGGTCACCAAGCTTTTGCCCTAGGCAGAGAGGCAGGGAAGAAAGACATGAACACGTAAATGAAGTATAATTACAGAGTAAGAAGTGCTATGAGGGAAATGAAAGACACATGATGAGGCTGGGCGCAGTGGCTCATGCCTGTAATCCCAGCACTGTGGGAGGCCAAGGCAGGTGGATCGCCTTAGGTCAGGAGTTTGAGATCATCCTGGACAACATGGTGAAACCCTGTCTCTACTAAAAATACAAAAATTAGCTGGGTTTGGTGGCAAGTGCCTTTAATCCCAGCTACTTGGGAGGCTGAGGCAGGAGAAATGCTTGAACCCAGGAGGCGGAGGTTGCCATGAAACAAGATTGCACTACTCCTCTCCAGCCTGGGAAACAGAGGGAGACTCTGTCTCAGTGGGAAAAAAAAAAAAAAAAAGAAAGACACATGATGAGCTGTGCAGGCCAACTTTAGAGTGAGTGGTCACCTTTGAAGAAATGACATTTGTGCAGAAATCTGGAAACAGAAAAGAGGTATACCTGTGAAGGAACCAAGGCAAAACACAGCAGGCTAAGAGGCCAGCATGTACCAAGGCTCTGGGGCAGGAAAGGAGTTGGTATGGCAAGAACGAGGGAGTATCGTGACAGAGGAGCATGAAAATGCCAGCAGGGACTAGATAATGCAGGTGCCGGTAAGGTAAATCCAGAGTTTAGACTTCATTCACTCAGTTTTAAACAGGGAAGTGAGAAGATCAAATTCAGATATTAGAAAAGTCACTTTTTTCTGTTTAAAGAATAAAACCAATTGGGAGAGCGCTGCATTAAACCAGATTAAGGTTAGCAAACTTTTTCTATAAAGAGCCAGATAGTAAATATTTTAGGCTTTGAGGCCAGTTGGACTCTGTTGCAACTATTCAACTCTGCCTTTGTAGTGCAAACTAGCCATAGATCATATATAAATTAATGGACAAGGGTGTGTTCCAATAAAGCTTTATTTGGCTAGCAGGCCAGTATGTTGATCCCTCAACTTTAGTATAGAGAAGGGCAGTAGAGGTGAGGACAGAAAGAAAAGAGGGGATTCTGGATAAAGTTCGGGGATGAGGTAAAGCTCACATGTGGATTAGATGTGGGTTTAAGGAAAAAAAAGAAATCTAGTATTAGACACACACACTTTACAATGTTAGTTGATAGGCACGTAGTAAATCAGATGTACTTGCTAGTCATAAAAAAGACATTTCTTTAAAAACAACCTTAATCTCAAATCTTTTGCCCAAACTGGCCTGCTATGGTTTGAATGTTTCTCCCCTCCAAAACTCATATTGGCACTTAATCTCCAATGTGGCAGTAGTGAGAGGTGGGATCTATAAGAGGTGATTGGGTCATGGGAGCTCTGCCCTTATGAATGGACCAATCCACTGAAGGATTAATGGATTAATGAGTTAATGGGTTATTAGAGGAGTGAAACTGGTGGCTTTCTAAGAAGAAGAAGAGAGATCAGAGCTAGTACTCTCAGCCCCTCACCATGCATCCCCTGGGGACTATGCAGAAGAGTTCTCACCAGCAAGAAGGCCCTCAGGAGATACAGCCCCTTGACCTTGGACTCCTCAGGCTCCATAACTGTAAGAAATAAATTCCTTTTTTTTTATAAATGACCTAGTTTCAGGTTGTCTCTTATAAGCAACAGAAAATGAACTAAGACATGGCCTTTGTATTACATTTAATTATTCACATTTCTGTACATCATTCCACCACATCAGAGCTGCTGGGCCTTTGATCTTATAACTTTCTTCCATTATTTAATATCAACCTCAGCAGGCAACAGGCTGCAGGAGCTCTATCTGCTACTGTGGCCCATCTGAGTTTCTCCCCTAGGAGAGAACACAAGACCTCCCCTGATTAAAGAGATGCTACATAGAAATAACAAAAACAGAAGACATTAAAGCTAAGGATTAATAAGATGTGGCCTATCCAATGAAATACCATAGAATGGTTCAAAGGAATTAACCAGCTCTTGAAATATGTCAATGCAAATATATTTACAAAGCAAAACATAGAGAGGGGAAAAACTAGCAAGTGGTAGAACAAGAGGAACACATAAGAGTATTTATGCACACTTAAATAGAAAATAATAATAGTAAACAATCTTAGGAAGATACATACATGGATACATCAAAACCATTTGGAAGGTGACATGCCAAGTTTAGGACACTGACTATGTTAAAGGTTCAGAAGAGATTATGAATTTTCAGATGAGATAACAACAGACTTCAATTTCATCGCTTATACTTTATGTCTTTTAAAATGATTTGAGCAAATCTGAGAAAACAGTATTTGGAACTTCTTCATACTGGACCCACAAATGACTGTGATATTAATCTCTACACTCTGTTTTTTCCTGAATAAAAATTTAACTATTTAATGTAGTTAATTTAATAACTACATTTAATTCCCCAAAGGTGGATTAATAAAATGAAAGAAGACAGCTAGAAAAAGAAAAAAAAACTTCTAATTACATTTAATAAAATTATTTTCTAATTACTTTGAAAAGATTAATAAGATCTGAAGGAAACCTGAGATTATGATAGGCCAAAAGTCCATGTGGCACGAGTAACTGAGGCCTGAAGTTACAAGAGTAACTGACAGTCCCTCAACAGGACAGCATTAAGCGCCCATCCCTCTGCTTAGGCACTGCCCTTGCAGCCTGCCAAGACAATATCTCGGTACAACAGATGAGCTCATGGAAGAAGGGGAGGATATTTGTGCCAAGTAGCTTGGTCTTATGTCAGGCTCATGTTCATAAATATTGAGTGCTCACTTCTGGCATAAATAACTCTACAAGTCGTTTCCTGAAAATTAGGTTACTGCTATATCTCATTTAAATATATATATATATTTACATGCATGTATGTGTGTATATATGTCATTCCCTCCACCCGCTCAGGTGAGTCTCTATGGTGGCAAAAAGGGGTTTGTGGGCCGGGTGCGGTGGCTCACGCCTGTAATCCCAGCACTTTGGGAGGCCGAGGTGGGTGGATCACGAGGTCAAGAGATTGAGACCATCCCAGTCAACATGGTGAAACTCCGTCTCTACTAAAAATACAAAAAATTAGCTGGGCACGGTGGTGCGTGCCTGTAATCCCAGCTACTCAGGAGGCTGAGGCAGGAGAATTGCCAGAACCCAGGAGGTGGAGGTTGCAGTGAGCCGAGATCGCGCCATTGCACTCCAGCCTGGGTAACAACAGCGAAACTCCGTCTCAAAAAAAAAAAAAAAGGGGGGTTTGTGTTCCAAGAATCATCATGTGAAGCGTTCATTTGAAAACAAATTCAAAAGAGTACAATACTAGGCCATGGGATCATTCCTTAAATTTTCAAAAAGGGGAAAAATATTGTTCTGGGGCCGTTAATTATTTGTTAAAACCCACCCAACCATTTCACACACTTAGACATGCCATCAGAGCAGATCCTTTACAATACTCAAAGAAAGGAAAGTACTAGATATTTTTATTCAATCATGTTACCCAAACACGTCACCGGTGTGAGAGGAACAACAGCAGGGTTTTTCAAGATCTCCACCTCAAATGAGCTTGCACACTGAGCAGGTAAAGCAAAGCAATTAGCAAAACACAAGCTTCCAGGGTGGCTGGGATAATGTATGTGAAGGTGCTTTGTAAACCCTAAAGAGCCTACATGCACGTTCACCATCAGCATTACCATGGGTCAAGCATGTTATCTCAGTGCATCAGACTTGGCTCCCTCACAGGGCCCTGCTACTGTCCTCCACACCCAGTAGTTACCAATTTGTTAGCCCTCCTTAAATTACTCCCCAAAGTCCTTTCCAATAAATCCACATGAAAGCTTGCAAGGGACAGACTTTATTTCAATCAACCTAGTCCTGCTCCTTCTAACGATCTAATAGTGCTTAATAGTTTAGGATACATTTGAGTTTAATGGGATTTACCTGATAGCAATAGACTTCTCATCACTTCTTTATAGCGGCAGTTTTGAGTGACCTGGCTAACTCAATCTCACAAGTTCACTTGTCACACTAGCATGCCAAAGAAATGACTTGTAGAGTAGGAAATGAGTGACCTTTGCTAGGGAAATTCCCGAGATCATCTCTCTGACATTTTGAATGTTCTCTGTGCAGAATGATAATTGGTGTCTGTGAGGTTTGAAGTCCACTATTTGTGTTTAGAAAGACATTTCACTCTTGTTATGAATAAAATACTGCTGCCATGAGAAACTAGATCTTAGATGATTTTAAAGAAAAATACAACCTTGTAGAGAGCATCCTTTCTTTCTCAATTTCATTGTCAAAATCTCCATTTATAGGAGAAATTATAATTTTGATGATTAAATTCCACTACCCTCCCCAATATTCCACATCAAATGCCCTAGTTATGAATACAAAAAACACATGCCAAATTTTCCCATCTATGTTACTCATCTCTTCTCTTACAGTAATTTGAGTTTCTTTAGCAAGGGAGGGGGAGAAGGTAAATCACCCAAATATTACTTTTATCTATAAGAATAATCCATAGAGTTAAATTCAAGGTAAGCGTTCAGAAAACTAGATATCATGAAAAGGAAACTTCAAAACAATCCCTGAAAAAAAAATTCTGCACCCAAGTGCAGAATGCATGATAGTCAAATAAGCCTGCTACGCTGTCCAGGAAATGTGTGAAATACATACTGTCATTCATTTGAAAAGTCCACTGTGATGACAGAGAATGCAGAAAAGCATACACAGACAAAAAGACCCTTGAAAAATATACAATCTGACACAATATCTAAGCAGCAAAGGAAACAATATCCTAAACATACTATACCCTCTTAAAATCGGAGGAGTCAAAGAACCTATGAAATATCAAGAAAGCTCTATCCTAATGACTTCTTTTAGGAACTGATAGTGAAATGCTATATGATACTGCTACAAGCTAACAACTGGCCCAAACTAGAAGTGAACAGAGAATGAGGCAGAAAGGATCAAAATATGCTGTAATGTCAAGATGACAGTTCTGGGAGTTGATAATGGAGAAATAAGCTTAAGTGAGTGATGCCAAAGACTCAGCAGGTCACATTCACCCTGCCATTTATTTGTAGGTGATCTTTAACTTTGTTTATTTATGCTAACTGAGAATATCAACCACCATGACCTTACAAGCTTGCTGGGAAAGTAAAATGAAAGATTTCTGTGAAATCTCTTTTCCATTTTGTCCGGGATCAAGAAGCAACACCAGGGAGGCAAGAAATGCATCGCAGTGGGTATTTGGTTCCATGACCTTCCACCGGCTGGATCCAGCCAGCATCTAATTGGCTACCCAACACAAGAGAAAGATTTCAAACAACTCTCTCTTAATCTCTTCTCTTTAGCACCTTTGCCTCTAAAAGAGGACAGTCAGCTCAAAATTAAAATTGATCTCTGAAGCTCCTGCTGCCTCTGAAACACTAGACATGAAAGCTACTAACCTTCTCAGGGCAGAAGAAACACCCCAAGGAAGTAGACTGATGTCTGGGAAAATGACCTGAGGCCTTGAGAATTAGTCCCCTTTCAAAAGCAATCTGCTGAACACCAAGTATCACCTACTCAACAGGGTAAGATCTAGTGCTGAGCACAGCGGGGCACAGAAAGGAAGAATGTAAGATTGGACCAAGCTGTCTAAACCAAATATTCATAGCAACACTGAGGGAAAAAATTAATGGAGTGCTTCTGGTAGACCAGAATAGTAGGCAGATAAGAACGAGATTGAAGTAGGATCCCACAGTCAAAAGAACATAGGACAGGGTTGTACACAAAGTAGGAGTAGCTCGGGTTACATTTTAAACCTGAAGGCTGAGCACCCAGGAAGCAGTGTGGGGGCTCAGGCAACCATCAAGATGATCAAGCATCAAGTAGCAAGGGGTATGCAGACAAAAACAGCAACTGTAGGGTACACAGTCCCAAGAGATGAAACAATGCCTTAGGGGACTACTAATAGGAAGAGACCAGTTACTGGCAGTCACTGATGGCAGGATGCTCTAAGGCACAAGAGCAAGAATGATGAAACACAGACCAACATCATGAACAAGAAACAAACAGAAGAACCAATGCTGGAGGAGAAAATGTTGAGGAGGACACAGCACAAAACTGTTTCACTCCTCTAATAACCCATCAGAGAGATGTGAGAGGATATTATACGTATCAAAAAAAAATTTTAGCTAGAAGTTGGAAATGTTTTTATTTGTTTTAAAAACAGGACTAGTACAGATGGGTTCAAAGTCAAGAGAATATAACCAGAAAACAAATCAGTGAGCTTGAAATCGAAGATGGGGGGATTTCATGGTTAAATATCTTGGAAATATATAGTTTTATTTTCTTCACTTAGAGGTTCTCAATATATGCTTTATTTAAGGTTCTGAGGAGCTCAACCATTTTTTAAAAAAATCTACTTAACTATATTTACACAATTATCCCTCAACCAATTTTTATTTGACATCTGCTTTAAATCCCATAGAATTAGTTACTCCTGTGGGAAATGCCATTGACTGCAAAATAGGACAAAGTACACAACTAAACATACACCATACAGAAGCAAACTGAAGCTCTTGCACATGCGTGTAAAAATACTTTTGTTTATTTGGATATTTCACAATTATCTTCTCATTGGATCTGAATAGCATCTTTGGGATTCAACGCAGTAAATCAAAAGAAAGATAAAGAGGACCCAGACTTGGACCATATCAGTGATGTGCCAGTTATGAAGCTATTTTGACTCAGCTCCAAAATCTCCTTTCTAGGTGCTCATTGCTCTGCAGGGCTGATAATCCTGCAAATTACTTTCTCTTTTGCCAGCTGGCTTCCCATTAGGGTCTGCCAACATGGGGCACACTATAAGGAGTCTAAAAGGCTGGTAGATAGAGATGGTATCTGCTCCTTTCTAATGTTCTGTCATCATAGCCTCTGGCCGCATAGCTCCTTACCCTGGCAAAAGGAGATGGTTCCAAGACTAGCTGGTTCCAGTTTACAGGTGCTACCAGCAGTCCCAGACCAGCCTCGGTGTCAGTGAAACCAGCCAAGCAGCAGCCTATCCTAAAACTCTGGGCCCCAGCTCTGCAAGACCTCTCCTCCAAGTTTCTAAGTTCTTGGAGATTTTCAACCATTTCCTTTTATCTCGGGGTTGAGGGGTGATGGGGGGCACTGCTTCCTGCAAGTTATAATCTCTGTTTTAGATAGTGGTGGGTTTTGTGGAGTTTTTTTGTCCTTCTAGTCCTCCAATACTTCTTTACTTAATTCTCTATGTTAAATCTTCTCTGTTAAAATAATGAGCATAGTTTCTATCTTTCTAACTGGACCCGAAATGATAAGACAGGAATAGGAAGAAAGGCATAAATACATAGAAATTTAGTAAATGCTTCCCTGTTTCATGCTTTCTTATGTGTACTAATTTTATATATGTATATGGCTAGATCAGATACATAGGGCAAACACTTGTTTTGTTCACTGATGAATGCCCAGTTCCCAGAACGCTGCATGAGACACTGAAGACACTCAACTTAGTTTTTAATTGAATGAAGGCATATATGAATGTAGAAGATGGTCAGAGATAGATTTACCCCTCTATGCAGTTGGAAGGAATATTTTAATTCATTATTTGAGATGAGTGAATAAGACACCCAGAGGGCATGTTTAAGTAACCACAGATAAACAGCAAACTTCCATCTAAAAGAAGGGTGTCTAGCTGACACAGGGCTTTTTGGTGAGTGGACATGCACCTGATATGGTTTGGCTGTGTCCCCACCCAAATCTCATCTTGAACTGTAGCTTCCATAATTACCAATGAGAGGTAATTGAATCATGGGGGCAGTTTTTCCCATGCTGTTCTACAAAGGAGAGTTCCCCTGCACATGCTCTCTTGCCTGCCACCCTGTAAAATGTGCTTTGCTTCTCCTTTGCCTTCACAATGATTGTGAGGCCTCACCTGCCATGTGGAACTGTGAGTCTACTAAACCTCTTTACTTTATAAATTATCCAGTCTCAGATATGTCTTTATTAGCAGTGTAAAAGTGAATTAATACAGCAAGTCTGGGGACTGCTACATATTAACACAGGAGCAGTGTTATCAGTGAGCAGAGGGAAAAGGCAGAGACCGGGGAGCGAACAAGGGAGAACAGACACATGTGATGAGAATGGGTGAGAAAAGATGTTGTAGATTCAGCATGCCTTCACATTTCTTCTCTGAAACCTGCAGCATAATCTGTTCAGTGACGCTTTGGTGCAAGAGCATTTTCTGCTGAATATGAAGAGGCTGAGCACCATACTGAGTTAAGCACTGGCAAAGACAGATATCATGTGTGGTGTTTTCTACACCAAATATGTGTTATTTCCTCAGAATTCTCCAATTCTCCAACACCAACTCGTTGTCCAAAAATTCCATTCAATTCTGACATTAACTCGAGGATTAGCACAAAGGTTAAGGGCACAGTCCCCCAGACTGCTCCCACTTCAGATGCCAGCTGCAAACAGGGTGCGAGGCCACCGACATACAGAGGGGTTCCCACAAGCCACTGCTCAGGTTCAATAATCACTAGAACAAGTCACAGAACTCTGGAGAATATTTATGATTACTGGTTTATTATAAAGGATAAACCTCAGAAATGGCCAAATGGAAGAGATGCAGTAGAACATGGTATGGGGGGTGGCATCCATATGTGTTCATCAACCTGGAAGCTCCCCTAATGTCAGTGTTTCAGAGTTTAATCAAGGTTTCATTACTTAGCCATGGTTAAGAAATTGGCCATTTGTGATTGAACTCAATCTCCAGCCTCTCTCCCCTACTTAGAGGTGTCGGGGTAGGGGAGTGAAAACCAAAAGTTCTGTCCACCCTGCTTGGCATGGCTAGCCCCTCCCTCAAAACTATCTAAAGGGCCACTAGGAGTCACCTCATTAGCATAAAAACTCAAGTATGGTTGAAAGGGGCTTATAAATAACAAAAGAACTTACAAACAACAAAAGAAGCTCCTACCACTCAGGGTTTTAGATCTGAGCCAGGAACAAAGAATACACACACACACACACACACACACACACACACACACACACACACACACACACACACTCTCTCTCTCTCTCTCTCTCTCTCTCTCATTATACCACACATTACACACTAGGAAAATCAGCTTTAATTACAGCATTCTCTAATCCCACTCTCTGTCCCCTTCTCATCTTGCAACCCTAAAAACACAAAAGATAAATTATGTGGTACAGCCAGGAAATGCATATTGTGCTTATAAAAGGATTCCTATGCTGTCTCTAAAAATAAAAAATAAAAAAATTCAGAGAAATGTATTATGAGGATACAAGGCACTGCACACTCTACTTACAATAAAGGAATGAAACTATTTTATAAAGCAAATGTGCAAAAAAAAACCCTTAATTATCCTACATATTTCAAAATAAATGTTAAACAAATTCTAATTGCATCATGTTGTTTAATATTACCTATAAGAAATGTAAAGGTCTTAAGCACAAACACATGAAGGACAGGAGAGAAAATCATTTAAACTGTAGACTTTGATGGTTCTATTATATAGAAGATAAAATACTGATGGCCAAGGACACTAAACATAGAATGCAATGAATTTCCTTTCTTTCGAAAACAACTGGAATAAAAAGATATTGCCATTAGCGCTATACGCAGTTAGTAAGCACTTACTGTGTAGGATAAATGATTTAAATATGGTTTTGTGGGAAGGTATCAAGCTAAATGTCCATTCATTTGATAAGCCCTTTTAAAACTGTTGTGCCAAGCACCTGATGTATAAAGATAGATGGTAAAATCCTTGCTCACAAGTCATTCCTAGCTGCAAGGATTAAAGACGCCCAGCACTTGTACCAGTGCTCCCAAAAGCTGAAGCTATGACAGGCATCACTAATCAATCACCTCCTTTTCCCCAAAGAGTAACCTCAACCTCACAATCCTCGTCACACAGTGTTCCACATGGATACCATCGGTAAGAGTTGAAATACAAGGTGAAACCTACTTGCCTAGAATACTAAACCTTAATCAACTGTCCTGAACTAACATACGATACAAAGCCCTGTATCAGCAGGTTTTATTGTAATGCAGCCATGCCTGCCCTTTATGTACTATCTATTGCTACTTTTGCTTTTGAGCAGTCTCAACAGTCATATTGCTGCAAAACCTAAAGTATCTACTCTCCGGTCTTTTAAGACAAAGTTTGCAGAACAATGTCCTATGAAGAAGACCAATGTCCTATAAGAAAATGGAGATAATCGTTCTGAGAGTCCAGAAGAGCGAACTGCAGCCTGATTGTCTCTTACACCAGCACTGAGAGTCCCACAGGAGATCCTCACTAGCTACATGACAGCATTCAGCAGCCTCCCAGTGCGGATATGTGAAGACGCTTGCTTTACTAAGTAAAAACAACCTCTGACTTTTGATCAGGCTCTCTGACTCTCATCAGAATCTCTCTGCTAGCCTGAATGCCCTTCCTCACTGGCCTAGACCACAGGAAAAGAAGATGACCCTCTTGTCACCCACAGTGATAGAGCTGAATGGCTGCAGCAGGGAATGTAAGGCCCAGAAGTCTAAAGTATTTACTATGGCCTGGTGTGGGGGCTCACACCTGTAATCTCAGCACTTTGGGAGGCTGAGGCAGGCGGACCGCTTGAGGCCAGGAATTTGAGACCAGCCTGGCCAACATGGTGAAACCCTGTCTCTACCAAAAATACAAAAGTTAGCTGGGTGTGGTGGTGTGCGCCTGTAATCCTGGTTACTCGGGAGGCTGAGGCATGAGAACTAGTGAACCTGGGAGGCGGAAGCTGCAGAGAGCCGAGATCGCACCACTGCACTCCAACCTGGGCAACAGAGTAAGACTCCATTTCAAAAAAAATAAAATATAAAAATTAAAAAACATATTTACTATGTGGTTCTCTACAGAAAGAGTCTCCTGACCCCTCATTTTTCCTCATAACACCTCTCAATATGTAATTCTACATGTGGGTGATTTGTCAGTGTCTGCCATATCCCATTAGACTATGATGGTCTCAAAGGCACAAACCAAGTCTGATGCATTTGCCAATGAATCTCCCATGCCTGGGACAGACCTGGTGCTTCTTTAGTATTTGTTGAATGATAATTAATTAATTAGATACAAAGACCAAGAACACAATGACCTCGATCTAAAACTGGGGCCACTGACTTGCCTTCATGGCAGACAAATAATAATGGTTCCTATGACAGTAAACTATTAGACAAGGCAAGGCACTTCCCAGGGCTAACAACAGTTCAGTAATCATGTTTCTAGAATACAGATTTCTGCCCATATGCCCATCATTTATCTCTAAGACTTCAAAGCCAAAAAGTTTCTCTCTGCATTGAGCCATATATTATGTACCAATAGCCAAATAAGCCAGTTCAAGCACAAATTCTACGGAGAAAATCCAGAGCTCATTTATTTTTTTTTGAGACACAGTTTCACCCTGTCACCCAGACTGGAATGCAGTGGTGCGATCTCTGCTTGCTGCAGCACCCTCTCCCGGGTTCAAGTGATTCTCATGCCTCAGCCTCCCAAGTAGCTGGATTATAGGCACCACCACGCCCACCTAATTTTTGTATTTTTAGGAGACAGAAATTCACCATGTTGGCCAGGCTGGTCTTGAACTCCTGACCTCGAGTGATTTGCCTACCTTGCCCTCCCAAAATGCTAGGATTACAGGTGTGAGCCACCATGCCTGGCCCACAGCTCATTTTTTAATGAGCACCTACCATAAGTCAGGTGGCATGCTCAGGCATACAGTGATGCTCAAGCATACAGTGATGTGGTTAAGATCATGGACACATGATCATGGACCTGTTTGAGCCCAGGCCCCACTATGATAAGGACCACAACCACTTATTAACAACACAAGCTGACCAGGGAATGGGGCACTGTTTCAACGTATTGCTTCTGAAATTGAAAGGTAGGTAGAGGATGATCTCCAATTGCAGATGGAAAACTGAGACACAGAAGGATTAACACGTTTCCAAGGTCACAAGGATACAAATCTAACTTCTACAGCCTATGACCTTAATCACTTTATGGCTAGGTTACATGTGTAATCAATGAGATCCTGCTTTTGAAGATATATCTCAGTACCTAACACAAAGCACACACTCAAAAAATGCTTGCATTATAACTATCACGTCACCATAATTATCTATACTGTCAAGCAAAGAACCCATGTGATCTTTCACAGATTTAACTAATGTGTACAAAGATATTTTATAATCCTTCATATTGAAAAATAAATCTGAGTTTGCCCAATTGTGCTTTTCACCACTCTCATCGCTGAAATCCACAAGTGTAGGAGGATGAAGGTACAGGTAGCGCATTTTTTAATTAATGTGCTTAAGCCAGTAACCAAAAGCAAGAACAAATTAATGAAAAATAAAATGTTTTTAAGGTTATTCAAAAGGACATGATTATTTCTTCTGGCTGTTTCACAGACCGTCTCAAGTAAAATTTCTCTAATTTTCTGCTAGATGAAGTACTTACTAGCAAAATGTATCCATTAAATATTTATTATATCAATATTCATAAACAATGTAGTACACTGCAATCAGTTTCTGTAGTAAAGTCATTTACACAGAGGTCAAACCTTTCAAATACAGAAAAAGCAGACCGAATTTTGCATGTTTTCAAAAACCAAGTTCTAAACCAAAAGTCAGAGTTATTATACCCTGACTCCTTCATTCTGTATTTGATTTCTTCATGTTCTATAACCTATAAAATAATGTAACAGGCATAATTACAATGATTTGCTCCCCAAGTTTCAATGAAATTAAATAAATAACCCATAATGAAATGCCAGGAAAATACCTAGTTGTAGTAAATGCCAGTCAAAGAACAATGCTTCCTGTCAATGTCTATGTTCAACAAGTTTACCTGGCAATAGTAAAGCAAAACTTTGTTAGGCAGAAACATTTTAACGGACAGTTATTTAATGCACATTGTGAGCTATGAAGGGCCCTGAGAGGAAAAGTCATGTCAATGTGGGTCTCACTCAGTGTGGTTCCTTTCCTTCAAGGATGGAATCCTCTGTACTTTCTGCCTACTTTTAGTTACTCTCCATGACTGTAAAATATTTTAATATTTTGAAATATTTTTTATACTTTATATATTTTGTCCAGAAGTTATGACTGTCTTATCTGTTATCTGTTAATCCAGTACAAGACCATGGCATTCCTGGAATAAAGTGTTCATTTTATAACCATGGTGTTCAGAAGACTAAAATTTCTAGCTGTGACTGAACACAGAATAGAGCTGAAACATCATATCCCCATCATAGACACTCTCCATATATTATCCAAGCCTAAAGCTATAACTTCCTTTCGTATCCACACGATCCTGCATAGTCTAGCTTCTTCATAGCCAGTATATTGCAGTGCTCAGTGTCTTGTAAAAAGCTCTTTGATGCCACAACAGGCAGGTAATTCTCTTTCCTTTGCTAACTCTTGACCAGGACCACTATCATCACTGAGGTTACTATCAAGAGTCTATAGGACTCTTTGGCTGGGCACAGTGGCTCACATCTATAATCCCAGCACTTTGGAAGGCCAAGGCAGGAGGATTGATTGAGCCCAGGAGTTCAAGACCAGCCTGGGCAATACAGTGAGATCCAGTCTCAATTTGTAAAATTATATTAAAATTGAAAAAAAAATTTAAGAGACTATGGTTCTTTCAAAGCAGATTTCAATAATTCTGGTCCAAACAAAGTAAACTATTAATTATCTCATAAAGTTTATTTTCATCATTTCATTCTAATTAACTATACTTAATAATTTGCTCCCCAATATGAATAAAAATTTCAGCAGTTTTCTAGCTACAAGAGTCAGTAAACCATTGCCTACAGAATCTAACTCATCTGGATAAGCAAACTACTCAGTCACTATTTATCTCTTTAACTAAAGGGTTCATTCAATCTTTGAGCCCTCACTAGTATTTCTTAGTCTTTTTCCTGCCAAGTTCATGCCAGTAAACTTGATAAGGCACAGCAGCAGGAAAATGATATTTTTCGTATCTATATTCCTTAGGAATCTGCTGAAACTCAATGTAGACAATACCTATCTTCCAATTCTAACCACATGTTTGAGAATGTTCATGTGTGTATATGTCATACTAACCTATCTTCCTTTTCCTGTTAGCTCCTGGCTTTATCACTTAATAGCTGTGCATTCGGCCCCTTTGTGCCTTTAATCCCCAACTGTAAAGCAGGAATAATAAACAGGATTACCAGCAGAATAGGATGAGTAAAGTGCTTAGGGCATCTGAAAATATCAGCCATTATCATCTATTATACTATGATTTTTGCAATAGTCAACACTGCTTCCAACATCATCATGAAGAGACAGCAAAGCAATATAAGGTGACCTAGGAATTCAAATACATGCGGAAAATCTCCACAACACACCAGTAATTGTGAAAAAGAGGCAGGCACTATGGCAGAACCATCACCCTATCAGATTCCTGCCTTGGCTGAGGCTTTGCACTGGTTATCAATTTTTCAGACCTCTTGCCTGCCTTTCAAAGCCCAACAACTGTGAACTAAGCATATGAAACTCAGACAGGCAACTAAAAGGTAGGAAAAGAGAATATTTACATTGTGTGTATCCGACATAAGTGAAAAAACCTGAGATCTCAGTGAAGAGTGATTCATGGGTGACACATATTCAGACTCAAACTGCAAACTCTGTCTCTTGGGCAGCAGCTCAAACCTTACTTTAGCTCTTTTTTACTTTAGCCAGACCACTTATAGTCATTCTTGTTCACATGTCATTCATGAAATACCTTCTAATTTGATCAGTTTATACTCAGAATCCAGGACTCCCCCTCTCTGACTCTCTCCTTTCTGAGATACCTTCCCACCCCCAGTTTCCAGCTGCTTTAAGGGATCCTAAACTCTGTCCTTCATTTCTCCAGTGCAAAAAGACTATAGGTTTTCTACTGGAGTTTAGCCACCACTGCAACCTGTCATCAAGACCAAAGCTGGAAGTAAAAACTGGAAGCTCACAGCATGCCTTTCATTTCCCATTTCGAGCCCCACCCTCACTTCCAATTTCGACCCCCCTCCACTTGTTTTTCTCCAACGCAGATAGTTACTAGCTATGCAAAGTACAGTGTGTTAAGAGCTTACATGGTCACACTGGAAATAGGGTATCTCAATGACACCTATTCCAGAGAGATTCAAGTGGAGATGTTCTTTTCTATTCCACACAGCCAGGGAACATTAACTCATGAGCAGGGACAATACTTTGAGAGTTTATCCTATTAAATGCAAAGAGTCTTCCCCTTAGGAGAGGAAGTCACTTCCAAGCAGAAACTCCAAAGGAATGGGCAAAGACTGGCCAAGGAATAAGTCCAGGAGCTTGTTCAAGATGAACAAACTATGCAGACAGCCTGAGAGCTATGAAAACACAAAGAAAGTATAGTAATAGAAAGATCTAGAAAAGGAGTAGATTCTCATTCAAAGAGGCAGGAAAATGGAGATCAAGGGAGAATTTATTTATTTATTTTTTTTTAGAATCAGCTGATAATGTAACTTACTCAGAGATCCTGGTGGACGATATAAACATTCAGACCCAAGACAGGCAACATCCAGACCAGGTATGGCAGAGCCTATTAACTCTGACCAACTGGAAATGGCTGCCCAAAGAGATGTGTAAAGTAAGACCTCAAGCCTTTGTCATGGTAGACACCGATAATCACTCAGAACAATGCCATGAGTGATTACGGATGTCTACGACAGGAAGAGAGAGGGGCAGCACAGTCCCAGGTATTCACAAGCCACAATCAAGAATAACGTTATGGGACTTGAAAAGAATAAGATAGGACAGACTCATCAACATCACATTATTAATATTACTGAGTTTCTTCAATATGCCCAGATGATGCTTAGAGTAATTCAAATTTAAGTGAAATTAAAAAGGGATATCAGACAGGCTAAAATAAAAAAGTGCCTTGAATCTTAATAAGCCCACAGTATATGAACTGCCTCTAACTAGATTCAGGAATATGACTGCTTTTGAAACCAACCAGGAGAAAACACTTATTCAGAAGATTTCAATAAAAAATTAATAACCACTTGCTTCCACTTTATCATGCACAGTCCTCAACGGTGGATTTTAAAAAACAAAAGTACAGTCTGTCTCAGGAAAATTATACTTCTGAGTCCTTCAAAATCTAGGACATTTTAATCAATAAAGTGTAAGGCCAATTTGCTGACTTAAATAAATGAACAAAATACTTGCTATTCAAAATGAGTGAAGTCTGTCACTGAAATTGTTAAGGGTTTATATAAATATACTACTAAATTAACAAAGAAAAAAGCATGCAAAGGATGCCCTCCAATCTGATGGTCATGCTCCAGGGAACCAATTCTTCATCAGGATAATGGTGGTTGAGGTTTCTATAAGTTATTTGGCACTATGCCTTTCTTTTTTGGAGAGAGATGACTTGCCCAAGGTAAATCCAGTTCAGCAAGGGACCGTCTATGCCTCTAACTTTTGATCCATGTAGCTTTCCCCTATACCATATTATGACTTGCTAAAAGACGACAGTTAAACAGGATAATTAAAGAGGGTGAGTTGCCCAACTAAACGGCAACCATTAAAATTAGACATGGAGTTACAAACCAGTAAAAATAGTGAACAGAGGGAGATTTTCTTAGGTACTAGTAAATTTCTACTTAGGTCCTAGGAAGTGGTGTTTACTTTCTAATTACATGTTAAACTACATATATGATAGGTATTTTTTTCAGTATTTTATGCTACATTGCACAATTTTAAAAAGCTTTAAAGAAGAGTATACGCTTCTAAGTCTCTTAGCCCTGCATTCTAATTCAGACTCTATTATGTACAAGTTGGATGAGTTTAGACAAACTACTCAACCTCTCTAAGCTTCAGTTTCCTCTTGTGTAAAATGCAGATAAATGACAGATAATGATAATGATAGTATATATTTCACAGGATTGCTGTTGAGTGTCAAAATGCCAGAGCTAAAATGTATCCTATAGTTTAGTGGTTCTAAAACATTAATGTGAGATATTTTGTGTAAGGAACTCATTATGATACAATGATAGAGGTAGGAGGCAGAGAAACTCTAGGCAGACTAGGGCAGGTCCTGGCAAAACCCCACCACCCAAAAGCAGCCAGCAGAATCCCATACTCACTTGTCTACATGCTCCTTCCCACAAGGGGTTGAGCATGGCCAGCCAAAGCACTCACTCCAGCTCCTGCACTCATTTGCTCACACACTCCTTCCCGCAAGGGGTAGACAGGGGTGGCTGCGTAAATGAGGCACCCCTGTCATAAGTCCTGCAAAGGGGTCAAGAAAATATCCTGTGTCAATTAGAATGTAGTTCCCTGGGTTTTACCCATAGATTAAATCAAAGGAAACCCAGGAATCTGAAATTTTAACAGGTATCCCAGGTTATCCTACTGCAGGTGGCCCAAAGAAATTCCCACAAACATTTCCATGAAAAAACTCAAAGAGTCTGCAATGTTACCCAGCAAGCTGTTGGCATGTTGGAAACAAGGGCAGGACTCTCCACTTAACTCCCCAAACAGCATCCTACCTCTGGCCTCACCATCTCTACTTTTGCAGGCTATGGTTTACTCTGCATAAACACCCAAAGTGACCTTGAAACTGAAATCTAACCACAAGGCCTCTGCTACAAACCTTCCATTGGCAAAACTCATTTAAAATGCTTAACTAAGCAACACAGTACAAAATAAACTTCAGTTTGTCTCCCCAATCCCAATTATTTATAACACAGGAAGACCCTGAGATACATACATATAGCATATCAAGTTATAAGAATTCAACTTAATGAAGAATTTCATTTGACAAACCTAGTTTGATTTACATGGCATTTATTTGCATTGACAAGGATCATTTTAAATACATCATGTCTTGTGAGCAGCAGAAAGTTGGGAAATGAAACATCATGCAAGGAGCCTTAGATTTGTACATTTGATTTAAGTGTGCTCATAGTTTGCTAGTTTGTTATACTGATTATCTCATGCACCAGTTGCATTGGTTTCATTGATTTCTTCTGTATGGTTTATAGTTTTCTTGAATGAGGCTTGCATTAAAGTTTCAATTACATAAACATTGAATATTAAATGAATATTTGTTAAGTAGAATATTAAGTGCACTATATGTAAAACTAGAAAAAAAAGCTGAAGGAACACAGGTAATAGGCCTGTTAAGAGTAAATAATGCAAGGGTAAAGACTGCACAACATGTCTTATTATGTCATGCTATGATGAGTAACTCCTGAGCAAACTGTGTCCATTTTAACAACCCATGTCAAACTTAACTGTTTATGTTATGTTGTTTAGCAATAATTGGTACTAATTTTGAAATTTTGCCACGTACTCAAAATTTTTCTACTAAAATTAACAGTAACTATACTTGTGACTAAGGAGAATTTAGAATTTTTCCTAGGAAACTTTTAGGAACAAATTTATTCCTAAGGCAGAGGAAGATAATAACATTTGCTTTTTGCAGATGAAAAAAAAAGTATAGTATTTATAGTATTAGAGCAATGCAATTTAAAGCAATGAGAGGTTTTTCTCATATCTAATAAATTGGAAGACTTTTTTCTGTCACTCGGGTGTTTTGTAGAGACAGGACCTTGTTCTGTCACCCAGGCTGGAGTGCAGTGGCCTGATCTTGGCTTACTGTAGCCTCAACTTCCTGGGCTCAGGTGATCCTCCAGCTTTAGCCTGCTGAGCAGCTGGGACTACAAGCACATGCAAGTAATAACTCCTGGGCTAGGTGATGGTTCTGCCATGCCCAGCTAATGTTTTTATTTTTTGTAGAGATGGGGTCTCACTACATTGCCCAGGCTGGCCTCTAACTCCTGAGTTCACAGGATTCTCCCACCTAGGCTTCCCAAAGTACTAGGATTATAGGCATGGGCCACCACACCCAGTCTAACTGTCACATTTGATGTTGGTCAAGATACCAGAAAACTTACATTCTTATACACTGCACTTTAATTTTCTTACCTCTAAAAGGAGGCTGGTGTTTGGTGAGAAATAAATGAGTTAATCCACACAAAGTGCTTAGAATAGGATGTGGTATATAAAAAACTGTCAGTAAATAGCAGCCATTATTTTTGTTATTATTGTTTTTGTTATTATTAACCACCATGAGTAGGAGTATAAATTTGTACAGATTTTTCTGGAGGGCAATCTGACAGAATGTCTCAAGAATTTGATTAGTAAGGAGAAATTTACATTCAAGGATATTAATCACATCATTAAAACAGTAGAACACTAGAAATAACATAAATGCCCACTAATAAGAAAATGACAAAATAAATGATGGTATCCATGTGAGTGCAGCCTTCTTTTCCTTTCAATTCTTTGGCAACAGAAATAATATTTGTGAAAATTGTTAATGCACAGGTGAATACTTCTGATTTAATGATAAGTGTGATGGAAATAACATTATCTAATTAGAATGACCCTAATTTTATTTAAAAGAAACTGCATATATATATATATATACACACACACACACGTGTGCAAAATAGTAAAAATTTCTGTATTATTCTTCACAATGGTTTTCTCAAGAGCATAGTGATTACAGGTGATCATTATGGCCCTTTAAATAGTTTTCCAAGGTTTTTGCAATAAGTATAAATCTTCTAAATTAAAAAATTAGAAAAGATATGATATCACCTGTTTCAGATCAGGTATCTAAAACATAATATACATTGATTTTTTTCCCCAAGACTACATGTTTTTATACCAGTCATTTTATGTCAACAACTTGGTACCCTCAAAAATATTACTTAGTCTTCAAAAACAGTTTTTAAAAAAATCTCAAATTCCTAGCAGAACTGAAGATTCAGTATAAAGCCACTTGATACCTGTCAAGCTAGAAGACATCCTATTTTGAGAAGGTCAATAAAAACTTAACAGACTAGTGACAGAAAAAGTCAGAATTTCAGGACATAGGGGGATAAAATATACAGATAATGACAAAGTAAGAAGAATTTTTTAATCAAAAGATTTCCTCTTAAATAATTTGTTTTCATATACAAACAAATGAAATATTTTAGAAAAGCCTAGATGCTGGCTCTGCTGTCCTATCACATAGTTTCTCATTGAGTCATTCATTCCTTCATTTGATACCGTGAAATTAACTAAGATGTCAGTAGCCATCAGGTAATCTCTTGAAACAAAAATACAAAGCTAAAATTAGAACAATAACAAGAACAAAATGGAGTCCAAATGTTCTATGTCCTCTAAATAACTGACCTCATATTAGAAACAAAAGCTTCTCTAGCTATGTCTATGTTCATTTGCAATATTGCCACTTAGTATAATAAACTGTACTGTATAGAAAAGTATGCTAATAGATGTAAATAAAACAGAAAATAAGTACTAAATTGTGGTATAGCATAAAGTTTACCAGCCCTGGAAATTAAGAACAGATATTGAACCAACAAATCTTAACTTCTCTGTACTACTCTAAATATCACCCATTAAAGAGCTCCTCAGGTAAAAGAATGAAGCAACTTGTATTTCAAATAGGGTTGGGGTGGGCATGGCTGGAAGCAATATCAATTATTCTTTCAATTAAATTTTTATTAGTTATTCATGAGCACTTTTTCATTAAATGAGAAATAAAATTATTCTCTCAATTTTTCAAGTTCTAATGATGCCATCCAGTTGCCTGAATTTTCTTCTGGATAAGTTAAAGTTACTAATCATTCATCAAAAGCAGAAAATTCCTTGCCTTCAGTTCAATGTAAGCCTCTGCTAACCTGCAACTTGCCGTCATCATTCTATAAAACCACCATGTGCTAGATGCTGGAGATAGAAAGATGAAACAGACTTGGCCACTAATGAGAGGGGATGGGGAGTTAGGGAAACACATCATGAGAAGTACTATTTAGGCTGAATCCCAGAGATGAAATGGAGAGATGTTAGCAAAAGGCATTTCCAGTAGAGGAAACTTAATGTGCAACATCCAAGTCCAGTGTCTGAAGGGACCTCACATAGCTCAGTGTGGCAAGAACATGGGGATTTGTGTTTGCATGTAAGTCTACACACAGTAAGAGGAAAAAGAATGAGGCCCATAATAGTTTGGAAAAAGGATGTGAAGGCTGTACATATACAATGTGGTACCAAGATTACTCTCTGTAACACCCTTCTGATGATCTGGAGAGAGTATTATGGAAAGTAAGAATCCAGCTTACTGATGAGTTAGGTTGCGGTTAACTTTTTTTGCTTATGCATGTCCAGTTCCTCTTGCATTATTTGTTGAAATGCTATTCTTCCTCCACTGAATTGATTTTGCTTAGAAAGCTTTTAATTCTTTTGATGGAATTCTAGGATTTTAGAGCTGTTGGCTGTCTTGATATCATTTCTTACATGACAAAACAACTGAACTACAGAAAAGTTAAATGTGGAAGACCAGCTTACTGGTAAGTTCTGTGTGATATTCATCACCTATTATTTAGCTTGTTATTTTAAGAAAGCATACCATGTAATCCAATCTTACAGCATGACAATATGTAAAATGATATATCAGAAAAATCTATATGTTCAACTTGTTGAAGAAAAAGACAAAAATGTATTATAGTTATCATTACTAACCAAATGAGTACTAGTAATACCATCACCATAATTAACACTTATTGAGCACTTACTATACACACAGGACAGTCTGTCTTCACAACAGAAGACAGCTAGCAAAGTCAGAGCTATGATTAGAACTCAGAGAGTCATACCTTGAAAGCCTGTGTTTTTAACCCACCAAACTATGTATTATAGTATTTGTTTTAGTTAAAGTATTTGTTATAAAAGCTGAATGAAAGTCTTTGAAACACCAATTTGATTCAGTATAACAGCCATACTCCAGTGTAAAAAGGAAACACAACAAAACAAAACAAAACAAAAACCCACATGCATTTCTATTCCCAGGGACAGTACACAAGTTTTTATTGCCCACACAAAATGGTCTTAGCTTCTGTATTAGGACCTAATCATTTCCAAAGTTCTTTACCATCATAAGATCCTATAAACCACCATGGAAGTAGAATTGCAATCAACATGTACACTGTTTTCCCCATGTACACTGTTTTTTCCCTATTCTTAAGGGAGTCAAGAAAACTCAAGCTTCTATCAAATTTTTTCCTAAAAGACCCATGGAAAGGAACTTGAGAGAAGTAAATCCATTATTACCAACCATCCAAACCCATTTCAGCATTTTTTATTCAATCAACATGCTGTAAATGTTACTGAGATTATCACATGATTACATTCTCCAGGTTCCTGGGGTCCATTACACTTCAAAATTGCAGAAAACAACGCTTTCAAATCGAAATTATATCAACTGATTTCACCAAATACCAAGTTTTGAGAGTAATCTCTCTCCTTTTTTTGAGACAGAGTTTTGCTCTGTCGCCCAGGCTGGAGTCCAGTGGCGCGACCACGGCTCACTGCAACCTCAGCCTCCTGGGTTCAAGCAACTCTCCTGCCTCAGCTTCCCAAGTATCTGAGACTATAGGCCCATGCCACCATACCCTGCTAATTTTTTGTGTTTTTAGTAGAGACGGGGTTTCACCACGTTAGCTGATCTTCTGACCTCGTGATCCACCCACCTCAGCCTCCCAAAGTGCTGGGATTACAGACATGAGCCACAGTGCCCAGTCGAGAGTCATTTTTAATGCAGATAGATAGAAGAGCTCAGTCTGGCTTTATTAGCCCTGAGGCCATGGGAATAGTAAGTCAAATTCAATTTCATTTCCCAGAATCACAAATGGTCCTTGACTCAAAAAATCTTAAAATCCAAGCAATGCCACATACAGGCACCAAAACACTGAGTTTACATCAAAAACAAAATACAGCCAAAGATCCAAGTATATATATTTACTTTACTAGAAGTAGACAGTGGAAGTACCCTGGAATGGAAATCAAAGCTTTGTTATAAGCAGCAAAGGTGGTCTCCCACATTTAACTTCTCTGTGATTCAGTTGCTTTATCATGTGGGAAAGGATACAAGACACCTACTGGTTCTAAAATCCGAGAATTCCATCGAAAGAATTAAAAACTTTCTAAGTAAGATCAATTCAATGGAGGAAGGATGGCATTTTAACAAATGATGCAAGAATAACTAGATATGCATAAGCAAAACAAAGTTAACCTCAATCTAATCTCACCCCTTATCTATAAATTAATTCAAAATGAATCATGGATTTAAGTAAAAAACTATGAAAACTTTTAGAAAATAACATGGGAGAAAATGTTGTTGATCTAGGGCTTGACAAAGAGTTCCTAGAAATGACATGAAAGTCTTGATCCTTCAAGAAAATAGATAAATTGGACTTCATCAAAACTTAAAATTTTTGCTCTGTGAAAGAACTCTATTAAGAGGATGAAAAGAAACAATGGACTGGGAGA
Source organism: Aotus nancymaae (assembly GCF_030222135.1). Taxonomy (NCBI): domain Eukaryota; kingdom Metazoa; phylum Chordata; class Mammalia; order Primates; family Aotidae; genus Aotus; species Aotus nancymaae. Next base: position 1,766,389 of record NW_026988460.1, read on the forward strand.
AAGTATCTGCAAACCACACATCTGGCAAAGGACTAGTAAACTGAATATGTAAAGAACTTTTACTACTCAACATTATGAAAATACAATCTAATTAGAAAATGGGCAAAAGATATAAAGAGACATTTCAGTGAAGAACATATGGCAGATGGCAGATAAGCACACAGAAAGATGTTCAACATCACTAGTAATTAGTTGCAAATTAAGACCAATGAGACATACTGTAGACCAATTAGGACAGCTGAAACTAAAAATAAGAAAAGTAACAATATCAAATGCTGGCAAGGATGTGGAGAAGCTGGATATCTTAGACATGGCTGGTTGGGACAAAAATAGAAGAGCCACTCTGAAAAACAGTTTGGCAGTTTCTTAAAAAGCTAAACATACACTTAAAAAATGACCTAGCATTTGCACTCTTGGGCATTTATCTCAGAGAAATGAAAATGTTTGTCCAAGCAAACACCTCTACATGACTGTTAAAGCAGTTTTATTTGTAACAGCCACAAACTAGAAATAAACAAAATGTCCTTCAGTGAGGAGATGGTTTAAAAAACAACAACAAAGAACTGTGGTATATTCATACCAAGGAATACAACTCAGCAATAAAAAGGAACAAGCTATTGATGAACGTGAAAGGATCTTACCTGACCATCTCCCCAAATTTCTCTCTTCCCCCTATTCATTCCCTCCCAGATATACTGGCTTCTTATTACTTAAAGATACCAGGCACATGCCCCCATCTCAGCACCTCTGCACTTCCTGCTCCCTCTGCCTGGAACACCCTTGCCCTAGATTCCCTCATGGCTCACTCTTTCACCTCCTTCATATCTTTGCTCAAATACCACCTTATGAATGACTACTTCCCTGGCAACCCTAATTAAAGGTACAACCCATTACTCACATTCCCTTCCTCTCCTTTCTGCCTTATTTTTCTTAATAGTACCTTTGTCATCTGAATGACAGACAAAAATCTCTACTTTTTTTCCAGTGGGAAATAAAAGACAATGCACAAAGAATATGCTTTGAACTGTTGCATCCTGGTGCCTAAAAATGTTCCAAGATCACAGTAAACACTCAAATATTACTTGCTGAAATGAACTAAAATACAGTTAATTCAATATATAAAGATGGTATATATTGGACTCTTCCTATCTTAATGCCTCCCAAACTTCAGGTCACTCACATACCCACTTTAGCAATTTTCACAACAGGTGCTTACCACAGGTACAATTGTTTACTTAACTCTACCGCCTATGGTTTTTACTTAAATACCTACTTTAGCCTCATCCTAAGCAATAAGTATTTATGAAATCACAAATTTAGAATGCTAGCTATATAATTTTCATAATATACAATGCATTACTATTACATATAAATGTTCATCAGGATATCCCTAAAATCATTCTTGGTGCCTGCCATCAGTAGTCTGTGCACCATACTGAGGCAAATGCTGTTCTTCATCTGTCCTTCTAGTTTACCAAACTTAGTGTAACAGAGGTCACAAGGAAATAGGAACCCAGAAACATGGTTAAATTTTAGAGAAATCTCGGAGGTGACAATGGCGGCCAAATAGCATTCCCCTTCTGAAGTCAGCTGGAAAGGTAAAATACCCCCAATCCTCAGTCTTTACAACCACAAGTGAAAGACCATAGCCACCCCTTGTCCATGCAGAGCTCTTCAAAGTTCATTAACAATTCCTCATCTCTAATTATTCCCAATCCACAACTGAGGAAATTGAGGTCAGAAAGCTAAACTGATTGACTCAAGTCACATGATGTATGATTTTACTCAACATTTTCTGAGCTGTGTATCAATTCACGCACAACAGGTTACAGTAACAAATAAGCCCAAACATGAAGTAGCTCAACACAACACAACCATCCTTCTTGCTAAAATCACAGTCCTAGAAAGGTGACTATGTAGGTAGGATAGCTCTCCTCCACAGAGGCTCTGCCATCTTAACCACATGGCTTCCAAGTCAACTTAGTCATCACCACCTAACAGGAAAGGAAAAAACATAAAGGAAACATACAGGAGTTCTTTATAAGCTGGACTGACCTATAGCTCTTCTACTCACATTCCATTGGTCTAGAGCTATTCATGGCCTTGTCCAGCTGCAAGACAAGCTGGGAGATTCTGTACAGCCATGTGTCCAGAGAAAAGTAGAGCTGGCTTCAGTTAACGGATAATAGTTCCTGGCATGTTTCTAAAGAAAGCTCTACCAAGGCTTTCTTCTATGTAATTTATTGTAATGTACATTAGAAAAAAATGTATATGTATCAGTAATTTCCAAGCCCATAATTTCATGGACACTATTACTTATGGAGGGGCTCAAACGTGGATTTAAATATTTTTTAACGGTGAATAAATTTAGAAGAAAAATGTAAAGTTAATGATATTGATAGTTAAACATCACAAAAAGCCCTGAAGCAGTACTACTATTACTTTACCCTAGATGAGGCACAGAAGGGACGCACAAAGCTAGTAAGTGGCTTACATGTCACATTGGCCATGGAAGAGCCTTGCAGCAGACACTCTCAGCGCTCCATCCTTCAGATCACTCCACCATTTTTATACAGATTCACTGCATACTCTTACTCTCAAGAGCAGCCCTGGCAGGTCTTTGTCTTGAGACGCTGAAACAACATGCCCTTAAGGAACCTTGATGAGGGTCTGTAAATACTTCAACTCTCTCGCCCCTAACTACAACTCTGAGGTGTAACCTACACGGCTTCCATAGCTGTCCTGTGGAATTAAGCAAAGTTACCCTCTTTGGGACTCAGTTTAATAACACACCTATCTCAGCCTCCTTCCCTTCAACTTCTCCAAACCCCTTTGAGGTTTTTCTGAGAATACTTCCCCCGAAAATCACTTTCACATGAATCCTTTTCTCAGGATCTGTGACCAGGGAACAATAAGAAAAGTCTTAGGGTTACTATGGTCCAAGGTTCCCCAAACAAGAATCACTCATACACAACTCTTGCTACATCTAGAGAACACTAATACCAGAATCAGTTTCTTTATGATGCTTATTTTAACTTAAGGATAGAGGAAAATTTACATCACTACCTATACTGTTTGTATAAGTAGAAGGAAACAGTAGTATAATTAAAAAATAAAAAGATCAATTCTGATTATTTGAGGTACAAAGTCCTAAGCTGAAGATCTTAAAAGCACACAAACACAAAACTGAAAATTTCTCCATGACAAAATCCTAAGGTTCCAAGAAAGTAACAATGAATTCAGCACTACGTGACTCACTGGGATTGCATGCTGCATCCCTGCGTTACCTAAACTCTACTGCCAATGGATGCATGTGTCCCACGCTCTGGGCAGCACTGTTTCAACAGTCGTTTTGCAAAGTTAAAGCAAGTATCTAGCACACACATAATCCCTGATACGTGACAGACGTACAATACATGTTAAGCAGACTTTAGTAAGGAAACTGAGTCTCTTCCCTAAAGCCACCTTGTTATCAGTGGGCCAGAAACAGGCACAACTGAACCTTTTCTCTGCATACCATCTGCCTGCATCTAGAACAGAGATATGATTCATTCCGAAACCCCACTATAACTCTTCCTAGATGACTTCATCTACAGCAGTAAATCTACACAATTATATAGATTTTTTTACTCTCTCATAATGTTTGTCTTCTCCATTCTTCCCAAAACCCGTTGAGCATTTCTCGAACATTACTGCTGGCTAATTTTCAGCTATTTGCTTACTAGCATACTCGTACCCGCTTTTGATCACGCTCCCTTTTCAACCACTGCTATTGCTCCTTTTTTTCCTTCATTAGAACCCTCAGAAGCAATTTCACTTTTATGTTCATTATTGTTCATTTATAATCAGCTTTTGATTGCATGCTGATTATTCTTAAATTTCAACTTTAGACAGCTGAAGAAAAACAGTGCTTGGTGTTATGCTTCTGATTACATAATCAGCTGAAATAAGTCACAAAACTGTTTTTCAAAAGGCCTGTAACATAGGTATTAAAATGTAGTGTTTTTGTTTAACCTTGGGTGAGCTGTCTGAATAAAGAGAATGGCTAAAAACCAAGTGAGATTAAAAATAATAATGAGGTTGTTGGATTTCTTTAAAAGCAAAATTTTTTAAAAAATACCAAAATTGATACATTTGAATAAGGCTTTGCATTTATTCCAATCTCTTGCTATTGTTTAAAATATTTCTAGAGCTCCTATTAGGTAACTGACATCAAACCTGTGCCCCATTCCCCCATTTCTCGGAATATTTGTCTCATTTGCAACTTGTCTGTCTTTAAGTTGATTTCACTTGCAGAAATGGTCAGAGCTTCTCAAATCCAACACTCATGAATAAGGTGTAGGAAACAAGTTTTGGTTGCAAAACAAGTTTTGGTTGCAAAACAGGTGCAGGAAGCTTAACGCAAAAGAACTCACGGCCGTGGTTCACCAGAAAAGCATGCATCTCCAGCATTAGTTCAGAGACTCCAGAAGTGCCTGGGTAAAAAAGCAAAGGCTTATCTGGTCACATATTAGGTTGGTGTAAAATAACAAATTTTTAAAACCGCAATTACTTTTGCACCAACCTACAATTTCACATGTTTGATCAAAAAAAAATCAATCGCACCCACACTGTCTCAGTGCAGGGTAGTTCTGGCAGTCTGTGAGGTGAAAACTATTTTCATAATAACAATAGGATGACTTCGTCGCTCTCATTTTTCACAAATGCACAGAAAACAAAGAGTTCACTGATGTGTGTATTAGTATCCTAGGATTGGCATACAAAGTACCACATACTGGGTGGCTGAAACAAAAGAAAGGTGTTCTCTCACAGTTTAGGAGGCTTAAAGTCTGAGGTCAAGGTGTTGGGAAGGGTTGGTTTCTTCTGAGGGATGTGAGGGATAATCTGGTCCATGCCTCTCTCCTAGCTTCTGGTGGTTCACAGGCAATCTTTCGAGTGCCTGGTTTGCAAAAGCATCACTACCTTCATCTTCACATGGCTTTCTCCCTGGGTGTGTGTACCTGAGTATAAATTTTCTCTTTTTAAAAAGACACCAGTCATATTGAATTAGGGCCCTCCCTAATGACCTCGTTTTAACTTGATTTCCTCTACCTATCTCCTTTGGAGAAGAGAAAATCAAGTTACATTAGCTCACATTCTAAGATACTGAAGGTCAGATTTCAGCATAGGAATTTTGTGGGGACATAATTCCACCCATCATCAGGCATAATTCAGTGGACCCATGTGAGTGGCATCCTGAGTAGATGTGCAAGGCAACAGCTGTGACAATAAGAAAGTTGCTTAAAATCTCTGAGCCACAGTTTGCTCCTCTTAAAAATGGGCTTAGCAGCTAGGCACGGTGGCTCATACCTGTAATCTCAGCACTTTGGGAGGCTGACGTTGGAGTATCATTTGAGACCACGATTGGGAGACCAACCTGGGCAACAAAGCAAGACCTTGTCTCCACAAAATAATTAGGAAAGCATAGTGGCATGGACCTGTAGTCCCAGCTAATCTGGAGGCTAAGAACAGAGGATTCCTTGTACCCAGAAGTTCAAGGCTGCAGTGAGCTGTTACATGATCTTGCCACTGCATTCCAGCCTGGGTGACAGAGCAAGACCCCATATCTACATAGATAAGTAAATAAAATAAAATGAGCTTACCAATGGTTATAATAATGCCTGCCTCCTAGGGCTGCCATGAATCCTCATGTGATAATCCTCCTCAAGTGCACAGCACCAAGCCTGGCCCACAGAATGTGCTTGATTAACATCAGGTGTCTATTTCTACATGTGCTTCACTTCAGGTTACCCAGACACTATTAATAGCTATTGTATAGGTGAGTCCAACAGAAAAGGAGTGTGTGTGTGTGTATGTGTGTGTGTGTGTGTGTGTGTGTGTGTGTTGGCACCCTGCAGGGGAATGGCATCCTGGTTCCTGGCAAACAAGTTCCTGCCTTGCTCCCTGAGCTACTGGGATGGGCATCTGCCACCTGTGACAATGACTGGAACGAAATGAATAAATGAATGAATATAAATGACTGTCAAATAAACATTCATCAAGTCTACAAAAATCATACAAATGCATGACACTAAACAACGTGGTCCAAAACTACTCAGTGGTTGTGCTTGTTTCTGAACTTGGTGGTGAAAAGAGGTGCTCCCTAGCATTTTCACTTTGCAAACATTTATTCTGTGATTTAAATCACAACTACTATGACCACCGTCACTCACTGATCACCAGAAACTAGGTAAATCATTATCTTACTTGTTTTTATCAATCTTTTGGAAATGTATGTAGAGCTTACATTTAGTTCAGTGTTTAATACTAGTGGTGTTTTCGGTCTTTGGAAGTTTGGTGATGTTTCTGTGACCTGAAGTATGCTGAATTTAAACTCTTGTTTACATTAATTAGCCTACAGTAAAACTGGTTTGCTTTCTGGTGACACCATTTCTGTCTGCCAGGCTGTGTAATTAAGGTTTTATCCTTTGCCTACATTCAGTGCCGGAATGGGTGTGGAAACAGAGAACAAATCTAAATGCCTTTAGTGAGGAGTTACAGTATCCCCAGAGGGCTGAGGTGCTCTCACAACACCAAAGACATCTCACTGTAACGGCCCATTTCTCATCAGTTTCCAACAAACTAGACTGTAGGTTCCTTAAAGGCAGCAACTGTCTCATATCCCCAAGCTTCCTACAAACCCACCATCTACTGGGTCTAATAGTATACCTGTGCTGCATTTCACAAATACCCAATGAAAGAATAAATGAATATGAATATTTAAAAGAAATATTGTCAGAAAAGATATTTCTTAATAGACATTTTAATTAGACATGAGAAACTGAAAATGTAGCCTAAGCTACATATCAGACAACATTCCTACTTGGGTGAATGTTAACATAAGGTATACATCCACTGAATACTCATGTTCACAGCAGCATTATTCATATAGCCAAAAAGGGAAAGCAACCCAAGTATCCACTGACAAATTAATGGATAAACAAAATTATACATATATATATCGTAAAATATTATTCAGAGTAAGGAAGGAAATTTTTGCACCTGCCACAACATGGATGAACTTTGAAGACATTATGCTAAATGAAATAAGGCAGTCATAAAAGAATCACTACAGTATTCAACAGCCCTTTATGCTAAAAACTCTCAATAAACTAGATATGGATGGAATGTATCTCAAAATAATAAAAGCTGTTTATGACACACCCACCGCCAATATCATACTGAATGGGCAAAAACTGGAAGCATTCCCTTTGAAATCTGGCACTAGACAAGGATGCCATCTCTCACCACTCCTATTCAATATAGAATTGAAAGTTCTAGCCACAGCAATCGAGCAAGAAAAAGAAATAAAGGGTATTCAATTAGGAAAGGGGGAATTCAAATTGTCTCTATTTGCAGACGACATGATTGTATATTTAGAAGACCCCATCGTCTCAGTCCAAAATCTCCTTAAACTGATAAGCAACTTCAGCAGAGTCTCAGGATACAAAATCAATGTACAGAAATCACAAGCATTCCTATACACCAATAACAGACTTAAAGAGAGCCAAATCAAGAACAAATTTCCATTCACAATTGCTACAAAGAGAATAAAATATCTAGGAATACAACTAACAAAGGATGTAAAGGACCTCTTCAAGGAGAACTACAAACCACTGCTCAAGGAAATAAGAGAGGACACAAATAGATGGAAAAACATTCCATGCTCACGGTTAGGAAGAATCAATATTGTGAAAATGGCCATACTGCCCAAAGTAATTTATAGATTCAACGCTATCCCCATCAAGCTACCTATTACCCTCTTCACAGAACTGGAAAAAACCACCTTAAACTTCATATGGAACCAAAAGAGAGCCCACATAGCCAAGACATTCTAAGCAAAAACAAAGCTGAAGGCATCATGCTACTTGACTTCAAACTATACTACAAGGCTACAGTAATCAAAACACCATGGTACTAGTACCAAAACAGAGATATAGACCAATGAAACAGAACACAGGCCTCGGAGGCAACCCCACACATCTACAACCATCTGACCTTTGACAAACCTGACAAAAACAAGCAATGTTTAATAAATGGTGTTAGGAAAACTGGCTAGCCATGTGCAGAAAGCAGAAACTTGACCTCTTCCTGACACCTTACACTAAAATTAACTCCAGATGGATTAAAGACCTAAACATAAGACCTAACACCATAAAAACCCTAGAAGAAAACCTAGGCAAAATCATTCAGGACACAGGCATAGGCAAGGGCTTCATGACTAAAACACCAAAAGCAATGGCAACAAAAGCCAAAATAAACAAATGGGATATAATTAAACTCCAGAGCTTCTGTACAGCAAAAGAAACAATCAATTAGAGTGAATTGGCAACCAAGAATATGGGAAAACATTTTTGCAATCTACCCATCTGACAAAGAGCTAATACCCAGAATCTACAAAGAACTAAAACAGATTTACAAGAAAAAAACAAACAAACCCATTCAAAAGTAGGCGAAGGACATAAACAGACACTTTTCAAAAGAAGACATACATGAGGCCAACAAACATATGAAAAAATGCTCATCATCACTGGTCATTAGAGAAATGCAAATCAAAACCACATTGAGATACCATCTCATGCCAGTTAGAATGGCAGTCATCAAAAAATGTGGAGACAACAGATGCTGGAGAGGATATGGAGAAATAGAATCAGTTCAATCATTGCAAAAGACTGTGTGGCAATTCCTCAAGGACCTAGAAATTGAAATTCCATTTGACCCAGCAATCCCATTACTGGGTATATATCCAAAGGATTACAAATCATTCTATTATAAAGACACATGCACACGTATGTTCACTGTGGCACTGTTTACTATAGCAAAGACTTGGAACCAACCCAAATGCCCATCGATGATAGACTGGACAAGGAAAAGGTGGCACATATACACCATGGAATACTATGCAACCGTAAAAAATGATGAGTTTGTGTCCTTTGTAGGGACATGGATGAATCTGGAAACCATCATTCTCAGCAAACTGATACAAGAACAGAAAACCAAACACTGCTTGCTCTCACTCATAGGCAGGTGTTGAACAATGACAACACATGGACAGGAAGGGGAGCACCACACACTGGGGTCTGTTGTGGGGGAATAGGGGAGGGACAGCAGGGGGTAAGGAGGTTGGGAAGGAATAACGGGGAGAAATGCCAGATATAGGTGACGGGGGGATGGAGGCAGCAAACCACATTGCCATGTATGTACCTATGCAACAATCCTGCATGTTTTGCACATGTACCCCAGAACCTAAAGTGCAATAAAATATACATATATATATAAAAGAATCGTATAGTATGAGTCCTCTTAGATAAGGTTCCTAGAGTTGTCAAATTCACAGAGATAAAAGTAGAACAGTGGTTGGCAGGGACTAGAGGAAGGGGAGATGTGGGAGTTAGTGTTGAATAGTTATAGAGTTTTAGTAGGGGAGGATAAATAAGTTCAGGAAATGGATGTTGGTGATAGCTGCATAACAATATGAATATATAATACTTGATGCCAGAGTATGGTTAAAATGGTAAAAATGGCAAAAATTGTTAAAATGGTCAATTTTATGTCATGCATATTTTACTACAATAATAAATGCAAAACAAAAATTTTAAATTAAAGAATACACACATTCATATTTTTTAGTACCTTTAGAAGCTTTCGAAAGCAAAAACAAGGTTTCAGAGACAAAAAAAAGGCATTTAACGATCCAAATTTGTAATCAAAAAAGCAATTCCTTTGCCACCTCCCTCAACACCCTAAAAGTCGTTCACAAAACACTGCTTTGTGTCAATAATTAACTTTACCTAAATTATGACAATGTTGCTTATTTGAAAGGTCAAAATTCCAGGAAAAAGATTCTACTGACCAGAAAAGAAGGATTCTGAAGCGTGCAGGAGGAGATGGATTCATCCTGTGGCACAGGACAAAACATCTTCAAGAAAGAACACTGTGACTCTCGGATTACCATAAACATAACATCACTGATATATTGCCAATATTAAGCAAAATGAAATACCACCACTAAATATTCTCACTTGGGGCCCTTTAACAGAAAGAAAATTTAGTATTTTTCTCTTGCCTTCCTATAAAGTTTAACTCTAAGTTCCCTCCATATTAAAATTATATTTTATAGAAAATATAGTCATAAAATCTATTTTATACTGTTCATAAAAGCCTCATCATAAACTCACATCAAACAAACAAAAAAAAGAATCCATTACACACTCTCAACATGCTATGCTGTGAGTTTTAGATTTGAGACTCTAATCCTAAAAGCGCCCTCAGGCCCAGCCTTGCCTAGGACCAGTCACAAGCCTTCTGCCTCCATTTCCAACCATTCTACTCAACACTCAGCCATTCAGTCCTTCTGCATCATTTTAAAATTCATGAGGATAATCTGTTTACAACTTCACCATCTCAAAATTTACTTAGTTTTTCTAAAGTGACAAATAGCACATATATTTTTTCCACGATAATTATAAAAAGGTTAAAAACTGAAAAATTCATTTTTCCCTGTATTGTTGGCTTTCAATTTTAATGATACTTCACTTTAAAAGAGCCCTGAATCTTAACAAAGAAACACCCAATATTAATAGTTTATTCCCTTAATCAAAAACAAGTAATAACTCTCTGCTTTCTTTGTATTACTTATTAAAGGTCTACTACGTAAGCCCTTAGGCTGGAATGAGAATGCATATGAGAACTGGTTTCCCTCCTTTTCAAAGGGAGGAAAGGACTTACTAACTCAAATAAGTCTTTTAAGTCCAGGTGGTATAATATAGCATCTCAACAATGGGTTAGAGAGTACAAGCAGAAGCTGGTGAGAAAAAGCAAAAAAATAAAAATAGCTCCTTATAAAAATGTGAAGAGATCTCCATTGATAAGGAGAAAACCTTAATATTTTCTGGTAAAGCTAAAATGCTGATCCCTACTTCCAATCAATGCTATGGGCACAAGAAAGTCCTTTTCCCAGTAGATTTTATTTGATTACTCCACTTCTGAGCACACACAAGGCATTCATTACAGGGAGTCTCTTTCTCTCTCCCTTCTTCCAAGTCATTTTCCCACCTTGACCTCTAATTCTCTACTCTGGGCTTACTTTGCTCTTAATCTTCCTTTCTAGTCATGGGGTTGAGGGGATTTGAGGAGATGACAAGGAAAATACTGAAGGAGACTTTTTATGAAAATAAAAAGTCTGATGTCTAATTTAGTGGTAATAATACAAAAACCAGTACTTATAAGATAATTTAGGAAGCCCGCTGACTATATGCATGAAGCTCACTTAATCTTCAATACGACTCTGGGCCCAGAGGTGTAAAATAATACAACTCTCCCCATTCTGCAGATGAGAAAGCTAGGCACAGAGAAATTATCAAGTTTCATCAAATTTAAGTCACCAACAACTGTAACATGTACCAAATTATGTATCCTTGGGCAGAAAAACCTGCCAATCAATCTATGATGCCAGCATAAAGACATCTACATTTCAGAGAGGTGGAAATGTGAAAAAGTGTGTTACAATAAAATTTGTAAGTAATTTTCACAAAATCACAAATCTACTATGCTTTGAAACCAAGATTTGAACCTAGGCGGTCTTGATTCCAGTCCTTACGCCCACTGTCCTGGCAGAAGTATTAATGGTGCCGCCCTTTACTCTCCAACATATCCCAGTTTTAAGCAACACATATATGATCTCCCTTGGAATGGTTTGAGTAGAATGAACCCTGTTACCCTAGTCCTAGCTGACTGCAGCTGATCCATGTACAAGCCAAGGCAGCCTGAGGAAGCCAGCAGCCTCCATGAGAGACCTGAAGGAAGCCCTACTCCATAGGGGCGCTCCTTACTGAGTAGTGGCAAACACACCCAAACAAATCCTCCCCTTTGGAAACCATAAAGTAGAAGAGAACCAAGAGACACTGGGTTATTCCAGTCCAGATTACTGTTCTAAGCAAAGCTGAGGAAGTATTGTGGGCCCACAGGAAGCCCGCTGTCTATACTTGTTTTGGAAACACTCACTTGACTATTTGGATGAAAGAGATGTATTCCCATGATACCTGTTTTCCTACTTAATAATTCTCTCTTCAGAATTAGTTTTTACTGAGGTCATAACAAAACTGTCTAGGCCAGGCATGGTGGCTCACACCTGTAATCCTAGCACTTTGGGAGGCCCAGGAGGGCAGATCACCTGAGGTCAGGAGTTCAAGACCAGCCTGGCCAATGTGGCAAAACTCTGTCTCTATTAAAAATATAAAAATTAGCCAGGTATGGTGGTGCATACTTGTAATTCCAGCTACTTGGGAGGCTGAGGCAGGAGAATTGCTTGAACCTGGAAGGCAGAGGTTGCAGTGAGCCGAGATCATACCACTGCACTCCAGCCTGGGCAACAGAGTGAGACTTGGTCTGAAAAATCATAAATAAAAATAAATAAATAAATTCAGCTTTCAGAGATACTGAAATGAAAAAGAAAAAAAAGGAACCTTACAATGAAATATAAGTAATTGTCACAAGATCACAAAGCTACAGAGTGCTGAAGGCAAGAGTTAAACCCGGGCAGTGTGATTCCACGCCTGGTGTATGTCTAGTATCCTGGTATAATGACTCAGAGCACTGAATCAGTGCCAAAGTCACCTAAATGATCTCCATTCTTGCATTTCTCCAACCCTCTCCAAACTATACCCAGAAAGAGTACTCTAAGCATAAAACTGCCCTTGCCAGTTCACCATCTAAAACCCTTCAATGGTTCCCCATTGTCTTCCTCAAGAACAAGCTTAGCTTCATTACCAGGCCTAGCAGGACCAGCAATCTTGTCCTTGCTGTTGTCTCTAGCCTCATCTCTCACCTCAAACTCTACAAAGCAGCACTCCTGAATGTTCTTAGTGCCCTCAAATCACAACTTTGAACTAAGACAGCCCAGAAATGGAAATACGGCAAGCACAGGGAGAAATGGGTGGGGGTAGAAAAGGGATGCCAGTCCCCCCACTCCCACCCACAGGACCCAAATTTACACAGCCATGCCTTGGGCTTTGTCATGTCTCCATTATCAATTCATATATTACACCAAATCCCTCCAATTTTAAAATAAAAATACTATTCAGAGGTAAATATTAGAAATCTATGCATTCATGGCTACTACCTAAGACCTATTCTTTTGGAATCATTTCTAGAAAGGGTAAAAGCTGACCACACTCAGTACACTGATCAAAGTCTGAACTCAAAATACCAGGAAACTCCGTCCCCCAACGCCATCCTCCAAAGCCCACTCTGCAAAGGCAATGACATTTCACAGTGTCTCCAGCATTCTTGAAACGCTGAGGGCAGTCATTTGTGCTAAGCAGACAGTGAAAGGCATGTCCTGGTTGGCCTTAGGTTCATGCTGTGGCTACTGCCAATTCTTAGTAAGTGTTCCCTCACCTCAAATCCATGATGCACGAGGTCCAGCAGCCGTCCTAAGTCAACACTGAGACATGTAAATGTTTCTGGAATGAATAACAACCAGGATTGTATAATTAAGCTCCCTATGGAAGCTACCCCACTGACATCTCAGGTCTCACCAGACGTTCATCCCATCTGTGGGATCCTGAAGATAATCAGAGCCTAGGAAGCAGACCTTCACCCCTCTGAGCCTCAGATTCCCCAGAAGGAAACTGGGAACAATAACTCCTATTTCACACGGCTTCTGCAAGGACTAAGTGAAATAAAATGTATGGAAGCACCAAGCCAGTGACTAACCCTGAGATGGCAGCACATGATAAATGTTTACTAAATCTGAGAAAGCAAAATTATTCTAGCTCACAAAGCCTTTAAAAAAGGCCAGGGAATTTAGTTTCAAATTCAGTGCAGAAGAAATCATCATCCTGGGCCCACCATCGGGTCATATGCCAAATCTCTTAAACACCATCTTATTTCATCTTTGTAACCATCTGTGCAAATGATCCCCTTTTCAAACAACAGTAAGTTGAGGCTCAGTCAGATTCAATAATTTGCTCCAGGTTGCAGAGAAAGAACATGGGAGATAAGAATTTGAACTCTGTTGAATTTGAACCCAGAGTTTATATCTTTAATTCCCCTACGACTCTGTTTCCAAGACAGTGAAGCCAGAGAAAGAAGAAGGAAGATAAGAGTCCAGAGAGGGCAACCATGCCTAGTTGATTACCACGGCTTCATCAGCGCAAGCGCACATGACCCAAGGTGAGTGTCACTCAAAGGCAAAGAGAGGGGGAAAGGTAAGCAATCAGTTTAACTGCCTAGTTCAGCCCAAATGGGATCTTTTAGTGACATAGCTTAATGATTTAACAGCATAAGTCCTTTATCAGCATGAGGCACTGTGAGACTACATGGCCTCTTCTCTGCCTCTCACTGCTTCTATGAAACATGGAGACTGTGAAATCTCCCTTGCTGTGATGTTGTTAAAGAAATAATGTATGGAGATTACTTCACACAGTCTTGTTACATACTACATGCCCAAGGAATAGTTCTATGCTTATGAAGGCCCTTACACAACTAGGATTTCTATAACCCTTTCCTTCTCCCTCATTTGCTGAAATCAGCCACATCACCCCTCAACTTCTCCTGTTCCTTACCTGCCTCCCCCTTCTCTGTGCACTTCACTCATTCACTGAGACCACAAATGCTTACTGAATACCTACTCAGGCCAGCTGGGGAATCACCCACGCTGTTACATTAAGCTGTATCACTTTGCCTCTGTGGAGCATACATTCTTACATTTGTAGAAGAGAAAGGAAGACAGCCGATAAACAAATAACACTACCAGGTACAGTCAAGTGTTATAAAGAACAAAGCAGATAAGGGTACACAGAATAATCCCTGGAAAATGGGGGCGAGGTAAGATAATTAGGGAAAAACTTATCTGAAGAATCAACATTGAAGCAGAAAGCTGATGGAGAAAGAGATCAAGCAATTAACGATCAGAGAGAATAGTGCTGCAGACACGGGGCAAGTGGTTGACAGAGGTCAACAGTGTCTTATGAGGCTACGAACACAGGCTCAACTGCCGCACTCACTATGTTTTAGTATAACTATGGGTTTATAGATCAGTCGAACCAATAACCTGTGCGCCCTCTGAGGGTAGGAGCTATGTAGCTTCTTCCTGTCTGCATTCACTCACTCATATTTATCTGCCCAAAATTCTATTAAGCATGGGCTGTAATAAGCATTCAGAAAATATTTGCTACATAAATGATATTTGTTTGATTTTCAGTTGTGGGGGTTAAATTATTCCTTGCTGCATTCTGGGCTTTCTGCAGCCCCATTCAGACTTCCTTGTATACCTCGAAGTGCCACTATCCCTTAACTTTTGCTACCCACCGCTTCTCCATTCTCCATACTCAACTGCTCACTATAACTACTCTTCCCTTGTTCTCTCACCTCTGTCTCTGCATGAATTCACCTGGACTGCCTTCTCCATCACCTCCACCTTCCTCACAAACTCTCAGGATTACTTTCCAAATTTCATTAGTGTACTGACATTATCATTTGTTCAAACATGTCCAAATCTCTCAAGTTCTTCAGTAAAACTTTTCCATCAAGTAACAGAAAGTGATGCATCAAGTGACAATTGCAGACTGAGTGGTAAAGAGAGTTGAAGGACAAATGATCTGAGGTGACTTATGTAATTTCTTTTCCTCCCCCAAACATGCCGTATTTCAGTGACTTTCTTGGCTTTGTGCCTGCAGAACTAGGCCAGGGTACAAGGGCAGGAAAGTTCTCACTACTTTGGGTCTGTGCACTCACTCACTCACCCATAAAAGAAATGGCTCATTTACAGTAAACAAAACCAATTTGGGACACAAGCTATCACTTAACAGTCTTCCCCACAACAAAGGTCAATAGTTTAGCATCTAAATTATTTGAGATGGATTCTCTTTTCTAAAAGCAAAAATCGTAGCTGTACTTCATTTTAAAAAAAGAAAAAAGTCAGATATTTATTCTCCTAGGCAAGAGGCAGATATAGGTAAGTCACAACTTCCAATACAGCCGCCACAGCCTCATTTAGCTGATAAGAACTTGCACATAACCTTTAGTCCTTCACTTATAAAAGCCATGCATCCATCTTTCTCCTCCCACTTCCATAAAAGCAGAAAATTAAGCAGGAGCCATTCTTTCTGAGTTTACAACAGCAGGGGCATGGGTTTAAGCAGTTTCCTTTGACAACATACATTCCTCTGTAAGTTCCTGAACAGAAGCTCTGGGCTGCATAGAAAACACACAACAATTGGTCGGGCACGGTGGCTCACGCCTGTAATCCCAGCACTTTGGGAGGCCGAGGCGGGTGGATCACGAGATCATGAGATCGAGACCATCCTGGTCAACATGGTGAAACCCCGTCTCTACTAAAAATACAAAAAATTAGCCGGGCACGGTGGCGCATGCCTGCAATCCCAGCTGCTCGGGAGGCTGAGGCAGGAGAATTGCCTGAACCCAGGAGGCGGAGGTTGCAGTGAGCCGAGATCGCGCCATTGCACTCCAGCCTGGGTAACAAGAGCGAAACTCCGCCTCAAAAAAAAAAAAAAAGAAAACACACAACAATAATTCTAAAATTGGAGGCCTGGCCAGGCACAGTGGCTCATGTCTGTAATCCCAACACTTTGGGAGGCCCAGGTGGGCAGATCACTTGAGATCAGGAGTTTGAGACTAACCTGGCCAACTTGGTGAAACCCCATCTCTACTAAAAACACAAAAATCAGCCAGGCATGGTGGTGTGCATCTGTAGTCCCAGCTACTCAGGAGGCTGAGGCAGGAGAATCGCTTATACCCAGGAGGCAGAGGTTGTAGTGAGCCAAGATCGTGCCACTGCACTTCGGCCTGAGTGAAAGAGTGAGACCGTCTCTCAAAAAAAGGTAAAATAAAATTGGAGGCCTGAGAGGCAGTGCTTCTCCAACAGCAAGCTCCATGAACTTCACCTAGCCATAGAAGAGGGGAAATACCCTAAGAGACAACGATACTGTGCTTAGACTTACAAAGAACCATTTTAAACTCAGTGCCCTCAGCCAACATTTCCCCTAAACTGGCAGCACTCATCTCTGTGCCCACCATGGGACTAGCTTGCTATATTACACCACCAATACCGCACACTCTGTTCACTTGGCTATGTGGACACAGCAATATGGTCCCTGTCTACCAGGATTTAGATCTTTGGGAAGACTTCTAACCATGGTTAGATTCTTACTGCTAAATTCACTGAACACCAGTCTGCTAAAAGTTTCAAAGCAAGACTAACCTAGATTTACAATAGAGGGTATGCATAGTACATTAATTACATGTCTGGGCTTCAGCTGCCAGGAGTGGGATTCAGTCTCTGTAGGGTTTAAAACCCTGAAAACTCCTTACCAGACCCTGCAGGTCTCCATGTGATTTGGCCCTTGTCTTCCTCTCAGACCTTGTCTACTACCACCTTCCCCCTCTTTAATTACCTTGACATGCCCAGCTCATTCTCATCTTGGGGCCTTTGCACTTGCTGTCTGCTCTGCCTAATACACTCTTCCCCTTAGTCTCACCTGGCTGGCTACCCTTCATCACTCAGGTCTCAGCTCAAATGTCAAAAAGGCCATCTCCAGGATCACTTACACATAATGCTGAGCAATGTCAAGTATGTATATGCATATGTATAATTCCACTTACATAAAGTACAAAAATGAACAAAACCAGTGCTATAAGTCAGGGGACTGGTTATCCTTTGTAGGGTAGACATAGTAACAGGCAGGAGCAGCAGGGGGCCTCTGGGTTTTGTTAAATGATTAATTTCTTGATCTGTACCTAGTTAGCTGGATGTGCATTCAGTTTATAAAAATTCATCAATTTGTTCATTTATAAAAGTACACTTTTCAGTACGTCTTATATTTCAGTTTAAAAAATTCTGCCAAAACAAAAAAAACACCATGTCAAATAGGTCTCTTCTTCACATCCAGCTACCCCGCTGTGAAGTTATTCATTCTCCATCCCATGACCCTGACTGATTTCCTTCACAGAATTTGTCATTGGCTGAAATTATTTTCATTATTGGTTATATGTATACCGGCTCACTCTCTTAGTGGCGCACGCCTGTAACCCCTGCTACTCGAGAGGCTGAGGCAGGAGAATCACTTGAATCCAGGAGGTGGAGGCTGTAGTAAGCTGAGATCGTGCCATTGCAGTCCAGCTTGGACAACAAGAGTGACACTGTCCCAAAAATAATAATAATAGAGTATCACAAGGCCAAAGACTCTGCCTGCCTTGTTCACCGCCCTTAAACCCCAGAGCCTACAACAGTCCTACCAAATGGTACGGGCTGAATAAAAACTAAATGAAAAATAAGAAATGACTAAAGTGGACCCTCTATCAGTCAAAAGTTAAAACAGTAAAGTTAAGAGCAAAGGTTAAAATAAAATTTAAAAAACTTCAGTGACATGAAGCATCAGGAATATGTGTCAAATGTTAAATTTAACTACAGGGAGGGGGTAGATAAAATGTCATTCTATGGGTATCTTTGAGAGACCAGTGAAAGTTATTTCTCTAAGCGGAAACTGGGTCTTTTATTTCTGTACAGACTACAGTTTTTCACTATAAAGTAGGTCTGGGCCAAGAGTGGCAACAGATTTCTGAGACAGTTAGTGAGGCTTCTTAAGTACAGTGAAAGAAGTGGGCCATGTTTAATTGTAATGTCTGCCATGGGCAAGGGACTATGGAGGCATAATACCAAATCAGTTTACATGAAACAGATCACAGGAAGCACCCAAGAATTTGAAAACAGACTTTCTTACAAGTCATGGCAATACTCACGTATTTTTGTGGCCAATTCTAAGATGGTCATAAGGAAAAAAATTAAAATGTGTCAGTGGTGCTAATGACTTGGATGTTACATAGTTACTACCGGTACACAGATTAATTTGCACGTTAATATGACATATTTTCATGAGGAAGCATACACTCACCAGGAAACAGCCTGGTGTAATGGAAATGTAATGGTAAGCCTTTACTCTGGAATGTCACAAATTCTCACTGTAACCTTGAATATGTTATTGAACTTCTTTAGGCCTCAATTTCTCTAGCTGGACTAGATGATTGCGAACGTCCATTTCCAGTTCTTGGACACTATACATTTCTATCTTTTAAAAAACCCATTTTTGTCTTCTAAGATGTTACAAAATAACACATCATCCACAAGTATGTAAATCACAGTAGTCAGATGGCGTGCACTAACAGATCTTTTTACCCAGTTTTCTTGACAAACCAAGAATATCTCTCCCCAATCAGATTTTTCTTGTGTTGTGTTCAGCCTCTCATTTCTTGGTTAGGCAAGAAGGCTTCACATACTGAGCTAAACACTCTGCGTTTTAGGTTTCTCTGTACAATTCATGAGTTTTCACTGCCCTGGGCCTCATGTTTCTCATCAATTAAAGTCTACACACATGGTTAGCACCCTAGTTCTTGCTTTTTCTATCACTTAAATAATGAATAGGGCTTAATCACTTGGAGGTATTCTCCTTACTCTATTTACAACAGTAATTACTGAGTTTTAATTAGACAAAACTGCCATTCCTTTTCTACCTTACTATACTGTCGAGCATCTATTAAGAATATTACAGTAGTGAGTATCAGCACCTTTTAAATTTACATTAACAATAACAGAGAAATGGGAAGGCAGGAAATGAAAGAGGGGAAACACAGCTCACAGATGTCATAATTAACCAAAGCTTAGAGTAACTCAAAAAATCATTAATCGCATGTTTTAAAAATTTTCTAAAAAACTATACTACGCACATCCTGGTTAAAATTGCATGAATGATAATTTGCCTCTCATCAATTAAAAATGGGGAAATAAGCAAGGTCATTAACTCTGCTGTGGCTGAATCCCCAGACTGTGCTTTCTTTTAAAAGGGGAGAGAGAGAATCTATGGAGACTAAGCAGTTCCTGAAAGCTTTCTGACTACTGTAACGCTAGCCCTCTACAGAAGGTAAAAATCTCCTAGAGTCCCAATCGCTATCCAGCACCCACCACTGAACCTCTTTGGTTTCATTCTCCAACAACAAGGAGGACATGGACAGGGTCAATGGTCTAAAGCGTTTTAGTGACAGGCTTGATTTTTCACTGAAAAGATGAGAAAGATCGTTTCCCATTTTTCTCCTTGACCCGTGCAATTGACCAACTCAGGCATCTTAAAAGTCTGCAAAAGCAGGTAGCCTGCAGGAAGTTCACCTTGGGGGGTGAGTTCCTAGTTGGTACGAAATGGGTTTCTAGACATGTTTATCACGTGGCCTAAATGTGCTCAGGGTTACTGTGAGACGTTTGAAAAGCAGAATTAGGACTGACAATAAAACCTCAGGGCTGCAAAACCTGGTCCGAGAAACTTTTCTTAAACTTGCATCCAGCGCCTGCTTCAGTGCAGTCAGCACGAGGTCCGACGGCGGCGACTCCCGCGCGTTGGGTAGCTCACATCCTGAGGCAACCCGAGGCCGCCTCCGCGCCGCCCCTGCGCTACACTAGGGCGGGGGGTCCCTCCTGCTCCCGGGCGCGGCGCCGCGTCGCGTCCCGAAGTGGGGCGCCCAAGGGGCCGCGCACGGGGCCAGGCGGGGAGCAGGAGCAGCAGGGGGCGAGGGGAGCCCGGCGCAGGCGGGCGCCGCTGTCAACGCCCGCAGCTCCCGCCGCCAGGCCACGCTCACCTGGGACCCGGCCGCCAGGAAGCGGGACCGCAGCGCTAGGGCTCGCAGAAGCTTCCCGGCCTGCGCTACCGCGGGGGACGCCATCTTGAACAGGAAACCCGGCACGGGGCAGTCACGGGGGAAGTGCGGGCAGGGGAAGGAGGCGGAGGAGGAGCGGCAGGAGGAGGGCTCGGGGAGAAACCGACGGAAGGAGGAGGAGGAGGCAGAGGCGGGCCAGGCCGGCCCCCTGGGTTCCCGGGTCGTGGGCGTTCCTGAGGCCGCAGAGCCCTAGGTCCCTCACCGAGCCCCGGGGCGTGGGCGTTCCTGAGGCCGCGGAGCCCTAGGTCCCTCACCCAGCCCTGGTTCACTTTGAGCAGTCCCAAGGTCTCAGAGCCTACTGTGCAGTTCCCGGTTTATGGTCCAGAGCAAAGACAGAGCCCGAGCCCTTCGGTCTTGGGTCTCAACCAATCCCTGGATGGCCAAACAGGCGAATATTTGCCATGGCAGTGGGTGCTGGAAGGGTGGCTCACGGAGCTGACGCCCTCCGCAGAGACCCCTGATCTAGTCCTGGGGTCACGGAGGCCTGTCTGGGAAAGTGATGTTGGAGCTGAGACTTCAAGGAATAGAGACAGAGGTGGGGCCTGCAGCCCAGGGCCTCAACTGGGTCAAGGAGAGGTTGGCAGAGACTCTCCATCCCTTAGGGAGTTGTGGGTGTTTTGTTCTGTCCTTAACCTAAGATCAATGTAAAGTTACTGGAGGATTTTAAGCCCAGTAATCAGAATGATAAAAGCGACGTTCACTTGGAGTTGTGAACCACACATATCTGACTCAGGTCTCAGTCAATTTAAGAAGTTTATTTTGCCAAAGTTAAGGACACGTGCCTGTGGCACAGCCTCAGGAGGACCTAACGACATATGCCCAAGGTGGTCGGGGACACAGCTTGGTTTTATACATTTTAGGGAGATATGAAACATCAATCAATATATGTAAGATGTACATTGGTTTGGTCCAGAAAAGGAGACAATTGGAAGCAGGTAGGGGCTTCCAGGTAATAGGTAGATAAGAGACAGAGGGTTGCATTCTTTCGTGTTTCTAGTTAGCCTTTCCAAAGGAGGCAATCAGCTGTGCATCTATGTCTGTGAGCAGAGGTATGACTTTGAATAGAATGGGAGGCAGGTTTGCCCTAAGCAGTTCCCACCTTAACTTTTCCTTTTAGCTTAGTGATTTGGGGGTCCCAAGATTATTTCCCTTTCACAGAGTTTACACGAGTCTAAGCACTGCACATGTAATAAAAACAAGAGCAAAGTTACTGAATATGTGCCAAGCACTCGACAAATATAAATTCGTTTAGTCTTCATAGCAACCTTTTAAGCATGTACAAGTGTACTATCCCCATTTTGCAGAAGAGAAAACTGAGATACACAGAGGTTAAGTAACTTGTCAGAGTTACTTAACTCTGGCAAGTTCTGATAAGAGATGAGATTCACATCCCTTCCACCCACCCCCAAATTCAGCACTATTTTATGAGTTTTTTTAACCTTACTCGTTCTTGAGTATATCGTCATGAAAAACGGTACAATTTAATAAGTAGACAGCTGTTGCTACTAGCTTCTTTCTTTTTTTATTTTGTTTTATTATTATTATTATTTTTTAAGACAGGGTTTCACCATGTTGGTCAGGCTGGTCTTGAACTCCCGACCTCAGGTGATCCGCCCGCCTTGGCCTCCATAGTGCTTGGATTACAGGCGTCAGCCATCGCGCCCGGCCCTAGATTCTTTCTTAACCTCTCTCTTTGGGAAGCAGGGGGCTGAGGATTTTTATTTCAATATAATTTCTAGTCTCTTTTAAGATGTAAGTTTATCCACTAGATTTAGCATCTTTTGATGGTGATGATGATTGATTAAATCAGTTATTCCCACGATGGTGGCAAGTTGGCAATTGTCTAACTGCACCCTACATTTATTAGTTTGTATTCTGCTCTGAGAAAAACTTCACCGGCTCTCCATCATCTCCATTGATGAAATAAAACCTTCAGCTGAATTAAATTTAAAGGAGTTTAATTGAGCAATGAATGATTCACGAATCGAGCAGCCCCCAGAATCACAGCAGATTCATAGAGACTCCAATGCAGCCATGTGGTGGAAGATGATTTATAGACCAAAAAATAAATAAATAAATAAAGGGAAATGTCATACAGAAATCGGAAGTGAAGTACAGAATGGCTAGATTAGTTACAGCTTGGCCTTT
This sequence comes from Aotus nancymaae, assembly GCF_030222135.1. Classification (NCBI taxonomy): domain Eukaryota; kingdom Metazoa; phylum Chordata; class Mammalia; order Primates; family Aotidae; genus Aotus; species Aotus nancymaae. The sequence goes on from NW_026988460.1 coordinate 1,789,297, forward strand.
GCCTTACACAGTGTGAACACTCAGCAATGTGTGAATAGTTGAAGTATGACCACTAGGACTGGCTAAGACTAAGCTATTGTTTTAGGCACATACTTCTAAGTTAGGTTTTCAATCTTGTCTACCTATTAAGCTAGGCTGCAGTTGGTCCACCAGGACTCAAATATAGAAGTACCGAGTCCCTCTCAGGCCATATTTAGTTCATTTTAACACCATTCATCAGTGAATTCTTTTATTCATTTGTATCAGTATGGACTTGTGGATTCTTTTTTATTCAGTGGCAAACCTATGCTCTTTCCTGATACATATACTCTGCTGCTTCTGTTTTCAGTCATTTAATCTTCACAGAAGCCCTGCAAAGGGGGTCCTACTGTTATTCCCATTTTGCCAGAGAGAAAACTGGGCCACAGAATTCCACATGGCATTTACGTGACTCTGAGGTCATGTAACTTGCCAAGGATGACACGGCTTGTGATCGAATTCCCCAAAGCTGGAATCTAACCACTCTCCTTAATACCCTCCTCTTGACTAGACTGGATTTGAGTTTCCATGTTGTTCATCATTACCCTTACTGGCTCTGCTGCGATAGAGCAAAGACTCTTGCTAATGTTTGAGAGTGAACATTTAAACTTTGGTGAGAGCTCTGAACATTTTGCCAAAAGGAGGAAGACCACCTATAGAATTAATCAAAGACTGTTTATTCAGACGTTACTATGGTAAGGAAGTTGGCTGCTATCACCTTCCTTCCAAATGAGACTAGAAGGGATTTGAAAGAAATGTTTGTTTTATAGAGATAAGGCTAGACTCTTAAGACAGTCTTTGATTGATGAGTATTCTTTTAGGATGGGGTTTTTCTATTACGGTGGGGTTTTCGAAAGGCGAGTGGAGAGAGGCTTTCTGATTGTCATTCAAGTACATTTGGCAGTCTTTGATTGGTTCACTATCTACTGGTGCATAACTTGGAGGCTTTCCAGGCTTATCAGCCTCCTAGGAGTTTTCCTGTATGAATTGGAAGACTGTCTGATCCTCAGTTCTGGGGCCCACATCTTTCATCAGCAATTCCTCAATGTCTTTACTCATATTTTCTCATTCTGCCCTCTCTGCAGCAAGGAGGTAGGGGAGAAGGGACAGAAGGAAGAAAGATAACCATTCATATAGCATCTCCAGTGCCTAGCACTGGACCTGGATTGGAAAGGGTAATCAGTAAACATAGGTGGAATGAATTGTATTATAGAGTTCCTCCTAAAATTTCTCCCTATTGTGTACTCCCTTCCCCACTTCTACCCTCCAACCTCCCCAAAGTAGGAAGCTCTTTGAGGACAGAGAATCTAGATGCTACCAGAGGTCTGCACTGTGATTTCCTGAAACAAGCATTAAGTTTTCAGCCAAACTGGATTGGATTCAAATCTGACCTCCACCCCCTTGAACACCTGTGACTAAGGAAATACCCACTTCACAGGGTGCTAGAAAGTAGTCAATAATCAGATGTTGCATGTAAAGACCTTGAACATAGTAAAGACTTAATAAATGTTCTGTTTCTTCTGCTAGTGGGTTCATAGCAAATATTTGCTTGATATCGAATGTGAAACACCAGGGGCAATTTGAGATGTGGGTTAGGAGACCCCTGACACTTTGTAATTTATCTTGATTGCACTGCCGAATTACAGAGATGTACGAATGCCAGACAAAATATTAAGAGTCTAAAGAGGTTGCCTCCAAGAAGCAGGTTGAGAGTAGTGGTCAAGGAACCATTATATTTGGTTTTAGAGTTTCAAATATTCAGATTCCTGGACTCTACCTCACACTCATGGAATCAGAATCACTTAGGGTGGAGACTGGGACCTGCACTTTAAATAGTCTTTTCAAAGTATTCTTTAAGAACTAAAAAAGGAAACAAAACAAACCATAGTGGTAAACTCTCAAGACATTTCCTGGTGAATCTAAAGATGAGTTACTCTCTTATCCCTCATTTGGTTCCTAAATATAGGACAAAAAGCTGATAAATCATAGATGGAGATTATGAATGATGCTTTCAGAGAGCCATGACACCTGGAACCAAACCCAGTTTCTACCCATGGTCTAAGTCAGCTGCAACATGTAAAAGCATTGGCTTAAAGTGAATGAACAGCTACTCTATGCTTTTTCTTTGTCAAAACTGCAATTGTGAACTGCTTGAACAGTAACTATGGCCATAGGCAATAGCACTATTGAAAGCATTCTGCACTCTCTGGTATCAGATTGAAGCACAGAGGTAGACCTTGCAAGTGTTGACTCTGCAATTTAAAAGCTCTATGACCCTGGGCCAGTTACTTAACAATCTCAATTCCTTTATCTGTGAAAAGGGGATTATGATAGTACCTATTTTGACAATGAGATGCATCCTCAAACACTTGAGATCCCAGTGGCTGTTACCTACCATGCCTTCATTATTTGACTAAGAACTCTTTTTTGTGTGTTTATTTCTTCAGTGTTTACATCTGTGAACCTCAGTTTTCCTATTAGTAAAATGAAGGTCAAGTATGACATCTTATTTGAGCTGTGAGTTGACATTGTAGCACTTCTCATAAACTGCATGCATTTGAAATATGAAGTTCTAAAACTCTATGATTAAGCTCTGTATTTCTAGTACCTTGGCTATACTGTTTTTTATTCAGTTAATCATTGCAGAAAAAAAATAAAAAACATCAGTAGGTCTCCATGCCTTCTCTTTCGTCTTAGCAGTGAGTGTTAACAGTGAAATAATGTGCTCATTTTCATATTCGCACTGATTACTCCAGGGGTCCAGATTTGCCAAAGAGGCATGTCATGAAACCCAGCAAAGGGATAGTGTATCTAGCAGTTCTGGTGGTTATTTATCATTACCTTTTCACTTAAGCATAAAAACTGTTTGACAAATACTAACTCATTATAACCAGCAGAGCTGAATAGAATTTTTTAAGAAACAACCCTAATTTTCATGAGTTACATATTTGAGTTCATGCTGCTACATGCCAGGAATGGAAAATCACTATTACAATGATAAAATAAAGGGCATTTGTGGATTTCATTTGGTTATTTATTTTTTTTAATGGATAACAGCTTTCTGGAATTTACAGAAGAAACTTTGGCCTTTCATTATGTGCATAGGTAATATCCCTGTTGCTATTTGTGACAGCCATTTTAACCAGTGCTTCAGTTGCATTGTTTGCTAGTGGCACAGAAAGAATGGTCATTGTGATCAAGTTATTTTTCCCTCTTCAATAATACATTAAAATGATTAATTTTGATGGTATTTCTCAGCAGCTCTATTTAAATGACAGTTGGTCCTCTGTATCTGTGGGTTCCACATCTATGATTCAACCAACAGCAGATTGAAAATATTCTTCGGAAAAAAATACAATAATAAAAAATGATACAAGTAAAACACAATACAGTGTAGCAACTATTTCCATAGCAGTCACATTCTATTTGGTATTTTAAGTCATCTAAAAATGACTTAAAGTATACAGGAAGATGTGCATAGGTTATATGGAAATACTATGTTATTTTATAACAGAGATTTGAGCATCCATGAATTTTGTTATCCATGGGAGTTCCTGGAATCAATCCTCCATGGATAGTGAGGGACAACTATGTAAGGTGCCCAGAAGAAAAGGGATTTATGACAAAAAGTGTCTTCTCTGCCAAAACTGAAGTGTGCTCAAGAGAAATTTTCACTGCATCCTGGAGAGAATTCACAGGAAGCAAGTTTAGAGCAGTGGTGACAGGCCAAAGATAACCATATTGGTCAACACAGGCTATCTAACTCTGCATCATCACTCCATTTTCTTAAGTGGGTTTCTCCTGTAGCAGTCCTCAAAGCAAGGATTTGGGTACAAAGAACTTATTTAAGAAGTGATCCCAGGCAACAGAAGAGGGATTGAAGAAGTGAGATGGCAAAGGTGAAAACTAATAAAAGACTACATTGATATGTATGCTGTGGGCAATTGGGGTTTATTTTTTAGGAAACACTTGAGAGACTTATGGCAAGCACTATATAATTGTTTCATTGAAGGGCGCGGAACTGATGTGTTTATCCACCAACTCTCATGCCTTACTGGTTGAGGGATGCTCCTAGAGTCACTCACACCTGCTCTGAACTCCTTCCCCATCTCCAGCCTGCCTCCTCTAAGGGCCATTTCTTGCCCCTGTACCTAGATAAAGCCTTAGGGCCAAGAGATGCAAGTGCTGGGTCTATCCTCCTGAACTACAGATAACTTCCAGGGTAGATCAAGGGGATGTGGGGTCAGGGTAGACTATACTGCCTTTCATTTAAAACCAACCAGATTAGCTCATACTAATGTTTTATCTGGTATAGGAGAAGAGGCATTTGAGATGGTTAGAAAAAAGGTTCTACTATTTTTTTTTAAAAGTTTAGCTCTAAACTGTATTCCTATCTGACCATCTCAATTACTAACTTTTATCCTGTTCCGTATCATTTCTAGCACAGTATGGATGCTCTAAACATTCCTGCAGTCTGGGCTCTGCAATGTAGATGTAAAAACGCTGCCCTGGGACTTTCTCAGTGGAGACATAAGGAGACTCAAGCATTCCAAAAAGTGTTTGTTTGGTTGGCTCTTATTGATGTATATAAAAAGATTAGAGACAGCAAGAGAAGAAAATCAGAGAGAACCTATACTTGGTTTAAAAAAAAAAGATTTTACAGCAGAAATAGATAGAAATGGTGCAAATAATGATTTCTACTCTTCTGATGTCAAGCTTTGTTAAGTTCCTAGAAAAGCAAATGTGATTATCACAGGAGTAAATAGACTGAAAGCCAAGTCAAAGAGGCAGATCAGCTTCTGAAGGATGTGGGCTCACTTCAGTAAAGAAATTGGGGCAAAGAATCCTAGCCTTTTGACCTAGATAGGCCATCTTCCTGAGCCCACTGCTGCAGTGCTTACCTCTTTCCAGTAGCCTTCCTCAGTTCTTCTTACAGTCAAATCCTCCGCCTCTAACCTCTGGCAGCATCTAAACCCAGTTGCCTTCAGGAGACAAAGCAAGGAAACCTAAATGAATAAAGTAAGCCAAACAAGGGAATAAGGAGTCATGGGGGCATTAGTAACAAGTATGTGTCTGTCTAAAGGCAGTCAAATAAAAACAATTTTTGGCCAGGTGTGGTGGCTCATGCCTGTAATCCCAGCACTCTGGGAGGCTGAGGTGGGTGGATCACCTAAGGTCAGGAGTTCAAGACCAGCCTGGCCAAGGCGAAACCCTGTCTCTACTAAAAATACAAAAATTATCAGGATGTGGTAGCGCACACCTGTAATCCCAGCTACATGGGAGGCTGAAGCAGGAGAATTGTTCCTATCCAGGAGGCAGAGGTTGCAGTGAGCCAAGATCACGCCACTGCACTCTAGCCTGGGTGACAGAGTAAGACTCTATCTCAAAAAAAACAAACAACAACAACAACAACAAAGCATAATTTTTTAAAAAGAAGACTAAGCAAAGGCAAGGATGTTGACAAAATTTGCCCTATAGACCTCCATGACCTTATACTGCCTGATCTTATAACCTGCTTGGAACTTTGCTTTAAAGCCCATGTAGTTTAGCAATGCAGGAAAAGCTGGGGAAAGTAAGAGTTAACTGAAGTTCATCATACCACAGTTTGCAATAGCAAAAACGTGGAGTTAACCTAGGTGTCCCTCAGTGGTGGACTGAATAAAGAAAATGTGGTATGGGTACACTATGGAATACTATGTAGTCATAAAAAAGAATCATTTCCTTTGAAGCAACATGGATACTGCTGGAGACCATTATCCTAAGCAAATTAACACAGGAAAGCCAAATAGTACATGTTCTCACTTACAAGTTGGAGTTAAGTATTGGGTACACATAGACATATGGATGGAAACAATAGACACTGAGAACTACTAGAGGGGGAGAGAGGAAAAGGGACAAGGGATGAAAAACTACCTATTGGGTACTATGCTCAGTACCTAGATGATGGGCTCCTTCATACCCAAAACCTCAGCATCACACAATATAACCATGGAACACACAACTCTGAATGCACATGCACCCCCTGAATCTAAAATAAAAGTTCAAGTTATTTTAAAAAAAGATGAAGATGGGGATAGGTTTAGAATGAGGGAAGAACGAAAGGTTCTGGGATTAAAGAGAAAGGCAAAGCTAGGGCTTAAGAATGAATAAGGGTGTCTGTGGTAGAAGATATACAGCAATTTTTTAGATGAAATTCTAATATTTTTATTGTTTAAGCTACAATAAAATATATGTAGTGTTAAAATAGGTTAATCAAAACAGCCCCCCAAAAAAAAAATACCTTGCTTCATCTTTATTTATTTATTTATTTATTTATTTTTAGACAGAGTCTTGCTCCATTGTCCAGGCTGGATTGCAGTGGCACAAACTCTGCTCACTGCAACCTCCACCTCCTGGGTTCAAGTGATTCTCCTGCCTCAGCCTCCCAAGTAGCTGGGATTACAGGCACGTACTCACCACAATGCCCAACTAATTTTTGTTTTTTTAAGTATAGATGGGATTTTACCATGTTGCCTAAGCTGGCCTTGAACTCCTGACCTCAAGCGATCCACCTGCCTTGGCCTCCACAAGTGCTAGGATTACAGGTGTGAGCCACCAAGCCTAGCCTTTTGCTTCATCTTTATACCTGCCCAAACTTCTACTTGTCATAACAAAAACAACAAATGGCTAAGCTGTGTTGGATCGATGTTATGTGCAGGCACTGTGCTAAGGAGTTTTACTACAAGTGTCTACCTCATTTCGTTCTCATAATAGCTCTAAAAGGTAAGTGCTCTTGCACTGTTACAAGATTAGAAGGAAACGTACAGAGAAGCAAAGTGATTTACCTTAGACGACATGGCTAGGAGGGTTAAGGACTGACGTTTTAACCTAGACTCCAGGCCAGAGTAGTCCCCTTTGTTCCTGAAATAAAGGGAAGATTTGGTAGCAAGGGTGTAAATGAGGATTTCATTCTCTCTGCACTATTGTCCTTTTGGACTGGACCATTCTTTTTTGCAGGGGAGTGTCCTATGCATAATGGGATATATAGCAGCATCCCTGGTCTCTACCATTATATGCAGTAAGAAACGCCCCCTCCTTTACACTTGTGACAGTCAAAAATCTTTCTAGATACTGTAATGCCAAATATCCCCTAGAAGTTGGTGATATGGTTTGGCTATGTCTTTACACAAATCTCATCTTGAATTGTAGTTCCCATAATCCCCACTTGTCGTGGAGGTAGTTGAATTATGGGGGCGGGTTTTCCTCATGCTGCTCTCATGATAGTGAATAAGTCTCACAAGATCTGATGGTTTTATGAAGGGAAGTTGCCCTGCACCTGCTCTTTGACCTGCTGCCATGTAAGACATGTATGCCTTTTGCATTCTGCCATGATTGTGAGGCCTCCCCAGCCATGAGGCACTGTGAGTCCATTCAACCTCTTTTTCTTTATAAATTATCCAGTCTTAGGTGTTTCTTCATAGCAGCATGAAAATGGACTAATACATGAGGTGGGAAGGAAGAGTAAAATCTCCCCTGGTTGAGGACCACTGTTATAAATATTTGTTCTTAGAGCAGAAATACTGTAACACTTAATATTGTCAATCTCACTGTTTTGACCTTTAATAATCCAATAATCCTAGATATATCTCCTTCCTCCACTAAAAAAAAAAAAAAAAAAAAAACAAAAAAAAAACACTAAAAACAACAGATTATTGCATAAAATGTTTTATTTTCATACATCTCACCTTTTAGAGTGGATTAATTTTTAAAAATATAACAAGAGGGAAGCAAAAAGTTTTAACTCATCAAGCAATCATTAAATAAATTAAAATAGTAATCTTCATGTCATTAGTTTGATTTTAGCCAAGCCAAGGAAGCAATATTCTAATATTCTGCACAAAATAGCAAATTTCAGTTTGAAAATTCTCCAAACCATTAATGGTCCTGCTATCCATCTGATTTAGTAAGGGTTCAAAGCATTTGTGAGCTAAACTTTCTCAGGAAGTCATTTTTATACTATCAGCATTAGCCTGTGCCATTAAGATCAGCTTTTCCTTAATACATTGAGTTTTTATGTTATTGTCTGTGTCTCGGGGACAAGTATAATTTTTAATGAAAGAAACCTAAGATTAGGCTCCAAATTGCCCCAGTGTGATTTCATCTCATCACTCTGTATAAGGGGAGAGTTTGGTATTCCAAAGAAAATCAGATCAAACTACTAAGAACAATTGAAAAGTATGAAAAATACTTTTTAAATGTTTGAGTATGACTCAAAGTACATGCTTTGTTTATTGGTCAGCATGAACAACCACAGAAGGAAAAAGAGTGCTGTTGTTAAAGGTATCTGGCATCATGGACCCAACTGTCATCTGGAGTTTCTCACTTCATCTCTGGTGAGTTTCTCTGTTTGACATTCCTCTTTCAAGGTAGTTTTTTTGTCAAGATGAGGATCCTAGGAGCTCCAGTGTCACGTCCATCCTTCCTTTTGACCAAAGAGGAAAGACAGCCCTAGCTCAAGTTCTCAAAATATCTAAAAGAGTCTCATGAGGTCAGCTAGGGTCCCAGACGTTATTCCTGCATAAATCCCAGTGGCCAAAGAGATGGTTGCAATGCTGTTTGAAATCAGATTCAGATACAAGTGGCTTTATTCAGAAAATTTTCTCAGTAAACAATCGTAAGGGAATAGGAAGGCAGGCTAAGGAAGAGAAAATTTCTGGTCAAAGCTGCAATGTCAGATGAAGTGCCAGCCTTGGCCCACAGAGAGCTTAGAGCATAAATTGCATGTCAGAGTTTGTCTCCTCTTACAGCAAGGGAGCTGGGCAAAAGCAACACTGTGCCAGTCATTGGTTACGGCTGGCCTTTGTCAGTTGCTGGGGGGATGTAAACTCTGGCTTTCTATAGGCAAGGCAGCCCTGTTAGCTCAAGGGCAATCCTCTGAAGAAGGTGGCAGGTGCAATCTTTGCAATAAAAGGAAGAAGTAGTTGGGCTGGGCACACAGCATTTGGTAGAGGGGATCTGAAAGGGCCACACATGCCCTTCCCTAAGTGGCCAAAGTGTTTGGTCTGTATGACTGGCAGCACCAATAAGCACCATGCTTTTGAGCCAGGGAGAAGAAATTTATCAAAAGAGGGACGATCCTGTTGCTCTTTTGAAGAAGAAAGACGTGATAGGCAGACAAAATCTGTATAGCTTCAGCTGATTTGGACTTACCAAATTTGATTCCAAGCAAGTTGCATCAGGGTCCAATAAACACACACACAGAAAAGGAAAGTTACATTTACTGAGCACCTAATACTGTTTTGCCAACAGCTTTATTGTAGTAAAGTTTGCATACAATAAACGGCATGTGTTTAAAGTGCACAATGTAATAAATTTAGACATATGTACACATCCATGAAGCCAGCACCACAATCAAGATAGTGAAAATCTCGCTTACCCCGGAAGTTTCTTGTGCCCTCTCACTCCTCCGTATTCCTCCATCCTCAGGTAATCACTCATATGCTTTCCAGCACTATAGATTATTATGTATTTTCTAAAATGTTATGTAAACATAATCCTAGAGTATATACTCTCTTTTGTCTAGTGTATTTATTTTGAGATTGATTCATGTTGGTTTCTGCATCAGTCTTTCATTCCTTTTTATTGCTGAGTAGCTTTCTATTGTAAAGATATATCACAGTTTGCTTGCCTGTACACCTGTTGATGCCCTCGAACACTTTTATATGTCATGTTACATTTACATGTTATATTCTTTTCACACTACTGTGAGGTAGGTCTTATTAGGCCCATTGTAGGGAAGACGCATTTAGACTTCAGAGAGATTAAGTTACCTGATTGCTCAGCTAATAAGAAGTGGAGCTTAAATGTCTGTCTTTTCCTCAATAAAGCTTCTGTTTTTGTCTTATCTCACCATTTCTAAGCACAGATCTGCACACGAAGTTAGATATTCATTAGTTGATTTTTATCCACTCTAATTAGCACAACTTACATATTCAGAAAAGCTTTTCCAATTTTATATGCTTACCTTCAGCTTTGACGCTTTATTCATACCACAGTGGGGAAATAACCTATTTTCTTCTCTCTTTTCTCTTCAAAATAATAAATCAGAAGAATTCAATATCAAAACTTTGGTCATTTTTACTCTGCTATGCTGAACAATTAGTCCATTTTACTATCATGCGAAACAGCACACAACTCAACAAATCAACACTAAGTGTACTCTATTCAGATGCCTTGAATTTTCAAAGTAAAATGGCAAATGACACTAGATGAAAAGCGTTAAGAATTTCAGCAGATTTTGCAGTGATTAATGTTTGTCTCCCCTCTTAGAAAATGCCATTGCACTGACTTTAGTGCCTTAAACTTCTAAATTGCATTTGACTTACATGTTTTCACTTGTGTATGTACAGTCTCCTCATTTCAATTGTGAACTCTTTGAGAGAATCTAGCAAGTCAACCCTGCATAAAATTTTGATGTACAAGTTCAAAGTTCTAATTTCACTCAACCCAGATGGTATACATTCTAATCCTGTTGGTCTACCATTTTCAAATGGAAAGAATACAATTTGAAAGATTTTACCTGAATTACAGAAGCCTGATAAAGCAGTGAGAGCCTAGAGACCAAGGAGTCATGGAAAAGTTATATAAAGTCTTAGTCATGACGATCCTCTTTAAGCTCTGTCTATATCCCCTAAGTGCTTGCTTCTGTAGTCAGCTTACTGAAAACCCTTTAATTCTCTTCACCTAAGGTTATTTATCTGTCTTTGGAAGCAAGCTTGGCCAGCATGCAGGGCAGGCTAGAAGTGCAGAAAGGTTAATGCCTCTGGAATCAATCCTAAACCAATAACAGAGAGTTGGTAGATGAGTAGCCCAGCACCTTTGCTTCTGGGGAAAGGTAATTCTGAATCTGTTCTACTTTTAGTGTTCCCCAGTGAGTCGGCTTCTACTGTTACCCACAGCAGTCACCTGCTCAAGAAATCACCCTTAATTATCTTCCTTCTGTGTCTCATGTCTCAACTTTTCTCCCTCTGTGTCTCGGAATCACTTCTCAAATAAACTTCTTGCACCAAAATCCCTGTCTCAGAGACTGCTATTGGGGAAAGCCAAAGACAGACGTTAACCATCATGGCACATTTATAGCATATTGGGTTAGATATTTCAAATACATTAATCCATTTACTCCCTACAATGAAGGTAAGAGGTAGATAGTTATATTCTTATTTGATGAATGAAGTCTGAAAAGTTAAGAAATTTACCCATATTTACACCTTACGTGGCAAATTCAGGTGATCCCCGCCCCCATGTAAGTAAATTCCAACCCTATGTTTTGTATTTTTGGTTTTGTTGTTGTTGTTGTTGCCGTTTGAGACAGAGTCTTGCTCTGTCATCAGGCTAAAGTATGGTGGTATGATCTTGGCTCACTGCAACCTCTGCCCTCTGGGTTCAAGCAATTCTCATGCCTCAGCCTCCTGTGTGGCTGGGATTACAGGCACCTGCCACCACATCCGGCTAATTTTGTATTTTTAGTAGAGACAGGGTTCACCATATTGGCTAGGCTGGTCTTGAATCCTGACCTCAGGTGATCCGCCCGCCTCAGCCTCCCAAAGTTCTGGGATTACAGGTGTAAGCCATCGTGCCCGGCCTCAACTCTATGTTTTAAACACTATCAGAACTCTCAGGCTAGCTCCCTTGGAATTTGTGGAGTACAGAATTAACACAGCCTCACCTGATAGCACTGGAAAATGTCAACATCTTTTTCTTATATTTATGATAGTGGCCAGGAAAGGACTGGGTACATTACAGCTCCCAGTAAAAGCTAGTTAAATTGCAAGGATTTTTTCTTTATTTGTTGTGACTCTTGTGAAACCTTGACAAGCAGTTTAGAATGAACATTGGCTCTGCTAGCTGTGTTTGCAAAAGTAATATCAAAATGATATCCTATTCATGTTTCTGCAAGAGTAATATCTACCATTCATTCTGGCCTTGCCGATGGTGTGCTGATAAAATTACTGTAAGTGAACATTCTCATTCTGTGCCTCTCATTATTGAGGAAGGAAACTCAAGGAGTTCCAAACATATTTTATTTTTTTAATATGATAACATGCACACACAATTTTCCTCATTCTTGAATATATGCAATTTATCTATCAGACTAGGTTTCATTTCTTATGCACTTGCTTTTATTCCTTTCCCATCCAAATGTCAGAGAGAAGGGATTTTAATCACCGAAGGAGGATTTGTATAATAAAAGTGATCTCTGCAATTCCTTCAGAGAAGAGCATGAATAAATAATCTGTACATTCTTAATGCATTGCTCCAAATATGAGTTTCAATTTGCACAGAAGTTTCAATAAATTGTTTTGTGTCCCTAAAGACCTACAGATGCCTCATGGGATACATTGCAAAGGATCCCAATTTGAAAGAATTTTCCTTATGAGAAATGTATTCTCTGTACTGTTCTTCCCCCGTTAATGCCTAATGACATTGAATAATACAATCATACTGTTTTTCTTTTTCTTTTAATAAGTGATAGGTACAACATGAACTTTAGTCTAAAGTTTCTGAATTGGTCAGAATTCATCAACAACTTTTCATTCAAGGATTTCAAAGCACAACATACAACAAAAATTGAGGTCAAATTGTGATAGGGTTCGGCTCTGTGTTCCCACCCAAATCTCAAGTTGAATTGGGATTTTGAGTTTTGGAGGTGGGGCCTGGTGGGAGGTGACTGGATAACGGAGGTGTTTACTAATGGCTTTGCATCATCCCCCAAGTGCTGTCTTGTGATAGAGTTCTTACAAGATTTGGCTGTTTTAAAGTGTATAGCATCTTCCCCATCTCTTTCTCTCTCTCTTTCCCCCTCCTGCCAGCCATAAGAAGACTTGCTTCCTTCCTCTTCACCTCTGCAATGATTGTAAATTTCCTGAGGCCTCCCAAGCCATGCCTCCTGTACAGCCTGAGAAACTGTGAGTCAATTAAAACTCTTTTCTTCATAAATTATTCAGTCTCAGGCAATTCTTTATAGCAGTATGAGAATGGACTAACACAAATTGTGACTTGAGCTTGTATAATGATTAACTTTGCATTTAATAAGTAATGCACACTACACTAAGTTTTACATATTTTATCTTTATAATATTCCTATAATGCAGGTACTATACCCATTTTATTGATAAGCAAACTGAAGCCGAGAAAGGATACTTTCCAGGAGGTCACACATTTATTACAGTGTTTAAATACTAATCACAAGTTTTGTAATTTTATACCTTTTTAATCAGTACTATTTAGATTTGCCATATAGACATTCCCCTGCAGTTAACCTAAATGTCAAATAATTTCTCTCTAAAACTGGGTACTTGTTCCAAAGGCGTTAAATAGATTGTAATTTACATTATGTTGTTGAAGGCTTTACATAATACTTTGCTTGAATTATTATAAAAGGAATGGCAGTTAACATTTTTGTGACATCTCAATCAATGTTAACCAATTCAACTTAGACAATAACATATAATTTTTCATGCTTTTGTTGCTTTGGTGGTTTAGAAGAGTTCAGAAACTCTTTACATACATATGCTAATGATTCACTTCTGGATTCATTATGCTGGTAGTATGGATGAAACATACTAAAATTAATTACAATGGACAGAATAAATAAAGATTCTACCTCTTAAATTTATGTATTTATTTTATTTTATTACAATTTTTTTGAGACAGAGTCTTGCTCTGTTGCCCAAGTTAGAGTTCGGTGGTGTAATCTCGGCTCATTGCAACCTCTGCCTCCTGGGTTCAAGTGATTTTCTGCCTCAGCTTCCCAGGTAGCTGGAACTACAGGTGTGTGCCATCACACCCAGCTAATTTTTTTGTATTTTTAGTAGAGATAGGGTTTTGCCATGTTGGCCAGGCTGATCTCGAACTCCTGACCTCAGGTGATCCTCCTGCTTCAGCCTCCCAAAGTGCTGGGATTACAGGTGTGAGCCACCATGCCCAGACTACCTCTTAAATTTAAATAATTTTTTTAGTTTAAGGATATAATGAAACTTCAAGTCTGTTGCCTAGTAAGCTTATAACACTCTAATGTTAATAAAGTATCATTTTTGTAATTGTTTATACAATTTCATGTGAAAAATGGGAGGGAGCCAACATGTTTTTAAAATCCTTTTGTACCTCTAACCTGTGCCAGGCATGTTTCAAGGTGTTAATTACTTTCACTGAATTGTGGTAACAGATTGAGAAGTGGGGTGCTCATAGTCCACATCCATTTTATCAAGATTATGCAAGGTCTAGGAATTTGCCCAAGCTGAAGTCACTCAGAAGTGGCAGGGAGGGTAGGAATTTTTTTTCTTTAAAAGATATTTTTAAATTTTTTCTTTATAATTTTTTTATATATGTGTATTTTTAGTAGAGATGATATAGTACATTGCCATGTTGCCCAGACTGGTCTCGAACTTCTGAGCCCAAGCAATCCCCCTCGGCCTTCCAAAGTGCTGGGATTATAGTTATGAGCTACTACGCCTGGCCCAGTGTGGGAATTTTAATCATGGGCAGTCTAACTTCACAGTGAAGGCCTTTCCTGTTTCAGCATATCCCAAAACATAGATGACACAAACCAGTAATTTCAAAGATGATAATCGGTACTATGTGAAAATTACGTTTTCATATAGGCCAAGTAAATTTGGGTAACAATAGGTGGAACCAAGTTAATCGTATTTCTTTGCTGTAGGATTTCTCAGAGCCTGTAGTATGCTAATTCACAAACTAAATCTGAGATATGACAGGCTCCTAGGATTCCAACCCCCCAGCCTGCCTGTCTTATCTGATCTCCTTCCTCTGAGTGAGATTGGGATTTGTAAAACTGATGGGATAGCACTCCTGTGACTGGGCTATATGATGCAGCAAAAGTGAAGGATCACATATCAGTTGACTTTGCATTAGTCAAAAAGAGAATCTTCTGTGTGGGCCTGACTTAATAAAAGGGACTGAGCTCTTCATGCTGACCTTGAAGAACAGGCACGTGACTGCCTATGGAGAGAGCCCACCTCTTGCTGTTGAGATCCCCACTTCAGCCTCTATCTGGAACTGAATTCTACCATGTGACCTTGGAGGAGGACCCCAAATTCCAGAAAAGAAGACAGCCAACGCTATGATTTCACCCCTGTGAGACCTTGAGCAGAGGACCCAGTCAAGCCAAGCTTGGACTCCTGACCTTGTTAACAAACGGGTGTTGTTTTAAGATGCTAAGTTTGTGGTGATGTGTTATGTAGCATAGAAAACTCATAAAGGATATAACATTTTAGTTTCAAGAAATCTTTCTTTTTTTTCCCAGAGTATCTCATGGGTCTGGTGTTCCATAGAATCAAGTTTGAGAAATTCTGTGTTTTTTGTGACTTTCTTCTCTCCTTCAGAAAAAGAATGATGGTTGCCTCTGCTACCAGGAATGGTTGGAGCTTGTGATTAAGAGGAGAAGGGATACATGCCACTTTGGTGAACCTGGTCTCCATGTGGGATGAAGGTGGAAGTTGATGAGTTAGTGAGGTGAGGCGAGGTAGAGAGGAAAATGGCAATGTTTAGTGAGTGTGATGGTTAATTTTATGTGTCCACTTGACTGGGCAATAAGGTGCCCAGATATTTGGTGAAATATTATTTCTTGGTGTGTCTGTGAGGGTATTTCTAAATGAGATCGATATTTGAATTGGTGAACTGAGTAAAGCAGATTGCCCTCATTAGTGTGGGCAGGACTCATCCAGTCTGTTGAGAAGGCCTAATAAAATAAAAGGCTGCAGCAGAAAAAAATCTCTTCCTCTGTCTGTTTTCAAACTGGAACATCGATCTTCTCTTGCCTTTGATTTTGGGTCTCCAACTTGCCTACTACAGATCTTTGACTTTTCTGTCTCCATAATCATGCAAGCCAATTCCTTATAGTAAATCTATATCTATAGTTATATTTCTTATTGGTTTTCTTTCTCTGGAGAACCTAGACTAATACAGCTGTATTCACAGTGACAGAGAGTGGTAGGGACCTGGAGTCATGGGTGGGCTACTCAGACAGGTCCTCATATTGTGACATTTATCCTGGGGAATTATTACAGCCCAAGGCATTTTCCGTCTCAGCCCTATTGATTATTAAATTCATACCATCAATGTCCCAGAATTGATGAATTATTTCTTCCAAAAACACTAAGAGAAGGAAATCAAAGTGCCCACAATTTATAATGATGAACACAAGAGTTGACTACACCATGTTTTGAGTGGGTCTTATTGGACCATCTTCCTCTTATCAAAACATCACATTTGTGATGTTTTAGATGTGGGTAGTAAGAGAGAAGGACACATTGCAGACATCTAGATTTCTGACCTGTTAATAGAATGGATGGTTGACAATGGCCATCCCTGAGAAAGGATCTCAGTTAAGTGGAGAAAGATCATTAGTCATGTTGAACTTGAGATGCCCTTGAAACATCAAAAAAAAAAAAAAAAAAAAAAAATGGAGCTGTTGAGATCTACTTCGGCAACAAAGTGAGACTCTGTGTCTACAAAAAATAAAAAAAAGGTAACTGAGCATGGTGCTTTACAACTGTGGTCCTAGCTACACTGGAGGCTGAGGCAGAAGACTGATTGAGCCCAGGAGCTTGAGGATGCAGTGAGCTATGTTCACACCATTGCGCTTCAGCCTGTGTGACAGAGCAAGACCCTGTCTCAAAACAACAACAATTGTCTCTCCCAGCTGAGCATATACATATGTGCTCCATCTGCATAAAGATCATAATTGAACCTATGATCATGAATGAGATTATCCAAGGAGGGAGATCAAAAGAGAGGGCCTAAGATTCCTGAGGAATTCCTATGGCTAATGGGCTGTTAGAGGAGGGTGAGCCTGAAAAGATGAGAATAACCTTTTGTAAAAGCACAAGAAGATAGAGTTTGAGTTCCTACTTGAAGGATAATTAAGTTTTTGACTATAGATGTCAGTAGGAAAGACATTCAGGGATAGAGGGAAGATAATGAACTGAAGGCAAATGAAGGCAAGGGCAAGTTACATAGTTTGATTGTTGAGGCTGAGAGAGAGAACTAAAAAAGGAGATAATTGCCTTATGACAAGCAGTCTGGAATGCCATTGTACTGATTTGTATTCATCCAGCAGGCTTGTAGTTTTGAAACTCAGGAGGCCGGGTGTTAGGGTTCTGCACCTCCTGCCTGCACATCACTGTGGCACCTTTCCTGCTACCTTTTCATGTGTGGCTAACATAGTATTTTAAGACATGAAGCTGTTATCTATAGAGTCACAGAAGTGAATCTATATTATGTTTCCTCTCTGTATTTCCTTCAACTCAAATAAGAATTTGTCGTATACACTCAGGCCTGTTTTGTTTTTCCATAATGAAGGCCACAGGTTGGAAACTCAAATTACCTGGAAGGATGAAGCAGAGAACATAAACAGGTCAAGTGGACTGGGTACGAGAGAACCAGGAGATGATGTCTGTGGTAAACTGAAGAGCTCTTTTCTCCTTTAAAGGATTCAAATCTAACTTAAACAGCAAAACAAAACACTGTGCAAGCCACACAAAGCCTGTCTGTGCACTGTAGTCAGACCTAGGGCCAACTGTTTATGACCCCTCGACTAAATTTTGGAGGAATTGGGTGAAGAAGATAATAGAAAAGTAAAAGTTCTAAAACCTACACATATACATACCAAAATGTGCTAAAGAATCAAAGGGGAGCTTATAATTTCCTCTCCCCATCCCCCCAGATTAAGAAGGGATTGGAGAGAGTAAAGGAATGTTTAGAAGATGCCTGAATCCTGCCCTCAGGGCTTCTTGGGAGGCAGTAAAGTCTCAGGACAATGGCTGTCCAGGAACAGATACAGCATGGAAGCAGCAGAAACCCTATGCACTGGAAAGGCAAGGTGGACAGGAAGAGTGTGGGAGTAATCAGTGCTACTCCCTTGGTCCCACACACCACTAAAAACCAGGAAAGCCCCTCTATCATTGAGACTTCTGACTCAGCTGAGGATCCTAGCACTGTGGCTCAACCCTGGGAATGTGGGAGAGGTCATGGGTTAGACTGAGATTTTCTTTCCTCCTAAAAAAAATGAGGATCAGAAATTAAGCTCTTATTTTTAAAAATAATACAAATACAGATATATGATAGATTTTACCCACCTGGGTCTAAGGCCCAAGATTCATATCTGTTACGTACATTCTGGAGTTCTACAAAAAAATTGTCTGCAAATAAACCGAATTCATTGTTGCGGGTGACCAATCACCCTGGTTTGCCAGGGCTCTCTCAGTCTTTCAAAGCTAAAACGCTAAAGCTGGGAAAGTCTCAAGCAAAACAAAACAAATTGATTCCTTTATCACCGCCAATGAAGCGCTAGCAAATTCCTGCCCAGAACAAGGGTGAATTTTAGAAGAGGAGAATGTATGATGAGAACCGTGTTTTGAGATCTCTCTACTTACCATGTGTAGAATGAGTGGGAAGAGAAAAGAGGCCTTGAGACCAGTTCAAGTTTGGCAGTGGCTCTGATGAGAGAGAGAGTGGGGTCTGGATTAGGAAAGAGGGTGTCAGAACATAGAGTAGAGGCAAGATTCAGATGGTGTTGTAGTGATAAGTGGTTATGTCAGCAAACTGGGAGATGTGGAGTCAGGTTTTGATGACTAAATAAAACCTTAGCCATGCTGGCTGATTTTTAGGCAGTACCTCCATCAGGCTATGCCATAGTCCTTAACCAAGGATGATTTTGCCCCCTAGGAGACATTTGGCAATGACTAGATGCTGTGAGTTGTCTCAACTGGTGAATACTACTGGCATCTTGCAGGTAGAGGCCAGAGATGTGTATAAACACACGGGACAGCCTCCACAACCAAGAATTATCCATCCCTAAATGTCAACCATGCTGAAGTTCAGAGCTATGTGAATCAGTATGAGAAACACATTACCATTATTATATAGAACATACATTCTAGGTCTATGTAATGATGCATGCTTTTACAGAAAATATTTGCTACATTAGACAATGAGCTTTTTCAAGTTAGATATGTTTGTCTCTGATTGTCTAGAACCTTGCACATAATGGATGCTCAAAAATTGTTCAGTGACTGAAGAACAATAGCCATCGCTTTTTTGAGCTGTTACGTGTCAGACACTTATTTATAATTGCACTCCATGTTCATAACAACCCACCATGTTAGGGTTATAATCCCCTTGTTTTATGGATAAACATCTGACGATCAGAGAGGTAAGTGACTTTCTATTAAGTTGTTGCAAAAGTATTTGCGGTTTTGCCATAACTTTTGCACCAACCTTAAAGTAACAAAAGGAGCCAGTACTGAAACCCTTGAATATCTGATTCTGGTGTTTATTTTGTTAACCACAACACTGAACCAGCTTTGTTTTAACCTGGACCCAAACTGTGTTGGCCATAATCAAATTTCCAATTACCCAAATGCTCTAATAAGGCCTTTATAAGCTTCATAAACTATCCTCTCCTCTTTATTTTTTGTTTGTTTATTGCCACTCTCTAAACTTGCTATTGCCATATGCACATTGAATTTATAAACGTACCATATTAGTCAGGAACATTCTATTTTTTATAGCAAACCATTTTGAGATGTAGTCCTGGGATTTATGGGTTCATATCACCAGTCGGATAGTGTATTTGATATTATTTTAGTAGATAAGAAATCCTTGATGATAACAGTGAGCAAAAATTGCCACTCCTCTTCCCATTAAAAAAAGCTCATTCTGTTATTTTGGGGTGAAAAGTAACTCAGTGCATTTTCATTTTATTCACTGCTTATATTGTTCTCTCAGTAAATTTATTCAGGAAAGAAAAAGAAATTTAACTGAGATGGGAAAAATTCAACAGCAATATACAGTCAGCTCTAAAGAATGTATACTGTCATTTACCACTGTTAGGCTGTCTGATGGTTGATTGCTTTCTGAAAACTCTAAAAACAGGAGATCAATATGCTGCAAAAGTCTGTTTTAGCATTGCAGGAATTTTTACCATACTGTAGTGCTATCAGTAGGTGGGTAGAATAGACTAATCCTGCAAATAATTCATTAAAACCCCTCCACATTTTTCACCATCTGGCCCTAAACTAACTTTTCCATCTCATCTTCTGTCCCCATCTACACTCCTGTCTCTTAAGATCAAATATCATTGACCGAATGTGCCCTAAATATCCACCTACCTGGATGTTCAGATCTTTTGGTCTAAAGAGTTCTACTCTCCTAGGTGAAGATCAGTTAGTTCTTCAAAGCCAAATTCAAATACCACATCAAATATAAGGGCTTTCCTTACTTAGTTCTCTCTAACCAGCAATCGTTCATTCACTCACTCACTCAACACATTTTTATTGAGCCCTATGTCAAGGTACTGTTGAGAAAGTGGCAAATAAGACAGATACGGTTGCATCCCTCCTCAAGCTTACGGCCAACAGCAACCCAGAAACATTAATTACATTAATTACTGTCTTTCCTGAGTTCCCAGACTGTTGCTTTTTGTCTCTATTTATGTTCTATTACATCTTTGTTATTTTTTATCATGGGCCTACCCCTGAGCATTATAAACAATTCAGTGTCTCATTAATATTCACGTTTTCTCAGTCCCATCCGATGCCTCTCACATGGTAGACACTCATCAGACTTCTGTGCAGTAGGATTAGATTTTCTATGTGATATCTGAAATAATACAATAAATCAATACTTAATTCCATGGTTCAATTTTTATTTATTTATTTTTCATTTTTTTGAGACACGATCTTGCTCTGTCACTGAGGCTGGAGTGCAGTGGCATGAACATGGCTCACTGCAGCCTTGACCTCCCAGACTCAAGCAATCCTCTTACCTCAGCCTTCCAAGTAGCTGGGACCCCAGGTGTGTGCCACCACATCTGGTTAATTTTTAAAATTTTGTAGAGAAGAGGTCTCCCTATGTTACCAGGCTGGTCTTGAATGCCTAGGCTCAAGTGATCCTCCCATCTCAGTCTCCAAAAGTGCTGGAATTGTAAAAGCGAGCCACCATGCCTGGCCAACTTTTATTTTTCTAATACTGATCTCTCTTTTCTCTTTAACTGTTGCCCTGGATTTAAGCAGAAAAATAAACAAATTGTTTTGTCTATTGAAGGTCCTTTGGTTTCTTCTGATTTAAAATGCCCCCAAATTTAAACTTGATTGATTCTAGATCTGTGCTACTCAATACATGTGACTATTGAGCATCTGAAATGTGATTAGTCTGAATTGAGCTTTGCTATAAATGCAACCCAGTGAAATACATGTTGGATTTTAAAGATGTAAAATATCTAATTAATATGTTTGTATTTATTATGTATTGAAATGATAGAACTTTGATTATATTGAGTTAAATAAACTATATTATTAAAATTTTTACCTGTTTAATTTTGCATTTCAAATGTGGTTACCAGAAAATTTTAAATTTTTAATTGCATGCATGGCTTGCATGATGTTTATATTAGACATAGTTGCTCTAAATTCTTGTCCTTCCCCTTCTCTGGCTCTTCTTCCCAGAGCAGTTGTCATAAGGGAGATCCTATCTCATTCTGATATTTGGGGTGACAGTCCTTAATGCTGGCTTTGCCTGTTTCTAGCTTGTTTTACTTTGGAGTCCAAAGGCTGTATCTGCTAGGCATGTGGGAAGACACAAGAGTCTAGATTCTTGGCCTATTTTTCTTGTCTCCTCCAAGACTATACCTGTTAGCAGGGCTTCCCAGTTTCCTTCCTGGAAATATTTTGTTTTATATCATTTCTGTCTCTGTCTCTGAAGCAATTGGTCTCAGCTTCTTAGCCCAATCTTCATGGCAGAAGAGCTGCAAATGGGGAAACCAACTTCGTCCCAAGAAACAAAATGCTTTTTGATATTTCAAACTGTCATTTCCTTCATCTATATTGATTGCTTGAGTGAAAAACTCACAACATTGAGTCATGGCTTGAGTTCATCTCATGGGAAATAAAACTTAGGTTCTGTCACTGTCTCACTCACTTTCACGGCCAGAGGATTTTCAGAGAGGATGTTGCAGTAAGCCTAACAAGAACATTGGCCTCTTGTAAACCACTCAATGGGTAAATGTTAGTTTTGCAGACCCAGAGTAAGTCCCCAAGTAAACCCAGCCATTTATAATTTCCCCAGGATTTAAAATCTCAAGCTGTGAGAATTCTCAGTTTTCACTTGTGACAGGACGGAATGGAAGGATTCCCTCTATGACTGCTGGCTCTATATATTTCATACCACTCTGGGCTCCAATTTACATCCTAATATAACAATTCAATGTGCAAAATTTTCCTCTTTTAATACCCCACCCATCGCTAGGTTGTAGCTTCAAACAGGCCGTCATTATCGAAGCTTCTCGGTGAATCCCTTTGAAAATATGGCTAAGCAAAGTCACCATTCTATTTTATAAAATGTCATATGATTATCCATAGATACTTACTCTGCCCTTTTAATGAGTAATCTGTATAATCTGTAGTCCTATCAACGAGCTGTTTTTCTCCTCCCAGGCCCTGCTGTTGTTCATTCCATTTCCCTCCCTGGCAAATGCGACAGTTGTAGCTGTTGTTATTTTTCTCAAATGAGTTTAAATTGTGAATTACATCAGTTCATCACAGCCAAACCAAACCTCTTTTTAATTGCAGATCTCAAATGTCCCCCTCTAAATTAAAATAAAATGCACAAAATGCTGCCAACTGTTTTTCCAACTCTTCCAAAATGGAGTATATCCAAAATGCTACTGATGGATTGAGCCACATTAAGATATATAAACATTCAAAATCACTTACAACTTTTTTGCTGTTTGGGGAAAATGTTAACATTTTAGTTGTGGGAGTTGCCTGTGAGGATGAATGTAAGTCTGTTGATTGCCATTTGTGTCCCTTTGAAGTCAAAAAAGAGTTTTGCCAGTTTTCAATAATCCACCACATAGATTTCTAGGAATTTATAGTCTGATATAAGTGACTGCATTGCCTTTGAGAAAGCGAATGTCCATTTTAATAGCTGTGTAACCTTGGGCTTGTCCTTTAACTTCAGTGAACTTCATAATCCTCATTTGTAAACTTTGAATATGCCTTGCAGAATTTGAGAAATAATTATAAATAATGAATGTAAAGTGCTTGATTTGAATAGGTGTTCAACAATGAAGCCGTTATGAAGATCCAAAGTGACAGCATCCAAATGTCACATGATAAGCAGGCCCCTGAAACTTTCGGGTTTCATGAACAAGAACAACTTCAAATATTTTTATTTTAAAATTAAATTTAGTTTTTAATATTTTTATGACTTCAGAGGGTACCAGAGCAGTTTTGTGATGTAGTATATTTGAGTAGTGGCAAAGTATAGACTCTTGGTGTACCCATCACCAAATAGTGAACATTGTACCCAATTGCAAACATTTTTCTTTTAGTGGAACTGATATAAAGTTGACAAAATTTACTTTTATTTTCTTAAGTGAAGGCGACAAAGAAGAAAGAAAAGCCAATTACCACTAACTCTCATCATTCCTCCTGCAAAAGAAAGAAATTTAGCAACAACAACAGAAAAGGAAGGACAAAATCGGAGAAAATAATGTGACCCTTTAAATTAAGTAAATGTGGATTCATGACAAAAGTTTTTAATTTCACCATGAATTGTAAAAAAATCATCCAAAGCTGGCATTGTTGAGCTGCTGAATACCCAGGAAAGTCTGGAACCCTGTTTTTTGTCCATGTGTTTGTCCAAAGTCCATGTTTCTCTCCTTTGACTGGGTGCCTCTTGTTTTCTGAATGACCAACATATCAGAGCCATATCTTATGAGGGAAATGGGATGATGATGAGCTTCTTTTTCCTAGGGAGGCTCAGTTTAAATTATTTTCTTTCGGATCCACCCTGTCTTTGACTGGGTGCCTCTTGTTTTCTGAATGACCAATATATCAAAGCTGTATCTTATGAGTGAAATGGGATGATGGTGAGCTTCTTTTTCCCATGGAGGCTCAGTTTAAATTCTTTTCTTTCAAATCCATCCTGCCTTTGACTGAGTGCTTCTTGTTTTCTGAATGACCAACATATTAGAACTGTATCTTGTGAGTGAAATGAGGTAATGGTGAGCTTCTTTTTCCCATGGAGGCTGAGTTTAAGTTCTTTTCTTCCAGATGCACCCTGCCAGGCTGTGTTACTTTCTGATCTATTTTCAGTGGCTCTTCATCTGACCTGAAAACATGCATGGGTACTTGTTCACTGATGTTCCCATCTGTACAGATCTGCTCAGATTCTCAGATTTAACAAGCCTTATTTTATGACTTTCATTTTCACTTCCTATTTCCAGAATATCACAAGTAAACTCCCTGAATATTCTATCATCTTTGGTTTTGCTTATAATTTCTTTAGAAATGATGGTGGCCACAGATATTTATTTATCCTCCATTGTTTGCATTATCCATTTCTGAATTTTCAAGGTTGTAAATCCTACAAAGTTGGACGTTTGGTTCAACATATGTATCAATAGCCAAAGTATGCATTCTGTAAGCATGGAACACATGAGTTTGTCTCCATAAGAAAGGAAGACTTGGAGGAAGAATATCATATTGTTATAGAATTAGAATTTGGAATTTAAAGATAGCCTAATAAACAATAGATAGACCAAGACCTTCAGTTTTAGACTGGAAAATTGTCTAAGGAGGAGAAAGACCTGCCAACAGTCATGTAGATATTAGACCTGGAATAGGTGATGTTATGGTTTGTCTGTGTCCCAACCCAAACTCGTCTTGAATTGCAGTACCCATAATCCCCACATGTCATGGAAGGGACCAGGTGGAGATAATTGCATCATGGGGGCTGTTTTCCCCGTCCTGTTCTTGTGATGGTGAGTTACTTCTCATGAGATCTGCTGGTTTTATAAGGGGCTTTTCGCCTTTTGCTTGGCACTTCTCCTTGCTGCTGCCATGTGAAGAAGGATGTGTTTGCTTCCCCTTCCACCGTAATTGTAAGTTTCCTGAGGCTTCCCCAGTCATGCTGAACTGTAAGTCAATTAAACCTCTTTCTTTTATAAATTACCAATTCTTGGCTATGTCTTTATTAGCAGCATGAGAGTGGACTAATACAGATAACTACAGAACTATGTTGTGGAGGATATTATATTAGCGACTGAACTGTTGCAGAAAGTTTCCTATTCTATAATTACTTAGCTAGCAATGTGTTTAGGGTTTTGGGTTATGACTCATCTATGATATAATGTGATTGTCATGAAATTTAAAGATATTAATTGCTTTTAAACTGAAACAATAATTATGGGACACAATCAAGATGAGATACAGCCACTGAGGCATGAATATTGCATTTGCACCCTGAACCCAATTTCTGGTTAGATTTTAAGCACATTCAATGCATAGGGAGACAGTACCCAGAAATGGCTGATTCAGTGCCAAAACTACAAGAATTTGAGCCCTGGTTCCAAAAAATATTTTTTGTATGAACTTCAACAATTGCTTAACCTCTTTAAGTTTTAGTTTCTAATTTCTAAGTAGTAATGTTAACCTCAGAATTTTTTACAGAAGTTAGTGCTGTGATAATAAACAAGTAGGATGTGTTCACTCATTGAAGTAAGATTATATCTTGAAGGTCACTGCTCTGAATAATTTTTTCATTAATAAGATATTAGCAGAGCTTTTGAAGGTCAAAATTAGGTGATCATATATGACAAAATTACAGGGAAAGTTATGAAAAAGTTTGAACAAAATGAAATACGTGGTGAAGCCGTACAGCCTGGTTCATGACATCATATATAATGATATATGTTAAATAATGCTATATGACAGGGATAAGCAACTACAATCCAAGTTCCCACCACCAGTTTGTGTAAATAAAGTTTTATTGGAACACTGCTATGTCCCAATCTGGACTTTTACAGAAAATATTTGTCAATTTCTGGTAATAAAATGATGCTGATACTATGAGTTCTTTTTGTCTCTCAGTGGGAAGGCAGCACGGCATCAAGCATCCTTTATATTTCCTTAGTGTTGACTTCAGTGACCCGCTCTGCATTCTGCACATGTTAAGCAATCTACACATTCTATGGTGTGCTTTTGCTGTCAATTTCCTATGACTTTAGTAAAAATAAATTATTACATAGGATGGTGCTATGATTTGAATATTTGTCTTCTCCAAAACTCATGTTGAAATTTAATCCCCAGTGTGGTAGCATTGAGAAGTGGGGACTTTAAGAAGGGATTGGGTCATGAGGGTGTTGCCCTTATGCATGGATTAATGCATTCATGAACTCATAGATTAATGTGTTAATGGTTAATGCATTATTAAGTGAGTGGGAATGGTGGCTTTATAAGATGAGGAAGAGAGATGTGAGCTAGCACACTCAGCTCCCTCATGATGTAATGCCCTACATTGCCTTGGGACTCTGCAGAGAGTTCTAGCTATCAAGAAGGCACTCATCAGAGGCCGTTCCTTGACCCCAGACTTCTCAGCCTCCATATCTGTAAGAAACAAATTCCTTTTCTTTATAAATTACCTAGGTTCAGGTATTCTGTAATAAGCAATGAAAAAATGGAGTAAGACAGATAGTTAAGGTGGACAAGGTATCTTCTAACATGGATGTTGTGAAGAGCTACTTACATATCTAAAATATGGTTCATAAGACACTTATCCTAGCACAGATCTTTTTGGTTTAGTTCAGTGATTCTCAAACTTGAACATACATCAGAATTTCTTGGTGGTCTGGTAAAAACATATAGTTGGGTCCACCCCCATATATATGATTCAATAGAGGCAGTGTAGGGCCTGAGAATTTGCATTGGTAACAATTTCCCAGTGATGTTGATGCTGGTGGTTCATGAATTACCTTTGGGGAGCCTCCCACCACATCTGGACCACACAGATTGATAGAATCGTAACCTCTACAGGGACCTAGACATATGTAATTTATTCATTTAAGTATATTTAGCTTCTATCACAGGGTGTGGCCTGTGTTTACTCAGCACTTAATGCATATCTGTCAAGCAGATGAATAAAAAGCCACTGTCTGCTTGGCTGCCAACCTGGTAGGTGAAAGACTTGGTCTGAAAGCTCTGCCTTTGGTTATGCCAATGACCATGAAAAAACATCTAGACACTTAAGAAAATCTACATGGAACTCCTTGTGGTATGCCCTGAAATACAGACTATAGAGGAAATATTTTAGTGACTCTGCAGGCTAAATGGTCTCTGTTGCACCTACTCAATTCTCCTACCATAGCAGAAGAGCCACCATAGACAATATGTAATGAATGGGCATGGTTGTGCTCAAAGCAGGCATTGAGCCTCATTGTCTGCTGACCTCTCTTTTAAACGAAACATTTTAAATGACTGCATGGTATAGATGGTACATACACAAACACATGTACCATCATTGCCCTTTAATACATTTTATTGTATTATAATATACATATAGAGAATTATATTTATTGTCTGTTGGCAGTTTGATGACTTTTTGTCAACTGAATATACCCATGTGACCAGCACCCAGGGTATACTTGCCTTTTGGTGGATTTGAATTGTTTCAAATTTGGGACTTTTACTAATGGTGGTATCATGAGCATAGTACCTGATATACTTTACTTTATTACTACACTTGCACATTGGTTGTATTAGTTTTCTGTTCCTTCTATAACAAATTACCACATACTTGGTGGCTTCAATAAGTACAAATTTATTATCTCACAGTTTTGCAACTCTGAAACCTGGGTTAAAGTCAAGGTGTTGTCAGGGCTGTGGTCTTTTCTGGAGGCTGTCAGGGAGAATCTGTTCCCATGCATTTTCCAGTTTCTAGAGGACACCAACATTCCATGGCTTATGGCTCCTTTTTCCAACTTCAAAGTCAACAACCTTGCATCTCTCTGCTCATCTGTCCGTAGTCACATCTCTCTGAACCACAGGAACAATTCTTTGATTTTAAGTACCCGTGAGATTGAATTGGACTTATTGGAGAATCCAAGATTATCTACCCTCGTCAAGATTCTTAATATAATCACACTTGCCTTTTGTTTCATAATGTATTTACAGGTTCTGAGGACTAAGGTGTGAATATTTGATGCGGGGTTGGATATCAGTCTGCATAGCACATTGGTTATATGAATTAATCGACAAGACTACTCTAGTTTGCGGGAAAGCTGAGTTTCAAGATTTTTGCCAAATTTGCTTTTTCAAATTTTTAGAGCAATAAAAGAACACAAAAGCATAATCAGTTAGCTAACATAGATCATCTATATAATAGGTACCCTTGTAATGAAAATATATATTAAGGTACCATTTACTCTTTCAGTGTAATGAAACAAAACCCAGCCTCCTCAGGTAAAGCGTAAGTTGTGTGCTATGTGGAGCTCTAACAGAAGACATTCTTTAAATTGCTGTCTATCTCTTACCAATGCACACTCTGTCAATAGCTCCTTTATGTCCTCTCCTTTCACTCAACAAACTCTTTTGCACTCTTTGTCTTCTCATCACACATCGTTTTTCATTTGATTGTTTGTTGGAGACTCATACACAGATGCTCTGTCTGGTCTCTAATGGGGCAAACACACACAGGACAGAAACACACAGCCTGGGTGTATTTTCTACCCTGAGATCACAAACCTGAGTATTCCATCTTTCTGAACATCTTCCCAAGGGATAATGCAAAGGAAAAAAGGGCAGAGTTTCTTGCGTGTAAGGAATAATTTTGAAAAGGCTCTGCAAGGGTCTTTAGAGAACTGTTGGTTAGAGACTCTTCAGCCAAGATCACGTAAATGGAAAGAGAATGCATGGAAGTGCATTCAGAGCATGTAGCCTGACCTTCTGGGGTAGTAAGGGGATGTGTAGGAGGGATGGGCATAGAAGGTTTAGCTGTTCAGTCTAAGACAAAGAAAATCCAAAGTCAGTGAGAAGAAGGGGAGAGAAGAGCTGTCTTTAAACATCTAATAAAGTATAACGTGGAAGAGGGCTTGTACTTGTTTTGGAGAATGCTAAAGTAGCAATTTTCAAACTTCAGTTGTTCATTTGCATCACTTGGGAAGATTCTGAATGCAGATTCCTAGTCTCTGTCTACTGAAGGTTCTGATTCAGCAGAAGGGGCAACATAAAGTTAAATTTTGAACAACATACCACAGTTGATACTGATATAGATATTTCAAAGATTTTTTAAAATATATATATTTATTTATTCATCAGATATTTGTTAAGCATTTTCACTATGCCAGGCATGTTACAAGAGTGAGGATATCTAACTGAAGAAGACATACTAGCTTCCTATCTTCAAGGGGCTTATATTCTAGAGGGAAAGGTAGACAATGAACAAATCCATTAAGAAAATGTATAATATGTCAGATAGTGATAAGTGATAAGAAAAAAGAAAAGAAAAAAACCGAAAAAGGAGTTAGGAAGTACTGGGGACAGGAGTGAAGCTGATTTTTAAACAGGTGAACTTAAAATAATTTTTTTGTTTGAGACAGTCTTACTTCGTCACTCAGGCTGGAGTACAGTGGTGTGATCTCAGTTCATTGCAGCCTCCACCTCCTAGACTCAAGCGATCCTCCCACCTCAGCACCTCAAGTAGCTGGGAACAGGTGTGTGCCATCATGCCTGGCTAATTGGTCTCACTCTGTTGCCCAGGCTGGTCTTGAACCTGAGCTCAAGCGATCTACCCATCTCAGCTTCTCAGTGTCAGAATTACAGGCATGAGCCACCATATCTGGCCATTTTTTTTTTTGAGACTAAATCTTGCTTTTTCAGTCTAGCTCGAGTGCAGCAGCATGATCATAGCTCATTGCAGCCTCAAACTCCTGGGCTCAAGGGATTCCCCTCTCATTCTTCCAAGGAACTGAGCGTACAGGCACATAACACCATGCTCGGGTAATTTTTAATCTTTTGTAGAAATGAGGTCTCACTATGTTGTCCAGCCTGGTCTTGAACTCCTGGGCTCAAGCAATGCTCTCACCTCAGCCTCTCAAAGCACTGGGATTATAGTCATAAGCCACTGCACCCAGTGAGGTAATTTAAATTAAAGAACCAAATGAAGGAAGGGAGAGAATAAGCCATGTGGTTTCTGGAGGAAGAGTGTCTACGCAGAGGGAATAGCAAACAAGTGCAAAATAATTTAGGGAGATGTATGCCTAAGGAGTGTGCTTAAATAGTAGTAAGATGCTAGTGTGACCTTGCAAATTGAGCTGGGAGGAGTTAGCTGAGACTGTCTGTGAGGTGAGATACTCTGTTTATTCAACAGGGACATGATGGAGGGCAGACTCCTTTGGAAAAGGAATTGATACATTTATTCCAAGAAGAAAGAACTTCAAGCCATCTTGGGAAGTTTGCATTCAAGTGTGTTTGTGTGTCTCTTGTAGGGAGAATTTAAATATCTGGTTGGTGGTTGAACTAAGCACTGGTTTTCAAATCTGGCTGTGCCTCATAATCACCTGGGGAGGTAGAGGTGGACATTTGCTGTAACAGAATTTTTTTTTTTTTTTGTCTTTGGCCAATTATCCCTCCATGATTTGAAGTTTTGATGGAACTGATAATGGAACTACCTCTCTTTCCATGGCCAAGAAATAGAGATGTAACACAAATCAGATTAGTCACATTCTTTCTATTGGAATTTAATTAAGTTAATCTTGACTAGAGTGACACATGCATGTATAACAGTAGGGGCCAATTCTTTTTTACTATGACCTGTGGAGAAGCCATTCTTTAAGTTTTGTTTCCCAGACTCCTGTAACTCAGTTCTTATTCTTCCCAGGGTCTGAATTTTAAGCATTTTCTTTCATTCTGTGAGCCACACTATAAACTTCCAAGATATTTATTTTCCTCTTCAACAGGCTAGAGTTTTTTTATTGCTCGCACCACAACAAAAAGACAGCTCTGATACAGAGATTCATAAAATACTTATTTCCAGGTATCACATTGATTCCATTGAATGAGGTATTCAGGGACAAAATTCTAAGATTCAGTATTTTGAATGGCTCTTTAGTTAATGCTGATTCAGTTCTGGTTCTGAAAAATGCAGGCTGGAAACTCTGGACTCGATGTTTCAGACATATCACTAACATGAACTGCTGTGCCTCCTGGCTGATTTGGAGAAGGGCTGTCCAACTCTGATGCTAATATATTCCTCTCATTCTCCTCCCCACCAGGTTCATTAACTAGTGAAAACTCAAGCCAAGTGAACAAACTGGACCTCTATGTTAAGAGCCATGTGTAGACAAGAGTCAAAGGAAGGAATGTTTGCAGGAGTCCCCACTCTACCAGGGTCTGGCTTTGGGAGGTTGGCTAACAACTTCCTGTAACTTCATTTACTTGTAGAGAGCACACTTTCCAATTGTGCCCTGGGAAACCCTAAGTTTTCTAAGAAAGGTACAAAGGGGCTATTATGGTATATACTTATTTACTTATTTATTTTCAGTTTGTTCTAGGTAGTCTGCTCCTGATGTGAGTACCACAAGGGTAGTGTCTTTGTCTGTTTTCTTTTGCTATAACAGAATAGCACAGATTGGGTAAATTATAAACAATGGAAGTTTAATTTGGTTCAAGGTTCTTGAGGCTGGGAAGTCCAAAAGCAAGGTCCTGGCATCTGATAAGAGTCATTCCATGGTGCAAGGTGGACTGAGCACACAAGACAGAGAGAGGAACCAGAGGCTGAACTTACTTTAAGAGATGGAACCCAATCTCTTATTAAGCCCCACCTCTTAACACTGTTGCATTGGAGATTAGGTTCCCAGCATGTGAATTTGGGGGAGCCACTTTCAAACCATAGCAGGCAGGGATCTTTTCAATTTTGTTTCCCTCTGTATTCTCAGTGTCTATAATAGTTTCTAGCTCTTAGGAAGCTTTCATTAAGTAGTTTTAGAGTGAATTAATTTTTAAAACATATCAGACTTTTAAGAGGCTTTTGCCAAGGATTCTGTTATTAAATATTATTTTGAAAGCCTCTCAACTACAGCAGTATTGTTCAAACCCAAGGCTACAGACAAGCTACATCAGAATTACCCAAGGAACTTAAGATGTAGTTTCCTGAGATGTTCCTGAAGGTGTTGTTTCCATGAACCTGGGAATTTGTATAGTGTGTTTATGATTATTACTATTATGATGGATGTTATTCCTGTAGTGATGGCTGTTTTGAATTTGCAAGGTTTAAATGCACTTGACTAGATGATTGCTAAAGTTTCTCCCTGCACTGACATCCTAACAAGATGGTTCTGGTGAGAAAAATAAGCTGAGACTTCACCTAAGTGGCCCGGAGATTCCTTCCTTTCAAAATCTGGCTCTTTTCACAAGGAGTTGCTATATTGCCTCAGAAGATTTTGCTGCTTTGCTTTAGGGATGGGGAAGAGAAATACTCTAAAATAATTTCAGTACTTTGGATTTTTTTTTTTAAAGGCAAGCAGAAGTGGGGGACTTCACATTCCTCTTGGGACTCTGGGATTTCTCCAGGATAGTAGAAGTTTTGTTTATTAAAACGTCTCAGGTGTGCTCTTCCTTTGTGGCAGGCAGTATGGATTAGGCAGCAAAGACAGCAGACAGATTTTCTGCTGCACAGAGCCTACAGTCTGGTGGCGGAGACAGATGGCAGATAAACAATGGCATAAATAAGGGTTTAAATTACTATCAAGACCAATTTCTTACTTGGGAAGATGACAGTTGAAAGGGGGGAATTAAGTATTTATTCTTAGTGTTTCTTGTATGAACTATATTTTAGAATAACCAAAAAGCCCAAGGTGATCAAGGAAAGTTTACTTTTGTTTGTGAAAGAATTCCTTTCTTTTTTTTTTTTTTTTTGAGACGGAGTTTCGCTCTTGTTACCCAGGCTGGAGTGCAATGGCGTGATCTCGGCTCACCGCAACCTCCGCTCCCTGGGTTCAGGCAATTCTCCTGCCTCAGCCTCCTGAGTAGCTGGGAGTACAGGCACGCGCCACCGTGCCCAGCTAATTATTTGTATTTTTAGTACAGACGAGGTTTCACCATGTTGACCAGGATGGTCTCGATCTCTTGACCTCGTGATCCACCCGCCTCGGCCTCCCAAAGTGCTGGGATTACAGGCGTGAGCCACCGCGCCCGGCCAAGAATTCTTAACAATAAAGGAGAAAGTAGTGATAGAATCCACAAATCACTATTTTATTTCCCTTAAATTAATAATGAATGCAGGCTACACTCATCAATGAGTGGAGCCGTTAAAAGGAAAGTTAGTAGGGAAGTTGGCAATGAAAGAATTAAGCTGTTACATTTCTACTGTTGCCTAGCATTTATTGTCTCCATATTCTGGAGGCTAGAAGTCCAATATCTGGCAGCGCTGTGCTCCCTCCAGGGATTTTAGGGGAGAATTTGTTTCTTGCCTCTACTAGATTCTTGACTGCTGCCCTGGTGTTTCTTGGCTTGTGGCTACATCACTGCAGTCTGTGTCTTCATCTTCCTAAGACCTCTGTGTTTCTGTTCCAAACTCCCTCTGCCTCTCTCCTATGAGAATATATATGATTGCACATACAGTTTAACAAGATATCTAGGGTAAATTCTTCTTCTTAAGATGCTTAAGTGAATCACATCTTTTGCCATATAAGGTAATATTCATAGAATTGATGATTGGGATGTGTTCACATCTTGTTGGGGGCCGCCATTCACTCCACCACATGTGTCTTCTGGTGTGATGCACCGTGAAGCACATAGCCTCATTTGCAATCTTTCCTTGACAGAAAAACTTTTCTGTGTTTAACAAAACCCCTAGAGCTTATAATCATTTATAGAAAATATTGGAGATTGAGGAATAAGTGAAAAAATCCAGGCATAGTGGCTAGCTCCTGTAATCCCAGGGCTTTAGGAGGCCAAAGCAGGAGGATCACTTGAGACAAGCCTGGGCAATCTAGCAAGACCCGATCTCTAAAAAAAAAAAAAAAAAAAAAAAAATTAAAATGCTGCCTAATTAAAAATGTAAAAAAAGATCAGTAAGTGAAATGACTTTCTAATTGGGTAAACACAAAATGTGGAATGTTCTACAAGACAACTGACTTTTTTTTTTTTTAACTAATCAGTGGCATGGAAAGCGAGCTCTTCTAGATTACAAGATTTAAAGACATAGCAACTAAGTTTTGTTGTGGACTCTATTTGAATACTAATTAGACAAAAGCAACTCTAAAAAGACATCTTTGAATCCATGGAGGTATATGATTTAGAACTGGGTTTGAGTTGGTACCTAGGAATTGGAATGAATTTGACTAGCAGTGACAGTGGCATTGCAGTTGTGTCAAGCACTTCTTGTGTCCTGTGTCACATCCTCAGTCCACATTTTCATCCCAGCTGTTGCAGCTCCCCCTAGTGTTGTGCAGGTAAAACCTGATAGCACCTCCCCTAAACCTTACCACACACCACTCTTTCTGCTCTGGGTGCCTCTGTTCCCCTATGGGACACCTGTGGGGATCATTCCAGCTACTCGGTCTCTTTCTGAAGCATTCCATTGCAAATCTGGGAGTGTAAGAGTTAATGCCCTGTGGGGTGATCCCTGACCATGGGGTAGGAGAACCAGTGGATAAATACTTCCCATTGTGGTCACTCAATAAATAACCTAAATTGCATTCTATGGCTCCTCTGAGAGTCCTCAGCAGAACCTAGTCCCAGTGTGTCCACGGAATTGGTTCTCTGAGAATGCATCCTTTCACTCTTCTCAGCCCCATGTTCCTTGGGATCACTTCCCAAAATAACAACTTGCATGCAAGCCGTTGTTTCAGACTCTACTTTTAGGGGGAACCCAGGCTGAGATAGTGGTTTAAAGGAAAAAAACTATCAGGCTGGGTGCAGTGGCTCATGCCTATAATCCCAAAACTTTAGGAGGCTGAGGCAGGTGGATCACTTGAGGTCAGGAGAGTTCGAGACAAGCCTGGCCAACATGGTGAAACCTAATCTCTTCTAAAAATACAAAAATTAGCTGGGAGTGGTGGCACATGCCTGTAATCCCAGCTGTTCCAGAGGCTGAGACAGGAGAATTGCTTGAACCCAGGAGGCAGAGGTTGCAGGGAGCTGAGATTGTGCCACTGCACTCCAGCCTGGGTAACAGAGGGAGTCTCTCAATAATAATAATAATAATAAATATCATATTTATTATTAAATGGCTGATCATTTTTAAGACATGAATATTGAAGTAATTAAATGTAAAATGACATGATGCCTGAGTTTTGCTTTAAGTATTTCACTAATATGGAAGAAAAAAGAAGAAAGAGCTAGATGAAACAAATGTAAATTTATGACAACTGTTGAATCTGAGTATTGAATACATGGGAGAATATTGTTGAGTACTTTATAATTTGTTATAACAAAACATTTAAAAGGTTCAAAGTATTACAAGGTCTGTGAAATAGAGAAACAGACTGCTCTGAAAATACATGCTAGAGGACCTAGTCTAGGTGGGAGATCAAAAAAGACTTTTCTGATGAAATGGCTTTTAAGCTGTGGCTTAAAGGACAAAATGGATTTTTCAGACCCTTTCTCCTAAGGCACTTAAGGTACCTTTGTGAATCTGGCTATAGTTTTAGAATTACTTCTGCATTCTTGCTTAGAACACATCCAGGGCTTTCCAGGTCTGGTTCTCTTCTTAGCACTTACTGCTTTTAAATGGCTCATTTCCCCTGTATCGAGTATCTGCTGTGGATGGCAAATCATTTTGCGTGAAATATATTCGTTCACCTGTAGACGCCTTACTGTATCTCCAGGTGACTTTTTGAAACCTGACTATTTCTTTTCTTTGTTGTAAATGATAGAGAGGAAATAGGAGGGCTATTTTAGGGTGGTCCAAAGTTGAACAAACTGCCTGGTA
The DNA here is from genome assembly GCF_030222135.1 of Aotus nancymaae. NCBI lineage: Eukaryota > Metazoa > Chordata > Mammalia > Primates > Aotidae > Aotus > Aotus nancymaae. Next base: position 1,825,084 of record NW_026988460.1, read on the forward strand.
AACATGACTGGATAACTACCTTCCTTGGCTATTTGTGACTCAAAATGCTTAGATCTATTTGGTGCCAGCAGATTCAAGCCAGGTCCTCTGTGCTGTCATTTTTGTGCTGTAAATGAAGCTGTGGGGAGAAACATTTCCCCTATTAGAACACATTCATCCTCTATGCCCAACAGACAAAAGAAGATTTCATAGATGCCTAGCTGACTGGGTTAAGAGAATGCATTTTGCCTATAATTTCAGTAAATAACCAGTCAAGTCATTCTTTTTAATTCGATTTGCTTTGTATTGCCTTATTTACAGCAGTTTTCTCCGTTGATATTGACATTTAACTCCCAATGCTTATTGATAAACTTACCTTTACTATCATGCAGTATTACTTTGCATATTTAACTTGCTTTGTGTATCACAAAGGGCTTTTATAACCATATCTCATTTAGCCCTCATAGTAACCTTGTGATGTTTTTTCTTTCTTTCCTTCCCTTTTTTCCTCTACTTTTTTCTTTCCTCCCTTTCTCCCATCCATCCTCTTTGCCTCCCCCTCTTTCTTCACTGCCTTGCCTTCTCTCCTCTTCCATTCCTTTGCTTTCTTTCCTTTCATTCCATCATTCATTATTCTTTCTCTCCCTCTCTCCTTCCTTTGCCACCTCCCTTCCTACCTTTCTTAATTGTAGCACATATTTTTTAAAGGTTAGCTTGCAAGTTTGATAGCTTGAGTTCAAATTCCCGTTGTGTCATTCCCTATCTGTATGACCTTAGGTAAGTTACTTGAGCTTTAAGCCTGAATTCGTCCACTGATAAAATGAACATAATAATAGTGCACTTTCACAATGCAGTAAGTACTTGTTTGTTTACTGGGCTCAGTCTCTGGCAGATGGAAAGCAATCAAAACTGTTTTCTGTTATTGTTATTCCCATTACTTATTACACAGATACAGAAATGACTGTGACCAATGTAATTAACATGCCCACACGGAGTTTATAATAGGCCTATCAAGGAAACAGGCATGCAGCTACTAAGTGGCAGAACCAGGGTTTCAATTTGGACCTCATTGTTTTCAAGGTAAGAGCCTTCTTTGCTATGCTGCTTAATGCTTTAGACAAAAAAGTATGAGTCAGTCAGGGTTCTTTTTTTTGTTGTTTTGTTTTTAGAAAGTAGTCCCAGGATTTGTTATAATTCTATGTTGGCTTTTTTTTTTTTTTTTTTTTTTTTTTAGACGGAGTCTCACTCTGTTGCCCAGGCTGGAGTGCAATGGTGTGATCTTGGCTCACTGCAACCTTCACATCCTGGGTTCAAGCAACTCTCTGCCTCAGCCTCCTGAGCAGCTGGGATTACAGGCACCAGCCACTACTCCTGACTAATTTTTGTATTTTCAATAGGATGGGGATTCACCATCTTGGCTAGACTGTTCTTGAACTCCTGAACTTGTGATCACCTGCCTTGGTTTCCCCAAGTACTGGGATTACAGGTGTGAGCCACTGCGCCCAGCCAATTCTATGTTGTTATTATAGCCATATCTATGTGTATCTAAAAAGAATTCCCTAATTACCAGGTATGCAGAACTTGTCTTGCCCTTCAGGTGTTTGATACCCAAGAAAGAATAATCGAGTCAGTTATGTTTTTGTAATTGAATATAATTTAACACCTGTCTTTGCTATCTGCCTATTGTCTGAAAAAAATTTGATTCAAAATAATGCTTTTGAATCTGTTTATTTAATATAAGGCTATATTCGAAAAATCCATAATTTCACATGATTGCTACTTGCTTGAGTGATAGGTGACTGCCTCATTCCTTCAACAGGAAAAGTGGATGAGACTATTTAGAATTAGAGAATATTCTGATACTTTCATAAATTATGGCAACCATGTAGCACGATTCTAGCCCAAACCTCTTGTTCAATAAAAGTGCTTCCACTGGCGGCGTCCTAATAACCTGTGGGTTGTGGGGTATGTGTCCCATTGCCATGTTCGCACTGTGGTTGCACTGTACAAATGAATATTTATACATGCAAATCACTATTTGCTTAAATTTTTATGCACTCACCAAGTATAACATAGGAGTTAAGAATGGGTAACTTATAGCTGCCAAAACCTCTGCTTTGCTGTTTGCTAGTTACATGAATTTTCTGAGCCTCAGTTTCTCATCTGTAAAATTAACAATGGGTAATGACTTCATGATGTTATTGCAAGGCATTAAGGAGAAGTGCACATAAAACATTTTGGATAGAGTTTGGTTTATAGGAAAAATTCATCATTATTATTCGTCTATTTCTTAAACATTTTTGAATACCTCATATATACTGGACAAAGGTCAAGTGCTGGAGATGCAAAGGTGAATAATACCCTGTTTAGTTACCTGCAGAGTTCACAAAAGATGGCATAAAAATATATTTTCAAGGCCGGGCACGGTGGCTCAAGCCTATAATCCCAGCACTTTGGAAGGCTGAGGCAGGTGGATCACGAGGTCAAGAGATCGAGACCATCCTGGTCAACATGGTGAAACCCCGTCTCTACTTAAAATACAAAAATTAGCTGGGGATGGTGGCGCATGCCTGTAGTCTCAGCTACTTGGGAGGCTGAGGCAGGAGAATTGCTTGAACCCAGGAGGCAGAGGTTGCAGTGAGCCGAGATCGCGCCATTGCACTCCAGCCTGGGTAACAAGAGCAAAACTCTGTCACACACACATACACACACACTATATATATATATATATATATATATATATATATATATATATACACACACACACACACATACATACATATATATATATATATTTTTTTTCAGATAGCAAGTCAGGATTATGGAAAAAAATGATCAGTGCTCAAAGTTTCCCAATTCACACAGTTGCAGCAATAGATGTCAAATATATAGTCTGACAAGGCATTTAATTTTGCCCTATGTATTTCGGTAACTGATTTCAGATCTGACAGTTTCCTTTGAGGTTCAGTGTCTGATGCTTCCATTTATTTCAAAGAATTGTCTTTCAAACAATACTCTATAAAAGTTGTATGTTAGAACATTATCAAGTAACCTAATGCAATTAGAGCTCAACTTTGCTGATGTGATCAATGTAAAACCTCTAGCCTTTGAATATAACACAGAATAATTAATAGTTAAACTCCACTGGATTTTTCAAATTAGATTCCATATTATTTTAGCTGAGTAGGAACTTTACAGAGCTTAGGGCACTCAGAAAATATAAGCAATTGAAAAAAGAGAACAGAAACTGACAGCCTTACCAAAAAGCAATCAAATTTGAAATTTAACAGAAACTTGGCAGTCACATATTGTTATGATACCACTTACTATCAAATCAATACTAGCCATAAACTGGGTTTGTTAATTATTACAGCCTCTTCATCCTGTGTGGAGGTCAAATGGGAAAAAAAAAAAAAAGATGATTATAAACAAAAGACTCAGAAGAGCGTATGCCAGCTTTGCTGAAAAATATTTGTTGGCTTCAGGGCATAGCAATGCACATCCTCCCAATTAACAGTGTCTTTCCTAGAAGAAGCCACATGTTCTAGTTTATTTGTTTGTAAATTAGAGAATATCGGGAAATTATCCTGTACTTTAAAGATCAAAACCAAAATGGCTTAACCAATCTGGGTTGATGGTTCAGTTTCTTTTTTTCTTTTTCTTTCTTTTAGAGACAGGTCTCATTCTGTCACCCAGGCTGGAGTGTACTGGTATGTTTATAGCTCACTGCAGCCTCCAACTCCTGAGCACAAATGATTCCGCCACTTCAGCCTCCTGAGTAGCTCAGACTACAGGCACAAGCTCCGATACTTTTATTTATTTATTTGTAGACATGGAGTCTCTCTTTGTTGCCAAGCTGGTATCCAACTCCTGGCCTTCAGCAATTTCTCCTAGCTTGGCCTCTCAAAATGCTGGGATTATAGGTATGGACCACAATGCCAGGCTTCAGTTTCTTCTAAATGAAAACACAGTTTAAGTGAAATACAACTTGAGAAATTTGAAGTCAGTTCGTCCGATAAGCCAAGTAATTTACAGAAATGATCCATCTGTGCAACAAAGAACAGATAACAAATTACACTGGATATTTTCTGTTTTCAGGATAAACAATCAGTGGATCTTTTCCCCAGTGCTGGTTTGCTTATCTCCTTGCTTCCTAACATCACCTTCGTTGCCTGAATCCTTTCCTCTATCTTCAGTGATCAATTTTTATCTTTTATCCAGCGAATCTGAGCAGTGTAGTGCCAATGTACATTTCCAGACTAATCTTCCAGCTATTCTCATTCCACTCATCCTGCTTTCTGGCTTTGTAGGGTTTTTGCTTTCCCTGATCACCTTTTACTGTGATCACACTTTGACATTATCACTCTCTGTTTTGCCTATTTTTGCTATGAAACAAAGTCTTACTCATTCTCCTCCAAGCCCCATTTCTAACGTTCCCTCCTCTATGAGGCCTTGGCTGCTGTCTGTCTACAGGTAACTCATCCCTTCACTATTCACATTATCCTACAATTCTTCATGTGGTTTGTGTCTGAACTCCATGAGGGACAGGACCTAATCTCATTCCCTTTTGTATTTCTGGGACCCAGCACAGGACGGACACAAAGTAGGCATTTTATAGATAATTGTTGGACACTGGGCTACTGTCTATGGTGGTTACTCTATTGCACAAAGACATGTAGCCAAGGGGCAGCGCAGTAAAGTCCAGCTCATGACCATATGTATCTTGGTTTAGGCCTGTTTCAGCCCTAAGGAGGAGTACCTGTTTTGTAATTTCTTTACCCAGGAGGGCCCCTTTATGCAATTTCCATAGGGACATAGTATGTGCTAATAACTGACCTTGTTGAATGGGTGTATAAAGAGACAAGTGAATGAAGTTCCCCATAATCCTCTACAGCTATTAATATTACAAAACAAACAGAAAAAGATGCAAAAGTAGCTTTTTCACAAGACTAAATCATCTAGTGCAGTTATCAAAACTATCAAATTTAGCAGGTAACTGCTCACCTCTATATGCTATTCAACTTCTGTTTGACTAATTCTGTGAATAATAAATCCTCACATTTGCATCTTAGGTTGGATAATTCTGTTGGCAGTGGCATCTGAATAGTATTATTTTGAATGCAAGCATTTTTTATGACTGATTTTTTATGTTGGGACTCTCCATCTCTTTCTGTCTTACACATTAGTGGCACCTCTTGGACATTCTGTAGGGATACTGAAATGTGTCTGCAAATATTTCATGGTATATTATGTAAGCATCTTTGTGCTCTGTTGTAAAAAAGGATGGTCCTAAGATCTTAATTATATGAGTTCTTATAATTTAAAAAAAATCAAAATTTCTAAGTGGAAGTCTGGCTGTTATAGTTGATTTTAAAGTATTTTTTCTAGAGTGTATTTCTTCTAGCATGTTGAAAATTCTAAATCTCATGGTGTAACACCTCCCCAGAAATTATCAGCAGACCAGAAGGTAATATGGAATATGATCTCATTCATTTACCCATTCATTCACTCATTCAGTTACTAAAAAATTATTTACATTTCTCTAGTGCTTAATATAATGCTTAACATATAGTAGACAATGAATATGTGTTGACTTAAATTTATTTATATATGCATTATTTCATTCTTTTATCAACATGTATGGGGCTGCTACCTCAGGCCATACATTATGTGATCAATGCAGGTACAGTTTCTTGGCCTGTGAGAGCATTACCCCAATCTCTGTCTTCTTGCCCACATGGTGTTCATCCTGAGTGTGTCTCTGGATCCAAACTGTATCTGCAGTTTCTGTATCTGCATTGATCACCAATATATTTCTAGGACTTAATACAATGCTTAAAATAATTGATATATTTTATAGTTTCCTATCTGAATGACAGTAGGCCCTTTGAGGCATTTAATGAGTGATTCTCAATCCTGGCTGCACATTAGAACCACCTAAGGTGCCTCTTAAAAATACCTACACCTGGCCCCTAACCCAGACCAATTAAATCAACATCAGTGAAGGTGAGACCCAGGGATAGCTATATTTTAAACCTCCCCAGGATATTGTGAGCTGCAGCCAACATTGAGAATGACGAGTGATTCAGTGCACTTTTTTATGCCACTAGTACATCACCGCTCTGGGTTGAATTCTGTCCCTCCCAGATTTATAGGTTGAAGTCCTAACCCCCAGCCCCTCAGAATGTGATTACCTTGTAGAAGTAATCGAGTTAAAATAGGACATTAGAAGGAGTTCTAAACTAATATGACCTATGTCCTTAAAAAAAAGGAGTTTGGATCCAGAGACACACATAGATTGAATGCCTTGTGAACACAAAGACAGAGACTGGGATGATGCTACCACAGGCCAAGGAATGCCAAGGCAAACCCCCAGAAGCCAGGAGAGAAGGACGGAACAGAGTTCTCCCTCGATGTTTTCAGAAGGAATCAACCCTTGCAATACACCTTTATTTCGGACTTGTAGCCTGCAGAATGATCAGAAATCTCTTTATTTTATTTTTTTTGTAGAGACAGAGTTTCACCACGTTGCCTAGGCAAGTCTTGAACTCTTGAGCTCAATCAACCTGCCGGCTTCAGCCTCCCAAAGTGCTGGAATTACAGGCGTGAGTCACTGTACCCTGCCAGTTTCTGTTTTTTAGGCCTCCCCCTTCGCTGTCTGCATGGTACTTTGTCATAGCAGCCCTAGTGAACAGTACAATCAGTGCCTTTATAAATGCATTTTTTAAAGGGCTAATCTTAAAATGTTCCGCTTCCTTCAGTCCTCATTTCTTTCTGAAAATGGGCCAGCTCCCGTCTCTGAGCCCAGCCCAAGACGCTATCTCTCTGCTTCTTCCAAGGTGAGCTTATCTTTACTAAGAGTCAGAGTGTTGAAACATACGTGACCAGCCCACCTGGAGCCAGAGACTTACAGGCTGACTCTGTGATGAATAATCAATGTGCGATAATTCCACTTGCCAAGCAAAGCTCGGCGTCGACAGTGGCTGCTTCTGGGAGATCGATAAAGTACTTGAAGACACTTGTTTCAGTGGCTCTTTAAATTCCGCATCATCATTTGATTTGCTCTGATAACATTCAAGTCTTGCCTCTTTAAGTTATTGTTTTAGCAAATTCAATTTACAATTACTTTCAATATGAAAAGCTTAAGAGATTCAGTTTAATGCCTTATTAGCTGTAAAATCAACTGCCGTTTCCACCAAGCGGTGTGAGGAGCAGTGAAAAGACTTCGGTTCTTGGCCAAGCTTTCCCTCTGAGCTTCTTACCAGCGATAGCTTATTCAGTTGTGGAGCTATCCTCAAAATACCTGCTTTCCAAACTCCTAGTCATTGGACCCAAATTCAAATTACATTTAGGGATTTCTGGGGTAAAAATAAGCTACTTTAAAGACAGATTGCTCTCATCGGTGAATTTTTGCTTATCAGATGTGACCCATGAAACAGGCACCTTTGACTAAAAAATTATTTACATACACGTATGTTTCAACTTGCCATGATGCAGATTTTATTTTTAAATTGTGGGACTAAATGCCCATTACAGAAAGTCAGCCTGATTAGAGTGGGGGTTTTGGGGAGAGAGAGTTTATTACTGTACTGTTTGAATCATTTATAATAATGTACTTTTGTGTCTCTGGATAACTACATATTAGTAGTGAAGAAAAACTTCACTGCATGAAACATAAAAGACCTTCTTACTATGTTGTGCAAAGTCCTGTAAGATCCCTCCAGCACCTGCTGCTTGGACCTCCTCTTCAGTCACTCACTCTAGTTCATTGTCCTCCTGCTCACGTCCTTGCTTCCCCTACGTGTAGAAGCCTGATGACACATCATGGCCTTTGTATCTACGGATAGAATGCTGTTCCCTCACGTTTTTGCCTGGCTGTCATTTCTTCTGATTAAATGTCACCAAACTAGTAAAGCCTTCTTTAGTCATCTTCTCCCTCCCTGTCCACCTCAGTCACACTCTGTTCCTTCATCTTGTTTTGTTTTTATTACAGGATTCATGTCTTTGTGCATGAAATTGTTATTCATTTGTCTGTTTTCTAATTGTCAATCTCGCCCCTCTCTGCCCTCAGATGTGAGAAAGTAAACCTTGCGGGAGAAGGGACCTTGGTCAATGTTCACCTCTGCTTTTTCAGTGCCAATTGATGGGCACAGTCTTGGCATTGAATGAATAGTTGTGGGTGAATAAATGACAGAAACAGTGCTTTACTTAGTACTGCATAACAGACTACCTGCAAACTAAGTAGCTAAAAACAAAAACTATTTCTACTTTGCCTGGATTTCGTAGGTGGCAGGCAGTTCTGCTTTCTGGCCTGGGTGGGCTCAGTTGGGACAATTAGGATGCCTGGCTTCTCTATCTAAATATTCTTTCATGCTAGGCTAGGCTTTTTCAGGCATGGTGGTCTCAGGGTTTACGAACATGAGAGCTGACCAGGTGCGGTGGCTCATGCCTGTAATCCCAGCACTTTGGGAGGATGATGTGGGTGGATCACCTGAGGTCGGAAGTTTGAGACCAGCCTGACCAACATGGTGAAACTCTATCTCTACTATAAATACAAAATTATCCAGGCATGGTGGTGCATGGCTGTAATGCCAGCAACTCAGGAGGCTGAGGCAGGAGAATCATTTGAACCTGGGAGGCAGAGGTTGGGAGGCTGAGGTGAGCCGAGATCGCAGCACTGCACTCCAGCCTGGGCAACAAGAGTGAAATGCCATCTCAAAAAAAAAAAAAAAAAAAAAAAGAACATGAGAGCAGCGGAAGTTGCCAGCATCCAGCATCTTAAGAAGGCCTAGGCTTTGGAACATACACAAAGTCACTTTTCCCAGATTCTGTTGATCAAAGGAAGCTGTAAGACCAGACCAAATTCAAGCACGTAGAGCAATAATATTTGGCCTCTTGAGAGTGGTGGCAATGGAGCATGGGGCCAGGGATGGGATTCATTAGGGGTTATTATTATATAGTGATCTACCCCAAGCCCCAAGTGATATATATTTGTGTAAAAGCTCATTCCGACCTGTTTATGAGTGTCAGGTTTTAGAACATAAGATTCATATCATATATTCATATCCCAGACATTTGCATTTGTGCTGCCTGTCATAGTACCCTGCACACTATAAACAATAAATGCCTTCTTGCTTTTGGTGTTGATACTGTACTTATATTGCTATATAAATTTTTATGTTTACACACACATCAGTGGATGTGCAGGGATTCTCCAAAGGCCTTAGTACGTCATTTCAAGAAAATGGGAATGAATTCTGGAATAAATTATATTGATTTTAATTCAGACATTTAAATTTGTTTTGTCTATTGCTTTTGCAGTTGAAGAATTGATCTCAAGGCAGACAGAGAAAAAATAAATTGGTTTTATTGAATTCACAGTGACCTGATAAAAAAAAATAGTTGTTACAAGAAAAATGATCTTACTTTCTATTTTGTTACAGATTTTTTCCCTTCAAAAATTTATTGGTTTAATACAGTAAGTGAAGAAGACCATGAATTTTATTTAGCATTGTGCAGAATGGTTTGGGGGCAGTTAGAAAACACATATCTTGGACTGTTTCTTACTTAGATGATTATAAAGCTTATTTTGATCAAGAAGGCATCTCTCACTGTTTGATGCTTTTATACTGAACAAACAACAGTCCAAAGGTCTATAAGACAGTTCACACTGGTACGGATTTAGATCGTGATTTCCTGAAAAACAAGTTGAAATGTTAGTTACTATTCAAATATTTTCTTAAAACAAATGAAGCATTCGAGTTTCACTTAGAAAATTACCAGACTACACAAGGGAATAGAGAAGAAAGCAAAAATCACCTGATGTCTTTAAACTTCATCTTGAATGTTTACAATTCAGAAATAACATTCAATGTTCAATTACAATGTGAATTTCTCTGTTTGTACACAGGAGATGAATAGATTGGGTATGCTTTTTGATAATTCTTTCACTATCCAAACTGCTGCTACTTACTACCTGAAATTAGGAACCAAATAGATTTGGGATAACAAAGACTCCCTTGTTATCTGAACTTACTGTGCAAACTCCCGATAACTGAGAATGGATTTGGACAAGAAGAGGTACCTGGGTATAGGTTATCTGTGCTCTTAAATGACATTGGTAACCCTTTGATCCCATTGTCTATACTGTTTGTAAGTTACTCTCCTCACTTAAAAATGTATTGTGAAAGGAAGACTGCAGCTGGGGAGCATAGTTTGTCAGTCTCTCTAAATTCCCGCATAAAATCAGAGCAACTAGACAGCAAAACCCTCACACAATGTTGAATACAAAACCTCGTCACAAGGTCTCTTTACAAACTCCACATCCTCTCCATGGGGTGAAATGTGTGTAAACAAGTAATAAACATGGTGTGATAAATGTTCTATTCTGCACTCCACTGAGATAAGGTCAGGGTTTAGGGACTTCCTTAAAGACTTCTCGGAGCTTTGAAGAATATTTACAAAGAAAAATGACATAGTAGTCACTTAGGGGGCAACTTTCACACATTCAGTATTGCCCACATGCTTCGTATGTTTAGTTTACTCATTCAAACATCTTTTCACTTGTCAAACTTGGTTTGCATGGTCAGTATAACACTAGTTGTGCATATCTGGTGTGAAGCGTTAAGACTTGCTTTTTACTTTTGTAAGATCAATTGTGGATCTTTTAGGATTATGGGTGATCTTGCAGATACATCAAGGTGGATATAAAGTCTACTGAATCTAATCCTTAGTTAAAGTTGGTTTCATTCTTTGTCTACTCAACTCTGACTTTACTTTTAAACAATGTTTTTCAACCAAGGGCACCATACACACAAATAATTGCAAGTTTTAAATATTATTCGATGTTTAGGTGAAAAGGTAGATTAGACAATGGTTAAACCCATTACTCTTATCTTTGGCCCTTCATATACTTTATCTTATGTGAGCTAAAGAGACTACTAACTAGTTACAAAAGCTTGTATTATTTCTTTATAATACAAGTAAGTCATGTTAATTTCAGAAAAAGATATAGAATACATACTAAGAATGAGACAAAAGATTACCCAGGTTTCCAAATTGTTGTTGTTATTGTTGTTTTTTTAGAAATTGGTCTCACTCTATTCCCTCGCTGGAGTGCAGTGGCATCCTCTTAGTCCCTGAAACCTTGAACTCCTGGGCTCAATTGATCCTCTCACCTCAGCCTCCCAAAGCGTTGAGATTGCACGCCTGGCCTCATTTTCCACTTTTTGATAATGATTACTATTAATGTTTTAGTATTTATGTTCTTCCAGAGTTTTTAATGCAAATATATTGTTTTACCAAAATGAGATAATAATTTATACTGTTTTTTAACCTGACTTTTTCTTTTTAAAATTTCAATAAATAATGCTATGCAGCTTTTTTTAAAAAATGGTTTCACAGTATTTTATTGTATGAATATACCATAATAAATTAACCAATTACTTATTGTTAAATGTTCTGATTGTTCCCAAAATATTAAAGTTTTTTGCTTTCAAGGTTGCAGTGAGCCGAGATTGCACCATTGCTTTCCAGCCTGGGCAACAAGAGCAAGACTCCGCCTCACCAAAAAAAAAAAAATCTGTAATAAAAAGCTGCACATTTATTTTGGTGAATTCATCCAATTGCTTAGCTAAGGATAAGTAGCAGACAGGAAATTTATGGGAAAAAACATGCATTTTAATGTTTTCAATCAGATTACCAAAGGCCCTTCAAACTGTACCATTTTATTTCTTACTAGTAGTATGTTATGGTGTCCTTTTATTCACACCTTTACAAGTAATTTTTTTAATTGTTATTTTAATGTTCATTTGCTTAACTATTATTAAGGTTGAACATTTTTGTTAGTTTATATTTATTGTATACTAGTAAACTAAAGGAGAAGTTCATAGTAAATGAAATGAAAATCACTTAATTAAATTAAGCCAAGGAGAGCTTATTGACTGGTCCCTCTCCCAGTGATTTAGTATATAAATAGAAGGCTTTTAAAATAAACTTTGGTTTACTTATGTTGAAATAATATGCTACTTTGGAAAAAGAATTCAGTAGCCCCTATGTACTGAAAAACAAAACAATGTTTGAGGCACATTGTCAAGTGTCTCAATACTTAACATAAAAAAACACAAGGTACAACTTAAAAAGTGTTTTTAAAACGAAATTTGTTTATATATTTGAAAAGTTAATTTTATTATATATTTTATGTACTTATCGAAGTGAAAAATGTGCAAAAGGCTATCTGTGACAACTCCCTCTCACCTCTACCCTAGTCATTTCCTTCTCTTCCCTGCAGGGTATCAGATTTTGAGGTTTAAAAAAAATTATTTTGGTGTTATTTCATGCATTTTTAATAAAAATTGATTCATACAATACACAGTGTTCTGATGCTTGCTTTTTTCATTTGACAGTATAACTTTCAGACCTTGCCACATAAAGATTTCCTGACTTGTCTTTTATGGCCCCAAAACGTTCTACTATATGGATGCAACATTTACTAGTCTCCCAGCAATGGGCATTACAATTTTCTCTGATCTTTGGCTAATACTAAAAAAGAATGCTGAGATTGACACACACACACACACGCACACACACACACACACACACGTATACATATATAATTTGAAAGTGGATTTTAAAAAATGTCTGAAAGCTTCAACAACAAACAAGGGCCACCTCCATGGGAGTGGGGAAACTGGGTGTACCAGGTAAGAATTGACTGTTTATTTAATGCACTGTTTTGATTGTCTAAATTTTTTTCTTGAGATTTTAGTAGTTTGAATTTTTTGAAAATGCTTTTTTTTTTTTTCTTGAGACAGAGTCTCACTCTGTTGCCCAAGCTGGAGTGCAGTGGCATGATCCTGGCTGACTGCAACCTCTGCCTCCTGGGTTCAAGGGATTCTCCTGCCTATGCCTCCTGAGTAGCTGGGACTACAGAAATGTATCACCACACCTGGCTAATTTTTGTATTTTTACTAGAGATGGAGTTTCACCATGTTGGCCAGGCTGGTCTCAAACTCCTGACCTCAGGTGATCCACCTGCCTTGGCCTCCCAAAGTGCTAGGGTTACAGATGTGAGCCATCACATGCAGCCTGAATTTTAAAATTATAAACTAGTACAGCCATTATGGAAAAACAGTATGGAGTTTCCTCAAAGAATTAAAAATAGATTTACCTTATGATCCAGCAATCTCACTACTTGGTATATAAACAAAGGAAATGAAATCAGCATGTCAAAGAGATATCTATACTCAGATGTTCACTGCTGCACTATTCACAATAGCCAAGATATGGAATCACCCAAGTGTGAATCAATAGATGAATGGATAAAGAAAACATGTACAAAATGGAATACTATTCAGTCTTAAAAAGAAGGAAATCCTGTCGTTTGTGACAACATGAATGAACCTGGAGGCCATCATATTAAGTAAAATAAGTCAAGCACAGAAAGACAAATACTGCATAATCTCACTCATGTGTGGAATCCAAACAGTCGACCTCATAGAAGTAGAGATTAAAATAGTAGTTACCAGGGGCCATGGGAGTGGGTAAGGATATGTTAGTCCAAAGACACAAACTTTTAGTTAGACAGGAGGAGTGAGTTCAAGTGGTTTATTGTACTCACTAAAAGAATAGATTTTAACTGTTCTCACCACAAAGAATTATAAGTATTTGAGGTAATGCATGTGTTAATTAGCTCAATTTAGCCATTCTACAATGTATACGTATTTCAAACATCGTATTGTACACAATAAATATACACAATTTTTGTTAACTAAAATTTAAAAAAATCAATAGATTGAAAAATTAGTGTTTTAGATTCAGAATTATGATGTGGACAGATACATACCTTTGGGAAGTTGGCACTGGAAATAATTTTGGTGGAACATTGCCCACTGCTAAAACCAGTTTTTCCTGCTTTGGAAAATTGTATCTAAAACTACAGGTGCATGCCACCATGCCCCTGATTTTTCTTTTGAATGCTTGATCATCTATGGACAAACATTTCTTCATTTCCCATGAGTAATTGTATGGGTGCTATTTTAAAATGGTGGTGGTGCTGGTGGTGATGCAGATGAATATGTTAGGTCTTTGAGAAAAGAAGAGTTTTTGCCCTTTAGATTCTAAATCCTAAAAGGAGTAAAGCTGAGAACTTGATTCTGTTTTTTTGACTGCAAAATTCCTCAGCTGAAAGCCAAGATGACTGAAAGCTGACGGGCAAGGAGTTCCATAGCTGAAGGAATTATATACATGTAGAAATTTAATATCTCTCTAACACACTGTCTAGAGGCATATTTGTAAGTCCACAAATAATCCTTTCCTGTGAAAATAAAGATTAATATGTTTAAAATAATTTATCTCACTATATGTTGACATCAGACTTTTTACTGGATCTTAATATTTCACATTGTAATGCCTGATCAGGTTGAATATTGAACATTAGCGAGTGTAGAAACATTTATGAAAAATGACATAATTTATTTTGTGAAACCAATTCCAAATACATGAAAACATGGGGTTTGAATTAATTCATCAAGAATATCAATAAGGTGATAAAGCAGAGGCATTTTCATTTCAATCATAATCTTTAAGCTATAGTCACAGAAAAATTACTTATTAAAGCAGCCATATGTGTGATTAATGGGTTGGTAGTGGTACTAATTACTCATTAGAATGCAAGGACTAAAATACCCTAGGACTTGAAAAAACGTAATGATTTTTTATTCGAAGGGTTGGCTGGGTCCCAAAGTCTCAATGGGTTTGTATTTTGAGCTATAAGAACATGATTTTGATCCAAATTGAAAGAGAAATTATTTTAGGAAGATTTTACTTGGTACTAACATAGTGAAACCCTTCTTTTTCATATGCTTATTTAATCAAAAGTTCCCACTTTGAGATCAATAACTAGGTTACTATTTGCCTATATACATTTTAAAAGTTAAGATGTTGGAGTTCTGTAGCCGAAGGAATTATATACAACTACTTCAGGATATATATGCTTTTCTTTTCTTTTTTTTTTTTTTTTTTTTTTTTTTTTTGTGATCATAGCTCACTGCACCTCTGACTCTTGGGCTCAAGCGATTCTCCCAGCTCTGCCTCTGAAGCAGCTAGGACTACAGGTGCATGCCACCACACCCCTGTTTTTTCTTTTGAATGTTTGGTCATCTACAGACAAACATTTCTTCATTTCCCCTGAGTAATTGTGTGGGTGCTGTTTTACAATGGTGGCCTATGTGACTGTTTAAATAATAACCAAATTTAAAAATTCATAAATTCAATTGAGCATCAAATTAGCAGCATTAATCATTATTAGA
Source organism: Aotus nancymaae (assembly GCF_030222135.1). Taxonomy (NCBI): domain Eukaryota; kingdom Metazoa; phylum Chordata; class Mammalia; order Primates; family Aotidae; genus Aotus; species Aotus nancymaae. Next base: position 1,840,371 of record NW_026988460.1, read on the forward strand.
AGATAAATAGTGCATGTAAGGATGACTTTCTTGGATTTTAAAAATATTTTCTCCATCATTACCACTGAGCACTGCAGCTTGGAGTGAGGATAGAGATTAGGTAGAAGAAAATCTGCTATTCAGTAAAGACGTGTCTTCTGAAACAAATACTAAAAATAAGAGACAACTTAAAGGAAGTCAGATTATTTTATGTTTTGGATATCACAGTCATGTTAAAATTCCAAGTATCAACTATAATTTTCACATGAGTAACACCCCACAAAAAACCCCACCCCACAAAATACTTTCATTTTAATTAAGTGCCATAGAGATTTGGTATGAATCACAGTAGTGTTTGCTTTTGACACTGGAGACAGAAAAGACAGCTCAATGCTTTATTTTTCATCAAAAAATAAAAAAGTTAAGGATTCTAAATATATCAAAGAATAATAGCTTAAACATATTGAAACACCAAGATAATATTTTGAGATGTGAGAGAATATTATCTTGTGAGTGGTGAATCTGGGGAAGGAAGCGCCATCACCAACATGCAAGTAAGAAATAGCAGAACGATATGAAACAACTATAGGCATTAACTTGGATGCTTTGCTACCCATAAATCTCATTAAATGTATACTTTTAAATAAGATTATTTAACATAACAGTTGAATGTGTAGCAAGCCACAGTTCATTCTCTCAAATAGGCGCCTTATAATTTTATGTATCTATTTTATTTTATTTTTATATTGGTGCAGTTTGACTAAAATAATGTGTCATTCTATAGAGACAGTGGGTCAATATTTCATAATCCTTCTTACACAAGATTGTCAACTCTTGACCTCTCAAAAAAACCCCGTAAAACATTTATTGGTTATGCAAAATTAAATTTGTTAAACCTACTATGGTAACAGAGAACACACCTTACCAAAGTCTTGGTAGCATATGAAAATAAGAAATTAGGTGAGGACATTTATAGGTTTTTAGAGTGTGAGCTGTGCAATTTGAAGGTGAATCTTGCCAGAGGAGAAACTGGATGTAATGGGGCAGAATCCATGACAGAGGAGGCCTGGATGGGTGGGCACTGTGAGAAGAAGGTGGGAAAGCAGTCATAGTGAACAAGAGGTTAGTCTCGCTAAGTAAGCAGTCTTCGTTTACGCTCTTACCTTCCAGGAGCAAGCCTCTAAGTTATTTTTGTTTTCTTTTGTAGTATTGTTTAACATAGGGAAAGTATGCCCTATCCCAGAATTGTTTAACTTGGGGTCAGGAAAGGATGTTGGTTTCAGTGTTCCTTAACATAGTGAGAAGGAATTATGTTGATGCCAGTCAGCCTGAAAGGTGCCCCCCAGAGAACTCTGCCTGTTAGTATTCATGGTCTTATGTATTCCTCTCCCTTTGAGTGTGGGCTGAGCTTACTGGCTTCTCATGAATAGAATAGGAACAACAACAAAAAAAGATAGGCTGTAGCTTCTGAGATGAGGTTACAAAAATTCAGGACTTCTGCTTTGCTGCTCCCTCCCTCTCCCTCCTGCAACACTTGCTCTGGGGGAAACAGGCTGTGAGTAGCCCCATGGAGAAGTCCACGTGGCAAGAAACTGTCTCCAGCCAACAGATATCAAGAACACGCGGCCTGTCAACTACCATGTGAGAGAGCTTGGTCACAGATCCTTCCCCAGTCAAGGGGTGAGATGATTGAAGCCAAGCAAGAGACAGAGAGAGAGACCCGGATGAGCCGTGCCTGAATTCTTGAGTCTTAGAAACTGTGCGATGTCCGATTGAGAAAAATGACGAGACAAGTCTCGTTCATTTTAGGAGGTTTATTTGCCAAAGTTAAGGGCGTACATTTAGGAGACAGGTCTACGCCTTTCTCCAAAGATGATTTTGAGGGCTCCAAATAGTTTTCATGTAAGAGGAGGGTAGGGAAAAATAGGCATTCATGCCTTTTTCTGGCTCAGTGAATCTGCATTTTTTACATAAGATGACACAGACAAATGGGGCAGAGGGAAAATGCAGGGAATCTGCATTTTTAAATAAGATAATAAATGGGACAGGGGAACAATCAGATATGCATTTGTGTTAGGTGGGCAGGGAGTGACTGCACCTGTAAAGACAAGCTATCAATTTATATTGCCATGGTGAAATTTTAACAGAAACACTTTGGGGTAAAGATCCTGGAGCTCACTAAGAATTTCCTTGTGAACAAAATCTGGGGGAGGCAGGTGCCTTTTTTTTTTTTTTTTTTTTTTTTTTTTTTTTTTTTAATCTTGTAGCCATCTTATTTAGGAACCAAAAAAGTGGAAGGCAGGTTGGCATGACCAAGTTCCCAGCTTAACTTTTTCCTTTGGCTTCATGAGTTTGGGATCCCAAGATTTAATTTCCTTTCACAGCGATAATAGTACTTGCTATTTTAATTTACTATGTTTCTGGATAATTTGTTATGCAGCAATAGATAACTAATGCATGTTGATATCATGTTTTCAGGATGCATAAATATACTTTCTACTGAATTTTTTACTTATTTCAGAATAAGCAGATTTATTGTCCAAAATACTGATTAATTTACTAATTTTGCATTAAAACTTGAGAGACATGCATCATATATTATGTTTTTAATGAACATTTCTTTATTCTGCTCTATAGAAACTGGCCAAATTTGAAGCAGATAGTGACTACTCTGTGGAGAGACAGCTGAAAGGAATGATGTGGGATTAATGCTTTCCGGAGGCACACACTGGATTAGGACCTTGGAAAGAGCTACTCTCTAACCTAAGGAGCATTTCTCTGCAGTTTTGTCTCTTTGGCACATGGTAGGCCTGAAGTCTACTTGAGAAGAACAGATATAAACCCAGCATCTGGGTCAGACACAGGGTTTCCCAACCTTGACCTCAAAGGAGGATTTCTGGACTCTGTGTTGCAGTGAGTCCTGACTCTCCTGACTGCCTGTGGTTGCTCTTCCTACCACTCAATATCTGCTGCTTAAAAGAACAGTTTTCTTCTCCCATCACCAACCCAGGGAAATTCAATTCTTGGGAGGCAAACACAATTTCAATACTTTATCATTATTTACATTTAAAAGAAAGACACATCAAAGGTGTTCTGAAAAATTTTAAAGGGGATATATGGTTACTAATTGGGGCTAGAAAAACTGGAGTGCACACTCAGAGAAACACAGCTTCCTTACTTGTGGGACTAATTGTGAATGGACAGGTGCCAACATTGTCCTGGAAAATTTCAAGATACCGAGTTTCTCTGAGCCACTGTTAACAAGCTAATGAATTCAACTGTTTCTGGTGGGAGTGAGAAAGAGATAGGAAGAGCCAAAATACTTCTGGGTTCTGCATGTTTCCCAGTTGGCTTTGGCCTTAGATTTGGATTCGCATAGAGCAGTAGCTAAATTCCATTTCTTCCATATATTCAACTTATTTTGGGCCATACAAATCTACTTCGATTGTCTGTTTCATGGTTACTGAATTTTACAAGCTCTTCCCCATCGCTGTTTTTCTTTTCTGGTCTACCAACTTTTGTGTCCATTAGCTACTCATCTGCCCCCTGGCCCCAATTTTGCAACATCTCTGAACATGTTGAACAGGCAAAATTTGCTTATTTCTCTATAGATAAATATGCATAGAGTGGGTGCTGTGCAAATAACTTTGCCATGGATTAGCCCATCTGCCCCCACCATAGCCACATCCTTCCAGATAGACTCATCTCACTGTCGTTCCTGGTAAGCTGTGTGGCCTTGGTTTTTCTACTCTCTGAGCCTTATTTCTCTTATCTGCAGTTTCTTCTGCCAACTTGAAAGCTTAATGAATCCACAATTCACACTGAAATTCTTTCCAAGTCATTGCTAAAGTCCTTATTTATCAAAGGCAATAGTTTTCTCTCCCTGTTTATATTTTCTAATTTTTAATAGTCCTTACTCACAACTGGGTCTTGCATCTATTCACGTAGGCTGTTGCTAAGTCTGCTGCGAAATTGGCTTCAGAAAAGCTTCAGGGGCCCCAAAGGTCTGCATTCCCATATTGTCTGTTTGTAGCTGAAGCATCAAAGGCCTCTGTCTGAATCATTAGATAGGAAAGATAGTGAGCCTTTATTAGCCTACAGCCTGGTGTAGATGACTTTCCCGGGTAATCCAGAAAATCTAACCAATTTTCTGGGAAGCCGGATTCAAAAATGAGGGGATTCAAGGGGGCAGAGTGTACTTAGAACCTTAGATGTGGAATAGGTAGAGCATTGTGAATGAAGGTTGGTAGTGGAAGGCACCCAGGTAAGCCAGCGTTTTAATCAAAAGGCCACACAATATTGCAGTGGGTCCCAAATGAACTGTATATTGAAATCACCTGGGAATCTTTTAAACACTACTGAAACTTGCTTCTATTCCAGACATTCTGATTTAATTTTCTCAAGTGTGACCTGGCATAAAGATTTTAAAAAATCATCAGTTCTAATGTGAAGTGAAATTTGAGAACAATTGAAGTAATGGTTAAAGCCTTGCACTTTTAATCTAGACAGATCTTAGTTTCAATCATAGGTTTACCACTAGACCACATGACTTGGGGCAGGTTATTTGACCCCTCTAAGCTCCAGGTCTTTTTGCAAATTGGAGATAATTAACAGTACTGGCACTTAGGGTTATAATTAATACTAAACCTATGCTTAGCAAAGTGCCTAGCACACAGTAAGTACTCAGAAAACACTAGCTAATGTTATTTAATACTCTTCCCAGAGGTTCAATGTTAGAAGGCATGACAGTGGTCAAAGACACCATGGGGTGGAGAAAAACAAAGCTTCTCATTAGCCCTGCCTCTAGCAATCAGGCAGTGGGAATAATAGAGAAAACTTCTGTGTGAGTGAGAGACAGAGGGAGAGAGATTGAGAGAGGGAGAGAGGGAGAGAGCGAGAGAGAGTGTGTGTGTGTGTGTGTGTGTGTGTCTGTGTGTGTGTGTGTGTGTTTTACTCCCCAGGGATTCTGCCTTGCAGGATCTCATCAATCAACCCATTTGACCTATTACCATTTTGTGTAATTTTGAGGTTTCTGTCAAAGGAACAGGTTTGTCATGGTTGTTCTAATTATGGAGAAATCATGTGTAATATATATTACACATGTATTTTTATGGCAGGTAATTTAGGAAACAGGCTTAGTTTCTAATAATTTAACAAAGGAAGATGGGGGTGGTCTTAAGCTTAATTGGAACCATTTTAAGTTCATGTTGGACTGAAGACTTATGGATTCAGATGTTTCAAATCTGTGCTGAAAACAGCTGAGAATATACTCAGAACCTTCAGGATTTAATTCACACATAGATATGCATATTTTAGATTCACATTATACTTCATTTCATTTTAAGAGTTAAGCATAATTTTGCAGATATTCCTATTGTTAGCAGATGGCTGCATTCACACTAATAAGCAGAATTTTTAAATGTAATTTTTATTTTGAGGTAATTGTGATGATGTCAAAACACAGATTCATATGGAGTTGGAAGAAATATCACATACCCTTTACCTAGCTCCCCCAGTGGTAATATATCACAAAACTATATAGTACAATAGCACAACCAGGATGTGGATGCTGATCCAGTCAAAGACATTTCTATCACTTCAGTGTTCTTCATCTTGGCCTTTCATAGCCATGCCAACCTTCCTTCTGCCCCATAAATGGAATCATTTAGTAACTAACCTTTTGTGATGGACTTTTACCATCATGCATAATTTGGTATCCAGGTAATACTAGCTTCATAAAATGAATTGGGACATATTCTCTCCTCTTCTATTTTCTGGAAGAGATTTTGTATAGACTCAGTGTAAATTCTTTAAACGTATGGTAGAATTCTCTAATGTAATGCTCTAGACCTCGAGATTTTCATTTCCTGAGCATCTTTTCATGTACATATTGTTTATTTGCATGTATCTTTGGATAAATTTCTATTTAGCACTTTTGCCTATTTTTAAATTAGCATTGTCTTTATATTATTAATTTATAAGAGTTCTTTATATACTCTGGATATTAGACCTTTATCATATATATGATTTGCAAACATTTTCTTCCATTCTGTGGGTTTCCGTTTCACTTTCTTTGTACTGTCCTTTGAAGCACAATGATTTCCAATTTTGATGTATTCCAACTTACCTATTTTTTTCTTTCATTGCTGTCATATCTAATAAACCATTGCCTAATTTAAGGAAATGAAGATTTGAACCAGTTTTCTTTTAAGAGTTTTACAGTTTTAGCTCTCATATTTACATCTGGATCCATTTGGAGGTTTTTAAAAAAATTTTTTAAAATAAGGTGTGAGTTAGTGTCCAACTTCATTTTTGTGAATACATTTCTTTTGATTAATGTTTCCATGATATATCTTTTTTTATATTCTTACTTTAACCTACCTATATTGTTATATTTAAACCAATTTCTTGTAGAAAGCATGGTTTCCATTCCTTTAATTGCTGTATTTAGACGATTTATGTTTAATGAAATTGTTCATGTGTTAGGGCTTAAGCCTGCCATTTTATTTTTTGTTTTCTGTTTATTCTCTCTGATTTTTCTGTTTTAATTTTGTTTTTTTTTCTGGTTTGTTTTTCTTTCTGTCATCCTGTCGGTTACTTGAACATTTTCTAGATTTTATTTTCTAGAATTTGGTTTATCTATAGTATATATTTTTTTCTTTTTTTGAGTCAGAGTCTCATTCTGTCACTCAGGCTGGAGTGCAGTGGTGCAATCTCAGCTCACTGCAACCTCTGCCTCCAGGGTTCAAGCGATTCTCCACCCTCAGCCTTCCAAGTAGCTGGGATTACAGGCATGTGCCACCATACCCAGCTAATTTTTTTTTTAATTTTTAGTAGAAATGGGGTTTCACCATGTTCATCAGGCTGGTCTCAAACTCCTGACCTGAAGTGATTCACCCACCTTGGCCTCACTAAAATGCTGGGATTACAGGCATGAACCACTGTGTCCAGCCTATCTATAGTGCTTTTTCTTTCTTCTTTCTTTCTTTCTTTCTTTCTTTCTTTCTTTCTTTCTTTCTTTCTTTCTTTATTGTACTTTGGGCTCTGGGGTACATGTGCACTTCCTGCATCCTGCAGGATTGTTGCATAGGTACATACATACCATGGTGGTTTGCTGTCTCCATCCCCACCCCCCACAATTGCCTACATTAGGCATTCCTTCCAGTGTTATCCCTCCCCATCCTCCCGCCCCCCCCGTCCCTCCCCTCCCCTCCCCTCCCCTACACCCCCCACCTAGCCCTGTGAGTACTGTTCCCTTCCCTGTGCCCAAGTGTTTTCACTGTTCATCACCTGCCTATGAGTGGAAACATGCAGTGTTTGTTTTTCTGTTCTTGTGTGAGTTTGCTGAGAAGGATGGTTTCTAGATTCATCCATATCTCTACAAAGGACACAAACTCCTCGTTTTTTATGGCTGCATAGTACTCCATGGTGTAGGTGTACCACATTTTCTTTGTCCAGTCTATCATTGATGGGCATTTGCGTTGGTTCCAGGTCTTTGCTATTGTAAACAGCGCTGCACCGAACATACATGTGCATGTGTCTTTCTAAAAGAACGATTTATAATCCTTTGGGTATATACTCAGTAATAGGATTGCTGGGTCAAATGGTTTTTCTGTTTCTAAATCCTTGAGGAATCACCACACTGTCTTCCATAATGGTCAAACTAATTTACACTCCCACTAACAGTGTAAAAGTGTTCCTATTTCTCCACATCCTCTCCAGCATCTGTTGTCTCCAGATTTTTTAATGATCACCATTCTAACTGGCATGAGATGATATCTCAATGTGGTTTTGATTGCATTTCTCTAATGACCAGTGATGATGAGCATTTTTTCATATGTTTGTTGGCCACATATATGTCTTCTTTTGGAAAATGTCTGCTCATATCCTTTGCCCACTTTTGAATGGGTTTGTTTGTTTTTTTTTCTTATAAATCTGCTTTAGTTCTTTGTAGATTTTGGATATTAGCCCTTTGACAGAAGGGTGGATTGCAAAAATTTTCTCAAATTCTGTTGGTTACCAGTTCACTCTAATGACTGTTTCTTTTGCTGTGCAGAAGCTGCGGAGTTTGATTAGGTACCATTTGTCTATTTTGGCTTTTGTTGCCAATGCTTTTGGTGTTTTGGTCATGAAGTCCTTGCCTACACCTACATCCTGAATGGTTTTGCCTAGGTTTCCTTCTAGGGTTTTTATGGTATTAGGTCTTATGTTTAAGTCTTTAATCCATCTGGAGTTAATTTTAGTGTAAGGTGTCAGCAAGGGGTCCAGTTTCTGCTTTCTGCACATAGCTAGCCAGTTTTCCCAACACCATTTATTAAACAGGGACTCCTTTCCCCATTGCTTGTTTTTGTCAGGTTTGTCAAAGATCAGATGGTTGTAGATGTGTGGTGTTGCCTCTGAGGCCTCTGTTCTGTTCCATTGGTCTATATTTCTGTTTTGGTACCAGTACCATGCTGTTTTTATTACTGTAGACTTGTAGTATAGTTTGAAGTCTGGTAGTGTGATGCCTCCCACTTTGGTTTTTTTGCTCAGAATTGACTTGGCTATGTGGGCTCTCTTTTGGTTCCATATGAAGTTTAAGGTGGTTTTTTCCAGTTCTGTGAAGAAGGTCATTGGTAGCTTGTTGGGGAAAGTGTTGAATCTGTAAATTACTTTGGGCAGTATGGCCATTTTCACGATATTGATTCTTCCTAACCATGAACATGGAATGTTTCTCCATCTGTTTGTGTCCTCTCTTATTTCGTTGAGCAGTGGTTTGTAGTTCTCCTTGAAGAGGTCCTTTACATCCTTTGTTAGTATGGGGAGAAATGCCAGATATAGGTGAAGGGGAGGAAGACAGCACATCACACTGCCATGTGTGTACCTATGCAACAATCTTGCACGTTCTTCAATGTACCCTAAAACCTAAAATGCAATTTAAAAAAAAAAGAGTTCTTCAAGAAAATATTAAAAAAAAAAAAAAAAGAAAGGCAGGGAGTGGTAACTCCCATTTGTCTTTAACCCTTGCATCTCCGAGAAGGCTTTCTTCCCTGATTCCCAGATGTCCCCAGACAATACACACTTCTTGAAAAAAAATCCTTGTCTTATCCATTTTTGCACTTCTTAAACCTAGGAGGCATCTAATGAGAGTATTTGTGGAATGGGTGAAGAAATGACAGTACCTCACCTAATGAGAGAATATCAGTCCAACAGCTTTTTCTTTTCTTCTAAAACATTTTGGGCTTGTTAGGGAGACATGGTCTTAAACTTTTCTGTCAGGGTGGTTCAGTGTGCCACCCTATTACTATTAGATTGCTTTCCTATATATTAAAAAACTAATAAAAATTTAATACCTTTGAAAACCAAAGTATAGCCACATAAATACTTCCATATACATGAGCTGTGAATTCACCAGTGACTTCAAATATCATCATACTGCCAGTGAATAAGTGTTTTATCAGTCATTAAATATCTCTCCTTTTTTTTCTTTGAGAACAGAAGGTGCATCTAGGACTTTTAATTGTTAAGAATTTTCCTTTTGTTTCCCAGTGAGGACAAAGCTATATTCTTTTTTAAATGGGTACAACCCTGTAATTGCATGCTGTCCTATTTGGGTATGACAGATATCCTCTCAGGAACTAAACTCATTTCTGCACAATGTACTTGGGACTTGGAGAAGTAAACTACAATTTATCTCCTCTAAATCGCACTCCCCAGTTCAGAGCAGGAGGCAGATAACCTCAATGTGAACTTTGCCTATGGATGTTTATCTACAGGCTCCAAGTAATATGGATTTATTCTGGTAATATACAGACCATTTGGCAGATAACATTGAGAGCAAACATTTTATTGCCAATTTCTTGTAAATTATACATGGCTGTGTTTTAATGGATTTTTCTTCCAAACCACAGACTCACAACATGAGTAGTTATACAGATTTTTATTATGAGCTTGAATATTGACTTTTAATTATGCACTGGTTAACAAAACAAATAAGGCTGTCACTTCCATCAAGGGAGCCTTAAGGATGGAGGGTATCTTTTGATATCTTTTCTACCTTTCCATCCCAGTGCTACTTGCTTTAACATACCCATGCCAGGTATAAAAAGGGAAAAATTTCACATTACTTTAAGAAGACCTTGGAGCAGTTTTTAATTATGTTTATCACAAAAGATACTGGGCTTACAGTAATGAGAGCTGAAGGACACCTTAACAACCATATTCAAAAGTAAGAAGGGCTGTTCAAAGAGAAATATGAGACATTATTTCCATCTCAGTAGAAGACAGACTGGACACAAAATACATTTATATTGAAGCCAAAGAAGGTAGACAATTGAATGAACTTCCTGACCATGAGAATATCAGGGGAAAGAAGTCATTAAAAAATCCAACAGCTAAACTCCGCTCTTTTTGATACATTTCAGTTCTTAACATGGCCTTATAGAAGACTCAGTATTTGACAGCAATGGCCCAAGAGTTTTGCAGATCTGAGGTCAACATCCTGAAACAATGACCCCTCTAACACCCCTACCATTCTAAGACTCAGTGATTTCATCCTTGGAGATAATAAGAGTGATGAGAAACTCCTATGTGACCTGTATATTTTTAGATTCTAAGTATGAGGAGGGTTAAAGGCTTTTGAATTTCTTTTGTGGCAATTCAGGCAAGAAAATAGGTCAAGAGCTCAGTAAGAACAAGAAGATCAGTGATTTATTTCTGTATGGCAGTTGGTGTTCTTTTTAACCCTTTCTCACAAGAATATCTTGAAATATATCCTGTGAGGAAATGTTAATGGTGAAGACAAATGCTAGATATTGAGATCTTAGTGAATGCTGATTGTGTAATAAATCTTAGTAGAAGGTATGAATGGGATCCAGTGACTCTTTGACATAGTGTAATTGGGATGAAATCAGATTAATGTATTTTGTTTAGATCTTTAGAAAATTTGAGCTGGAAAGGACTTCAGAAATCAAATCTAATTATTATTATTCATTTAGTTTTTACTGATGGAGCAACTGAATCATCTGCCATCTGGATAATAGTGTGAGTGCTGCAAATTCAATCCGCTATGATGGTGTTTCCATTCCGTTAAACTCTTCTAGGATGCCAGTTCTCTCTGCCGCTTACCTTATGGAAAAAGCTAGAATTTTGTGGTTGTTTTTTAACCCCATAGCAAAAAATGTAAAAAGATAGCTTTTTCTCTCAACCTGTGAAAAATGGCAACTATTTTAATGTCTTGTATTACCAGGTTAAAATTTTTCCATCAATTCGATGCCACCATGGCAACTTTCGAAACAAAAGAGCAATAAAAAGATGGTGCTCATTATTCTTAAAAATCATCATTACAGAAGACAATAACTTGGTGTCTACTCTGAAACAGTATCTTTACAAACCCTAGCCAAGCTACAGGAAAGCTGTTACCAGAAAACATCATCTATATGAAGATCCCATTGGAATCCTTCATATTATATCAATCGACTTCCCTGACTTGCTGGTTGAAATGGAATTAAATCTTGATTATATTGAGGAAAACTGGGGAGTTCATGGAAGATGGTCACTTTGAATGGAAAATGTATGTATTTTGGAAGCCAAAGTTAAAGTGAGGGTATTTTTCTAACACAGAAGAGCTTTAAGTTTGCCTCCACACTTTCGAAGAAATAAGTGCCTTCCCGGTAGATTTTTCAGCCACCTGGCCAATTATCAGGAATTCTTTCTACCTTGACAATGAAATCAATCCTTAATAAGGAAAAAAACATGAGCACACTGCAATTTGAGGAAACTGTGTATTTCAGAGTCTCCAGGAACAATGTGTTGTTAAACAAAATATAAAATGTGCAATAAACTTTAGGTATAAAGGACTTTGTTGACTATAAAATTTTATTTTACTGCTATCCTCCTATGGCTAAACATGTTGGAGATCAGTAAAGTATTAAAATATTTAAGATGACAGAACATGAAGCCTAATTCTAGAAATACAGCAGTGAGAAAGAATGACAAGAGGCAGACACAGAATGCCTAGTCCATCACCTGCATACTTCCCTTCATTTCACTGTATACTTAATTTTAAAAGATACAGAGGGTGGAGTGAGCATCTGCAGTATATCATCTCCATTACGCTCTACACAGAGACACCAATTGAAATGATAGTGAAAACTTTGTGTCAGAATCACAGTGTTGTAGCAAGCCCCATGCAATCACTTCTTCCTTGCTTAAACACACAGTCAGGATGTTGGAGAATTTTCCTGAGGCCCAACTTACTGTTTTCATAAGTCTGTGGGAGCTCAGAAAAACACATACTGTTTAAATTTTCCTAAATGCGCCTGCATGGAGGCAAAGGTTTTTATTTTGAAATGGAAAACCTCTTGTGTACTGTCTAAGGAAAGGCCTTGTTACTGAAATAAGTGGAAAATTACAGTTTTCAGGTGAGCTATTCCTACTAATCAGACTCAGATTTGATTAAGACATTATAAAACTGTATGATTTTTCCTTTAGGATAAAAATTACTAAATGAGAGAAGCAAAATCCCTAAAATGAGAAGATGATGTGTTTTCTACTGAACCATTTGTGCAAAGAAAATTCTTTGAATATTCCGCTAGACTTACATGCATGATTAATTAAGATGGCACCACCAAAACCAGCCAGATTCCTTGCTTTTAGGGTATCTGTATTAAATTTGAACTTAATTCTCCAACTTCTAATTTTCTGTTATGTACACATGATTTATTGTGGTTTTGTTGCTTTTGTTGTTGCTCTGTGTATGGATGTATGTGTGTGTGGATATGTGTGTATGGAGGATGGGTGTCTCATATTGTATTCTTAGTTTCTAGCATACTTCCTAGCACATAGTGGGATGTTAACCAATATATCTTAAAGAAAGACATTGGAGAACATTTGCTTTTGTCCTGTATTTATAAAAGTAATACTCCTTTTAGAAAAATATAAAGGAGAATAGAAAAATAGAGAAGGAAATTAAGTTTACCTGTAATCTTACCATCCAGTAATAATGTTGTTAGTCTTTTGGTGTGATTCCAATAACCTAATTTATATCTGTATACATGCATACATACAAGCATTTCTAGAAACACACACACACACACACACACACACCCCTAACACTCACAATTGGTATCTGTATTAGTTCATTTTCACACTGCTATAATGAACCAACTGAGACTGAGTAATTTATAAAGAAAGGAGATGTAATTGATACACAGTTCCACATGGCTGGGGAGGCCTCAGGAAACTTAACGATCATGGTGGAAGGCAGAGGGAAAGCAAGCCTTGTCTTCTATGGTGGCAGAAGAGAAAGAGAGAGAGCAAGGGGAGAACTGGCAAACACTTTCAAATCATCAGATCTCATGAGAACTCACTCACTATCATGAGAACAGCGTGGGAGAAACTACCTCCATGATCCAGTCACCTCCCATTAGGTCCCTTCCTTCACATGTGGGGATTACAATGTAATATGAGATTTGGGTGGGGACACAGAGCCAAACTATATCAGTATCAAACCAAATATTAAGCCGTATACTCTTTCTTCAGTTTAACCTTAATGAGTTGAAAAATAGTCTATCAAACGAAAACTCTTTATAAAGTTTACCATGCCCACTTACTACAAAACTTTAAAACCATGAACTCCATAAACTAGGGTTGAAGAAAGCGCCTCTGTGTTTCCTTTGCTGGCCAGTAGTGACATTTATTGAACACTCACTACATGATAGAAACTCTTCTAAGCACTTACTCGTAATGTCTGGGTTTAATCTACAACTTTTGAAGTAGGTGCCATTAGAATCTTCCTTTTATGAACTAGAGAGTGTGAGAAATTTGCTCAAATTCACATAGTGACAGATAAGAGAGCTGAATTTTGAACCCAGGTTTGCTGAATCCAGACCCTGAGCTCCAGGTTTACTGAATCTAGACATATGGACCTCTGGGAATATTTCTGCCTTCCATGTTTATGGTATACATCTGGACAGGTCTTTGAAGCCCTTTCACTTGGTCCTATTTATCCTATTGGTAAATATCTCCTGTTCCCCAATTTCCCATCAGTACCTTAACTCATTGGTTCTCAACCAGGGCCATTTTGCCCTTCTGGGGACATTTGGGGATGCCTGGAGACATTTCTGTTTGTCACGGCTTGATAGCAGATGCTACTAATATCTTTTGGGTAGGAACCAAGGATATTGCTAAACACTCTACAATGATCAGGACAGCCCTTGCAGCAAAGAATTATGCAGTTCAAAATGTCAGTAGCAACAAGGTTGAGAATGCTGCTTTAGCTAATTTCTTCAACCTCTTTTGTCTAAACATAAATAGCCTTCTAATCAGTTTCTTTATCTTTAGTTTCATCCTCATCCATGCTGCTGCTATGACTAGCTCTTTAAATACGGATAAATCATGCCGTTCTCTTGCTCTGTTTAGCTCTGTAGCTCTAGAGGGCTACCTGGGTTCAAATTATAATTCAAAGAGTTCTGGACTATATAACTTTGGGCAAGTGATTCACAGCACCTGGCTCAATAAAGTTCTTGTGAGGATTTTAATGCCTTTTAGCTAGCACAAATTAAGTCTTCAATAAATGTTATCTACCATTTAAAAAATATTTGAAGACGCTCTACTGCCTACAGAAGAAAGCCTATCCTTGTCAACATGACATTCCAGACCCTTCACCATGTTGTATTACTCAGAGCCTTTTCTTTGGGATGCTGCCCTGGTTGCCCTGTGTCCAGTCCTGCAGGACTACCTGTCATCCTTTAGATTAATGGAGGCTTAGGTGTCAGGGGTCTTTGCTTAGACTTTGCTGCCCGTTTGGGATCCTCTGCTTGGATATATCTGTCTTATCCAAGACTCAGGTCAAATGTAACCCTTTCTATTTAACCTTACCCAATAGCTAGTCAGATTTACTTACTCCTTCCCCTACATTTTCACAACATTTTGCTTATATCGTCTCTCTTTCCTTACATCTATCCATCTACCCTTCCATCCTTTCATCTATCCACCCACCCATTCATTGGCTGTAATACATAGTAATTAAAAGGGCAAGGTCTGGAACCAGATTTTCTTAGTTCAAAATTCAGATTCCAAAACAAAATGATGTAACCTTGATCAAATTACTTGGCTTCATGAAGCCTTAATTTTCTTGTATCTAAAATAAGTATAATAATATTATACAATTAATAAAGTGATTGTGAGGGTTGAATGTATGTAAATCATTTACCATATTGTCTGCTATGTACAAACCCTAAATAAATGTTAGCTCTCACCCACTTGTATTAGTTAAATTCCTACTCTGTAATGGGTCCTCTTTACATTATGCCTTGCATCATAAGATGTATATGTGCCCAACTGACTCATTAGGTGATCAGCTTGCAGAGTAAAGGCCCCCTCCCTGCCCCTTAAAAAATTTCCTCTCCACTCCAACACTTGAAATATAGGTGAAAAATTATTTCCATCAACATCTAGCCCGTGTTTCATAATGTCCTTGCTGGCCAGCATTTCTCTCTTAAGATGCTATGCATCTGCTAATGTGAGAAGTATGACCAATCAAAAGGAGCCTGCTATTCTCCTGCATTGGTTGCATCCCACTCCCACCCTTCTCCCCACCATTTCCAATCCACATTTCAGCTACCTCTCTGGGAATCATACAATCACAATGAATCTCTTCCTGATTATTATAATGTCCTTCAGCCTCCTCCATTATGCTAGAGCTGAAGAGATGATGTCAGTGACATATTCCTGTAGGAAGAACTCAGTGACTACTTAATTTTCCATGTAGATTTTGAATGCTTTGTATTTTGTTAAAATCCAGATTACAATCTTCCACTGAACAAGTGGTCCAATCTGATTAATATAGTATATTCTTGTTTGTTGCCAAATATTGCCAAGGGCAAGGTATTTCTTAGGGAACCACTCACTCCTCCCAACACACACACACACACACACACACACACACACACAAAAATGAAAAATAAGTAGATATGTACAATCATTATTGAACTAAAACAGCACTTAGAAATGTATTTTTATTGTGAAAAATGGCCAAATAAGAGTTGCTGACTGTTTGTAGCCCTGTAATGTAAGTCAGATAAATTGGTGCCCAGAAGTCTGACATTTCAAAAGCCTAAGAATATGTTCATTTTTTCTGATATGCCATTTTTGTAATTCTCCCAGCTATTTTCCTTTAGCAAGAAGCAATTCTTCTGTGCCCAAGCAGTTCAATTAGAGCACTGTAAAAGTTGTCATAATGCCTTTAACATAAGTGCCCCTGAGCAATAGGGATAATTTTGGAGGGGGGGTGGCAAGTTCTGCTGTTACCTTCCTGGTATGGAAAGTGGTGATAACTTGTTTGGAGAAGAAAATGCACCATCTATAACTCAACTCTGTTAACTGGCTCAGAGAACTAAAAACATGCTATCTCACCTAGAGTGGTTTTCCTGTTTTGGTCTTTTCAACATCTTTGCACCTTCTGTAGCCAACAGCACTCTCCTTTTCCTCTCACTGCACATATGTTAGGTGACTCCACCTCTGTGGTGGTTTAGGACAGCAGTCCCCAACCTTTTTGGCACCAGAGAATGGTTTCGTGGAAAACAATGTTTCCATAAATGGGTGGGGGTGGGGGTGGGGGATAGTTTTGGGATGAAACTGTTCTCCCTTAGATCATCAAGCATTAGATTATCATAAGGAGTGTACAACCTAGATCCCTTGCATGTGCAGTTCACAATAGGGTTTATGCTCCTATGAGAATCTAATGACCTGCTGATCTGACAGGAGGCAGAGCACAGGTGGTAATGCTCACTCACCTCCTGCCGTGTGGTCCAGATCCTAACAGGCCACAGATTGGTACCGGTCCATGGCCTGGGGGTTCGGGACCCCTGGTTTAGAATATATCCACAAATTCTCCCCTTGGATATGAACTGGCCTTAGTGATTTACTTCTAATAAATAGAATGCAGCAGAAATGACACTGTCTGGCATTTGAGCCTAGGTCAGAGGTCAGGGCATTTTTTTCTGCAAAGCCTACATTGTAAATATATACAGCTTCACAGGCCATACCCACAGGGCCTCTGTCACAACTACACAGCTCTGCTATTGTAGCATGTAATAGCCAAAGATAATATACAAACAACCTTGGCTATTTTCTGATGAAAATTTATTTCACCCTGAAGTCACCATGCTATAGAGGTTATGAGGAAAGAATACACAGAAATAGAGAGATGTCCAAGAAGTCCCAGCATCTAAGCCATCTTCCCTTGCAGGTATGTGAGAAGGAAGCCTTCAAGATGAGTCCAGCTTAGCCACCATCTGGATGCAACTACACTGTAAGACCCCCCTAGTAAGAACAGCTTAGCTGGTGCAGTCAACTCCCAGAAATGTGGCAGATGATGACCATGATAATGATGATATAATAGCTTTGGGATGGGCACATGATCTAGACCTCACCTATCAGTACACTTTAACTCCCTGCCAATACTACTTGTACAGGAAGGGACATGTGCCTCAGTTTGATCCAATGAGATGCAATTCCTTAATCTTGAGCAACAGTGGAGGAACTCTTTTTGCCATATTTCTAACTGGACAGCCTGAGGCTGCTCATGGACTTTTTGATACCACATGGGAAGAGGCTGTCCAAGAGAATAACTAACAAAGAAGAAAGCAGGGCAGATAAGTAGAGAGCTAGAGAGAGAGTTTCTGAAGGCATTATTTGGGTATCATTATAGAGTTGTTCCTGAATACTAACCCTGTATATTTCAGTTATAGGAGCCAATTGTTTAAACTTTTCATTATAGTAATAGATATATTCATAAATCGTAAGTGTATAGGTTGATGATTTTGACAAACTGAGCACAACCATGTAGCCACAACCCAGGTTAAGATACCAAAGTTTACCACTCTTCCAACCCTCTATCTCTTGTCTCTTTTTAGCTTTTCTCCAAAGATAAACACTAGCTTTCACAGCATATATTAGTTGTTTTAGTTTTTGTGCTTATACCAATGGAATCATACAGTACACATTCTTGCATCTGGCTTCTTTTTTTCTTTTATTTTTAGTTGACACATAATAATTGTACATATTGATAGGATACAGAGTAATATTTTAATACATGTGTACAATGTGTAATGAACAAATCAGAGTAATTAGCATATCCATCACCTCAAATGTTTATCATTTCTTGGTGTTGTGAACATTCAAAATCCTCTCTTCTAGCTTTGTGAAAATATATGGTAAATTATTTTTCAGCGTATTTGCCCTGCAGTGCCATAGAACACAAGAACTTATTCTTCCTATCTAGCTGTAATTTTGTATCTTGAACCAACCTGTCTCTATCCTTCCCTGCCTCCTACTCATCCCAGTCTCTATAACCACATTTTTACTCTCAGCTTCTGTAAGTTCAGTCCTTTAACTCCCACATATGTGTGAGAACATGTAGTATTTATTTTTCTGTGATGACTTATTTCACTTAACGTAATATCTTCCAGTTTTTTTCATGTTGCCACAGATGATAGGATTTTATTCTTTTTAATGACTGAATAGATTCTATTGTGTATATACACCACATTTTCTTTATCTATTCATCTGGTAATGAACATTTAGGTTGATCCCATAGCTTGGCTATTGTGAATAGTGCTGCAATAAACATGGGGGTGCAGATACATGTTTGTGTAAGAGTTGCCTTTTCTCTGCATCCTCTTCTGCCTTTGTTATTTTTTGTCTTTTTGATAATAACCATTCTGATGGGAGTGAGATGATAGCTCATTGTGGTTTTGATTTACATTTTCCTGATCATTGGTGATATTGAGCATTTTTTTCACGTACTTCTTAGCCATTCATATATCTTCTTTTAGGAAGTCTCTTTTCAAATCCTCTGCCCATTTTTAAATCATTTTCTTTTTCTTGCTGTTGAGTTGAGTTCCTTGTTCCTTGTATATTCTAGATATTAGTTCCTTGTCTGATGAATAGTTTATACATCTTTTTTTTCTCATTCAACACATTGTCTCTCCATCATGTTGATTGTTTCCTTTGCTATACAGAAGCTTTTTAGTTTGATGTAATCCCATTTATCTCTTTGTTTTTGTTTTTGTTGCCTGTGCTTTTGAAGTCTTAGCCATAAAATTTTTGTCTAGACTCATATCCTGAAGATTTTCCCTTTGTTTTCTTCTAGTTGTTTTATAGTTTCAGGTCTTACATTTAGGTCTTCAAATCATTTTGAGTTTATTTTTGCATATGGTGACAGACAGGGGTTGTTTTATTCTTCTACATATGGATATCCAGTTTTTCTACCATCTCTTTTTGAAGAGGTTGTCCTTCCCCTGGCATGTATTTTTGCTTCCTTTGTCAAAAATTAGTTGGCTGTAAACATATGGATTTATTTCGAGGTTATATGTTATGTTCCACTGGTCTATGTGTCTGTTTGTATACCAATACTATGCTGTTTTGTTTACTGTATGTTTGTAGTATATTTTGAAGTCAGGTGGTATAGTACTTCCAGCTTGTTCTTTTTGCTTAGCATAACTTTGGGTACTCAAGGTCTTTTGGGGTTTCATACAAATTTTGGAATAATTTTTAAAAATTTCTGTAAAGAATGTCATTGATATTTTGATAGGAATTGCATTGAATCTGTAGAATCTGTTTTGGGTGTATAATCATTTTAACAATGTTAATTTGTCTGTTCTGTGAACTGGATATGTCCTTTGCAGGGATATGGATGAAGCTGGAAATTATTATTCTCAGCAAACTGACACAAGAACAGAAAACCGAGAGAGAGATCCAAGATGGCTGATCACTAGCAGCTCGGGCTCGTAGTTCCCAGTGAAAGCGCAGAGAACAAGAGGATGCCACACTTTCAGACAAATATTTGTTGCTCACGGACCAAGAGATTCCCAGCGAAGGAGCCCCACGCATCACCGGGGCGACTCTTGTGGCTGGCGTGGTGGTTTTGCTGGCGCCTTAGCATGGCAGTTCTTGGTGCAGAGTCCAGAGATTCCCTGGCAGAAATGCACCATCAATCTTAACACTGCTGTTTTGGCCAGTGCAGTGGATTGCTCAGATTTCGGTGCTGGGAATCAACAAGTTGGACTGGACGTCCGCTCAGAGACCTAGTTAGAAAGTCGGTAATTACAAAGACGACAGAGGAAAAAATATATAATGAAGGGAAGAAACCAGCCTAAAAAGGCAGAGAATACTCAAAATCAGAATGCCTCTCCCTCTACAGAGGATCGCAATTCCTCATCAGTAACAGAACAAGGCTTAATGGAGAACGAGTGTGTTCCAATAACAGAAGCAAGTTTCAAAAGGTGGGTGATAAGAAACTTCTGTGAATTAAAAGAACTTGTTCTAACACAATGCAAAGAAACTAAGAACCTTGAAAAAAGGTTTGACGAAATGCTAACGAGAATGGACAATTTAGAGAGGAATATAAGTGAATTGATGGAGCTGAAAAACACAACACAAGAACTTCGTGAAGCATGCACAAGTTTAAACAGTCGAATTGATCAAGCAGAATTAAGGATATCAGAAGTCGAGGACCAGCTCAGTGAAATGAAATGAGAAGACAAGATTGGAGAAAAAAGGATAAAAAGGAATGAGCAAAGTCTCCAGGAAATATGGGACTATGTAAAAAGACCTAATTTACGTTTGATAGGTGTACCTGAATGTGACAAAGAGAATGAATCCAAGTTGGAAAATACTCCAGGATATCATTCAGGAAAACTTTCCCAACCTGGCAAGGCAGGGTAATATTCAACTCCAGGTAATATAGAGAACACTACAAAGATATTCTTCAGAAGACCAACCCCAAGGCACATAATTGCCGGATTTATTAGGGTTGAAATGAAGGAGAAAATACTAAGGGCAGCCAGAGAGAAAGGTCAGGTTACCCATAAAGGGAAACCTATCAGACTTACAGCAGATCTCTCAGCAGAAACCCTACAAGCCAGAAAAGAGTGGGGACCAATATTTAATATCCTTAAAGAAAATAACTTTCAACCCAGAATTTCATATCCAGCCAAACCAAGCTTTATAATTGAAGGAAAAATTAAATCTTTTGCAAACAAACAAGTACTTAGAGATGTCACCACCACCAGGCCTGCTTTACAAGAGCTTCTGAAAGAAGCACTATACATATAAAGGAACAACCAATATCAGCCTTTCCAAAAATATATCAAAAAGCAAAGAGCATTAACACAATGAAAAATTTACACTAATGGGCAAAACAGCCAGCTAGCATCAAATGCCAGTATTAAACTTATATATATTCTAATTGGATAAAAAGCCAAAACCCATTGGTATGCTGCATCCAGACCCATCCCACATACAATGATACACAAAGACTCAAAACAAAGAGAAGGAGGAAGATTTAGCCACCAAACAGAGAGTAAAAATAAACAAATAAACAAAAAGCAGGAGATGTAATTCTCGCCTCTGATAAAGTAGATTTTAAAGCAACAAAGAGCAAAAGAGGCAAAGAAGAACATTACATAATGGCAAAAGGATCAATGTAACAAGAGCTAACGATTTTATAGATCAACGAGACAGAAAATTAACAAGGACATCCAGGACTTGAACTCAGACCCGAAACAAATAAACTTAATAAACATTTATTGAACTCTCCACTTCAAATACACAAAACATACATTACCACCTCACACCTATTCCAAAAGTGACTACATAATTGGAAGTAAATCACTCCTTAGTAATCGCATAGCATTTCATAGGTTTAAATGAAATATTGGTTGGCTGCTTGTTTGTTATTTTCTTCCCTTATTCCTTCCTGTTTACATCAAGTATAATTATTGGTATAAAAGAGGTTTTCAATACCCATTACTAAACTGCATTCTAGCCTGGGCAAGAAAGCAATACTCCCATTCTCTCTCTCTCTTTCTCTTCCTTTTTCTTCCTCTTCTTCATTCTTTTTTTTCTTTCTTTGTTTCTAAAAAATAAATAAATAAATAAATAAATAGAACAGAAAACCAAACACCGCATGTTTTCAGTCATAAGTTGGTGTTGAACAGTGAGAGTACAAGGACACAGGGAGGGGAACATCACATACTGGGGCCTATTGGAGGGTGGGAGGGCTAAGAGAGGGATAGCAGGGGATGGGGGGATTAGGGAGGGATAACATTAGAGAACTACCTAATGTAAGTGATGGGGGGATGGATGCAGCAAACTACCATCTCATGTGTATACCTCTGTAACAATCCTGCATGATCTGCACATGTACTCTAGAACTTAAAGTATAACAAAAAAGAAAAAAAAGAAAAGAAAGAAATGGGGTCTTACTATGTTGCCCATGCTGGCCTCAAACTCCTCAGTTAAAGTGAGACTCCTACCTTAGCCTCTCAAAATAGTAGGATGATAGACGTGAGCCACTATGAGTGACCCATTATTCTAAATTCTAATCATTCAGGAGTCTATGAGAAATTTATAACAAATGACAACTTTGGAGTTCAATAAACTGAGTAACTTACCCTCAGTCACACAACTAACTAACCCCAGAGAAAAGACCCAAATTGCTCTGGTCCTGTGGACACACTGCCCAGTGATCTTGCCTCTGCATCTTTCCAAGGTCTAGTTTCACTCTATGATTTTCTTTTAAAACATGGAAGGACTGTGAACCTAGTGTACTTTCTGCTACCTTGCTGGGGAAAAATTATAAATCTACATAATTCGATAGCATACACATTATTTGTTCTCCTTTGTAGATTCCAGAGTCTACAAACTTATAATACATTAAAAATCATTTAGAGATATTAGAAAGATACTTCTTGCTGGAGTAAAAGTGGAAATGTATGAAGAGTTTAAAATATCTTTTTTTGTTGTTGAATAATCTTTACTTTGAATATTGAAGGAGTCTGATTTCAATGACAGGTACATCCTTAAAATTCAACTATTTACTTACTTACTTAGGTTGTCACTAAAGAAAATTGCTGACACAGTAAGAGCCCATGGTATAAGTGCCCAGCCTGAAAATGTGTGGAGTGTTTAGAAAGAAATGAAAAAGATACGTAAAATAATGTGAATTAAGCCAGTAGTGCATCTTTGAAAAGGAGTGTGTTGATTTGGAGCTTCTGATCTGTATGTTATCCCATTTCTCTACTGATAGTAAAGATGCTCAACGGCACCTAAAAGTCTGAACTATTAAGCAGCTATACTCCAAAATCAATGTTAGTTTTGTCTCTCACCCTTTCACAGACAAGCTTTTTTTTTTTTTTTTTTTTTTAAATCAATGCCTCTTTGGGGCTGTTTAAAAGCCTTGACTTCGTTTTCAGGTTAAATACATGTCTGTACCATTCTGAGAATTAAGAAAAAAAGAAAAGAAAAGAAAATCAGTCTTTGAGTACTATGTCCAATTTACTAAAAATATCTAGAATACTGAAGTATTTCCAAAGGCAAATCTTTGGTGTGACAGATGTGAAATAACATCCACAAGCTGAAGGGTCTTTCTTAGAAAAGCATTCTGTAGCTGCTTCAACAAGAGTACTGGGTGTCATTTATAATTCATGCAAGTATATTGAAGTTTTCTGCTGTCGTCCAAGAAAGATGGTTTTCAAAGCTACAGAGGGCAATAATCCAATATTCCTTGTAGAGAGTCCCATATATCTCATATAGATTTTACACGGGAGATCATTTCCATGCTGATGACCTCAAGAACACAATGTGATATTTTCAGAAAACACAGATTTATGCTATGTGCTATTTCTGCAGGCTTGGGGGACAGCTATTAGATCACTAAGATAAAGGTATATTTCTAGTCAGCCTTCATCCACATTGCAGTGGTCACTGTGAAAAATTGGGCATCTAAATGCTTCAGAACTTTAGTTTTTGTGTTCAATATATTTTGAAGTGGAAAATGAGTTTGCTGATCAAAATCTAATCCTATAGAAGGCAAAATGACCATGAGAAAAATTCAATCATTTCTTCTAAAGTATGGGACTTTGAATATGAAATCAGCTCATATTCAAAATCAATTTAATATTTAAATCAAATTTAAATATTAAAATATTGGCAAAAAAAATTATTTGCAGGCCTAAAGAGGTGAGCTTCCTAAAGTGACACCCTGTACTCTTGTTAAAGCTGCAACAGAATGCTTTTGTAAGAAAGACCCTTCAACTTCTGAGTGTTGACATCTGACACACCAAAGATTTGTCTTTGGAAATACTTTAGTATTCTAAATACTTTTAGTAAATCCCAATATAGTACTCAAAGACTGACTTTTATTGCCACTATCAGAACATGGTAATGTCACAGGTCAATCAATAACAGGTAGTTATCGCAAGCTCTGATTAACACTACAGTGCATTCGAAGACCACATAGTCAAAAAATAATCAAATTCATTTTCAGTAGACCAATCTATGCAATATAATCTATCATCAAAATGCAATTGTGAGAAATTCTTCATCCACAGTAATCTTTGAGTACCACCTGCCCTTCAGTACTACTTTCTTTTCAGGATTTCGCCAAATGGTACTAGTCTGCTGCACTGCGCTGGAATTTCAAACTCCTCAATATAGTAAACAACATCTTCTTGAGGATATACAAGCCACCAGATAGAGAAACGCCCATTATAGACCTGTAGAGTTCTTATGCTGTAGTGCTATGCTGCCACAAAGTAGACACAAAGGAGTATTCGTTGAATGATAAAAGGTATCAATGAATGAACAAATGAACTAATGAGCTGATGTATTGATTAAATGAATTGACTTCCAAACTAAGAAAATTATTTTAAACTTTGTTCCAAAGTTATACAGTTCAAAAAAAATAAATAAACATTTTCACTTCTGAATTGCTTTACATTTACAGAAAAGTTGCAAAGATAGGAAAAGTTGCCTTTCCCTATTATTGGCTTCTGATATTAGTATGATACATTTGTCACAATTAATGAACCACTATTGATGATATGTTATAATTAACTAAATTCTATACTTTATTCAGATTTTCTCAGTTTTCACCTAATGTCCTTTCTCTGTTTCAGGATTCCATCCCAGAAATCACATTTCATATTGTTCTTCCTAAGACTCATCTTTGTGGGGACAGTTTCAGGGCCAAACTTTTAAGGACCTTGAGTGTTTTGAGCAGTACTAAAAAAGTATTTATTAGGATGTCCCTCTACTGAACTTTGACTAATGAATTGTTCATGATTGAACTGGGATTACAGGTCTTTAGAAGAAAGATCATTGATGTAAAGAGCCCTTTTTTATCACATCACATCAAGGGTACCATGCCATCAACACAACTTATTACTGATGATGTTGACATTGACCACTTGACTGAGATAGCACTTGTCAGAATTCCCCAGTGTAAAGTTACTTTTCCCCACTTTCCATACTATACTAGGTGGTAGGAAGTCACTATGCACAGCCCACATTTAAGGAGAGCTCCATCGCCTTGAGGGCACAGTAACTACATTAAATACTTGAAATCTTTCTGCCTAGGATAATTATCTATTTTTTTCCAATTTATTTATTCAATTATTTATTATTATTATTTTAGATATGAGACTTTGCTACGTTGCTTACATGAGTCTCAAATCCCTGAGCTCAAGTAATCCTCCTGTCTCAGCCTCCTGAGCATCTGGGTCTGCAGGCGTGCACCCCTGCACCTGACAAGCATTTATTTATGGCCGTATGAACTCATGGACATTTGTTTTATCCTCAGGTTATAATTCAATATTATATTATTTTGTTGTTAAATTATTTCAATTTTGGCCATTTGAAGGTCTTTTTTTGACCTCCCGTGTCGTTTTGACATACTTCTATCATTGTGGGATGCCTTTTCCCCTTTTTGCAGATATTTCTTTACTTTTTGGCACTACAAGATGCTCCAGTTTCATCATATATCCAGCCCCCGCCCAAGATTCAACCATTTCTTCAAGGAGCCCTTGCTCTTCTTGATTGTAGACTAGAATTAATAATCAAATTCTTGTCACTAGGTTCTTTAGGAATATTTTTGTTACTTTATATGTTTGTTGATAGGATGTTGACAATTATTCCTCTAGTGATTACCAGATGTAACTTTTCACAAATTTTAAACATGGAAATGATAATTTCTACTTCATAGGATTGTTATACATTTTGAACGGATTGACTAGAATAGTGCATAGAGTAAAAGGAAACAAACAGTAACTCTAAATGGTGTAATTACAAATTCATTGGAAATAAATAAACATAACTTTGTTTCCAAAAGTCAATCTGAATTATCTGGAGGTTTTGTTTTTGCTTTGATATGTTTCATTGCTATATACATAGACTAAGATGTTAGAGACTCTGAAGCTTGGTTGTTAAGAAGAATCCACTCCAATCATCTAATACATCTTTTTCTATAACGAGTATAATGCTATTTGTCAATTTTAATCAGTTAATCTATCACTATAACTGATATAAAATGAAGTTTATATAAATGTATAGGTGACAATATTACCACCATTTTTGTTGATATCATAGATCTCTGACTCATTCATTGCTCTTTGCAGCTTCACCTTTTTTTCCCAAAAAGTGTTGACCATACTATCTTGAATCCACCTATTTATTATAAATTTTAATTAGGTCAGGTTTTGAAAAACTAGTATTCAAGTTTAGACAACACAATGTTTTCAAATGCTATTACAACAAATCCACATTGTGTAACTATTTTAGAAACTTAAAATTTTAACAATTTTCTAATTAGTTCACAGACAGTAGTAACCTGGTGAGTCCTCCTGGTTCCTTACCTTGACAAACTTTCATTAAACTAAGCGTAACTAAGCCTACTGAGCTACCAAGTCATAAAGAAAGTAGAAAGATAGATGTTTGGTATAGTAAGGGATAGCAGGAGAGTGTGGAATCTTAAAAATGCCCTAATATCAAATTATTGATGTAAACCAGTTGGCTACTCTCCTTAAAAGGAAGGGACATCCACTGTCTAAACAAGATCAAATATCAAAGTTGATGGGTTTTGCAATTTTATCATCTTGTTTTCTTCCTATCAAGGTAAAGGCAAGGTGCTTCACCGCACCTGATAGAGCATCACCATATGAGTAATGTTGATCTCCATAGGATGTGTCAACCTTCAAAAACATTTTAAGAGATTTATGTAGCTGTTGGGCAGTATGGATAAGAAAAAGTGTATATCTATTTCTAAATCCTTTGAACCTCACTTCCTTCAAAATACCTGTCAGATCATTTGCCAAAACTCACTCTAGTTGATCTTAAGACTTAATGGCAACATATTGAGAAGGAGAGTTGAACTGGGTTCCCATACTAAATGTGTAAAAGTCACTCCTCTGATTTATTTTCTTTCTTTCTGGATCATGTGGGAAACGCAGATTAAAATTACTATGCAATACTATACCACCCCTACCAGAATAACAAAAATGAGTAAGTTAGAAAATACTCACTGCTGATGAGAAACTGGGGTAACTGGAACTTTTCTACATCATTCTAGGAACATCTACTTAGGAAACAACTTGGCAGTGTCTAATAAAGCCCAATATATGCATTCCTTGTAACCCAGAATTTTTACTCTCAGGTGTATACCCAACAGAAATGTGGGTGTATGTTCACCAGAAAACATGTTCAAGAATGTTCATGGTATTACTAGTCATGAGATACAAAAACTGAAAATGTTAATCAAATGTGAGTAGGATAAATAAGTTGTGTTAATATTCACAGAATTGAAAATTATACAGCAGAAAGAATAAATAATCTAAATCTACACTCAACAGCATGGAGAAATCTCATGAGTGGAATGTTAGATTGTAACCTAGATAAACTTACCTTGAGCAGACGCCACTGAAGCCATGAACTGGTAAGATAAATTTCTGCAGGCTGACTATGAACTAGCTTGAGAGTAAAAAATTTGAGGATGCCCAGTCTGAACGAGACCCGTCATACTTTCTTGGAGTTTACCTTCAGGAAGCCCATCAGATTTTCATGGTGATGATTTTAGAAAATATCTCTCATATCTTGGTCAGTTGGGGGAAAGTACCATTTTCAAATAATCCTAGAGCATTTTTCATAGCCAAGACTTGCTCCTTAAGGGAAACAACTTTACCAGAGTCTTATTTGACCATGGAGAAGGGCAGTTAGCCACCTACATCCCTCTCTAGCCTTCCTGTATTACCTAATGGAAGAAAAAAAAAAGGCTAAGAAACACTTCTGAAGTCCACAACTCAGGAAGTTGAGCCCACTGAAAGACTGAGAGAGAATGCTTACCCTCCTCCACACCTTACCACCACATCAGCATAGCTCCAGAATAATCAAAACGGGTTACAATGGAAACAGCTTCAAAACACAGACTCCATTTAAGAAGGAATTCTTAGGGAAATCCAATGTGGAGAAAACAAAGGCACTGACGAAACTAAAGTCTCTGGCATCTATAGCTATGGAAAACACGAAGCACAACCCACCTTCTAGACAGACTGACAAAAAAACCTCATACTAAAGACCTATTTTCCTCAGTTCTCATTACCTAATACATTGTGTTTAACTTTCAACAAAAAAAATCATAAGGCTACGCAAAAAGAAAAGGAAAAACGCAGTCAGAAGAGACAAAGTAAGCATCTGAACTAGACTTTGATATAAAACAAAGTTTGGAATAATCAAATAGAGAATTAAAAATAACTATGATTAGTTACATTAAGGACTGTAATGGAAAAAGTATAAGTACGTAAGAGCAGATGAATAATGTAAGCAGAATAATGAAAACTCTAAGAAAGAATCAGAAGAAAATGATAGGAATGAAAAACACTACAATAGAAATGAAGAATGCCTTTGATGAGCTCATTACTAGACTGAAGATAATCAAGAAAAAAAAATCAATGAATTTAAAGATATATCCAAGGAGACATTGCAAATTGAAGTACAAAGAGAAAAAGGACTACAACTTTAATTTAAATATCCAAGAACTATTACAAAAATATAACTTGCATAATTGAAGTACTAGAAGAAAAAGAGAGAAAGGAGCAGAGGAAGTACAGAGGAAGTTCAGTAGTTCCACCTTATCCATGGGGGATACATTCCAAGACCCCCAGTGGATGCCTGAAAATACAGATAGTACCTGACCCTACATATACATATGATGTTTTTTCCTATATGTACATATCTATGATAAAGTTTAACTTATAAATTAGGCATAGGAAGAAATTAACAATAACAATTAAAAATAAAAAAAACAATTATAACAGTACTAAGAATCAAGCACAAATGAAAATTTATGAATTGTTTATTTCTGGAATTTTTCTTTCAATATTTTCAGACCACAGTGACTCATGGGTAACTGAAAGTGTGGAAAGCAAAACCATGGGTAAGGGGAACTATTGTATTTGAAGTAATCATAGTCAAGAAGTTCCCAAAATTAATGATAGACACCAAACCACAAACCCAGGAATCTTAGAGAAAACCAACTGTAATAAAAACCAAAAATCTACACCTAAGCATATCATATTCGAACTGGAGAAAACCCAAGATAAATAATGTTGAAAGATGCCCTGGTGGCAAGGGAGTGATTAAGTGTAGAGGGACAAAGGTAAGAATTATATTAAACTTTTTTTTGTCAGAAACCATGTAAGCAAGTAGAGAATGAAGTAAAATGTTTAAAGAAATAAAATCCCACCAACTTAGTATCTATATCCATTGACATTATCATTTAAAATGAAGGAGAGACTGGGCATGGTGGCTCATGCCTGTAATCCCAGCACTTTTCAAAGCTAAGGCAGGTGGATTGCTTGAACTCAGGAGTTTAAGACCAGCCTGGGAAATATGGTAAAACCATGAAAAATACAAAAAATTATCAAGGTGTGGTGACATATGCCCATAGTTCTAGCTACTCAGGGTGGTGGGAGGTGTGTGGTGAGGGACAGTGTGGGGTGGAGGGGACCTGAAGTGGAAGAATCACTTGAGCCCAGGAAGTCAAGGCTGTAGTGTGCCTTGATTGTGCCACTGTACTCCAGTCTGGGCAACAAAATGAGACCCTGTCTCAAAAAAAAAAAAAAAAAAGGGAAAAAAGTTATTAAGGATAAAGATAGGCATTAAATAACGAGAAAGGGGCAATTATCCAAAAAGACATAATAATTCTCAACAAGTTATGCAGGTAGCACTAGAGCATTTAAATACATGAGGAAAAAATTTATAAAACAAGGAAGAAATGATCAAATATACTATTATTTTTGGAGATCTCAACATCCCTCTGTTAACAACAGCTAATTCCAACACTCAGAAATCAGGAGAAAGTTCAACTGAATAACACTAACAAGGAGCAGGATCTAACTGTTTAAGTAACAGCAGAAAAATTAATCAAGTAGCAGCAGAATACACAGTCTTCTAAATTTTAGATGGACCTTTATCCAAAATATACCACATCCTGAGCTGAAAAACATACCCTCACAAAGTCAAAAGAACAGAAGTCTTACTATATTTGTTTTTAGACTATAATGAAATTTAACTAAAAATTGATATCAGAAAAAAACTCCAAAATCCCCAAATAGTTTGAGATTAAATAACATACTTTTATATAACATATAGGTCAAAGAAGACATCTCAAGGGAAATTTAAAAATATTTTGAACTAAACAAAATGAAATGTACATCAAAACTTTTGGGGTGCTCAAGAAGAATAGCTAGCGGATGCTTGGCTTTATACTTAAGTGATTGGTTGATCTGTGCAGCAGACCACCATGGCACACATTTATCTACGTAACAAACCTGCACATCTTGCACCTGTACCCTGGAACTTCAAATAAAAGATGAGAAAAAAGGAATGATAATTCTTTTCACACACAGTTTTCTGTCTTCTAATAGTTCTTCTTATATCTTTAGATAAATGTGTCTCAAACCTTACAATATTGATAAAATCTGAGATTGCAGATGTACTTTACATTACAAATCCTATTTTTATTTTTTTAATGTATGGAATGCTGTAAAAGCAGTGTTTAGAGGTAAACTTATAGCAGCAGTTGCATATATTAGAAAAGAAAATCACATCTAAAATCAATAATAGAAACATGCCTTAGGAAAGTAAAGAGAGAACAACAATTTAAGCCTCAAGTAAGCAGAAGAAAAGACAAAACTTTGAGCAGAAATCTACAAAGGAAGATTTCAGGAAGTCAACAGAGCAAGTCAATAAACCCAAAAGGCAATGCCTTTAAAAGATCAGTAAAATTGATAAATCCATAGCCAGGCTAACCAAGTGAAAAGGGAGAAGACACAAATTACTAATATTGATTCCATGGACATTAAAAGATAATACAAGAATATTACAAACAAATGTATACTGACACATTTAGTAGTTTAGATGAAATGGATCAATTCCTTGAAAGACATAAACCATCAAACCTTATGGAAAAAAATACATTATGTAAATAGATCTATATTTATTATAAAATTGATAAATAATTAATAATCTTTCAAAAAAGACAGCATCTGGCCCAGATTCTTTCACTGATGAATTTCACCAAACATTTAAGGAACAAATGATATCAGTTCTCTATAATCACTTCTAGAAAATAGATATAAGAGGTATACCTCCTAATTCACTTGATGAGGCAGGCATTATCCTAATACCAAAACCAGAGACTACAAGAAATGAAAACTACAGCTCAATAAGTTTATGAACATAGATGCAAAATTTTTCAATAAAATATTAGCTAATTGAATCCAAAAATGTGTAAAAATACATCACAACAAGTGGAATTTATTTTAGGCCTGCAACACTGATCTGACATTTAAAAATCAAGATCAATTAATGTAGTACATTATATTAACTGGCTAAAGAACTATTTTATGAGTCTGTCAATTGATACAGAAAAAACATTTGACAAAATCCAACATCTATTTATGAGAAAAAGCCTTAGAAAACTAGGAACAAAAAACATCCTCAACTAAATCTGGAATATCTAAAAAATAGGCCACCATGATATTTCATGGTGAGAAATGATATGCTTTTCTTCTATGATTGGGAACAAGACAAGGTTGTTTCTTTTTGCTACTCTTACTCACCATCCTACTGGATATCCTAGCTCGTGCAATAAGGCAAGAAAAAATATATATACAGATTAGGAAGAAAAAAGAAAACTATCTTTGTTCACAGATGACATAATTATTTAGTAAAACTAAAAGAATTGACTCTTGCAACTAATATGTGATTATAGCAAGGTTGCAGGATGCAAGGTTAATAGAAGTCAATTGTCTTGCCATGTACCACCAGTGAACTACTGAAAATTAAAGTAGAAAACAAAATACAATTTACGTTCCTTCCTCCAGCAAAAAAAGGAAATATAAACAACAAAATATGTATAGGACATAGGCTATGTATATGGAAAATTTTAAGCCTGATGAAAGAAATAAAGCAAGATCTAAATAAATGGAGAGATGTATCATTTTCATGGAAAGGCAGACTCAATAATGTTGAGATATATATTTTTCATAAATTGATGTATAGATTGAATGCAAATCTAATAAATTCTCAGCAAGCTATTTTGCAGTTGACAAGTTCATTCTACTTTTTAGCTTCATCCCAAAGGATAATTTAAAAATTTATATGGAAATGGAAGAGACCCAGCATAGTCTACACAATACTAACAAACAAGGACTAAGTTGTAGGGCTGACACTACTCAATTTCAAGTAGTACTATAAAGCTACAATAATTAAGACAGTAAGGTATTTGTAAAAGTATAGACAGATGGATTAATAGAAAAGAGGAGAGAACCCAGACATAGATCCTCCGAAATACAGTCAACTGATTCTTGACAAAGAGTAAAAGAAATTCAATTGAGAAAAGACAATCTTTTCAACAAATAATCATCAAAAAATTGTACATATATATGCAAAAAATTTCTTTCTCTTGCCTAATTACCCTGGTCAAAATTTCCAAAACTATGTTGAATAGGAATGGTGAGGGAGGGAATCCTTGTCTTGTGCTGCTTTTCAAAGGGTATGCTTCTAGCTTTTGCCCATTTAGTATGATATTGGCTGTGGGTTTGTCATAAATAGCTCTTATTAATTCGAGATATATTCCACCAATACCTAGTTTATTGAGAGTTTTTAGGCATGAAGGGGTGTTGAATTTTATAGAAGGCCTTTTCTGCAACTATTGAGATAATTACGTGGTTTTTGTCATTCGTTCTGTTTATGTGATGGATTACGCTTATTGATTTGCATATGTTGAACCAGGCTTGCATCCTAGGGATGAAGCTGACTTGATCGTGGAGGATAAGCTTTTTGATATGCTGTTGGATTCAGATTGCTAGTATTTTACTGAGGATTTTCCAATCAATATTCATCAGGGATATTGGCCTGAAATTTTCTTTTTTTTGTTGTATCTCTGCCAGGTTTTGGTATCAGGTTGATGCTGGCTTTGTAAAATGAGTTACGGAGAATTCCCTCTTTTTCTGTTGTTTGGAATAGTTTCAGAAGGAATGGTACCAGCTCTTCTTTGTACCGTTGGTAGAATTCAGCTGTGAATCCATCTAGTCCTGGACTTTTTTGGTTGGTAGGCTGTTAATTGCCTCAGTTTCAGAACTTGTTGTTGGTCTATTCAGGGATTTGACTTCTTCCTGGTTCAGTCTTTGGAGGGTGTATGTGTCCAGGAATTTATCCATTTCTTCTAGAGATGCCCTTCTTTCAGCGATGCCCTGCCTAGAGAGGGGGAATCTAGAGGGGCAGTCTGGCTACAGCCGCTTTGCTGAGCCGTGGTGGACTGCGCCCAATTCAAACTTCCTTGAGGCTTTGTTTACACTGTGAGAGGAAACCACCTACTCAGGCCTCAGTAATGGCGGACCCACTCCCCCCACCAAGCTCCAGCATCCCGGTTGACTTCAGACTGCTGTGGTGGCAGCAAGAATTTCGAGCTAGTGGATCTTAGCTTGCTGGGGTGGGATCCGCTGAGTTAGACCACTTGGCTCCTTGGTTTCAGCCCCCTTTCCAGGGGAGTGAATAGTTCTGTCTCCCTGGTGTTCCAGGCACCACTGGGATATAGAAAAAACTGCAGCTAGCTCGGTGTCTGCCCAAATGGCTGCCCAGTTTTGTGCTTGAAATCTAGGGCCCTGGTGGCGTAGGCACCCAAGGGAATCTCCTGGTCTATGGGTTGTGAAGATCATGGGAAAAGTGTAGTTTCTGGGCTGGAGTGCACCGTTAATTAAGGCACAGTCCCTAATGGCTTCCCTTGGCTAGGGGAGAGAGTTCCCTGACTTATTGCGCTTTCTAAGTGAGGCAACACCCGACCCTACTTCGGTTCGCTCTCCGTGGCTGAACCCACTGTCTAACCAGTCCCAATGAGATGAGCCAGGTACCTCATTTGGAAATGCAGAAATCACCAGTCTTCTGCATTGATCTCACTGGGAGCTGCAGACTGGAGCTGTTCCTATTTGGCTGACCTTTTTTTTTTTTTTTTTTTTCCAAGACAGAGTTTCCCTCTTATTGCCCAGGCTGGAGTGCAATGGCACGATCTCGGCTCACTACAACCTCCACTTCCCAGTTGAAGCAATTTTCCTGCCTAAGCCCCCTGAGTAGCTGGAACTATAGGCGCCCAACACCATGCCTGGCTAATTTTTGTATTTTTAGTAGAGATGGGGTTTTACCATGTTGGCCAGGCTGGTCGAACTGCTAACCAGTGATCCACCCAGCTCAGCCTCCCACAGTGCTAGAATTACAGGCATGAGTCACCGTGCCTTGCCAAATGTTGATTTTTAACATCATTTTATAATAAAAGGAACAAAGACTCCTTGGAGAAACAGCTGATTTTAAACCAGGAGTAGAAAATATACAAGATAATCTTGGAGCAACTTGTAGGGCCAGAAAGTAAACAAGTGCATTGAAAAAAAGTCACAGTGGTAACAATATGTCAAAAAACAAAGGAGTCTACTGAAAGATCTCCCAAAGGCCAAAGCTGGAACAAGCAGAGCAAGAAAGTAAATTAGCTTTGAATTACAACCCAAAATATAAAGTAAACATCCACAAGTCTCTACTGATATAAAGAATAATTGATAATTTAAAAACTGGAAGAGAGAGGGAGAATAAATAAATTCTATTCAAAAGAATTTGAAATAAATTTTATAGATAAGACATCCTAAAGAAAGTCCCATTTTTTTTTTAAATTGTATTTTAGGTTTTGGGGCAAAATTCCATTTGACTCAGCAATCCCATTACTGGGTATATATCCAAAGGATTGTAAATCGTTCTATTATAAGAAATTCCCATTCTTAATTATTCACAGTGACTTCCTTCCAAAAATTACAGTATGGAAAAGTGATAAAAAAATCTGACGCATACTACTTCAGCCAGGTTATCAAGGTCAACATCAACAGTCACAAATTATGTGGACACTATGTATACTTGGTATGATGTAATGGAAATAGCACTTCAATTCTATGGTCTTTCTTCCCAAGCTCATTATCTCAGCATAATTATGAAAAAGAAATCAAAGTCTGATAGAGGAGTACTCTACAAAATACCTGACCATACTTTTTAAAAGTGTTAAGGTCATTAACGTTTGAGACAATGTCTTAGCCAAGAGGAGCATAAAGAGACAGGCCAACTAAATTTAATATCCTAGACTGAATGGAATCCTGGAACAGAAAAAAAGCTATTAGGTAACAACCCAGGAAATCTGAATAAGGAATGAAATAAGTTAATAACAATGTATTCATATTGCTTTATTAATTATGACAAATGTACCATACTAATGAAAGATGAATCATTGGGGTAACTGTGTGCAAAGACTGGGCAGAGATGATAATATTAAAACTCTCAGTACTAGCTGCTCAACTTTCCTGTAAATCTAAAATTGCTTTTAAAAATAAAATTTGTTAATATTGAATGTAATGTATTATCATTGAGAAAATTTGATACATAAAAGTATTACTTTATGGTATAGCTTTTAAGGGTAATTTACGTTTTCATTTTTATTTTATAAAATCATTAATTTTAGGGCTCCTTTAAAGATGAATTGCCCCAGTTAGCACATCCACAATGTGATTTTATTTATACATTTTTTTCAATTATATAATTCTACAGTATTATAACTGTGGGGCCAATAGAGACATTCTTGAATGAAATGATTGTCATAGAATTTTTTCAAGAGAATTCAGCTATGGATTTTTTGTGTATATGATGTTTACAGGACTCAATTTATTCAAAGTTTATATATTT
This sequence comes from Aotus nancymaae, assembly GCF_030222135.1. Taxonomy (NCBI): domain Eukaryota; kingdom Metazoa; phylum Chordata; class Mammalia; order Primates; family Aotidae; genus Aotus; species Aotus nancymaae. The sequence continues at coordinate 1,876,440 of NW_026988460.1, forward strand.
ATTCATTCTTGTAGGTTATCATAATCAGTGACAATTACATGTACACTGAATCTGTTATAAAATAAATTATTATTTTTAAAGTAGTGATATAAATTTAAATCCTGACCTGTTAAAGCATTAAAAGTGAATTATGTAAATTGCTTAATTTCTATATATTTTTCTTATCTTTAAAGTGGATGATTAAGAATACTCATTTCTGCTTTTCTTTTAATATAAATTAAGACAATCAGTGTACAACTCTTGGCACCAAGCTTGGCATATTTTAATATTAGCTATTGATACTATTATTATCTTGTAGTGCCTACCACATGTAAGGATTAAAAACAGCATAAGAGATTAGTAATAATTTACATTTGCACAGAACCTTAGGGCTTTTAAAATACTTGATACATATGAAAGCACTTAAAAACCCTCTAATGTTTTTTACAAATATAAGAAATTAATATTGTCTTGGGCTTTTCTGAAGCACTCTCTAAGCTCACAGTAGTTCTGTGAGGTCTTCAGGAAAAATATTTGCCTTGATTTTATAGATGAGTAAACCAAGATTCAGAGGATATACTAGTGAGGTCCATCACCTCCACTGATGATGCCATTTTGGAAAAATTATTTAACCTCTCTGAGCATCAATTTCTTCATTTATATAACAGTGTATACTGCCATTTACTTCTAGGCTGGTCACTGAGTAAGCTAATGTACATGATGCAGTTAGCTTCATGCCTGGTATTCTAAAAATGCTGCGACTATTTCTGTTGTGTGTCTTATTGTCTGTTTTCCTGTAGCTTCATCCAACCTCTCAGGGGCAGTCATAGAGTTGATGGATAATCAAGACAAGAATCACCATTTAATTTTTATCATTCAAGACTGTTTCAGTGAGACTTGTGGCTTCCAGATTGCAGATTTCATATATTTGCTTAAGCATTTACTGAAACGTTCTCATAACCAAGCTCTGGATGTGGTAGAGTGGCCTGTGGAAAGATAAATGCAACCTAAATTTGCCCTCAAGGAAATGATATAATGTATACATAACTAAGACCATGTAGGGCTAAGCTGTAAAAAGTTTGCAGGAGCAGACTTTAAAACTTTAAGATCACTTTAAACTTGTAACAGAAAAGAAAGCACTCAAGAGAAGGTGACATTTGAATGGGGTCTTGAACAAGGAGTAGGAATTAGCGGTATATTTTGCATGCTAGGAATCCACATTTCTCAATCGGGTGGCAGATTGCGTTTCATTCTTTCAATCATTGTCAGTGGACTCATTCATAGCAAAGGTAAATCGGTTAGAGAGTCTGTTCTACTACTGCATGTGCTTCTGTAACACAAATTAGTTTCCACACAGTTGTAAATAGGGAATGATATCAGTTAAACATTAAAGTGATGCTTGGAGTCATACTTGCTTTTTCTTAAATAAGCAAGTGAAGATGAAATGAAAGGAGTAGAATAACAACCTTTAGTGGGGGAAGAAAGCCTTTAGTAAGTTCTTCTGCTGTATATGCAAGACACTTTTAAACTCAATTTTTTTTTTGAGACAGAGTCTTGCTCTGTCACCAGGCTGGAGTGCAGTGGCGTGATCTCGGCTTGTTGCAACCTCCACTTCCTGGGTTAAAGCAATTCTCCTGCCTCAGCCTCCCGAGTAGCTGGGACTACAGGCGCGTGCCACCACACCCAGCTAATTTTTGTATTTTTTTAGTAGAGACAGGGTTTCACCATGTTGGCCAGGATGGTCTGATCTCTTGACCTCATGATCCACCTGCCTCGGCCTCCCAAAGTGCTGGGATTACAGGCGTGAGCCACTGCGTCCAGCCTAAACTTAATTATTAAGAAAATTAAAAATAAACTCTGAGTCTCTCTTTCCAAGGACAGATCATGCTGCCAGTATGGAAACCCCTAGATCTGAAGAGTATTGAAGGGGCAGTTATTTGAAGTGAAATGGAGATGTTTTTATGTGAAAGAAGGTGGGCAGCACAGGCGTTGAAGGATGGAAGATGATTCTCTCCATGCTATCACTTTTTGTTTCAGGACTCCACAGACTTTGTGAATTCAGAATCCAAACCTGACATCCCAGATTTTTATGAGGATATATTTGACCACATAGAAAAAGTGAATAAATTTATTTTGTAGTCAATGTACTATATGAGATTTAAATGTCTATTTGAAATCTTACTCTGGACTCTGCCAATGTTAAAGGCAGGCCTGATTAAGACTAAAAATACTCAGGCTAAATGAATTTAAGGATTTTTTCTTCTTTTTCCGTAAATAATGTTATTGAGATTTTGATAGGAATTGCATTAAATCTGTAGGCTGCTTCTGGTGGTATGGCCATTTTAACAACATTATATCTCCCAATCCATGAACACCCATGGAAAATATTCCAATCCACGAATATTATGTCTTCCAATCCATAAAGAAAGTAAATGGATAGAGAAAATAAATGGAAAACAAGGCCGTTTTCCATTTATTTGTGTCTGCTTTAATTTATCTCAACAATGTTTGGTGATTTTCAGGGTACAAGTCCTCCTTAGTTAAGTTTATCCCTAAGAATTTTTTTTTTTTATTTTTTTGATGATATTATAAATGAAGTTATTTTCTTTCTTTCTTTCTTTCTTTCTTTCTTTCTTTCTTTCTTTCTTTCTTTCTTTCTTTCTTTCTTTCTTTCTTTCTTTCTTTCTTTCTTTCTTTCTTTCTTTCTTTCTTTCTTTCTTTCTTTCTTTCTTTCTTTCTTTCTTTCTTTCTTTCTTTCTTTCTTTTATAGATGCAGTCTTGCTCTATCACCAGGCTGGAGTTCAGTGGCGCAATCTTGGCTCACTGCAACCTCCGCCTCCTGGGTTCAAGTGATTCTTCCGCCTCAGCCTCCCGAGTATCTGGGACCACAGGCGCGTGCCACTATGCCTGGCTAATTTTTTTGTATTTTTAGTAGAGACAGGGTGTCACCATGTTGGCCAGAATGGTCTCGATCTCTTGATCTCGTGATCCGCCTGCCTTGGCCTCCCAAAGTGCTGGGATTACAGGTGTGAGCCACCGTGCCCGGCCGAAGTTATTTTCTTAATTTCCTTTTGGGATAGTTTATTGTTTGTGTATAGAAATGCAAGATTTTTGTATGTTAATTTTGTATACTGCAACTTTGTTGTTTATTTGTATATTAGTTCTAATAGTTTTTTAGTGGAGTCTTTCTATATATAAGATCATGCCATCTGCAAAGAGGGATTATTTACTTCTTTTTTCTGATCCTTTTTCTTTCTTTCATATTTTCCCCCTGTCTAATTGCTCTGGCTTGGCAAACAAATGGCCAACAGGCATATGAAAAGATTTTCAACATTACCAGTCATCAGTGAAATGCAAATCAAAACCTTAATGAGATGTTAGGAAATGTCAAAAACAAACAAACAAACAATAAAACCCAAACCCAAAAGATCGCAAGTGTTGGTAAAGATGTAGAGGAATTGGAACCTGTATACAGTGTTGGTGGGAATATAAAACTGTAAGACTGTTATGAAAAACATTATGAAGGTTTCTCAAAAAATTAAAAATAGAACTACCATATGATCCCACAGTCTCACTTCTGGATATATATCCAAAGGAAATGAAATCAGTATGTCAAAGAGGTATGTGTACTTCCATGCCTATTGCAGCATTATTCACAACAGTCAAGGCATGGAAACAACCTAAATGTCCATCAGTAACTAAATGGATTAAAGAAAATATGGTATATATGAAACTGCCCAATGGGTTCACCTTGCCTGCTGCATAGACAGAATTGATTTATCAAGACAGGGAATTGCAATAGAGAAAAAGAAATTCACAAAGAGCTGGCTATGTGGGAGACCGGAGTTTTATTATTATGCAAATCAGTCTCTAGCTTTCTCGGATCAGAGTTTTTAAGGACAACTTGGTTGTTTGGGGAAGCCAGTGAATCATCAGTGTTGATTAGTTGATTGGTCAGGTCAGAGGAAATCTTAGGGAGTCGGAGATGTCTTGCACTGAGTCCGTTCTTGGGTGGGGGCCACAAGATCAGATGTGCCAGTTTATCAATTTGAGTGGTGCCAGCTGATCCATTAAGTACAGAGTCTGTAAAATATCTCAAACACTGGTCTTAGGTTTTTACAATAGTGGTTTTATCCCCAGGAGCAATTTGGAGAGGGTCAGAATCTTGTTGTCTTCAGCTGCATGACTCCTCAACCATACTTTCTAATCTTGTGGCTAATTTGTTAGTCCTACTAAGGCAGTCTAGTCCCAGGCAAGAAGGAAGTTTGTTTTGGGAAAAGGCTGTTATCACCTTTGTTTTTTTTGAAATGGAGTCTCAATGGTGAGATCTTAGCTCACTGCAGCCTCCGCCTCCAGGTTCAAATGGTTCTCCTGCCTCAGCCTCCGGAGTAGCTGGGATTACAGGTGCACAGCACCAAGCCCTGCTAATTATTGTATTTTTAGTGGAGACAGGGTTTCACCATGTTAGCCAGGATGGTCTTGAACTCCTGACTTCTGTTGTACTGGCCCGAGCATAGAAAGTCAACACCAAGACAAAAGTATGCCAAATTGTAGGGTCTTTATTGCCGGTGGCCATGGAGGACTCACATCTCTCCAACCCGTGGCCCCCGAAAGGAGGGTGTCAAGACCTTTTATACCCATAAAACCACCTCGGGAGTGAGGGTGAGGAGCAGGGGTGGGGGTGAGGGGCTTCAGACGTTCTGAGGGCTAGTGGATTCTGTAAATCACCTCCTGGGCGGAGATGAGGGTGAGGGGCTCTGGACATTCCAGTGGATTCCTGGGCAAAGATGAGGGTGAGGGGCTCCAGACATTCTGAGGGCCAGGGGACTTTGGACATTCTGATTGTTATTTAACTGGTTCACAAAATCAAGATTAGCATTTGTTTACACATTGTCTAGGTAGGGTGGAAATTACAGTCCTTAATTACTTATTACAAGTCGCAGGGGCCAAGATGGCATGTGTTTGAACTGCTTGCCTGTCACATTTGGGTTACAGAGAGCAGTTTCAATAGAAAGCCGAGGTATGGTTGAGGTATGCAGTTTTATGGGGCTTTTACCATGTCACACTTCAAGTGATCCTCCTGCCTCGGCCTCCCAAAGTGCTGGGATTATAGGCGTGAGCCATCGCGCCCGGCCTCACCTTTGTTTTAAACTATAAACTAAGTTTCTCCCAAAGTTTGTTCAGCCTACACCCAGGAATGAACAAGGACAGCTTAGAGAAAGAAAAGAAGAAAGATGGAGTTTGTTAGGTCAGATCTCTTTCACTGTCTCAGTCACAATTTTGCAATGGCAGTTAAGACATCATGCTAAATGAGATAAGCCCATCACAGAGAGAAAAATATGGCTTGATTTCACTTATATGAGGTTTCTAAAATAGTCAAACATGTAGCAGCAGGGAGTAGAATAGTGGTTGCCAGGGGCTGGGGGAAGGAGGAAATGCAGAGATGCTATTCAACAGGTATAAAGTTTCAGTTATGCAAGATGAATAAGTTCTAGAGATCTGCTGTATGATCCTGTAACTGTAGTTAACAATATTGTATTGTGTTATAATTTGGTTAAGAAGATAGACCTTATGTTCTTAGAACAACAACAATAATAATGATAACCATACTAAGAAATAGAGTATTGGAGGCACAAATTTTCCATCTGATTTGAATGAGCCTCCAAACTTAAATAGTAATGTGTAATAGATTTAAGGAAAATGGTAATATAAATTAGAATGGTTATTTTCAATGATTTATGAAGTCCTGTAGAGGAGGTTGTTATTATTATGCTGCTAATGAGTATCCTAGTCTTTATCTACTCTGTGACCTTGAGCAATTTACTTCACATTTTGGGAAGAAGTTCTTACCTGCATAACATGAAGAGCCTGAAAGAAATGAGTTTTGGGGTTTCCCCTCCAGCACTTACTGTATTTTATTATCTTTTACAAAAATGTGTTTTTTTTTTCTGTCTGCCCCTTTTTATATCAGTAGAGTCCCTTTATGAATTTTCATTTCCTGTAGTTTTTCTTACCGCCTTAGTCCTTTTCTTCAAACTCAGTGCTATACAAACCAAATTTGCAATATATAAAGTTATCTCTAAGGACTCGACATAAAACAATATTCAAGGGCTTTAAACTCAGAGTGACATTTAAGCATAGAAACAGCCAGATAAAAAGATAAGTTTCTGATTTGCTCTAAAATGAATTCTCTGAATCTGCATTTCTGAAGTCTGGCAGAAATGGTTGCTTCAGTCATTATGCATGGCAAGGTAAAGGCTCCAATGCCAGGAGAATTTAATCCAAGCCTTTCCTTGCTTCTGTGAGCTACAAAATAGTTTCTCCTTTCCTGATGATGAACTTTCCTGTGAATTCTCTTTCATTTGTGACTTACACATTCATGGCGACAGTCCTTACCTTCCAGGTTAACTAAGGGCAAGAATGTGGTGACAGATTCTACTGTTGGGGAATGTTAGTGGGTTGGGTGGTGAAAGGTTGTATTCAATCAATTCAGCAGAGGATCTTCAGCAGCCAGAGTGCTGTTGACACTCAATTACATTAGGAAATGAGACATGATCAACATAAGATTAAAATATATTATAAGAAATGTATCAAAAAGAGAACAATATAGGAGGGGTCATGAAATCCATGAGTAGAAATGATAAATTGTGTGTAGTGCTTTAACAGAAATAATGGAGGATTAAAAAGGGCTAGAATATGGTTCTTACTCTTGAGCTTCATATTTAGTTGAGAAGACAAGTCATCCATAAAATATTTAGAACAAAAAATGAAGTAGTGTGTGATATGGAGGAATTTATAAAATTGCTGAAGGAGTTATACATTGTGGAAATTGTGGAACTGTACATCATGAGAAGTAGGGAGTTGTTCATTATGGAAAGGAAGAGAGAGGATCTGGGGGTTGGACTTGAAGAAAAAGAATTTCATCAGAATTTCTAACTGATGTTTCCCATTATTAAGCTGTCTTAGCCGTTCATCTTGATTACTTATTCATTTAGTGTTTTCAATAGTTACAGAGTGACTTCTATGTGCCAGACAATGTTCTTGGTGCTGATGAGCAAAGTACAAATTTAATGGTGAGACTAAAAAATGAGATAAATAAATAATATGTGAATGGTGTCAAGTTCTACAGAAAGAAAATGAGCAGGGAAAGGAACAGGAAGTTTGTGGGAAGTTGACATTCAAGCAAACACCTAGAGGTGGTAAGGGAGTTAGTCATGTGGTTATCTTAGGGAAAGGCAGCAAGGTAGAGGAAAAAGCGAGTGCAAAGGCACTGAGGCAGGAATCTGGCTGGCATATTTGAACAATGCTAGAGAGACCAATGAGGCTGAAGCTGAAGGATAAAGAGAGGGCATAGTAGAAGACACAAGGTTGAGGGGTGGAAGGCAGTCAAATCATTTAGGACTTGCAGAATGCTGGCAAGAATTTTTATTTCTATCATGATTGTGTTTATGCTTAGAAGCCATTAAAGGGTTCTTAGGAGAATATTATGGTCTCACTTATGCTTTAAAGGATCACTATGGCTGCCTTGTTGAAAATAAACTGTACAGGAATAGGAAGATTGTAGAAACCATTTATGAAGATATTTGAATAATCCAGCTAAGAGACGGTGGTAAGCAATGGAATTAATGAAAAAGTGGCTAGATTCTGGGTATATTTTGAAGGTAGAGACAACAGAATTTGATGACAGATTACGAATGTGGTATAAAAGAAAGAAAAAAAGGACACCAAGGTTTTTGTTGTGGTTGAATATAATTTTGAAGAGCGAATGTACGAAGACAGAGTAATCAATAAACGTTTATACTTTTTTAAATATTCAGATACTGGAGTTCGCATACTAAGTTTTCTTTGGTATGCAGTTTGGAGTCAAGACACACACCACTTCAGGTTATTTACACACACTCAGTACTGACCCATGTAGAATTGGCTGGAATATGGGTGTTTTGGGTTTGCTTTGTTTTGTTTTCACAAGTGCTCAAACTTTCATGCCAGCTTAGTTGAGGCAGGCTTTGACATTCTGTCTCTGTCTCTCTGTCATTTTAATTAAACTTTTTGTTTTGTATAAATGTAGATTTACAAATAGTTTTAAGAAGTACTACAGAGATATCCTGTGTACCCCTTACTCAGTTTCTTTCAGTGGTAACGTCTTGCAAAATTAGAGTATAATATTACAATCAGGATATTGACATTGACACAAGCTACAAAATAATTCCATAACCACAATGATCTCTAGTTTTAGGTGCCCTTTTATAGCTGCATCTGACGCAGGATTTTTTTCAACCCCTTCGCTGCACTTGTGACGGGTTTCCTGTTTACTGGGCCCACCACGCTCAACCCCTTTTGGGAGGAAGCACATGAGCAAGCAAGTGCAGGATCCAGTCAGCTGCCACTCTGGGGGCTGGCGGAGCAGGCTCTGTTTACTCAGTATGCTGAGCTCAACTCCTTGTGGAAGGGAGCATGTGAGCAAGTGAGCAAGGCTGGCCACTTCGGACGCCAGCAGAAGCAAGTTCCATGTGAGGCTCACAGTGGTGCCCAGGTAGGGGTGCCTGTTACAATGCTCTTAGTTCCATGGTCTGTAGATGGTGGTGTGTTATCAGCTCAGTTGACCCTTTGCCTCATTGCATGGGGTGGCTGTTCTCCACTGGTGAGGGCAAAGGGCCAGTATGACAGTCTTTTTTGAATACTGGCATTCAGTGGATTCTGAGTTCTTGTCCAGCATCCAAGAAGAATGAGATCATGTGGACACTTGAAGGATGGCAAAGGTGGAGAATTTTATTTAGCAATGGAAATGACTCTCAGTGGAGAAGGGAGCTGAAAAGGGGTGGAACAGTCAGGTAGTCTTTTTCCGACATCCAGCCATCTCTTCCCTGATGTCAGGTTAGCTCTTCTCTGAAGTCAGGCTGTCTTCCTGAAGTCCAGTTGCCTCTCCCCTCTGGAGCCCACCTGTCTCCCAGAAGTCAAGTTGCCTCTCTCCAGTCAAGCCATCTCTGTCTCCTCTACCAACTGAATCTGAGGTCTTTATAGGTACAGAATAGGGGATGAGGTGGTTTTGGAAAAGGCAACATTGGACTGACAAAAAGACATTATTCAGAAAGAACCAATTGGGAGAGAGTGGCAAGCAGGAATAGGTCTTACTTTGGGCTGGGGGTTTCAGGCTGTTTGCCTTGAAGGTGAAGTTTCACTAGGAACCTGCCCCTGTCTGCCTAATTCCTCTATCACATCTACTTCCCTTTCTCCACTTCTTGCCCTTAGCCTTCGACAACTATAGCCTCTCTGTTGTTTATTTCACATTTAGAACGCTACAATCACTTTAAGAAAAAATTGGTGACGTTGAAATGTGTTTAGAGAAGAACTATTTAGAATCAGGGAGAGGCATAAAAGTATGACATATGAAGAAAAATAACCAAGAATACAGTATTCATCACAATAAAAATTCAAGCTCAGGGTAAAATATATAGCTCTCTAAGATTTTGAAGGGCTCCCATATGTCTGAGGACTTAGAATTCTTCTGTAAGACCAAAAGATACAGTGTTTTTAAATGGATTCCATTTCAATGTTAGAAATAACTTTTCAGATTAAGGAAAATTATTATTAATTATTTCAGGAGTTTTTTTTTGTTTTGTTTTTTACTTTTGTTATTTGTATGGAGTCTCTCCCTCTGTTGTTCAGCTCACTGCAACCTCTGCCTCCCAGGTTCAAGTGAGTTTCCTGCCTCAGTCTCCTTAGTAACTGGGATTATGGGATTACAAGAGCCCACCACCACACCCAGCCAATAGTTGTATTTTTAGTAGAGATGGGGTTTCACAGTGTTGGCCAGGCCAGGCTTGTCTCAAACTCCTGACTTCAAGTGATCTGCCTGCCTTAGCCTCCTAAAGTGCTGGGGTTATAGGTATGAGCCACCATGCCCGGCCTTTCTTTCGAGAGGTAAATTCTTTGTTCAACTGAAGAGAGTTTAAGCAATCACTATATAATAATTCAATAATTTTCTAGAGGTTTGAATTTTATAATTTTTGCAGTGGTAACATTGAAAGCATTGCTTCTTCCAATGGTTTCATTTTTAGTTTTTTTTATTTGAAAAAAAACTTTGATACTGTAGATAAGGTACAGCTATAACAAATAATACAGAAAGCTCCTAGGTACATTTTGCCCAGTTTCTCCCGATGGTGACAGTTTGCAAAATTGTAAGAACTAGGATATTGATCTTGATAAAATCCAGCAATTTTATTCAGATTTTCCAAGTTTTATTTATATTCATGTGTGTGTGTATTTGTATGTATTAAATTTTATGCCATTTTATTACATGCAGGTTCCTGTATACACTGCCACAGTAAAGATACTAACAGTTCCAATACCACACGGATCCCCTTGTTGCCTTTTTAAATCCACACTCACCTCCTGCTTGCCACCCTCCCTCTCCAAACCCCACTCCCAGTATCCTAATTCCTGCCAACTGCTCATCTACCTTCATCTAAATTGCTTTTCATATTTCAAAATGTTAAATAAATGAAATTAATAGTACTATATAGTCTTTTGGGATTAGCTTTTTTCACTCAACATAATTTTCTGAAAGTTTAAGTTTTTGCTTGTATCAATAGTTTGCTTCTTTTATTAGTGAGTAATATTCCATGGCATGTATGTATCACAGTTTGTTTAATCATTCATGTGTTGAAGAACCTCTGGGCTGATCCAGTTTTTACCTATTGCAGATAAAACTGCTATGAATATTCGTGTGTGGGTTTTTTATATAAACATAAATTTTCATTTCTGTGGGAAGTTTCTCCAGGAGTGCAACTGCTGAGTGTTATTGTGGTTGTATGTTTAGTTTTTGTTTTGTTTTTCTTTTAAGAAATTGCCAAGCTGTTTTCCATAATGGCTGGACCAGTTTACATTCCCTGTCTGTCTTTTTAAATATCGTAGTTTATCTTCTGTTTGTGAAATTCTAGCTGGGTTAAATGAATCCCAGTGTGGGACGGATTTTAGAAATCTTGCCATGACACAAAAAATAAAGTATGTTCTGTACTAATTTGAAGAAGAGAAAATTCTGTTTAACTAAACCTGTCTATATAATAAGGTCATAAAAGAGGATACAAAATAACACAGAGAGTCTCGTTCTTTTGGATTTTCAGAGAAGCCTTTGTTAAAATTCCACCTGACCCAGTGCTACTTAAAACCAAAGCCATGGGGATTAAAGGGAAAATATAAAAAATCAAAAATCTAATTCACAGTGAGTTGCACATCCTGCTTTATGCCTGGATTCTTGTGTACTTCCAGCTGCCTACAGCACATTCCATCTAGAGTTGCTGGATGTGCTCCTTGAAGGTTTTAGCTTTCCCAGACCTGATTTGATGTCCTAGCAGTACCAATGTGCACAGTGTGTCATGGGCTGCAAGAAGAGAGAATACTGACACCTTCTTTATATCTTGTCAGGACTCTTTGGAATTAAAAATAAATTTTAATTATTGTTTTCATTTTGAGAACAATATGTACATATCATTAATTATATTTACAGTTATAGCCACATTTTGAGTTTCTACTATGTGCCAGGATCTGTGCTAAATTACATACATTGTATACAATTCTCAAAATAAGCCTACAAAGAAAGTATCTTTTTAAATCTCCAATTTATAAATGAGGGAGCTTAGGTCATCAGGGTTAATCAGATATATTCACTAGACTACTATGAAACAAATTCAACAGGTTTTATTAATTTCCATGCTAAGGGACTCTAAATGCCCAGCTTCACCTATGACTTCTCAATCTATAGTGATTCATTACTGACTGTTGGGGGCAGGGGAAGAATTAGGGGGATGGGTAGTAGAGGTAGAGTGGCTTAGAGTATGCAAATATAATAATCATAATTATAATATTTTGAGTATGCCATTATTTATTGAGTTTCTGCTACATGCTGGGTTTTCTGCTAAGTTTGATATATAAGGTCTTGATTTCCAACAATAATCTAATAGGATATATGCTATTCTTGTGTAAAACAGTCATATAAATACATAAGGAAACAGGCTTGGAAAGGTGAAGTGATTTTTCATAAAGTCACACACCTGTAGAGAAATAATTCTAAGATTCAATCAGTGATCTACCTGACTCTAAAATTCTTGTTCCATTTGCCTATCTCTGTATCTGTATATCAACGGAAAACACACACCAGCACCCACACCCACACTCGCACATGCACACAAAAATTCATCATTAGAGAAATTAAGGTTCTGGGTGATATTGTTTGGCTGTGTGTCCCCACCCCAATATCTCACCTTGTAGCTCCCATAATTCCCACTGTTATGGGATGGGCCTGGTAGGAGATAATTGAATCATGGAGGTGGGTCTTTCCCATGTTGTTCTCATGATAGTGAATAAGTCTCATGAGATCTGTTGGTTTTTAAAATGGTAGTTTTCCTGCACAAGCTCTCTCTTTGCCTGCTGTCATCCATGTAACACATGACTTGCTTTTCCCTGCCTCCCATCATGATTGTGTGGTCTCCCCAGCCATGTGGAACTGTAAGTTCATTAAACCTCCTTTTCTTCTTAGTTTTGGGTATGTCTTTATCAGCAGCATGAAAATGAACTAATATGGTAAATTGGTACAAGTAGAGTGGGGCACTGCTGAAAAGATACCCGTGAAAGACATTTCGCCATTGTCTTGGGGATTAACATTTGGCTCCTGGTAACTTTTGCAAATTTCAGCAGTCAGCTTGAATTTCTCTTTAGAAAATGGGATTTTCCTTTCCATTGCCTACAAACTTTCCAAACTCTTACACTCTGCTTCCCTTACATAATTGAATGCCTTTAACAGCACCCAAGTCACCTCTTGAATGCTTTGCTGCTTAGAAATTTCTTCTGCCATTGTTCACATAGGTAGAAATTTCTTCTACCCTAAATCATAGTTCACAAGTTCAATGTTCCACAAATCTCTAGGGCAGGGGTAAAATGCCACCAGTCTTTTTGCTAAAACATAACAAGAGTCACCTTTGCTCTAGTTCCCAACAAGTTCCTCATCTCCATCTTAGACCACCTCAGCCTGGATTTCATTGTCCATATCATTATCAACATTTTGGTCAAAGTCATTCAACAAGTCTCCAGAGAGTTCCAAACTTTATTACAATTTTCTGTCTTCTTCTGAGCTCTCAAAACTGTTCTAATCTCTGCGTGTTGCCCAGTTCTTGTGACTGTGAAGTCTGATGCAAAACTTTGAGTAGTCGTCTTCAACAGCTAACAGAATACAGAAGAATAGGACCAGTATAGTAGGCTCATTGACCTGATTTTTTCATGTTCATCAATCCCTCCTCAGTCTCAATCATTCCCCTTGCTACTTATTTACTACAAAATTTCTTTGTGACTGGTGGATAAAGACTCATTTACTTGTAGCTGGTGGTACATAATTCCCAGTATCTATCATATAGGAGCTCCATACTGTCTCTCACTTTATCTTTTCTTCATAGTAGACACTTATTAAACATTTGAATGATGAATGAATGAAATATTAGACTGTTCCCTTCCACAGTACTTACCTTCTTGGTATCAGTTGCTCTTTAATGTTTTCACTGTCACCAAGAGCAACTTTCAAGAATATCTGATTTAAAAGGTGATTCCCTGTGTTTAAAATTGAGCATTCTGTTTAGTTCAGTTTAACAACATTTAGTAAATTAGCCTTTAAGCAGGGAACTCTGATAGGTGCTCAGGGCAAGGAAATGACTAACATATCACCTGAATTTTAAGGAGTTTCCTATTTGCTAGAGGACACAATGGAGTATGATAAGGGCAGCTAGAGAAACCTGCACAAGAAATGAAGAAAGATCATCAGAAGAGATGGGCAGAGATGATTTTCCATAGGGAATGACACCTAACCTGAATTTTGAACCATGAATAAGAGTTTCCTTTTAGATAAATGAGCAAGGACTATCTATCCTAAATAGAAAACATTTTGTTCACTGAGTTAGTTCTGGAAATTGCAGGAAATGTTATGTGGATTTTGAGGATGTAGGCTCGGAATCAGAACCTGGGATTTGATATTAGCATTGAGAGTTTCACCTCTACAGCATGTCAGGGAGAGGACTGGTTGATACAAGTAACACCTTTTATAAACAATGGTTGCTTCACCTTTTATTTTAGTTCCTGGGTGAAGCTGGAAAAAAAATGAACATGATAGAGATCTTTGTGAAATATATAAATAAAGCAATATTTTAAAGTGATTTGAAATCATAAATTTAAATCCAAACTTTCTCAACTCAAGGCATTAAAGTGTTTCTCCTTTTTCTTCTTCCTTCTACTCCTTCTTCTTCTTCCTTCACTGTGGATAGCATGCATATTCAACTGCTTGGTTGTAACTAATAAAGTACACAACTTTAAGAAGTTGAAGGACTTAGTTTGTTAAAAAGTATACAAAATCTCGTCATCAACTCTAAGGATTGTTATATCCTTAGTAGAAACAATTACAGGTGCCCACACTGACAGTGGAGGGCGTTTCCTGGAGTGCTATGTTGAGAAAGATTTTAAGGCAATATCAACATTCAGTGGGAAAAGTCCCACGATCAGTTATCCACATGTGTATATATGTGCATGTGTGTGTTGCCAGGGGCAGGGGAGAGTGTGAATCATGTGCTGCATTTCTGCCATCCCTCAATCAGGAAAATAATGGGTGTTCAGAATAACTTGGAAAACTTGATCACCTTATTTTTTTTTTTTTAATAATTATGCTGTATGCATACCCACCAGGGATCAACTTCATATTTTTAGCAAATTAATGAGACGATTTTGCAGTGTCCTTCTTTGTCATAGTATTAACATTTTCACAAGCACAACCATAAAATCAGTTGACATTTTCTCTTAATTTACACAAAATCATGGTGTTGGTTAGAGAGTGATTACATATGAAGTTTAACACACAGTTTTTTTTACCTAGCTCTCTATTATCTGTCTTTTATATCAGGAAAATAAGTTAATTTGGTGAGATATCCATGCAGATAAACACTGTAGCTTGCACTTATAGCTTGATAATGCCCTATAGGGACTTCTATAGAAATGAAAGAATAATTCTGAGTCATATGACACGGGGAATTAGCAGGAGGCTAAAAATGGGAAAGAATTAATATAAGATTCTTGAGTTGAATTTGTGTGGCATAAATGAAATACGGGATAGCGAAAGGTACTGCACTTTTTAATTGTCACTTCTTGGAAAATGCCTGTGTAATTCATTTAATGCTTTCCTTCTTGTGACTTATGCTGTCATCCCAGATTCACAGTAATGTAAGTTTACAGCACTCCATATTGACATATATTCTCTCTCCACTGTGTTTGCAACCTTCTCTACTCCTGCTGCTTTCCTAGGGGAGAGGACTAATTTTCAAAAGGCACCACATAGGGAGATGTTATAGGCAGCATTGTTCCAGGTAAACAGTGTCAGTCATGCAATCACCCCAATGTGCATCACCCAGTGAATTTGTGCAAGTCAAATCTACTCTTGGGCATGATACTGATGACCTCCAGGAGATTAGGGTGTAGCTAAGACTGGAACAACGTAGGTCAAACTTGGCAAAATTAACTGTATTCATTTTCACTAAGTATCTTTCTTATGTCTTATTCTAATCAGAAAAATAAATATTTTATTGACTATAGATAAAATCTAGTGAGTGCTCACTCTCTTGTCAGATACCTTGTAACTTGATCCCATTTAATCCTTCCTAAACTCTATCAGTTAGTGATGTGTTTTGGCTTTGTCTTCCCGCCGAAATCTCATCTCAAATTGTAATCCCTAAGCGTTGAGGGAGGGACCTGGTGGGAGACGATTGGATCATAGGGGCAGTTTCCCCCATTCTGTTCTCATGATAGTGTGTGAGTTCTCTTGAGATCTGATGCTTTAAGAGTTTTTGACATTTACACCCTTTGCTCTCTCTCTCTTCTGCCGCCTTGTGAAGAAGACACTTACTTCTCCTCTACCTTCTGCTGTGATTATAAGATTCCTGAGGCCTCCCTAGCCAAGGGGAACTGTGAGTCAATTAAATCTCTTTTGTTTATAAGTTACCCAGTCTCAGGTACTATCTTTGTAGCAATGTGAAAACAGATGAATATGGTTAGCGACTATTATTTTCTTGCTTTTGCATTTTGGAAAATTGAGAGTTATAAGTAGTTTGTCTAAGATTATATAGCTAGGTGTCATGGCCTAGATTAAATCAAAGGTTGTCTAATACTGAAGTTTTTATCATGCTAATCACCATACAGCATGGCCTTCTGAACAGAAACTATGGTTGACATCTTCCCATTTACCTGGCTGATTTAGTAGTTCTTCTTAACAGCCCACTACCTGGGGAGTTGTGTCAATCCTATAGAGCAAACATTGGGAATTTAGTTTAGAACTTGAACAAAATATCTACATGTCAGGGAGAGTCCCAGAGAAATAAGACACTGGTTTATTCCATTCCTCCATTTTCCAATCTTTTATTCTGGTCTTAAAACTGCTTGGTTGTAACTAATAAATGTTACCGGGTGAATAAATGTTCACCCAAAATACTGTTTGCGACATAAATAATGTAATGTCCAAACAATGCAGAAACTGCCTTAAATAAAACATGTGAATGCTGGGTCTTTCTTGTAATAATTTGAAAAATATCAATAATGTTGTCAGTTTAACAACAGAACATACCATCTGCCCTTTTCATCTTCCTGGCTATATTAGAAAAAGAAAAATGTGCCCCTTCATCACATCAAAGATATACTTCTTACCACAATTGTCTTAAGAGTTGTTCTAGGAGCCCTATATTTAATTTTAGAAATGAGCAAATGCATGAATTAGTGAACGAGAATGTTTGCTGGCTTTAGAATCAGATTTCATGAACTTAAATCTCAGCTGGGAGACTTTGGGCAACACATTTACCTTCCTTGAACCTCTGTTTTTTTTTTTCATATAAAGTGGAGATAATTACACCTACTTCAGAAAGTTGCTGTGAGGATTAAATGAGACAGTAAATGGGTATCAATTTGCCAACCAATGTAAATTTCATAGTGGTGCAAGCAGGAAAGAGCTTTATTTTATTTTTCCCCCAAACATGATCTTTAATTTCTTATTCCTTAAGGCTAATTGGAGCCCATGGCTGTTGGGAACCTTCAGGGATAAAAATAATTTCATTCTGATAGTTGTCTTAATTTGGATTTCCCTAGAAATGATCTTGAGAGAAGAATATGGATACAGTCAGTCTATCTGGGAAGTGGGTCCAGGTAGTAAAAGTGAAGAAAAATGGAAAAGAGACAGGAAAAACATAAAAACCAATAAAAGCTTATGAGCAGGTCATTACCATGAGTAACTGGGGCTCCATCTCTCTGAAATACAACATGGAAGATACCTTGGAACATTCTCTTTGAAAGAAGGGGGTGTACGAGTGCTGTTTGTTCCACAAATGGATCTTCTTGGCTGCTCTAGTGCACACATCCCTGTTACTCTGAGCATTGAATGGCTCACTGCTGTCCTCTGCTCCTTCTTCTGAGAAGGGCCCATCCTCTCACTCCAGTTGTCACGAGCCGATGAATGACAGACACACACAAGGCCGGCCCTTTGCCTCAACAGGAGATGATTCTGCTGGGTAGTTTAAGCTACAGAGCCCTTTTCTACCCATGAATCGGGCTAGACAGACCGGTGATCTCACACTGGCATGGCTCTTTTTCCTTCCCTCTTCTGTTTTATTCCTTTCTTTTACAGGGTTCTCCTGAGGCATCTCCATCACGAAAACTCATGCATCTGAATTTCTGTCTCGATCTACGCTTCTACGGAACTTGACATAAGCCAGGGTAATTATTCAACCACGCTCATCTCCCACTGCTTGAGGGTTTAGAGGCACTGACCAGAGCTGTCTTCGTGGCCCACACCACAGCTTATTTCTGATGGGGGCCCTTTGCTCCCTTCATGGAGTGATATTGGGTGTGGCCCCATCAGGTTGGTCTGAGACAGGCAAAGATTCTTGGTACATGGGAGACTTGTCCTGCTTGCTGTGTAGACGGTTTCCACTGTTGCCCTCTCTTCTCCCTCTTGTTGGGGTTGGCTGAAGCCAGTTTACCATCTTCAGAAAACCTCAGATAGGAAGTAAATAGCAGCTTCTCATTTTGCATATGCTCCCATAGTTAAGAAATACATGTAAAACTCCTTCAAGAAATTTGTCACCGAGTTGTGTGTTGGGGAATGGGGCTAGGTTGGGGAACACTAACATTTTTTTGTCCACTTGCAAGCAGTCTGCCAGGGAATGAGATCTTAGTCTGCCCATCTGATAATCAGCCTGCATTCACTTCATGAAAATGCCCTAACTTGGTTTGTCAGCCAACAATTATCCTGATTCAACCAATCTCTCTTAGATCTAGTCTTCTGCCCACATGAGCTGAATGAGATGATGGGGGTGTGGTCAAAAGGATCAATTTGGCCACCTTCTCTTTTAAATGTGGGGTTTTCTACAGCATCTTAGGACTTTGGGACTTCAACTGGTTTCCAGAATCAACAGGAAGCATTTTAACATTATTTTATAGATCTAAATTAAAACCTAGACACTCACTAACTGGTAGCTCTTAGTTTAACCACAAAATTAGTTTCTGGAATGTTTGAAAAGTCATTGTTTCTTAGTGTTTTCTTTAATAAGGTGACTCAGTGTATTTAATAAAAAGGCCACAGGCCTGAGAAGCAGGAGATCTGGGTCATCATGCTTTTAGCCCTGTGTCATTTTTCTAATAATTTCACCTTCCAACAGCAATACATAGGATAATAAAAGCTGTTTAACATGTCCCACAGGTTGTTATAAGTCTAACATGAAGAAAAACATGCAAAACGTATTTGAAAGGAAAAGATAATGAAATGTCAGGTAATAATTAATAAAGTAACTCAATTTTAAGGGAGCCTATCAAAAGGCAATTTCTCTTTTCCTTCAGAGATGCTCACTCCGATCCAACAAGCTGCTGTAACTGAGACCTGACTCATTTTTGGCAAACAGATGCCACTCTAAATGATGACAAAGTGATAAACATATGTAAATATTTCATATGGAAGTGAAGTCAATATGAACAAATGCAAAAGATACGATTCCAAGACTGGGAATGCCAGGCTATGTGTAGTCACAGCAGAAAACAACACAGGTATTGGAGTAGATCATAAGCTCAAAACAAGCCCCATGCTGTTATTTAAAAGCTTGCCAGAAACCCCTAAAAGGCATGGGCTAGGGATAAGTTTGCCATTATTCTCTAACTTCATGATGTCATAGGCTGTCAGTTGGGTGAGGCACAGTCTAGAGAAAAGTGCTGTGTGTTCTAATTCTTGCTCCTCCTGACATTGGATTTGATGCTTCCCTGTCCTTGTTCTTTGACGGTCAAGGTGGCATGGTAATGTGTACATCTGTTCACAGAATAGTTATAGATGATATTAGATAGTATATGTGAAAATGTTTGAAAAGCATAGTTATTCTGTAGAGGTATAAGGTATTATTAAACAAGTGATAAAAAAGATAGAAAGTTCTAGAACAAAGTGAGAAAACAGCCTAGAGGAAAGGAAGCCAGAAGGTGTCCTATTTTATCACACTGCCATAGACTTTCCAAAAGGAGCAAATGTCTCTGTCAGAGAGAGAGAGGAGAGAAAGAGAGAAAGAGAGAGAGAGAAGAGAGGAGAGAGGGGAGAGAAAGAAAGGGGAGAGAAAGAAAGGAGAGACAGTTTTCAGGCTGTTACTCTATAGGGCAGCAATGCTGCATCTCTGTTCAGAAGGAGGGAAAGACACTGCACTTCTGCAATCCTAGGCTGAGGCCACGCTGCCAGTGGGGTCATAGTTGTCCCTCAGAGTCCCAGATAGACCATGCTCTAGCTCATCCACCCCAGCCTCCTTGAGCAGCGGCAGTAGCTGTTCCTGCAGAAGTGTGCAGAGCAGGAGGAGGGATCTTTTTCTCTACTCATGAGGCAGAGTGAGCAGACGCTGCTTGGCCAGTGGTGGGAGACTTCACTCTTTACCTGCAAAGCCCAGGATAGAATTTGCATGACTGCTAAAGGCAGAGACATTTTTCACTACCCCAAACAGGGAGCTCTCAGGCTCTCCTGCTCTTTGGGGCAGCAGCACTAGATGACCGCCTAGTGGACTGCTTAGTGGGGGCAGGGGGCCTTTCCTTTCCTTTAAGTCCAGGCTAAGAGACTATTCCACCAATGGGGTTGCAGTCATCACTCACAGCCTGAGAGAGGCAACCCTCTGGCTAGCTTGTGCCAACTTCCTGTGGCTGTAGCAGTGGATGTGACTGGAGTGTTGTGTGGAGGAGAAACGGGGGTCTCCTTCTCCATGCCTGGGCTGTAGCACAGAGGCTGCTCAGCTAGCGAGAGGAAATTTCACTCTTTGCAGAACTGAGCACAGAGTTTGTGCCCCTGCTGGCAGTGGGGTCACTTTCACAGCCCCATGCAGGGAGCTCTTGGGTTCTAGAAAGTCCATTGGTTTTCTTTATCCCAGGGGCTACCCTTTTGGTGTGCAGTACTCGTTTTTCTCCCAGAAGTAGCACTCCCTGAGGACTACAGTGCTGGGAGCCCTGCAGCTCCTTTAGGTCCAGCTAACAGTGTTGCTGTAGCTCTCCTGCTGGGCAATGGGGAATGTCAGAAGGAGCTCCTGGGATATGAAGATACCAGAGTTGAGGTTCCCAGGGCAGGATACAGTCCCTGACAATTGTGCTGTCACAGTGGCAAAGTGCTGCAGCCACTGAGTCTGGGTGTAGGGTGAGTGACCTAGTGTGAGTTTACAGCCTGGTGCAATGCTCTCAAGCATTTTCCAAATTACCACCCATACTAGTGCAGTCAGGAGGACAGAGGAGCTCTCCCATTGTTCTGATCCCAGAAGTCTGCCACAGGGATGAGGGCTACCAAAACACTTCCACTTACTTTAACCTCCAATACTGAGTCCCTCCAGGCTTCTAGCTGATCATGACCGAGTTGGCCTCTTTCTTCTTTTTCTGTGCTTCAGGTTTTTCCTGTGAGCTCTCCATTGGGTACTAGTGTTCTCTCCTTGATATTCTACTTGAGGTATGATTATTCATTATTTTTGTTCTTTCTACGGAGAACTGATGTCCAGTGTCTATAGTCAGTTATCTTAAACCTCCTGACAAGGAATTTTTTGAATGAATATTTACTATAAACATCACTCAGAACTAGTCTTCAGGGGGACAAATTTTGGGAATGTTGTGTCCATTCGTTGACTCAATAAACATGCATTAAGCACCTGCTCTGTGCCGCATGCTGTTTGTGGCGTTGTGCATGGAGAGCCAATGACATACATAAAGTACTTGTCCTTGTGGACTACTGAGGTTGGGAAGAATGCAATGACATAAGCAGAAATGCATCAGGTAGGAACATATGGTGTCCATTTTTGTATTTATTCTGGAAAGATGTATAAAGCCTGATGATTACCTTTCTTCCTTGGGAAGACTGCAAAATGTTAACCCAAAAAGAAAGAAACTGAAGGAATAAATGTTTCAACCAACCTGGAGGCAAAGCATCAGTTTAAGAGAGAACACAATGGGGGCTTCCACCTTCTACATCATCTGTATACATTTGAGCATGAGCCCAAAATTAGGGGGCATAAAATTAAAAAGTAAGGGAAAAATTCTTGAGTTTTTAATCACATCCCCATGTTGATAAAATATTTATGAGTTCTCCCTCAATTAATTAGAATAAACTATGTAACACCGCAAGAAACAAATTGAAAATTTAATAAAGTAAGTTCACTTCCAATTTCTTTTGAAGAAAGAAGTTAATTATATTTAGTTCTGTAATTATAACTTTAATTAAAATATAATGCAAAATATTCCATAAAGTAAAAACAGTGCTGAGTAATAAAATGGAGGCTTTAAGACAATTTGTTCTTTAGATGAAAATTTATAATTTAAAATTAAGCCTTTAGTGTACCCTTTCCTCCAAATTTCATCCTTTTGGTATGAATCTAATTTAACAACCTTCTTATAAAGACTAATTAATGTTTATTTACCATTTTAAACCTATTTCCTCCTGTTTGTTGTTTGGTAAAATATCCTTTTCACTTGTTATAGCTATCTTCCTTTTCGAGTTCGTTTAAAGATATACTCCTGTTTCCCCTCTGCATGTCATAATTTGTAGCACATCCCTTTTGAGTTAGAACATGGCTTGAAACTTTCAGTGACTTAAAACTTGAAAGCTCAGATGCTCTTAGAAGTATTTTCGAGTATCAGTCCCCTTCACCTGGCTGGCATGGAGATGATTTGATTGCTCCAGGCAAACATCCCGCTGGAAGGAAATTTAGATCCTCTAAAATGAAATTAGGAAGGTGATAAAATGACCTTCTGGTGATGTTTTTAATAATCATTTGCTCTCAATCACTTCTCAGAGGAATAGAGTTGACTAATAGTTTGCCCAGATGTCAGACTTAAATTCCAAAGTCTACGAGAATGTGGGGCCATTTGCCTTGATCAAAGTCATATCCATTTCTAAAGGATTTTTAAACTACTGTTTAATTTTAAAGCTACTCTGCTTTTACCCAAATCACAGAGGTTTGTAAAAGGAAAATGCCTAGCTTGAAAACTTGGAGTTTTTCTACTCAACATCTCTTTATACTTTAGCATTCGAAGAAAGATTCACTGGCTTTTCATCTGAATCAATTCAAAATGACTAAAAAATATTTATTGATTGCATACTATATAGAAGATATTATACTTTCTGTGCAAAAAATATCTCCCTGAGCAGTTGTTAAAAATCAGATTTCTATACCACCACTGCCCCCACTCCCATATTCAGATTTAGTTTGTCTGGTGTGGATCTCAGGTGATTTTTATTCAATTAGTTTGAGAGACATTGTACTACTGGGTGTCTACAAGCTTCTGGAGTTGATTAATTAATTAATACAAAGAACTTACAACCCTAGTGCCTGATGTTGTTAATTCAATGAGGGGACATACATATTTACATTTCCTTTTGCTTTCTATTGGGGCAGAACTTATCTTGCTCTTTGTGGAGTGGAGAAGATGGCTGGAGTAAGTGAGGAGAGGAAATGGTCTGCTCTTTGGAGATGGAGGATGAAAGTCTTGTTGCCTGTGATTTAGCACTCAGTAACTGTCAGGGTGGGGTACAAGGTAATCAAGAAAGGCGTTGATTGGGGTGGCTGGGATGTAAGGAAATGATGCACCCAGAATTAGTTTCTTGCTTGGTGCTTTACTTCAGGGCCATAACCTTGGGTGCCTATTCCTGAAATACCCAACCACTCAGATTTTCAAACCTCCTGAGCTTTGCAGAAAGGATTGATGGCGTTTGAAGGGACTTTAAGTGCTTCATTTTGATCTTTTACTGTGTCTAGCTTAGGATCTGCACATACTAGATGCTCTAATATTTATTGCGTGTTTAATTGTCATGGATAAAAATATTTAAAAACGTAAATTCATTCTAATAAGTTAAACCACAGCAGAAACACAAAAAAAGCTCATCCTCTTTTGTACTGCCCACATCCTTGAGGTAACAAACGCGAACAGGTTGGTATGAATATTTTTATATCTTTTGCTGTAGGTAGGTTTTAATGTATTTTAAACCAAATGATATCATACTCAACACAAAAATTTGCATCTTTTTTTCTTTTTAGGTTTTGCAAAGCATGTGCTTCCCTGCAAGAATGTTTACTGCTAGAGAGCACTGAAACCTAGGATAGGGTGTCTCAGGGGAGGCTAGATCTATGGCCCTTACAAGTCTAGACCCCAAGCAGGAAGATTACAACTCAGTGATTCTCATGGGGGCAGAGTTGGGGGATATTTTGCCACCCCACACCCCTGGGAACATTTGGCGGTGCCAGAGGCACTTTGTTGTCATACCTGTGGGGGCTGTTTCTGGTATTTCATGGGTAGAGCCCAGGGATTCTGCTCACCATTTTACCATGTACAGGGCAGCCACTGCCCCTACCCCCACCCCTACCTGCTCCCCACACAGCAAAGAATGAACCAGGCTCAAAATGTTAATGGTGCCAGATTGAGAAGTGTTAGAATAGAGAACATTGAGGACTCTGTCACTGAAAAAAGAGAGAATTATTTTCAATCTTGTGGGAAGTTCTACCAGGAAAGAATATATAGCTACATATCTTTCATCAGTATCGAACTTTTCAGTTTCTAATGTACTTTCTTATATAATCCCTATTTGGTGCTCATAAATTGTGTGACTGAGAGCAAGTACCTCTATAGGCCTTTGTTTCCTCATCAACTAAATGGAGCTAATAATATGTATTATTCACAGGGCAATTCAATAAGAAGGTGCACTATGCCTGGCTAATTGGCAGTATTCAATATGTATAAGTTGTTACCATTATTTATGATTTGGGTTTCATCAAATACACAGAAGCCACTTAAAGTGTTCCAAGTATAAAGACTTAATTTAGGGAAATAGAAGCTTATACAATTTGGGGAAGGATGTGGTAGCAAAGGTCAATGGTCAGGAAAGTTATTTCTAATCATCTCAGTCAGTAGCCTTGAACTGGCTGGGTCTAGACACCCATTGAAAGCTGCTGTAAGTCTCAAGAACTCCAGGATGTTGCAGGAATCTACTGAGTTGTTCAGCCTGCCTTCTAAGGGAAGAAGTCTCCAGCAGACATCTCCCACCACCACAGGTGTCCACAGCACTGAAGTGGAGTATACATATAGATGCCCCCAGAACCACTGCCGAGCTTTCCTGTGCTGTGATGAGTCTTTATGATAATGGCCTAATTCTCCCTTCTGCTTTCAACATCTTATACAAGTACTTTTCTCTGGCAGAATCGAACCTGGAGATGTTCCATGAAGAAAATTCCGGAAATTACGGTTCTGACTTCTTTGCAAGGGGATGACAAGGACGTTGAGGTGACAACAGTTTGGCACACTTATTGCAGTTGTTCTTATTTCTGCAGTTCTCTGAAACAGGCATTATCTTCACTTTTTAGGTGAGAAAATGGTCACTCAGAGAGGTGGTTACAGTCTTCTGAAGTGTGATTCGTGACAGACCTGGATTCTGACTATTCCCTCCACTACACTGTCATTCTCTAGATGTGGTACAAAAAATCAGCCAGGACTTTGAAGTCATTAAAAAAAATAAAGGCTTCATTTCTGTAAACATTTTTCTTCTGTAAGTCTAAATTTCTTTATTATTTATTTGGGTTAAAATATTGAATTCATCTTTTAAAGTAGCAGTAAAGTAATAGAGAGGGGTGGCCATAAAAACATTATTGATGATTGACATGTTAGTCCAAATATCTTTTTCATCAAATTAGAATATTATGTCAAAGGAAACCTTCTGGTGGTTTCCCTATAAAAAGCAATGCAATGGAATGAGAGTGGACTTAGCGTTTGACTTGGGTTTTGTAATTTGCTCTCTAAGTGACTTTGCACAAGATAGTAGCTTTGCTGAGCTCTCGTATTCTCGTAAGTAGAAGAGAGATGACACCATTGCCCTCAAAGATTGAATATGAAGATTTAATAAGATAATATCAAGAGACCATGGAGAAGTACCTTATTTCTTTACACACTTGTACTAGAAAATATTTGAAATTCACCACTGCGTTAGGTGCTATGCTAAGCACTAGGAGGATAGATGAGGTCTTAACCCCCATGGGGCATATAACCTAGTGTCTTTGGGAGGGAGACAATATGAATAAATAAATAAAACACTAAAGAAGATAGCACATTTCCTCACAATTGCAATGCAGAAATAAACACGGTGATAGGCTACAGAGTAGGGGTGTGGAAGGGTGTTTTGGATGGGTTGATCTACCCTGATGTGGTAGATATTTGATCTGGGAACCTGAAGTATTACATTAACTATTTTGAACAAATATTTATTTAAAAACCTATATGCGCCAGGCACTATTCTAGAAACTAAAGATAAAGCAGGGAACAAGACAGTCTGTGCTCATAACTTTAGTGAGGAGATACAGATAAATGAATGTCTAAGTAAATACAGAGGGTTATAGAGGGTAATATATTTTACAGAGAAAAGTGAAGCAGGGCATATGCCAGTGCTGGGAAGACATTTGGGCTGACGTTGAAGGGAGTCATAGATAAGTTGTGAAACTATCTGGGGGGGAAGCACTCTAGGCAGCTGGAAAAGCAAATACAAAGGTCCCGAGGCAGCAGCATGCCTGTTTGAGGAAGGCTAGGATGCCAATGTGAGTGGAGTGAGGGAAATGAGGGAGAGGGTACTAGAAGAGAAGCTCAGAGACGTAAAAGGGTCTAGGCTATGTGGGCCTTTGTGGTTTATGGTGAAAACACTAGCTTTTTGTTTGAGTAAGATGGATGACAATACCTGGTGGTAAAAAATAGACTATAGGGAGGAATGTGGGATCAGGAATGTTCATTATGATGCTAGAGCAATTATCCATGTGAGACAGTATTGTGCCTTGGATTAGAATGGTAGTAGTGGTGGTAGTGGTGGTAACTATTTGGATTCTAGATATGGTTTATTTTATTTTATTTTATTTTGACACAGAATTCTGCTCTGTCACCCAGTGCCATGGCATGATCTTAGCTCAATGCAACTTCTGCCTTCTGGATTCAAGCAATTCTCTTGCCTCAGCCTCCTGAGTAGCTGGGATTACAGGAGTGTGCTACCACTCCTGGCTAATTTTTGCATTTTTTTAGTAGAGACAGGGTTTCACCATGTTGTCCAGGCCTGTCTTGAACTCCTGACCTTGGGTCATCTGCCCACCTCAGATTCCCAAAGTTCTGGGATTGCAGGCATGAGCCACTATGCCTGACCTAAATTCTAGATATATTTTAAAGGCAATGTCAATAGGGAGGATATAATGAAAGATTATACTTTGGGTGAAAAATAAGAAAGAGTCAAGGATGACTCCAAGATTTGGGGTCAGACTTGTTCAGAAAAGGTAGAGT
The DNA here is from genome assembly GCF_030222135.1 of Aotus nancymaae. Classification (NCBI taxonomy): domain Eukaryota; kingdom Metazoa; phylum Chordata; class Mammalia; order Primates; family Aotidae; genus Aotus; species Aotus nancymaae. Next base: position 1,903,275 of record NW_026988460.1, read on the forward strand.
TGTCATTTATTGAGATGAGGAAGCAGGTTGCAGGGAAGGAATCAGAAGTTCTATTACGGTCTTGTTAAGTTTAGGATGCCAATTAAACATCCACAGACAAGTGGGAATATGAAGTTTTAGGAAGAGTCAATGGTGGAGGTCTAAGTCTGGAGATTGAAAGCATATAGATGGTAGCTAAACCCGTGAAACTAAGTGCAACCACTTAGTATAGACAGAGTAGCTGAGAGGCTCAAGGTCTAATCTCTGAAGTGTGGCAATGTTTACAGGTGGAGAAGAGAAAAGTAGCTAACAGGATGGATACTTTAGGAAAGGAAGAGAAAACCAAGAAAGAAAGTGCTTCGAGAAGGAAGGTAGGTTAATTTGTTCAAACACTGTGAATAACTCAAGTAAAATGAAGACTGAAATCTTTTGAATTTAGCAATGTGAGGTCAATTGTGACTTTGGCATGAGCAGTTTTGATGTAGTAGTATAGATGTAAACTTAATTGAAGAAGGATTAAGAGAGATTATACGAAAAGAAATTAGACTCTGAGGATTTTGCTGTAAAGAAGAACAAAGAAATGGGCAATTAGGGGTGGTGTGGGAAAGAGGCACGTGGTCAAAAGAAGGTAGAATAAAAATGTTAGCCTCACCAGAACTTCAGAGTACCATGATATATCAGACTTACCTAGAGAAGGATTGTTCAAATGAGATTGTTAGGTCTACCCAAACTTCAAGAGTGCATCAGTTACGTGTGTGTGTGTGCGGAGGAGTTGCATGTTAAAACCAGACAGCTGGCCTCCCTCTAGAGTTGCTAATTCAGTATGTCACAGGTAGGACTCAAAAATATGCATTTCCATCATGATCTCAGATGATGCAGATGATACTGGTATGGGGAACACACTTCAAGTAACACAGCTCACAGACATAAATTCCTTTGCTGACCCTCCTATCCAAAGTAACATCCTATCCTCCCATCCTTTTCATCCAGTCTCTCACTATGTGAATCTGCCTTATTTATTTTTTTATTTAAATCCCCTTTGTCATAGTTTCTCTAGGAAAGGCAACCTATCTGTCTTGTTTACCATTGTTCCCCATGTGTAGCATCATAGTTAGCATACAATGGAAACAAAATTTTTTTTTGAAAATAAATTAAATGGGGAAATGAAAAATTTCAGTAATAGTAAGGATTACTTTATGCAATCTTTGAGATGCCTAATGTTTCTTTGGGGCTATTTATAAAGACAAACAAAAAGTCATGTTTTGCCAAATGGCAAACTAAGAGTTAAATTTCAAACGCTGAGACACCCAGAGGGATCTGAGCTGGTTATTTACATTTCAAAATTCACTGTAACCAGCCTAGGGATCCCTAATGTGTCTATTATGTGGTGTTTCAAATATGATCACATAGCTTTCAAAGAAAATTCTGCTTGGAAAGCCATGAGTTGTTTTGTCATTAATTATTTACATCTAGTTTCACAACTGTCACTATTTCAGAAACCTCCCTAGTTGAAGAAATAACATTAGAGCCATTCTTTGGTCTTCAATGCACTAACTAGCCTGTAAGCCAACCCATTTGTAGTTGGCTTAATTTAACTCATCCAGGTTTTACATGGGGGATATTTAAGGTCCATTTAATTGGAAAAATTTACCTGCCAATCCAAATCTCTTAAAAATACAACACAAAACAAAACAAAACAGGGTTGCCAGGTTTCTGTTACAGTTTTTTCATGAGTGTTAAGTGAAAACATCTCTGTTTGATATTCATCATTTGGCAATGACCATTTCTTCACTCGGACAACATGAATAAAAGATATTACTCTTTGTCATTAGCAACTCATTCAGGGAAAAGAGAAAAATTAGACTTTTAAGAAAATTTTACTTTCTGTCATTTCAGACTAAATAACACTCTTAAATGATGGTTAGTCAAACCTACAGAATCTATTAGTAACTTGAAAATAAGTGTGAGGGGATGCCAAAACCCAAAGGAATCTTAAACTTGCATTTATCAAGCTTGTCACATCATTGCTACTGGTAATAAAAGCATTTTTCTTTTATGTTGTAATGTCTACAGAGAATAATATTTTTTTTGCCAAAGTAAAAAGTGACATTGCAATATTCATCACATTTTTTGATATAAAATAGTCTAAAAAGGTTGAAAATTGATGTTCATTATTTTAGAGCTAATTTAAAAGCCTTGTACATTTACAGAAGTTTTGCTGGTTGCTTTTTGTAAAGTTCCAGTGGTCAATAGTCATTCAATTTTCAGAAGCATTTTCTTACATGGATTTCATGGATTTTGTTGTGTTCTTAGAATAAATGCTCAGGTTTTAATGATGGTGCTGGTACCTGACCAATTTATTGGTGCATTTATTTTCTTATAATCACTCAGCTGCTGCTCCTGTTGCATTGCAATGACCAAAGAAACAAAGACTCGTCATTTTTCAAGTTCCATAAGATTTAATCAGAGTCCAAATTTTCACTCCTTTCTTTTTTTTTTCCCCTTCAAGGTTTCCAAAGCGCTGATCTAATGAAAGAAAACTCAATCTAGGAGGTGAAAGAAAAACCAAGATTCCAAGACACAGTTGAAATGGACTGCCACGTTTATATGTACATTGATTTTTACATGACTGCATTCAGAAATAAAATACCATCCTCTGTGATCAATTTATACAGTTTCCCTTCAGTTAAATTAAAAACAAAGTGAATCCATAGCAGCAGATCCCCTTTTGGTTAGAGATCTAACCTCTCTCAAGAAGCAAACATGGATTTATTCCTCCCTCATTTGATGGTTAGCTTAGGACAACACTTGAATTCTCTGACACTGTTGGGAATCTGCACAGTAAAATACAGGTGGTTTCTACTGAAAATTCAGATATCTGACAAGCTGCTACATTACAGAGATAAGAGATTCTAGTTCTGCCACTTAATCATCTTCTGACTATTAGGCCAGGAAAGAGGAAGTACACCATGACTTAAGTTTTTGAGGGGACTGGGAATCTATGCACCTCTCTCCATGATTGTGACCATGACTTAGCTAATGCAGTACCTCCCACAGTGTGGCACACATATCGGCTGGTAAAATACAAGTTGATTAAATAAAGTACATGAAACAGTGTACTTTATTTAGTGGTTAGAGATTCATTTTTATATGTATTAAAATATTGCTAGAATCTCAACTCTTTGGTTTCATGGATAAAATTCTCAGGACATCATGAAAAAAAGGGCTTAATTTGAAACAAAGTTAAAGACAATTATAGAGAACATACTACAAGGTCTGCAAGATATGCATGAAGAAACTGAAGGACTGAAGTATGGGAAATACTACTAGTGTAGAGTTATTTTTCTTCCTTTTAAGACGTTGGTGAGCCTCGTCTGTCTTTTCTGAAGTATTTGGAGAAAAGGGAGGGAGGACAGAGGGGAAGGAAGACAGAAAATTTACCTAGCCTATTAGAGAGCTATAGTTATTCAAAGTCCATCAAATAGAAAAAAAGAGAAACATTCAAAACTATATTTTGAAAGAAAACAAATACAAATATTTAGAGAATAATGCCATGAACACCAACATAACCATCACCCAAATTCAGCAATGGGTTTTGTTGGGTTCTCAGATCAAGTCATAACCAATCTTGTTTCATTTGCATCCCATCCATTTCCTTTCATCTTTCCAGATTATTTTGAGGAAAATCCCAGATATCATATCTTGTCTGTACATATCTCAGCAGTCGTCTTAGAAAGATAAGAACTTTTTTAAAAAAAAAACAGATTTGCAGTCACTTATCTGGCATTAAGAAACATAGAAGTTGCCACTCTGTTCTAACAAGCACTGAACAAGCTGAACAATTTCCAGCTCTTCTTAGATCCATCAGAGAAATGAGGTCACAGGGAAGACTACTGTCCCCAAAATCGGAGAGACAGAGAGGTGGATATAGAAAATCACAATATACTGGAGCAGAAATCTACAAGCAAAACCTTCTGTGGAAACCATTGCCAAGGTAAGAAGATTTTAACTGTAATTGACAAATAGCTGGAGGTTCAATGTGGACAAGTCTGAGAGATAAGATCTCCAGGGGACCCAGTCTTGAGGGGGAAATATCGGAGAAAAATCCTTTTATGTTTCCAGTGAGGGGAGGAAAATAGGGACAATTTGGAATACACCAGAACACTCTGTTCTTAACAAGGCCTTCCCTCAAGAGAAACCATTTTTACTAGAGCCTAATGTGCTGGAATTTTATTTCCATATGTGAAGGAAGGCAAATGTGTAATTCTGTCCTGGTAGGGTGGAGACTGAGAGGCACTGGTGAAGTTCACAGTCCAGGGGCATGGGCTTACCAAAAGACAGAAACCTAATCATAGAACCGTAGAAATCTTCCTTTCACCTCCACCTTATCACTACATCACTGAAGTCCTATTCACCACACTCTGTTTCCCCTGGTATATCATGTCCATCTTTCAACAAAAAATCACAAGTCATACTAAAAGGCAAAAATACAGTTTGAAGAAATGGAACAAGCATCAGAACTTGAGTCAGATAGGACAGTAATGTTGACAATATCAGACAAGGAATTTTTTTAAAAAAATATCTTTGATTCAGATGTTAAGGTCTTTAATGGAAAAAGTAGAAGAGAAAGTATACTAGAACAAATAGTGCAAGCAGAAGAATGAAAATTCTGAGAAAGAGTTAGAAAGAGATGTTAAAGATCAAGAGCACTGTAACAGAAATGAAGCTTTTGATGAACTCAGTAGACAGGACAGGCTGAGGGAAGAATCTTGGGCCTGAGAATAGCTCAACAGAAACTTCCAAAACTGAAAAGCAAAGAGAACAAAGACTGAAAAAATAAAACGGAATATCCAAGGACTGAGAGACAACTAAAAAAGGTGTAACATACACCTAATGGAAATACCAGAAAGAGAAGAAAGAGAAAGAAACAAAAGAAATATTTCAGGCCATAATGACTGAGAATTTCCCCAAATGAATGTTAGACACTAACACTCAGGTCCAAAAGCTCAGAGAACACCAACCAGGATAAATGCAAGAAAAATCACCCCAAAAATCTACACCTAGACATATCATATTCAAACTTCCAAAAATTACAGATAAAGTTAAAAATGTTGAAAGGATTCAGAGGAATAAAACACCTTGCCTATAGAATAGGAACAGTAAGAATTGCATCTGAATTCTCCTCAGAAACCATGCAAACGAAAAGAGAGTAGAGTGAAATATTTAAAATCTTGAGAGAAAAATGTTGAGGAAAATACCACCAACCTAGAATTCTGTTCTATGCAAAATTATCCTTCAAAGGTGAAGGAGAAATAAGTATATTCCCAGAACAAAATTGAGAGAATTTGTTGCCAGTAGACCTGCCTTGCAAGAAATGTTAAAAGAAGGATTTCAGAGAGAAGGGAAATGATACAGGTCAGGAATTCATATCCACATATAAAGAAGAATATAAGAGAATGAATAAGCAAAGGCAAAAGAAACAACTATTATTATTCTTAATTTTAACTGATAACAGTTTGCTCAAAATGATAATAGGACAATGTGTTTCATTATATATATGCTATGTATGAGTAAAATAAATGACAGCAATAATACAAGGGTTGGCAGGGAAGGATTAGGAACACTTCGTTATTATAGGTACTTGCACTACCTATGAAGCACTACAGTGTTATTTGAAAATTAACTTAGATTAGCTGTAAATGTATATTTAAAACTCTAGGACAACTACTAAAAATGTAAAAAAAATGTATAATTAATATGCTAAAAGGAGAAAAGAAAGAATTAGAATAGATTCAATTTCTATTCTTTTTCAGAAAAACATTCAATTTTTTCTGCCACAAATGGCAGAAAAAGAGTAGGAGACACAATTAGGGATAAATGAAAATGACAATGGATAAAAAAGTAACAAATGTGGCATAAATGAATCAAACTACATCAATAATCACTCTAAATCTCAATAGTCTAAATACACCATTAAAAAGATTGATGTTGTCAGAATGGATAAAAAAACAAGACTCAACTATATGTTGTCTATAAAAAAACTACTTTAAATATAAAGACACATATAGATTAAAAATAAAACAATAGAGAAAGATATATCATGTGTATTACTCTGTTCTCATGATGCTGATAGAGACATACTGGAGACTGGGCAATTTACAAAAGGAAGAGGTTTAATGAACTTACAGTTTCATATGGCTGGGAAGGCCTCATAATCATGGCAAAACGCAAGGAGGAGCAAGTCACATCTTACATGGATGACAGCAGGCAAAGGGAGAGGTTGTGCAGAGGAACTCCTCTTTATAAAACCATCAGATCTTGTGAGACTTATTCACTACCATGAGAACAGCATGGAGAAAACTTCCCCCATGATTCAATTATCTCCCACTGGGTCCCTCCCAAAACATGAAGGAATTATGGGAGCTACGATCCAAGATGAGATTTGGGTGGGGATACAGCCAAACCATATCACCATGCTAACATCAATCAAAAGAAGTGAACATAGCTATACAAATTTCAGACACAGCAGACCTCGGATCAAGGAAAATTATCAGGAATAAAGACGGGGTGTTACATAATGACAGAGGTGTCAATGCTCCAAGAAGACATAACAGTCTTTAAGGTGTGTATGCCTAATGACAGAGTGTCAAAACACTTGAAACAGAAACTGATAGAATTGCCAGGAGAAACAGGAGAATCTACTCATAGTTGGAGACTCCAACACTCCTCTATTAGAAGGGGACCGATCCAAAAGGCAGAGGGCATGGTTAAACTCAACAGCACCATCAGTCAACGTATTACACATATTGGAAAAGAAAAATCTCAAATCAAGAATTTAAGCCTTCACCTTAGGAAGCTAGAAAAGGAAGAGCAAATTAAATCTGAAGTAAGCAGAAGAAAAGAAGTAATAAAAGCTAGAACAGACATCAATAAAATTAAAAAACACAAAGTCAATAAAGAAAATAGATAAAATGAAAAAAAAATTTTTTTTGAATATCAATAAAGCCTGTAGCTGGGCTAATTAAGAAAGACATATGACACAAATTACTAATATCATACATTAAAGAGAGGATATTACTACAGAACCCACTGATGTTAAAATGATACTAAAAGGATATTATGAACAGTTCTTTGCTCACAACTTGATAACCTAGATGAAACTGACTAATTTATTGAAGAACACAACTTGTCAAACCATACACAAGAAGAAAAAGGCAATCATAAGCCAATATCTATTAAAGACATTGAATTAATAACCAATAATCTTTCAAAATAAAAATACCAGACACAGATGGGTTCACTGCTAAATTATACCAAACATTTAAGGAAAAAATTATACCAATTCTTTACAGTCTCTTCCAGAAGATTAAAACAGTGAGAATAGTTTCTAACTCAGTCTAAGAGGGCAACACTACTTCAAAACAAAAATCAGACAAAGATATTACATGGAGAAAATCTATAGAGTAATATCTGTCACATATGTAGCTGTAAAAATCTTTAATAAAATGTCAGCAAATTCAGTCCAATAATATATAAAATAATTATGCACCATGATCAAGTGTGGATATCAGCAAACTGATTTTAAAGTTTCTATGGAGAGGCAAAAGACCCAGAATAGCCAACTCAGTATCAAAGAACAAAATGAGACAATAAAAAGCGTAGTGGTTGACAGGGGTTTGGTGAGAGGGAAAGTTGAGTAGACAGAGAGCATAGAGGATGTTTAGGGCAGTGAAATTATTCTGCATGATATCATTAATGTGAATGCATGTCACTATACATTTTTCCAAACCCACAGAATGTCGGACACTAAGTGATCCTTAATGTAAACTATGGACTTTAGGTGAAAATGATGTGTCAATGTAGGTTTATTGGTTGTATTAAATGTACACTCTAATTTCAGATGTAGATAGTAGGGTATGTTATGTGTGTGGGGCAGGCGGGAAGCAGGAGGTAGATGGGAACTCACTGCACTTTCTGCTCAATTTTGCTGTGAACCTAAAACTGATCTAAAACCAAAATGTATTAACAATAAAAAAGCCAAAGTAGCAGTGCCACTGTTATACCATCAAATATATGAGTAGTTCCCAAATGCCATAAATATTCACTCAGTATTAAAATTTCTCTGAGTGCCTCATGATTTATTTTAGATTTTTACAGTTTGCTTATACTAAGTTCCAATAAAGCCCCATTCATTGCTATTAGTTGATTTGTATCAAGTTGTATTATACCAGTGTGTCCTTGGTGCTTATTATTATTTTCTATTTTAGTGAAGATAGAAGGCAATTTTTAATACATCAGAACCATTAACATTGCAACCTACCCTTCTTAATTTATTAAGCGTCAGGCACTCGAATGTCCTCAAGAGTCTGCCAGGTAACATACACACTGCAGAAGTGGGCTAGATGAAGACTGGCCAATAGGAAGGCTCAGGTTCTTTCTGCAGGTGGCAGCACTTTCTCAGCTCTGGCCACTACTACTCTGTAGAAATTTGTATAGCAGGGGAGGGAGTATAACTAGACTTTCGAGAGAAGCTGTCAATCTCAATTTTCATATCATGTCTTCTGACTTTTAAAGGTTGTCAAATAATGCAAAATTGTGAAACACCAATATGCAGGTCAAACAAAACACATCTGCAAATGTATCCAGCTGATGACCTACCAGCACATTATTTCTGCTACAGATAATTAAATGCACTGCTGTCATTTCTATTGCTTTCTATCTTTTCATTCTGGAAGTTGAGGGGGAACATACTCCCCTCCTTATGCCCTTGTCTCCCTCTCAGTTCCAGACTGAGACTCATACTTTAGGAAGAGCTGATGTGGCCCAAATGCTTCTCTTTACTTATGGGATACTGGGGCTCAGAGAAGACAAGTGTGTTGCAAAAAATCAACTGGCTTTGTGGACTGTCTAAATCTTTAATCTAGTTCTGATGCCAGTGCAGGGTACTTTCCACTGTGCGCCATAGCTGCTTATTGGTAAAGCAATAGTGCAGCGCCATCATTGCCACTAAACACCTTTCTGGTCTAGGAGCATAAACTATCCCAGGCCTTGGCATCCCATGACTTGTTCCACTACTTGGAAGCAGAGAAGGAAGAAAGGAGCTAACATTGACCACAAAACTGGAAAGCTCTGGACCCTGTCCTAGATGCATTTTGTTATCTTAATAATTAGCCATCACACAAAATCTCCAAGACGTGAATACTATTATCTTTTTGACTACATGAAAAAAGTGAGGCTCAAAGATTTAAGTCATGTTTTTTGGGCCACACAGATATTAAGTAACAGACCCAGGTTTGTGTGACTCTCAATCCTGGGTTATTTCCGTAACTCCATTAACTTCATACTGCCTGTCATTTCCAAGCTCCCAATGACACCCAATGTCATTTTCTTAATTTCTGCAACACTGTAACCTAAAACAGATGGCTTAGGGAGTAGTGCTGCTTTCTAGAGGACAGCCAAGGACCATAGCAGCATGTTGTCTTGGAGGTTTCTCTCCCATCATCACTACTGTTCTCCTTCCTCCACTTCAAATCACCTTTCTGGAACTCATTCACCATCCAGGACCAATTCACTGGCAGGTTAGTGTCCCAGCAGGAAACAGATAAAATATTCAAATGAGATAATAAAGTTTTATGAAGGGGACATTACATAGGTATGGGCAATGTTAAGAGAAACCTACAAACAATGGTGTAGGACTCCTGGCTAGTGACAGCAGCAGGGAACATTTCCTGCCACCAAACGGCAGCTGTGGTCTTGGAAAAAGTCATCCACTGCAGCCTGACAACTTGGCTGGGAAGTAGCTAGGGATTGAAACTGTGATGTACCTCCCATATATGAAAGAAAGAAAGGAAGGAAAGAAAGAAGGAAGAAAGGAAGGAGGGAAGGAGGGAAAGAAGGAGGGAGGGAGGGAAGGAAGGAAGCAAGGAAGGAAGAAGGAAGAAGGAAGGAAGGAAGGAAAAGAAAAAGAGGAAGGGAGGAAGGGAGAAAGGAAGGGAGGGAAAAAGGAAAGAAGGAAGAGACAAAGTAGAAAATGGAACTGGAGGTGCAAACAATATTCTGATTATTTCCTTCACTTTTCTACAAGCTGCTGCCACCAAAGCAGACATGAGACTTGTTCTGAAGGGCACCTCTGTTAGAAAAGATCAGATGCTTCCCTCTCATTCTGAGCTTCACTGCTGTCTCCCTGGCTGGAATCCCAGCCAGCTTGCATCCAGACACACCTTCGGCTCTGCACTGGCAAACGTGAGACTCTCCACCATCTGGGTCAGGCAACCAACATTTTCAAGCTCAGGGATCCTCAAGTAGGATCCTGAGTAGAAAAGCCACTTTCTTTCCCAAGCACATCTGCACTGTTAACATCTGCACAATTTCTGCTCTTTCTGGAGACTTGACCTTTGTTTTTACTTCACTTTCTTGCTCTCTCTGGCCCTGCTCTTTTACTTGAATTCCTAAAAATATTTCTCTCCCCCTCTACCCCTCTGCCTTCAGGACCCGAGTGCCAGCAAATCAAGTTATTTTCATTTTATGAATATGCATATACAAAACCCAAGATATTTTCTGAGAGAAACTTCAAATTTAATCTGCAGGAAATATGCTGTTATTTCTGCCAATGGATAGAAGTATCGCTGAATTAAACCAAAAGCCCGCTACTTCTGTGCTCTTGGAAAGCATTTTGCCATTTTGCAGGGAAGAACTTTTGCAGTGTGCTGTTGTTGCTTGGACAAACTATTTTTTATTTTATCAAACAAATAGAGAAAGTTGGGGTTTTGCCCTCCTTCAGAATACTTAGAGAAGATAATGCACCATCGACTTCACATGATGTAAATGTTAAGTCCCTAGCTTCAGAAATCTTTTCCCATCCCAACTACATTAGAATCAGCACTTTCCTTCTCATGTTAGGATCTCTTCGTGCAATCTGCAAAAATATAACAATTTTTTTTTTTTTTTTTTTTTGGCTCCTCATAGCACTTTCCCCAGTTATGTTTGCTTGACACTATACAACAGCACAATAAAAAGTATATAGTGGTTTACCCCTATCTGCAACACAAAACATGGTACAGACATGAGTGAATATAAAAGACAGATCAAGAGCAAAGGGCTCATATCTTAGCAATGGTATCACTACAGAATTTTAATGCTTATGCCAGTTGAACTTTCTGACAAGTTAGACTAATGTTAGAGTGACATTAAGTTAGTCATTAAATACTGTGTATTCTACTTACAAATGTTGATTGTATCCTATTGGTTGATGATATTGTTGTGTTCTTTACACTTGCTAATTTTTTGTCTAATTGTCTGTCAGTTGTTGAGAGAGGGATGTTGAAATCACCAACTCTAACTGTGTATGTCTGTTTTTCTTTTCAACTGTATTGTATTTGGTAGCTTTGTTGTTTGATGCCTGCACATTTTGGATTGCTATGTCTTCTTGTGGGATTGACCTTTCTTATCATTATATATTGACCTTTTTATCATATATATTTTATCATTATATATTATGTATATAGACCTTTTATCAATAAATATATCATTATCATTGTATTTTATACATTATTATATATTATCATGTATTATTATTATCTATTTTATCATTATGTCTCTCTATGTTTCTGGTAATTTTCTCTGCAATCTACTCTATTATTAATATTAAGATAGCCACTTCAACTTTTATTTTGTTGATGTGTTGAGAATATATTTTTTCTGCTATATCATCATTTTATCAGTTCAAATGATGTATAAAAACCCAACTTCCTTTTATGCCCCTTTAAACTCTTCCATTTATAATATATAGTCACAAGCCATAAAATGATGTTATGGTCAGTGATAGACCTCATATATGATGGTCCCATATAACGGAGCTTAAAATTTTCTATCATGTAGTAAATTTGTAGCCATCATAATTTTGTAGCACAATGTATTAGTTACTCATGTTTTTGTGGTGACCCTGGTATAAACAAACCTATTGCGTTGCCAGTCATATAAAGGTATAGGACATAAAATTATGAAGTTCATAATAACGATAGTGATAATAAATGTGTATAGTGTTTTTTAAGGCCTACGGTAGCATATGGTAATGTCCTAGGATTTCTCATTCACTCATGACTCACTCGTTAAACTCATCCAGTGCAACTTCCACGCCTTCAAGCTTCATTCATGGGAAATGCCCTATCCAGTGTACCATTTTTTTATCCTTCATATCATATTTTTAATGTACCTTTTCTATGTTTAGATTTCTTTTTTCTTTGAGATGGAGTTTTGCTCATTGCCCAGGCTGGAGTGCAATGACATGATCTTGGCTCACTATAGCCTTTACCACCCTGGTTCAAGTGATTCTCCTGCCTCAGCCTCCCAAGTAGCTGGGATTACAGGCATGTGCCACCATGTCTGGGTAATTTTGTAGTTTTTGTAGAGGTGGGGTTTCACCATGTTGGTCACAAATACTTCCCATAGTGTTACAAATGTCTAAAGTATTTAGTCCAGTAACATGCTGTGTAGGTTTGTGGCCAGGACCAACAGGCTATCTACTATATGCCTATATGTGGAGGAGCCTATACCATCTAAATTTATGTAAGTCACTCTATCATGTTTGTGCAATAACAAAATTGCCTAATGATGTATTTCTTAGAATGTAACCATATCATTAAGTGACACATGCCAATACTTTTCTAATTTTTTCCTCTATATACTTTAGAACTATATCAGACGCTATTATACTTTTTGCTTCGATTATCAAACATAATTTAGAAAACACAACAGGAGATGGAAAGCCTATTGTAATTACCTATGTTTTTGCTTGCCATGTTCTTTCTTCCTTCTTGATATTCCAAGTTTCCTTGTTTATTGTTTTCTTTTGGTTTAGAGCTTATTTTAGCCATTCTTTTAGAGTAGGTATGCTGTTTCCAAATAATCTTAGTTTTCCTTAATTTGAGAATATCTTTATTTTTCCTTCATTGCTGAGAGATAGTTTCACTGTATATATGATTCTAGACTAACAACCCTTTTCTTTCAGCACTTGCAAGTGTTGCGCCAATTCCTCCTGGCTTCCTGTTCTGATAAGAATTCTGTCATTCTAATGGTTTTCTTCTGTAGATAATGTGTCATTTTTCTCAAGTGGTTTCCAAGATTTATTATTTTTTAAATTTTAAGATGATTGGTTATAATGTGTTCTGGCATAAATTTTCAATTTATTTTTAGTTTATCTTGTTTAAGGTTTGCTCAGCTTCTTGAGTCTGTAGAGGTTTGTCTGTTGCTAATTTTAGCAAGTTTTCAGCTGTTATTTCTCTGAGTGCTTATTTATTCTTGCTCTTTCTTCACCTCTCCTTCCAATGAAATCAATGTCAGATTTTTTGTGATAGTCCCAGAAGGCCCTGAGAATTTGTTCATTTTGGTTTTAATCCTTTTTCACTCTTTTGTTTAGATTGGATACTTTTTGTTGTTTTATCTTTACTGATTTTTCTTCTGCCCTTTCCATTCTGATGTTCAGCTCATTCGCTGAGCTTTTTATTTTCTGTATTATATTTGGGAGCTCTAAGATTTGCTTTTAGTTTTAAAATATCTTTGATTTGATTTTTTATTTAGTTCCTAAGAGCTCTATGTTTTCATTTGTTTCAAGCATGTTCGTAATTGTTTGCTGAAGCATTTTTATGATGGGTTGTCTTAAAAATCTTTGTCAGATAATAATTCTAATATCTATGTCATCTTGGTATTGACATATATTGATTTTCTTTTTCTTAATTCATTTTGAGCCCTTCTTAGTTTTTGGATGGTGAGTCAATAAATTTTTGAAATCTAGGCAGCTTTGTTTATTTTGTGAGTCCGTGAATCTTGTTTAAACCTTCTGTTTCAGCTTGCTTTCTCTGAAACTACTCTGACAGGGGAAAGAGGAGGCATAGTTTTGCTACTTTTAGGTGGAAATTGACATCAAGCTTCTACAGTCAGCCTCTGTTGATTACCTGTGCTAGAGACTCATCATTCTTGATGAGTGGGGTGGAAGTATGATTCCCTGCATGCTGTCCATGACATTGCAGTGGCTAATGGCGTAATTACGGCTAGGCAATAATGAACATCTTGACTCTTCCTGAGGCCTCCTCTGATACTACCCCAGTGGGGAGGTCTAGGCCCCCCACTTGGCATTATGCGATACCGCCCTGGCAGAGATGTTGTACCACCTCTTTATAGTCTTGGAAGGATAAAAGTCTGAGATCTCCATTAGACCTTTGATAGTATGAGTGGGGTTGGAGTCACAATTTTTTTTTTCTGTGGTATTTAGCTATAAGGGTGAATATGTTGTTTAAAAGTTTTCTGGCTTATTAGGCTATTATTTTCCTGGTCCTTTGGCTAGAGAGGACAGAGTTTTGGGAGGCTTTTGGGAGTCTGTTTCCGTCGGCATTTTGAATTGTTGGGTTCTTCAGCTCCAAGTCTAGTATATATAAGGCAAAAAGAACACCCAGGGAACTTATTACTGTGTTATTTTTCAGGTCTCTAGGTTCCAGTCAGTTTGTTTTCACAGAGTAAGACTTTTTCCTGCAGAGGTATCTATAGTGTTGGTTGGGTAAGGTGCTTTGGCTGTGGTTCTGGATGGGCACAGTAGTGTAGTCTCCATATGATGTCTCTGGCTGTAATTAATGTCAGTGGTGTCTGTGAATTCCTTATTGACTTACACTGCAGTTGTTTGTGGAGGCCGTGACACAACTATGATGGAAATAGGGACTCTCATGGGTCAGTCATCAGTCCCCAAGAGAAGGGAGAGTACGCAAACACTGATGGTGGCAGTGGTGGGCCTCAGGCAGGCCTGTGAACAATCTCTTGATATACATGCACGATAATTTTTCTAGATCTATTCTGTCCAATGTAGTAACCACTAGCACATGGGAAAATTAAAATTAAAGTGAATTAAAATAAAATATGTCCTTTATCACAGTAGCCACATTCCAAGTGTTCAGTAGCCACACATGGCAAATGGTTACTATGTTAGCAAATGAGATTATAAAATACTTTCATCATCACCAAATGTCTATTGGGTAGCACTGGCATAGAGTACATATCTAGGAGCAGAGTTACTGGGTTGAAGAGTATGAGCTTCATTACATTTATTAGGAAATGATAAGATGTTTTCCAAAGTAGTTGCATTGATTTATACTTCCATTAGCAGTTGATAAAAATTCTTATTGTTCCACATTTGTGTTAAAAAATTTTGTCATATTGATGGGTATGAAAATGAAGAGGTACCACTTTCTCTTTAACTAAAGAAAGTGGATATCTTTTTATGTGTTTATTGACCATTATAAAATAAACTGTTTAAATCTTTTGCCCATTTTTTCCATTGAGATGTTTATTCTTTTTTTATTAATTCATAGGAGTTTTAAAAGTATATTGAACACTAATCTTTTGTCTATTAAATGTAGTACAAATGCCTTCTTCACTTTGTAGCTGTCATTGTTCTATGGTGTTTGTTAGTCAGAATAGAATAGACTAAACTGGGATAACAATTAAATCTCAATTCTTGGTGGAATAATGAAGTCTGATGTTAGTAGCTGTGCCTTAAAAAACACATGGCCATCACAGTTGCTGCAGCAAGGGAAGGAGAGCTAGAGAATTGCATAGGCTACTTTTAAGTGCTATGTTTGGAAGTGGCTTATGTCACTAATATCCAAATCACATGTGGCCCCAATCAAATGCAAGGGAGGTTGGAAAATGTAGGAAAGTACGTGAATATTTTGGAGGATTCACAGTTATCTGCCACATGGTGCCATTTAAGGAATGGGTGCTCTA
Organism: Aotus nancymaae; assembly: GCF_030222135.1. Lineage (NCBI taxonomy): Eukaryota > Metazoa > Chordata > Mammalia > Primates > Aotidae > Aotus > Aotus nancymaae. Next base: position 1,919,022 of record NW_026988460.1, read on the forward strand.
ATTTTTAATATAATTGAACTTAATTCTCTTTCATTATGGTTTTTACTTCTATATTATTTAAAAAGTCCTTCTCTACTTTAAAGTCAGTTTCAGAATAAAATGAAGGATTCCTCGAATGGAATGGAAAAGCCAATTTTCAACATTTTCTCTAAATTTGCTACCCTTTTGCTGTTCAAACTTAAGTCTTTAATTCATAGGAGATTGTCTTGTTTTAGTTGGGGGTTCAATTTTATTGCTTTAGTACCATTTGTAGAAAAACTCATGTTTTCCACTAATCTGTGAATCAAGCATCCATATATTTGTAAATATGTTTCTGGATTCCAGATACTGTTCTACCACTCTATTCATCTACTTCTGGGCTCATACCATCATATCTTAAATATTGTTTTTATAAAAACTCCTGATGTCTGATAAGGCAAGTATCTTACTAGGTACTTCCTGTGATAAGCTGTTTTGGCTATTACTAGTCTTTGCTCTGATACTTAAATCACATAATCTTTTTGACAAACTTCAAAGTAAAGCCAATGGGTATTGAATATATAGGTCAGTTTTGGAAGAACTGTTATCCTTACAATATTGATTCTTTCTATCTATGAACAATGATAAATCTGAATACTTATTTAGCACTTACTTAATATATTTCAATAAAGTTTCAAAGGCGTGTGTTTTTAAGGTCTTGGATATCTTTGGTTAAATTGATTTGTTGGTACAATTTAAAATGTTATTTTTAAAAAACTTGCATATTTCAACTGCTTATATGGAAATTCAGGTGTTTTTTAGTATATTGTATGCTCTTTTCTTTTTAATTTTTAGATTTTTTTCCTTACTTTCACTCAACAACAAGGTATAGATACAAAATTTTATTTTTTACTCCTAGGAGGTATAGCTTTATTTCTAGTTTGTCTGCTGAGGGTATAATTCTTTTAGACCCAGGTATATGTGAAGATTCTCCTATTAGATTTACCACCCTGAAAGATTTTTCTCTTGTCTTCATTCCCCATGAGGCCATGAAAAATGAAGCCCATAGTCATTTGGACTCAGAAGATACCCTCAGGGTAAAAGTAAGCTTTGATCCTTATTTACCATGTTGGGCTCTTGTTCTTCCTTAACTTTAGTCCTCTTAAAAATCCTTATCTTCTTGCCAGTTTATCAATGCATTAAAATAGATATTTATTTTTATTTTTATTTGGTTTTTGTCAAGAGAGTCAATCAATTAGTTTATTTAGTTTACTATGCTGCCAGAAACTGAAATTGTATCTTTGTGTGTATATATATATATATATATATATATATAAAATATATGTATATGTATATATATGTGTGTGTATACATATATACACAGATGTACATTACACATATATACACACACAGTTTTAAACCCCTTCAAAACCCAGTATTTATAATTCCAAAAGATCTCTCTATAATTATTTTTAAAGGCTGAATTTAAATGACTTGTTTCCATTGAATTACACATCTCAATAGTAATATTATTGTTATTCAACTTTCTTTACTAATTTTTTCCTTTCCCATTTTCTTTCTAATTTGGCTATTAAGTCAACAAAGTACTTTACGATTTATGGTCAACAACATTAGCTTATTCTTCTTGTTAGATGGATTGCATCTTAAAACAAGCTACCCAGTCTCCTAACACTATGGCCTTTATATTGCACATTCTGTGACAGTGAGAGTTAATGGTAACCTTGCTAGATCTTGCAAAGTCAAGTTGTCTCTGATATAAACTTTCCTCCCATTTCTGCCAATTAATCAACAAGTGGGTTTTGAGTTTCTACCAAAAATCTGTTACTGTGAAAATGGCAAACTTGTTCTGCTAGCCAAGGGGTGTTAAGCCAGATTTTCCCAAGGGTGAGAATCTGACTAAAGTGATTTTGTATGATTACCCTAATCCTACCCTTTCTTTCACAGATTCCCTATAGGAATTCCTCAGGGAGACCAAAGGGTATAGTTAACTGTGTTTGGAGTCTTTTCCTCTGTGAATAGTAAAGCAACGCATAGAACATTGAGATAAAAATGTAAGCCCACAAGCAAGTTGTGCCAATTGAGTTCAAGAAAATTCAAAATTAGCAGTTCACTTGGTGTTTTATCATTGTAATAAATATGAAAATACTTAAAGCAATGTTCCAGTTTATAAACTTCTTTGTTGATACATAGAACATTTGCCCACAAAATATCACCTGTGCTATATAATCTCACCATTAAAGAGCTGTCCTAAATCTTTTTATATAATTTCAAAAAAATACAGTAAATATTTTTCATAAAATTAGTATTTGCCCAAATCGCTACAACACTTCTCTTTTGAGTGGTTGATAAAGTTAATTGATATATTTTTCTCTCATCACTGAAAAATACCTATGTTTCTACACAATTGATCTTTGTTTGCTGTTGAAAAAAATTGAAATAGAGATAAGGAGATAGAAAAAACTCATTTCACTACTCAGAAATAATTACTCTTAACATTTTCAAAAATGTTTTATTGTAAAATAATTTCATAGTTATAGGAAAGCTGTAAGAATAATACAGAGAACTCCCATAGACCCCTCAATAATTCCATATGTATATATTCAATATTCTACCTTTATATGCTTTGTATGTATATCTATTTATTTTTATTTATGCTATCATTTTTATTTATTTACTTTCTTATTTTATATATACATACACACATATATACATACATATCATATATATTTATATATGCGTGTAAATGATTTAGAAAAATATGTATATACATGCACACACACACATAAATATATATTTCTAAATCAGTTGAGTAACAGTTGTATGAATTATAATCCTCACCCTGAAGTGCTTCAGGGTCTATCTCTGAAGGACAAAGTCATTCATTACATAACGACAATTGGATGATAAAATTTGAGAGACTAAGCATTGATATAATACTCTTAGTCAAAATACAGCCGATATTCGAATTTTATCAATTGTTTCGACAATGTTCTTTACAATAATTTTCCATGATCCTGAGTTCAATCACCAATCATGTATAAAATGTAGCTGTCATGTCTTGTAGGTCTTTTTTAATCCTCGGCCTTTCTTTATCTTTCTTAACATTGACATTTTTGTGGAGAACAGGCCAGTTGATTTCTAGAATGCCTTTCAATTGGTTTGATATTTCTTTATTTTTTATTTTTTTATTTTTTGTGATTTTTTTTTTGGGGTTTGATATTTCTTAATTTTGAAAAGGTTATAGGAACTTCCTTTCGAAAGGTCCTGCCTTCCTATTCTCTTGAGATCTTAATTTATCCTGACTTTTGTTCCTTATCATTCTTCCAAGATTGCTTTTATTTAGGTGACTAGTGACCTTCAGGTCACAAAATTCAATGGTCAATTCTCAGTCTTCCATTCAACCTCTTAGCAGGATTTGATAGAGTTTATTTCTTCTGCTTCCTTGAGAGTACCACACTGTGTATGCATTCCTTGTCCTACCACACCACCAGGTATCCAATTAGTTATAAAATCATGGAGATTCTATCTACTGTGATAATGGTAAACTTTATTCATTCTCTCTCATCTGTTGCTACTATTACCTCCTGATATGGTTTGTCTGTGTCCCCACCCATGTATAATCTCAGGAGATGTTTATGGGTTCAAGTTGACAAGGAGTAGACTTGTGATGGTTAATACTGAGTGTCAATTTGATTGGATTGAAGGATACAAAGTATTAATCCTGGATGTGTCTGTGTGGGTGTTGCTAAAAGAGATTAACATTTGAATCAGTGGGCTGGGGAAGGCAATCCACCCTTAATCTGGTGGGCACAATCTAATCAGCTTCCAGGAAGTATAAAGCAGGCAGAAAAACGTGAAGAGGAGAGACTGGCCCAGCTTCCTAGCTTACACCTTTTTCCTGTTCTGGATGCTTCCTGCCCTTGAACATCGGACTCCAAGTTCTTCAGTTTTGGCACTTAGACTGGCTCTCCTTGCTCCTCAGCTTGCAGATAGCCTATTGTGGGACCTTGTGATTGTGTAAGTTAATACTTATAAACTCCCCTTTATGTATATCTATATATCCATATATAGATATATATCTTATTAGATACATAAGATAGATTTATATATATCTTATTACATATGTATATGTATCTTAGTTCTGTCCCTCTAGAGAACCCTAATACAGATCCCAAATTCTTTTTTAAAAACTTTTTCAATTTTGTAATTGATATATAATAGACATGCATTCTTTTATCTTCTCTCTCAAATGGGATTTTCCTCCTCAATTCCAAATTTCTATGAAATGCAGTACTATTGATGCAGTCTGCAAATCAAGCTTAAAGATGTAGAGAATTTTGTAACTCATAAAACATTAGAAGTATGGGTTTTTTAAGCCAAAAGAGAATCATAAAGTTCAGCTGTCTTGTTTCTTACAAGTCAGGAAATTTCTTTTCTTCATTCAGTGCATCAACTTGTAGTGAAATTTTATTTATTCTTCTTTTTAAGTGTTTCTCACATCCATTTATTCTCATCTCTACTGAATTCTTTCATGCAAACATTTATTCCTTTATCTCCTTACTCCATCACTTATTCATTTCACTGATATATATCAATTATCATTAAATGGTATGTATTGAGCAAGATACTGGGGATATGGCAGTAAATAAGACCCAGCACCTGCTCTGGAAAGTTTTGATAAATATTTATGGAAATCAATGTTCATTAGAAATAACGAAAACTGAATTCAGATATCAGTAATCAGGCTTATTGCTTGTTCACTTTTTCTCCTCTCAGGCACTGGAGTTAAGATTTTTGGGGTTGCAGATGCTTTGTGTTAAGATATGTTCATCTGTTTCTATTTATATGTGGTCTATGGGGAAACATCTTTTTTAGGTGCGCCATGATCTTCTCACAGTTCATTTCAAATATTGGCACTGGTAGTTTGGTTTTAATCTGATGATTTTCAAAAAGCACCTTGTAGATTTCCTGGCATTCTATATAGTTTCTTTGACTAACACTTCAGGATAAAAAAGGAAGGGGAGCAAGAAGGTAGGCTCCTTCTTTCAACTAGAACAATGTCCTATTTATCATGATACATTAATCACAAGACCTTGAAGGACAGGGTTCTGAGTCTTGAAAAAAATTTTAAAAATTAATATCCTATTTACAATCAAAATTCACTTTTAATTTTGAATTTCTTCAGGTAATTATAGTTTAATATGAAAAATGATAATAAAAAAATTTTATGAACATTTACCATGTGATTTTTAATTCTCCCAACAACAGGGGGTACCATAATTTGGCCTGCCTATTCAGTTGAATAAGTTTGGGGTCAGAGAGGTTTGAAATGACTTTTCTTATATCCCATAGCTTATAGGGCAGAGCCAAGAAACAAAGCCTGTCGTGTTTGAGTCAATGCATTGCCTTTAACCACTCTAATCTTCTGCTTTATGTAGTTTGTAGACAGCTCTCCCCCTTTTCACCACCCTGCATTATTTCACTCTTTCATTTGATTTTTTCCAAGTCACATGTGCAATAATCCCTTGCTTTTTGTTTCCTTTTTTTTTTGTCTGTGTGTTTGGTTTCTGTTTTCTTAACAAAACACATTTGCATGCCTCTGTTTCCTTCTCCCACCAATCTGTCCTACACACTTATCAAATTAACCTGCTCTAATATCATTCTCTTCACTTGTCTTATTTAAAATCATCTAATTATTCCTATTTCCTACGGTGACATTTCCCAAAACGTGTTCTTCAGGATGTTAATATTCTATTTAAATCAAAGAAAAAGGAAGAAAGAAAAAAAAAAAAGGAAGAAAAGATAAACGTAAGTTTGAAAAGTACTTTCATTACAGAAAGATTTATCAGACTGTTTATTAGGTTAATATCTGTGTGACACTAAGAAAGAAATCATGTATTGGAGACAAATAGAGAATAGTTCCAAAATTTGCTTTCTCTAAATCAGAGTGTCTGGGTTTAAATGACCTTCCCAATGTTCTATGTTCTTCATCAAATGACTTCGTCTCTCTTATTTTATTTCCCTGATCTGCAAGACAAGATAATGATTATGACCTATGAAATGGCCTGCAACTATCCTCTCCTACTGTGTTCACACACTTGTTAGTCTCTTCCCTCATCAGAAACGACTGACTCGTGTAGCCCATAGGATGTTGAAGAGTTGTATCCAAAGCTGAGTCATGAAAGACACTGTGTCTCCTCCTTGCTCTCTCTTGGATAACTTGCTCTGGAGGAAGTCAATTGCTATGTCATGAAGACCCTCAAAGAGCTCTTTGGAAAGCCTATGTAGAAAAAAAGCCTTCCACCAACAACCAGCACCAACATGGCAGCCATGTGAGCAAGACAACTGGGAAGTGCATTCTAAGCACATTCTAAGCAATGAAGTCCTCAGAGGACTTCAGCTCAGGCTGATGACTTGACTACAACTAAATAGGAGACATTGAGCCTGAACTCCCCGTCAAGATGCTGCCAAACTCTTGACCCACAGATAATGTTCATAATTGTTTTAAGTCAGTTTTAGGGTGATTTGCTACACAACAATAAGTAATAAATACAATGATGATGATGTTGGTGATGATAGTACCTACCTACAGTAAACAAGAAATGATAATGCAAGTAATATACTTAGCCATGGTTTAGAGCAAGAGTAAGTATTAAATCAAAGTTCAATATTAATAAGAGGTAAAAGTCATATGAAGCATATCTTAAACATATGATTCCCTCTTTTTATGAAACTGTAAGGAAATTGTGCTCTCTGAAATAGACATTGAAGAAAACTTCTCTAGAGTCCAAATATTCTAGGTGTTTATATGAGAAATCCCTATCTGGGTCTCACCCATTTCCCCAAATTGCTCTCTAACCCTGCCAGAATAGACCTTGTGTTTTGCACATTCTACCTCTAAACTTGTTGCCCCATTCACCATCGTAAGCCTTGCTCTTCAGGTTCCCTTCCATCCTATAAGACATGTTTTAAATCCTACCCTTGTGAAACTCCACATATAGATGATTTATGTAGGGCCTAAGACTATGTGTGAGTTTCCCAAAGGTGGAATCAAGTATTAATTATTCAAATTATCTTGGTTTGAATAATTAGATGGTATTACACAATGGTCAAGAAGTAGAGCAGTGCAGGAATATACCTCATATAGTCAGCCAAAACAACAACAACAAAACCTTTAAATTAAAAAAATGCAAAACCAGCCACCACAAACCTTAGATAGTAAATACTGAAAATAATGAAAAACTAGCAGTGTAAATAAGTCGTATGGAGATATGAAGAAGGAGTTAAATAAATACAATAAAAGAAAGAATTATGGACTGTTTGGTAGTAGAAAAAAAATCCAAGACGCTAAGTGTTAAGCCTCCTGCCAGTTTCTTCTTTTTGGTGATCTGAAATCTACTTGGTGTTTTAGTTTCTTCTCCTCAGAGGAGGAAGAGAAAAGAGAATAATTTGAGTATCAAAAACCATTAAATTCCATTAAGAAATTGTTTTGAGAAAATACTTTTTGGAAAAACAAATTTTTCTTCTGAATCAACCAGATCTCTTTTATGGCTGAAGTTTTGTGAAGAACACATCCAGAATCAATGAACTAAAAAGTTAGTGCATTTGTTATTTTGTAATAACCTAGCTTGTGCTAGCCTGACTTCATCCTAGCTGTAAACTCCATTTTTGCCTCTCCCTCCCTGCTATGTCTCTCTCGGGTGCATAACAGGGCCCCGCACTGATGCTGTGCTTATGTCACGCTGACTCTGTGCTTATCCTACCATATAAACAATGTAACTACATTCTGCTTGGCAAGCACACCTGCTATTATGAATAACTCTCTTTGAACCTCCCTTGGTGATTGTTTGGAAATACCCTGGCCTGCAACCACATCCCTCTAACCTGCTCATTCTGCTGCTGTAAAATTCCGCTTCAGCTGGGTTCCCTCTCCCCTACCAAATTCAAGGTATAAAGGAAAATCCAGCCCCTTCCTTGGGGTAGAGAGCAGTTTGAGCATTAACCATCTCTCGGTCACCCCCTAACAAAGGACTCTTAATATGAAACTCAGAGCGTGGCGTTTCTTCTATAATTCACTTGGATACAACAATTTCACATACTTGAGTAATTAAGAAGCCTAAAATGTTACACAATTAGTGGTAGATCACAACGTAAACATTTATTTCCAATGTAATTATTTGGTATCAAAGAGATAACCGACTCTTTCACTATTATCCAAGTTAAAATTGTAGTCAGTCCCTAGAGTTGGAAAAAGGTAAGAGAGAAAATTCTGCAAAGAGTAAGCTGACCGTTGAAAATGGTTTTTTTTCATAAGGTCAACAGTGGTAACCATGAAAAAACTTTCAAATGGTGTTAATTTGGGATTACTTACTGAAAATGCTGAAGCCACAATTTGGAAGGGCCGGAACCTACCTTCCCACACATACTCCTTACACTGAAGTGATTGAGCAAATAACCACCAAGATTTTAAGGTTGCTTCTTACAGCAGCGAATGTTTCTTACTGTGATGGAAACTGAGGCCTAGAAAGGTGACTGCATGCCCATAGCTCTTTAGTGAAGATAAGGATCTGGAGACTTTACCATTTTCTTCCTCTTATTTTTAAAAACCAATTTGTAAAAGGTCTCTGTTTGCAAGTAACCACTTGTTCCTTCTCATAGCTTATCTCAGGTGAATGTAAAAACTTCATTAAATGGCCATGACATTAAACCAAGTCATTATGTCATAAAATTACAGTGGCAACTGTTCAAAAACATTCAGAGCAGCTTTATAATATTGCGCATCTATTTACCTAAATGAAGTCACACTGCTTTAACTTTCTGCTTTTACACAGTAATAGGTGAGGTCAACCTGACATGATAAGAAGGGTTTCACAGTCTCACCAGTAAGATATCAGACAATGTACTTCAGACAATCCTGTCTGTCCTCCCCCACACAATTTGTTCTGCTTGAAATTTAATTTTACAGGAATTTCTTACTTTAACAATCTCACAATGTAGGGCATAGTGTCTTTAAACACAGTCCTAAATAGAAACCCTAATAAATCACTGTGTTTTGGACAAGAGCCATGACTACAGTATAAATTGGAATAGAAGATAAATGATTCTGCAGAGGGACATTCACCTAAATAGGTTTATCCTCAGTAAAAATGACAATTCCCTACTTGGGTTGTAGGAATATAATAGAATCTCCAGGGAAGTTGGAAAGTCAAGATGTCAGTAAAGTGAAATAAAGTCCTTCCTATTCAGTAGCCATGCCTGGACTAATTCAGACCAAGAGTCAAGGATATTAAAAGCAAAACACTAATCAATGGAGACATTGATAGCCATGTTTTCTTCAGGTGAGGCTAAGATGAGGATAGTAACAGAAATTTGTATCTGGGGAGGGAAAAGTCAAGAGCAAAAGACAAACAAAAGAGAAGAGCAAGGCCACGCTGTCCCATTTAGGGGGGACAAGGGGAGGTGCAGACTCAGCCCAAAAGAGTGACCATGTCAGAGAGGAGCAGAAATGTCTAGGAGAACAGAGGAAGGAGAACATGGGATTTAACGTTTTTTAAACTTGGATTTAAAGTTTAATTCTGCTATGATAGAATGACTCTTGGGAAGTCACCTTTTCTCTCTAAGCCTATTTCTTCATTTGTATTATGGTAATACAGAATTGTATCTGATGGAAGTTTATTCTAGGCAAATTCAAATATAAGCACTCTGTGAAGAGGGAAAGAAGTAATTTAACTAGTGCAAGACTTCTGCTAGCCATAAATGGCAATAGTGTGTGTGCCAAAGGTGTGGACTATTGTTCCTGCATCACATGTGCTTCTCACAATGTATGCTAGACTGTAAGCCTGCTGAAGTCAAGAATATAGTCTCTCTGTTTCATGGATGTGTATACAAGACCTGTGGTAATGCCCAATATGTAGGAGAGACCATAAATATTTATGAAAAGAGGTAGAAAAGAAGAACAGGAGGGGAAAAAAATGAAGAAATAGTGTGCAACTTGCTATACTGAATATGTCTCTATTTTCTTGAACAGCATGAGCCCAGAGAAAAGCCATCCACTTTACCAGGTATGAGTGGAAGAAACAGCAATGAATCCTAATACTTGAAGGAAAACTGAGTGTGATGGAGTTTTTGAGAGGAAAAAATTCTCACAGGTAATTTTGACTATATGTAATTTTCTTTTTATGTACTTTAGATCCCACTGCCAAGTAAGATGCAATTCTACTGTAATAATAATTGTAACAATACCTGCATAACCCGACTTGCTAGGCTCATGTAAGTACCCAATAAGATTAAAATCTAGAATGGCACTGCGCATAATAGTGTTGTAGCATGCAAATACCAGGTGTAAATGATTTGTATAATTATCTGACTCCACCTACTAGTATACGCTCTTCTACTGAATTCTGTTAAAAAAACACAGTCACAGTGTACAGTTTCTTGAGTTACCTGACAAAAGGAATGTCTGTGGTTGAATGACTGGAGATGGTGATACCCAAAGGTTAGGAAAATTAGCCAAGGGAGGAAATATGTGCTACTCATTCCATCAACTGGATAGCCTTATAGCACTATTGACATCCGCATCTGGGCTCTGTGGGGTTTATCAATAGAGATGCTCACAAACAATTAAAAGCTATTGCTACCATTGTTAAGCTTGTAAGCATCCATTCATTACTACTGTACTTTCTTCATTAGATTCCTTTAATATAGCTCTCTCCTTTATCCTCCTTTCGCAGATCCCTCCTTGTAAGTAATATTTGTTCAGTTTCTTTAATCTCCCAGACCTCTAAATGATGGAATGCCATAAAGCTCAGTCCTCGGACCTGTGAATGAAAAAGTATCTGAGACAGATCTCAATCAATTTGGAAAGTTTACCTTGCCAAGGTTAAGGACATGCTGCTCATGACACAGCCGCAGGAGGTCCTGATGACACGTGCCCAAGATAGTTGGGGTACGGCTTGATTTTACACATTTTAGGAAGATATGAGACATGAATCAATATATGTAAGATGTACACTGATTTGGTCCAGAAAGGTGGGACAATTTGAAGTGGGGACTTCTGGGTCATAGGTAGATTTAAAGATTTTGTGATTGATAATTGGTTGAAAGAGTTATTATCCAAAGAAAGGAATATCTGGGTTGTGATAAGCGTTTGTGGAGACCAAGATTTAATTATGCAGATTAAACCTCCAGATAGCAGGCTTTAGAGAATAGGTTGTAAATGTTTCTTATCAGGCTTAAAGAGTCTGTTTTTTCAGTCTTAAGGTTTGTGTTGATGTTAATGGTAATGAAGCATGTCTGACTACCTTCTCCTCCACCACTTCCCATTATGGGTTGAACTAGTTTTTCAGGATAACTTTGAAATGCCCTTGGCTGAGAGGAGGGGTCTATTCAGAGGGTTGGGAGAACTTATAATTTTATTTTTTGTTTACAGGCCCCTTTGCTTTCTGCATTTATTTTTGAAGTATTCTTGCTAACCTAGAAAATGGATTTAAATACCATTTTATATGTTATCCCAAATCTATAATACAGCTTACACATGCCCCCTGAATGGTAGAAAATGTATCAAACTGTCTACCTCCCGTTTGAAGGTCTAATAGGTTGCTTGAACTTACCAAGTCCATTGCCAAACTCTTTTTTTATTCTTCTAATGCTTGCCTGACCTCTCTCTCAACTCAGAATAAGACTTAAAAGTCCCCTATAGGGCATTACATAATGTGATTTCACACTAATTTTCTGATTTCATCTCATATTGAGTTTCCTTTTCCTTAGTGTCCCTCACCACAGCCAGTACACTTGTACCTCAGGACCTCTGCACTTGGAATTCTCTCTGCCTGGAATCCTCTTCCTCCAAATAATGATGTAGCTTATTTTCTCACTTCATTTCAGTTTCTGGGAAAAAAAATTCCTAATCAAAGAGGTGTTTTCTGAATACTTTATTCAATATAGAAATGTTCTGCATAATAGTTCTGTTACTCTTTATCCAATATTTCTGCTTTATTTTTCTTTGTTGCACTCATTATTGTCTTACATATAATTTTTCTTCACCTTCCATACTGGACTGTTAATTCCATGTTCATAGAGATTTTTCTTACTTATATCCTGTATCTGCAACTCTTAGCATTGTTTCTGCCTCATAGTAGGAATTCCAGAAATATTTATGAGGTGAATGAATAAATATATTTTTAGATCTTTTTTAACATATAAAAATGTCTATTTACAACGTTTTTCAGATAATTCTGTCTCTGTGGTTCTGGCAATTGCTTTTTTACTTGGTAATATGCCCTAAACATCTTTCTGTAATATATCATCAAATACATATCTGAATCATTTTTACTAGTCTCAGAGTATTCCATTGTATGGAGGTGCTGCAATTGATTTATTCAAACTCAACTGACGGACAGTTGGATTGTTTTCCTTTTTTTTTTCCAATTTCAAACAATGCTTTAATAAATAAGCTTATATTGAAATCTTTTGTAATGCAATTCATCAAGCAATTATTGAGTATCTGCTATACGCCATTCACTGGTCTAGATAATGGGATGGTAAAGTACAGACAAATGTGACATGGTTCCTGCATTCAGCAACTCATAACCTACTCAATAAGACAGGTGATAAAAATCAAGAATGACTTATTTTAGAGAATTATAGAGTACTACAAGGGCAGTAGAGGGGTAGAATATACTAGGAGGATTCAGGGGTGGAAACTACCAGGAGATACAAGATTCAGAAAACCTTTTTGGAAGGTCTGTATGTTTGAACTCGTTTCAACCAGCAGAGGGTATGAGGTGAAGATAGAGTGCTACATATTTAGAGGATTGCCAGAACTATTCTTGGATAGTTTAGCTCTCTAGTTTGACTGCAACAGAAGGTGGGTGAGGAACAAGGTAAAAAATGTAGGCTGGGGCAGGAGCACCTACCAGGTCCCAATCATTGTCAAGCCAAAAGATCCAGGGATAAAGAATAATGTGGAAATAGATCCACTTGATTTACCCATCAGACTTTTACCTTTTTCAGAAGAAAGTTTGTCTGGGCTCTCCTGGTCTGTGGGTAAATTGACTCATTATTTCCAAATGTTCTGGTATTTGAAGAAAACTTAGAGTTTTGTTTTTTTTGAGATGGAGTCTCGTTCTGTCACCCAGGCTGGAGTGCAGTGGCATGATCTCGGCTCACTGCAACCGCCGCCTCCTGGGTTCAAACAATTATCTTGTCTCAGCCCCACAAGTAGATGGGACTACAGGCACACACCACCATACCCGGCTGATTTTTGTACTTTAAGTAGAGATGGGATTTCACCTTGTTGGTCAGGCTGGTCTCGAACTCCTGACCTCAGGTTATCCACCTGCCTCAGCCTCCCAAAGTGCTATGATTATAGGCATGAGCCACAGCGCCTGACCAAAATCTATATTTTTAAAATATGGAAACTCCTGGCTTTTAACTGCTGACCTTTCACTCTTATTTTTTAAAAACCTCATTTTGTGAACCATAAAACAACAACAATAAAATTCCCAATTGACCCACTCCTAATAGGCTATATGTATCCTGTGAACCACCAATTTGTAAATTCTGCCCTGAAGGCCCTGAGGAAATTCTGTCCCTTAATAATGGTGAATTTCATTCTTTTTGGACCTTGACTACCATAGCAAAAATTCCATTTTACATTGTAATCTAAGATGCACATACATAAGCATATATAAATGAAACAAAACTTTTAGAAAACAGCACTTAATCCTAACGATTTACTTAACTAAAAGAAAAGCACTCTGATCCAGTCTAGTTCAGTTTATTCTATTGTGTTCTTCCAAAAAGAAATCTTTTTTTTAAACCTACACAGTGAACTTCAGGACTCACCATGATTGTAAAATTCATTAAAAACGTTGTCCTGACTATGATGCTTTCTTTGCTACCTAAACCTATGTTATTTTGTAATACCTGTTAGGAGTTTCCTTCTCTGGTGTTTAGGAATTGGGGTTCCAACTAGAACATAAATAGCTTTCAGGCAGGATCTCCTCCTTTCTGTTAGACCCACAATCACAGCAAATGCAGCAAGTATTCAACAACTGGATGTTGGAATTTGGGCCTCTGAGATTTTCCCCAAGTCAGATTTTATAGTCTGAGTTTCAAAGCCTTTGGGTTTGTAAACCGATTCCTTGACCTAGCTGGAGGAAAAGGTCATTGACTTGTAGTTAGAAAACCATTTGTCACTGGTTCATCCAACCTCCCTCCAAAAATGTGTCCTGAACCTCAGCCTGAAATTGACATCCTCTTGATCTTGAGGCCAAGTTGCCTTCACTCCTACAGCTCCTATCTCAACCCCAGGCCACATCTTAGTTGTTAGATTGATTGTGAAGGACAAGCCATAAAGTTCTTCCTGTTTTAAGCTTTATATAATCTGAATCCATTCTGGTTACTAAGAAACACAAATGATTTTAGTTATAGTGGAATTAAATGTAGCCTAGAACATTCAATACTTGTCAGGTCATGTTGCAAATGAGCTACTGTATTCATAATGGATGTGTCACCATCATAAATATGACAAAAGGACATTTTCCAAAGATGATTATCCACACTGATGGGAAAGAAATATGAGCTCAAGAAATTAACATTCTCATCGCTGCCTTGCTTCTCTGCTTTGCATTATTTAAGGATCCCTAGTGACTTGACTGAAGTCCTCCTTGTCCCCTAAAGCCCCCAGTGTGTCAAGCTTTTTGAATATAGCCCACCTTGATATCAAAGAAAGACCCCTGTTGGAGAAGTTGACACTTCCCCTTCTCATTTCTAGGCTAATGGGGAGACTGTATTCAAAGGCACCTTCGTCTCAGTGGGAGCACCTTAAGACATCTTCAGATTTGATTTATATTACTTTCAGGTACATGTTGGATAAAAGCAGATGGGAGTGGGAGAAAGAAGCCAGATGCAGAGTAGATCCAAGGGAAGAACTGAAATGCAGAACATTTTACTTCTTTGTTTAGCTACACTGTGTATTAACTAGCCAACACTGTGTTAAATACTTGCCATGTATAAGATTAGTGGTCCTCCATTCTCCTGATCACTGAAATTTCCTGGGAGCTTTTTAAAACTACCAATATCCTGGCCTCACTCATAAAGACTCTGATTCAATTGGTTGTGGATGGGGACCCAGCAATAAGGAAGTTTTAAACAGCTCTCCAGGAGGTTTGAATGTGCAGCCGTGGTTGAGAACCACTCCATTAGATGCTATTCATAAACTTTAAATTATTAGCTTCTTTCATCCACAGGTCTATAAGGTTGCTATTATTATTGTCCTCAATTTTCAGGATTTTTACTAAATAGAGGTAAAGAGAAGTTAGGCACCATGCCCATATCATACAGGCTAGTTAGGGGTGGAATCCAAATGTGAATCCAGGTAGTTGGATTTCAGAGTGCAAAGTAAATTTAATGCAAAGATCAAAGGAAGGAGGAACACTTAGGGCCATGCATTTGGGATAAAAAGTAGTAAAAGGCTGACTACATAGGTGATATAAGTTAGAGCAATGGTGTCTCCATTGCATATACCTCTACCCTAAAGGAATATGGGAAGGAGGGTGCTTAACATATAAGCAGGACTGGCTTTTGAGTGTGCAACCCATGAGGTTAAAAGGTCCCACACTTTGTTTAATGCTCTGCTGTTCCCGCTTGAAATTCTTAATATGTTTGGAATAAGAAGTCACACATTTTCATTTTGCACTGAATCCCACAAATTATTAATATATGGACATTGATACTCAGGCCAGTACTGAGCATCAGACTCATGGAAATGAAATTGTAGCCATTTTCTCTAGTTTGAATGCTGTATGTGATGAGGAAGGTGATTGCCTCCCTGCAGGAGTTCCAGTGGAGCAGCAATCTCTGCCACCCCTTCTTTGTGAATGCTTAGCTTTTAGAGCTGTAAAAGCAAACATCAAAGTCTCTGACAAGGGGAGAACAGAGCTATGAATTGCACAGATTCAAATATAGAGTGGGGAGAACCCAAAGAAAAACCAGCAGTGTCCTGAAAGGTCCTCTATGCATTGCTGCATTGAATTTTTACAACTCTAGATGAGAATAAGGATTTTACACCCTTTTATAGATGAGGGAGATGAGATACAGAGAAGGTAAGTAATTTATTCAAGGTCACAGAGCCGTAGTGGAAAAGCTGAGGCTTTCACCTGACCTGTGTGCTTCCCCACACACTGTGCTGACTCTGAGAACATAATGGATTTGTTTATTAGGGGTGCACCTGAGCTTCAGGATCTAACATTCTCCAGAGATGCTTTTTACCAAGCGTCTCTCTCTTAATTCCTTTATATGGAGGGAGTGAGTATGGTGGGAAGCATTAAAAACAGATTAGGAATTAGAATACCTGAATACTTTTCCAGTCTCATCCCTGCTGTCATCCCTGCTTGCACTAAAAGCAAGTCATTTTATTAACTATTTAATTTTTATTCCATCATCACCCATTCAACAGTTACTCATGGGGCACCTTTAATACCTTAGGTACTGTTCTTCTTTCTTGAATTTAAAAGGGGTGAGGATTCAGTGAGACGATGTTGTATAAATATGACCTGTTATTACCTGGAGTCTTTTCCTGTCCCAGTTTGGCAGTTCACTGAGTTCCCAAGTCTGACTTGTGATTACTCGGTCAGCTATTTCCTATTTTCTTTACCTTTCTGCTTTGTACACTTCCTTTAAGGCTGAGATAAAATTTATAAACCTGACTCATTATGAGAATGGTGATTCTAAGGGTAGTTAATGTTTTTCGAGTATGTACAATGTGCCAGATGCTGTGACAGCAATTATTTGCATCAGCTCATTTAATTTAACCCTTACTATGGTCAATGATATAGGATCATAAGACTAAAGTAGGGAAGGATTAACAAGTTTTTCAATATCGCTCAGACGCCAATGCTAGGGCGAGAATTCAAACCATATGTTGCATAGTATTCATGACCAGGCTCTTAAACACTGTAGTACTGAAACACTTGTTTCATATTTCTATTATTCTATTAATAGATTATATACATATTTATATTCATAAAATATTATTATTTCACTTATTATTGAATATTGATTCCTTGAGTGTTATTGTACACTGATATGGTATATATGTTATGGGTTGGCATCCAAGCTCCTAGAAGAAGCTATATTTTTACACTTAATATCTCATGTAGCATATCTCATGTGTCTTTCATAGTGCAGAAGTTAAAACATATTGATTGACTAAAATTCTACTGGAAAATATATAATACCTAATCACAGGTCAAGAAAAAAATCTGTAAGATAGTTTATATGAGATCATAATTTTTTTTTGGTTAGACACCAATTTTTGTTTGCCCAAATTTCTAGAATTTTATTTAGAAAAATAGATTAGTTAGTAATTTTAGCATTTCAAAAACAGCGGTTAATATTATTTATGCATTTATCTATATTGAAGTTATTATCCAAGTGCTCTACCTGTCTTAAGCCATTTAATCTTCACTAATGTGGTGGATGTAGTTTATAATTCACTCCTTCCTTCCTGACTTACTCTGGGTATTTACATTTCCCCCTTGTGGCAACTGTATTAGTCCATTTTCATGCTGCTAATAAAGACATACCCGAGACTGGATCATTTATAAAGGAAAGAAATTTAATGAACTCACATTTCCAAGTGACTGGGGAGGACTCACAATTATGGTGGAAGGTGAAAGGCAGGCAAGAGAGAATGAGGACCAAGTGAAAGGGGTTTCGCTTTATAAAACCATCAGATCTCATGAGACTTATTCACGACCACAAGAACAGTATGGGGGAAACCACGCCCTTGATTCAATTATCTCCCACTGGGTCCCTCTCATAACACATGGGAATTATGGGAGCTATAATTCAAGACAATTTGAGTGGAGCTACAGACAAACCATATCAGCAACAAATACTTCAGGGAAGGGGAGCCTGTCCCCAGCTTCAGGATCATCAGACTGTCAGAGTCAAGATCAAGAAAGGTTGCCAAAGCATTATGTGTAACCACCTTCTCGTATCTTGCTTGTAAGCTGTGGCTATTAAAAAAGAGAAAACATTGCTGCACCAACATGGACCAGCCCTGCCTTTGTCAATCAAAAAGCTGCTTCTCCCTAAACATGAAGAAAATACGTGGGATATGACCATGAGTGCAAATCTCCTGAACAAATCCTCTCTCCTGCGAGAGTCTCAATGTTGTGTCAAGTACGTGGCTGTCTTCCCTACTTGACCTGGCCCTGACTTTGTACTTACTTAAGTACGTACTTGGATAACTGCTAGACACAGTTCCCTAGAGGAGCTCCCTGTAAATCTATAACAAACCATGTCACTCACAGGAGCACTCTTGTAGCTACAGCTTGCTCACAGGGCCAAAAGCACCTTTTGCACGTTTTCAGATTAGTGCTATGCTTTTGCTGGCTATGTTGCTCTAGTCTGAGAGATGGCACTGAGTCTGTAAATGGCTAAATGCTCAATCTTTTCCTGATTCCCTGACTGGAAACAAATCCTTCCTTCCCCTAGTATCCTTCCTTTTGTACTTGCATTGCAGTATTAGCTAGAGTTCATCTTAAATCAGAATTATGTATGCAGATGATGGTCTTCTTAATTATATTGTGGGCAAGTTGAGAGCTAAAGACAGTGTCTGAATTTCCCTTCTTAGTCTTTGGATTAGCAAATAGAGGGTCTGCTGGTTGAATGTAGCATCAGATCAAAAAGCCCCAGAAGTCTCATGGGGAGTTCAGGGACTATTCGGGTTCATAAACAGATTTTGAGAACCATGCAGTAGAGACAAAGATGATGTTTGAATTTTTACAACATAATTACATGGCAGAGGAAAAAAAGCTAGGTGTGCTTTCTTCTCTGGATAAAACAAATTTTGAGTAGCAGACACTTATAATTTTCTTTATTGTATGTATCTAAAAATATTTCAATATTTGAAGAATATAGAAAATAAAGATACTACAGAGACAGAACTTATATAATTATTGTCACTATAGAAGCTGAAAATGCAATGCACTCATTTATCCTGGCAAGGGCTGTTGTACAGTTAGGACAAGGGCTGATGCTGGGCTTGGCAAGCCAGGCACATATATTCCAGACTTTGGTGACTTAGGATCTCCCACTAGCAGACCTTGAAACAAGGTCTTTGGCTCATGTATTTGTTTGGGAAGTCAACCAGGAAGCTCAAGTGAAGGAATAGGGAAGGTGAAGGAGGGGACAGGGCAAAGCCTGTTAAAAGGAATGTTAATGAGTGGGTTACTGCTATAGACAGGTGTGTCTCGATCTTCCTGAGAATCATCAAAAATCTTCTCGAAAGCATGGTAGTAGTGCTGCAGTGAGAGGCAGGGCTATGTATTCACCACCTTCCACTCATCATTGGTTGAGATTTTTCCCAGCACAAAGGCTAGTGGATCTCTTGGGGACATAAAAAAAGTCTTCAGGTGGCAAAGTAGAAAGACAGAGAGGGAAGATGATGGCATGATGATGGCAGGCCAGCTCAGAGCTGTGCTGAAAAGACATGAGGCAGGCAGCGTATTGACAGCAGCTGCCCCATTCTGGGAGCTAGAAGCAAGAAGAATAAAACTGGGGGAATCTCCTGTGGTGGAGAAACCCTGGTTGAAGCACTCAGGGTCTTCAATCAGCAGTGGCTCCCAGGATAGAGTGCTAAAGTGGTGGTGATGCACTCCAAGTTTATTTCATGTAATCTTCACAACTCTGCCATATTGGGTGAGGAAAAAAGAGAGGCTTAGGAAAGAAAAATTAACTTGTCTAAGATCATACAACTACTGCAGTAAAGATAATTTTTCCAAGAGTGCAAAACAGATAACCAGAAATGGTAATGATTCTTAATATTTAGAGGTGATTAAAACTGTAACAATAATATCATTATGATAGTTCTTTGTGTAGAGCTCATATCAATACGCTTTTCCAAACATTTCATTTATTTTGTTTCATTCATGGGGAGGCATTTCTATTCTCTTGTATAGATGGAAATATTGAGCTTCCAACATGCAATAACTTGCCAGGAAGCCATGGAATTAACTGCAGTCTAAGCACAATTCTCTTCCCAGAGTGCTTACCTCCCTTCTTCCCTGTAGGCAGCAGAAGACAAATGTACTATGCAAATAGTACAATTCATTTCTCTTGTAGGTGTATGCCTCTCCATATTCAATTCCCATGAAACCTTTCATGAGGTTAAAGTACCTGTTTGAAGAAGTTTGGAAAGCCCCACGGTTGCAAAAGTAAACACACAACCTTCATACATATTCTAGTCTCCTTAGTGTAGCAAACCGTTGATGTAACGACCTGCTATTCTCCAGGGAAAAGAAAGATTTAGAGGAAATGTGAAATCTGGAGAAATGGTTCCATTGAGAATTAACACCCTTTTAAAAGAAGTCTCAGGCTGTTACAACTGGATATGTATGAGTTTTTATTCAGGGTTTAAAATAGAACAAAACTAGATCTTATGAAAGATTTATGCAGTAGCAACTTGATCATCTATACATTTGGATTTCGTGTGTGTTCTCTCAGTTTGGAAATACCAGTGGTAAAAGTGAATGGCAGTGACCGAAGTTAGATATTTTGACTGTGCATAGTGATCCCCATCACCTACAGAAATGCGTGGTTCTGCCAAGACAGGTGGTGTAAGGCTGGAGGATGTAATGTGTCACTGTGCAGTCAGTATCTTTTTACCATCAGCCCCCAAATGCGCTGCTGTGCATGCAGTGTTAAATACACATGAAACCATCTGGTCAATTAAGTCATCACCTTTGTACATTTGACTAGTTGGCTTTTTTTTCTGATGCTTTTATGGTAAAAGAAATGAACATGAGAAGTAATTATACATTAGGTCAAGATCATGAGACTGTCAAGAGTCAAGATGAAGAAAGAAAATTTCCCTTGGCCGCCTTCCTTGATATAAAAATCAAAAAGGTGTGAACAGAACAGTAAAAGAAAATTGTTATGAATAACTGGTATCAAATAACATATGCATAATTGTTGATTTGGAATCAATATGTTTTACAAAGCACCAAGAAATCACTGTGGGCTGATTAGGGCTGTATCAAGATGCAGTTTTATGCAGAGTACCTGTGGTAAACAGCACTGGGCTATTTTTTAAGTTAGCTATTCCAGTTATGTGTTGCTGCTTCATGAATGAAGCCACACTGGACTAGGTGGCTTACGACAATAACCATTTTATTTATTTGGTCCCAAACTGCATCAGGTGAGGCAGCTTGATGAAGGCTGGAGGATCTGCTTCCAAGACAGCCTTAGTCACATAGCAGGGAAATCAGACCTGCCTGTTGGCTGGGGGATTGACTAGAGCTCCTGATCGGGGGCTCAGTTCACACGATTAGGTTGGATTTAGCACAGCCTGGCGGATAGGATATTCAGATCTTACATGGTAGCTGGCCTCCCTCAGAGTGCAAAAGCAGACAATGCTACACATTCTCAAGACAGGCACAGGACAGGTACATCATCATTTCTGCTACATTCTGTTGGTGATTTGATTTAAATATGAAGAATAAATCCTCTATTTCTCTGGAAGAGTTGTTAAAACTTGAGTAAAATTTTTAATATACTATTGTCATTTAGCACATACACAGCATCCTTTCTTTCAAGCGGGGAACAAATGCAACCTAGGAATGGAGGAAAACCTCTTTCATTAGAATTCAGACTAAGTATTTCTGAACACACCTCCAGCAAACATAGTCATCCTCACCAGCATCATTAAAATTTGATAATTTGTTATAGTACTTAACTCTCTGGAAATATATCAAAGTTCATGTCCCTACCCTTGCTAATAGGACTTTTAAAGGAAAACTTTTGAGTTTTTGCTCTAAAATAATATTCCCTGTTGATCAAAGTATCATGCCATGCAAATTTCATCATTCCCATAATTAAGATTTCTGCCTGATGTTAATTTCCCCAGGGACTGTCCAACTACTTGGGAGGGATATTTCCTAATTTATGATACCTTGTTAGTGAGGGCTTCTGTAGCATCAGGGAAGGTTGTTAAGCCTGTAGCCTGAGTCACAGCAAAATAGAAGAAAGCTAACAATTGCTGAGCACTTTCTATCTGCTTCATGGTGTATAAAATTATCATAAGCCTGATGCTTTTCAAAAGAAGTAAATTGAAATACAAAATAACAAATCATATGAATTATCAATGGTCATTTTGCTAGGACGTGGCAGAGCCAGGATTCAACTTTCATTGCTGAGTCTGTGTGCTGACCTCCTGCAGGGCCATCTGCAGTGGCAAGTCACTGTAAATGAGTGGTTCTCAAAGTGTGTTCATGGACCAGCAGCGATAGTATGGCCTGGGGACTTGTGAGAAATGCAGACTCTTAGTCACTGCTCAGAGCGAGTGAATCAGAAACTCTGGGGATGGGATTTAGCAATGTGTGTTTTCTCCATCCTGGTGATTTGGATACATTCTCAAATTTGAGACTCGCGTTTTAAAAATCTTCAAGTCAAGAAAATGTTATATTAATCATAGAGCTGACTGATTAAAGTTATCATGCCATGGGCTTCTCAAGGCACCTCAACAAAGACCAACATACTTCACAGAAATGATCCGCATTCAACAAACATTCCAGCTGTAGCTTGACTTAATGATCATGTCTTTCACATTTGGCTTGGAATACAAATTTGCTCTATTTCCCAACTCTCCAGTTGGTTCTATGCTTCAGTTTCCTCATATTAAAATATAGATAATGATGCTTGTTCTCTTCCCTCACAGAAATAGTCTAAGAATTAATGAGCTATATTAAACTCTTTCAGTTCCTGGAAGAAAGGCAGTATATAAACACTATATTAATATTTTAAGCAGGTTAACATTTTCTATGTGAATAAAAGCCTTTTTTCTTTTGGTGATCAAACATGTTGCTTTTTCTCAAAAGAATTTTTTGATTTTTAAAACATTTTCTTTTTTAAAGATACCAACCAGATTTCTTTCCCAGCACCAAAGGGAAGAGTATCAGGATGAGAAAACGTTTTTATGAGAAGAGCTGAAATTTTAAAATTCCTGGTTTTACTAGTGATAAGAGGCAATGTGGTGGTGTAGCAAAAACACCGGGTTAGGAATCCAGTAACGCCAAGTTTAAGTTCTCCATGCTACTTTTGAGGTGTGAAACTAGGGTAGCCTCTTCCACTTGTTAGGCCTCAGTTTAACTACAAAAAGTGGTAATATACCAAAGAACTGGAGTTTAGGCACTGGCCTCAAAAACCTGGGATTTTGAGGGTGTGAATCCTGGCTTGACCATTCACTAACTGTGTGACCTGAGATAGTTACATATCTTTCTTGATAGCCTGTCTCCTCATATGAATAAGAAGGAGAGCAAGATAATTCAGTAAGGAATGAAACTAAAGAGCTCAGCTCAGTGCCCGACACTCAATAATAATTCCTGGCTATTATTATCATTGATAAAAATTCAGGTATAAGCTAGATCATCCCCAGAAGACCTGGTTGCTTTGGAATTTTAGAATCCCTTCTGAAGTTTCTATCAGAATCTCCAGTTGCTTTCTTCCCTAAGGATTCAATGTTGTTCATTCAACATTCTTTAGGTATTCATTGAACACCTACTATGCACCAGGACTATTAGAAGCAGTATCTCTAGTGAACATAGAGAAAAATTCCTACCCTTGAGGAACTTATCTGCTAGGGGGAGCAGGACTTTCATAAACATACTATTCCAGGTACATAAATATTCAATACATCTTGAACCAATTGAATGGAATTTCTTTTAGTGTTGAAAAATCTTCAACCTAGATAGAAAACTATTTTTCTTAGCCGTCTATTCAGAGATAATGACTTGCCTGTGATGAGTTCTTGAGAGTTCTGTTCTTCTTCTTCTTTTTTTTTTTTTCCTTTTTATTTTTAAAGTGAAGGCTTCCCTCTCAGCGAATGAGTAAAGGAAGGAGGTGGGTGGAGGAGGTGGAAGGAGGTAGGTGTCCCTTGCTTCATCTTGCCTGAATTGAGGGAAGTCTTGACAAATTAGGGTAGGTTGGGAGCATGATAGCTTAGTTAACAGGAAGCAGAAGATATTTTGAAATCTTTATCTGTTTAGTTGCCAATTCCTCTTTGCAGGTTAAGAAGAAAGAGGTTTTGATGTTTGGTTACTGGTTTGTGCGAGGGAGTCCTCATCTATCCAGAAGTTTTGGGAAATCTGAAATGATGTTGTTCCAACCTGTTTGGAGGAGGATGTTGCTAAACCTTTCTGGATTCAGAAAGAAAATTTTCCTCCTGATGCTTTCTTCATGATACAGGAAAAACAGTGTCAGATCTCAGCTGATGTAAACATTTTAAGCAGGAAGGAGTGCACTTCTTTTATTTCTTAACAACATAAATTAAACATCACAGTAGACATTAGGCTGGAAAAAGTTACAGGAACCCAAGATTCTTTCAGCAGTTTATTAATGCAGTCTGGCGAGAAGATTCAGGGGGCAGTGAGATCACCAGCTGGTATGGCGCCCGGGATGATCCACAGACAGTTAGCTGGGACTCAAAAGGGCAATTGTTTTGGTTCTCAATGCTGTATTTTGTCCAACCCACTTAGGTCTAGAGATGGTAATTGGAAATACAGGTGCAGAGGCAGGACCAAGGAACTTTATCAGCCACATGCAGCATGTCCATGAGCCATGGTCAACCTGGGAAGCATCAAGATCAGAGGTCAGACTAGGCTGATGAGAGAAGTGGCCAAAGTGGTACCCAGGCTAGAGCAGAAACTGTGACAAGGTGCTTGTCCACATGGGAAAATGACATACAGTTTATAATGAGGCCTGATGGCAGACTAAGCTCAAGTCCAGATCCCCAGGCTGAGTTGGAGACCATTTTGATGTCCAAGGAGACATCAGGGTATAGCAGATGTGTTAGTTTCTGAGAGCTGCAGTAACAAAACTTGGCTCATAACAGAAATGCAATCTCTCATAGTTGTAGAGGCTAGAAGTCCAAAATGAAGGTGTTGGCAGGGGTGGTTTCTTCTGGAGGCTCTGAGGGGGAATCAGTTCATGTCCCTCTGCTAGCTTTTGGTGGCTGCATGATAGTCCGTGTTTCTTGGCTTGCAGATGCATTACTCCAATCTCTGCCTCCCTCTTTACACGGTCATCTCCTCTTGTGTCTCTAAGCCTTTTTTGTTCTTATAAGGAAATCTGTCTTTGGATTTAGGGCTTATACTAAATTCAGGATGATTTCATCTTAAAATCCTTAACTGCATCTGCAAAGACCCTTTTACCAAATAAGGTCACTTTCACAGGTTCTGAGGTTTAGGAGTTGGACATATCTTTTGAGGATGCCACTTATTCAACCCATTAAGTGGATATACAGGTAGAAGTCAGAAAACTTAGGTTTTAAGCCTAATAATATGACAATAGCTATCATTTAAGAAAATTTCAAATCAATTGTCAAGGACTCATTTGTGATCAACAAGTATTTATTGAATATCTTCTATATGCCAGGCACTATTCTAGGTTTTCAGACTTAAGTAACAAACAAAACTGGCAGAAATTTTTGCCTCATAAAGGCTACTCTCCATTGGGTATAGGCAGAGACAGATGGATAAATAAGTTGAAGCATATGGAATGTCTGATGATGATGAGCACTAGAGAGACAGTAAATTAGGGAGGAGGACAGGGATTCTGGGGTGCTGAAAGGTGACAATTTTAAATAAGATGGTCTTGGAAACTCTTGGTAAGAGCACCCATTTGAGCAAAATCTCCAAAGAAGAGTCTGGCAGGTGCCTGGAGAAAAAGTCTCCTGGGTACAGGGAACAACAAGTGTAAAGGACCTGAGACTGGAACAGGCCTGGTCCTTTTGAGGAGTAAAGAGGCCAGCAAGGGAGAAGGGGAGTGAGCAAGGGGAAAAGGTGGAAGGAGGTTAGGTGGAAGAGATAATGGGGGAGGATTATGCACACAGGCCTGGCTGTTTCCTATTGGGACTTTTGCTCAGAGTGGAATGAGGAGGCATGTGGTTCTTCATGTATTCTGCAGCTGGAGCTGCTAGAATATGCTGAATGGGGAGCCATAGGCATGACACAAACCGATTCCATGATTGCAGCATCACTTTGCAGCTGTAGGGAAAACAGACTGATATTGAGGCAAGGGTAAAGCAGGAAAACCATGGAGACAATTGCCCTCATGAAGGGGAGGGATGATAGGGGCTTGGACCAGTGGAGATTGGGAGAAGTCGTGGGGTTCTTCATGTGTTCTGAAGCTGGAGCCGCTAGAATATGCTGAGGGTTTAATGTGAGGGCTGAAATAAACGGGTCAAGAACACCTCCAAGGTATTGGGCACCCAAATCAGAAACATTTTATTGAGATGAGGTGGTGCGAATGACTTCACATGCATTAGACAACCCACTGCTCAGCCCTGTAAGGTGAGTAATATTATTATACCCATTTCATAGATAAAGAAACAGTCTTTCAAAATTTAAGTAAACTGTCTAACAGCATGTAGCTATTAATAGTTAAGTACCTGAAATAGGACTTAGGCCCAGGTCTCTCATATTTGTAATCCCAAATTTCTAACTCTCAAAGCTCTAGCTTTTTCCTCTGTAAAAATAATCTTCTAAGCTACATTCACAAGACTGTAGGAGTTGTGAGAATGAAAGTAAAAATGCTTTATAAATTACAATGTATTATCAAAATATGTATCAGTTATCTATTTCAGTGTAACAAAATACTCTAAACTTAGTGATGTAAAATAACAATATATCATTATCTCTTATGATTTTGGAGGTTGACTAGGCTCAACTTGGTGCTTCTTGATCAAATCTCTCTTGTGGTTTCAGTCTGTTACTGCTTAGGCTAGAGTCATCTCAAAGTCTTACTCGTGTGTCTGGTGGTTGATGATGGCTTTTGGTTAGGACCTCAGCTGGGATTATTGGCTGGAATGTTTATACATGGCTTCTCCATGTGGCCTGGACTTCTTTACAGCATGGTGGCCAAGTTCCAAGAGCAAGCATCCCTAAAAAGAAAGAATTAGGTGGAAGCTGTATTATCTTTTATGATCTAGCCTGAATATAGAATCACTTCTGCCATATACTACCAATAAAGGTAGTCACAAAGTTCCATCAGGTTCAAGGGGAAGGGATATAGACTCCATATCTTTATACAGGAGTAGCAAATTCATATATTCACAGCAGGTGGGATGGGAGATATTGTTATCACCATCTTTGGAAAATACAATCTACAACAAAGTAGAAGATATTATTACAAGGGAAGTTTATCAAGGCAAGAGGGCTCGACAAAATGAGACAGATTGGGCTCTCAGTGTAAGCCAGGCACAAGTAAACACGGAGAGAAATTTAGAGCAGGTAACTAGAAACAGTATCCCAGGGTAGTAGCAGAGTAAACAGACAGCGTTACACAGCCAGATGATGATGGATATCTGGGGCCAGATCCAGAAAATTCTGCCCATTGTTACATTTTTTCCCATCTTTTTTTATGATTTGTTCCTTAACTTATGAAAAGAGCTTCAGGTAATACATCTTATAGAAAAATGGAAAAGCTACAGGGAAACATAACAGAAAAACAATTCCCCATCATCCCACCACACAATCAGAATCCATAGTAATGTGCTGGTGTTGGATATGTCATCTTCCTGGGTGGAGATCAGTGCAGTGAGTAAGGGCTTTGGAATTGAAAATCCCACAAACCTGGTTGAAATCTCAGCTCTGTCTCTTTTAGCTGTATGATCTCTCAGGCAAATTACATAACCACTCTGTACCTCAACTTCCCAGTCTGGAAAATTGTGATGATATTAAAAAATAATCCTATAATGTGGCACAGGGGCTGGAAAATCATAAGTTCTCAATGCACATTAGCTTGTAAAATCACTGTTAAATACAGATATGATTCTTTTCACAAAATGGGATCATTTACAAAAACAGCATGCATGCTGTTATCTACCTGCTTTTGTCACGTAATAAATTTATCTTGAATATCTTCCTATAAGACTCGGGAAATAGACACTTGTATCATTGTGTTTGTGAGATGCACATCCTTTCATTGTGTACGTGAATGACAATTTGTTTAACCGCTTCTAATTGTTGGGACATTTAGGCTTTTTTTTTTTTTTAAAAAAAGTTCTGCCTATTATATATAGCCCTGCAATACTCAAATAGTTGTCTAAATATTTTCTTATTGCTTAGAACATTTTTTTCAATAAACAAATGAATGTTGACAAGTTTCTAGAAGTGGATTTACTGGGCCCAAACTGTCTCATTCAGTTATTTTAAATTTACTTTTTTATTATGAACATTTCAAACCCACAGAAAATTAGAAAGCATAGTATAATAACACAAACATATAGCTGGCAAATATATTCAGCCTGATTACATTCTGCTGTATTTGCTTTGTGTCTGTTTTTCTTAAGTATTAAAAAATAAAACATATCTATCATTACATTTCACCCTACTATTGTAAATATGTGCCTCATAAAATGAGGACATTTTCCTACATAATTATTGTACCTAACAAAATTAAGTACAATTCCATAATATCGAATACACGGTTCATTAAAAAAATTCCCAGTTATCCAAAATGCAGCTTTTTAAAAACACTGAACACCGACGTTTTTGTTTTTTAAGATTTTTTTTATTATACTTTAAGTTCTAGGATACATGTGCTGAACGTGCAGGTTTGTTACATAGGTACACCATGCCATGGTGGTTTTCTGCACCCATCAACGTGTCATCTACATTACATATTTCTCCAAATGCTATCCCTCCCCTAGCCCCTCACCCCCTGATAGGACCCAATGTGGGATGTTCCCCTCCCTGTGTCCATGTATTCTCATTGTTCAACTCCCACTTATGAGTGAGAACATTTTTCAAATTAGGATCCAACCAAGGATTAGTTATTACATTTGATTGTTGCATCTCTTAAGTGTCTTTCCATCCAGAGCAATCCTCTCCACCTTTGTTCTCTTCTTTAACACTGACTGGCTGAAGAGACTGAGCTGTTGATTGCCTCCTCTTCTAAACATTAAAAACTCCTGTTTCTCAAAGAAAATTCTTAGATGTAAACTCCTTGGACTAAAAGGCCCCACCTGGTTGCAGGCTTCTTCCGGGATGGGAGCCCTTTGCCTGCAGGTGTGGGCTGCTCCAAAGTGACGCCCTTCTCATTAGATAGAGACCTTTCGTCAAGGCTGGCTCCAGTAGAGCACTTGGGAGGCCCCACCCTTTCTACTGGGACGTCGGGTTCACTGTTCAGTACAAAGTCTCTTCAGAGAAGAGGCAATTTTGGAAGACTTTGTTGTCCTCTATCGTCAGATGCAGGTAAGCGTCCCTGAGTAGATTCGTGTTCCTGCTGGTTGGGTGGGTGAGAGCGGACCTTTACAATCAGAGATACGCATTGAAATCCTGGTTCTGCCTGTTACTACGGTAACTTGTTACCTTGGAAAAACCACTCAAACTTCCAGTGTATTTGGCACTCTAGTGGAAGGCACTGAGTCCTTTGTCATGCACCTGTCTATTTCATACACTGCTGGGCAGCAAAGGTATGCCACTGAGAGATGGGCAGGTCTCATAACCTCCATGACGGGCCTCTCAAACGTTCATGTACCTCAGAATCACTTTTGCAGTGAGGGAGACTTGTAAAAACAAGAGATCCCTGATTCTGATTCAGTAGATGAGACCCAGGAATCTACTTTTTAAATTTCTTTAAAAAAAATTGTATAAATTAAGAGGGTAAAGTGTCTTTTTGTTACCTGGATATATTGCATAGTGGTGACATCTGTACTCACTCTCCCTACCCTTTGGAGTCTCCAATGTCTATCAACCCACACTTTGTGTCTTCTGTATACATTATTTCACTTCTACTTATAAATGAGAGCATGCCACATTTGACCTTCCGTTTCTGAGTTAGTTCACTTAAAATAATGATCTCCAGCTCCATTCATGTTTCTGCAAAGGAAAATTTGATTTCATTTATTTTAATGGCCCAGTAATATTCCATTATATATATTTCTTTACAGGCACCCTAAGGGATTCAGGGCCTATGCTTGAAAAAAGTCTTATCTGAGAACTTCCACCTTCTTGTTAGTAATAGGTAACACTTGATAGCAATTACAGTTGTACCAGGCATCTTTCTGACTACACATATTAACTCACTCAACACTCACAACTACTCCATGCTAGATACTCTTTGTACCCACATTTTATCCATGAGAAAATCAAGGCTCAGAGAGTTTAAGTAATTTGCTCAAGGTTGACACTGATAGTAGGTAGCTGAGCCAAGTGCTAGCATTCTGTTTCTTTTTTTTAGAAGTAACAAAATAAATGACCCGGTATTTTAACTTTGAGAGATATGGCACCGTCACAAGAAATAACCACGCGATATTTCTGAGAATGTTTGGGTGATAAGGAGCTCTGAATTCAGGGCTGCCTTCCAGAAAACAAGCTGCCAGCTTTAAGGGTGAGAATTGATATAGATGTTTCCAGTGAGAAATTTCAGTACCTGAAGATTAGACAATATCATCAGGTTTTGCTATTTTTTTAACTAATGGAAATGTCAGTCCTTTCCAGTGTTGTTACATTATTCAATTTGGGAACAAGAAACACACGATACCGAAGAATGCTTTTAGAAACCAAAGTCAAGTCTTTGGCCATCTTGTTCTGCTATCATTCTGGTGAACTAGTCCAGTTCCCTTCTACACTATGAGAGAGGCTGTTAGGGTAAGGTTGCCTGTTAAAATACAGGATGCCCAGATAAATTTGAATTTCAGGTAAACAATGAATATTTTAGCATAAATATATCTACTTATAGATGTATGTATGTATGTATGAATATGTCTCAAATATTGCAAATATTTGTTTGCTAAATATGACAACCCTAGATTGTGGTGCATGGCAATGCTTCTCAAAATTTACTCTGCATATAAGTCAGTTGGGAATTTTGTTAAAATGCATACTCTGAGTCAGTTGCTGTTATGTTGAAGCTGCTGTTCTAAAGATCACATCTGAAAGGAAAGGGTGAGGGGGGATATTTCTTGAATTTGGCTGGAATAGAACCACTTGTGGTGCCTATTGAAAATATGGATACTTTGCCATAACAAACTACCAGAATTTGAATGGCTTAAATAATGGGAATTATTTTCTCATAGTTCTGGAGGCTGGAAGCCCAAGATCAAGGTATCAGCCGGTTGGTTTACTTCTCAGGTTTTCCTCTCTAACTAGGAGGCAGCTGCCCTCTCACTGCCTCTTCATGTGATTGTGTCTCTGTGCCTGCGTGCCCCTGGTATGTCTCTCTCTGTGTCCTAATCACCTTGTCTAATAAGAACGTCAGTTGTATTGAATTAAAACATACTCTGATAGTCCCATTTAACTTAATTACCTCCTTAAAGTTCCTGTTTCCAAATGCAGTCATATTCTGAGGCATTGGGGGTTAGGATTTCAACACATGAATTTTGAGAACACACAATTCGGTCTGTAACACCATCTGAGAACCTCTGAAACAGACTTTCTGTGGGAGGGATTTTTCAGAGGGTACCAATTTGACCACCTAGAAGCCCTGGTTGAAGAATATTACAGCTGAGTTTCATTAGGTAAATTTAAGAAATCTGGTGTAGAATAGTAATTCTTCAACTTAAGCATCAATTGGAATCACCTGAAAAACTGGTTCAAAGCCCCAAGATTCTGACTGAAGAGGTAAGGTGGAGCTCAGATTCTGCTTCTTAACAAGAAGACATGCTTAAGGACACCACCTTAGACAAATCCTCACCTCTCTCACAAGTAGGCACAGGAGGAATGTGCTCCTTTCATGGCTGTGGTGTGGATTTCCTGAGATTAGGAGGCAAAACCTCTTGGGAACTTCAGGGCCCTATATTAGATGAAAGTGAGTCATGGTGATGAATTTTACACCAGTTCTAAAGCATAGGAACCAAAGTCAATGTGTTGTTATGAACAGCAAAACAGTGTCCTTTTTAAACAAATCTTCAAGTTCAGGGGTATATGTGCAGGATGTGCAGGTTTGTTGCATAGGTAAACATGTGCTGTGGTGGTTTGCTGCCCAGATCATCCCATCACCTGAATATTAAGCCTAGCATCCGCTAGCTAGTCTTCTTCATCCTCTGCCTCCTCCCACCACCCCATGACAGACCCCAGTGTGTGTTGTTTTACATCCCACCTCCTGCCACCATGTGTCCATGTGTTCTCATTGTTCAGCTCCATTTATAAGTAAGACATATGGTGTTTGGTTTTCTGTTCCTGTGTTAGTTTGCTGAGGATAATGGCTTCCAGCTTCACTCATTTTCCTGCAAAAGACATGATCTCTTTCCTTTTTATGGCTGCATAGTATTCCAGGGCATATATGTACCACATTTCCTTTATCTAGTCTATCATTGATGGGCATTTGGTTTGATTCCATGTCTTTGTTATTCTGAATAGTGCTGCAATGAACATAGGTATGGATGCATCTTTATAACAGAATAATTTTATAGTCCTTGGGTTATATACCCAGTAATGGGATTCCTGGGTCAAATAGTATTTCTGCTTCTAGGTCTTTGAGGAATCACCAGACTTTCTTCTGCAATGGTTGAACTAATTTATACTCTCACCAACAGCATAAAAGCATTCCTTTTTCTCCACAACCTCACCAGCATCTGCTGTTTCTTGACTTTTTAATAATTGCCATTCTGACTGGCAGGAGATGGTATCTCGTGATTTTGGTTTTTAGAACTTTCTTCTTATTCTAGTCATAGATGTGTCAGCAAAGTGTCCTTCATTCTTGCCATCGTAGTGGTCTTTATTAAAGAGCACATTGCTAGATCTCATGAAGCCAGTTTTCCAAATGTGATGTGAGTTGAAGATAAAATCCACCTAGTCTGGGAATGGAAAAGAGTTGAAAGGCTTCTAAATCATGTGATGAAACATGCGATCTCCTGAGAAATTGCTTTCTTGTTACAACTGTGTTTCCTGAGACAGAAGTTACTTTGATGTTGATCATGGTAATAAACTTGTAAATAAAGTCTTACAGAAGAAGAAATCAATAAATTTGCTTACATATCTCTAAAGCACGTATGAGACTGACCCCTTCTGGTGAATTAACATTCTAGAAGTTCACCGATCCTGGTAAATACAGCGGTCTTAAGAAAACAGCTTTCTCTATACTGTGGTTTTATGAGTCCCCTACTAAAAACCAGTACTCTGCCATGTTAATGACTGGCTAGTAAGCAGTTTTAAAGGTCATATTTATAATAATGGGGCCATAAGTTGAACTTAGTCTTGTCTTCAGTACACTGGGTTTAAAAATATTACTTATTAATTCAGTGAGAATTAAATGTGTGCAAAGCTGCTACTCTATACTTGGTGAAGTATAGTAACTCCATAAACGACATTTTACTTGTATGGTTATACATCTAAATATGTTGTCTTTTTCTGCTCATTTAAACTTTAATGCTTTCTTTTTTTCTTTTCTCTTTTTCTTCCTTTCTTTGCTCTTCCCAGCTAATTAATCAAAACATGATGTTTATCTTAAAATAGGGTACATTGACCAGAAACATTGTGAGGTGGGCTTTTTGTTTTTGTTGTTCAGTCTCCGAGAAAAGGAAACTGAGGTCCAGGGATTAAATAGCTTGATCAAGGTTAATCAACTTGTTAAGATAGAGCTGACTTTGAATGCAGGATTCTGATCCCAGCTGAATTGGATGCCTTCTGTTTTATCCTCCAGATGTACATTCAACTTTTATTTTTTCCACTACGCTCTATTCTCAGAAGACTGAGCACTTGGGATACCTTGAAGAACTCCCTTGCTTTCTGGCTACCCATTAGGATCAGCCAATGGGGAACACTGGCAGGACATGGGCCAGGGGTTGGGGTTAGGAGAGGGAGACTGGGGTATTTTATTCCCTTGGCTTCCTTCTCAAAGGGGTCACTTTGGACTGACTGTCACCTTAAACAAAAACAGCTCCTAGGAAGGTAGCCCTCTCTGTATGTCTCTTTGTTCTGATAACAGTTCCCTTCCATTGTCCCCTTCCAGCTAAGAAGTGGGAACAACTCTGCTGCCACTAACATCAGGGCACTGTTACTGCTTTTTGTTTTGTTTCATTTTTTGAGACTGAGTCTTGCTCTGTCACCAGGCTGGAGTGCAGTGGTGTGATCTCTGCTCACTGCAACCTCCACTCCTGGGTTCAAGCAATTCTCCTGCCTCAGCCTCCTGAGTAGCTGGGATTACAGGTGCCTGCCACCAAGCCTAGCTAATTTTTGTATTTTTAGTAGAGACGAAATTTCACCATGTTGACCAGGATGGTCTCGATCCCCTGACCTTATGATCTGCCTGCTTTGGCCTCCCAAAGTGCAGGGATTACAAACATGAGCCACTGCACTCAGCCTGTTACCGCTTTTATAGCTTTCTTGCACCCTTTGTCAGCAATTCCCTCATCAAAACACCTCATTATTCTATTTGTGCCATTTGTTTCTCACTGGGGCCCTACCTCATAGACTCTGCCTTATTCACTTCCTTAACACTTCACTGGACTTGGAGGATGTTTAAGGAACTGCCTATGACCAGCATTCTGATTCTATCCATAGCTCAGATAAGCTTAGACTTCCTTTGTTCACGGAGGGAATTCTGCCATGGTTGCTCCCTTCTAGGCACAAAGGAAGAGATGGAAAACCAGCTGGAGTTCTAACATTTACCTTCCATCAGCTGCTTCCTTCATGTGAAATCTTTGAAGAAAGTTTGGCCTATCCCAGATGGCAAAGAGCAGATAAATTGAGGATGATCTTGGGGACTAAAAACTTAAGTGAACTTTGTAATTTTTATCTGAACGATACAATATCATTAAAATATAAAGGAGTTTCCTCCCAAGGAGAAATACTTAAAGCGGCCTTAACTAGGTCCCTGCTTGGCAGCAGAATTTTATGCCTCTCAATATTTGCATGGTCAATTAATCCCTTAAAGTGATGACTAGTAGGCAATTTATTTGGATGGTACAAGGGGCTAATTGGTAATATTGTTACACAAAATCTTGTGGGCGAAAATTATGCCTGTCTTTAAAAAAATATGCCTTTGGTATTTGAAGGCAGAGCTCTAGTGCCTTGGGCCTCAGAGGAATTCAGACTGCTGATGTCAGAATTAATGAAGAATATGGAAACTTAAGTGTAGGATGGATGGAGTGAAAAATGCATTAAAGATTAATGACATTAGACTAGTGGGAGAGTCACATTTTCTGGTGATCAAAGACTCTGAGGCTTTCATCTGCAAGTGCCTGGGAGAATGTTGAACATCTTGGAATTTGACATATTGCCTTTGGTTAAATTCAGCATGCTATTCAGCAAAGTGCTCCAAGAAAAATCCCCCACCCTTCGGGCTCTGATCTGTTCATTCATTCAAGAAATATGTTTTGAGTGCCTACTCTGTGGCAGGCATTGATTAAGAAAAAAAAAAAAACACTGAGGTCAGTGATGAACCAAAACACATACATTCCCTTTTCTCATGGAGATTCCAATGCCTCGAAATACACAAGTTTTCTTAAATAATAGAATGTGCATTTGCATTCTTAGGTAATTATATTTTTTTGGTAATATGTACTAGGATAACAAGAAGTCCTCTAGTTTCAAAATACGTCAAACATTGGATAAAATATAATAAGATACGTTTTATAGCCAGGCATGGTGGTGTGCATCTATAGTCTCAGCTACTTGAGAGGCTGAGGTGGGAGGATTGCTGGAGCCCAAAATGTCGAGGCTGCACTGAACTAAG
This sequence comes from Aotus nancymaae, assembly GCF_030222135.1. Classification (NCBI taxonomy): domain Eukaryota; kingdom Metazoa; phylum Chordata; class Mammalia; order Primates; family Aotidae; genus Aotus; species Aotus nancymaae. The sequence continues at coordinate 1,954,686 of NW_026988460.1, forward strand.
ATCACACCATTGCACTCCAGATGGGGCGACAGAGCAAGACCCTGTCTCAAAAAAAAAAAAAAAAAAAAAATTCAAAAGTGGAACTAAATGCCCCCGAAGTCAGAGAAGTCCTCAGTGACCAGAAAAAAAGGAAAGCAAAAATAACCAAAACAAACAAGCAAAAACCCTGCAAACCAGAGAGGGGAGTGTGGGCTAAAGTTCAAGTTGTCTTGTCTGTGGAGTGAGAGAGAAAAATCCTCTCAGGCTATACGTAACAGAGAATAGTTCACTGTGTGTGAGAGTCATTTCAACACAGTGGAGAGTGAATTTAAGCCCTCAAACTAAGGTAATGTTCCCAAAAAAAAAAAAGCAAAATTGTGTTCTTAGGGCATCAAGCCAGACAATGTGGCCTAAGGTAGGCAATGTCTCTGCTATGGAAGCTTCCCAGAAGACACTGTACCTGGAGTGACTCTGAAGAATAGGCCTGATTCAGGGCTCATGTCTGTAGTCCCAGCACTTGGGGAGGCCAAGGTGGGCAGATCACTTGAGGACTGGGGTTAAGACCACCCTGGCTAACATGGCGAAGCCTTGTCTCTACTGAAAATATAAAAATTAGCCTAGTGTGGTGGTGTGTGCCTGTAATCCCAGCTATTTGGGAGGCTAAGGCAGGAGAATCACTTGAACCCAGGAGGCAGAGGTGGCAGTGAGCTGAGATTGCACCACTGCGCTCCAGCCTGAGTGAAAGAGTGAGACTGTCTCAAAACAAACAAACAATAAGTTGGATGAGTGCAGTGGCAACCGGGGGTTGCCGGTCCTAGTAGAAGGTTGATTGTATATTGGGTCTGGGTTGGTGGGGCCAGATAGTGTTGGAAGGACTCAGAGGATGCTATAGCTGAAAAGAGAGAGAGACAGAAAGAAAAGTGTGCATTATGAAACTAGAAAGCTAAGCTAATACAGACTTACTCATGATGGGGGCAGGAGTTTCACCTGTATCTGAAAATCAATGGGCCACTATTAATTATTAAGAGTTTTAAGCAGTGTGGTAACATCAGAATTACTATTTTAAAGTCATCTGCTTGCTACTTTTTATAGTAGGACTACAGCAGGGTATGAGTAGAAGATGATCCAGGAGAGAGAATGCCATAACCAGAATGTCATGGAAGGCAGTGGGGGAGATAACTCCTACAAAAGGATGCAGGACTTTGCTCAGTGCTTCAGTCATATTTCTGGTGTTGAAAAGGAGTAGATAGAATACTCCAACATGGGCAAAAAATCTACACCGTACATCTGGTTTCTGATTGAAACATTGAAATATATGACAAGATCCTGTGGGAGTTGGATTTAAAAAATAATTACAGTAAGACATGGAATCCAGAATTCCTAAACAAACCACCATCACCAGTACCAAAAATGTGCTTTTAAGGAATGAAGAAGAAAAAGCCGGTTGCATTAGACTCTAGAGCAGAAGTGGGTATAGAACGTAGCTGTACATCTACTTCAGGGTTAACATATGGCAAACTTTTTTTTTCAGTTTCTCTGCCCTGTCCTCTTCTCTCACCATTGCACCTTCATGAGCCATTTTTCCTCTGGTTCAATTTCTTCCCTTAATGAAGGTCCTGCCCCCTCTTTCTTCCATGTCTTCATTTGCCTATTTTTATTTCTTCCAAATGTTTACATTAATAGCAAAAACTGACGTTACTCACTAACAAAGCTAACATAAAAGTACAACCTCATGGCTGTGCTAAAAACCACTAGTGGGACCATTTTTTGGTTCTTACAATAACTCTGTGAGGTACGTACTTAATATTCCCATTTGGAAATAGGAGGAGTGAGATTCAGGGAAGCTGGATAACTTGAACAAAGGTCACACAATTAGTAATGGCAGAGACAGGATTTAAACCAGGCAGCCCATTAAAAAAAAAATCAGAATTAGCTCTGGGTATAAGCACCCATAGGCCTACATACTTGTGCTTAAACTTTACATTGAATATATATCACCTAGATAGCTTGTGAAAATGCAGATTTTGATTTTGTGGCCCTAGAATGGGGCTCAAGTTTTGCATTTTTTACATGCTCTCATGTTGAAATTGCTGGTTCATGGATCCCACTCTGAGTAGCATTAATGTATGACAGGCATTCAGCGAATATTTGTTGAATGAAATAATTCAAATAAAGACATGCTAAGATGTGTATATCAGTGATTTCTTTCTTTGGATATCTTGTTGCTTTGCACTTATGGCTGTCTGAAGAGTAATTATTCAGTTGAATACTGATTGATCACCTACTATGGATAGGGAACACCCACTGTGGAAGATGCAGAGATGAATGGATATGACCTCTCTTCTGGGCTGGAAGCCCAGGGTGCCATTGTCAGGTGGCAATGGACTCTGGCTCAGCACCGGCTCCTGGACTAGTTGACACTCAGTCTGCTTTCCCTACCACTAGTCTTCATGACATGATCCACCAGGGACAGTCTCCGTGCTAAGTGTTTTATTAATACATGTATCATTTCATTAGTTCCATTTGATATCCTTGCACTGTAGGTACTACTGGTTTTCCTCATTTACATATGAGGAAACTGTGACAGAGAACAGTTAACTAGCTTGTCCAGATACACAACAAGGTTGACATTTGAATCAAAGTGTTTCTCATTATAGGAACCCATTTCTTATTTATTTATATACTTATTTGTTAGTTTATTTGAAAATATTTTAATATTTACAGATTCAGGGGGTACTTGTGCAGGTTATTTTTTTACATGGATATGTTGCATATGGTGATGTTTGGGCTTCTAGTATGCCCATCACCTGAATAGTGAACATTGTGCCCAATAGGTCATTTTAAAGCCCATATTCCCCCCCACACCCTCCCACTTTTTGAGGTCTCTATTGTCAATTATTACCATCTGTATGTCTATGTGTACTCATTGTGAGCTCCCATTTATAAGTGAGAACACGGTATTTGATTTTCTAAATTATTTTACTGAGAAATAACTTAGTTATTTCACTTGAAGGATGATCTTCAGCTTCATCCATGTTTCTGAAAAAGACATGATTTCATTCTTTGATATGTGGAGCACCATTTCTTAACCATGATGCTCTTCTGCCAATCTGGAATGATGAGATTGTGAATGATGCAAAGGTGAAAGTAGGAAGTAGCAAGCATGCAGGGAGTTGTCTTGTTTGGTCTTTTTAATCTTGAGAAATACAGAAAATGGAAAATACAGAAAAGTGCATAACAAATGGTGGGATGTTTACATTGATAAAGGCTTTTTGTCAGTCTTGTTTCATATTTTTTAACTTAAAAGAGACAAAACCCTACAGGTAATTTTGACATTCCCTTTATGCCTCTCAATTCACATTTTCTCTCCCACCCTTCCCAGAGCTGTGCTTGTTTATTTCCAAGTCATGTTTTTCTATTTCTAGAAAATATTTTTATATATTCTTGAAGCTGTTTTTCTATAATATATATATGTAACACAACATATATATTATATTGTTTGAGTGTTGAAAAATCCAGAAGTTGTAATATGCTATAGGTAACAATCTACAACATATATTTTTCACTTGGCATTACATTTTTGATATCTGTCTGTGTTGAATCATATAGGTATAGCTTTTCAATTTTAAATTCTACATTCCATCTTATCTGTTCTACTGTCAATGGATATTTACCTTGATTATAATACAACTTTGTGAATGCTGGTGTAAACATTCTTGAGAAGTCTTCTGAGACATAAGACTGGGAGTTTCTATAGAATCCATAGGTAGAAATGGAATTGTTGAATTGCAGATTATGTTCTTTTAAAAAATAATGATATATTTCCAACTATTTTCAGAAGTGATTGCAGCAACTTAATTTCTCCCAGAAATGTATATTGTTATCAACACTTTATGAAGTCAGATATTTTTCTCCCTATTTGAAGAGTATAAAATGCTATCCAAATATTAATTTAACTTGCAGTACTTTGGTTGTCAATTGAAGTTATGTTTGTTTTGTTTGTTCATTTGTTTATTGTCTGTTGGGTTTCTATTTTGCCTCTTCACATCCTTGGCTCATTTTTTCTTACTAGTTTGTAACAGTCCTTATCTGTTCTTAATACTGTACTTAATAATCCTATTTATGGTACATTACAATATCAATATGTATTCTGTTAACTTTATATTATCCATAAATCAATACTTAAGATTTGAAAAAATTACGTTTTTGTTTTTTCTGTCTTTTTTGTGTGTGTGAATTGTACTTGTCACTTATGAAGGGCTTCTTTGGGAAGAGGCAGCATGAAAGAATGGTTAGGAACTTTGTCTCTGTAGCTAGCCTGCCTGAGATGGAAGCTGAGCTGCCTCCTATCCTATCCTATCTTTTCTTTTCTCATCTCATCTCATCCTATCCATCTTATCACATTGCATTGATCTGACCTTCGGTACAATGTTGAACAGTAGAGGTATTTGGAGGAGGTAGGGTTGGAGAATTCCTTGTGAAGTAGCAGCATGATCTTGATTGGGAATTACAAAATTCTTTTTTAGGCCTGCCCTGTGGAGCAGGCATGAAGATAAGAATAGCTTTCGTTGCTGGTGCTTCATCCTTGCAGGGATTTTTGTGAAATTATCATTTGGAGGGAGTAGTCATACTGTATGTGAGGACAGCAGGCTTAGGTTAGAAATGCTGAAAACTATTCTGGGTCCATCCACCACTAACTTTCAGTTTAATTTCATATGCATTTTTAGTTGTGATTTTATTGGTTGATGTCCCTCACTAGATTCATGAAGATAATGCCCATGTCAATATTATTGACTGATAATAGTTCCAAAACTGGCATATTCTAGGTATATATTTATTGAATGATTGAATTAATGATCTCACTTTGCCTCTCTGTTCACTTATATCTGTAAAATGGGGTCAGTTGAATCTGCTCCACTCCCCTGAAAGAGATGACAAGGTTAAATCAGATAATGTGCTTTGAAAAACCACCCAATTTATGATGATCACAGGTCATGGTGGACAGAGGCAGGCAAGGAAGCACAAGCAAGTGGCACATTTGTCTGTCTCCTCTATCAGAATGGGAATTCCATGAGAACAGGGATTTTCTATTACTTATTTGTTCCTGTGACTCATGTGTCTGGAATAGTGCCCAGAATTCAGATACTTTTGGATAAATGGAATAGAGTAGAATTTAATCAATATCTTTATTTGACACAGAAAAAATAAAGGACAAAGTGAAGTTGAATTCAAGGATCTGATATGAAAGCATATATATGAGTGAGGGTGTATATGAGAAAAGTGGAAAAGAAGAAAGCAGAAGAAAAAAATGGATCGGAAAACCATAAGTGAGAATGAAGGAGACAGTGTCTAGGATTTTAAAAAAATGCTAGACTGAAAAGGTCAACTTGATGTTTGGGGTTGTCTTTATAACTGAATAGGATCGATCAAATGACTAATATGATTGCATAAAACTGGTCATTAAGATGGTAAGGGAACCACAGTTTAACTGTAAATGCCTGATTTAGGATTTGTAAGTCAATGAAGAGAGATGAGAGACGAGAGTCTGCAGACCTCTGACCTTATGCATTCTGTGGAAGTGCTTTAAGACTTGGACAGTTGCCTGAGCTCTGAAAACAATAATAATGTATCCTGAAGAACCTTGAATTTATACTTGGGGTTTGTCTATTCTAACATTCTCTGTATTCTCTTAAAAGTAGTTTTAATCAGCATCTGTTGTTTTTCCTTGTCCTGCATTTATTTTCTTGTTTTTTTTTTCCCCTGCTAACAGCTTCCCAGTTTGTCTTGAGGAATAACTTCCCGGTTTCATTCTTTTGATTTGTGTGATGATTTACTGCTCTTCCATCTCTAGGAGTGGCCATGGGACCCAGCAGAACAATGAACACAGACCATATCTTGGTCACAATGCTTTGCTCAGTAATGTACACAAGGCCCAAGATAGGCAAATACATTCAATGTTTGGATTTCTGGTCTAACTGTTATGAAAGAGAAGTCATCTTTCAACTAGGCTACTGCATTGACTGTTAACCGAAGAAGCAAACCTGCCCAAGAGAAGCCAACCACCCCCAAAATAAAGCTAACAGGGAGAAACTGAGTCATAATGATAATGTTTAGGCACCTGAATCCGTTCTTGCCTAAAGTTCTTCTGCTCCAGCCATTTCAATGCTTTTCTTTCAATGCATTTCTTCTGCCCCAGCCATTGCATCGGCCAGTACATTCTTTGGTACATTTAATTTGAATGGAGATTAACTTGCAGTCCCAAAGCACATTGATTAATACACTTTGATTTTTTAAAACTTTTCAGTGGAATTGATTTTTGAGAGCACAGCCTTAATACCTAGTCTGAAGACAGTCAGAAGTATATGTCACACACCAAGTAAAAAATTACTTCTAGATGATTTTTTATTGAAAACACACCTTTGGAACCTTCAACTCTTGCAAATGTTTGCACATCTGTAGCAAGGTATGGTTGAATTAGATTATGTCCAGGTCAAAAGTGTAAAATTGTGAGACAGCTTTTCTTGCAATGATGCATGATATTGCCTGTATCTTCTGGCAACTCCAGATGAGGAGGTTAACTCTTGCCAGTTTGACATACACCCTGCCATTTATCCCACTTTCTTATTTCTGTTCATGTTTATGTTTCTTAATGCCCCAATAACATTAAAAGGCAGTGCCCCTGTGATAATAATGATGAACATAGCTACTAGTTTGAATTCTTACAGTACTAACTTCTTGACATAAGTCATTTCAATTAATCTTCCCAAGAACTCAGTGAGGCAGGAGTTAATATGCAATATATAATCACTGGTTCAGAATGAGGGTCTTGGGATTATTTAGTTTAATCTCACCTCACCTACCCCTCAAATATAGATAGGAAACTTCTGTATTCACCCTAATTAGCGTCCAGAAGTTTCATTATCATTTTAGGGGTCTGCAGTTTCCCTGAGAGGTTGTGTATTAGTGAGGTGTCACTTCGGCCAATCAGGTGAGATCTATCAGGTTGTTTTTTCGTAAATAGGTATGACTCTTGCAGGGTGTTTGCAGGTGATAAACTGTTGTTTTGGCATTCCAATGAAAATCACCTGGAAGTTCGTCCTTTTGTGATGGCTAAACAGGTAGTGAGTGATAAGAGTGATCATTCATCTCCCACATGACCCTTTAGTAGATGTGAACAGTTCCATTCCAAGTGATTCTTCCAGGAGTTTGCAAGCTGACTCTTTCGGGGTAGGATAATCTTTTATCTTGTAAGGCAGTTGTCTCTAGATCAGATTCTAACATCTCAGAGCTTTTTTTTTTTTTTTAAGTAATTCTTCCACTTTACTTTGATCTTTATGCTACCCCTCCCTCTCCTCCTTCTCTTTCTTTTTGCAATTATTTTTTCTCTTGTTCTTTCACAGTTGACAGGAAGGACTCATTAAACTCATAACTCAAATTATTAGCAACCAAAAAATTTGTTTAAGTTGACTTGTTTTAAGTTTTACTTCAAAATAAAAAACCTAAACTTTAAATCATGCCAGGAAGTAAAGGGAAATTCTTAAAATTAATCTTCAGAATTCATAAAGAAAAATGAAAAAGGAGTTAATTCTCCTTTTATAACATTGTGAATGTTCATATTCTAAAACCATTTCAGTCCTCATTTTACAGATTAGGAAACCAAGGCTCAGAGAGTAAGTAACCAGTATTTAGTAATGAGTCAAAGGTCACAGAGTTAAGAAGCTGTAGAGCTTGGAGTTAAGCCTAGATGGTACTGAATATAAAACCTTGCTATTATCCATTTAGCCCAAAGGATATGGGCAGGATCTGGTCCACGATGCACTCTTAGGAAAATGATTCTAGAAAAATGTCATAAACAATGGCTTTTAGAAAGACAAAAAAAAAAAAAGAATAAGTCACAAAATTTGTCATTTCTTTTCTACAGGTTGTTATAGGGATGAGCCAACAAAATTTAGAAGTCCAGGTGGATTTCTAAACATATAACCTATAATGGTCCTTGATAAAGAACATTCTTCTCTGAATTCATAGTTCGTAGACAAACTTCTAGATATTTATTTTGCTCTGTGTTTAAAAATAACTTTAATATGTTCAATATGTAATTTTACTGATTAAATGTTTACAACTATACATATTTATAACCCATTCATATCTTTATTTCTCAATATCTAGTGAGTTATGGTTACATATTTTAAATAATTTTTATTCTTATATAGTAGCTATGAACATAATACTTTTGTTAGTCTACACACAGTGGAAACTGTTCTTTCAGTCTCAACAGTTATTAGCTGTTTACGTTTCACATGAACATTGTTGATGTATGAAAAGCATCTTTTAATCAGTTCTTGATAAACCCTCCTGCTTCATTTCTTGGGTCAGAATACAGGAAAAAAAAAGAGGTATCTATTTAATATCATAAAAGGATTTGGTCATATCCAAAGTAGAACAGTTAATTCTACACTTTTTAACTTGCACAGGAATAACTTATAAACCTGATAATGAAATGTGTTTTTGATTAGCAATTTCCATTTTCAGTAACTGAACATTGCTTTGCACTAAGTTAGACTCTCCAAATTCAGGGAATGCCTCAAGTCAACTTGTTGCCATGGAACTGCATGTTTTTCTAATTGTAGTAAATTGTCACTTTTAAGTAAAATTTTTTTTTTCATGGCTTGAGAATTAAAGTACTAAATGTATGGACATACAAATGTTGCATACTGCAGGGTGAGGTAGACAGCATGTCAACTGTTCCACATTGGACAGAGTCGGACATGGTATGTCACATTTGCTGGACTCCAGGTAATGTTGGAAATGCTTCTTCATGTTTTATATAGTGACGTTGAAAATGTTTTGTTTGTTTGGCTTCAGTTTTTTTTTGTGTTTTGTCTTTCTTTTTTGGCTTAAAGATCATCATGAAAAACTCTTTACAGTACAGTGGTGATATCAAAGTTAGAAGGGAAAGCTAATGTGAAAAAATGCCAAAATCCAAATGAAATCCAACAGGATGAGCTCAAATAGGGGAGAATTTCATCAAGTGTAGTTGTGATAACAATAAAAGTTCAGAAGCATCAAAAATCCTAGAATGATATCAGAGTAATCGGGATTAAAATCTGCTCATGAATGGAAAAAATAGAGGTCCTAGATGACAAGTTCTGCCTACAGAACATAGCTGCTTAGATAGATGATGTGACCGTAGGTATATGCATTGAGTCACTACACACAATATTATCAGGTTATATCTAGAACATGGACTCCTTTCTTAAGGACTTTATTGACAGATGAGAGAAGTCAAAAATTCTGGGATGGCTTTGTCTAGAGGTACTGGAGAGGCTGTTCAGATGTGGAATTGTGTTTTCTCCTCCTGTGGCCTGTTGACACTTCCTCACAAGTGCAATAAAATAAATAAATGGAATCCAATGTAATTCTCTCTCCTATTTGCTTTTCTTCATTATTCTCTATATTGGTAAAGAGAAGCACCACTGTTGGGATCAAAAGAGATGATGTACCACTTAGCTATGAGTTTGGCCCATAGTAAGCTCTCAATACATACATGGCTACAATTATAATGATTACCACATAGCTCATCATTTAATCATAAATGACGATTTAAGTACTACTCTTACCTACATTTTTAGATGAAAAAACTGAGGGTCACAGGAGTTACATGGTTGAATCAGGGAAACCTTGTGTAGGCTTCAGAGTAGGAGGCAAATTGAGGTCTCTCTGACCTCAGAGAAAGCTTATGCTGTTAACCAATAATCCCTACTGCCTCTCTAGAATATCCAGTATGATTGGATAATGGCAATGGAGTCGGAAGAGGAGGTTATAGTTTCCACATCCCTTTTAACTTGTTCTGAAAGGCTTGCTACTTTCCTTTGGGTCTTTAAAGCTTCCAGAACCATTCCTTTGTACTTTGAATGTCTTCTCAACTACAGACAGAGAAAGAGACAGATAACTACATTAGCTATTAAATTGGATACATGGTCATATACTATTTTCTAACTGAACTTTTTAGTACTTCAAGGACTTGAAGTACAATTTAATGGTGTTTTAGCTGTCACTGGAATTAAAAGTCGAGTGCCACTGTGTGCTGAATTTGGTCCCCCCTTCAGCTGATATTTAGAGAAGTAATTATTCTACTTGAGGCTTGCGGATGTGTGTACCATGAAACAAACAATAAAGATAGACCTCTTGAGGTCTGCCATGGGTTATTTATTTCCCCCTTATATTCCTCACTGAGAACAATTCACAGCCTACATTTTTGATCCACTATAACTTTTTCCTTAATAGAAAGGTAAAAGGACTTTAGAGCTAACTCTCCCAATTTTATATCACCACTAAATCACACTGTAAACAACAACAACAAAATCTAGTCCTTAGGGTTGCCAACACCAGGAAGCAAAAGCAAAGGTAGCTCTTGCCAGGGACTGATTAAACACACTCAAAGTGGTGGTTCTTCAAAGAGCTCATATTATGGACTGAGCAGAATCACAGTTGGCCAGTAAGGAATTCATATATTTCCATGTCCCCTCCTCTGACCATATGAAGTTTAGACATTGTCCCTCTGCTTACATTTCTCAAGCAGTTATTGCTTGTATTTTATGAGTTGAGGTTTGCTGGTTGTTGACTCCATCTTTCAGTTAGAGCAGCATGTTTTTTTGCTTTCTCCCTTTCCTTGTGTGTTCTACAGTCATTATGTACTAGGTTCCATGCAGCAGAATGGGGATGAATAAGACAGACACAGCTCCTGTCCTTCAGATGTAGATTGGCAAATTTTCTGTCTTTTTCTTTTTTTTAAGAGACACGGTCTCACTCTGTCACCCAGGAGGGAATGTAGTGGCATGATAATAGCTCACTGCAGCCTCAAACTCCTGGGCTTAAATGATCCTCCTGCCTCAGTCTTATGAATAGCTAGGACTATAGGTATGCACCACCACATCTGGCTAATTTAATTTGTTTTTTGTTGATAGAGATAGAGTCTTTCTATGTTGCCCAGGCTGGTCTCTAACTCCTGGTCTCAAGCAATCCTCTTGCCTTGGCCTCCCAAAGCCCTGGGATTACAGTGTAAGCTATTGCACCTGGCCAGGTTTTCTGTTTTCTATATGATTCAACATAGCTTCTGATTCGAGGCACTACGGAGATGCTTAAAAAGTACTTATTAAATTGACATGACTTAGAATGGGCCAATAAGGTGATGAAGGCCTGATTTCATCCCAATACCTGTGGAAAGCTTTCTGAATCAACCCCAGCTGTGGCATATCGAACAGGAATAGCAACAGTTGTAACATATTGGTCAGAAACATAGGCTGTGTTCTGGGAGCCCTGGGACAGAAAGGTAAGAAATGTGTGAAGTGAATAGATTTACAAAAAAGGAAAGAGTTGTGGGGCTTATGGTACTGGAAAGACCATGCTGCATTAAAAAGTGTCCAAGTTCAAATCTCTGGAAAGAAGCAAATAGAAGCACAAGAAAAGGTCCATGAATCTGTAGCCTGCTAGTTAATAGGCTGTGATTATAGAGAAACTGAGGCAAGTTCAGAGCATCAGGGATGTCAGGGGTTCAATTATGTCTTTTTTTTTTATTGTACTTTAGGTTCTGGGGTACATGTGCAGAACATGCAGGATTGTTGCATAGGTACATACATGGCAATGTGGTTTGCTGCCTCCATCCCCCCGTCACCTATATCTGGCATTTCTCCCCGTTATTCCTTCCCAACCTCCTTACCCCCTGCTGTCCCTCCCCTATTCCCCCACAACAGACCCCAGTGTGTGGTGCTCCCCTTCCTGTGTCCATGTGTTGTCATTGTTCAACACCTGCCTATGAGTGAGAGCAAGCAGTGTTTGGTTTTCTGTTCTTGTATCAGTTTGCTGAGAATGATGGTTTCCAGATTCATCCATGTCCCTACAAAGGACACAAACTCATCATTTTTTATGGTTGCATAGTATTCCATGGTGTATATGTGCCACCTTTTCCTTGTCCAGTCTATCATCGATGGGCATTTGGGTTGGTTCCAAGTCTTTGCTATAGTAAACAGTGCCACAGTGAACATACGTGTGCATGTGTCTTTATAATAGAATGATTTGTAATCCTTTGGATATATACCCAGTAATGGGATTGCTGGGTCAAATGGAATTTCTATTTCTAGGTCTTTGAGGAATTGCTACACTGTCTTCCACAATGGTTGAACTGATTTACACTCCCACCAACAGTGTAAAAGTGTTCCTACTTCTCCACATCCTCTCCAGCATCTGTTGTCTCCAGATTTTTAAATGATGGCCATTCTAACTGGCATGAGATGGTATCTCAATGTGGTTTTGATTTGCATTTCTCTAATGACCAGTGATGATAAGCATTTTTTCATATATTTATTGGCTTCATATATGTCTTCTTTTGAAAAGTGTCTGTTCATATCCTTCACCCAGTTTTGAATGGGTTTGTTTTTTTCTTGTAAATCTGTTTTAGTTCTTTGTAGATTCTAGATATTAGCCCTTTGTCAGATGAGTACATTGCAAAATTTTTTTCCCATGCTGTTGGTTGCCAGTTCACTCTAATAATTGTTTCTTTTGCTGTACGGAAGCTCTGGAGATTAATTAGATCCCATTTGTCTATTTGGCTTTTGTTGCCAATGCTTTTGGTGTTTTAGTCATGAAGTCCTTGCCTACGCCTATGTCCTGAATGGTTTTGCCTAGGTTTTCTTCTAGGGTTTTTATGGTGTTAGCGCTTATGTTTAAGTCTTGAATCCACCTGGAGTTAATTTTAGAGTAAGTTGTCAGGAAGGGGTCCAGTTTCTGTTTCCTGCACATGGCTAGCCAGTTTTCCCAACATCATTTATTAAACAGGGAATCCTTTCTCCATTGCTTGTTTTTGTCAGGTATGTCAAAGATCAGATGGTTGTAGATGTGTGGGGTTGCTTCTGAGGCCTCTGTTCTGTTCCATTGGTCTATATCTCTGTTTTGGTACCAGTACCATGCTGTTTTGATTACTGTAGCCTTGTAGTAGAGTTTGAAGTCAGGTAGCGTAATGCCTCTAGCTTTGTTCTTTTTGCTTAGGATTGTCTTGCCTATGTGGGCTCTCTTTGGGTTCCATAAGAAGTTTAAGGTGGGTTTTTCCAGTTCTGTGAAGAAGGTCATTGGTAGCTTGATGAGGATAGCATTGAATCTATAAATTACTTTGGGAAGTATGGTTATTTTCAAGTTATTAATTCTTCCTAACCATGAGCATGGAATGTTTTTCCATCTGTTTGTGTCCTCTCTTATTTCGTTGAGCAGTGGTTTGTAGTTCTCCTTGAAGAGGTCCTTTACATCCTTTGTTATTTGTATTCCTAGGTATTTTATTCTTTGTAGCAATTGTGAATGGGAGTTCACTCTTGATTTGCCTCTCTGTTAGTCTGTTATTGGTGTATAGGAATGTTGGTGATTTCTGCACATTAATTTTGTATCCTGAGATTTGCTGAAGTTGCTTATCAGTTTAAGGAGATTTTGGGCTGAGATGATGGGGTCTTCTGAATATACAATCATGTCGTTTGCAAATAGAGACAATTTGACTTCTTCGTTTCCTAAATGAATACTCTTTATTTCTTTTTCTTGCTTGATTGCTCTTTCTAGAAACTCTAATACTATATTGAATAGGAGTAGTGAGAGAGGGCATCCTTTTCTAGTGCCAGATTTCAAAGGGAATGCTTCCAGTTTTTGCCCATTCATTATGATATTGGCTGTGGGTTTGTAGTAAAAAGCTTTTATTATTTTGAGATACATTCCATCAATACACGGTTTATTGAGAGTTTTTAGCATAAAGGGCTGTTGAATTTCGTCAAAGGCCTTCTCTGCATCCATTGAGATAATCATGTGGTTTTTGTCTTTGGTTCTGCTTATGTGGTGGATTACGTTTATAGACTTGCTTATGTTGAACCAGCCTTTCATCCCTGGGATGAAGCCTACTTGATGATGATGGATAAGCTTTTTGATGTGCTGTTGCAATCGGTTTGTAAGTATTTTATTGAAGATTTGTGCATTGATGTTCATCATGGATATTGGCCTGAAGTTTTCTTTTTTAGTTGGGTCTCTGCTGGGTTTTGGTATCAAGATGATGTTGGTCTCATAAAATGATTTGGGAAGCATTCCCTCTTTTTGTATTGTTTGGAATAGTTTCAGAAGGAGTGGTACCAGCTCCTCTTTGTACAACTGGTAGAATTCGGCTGTGAACCCATCTGGACCTGGGCTTTTTTTGGTTGGTTGGCTATTAATTGCTGCCTCAACTTCAGCCCTTGTTTTGGGTCTATTCAGGGTTTTGACTTCTTCCTGGTTTAGGTTTGGGAGGGTGCAAGTGTCCGGGAATTTATCCATTTCTTCCAGGTTTACTGGTTTATGTGCATAGAGTTGTTTCCAGTAATCTCTGATGGTAGTTTGTATTTTTGTGGAATTGGTGGTGATATCCCTTTTATCATTTTGTATTGCCTGTATTTGATTCTTCTCTCTTTTCTTTTTTATTAATCTGGTTAGCAGTCTATCTATTTTGTTGATCCTTTCAAAACACCAGCTCCTGGATTTATTGATTTTTTAAAGGTATTTTTGTGTCTCTGTCTCCTTCAGTTCTGCTCTTAGTTATTTCTTGTCTTCTGTTAGCTTTTGAGTTTTTTTTGATCTTGCTCCCTAGCTCTTTCAATGTTGATTATAAGGTGTCAATTTTAGATCTTTCCTCACTTCTCATGGGGTCATTTATTTCTGTAAATTTCCCTCTAGACACTGTTTTAAAGTGTCCCAGAGATTCTGATATGTTGTGTCTTCATTCTGATTGGTTTTGAAGAACATCTTTATTTCTGCCTTCATTTCATTGTTTATCCAGTGGACATTCAGGAGCCAATTGTTCAGTTTCCATGAAGTTGTGTGGTTCTGAGTTAGTTTCTTAATCCTGAGTTCTAATTTGATTGCACCGTGGTCTGAGAGACTGTTTGTTATGAATTCCATTCTTTTGCATTTGCTGAGGAGTGATTTGCTTCCAATTATGTGGTCAATTTTAGAATAGGTGTGAAGGGGTGCTGAGAAGAATGTATATTCTGTGGATTTGGGGTGGAGAGTTCTGTATATGTCTATTAGGTTTGCTTGGTCCAAATCTGAGTTCAAGCCCTGGATATCCTTGTTAATTTTCTTTCTCATTTTTCTGTCTAATATTGATAGTGGAGTGTTAAAGTCTCTCACTATTATTGTGTGGGAGTCTAAGTCTCTTTGTAGGTCATTAAGAACTTGCTTTATGTATCTGGGTGCTCCTGTATTAGGTGCATATATATTTAGGATTGTTAGCTCTTCTTGTTGCATTGATCCTTTTACCATTATGTAATGCCCTTCTTTGTCTGTTTTCATCTTTGTTGGTTTAAGGTCCATTTTGTCAGAGACTAGGATTGCTACTCCTGCTTTTTTTTTTTTTTTTGGCTCTCCATTTGCTTAGTAAATCTTCCTCTATCCCTTTATTTTGAGGCTATGTGTGTCCTTGAATGTGAGATGTGTTTCCTGAATACAGCACACCAATGGGTCTTGACTTTTTATCCAATTTGCCAGTCTGTGTCTTTTGATTGGGACATTTAGCCCATTTATATTTAAGATTAATATTTTTATGTGTGATTTTGATCCTGCCATTTTGATGCTAACTGGTTGTTTTGCCCATTAGTTGACCAGTTTCTTCATTGTGTTGATGGTCTTTACCATTTGGTATGTTTTTGGAGTGGGTGGTACTGGTTGTTCCTTTCCATGTTTAGTGCTTCTTTCAGGAGCTCTTCTAAGACAGGCCTGGTGGTGACAAAATCTCTCAGCAATTGCTTGTTCATAAAGGATTTTATTTCTCCTTCACTTATGAAGCTTAGTTTGGCTGGATATGAAATTCTAGATTGAAAGTTTTTTCCTTTAAGGATGTTGAATATTGGTCCCCACTCTCTTCTGGCTTGTAGGGTTTCTGCCAAGGGATCCACTGTGAGTCTGATGGGCTTCCCTTTGTGGATAACCTGACCTTGCTCTCTAGCTGCCCTTAGAATTTTTTCCTTCATTTCAACCCTGGTGAATCTGATGATTATGTGCCTTGGGGTTGCTCTTCTTGAGGAATATCTTTGTGGTGGAAACTCGTGGCGCTTTCAAACTGGGAATATCCTGGTCTGTGCGCAGTAGAAACTCGTTTGGAAATGTGATCACTCACCCTCTGCGTTGTTCTTGCTGGGAACTGCACTCCAGAGCTGCTTCTGTTCAGCCATCTTGGATCTCCGGGTTCAATGATATCTTATGAGGTAGTGCTGGCTACTTTATCTTATGTAAGAGAGAACTAAAATTGGAAGGTAAAATTTTCTTCGGTAATC
Source organism: Aotus nancymaae (assembly GCF_030222135.1). Classification (NCBI taxonomy): domain Eukaryota; kingdom Metazoa; phylum Chordata; class Mammalia; order Primates; family Aotidae; genus Aotus; species Aotus nancymaae. Next base: position 1,970,993 of record NW_026988460.1, read on the forward strand.
TAAAAAGACTGACTGGAGAAGAATAAGACTTAGTGTCCAAGGTCAGTATTTGGAATTCACAGGGAGATATGCTTGAGTTCATTTTCTTGAGAGATTTTGATTAAATTATAATAAATAATAAGTTCCTCTCACTCAAGGAGTTTAGGCTTAGTTTGGGGAAGTTAGAGCCAGCATGTTGAAGAGGGGTTGGGTTTAAAGAATGTACATGGTCTTTTGCCAGTTTTGTTATTTCACAATTACTTGAAGGCCAACATGCAGAGAGATATTCTAAATGAATGGATGTGTATAAGCATCACCTACCAAACAGTTCCTTGCAGATGGAGTAATAATCAGCCATTGATGGATATTTAGAACAATAAATATGCCTTCTATTATTAAATAAATAATTACTTTATGATCTAGAGTTTAGAGAAACAATTGAGGTCATCTGTCTAGTGAATTCATTGTCTATCATTTGCATAACAAATTACCCAAAAATCTAGGGCCTGGTATAGTTTGAATAGATGTCCCTGCCAAATGTCACATGAATTGTAATCCCCAGTGTTAGAGGTGGGGCTAGTGGGAGATGTTCGGGTCATGAGAGAGGACCCCTCTTGGCTTGGTGCTGTCCTTGTGATAGTGAGTTCTCATGAGATCTGGTCATTTAAAAGTGTTGCACCTTCCACCTCCCCGAGCTCCTGCTTTTGCCTTGTGATGTACCTGCTCCCACTTTACTATTCGCCTTGAGTAAAAGCTCCCTGAGGCCTCTCCAGAAGCGGAGTAGATGCTGGCATCATGCTTGTACAACCTGCAGAATTGTGAGCCAATTAAACCTTTTTTCTTTACAGATTATTCAGCTTTAGGCACTCCTTAATAACAATGTAAGAACAGCCTAACATAGGAGCTTAAAACAACAATGCTCATTTATTATCTCATGGCTTTTGTGAGTCTGGAATCCTAGAGTGGCTTAGTGGGGTAGTTCTGGTGCAGGGTGTTTTGGAAGATCATCATCAAGATGTCTGTCAGGGCTGCAGTTGTTGGTAGGCCTGATGAGCCTGGAGGGTCTGCTTCCAATGTGGCTCACCCACATGGTGGGCAAGTTGGTGCTGACTGTAGATGAGAATCCTTAATTCCTCCCTGCTTGGCCTTCTTTAGAGGGCTGCTTGGGTGTCCTTGTAGTATGGCAGGTGGCTTTCCCCAGAGTGTCTGATCAAAGAGAAAGTCAGAAGCCATAACACCTTTTTTTGACCTCAGAAGTCACATTTCATTTTTGCAATATTCAGTTGGTTTCACAGTCCAGCCCTATTGACTGTGGGAAGGGAATACACAAGGAAATAAATATCACAAAGCAAGAATCATTGAGGACTGCCTTGGACATTGGCCACCACATCTGATCAGTCCTACCCTTGTGGATTTATTTCTCACAACTTCTTCCAAGTTTGAAGTATCTTGATCAAAGAGAGCTTCAACATAATTTTACAGTTCAGTGGATATTTTTTCTCTTGTAATTTTTAATTTAAACTCACACTTTATACAGGTATTTTGAACAGCTTGATAACGTTCCATCCTGGATCTCTTAGTGTGCAAATTACTCAGAAAACCTTTTATACCTAATTGTCAAAGGGCACATGGATTGGGAAGGAAAACCCTCAGACCAGATACTGAGCGATAAAATATTATTGGTCCTTTGAAATTTCTAGCTAAGGGTTAAATGTTCAGCTCTTATAACTTCTGCTATGTAATTAAAATGTATATAGTGCATAGAAATTCATGTTGTCCTTCATCGATTGCTGGTATTTAATCTACTGCTCAGCCCTCACCAACTCTACTATTTTCTTAGAAAAAGGGCCATAAAAAAGATTTTATCGAGTCCACATCAGCTTTTTGGTGGGTTTACCAAACCTAACAGAGAATTGCTGTGTCAGAGTGTATCACTTTAAAAAAATGGGCACTTGGATGAGGTATTTTTGTTTTCCTGGTTACGTTTTGCAGCACTGTCAGTTACTGACTTTTTTCCCTTCTACCACAGATTGTTATAGTATTTAACGTTTATATGTTCTCTCTCAGTACCAACTGGGGCCATAGCCAAAATTCTGATAGGGAGTGGGTGGTGGGGTTGGAAACTATATATATGATGGCTGAACAGCTGAGATAATTTATGTTTTTGAGGCAATAAGCATGAATAATGCAAGTCTAGCTATTAAAATAGAATAAAGGGATGACATCTTACTGGGTGGGAATTTTAAGGTAAAGCTATAGTTTTAGAGTTATAACAATGGTACCTATGGCTAGTCATCAACATTATTACTCACTGTGCACTCAATTTGAGGCCGAAAGCATAACATCTTTAATTTAACCCCAAGGAAGAGTTGGCAGGGAATTCATCTAGCGATGTTTCCTCCGAGATGTCTTCCCTCAGTGGCTCCCCTACGTTGGATCTGGTGCTCCTCTGAGTGCTCCCACAGCCCCTGGTATGTCTCCACCATTAGCAGTTATTACTCATTGACATCTTAGCACATTTCACAAGAAAGTTAACTTGATGAGGCAGAGACTACATTTTCTTTGGTCATGGTTGAATTCCTAGCACTGTGCATGCTGTAGGTATGTTAGTCAGTAGGCTTTTAGCAGCAAGTGAGGGAAATGCAATGAAAATAGGCTTAACCATAAAAGATAACTAGTTGCTCAATACCTGGAGGGTCCCTTTGTACATGGTTTCAGGCATGACTGGATCTAAATACTCAAAGGTGGCCGGGCGTGGTGGCTCAAGCCTGTAATCCCAGCACTTTGGGAGGCCGAGGCGGGTGGATCACGAGGTCAAGAGATCGAGACCGTCTTGGTCAACATGGTGAAACCCCGTCTCTACTAATACAAAACATTAGCTGGGCATGGTGGCGCATGCCTGTAATCCCAGCTACTCAGGAGGCTGAGGCAGGAGAATTGCCTGAACCCAGGAGGCGGAGGTTGCGGTGAGCCGAGATCGTGCCATTGCACTCCAGCCTGGGTAACAAGAGCGAAACTCTGTCTCAAAAAATAAATAAATAAATAAATAAATACTCAAAGGTGTATGTTGTCTGTCTCTTGAAGCTTTTTTCCTTAGTGCTGGTGTTAATTTCAGGCAACTTCTTAGTTTTGGGTATTAACATGGCCACCAGCAAGCCTCAGGCTTAGCAAGAAGAAAGTTTCTCTTCCTCAGATGGTTTCAGTGCAACTCCTATAAACTCGAGCACTTTGCTTTGATGAGATGAGACTATTTGGGGTCACGCATTCTCCTGAGCCAATCACTGTCATTGGAGGGCTACAAATATAGTGATTGACATGAGTTGTTTCCAAGGGATCTGCCAAGAGTGTGAAACCGGAAAGATTTTGACTAATGACCTGGCTTAGGTAAGAGGAGAGCAGGGGAAGGCATTCTGGCCAGGTAAGCCAAAGGAACAAAGACAAAGAACCACGGCGTATGGAGAAGCTGAAGAGGCAAGCAATTGGTGGCAATAGTATTTGAACCCCAGTTTTCCGAATGAGAATTACACTTAATGTGCTATAATACCACATTGCTCTCTTATAAATGCTATCTTGTAAATGCTATTTTATGCTATTCTTTATACTTTTACATACTTAAAGCAACTTCAAACACTTGGTACGGTTAGATACCTCTAAAATGTCTGGAGAAGGCAGAAGGAGTTGATGTTTTTAGCACTCCACATATTGGTTGAGCAGATTTTACCCACCTGGGTGATAAAGTGAGGTATAACTCTTAAGTGGCTAAAGCAACAAAAGAAAAATGCCAAGTGAAGCAGTGTGATTTCTGAAAATAGAAGGAAGATATATTAATCTAAAAAGATAGTGATTTTCCTGAAATGAATCTCAAAGCAGAAATTAACTGAGGGTCCTTACACTAAGGTATTGAAACCAAGTAGTATGCTATTGCTTAACCCGTGGATCATCTGGCTATACATAGTGTCCACAGAGGAGGTAAGTGTCAGACAATTCACATTACACTTTCATTAATTGTGTTTCCTGAAATGTCTCACATCCATAGTTGCTGATATTTTATCTCTCCTCCCAAACACACACCCACATAACATTCTTTCATGTTCAAACCCGAACATCTGACCTCTCAGACATATGAAATATTACACGATTCCCAGTAAGTTTACAAAGAGCACTTTGTCTGGTGTCTTTGCTCTGTCATCTTCTCTGTTGGAATGTTAAATGCATGCAAAAGATCAGAATATTATTATATATTGTTATTATAGTGACAATGAATAACTCATTATTCATTGCCGCTAAGATTTACAAAGAGCCTTACTATGTGTCAGGCTGCATTGCCAAGCACTTTTCAAGTGTAATCTAATTTAATTGACCAGTATTTGTATAGATTAATAATGGAGTGCATAGAGTAGAGGCGATTTATTTAGCTCCCTCCTTGGAATTCACATTAAGAACAAGGTTATTACTTCCTTATCTCCCTCTTGAATTAAAATAAGTGTCCAGGACATTGCTGTGTGTGTTCCCTTCCCCAGACTGATATCATTCATGATCTGTCTATAACAGTGAACAAGGTGGCTGTGAGTTTCTGTCCCAGCCAGATGTTTCAGGCCACATTCAGAGGCAGACAAATGTGTCCAGTGGAACAGTCACCATTTGTGCTAGTGACCTTGTGTCTGGCAGATCAAAGTAGCCTCACTGAGCAGTTTGGAAATGCCTGAACTATTCTCCATTGGGGTAGAGGATAGGGGCTGTCTCTTAACATAATAATTTTAAAAATCAATGAACAAATTCTATCACATTTTAGTTCCAAGATGTGAAAACAAATACTCAAAGTCCCTAAACCAAAGTATTTAGGAAATAAATGGCAAACAAATTCCCTAATGTGACCAAAAACTGGCCAAACTTGGATCACTGAGTTTCCATTTAGTGAATAATTTCTTATACTGAAACACAAGCTCTCATTTCCCAACTGCCTATGAGACCTCAGGATCATAACCATCCCCGAATTGTGTCTTGTTTTCATGAGTTCATTGCTGTAAGGTCCTGTGGCATGAGTTTTGTTTTAATGTTGTCATTGTAGCCTCAATTGAAATAATTTCCATCATTCTATTTGGTCAGATGTATTTCTGGTTATGCTTTGTAAATGTTAGACCTTTGAGTATAGAGAGATGCTTAGTAATGTTCATCAAACAAAAGAAGTTAAATAAAGCCCAAAGAATTACCAATCTGGGATTCTTACCTAGAAACATAATGATCTACTTCTATGATTTGGCGTACTCCACAGGAAGGGAAAATCACTTCTGGCCAGCTGTTGCTTCTGCAGCATCTTGGCTGTCTCTGGCAGGAGGAAATGCTTTTCCTTCCCTCAGGCAGAAAATAATTTAGAATTTGGGGAAGCATTGAAGAAAAGGTCAAGTCTGACTGGAAAGGGCATAGAAAATAACTGGTGATGCTACTTTTGCTCTTAGATATCACTGGCTATTTTATTCTAGAAAGCAACTATAAAAAAAATCTCCAAAGTTTACATAGAAGCCTTGGTCCTTATTATTCAAAAACTCACAGTTTAAGCTATGTATTAGTAATCTCATGGTCTATAACAATTAACGACATTCAAAGTTCTAAGATAAGGTGAAAGAATAAGTCATAAGTCACTTTGCTAGTGAGTAAACCTAGATAACTGCCCAGCATCAAGATTGCAATGGGGCTTTGATATCCTTGGCTGTTTCCTATATTTAGTAACATTTGTAAATTTATTAAAAGAACAACAGCAACTTTGCTTTTTTTTTTGGAAACTGACTACCAAATAAGGGTAAATGTGGGTCAAAGTTGAAAGTTGGGTTATCAGTGGGGGAAGACCATATATGAGAGAAAATAGGTATTTCTTGATGTGATTAAAAAGGAAGCAGTTAACTTATATTCATCAGCTTGAGCATTTGTGATGGTTTCACTGTATATCTCCTTCTCAATGTCAGGACACAAATGTCATTTAATGTGTATGCTTTGGTAGGTGATGGTCTCATTATATATTTCCTTCTCAGTGTCAGGACACAAATGTCATTTAATGTGTGTGCTTTGGTAGTTTTATTGTAGTATAAATATCAACGTGGTTAATGGAATAATCACCATTTAGAGGGAACAAAAATAAATTTAAAAATGACTTACCCTTCAATTATTCCCATCTTCTAAACACTGACAAAACCTGACACTCATATCTTTACCCAGCTCTGACACTTGGCATTTTCTGGGAATAAATTAATGGAGAGGGGAAAAAAAAAAAACCCAGGAGAAAAAGGGAAGACTCAGCACAGTACAGGTTGTAAGCCAACCCTGCCTTTAGAGATGAAGAAAGAGGGATGAATGTGACAGCACTAAAAATGATGAGGTAAGGATCTCTGATATTTTTCTCCTCCATAAAAGCAATGAAAAAAAAACTAGCAAAAATGATCAGAACCAACTTTCTCAGACTTTGGAAATTAACCAAGGGTTTGCAGAAACCTGGGGAACATTTGTTCTAAAAAGAAAAACAAGTGAATCTTCTTAAGAAGGGGGAACATTGTTGCATTTTAATTTGCTCTGTTTCCATCTCCCTCTTTCCAGCTCCACAGTAGCATTCTAAACCAATAGACCACAATCATAGTGAAAATCCACTGGAAAGGCTACTGACTGCCAGAATGTGGTTGGTGCTTCTTCAAAGCTTCATTTCTAGAGAATTGTTATTATATGACCTTTCTGGTGGTTCCTGGAAAGACCCCACTTGCAACACTATCTTTATTTGATCTGACTTCCATCTTACCAAGTGAAGAAATCTGTTTTCTTAGGGACGTTTGTTAAAAACATTTAGAGCCAAATTTTCAACTTTGTGGCTGTCTGATGCAGTAGACAACATTTGGGTCAAATAATAGGCTAAACAAAAAAACTTAAAAGAAAAAGCTGGAGAATGATAGTCTATAAAGGCCTTGAAAAACTCCAACATGTTGTTAGGAATTTAGAAGGCCATGCACATGCATAAATCTGCACATATGCCCAGGGCTGTGTGCATAACTCTGGAAAGACCTGTGAATGTCCTAAGCTCTCACCTCTTTATGACCTTGAGGTTCTGTGCTAGCAAGAAGTAAAGGCTAAGGTGAAATTGTCAACTGGTTGGCTAAGTGTTAAAGGTATGCCCCAACATACATGCAGAGCTGCGGAGCAAAGACTGGAAAAGCTATTAGTTTCAGGTGTTTAAGAACACATCTGTTCAATTATTAGCAACCACTAAGCTAATGAGCAACATTTTGCTGACCAAGGAAAATGAAGAAAACTGCTTTCACAGAATTAGTTCAGAGAAGTTACTAAACAAGAACACAACAATCGGCAACAATAAACCCCAAGAAGGAGAAATTCTGGCTTTCAGAGTTTCCACATTATATTATGTAAAATGTCCAGTTTCCAAGAAAAATTATGAGATACACAAATATGTATGGCCCATACCAAGAAAAAATAAATTGATAGCAACTGTCCCTGAGGAACCCTGAATGTTGTAATAAGTAGACAAAGACTCTATATTGGCTATTTTAAATTTGTCTTAAAAATCTAAAACAAACATGCTTACAAAATTTAAGTGTAAGAACAATTTTGTACCAGATAGAGATTACCAAAAAATATACAGAAATTATTTTTTAAAAACTAAATAGAAATTCTGGAGTTGAAAAGCATAACTGAACAAAATTCACTAGAAGGGCTAAACAGCAAATTTGAACAGGTAAAAGAATCATTGAACTTGAAGATAGGTAAATGGAAATTATCCAGTCTGAAACACAGAATGAACAAAAAAGGAAGAAAGAAGAACAGAGCTTTAGAGGTCTGTGGGGCTTGCAAGTATATGAAACTACATATAATGGAAATTCTGGAAGGAGAAAAGAGAGCAAAAGGGGTAGAATGAATATTTATAGAAATAATGTCTGAAACCTTCCAAATCTGCTGAAAAACATTTCTCTGCATATCTAAGAAGCTCAGAGAATCCCATGTAAAAAACACTCAAAGAGATTCATACCTAGACAAATCATAATTAATTGAAAGCCAAAATCAAAGAGAGAATCTTGAAAGTAGGAAGAGTGAAGTGACTCATCACTTACAAGGGACCCACAAATATATTAACTGATTTCTCATCAGAAACCATGAAGGTCAAAGACAGTAGAGTAATATAGCCAATGTATTCAAAGAATAAGATTGTAAACAAATAAATCTGTCAAAACTGTTTGCAAAAATAAAAAAGAAGACATTCCGAGAAAAGCAAAAACGGAAAGAATTGCATATATGAAAATTAACTCAAAATGGATTAAAGACCCAAATGTAAGAGCTAAAACTATAAAATGCTTAGGAGGAAAGTACAATAGTCAAGGAAAAATATAGATCAAAGGACACCATCAAGAAAGTAAAAAGATAAGCCCCCAAATGGAAGAAAAAACTTGCAATAATACAGATGCCCCCCCCCAACACACAGGTGTCAGATATATACCCATGTTAGATATTAATGAGTTAATTTTTTTTATGTTGTGTAAGGTGGAGTCCAGCTTTATTCTTTAGCATGTGGATATTCAGTTGTTCCAGCACCATTTGATGAAAAAATGTAGATTTAAGGAAAATGATCATTAGTTTAGCAGGTGACTGACATGAAAACCTATTATAGTCTTCATGCTTGATATAGTTTGGATATATGTCCCCATGAGATGGAGCACCTGAGGGAAGGGGCGGCTGTGGGCACAGCTTCAGGAGACTTAAACATTACTGCTGGCTCTGAAGAGAGGAGCGGATCTCCCAGCACAGTGCTTGAGCTCTGCTAAGGGACAGAGTGCCTGCTCAAGTGGGTCCCTGACCCCTGTGACTCCTGATTGGGAGACACCTCTCAGCAGGGGTTGACAGACAACTCATATAGGAGAGCTCCAGCTGGCATCTCTGGGACAAAACTTCCAGAGGAAGGAACAGGCAGCAATCTTTGCTGTTCAGCAGCCTTCGCTGGTGATACCCAGGCAAACAGGATCTAGAGTGGACATCTGGGAAACTCCAGCAGACCTGCAGCAGAGGGGCCTTACTGTTAGAAAGAAAACTAACAAAAAGAAAGGAATAGCATCAACATCAACAAAAAGGATGTCCACACAGAAAGCCCATCCAAAGGTCACCAATATCAAAGACCAAAGGTAGAGAAATCCACGAAGATGAGGAAAAACCAGTGAAAAAAGGCTGAAAATTCCAAAAACCAGAACATCTCTTTTCCGCCAAAGGATCACAACTCCTGGCCAGCAAGGTAACAAAACTGGATGGAGAATGAGTTTGACAAATTGACAGAAGTAGGCTTCAAGGAGTGGGTAATAACAAACTCCTCTGAGCTAAAGGACCATGTTCTAACCCAATGCAAGGAAGCTAAGAACCTTGAAAAAAGGTTAAAGGAATTGCTAACTAGAACAAGCAGTTTAGAGAAGAACATAAACAACCTAATAGAGCTGAAAAACACAGCATGAGAACTTCATGAAGCATAAACAAGTATCAATAGCTGAAATGTTCAAGGGGAAGAAAGGATATCAGAGATTGAAGATCAACTTAATGAAATAAAGCGTGAAGACAAGATTAGAAAAAAAAATAATGAAAAGGAAGGAACAAAGCCTCCAAGAAATATGGGACTATGTGAAAAGACCAAACTTATATTTGATTGGTGTACCTGAAAATGAGGGGGAGAATGGAAACAAGTTGGAAAACACTCTTCAGGATAGTATCCAGGAGAACTGCCCCAACCTAGCAAGACAGGCCGACATTCAAATTCAGGAAATACAGAGAACACCATGAAGATACTTCTTGAAAAGAGCAACCCCAAGACACATAATTATCAGATTCAATAAGGTTGAAATGAAGGAAAAAATGTTAAGGGCAGTCAGAGAGAAAGGTTAGGTTACCCACAAAGGGAAGCCCATCAGACTAATGGTGGATCTCTCTGCAGAAATCCTACAAGCCAGAAGAGAGTGGGGACCAATATTCAATATTCTTAAAGAAAAGAATTTTCAACCCAGAATTTCATATCCAACAAAACTAGGCTTCATAAGCAAAGGAGAAATAAAATCCTTTACAGACAAGCAAATGCTGAGAGATTTTGTCACCACCAGGTCTGTCTTACAAGAGCTCCTGAAGGAAGCACTAAATATGGAAAAGAACAACTGGTACCAGCCACTGCAAAAACATACCAAATTGTAAAGACCATCGACACTATGAAGAAACTGTATCAATGAATGGGCAAAATAGCCAGCTAGCATCATAATGCAGGATCAGATTCACATATAACAATATTAATCTTAAATGTAAATGGACTAAATGCTCCAATTAAAAGATACAGACTGGCAAATTGGATGAAGAGTCAAGACTCATTGGTGTGCTGTATTCAGGAAACCCATCTCCTGTTCAAAGACACACATAGGCTCAAACTAAAGGGATGGAGGAATATTTACCAAGTAAATAGTCAGAAAAAAAAAGCAGGGGTTGCAATCCTGGTCTCTAATACAGCAGACTTTAAACCAACAAACATCAAAAAAGACAAAAAAGGGCATTATGTAATGGTAGAGGGATCAATGCAATAAGAAGACCTAACTCTCCTAAATATATATGCACCCAATACAGGAGCACCTAGATTCATAAAGCAAGTTCTTAGAGACCTACAAAGAGACTTAGACTCCCACCAAATCTCATGTTGAGTTGTAATCACCAGTGTTGGAGGTGGAGCCTGGTGGGAGGTATTGGAATCAGGCAGCAGATTCCTCAGGAATGGCGTGGGCCATCTCCTTGGTAATAAGGGAGCTCTTGCTCTGAGTTCACTCAAGATCTGGTCCGTTAAAAGTGTACAGCACCTCCTGCCACACTGTCTTTCTCTCTTGCTCCTATTTTTGCCATCTGAAGTACCTGCCCCCATTTTGCCTTCCACCATAATTGTAAGCTTCCCGAGGCCTCCTTAGAAGCTAAGCAGATGCCAGTACTATGCTTCCTATAAAGCTTGCAGAACCGTGAGCCAATTGAACCTCTTTTCTTATAAATTACCCAACCTCAGGGTTTCTTTGTAGCAATGCAAGAATGGTCTCATACAATCCTCAATGTCCCAAGTGGGGAATTTCTGAAATTGCATTTTGCAAATTGGATTCATGTTAAACATATAGCCATGAATGCCAGTTTGTTTGACAGGATGAACAGAGAACTAACACACAGGAGTATGGTATTTCTGAGACTTGGTTTCATTTCAATGATACTCAAGTATCATTGCAGCATTTTTTCTATAGCTACTTACCAACTCTTTTCTCAGCTTTTTCTATTAATTTATCTACATTAAATACCTAATCAAAAAATTTTAAACTCTATTAAGCCCATCATAAGTGTTATCTGTAAAATCGTGAGTTTATTGTGCCTGTAATAGTTATTCCAATACATATTGGAATTAATACATAATTATTAAAGATAAAGTATCCACTTAATACCCCATCCACTTAATACTTCCCTAAGTTTTTAGGAGCATTAAGTCCTATGAATAACCTATTTGGGGAGACACTCGTGTTTGGAAAGAGCCTTCTGTAAAAAGTTATTTGACCAGAATTTTAGTTTTCAATATATTGGGTTTGTGATGTTTGGTGAGCAAGGCAGATTTATGACCTTATATGTAAACAGTGAGTAAGATATGTTACCTCTATTACCTATCATTACTGAGGAACCTTCTGGGAGCTAAGATCTTCCTATTAGACATTATCTGGTCAGGTTGTTCATTACCTCCTGTTGTGGGCAGAATGGTGTTTCCTCCAAAAGATGTTTTAAAATCCTGACCCCTGGTACCTGTAAATGTGACCTTATTTGGAAGCAGAGTCTTCTCAGATGTAGTCAATTAGAGGATACTGGATCAGGGTGTCCCCTAAATTCAATGACTAGTGTCCTTATAAGATGAGGGTGATTTGGACACAGAGATGCCCTGGGAGAGTGCCACATGACAATGGAGGCATATATTGGAGTGAGGGGTCTACAAACCAATGAATACTCAGGATTGCTGGCCACTGCCTGAAGCTAGGAGAGACGATGAAGGATCCTTCTGTAGAGCCTTTGGAGGGAGCATAGTGTATTGACACATTAATTTCAGACTTCTAACCACCAGAAGATAAATCTCTGTTGTTTTAAGCCACCCAGTTAGTAGTAATTTGTTGCAGAGCCCTAGGGAAATAGTATACCTACCTTTGCTTGTCTATGTCAGCTAGATGAGAGCAGGGATCTCTCATTTATTTTGTTCACTGCTGATCCTCAGATCCTGGAACACTTTCTTACATACTGTAAATGCTTAATTCATATTTTTTGAGTGAATGAATTCATAAGGTCTCAACAATTCTAAGAGTCATACATTTATTGTATTATGAAGAAACCAAGCCTGGGAGAGTTTGTAAAACATATTCAAGGTTATACAGAATCCTGGATACATCTAGTTTTAAAATCTCTGCTCCTTTCACTGTATTCTGCCTACTGCAAAACAAAGAACTGGAATGAAATGGTTTCTTGTGTCCCTTGCAGCTGGAAGCAATGGTTCTTTGCTAACATACATGTTTTCTCGATATGGCCTATTGAGCCAGCACTGGCAAAAATGTTTGTTGAGGTTGTAGTAAGACTAGGACCTCCAAATGATCAAAGTAATGATAACTAGTTTTTATTTTTTATTCAATATATTTTGAGTGAGTACTTACTCGATAAGTCACTTTATATGCTTTTCACAATAGTCTCACCAAGTTGAAAATATTATTTCCATTTTACACATGAAGAAACTGATGCAAAGAGAAGTCATACAGCTTGCCGAATGTCACAGCTAGGAGGGAGTCAAACCCACATTCAGTCCAGACCTGGAATCTGCAAATCTCAATTACCTGAAGTGCTAGTACCCTCCCCTCACATATTCCATCCTTTCTTCAGGTCCTGGTTCAGCATTTTGCAGCCCAGGGAGCCCTCCTTTTATTCTATACACCTTGTGGTATATTCCTTAAGCATTCCACCCTCCTGCACTTCTTTCCACCTTCTGACCTACATTCCTATCCCGCAAAGCTTACACACAACAGGTATAACATGTCTTAAGTTCGTAATATAAATGCTGCCAAAGAAGCTGCTTCATGGATGCCTAAGACAAATTTTCCAGGATGATCACATTCTGAACTAGTTGAAATGATGATCATGTTGCCATCAATCTTCTTGAAGTTTTTAATCACTTGCATGAGAATCTCTTGAGGGTGCTTGCTAAAAATATATTTCCTGGGCTTCACTTGGAACTTACTGAATCAAAACACCTCAAGGTGGGATCTTCTCAACATCAGCAAATATGGTGTTTCCAGGGTCTGTAGTGTCTATTCCCTATTTAATGACTTCATTGGAAAAAATTTCCCATTGTGTTTTAGGCTTTACCTATATGTCTCAGCCTCTAAGAATATTACTCTTCACCCAAGACTACAGACCCTTGCCTGTAGTAAGTGCTCCTCTGTGTTCCCATTGAGCCCTTTGGTATTTAGCCCCATTGTAGAAATTTGCATACTCTAAGATACTTGCATCTTTACTTGTGTCTCCCTTTAACTTGCCTGTGAGCTCCTTGGGGTCAGAGTCTTTCCCATTCATATCCCATGTGCTTATCATAAGTGCCTGGGAAGTAGCAGTGGTCAGTAAAATACAGGAATACACAAATAAAAAGAGATAGTGGAATTAATGAGCAATTAGGAGCACTTAATTTTTACTCAAATTTCTGCCAAGAGCACACAGGGACAGAATACATCCATTTTATTTAGTGTTAGTGTGGAGATCACATCTTTCCCCCAAATCTGGCCATTTTCTCAGTTGTAGGATCTGAGTTAGAATTAATGGTCATAGAAAAGCAGAAGGAACCCACGAGTGCTAATGGGATTGTTTGTCCTACTCATCTAGTTTCAGAAGGATGCAAATGCAGAAAATTTAGATGTTTATGGGACAACAGCCCCAGCCTTCTAAACAGTTCCTGAAAGCTTGGCATGGCTTCTGTTGGAATGCATGAAGAAACCAGAAATGACAACCACATAATTTTGCAAATCACAGTATTTCAAACAAAAAACACCCTTTTGGCAATCTGGGACAACTACAAATTAAGGAAGCCAGTGTCTTTTTTAAAAAAAGTAGGATGTTTTCATTTTTTGATAGCATCTAGGAGATGCTGCATTTATTATGTAGGCACTTAAATGCTTATGAATTGGACTTAACTAGCTAGTGGCCTTCCTACCAATGCATGCGTGAAAGGGAAAAAATGCCTTTGAAATTTATTTCCTTTGTGGTCTACGTATTTACACAAATCTGCCGTAAGTTTATGCAAAAAAATGTACTGGTGGCTTGTAGGAAGATTTTTAGAATAGGATAGAAAATATTCTTGGTCTTTGGTCTTGTGTTTGTCCCTAACTAGCCCAGTGGCCTCAGATAAGACACTTCTTTCCGTTTATGATGCCCTTATTTGCCAGAAGAGGATAATTTTACCCACCTTGCTAGCTTATATTTTTGATAGAAGGAATACGATAAGTATAAAGGAGCTTTAGTGACGCAGAACTGTTCAGGAATATGAAGCCTTCCAAAAGCCCAGAAACCTTCAAAGAAAATGATTTCAGAAGGATTTAGGCTTCTTCACACCTAGGTAAGAATCAGTTAATCTGATCATTTTGAATGCTGGTCTATGTCAAAGTATGTCCTGTTGGAAAATGGCCACAGGTTGGATACATTTCGATAGGAGGAAAAACAGTAAGGACTTGCTGTAGGAAGGAATGATTGGATGTGGGTCCATGGATTGCCTTAGCTTGGGATCTTAGATAATTTACAATAAGTGGTGAAGGGCAGGGAGAGTAAAGTAAGCTGAAAACTCAGCCCTTTCTGATACTGATGAGGTTTTCCTAATTGTTTTTCCTGAGAGAGAGAGAGTGTGTGTGTGTGTGTGTGTGTGTGTGTGTGTGTGTGTGTGTGTGTAGTTCTTTGCATTTGGCATTGGGGGTAGAAGCAATGGTGTGCTAGTTCATATTTAACAATCAATTCTTCAGGAAAAAAAAGACAAGCTTTATTTGAAGCATTATCTGATTTTCATGATATAAATACACTGCCATGGCTGATTTCAAGCTGCCAATGGTTTAACAACAGGCTCATAACATTTCTGAAAGTTTGACAGTCAGCTCTCTGAGCCAGTGCGAGCCGACTCCAACAAAACACTGAATAGGTTAACCATGAATTAATAAAAACTGATTATAGAGACTTTAAAGAGTAGAAAGAATTGTCTCTACCCATTACCTAGCTTCAATAATTATCAAACCAAGTAAAATTCTTTTCTCTGTACCTTATCTGCTCCTTCTATCCCCAACTAGATTATTTTGAAGCCCGTACCTCAATATGTGTCTCTAAAAGATAAGGACTCTCTTTAAAATTATAATGCAATTAATATATCAAAAAATGTTTACAACAGTTCTTGAAAACCATAAGTATCTAGTCAGTGTTCAGATTTCTCTGAATACATATATATGTATTATATTTATTTATTCCTTTGAGGAATGTACAGTTGGTTTATTCAAATCAGGAGCCAAGCAAAGTCAATGCACTGCCTTTAGTTGATATATCTCTTAATTCTATTTAAATCTATAGATTCCTTCTTCCTTTTCCCACCCCTTTTATTTTCTTTGCAATTTGTTTGTTGGGAAAACCAAGTCACTTATCTTGTCGTTTTTCACTGTCTGAAGTTTGCTGATGGCACTTCCATGGTGTTAAAGTGTTCTCCTGTCCCCTGTTTTTTTTCTATAAAGGAGTAATTAGATCTAAAGTCTTGATCTAATTTAGGTTCTCGCTCTCTAACTCTCTCTCTCCTCTCTCTCATGTGTGTGTGTGTCTGCATGAACAAGAGTCCTTCATAGGGAAGTGTAAAACTTTCTTATTGCCTCACACTAGGAGACACATTGTGCCTGGTTGTTTGTCTTTTGGTGATATCAAGATCGATCAGTGGGTTCAGCCTAAAACAGACAACACTCACATTGCCAAAAAAAAAAAAACCACCCAAAATCTGAGATAAATATTTTCTTTCTCAGTCTCGAAGATGCCTTTTAACCACAAACACATAAATCAATATATGTGTATAAACAGTTACTAAATCAACCCATCTATTTTATTCATGATCACTTCACATTTGAAAGTTCTTGCTGTATTTATCTTTTTTTTTTAGCTGAATTTGGGGCTTTGACTAGGAAGCCATAAATTCATTTTTTGATGAAATATGACTTCACCACAATGCCAGATTGGAAAGAGTTTCCTGCTAATTTTTCTTCTTCACATGGTTTTGGTAAGTGGTGAGCATTCAGATTCACTCCTTTCAGGGTGAACACACTGCTGATTTAGCTTCAACTTTCTCTAAAGTTTTTTCTTTAATGTTTAATTTCTGATGGACAATGTATTACCAGGGATGTTCACATCTGCCAGTTTGTGCAGGCAGAATTTGAAGCATGCCTAAGTTGTGGGCAGATGAACAAGTTCAATCACCTGGAGTGTAGCAGTTTCCCTAACTTTCCCTAGCCACTAGTTAGGCCTTAATATACTTAGAAGGTTGCTCGTCTAATTTGAACTGTGTGAGACTTTGACTGGAGGGTAGTTCTGTGTCCCAGTGATAAAAGAACACATAAAACAACCCAGCGCCTGATCATTTTCGCTGGCTGTCAGTGAATCATGTCTAATGGCATCTCCATGCAGTTTGCGCCAATTTGCTTGCAATGGCATCCTTTTCTGTGGGCTTGCTGCTCAGCAGGCCCTGAAGCAATCTATGAATAACTTCCCAACAGATGCTGTTTATGAATTGAAGCAAATGGCTTCCCTGTTTCTCTTTTTTCTCACTTCAATAATTTTCAGTTACATTACGATGAATATTTATAGTCCTGTAGCAGTGCATAAAAATGGAGAACAAGCAGACCTGGGCATTGTTTCATACGTGAGTGCTGTTCTAATGGGTTTTGGCTGACTGGTTTTAATAATGTTCAGTTGATGGACTGAAAGAGGATGCAAATTTTAGATCAGTCATTTTCATTCACTGTTTTAGCAGGATGGACATTGATGGAGCTCTGGTTGCATCCGTCACATGCCTGTGACGCCTTAACTCTCCAAGTCAACTCATTCCTGTGTGTCTGCCTCCTCTTTCTACTTCTTTTGAGTAATTTCAACTAGTTGACTTCCACAGAGACTCTGACATCAATGTAAGAGCTCATTAGGTTTATTTTAGCACTCTCAGCAGGTATTACCATTTGTGATTCAAACAACTAACTGCAATAGAAGCTGTGGCCCAACCAACATAACATTCTCTGAAATTAAAATGTGAAATCACAAGGAATACATTGGTTTTGATTTGCCAGCTTCTTTTATAGAAAGGTATTGAGCCACATTTTACTCTAAATGGCTTTTTCAAATGTTTCGTATTTCCATGTTCTCTTAAATATTGCAAAAATAAGAGGACTTACATCTAAACATCGCTCCTAAATTTGATTCCAAGAAAGCTACTCTAACTTCAGTGGCTTATGTTTCAAATAGCTGATATACCTTACTGCATTTTCTATTTTACAATAATGAGTTAGTTAACTAGCCAATATTTTCCAAACCATTGACTGTGTCATATGGGCCCACATACAAATAATTGTCTGTTTGGCTATTTGCTTATAAATAAGAGTATTGAAAATTGTATGTAAATATGTATATGCATGCAGAGTGAATATATATTGAAGCCTCCCAAAATATTTAAATTGCCCCATTTTCTACTCTTGCATTATGAAATACCAACTACTCAAACGGAACCATATTTATTATGCATGCTAACCCACAATACCTTTACCACCCATCATTTGTATGCTGTACACAGAAGGTTGTGCTGTAACACAACAGTAAAAAATAAAAAAGGCAATTTGAAGAGAAGGATGTTTCTTGCTCTGACTGCAGCAGATGCAAAGAGTGGTTTCCTTTGAAAAGGGGGAGTATAACAAAAAATTATTAACAAAAATTAGCATTAACAAAAAATTCAAGAATTTAGTATTTGGTATAGCAATAGTATTTCTAAAGAAAGTAATATGCAGCATAATGTCTAGAATACTTCAAAATCATACCCCAAAAATACTAAACTAAGAAACTCTGGAAAGATTTTCAGGCCTAGAGCAAAAGGTCTAAACATAGATCAGAATTTGTACTTTTGCAAACAATTCACCACAGTACTATTCTATTTGTCTTAAATAATAGTAAAACATTATAAATGTTACAAGTGTAATTAACAGTATGGGAATAAATGGTATGAAAAGCTAATTGTTGCCCTCACTAGGATAACTACCATTAATAATAATTTATATATTATTTTAGATAGTAATATGCATACGGAACATTCACACAGGAATATTTTTCTTCATGTGCAAATTTTCTCTTTCATAATGGAAAGTTTCTGGATCTTGTGTTCTTTGTGCACTTTTTTGTTTGTTGAGACAGAGTTTTGCTCTTGTCACCCAGGCTAGAGTGCAATGGCATAATCTTGGCTCACTGCAACCTCTGCCTCCTGGGTTCAAGCGATTCTCCTGCCTCTGCCTCCCAAGTAGCTGGAATTACAGGCATCCCCTACTACACCTGGTTAGTTTTTGTATTTTTAATAGAGACGTGGTTTCACCGTGTTAGCCAGGCTGACCTCAAACTCCTGACCTCAAGACTTCAAGTGACCCACAGACCTCAGCCTCCCAAAGTTCTGGATTACAGACATGAGCCACTGTGACTGGCAGTCTTTTTGCACCTTGTTCTTGATCAACACTTTTCCTGACTTCTAGGTAGGCAAGCTTTTTTATTGTTTTGTTTTCTTACATATTATTCCTTCACCCTAGAGTTATTTTGAGTTTCATTTTAAGTATGATTTTTAAAAAACAATGGGGAAAATTGTCACTTGCTGATGGGTTTTTCTGTAGCGGCCACTGTATCAGGGAATGAGTCCATTTCTTAATACAGGGGTGCTGCAAAAACATTATTTGTGTATGGAGAGTTGTGTGTGAGATTTAGGCATCAGGAAGTAATTGTGTTATAATAAATAGGTGGATAAGTAAAAGGATGAAGAGGGTACTAGATACAAACGTAAGACTAGGTTGGGGGCTAAGATAGTGCCCCGTAGAAAACTATCAGGAATACTACATAAGAACCATGCTTAAAGATAGGGGGTTTAGGTCACAGAGAAGATGTAGTTTGGCCTGTTGTTTGTTAATCTTGAAGCTAAAACTGCCTGAAAAATTAAGGAAGATCAATTGAGACTAGTTCAAAAATCAAGACAATTATCTCAAATAAATTTCTTAAAAGCCCCTTTGTTAATTTCATTTCACAAATCAGGAAACAGGCCTAGTGTGTTCCAAGGTGACACTGTTCTGCTGGGCTTTGAACCTAGGTCCGTGTGATACCAAAAGCCATACTCTTGACTGGCATGCTCCATAAGCCTGTCACATGAACTCCCTTGATGCTAAAGGTGGGATGAGGACACAGATAAAGCAACCCTTTGGCAGCATGTGCCAGATTAATGAGATGCTCCTGATTGACATAATCACATCAACTAATTCTCCACTTTCCCTAACTAAAAGGGCTGCGAGTTACCCCAATCATGCAGAAATAGGGGCAGCAAAGATTGTGAAAGTCATTTGTGTAGTGCTTATGTCTATGGGTGTCCAAAAAATCTAGAAACATAGGCAAATATATCTCTTCTTATTATAATATCATCAAAGAACTCTTTATAGGATATAAAATATTATCTGTGTTTCCTTATGGACACCTTGAAGAAATGGATAATTTTTTTTATCTTTAAAAGTGTGCTTTGATACGTTGCAGTATTAAATATATTAACATTTGATTCCTTTATCTAAGGAAACTAAATTACACTGCTATGTTTTTCACATGTATTCTTTATTATCCTTATACATCTTTCCTCTGCCATATTTTCCCCAATCATTCATTTGCTCCTCCATCTCTTCATTTACTTGACAAATAATATTTGTCAAGCAATTACTGGCAGGCAGTATAGTAAGCACTAGTCTATTCTAGTTCCCTAGTAAAGAAGACAGAGCTTGACTGCACCTAAGGGAATACTACTTCTGATGAGGTTTCTAGAAAGGCACAAAGCTTATTATGACACTGTGAGAAAAATGCTAGAATGAGCAAGGGGAGTAATAGTAAATGTGTCTGGGTAGGTTGGTTGAGGGAAGTAGGGAGGATTTTAAGTAAACAGAGACCTACATGTTATGTAAGAATTGGCAGGTATATGCCAAGCATGGTGGCATGCACCTGTAGCTCTAGATATTTAGGGGGCTGAGACATGAGAATTGCTTGAGTACAGGAGTTTCAGGTTACAGTACACTTGTAAATAGCCACTGTATTCTAGCTTGGGCAACATAATGAGACCCTCATCTCTAGTATAAAACAAACAAACAAAAAAGGAGACAAATTGGTAGATGAAATGTGTATGAATGACACAAAAACGTTTCTTTCATGGGGACCAGGATATGTAAAGCCCAAATAGGGGAAAAATCATGTCATTGGGAATAAAATGAAAGAAGTTATATGTCTATGGTATTAGAGGGTAATGGGTGAGTGGGAAGCCTGGGTGGAGACAGAGACAGAGAATGGACATCATCAGAAGTGGAGAATGGAGAGGTAAGGAGGGACACTCCTGCCTGATTTTATATGGCTGTGGAATCCATGATGTGCATGTTGGATTCCCTTATTCTAAGGGTAACAGGACATCAAAATAGATTTCAAGCCAAGTAATGACATGAGATTTTCATTTTGGAATGAGTGCTGTGAGCACAGCATGGCAGATGCACTGGGAAACCAAGACTGAAGGAGAGAGCCCACTTGCAATGCTGCTGTGGCCCAGTTGGGAGGTGGCCTGAGCTGTGGGCATAGAGAGAAGTACAGACTAGTCTTCCTAGTCAGAAACCTCGCTATTGCTCTCCAGCATTTTCCCCAGCCTCATAATTTTGGATGCTTCCCTATATGGAGCTTGTCCCATCAGTTACACCTTAAGTCCAAAAGGAAACCTGGCCTTTCTGTTGTTCCAGTCTTTGCATGCTGTTCTCATCTCCCTTGTTTCTCTTATCTATATTCTATACAAATCTTTCACACACTCAATTTGTGTGAATTTATAAATTTCATGTAAATTTGGCATACTCTTGAAACACTTGGTTAAGTATATAGGCCGTGGTATCGGATTCCCGTGGGTTTAAGTCCAGGACTTGCTATAAAATAATCTAAGTAAACTCTGGCAAGTTTCGTACATCTCAGTTTTTTTATTTTTAAGATGGAAATAAAAATAACAACAACAACAATTACACTATGTAACTTCCAGCATTAAAACCAACCACTAACTTACCATAATAATTTTTACATGGTTTGATTCATGAGCACTTGAGAGGGGGCTGGAATTTATAATAAGCACTTCCAGGAGATTCTAAACCGTATGTGGAGAAATGGCATGTTAGTCCATGTTACTTTTTTTATTTGGTATAAATATAAATTCAAACATTTTGAGACAATATGAACTAAAAATTCTATTATTGGAAAAATCAGTTAGACTTTGTAAAACATTCATGCAAATTGGCAACTATAGATCCTCAATTATTTTAGATTACATGTGAACCCTATATTATTTTACTCCCACAACCCAATAGCTAGAGGTTTTATGTAGTTAAAAATGATTGGTGCTCCCATCAACAGAACAGCATGCATTGTTAAAAAGTATATTTTAAACAGCACAGAATATAACTAACTAATGACAGTTTCTCATGGAAATTACTTTTTTGTCCCTAGACAAACAGTTCAGAACTAATCAAAAACAGATCAATATAAACTCTAAACCATAATTAAGGATGACAAATGGGTTCTTGTATGATGTTAAACAATGCATTTGTAAAAATAACAATCCAAAGTAAAAACTTAAAAACCAAACCACTGAAGAGGATGCATGCTGGTGAATTTTTTTGTCATTTGCTCCAAATCTTTATGGTTACAAGCAACTGGCTATAAATGCCTTAAGAGTTGCCAATGCTTAAAGTGTGAGTCCTGTGATATTTTAAAGGATTTTAGGTTTTCATGTACTGATGATTCATTTTAGCTGACTCTTGATACTCAGTTGCTATATTTGATAAGGTTGCTTGGTTCTGAGATTCCCCTATGGGATGGGCAGGGAGACCCCTGGTGTGTATGGCTCTTAGAACTTGGAAGACTGGTAGATTTCTCTAATGCATTATCAAAAGGGCTGAAGTCAATACCTGTAAGAACTCAAGCAAAGCAAGAATGCAGATGCTGTCCCTTTCAGAGCAAGCATTTATAGGAAAAAACCCAGGCAACAAAGGCTTGGAATAATTTTGGTAAACACATTTAACAGGAAGGCATCATTTGAGAAGCAAACAGGGCTGCCATGCTGTACACCTTTAGGGGCACCCATTCTATTGTGCAACAATGAACATCAAACTGGAAAGTAATTGTTCTCATAGTAGACTACATGGAAAATGAAGGTAAAACACTGATGTATTCCAATTTTATAGAGCTGTCATAAAGATCAATTCGTTTGTAAAGGGGCTGAGCATTTGAGAGAAATGTATACATTTATTACACATTTGTATCAGGTAGTTTATATTTAAATAGAAACCGTGTACTAGAAGTAAAACAACCCTTCTAAGCTTTTGGTATTTCTAATGATTATTTAATATTTTATAATTTTAATGTGCTGTCTGATTAATAAATATTGTTAATATTAAGTATTTAAAATTAAGTATTAAGTATGGAAAAAAGCATTGTACAAAGTTATAGCTGATATTATTCAATAACACAAATTTAAGCTGATAACTAGAGTTTGCACTACTCAAATTTCTATTTCAAGTCACCAGCTGTTTATTTCATATTTTCCTGTTTGAAGGTAATTTTCAAAGGGATCTCCATGTTAAATGGAGGCACACTCACAGAGATAATTGTCTTTAAAATTCAGGCCATATCATATCTACATCTCTGACTTGGACTTTGTCCACATAAATGACTTTTGGGCTGTGGGCTCTTTGTTTTCAGTAGGTGAATAGGGAGATCGAGGACATTTGTGAGTCAGACCTCTCAAATACAAGGCATGGCTGTGCCAAAAACAAAACCACCAGGGAAAATTCACCTGGTTAGGAATTAAGCTAAAAGCGCCTGTTCCTCTTCACTACCTAGAGAGTTAAGTTGGAGGATCATTTGATGTGTCTAATTCTTTGCAGTCAATCCTAAGGTTAAGATTACCTTGTTCTTTGTATTGCTTGGATTGGCAAAAAAGTCTGGTTAAAACTTGTGATTTAAATTGTGTACTGCCTTGGGTATACTGGCATGCTTTTCATGGGCTTAGTAGGTAGTCCTGGAAAAATTGACAAAATGTGTCACCGTCTAGGATTCTTTGGATTTCATTATCTCTTTTACTGTATATGCAGAAATAACTTGATGTAGTGAACTTATTAACTAAATTCTACTTTTTCCGGCTATAAGCAAGCAGATACTAAGAACCACTTACTAAGCATCTCTGATGAGTGTTGTGCCTTAGCAGTTTAAACATGTTATCTCATTTATATTATGCAAGAACTTTATAAGACATGACTAATGTTTTTCCCCTTTTAGAGATAAATAAACTGAGGCTCAGAATGCTTAATTTGTTCAAGGCCAAAATTCTAATATTTAATCCAGGTATGTTGGACCTTTTCTATAACCTATGACTCCTACCTGCCATGAGAGTAATGCATGGCAGGTAGGAGTCATAGGTACATTTTTACCATCTGTGTAATGAGAGAGTAACAGCAAGTTACTTCCAACACTTCTTAAAATATATTACTACCATCTTGATTCCATTAATTCAATATTTTGTATAGAATATAATTCAGTCTAATAAGCATATTTTTGTTTTATCTTTATCCAAGATGTGCACTTAATAAATTACTGAGCCTGTACTAGGATCTATTATGGAAGAAGTTTTGCCTATCAGTTAAACTTTCTCATGGTAAAAACCTGAAAACCAGCATTATCAAATGTTTTTATATACGATCTTCCTTCCAGATGTCAAACAAAACAGTCCTTTCAAAAATGCAAACAGTATAGGCAGATGCATTGATTAGAAGACTTTGAGTACTTAACGTTTTAGTCTAGGAATTGTCAGGGCAAAATTTAATTTTAAAGTGGTGGCAGTGCGTGGTTTATAGTGAACTTTAAGAATCAGCTACAAATTTATTTTTAAATGACACCTGTTGCATCTCTAGGGCCTACCCTGGGAACATAAAAAAAAAAAAAGAAAAGAAAAAGAGCCCTTTCTTAACTCAATTAAGAACACCACAAGTGATAACTCCATTTTCCCGTGTTTTCTCCCAGCATGAGATGACTCAGCCAGAAATAGCATGATAATATCGCAGATGTTCCTTTGCTCGGATTGCTGGTTATTGCTTATCTCAATGATATTTTAATACAAACACACAACTGTTCACCCTGTTTTATGGCTGTCAGAATTTTGCTTCATATTTAACAAATGGAAGTTTATGAGCAGATGTATCATTGACTCAGATTTACTTTTCCCCTCATTAAGTTGCATAGAAAAGCTAAATACTGAATTGAAGAGGGCATTAGACACATCTGCACTAATAGACTATTGGAGTCAGCTTGTTCATCCAGACTGTCATTGCCCACCAGCTCGATAGACCTATGAGCATCATCCTCTGTTGTTAAGACCAAAATACCAACATTTCATTCTAGGACCCCAGGCAAATATTTCCTCCATTTTTGCCAAGGACATATGTTTAATATCACTACTTTCCTCTATCATCATCTTCAAATGATTTTCTTTTTTGACTTAGCTCAGTGTACTGAGCAAGACTGAAGAACCAGGTGCACATGGCTTTGAGTTTTGGCTCCATATGGATTTACCTATGCAACCTTGGTGGACTCAGGTATATTTTGATCTGGTCCCTTTTTGCCCTCCAGCCTCATTTTGAGCTATCATTTAACCTCATCTCAGTAACACTGACCTTTCAGTTTCTTTCTTGGAAACAGTTGCAGGATTTGTCTTTGAGTAGGCAAAGCCTCAGAACACTTGGGAGTTGATACACCTGGGACATTCACCTTGAGTGGCACTCAGTAAGGTGCCAGAGTTGCCTTTCACCTGGTGGAAAGTCAGACTGCAAAACCTTTGAAATAAGGCAGAAGGTTATCAAAAAATGACTGAGACTGGCAATGTCTCCTCCCGATGACCTGCTGCAATTCTTACTCCAGTAACAGTATGATCAGCAGCTAGGAAACTTCATGGGAGTAGTTTAGCCCCCCTCAAATTTATAGCTCTGATTGAATGTTCAGGAGTCTCTTTCCAAGCCCAAAATCCAATGTGTTATCTTTCAGATCTAACCATAGGCAATCATATACAAGGCTTTGCCTGGAAGTCCTCATGGGGAAGCTGCTCAACCTACACCATACAGGCAGTGCATTTAAGTTTTCTGGAGGGAATTGCAGTCAAGGATTCAAGCCCGCTGGGCCAGCCATGCTCTTTGGCACAGGCACAGGCAACCCAGCTGAGACCTCCTCATCAGGGGCTATGGCTGAGGCACTTTTCTCTACTTTGATTTTGTACCTTTTCTCCTCTCCTACACCTTTTTCCCTCTCTGGTCCCCCTACCCTGCCCCCTACATAAGCTCGTAAAGAGGCAGGAGCTCCTTGGCAATGTGATGCTTCCCTCATCTGCAGTGCATCCACTTGACCCTCGCCCGGCACTGCTCTGTGAGGGAAAGTGACACACTGGGAGCCAGCACCTCTCATGCGCTGCTTACTTGCACTGTCAGGGTGAGTGAATGATGGCATGATTGTTCCTGTCAGTTTGGCTCATTGTCCTAATTGACCACTTTGACAATTGATTGCTCCAAAGCTATGCCACTGTGTTTCCTCTTAGGTGTACTTTCGTAATAATAGTAAGGAAAGCAAAAACTTACTGAACACTGTGTACTGTTTTAAGTGTTTTATAAAAATTAACTAAAAAAATTCTAAGGTAAGTACCTCGTTCTATTCCCATTTTGTAACTGAGATAATTGAGGCAATGAGAAGCTGTATAACTTGCTTGATATTGTACAAATAATAAGTGGGAAAACGAGGTTTTGAACCCAGGCCTACTAAGCTATAGAACTTCTTTACTTCCCTTAAAACACCTTGTTTCCTCTGCTGTGACTTCAGACATATTCTCATCAGCCATCTGATTGTGTTGCTATAAAATCAACACAGTATCATTTTTCTTCTCAGGTCTTTTGCACCTAAAATCCACTCATGCATTTATTTGTCCTGCTACCTTCTATTCATCAGTCAGATTTCAGGTTAAAGATCATTTTCTCAAAGAAGTGTTCCTTGACCTCTCTCTGCATTTGTTCTTATGACATCCTATACCTCTTCTTTGAGCACTTAATCATGATTGTGATCAAATAGTCATTTGTTAAATAGTCTGTCCTACTAATATTCCATGCAGGTAAAGATCCTGGTTATGTATCTCCAATGAAGTGAAATACTTATCATTGAGCTTAATGCAAGAATTGTAGGTGAATACATCAAACTTTTTGGTGTCTAGGTTTCCTCATTCATGGAGAAAGAACAAAAACATGTATCTTACAGGGATTTTGTAAAGATGAGATATAATTCTAATAGCATGTAGCACAAAGCTTAGCATATGGTAATTGCTCAATAAATAATAGCTATTATTAGATACGGTAGAATCAGCATTATTCTTCAGAATGTTTTCTTCTCCTCTCCTCCCACCCCCGTCCCCATGGGATGATCATACATTCCTGACCCTTTGATGTTAGGCTACATCATGTGACTTGATTTGGCCAAAAAAAAACAAGTGGAAGTGATATGTGTTGCTTTGAGTCATTGAGTGATTAATCAATGCTCCCTTTTCCCTCTATCATGAGACTTGCCCTAGGCCAGCAAATCTCCAGACATGAGCTGCTCCTTCACAGATGAAGCACACATGACTTGATGTGTAGCCCACATTCATTTGATTGACATAGATGTGAAATGTGATCCAGAAATAAAACTTAATTGTTGCAAGTCAATGAGATTTTGAGGCTGTTTTTATACAATAATAAAAATTAGGCTTACTGATATATTAGCCCAATAGGTTAATGTGTATGCAGCGATTCTTTTGGAAGAGTAATTTTTATTTTACTGTGGTTAACGACATGAAAGTCATTTTTTAAGGGCCTTTTCTTTCAGTATCAAGTGTTTTCTTAAACATCTGAGACACACACCTAAATGCATGTGCAAAATAAATAATAGCTAACAATTATCAAGCATTTACTAAATGTTAAGGACTTTTATATGTGTTTGCAAGTGTTAAAGTATTTAATCCTCAAAATCTTGTGAGGTTGGTTCTGCTATGATAGTCTTTTAACAGATGTGGAAAATGAGGCACAGAGCAGCTAAAATTAGTTTTTCCAAGGCCATGCAAGTAGTAAGTGACAGCCTGAATTTGAGCCCAAGTGTTGGGTTTAGAGCCTACAGTGAACCACCATGCTTCATTATGCTATATGTAAAAATGTACAAATGTGCAGACACAGGTAGAAACACAAATACGCATGAAGTGCTAAGAAGAATGTATATTTAAGTACACTTGGCCCCAACAGTTCAAACTGCTTGGATCTACTTATGTGCATCTTTTTAGTACGTATATTGGAAAATGTTTTGGAGACTTGCAATAATTTGAAAAAACTCACAGATAAACCCCATAGACTAGAAAGAATAAAAATTAGAAAAATGTTAAGTATGTCATGAGTGTGTAAAATATGTATAGATACTAGTCTATTTTATCCTTTACTACCATAAATACAAATCTATTATAAAAAGTTAAAATGTATCAAAATTACCCACACAAACACAGACTGAACATGGAGCCATTTATAGTCAAGGAAATGTAAACAAAGGTAAAGACTCTGTGTTAAAGTCTAACTGCGAAAATTAACTGTAGCACATACTGTTCTACTATAATAATTTCATAGCCACCTCCTGTTGCTATTGTGGTGAGCTCAAGTGTTGCGAGCATCCACTTAAAACGCTGTGTGATACTGATCATCTCTATGTAGGCAGTTCACCTCTCCAGTAAATTGCATATAACAGTAAAACATGATCTCTCATAGTTCTTATATATTTTTCATTGTGTTTAGTGCAATACAATGAGCCTCCAGTAACACCATAGAACCCATTCTAGTGATGCTGCACATGCTCTCAAGAAACAGCAAAAAAGTCATGACATTACAAGGAAATATTGAATTGCTTGATATGTACCATTGATTGGGGTCTGCAGCCTTGGTTGCCCACCATTTGAGACAGATGGTTGACCTTGCAAAGAGAAAACATAAACTTATGATATCAATAAATACAGTACAGTGCTATAAATGTGTTTTCTCTTTCTCATGATTTTCTTAATATTTTCTTTTCTCTAGCTTACTGTAAGAATATAGTATATAATACATATACAAAATATGTATTGACTGTACTGACTGTTTCCATTATCAGTAAAACTTTTGGCCAACATTAGGTTATTAGTAGTTAAGTTTTTGGGTAGCCAAAAGATATACTCAAATTTTCAACTCTGCAGGGAGTCAGCACCCCTAAACCCCATGTTATTCAAGAATCAACTGTACATATTTAATATCACCATATAGAAAATGAAAGGATGGACTATATTGAGATTCTTCCTAGATCTCAAGTTTTGACATTTAATTTTGTTTTTGTTTTCCCATAAGTTTTATTCAGCCAGGAAAAAGATGAGTTCTGCTCATTGGAATCTCCCAGTTGCTGCCCTACAAAAGAGAGTGGGGCAATGGTTCAAATTCACAGATTCTTGAAAAGCATAACTTTATGGGAGTTTGCTTTTAAAGGGATTATTCAGCATTTTCTTTCAGTTACTGATTTAATAAAGATTCTACAGTACCCATAGTAAATGTCCAAACAATCATTCCGAAGTTGGATAGGTGGTCCAATCTTAAGGGTCAACCTCCTACTGAAATTTCTGAGTTCTTTATAATAAAATAGAAAATGTGTGCTTTTGTTTAGATGATATTGTCAAAAATAGATAAAAACACAGCTTGAATTAATTAGGAGGTGAATGGAAATGTGGTAAAAGTCAACACGTTAGTGTTGTTGGAAGCAATTAGTTTTGAGTCAGCCAGACCTGGTTTCAAATTCTAGCTCTGTCTCTGTGTGAATCAGAAGCATATTGTTTGCAGTCCCTAAGTTTCATATTCCTTACTATAAATTGAGGATGATAAATTCTTAAATCATAGTGTTGCTGTGAAAACTGAATTTAATGTTATCTTCAACTAGCAGGTAATAAATGCCATATAAATTAATAAAGTAGATATTCTTTATAATTAATTATTTATAATTAATTATTGATTAAGGAACAAATGTCTTTAAAGAATAATTTTACATTGTAATATACTGGATAGTAACTTATTTACCCAGAAATCTCTCAACGGACTTCCTCATGGATTGATAATAACATGAATGTTACCGCATAAAAACTGGTTCCATTTTAAAGGTGTTAGGTTTGGCAAACTGGAAAAACTCAGCTTACCCAAACTATGATTCCACACTGTTTCCAAGCAGGGCATAGATAAATGGATAGTCCAAGGAAAAAGCTGTTTTAGCATAACAACAAAAACAGGTAAAGCAGAGGCAATAAAATAGAGCAAAACAAATAGATTTTATACATATAAAGTGAAAACCAAACTACTGTGGCAATTACAGCTTTCATATGATTTATGTCTTTAATTTGTCTAAATCAGTGACCCATGGAGTATTGGCATAAAAATTTCAAATTCAGCAAAAACCTAAATCACTAGAAAGAAACACTGAATTTTTATTAGTTATGCTTCTTTCATTGACTTCTTCCAAATAAAATGAATTCTTCCCTGAGTGAGGCAAAATGAAGTATTATATTTTACTAAGGTATTATTGATCTGCAATTCTTAGGATCCAATATGTCACAGAAATGCAGCAACAGAACTTACCCGTAAAACTGACAGTACAGAATCACTGTCCAAAGGCCTTTTGCCCCTTGTTTCAGTTGTTAAACACTAGGTATCAGTTAAGATTATTTAGTAGACACTAACAGAAATGGACTCTGGCTAACTTGGGTAAAATAAACAGACAAAAAAACCAAAAAGCTTCTTGGGAAGATAAGAATTTGCTCAAAAAATCAGGAGACTAGATAAGCATCCAGACTTCAGAAAGGACAGAAATCAGGACGATCTCCATGTAAAGGAAAGATGTATGGTTTCACAGAGGCAGCGATGCCAGTTACCTAGAAGGTATAAATAAATGACCAGTCATTTCAAGTTTTCACAGAGATGAAATAACTCCAGTGGATTCCAACCCTGAATTACTGCCCTCAAAATTCAAATACTTGGGGAAAATTATTTCACTGGCCTTCATTGGCCAGAGAAAGGAAAGTCACCTTGAAAGTTACACACAGTGTAACGATGAGGACGTGGTGTTCCCCACATCAAGGAACCCCACCAGCCTCCAGAAATGATCAAAGCCCTGTCAATTAAAACATTGCTTTCAGCCCTGTGATACCCATGTTGGGGTAAACTACAGAGCTGTGCGGTAATTAATCTGTGTTGTTTTAAGCCTGGTAATTTGTTATAGCAACAATAGAAAATTAATACAACTACTATTTTTTAGTATAAACATGTCTCAATTATTGCATGTGACATATGATATTTTAAAGTATGATAGATGCTATGTACCCTCTTATCCTAAAGTGAGAAGCTAAGTCACCAAAGCAGTACATGCTAAGAGATGGCAAAGATGGTTAGCTAGGTTTTGAGAATAACCATCTCTGGCAATTAAGGAGGGAGGAAGATATGAGGCCATGCATAGTGTGGTACATCCTTTTGTTTTTACACCTTCACTCATGGAGGAGGCGAGAGCTGTGTGTGCAACCGAAGCCCAACTCTATATGATACAAGGAAAACATTAGTCGAGATAGATGCATGTTCCTTTTGGTTTAGTCCTATGGCGTTAGAGCAAATAGGACAAGGATATAAAGACAGATTATTTTTTTCTTTCTTCTCCTTCTGCTCCTCCTCCTCCTCCTCCTCTTTCTCTTCCTCCTCCTTTTCTTCTTCTTCTTGGTGGAGTCTTGCTTTTTTGCCCAAACGGAGAAAAGTGGTGCACTCAGCCTCAAACTCCTGGACTCAAGTGATCTTCCCATCTCAGCCTCCCAAGTAGTTGAAACTAAAGACATATGCCACCATACCTTGTTATTTATTTTTTTTGGCAGAAATGCAGCCTCATAATTTTTCCTAGTTTGGTCTTAAACTCCTAAGCTCAAGTAATCCGCCCCCACCCGCTGCCTTGGCCTCCCAAAGTGCTGGGATTATATGCATGGACCACAGATATCTGGCCTCACATGCTTCTTGACTTTACATTCTAATAAGCCCATTGTAAGTTGAAACTATTCTAAGTTGAAAATGCATTTAATATTCCTAACCGACTAAACATCATAGCTGAGCCTAGCCTAAAATGTTCTCAGATCACTTATATTAGCCTAAGTTTAGACAAAATCATGTAGTGCAAAGCCTGTTTTATAATAATGTTGATTGTTTCATGTAATTTATTGAATATTGTACTACAAATGAAAAACAGAATGGTTTTATGGTTAAAGTATAGTTATACCATTATAAAGTCGAAAAATCATAGCCAGATCATAGTAAGTTGGGACCATCTGTGCTTATCTCCATGTTAAGGAAAGATGTATGATTTCACAGAGGCAGTGTGAAAACATTTCCACCCAGAGAACTTTCAGGGGACCACGTGACCTAGGAGAGGGGTGGAAATTAGGAATTCCAGGGATAGGATGGAGGGTAGGAAGCATAGCAGAGGTATTGCTAGTGTCGTAGGAGCTGTGGTCAGAAGCCCCCATGGGAGGGTGTCCTAGGAAACAATGAAGAGCCCTCATGTTAGGAATCTGCATTTGTATTCCTGCCACCCTCCAGAGGGCTCAACTCCTAAGCCATGACTTCTTGGATTACAGTATTCAGGCCTCAGAAACGGAGCTGGTGAAGAAGCCATGTGTATTAGGGTTCTCTAGAGGGACAGGACTAATAGGATAGATGTATATGTGGAAAGGAGTTTATTAGGAGAATTAACTCACATAATCACAAGGTGAAGTCCCACCACAGGCCATCTACAAGTTGAGGAGCAAGGAAGTTGGTCCAAGTCCCAAAACCTCAAAAGTAGGGAAGCCAACAGTGTAGCCTTCAGTCTGTGGCTGACGGCCCAAAAGCCTTTGACAAACCACTGGTGTATGTCCAAAAGTACAAAAGCCGAAGAACTTGGAGTTCGATGTTGGAGGGCAGGAAGCATCCAATACAGGAGAAAGATGGAGGGCAGAAGACTCAGCCAGTCTAGCCTTTCTGCTTTCCTCAGCCTGTTTTCATTCTAGCCATGCTGGCAGCTGATTAGATGGTGTCCACTCAGACTGAGGGAGGGTCTGCCTCTTCTAGTCCACTGACTCAAATGTTAATTTCCTTTGGCAACACCGTCACAGACACACCCAGGAGCAGTACTTTGCATCCTGCAATCCAATTAAGTTGACACTCAATATTAACCATCACAGTGTGGGAGGATGGGATAGAGGAAAAAGAGAAGCAACCACGCCTCCTGCACTCACTGAAAACTTTGCTTCTTGAGGTGGATTTGAACTAGGCAAGGAGAACAATTTAAAATTTAAAGTTGTAATATACTTTGAAGTGGACTTTGTAGTTACTGAAATGAGATTGTTCTTGTGACTCGAAGGGGACTAAAGAAGCTTTGGGTCTTATCTAACTTTTCATGTAAGAACAAAAAACAGATTAATACAAAGTACAGGATAGAGGATACAGGGGGAGGAAGCATATCAACCTTTTTCATGGTGTATCCTGTTGAGTCCAGCATTTCTCATGTATTAGCTACAAAAACAACAGTTATTTGTAGACTCAAGGAAACAGATCAATAAGTAGAAATATCAAGTAAGAGAATCAACATTGAAAATTTAATTATTGACACAGAAGGAAGACTATACATAA
The DNA here is from genome assembly GCF_030222135.1 of Aotus nancymaae. Taxonomy (NCBI): domain Eukaryota; kingdom Metazoa; phylum Chordata; class Mammalia; order Primates; family Aotidae; genus Aotus; species Aotus nancymaae. The sequence continues at coordinate 2,004,121 of NW_026988460.1, forward strand.
TTACAGTGAATCCAGATGAGATTAAAACAGTAAGAATGCTAATGGGTAAATTAGACTAAAACAACCAGCATAATAATAAGTGTTGTCTCTAAGGTGGATATTTCTCCCAAAGAAAAATAATAAAATTTTAAAAAGTGCGTTTGAAGATATAGCACAAAATACCTTCCCCAAAATGAAGAGAAAATCACATTGGCAGGTCAATGAGCACACACTGATTCAGCATCTCCCATCCTTCAGGTTTCTAGGCAGAAAAACCAAATTATGTACCTGGGGAAGAGGAAATCTGGCTGGCCTCAGACCTTTCCATATTGACGTCCAAGGCCAGAAAACAGAAAGCACTGTCTGCAGTGCTTGAAGGAGAGAGAACATCATCCAATGAAGGTTACCCAACAAAGTTGTTTTAATTTCTAATGGTTACAGAGCAACGTTGTCAAACATGAAAGAAATCAGGAAATAAGGGGGGAAACACTCCTGAAAACCAAAGCCAGCAAATGGAGAGGCCAATCAGAGTAAGAATTGAGGAATGACACAGCCAGGAATCATAAACAGTCTGATGGGGAGCACTGACTGTGTTTAAATATAAATATGATATTTTGGCAGGTGTAGGAAAGTAGCTCAGTCAACAGCCATCCTAACCTCCATTTATAGTGAAAGGTCGTGAAAGCAAACCTTTCATTTCCCAGTATCTCTTAATTTAGATTGTGCCAACCAGATACTCTCTAGACAAAGGTTATGAATGCAGAAATAAAGTGCAGGCATGCTGTTTGACTTCTGCGTTCTCTGCTGCAGGCATCCGAGGGGAAGCCTTGAGTTTTCTGCTGACGTGCTCCAATCATGAATAGTGGTATCAAGTTAAGGTGAAGGGTATTCAATTCTCTTTTCTGCCAAAGTGGACCTAAGAAGCAGGGCATAGTTCTGAAACCCATAGTTGAATGGCAATGGTTTTCTGATGCCTGTGTTAGTCCCTAGAATTGAACATTCCATTGTTGTTTGCCAAGGTGTGGACCTTTTTGATGGTGACAGAGGTAGTAACTGTCATTTTGGATCCATTCTTTCGTATTTGAAAATGAAGTTTCTCAACCTAAATATTGTTGATATTTTGGGTCAAATAATTCCGTTGTGAGGGCTATCTGGTACAGAGTAGGATGTTGATCATTACCTGTCAGATGTCTGTAGCACCTGTCCTCCCCCTCAGTTGTGACAATCAAAAATGTCTTCAGCCATTACTCGATGCTCCCTAGGGGCCAGATGCCTCCTGTTGAGAAACTCTGGTCTGTGATCGGACAGCTTGCTTCTACAACTCCTCCAATCCTCCTGTTTGGTTTTGTGTTGTTTAGGATTTGAAAAAAGAGAGGTTTGAAAGAGTTTCACAGAGAAAGAATTTGGAACAAGGATCATAGAGTGGCTTTCTGTCCCTGGAACGGTAGAGTTTTGTTTAGGGAGACTGACTCTCTATCTGAGTATGTAGCAAGAGCAGTGGCTGGACTTACTGATGCCCCAAATCTTTGCTCAGTGATTCTTTGAGGAGTCTCTTCCATCTCCTCTGATATCGTGGTGCAGGACTTGAACTATTAGAAAACCATGCAGCAGAAGTATATTCTAGGGAGAATTACTCTGGCTCACTCTGATGTCCTGTACATTATTTGATGATGATGATGATGATGATGATGTCGATGATGACAACAAGGATGATGAGTGGTAGTGCAGTAGTCTGCACTTATCCTTGGGGGTTTTTCCCAGGACCCTCAGTGGATGCCTATCACAGAAAGTACTAAATTCTAGATATACGCTGTTTTTTTCCTGCACATACATAATTGTGGTAAAGTTTAGTTTGTGAATTAAACACAATAAGATATTAAGAACAATAAGAAAATATAACAATTATAATAATATGTTGTACTAAAAGTTATGTGAATGTGGTCTCTTTCTCTCAAACTTATCTTATTGTACTGTACTTGCCTATTTTTGGGCCATGGTTGACCCTGGGTAACTGAAACCACATAAAGCAAAAGCTCGGATGAAGAAGGACCATTGTAGGAGTAGTTTTGCCCTGATAGGTACAGTCTTTCTCCTATCTTTTAATAAATTATAAAATGACTTTCTTATTCCACATCCCTTTCTTCTTTCCTTTATTGAATTTTGGGTGGACTTTTTATAGCATCCCTTTTGAATTATAAATTATATGTCCATCTAGAAAAATCAGAAAAAATATAAAGAATACAACAAAAATTACCTATAATCCTACTGGCCATGGATATTTATTGTTTACATTTTGCTGCATTTCCTTGAAATATTTTTCCTTATGTATCTCTATATAAATGCATGTAAATGTTTGTAATTATATACTTTTTAAAAACAAAACTGCCATGATAAATATACACATAGTTTGCATCCTGCTTATTCACATAAAGGCATTTCATGTAATATTCCACATAACATTGTAATGGAAAAATATGAATTTTCTTTCCACTATTCCCTACATGTGTGCTTTTTAGAGCCCATCTTCTTTCCCTTGTCTTGTGCCATTCATTTATTCAACAGATATTTGTTGAGTCCTTCCAATAGAGCAAATTCTGGCTTAGACACTGAAGATACCAAGCTCAGCAAGAAATGGTTTCTGCCCTTGAGGAGCCCTTTCAATTGGAGACACATGAGGAAACAGATCACTACAATGCCATTCTCTTTGCTGCCATTCCACCAGTCGCTTCCTTGCCATTATTTAAAAATAGGAATTAAGCTCCTGATTGCAGAAAAGACTGATTCAGGCAGGAAGCTAAAAATCTCAGGCAGACATGCCGATACAGAGGCACATCTCTAGGTCAGTGAGCTCTTCATATCCATTGGAGGTTAAGGACAAGTGGATCTTAGCAGAAGAAAGCAAGGGTCAGTATCTAATTGGGATGAGAGCTAGAAAAGTGATCACAGACACAGCACAGTTACTTGCTCAGCCAGACCCTAGATAGGGTTGGAAGCAAAAAAAGTTGTAAGAGAGGACTGACTAGTGGCACCAGCTGGTGAAACATATTTTCTGCAGAATGTTACCTGTTGCTTTAGATTTCAATATCTGCAACATTTCTTAAAAATAGCATTGTAGCAGAAACCATTTGCATCAATCCTCTGCTTCCAAGAAGCCATATATCTCTTTCAGTCATCATGAACAGAAATGCTTGACTTGTACTCATCAGATCTGTGGAAAGAGTGCTGAGGGTCAGAAACCCTGAAAGTCAAGAAGCATGTTGAAATCTTACTGCAGTTCTCTCTATCCAGGGCTTAAATTGGCTAAACAACAGTGCAGCTCTTGCTGCCATGCAGTCATGACAGTTTTTTTGTTCAAAGATACTTTATAAAGTGTCCTTGACCCATCTAATACCTGTGAAGAAGAGCCATATATATATAGGGGTGTGTGTGTGTGTGTGTGTGTGTATGTATATACATGTACATGTTTATACTACATATATACATTTATACTACATGTATGTATAGATACTTATGAACACATACATACATATACATGCATATGTGTGTAGATATACATGTATGTATACATGTATATGCATATATATGCATGTAAATATACGTAGTATAAATTTAGGCAGTACAAGTACAGTTTTGTTACATGGATATATTACATAGTAGTGAAGTCTGAGCTTTTATTGTAACCATCACACAAATAGTGTACATTGTACTGATTAAGTGATTTCTCATCCCCCATCCCTCTCCCATCCTCCTACTTTCAGAATCTCCAATGATTATTATTCCACACTCTCATTGTGTACACTTCATTTAGCTCCCACCTATAAGTGAGAACATATAATATTTGACTTTCTGATTCTGAGTTGTTTCACTTAAGATAATGGCCTCCAGTTCTACCCATGTTGCTGCAAGAACCACATATTCTTTACATGGGTCGATTACTTGGGGAGAGGTACTAGATCCAGGTTAAGTGCCACCTCATGCCTGCTCAGTCTGCCTGCACCCTCTCACTTGGGCCTCAGTTACCTGCTCAGTGTCCTATTGGAATGGCCCAGGGAAGGGCTCCTGTTCTCATGGTTCTAAAGTTCCTGTGGACATTTCCTTCCCAAAGGACAAAAGCCTAGGCTTGGTTGCACTCGCTGTGGCATGGTCCATAGCAGTTCCAGCCCCTGGATCTGACCTACAATGCTCTGGCTTTCCCAGAGCTGCCCAGAAGGGCCTTGTACCACAACATAAAAGTACAAGGAAGATAATAGCCAACGGGGAGAACTTTGATCAGTAAGTGATAAGAAAGGGGAAGGAGCCACAGATAGTGTTACTACCATTCCCCTTGATGGACTGTTCTTCAACATGGCTATCCCGTATGGCTTCTGAGTGACTGAGTGATGGTGTGGTGTTCTGCTGGGAAGCTGAGGTCAGCTTGCTAATATACCACCCTGCCTTGGTTTCTGTTCTTTCCCTGATTCATGTCCCCATTTCTGTTACTCTTGCTACCCCAGGATTAAACCCCCTTAATAAAGTGTGAACACAGTTTTTTCAAAGTGTATCCAAAGTGTGTCAATCAGGGTTGAATAGTTATAGCTAACTCTTAATTTTGAATTGTAATTAATTTCAAAAAATGTAAATAAGAACTTTATAGGCTGTTATGGTCAATTCGGGCTGTTATAACAAATTACCATATACTGGGTATGGCATATAAATGGGAGTGATCTATTTCTCATAGTTATAGAGGCTGAAAGTCTGAGACCAGGGGGCTAGCATGGTCAGGTTCCTGTGAGGGATTTCCTCTTAATTTTGTCCTCACCTGGCCTTCCATGATTTATGCACAAAAGAGATCAAGAGAGATCCTGTGCCTCTTTCTTTTCTTATAAGGACATTGATTCCATCATGGGGCTCCACCCTCAGGATCTTGTCTAAACCTAAATACCTCCTGAAGATCCCACCTCCTAATACCATTACATTGAGGATTAGGGCTTCAACATAGGAATTTGGGAAGTGGGATGTCACACGAACATTCAGTCCATAGCACAGGCCATCTCCCTGAACATTTTTGCAAAAACAATAGATTTCATCTTACAGTGTCACTACTAGAACAGTCAATGACAGCAGTTTGCCTATAAGGTCATAGTGTCAGTGGGGTGGGAAGAACTGGAATTGAAGACATTCATCTATCGTTGGAGTCTTTTAGAAGAGTGTGCTACACGGTGCTAGCTTTAGGTTAGTGGGTGTTGTTTTTTTGCGGTATCATAAAGGTTTATGATGAGAGAGCTCGATACACCAAAACATAAATTCTCTGATGGAAGTGGGTTTTGTGCATTCTCAATCCTTAACAAATGTCTCTGCCAAATGTGTCACTGAAAAAAAATGAAAAGACCAATACATCATCCTGGGCATACCAATCTTCCAAACAGTTGACTGGGTATTTCTATCAAGGTACAACATATACCTATTCAACAAAATTTTCCAAAATGGAAAATGGCACCAAGAGGGGAAACCCCTCAGGTATAAACTCATCACATATGCTCAATACTCAGTGGGATGTTTTCAAGTTAAAATAAGGCCCCTAAGACAGAAACTAACATTTCACTAGATGAAGTAAATTGAGGATATTAGCTGCTGAGAAATTTTTGCAGGACTTTCTGAGGTATGTAATATCAGTACAACCATATTGCCGTATTTTCATTTCTTTTGAAAAACTTAAATGCCTTTCAGATACAGTAAGTTAAATCTTTAATTCTCATCCCCCGTGGCCTTAGGAGCAAACTAGAACTTTTACATCCAGTCCACTGCTCTTTCTGTTTGGGGCAGAATTTTTAACACTAATAAAATATTTTCTTATTCTCTGATTCAGTCCTAGTCCCAGGATTACTTTGCTGTAACTTTTCTTTGGCAGCTCATTTCCTTCAAGGAGTTGTTTGTTATAAAAACCAATGGGAAATGAATAATATATAAATTTTTAAGACTACCCCTTTTCAGCTACCTTATTATGGCCCACTGTGTTTTTAGGAGCATATGTGTTAGTGGAGTATTTGCAGTATTCATGACTTGAACTTATAATTTATGAGCTCTTAAAGGTACACTAATCATCCGCATACTAATTATTAATATTGTGCTCTGAGGATTTTTCTCTCCAGCTCTTATTGCAGGCAGAAAGAATGTTCTTAAAAGTAATATTCAGCAACTTCCAAGACAAGCATGGCTAGGTCAGGCTGGAACATGGGCCTCTGGCATTGATGTGTGGATAGTAAAGTCATAAGAAATTATTTGTTACATAAAATGCCAAACTTGCCAATTTTTTAATGTTAATGGCCTTATGGTGAAGAGGAAAGGTTTATACTCTCCACCTAGAGATTTCAGAATTTTGTGATCTTGACATGGGAATGGTTTCATTATCTTATAGGTCACTTTTAGTTCTCTTTTAATTATAGGTGTTTATAAACTTTTATAAATTTAAAATCACAACTTCCTGGAATATTGTCTATAATAATTGAGTCAAAATGACTGAATTTGATATGCTGGATTTACTGATTTTACGGGAGGAAAGATTTCTCTGTTGGTTCTAGGGGAGAAAACAGAACCAAAATAAATTTTAAGCAGATTACATGGATTTGTCTAAGCTAATCCAGAATGTTCAGCTGCATTCACAGGAAATCCTAATTTACTCAAAAACTTGAAAATATCATCTTTAGCAAATTAGAAAGAGTTGCTCAGGGCCTAGCTTTTCCTGAGATTTTGCCTAAATGTCCATAAAGGTTTTAGTTCATTATTTAATTTTTATTTATTGTATGTGAAATTTCTTTTTAAAATGTTCAACTAAAAATATACATCATATTTGGATAATATTCCTTAGGGGTAATTTCCATTAATTTGTTGCATACTGATTTTAATATTTTAGACAGCTAGTCTTAAAGTTCTCATTTTAGAATATGGTTAAAACTTGCTCAAATTATTCATGGGTTGTTATTATATAGTTAAATACATGTTATGTGTATGTAATTTATATGGATGATACTGCTAAATCTAGTAGTAATCATTATCTACACATGTTTTTAATATGAAAAAGCTATATGCTTTTCTTATCTGAAGTTACTTGTGATTTCAGGAGATTTAAGGAAATGCACTTCCTTATCAAAATTGAGTATAGGGAATAAATAGAAATCTTGTGACTATGCATAATGTTCAAATTAGAATTTTCATTAACCTCTTTGAGAAACACATTTTCAGCAATGATTAAGTTGTAACCTAATAAAAATGCTAAACACAGTTTAGTAATTATAGAAGCTAACTTTCTAACTTCCTACTAGCACAAATAAATGGAACATAGGTTTAAAAATCACTCATATTACTATTATCAAAGACAATTTTATCTTTTGGTATATTTATTTCTAGTCTTTTATCTAGACATAGCCTGTTTGTGTTTTTAATACTGCAATATTAAAATATATCATGAAGTTCTATTTTACATGATACCTATGCTGTAAATATTTTTTATGTAATTTCAAAGTCTTCATTTACATGATAAAATGACTATAGAGTGTTATAAGGGTAGACACACAGTATTGGTGACATGAAGATGTCAGGCAATTCCTTCTTCAGACAACATTGCAAAAAGATTCATATCTAGAATTTGCCACCTGTATATCTTCTCCAGTGAAACATTTCTTCATATCTTTTGCCTACTTTCTAATTGTTTTTTAAGGTTGTTTTAAGAGTCTCTTATATATACCAGCTATGAGTCCATCAGGGAAATTCAAATTAAAACCACAATGAAATATCACTACACACATATCAGAATGGCTAAAATAAAGAATAGTGACAATGCCAAATGCTGGCAAGAATTTGGAGACAATAATCACTTATGCTAGGGACAATGAGAAATTATACAGTCACTCTGGGAAATAGTTTCTTTCAAAATGAAACATGCAATTACCATATAACCAAGCAACTGCACTCTCAGGCAGTTCACAAAAAATCCTGTACACAAATGTTCATAGCAGCTATCCATAATAGCTTAAAACTGGAAACATCCCAGATAACCTTTAGCAGGTGAATGGTAAACAAACTGTAGTGTATTTATTCCATGGAATACAACTCAACAATAAGAACAAAATAACACTTGATAGATGTCATAACTTGGATGAATCTCTGAAGAAGTATGCTAAGTGAAAAAGGCCACTGTCAGAAGGTTATGTAATGTAGAGTTCCATTTATACAACATTTGGAGATTACAAAATTGGAGAAATGGAATGCAGATTAGTGTTTTCTAGGGGTGAAGAGGGATTGGGGTGGAAGAGAAATGAATGTGGTCATAAAAGGGATCCTTGGGGTGAAGGAAGTGTTAAGTAGCTTGATTATGGTGGTAAATACATGAATCTACCCACATGATAACATTTTATAGAACTATATACACAAACACACACACACACACATGAATACATGTATATCAGGGAAATATAAATAAGATCAGTGTATATCAGTCAGTGTTAGTATCTTGGTTGTGATATTGTACTGTAGGTTTTCAAAATGTTACCATTGAAATAAACTAAACAAAGCGTATGCAGGATCTCTATTGTTCCTTACCAATTCATAATGGTTTAAATTATATTAATAACAAATATTAAAAAAATTGGACTACTATGTCTGGCATAACTGGCAAAAATTATATATTTATGGCTTTGGTACATGATTTCCCCCAGTGAACTACCCCAACCATTCATACCAGTTTGCAGTAGATGATAGCACCAAAAGCACAGGAATATTTGACCTTTAAAAAGGAATTCTGGAAATGAGGGATGCAAAAGTATTGAAGTCCAAAGTCTGAGTATAAACTTTCCCCAAATCCCTGGCTGACCCCAGAACTACAAATACCATCTGCTACACATAATTGGGGAAACTATTTTCATAGTTTGAATCTAGACCAATCAAATTGCCTACTCAAATAAAAATAATAAAACAAGCAAACCAATAATCCTCAGATGCCTCAGAGTCACTACAAGGCATAATCTACAACATTTAATTTAAAACAAGAAATTACTAGATAGGCAAAGAAACAGGAAGGTGCTTCTTTGCCTGAGTTTGAGTGACAGTCAATGGAAACTGACATTGAGTGGGCCTTGATGATGTATTGAGCAGATAAAGATTTCAAAGAGGCAATTTTATATTTATTCAGATATTTAAAAGAGACTATAATATTTATAAGTAAACAGATAGGAAATTGTGACAGAGAATTGTAAACAGTAAGAAAAAAATGGAAATTCTACAACTATAAAGTACAATACTAAAAATGAAAACTTCACTATATAGGCTCAAAAACAGATTTGAAATGACAGAATAAAGAATCAGTGAAATTGGCCAGGAACAGTAGTTTATATCTGTAATCCTAGCACTTTGGGAGGCTAAGACAGGAAGATTGCTTGACCTCAAGAATTTGAGCCCAGCCTGGGCCCACAGAGGGAGACCATGTCTCTACAAAAAATAAATAATTAGCTGGGCTTGGTGGCACACACTTCTGGTTCCAGATTCTTGGGAGACTGAAGAGGGAGGATCACTTAAGCCCAAGAGGTTGAGGTTACAGTGAGCCATGATTGTGCCACTGCACTGCAGCCTGGGTGACAAAAGGAGACCCTGTCTTTTTTTTTTTTTTTTTTTTTTTTTTTTGAGACGGAGTTTCACTCTTGTTACCCAGGCTGGAGTGCAATGGCGCGATCTCGGCTCACCGTAACCTCCGCCTCCTGGGTTCAGGCAATTCTCCTGCCTCAGCCTCCTGAGTAGCTGGGATTACACGCGCCACCATGCCCAGCTAATTTTTGTATTTTTAGTAGAGACGGGGTTTCACCATGTTGACCAGGATGGTCTCGATCTCTTGACCTCGTGATCCACCTGCCTTGGCCTCCCAAAGTGCTAGGATTACAGGTGTGAGCCACCGCGCCCAGCCTGACCCTGTCTTTAAAAAGAGGAAGAAGAAATTAAAGTTCAATCAGTAGAAATTACCAAATTTGAGTAACATGGATAAAACAAAAAAACATTTAGCAAAAATGAATAAAACCCCAGAAAAAGGTAGAACAACCTCAAACAGTTCAACATGTGTGTGAATGGGGTCCCAGAAGATGAAGAAGGAGAGAAGGGGACAAAAAATATTTGGGGAAAGAATGGCCCAAATCCTCTTAAATTTGCTAAAGGAAACCCACTAACTTAGTGATTCAGGAAGTTCAATGAAGCCCAAATAATATGAACACACACATGCACAACCAGCAGTCCAATCTCAGTACACTATAGCATGACACCTAAAAAGAAAACAAAAAACCTCAGAAAATCTTAAAAGTGGCAAGAGAAAAACAGCACATTATTTACAGAAAGTAGCAAGAGAAAAAAAACAATATGATTAATTGCTGATTTATCACCAGAAATAATGCAGACCAGAAGGCATTGGACTCACGTATTCAACATACTGAGTAATTAAAAAAAAACAAAAACAAAACACTGGCAGCCAAGAAGTCTATAACTAGTAAAACTATTCTACAAATATAAAAATAAAATAGAAGTTTTTAGGCAAAACCTAGAAAATCCATAGCTAGCAGACTAACAGTACAAGAAACACTAAAGGAACTTTGAGTGCAAGGAAAATGACTCCAGATGGTAATGTAGATATGCAGAAAGAAATATGCAGCATTGAAACAAACGTAGTGAAGTATAAAAGATTGCAAATATTTTGTTCTTTCTTTTAAATGTTTTTGAAAAGACAGAGTTTATAACGTACATTGGTGACAACAGCAGCATGAAAGATGGAGAATAAATGGAACTGCACTGTTTTAAGATTCTGATATCTTAATAAAAATAAGAATTTAAGGCCACACATGGCGGCTTACGCCTGTAATCCTAGCATGTTGGGAGGCCAAGGCAAGCTGATTGCTTGAGCCCAGGAGTTAAAGACGAGCCTGGGCAACATAGCAAGACCCTGTGTCTACTAAAATAAAAATAAAAAATCATCTAGGTGTGGTGATGTGTACCTGTAGTCCAGGTTTTCAGGAGGCTGAGGTGGGCAGATTATTTGAGCCTGAAGAGATGAGGCTGCAGTGAGGAGTGATTGTGTCACTGTACTCCAGCCTTAGTGACAGAGTGACTACCTGTCTCTATAATAATAATAATTCAATACTAAATCTAAGAAGATTATCATGAGTTAACAAAGCATGTTGTTACCCCTAAGCAACTACTAAAAAAAAAAAAATGCAAAGAAGTATAGTTAAAAGCTAACAGAGGCTCAAATGACATTCTAAAGTATTTATGGAAAACTAAAGAATCTAGGAAAGGAGGAAAAGAGGAATAAAAAAGGGATGAGACAAAAAATACACCACAATGGCTGACTAAAATCCTGTTGTATAATAATCACATTAAATATATGGGTTAAATATTTTAAATGAAAGGCAAATAGTGTTGGACTAGATTTTTAAGAACCAAGATTCTGTCTATAAACGTTATTCTTTAAATACAGACACAAATAAACTCTAAGTTAAGGATAGAAAATGATACATGCTATTGAAATAGTATGCTAAAGAAGAGGGATGGGAAGGAAGGATGTGGTGAGAGAATAATTTGAAGAGTGCATAAGTGTGAAAGAGTCATTTGCCCAAAAGGCATGGTCTGAAGGTAGAACCAACTATGCCTGGCAGTCTTTAACCTCAGGATGCTGTTGGAGTATCCCTAAGTCCTGCTGACACTTCTTCTCTTTTCATGCTTTGAGGGTCAAGAAAACTCTTACACCATCAACAGCATCCTCATGGAGATCATTCCGAACTTGGTGCAAAGAGAGTAGAATCTGACCCTGCAGTGCATCCCAGACGCCTGCACTACCTTGTACATCAAGTCTTAGCACCTGGTGCTTTTCTAGAAGGATGGCATGACCTTTTAGCTTCTCCCTAGGAAACATAGAAGTATTTTTCATTTCTTAGGCTTGTGTTTATGACTCAGGGAAATAGAAATATAATGTGGTTCAGAACAACAAAGAGGAAAACAACTCCAGAGTATCAAGTGTTAACGAGAGGAATGCTTAGTCCCAGAGCAATGCAGGACAAGAAGGAGGTGATAGAAGGCAAAGTCTTGATGGTGAATTATTCTGTTCCAGAGGAAAAGGCCCAACATACTTTACAATTGAAAAACTTGAACTAGAAACAAAAAGAGTCAAGCAAGAAAGAGAGACTTCTCAGAACCAGATGTTGTGATGCTGGAATTCCCCAACTGAGAAGCAAGACCATGCTTAAAATTCCCATGTTAAGCTGTGATCATTGCTGGGATCTGGGTGGAGACCTTGGAATCTACCAGAAGTCACCTGGCCACTATGAGGGGTCAGAGTCCTGCTCTCCTTTTCACCATTTGTGTGTGTGTGTGTGTGTGTGTGTGTGTGTGTGTGTGGTTTCCTCATTTGGTAAGAGGAGAATGAGCCCAAAATTGGAAAGGGACTGGGGCTTTCTGGATGAACTTCTGTTCTCAGGACTTAATACCTGTTATTAATCACATTAACAATTTATATCAGTATTTTAAAAATTATTTTGACTGTGAAATATTACATATATATCTTAAACAAAAGTTTTATAAATAATACTTGCCTTTAATGTACATAATACATTTTGATATTTTCTATTCTATTTTACTGTAGTTTTTTAAAACACTGGCTGTGACAGTAAATTGATTCACTGTGTGACCTGCAGTATGGAAACCCAATGAGGGTCAGACACCAAGAAGCAGGGTCTGGAGGAGATTCTGAGGGAGGCAGGCTAGGTCTGCAGCCTTTGCATTTGATGAGAAACTCTCCACTTTTCTACCTTCCCCAGCCCCCATCATCCAAAATGTTGCACAAACAAGAAGCAAATGAGGTGGGCTGAGAAATGCTGTCAGGAGAGAAAGAGGCTAAAACAGAGGGAAGCCTGAGGGAGTATCCAGGACAAACAGGTACCCACAGCTCCCAGTGATCTGTGGGGGTGGGCTAGAACTGGGGAAGCTATAAGGTTAGGGGAAGGCACACTCTGTCATAGATAGCTGCAAATATTCTCAAAGTAGGAACCCTAATTTGTCATAAATGACCTGCTTATTTTGACACCTGTTTTCACCCCTGCCCATTGTCTATGCGTATAAAATATACATCCTATTTTAGTGATTATAATTCATGTTTTTGATAAAATTTTCAGAAAATATGCTATAATATAAAGTATAAAATGACAATCACTCATGGTACCACTATTGAGAGGAAACCTTTATATGGCCTGGACTTTTTTAACCTATGCACTCACACACACACAAACACACACACACAGAGTTTTTGTTTCTCTTTATTTGTACAAAAAATGGGGACATAGCAAACTTATTATTTTATAACTTTCAAAGACACTTAATATATTATAGACTTTTGTCTAGATCAAAAAATATGGATGTACCTCATTTTAGTGGCAACTTGGAATTCTATTTTAGGGATGTGCCATAATTTATTTACCCCATTTTTAAATGAATATTTACGTATTTTCCCAGTTGTTTGCTATTAAAACAATCCTGCAATGCCCATGTCTATATTTATATCTTGTGTACTTGTGCAAGTATTTTATTATTATTTGTGGAGTTAATTCTTAGTATTGAAGTTGTTGATATAAATGTTTTGTTACATTTTTAATATTTATAGATATTGCCAAAGTACTCCTCCAGATGGTTTAATACTGCCATCAAAAGTGATGAGTGTTTATTTTCCCAAATCTTTACCAATACATACTATTATCAATGTTTTATTATTTTCCCCAATCTAATTAAGGCACAAGGATACATCATTAGTATCCTGATTTGTATTTTTTTTCTAGGTTTTAGTGAGGTTATGTATGTTTCTTACATTTACTGATCTATGACATTTTCCCCTATAAACTGTTCATAAACACTGCCCATTTTTACTATTTTATTAGTTTGAGCCCTTTGTGAATTAAAGAAATGAACTCTTTGTCAGAGATACAATGAAAAAAAATAGACTGGATATATGAATATCATATAAATTACATGTTAAGATAAAAAGTATTGGTTGAAAGATCTGATGTATACCATGGAGATTATAGTTAATTATAATGTGTTATATTCAGGATCTTTGCTGAATGAGAAGATTATAGCTATTCTTGCTATAGAAAGGAAAAATGGGTAACTATGTGATGATGGATATGTTACTTTGTTTCTCTATAGTAAGCATTTAACTGTGTGTGTGTGTGTGTGTGTGTGTGTGTGTATGCATTTTATAAAATCAGGTTGTATATTTTAAATATATACAAGAACATTTATTTAAAAAGAAAATAATATTTTTTCAATCTGTGAAAAAAAGATAAAGTAGTATTAGTAGACAAAGAGGGATATTTGATTAAAAAAAGAAAGAGCGGTGCAACAGGAATAATCGTTCCATAAAACCATTATAGAAGTCTATGTACCCATTAACAGAGCTCCACAATGCCTGAAGCAAAAACTGTTACAATGGAAAAGATGATAGACAATTTAACAATTATTAGCAAGTATAGTTAGAAGTTTCAAAACTCCTTTCTCAGCAATTAGAACAAATAGGTAAAAAATCAGTGAGGATCTAAAAAATAAATTCAATAGGCTGATTGTGGTGGTGCACACCTATAATCCTGGCACTTTGGGAGGCTGAGGTGGGTGGATCACCTGAGGTCAGAAGTTTGAGACCAGCCTGGCTGACGTGACAAAACCCCATCTCTACTAAAAATGCAAAAATTAGCTGAGCGTGGTGGCACATGCCTGTAATCCCAGCTACCAGGGAGGCTGAGGCAGGAGAATTGCTTGAGCCTGGGAGGTAGAGGTTGCAGTGAGCTGAGATGGAGCCACTGCACCCAGCCTGGGTGGCAGAGACTCCATATTAAAAAAAAAAAGTTTAAATAACAATATGAACCAACATGAAGAAATTGACATTTATAAAATAATTTATGCCTAAACAGGAGAATATACCTTGTTTTCACAAACACATGGAGCATTCCAAGACATACCAAATGCAGGGTCAAAAAACAAACGTTAACAAATACAAAAATATTTACATCATACAGTGTTTTATCTATAATAGAATTAAATTATAAATCAATAACTGAAAATTATCTGGGAAATCACCCAAGTATTTGGACAATAAAAAAATACATTTATAAATAACCCATGCTCAAGAAGTTAAAATTTTTACTTCTGGGTGTATACCCCCCAAAAAATCAAAACAGTAGCATAAAGAGATATTTTTATACTCACATTTATAGCTGCATTATTCACAATAGCTAAAAGGTGGCATTCATCCAAATGCCATTGACTGATGGATAAACAACATGTGGTACATATATACAATGGAGTATGATTTCAGCCTTAAAATTAAGGAAATTCAGACACATGCTACAACATGGGTAAACTGAAAACAATATGCTAAGTATAATAAGCCAGACCGAAAAGGACAAATATATGATTTCATTTATGTGAAGTACCTAGAATTGTCAAATTTATAGAGATAGAAAATAGAAAGGTAGTTTCCAGGGGTTGAGGAGAGGGAATGAGGAATTATTGCTCAATGGGTAAAGTGTTCATTTGGAAAGATGACAGAGTTGTTTTAGAGATGGATAGTGGTGACTGCTGCACAACAGTGTGAATGTACTTAGTGCCACTAAACTGTACACTTACAAAGATTAAAGTGGTAAATTTTGTGTATACTTTATCATCATATAAATTATTTAAAAACTAGAAAATATTTTAATGGCAAAAAAATAAAAGCATATTACATTTTGAGGATTGTGGCTAATCAGTGTTCAGCAGCACTTTTATAGATTTAAATGCTTGTGTTTAAAAGACGAAACCTCTCAATTCAAGATCTAAACTTGCGCCAGAGAGCTAGCAAAAACCAGCAAACTAATTAAGTAGAAGATATGAGTTAATAAAAATGAATATAAAACAATAAAAGGCAACTTGATGAACAACTTTATGCCAATAAATTTGACATTTTAGACGAAATGGACAAATATCTTGAAAAACAGCTCACCAAAACAGCCTCAAGAAGAAATAGAGCACGTAGATAACCCTATATCCATTAAAGACATTAAATTTGTAATTTAAAAATGTTCCGAGAAAGAAAATGATAGGACATGGTGGCCTCACTAGTGAAGTCTATCAAATATTTAATGAAGAAAGTATAGTCTATCAAACATTTTCTAAGAAAGTATTTTCTTACAAAAACTATTTCAGAAAATAGAAGAGGGTTCACTTCCCAACACATTTTTTGAGGCCAGAATTACGTTGATACCAAAACCAGATTAAGATATTCCCAAAATTGAAAACTATAGACCAACATCTCTCATACGTATAGATGTAAGCATTCCTAATATTAGCAAATCAAATTCAAAATTATATAAAAAGAATAGCTCATCACATACAAAAGGGTTTAATCTCAAGAATTAATTTGCTTAATATTCAAATATTACTCAATGCAATTCATCATATTAATGGAATAAAGAAAGATCATTTGACCACCTTGATAGCATTAGAAAAAATTATTAAAAATTAACACCCATTCATGATAAAAACTTCAGGACACCAGCATTTAAAAATACCTTCTCAGCTTGATAAAGGCTTCTATAAAAAATTCACAGTAAACATCATACTTAGTAAAAGACTAAATTTGTTTTACCAAAAATATGGGATAATGAAGAATGTCTGCTTTCATTAGATATGAGAATCTAATGCCACCATAGATCTGACAGGAGTTCAGTGTTGACTTCAGTTCAATATTGTTATGGAGATCCAAATCAGTCCAATAAGGCAAGAAAAAAAGGAAATTGTACAAAAAGGAGGAAAACTATCTATTTGCAGACGACATTGTCATATATGTAGAAAATCCTATGGAATATATTTAAAAAGCTATTTGTGCCTTCACAAGGCATGAGGTCACTATACAAAAAAGGACTGAATTTCTAAGATACGTAATGAACAATTGGAAAATGAAATTAAAAGTACAATTGCACTGACAATGGAACCTGAAATAAGTATAGCCCTTAGAAATAAATTTAACAAAGATATGTGAGACCTGTATATTAATTATTACAAAACAGTGCTGAGATAAATTAAAGAAGACCTAAATAAATGGAGAAAGATGCCACGTTCACAGATCTGTAGACTCTATGTTGTTAACATGTCCATTATCCAATCAACACATAGATCCAATGCAGTTCCCACAAAAAATCCACATAGGGAAATACAAAATATCTGGAATTGCCAAAATAACTGTGAGAAGGAACAAAGTTGAAGGGCTTACACTAACTGATTTAAAGACTTAACATAAATAAATCTACAGTGAACAAAACAATGTGGTGGTGTTTAAAACAGCAGTTCCCAACCTTTTTGGCACCAGGAACCAGTTTCATCAAAGACAATTTCTCCACAGATGGGTTGGGATGGGGTGGGACTCAAGCATATGACATTTATTATGTACTTTATTTCTGTTATTGTTACATACTCACCACAATGTAGAACCAGTGGGAGCTCTGAGCTTGTGTTCCTGCAAATAAATGGTCCCACCTAGGGGTGATGGGAGATAGTGACAGATCATCAGGAATTAGATTCTCATAAAGAGCATGCAATCTAAATCCCTCTCATGCACAGTTCACACTGGGGTTCATGCTCCTATGAGAATCTAATGCCACCACAGATCTGACAGGAGGCAGAGCTCAGTTTCGCTTACTCACCTGCCACTCACCTGCTGTGTGGCCTGGTTCCTAACAGGCCACAGACCAGAACTAGTCCATAGGCCAGGGGTTGGTGACCTCTGGTTTAAAAGATAAACAAAGAAACCAGAGGAATAGAATAGAATCCAGAAATAGATCCATACATGATCAACTGAATTTCAAACAAGATGCCACATTAGTTCAATGGGAAAAGTAGTCTTTGTAACATATGATTCTGGTACAGTTGATGCAATAGACAAAATAATGCCTCCACCCTCCTCCCCAAAGATGTCCACATTCTAGTCCTCAGAACCTGTGAATGTGTTGGTTACATGGCAAAGGGGAGTTAAGTTTGCAAATCAAATTGTTAATCAGCTAACTTTAAAATAGGAAGATAAATGGGTTATCTAGTTGGGTCCACTGTAATTGTAAGTGTTCTTAAAAGGAGAGGAGAGAGGCAGAAAAGAACCAGAGAGATGGTAGAGGAGAAAAACTGGGTCCAATGTTGCAGGCTTTAAAGATGGCAAAGGAGGCCATGAGTTACAGAATGGGCTGCCTTGGGAAGCTAGAAAGGGCAAATATGTGAATTCCTCCCCGAGATCTCCCAGAAAGAGGTGTAGCCTTCCCAACAACTTGGACTTCTAACCTATAGAATTGCACAATAATATATTTGTGTTGTTTTAAAACAGTAAATTTGAGTTAATTTTCTATAGCTGCCATAGAAAAATAATTATCTGTCTGGGATGAGATACAGAAGCATTTCAACCCTTATTTTTATATAACTTACAAATTAAATGGAAATAAATTGTAAACCTAAATGTAAAACCTAAAACCATAAAACATACATACAAAACCAGGAAAAAGACACCTCCTTATGTCCTATGTTCTTGGTTTAACAAAAGATTTCTTAAGTATAATTAAAAAAGCATTAATCAGAAAAGAAAAAAATGATAAATTGGACTTTATCAAAGTTAAAAACAATTTGGTTTTGAAAGACTTTTAAGAAAAAGTTAATTAAAAGAAACATAAAAAATATTTGCAAAACCATATATCTGACTAAGAACTTGTATCTAGAATTTGTGAAAAACTTCTGCAACTCAATAGGAAAACATGTAACAATTAAGAATGTGCAAAAATTTGAACAGACATTTCACCGAGGAAGATATATGATGGCAAATAAGCATATTGTATGTGTTCCACACTGCTGGTCATCAGCAAAATGACACTTAAATTTACTACAAGCACTGTATAACCACTACACTGGCTGAAATTAAAAAGACTTAATATACTAAGTGTTGGCAAATATGTAAAGCCAATGGAGCTCTCATTCATTGTTGGTGGAAATGAGAAAATGGTTACAGCCACTTTGGAAGACAGATTGGGAGTTTCTTATAAAGTTAAACCTGTAGTTGTATTTATGACTCATCAGTTCCTTTCCTGGTTTATTATCTGCCCCCCTAAAATGAACATGAATGGGATTAACTGTGGGGGATTAACTGCTCAACAGTTACTGTCTACCCTAGATTTGTAATGCTGCTGTGAATATTCAAAGCAGTATTATTTGTAAAATCCAAAAACTAGAGTAAGCCAAAATTTTCATCACCTGGCAAATGAATAAACAAATGCGGTATATCCAAACAATAAAATATTAATAAACTGCAAAAAGGAGCAAACCACTTATACCTGCACCAATATAGATGACTCTCAATATAGATGACTTCATTGTCATACTGAACAATAGAACATAAATACGAAACACTGTGTATTATATGGTTCCATTCATATGAAGTTCTAGAAAAGGTAAAACTATAGGAAGCATATTGGTGGTTATCCAGAGAGAGACAAGGGAATTGATTGCAAAGGGGCAAGAGAAAACTGGGATAAGAGGAATGTCTGTCTTCTGTGGAGATAGTTACAAGGCTGTATACTTTGGGCAAAACACATCAAGCTGTGCATTTAAATAGAATTTGGATTTTATTCTATGAAAATTGTACTTTAATGAATATCTTAAACCATTAAAATGTAATGTCCCTATAGTATTTGTCATGTTTATGCTAACAAGTAATTAACACTAATAACGAATAACATTTACTGAGTTTCTACTAGTGGATTTGTACTTATTGAATTTACATTTTTAAATTATGAAACTCTGTGAATCTCAGTTGCTTTATAGCAGTATTAGAAATAAACAGGAAAGCCTGGCCTGGTGGCTCATGCCTGTAATCCCAACACTTTGGGAGGATGAAGTGAGAGGATTGCTTGAGCCCAGGAGTTCAAGACCAGCCTGGGCAATGTAGAGAATTCTTATCTCTACAAAATTTTTAAAAAATCAGTGAGGTGTGGAGGCACATTTCTGTAGACCCAGCTACTTGGGAGGTTGACAGGAGCTTGGAGCCCAGGAGCTTCAGGCTGCAGTGAGCTGTGATCACGCCAGAGCACTCTAGTCTGAGCAACAGAGTGAGACCCTGTCTCGGAAAGAAACAAAAGGAAAAACAGGATTGGTTATTTCAAATGCTAGTATGGCACAGGAACCAATCAACTGAAAGGGGCATTGCCCAAGTAAAAAGGTTGTGGTGTAAATAGCTGGTATAGGTGAATTTCACATGGTACACAATTTCACATCATTTCTAGAAATAACAATCATGTCTACCTCAATATTGCCATAGAATTAAGTGAAAGGAGGTATGTGAAATGCACAGTGCTTGACACACAATTATCTCTGAATACAAGGAAGTTGTTACCCTGAATGAAATCTGAGCTTTTTCCATGGAGAAATCATGATAGTGGTAGTCAAATGTTGTTTCTACCTATCCAACGTATATCTTTCCCTTTCTTTATGTAACAGAACATTTTTTGGTGGGGAGGGGCAACTGCTGTGGCACTCTGTTAAGCAGTTAATCCCATACAGGCACTCAGGGAGAGCCCCGAAAGTTCTTTGATTTCATTACCATAATTCATAAACTAATTTTATGTTCTGTCTCTGATATTCCTATACTAAATAATTAGGTATCTAAATATGATTGTTTGCTTGCTTTTGCTAACTCTCACCCATGGTGGTTTGTGGGCTCCAACTGGTTGACCTTAATGAATTGGAAACCTGAGGGGTTTACACCGGGGATAATTTCCACCATTTGCTTTTACATTTGCTAAGAGCCAGGGGATGTTATTAGCCTGGGACAACTTTAAATCCTTTGGAGGCCACAGGATAAATCTGGGAATCTCAGGTTGAGCTCATCTAGTCATCCTTGATGATCACGTTCTCCTGAAATTTAGAGATAGACAATATTCAAGTGTGTGCATACCTAACCTCTGATGGTGTATCAGATGTCTCTTATACAGCATTTTATATAACCTCTTTGTACCATCTCTCACTCTAGCCACTGATGCAATGATGGCCTCTTCCAAGTTTTGACCAGCTTTGTGCTGGTGCAACCGTATGGGTTCTTTGACCTCTAGGCTGCAGTGATTAGATCAAGAAAAGGCCTTTGATCCAAGCCAGGCCAATTAGAAATTTATCTGAGATTTAGTAGCTCATCAATAAAGGTGCATATTTGAGGTTACTTGTTGCTATTTTCTGAGACTTGTGGAAAGACCAGTCTGAGAATGAAACCCATATACCATGAGCAGAAGAATTAAAAGCTAAGTGAGGCAGAGTCCTAGAGATGTTGTTTATGCTTCTCAGTCAGCTGAACTTGTGACCTTCTAATTTTATGAATGAATAAAATATCTCCTCCCCACCACCTTTACCTAAACTAGTTTGATTTGGGTTTCCAGCATTTGTAACCAAAAGAATTCAGTGTTTCAAACATTGCTTTCACCAAGAATCTTTCTTCATGCACACAATTGTATTAATCTCTTATGGCTTATATTTTCTTATGCATTTGAAATGTTCTCGTGATTCATTAACAATAGTAAATTTTGAATATTGAATGATAAACCACACAGAAAAGAAAATGTTCTTAGCCCATTGTATACAAGGCTATCCAATATTTCTGACATTCTTGCCCTTTGAGGCAGTTTGCATCTGAACTGGTGATAGTCAATGTGTGTATCCTTGACCAGTCCTTTGAAACAAACCGTGACAACTTTTGGAGAGCTTTAAATATCTATTCAAAATTAGCCACAGCATGTTGATAGTTCTTTATTTGAAGATAAAATAAAACCTTATATTTTTCTTATTTTTAAAAAAAATTTATTTATTTTGGATTTGGGGGTACACGTGCAGGTTTATTACATCTATATATTGCTTAATGGTGAGGTTTGGCCTTCGAGTGTACCCATCACCCCAAAAGTACTCAATAGATAGTTCTAAATCTAGAATAGCTGGCATTCATGATACATTTCATTTGTGGATTATTTAAAAATCCATATCCGTGAACATGCTGATAATCCTCCCTCTCCCTCTAGAAAACTTTGCGTTTTGAATCTTGGTTTTGCTACTTCCTCACTGCAAGACCCTGAGCAAGTTTCCAAATAACTCTTGGTGGGTTCCTTATCTCAGAAATAAGGGTGATGATTGTACCTATTTTGTAGAAGGTGGTAAGGATTAAATGAATAAATGAAGTAATCTGTTCAGAGGGGTTAGAATAGTGTCTGAAACCTAGCTAGTTCTAGGGAAGGCTTTGCTATTTTTATTATTAAAATCCATTTGTTTGAAGCTGCGTTTTGATAGGCTGAAGAATGGTTTATAAGACATAGGTATAAAAAATTTCTAATGGTCATTGTCATTCATGATTAGATTAATTAAATGAAATAGATTAGAAATGTTACCTGTATGTATAACAGAGTTATTCATTTCAAATGCATTTTCCATGGCAAGTGTTTTGCCTAGAGTAGGGACTCAATATTGGTCAAATGAAATTGATTCCCAGTAGTTTACAATCAAAGCATACAAAATAACTTTGTTTCCTTTATGACATTGGCAAGTTCACATTGTCATAGGTGACTTGCTTAGCTAATTGTAGTTATATCTTCTGTGAGTAAAACCTTAACAATAAAAAAATTGTTAACAATAACAATAAAAAAAATTTTAGCTGTAAAATGAAAGCCTTTCTACAATGAATTGTGGCTTTCTCTGCCATCTTATGTTGCAGTTTGAACAGTTCATGTTCTATATAAGATGGCTAGGAGTTATCTTTTTTACTATTATCGAATCGTGTAGAAAACAGAGGTGTCTTGAGGGGCCTTTGCTGATTCAAGAGGAGTATACTTTCTGAATACCTGTATACAATGCTATGTTATTTTCTGTACTTTGCTTCAGTATTAGACACCACTTCTTGCAGAAAGTGTGACTTAACAGCTTTCTTTCTATTTATAATTTGTTTGTTAATAATATGTACAGGAAAATGAAATAGCTAACATTGTTAAAAGTATGTCTAAGATAAAAGTAAATAAGTCATTAGTTAGTATACTTTCCTAAGAATAAAATACCTTAGTTGGTGACCTTTACACATTTCTGTGCCTCGGGACTCTGTTTGGGGTCTTATTTAACACAGTCTCTCACCCCAGTTGAATTCCACATATGAGTTTGCTTGAAAAAGTTTCCTATGTGCATGAATGATTGTTGTAAAGTGTTCTATAATTCCATGAGCTCAATTGGTGGTCTGTATTTAATGTTAGATTTTCTAATGAGTGATTTAGGTAATATGACTTTTCATTGGTTATGTTACATATTAGTAGGAAAACATTAGGCTTTAAGGGTAAAAATTCCTAAATAATATTCTCAGTATACCACTTGCTTATTTAGTAAATTTTTCAATAGTATAAAAATTAAATTTTTGAACAGAAAATTCTAAGTGTTATTATCTTTGCTAAATATCTGATAGATGCCTAAATTTGCATTTACATCTTGCTAAATGT
Organism: Aotus nancymaae; assembly: GCF_030222135.1. Lineage (NCBI taxonomy): Eukaryota > Metazoa > Chordata > Mammalia > Primates > Aotidae > Aotus > Aotus nancymaae. The sequence goes on from NW_026988460.1 coordinate 2,027,664, forward strand.
ATAAAATAGTACCTATATAGTAACTTAAAGCCAAGTCAGGATTTGGGATAAAAGCTTTACTAGGCTCTTCTGTAAGAGGTGATAAGAGACATTGAAAAAAAAAAATGAATACATCACTTGTGGTCAACTATACACCCAGAAATTGAATCTCCTTACTATGAAGTACAGTAAGTCATTATTTAAAATAACAAATTAGGAAGTTCAGTGTCACTAACAACATATGGCCTTGATACAGGCTTCCTAATTTCTTTCTCAATATTTGGGTTCTAGGCAACAGCTGTGGGGGTTATAGTGGCATTTCCCTAAATGCTGTTATGATTTCAGAAGAGACCTCCACAATATGGAACAGTCACAACTTTCATCATTAGTTTAGACTAGTGCATCTTATCTCACTTCCTCTACGTCACATAATTTTCATTTTATGTTAATAGAAGTTAAACCTATTATCAAGAGGAGAGTAGATTTCTAAATTATAGTCTCTTCTTGAAGAGTTATGAGTATAACCTCCTTTAACACTGGGTCATGTTAAAAAGGCAACTCTTTGAATGTTGGGATAAAAATATGTCCCTCTAGTGGAGGGTTGTATTTTATCTCTAACTGAGTAATTTGGACTCAAGTGACCTATATTGAGAAATAGATTTAATAGTGGAAAGACTGTGGATTGATGGATCCCTGCCAGGCAAGAACTGAAAGTTCAGAGCGTTAGCAGTAGCTGGCAGAATATAGGACATGATGTTATTCCCAAAATTATCAGGAAAAGAAAATATAATAGAGAGGAAAAAATAGTGTGCACTGATTTCTACTCCCACATCCCTGGATGTTCAAGCTAATGTTTCCTTAGATGAAGTTTTTGCATCAGATTTCACTTTTCAAAAAGTTCAGCCTTTTACAGACTCTCTCCCAGTGAGAAATAAACCAAAAGCTTTTGTTTATTTTTGTAGCGATTACTGTGTCCTCACTATATAATTATCTGAAGCCCACTTGTTGGTATTCTAAGAAAATTTGCTGCCTCATATGAGATAAAACTAGCATGCACTGTAATCTTCCAATATAAAGTTAAGAATGTCTCCTAGTCATCTTGCAAGCTAAGTGTCTCTAATAGCATTGCTTCTCCATGGAAACACTACTTTTGGGAGTAGGCTATCTTGGTTCTCTTCCTCCCTCCCTCCCTCCTCCTCCCCCTTCTTCTCTGCCTCTTTACTGGTCTCCTTCCTACTTTTCTTCCTTTTCTTTCACCTCCCCCTCCCCTTCTTCCTCCCACATTAGTTCCTGTAACATTGCTGAAAAAAATCTGTCCCAGATTTTAGGCACTTTGAAATTCTTATGATAGGAAATGTATCCTGAATTTAATCTGATTATTAAAAAAAGAACTGCAGATTTAATTTCTTATAATAACTTGCTACTATTTTATTGACTTTATGTCTTCAGGATGTAGCTAAAGTCATCTAAAGTAGGTGGTAAAAAAGAAAAGAAAAAAACCTAAAAGCCAAAACCAAACCCAAGCCATATCTCTTCAATACCTAATACAGATTAGAAACTGTTTCAGAAATTTAGAAACTGTATCACGATTTTTTTTTCTGTACTAGATGCTAAAAGGAATTTAGATGTGTTTGTGGTGCATTATTCTATTTTTAAAGGTGATTTCGTGATGGGCAATCATCAAGTCACAAATGTTCCTCTGAAATATGCAGAATCCTGAATTGGATAAACTTGGCTTCTGAGTAAGGGTGGCCTTGTTCTTTGCACACAGTACTTGCATCTGTAAGACAACCGCCTGCATGATCTAATTATTTCTGAGCTTGGTTGGGGTCTATAAACCAGACATTCTGACACTTGGCTGCTGCTTTTCTTAGCATCTGATTTTCTTTTAAGGATGTAACTTGATCCCCCTCATAAGATAGTCAGTCTGAGACAATACATGACTTCTTATTAAATAATGGCTAATATCATTAAGACAATAAAATATTTCCACAAACAAATAATTGAACCCTTATAAGACCTAGGTCCAAATTGAAGTCCCATTCTCTCAGCGCTTTCAAGTTTTGGGGCTGATTTTTTATTTAAATCAGTGACAACTGCAGGCTTAAGCATGTAGTATGGGTTCATTAAATGTTGGTTCAAAGAGAGAGGAAAAAATGGTCTCTAATGATCCCCAACTTTCTGGCAATCATACCCTGTCAGTGAAAGCAATAGAAAAAATTTTGGAAGGTGAATAGAAAATCTGAAGCTTTCAACAGTCTTCTAGATACTGGAAGACTCCCTGTATACCTTGGCCTGAGCTCATCTCATTTCAAGTCTCTGCCTTAAAGTCTATACATATCGATAATGATTTCCAAGATAAACTGTAAAATGCAAAGCATCAATGAGGGGAGCAAGTAAACACACATACAAATGCAAATGAATATACTATATATACAAAACAAATGCAGCGTCTCTGGAAGGCTACACAATACACTGGCAATGATGGCACTGCCTTTAAAATGGAACAGGGAAAGAAGATAAACTTACTTTTTCAGTATATGTTGTTATTTTATTTATTTATTTATTTTTTAGATGGAGTCTTGCTTTGTTGCCCAGCCTACAGTGCAGTAGTGCAATCTCAGCTCACTGCAGCCTTCACCTCCTAAGTTCAAGCAATTCTGTCTCAGCCTCCTGAGTAGCTGGGACTATAGGCATGTGCCACCATGCCCAGCTAATTTTCTTTTTTTGTATTTTTAGTAGAGATGGGGTTTCACCATTTTGGCCAGGCTGGTCTCAAACTCCTGACCTCATGATCTGCCTGCCTCAGCCTCCCAAAGTGCTAGGATACAGGCATGAGCCACTATGCCTGGCCTATATGTTCCTTTTTACCTATTTAAATTTTAAAAAGATTAAAAGTACCTGTCCATGTGTAACTATTCATGATTCTAAGCTGGTATTTAAAGTTGATCTTCTCAATTAGGTATTTTTCTAATTGTGCATCAAGTTTGAAAGAAGATGCATACCCTACTACATTGGCCAGAATCTCTGATACACATGTTGGCTAAATAATTTATTTATAATGTGACAGATAGAAAATGACAAGATTATGCTGGCAAGTAGGGTCTAAGTCTTTGTTATTGTAGGTCCGTGGATACCCTATTATGAAAGAGGTGAATCAATCGGAGACATTTGTATACACCCAACCCCTAGGTTTGTGCATATATGTGTCTCAGTGTAATATTATGGAATGTCTGAATGTATTATATAATGTGTAAGAATACTACAATGTGTCTGAACCACACGTTGCAATTAATGCTCTAGGGTTAATTAAATTTTTGAATGGATTAGAAAATATACAGTCTCTATCAGATAGGTATGGTTGAGTAAAAATCCACCCAAAATATGTTGATTTAAAATAACAATAGCATATTTGGCTCATGATACTGCTGAGCAGTACTATTGTATTTTCCTCATGTGTCTGTGGTCAGCTGTGAGTGACCACAGTAGAACTATAGGCTGGCTTTGCTGATCAACATGGGGCTGGCAGGTGTCTGGGACACCACAACTGGCATAAGTAGGCTGACTGGCCTCTGACCCACGTTGTCGTTCTTCTTCCTGCAGGCTAGCCTGCCGTTATGTTCATGACTGAGACGGAGTCTCCAGAGACAAAGTGAGAGCCCACATGGCTCTTGGAGGCCCAAGTCTGAAACAGGCACTTAGCCCCTTTTGCTGAGTTCAGTTGGCCAAGCATTCCATAGCCAGCCATCATCCAATGGCCTGAGAAATACACTTCACCTCTTCATGGAGGGCCATCAAAGCCATATTGCCCGGGGAATGGAAAGGGAACCATGGTGGCCACATGGTCTTGAGCTTTGGGAAAAGGATACTGAGTGAGATGAAGCGTAAATATTTATTAAATTTTTAAAATTTTTCCACACAGTTTGAAAAAGGGTAATTTTAAAATTTGTTTTGAGACTGAGTCATAATTTTATATCTTTTATTTATTTTCACATTCTTCTACCTCAGTAATAATAGCTGTTATTTACTGAGCACTCACAACATGCTAGATACTATGCTACCCAGGAAGCATTTTAGATACATTTACATTTTGTCATTACAGTGTAAGGTAGATATTCCGAGTTTTCAGAAGTATAAACTAAAAATTTTGTGAATTCAATTATTTGTGCACTATCTTGGGATCAGGGATGGCAATTGGGAGAGAGCAAAAGGGAAAATAATTTAAATCATAGGGGCAGTCCAGCCAGCCACTCTACACTGTACTCTTACAGGAACTATGAGTTGGACTCTGTGACTGTTCTTACCTCAGTTAATGATAGCTCCCAGGTGCTTCTGAGGCTGATGTGATTCTGATATTTGTGTTTCCTTTTGTTAATATGGCTCTAAATGCCAGCTAGTTCCTTTATCTAATCTTCAATCAGAGAAAGAGTGATCAAATTAGTGGTAAAGCAAAAACCATCTATCTTGTATGTATAGACTATGAGTAGTAATTCAGTCTCTGGTGTACCACATCATTGGGGAATTTTCAAGGATAATTTTGATGCTATGTATTTTTCCTTTTAAGAGCTAAGTTCTAACCCCAAACTTTAGTAGGACACAAATTCAGTTAACTATCTTGTATTATCTGGTGGAGTGGATTTTAATGTTTGTGTAATAAAATGCCTTTCTAAAGTGGGGTATAAAGTATTTATTCTGCAATCTTCAGGTGTACTAATCTGGTTAAACACATCAGAAAAATAAGTGACATTACTATGACAATCTCTATGGCAATGCCATTTTGTGGAAGAACTAGACTCTGCATTGTGTTTTATGAATGAATTACTACTTAATTAAGTAATATTCTGCAGGGAAGATGATAGTTTTGTTATTAAGAATCTTTGCTATTGATTATTATAAAGTTAATGTGGAAACAGTATATAAATTGAAGTGAGCAAACAAAATTATCTTTCACAAGCATTCTGTTTTCATTTTTTACTCTTTAATTTTTATTAAAATATAATTTACATGGAGAAATGTGCACATGAAAGTGGAGCACTCAATATGTTTTCACAAACTGAATACCAGTCGGTGATTAGCACTCACAAACAAGCACCTTAGAAGTCTGCTTATGCTCCCTTGCAGACACAAATCTCCCCACTCCCCTGAGTAACAACTATTTGGGCTTTTTAATTGTATAGATTAATTTTGCCTGTTTTGTATTTCATAGAATAGAATCCTATATAGTATGTACTTCTTGTGTGTGTCTGAGGTCCTTTATTTAGTATTATGTTTGAAAGATTGGTCCACGAGACTACATGTCATTGCAGATGGTTCATTTGCATTGGTGGTAAGTGAATATACCACCATTAATCCATTCTACTGGAATGAGCATTTGGGTAGTTCATAGTTTGGGGCTGCATTGGGCCATTTTTGCATTGCTATATATAGATACCTGAGACTGGTAATTTATAAAGAAAAGAGATTTAAATGGCTTCTGGTTCTGCAGTCTTTATAGGAAGCATGATGCTGGCATCTGCTTGGCTTCTAGGGAGGCCTTGGGAAGTTTACAATCATGGCAGAAGACAAAGGGGGAGTAGGCAATCTTACATAGCAGAGCAGGAGCAAGGGAGAGAGAGTGTATATGTGTGGAGGGATGCCACACTTTTAAATGACCAGATTTCCTGTGAACTCAGAGCAAGAGCTTACTTATCACCAAGGAAATGCTCCAAGCCCTCATGATCCAAACACCTCCCACTAGGTCCCACCTCCAACACTGGGGATGACGTTTCATGAATATCTTTTTATGAACACATGTCATATTTCTGTTGCGAATATATATAAGAAATGGAGTTTTGGGTCATGGAATGTACATGTTTACATCTTTGATAAAAAACATCACTTCTCAAAAGTGGTTGTCAGTTCACTGCCATCAGAAGTATATGAGAGGTCCTAGTACCAGGTGTTTTTCTTCTCCTTTATCTTAACTAGTATGGTTTCCTCTTACTTAAAACATTGTAATGATTGAAGTTTCCTGTACTAAATATATATAATCTCAATGTTTCAGGTTAACAACTCTTAAAAGGTAATTATTAAAAGATATATCTGATGATTCGAGGGAAGATATTACTATTAAAAGTATCACACTAAACTCACCTTCATGAAAATGTGACAGAATAATTAAAATTTAAGTTAAAAGTGATGGTAGTTGGCATGTATGTATCTTTTAGTCTTTTTTTTTTTTTACCTTTTCAAACTATTAGTAATGATTTATCTGTACTGTACACTCATTTAAAAATACTTTCTAATGCAAAACAATCTTTTTTTTCTCATTGCATTCAGTGACTTTGGTTTTCTTTCCTAACTACGACCAAGGTCTCAGGTTAGAAAACAATGTTTTCAAAACAGTCTTGTGCATTACAATTACAATCCTCTGACACAATTCTATGCAGAAGAAATGCCTGTGGTTTTATTATCTTAGCACATGCCTCAAAGAAGATGCCCATCTGTACATGCAAGTTTCCCTTTTGCATCTCAAAAGATAAAATCTCTCAAAATGGTAACTTTCTCAAGGGCATATAGTTTTTGGAGAATTGAAGCTTTCATCAGTATCTTGCTTGGGAGCTATGACTTATAAAGTCAGTAATAGAATTCTTGTGAATTACTTAACTAAATTAGGAATTTAAAAGTTAAAATAACAGAAATTATAGGAAGGCACTCTACGAAGTTAATAGTGGTATGATTTTAAAGTCAACGTTTCTCAGTTGTAAGTATTGTGTTGCAGTACAAAAGGCTTTGTCCATCAAGGATTTAGTCATTTTCAGATAATATCAACTATTTTGACTTTATTGCATGTTACTTTAACATTAATGCACAGATTAACTGCTAATTATTTTAGTTATTCATTTAAAATAAGCCTTATGAAAAGAGATCTTATATGGAGATCATGACTGTTCTGAAATGCATTCTCATCTTAGGGGTAAATAGCAACTGATAGGAACAGAATATCTTTGAAACTTGTAAGCCAACTTTGAGGGAGATAAAGAAACCATTTACCAAGCAACATGGAAAACACTAACATCTCCAAAGAAAGTGAAAAATTAAATGTAGCTTTTACTAGGAATTTACCATATTAACATGTTTAGCATCCACCTGGCACATTATAAGCGCCAGATGAATGATAACCAAAAGAAAAAATAATAACGTTAAGTGCGGTTACTGGCTTTATTTTACAAATAAAGATGTTGAAACTCAAAGGGATTCAAATAAGTAATTTGTTCAAATCATACTGCTGATAGGTTTGAGAGGTAGGATGCCAACTTCTTAAACAAGACTTGTCACCTTTCATCTATCTAAATGATGAAGATTAAAAACATTATAATACAGGCAGTGTTTGTTTTGTATGGTAGTGACATGGACAAATTTTATTCACCACCAGTTAATTCACTAGCACCAGCCCTACAAAAACACAGTTCAAATTTCAGTTACCACAGAATATTAACTATAATTGTATGAAATCCAATCTTCTTTTACTAGTTCCTCAAACCACAAATCACTACATAAATAACAGATGAGCATCATAATCAGAGACCCATGATGTCATTTCTTTCAAAGCCTGTTGGAAATTGGTCACTGCACTCCTGTTATTTAGATTATGCACAGACAGCAATGCATGTAGTTGTGTTGCCTCTTGTCTGCTAGTGATAGAACCACATGACATTTTATAGAATTTGATAGTTGAATTAAGGAATTGACCAATAAAGATAAAAATGGAGGAAGGAAACCAAACATGATAATACTGGAACTGAAATTAAAATTGAATGTGGATGAAATCAGAGAAGAAAGAGCTGACTATGGGAACATGACACTACCACCATTTGAGAAATTCTATATTGTAGCCAGAGGAACTTAGTGAAGGTGAACTTGTCAATATAAATGAGAAAAGTGATTGATGTTAATGTATGAAGATGTCCCAGAGAAAGTGACGTCAGAAAAGAATTTTCACATTCAAGAAACTCCTGAAATATTTCATGATATTGAAATCCCAAAGGATAAAATGTTGGAAGCTAATTGAAACTTAGAAAGGACTATGACAATTTGCCAAGGTATAGAAAATATTTGGCTCGAGTATAAAGATTCTGTGATGAGAAGATGAAGGCAAGCACTGGTTAAACTACTCTTGATAAGTTTAGTTTGTTTGGTTTTAGAGTTGGGGTCTTGACTGTTGTGCAGTGGCACAATCATAGCTCATTGAAGCCTCAAACTCCTGGGTTCAAGAAATTCTCCCAATTTCTTGAACCCCTGAGTAGCTGGCATTATAGGTGTGCACAACGGCACTTGCATAATTTTTTGAGTGTATTTAGTTTTTTAGAGGTGGGGTCTTCCTGTGTCACCCAGGATGCTTTGGAACTTCTGGGTTCAAGCAATCCTCCTGCCTTGGCCTCCCGAGTAGTTGGGATTACAGGCACAAGGCACTGTGCCCAAATTTTTTGTTTTCTTTTTTAAAAAGAAATAAAATACCTTGTCTTGGCTCAGGCTACCATAACAAAATACAATAGACTGGGTGGTTTAAACAACAGAAATTTATTTCTCACATTTCCGGAGGCTGGAAAGTTTAAGATCAAAGTGCTGGCTAAGCAGATTTTATTCCAAGGTTGCTTCTCTCAGTTTATAGGCAGCTGTTATCTCACTGTGTCACATGACCTCTTCTTTATGCAAGTGAGGAAAGAGAGATCTCTTTCTCAACCTCTTCTTATAAGGCCATCCATCACCTAAGATAAGATTCACTCTCAAGACCTCATCTGACTTTAGTTATCTCCTAAAAGCCCTATTTTCAAATGCAGTCACTTTGGGGATTAAAGTTTCAGCCAATGAATTTGAGAAGGGGCACAATTAAGTTCATAGCACACCTTTTTCATGTTTCTAATGTTTTAAATTATACAGTGTTCTACTCAATATATGCCTTTTACTGTCTTTTAAATTGTTCTATACATTTATAACTGAAAGTAAGTTTTAATGATTTAACAAAAACTTTTAAAGGTCAGGGAATAGTTGGCATTTTTCTATTGATTATTAAGAGCCCTTTGTACAGTTTTAGTTTGTGTGGTCATTCTTACACTCTCACATTGCATAGCAAAGGAGGGACCACTTGGCTGAGTGCTGGTGACTTTGTAGTGAGGTGAGCATTCTCAAATATGGGTAGCAGGAGTAAAAATTAGTAAATCAAAGTCTTTATTTAGGACAAGTTGACTGAATGTAACAGGGAATGGAAAAAATGACCATTTCTGGCCTTGTAATTTTGCTACTTGGATTATGTCACCTGGAAATAGAGACACAGTCAGAGACTTATATACCAGGACATTTATTTTTAGCATCAGAGATTGCTACATTAGCTGAAGAGGTGATGTAGCTTCAGATTCAAACTAATAGAAGACAGACATAAGGAAATTTTCTCAAATACAAAATGAACATTATGAATTCAGAACAAGTTCAAATTGTTTTATATATATATATATATATATATATATATATATATATATATATATATAATTTTTTTTTTAAGACAGAGTTTTGCTCTTATTGCCCAGGCTGGAGTGCAATGGTGTGATATCTCAGCTCACTCCAACCTCCGCCTCTCAGGTTCAATTCTCCTGCCTCAGACTTTCGAGTAGCTAGGATTACAGGCACCCACCACCATGTCCAACTAATTTTTGTATTTTTAGTAGAGACGAGGTTTCACCATGTTGACCAGGCTGGTCTGGAACTCCTGACCTCAGATGATCTGTCTGCCTCAGCCTCCCAAAGTGCTGGGATTACAGGCATGAGCCACTGCTCCTAGCATGTTAGACGTATTTTTAAACAATAAACACAGTTTCTGAGATCTGACTCTTAGGACTGCCTAGCAGGTTTTTTGACCACGTACAAATCAGATTCTCTTATTTTCCTTTGCATAACTCTCAAAAGTCTTCTTGATCCAATCAGAATGAATCCCAAATTCTCTACAGTAGCTTAGTGCTTCTGGGAGTCGATCTTGACCAATCCTTCAACTTCCTTTCCGGCTGCATTGATTTTCTTTCTGTTTCTTTTCACCTCAGATGTTTATCACTGGTTGTTCCTGTGTTTAGAAAACAGCACCCACATTCTCATGAGGTGGACTCCTTTTATACCTCTGGGTCTCAGCTCAACTCTCTTCTCTTACTAAACAGCTCTCTGGGCTTTTTCTCAACTACAATCACTCTATCATTTTATTCAGTTTTATTTTCTTCCTAATCTTGTTCTGTTTTAGGATGAGTTGAGCAGGAATCAGAGTATGAAACAAAGTTCTGAGTTCAAGAAGCTTACTAGAGAAATGATCCAGGGAGCAGGAGTGATAGATAGGCTTCATTAACAAGGAAGAAAGGAAAGTCAGTATAAGGATGAGTTATAGAGTTGACTGCTGTTAAGGGACACTGGTCCTAGATCATTTGAAATGCATTTCTGAGCTATTCATCTTGAGGATGGAGAGACATTTATCTGTATGTTTCCAATCCCCGGGGGTCAGAAGTAGCCCCATGGCATTAGCTACCTCACATTTCCAAGAATTAGGTAGCTTCTTGTAGGTACTCCATACCATTGTGTCTTAGATAAATTTTGGTTAGGAAGCAAGAGGTACATGAAGTGGGGGAAAATTTCACCTTCAAGGAACTCTTGGGTATATTCTATGACACGGAAAGTGAAAACCATAAAATGTTAAAAAATGATCTAACTTTAAAAAGGCATGAGTCACTGTGAGGTTGTACCAGCATGAAGCTCATCAAAACTTTGGCGAGGCCATTACGGTATCAGTGGCTAAAGTGAAAGACAGTACAAAGAGGTTATATAAAGTGCTATATGAGAGGCATCTGATACATCATCAGAAATTATATATGCATACATTTGAGTATCGTTCATCACTAAATTTCAGGAGAACATGACTATCAAGGATGACTACGTGAGCAGAACCTTAGATTTCTATATTTAGCTGGTGGCCTTGAAAGGTCTAAAGTTATTTTTGGCTAATAGCATCTTCTGACTCTTAGCAAGTCCAAAGGCAAATTCCACATGTTGAAAAGTATCACCAGTATAACCCCCTAGGTTTCCAATTCATTGAGGTCAACCAATAGGAGCCCAAAAACCACCATAGGTGAGAATCAGCAAAAGTAAGCAAACAATCTGATTTAGAAATATAATTATTTAATATGGGAATATGAGAAACAAAATACAAAATTACTTTATGAAATATTTAAAGAAATAAAAGATAAAAATGAGCAAGCAATAAGGAGGCTATTTAAAATAATCAGATATTTGACAAGTAAAATTCTGTTTTTGCATCCAGTATGTCCAGCTCTTTGATGTTAGAACTGTGCTAGAAAAGACAAATGTGTGGTTCATGTATGTAAATCTATAGAGAAAAAATTAATTAATTTAAAAAGTATTAGGCTGAACAGACTAATAACAAGTAGCAAGATCAAAGTCCTAATAAAAAGTCTACTGGTAAAGAAAAGCCCAGGATCCGAAATCTTCAGCGCTGAATTCTACCAAACATTTAAAGAACTAATACCAATCCTACTCAAACTATTCCAAAAAATTGAAGAGGAGGAAATAGTTCCAAACTCATTCTGCAAGGCCAGTATTACTCTGATACCAAAACCAGACAAAGACACATCAAACAAACAAACAAACACTACAGGCCAATATTCCTGATGAACATTGATGCAAAAAGTCTCAAGAAAATACTAGAAAATTGAACTCAACAACACATTAAAAAGATCATTCATCATGACCAAACGGGATTTATTCCAAGGATGCAAGAATCGTTCAATATATGCAAATCAATCAGTGTGATGGATTGTACTAACAAAATAAAGGACAAAAACCATATGATCATTTCAATTGATGCTGAAAAAATGTTTTTAAAAATTCAACATCCTGTCATGATAAAAACCTTAAAAATACTGGTTATAGAAGGAATATACCTCAATGTTATAAAAGCCATAGTGACAGACTCATAGCTAGTATCATACTGAGTGGGAAAAAACTGAAAGCCTTTCCTCTAAAATGGGAAACACGACAAGCATGTACATTTTCACCACTGTTACTTAATACAGTATTGAAAAATCCTACCTGGAGCAATCAGACAAGAGAAAGATATAAAGTACGTTCAAAACCCATTATGTCTACTGTTCCATTATTAGAACACTAAACATGTGGGAGTTATGTATATCCTACTGCTCAAGGTCGTCGCCAAAGTCTGATTTTTCAAATTCAAATGATGGCAACCTCAGTTATAAATGGGTTGAAATGAAAGAAGTCTAATTATCCATGTTTGCAGGTTATGATCTCATATTTGGAAAAACCCTAAAGACTACATCATACAACTGTTAGAACTGATAAATTCAGTAAATTTATAGTACACAAAATCAACATACAAAAATTAGTAGTATATCTATATGCCAACAGTAAGCAATCAGAAAAAGGAATCAAGAAAGTAATCCCATTTACAATAGCTACAAGTAAAATTAAATACTTAGGAATGATCTTAACCAAAGAAAGATCTTTGTAGTAAAAACTATAAAACATTGATGTCAGAAATTAAAGAAGATACAAAAATGAAAAGATATACCATGTCCATGGATCAGAAGAATCAATATTGTTAAAAATCTATACTGCTCAGAGTAATGTACAGATTTAATGCAAAGACCCAGAATAGCTAAAGCTGTCCTAAGTTTTTGCTACAATAAATAAAACTGAAATAATTACATTACCTGACTTTAAGTTATATTACAGATCTGTAATAATGAAAGCAGCATGCTACTGGCATAAAAACATACACATAGACCAATGGAAAATAATAGAGAACCCAGAAACAAACCCTTACATTGCACTCATTTTTGACAAAGATGCCAAGAACATACCTTGGGGGAAAGAACAATTTCTTCAACAAATGGTGCTGAAAACTGGATATCTAGATTCAGAAGCATAAAACTAGACTACTATCTCTCACTATACATAAAAATTAAATAAAAATGGATTAAGGACTTAAATCTAAGACCTCAAACTATGAAATGACAACAGGAAAACACTGGGGAAAACTCTCCAGGACATTAGGCAAAGATTTCTTGAGTAACGCCTTACAAGTAAAGGCAACCGAAGCAAAAATGGACAAATGGAATTACCTCAAGTTAAAAAGCTTCTTAACAGCAAAGGATTCAAACAACAAAGTGAAGAGCAACTAACAGAATCAGAGAAAGTATCTGCAAATTACCTATTTGACAAGAAATTAATAACCATAATATATAAGGAGCTCAAACAACTCTATAGAAAAAAAATTTAATATTCAGATTTTAAAATGAGCAAAAAAATCTGACTAGGCATTTCTCAAAAGAAAACATACAAATGGCAAACAGACATATGAAAAGGTGCTTAACATCATTGATCATGAGAAAAATACAAATCAAAACTACAATGAGATATCATCTCACCCCAGTTAAAATAGCTTATATCCAAGAGTCAGGCCATAACAAATGCTGGTGAGGATGTGGAGAAAAGGGGGCCCTTGTACACTGTTGGTGGGAATGTAAATTAGTGCAACAACTGTGGAGAACAGCTTGGGGGTTCCTCAAAAAAACTAAAAATTAGAGCAACTATATGATCTAACAATCCCACTGCTAAGTGTATACCTCAAAGAAAGGAAATCAGTATATTTAAGAGCTATCTTTACTCTCATGTTTTTTGCAGTATTATTCACAATAGCCAAGATTTGGAAACAACCTAAGTGCCCATCAATGGACAAATGATAAAGAAAATGTTGTACATATCCATAATGGAGTACTTTTCGACCATAAAAAAAAAAATACGATAGCTAAGATCATTCTAAGCAAAAAGAACAAAGCTGAAGGCATCCATCCACCTGATTTCAAACTATACTACAAGGCTACAGTAATCAAAACAACATGGTATTGGTACCAAACAGATATATAGACCAATGGAACAGAACAGAGACCTCAGAAACAACATCACACATCTGATATTCAACAAACCTGACAAAAACAATCAATGAGGAAAGGATTCCCTATTTAATAAATAGGGACCAAGTACCAGCTGGGAAAACTGGCTAGCCATATGCAGAAAACTGAAACTGGACCCCTTTCTTACACCTTATGTAAAAATTTACTTGAGATATATTAAAGACTTAAAATGTAAAACCCAAAACCATAAAAATCCTAGAAGAAAACCTAGGCAATACTATTCAGGATATAGGCATGGGCAAGGCTTCATGATGAAAACACCAAAAGCAATGGCAACATAAGCCATAATTAACAAATAGGATCTAATTAAACTAAAGAGATTCTGCACAGCAAAGAAACTAGCATCAGAGAGAATAGGCAACCTACAGAACAGGAGAAAATGTTTGCAATCTACCCATCTGACAAAGGTCTAATATCCAGAATCAACAAGAAACTTAAACAAATTTACAAGAAAAAAACAACCCCATCAAAAAGAGGACAAAGGATATGAACAGACACTTCTCAAAAGAAGACATTTATGTGGCCAACAAACATACGAAAAAGAGCTCAACATCACTGATTGCTGAAGAAATGCAAACCAAAACCACAATGAGATACCATCTTATGCCAGTCAGAATGGTGATTATTAAAAAGTCAAGAAACAAGAGATGCTGGCGAGGCTGTGGAGAAATAGCAATTCTTTTACACTGTTGGTGGAAATGTAAATTTGTTTAACCACTATGGAAGATAATGTGGCAATTCCTCAAGAATCTAGAACCATACCATTTGACACAGGAATCCTATTACTGGGTGTATACCCAAATGAATATAAATAATTCTACTATAAAGACACATACACACATATGTTTATTGCAGCACTGTTTACAATAGCAAAGACATGGAACCAACCCAAATGCCCATCAATGATAGACTGGATGAAAAAAATGTGGCACTTATACACTATGGAATAGTATATAGCCATAAAAAAGAATGAGATCATGTCCTTTGCCGGGAAATGGATGAAGCTGGAGGCCATCATCCTCAGCAAACTAACACAGGGACAGAAGACCAAGCACCTCATGTTCTCACTCATAAGTGAGAGATGAACAAAGAGAACAAACACATGGACACAGGGAGGGAAACAACAAACACTGGGGCCTGTTGGAGGTGGGAGGCAAGGGAAGGTAAGCATTAAGACAAATTACTAATGCATGTGCGGCTAAAAACCTAGATGATGGGTTGATAGGTGCAGCAAATCACCATGGCATATGTACACCTATGTAATAAACCTGCATGTTCTGCACATGTATCTTAGAACTTAAAGTAAAATTAAAACAAGCACAATATGATCCTGTCATTTGCAACAATGTGGATGGAACTGGAGGTCATTATGTTAAATGAAATAAGCCAGGCATGGAAAGATAAACTTTACATATTCTCACTTATGAGAGCTAAAAATAAAAACAGCTGAAGTCATGGAGATTGAGAGTAAAGGGATAATTCCCAGAGCCTGGGAAGGGTAGTGGTGGTGGTTAGTGAGGGTCAAGTGGAGATGGTTAATGGTTACAAAAAAATAGAAAGAATGAATAAGACCTCATATTTGATAGCACAACAGGGTGACTATAGTCAATAATGATTTAACTGTATATTTAAAATAACTAAAAGAGTATAACAGGATTGTTTGTAACACAAAGGATTAATGTTTGAGGTGATGGATACCCCATTTTCCCTGATGTAATTTTTATGTACTACATACCCGTAATCAAAATAACTCATCTATACATTTACTGTGTACCCCAATTTTTTTTAATTTAAAATATTATTAAAGACAAAAAATTATTTACTAAAAGTAGATCTCAACTCACTAGGAAGATATAATTCTAGATATGCAGGTACTTTACAAAATAGTCTCAAAATACATAAAGCAAAAATTGCTACAACTACAGAAAGAAACTGACAAATCTAACATCCCAGTAGGAGATTTATAGAGCTTTGTCATTTGTTTTCTGTGGCTGCTGTAACAAATTACTACAAACTAGGTGGCTTGCAACATAGAAATTTCTTCTCTCACATTTCTGAAGGTGCAAGTCGGGTCATGATGTCAGCAGGCTCATGCTCCCTCTGAACATCTAGTGAAGTCCTTCCTTGCCTCTGCAGCTTCTGGTGTTTGCTAGTAGTCCTTAGAATTCCTTGGCTTACAGATTCACCATTCCAATGTCTTCTTTCTTTGTCACATGGCTTTCTTCCCTGTGTCTCTTCTGTCTTGGTTTCGGAGTTTCTCCCTTCTTATAAGAACAACAGTGTTTTGATTTGGGATCCACCCTAATCCATTGTGACCTGTATCAATCCTATTCCAAATAAGGTCACATCTACACATTCTGGTGGACATGAATTTTGGAGGGACACTATTCAAACTAGATAACCATTGTATTTGTTTGTTTTCATGCTGCTGGTAAAGACATAGCCAAGACTGGGAAGAAAAAGAGGTTTAATTGGACTTACAGTTCCACATGGCTGGGGAGGTCTCAGAATCATAGTGGGAAGCAAAAGGCACTTCTGACATGGTAGCAGCAAGAGAAAATGAGGAAGATGCAAAAGCAGAAACCCCTGATCAGATCTCGTGAGACGTATTCACTGCCTTGAGAACAGTATAGGGGGAACCACCCCCATGATTCAAATTATCTCCCACTAGCTCCCTACCACAGCACGTGGGAATTATGGGAGTACAATTCAAGATGAGATTTGAGTGCGGACACAGAGCCAA
The DNA here is from genome assembly GCF_030222135.1 of Aotus nancymaae. NCBI lineage: Eukaryota > Metazoa > Chordata > Mammalia > Primates > Aotidae > Aotus > Aotus nancymaae. The sequence goes on from NW_026988460.1 coordinate 2,044,407, forward strand.
ACCGTATCAACCATTAAGGACAAGATTGACAAACACTTTCACCATTTACCATGAAGAGAATAGAAAGACAAGCCATAAATGGAGAGAGGATATTAATGATACACAATAAAAAAGTTTATGTAACTATACTGTATAAACAGACACATAACTGATATGACTCAATAAGGAAGATAATACAATGGGAACATTGGCAAGAGTCATCAATAAGCAGTTCACAGAAGAGAAAACATAGATGATGAATTACCTTATGAAAATGTGCTAAGCCTTTGTAGTAAACAGAGAAATGGAAATTAAGATCACAATAAAATATTATTTTACTTTCCTTAAATTGTGGGGTCTGACACTACCAAGAATGGCTGAAGATTTAGCAAAATGGAAGCTCTCATACATTACTAGTGAGATTGTTCATAGAAACATTATTTATGATGGCAAAACATTGACAACAAACCAGCATTCATAGGTAAGATAACTGGTATATTGTGATATATTCATCAACTGTACTATTATTACACATCAATAAAAAATAAAGTAACTATAGATACAGGTGACAGCACAGTTGAGCAACACTATTTGATACAGACAAGTGTGATCAATCTATCCTTAAAAATGCAAGAGAATGGCAAATATAAAATTCAAGATAGTGGTTACCTTCAGGGAGGAGTCAGGAAGTTGAGCCAGAGAAGAATCATACAAGGATATTGGTCGTAGTGTAGTTCTTGGTGGTAGATTTTTATGTGTTTATTTATTAGGCATCACCATATAGAAGTGGGCTATGAATGCTTGCACATAGCAAATATTCTATGACATAAAAATATATTTTAAATGCCATGATATGGGAACCCAGATATATTCAACACTGTAGCCCCATTTTAATTGCAATATTGATGAATAAGGATTTAAGTTGTCAATAGAATATAGTGGCAAAACTTATACTCAAATCCAGACTCGACCATTGACAACTGTGGGATATTGGGAAAGTTTCTTAACTTCTCTTTGCTTTGGTTTTCTCATCTGTAAAATTAGGATAAAAATGGACCTTGCTTTACAGGGTGGTTGTGACAATTGTATAAAACAATGGGATAAGGTTTTCCGTAACAATTGCTTGAACATGCAGTAAGCACCTAGTGAATGTAATGTATCTGGATTAGACAGAGGCTTGAATGTACTTACGTGAGTGCCGTCTTGCCCATCTGTCATTGCACTGAAAAGCCCTTGCTCCCAGGTAGCTGCTGCCCTTTTGCCTGGGTTGTAGAATGAACACACATGAGCCCAGCCTGCAATGAGGATCTAAGCCCAAGTGAGCTTGCGGTTTGAAGCAGAGCTGCCTATCTGAGACCAGCCTCAATTAACCAATCACCAGCTGATAGGCTGGTTCAAGAATTGAGAATAAATAATTGTGTTAAGCCTGTGAGTCTTGGAGCATTTTGTTTATAAAAGTAGTTGACCAATACATGAGCTGCTATTATTGTTATAATAATTATTATTTATATCAAAGGTAACAAAGATAGTTGCTCTTGGGTCTGCAACGTTTATCTCATGTCCGCTGGTTGTAGCTAAACTGATTGTTTAATGCCTTAAAACATGGAGACCTTTCCATTTCTATCTTGAGCAACTGACAAAAACACAAATACCTTACTCACGTTAGCTTCATCCCTCCTGCATCTGCAGAACACACTGGCTTGTTTCAGCTCTGCTTCAGCACACACTGCCCTTGTCAAAAAGACCTGAGCATAGAGGAGAGACACGCTATCCCTAGATTAGTAGAGTCAGTTGTGTAACTGGCTGTTTGACATCAATATTATGAATGTCTCTTTTTGTTGTTAGAACATTGTACAGTCCGTAAACCACTCATACACCTATTGTCTTATTGATTTGCTCTGCAATCTTCCTGATAGCCATGGTCAGGATTTATTACCTCCTGTGTAATAAAAAGCCCTAATGTTTCAGCAGTTATAGTGACTTGCCCAAGGCCACAAAGCTCGTGCAGTACAATAGGACTCAAATCTACAACTTCTAATGCCAAACTCTGACTTACTTTCACCACCTCATGGATACCTCTTAATGCTCACAATTCTCTCGTTCATGAATAGACAATTTTCAATAGATTAGGTCACCAACAGATTCTCTTATGTGGCCTGGTGTCACAGGAAGTGTGCTACCGCATACGTAGCAGCATTCTGTTACTCCTATGTGAGACACTGGAACTCATACAAATACACAAATTCTGAAACATTGACAGTGGCTTCTGGAACTCTTGGTCTTTGCTGGTTTCTCAAACTGTGTTTGGTTAGAAGATTCGGAGGTTGGGAAGCAGACGGAGTTGGGACAGATCCTTACCTTAAGTACTTGGAAATATCTGAACCCATCAACTATCCTATATATTAATGCAAGATTACAGAAAGAAACCAAGTCCTCTTTTCATATTCTGATTTGTAAATTCAGATATAATGTGAAATAATTTGGCAAATGAATTAATATGTTTTATTTAAAACTTCTGCACAAACAGTAAGAACGTAAGGGAAGCTTTCCAAAGGATTGCCTTAGTTTATGACATTATCAGATGTCCTTGTTTGTGAATTTCTTTTAAATAATGTTGCATAGACTAAATAATACAGCTGATTTTTATCAAATAAAGCTATGAGTTTCTGAACATTTCCTTTTTAGGAGAAAATTGGGTTTAATAATTTAATGTCGGAGTAAAGCACTGGGTGTTTGACTGTCTGGGATATAATCTCAATTCCACCACCTACTGGTTGTGTGACTTCAGACAAGATGCTTCCGATTTCTAAACCTCAAGTTTCTCATCTACAAATTGGGACAACTAATAAGACTTTTCTCATAGGTTTTTATGAAGATTAAACTAGACAATTCATATACAGTGCTTAGAAAAACAGCTGGTATTAGTTGATGGTCAAATTCTAGCAATTTAGTAGTAATTGTTCCTTAAATTATTAGGAATTAGCTGGGTATGATTTTTGGCAAGAGATTTCATTTTTGCCATTGCTTCATCAGAGCGGTATAGTGTGTTTATTGCTTTGTCTGAGTATTATGTGGTGGTTAAAGAAATTGTGCTTAAATCAGATTTTTGGGGTTTCTGATTGCATGGGCAAGAAACAGAACATTTCTAGGCTCTAGTGCCTTATTTACTAAAACACTGAAAATAAGAGAATCCACACATAGGATCATTCAGAAGATTAAGTGAGAAAATGGATGGCAGGACTTAGAATAATGCCTTGCACATGCCAAAATCCGTAGCAATGAAACAACAGCAAGGGAGTTAGAATGAAGACCTAAAGTCTGTTTTATTTGTCTCCGTTGATCTGAAGGTGTTGACTCTGTAAACCTCTAATAAGAATATTTTGAAGTCAAGTCGCTGACATCTTGTGCTGTTAATTGCCAGTCCCTGGGTTGTCAGTCTCTGGCTTGTGTTGGGTATCTTGGCCTGCTCTTGGCTGTGGGCCCTTTCTCCCTAAAGGGGCATGTTTGGAGCTGAACCAGAGTCCATATACACACAGTGGGTACCACAGCTCACAGCTGCTGCCAGTGTATTGCCCGGAACACACTCTCCTTGAGAGAGCTCCTCCAAGTTGTCAACCCAGTAGTAGTTGAAGTGGAAGATGTCCCTTTTTCCAGCATTAGACTACATTTCTGACAATTCAAAAACTGATTTCTGCACAGCCCTGGTCCTAGCCCAACCAGAATTTATCATCTCTGATCCCTTATCCCTTCCTGGAATACTTCTATCTTTCACCCTAGGCCGTAAAAATCCAGGCCTATCCATATTTAAAGGTCTAGTCAGAACATTTCTTAGTTCACGGCTAATCAGAAATTCTCTCTTTTATTGAAACTTCTCATCACACTTAAAAAAGAATAAATCTAAGCTCTCTGTCATGACCTGAAAGTCTTTTTCTGCCTCTCTGATTCTATTTCCTGCTTCATTTGTGTGCTTCAGTCACACAAATCCTTTATATGTTCTTTGGACTTTCCAAATTCATTAACAGGTATAGCATTTGCTGTTTTCCCTGCTTGGATAACTTGCTTCCAAAATCATCACTTGGTTGGATGTATTTTTTTTTCAGTGTTGAATCCCTTCCTCTCGTCAAATAACAGCAACAATAACAAACAGTACAACTCACTTTCCAGTCAATCTTGAACAGTGGTTCTTGACTGACCGTGCTGCCCCCCATCCTTAACTGGGGGGGCCTTGGGCAATCTCTGGAGACATTCTTAATTTTCACGATTTCTATTCATTATAGTACTGGAAGCACTATCGAGAGCAATTGGACAAGAAAAATAAATGAGGGATATCTAAATTGGAAAAGAAAAAGTAAAATTATCTCTGTTTGCAGATGACATGATCCTACATAAAGAAAACCCCAAAGACTCTACCAAAAAACTTCTATAACTAATAAACGAATTCAGTACACTTGCAAATCATAAAATCCGCCTACAAAAAATCTATGGCATTTCTATTCACAAATAGCAACCTACCTGAAAAAGAAATCAAGAAACACTCCCATTTATGATAGTATTTTAAAAACCTTCAAAATAAATTTAACTAAGGAGATGAAAGACCTATAAACTGGAAACTATAAAACATTGATGTTGTTTTAAATCAACAGTATATATTCTCTGCTTTACCTTGACTAATAAAGCTTTTGAAAAAGCTTTTAAAATTACTTAATTTAGATTTTTCTCTCATGAATCTATGCCTGACTTTACTCTCACCAAGAAGGAGTGCTAACTACAACTTACTTCTTTAACTGCACGCTTTTCCAAAGTTCTTTAAATACTTTCTAGCATATTCCAACATAAAATCAAATATTCTTACATGACAGAACACTTTGTATTTTTGATAAACCAGTCTAGAATAAATGAATTCTTATTAATTCAACTGACAGGAACCAATTAACTCACCTGTTTCTTCTAACGATTTCCTGATAAAATGTTTTCTATCTATCTGTTTTTGAACACAAAATGTTGATGTAATGATTTACTATGATAATATAGTTAACACAACTTTTTCCCTGTATATGGTTTATTTTTTTATAACTCCTGGAAATATAAACCTATGTTCTTCATGCTTATCTCCTTTATCTCTTGACAATTTTTTTAGAACTAAAGACCTAATTTTAGTGACTAAGTTAAATAAAGAGAAACTGTTAAGCAAATTTAATAATCATCATCATTATTATCATTATATTTTGAGATGGAGACTGGCTCTGTCACCCAGGCTGGAGTGCAGTGGTGTGATCTCAGCTCACTGCAACCTCCACCTCCTGGGTTCAAGCAATTCTTCTGCCTCAGCCTCCCAAGTAGCTGAGATTACAGGCATGTGCCACCATGTCTGGCTAATTTTTGTATTTTTAGTAGAGATGGGGTTTCACCATGTTGGCCAGGCTGGTCTCAAACTCTTGATTTCAGGTGATCTGACTGCCTTGGACTTCTAGAGTGCTGGGATTACATGTGTGAGCCACCATGCCCAGCCGAATTTAATAATTATATAACTTTTGGTGATTCTACTTTTAATCATTTTATAATCTATTTATTTAGGTAAAGCCCTATTTTTTAGAAATCTTTTCCTATAGAAATGTTTTTAATATAGATTTTAGTTCAAAACAAGCAACAATACTGACAATATAATCATCACAAACATTAACTCAATAGCAATTATAGTTACTATTCCTTATATCACATCCTTCTCTACAAATTCACTGAAAATATTGTATTTAATCCTCAAAACAACAGTGGGGAGAAGACAGGACAATGTGGAGAAAATGACACATATGAATTTCAAGTGACTTATGCAAACTAAGACTTGATCTTAGGCCTTCTGTCTCTGCCAAGTGTTCCTTCCCTCCCTTGTGCAATCCCAACACTTGTGAAACCCAAACTTAACACCTGTAACAAGCAGTGATTTCTGTATAAACTAGAGATAACTCATTGAAACAATTCTTGAATCTCAAGAGAAATAAATCTATTATTTTCATGGATTAACCTATTGTTGTGTCTTGAGCATTAGTCACAGTTTTGCTATACCTAGATTTTTGCTATCCAACATGGTAGTCACTAATTACATGTGGCTGTTGAGCACTTGAAATGTGGATGGTCTGAATTGAGATATGGTGTAAGTATCAAATACATACTGAATTTCAAAAACTTAGCATAAGAAGAAGAAGAATGTGCTAAAAATCTTCTTTACAGTAAAGAAAACAATCAACAGAGTGAAGAGATAATCCATGGAACGGGAGAATACATTTGCAAACCATGCATCTGATAATGAGCTAACATCTAATATTCAAAATGCGTAAGGAACTTCAGCAACTCAATAGCTAGCAAATAAATAATCTGATTACAATGGACAAGGGATCTGGGTAGTCATTTCTTAAAAGAAGATAAACAAGTGGCCAAAAAGTATATGAAAAAATGTTTAACATCACTAATCACCAGAGAAATGCAAATCAAAATCACAAGTCTTAGGATGACTATTCTCAAAATGACAAAAGTTAACAAGTGGTGGTGAGGATGTAAAGAAAAGGAAACCCTTGCACACAGTTGTTGGGAATGTAAATTACTATAGCCCTTATAGAAAACAGTATCGACGTTTCTCAAAAACTTAAAAATAGAACTGTCATATTATACAGCAATCCCACTATTGAGTATACATCCAAAGGAAATAAAATCAGTATGCCAAAGAGATATCTGGACTCCCATGTTCATTACAGCATTATTCACAATAGCCAAGGTATGGAATCAACCTAAGTGTCTATCAGTGCATGAATGGCTAAGGAAAATGTGGTACATATACACAATGGAATACTCTTCAGCCACACAAAAGAAGGAAATTCTGTCATTTGCGACAACATAAATGAACCTGGAGGACATTATGTTAAGTGAAATAACCTAGCACAGAAAAACAAATATCACATGATTTCACTTATATGTGGAATCTAAAAAAGTTGAACTAACAGAAGCAGACAGTAGAATGGTGGTTAACAGGTTGAAAGGTGAAATTAGGGAGATGTTGGTTAAAGTATAGAAATTTTCAGTAAGATAGGAGGAATAAGTTCAAGAGCTCTGTTGTATAACGTGACTATAGTTAATAGCAATGTATTTCATCTTTGAAAATCATTGAGACAGTAGATTTTGTGTTCTCACCACAAAAAATAAGTATGAAATAATGCTTATGTTAATTAGTGTGATTTAGCCATTTCATAACATAGGAACAATTCAAAACATCATGTTGTACAGAATAAATATGTAATTTTTATTTCTCAATTAAAAATTAACTTAATTATTGTATTTACTTATTTTTTGTGATGGAGTCTTGCTCGGTTGCCCAGGCTGGAGTGCAGTGGTGAGATCTTGGCTCACTTCAACCTCTGCCTTTTGGGTTCAGGTTGTTCTCCTGCTTCAGCCTCCCAAGTAACTGGAACTGCAAACACATGACACCACATCCAGCTAATTTTTTGTAATTTTAGTACAGACAGGGTTTCACCATTTTGGCCAGGCTGGTCTCGAACTCTTGGCCTCAAGTATCTGCCCACCTCTGCCTCCCAAACTGCTAGGATTACAGGTGTAAACCACCATGCCCAGCCAAGTAATTAACTTTTAAAAATGAATGTAAGTTGGGCATGGTGGTGCGTGCCTGTAATCCCAGCTACTCGGGAGGCTGAGGCAGGAGAATTGCCTGAACCCAGGAGGCGGAGATTGCAGTGAGCCAAGATCGCGCCATTGCACTCCAGCCTGGGTAACAAGAGTGAAACTCCGTCTCAAAAAAAAAGAATGTAAAATATCTCCTCAATAATTTTTAATATTCATTATACATAGAAATAAAAATATTTTGGATGTAATGTGTTTAATATACCATTAGAATTACTTTACCTGTTTTTAAATATTCTTATAATGTGGCTTACTAGAAAATATGGAATAATATATCTGTTTCACATGTATGCCTCACATTCTGTTTTTATTGGACAGCTCTACCCTAGAGTTTTTGATATTTCTTGGGCATAGTTCCTGATTTTACTCTTTATTTAAAATATTTTTTTCTTTTAAAATAATTGAAACTTTTCTGCCACTATTTAAGCCTCATTATCACATAATCATCTGTTTATTTTCTGTATTTGGCATTTGACACTTTAGACCCTGTTATGCTGAACATATAACTTAAAAAAATTATAAAACATTTAAAAATATTCAAAATTACTTTCAAATTATAATTTCAAGTGTGTTCTAAGAAAAAAAAGAAAAGGGCAAAGTATAAAAGCAGAGGGAGAGTGTATACCCCAAATCAATTTTATCCTGCAGGGAGAGCACTAGCCTAAAGTAAAATTTTATTGAATAATTACATTGGGAAATTCTGCTTGAGTTTTCCAATGTAGTGTGTGCCTGTGTGTGTGTATTAGAGTCTTTCAAGGATCAGATGATTTAATAAATATAAAACACATAGAATAGTGTTTGCCATAGAATAAACAACACATATTGGCTTTTATTATAAAATTTTATTGGAGATACCTCATAGGTCAATATGTTTCCAGATAATCTATGGCACACTAGAACTTCATAGCTATTATGAAAGTGTTATTAATAAAAGACTGTTGTAACATAGAAATAATAAATATTTGAGGTTATGCTTGCCCTAAATCCTCTGAGTTGAATGTTGTAAATATGCATGTAACAAATTATCACATGGACCCCATAAATATATACAAATATTATGTATCAGTAAAAAATATAATATTTTCCCCAACCCATCAGTCGCTCTCCCCTACCTGCCTTATCTCTCTTCACATCACTTACCCCAACCTGACATAGTTCCATACATTTGTTTGTCATTGGTCTGCCCACCAGAATGTAAGCTCCCTGAGGGTAGAATCTTTGTTTTGCTTCTTGTTGAATCCTCTGAGCCTAGAATAACACCTGGCAGACAGTAGGTAGTCTCATAGAGGTCTGTTAAATAAAGAAATTGTGGGCAAATAAAAAATATTTTTAAAGACAGTTGTAGAAACATATTTTAGTGCAAATCTCTTTATATATCCTTTTACTTAACTATCCCTTCACTTTTACAATCATGCACTTTATACTTCTGTTGTTCTTAGTATTATAAAATTGCACCACTAAAGGGAAAATGATACATTATTATCTAGTCAGACTTCCTTACTTAACAGATGAAAAAGATGCCATGCAAAGAAGTTAAGTAACAGGTCTTATTCTAAAATAATTATTTAAGAGATGGAAGAGTGATAGTGGCATTTTATCAAGCAATTGCCATCAGCCAGCACTATATAAAAGTTTTGAAGACAGTATCTCATTTAGTCCCCATAACAGGTGATTAAAAGAAATACTGCTTCTTCTTGCATGACATGAGTGGAAAAAGGGAAGCTGGAAGGGATTGAGTTAGTTGTCTAAGGTCACACATCAGGCAGACTAAGAGTTAGGGTATAAACTGGACTTTGATTCCAAAGCTGTGGGCTCCACATAGTGTTTTCCTGCTTTTCTTAGTAGTTTTGTTTGGTTTTTAAAGTTAAGTGATACAATAAGGGAATTTCAAACTAACCGTTCAGTGTATCCTTTGGTTAGTCTTGGATGAATGTGAATTGAAGGAGTCTGTCAGATCTAGACTCTCTTTGGCAGCAAATGCCAAGAAGGAAAGGAGGCAGCCCATTTCTTGGTTATAAAGCCCTGGGCAGAGACCCCAGGGAGGCCCTTGATATGTTCAGTTTCAGTGGGAATAAACATAAAGGATGAGGAATTAACTGAGTTATGATGGAAAAAATACATAGACACTCCTTGAGGGACATGTAAATTGATTTATGAAGCAAACAGGGAGAGTATGTGAAATGGACTGTGAAAATGACTCTGTGCTGCTTCTGTCTAGAGACACCAGAGCTCAACTTTTCTCTCACAACAGAATCATCAAGTTATCAAACACATGTAAAGTCTTTGGTCTGACAGAACCAGTATTAATAAATTAAAATAATTTTAACATTGGGTAAAAGAAAATTGAAATTGTTTAATTGCTTGCTAATTAAATGAAAAGAATTGACTTCCTATTATTAAGCTGTTTTAAAGTTTGTCTTAAGTAATTTATCTAAAGTAGTATGAGATCTATGGGGCTTAATGTTTTAAACAGTGAAATTTGATTTGGAAATGATATGAATTCCTTGGATCTTTCTCACTGGAAAATAAAATACCCACAAACATATAAACCACTCAACCCTAAACTGAGGGTGATAGAGGTAAAATGGAAGTTGAACAAAGTTTATTCAAACCCAAAATATTGTTTCTAAATTACTTGATAATATAGTTCCAGAAAATTCACATGAAAAAAAGACCACTCCTGGTAAGAATGAGTATATTAATTTCCTATTGTTACTGTCATAAATTATAAAAAATTTAGTGGTATAAAAAACAAAAAGACTGGTTCTGTTACAATTCTGCATTATCACAAGTCTCATTGGGCTAAAAATCAAGATGCCAGCAGGGCTGCGTTCCTTCTGGAGGTTTCAGAGGAGAATCTATTTCCTTGCGGTTGCCAGCTTCTGGAGGCTACCTGCATTCCATGTCTTCTGGCCCCTTCCTCCATCTTAAAGACCACCAGAATAGCATCTTCAAATCTCTCCCTCTAACTTTCACATTTTCTTCTGCCTCCCTTTTCTCATTTATCAGAACCCTGAGGCAACCGCCCTTCATCACAAAGAGACAATCTCCTTGTGCTCTCTTCCCTGTGTTCAACGTTTCCCCATTTTTTTCTTTTACATCCTTTTCCTCTGTCATCAAGTCTTGTTAGTCACAGATCCTGCTTTAGACTATTGTTCCCATTTCTATAACTTACCATCCTATTGGACTCAGTTATCCCCTATGAGGCATTCTCCATCCAGAAACACATTTATCTGAGATAAAGTAAGTTTTGTCATCTGTCCACTTGAGACTTTGGTTACTTTACAACCTTGAAACAATGCTGCTAGATCCCTCTTCTGCATGATAGTTGTGTGTCATCACTGGTATTGTTCCTTTCATCCTCTCCATGAAATTTCTATTATTCAGAATTACCTGGCTTAATTCTAGTTTTCTATTTCCATTTTGCCATGTGTATAGATGCCCACAATGTCTGTGTATACAGATACACATCATATCTTGGATACATACAGATGATCACAATATATGGGTCTGTGTATATAATTATATGTAATTCATAGACATAAATATTTAGGAAGAGCACACTCACTTAAGAGAAGAATAATATTGAGTCCTTGTGCTGTATGTTCAGAAAGTTTTGAAGATGAATTATATGGAACCAGCTATGATGGAATTCTGTAGATAGTTTCCTCAAAGGACATTAGTAAGTAGAGGACCATTTTCTGTGTATAAATACTAAATCTTGGTCTCTGGGACCCAGATGTGTCTCACTGACAGAAGGTAAATCTTATTACAAAACCGTGGGAATGTTTAGCCACCAGTGAGTCAGCTCATAGAAGCACTGCTGTGTTCTATTTAAATGAATCATGACTGGTGAATTAATGGTATACACTAGACATTATTTTACAATATATTTTATCAGTTAATGTAAACCACATTGTGAAAGAAATAAGCGTATCAGCATTATATTCAAATCCAATAAATGGTAATCTTTCCTGTTGAAGTTTGGTAAATAATTTAATAAATCTCGTACTAGAATCCCATGGAATTTCAAATAAACCAGTAGATTTTCAGTTTAGCTGTTTAGTACTTGTAATGAATCCTTAATGTCTAACAGCATCTACTGTTTACATTTGCCTGAGGTCTCTAAAACATTATGAGATGAAATGATTTTTTTCTGTTCCTTGGTGTATGGCTGTCATAGAATTAAAGTGTTTCATGAATCTCATATTTGAGTGAATGACTTCCATTCTTCAGTCTCTTGTGGGAAAGAAGAAATAGGTGGCGCTTCATTTAATGGTATACTGTCTTGTCTAGATTGAATTTGTTATGAATTGCATGGTTCTCAATTGTACTCTCATGCGTCCTTAAAGCAAACCACGAATTCTAAGGGACTCATATTTTTTTCTTTGCTGAACACTGAGAGTATATAAATGATGATTTAAGGGCCATGTAACTGAAGTTGGTATAAGGCTACAAACAGTATGTTAATTTTCCTAAGTAACAGAAAGAAAGCTTGTTTTGAATATCTATAAAAGTTTAATAAGAGTTCCTTTCAAGGTACTATAGAAGTACAGCTCCACAGAAAAATATGTATCCATTAGCCTTTGCTAAAATGTACCCAGATTTCCAATTACAAAATTCTTGTAAAACCAATGATTTCCTCCTTTTAGAATCACTTAAAACAAGTGGGAAGAATTATATTGTTATTCAAACAGAGAACATTCATGTATATAGAATGGATTTCTGTCTAAACTTAGGAGATTGCAAAACTTAAAAATGATTCCATTTGAATGCTTTGGAAAATTTAACAGGAGTCAAAAAGCACAGAGGAGGGAGTTAACTGGCTGAACTCTGTTGATAAATTGATAAATAATATTTTCTATGAACTCAGATCACCAGGTTCATTCAGCAAATCTCCACTGAGGGTCCCATTAGGGCTAGAATGTGTTCTAGGTACTAAGGATACAGTACTGGCCATGTTAGATAATGTATCTGCCTCATTGGTGTTTACCTTCTTCTGTGGGGGAAATAGACAATACTCGTAAATAAATTGATATGTAATATACTGTTAGGTGATTAGTTTTAAGTACTACCAGGAAAAATATAACAAGGGTAGGACTGGAAATGATAAGAGTGTGATCCAACTACCTTGGGTTTAATTTTCCTCACAAGCCTTATTATTTCAATGGGTATGAGAGTTTAAAGCAGCTTCTAAAAACACATAAGGCACTGAATAATGACATGAATATTAAAGTGAGTTGGGTATAAGGTTAGAAAAACTATTATATTCCAGGGTTAAATTCAATCACAGACATATAGCCTTTAAAGTCTGGTACAGTTGCTAGAAGCAGGCCATAGACTTGACCCTAAACCTTCTATAAGCCAAAGCAAAAAGAGTATCCAACTGTTTAAGACTGGCTGTGTCTGAAACATGGATACTGTGGAGGTATTTATGAGAAGACCATTTTGCCTAAGTAGAGACCTAGAATGATTTTCCTATATGGAGCAGATACCACGAGATAGAGTGAGTGACTCTTTGATGCCCTTCAAAGAAGACCAGCAGTCCGTCATTTAAGACTAGATCAACAAAAGCAATTAAAGATCAACTGTCTCTGCAGAATTTTTATTTTCTCTTGATTAGTCTTACATTTCTGTGTGTGCTGTGGGGAGATGTCCTAGACCCTTTTGAGAATTTGATGAAAGCTATGGCCCTCATTCCCAGAAAAATGTGATTATGTATGTCTACCTATAATTGGACTGTATCGGGGGTGTCAAGGAGGCTGTGAAGACCAACCGAAAATCCTAAGATGTCAATTACCCCTTACTATACTATCATAAAAAATACAGAAACATGTTTTTCACATCTCTTTAAATATTCATGCCACTATATTCTTATTAAGTAATGAGCTGCAAATAATTCACTGTTATAGGCACTGATAATTCTTTAAAAGATGCTGGAGAGGATGTGGAGAAATAGGAACACTTTTACACTGTTGGTGGGAGTGTAAATTAGTTCAACTATTGTGGAAGACAGCGTGGCGATTCCTCGAGGATCTAGAATGAGAAATACCATTTGACCCAGGAATCCCATTACTGAGCATATACCCAAAGGATAATAAATCATTCTACTATAAAGACACATGCACATGTATGTTTATTGCAGCACTCTTCACAATAGCAAAGACTTGGAACCAACCCAAATGCCCATCAACGATAGACTGGATAAAGAAAATGTGGCACATATACACCATGGAATACTATGCAGCTATGAAAAAGGATGAATTAACATCCTTTGCAGGGACATGGATGAAACTGGAAACCATCATTCTCAGCAAACTAACACAAGAACAGAAAACCAAACACTGCATGCTCTCACTCATAAGTGGGAGTTGAACAATGAGAACACATGGACACAGAGAGGGGAAAATCACACATACCTGTTGGGGAGTAGGGGGCTAGGGGAAGGATAGCATTAGGAGAAATATGTAGATGATGAGTTGATGGGTGCAGCAACCACCATGACACATGTATACCTATGAAAGAAACCTGCACGTTCTGTGCATGTACCCCAGAACTTAAAGTATAATAATCATAAAGTAAAAATAAAAATCCTACAATATATCTGAAAAATAAAAAAACCTCATGTGCAAATACTTTTGGCCAGTTGTTAACAGAACCATATGCTTTGAAAATGAAAGCCACCTAAGAAAAATTAAGAAACTAAACAAGACATTAGTGTCTCTGAAATTCTGTTGACATGTTGGACGAGACAACTCATATCACATCCAAGCTCATTGGCATTTATGTCTACAATTTCTAGCTGTCTATTTTTCCTTTCTTTCCTATTTTATTCAATACTTTTATAATTTTAACACAGAGAAGATTTTTGCGACAGCATGTATATCTGTTTCTCAGTATGATTTTATGCCTTAGAAAATTAATTTAGCTACCTAACAGAATGAAATTGAAAACAGTTTCACAAAATCTCTTTAGTTGAGCCATAACTGAAACTCAAATCATGGAGACATCTACCAAGAACAGAGAAGAAATTAGTAATAATTAGTTTGGTTGGCATCATTAAGAAGATTTCATATTATTTCACCTACCAGGATTCCTTTGACCACACCCACAACATTTACCCACTTGCCCTGCCTAAACAAAATTAAATGAATTAGAATAAAAATGCTCACTGTGACATGATATAACTTTATCCATTGTTTTCAGCAGTTTCTTTTCTATTCTCTACTTGTTTTTCCATTGTCTCTACCTTGGTATTCAAAACCTTTATTGGAAGCTGAGAGAACGGAGGGTGTGGGAGTCATTAGTTACCATGAAAGAGAAGTGAGGTCTCTGCATGAGGCACACAAGTCTTTGGTGCCCAAGTGGTGGTTCTGAACTCATGAATTGCAAACACCTGCTTCTGTTTTAGAGCCCTGCAATGGTTATACCCAGCAGGAGAGAAAAATTCTGTTTCAGGAAATAATTCCCCTTAATTTGAATTTCTTTTCAGATACATGTTCACAAACACTTGTTTTTCATGAGTGGATCTTGTGACATAGAGTAGGTGTGTTTCTTGAAAGTTCAATAGCCATGAGGCCTTTCTAATTTGAGCCTTGTTTACCCAGAGAATTTAATTAGATGTTCAGAAAACTTTTGATTTGTGACTTGCTGGTGTACTGGTCATTGTTTAAGAGAATCATAAAGCCAGTGTATGGCAAAAGACTTACATATGTATGTATATATTTAATGTAAAATATTTCTGAAAAGCATAGTGTTATATCCAAATAGTTCTTTAGTTGACAGCACTAAATGAGATAACTGTATGTATATTTCAGCTGAGAAAGCAAATTTTTCATTTGTAACCTCTCTAATCCTGAAAGAGTACACTTTTTTTTTTTTACTACCTTGAGGTTGTTCTCCTTTTCGGTTGTCATTATATGTTAAATAAAGTAGTTGATAGAATTGGTGGGGGGAGGGGAGAGGATCATAAACCATAATTAAATAAGTATATCCTGATGGCTACTATTCCAGGAATATTCTCTAAGGTTGCCCACATGTGAAGCAGCTTGTGGCAAATCAATGCCTGAGATTCAAGTCATAGATTCTTTATGACTTTTGGTTTGAGCATGTATTTGGAACACAATGTTTATTCTCTTGGTATAGAAAAGTGTTATGACTTAATCTGCACAATCATTAGCTTGATTGTCATAAAATGGGGATAAAATGGTGCCTGTGGCATTGATTGGTGGCAAGACCAAATGAAAGATGCATGCAAAACACAGTGTTGCTCAAAGTCAGCACACAAGAGTGCTGGCTGTCACGATATGGTGATGATAGCTTTTCTCTCTCAGTTGGAAAAGTCATAGATTTTACTTTGTGCCTCAGTTCTCACTGCTCCAAAGAATAGCATCCTTTCTCAGTGATGACCTTCAATCTTGCATATGTAATTTAGCTTTTTTTTTTTTTTTGGTAGTCTACCTGGATTACAGCTGCAATGTGATGGAAGGTTCCCATGATGCTGAGGTCATCCCACATCAATTGCCCCCAGCATCTCTCTGCTTTTCCTCATGAAGACTTTTTCCCAAGCCATGAGTAGTTTTCATATGCAAAGAAAATAATACCCAGGGTGAATCCCAATCACTGGAGGATGAGTGTCTATGGATAAATTTTCCAGCCTCTCTGGCTTTTGAAGGGACCATTCTGAAACCCATTCATTATGGTTCTCAGACATTCCCCAGTAGGAATGAGCCTAGTTATTTATAGTTATCACCAGTTCAGTGGTGCAGCTGTCTTGGTCTTCCTTCCCTCCCTCCCTCCCTCCCTCCCTCCCTCCCTCCCTTCCTTCCTTCCTTCCTTCACTCCCTCCCCTCTCCCCTCCCCTTCCTCCCTCCCTCCATCCCACCCACCCTCCTTCCCTCTCCTTCCTCCCTCCCTCCATCCTACCCACCCTCCTTTCCTCCCTCCCTCCATCCTACCCACCCTCCTTTCCTCCCTCCCTCCCTTCCTTCCTTCCTTCCTTCCTCCCAGAATTATGTCTCAAGTAAATTACTCCGGACTTTCTCTCAGATCTTTGTGAAGGAATCCAACTTGATATGCAGAATATAATCTATATTATCACTCAAATCGTTACAAATATTATCTCCAAAGTTGGTGAAAATTCATCCAGACATTTTTCATGTGATGCAGTAACAGTAGACAAGCTGACTGATGTCCAATTTTATATATATAGCAAATCCATAAACCCAAATATTGTTTCTTGAAATTGTTTGTGGGCCTCTGAATAGCAAATATAGTGTTAGTAAAACAAAAAAAAAAGAAAAGAAAAGAAAAAGAAAACACTTAGGTATCCTAAGGGTGCTTACTACTTAATCCTGTTAATCCTTCTATGAAAGAAAAAAAAATCCCATTTATAGTGTCAATTATGTCTCCACTTGTCTACTTTTTAGCTTAGGGCATTGGGACAACTCTCATGATTCATAACCACTTCTGTTCACCATTTCAGTGCAAGTGACCAGAAATAAAAAATATCTTGATTTAAAGCTAGAAAGGTCAACTTGCAGTTGTCTAAGGGCCCTCAGGAAAACCAGTTTGTGTTGTTTTGTTAGCATCTTTGTCATATCCTGTGCCTGTCTTTCTGTCTATCTAACTTGGTCTATTATGAATACTTAACTTTTTTCTTGCAGGGACATGCATAAGGTATTAGGTTGATGCTAAAGTTATTGCATTTTTGGCATTGAAATTAATGGCAAAAACTGCAGTTACTTTTGCACCAATCTAATATTAATTAAGATGAGGACTCATATGACCTGATACTCCCCGTATGGGAACTTAACATGCAACAATAATTCTTGAAGGGATCAATCTTAACCAATATGGCTTTCATCATGAAACTAATAGCTTTCATCATGAAACTAACAGCTTTCAGGTTGGATTCAGCTGGAAGTCATGTGGTCCACATAGTGATAAGAATGTTTCTAATTTGAATTGCTTGTGATTTAAAGATCAAGGTGTTTAAAATACCAACAACTAAAACGAGTATTTTGAGCTTCTGAAATGGATGCTGTCACAAACCTGGGTCTGTATTCTTGCATTGCATGCATAGCACAGCCTGGAGCTGAGTACCACCTGCTTTTTATTTGGAGACTGCCACTGCCCCTTCCTAACTTGCACCTTCTTCGTCCTTGGGTTTTCTTTGATTCTTACTTGCTTTACTTATTGATGATACTAGCCTGGCCTGCAAAGGAATTTGAATTTTGATCTCAATTTTAATATCCTAGAAGACATGCATTAAAATAACGTTTCCCTTTTAAAGCTAAAATAAATATAGGGTGCAATAGTACAATTTAAATTAGCTAATTCTTGAACTTACTGGGGCCTTTATGACTTGATCCAAATAAAAGGGAAGGGCGCAAACTCCCTTAGTTTACTGATGTGGAAACTGATAAATAGAGTTTTTTTTTTAACTAAAACATAATATTTGTACATTGTTGTAGGATATTTTGATATGTTTTTACATGCATAAACTGTTTAATGATCCAGTCAGGGTATGTAGGGTATTTATCACCTCAAGTATTTATCATTTCTATGTTTTATGAATGTTTCAAGTATTCTCTTTTAGCTATTTTGAAATATACAATACTATGGTGTTAACTATAGTCACCCTATGCTGCTATCAAACATTAGAAATTATTCCCTCTAACCATATATTTGTACCATTAATCAACCTCTCTTCTTCATCCCCTACCCATACACCTTTCTCAGTCTCTGGTACCTATCATTCTACCTTCAACCTCCATGAAATCAACTTAGAGAAGTTTTGCTTATAGTCACATCACTGATGATACAGTACGTCAGCTCTTAGGTGGTCTAAGTAAGACTTGGAAGATGCTTCACTTTTTATGTTGGAGTAGAAGGGTTCTAAGCTATGTCTTTCATGAAGATTTTGGTTATTTAAACAAAATATCCTTTTTTTAGGTTAAAGTATTTGTAAAACCCAAATTATAAAATTCAGAATTCCTTTCAAACAGGCAAGACATAAAACCATAATGTTTTTGAAGGGATCTGAGTAGATATTACGAGCATATTGCCAAGATGATACATCAATGAGAAGGTGAGAGCACATACAGATGAAAGGGAAATGTGGTAATAGAAATCAAATGCTTTCAAAAAGCTTGAATGCATTGCTCTCTTCTAAATATCCCTTTTCCTGTCATTATTAATCCTGGTATTTTGCTTTATTCTTCATATTTGGGAATTTCTTCTGCTGTGAAATCTGAGTTTTATATAAAAAGATAATATTCTATTTTAGGACCTTCTTAAAGGTCACCCTATGAATGATCTGAGAACATCACCAGAGCATGTGCATTGGAGTCCTCATTAGCTACACAAACAAAAGCTCTTAAAATTCACAGGATTCTGAGTTGGTGTGAGGGTGGAATGAAAAGACCCTTTCTTTTTCCTTCAAAAGCAAGCCAGGCAATCAACTCCAGCGGATGCCTACAGGGCCCATTACATTTCAAGATGTGACATGAGCTTGACTGCTTAATTGGCTACACATGGAAGGGAAGCCAATGCCCTTCAGAAGCAATATAACTCCTATGAAATAAATGTTCTTCTTTAAGCATGCCAAGCTTTTAAGGCACCAGGGAAGTCAAATTTCTTATTTACATATTTGTTTTCTGTGAACAAACCCAATTGCTCCTCCCCACTCCCGAAATACTCTGAGTCACAGGCGATGCATACTTGCTCATGTCTACCTTTTGGTAGATGCTTCACATTATGCACTTTTTGTTTCAATCATCTCACAACTGGACTCTGCCTCCGCTCTTCACCACTTACAGTCTATTCTTAACCCAAATAGGCAGAGTTTCCTACTGAAAAGGAAAGTCACATTGTGTTGCTCCTCTGCTCTAACCTTCAAAAATATTTTAGCCAACTCAGAACAAAGGCTTAAGGTCTTAGGATGGCCTACAGTGGTGGTTCCCAAAGTGTGGTCCCTGGATCTGCAAGATCAGCTTCCCCTGGAAAGCTGTTAGACATGTGTCCTCTCAAGCTCTGCCCCAGATCTACTGAACTAGAAACACTGGGGGTGAGCTGAGCCCAGAAATCAGTGTCGAAACAAGTCCTTTGGGTAATTATTATGCCGAGCTTCAGTTTGAACACTCCTGTGCTACAAGACCCTTGGTATTTGTGTCATATTTACCCTTTTGCTTCGTTGACTGCTATTCTTCTCACACTACCCCAGTCACTCTGACCTCTCTGCTAAGTACATTCTTACCTCCGGGACTTAGTATTTATTATTCCCTCTTCTCCAGATAGCTACATGCTCTGAAGTCTCTTGTCCCTGAGTAATGATGTCTCTGCTCATACACTTGTTCATTTGTTCATTCATTCATTCAATAAATATTTGCATATCTAAATGTTGGGCTCTGGGCTACAATCTTGGGATGTAAGACTAGGTTTCTGATCTTTGGGAATTTGCACTGTAAAAAGGGGTTAAATATAAGTGATGACTATTGCATCACAGCCATTCTTTTGATTCGGCAAGGACTGCTTGAACTATCTTTGTACCTACACTCACCAACTTCAGGTCTTTTCTTAGATACCATCCTCACAGGTGCAGCCTTCTTGCCCACTCTATTAGCTTCCTAGGGCTACCGTTACAAGTGCCACCAACCAGGGGCCTTAGAAAGTAACAGATATTTCTTCTCCCACTGTTCTAGAGGCTAGAAAAATCAAGGTTCTAGCACGGCCGTACTCCCTCTGAGACTCTAGGTAGAATCCTTCCTTGCCTCTTCCTAACTTCTGGTGACAGCCAGACATCGTTGGTCTTCCTCGGCTTGTCTCTGTATCCCTCCAGTCTCTGCCTCTATTGTCACATGGTGGTCTCTCTGCGTGTCTTCACCCTGTCTTCTTAGCAGGAAGGACACCAGTCATTTTGGTTTCAGAGCTCACTCTACTCCAGTGTAACCTAGTTACATCTGCAACAAATCTGTTTCCAAATAAGATCACATTCTGAGGCACTGGAAAATAGGACATCAATATACCTTTTCTTTATAAAGGGTGCAAATGTAACCTATAATTTCCACCCTATTTAAAATTGCACCTTGCCCTCCACATGCCATACCCCGCTTCTTCTGTGCTCTGTTTCTCTTCTTGCTGCTTGTGACTTCCCGGCACATGCCATGTTTTACTTCTCTATTTGGCTTCCTGTCTGGCTCTCTCCACTGGAATTTAAGCTTCATAAAGGCAAGGATTCTTGCCCCTTTCATTTTCATGCCCACAAAATCCATAGCTTTTAGAATATACCTCACACACAGTAGTGGCTCCACATATATTTGTTGAATGAATGAAAATGATAGATCACTAACAACATCATTTAGTTGTTCAGAAGTCTGATAAATCTAAAGCCACCCCCTTTTTCATGCCCAGTAGGCTAAGTACAGAGAGAGTATTATGACAGTGCCATCTGAGAAAAGTTAAATTTATTCTAAAATAAATGGTAAGCTTCTTGGTTTTTTATCAAGAAATGAATATTTCTTCTTGGTTTTCTAAATGGCTTTCTATCAGGGAAATACCCAAGGGAAGTTTTGGATCTGGGGACATTTCTGGGTAACTAAACTGGCATCCAGGAATCAGGAAAGAACTGGTATCAGAAGTATCATTGGTCAAAGCAAGATGGAATAAAAGGCTCTCTCATTGAAGTTTCTTGTGGAATTAAATGAAGACACTGTTGAGTGAAGTTTAGAATGTGGGACTTTAAACTTATACCCAAGTTTACATTTCGGCTGTGCTATTTATGAGCCATATGACTTTGGAAAAGGTACCTAACCTACCTGAGACTGTTTTCTCGTCTATAAAATGGATTAATATTTCAGTATTGTATAATTAACACGGATACAAAAATATAAGGTTTAGCAAAGTGGGAGGTCCACAGTAAGCACTCAATAAGTTTATTCAAGAGAAACATAAATCCAGATGGTGGATCTTGGCTTCTCTTTCAGGGCATCATGGGACAGAAAAAATGGAGTCATGAAAACAATGTGAGCCAGAGTTCTAGAAATGGGAACACCCACACAAATCAAGAGGCAGACAATGGTGTCAGAACATAGGAAAAATTGAAAACCTCTCATGTATTTATTTTTAGGGAGGTTGCCTACGTTTTATCAGTTACGAATCTCGATGGCAAATTTAAGGCAAGTTTCATAAAACAGTTCGGGAAAGTGAACCATAATATTAAAGCATGAGGTTTCATCCTGGTATTGTTAAAATTAGGCAGAATGGCTTGGGAGGCCGTTCTCTTTAGCAGCTCGCTTAACCATGTTGCTTATAAAAGATGGCAATGAATTGAAACTGAAAGGCAAACTGTGCTCTCGCCATCTGTCTTGAAAGAAGTATGATATGGCTGTCATTCAGACTGTTTGGAAAGAAAAACCACTTATAAGTTTTTCCAGCCCTGGATTGAGCACTCTGGACAGAGTTGGATCCAAACTATAAAAAATGCCTCTGAGGTTATTTTCCAAGGCTTCCATTTCAATAGGAATGTTTTGACAATCAGACGTAAGCCATCCATTGACTTAAATTACTTTATGAGACTGGATTAATTAAAATGCTCAAGATATCCCCATCTATCTCCCTGTCCTATTTCTCCTGTTCTTCTCTCATGGATCATCAAAATTTGGATAGTGTGTTGAGGGCTGCTCAAACGGTCAGGAAATAACAACGATGATTAACGTGGTGGCTTTAGAAAGGTTGCATCTGTAGCAACAGTCAGGTTTTACTCTGTGGAAACAATTGCACATGATTAAATATTCTCCATCTAGACAAACAAAGTGTTATTTTCTATAGCAAAGATGTCCTTGTGCTTTAGAGACTGAGACAGGGAGGAATGAAGTCCACATCCTCTCCTGCCCCAATTGATAGAGTCTCCAGCATGCTGTCAAGGTATCAGTGTGCTGGCCCACTTCTGACTAACCAGAAGGATCTTTTCTTACAGGTAAGCTATTTCATACGCATTTTTCCACTCTGGAAACATGAGCGGTGGCCTTTTTAGGTCACATATATAGGTCTACATTATGGATGGCACACAGTACTTGCTTTTATAAGCTGATTGCCAATCTGTCCTTGCTTACCCTAGAGCAGAGAAGATGTTCAAGCCAAATAAGCATCTTTCTGCTAAATGACCTTTGCTCAGCTTTATTCTCGTCAGAACTTTACCTATCTACAGCACTGGATGAAACTAGGTTTAATATCTATTCCGTCATTCCTTAAACATTAGATACTTAAATTTTAAGCAATACAGAATAATTCTGCTTTGTTGCTGATACTGGAGTGGGGGGCTATTTTATGAGGATACATAACTTAACATAGAATATTTCTGCCTTTTGTAATAGTGTGCTGTATTTTAGGTTCCTATGCATGATGCAAATGAAATGTTTTATAGACTCATCACAGCCGGCAATTGGAAGTGACTACTGGGCAATCACTCTATACCATTCTCTTCTTAAAAATGACAAGCTTAGTTGGCCTACCCATGATCCCTAAGTGGAGAATCATAACCCATAGAATTAAGAAAAACAGTTAATGAGTGGTCCAGTGGGAGAAGAATAGAGTTCTTTAAAGAATGACTAGGAGAGAATGTCTTTCCATGTGGTACCTGAAAGACAATTTCAAGCCTCTACTAATAAGTATTATTATTATTACTTTTACTATATGTTAGACATGTTGCTGGAAGATAGATGGGAGAAGATGATAAGCATATTTGGGAGCTTTGAGGACAGTTTCTGTCCTGTGGAATGAGTACTTCTCATTAATAAAATTATCAATCAAATTTCTTCCTCCCAGTCTTCTCATTTAGATCCTCCCAGGCCAGTTTTGGAGCACCTCCCCACACCTACCCCAAATTGCATTTCCTGGAACCCATTTTCTGCTGCAGGCATCTTTTACCTCTCCCCATGCCAGCAGATCCTGGCTACCTGACCTCTGTTTCTTGAAAGCAGAGCCTTTCCCTTGTTTGTATTTCTTACTCCTGTTTCTAAATCTGGTCACCATTAACATCTCCATGGAGTTTATCTTATTTGTTGAATGAGCCACCCTTTGTTTTAGTGAATATAATTTGACTGAAAGAGTTCGAGTTAACGTATGTCAAGTAAAAATGTGGTTGCTGATGGGACCTGGAGAAATTAGGGGCAAGCAATACTATAATGCCTGGGCCTTGTGGAAGACAGAACTGGAAAGTGAGCCTGGATTTAAGCAGGTCTGGCAGCCTTAACAGGCATGGAGTCCACAGGCTCCATTTGAATGCTTTGTCATCATTATGCTTCTGTAGGCTTTTATGTGTCCTTCATTTTGGGCCCTGCAGCCAGTCCATCCACTGTCTTATAATCCCAAATACAAATTCCTTAGAAGCAAATTCATTGGCCTGCCTCATATTTTCCCATTATTCCCCAGGTCATCAAACAGCCCATCAGATTCAGTTGGGCCAAAGACACACACACACACACACACACACACACACACACACACACACACACACACAGGGTATCTGAGGCTGTGGCTGCTGAGGGATAGTTTGAGAAAGGGAAGTGATGTGTCCTCTAAGATAAGGTCTTAAGATAACGGCCCAGGGACCTTTGTGGAATAGTTAATGTGTTAGCAAAGTAGTTTTTGGAAGGGAGTAAGGTGCTAAGATTGGTTTTCACTTATATTCAAATCATATTGAAAAATCATTTCCTGTTTTGCCCAGGTCAATTCCTGACAGCAGTTTGAAAGTGGAAGACTTAATACATATATTCCTACGTGAGTGTGTGTGTGTGTGGTGTGTTGAGGGAAAGCATATGAACACTATTGCAGTGGCAACAGAAGACAAAGTAGTATGAACTTTTAGTGCTAGAGGAGATTTTAGAGATCTGCCGACCCAACCCACACATTTTACACTTGAAGAAATCCACACTCATAAAATTTAGATGGCTAACTAAAGGGTATACAGCTATTAAGTGGCAGAACAGAGACTCGGATCTCAGATCTTAGGCAGAACAAAACTCAGATTACCAATCCAATGAGCTTCACAACCCGGCTCTATTATATTTTTGTCTCTAGAAAGTCTTTATTATTAGGTTGGTGCACAAGTAATTGTAGTTTTTACCATTAGAATTGCAAAAACTGCAGTTACTTGTGCACTGACCTATAATTGAAGCAAGCCCAAATATATATGATGCTTTGTTACTGCATGATTGACTTATTACCTGTTAGTTCTCACCTCAAAGGTCAGTACCCAAAGGGCTCCTTGACCATTACCTACAGTTAGTTCCACTCCTTATCCCCCAAGTTTTCTATGACATTATTCTTTACACATATTCAAATCACCTGCCCCAATCTTTAATTGCCTTGTGCATTTGTGTCCTCATCTTACTCTTCCAGTAAAATGTGAGGCTCCATGAAGGTAAAGATTGTTTCTCTTCTTCATATCTGCATCCCTAGCTCCTATAATCATGCCCAGCATATTGTAAGAACACCTAAATAATTGGTCATGCCTGCATTCATTTAATACATATAAATATTAAAATAATAAATGGTTGGGGAGAACACATAAACTCTTCTTGGCCACATATACTTCCTAATTACTAACAGCATACAAAGTTTAATATCCCTATGCTGATATGTTTATCTAAAGATCCTTAGATATTTTTGTGTGCTATGTCATAATTTCAAGCTAAAACAAAACCTGGAATTCATAGCAAAGGGAACCAGCAACATCTGAATCAGATGTGACTTTACCTGTGTGGGTGTATTCCACATAACTGTGAGTGTGCTCATGACAGAGAGTAAGTTGGCTTAGAGATGCTGCATACCAAATATCCTCTTTGTTTGTGACTCTGACTTTGTCCTGTCACTTTGCTCGTGACTTCTGACTTTGTCCTGTGACTCTGACGGTAAGAATTGTTCATTCTTTTTTCTGGCTCTTGGCAGCCTAGAGATGCTTCCTGTTAGTGCTCCTGGCAGGTTACTGATGGGGCCTGTTGTTTATTGCCCTATCTATCAAGTCCTATTTATTTTTAAAATAAACTTTAAGTATACTGTAAACTCCCTTCACAAACAGGTTTTTCCTCCTCTTTTACACTTGATAAGCCTCTAAAAGAAATAGTAACTCTGTCTCATAAATATTTGAACCTGAACCTTTTAGGAAAGAATTATACTTAAGCTACTCAAGAACAGGAAAGGTCTCTGTCTGAAACCTCCCTTCCAACTACTCACTTCTCTCTTTCTTTTCAATCTCTCTCTCACTTTTTTTTTTTGCATTATCACATTCCGACTTTTATATTACTCCTTTATCCCACTGCAGACCCAATTCTCTGGTCAAAACTGATGACCATATCTTTATTAAGTATTGCTTATATAATGTAAATATCTTTATTAAAAATATTAAAGGGCTTACTATTTCCCAGCTCGTCAAATCCAAATGTTTTACATCTCTTGCTTGGTCCTGCATCGTGTGAATTTACTATTTTATTCAATCATCTAACACAAACCTGATGAGAAAAGGCATTGGCATGGTACAACAACAAGAAAAAAGTCTTGGGATTTAGACTGATACTGACTTGGGTTCAATTCTAACACTACTACTTATTAGCAGACAGCCTTGATGAAGTCTCCTAACTTTTCTTACTGTATTTTCTCATTAGAAAAGTGAATACTGATAATACTAATTTGAGTAAAGATTCATGGTTGTGATCATTAATTTGAGATGTCAACTTGATTGGATTAAGGAATGCTTAGGAAACTGGAAAGTATTACTTCTGGTTGTGTCTGTGAGGTTTCCAGAGGAGACTGGTGCATGAATCAGTGGACTGAGTGGGGAAGATCCACCCTCAATGTGGGTGGGCACTATCCAATTGGCCGGGGGCCCAGATAGAACAAAAAAGGATAGAAAAAGATTTCCTTTCTCTCTCTCCTAGAGCTAGGACATTCTTCTCCTCCTGTCCTTGCATATCAGAACCCCAGGCTCTCCAGCCTTTGGACTCCAGAACTTACACAAGCAGCCTGCTGGGTTCTTAGGCCTTTGGCCTTGTACTGAGACTTATACCATCAGCTTGCCTGGTCCTGAGACTTTTGGACTTTGATTGAGCCACGCTACTGGCATCCCAGGATCTCCAGCTTGCAGACAGCCTGTCGTGGGACTTCACAGCCTCCATAATTATGTGAGCCAATTCCCCTAACAAATCTCCTCATATGTCTATCTATGCCTATATCTATATCTACACCTATATCTATATCATCTATCTATATCTGTAATCTATCAATATCTATATCCTATTGGTTCTGTTTCTCTGGAGAACCCTGACTAATTCACTGGCATTTTCTAAATATTTACAGCTCTTCTCTTTCTAAGCACGTGGTAGTATTACATTCCACCAGCACGTTTTAGTTTAGGAAAGGTTAAATGACTTGTTTTGACTGATGAAATGTGAGTGGAAGGGATGTGTTTCACTTGTGGACAGACATTTTTAGAGATAGTGTGTGACTTACAATGGTCCCTTCCCCCAATGAGGCAAATATGAAAACATATGGAGAAAGCCGTCATTATCCCAGGATCTTGGCTGTTTATAATAAGAAGATCCTCCTACTGATACCCCTGGATATGCAGCATGAGCTATGGGGGTTGCTTGTTACTACAGCAAACATTTTTGTATCCTAACTGAAACATCTATTTGGCAAGGTTGTTTCGAGGATGAATGACAATATACTTACAGAGGCAACACACTGCCCCCATGCAATCAATCAATAGTATCTGTCATCATCAGGATCATTATCATTGTTGTTAGCATGTTATTTTGTTAGCTTTATTTGCTATTTCTATTCTGCATTTTTTCTTTATTTCCACGATCTTATTGTGCTTCAAGATTTGCATTTCTTGCCCTTCACTAAATTATAAGATCTTTGAGAAGGACACGATACTTCATGTGCCCTCATTCAGGAATAATTGGCTATGGTATCTGTTCTAACTACTCTACTGTTGCAGCATGAATGCAAGTATACATAATACATAAAGAAACGGGCATATTTGTGTTTCAGCAAAACTTAATTTATAAAAAAAGAAGGCAAACCATAGTCTGTAACCCTCATTTAGACTCTATTCTTACCCTTCTCCCTCCTTCTCTTGCTCCATCTTCAACCCTAGTTTTCTTCTTTCTCTGGTGGGTGTGATTGTATTCTCTGCTTCCCCAGATAGCCTTTTTCCTTAAAGATAAAAGTAGCCACCAGTAGCCCTGCTATAAAAGGGCGTAAATCCCTTCCTCCCTTGTGTTCTTCCTTGGGTAATGTGCCCACACTTGAGCCAGTCTCTGCTGACAGAGCATGGGAATTCTTGGTTGGTCAGGCTTGAGTCATGTGACCACCCCTATAATTAGATAATGGTCTGTGATTGATGAATCCTTCAGAGCAACCAGGGGTGCAGATGGAAGAAAGTAAGATGCTTGGTAGACACAACAGGGTGCTTCTTACAAGCCTCCTTTCTCCTACGCATGCAAAAAATAGGAAATAACCTAGCTCATAGGACCATCTTTAACAAATGTATATTGGGTAGAAGACTTAATATTTCATAGCCAGTTTCCCTGGGTATTCTTCAAAGACTTCCTTTGGGATCTGGAAGCAAAAGCATTAACTGGTATTTCTGATGGATTAGCTGTGAGAGGTAGGAAATACAACAAACCAAGAAGACTCTTTAAGTTTCTGGCTGAAGTGCCTGGGTGAGTAGAGGTACCATATATTTAAATGGTTAGAATTCATCTTCTAAATGTAAGGGGAAAGGAGCAATATGGATACTCCCCAGTTGGCTTGTAAGTGTTTTCCAATGATCTGGGAAAACTTACCAAACTTTACAAAAGCTAATAAACAAAGCAATATAACACTATATGAGTCAGGACTCTCTGTAATATGGGGAATGCCTGAAATGCTAAGTTCCTCTCTGTAATATGGGAAATGTCTGAAAATTCCTAATATAAAATGCCATACTACAGGGGGAAAAAATCCTTATTCTTGATATTCCTGGTCACATAAGGTCTGTGTAAAGGGCATTACTGGCTACCGTGGGTATGTGTTGGGCACTCAAAACCTGAGTCAGTTTAGTATACCAGTACATCTTCTATTTTTACTTTGCTCAGAAAATCTGATGAAATTATACAAATCCCTGAAATCTAATATTTTTATGTGATAAGATTGTGTAAGAGGAGGGGGTGGAAGAGAAGTTTGGAAAATGTGGTGACAGATGGCAAGTGGGCTCAGGCACATAGCGTTCCTATATATAGGGGAGGGGACAATCTGGTTAATCAAGGGGAGGGGGGAGCATTTTTAAATTTAGATTCAAGTATTTTATATATTCAGCAACATCATTTACTGAAGCAGCCTAGCCGGGTAGAATTTTTAATTTTATTCTTGGTTGGGGGTGAGTTAGTTGGGGGTGAGTTGTGAAATATATTTTCAACAGTTTTCCATATTCTTTCATGATGTCTACATTTAACAATTACATTTTATCTATAAGTTTTGGGTGTGTCTGTTGAGAGAGGGCTGAGAATATCTGTCTCTAGAGAGAGGTCCTTCCAAGGAAATTTATGACATTTCAAAAATTAGGGTCATCACAACTAATTTAACAACAGTGGAAAATTAAAGTGAGTGTTCACAATGAAAGTGACTATAGTTCAGTAGAACGAGCAGTGAGCTGGCAATGAGGACACTTGAGGTCCAGGCCCAGCTCTAGGTAACACAGGCTCAGGTAGATTGTGTTGCCTTACACAGGGCACTTCAGCTCTTTGGATCTTAATCTGTTTATTTTTAAACTGAGAGTCCAGATTAAATAATCTATAGGACAATCTTGGTTTCATAGTTCCACTGTTATAGGGTGTCTCTCAGTGCTCGGATAGTTAGGATGCTTTTGATTCCAGGTAACAGAAAGCCCAACTGAAACTGTCTTAACTCATCACAGGGAAAGCCTAGTGCTGAGTGGCCTTTTGGATTGGTTTCATTCAACAAAGCACATTTTCCCAACTTGTTTACTCTTCTTTCAAGGGTGTCTGCCTCATCCTGACAGGTTGGTGGCTCTTCAGTATCTCAAAATATCTGTTAAGGACTCCTGGTTAATGTCATCCTTTCTTATACAACTCCAAATGAAAAGAGAAAATCACTTTCTGAGGCTTAGACAAGTAAGGATATGCCTTTTAGCATATCCCTGAAAACTTGTCCTTGCATAACATTGGCCCAAAATGACTTTTGTTCACATCTCTGATCATGTCCAGGGAATGGGGCTACCCTGAACTACAGGAAAGACTCCTAGAGCCAGTGGTTAGTTCAGCAGGGGAATTGTGGTCACATAAGTGAAAATCAAGAAGGTTCATGAGTAATGGAGGCAACTATGAAATCTGCCAAACATGGCTTGGAACACTTAAGTTTCACATGATCTAATAGTTAAATAAAAACTAGAAAAAAACTAAATTAATGAAATAGAGGTTTTACATGGTAGCTATTATCATAGCAAGTACATAGTAAGCGTTCAGTAAAGATGCCTACCTTAGGCTAACCTTAAATCTGTTCAACACAGAGAACGTACCTCTTAGTTGGCAACTAAATAACAAGAAATTGCAGGTATTTTGGGGGTTGCCATAGTGACCAGAGGCCTTCTGCTGTACATTTTTGTTTTAGTTCAGTAGTTTTCAAATTTGGCTGCAAATTGGAACCACCTATGGAGCTTTGAAAAACACTGTTGCCTGAATCCCATCTCCAGAGTTCCTGATTTGATTGATCTGGGTGGGGCCCTGACCATTTAGAGTTTTAAAACTCTCTAGATTATTGTAGTTTACTGCCAAGATTGAGGATCTCTCTCTTAGGGACTCTAAACATGAGCATGCTAGGTGCGTTCTCATCCCCTCTTCCCTTGAACTCCCTTTTATAA
Organism: Aotus nancymaae; assembly: GCF_030222135.1. Classification (NCBI taxonomy): domain Eukaryota; kingdom Metazoa; phylum Chordata; class Mammalia; order Primates; family Aotidae; genus Aotus; species Aotus nancymaae. The sequence goes on from NW_026988460.1 coordinate 2,074,990, forward strand.
TTCTCTTTTTCTCTACTCTAAACTCATAACTGTTAGATTCTTCTCCCTGAGCTGGGACTCCCAGAGATAGCACATGTTCTCTATTACACTATGACAAAAAGCTGAATGTGAGGGTGGAAACCAAGAGGAGGGAAGGCCTACTGTCAGTAGGGTGTTAGAAGAAGCGGACAAAAGGGTGGAGAAAACAAGAAGTGATGCAAAAAGCATTTTCCCCTGGCACTAGGATGAGGTTGGAGATGCACATTTAGGCACTCTCAGACTCAGATTCCCACACAAACACCCATACGCATACAGACACATCATCTGAAATTCTTCCCAGCCTCCTCTCTGCTCAGCCCACTGCCAACCGCTTGCTTAGAATCTTGCTGCAAATTCATAAAACACCTAAAACATGAATAAATGAGAAGTGACTGTGTATTCATTCATTCACACATTCATTTATTCATATGTTCTATAAATATTGATTAGGCACCTACTATGTGCCAGGTATATTGCCAGATGGTGAGTGAACAGTGGTAAATAAAATAGGAGCTTATAGCACAGTAAAGGACTCAAATCTGGAAAGCATTGGAGTGTATGAAGCAGGGCAGTGATTATCTTCTTCACCAATAATTGAGTTCTGGTCTCTGTACCTCATTTGTTGAGGGAATCCTTGGTAAATTAATAACCACCCAAGTGAATTAGTGAGAAAAGACCAGAGTGACTGGTGCATGGTACATGTGCAGGTGGTTAGGAAAAAGTGGAATAATATTAGGTTGGAAATAGGGGTGGGTATCAGTTCATGTTGGACCTAGTTTTTTAAAAATCAGACATTATATTCTGTGCATTGGGAAATAAATGCATTTTTTCAAGAAGGGAGTGATAAGGTCAGAGAAAGTATCCCTGAAATCAGGGGGATACAGAAAGGGCTATTTGGGAAAATAAGAATATAGAAAAATGTTTCTGAAAGAGAGAACAGAATGTGCAAAAGCTTTGAGTCAAAAATGTTATAATATGGCTGGGTGTGGTGACTTATGCCTGTAATCCTAGCACTTTGGGAGGCCAAGGTGGGCAGATTGAGGCCAGGAGTTCAAGACCAGCGTGACCAACATGATGAAACTTCATCTCTACTAAAAATACAAAAATTAGCCTGGCATGGTGGTCTGTGCCTGTAATCCCAGCTATACAGTAGGCTGAGGGAGGAGAATAGTCTGAACTTGGGAGGCAGAGGTTTCAGTGAGCTGAGATCACACCACTGCACTCCAGCCTGGGTGACAGAGTGAAACTTCACCTCAAAAAACAAGACAACAACAACAAAAAAGAATGGTATAACATGTTCAAGGAACTGAAAGACCCAAAGAGATATAGATTAAAATATATATATTTATATTTTCCTGTGGTTTACTACTATTTCTGGAAATTATCTATTTCACATAATTAAAAACTCAAGCCAGATAAAAGAGAATAATGCACATTCTGTTCTTTCAGAAACAATTTTCCATTTTCTTATTTTCCCAAATAGCCCTTTCTTTATCCCCCCGATAGTAATAGAAGTCTTTGTCTAATTATTAAGAGAAAGACTTTAATAATAAGACAAAGACTTCTATTCTTCAGAAATTTACTTAAAGGTAAATCAGATATAATCCTAGAAAGTCAAGAAAAGTTAATAAGACTGAAGCCTACACCAGGAAAAGAAGATTTATGTATGATTACTATTTTTTTGTAGTTAACAATTTACACCATGTAGGATTCTATAGAAAAAGAAAGGCATTCTTGTTTTTAACACTTTGTCTCATGTAGTAAAAAATTTACTGCAACAAAAGTAAGATGAACCACAATTTGCAAGCAACAAATAGATGTTGAGTATTTCAAGAAACAAAAGTATAATAATTTAGATTTGTTAAGTGGACTAATAGCACCATTAGTGGACTGACATGAGAAATGTGATATTTTGAGAAAAAAATATAAAACATAAAAAATCATAAAACATATTAAATTACATCTTTAAAAAATCAACAGCACCAAATAGGCATGTTTGGAAAAGTGTTAGAAGTATGCACACTTACATGTGAATACTGGTAACATTTGCGTAATAGATTATAGGTGACTTTAAAAATTTTTGATTTAGATCTTGAGTTATCTACCATTTAAAATATGAATATGTTATTTTATACATAAGAAGAAATTATAAAACACATCAAAGTCTTTTAGTCCTAAAAGTACATGTGAAAGCTTTACTAGCTTTAATCAACATTTATGATTATGCCTTCAATATCCATCCTCCTTTTCTCATTATTATCCTAATTCTCCTTTAAATGCCACCATCCCCCACCGCATGCATCTCTTTTGGGTAATGCTCCCCTGAGTTAGGGACGTGGCACGCACTGTAGCTCTAAGCCCAACAATGTGATCTTTTCCCCGGTCAAGGTCACTGGCTCAAGAAAGGGCAAGTGACCCAAGTTAAAGTAATGAGGCATGACAACTGGTTTGCTGGAAGAAGCTAGGAATAAATAATCCTTGCTCATGTGAGAGAACCCAAAAGAATCCTTTCTCTTGTTCCCATGTGGATGAGGAAGCACATACCCTAGGCAGCCATTAGCAGCCACATTTCGGCTGTGATGAGGCACCTGCCTTAGAATGAATAGAAATTCTGGAAGGCAGAGTTGGAAATGAGCTAGTTATTTGATGGCTTAGTGGAATTGCTGATCAAACCCACCTGCAAGTGAGTGCCACCTGTGGGCTATCAACCCATGAGAAACTGTGAATCTTCTTTATTATTTACTCCAGTTTGAATTTGTGTGTGCATGGTTGTTTTTCTGTTAATTGTAACCAAACACATCCTACTTCATTTTTTCTATGTTATTCTCATCCTGGAAGGTTACTATCAGGTAATTAAAGATCTTTTTTGTAGCTTACTAAAAATTACTAAAAATCACAGGTTTTATTTTCCTTGACCTAGCTGGTGTATTCTAGAACTGTACTGTCTAATATAGTAGCTACCAACCAAATGTGGCTATTTAAATTTAAAATAGTTAAAATTATATATAATTAAAAATTCAGTTTCTTGGTTGCACTTGTGACATTTCAAATGCGTAATAGCTACATGTCGATAATAGCTACCATATTAGCCAGCAGAAACAGAGAACATTTTCAACATTGTGGAAAGTTCTACTGAATAATAGTGCTCTCTCTCTTTCTCACTCTCTCTCTCTCTCTCATTCTTTCTCTCTCTCTCTGTATGTGTGTATATATTGGAGGGAGGGGAAGCACACAAAACGGACATTAGATTGGGAAAGCTGTATTCTAACATCATCTATAGCAGTTAATTTACTACATTCCCTTGAGTAAGCCTCTTCCCCTTTCTTAGGTCTTCATCTTTCTTCTAAAAGTAAGAGACCAGACTAGGGGATTTTGGGGGTCTCTTCTAGGTTCAATATCCTGAAATTTTAAGGACTTTCTTTTGATTTTTAACATTTGTAGACTTTTTTATTCTTCAGAGATCAGCTGTGAGATCTACCATCAGATCATATTGGATATCAAATACTGACAACCAGAATGGAAAATTCAGGACACTTCCATTTTTTTTTTATCTTCTAGCAAAAAAATCCAACACAAATTTAGTGGCAAGTAGGCATTGTTTTAAACAGTGTACAGAACAAGTTCCTTTACTTAGTGTCAACACAGTCGGCTAACACAGGGCAAGGTGGTCACCCTGAATATGGGTCACCATTTCATACATGAATATATTACCTACCAAAAAAAACTAGCAAAGGCTATGGAGAAGGGTCAAAAAATGTACTTCTTTTTTTTTTTTTTGAGATGGAGTTTCTCGTCACCCAGGCTGAAGTGCAATGGCAGTCTCAGCTCACTGCAATCTCCGCCTCCCAGGTTCAAGTGATTCTTCTGTCTCAGTCTCCCAAGTAGCTGGGATTACAGGTGCCTGCCACCACACCCAGCTAATTTTCATATTTTTAGTAGAGATGGGGTTTCACCATGTTGGCCAGGCTGGTCTCGAACTCCTGACCTCAGGTGATCCACCCGCCTCAGCCTCCCAAAGTGCTGGGATACAGGCATGAGCCACTGAGCCCGGCCAAATCTACTTATTTCTATAAAGGCAGCTCACTATGTATGCCATCCTGATGGTGAATTAATATTTAATTTTTGATTCATTTATTATTATTCATTTATTCACTCAAGCATTTCCTTGTCTACTATATGTCAGGCAGTATGTTAGACGCTGAAGATGTATCAGTGAACACTATGTTTGTCCTCCTTGTTCTCATGGTGATTCTTATAAGGAGATAAAGCAGGCATTAAACAAATAATTCCAGAAATCTCTATTTACATTGGTATTTAAGATTCTAGAGGTGCTGTCCCAAAGGATGTAAGAGGACATAGCACAATGACCTAATCTTGTCTGGGGTACTAGAGAAGACTTTGGAAAGAAGGTTTCCCCATCTTATTCAAGGATCCAAGAGAAGAATCTAGTAGAAGTCAAGAATGAGAATGTTTGTAAGAGATGAGACTAGAAAAGTAGGTGGGCCAGTTTGTGCAGAGCCTTGTCAACTGTGGTCGTAAGTTTTGGATTTTAAGTGCAATGGGAAACCGTTGAAAGGTTTTTAAATAGCAGCAGTGACATGATCATCATGTGTTTCAAATATGCTCCCTCCAGATGCATAGTGGGGGAGACACAGGTGGAAGGTACACACTCCAAGACAAGTAGACTTGCTATAGTTCAGGTAAAAGATGATGGTAACCTGGGCAAGGGTAGTTGAATGCAGAGGGAGAGACTGGATGGATTTGAGGCATAAATAGGAAGTAGAATTAATAGTTGGTAGTGACTGATTGGATGCAGATGTTCACGGGGAGGGACATGGCAAGGAGGGTCTTCATTTCTGGCTCAAACTGTTGTGTTGTTGAATGGCCATTGGATTTGAGTAGCTTTGGGGAATCTGATCTCAAATCAGCTATGGATTTGAAAGTTTTATAAACAAAAAAAAAAAATCATATTGTTTTCATTATTGCCAAATCAATCATTTTCATGACCTTTATGTGCTTCTGATATATGTCATATCCTTGCAAAAAAAGAGACTACTTAGTCTCTATAAAAAATATATGCATTACTTCGGTTAGAGAAAAGGAGGTGAAGCTGGGGGATTTCAACTTTCTCTCTGTCCTAAAAGGGGAAAAAAGAAATGAGAAGTGTAAGAACAAAAGAAATGACCTTATTCTTTCTTTTTCTTCTGCCTGGAAGACAGACAAGATAAGCAATGAGGAATTATAGTTGATAAAGTAATTGTAGAGCTAGGCTGCTTGAGGTGAAAAATGAGACTCCTACATGAAGGTTATCTTTTTTTCCAGCCTAAGAAAAATCTCGTCTCCCGTTTTCTTTTTCAGATAGTTACTGAAAATTCTGCCTTATGGATCCATATTTAAATTATAGTATTGAATGAATAGCACCAGTTTGACAGAAAATGATTTAGCCTCTCTTTCCAACTGTGTGCATTCACTATTGCTACTAATGATTTTTATTCTTTCTTAAGCAGTAATTGGGTTTTATTTTGTTGTGTTTGTTGGTTGCTGCTTTTTTGTTTGTTTGTTTGGTGTTTACCTTGTGAGTGCTTTGTATTTTTAAGAAATAATTGTGATTATTGATGTGTATAAAGCTCTCTTCATGGCTTACTGCAGTGCATAGAACATAAAAATTCAATTCATAAGTGAAAAATACAAGATAAAGTTTTTATCAGTCAGGATAGACTAGATGATGCTGCAATAATAAATAACTCCGAAGTTGTAATTGCTTAAACAAAAAACTGTTTCGTATTCACTATGTAGATCCATCCAGGGTTGGTAGGGGAAGTGGAGACCTCTGCTCAAGGACTCAGGCTGATAGTGTAGCTTGTCCCCGCTTCAAAGGCAAGAAGAGATCTGATGATGTTACTTCAACAATTAAATGCTCTATTGCTTGAAGAAATGCCATCAGTGCTACTGATACCTCATTGGCTGGAACTTCATGGCCTACCCAATCCTAGAGGGATCAGAAAGTACAATTCTATCATGGTCAGAAGGTGGAAAGGCTCAACTTCTCTGAGAGATGTGAGAGTAGTTTTGCTTTGATGACACTTAAGGAGGTCTTTATTCCAGTATGTTTTTCTTAATTTTCAACATTGCCTATCTGAATGTGAATGCCTTGAACATAATCCATTAGGTGGTGGATTAAATTGAATTATAGAAGTAACTATCTTGACCCTTATTTTAATTTCTAGAAATGACAAACATAATGGTTACAGGTTGTCAATATGGGAACCTTTATTAGCAAAGGTGAACTTCCTTTTAATTTTAATTCATTAGCATAGCAAAAACACGACGAACAACAACCATGGGGCAAAGAGTAGTTTGTACACTTCTATATTTCAAATGCCTGGCATAATATATTCTTCTAGAAAGAAAGAATAGTCATTTTTTGAGACTGTCTTAATGGTAAAGAAATAATAAAATATAGTAGTTAATTTTTTGGGTTATTTTTTCCATTAAATATTTTGTCCCAGTGTTTAAGAAATGTACTCTTGAGCCAAATCATTTTGTCTTGAAATCTGCTCTGTCACTTACTACGGTACAACCTTGTGCAAGTTCTTTAAACTTCCTGTCTCCTCTCACATCCCCCATCTGTGGAACAGAGATAATAATAATACTTATGGGGTTAGTAAAAATAATTAAATTAGACTTTACAAGACATACTATAGAATGTGCTAGCATCTGGTGAAGGTTTGATAAACATTACCTGCTGCTACTGCTCTTATTACTTTTTCATCTTGATGCCATACAGTCAGTGTAAACTTTCTGAACAGACTCATGAACAACAATAATGAGGCACAGATGTAAAACATGCAATGCCAACTAGAACTTCGGCATTTTAAACTAATTTTTAACTGTGAGATTAGTATTTCCTATTACTTAGAAATCTGTTTCAAGGTAAGATTTAACGAACAGTTGTTATGTTACAAAGAGCTATTATGTGTGTTTTGTGCAATGTGAAAGACCAGTTGTCAAGACTGATGAGTCTGAAGGATCCCTCACTTTCTCACTGTGTGTAAAATGAAAAAACAGAATCGCTTGCAAAGATATGCAGCAGCATCGGACCTTCTTTATTGTGCCTCCAAAAGGCAAGAGAGTATTCTGGGGAATTTCAAAACATTTTCAAGGAAGGATTATTATGAGAACTACCTTGATTTTGAAAACACTATAAAAGACTAGACAGTATGATCTGTAACAGTGGGGATCTTACCAATCATGTTTTCTGCTTTGTCCTCAGGCACCTAACACATAGTAGGTGCTTTATAAGTGATGTTTGAAATAACTGAGAGTTATTACCAGTACAATCTACAAATGAAAACTAGATCACCTTGTAGGCATCATTGAAGTTTAGGCAAAATTCCACCGTATTTCTGAAGAAGAAAGGGTTCAAACCATAGTACGAGAAACAAGATTCTGAGTGTTTTCCCTCCTCACCCCAGCATGTTATTTAAAGGAGAGCAAAAATTTTTAAAAAGAGAGCTGTGAGCATATTTCTTCATTTGGTGCTGAAAATGACATATTTTTATTTATTAATGTGTTTAAAAAGTTCAGAAGCTTTTTATTGGACTTACACGTTAAGTGTCTATGTCCTATTCCAGGTAAATTCTAGTCTCCTATTTAACTGCTGAAACAACCAGCAGACTTAAATTAGTATAAACCTGACGATATTTTTGGTTAACTTACTAGTAAAAAGAACATTAAGAGGTAAGAAATGGCTTATATTTCACTTTCCCATTTACTGTTAGAAGTCTAACTCCCATTAATCCTATCAATATTTTGCAGAATGCTTTTTTCTTGTTTCTCCTTCCCTCTTTACTCTTCTGTTAAATGAATGGTATCAGTAGAACCTCTAACATAATAAATCAGGCAATATAGTGTTAAAGCACTGCTTGAGTTGTTTAAGAGTTAGCGAGCAGATATTACAATTCACTGTAGCTGTAATAGAGGGTAATGTCACTTTAAGACATGTGATACTTTAGAGCGGAGGGATGTATTGAAACAGACTACTGCTACTTACAGCACCGTATAGCAGCCCTGCTCCTACATTTTGCTGCCTTACTCTGCCCTGAATGCACTGGAGTGGGGATGGTCCATCGGCAACTATAAACTGATTCTCATCAGGAAACTGCACATTATCTCCCCATCACTTCAAAGGTCTCGTCAGGCAGAGGTGACGCCAGGAAATGATTTAAAGGTGAAAATGACAAGGTTTCCACCCCTCAAACCTTGGCTCCTTTTCTGACATTACAGTCTGAATGAACCTGATGTCTTTTTTTACTGTGGAAATAGGATCGGAAGAGAGTAACATTTTTTTTTTTTTTTAATCCTGATAAAGAAGATTGTTGGGAAGCTCTTGAAAAAAAAATTTCAAATTTGGCACAGATGGATTTTAAAAAGTGTTAGATCTTTCCAATGAACACTAATAGAGTAATCTGCTCTTGGCTGGATTTTTCAGGTAAGAAGCATCTTTAAGGGTTTAAGATTCAGAAAGCAGATCTGAAACATCCAGGCATATTTAGAGAACTATGCAAGGCTGAATGCATTATTTGGGGAAGACACTTAATAACATTGAGACAACCTCTTGGTAAAGAAGCAAGCAGTGAGAGTGACATGTAGGAGGCTTGAAAGTATGCTGAGAATTAAAGAAAGTTAAAAAAAGAAAATATTGCAAGCATCAAGTCACAGTAATCCTTTTGAGTGCTAAGATCTATGTGGGTGAAGAAATGAGCAAGAGAAAGCCGAGTGATTGGAAAACTATTAAGTTTTGGTTGTGGCAGGATTTTTTTTTTTCAAGTTTAGATGAATTTCTAGTACATTTTAATTGTAATTCACAAGCAGTAAATACATCCACAGTCACCTCTGTTTTGTCTTTCTGTAATTTACAGGGTATTCTGAAAAAGTCCCCAAATACATTCATTTTAGGTTTCACAGGAGGGGGGTTGCTATTTATTTCCACTGAACAGAATGCATGTATGTTATCCCGATAGTTAAACAATAAGGCAAAGTATGTTGTATACAAAAGTAAACAGTGGGCAGGGAAACTAATTAGAAAGTGAATGCTCCATCTGAATCACGGACTTAGGCATGAATAGCATCAAGCTGTTGAAAACAATGTTTTCCTACTTTGAACTTAATTATAGTTGTCACCATTTGTCTATTACAGTCCTAAAATCTTTCCAAGACTATATCTCTCTGCTAAAATCCACAAATTATCCTGTATTGTGTGCGTATCTATGATGCACATTTTTGTTTTCTGAACATCACAGTTTTTAACAAAGAACCAATTTTTATGAATAAAGAAGCCAGGCTGGGAGGTCACTAGCAGGTTTTCAATGTATAGTTGAGATTTTTGAAGGGTATGATTTGACAGTGAAAAGGAAAAGAAAGAAAGAAATCTTTTTCCAAAGCCCTCGCTACCTAACAGAAAAGCATACAGTTAACTGGATTCTTGTGTAGAAAATGCTTCCCTATCACTGGCTGAGTAAGGACGGTGCTTCAAGTTTGATTAATTTGGCAATACGAGATGCAGCATAAGGTGTTGTTTGAGAAATTGGACAATATGTAGCGCAGTTGAGCCTTTGTAGCTCCTAAGATCCTCATAGGTGCAGATAAGACTGTCAAAGTTTCAGCACCCGAGAAAAGGTACATATTCATCCACAAATACATATACCACCTGTATATGCATATTCATCAATGCTATACAACAAATGCCACAATGGAATCTTAGGAGGCTAAGCAATATCGTAAATTATGGCTCGCTCTAGGATAGAAGCGTAGGTCTTGCATCTGAAACTCATTCTGGCTAAACGTAATCCCTTCTGTTTCTTAAGTCCAGTCAAAAGGATTGGTTCTATCAGGAGATTACAACATGCCTCTGAGAAATGATTACTTAGTTTAGAAGACAGCATTGCAATTAAAAATTCATGACTGCAGAATTAAAATAAAAAAAAAAGAACCCACTCTTTCCTTCCAGGCTTATGTCAGACTTGCAATGAAGTTAGAATGAACAGGAGGAGTCTGCAGCTTTTCAGTGCCTGGGTTAACTATAGTTTAAAGATCATTGTGTAAAACAGGATTTTTAGTCAGCATGCATTGTTTTAAACCACCTAACTGGTAGTCTAAAACTTTATTTTTGCATTTTGGCAATCCTTAGAGTTTTGTTTTATAGAATTAAGAAAAAAAATCAGTGTATGATCATCTGAAAAGGGTTTTCCTTCAATCCCACTTCATGGCATGACCTCTGCTGGATCATTAGTTCTAGCCAGAGAAGTAGCAAAGGAACATGACGTCTGAGACCTCCCTTCCCTCATCGGTGGGGTTGACTGAGCTGGGGGCTTGAAGCTGGGGGTAACCTTTCCTGTCGAATGTTCTCTTTAGAGAATGGCAATGGTCTCTGCGATGTCCTGGGTCCTGTATTTGTGGATAAGTGCTTGTGCAATGCTACTCTGCCATGGATCCCTTCAGCATACTTTCCAGCAGCATCACCTGCACAGACCAGGTAAGTCAGGAGCTGGCTCCACTGCAGCCTCCTCCAGTCTTATGGCTGTTTCCTTAACAGATGGTTGAATGCAAGTGACATAAAGTGCTATAGTGTGGGCAGCTTGCCTTTGAATTCCAAGACATATTGTTGGCTGGATGCTTTGGGGGAAGTGGAGTGTGCCAAAATGTCTTGTAGGTATTTCTATTAATTTATCAGAAAAGGTGGGTTTCTTTAAGTGTTACCCCTCCTGCTTCTACACACCTTAAAAAGTAGAAGTCATCTGTTTTTGGATATGTTGGCCAACAGCAGAATATTCTGCAAAAGGTGGAATAATTTTCAAGACTTGAGGATGTTTTAGGGTGAAAAAATAACATCTTTGCGTGTCCATCCCTGGGATGCATTTTTACCTAGTATAGATACTATAATCTTGGTCAGTATGTGGCTGAGAATTTTGTGGGGGCATAGTACCCAAACTAACTTTGGAAGCAAGTTGTCAATGAAAAGGAAATTAAAAAGTAACTTACTATTTCTTGTCTGGTTTAACATGCCTCCTTTCCTTTCTCCCTTCCTTCACTTTCTGTTCTTCCGGTATGCTCAGTGTCCCCCCCCCCCCCCCAACTTTTGGCAGTTTCAGGGACAAGGTCCCTCCCACCTGATTTTTGTTTCTTCTGTATTGAATTTTTAGTTCCAGATGCGTTTTGCTTTCTTCTTAATGTTCAAAGTATATTTGTCACCCTTCCACGACCTCGCTCTTCAATCTGTTTTTCCTCTTCTTCTTTGCCTCTCCAGCTTTCTCATTACAGTCCCTCCCAGCTCGATTGTCCTTACCTTCCCTGGTTCTCGAAAAGATTTCCTTCCATTTTCTGTTCAGCATCAGCCTTTCCATTTTCTACTACCCCACCCAGCCTTCACCCTCAACGCCATCCTTTCCCTACTCTCCCTTCCCCTCTCGCGACGGTCAAATTCGGGCTCTGGGGACCAGTTGCGCGCCCAAGTTTCTGATGCTCAGTTCTGAAGTGCTCCCAGCCCTCCACCCGCCTCTCCAAATCCTATCAATGGCCTCCTCCCATCGGTCGAGCTTCCTCCTGCTGTACGGTCCAGCGTCTACGCCCTTGCCTTTCCCTGGCTCCTCAGCCGGCCTGGACACCGATCCCGGGCTCTTCTGTACAGTCCTCCAGCAACACCTTCCGGGGCCCCGCTTGCTGCCTCCGGGGGCTCAGCTTCCCCGCTGGGGGAAGGCTTGGCAGAGCGCGGATGCAGCCCAGGGTCCTCCCGCGCGCCTGCACCAGGCTGCCGCGAGCGCGCAAGCCATCTGGGTGCAGGAGCCCTGGCGGCCCGGGTGAAGGGGTGGGGCTGGCTTGTGCTTGTGGGCTGAGGCTAGGGGCTGTCTCTGGGCCCCGCCACCCTGTTTCCCCACGCCCTGGGTCTGACAGGGAAGGCGAGGGGGCGCTGGTGCCCCTGCAGGTGGGCATGGAAACCGCCCTGCTTCAGGAAGCGCTTGTATTTCTGCATCCTGTGTCTGGAGCCTGGCGCGGGAACCGCCACTCAAGTCTCAGTTCAGCCGAGATGGAGGGAAAACAAAAGTGAATTTGAGATTCTCCACATTACCTCCAGTCACTTAATCACAATCTGTTCTGGCACAAATGTCTTTCACTTGTTACATAGCCATATAAATAATAAACAATGCGGGACATCTGCATTTGTCGTAATGCTCAACAATAAGAATTCCTAAGAAAAACAACTATTAAGTGTATGTTTTAGACATGGCTCTCAGGATTAATTCTCATTGTTTGGTTTAATCCTTATGCAGGTGGGTGTAATTTTTCCCCTTCCACCCAGGAAACAGAGGTTCTAAAAGGTTAGATGGCTTGTCTAAGGCCACACAAGGAATAACTATCACTGAAAGTCAGATCGGCATGATTCACCGCCAGAGTCTGTGTCCCCAGGAGGGGGAAATAGCTTTCGGAGCACAGAGTGACCATGCCAAGTAGCTTCTTTGAGGAAGTGTGAGCCCCTTCATATAGTTTTTGAAAACTTTCATTATGTCAGTACTTGGTCTCATCTGAACTGCACACCCATTCTGAGAGGTGGCCATGGTGGAACTGGTGAGTGGCACGTGGTTGAGGGTGGAGGGCAGGGCTCAAGGCTGGCCACCCAAGTCTCTGCCACTTAAAGTTAGTGGCATAACCTTGGGCAACTGACTTTTCTGCTTTCATTCCCCATTTATGGATACGGTGGTGGTGGTGGCCGTGGGTTGAGGTGGTGTGTAGATAAAATAAAAATAACTTCTAATAAGTCTTTTGTAAGCTGTAAAGTTCTTCACAAATATCAGGAATTACTGATGTCCCCACTTAATAGACCGTAAACCTGCAAGCCAGGGATGTTTGATGAATGAAGTTTTGCTGTTCATACAGCTAATAATCCACATAGTCAAGACAACAACTCTTTTTATATTCTCTTGCTATTGTTTTTTTTAACCATGTGGTACATGGCTAGAATATACTACTGTGTCTTATTTTGCTCTATGCATATAATCATGAAGTAGATACAGCACCGTGTGCAACAAGTTTTCACATTGTTGTCTCCGTTAATCAGTGAATGTATGGAGTTTTTCGGTGTGGGTTATATGTAATAAGTAAACTAATTTCTTTATAGGGCTTATTATTAAAATATCATATCTTTAAACTGAGAATCACATATTAGGTTCCGGCTGAAATTAAACTCAATATTTGTTTTCTCCATGTTCTTCCTTAGACTTTGCTTATTATCAACCAATGCAAGGTTTATCTGTGCATCAAATACCCCAAGAAACTGCAGCACTGAAACCAATTTTGGCCCCAAGTGCTAATACATTTGAAAATCATTTCAGCTTTATTGTTGAAGTGAAAAAACTATAAATATCCCTTTCTAGATGCAGAATGATTAAAATGATATTAAACTTAATGTCCAATAGTTCTATATGACATGTTTAGTCAACTTTCTTTCCTTTTTGACAATAGCTACAAAGATTAAAATGATAGATCTTGGTCATAGCCATATTCTAGATGATTTCAGGCAGACTCTTTAATACAATCTCTTGGTTTTAAGAATAAAAATATGATTTTTTGGATGAGAGTTGTGACATTTTCCCTTGTAGGTCTTAAATCTCCAGGGACACTAATGAAATGTGTATGAAAACAAGAGAGAAATCAGGGCCAGTTATCTGTGACAATCCACCCCTAAATGAACAAATAAATAAATAAATTGCTGGATAAATGAGCAAAAAGGAAAAACATAATCTCATTTTCTCAAATCGGTTAAAACAAGTGACATGATGAGAAAAAATGAGACACCGCAGACCCTGAGCTCTGCCACATTTGCCTAAGCTTGAAAAATCACCTCTTTCATAAAGCAAGAGCAGGCAGACTCTGCGTGCATACCAAGTATCTGGGAAATGTGGAAAATGACAAATCTTTCACTCAGAGCCTTGAATGGAGGGAGCATGAAAGCTTTACAGCTGCCTCCTCACCTGCTTAGGAATGGCTCCCCCGCTGTCCCCACCCTCTGCCCCCCAGCCTCTTACAGGCAGTTTGGCTATTCCCTGCACGGTAAGATTGATGGTGTTCAGAGAGCAAACAGCCAATTTCAGTCTCTCAAGAAATAATCCACTACGCTGACAGATGAGTGGAATTTGATGTGATATTCCCCTCGTTCAGATTGCCTCACCTGGATGGCACCAGCCAGCCAGGGTCTTTTAGGGGAAATGGTTAGAGAGTTGGGCCAATTTCTGCTGTCATAACATGAAATCGAGACCATGTTTTTGTAAGGCCGTTAATTTGTGATCTGTCTTCTCAATGCAGTGGGTTTGTACATAAACAGAATGAGAATATGTTAACTAGAAAACTGACCGATTTTAATGTATTCGCCTGCAGTCCTTAAGTACTCCCTATTTTTCATATATATAGTATTAGGAATGCACCATTTATTTTGAGTTACTCACTAGTTAAGGAAGATTAAAACAGTCAATCAAATGAAAGTGAATTTTAAAATTACACTAATGAGTAAAATGTGCTGTAGATTAACAGATTTGTAATTTCAATAATTTAATATTTGGCTGGAGCAAGTTTTTATTTGGGGAATGATGTAGAAAATTACCCTAACAACTTGAAGAATACTTGTGCTTCTTTTTTATTTTTCATAATAAAGCTTTAGACAGGACATTTCATTTTAAAAAGACACACTAAACAGTGAAAACTCAAAAGTGGTGTTCAATTGTTTCAGATAATTAAAATAGTTCAGCTCTTTATAATGACCAGGGTTTTTTTTTGTTTTGTTTTGTTTTTTTTTTTGTGTGTGTGTGTGTGTGTGTGTGTATAACAGGTAAAAAAAGATTGAATGGTTTTTGCTAATTGTAGTTTTCTATTTTAGAATGAGTATTTCCCCTTATGGATATACGAAATATGACAGCAATTTTGATAGTTACTTAATTTTGAATGTGTGTGTGTGTGTGTGTGTGTGTGTGTGTGTGTGTGTGTGAGGGGGTGTCCTTGAAACTTAATAAAATATAAATCATCTCAAAATTATTTAGCAAGAAAAGATCCTTGGGATTCTTCAGTAATTTAAAATTATATAGGTAAATTACATGAGACAAGAAGTGTTAAGTGCCTAATGAATCATTTATTCCTGAGTCACTACTATTTTATCGACAGGGGTGTATGGAAATGATATATAAAAAGATTACTCTGAATAGGGTTGTCTGTGTAATTTATACTTGACCTGATTTAAAGCTATATTAAGCAAACTATGTATGTTAGAGATTTTCATTTATGCCTTGATTATTACATACTGAATATCACCAACCATTTTAAAGTATGGTATTTTTGTTAAAATAGTAAAAAGCATTTTTGTATGCCTTATACTTATTTTTACCTTACTATTCAATATTACTTTGTTGAAAGCTGCTTAAAGAATATGCAGTAGAATATCAGAGTACATTACAATAAAGGGTTGTTTTATAACTGTAATATAAAAGAAATAGTGGGAACAACCATGGGTGCATATTGGCTCTTTAAGAATGCATACCAGTGCTAGGCTGCTAAGTATAGCGAATTGGCCTAAGGATTGGAGCAGACAGGTTCTTATTTGGTACAAGTTGGTGTTTAGTGATAATCCATCGATCATCCAGTTGATCATATTGACCTCATCGCAGCGTCAGGGTGGATCTATTGATATTTGATCAGACCCTATAATATCAAAGCCAAGTAGAGATGCAAATAAATATTTCCTGCTGATCCCATGAACTTATAAGAAAATTATTACAATGCTATAAAAACTTTTACTTACATGAGTTCAAGCCTATGGTTTCAATTCCTAGTTAAGGAAAATAGATGTTATACTATACTGAAAGCAAAAAATATTTAGAAATAGCACAAATGAAGATTAGCCTTTAATTGTTAATTTCTTAAAGTTTTCTTAAGAAGACAATTTGAACTCTTTTTAAAATTCTTTCAATTTTGAAGTTTGTATAAGACTATCAAAGCTTAACTGTATAAATTGGCATGCCATTTTTGATAACAATTTAGTAACATCTCCCAAAATGTAAAATGTGCAAATCCTGACACTTCCATTTCCAGGTGCTTATACTAAGAAAATTATTGGATAAATGTGAAAAGATGTATGCAAAGCTATAGTTATCACGACAATGGTTTTAATGGCAAAAAACTGGAGAGGAGTTTTATCTCCATCAAAAGGGGATTGGTAAAATAAATCATAGCACATCCACACAATGGGATTTGATGTAGCCATTACAAGGGATGAGAATATGTCTATCTATCCATGTGGAAAAATGCCCGTGATACATTGCTTAGTGAAGAAAACAAGAATACTCTGCTTCAAAATAATTTTGGAGAAAAAAAAATCATATTTGCACATACATAAAAATGTCAAGAAGGATATAAACACCCTTTCTACAGTGGTAGTTAAATCTGGTGAGAGGACTAGAATGACTTGAACTTTTAACTTTCTATAATTCTTTTTTTTTTCTTGGATTCATTTTTGGAATGAGTGTATATTGCTTTTTAACAAAAAGCTTAAAATATTAGTTGCAGAGTTTCAGTGGTACAATTAGAAAGGTATCAAACCATGTTTCCAGTTTAAGAAAAAAGAAAGGAGAATAAGTAGAAAAATATCATGAGGCCCCTTTCCTTTCAAGAGTCAATCCAATAAAATGTCTAGGCCAGCATTTCAGAATTATACTTCATAAAACACTGTCTTCTCAAGATACTCCTTGGACAAAAGTGGAAAATACCTGCTGGGACGCACTCACTGTTAGTTATGTTCTCCTCCTGGAGATTTTCAGTGCATGTAAGTATATGAAAGTTCTGGAAAGATTTGCAGGTAAGAAAGCTGATTTTGTTTAACTAAAATTTTCCAAACGCTTTTTATTTGGGCAGCATCTACCATGCCTATTCAGATTACATGCATTGAGAAGATAATTCTGGAATCCTGTATTATTTATCTTTTTATGTCTCACTTCTGCTGAGTTGACAAATAATAGGTTCTCTGAAAATACTTGTTTAATTATTAAGGAAAGGAGAAACGAAGGTTCTGGTGGAATCTTAAACTGTTCTTTGGTTGATACTGCTTGTGTGTGAGTGGTTGTGTGTATACATACAGATGTATGTGCATTTGTGTGTCATGTGTATATGTTTATAATTGGGAGATCTCTCAAATGGAGAGTGGCATAAACATTATATTGTCAGTATCACATACATGTATGTATGTGTGTATCTTTATATTGCTATTTGACTCTATTCAATTTTGACAGCTACTTCATTAATTAAAATAATTCAAAGATGACACTTACAAACGTAGTAAAAAATTAAATCCCTAAGATTCTCAGTCACAGGTTGGTACATTTTTTTCCTCTCTATAAGCTTAGAAAAGATTATAGGTGTGTCTTGAGGGCAAGATGAAGAGGTTTAACTTGGCAAATAGGGAAAGGACTTTTACTTACCAAAACTTTTGACATCAAGAGAAAAAGTCACTTCACCTTTGTAGCAGAGAGAAAGTAACACCAGACAAGCAATTTTTCCTTTCTTTGGAGGTAAAGAGAAGATGAATTTTGTTAATAATTTGTATAACCTAATTGAATTCCTCAAAAATAATATCCTCAAAGCACTTAGGGAACTCTATTGGCCCATTATTTCTTTCTCCTTTCCTGACTTTATATAATAAAGGACCAAAAAAGAAAAAAAAATGATATTATTACAGAGTTTCTCCAAGAAGATGATAAGAGTGCTGAGGGATTTGCTTATTCATTAAGCAAATCTTTCTATCATGCAGGGAAGGAGTCAAGCCAAGTCATTCTCTGAGTTTGCAAGAGAGGAAGACCTCTCACATCCTCAGGTGTGGCCATGATTCTAGTGATGCAATGAACAGCATTTACCTTTACTATGCAGTTACTAGACCTTCTTTTCTAGGTATGATTTCATGTCACACAAGAATAAATCCAAGCTGAATCTGTATACATCCAAAGGACATTTCTTATTTTCCACTTTTGTGGATGAAGAATAGACTAATAGAGTCATATGCTTTCAAGTGAATACAGAATGTCACCTCCTGGATTCAGATGAGCTACTACACATGTTGGGGGGCAGTGGGTAAAGCACCTCATTGTTCCTGAAATTAACAGTATACTGGATTACAATCAGCAGGCCAGCAGGTCATATTTCTCATTGAATTAATATTGGGTATGTATTCAATAATTATTTGTTGATTAACCTAGCTTCAGCTAAGTGAGAACTTTACATTCTTTAAAATTCAAAAAGTGAAAAAAATCACATTAAGCCTTTTAAAAAATACACCAAATGATAATGAGGAAAGAGCACCAGAGTAGGAGTCAGAGGAGGTTTCGAGATCTCCTTTAAGTTGTCAAATTGCAAAGCTCCAGATGAGAGGGTGGAAAGGAATTCAATAGTTTTCATATTGTACCTAGTAGCTCCAAGGGGATGATCCAAGTGTTCCATAAACAGCGAAGTATATTCTGCCAAACAAGTTTTAAACTACCCAAGGAACCAGTTTATTAACTTTATCTATTTGACTCAGCAAGATTCAAAATTACCTTTTCTTGTGTAAAAAAGCATTCTGCTAAAACTATCTGAAAATTTTGTGTATGATTTCATAGGTAGGCAAAGCAAATACCATCATGGACCAGGCTGGTAACAAAAATGATGGGTCAGATATTAGGAAATACTGAAGACTGTGTCAAATCAAGGGGATATGCACATACAATACATCCTTAGCTTCACCTGCCATGGGCCCAATGTGAGCAGATCACCTGATATTTCAAGGAAAGCCAGAAATCTAAAAATTGATGTGTGATTTTCTTACCTGGGAAATGTCAGGTGGGCCAAACGAAACAAGATTGATGGCTATATCCTACCTGCAGACTGTCAGTGTGTAACCTCAGACAAGATTATCTCCAACTTTAACATTTTATTATTTCTAATGATTTTGTCAAATATCTTTATGCAACCAGAGTAGAGATAAGCGAAGGAAGTGGAGTCAAAGGAGATGTTCTGTGTACATGTGTCTCGGCCTATTTTAAAAATATGCCCATAGTGTAGTCAGCCCTATCTTGAGTTATATCCAGCATGCTAAAACATTGTGTCTGTAAGTTAAATGGTATTACTGGGGCTCTGGCAAACAGACAGCTTTGATATAATGAAGCCAATGGTCTATTCAGCAGTCTCATTTGAATATCAGCTAAAAATCAATTAATTTTCTTTCTTTCTTTTTTTTTTTTGGAGACATAGTTTTGCTCTTGTTGCCCAGGCTCGAGTGTGGCTCACTGCAACTTCTACCTCCTATCCTAGGTTCAGGTGATTCTCCTGCTTTAGCCTGCCGAGTAGCTGGGACTACAGGCACATGCTATCACGCCCAGCTAATTTTTATATACTTAGTTGAGATGGGGGTTTCACCATGTTGGCCAGGCTGGTCTCGAACCCCTGACCTCAGGTGACCTGCCCACCTGGGCATCTCAAAGTGCTGGCATTATAGGCGTGAGCTACGGTGCCTGGCCTAATTTTCTTTTTGATTAAGGTTTAGAAGAAATAGTAATCAGCAAATCTAATAAAACAGAAGCATCAAGCAGCATAGAGATGCATATGTAAAACTCTTAATTTAATACTTTATTAAAGTTCTCAAAATCTAGTCTGCAGCCCACTAGCGAGTTATGAATTTATCTTGAAACTCAAGGTTTTCTTTGTTCTTTTGGGAAAATGATTTATTATGTCATATATATTCATTTTGTCTATGAATAAAAGCTACTTATTAGTAAAACAACTGAATTATTGTTTTGATACAAATTACATGTAACTAATGTTTACTGAACTTCCTTTATTCGGTATTCTTTAACTGGCTGCCAGCTCTTGGAAATATTGCAAAGTTTCTGTATGCAACGAATTAGAATTCATGCAATGTGGAGAAGGATAATTTGTTAACAGTGTATCGTGAATGTTGTCTTGAGTTGTTAGTGATTTTCAATTGCTGTGGTCCTTGTTTTTTAATTATAAATTAGTGGTGGTTTAGTTTCATCATTATCAATTACGTTTGCTGTGGATGATTGGGTTAACCCTATAGTCTGTGATGATGCATATTTGCATATTTTGGATTTTAAATTTGCTGAAGACTAGACTTTAAGACATTTTTAAATTGTGGTTCAGAAAAGATTTCATCTATATTCTTATTGCTAAAACATGTGTAGCCATGTCCTGCATAACGATGAATGGCTTATATCCCAGTGGTCACATAGATTATAATATGGTATTTTTACTGTACTTTCTCTATGTTTAGTTAGGCTTTTTAAATCTTTATTTTAGGTTCAGAGGTACATATGCAGGTTTGTTATATAGGTAAACTCATCATGGGGGTTTGTTGAATAGATTATTTCATCACCCAGGTACTAGAGGTAGATTTAAATATACAAATACTTATCGTTGTTACAATTACCTACAGTATTCGGTACCATAACATGCTATACAATATGTACCTTAGGAGCAATAAGCTATACCATATAGCCTTCGTGGATAGTAGGCTGTCTCATCTAGGTGTGTGTAAGTACACTCTGATATTCACACAATGACAACATTGCCTGATAGTGTATTTCTCAGAACATATCCCTGTTGTTAAGCGATACATGACTGTATATGTGATTACCTGAAAATCTGCTTGTATGGTGATGTATGGTGACATTGTTGGTGACATTCACTGCCTGTGAACTTCTGTGACATATTCTCATGGCCCATAACATTTATCTTTTATTTTTGGTTCATAGGGTATCATTTTATAATATAAGAGCATGTTAACAGGTTTTTCTTATTGTATGAAAAATAATTAGTGATTCATAAAAATTTCTTTCCAAATACTTATTACTTAAGCACTTTTCCACTGGGAAGTGGAAACAGGCAGGAATTAGATATTTCACCTACTCAGTGTGCTGCAGTCAACCATAGTTTGAACACCACTGTTCTACAGAGAAATGGTAACTAGAGTTCAGCCCTTTATAAAATTGTGACTTTAAAAATATGTGGCATAGCAAAAAGTGTAAGTGGAAGCTTCCTGGATGGGGTCTTATTAAAATGAATTGGTTTTGTAGTTTTTTACATCTCTTTATCTGATGAACATGAAAGATGCCACATACTGGACAGGTGCTTGAAAATCTAGGTCACTGGGTGAACATTTGTAGGGCAACATTTTTGACAGCTACTTGCAGGATTGTTTAGAAGTAAGAGCAAATTTATGGCATGATATTGCCAGTATCCAGACTTTTATCTATCACCAGCCTAGGTTAATCAGTCACAGTGGTTGTTCCCACAGAGCCTAGATGTGATATTAGAATCTTCTTCAATCTTTCTCCAGGCACTGTCTGTCAAGTGATTGACACTGGCATGCAAGTTGAGAGTCCCTGACCATCCCTTATGTGTGTTAATTGGCTAATCATCTTCAGATTCTCACTTCTATCCAAAAAAATGTGTGCCATGAAATTATTTTCATTAACAAAGAAGAAAATGTCCTAACTCTGATCAAAACAAATTTAAATGTAAAGAGCCACATAGGTCCAATAACTACTGTTTAAGATAGTGCAGCATTAGACAGCTCTGTTGACTATCTAGGAGTTTAAAAAGTTACTTTGTATTACCTCCAGAAAGTTTTGAGTCCTCTCCTGATTCTTCTCTAACTCTGTGTCAGAGATGCAAAGCTGCTTGTGATACGGGCCATTAACTGAACAGGGTACTATGTAATCATAAAGCAGGAAGCAAGTCATTCTGAGCAAATAAGATTTGGAAAGCCCTCAAGAAGGAGGTGATTTTGTGTTGGACATTGAAGGTTGGGTAGGAAGTCAGCTAGAGGGAACAGAAGGGTGGTTTATTCAACCCAAAAGAACAGAACAAGTAAAGACTTAGAGATAGGTAAGTGTAAAAGGGCAGGGCAGCAGATCTAGATGGCTAGAGGCCCTGCATTCGTTAGAGAAACTTTTGTTATCATTTTAATAAAAGGGAAAAGATTTTTTTCTTCTAAATTACTTAGTTTTGCAATCTCAAGGCTGCCTTATCAGTGCACACTGGTGATCACAGATGGAGATGGATGGAAAGAGCCCCAGTGTCACAATGAGTGTCTCTATGGAACACAAGCCAGCAAATTATCAAAGGCATTGCAACCACATTCTGGCCAGAGTCTCTGAGCCCTTTGGGACCTTTCACACCTTTGAATTATTCTTATTTTTGTTCAATGAAAGACAAGACGTGTCATGACTGTTGATTTCAAATAGCTGGTTGTTATATTAAAGGAAGCTGCATATCTCTAACTCTAAGGATAAATAATTATTTTTAATTTACAACAAACTTAGTATTTATAGGTGCAGAGGACTACAGTTACATAGTAGTAATACAAATGACACTTTACTATAGTCCCTGGTTTAACTCTCATTTCCCTACCACATCACATGCTACATGAAGGTAATGAACCCAGCAGTCTGACAATGCCTGAAACAGTGTGGCACCCAGTGAGAACCAAATAAATACTTGCTAAATGAATAACAATCTTAAGCATTTGATATTTCAGTTAATCCTCACAATATCCTCATGAGGTAGAATCTCTTTCAATTTTTCTAATAACAAAAATGTAAAATAATGTGTTAATGGATTTGTTTAAGGTCACCTAGCTTGGGAGGGCAAGTTGGGAGCTTTGCCAGCTTCTGAATAATGGCTTGGTTTATTGCGTGCTTGCTGTATACAGGCCCCAATATGGGGTTTCTTATGATAGGACATTTGGTCTGCACCAAAACCCTACATAGTTGGTGCTGTTATTCCCATTTGTACAAAGCATTGCAAGATGTGGATAATAATGATAAACATGAAAGAGAAACTTAGGTTGTATACCAACTCTCAGTCAGGTTTCCATTACAACCAAGTACTACTTTTAGGAATATCAGCCATCTACTCTTCGTCAATTGAAATTAAAAAACAAATCTCTATGTTGAGGTACATTGTTCTACTTTAGCCAGGCATCTGTTTCTTGGGCAGTTAGTTTGTTCTATATCATGTAATAGTTTTGAGTACTGCAGCTGAATAATGCTTGATTCTTAATTTTACTGTGCAAACAGGCCTGGCTGAAAGAATGCTTCCTTTCTTTTCTGGATAAACAGTGCCTAATTTTCAAGCATTTTTTTTACAGGGTTATTGTTTCCCAATAAATTGTTTTAGATTCTGTAGGCCCTTTTGTGCCTCAGTCAGGGAAGCAGCAACATAGGATAAATCTACATTTATTAGACTTGCTTTTAGTGTAGATTTTTTTGGTTTACTTAAAATGAAGTTATAAATCATTCACACTGGAAAAGAATGCTCTCCAACTGCAATTTAACTTTTTCGTAAGATTTTTTGGCATTTATCATGTTGAGACTTTATAAATTATCTAGAATATTGTATAATGGGTTGACCTTTCTGGTAAGTGATTTGATCATTTGCAGCAATGTCTTTTTGCTAAAATATAGAATTTGCAGTCTTTCAAATAAAACTTGCTAGACCCATGGCCCAATAATATGTTAGGTAGAAATTGTCTATATAATCAGACCTGAAGTTTCCCTTTCCAATTCTTGTCTTCATCAAACACAAAAAACAACAACAAAAAAACAACACTCTTCTGTTCCAAAAATAGCCCCCGGCCAGTGATGGCAAATTCCTGATACACAGCCTATTCTTCCTATAATTTTGCTGTAGCAGACATTGCTGATCAATTGCTATATGCTTTATATTTGAACCCAGATTCAACCTCTGAATCCTTCCAAGCACAGTACAGTGCTCCAGTCATTGAGTAATTAAATGAGACAGGAGTGAGTTCAGAAACAACCGTAATAACTCCTCTCAGAAGAATCATCATTCAGCACTACTATGTGTCACATACTGGGCTAAGTGCCCTACATGGACTTACTTGTTTTGTTTTGAGATGAAACATGTTGTCTGTTCCTGGGGTAGGCTGTCCTTTTATGCAATTTAGTTGTCCCATCAAGACGGGCCATGTATCATCTACTTACATCTTTAGAAATTGGGCAAAGAGTTGATTTGCTTGCCAGTCTTTTACCTGCCTTCACCCTCTTTGCTACCAGTGATTCTTAGTCTGAGGAGTCTCTAGGGATAGGGGAAGCTTGGTATACTGAGTACACCAGGAGTTTACATCCTATCTGTATCATTATTATACTTATTTGCTCTAAGTGTGGGCAAGTCGGTGTAACTTTCCTTGCTTCACCCATAGAGTGGGGATTCCTGTTTATGAAATCCCTACCTTGCTGGCTTAAGTAAGACATAGAGATGATGTGTGTTCTGTAACAACTAGAGATAATGTCTGTTCTACACCTGCCATATAGTAGGTAGGTGTTTAGGACATGATATATTCTTAAATTTTATGTAAACATGTGAATGTTAGAGCAAGGATGGAATAAAATGCCTACTACTAACCTGTATGCTCATAATATTTTATTATATAAAAAGATGCACATAGAAGTTTTACAACTTGGACTTATTTACTCACTTAAGATCACATCTGAGTCTTCTGATAATAAAATCCATGTACTTAGCACAGTACATGATATGGATTTTTATGGTTAATCTCTACTATGGAATACATAATAGTTGGGCACATGTTCTAAGTCAATAGAAATAGGTCAATAGCTATTGTATCCTTCCTTCCAAAAGTACATTGTATATGTAATTACAGATGAAGGTGGTCTAGTTAAGAAGGTGGTCTAGTTAAGTAGTGGTGTCTGGCCAGGCGTGGTGGCTCATGCCCGTAACCGCAGAACTTTGGGAGGCCGAGGAGGGTGGATCACCAGAGGCCAGGAGTTCAGGACCAGCCTGGCCAACATGGTGAAACCCCGTCTTTACTAAAAATACAAAAATTAGCTGGGCATGGTGGTGCACCTGTAATCCCAGCTACTCGGGAGGCTGAGGTGGGAGAATTGCTTGAACCTGGGAGGCAGAGGCTGCAGTGAGCCAAGATCACGCCACTGCGTTCCAGCCTGGGCAACAGCGCAAGACCCCGTCTCAAAACAAAAGAGGTTTAGTGGTGTCTTGTCTGTATGGTGTCAACTAATAGGGAAGTTTGATTAATTAATGGATACCTGACCAACAACTCATTAAAGGGAAATAATCCAAAAGTTAGCATTGGTGTTTTGTGACCCTCATAGTGGATTATAATCCTGTTATAATTCTATTAAAAGAGCTACTAGTCAGGTAAAAATCTTATAGGATGTATGTATTTTCTTTTAATTAATTGTGTTATTCTTACAATAATCCATCATCCTTTTATATAGGATTCAATCACTAAAGGAAGAAATCCAGGCATATTCTAATAAACACAATGGTACCTAAATGTTCATCCCAAGGTATCATATGTGTGTTTCATCAATAATGCTGTATGTTACCCTATATTTTCTACACTGAATACAAAATGACATCTATGTGTATTAAGAATCACCTAATAAGGTGTCTAGTATTTTGAGCTCTAGCAAGAAAGAAAAGAAGAAAAAAAGAGGTACTGATAGTCATTTTTTTTTTTATGTTTTAAGACTCTAGGGAATGTGAGGTAGTGTGAGAGAGTAGCGTATATAGTTAAAACCATGGATTAAAGACATTATAAGATGATGATAAATTTGCAATTAGTGTTTCAGGGTCTTCTAAGAATTTGTACCCAACAGGCACTAGCTCTCTACTGAAGAGGGCAAAAACCATATAGAATTCTTACTAAGTGCTTTGATCAAACTTTATCATCTCTTTTTAACTGTTCTCATTAACATACTTCAAAAATGCTATTAAGTATTTCTGGCAAGCAGAGCATCAGAGTAATTTTACAGTAGTGCAAAGGATTTATTAATTATAATCTTTTCGTGAGTCTGTTTTCAATTGTGACATTAATGGGTTGCCAAAACAGACTAGATTTAATTGTATTTAATTAAATTGTTGAAAACAAGTAAGGGTAGTTTATTATTATTGTAAGCAGAAAACCCTATTGATGTACTTGTTTATGTGAATAAGATTTGGTGTAAAGTTCTTTCTACAGAATATGGTATTATTCATCAACAGAAAGCAATATAAAAATGCTAATTCAAGAAAGTTGTCATAATAGAACATTTGGAGGTAGAAGCATCAGATGGCATTTCTAAACTTATATCCAGTGTTAGGTAAATGAAATGGGATTTCTGACAGGACAGACATTCTTGTCTTTCTACTATGGCCCCTGGGTAGCTCCAAGACTATCTGTCCATCCTTCTTTCTTTTCTTGGAGGGTCTGTTGATGGGGGGAAGGGTCTAAGATACAGGTCAAAATTTCAGTGAAAAGAAGTGCTTCAAATATGACCTGAAGAAGTAGGAATGGGCTACTTCTTACTTCAAGAGTAAGGGATGGTGTTTGAGTAGCAAACAATTCTAGGCAAAGAAACTAACATTGTCTTTAGTCAGGAGGCAGAATGAAAATTACATTAGAGAAAATCAGAAGAATATCGGGGAAAATGCATTGCTTTGTCATGAATTAATGCATGTAAATGCTTTGAGGATAGGCAAAGACGAAGTAGAAGCTGGCTTTGGAAAAAAAATACTACTTTTCTCCTTCAATTATGTCTAAGATTTATAAATATATGAAATTAAGATTTATATTAAGTGTTTACTATGTGCCTGGCCCTGTGCTAATCATTCTATGTTATTTCATTAATCCTTATACTTACCACTGTGAGAAAGTTACTCTTGTTTTTTTCTTTATGCTGGTGAAGGAAATTAGGCTCAGAGAGGTTAAATAACTTGCTGAAAGTACACAGCTAGTAAGTGATAATGCCAGTATTTGAACTAGAGTAATCTGATTCCAGATCCCATGCTGTTATAGACTACAATACAGAAACTTCCTCTGCCAGTATCATTAGTTGGTTGTGATGGATAGTGTTAAGATGGAAGTAGATGTATGTCAGGATATGCTGGGTGATGCTATGGTAACCAATCAGACCCATATCTCTACGGTTTAAGACACTACATATTTCTTTCTTGCTTATGCCACTGTCTACTGAGGTTGGCTGGGGGCTGTGCTCTACATTGTCTTCAATCCAGAATTCAGAGCAGCATCTCTTTGAAACAGTGTTTTCCACCATGGCAGAAAAAGGAGGGTTTTGGAGGTCCAACATCAAATAAATGCCTTGACTTGGAAGTGACTTGCATCACAACTCATTGGCCAGACCTGGTCACGTGGCTTAACCCAGTAGCAAGGGGCCATGAAGTACAGTACTACCATGTTCCCAGAAGGCAGACAGCGAGAGCTATTTGTTGAACAGCATTCATGATGGCCACAAAACGCCTTAGTGGTTAGAAAATGATATTTTCTTTGTTATGGTAATCTTCCATTCTTAGATAGCCAAGCTTAGGTGTCTTAGCTTATTTCAGTATTTTTTGGATACTGAAATATCCAACTGTTGGATCAGTTTCCTCAGTCTATAAAGAAGGCAAAAGTGTAGATTCGAGAAGGGAATACTCTGGTGTGTGAATAAAAAAAAAAATAACATGACATCAAGCTTGCTTTGTTTTGTTTACGTATAGCTGATTTATGAATAAATTGTCATATGGCCCAAATCCTCATTTAAGTAAAAATGAAGCAAACCTTTGAGGCTATGGAACTTTCTTTCCTTTTCTCCATCGAGTCTCTTCCCTATAGCAAATACCTAAGGCTCTTGCTTGCTCACTCTCTTCGGCCCTGTCTCCACCTTCTCATTTTTGAGTCTAATCTGTGAACCGATTCCCACTTTTAAGAAGAATTGCCACCTTGGAATAAAAGGTCAAAACATTCAATACTACACTGTCTGGAATGCTGCTGTTTGCTTCAGATGAAACCTTTATTGGGTATACTCAGTAAGTAGGTGATATTTTTATATTATCCTAAGTATTTTTTATTCTCCTTATTTTTATTTCCAGAATTGTATCTGTTTCTAGTTGGTAGGCAGATAAATCAGTTATGGATCAAATGCATCTATTTGTCATGGATGAATGCCTATAAATGCCTTGATTATAGGAAACAAAACCTTGTAAGGGTGGATGCTGACTTTGGAAGAAAAAAATTAATGAAGCTAGGAAAACAGTGATAGCAGGGGACATTGCAATTTTAGGTACTAAATGACTTATTTTCAAACCCTAGGAGTATGGCAATATTATTTCTCTCCCCCTCCTTTAATTAAGTATTCTTGTAGTGTAAAGTGACCCCAGCTGAAGTAAAACTGTGTTAGGGAAAGTTAGGCTTCCTAAGAGCTGTTATTTAATGAACAGAATTTTTCTTGTTATACAAATATCTGCCCCAATGGGCAGAGTACACTGGGAGACCAAAAGTAGAGAAGGATAAAACCGGAAAGGCTAACCTGGTCTGCCAATACTTCGGTGTCACAAATGTCATTCCCAAGTGTTGCTTTCCTGTTGATGGTTCAGGAAGATCGCGTTTACATATCAGGTTTAGTTTTGCAAAACAGCTTTAATCTCTGACCTCCCAGCACTTGGGGGTAGAATAAAGCTGAGGCAATTATTTTGTCAAGATTTTAAATAACGCTCTAGACTATCTTTTTGATGCATGCATATGCACACACACACACCCACACACACACATACACACACACATAATCATACATGGTTAAGGCATTTAAAATTGTATTTCAGTAATAAAGAGTTGGAAGTTGCTTTAGCAACCATGAAGACTATGCTTTCATTGGACACTTCATTCGCCTCAAAACCTCCCCTGCCAAGTGATTGTTGACTCACTGGTTGGATTCTCTGCCATATTGTTTTGGGGCATGCTGAAATGGAGGATGACTCCTTTCTCTGACCTGGGCAAAATGTTTTTTTAATTATAAAACAGATCTTCCCTTGTCCCCAAACATCTTTCGTTCATGCTTTTCTTCATTGCAGTGAATGCAACTCCATCTTTTCCATTCCTCACATCAAAAATCTACAAATCGCCAACTACTGTCTTCAGATTTTACATTCCATTCCTCTCAGATTTTACATTAAATTTATTGGAAAAAGCTTTGTTTCTCTAACTTCACGATATATCCTGACTCCAACCACTTCCCACCAGCTCTATTGCTGTCACTCCGGGCTCAGCCACAATGTTCTCTAGGTGGATTATGGGGGAAGCCTAGGGAAGTCTCTTGCTTTTGCCTTGCCGCAATATATACTACAATCTATATTTTTCACACAGCAGGCAGGTGATCAGGTTAAACATTAGTCAGTCTTGTCAGTCATCTCCCAAACCCACACACAATGATTTCATTATTTCAGGGTAAGAGTCAAAGTCCTTACAAAGGGCCCCAATAATATGCCCTCAACTTTTGCCCCCATTATCTCCACAGTATCTTCTTCTTTGCTAACTCTCTTCTATCCACACTGGGCTCCTTGATGTCCCTTCAAAGACAGGCACACGTCTGTATTTATTGGTTCTTGCTCTGTTTGGAATACTCTTCTCCAGATGTCTACATGATATACGTTCTCCCTGCTCCAAGTCTCTGCCTAGATATCATCTCCTCTGTGAGGTCTTCCTTACTACTTTATTGATTTTAATTTCACTGTCATCTCAGAACTGCACATCTCCGTTCTCCTGTTTGTTCTGTTTAGCATTTGCTGCCTTTTAACTTATGATAACTTACTTACCAAACTTGTTGTCTCCCCCCACGAGAATGTAAGTTCCACAAGGGCAAGGATTTTCATCAGTTTTGATCCCATTATGTCAGAGGGCAAAAAGAAGGCTCTTAATAAATATTTGCTGACTAAATGAATGAATAAATAGAAGAGAAGTTTCAAGACCACATGATATAAAGACCATTCCTTCAATTTCCTATCAAATCTAATGTAAGTATTTATAAATTTCCTCCACAGCCTTCAGCTCTTTGCTAAAAATGAAATTCCTCCTTTGCTTCAATGGCCCTGGTCCCCTGAACTGCATGACTCTTTGGTCATGGGAGTTAGGGCAGGGGTTCACCCACAGGCAAATCCTTGTGAAGATGAGATAACTGCTGATCCAGTAGGTGGGGAATGAGAGATCTTTTGCTGCTAAGGCTGATATTATGGCCAATGGAGATGCAAAATCCCATCCCTACCCAGAGGGTCCATTTTCTCCTAATCATCTAACAGAAATTCAAATGCCAAGTTACTGTGATTTTTCAAACACAGAGGAATTTTAAAGAGAGACTTTTTAGATTTAAATGTCTTTTTATTCTGATGTAATAATAATACCAAAAACTTATGGAGCCTTCATTATGTACCATGCCCTACCCTAAGCACTGCACACCCACACCCACATATATACATATATACATCTGTATATATTATTTAACCCTGACAATACCCTGATGAGGTAGACACTTTTATTATCCCAGTTTTTCAGATGACGGAATAGAAACTCAAAGTAATTTTCCCAATGTCACACAGCTAGTAAAGGACAGACCTAGGATTCAAACCCAGACATTCTCAGTCTGAAGTCTGTGCTCCTAACTATTGTCCTATATGTTCACTTCTGTGTACTTGTTTCTGAAAAACAGTGCACAGTTACCTTGGGAGGTTGTATTATTCATTCTTGCATTGCCATAAAGAAACACCTGAGCCTGTGTAATTTACATAGAAAATAAGTTTGATTCTCTCAGGGTCTGCAGGCTGTATAGGAAGCACAGTGGTTTCTGCTTCTGGAGAGGACTCAGGAAGCTTCCAAACATGGCAAAAGACAAAGGGGAAGCAGGCAGTTCACATGGCTGGAGTAGGAGGAAGAGAAGGGGGAGTGGCACACACTTAAATAATCGGATCTCACAAAAACTGGCTATCGTGACGATGGCACCAAGCAGGGATGGTATTAAACCATGAGAAACCACCAGCATGATCCAATCACCTCCCACCAGGCCCCACCTGCAACACTGGGAATTACAATTGAACATGAGATTTAGGTGGGGACACACATCTAAATTATATCAGATTTCAGTCTTAAGTAAGCAATATTCTCAGACTTTATGGTGGGTCCTTTTCTGAGAGTCTTCTTTAAGACATGAGAGGTTTATTACCTTTTGAGGTAGACTGTTTCAATACTAGAGAGTTGAAATTAGACTTTTCTCCCAATATTTCGCAGAATCCTGAGTACATTGGGGTTAGGGAGGATCTGGATTGTTTCTATTTCTATGGCAGATTGCAGAGCCAGCCGTCTCTCAGTGAAGAGCCATTTAGTTGTAAAGACAGTTCCTGTGTTATTCCCGGACTATCCCGTTTCCAGGCTAATTGATTGTCATAGGAAATGGCTCAGCTGTGACCTAAGACATGACTATCATTTGTGGAACCCTGATATTTATTTGAACAACTCAAGGTCACAATAGTTACTTCGGCAGCTGTATCAGCCTGCCAACTCGGATTGAGTCTGCCATCAGTGAAAACCCCCAGGTGTCTTTCACACATGCCGCCCTGAAGTCACATCTTCTTGTCTCTGTTTTCACAGCTGGCTATTTGAACGTAAGTGTGCACTTTAAATTTGTCTCTGTTATTTTCTATCATATTAGATTTCAATCTTCCTTCCATCTTATTGGAAACTTTGAAAATTCCAATTCTCTCATCTAATATATTAACTAGGGTTCTCAGCTTAATGCTTTTGAATGAATAAAAAAATCTACAGGTTAACACTTAATAAATTAATTCCCAAACATGAATTGAGCATTCCATGTTCCAGGAATGATGATAGCATGCCAACATTTCATCACTTTGTGAACTGAAGAGGGTTTTAGGCTTCTTACAATGTGACCTAAGAGATAGAAATCCCAAGAAAAATATTTGGAAAGATAGATATTCTCGGATAGTTTATTTTACAGCAGTGTAGTTCAGTAGAAATATAATGGACTTTGGGAGGCTGAGGCAGGTGGATCACTTGAGGCCAGGAGTTTGAGACCAGCCTAGCCAACATGGCAAAACCCCATCTCTACAAAAAATACAAAACTTAGCCAGGTGTGGTGGCACATGCCTGTAATCCTAGCTACTCAGGAGGCTGTGGCATGAGAATCACTTGAGCCTGAAAGGTGGAGGTTGCAATGAGCTGACATTATGCCACTGTACTCCAGCCTGGGTGACAGAGTGAGACTCTGTCTAAATATATATATATATATAGCCACATCTATAATTTAAAGATTTCTAGCTAGCCACATATAAAGAAGTTGAATAAAAAGATGAAAATAATTTAAAAATAAATTTAAACATATTTTATTGGTCTCCTATGACTGCTGTAACAAATTACCACAAATTGAGTGGCTTAAAGCAATACAAATTTATTCCCTCATGGTTCTGGAGAACAGAAGTCCCAGGCACCAAATCAAGGTGTCAGCAGGGCCAAGCTCCCATGGGAGACTCTAGAGAAAAATCCCTTCTTTGCCTCTTCCAGATTCCTGTGGATGCTGACTTGTGGATTGACTTGTGGCTTCTGTATTACTCAAATCTCGTCTTACATTGCCTTCTTACTTGTTCATCTTCTGTCTATCAAATCTCCCCCAGCCTCACTCTTTAAAAAAAATTTTTTTTTGAGATAGGATTTCAGTTTGTCACCCAGGCTGGAGTGCAGTGACGCAATCATAGCTCACTGCAGCCTCACTGATCCTTTCTTCACAGCCTCCTGAGTAGCTGGGACTGCAGGCACTTGTGACCACGGCTGGCTGATGTTTCTATTTTTTGTAGAGATGGGATTTTGCCATGTTGCCCAGGATGGTCTTGAACTCCTGGGCTCAAGCTAGCCACTTACCTTAGTCTCCTAAAGTGCTGGGATTAGAGGTGTGAGCCACCGTGCCCAGTTAGCCTCATTCTTAACAGAACACTTGTCATTGGATTTAAGGCCACCTGGATAATCCAGGGTAAGCTCCTTTTCTCAAGATTCTCTATCACATTTTTTTAAACCACATAAGGTAATACTCACTTGTTTATCATATAAGGTAATACTCATATGTTCTAGGGATTAGGACATGGACATATCTTTCTGGAGGCTATCAGGTGACTACAATTATGTCTACATGTAATCAGTATAAAGAATTACTAACAAGATAGTTTACTTTTTTTTTTTTTTTCCTGTAACAAGTCTTTGAAATCTGGTGTGTGTTTAACACTGAGAGCACATCTCAATTCAGATGCTCAATTTTCCTGGAAAATGCCTGACCTGCATTTAGATTTTATAAAATGTACAGCTGTAAACATTGATTCACATACTTGTGTTGTTCCAACCTAATTTAATAGTGTTGCAGTAAATAAATCAAACATCAGTTTTAAAATTTAAGTTAAATAAATTAGTAAAAATTAAAAGTTCATTTCTTTTTTCCACTACAGTCCTCCGCTCTACCAACTGAGCTATCGAAGGACAAGCAATGGGGAAAGGATTTCCTGTTCAATAAGTGGTGTTGGGAAAACTGGCTAGCCATATGCAGAAAGCAGAAACTCGACCCCTTCCTGACACCTTACACTAAAATTGACTCCAGATGGATTAAAGACTTAAACATAAGACGTAACACCATAAAAACACTAGAAGGAAACCTAGGCAAAACCATTCAGGACATAGGCGTAGGCAAGGACTTTATGACCAAAACACCAAAAGCATTGGCAACAAAAGCCAAAATAGACAAATGGGACCTAATCAAACTCCACAGCTTCTGCACGGCAAAAGAAACAGTCAATAGAGTGAATCGGCAACCAACAGAGTGGGAAAAAATTTTTGCAGCCTACCCGTCTGACAAAGGGCTGATATCCAGAATTTACAATGAGCTAAAACAGATTTACAAGAAAAAAACAAACAAGCCCATTCAAAAATGGGCGAAGGATATGAACAGATACTTTACAAAAGAAGACATACATGAGGCCAACAAACATATGAAAAAATGCTCAACATCACTGGTCATTAGAGAAATGCAAATCAAAACTACATTGAGATACCATCTCACGCCAGTTAGAATGGCGATCATTAAAAAATCTGGAGAAAACCGATGCTGGAGAGGATGTGGAGAAATAGGAACACTTTTACACTGTTGGTGGGAGTGTAAATTAGTTCAACCACTGTGGAAAACAGTGTGGCGATTCCTCAAGGACCTAGAAATAGAAATTCCATTTGACCCAGCAATCCCATTACTGGGTATATATCCAAAGGATTATAAATCGTTCTACTATAAGGACACATGCACACGAATGTTCATTGCAGCACAGTTTACAATAGCAAAGACCTGGAACCAACTCAAATGCCCATCGATGATAGACTGGACAGGAAAAATGTGGCACATATACACCATGGAATATTATGCAGCCATTAAAAACGAGGAGTTCACGTCCTTTGTAGGGACATGGATGAACCTGGAAACCATCATTCTCAGCAAACTGACACAAGAACACAAAATCAAACACCACATGTTCTCACTCATAGGCGGGTGTTGAACAAGGAGAACACATGGACACAGGGAGGGGAGCACTATACACGGGGGTCTGTTGGTGGGGGACAGTGGGAGGGTGGGGAGTTGGGTAGGGATAGCATGGGGAGAAATGCCAGATGTAGGTGAAGGGGAGGGAGGCAGCAAATCACACTGCCACGTATGCACCTATGCAACAACCTTGCATGTTTTTCACATGTACCCCAAAACCTAAAATGCAATAAAAAAAGAAAAAAAAAAAGTTCATTTCTTTACTCTCACTAGCCACTTTTCAAGTGAAGCCTGGGACCTCCTTGTACAGTGGCCATGGCTACTGTTTTATACACTGTTGTGATGCAAACATAGAGCCCACTTCAATTATAGCATATGAACTATAATACATAATAGAAGATGTACTCTGTTATAAAATGATGCCTGAACTTTAAGTATCATTAAGTTTGGCCATTTATTCCAAAAGTATTTTGAATGCCCACAGGTGCCAAGACCTGTAAATATGGTAATAAACAAAATCAACATAGTCTCAATCTCATGGGGTTCTCTGTCTGAATGCACATTAGTTTTCTTTTGTTCCCTTTTCTTTCTTTCCTTCCTTCCTTCCTTTCTCTTTCTTTCTTTCTTCTTTCTTTTTTGTTTTTTATTTTTGAGATGGAGTCTCACTCTGATGCCCAGGCTGCTGGAGTGCAGTGGCACCATCTAGGCTCACTGCAACCTCTGCCTCCTAGGTGTAAGCAGTTCTCTGCCTCAGCCTCCCGAGTAGCTGAAATTACAGGCACATGCCACCACGGCAGACTAATTTTTTGTATTTTAGTAGAGACGGGGTTTCACCATGTTGGCCAGGCTGATCTTGAACTCCTGACCTCATGATCCATCCGCCTCGGCCTCCCAAAGTGCTGGGATTACAGGTGTGAGCCACGGTACCCAGCCCTAGTTGTCTTACCTTGCCTAAGCCTCAGCTGTCAGAAATTGATATGGGATGATAGCTAAGATGTATTTCAGATGTATTTACATCTGAAAATGTTTGGGTAAAAAGCCAGCTTAGTCTGCAGAGATCCTGTGGCCAGAACCTCAATAGAACCTGGTCTTCATCCTTCCATCAAGTGTGAGCTGAATTCCCTTCTAATTAACTTTTTTCTTCAGGATATTAACTTGATGTTTTGTAAGATGAAGAAATTAGAGAATATACTTAAAATGTTATAAGAATAAAGATAAATGGAAATAAAATGGATAATATTATTAATAATGGCAAACAGTAATGTCACAACAGTAAAACACATTATAAAAATAAAACCAGTTCAGATTTTAAAAATTTTTTCTTTTTTCACCAGCACACACTTGATGGAGTTTTAAGCCATCTGTCTATCTCTTATACAGTGTATTTTGCCGGAGAGGTTTCCGAGATAAGATGCTGTTGGTTTGCTCCTCGTAGCAATGTAGCCTTAGAAATGGAAAGGATATCCCCTTTTTAGTGGTTTTAGAGAGACCACAAGCCAGCTCACATACTACTTTACAAGAGTTTAGATTCATTACCAGAAAGAATTGTACCAACAGAAAAGAAATATTGTGGCTTTTGAGATGATCAAGCTTCTAAAATATGTTGCTTCTCTTTGGCTATTATATGTCAATTTCAAGCTTTGGGATTGTTTCCTATCTTAACTCAGAAGTTCTTATTCAGAATCAATTCTCAGCCAGTTTTAAGAAAAGAAAAAAATTCTGGTGGGGCATATGGTGACCAATCTTATATTCCACCTGGATTCTCATTTCATTCCACAAACATTTATGTGGGGTGCTGTGCTAGTACTTTTAGGTACCAAAGGTGAAGATGAATCAAAGGAGACTTTATCAAAAAGCACTCGGAAATAGTGGGCAATGCTTAAAAATGGAAAATAATATAAGGCAAGAAGTATGTGCTGAGTAAAGGTGTGAGGAAGAGAAAAGAATAATCATTCCAATCTGGAAGGACTGGGAAAGACATCATTTGTGGGGGAGATGGCCAGGAGAAAGATGAAAATCATCATTTCCGTTTGCTGCGATGTTCCTATGTGGCAGGCTTGCCATAAATCCCAAAGCCTAACAGAGTGGCCAGTAATTAAAAAGGATGATTTATGCATGAAACAAGCAATTTAAATATTTTTATTTTAAAACTTTTAGGCTTTATTGTGTGAACATCCATCCCCAAATAACCCAGAGCTATACTATTTGTCAGAAGGTTAGATTGGATGACTTCTATCTTCTATTATCTTTCCCATGACTTCTATTTTCTGTTAAAATCTAGATACTGCTTGAATCATATCCCATTCTCATAAACCAAGCCAGAATCACTGGGACACGTTTTTTTATGGTTAATCTCTAAATTACACCAATTTGAATCTTCTTATAGATTTTCTTTCTCTAAGCTGCAGTGTTTATTAACCTATTTACTTATTGAGTGCACTGACATCTGAGACTTAATATTTTTATATTCTCTGAGATTTCTTTGCATTTTTTAATATGAAATCTTAAAGCTCATTCAGGAAGCTTCATGTTTTTTTTTCAGACCATTTTGGTTTTTGGCTGCCTGACCTTTGCAGAACAAACCAACAGCTTATCTGATCTGTATCAGGTTCATTAGTGGAAGCTCTCAGAAGACTTTTGTTTTTTATTCTGTCTAGATGGGCAAGTGTACTAAAGTATGGAGAGGAAATGTGAAAAAAATGTGCTAAAATTATCAAATGTCAGCATATTCAGTCTACCCTTGTTTTGATCTCTTATCACTTCTCTCCTCTTTCCTTCTGACTCTCATGCCATATAAATTATGGGCATCCAGTCTTCACCCAGAGCTCATTTCAACTCACTCACACATCCAAAAGAAACACCATTGTGATGACAAAAATTTTAGTAGAAAAATAGGCTTTTGCTGACAAACTCTTGTAGAGGTAGTACAAAAAGAATTACATCCTAGAACATAGAGTGAGAATGTGCTAAAATTCTCCTGGCCATAGCTCAGTTTGTGTCATCTTCCATGTTCTTTCAGACTTCAAACCATCCCTTTCCCACTGCCTGGCTCCACTTCCTTTCCCATTTCTCCTTCTCTCCAGCTCTACTTTTTCCCTTCCAGACTCCCCTGTCTGTTTCCTTCAGTGGAACCTCAAGATGTTTCTTGCACAGAAATCAGTTATTCTTGAGCTTCACCCTCATACCATCCTACCCAGGAAAACAAAAGGATCTTTCTTAGGACCTACAGACCCAAGAATCTGCGGAAATATTAACATGTGTAAATTAATTGTTTGCTCTTGTGCTTTTCAGTTCTTTTCAGTTCTTTTCAGTACCTGCTTTCTATTCCTGCTCAACCTTGTTTCTTCTCTTGTCACCTCCCAATTCCTCATTCTCTTCCTTTTCTTACCTATGTACAATATCCTTCCATTTCCTCCAAAATTAAGTCAGAAGCAAGAACACTTATATATAAATGGTTGAAGAAAAATATATATACTCAACAGTCACTTAGGAAGGTAATGCCTAGTTGTGAAACACTTTAACAATAATGAAAAAGTGGTCAAATTGCCTTCAATTTTCAACAAAAATAGGGAACATCTCTTGTAATTTTCCACGTTTTTCCATTGACCTAGTTGCTATTACATTGTATAAAAGTGGGCACTCATATTTTTCTGTACCTGAGCTTTCATATTCACTTCCTTTTCTGCCAACTTGTTCAGCTGTTCCGATCTTCACCTTCTGTCTATCCTCACAGTTGGGGATTGTACTTTTTGACTTTCAACACCTGACATCTATGGAGCATTCTACCTCAAAAAGTCATTTATTTTTATACCCTTTAGGAGCATCGGATTATTAGGGTTGTACTTTTTTATTTTATTTTTTATGTTTTCTAAAGGTATTCACAATGCAAGCATTTAGCTTCTGACATTGATATTTTCTTTGCATTATGTTAGACATTTATCTTTTAAACAAGAACATTCTCCATCCAATTTCAGTACCCCTCTGAGAGCATAGTATTTTTATATGCATATAAGCCAATGTGATATAACAGATATCAGTTTGTGATTTGCTGGATTAAATCATGGTAGATGTTTCCTTATTAAGGAATGGATAGAATGAAAAAATTAGCATATGAAGTATTTTTTTAAAGCAGATAGTATTTCTTCTTTTCTGTAGGAAAATGAATTGGAATATGTTTTCCCCATCAAAAAATCTTTATTAGCAGACATCGTTATCTGATTATAAATGCTGAAAATACAGTTTACAACCTCCCTTGGATTAAATGTGATAAAAATACGATCACTGGATATCCCATATCACCTTTAAGTTGGTTTGGTGTACTTTTCAGATCAGTTCATGTGGAAGAAATATGGACAGGTGACAGGATCACTGAAAAATAAAAAAGCATGATCACACTGTAGAGAAGGAAAGCTGTATAGAGAGGAGCAAAGATCTTCATTGTGAAATCACTTGTCACCTTTGACCTACAAACTAGAGACAGTGGTGTCTTCGGTAGATACAACATTGCCTACTTGCTAACCCATAACTACTTCCAGTGTCCATGACCTAATTTTTAAGTTAAGCCAAATAAATAATACCTTGGGCTTGTGAAAAAAATGAGCCATGTGATTTTAACATGAAAGGAGACTGAGAGCCCCTGGAATGCTTCCTTCACTTGCTATAGGATACTGTTAACTATGATGATAATAAATGTAAGCATAACAGCTAACATGAGACACTTATTCTGTGCCAGGCACTACTGTAGTCTCTGTGCTTGTATAAATTCATCTGATCCTCACCAAAACCCTATAATGTACTACTACTAACCTCATTTTACTTAAGAGGAGCCTGCAGCACAGCTCTTCATAACTTGCCCAGTAGTGTCACACACTTAGCAAGTAAGGGAGAGGGATTTGAGCCCAAGCAGTCTGATTTCAGACTCCATGCTCTTCAATGTTAGCTTAAATGAACTCTATTGCGACCTAGCTTTCAGCAGGAAGCATAAACCAGTGTCTTTACAAATGCTGATTTCTGTTTTAGTACTCATGTTCCTTTGAGGGGACAATGAAGAAATTGCCATTACCCTTTCATATCTTTGCTTGGTGAGGAAGAACACTTTCTGTTCCATAGTCTAAGGACTCTTCTGTCCTTGTCTACCTGACAGTTTGGAGGAGAAAGAGGCTTTCCAGTTTCCCAATCTGGAACACTACAGATTGGGAAGGACAGGAATTCTGAGATGAATGTTGGGCTGGACATGTGTGCTGACAAATGTAATACTATTTTAGAAAGGAGAAATTGAAAAATGTCATACTCCAACCCAGATGTATTATCTATTTATTATTGGTTACACATTCATCCTTATATAGGGGTGCCCAGTTGGGTGGCATCTTAGGGCTTGCTCGCAAATTCTCCTTATTCCGACCTGAAGATCATGGCTTTGGTCACCCACCCAGTATTTACAGATAGGGCTGCTAATTCAGTAGACTTTCATATTCCCCCTACTTTACCATGATACTACTTTGGCCTTTTAAAAAGTCAATAATTATAATTTCTTACCCAGATCTTTCTTCATCTCAGATATATTTTTAAGAAACAAAGCACCCGTCTGATTTGTGGTCTATAATTAGACTTTTATTTCCAGAGATCTGTGGTCCAGGCCAGCCTGTGGTCCTATCAGCTCAATGACTGCTATTTCTCAAATGCAATATTGAGGCATTTCTCAGTCAGCTCAAATCTTCTATTTTAGTAATAGTCATATGCTCTGTTTTCTCAAACCCAAGATTCTGTGCATATGCCCTCATATTTTTCCTTATGTGATTACATATTTAATATATTTGGTCAAGAAAAGCTCTTCATTTTTAGTATATTATTAATACTAACTTATTTTATAACATTATACATCATTATTATCTGTTTAAACTCTCACCTTCTATTTCCAAGTATTTCATCTCAAAAATTCTCTTATTAGAATGGCAAAAATTGAAAAATTCCTGACAATGCCAAGTGCTAATGAAGATGTGAAACAACTGTATGGAAACCAAAAAAAATGATATAATCACTTCAGAAACCTGAAAGTTTCTTATCAAATTAAATATACGTTTACTTTATGATGTAGCAATCCCACTTCTGAGTATTTGCCCAAAAGAAATGCAACTTATGTTCACATGAAAACCATGTGTGAATATTCATAGAAGCTCTGTTCAATCACTAGGAACTGAAAACACTCCAAATGTTCTTTAACGGGTGGATAGATAAACAAACTGGTGCAGCCACACAATGGAATAGAAATAAAATGGAATAAACTACAGAAACATGCAGCAAAAAGGCTGAATCTCAGTTGCATTAGTGCTAAGTGAAAACAGCCAGACACAAAGCCACGTGATTACACTTACGTGCATTCTGAAGGCAAAAAAAGGATAGAAAACTGATTAGTGGTAGTCAAGGGTTAAGGTTGAGAGTAGGCATTGACTACAAAGAGGCAGTGTAAGGAAATTCTGATTGGAGGGTGATGGAAATGCTTTACATATTGGGATACTGGTTGTGGTTATATGGCTGTTAATTTGTCGAAACTCATAAAACAGTTCGCCAAAAAGAAGGAATTTTACCGTAAGTAAATTTTAAAATAGTGAATAAAATATACAACAAAAAGATCCCCTGGCATCATTTATAAGTTGATTGCATGTTTTGCTGAAAGTCCTGAAACCTGTCACCTGTCTTTATTTTGCCCTTCTATCTTTCAGGTTGGGCAAAACTCTCTCTGAGCCCACCAATTCCTGGGTGCTGTGTTTGGCTACAGGTGACCTTCAGAGAAGGCTTGGTAAATCCATGTGAGGTTAGGCTAGTTGCACAATTACTTGTGAAGGTGGATCCCTTAACTCTCTCCTTCTGATTTATCTGTCCTGCCCCCAAATCTTGAACACTTCCTTTCTAATAAATATTACAGCTTGAAGGCTACTCTGTGGATCCCCAAAGAGATACTGACTTCAATGGCAATTCCTCTCATTTTGTTGCCAGTATGGGTCTCAGGAGCCCAGAACGTTTAGTAATAAAACCATTTCTTCAAATAAGGAAAACCTGGTCTTAGCCATTCTGAGATCAATGGGATTTTGAATACTTTTCTGTCACATTGATATTCATTTGTTTTTTTATTTGTACAGTCATTCACTTATTGAACACTTATCTAACACCTATTAAGTGCTAAGTCCCGCACCAGGAACTAAGTCCTGCTCTCTGAAACCCATTGTCTAGTGGAGAAGACAAATATGTGATTGTTAGATGTGTCATGATAATTGCAGCAATGACATAGAGCTATGAGGAGACAGTGATTAGTTTTGTTCTTGGCAGAGGTCAGGGAAGAATGTAAAAATGATGGTAGCTGTGCTAAGTCTTGAAGAATGAATGCACTTCTTTCCAGGTAGAAAAGGGTCAGAGACGGGCACTCCAGACAGTAGAAAGAACAAGTAGAAAGGCAATGGGCATGAATGAGTACACAGTGTCTAGAGAAACTCAAGGAGTGCAGAAGTGCAGGGGTGACCTATGAAGGGGCTTTTGTCTGGAGATGACGCCAAAAAGGCAAGAACCAGATATGTAGGGCCTTATGTATCATGCCGAGGAATTTGTACTTTTATCTTAGAAATCTGTAATGAGGCACCCATAAGCCGTGGATCCTATATGACTCTCCCCAAGCCCACAGTCTCGCTTCAGGTGGAAACATTAGAAAACTACCTTCTTGTTGCTGCTTTTAAAAATGTCTGGGTATTAATATTTTATGTCTAAACTACAATTTTCAATTTTTTCCAATGACATTCTTTTACTCAATAAAGTAGGTAATCCATTGGGGAAGAAATACAGTTCAGTAAAATGACTTTCAGTTTTAGTAGAAAAAAAATCAGCCTGTAAATATTTTAATCTTTTCCTCTAGTGTGTGGAAGGGGTCTTTTTCAGTGGTTTCTGCAGGGAAGAGAAACAGTAAGATTTGCATTTTAGAAAGAGAACTCCAGAGGCAATGCGGAGAGAGAGGTCTCTGGCAAGATGCATTCTACTGCTCTGAAGGCCCAATTTAAGCAAATCCTTTTAAAACATCTTTTGGCCAGACAGGAGAACAGAAGAAGAAAACACATTTTCATGGCATGCCATTTTATGCAAGTGGGAATGCAATCTAAAAGAAAACCACAAAACACCTTTCCATAGATTGCATAAAAGCCTGATGTTATTTGAATTATATTACAAATGATTCTCTGCTGATTGTACC
This sequence comes from Aotus nancymaae, assembly GCF_030222135.1. Taxonomy (NCBI): domain Eukaryota; kingdom Metazoa; phylum Chordata; class Mammalia; order Primates; family Aotidae; genus Aotus; species Aotus nancymaae. The sequence goes on from NW_026988460.1 coordinate 2,117,710, forward strand.
ATTAACAGACCACAGATAGAAGCATTAGGAAATCACAGGGTGATGCTGAATTTTGTCTACAGTATATGTAGTTTAATGGACTGTCTTGCCTTGTAGAATTCTTTATCCTATTTTATCATAATTTTAATAACTCTCATTGTCATATTTCAGAAAAATGAGTCTGAAAAATCTTCCTCGTGGTTTTTTAGTGAGTCACTTTGGGAAGGTGATGGAGCAAGAAGAAAGTTGGCAAAATCGAGACAGATCATCAAAACCTTTAGAAAGTCAAGGTTTTATGTCCCGGGAATCTTTAGTCAATGTTGGTGGGAAGGTATAATTTCAGGGTAACCAACCAGGAATTCGGTATCGAGGTCAGTGTAACAGTTAGTCTAGTGCTTTGTGGAACCTGTCTTTCTTGGGCAGTAAGCCCTCTGAGCCTAGAAGCTATGTTCCTCTCTGCTCACAGCTGAATGCACAGTACATGGCACAGAGCCTGGACTCTAGCAGGAGCTCAGTGAATGTCGAGTGGATGTATGAATGATGCTTGCATGGCTGCAGTATTACTCTATAGAATCTAGGGTTTGGGGTAGTCACATTTGCTGAACTATAAGCAGTTTAAAGTAGAAGCTATCATTAAAATAAAACTTAAAAACCATGCAGGGGTCAATACTTGTTGGAAAAGCAATGATATTAAAAGTAGAATAATAACCCTGGTTTCTTGGCAATGTTTAGCTAATATGCTTTTAAATTCATTTCACTACAAAGAGATCATTGCTGTTAACATTTCATTATGTAACCTCTCATCTTGTTTACAATGGATGAATCTATGTATGTGTTTATTTTCAAAAAAAGGGATGCTACTGTATGTTCAGTTCAGTAGCCTATTTTTTTCCTACTGATCTATCACACGTAACTGCATTTTAACTCATATATAATTTTGACTGTACATGATCCTGCTTCAGTATCTTCCTTCCCTAGTACAAACTCCAAGTGGGCAGGGGCTGTGTCTCTCTTGTCCTCTGTTCTATATCCAAGCCCTGCTATCTGCTGGTCCCCATATCAGCACTAGTTGATTGATGGATATTGTTTTGTTTGGGTTAATTGCATAGTTTCTTATTCTCTGAATATACCATAATTCATTTGCTTAATCTTCTGTTGTTGGAATCTTAGACTTTAAAAAATGGTTTTCTCCATAGTATTCATAAGTGATTTTACTCATATTAATATTAGCAATTTTGTATACTTCTAATTGTTTTCGTAATTATCTATTATAGAATAATACATGATTATAATCACCATATAAAAATGGAAACCTTATGGATAAGGGACAAGTACTCTTTAACAATAACCTTTCTGTGCAAAGAGAGTCATAATAACCAATTTGAGTTATTTGAGGTCATTTTCTAGGCTTTTATACAATATATATGCAGTAAGGAATGTGTATGCTATTGTACATGTGTGTGTGTTTTATACAATTGATATGATGTCATTCTTATTATTCTGCAAATTTCTCTCCACTCAAAGATTGTGTAGCATTTCATCTTATAGAGCTACTATGATAAGACAATCTCTTATTTTTCTTCCTATTTTAAACCATGCTTTAATGAACAACCGCATTACCCCAGATGCAGACCTTGAAACAAGGATTTGAGTGCAGGTAGTTTACTTGGAGGTCATTGGTGGTCTCCAGAGATATAAGTGGGCAAATGAGACAGGGAAGGGAAAGCAGCCAATACGTGTTGCCTCCATAAGCGAGTTGCTGATGCAGACAACTGAGACTCAGTTTTGCTGAGGCTGTCTGGAGGACTGTGAAGGACATGCCTCAGAGAAGTCCCATTGGAGGGGTGAATAAACCAGGTATTAACCCACCAACTCCAGCTCATTGCCTGGAGATGCTCCCAGGGGTAATAACTCCACACACTTCTGATCTGCTCTGTGGGTGGGCCAAGCACATGCCTGCATTTATGTTCATAGAAAGTCCTCCAGCAGTCACAGACATGCACTATAGAAAGCTGCTGGTATGCAGAGCGGTGCCTTCTGATAGGATATGAACAGTACATGGAGGCCATCTGCTACAACATTGTTTTTTGTTTATGGCTATATTTTAACAAATATTTTGGGATGATATTCAAATTATTCTTTTAACATTTTAACTGGACATTATGTCTTGGCTTACTGTGTTTCTTGAGAAAAACACTATTGCTGGCAATCTTACTCACCTGCTCCATCGTTCAGTTACTCAAAACTGCTAGCCTTCCCTCCTGCTGAGCCAGCCAGTCACCTTAACACTCTCTGACTGTCCCATAAACAAATGAAGTCTGTCTCTTTGTAACCTTCTCTCAGGGGAGGTTTACTCCTCCTATAGTTGGGGTTCAACTGAGTAGAGTTGTATACTTCTATACAACTCTGATTTAATGACTCTGAAGCTGCAATGTAAACTCTTTGTCCAATAAAGTATCTACATTAATACCTACTGAGCAGAATGTAATTTTTACTGGTGCTCTGGTGGTGTGACTAATGATCTACCCATAGCTACTCCCTTATTTTGACAAGGTTGTTTTGGTTTCCTCTAGTCCACTGGCTCAGGAAGTGTGGTCATCATACCAGCAGCATCAGTATCATCTGGAACCTGTTAGAGGTACACATTCCTAGTTCCTTCCTCCCTCCCTCTGCCAGACCTACCAAATCAAATTTCCTGGCAGTGAGACCCAGCAATCTGTTTAAACAAGCCCTTCAGGAGATTTTGATGAACACTAATGTTTGAGAATCACTGTTCTAGTCTTTTACAATTTACATTTGTCCAAATTATTTTATTCAACCAATTGCTATAAAATAAAAGTTTTGAGCAAAGTTGTAAATTCCTTCCCATCTTAATAACACATACATCAGCAATGAAGATTCCAGTGCTCTCAGTTCCTGCACATTTATGAATTATACAACTCTGGGGTATGTAATGTTGTTTTGAAAATTGCATGAAGATAGTTTCTCTCTTCTGCCAAACATCAAAGATTATTGCAACTGTATACATTAATTATCTTATTTGCAATTAATATGGCTAGTAATTATAAAGGCATATGCCTCACTGTAAATAAATATATAATCCAAAAAAAAAATCCCTTTTATTCTAGTTGCTCTTCCTCCACCTTGTATGATTGTTTACATTCCTGAAAGACTCTCTGTTGAGATTCTTTTACGTAAACATAGCCTTCTTGCATGTAAAATGGCCTGACTAAAAATATTGGAACCAACTAATTTGGTTTACCAAAATTCAGTTTTTGTACTCTCCAAGAGTTTATGCATAGATTAAAGTGAGAGAACACACATATATGCCTTTGAGTTGCATGAAAACATTCTTACTGAGAACATTATGCCAATCATATAGACTAGTTCATGCATCTTTGCTCCAACCCTGTGAAGGGCAGATTCCTTTTTCTCACATATTCCAGATAGGGATAGCTCAAAGTGGAGAGGCTTAGAAACTGAACCTGGGTTGAAAAGGGTTGGAACCTAATACTTCGCTCATTTCTTTCATTCAGGTATTGAAAACTCTTTGAGTGTCTACTATCTTAGGTACTGTGCTAGGTGCTGGAGTTGTATAGTGAAACGTGACAGCCACCCAGAGCTTTCAGTCTAGAATGGGTAAAAGTCATGTTCGCTAGGACTTTTCCCACTACAAACCAGTGTTTTCTCAATTTCTACACCTTTGATTCAAATGTATCTTATCTAACTCAAAAAGATAAAATTTGAGTTATTCTGGTGAAAGAAGGTCATAGAGAACCCAAGAGCTTATGACTTATTAAATGCAATTCTTTATTTCCTATCCGAGCTCTTGATTCTTCACATGAGGCAGGAGAATCTCTTGAACCTGAGAGGTGGAGGTTGCAGTGAGCTGAGATTGTGCCGTTGCACTCCAGACTGGCAACAAGAGCGAAACTCTGTCTCAAAAAAACAAAAAACAAAAACAAAACTTTATATATTATATTTAAATAGAGCACCAACTATAGCTGTGCATAGTCTGTGTGTTTATACGCTAATTCTTATGACACATATTCTTACAATGGTACTATTTTTGCTACTGTTTTATAGTTGAGAGGTACAGAGGCCAGTGACTCCAGTTCAATTCCCCAAACCTTCAAGTGCACATTAATTTTCATTTTAATCACCATTTATATTGTGCCATTCTTTTGTTGTTGTTGCTGTTGTTGTTTTGAGATGGAGTCTCGCTCTGTCACCCAGGCTAAAGTGCAGTGCCACGGTCTTGGCTCACTGCAACCTCTGCCTCCCAGGTTCAAGCAATTCTGCCTCAGCTTTCCAAGTAGCTGGGATTACAGGTGCCTGCCACCATGCATGGCTAATGTTTTTATTTTTAGTAGAGCTGGGGTTTCACCATGTTGGCCAGGCTCGTCTTAAACTTCTAACCTCACATGATCCGCCCATCTTGGCCTCCCAAACTGCTGGGATTACAGATGTGAGCCACTGTGCCTGGTCTATATTGTGCCATTCTGAGTTTGTATGTTAACAGGAAGAGTGTATGCTGCTTTGTGTAAAAGACTGGCAGGCACTGCCTTTTGCTTCACTCTCTGTTGAGTGATTCTGGTGCTACTTACTTAAAGTGGAAAGTGGTGATACTGGAAGGAGAAGGGGACTGTTAAAATTGTCTTTGCAATAATTTATTATTTTTGTTCTTTATAAGCCACCTAAGTCCCCTGAGCCTCTGAGTTCTATAAGGTGTGGGAGAAGACTTGTTTAAAAAAACGAATTGAAAGATTAACTTGCTTAAATAATTTCCTTTAAAAGTAAAGAACTATCCAAATAGAATAAGGAATATTGCTCAGTTTCAAAGAAATTACTCACAAATTTTTATTTTGAGCTATATATATAATGAATATAACATATAAATATATAATATATGTAGCTCCATGTATATTTAATGTGTGTTTTCAAGATAGGTGATTAAAAGATCAGCCAGACCAAAACACATAAGCATTTAGTCTATCTCAGAAACTAATTTTACTTAATATATATCAGAATTTTTCAAAGTAGTTCAATTTTGCTTTTGCTACTGAAGAAAAAAATCTGAAGCCACAACATGAAAAATAAAAAAGTGAATCCATTATTCATAGAATTTTCTATGAGTTCTTTTACTCTGGCATCTAAAAGTGAGGCTGGACTTTTGCCTTCTTTTTCCCTCTGAATTCTAAAAGAGGCTGAGGCTGCTTGCAGGATTTAAACATTTTTTCTCTCCTAGATTTCTTTCTAGGAGAGGTCATTTTACAGGCTCTTGGATGCTTCTTGCCAGAGTCAAAACCCACCTGCATTGTTGCCGAGGGCATTTATTTTGAAGTAGGCTATTTCTAGGGATGCATGTAGGAGTCTTCAAGAAAAATTCATTTCTGTTTTCTGACCTAGAACCCCTGCCCATTTTCCCAGCCAACCTTTTCTACTCAGTCAAAAAAACTAGAAAATTCACAGTCCTCAATTTTAGGACTGATTCCTTAAACACCCAAGTTTGATTCCATGATTGACAACCATATTGTGCCCTTAGATTTAAATGGGAACCCTTTCTATTACTTCATTCATTTGTTTGTTCCTTCATTCTTCTTTCCTAATTCAACTTCTCTCTTAGTTCAGACTCTTAAAGATTTAGGCACTTCTTCCTTGCAAGATTCACTGCAATTATAGTGTTACATTTACATTTATTTTTAATTCGTCAATTAATGTCTCACTCTTATCTCTGGCACATTAAACTCAATGATGGTAGGGACTTTTGTTCTTTTATGATTTGTCACTGAAATCCTAGTGTCTTACAAAATGATGATTACGTATCTGTTGAGTGAAAACTTGGTGAGCAGCTTGTGTTACCCATTTTTATGGCCCTTTGTTTTGCTCAGAGAAAAATCTGAACTTTCTGCAGTGACCTAAGAGGCCCTGGATAATCCTGCCTCCAGTCACCTCCCTGACTTCACCTCTTGCTGCTTTCCCTCTTGGCTGTTTCACTCTAGCCTTGGCCTGGGTTCTCTCATGGTTTAAGGAAACAGATATATTCTCTTCATTCAAAACACTAAAAACAATTTCATTGTTTTACATTGATATATTGACATTGAAAGTCAAATAGAAGATGAAAGTAGAGAGACAGAAAGTGTGCTATTGAAGAATACACATGGAATTTTAGAATTGGGCCAGAGTTCAAATCATGGTCCAGCCTCTTGCTAGGTGTTAGACCTTGGGCAAGTTTTAAAATTTTTCTGGGTCTCTTCTCACAGTCTTTAAAATGGGAATGATAGGCCGGGCGCGGTGGCTCAAGCCTGTAATCCCAGCACTTTGGGAGGCCGAGGCGGGTGGATCACGAGCTCAAGAGATCGAGACCATCCTGGTCAACATTGTGAAACCCCGTCTCTACTAATACAAAAAAATTAGCTGGGCATGGTGGCGCGTGCCTGTAATCCCAGCTACTCAGGAAGCTGAGGTAGGAGAATCGCCTGAACCCAGGAGGCGGAGGTTGCGGTGAGCCGAGATCGTGCCATTGCACTCCAGCCTGGGTAACGAGAGTGAAACTCCGTCTCAAAAAAAAATGGGAATGATAATAATGTTGTTGCAGAAATGTTATGAGGATTAGACATAAAGTGGCAAAGTAACTGGCATATATAAGTTACTTGATAGTAATTATTATCACCATATTCATCATAATTGTATGAATCAGCTGTGACCATGTGGAAAGATACCCACGGGAACTCAGGGCATAAAACAGTAGCATTTTTTTTTTTTTTTTTCTGCAGACTCTGTGAATTGACTGGAGGCACCTCAGCTGATCTCAGCTGGCTCACTTATACAACTAGGAGTGAGCTGATTTTGACTGGGAGGTTCTTCTCTGAGTAGTGGGACCAGTCAGCTGAGGTCTGCTCCTTGTGTCTCATTCTCTGGCTTATAGAGAAGAGCATCAGCTGTCCAAATGGAGCTCTTCTCAAGTCAATGGCCAAGGAGAAATAAGGCACAAATAATACAAGAGACCTCTTAAGACCTAGGTTTGGAACTGGTGCAATATCCCTATCCCTATAATCCATTGGCCAAATAAAGTCATGTATGTGAGTGCAATGTTCAGAGGTGGGGCATTACACTCTCTTTTGTTAGATAAACTACAAAGGTGTCTGGCAAAAGTTAAGAATACAGGAAGAGCTGAAGGACTGGGACCAATAATTTAATCCACCATAGTATTATAGAAAATTAGTTACCTAGCCAGGAAATTTGGGCTCTTCTACCTTTACCACAAATTGTGCAGTCTTGGGAAGCTCCTTCTCCAGGCCTTGGTTTCAGCATCTGTAGAATGATGAGACTCTGCTACTAGACATATGGTCAACGGGTTTGGTCTTGAGACTTGAGTCCTAGTGTGAATCAATTGGGAATAGTCTCCTTGCATTCTGTAAGGACAAAGACAGTGCTAGGCTTGATTGCTTATGTCTAGCATAGGCACTAGGGAAGGGAGTGGTGGCACAGATGATGTGTATGTGTTATTCTGCAACTACATGATCTCTTAAGTCCTTTTCTACTCTTTAATTATTCATTTCATTATTTTTCACATTTTATTCCATATTGAAAATTAACAAAGAGAAACATTCTTAGGCTAAGGATAGTTTATACCTTCGAAAAGACTTTATTCATGAGTGACTATGAGCTGTAAATAATCTGAAGTAGTATTCTAGTGATATTGTCATTAATTAATTACTAAAGTTTTGGGAATTAGCTTAGTGACATGTTTTAATTAATTTGTGCCCCGGCAGCATCTTTCCCCTAATAGGTTTACAGCTCCTCTTAGATGTACAGTAATTCCTTCATTTTTCTCTTATCTCCATTGCTTATGTAAGCCATATTCCCACCGAGGATACTTAATTTTGCAACCACAGTGTTGGATGGAATATGGTGATTTTGGCAGTTTTCAATATTTGCAACAAATCCATATTTTTATTTAATTTCTGTAATGCACGAAAAATCGGAACACAGATCTAGATAATTTTTTTGTATTTCTGCCACATTGATAAGGTTATATTTAGGTGACTTTGATTGTAGAAGTATGAAATAATTTATTTTTAAAATGAAGACATAGTTAACCAAATTCCTAAATGTATTATTATTTCATTAATTCCAGAAAATAATTTCAACTTTATTAAAAAAAACTTTCCATGATGAATATACTCCCTCACAGTTGTGCTACTAAGTTTGCAATGATACATTTTCAACATTTTAAGCAAATGGTTGTTTGTAAGTAAGAATCTTAGAAATAAATCAGCAGAATTGTCCAGCTAGGGTCCACTTGTCTTATTCTTAAGATCAATATCGAATAAGTTGATTCTTTGATGATAAATATTGATTGGGTACTTACTGAGTTCAAGCATCAAGATAAGGGTGGTTCATGGATTATCTCATTTAATTCATCTAACACTCTATATGGCAGGTATGCTAACTGAATTTATAAGTAGACAGAGATTTGGAGAGGTTAAGTAACTTATTTGGCTAGACAGCCAGCTAGTGACAGAGTTAGGACTTGAACACAGCCTCCAGTCCTCCCCAGAGACCTGACTCTAGATCCTGAACTGTACTGTACATGCTGCTGTACTATGTCTATGATAAGGTTAAACCTGATGTTATTAATTTATCCCTGGTAAGCATTATAGTATCACATAAGACATAGTGATTTTTTTTAAAAAACAAGTATGTACCTCTTGCATCAAAAGTTGTTAGAAATATGCAAGCACTGTGTTTAATATTTGAAAAAGTTTTTGCTTCATTAGTTATCGTAATGTGATAACTGTGAAAAACTGTTTTAATATTGAAAGTAGTTGAGCTTTATATGCTCAATCGTTCTCATCCCCATGAGGGTAGGCAAGCTACGGGTGCTACACACATTATCTTCATAAAGCACCTACAGTGAAAGCCGTTTTTCTCTCCTTTAGACAAGTCTGGGATCTTATATCGGGGCACTAGCACATCTTTTGGCTTAGGAAACTTTTATACAGATTCAAAATACCCTCTTCAGATGTTGACATAGACCCACATACCTGGCCCCAGGTATGAAACAATTCTGGAACAACCTTCCGGTTGAAATAAAGCTCACAGAAAATATGAGAAAAATGCATAAATTTAAGAAGGGGCTCACTACAAAGGGATGGCATAGCAGCCAACTGAATTTTCACAGAAGGCCCCAAGGGAAAGTTTATTTTATATGGGTAGCAGCCACTCTTAATGGAGATGGGAAGTCTTCATCTCTGAAATGAACCAGAATTAATGGATCTATTCTTTCTTTTGGAAATGCCACATCATTTCACTGGATCCAGCTGTCAAGGAGAAACATCCCTCTCTGTTACTATTTGGCTATAAGGAATAGAGACTCATGTTATTGTAAGTAATGGAGGACAGGGGTGTATTGGCAACATTTACATCTGTGGAACCCAGGAGCACAACAACCTGATCTGAGGGAGACACCTGCCAATATAATTACCCAATAAACACAACAACTTTTGCCATTAAAAGTCATGGCAAAAATCACAATTACTTTTGCACCAACCTAGTAGGTACGATAGCTGAAGAGACTTCAGAAATTTCAGAAGCTTCTGACTCCATCACTCTACTACAAGAGAAAGAAACTCAATCACTGCAAGGGCCTTCCAGGTTATGTGAATAGATGAAGTTGGCCACATACTTGTGAAGTATGATGCTCAGAGCTGCAGTAGGCATCTTCTGACCAAGAGGAGGAACCAAGGTTTATTGCAGAGAAATCAACCTAGATCCCAGACATCATGGAATCATGCAGATAACAAATCCCAGAACTGCTGTTTCCTTTCTTCTGCTTTATGAAACGTAAGTGCTGTCAGTTGAGTACTCTGTTTCTGACAAGCGGAAACATTCTGATACTCCCTCTGCAAATCATTAATATTAAATAATACAATAGCTATGATTATAAGAATATATTGGGCAAAATAGATATATATGGGGTTCATGAATATTGAAGATGGGCTTATGGCAGGGCTGTCATGTATAGTTGAGGGGATATTTTCAAATTAGAAAAATTTTGTGGGTACATAGTAGGTAAATGTGTTCATGGGGTACATGATATATTTTGATATGGGCATACAATGGATAATAATCACATCAGGATAAATGAGGCATCTATCACCACAAGCATTTATTCTTTCTTTGTGTTATAAACAATCCAGTTATACTCTTTTAGTTATTTTCAAATGTATAATTAATTATTGTCAACTGTTGTCATTCTATTGTACTATAAAATACTAGATCTTATTTATTCTGTCTTTCCATATTTTTGTATGCCTCCAACTACCCCTAATTTCTCCTCCACCCTCCACTAGTCTTCCCAGCCTCTGGTAATCATCATTCTACTCTCTATCTCCATTAAATCAATTGTTTTAATTTTTTTTTAGCTTTTACAAGTAAGTGAGGATATGCAAAGTTTGTCTTTCTTTGCCTGGCTTATTTCACTTAACAAAATAACCTCCCATTTCCATTGATGTTGTTGCAAATGGCAAAATCTCATTCTTTTCAGTGGCTGAATAGTACTTTGTTGTGCATAGGTACCACATTTTAAAAAATCTATTTATTCATTGATGTACACAGGTTTCTCTCAAATCTTGGCTATTGTCAATAATGGTGCAATTAACATGCATGTGCAGATATCACTTTGATACACTAATTTCTTTTATTTTGGACATATACCTCACAGTGGAATTGCTGGATCACATGGTAGCTCTATTTTTAGTTTTTGTAGAACCCTCAAACTGTTCTCCATAGCGATTTTACTAATTTACAGTATAGCTGGGCACATTTTTTACTACACATTTCCAGGGGGACACCAATCACATAGCCTACAATGTATAACTATATGCAGTGGCCCTGACTTAATTACTCATTTTCTCAGAGACCACTGATGTTCTTAGAAATTAGCTTTTTTACAATTCATAGGCTATTAAAAGCAAATAAACTCTAAATCTCTGCCTATAGTGTCTGGAGTGTCTATTGAAGAAAGACTTTTCTCCTTGGGGAGCAGCTCTTGCTCAGCCACCGGGTGTCTATGTGACAGGCAGAATGATTTTGGTGCCTCCCATTACATGAGGACTGTGGGCTGCAGATGAGGAATTATGGTAACAGTCTATCAATCAAGTATGTGGATTTTTTTAATACCTAAAGAAAAGACAGTGATTGTTTCTTTGTTTTCCAACACTGAAAAGGAGAAGAAATGTGATTTGTGTTGCCAGGGACACATGAATTCTGCATGTCAGTAATGGAACCTGGACAGAGTTGTCCTATTATCAGGCCTGGGGAAATGGTAACCCTGATAGGTTACTTGGAATTGGAGGAAGTATTTCCCAGTTGAGGCTGGTAGTGGAGCACAAGCAAAGGAAGTGTACAGATGTTAATTTCTAAGACTGGAAAGAGGAAAGTTTCTCCCTGCCCCACTTACTTGGCTGGTAGCACAGAAATTGTCTGCCATCCTAACAGAAGCTCTGTCCTTTTTAGGTGGAGTGGAGAAGAAGTAGGGAGAAAGCATTTTCTGCATATTTTTTTCTACCCTCAAACAACTTTCACCCCTTTCTGAATAAACTCCCAAAGGTGTTCATGATTATGTGTTTATCCTGCTCTGTAGAGAAAAAGGAACAGGAATACTGAGATACTCCCATAAATGGCTGTTTTGTGGGAGTGGTTTGGTTAAGAATGTAGACTCTGTAGCTAGATGTACTGCTTCAAATCTCCAATTACCAGCTGCGTGACTTTAAGCTATTTACATAACCTCTCTGGGCCTTAGTTTTCTTGCCTGTAAAAATGGCATATCTTAGTTTTAATTCTCTCCGAAACAGACTCTGAACCAATAATTCAACTAGACATTGTTCCTTTGGAAGGTAATGCCAGGCAATATAGATTGGGAAGTGAGGAATTATGGTAGGGAAGAAGAAAAAACCATTGAAGGGTATATTAGCAAACCAGTTACCAGTGTGAGGATGATGGAACTCAAGAAACTATAAAAGAGATCCTGAGTGATGTATCACCCTCAGAGTCTTTGAAGGCTGCATATGTGTCATCTATGCGATGGCACTTGCTACTTATCCTGTGTTTGTGTCCAATGTGCTCCCAAAGTGATAAAGTAAAAGTCCTCAGTGTGTAGAAGTGAATGCTGAGGTTATTTGGGCTGGGCACCACCATCGTCTGCTATGGCATGTAATGATACTTCATTGAGTTATTGGGAGGATTAAATGAGTTTACCTCTAGGAATGTGTAAAAAAGTGCCTGACATATAGTAAGCTCTACCTCTACACTGGCCGCCATTCCTGTTGTCCTTAGCAGAGCCCTATGGGTAAGAGCCTGGGTCCCAAATAAGGCTGGCTCTACCACTTACCATTTAAGGGGCCAGATTTTCAGCTTCTAAAGCAGGCATCAGCCATTGACCAGGTTTTCCTGTAAAAGTCCAAAAAACAACTCTTTGTCATCTTAGCCAGTCCTGCAGTCTCTGTTGTGACTGCTCAACTTGCCTTTTTAGTGTGACAGCAACCAAAGACAATATGTAAATGAATGGGGTAGCTGTGTTCCTGTAAAACTTGATTTGCGAAAATAGGTAGTGGGCTAGATTTGACCCACCAGCCATTGTTTGGCTCATAAGCCAAAGTTTCTTTTCCTACAGCTATATAATGTGAGACAGAAACAGTGTTTACTTCTCAGGAGACAGTAGAGCATAGATATTAAAAGGATGGTCTATGTCAACCTGCCTGGTATTGTATCTCAGTTTGAAGGCTTTCTACTTTGGCAACTTCATGCACACATTTATTATTGTTAACTATCAGTTTTCTCATCTGTAAAATAGGGATGATAAATATACCTGCCTCACAGGGTTGTTGGGGGAGATGGATTGCATGGGCTAATTCATATGCTGGGCTTAGCATATATGGATTACAGAAGAAGTGAATAAATATTTCCATTATATTCATTTTGGTTTCTGCTACTATTGTGCTTTCTTACTGGCAGAATTCCCTACAATTCTTTTGGAGAAAAGACAACAGAAGATTCAGATCTGGCGGAGATATTTACTAGTTAAAATTGAATAACCTGTTAGAACTGCATGAATTTGGATCAGTGGTTATTAACCAGGGGTAATTTTGCCACCTAGGGGATATTTGACAATGTCTAGAGATTCTTTGTATTGTCCTAACTAGGGAAGAGTAGGCTACTGGCATGTCATAGGTAGAGGCCAGTAAAATCTAAAAATCCTATAAGGCATAGGACAGTTCTATACAACAAAGGCTTATCTGGCTTAAAATGACATTAGTTTTGAGGTTAAGAAACACTCATTTAGATTGTATATGTCACTTCTGAACTTTTGCCCTCTAATATATTGCACTATTTATATCATAGTATTTCACATGATTTGCAAATTATCTTCATGATTTCTCTGACTCATAGGCTTTGAAAAGATGTATGGAAATATTTTGTCAAGTTAAGTCAATTTAGGTATGAAGTGTGATTTTTTTTAATGACACTTTCATTTTTAAAAATACACCAAGTGGCTAGTTGACAAAACCACATAATTTATTTTCTTGTAAAATAATTTTAAATGTTGAAGAGTCTTTTCAAGAATACAAATGATATTCTTTGCATTCTATAACTTTTTATGAATCTAGGACAATTTGAGAAGATAAAGGACAGGCTTCAGAATTCCTCATCTTTGTTGTAATTTAAGGAAGTCTTTTTTCCATAAATTACTGAGGTGTCTGGCAATGAAAAGTGTGCAAAGCTATTATTTGCACTGGTTTAATGCTAAATATTATGACTTTATGATTTTTGAAATGGAGTATCCCCGTTCAAAATGCTTTCTGTACTGAATTTCACCACACTGGAGTGATTGTTAATAGCTCTTTACTGTCAAGAAACCACCAAAGAAGAGAAAGATCTCTTCTTTCTCTTATTTTCTAAGTATTAAGATCTCTCGACTTGACAGATAGAAAAATTTTATTAAACAATGGCCCTATATAGTCCATCTCCATCAAACCATCCCTTCTCAATGGCATTCTTTTTTTTTGTTTGTTTTGGTACTCAAATTTCACCTAAATATTCCCAGACTCCTGTGACTACTCTGAGTCCTCTAATGTCCTAACAATGTTTTTAAATCCTCGTCTAGTCTATGTGGAACTTTGGACTCATTAAAGAAGGAAATCCTCTGAGAAGATACATATCATAAACCAGGACACAAAACTCTGATTGGGAGCTATTGATCAGTGCACAACTTACACTCTTACTTGGCATTTCTGAAAGTTTTATACTTCAGCTAGATTTGTCCCCTGGCTTTACATCCTATTTGACCATCTTCCTTTATTTTATTTGTTAATTTATTTGTTCATTTCTTCACTCACCAAACAAATATTTTTTCGGGGTCACCACATGTGGGGGTCTGTCCTGCAGACCCTGACTCAGCAACAGATGAACAAAGTACACTGACACACAGATATTATGCTTTGCTACTTTGATTGAGGGTGACCAGGTGGCTTACAGGCACCAAGAGTGCTATAAACATTTGCAACCACAGGCCCTCACCAGCCAGTGAGAATTGCATTTATTTAGTAAAGTTTAATTCACACAGGCTTGAGTCAACACCACTAGAGTGAAGATTAAAGGACAGGTTCCAATGACCGAAGCAAATACCATTAATGGATAATATCCCTGGTCAATGTCCCCCCGAGAGGGACATTGGTTAGTTTTAAGACCACATGAGTAAACAAGTTAGTTAGATAAACTCCCCCACATACCATATTTGTTTTACTTATTAACTAAATATAAAGGGGATTTAGGCTGCTTTCAGCCAAAACTTCTACTGAAACTATGAAAAAACCCTTAGGCCTTCAAAAGGATTTGAAACTAAATTCTATACTTTCTCTACTATTTTTCCCTTAATATTTTTGCCACCGCCCTGAGTGAATATTGTTTCCCTTATGTGTCTAGTACAATATTGAACAAGACAACACCCTCTATCTGACTCACTTAAGAATATTGTGTCTAGTCTTAAAGGATAATTTTCAAAAAGGTAAAATCATGACTCCCACAAGTACAACATGAACACATGTCAAAGATTTATGTTACTTACTAATTAATAAGGGGAACAGTAAGAGTTCATAATTGGTTCAAATGAGAACTGGATTTACAAAGATTTATAATCTCTACTGGACAATATTCATTTTCATTGCCAAAAGCAGGAACAATTTGCCTTGCATCGGAGGAAATATTTACTTCACTGGCATGATCAGTAATTTAACTTCTTTCTCCTGAAAGACAATCAAAAGTGTGTGTGTACTCCATTAAATTGGATTATTCCTGGAACATCTGTTAAAGTTCATCCAGCATTCTATAGCAGTCATTTCTGGTCTACTTCAAAGCCTTCATGACTTTTTCTAACACTGGCACAGACAATTTTCAAATACAAACATTTCAGATATGATGAGTGTAAATAACAAAAATAAAGTAGTATGTTCAGAAACAGAATAGTTGGTGGGGTGGGGCCTTCTTTAGATTGAGGAGCCAAAAAGAACTCCCCTGATGATTGTTTAAAGTTTTACTCCTCATAAGTTGCCTATTTAAATTTTAACAGATGTGATAAAGACCTTAATCTACATGTTACATGTTGGCATTTAAGACATGAGGGTAAGCTACCTGTAGAATCTGCTGGTACTTTTTCTAGTAAGAATGGAAATAACATCAGATCTACCTACTAGATACTCTATCTCTTTACATTTCTCCTCCAAAACCTTGGAATCTATATTTTAATGTATATGTTTACTTTTATGTAGTCTATGGAGTCTGCCTCTGCTCTTCATTTTGTAACATTGCATTTCACGGTAATTTGTGGGATGTAGAGACACCCAAATTGCAAATTAAGCTTCCAGCAAAGCAGGGCCACAAAAAATGAGAAAGAAGTTTCTTAGAAAACAATTTTATATTTTATTTTATTATTAGTTTTTAGAGAGAGGATCTCACTCTGTCATCTAGGCTGAAGTACAGAGATGCAGTTATAGCTCACTGCAGCCTTGAACTCCTGGGCTCTAGCCATCCTCTGGCCTCAGCCTCCCAAGTAGCTCAAACTATAAGCATGCACCATCTCACTTAGCTAATTTTTAAATCTTTTGTAGAGATGAGGTCTTTCTATATTGCCCAGGCTAATCTTGAACTTCTAGCCTCAAGTGATCCTCCTACCTCAGCTTCTCAAAGCACTGGGGTTACAAGCATGAGCCACAATGAGTGACTTATTTTAACATTTTTAAAAGTATCAAAATAGCCATCAGAGAAATCAGAAGTTTTCTGGACTCCCCTTCACAGCTATGAAGTTTTTGATATGGTTTCAATTTTTATTTGCATCAGCAATTGGCAAACTGTGTTGCTATAGTTTGGATGCTTGTCCCTTCCAAATATCTTGTTGAAATATGATCCCCAGTGTTGGGTTGGGAGACAAGGCCCAGTGTGAGAGGTTTGGGTCATGGAGATGGACCCCCTCATGAGTAGATGAATGTCTTCCCTTTGGGAGCCAGGGGTCTGAGGAGTCAAGGAGTAGTGAGTGAATTTCCACTCTATTAGTTCCCACCACAGCTGGTTGTTAAAAAGAGCCTAGCACCTCTCCTCCTCTCTCCCCATGTGGTCTCTCCACACCAGCTCCCCTTCACCTTCTGTTGTGAGTAGAAGCAGCCTGAGGCTCTTATTAGATGCCCAATATTGTGGCCAACAGAACCACAAACCAAATGAACCTTTTTATTTATAAATTACCCAGCCTTAGGTATTCCTTTATAGCAATACAAAATGGACTAAGACATGTGGCCTATGAACCAAATCTGACCTACTATATGTTTTTGTGAATAAAGTTTTATTGTGACACAGCTACATTCATTCATTAAATATTGTCTGTGGCTGCTTTTACAATACAATAGCAGAGGTGAATAGTCATAGCACATACTGTATGAGCTGCAAGGCCTAAATGTTTATTATCTGGCTCTTTACAGCAAAGTTTTGCCAACCTCTGAGTTTAATTGATTGAGGTTAATCTTATTAATTCATTTGTTTATTCGTCTATTTAACAAATAGTTAACAAGTAGCTACCATTTGCCAGACACTATTTTAAGATCTAAGGTTTAGCACTAGTTACATTATTAGACAAGTTTATTATCCTCAATTTCTTAATCTAGTACTAAGTATGTTTTTCTTTTATAATTTGAGTAGACTATGCTCTGAAGTTTTTATAATGAGATGTGTACCTCTATGCCCCACAAGCAGACCTTCAGGCAATTATTTTGGTGGAAGCATTTTGTTTGGATAGCAGAAAAACATGCCCAGGAGCGGGGAAGTACGAAAGGGAAGGGAGGACAGTGAAAAAAGAGTTAATTACCAAGCCACCTGCATTGTGAATGATAGGGACTTAATCTCCTGAAGAAATTCTGGGAAATCTGCAAAGCATACACCTCAGAAACACCTCAAAGAAGGCCTAAGGAGCAGAGGTATTTATACTCCAACTCTTAAGTGTCATTGGAGATGCTCGTGTGTGTATGTGTGCAGGGGGCAAGAGGTGGGGTGGTTTAATTCTTTGCTTACCTTGTATGGTAATTGCCTCCATATCAATAAACTCCACTACTCAACACTATATTTTGTTCCCCTTCCCTACCCCAAGGGTGAAGAATTCTCAATGTTCACTGCCACATCTGTTTTCCCAGTTTCGGTAGCTACCTATTACCCAGATCTTTAAACACGGTTATTGAATAATTCTTTACTTCCTGAAGAAAAGTTAGTACTTCCCTGGTCAATCCATGCTGGAATGTGGGGACAGATCTTGAGGAAGGCAAGTATCATCTCCCAAGGCCGCCTCCTAAATGAAGCTTCTGCTTGGTCTCCCAGCAATACTCTATATTGCTATACTCTAGCAATAAGTTGTAGATAGCTTCTGAAGTCTCTGAGGGTTAAGGAGAATTTGAGAGTTCAAGAGTTTGGAGTGCATTTATCCAGATGTCCCTCTCCCTGGACATATCTCAGTGTTTCCCATCTTCTTTATCCATGCTCTGCCTTAGAATGTTGGCTGGAGCTGTTACTTCAACACTCTAGACAGTTCTTTTCTTGTATCAGGTCCTAGCCTCAATTTTCAGCCTGATCTTTTCTGTGCTTGCAGAAGATGACAGTCTCTTTAAATAACGTCAGAGAGGCCTCTGGCTTTCCTACTGTGCCCTGGGTTGGTCTTCAGCTCACTTTAGCATACCTTTTTCTTCTTTCAGCTCATTAATGGTACTTGGTCCAACTGTCCAATTCCACCATCTTTCCAATGGCCATTGCCATCCTATCTCTCAAGTGCTAGAGAAACTGCATAGGCTAGTGCGTCCTTTTCCAGCTGTGCTGCATCCCAATTCAATCTTAGGTAAGAGTCTCAGCAGTTATGATTTCATAGCACACCATTCCACTTGTGACTAGCAATGGTAATTTTGTTTGCCATTTTGCTAGTTTCTAGCTGCAAAGACCAGTTCTAAAGATATGTTTCCTAGGACCACTTTGAGTTCCAACCTGAGTTCCCAGGTTTTAGTACTGAAAGTCTCACATCCTTAAGCCACAAGTTCTAGGCCAAGTTGAAATGCTTTTCCTAGGACTGTCTTGATTTTAAAATTGCAGGTCCCATGTCCCAGGAACACCCTCAGTCCTGAGCAAACTAGATGGCCGGTTGCCCAAGTTCCAACTGTCTTGTTATTCCAGAATTAGATCCTGAGGTAGATCCAGGTTTATTTTGGAGATGCAAAACACTTTAATGTGATACAGCAAAGATAAGACAGCCAATCAATCAAAGAAACATATATTAAGCCAGATATCACAGTGAGCAACCAGAGCTTAATCCCATGGGAGACTTCAGGAAATAGGGCAAAACACATGTTTCAGAAGTTTCCCAATAGAGACGCAAGGGTGTGGGGGATTTACATGCCAATTTCTGAGAGCCATTGGTGAATGGCTAATCCTAGAGGGTTTTAAATTCCAGGCACTTCTAGCCTGCAGGCCACAAATAGAATGGTGTGATTGTAATCCCAAGAAAAAAAAAAAAGCAAATTCTGGCTTAAGTATGCAGACATCGGCACAGGAATTTGGTGGGAGACACTGAGGGGTCTGGATGAGATGAGTAGGGAAAATTAGCATTTGTTACTGCTCACCCCTTGCAGTACTCAGATCCATTTGTGACCCATGTTAAGTTGACATCGTCATGATAAGGGAGTGGCTGACTGGTCATGATTTATTACAGGAGTTTTTATGGGAAAAGCTGCAATCCTATTCCTCATCTCTCTTCTCTAACACACATTTTAGGTTCCTCTGCCTTTGGCCAGTAATTCTGTTTTCCTGGTAAGGGCAGAGCATCCTCTCCTGGACCAGAGTCAATTTATATTTTACTCTCTTGAATTGGGAACCAGGAATAGAAATTTATAGTTTATATATTTGCTAGTGTGATAATTCAAATGCTGTCTAATGGTCCATAGTTAGAGATATTTCAGTTGTCTATGTTATGGGGCCGAATCTCATCACTTGAAACAGACCTCCTGTATCCACCCAAGGCCAGCTCCCTTTTATGTGTTGAAAAGAGGTGATCCTCTGTTGCAGATCTCATAAATCATTTTACTAAATTGATGAGAATATCAATTCCAATGCTTCATTTAAACATAGAACTCCATCTCAGGAAATATGGCAGGGTGGAAGCAATCTGCTTCTTTTCCATTTTTATATATTAGAAACAATTATTTAATTATAATTTTATAACTTGGTCATTGCAGTGTGTGATATGGGAAACAAGTGCCTTCTCTAAAGACGTCCATATCCCAATCCACAGAACCTGTAAATGGGTTACCTTACATAGCAAAAGGGACTTTGCAGATGTTTATAAATTAAGGACCTTGGTATGGAGAGATGATACTGGATTACCTGAGTGGACTCAATATAATTACAAAATTATTGTAAGTGAAAGATACAGGCTCCAGTCAGAGTCGGAGAAGGAAATGTGATGACAGAAGCAGTGGGTGGAGTGATGCAATGGCTGACTTTGAAGAAAGAGGAAGTGGTCATGAGCCAAGTGGTGTAGGTGGCTTCTAGAAGCTGGAGAAGGCAAAGAGCGGATTCTCCCCTAGAACTTTCAGAAAGAGTGCAGCCCTGCTGACACCTTGATTTAAGTCCCCTAAAATGCATTTCAGACTTCTGATCTCACTGCAAGATAATACATTTTTGTATTTTAAATCACTAAGTTCATGATAGTTTGCTACTGCAGCAATAAGAAGCTAATCAGAGGTGATGACAATCATCTTTGCAGCTAAAGTTGAAGCAGTGATGTCTCTAGTTCTGCTGGAATTATAGTATAGATGCTAATAATCTAGTTAGTGAAATCAAGTTCACAGCTCTATCGCTTATTCACTATGTGGCCTTCAGAAAGTTATGCAACAATTTTAAGTCTTGGTTTCCTCATCTGTAAATTGGGGAAATAATACTTTGTATCTTATATTGTTGTTATAAACATTGAGCAAGATACTGTATATAATGCATTTAATAGAATTCCCAGTACATAATAACAGCTCAAAAACATTGACTATTATTGCAACATAATAATAATGATCTTTATGCTTGTGATGATCTCCGCTTACAAGGTGTTCTTACATATAGGTGTTTAAACTTGAATCAATTCTGTGAGATTGTTTTCCCCTTCTTCTCTTCCTTACCATTTCCCACATAGACACATAGAATCCTGGGGAGGATAAGGAATATTCACAAGGTCTCTGAGTTATTAATAGGCATAGCTGAGATTGGCTTTTCAGTTTTTCACTCCTGAGTCAATGTTGAAAATATAATGAGTACTAAATTCCAGAGGTAAGAAAAAAAATGTTCTTAAACAAAGTGATACACAGAGCCACACACATTTAGTAATGGCTCTCAGAAAACAACTGCCTGCTGGTTGTTGAACAGAATTGTATGTTGATATCTGTTTTCAGACTTTTAAAAACTAGTTTCATTATTTTTAAATGTATAGTCCATAGAAAAAGGCTTGTATAATGTTTTCTGTGGCTACCGTATCTTTGGGTTCAGTCCATAACTATTTACAAAGGCGAGCTCTCGTGGCAAGGTGAAAAAAGGTTGTAAATTGGGAAGTTTCAGGATCAGAAACCACCCAGTGATTGCTGAAGATGAGACCAAATTGTGGAGATATTTGCCATTATATATAAAATCCACACATGATAATGACTAATAAGTTATTGTTTCTATCACTTTCATGGTATAAATGATATCAAAGTGCTTTCTTTACTGCCTCCTCAAACTTTCTCCAATAACTGAGAAGACGTATTGGAGAAAATTCCTGTGAAGAGCCTGAAGAACACGACCACGCTATAGGAGGACTATGCATTAGATGTCATTTATAATAATAGCAGCAATAGCAAATGCTCATTGGGTGCATGGAAAATGCCAGGCACAGCACTAATCACACACACACACACACACACACACACACATACACACAGACAAATTTTATATATATAACACATTTGTTCCTTATAACAACCCTGAAAAGTAGATTCTGTTATTTGACTGTGTAGATGAGGAAACTGAGGCAGGGAGGCTAAATAACCTCCTCAAGGTCACAGAGTTAGTAAGTGACAGAAGGGGGAATTGAGCTCAGGCAGCCTGGCTGCAGAGCCTATATTCTACCCACTAATAAGCTAACTTGGAAGGAATAGTACACATTTCTGAGAGAACAGAACACAGGACAGGTGGGTTTTGAAAGCAAGAGAGGGAATGCTGGGTAGTGAGTGCAGATGCAGGTAAGGGGCCACAGCAGCACCCTGACATCTACAAGAAGCAAGGGGCACTCAGTATGTGTCTGCACAATGACAGAAGTGGCCTGGGATATAGGGAGCCGATAATGAATAGTCTTTACCTAGTTCACAGTTTAGCCAAGGGCCAGCCCTAGCTAAATGAATTAAAGGATCAGAGAAAATAAGATCTTTTGTAAAAGTGTGCTTGCTTGACTTAGTGACTCATTTGGGAATTATTAACCCAAGTGCCAGGGCGGAGTGAGCATAATTGTTTTTACTTAGAAGAGCACCTGAGCCTAAATTGCTGGGTGCAAATAAATCTATTCCTGGGAGGCAGCTGGGGAGCCCCCGCGGGCTTGTTCCTTGCCTCCTCCTCTGGGGGCTAGAGGAGCCAGCTATGCACAAGGCATTCTTTAGGCTGAAGTGAGAATTTACTCCTGAATGCTAATGGGGACTTGCTTCTTGGGTAATCAAGGCTCACTGGAGGAAAAAAAAAACTGGGGAGGAAGAGAAGTTTATTTTTGATGCCTCCATACTGTTCTCTGACTTATATGCCTCATTGTCTCAAAAGTCCACCATTGCAACTGTGTGCATGCGTGTGTGTGTGTGTGTGTGTGTCTCTGTGTGTGTGTGTGTATCTTTCAGAATCTCCCTTTTCCCTCTAGGGGTGTCGCCTTCCTAAATTGCCAGTGCCCTCATAATTTTTCACACCCCATGCCTTCTTCAGCCTCCTCCTGTGGCACCACCTCCACATAGCAGCTCCAATTACATGGTTTCCATGGGTAGAAACTTATAAAGGCAGGCACTGGTTGTACAAATAACTGATGCAACTTCAAGTTAGCCTGGGGCAGATATTTTTAAAGAACACTGTTTTAGGCCATAACACTTCATCTAGAAGAAATGAAACTAGACTGGTAGAATTTCAGTCAGGGAAGTGGACAGGTGTGGGGACTATTCTAGACCAGCAAATGAGATGGTGGGTCCTTCTCCAGAAATCCTTGCATTATGTTTTTACAGTGAGCTTCTTGTTTGCTTATGCATAGCATTACTCTGGCCCCTGTGAATGTGGAGAAACTGGCCTCCACTGTCTCTTGGGTCAGTCTCTGTTGAACTGTGGGTCTTTGTCATGGATGTCAGGTACATATGCCTTAGAGAAAAGATAAAGGAGTTGGATGGGCAGGCTTGAGAGATGCCATATAATTTTATTGAGCAATATTTCTTCTTTAAATGGGCTCATGGATAATTCAATTAGCTGGCTTTTGATTGCTCTTGTTAGCGGTTAGACTCTATATAATGAAAACGTGGATTTTTCAAGTCTTACCATCACAAACCAGCTTGTCAGAATGGATGATTCAACAGATCCCACGGAGGGTTTGACATAGGTTCAAGTGTGTACTGACCATATTCCTCTTTAGGGTGTGTGTACTCTCTTTCTCGCTGGCTCTTTCTGGATGTCTTTCTCAGCTTTGTTTGGAGATGGAGCTAACAGTTTGTAGAAAATAAATATCTGTCTAAACTGAGTGGACAGCAGCCAGTGAGAATACTGTGAAACTTCCCCATGGAAAGGTCTGTGACATGGTATATGTGAGTCTCTCTCTTTCGTTGATGCTGTATGCAGATGGTATATATCAGCTGGCAGAGTTTGAAAAGGAGATTTATTAAGTGTCAGGTTGAGAGTTGTGTTTTCATCTCGATTATGAGAATGACATATAATTTTAAAAACAATTATGATGCTTTATAAATTTCTCTGTTTGTGTAGACTTCCCATTTCAGGAATTCTACACATAATTCAGTCTGTCTGTCCTGAGAGAAGTCCTGAGAAAAGAGACTGAGTTCACTCAGCTTGATAGAATGGTTTCTCTATGAGAACAGGTTAAAAGGAGCCGTGGAAATCAGTGCAGGGATACAAGGTCTTAGTAGGAAAGCACATACATCCACAAAATTAGAAAGGGTACAGGCAGAATGAAAACACACTTGTTTATCATATCACTGAAAACTAGGGTGGGAGGTTTGCTTGAAGCTTGAAAGTGGTGATTTAAGACCCATATAACAGGTGCATTTTGCATAGCTCATAAGCACTATTGATCATGTGCAGTGTCTTGGAAGGGAAGTAGATTCCAAAAAAGAGCAGATATGTACATGAAGAATAAAACTGTAGTTGACGATTAAAGGTACATTATGAACATTCAGGAAATGTCTCTATTTTTGAGGATGAAGTCATCTTTCTCCACAAAACACCTTTCAGGAAAGGAGGGGGAGGTTGAACCACTGGTACAGCATGGTTTCTCTCTTTTTGTGTGCCCTGAATGTATCACATTTATCCCTTATCAAAGAGAGATTTTCCTTTTTCTTGACAAATGTAGAAATGATACCTCAAACTATATGGTTTTTGTTTCCGAAGACGTGGTAGGGGGTTCAATGCTTCCGGCAAACGTATAGTAGACATAGGTATGTGATATTTTATTTTAGAAGCTGTCAGTTGATCTTTTACTACTACATTTCTAAGAGCCACAACCTCTTAGTGACTATCACTTTTTTTTCTTCAGTAATCTTATTTTTCTGTAGGCAAAGTGGTCTCAAACTAAGCTATTTCTGGGATTAGGGAGGAGGTAGGTAGTTTAGACTATCAATGTGAATCAAGGGCACTACAATAGGGGATGGTAAGGACTGTAGGAAACTGGAGCTCCTTTGCTTTCGTTAAGGGAGACTTCTGCTATGCAGTTTCAACCAACAGCTGCCACATGGGGCTTTGGGCCCAAGATTGTGATCCCATGCAAATCTTTTCAAGGGATGTCAGAAACATGGTCAAATAAGCAAAGTTTTTTATCATTTAAAATGATAAAATTTATCATTTTAATTCTTGAGAATTAAAATTAATTATTCTTGAGAAAGTGAACACCAAACAAATAAACAGCAAGAACAAAGCATCAGCAAAACAAAAACCAGGTTCTTAACCAAACCAATGAAAAAAAAATCAACAAGGAATTGTGACTTCTTACATATGTGCCTGACCCTAGAGTTTTTCCACTGGAAAAATCTAAACCGTAAACTGAAATCCCTGTTCTCTGCTAGCTGCACAACAAAAGTGGAGACAAATATTTCAGTTTGAAGCAGTAAGGAAGGCTTCATAGAGGAGGTAATATTTGCGTTATGATTTGAAATTTGGATATGGCTAGTTAAGAGATAACCACAGTGAAGAAGCAGTCCTAATGGGTTGAATGAAGGGAAGAAATGCTCCATGGTAGGGAAAGTTACCAATTCCTTTTCTGGGGAAATGGAAACACCAAAAACTCTCAAATGCAATTAGTTGAAAGCACTAGTTTTTGACAGTCTAAAGTGGCAGTCTTAAGGAGTCTGAACTTTATCATCTAGCAGGTGGTTGCCAACTCAAATGCCCACAGGGGCCAGGGAGGTAACCTAAAAAGAAAAATGATTTTGGAGAAGGGGACACTTTATCCAGATAAACACACACACACACACACACACACACAAACAGGCTCAGCTCCAGCAGATCCTTGCCATGTAGAAATGCAGCACCAGCATTGCTTACGATAAGTTTGAAATCTGGGTTTTTATTTGCAACTTAGGATTTTAAAATGTTGGCAGAAAATTCACATTAAAAAAGAAAAGTGTGAATCAAAGCTTATTTGAAATCCCCTATGTAAAATAAACTCAGGGCTGCTGGGTGGTGGGAGCTGGGGTTGCCCAGGCCTCAGTCACTGAGCTAGCTACATTCTTTCCCTTCTTGAGTTAATAGTAGGTCTCATCTTAGAGAACATTTAAATATTACTGCTACTGGTAATAAGAAACCACTAAAGATGCAATAAATTTGGCGTGGATCATAACTATGCATATGTTTTTTCAAAAGTTTGCACATGGACAAGAAGTATAAAATGAAAATAGTTTTTGAAAGTAAAAATATTTTAAAAGGTTACATTTCATAATTATAATGTAAAATTTAAGTTAGGAAAACATTGATTAAAAATATCTTGCTAGAGTTCTGTGACTTTGTCACCAATAGAAATCTCAGCTATTTTTATATTGTTGACATGTAGATAGCTTGAAAAATCAATTAGTGTTCTTAGTACAGGTATTTTGAAATCACAGTCATTATTCAGACCTGCAGATGTGCAGTCAGATTATATTCTTTAATGCTTGAATAAAGAAGCATACACGTTATTATATCACGCATTTTTAAAAATGTTATTTCACTATAATTAGTTTCCTTTTTAATCCTTTATCTTAAAAGGGATGCATAGGCTTTCACCAGACCACTAAAGGAGTCCATGCCATGAGAAAGGTTAAGGAGCCTGTTCAGAACCAGTGCAGCAGTAAATAAAAAGGTTACCCACTCTGGCAATGACAGAATTGCTTTTCTCTTTCTCCTTCCTTTCTTCCTTCCTTCCTTCCTTCCTCCCTCCCTCCCTCCCTTTTTTTCTTTCTTTCTTTTTCTTAATTTGATGAATTATATTAAAAACTGCATAAAATGTATACTCCTGGAATAAAAATCTCTGAGTTATGATGACCTAATATTTTCTGAGGATTTCCTACCTGGGATAAGGACTTTTTACCTTTTTAATGTGAGTTTCCTGTGGCTTACAGGAATTCAGCTGGAATTCTACATTACTCTGCAACAGAATAAAAAATAAACCTAGTAAGTTGACAACTTAAAAGAAGTAAATTCAAATATATGAAAGCAGAATAGGCGAGAACAGGCAGAATGCTGCCGTGTAGCAAACCCACGTGGAGAGGTAAAAACATGATGGGGTGGGAAAGGAAGATGGCCAACCTGGATCATGTGAAAAACCAGCTGGGAGGACATTTACTCCAAAAAAAGAAATGTGGATAGTTGATGGGAAGTCAGGAGGACTCTCTCGGCTCTTTTAGGAGAAACATCTTCTGAAGCATTTTTTTTTTTATTACCTGAACAGTGATGAAAAGACAAAGTTTCAATTTCCTAGGCAAATGCACTGGCTGTGACCAAATTAGTTCAGAATTTGCTATTATTTAAATGCAATTTCTTGTATTTATTAAAATGAAGTGACTGCCATATTAAAATTGAAAACGAGCAGTTGCACATGCAAATTATTTCTAAAGTTCAACTGCTGCTAAATGAGACGCGGTGCTCCTAAACTTAGAAATGCTTAACATAAATTATGACCTAATTAACATTTGCATTGTAATCCGGACTTCCTACAGCTTATTCTGCTAATTAACACATGACAAATGAGCATACATTAATATTTTATTGTAATATAACTTGTCCAGGAAAGCTTCTTAACTCCTCAGAAAATATTTTGTATTTTGTGTAATTTTTTTTGTCATTTTCTGCTTGAGAAGTATCCTATTGTGGTTTATACTAGCGTATAATTTTAATGATAAAATTGTCTTGTGTTGTAAATTTAATAAGATCAGCAAAGATGCCAGCTCTAGGAATCTTTTTTCTTCATTTAAACTCTTTTCTTTATTCTTTCTGGGGAATATCCACATTTTTGAGAAAAAATAAAACGAATTGCCTTGATATGTACATCTTAGCTAATTATCACTTTCCATGGTGGGTTGCCTCCCAGAGCTATGGGTTCATGAATAAATGTAGATCCATTAAGAAGAGCAAAATCATGTATCAGGCTATAGATTTTATGCTTTGCAAGTGGTTTCCTTTTGATTGTATATTCAGTTTGTGTCATCTCTTACCTCAATTGTAACAGCCCTCAAATTAGGGAGATCGGAATACTTCTACCGCTACCACAGACAGAGAGCAATGTCAATTGTAACTTTAATTTTTATTGGGGCAGAGTTTTTCAGTTTTGATTTGCTCTCCTGGTATATTGTAGGGGTTTTTGTTTCTTTTAATTTGTTTTACTAGGGATTTTCCAAGGATGACTGCAGAATGCATTTTTATCTGGTCATATAAATCTGAGCCTGTGATCTTCAAGGTCTGGGAAATTTTCTCAACTAGAATGAGAGTATTTTGCTGTGATGGGCAATGTATTGCATGTTTTGCAAGCACATTACAAGGGCATGTGATGAACGATTGAGAGGGTCCCAGTGTCTTCCCGTTTATGTTTAAAGAAACCCTTGAGATTATCGAGCACTTTCCTGCTGAATGCTCGAGTACTATTCACAGCTTCGCAAACCTATTTCTGTCAGTGCCTTTTGACTTAGAACCCGCAAGGGAGCTGGTGAAAGTGCTGGAGGGTACAAATTGTGAATGGGGACATAGATGAATTTGCATATATGTGTGTATATACATAGGTAAATAAGAGCGATGACATATACATATGTGTATATATAGTTGTATGTATGTGTGTGTACATATATATATATATGCCTCTGTCTATTCATAGATCTGTCTATCTCTTCATTTTTATTAGCTAAAAATTGAAAACAACCCAAATGTCTGTTGACAGGTGGAATAAACTGTGATATATCCATACAATAGGATACTCAGCAATAAAAATGAATGAACTATTGATATGTGCAACAACATGAATGAATGTCAAAATCATCATACCAGAAAAAAATGTGTACATATTGTGTGGTTTCAGTTATATAAATGTGTAGAAAATACAAACAATAGTGATAAGAAGCAGATCAGTAGTTACTTGGGAGGGGTTGGATAGAGATTATAAAGCGGCAGGCGGAAATTCTCTTGATTGTAGTGATGGTTTCACAGATGTATGCATATATCAAAATTTATCAAATCATATATGAAATGTTTACATTTTATTATATATCAGTAAAGCCATGCGTATCATATATGTACATACACATTTCTGTGTCGGTGTGTGTATTATTTGTGTACTCCCCTTTTTGCCAACAAAGAATCAGCTCCATGAAAGCAGATAAGTTTTATTTTTGGTCCAGTGTTATATGCCAGCTTCTAGAACGTGCTTGGCATATAGTAGGAGCTTGATAAATATTTAGGGAATAAATAAATGCAAAGATGGGATATATAACCCTCTGTATATATAAGTAAGCACTCTGCTTCTGCTTTTAAATGTGTGTCTTTCTAAAGATTACCACAGTCTTTTTTTCTATCTGAGTGGTGCAGGAATGGTATATATCTCAGATAATTCTGGAAAATAGAAAATAATCTCAGGTTGCAAAGAAGTGGGTAATACCCAGGTTATACAGAGTAACCAGGTAGAAGGAGAATTCAACTGTAGGTTGAGATACAGTAGGTTAGCCAAATATTTCATGAGAGGAGCTAACCATTAAAGCATAATTTCTGATTTTCACATGATAATTTTCAACCTTCTGATTTTCAACCTTCAGGTGATTCTGGGAATTATGGTAAGATTATAAAAGGCATTAATAGGTAATAGAAAGCTGAGGCAGGATAACCTAAGACTAAGATCTGCTGAATTCAGGACAAAGAGGAAGATATGCAAAATAGTGGGAAGAATGCAAGGAGGGGAATTGGATTTATAAAAGTTGATGCCTCTATTTCTCTGTCAGGGTGGGAGAGGGACAGATTTCCTTAAGGCACAGGGGTTTTTAAGGCCAATTAAATAAAAATAGTCAATGCTGTAAAGTCTTTTACATGGTATCAAGTAAGATGGCCAACTCCATGTAGAATAACTCATGGACTTTCTCATTGGATTTGATTTGGGGTGACTGGCATAGAGCAAGGCAGTACCCTCTGTCTCCATAATATTGGCCAGGATTCAAGTTTGGAGGTCAACAATGAGATTAGTTTCCCTCAAATTAACCCCAAATCTACTTCCTTGTGACATCTACATTTTGGTCCTTGTTTTGCATTTTATGGCCATCCTAAATATACCTAACATAAGGATTTGCCTGTTTGATTGTCCTAGAGCATTTTTATGATCTTCTTCATCTTCTCCAGGTTACATACTCCCATTCCGTTATCATTTTATCATTTAATGTTTTCATAGTTTCTCACCAGCTTTTCTGTCATTCACTCCATCATTTAGTGCTTCCCCAATGGCCATGAGAAACTGACCTTCTATTTATAAAGTTTAATGTTCTCTTTCCTCCAAGACTGCAGGTTCCATGAGAGTGAGGAATGTGGTTCTTGTGTTTATTTTGTATATGGCTTTAGAGGTAATAGAAGCACTTAGTTTTAGTAACTGGCACACTCCTGTACGTAGCAGGCATTTATTTATTTGTAGAGAAATTGGTTTTACAGAATGTTTTTACTGTGTTGTTATTGCAAGTTTTCAATTTACATCCATTTTAACTGTAAATTACTAAGCATTATGACCATCCAGTAACCAACTTTTCTTCCTTCCTTCCATTCTACCTTTTTCCTTTCCTTTCCTTCCATCCTTCCTTCCTTTCTTCCATCTTTCCTTCCATTTAACAAGCATTTACTGATTGCCTATTCTTTGCTCAATCTGACAACACAATGTTGAATGAGACCTTGTCTCTACTGTCCAGGAGTATTAGAAAGACAGATACATAAACAATTACATTAGGAACAATAATTATTCTAATGAAAGAACTAGGAAATGCTTTATGAAAAAAAGAAGAAAACAAAAAACTGTTCCTGTTGGCCTCCATACACTTCTTGTTGTTTCCTTTGACATTTGTCTTTCTTGAAATTCTTTACATGGAAGTAATGCCTTTAGTAACTCAAGAAAGTCAGTCATAGTAGATCACCTGGCTTTGGGCATTCGTCACTAGAGATTAGGAATTAATACGTGCTAGGCAAAAACTGGTGGATCATGCCTATAATCCCAGCACTTTGGTGGGTGGATCACCTGATGTCAGGAGTTCAAGACCAACCTGGCCAACATCTCTACTAAAAATACAAAAAATTAGCTAAGCATGGTGGCAGGTGCCTGTAATCCCAGCTACTTGGGAGGCTGAGGCAGGGGAATTGCTTGAACCTGGGAGATGGAGGTTGCAGTGAGCCAAGGTTGCGCCATTGCACTCCAACCTGGGCGACAGAGTGAGACCCCCATCACAAAAAAAAAGGAAAAAAGAAAAAAGTTTCAAACTGACTGTTAGATGAAAGATAAGTTAAATAACTGGTTTCAATAAGTGAAACATGTATAATAAGAAACAAAGAAAGAGCAAGATTTTGAAGCTATGAAATACTACATTCAAGATGTCAACTTGTCTATTAAGGACTTTAATGCATTCCTCATGGGGTTAACTTTATTGTGGATCTTCTTTTCTAGAATAAGATACTTATTTCCAGCTCAGACGGATTCCTGTTGTTTATATTAGCTGGCTATTTCTGCTTTTCTGAGGCTTGAGACTTCATAGTATGACAGTGCTGATGGCTCTAAGCTTTTAAATCTTTAATCACCCTAATTCCTGTACTTGGGGTCATGTTACTTAAGTAGGCGCCACTATTCTCAGGAATAGAACAGCTAAAATAAAAATATATCTGTATCTTTTCTTCCCCTGTGGTTTACCTAAAACAAACCCAAGAGAACATGGAACTGGAAGCCATGAACTTATTATTTCCTTCAAAATTATTATTTGCCTGATCACAAAAGACCTCATGTGTTACTGTTCTAGTAGCGTGGTTTGTCATCTCTCTTCTTTTCTACCTTTTTTCTTAGTGAATAGAAAGTTCATTAGCTCTTGTTTAGTCTTTTTCCTTTGTATCAAACAATAATAAGGACCTCCGTAAACACAGCAGGGGCTAACATTTTGGAGAACTTACTATGTGAGAATTTGCAGACTAAGTACCATACATGTATTATCTGATTTAATCCCCATATTATGATATGTGCATAGACTTTAATACAGAGGTTGTCAGTAATACAGATTCCTGTGCTCTGCCCTTTGAGAATTTAATTCAAGAGGTCTGGGGTGATGTACAGAACTAAGCATTTTTGGATGGTTTTAAGAAAAGGAGTAACTACAGTTTTTAATACACACACTGGAACATTGTAATGAAGGTGTTGCCAAGACTGAACTTTGGAAATTGTTTGTATGCACTATAATGGATAAATCACTGGGATGGTGTATTAGTCCATTTTTACATGGCTGATAAAGACATACCTGAGATTGCATAATTTATCCAGAAAAAAGGGTTTAAGGAACTTAGAGTTCCATGTGGCTGGGGAGGCCTCACAATCATGGCAGAAGCCAAGGACGAGCAAGTCACATCTTGTGTGGATGGCAGCAGGAAAAGAGAGCTTGTGCAGGGAAACTTCCCCTTATAGAACCATCAGATCTTGTGAGACTTATTTACTATTATGAAGATAGCACAGGAAAAACCTGCTTCCATGATTCAACCACCTCCCCCAGAGTCTCTACCACAACATATGGGACTTGTTGGAGATACAGTTCAAGATGAGATTTGGATGGGGACACAGCCAAACCATATCATTCCACCCCTGACCCCTCCCAAACCTCATGTCCTCACATTTCAAAACAAGCAATGCCTCCCAACATTCCCTCAAAGTCTTAACTCATTTTGACCTTAACTCAAAAGTTCACAGTCCAAAGTTTCATCTGAGACAAGGCAAGTCCCTTCTGTCTATGAGCTTGTAAAATCAAAAGCAAGTTAGTTACTTCCTAGATACAATGAAGGTACAGGAATTGGGTAAACACAGCCATTCAAAATGAGACTAATTGCCAAAACATAGTGCTATAGGCCCCATGTAAGTCCAAAATACAGCAGGGCAGTCAAATCTTAAAGCTCGAAAGTGATCTCCTTTGAATCTGTATCTCACATCCAGGTCATGCTGATACAAGAGGTGGGTTCCCATGGTCTTGGGCAGCTCTACCCCTGTGGCTTTGCATGGTACAGCCTCCTTTCTGGCTGCTGCTTTCATGGGCTGGCATTGAGTGTAGCTTTTCCAGGTGCATGGTGCAAGCTGTCAGTGGCTCTACCATTCTGAGATCTGGGGGATGGTGGCCATTGTCTCACAGCTCCACTAAGCAGAGGACTCCACTAAGCAGAGCCCCAGTAGGGACTCTGTATGGGGCCTCTGACCCCATATTTCCTTTCCACACTGCTTAGCAGAGGTTCTCCGTGAGGGCCCCACCCCAACAGCAAACTTCTGCTTGAGCATCAAGGCATTTCTATACATCTTCTGAAATCTAGGTGGAGGTTCCCAAACCTCAATTCTTGATGTCTGTGTAATTGCGGGCTCAACATCACATGGAAGCTGCCAAGGCTTGGGGCTTGGACCCTCTGGAGCCATGGTCCGAGCTGTACCTTGGCCCCTTTTAGCTGCAGCTGGAGCAGTTAGGATGCAGGGCACAAGTGCCTAGGCTGCACAGAGCATGGGGCCCTTGGCCCAGCCTAGGAAACATCTTTTCCACCTAGATCTTCAAGCCTGCGATGGGAGGGCCTGCCATAAGACCTCTGACATACTCTAGAGACATTTTTCCCATTGTCTTGGGGATTAATATTTGGCTCCTTGTTACTTATGCAAATTTCTGCAGCCAGATTGAATTTCTCCTCAGAGAATGAGATTTTCTTTTCTACTGCATTGTCAGGCTACAAATTTTCTGAACTTTTATGTTCTGCTTCCCTTATAAAAGTAAATGCCTTTGACAGCACCCAAGTCAATTCTTGAATGCTTTGCTGCTTAGAAATTTCCTTTTCCAGATACCCTACATAATCTCTTCCAAGTTCAAAGTTCCACAAATCTTAAGGCATGGGCAAAATACCACCAGTCTCTTTGCTAAAATGTAAAAAGAATCACCTTCTCCAGTTCCAACAGGTTCCTCCTTTCC
This sequence comes from Aotus nancymaae, assembly GCF_030222135.1. Taxonomy (NCBI): domain Eukaryota; kingdom Metazoa; phylum Chordata; class Mammalia; order Primates; family Aotidae; genus Aotus; species Aotus nancymaae. The sequence continues at coordinate 2,151,201 of NW_026988460.1, forward strand.
ATCTGAGACCACATCAGCCTAAATTTCATTGTCCATAAAATTATCAGCATTTTGGGCAAAGCCATTCAACAAGTCTCTAGGAAGTTCGAAACTTTCCCAAATTTTCTCTCCTTTTTCTGACCCCTCTGTACAGTTCCAATCTCTGTTACCCAGTTCCAAATTCACTTCAGTAGTCCCCCACTCTCCTGGTACCAATTTACTGTATTAGTCAATTTTTACACTGCTAATAAAGACATACCCGAGACTGAGTAATATATTCAGAAAAAGGGTTTAATGAACTTACAGTTCCATGTGGCTGGTGAGGCCCCTCAATCATGGCAGAAGCCAAGGAGGAGGAAGTCACATCTTTCATGAATGGCTGCAGGCAAAGAGAGAGCTTATGCAGGGAAACTCCCTGTTACAGAACCATCAGATCTCATGAGACTTATTAACTATCATGAGAACAGCATGGGAAAGACCTGCCCCCAAGATTCAACAACCTCCCACTGGGCCCTTCCCGCACACATGGAAATTGTGGGAGAGACAATTCAAGATGAGATTTGGGTGGGCACATAGCCAACTATATCAGATGGAAATCAAGAGTTCTGGGTCTTCCAGTAACTATGTATCATCAGTGGGGAGAATGGGGTGATGAAGGGAAATCAGGGAAGGCTCACTGGAAGAGGTGTGGCATAGGAGTTTAGGACAGAACTTTGGAGCCAGGTAGATCCAGCTCTCATGCCAGCTCTGCCACTTGCTATTGTACCACTTAGCATTTCTGTTCCTCAGTTTCTCATCTGTATTAGGCTGTTCTTGCATTGCTACCAAGAGACACCAGAGGCTGGGTAATTTATAAAGAAGAAAGATTTAATTGGTTCATGGTTCTGCAGACTTTACAGGAAGCATGGTGATGGCATCTGCTCAGCTTCTGGGTAGTCCCCAGGAAGCTTTTACTAATAGCAGAACGCAAAGCAAGGAAGAGTCATGTCACATGGTGGAATGACTAGATCTTGGGAGAACTCACTCACTATCACAAAAACAGCACTGAGCCATGAGGGATCCACCTCCTTGACCCAAACACCTCCCACCAAGCTCCACCTCCAGCATTGGGAATTATAGTTAAACATGAGATTTGGGTAGGGACAAATATCTAAACTATATCACCATCTTTAAAATGAGAATAGCAATAGTATTTTACACATAGTCACTGAATATATATATATATATATAATACCTATGTATTTATATATAATACATATATATGTGTGTATATATATATATAAAATATATACATATAGTCACTGTAAGAATTAAATAGGCCAATGCCTGTAATTTGCTTAGAACACTTCCAGCGAACATTGTAAAAATGGTTTAATATTTTCTCTTTTTATATTTTTGTGGTTGGAGGATGTAATTCTTGAACTGAGGCTTACAAGGGTGAGGAGGAGTCAGCCTGGTGAGGGACCAGATGTGGCAATAGCAGGTGGCCTCTGTGGCAGAGCAGATATCATGAGCAACAGCACAGATATGAGAAGCAGCCTTGTGTGGCTTGTGTGTGAAGTATAGGATGTGAGGCTAGAGAAGTAGGTAGAGGTCAGCTTGTGAAGGTCCTAGAGTTTTATATTGTAAATTTTAAAGTGATGGAGAACTATTCCCAGGAGTTACAGAGGGGGGTGTTTTAGCTGTTTCCAGAGTAGAAATGTGGAAAATGGATTTGGGAAAAAAGGATACAGGGTGACAAGTTAAGCAGAACTGCAGGAGTCCAGGTGACAGATGGGGAAGAGAGAGAACAAGGATAAAAAGGAGAGCCAAGAAATGTTTAGGAGATAAAATAGACACGTCCTGATTTTAAAGGGAGAGGTTAGGAAGAAGAGAGCAACAAAGGGCCAGGTTTCCGTTTTGGAATTAGGTGAATGGTGACACCAAAGAGACAAAGCAGAAGGGAGTTTTTACAGATTTGGTGAGCTCAGTTTTGGGCTATGGAGTTTGTGACACTTGTGGAGTGTCCCCAGAGAGATGTCTACAGGCAGTTGGACATTATGGATCTAAAGTGTAGCCACTGGTTTCGTCTGAAGCTTGGAACACGTGATCTAATAAAAACAAAAGCTCTGGTAAACTGAAAATAACACTGCAAGCATAAAGCATTCAGAGCAGTGTTACTCAGCTCTTGTAGTCTTCAGCATTAATTAGTTTGTTAGAATACAAAGAACTCCAATGAAATTTACCTAAAAAAGGAACAATGTACTCTTCCCCTGGCTCATTAGAAGGATTTCTGAAGAGAAAATACTGTGTGCAATGACATGCATTTAAATTCCAATCTTCCAAAGAAAATTTCAAGACAGGCCATCCTCATTCTCGATTAATTAGAAAATAAGTAGCTAAACCAGCAGAAGTGACCTCCTCTGGGTAGGCTTTTCTGTTTGTTTTCCGTTTCTTGGAGGATTACTTACACCTAGGGCTTTGTTATAAGATGATATTTTTATAGACTTACTGAATATTAGAGTTAGAGGAAACCTGATCTTAGATGTGAGAAAGCAGAGGTCCCTTGAGGTTGAGTGATTTACTCCAGGTTTCATCTTCAACACATGGTAGAGCCAGGCCCTAGCAGCAAGGTCCACGGGACTAGGGCAGTGAGCTTCTTCAGTGCTCTATGCTGATTCTCATTCTGCAACATTAACAAATATATCCCCCACCCCCTTATTGTTTCTCTTTCCTTTTTGCCTTTCTAAAGAGAACACAAACATAAGAACAAATATAGCATTACTCAGGTGGCCATGTTGTCTGGGAAACCTTTCCTCAGCGGGACATAGCCTACTACTCTTAAACTGTCTAATAAGATTTAGATGGAAAATTCTATCTGGATTAAAATGTTTTCATATTTAAAAGACAAGCATTGCCTCTCTAGGCACAATATTTTTTTCTCCATTGTATATTAGCTATACTAGTGGTGAGAGTAGCACAGCAGTTGTAGTAGCAGCCACAGCAGTGGTAGGGGTAGCTAAAGTGAAAAGGCAGGGGTGGAGGTAGTAGTAATGATGGTGATGATATGTATTTAGTGAGTGCTTAGAGCAGTGGTCCCCAACCTTTTTGGCACTTGGAATGGGTTGTGTGGAAGACAGTTTTTCCAAGACCTGGGGCAGGTGTGGGGTGTGGTTTTGGGATGAATCAAGCACATTACATTTATTGTGTACTTTATGTCTATTATTATTACATTACACTATGTAATGAAATAATTATTAACTCACCATAATGTAGACTCAGTGGGAACCATGAGCTTGTTTTCCTGCAACTAGATGGTCCCATCTTCAGGTGATGGGAGACAGTAACAGATCACCAGGCATTAGATTCTCATAAGGATTGCACAACCTAGATCTCACACATACAGTTCACAATAGAGTTCTTGTTCCTGCTGATCTGACAGGAGGTGGAGCTCAGGCCATAATGTGAATGACAGGGAACTGCTGTAAATACAGATGAAGATTCACTTGCTCGCCTGCTGCTCACCTCCTACTATGTGGTCCAGTTCCTGACAGGCCATGGACTGATATTCGTCTGTGGTCTGGGCATTTGGAACCCCTGCCTTACAGGCTATATGGAAGCTTAACAGAAAACTCTGATGCTCAAGTTCAAATTCCTGAGGTTGTATCCCAGTGTAACTATTTCCTGGTATATGACCTTGGAAAATATTAAACTTCTTGACATCTCAATTTCCTCATCAATAAAAAATAAGGAAAATAAAACTGCCTATATTGAAAGGATATGATGACACTAAAATGAAAAAAAAAAAAAGTATGTAAGGCTTCTGACAAAGCTTGTAACCCTGACTGTGAGGAAGATTTGATTATTTACCTCCATTTTACATATTAGAAAACAAAGACTCAGGGAGATGAAATAATCTACAAGTCCATTTTATGACAGAGCTGAAATTCATATCAGGTCTATCTGACTCCTGAGATTGTCTCATAACCACCATATACATTTTCTTTGGATAAATTGCTTCAATCTTGAATCCTGAAAATTACTTCTTGAGTCTTGAAAACCAACTTCTTTAGGTTATTTTTGTGTTTGCCATCCCAGGATAGTTTTCAACATATAGAATGTGCTATTTCTGAATTCCCCGAAATTGTTGCAACAAGATATTTCTGTTGTAAACAGTAGTCCCTTGGATCATGGGTGATTAACCTTCCCACAAACCTGGCAGCTGATAAAAATGTACCTTTGGTTTGTAAGACTGAGGACCAGACAAAGTAGAATCACAGAAGACAGAGCCAGGGTCAATAGATGCTGTTAGTGGAAAAGTATTTAAAACTGTGACTTTTGCCTATTTCTTTTGTATGGTCAAAGGTGGTACCTACTTTGTACAGGTTGCATAGTGATTGCCTGACCTTCTGTTTAGATATACTATTGGCACCAGGGGTAAAATTAGCTGCCTTTTACCTTTCCATTGAAGCCTGCAACCTCTGAGACTCTGACTCTTACTCCTAGGCTAATAGACGATTAGTCACCTTCAATGAGTTTCAGTTTTCTTTGTTCCTTTTCTATAAGCTGATTCAGAAACCAACTTGTAGTTTGTGATAAGAATATTGAAACCTTAACTAGGATATTACATTCAACCCCACAAGGAAAGTCTACTTCAGTGGAATTATAATGAATTGCTTTCATTTTATACCATTTTAAGTCCCAATGACTTTAACAAGGGGGTTGTTGAAAGTAAATGCCATTTTATTACATATCGTGAAGAGGCAGCCATTAAGATGTTGTCAAGTTAGTGAACTTTATAACTCTTACAATTTCTCAAGTGTCTCAAGTGCGTAGAAAAATGAAGCCAATGTTAACACTGCTGGTGAGGGACCAAGAACCACTATCTTTCTTTCTTTCCTTTTTTTTTTTTTTTTTTTTTGACAGGGTTTTGCTCTGTCACCCAGGCTGGAGTGCAGTGGTACAATCTTGGCTCACTCAAGCTTTGATCTTCCGGACTTAGGCCATTTCCTACCTCAGCCTCTGGAGTAGCTAGGACTACAGGCACGTGCCACCATGCCTGGCTAAGTTTTACATTTTTTGTAGAGATGGGGTTTCACCACATTGCCCAGGCTGGTCTTGAACTCCTGGGCTCAAGCCATCCTCCTGCCTCAGCCTTTTAAAGTACAGGGATTACAGGCATGAGACTCTGAGCCTGGTTGATCCGCTATCTTTCATAGGAAAAAAAATCCATCCCAATCATCTAGGAAAAATCACCATCAGCAAAATTAAGAGAGCATCATAAAAATGTTGTGAGATTTTTGTTGGGTTATTCCACTGTTATCTAAGCACTCTTGGTGAAAGCTGAATGGAAAAGCAAGGACCTGATCTCAGTGCTTTTACTTGTGGGGTAGTGGTCTTTGGAGATGAGGGTTTGATAAAAGAGAATTCTAAAGTAACCCACATAGAAGCCAATAAGCCATACGGGATTTTTCCATTGTTTCTACTTCGTAATTAATTTATTCCTGATATTTTTCCTGAAGCAATTTATCGAAACCTTAAATACAAGAGGCACGTCAATATAGGGTTATAAGCCTGAATTTTGCTGTCTGATAGACATTAGGTCAGGTCCTAAATATAGCATTTTTTAGCTTTGTGACATAAAACAAATGATTGATCTCTCAGAGTCTTGTTTCCATATCTGTAAAATGGAGCAATGCATAGTACTTAAATTATTTTGGCTGTTTGAGCACTGAAAGAGTTTAAGTTAGTACCAAAGCAACCACTATGCTGTTGCTGTTGATCATGGTGATAAGGATGATGATGATGAGTTGAGTTTTATATTTGTTATAATACTTTGCTTATGTCTGTCTCTCACACTATATAGTGAGGGCTTTGAAGGGAGGAATGAATTGCATTTATGTTGTGTCTTTCAGATACTGACACTGTTTCAGCTACTTTGGAGGCATCTAAAAATGTAAGACTAAATAGAAGGAAATGGAGCTTCAGAACTATCAAGTCCTAGTTGTCATTACTAATTATGCTGTTATTTGACATTGAGAAAGTCATTGACCTTTTTGGTTTATCCACTTTTCCATATACAAGAAGGAGGTATTCCACATACCCTTTAGGGATGCTATAAGAATGCGTTTAACATTTAACGGCAAATTGTACCTTAATTTGTGAAGGATTAATATTTAATATTAATGAAGTTTATAGCCTTCCATTTCATTCCTTTCTTTGTAGTTGCAAAGTACTCCCCAGCATAATGGAGCCTCAATGGAAGAATGTGAAGGCTGGGTCTTATGTCATGCACATAGCAAATGAGTGAGAGCTTCTAAAATCAGAGAAGGGCTCTGTCTAGAAACAAAATGCATTCTGGGCAGTAAGGAAATTAATTGAGGCAATGAAGTGCACCAAACCTCCAACCCCAACCTATTAACTTCCAAGTTGTTAAATATTTTAGGTAACAATCACTTTTGCCTTTGCTTGAATTATCTGAATTTTAATTGCCTGTTTTCTATAGATTTTATGTGAAAAACATTTAAAGTAAAATTATACATCAAAAGGACCAGAGAGGAATACCACAAAATGATTATTATGTGTGAGCAATGAGATTATAGATGATTTCTTTGTTCTTCTTTATTTCAAACTTGGTTTAAGTTAGCTCATTTAGTGGCATAGAATAAAGTCATTCAGATCAACAAAAGTGCACGGATGTTTATGGTCACTAGGCCAATGGGCTCCCTTGACAATCTGTGTACAGGCATCTTGACATCATTGTGGCTCACAGGAAATGGAGTTGAATGAGAAGCATCACTGCAGATCTGAGCAGTAGAAGATCCTGTATGTTCTGGCAATTCCCAACTTCAGCTACTTTCTTGGTCTTAACTTCTGGCATCTTTTCTTTCTTCTGGTCCATTATCAACCAGCTGACATTCAGCCTTGATTTTTTTACTCTCCCTCAGCTTCTGTTTCCTTATGATTCATAAATTCAACACATTCACCATGTATCTTGTTAGTGTCCCTCCTGACCTGTATAATACCTCAAGAGCCTCTTTTTGTTTTGCATTCATTCAAATTCAGACATCGCTGAGAAGTTTCTTCTTTCCATATTTCCCTACTTAAATATCAGAGAGTGAGACTCTTAATGGATCAACTCATTTCTCTGTAGGCAGTGCTATTCATGACAGTATGCCCCTGGTCAGCTAATTGGCTGGGTACTTTCCATCCTGGAGGTGATCAAAGATGTGATGTGGTGTGTGCACTACATGGCTGTCTAGGGCCATCCCTAAGTAGGTACTATGAGCCAGGAATTTTCCCTAATTGAGGAATGTGGGTGTGGCAGCCACCTCTCTAGTGGAGTTACGTTATTTTTATATGTTTAAAATATATATTTAGTGTTGGAAATAGATTATTAGAATTTTGTTCACATACAGCTTAGACAGCATAATAATTTACGTTTATGTATGTCTTTGTTATATCAATAGCTCTTTTCTGCCACATTTTTATGCTGCCATGCCTTTGCTTGTATTATACCTTGTGCTTAGAAGATCAGTCCAAAACATTTCTCTGCCAGGATGCCTCCAACATTCAGGTTTCACCTCTAACCTTTAGTCTTGTCTCCTTTAAAAAATTAGTCCCCATACTTCATTGGGTATTGGCTGCCTTCTCTCCTATACTCTTTAGTTCTTTGTACTTCTATTGTGGCACTTAGAAATATCTGTCCTATGTTAGAGTCACTGCTGCATGTACTTGCCTCCCCATTGTAATGCAAACTCCAGGTCATAAAATTTTTTTCTCATTATCTATGCATCATTAGCACACTATAAACATGTGTGTTCAAATGAAACACTTTGGAGTTACAATACAAGAATGATAAAATGGACTCACAATAGGATTTCTCACCTACTGTGTTTCAGGGACTTTCTCACTTAACCCTTTTTATAATTCCTGAGAGTAAGGCATTTCTATCTTTATTTTATAGATGGCCGGTAATAAGTCTAAACTCAGTAATTATTAAAGGGAATCTGTGATTAAAGAAATCCGGAGACATGCAGTTAAACAAAGTTAACTGTTTTCTCTCCAGCAGGACTTATAAAGGCCTTAATTGTGAAACACCTGTTAGAAACCTCTACAGATACATAGTATACAACATTTCCTAACTTACTAGATTATGATTGCATATTTTGAGGAGTCACTTGTAGGGCTAGTACACAATGGAGCACATTTTGAGCATGCCAAGGTGAATGATAATGCCTAAAGTGGGCATTTCAGCGATTCTCCTGGAGATTAAATGTGACTGTAATATCAAACATGACAGAGTTTCTTGGAACATTGTCAAATATGGTTCTTCATAGCTATCATCACTCCTGATCTTCATAAGAGACTGAAGATCAAGCTGTTGCCTTGTTTAGAGCTTTGAAGTGGCTTTTATTTGTTTTTGATTTATATCCACTCCAAAAAGTATGTCTGCCTATTCCAATAATCCAAGTTCCTGTCACATATTTAGAAATCACTGGAACTATGAAGTCACTCAGAGAGTAGGGAAAGGATATTCTTTAGTTGAGTGGGTTTTCAATATATTCCCTCAAAGTGAGGATGTTATTCTTCTGAAGCATTTCCCCAAATCTCTTTCCATAATTCATGTAGTGAATCTGCAGCACAATAGCCAGCCATGTTGAACAGGTGTGCCCAACATAGAAGGTTCTAGCCACAGGTCTGGATCTTTATTGCAGAAGCTGAGCACTCAGTATTTTGGTGTTTTAGAAAATCAACATCTGATGCTTGATGAGGCCACTATTCTCCCTTCTGCCTGAAGGAATTGTCTCTGTTTACATAAAATCAGCCCATTTGTAAATATTAATACTAAAATGGGCAGTTATTAACCAAGCATCTGGAAGTGGAGAATTATCTGATGTTCTGATTTGACTAGTGGTCTAGGATGTAAACCACCTAGGGTCGCTTCCTTTCCTTTCTCAAAGTGGTCTAGGGTCACAGACACTTGCAGCATATTTTCCAGGTTATTGAGGGCGTTTTGTCATTGGGTTTATCCAGTAAAGCGTCTAACCAGTGTCAGGTGTCAGTAATTGTGTAGAGTCCAGGGTATCTTTGGGGCTTCTTGGAGATGCAAGTGAATTTCTGGATAGTCCTTTACAATTTGCAGAAGTTCTCTTCTTTCTCTTTGCCCACTGATTTAAGCAGCATGTGTATTTTGTACATGTCAGTTGTCTGATTTTTGGAAGCATCTCTTATTGTTGCATGTTAAAACAGCATTCTTCCTTTTCATTTTTACCTATTCTTATAAAATAAACGTCTTATAGAACTGTATAAAAACATTTTGACTATAATTTTTCCTTCTAATTTTAAAATCCATATCTAAATTACTGGGTTATTTAAAAAATATCTTTATTGTGTAATGAGAATGAGGGGAAAGGAAGGTGAAATACCAAAACTTAATTTTAATGTAGGCTAAATGGTGTTGGCAGCCTTTACTAATAATAATGATTTTGAAGTTGTCAGACTTGTGGCCACACAGCCTATTGTGATATAAACCTATTTTCCCAGACAGTGGAATAGTGGAGAAGCATTCTTTGATGCTAACAGGTAACAAAAGGCTTTAGGTAGTGTTCTCTTAAATCATTTACAAAAGGAATCTTTCCCCTTGATCAGAACCACTGAAGTTAACATAGATGTTAGAGCATTATTCTCATTGCAACATCATCGTTTTATCAAAATGAAAAGTGTCTTCAACAAGACACCCCGCAAATCCCAAGACAATAATTACATTCTTGGAACTGGAAATCTTGCATGTTTGCAGACATTTTAGAGTTTGGCATTTGTGGCTTTTCGCACACTATGAAATATTTATGCATTGTTTAAATAACCCTGCTTAGTTACCATTGGATACCTACTGTTGTACAGGAATTGCATTTAGAAAGGAATAGCATCTGATTTACAAAATCCATAAAGCTCTCATACTCAGATACTTCAGTGGAAATCCTTTGAGACAGTAGTTGAAAATGCTGGGAAATAGATGTTCATTTGGTTTGGGAGTTTTTTTGTTGTTGGTGGTGGTGGTGAAAGAAAATAATGGCTATCAGTATTTTCAATCTCAGAGGACATGAGGTTGCCAATGAAATTTGACTCTCTGTGCCAGACATTTTTAAAAAATAATAATATAAGTGATCAACATTACTAACACAAAAATATATAAAAATAGGTTATTTATAACTTTCACCTACAGAAACATTTTAGAAAATATCTTCCCAGACTTTCTGTCTTTCTTCTCTTCATTCTTTCCTTTTTTTCCTTCTTCCTTCCCTCTCTCCTTCCCACCCTTCTTTCCTTCTTTCTCTTTGTCCACATATCCATCTATCCTTGTATTTAAAACATAGAATTGCCTGTAATCCCAGCACTTTGGGAGGCCAAGACAGGCAGATCACAAGGTCAGGAGTTTGAGACCAGCCTGGCCAACATGGTGAAATCTCATCTCTACTAAAGATGCAAAAAAAGAAAGAAAGAAAGAAAGAAAATTAGCGAGGCATGGTGATGTGTGCCTGTAATCCCAGCTACTTGGGAGGCTGAGGCAGAAGAATTGCTTGAACCTGGGAGGTGGAGGTTGCAGTGAGTCGAGATTGTGCCATTGCACTCTAACCTGAGCAACAGGGTGAGACTCCATCTCAAAAAAAAAAAAAATTACATCAAACATCAACTTTCTGTAAACAACTTTTTAAATGAAGCGACATACTTTGAATGTTTTCCATGCCAGTAAATGTACCTCTACTTCATGAGAATTTTACTTCATTATGTGAATGTCACATAAATTATATGTACAATCCCTTATGATTGGAATTTATATTAAAATTTTTTTTATTATAAGAATTTCTATATAAGCATGATTTACTTATTTATTCATTCGTTCAATTAACATGTATTGAGCTGATACTATGTGCCAGGTTCTGGGACTACAACCATGGTAGACACAGCTCATGTTTTTGTCTTTCTGTACTTCTGTGATAAATAAATAAAACAAGATTATTTAAATTTAGTTTGAAGTAACAACATTTATTTTTGCCGAGACAGTCTTTATCATCAGTTAGAGGGTTAATACAGCTGGCTATTACTTCCCAAGTCCATTAAAATATTTTACATAAATAACACTATAATGTGGACTTAGAAATAATAATATGTACTCACAAAGCATCCATAGCCTATATTAATTTAACTGAAAAATAATATAGCAGTCATATTGTCTGACCACCTCTACAGCCACAGTAAATTGGTGCTATCAGGCAAATGCTTAGAATTTATAATTTTATATATCTATTTTTCCATATATTTTGGTTTTATTGATCATTTGTGGTTTTGACACATATAGAGGTTTCCGCTCATAGCAACCAGGAAAGTGAAAACAGTGTGACATCATGTATAAAGCACTGGCTGGGAGCCAGGGATCCTCAATATGAAACCAAGTTCAACTACTTATTAGCTACTTGACCTTTGGAGGTCATCAAATATTCCTGAGCTTCAGTTTCCTGCTCTGAAAATGAGAGCATAGTGCTGGATAATTTCTTAGTTTCTGTCAGTCTAGCAATTTTGAACCTGTGGGTTTTTCATTGTTTTTACTGGAAGTTAACACTGAAGTGGTCGAGGACCCTGTTAGGAATATTGATTCCATCTATCAAAGCCAAGCTGAGAGGTAAGGATGACAAAACAACGAATACAATGAGAGCTCTGAGCCAAGGAGTGATTTGATATATAAAATTATAAAAGATTATTCTCACTATATGTGTTTGAATCCACTGTAGAAAGTCAAATGCAGAAGTGGAAAGACCAGCTGGAAGGCTATTAAAGTTGACAAGGTGAGATATTGCAGTGGTCTCACTGGAGATGATGAGAAACAGCCACATTCTGGCTCTACTTGAAGGTAGAGCTGATTGGACAAGCTGCTAACTAGGATGTAGAGGGAGAAGGAAGGGGATGTTCAGGTTAACTCTATAGTTTTTGGCCTAAGGAACTGGATACATGGTGGCTGACATTCACTGAGTGGAGTGTCCTGAGGTTTCCATGAGGATGAGTTGGGGAGGAGAGTCAACATTTTGTTTTTGCACATGCTGTGTTTGAGGTATGTATTAGACATACAACTGGAGATGTTTGAGTGTAAAGCTGGATATGTGAGGCTGAAAGTCAAGAGAAAGTTCAGGGCTAGCAATTTAAATTTGGGAGTTCTCAGTATTGGCTAAGTGATCGTAAGGCAATTGATCTTGATGTACCTGGATTTACTTATTTGTAAAATGGAAGTAATACTTTTTGTGAAGTTTAAATGATACGATATGAATTTTATAAAATTTTCAGCACACTGCCTGTTAGTAGTAAGTAGATAATAAACATCAGCTGTTCCTCTTCATTGTGATGATGGAAGTATAGGTGGATGGATTGGCGATTCACTAGTTAATAAACATGAACACTCTTTAATCTAATTCCGAGGTTTGGCCCATCTTGGAAAAGATAGAGAAGAAGTTTGTTTATCTGGTTTCAGTGTAGGGTATAAGAGAAAAGGCAAATCCTAGACGTTTACTTATATTAGTGGCTGGATACATGTGGGTTATTAATTACACCTTCCAAGGAAAACCAAGCCATGAATTCCAGGGCCATATTATCATGGTTGACTCTGCCAACTCCAATCTTTGTGCCTGAAATGTGGTACTAACCCCTCTTGCCTAGATGGAAATGTTAACTAGAAAAACCTGTGTAGTTCCTGAGGCACTCAGAGAGAATCCTTTTAATAATTCAGCCATCTGTATTTAGCTGGTCCCTCAATGTCTGGGCTAGGTCTTGTTAGAAATAAAGAATAAAATATTAACAGGAGAAATGTAAACAATCCTGGCTTGAATTACAATTTCTAGTTTAAAAATGTGTTCATAACTCACAGAAGCTATTATATATGTGATCTCTGAAAATGAAATTGGCTGACTGACCTCCTAAGATCCCCTCTTAAACACAAAGTGAATATTTCACTATAATGACCAAGACTTTGCCATTGAGGTTAGCAGCTTGAGCCCTTCTACTCACTAAGAATTCCTTCAGTCACTCAATCACTAAAGATGTGAAGAGCAATTAATGTAAGCCAAATATCCATATAACTGAGAATTTCAGTGCTTTGGGGGTTGTGACAGCTGAGTTGTCATTTGTTAATAACCCCAGAGTCTTCTCTCCAACACATAAAACAAACCAATCCCTGCAAGATATCAAGATGTTAGAATCAAACATTTATTTTGAGATATTTACAGATTCACATGCACTTATACAAAATAATACAGCTAGATCTCATGTACCCTTTACTCAGTTTCCTCTACTGGTACCATCTCATAAAATTATAGTGTAATATCATGATCAGAATATTGACAATTCATTTTTACATTAAGATTTGGTATCATTAGAATTTTAAATGTCAGATTGGAAACTACAACTCAAAACCACAAGACATGCAAAGAAAGACGTCTTAGCCAATGCTGTTTTTGCTGGTTTGTACCCCATGTTGTTCCCCTCCACCTGTGGGGCTGGATGGGCATTCTGTATGTTGAGTGGTGTTTTGTGCCTCTCATTGGTGACACTCAGCTCATCAGTAATTTCTTGTTCAATGTTGGCTTTCCCTTGTGACTATAACCTAGAAGAGCACTGTCATATCTGTTATTTACTACTGTTTTTATGGAATCTGGCAAAGTATCTGGCAGTCAAAGAGGCTGGATGACTTTTACTTGGATGAGAGAATCAATTAATCTACCCAAATGAGAGAAGTGCATTTCAAAGAGACAGGTCAGAGAAAACCAGGACGTTAGTGGTAATGCTACTGAAAATCAATGTTAGTAAGACTTTTGCTTCTTTGAACCCAAATCTCTCTTCAGAAAGATTCCCAACTAACAAAGCAACCAAAATACTTACATGTTCAGACACATGGGAAAAATATTATTTTTTTAAAACAATCCAATCTAAGCTAAGTATTAGGTAAGCACTGAAATACCTTGAAATCAAGTCTGAAGAAATAATCTATTTCAGAATAGCTTTCTTGATGAGGGACACTTTTTTTATTGTCTAATGTTCTAGTCAGCTGGACAATCTTAGCTGAATGATTTACCCTATAAAATAACAATATAAGTTAGGATTTCCCTAAACCTTTCTTTTGATCACCCAGGACACCTACAGACTTCTCTCTGGGGATAATGGAGCATTGTAAATTGGGCATTTTAAATAGCTTGGTAGGTTATCTGAAACAAATAGTCTAATAAAGAAGTATACCCATATGGCTAGCCCTGAGAACAAATAGTATATATTAAAATTAGTATGTTTATTGTTTTTTCCATTGAAAAGTTTGGCTTTTTGGAACACAAAATAGCTGGCTGACTTTCTATCCATTCTCATTTCTCCAATGCTTTAAACCATAAGATTTAACTTACTTATCAGTATCTGACTTGAGACCTTCCAAGATTCCTCAGTCTGCCAGGTGCTTTTTTCCCTTGGCACTGAGCAGTCACTTGGTATAAAATGGTGATCAAAACAAACATAGTATCTGACATTATAGAGCTTATTTTCTAATATAAGGAGCGGATCAGATATCAAGCAAGCAGATCAATGAATTATATACTCATTAATTTTGATAAACCACTACAAATAAGTGAATGAACAAGCAAACAGAGGGTCAGAAAAGCAGCCCTGAGAGGGAGGAGCCAGCCTCACACACACAGCAGGGCTGTGGTGTTCTCTTGGTTAACCCAAACAATTTCACAGAACATCAACATCACACAAGACTGTGCTGAGATGCTGGGGTCAAGACAAGGACTCTAATCATGTAAGAACATAGATAAAAGCATAAACATTTTCCAAAACACAAAAAATGATCAACTATCTCCTATAACAGTTTGAGTGACTGCTAGTTTCTTAACAGTTTTCACCTTGCCCTATATTCTCATCTCCTAGGTAAGAATTATTAAGATACCCAATCATAGAATTATCCCAGCTTCTAGATAACATCCAATTCAAAGCAATATCCCATTTCCTAGCATTATCTCCCGAATCATGTAACATAAGCCCAAATTTTGTAATAAGCCCTCACTAACACCCAACTGTCACCCTAAGTCACCTCAGTCTCAATGTCATCAGCTCTCCCTCATTGCAGCAAGTGAATAATCCCAACATTGTTTAAATTAAGGTACATTTTTATTGGTCTTTGGCTTGAGGGCATTAATGAATGAAACACACCCTTTTTTTTCTAAGGCCAAATGACTTTTTCCCTGATTGAATTGCTGATTCGAGATTTGGAATAAAATCTGACAAAATGTAAATACACCTGAAGAGGAAAATAGCTTAGTCAATAGTGACTTGTTATGGAGAAAAAGCCAGAAAGGTCTAGATGCCTAAGTGGTATTTAGAGAAAAAGGTTCTGAGAAGGTGGAGGTCACCATGAATTTTCACATGCCTTGGGAGAAGGATGACTTCTTGGAAGGAAGCTATGAAAAATAGAAACCAGCGTGGGAGGATATTTTAACTTCTCAAAGAAGAGTTTTAGACCAGTGATAAACGGGCAAGAAAATAGGAAGGAAAGTGAGCCATGTTCTGCCAGTAAATTCCTCCTTCTAACTCAGGTAAATCTTTCATGGGGCTTATTAAGCAGTTTTCATTAGAGAGTTTTTAGGTACATTAGCAGGCAAAAGAACACTTCTTTCCAATAAACAGCTCTCAGAAGTCATAAACAGAAACTCTTAACATCTGGACACCCACCAGAATAGCAATTGCATTCCCCAAATGTACTAAAATAAAATCAGCTGGCTCCATGTGCATTCAGAAGAAGGCAGGATAAATCATAATGGCTGAGTTAGTATCCCTTTAATCCAGAGACCAAGATTTACACACAACAACTCCATTAACTTTATTCTCTGCTGAACAAGGCTGGCTGGAAAAAACTTAATTCTAGGTATTTTATTACCTACCAGTTTTAAATAGTCTCTTTCAGATTAGCTCAGGTTGTTTTGGATACATAATCAGTCAGATTAATAAATGAAATTCACTATATGCATGTTTATTTCCTCTCAAAAGTTTTCCCTGTCCTTCCTCAAAATCCAAGTGGCATTAAGCAAAGAAAAATCTTTTGTGTACTCACAGTGATGAAGGAAAGAATGCAGGTCACTGGACTGTTACCTGGGCTCTTCTTGGCCTTCATTGAGTTTAATTCTTGTCCAGCCTGGTCATTGAGCCTCTTTCTATATATGTCTCAAATTCAAAGCTGATAAATTTATTCTTCCCACCATGGGTTTCCTTCCTACTTCCTCTTTCTTGTCCCATAACTTGGACTAATTTCACTACCTTTGGGTCTGGGCCATGATGATATTAAATGATTTCCACCCCCCTTACTTCAGCTTTGAGGAAGACCTTAAAAATTGCCCTAGCAGACCCATGGCAGGCCGTTCTTGGTTCTTAAATTTCAACTACTAGAGATATCAGAAACTTTTAGATCTTTCCCATATTATCCCAGTCATCCCAATCTATGCAGCACTGGGTATCTAGGGAGGCAGGTCAGTTTAATGGGTCACTTTCTGTCTGACTATGCAATGTAGCCATTTATATTCTTCTGCAGCTGCTCCAGGTCGGAAGGTTGCACACTGCTAGTTAGTTGCATTCTCCCAGAGCTATAGGCAGAAAGCTGCTTACAGCATCCCATATCAATATATCTTGTGTTTTATTACTCCCCCTGAGGATTGGCCACCAAAAATGGATAAAGGTTGATGAAAAATAAGAATCCAAGTTTCTTATCACCCTAAAAGCATTCTCTATTCCCCCCTTAGATGAGAACTTACAGTATATTCTATCCTGAGTTTCCTTTACCCATGGCATATAGAAAAACATGGATACAGTCACCAGGCCTGTCTCTTGATATGGAAAAGAAGTTTTTGCAATTTACATACATTTTTTCTCTTTTTGACAATGCCTGACTGTCAAAACTATTATCATGTTAGGGACTCAAAATAAATCTATTTGACAGTCAACATGGAACAAGGATTTTGTTATTGTAGATGATACCTTTTCTTTCTCTGAAGCACTGAAACCCATTAGAGCAGGGGGTGGATGCCTAGGGTACTGTGATTTAAGATGAATGAAAATATGCCAGTTTAACATTTTCAAAAATATGATATCTATCAAAACTCTAATTCCATCCAGTCATAATTTCCAACTTTGGTGGGTTTGTGGGTGTTTATGTTATTCATCTTCTCTGAGCCAATGACTCTTTCTCTGACATCATAAGTAATGTGTTGATTTATAGAGTTTGTTACTTACTGTCTCACTTCTTCAATTAGGGGATAAGGTCCACAAGCATAGGGCTCTTAGTCTATTATATTCCCAGAGGTATCTCCAGTGCCTGGAACACAGTAGGGCCTTGTAACTATCTGTTAAATGAAGAAATAAAAGAAACAGGCTTTCCTGTTTGCATTTTACAACAAATATTAAGAAAGTCAGATTTTGTATGTAGCTGAGAAAGTGGATTGTTAATATTTGTTGAAGAATGCTTAGAAAGTGTCAATTAGGTACTGAAGTTACAGTAGGAAGCAGACATACTGCACCAGTTCTCATGGAAGGAGAGAAGGAGAGAAATTAGTTCTTCTAATTCTAGCTCTGGCAAGTTATTTAACCCCTGTGAGCCTCAGTATCCTCATGTGTAAAATAGAGATATGCCTACCTACCCTATAGAGTTGTACTTATATCACAAGTACTCAGTGGATGTTAGTGTTCTTGCTGTTTCACTGTCCCAGGTGTCAACCTATAGGGTGATGTGAAAAGTCAGAGAAGAGAAGGGAGAAAAAAGAAATTGAACACAGACTTGGTCTTCTACCATAACTGCAAGTTGCTTTAGCTCCTGTTGGTCATTTTTCTCTGATTAACAAGGACTCATCTTGTAGAATAACTGTTGGTAGTTCCAGAGAATTACTCCTATGGCAGACTATACAAGGTCACCCATCATGGAAATGGCCTGTGACCCTCTCAGAGGCCCTTAAGTGGCTTAGTTTCAGGCAGGCAGCATTCTGGTTCTTTGTCTTCAAGCCAGCGAGATCGGATTGGCTGTTTTCCAGTGTGTTTACAGCTCCCTGGACACTCCTGTTCTTCCCACATTTAATACAGCTCTTAGGTTCTAACCTCTGCCCCTTACAAGTTCTCTCATTTCTGATGTCCCATGAGATGCAATCCTTTGATCTTGTTATCAGTTGAAATGGAAATATCCCTGAGTTTCATTTAAGTTGTCTTGTCATTAAAAAAACAGTTTTTATTAATTCAAAGAATGCTATTTGGAATTATTTTTGCAATGAGATACTTTTCTTGGTGCTGTTCAAGCCTGTAGGCACTCAAACATAAAAAGCTTTGTGTGTTAATCCTGGAATACTGAGTTTTAATGTTATAGGCTTAATGTCTTATTATTAAAATCAGGACCCTCTTTCCATGGTGGTATGTCTTTATGCTGTAGAGATTTCATCCAGAAATTCTCATGATTGCCACCCACAGATTTTAAGCAGTATTTAGCTTCCCAAAATTTGGGCTGAGGAAATATTTGTAAGACATCGTCCTCACCCTTAATCAGATTATCTGGTGATGACAGTGGTAATGATGGTAATGATAATAAAAGTAACAACACTATTAATAACATTTATTGAGCAGTTACTTACTGTGTTATCTCAGACACTGTATTAAGCACTCTCTGTGCATTAATTAATTAATTTTAAAGAAGCATGTTTAACTTTATTTTTATCAATGTATAACATTTGTGCATATTTATTGGGTAAACATAATATTTTGTTACATGCATAGAATGTGTCATAATCAAATCATGGTAGATAGGATATCCATCATCTCAAGCATTTATCATTTCTATGTGTTGGGAACATTTCAAAACCTGTCTTCTAGCTATTCTGAGATGTGCAATACATTGTTTTTAGCTATAGTCACCCTAATTTGGTATCAAACATTACAATGTATTTCTTCTATCTAACTGTGTTTGAACCCATTAACCAACTTCTTTTCATTCTCCCCCTCCCACCCACACACACTTTCCATTCTACTGTCATTCTAGTCTCTATCTTTCTACTCTCTACCTCCTTGAGATTAATTTTTTTAGCTTTCACATATGAGTGAGAACGGGAAGTATTTGTCTTTCTGTGCCTGGTTTGTTTTATTTAACATAATAACCTCCAGTTCCATTTACATTGCTGCACATGATAAGATTTAACTTTTTTTTTATGGCCAAATAGTATTCCATCATGTATATGTACCACATTTCCTTTATTTATTCGTCCACTGAAGGACACTTAGATTGATTCCATATCTTTGCTATCCATGTATTAATTAATTTAATCCTGGGAAATTGCCTATGAATGAGTGTTCCCATTTTACAGGATCAGGAAACTGGTCTCAGAGAGGCTAAATGACTTGCCAAGATAGTAGAGCTGACTTCAGAAAATTTCCTTTATTAAGAATGCTTTGGATATATCATCTTATTTTGTTCTTTCAACAATCCTGTAAGGTAGGAACATTAGCTACATTTTCCAGCTGAGGAAACTAAGGCTCAGAGAGGTTAGGGAACTTCTCCGAAGTCAGATAGCTGAATTCACAGGACAACTAAGCCTGTACTCGTAAATTACAGGCTAACTCCTATTGTAGTGGCATGATGTCTGACAGGAAAGACACTGCCATTAACATGGAGTATGTCTAGATAATACACAAATGCACACACATCCTGCACTTTAAGAGAATTAGAATCACAAAGCACTTCTAGATAGCTTTGAAGTGAGATTTTGGGAAAGTAACTCTCAGAAGTAATGGTGGAAAGCAATCAGATAGATTGGAGGGTTTTTGAAAACATCTAATTACCATCCAGCAGCTGTATACCCCTAGGTACCTTCAGCAGGTGAAATGGTATCTGGAGCCTGAGTGAATATTTCTTTCACTAGGTGTTCCTTTCTGTCTACGTTGTGCTTCTGTGAGCTGAGAGATTTAATAACAGCTGCTCTGGGATCATTCTTAAGCAAAAGAATTGTCTTTTTTCACTGGAGATGCATTTTCCCACCTTGTGTTCACCATAAGCCTATCATAAGAGAAATGATCGCCTGACACACAAGCAATGGGAAGTATAACCTGGGGTTGGGTTTCACGTGTTTATAATTACATAATCTCAGGTTCATTAACATAGCTTTTTATACATGACACTTTTTTTTTCCTCATAATAGCCTTTATTTGAAATGAACACCTTTCAGCTTCAAGGCCGAAACAATTATGTTCAGGTTGAAGAGCAGTTGGTTTCTACTGATGTGAGAGTAAAAAAAGTTACTGTCTCTGTTTTCCTTCCCCATTTGCGTTTGATTCCGTGTTCGCTGCATGGCTTGCCAATACTAAACAATTCTCATTTGTCTGAAAGTGAGCATTGGATGAGAGGTCTCTATTTGGGTTAGTATTCTGTTGTGTCAAAGCAATTATTCAGTGTTTTGAATCCATGTCAATTTAATGATCTTATTCAATAAGATATGAGAGGAAGAAGGCAAACCTATCCCCTGCCTGTATGTGGCTTATAGTCTGGCAGAGGGGCAACGTAGGATATTTTGTCTTCTTCACTGCTGTGCTCAGTGCCTGGGACTTAGTAAGTGCTCAGTAAATACTTGCTAAATGAGTGGATGCACCATAAAATAGATTAAGGGCTATGAGAGAAGGATTACTAGAGGGTCATGGAAATGAACAGTACTGGTCTGATTTCCCATGAGGAAGGGAATAAAGAGTTGAGGCAGATGCTCTCAGAAAGGAAGTTCCCACAGCATGGCAGAACAAAACATGGCCCCCATTGTCAGGTAAGGAGGAGTACAGATCCTACTTCCACATTTGTCAGGCATGAAAGCATTGACAGGTTATTCCTCCCAAGCCTCAGGTTTCTCAAATGCGAAATGGGAAATTATTCATTTGATGCTCTTGGTTAGTGACCAGCACATGATAGACAGTCAGTACCTATAGTTACTGTTAACTGCAAAGAACCTCTTGTGGTCTCACTGTGCAGAATTATGTTATTCCTTTCAAATGAAACTGCAGTGGATTCAGTGTTTGAACAGAATTGTGAAGGAAGTCAATAAGTGAATGCATCAAATGGGGGAGGAAAGTGCAACCTCTCAACTCAAGATATTTTAAGGTGTGACTGTTTTTTTAAAACGTTTCTGTTACATGCATCTAAATGGCTGGTGTATTCTTAAGAAGATCAGAATTTTCTATTACGCTGTGACACATCTGTCTTTTGATTTGGGGGAAGTTGTTAGATCTCCCAGAGGTTCAGTTTCCAAAACTATAAAATGGAAATAATAAAAATAAATATATAAAGGCATTAACTCCTATATCTTAGTGGGTTTTTTCTAGGTCTATGTCTGCCTAGGATCTTCTTTATTGATTCATCTATTCAACAAATATTTAGTGGCCACTGGTGATACACAGTGCATTGTGCCAGTCATATGATGGGATATCTTCTTGGAGAGAGAAGCACAGGGTAGGGTGGTGGGTGGAGACAGACTTGTGCAGATTATTCCAGTGGAGGGTAGTAAGTGCTATGGTAGAATACAAATGCTATGAGCATATTACTAATAGCCAAAGCAATCCTAAGCAAAAAGAACAAGAAGGTATCACATTACCCAACTTCCAACTGTACTACAACATTTCAGTAACCAGTACAGCATGGTACTGATACAAAAACAGATATTAAGACCAATGGAACAGAATAGGGAAGGTACAAAAGCAGATTATAGACCAATGGAACAGAATAGAGAAAACAGAAATAAAGCTGCACACCTACAACCATCTAGTCTTCCACAAAGCAGATGAAAATAAGCAGTGAGGAAAAGACTGCCTCTTCAATAGATGATTCTGGGATAGCTGGATAACCACATGCAGAGGGATAAAATTGGACCCCTACTTCTCACCATATATAAAAATTAACTCAAGACAGATCAAAGACTTAAATTTAGGACCTCAAACTGTAAAAATCCTATAAGAAAACTTAGGAAATAGCATTCTGGACATCAACCTTGGGAAAGAATTTATGACTAAGTCCTCAAAAGAAATTGCACCAAAAACAAAAATTGACACATGAGAATGAATTAAACTAAAGAGCTTCTGCGCAGCAAAAGAAACTATCACTAAACAGATAACCTATATAATGGGATAAAGTATTTACAAACTACGCATCTGACGAAGGTCTAATATCCAGAATCTATAAGGAACAAGTGACTTAAAATATTCAACAAAGAAAAACAAAATAATCCCACTTAAAAGTAAGAAAGGGATATGAACAGATACTTCTCAAAAGAAGACATACAAGTGGTCAACACATATATGAAAAAATGCTAAATATCACTAATCATCAGAGAAATTCAAATCAAAATCACAATAAACTACCATCCCACACCAGTTAGAATGGCTGCTAGTAAAAAGTCAAAAAACAGCAGGTGCTGGCAAGTCTGTGGAGAAAAGGGAACACTTATACACTCTTGCTGGGAGTATAAATTAGTTCAGCCACAGTGGAAAGCTGTTTGACAATTTCTCAAAGAACTACGAACAGAGCAACCATTCAACCCAGCAATCCCATTACTAGGTATAGACCCAAAGGAAAATAAATTGTTCTATGAAAAAGACGCAGGCACTTGTACATTTATTGCAGCACTATTCACAATAGCAAAGGAATATAATCAACCTTGGTGCCCATCAGTGATGGATTGGATAAAGAAAATGTGGTACATATACACCATGGAATACGACACAGTCATAAAAAGAATGAAACCACGCTCTTTGCAGCAACATAGATGCAGCTGGACTCCACTGTCCTGAGCAAAATTAGCAAAGAAACAGAAAAACAAATCTCATATTTTCACTTATAAGTGGAAGCTAAACATTAGGTACACATGGACATAAAGGTGGAATTAACAGGACTACTAGAGATGGGAGGGAGGGAGAGGAACAAGGGCTGAATATCTACTTATTGAGTAATATGTTTACTACCTAGGTGATGGGATCAGTCATACCCCAAACCTCAGCATCACTCAATATTCCCAGGAAACAAACCTGCATGTTCAATCCCAGAATATAAAATAAAATTTGAATTTTTAAAAAAAGAAAAAAAAGGTAGAAACATGTAGAAAGGTCAGGCACAGGGGCTCATGCCTGTAATCCCAGCACTTTGGGAGGCCGAGGCAGGCAGATCACTTGAGGTTAGGAGTTCGAGATCAGCCTGACCAACATAGTGAAACCGCATCTCTACTAAATATAAAATAATTAGCCAGGCATGGTGGTGGGACCTGTAATCCCAGCTACTCAGGAGGCTGAGCAGGAAAATTGTTTGAACCAGAGAGGCGGAAGTTGTAGTGAGCCAAGAGCACTCCAGCCTGGGCAACAGAGTGTCTTGGTTTAGTTTCAGACTGTTGTGGCCACCAGTTGGATCTTTGGCTTTCTGAATCTCAATTCCAAATTTAGTGTGTGATACTGCTTGTCAATAGGTCTATCATGCATGTTTAGACTGTACTCAGCTCAATTCCATTCTAAGCATTCTTTTGTCATTTATCATTCATGATTCCAGCTATCTATTCACCCAACAAAAATCTATTAATCAATAAAGACGTATTTCCTGATATCTCTTTCAATAATTCAATAAAGGGATATTTTCTGAATATACCTTGTGTTTCAGATACTCTGCTCTGAAATCAGGAATGAATGAGATTTCATCCCTCTCCTAAGAATCCTCTAGCTTAGGAAATGATGTAGGAAAGATATACATTACTATAGTACAAGACAAAATATGATAAAGCCATCAGCAGGAACAAAAGACAGGAAAACAATATATGCCTATGTTGGCACACCTAGCCAGCCCCATGTCTTTAGTTACCTGCTCATCCACTTTAGCCACTAGAGGTTTAGACACCTATTTTGTTTTGTTTTGGCAGGTGGTTGATTTTATTTAACTTTAATTTTGAGTTCAGAGTACATGTTCAGGTGTGTTACATAGGTAAACTTGTGTCGTGGGGGTTTGTAGAGGAGAATATTTCATCATCCACCTTTAGGCCAGCCCAACTAGCCCTGGCCCCAGGTCTTGGGTTTAAGGGTCCAGCTCTGGCTTTCTTTTGGTTGTGCTCCTATGAACTGAGAATGCTTGGGCCAAGGGCTGTGTGCATCCAGAGCCAGTGTCTTCCTACCCACATCATGTTCTGCGTACTGGAGACCCTAAGATTCTCAGCATAAGTGACCCTGAATCTGTTTCCAGGTTCTTTCTTCTTTGAGTTTATTCTCTTAAAGTTAGAGAAGAATGCTGGGAATGTGCATGCATGAAGTGACCAAGGAGTGCACATTACCCAAGGTTGGAGATGAAAGGCTCTGGTGTCCAAAGTCATATGTTCTGTTCTCTGCAGTGCAGGCTGGAGCCAGAGGTGAGGATGGGGCGAGGAGGGGAAGGTGGGCTGAGGAGTCTCAATTTGTCCTCTTGCTTCAGGCTCTGCAAGTGTTGAGGCAGATTTGGTTAGAACTGTTAATTTTTACCCTTTAGGAGAAAGTGCAAGGAAATTAGCTGCAGGCTGCAGGAAGGGCTGACCCAACATATTTGAGGAGAAAGTGTTGTGTGGTAAGTGTGGTTAAAGGTTTCCTTGTTTTCAAACATGCTTGTTAACTACATGTCACAGTAATTCCATCCTTAGCCATTCATTCCTAAGTTTAGACATTAAATTTTTGTTAAAACGTGGATAATTATTAAAGGGTAAAACTACATCTTTATTATTCACCAGTAGCAATTAACATATTTGCATGCATTTATTTCATTAGCCAGTAACCTAGTGAAGCTCAGAGGAAAAGCCACAAGATTAGGAAAATTCACTCATGGTGAATTAATAAGTGTCTGGAAGAGTATCAGAATTCCCTGAGTCTGCTAAGCTTATAAGATTCAGCACTCTAATTGTTCACCACCACCACTACTACCATCACCACCATCAACATCATCAAAATAATTAAATACCATTAACTAATATTAAGCATTTGTTATGTGTCAGGCTCTTCCCTAAACACCTTCCATAAATCGTAACTCTCAGTCTTCATTGAACCTATGAAATGGGTACTTTTATGACCACATCACACAGATGATAAAAAATGATGCACAGAGAATACAAATGATTTTCTCAAATCTCAGAGTTCCTACCTATGAAGGTAGAAAGCAGCATCAGGGTTTGAATTCAGGTCTTCAGACAGCTTCTTCCCATTGACTTAAGTTTCCCACTTTATTTGCATGTGTCTTTTGTCAGCCTGATTTACTGACTTATCCTTTATGTGTCTCCAGTGCATCACAGGAATTTAAAGTGTAATGTTAGGTCATTTTGTGTATAATAATTAGTCTTTATTGCTCTTAGTATAATAATTGTCACATTCTTTACTCAGTGGCCACTTGATACCAGTCTAATTCTGGTCATTAAGAGGCAGAGGGGATTAAAAAATTCAGATTAATATGGGTCTGTTGTATTTATTTAGCTAACTACTGGGGTGATGAACTTAGATAAAATAATTACAAGGACAATTGTCTAAGAATTCTCACACCATTCAATTAAGTCTTTATTATCTTTTCAAATGTATGGTAAAATACAGAAATTTTAAAAGTAAAAAAATATGTAAAAATTGTAAAATATATTAACAGAGTAATTTGTTACTTTTTATTTATATAAAAACAATATTTGATTACTTTTATTGTGGTTAAAATTATCACATTCCTACACTATATATAGTCCACTTTAAATGGAATATATTATCTTTAAATTTTATTTATTTTTAAACAAATTGCATTCAAATGAATGTTATCTTTTTTGAGAGTGTGGAAATAAACATCTGTAACTCTAAACCAGGAGTTAGCAAACTACAGCCTGGAAGCCAACTCTGGCCCAGAGCCTGCTTTTATAAATAAAGTTTTATTGGAAGATGACCAAGCTCATTTGTTTACATATTGTTTATGGCTGCTTTTGTACTATAATAGCAGAGTTGAATAGTTGTGATAGAGACCTTATGGCATGCAAAGACTGAAATATTTATAATCTGTCCTTTGGGGGAAAAATAGTTTGATGACCCCTGCTCTAAACTATGTGTCTGTAGTAGACCACTTTTGCATTGCAATAAATGAATACCTGAGACTGGGTAATTTATAAAGAAAAGAGGTTTATTTTGGGTCAGGGTTCTGCAGGCTTTACAGGAGCATGGTGCTGGCATCTGTGCCTGGTTAAGGCCTCAGGAAGATTCCAGTCATGGCGGAAGCAAAGGGGGCCCTGGTGTATCACATGGTGAGAACAGGAGCAAGAGAGAACAGGGAGGTACCACAGTCTTTTAAACAACCAGATCTCATGTGAACTCATAGAATGAGAACTCATTACCATGAGAACAGCACCAAGCCATTTATGAGGCACCTGCGCCCATGATCCAAACATTTCCCACCAGGCTCCACCTCCAACATTGGGGATCACATTTCAACATGAGGTATGGAGGGGACAAACATCCAAAATATATCAGTGTCAAAACTAAAATACTAGTTGGCACACATTCCAGTACTACCCTAGAGTCCCCTAACATTTGAGACTTTCCAAATGGATAAAAACAAAGTCATGTCAGAATAATTTTTAGACTCTAAAATGTTCAGCCAGTTAAACAAACATGTTTTGTTTTATTGCTACCTGAATTTTAAAAATATTACAACATCAAGGTGAGGTTTATCAAAATCAACCAAAGTGAGATGGAAAACAACAAAAACCATAGAAGGTATTGTGATAAAACACAAAATCAAGTATTTACTTTCTTTAATCTAAAGCAGAATTAAAATAGGAGAAGAAAAATACCAAATTTCATGTGAGAAATACATATTTTCTGCTAGGTAAACTTATTTAAAAAATACAGTCACACTTTTTCCACTAACAGAGATCCATTTGCAGAGGCTTGTCTCTATGTCTCTATTAAGGGGATATAGTGATTTTTCCTACCTTGATTAGATTGTTCAATAATTTCTTTGCAAGAGATTGACTTTCTCTTACATTTCAGCTGCCTTCTATGTAAACCAGACCTAATCTACCTGGTATTCACAGATTAATCCCTTAAAGCCTTGTGGATGGGATATGTCAGAAACCAATGTTGACTTGAGACACAGCCTACTGGAAGTAATGCAAGTGTTGCTTGGTAAATTTGGTGGGCCTAATTCAGCTACTGTTTTTAATGTCTAATACTTTATTCCCAGGTGTGCCTGCCTAAAAGAAAATTTAAAATGCCAAAAGAAAACCCTTGCATCTATCTTTCACACACAAAAATCACACGGTGATTAAACACAAAAGCAGATTTCAAAAATGTTGCTGGAACAATTTGGAGTTCATATGCAAAAAAAAAAGAAGGAAAGAAACCACAAACAAATACTCTAGCCATATTTCACATGATATACAAAGATTAACTTGGAATTGACTAAATGTAAGATAAAAACTATGAAACTTCTAGGAAAGTGCTAAGTGGAACACTGAACAATGATGAAAATGATCAGTGACTGTTCTGTCCAATACAGTAGCCACTGGCCAAAGAGGCTATTGAACTCTTGAAATGTGGTTAGTATAACTGAGGAACTAAAGTTTTAATTTAATTTAATTTTAATTAATTTAGATTTAAATTTAAGGCACCATATGTGACTGGTGACTGTTGTGTTGGACATCAGAGTTTTAGAAGAAATTATAGGAATACATATTTTTAACGGGTTAGGCAAAGATTTCTTAGTGTGAAAAAGCACAGACAATGAAAGACAAAAGATAAATTAAACTTTATCAATACAAAAATCTTATGCTTTATAAAAGACACTGTTAAGAAAATGAAAAGACAAGTTACTGAACTGGGAGAAAATGCTTACAACAAAATATCTGATAAAAGGGCTTGTATTCAGAATATACAAAACATTCTCAGAATGCAATACTAAGAAAACAAAATGGGCAAATTATTTGAACAGAAACCTCAATTAAAAAATACATAGAAAAGGCAAATACATACAAGAAAATGTGTTCAACATCATTAGTCATTAGGGAAACTCAAAACTGCAAGGTATAACATATCTAAAAGAATGACTAAAATAAAGGGGAAAAAGCCTAAACAATGTTGAATGCTGGCTAGTATGTGGGGCAGCTGAAATCCTCACACATTGCTGGTAGAAATGCAAAGTGTCAAAACACCTTTGAAAGACAGTTTGGCAGTTTCTTATGAAGTAAAATACACATTTACCATATTACTAGCATTGTGTTGCAGCCAAACATTACCAGTTCATGGGAGCAAATTATGCACATCTATTTCTCTCTGAGCATTCAGTGATGTCATGTTGGGAGATTGAAATGGGTTAGAGTGGGAGTATTTACATTGCAGGAATTGGCAAATGCTACAAATCAGATACTTTTTCAGGGAAAGGGGAAGAATCAATTATTATGTTTACCAGTAAAGCACTCCATGTGGTCCAACAATTCTAGTCCTAGTGAAATGAAAATATATTCATCCAGATACATGTACGTTAATGTTAATAGTACCTTTATTCATACTTGCTCCAAACTGGTAACAACCAAAATGTCTATCAACTGGTGAATGGATAAACAAATTATATTACATTTATAAATGAAATATTACTCAGCAACAAAACATCATGAATTGCTGATGTATGTAAGAGCACACACTCTCTTTCCTTTAAAATATAAGTACGAACATGAATGAAACTAAATATATTTTTGGGACCTGGATCTACAATATTTTCTTCTAATGTTACAAATTGTCACAATTGTTTGGACATGAAAGGTACTTCTAAACTGCGAAGTAAGCTAGTTGCTATTAGTTCATCAAATGGATTTCAGAGATATGTCATATCTTTTATGAAACTAAAGAGCTTAGAATTCTCCCTCTCAATTAAGTTTCCAGGAGTGGCTGGATTTAATATGATTTCTGATACTCTGACATAGCACCAATTAACAGAGTTTAGTTTTAAATCCAAATTCAAAGAGCAAATGTCTTTCAGCACATAATTTAATGTCTATTCCAATTTACCGCTTGTGTTTTTATTGATTTTACAGAGGCCCTGGGATGGTTCTGCCCTAGTCATTAAGGTACTAATTCTGTTAAATACTTGTTAAGAACTAAATTACCTACTTATGCCAAACCCTGGCGAGTCAATGCTATAAAGTATGGATGAGGAAGTGCAGAAAATGACAGGCTGGTTGGATTTTTTTTCTAATCATATTATGTTCTAATATTTCTGGTCAGGTTGTTTAAGGATTTTATGAAAATCACCTTTAGCAGAAGTCACCGTTCACCTTTCATTTTTGTATAATTTTATGAGATAGATGTGTCAAATGGTATAAGATAGCTTATTATTTCTGTCCTCTGAAGTGTTTATTTCAAGTCAAAAAATGTAGAAACTTGTTAGACAAGAGCTGTGAGAGCTGCTTTTGAATGCAGTAAATCAGTTGAACTGAATTGTATTAAATATTATTTTTCTAATGCAAGATCCCAAGACAAAAACAAAGACAAAAAAATGTTTCTTAACATGAAGTAACTTTTCTCTCTGTAATGTCCAATGTAATAAAGCCAAGATAAGATAGTAGGAAAGATATTTTATTTGAAGGGGTGTGTGTGTGTGGTAAAGAATTAAGCATTATGATACACTCTAGCCACTGGCTACTACGCCTACAGTATTAGACTTGGGATTCCACAACATTTGTTGGTGAGTGCCCTGGGATTAACTTTCCTGGAAATCATTGCCAAACTAGACATGAACAAATTAATCTGGATAGCATAAAGCTTGACAAGCACATTAGTAATTTTTAGCACCTTGAGAATACTGTCATTGCTGATTAGATGAAGGTATAAAAATACACCTAAATGAAATGTTCAAAACAAAATAGAGTATGATTTTTAAAATTTCTGAGTAGCTTAGCTTTTTGTTGTTATAAAAACATAATATGTAAATGAAATACTAAAACAAAACAGAGGTCTAGAAGTAGAAAATAATAGTCTTTACCCAATTCCATGACTTATATGTATGTGTGTATAGATAGAGAGATTTTAAAAATAAAAGCTATGTCACATTGTACATCTACTTCTACACATTTTACTCAATTGTGAATTTATCATTAACTTCTTCCATGAAAATGCCTACAGATCTTCCTCAAGGCTGCATGTATTAAGTTCTAAATGTACTTAGCTGAAGCCCTGTTAATGAATATTTAGAGTTTTAAGTTTTTCTCTATTATGGTGCACATTGTTGACTCACTTATTTGCTTGCTTCTATGACAGTCCCTTTGGATAGGTTAGAGCAGATTTTGGTGTTGAAAAAAAATGTTTTCTTAAGAAGGAAATTGGATGATATCAAATTGGAGATTTGGAGTGAAGTATAGAAAGGAAGAAAATTAGATTGCTACAGGAAGGCTGAATTCATCAGGCTATGACCGGATTAGTGATTTGTGTGTAATATCCAGTGTTCTCCATTTCAGCAGTGTGGCATCATTGTGCCACATACTTTCATCTGTTATCTCTTTATATTGATTTGATTTTTTAAATCAATTATGCCATTTTCAGGCACACTTCTTTATATTGGAAAAAAAATAAATATTTTCAGGTTATCTTTGACTGACATTTGTTGCATGGAATAAAAAGAATAGTATCAAAGTGGCAAATGCTATGAATAAACTTAAATAGGGTAATGCACAAGAGCATTGCTAAAGGAGGAAGACTTTAGCTGCAACAAAAAGCGAAGTCCTCTTAGAAGAGGCAATATTCAAGGAGAAACTACATGACCAAGAGGAGGCTGTCATGTGATTTACTAAGAAAATTGTTGTTTTTCAGATAAAGGAAACTATGAGTACAAAGAAACTAAGGAACTAATTTGGATTATT
Source organism: Aotus nancymaae (assembly GCF_030222135.1). Lineage (NCBI taxonomy): Eukaryota > Metazoa > Chordata > Mammalia > Primates > Aotidae > Aotus > Aotus nancymaae. Next base: position 2,182,106 of record NW_026988460.1, read on the forward strand.
CATAGAACAAAAATTATTCCACTGTATCTAGAGGGAATGGTAGAGGTCAAACTGTGGAATGGCTTGAATACCAGAATAAGAAGTTGGGTGTTAGAAAAACAAAGTACTTCAAGTTCAATCAGAAGCTATTGGAGACTTTTAAACTGCAGACCATCACAATATGATTGATGTGATTATGTGGTTGATTTTGGTTTTATAATTTTTTCTTTTTTTCTTCAACTTTTATTTCAAGTTCTGGAATACACGTGCAGGATGTGCAGGTTTGCTACATAGGTAAACTTGTGCCATGGTGGTTTGCTGCACAGATCCACCCATCACCTTGTATTAAGCCCAGAATCCATTAGCTATTCTTTGTGATGCTCTTCCCCAACCCCTCCCTCCAACAGGCCCCAGTGTGTGATGCTCCTCCTACCACGTGTCCATGTGTTCTCATGGTTCAGTTTCCACTTAGGTGAGAACATATGGTATTTGTTTCTCTGCTCCTGTGTTAGTTTGCTGAGGATAATGGCTTCCAGCTCCATCAGTGTCCTTGTAAAAAAACATGATCTTGTTTCTTCTTATGGCTGCATAGTATTCCATGGTGGATATGTACCACATTTTCTTTATTCAGTCTATCATTGATGGGCATTTGGGTTGATTCCATATTTTTGTGATTGTGAATAGTGCTGCGATGAACATATGCGTCCATGTATCTTTATAAGAGAATGATTTATATTAATTCATTTGGGTGTATATATATCTATACTCAGTAATGGAATTGCTGGGTCAAATGGTATTTCTGCCTCTAGATATTTGAGGAATTGTATGTGGCTAATTTTAAACATTCGTTTAGTGAATGGACTAAGAAAGTTAACGGTGGAAACAAGGAGGCAATGTAGGACAATTTTAGGCCACACATTGCAGATTGAGAGTCATTATGGATTAAGGTTGTATTCTGGAGGTAAGACCAGTAGGACTTGGTGATGAATCGAATGTACAATGTGACAGAAAGAGATAAACTATGGTTATCTTCCAATCTAAGAGAGGCAGTTCTTTGGCATAAAAGTAATTTTGACAGCTTACAGTGCTTCAAAAATGAAAAAAGTTGGAGTCCAGAGCCTACCAGGGGTGGGTTCTATTATAAACCTTTTCCGCTTTGGTCTGGGATCCTGAAAGGTGGGTGGTATCCTGGGAACGAGGATGAACCAAAGGTAAAGCAGACATCATAAAGTCTTCATCACAGTAAGAGTTGTTTGAATGCCCTCCTCCTCCCAAATCTCAATCTCTAACACTAAAATTAATGTGATCCTGAGCTGCTAGGGCACAGCTGCCAAGCTGAAACAAAATGATCATCTTTCCTGTAAAAATATAGGCTATCACTATGGATGAAATTATTTCTACAAACAACATTTAAAATGAAATTTCCAAAATATAATCAAAGATAGCTGGGTATAATGTGTTGCTATTTCCTGGACCACATTTTGAGGAGGTAGGATCTACTACTAGCTGACCTTTCAGCTGAAATAATGGAAGCCTGAAAAACAATGAGATGATATTTTCAATGTTTTGAAAGAAAGGAAGCTGCCAATTATGAATTCCGTGGCCAATCAAAATAGTCCTCAAAAAGGAAGGTAAAATAAAGATATGTATAGATGAAGAGTGAGTGATTTTTGTCCGTAATCCCCAAACTAAAAACCAAAGAAAGATCTTACAAAGAGAAGAAGAATGTTCCCAGAGGGAAACTTAAAAAATTAAGAAGGGATTAAGAGTAAGATGGTAAATTGATTATAAATATAAATGACGTAGGCAGAATTAAAATATATAATAATTATAGCATAAACCTCAGATAGGGATTAATTGTGCAAAAGTGTTCTAAGTTCCTTGAAATTGTGGGGAAGAGGGTAAAAATAAAAAGACTAATCGGCATTAGATTATGCCAAATTAAGAGAACATGTTTTAATCTTTAGGATAGCAAATAAAATAATTTCAAAAAGTGTATTATAATTATTAAAAAGAATAGTATAAATAATCCATCACACATACACACACAGACACAGACACATGAGAGAGAGAGAGAAAAAAATGTAGGGCAGGAAGAATTCTTAGATAATTTAGAGACAAATACATTAATAATTGTGTTAAATACCCCAATTAAAAGCCAGTTATTTTTCAGATAGTTATTTCACTAAAAGAATAGGAAAAGATACTCCATAAAACCGCTAACTGTTAGTGATCAACATCTGTTGCCTATTGTCAGGAGTACCAGTTCAAGCACTTCTGTCCATTGCATCTTAGTATTAGAGTTGCTAAGGAAAACAACACAGTCAAGCACTGGGTGAAAAAAATGCTTTACTCACATACAGAAGAGACAAAGCAAGGCAAGCTTTAACAGTGGGCAGCTGTTTCCTGTGGTCAGTGGGCCTCTCCCAACAAAACTCAAAAAGGAATTACAGGACAGTAATGTTATAGGGCTGCCTAATTCATGAATATAGATGTAGACATTCTAAACAAATAATTAGCAAATTGAATTCAGCTATGCATCATGCTGAATGAGCTTATTCAGAAATTCAAAGTTGCTTAATGTTGCGTGATTTTTAAGTGTAATGTGCCACCTTAATGGAATAAGAGAAAAAAAATCATTTCAATTAATGCAGAAAAGGTGTTTGATAAAATTATTTTAGAGTTTAAAAGCTCTTATTTTTAAATGTTATATCCTTGACCCTAGATAGTTCAGTAATACAAGAAAAAAACAAGGATTGGCAATGAAGAAATAATACTTTCATGGTTGGCAGATGTTAAAATAATTAATAGGTGATATTAGTAAGGTTGCTGAATAGGTAAATATAAAAATCAATTAAATTCCTATATGCCAGAAAAAAACAGAAAAAGAGGAATTTTTAAAATACCATTTAAAATATTATCAATATAACCAAATACTAAGAATACAATTATAAAAGATACGGAATGTTCCTATCAATAAAATGGTAAAACATTATTTAAAGAAATTAAAAAGTCCTAAATAGAAAAATATATGATACTCATAGACTGGAAGAGATTTAATCCTAGAGCTATCAATTATCCTCAAATTAATTTTTTAGATTACTTTTTATACTCAATGTTGGGTGTCAATATCTTGATAGGTAGTACTTTAGAAATTGATGAGCTGATTCTAAAATTTACAGGGAAATACAAAGCCCTATTAATAATAAAGACACTTGAAAATCAACAATAAGCTAAAAGCAATTTTTTTCTACCATATCCCAAGATTTATTTGAACACTACAGTAACCAAGGCAGTTTTCTATTTTCATGAGTATAGACAAAGACTGCTATAGAACAGAATGGATTTCTGCAATGACCATGTACACATAGGGACACATAATTCAAGAGAAATGTGGTGCTACAGAGCAGTAGGAAAATAATGGTCTTTTCCATAAACGATGCTGGGAAAATTGGAAATCCATATGGAAAAAGTAAACTTCACACCTGACTCAGACCATATACAAAAATCAAATCCAGGTGAATTGAATACTTACATGTAAAAGATAATACAGTAAATGATTGAAAATAAAATATAGGAGAATATAAGCTTAGATAGAGGAAGATTTTAAGAAATAGGACTCATAATACTTTTCATTAATATGAATATCAATACATTTAGGTACATTAAAACCTCTGTTCATTAAATGACTTTATAGAGAAAATAAAAAGGTTCTCACAGTGTGGAAGAAGGAATATGAAATGCAAATAATCATCAAAAGACTTGTATAAAGACTCTATACAAGATTTCTACCAAGTATTAAGAAAAGCAGACACTCAATAAAAAGTGGTTTGTAGAATAGCTGCAGTAATGGCCCCAACCATTCATTTCCTCCTTTATTCACACTTTTTGTGACTTTGCAGTAACTCTTATCAAAAGGCAAAGTCTTTTATGATTTGCTTTGGCCAGTAAAATGCAGCAGAAATGACAGTGTGACAGACTGGGGTATAGTACTTTTCTTTTTTTTCCCCAGAGTATCAGTGTGTTGCCCAGGCTGGAGTGCAGTGGCACAATCTTGGCTCACTGCAACCTCTGCCTCTCAGGTTCAAGCAATTCTCCTGTCTGTCTCCCAGGTAGCTGTTAATTATAGGCACCTTCCACTATGTTTAGCTAATTTTTGTATTTTCAGTAGAGGTGGGGTTTCACCATTTTGGCCAGGCTAGTGTGGAATCTCAGATCTCTCTGTGCCCTTAGATTCCAGATAGCCTAGAAGAGGATGAAGGAGATGTGGCCTTGTCTTTCCCACAGATCCAGCCTAAGCTGGCCAATTGCCAGACCTGTGAGAGAGGTCATCTTAGACCATCCAGCCCCCAGTCATCCTGCATACTCCCCACAGACCAGTCACAATCAGCTGAACCTAGCCTAGAGCAGAAGAACTACCAGGAGGCTCAAAGGCTATGAGCTAAATAATGCTTACTGTTTTAAATTACTAAGTTGTAGAATAGTTTGTCACTCAGCAACAGCTAACTGATAAAAATAGGCAAGGGTCTTAAAATAAGTTACTTCACAAAAGAGCATATACAAGGAGCCAATAAACATATGAGATGATGCTCAATCTCATTAATCCTTAGGGAAACACAAAACTTCAATGAGATCCCTACCAGAATAGCTAATTTTAAGCCTAACAATTCCAAGTGCTGAAAAGGATATGAGCAACTTCGATTTTTACATGATGCTAGTAAGAGTATAAATTAGCATGAAACACTTTGACAAACATTGGCATTAGCTAATACAATTGAAAATACAAACACTTTACAGACTAGCAATTTCATATCTAGCTATGTATATTTGTATAATAATAAATATATATATAAAATGTTCATATCAGTATTATTTATAATCATCCTAAACTTAAAACAATTTAAGTGTTCATCAGTTGTAAAATTCATAGTGATATACTCATATAATGGAATACTATACAACAGTGAAAAGGATTACAGTTAATTTTTCAGTCAAATGTAAATGTTGGGCAATAAAAGTCAGAATTAAAGAATACATGCTATATTATTCCAATTATATAATGCTTAAAAGAGGCAAAACTGAACAGTAACACAATTTATAGTTCATAGGAGACAAACATATGAAGAAAAACAAGGCAGTGATAAGTAAAATGGTCAGAACCCCTGGTTACATTTAGCAGGGAAAGAGGAGATTATAATGGGGAAGGGACAGCCAGGAGCCTTCTGGAACACTGGCAAAGTTTTATTTCTTGACCTGAGTGGTAATTACATGACAGTTTGCTATATGGTGATTAATCAGTTAGTACACTTATGTTTTATGCACTTATTCTTAGCATGGTATATTCTATAAAGAAACTGTTAAAGAGACAGAGGCATCACAGAGTTCAAGAGTGGCATTTATAAATCTGTTGCTTACAACCCAGTCAGCTCATTATAGCTTCCCAGACGATACCTCTACTATTTCATCTGTGAAGCAAAAGATGGGTTGACCAGATAACTGTTAAATCTTTTTTTTTTTTTTTAATCATTTTGGAGTGTTAAGTGTAAAAGTAGAATGCTAGCACAATAATTCTGGCCCACAGACCAAATAATGAGCCCTAGGATTAATAGGAAATGACTATTTTCACAGTCATTTGATGGAACAGGTTGAGGTTTGGATGTGATTTGAGTAGCAACCCATATTAGCTAAGGTGCTCAGTCATGCCGAAGATATGTCCCTGTCTCTCAGTTTTGCAGACCTGTCAACAGTAAACACAGCAGAATGCTAACCAGGAGATGCCTACACCTTATCAGTTTATTCCCACGTGTTGGTCCCCATCCTATTTTTGTGTGTAACAAGAAGAGTGTTTATCTAATTCAAAGCTTGCTCAGTGTATCTAGGGATGAATTAGAATTGCTTGTAATTCTGTGTAACACGTGTCCTGTTGTCACCATAAAACATTTCTGTAAAAACAAAATTTGGGGATGAACCACCCTCCTGTAATGATATGGAAGACCACCCTCTAATAAAAATATGTCAATCTGAGAAATCCTTAAAGACTAGTATGAAATTTATATTATACACATAAGGCAAATTTATTTGGCTTTCTTATATAAATGAGGTGTAAGTATCCCAATCAGCCATACTACTTATAATGCATATACGTTGCCCTTTGTATATTGAAGAAGCCAATTTATTGGTATATCATTCATTAAACTTCGCTATTTCTCCGTCAGTCTTTCAATGAAATTAACATTAACAATCTAATTATTCCCAACCATAGTTATAGAAGCAAAGGTGGTTTGACCAGAGGTCTCACCTGGAGAACTTTTTAAAAAGTAATGCTCTCCAAGCTCTACCCTAGATTCAGGTTATCAAAATTTGTCAATATTGCATGATATTATTTTATTTATTTTTTTCTGCTTGCCCCCTCCTCTCTGCTAGAATATAAGCTTCATGAAATCACAGACCTCTGGACTTAGTTCACCCTTGTCTGCCAACACATAGAACAAAGGTTGGCAACTATGGCCTTTGAGGCAATTCCAGCCCACCTGCCTGGGTTTATAAAGTTGTATTGGAACACAGCATTACCCACTGATTTACTTACTATCCATGGCTGCTTTCATGTCACTGTGCAAGTTGAGTAGTTGGTGACAGAGACCATCTGGCCTGCAAAACCTGAAATATTTACTCTCTGTCTCTTTACACAAACCACATGCTGATCCCTGATTTAGAAAAATGGCTAGCATGGAGTGGGCTCTCTATATGTGTTGAATGTTGAATGAATGAAATAATCATTTATTAGTGCCTCTCGGCAGCTCTCTTTTGCTCAAATAAGTTTCTTTTTCCATGTTACCCTTAATTAATTGTTTTATTACATTGTGGTCTCTTCTTGGAAACTTATTCCCCTCATTGCATTATTAAGTGCCCTTCATTTTCCCTTGGAGCCAGTCTGGGGTTTTGGTTATGCTAAAGTACTATGAGATATGGGGAGATATGTATCAATTCACTTACAACTTCTCAGGAGCACATTAATTACGTACTATGAGATTTTTTCCCAAGCTCGCTTTCATTCTCAGAGGAGTGGCAAGAGTGTATCAGATTACAAGTTAAATGGAAAGCCAAGTTACTAAGGATGGGATGCGGTATATTAGAGTGGCGGATATGATTTGCTATAATCCCCAACTGAATTCAGTGATAGGTTATCAGTATTCAGGGATGAAGTACACTATCTTTCAATAGATAGTAAAAGCACGGTGAACTATTTCTAGGTTTGTATATACATGGGGTAGTGGGCTACTTCTGCAAATGAGTTTCACAGTTTCTTCTTTAGTAACCAGAAAAATCTGGGTTAGTTGATGTTTATAGTTCCTTATAATTATATTGCTTTATAAATAGGGAACACGATAACAAATAGCCAGAAACTATAATGGAATCACAGCTTATTGTAAGGGTTCTGTCTTAAAATTTTTCATTAATTTGTAATGCAACTCTTCATATAGTCAAAATTACCTTTGATCTTTATGTGGCTAATACATTTTTAAAAATTGTGGTAAAATATACACAGCATACAATTTACTACAACAACCATTTTTAAGTGTACGGTTCAGTAGTATTGATTACATTCCTACTGTTATGTGATCAATCTCCAGAGCTTTTCATCTTGCAAAACTGAAACTCTATACCAGTGGTCCCCAACCTTCTTGGCATCAGGAACTGGTTTTGTGGAAGACAGTTTTTTCACAGACCAAGGGTGGGATGGTTTTGAGATGATTCAAGTGCATTACATTTATTGTGTATTTTATTTCTATGATTAGTACATTGTAGTATGTAATGAAATAATTATACTACTCACCATAAGTAGAATCAGTGGGAGCCCTGAACTTGTTTTCCTGAAACTAGATAGTCCCATCTGGGGGTGATGGGAGACAGTGACAGATCATCAGGCATTAGATTCTCAAGAGCACACAACCTAGATCCCTCACATGCACAGTTCATAATAGGGTTCTCACTCCCATAAAAATCTAATGCTGCCGCTGATCTGACAGAAGGTGGAGGTAAGGCTGTAATGCCAGCTATGGGGAGCAGCTGTAAATACAGATGAAGCTTTGCTTGCTCACCTGCCACTCACCTCCTGCTGTGTGGCCCGGTTCCTCATAGGTCACAAACTGGTACCAGTCTGTGGCTCAGGGTTTAGGGACCCCTGCTCTATTTCTTTCATTAACTCTCTATTTCCTCCTCTCCCCCAGCCCCTGGCAACCACCATGCTACCTTCTGTTTCTATACATTTGACTACTATAGATACCTGAAATAACTGGAATCATACAGTATTTGTCTTTTTTGTGATTGGCTTATTTCACTTAGCATAATGTACTCAAGGTTCATCCATGTTGTTACATATAGGAAGATTTCCTTCCTTTTAATGCTGAATGATACACCATTGTGTGTGTATACTCCATTTTACTTATCCATTTATCTGTGGATAGACACTTGGGTCACTTCCACCTTTGCACTATTGTGAATAATGCAGCTATGAACACAGGTGTACAATTATCTTTCTGAGATCACACTCTCATTTTTTGGGTACATACACAGAAATGGAATTGCCAAATCATATGTTAATTATATTTTTAATTTTTTGAGGAACCCCCACACTATTTTTCATAGGGGTGACATCATTTTGCATTCCTATCAACAGTGAACAAAGGATCGAATTTTTCCGTGTTTTTGCTGAAACTTATTTTCTGTTTTTTAGGGTTTTTAAAAATAGCAGCCATAGATATAAGGTAGTATCTCATTATGGTTTTGATTTGCATTTCCCTAATGATTACTAACATTGAGGATCTTTTCTTCTGCCTACTGGCCATTCATATATATTCTTTGGAGAAACATCTGTTCAAGTCTTTGCCTAATTTTTAATCAAGTTGTTTGGTTTTGTTGTTGCTCTTGTTGAACAGTAGGAGCACTTCATACATTCTATTAACTCTTCATCAGATCCATGATTTGCAAATATTTTCTCTTATTCGATACATTGCCTTTCCACGCTTGATTTTTTCCTGTGGTGCACATAAGTTTTAAATTTTGATGTAGTCTAATTTATCTACTTTTACTTTTGTTGCTTGTGCTGTTGGTGTCATATCCAAGAAATCATTGCTAAAATCTAGTGTCAAGAAGCTTTGCCCTATTCTTTCTTCTAAGCTTTTAAGTTTAGGTCTTTGATCCACTTTGAATTAATTTTTGTATATGGTATATGGTAAGTGTCCAACTTCATTTTTTTCTTTCTCCTTGTGGATATCCAGTTTTCTCAACACTATTTGTGGGAAAAATTTGTCCTTTTCACATGGAATGATCTTGCAGCTTTGTCAAAAATCATTTGATCAGAAATATGAGGGCTTATTTCTGAGCTCTCTTTTTTATTCTATTTGTCTATATATCTGTCTTTATGCCAGTGCCACACTGTTTTTATCACTGTAGTTTTATAATAATTAGTTTGAAACTAGAAAATGTGGGACCTCCAAACTTATTCTTGTTCAAGATTGTTTTGGGTTACCCATATAGTTTTATATGCCTAGTGTCTTTCAACTCTGTAAAGTAAATATTAGGTATACTAAAGTTTGATAACTATTGACGTAGGTTAAAGTAAGGGGGGGGGAAGGAGCATCCATATGAAAATGTCTGCTAGGAGTTTTCAGTCCATTCTTCCTTTAAGAGAATGATGAAATCCTTAAAAGTCAGAGTAGGGTAGGATGTGGAAGAGTGGTAGAAAATGCTCAAGTGGTCCTGCTTACCTGCCAGATTTTGTTATTTAGTTTTCATAGTAAGCCTCCACATTTCTTCTCTTCTTCTTCTTTTTTTTTTTTTTTTTTTTTAAGACAGAGTCTCATTCTGTTGCCTAGGCTGGAGTGCAGTGGTGTAATCTCTGTTCACTGCAACCTCTGCCTCCCTGGGTTCAAGTGATTCTTTTGCCTCAGCCTCCCAACTAGCTGGAATTACAGGTGTACACTACGAAACCTGGCTAATTTTTGCATTTTTAGTCGAAATGGAGTTTTTCCATGTTGGCCAGGTTGGTCTCAAACTCCTGACCTCAAGTGATCCATTCACCTCAGCCTCCCAAAGTGCTGGGATTACAGGTGTGAGCCACTACGCCTGGCCAACCTCTATATTTTTTATGTAAATCTCTTTGCCCTAGTGAGGGTTACAGAGATGATACAGCCTCATCATACCTGAGGTGAGGTTCATAAACTTAAAGAAAAAGGCCACATGAAGAGAAAACACTACCTAACTTAACGTTTCTATGCAATGGCTATTTATTGTGTGCCTGCTGTTTTATGAAAATGTATAGAAGAAGCATATTTTCTCATGAGTCTTTGGGTATCGTTATTAAAAACCCATGGTAGGGGATGTTCTCAGGGGATTTCATTCTTCTAAGAAAATAAAGAGGACTGTCTGAAATACTAAAAGCATTAATATATTCTTCCCAGGTACCTATCGCCTTTAGGAATGTGATGATTATTTCCAGTTTTTACAGACGCATACCTGAAAGGCCAATTAAAGACCATTTAAGAATGTTATACACGACTTAGATGGAGGCCTAAATAAGATTCAAATTCTGTATAGAGTCAAAAGTCTCCTCTTTCTTACAGTCACTTTTTATTTTGTCTCAGTTCATGTCCATTACTGAGTCATCATTATTGGGATGAAAACCAGGATATAGATTTCTCTAAGGAAAAGTGTATTGTGTATTTTAGTTCTCTTTGCTAATGTTTCAATGCAGAGTGAAAAATGCCTTTTATAATGCATTTTATTCTAATTATTCTTAGGACACATTTTAATTTAGACCTTTCAAATATTGTACATTTGTGTGTGTGTGTGTGTGTGTGTGTATTGTGTATATACTTCTAAGCAGAACTGAGACCTCCTATGAGTTAATGCAAGTCATTCTCTAGCTCAATAATTCTTAAATGTTAGAGAGAAAATAAGATGATTTCCCCGTGTTTTTGAAAACTCCAGCAGAACTCATTATTCTGTGTCGGTGGATCTTTCACATATGCAAGCTTATTTTTGATGTTCCAAGAAATCTGAAGTTCACTAACAAGGTTTTTGAAGAACACTCTTGAACTGAATGTACAGGCTGTAGTTGAATAAGAACAGTGTGTTTGGAGTGGAAATGAACCAGCTGGGATATTAAATTCTCCTGGTGTCCCTAATTCAATAACATGAGTTGTTCTAATTCTTTTAAAATTAGGTAGTCTTCATGGTAGAATATAAAAATACTAATATGCAAATATACATAATTTACTATTTTGTTCAACTTCATACCTTTGTCATCTAGATCAATCAAAATGTAGCATACACTTCCTTTTAGCAATTGACAATGAATTCAAAGGGAAGTGTCCATTCCTTCCAAAGTTTAAGTATGGTTCTTACTTAGAGTATCTGTAATTTTGTGGGGAGACATCCTGGTATAAGTCCTGCAATTTTGCAGGGATGCATCTTTGAACCGTGGAGGGAATATTAATTGTAGGATGTTTATAACTATATAGAGGTATTTTGTATTTATTAATAATGCCAACTAATATTTATAGAACACTCAATGTACTCTCAAAACTAAGCACTCTGCTAAGCCCTTACATATATTGTTCTTTTATGTTCACAGCTATTTCATGAGGTGGGTACTCTTTTTAGCTCCATTTTATAGAGAGAGAAATGAAGGTCTGCTAGTAAGTTGTGGATCTGGGATTCAAACCTCATTCTAACTCAAGAGTCAAATTTTCATGATGCTCCTCTCTGTCTAGGTCTCCGATATGACTGTTCTTTGTATTATTTAGTTCCGAGGCTTTCTATATAATTTAACTTACCTAATGATTTTGAGGATTTGCCATTCTATTGTATGGCCAGTATTTCATGTCCACATTGGCAGTGACACCAAAACTAGGAGAAGTGATCCTTGCAATGTACAGATTTCATGTTTTTAAACACACTTGACCAGAAGAGGGTTCTGTCTTCTATGTAATGCTGGTTATCAAAAATTAAATAATCACATGTTCTAGAGGAAGTAAAGATTGAAAAAGAATCACAAATGAAGATAATAGAATGAAAAGATTATATGGATTTAAACATAAATGTGCAACTTAAGCAGTCCACATGACAGGAACACTTAACCCTGTATGAGGGAGAAAATGAGTTTTGTGTTAATTTAGGATCATGACCTAATGAAATTCAACGTCAAGTTCAACCTAATAGTTTGTCATTGGCATACTTTATGTTTGTTTTGTAAAAGGCAAAGCCTGAAAAAAGAAAATTACTTATAATTCCATAAATAGAACTTGAAATAAATAAGAAATTCATTTTATATGAAGATTTCAGTTGCTCTTAACTTGCTTTATGTCATATATATATATGTGTGTGTGTGTATTATACATCAGATTTTTACATTTTCATGTGTGCATCTGTATTTTATGTGTGTATATATGAAATATATAAATGCTTTACACACACACCAAGTTTTCTTGACTCATTGGGGAGAGGTGGCTAACCTAATAGAAAGAGCAGTAAAGAAAAAAACAACACTTTACTTTCAAAAATCTGTCTATAGATTTCTTCCTTCCTCCCTTCCTTCTTTCCCTCCCTACCCCAGACATTTCTTGCAAAAATCTTTCCTCTTGCCTTAGGAAAATGCATGATTTCTCTCTTGATGACACTCCATCAAGCTCTTTCTCAGGTTCACATCTTTAGATGCTAATATGCTTTGTGGGTGCAGAAGAGTGGAGGAAGGTAGAGGCAGTCACCAGGGAGAAGGGTCAACAGGAGCACAGAGAGTAGGCTGTTGCCTTTGGGATAGCATTTAAGGGCTTGACAAAGGTTCCACTTGGTTTACACATTTCCCAAAGTGCCTGGGGAGGAGGGATGTTGTCCACTAGAACCACATGGGTGAAGGACACTGAAGAGGAACATGGAGAGAATGGAAAACAGTCATTTCCTCTTGTGCAACTTTGCCCCAGTCTAGAGGAGCTCTGCCTGAGATAACATAGAACTTTCCCTACTATATTGGCCAAGAAGATATAGTGGGTAGACGTGTGCAGTGATCTCCAGTCTGGTAAGACTTCTTCACTTGTCTGAAAAGAGATGGTCTGCCTTTGATAGTTTTCATTAAATAGTTGAATCTATTTCATTCAGCATGATTTTATCTCTTCCCAATTAACACAGTGGCTTGCTCTAAAGTTGCCTTTAGTAACCATCTGGTTTAACATTGTGTCCACTGGAAGTATTTCTAAATCCATGTAGTTGTTCATCTGAAATTTGGTTTCAGATTACATAATAAACTGATTATTAGTCCTGCTGCAGTAAGCCACTTTTGCTTTCTACAACCAGATGCTCTAGGAGGATTTCTACCCTGGTTCTATACTCCAATAAAGGACAACACTTCTTTTTTTCAAAACAAAAAAAAAGTTTTCTATTGATTCACTGGTCCTTCAGTAATCTTGGGTATTTATAAAAACATCCTTGGGTCAGACCATTATGTTAGGTGTAAGGGTATAGAGTCCTTTTAATGTTGAAATTTTTGAAGTGTTTGCTGATTTGATTATCTGTGTTAGCCTTCATGCATAGAGAATTTGAGGGTTTTTTTTTTTTTAATTTTGAAGTAAGTTAATTTTTCCCTTCAGCTTAATTAATGAAAGTTTTAAGTGTGCTGGCTGTAAGCCTTGTCACTCGATGGTAACAGGAATTTTATAATTATTGGGGGATAAAGCGTGACAGAAGCTCCTTCTATTTTATTTCTTTCAGTTCTCACTGTTCTTAGCAGTTGATGCAGCTTTTCGTTACTATACACTTTCTGAGAAAACTTCCTGGCTGATATGGGAGTTATCAGATATCTTTATATGGTCTGCCTAGAGATGTCCCTATGTGACCCACAAGGATTCTCAGTGGGTTGTAATGTCTCTGAGACTGTATATAAAATTGTATGACATGGGCATTTGTGAGGGAAACCTACCCATAGTACTTTGTTCATTCTTAAATGGAACCATGAACATCTAAGTTAAGAGTTTGGGCCCTTCCCATCCAAGTGTTTGACAGTGGGGGGAAATAATGATAATAGCTAGTGCTCTACATGTTTAAGACACTGTGCTATGGAGTTTACAAATATTATCTAATTCATTAGGCACTCTTTTGTGTCCATGTTGCAGAGAAGAAAACCAGTGCATGGAGAATTTTATGAGTCAGGATTTGAACCAAGTAAGTCTAAGTCCAGAGCCTGGGCTCTTAGCCCCTTGAGTGAACAGAAGTTCTGAAACCTGATCATTCACTACCCACTTGTGACATGTCACTGCAAAAGACAGAACTTTTGCTGTCTTAGAGCTTCTGTAAGTATGGGTAAGGGGGTAAGGAGTGGCAGGTTAGGGTTGAGGTTTCCTTGGATAAGCTCTGTATTTTCTCTCAGTTTTGGACAGAAGCAAACCAAATCTGCATCCACTTGACATTGACTGAGACTTTTGTAATACCTGAATGTGCTTGAAATAGACATGAAAAGGATGCATATACTTGGAAAGTGGAAGAAATACTCAGGTTTTCCTCTAGGCCTGGAGAAGTAGAAAGTGTGAGCACAGAAACTGGATTCTGGATTCTGACTTCATAGGTTTGAATCTATAAATCTATGCATCCCACTATCTGTTTCACGTTGGGTGAATTTCAGCACAGTACTTCTCTGTGCCTTAGTTGCCTTGTCTGTAAAGTTGGACTGATAGTAATGGTACTTATGTTGCTGAATTATTGTGAGGATGAAAAGGGCTGATATACATAACGCGCTTAGAACAGAGCCTGGTATGTAGCAAGAACTACCTGTGCTGCTATTGTGATTTTTGTTATTATTATTTCAAGTGCTACTGCTGCTTGTTGTTTTGAAAACTAGTATTTAAAACTCTTCAAAAAGTGATAGTGAATCTCACTACCAAATCTGTTTATTTGGTTTGTGACTTTGAGCCAAAGGATGTTCTAAATACGGTGGAGGGACATGGCCCCTGCCTAGAGCCATTGCCATATCTGAGATGTGGAAGCCCTTTGTCTTTTTAAGCTCATGTATGGAATCCTAGCATGGAGCCGGTCACTAAAAGCACTGGGAGCATGCTTAAATGCTTGCTGAAAGAATGACTGTGACTGTCTCTGGTGTCCCACATCCCATCCCATCCTCTAACCCCTCAGTTTAGCCACTGCTGTGGTAGGCAGTGCTGTGGTGGCTCAGACTCACCTCATACATGTGACTCCTGCCTCAGGTGCACTTCGATTATCTTTCGGCTTCAAGGCCTTTTCCAACACTGACTGAGCATGCTGATTAAATGCTCTAAACCTTAAATCTTTTCCTTTAGAAAGGATGAAATTATGAACGCATTACCCTCATCCTCCAGGTAAATTATTCTATAAAGTGCTCCTTATGCTTCTCAGTGGCTCTGTGGGTTCTCAGCAACCCCTACTGCCTGCGACAGAGACCTTCAAAACACATCCGTTAATTGGTATTGAGTCTTTTAAAACCAATTAATGATGATGACAGTCACGGTAGTAATGATAATATGATGATGATGATGATGATGATGATGATAGTAGTGGTAATAATAATGATAGCTACTATTTATTATGGTTTGGAAGCTCTACTTCTCCTTGAGTCCTCATAACCAGTCACTGATGTAGGGGTAGGTATCATTATTATCATAACTGCTATTCAGGCTTTAAAGCTGGAGAAACAGGCTTGTAGGAGTAACACCATTAATGATCAGTGGAGCCAAGACTCCAACTCAGGCAGGCTGTCTCCAGAGGTCACACACTTAATTCCATGTAGTCTTTATACTAATCTAACATCTTGCATCCCATTTTAAACTCATCATGATTAAAGACCATCCAAATTCAGTTCTAAGCAAGACCCTACATCCTACTGTTATGGGACTTTAGAGTGTAATGAATAGAAAATTGTGCACAGCTCCTGAGGTTAATGGCTATGAGGCAGGACTCCAACCACAACTTTATTAGCCAGGCAACAATTTCATTAAGTAGACAAGCAACTCACAAGGGAACTATGAACAAGCCGATGTTGTGTTTTAAAGGTCAAAAATTGGTTTCCTGTAGATTTAACTAAGGCAAGAATAAGGTGTGATTTTAAATCAGAAGAAGCTTGATTTGTAGTTAGAGTGGACTCCCCCATTAAAACATGTATAAATATTGTATCTGATTGTTTATCCAATTCTTATGATTGGTCCTCCCTGCTCTTCTCCCCACCTGATGCAATGTGGATATGCCCTGTGGAGAGGAAATATTTGGTACTTAGAGCAGGACCTTGGGAATCATTTAGCCATCCTTATCTTTCCCTAGGATTCCAATTTTTCTCACATTACTTAGGCTCAGTGAGTTAATGCCAAACTAAGTGCCTCCAGGAAACAAAAAGAAAGAAAAGGAAGCATTTACTCAAAACTGATTTCTAGAACAAGGTAGTTCTAGATGAAATGAAAATATTCAGCTTTTATCCTCTGCCACTTAAACTGGACTAGATATAAAATTACCTTAGTAGGTCATCTCTCTAAAAAGAATCCCAACTTCTACAAATGATATTACACAAAATGACAAGCTAGTATAAACATTTCATAAGGGCTCCCAACTTGTTAGAGTTGGGCTAAGTATTCGACTGGTGTCGTCCCATGTAATACTCATGACAAATCTAAGGGAGAGTGGGGCAGGAGGGGAATTGTTGTCTTTTGTCTGGTACAGATGACTTAGCCAGAATCAGAGAGGTTAAGCAGTTTGCCTAACATCACACAGCTGGTAAGTGGTAAAGCTGTGATGTAAACCCTATGACTGCCTTGTGTGTTCTCCACTGCTACTTGCAGTTGGAATTAAAATAGAATCCACACTAGTTGAAGGACTGCTACATCTAATCCCAGCATTTAAAAAGAGCTGTATTGTATAAAGGTTAGAAGTACACTTGTTGGTTATACATCTGTTGGATGAACTACTGCAAGATATTCAACCTCTTCAAGCTCCAGTTTTCTCATCTGTTAAATGAAGATCATAATCACTACCTCACAGGTTTCTTGTGTAGATTAAGGGAGACAACATTTCCAAGGTATCTTCTATAAGTATCCCTTTCTACTTTATTCTGAGACCAGTGCCTTATGTCTTGGCACCTAGGCAAGATGCTGGTCCCATAATATGATAATTGTTCTTCAAAGCATGGATAATTATAAGTTATGTTTTATATATATATATAAATATATATAATTATATATAAATTTATATATTATAATATATATAATTATATATAAATTTATATATATTATAATATAAAAATATAATATATAATATATATAAAATATAATATATAATATATAATATATATAAATTATGTACATATAAATATATATAATTATATTTATATAGATATAAATATATATAATTATATATAGATATAAATATATATAATTATATATAAAAATATATCTATATAAATATATATAAATTATATATATAATTATAATATATATAATAAAAATTATATATATATATAAATATATATAAATTTATATTTTCCCTCATGGGAGATTTTCCATTTTAAAATTCAGAAGACCTTCTGAAAGATCTCAGGGCATCTTGTTAATAATCGTTCTCAGCTCTGTAATACAGTGTTTGACAAACTGGGTTCCATGAGAATTGTAACCACATTGTCTGAAAGAAAAAAGTTCCTTCTTAAAGGAAGTTTGAGAAATACTGAAGACTTGTTTTCCTTGTGATTTTCTTATTCATTATAAACTCTCATACACGTTAGCTCATTAAAGACGCTGATAAGTCCTGCAATACAGAAGCCTATATGTGTCTTTGACTGTGGAACACTTATATTCACATTTCTTTGAGCAAAATTTTATAGACACGTTTCAGTTTGGAAAATGCTGGCATAAAGGCTTTTATTTTATTTATTATTAATTAATTAACTCCTCATGACAACCCTGCCAGGAAAACAGGACAGGCATTGGCCTGGAATATACAGCCTACAGGGTCTCCATGAAGGTAAAGAATTAGTGGGCAGCATTTTAGCCATTTATTTAAGAAGCTAGGACTGGAGGAAAACTACCTAAAATTATTTTGTGTATTAGTTTTGAACATAACTCATTCATTTTTTAATTATTTAATTCCAGGAATTTTAGGCACTGGAGCAGTTTGCTGCTGACATTTGGGGCAGTGGAGCCTTCGGGTAAAAGGCAAATGTGGTTCTTTCTCCAAGATACAGCTCCAACCCTTTCATTTATTTCCATTTTTTGCTGCTACTACACTTAACCAAACCTCCCAGGCTTCCACAGCAGCCTCCCAATTCGTTTCCTGTTTCTCATCTAATTCCATTGAATACCGTTTCTCCACTCAATAATCAAATTACTCTCCACAGCACAGCACGGTACTCTCTTTCATATAACCTTCTAAAAGCTTCTCTTTTCTTAGAAAAAAAATGCCAAGTTTGTGCCACTGCCTACAAAACCCTTTCTCTCCGGTTCCTTTCTACTTCTCCAACTTTTTTCACATCTTTCTTTCCCTCTTCTACTACATTCAAGTTACATTTCCCTTCCTCGGACATATCAGACTGTTTTCTGCCTCAGGACCTTTGTACCTCCGTATCTACCTACGTGAAAGGCTCTCTTCTCACTAGCCATTTGTAGGGATGACTCCTTCTCATCCTGGACGTCTTTGCTCAAATATTATCTTTCCATTGGATACCTCCCTGTCCTCCCTGGCTAGAGTCTTCTCCTTAACCTTTTCTAGCTCATTGCACTGTCTCTTCCCTTGTTATCTTCTTGTTCATTCATTGGTGGGTGTGTCTGTGGTCTGTCTCCCCCATGGGAAAGACAAGCTCCACAAAAACAAGCACTTTTTTGACTCCACCATTTCATCCTTAGTAATTGGATAATGCATGGCACATAGTGGGCTCTTATTAAATATTTTAGGAAATAAATACATAAGGAATGAATGGATTGGTGAGTTGTTTCCCAGAGAGATTGCCTGCACCATATACAACTAGTCATGCATGTGACCTTTGAAACCATAACTAAGCAATGGCTATTTTTTTACCCTTATCAGTGACTCTATTATAATTCCTTTCAGGAGACCCCATGTTTTCCCACAATGTGGATAATGTGTAATACTCTTTTGCCATAATCTTCTCTGCACACACAGACATGCCCACGCCCACACACACAGAGAGAGCTGTGGCTCTAAGGTGCTGTCAGAGCTGTTTAAGCTGGCCAATTAGTTGACTTTTGTTCTTCCCCGAGGGAGGAAGAGCACCAGTTAATTACCTTCAAGTTTTACTCTTCCCGCAAACTTATTTTTATTTTTAGACTCCCCACTGCCATGCTGCAGCCCTTTGTCAATCTGCTGCTGTCCTTATTAGTACTGCTCCCGGGTAGATTAAGCAAAATTTTTAGCTGTTGTTGTGAGCTCTTAACATCCACAAATAATAAGTCCAGACCTTAACTATTGAACAGGCAGAGTCGGATGCTATGTGAGCCCTGCCGCAGAGGGGCTGGGCTGCATACAGCCTTCAGTATTCCAGGCTCATGCCTTAGAATCACTATAGCATCCTGGCTGGAGTTCAGCTTTTAGAGCTAAAGAGCCTTGCAGGGAATCCTGGCTCTGCCATTTAGCAGATGTAGAGTGGGGAACATCCCTTAGTTTCTATGTCTCAGCATTTTTACCTGTAAAATAGGAATGGTCATAGAACCTCCCTATTTTTTTTTTTTTACCTTTTTTTTTTTTATTATTATACTTTAAGTTCTGGGATACATGTGCAGAACATGCAGGTTTGCTGGATAGGTATACATCTGCTATGGTGGTTTGCTGTATCCATAAACCTGTCATCTACATTAGGTATTTCTCCTAATGCTATCTCTCCTGTAGCCCCCACCCCCACAACAGGCCCTGGTATGTGATGTTGCCCTCCCTGTGTCCATGTGTTCTCATTGTTCAACTCCCACTTATAAGTGAGAATATGCAGTGTTTGATTTTCTGTTCATGTGTTAGTCTGCTGAGAATGATGGTTTCCAGTTTCAACCATGTCCCTGCAAAGGGCATGAACTCATCCTTTTTTGTGGCTGCATAGTATTCCATGCTATATATGTGCCATATTTTCTTTATTCAGTCTATCATTGATGGGCATTTGGGTTGGTTCCAACTCTTTGCTACTGTGAATAGTGCTGCAATAAACATATATATGTATGTGTCTTTATAATAGAATGATTTATAATCCTTTGGCTGTATACCTAATAATGGGATTACTGGGTCAAATGGTATTTTTGGTTCTAGATCCTTGAGAAATCACAACTGTCTTCCACGATGTTTGAACTAATGTACACTCCCACCAACAGTGTAAATGCATTCTTATTTCTCCACACACTCTTCAGCATTTGTTGTTTCCTGACTTTTTAATGTTCACCATTTTTAATGTTCACCATCTTGTGTCCAACTGACATAAGATGGTATCTCAGTGTGGTTTGATTTGCGTTTCTCTAATGACCCGTGAGGATGAGCTTTTAGTCATATGTTTGTTGGCTACATAAATGCCTTCTTTTGAGAAGCGTCTGTTCATATTCTTTGCCCACTTTTTGATGGGATTGTTTGTTTGTTTGTTTGTTTGTAAATTTATTTAAGTTCCTTATAGATTCTGGATATTAATTCTTTGTCAGATGGATAGATTGCAAAAATTTTCTCCCATTCTGTAGTTGCCTGTTCACGCTGATGATAGTTTCTTTTGCTGTGCAGAAGCTCTTTCGTTTAATTAGTTCCCAGTGGTCAATTTTGGCTTCTGTTGCCATTGCTTTCAGTGTTTTAGTCTTGAAGTCTTGCCCATGCCTATGTCCTGAATAGTATTGCCTAGGTTTTCTTCTAGGGTTTTTATGGTTTTAGGTTTTATGTTTAAGTCTTTAATCCATCTAGAGTTAATTTCTGTACAAGGTGTAAGGAAGGCGTTTAGTTTCAGTTTTCTGCATATGGGTAGCCAGTTTTCTCAGCACCATGTATTAAATAGAGAATACTTTTCCCATTGCTTGTTTTTGTCATTTTCGTCAAAGATCAGATGGTTGTAGATGTGTGGAATTATTTCTGAGGCCTCTATTCTGTTCCATTAGTCCATATATCTGTTTTGATAGCAGTACTATGCTGTTTTGATTACTGTGGCCTTGTAGTATAGTTTGAAGTCAAGTAGCATGATGGCTCCAGCTTTGTTCTTTTTGCTTAGGATTGTCTTGGCTATATGGCCCTTTTTTAGTTCCATATGAAATGTAAAGTAGTTATTTCTATTTATGTGAAGAAAGTCAATAGTAGCTTGATGGGGAAAACATTGAATCTATAAATTACTTTAGGCAGTATGGCCATTTTCATAATATTGATTCTTCCTATCCAAGAGCATGGAATGTTTTCCCATTTGTTTGTGTCTTCTCTTATTTCCTTGAGTAGTGGTTTGTAGTTCTCCTTGAAAAGGTCCTTCATATCCCTTGTAAATTGTATTCCTAGATATTTTATTTTCTTTGTAGCAATTGTGAATGGCAGTTCACTCATGATGTGGCTCTCTGTTTGTCTATTATTGGTGTATAAGAATGCTTGTGATTTTTGCACATTGATTTTGTATCCTGAGACTTTGCTAAAGTTGCTTACCAGCTAAAGAAGATTTGGGGCCGAGTCAACTGGAGAACCTCCTTATTGTTGAAAGGCAGCATATGTAAAACAGTTAACCCAGTATATGGCATCCGCTAACTACTCAAAATATGACTTGGGAAACAGCAAACACAGACATTATTTGCATCATATATGCTTTAGCTTCTTATTTACAGAAGCTCCTTTCTCCCCATTTTAAAGTAAAACCCCAAAGGCAAACAATCAAGCTGCCCTCTTTAACAAAACTTACTCCATTTTAGGGAGCATGGCGGTCAATGGGGACCAAAGTGGCAGAGGGCACAGTCTTTGCCCTCAAAAACCTTAGAAACTTGCTAAGGGGACATAATATTCATATGAGAAAATGGTCGTTCAGTCAAGACACAATTAACTGGACAGAGAGTTAAAGAAAGAGGGACTCACAAAAGATGAAGCTATTTCTGAGTCAGGACTGGACTCTTGAAAAGGGTGCAAGTTGGACTGGACTTCTGAATACAGACAGGATTCAGTTGAAATAACAAGTGTGATGACAACTGGAAGGAAAACCAATGGTTGATTGATTGGAATCCTTGGCTAGAGAGGAAAGCCTTATAGAATGACCTGTGCAAAAGGGAAGAGTGAATATGCACAGTGGGTACAAGAGCGGAAGGGAGGTTAGCAATTTGACAGTGAACAGATTCAATGTTCTGAAGGTGAACAAGGACACAGTGAAAGGAAAGGAGGTTAAATCAGGAGACCAACATTCAAGTCACATTCAAATTCTTAATAGGATAAGTTTCTAAAAGGACTGGGGGTGTGTGTGTGTGTGTGTACATAATGTGTGTGTGTGTGTACATAATGTGTGTGTGTGTATATATATATGTACATATGGTTGTTTCTTTGCCAACTGTAATTATTTAAAGATCCATGTAGCTCCTTTGTTAGCCACTGGCATTTAGAGGGACAAATTCAGTTCTGGGTTCTTGTTTTCTTCAGGTTGAGGAACAATTGGTTCTCACTGTCAGTCAGTGTCAGTGGCCAGCTGGAATCTGTCCAGAATACATTTTCTTATAGTTAGAATATTTAAGTGGGTTTAGCTTTAAAAAAACTGAAATCCAGAAAGTTAGACTTTGCTCAGTGCTTCTTCTAAAATGTTCACTGTCTCGAGTAAACAAGTATCTATAGACTCCATGCTATTTGTCTGGAAAAGTTCTAGATGCTGGGGAGATATTAAAAGAAAATATAAGAGGTAGGGTCTCTAACCTCCAGGATGTAACTGTTGTTAGGAAGATAAGGACATGAATCAGCTTCCTTTTCTTTCTTATTCAAACAATGTGTAAGTTTCTGTTAAAGCTAGTTTTGGCTTCATTTAACAGAAACCCCAAATAATACCGGCTTAAGTAAGATAGAAGTTAATTTTTTCTTTTATTTAACACGATGCTTGAACTTGAAGCACTGTCTTTAGGTCTGTGAAATTTCTTAGTATGTTATTTCTATCTTCTGGGTTGCTTTGTGACTATGGCTTAGTGCTCATCTTTCAGCCGTTGTTGGCTGGGGAGGTGGTGTTCCATATAGGAAGAACAAGGCAAGGGGAGAAGCAGAAAGGTTTCATTTCACCCAAATAAGACCCTTTTAAAAAGCTTTGCTGAATGACTTATCAAACAGCTTTTGATTACATTCCACTGGCCACACATATCTGTAAGAGAGCCTGGAAAATGCAGTTTTTTAACTGGGCATATTGCCACCTGTTAGTAAAGAGGAAGGGAAAATCGATTTTGGGTAGTCGTTGAGCAATATCTGCCATAATACATCTCCAGGGTAGCTAGCTCTAGCCAAACAAAGCATATAATTTCGTCTTTGACATTGTCCCAGAACTCAGTGGTAGGGCACATGCTTTGCATGTCTGAGATCCTGCAATTGAATTTGGGAATTTCCTGACTTCCTGGCAGCATGGAAAAAGAAGCACAGACTCTAGAGTCTACGAGACCCAGGTTCAAGCCCCCAGGTTGGCTCTAGCACAGTAGAATTAACTCGGCAAGTTGCGTAACAACTCTAAGCCTCTATTTCCTTGCTTGTAAACCACCATCTCATAGATTTGCTTTAAGGAACAAGAGAAAATACCTAGCCTTGTGCTTGGAATACAATAGATGCTTAAAAAATATCAGTGGTATTTGTTGCATGCTCACAGTTGGAAGCTGATTCTTTAAGGATTAAACTATTTTGGCTTTCTGAATAGCACTTTATTTAAACAGCTGCTACTGAATGATAATAGCTGTTTTTTTTCATTTCTTTTAATTTATCAAGATTTTCCTTTTTCTTTTACATTGAAACAACTATAGATATGATGCCAGATGTATGTTTCATACATATTTGAGTGGAGGTGTATCTCATGCTCATATAAATGTATTTCTTTTCATTAAAACCCGGGAAATTTTGCTGAAGTCTAATAAATAAGCCTAAACTTATTTACATATTCTTAAATAGTTCTCAGCCAGCAGAGAAAAACAGATTAGATTTCAGAAAGATTGACTTGTACATACTCTTCTGATTTTGATTGATAGCTTGTTTCAAGAATGAGGGCAGATACAACTAAGGCAACACAGGACAGACCTATATTTCCTTCATACTAGCAGAGGTCAGGAGTCAGAATTCTATAAGTTTAGCCCACTATAAGTAAGCCCAAAACATAGAAATGCTATATAGGAGGGGTGTAAGTTGGACTGGACTTCTGAATACAGACAGGATTCAGAAGGGGAACAGGCTTTCCACAAAGCATTGCCATTAGGATTCTGTTAAATATGGCACCGTACACGTGCATTTGAAATAAACATTGACTTAAAGGCAAATAGGCTGCAGCTCTTCTGTAAAGTAAAGGTACATCCACAAAAGAACAGAGCCTTTTCTGGAGACCAGCAGAAACGTGGTTGTATTTAAATTAGTGGGGACAGAAATTATGATCTCTCCAGGGCTGCTGCAGCCTTTCTGCTGACAAGTTTTATACCACTTTTCTGTAGTGACTCTTCTTTACCTGGAACAGCTTCTCCATGGCAACTCCTTCACAGGGTGCATTCATTGCTTCTCTCTTTTTAAAATGAACACATTGGGAAGGAAGTGGAATATATGTATGTTTGAGCTCCTAAATGGAAAAAGGGAGGGAGTAACAGATACCAGGGAAAGCACAGAGGTTTTTCTTTTTTTTCCTTTTTCTTAATTTGCCACCTACTTCCATGGATACGGGTCAAAAATAAATGATTAAAATTCACTTTGTGCATTGGATTCTCTCTTCCATCATTATGCATCTTGGAGAGACATGATTTGGATCAATTAATCTAAGTTTTAGCCCAGTGGTTTGCTGAAATTTCAAAGAATACTTCAGTGTTCTTTTTACCTATTCATTAAGGACTGCCATCAGCCACTCAGACCCAGAGGATTTGGCTGAGGGAAAAATCTCAGAATAGTTTTTCAAGAATATAAGTTCTTAAAAGAGAAGACTGAGAGCACCAGAATGATTTTTCTATTATGTCTGGGGAACATTGTTTTCCAAACTCTGTTCTCAAGGTCTAGAAATAAGAGTATTTTATGGGGAAAATCTCTCTTCTGTTCTCATGGAATAAGTTAAGAGTCTCCTCTAAATAAAAAAACAAAGCAAAACTTCAAAGAAACTCAAGTATTTAGTCACTTAAAATATTTCATAAAGATGTCCTGCTTTTGTTTTTTCTTTTTCCATTCTCAAATGTTTAATTTTTTGTTCTTTCAATTTTATAATTAAATGAAAGGGCAAGCCTTGACAAGTGTTGACCTTCCTTCATTTCTTAGTTTTCTTAAATAATCTATCCCATCAGATTATATACAGAAGATGAGAGTTTGATTTTAAGCCAAGAAAGTATGTTCTAAATTACAGCATACCTGTGAGTCACAGCCTCAGTAAGAAGTGGGATCATGTATACTGTATGACAGAAAGTTCTAGAAACTTGATAGATTCCTGGAGTACAGAAAAAGCAAATGAAACTAAGACTAGTAAATTTATAGATGCAGAGGTTTTCCCACTTTGAAATCTTGCCTCCAGGTTTGAGTGAAGTAGAGATAGATAAAGGGAAATGTACCTATCATAAAAGTCGTTGCCTTCGTCTGGACATCCTTTGGATTTGTGGTTGTGTTGGTCGGCTGTGGTCAGAAAGTGAAGCATAAACAGTGAGTCACAAGAGGCCTGTAAGGAAAGGTCCAAATAGTTTATCTTTACATCTGGCTAGCACTTAAACTTGATCTTTTCCCATAAAAACTGTTGAGAGAAAAATAGCAATGTTATGCTAGTAGCCCTAAAGGACTAAAGATATCCAAATCAAGCCTTGCTACTCCACAGTTACCTTTATGAAAAGTATTTTCTGATAGCCAAATATCCCAATTCTTTGTTAACACACATGAGTAATCTTAGCTACTATTTAAAATGAAAAAAAAAAAAAAAGTGAATTCAATGAGTAGATGTTTACCTCCCAAAAACTAGGGCAAACAATTTGAATATACCTAATGTAATACATTTGTATATACCTAAGGTAGAGAGCAGTCCATTAGGTCTCTTCCTACCCAACAATCATCAAGAGTTACATAGTAGAGACATTTGCTGCTCAGTGAATTTCCATATTTCCCCCATATTCTTCAACTTTTCTGTAGTTGAGCAGAACCATGTGACAAGGAGTAGCCAAGAGTAGAATTGATGTGCTATTTGTAGGCTGAAGCATTTACAAGCCAGTGCAAGATCCCTTCAGATTTTAGGTGCCTCACCACAAGAAACATGCTGACATGGTAAAGCCGCAAGGTAAAAGTCACCAGGGGCACTGCACTGAATACAGAGCTCTAGGAAAGTTACATATTGTGCATTGGGTTTTGTGGCTTATGTTTAGTCTAAGATTCTGGGATTGTCTTTTTACCACAGAATAGCTTCTTCTATCCTGACTAATAAACATGAAATGTTTGTTATGAAGGTTGATTTCATTAGCCATTTTTGTTTAATTCATTTTAAAAAAAGGTCGGGGACCAATTGTTAAAACTGTGAGCTTTGGAATTGAGCAGAGATGGATTGGAATCCTAACTCCAACACTTATAAGCCGATGGAACATGAGACAAGTTATTTACTATCTTGGTCTCTGTTTCCTCATGTGTAAGTTGGAAACTCCATATACATGAGCAGTTTATACAAAATAACATGTATAAAGCACTTAGCACAGAACACCATGTATGAATTTAGTAATACTGGAAGTTGCCTTTATTGTTTTCTAATATTGATAGATGGTTTTTATAACAGTGAAGTTGCCTTTCCTAAAGAACTAAATCATTACAAGTCTTTTCAGGGTAGAGTTAGGATATGTTTGACAATGCTGGAAGTTGCCAGGACTAGTGACATTGGGGCTCTATGGGCCTCTGTCAAAGGGAGAAACTAAGAATGAACCAGCATATTGACAATTGCTCTGCTTTGTTAATTACTGCCCTTGAGTGTGGCCATGTTGAACAGCAGATTGTTTTTGTCCTATGTTTTAGATTTGCACTGATGTGCCTTTAGAATTCTGGAAACCACCAACATGTTTTAATTAAGAAAATTCCATTAGGAAATGAATTTCTACTGCATTGCTATATCCACCATTATATACATAATATTTATTTATGTTAGCACTTGCAAACATTGACATACCAAACATCAGGTCAATTAACTTTAGAAAGTAATTGTGTATTTAAATAGCAGTAAAAGGAGAAATATACACCATTGGAAGTTAGAGTTGGGAATAGGTTCTGTAGAGTGAACACTGTTTCTATAATATGTGGAAATGAATAATTCCCCACCTAACACCAACGTAATAATGTACTGTAAGCATTGCTTTTCTCTGTACAATTTGCCAAGAAATCAGTGGAAAACAAGTAACATTATGGGGAAATATTGATTCACTTTGGGCACACTGAGTCTTGTTATAATAAAGACAGAGTCTGTGGCCATTTATTTCCTTGTTCTCTTCTTTAAAAAAAAAGTAAATACATGGAATTGCTAATTATAATTGGGACACTTAGATTGCTTCCTTTTATAGAATGAACAAGGATATTTCTTGGGCCTCAGCAATTTTTTCATGACTTGGATATCCTAAGGGTATAAAAATGTTGAGATCATGTAATTATACCAGCTTTGGTTTTTGCATTTTGATTAAGCCTGGAGTTTGGTATAGGAATTCCAAGCATCAATAACAAGCCTCCTCTTACTTATCTGAACTCATCTCCTGCTCTATTTCAACCCATGTCGATGTGAGAAACTGAGAATATAGTGGTTCAGAATATAAGTTCTTTATAAGTTATATGGCTGACTAGCTATATGTGATATTGGGCAATGTCAAAGAACCTGTTTTCTTATCTGCAAAATGGAGATAATAATGGTACCCTATGGAGTGGTTGTCAAGACTAAATGAAATACTGGATGTGAAGTTCTAAATATGTCCATAAATAGTATATGTCACCCAAGTTGGGTTTCCTGTGGTTCATGGTTCTCAGTTTCACTCTTGCATCTCAAACTGCAGTGAAGATACATAGTGGATGAGTTGAGGTGGCCTCATGTTTTAGCCTGTCACATCAACTATTCACAGCCTACGTGGGAAGGTAATTTGTGACAATAGTGCTTGACATTGGTTATCAATGTTAATTCAAAAACTACAGCTGGTTGGGGGGCAATGCCTTTCTTCACTTATTGCATATAAAGTTAATCTGCTCCTAAAACTCCGAAGGAAGAAGCTTACGCATTTTTCAGAGGCAGCTGAATGTGACGCTCTCTTATTAGAATATGAAAACAAGCCTCCTCTTCTGGAAAGATTAAACTACCGCATTTTCCAATGAGAATCATACGTTTTCTTCCTCAGTTACCTTGAATGATATCCACTGTATTTGGACTATATGTTCCTTAAAAGAGGAAGTGCATGTATTACCAACTCTTCCCCCACTGCAAACATTTTTTGAGGAGAGTGCCTACTCTGTATGAATCCTGTGCTGAACGCTTTCCTGCCACTTACTTGAGTTGCAACATTGGTCAAATTTCTAAACTTCTTGTGCCACCATCTGTAAAATGGAGATAATGATGGTAGCTACCTCATGGAGTTGGGTATGAGAATTCAGTGCATTAAAGCACATAAAGCACTAAGACTAGGACACATTGGAAGTGCTCAGTGGCAGTCGTCAGAATTAACTTTGTCTCTAATTTATAGAAGAGCAAATGGTCTCAGGGCAGTTGAATAATTTGATCAGGGCTTTACAGCCCACTATGCCTACCTTCAAAATCTTGGCATTTAGCCCCTTTACTGCCCTGCTGTTTCCTATCATTCACTCTATACAACTAAGAATCCCAGGGGTTCTGTTGTCTTTAAAACCACGTATAATTAGTTAATGTGACCCCAATGAGCTTAAAAAGAAACATACCAAACCTGTATTAGAGAAAGACATGGCAGAAATGTCCTAGGATGAATACAAAAGTCTGCTTGCCTATGAGGTTATCAGTCTGAATTTATAACTAGAATATTGTACCTAAGCTAGTCTCCCCTTCCGGCATTGACAGCCTCAGCTCTTTGGAGTCTAAGAATAACTAAAGGGGTGCCACGGGTCAATAGTGGGCAGCAGCTTGTGAGAATCTACTTTTCTCATATAGCCAAACTGCTGCACAAGCAATAGGCAACATTTACATGACACCTATGTCTATGGTGAGCACGTCTTTAATGAGATGTAAATACCTTACAAGAAACTCCTTTTAGCCCAGCTGTACATAATATACTCACAATTCCAGACCATGTTCAACTTAATTCCGTAATCATCCTTATCATATGTACAGGAGAGAAAGAGGTAGGTAAGCCCTTTATTAAGAGAGAGAACTCAGGTGATCGGCAAGTGCAGCGGATGCTTGTTTTTGCCTAAATGGCTTCTGTCTCTCCTTTTTTTTTTTTTTTTGATAACTCCTCTGCCCTCGAAATCTATCTGGTTCAGGTGGGATGCCCACTGCCCAACTAGACACGTGACCTAGGCCTGAATGAATCAGACTAAATCCTAATGCTTATACCAGAGTTACTGGGAAAGATAAGTTTTGGTCTATTGGCCTTGACAATGAAAGGATATAAGCTTGAAGCTCCTCAGGGCCACTACTTCAGGGAGCCTTGCTGACAGTGAAGTCAGCGCAAAAGAAAGCAAGGCCACACACTGAAAGAGAGTCCTGATCCTTTCTTTTGAACAATTGGATACTACCTAGCTTGAAGCTTTCCACTGTGCTTCTCATCTCTGATGAGGGTTGACAGACGTCTTCCTTTTTATTCCTTAAGGCAGTTTTGGTTGACTTCAGTCATCTGTCACT
The DNA here is from genome assembly GCF_030222135.1 of Aotus nancymaae. Lineage (NCBI taxonomy): Eukaryota > Metazoa > Chordata > Mammalia > Primates > Aotidae > Aotus > Aotus nancymaae. Next base: position 2,212,071 of record NW_026988460.1, read on the forward strand.
GAAAAGAACTGGTTCAGCAAATTTTATCCCCATTCTAAGATGTTCTCCCTCTCAGGTCACTTTTAGCTTCTTGTGAGTGCTTGGCATGTTGTGAGTCTCCATCAGTAATCTCTGAAGAATCTGAAGTTTCCAAGCTCCTGGAATTTTGGGTTCTGCCCTTTTACCTCTAGGTTAGCAGTTACCTAGATCCCACATGGCATACTGGGGAAAGATAAAAAAGAATAGAGGTCATCTCCAGGATAGTTATGTTTCATGCATGAAGAAATGCTAATAATTAATGAAAAAATTGCTTTGTATCTCATTCAAGCTTCTCTAAATATCCAAAGGAAAATGTTAATATTAATCTCTATTGCATATAGGAAAAGTGAAACTTGGAGAAATTAAATAAGGTGCCCAAGATCACACAGTTAGTAGCTGGTATAACTAGGATTCAAACCCATGTAGTCTTATTTGCATGTGATGAAAAGGAAAGCTGGGAACCTGCAACCTTCTTCATTTAAGGACACCTTTAATCCAGACCCCCTGTGCTTTAGCATGGAGCCAGGAGCCCTTCCCTCAATTCTGTTTCCATGGTGCACTGTGCATGTGCAGTCCTTGAACGTTCTTGCATTTGCTGGGTGTGGGAAGCCTTTCTCCAGATCTCAGCTTCAGATGCTGCCCACCCAACCATCTGTGGCAACAGATTTGTGTGTTATCAATTAAAGTCTAAAGGAAGTTGGCAAAACCTCCTACTCTAACAGGGTGGGCTAAAGAAGTTCCTGTTAAAACAGAAATGGGTTGTGTCTATGATAGTGGTAGTTGGTAGCTTTCCAAAAGCACTTTAAATACACCCCATGCCATGAATTGCTCAGCTCTGATTCTCTTTAAGACATTCCTCTCAGAGGCAGCTCATTTCTATGGAGTGGACTGGTGCATAATTAAACAGGGTTACCCTTCTGGAAAGCAAAGCAACATCCACAATTTGGATAATCTGCTCCTGTGATTTTCACTTTGCGACTCACTTGGGTAATCATTATTATTTTTTTTTTTAGTGTACAAAATCTTATATATATATATATATATATAAAGATATATATATAACATGTTGTGCCCCATTTATAGTCACAAAGACTTCTTGGTTTCAACTGCTCTGGAAGACTCCTTAAGATGTCTCACCTAGGGAACCCCAAAATATCAAGTATACAAAATGGTCTTTAAGACAGAAAATCTCAAGTACATATTCCTTATTTAGTGAAAATCCATCTTGCTATTTTTAAATAACTAGATGACTTAATGTTTTATATAGAAAATTATAAAACATATTTTAAATACCTACTATGTGCTATTCCCTGTGGTAGGTCCTGGGAGAATAGAGATTAAGCATATATAGTTTCTATCCTCATGGAACTTACTCTCTTATGTCAGTCTTGCCACATATACACGCACAAATGGGTACTATGTTGGCTTATAAAGAAATATGATTCTGAATTATAAGAAATTTAGTCCCGTTATAGGGTAGGCCCTTGTATTCTTAAATACACTCTGACAGCAACACTCTAACACTGTAACAGCAATATACAAAGCATAATGGTCTTCCTTTCTCTCTTAGGTAAAATTTATCAACTTCAGTATATTTACTTTGGGGCCAGATAATTCCTTGTTGTGGGGACTGTCCTGTCCATTGTAGGATTCTTAACATCATGTGTGGCCTCAACCTACCAGATACCACTAGTAACCTTCCCTCCCCAGTTATGACCACCAAAAAGTCTTCAGACATGGCAAAGTGTTTCTTTAGGTGAGGAACAGGGTGGGTGAAGTCACTCCTGCTTGAGAGCCACTGAGCCAAACCAAGACTAACAGTTGTTTCACAGATTCTCTAAAATAGAATGAATTTTGTTCTAAATTAATAGGGAAAGATGAATCATTCCTTCTGACAGAGGAATGCACTAAATGACCTCCTAAGATCCCTGCCAATCCTAGAATTCCAGGGTACTTTTTACCCATAACCTGGTTTGGTTCATCTCTGCCCTGTCACCGTGGGCTCTCATGACTGCTGGACAGGCAGCTGCATTTCCAACATGCCCTTTATGTCAGCAAAAAACCTGGAGTCTTTTTTTTTTTTTTTTAAGTTCTTTTTGTTTTTGAAAAAACTTGGCAGAAACATTTTTTTTGAAAGAGGGGAGAATAAAAACCAAAAACAAATTTAAGGGCTGTAGGAAAATAACTTTTTGTGCTCTTAGGTACCAGAACCGACCATTTGTTAGTATCGAGCGTCTGCTAAAGTGTGAAAAATTCTTGGAAGACATTTTCTAAATTTTGTTATTGTTTTATCCATTTATTTCTATGAGCTTTTTCCTTTGCTGCGTGTTGACTGTCCATGTCGGGCTGGCCAACTGAGGTATGCACCATCTTTTATTTTAAAGAACTTATATTTTTCTGATGGTTGGGAAGGTGGCTGTACTAAAGTATAAGAAGCCCAGCATCTGAATGTTTTAAGACCTGGTTTTTAATCTTATGACTATCACTTCCTGACTTTGAGATCTCAGGAAAAATTCTTAAATTTCTGTGCTTTACTTTGTCCTTAAAAATATGGTTGGTAAAACTCTCCAATGAACTGCTGTGAGGATAAAACAAGATGGTAGCTATTTGTAGATTTCAAAATTGCTATGAAAATTGTTAATATGATTGGACATTGTAATCATGTAGCAAAGTTTTGTTTCTTCATTGGCTACTTATGTAGGGTTTATTTAAAATTAGGCAAAACTAAGGATATATTTTCTAAGAACATATTCTGGCTGTACTTTCTATATCAATCTCTCTTCAAATATCCCGGAACTCTTCTCTAATTTCCCACTTCAATGGTCCATCTTACAATTTTTTTTAACCTAGTTTTTCTGTGGTAAGAGTGCAGTTTCCATAGTTTAAGATCAAATCCCAACTCCTGCTACATTTAACTCCATGCTCTTTGACTTTTAACTTGAGCACAATGTCTTCTACAAACCCATAAGGACCTCCATTTTCTCATCAAAATATTGGGGATAATAACAAATCATACCTCAGAGAGTTGTAACTCTCTAAGATAACATAAAATAATGACTGTAAAGTGGCGTCAAGATGCCCAGACCCTATGAAGTACACAAAAAGTATTAACTTGTTCTGACAAACTTGAATCCATTAAAGCTCCTGGACAAAATTGATATAAAAAGGCTGCATCTTTCAAAAGGTTCAGCCTCCATTTTGAAACAATTTCTTTGGTTTACACAACCTGGGGGACATGGTCCACTTTATGTTCTCTATCACTGCCCTCCCGACCCCTCGAGCTTGTGCAATCACGACCCTGGCTTTTACTACTTTTTCCGTAGAATGTTAAAAATTTTCTATCCAAGGAACCTCTGTTGATACATTAGTAAATGTTTCCTCAAAGTCAGAATGATGGAATCTTGGAAGAGCTTGAGAAAAACTGGTGCATTAAAGCACTGCTTCTTAAACTTTAACGTGCCCTGGGAATCTTGTCAAAATGCAGATTCTGGTTGAGTGGATCTAAGATGGGACCCTGAGATTCTGCCATTTCTAACAAGCTCGCAGGGGTTCTGATGAGGCTGGTGTAGGGACCGCACTTTGTGTAGCAAGGTGTAGATGAGGAAGTTTGTCTTTATCTCATCTGTCTTTAGATGCAGTCTTTCTCTTTAGGAGGTGCCTTTGACTCTTGGTACAGCTCAGGTCCCACCAAAAAATTCCTCCTGCTCTCTTAGCATTCAGAGGCTAGTGTGGAACAAGAATCTCAGGAGATGTTCAATACCCAAAGGACTGTGAAGTAAAATAAGTTTGCCAAACACCATAAACCATGGTTCCCCATCTTGGGGACTCACATGATGCACAAATGTAATAAAGGCTCTGAGAAGTCCAGCTATTAAAAAAAAAAAAAGTTTTTCTTATGGTTTAATCTAGAATTCCCCTTAAATAATCTACAAATGTCCTTAGACTAGATCAGAATCTCGTGGGTAGAACCCAGAGTTCAGTAGCTTTAATTCTCCCTGGGAGATCCCAATTTATAACTGAGGTTGCAGTCCCCAGGGTAAGCATAGGAAATTCTAACAGAACACACTTGGGAAAAATCCTGCAGGTGAACCGAAATAGCTCATCTAATAACACATTGTTTATTAGATGCTAAAGGTGATAATTTCTGAAGTGGCAAGCCTCCATTTGTATGACAGATTTCTTATTTGAAAAAGACTTAACAGGCTTAAATCAGGTTGTTTGAGACAATGGAGCTGATGGATTTAGCAGAAAGAGAGAACAAGGACCTTTAAGCATGCCTTGTATTTATGTGTGTCTACACACACACACACACACACACACACACACACACACAGAGCATGTATGATGATGTGCTGACATCTTAAAAAAAAAACAAAAATCAAAACAAAACAAAAAAACCTTTATACTCAGAAGGCAATATTTCTCTGCTTTAACCACTCCAGGGCCAGACACCAGGCAACTAGGGACCACTCCTATAGTTTAGAGCCTGCCAAAATTTATCCAAAATAGTTGATCTTAAACAGTTCACTTGGCCCTGCCTTTCCCAAGAAAACTCCAAAAAGGGCTGCAAAAAAGCCACTTCCTAACTTTCTGCTCCCGCCTTCTGCCTCTTATCCACCTTAGTGTCCCTCCACTGTGGCCCCATGTGCCGTGCCATGCCTTCAATCTCTAGGGCCTGTTAATATGATAAGTTTGCTTTCTTGAGCCCCTCCTGTCTCCTTCTGTGGCCCCACGTGACTGACCATCACATAAAAGAATATGAAACACTCCTCAAAACTGCCCATGGAATTGAAGGCATGAGTCTAGCTGTGTCTACTATAGGCTCCAACCAGAGACAATTTTCTTGAAACACTTCAAAGATTTGAAAGCAAAACATTTTTTTTTATAGCTCTATTGAACATGAATTCCATCCCTGGCTCTTTCATCTGCTTAATGATAGGCTTTGAGCAAAGACATTGAACCTCTCTAGATGTCCTGAACCTTGTGTATAAAACAGGGCTCACATCTGCCCTGCCTACCTTTTAAACTTACTGTGAGCATTAAATGTGACAAAGAAAACACACTTGGTAAAATGATGTGCCAAACACGTATAAAACATTACAAAGTATCTTTACCATTGTGAGAGAAAAAATGTTGCCTCAATTTCTGAGAAATAAGTCAATTGTTTGGTGCCTTTGATTATATGCTACAGAAATTTGAGAAAAAGCAGGACTCTGCTTCTGCCAATGTTCTTGTCTTTGACCTCTGCTCAGCATCTCAGTGCTAATTGGTTCTATGTGGAAGAGGCAGGAGAAATTTTGTTACCTGGTTTGTCTAATTAATAGCCACAGATCAATTTACTTGTCATTTGTTTCTCTCATAATTTGTTGTTTTTTGACTAATGGGTCATGTCTGAAGATGACTACATATTGTGCTGCAAATTTATCCTACCACTGGTAAAAATACAACCTTTTGAACCATTTGATGTAGCATAGCAGTCTGTATTTTGCGAGAAGCCTGATGCACTTAACCTCTTTCTCTCATATCATTTTGCATGAATGTATTCTGCCTGCAGAGTCCCTTATAAATGGACAATAAACTTTGATATATGTTCAGATCAGTTTGGCTCAGAAATTTTAACTTTACTATGAATTTGCATTGTCTTGCCTTCCAAAATTTCAGTGATGGGAATTGAAATAGTTAACACCAGATCCTTGATCTCATCTTTGCAATGATAGGTACTTGGGAAAGTGGGTTCTGCAGAATATCATAGAGATTTCAGAAAAAGCATTTGGCCAGTGTCTCTGTAGCTTCTCAATGCTGTCTCTGTCATGTTCCCTGCTGTGTTCAGCCTTCCTCCCGACTACGGCAGCTTTCCAAAGCAGCCTCCTGATTCATGCTCATCGAGCAGCAGAGAAGTCCAGGTGCAGCTCTGCTCAGCCTTCTTTGTGGCGGTAGAACTAGGAGTTCTCCCTCCAAGGCACAGGGCATCCCTTTATACAAGGGATTTTCATCAAGATTAAATTTATTCAAGTCCAAGATGCTTTGTAAAAATCCAGTCCCCAGTAATATCTGCATCATTCTGAAATGGGATATAGAATATGAAAATGATTTTTTTTCAAATAAGTGATAAGCCCAAATCTTGGAATGTGAATATAGAAGAAGTCTTAAATAATTAGCAATATTATTTTATTCTGTCTGAGATACAAATTGCTGCTATTATTGTCTACTACTGACTGTAATATTGAGTGCGCTCAGCTCTTTGCACCCATTACCTCATCCCATCACCTCATCCCATCCTCCTGATGATCATACGTGGTAAGCAACATTTTTACCCTCAACTTATGGTTAAGAAAACTGAAGCTTGGAGATATTAATAGTTAAATTTTCACTAAGTGCTTACTTGGTGCGAGTCATTACACTAGTCACTTTACATGGATGAAGTCAATTAATTTTAATTAACTAAATTAAATGTAAAATTCCTGTGAGTTAGTCACTAAGATGATCCCACTTGACAGATAAAGAAAATGAAATTAAGACATAAGATCTGTCTTAGTTTGTTTTGTGTTGCTATAAAGGAATACCTGAGACTGGATAATTTATAAAGAAAAAAAGCTTATTTGACTCACAGTTTTGCAGGCTGTACAAGAGGCATAGCACCAACATCTGCTTCCAATGAGGGTCTCAAGGAGCTTCCACTCATGGCTAAAGACGAAGGGGATCCAGTGTATGGAGACTGAGACCACACGTCAAGAGAGGAAGCAAAGGAGGGAGGAGTGTCAGGCTGTAGTTTACAGTCAGCTGTTGTGGGAATGAATAGAGCAAGAGCTCATTCATTATATCAAGGATGGTACCAAGCCCTCCAGGAGGGATTTATCCCCATGATCCAGACACCTCTGATTAGACCTCACCCCCAGCTTTGGGATGAAATTTCAACATGAGATTTGGGAGAACAAACTTCCAGGCTACAGCAGAATCTTAAGAAACTGACTTTGGGGTTCTATATTTCGGAAGCAATGTCAAAAGAAGACCTAGCATGTGTGTTTCTAATGCTTGTGTGTAAACTCTTTCTTCTGTTGACAAGGAACTAAAAGTTAGAGGCTTGGGAGATGGAGCTGGGGGATGAGTTGTCTGCAATACTTTCTTCCTTTATCTTAAGATCCACGTCCACCTGAAAACTGTATTTATTTCATTTGAGATACTGCATAGGTAATGAAGCAAGGTCTCTTGTGCTGAGAGGCAAATACTGTAATCATCTGCATGACTTGATTCTTTATTTCAGTAATATGAAAATTGTCAATTATGGATGAATTATGGATGCTACAGATACCTGTAATTTGCTGCTGCAGTTTTGTAAACACACGCAGCTGCCTTTAATTTTGTTTTACCAGTCATGTAATTCATTAACACACACCTGCAGTTTGCTAAGATACAAAGATGAATGAAGCTGGTTTGCAATTCCCACTCTTTATGTTTCCTACACCTCTCTGTCTAATCACCACACTCAGAGGTTGAGTAATTGGTTAAAAATAAATGCATCTCAAGGAGGAGCCTGGTGATTATCCTTGAAGAACATACTCAAATTCCCACCTCAGCTATTGACTTAAATCATTGCTTTATCAGCCAAAGCCCAGGGCAGTTTGGAAAAGAGGAAATTTGTAGAATTGATTTTTTTTGTTTTGTATTTTGCAACTTTTATGGCCACAAAGGCAAATCATTAAAAAATGGGTTTCGAGGCAGCTGTTGGAGGCTTCTTAACGTGACAGCCATGACTGGCGCTGGTGCGTTCTTGCTGCTTTACCAAGAGGAATATCAACCAAGGACTCATCTGAGAAATGAGGTGTTATCAGACAGTACTGGCAGGACGCACTTGTTTTAACCCTTCATTTACTTTTTTCTTTCTGTCCCACCTATTGAAATTCATGAGTTAGTTTGTTTCTGGTTGCTTCCTCTCCTCATTGTCATGTCTGTAAAAATATAAAAAAGGCTTTTTCTTCAGAAAAAAAAATCCTCATTTTTGTTGGTTTTTAAAAAACAAGATCTTCAATAAAAGCATAAGAAATAATAATAATGGCTACTTCTGTTGAGCAGTAGCCATATGTCCAGCACTTTATTAAGAGACTTGCATCAGTCACTTTGTTGAATCCTCAACACAACCTAAGAAGATTGGCTTTATTTTCCTCAATGTATACACTAGAAACCAAACTCTAAAGAAACTAAGTAACTTGCTGACATGGGGCCTCTGTGACTTAAACTCAGGACAGCCATCCTTCAAGAGCTGTAATCCATATAACAATGCCACATAGACTTACACCTCAGACAGCTATCCTCTTTATTCCCTCTACCCTGTTCACCATTAACATTCTCCTTTGTATAGCCATAACTGTTACACTAGCTGCAACATATTTTGTAATGCTAAGGCCAGTTCCATTGCCTTACTCGCTATGTATTTAGGCTATTGTTATTTAATGTACATAAATGTTCAGTGTGAAAGCTAAAATTATATTGACAAACTTAATGTCCTAAGTGGCTTTAGGTAAGATTATAAAGTAAGGAAGCAGCTTTTCTTGGTATTTTCCTCTCCTTTGTATACCAGAACATATATCAGGCTGAATATCTTAGTTTGCTTTGTGTTGCTATAAAAGTATGCACCGGACTTAGTAATTCATAAAGAAAAATTTATTTCTTATGGTTCTGGAGGCTGGGAAGTGCAATATCAAGGTTCTAGGCAAGGGAGGGCCTTTGTGCTGAGTCATAGTGTGGTGGAAGGTGGAAGGGCAAGAGAGCATGAGAACTGAGAAAAGGGAACCAAACTCACGATTTTTATCAGGAACTCACTCCAGCAATAACTAACCCACACCAAAGATAGTTTAACCCCCTTCTGTGATAATGGCATCAATTCATTTATAAGGGCAGATCCCTTGTGACGTAATCACCATAATCAACACTGTTGAACTGGGCATTAAGTTTCCATCACATGAACTTTGGGGAACACATTCAAACTATGGCACTGAGGAATACAGCCTGCTTCCCCTGTTCTACACAAAAACTTATACATTCTATGTCTCATTGCTACAAAATCTTATATGCTACTAGATTCTAATTAGCAATGATTAGTTTATTTGAGAAGCTCATTCATGTAAATGAGTTACCAATAGACACCGTTTATTGGAGTTTTACTGTATGATATGCATTGTGCTAAATTCTCTGTGACCATTATCCGGCAAAGCCCTCTATGACAGCATTATCTTCATTTATAAATTAGGGCATTGAGGGACACAAAGATTAAAACATTTGTCCAGAGAATAATTTCGTAGGCCATGGAAGCAGAATTTGAAATTCATTTCTATATGACTCAGACCCCTGAGTTCCGATCTTTTTGCCACAGCACTGTTTCTGAAAGTGTGTCTACCCGCATCAGAATCATGTAGGCTGTGTGTGAGAATGGTGGTTTGTGGAATGCTCAAAAGACCTGTTAAATCAGATTCTTTGGGTGCAGAGCTCAGGAATCGGCATTTTTTTTTGCAGTTTTCCCAAACCTCCAAGACATCCATATAATTTTTACTCATGTAAAAAGTTTATGACTTTTTGACACTTTCCATAAGAAGTAAACACAATGATAGTGTTGTAAAACCTTGGTGCACGTCAGTGAGCAAGACAATTTTGAGTGTCAAAAGTAAAAGATGACTGAATATTACCACAGAGATCTGACCCTAATGCTATCAGTTAAATTCAGTTCCATGATATGAAGACTTGATGTTTCTAGAGAAACCCAAATCAAAGTGGTTGAAGCTCAAAAGGTCATTAATAGCTTATTTAAAATATAGTTAGATCTAGATGCTCAACCATAATTACTACGGATACCTTTCTCTTCTCTCCATGTTTTAGCTCACCTCTCCTCTGTGTGGTTGCTCTTTATTCTTAAGTAGCCACTTCCACAGTGGTGATGAGGTGGCTCCACCTCATCAAATTCTGCCAGGTTTGAATTCTCAATGGAAAGAGTTCATCTTTCATTATAATTCCTGGAAGAGTCCTAGGATTTTGGGCCCAGGTAACTACCACTCCAAACCAAGCAGAGATCAGCAGGGTGGCATGCCCTGGACAAACTTGAATATTTTCCAAAGTCCTGAAACTAGAGGGAGGAAGGAATGGAGAGTGGGATAAGCTGTTTATAAGCCACATTAACTGAGAGTAAGGGAGGCTTGGTTCCCAAAGGGAAGTCGAATCTTAATAGTACAAGGAGAGGGAATGGATGTTGGGCAGACAAATCAACGAATGCCCTTCTCACCCATGAATGGATGAAATGAGTTAGTTACTCTTTTGGCTTATAGTCAAGCTGTCATTTTCCCCTAGGTGACTATATGTAGCATAATTTTCTCAGCAAATATTTTTAAATGATACTAAATCTAACATGATCCAGTGCTTGACCAGGTGTGTCTATATATAGATCCAATAGCAAACTATTCACACCAGACCCAATTAGTGGAGTTAATAGAATTTATTTACAAGATGCTTCAAATCACTGAAAATAAAGTGTTTATCACAGGTCACAGGACACTTTCAAGTATCAGTTAAAAAGTGCTGCAGTTCAGAGAGAGCTGGGATGTCATGATTAGAAGCTGAGAAGATGGTAGGATGAGAGAGTGGAAAGAATAGGAATTTTATTGGGAAAGCTGAAAGATGTGGATAGAAATTAGGATGCTTCTGAGCTGTCATTTGCAAAGCTCTGCTATGGCTTTGGAATTGAGCTCTCAAAGACTCGTTTATTTTATTTATTCATGTTTCGCTTATTGTAAACTGCCAGGAATTAGCATCGCTTGTATTTGCAGAGGGCACTTCATGGGTTGCTTAAGATTCTTGTGCCCATCTGATGAATCCATGGTGTTCTCATGGCTAAGAGACAGCCACTCCAGCCTTGACATTTTCCTTGAGTGAGAGAACCCTGTCATATGACTCCTCTGAATTAGTCATCAGAACAATCCATGATAAGAAATATTTGCCTTTTTTCCTTGCTATTGCCTACATGTTGCTTAGATTGCTGCATGAAAAGTACAATGATTATAAGAAGAAAGCTATGCACAAACTTAAGTATGAGTTGTATTCTATTTTGTTCCCCTTCACACACTTTAATTCTGTTTTCTAACTCCCATCCTTTATGGGTGATGAAAAATTCTGTCAGGCCTTTTATTAGTAAGAGTAATTGATGCTAGCCAGCCTAATAAACAGCATCCAATTCTTAGTGTTTTAATAGCAAATTAATTTCTTAGTCTAGTCTCACCATTGTCTGATTGCTTATTTGGCAGGTGACTTTTCATGTGGTGTTCAGGGATCCTGGCTCTGTCCATCTCTTTTTACCAGTTTTTTTCTAAAACATCCTGAGATTACCCTACTTCATCCTCTGCATTCAGTCAGCTAATAAGCAAAGAGAAAGAGCATGGCACATCACCTGAAGGGTTTTAGAGACCTAGAAATTGTCTACATCACTTTTTCCCATAATCTCTTGGCCAGATCTACCTGTAAGGTCCCACCTTTACTGCAGGGTAAACTGATAAATGTAATTTCCCAGTGTACCTAAGTGGGAAAGTGGGTTTGGTGAGCATTCAGCCACCTCCTACTACAATCATTACTAGGGCTTCCTTTTGCTTCTAGAGTATAGTAAAATCTAGAGAACTTAGTTGCAAAATGGAGCCTCTTTAGCTTATTACATTGCAGCTGGCATCCTCTTATTCCAAACCCCTGTTTCCTTGAGTCTCATGTGTCTCTTCTTTCATCGCACGAAATTCAGAGACCAAGTAATTCAGAGACCAGGTAATTCAGAGACCAGGTCTACCTTTCTTAGAGAAGTCATGTAGCCATCTGTGCAGTGTTCTTGCTAATACTCTAGGCTTAGCTAGAGAACACATGTGATTGTCCCTGTTCTGGGGGCCCTGCTTTGGAGGTACTTCTCTCCCTTACCTTGAGCTTTTGTCATTCTCACATAACTGCCCCCACCATCCTCAACACACACACACACACTCCACACTTTTATTCCCCCTAATGCCTTGGGACATTGTTTGACTTCTACTTTCTGTCCCCCACCAAACACACTGGAGGAAGAGAGCATAGAAAGGCTTGGCTATCTTTCTGGAATGAAGATAGGGGAAAAGACCAAGAGAAAAATATAAATCACAATTTTAAAAAATTTTCCTTAATGCATTGATTTTATTGATTACTTATATCAGGCCTAAGCCTTATCAACAACCCGGTTAATCAACAAACCAGTTATGTCAGGCCCATGCCTTCCTTATCAACAAAACATTTCTTTGAGGTAGGTAACATTTCTCCCATTTTAAGATGTGGAAACTGAGACTTGAATAAGTTGTATTACTAGTCTCTGGACACACTCCTCATTAGGTGGCATTCATGACAAGAACCCACGTACAGCAGACTCCAAATCCTGGGTGTTTAGTCACTACGTCACTCTGCAGTGCCAGGTCAGTGGAGAAGCTATCACTATGACAGTCTCAGTAGAAGGCTTGCCAACCCCCAGAACTGTGCAGCGTTAGCAGACAGGGATGGCACATTAGCATTTACCAAGCCTTTACCTTGTGGCGGATATTATGTTAATCCAACTGTAGATTCTGTCTTGCTTACTTTTTCTGGCAATAATATTATCCCTAACTTAGAGATGAGGGTATGGAAGTTGAGTGAGGATATTACCTGCCCAGTTATTTCAGAGTGCAGCCAGGTCTTAAACCCTAATCACTGTGACTCCTTACTTAGTTCATACTCTATTCCACTCTCCTATGCCTCGCAGAAGGCCTGTCACCATGTGGCCCAAGGGGAAGTAATTGTACCTTGTGATCTATGTGAGTAATAGCCACCCCCTTTAAAAGTCTTGGGCCACAAGTTGGAAATTAACAAATCATTCCATCCATAAAGGGAAAATGGAAAGGGTTGGACGTGAACATGATACATGAGGATTGAGTATGATCCAAACCTGAAGAAAATACTTATGGAAATCTTATTCATAATAATTTCTCTTCATTTCTTGTAAACTTCCATTATATCCCAGTTTCATGAAGTAATTGCAGGGTATCAAACTTGAGCAGCTTAAAGTTATATAATTAATTGCATTCAGCTTCAGTTACAATTACTAATTGATCCAAGCCTGCCAGCATAGCACCTGGCAGCAGTCAGGAACACAACAGCGGTGGCAGGCAGGTGGTTGCAATAATTAGGTTATTACTTTTTTTTCTCCTTCAAGTACCAGGTGGTCCAAACCCCAGAGTCAGGTAGACTGTATTTGGCCCAAGGGTACCATTTCTGACATCTGAGTTATTTTGAAGAAACTAAGGGCAGTGGCAGAATAGACTAGCACAGAACACGGTAAAAAGCACAAGCACCAAGCTTACTGTGGCAGAATCAGGGAGGAGAATCCAGCATCCCGAATGAGGTCTGGAGAAAGGGACAGACTTTTAAACCAGTAGTCATGGTATCTCGGAGCTTTTGACTTTCGGGTTAGCCCTTCTAATGAAGTCTCTGGGAAATGAGAAAGGATGAAGAGCCAAAAGCAGGCATGCAATCTGAATTTGTAAGCAACGTTGCCTGGTGGTCATAAGCATCAGATTTGAAATCAGGTAGATGTTCTGGTTTGTTTGCTTGGTCATTTCATTTCTCCTGGGTTTGCTACTTATTAAGTGAGATTTTAGGGAAATTATATGACTTTGCTAGGCCTCAGTTTCTTCATCTGCAAAATAGGAATAGTTACTATGGCTGCTATGCCCACTAAATGAGGAAATGCAGAAACATTGCTCAGCACATGTCTGTTGTGCAGTAAACCGATCCATTAATGTTAACTTGTTTTATCTGTATTAGGTAGATACATAAGGAGAAACAGTTCAGTGACCTACATCTTGAACTGACTGACAATGAACATAACTTTGAAATGATAAACAGAATCATTTTCATCTTTATAATATTCATAATAACTATAATTTACTGAGTATGTCTTCTGTGCCAGGGAAAATAATAAGTCTTGTACTAGCTTTAACTCATGTCATCCTTAAAGCTGATGTTAATATCTCCATTTTATAGATGAAAAACTGAGGCATGGAGAGGTTATATTACTTTTCTAAGATTTATATCTATATTTAGCTAGTAAATGAGGAATATGAGTATCTTCCTCAGATATCCTAATTCTGTCACCATTAACCACTGTGCTTTACTGCCTTTAAAAGCCCTGGGGAAAATGTTCTCAGGTTCTTTCTGGCAATGTTAATAAACTTTTATGTTTTAATACTGGGTTATCCTAACCTGGCTCTTGTATTTCAATTCAGATTGACTTAAACAATTGGTGTGATACAGAAAACGTGTTTGGAGCATATTCAGAAAGGACACGGGAAACTATTATTATTTGTTACATTTATTTTTTATTTCATTGCATTTCTCTATTTTTGTTTGCTGTCTTTGTGCTTACAACATGCTCTTGAGCATCCTTTAGAAATTCATGCTGAGGTCAATGTTAAGTGGCAGGTAGGAAACTTTTATAGGTCCATGATCTTAAATCAGAAAGCAGAATATTGCCAAGAGATATTAAAAATATTGCAGTAAAGATGATCACAGCTCTATCAAGAACATCTGATAAGTAAGCTTGTTCTTTACTGGAAACTCATTTCTCCCAACTGCTGTAGAGGGGAAAAAACCTTGCTTTGCTTGGAAGGCACACAAGCAAACAGGAAAAAAAAATACAGTTTGTTTATTTTTAAATAGTTTTGAATCTTTTTTGGAGCTGTTTTCTAATCAATAGAAACAACTAAAAAATCATATGTTCTCATCTCCCAGGTTTTATGTTTCCCATTTATTTAACCAAGATAATAAAAACTCACATGTGGTCTCTTTAGTCATTTCCAAATAGGGCTGGCTTCTTCAGTTTTTCTCCAAATAGCTCTGGCTACAAATTTCATTTCAGAACTGTCATTAGCATAATCAACTGCTAGGTAGGTAGATAGATATCACCTTTGGTTTTATTATTAACAAAAATAAGTCTTCTTGTTTTGAAGGACTTGAGTTATGATAATGAAAAACTGTGTCTTATTTTTTAGCTTATGGGGAAAAGCTGTGAGGTCTCGGCGACTTTCACATTTGAGTCCTTTTACTCTCAATCTATCCCCTCAATATTAGATTTAACAAGTTCTAGAGATCGATATTTTTCTCTTAGAATCAGTGGAAATTAAAATCTGTGATGAGGCTTCACCCAACACCCTTAAAAAATCTGCCCCTGGGGCTGGGCGCAGTGGCTCATGCCTGTAATCCCAGCACTTTGGGAGGCCAAGGTGGGTGGATCACGAGGTCAAGAGATCGAGACCATCCTGGTCAACATGGCGAAACCCCATCTCTACTAAAAATACAAAAAATTAGCTGGGCATGGTGGCGCGTGCCTGTAATCCCAGCTACTTAGGAGGCTGAGGCAGGAGAATTGCCTGAACCCAGGAGGCAGAGGTTGCGGTGAGCCGAGATTGCTCCATTGCACTCCAGCCTGAGTAACAAGAGCGAGACTCCGTCTCAAAAAAAAAAAAAAAAAAAAAAAAAAAATCTGCCCCTGGAAAGCAACCCAAATATTGAGACCCAGTCCAGTGGCTCTGCTTGCTTTTTATTTGCCTGATAGTCCCAGATTGAGAGGAAATGACTTCCAGATTTCAGCAAATATTTTACAATGGCATTCATATTGCTGGTTTCTCAGCCACATGTTTGATTCAGAGGTGCCTGCCCCCTCTGTGATGTGGTCCAGGTGGCCAGTTTCCCAGCAAGCTTTGGGAATCCCTACTTCTAATACATAACTTTGCAAGCAATGAATGTGTGCAGCATACAGTATAGTGAAAGGGCATTGCAGGTGAGGGTTAGTTTACATTCAACTTGTAAGGTGTAAATTGTATGACTTGCTCATGAAGCTGATATATATTTCTCTTTGTTGAATCTTGACTACATAGATACTAGATACATTGTGGCCATTTTTTCTATAAGTTTGGAGATGGCTATGACGTCTCATCAATCAAAAAGTCCTACCCAGCCAAGTTTTCAGGGTTAGGAAGCTTTAGTCTTTCTTCAGCTGAATATAAGGGGCAGTCATTGGCTAGAATAGAGGGCCATGCCATGTGCAGAATACACCATTAAATGCTAGAGTCATACTCTGAGATGAGAAGGCCTCACTTTGTGATGACCTCAGAAATTTGCAATCAAATTAAAAATTTTTTGGATCCTTTTCTATATGTGTATTTATTCTTTCTTTTTCTTTTACAAATATGTGCCCTTGATTTCATGTAATTTAATTGAAATAAATGCATGTTACAGCATCATATATGTATTTTGTGACAGAGGGCATTTTGCATATACTGAAGTAAGGAGAGAATCTTATAGTTTGGGGAAAATCTGTAACTTTTATCAAAGTTAGATGAAGATCTGACTGAAGGAAGATATGAAATCCCAAATTCTGAGGAAGGGAATGGCTTTTGTTCAGTCTCCTATTCATTTAAATTGTAATTACTAAGTGCCAACCACACTGTGAGCATTGTGCAATTTGCTGGGTGCTGAGATGAGAAGGATATGAACTTTAGTTTCAAAGAGCTCGCAGTCTTGTCTAAAGGAAGAAAGGGTTGATAGACAGCAGGAAAGCCATGTGACTGGAAGGAACCTGCGGAAGGACTGGATAGAAGATGATAGTAAACCACCTGCAGGGCTGAGGAGCCCGTTCTGAGATTAGGAGAGCCGATTCAAATCTCCTCATCACCTGACTGGCAGTGAAATTCTAAGAAAAATGCCTGAGTTGCTCCTTTATCTGAAAATGAGGCAGCTGGGCCATGAGCCTATTAACATTTCCCAAATTGTGCTTTTTGAAAATATAGTTTTTCATAGTATTAACAGGAGACTTCCAGAGGCAAAACATGCCAGAACATCTATGGTCAAACAATTTAAGAAATTATTAGCAACTCTTTCTGTAACTGAGTATCCCCATTTTTCTAAGAAAAAGAGAACGAATTACTATTTTAAAATTATTTTTTCTTCTTTTCTCTATTCCCCTTGTTCCTCAGTTCCTACTTGGTTTTTTAGAGAAGCAAATAATAGCCTTTTACCTCCTCTTCACTGGACACTCCCTACAGGGCAAATTTCCAGAACAGAACTCTCAACAGAGAGTTGCCTCAAGAGATAACAGTTGATTTACAACCTAAAATATGCCCAGTACAAACTTTCTCCCACCTGGAGAGTTTTGGCCACCATTAAAGCCTATTTATGAAGACACCAGCTTGGCTGCTCAGTAAATAAGGCACCAAGCTAGCACATGGACTACCCCACCTGCTCACTTCTATCCCTATGTAGGCACCCCTTTTAAAAGAACCCACTGTCTACTCCAAAAGCCAAGCAGTACTCTTAAGGGAAGAAGGCTGTACTTCTTTCCCTAAGCTAGTTTTGGAATAGAAAGTCACTTTTCTTTATATCAGACCTGGCTTTTGTTAATTGGACTCTGCAAGCATCGAGTGACCAAACCTGTGTTTAAATTACATTTCCTCCAGTAGGCAGAGTGAATAAATGTATAGCAGAAATGGAAAGCTCTCAGGCTCCTGCAAGTTTGGTGATATGATCTTTATAGCGAAGGAAACTGACTGGAATAAATGAAGTAACTTGCCAGATAGCCAGTATAGCTAATTGTGGAGCTTCATAGAGCAGGGGTAAGCATACATTTTTTATAAAGGGACCAATAGTAAATATTTAAGGCTTTGTGGACCATATATTCTTTGTTCTGTTGCAGCAACTGAACTCTGCCATGTACTGTGAAGGAAACCATAGATGATATATAAATGATAGATGTGGCTGTGTTCCAATAAAACTTTATTTGCAAAATCAGGCAGTGACTGGCTTTAGCAAGAGGGGCTTAGTTTGCCAACTCTTATAGTAGAGGACAATGGTATATCATGGTATATGATTTGGAGTCAAACTGCCTAAGATAATATCCTCAAATATGTCTTTTTCTGGTTAAGTGACTCTACAGAAGATATTTAATCTCCCTATTCTTCGGTTTCACATCTGTAAGGTGGGCATAATAGTATCCACCTCAGAGTTGTGAGAATTAAATGTAACAATATCTGCAAAACAATTAGAATAGCACCTGGCACTTAATACATTCTTGTTTCATTAGCCACTTTTAGTAATACTCAGAGATTAATCAATTTCCCTACCATCACATAGTCATTAAAAAGTGAGGATAGGATTTCCATTCAGAGTGTCAGTGTTTAGAGGCTGTGCTTTTACCTGACCCTACCTCCAATGCCGTCTCAGAGCTGGGGGAGAAAGAGTTTAGGTCAGGTCTGGCTGACTCCAGAGCCCATGCTGCCTCACCACAACTGGCCTTTCTGACCATACATTCGATGGATAATGGCCCCCACACTCAATGATCACAGTGTGTAGATTTCAAGTGGGTCAAAATGCAAATGCCCAGGATGTTAAGTGTGTGAGTCACTATCTATTTAGTTCCATATCTTAAAAAAAATCAGGACCATGCCTTTAATTTCTTTTGTTTGAAACTCTACATAACTATATTTACTATACATAGATGTAATATTATGATAATACTCTGATGTCAATACAGTCTAATGTATTTCTCTGGATCTGTTAGGAAGCCACAAAAACAATGTTTACCTCTATCCTAAGGACCTAACTTTTCCCATACAAGGTTAACGCTATCATATGCTGAACCAAAAAAACTAGGCTTATGATTAGGGTTACTCACTATATGTAAATCTCCATTTTTCTAGTAAAATATTCACTATATGTAAATCTTCATTAATCTTCATTTTTCTAGTTTGGAATTTCATCTGTGTACTTAACCTCCACTTCTATCACTGGATTTATGTTCTGTTTTAAGAGGGTACAGTGGGGGTTCTTAAAGAATAGTCTCCAAACTAGCAGTATCAACATCTCTTGAAAATGATTAGAGATGTCATGCCTAGAGCCAACCTCAGACCTGCTCAGTGAGAAACTCTAGGGCCAGAATTTGGTGATGGAACCCAGCAATGTATGAATTGTGTAAATCATTTTATAATATTTCTATCACTTATATAGCACCTTTTATTTTCCAAAATACTTAAAAATATAATTAATTCATTGTCAGCTTCAAAATACTATTTAAGATAGGGAGGATAGTAAGGTGGAAAAATATGTTTTCTTATATCATTTTGTCAGTGAGAAAACTAGACAAGCACAGAGCTTGATAGAAAATCTAAGATTTCAGATTCTAAGCCCATTTTGTCATTATTTTGAGTTCATATTTTTCCTCCTTAAGCTGCCTTGCCTACTTATTTTAGTCTTATTGGCATGGAGACTTGATCATTTCTCCTTTATTAGTGTACCCTGGTACCTTTTGGGTTTTACCTTCAGATTCATAATTATTAATTCTCTAGAACATAGGTCAGCAAAAGTGGCCACAACCAATTTTAGCAAAATTCCTTTTGAAACACAGTCATGCTCATTTCTTTTTTATCAACCGTGAGTGGCTGCTTTTACACTACAACAGCAGAGCTGAAGAGTTGCAACAGAGGTTGTAGAGCCTACAGACCAGAAATTCTTTACTCTTTGGTTCTTTATAGAAAACATTGGCCAATTGCTGGTTAGAGGCAATAGACTTCTCACATAAAGCCTGATCAATAAAATAACAGAAGAGGGCCATTTAGTTTCCTCACTTTGACTTCAAGATCAAAGGTTTCTCAGCTCTTCTGTACATGTATTTCTCAGTGGTCTAGACCAGTGGTCCTCAACCTTTTTGACACCAGGGACTGGTTTTGCAGCAGAAAATTTTTCTACAGACAGTGTTGGGGGATGGTTTCAGGATGAAACTGTTCCACTTCAGATCATCAGTCATTAGTTAGGTTCTCATAAGGAGTGTGTAGCCTTGATCGCCCACATGCACAGTTCACAACAAGGTTCAGGCTCCTATGAGAATTTAATGCACGGCTGTTCTGACGTGAGGCAGAGCTCAGGCAGTAATGCTCACTTGCCTGCCACTCACCTCTTGCTGTGTGGCCTGTTTCCCAACAGGCCATTGACCCATGCCTGTCTATGTCTCAGGGGCTGGGAACTCCTAGTTTAGACCACTCTGCTCATTAAGACTAAAATTTTTCCCACCGTTATTGGTAAAACTAAGTTTATTCTCTTTCTCCTTCCCCTATGGCTCAATAGCGTGGACTTTATTTTGACTATTAAATTATCTCAATTAAGTATTTTCTGGGAGTCCCATTAACTGTGTGCTTGCCAATCTGGCATAATAAAATTCTGAAAATACTCCAAGAGAAATATTTTGATCCTAGACAAGAAGCAAAAAAGGAAATACAATATACTGTTGCCTCTCTGATTATGTTATCTGAAAAACCTAAAGTGCTTTCTAGTGCACTCTATGTCCAGACTCAGAATGAGGAATGACAAAATTTTTAGATAAATTGGTTTGTGAAATATTTATGTGCACTTTAGTGGCATAGACAGGAGGTAATCTGTTTTGTATTGAATCAGCTTGGGACAGAAAAAAAAAAGCACAATGTTAATGAGATTTTTTAAAGCCACTTTTAAATTCATGTTGGCAAAAGACAAATAGTCAAGACTTTTAATTTCTATAAACTTAACGGCTAGAGAACAAATAAAGCTTTATTAACTTAAATAAAAGTAGTTTTTCTTTCAAGGGCATAGCAATTTATTTTTCTTTCTGTGTAATCTTTTGAAGGACTGCTCTCCTCTATGTATTGATCATCCTTTTCCAGCGTGTTAGTTGGATTTTAAGTACTGACAATGGTGAAAAAATCACAGGGCGATTTCAGCTTAGTACACTGGGTTAAGCCTGTGGTGTGGGAGTTAACCAACATTATTTCCCTTTAAGATATGCAATGTTCTTGCTGTATAACCTTGGGCTAATACTTGCTGTCTCTATTTCATCCACTGGTTCTGCTCATAGGTAGGCATTTAACTGATTTTAGTGTCTGATGAGGTTGATGCTGCACTTAGAATATGTTAATTATTCTAGAAAAGTAGGGTAAAGGCTGAGTCAACCCTTAAGTCAAGGCTTAAGCCTTTCACTTTATTGATCTTCCCAAACTAGGGTCAGACATGTTTGTGCTTTCATAGTCTTATGGTGCTCTCATCGTCTTTTCTACTTATTTATCTCTATCATGGCATAATTCACCCCGGACTGAAATTACTAGCTGTTTTTGGTTAGATTCCCTTTTAAACTATGGCATTTTTAAGAGTAGAAGCTGGATCTTGATGATTGGAGTATCCCAAGTACCTGGTTTGCCATGGATACTAAATAACTTTCTGATGAATGAACTAATGAAAGAGACTTCATTTTTAGCTAATAAACTGGAAGATCTACTAGAAGATTGGGAAGGAGCACGTAAATAAACCGTGTAACCTGTCAAACTCTGCCAGGGACCTTGCTAAAGAACACACTTCTGGGGGAAATTAGGCAAAAAGGAAATTAAATCCCATCTAGACCTTTGCAGTTTAAACTCTTAGGTCTATGCATTGTGTAATCTCTTCAAAATTTTCTGAGCTGATCCTATATCCCAGTCTTCTTCCCATTTGTGTAAAAATCCTCTTTCTGCTGACCACTGGCAAAATGCTTTAGCTTGGATTGCTGAATGTTCTTTTTTTTTTTTTTTAACAGATATGCTAATCTCAGGAATGATGCATTTCAGCTCTAGCATCATTAAAATAATATCCCATTGCCATTCTGCAGTTCACTGCTGAGTCAGCACCTTTATTACAATCTCTCTTTTCCCGGGTTCCTAATTTGGCCATAAAAATTCACTCAGGGTAGAAACCTCATATATGTCTTGCCTCTGAATGGTATTTTTTCAAACAGAATCTCAAAGTAAGCTAATGTATGTGAACTATTGTGGAATTCACACACATTCAAGTAGAATTCTGAAAAGGGCTTTTAAGGTGTTGTAACTTATGCTATCACCTGAAATACTGATACTTCATAGTGGTGTCATCAGGCAAGTTTTGAATAGATTCTTTTTTTACCCCTTGGGTAATTGCCCTGGGTATATTCTGTAGAATATTCCTGGTTTTTGTAAACTTGACAAATTTTCATTTTTGTAGAATCTTTTCTTTTTCATTACGTTCTCCCTCCCATTTTTAATGCACCCTTGCTTTTATGCAGCTTTTGCTTCATGATCTCATCTACCATATTTCTTTTTCTTTTTCTTTTTCTTTTTTTTTTTGCAGGGTGTGTGTGTGTGTAAGAGGTAGTTATATGGGGAATTAATATCTAGTGCTTAAGGTCAGCTCTCAAGTTTTCACATATGATTACTCACTTTGTGGATTATCTATGATATATTTTCGTGCAATTCTACTTTCCCCATCCACTTGAAATGTAACCAGATTGACTCCTTTCTCTCATTCCAATACAAATTTAGTGACTGTGTAAACATCTTTCATATCCTATGAGATATACCATTTTAGGAATGTATTTTCCCCACCCCAACTCCCTGAAATATATTCAAGGTCATTTACTTAAATGCTGTTATATATATGCCTGTATTTTGTAGTCCTTGAGTCCTCTTCATTCTATGTTGTAAATAAACAAAGAACAGCTGTTCATACATGAACTCTTTGCCCAGTTATTTGAGAAGGATAAAGTTCAGGCCAAGGGATAGCAACCCAAAAGGTAATCTGTAAATAGATGATAGCCCAGAAATCTATGATGTTTTGTGCAGAAAGAACTATCAACTGTTGGAATTTTAGAATCTCATCTTCTATCCTATGAGTGACTCTCTGTATCAACACCTCTAACAGTGAAAAATGTTGGTAAATTTGTAGCAATTTCTATGGCATAATGTAAGAACTCCCAAAAACCTTTCTTTCACCAGCAAAACTGCCTAATAAGCAATTCCCATGCACACAGATTCTGTCCCCTTACAATTCTGTCTGAAGCCCTATATTTAGAGAAAGATTTCTTAGGGTTACACTTTAGCTTTAATTTGTCTCAGGAGAAATAATTGCCTAACATAGCTACCCAGCTTTTGAATATGAGGTCTATAGAAGCAGCTAAAATAATAAGCTTAGATAGTTTAATTCATTCCAGAACATTTGCTACACACTAGCTATTTTGCTCTACTCTGCAAATATAAAAGGTAAAGAAAGTATGGCTTCTACTCTCAAATTGTCTAAAGTCTGTTTTGAAAAGCATAGCTAGCATCCTAGAGTAGAATTTAGAATTAAGATAAAAACTATTTAACAAATATTTATTCATCGAGTGCTTTCTATGTGCCAGGCACATTTTTAAGGCTGTGGGAATACAGCAATGAACTAAATAGACAAAATCCTGCCCTCTTGTCTCAGGGGAAAGACAGACAATAAATGAATAGCTAAGCTTACAAGGCAAGTGGCTTCGTTTTGCTCACCGCTATATCCCCAGCATCTACTGCAGTGCCTTGCACATAGTGTGCACTCAGTAAATAGGAACTTGAATCAAATTAATTTAGTACAACAAATGCTAAAAAAGGGGAAATATTTCTGTATTTTAAATCATCATGGAGGACTGAGAAGGGAATAGTTCATTCTGACTACAAGAGCTAGAGAACTCCAGCCCAGCCTTGAACTGTCTATAGGAAATTGAAAAATGATGTGAGTACACATAGCAATGCCAGATGGAAGACGGACAATTCTGAGCAAAGGCATGGAGGTATAAAAGAGCATATCACATTCCTGATACTGAAATTCAGTGTGGCCAGAGCTCAGAGACTGAACAAGTGGTTGAAACTTCATTGTTAAGGTCTTATTTGCAAGGACAAGATTTTGCTATCCTATGGACATTGGGGATACCTAAAACTCTTAATCGTAGTGGGCTTTAAACCCCTTTACATTTTAGGTTCCCCATTTCCTGGGCCACTCTTCTTCCCATAGTGGTTTGTGTCTTCTTCCTTCCCATCAATGCTTTCTTTTTCCTCTCACTTGTCAGCCAGTCTGTCAACCAATTATATTACCATCCGTTTGAGGCTCTTTCAGACTAGCCCCTTACAATGAGCAGAGTTAAGTCCTCTTTTCCCCTTATTTAGATACTAACTAAATCACTTGCCATTTTGAGACCCCTAAAAAGGTAAAGCTACCTCTCTGCAGCAGCCAACAGGGTGTGTTGCATAGTGGATGAGAAGCCTGCAGCACAATCCGTACCATAAAGGAAGCCGGCAGAGTCTGACTTTCCACATTAAAAATTAACAGTGTGCAGTATACAGCAAAGCCTGCCACACTCCTCCCTTGTGAAGCGCATAATGGGAGAGCACCCCTCCCTGGAGGATGGGAAGGGAACATTTTTGTATAGAGGTGCCAATTTAATCATCAGAAGAAAGTTCTGTGAATCAAATGGAGGGCAGAACTCTCAGGAAGAGGCTGGAGGTTTAATTGCCCATTTGTGAGTCCTGAAATCCCCTTATAGGCTTGTATAAGGGCCAGGGGAAGTACATCCGCCATGAAGCCTTACCCAGTAGACATGCAGTAAATATCTTCTGAATGATAAATAAGATCAAGGATGTAAACCGGCCACCTCTGGCAGATGCTTCAGCAGTAAGAATATTCTCAATATTGTTGGTGGAGGCTTTAAGGTTTATAAAGTGTTTTGCAAACACTGCCTCTTTTTGTCTTTAGCACTATTCAGCACAAAACAAGAATTTTCACCAACATTCAAAGGAGCCTCAGGGAGGTTAAATGAGTCTCCCAAGGTCACTTGGCTGGTTAGTGCCGTGGTTGGGACATAAACTCAGGTCTGCTGAATGAAAATGTGGAATGTGTTTTTTTATGCTCTGAAAACATAGCTCCCATACCATAATACTTCAATTTTCACAGTTTTGTGAGATGACTGCTTCAGAATCACTGCATAAGAGTTAAAAATGCAGAGTTAGGGGCCTCAATCAATCAGCCACTCTAAGTAGAAAGGAATCTGCATTTTTAAGGAATCTGCATTTTTAGCAAGGGCACCAGGGAATTGGCAAACAAATTTGAGAACGACTGCACCAAAAGACACCTAACATAGGCTGAAATAGTTCAATAAAAGTTACAGAAGTCTAAATTACTCCAAGATAAGGTAGAGGCTGCAAGGAGCCAAGATCACACTCCAGTCTGGACAACAGAGACATTGTCCCCCACCCCAAAAATACTAAATAAATAAATACATACATACATAATTCCCAAGACAAAGCTTAAAAACACAGGAAAACCCATGTGTTTCTTTAAGAATCTGTGAAGGCAACTTTGCAAGTAAATGTAAAGGTCACTTTCAATGTCATTGACCTGTGATAGTGTCCTCTATTTGTTATTCAGTTTTGACTGCAAATTTTCCCATTTTTAGGGGCCATTGATTATTACCATCAATTTTGAAACTTTGTGTCTATTTATTTGTCCTAATAAGCTTCTTTTTAGATACAAAAGAAAATAGGCTTGACTTATTTGGCTCAACAGCAAATCACGAGAACCACTATCTCTTCTCTTAGGTTCTATTCTTTCTAGCCCAGTGGCATTTGCTGTAATTACAGTGAAACTTGATGAATAAATGTGTGTCTATGAATTTTAAAATTTGAATAAATATGTGTTATGAATCAAGTTCAACAGATTTAGTAATGATGGTGCAAATCATTCATTGTAATGTCAGAATGCGTATTTAGTAACCACACATTGATTCTCACTTGTGTATTTATATATATATACATATATATGCTAGCTTTCAAAGTAAGTATTAGTAGTTGATAGTGATATAACTTTACATTTCTGAAAATAGTCATAATGTAGATGTTGATTGGTTATAAATAATCTCTGCTTAATTCTATTCCAGTCTAGGAGTTGAAATCCAGAAATGACTGCCTTTTCTTTAGATCCTGATGGCAAATTATAATTGTGATCAACGCATTCTGTTATCAATGGTTTAGCTAAAACTTATTCCTGATTATTTTGGAGTTGTGTTGCCTGCCGTGAAGTTGCAAGTGTATTTCTAAACAAGGTGTCTAAATTGGCTTTTGACCTCAGCAATTCAAATATGCATGTTTTCCTTTTATCTTAAGAATTTATTGGGACTAAAAAATAGATGATTGTTTTTTGATTTCTTATTTATAGCCAGGAGTCCCTGTCAGTACAAAGCCCCTGTTCTGGAAGTTGGATGCAATTTCTGCTTTCTCTGAACTTCTGAAGTATATTGTCTTTCTTTCATTTATGACACATCTGCTATCTGTAGTATGTTTTGTTATTGGAATGCATGCCATTTTCTCTGCAAATTAACGTGCTCTTCTTTAAGGAGTTTCCATATTTATAAGTTTTTATATCCTGAACAGGGGTTTAGACAAAATAGATATTATAGTAGTTAGCCTCCAAGATGTTTCCAAATGATTTATGTCTCCATGTATCTGTTCCCTTCCCACACTGAATCAAAGTTGGCCTTGTATAACTAATTGAATATGTGACTAATATCAAATGTAATGATGTGCAACTTTCAAAGCTAGGTCATAAAAGGCACTGGAACTTCTTGCTTACTGTCTTGAATCACTTGCTTTGGAGGATATGGACTGCTGTCATGATGGCACTCAACCCTTTGATGATACCCATGTTGAGAGGAACTGAGGCTAAAAGATAGTGCCAAGCTGCCAGACCTATGATTGAATCACCTTGGAAGTGAATATCCTAGACCTAGTCAACATCTGATTACAACATGAGGAAACCTGAACTGGAGTCTCCTAACCAAACAAATTCTAATTCCTCTCCCACAGACACCATGCAGCAATAGTTGCTTGATCACATAGCTCTGAACATCTATTTAGTAGATAAAACTTTATGTCTAACAAATGATAATCATTGCTTTAATCTCATAAGGCTTAAGGCAATTCATTACTCAGTAATAAATAATAAATGTAGAATTTTATGGTTAAAGGCAAGATTATAACAAATGAAAGTTCAAAATATTTGATGCACACCAAACTCCATGACAATCATGAGTTTGTATCTCATTCTGTGGGTGATGTGAAAATTTTTAGAGAAAAGTTAGTTTTTAACTAGGCATTATAAGAGTAGAGTATGGGTGAGGTAGAGAAAAGCAACTCAATTTGTAGCAAATACTTAAAAGATTGATGGGTGGGTGCCTTCAGCAGTTGGCCAGAAGATTTGTTGTCCTTGTAAAGACAAAGTATGTTACTTACAGATAAGGTAGAGAGCTATTGAGAGTTAACAAAGACCTTTCAAGAAGCCCTTCCAGAATGATAGAGTAAGGACTCCCCAAAATCTGCTTCTCCATAAAGGCAATAAGAACACTTGCAAAAGTTCTCAAGTGTAACTTTTCTAGAGCTCTGGAAATTAATGGAAGGCTTGAACAATCCAAGGAGCACTTATTCAAGAGAACATGAGTATCAATAAGAAAAGCAAGATTTATGGAATTTTAATGTGCCTTATTCTCATCACCCTGTCCTCAAATCTGCAGTATCCTTGAAAACCAATAGACCACAACCATGGTACTTGTTAGAAACCAGCAGTCTGGCAGCCACACAAGCGAAGACAGTTTTGGGTCTCCCCAAAAGCCCTCTTCCCAGAAAATTTTACTATTTTACTTATCCAGTGGCTCCCTAAAAATGCCCAACTTCCAGTGCTTGTTTTTATACAATCTGACTGAGATTTCTCTGTGCAAACAGCCCTATCTCCAGGGTGTTTGTAAAAAATAATCAATTGCAGTTGTTTAATGTTGCAACTTTCTGAGGCAGCTGTACATGTGGCACAAACAAGAGGCTGACCAAAAAATTTTAAAGGAAAGACTATGGTATGAGATATCCATAGTGGCATTTTAAATGCTCCAACATATTTCTGGGAATCCAGAAGGCAACATACATGTGCAAAGCTGTGCTTATCCCCATAAATAAACTGAAAAGGCTCCAAGCTTTAACCACTGACATTGAGGCTCAGCAAAGAGTAGAAAGTGAAGGATAGGGCAGAGCTGTAAACTACTAGAGCATTGGAGGGATGCCCATAAACACACAACACCTCAACAGAGGCTGGGGGAAATCAAATCATTTAAAGAAATCTTTGTTCAATCACTGTCTGGCCACTAAGCCAGTTAAGCAGAAACCCAGAGACTTCTATGGATACAGGCTACATACATACACACAAACAAATACTTTACAGAATTCATCCAGGAAATTCATTAAGCCAACAAGCAGAAACAGACAAAATAAGAACAAAAAGCAACAGTAAGCCCTGGGGAAGTATGGTAGGCAGAATAATGCTGTCCCCAAAAGATGCCCATGTCTTAATCCCTAGAACTTGTAAATTTATGTTACATGTTACATGGCAAGGGGGAATTGAGGTTGCTGGCAGCTGTATTTTAAATAAAAATATTATCTTTGATTATCTACATGGGCCCAGTGTAATCACAAGGGTTCTTTATATGTGGGAGAGGGAGGTAAAAGAGTTAGTGTTGGAGTGATCCAATGTGAGAAAGACTCAAATAGTCATTAATGACTTAGAAGATAGAATGGGATGTGAGTGAAGAATTAGCCTCTAGAAGTTGGACAACAAGAAAATAGACTGTTCTATAAAGCCTCCAGAAAGAAATGCTGTCTGTGTGACACAATGATGTTAGCCTAGTGAGACACATTTTAGACTTATAACAAGCAGAACTTCAAAATAATAAATTGGTGTTGTTTTAAGTTACTAAATTGTGGTGATTTGTTTCACAGCAATAGAAAAGTAATATGGGGTGAAGGAGGATCTGATTTTCAGAGTGTCCAGATTATAACTTTTTAAAGTCTACTTACCAAAAAAGAAACATATGGCCTATACACAAGAAAAGAAGCCAATCAATAGAAACTATCTCTCAGGAAGATGTATGTTGGATTTACTAGGCAAAGACTTTAAGCAATTACAAATATGTTTAAGGAACTAAAATTATCTCTAAAGAATTGCAGAAAGTATGAGAGCAATGTCTTGCCAAATACAAATTGTCAATAAAAAGATACTAAAAAGAGCCAAATACAGGTTCTAGAGTTGAAAAGTACAAAAACTGAAATAAAAAAAAGAAAAATAAACAGCAAATCAAGTAGCTACTGGAGGAGACAAAAGAAAAGATCAACAGAAAATAAATGAACAAACTTAAAGATACGTCAATTGAGATTGTCCAGTTTGAACAACATGAAGAAAACAAAATGAGGAAAAATGAACATAGGTTCAAGCCTGTAGGATCCCATCAAGTGTACCACTTGATTAAGGAATCTTTGTTCAAGCACTTCCTGGGCACTAAGCCAGTTAAACAGAGACCCAGAAACTTCTGTGGATACAGGCTATAGATGACTGAATCTAGAAGGAGAGAAGAGAGAGAAAGGGGAAGAAAAAAAAATTGAAGAAATAATGGTCTAAGTCTTCCCAAATTTGATGAAAAATATTAATCTACATATTGAAGCAGTTCAATGAATTCCAACTAAGATAGACTCAGTAAAACTCACACCAAGAAACATCATAGCCAAACTGTTGAAAAACAGACAGAAAGAATCTTGAGAGCAGCAGAGAAACACAACTTATTACATGCAAGGGCTCCTCAATAAGGTTAGCAGATGACTTTTCATCAGAATTTATGGAGGCTAGGTGTATAAAAAGATGCTGAATATCATTAATCCTTAGGGAAAGGCAAATCAAAACTGCAGTGCAATACTACTTCATACCTACTAAAAAGCTAAAATAAAAAAGACAGTGACAAGTGTTGACAAGAATGTAGAGAAATTGGTACCCTCATGCATGCATATATTGCTGGTGGGATTATAAAATGTTGCAGAAACTTTAGAAAACAGTTAAGTAGTTCCTCAAAAGGTTAAACATAGCATTACCATGTGACCCAGTGATTCCACTCCTAGGTATATGCCAAAAAGCCTTGAAAATACACAAACTCATATACACAAATGTTTACAGCAGCATAATTCATAATAACCAAAAAGTAGAAACAACCCTATTGTCCATCAGCTGCTGAATCAATAAATTGTGTATATATATATATAGTCTATTGTGTGTGTGTGTCCATCAGCTGCTGAATCAATATATTGTGTGTGTGCATATATATATATACACAATAAATTGTATATATATATATACACAATAAATTGTATATATATATATACACAATATTTTGTATATATATATACACAATAAATTGTGTATATATATATATGCACACACACAATATATTGATTCAGCAGCTAATGGACACACACACACACACACACACACACAAAATAGACTATTATTTTGCTGTAAAAAAGAATGACATACTGATACATACTACAACACAAATAAGCCTTGGAAACTTCATGTTGAATGAATAAAGGCAGTCACAAAAGGCCACATAATAGATTATTTATAAAAAATGTTCATAATGGGTAAGTATATAGAGACATAAAATAGCTTAGTATTTTCAGGAACTGATGGTAGGGAGGAATAGAGAGTGACTGCAATGCTAATTGACAGGAGTTTCTCTTTAGGGTGGGAACATTTCCTAAAATTAGATAGTAGAGATGGCTGCACAACTCTATGAATATACTCAAAACTACTGCTCTTTTGCAACATGAGGCTATTATTTTTAGGGAAAATGTGAGGAATCTCTAAGGAAAAATGGAAGGTTAGCTCAAGAGCTATAGTCCTTGAGCTCAGTATAAAAAATGATCACATAAGCCACAGTGTGTGACTAATGATTGTATAAAAAAGCTACATTCTGTAACTGATGATTCCAGTTCCTACTCTGAAAAAAAAAACAAAACACAAGAATCATGAGACACTGTTGTTAAGCTTGGTAGGTTTGCCTGAAATATGTACATTATTCAAATGTACTAAGATGTAAAAACTGCCACAGAAACATGAAGAGGCCACTTAAGAGCCCTATAGAAATAAACATATATTCCGTTATAGTTAGTGACTGAATTACATCTCCAACTTGTCAGAAAACACATACATTTCTGGGTGTGAGCTGCCACTCAAGTATTTGCAAAGAGGCTCTTGACTGATTTGTGTGATTCACAACTTTGACGTTATATCTGATGAAGTGTCAGTGATACAGCCACACATACACTAATTGAAATTCTAGATTTTAAATATGTAAGAATACATGTATTTATATGAAGAGCCTATTTTAAAAACTTCAAACACTTAAGAAACTTGCAGAATTCAAGACTCATTTTCCTATGAGAGTACATTTAAAGAATGGGGCATGAAGACCTACAAGACTTTTCTCTCATGCTGCTTTTTGTCTTCTCAGCATTAACTCTGATATTTCTCAGAATCCTTGTAAATTAGCAATGTGGTGTATTGTACAGGTTGTTTGCCTTTCTTTACAGTGTTTTAGGGCCCTTCCCTTCATTGTTAAAGTCATCGATTTTTTTCAGAAGCTTTTTGGTTTTTGAAACAGCAGTAGAACCACCACTTAAACAATGTTCAAATAACAGAGTTATAGGATATTTAATTTCTTAAAAATTGTATCTCTAACTTGCCAAAAAAATATATATTTTGGGGTATGACTCTATCACCCAACGTATTTTAAAAGTGGTTATTGAATGTAATAAAAACAATGCAATGATAAACCACTTATGAAGTTTTATTCCAAGTAAACAATGACATGGACTAGCAGCTTGTAAGAAATGCAGAAAAGCCCCATTCCAGACCTACAGAATCAAAATCTGCATTCTAACTGGATTGTGCTTTATAGTCACATTATATTTTGAAAAGCAATGATTTTCATGGAACTTAAAAATGGTGGTTGGTATTTTGGTTTGAAAGACAAGTGTGGTCCATTGTAATAGAGGAAATAAGTAGATTGATATGGTTTTGCTGTGTCCCCACCCAAATCTCATCTTGAATTTCCACACGTTGTCACAGAGACCCAGTGAGAGGTGGAGGCAGGTCTTTCCTGCCCCCAAGAAGACAGAAAAATGTAGGAAAGTTTGGAACTTCCTAGAGACTGTTTGAATGCCTTTGACAAAAATGCTGATAGTGATATGAACAATAAGGTCCAGGCTGAGGTGGTCTGAGAAGAAGATAAAAAACTTTTTGGGAACTGGAGCAAAGGTAACATTTGTTATATTTTAGGAGAGTCTGGTAGCATTTTCCCTCCACCTTAGATACTTATAAAACTTTGAACTTAAGAGAGATGATTTAGGGTATCTTGCAGAAGAAATTTCTAAGCAGCAAACATTCAAGATGTGACTTAGGTGTTGCTAAAGGCTTTCAGTTTTATAAGGGAAGGAGAGCGTAGAAGTTGGAAAATTTGTAGCCTGACTATGTAATAGAAAAGAAAATCCCATTTTCTGAGGAGAAATTCAAGCCTGCTGCAGAAATTTGCATAAGTAACAAGGAACCAAATATTAATCGCTAAAACAATGGGGGAAATGTTCCCAGGGCTTTTCAGAGGTCTTCATGGCAGCCCCTCCCATCACAGGCCCAAAGGGCTAAGAGGAAAAAGTGGGCTGAGCCCAGGGTCCCTGTGCTGTGTGAAGCCTAGGGGCTTGGTGCCCTGCATCCCAGCTGTTCCAACCATGGCTGAAAGGGGTCAACATATAGCTCAGGTCATGGCTTCAGAGGTTACAAGCTTAAAGCCTTGGCAGCTTCCCTGTGATGTTGAGCCTGCAACTGTACAGAAATCAAGAATGAGGGTTGGGAACCTCCACCTACATTTCAGATGTATGGAAATGTCTGGATGTCTAGGCTGAAGTTTGATGCCCGGGCAGGGCCCTCATGGAGAACCTCTGCTAGGGCAGTGTGGAAGAGAAATGTGGTGTTGGAGCCCCAACACAGAGTGGCTACTGGGGCACTGCCTAGTGGAGCTGTGAGAAAAGGGCTACTGTCCTCCAGACCCCAGAATGGTAGATACACTGATAGCTTGCACTGTGCACCTGAAAAAGCCACGGACACTCAATGCTGGCTTGTGAAAGCAGCCATGAGAAAGGCCATACCCTGCAAAGCCACAGGAGTGGTGCTGCCCAAGACCATGGGAACCCACCTCTTGCATCAGCGTGACCTGGATGTGAGACATGGAGTCAAAGGAGATCATTTTGGAACTTTGAGATTTATCTGCCCTGCTGGATTTTGGCTTTGCCTGGGGCCTGTAGCCTCTTTGTTTCTGCCAATTTCTCTCATTTGAAATGGTTGCATTTACCCAATGCCTGCTTCCTCACTGTATCCAGGAAATAACTCGCCTGATTTTTATTTTACAGACACATAGGTGGAAAGGACTTACCTTGTCTTGGATGAAACTTTAAACTGTAGACTCTTGAGTTAATTCTGAAATTAGTTAAGACTTTGAGGGAGTGTCTAGAAGGCATGATTGGTTTTGAAATGTAAGGACATGAGATTTGAGAGGGGCCGGGGTGGAATGATATGGTTTGACTATGTCCCCACCCAAGTCTCATCTTGAATTCCCACATGTTGTGGGAGGGACCTAGTGAAAGGTAATTGAATCATGGGGAAAGGACTTTCCTGTGTTGTTCTCATGATAGTGAATATGTCTCATAAGACCTGGTGGTTTTAAAATGGGAGTTTCCCTGCACAAGTTCTTCTTTGCCTGCCACCATCCACATAAGATATGAGTTGTTCCTCGTTGCCTTCCACCATGATTGTGAGGCCTCCCTAACCATGTGAAACTGTAAGTTTATTAAACCTCTTTTTCTTCCCAGTCAGTAGCATGAAAATGGACTAATACATAAATATAAATACAGTTTACAGTCAGGGTGCCATGGCTCATGCCTATAATCCCAGCAATTTGGGAGGTCAAGGTGGGAGAATTGCTTGAGGTCAGGAGTTTGAGACAAGCCTGGGCAACATATTGAGACTCTGTTTCTATAAAAATTGAAAAATACTAGATGAGCTTGGTGGCAGGTCCCTGTGGTCCTAGCTACTTGGGAGGCTGAAGCAAGAGGATTGCTTGAGCCCTGGAGTTCCAATTCACAGTGAGCTATGATAGCACCACTGCACTCCAACCTGGGTGACAGAGTGTGACTCTATTAAATAAGTAATAGAGTTTACGGATCATTTAGTCTCCTGTATAATTTTGATAAAGCTTTTTAATTGACAGGATTTCCATTAGTTCCAATACTTCCCATAATGGGAAGTGCTATTACCATTTTGATATCATACTCATTAAAATTTGCATAATTCATGTTGTGTACACACACACATACATATTTACCACTCCTCCATCCCCACTAAACCCTTACCAATGTGTTTGTACATTTAGACAATGCCCCTCCTGGGATACCCAGGCCACATAAAATAGCAAAGGGTTCATTAGAATGGTGTCAGCAGCATAGCTATAATTAAGGCTACATCAGCAATTTTGGGGCTTAAAACTCCACTGTAAAATTGTAGTCTGGGATGAAACTCAGCACAAAATCTCAACCTGGGAGTAGATTGTTTGCAAGTTCTGGGAGGAATGTGGGGGAAAATTGATTTGGCTGTTTATGATTTGCTATATTACTCATCTGATCCTTGGTGGCATTTGAATTAAGATGTTTTATAGATTGGTGATCATTGAGAATTGGTATTTTCACTGAAGTCTTCATAGACCTTACTGAAACTGTAAATATCACAGAAACTCAGATGATGTCAACTGTTTATATTCTATGAATGGGGACAACATGCATAGGGATTAAAAGAGCAATTAAAAGAGAAAAGGAGTAATTCTAATTAGGCAGAAATGGTAACATATTTCATCAAAGTAGGATGCAGAGAATTCCTTAGTTGCCCATATATTTCTGCCAAGTAGACACCAAGTCACACTCCCTTGCATTTGCTCTGGGACATTTAATTGGTAAATCAACATTAATGATCAGAAAAGTTTAGATCCAGCTCTTTTAGAAAACTGAGATTCACATTTGATTTCTTGTAGATGTAGCTACAGAGCTAGTGGCTAAAGGGAAAACCTCATTAATAAAAAAAGTCCTGGGATTCTGTGCTTCTTCAGGTCCTTTACTGCTACTTTGCTCTTTTGAAGAAAGAAACTTGCTGTTGGAGACTTCTAACTGTAGTAATCAGGAATATAATAGGAGTGAACTCCTATTATATTCAATTTGCGATTAGATACATTGTCATCTTGATGTACAAGTTTAAATGTACTTTTAGGCAGTTATCTAAAATATAGTCCCAATATAAATAATTAGAAACTCCTGATTTTCTACAAGGGATTAACCATTAATGGTGTATGTAATAGTTACAAGCTGGAAGTCTTGAGGAAGACAGAACCAAGTTCAAATGCTCTTCCTACTTCTTTTATAATCTGTGTGGGCTATGGACAAATGACTTAATGCCCTTGAGCTTCAGTTTCTCTTTCTATAATATGATGGTAAAAATAGGAGATGTTTCAGAGGATGGTTATCAAATTAAAATAATCCTGCAAAGTGCCACACCCAGTACATGGTAGCTATTTATTATGTTAAGTTGTACAGTGGCTTAACCAAAACTTCTTTTCAAGTTGTCATTTATTTCCTCATTCATTTACTCATACAACACATACTTATCAGTTGCTTCCACTGTGCTGACATGCTGATTAGATGCTGGAAATAATAGTGAGCAGGATTGGCATAATCCCATTCTTATTATTTAATATTGTAGTGGAAGGAGCAGACCAAAAAAGTAATTAAAGAAATAAAATGATAATTTTTTTAACTGGGGATATTTTTAAAGGTTTTTTTTTTAATTATTATACATTAAGTTCTGGGATATATGTGTAGAACGTGAAGCTTTGTTACATAGGTATACACGTGCCATGGTGGTTTGCTGCACCCATCAACCAGTCATCTACATTACATATTTCTCCTAATGCTATCCTTCCTCTAGTCCCCCTCCCACGACAGGCCCTGGTGTGTGATGTTCCCCTCCTTGTGTCCATGTGTTCTCATCGTTCAACTCCCACTTATGAGTGAGAACATATGGTGTTTGATTTTCTGTTCCTGTGTTAGTTTGCTGAGAATGATTGTTTCCAGCTTCATCCATGTCCCTGAAAAGGACATGAACTCATCATTTTTTATGGCTGCATAGTATTCCATGCTATAAATGTGCCATATTTTCTTTATCCAGTCTATCATTGATGGGCATTTGGGTTGGTTCCAAGTCTTTGCTATTGTAAATCATGCTGCAGTAAACATACATGTGCATGTGTCTTTATAGTAGAATAATTTATAATCCTTTTGGTATATACCCAGTCATGGGATTGCTGGGTCAAATGGTATTTCTGGTTCTAGATCCTTGAGGAATCGCAATACCGTCTTCCACAGTAGTTGAACTCCTACCAACAGTGTAAAAGGATTATTATTTCTCCATATCTTCTGCAGCATCTGTTGTTTCCTGACATTTTAATGATCGCCATTCTAACTGGCCTGATATGGTATCAGGTGGTTTTGATTTGCATTTCTCTAATGACCAATGATGAAGAGCTTTTTTTCATGTTTTTTGGCTGCATAAATGTCTTCTTTTGAAAAGGGTCTGTTCATATCCACCTGCTTTTTGATGAGGTTGTTAGTTTTTTTCTTGTAAATTGGTTTCAGTTCCATGTAGATTCTGGATATTAGCCCTTTGTCAAATAGACAAATTGCAAAAATTTTCTCCCATTCTGTAGGTTGCCTGTTCACTCTGATGATAATTTCTTTTGCCGTGCAGAAGCTCTTTAGTTTAACCAGATTCCATTTGTCTATTTTGGCTTTAGTTGCCATTGCTTTTGGTGTTTTAGTCATGAAGTCTTTGCCCATGCCTATGTCCTGAATGGTATCACCTAGGTTTTCTTCTAGTTTTTATGATTTTAGATCTTATGTTTAAGTGTTTAATTCATCTTCAGTTAATTTTTGTCTAAAGTATAAGGAAGAGGTCCAGTTTCGGTTTTCTGCATATTGCTAGCCAGTTATCCCAACACCATGTATTAAATAGGGTATTCTTTCCCTATTGCTTATTTTTATCAGGTTTGTCAAAGATCAGATGGTTGTAGATATGTGGCATTATTTCTGAGGCCTCTATTCTGTTCCATTGGTCCATATATCTGTTTTGGTACCAGTACCATGCTGTTTGGTTACTGTAGCCTTGTGGTATAGTTTGAAGTCAGGTAGCATGATGCCTCCAGCTTTGTTCTTTTTGCTTAGGACTGCCTTGGCTATATAGGCTCCTTTTGTGGTTCCATATGAAATTTAAAGTAGTTATTTCTAATTCTGAGAAGAAAGTCAATGGTAGCTTGATGGGGGTAACATTGAATCTATGAATTACTTTAGGCAGTATGGCCATTTTCATGATATTGATTCTTTCTATCCATGAGCATGGAATGTTTTTCCATTTGTTTGTGTCCCCTCTTATTTCCTTGAGCAGTAGTTTGTAGTTCTCCTTGAAGAGGTTCTTCACATCCCTTGTAAGTTGTATTGCTAGGCATTTTATTTTCTTTGTAGCAATTATGAATGGGAGTTCACTCATGATGTGGCTCTCTGTTTGACTATTATTGTTGTATATAATGTTCATGATTTTTGCACATTGATTTTGTATCCTGAGACTTGCTAAAGTTGCTTATCATCTTAAGGAGATTTTGGGCCAAGATGATGGGGTTTTCTAAATAGACAATCATGTCATCTGCAAACAGACAATTTGACTTTCTCTCTTCCTATTTGAATATGCTTTATTTCTTTCTCTCACCTGATTGCAGTTCAATCAGGAAACTTAAGCAAAGTCCAATCAGAAAACTTCAGCAAAGTCTCAGGATACAAAACCAATTTGTAAAAATCACAAGCATTTCTATACACCAATAATAGTCAAACAGAGTCAAATCATGAGTGAACTCCCACTTAAAATTGCTACAAAGAAAATAAAATATCTAGCAATACAACTTAAAATGTATTGAAAGGCCTCTTCAAGAAGAACTACAAACTCCTTCTTAAGGAAATAAGAGAGGACACAAACAAATGGAAAAACATTCCATGCTCATGGATAGTAAGAATCAATATTGTGAAAATGGCCATACTGCCCAAAGTAGTTTATAAATTCAATGTTGTCCCCATCAAGCTACCATTGACCTTCTTCACAGAATTAGAAATAACTACTTTAAATTTCATAGAGAACAAAAACAGGGCCCATATAACGAAGATAGTTCTAAGCAAAAGAACAATGCTGGAGGCTTCACCCTACCTGACTTCAAACTATACTACAAGGCCACAGTAACCAAAATAGCATGGTTCTGGAACCAAAACCAATATATAGACCAATGGATCATGATTTTTTTATAGGCGGTAGGAATGAAGGAAGCAAGAGGTTAAGATGGAAATGAATGCTGGAGATATGGGTATGAGAATTAATTTAGAGTGTTCAGGGAAGGCATCTGGGAGGAGGTATCTATAAAGCTGTTACCTGACCAACAAACAGGCCAGAAAACCAGCTCAGGAAAGACACTTGAAGGTAAAGGAGCAACAGGTATATATGTCCTGGGGCAGAAATAGCTTGGCATGCACAAGGATGTGAAAGACAGCTACTTGGCTGGAACACA
Source organism: Aotus nancymaae (assembly GCF_030222135.1). Classification (NCBI taxonomy): domain Eukaryota; kingdom Metazoa; phylum Chordata; class Mammalia; order Primates; family Aotidae; genus Aotus; species Aotus nancymaae. Next base: position 2,250,589 of record NW_026988460.1, read on the forward strand.
AGGAAGGTAAGGTAGAATAATGAGATTAGCTGGGAAAAGGAAAAATGGACAAAGTAGAACAGGGGTTTGTTACTTACATAAGGAGTTTAGATTCAATTTAGATTCAATTTAGAGAATAGTGAGATCCCTAGAAGAGATGATGTAATGAGGTATACATTTTAAGGAGGTTCTACTAGCTGTTCTATGGAGAATGGCTTGAAGAAAGTCAGTAGTATATCTCTGAGCTTCCTTATGGATCAAAGAGGAAATCCCCAAACACACGTATCTGAGCTATTTTGTAGCCAGTGTGTTCTGTGATAAACTCTGAGATATTATATGTTTTTGCTGTTAACATATCAAGGAGGAGAGGAGGTGGTGCTCAGAGCACACTTGTTTGGTGAAAAGAGCAGCTTTTTAAAGCAGAACCACTCAAGACTACATTATGGCTATTTGGAAACACATATCATCATTCATAAGTTTGTTAGGTTATAACTTACTTCCAGGAAAACTAAAGTTTATATCTCCTCACCTTCCCTGCACAGAAACACTACTTTTAGTATTTTTAAAATTTAAAATTCTAGGACATATACCAGATCAGCATATTTCTTTGATTTTTCTCATCTGTACACAGAAATATTTTTAGGCTTGTTACAACCCTATATTACTAAACAACCTTCAGAACTTAATTTTAGTGCATAAGTATCACAGAATGAAAGTGGGATTCTGATCCTCATTAGGATTTTAAAATTTGCATCATGTTGTTCCTGCTTATTTTGTTCATCGTTCCATTTTTCCTCTTTTAACATTGGCCTGCATTTTTAAAGACAGTGAAGTTGTAAAAAATTGAACTCCATGTTTTTCTAAATTATTAAATAATAGTGTAATAACAAGCACTTATTTAGTGCTTTATTAAAGAACTTCTTGTTTGCAACTCCAACCCTGGAGAATGCTGGAAATGTTTTATTTGTAAAGTTTCCAAAATAACATCAGTTAATCTGACTCTTCTTGATATAACCTCACAATGCTAGAATTTTTCACTTATTAATTATCAAATAAATGAGTTGGATAATAGACATGTGAAGTAGCAAATAGCTTCTTTTGGATTGGCTTTGAAGTTAAATAAGGCAACTTTGCTTGAATGCATGCTCCTGAAATTTGGGAAGATGGCCTTCCCATCTCTCCTTCATCTACCTGACCCCATTTATTCATATGTATGCTTGTAAGAATGCAAATAAGTTACTAATTATGCTTAAACTCTATGAGCAAGTCAACTAGTGTAAACCAAATTTTGACACTTGTATAAGATAAAGAATCTTTAGGAAAGCCTGCCTAAAACATGTATTTTTTTTTTTTTTTTTTTTGAGAGGGAGTCTTACTCTGTCACCCAGGCTCAAGTGCAGTGGCATGATATGGGCCCACTGCAACCTCTACCTCCTGGGTTCAAGTGATTCTCCTGCCTCAGCCTCCCAAGTAGCTGGGACTAATTGTTTTGTATTTTTAGTAGAGACAGCGTTTCACTATGTTGGCCAGGCTGGTTTCAAACTCCTGACATCAGGTTATCCACTACTTTGTCCTCCCAGAGTGCTAGGATTGCAGGTGTGAGCCACCACACCCAGCTAACTTTAATTATATATGTCAGAATCATATTGAGCTGGGTTTTCAGATTGTGAACTGAAATGGCAGAGGAGCTGGATAACTAGTAACAGGAAATAAAGGATACTGAAAGAGAACAGCATCACACTTACAGGTAATTTTTGTTTGATCAGTCCATATTGTTCCAACATGAGAAGTTCAGGTGATTCATCATAAATACTGGGATTTATGGTTTCTTTTGAAAAATCAGCTGGTTGGCAAAAGTCAGTAGGAGCTGAGTAGTGCCTGCCCCTTCTAGAGAAGATACATGCTTCCTAGTTTGCCACAGTCCCTACCACCCCTTATTTTTCTTGGCATCTGACATTTTTCAGTCATTTACAATTATTCCCTGGCCTCCACAGTCTGATGTGTGTGGTCACCAGAACAGCAACATCACCTATGTGGTAGGCAGATTCTAATATGACCCCCGATGATCCTCTCCTCCTAGTTTTCATGCCTTTCTGTATCCCCTCTCTCTGTGTGTGGGCTAGGCCTAGTAACTTTATTCTGAAAAAAAAAAAAAAAACAACACACAGAATACAACAAAAATGAAGTGATGTGCCTTCTGAGATTAGGTTACAAAAGGTCATGACTTCGATTTTGCTGGCATTTTCTGTCTTCCCTTCTCTAGGTTGGCTGGCTGGCTTTCATGAAACAAGCTGCCATGCTGCATAGACACACAAAGTATGGACCAGAAGGCCACCTCTGGCCAACAGCCAGCAAAAACCTTATGCCTTTGGTCCAGCAAACTTAAAGGAACTGAATCCTGCCCTCAAGCACATGAGTGGAGTGAGTAGATCCTTCCCCAGTTGAGCTTTGGGATGAGACCACAGCAGTCACTGCCATCTTGATTGCAGCCTGGTGAGAGACTCAGATGCAGGGGACCCAGCAAAATTGTGCCCCAACACCTGATCTATAGAAACTGTGTATTGTTTTAAGCTGCTAAATTTTAGAGTAATTTGTTATGCAACAGTAGATAAATAATATACCTTATTGCAGAGAAAGATGGTGCGCTGACTAGAACATATAAAAAAATAAAAAACTTTCTTAGAATTATGTAAGTCAAGGCAGTAAATTTTTCTGTTCCAATGACTATAGTTTTGCTGTAATAATTAATGTTGGAGGTACTCAGTAACTATGAAGTAAATTCAGGGTAACCAATAGTGAGTTAGCTGTTGTGAGAGACTATTATACTGATACATTGCTTATAGGGTAATTATTATATTTTATGCTCTGTTTGAATTTATCTTTTAAAAATTCCCTTCAGATATGCTTCCAAATATTCTGAGTATCTAAAGTATGTGTTATATACAAAACTGTTAGAAACTATTGACCAAGACAAGAATACTAGACTCCTAACAGAGACTACTGGAAATGGCTTAGACATCTGTTGTGGGCTGTCTTAGCACACATCAAAAGGAGAAGAGTGGAGGTTGCAATTCTTTTATCTGTAAAATAGGGTGAAATCTAAGTTATGAAAGAAGCAGAGCATAGCTAAAACATTGTCTTAAAGATCTGGATGTGATTCCTTACTTTTAAACTGTATAATAAATACTGTTTACAGTGTGGGCATGGTGGTTCATGCCTGTAATCCCAGAACTTTGGGTGTCTAAGGCAGGAGGATCACTTGAGCCTGGGAGCTTGAGACCAGCCTGGGCAATAGTGAGACCCCATCTCTACACAAAGTTAAAGACATTAGCTGGGTGTGGGTAGCACATGCCTGTAGTGTTAGCTACTGGTGAGGCTAAGCCAAGAAGATCACTTGAGTCTAGGAGGTCAAAGCTGCAGCGAGCCATGATTACACCACTGTACTCTTGCCTGGGTGACAGAGTGAGATCCTGTCTCAAAAATAAATGAATTTATAAACAGACAGGCAAACTGTGTAACCCTTAGTGGATTTCTCAGTATTACATTCTCAGGTAGAAAATTGGTTACTATTCATTCCTTTATTCAGCAAGCTTTGTAAAGACCTCAGTGTTGTACTGTGTATTGTCCTCAGTATGGAGATAAAAATGAATGAGACATAGAGTGTGATGCAAGGTGTCATCAGCTTCTGGGGTTATGACATTTAATGTTTAAGTGTCACATACAATGCAGTCGTATTTCATTCAAAGGTACTAACAGTTTGATATTCAAATATCAGAAATGGGAGCTAGAAATTATTGCTACTAGGTTCTTGCTTCAACTGGTACTTTTGTTATTAGTAATTTATCGGATCCTATAGAATACTGAATTTATCCCATTAACCTGAACAACATCCAACACCCTTTTAAAGCACTTAAAGTACAACACCCTTTTAAAGTACTTATCCACATATACACATTTTAAGGTGTGTTTTAATGTAATGTCTTACAACCTTTAAGCCATTTCTTTATATAAACCCTGTATTCTTGTAAACTCTGTGTAAAACATTGCTTTATGCACTATACACATTTATTAGCAATTTCAGTCAGTTTAGTTTCTTATTTAGTGATAATGTCATGTTTTATGGATGCTGCTTATATTTTGTGTACATGGTAGTGATAAGAACAGGTTGGATTGAATTGAAAATATAATAAAAAGAAATATAACTTGTGTCTAGGTTCAAGAGGTTCATAGATAAAATGTTGAAACAAATAATCAAAGTCGTGTATCTTTATTTCAGTTGGTTCAACCAACCCTCCCAAATAATTATCCTGTCAGAAAATTCTTGCACTACTCAATACATTTGACCTAAGCAGTATGTGTATAGTTTTATAATCAGTCAATAGTATCGCCTGCCCGTTGCTTTGTGCGAAATGGTGGTTTGAGAGGGCTTTAACTCTTCAAAAAATCCATTGTCTAGTCTTGCCCAAGTTCACCTTTTAAAGTTTTCCCAGGACCACTTATTGTACATCAAGTATGAAAAGTGGAGCAAAGGTTAATGATTCTTAATTGGACTTCATTAAATAGTAATATAAGATCTCCAGCTCCTCAATATACCCCAGGATTGGACAGCAGTGTTGTAACATCAGGAAATAATGAACTAGAAGTCATGCATTATTATGCATTGGAACACTCTAGCAACTTATTATGTTTCAGCTGTATTGTCTTTAGTGAGGTATAAAAGTGAGGTGCATATTAATAGCTTGGAGAAGTTCTCATTTTAAGACAAACTATATTTTTGATGTAATAGACTTTGATTGGAACTATTGTAATCAGAAGATTCCATTGGATTCTATTTGTCTTTTCTTATTATTTATTAGCTGCCCTAAACCATGAGAAGAAGGTTTTTTGATCATTTCACAGCTTATGCAGTCTAATTGAAACACAGCATTTTGCTAATGCATCACTTTTGAATTTAGGGACTGCTCATTCTTTCATTACCTGTTTGGTGATTTCCAACCCACTTTGGTAATACAAGGGATTGTGATAGCATATTTGCTTCTAAGCACATTCTATTTAGTTCAGAGTCAGTTCTATAGTTCTCATTTTTCTCTGAGAATGGGAATTGATGCATACAAAACAGTAGTAACTGTAGTTAACATGTCAGGGAAAATGAAATGCACAAATGTGTAGTATAATGCCAAGTGCTTCAGAGATAACCACAATGAGGGATGTAAGCTAACCCTGGTCTTCTGTAATGCAAAGCTAATATACTCAAAAAGATATTTCCCTTCATCACAATTTAATGTAATTGTTCCCAATCTGTAACCTGAATGAACAAAAAACTCAAATGTCTTATCCAAACACTAACATTAAAGCTGCTTTTCTCCAGGATATCAATATAACACTTTCCATTCATATGTCTTAGGAACTGGACATCAAAAAAGCGCCTTATATGCTGTGTTCTCACTGAAATTTTCTGTGAATTTCTGTGAATAAGGAATCAAATGATTGAGCTGACACTAATATTTACAATAATTCAGAGGATTGACAGAGGATAAACATGGTGTTGAAATAGATTACCTCCATGTTACATGACAGCAATTTCAAAGCATCCTAAGTCCCACATGAAAGAAAATATCAGGTTTGATAAACCTTGAAGAGCTGGAGGCTTAGAAAATTATTAGTCTGTATTTTAGAAATACTGTGGCTAGTAGGTTTACCAACATATTTTTTACATTTATGATGATAAACGTGTGTGTGTGTGTATGTGTGTGTGTATAAGAAAAGCAAAAGAGAGTTCATTTTTACCCTCTGTAAGGATAAAAATTAATTTTCTTTGCCCCTGAAAACAGCCTGAAATGCTACATAGGTATTTTTTTGGCGTGTCTCTTCTATCCCTAAAGCAGGAGTATTGATTAGCTCCAGTATATACTGGGAACACGAAAGCTCCCATTTGCTAACAAAAGCAGGTGTTGAACAAATATTATGTATGGTTAAATGAGCAAAGCTTTACTACTCACTCATGTGAAATTGCTCTAGAGAAAGAAAGATATCGGGCCCACCGGATATTGACTGTCATATGTATAGACTTAATATTTCTCATAGTGACCTATGGACCACCATTTTACTTGTTAAAAATGTTTACTCTTCAACCAGTGTGATGAATCAGATTCCTGGGAGCCGAGACATGGGAAAGTGTGTTCTGTGCAAACACCCAGGATGTTATTCTACATCCTTCCCTTGAACAACCATTGGTATACATTCAGTTTCTCATTAAAAATGCTGTTTTTCTTCATTCAATTTAAATCAATAAATATTTAATCCTGCTATATGTCAGTCTAAAAGCCTCTGTTCTCACAAGGCTCCTAGGCTGTCAGGGAAGACAGACATCTGAGCAAGCATTAAATGCAGATGTGTAGTCAGAGGAACCAGTACGCATGGGAGATAACAAGAAGGACATCCCTGAGGAAGTGACATTTAAAGGGATCCTGGAAGGATGAGTATGAGCCAGTAAAGTGGGGATAAGGAGGAAAAGAGAAGGGAAAGGACATTTCCAAACAGAGAAAATCACATTTTGGGAGAAGACATTAATAAAGAAGAATGGATTAGAAATACAGAAGAAGCCTTAATGATGGGTAACGATAGTGGAAGTTTGTGTTATGGAAGGAGCTAGAAGGGGCTGGAACTTCAAGGATAAGCCTGTGTTTTCCAGTCTTTGATATTTTCGTGGTTTGCTCCACCAGAGTACAGCTTGTACTGTTATTTCCTTAATTCGTTGCATTAAATCTATTAACTTCTTGTCTTAAATAAATTTATTTTAGAAGAAAACTTTGTATCACTATGTTAATACAAGCACAGCATCATCTAACGTAAGTAGAAAGTCACTTTTAAGATGAACTATGGCAGGTGCAGTGGCTCACTTGTAATCCCAGCACTTTGGGAGGTCAAGCCAGACAGCTCACTTGAGCTCAGGAGTTCCAGACCAGCTTGGGCAACATGAAGAAACTCCATCTCTACAGAAAAATTACAAAAATTAGCCAGGTGCATTGGTGCCTGCCTTTAGTCCCAGTTACTCAGGAGGCTGAGATGAGAGGATCTCTTGAGCCCAGGAAGTCTAGGCTACAGTGAACCATGATTGCACCACTGTACTTCAGCCTAGGTAACAGCGAGAACCTGTCTCAAATAAATTAAATAAATAAATCTGAAAAAAAATGAATTTGTTAAATTCTAACTCAATGTTGTTTCCATTAGACGCTGAATGTGAAGCCTGCTCCTTGTCAAAAAGGGAGACAAACAGTGTTAGGAGATAAAGTTATACATCCTACTAGCAACATGAAACTTTTTCCTTGGAAGGAAAGCTGGAAAAAACAACTTTCTCATTGTGCAACTCAGAGATATTTATTGCCTTAGCTTCCCCTTTGCTGTGCTAGCAAATATCATCTAGAGGGTCTCTTATAATACATTTCTATTGTTTGGCAATAAATACTATTAATCATGAGGATTTTGAGTTTTGTTGCCAGGGCAATTTCTAGAAACCAATGGGAACTTTTAAACAGGTCCTGGTGTGCTTCCCTAACCCTTTCACAGAAGTACCCAGAACAGTCGGAAATCAGAGCAGTAAGGTGAAAATGTCTCTGAGTTCTCATGGTCTGTTTTAAGCATTTCAGTGTGATGTGTGATGTCTTGCTCCAAAGCATAACATGACCCTTCTCTCGTTGTAATAATAGACCATTAAGTGAAACCTGTGTTTTACTAAGACATGAGAAATGAGGTTGGTCTTTTTGTGTTTTTCCCCTTTCTTTCACCATTGTGTACCTCATCTCTTGTACAGGGACAGACACATAGTAGGTGTGCAATTAATATATGAGAAGAATGTTTATTCCATCCTCACCTGGAGATAAGATCATTGTTGATTCTTCTGTCGGTATTTCTACCTGTCTACTTACCGTTCTTTATCCAGGCACCCAACCTGCCTGGGCTTTCCTTCCTCTCACCTCTCTCTCATTAATTCATTCATCAGACATTAGTGTGTGCTCAACTTTTTAGTAAGTGCTTAGGATGCATTGAATTGCTCCAGGCTGCTGAGGAAGCTCAAGCTTTTGGGATGGCTTTTAATTTCTCACCTTGCTAGGAGATGGTCCCTTCAAAACATACCATGGGCCTAGCCCACAAATGGTTCTTCTGAAAGTCATCCGTCCTTCTTTTCTCTGTGGGTAATTAGCAGTTTCTTGAGAATGTGTGAAGCTTGTGAAAAAAAAAAAAGGAGGGCAGTTTGCTTTTCTTAGATAACCATCCCATCTTTAACTTTATATTCCTAGTTTTGAGCCAAACTTTCATGGAAATTAGGAGTACCTTGTCAATAATTAAGCCTTGAATTCTGAGTAATTCATTTAATTTATTTGAGACAGGTTCTTGCTGTTACCTAGGCTGAAGAACAGTGGTGCAATCATGGTTATTATTTGGTGTGGATAAAAAATAAAACATGAGTATTGTCTTTTATGTGTCTCCTCCACACATAATTTGACATCACCTTCTGTTTTTAAGCAGCCTCTCAAGTTATCTTTTTGTGTTTAGGGATGTATAGCATATAAAAAGAGAAGTGTACAAATATAATGTATTACTTAATGGATTATCACAAAGTAAACATAAAAAATGAAAAAATAAAGCATTGTCAGTGACTTAGATGCCTTTCTCATGCCCCTGCTAATCACCTTCACCCCTGGCCAAAGGCATGATACTATTTAACCTAGATAGCTTTGTCTATTTTTGAACTTTCTATGGTAGGCTGATACACTCATTGTCACTTCACTTGTTCAACAGCAGGTTTGTGAAATTGATTATGTTGGGCGATATAGCTCATCATTGCATGGTAAGATTACATGATAAATTTTAGAAATCCTCTGTAATACTGGTTTTCAGTTTGGGGCTATTACAAGTAACAATGCCATGAACTTTCTTACATTTGTTTTGGGAGCACATGTCATGCGTTTCTCTTGAGCACATACCTGGGAGTGGGATTTTGGATCATTATATGCAAAGCAGTGTTTAGCTTTAGTAGAAAATGCCAAGCAGTTTTCCAACATGTTACACAGTTTATACTTATGCCAGAAGCAATGTATGATAATCCTTTTGGCCTTAAGTTCTTGCCAGTGCTTGGTTCTGTCAGTGCTTTTAATTTTGGCCATTTTAGTGAGTATTACGGTAGCACTGAGGCTTTAATTTGCATTTTGTTAATTACTAGTGAAGTTAAGCAATTTTTTGTGTAATTATTTGCCATTGGGATATTGTTTTATAAAGTTTCTGTTTACATTTCTTGCCTATTTTTCTGTTGGATTATCTAGCTCTGTCTTATAGATTTGTGGAAGTCATTTTATATTCTGAATATAAGACCTTGTTATCTCTGTTCCATATTCTATTCTATGGATTGCCTATTCATATTCTTAAGGGTGTTTATTTCCTTCCTTGCTTTTGAAATGAACAGAAGTTTTTAATTTTAATGTAATTAAATTTCTAAGTGGTTTTTGCATTCTGTTTAGGAAATTCTAAATTAGAGAACACTAAATTCCATACTGCCTAACTTTTTTGGACATTGGTAGGAATAAGTTTGCAAGGTTGTTTCCACCACATCACTTGCTAAGTTTGCTATTTTAAATAGTCATTTGGCTTTATTATAGAATTTTAAAATGGATGATTTTCTCTTTGCATCTATTCTGCATGTTTTAAAGGTTTTTTCTATTTCTTAACTATCTTTCTAAATGTTTTGCTGTACATACATTTGAAAGCAGTGTGTGTGTGTGTATGTGTGTGTGTGTGTGTGTATATATATATATATATATATATTTGAGAGAGAGAGAGAGACCACCATCAGAAACTAGCATCTAATTTTATTTTTATGTATCTATAACAATTTGAAACTAATATCTCTTATATCTATGTTATGCTTACAGAACCAAGCTTGGCTTTTGCAATTCAGTCTTTGTGTGTCCATTAGGCCGTTAAGTGGCTTAGAGAGAGAGGGGAAAGTTGGTTTTTTTGACTCTGAAATCGATGCTGTTTTTCACAAAACCATGGTAAGGCAAAATGACTTTTGATGCTGACCAACATTTTATGTGATGCTTTCTTTTGATTAATTTTTACCATCCAGAATAATTTTGGTTAAGTGTGTGTTGTTGTTGTTGTTGTTTTAGGAGCTCACCATTTCTGTTTCCTTCGTGGATGCAAAGCCCGGTGGTCACTATAAATGGGGAAGGCTTGTGACCATGTTGTGTCTTTGTAGATCCAGACTCTGGTCAGCAGCTTTAGATGGTCAGACTTTCCAATTGAATGTACACTAATGATTATGTTCTTGGGGATTACTTTGCACCAAATAAAATCCTTGGAGTGTGATTCAATATTTTGTAATGTAAAATTATAGAGTAGAAGTTCTGTGAAGGTGAGGACTAATCTTGTTTATCATCGTATTCCCAATGACTGGGCACATGATAGATGCTCAGTAGGTGTTAGCTGATTGAAAGAGAGGAAGACTGATTTACTGAATGCAATAACTAGCACTTTCTGTCCCATCTTTGACTCTTTCCATTCAGTAGGCTCACCCACATGCCACTGTTTTCTGGTGCAAGAAATCTAGCCCCAGAGAGCAACTTTTGTTAAATGTTGCTTTAGACTGATCTTTAATACCATTCAACCCTGTCCTTGTTCTTATTATTTCCATGTTGTAAATTTTTGGCTCTGTACACCCTGCTTAAATATTAGCTTTGGGGTTGGCAACTCATTACAGCTATACTTTTGCCCATATCAAATATGCCTGCCCTCTCAGAGCTCTGCCCATCATCTTTGATTTCATGGTCTCAGTGAGACCTTCCCACTTCCAGCTCTGGGTCTTTAGAAATTTACACCCTGAGCTTGTAAATTTAGAAATTTACACCTTGACACTGGTACTCTGTCAAGGAAGGGGGCAAGATTAGGAGTATAGTAGGTAAGTTCTCAATTCAGACAAAAATGGCCTGAATCAAAGCTTGTCTATTTAATTCAAACTATTTAAACTTTCTGGGCCTCAGTTTCTTCGTTTCTAAAATAAGAATAGTACTTATACCTGCCTCATAGGATGCTTCAAATATAGAATGAGATCATGCAGGAAAAGGGCATGGCATTATGCCTGGCACAGAAGGAGCTGCCATTAATATTGCTGTTGTCACTGCTGGAATTCTTATTGTCACCACTGGTATTATTAGTCATTGATGTGGGGGAATTTCTCCTAGTGTGTTAGTGAACTTTGAAGACCCAGTTACAGAGATTGCTTGGTGAAGATAAATTAGAATAAAGGAAGCTGGTGAGCTCATAGATATTTATATGAAGCTACTGTGGCTGAATGAATTGTCTTAGTTCACTTGAGGGAAATTCTGTCAAAAGAACCGCTATCAGTCATGTGGAATCAGCCTGATCTCTTTCTTGAATGGTGTCAGAAAGAGATACTAACGAATTCTAACATTTTGTCATTCTTTTTTTCTTCAGGATTCATTGTCAGTCACCAAAAGCTTCTTTCATGTCTACATTACCCTGTAGTGAAGGATATGATTAATTAGATCACAGCTTATCTTGCTTTCACTGCATTACAGCCTCGCAGTCTTTCTGATGCTAGAAGCCTGGCTATACTTCTGTATAAATTTAAGATGATAGCAACATGTCACTGGAACACATTTCTAAGTCTTTCTTGAAGATGGTTTCACACACCCATTTGAACTTGATTTTCATTGTTCCTTTCATTTGTTTTCTGAAGACAAAATATTGAGGTAGGAAAAGTGCCCTCTTAGAGTCTGTCGCCTCATTGCTCTGTTTCTCACAATGCATTCTTTAGACCACTTACCTCAGGGTGATTTGGAATCTGGGTGAAATGTGAATCCAAGGCAGTTCCTCAGTCTTCTTGTTTTTGCTCTTTGTCAGTGGGAACATTTATGTTTTCAGCAGAAGCCCATGGGATTCTGCTGCACATTAAATTTGAAATCCATAGCCTTAGTTTCTTACTGTGGTAAACTGGGAGGAGTTTGTGAGAACAGAATAGAAAATTCACCATGTGGGTTGTTAAGTTTTTTTCTTAACATATTGTTATGAGCCATGGAAAGATAAATTTTTCATTTATTCCTAATTAACTATGTATCTTGAGCTTCTCCAAGCAAAGTAATGTGAACTTTCAATGAGACTAGGGTAGGAATTAAATAAAGGAAGTATCTATCCTGAGACACAATTTTAACAAATACCTCTTACCCCACATTGACTTCCTAGTCATTTTGGACACTGCCTACATTGTGCTACTTATGTTTTAGAAACCTTAAAACTCATCTGTGTAGCTTGTGAAATTCAGATATTTGGATTCAGCTGATCTGGGGTGGGGACTTAAACCCTGCAGGAAATCCCCATGTGAAGAGATGGGAGAAGTGAATGCTGTTTTATGATGAGTCTATTGTGTGTCTATCTTGGTATTGTTTTGTTTTGTTCTGTCTTTCCATTTTTAAATTCTATGGTAAACACATTGTAATGCATTGTTTTCTGCATGGTATACTTTTTCTTCTGATATTCCTCATATGGAATCCTCAACAAGGCAAAAAGCTGAGTGGGTACTCAGAGTAATATATATTAATTTAGAGTTTAAAGGCATTTCCCACAGGACATGTAAGACTATTCATCTTGGAGGTATTTATGAAGCCTATTCAAGCAGTGGAAAACCATAGCTTTGGTTAGAATGAAGCTAATTGTCTTCACAGGTAAACTAAGCTGAAACCTATGGCACACTAAAGGTGCTAAGCTAAAAATGTATCCAATTATCTTTGTCTTTCTTTGTGTCTCTATTGGTTTGGCTTTAGTACATACCTGTAGAATTGATGGATTAAAATATTTGAGGACATGCTTATGGATAGGTCAAACTGGACTTTGCTCATCAGCTCATCCTAACTCTATAGTTGCCACAAAACTTTTTATCACAGCAAAGAGAGTAGAATCAAAGAAAGGGAGAGAAAACTTTTTTTAAAAAGGGCCACTGCTCATCTTAAGGTTAAGACATATTAGGTAAACTTGGTTTCAAATGGACTTTGTACAAATACTCACAAGCCCATAAGCCACATGATAATGGGCACTGATTTTCACTGTGAGTAATTCAGGAGGCCTGATTGATTAGTCATTTAAGACATGATTTGATGGTGTTTTTGTAATGTTTTCTTCAATGTCACAATCACAATTGAAGGAATTATTCACTTTCTTTACTTCAGCCATTCTTAGGTGAGTTCTAAGTGTAGGATATCTATCTATATTCTTGGTTTATCTGCTTTTGCTTTGGTTTCCCTTTTGTTTCCAAAGTCCTGCCTACATGTATCATCAGCTAAGTGCTTCTGTCATCCTAAGTGCTTCTTGTCTTTTCAACATAAGAGCACTATTTGCTCTAGTCCAACAACCGTTTATTGAGTAACTACTATGTACCAGACCCAAAGGCTGTAAGGGGTCAAGTGATACAGCTTTTGCTCTCATGGAGATCATGACAAAAGTAAACAGGAGTGATTAAAATGATCATAAATGAAGTCTTTTTCCCTCTCATGCCCTGTAATTCTCTCCAAAATGGTGCATTTGGCAAAAGGTTAAAGACTAGGTAACTCCAGGATAAAGTTCTACCTTCTTGACCACCTGGCCTCCATGTCTCCATCACGTGGTGATGGCATCTGCCAGTGTATTACAAATGAAAACTGATGAGAAACTGAATGTGTCTGATGGGAATACTGCAAGTTGCTCATTGAGCATCATTATCATGTGCGTTCATCATCCCATTGAATGCAATCTGAATTTGACAGCAGCATCTCTAGAGAGCTGTGTAGTTCACAACCAAAATCGAAAAAGTTAAGAGAAAAGGAATTCAGCTTTTCTTGTGCTATCCTTATTTTGTATATCAATATTCTTTCTGTTGAACAATAATCATGTATCCATTGATCTTGAAATATTTCACATCCTGTGATTTGTCTCTATATTAAATCATTGGTATTAAAAATAAAATACAATTTTAATGAATGAATTAGTAGGGAAGTAAAAGGGGCACTCAAAGCATATAGCAAGGGGCATTATCTAGTCTAAGGAAGTCAAAGAAGTAGTTTTGAAGGGCGTGATGGATCATCTGGGACCTGACACTTGACTAGGAATTTACTTAGGAATGGAAAATACTATGAGGTAGATCAGAATAGGGAACAGAGTGTGGAAATGTAGCCATAGAGGCACAGGAGGCCTGAAAAGGAAAATGTACAAAGTGAAGTTGAAAGTATCTTGATTTGAGTCCAGATGGTGGCACAGGCAGATACGGTAGTCTCCTTAAACCTTAGTAAAATGCTGAGCTCCATCCTAAGAGGATGAAAAATCACTGAAGTGTTTTAAGTATGAGGAATTAGTCACAGTAACTGCCACTTCTTCATAAATAAGAAATATAAGCTCCAAAGTAAGTTGGGGTAGCAGAAAATTTGGAAAAATATTAATTATATGTACCATGCCGCTAACTGTGGTATTTAGGAAATGGAATCAAATAGGAGATGTATTTTATTGTAGGTACTTTTATACTATTCAAACATGGATTATTTTGTAATAAAAAGGTACTTTAATATCAAGTTTAAGATATAAGAAAGCATTGTCCCCTAACTTTAACATTTTTGCCAAAAATATCAAGAAGGGAGAAAAGTTCAATAGAATTCACAGAAATAGTACTGATCCAAAAAAACTACGTTTGAGACTTAAAACAGCTAACAAACAACAAGAAAACAGAAAAGTTAGATGTCTCCTTCCAGTGTCTCCCCTTTTCATGTATCGATACTCAATAGTTTCTTGCATTCTCAAAAACAGGGAATTGAACACAGTTTTGTTTGTTAAATGTGCTGCATTTTTGAGTGTGGCTATTTTGAAGGTAACATTTTTCCTTAAGCAAAAATGTCTCTGAAATTGTTATGCAAATCAATAGAAAAATACGACTCTTCTTAGAGAAATTCTGTTTTTCACATTTTTCAGGTTTAAAAATCCTAGGCTTTAAAGCTGGATTGCAAAAAATGAACAGGTCTCTTCTGCATCTATCATATGTGGTAGCTGTGTTAGTCAGGTTTATGCTGCCCTAATACTGTGTAACAAGCAACTCTCAAACCTAATTTCTTACAACTGCAAACATTTGTTTGTAGGTTCGTGGGTTTGCAGTTCAGTTTTGGTCTTGCTGACTTTGGGTGAATTTGGCTGAGCTAAGTTATTATTTTAGGCTTTGTGTCAGGTTCTAGTCTACTTCATGTGTTCTGAGACTTGGGCTGAAAGACAAATGACTCTCTGGGGCATGCTTTTCCCATAGCAAAGTGCAGAAACTCAATAGGACTGGTGACATTTTACAATACCCTTAAAATTATGGCTTAGAACTGGAACACAGTCATTTCTGCCCACTGATCAAAGCAAGTAGAATGGCCACCCTCAAAGTCAATGGGGTAGGAATGCATACCGTGCCTCCACTGGGAGGAGTCACTACCACGGCAAATGACAAAGGGCATGTGCAGTTCTACCCTGGGGAGAAAGCGAGGCATTGGGAGCAGCATTCCTATCTACATTGGTGGCTAAATTATCATCAAATGGAAGTCTCCATTGCTTTCCCCCACTTAGATTTTTTTCAATGTGCATGATTGGAATTCCATAGCCACTGTGAACAAATTAAAAAGATGAGACTAACCAGAGAATTTTCTTTACAAATATGCTAATGGGATATCTGATGACAATTATTCAACATCAGTTGCTGTGCAATCATTATGAAAGATATATTGTATTCAAAAAAATTTAACTAAGTAATATGGAAGCAATATTTTTGTTGTTGTTGCTGTCAGGGAGTATATAATATCCATGTAAGAAATAAGGTACCTCCAGACTTCTAGCCTTCAGAATTGTGAGAGAATCCATTTCTGTTGTTGTAAGCCACTCATTTTATGGTACTTTCTTATGGCAGCCCTAACAAATAAATACATTAGTTTTGCAACTTAGCGTAAAATACTTCAAAATATGAAGGCTTAGCTTCCTTATCTTTAAAATGGCAGTGACATCAGTAGCTGTCTCAGAGGATTGGTGTGAGGTTTTGTTGGTAAAGTGCATAGCCTAGAGACTGGCATATAGGAAGTGTTCACTACACGTGAGTGTTTGTCATCATCGTCATTATCAGTACTAACTAGTAATAGTTGTCTTATCCCACATTTCTCTGTAGTAGTCAGTTTTTAGCTATGCCCATTTAATTTCCTATATTCTTATTTAAAGTGGATATACACCTTACATGCCCATCCATGTCTGGGTCCTCACATGCTGCTTCAGTATTCTCTTCATATCAGAGGCTTAAAGAGGTTGTGACTATAGCCTTAAATAGCCCAGAGCATTTGGAAATGTTCTTTCAAGCTTTATACTAATTTTGGGTTTGCCTTGTAATATATGTGCATTTGTTTTAATATAAAAATGGATGTTTATATTACTACTTAAAATGCTTAATTTCTTTCTAAATCCTCAAGGGATAAATCTGTGCCCTAGGAAGATACAACATAAGGCCTCTTGTGCCTTTCCACTACGCCTACCCCGGTAGACTGCCACAAACTTCTGGAATTATTGGCATCCTAGATTAACAATTCGAGTTTGAGGACTTCTTGTACATAGACGCTTACGATCATGTCTTATCTGAAATTCGAGATTATGACCACTGTGTCTCTAAACATCAGTACCTTTCGACCACTGGTTCTAAACCAGGGGGAACTGCCCCCCCCCCCGCAAAAAAAAGGACATTTGGCAAAGTCTAGAGGCATTTTTGGCAGTCATAGCCTGTTGTGCTACTTGATATCTTGTGGGTAAGACCAGGGATGCTGTTCAGTATACTACAATGCCCAGGAAAGACCCTTATAGCAGAAAGTTATTCAGCCCAAGTTGTCAACCATGTTAAGCCTGAGAAATCCTGTTTTCAGCCACCCCTAGTATGATCAAGTTGTGTGTGAATATATCAGGCCATAGTGCTTTCTGCTTTTCATTAGGGTTCTTACAATATTTTATTTTCTTTTTTCCTGTCTTTCCACACAGACCCATATCATATATGTCTTTGTATTCTCTTTAACTCTCAGCATCCACCCTGGTGCTTGATAAAATATTTATGGATGTAATCTGCTGTCGTGAAAATGTCTTAGACCCATGTCACTTATAATTTACATATCTAAAAATATTTTCTCTCTTCTTCTGATCTCAATAGCATCAGAAATGTATAGAGTTTTAGAGTCAACTGGGCTTTTAGAAGATGGGCCATAGGTCACAAAGCTGAGGTTTTGAGAAAAGTAATCCTCATCTAAGGACAGGTTCTATTAAGCGGATACTGATCAAGAATCAGGGACCTCGTTCTGCCCTTCGCATCTGTGTATAAGTAGCTCCCATCTTGCCTTAACGTTCTTCTGTTCACATAACTTGTAACTTTCCTTTAAGTCTTCAAAAGTGGTATAATGGTAATAGTATGTTCATACCAATGGGCAAATGCATTTAGTTCATTGTTCTGTGTCTCCAGTTCTCCTGGAAGCATTTTCTTTTTTTTTTTTTTTTTTTTTTGAGACGGAGTTTCGCTCTTGATACCCAGGCTGGAGCGCAATGGCGCGATCTCGGCTCACCGCAATCTCCGCTTTCCTGGGTTCAGGCAATTCTCCTGCCTCAGCCTCCTGAGTAGCTGGGATTACAGGCACGCGCCACTGTGCCCAGCTAATTTTTTGTATTAGTAGAGACGGGGTTTCACCATGTTGACCAGGATGGTCTCGATCTCTTGACCTCGTGATCCACCCGCCTCGGCCTCCCAAAGTGCTGGGATTACAGGCTTGAGCCACCGCGCCCGGCCCTGGAAGCATTTTCTAATGGTCTCAGCCTCCAAGAATACTTTCATCAGATGCTGAATCCTCAAGGAACTCTGGACACTACAATCAAGCTATATTCACATTGTATTACAGCAGCTCTTTGATATGTCTGCCTTTCCTTCTGCACATTTAGCTCCTTAAATAATTGTATTTTGTTTGTCTTTATCTTCCTTCTCTACTTGCTCATGCCTGGCACATGGTGGGATCTCACCGTGTGTTTGAATGACTGACCAAATCTAGCAATCAATCAATCTATAAACCAGTCAATTTTGATGATACTTATGTGGGATCTGTATTTGTTCTGATTCACCTGTTTTCCAGTGTGCATTCAGCATTCTTTTAGTTGAGGATATGCAGTTCAAATTAGTATAATGAAAAATAAAGGGACGTTTATTGCCTAAAATATTTTCAAAGTCCCAGAGTATTGCATATAGGGAGAAAATTGATGTTGTCTTATTTCTGTCTCTCATTCTTCCTCCTGCTCTGTTTTTCTGTGTTATATTTCATTTGTGATTGGAACCAGGGCTCAAACTGCTGTTGTTAGTACTCCCTGCCCCTGTTCATCTCATAGACTGGCTCTTGCACTGTGCGACAAGATGGCCACCATCCATGCCTGCTGAGTGACCATGCTCCATAGCTCCCTTAGGAC
Source organism: Aotus nancymaae (assembly GCF_030222135.1). NCBI lineage: Eukaryota > Metazoa > Chordata > Mammalia > Primates > Aotidae > Aotus > Aotus nancymaae. The sequence goes on from NW_026988460.1 coordinate 2,269,096, forward strand.
AGTCCTAGGAAGAAATTTAATTGGTCCTGTTTAGCTCACTTACCAACAATTCAACTAATCACTTTGGCCAAAGGAATTGGATTATTTGATCAGAGCCAACCACAGTATCCTCCTTCTGGACAGTGAAAGTGAAATAATATCTGCCAACTGAATGGAATGGATTTCAAAGAAGAAAGAGGTATTTTGTTACCATGAGAATGTGTGAGAGGAAATCCTGGACAAGAAAGTATAGCAGAAATCCAGTATATTAGATGACCTATCACAGCTTCAACATGTATCACTTTCTTCTACAAGGTCTAGAATCATGCTTTATACCCCAGCAGTAATTGGTAAATATATATAATCACCAACGAAAATATATGTGTGATAAGTTACTATGTTAGGTATTGCCAATACAGGTTTATTTAGAATGATTTGCCAGCACAGTATATGAAAAGTTTCTTAGCCCATAATAGAATATTTATGCTGTGATGAAATATATGTTCCCTGCATATATTATATTGCTTTTAAAAATAAAATGATGAAATTTAAGAGAAATAAGTGGGTAAGGTATAGAGTATTTGCCTTTATAAGATCAGATGTATCTTTTAGAATTACTTGATTTTTACCTGGCAGGTTTTATGTTCAATCAAAGGACAAGCTTCTCTGGGTTGGAGAAATGCAATGAAAATTCCACCAGGCAACATTCAGAATTCAGGACCGTGGTGCCTTTATTCTCCATATCAGTGACAACATCTAATTATAAAGATGTCAATGCCTATTTTTTAAACTGCTGGCTGGTGGTTGTGTTAAATCTAACTTTAGTTGACAGGGACTACTCAAAATTATTTCCTACAGAAATGTACAATCAGACAAAGCATGAATATATCTTTGTCAGAACAGCAAGCAGGAGCCCTTGTTTAAAAACTTAACAAATGTACGTTCAGGCTCTGATGATAAACTTGGTTCCAAATTCACTGGTGAGAAAAAGCTTTAAGTGGAGATCTGTAAGGTATATAGTGTTATTTTTCACTCTGGGTTTAATTGTTCCTGTATTTGGTGGGTTGAATGTTTCTAAGACTTGAATTATATGTAGTTAAATATAATGTAACGCTGGTCCTGCTAGAATATAAGCTCTGTAGGTGCAGATATTTTTGTCTGTATGTTTACTACTGTACCCTCAGGGCTTGCCATGTAAAAGTTTTTCAATAAATATTTAATGAATGAATGGATTGTGATATTAGTCATTAAAAATGAAAATCTCAACCTCTAAAGTTTTGCCTTTTCCAGAATGTCTTACACTTGAAATCATACAATGTAGAGCCTTTTTAGACTGATTTCTTTCACTTAATAATATGCATTTAGGTTATATCCATGTCTGTTTAGGGCTTAATAGTTTATTTCTTTTTAGCACATAATCATATCCCACTGTCTGGATGTATCTCAGTTTTATCTGTTCACCTAATGAACAACATCTTCATTTCTTCCAAATTTTGGTAATTATGAATAAAACTGCTGTAAATGTGTGTATAAGTTTTTATGTGGACATTAGTTGCAAAATTTGGGGTAAATATCAAGGAACATGATTGGTGAATCTCATGGTGAGAGCATAGTTTTGTGAAAAACCACCAAACAGTCTTCAAAAGTGGCTGTACCATTTTGCATTCCCACCAGCAGTGATTTAGAGTTTCTGTTGTTCCACATCCTCACCCAGCTTTCCCAATCAGTATATTTTTTCTTATCTTGTCTTATTTCATTAGCCAGGACTTCTAGTATGAACATTGAAAAGGAATGGTGAGAGGGAACACCCTTGCGTTGTTTTTGATCTTAGTGGGAAAGCTTCTAGTTTCTCATCGCTAAGTATAATGTTAGCTGTAGGGTTTTGTACATTTTAAAACCAAGTTGAAGTACTCCTCAATTTCTAGTTTACTAAGTGTTTATTCATAAATGGGTGTTGGATTTCATCAAATGCCTTTTCTGTATTTATTCATATGATCATGTGATTTTCACCTGTGAATATGATAAATTATATCAATTGATTTTCAAATATTGGATCAGCATTGCATACCTTGGATGAATCCCTCTTGATCATAGTGCATAATTCTTTTTATACATTGAATTTGATTGGATAATTTCTTGTTGAGGATTTTTGCCTCTAAGTTTATGAGAGATATTTGTCTGTAGATCTGTTTTCTTGTAATGTCTTTGTCTGGTTTGGTATTTGGGTGGTGCTAGCATTATTAAACGAGTTAAGAAGTATTTCTTCTGCTTCTGTCTTCTGAAAGAGATTGTAAAGAATCGGTATAACTTCTTCCTTAAAGGTTTGATATAATTCACTGGTAAACCCATCTAAGCCTGGTGCTTTCTGTTAGGAAAGTTATTAATGATTGTGTCAATTACTTTAGTAGATATCAGTCATTCAGAATGTCTATGTCTTCTTATGTGAGTTTGGCAGAGTGTATCTTCCAAAGGATTGGACCATTTCATCTAAGTTACTAAATTTGTGAACATTGAGTTGTGCACAATCTTCCTTTATTATCCTTTCAATGTACATGGGATCATAGCAATGTCTTCTCTTTCATTTTTAGTGTTGGTGTTTTGTATCCATTCTCTCTCTCTTTTTTTTTAAATTAGCCTGGCTAGAAGATTATCATTTTAATTATCTTTTCTAAGAATCATCTTTTGGTTGAATTGATTTTTCTCTATTAATTTCATGTTTTTAATTTTATTGATTTCTGCTTTAATGTTTATTATCTCTTTTCTGTTGCTTACTTGGGTTTAATTTGTTCTTCTTTTTCTCATTTACTAAGATAGAAGCTTAGATAATTGATTTTAGATCTTTTTAAATTTTCTAATATATACATTCAATGCTGCAAACTTCTCTCTTATGTCTGCTTTTACTGTATCCCACCAATTTTGATAAGTTATGTTTTTGTTTTCCTTCATTTTATTTAGTTCGAAATATTTTAAAATTTATCTCGAGATTTCTGCTTTGATCCCTGTGTTATTTAAGAATGCATTGTTTAATCTCCGTGTATTTGGGGACATTCTAGTTATCTTTCTGTCACTGATTTCTAGTTTAATTCCATTGTGATCTGAGAGGAGACTTTTTATGATTTATATTTTTAAAAATTTGTTATAGTATATTTTATGACCTAGCATGTGGCATATCTTTGTGAGTGTTTCCTGTGAATTTGAAAAGCATGTGTGTTCTTGGATAAAGAAATCTATAGATGTGAATTTTATCTGGTTCACTTGTGGTGGCACTAAATTAAACTATGTCCTTTCTGAGTTTCTGCCTACTGGATCTGTTCATTTCTAATATAAGGGTGTTGAAGTCTCCAGCTATAGTAATGGATTCATCTATTTCTCTTTGCAGTTCTGTCAGGTTTTGCTTAATGTATTTTAACGCTCTGTTATTAGGCACATAGGTAAGGATTATTATGTATTCCTAGAGAACTGACTTCTTTATCATTGTGCAATGTCCCTTTTTATCCCTAGTAACTTTCATGCATTATAGTCTGCTCTGTCTGAAATAATATAGCCACTGTCTTAGTTTATTTTATAACAGAACACCTGAGACTAGGTAATCTATAAAGAAAATGGCTTATTTAGCTCATGGTTCTGTAGGATGGGAAGCACAAGAAGCATAGCAGCAGCATCTGCTGGCTTTGGGTGAGGGCTTTCCGTGTGAAGGCTTTTTGTGCTGTGCCGTAACAGGATGCAGAAGGTCAGCTGGGAAGCTGACACATAGGAAGAGGTAAAACCCAAGTGATATCCCAGCTCTATAAACCCACTCTTAATGGAAATCATCCATTCCTGTGAGAATTAATCCAGTCTTACCAGAATCAGAACTCAATCACTACTGCAAAAATAGCACCAAGTCACCAATGAAAGCAGAGCCCTCCTGACCCAAACACCTCCCACTAAAGCCCTCCCATCTCCCAACACTACCTCAGTGAGGTTCAAATTTCAACATAAATTTTGGTGAGGACAAACAAACCACATCCTGACCACAGCAGTGACACCCACTTTCTTTTGAATAATATTAGCAGAGTATATTTTTCTCCATTTATTTTTAATCTGTGTGTATCTGTATATTTACCATTGGTTTCTTGTAGACAACATCTAATTGTGTCTTGTTTTTAATCCACTCTGACAATTCCTGTCTTTTAATTGGTATATTTAGACCATTGTTGCTCAAAGTTATTATTGATATATTTTCATTAATATCTACCATATTTGTTACTATTTTCTATTTATTGCTTATGTTTTTTGTTCCTATTTTTGTCTGTGACTCTTTTTCTGCCTTGTGGTTTTAATTGAAAATTTTTTATAATTCAATTTTCTCTTTTTTCTTTAGCACACTGTACTAAAGACTTCTTTTATCCTAGAGTTTGCAATATACATTGACAACTAATCAAGCCCAATTTTAAATAAAAACATACAACTTTATGGGTACTGTGAGTAAATTCTAACAACAAAAAATACTAATTTCTTCCTTCCATCCCTTGTATCATTTCTCTAGTGAATTTTACTTATATATAAGCATACATTAAGTATTATATATCATGTATGGTAATAGGAGCATACATAATTGAATATGTTGTTACTATTCTTATTTTGAATAAACTGTTTTCTGTTAAATCAATAAAGAATAAAAAAATTTTTATTTTACCCCCACTTATTTTTTTCTACAATGCTCTTCTTTTCTTAATAGACCTTTTTAAATAGAGTTTCTGACCCATATTTCTTCTCTCTAATGATCTTCTTTTAACATTTCTCAAAAGGCATGTCTACTGACTAATTCTCTCAGTTCATGGCTGAGAAAAACTTTATTTATTCTTCACTTTTATTTGTTTTAAATTTATTTATTGTACTTTAAGTTCTGGGGTACATGTGCAAATCATGCAGGTTTGTTACGTATACCTGTGCCATGGTGGTGGTTTGCTCTATCTATCACCCCATCATCTACATTAGGTATTTCTCCTAATGCTATCCCTCCCCATCCCCCCACCTGCTCCTATTCCTTGCCTAACCCCCACCCCCCAGGCCCCAGTGTATGATGTTGCCCTCCCTGTGTCTGTGTGTTCTCATTATTCAACAACCAGCTATGAGTGAGAACATGCAGTGTTTGGTTTTCTGTTCTTGTGTCAGTTTGCCGAGAATGATGGTTTTCAGTTTCATCCACGTCCCTGCAAAGGACATGATAAACTCATCATTTATTATGGCTGCATAGTATTCCATGGTATATATGTGCCACATTTTCTTTATCCAGTCTATCATTGATGGGCATTTGAGTTGGTTCCAAGTCTTTGCTATTGTGGAGAGTGCCACAATAAACATATGTGTGCATGTGTCTTTATAATAGAAAGATTTATAATCCTTTTGGTATATACCCAGTAATGAGATTGCTGGGTCAAATGGTATTTCTAATTCTAGATCCTTGAAGAATTGCCACACTGTCTTCCACAATGGTTGAATTAATTTACACTCCCACCAAAAGTGTAAAAATGTTCCTATTTCTCCACATCCTCTCCAGCATCTGTTGTCTCCTGATTTTTTAATGATTGCCATTCTAACTGGCATGTGGTCATATCTCAATGTGATTTTGATTTGCATTTCTCTAATCACCAGTGATGATGAGCTTTTTTTGTTTGTTTGTTGTCTGCATAAATGTCTTCTTTTGAAAAGTGTCTATTCATATGCTTTGCCCACTTTTTGATGGGGTTGTTTTTTTGTCTTATAAATTTGTTTAAGTTCTCCATAGATTCTGGGTATTAGCCCTTTGTCAGATGGGTAGATCGCAGAATTTTTTTCCATTCCGTTGGTTGCAGTTTCATTCTATTGACAATTTCTTCTGCTGTGCAGAAGTTCTTAAGTTTAATTACATCTCATTTGTCTATTTTGGCTTTTGTTGCCATTGCTTTTGGTGTTTTAGTCAAGAAGACCTTGCCCATGCCTATGTCCTGAATAGTATTGCCTAGGTTTTCTTCTGGAGTTTTTATGGCATTAGGCCTCATGTTTAAATCTTTAATCCATCTAGAGTTAACTTTTGCATAAGATGTAAGGAAGGGATCCAGTTTCAGGTTTCTGCATATTGGCTAGCCAGTTTTCCCAACACCATTTATTAAATAGGGAATCCTTTCCCCATTGCTTGTTTTTGTCAGGTTTTTCAAAGATGGTTGTGGTTGTGTGGAATCAATGTGCAAAAATCGCAAGCATTCCTATATACTAATAATAGACAAACAGAGAGCAAAATCATGAGTGAACTCCCATTCACAATTCCTACAAAGAGAATAAAATACCTAGGAATATAACTGACAAGTGTTGTGAAGGACCTCATCAAGGAGAACTACAAACCACTGCTCAAGGAAATAAGAGAGGACATAAACAGATGGAAAACATTACATGCTCATGGTTAGGAAGAGTCAATATCACGAAAATGGCCATACTACCCAAAGTAACTTATAGATTCAATGCTATCCCCATCAAGCTACCAATGACTTTCTTCAGAGGATTTGAAAAAACCACCTTAAACTTCATGTGGAACCAAAAAAGAGCATGCATAGCCAAGACAATCCTAAGCAAAACAAAACAAAAACGAAAACAAAAACAAAAAACAAAGCTGGAGGCATCATGCTACCTGACTTCAAACTATATTACAAGGCTACTATAATCAAAACAGCATGGTACTGGTACCAAAACAGAGATATAGCCCAATGGAACAGAACAGAGGCCTGGTCTTCACTTTTAAACAATAATTTTACAGAGTACAGAAATCAACATTTTTTATTTTTCTTTCAACCCTTCAAATATTTCACTTTTCTCCCTTTTTGCTTGTATAGTTTCTGAAGATAAGTTGGCATAATTCTTATCTTTGCTCCTCTGCAGGTAAGGTGTCTTTTCCTTCTAACTTCTTTCAGGACTTTATCTTTCATTTTCTTTAGTTTTAAAATTATGTGCCTAGGAGTATGAATTTTTTTTTCTCTTCTAATTCTGCTTGGTGTTTTCTGACCTTCTTGAATCTGTGGTTTGGTGTCTGACATTAATTTGCGTGAAATTCATAGTCATTTCCTGTTTGTTAATTCCAGCAGTCCTGACACGTCTGTTTCTGATGTTTGCTCTGACTCTTCAAACTAGGTGTTTATCTCTTAGTAGTTTTTGCCTGAGAACCAGACATTATGTACTGGGTAAAAGAAACTGCTGTAAAAACATCTTTAGTAATGTGGTGGTAAACTGTGAGAAGGGAGGAAGTGTCCTATGATTGGGTTTCAGAATTTTGGTAAGCCTATGCCTCTGTACTGTGAACTTGATGTTTTTCAGTTTTTTTTCTTCCCCTTTGGGTGATTAGAGTGAGCTGAAATGGGTATTTCTCTTCTCTCACATAGAAAACTAGAGCTGGATGAAGTTGGGTACTGCCCTTCCCCCATGTCAGTTAGGCTCTGATAAAACCCCAGCAAGGCCTGTAATCCCAGCACTTTGGGAGGCTGAGGCGGGTGGATCACGAGGTCAAGAGATCGAGACCATCCTGGTCAACATGGTGAAACCCCGTCTCTACTAATACAAAAAAAAAAAAAAAATTAGCTGGGCATGGTGGCGCGTGCCTGTAATCCCAGCTACTCAGGAGGCTGAGGCAGGAGAATTGCCTGAGCCCAGGAGGCGGAGGTTGCGGTGAGCCGAGATCGCGCCATTGCACTCCAGCCTGGGTAACAAGAGCGAAACTCCGTCTCAAAAAAAAAAAAAAACAAAAAAACCCAGCAAGTTAGGCTCTAGGTAATGAGTTTCTCCTGGTGGTATACCTGTTTAAGAACATAGTGCTCTGGTATATTTCAAAATGATTGCTTTTCTCCCTCTCCTGGCTGGAAGCACCAGGAGATTTTTTTTCCAATATTCACTGTGAGAACCTGGTTGAGCTCCTGGAGGTTAAAGTCACAAAGGTGTGAAAGGGCCCCCAGTGACTGCATCCCCTTAGAGTCTTTAGCTCTCAAACTTGTCCACATAAAGCCTTCACCTGTTCATTAATTACAGCTAAGGTTTTCCTACCTGGCACTTGTTGCTGGGGAGGTTTTTGCTCTGGTATATTGCGATTTTCTGCATCCACCTGTCTGTCTTTCCAATTTTGTGGATAGGATTTTTCCCTGTTACCTCATCTGTCTTATAGATCTAAAATTAATTTGTGATGTTTCCATTCACTCAACTTTTTACTTGTTATTTGGGTAACTTGGAAGTGGTAACTTCCAAGCTTGTTACATGTGGAACATGAAACCAGAAGTCTCTTTTCATTTTTCTTCTCTACTCTCCTTTGGGCTGTCTTAATTCTTAGGAACTTTTCACCTGGTAGCAGAGATGATCATGAAAAAGCCCCTACTTACACTGGCCTTTGGTTAGCAATTGCAGAAAAATTAATTTAATCTTCCAACTGCTTTGTCCATAAGAATTTCCAAGAGTAATTCTGATTGACTTTCTTTGATGATGTGCTCAGCTTTGGACCAATAGTTGTGTCCTGAGGGAGGGAGAGAAGGGATTTTTTAATAGACAGTTCTCTGAATCATGTGCCTTTACAGAGACCAGGAAGGCATCAGCAGGATTGGCAGCCCATGGGACTCATATGGAGTGAAAAGGGGGCTAACCCCAAAAGAAAGGACAGATTAAAAACAACAGCCACAAATGTTCAAATATTTACTATATTCTCTCTAACAGCCTTCCTGTATGGAGCTCTAATTTATTTTGGTGATGAACTTTTTCAACTCCCTTTATGGGGAAACTGAAATTCTCAAGGCTGAAGTGATTTGCTCAAGGTCATCCAGCAAGTTAATGGCCAATCTATGACATAACAAAGATCTACAGTTTCCTAGTCTACAGCCTGTTCTCACTGTATCATTTGGCCTCCCAGATGCCCTATAAACCCACTTCCTTTTTTCCCTTTTACTTCAAGCATAACCATTCCCATTTAGTAAATCATACCCTATTATAGAATTATAAAGTAGATTGGCCAATTGCAGATCTGCATATGGTATAAAACTGACCTTGTATATAATGTGTTGGAATTCCATAACCCAGGTAAGTCTGAGAAAATGAACCATGACTTAATAGCACTGCACCACAAAGATTATGTGAGGAAGGATTTCTTTTAATGTATTCTGTAAGATACAGGTGATTTTTAAGCATCACACTTTTCCAGAGATGATTTAAATTCATTCATTAACAAGGGTTTGTGCTTTATGAGCTGAAACTCTTAGTCAATACACCCAATGGAAATCACTGCAAGGACTGAGGTCCTGGTTATCTTCATTTCAGAATCCCTCTTAACAGTGTCTCTTTTCCAGCCAGTATACACTGTGATATTCTAGATTTTGTCCTCAAATCTTTATGAAGAAGAAAATGACTATGAGGGGATATGAGGAATGAAAAAGAACATATGGCCAGGTGTCCATCAGGACTCTGTGACCCTAAGGAAGGCACACATTCTCTCAGTCCCACTTTCCACATTGTTAAGATGTGGATATTGAGAGCTCAAAAGCTGAGAGATTCTGACAGTATTTGGTAGCTATGTTACTACGATGTGACAAAGGTGGGCTGAGCATGACTTTAGACTCCTGAGGACTAGAAAGTGTTCCTAGATGATCTTTTCTTTAACTACTACATTTGTTTGCAATTGACATAAATTTCTGCAGAAACAAACTATTAATAAATTGCAAATAACTACAAGCGGTGTCACAGAAAACCAACATTATCATTCACCTAAAAATGGATAAAGGTAAAAGAACAGTTAGTCACAAAATTGGTCTTCCTTACAGTAATATGAAAATATATTAGGTAGCAAAATATTGACATGAAAAAAGGGAAAAGTTAAATATTATATGGATTTTCTCTTCAGTTAACTGAGCTTTCAGGAGATGTGCAAAAATATTCAGTGGTTGTAATACATTATAATTTATTGCAGTAGAAATAAAAATATAGTCACCATGACACAGTCACCCCCTGATTAAATATATAACCTAAAATTATTTTATCATTCCCTGTGTCATATGGAGACTAAAATGATTTTTAAGTGTTTTCATTCTATTTTATGTGCTTTATTTTAAAACTACAGATTACACATAACAAAACAGCAGTCTTTGGTGAATGCTAAATAATTTGGAGGTAGGTTTGAAACTATGTTAATACTATGAAACAGTTTGAAAGAGATACATTATATGTTTATTAAGGGGATAGAATAATGGCTGATTTGAATTTATTTCTATGTCAATGTAAACAATATGATACTTTGTCAGAAAAGAAAAGAATATGTAGAATAACAACCAATGGCAGACAGATAATAGCAGGTTGACAGCCTTAAAATGAGATAGATGTTAAGGTTTCTTTTTTTCCGTCTTTAATATGTCTCTGATTTGTCATAAAATACTATAAAATATTGTCAACTACATGGTGATATTGTTACTCATGTTTTATAAAAAATATAATAATTCCCAAATGATATTATTGAGGGCTCTTTCAGTTATGGATATAAAAATCAATTTAAACTGGCTTAAGTAAAAAAGAGAATTTATTGACACCCATATAAGAATAAAAAATAATGATGTCATGGCTTCAGGCATAGTTGGATTCATTTATTCAATGTCACCATAAATTACACTTTCTCTCTGAGCTCTGCTCTCATTTGGGTTGGTCATTATCTGGAAAATATTTCTGTGTGTAGACAAGAGAGCGACCCCTAGCTTCTGATACACATTCTATCATCTGAATTACCTTAAGCCCAAGATAACTTTTTTTCCAAGTGGTTCCAAGCAAAGTGCTGCAGTTGTATCTCATTGGACAAACTTGGACTGCATGCTCAGGTACCCTAGCTTTGAGAAGGAAATGTGCTGATTGGCTAGACCTCATCACATGATCTCCACAGAAGCTAGGAGCTGAGGTCAGTCACCCCCACAGCACAGTGATGAAGAGTAGAAATGGCTTCACACTCCCTGAAGTGATAAGATGTTTTTACTAAGAATGTGGGGTAATTCAACATCAAAAAGTTCCGGAAATATTATATATGCAGTAAACTAAATGTTTGAAGTCAGAGTTAATAATACCATGTTTCTTGGTAGGGACTACCCTGAATGTTATCAAACTGAACGATGAATGGTTTTGAGAAAATAGTGTTTTTCAGCCTCATGTTAGCAAAAAATGGAGATACTGCTCTCTATTGATTAATATACAGTAACATTTTGGTAACCAAACCCATAAAGTTACTGTTTTCTGAAATTTTCCTATTCTTGAAGCAGAGCCTCAAGATCCTACACATTATGCTTTTTATGTGTTTTTCAGATTGAAAGATATTAAAATGTCATATGTCATAGTTAATTGGTGCTATTTTTATAGGCCATCAGAAAAATTCATAAAACTGAAAAATATGGCCACATTACCTGTGCTGTATTGTGTAACCACTAGGCTATTTTTAAAATTTTGTTAATGAAGTGAGAAACTTCACACAGTAGACAGTGATCATGAGTATACCATGTCAGTTCTCAGAGCCTTACCTCAGGCTTACACAGTCTGAAACTCTGAGGGTGGGTTTAGCAGTCAGTGTTTAATCAAGCCTACTATGAGATTCTGATGCATACTAAGATTTAAGAACTACCAATTGAGTTTGTTGTCAACAATTTTACAGCAATAAAAATTCCATTACACTATCTGTTCTGATAGTACCTACACTAGTAATAGTAGTTGTAGTAATGACTAATGTTTACTAGCCCCATACTACATGTCAGGCACTGTATATCTCAGCTGATGACCACAACTCTGGAAACTGGATGCCCTTGTTATTCCCATTTTTCAAAAGAGAAAATTGAGAACAAAAACAAAGTGCTTAGTCAAGGCCACACAGTAAATAAAGAATGCTTCTTTTTATTAATCACCAATCTTATTTTATAATTTTGGCCCTTGGAAAGGTACTTTCTCCAGGTAGCAATGGAGTAACAATAGACTCAGGGACTTTTAGAAATAGTAAGACCCTTCATTGTTTTGCTTTATATTCACTTGAAGGTAAACCCTGTCCCTTTATATTTTTTATCGTATGAAAAAAGAGAAGATGGGATGATTTTTTAAAAAAACGTACAGTATTTTTATTGGTAAGATGCAGTATTACAATCACTGCTATATAAAGGATATGGAAGTTTGGAAGCTATTCCTTCCTTCTGCCTGTGATCCATGCATCAGTACAAACCTGGTCATTTTATTTCAATAACATGCAGCATCAGCAGAGTCCACTGTGCATTTATAACCTTAGAACTCGCCATGTTGATTGGATCATTGTTTTAGCCAGGTTCTTACTTATTTCAGCCAAGTAGTTACAGCAAGCTGTAACTTAGTGCAACGAGTCTGGGCACAGCTTTTCCCTTTGACCCCAAGCAGTTTCTGGGATGTATTTTCTGTATGTAGGGTCCCATCAGATTTAAGAAGGGAAGTGACTCGTTTTTCCACCACTGCACTTTTATAGTCTGGCTTATGTCACCAATCAGAACAAGCTACTCAATCTGGCTTCTTTCATTAAGGGATTGGCTCTAACACAAGTCCTTCCAGTTTTTGAACCAAACTCAGATCCAGCAAGGCCTCATTCTAATTTTGACAAGAAAGTAATGGCAGTTGGCTTGAAAAATATTTTAACCTCTGTCTTTACAGGGTCCCAGGAATTTCATTTCCCCACATGAAAAAAAAAAAAAAAAAGAACCCAGCCAGGACTTCTGGTTGTATGCACATGCCTTCAGCACAGGGTGCCCTTCTGTGCAAAATTCCCTCCGAGTTGCATGCCTGGGTGGTAGGCATAGATCTAAGATGCCCCCAAGGCTCTCACTACTTAGTGCGCTCTGAATAAGCGCCTCCTCTTCAGTGCGTGTGGGCCTGGCCTAATTAGGTGAACTCTTTAAAAGGCAGGTCTAATGGAAGAGACAAAATGTCTAAGAAATTCCAAGCTACAGAGATGTCCTCTTGCTTGCCTTGGAGGAACAACTGCCATTTCATGGATGGGGCCACATGGAAAGGGCCTGCGAGTAACCTCTGGGTGCCAAGAGAGATACTCAACTGATGACTAGCAAAAAAAGGGACACTCGGCCATACAACTGCAAGGAAATAAATTCTGCCAGCAACCTGAGGGGTTCGGAGGCCACATCTTCACCTAGTCATTCAAATCTCCACATGAGGACACAGCCAGCTGACACCTTAATTTCAGCCCTGTGAGACCTTAAGCAGAGGACTCAGCTAAAACGTATCAGCCTCCTGATACACAGAAACAGTGCAGTGACAAATCTGTGTTGTTTTCAGCCAGTAGATCTGTGGTGATTTTTAAATTCAGCAATAGAAAACTAATACAGCCTGGAACATGCCTAATCTTCCATACGGAATATTACATTATACAGCAGTGATTTCCAAGACTGTTAGATAAAAAATGGATAATGTGGCTCCATAACAAATGGAAAGCAACACAGAAATGCTGTGATTCTCGTAGACAATTAAGTTAACAGGGTAGCATATCATATTATCATTGTCCCTTCTTGCTTCTTAACCAGTTTATTTGCTGTGTCCCACATGCATTATTACATTATGTATGTTCTCAGCAGTTTCAGCCTGTGATTTTCTGGTTTCCAATGTGTTTAGACATTGATTCAAAATTGCAGTAGTAGGTTTTGATTTTTTAAATTGTTAAAATGCTATCATTCTACCAACAAATGCTACAACGTTCCTAAGACTTGTTTTCTTTATATTATTCATGTTTGCTGTTAAGATAGGGAACTTAATTTTTCTCATTTTATAATACAAATACACCTATAATAAGAGGCATACAACCCACACAATTTATATAGACTTTATTGTCTCAGATTGAAAATAAAAAATACGTAGTTCAAATCTATAGATGTGGAATCCATAGTAGCTGAAATTGTAGGCCTATCTTTTAAGCTCATCAGCATCACTTCTAATTTTTTTTTCCTAAACACAGTTAAACATGGTCTGAAAGTGCCAATCTCCATCACAATTTTTTTTTCTCCCTTTTTTCTGACCTGGGTTTGTAATGAGCTTGTGTTTGAGAGAAAGAGAAAGGGAAAAAATAATTGGAACTGTCTCTCCTGTTACCACCAACTCCTATTTTTGAAGGTTTTTCTATTATTTAACACCTTCCATTTGTTTTACCTTAGAAGTGTGATTCAGTTATCAGAACCTGAAGAAAATGAAATATAACTTATAAGGCTTCATGATAAATAACAGGACTCAAGTCAGGAAAACCAAGCTGTCTTAAGGCCTGGTTTTTAGCATTTTTCCTCGGAAATGAAAGTTGGCCCTAAAGATGCCTTTGGGGACCATCCTGAGAGACCAGATATTCTCACCGTGGTTATCAGTGTGAATACACATAAATTAAGCTCTCTTGTGATCAAGGGCTTTGCTAGATGCTCATCCATTAGGTAAAATCTGGTGGGTATAGACTTGGAACTTACTACCAAATGGATCGTATCCTCTGGGATTACCTGACTGACTGAATCATCTTAAGGTTCCAGTGTTTACCCTATGGTCTAGCATAATGAAGGCAATAAATTTTGATGTGCAGTACGCAATGTCTCAACTTCTTAGGGCTGAGGACTGTAAATATTCAACAGTCTTTTGCCTAATACATGTAACCATTCTTCCCCAGCTCTATTTAGTGAGCCACCCTACTGTTGCTGCTACTACTGATGCATCTGTTGCTGCTAGTTACCCTTTTTGTAATGTTTACTATGTTCCACACGCTAGGAGGTAGTATATTGGTTATCTATTGCTGCATAATATATCACCTCCAAAATTGAGCAGCTAAAACAAGATTGATGATCTCACACAGTTCCAGTACTGGCTTTGCTGGGTGGTTCCATCTATGGTCATTGTCTCATGAGGTTGTAGTTAAAATATTGACTGTAGCTGCAGGGATCTGTAAGCTTTATGGGGTTGACAGACCCAATGCTAAGACAACCCATACACATAACTTGCAAGCTGATGCTGGCTACTGAAAGGAGACCTTCGTCGCTTATCATTTGGACTTCTCCATGGGACTGCCAGAGTCTCTTCACAACTTGGCAGCTAGCCTCCCCCAAGCAAGGGATCTGAGAGAACAAGGCAGCCCCAGCTGTGTGTTTTATGACCTAGCCTCAAAATCATGCATCATTTCTACAGTATCTTATTGGCTATGCAGGTTAGTTCCATTCAGTGTGGGAGAAAACTGCACAAGGGCATGAATACCAGGTGGCAAGAATCACTGGTGCCCATCTTGGAGGTTCCAATATGTCAGTATAACATATAATTTGTACTTATAAAGTGTATTTTCTATATACTATTCTCAACTATTAGATCATTTTCCTGGTATAAATGATACATTTAAGAGAGAAGATTCTAAACATGCTGACTAATGCCTTCATTTTCATAATGATTCCATCTGAGTTAGGATATTTGAAAACATTTACTGAGATTCTACCATCTGCTGGTCACCCTTCTGGGTATAAAGACACTGTGGTGACTGGGATAGACAGAATGAAAGCCCTCATGAAGCATATAGTCTAGAATGGAGAAACTCTGTTTTAGTCCATTTGTATTGTTATAAAGAAATACCTGAGACTGAGTAATTTATAAAGAAAGGAGGCTTATTTGGCTTGCATTTCTACAGGCTGCATAAGAAGCATGGTGCTGGCATCTGGTGAGGACCTCAGGCTGCTTCCACTCATGGCAGAAGGTGAAGGGAGCTGGTGTGTACAGACATCCATGAATAGAAGTGAGTCAAGAGAAAGATAAAAAAGTTACCAGGCTCTTTTTAACAACCAGCTCTTATGGGAACTAACAGAGCAAGAACTCAGACATCAAATTGTGGACAGAACCAAGCCATTTGTGAAGGATCCACCCTCATGACCAATATCTTCCTTTAGGTCCCACCTCCAACATTGGGAATAACACTTTAACATCAGGTTTGGAGGGTCAAGTATCCAAACTATAGCAAACTCTAAACAAGTAAATAGACTGCCATGAGCTTCATAATAAAGATAAAAACATTGACATGAAAAGTAAGTGGTTAAGTGGAGGTTACCCAGGATAGGGTAGCCACAGAGGGCTTTCCTAAAGAGATGGCATTTGATCCAAGAGCAACAGCCTGAGTATGAGCCTATAATGTGAAGACGGCAAACTGCTTGGGAAGGGCAGGGGTAAATCAGACCAGGAAAGAGATTGGTCTGAAAAATAAAGAAAAAAGGTAAGTGTAGCTGAAGCAAAGTTGGGAGGAGAGGAGTAAGGGATGAGATTGCAATGAGAGAAAAAGGCCAGATCACATAGTGCCCTGTGGTCACTTCTAAATTTAATGGGAACCATTGAGACGTTTTTTAGTAGAGATGCAACATGATATTCTTTGTCTTGGGCTGCTCAGTATTGTTACTAGTTAGAAAACAGAGGGTCAGTTTTGGCTGCTATTATCTTTGTTCCCCTTTTTGTCCCTTATAGATTCAGATGTCTTTGGCTTTCAAATGAGAGACATCTTCCCCCTGTAATGAGCAGCCACTATTCTTTCCTCCCACTAAACATTATTAAAGCCATGAATGACACACACAATATAAGTGTGTATCCATTCACCTATTTGTTACATTTTCTCAGCTTTTATCCCCTTTCAGAATTGTACTTTACCTGGAATTCCTTTTCTTGGTGTTATTCGTACACTATGCCAATCAGTTTTTAAAAGTATATCTAAATAAGGCTATCCAAAGTGAGACGTTGAGGCAATGGCAGGTGGGGTTGGAGAAAGGGGATGGTTGCTATGGAGTTATTCATCCCTGACCCATGTATGACTTTTACTTGGTGCTGTACTGCTGACACACTCAGCAATCTGGCTGAATCACACACTAAGCTGCTGGGTGGGACTGTAGCCCACTGTCCCAGCCAAAGGAGGAAAAGTCATCTTTACAAACTCTCAGGATACGCCACATTCTCTCTCGTTAACCCTCCTCTGGGTCCAGCTAACTTAACTTACAAATGGTGGTATTTTTAGAAAAGCATTTTAGAGAGAGAGAAAACACAACACACCTAGTGAGGCTGTTAGCTCTTCTTCACTTCAAAAGAAGTTGGTACTTGATTCTGTTGGATGATATGATCAGTTATAACACTTTGTTGCCAGTAAAAAAGAAACCAGCTCCAGCTAATATAAGTAGAAACTGTATTTATTGGATGACTACCAAAAGACTTGAAAAATTGAAGGAAATGTTGGAAAAATAACTTTAAAAGGGAAAAATCAAACTCTGTCGATAATTTAAGACATAACACCCAGATCTAGTTTACAGTCTACTCAAGTTGTCACTTCTGAAATGAATGAATGTTATTTCCTATTGTCTTTTTCCCTTTTGCATCCTTCTGCTTAATATTAAAAATCTCAAAAGAGAGCTCATTGATCTAGCTTGGCTCTATGTAGTTAAGAGAAGTAATATTCCAGGAAGAAATCAGAGTGCTATTACCAAAAGTGATACCTCTCCTTAACTTTCATGTATTCTACCCCCAAGCTCTCTGTGGAGTCAGGGGGTAGGGTCTGGAGTATATGAAAGATACTAGATCTTCGGAGAAATGTCATCAAGCCTGTGTGGATTCTATAAGTTCTATATCCAGCCAGGAAGATGTCCAACTTACATGTTTCAAGTAATTTGATCAGTGAATTACAATAAGTCAAATGCCACATCCTTCTGCATAATGACTCTAGTTTAGTAATTGCACTCACAGTAAATGTTTGTAATCAGAAGGTGTGCCCAGCTTAGAACTTCTTACCACTGGGACCAGCAGGAAAGTTCTGTTTACAGCCAGCAGAGCCTTTAGCACATTCTTCCAATATTGAATCAATTCAACCTTGAACTTCATAAAAAGCCATTTGATTTTTGCCTGCCTTAACCTCAGATGGTTATTATTATACACAAAAAAAGACTATATTAAGAAGAGTTAACTTCAAAGTAGGTAATATTCTTCCCAATATTAGCTAGGTATATATGTGTCTACTACATTATGCCACTGGGTTGTGTCAAAACAGTTTCTCAGTTGATTTTGAGTGTCCTAGTCAAACACATTAGTATTGGGTTCTTGGATTCGCTTGTTAGAAGGAATAGGTCAGCTGGGATATTGGTCTTTTCCTTGACACACATCAACAACTCTTGACACTCAACATGGTCCAAATGCTTTTGTCTGTTCTTTTGCATGATTTCTAGTTATTGTGGAATTCAGGCATTTTCTTAATTTGCCAAGCACACTTGAAACAATATTATTTCCTTATTAAACCAATCAGGAATTAATCTCCGAGTATAGAAGCTGTGATGCTTTGATATTCTCCTGGCCACATGTCATAGATACAGCTTTTAGTATAGTCTGCTAAAATTCTCCCATTCAATTTCTTAGGTCCTATAAGGCCTTTCCGTTTGCACAAAATTTGGTGTGAAAAAGTTCTGGCTACTTAACTGCGTGATTTCCATTGGGTAAAGGAGCACAGTGCTTGAGAGCTCAGGTTCCTGGTTCAGACAGACCAGAATTCACATTCTTATGCCATTTCTTTCTCACTGTGTGACTTTGAGCAAGTCCCTTAATTTTTCTGCACCCTACTTCCTGGTTTTCAAATAAATATAATAATAATAACTGAGGTTAAGTAAGATAGTATGTTCTAAATTCTTGATTGTGTGTCCTACACAAAGAGCTCAAAAAATGTTAGCAGTTGTCATCAGCAACTGCAGTTTGTTCTTCCAAGCTGCTTCCTCTTACATATAGTGTATTTGGTTATTTATGACATTCAAAGGAGAATTTATTGTCCCTCTCTTTTAAATAATGCACATCAAATGTTTTCTTTTGAAAATGTGAAGAAAAGAAAGACCCCAGTGAGTGAGTCGGGGGTTCTCTACAATCTTAGTCCAAGTGTCTTAATAAGAAAGAAAGTTGCACTTTTGCTTAGAGGTTGTATGTACTATTGCTGATCTGTGAAATAAAGGACACTCAGATTTCTGCATTATTTAATCATATCAATATAAAGCTCCATAAAACTACTTTAAATTTAATGAAGCATTGTTAGCCCAGTATGCCAAGGAGGTTTCACTATGAATTTATGTGGTTATAACTGAAATCAAAGCCTGACATAACATATATGCCTAAGAGGAATAACAAGAACAATAATAATAAATAGCTCCTACTCAATATACCCCAAGGACTTTCCATTCATTATCCCATTTAATCTTCACACTAAGCAGTGTGGTGCTCAAGAAGCATAAAAATGTGGTAAGAGTACAGGGTTTGGAGGTCAGACAATCTAAGTTGAAATTTAGGCTATGTGGCCTTGGCTCAGTTAATTTTCACATCCCAATTTTGCCATCTGAAAAATAAACTATATAATTTCTGAAAAATGGAGGGTTGGAGAAAATCTAGGTGATGTTGCTTGGATTTGATGACAAGTCTTTAGATATAACACCTAAAGCATGACCCATGAAAGAAAGTATAAATGAACTAGGTATCATTAAAAATTACAAACTTCCACTCTGTGAAAGATATTGTTAAAAGAATGAAAAGACAACTCATGACTTGGGAGAAAATATGTGCAAAACAGATTTCTGATAAGGAACAATAAGCCATTAGAATGGCCAAAATCTTAAAAACTGGCAATACTAAAGGCTGACAAGAAGGTAGAACAACAAGGCCTTATTGTTGGTGGAAATAAAGAATGGTATGGCTACTTTAGAAGACAGTTTGGCAGTTTCTTACACAGCTGAACATAATCTCACCCTAAGATCCAGCAATCACACTCCTATCTGTTTACCCAACTGATTTGAAAGCCTATGTCCACAGAACAATTTGCACACACATGTTCATAGTAGCTTTATTCATAAACATCCCAAACTGTAAACAACCAAGATGTCATTCAATCAGTGAGTTGATAAACAAACTGTGGTGCATTCATCCAATGGAATATTATTCAACCAAAAAGATAAATGAGCTATCAAGCTACAGAAAGACATGGAGGAAACTTAAATGCATGTTACTAAGCGAAGGAAGCCAGCCTGAAAAGGCTACCCACTATATTATTCTAACCATAAAAAATTCTGAAAAAGGCAAAACTTTAGAGAAAGTATAAAGATTAGTGGCTGCCAGAAGTTCAGGAGGAGGCAAGGTTGAATAGGTGAAGCAGAGAATGTTTTTTAAAGCAGAAGAACTTTTCTGTATGATAGTCTAATTGTGGACACATGACAAAATGCATTTGTCGAAACCCATTGAACTTGAATGCACATAGAGTGGACCTTAATGTATGCAGATTTAAAAAAAACATTTTCAGGAACAGGGGAATCCCAGATGAATGAAGAATGTGACCAAAAAATTCACCTCTATTAAAATATATAAAACACCTTCACTGAAGGCAGTGGGAGAAAACAATGCTGACTCCACAGTTTTGGAAATGTGTAGTCTGTAAAACTAAAGGAAACAAGAGACTGCATAAGCACTGTGATTGGGTTGATAAAGTTGTATCCCACAGAAGCATGGGTTAAGTTGGTATATATGCGGGATTGTTATACGCGTGTATTTCCTTGACATAGCAGTGAGAACACCTAATGCTCACCTTTTTATTATTCAATAAAAAGGACCAGGGATTTTTGGAAAATTGGATAATTCTAGGAATGGGACAGAAAATATAGAAGATGGGCCTGGAGAATCTTGTAGTACCAGCAAGCAAGAAAAGTCTCAAAAAAGACAACACTCTATATTTGCAGAGTCAAAGTGACACAGGAACCAACTGAAGAGCTCCGAAGAGCCAGCAATGGAGCAGTGAGCAACAAAATGAATAAAGTGATATGGGATTATAAGCCAAAGTACAAAATAAATATCCATAGGCTTTAATGATATAAAGAAATGATTGAATAAATATATGGAGAAGAATAGACAAATCTACCATGCAGACAAATTCCAAATAATTTATATTGAAAAATCTACCCTCAAGGAAGGAGAGCACAACTCTCTGCTCTTTAAGTAAGAACTCTGCATTGCAACTCTCTTTTGAAGTGTACAGAATGGAAAAGCAGGTGAGGGAAAGAGTAACTTTCCAGTAGAGAAACCTGGCAAAAATTACCGCAGCCCGTTTAATATGAACAAAAGTAATTGCAGTTTTCACCATTACTCTTAATGTGATGTATTAATTACTTTTAATGGCAAAAACTGCAATTTCTTTTGCACTAACCTATTAGTATCTACATTTAATATAATGAGATAAAAATAATACTTTATTTCTGTGGTCTTTCTCCCCCAAACCCATAATCCCAGTCTAATAATGGGGAAAGAATTAGATAAACATAAATTGAGCTGCGTTCTATAAATTATCTGACCAGTACTCCTCAAAACTATCAAGGTCATTAAAAACAAGGAACGTTTGAGAAATTATCACAACCAAGAAGACTAAAGAGACAGATAGCTCAATTATCTGGATGGATAAGATCCTAGAACGAGGGGAAAAGTGGACATTAAGTTAAAACTAAGACAATCTGAAAAAAGCATGCACTTTATTTAGTTAATAATATATTGAAATTGAATTGTAACAAGTGTACCATACTAATACTAATGTAAGAGATTAATAATAGAGGAAACTGCCGTGTGGGGATATAGGGACTCTGTGCTCTTTATAAATTTTCTATAAATACTGTTCTAAAATTTTGTATTAAATTTGATGGTTGGTATGACAATTAAAATAATGTGTTTTTCAAACCCTTTATATGTACTAATTTATTTCATTCTTACAATCTGAAATAGCACATTTACTATCTCATTTAACTTTCACAGTAAATTTTTTTTCTTGCCTAATATGTTAGATTTTATCATCATTATTATTATAGAAGATATTTAGATTTGAATAAAATAAAAACCCTTTAAAGGTATAGGTGAACCTCTGAAATTATATACTAAATGCCATATGCTGTGTGCCCTCCTGGGAAGAGCATCTGAAGCACTTGTCTTGTCTTCAGATCTTTAATGACAAATGGATCTTTACACAACATGTTCCCTGGAGATTTAATCAGCATCCCACATGATTTGGTGTTTCAGTTTTCCAGGATTAATTCAATGTAAAAAATTCCAGCCTCTCAGGTCACAATTACAGAAATTCAATGAAACGTCCCAAGATTTTCATTTCTATGTATTTAAATAGATGTAGATTTCAGATTTTTCCTCAACATTGACTGGCAAACAGTTTTAAGATATAAACAATGTTCTAAAGTCTTCATTTTTATAGAATGTTTTGATGTAATGATGTTCTTAGAAGGATCAAATGTAATTTCTTAATATATAGGTTAATTGATTACAGCTTTTAAAAGAGAGCATATTCTTATTCTTTTTTTTTTTTTTTTTTTTTTTTTATGGGAGTATTGCTTTCTTGACCAGGCTAGAATGCAATTTAGTAATGGGTATTGAAAACCTCTTTTATACTGATAATTATACTTAATGATGTAGTCAGGAAGGAATAAGGGAAGAAGATAACAAACAAACAGCCAACCAATATTTAATTTAAACCTATGAAATGCTATGCGATTACTGAGGAGTGATTTACTTCCAATTATATAGTCACCTTTGGAATAGGTGTGAGGTGGTAATGTATGTTTTGTGTATTTGAAGTGGAGAGTTCTATAAATGTTTATTAAGTTTACTTGTTCCGGGTCTGAGTTCAAGTTCTGAATATCCTTGTTAATTTTCTATCTCGTTGATCTATAGAATCATTAGCTCTTCTTGTTGCATTGATCCTTTTGCCATTATGTAATGTCATTCCTGGCCTCTTTTGATCTTTGTTGCTTTAAAGTCTACTTTATCAGAGGCGAGAATGGCATCTCCTGCTTTTTGTTTATTAGTTTATTTTTACTCTCTGTTTGATTGGTAAATCCTCCTCCTTCTCTCTGAGTCTTTGTGTATTGTTGCATGTAAGATGGGCCCGGATGCAGCATACCGATGGGTTTTGGCTTTTTATCCAATTAAAATATATATAAGTTTAATACCGGCGTTTGATGCTAGCTGGCTGTTTTGCCCATTAGTTGATGTAAATTTTTTATTGTGTTGAAGTTCTTTGCTTTTTGATATATTTTTGGAAAGGCTAATATTGGTTGTTCCTTTATATGTATAGTGCTTCTTTCAGAAGCTCTTGTAAAGCAGGCCTGGTGGTGGTGAACTCTCTAAGTACTTGTTTGTTCGCAAAAGATTTAATTTTTCCTTCGCTCATAAAGCTTAGTTTGGCTGGATAGGAAATTCTGGGTTGAAAGTTCTTTTCTTTAAGGATGTTAAATATTGGTCCCCACTCTTTTCTGGCTTGTAGGGTTTCTGCTGAGAGATCTGCTGTAAGTCTGATAGGTTTCCCTTTATGGGTAACCTGACCTTTCTCTCTGGCTGCCCTTAGTATTTTCTCCTTCATTTCAACCCTAATAAATCTGGCGATTATGTGCCTTGGGGTTGGTCTTCTTGAAGAATATCTTTGTGGTGTTCTCTGTATTACCTGGAGTTGAATATTACCCTGCCTTGCCAGGTTGGGGAAATTTTCCTGAATGATATCGTGAAGAGTGTTTTCCAACTTGGATTCATTCTCTTCATCACATTCAGGTACACCTATCAAACGTAAATTAGGTCTTTTCACATAGTCCCATATTTCCTGAAGACTTTGCTCATTCCTTTTCATCCTTTTTTCTGCATTCTCGTCTTCTCGTTTCATTTCACTGAGCTGGTCCTCGACTTCTGATATCCTTTCTTCTGCTTGATCAATTCGACTGTTTAAACTTGTGCATGCTTCGCGAAGTTCTCGTGTTGTGTTTTTCAGCTCCATCAATTCACTTATATTCTTCTCTAAATTGTCCATTCTCGTTAACACTTCGTCAAACCTTTTTTCAAGGTTCTTAGTTTCTTTGCATTGGGTTAGAACAAGTTCTTTTAATTCACAGAAGTTTCTTATCACCCACGTTTTGAAACCTGCTTCTGTTATTGGAACACACGTGTAATCTATTAAGCCTTGTTCCGTTACTGATGAGGAATTGCAATCCCCTGTAGAGGGAGAGGCATTCTGATTTTGAGTATTCTCTACCTTTTTACGCTGGTTTCTTCCCTTCATTATATATTTGTCCGTCTGTCGTCTTTATAATTACCGACTTTCTAACTGGGTCTCTGACGTCCAACTTGTTGATTCCCTGCGCCGAAATCTGAGCAATCCACTGAGCCGGCCAAAACAGCGGTGTTAAGATTGATGGTGCTTTTCTGCCCGGAATCTCCGGACTCTGCACCAAGAACTGGCGTGCTAAGGCACCAGCAAAACCGCCACGCCGGCCACAAGAGTCGCCCTGGCGACCCGTGGAGCTCCTCTGCTGGGAATCTCCTGGTCCGTGAGCAACTAATATTCGTCTGAAAGTGTGGCGTCCTCTCGTTCTTTGCGCTTTCACTGGGAGGTACGTGCCCGAGCTGCTAATCATCAGCCATCTTGGATCTCTCTCCCTATTCTTTATAATCCAGATCTCTGACTTGCGACTGATTCCCAGGTCATCCTGTGGGGATGGGGAATGAGTCGATGTGGCGTTAGTCTCACAGTGATCACCCCTCCATTGTGTCTTTACATCTTATCTCTTTATGCCTATTTGCATTCCATACCTGGTCCTGTAGGTATAGTCTATGAAAGTTAATACTAGTAACTGCTACCTTCAAATACTGGAAATGCATCCAGACAGAAGAAAGGTAGAACTTCTCTGGAATGCCAGAGAACAAACTTGTAAGAAAAAACATTTACATTGAGTTAAATTTTTGCGTAATTAACCTGAGCAATACATTGACTCATGAGGTGATACGATCATTTCCTACTACCACTCATGTAGAGAGTCTGGACCTAGATTAAGCTGAATAAATGGCCACCGAAATTCCATCAAGCTCAGAGAGATTACAGTGTTGCTTCTTCAATAACTTTAGTTTCTTACTATCCATGACCATCACAAATGTAACTTCATTTCATCTTCTCAGCTCTGAATGTAAAATCCTTTTGAGCGTCCTTGATATTGCTGAAGGATTTCTAAATAGTACTACGCAATTCCTAAGCGTTCTTTTTTTAAAAATTATTTTAAACCAAGATGTTCTCTAAAAGGATTTATAACTTACCATTAGAAATCCTCTTCATTGCTTTTTAGCCTTTTAGGATTTTGTAGGGATTACTAAGGGGATTTCTTTTTATCACTAGGGGAATATGGCTACAGCCATTATATCTTAAAAAAAAAAAAAAAAAATCTTAGGCATAGCTTGACAGTGAGAAATGCATTTATATTCCCCTCCAGAACAGTTTCCTTATAACTCAAAGACACTTTTTAAAAGTATTTTAATTTGACAAAAACTATAGCAAAATTAAATCTTGAGGAGGTAGATCTACTTTTGTATATAGTTTACTAATATGGACATTATTGAATTGAATGTCAAAATATAGTTTAGAGCTCACAGTGCTTAGGAAGTCATGTGTTACCCTATCTTTTGGCCTTTGCCAATAGCAATTGTGTATAAACACAGGTGTCTTTATAAACTCTCACTTTAGTTCAGCCTCTACATCCAGGCCCATCCAGCCAGCTTTCTTGCTAGCTGTTGGCCAGGGAATCACTCTCAGCTTCTAGAGGCAGCCCTCACAGGTTTTCTCTTTTTCTCACCTAGGGCTGTTTGCTTTCTTCCAGGCCTTCCAGAAAGCATGTCTCTGATGCTTCACCTTTTAAACATTTCATCTGATTGACATTTATCCGGGATAATCTTTCTTTTCATTAACTCAAAGTCAACTGATTAGTAACCTAATCAAGGGAATGATAGCTCATCATAATCACTTTTCCTGCCCACACTCAAGAAAAAGAGATTTTACAGGGTGTATACACCCAAGTTTAGAAACCTTGTGAGCATCTTAAATTCTGCCTATCCTGGATGGGTACCAAGTTTGGTTCAGCACTGGTTATATGTTTGCAGATTATAGTTTGTTGGCAGAAAAAATAAGATAGCTTTTACATATTAGGCCAATAAAAACAATAGCTAGACATTAATCAGTAATCAATACAAAGAAGGTTTTGTCCTCTCCAATCCTTTGAGGTTTTAATATTATAAATTGGTTTATAAGATTTATAGGTCCCCAATTAATTGTGTAAGTCGAAATATGAACTGTAGAGCATGGATTAGACCTTTGAAACAAAACATTCTAAATTAGAAAAGAATGTCACTTAGCTTTTAAATTCAGTTAGTTCATTAATTCAAGATATGAAATTTATATGATCACTGGAATAGATATCCACAGAGTTTTTAATTTTGTAACAAAGGTATATAAAGATTGTCTACAAAACAAGGCTGAATGAAATCACTTCTAAAGTGAGCTCTTATGGAACTTAGATGAAAAAGTAATTAATTCAAGCTTAATAAAATCTCACAAATGAGGGGGCATTTATGCTGAGCCTGGGATAAAAGCAGGCTCACAACTTTAACACATATTACAACTTGAGTGTGCAATTCTTTTAATTTGTCTACAATTAATATAGTCTTCTTTCTCCCTAAGTTCTTTAGACCCACTCATTAGTGAAGAGAAAAAAATAACTACTAATAGATGTCCAGTTCGTCCGTTCAAACAATTTTTTTAGGAGGACTTTAGTATCTTGTGCAAAATGACTAGTATCTCAGATTTTCACCACCACCTCCAAGATGCTCTTCAAAATGGCATCCAGGTGTGTGGGTGAAGGAGTATGGCTCTCTCAGTCTCTGTGGAGAGGATGGATTGTCGTCCTTGGGTCACAGTGTTCTTTGGCTCCTCTGCTCACTGAGTAATATCTCTTCATCTTTTTCTTACTGCACTGCTGGCTCTAAGGGTCACTCAGGGTATTCTTGAGGAGATCTCTTTCAGCATCCCTGGGGGTGTGGTGCTCCCTAGCTGACTCAGCCTCAGATTGTCCCCACTGGCACCACAGATGCCTCTGAGGATTGGCCGTGATCTCCATCAGGACCTGGCTTAACTGGATTGCTTTATGATCCCAGACATAGAGTGGTCTTACTTCTGTTACAACACCCCTGTAGAAGCCTCCAACCGCGTCCTTAGCAGCTTCAAGTCAGATGGGTCACACGAGTGTAGCTGAGGAATGTGAAACCTCAAGACTTCCCTCTACCCACTCCTCTGCTGCACTATGGCCTCCCACTGGTGGAGGAAGTGGCCTGAAGAGCATCTTGGTCCAGTAACAAATACTCTTTTGTTGACTTCAGTATTACTCTTGCTCATCTATTTAACTTCACCTACTGGACTTTGACCTAGGATGAAGAAAACTGGGACCCAATTTTGTTCTTCTTTTTTTCTCTTTTCTCCTTCCCATTATTTCTTAGGGTCTAAAAATGGGGGATGGGTTTGCCCCTATTCCTCCTATCTGGATCTTTCTTATATAAAAACCTATGATAAGAGAGTAGATTGGCTCTTGATATATTAAATGAGAAATACAACAACTTAGATAATATTTTCTTAAGAAAATAGCTTGGCTTATAAGGTGCTTGCTTTGCAACAATTTCATTTTTTTTTATGTCAAAAGCAAAAAGTTACCTTTCTCCCAATATTGTTCCTGTTCCTACATTCCTAATATTCCTCCTCTTTTACCCCTAAAAGGATGGATACACTAGAACAACCAGGGCAAAAGTTGCAAAAAGTCAGAAAGTGAAAAGAGAAAAAGCTTACTAATGTTTCAAAAATCATTTCAAACAAGGTACAATAGTATTGCAACTAGCTGAGTATCTAGGTAGAGAGAATAGAATGAGCAGAATACAGTGGGGAGATTCTCAATGAATGTGATCTATAATAAATATGATTTGATTGTGCTGTTTGATTCTTTTAATCCCTTCAGAGACACCAATAACAATCACATTTTTCAATATAATTTGAACACAAAAATTTGATACTTATTTGTGAAATAGAGTGAAAATCCATGGTGTATTTGTTGAACACTGAAATATAATAGGGAATGACATCTGGAAGGTGTTTTGGGGTCAACTGTGGAGAGCTTACTCCCTCAAGATGAATAACTGTTGGATCTGAGAAGACCAAAAATCCTCTAACTTTTTCATTTTATTATTCTTTCATAATTCTATTGAGGATAAGAGGATTGGAAGAGAAAACCTGACTTATTCATGTTCATGGTTCTGATTTACAAGTTAAAAGTTAACACTTGCAATGCTGCCCATTTTTAGAAGAACGATACCAAGCCTAAGAAACAACTGGCGTAGTTTGTCTTGCCCTTTAGCCCAAACTTCATATGATGTCATTGGGAAAGAGGTCGGCCGTTAGCTTATTGTTCTTTTCCCAAGATGAATTTTATGCCAGACAGGAAAGCACTATATTGCCCTTCCTATTTCCTCCTCTGATATATCTTTATTTGCAGAGTTGAAAGTAAAGAAATAAGAATTGCTCTTTTACCTGCTTGTCTCTGACATTTTCTGAGTTGTATGAAGAGTGGGGCCATTTTTCTTCATATATCCACTTCCCCTTGCCCTCATGGTTCCTAGCTTAGTTATGTTTCTACTTGGCAGGTATTCAATATCTACTTGATCAATAAATTTGGCTGAATTAACTTCTCGAGTTTATTTGTATAGGATCTTTATTCCATCTCGATGTGGCAGATTAAACAGATATTCTAATGGAAGATCCATTGAGTATACTTCTTAATTGTGTCTCTTTTTGGGGAGAGTGGAGAGTATTGTTTTTATTTATTTATTTTTGAGATGGAGTCTCACTCTGTTGCCAGGCTGGAGTGCAGTGGTGTGATCTCGGTTCACTACAGCCTCTGCCTCCCAGGTTCAAGTGATAATCCTGTCTCAGCCTCCCCAGTAACTGGGATTACAGGTGTCCGTCACCACACCCAGCTAACTTTTGTATTTTTAATAGAGACTGGGTTTCACCAGGTTGGCCAGGCTGGTCTTGAACTCCTGACCTCAAGCAATCCACCTGCCTTGCCCTCCCGAAGTACTAGTGCTGGGATTCCAGGCATGAGCCACTGCGCCTGGCCAACATTATTTTTTAAAATATCACTGTCTATTGAACATTTTTCATTATGGTATTTTTTTCCCACAAATACCACAATGCTTGAGGCTTGATTTCTTTTTTGGAAGAAAGCAAGTCTTTCAGAGTCAAGTTTGGTGACTTAGATAGGTATTCAGGAACGGAGAACATCTTTACTGTCAAAATACTCAGTGTGATTTCCTTGAGGGCCTATTAAATGATTGTTTAGGCACTTCCAACATACTTAAATTTGAGATCGCTTATTAAGCCTCTCAGTATTTCCACTTATACTTGAAAGGAAATCTCTACCAATAAGCAAGCTGGAGTTCTCATTCAAAATCGTCTTTCAATAGATGAGCATTTACTATGTTTCAGATTCTCTGTGAAATACTTTATATATACTGTGTTATTTACAACCAAGGTAACTAAGTCGTAGAAATACAACTAACTTAAAATAATTTCTAATTTTTTTCAGAGTATGTGTGTATGTATATATAGGTGTGTATGTATATATAAGTATGTATATGTCTACACCTATGTGCACATAAGCCTGTTAAGCCCATATCCTCTCATCACCATGTCCTAATAAAAATTTAAGCCTTCCGAGAATTTTACCTGCAGAGATGCATAGTATGCAACTCTTGGGAAACCTCTATGCTTTGGAAGTCAAACACTTAGCAACCCAAGGGATTATTCCCCGTGCTCATTGTTGGGATGAGGAAATTTAGACAAGTGGCAGGGTCTTACCAGTAATGGTTATTTATCCAGGGCCATGATGAATGCTGGTCAGGACAAATGTAATTTATGGCACACCTGAAGTTGTTAGCAATCTTGGACTGAAATCTGTGACTGATCAATACCTTCTGGGCATCACTGTGCTTTAACTTCCACAGTTAAAATTGAATGCAAGGCTATACAGCCATGTTAATGTGAATACTTCAACATCAAATATATTAATTTGATTAAACCTTAATCCAGATTTTTTTTTTTATCCAGAATGCAGTTAATGAGAATAAAATTTATTGAGCCCAGATTTTATAGCCAACAACCATGCAAGTATTGGGAAACTGCTAGTATTTGGTGGGAGTGGATTATTTCTTTCTGACCAATGTTTTCTGGTTTGCTTCTCATAGTCAATATAAAACCTAAAATATTTTAGAAAGATTTGAATGCATGTATGAATTACCTTTGGTAAAGAAGGGTAGATGTAGGCAAATTTAAGAGCTCCTTATAAGAAAGAATTAAGACTAAGAAGAGCTCTGTCATGCCCTTCAGGTAGGTGTCTTCAACGTCAGAACTCTTACCTTCCTTCTCCACACACCTGCTGATTTAGCTTTTCTTCGAGGATAAGGGTTACACTGACCTGTCCTCTCTGTAGGGCCCAGGCTCTGACAGAGGAAAACGCAGTAAATTAATAAATGTTAATTCTCTGTTTATAAAATGTTTGTAACCTATGCTGAAGGGCTGCTAATCTCATCTTAGTCTCTGTGGCAAACTTTTTGGCTTTCCAGAAATCCAGAACTTACAGGGGCATTAACCTGGAGATGTGTGTTTGTTTCCTGAAAGATTTCTAGCCTATGGCCTTTCATTTGAGGGACCATACATGGTTGGTAGCAAAGGTCACTGGACAGAGAGGCTAGTGACCAGAGTCACCCTCCTGGCTGAGGCTTATAGGCTCTCATTTATGGCAGTTCCTTTCATTGCTCGGAGCCTCAGTTTCCCCATCTTTGAAGTTAGGCATTTATACCTAACAAATTCTAGAAGACTTTTAGCTCATATTAATAGTCAAAAATAGCAAAAAGGGATTCTAGACTTTCAGTAGGGGAGGGGGCTATGAGCCGGGAGCTGGGGGCCTGTGACTGCCTCCCTTGCTGTTTGTCTTTTCCAAAACCTTTGGCTTGTGGCACTTCATTAGTTATTTTTGTGTTAGTTTATTTCCCTGGGCTTAAGCCTAGTGTACTCATGTTCAAGAGGAGACATGAATGGGAAGTTTTCAACAACCTGCAATGTCTATTCAGGATCTTGTGCCCATTTATTCATAGCAACTTTTATAGGTCGTCTATTTAAAATAAATTTATCCACATGAAAGTAATCCATGGAGAGCAACAGTCAAAATAAATTACCTAATAATTCCTGCCTGTGGTGGAAATATGGTGCCACAGAAGGAGGACCAGCTGGCAACCTTGGAAAGGTCGTATCTCCTCTCATCTTGTCTGCCCTCTCTACCCCAAGGCATGGATACTGATAGTGATAGGAAATATGTATTTCCTGAGCACTTACTATGTGCCAGGCCCTAAGTCAGGTATCCAACATGCAGGGTAAGTAGCAGAGTAGAGTCAGACTCCCCAGGTTCAAGTCCTGTCTCTATTATTTACTTATTATGAAACATCAGGCAAGGTATTTCACATTTCTAAGCTTGAATTTCCACATTTTAAATTCTTCTTTGTCTTTATTCTTTTTTGAAAAAATGTGTAATCTTGAGCATGTTTTCTGAAGTCTCTGAACCTCAAATAACCTATCTGTAAAAATGAAGCAATAACAATACCTCCATCTCAGGTTTGCTGTGAGCATCAAAAAAACATAATCCATATGAAAACTCTCTGAAAGCCATCAGTATGGAGATATAAGATTTTGATATACATAAATTTATAGCCCGTAGTTGAGACATGATGTTAAAGAGTCATATCACAGAACAGAATATTCCTGCAGCATGTAGTCATTAGTAGGATTGAAATTCTGGTCCCATTTTCAGAGTTCAGTTTACTTGTTCAAAGAAAGACTGACTGATTGATGGAAAAGTGTTGTGATTTTCTCAGTCTCAAGGGTCTGCCTTTCCCACTGTTCCTTAGAGCTTCTTGATCAGACAATTAAAAACAAGGGTCAGAGTATAGCTGAAAATAAAATGATTTTGTGCCATATGCCAATGCTATTCACTCATGGGCAGGCTGATGTGCTCCAAAGTGTCTGACATGCTTTCATGTCTATTGACAAAGGGAGAGAAACAACCATGTTATCACAATCAGAGGTTTTCCACCCCTGTGCTTCATGTTCAAATGAATGACTCTCATGCTTCTTAGGGACATCTTTTTATATGCATATGTGAATTATCAATTCAAAATATTTACTTGCCCCCTCCCCACTCCACTCCCACATACTGTCTGTCACGCCTTTTGGTGAAGTTCCAATATACGAGAACAAGCGGTTGAAGAAAGTAAGACTTGAGATAAATTCTCCTTGTCCTCAAGGACCTAATCTGAATGGAGAGAGGCAGCCTCATCATTGCCTGCCCTCCCCTTCCTCCTATTAACGTTCATTGTATAGCACATTTTACAAAGTACTTTCATGTATATTATACTACTTAAGACTCTCAACTGCCCTGAGATGTAGGCAGAGCATGAATTACTAGCTTTCTTTTGAAGTCAGACAAACGAAAGCTCAGAGGTGATTTGGCTCAACTCAGAGAACCAATAGTTCTCAGAGCCTGGTCACTTCCCAGCTCAGTCCTTGTCCTGATGCCAGTGCTTTTTCACCCTGCTACATCTTCCAGGCACAACCTTTTCCAGGAAAAACAAATCTTACAAAAGGTAGCAACCACCAGTGAGCACCACCAGGAAGCTGACTAGCAGTTCAGAAGAGCAAAGGATACACAGCTTTGGCCAAGGGTTTGTGGGGCAGATAAGAGAAGCTGACTTGTCTTCTGTCCTCTAGAGAATGTTTACTGTTATAGGGGAGCCCAAATGCATACAAATGAAAGAGTGAGCTGCTGAAAGCCCGGAATCGAGCGGTCATTGTTATGGGGGCAGATTGATTGGTCCTTAAACATTTCAAAATGTCTGGATATTTTTTGTTTGTTTTTTGTTTTTTGAAATGCAAGGCAATTTTTCTAGCATGTGCAAATATTCACATAAAAAATTTGTATTTCTTATGTGTGGATTAACATGTATCCTAGCAATCTCTGTTTAGGTTTCCTCTAACAGGAATAGAACTAAAAATAAATCATATGTCATTAGATAATCTCAGAGTACATCCATTAATTTCCCTTCCTGCTAAAAAGCAATGAAATTATGGTTTGGACTGTGTTAAGAACATTACATGAAAAATGAGGAAAGGGAATCAAGACAGATTAGAACATAATTATGGGGGCTGGAATTCAGCCAGGCTCTTCAAAGCCTTGCCAAGTTGGTGACATCCTATTTCCATCCTCCAGGTGAACCTGGAAGATGAGTACTTCAAGCTCAAAATGCCACTTTCCATGTAGCAGGGCTCCATACAGGCATATTGGGGAAGTACTGAATCACAAAAGACCACAAAATGTAAAGGGAGAAATTAAGTGAAAGGTTTAATAGAAGATGAAAAATATAATGCTGACCACTTATAGAATAGAGTGTTGGCTTTTTTTTTTCCAACTTCGGTCAGAAATATTAACTTTCTCTATACAGCCCTGGCTTGAATGCATGGTGAATTCCGAAACAGGGTGTGAATTTATCACTCAATACTGGGAGCATCTGGGGCTTTTCATTTTATTAAAATGATTTTTTTCCCAACACAGATGCTCCATGGAGCAAGGTCTATACATTATAAGTAAAAAGTGATTCCCCAGAAGGAAATATTTTATCACTGGCTGTAACTTGGAGTGGAGCATATACTTTATTTTAGAAGCTGCCTTGTGGAGAAAACAGCCAAGGGTTCAACTTGGAGCCAGGTTCACAAGTACATAAGTAGCTGGTAGCTGAGCCCCCCAGGATGGAAAGATAGAACACAGGCTATTTCAGCAGATGTATTTGAGGTTTGCTCATCTGTGAAAATTGGGAGAATAAAAGTACTTACTCACTGAGTTATTGTGCAAAGTAAACAAGATAATGCTTGGAAAGCATCATTATATCACCTGGTATATTGTAAGCCCTTTATAAATATTGTTTATTTTTCTAATTTTTAAATTTTTATTATTTATTTATTTTAGAGATGGGATCTGGCTATGCTGCTCAGGCTGAAGTGAAGTGGCTTTTACAGGCATGATTATAGCTCACTGCAGCCTCAAATTCCTGGCCTCAAGCAATCCTCCCATCTCAGCTTCCCAAATAGCTAGGACTTACAAGTGAATGCCACCATGCCTGGCAGACTTCTACACATATCAACTGCTATGTCACACATGATAGTCTCAAAAATATTTCTGTGGAAAGTACATTATTACTGTATATTTTCTGTTCTAGCAATACCATGTGGCTGTGTACTTTTACTTGTTTCATTTACTCCTGAATGACTACTTAGTAATTAATTTGCTTACTTGTCCATCTCTCTTACTATACTATGAATGTTTTAAGAACTGGGTAAATTACTTCTTGTCTTTGTAGTCCTAGTGCCTAGCAAAGAGTTCAGAATTTGCTAGTTCTCAATATACGCAAGTTTAATGGACTTAAAAGCAACCATTATTTGCATCTTAGTAAAACCAGCTTGGGAAATACGCCAAGATTGGAATAAAACCCCATCTCATCTGGTGTTGAACCTGCAAGTGAAACAGACGAGAATGCCACCCTTCCTCCAACTATATTGAACCCTTGTTCAAATACTTAAGGTTGAGTGAAGGCTGAAGGAAGAAATCTGGGAGAAAGTAGAAGATAAAAGAGACACTGGGGGAGGGATTTAAAGAGCAAAGATTGTTCTTGAAGAATTCATTCTGCCCAAGATGGTTTTCCACTCACTTCTCTGATTCCCTGACCACCCACTATCTGCCTCCTCCAAATATGGCATCTGGCTCAACTTTTCAAAAACAGGAGGCTTCATTTTCATTAAATTCAAGAAATCTTGGCTATGGACTTGAGAGTTTTGAACCAGATAGGCACAATTGTCTTAGCAGCATTTTGTGTTGAAGTAGATTTGGAAGTCATAGTGAATTATTTCCTCACTGATTTTCTTCATTGGCAGTCAAGCAGATAACTAGGATCTGCTATTGCTCTTTCTCATGTTCTTGAAATGTTCAAAAATAAGAATTTTACTTCTGTGAAATAAACATATATAAGAAAGCCTTATATGCTAGGTGAAAAAATAGAAATTCTTGCTAAGATATATTTTCTAAAACAGAAAAAATTCCTGCTGCTCTACTATCTAAAATGTCATCACTCAACCATTTTCACTGGTTTGTGGTTGAGATGGGATTTTTAAAATCCCAAAGTAATCAAAGTGGTAGCACAAGGCACTTTTTGTTTTTTGGTTGGTTTTTTTTTTTTTTTTTTTTGGCAAATGATGCAAAATACTTTTCTAATGTAGAAATGAGAAATGTGGAAACATAGGCTGGAACTATAAGCCTGACCAGGCTGATTGTAACATAGTTGACTTTTTTTTCACATGGTTAATCATTCTTTTTTTGTGGGTAGGGGAAGAAGAAATTAGAGTAATTAAATTGTGATCATTGTCATAGGAACAGCTCCCAATGTGCATTCATTCAAACTAAATATAGTTGTTAATCCTTTGATGTCAGACCTGTTTCAGATTCCAGTTTCTCTACTTATGTGTGCATTTTAACCCCCTTAAGACTCAGGTTCTTCATCTATATAGTGGAGCTATGTATAAGGCTTGCCTCAAACAGTTGTTTATGACAAGTAAATATGATGATGTATGTAAAATCCTCAGAATAGCACAGGACCTATGGTGATGGCTTAATAAGTATTTTTTAATTTTTATTTTTTACATTTATGGATAGATAACAGTTTTAGATACTTATTAGGTACCTATGATATTTTAGCACAAGCATGCAATTTAAGTAATGATCCAGTCAGTATAATTCAGATATCCATCACCTCAAACATTTATGATTTGTGTTAGGAACATTCCAATTATAGTCTTCTAGTTATTGTTACCAAATAATAGATCTTACTCCATCTAACTATATTTTTGTACCCATAACAAACCTCTCTTCATCTCCCCTCCCCACAACCCTTCTGTGCCTCTGGTAACCACCATTCTACTCTCTAACTCCATGAGATGAATTATATTTTTTGCTCCCACATGTAAGTGAGAGCATGCTATGCTTGTCTTTCTTTGCCTGG
Organism: Aotus nancymaae; assembly: GCF_030222135.1. Lineage (NCBI taxonomy): Eukaryota > Metazoa > Chordata > Mammalia > Primates > Aotidae > Aotus > Aotus nancymaae. Next base: position 2,305,147 of record NW_026988460.1, read on the forward strand.
CTTATTTCACTTAACACAATGTCCTCCAGTTCCATCCATGTTGTTGTAAAAAACAGGATTTCGTTCTTTTTCATGGCTGAATAGTATTTCATTGTGTATATGTGCCACATTTTCTGTATTCATTTATCTATTGATGGGCACTTAGGTTGATTCCATATCTTGACTCTTGTGAATAGTTCTGCATAAACATGTGGGTGCAGATATCTTTTCAATATAGTGTTATTCCTTCCTTTGGATATATATCCAGCAATGGGATTGCTGAATTCTATAGCATTTCTACTTTTAATTTTTTGAGGAACCTTCATACTGTTTTCCATACTGGTTGTACTAATTTACATTCCCACCAACAGTGTATGAGGGTTCCTCTTTTTCCACGTCCTTGCCAGCATCTGTTATTTATTTTCTTTTTGATAAAAGCCATCTTAACTAAAATAAGACGATATCTCATTGTAGTTTTCATTTGCATTTCTCTGATATTAGTGATGTTGAACATTTTTTATATACCTGTTGACCATTTGAATGTCTTCTTTTGAGAAATATATGTTCAGATCTTTGCCCATTTCTAGTCAGATAAATAACTAATTATTATTCATTCATTATTTACTGAGTGTCCTCTTTAACCAGCAGCAATATTTAGTGTATTTTTCTCAAAGACAATGAGGGGTTTTGTATGTTTACACTTTTTGTTTATTTAAATGCATGTATATGTTCCTGTATTTACACAGAGTAAACAAAGTGAAAGGTTCATCCTTTCCACCAAATATAGTAATACCAATTTTTTTCCACATGTATTTTCTCTGACATTTTATTATGAACATTTAAATGCTCAGAAAAGTAGAAAATTGTACAATGAACACTCATTACTAACACGTAGCTTACACAATTAACCTTTTATTATATTTGCTTTAGCAATTATCAGTCTACCCATGCTTTAATTTGATTTTTGCTAACAGCTTTATTGAGATATAATTTATATACCATAGAATTCACTTATCTTAAAGGTAAAATATAATGACTTTTGATAGATTTACAGAGGGTGCAGCCATCCCCATACTCAGTTTTAGAGTATTTCCATCATCCCAGAAAGGTTCCTCATGCCCTTTTGCAATTGCTGTCTCTTCTCACCCTTAGCCCAAGTAACTACTAATCTATTTCCTGTCTCTACGGACTGGAAAAGCCATACATTTTTCCTTTTATTTTTAGCTGTAACACTTAATAATTGTACATATTTATAAAATACGGAGAGATATTTTCGATGCAAGTGTGCAGTGTGCAATGATAAATCAGGGTAATTTGCGTATCTATCACCTCAGACATTTAAAATTTCTTTGTGTTGGGAACATTCAAAATGCTCTTTTCTAGATACTTGAAAATAGACAATAAATAATTATTAACTAAGATCACCCTACAGTGCTATAGGACATTAGAACTTATTCCTCCTATCTAGCTGTCATTTTGTGTGTTAACCTCTCCTTAGCCTCCTCTTCCTGCTACTCTCACCAGCCTCTAGTAACCATAATTCTACTCTCTACTTTTTTATGCTCAACTTTTTCAGCTCCTGCATATGAGTGAGAACATGTGGTATTTATCTTTCAGTGCCTGACATATTTCACTTAATGTCCTCCAGTCTCATATTGCCACAGATGACAGGATTTTCTTCTGCTTTATGTCTGAAGAATATTCCATTGTGTATCACTTTTTTTTAATCCATTCATCTATTGATGAACACTTTGGTTGATTTTATATTTTGGGTATTGTGAATACTGCTGAAATAAACATGGGGGGTGCAGATATTTCTTCAGTATACTGATCTTCTTTCCTTTGGATAAGTAACATAGTAGCAGCGTTGCTGGATCATATGATAATTCTGTTTTTAGTGTGTGTGTGTTTTCTCTTTTTAAAATAGCTTTGTCACCCAGGCTGGAGTACAGTAGTACAACTATAACTCACTGTAGCCTCAAACTCCTGGGTTCAAGTGATCTTCCCACCTCAGCCTTCCAAGTAGCTGGGTTACAGGCATGCACCACCACACCTGGCTAATTTTTTATCAGTTGTAGAGATGAGGTATCAGTGTGTTTCCCAGTCTGGTCTTGAACTCCTGGGCTTAAGTGATCCTCTTTCTTTGGCCCCTCAAAATACTGGGATTACGTACATAAGCCACTGCACCTGGACTATTTTTAGTTTTTTGAGGAAACTCCATACTTCTTTCCATAATAGCTGTACTAATTTACATTCCCACTAATGAGGTATGAGTTCTCCTATCTCTGCATCCTTGCCAGCATTTGTTAATTTTTGTCTTTTCGATAATAGCTATTCTAACTGGGATAAGATGATATCTCATTGTGGTTTTAATTTGCATTTCCCTGATAATTAGCGATGTTGAGCATTTTTTCATTTATTTGCTGGTCTTTTGTATATCTTTTTTTTTTGAGAAATTTCTATTGAGATACTTTGTCCATTTTTTAATGAGATTATTTGAGTTTATTTTATTTTTTTTGCTGGTGTTTGAATCCCTTGTATATTTTGGATATTAGTTCCTTATCTGATAAATAGTTTGCAAATATTTTATTCCACTCTACAGTTTGTCTCTTTGCTCTGTTGATTGTCTCCTTTGCTGTGCAAGAGCTTTCTAGTTTAATACAGTTTTCCAGTACCGTTTATTGAAGAGAATGTTCTTTCCCCAATGCATCTTCTTGGTGCTCTTGTCAAAAATCAGTTGAAGTAAATATATGGATTTATTTCTGGGTTTTGTATTCTATTTCATTAGTCTATGTGTCTGTTTTTATACTAATGCCATACTGTTTGGGTTTCTACAGCTTTGAAGTCAGGTGGTACGATACCTCCAGTCTTGTCCTTTTTGCTCAATGTTGCTGTGGCTATTTAGGGTATTTCATGGTTTTCTACAAGTTTCAGGATTGATTTTCCCTATTTCTGTGAAGAATGTTAGGGTATTTTGACAAGAATTGCATTGAATCTGTAGACTGAGGAAGCCATACATTTCTAAGCAGCATAATAAGAATTCATGGAGTGCTTTATACTGGAACTTCCAGGATTACAAAGGTCTTGAAACTTTCCATACCAGAGGGAAATTATTTCTTTTTAATGAAATAAAGGGTATAGTGCATACATAAATCTTCCTGTATCTTTTTTGTCTTTATTCTCACTGTGATTTTTAGGGTCTAGAGCACTAAATAATTCCCATTTTACTGATAAGAAAAAATGAGGGAAGTCTGAGGAAGAAGACTGAAACTGGCAGAAAAGCAATGGTAATGGTGGAATTCAAGCCAGGAGGTCCCTGCTGTTCATCACTGCTCACTGCTGAGTTTGGCTTTGCTGAGTATCACTGTAACTCCACAAAACATAACGGGATGGAAGAACACATACAGATTATCCAGCAGCTGATATTTTTGTGGGTTATCAGCTGGGGTGGTGATTGCTTGAACAGATTCCCCACTATGGCGTTTGAGAGTGAAATCAAAGAACAGCAGTGACAGGTGTTTGGAAACTGCATTTGGAATTGGCCTCCTACAGAAAGAAGCTAGATACTGACTTCGTGGGTGATGAGAGAAGTCGACAGCATTCTCAGAGGGAAGTTGCTTCTATGGCAGGTTTCCAAGCACACAGATTTAGGTTTCTTTCACATTAAATCCCCTGAAGATATATATAGGGGTTGTGGAGCAGGGAGCAATAGGGATGCCACCTTCATATGTTGAGTGTCTTCTCTTTTGGAGATAAAACTGTCAGTGCTAACCCAAAGGAGAGTATTTAGGATTCATCAACTCTGAGTGCAATGAATGTATAAAAAAGCACCAGTTCTTCCAACATGCTGTGCAGCCACAGTTCCCATTTTTCTCTTTCCAAAAAGATTGGTTTCTGATTCATTCCCAAGTGACACTGTTGGACTTTTCACCTGGCTCACCAAAGCTCTGCTTGGCCTTTCAAGATAGAGTCGAGTCATTGCTGCCCATATTTTCACTCACTGGTTAATTTCTCCCACATTTTATTCTCAGCCTTGGGAAGCAAATAAACCAACAAAAAACCAAAGTCATTAGTGTTTGCTGTAAATATACTTAGATTTCCTCTGATTACTCAGTCACTGAAAATCACATAAAGGCAAAGTGGCAGAGCAGGTGACTTTTGATTCAAGCAACGTAGCTTGATGTCTATTTGATGCAACTTTCTGTGAATTCTTGGCCGTGTACATGCTTAGTGGAGTGCCTTGAATGAATTAGTGAGGAGCACAGATAAACTCTGTTGTCTGTGATAAACACTTGACTCATTCCTGCCCCCTGCCCCATCTTGTATGCACACACACTTACATGTTTGCTGGAGCTCTGGAGGTATTGTTCTTAAAGGTCAATATGCATTTTCACCTCAGTTCAAGGTGAGGGGGACATTTGCTGCTTTGTAAGAGTCTTAACTATTTTATTTCCTCAAATATGGCAATTCTGTGGCAAGACTTTGAGTTCAGAAAATTAGGCAGGAATCTTATTTTATTCCAACTGATACTTTTTTGAGTTGACACCTCCAGTCACCATATCTCACCACATCTATGAAAACCATCTTAGAGATCATGGCTAAATGAACTGGTGCGCTTCAGGAGGAATAACTTTCTCTCGATTGTACTGATAGCAGCCTTAACACCTACCAGTTAGAAAATTCTGAGCATGTTATTTAATCATTTTTCAGCACCAACTGTCTCATATGCAAATAACATAGAATGATTCTAAGAAATAGGTGGTATTGTGGGAATTAAACATTGCATTCTAGGTTCGTACTTAGCTAAAATAAATAACAACTTGGAATGGAGAATTTTCTTTTTGTATCTGCCCAATTTCTGTTTCCAGTTTTCCTATAGAGTAGCTCATTCTTTCTCTGGAGGGGTCATTATTATCTGGTTGGTGCTTATCCTACGCTGTTCTCTGTAGATCAAGCATGGCTGGCCAATCAGTTTTTTGTGACTCATGATAGTCCAGTGAGATTCAGACCTGTAACCCTGGTACATATATTGGTATAAAGAAACTGTCTTTTTGCTGGACTTAAGACTGGCAGAGTATAAACCTGGAGCTTCAAATAACCACTTCACACATGGAAACTTCTTGACAGTGAAATAAAGCAGAAAACAGTAGAACTGAAATATGGGAAAGAGAAAGATGGAATCTTCCTCACATTGGTTGAGATCTACATGGCCGTCTCTGAAATTAGCACCATTCTAGGACTTTTCCACAAAGAGGTGCCCTAAATATTCCTTATTTGTTTAAGCTGGTTTGAATTGGCTTTTGGCATCTACAACTGAGAGTCTCAATTAACATGTTTTTCATTAACATAATTATTGAGCATAAAACCACCACAACACTACCCACCTGTGGCAGTCTACCTTCTTATACAAAGTTGATGTTCAATAAAGATGGAATACCTAAAGGCTTATAGTTAAGTAAGACAGAACCAAGGGAAAGGGCCACTTCTTAATATAGGTGGACATCCCAAGTCACTTCATTATTCACACCTCTAATTCCTCAGGGCATACTGGGTAATATTCTAAGATTTTTGTTTTTAAAAACAACCTAATGATTATTTTGGTTATACCTGGATTTCAATAATTCATACTTTAAAAAATGTATTTCCACAAGCCAGTCCATTCAAAATGAATTCATAAATTACTATCGTTAGTGTGATTAAGAAATGTCATTCTCATATAGACCAAAATACTGGGCTAAGACCACTTAAACTCATCTCCTTTTATTATTTTATAATGTACTCTGTCACCAAGTTATTCTAACAAGATGTGCTGCAAGGAGGTACTAATGGACCGAACCTAGTCAGGAGACAGAGAGTTGCTAACCAACTGCATGATGAGAAAATAATGAAAGTATCAGGTTGTTGAAAAACTCTATTACCCCAAATATTCCAGTTGCAGTCTTTCATATTCAGAATGTGTTAATATTATTCATGGGAAAATGTATTTCTTAAAGTGGGCTTCAATTGTTCTTGAAACTAAGTGTCGGTTACAATGTCCCTGCCTGGTCACATAAAAACAGCTTCATGGAAGAAAGTCATCACTGAAACTGCTTCCTTCAATTTCCCAGCTGAGTTACATTGGCAGGAGTAGCACCTTCTCATGAGGTCATGATCATAGAATACTTTGTGGAGAATCATTGACAGTACATCAATAAGAGCTCATAGAACATGTACTGGAATTAATGGGGCGTTGACGAGATCTCAGACATGAATTAGTTGTTCTAATGAAAATTAGATTATGTTAGCTAAACACTAAGACATTGAATAATATCTCAACATATGTAACATTACAAGATATACAAGATACCTCATTGTCTTAATCTGTTCAGGCTACTATAACTAAACACCTTAGACTGGGTGGCGTATCAACAACAGAAATGTATTTCTCAAGATTCTGGGACTGGCAAGTTCGTGGTCAAGGTTCTGGCAGATTCAGTGTCTGGTGAGGACCTGCCTTCTGGTTCTCAATGTGATCTCAGTGGTGGAAGGAACAAGGCAACTCACTGGGGCCTCTTTCATAAAGGCACTAGTCCTATTTGTGAAGGCAGAGGTCTCATAGCCTAATCACCTCCCCAAGGCTCCACCTCTTAATATCATCACCTTGGAAGTTAGGATTTCAACATATGAATTTGGAGGGTGGTGCTTGGGAGGACACAAACATTCAGACCATAGCAATAACTTGAACTGCTGATCCTCATGTAGATAATAGACTTGGTTGGTTTTAAATGCTACACACACATCAGGTACAAATGGATATCAAGGCATATATGTGTGAATTCATGTTTTCATGAATTTAACTCATGACATCCTGAGAGGGTGACAAAACTTGGAGGCAGATTATCTCAAAGTAACCAACATGTAATAGGGTTCTAAATTTTTCTTACCTATACACTTATTGCCTTAAAACTTTGTTGGGTTTTGCTCAATTACAAATATATTCCTTACTTATTGTTAAGTGAAAGTATTCAATGATGTTGAATTGGTCAGAGTCCAATCAGAAATGAAAAATCATATGGTAATTGGGATAGGAAATTGAATGTAAAGATTATGAACTGTAAGAGGAGATTAGAGTATCAAGGGATTGACTGACTGCCAAGAATTAAAGAGAACTTTACAAAACATAATAGCAGATATAAAAAGGCATCACTGAAATTGAGGGGTTCATTTGATCAGGTCTGTCTGCCCTCTTTGCTTTTGGTCATTTCCTTTTTATTAATTTTTTTTTCTTTTCCCATGAAGGTGAAGGTCAGGGTAGCTGAAGGCCTCACCACTAAATGCTGAAACTTAACCTTCATTGGTCACTTTATGGATAACATTCCTAGGTCACCATGGTAATGTTAGCTTCAATTGCTTTTTCAGGAACTTGGGTCAGCTTCTGTCTAGTTTACACCCATTGAGACAGCAGCCCTTCAACTGGGCCTGCATAAGTGTCCAAGAGGTGGTCTTTTGACATCAGAGGGCTGGTAGCACCACTACCGCGAGGGCTGAGATAGGGGACCCCAGAAAGAACCTTCCTCCCTCAGGCTGATATCTGGACGTTGTGGGATTTCTCGGACCTTCTTGATTTTACCAGTTAATTGTCCTTACTGGTTACATGAACTGCATAAAGAAATTCAGGATTTTCTCTGAAGAATTGGCAATGTGATGCTAGATGTGAGATCTGGAAGAAGCAGTTTATAGGTTTTCTTCAGCTAAATTGTGCAGAAATGAAACTTTAATTTTCCATGCATAGTATATGACCTATATATTCAACTAATTTTGAAAATTTTATTTTCTGATGATGACAACTTGGTAGGGTATTAAATGAGACTGTTTAATCAAAAGCTGACACAAAGTGACTAAATACCAAAAGAAAGGGTAGAATTGTTTTGTTAATCCTTTCCTCTGCCAAACTGATGGCTGATGATTAAATATTTTCTAATATCTTAACAGAAACATAGACATTTCAGATAATCATAATATTTAAACTCACTTTTTTGCCTAATTCACTTCTTTCCATAGCCTCAATCAATTCATACTTAATTTTATAACAGGACATTTACATTCAATGAAAATGTTACCTTATTAATGAGTATTTAAACCCATAGTTTAAAGTTAGTTTGCTTTAGATCAATATTTAGGTTTGAAACTTGTAGAAACTAATGACCTATGGAATTCTTTGGGGGTAAAGATTTTAAAACATATCCCACTTTTTTGATTTATGGATTTACTTAGGCTAATTTCTAAGCAGGTTTTCCCAGATAGAAATACTTTAGCTAAATATCGCTTTTGGCATATTAAATTTATTTACTGGAGAGTAATTTTAAGAAGCACAGATTTGAATCATGGTAGAGATGTGTTTATTTATACTTTTTAGACAAAAATTAACTTTTATGTATACCTCAATCAAATAGTAAGAATCTTAGTTTTCTCTCTCATCCTTTTACCTCTCTTTTCATTTGTCACGAATATAGTATTAATACGTGTATTATGGAAGAAAGAAGAGCTATGAATTATGACTGCATTGACTTGAGTTCATGTAACAAAGTTTATCAATAGGTTATTAGAACTCAGGAGTACTTAATTTAAATTCAGTTAATTATTTAAATTCACTTAATTATTTATAATTAATGTCCCTGAGTTTCTATTTATCAATTTGTTGTGTTGAACTTTCATTTTATGGTAAAATAGATACCATTCTTTCGTCCTGAATATTTGGTAAGAGGATTTTTTTTTCCCCAATATTTCGCCCTTTATCCAGGAGAGGCACCTGAAATTCTGTGTGAACTACACCCCTAGCCTGACCCAGCCCCAAACAAAAACAGTCACCATGATGATGATATTACTTGCATTTGAAGAAAGTCTATGGTTACTGGATAGCTCCCAAGACACACATAGATGATTTTAAGTAGTGCTTAGTTTAACTTCTAATCTCCCAAAGGCTTAGTTGCCAAAACAATTAGCAGGTTTAGTCAAGGAGAAGGAAATAGTCCATCTGCTTCTTTTGTGCCATTGAGAGCAAACAGCCAACTGATCAACTAAATCCCTCAGACAATTAGTCAGAACCATTTGCAGCCCCCGTGTTCCTGTAACAACCTTGTTGACACATTTATAGATGAGAAGACAGATGGTTTTATGGGAAGTGAATTTTCCTTTTAAATATATAATAGCACTTTATAGATAAATGGTGTTTATAAGTAATAGTGTAAAAGGCTTTCTTATACATTCTGAAATCTGACTCTCACAACAACTCTTTTGTAAAATGGGTGATTTTACAAATAAGGCAATAGAGTATCATAGAGGTAAAGTGCTTACCCAAGTTTATATATGAGCTGGGATTAGAACCACCAGTCTTTTGACTGCCATTCCAGTGCTTTCTCTACAGTGCTTTTAGAAATGCTGAAGAGAATGGGATGCTCTTGGATATTTTATGGCAAATGATCTAGGAATACCTATATCTTCTTCCCAAATATACCAATCCACTTTATGGTGTCCCCTTAGGAGACAGTGAACAAGAGTAGCTGTTTAAGAAAGCACAATAACATTGCATGTGTAACTAAGAATATACAAATTAGCAGGTCAGAACCCTTGTAAATTAGGAGCAAAGAAGATCATCTAGTCAAATGCAAGATTCTTCCATCTCTCTTGAACACAAAGGCAAAGCTAAAGCTGTTGTCATTGGTCAACTCCATAGGACCATAAAGGAGGGCAGAGAAGAGAGTACCAGAAGATGTATCATTTAGAAACTAACATAACCCTTCCTTTTAAAAAATCACTCCAGCTGCATAGAGAGGAGCACCATGCTCACCCTTGTATATCACATTTATATGAACTTTGACTATACAGTGACCCTGCCCACTGGTAAACAGGAACCATTCTGTTACACAGACCTAGTATGTCCTAGAATCTGAGCTGTTAAGTGTCTATCACTCTCCTTTGGAAAGACGCAGAGTAGACAGGGAGGAGGAAGAGAAAAATCTTGCTTCCTTCACCTCCTTTAGAAGTCAGCATGCCCTCTGAAGTGCTGTTATTTTTATAAAATCTTTTCCAAAGAACTCATATATTTTCCTTTACTGACTTGTACGGCCAGGGAGTAAAGTAGACATACCTCCTTTTATCAGTCTAAGCTTTGCTGCACAGAGACAGAAAGCAACTTAACCATGAACACAGAATTCTAAGTACCATGAAGTCATTCTGTTTTAGCCACACTAATTTCTGCCAAAGAAAGCTTTGAGATGATAGAGCTGTAGTGTGGATATTTTGGTATTTTTCTTTGATTGAGATGGGGGAAAAACACCATCATAGATATAAATCATCACAGCATATTTTGGGCTTGCCCATTTAAAGAATGAAGTTTTTATGTTTTCACAGTGGTTAGGTCAGTTATCTGAGTTTATAAGAAATAAATTAAAGTTACAAAATAATACTTCTATCTTTCATAAAATTGCAAATAAGAATAATTATTTTATACTAAAAGTTTTGGTACTTGATCCTATTGGAAGGAGTATAAAATAAATGAAGTCTGTCTCTATTGCAGATTTAAATAGAAGGAAAAGAATGCAGCAGTTGCTTGGTGATGTTCTGTGTTACTTTTCCAGATAATCTGAGAGTAGCCCAATTAATGTCTGGGGATGTTTTTGGACTAACAATACTATTTCCACAGGAGACTCTACATATAATGGAAGAAACTGTTGAGAAGTCCAGCTCTTCATGGCTTTTAAAGAATTGTGTTTTCAGCTTACACATGAATCAGCTCAAAGAGAAATAGTACTTTAGAGTGAAACACAGAACACAGATCCTGCGCTCCAAGTGCGCTTTTTCTAGGCTGTGTTAAGTCACTTCCCATGGTGCCTTGGGTGTAACATTGTTGCCTTTTAATTTCCTTTGAACTGGATCATTAGTTTTCCTTATGACTTTTTTTAAGACAAATGACCCAACTTTTCCTCCTCTTTTCCAGGCAACGGATAGATGGCTATGAATGGGCAGAGGAAAGCATATGTAGCAGGCACACTAGCATCCCATTTAATTTAATGCTTGATTCAAAGGTTTTATTTTTCATCCTCAGTGGAACCAAAAACTCAAAAAGTCTTCACTTTGGAGCCAAAGCCAGGAAGTGTAGGCTGTGAGAAAGACATTATATCTGTACCTGGAAAATCTTGAAGTTTTGCAAATTGTCTGAATAGCACCACATAAAAATGTAATTCCAGAGATTTTGTTTTGCTCTTGTCATGTTAATTTTGTTTTGCAAACTATTAGCCCTCAGCTTTGGCCTAACCAACACCTTACACTGCCTGAGTCTGTGGTAATACAGCCTAAAATCAAGTTTGTATACTAGCAAGCTGTATAGATACTTTACACAGTTTCACATGGGAGCTGGTAAGGGCTTTTTGTTGAAATGAAGGAGCTTAGGAGAATCTTCTGCAAAGGTTTAGTCTCTTCTCCTGCCCTGCTTGTGGCATTATCCTGAGTCCATCTATGACTCTGTGTTTAGATAAGAATGTTTCTAATGAACCCTTCCAGTCTAGTACATACATGAGAACTAATAAAGTACTCACTGATCCTTTTAAAAGTTTGCTTTGTTTAAATAAATATTCTTAGACCCTTCTTTGCAGCTTTTTTTAGACAATCCTTGTTTTCTTAAATATTAAAAATGTAACGTATAAAGCAACCATGCTAAATAGTGACAAGTTCTAAAGTAGCACTGTCTAAATTAATGAGGTTTTACTGTACATTAAAGTATAATACATCTCTAGCACCTGTGCCTGATGAATTTTTGTTCCTAGTAATTAGGTGTTATTTAATTATAGCTAGAGTCTTTAACATCACCTAGTTTAATTGCCATATTAAAAACTATTTGGAGAGTTGATTTGCCTAACCTCAAAAATTTAGTTTGGGAACTGAAAATGCTATTTATTTGTCCTACTTACATGTTATTGGTAAGAATTAAGTGCAGGCATATATTGTTATACAAACTGTCATTTTGATATCGACTACATAGCATATCTGTATGTGTTGTATGTAACACTTAGCATATGGTGACTCTTAAGTAATGATGTGAGATGTGTGTGTGTGCATTGGAAGAAGTGTGATGAAATAAACTAGATTTTCATCTCTTATTTCCTAGGAAGCATTTTAAGTTGATATTTATTCTCTTGAACAGAGAGCAGAAAAAAGATCAACTTATCCTTGATAGATTATATGATTTCATGACTATTAGTCCTCCCTGGATTTTGGATGAAAACTAGATCTGGGGGTGGTGATTGGCACTGGATCATATATCTTAATCATACCGGTGAGCTTTATCTTTCTTTAATGATCTTTATTGATTGATTGATTAAGATAGGGTCTTGTTCTGTCACCTGGGCTATAATAATCTCAACTTTTTATTTTTTAATAATTTTAGGTTCACAGTAAATTGCAAAGAATTATACCAGGATGTCCCATGTACTCTTTGCACAGCCTCCTCCAGTGTTAATTAACATCATGCATAATACCAGTATAATATCAAGGAATACCAGGAAATTGACATTCATAAACTCTACAGAGCTTATTCAGTTTTCACCAGTTATGCTTGTACTCATTTGCATGTGTGTATGTAGATCTATGCTCACATGCATACCTTCATTAACCACCCTCCAGAATTAAGATATTTAATGTAACATTGCCACACAGTTCTCTTAAGCTACCCCTTTATAGCCCTACCTACACTTCCTCACCCTCTGCCCCAGCCCCTCACAACTACTAATTTCTTCCCTGTCTCTCTATCTCAAATACTATGTAAATGAAATCATATCATATATATCCTTTTGAGATTGGCTTTTTTCATGCTGCATAATTTCCTTGAGGTTCATCCAAGCTGTATGTATCAATAGTTTATTTTTTTTAACTGCTTAGCAATATTTCAGAGTTATGGATGGACCACATTTTGATTAACTACTCAGCCATTGAAGGATATTTGAGTAGTTTCCTGTTATTGACTGTTATTAATAAAGAGACCACGGACATTCTGAAGAGAGTAAGTTTCAATTTCTCTGAGAGAAATACCACTGTGTGCAGTTTCTAGGTGGTATGGTAAGTCCATTTTTAGTTACTAAAGGAGCTGCCAAACTATTTTCTAGAGTGACTGTACCATATTACATTTCTAGCAGTTATGTATGAGCAATCCAGCTTTTCTGCATCCTCACCAGCATTTGGTGTAATGACTCTCTTTCAGTTTGGTCATTCTGATATATGTGTAGTGAAATTTCATTGTGGTTTTAATTTGCATTTTCCTAATATCTCCTAATGTTGAACACCTTTTTATATTCTTGGTTGCCATAGAAATAACCTCTTCTAGTTGGGTGCTGTGGCTCAGGCCTGTAATCCCAGCACTTTGGGAGGCCGAGGTGGGCGGATCACCTGAGGTTAGGAGTTCGAGACCAGCCTGACTAACATGGAGAAAACCCGTCTCTATTAAAAAAAAAAAAAAAAAAAAAAGAGAAATAACCTCTTCGGTAAAATGTCTGTGTCTTTTACCTGTTTTACAATTAGATTAGGTTTTGAGAGATCTTTATTCTAGGTACAAGTCCATTGTCACATGTGTTATTTGCAAATATTTTCTTCTAAACTCTAGTTTCCCTTTTCACCCCCTTCATGGGGACTTTTGCAGATCAAAAGTTTCTAATTTTGATGAGGTTTAATTTATCAGTTTTTCCTTTCTTTAATTGTTGCTTTGATGTCTAAGCACTCTTTGCCTAGTCCTAAGTTTAGAAGATCTCGTATTTTTTTCTTAGAGATTTTAGTGTTTTATCTTTTAGATTTGTGACCATGATCCATTTTAGTTAATTTTTAGTAAGGCATGAGATTTATGTTTATGCTTATTTCTTTTGCTTATGGATATCCAATTGCTCCAGCACCATTTGCTAAAAAGATTATGCCTCCTCTATTGAATCAAATAATGGTTATTTTATTTTATTTTTTTGTAGAGACAAGGTCTTGCTATGTTGCCCAGGCTGGTCTCAAACTCCTGGCCTCAAGAAATCCACCCATCTTGGCTTACCAAAGTGTTGGTATTATAGGGGTGAGCCACTCCCTACCCAGCCTGATGTTTTTAAAGGTACATAGTCCTTAAACCACGTGTCCTACATAAAAATAATTAGAAGTGTTTGAGCACCTACCCTATGTAAGACATATTTCTAAGCATATTCCCTGCATTAACTATTTATTATTTGCAGAAAAATATTCATGCAGCATAGTGTTATTACTATCATTTTAGAAATATGGAAGCTTAGTGTTGGAAAAATTAAGTGATTTGCCCAAGGTCATAAAGACAGTGTGACACAAAGGTAGAATCCATGTCTGTCTGACTTGAAAGCCCATGCTATGCTTAGTAATAAAATGTTTTCTCACCAAAGGAAGCTCAGAATTAAGGCTTTTCATCTGTCGTCTTTATTATGTTGTATAGTCAGGACTAAAGACCTCTTTAGAAGACCCTTAAAAATACATTTTTCTATCTCAGGAACTCAGCTGGAGGTTTGGAGACTCGTTATGAAATTTGACCAGGCATTTGACATATTATCTATGTCCACTTTAAAAAATAAAACAGTAGTCTTTATCCAGAATCAGTTTTTGACAACATGCTTTGTTTTGCCATTAGTTACGTCCTGAGCATCCAGCACGGTTTTGCTCCCTTTGACTTGATTTGTATTTAACAGAACTTCTTCCAAAGCTGTGTTGATTTTTAGCAAAGGTCATGTAACTAAGGATGACTTTCCTTATTTATTGAGTCTCTAATTCCTTTTAAAAATCTTGATAGGCTATTTTCCCGGACATTAACCCGTAGTAATGATTTCTTTGTGATTTACATGTTACACCCTCAATTTACATATATTTCTAATATGCTACTTTTCATTTCACGGAGGCTTGCATAGATATGGCATACTAAAACGAAGTGAACAAGAGGGTCACCTGATACCATATGTTGCTCGGAAGGGGATTGATAGTGGAGTTTTACCATAGTTTCACTTTCTTTCATAAACATTTGCTACTTTGGTCACCTTTAGCAAATAGAAAATCTCATGGATAGAGCAAAAATCAGAAGATGAATTGCCTGGCTTCTTCTACTGATTACTTACTGAATGACCTTGAGCAGACTCTAATTCTTAACCTGCCCATCCTGCAAGTGCAGATCACAAAGGAAATAAATGTTTTGCTCTTGAGGGTTAGCTTTTATTGTTTTCCTGTTTTGTGAAATGTATAAGCTGGTCTTTTGGCAGCAAGAGGAAATATGTTGGTTTTTTACAAGAGTCATAAAAGAGGGCTCATCTAGGACAACCAGGGGTGGGTATGGTATAAGACATAGGCGTGGGTAATAAAATGTCTCAGAACAGTCTCCAATAATGCAAGCTCCCTGAGGACGGGGATCTGTGTATTTTGTTTCCTGCTCTATCTTCAGAGTCAACAATGATGTCTGGTACCATCCTTTGTCTGGTACCATCCTATTTCCACATCTTTATGTGGAGCTTGTAAGGTATGAAATCAGCCAGGTGAGCCTTGGAACCATTGATATCTATTGCCTTCATCGTGTCCAATCAAACCTCCCAGGGGCCCAGCCCAGCCATCCTGGGGAAACACACCTGAACCAAGAATAAAGAATCTCTAATATTCTTGGCCAATCTGCTTTCCATCCTTTGGTCTCAATATTTTTTCTATAAATTAAGAAGGTAACTACAGACCTCACTGGTGTATTGTTAATACAGAATGAGATAATACAGTGAAAGAACTCTCCAAATGACAAAGCACTATCTCCATCTAAGAATATTGCCTCTGCTGTATCATAGTAAAGTCGTTCCAGAGCTGTTTCTGCTCAGACTGACTGGTTCAAACCATGGCTATACTGCCAGAATTTAAGATACTTTGAAAATGGGCAAAGTCTCATTTTCCCTATGGTAAAAAGGAGTTCAAGATCGGGGAAATCTAAGGATTCAGAAGGATGATAAATGTTAGAACATGGATTCAGGGTGCTTGGACCCATACACTTGGCCCTGCTGCTTACAGAGCTTCTTGGTGCCTCCATTTCTCTGTCAGTTAAATGCCATATGATAAAATGACTCTCACCTCATTGGATTGATGTGAGAAAGAAATGTCTACATAAAATGGTCAGCAACATGCCTGGCACATAGTAAATGTTGATATATTATTGTTAATACCTCCACCTACTCTATATACTGACTCTCTGTCATCCCTCTCTTCCTCCTTCCCTGGATCTTGAAAGATGAATGTGACTAGAAACGAAATTTTGTCATGTTAAAGTCTACCTGGATGTTCCCTCAGATACTAACTAAATTTCTTTCATATGCATTCTTTCAACAAAAGTCTCTTCCTTTTTGCTAGGAACTTTCTCATTTCTTCTCCTCCTACTTTAGGGGGAAAAAAAGCATGCATAAGAATTATTTTTTTCTTGTCCTCAGATGTCACCAGAGTGAACACCTGTCCTAGTTCCAGCTCTGGTGAACTCCAGCAGACCTGCTCAAGTGGACAGCATTAGGAACCTTGTCAGTTTTGCAGTGCTTTTTGCCTGAAGGTACCTCAGGTCCCTTATGCTGCAGGTATGCTGAGGCGCCTGGAGGTGACAGGCTATTTTGCATCCATGCATGCTGAGGTCCAAATGCTGCAGGGCTGTAAGGCTAGTTGGACTTCACTCTCTTTTCTCTCTCCCTCCCGTGTCAGTTTTATTTGTACTTTCTAGATCTTTTCCACTTTTGCGAGTTCTTTTTAGCCACAATCTGAATGCAGTCCTGTATGGGATAAAGGAATATCATATGTATATGTATTTTAAAACAGCAACACAATTCATGACTCTATTGTAGAATGTGAAGGAGCAAGTCTCTCAATTGGCTAATTGAATCAAGCTCTGGTGGGTATCTTGGGCTCTGAGCTCTCTTGAAGTTCGGCACTGAGCCTGAATCAGTTGGTCCGATTTCCCTTTCTCTTTATTTGTGTAGAAATGAGAAGAAATTCTGTATGTGTTAATAATGTAGGGTAACTTAGGAAAGGTGACTTAACTTTCCAGGTCATAGTTTATATTCCTTATAAAGTAAAGATAAATTGAATGTTGTACCACTGTTGGCTAAAAGGCAGAATTAGTTATGACCTCACTTGAAGTACTTAGTTGCAGACTATTGGGGGATAATTCTCAGTTTAAGATCCTTTTAAGTCTGGGACATTAAGAATAGGGCGAATGTGAGCCTTCTGTACATAACTGACTTTCAATACATCCTCATTAAAAACAAAAAAGCTAAATGATTGTCAAACATTAAAAATATTCATCATATTAATTTCTCATAATCCTTATGCAGTGGCAATATTGCATACAGATTTGTTTGTAAAGTTAAGGTTGGGGCTTCTTATTTTATAAATGGAAGAAATTCCCAGTTTGGTTAATACAAAACCTTAATAAGAACCAGTAAATGGAAATATTTGATAAAGCTGTATAATTGTAGACTATTAGTGGGGAGAAGACTTCAATTTGCCTTAGGCTTGATGTTTCTAGACATAAAATTATTGAGAAAAGATTAAGATTGAGATATACCATTTGGAGGGAAGAAAAGTTCATAAAATGACAGAAACCAGACCTCAAAGTAAACATCTTATTACAGTTGGCTTGTTTGGAAGACAATGTAAGGTAAATGCACCTGACAGCAATAACTTAAGTATATCCTGAGAATGACCCTGTATGGCAGATGCACCTGAATGTGTGTTCAGAGCTGGGAATCTGGGAATGGCCAAACCAGAGATGCACTCCTTATCTATGATAAACATCTGAGCCCTGAGGTTTTGGTTTTTTTTTTTTTTTGGTGGGGGGTGGGTGGTAGATGAAGTTTGCCAGGTGGAGGTCATTAGGGGATGGTGTTAAGTAAAAATGTTGTGTAAACTGTATGATGCTTGCAGGCGGTTGCAATTTTCCTGTCCAGCCCACAGCCACTGGACAGCAGGAAGGCGAATACATTGTCCAGCCCATCGCCATGGGACCATTTCTGTAATTAAGGCTGTTCTCCTATCCAGCCCTCTGCCACTGGACTCTCTCCCTGGTATGGAGCCCCTAATAAAACCCCAGATCTTTTTTGCTGGCTCTGGGTCTCTTCTTCAGCCTCTTGAACCTGGTGCCTTCCCTACTGAGGGTAACAAGGGCTCAGCACAACAGATCACCCACACACAGAAACTCAATTCAAGTGGTAGTAAGCACAGAAAGAAAGAGATTCGCTCAGGTGACTACAACAACCCAGGGACTAACCAGATGCAGGAATGTAGATGATATCCCCAAGAACTTGGTCTCCTCCAGCCCCTGACTCTGCCTTTCCCATGTTGCCCTCACAACCGGGCAGAACCTTTCTGCCATGTCAAGATTACTTCGGGAATTCCAGGCGTCAACTTCATTAGCTCAGCAATTCCACTTGGGGGACTATGTCTTTCCCAGCTCTTTTATTCACAATTGTGACACTCTGTCTCAGTACCTGGTTTGAATCATAAGGTGTCACTGAGAAAATCACAACTGTCAGGGCTTGAGATGTGTCATTCGTCCTACATATCAAATGGCATGAGAAGAGTGTTGTTTCCCGAGAGGAAATTGAGATTCTGTTATCAGTAAAGGGGAATGGCTGCTCAGGAGGCAAAAACGACTTGGGTGCCCTCCACAACCCATCTGCCAAGTCTGGATTTGAAAGAAATAGGATAGGAGAAAGTCAGGACTAAGAGCAAGTACAACCAAGAAAGAAGAAGAAAACTGAAAAGGGAAAATCAGAAAGCCCTCCTGAGGTCCTTTTCGCCCACTCAGTCATAAAAGAGCAGAACTAAATTAAGGCTGCTAAAAGTAGAGAAGGCACACCATTGACCCAATATAAGCCCTGACAAGGAGATTTGTTGGGTTTTTCATGAGTACCCTCCAGAGCCAGACGTGGAGTGTCTCCTCTTGGGTGGACCACTTTAGTGTGATTCATGTGTTTCAATCACACAGCCTCCAAAGGCCCGTATCTAGAATAGCACCAAACAATGAAAAATGTCTCTAAAAACATTTATTGTTCTTTCATCTTTCTCTATCTCCGAAGTATATTGAGACTAATTTATTAATGTTAAGTCATACAATAAATTAATTCTGGGGGGAAAAGTCATTTCCAGGGAGTAACCATATGCTCTCATCACCTATAGCTTTGTGCATGCCTCATCATCCAGTGTGATGATTTTAATCCAGACTTCTACACGTACTAACTGTGGAACCCTGGGCAAAACTGGCTCTCAGTTTGCTTATCTGTCCAAAGGGGACACTAATAATACACCCTGCAGAGGTACACATGGCTGTTATTATTGTTTATGCATTTTGGCTTTATTTGGAAACAGTCTCAGAACTGATCTTATAGGGTAAGATTATAGTATGAGCTTATCCTATAAGATGTACTTGCTTATAGTGTTCTAAGAAAGTACAATACATCAATGCTTACTATTAGATGTTTAGAAACTAAAGTAGGAATAACATTACTCCTGGCTCAGCCTGGCCCCTTGATACTAACCTCCACTACATATTTTGTCCCCATGGTGTCCCCACAGCATCTATCCAGACTTCCTAGGAATAACCCACAATACTTCCTATTCTCAAGAAACTAGCTCTTTTCCCAAAACCTTGATGTACTCAGTCAGCTAAGAGCTATCTTGCATGACTTAAAATTTCCACCTATTATTTATTTTTTAGGTGACCAGTCTCTAAGACAGAACAAAAATTACTTAAGTGGGGATTTAGACAGGGATTCAGAGAAAAAAAGAAATTTTTAGCTAAATTAGGCAAGCCTAAATGATCTTTTAGTCATTTTTTTTCTTTTAGCAATTTCCTTCTTCCCTGGAGCCTGACCCTGCAGGACAAGGATCTATTTTCAAGTCAATTACTATTCCTAAAAGATATAATTACCCACACAATCAGAAAAGGAACCCTATTTCTCTTATTATGGTAACGTAATAGTAATTTTTAAAATAACTACAATACATAGGCTAGAAATAGTATTTGCTTTCTTCCAACTTCTCATTGCTTTTAGTTTCATACCATACCATTCCCAAATCTCCGGCTTATCGGCAAGCAGCGATAAATGGCAGCTTGTAGATTACTGTTAAGCAAGAAAACAAAATAAAATAAATTATTAGTCTATAATACACTACTGTGGCTAATCTACTTCTCATTGGGTAACATTCAGAAGCCTCCTCAAGAACTCAGACACTACACCCTTGAGACCGAACTGCCCAGAAGCCTGTTCATAGTCTCAGATGCTAAGTTCTAAGGCTCAGCTCCAGTTCCCTGCCCACAGTTTGGCATTTCCTATACTTTTAAGCTACTTAAAAAAAAAAGTTTGCTGTGGCTATATGCTAAGTACTAAGATACATTTTCTCATTTTATCTACATGCCACTTCTGTGTTGGGAGTTCCAATATTCCCTTCTTTTGTCACTTTCATTTCATTCATTCATTGCATGCCCACTCTAGGCCAGGCAATATCCTAGGTGCTATGGATACAGCAATGAAGAAAACAAAGGTTTACATTTCAGTGGAGGAAAAAGACAATATGTGGAAGGAGAAAGAGAGGAAAAAGAAGAGAAGGAGGAGGAGAGATAAGGGAGATGATATTTAAGCAGAGACCTAAATGAAGGGATGTTGCAAGCTCAGGGGGAAAGTGTTTCAGGTGGAAGAGCCATCATATGCAAAGGTCCTGAGGCAGAAACAGTGCTTGTGAAGAATGGAGCATGGCGTCTGTGAATGAAATGTGCTGATAGGGGTTGGAGGAATGTGAGCTGATAGAAAGTGCCAAGGCCTTGTAGTCCAGGAAAAAAACACGGGGTTTCTTTCTGTCCATCAACCATATTTTGGTGCGAGTGAAGGAGTGATGTGATTTACCTGTGAGGAAACTGAAGCTAAAGGAATGTTAACTAACTTATCCATGTTACATATGTGGGAAGCCACATCATCGGGACTCACATTGGTGTCTATGCAGTTCCCAAAGCTCAGTCATTTATAATCACAGCACAGCTTCTCAGTCACTCAGCAGACAATTCCATGTATATGTGCTCTGTCATTGCCTTTATAAATAAGCTTAACCCTTACAACTAGCTTATTTCTTTTGAGATCTCCTCACTCATAATTTCAGTTGGCTTGTTTCTCATCTTCTTCCTTGATCTAAATGTCAGAAAATCTTCCTTTCCAGTCACAGGTCCAATTAATTATCTCTTATGAAATTCACCAGATGTAACTCTTCTTTTCCATTGCTCCTGCTACTATTCAGGTTTCAAGTCTTGTCTGCTCCCACTTTCCAGGATTCCTGAACCCTCAACGATCCAGTACCAGCCTACATTTTCAATCTCATTTATCCTTTTCCTCTCATGTCTCAAACCCATCACCTTTGGGCTATATTTTGACCATATGCTATTCTTAAAAAAAAAAAAAAAGATTTTATATCAAATTATATTTCTGATATCTCTTTTAAAAATTAAATCTGAAGCACTGGGCCCATGTTCCCACAAAGCTGAAGCTGAGCAGTGGCTGCCCATTTTGGATGGGGCATAAGCTCTCCAGTTCCCTGCAGTCTCCACCACTTTCTATAATCAGACATCTTCAGGCATCCATCTTGTTGCAGGCATTGACACAGTGAAGAATAGTGGCTATAAGTCCTTTTGGGAGCCAAACTGCCTGGGTACCAATTCTGGCTCTACCACTTACTAAATTTACGTTGTTGCCTAGTTAATTAAAATCTCTGTGGTTGCCCTGTAAAATATAGGTGACATGTTTTGGCTGTGTCCCCACCCAAATCTCATCTTGAATTATAGTTCCCATAATTCCCACATCTTGTGGGAGGGATCCAGTTGGAGGTAATTGACCATGGGGGCGGGTCTTCCTGTGCTGTTCTTGTGATAGTGAATAAGTTTCATGAGCTCTGTTGGCTTTATAAAGGAGAATTCTCCTGCACAAGCTCTCTTGCCAGCTGTCATTCAAGATGTGCCATTGCTCTTCCTTCACCTTCCACCATGATTGTGAGGCCTCCCCAGCCAAGAGGAATTGTGAGTCCATTAAACCTCTTTTCTTTATAAATTACCCAATCTCAGGTATGTCTTTATTAGCAGCATGAGAACAGACTAATATGGTAGGTAACAATGATAACTACCTCATATTCCTGGTATGATGGTTAGATGTGCTAATACCTGTGAAAGCATTTAGAACAAAATAGCTGAATGTAGAAAGAACTCAATAAAAGCTACCTTTGGTGGTTGCTGTTTATAATTCCCCCTGTATCATAGGTAAGTTGGTGTACTTGTCAAAATGAACGTGCCTTTTACAATCCTATCTCCTTGCCCTTCTTTACCTTAACCCTGTTTCCCAGATAGCTTTCCCAAATGGTCCAGTCTTCTATGATCACAGGATCTTATCTGTCACTTCAGTAAGGCTTACTTCAAATCTCACCCATTTGTGAAACCATCACTGGCCACTCTATCTTGACGTTGTTTCTCACTTCTTTCCATTTCTGTAGCTCTGATTTTGTGTACTACTTACTGCATACTCATTTACTCCTTTGCATTGCTATTTAACTGTCTTGTGTTAATATTTTCTCTCTCCAACCAGACTGAAGAAAATGGTGATACATGGCAGGTGGTGATTGGGTAATGTTTCAACTTTCTGGCAGATAGTTGGCACCAATGCTATATAGCACAATGATTATTTTCTGAATTCTCATGGGGAGGGTTTTATGACATTTTTCTTGGTTAATGATACTAAATTAGAAGGTCAGGGGTCTGTCTAATGAGTGCAACATTGAAACAGGTAGTATGCTTTAAATAACAAGGTTCTGGGGTTGAAACATGTTTTTCACCCCTTCTAATATAGGTTGATGCAGAATGAAGGTCATTATTGTGTGACATTAGTTTCAGATTGAAGGTCGTTACCATGTGGCAACTGGGTTTTAATTCAGTGCTTTCCTACTTTTTAGAAGCTGCAAACATAATTGGCGAATCTGTAAAAAAAAAAAAAAAAAAAAAAAAAAAAAAAAAAAAAATGACTACAGCATCAGTTTCTTTGGAATTCTGAAAGTTATGCAGGAAACTCTGTATATCTATCTATCTATCATCTCTCTCTCTATCTATCTATCTATCTACCTGTTTGCTGCCTTTCTTTCTTTCCTTTCTTTCCTTTCTTCCTATCATCTATCTATCTGTCTCTCTATCTACCTGTCTGCTGCCTTTCTTTCTTTTTTTTTCTCTCTTTCTTTCTTCCTGTCATCTATCTATCTATCTATCTATCTGTCTATCTGCCATTTAACCTAATCTATCTAATCTGTCTATCTGTTGAGAAATAAGTATAGTTCCTGCTGGGCATTGGTCTTCAACATTGATAAAAGACAGAACATGAGAATTCAACATTAGAATATGGGATAAAGACACTGAAATAACTACTGAGAAAAATATGAAAGTCAATTACATCAGAACTGAACCACCTAAGATGATTGTTAGTGGAAGTAAAGTAATTAGAAGTCTTTTTCATTAATGTCAGCTAATGCCTATCTAAAATTTAGTGAAATCTCAGAAGACTTTTTTAAACCTGGAAGAAAGATACTTGTGGCATCGTTTGTATTAATCTCTCTGAAATGAACCACTTCCACATGCCTTCATGGTGGGGAGGAGGACTATAATTATTGAGGTCACTTACTAAGCAATATTACTGAATCTATCCATATGCTCACCAAAGTGATGCTTGATGTGTAGTTATTTCCTCTGTGGTAATAAAGATAAAGGTAAAGTAAAGGTAAGGTCAAGGAAAATTCAAGATATATAGGAATATTACAAATAATCCCAGGATTTAGCAGTAGATCTACCACAATTAAGTCCCACTTCTCTGAAAGTTACCTTCTAGGATGTTCATCTCTGACTCTGTTGTACTAAGGGTAATTTTATCATATAAGCAGAAAAGAGTATTAAGATAGTTTGATTGGTTAGAGAATGTTAAATTAATCCTGCATCCAAGTAAGCCAAACCCACAGTGCCAGCCAATAAATAAAAAAGGTAATTTGACACTCTGGCCAAAAAACTAGCTTTGGAAGTAACATCCATTTGGCCTCATTGAAAAGGTGGGGAGAAAATGAATTTTGTAATGAATTACTTGTCACTCAAAACATATTTGGTTTACAATAGAAAATAAAAATCATTCTGAGGGGTGGCCATTTTGCCTAAAAGGAAACAATAAATCAAATAAATGCTAGTGAAACAGATGAAGACTATTTATTCATCTTTAGGTCATCTACTGGCCCAAACAATTAGGTTAAAGTGGAGTGATTCAATCTGAGAAATGTAAATGGATAGAGAAGGATAAAGAATACTCTAGTTCTCAAATGACTTTCTATTCAATATTATTCTTTCTCTTTTATTAGGTTTGACTTACAAACCTATATTTTGTAAATCTTGTTTGTGTCCAATTTAGAAAAACATAATCCATTTACATTTATTGGTTTTGTTCTGATTAGAGTAATCATTAAATCTAGAAAATGAAAACTATTCACCAACTCTTCAGAGCAGCAAAGAAGTATCGAGAATTGAGAACTTTAAGGTGTTAGTGTACAATCAGTAAGCACCACTATTTTTCCTTAAATGTGACATTTATTGTGAAGGGACCTATATATCCCACTTTATTTCTGGTGTTTAGAGCTAAATATTGTCTCTATGTCCATCAGGTGATACTGGGGTCAATGGCCACAGCACAGGATCACTAATAGAAAACCAAACCCCATTCTTGAGACCTTTATAGGTTTTATTTCAAATTTGTTTGTTTGCCTGTTTGTTTTGTGAAGGATAATGATTTATTTTTTAAGGGATCCTAGGCTTCTTAGGATTTTATCTCTTCTGAAGATATTGACTAAAGTGTCCAAAGTGGGGATGGTTGGAGACGGGTGAATGGGAAGTGAAAGACTAGTCCATTTCTCTGGCAGTTAAGTTTGTAATACACTGATATTTCAGTTGTAACAAACATTTTTAATTAACAGAAGAGAGGCTAATAAATCAATTTACTGATAATTTGTGAATTAATTAATTTGTTAATGAATCTATTTACTAATAATTGTTCCCTTTCAGAATACTAACTGTGCTAGAGTGCATACTATTTATCAAAGCCAGAAAATCACATTAAAATACTTTCCAAATATTAGATTCTAACATCAGATCAGATGGCTACTCCAGGTACCTTTAGATTGAGGCATTGTAACAATCCTTTCAGGTATGAGTAGAGTAAAGTAATTTTTATTCCCACTTGGTATTGGATGATTCTGGAAGGAGGTCCTAGTGCCTACTGAGGAGTTTCCAGTTTCTTTTTTTTTATTGCATTTTAGGTTTTGGGGTACATGTGAACAACATGCAAGATTGTTGCATAGGTGCATACGTGGCAGTGTGGTTTGCTGCCTTCCTCCCCTTCACCTATATCTGGCATTTCTCCCCATGCTATCTCTCCCCAACTCCCCACCCCATGCTGTCCCTCCCCTATTTCCCCCCAACAGACCCCAGTGTGTAGTGCTCCCCTCCCTGCATCCATGTGTTCTTATTGTTCAACACCTGCCTATGAGTGAGAACATGCGGTGTTTGATTTTGTGTTCTTGTGTCAGTTTGCTGAGAATGATGGTTTCCAGGTTCATCCATGTAACTGGAAGCATTCCCTTTGAAATCAGGCACTAGACAAGGATGCCCTCTCTCACCACTCCTATTCAATATAGTACTGAAAGTTCTAGCCAGAGCAATCAGGCAAGAAAAAGAAATAAAGGGTATTCAAATACGAAAGGAGGAAGTCAAATTGTCTCTGTTTGCAGATGACATGATTGCATATCTAGAAGACCCCATCATCTCAGCCCAAAATCTCCTGAAACTGATAAGCAACTTCAGCAAAGTCTCAGGATACAAAATCAATGTGCAAAAATCACAAGCATTCCTATACACCAATAACAGACTTAAAGAGAACCGAATCAAGGAGTTTCCAGTTTCTAAATACACTTCCTCTCCTCAAAAAGTCTCCCTTAAGCCACAGGGGAAACACTGCTTTTTCAGTATGAGGGGTTCTCTCAAACAAGGACTTCCTTAGCTCTGAGGTGTGTCATAGTGGTCAGAGCAGAGACTGGCTGGGAGACCAAGACCTTGATTAGGCTACCTAACATATTTGTGCGTTGGTTACCACATCTACAAAGTAGGGATAGTAATAGTACCTATCTCTATGCATTGTAGTAAAAAGTCACACTCTTAACAGTGCTTAATCTGTGGTATTACTCTCAGGTGCCCACTCTAAGAGATGAAGGTGTCATTGAAATAATTCCATCTGTAAAATTATTTTTGTGTTTCTTAAATGTACATAGTCTTGTACATAGTTTAATATACATAGCCTTGGCATTGTGTAGAATGTTATTTGGACACTCTAGAAGATGAGGACAGCTAACGTGATTCTAGGGTTATAAATCTGGGGGTTAACAATAATATAAATCAATCTGGGTAATTGGGAGAAGATTGGAGAAAATTTGATACATGTTTATGTGTTTATCAAGTGATAACATCTGCTTTTCTCTCTCTGCTGCCACCATCTGTCCCCAAAACCTTTGTATAGGAGCCACAATAGTCACATCCCTGGGACATCTTTGTGCCCCCTCCAGTCTTTTTTTCCACATGGCAGCCAATATCTTTCTTATGATTCTCTACTACCTCATGTTATTCCTGTGCTTGGCATCACTCATTGGTTGGACTTTGGATAAACAAAAAGCATCAAGCTCTTGCCTCCTTTCCAGCTTCATCTCATATCTTCCCTCGCTCATAAAGCTCTGCTTATGCCAGGCTTCTTTCTGGGCCTTGACGACATGGAATTCTTTCCAGCCCCAGGGCATTTACAACCCGCTGTTCTGTTACAGGGGACATCTGCCATTCACACTTTCTATCTCTCACTCCTGCTCATCCTTTAGATCTCAGCTAAACATAACTTTCTTGGATGGCACTCCTTTAAAGTCCAGCCACCCGACCCCAGAATTTAAATTAGTTTCTCCCCACCCTTAATCTAATTTCCAACATGGCATACTGACTTTTTCCTTTGTAAAACTTATTATAATTTGTGGTGTTGTGTTTTCCATATGCTTGTGTAACCTCTGTCTTCCCCAATAGACAGTTAACTTCATAAAGCCACGAACCGTGTTTGTTTTTTGTTGTTTGTTTTAGTACTGTACTCTTTCTCAGACAACGTGTGGTTGGTGCTCAATTAATAGTTGTTGAATCAATGATTACATCAACAGATGAAAACCTAGTATGTGACAAGCACCAGGCCAAGTGCATGATACCCATGATTTTATTTAATCCTCACAATAACTTTCTGAGTTAATTATTATTAATGTAATTTACAAATGAGGAAATAATATTTCTTCATGCAGTGAGCTTAGAAAGGACTGCTATATCCTCTAAAAAGTGGCCACTCTTCACCTAGAGTATGAGGTGGACTTAGTGACTTGCTTCCAAGGAATAAAGCATGGAAACTGAGAAAATGGTAAAAAGAGTGACTTCACAGTAGATAAACCTAGAAGACATTACCTTAACCAAGTGACCAAGGTTCATATATCCAATGATAAGTTATCATGTACCCCCTGATATTATGTGATAAGAAAGGAATTTCACCCCTGTGATTTTCTTCTCCAAAATTCATAACCCCAGCTAATTATAAGGAAACAGAAAAAATCAGTTTCATGGACATTCAATAAAATACCTCTTCCAAACTCTCAATATCATGAAGTACAAGGAAAGAAAGGTGTCACAGATCAGGAGTAGGCTAAAGAGATATGAGTGCTAAATGTAATGTGTTATCCTGGAACAGAAAAATGACTAAAGTGAAAAAACTGGTGAAATCCAAATAAAGTTTAGTTAATAGTAAGTGCCAATGTTAATTTCTTAGTTATGACCAATGTACTGTGGTTATATAAGGTGTTCGTATTAGGAGAAGTTAGGTAAAAGGTATAGAAGAGCCTTCTGTAGTATCTTTGCAACTTTCTGTAAATCTAAAATATTTCGAAACATTTTCCTTTAAATGGCTACATTGGTTTGGAAGCCAGGGCTGACCTTTAGTCAGCATACACTGGTTGTTTATGGCTGACGTGATTCAAGTTGATATAATGTGTTGGCTCCAATTGGTTAGGACTTGAGCATGGCATGTTGTTGACTGTATTGAGAATTACTAACTAGGCTTTCTTTTTAAAAATCATGATCGATTTTCTATTCACTCAAAGCTATTTCTTAATAATTATTTTTTCAGAAGAATAAGAAACCATGTGTGACTTTAAGTGATTCTATTTAATTGAGTGGTTACCATGGTGAATCTAAGTGTTCAGAGAATAATTTCAAATCAAAACTCCAGATAATGCTAATGGCCACAGCACAAGAAAGACCAGCTGCCAATGGTGTGGCTTATCAGAGCTACATAACAAATATATCAATTTAGGCATAATATTGGAAACCTTCTAGTCCATTCTTACTTGGGACATGTTGGAGTATCAGAAGAGGTTGAATATGTTTTTCTGGGATCACTTTTTCCCTTGGGAAGCCAAGGAACTGAACTCTATCAGAAATATGCAAGAGCATGTTTTAGTCTCTTCTGCATCTTCTGTCAGGAACAGCCAACAAGCACCATTTTCAAGTTGCTGCAGATCTCACCTCTGGACCCTTGGAAATCTCAGGTTCTGGTGGATTCTGATCAACAGTGCCCACACAGTAACTTAGAATCTGACCAGGGTGCTGGGACTCACATCTAGCTCTTCCCAAAAGCATGCATGGGCAGGGATTCTCAAATCATCTGGGGATGTTGATAAACTGCAGATGCTGACTCAGTGAGTGTGGGATGAGGCCTGACACTCTTAATTTCAAAAAGCTCCTAGGTACCACTGTAGGTCTTTGGGACTGCATTTTGAATAGAAAGGTGCTAGGATATTTTTAATGACATCCTAACCAAATTATGCCATTAGGGGTTTAACTGCCTATTCCAGAGTTTTACTTTCCCTTTCAACTTAATCTCTTTAGTTCAACAACTTTAACATTTGTGGAACTCCACAAATGTTAGGATGCAAAATAAAGAAGAAAAAGGATTTAGTTTTAACTGAGATGTCCCTTCACAAGAAATTGATAGAAAAAAAATGAATTAATATCACCTACCTGCTAAAAGACTGACTTTTTAAAGTTGATTTATTTCTTTCTGTAGAATCATTTGTGATATGTGGAGCAAGTGTAAGAAACTCTCTCTGCTCAGTCTCCAGGTGAACTAAGGGCTTTGTCAACTTGACGAAAATACAATCCAATTTAGGGACTGTTTTTATTTGCTAGATAATCCTCTCAGAGTTTATATTCTTGCTTTTTCCTCTTATTATCATTCACTAACCAGTGACTATGCAAACCCTAAGTATTGGGTTTAAAAATTTTTTTTTTAATTTTTGCTTTTATTTTAGATATGGGTGTGTGTGTGTGTGTATATATATATATGATCATTACATGGGTATATTGAACCCAGCCACACAGTGAGCTTAGTATCTAATAGGCAGTTTTCAACCTATGCCTCCTCTTTCCTGCCCCTTTTAGTAGTCCATTGTATCTATTGTTCTCATGTTTATGTCCATGTATGCTCAATGTTTAGCTCCCACTTATAAGTGAAAACATGCAGTATTTGGTATTCTGTTCCTGTGTTAATTTGCTTGGAATAATAGCCTCCAGCTCCATCATGTTGCTGCAAAGGTCATGATTTCATTCTTTTTTTATGGCTGTGTAGTATTCCATAGTATATATGTACCACATTTTCTTTATCCAATTCACCATTGATAGGCACCTAGGTTCATTCCATGTCTTTGCCATTGTGAATATTGATGATGAATATATGAGTATGTGTGTCTTTTTGGCATAATAATCTACATTCCTTTATGTATATGCCCAGTAATGGGATCGCTGGGTCAAATAGTAACTGAACACATTTGGGAATGTGGTTATGCCATATGTCATTATTCAAATGATATTAGACATTAAATGTTATATGCGTTTTAAATGTTCAGATCTTATAAAGTTTTAATAATTTCTGTAGTTTTATTGAAAACATTGACATTGCTTATTTGAGTCATAGGTTCCTATTTACATGTGGAAAGACAGTCATCTCTGATAGAACACAGCAATTTCTGTTAGTCAGCATCATGTGGGTTTTTAAAGTACTACTCATGGGGTCGTAAATTTGATTTTATTCAGAGATATTTTTTAAGAGATTGTGTTCAACTATGATGTCCAGGCTGGACTCAAACTCTTAGTCTCCATTCAGAGATTCTAATGTCCCTCACGTTGAGTTTGACCCCTGAAAATTGGTAAAAGTATATTTCTGTGGTATAAACCAGTATATTATACCCTGGAATTTTACTGTGATTTGCTAATACCTGACATACAAAGTGCTGTTTAGTCTCTTAAATAGAGGCTAGTCTCATCCTTATGTTTTGTCATTTTTTTGTGGAACATATACAAAAATTCAAATTTTTTATATTCAAAATTTGACTATAATCCCACTTAGTAAGTGGAACAGATAGTTTAACCACCCCCCCACACACACACACACATTTTCTAAGGGGACACGGAGGCCCAGGGACTTACCCATAGTCATGAAGTTATTGGCATTTGGCTCCGGAAGGGATGATAGCGATTTAGTCCCATAACCTCGCTTTACAGAACAAGTAATGAAGCTGAAGGAGGCTGGGTCACTTGCTCAAAGAGTTACAGCAAGTTACTGGGGGGTCAGGACTCAAAGTCACCGATCTTACCCCTCAATCCAGGATACCATCCCCTGCCATTCTCTGTCCCAAGCCAGCACAGCACTGGGTACTCAGCATCCTCAGTTCTTGGACTAGATCTTTTTATTACACTGTAAACCTATGTTTCATGTATCCAAGCACATATGGTGATTTGGGGAATACCATATTTAGACAAACATTGATTTTGAAATTATTTAAATGTGTATCAATATCTGTGTATCTTCTCATTTGCCAAATAACAGCTAAATAGAATTTTAGTTTTTAAAAATATAATCATTTAGTTCAAAATAAAGTAGATTTGAGGCTGTGCACAGTGGCTCACGCCTGTAATCCCAAGACTTTGGGAGGCTGAGATGGGCGGGTCACTTGAGGTCAGGAGTTTCAGACCAGCCTGGCCAACATGGTGAAGCCCCGTCTTTACTGAAAACACCAAAACTTAGCCAGGCATAATGGTGGCACCTGTAATCCCAAATATTTGGGAGGCTGAAGCTCGAGAATCACTTGAACCCAGGAGGCAGAGGTTACAGTGAGCCAAGATCACATCACTGCACTCTAGTCTGGGCGACAAAGGGAGACTCTGACTCAATAAATAAATAAATACATACATAAATACATAAAGTAGATTGAAAAAATAAACAATAGTTCAGGTTATTTGTGGAGATGACAAACATTGGGCACACAGATTATTGAAGTTTGGAAACTGCCAGCATACATCCCTGATCTTTTACCTTTTCATCACCCTATATGTGTCTGCAAGACTCACCTGGCTATGGTTTTTTTTTACAGTTGTTCCAGCCAAGGAAATGGAAGCAACTGTGTAAAAACTACACCAGTTAACTTATAAAAGTTCAATGACAGAGGATGGGTAGGTGGTGACCGTTAGAACACAATACATTCTGAAAAATGTTTCAGTGTTATCATTTTAAAGTAAATCTCTGAATTCCTATTAGTATAGAAGTAAACTAGCATTACCTATTTTGAGCTTAACACAGTCCATGAAAGTCTTTATATAAATTATACATCACAGAGGAAAACTTTGGATAAAAATCTGCTTAAATTACTTAAAGCCTATTTAGTGATAGATATTGGTTTATTTCAAGACCTTCACAATTCGAGCAATCTAGTGTTGCATCTGAGAAGACAGAGATGGTCAGTTTAAAAAAAATTTTGCATAAAAAGACATGTTAGGGTATTATTGATAACCATGAAGATCTGCTATAATAATATGTCTCTCCATAGAATTCTCATATTTATGTGAAAATGTATGCAAAAACTGTGGTTATTAATATATGAAATTTAAAAACTCATACGCAACTTTTCTGGCACAGCAAGACGTGTTCAATTTAGTATCATTTCCATAATCCTAGTTTTTATTTTCACCTCATCATGATTCTGTTAAACTTGGAAGCTCTTTTTAAAAGAATTTCATCCAAAACCTTTTCTGAGGCTCTGATCACTTAGATCTTGATCTCCTGTTTAATTTCCCTTAGTCATTAACAGGTGTTGATTTCATTTTCTTTGTCTTCCTTGCTAGAAAGTCTAACCACAGCATGCTCACTGTGTATTTCAAAGGGGCCTGGTCTGGCTGCTTTCCACATCAACCTAATTTGAGAGGTCCTTTTGTGTAAAAAAGACTCTCCATCTTCAAGGGCACCTCACTCATTCATTAAAGATGATTTAGCACACTCACCCCTCATCCTACCAAGACCAGCTTTTTGACTTTTGTCAAGGCTTGTCCACACCATACTTGACATTCCAGGTGGGAATTTCTGTGAATTCCAAAGTCTCAGAAAGATGTTTTGATCGGTCCACTGGGGGATGGAAATTTTCCAGGGCACAGAGCGATATGAAGCCTGAACTAACTGGGTTCATCTCCAGGTCTGAGAAAGATGATATGAACCAGAAAAGCATGGCCTTGCAGCTGATTGGAAGGAGCTTGTCTTGCTGAGGCTTGTTATAGAACAAGCCCAAGACATTCAGATCCCTTTATTCCCCTGGCTGTGAACTGTTGTGTACTGCAGAAGCTGAGTCAGCCTTCTACATCTGGGCTGCAGGTGTAGCCCAGACATGGCTAATTAAAATGCTAGGCCTTAGTGGTATTGGGCTGTTTCTCTGGGACACTTCACAGCTCTAGTGTGTCGTCCTAAAAGGTTTATGCCTGAAAGTAAAAGTTCTGAATGTTAAGAAGAAAATAAAATGTATAGTCACTGGAATGCTAACGTCTTGAGTTTTTAAATTGAATGGCACTCTTAGATTTGGCTCTGCTGACATAGTCAGCAAGTTCTTATTCTTCTTACTTGTGCCAGGCTGCTGCATGTTAGGACATAAAGTGTTTCCTTCATAGGCAAAAGAAAGCACCCGTGGTAAGGATACTATTAAGGGAAAGTGGTCAGTGTTCAGGCTGAGTTGAGACAGGAGTGGAATGTCATCTTTCTCATGTAGTGCAATTTAATTTACAGCCAGGATGGTCATTTAAGCTTTTACACACTGTAGTAAAGGTGTCCCAGCAGTTGGTAGAGAGTGAAGCTTGATCTTCGGCTTAAAAGAATCAGATTAAGATATAAAATATTTTTAATTGAAGAGATCTGTATCACACGAGTTGTGAAGTTGAAGGTTTTATAAGAAACAAAACTATCTTTAGCCAGAAAAGTAGATATAAACAGCGTGGTCCTAAGTAAACCTCTGACACCCCTTCACTACTGTCCATCATGATACTGACGTTTGGTTTGCTTTTTATGGTTTATAAGAGTTTTCACAAACAGAAACTCGTTTGATCTTTATACCTTTCTAGAGGGCACAGTATTTTTATTCTCCCTTTACCAAGACTTCTTGCACATTTGAAAGTCTGCATTTCTAGAACACAGGGCTGCAAACTCTTTGATGTGCATTTGGGAGCATGGGGTATTCCAGGAGACACATAGTAAAGGATTCAGTTGAGAGCAGAGAAAAACACAGTTCCCAGATGCTTGGCACATAGCGAGGATGGGAAAGGGAAGGCCAAAGAATCTGGCAGCTCTGGCTCAGCAGTTAACGTGTCTTCTGTGTTCCACCTCTCTAGAGGATGCCGCCCAACTCTCTCGGTTAAGTATGTGGTTTTAATTGCCTTGTTACCATAATTTGAAGCTACGTGTCTTGCCTGACTAGTCTTTAATGAGGCACATCCACTCTTGGGCTCAGTCAAGCAAAAGAGCCTTCTGTAGATTAATAGACTCCAGTTTCTCCTATGAATATTACCAAAGGTACAGGGGGCTTCGGGTGCCAATAAAAACAGATTTCCCATTGATTGTCTTCCTGCATGCAAATGATCCTCCTCCCCAGGGGAAGCATTAACAAGAGAAAGCTGCATTCCTCCTCACAACAAGTCAAGTTTATTCCTACTCATTTGTGTAAACTGGTCTATAGGAACACACAGACTTGCTGTATTAATTAGCCTCATCTAATCATTTCACACTGTGAACATATATCAAGACATCACATTGTACTCCATAAATTCATACAATCATTATTTGTCAATTTTAAAACATTTGTAAAAACCTTACTGAACCCATACTTATATATTAAGCTCTGAACATGTATCATTTTACTCAAACAAGATAGCTCTATGTAGGATCTATGGTTGTCTTATCATCATCATTTCAGACAAGGAGACCAAGCTCCAGAAGTTCTAGTAACTCATATTGTTACATGAAAAATGAGGTGTGAAGCCAAAATGTGAGGTGCAGCTGTGGGAAACCAAGCCCATGTACCTAGTGATCCCAAGAATTATCCCACTCTGCAGATGAAAGTGCTTTTGATTAGTACCTTGACTCAAGTGAATTTGTGCAGGGAATTTTTGGAGACTTTTCTTCATGCAGAGGTAACTGATTATGTTGAGATTTCTCTATTGAGTCTTAAAAGTTTTGTTCTATCCTGCACAGGTTGTTTGAAGGATTCCTTTTTTTTTTTTTTAATATTTAAGAGAAGGAAAAGATACAAGTCCTACATGACTCTATGCATGTCATAATTTTTCAATTCTACCTTTTCTTTTCCTCTGACTACATTTTCTACGACTCCGCTTATTTCTTCAAATAAGTACTCCACAATGGGAAGACTACTCGCACATGATAAATCTCTGCTAGACGATTGTCAGATAATTTTAAAGCTGGTAGATGCTACTATAAATACGAACTGGCAAAGATAACTTAGTTCTGGAGTTTTTCTTAGTCATGAACTCATTAGAAGAGCTACAGTCTCTTGCCATTGGCAGCCCAGAAAATGCATTTTCCTCGTTCTTTGTGTTGAAAATTTCTGATTTTGTTTCAAAGAGGTGTTAAGAGGTGAGGCATGTTTTCAGAATCATACTGTCAGTCCCTTTTATAACACCAGCTTCCAAAAATAAAGTTCTAAGGTATTTGACTGCCATTCTGATCCCTCCTTATTCTGAAAGGATGACCGAAGTTTTGGCTCTGAGAGATAATATTCTAAAAAAGGACAGCTACTTCAGGATATAAGAAAATAAGAAGAGAGAGAGCACCATTTCAGTTTAAAGGAGGAAAGACGTATTTTAAGATATTGCTGAAACTTTGACATTTCGAGTTTTAGCAGATTCAAACGGGAGGCCAAAAACGTGTGGCCCCCATGACTCAACTCATTGTGGGTGTGGAGAAGTGGAGGGGGGTGGCCTGATAGTTCAATTGTCAGCCAAATATTAGAGTCCTTGAGATATTTTCTTCCTGTGATATTTGACCTCTTTCTGATGGGTATTATCATCATTTTTTCTCCCCACTGGGAGAAAATATGGTGAAGGAAATGAAAGGTGAAAGGGATAGCAAAGAAAAGAATGGATGAATAGTGGGTAGAGACCAGGCACCCTGACACAGGGAAAATGGGGTCAAACAAAGCCCTTTGGTTTTCTTCCAGGAACCTAAAAATATCCATCCCTTGCCTGATTGACATTTCCACTCTGCTTGCCTTATGCATGTGCTGTAAGGGCTGCTAATGCTGCTTAACTCACATGCTCCCTGCACTTTTCTGCTTTTAGAAAGAAACCAGTCAGTTGGGTAATCATGATAATTAAAAGAGATGTAAACTTTCAGAGCGGCTGACACTAACTCATTACACTAAGCTGTCTTGCCTGACTGAACTAACATTAATTCCAATACCCCATTACATTCTGGCACATAAGAATTTCTAACTAATGTGGATATTTCTTTCCTTTATTTCCTTACCCAGCTCTTCCCTACCTTCCTTCATTCCTCCCTTCTTTCCTTCCCTTATTTCTCATCTCTAACACACTCTCATTGATGCTGATGCTGCCTGTCCAAAGAACACACTTTTGCAGAACTGTTTCAGACTAATCTCTCCCAAACTGCAGTGTGTATATGAATCATTTGGGGGGTCTTATTAAAGATGCAGATTCTGGCTGGGTGCATTGGCTCACTTCTGTAATCCTAGTGCTTTTGGGAGGCCATGGCAGGAAGATTGCTTAAGGCCAGGAGTTTGAGACTAGCTTGAGCAACATAGTGAGACCCTGTCTTTACAAAAAAATTTTTTTTGAAAAAAAACAAGCCAGGCGTGGTACCACATGTCTGTGGTCCCAGCTGCTCTGGAGGGTGAGGTGAGAGGATCCCTTGAGTCAAGAGTTTGAGGTTATAGTGATGAGGTGACAATGAGCTATGATTGCACCACTGTGCTCCAGCCTGGGGGATAGTGTGAGACCTCCACTCTAAAAAAATAATGCAAAATCTGATTCAGTAGGTCTGAAGTGGGACCTGAGATTTTGCCTTTCTATGAGTGTTCTAGGTAATGCTGATGTTCCTGACACCAGGGAAACACTTTGAGAAGTTTCAAGACAATGGTCCACACATTTTCAGTGGGATTAGAGAGAGTGAATATTGGCCAGGAGTGGCAACTCATGCCTATAATCCCAGCACTTTGGGAGCCCAAGGTGGGAGGATCACCAGAGGCCAGGAGTTTGAGACTAACCTGGGCAAAATAGTAAGACCCTATTTAATTTTTAAAGATAATTAAAAATAAATAAAAAAATTAAAAAGAGAGAGATCTAGTTTTAATGCACAGCCACCAACTAATTTGAAGGATTTTTTTTTTTAATATTTAGAGGAAGGAAAAGATATAAGCCTTCTATGACTCTATGCATGTTGTAACTTTTCAGTTCTACTTTTTCTTTTCTCCCGAGTACATTTTCTGTGATCGAACCTGTTACTCAGAAGTACATTTGGTGAAGTAATTCCTATGCTTACCTTGGAAAGTCTGTGCCCCTTTCTTCAGGCTAAAAGGCAGGCTACAGGAAACCAAATCCAAATGTATTCTTCCCTTTTTTTGGCCACAGAGTTGGGCGGCTTAGAACTCTAGATTTTGGCAGAAGTAAAGTTCAATATCTGCCTCATCATTATCTATACAAGTTCCATATGCCAACCAATTGCACCACTGGGGCTCCAGTTTCATCACTTTCTTAATCTCTCTAAGCCGCTGTTTAGAATGAGGTTGAAAGTGGTAGTTATCCACTGGGGTTGTGGAGGGGCTTCAATGACCGGTTATCAGAACACAGGGGTTTATAAATGCTAGCTGCCAATATTTTGAGATGACTCATCACATTTGGTGGGTTTGTGTCCAGAAGAAGACAGAATATCCCCAAACCTCTTATGTTGCCTACACTTAAAGTTAGAAAATATTTGGTTTTATGTGAACCAAAACCCAGACAAGTCTTATGTACAATGTAAAGACTCAATGATGTATTTACGCAGCATCGATTCCCCTGTCAGTGCAATCATTTGGGATTTGCTTATTGTTTTATGTAAAGAATGTATGAAGAGGACCAAGTTATCTGTGAACCTAGGATGAAAGAATAACCTGGGATTACCAAAAGTCTCTTCCAAACTTGAGTATCCTTCCTTTTGGTGGGAGCTTCCATCATTAATTAGAGCTGATCCTGTGGATGAAGGAACAAGAGGGAAGGTCAGATGTAACTTCATTTCCTGGATGGTGTGCCTGACTAGCCCACTGGTAGTTATGGAATGTATTATGGATTAAACAGTAGAGAAAAATCAATGCTCAATTTAAAATTTATTAGAGAAGCATATGGAGGACTTTTAGCATATATGAGCTTTTTCTTCTTTTTAAGAAAGCTCACAGAGTGATGAAAAGATAACAATTTTTGTTTCTATTGAAGGCTTCTTAAAAATATTGATTTTCCATCTATGTTAATCAATAATCTTTATTGAAAATGATAGAAACCCAATTTAAACTGCTTAAGCTGAAAAAAAATAGGTAAAATTTATTGGGTTAACTAACTGAAGTTTGCAAGGTTGTAGCTGATTTGGGACATGACAGGAGGCAGGGGCCAAACAGCATCAAATTCTACCCCACCCTTCCCCTCCCCACTTTCTCTCTTGGTGCTGCTTTCTCCTGGATTGGTTTTAAATTCAGAAAACATCTCTTCATGAGGGAACAAGAATGATCATTAGCCACTCCTCCAGGCCTATTTTCCACAACGTCATTAATTCCAACAAAACACAGCACTCCTGCTTCTGAGCTGGACCAACAGAAGCCCTAGGATCACATTTCATAGGCCTGGCTTTGTCTTACTCACATGCCATAACCAATCATGGTCCAGGGAATGGAATTATCTACCTCTATTTGGCCAGGCCTGGGCCACATCAGCACCACTCAACCCACAAAACTGAGAATGCAACAAGGATGATTTCCCTAGTAAAACCGGGGTATTATTCCAGCAAGAAGAAAGAAAGAACATTGGATGGGAAAAACAGAGATTTCTAAGAACTCGAAGGGAGTAAAATGACACATTCCTTAAAAGATCTTGGACAAGAGATAGAGTTCCAGGTTTTGCAACAAAGTTATGATGTTGAGAAAAACTTTCTGATATTTGTCACAATCACAATGAGGTGTTTTTGCCAAATTCCCTACAGTTTCCAAAGAGTTAATATTTCAGAGGATGGGAGCTGGGGAGACATTTGGATAACATCCACCTGT
Source organism: Aotus nancymaae (assembly GCF_030222135.1). Taxonomy (NCBI): domain Eukaryota; kingdom Metazoa; phylum Chordata; class Mammalia; order Primates; family Aotidae; genus Aotus; species Aotus nancymaae. The sequence continues at coordinate 2,343,952 of NW_026988460.1, forward strand.
ATTTTGTCTCCCCACTTCCATATTAGATTTCTCTCTCTCTCTCTCTCTTTCTCTCTTACACACACACACACACACACACACACACACACGTTTAAATATATACAATGATCTTATTTACCTCAGAAACAGGGATGTGATGCCAGCTGGAAGGTTTCACTAACATGGTTGAAATGTGGTTAAGTGATTTTCAAGTATACAGTGATGTGCACTGTGTAACTATAAATAGATGCTCGGGGGAAATTTTCTTTCCCCAGTCCTATTGACTTATGGCAATGTATGTGGAGATCCAAGCTCTGAATAAAGTGAAATATGACTTTGTATTGCAGTTGCTTTCTGCCAAAGATAAAAATCACTTTACATACAAAGAGTCTTATTCCCACTGGGTGAAAAGCTCCTCTTTTGTAATAAAACACAATGCTCTAGAAAACCATGTTAGCTTCTATGTGCTGCTGGAGCTCCGTTGAGGGAGGCAGAGGGGTAGCAAGAGCTTAAAATGTGGGCACCCATCTGCCCTCAGGTTGTTCTCTTGCTTGGCCTTTTCTTACCTTGGTGACCTTACCTGATTAGCTTATCAAACCCTAGATTCCTTGTTTCTTCAATGATTTGAAAATTTACCTAAAGCATATGGAGTTACAAGGATGAAATAAGATAAAACGTGTAACATGGGGCCTGGCATATCATAAAATCACAAAAGAATCAGCAAAGGCCAGGCATGGTGGCTCACACCTGTAATCCCAGCACTTTGAGAGGCCGAGGCAGGCAGATAGCAAGGTCAAGAGATCCAGACTATCCTGGCCAACATGGTGAAACCCCGTCTCGACCAAAAATATGAAAATTAGCTGGGCATGGTGGTGCGCACCTTATTCCCAGCTACTTGGGAGGCTGAGGCAGGAGAATCGCTTGGACTTGGGAGGTGAAGGTTGCAGTGAGCCAAGATCATACCACTGCACTTCAGCCTGGCAACAGAGCAAGACTCCATCTAGAAAAAAAAAGAATTGGTGATGGATGAGTACATGGTTATTGAACATAATGAGACACAGTAAATGGAATATAATGATTCAATGCAAATTAGGCAAAATAGCACTTTTATTCTATTTTTGAGAAACTGGACTTTTTTACAAGAAAGGTGTTAAGAATATCAGCAGTTTTTGTGACACTTGCGGTAATTCATCTGCCTGGGCTGTAGTTTCCTCATCTATGAAAGAAAAGATACAAACAGGATCTAGGAGTCTCTGGAAAACATTTCTGTGGATTTAGTTTTCATGCCTTGTAAGGACATGCTAAATGGTTTCAAGCCAAAGCTAACCTTAAAGTCAGGCCAAGCAATGAGAAGGTAGTGGCAGAAACTGCTAAAATATTAAAATTGATTTCTCTTAATACCTGTATCTTCATATAGTTAGAAACTGAGTTGGACAGTCAAAGCTGTGAATTAAGTCCCATTCTTTCTTTTTTCTTTTATTCTATAGGAATGAACTGAGGGCCTGGCCTGCTCTGTCCCTATCTCTATGCTAGGCATGGAGGTTGTATTTTAATTTTGTGGGGGAGTGCAATTAAAAGATGGAACCTAAAATAAATAATTGCAAATTATGCCACAGGCTATGAAAGAAAGAAGGCAAGCAAAGGAAACAATACTGCGAATGGTGCCAGCCTCATTTTCATATAGAAAGTATTCTAAAAGGAGGTGATAAGCTAAGATAGAGAGTAAAAGCCTTTAACCATGCAAAGGAGAAGGAGGAAAGTACTCCAAACAGAAGGGAAAGCAAGTGCAAAGGCCTTGGGGTAAGACGTATTTGAAGACCAAATGACAAGCATGGCTAAAGTTTAGTGAGTGAGGGAAAGCGATAGAAGACGCAGTTGGAGAAGGAAAGGGGCCAGATCACACGTGGCCTGGTAATGTGTTGTCAGAGCTTGCATTATCCTCTTTGTGTCTTGCAGAGCACTAGAGTAATAGAAATTATGATTCAAAACCACTCTTGATGCTGTAAATAAATAGGAGAATATAAGAATGGAAGCCAGAATATCAGTTAGGAATTTCTCTGTTAGAGAAATCCAGGTGAGCTGTTAGAGACAACAGTGAGCTAAACTAGGTGGTAACAGTATAAAGCACAGGAAGAAATATTTCAACCTTATCTCTGGCTGTGTGACTGGCTCAGAATTTCCTTTTAAATCCCTAGGACTCAGTTTACTGTCTGTAAATGAGCAGGTACAACAGAACCTCTAAGGACACTCCCATGTCAACATTTTATTCTAATTTCTAAAAATCTCTAAGCCAGCCCAGCCCTTTTGTTAAATTCACATGGCTTTGGTGGGATGCATTGATTTGCTCTGACCAGCTTTCTGGCCATGCCCTAAGGTAGAGATGTGAGATTATCTGCCAGGAAATAAGAAATGAGTGCAAGTCTTATTAAGAACTGTGGGAGTTGGCTGGCCTTGAGATGGTACTATCCTTTGTGTTTTATACTTAGGGTGCCTTCAAAACGGTCCATTCAATTCAGTACGCAAATGAATTTCAAATTCCAAATTCAAACTACACATTTCGTAAACCCAGATTATGAATGTTAAGTTTCATTTCATGGTGTTTAGGATGATTAAAAGAAGAAGTGTAAAAGATTAAAAAGAGCTATGACGAAAGTTTTATTAAATGAGGGACTCTAAAGAGAAAATTCTCCAAACCTCCTCCAACATTTTTATTTCTAGTGTTCAGAGAAAAATGGTGAATTAATAGAAGAGCAAAACAGTGTGGGATGCCAATATGTTCAAGAAAAGCCAAAGTTCGTTTCTGACTGCAGATTCAAACGCTGCTGGTAGATCAATGTGAGCTTCACAGTGTGGTTTGCAAAAATCGTTCTGCAGCTAATATCCTGAAGGACAAGACACAGCCTGCTTTGGCTACTCTTCAGAGTTTGCCTGAATTGCTGTGGGAAATGATATTTTCCACTGGGAGGACTTTGGAGCCTAGATAGTTACAGCACCCATAAATCAAATCATCAAGATTTCACAAAAGTAGTGAGAAATTTTGGTGTTTGCTTTTTTTTTCTCCACATGTAACTGTGTGGCAGGGGCTGGGGGCAGTTTTGTATGTGTATCATTAGCCTTACTCAGAAGTCTGATATGTGCCTCTGCTTTAATTTAATGAGATATGACTGCTTGTGCATTCTCTCTCTCTCTCTCTCTCTCTCTCTGTTTCTTTCCTTCTTGTTTAGCTGTTTTCTCTAGAAATGATTCATTACCAAAGAACATTATTTTCATCATTTTGTTGCTGTTGCAAAATTAATGTAGACCATATACAATTTGTAAAAGCAGAAGGATGGTCTGTGTGGGACTACAAAGTTAGTATTTCTTGAGACAGACAGGTTAAAAAAATGAAAGTTATATTACATGTTGTATTAAACTTTATTTTTAAAAATTAGTTTTAGGTTTGCAGTATAAAGTTAATTAGTATGTGTTTGCTGAGCACTTCTAAGGAAGAAATTATGGCAGGTACTGGGGTTGATAGCAGTGAAATGGAAGACAAGAGCCCTGCCTTTGTAGGTCTAGGACTAAAAGAGAAGGCAAGCAAAATAAGCAAATAATTAAAATGTAATAAGTGATGTTGAGGAGAAGTGTGAAGGGCCATCTTTGTGGGGAGTGGAAGACATCATATTTAAAGGTAACTGCCAAGGGATAGGAAGAGAGGAGAGATGTCCATAAGCTCCGAGAGGGTGTGTTCTGTTGAAGGAGCAGAGCAAAACCAGTGTGGCTGGAAAGGAGGCAGAAGGAAAAAGGGCTGCAAGCAAGATCGTCTGCATTATCAGTCTTCAGATCATCCAACGCCTTGGAAGATTACAAGATTTTTTTTCTTTTGTATAAGCCATAAAAAAATCACTGTGGGGGAAACAAACACTAAATGAGTAAGCAAGATAATTTCAGATAAAGAACATGAAACAGAGCAATGGGATTGAGAAAGTACAGAGGAGACAATAGCCAGGGTGATCAGGAATGTCCTCTCTGAGGAGGTGACATTTGAAGAGACCTGAATGGGACAAAGGGCCAGTAGAGAAGAGATTCAAAGAAAGGACATTTCAAGCAGAAGAGTAAACAGGGCAAAAACTAGGAAGCAGGACTGCCCTGTTTAATACACAGAAAGAAAGAAATGGTTAACTGAAATTTGGACTTGGGACTTGAGTTCAAATTTGAAGTTAATTATGCTGCCCCAAAATGTGACTACATAACTGATCCTACTGTTTGCTGAGGATTAGGGACTTTTTCTGTTTCACTACATGGTAAGTACCTGAGCGTAGGGACCATGCCTTCCCACTGATTTCTGCAAACTTAGTGTCTGGGGCACTGTCTAGTACCTGTTAGACTCTCAGTAAATATTCATTGAATGAAGACATCTGTACGACACAGTGACTATATCTACTGTCAGAATTCTAAGACTAGGAAAAATCAATTTAAATTGTTGAAAATCAGTTAGCAAATTGGTAATTTAATAACCCAACAGCAACAAAAAACCCAGAAGGCAAAGTAGTCAAACTATTTATAAGGGTAGCTACAGACTAACAGCAAAGGAAAAAAAAAAGTCTAAAGCAAGGCTTCTCAGCGTCAGCACTATTAACGTTTGGGTGAATAATTGTTGGTCATGGGAGCTGTCCTGAGCATGGTTTAGTGGCGTCCTTCACTGCTGCTCACTAGTTACTGGTAGCATCCCCCAGCTGTGAAAACCCAAAATGTCTGCAGACATTGCCAGATGGCCCCATTGAGAACACTGGCATGAAAGTATTAATGTCATGCCACTTTCTAAAATGTTGTAGAGTTGTTGTGCCACCCAGAGGGTTTTCAGTTGATGTGTGTGTAAAGTTTTACCAAGAGGTATGATAAATATGTCCCGAGTCGAAATACTGTACATCATACATGCATTTTTAGCAGAAAACAAAAATGCTTAATATTTTATTATTTCTTATGGTTTGTGATCAGACATCCATCAGTGTAAAAGAAACCAGTTTCTTCTAAGATTTACTTTATAAATATGTAATATAATTGTAGAGTAAACCTGCTTTATCATCCTGATGGAGGATCAGACTAATATCTGTCTTGAGTTTTATCAGGATTTTATTCTATTTTTAAAATAGTTTGTGGAGGGAGGGAGGAGGAAAAGGTTCAATATGCAATATGTTGAAAGCTGTAAAATAACACAGTTCCACTTCATCAAGCTATACCATATAGCTTTCCTATACAGTTTTAATAATTGTAAAAATAACTTTTTTCTGATTTTAAATATGTAAAGAATATAGGCAAGTATACAAAAGGATATTAAAATCATCTATAATCCCACAATTGAGAGGTAAGTATGTACATTATTCTTTCATGAATTTATTTATTCCTTTGTGAAATTATGTGCCAGGCACTGTGCTAAGGCTGGAAATACACGAGAACAAGATGTATACGGTACCTCCTTATGTAAAACCGACTTGCATACATATTAGTGCATATATTAGAGTGTGTATTACACCTCTATTCATACCAGATTCATACCAAGACACCTAGATAGTTAAGCAGTGTTTTGGCTGGCAATTGTTTTACTGCAAGTGACAGAAACCTGAAAAACATTAACTTAAACGTTTAGGGTATTATCTTATTTGCATAAGAAATTTGAAAGGGAATCAACCAAGGCTGATGCTCTTAATTTATACTTCCATCTAATATTCAGCCTCCTTCTGGTTTTCTATTATGCCTCTTCTAAGCATGAAACCATTGGTTCCAAGTTTGCAAAACAGCTTCTCCTTCTTAAGGTATTTGTTCAGGTTCCGGACTAGAAAAGGGGGAAAAGGCAACGAAAAAAAAAGAAGGCAGGTGCTCCCTGAATCTGACTTTATAAAAGAGCTTTCTCCAAATTTAAGAGTTTTCCCAGTAACATCCATTTATATCTTATTGTTTGGAACTATGTCACACGGGCCCCAAGATGCAAAAGACAGAAAAACTAGTACAAACTTTTATTAGGGTAAAAGTGATGGACGGCCTCCCCAAAACAGACATACTCCTTCCCTCCTTCTCTAAGGTAACAACTAATGATTAGTATTAGACTTTTAGATTCTTGTCTAAGTGTAGAGAGATACACACAAAAGCATTAAGGTCATCTTTCCATCCCCATTAAAAGGGGTTGATAGACATTTTCATCTACTCAATAATATATCATGACAACTTTTCAGGTCAATACATTTAGTCATAAGTCATTTAGAAATAATTGTACAATAGTCTATGCTATGAGTAAATCGAAATTACAAAACTGTCCCATCATAATAGATAGATACATAGATTCTCTCCAAATTGTTGTTATTACAAATAAAGCCCAGTACATCTTTATACAGTATCCTTATACAAATTAGTGACTTTTTCTGTAGATAAGCTTTCTAGAAATAGAATTGCTAGGCCAATATGTTTGAAGCTTGTTTAAACATTTTAATGGATACTCTCAATTGACTTTCAAAAAGGCCATAATTATTTACATTCTCACCAACAGTAGCTGTGAGTTTCTTTTTCTCTTCACTCTCGCCAACAATGGATAGTATCAGTCTTAAAAGACTGATAATGTTTTCTAACATCTCAGGCAATAATGTGTCTCTGAACGGATTTATTTCCAAACTTTTTATATATAGAATTTTACGTACACTCAAAAGTAGAATAAATAATATAAACTAAGAGTCCTATTACCCATCACCCAGCTTCAATAATTACTGATATATTGCCACACTTATCTGCACGGAATTTAATCATTTTTCTATTTTTGCTACCATCCCTTTTTTGGAGGGCAGTGGATTGTTGTTCATACTTCTTGTTCTTGTAAGAATTTTGATTTCCTCATAAGTCCTATGTATTTGTCTTAAAGCTCATAGCCATGCATTAAATTTTCTTTCTGGTGCAGAGATAGTGCCATCACTTTCCCCCTTCTGTACCTGGGTAGATAGTATTAATTGATCAATATATCTTTTTGCTGTAAACTCAGGTGTCCCCTTGCACCTTTTCTTAGCACAGTGCTTTATACCTATGGTTCTCAAACTTCAGCAAAACCTAAGTCACCTGGAGAGCTTGTTAAAATACACATTCCCACACCCACCACCCCCATAGATTCTCATTCAGTAGGTCTGGGATGGGAACTAAGATTCTACATTTCTAACAAGTTGCCAGATGACACAGATTCTGCCTATCCACACACCATAGTTTGTTAGCATTGTTCTAGACCAGTGCTTCCAAATTTTAATGTTCATATGAACCACTAGAGATGTGTTCAAATGCAGATTTTCATTTAGTAGGTCTGCTTCTGACCCTGATATTTAGCTTCTCTAATAAGTTCCAGGCGATACTGCTGGATCATACACTAAATTTGAGTATCAGGTCCTCAATGGCCATACTATGCAGAGTTGGCTTATGAAGTGAAATTAATCAGCCATGTTTGACCTAGAGCCAAGCCCTTCCTTGATCTCAAAATTTGCTAAATATTATTACATAGACTAGAAACAGGTTGGCTAAAAATTATTCAACTGAGAAACTTTTCTTAACATTTAGATTTCAACTCTGTACAATGAGACATTGTCCTTCGTGAGAAATTTGGGGAGGGGTCCAGGATTCGATTCTTTATACAGTTCTTTTGCCAACCTTGGAGCATAGGTAAGTGTGATAGCCACTACTTTGTGCTTCTTGGAAGATGCACAGGTGTTCATTTTGGATTCATCTGATCCCTCCCCAAATTATTCATCTTGTTAAGATACAAACATTGGCACTGACTCTTTAGATGACTACATTAGATGCTGTGGGTCATACAGAGACGATTAGACATAGATTCTATTTCTCTAGACCTGATAATCTGGTGAAAGAGATTGATATAATAATACGTTGTCACCACTGTGGAAAGTCAGAGCAGGAAAAACTGTTACCTCTCCTTCTCAGTATCCTCCTTCCTGAAAGTTAAATTCAAAACATTTGCTCAACAGAAAGTTTCCCATTTCAAATAGAAATCTCATAAAAGCATAGAAATGTGAAGGAGACAGTTTTCTATGTAACATTAAGTTATAATATGGGCTTTGCTCTTGGGTTGTGTTTCCAGTTACTAGCTAGGTTTGTAAGTATAACAACATGTTGTATATGACACAATACATATAACAGTGGAGAAGTGAATTCCACCTGGAGACATAACTTTTTCATTCCTTGACTTTGGATAAATTTTCATCTGTAGCCTTAATGATATACAACTGTAGATTTTTGCATTTTAAGTAACATGGTGATTAGAGTCTTCCAGTGTTCTTATTTTCCCAAATTCTCATCCTACACAAAATTCCCAAATACTTGTATTCCCAAATTATTATTTCTATACAGAATGTAAAAATTCTAATAAAGCTAATAATGTAAGTCACATATTTACTGTCTGCTGAATGGTGCTATTCATTGTCATTAAGATTCTGAGAGAAGCACTGGAGAAAACAGAATAATGGAGAAGAAAAAGAGCTGTAATCAAGCATAAAAGGACTTTTAAAAAGGGGAATTGAGACATCTTTCAACAGTGACCTTTATAACACTGATATTGGACTGAGACTATAATTGTCCATCACTCTTTTGAGTGGTCAATACTCTACTCACCACAACTCATTCTTTCAATACCATTGATCCCTTTAACAACCCTGGCTGACAATCACTCTTTGTAAGCTACAAAATTAGTGGCATTCATTCTGCCCTGTTGGGTTGTTCACTGCTGGGCAATCTCAACATTCTATGTCTTGGTGAATGCAACCTGGTAAGTGAATTAGGAAAATTTTCAGATGATAAAGACCGCTTTTTAGGCAGGATATCATATGATTAAAGGGAATCATGGTAGAAGCCAGCACCTTCACGTGATTACAAAACAGTCCTACCGCCACTTTTACAGGAATTGACCATACATTGAGTAGACTTTTGGGTTTTTTGCCCCCTTCTGCACAGTGGGATGGTTAGAAAGATTCTGATTTGAAGGAGAACCAAAATTATATCACTCTCATGGATCTAAAAATCTGGGTCACATTTTTCCTGTCCAGTCTATCATCGATGGGCATTTGGGCTGGTTCCAGGTCTTTGCTATTGTAAACTGTGCTGCAATGAACATTCGTGTGCATGTGTCCTTATAGTAGAACGATTTATAATCCTTTGGATATGGGATTGCTAAAATGCAATAAAAAAAAAAAAAGAAATGTATACTGATAAAAAAAAAATCTGGGTCATGGGACTTCAGGGATTGGAATGAATTGCAAAGATGGAGGTGCAATTTGCCTACGTTGTGCCAGAAATAAGAATAAAATGACAATAATAAAACTGCATTCACTCTCAGGAATAGTACCCAATTTCTTCAGATAAGTTCAGATCTTGGCTCTTCTCAGCTTAATGTTCTTAGGCATTTAGCTAAGCTTCTCTGACACCTAATCCCCTTCTTAATGATTATAACAACAGTATCTATTTTTTAAAAGTATTTTGGAGAATTAAATGAGATAATATTTAATGAACAGTAATTATAATGATATTAATCCTTTTCTTATGATGGTATGCAGCTTATTTCTTATACCTATGGAATATTCTTATAGAACAAGAAATCCATAAAATTACTAATAAAATATTTTATAGGGCTGGGCGCGGTGGCTCACGCCTGTAATCCCAGCACTTTGGGAGGCCGAGGCGGGTGGATCACAAGGTCAAGAGATCGAGACCATCCTAGTCAACATGGTGAAACCCCGTCTCTACTAAAAATACAAAAAATCAGCTGGGCATGGTGGCGCGTGCCTGTAATCCCAGCTACTCAGGAGGCTGAGGCAGGAGAATTGCCTGAACCCAGGAGGCAGAGGTTGCAGTGAGCCGAGATCGCGCGATTGCACTCCAGCCTGGGTAACAAGAGCGAAACTCTGTCTCAAAAAAAAAATATACATATATATATTTTATAATATGTTATCTTTAGAAATTTTTATTTACATTGTTCCTTTTGATTCTTACAACAGCCGCATATGATAGGCATGAAATTTTAATTGAGGTTTTATAGGTAAGTAAATTAAATCTCGAAAGTTTAAAGGGAAGAAAGGATATAAACTGGCAACCTCATACATTACAAAACAACTTAAAATTACACAAAAAGAAAACACGATACCATGTTTTTCTTGAGATTATCTTTATACCATGTTAATATTTTATTTTTAGTGTTTTAAAAATCAGGAATGCTGAAAACATGGTAGGATATCAAGCTCTAGAATTAGTTATTTAAGATATTTTGATTTTGCTGGGCACCAGTTCCCAATTTTCAACATTAATCATTTTTTTTTTTTTTTTTTTTTTTTTTTTTTGAGATGGAGTCTCACTCTGTTGCCCAGGCTGGAGTGCAGTGGTACGGTCTCAGCTCACTGCAGCCTCCACCTCCTGGATTCAAGTGATTCTCCTGCTTCAGCCTCCCAAGTAGCTGGGACTACAGGCATGCCCCACTACACCCAGCTAATTTTTGTATTTTTAGTAGAGGCAGGATTTCACCATGTTGGCCAGACTTTTCTTGAACTCTTGACCTCAAGTGATCCACCTGCCTCAGCCTCCCAAAGTGCTGGGGTTACAGGAATGAGCCACCACACTTGGTCCCATGGGAACTTTTTATATTGCTTGGGACACTTAAAAGAGTGGATGCATTTGTGGCACCATTATTCACTTATTTGATTTCCTTATAATAAAGGATTCATATAATTTCTGATCCATAGAAGGAGTGGATTCACTGTTTTAGTCCATTCTCATGCTGCTAATAAAGACATACCCAAGACTGGGTTATTTAAAAAGGAAAGAAGTTTAATTGATTCATAGTTCAGCATGACTGGGAGGGCTCAGGAAACTTACAATCATGGCAGAAGGGGAAGCAAACATGTACTTCTTTACCTGGTGGCCGCAAGAGGAAGCACCAAGCAAAAGGGGGAAAAACCCCTTATAAAACCATCAGATCTCATGAGAACTCACTCACTATCACAAGAACAGCAGGATGGGGGTAACTGCCCCTATGATTCAATTTCCTCCCATTGTGTCACTCCCATAACACATGGGGATTATGAGAACTATAATTCAAGATGAGATTTGGTTGGGGACACAGCCCAAACATATCAATCACTTTTTTCTCTTTTCATTCCTGATGATGGTGATCATGGAGAACAGTCATGACACACTTACATGGATCAGGCACTGTTTCAAGTATTTTCTCCATCCTTGTGAATAACCCTCACAATGACCTTGTTGAGTTGTGACAATAAATATGACACAAAAAATAATCTCTAAATAACAGTTACAAGATAGCAATTTGTGTATGTCTTACTTCTTAATGCAAAATTAAGAGCTTTCAGGGTTCTCCAGGTAATGTCATTTTAACTACCTTGCATTCTGATGCATTCCCTTGAATGTGAGATAAAGAAGCACAGTTAGAGCAAACTCATGGAGTCCACACCATGTACTGCTCTGGGAGTACAACCCAGGGAGTATGTTCTGCTCCCTGAAGAACATCGTCCGTTATGAGTATCATAGCAAAATCAAGGCTGGGAAGGGCTATCCTAAAGCATCTTGCCTGTGAAGAGGGGAATTACTGGTTTTCATTCTCTAGTGAATCAAGCATTTTCCTGATGTATGCAATAATTTTATGGGTAAGTCCCCCAACCTTTTATTTCAATAAGGTGATCTGAAGTATATCAAATTCCAGGTTAATTGATTCCAGATCTGTTCTTGCTAAACTGTTGGTCAGCTGATTCATGAAAGGGGCCTTGGAGTTTGCAATCGGATGAGCTGAGATTACTTTCTGGTCCTGAATTATACTATCATTTTGGGCACATATCTTAAATCTCTCTGAAACTCAGTTTTATTCATAATACAGTAGGAATCCAAAGGAATCCTGTTGCATACATCTTTTACTCTATGGCTGATTTTAGAAGGTAACCTTCCTCATTGAAGCTGTGAATCTACTATATTTTTAAACTCTCAGAACAATAAAGAGATGTAATGTGCTTTATGATAATAGAGAATTAATACTTAAACTAAATAAGTAAACCCTGCGCACAAGCAGGAATGCTTGAGGCCGTTCTGCTATACTTCCTCACCCTAGAGATTTGATAACTATCTTAAAATGCAAAGAGGGCAAGGGCCCTGAATCTGCACATAACTTTTTCTTATAGTCTAACTAACTGATTCTCAGGCTTCAGTATGCATATGTATTCTGTTTAGGATTATACACACCAAGTCAGGTATGTCCTAGTTTGAGGGCAATTAAAAGGATTTTTAAAGCAATTTATGTGTAATTTTTATATCTCTAAATCTAATATGTTCCTCCTCATTCTTGTAAGATAAAATTCCATGGCATTGCTACATTCCTGGGTGAATCCTGGCCCTGGACATTTGCAGTAAGCACTCCTAAATGCCTCTAAGCATAAATTTCCTTTTCAGTAAAATGGAGTAATAAAACCCACCTTGAAGTGTTTTAGTGAGGAGCTAATTAGATTCAAAATTATACCTACCCAAAAGGTCTTAGCATATGCCTGGCATATTATAAGTATCTAGCAAACGTTACTTCCCTTCCTAGCTCATCCTACCCCACAACACATCCCACAGCACAAAGCAGCGATGGGTAATCATTCCTGGCTTTAAGAGCATGTGGCTGTTTTTATCATCCCTCAACTTCCTTTTATACATTGCATGGCTGCACAAGTTGCAAAATTTTCATTGATCAGTTGAATCCTCCTGGATAAATGGTTGTGCAATTTTGCACATCGTGTCAAGTTAAGTAAATGCTATAAGTGAAAGGATACATCAACTTTAACCAGAGGCCAAGAGCTGATATTTCCTGCTATGGAGAAAGCCTGTTGCTCCATATAATGTTATCTGCAACTGACCAGGTTGTCATTAGGATTTTGATATTGAATCTGCACAGATGCTCACCTTGGCCAAAGAATTTTGAAAGAGGGAAGAATTAAATGAAATTGGAATCTTTCTCTTTGTGTGTTTTTCATCCCTACTATCCTTAATTGAACGTATTGATGTCAGAAGATAACACTTTAAATAGTAGGCTCCTACTAATGTTTCAATGCTTCTGAAATTTGTTGGGTTATTCTTAATTTTCTTGCATGGAATTGGGAATTAAAAATAAATACTAGCACTGCAAATCCATCAGAATGGCGAAAATATAAAAGAATGATAATATTAAGTGTTGATGAGAATATGGAACCCATGGAACTCTTGTATTTTTTTTGATGAGAATGTCAAATGTTACAACGTTAGAAAACTTTTTGGCAACTTGTAATAAAATATATGTCTCTCCTCTGACCCAGAAATTCTTTCACTAAGCATAAGTCTTCAGAAAGATTGCCCAGTCATGCTTTTAGCAGCCTTATTCACAGTAGCTAAAACTGGAAACTACCTAAGTCTCCATCAATAGGAGAATGGGTAGAAATGAATTGTGCTATGTTCATACAATAGAAAACTGCCCAGCAACAAAAAATAGTAGGCCAGTCATGGTGATTCATACCTTTAAATTCATTGCTTTGGGAAGCTAAGGCAAGAGGATCATTTGATGACAGAAGTTTAAGACCATCCTGGGCAACATAGTGAGACCCCCATCTCTAACATAATTTTTTTTTGAGACAGAGTCTTGCTCTGTCTCCAGGCTGGAATGTATTGGTGCAATCTTGGCTCACCGCAAGTCATGCCTCCGGGGAACAAGCAATTCTCCTGCCTCAGCCTCCCAAGTAGCTGGGACTACAGGCATGCACCACCACACCCAGCTAATTTTCTTATTTTTAGTAGAGACGGGGTTTCACCATGTAGGCCAGGATGGTCTAGATATCTTGACCTCGTGATCCACCTGCCTAGGCCTCCCAAGGTGCTGGGATTACAGACATGAGCCACTGCACCTGGCCAAAATTTTGTTTTAAATTAGCTGGGTGTTGTATGCCTATAGTATGCTACTGTAGTTCTAGCTCCTGGGGAGGCTGAAGTAGGAGGATTTCTTGAGTGCAGTCTGAGGTCAGCCTGGAAAACACAGTAGACCCTGTCTCTACAATTTTTTGTTAAATAGCCAGCCAACATAGCACATGCCTGTAATCCTAACTACTGGGGAGGCTGAGGTGGGGAGATCACTTGAGCCCAGAAATTAAAGGCTGCAGTGAGCTATGATTGTACCACCGCACTCCAGCCTGGGTGATACAGCCAGATCCTGCAGCTAAAAACAAACAAACAAACAAATTACAAATGCATTCAACATCATGGATGAAACTCAAAACACTATATTGAATGAAAGAAGCAAGGCAAAAAGAGTTATGCTATATAATTCCATTAACATGAATTGCAAGAATAGGCAAACCAATCTATGTTAGTAGAAGTTAGAATACTTTTTACATATGAGAGTAGCTGATGACTTGCAAGGGCACAAAGGAACTTTCTGGGAGGATAAAAGTGTTGTAAGTATTGTAAATATTGATCTGGATGGTGCTTATATGTACATATGTAAAAATTCATGAAGATGTGCTTTTAAGATTTGTAGATTTTACTGTATGTGCATATACACCTCAAAAATTTCAAACAACTTATATATGTACTATACTAGAAGAGATTTATTAATATGAGGTCAGATGTATCACAGAAAATTAATGACTTTATATAAAAAACCTTCTAAATACCCAGTTTCTTCAGCAAATACGTGGCATGAGAAAGGAGAGTAAGAGGTAACTGTTACAGATTAAAAGTGATTTGAGACACATGAATCAAATGCAGTTTATGTGGATTTTGTCTGGGTCCTGATTTTCAAAAAATGTAAAAAGATTTTTTGGTGTGATTATGGAATAATCACTAGGGTGAAATGATGAAATTGTCTGAGATTTGCATTAAATATTTCAATCAATGTGAGAACAAAGAGATGATGCAAGAATGGCCAATTACTGAATGTACAGCCCCAGATTTATAAGTTAGGAGACTGAAACATGCAGCACAAAAATAATAGACCAGTATTAGGTGAGATGAGGGGTGAGTTAATGAGGCTACATTAGTCCATTGGGCTACCCAAGAGAAAACTGCTGACTGTGTGAGACAGGAGCTGCTCACCGAAGTCTGGCCTGGAGAGAAAGATGTCAGGCTCTCTCTGAAGTGGTAGCTCTGAGTTTGAAAGAAATCAGATCAGGAAAATATTTGGAATGAGCAAAAGAGCTAACAGAACCTGAAGACCCTCAATACTCAGAGAGTAGACAAAGGAACTAGAGACCCCAGAGTATGCTAAGAAGAATTAATAAGGAAGAATTTGGAGGAGGAAAAACACCCAAGAAAGTTAGGAATTGCAAAAGTCATCTCTTGAATTTCATTCAGCAAGTATTTTCTAAGCACCTGCTATGTAGGCACTGGAATTGAGTTCTGGAGAGGCCGTGGCTCACACCTTTCCGGGATTGTCCCAGAGGAATAGGAAGGGTCAAGCACAAGGTTGCAGTAATAGAGAATAATCAAGATAAGGAGTATCACTCTAACTAGAAGGGTAAGAAAGAAAACCTGTATGGGAAATTTGAGAGAAGAACTCTCTATTCTTTGTACTGGTATAACAAAAGGAGACCACCTCAACAGGAGAGCCGGGCCCCCTAGCATCAAGCTTTTAACAGGGCCATCCTTGGTGCTGCACAATTGGAACAGAGGCTCATCACATTTCCAGCAAGGGAAACACAGCAGTTGCGGGGCCCTGCGGTCAACCACAGTACAAAGATATATGCCAGAGAACAGTCAGTTCTCAGGCCTAGAATTAAAAGTGACTACCTTTCATATTTCCTGGGGCTCTGCATGCCCAAGTGGAGACCCTATTTGCCAAGTCTCAGCCCACAGTTAATTTACTTTCCTTTTATTTTTCCTTACTCCTGAATTGAATTATCACCTTCCTGAAAAACTGCGTGTGTAATGGAAAAGCTGACACAAGCCAAAGTAGAATATAGCAGCCCAAATGTGACTCCCATTATCGCCCTATTACATGAGGAACAGGCTGCTCTTTGCCCTTCATTCATCTCCTGCTAACTATGAAAACCTAATCCAGCCGCTTTGTTTTAATGGCAGCTGTTCTGCTCTGACCTTTGCTGCTCTCCCACCCTCCTCCTTGAGAGAACAGATGAGTTCCATTTGGGGTTGAAGTTATTGTGCATGAAAATCACCATAGGGGACAATGAGATTTTTTTCTTTGCCTTCATAGGACAGAGAGCATTAAGCACTGCTCTCTGTCTCTTGAAGTTGAGAACAGTGCATCTGGGTACCCTGCAAGAACCATCTCACCACACTCTTGAGTCCTGCGGACCTCAATTTTACATCATTTCTCCTCCCAATGGCTTTAGAGGTACCTCCTGTTGCTTCCGTATGCATTTTAAGTGTTTTAAAAATACATCCGAGGACATTATTTTAGCTGTGGATATTTCCTGACTTGCATTGCACACTATATAAACTTCCAATTAGGGCTATTTATCCCTCCCTCCATGATCCCCTGAAGCAAGGCCCATTTGTGAAATCTAATTATACCTCCTTATTTGCCTGCATTGAGGACATTTTTAGATCTTTCAACAGGCGTATTTATAAAGTCTGGAGAATTTTGCTTTTTGTTTTTGTTGAGGGGGGCTTTTTCAAAAAAAAATATTCTGACTTCCCTAAAATGATCAGAAACCATTTTGTTTAATTTTTCTTCAGTATCGATTTTCACAGGCCACTGTCCAGGAGCCATGGCAGATCCTGTTAGCAAAATCCTTTCCTTGGGTTCGGAAGCCTCCTTTGCTCTCAATTCTCATTACTTTGCTCTCTGGTCATGGGTGATCTCACCTTTCTTTGCATGGCTGAGAGTTCATGGCTGTTTCTAATCCAGAATTAGCAGAAGGAGAAAAATCGGCTCCTTGTGGTAATAACTCTCCCGCATATGCTGCTGCTCACTCTGCAGTGCAAACCAGAGCATGGTTCCAGGCCCACGTGGATCCCTGACATTGCCATAGGCGCAAAAAGAACATTTACTTTTTTTAAGCAGCTTTGCTAAGGTAAAGCTATCCTTGGGCTTGTATTTGTGTTGAATTCCAAGAAGTCAGTAAAAGCAGAAATGAGCCAAATAAAATATAGAATGACTCTGGGAAACTTCCAATTCATTGGCTCAGCTTCCTGGAGAATTTGCCCATGAAAGATTATGTCACCATTTGCACTGAGTTGGTGCAGCTGTTTGTCAAGCAAGGCTAGACTCCCTTTATTTGTATTCTTACCTTGCCCACATTTTTAATGATGTCTATCCTCTATTTCTCATCCAGACATTTTTGCCTATCTGCTTTCAATGCTAATGTCTCCCTGTCCTGTTTTCAAATTAAATATCATACTTAAAATATTAATACCCCTCGTTCTTTGAGTCTTTGTTTATTCATCTTATGCAAGATGCAACAGTGCAAACTCCATCTGTATTAAATGCTACTGTATGGGCAGATTCAATGACTTATTAATGACTGTTTCATGATATGGGAGAGCTAGGGCTTTATATAATCATGCAATTCTTATTCAAAAATGCTCTGCTAGTACTACCCTGTAGGGAGAAAAAATGAAATATGCCTATCTTTTCAAAGATAAAAATGACTAGCTTTGTGAAGATCATTGTAGAAATAACTAAGTATTGAAACTAGGCCAACTTACTTCAGTCTCCAAGGAGGTTAGTTCATGTCTTGAAGTATTTGGGTACATGTATTTTTGTAACATTTATTGAAGTGAAAACCACATATCATAAATGTACAGCTCAGTGAATTTTTGCAAAGTATGTAACCACTGCCTGGTGAAGAAATAATATTTTTTAAGGTGCGTATTGTTTATATACATTCTTTACATATGTTGCATATGAATTTTCTGTTCATTATTTGTATTATTAAAAGTCCACTGTATAGGTTACATTTTCACTCTTTTAATGGTGTCTTTTGTTGAATAGAAGTGCCCTGTTTTAATGTGGTCCAACCTACGAATCTTTCTTCTATGGTTCATATTTTCGGTGTCCTATTTTAAAATCTCTCCTTATCCCAAGGTCATAAAGATAGTCTCCACTATTATTTTGTAGATATATTACGACATTCATAATTACAGCTACATCTGCCCAGAAACATATTTTGGTGTTAGTGTGAGAGTCGCAGAAAGACACTGGAATATTCTTAGGAGAAACGTGATATGGGCTAGTTGTTATGTTATAAAGACCTACCTCTCTGACTGCTTTGTGGACAAAGGTTGAAGCAGGGAGAACATTTAGAATGTTCTACTGCAGTGATCCTGGTGAGAAATGATTGTGGCTAGGATTTGAGTGAAAATAGCAATGAGTAGTTGGATATGAGATATGTTTTAGAAATTGAGCCTTCAAATTTTGCAGATGAATAGAATGTGGGATGAGGGAAGAGGAGAAATTAAGGGTGTCTCCTTGGTTCTTAATTTCAGCAACTAGTTGAGTAATGGTTCTGTTAACTAACATTGAGCAGACAAGAGATTTGTGGAGCAAACTGAGTAATTCTGTTTTCCTCAGGTTAATTTGAGATGAATCATTTAAGTGGAAATATATGAATGAATGAATGAATGAGTAAACCAATGGACTTGTCTAATATATAAGCAAGTCACTGGTAGAACGAGGCACCTAGATGTCTTGACTCTTATGCTTAAAATTAAGACATTTATCCATTATACCAACAGAACCCAGAGAATATTCTGTTGAACTCCAGTTTCAAGGTATTATGGAAAAATAAAGATTTCCTGGTCAAATAATTTGGCATATTTGATGTAACAACTCTCTTGATAATTTGTTCTATATATTAATTAGGTTTCTGAGAAATTCTGCAGGAAAAAAATACTTCTTTAGCTTTAATTAACCCAGTATTTCTCAAATTTATTTTTCCATTTAAAAGTGTTAAAGGAAGACCTGAAAAATATCACACGACAAAGTATTAATATTCTATGGAATAATATTTAGGAAAAACTGCTCTTCAATCCACTACCATGTTAACATGTAAAATAAAATGTATATATTGTGCAGAACTCTTAAAATACACAAACAGTAATCATTATTCTTGTTCACGTCTGACTATTTTTGCAATTTTATATGAGTGGTGAATGTCTTTTAACCACCCTTTATCAAGGGCAGTTCCCCCATGTCATAATAATTGAAAATTAAGAAGTTACAGAGTCATAATTAAATTGTCCTCTTTGAACTTTTGTTGACTGAAGCTGCATATTAACCACATCCCATTTAGACCAGGAGTAACAAGTAATATTCTGAACACCAACTGCTACAAGATAACATAACAAGCTTTGACAGCTTCCTAATTACCTGACTATCCAGTAGTTAAAAACTCTTTAATACTATAGCAATTCTCTTCTTTTCACATAAGTCAAAAGATATATCTAATTTGCTTCTTAATTGATATCTATATTGCTGCTTTAAAAAGAATGCACTCCTCCAATAGGTTTAACTATTAATTTGTAATCTTTGATCTGAATGTGGGAAATAATTTTAAAAAGAACTTACTCATTATCAACTGTAAATTTATAAATCTGAAAGCCTCAGCTCAAAATAGGTTTAATCCTACAAAAAAAAAAAAGCTATTTTTCCCTATAGATCTAACTCTATTTCTATTTAACAGCTATAAATTATTGTATGCTTTATTTTACCCTACTAAGTATTTTTTTTCAGCTGTAGAATGGGGGAAAATTACAGTCTTTTCACTGTAAACATCAAATAAAAATGATGCATGTAAAAGGATTAAAACAGGATCTGACCCATAGAAAACATTCAGGAAATGTTAGTTCTCTCCATGTCAGTTATGAAGATTTTTGGATCTTACAGCAATATGGGCTCAATATATAGGTGCGGAATCAAAATAATTTCAGCCCACATTTAAGTTTCCCTATTACATTAATAGAATAAGAGATATTTAGAGCTAGAATCTTGGACCATAGGATGTTGTCTAGGCCCAGACATAATTGGCAATGCAACCATGAACACTTGGTGAATCTAGAAGATACTTTTGAAAATAATATTATAGCATTTATGTATTTTTTACATTCCTAGTGCTTTGCTAAACCTTTTACAGGAATGATCTCAGTTAATCCCCAAAACAAGGTGGATAGTGTTGTAGATCCCATTTACAACAATATATTAGGTTAGACTTACACAAGACAAAGACCTATTAAGTGGTGGAAGGAGATTTTAACCTAAGACTGTCTACATCCAGAACTCATACTCTGAACTACTCTACATACTACTGTTAACAGAATCCTGTGAAAATGAGTCATTGTATAAAAAAAGGAACGGAGGCAGAAAAGGATCCACACATTAAGGTAGTGCAGAATTACTATAACACAGAATGTCCATTCCCCACAAAAACATCTGGATCATGTTAAAAGAATTTTCAAAGTATTTTGAACCAAAATGTTACATATGTTCCTAAAACCACAAATCATGCTAGACTGAATACTCCCTTCCAAATAAATGCATGCTTACTGAGAGAATCCTGGATAAGCTTCCATACAGGGATAACAGAAATGAAATGCATTGTCCTGCCTTTAAAAAGTTAGTCATCTAGTGGGGAGATAATGCAGTGCAAGACATCTGATATTTTCTCTATAAATATCCAGGAGGTGGCTGCAAGAATAAGAGAATTTTACACCAATGGAATAAAATATATATAACCACAGGGTCAGCAAATATGGTTTCAGTTTTCATTCATGTCATTTGCTTTCTCATCACTATCTTTCCCCCTAGCCAAAATCAATCTAGCCATCAGTTATGCTTTTCCCCTCACATATTGCATTAAATGTTATCTACTCTAACTATACCATTAAGCATATTTAGAACATTTAGTTTACCTAAGTATATATAATTCTTAGTAGCTATGTGTCTTATCTATCTAGAGATTTAAGGAAGAACAAGGCATCTGTCCTCCTTTCCCAAACCATCTTCTTTATGGCTTCTCCACCCAGTCTTCTTTTGCTTATTTACCATGCATACTCCCATTGCTTGAGCCCAGCAGATTGAGGCTGCAGAGAGCTATGATTGCATCACAGCACTCCAGCCTGGGTGACAGATTGAGACTCTCTCCAAAAAACAAAAACAAAAACACCTTTTAAGATTTTCATTTATATATGCTTTAGGTTTCATGTAAGTGTTTTCATAATCGTCTGCCTCTTTCCTTCCTTTTTCTTTTTAAAAGACAAAGTCTCACTCTATCACCCAGGCTGGAGTGCAGTGGTACAATCATGACTCACTGCAGCCTCAAATTCCTGGGCTCAAGCGATCCTCATGCCTCAGCCTCACAAGTAGCTGGGACTTCAGGTGCTATGCCACCACACCTGGCTAATTGTCTTGTTTTGTTTTGTTTTAACTATTTTGTAGAGACAGGGTCTTGCTATGTTGCTCAGGCTGGTCTAGAAATTCTGGCCTCCAGGGATCCTCCTGCCTTGGCTTCCCAACGTGCTGGGATTACAAGTGTGAGCCACTGTACCTGGCCTCTTTTCTTTTTGATCCTGTGAGAGTTACTAGAAAAAGAAGTAACTTCCTTATTCTTATATACAGGTTAGATTAAGAGATATTTCATTGATTGCTTCCCTTCTATTCTCTCATGAATTCCCAGAAACTACATATTCAATCTTATACCTTCATTAAATTGTTAGTATAAAAGGACAACTTTTTTTATTTAAAAAAAAAAATGCCTTAGGTTTGTACTAACAGATACAACCTTCTAGCTGAAAAAGTTCACTGGGAGATTCACCTTTGTAAACCAAAGGTGCTTAACCTTTCATAGTTGATGAGATGCTTTAATAGTATAATGAAAGTATAGATCCTCTTCCCAGGGAAAAATAATCATATGCTGACAGCATGTTGAAATAGCATCAGGATCTTCACATACTTCCTGACATTCACCCATGGACCTCAGATTAATAACCCCTCTAGATAATGGGTTGGTAAGTGCAGCAAACCACCATGGCACATGTATACCTATGTAACAAATGTGCATGTTCTGCACATGTATCCCAGAACTTAAAGTAAAATAAAATAAAATAAAAAGAATCCCTGTTGTAGATCACCACCATCAGTTATCTTGGGGACTGACTTGAGTGTAATGGTTAATTAAATGTATACTTAGGATCAAATAGACAAGGACTCAAACCCTATTGTCACTTCTTTCTAGATAGGTGGTCATAGGCAAACTGTATAACCAGTCCTGTGATTAATAGTAGCATATGCATCCTTGGATCTCTGCAAGGATTAATGAGATATTGCATAGATCAGGACTTAGCATGGTACCTGGCACATGTGCTTGACCAATGTGAGCTATTACTCTCTTCATAGAGCATTTGTATTTAATATCTTAGATTTTTCAGCAGAAACAGAAGTCAGGGCAAAGAAGTTGGTCTTTAGAGACCTTTGGGGGAAATTGAAGAGCGATTTCCAGGTCGAGAACTATGGTGGGAAAGGCCCTGTTTACTTCATTTTAAGGCCCACTGAGGGACTGCTCCCTCTAGCCCTTTTATGAACGAGGTCACAGAGAAAAGAGAACCTTGTCAAAAAACACAAAGAAGCAGAACTTGATCAAAGTACAGAGAGTCTCTCTGCAAAGCTATCGATTAAGATTTAGGATTTTTTTGTTCATTTGCTGTGAAATGCACTCAGAGGAACATTACTAAAACATACTCTCAGCAGTTAAAATTGCCTGTGATTTGATGCTTTCTTGAGTTCTTTATTTTGGGAAATATTTTATAGTATTCTGAACTGTCAAATTATTCAATAAACAACAACAAGAATTCAAAATTTAATTTTCTATGCACAATTCTTCCACTGGTCAAGGAATTGAAAGGATGGTGTAATTCCAAACAACATTGCCCAATGTAAGTAAAACTCAAGCCACATACATAATTTAAAATTTCACGTAGCCACATTTTAAAAAGTTTAAAAAAAGTGAAATTACTTATAGTAGTATATTTTATAGAACTCAATATATCCCCAATATCATTTTAACATGTAATTGCTGTAAAAATTTATTAAAGGGAAATTTTGTATTTTTAATTTTATACCAACTCTTTAAATCCAATGTATCTATGACACTTTCAGTGTATCTATAGTCTGACAATAAATTTTCAACAGTAAAAGTGAAATGCAGTTCTGCCGAAAGAATTAAGTCATATAGAGAAAAAATGTTGTATATTATTTCAATTTTTCAATTTACATTTAAATAAGTTTTAAAATTCAGTTCCTGGGCCAGGCATGGTGGCTCACACCTATAATCTCAGCACTTTGGGAGGCTGAGATAGGCAGATGACTTGAGCTCAGGAGTTCAAGACCAGCCTGGGCAGCATGGTGAAACCCCATCTCTACAAAAAAGTTAGCTGGGCATGGTGGCATGCACCTGTGGTCTCAGCTACTCGGGAGGCTGAGATGGGAGGATCGTTTGAGCCTGGGAGGTTGAGGCTGCAGTGAGCCATGATCACATCACTGCACTCCAGCCTGGGCAACAGAGAGAGATCCTGTCTTAATTAAAAAAATAAAAAATTTAGTTCTTGAATCACACAGCCACATTTCATGTGTACTGTAGCCAAGAATGGCTAATGGTTATATTAGGCAGCACTGGTTCACAGGGAAGAATCTGGATTTAAAGTCAGAAGCTCTAGGTTTGAACTTGCTTCTCCTGTTGCTCTCTGTCTTTACACAACTCACTATGCTCTCTAAGCCTCAGTTTTGTCCCCTTTACTCAACCCCCTGATCCCGTATATTTCCTTTGACAGTTGAATGAGATACTGTAAAAGGAAAGGGCCCAGTGAACTGTAAAATCAAATGTAAACATAAGGTATTTTAAATTTAACAATATGGAGAGAGTTAATTATTTAGGGATTTTGAATCAGATTCACCAACATTTGTGGAGGCAGAAGGAAATCATCTCCTTTAAGTATTGCCAATGATGGTTATAAATCCTAAAGTTAGGATGCGGTGGGTTGGTAGCTTTTTAAAGCAATTCTTTTTCATACTTTGTTAGGAAGATAAGTGCTTTTATCTTGACTATAAGTTCTAAGATATATATTTCCAGTTAAAAACAGGACTTTTTAAGTATTTTTAAAAAGTTTAATTGACAACACAGTCTTAAGTCGTGTGTGTATGTGTGTTTAGAAAAGAAACACACAAAATTGTCAAGCCTGTTTACCCCCACAGAGAAGGAAGGAAAGGAGAGAGACTTCTTCTGCTTCATTGACTTCCTAGTGTTTCACTTTTGTTTTATTTTCATTTTCTTTTTTGTAGAGACAGGGTCTATGTTGCCCAGGATAGTCTCTAACTCCTGGCCTCAAGTGATCCTCCCTCCTTGGCCTCCTGTATTCCTGTCATTACAAGAATAAGCCACCAAGCCCAGCTATGTTTCAGTTTTAAACAGAGAACACATGTATTATTTTTGAAATAAAAATCAGTATAGATGAAAAAAATCATGTTATAAAAGATAAAGAACTTTGATTCTCCATCGATAACAGATAAAGTTTAATCTTCTTTGGAAAATCAGCACCATTATTGCATATGAGAATTAACATAGATAAACCATTAAATCATAGTTACTTCTCATCAGAAATCCCAGTTATAGAGTCACCCATGAGAACTACAACCCTAGAAAGTCAACGCCAGCAATCTGGACCACCTACCTCGTGACTTTTTCTTTGGGTTCATATTTGACGTCCGTGTTTGTTGTTCTTATCTATAGCCTTTTAAAACATGTGACTTGTCCCTCCACGTGGTATCCTGCTGAATTTCAGTTTTAGCCTCTCAGGAGAATTACTGCCTGTTTGGTTGAGTTGTTCTCAAGAGCCCCCTAAATCAAATTCTGTCACATATCCCCTGAAATCTCTATTTAGATCACATAATCCTAAACATACCCTTGGAATATGATACAAATTCGTCTAGATGTTTCCATGCTAAGCAGCCACAGAAAGATAGAATCAACTTAATGTATTCAGATTATCCTTAAAACTAATACAAGGTATCACAAACTAAAATCAAGTGATTTTTAGGGGATCAAAAGATACTTAACAAAAAAAAGATATTTATTCAAAAATATCTCCTGTGTAGGCTTTTAACAAACTGGCTTTTAGGTCTCTGTTGAACCGACTTATCTCTATGGATACACTTCCTGTTTCAAAATACAAGTTGCCCACCTGTGTGCCCTTATATTAATCTATGTAATAGTTATTGAAACAATAATTCTTTGAAAGTGTACCATGTGTAGACACTGTGCTTAGTGCTTGGGATACAGTGATGAAAAGATATAGAGATGGCTGCTACCCTTAGGGAGCTTGTTATCCTTGAGAAGACCTGTTCATCAAATAACCTAATGGGAAAACTAACAGTAGTAAGTAGCACATAAAGGTGGGAAAAATGATGATATTGGAGGGTTTGGGGGTAAGTGGCCTAATTGGAGATGTCACAAAGGCTTCTATAATTGAACTGAAACCCAAAACATCAAAGAGTGTTAACCAGCCCACAGGATAGAAGAAGGGTGGATCTTCCAGGTAGATGGGACAGCATGTTCTGAAACTCGGATGTAGAAGGTAAAATAGGACATTCAAGGAGGTCAGAGAAAGCCTATATACCTGGAGCATAGAAAATAAGCAGGTATATAACACAGGATGACACTGAAGGAGTACTAGGATATTAGACTTTGCAAGACACTGTACACTCTGTCACCAATGGTGATCTTTATTCTAAGTGAAACCAAAGTAAGTACCTATTTGATTAGGGTATTTCTCTTCCTTGACTAAGGTTGTTGGAACTACTTAAGCATCACTAGCCAATCTTTAATCTTGTACACAAGCCAACAGTTGGCATGGAACCTTCCTAAGTCTTCAGAATAATAATTCTCAATTCTGAGTCTTCACCCTGAATCCCTGGGAAGATTTACAATAATTTTGATGATGGAGACAACACTACTACCTCCAACCCCAACTCCTAGAGATTCTGATTCCACAGATCTAGGGTGGGTCATAGCCATCTTTATCTTTTAAACATTCTACTAGTGATTCTGATAGGCAATAAAGTCTGGGAACTATTGCATTCAAAATTCAGTTTTGTGTATTTCTCTTTTAATGATAGGTATTATCAACCTCAGTGAAATAGGTAATATTATTGGTCATTTTTGAAAACTATTTAATGAAGATGAAAGTTTACAGCAAGATCTTCCTCTCCTGATATCAGTGGGATTTCTCATAATTCTATTTGTTTTTACATTTTGGGGATCTTCTGTATTAAGAATATTTCTATATGTTCATATCCTTTCTTTTGCTTTCCTCCTTGTAAAATTTTGATTCTTTGTAAGTTAATATTTCTATTTATTTTGAAACTTAATTAGATCAATTATTACAACAAGCTCAGTAGGTCTAGCATTTTCCAATAGGGCTATTTTTATCTTGTTTTTCACTCAATAAGAACTTACTGTGATTCTAACGCTTTCTTGCAATCAATATAATTTATACTTTCTGAACACTTCAGAAGGAATGTAAAAATGTTTCCCTCTCAGATAAAATTATTTCATTGGACTTGGAGATGTTTTCCCTGTCCATTAGTCTTTTTTCATCCATTAGACAGAGGAAATGTCTGTACTTCCTTTCATCTTCCCCAGTGAGCCTGTGCCCTCGGTCCCTGATGAACACAGACAGGGTAAGCTAATGACACTTCAACTTGGTAGCAGCGAGAGATGGACACTACTTCTAGTGGGGCCACATAGCTATTTCTTTGCAAGAGTTTGAACTAGGGATCCAACATATTGCATTAGTTGATTTGGACTATGGAAGTGAGGGTCCATGTAGAGGGCTGAAGGGACTATAAACAATCATGGACAAGTGAATGCATATGTCATGCTGAAAAGCCTGACATTAAAAGGGGAGGGGACATTAAAAGGATGGAATGAAATAAAAGGGACAGAAAAAGGAGGACATTGAAAGGAATTACAGCAGTGATAAAAAAAATCTTGTAGCTGAGGGAGTTGAATGAATAAAAGGAGGGACAAAAACACTGATATGGTTTAGCTGTGTCCCTACCCAAAATCTCATCTTGAATCACAATCCTCATAATCCCCATGTGTCAAGGGAGAAACCAGGTGGAGGTAATTGAATCATGGGGGTGTTTTCCCCCATGCTGTTCTTGTGATAGTGAGTTCTCACAAGATCTGATGGTTTTACAAGTGTTTGGTAGTTCTTCCTGTATTCATTCTCTTTCCTGGCACTTTGTGAAGAAGGTGTCTTGCTTCTCTTTTGCCTTCTACCATTACTGTCAGTTTCCTGAGGCCTCCTCAGCCATTCTGAACTGTGAGTCGGTTAAAGCTTCTTCCTTTATAGATTACCCAGTCTCAGGTATTTCTTATAGCAGTGTGACAATGAACTAATACAGTAAATTGGTACCTAAGTAGTAGGGCACTGCTAGAAAGATACCAGAAAATGTGGATGCAACTTGGAACTGGGTAATAGGTAGAAAAGTTAGAACAGTTTGCAGGACACAAAATGTAGGAAGATGTGGGAAAGTTTGGAACTTCCTAGAGACTTGTTGAGTGGTTTTGACCAAAATGCTGATAGTGATATGAGCAATGAAGTCCAAGCTGAGGTGGTCTCAGATAGAGATGAGGAATTTCTTGGGAACTGAAGCCAAGGTGACTCTTGCTATGCTTTAGCAAAGAGACTGGCAGCATTTTGCCCCTGCCCTAGAGATCTGTGAAACTTAGAACTTGAGAGAGATGACTTAAGTTATCTAGTAGAATAATTTTCTAAGCAGCAAAAAGTCCAAGACATGACTTGGGTGCTCTTAAAAGCACTCAGTTTTATGTATTCACAAATAGATGGTTTGGAAGTGGAACTAATGTTTAAAAGGGACGCAGAGCACAAAAGCTTGGAAAATTTGCAACCTGATGATGCAATAGAAAAGAAAAAACCATTTTCTGAGGAGAAATTCAAGCTGGCTACAGATATTTGCGTAAGCAACAAGGAGCCAAATGTTAATCACCAAAACAATGGGGAAAATGTCTCCAGGCCATGCCTGTGGTCTTTGTGGTAGTCCCTCCCATCACAGGCCTGGAGGCTGAAGAGGAAAAAATAGTTTCGTGGACCAGGTCCAGGGCTTTGCTGCATTGTGTGGTCTTGGGACTTGGTGCCCTGTATCCCAGCTGTGGCTAAAAGGAAGCAATATACAGCTCAGGCCACTGCTTCTGAGGGTGCAAGCCACAAGCCTTGGTGGCTTACATGTGTTGTTGGGCCTGTAGATGCATAAAAGTCAAGAATTGAGGGTTGGAAACCTCTGCCTAGATTCCAGAGGATATATGGAACTGCCTAAATGTTCTGGAGAAGTTTTGCAGGGGCACAACCCCCATGAAGAACTTCTGCTAGGGCAGTATGGAAGGGAAATGTGGGGTGGGAGCCCCCACACAGAGTCCCCACTGGGGCACTGCCTAGTGGAGCTGTGAGAAGAGGGCCACCGTCCTTCAGACTCCAGAATGGAATAGCCACTGACAGCTTGCACCATGCACCTGGGAAAGCCATAGACACTCAATGTCATCCCATGAAAGCAGCCAGGAGGGGGGGCTTTACCCTACAAAGCCATGGGACAGAGCACCCCAAGGCTGTAGGAGCCCGCCTCTTGTATAAGCATGACCTTGATGTGAGACACAGAATCAAAGGAGATCATTTTAGAATTTTAATATTTAATGACTGCCCAGCTGTATTTCAGACTGGCATGGAACCTATAGCCCTTTTGTTCTGGCTAGTTTCTCACATTAGCCAAATGTGAGAACAAATGGAACAAGAACATTTACCCAATGCCTCTACCCACATTCTATCTTGGAAGTAACTAAACTGCTTTTGATTTTACAGACTCTTAGGTAGAAGGAAGACTTGCCTTGTCACAGATGAGGCTTTGGACTTGGACTTTTGGGTTAATACTGGAATGAAGTAAGACTTTGGAGGACTATTGGGAAGGCATGATTCATTTTGAAATGTGAGGACATGAGATTTGGGAGGGGCCAGGGACAGAATTATATGGTTTGGCTGTATCGCCCTGACAAAATCTCATCTTGAATTGTAATCCGCATAATCCCCATGTGTAAAGGGAGAGACGAGGTGGAGGTAATTGAATCATGGGTGCAGTTTCCTTCATTCTGTTCCTGAGATAGTGAGTGAGTTCTCATAAGATCTGGTTTTATAGGTGTTTTCTAGTTCCTCCTGCATTCATTTCCCTTCCTGCCACCTTGAGAAGAAGCTGCCTTGCTTCCCCTCCCACCATGATTGTAAGTTTCTTGAGGTCTCCCTAGCCATGCTGAATTGTGAGACAATTAAACCTTTTTCCTTTAAAGATTACCAAGTCTTGGGTAGTTCTTTATAGCAATATGAGAACAGACTAATACAATAGGTCTATGGAATTTTTATCACATGTACAGAATCATGTAAGCACTAAACAAAATCTTTAGCACCTTTTCTAAAGGTAATACATTCTCATGGTTTTAAAAAACAATATTTAAAAAATATTTAATGAAATATTTCAATCCTAACCCCATCCCCATTCATCCTGTTCCCTGTCCCATTGTTATTTTTGCTGTTTTCTTGGGTTTTCCTTCCATTAACTCTACTTGAAAATACATAGCTTCAAAATTAGCCATTTACTCTGTCTAAAGAGGAAACAAAACAATGATTTTTGGTCCAATTTTCCTTGTTATGAAAATTCTTAGAAGAGTTAAAAATATGTCACAAAGAGACAAATTTATTAAAGGAAGCCACTGGTTAGCGGACATGCATTTGAAAAGCAGTTAGGAAACCACAGCCCTTTCCCTTATCCGAAAAAAATTTAAGAGAAAAATAAAAGCTTTTTATTTACTTGTGTTACACTGGAAATATACTCACCAGAATTTCAAATATCATTTGAAATAATATCTGCACCCACAATACAGAGCTTGCTTAACAAAGGTAGACATTACGTTAGTGGAAATTGAAGTGTACGGTAATAGTTTTACCCACAAAGAGTAAGGCAGAGCTATTCAAAATGATAGAAATCTGAAATTGAGTTTTTAACTATGGGAAAATGAAGGTGTCTAGAAGCGTGTGGAAGTATTCTGACCATATTTTCACCCTGTTGCATACTAAGGTAGAAAATACACAATAGCTGTGTGATTTAAATGATATATGCCTAATATGAACAAATGTAAAGGAGAAGGTTGCATACTGAAGTATCCCAAATTCAAACTACTACAGGGTTTTATTTGTTAAAGCCCAGGTTAATACAAGCAAATTTCTATCCACAATGAGAAACCTTCTTCATAAAGTTTTCTTTATATTTGAACCAAGCAAAAGGTCTTTCTGGCTATCATTTTACCTTTCTAGTATGGCTATTTTTTTCAGTATGGGAGTTTTTTCTAAATAATCTGAATGAGGGGTGTGATTTGGATCTATATCATGTTCTATGCCCACCTCCCAGATTCTATGCCCACCTGATATCTCATTGTGAGATTCTGAGAAGCCCATAAAGTTTTCAGGTATTATTTTATTCCCAGGATTTGTGCTTATAAGTGATAACCATTCCTATGGTACCCAGGAAGTGAGGTAAATTCTTTACCATTGTTCCAGATTATTATTTTCAAACAACCACTGAAATAGAATAGAGAAATACTTAATTCCTTAGAGAAGTTAAAGAGAGATTTGGCAAGGTCACAGTTTTAAAATGGAGAAATAAGCAAATAAAATTCTTTTTGATGCTATTTATTTGGTCAGTTGGGTAAGAAGAAGTAAAAGTGAAGTTATCAAGAAAAATGTTGTCCAAACAAGGTTTACATGGTTGTTTAGTTGAGTGTTTTCATGTTTTGTATGTGTTTTAGTGGGCCAGGCAAAAAGTCATTTGAGTAGACCACATAGTTGCTATTTTTATCAGGATATCTCCATTTTACCTCTCCTCCTGCAAACTGCAGTAAAAATAGAATATGAAATAATGTATTAGTTCCCTAGGATGGCCAAAACTAAGTACCATAGATTGGGCAGCTTAGCACAACAAAAAACCTACTCCTTAAGTTCTAGAAGCTAGAAGTCTAAAATCAATGTGTCTGCAGTATCTCTGGGTAGCATCCTTCCTTGTCTCTTTCTAGCTTTACCAATCTTCATTATTCCTAGGCTTTCAAGTACATAACTCTAGTTTCTGACTCTGTTGATGCATGGTGTTTTTCCTGTATATCTGCTTTTTCTTCTGATGTTTTCTTTGTACAAAGTGACCAGTCATATTGATTTACAGCTCACCCTAATGACCTAATCTTAATTTGATTAGATCTTTAAATACACTATTTCCAAGTAAAGTCATATATATAGGTACTAGGGGTTAGGACTTCAATGTATCTTTTGGTTGGAGACAAAATTCAACCTATATAGATTTAGGGTAAGGAAAAATTCCTTGAAATGTAGTTTTCTAGAGTAGTAGGCACTTTAGATCTCTGGGAATTATAGGGATACACTAATAAATTTCCTAGCTAGACTAAATAATTTAAAGATTCTCAAGTGGGGATGGGGGTGAGGGGATGGAAAGAAAGTGCCTTATACCTCTAGTAGATTTTCAAGTATCACCAAAGGAAGAGCATATGTAATATGAATATTGAGAGCCATCAGTGAAGTGTTAAGGACAAAAACTCAGAAGCCTAAAAGCTGGTTCACACCCTGCTCCACCACTCACTAGCTGAGTGAACTGTGGCACATTATGTGATGATGGCACCATACGTCATTTTCTTCATGTAAAATGGAAGTAGTAACACTACAAGGCACTTGTAAGTATTAAATGAGTAAATACAGAACCTAGAATAATACCTTGTATGGTGAGGCATACATTTAAAATGTTTTAAAACAATGAATTGGAGTGAGTTACTCATGAAAACCCTTTGGTGACTGAAAAGAGAAAGGAGAAAAAAATTACAAAACTGTGACTTCATGTAAGGGCTAGATATTTGAAACTGTTATTGCAGAGAAAATACAAACTAGGGAGTTTCAGATTCCAAACGGAAGGCCAGATGTTAGGAGAATACTAGAGTTAGTTAAATGCTACCTGATAATTGTCTAGTGTGTGACCTTCATGGTGTGTACCTAGGTAGTTGTATTTCTTTAAACTTTTATTACATTATAGCTTTGTACCTCCTCTTTACTGGGTGGGATTTTTTTTCCAGTGGGATTAGTGCCTAAGGGGAAATAATAGGTCTCTCTTTGGGTTTGACCTTGCAAAATTTAATTAAATTACAGTAATTATCAGGCTGTTATTAACTTTGAAACATCTAAGACTTGCATGCCACCCTAGAGGTTATGCCTGAGTTTAGTTTTCACATATGCAGAAACATTCTTTTTAAAGTCAGTCATGCAGTTGTGTTTGTGTGTTTGTGTATGTGTTTAAATTTATATGCTGTCAAAAATAGATTTTGACTGAACAGTTTCAATTTGGTCTGATACAAATTTGTGGAGTGCCCCCTCCTCCTCCACCCCCTGGATGGATCTATATTTCAAAGGAGCTAAAGCTGGTCTCTGGACTACATTATGTAAAAATCTGTCCCAATCACAGAGTCATTTGTCTGTGGGTCTTTGTACTAAGTTGTGGTCTCCTGTGGGCCAGCTACCTAAGTTACTATCCTTGGTGCTGAATCTCCGCTACACAGGAACGGGGGTGAATCTTTCTCTAGAGTGTCCACATTCCTGAACCAGCCTCATCCCATGCCTCCTCTGAGACCAATTATTGCTTAATTATCATATTTCTAATGACTTTCTGACAAATACCTACATTTCTTTTCTATAAACTTTTACTAACATTTCAAAACATTATCCTGTAGTGGTTTTGAACATTATCTTCGGCTCCAGCAAGGACTAGTCAAATATCACATCCACCATATGACTCTGGAAATCCATTCAACTACCATGAGCTTCTGTTTCTTCATTGAGAATGTGTGAATAATGATAGTATTATTGGGATAATGTATGTTAAGAATTTCACACATTGCCCTAGCACATAGCAGTATGCCTAATCAGCATCACTAAATTTAGCTATTATTTATCATTCCACATTTTCTAAGACCAAAGTCCATTTTATAATACAATGATGAAAAAAGTCACTTAGAATGTTTATTTGTACCTCATTTTTCAAAAGTTGGGAATTATTCGGTTAGCTTAAATAAGAATCGTTTGGTCAATCTTGGGATTCAAAGTGAGAAATAAATTAGTTCAAATATATTTTTTATAGTATCCCATTGCAGTCTAGAGTGGTCTTACAGGTAAAGTAATCACAAAGTATATAGGTACAGACTAGCTCCAAATTCCACACATCCAGCAATCTGATATTTGGATCAGTAACATCTACATTCAGCAGTAACACTTAACTACATACATGAGTAATATGACATATTAATTTTTTCAAACTTACTGGATATATGTGTTTGTCCAATTCTTATTTGTAGTTTTTATTGGAAATTTGCCTCCACTTTTTTTCTGAAACAATGTTTGTATTTTATCTCTGTTATGTAATTATTACTTTCGTTCAGCTGCACAGGGCAAGGCACTTGAAAGAACTGGAGATTGGAAGTCCTCCAGACTCCTTTCTTGATTTAGCATGTTTGTTTCATCTGGATAGTTGTATTCATGAGAAGGTGGCTTCCAAGAACTAGAAAAACATAATGAGGGGTGAGCTCCATGTGAGAAGGTGAGCTGAGGTCAGGGTTAGTAATATGTAAAGATGCATAAGGAATGGCTAATCAGTGTGCAAGAGACTCATAATTGCCCTTGTCACTTCATTGGTTTCTAATATGACTATTTTATCCTTCTTAAGTGTTCTGAAATCATTATATATTTTATTTTTTTTTTTTTTTTTTTTTTTTTTTTTTTATTGCATTTTAGGTTTTGGGGTACATGTGAAAAACATGCAAGGTTGTTGCTTAGGTGCATACGTGGCAGTGTGATTTGCTGCCTTCCTCCCCTTCACCCATATCTGGCATTTCTCCCCATGCTATCCCTCCCCAATTCCCCACCCCCCCCGCTGTCCCCCCCACTCCCCCACAACGGACCCCCGTGTATAGTGCTCCCCTCCCTGTGTCCATGTGTTCTCCTTGTTCAACACCCGCCTATGAGTGAGAACATGTGGTGTTTGATTTTGTGTTCTTGTGTCAGTTTGCTGAGAATGATGGTTTCCAGGTTCATCCATGTCCCTACAAAGGACGCGAACTCCTCGTTTTTAATGGCTGCATAATATTCCATGGTGTATATGTGCCACATTTTTCCTGTCCAGTCTATCATCGATGGGCATTTGGGTTGGTTCCAGGTCTTTGCTATTGTAAACTGTGCTGCAATGAACATTCGTGTGCATGTGTCCTTATAGTAGAACGATTTATAATCCTTTGGATATATGCCCAGTAATGGGATTGCTGGGTCAAATGGAATTTCTATTTCTAGGTCCTTGAGGAATCGCCACACTGTTTTCCACAATGGTTGAACTAATTTACACTCCCACCAACAGTGTAAAAGTGTTCCTATTTCTCCACATCCTCTCCAGCATCTGTTGTCTCCAGATTTTTTAATGATTGCCATTCTAACTGGTGTGAGATGGTATCTCAATGTAGTTTTGATTTGCATTTTTCTAATGGCCAGTGATGATGAGCATTTTTTCATATGCTTGTTGGCCTCATGTATGTCTTCTTTTGTAAAGTATCTGTTCATGTCCTTCGCCCACTTTTGAAGGGGCTTGTTTGTTTTTTTCTTGTAAATCTTTTTTAGCTCGTTGTAAATTCTGGATATCAGCCCTTTGTCAGATGGGTAGGCTGCAAAAATTTTTTCCCATTCTGTTGGTTGCCGATTCACTCTATTGACTGTTTCTTTTGCTGTGCAGAAGCTGTGGAGTTTGATTAGGTCCCATTTGTCTATTTTGGCTTTTGTTGCCAATGCTTTTGGTGTTTTGGTCATGAAGTCCTTGCCTACGCCTATGTCCTGAATGGTTTTGCCTAGGTTTCCTTCTAGTGTTTTTATGGTGTTAGGTCTTATGTTTAAGTCTTTAATCCATCTGGAGTCAATTTTAGTGTAAGGTGTCAGGAAGGGGTCCAGTTTCTGCTTTCTGCATATGGCTAGCCAGTTTTCCCAACACCACTTATTGAACAGGGAATCCTTTCCCCATTGCTTGTTTTTATCAGGTTTGTCAAAGATCAGGTGGTTGTAGATATGTTGTGTTGCCTCCGATGCCTCTGTTCTGTTCCATTGGTCTATATCTCTGTTTTGGTACCAGTACCATGCTGTTTTGATTACTGTAGCCTTGTAGTAGAGTTTGATGTCTGGTAGTGTGATGCCTCCTGCTTTGTTCTTTTTGCTTAGAATTGACTTGGCTATGCGGGCTCTCTTTTGGTTCCATATGAAGTTTAAGGTGGTTTTTTCCAGTTCTGCGAAGAAGGTCATTGGTAGCTTGATGGGGATAGCATTGAATCTGTATATTACTTTGGGCAGTATGGCCATTTTCACGATATTAATTCTTCCTAACCATGAACATGGAATGTTTCTCCATCTGTTTGTGTCCTCTCTTATTTCGTTGAGCAGTGATTTGTAGTTCTCCTTGAAGAGGTCCTTTACATTCCTTGTTAGTTGTATTCCTAGGTATTTTATTCTCTTTGTAGCGATTGTGAATGGCAGTTCGTTCTTGATTTGGCTCTCTTTAAGTCTGTTATTGGTGTATAGGAACGCTTGTGATTTTTGCACATTGATTTTGTATCCTGAGACTTTGCTGAAGTTGCTTATCAGTTTCAGGAGCTTTTGGGCTGAGATGAGGGGGTCTTCTAGATATACAATCATGTCGTCTGCAAATAGAGACAATTTGACTTCCTCCTTTCCTAATTGAATACCCTTTATTTCTTTTTCTTGCCTGATTGCTCTGGCTAGAACTTCCAGTACTATATTGAATAGGAGTGGTGAGAGAGGGCATCCTTGTCTAGTGCCAGATTTCAAAGGGAATGCTTCCAGTTTTTGCCCATTCAGTATGATATTGGCTGTCGGTTTGTCGTAAATAGCTTTTATTATTTTGAGATACGTTCCATCGATACCTAGTTTATTGAGGGTTTTTAGCATAAAGGGCTGTTGAATTTTGTCGAAGGCCTTCTCTGCATCAATTGAGATAATCATGTGGTTTTTGTCTTTGGTTCTGTTTATGTGGTGAATTACATTTATAGACTTGCGTATATTGAACCAGCCTTGCATCCCCGGGATGAATCCTACTTGATCATGGTGGATAAGCTTTTTGATGTGCTGTTGTAATCGGCTTGCCATTATTTTATTGAAGATTTTTGCATCTATGTTCATCATGGATATTGGCCTGTAGTTTTCTTTTCTTGTTGAGTCTCTGCCAGGTTTTGGTATTAGGATGATGTTGGTCTCATAAAATGATTTGGGAAGGATTCCCTCTTTTTGTATTATTTGGAATAGTTTCAGTAGGAATGGTATCAGTTCCTCTTTGTATGTCTGGTAGAATTCGGCTGTGAACCCATCTGGGCCTGGGCTTTTTTTGGGTGGTAGGCTCTTAATTGCTGCCTCGACTTCAGACCTTGTTATTGGTCTATTCAGGGTTTCGACTTCTTCCTGGTTTAGGCTTGGCAGGAGGCAGCTGTCCAGGAATTTATCCATTTCCTCCAGGTTTTCTAATTTATGTGCATAGAGTTGTTTGTAATAATCTCTGATGATGGTTTGAATTTCTGTGGAATCTGTGGTGATATCCCCTTTGTCATTTTTTATTGCATCTATTTGGTTATTCTCTCTTTTCTTTTTTGTTAGTCTGGCTAGTGGTCTGTCTATTTTGTTGATCTTTTCAAAAAACCAGCTCCTGGATTTATTGATTTTTTGAAGGGTTTTTCGTGTCTCTATCTCCTTCAATTCTGCTTTGATCTTAGTTATTTCTTGTCTTCTGCTAGGTTTTGAGTTTTTTTGATCTTGCTCCTCTATCTCTTTCAATTTTGACGATAGGGTGTCAATTTTAGATCTCTCCTTTCTTCTCATGTGGGCACTTATTGCTATATATTTTCCTCTAGAGACTGCTTTAAATGTGTCCCAGAGATTCTGGTATGTGGTGTCTTCATTCTCGTTGGTTTCGAAGAACGTCTTTATTTCTGCCTTCATTTCATTGTTTATCCAGTCAACATTCAGGAGAAAGTTGTTCATTTTCCATGAGGCTGTGCGGTTCTGGGTTGGTTTCTGAATTCTGAGTTCTAACTTGATTGCACTGTGGTCTGAGAGACTGTTTGTTATGGTTTCCGTTCTTTTGCATTTGCTGAGGAGTGATTTACTTCCAATTATGTGGTCAATTTTAGAGTAGGTGTGATGTGGTGCTGAGAAGAATGTATATTCTGTGGATTTGGGGTGGAGAGTTCTGTAAATGTCTATTAGGTGTGCTTGTTCCAGGTCTGAGTTCAAGTCCTGGATATCCTTGTTAATTTTCTGTCTCGTTGATCTGTCTAATATTGACAGTGGTGTGTTGAAGTCTCCCACTATTATTGTGTGGGAGTCTAAGTCTCTTTGTAAGTCTTTAAGAACTTGCCTTATGTATCTGGGTGCTCCTGTATTAGGTGCATATATATTTAGGATCGTTAGCTCTTCTTGCTGCATTGATCCTTTTACCATTATGTAATGTCCTTCTTTGTCTCTTTTGATCTTTGTTGCTTTAAAGTCTATTTTATCAGAGATGAGAATTGCAACTCCTGCTTTTTTTTGCTCTCCATTTGCTTGGTAAATCTTCCTCCATCCCTTTATTTTGAGCCTTTGTGTATCCTTGCATGCGAGATGGGTTTCCTGGATACAGCACACTGATGGGTTTTGGCTTTTTATCCAATTTGCCAGTCTGTGTCTTTTGATTGGGGCATTTAGTCCGTTTACATTTAGGGTTAATATTGTTATGTGTGAATTCAATCCTGTCATTTTGGTGCTAGGTGGCTGTTTTGCCCTTTGGTTGATGCAGATTCTTCATTGTGTTGATGCTCTTTACCTTTTCGTGTGTTTTTGGAGTGGCTGGTACTGGTTGTTCTTTTCTATGTGTAGTGCCTCCTTCAGGAGCTCTTGTAGAGCTGGTCTGGTGGTGATGAACTCTCTGAGTTCTTGCTTGTTCACAAAGGATTTTATTTTTCCTTCACTTATGAAGCTTAGTTTGGCTGGATACGAAATTCTGGGTTGAAAGTTCTTTTCCTTAAGGATGTTGAATATCGGCCCCCACTCTCTTCTGGCCTGTAGGGTTTCTGCTGAGAGATCTGCAGTGAGTCTGATGGGCTTCCCTTTGTGGGTAACCCGACCTTTCTCTCTGGCTGCCCTTAGTATTTTCTCCTTCATTTCAACCCTGGTGAATCTGATGATTATGTGTCTTGGGGTTGCTCTTCTAGAGGAGTATCTTTGTGGTGTTCTCTGTATTTCCTGGACTTGAATCTCGGCCTGCCTTGTTAGGTTGGGGAAGTTTTCCTGGATAATATCCTGAAGAGTATTTTCCAGCTTGGATGCATTCTCTTCGTCACATTCAGGTACACCTATCAAACGTAGATTAGGTCTTTTCACATAGTCCCATATTTCTTGTTGACTTTGTTCATTCCTTTTTACCCTGTTTTCTCTAATCTTGCCTTCTCGTTTTATTTCATTGAGTTGATCTTCGACCTCTGATATCCTTTCTTCTGCTTGGTCAATTCGGCTGTTGAAACTTGTGCATGCTTCACGAAGTTCTCGTGTTGTGTTTTTCAGCTCCATCAATTCGCTCATATTCCTCTCTAAGTTGTCCATTCTTGTTAGCATTTCGTCAAGTCTTTTTTCAAGGTTCTTAGTTTCTTTGCATTGGGTTAGAACATGTTCTTTTAGCTCACGGAAGTTTCTTATTATCCACTTTCTGAAAGCTGATTCTGTCATTTCATCACACTCATTCTCCGTCCAGTCTTGTTCCCTTGCTGGTGGGGAGTTGTGATCCCTTGTAGGAGGAGAAGTGTTCTGGTTTTGGGTGTTTTCATCCTTTTTGCGCTGGTTTCTTCCCATCTTTGTGGATTTTTCCACCTGCTGACTTTGTAGTTGTTGTCTTTCTGATTTTGGTAATTTTAAGTCTGCTGTGGCAGAACTCATAAACCCCCTGCTCTTCCCCCGAGGTGTTCTGTCCCAGGGAGTTACTGTTTTATGATGTTCCCCTGTGCGGTTGCTGTTTTCCCTGCCCACAAGGTGGCAGCCTAGTCACACTCAGGTTGCAGAGGCTTCGCTAAGCTGCTGTGGGCTCCACCCAGCTTCCGTGTGAACTTCTGGGTGTAGTTAGAACTGCTTCCGCTATGTTGGCCCGCCCCTGTAGTGACGGAGTCTCTGTAGTGGCGGATTGCCTTGGTACAGAACAGCAGGGTGCCTATGGAGAACGCCCCTCCTCCACAGAGCTGGACCGTCCCGGTTTCAGTTGTGTTTCAGGTCTTCTTGCTGGGTAAGAGGGGACACCGTCTCATCTGATCTGCCTCCGGAGCCGCTGCGTTGGCTAAAGCCGCGGCTCTGAGATTCGTGGCGCTGGCCTGGCTACCCGTTTCAGCTCCCCTTGCTGACTTATAGGGGACTCAGACTCTCTCACTTTATACAGTGATCCGTTGCCTCAGGGTGCCGGCCCAGCGGCTGCGCCGTTCAAGCCAGCGGCGCCAGCGGCGCTGGCGACCCGTGTGGCTTCTCTGCGTGTGAATCTCCTGGTCTGTGGGCAGTAAAAATCAGTCTGGGAATACGGCGTCCACTCACCCTCTGTGCTTTCTCTCGGAGCTGCATTCCCGAGTTCCTCCTAAGCGGCCATCTTGGATCTCCCCCCCATCATTATATATTTTAAATAAAAACTGCTCATTTTTACTATTGCCAAGTGTTGAATAAATATATGCAACTACTCCCCAAAATATCAAGCATAGTAATAAATCAAGTGACATAACGAAAATTTTACTTCCTAATTTGAAAAGGAGCCTCCAAACAATGGAGCATTAAGGTGCTAAAAACCTATGATTTATAAACCAATAATATTGCATGAATTCAAAGGCCCCCAGAAGGTTTTATACTGAAGGTAATTGTCTTACATACATTGCTTGACATCCAAAATTTCACTTTATCTGTTGCATTCTGCCTTCATTAAAATGCTATTACCCCTGGAGTGGTCATACTCTAAGTTATTGCTCTTTTATTTTAGTTTTATCAAAAAGAGTTATTTGTCTTCATTTTATAATAAATTACAAATACTTTTGCTACTACTGTTTCCCTATACTCCCTCTACCTGTCTTAGTGAATTTGCTGTCTCCTGTACAGATCTATTACCCAGAATAGATGGCTTAGTAAGTTGATGCCTTTGTAACAAACAATCCAGAGGGACAACAGCTTCTTATAACTACCACATGCTAACCAATCACACCACTGAAGTTACAAAAATAAGGGCTTCTTATTTACTAGTTTGTTCATGTAAAACTATGATGCGCTTTATAATCAACAATAGTAAGGTCGTTTTCATCATCCTCCTCCCCTACATTGGCATGGAAAATTTGTCATTCTCATCAATAATTTCATCAGGAAGACAATGCTCATTTATTTTAATCATATGCTTGTCAATGACACAGAGAAAGAGATGCTATTACAAAGTAGTGAGAAGCTTATCCCATCTCATACACACAAACACACACACACTCACCTACATACACACCTAAAAGTAGCAGGTGGTTGAAAAGCTTTAGTTGCACTAGAATAGTATCTTAATTTAATATTCTAGCCTCCACACCTTGAATGATCTTCTTCTTTCCTACTGCTCCAATCTTTATCACCTTGCTTCTCTAG
This sequence comes from Aotus nancymaae, assembly GCF_030222135.1. Taxonomy (NCBI): domain Eukaryota; kingdom Metazoa; phylum Chordata; class Mammalia; order Primates; family Aotidae; genus Aotus; species Aotus nancymaae. The sequence goes on from NW_026988460.1 coordinate 2,384,776, forward strand.
TATGTTATTGTCATACCAGTTGCTTCATATCCCTAGAAGCCAAGCCCCTTCCTGCTTCAGAACCCTCACCCTTGATCTGGAATGCTCTCATCACAGATCTGCACATGGCTATTTCTTCCTCATCGCTTGTATCTGAGCTCAAAAGTCTTCCCAATTCAAGGTTTACCTTACCCCTGGCACTCTGAATCCCACAACCTAGAAAGATCTGTAAAAGTGAAGAACTTGTCTATTCTGCTTACCGCTGGATACTTAGTCTAGAACATAGAAAGCATACAATAGGTGTCCAAATCATATTTTCTGAATACAATAATAAAAATACAAATGCGAAATAATAATCAATTATAATATGCCCAAGATATCTAGTGCCTCGAAGGGAAAAGGAAGAAATAAGCTATAATAATTATTTTCACTTACTGAACACTTACCATAACCAAGGTATTATACCTCTGACCTTATTTAATATTCACATGAACTTTGTCCCACAGCATTAATAAATAGCCAAGAGAAAATTTAACCCATATCCTAAAAAAAAAATCATGTAATTAGCCATTGGGCACAAATATAGAAGAAGCCCAGTATATTTACAATGAGAGGCCCAAATACAGATGTACTTGACTAGCACTTTTCCATCTGGATGCTATTTGTGAATAGCTATTTGTGAATGAATACTTTTCTCGGGATTTGTGTCATTTAGGATTTTCTTGGCAGTGGCAGAAACTGCCACCTACACCTGCTTGAGCAAAAATATAAAATAAATACATGTATTGGCCCACAGAGTTGAACAGATCAGAGGGATGGCTTCAAAGGGGACTCAACATAGTCCTCAAATCATGTCACCAGAACCCAGTTTCTCTCTTGATTTTTATACTCCACTTCCTCGGTATTAACATGGCAGGATGGTAGTTCTAACAGCTCCAGGGATTATATATTCTTTTATGTCAGTGGAAAGAAGGAAGTTTGCTTCCCCAGTAGTCAAGACTATTGTAAGATCACATGGGACTTTTGTGCAAATTAGAAAAAGGTACCTCTTTCTTGAGGAAATTTCCAAAGTTAGTGTATGACTAATTTATCAATAATTATTGAAACATACATAAGATACTCTACAAAATTATACAAATTTTACTGTCAAAAATAATACAGTACAATATATAAAGTTTTAAGATTCAAGTACCCTCACATTTTAGATGTTATATAACAATTACATGTCTTCTTTTCAGGAAAACAAACTATGATACTTTCAAAGCTCACTTGTACCAATAATCAAACCATAGACTTCACTATTTTTTCTAGTGGGGATGGAGATCTAAAGTAGTTTTTGTTTTAACTTTGAGAGCCAAGGTTTTGACTAATTACCAGTATCAACTAAATCAAGTATACCCTAAATATTTTTAAATAAAAGTGTTTGGATTTTTTTCTGGTGAACTATTATCATGAATATTTCAGTACTTCAACAGGAGGTGTTCTAAATGTAAGAAAACTATGTATTAGTTTTAGTTCCTCATGTTCCTGATGTTCACTCAGTATCACATGACTATATTCCTTGGTAAATTTCCAGTTTATAGTTTATATTGTTGAAATAGTTCATATTTATAGTTCATATTCATATTCACTGTAACTTTTCAAATTATATTTATTCTAAACACTATCATAAACTATCATAAACTTGAATTTTAAAGGTGATATATGTTAATGATAAATATAGTGAAGAATGAAATTTATTTTAAAATTTAGTTCTGGATCATTTCTCTAACTAATATAATCATGCTCTTTATATTTGAAATGAGTCTAGTATTTTCTATTCTGGAAAAGCCAATGTTAATTCTAAATGATGATAAGATTTATTTAGCTTCTATTGTATGGTTTTAAAACATTGCTTCATTTTTATTCAGGTAATTTAGTGCCATCAAGTCCTTTATGTATGCTTAATTTTGGTTGCTCATTGTATTAGTCTGTTTTCATGCTGCTGATAAAGACATATCCAAGACTGGGCAATTTAAAAAGAAGAGGTTTAATTGGACTTACAGTTCCACATGGCTGGGGAGGCCTCACAATCATGGCAGAAGGCAAGGAGGAGCAAGTCATATCTTACATGGATGGCAGCAGGCAAAAAGAGAGCTTGTGTAGGGAGACTCCTGTTTTTAAAATCATTAGATCTTATGATACCTATACACTATCATGAGAACAGAATGGGAAAGACCTGGTCCCATGATTCAGTCATGTCCCACTGGGTCCCTCCTATAACATGTGGGAAATACAGGAGCTACAAGATAAGATTTAGGTGGGGACACAGAGCCAAACCATATCCCTCATCATGTTGCTTATAACATTAATGTTGCTTAAAACATTATACCAAATTAACAGTAAACAATTACATTTAAAAGCAAATTGTTTTGATATTGTCTTCCATTCCAAAACCTATCTACATAAACTCCTTCCTTAGAATCATGGGCTACTTTTTGTTATGCTAGCTGTTAGATAGGTGCAGTCCTGATTCTTAAACTCGTCTATCCTATGTCCAAGCATAATGATCTGCATATACCTTGTAGAAGAATAGTCTTTACTTTTATCTGTTTGGAAATTGTCCAACTGTGCTGATTTTCTTAGAACAAAACATCTTAGCATGATCTACCCTAAAAATTGTTCAAATAAATATGCTGGAGTTGACAAAGTTCAGATAAAATAAGAAAAAAGTCAAAATAATGGAGATCTATTAATATGAATTGTATCCCCTCAGATGTATTGTCCTTCTGCAGTGTACACTTCAACAATGATATGCACCTCTCCTGAAATGAGTAAAAAAAAAAAAAAATAGCCCTGATCTTCACCCTCTTTGGCCCTAACTGGATGGACTTGTGTTGTTTATCTAAATAAATCACTATGACTGGAACATGAATTATTCTGATGGCCCTTTCCTCATACTTAGGCCCTGGAGTTAAAGTCAATTTCCATAGAAGCTAGAAGTGGAGGCATGTTTTTTTTAATTTTATTTTAAGAAGTGGGTATGAATATTAGCCTGCAGATAACAAATATACCTTACATGTTTGATTATAAAAAGAAGTAGAACTGTTAAATGAATCATTTTTTTTTTCAAGATTAATCCAAGCAACAACATTCATTCCATTATTCTGCCTAAAGGTAAATATCTAAGTATACCCTTGAATAGGATTAAGATAACTCCCATCATTCTTGTTTATTTGCCTAGGCTTTAGGATTTTGTTCAGTTGGTATTTGGTTGTTGTTTTTCCTACAGTAGTCTATGAAAAATCTTTAGGAGGAAACTATCCTTTGTATTGAACACCTGGTCCAATTAAGTAGCAATAGTTGACCTGGGAATGAGTAGGCAAGTGTACTTTTTCAAAAATAAAATCCAAATAGGAACACCTGTTTTTGTCCAGAGAGTTAATCATATGTTCAGAACCAAGCTTTATTTGGAGACTTATTTATAAAGGGTATTAATATCTGCTGCTTTGCTGCAGAGTTACAGCAAAGTCATGCCACCAACACATAATTATTCCTGTTACTTCCTTAGTTCCCTACACACTGATTCTCCTGCTATTAATGTTCCACAGATTGTTATCAAATATACATCATTAGATAAGGAAAATGATTGACAAATTTTTCTTTTGATGGGATTGCTTTTTGACAGAGGAATTATCACTGTATAGTACACACATATGTGTGTCTGCACATCCACACACAAGATCATGATTTGTGATGGCTACTACTCAATGAATAAGTCACCTTCTCACTGATACTAGTGCTTCATTTGTAAATGCACTTAGCAAGTACTTTTATGTTTGAAATCTTAAACATTCTTTTAAAATATGTAACCTGTGATGAGAGAAGCTCAGTCCAGCTCCCCCTTCTTAATGAAACAGGAAAAGCTTCAGGACTAAAAAGATAACAAATAATGTTTAAAGGAATTCTCAGTTCCATAGTTTGAAAAAGTTAGCTGAATATTGACTTTAGTTATTCTTGGGTCACAAGATGTTTTTACAGATATTGATATATTCTTATAAATATATGTTGATATATAATATCAATATTAATATATATCACTATATATCATTGAATAAGAGAAAAGGTGTATATTAAGAACATCATCAGTTAGACACAAAATAAAGACTTTCTTCTCTGTTAAAGAGAACTTTAATAAGTAAAGATTCATGGAATAGTCTTCTATGGAAATCATGAAGAAACAGAGGCCCCAACCATTTTTCTAAGAAAGGTTAACTCTGCTCTTCCTGGAAGAGATAGTGTCAATCCACATGCCCTTTTCCATTTCCACCGAGCAATTAGATTTTATGCTTTCTGACTGGAGATGGACAAAAGAGAAAGTTATAGAATTTTCCAATTAAATCAATTCCACAGAAAACTTCTCCGAGACATGCTTAGTTACCAAGAAGATGCTTGATTTTGTCATGTTCAGTTGTTGGTGGGGAAGGACATTAGGTCCTCTCAGCTTGCATTAGGAATGGAATAAGGAACCATTCTACTTCCACTAAGTTGTGTATGGAAAGTGTTAATGGCTTTGCTAGGGCAGGGACATTGTTTTGGAATTGAGCAAATGAAGAATTTCCCCACCTTCACATCCTAATAATTCTCCTAAACTTGCATTACTCAGTTTACTTTATTCCTCCTATGCCATATATGCCTAGCTTTAAAAATCAGAAGTGTCACTAAGCTTCCTTATATAGTTCTACATACAAACTTTTGACTATCCAAGAATCTGAAAAATCAAATCATTTTAATGAACCACAACAAACATCTCATGTTGAAACAGCTGTAAGCACAATATGCAAATTGTGTTTACTAGTAGCTTATGCTCCAGAGAAATAATCTTTATATTACTGCTTTATTATTTACAGTAGTTTTGAAATTTAATTTTTGTCAACATTGACAGATGCCTTCCATGTTAATACTTGGGCTACTATATACGGAAAAGGCTAACATATGCAGAGATCTCTTGTTTGTGAGCTGATAATGTGGTTGACAAATGGGTTTAACAATATCCAGTCATTTCTGAGCAGTCGATGAAATTCAACTGAGGTCTCTGGTAACGGTGAGGAGGAAGGTCAGAGGAATATGAATGAAGAAAGAAGAAAGCGATGGCTCTGGAGGGCCCTGCATATAATGAAAGCATGACAGAGGATGATTAATTATATTTCAGAGCCAGATAATTCCCAGAGAATATGTGTGAACGATAAAAAGTTTCTAACCTTTCCAGTTGTAATTAAATGAGGGATTCACTAGCCTAAGCTGAGTAAAGACTGTTTTGTTCCATAACTGTACTAATGTACATAATGAAATACTTTATTTCAAATATGAATTTTTTACTGCCTGAGTTGTGAAGTTGACAAAACTGGATAATACCCGGCGGTGAGGAGGAGGTTTACCCCACTGGGGAGGACTCCCTTAGAAATGAACAATCTGGTTAAATAAATTTAGAGTGGCTTAGAAAATTTACCTTCCCTAAAATATATCAGGATGTACCCTCAGGTAAAAAAGGAAATAGAAGTAATTCTTAACCAATGCAGTTTCGTGTAGCTTTAGATTTAAATCTTCTGCAAAATAAGATGTTTTTAATGTTGTTTGGGCTTTTCATAATGTTCTGCCTTTTAGGTGCTAACTTGCAATAGTCTGGGCTTATCCTCTCTTTTTTTCTTGGCATTTCCTTTCAAAGAAAAGTAATGGGTCCAGGAAGCATAATGAAAACTTTACAGTTTTTTGAGGTGGTTTGAGTGAATACTGAACTCATTAGAGTCCCATTTTTATAACAGATATTTAATGACCACTTTGTACATGCCTAATGCTATACTAGGTACCAGGGGATTCATGCCTACAACTGTCTGGCAAATAGCAGGTCTCAATAAATAGGTGTTGAATGAGTTGGTGAAGTTGAACTATGTGTCAAAATTTGAATTCAGTGGATTTGGTTACTTCCTGATCTGCTTTTCTAAGATATAGAGAAAAAGCAGAGAGAACATAATGAATGAATGTTTCTAAAGTGTTTGGATAAATGACAAAAATAGCTGAATGCCTCCATTATTTCTGACTATATTTTTTTCATTGCAGTGTGATAGCAGTATATGAGTGACTCAGATCCAACTAAATATTTAAAATAACTGATACTGGATAAGGCAAAAATAAGTCAAACTAAATACATATTAATCGAATAGTCAATAATTTGGCAGTAAGTTGTGGAAGGGAATGGAAATTGAGTATTAGGAAAAAGAGTTCCAATGTGTCATTTGAAAGATTGATGTTTTCTGAATATAATAATGGATATTATGTGTTTATAGGTCCTGTCTTTCAGGACAAATTTTCTGAAGACTTTATAGAGACCCCTTTCTACAAGTGAAAGGTCAAGAATCAGTGGCTTAGTGAGAACGGATTAGAGTATGCTGCATTAACAAACAACTCCTATCTCAGTCACTTGCCACAACCATCTTATTTAGACTAAATGTCAGCTATAGCTTTGCTCTGTGTTGTCTTCCTTCCCAAATCTCATTTCAAAGAATCAACTTTCATATAGAACATTGCCAGCCACTGCGACAGAAGGAAAAGAGACCAGGTGAGCTATGTGCTGGCTCTTAAAGTGCCTATCAGGAAGTGACCCACACACTTCCACCCACATTCCATTGGTCAAAGAAAGTCATATGGCCACTCTGAGATCACCAAGGAGAGGATGTATAGTCCTGCCATTGGAAGGAATAACCAGGGATAGAAACTAAAATATTTGATAAGCTATCAAATCATGCTGTCATAATTGATTTTGTTAATTTCCCACCAATGTAAAGGAAATGCCTTTAAAAAGAGTCTTGACAGAGTCTCAGGGATGGTAGGCAAGACAGTCATGATGAAATCATTGAAAACTCCCCACAGACTACAGTGTGCTTTGTTTTGCTCACTGTCGGGTCCCCTGTACCTAGCATGGTGCCTGGAACATACCAGATGCTCAGTAATTATTGATTACAGAGCCAGCTACATCATTCATGGGGCCCGGTACAAAATTTTTTATTCAAAAAATAGAGAGAAAAGTACCATTAAAGCTACTAAAATTAAAACTTCATTATTTCTTCTATTGTCTCTCTCTCTTCTGAATCTGTTGTGGTAGTTTTTGTTTTTATTTATTATTTAATGTTGCACTTGTCCAGGTTTGAGGGACACTTGCTGATGAGCACAGACCTGAACAAGTGCCTAGGATCCTGTAAGTTATCCTTCCCACAGGCCTCAAATCCAAGGGTTTACAATGTATTTGGTACCAGAATCAGGGATGGCCAAGTCACCTGCCAAACTCATTGTGGTGCTGCCAGCTGGAGACAGAAATGACCCTGGCTGTGCCCCACCCCAAGACAATGTAGGTACACATTCCCATTCCAAACCCTTCCTGTGCCTTGATCCCCAGAGGCTAGCAGCAGTCACTGAGCAGGAACAGAGAGAAGGAGAGCAGTGTGGCACCAGGGAGTTGGATGAGGCACCAGCTCCTGAGTAAGGCAAAGATGGGGAGACTGACAGGGGTCCAGGGAACCATGTGTGTGGGAGCAGATGGCCAAAGACCTGTCCAAGGTAGGTTTTATTCAAGGCATCATGGAGGATTGGTAGCCTCTCAAAATCTGCAGGAGATAAGAGACAAGACCATGTGTGAGCCAAGGTTCTAAGCCCTTGGCACGTGCTCCATGTCTCATCAAACTTCACTTATAAAACAGAAACTATGATAAAAGTCTAATAATTTTAACATGATGACTACAGAATGTTAAACAACAAGCCTGGGTTCCTTTGCAATTGCATTGGTCACATGCACCTGAAGCCACCTTTAGTTAAGAATATGAATGAATGAAATATTCATTCTAATAGAATTCTAATGTTCTGTTAGTTTTATAGTACATGTGTTGCCAATCAATTTGTCAGTAAGATAGAAATTTACATACATGCACACACACTCACACAGTGAGACTGATTTAGCTCTCTGGTGATGAGACCAATACCAAGGCAGATTGTGCCCTTCTAATGGTGACACACCCTGGCTCAAGGGATGGGATGCACCATACACTTCTTCCTCTCCTGGCTATCAAAGATGGCCTCTTTGATGATTGAGTTTTATGGAAAGTATTTGAATATCCTTGAAATCATTATATGTAGAAATTGGAAGGCTCTAAATGTAAAGGAGGGTAATATGTTGGACAGACTTTTATTAATGGAATCATGGATCCTTCGGGTATAAGGGATCTTTAAAGTCACCAAGCTTGACTGTCTTTCTGCTGAAGAATGGAAACCCACAGAAATGATAAAGCTTAGGTCACACTGCAGTGCATTATTACAGTCTTGACCAGAATCCAGCTCTTTTGGCCGTCCATCTAATTTTAAACTATTTGATTTCTTGTTATGTTTTTCTTCTTCTTTGAGAGTTTAATTTGTTTTGCATTTACAGTTTTTATTATAAGTGATAGAAGAGGATAAATCTCTTTCTTAAACTGATTGAGAAATTTGTGTTACATGAAAACATGAAACCTAGTTCTTTCCTTATGATTACTTAAAAGATTTTAAAGTAATCTGGTTTAAGTAGGCTTATTTACTTGAAAAATAACTGAATTTAAATCTTCTGAATCATGTCCTCTTCAATAAAGATACACTGCATAATATGCCTACTAATAAAAGAAATGGATCCCAATAGTTAAATACATAACTAGAAATGGAATTCATAGCACTAAAAATGTCCATTTTTAAAGGAATTATCTTAATGCAGATACCTCAGAAGATAGCATTTTATTTAGAAAGGATTCTTTCTCCTCCTCCTCTAGTGTCTTTAGCAAATATATTCCTGTTATAATGTACTTGAGGTATCTTGGGTCCTATTAGGCATATTAAGACTATAATTTGGTTCACCTTAAGGACATAAAAGAGATAGTTATGAAAATCTTTAATCCCACAAAGAGATTTGATCCTTGGATACTACTTCTACACTATTAGAATACGGTTCAGTGTGCACAGTGTTTAAAGCTAAAATTTGAATTACTTCAACAAAAGTAGAGAATGGTCACAACCAAGGATAATATGAGAAATATAAATCTCTAGAACAGCAATTCTCAACCAAGGGCTATTTTGCCCCATTCCTTTATCATTCCCCCACCCCGGGGACATTTGTCAATGGCAGAGACATGGTTGTCATGACTAATGCTTGGTGAGGGGTGGCAGGAAAGAGGGTTACTGGCATCTAGTGGGTAGAAGCCAGGGACGCATCCATCCTACATTACACAGTGCAGTCCTCATCCCCAACAATTAATTATCGGGTCCCAAATCTCAACGCTGCAAAGTGAAGAACCCTGCCTGAATGGCTTGTTGCTCAAGTTTTGTCCCGTGTTGCCACATGGATACACGTTGCTGTTGTTTGCCATTGTTACCACTTAGGACTTTGACCAAATTAAATCCATTCTTGGCTTTGTCCCTTAGGTAAAAATTGCTTTTTCATATTCCCATCCCCAAATAAATTCATCATTCTCAAAATGGATAGAAAAGTATCTTTTTCTTTCTTTAAAATTTAAAAGATGTGTTTTGGGGCCGGGCGCGGTGGCTCACGCCTGTAATCCTAGCACTTTGGGAGGTCGAGGCAGGTGGATCACGAGGTCAAGAGATCGAGGCCATCCTGGTCAACATGGTGAAACCCCGTCTCTACTAAAAATACAAAATATTAGCTGGGCATGGTGACGCATGCTGTAATCCCAGCTACTCAGGAGGCTGAGGCAGGAGAATTGCCTGAACCCAGGAAGCAGAGGTTGCGGTGAGCCAAGATCGTGCCATTGCACTCCAGCCTGGGTAACAAGAGTGAAACTCCATCTCCAAAAAAAAAAAAAAGATGTGTTTTCATATTAGAAGCATTAAATCCTTTACTCCAGTTTAGTATTCCAAAGATGAGAAAAATTAAGCCATGGTTTGAAACTAGTTTATCCTACCGAGCTATCTAAATTCTTCATTATCATAAAAATAATTAGTAATTTTCATAGTAACACTAGAGTGCTTGATAGCTTTGATAAAGCAAGTGATGAGAATACTACTAAAACAGTTTCTTCTAAAATAATAATTTTACCTGAATATTTTATGTGCAGTTTGAATAAATATACAGTGTGTATATATATATATTTATATATTTTTTATATATATCATATATATAATATTTACATTTAACCTTAAGTATTGCCATTTGAGGTGAGGGTAGAATGTAATATTTATCAAGCCTTTTTTCTTCCCCCAGTAAAATCCAAGTCAATTGAAAGATGGCGTGTGTTTTATAAATGAAAATTAAAATAACATTTTGGCTTTCTTACTGGTAAAGCAGTTTGAGAAAAAGGTTTTGATTTGTGGCCACAAATCAAAAGCCTGGCTTCTTTGTATCTTCCCTTCCAAGTTGAACGAGTGCAGGTGTGTGTCCTGGGTCTTCAGACTTTCAGATCCACTCATCATCCTTGCTCTGCTCTGCTCTGGGCAATGAGAGGCTGTCCACTGCCGACTGCACTTCCTAGCCTCTTGTGCCCGCTGGGTCCAGCCAACGGGTGCACTGATGGAAGATGGGAAGGTGCTGGGAAAGGAAAAGCAGGAGTGTTTTTCACTCTCTGCTCTGTCACATTGTCAGCAGCAAACCTATCTGTTCTTTGGTTCCAGATCCTGCCAGAAAGGTCTGTCATGATTCCACCTTCTACTATTGGACTCTGGTACTTAGCCCCAGTAAACTTACCTTCCTGGGCTGTCTTTCTGACCCAGGGCCAGGGGTGGCTCCCTGCTACTACTAATACCCATCTCTTTTTTGGCTTCCAAGCTCTTCTGTCACTTCTGTAGCCAGTTTTCTGATGAACGCCATGTTCTAAAGATTCTTCTTATGCTCACCTAGAACTCTAGATTGTGCCACAAGGCAGGAGCTTGAGAAAGCATGCACTCTGAGAATAGGCTGTGCACCAGAGGGAGCCGAAGCAGTGCTCCTGCTTATCTCCTTCTTCCTGGGTCGCAGTCAGATAGACTTCCTCTTCCCAATGGGACAAAGAGAGAAGGTGCTAAGGAGGAGCTGGGCAAGTTCTAGCCCTAATATCTCCTCCAGCACAACAGAGTAGAAGTTTCCACTTTTTTTCTACACTGGGGGCCACACAGACTCTATTACAGAATGGGCTTCAAGGCTGGACTGTCAGGGTTCAAATCTCTAATCTACCTTTTGCCAGCTGTGTTATGTCAAGTCAATTAACCTCTCTTGGGTATCTTTTTTCTCAGATAGGGTATAAAGATGGCCTACTTCCTAGGATTATTATGAGGTAGATGTAGTCTTATATGCAAAAGCAATGAGAGCATTGCCTGGCATATGGGAAGCCCTCTATGACATTAGCTGCTATTATTATTACCACTCTTGGTCATGCCCGTAAAATGGGCATAATCATAGCCCCTACTTCAATAGCTGAGTTGTAAGATTTAATAAGCCTGCACGCCATAGTACAGGCTCAATAAATTAGCTGTTAATATTGCCATCTCCTCTGGGGTGTCTTTAATTAATATTTCCCTTGATGTTGGAGAGAAAGAAAGAGGGAAGTAAAAGTAAGTTAATAAATAAATTATAAATGTGTAAAAACAAAATACTCAAGACCTTTCTTTTTCAGCTTTGGCTTTTCTAAGAGTCTTTAGGTGAAAAGCATACAATGATAAAACAAGGCTGAAATTTAAAATGCTAGGGCTTTTCAGAAAGTTGCATGCTGCGTGCTTCCTAAGTATTTGGCTAACAGGAAGCAATCACTGATCTCCCATCCTCTTTTCCTGACCACGTTCCTCCTCTCCCTACCTTCATCCATCCCCATCATCTCCTCTCACCTTGCTTTCTAAGTTTTATTTGCTCTGTCAGCCCACTTCAGTCTCCATCTGGACTTTGAGGCAATGAAAACCACAGAAGGACAATAGTCTTCCACTTTTAAGGAAACAGCCAACTGAAATCTCCAAGTTTTTCTGAAAAGGCTCTAAATATGAATAATCACTTTCTTCTCTCTTCCATTAATATCATTCATAAAAGATATATTTCCACTTTAAAATAAGTTCCTATGTATTTCAGCTCTATCTATTCCCAAAGACAAAGAGATCTTTTCCCACAGTTGCATGTACACTAAGATTGTTCTGAAACCTCACTGTGCACTTTATAAATACAAAAGAATTTTTTATATTAGATTTTATACCAAACTAGGCCTAATGGCAGAGGAGGCTAATTTTCTAATTTTCTGGACCTGGGGCCATAAACTAAAATTACATACACAAGTACAAATTTTCTCTGATCTTGTATTATAGATATCTTTATAGAAAGCATATATGTTTTGCTTCAAGTTCCATAATTATTTTAACATAAAAATAGTATTTTAACATACTCATTAAATTATTTAAAGCCCAATCCTTAAGCAAAATTAATGCTTCTATAAGATTTGCTGGGTTTGTGCCCTTGTTTTCTTATTCTTCTCAAAATCATCATATACCCTTAGGAAGACACATAACTCCACTCAAGGAATCCAGAAAGTCATTAGGTCAATTAATTCTTACAATCCTATGATGTCAGTGCAGTTGTATCCCTTTTATTAGAAGCCCCATTTGGAGAAGTTACACGTCTTGCCCACCCAAGTTCATATAATTAGAGGCAAAGTTTAGACAAGCGTTAAAGGTCTTTCTCTGTGGCCAGGCACAGTGCCTCATGCCTGTAATTCCAACACTTTGGGAGGCCAAGGTGCTTGAATCACTTGAGCTCAAGAGTTCAAGACCAGCCTGAGTAACATGGCAAAACCCAAACTCTACTAAAAATACAAAAATTAGCCAGGCGTGGTGGTGCATGCCTGTAATCCCAGGTAATTGGGATGCTGAGACAGCAGAATCGCTTGAACCCTGGAGGCAGAGGTTGCAGTGAGCAAAGATTGTGCCACTACACTCCAGCCTAAGAAACAGAGCAAGACTCTCAAAAAAAAAAGTTTTTCTCACAGTACCAGAACATTCCCACTACAGCACACAATATCACTACCCCCAGGAAAATAAGGACCAGTTGTGGTCAATAATCATAATCATAATTGCTGGGCAAAGGTGCCATTGCTTATCTTAAAAGATCTTTTGAAAAATAAATCTTACATAAAATCCTAATGTGATTTTGCCATATATCATCTCACCTTAAACACTGGCTTCAGTATGACAGGGATGTCTGCCCTAGACTTAGGCAAACTAAACCTATTCCAGGGAGAACACTACCTCCTCCAGATGAAACGAATGAGGATTTATGCAGCCACCTCTACAATACATTAGCTGCCACCTGCAGACCTACCCAGCTGTGTAAAATTCACTGAAATGAATTCACGTGGCCAGAACTAGGGAACAGGTTGAGGAGTCAGGAAATAGGAGCCAACGCAAATGCACAGGGAAGCAGAAGGGGAGTTAGAAACGAAACCAAACCAAATAAAACATTGAGTTTTATGAGGAAAAGAAGCAACGGCATCTACGTTGACTACAGGTCAGTGATTGACAATTCTCTGGCCAAAAGGTTTTGAACTGACTGTCCTTGTATGTGTAACTCTTTAATTTCAGCCATTAAGATTATGATTTTCCAAGGCTTAAATGTGCGTGGAAGTTTTAAGCTGAAAGGGAAGGAGGAAGAATAGCCAACAGTCAGATAGGGAACCTAATGATATAAATATTGTTTATTCCTTTAACTTATGAGATTCATTAGAATTCATTTCTTGGAAAATAATTCTCTGAAGTAGCATGACATGAGGCAGTATTACCAAATGCTAGCAAATGGCAGATTTACTATGAAACATATGAAACTTTAGCCTTGGAGCCCTCACTTGCACAGGCTTTTTATGTTGTGTACCAGATCCGGAGGGGAAGCCAGATTGCAATCAGGAATACTCTGTCTGTGTCTCTGGTAAAGTACCTAAGGAAATATCAGAAGAAGGGCACCTATGTCTCCAAGACTCCAGGAATTGTTGCATTTCTTTCTTCATTCTCCATAAATACCAACTTTCCCACCTTATATTGCATTTTTCTTAAACAGCCTCTGCCATCTCCAAATTGTAATTTATGCTTTCGGTTTTCCAAAGCCCCAATTTCTTCCTGGCAGTGCTGGGCCGTGACAAAGGTTTTGCTAGACCAAAATGAATTAAGAAAAATAAGGACAACGTAGACATTTTTTCACAAAGCTAAATTAATATTCACTATAGGTTGTGGATTTTGCTTGTTTTTGATATTTTTCTATGCTTTGTTGATAAATACACTTTCTTTTAAGAGCAGTGGCCGTAGATGTTAGATGCTAACTTTAAACATATATATATATTTATATACACACATCTTCTCATAATACAAAATATGTTGAAAATTCTGTGTCAGTACAGCCAACAAGCACTGAAGCATACTAGGAACACACGTGTAGTCAATAAACGTTGAGTTTCTTGGCTTGTAACAGAGAGGCAGTACATTGTGGAAGTGCAAGGAGTCACAGAAGGCATGTGAAAGGGCTTGTGGTAGGATTTGGCTTGAGATATAATTTGGAGAGGTTTCATGATTTTGCTCTGAATTGAGTGTTCTCAGTAAGTATTTGGTTGGTGTAAAAGTAATTGCAGTTTTCACCATTACAAAACCCAAAGGTCACATAATTAGTATTTGGGAGGCTAAGAATTAAACCTAGATCATGTGCCAACCCTCATTAAAATGGCAAAACTGCAGTTACTTTTGCATCCACCTATAGAAACAATTCTAGATTGAGTATCTTAATTTTTAGAAGTAGATGGGAGAAATGAAGTGGAGCTAAAGCAGTAATTAGCAAGGAAGTAGCAGTCACTTTTTAGCCAGCAAAGGGGAGGTTTGGTCCCTTTTGTAGTTCAGCTTATGTCCATGTTATGATCTGTGCTAAGACATGGTTGGAAAGTTGTCTCATTTTTCCAGTCTTTATCACAGTCACAGAGTAGCCTTGTCTAATGTGGGTGGGTGTTCTCTGAAATCCTCTGTATTCAGCATAAGGGCATCATGGTCTACTGCCAGATCTGCTCCAAGCTGACACCAGTCAAGGGTGTGTCTGTCTGTCTCTCTCTCTCTTTCACTTTATTCACAAAAATCCAAAAAGTTTGTAAATTTTTGCAATAGAAGATACAATGGTCTGAACTAAAGTGCCTGTTTGTCCCTTATTAAATGTGTGACCCTAGAAGAATCATTTAACAGCACTAAGACATCAGTGTCATCATTTGTAGGAGATTGAGTTGAACTTGTATCTTTCCCTGTAGTGCAATGTGGTTAGGAGCCGGAGTTAAGAGCCACATGATCTAGGTTTAATTCTTAGCCCCCCAAGTACTAAATATGTGACCTTTGTGTTAGTTATTTAATCTCTTTCTCAACTATAGACTAAGGGTAATAATAATATGTATATCTCAGAGTGTTGTGATGATTCAATTAGGCAACATATACGGAGATTTTAGAGCAGTGCCTGGCATGAGATAAATGCTCAGTGCATGTTTGTATCTACTATCATGATAGTGATTATGCTTACCACCCTTAATTGTGCAACTATTATATTTTACGTTCTGGCTATGTTACATAGGCGCAACAATTAACCTCTTTTTATTTAAGTCTCATTTTCTATAAAATCAAGGAACACTTAGGAACAAACTAGAAAATTCCCCTAGGAGCTGCAATGACTGTGGGCTTTGAGATAAGCCAGTTAGGATTTTAAGACCCACAGTTGTATAAATCATAATAGCCAGCATGTATTCGATTCTTCATAAGCTTATTCAGTTCCCATAAGTCTATAAGAATCCCGAGGCTTTTCTAAGCCCCTCTTTTAAGTGAGAAAGCTAGGACCTGGGAGAGGTTAAATAATCTGCCCAATGACACATACCTTGCTAGTGATAAATCCGAGATTCGAACCCAGATCCCAGATTCTCAATCACTCATTTGTGATTGGAAACCTGTTATACAAAGGGCTCATTATAGGGCAGCAGATGTAAACACTTTTTGATCTTAGCTATTTGTAAATAAATTGGAAATAGAATACATTAGAATGTCTGAGAATTCAAACAAATGGCAATTTAAAGAAAATATAAGGACTTCGTGGAATTCAGTGCTAAGTCCCAAATGTTGTTTCCCTAAAGCTACATATTTTCTTATTTTTACTTGACAAACAAGGAGTTAACATTTTCAGACTGTTAGAAGATGCTGGATTTCCTTTTTACTGATACTATTCCTGAACAAAACCAACTTTTGAAGTGTTCCTTGTGTCACATATTTGAAACTCAAATTCGTATTCAATTGTTTTAAATAACTTTGTCTACTGCAGCCTCTGGTTTGTGTCATTGATATTTATCTTTGGAAAGTAAGCCTGGAAGGGGAGGAACTGTGGCAGAATAAGTGCCATTGGAAAATTGTTGGGTTCACTGGTCATATCTGTGCCTAACTGGTATTTCCCAATTAAGGTATCATATATTCGCATCAGATTGGACATGTTGACCTGAGAATTTGCTTGCAATTCACCCATTCTGCTGCTCTGCAAAACCCTGCGTTGTCCGTGCTGCCTGTTAGCCACTGTGTTATCAGAATCTATGTGGCCATTTCATTATCAGAATCTGATATTTGAAAGTATATATACATTTTTCACCATAAAGTAAAAAGAATGATCATGGTGGAAAGAAAGAAAATCAGAATTTGAAAAGCCCTTATTATCAGGTAGACACAATACCACACTTATTTCTCAATGTTATTTCATCCTCACAGCTCTGAGAAATAGGAATTATTATCTCCCTTGAAAAGAAAAATAAATAGGGGCTGAGAGATGTTATGTGACTGACCCAAAACCTCGGACCAGAGTTTGAACTTCGTTAAATAGAGAGTTCCAAATTCGAAATTATAGATTAGATTGCTGAAATGGTTTGGCTGTGTCCCCACCTAAATCTCATTTTGAATTGTAACTCCCATAATTCTCACTTGCTGTAGGAGGGACCCAGTGGGAGGTAATTGAATCATGGGGGCAGTTATTTCCTGTGTTGTTCTAGTGACAGTGAATAAGTCTCAGAAGAGATGATGGTTTTATAAAGGGGAGTTCCCCTGCACAAGTCTCTTGGCTGCTTGGCTGCTGCCGTATAAGACATGTCTTGCTTCCCCTTCACCTTCTATCATGATTATTGTGAGGCTTCCCCAGCCATGTCGAACTATGAGTTCATTCAACCTCTTTCCTTTATAAATTATCAGTCTCAGGTATGTCTTTATTAGCAGCATGAGAACAGAATAATACAAAATTTCTCTCTGTCCTAGATGTATTTGGATATTAACAGGGAGACTATTTCAGAAATTTGAGGCCTATCATTTACAGTTTTAGCAGACTTTTGTAAAAATGCATTTGTAAGAAATGGAGTTTTACAAAAACTTGAAATTAAAATGGATGTATAACTGAGGAGAGGCAACATGAATGAAGTATGGGCTTTGATGTTAGACCAATCTGGTTTCAAGTACTAGAGCACCATTTGATAGCAGCATGAAACTGGTCAAAATATGAAGCATCTCTAAGCTTTAATTATCTTATTAGTAAAATGGAGCCAGCAATACTAACTTCTTAGGCTTGTTGAGAAGATTAGATGGATTGATTCATATAAATCTTTGGCACAGTGCTGGGCACGAACTAAGTACTTTAGCATTAGTTGAGGTATTATTACTGCCAGTGCACAGTTCAATATCATTTATTCATAATTAACTAAAATGTGTAAAAATCTCCAGCCTCTCATGTATGATAAGACTTGTTTTCATTAATGAAGGTTTTTCAAATGTATCATATCATTTAAAGCAAAACATAGATCTGCCTTACTTCACTATCAGTCTCCATAAGGAGAAAGATATGGACCCACATGGTCTGCAAACCTGACACTCTCCAAATCCTTGAATTCTTACTGTAGTATTTTATAATATGGAGAAAATTTTAATGGAGGCATCTGGGTATTGAGACTACTAATTGATTACATGAGTGTTAACTTTTTTTAATATGGTACCTTCAAGGGCATATCCCCTGTTCAGCTTGGTTAACATTGGCCTATGAATCTGTTGGTATAAAAACATGTTATATTTTGACACTGCCTAGGGTCTCATTTTTCTCATTTTGTGCAACTGGAAAGCCAGCCTCAAATTTTATATTTTCTACACGCCTGGTTTTCATGAATCAGCTGGTTGGTGATCAACTGGGATTTTGTGCTGCTCTCACAAATAGATTCCCCAGTGCCTGGCTTGGGCTGTGTGGAGTGTTGAAATTACCAATTTCATAAAATTGCTTTTGATGTTGGGTAAGATGCTATTTTTATTGAACACAGCAATTGCAGTCCCAGTTTCAGAAGGACAGTCTCCTCTTCTTCTTGATGATCCTATTTAGTTTCAGATTTGTGTTTGGGGAAAGTAGTTATTACACAATTTTGAAGCCCCTTCAGCTGAAATTGCTGGGGAAAGTGTCTGCTGGGCCGGGAAGCTAGTCTAAGCATTTCAGCTCTCTTCTGAGAGATGTTAACAAACATTTCAACCTTGGTGAATTATCACAATTTATCTACAGCATTTTCCAGGGACTTGCATAAACCAGCAGGCTAACATGAGGCATAGATGTGTTACCTACTCATTTTTATTATGCAGTTTACTTTGGAATTCTCTTTTCCTGAGTATCAACTCACAGTGACACTGATTTCTGTATGCTCTTTATTTTTTTATTCATTTTAGAAAATAAAGTCTTTATATATAATGAAGGTATATATGGCCTTGCATCTCTGAAAAGCAGAAGCAGATGAACTTGAACTAGAAATTAGAGCTTAATGGTAGGAAACAATGACATGGAAGCTAAGAAGAAAGACAACTAGTGGCAAACCAAGAGGAGTGATTTAAAAACTGTAATGAAATAAAAATCAAATAGGAGGGCAGCATCATTCCAAGCTGTATACAAAATTGAAATGAAAGTAACCCCTGATGTTACTAAGCACTGTGATTCTATCTGTGCCCTTACCTCTCCCGAGCCTCCTTGGAGAAGTAAACAGTCTTGCTTGTGGCCACTCTTCATGACAAGTGTATCATTTCGGTGCCTACGTTTCCAAAGACTGCCCCTCAAGGATAATCTGTGCCAGCATAGCCATTCAGTGCCAGTTCTGTCATGGGATAAGTCTATACTCAGTGTGGTGATGGTCAGTGACATGTTAGAGAATGGCTTCAATTCAGAGACCACAGTTCTTGATTACTAGAGCCTTTTTGCTCTGCTCCAACAAAACTCTTGTGTATTTGTTGTTTTGCTTTGTTTTAATGCCCTCGGTCTCGTATGTTGACCATTGGCTTTCTACAAGCTGCAGGTAGACATCTTCAATATTATCTGCTGGTTAATCTTATACTTTGGAAGAATTTTGCATGTATAAAGTTGGAAACAGGAGAAACAGAGGCACTAAGAGATAGAAAAATGGCAGGGTTCTCATGTCTCATTAATTTAGAATTATATATAAAGTTAATTCACCTGGTTCTGGGTTAAATTTTGCATTTGTCTTGGTTTTTTAAGTTAAAAATGACCAAACCCCAAGTCAAGCTGGCAAAATAAATACCTAAGTACATATATACATTCAAACATGAACTGAAGTACTGTTGTGTATCTAATTGCAGGTGTAGCTGGACCCAGGGGCTCAGAGAATGTTAATAGATTTTGTGACTGTGTATCAGTACCACTCATGTGTATGTTGGCCTAATTCTTACAGAAACTGGCTTTGTCCATGTATCATGGGCAAATGACCAAAAGAAGCTACAGGTTACATCCTCATAGTTGTAAATGCAAAGAAGCTTTTCTCTGCCACAGTTCTTATAAGAAACCTCACTTCAGATTCTGGTTCAGTTTCGGTTGCATGCCCTTTCCTGAAACCATCAGTCTGCCCACATGATTGAGTCCTCTATTAACCTAGCTGGTTCAGGTGCCAGGTGCTTATTTCTGCAACTGGTGAGTTAGGCTGGCTTCACCAAACCACATAAACGGATTACTTACTGTGTGGATTATTTCAATAATAAAGCAACGCAAGGAGCTCTGGAGAGCTATACCAGGTCCCCTTCACATGTTTGCACTTTGTCTTCAGTCTTATTTTGCTTTGAAATGTACATAATAGAAATGATGATTTATTGAGCTCTTACTGTGTTTTATGTGTGTTATCACACTTAATCCCCAAAACAACCATGGGATGCAAGGTATATTATCAATATTCCCAATTTACAAGGGAGGAAATCAAAACTTAGAGAAATTAAGTTGCCTTGGGTCACATAACTAGTAGGTGGTAGAACTGGGATTGGAATAATAGACTACCAAGCTTCATGACTTTTTTTGTTCATTTATTTGGTTTGTATAATTTTGGAAATTTTTAGCTCTGAGATATTTAACTGAAAGACTGCCTTAATGGTCTTAGTCTATCTGACTGTGACATTTTCTGCTCTCAATAAATATTTGTATTGCCCTTACTAGATTTAGACACTGTGAAGACAGGGAATTTCATCTGTGTTTTTCTCACAGTTTAAAAATAGTTCCATGCCCAAAATGATTGAAAATAGGCATTCAAACAAAAATGTTTACAGAATGTTCACAGCAGCACGATTCGTAAGACAAACAGTAAAAAAAAAAAAAAAAAAAAAAAAGTCCATCAGCTGATGAAATATAACCAAAATGTGGTATGTCTATGCAATGAAATATTGAGTCTTAAAAATATTAAGTACTAATACATGCTGTAACATGAAAGAACCTAAAATGCATGATGCTAACTGAAAGAAGCTAAACACAAATGTCACATATTGTATGATTTTATTTATATTAAATATCTTGAATGAGCAAATCTACTGAAGCAGGAAGTAGGTTAATAGTTTCCCAGGTTACGGGGAAAGAGGAATGGAGAGTGACTGCTTGGAGGGTACAAGATTTCCTTTTGAGGCCAAGAAAATGTTCTAAAACTGGATAGTGGGTGATGGTTGTGCAACACTTAATGTACTAAATGCCACTAAATTTCACTTTAAATGGTAAATTTTATATTGTATAAACTTCATCACAATAAAAAGTAGTTCAGATACATAGTAGGTACTAGAAGAATACTTATTTAATAAATGAATGAATGCTAGTAAGGTGATAGATTTTTTTAAAACTAAGTAAGTTGGTAACTAGGATTCTACTGTTAAAAAGATGTTTATTGTAATGATTTAAAGCCAAAATCATGCACCTTTTAGGAAGCTATTACAGAATGTGTGTTATTTACATAGAATCACAAAAAAGACAGAATAGCTAAAGCAATTTTGAGCAAGAAGAACAGATATCACACTTCCTGATTTCAAATTATATTACAAAGCTAGAGGTGTGAAACAGATACACAGACCAATGGAACAGAACAGAAAGTGCAGAAGTAAATGCATTCATATATGGTAAACTCATCGTCAATAAAGGCACCAAGAATGAGCAATGGATAAAGGATAGTCTTTTCAATAAATGATGTTAGGAAACTGGATATCCACATTCAAAACAAAAAAAAAAAAAAAAAGAAAGAAAGAAATTGAATCCATATCTAGAAATAAATTCCAAATGGATTAAAGATCTAAATGTGAGATCTGAAATATAGTGGAAAATGTTTATGGCATTTGTTTTGACAATAATTTTTTGGCCAAAAGCAGGAAAAAAAAGAAATCACAAATAATTAGATTATATCAAACTAAAAAGTACTGCACAGCAAAGAGAACATACCACAAAATGAAAAGGGGCAACCTCCAGAATGAGAGAAAATATTTGTAAACCATGTATTTGACAAGGAGTTAATAATCCAAATATAAGAAACTCATGCAACTCAACAGCAACAACAAATTTTTTTTAAAATAAAAATTGAACAAAGGACCTGAATAGACATTGTCCTATGGAAGACATGCAAATTAAATGGAGGAGACCAACAGGTAGTGGAAAGATACTCAACATTACTCATCATCATGGATATACAAATCAGTATCACTGTGATATCACCTCATACCTCTTAGAATGGCTGTTACTGACAAATCAAAAATAGTAAGTGTTGGTGAGAATATGGAGAAAAGTCAACTCTTGAACACTGTTGGTGGGAATCTAAATTGATGGAGCCATTATGGAAAACAGTATGGAAGTTCCTCAAGAAATTAAAACTAGAACACACAGCCAATAAGCATAGGAAAACATGTTCAATATCACTAATCATTTGGAGAAATGCAAATCAAAACCACAATGAAATACAATCGCACACCAGTCAAAATGGCTATTCCTAAAAAGTAAAAAAATAACAGATGCTAGTGAGGTTGCTGAGAAAAGAGAATGTTTATATAGCCCTGGTAGAAATGTAAATTAGTTTAGCCACTGTGGAAAGCAGTTTGCCAATTTCTGAAAGAACTTAAAACAGAATTATCATTAGACTCAGCAGTCCCATTCTTGGGTACATACTGAAAGGAATATAAATCATTCTATCATAAAAACACATACGTGTGTATGTTTATCACAGCACTATTAATAATAGCAAAATCATGGAATCAACCTAAATGTCCAACAGTAAATTTGATATGGAAAATGTAAATACACACCATGGAATACTACTGCACAAAATGAGATCATATCCTTTGCAGCAATGTGGATGGAGCTAGAGGCCTTTATCTTAAGCAAACTAACACAGAAACTGAAAACCAAATACTGCATGTTCTCACTTATAAGTGGGAGCTAAACACGGAGTACATATGAACACAAAGAAGGAAACATCAGAAAAGGGGGCCTACTTGAGTGTAGTGAGTGGGAGGAAGGTAAAGATCGCAAAACTACCTATTGGGTACTATGCTTACTACCTGGGTGATGAAATAATCTGTACACCAAACCCCACAACACACAATTTACCATATAACCTACACATGTACTCCTGAACCTAAAAAGGTTTTTAAAAAGTAGAACTAACATGTGATCTAGCAATCTCACCTGTGGGTGTATAACCAAAGGAAATGAAGTCAGTATATAGAAGAGATATCTGCACTCCTATGTTCACTGCAGCATTATTCACAATAGCCAAGATATAGAATCACCCCAAGTGTGCATTAATGAATGAATGGAGAAATGGCATATTATTCAGCCTTACAAAAGAAGGAAATTCTACCATCTATAACAACATGGATGAACCTGGAGGATGTTATTGTAATGAAATAAGCAAGCAACAGAAAGACAAATATTGCATGCTCTCATTTACATGTAAAATCTAAAGAAGTCAAACTCATAGAAACAAGACTGTGGTTACCAAAATTTCTGGAGGTAGGAAAAATTGGGAGATGTTGGTCTAAGGGTACAAAACTTTCAGTTATAAATAAGTTCAGGAGGCCCAATGTGCAACATAGAAACTATAATTAATTTATTATTTGAACTTTGCCAAGAGAGTAAATAGTAAGCTTATGACACACAAAAAACAATGCTATAAGGTGATGAACATGTTAATCAGCTTGATCATGGTAATAATTTTACTATGCATTTATACATAGAAAAAATAGTATGAGTAGGGCTATTTGTATGTGTTTTCCTTTCTTGATTCCTCAAGATAG
Source organism: Aotus nancymaae (assembly GCF_030222135.1). NCBI lineage: Eukaryota > Metazoa > Chordata > Mammalia > Primates > Aotidae > Aotus > Aotus nancymaae. The sequence continues at coordinate 2,408,362 of NW_026988460.1, forward strand.
GAACAGAGAACATTCATGCTATTAGGCATAGGTTGAAGCAGTGCTGAGATACTATATTTCTTTTTCGTTGTTGTTACATTTGTTGATTTGTGAAACAGCTTTTGAACATGTTGAAGAAAATCCTTGGAGTTGATGATCATTAGGGAAAGCTAGATCTTTCAAGTATACCTACATTGGACAGTTACTTAAGCATTGTGTAAGTCAGGATAGACTCTCAGTGTGTCTCAAGCATTATACAAATCACCTGGTGATCTTGTTAATATGCAGCCTCCGACTCACAAGCTCTGAGATAGGGCCTAAGAGTCTGCATTTTTAACAACCTCTGAACTGATATCAGTGCTGCTTAATCATGCACCAGACTTTGATTTTTTGCTGTGGTAGGAAATTCACCCTGACATCCCAGACTTTTGACACTTATGCTATATGTCTCACTCATGTTACATGTCTGAGACAAGTCACTGAGATATTCAACTGTAGAGTCCCTATGGGACTCTTATCAATGAAGCGTCTATCATCTTGCTGTTTGTTGTATCTTCTGAGAGACGGGAAGTGAGAGGGTCAGAAAACTGAGCCCTAGTAATTAAATACTTTGACTGCAAGGTGTCACATGACCCTTACATCACATTTCATTAGCCAGTAGTAGTTGCAAGAGCATACCTAACTTGAAGGGAATAAAGAATTGTAATTCTCTGTATATTCTAAAGCTGACCAGAACCATGTATTAGTGAACCTTAGTAACTTGTCAAGGTGATTGTGCATGGGGTTTTGTCATGTGACCATGTTAGTTATTCACAAGCTTCATGAGAAATGTGTTTGCATTAGGGCTTTTGTTACATGCCTTTTATTTATATGAGAGTTTGGTAAGATTTTTCTTTCTCCTCATAGGATAAGCTAATAATTCTTTTAGACTGATAGAGTTTGCAGCTGAAAGGAATTATAGATGTTATCACCAACCCTTTTATTTAATAAATGGGGAGTCAGAGGCATAAAAAATGATAAGCATTTTGATTTCCAAGAATGAGAATATCAGGTCTATAATTTAATTATTTGGGCTTCCACTCTAAGTTTTTCTATGGCACCACTGCCATTTTTCCCTCTGGGAAATAGCAATGAATGAGTTATCCGTACAGAGACCAACTTTTCCATACTCACGATTATACACATGATCTTACACTGAATTTTGTACCCCTTTAAAGCTTTAAAATACTTGGATTAAAATGGGTTTCAGATGCTGAATAACTGAAATTTCTAAGCCATTCCAATGATTTATAGGAACAATGGGAATAATTTTTTTTAATTGGAGGATACTCTATAAAATATAAGGCATGTTTTTATGCATGTACACATAATGGTATCATATACATATGATCATCTTCCAACTTTGGTAGGTTGAGTCCATTTATAAGAATTTCCATTAATTATAAAAATTACTGGATAAATAGCAATAGCTAGAGTGAACACTCAGTTGCCTTTGAATTATTTGCTCACCTAAAAATGCCCTTAGAAAAGAAAAAAATCTCATGATATTACTGGTGACATAGAAGATGTACTTTTGGGGCCTCCGCTGCACCGCGCAGCAGCCCTGGAGGCCACGCAGTGCGTCACAGAGGCTGTAGCGCTGCGCAACGGGGCCTTAAAAAATAAATAAATAAATAAATAAATAAATAAAAGATTTACTTATGGAAAACATTCCTTTGTTGCTTTGTCAAGTTGTGATTTGTCCACCTTCTTTGCGGTTCCCAAATCCCAGCCCACTCCTTTCAACATTTGCTCTGTACATCTCTTCCACGTTAATATACCAAGTTGGAAAAGTGGTGTATTATTAAGGAAGAGCGGAGCCTTGGAGCCTGGCAAACCTGGGATTGAAGCCCAGCACCACCCTTTGGCAGCTGAGTGGTCTTAGGTAAAACATTTCCTCTCTCTGATCATTGGCTTTCTAATTTGACAATAAAGAACATGTTATCTACTTTGTCCAGTTGTTTTGGGGATTAGAAGCAATATATGTAAGGCACCTAGCAGGGGGGTTCTTTCATTGCATGCATTCCTTAAATGCTGACTATGATTATTATAAAGCTATGGGAACTGGCCTTCGGTATGTGAAAATCTTAATTCTGACACCCTGCCCTCAGTGACTTCGGTCTCTCATTTTCATGCTTTTGGGATCCTCGTAACTGACTTATCTTTCTTCACCTCTGATGTGCTTTTATCATGAAAAAAGTTAGACTCAATAATTATCTATACCTTACTTTTAAAGAAAATCCAGAAATCTGAATTTGTGAAATTTCCTCTTTTCCACCACCAAATCTGTGAGAAAACACATATTTGGCCAAGAATCAAAATTTGTGACTTTCTATTTAGCATGGTTTAATATTCCCTAAAGTGTGATTCTCAAACTATCTGCTTGAAAGGTATGAGGTTGAAAAGGAAAGTTACAACTATCACTGCAGACTATTCAGAGTACCTGGGGTCTCGGCAGGATATGCATTGTAAATAAGCTTTCCAGGTGATTCAATGTCCTTTAATATTTGACTATTTATTGATTTAGATGGAGTCTTGCTCTGTTACCAGGCTGGAGTGCAGTGATGTGATCTCAACTCACTGCAGCCTCCGCCTTCTGGGTTCAAGCAATGCTCCTGCCTCAGCCTCTCAAATAGCTGGGATTGCAGACATGCACCAACCACCGTGCCCAGCTAATTTTTTTTTTTTTTTTTTTTTGTATTTTTAATAGAGACAGGGTTTCACCGTGTTGGCCAGGCTGATCTCAAACTCCTGACCTCAGGTGATCCACCCGCCTCAGCCTCCCGAACTGCCGGGATTACAGGTGTGAGCCACCGCACCCAGCCTAATGTTTGACAATTTAGATTAGTTGAAGTATTATCCTCTTTTTCAGCCTTATTGAAATATAGTTGGTGTATTAGTCTGTTCTTATACTGCTGTAAAGAACTACCTGAGACTGGATAATGTATTTTTAAAAAGAGGTTTCATTAGCTCGTGTACAGGCTGTACAGGAGGCATGGCAGGGTGGCCTCAGAAAGCTTACAATCATGGTGAAGGTGAAGGGTAAGCAGGCAAATCCTAAGTGCCTCAAGCAGGAGAAAGAGAAGCAGCGGAGGGTGTTACACACTTTTAAACAATCAGATCTCATGAGAACTCACTGGCTGTCATGGGTACAGCAAGGGGGAAATCCACCCGCATAATCTAATTACCTCCTACCAGGCCCAACCTCCAACATGGGGGATTACAACTGATGTGAGATTTGGCCAAGGACACAAATCTAAACTGTATCAGCTGGTATACAGAAAGGTTGCTTTGGTATACAAAACAGCACATAATTGATGCATACAATTTGGTGAGTTTGGACATACACATATATATATATATACACACACACACTAACCTTATCACCAAAATTCAGGTAATAAACATACCCATCACCTCCAAAAGTTTCCTGTGACCCAGTGTTATTTTTTTTTGTTTTTTGTTTTGTGTGTGTTTATGGTAAGAACACTTACTATAATATCTGCCCTCTTAATTGTTTACTGCATTTCTTAATCATGAAACAGTAACAGGAAGACACAGGTATAGGGCACATTGTGACTTCTGAGGGGAATTCTAGGTATGTGAAGTGAGGTGCACATCCACCTGAACTTGACATTTTTTTCTATTTGCCTATCTTCTCTCTTCTGTCTGAAAAAAAAGAGCAGTATAGCATGCCTGAGACATTGAGTCCCCAACCAATTTCATTAATTCACTGAAGACCACATGGTTGAATTTTCTAATCACTTAGTGGGTTTCTGTCAAATTAGATTAGCCTGTGTTCAAGCACAAAGCTTAAGGTTCTGTGGCTTGGAGTTCATTTAAAGATGTGGGTATTTGTTTTTGCAGTACAAGCTTATGTTGAAAACTCTTCTCCCTGGCGAGCTCTGGACTACTTGCCATGGATCTTTTGTGCCTGTTGTTAACAACACTTGGATGAGGCCATGCTTTAATTTTTACTTATATAATGGAACTCATCCATCAGATTTTACAGAGCCTTTTTGATATGGTCAGTGCTTATTGGTGTTCAAAAAATAAATCCCTGTTCCAAACCTGTGTTTGATTCCAAAGCAATTGCCTTTGGCTATGTTCTACAGTCAGTACTGAATATGTTGCCTTGCAGGTGGTTTTGTTTTATTAGTGATTTCTGAGTTTAAAACAAAAATATGCTTTGTTGTTTCTCTTCTAGATTTCAGTTAGTATTCATGCTTTTGTTAACAGTGAATGTTTGATAAATGCTATCTAATTTTTAAAAACACAGATATCAATTTTTGAGCTTTCATTATGTGCCATATTCTATGTTGAGCCCTTCATAATGGAGCATTTTGTGTTCAGGGTTCTCAGTTTATCCTCACCAGAAACTTGTGAATATTGTTATCCTCTTTTTGTAGATGGCAAAACTGATGCTAGACGGGTTTGAAACTATTGAGCCAGGATTCAAAACTTTGCTTTCTTATTGCAAACCTATATAAGGTTAATTTACATAAACTATCATGAAGAAAGTTTTTAATAATTTCCACTTCAGCCTAATATCTGGTAACTGTACTAATCAGCTATTGCTACCATACTGCTATATAACAAGTTAAACTAAAACTCACTGTCTTGAGACATTTATTGTTTGCTTATGGGTTGGTGAGTTGTCTGGAGTTTGATCTATGCAAGGCTTGGATTCAGTCTGTAAATTGGATTCAAGTATGGGCCAAGTGTTTCCTTCTGAGGCTCAGGCTAAAGGTTCAAAGCTTTGTAGGGCATAGTCTTCTCATGATCAATAACAAGAAGCCAAGAGAAACATGCAGTATCTCTTGAGAATATGGACTAGAATAGGCAAGAAAACATCACTAAGATATTGCAATCTGTTTTCCCACCTCTTCGGAAATTATGACTATGCCAGCCTCTAATCAGTGCTATGCCGGTAAACCATCTCTAAAAGAGAGGGGTAGAGGGCCTATTATTTGTACTATTCATCAATTTGTATGGTGTAAATATTCCCACCGTGGCTGCTTTGGCTTTGCCAGTTTGTTTTTAACAATCAGCTCACAAAATGCAGCTATGAGATAGCTCCCACAACCGTCTTCTGATATGAATACTATTTGTTCCACCAAGGAGTTTCTTATCCTTTTTATTTTCTTCTAATTATTTTTTCATTCTGCCTGAGTTTGTTCTCATATCCCATCAAAACAATGAATGAGGCTTAAGTGATTCTCAAAAACCAGTATGAAAATATGGTTCTTTAAGCTTTGAAAATAAGTCGCCATGTTTTTAGTATACATGCAAATTGCATATATAGAAGACAGCATAGAATTCAAAAAGACCACAGCCTATCATTTGTTCCATGTTCCTCATGGTATAAGAAAGGAAACTAAGGTTCTCTTTGAATTTAAATAGCCAAGATTTCAGTGGACCAAAAGGCATCTCCTTTCATGCCTTTTTATTCCATCTGCAATAAGTTACATGAAATCCAGATAACCTTGGTAGTTGCACTAAAGAAGTACTTAACAGGATATATGTCAATGCTGTCTTACTTTTTATGTGTGAATGGAATGAATTTAAATGTAGAAAGCATTTGAATGGTGGAAATAGTCTGTCCTTTGCCAAGTATTATGCAAAAGAATGAGACTAGGAAAAGTTTCCTTTAAATAGACTCACTATCCCACTCTCCTCCTTAGCAACTGACCCCTCCCCCTAGAGTTGAGTGATGGCCACATATCCTGTGTATTCTCCTCTCCCATTTTGTTTTCTTGGTTATTTCCTTGAACAGGAAAGCTAAATCATTTCTACCTTAGGCATATTAGATTCTTGGAGGGATTTCCAGGAGTAAGTACACGTCTATTCTTTTCTCTAATTAATTCAAGTACTGCTCATTGATAGGGCCATATGCCCTGTCTTATATATTAGGATGGATACAAAACTAAATTTGATTTTTTAAAAGTTGCAATTTAATGAGGAAGACAGAAATCTGACCTATATTCATGTTTCCGTAATCTCAGGAGAAAAATGAAGGGTAAATTGACATCAGTGCTATGAATTCAGATAAAAGAAAACAGACTCACAATGGACACATTGAGAGTCAGGGAAGCCTTCTTGGAAGAGGTAGCATGAAATAATGGGTAAGATGTTGATGTATAAAAGTTAGGAGTGAACTAGTCTTCCAGAGTGTAACCACCCAATGGGTTCACCTTGCCTGCTACCAAGACAGAGCTGATTTATCAAGACAGGAGAATTGCAATGGAGAAAGAGTAATTCACATAGAGCCGGCTGTGCAGGAGACCACAGTTTTATTATTACTCAAACCAGTCTCTTTGAGCAGTCCAGGATTGGAGTTTTTAAAGAAAATTTGGCAGATAGGAGCTCAGGAAGTGGGGAGTACTGATTGGTCAAGTTGGAGATGGAATCAAAGGGGGTCAGAGTGAGTTTTTCTTGCTGTTCTCTTTTCCTAGGTGGAATCGCAGAACTGGTTGAGCCAGACAACTTGTCTGGGTGTGTCAGCTGGTGCATCTAGTGCAGGGTCTGCAAAATATCTCAAGCACTAATCTTAGGTTTTACAATAATGATGTTATTCCCAGGAGCAATTTTGTTTTGGAGTTCTACTATACTCTTCATTTTTTCCCAAGGTTAGTTCAGCCTTTGTCCAGCAATGAACAAGAATAGCTCAAAGGTTAAAAGCAAAATGGAGTTGGTTAGATCTGATCTCTTTCACTGTCGTAATTTCATGAGTAGAATTTTTGCAAACTTGGTTTCAGGAGGAGTCATAGAAGTAAAGGTTCAGAGACAGAGGACCACAGAATATAAACCAAAAAAATCTCAGCTATTCAGTTTGGCTGGAGCTTAATAGGGATAATGGGGAGATGTGGAATGAAAGTTTAGCCCGAAAAGGCCTTGAGCACCAAGGTGGGTTTGGAACCAGTGGCATTTTGAGTTGGTAGTTGAATGAAGGCACATTTGGAGAATGAGATCTTGCTGAGAAAATTTCACCATCTTCCCCTTAAAGCTAGTTAAGCTCATCATTTTTTGATGGCTGCATAATATTGCATGGTGTGTATGTGCCACATTTTCCCTGTCCAGTCTATCATCGATGGGCATTTGGGGAAGGCAGCAAATCACACTGCCACATGTGTACCTATGCAACAATTTTGCATGTTCTTCACATGTACCCCAAAACCTAAAATACAATAAAAAAAAAAAAAGCTAGTTAAGCTACGAATAGATGGAAGGCTTCCACATTTTTGACCATTTCTGAAAGCTGGGTAGCCTCCCTAGAAATGATCACCGGCTCTGGCAAAAATAAGGTAAAGGGAATAAACCCACAAAACAAGTGCCACCCCTGTCCTCCAAGCCCTCCATAATGTATGAGCCCCATGTAAGATCGAAACCAGTTTGAAAGTAAATCTAAGAACGTACTAGAAAACCTAAGATTTGACATCTTGATCCAGAACAACAAAGTGGTTGTCCAGTTGGCTTTTGTATTGTTTCTATTGTCTCATCCTACTTAGAACTGATGAGCTTCTGCAGAATTTCTTTAATCAGCTCCAAAAGGCTGTGAGCTTGTTTATTCCCATATCATGCAGCAAGATGGAATCAGTTAAATTTAGCTTAAACATTAAGTACCATTCAAATACTTTTTTCTCTTAACTATACAAATCCTGCAGAAAATAAGATTTTCATGTCTTAATTGTGATATCAAAAGTGTCTTTTATTCTCAGCATGCTTGAGATAGCAAAGTAATTTTCAAGCTGAATGTGATTGTCTCAGACAGCCATGATTCAAATATTTAATCTAAAGGGAAAATTCCCAGAGTGCCTCTCTCATCATTTCTCAGTTCTATGGAGAATAAAAGCCTCAACTTTATATGATCTGATATTATTTCCATTATTGGCATTATGCTGTAGGCAAATATCCTTCAAGAGGCAAAGTCGACATCCCTTGTGCTTAGCGAGTTAGGCGTCACAAAGGCCCAATCTGGCCTTTACAATATGAGCTGCTGCTACCTTGTAATCTGTGGAGAATTTAATAACAATAATTTTACTTTATACAGTGCAGCCTTTAAGGTTTAATAGTAGATTCTTCATACATACCACACACAAAATATATTTTTCTCTTTCAAGGCTTTTTCTTATTCAAAGATCAAATTTCCTATAGGTTTAGTTGCTTTAACAAAGTGCTGTCAGGTGTACTGTGTAGGGGTGGGTGAGGAGCTATAGATTGATTACCTGGGGAATTGGATGAAAGCAACTTACTTAGCAACCCACTGGCATGATTTCAAGTTTTCTCATTACCCATTAAGAAGAAAATGTCATAGGTTAATTGTCTTTTCTAAATTGCTGGCATTTTAATGTATCCCAAATAAATAATGTTACATCTCAAGCAGTTTTCTCTAAGTATAAGTCTTCAGATCACCCACGTATAAATCTCCTGGTGGGATTAAAAATGTGGATTTTGGAGGCACTCCCCAGTCTTACTGAGTCAGAATTTCTGGGGATGGGACCAGTAATTTACATTTTTAAAAAGAATAGTATATGATTCTTATGTACACTAAAGGTTGAGACATACTAGTCTCTGTGCTTTCAAGTTTTACTATTTAATTTTATTCTTACAAATGTCATGTATAATAGTAGTGTTTAGTAGTCTTTCCAGACTTGTAGATAAAGATAATAAGGTAGAGACTGGCTTAGGTATGGGGTTCATGGGGTTCTCAAATTCTATGCTGAGGCACCCCTGGATACTACAGTGTTCTCACAGAGCTTTGCAGGATGTTTTAAATTTTCTAAGAAAATACAGTGATACTTGACATTTGTTAGGCAACTACTAGTTCAAGGTAGTTCAGGTTCAAACTATATCTCTTGTGTACCTGTTGCCACGTATTTCTTGATGTAGTTGTGTTTGTGTAGCTAGGTTTGTAGCAGTTGCTGTGAACAAAAGTTTGTCTTATATGAAAATCAATGTAGAACAAGAAAAAGAATGCTCCTGTCCAATCTGATTCTGGCATTTAAGAAATGTGCAGCAATATTATACGATTTTATTTTATCTTTATAATATTTAATATATTCACATATAAAATTTTATAATATCTTTCAAATTATGTATATATTTTCAAACATGCTAAAACATTAGAACATAAACATCTATTAAGATGTTGGAACTACTTAATAAATGGAAATATTAAGTGTTTTGGGGGTCTAGTGTACACAGTGAAAAACTACTGGGACACTAAGGTACCACATAACCTTACTAAAGTTTGAGGACCTCTGGTTTAAGTCATGAATTTGTGGAAATAAATTATGAACCCAAGTCTACATGACTCTACATGCTGTGTATGTTGAATGATGCTTCTTAGAGCATAATCTCATCAAGGAATTCCAGAGTACAGATGTGTGTGGGGACAGGTTTGGGTGTGAAATGTTTTTCAGGACTGCATCATTAACATAGGAGTTCATTATTCTCATTCCTCTGAAATGGTCAGCTTGAACTGATTATTAAGTAACCTGGATTCTAGCCCTGACTTTGCCCACTAGCTGTGTGGCTTGGGCTACGTTATTTCTTTGTGTTTTAGGGTTTTAGCTGGACTTAGCTACCCAACAACAGAGATAATGAAGAGGGTAGTTATAAATATCTATACAGTCTTTAGCTGCCAGGCACTATGCTAAGTGTTTTGTGTCCTTATTTTTATTCTCAAATTATCCTTGAGTTAGGTTCTTTTATTATTTCTATTTAATAAGTGAGCAAACTGAGAAATGAAGAGGTGAAGCTCTCTACCAGCCAACTAACAGCTAACACGGGTTATCGACCACAGGAAATTATGCTCTTAATCACTGACTACAAAAGTTATAAATACATTTATTTATTTAAGTTCCTTTACAGTCTTCAAAATATCTACAATTTAGGTAACAGAGTGAGACCTTATCTCAAAAAAAAGAAAAATACGACGAAATCTAGTGTCTCCTTCATATTTAGATCTCAGGAGACTGATTTATACGGAGTCTAATAAAATGTTCACCTTCACAGTCTACATTCTAGAAGAGATCACCATTTTGGAGCAGACCAACTGTTAACCTCTGGAGACACCCTACTTCTTGCCAAATCCCCACAGATCAGTCATCAAGGCAGGAGGTCACAATGAATTGGAATGAAAGTGAGCAACCAGGGCCAGATCTGATCCCTATCTCATCCAGGCAGAGAGCCCTAGAAAAAGAAATCAGAATCAAAGACCAATGAGTGACTGCTGTGTATTTCTTATCTGCCTGTAGCTCTCATCCCTGAAACCCTTCCTTCCATACCAGAATGCAATTTCCAAAGAAAACCAATGAATATAGAAATAGAGCTACTCTTTTACACATGAAAATCCTCTGACTCAAGGAAAATAGAAAAGGGGATTAACAGCATTCAGGGTGTAAGAAGTCAGGGGAAAACGTGAGAAATCAGCAATCCATTGATATGAACAGTAGAGTGACATTTAAGCTGGCCAAGGAGACCCAGGAGATCATGTTCAAGCATTTCTTTAAGGCAGAGAGATATCATCTCATTCAAGCCTTTGCTCTTGCCTGGAAAACACTCTCACAGCTAGAAATAAAAAAAATTTAAAGAAAAAAAGAAAAAGAAGGCCTTTGCAAAAAGCGTTGTGTTTACAACCTATAATGTTGGAATTTGTTTTTTAAACAAAGGTTTTGGAAAACCAGAAGTATCCCATTGAGAATTTCTACCATATTTTTTGAGATAGGGATAGGAAAGACTGGATCAAGAGATATACTGAGGATACTTGGTAATGAGATGCACATTCTCTTCTTTAGGGATAAAGATAGAAAAGATTGGCCGGCGAGAGAAACTTGTTAACTTACATGCCTGGTTCTACAAGCTAACTAACAGTCTGCTTAGAATTTTTCCAGGAGGAATGGCTGGCTGCTTGACAGCTTTTCTTTTTACACAGTTTCCTTGGGACCTCACTAGCTGCATGTGGATCAGATTTGTCCAATTGAGAAGCCAAAATATTTAGAAGTATAGAGGGATAGGCAGCCTACTTGGATGGAATTAAATTGTGTATGTGTGTTTGTTGTTGTTTTTGTTTGTTTTTAAAACAGGGTTTTACTTTGTTATCCTGGCTGGAGTGCAGTGGCCTGATCACGGCTCACTGCAGCCTCAACCTCCTAAGCTCAGGTGATCCTTCCACCTCAGCCCCTCCCAAGTAGTGGGGACTATCAGTGTGCACCACCACGCCCAGCTAATTTTTGTATCTTTGTAGAGATGGGGTTTCACCATATTGCCCAGGCTGGTCTTGAACTACTAGGCTCAAGCAATTTGCTCATTTCAGCCTCTCAAAGTGCTGGGATTACAGTCAAGTCTTGTTTAATATTCAGCAGCAGATGATGTTTATCTGGCATTTTCCTTCTCCGGGCCACAAAATCTTGACCACCATAGTCATAAAAGTCTCTACTAGCTCAAACATTTTGAAGCAACAATATTTAGGAGTGTTCTTTAACTCATGGTCTTTATGGTGACAACAGAAGCATTGATGGAGAATGATTGCTAACATTTTTGAGGCTCTATCATCTGACAACTGCTGTACACAGAACTTGCTATAGGTTAACTCCTTTAAGTGCCAAAGCAGACTTCAGAAACTTCAAGCCACAAAGTAATTTACACAAGTTTAAATTTTCTGCCTTGAGTTGTTCCATATTCGTCAATAATGAGATGTACCGGTACTTCCCAACTTCTTTTTCTGACACAAGACACAAGGAAAAAAAATGTGTTAGCATGCTGAGGTGTACTTTACAAGCAAATAGCAGAGCTAGAGTGCTGATAGAATCAGTATTATGACATGTAACCTAACTGACGGAACCGTCCAAGATCTTCAGATCTTTCTATGAGAGAACTGGTTCTATCCCTTACCTCAGAAGGGTCTTTGCACTGGTCCAGGCTGTTTTCTTCACTGTGATCCCATATGCAGGATCTTGCTCTTATCTTATGTCACCTCCGCTGTGATGTCCAGTTCTTGAATCATGGCCACTATTATACATCATTTTCCTCTGGAATGCTCTTACTGCTTATACTTTTGCAGAAAGTGTCATTTTTACTGTTGAGTCTCTAAATGATTTTGCTTCCCTTTAACATACTCTGCAAATACTAGTTGTCTGCTTTACCAGTTCACAGGGATGTCTTGAATGATGCTACAACACCTCGCTCCTCTCTCTTGCTGTCCTCTCCCTTGCTTTCTCATTATGGATCTACCAAGACTGAGTATTCTCCAGTTTTGTTTTTTTTTTTTTTTAGACGGAGTTTCGCTCTTGTTACCCAGGCTGGAGTGCAATGGCGCGATCTCGGCTCACCGCAACCTCTGCCTCCTGGGTTCAGGCAATTCTCCTGCCTCAGTCTCCTGAGTAGCTGGGATTACAGGCACGCGCCACCGTGCCCAGCTAATTTTTTGTATTTTTAGTAAAGACGGGGTTTCACTATGTTGACCAGGATGGTCTCGATCTCTTGACCTCGTGATCCACCCGCCTCGGCCTCCCAAAGTGCTGGGATTATAGGCATGAGCCACCGCACCCGGCAAGAGTTTTAAATTCTGTTCTTGTTTGTAGGAAACCTCACTTTCTTCTCATTTAAGCTGGAAATGGTTCCCCTGTAGTGCAGCACCATAACACTTTCTGTATAACATAGATAGCATTTATTTAGGAGAGGGCTTGGCAAACTTACTTTGTAATGTATCAGCCAGTACATATTTTAGGTTCCACAGGTCATATGGTTTCTGTTGCAACTGTGCTGCTCTGTCATTGCAACGTGGAAGCAGCCGCGGGCAGTATAAAAATGAATGACCATGGTTGTGTTCCAAAAGAACTTTATTTACAGTAACAGACACTGGACTGCATTTGGCCCATAGGGCCACTCTGATTCCAGCTCAGAAATCACTAGCTTTGCCATTACTTTGTTAAGGAATAGAGGCAAGATATTACTTTTTAATCACATCATATATTCTAGCAACAGTCAACCACGATATGTCTTTTGAGAGGGTACATTTTAGGGTCTTCATTTGTATTCTTCTCTGCAACTTGTTCATGATAATATCTCTGAGCCACTTTTCACCTATTGGGTCTTTTCTCCTATTGGATTCTTTCTCTCTCTCCATTTGATATTCCTAGCTGCAAGGGTTTCAGGTGGGGAAGAGTGTGGCATTATTGAAAGGCAACCCAAATCAGGAGACTTAGTGCTAGTCCTGATGCTGCCATTCACTAATTCCCTGGTGTTGATTCCTCAGAGCCTTTTCATATCTTATCTGTAAAGCAGAGAATCCTCACAGGGTTGTTGGAAAGGTAAAGGTACTACTAGCAGCAGCTTTTGACTTAAGCCCCTATCTCTTGCTAGCTGTGTCATCTAGAGCAAGTTACTTAACTGCTCTAAACCTCAGTGTCATTGCCTGTAAGATGAAATGAGACCTTATAAAAGTTAAATGACATACTGTATGTAAAGTGCTCACTGCAGAGCTTTGCACACAGTAAGTCTATACTAATGAGTATTTGTATTTTTATGTATGTTTATTCTTATTTATCATTATACTTATAGAATGCTTCTTAAATTTCAAGCCAGAGTACACATTCAGATACAATATCTAAATTAACCTTGTCTTCTACTGTCAGATATATTTGGCCACTCAAATAACAGAGCTTATTTCATCTTATTCATATGCTTCCTTGAACTCGAAATTTGGATGATAGAAAATCATTGCAAGCTCCTGAGCCCTATTTTCCTAATTTTATTTCTGTAGATATATTTGAGAGTTTAGAGGAGGGCACATTTAGGCTGCATGGGGAGAAATGCCAGATATGGGTGAAGGGGAGGAAGGCAGCAAATCACACTGCCATGTATGCACCTATGCAACAACCTTGCATGTTTTTCACATGTACCCCAAAACCTACCTAAAATGCAATTAAAAAAAAAAAAAAAAGATCCAACTCAGGCCTCCTGTTTCTCTCTGAGCTATTCATTAAATTTGACTCCTGAAATGCCAATAAATTGCAAAGGTCTTCCAACTTGCTACAGTTTTGTAATATTTCAATCCAAGCTTCTTTGTGATTCTTGTTTTCCCCTACTCTCCTCCACCCCAAGAACATCTGAAAGCAATTTTAAAAACTCAACATGCAATGTAAGAATGAATTACTGCAATCTCTCAACAGTCACAGAGATCACATTCCTTCATGAAAAGTAGCATGGTTGAAAAACTGCAGTAGGAAGATCAAAGATACATTTTAAAGAGGGGGTTGGGACAAAAGCAAAAGGAATGGCTTTTAGTAATTTTAAAACATGATTGATACAAGGTCTAGAAGCTTTTTCTTCTAAAACAAACTGGATTTCTTACGGCAAAACCTTATTACAAAGCTGATGCCAATCTGCCGCTTGTTTCTTTATAGGAGACTGAATTTCCTCTCCCCTACCCCGCCATCCCCGCTCTTTCTGGAAATTTGTCCTGAATCATTCCCTATGGATTCAGAAAATTCTGCTATTTTCTAGGTCATCATAAAATTTGAGATCAATTCTCCCACAGGTTCTGTTATCTTGACTGTATTTCTTCTTTCAGGTTCTTGGAGTTTTTGGCTTGGAGTATTTAAATCAGCATTTACCAACTTCAAATTCAAAGTCATATGTGCCTACTGTTTTCTTAGTTTTCACAAGCAAAATGCTTTCTAATTGCTAAAAATTTGGACCAGAAATCACAGCGCATAAGTGCCCATTTTTCTGGATGTGGTATTATCTTAGGAAAAGGTGTTACAAAAATAAAGATCCCTTAGAGACTACAACAAAGGCTATACCCGATAAAGTCCTGCCCACCCATATAGACAAGAGGAAGAGTTAGCAGATGTTTAGTTCTTCAGCATATGTGGTTTTTTTGGACATGAAATGTTTTTAAATTTTCAGCTGGCATTTTTAAATTTCATAGAAAAAAATGTCTATATAAGCAAGCAGCAAATTGTATCTGTAAAGAGCTAGATAGTAAATATTTTAGGCTTTGAGGGCTATGGGTCTCTATCACAAACACTTAACTCTGCCATTGTGGGGAGAGAGCAACCGCAAGCAATATGTAAATGAATGGGGTATAGCTGTGTTTCAATAAAACTTTATTGGCAAAAGCAGGTAGAGGATGGGGTTTGGCTATTAGGTCTTAGATTATGAACATCTGATCTAGATTATCACCTTCTCTTGTTGGGGTGAGGAAAGGAGCCCAGACGATCAGCATGTCTGGGTCCATATTCACCATAATAGCCTTGAGCCAATTAACACCTGCTCTTTTTTCACACACAAGAACTGTATGGTTTGCCACAGTCCCCACCACTCCTTATGAACTCCCAACCCAGTTTACTTGAGTCATTAGAAGTATTTATCTGGCCTCTGTACAATTTAGACTCTATAAATCTGATTTAAAGGTTGAAACTGAACCATGCCTATGTATAATTATTCGTATAAGTAGCAAATGTTATCTTAAAAACTCTGGTGGGCCAACGTGTGGATGGCAAGACTGTAGTAAGAAAGAAATTGATACGTACTCAGTACCTCAGTTGGCTTTGTTTGATGAAGCACTGCTTTAAGAAGCTGTGGATATAATCCCTGCTCTAGAAGACCTGAGAGTTTAATGTTCTGCACAAATTCAGAAAAACAAAATGTTGAGTATGTGTTAGACACAATGAGAGATAAATGCTGTTCTTATTTAATTACATTATGCCAGTATCTTACACAAGCTGTTCTTATTTAAATATCTTATACTAAATAAAAGAGCTTCTCAAAGGCTGGTCCTTGGACTATTTGCAGTAGAATGATGAGGGATGGCAGGGATACAAGCTTATGATTAGATTAGAACTACAGATACCCAGGCCCGCCACAGATTTCCTGAATTAGCCTTCTAGGATCTGCGTTTTTTAAAAGTCCCAAGGTAATTTCTTATACACTGTAAAATTGCAGAACTGCTTCTACAAAACAAGGACAGGTATTGTACTTTCTGTTTGTTTATCGAATGTAATTTAAATCCCTTTTTAACAGAAATGCAGCAGGATACATCTTCAGGACAGAGTCAATTACATGTGCGAACATTTATTCCAGACACAATGAAGCATTAATGAAGAGGTTGTTTATCTGTGTCAGAAAGAGTTCTGTGCTGGGTCTCGTAATAAGTAGTCAGGTGGCCTTGGACCAGGCACTTCACTGGTCTGGTCTCCATATTCTAATCTGAGGGCAGAAATGAGGGCATTGCTAAAAGACCAAGACTCTCATAGCTGGAAAACTGATTTTGAAATTCTATGAAAGAAATCCTATGTTGAAGCATATGGTTCTGTCATACTTCATTAGTGAGGTAGAAGGAAAGTATTGTCTCCTAACAGGTGGCTTACCTGTATTCCAATAGAGTGGGGCTTCCCACCTTTGGATGCTTATTGGCATCACACGGGGAGCTCTTTAAATTCCTGATGTCCAGACCATGGTCTAGATCAACTAAATCCAAATGTCTGGTGCTAGAACCCAGTATCATTAAAATTCTTCTGGCATTTTTAATGAGCTGCCCAGGTAAGAAAAGCATAACTAGAGCAATGGTAGCCAAAGTTACTTAATTAAAAGAGTAACCTGGGTTGCTTGTTAATAGTGCCAGGTCTCAGTCCCTGTCCTGAGCAATCCAATTCATTAAGCCTAGGATGGGTTCTGGAAATCTGTGTTTTTGATAAGCAACCAAGACAATTATTGGGATCAGATAAATTGGGGAAAAACACCACACCAGAGAATTTCTTAGTGTATTAAGCAGATTCAATGTAGTATAGGGGTTTTCTTCAACTCCCATAGGTTTGTAGTTAAAATGGACACCTGTTACAAAAGGCAGATTAACAAGAGAAAAATTAAAGTTTATTAACATGTATATTTCATATATACATGGGGGACACTCAGATGGAATAGTTTCATAAGAGTGTCTTTGAATCCCAGCTTATATAGCATCTTCAAAAAGAACAATACATTTTTAGAGGCGACAAGACAAAGGAAAAGAACTTTGAGTCTCTAGGGGTCGCAGTTTGAGGGGGAAGACAAACAACTGGAAGATAGAGGCTAGTTGTAATAGAAAATCTTGTTAACATGGATTCCTCTGTATCATCTCTAGGCTGATGAGGGTGTAAAGCTGTCTTCAGTGGTTAACCTTGTTCTCCTCAGTAGAGAGGGGGAAGTTTGCCTTTGTGTTTGCAAAGCTCTGCCTTGTTTTTAGGCATGTAGAGTGAGGTCACAGAGCTATCCTGCATCTGCTGCTTCTTAATGGTCTTCAGCTCAACAGTTATATTTGGGATTCCTATTTGAGGGCAGCATGTTCTGTTACTCCACACTGGAAAGCAGGACTGTGAAGAGCATTAAGGAATAGAAATGTATAATAGAAATAAGAATACACAATGGTAGGAGAAGTCGGGAAAGCAAGGGTCTGAAGGAGGTGGGAGATCTGAGAAAAGTCACTAACCACCCTCATGAGCACTTGTAGGTAAACAAGTAGGAGCTTGCATAGGAATATCATCATCAGGGAGGAAATGGAGTTTCTCCTCAACTCATAAATTTGTAGGTGGGACAGATCACTGTAATAAAAGGCAGATTAACAAGAGAAAACAAGCAGGTTTATTAATGCGCACAGTACACATCATGCAGGGGAAACCTCACTGAAAGGTAATTGAAGGCAGTGGCTTAGAACTCTAGCTCCTATAGCATCTTCAACAAAAAAATAAATAAATAAATTTCAGAGAAGAGACAAGGCAAAGAAAGTAGTTTTAGGCTTCCAGTGGGAAGGTAAATATATAGAAGTAAACTAATGGTGTAAGGTTTGTTTGTGGATTCCTCTGGTGCCATATCTGAGCTACTAAGAGTTGTCTCCAGTAAAGGAGAATTTATATTCCATCTGTATGTAGAAAAGAAGGGAGGACAGAAAGGATTCTTCCTTTGTGTGCTGTTGCCTAATTGTCTTTAGCTCAAAAATATTTATGTCAAAAAGAACTGTTTGTCAGTGACATATTCTGGTTTCTGTCAGTAGCAAGGCAGATGCCACTGCCACAGTGGGATGGCAGAAGAAAACTGACAGAATTGCATGGAAGGCTGTTGTCCCATTGTCAGTCACAGGCGTGGGGACACTGGTGATTACAGGGTCAGGAGTTGGGAAGAAGACCTGGAAGCAAAGCAAGGGAAGGTGAGGACAACCTGGAGCCCACGTCTGTCATTTACTTCCTCTACCTATGATGACCTTCACAGGGTACAGGGCTGACTTTGGAGACTTCTGTTCTGACTCAGTCTAAAACAGAATCAGAAATTGAAGAAGGCAAATTGACCCAGCATTAAACCACCATGCCTAGAAAATGGCTCTTTTGTTCCCCTAAAATTGTGCCTTTTAACAAATGAGATGACTCCCTTATCTGTCCTTATATTGTGCTTGCTGGAAAAAAAAGCACACTTCACAGATTTGTTGTTCTCCTCTGGGCTGGAATTAAGTAATTTTTTCTCCAGCCCTGATTTTTTATTCAGTTATCTCCCACCAGCTTTGTGCAACTCATCCAAGTACCAAGCACTAGTAGTCTTGGGTCCATCTTTGGACAAACAAGGAGTTTGTAGCTTTTCTTTCTCTGGCTGTCTCTGTTCCTAGGAGTCACATTGTGAAGACGGACTTGAGTGTGTCTTTATTTGTTAAGTAAAGCCTGATATAGCCTGTAAGCCATTTATAGGTGATTCTCACCTTATCGATTTGTGCTCGGCTGCACGAGGACATCATGTGACTATTGTGGTATGAGCACTCTAGTAAATAATTTTTATTTGGTGGTTTGAAAAGTTTTTGATGCTTTAAGGACCAGGTATTTCTGAACTAGGTTTGCAGATAAGTACATCGTTTTGTATTCATAGCCACTATGTGCTATATAATCTGGCTGTTCATGCAACAGTGGCTACAGGGAAGTAGGGAACAATAGAAGGAAACCTCTAAATATTCAGAAAAAGGAAGAAAAGAGGAAAATTGATCCTGAGGCAGATAACAGAGGAGGGAGGTTAGTAGAGGAGCGAAGTCAGTAGGGAAGGAAGAGGAAGCATTCTTGTCAAAGGTCGCAGAGCATTTCATGCTCCTAACATTTTAACACATGTGATGGACTCCCACAAGCAAAATCCACCAGGCTTGCTTTATTCCATGTATGGACTTAAAAAGAGTAAGCTCTATTATAATTCCAGAATTAATCAGCCCTGACCTGAGCAGTACAAAATGGAGTTTTTAGACAAAACTCTGCAACTAATTCATATGACTTTAAGCAAAGTGTTTTTGATCTCTGGGCCTCTGCTTTCTTACCATTAAATGTGGTGTTTGGATGGGTCAGAGATTACATATTAGCAGCCAGTGGGCTACATATATACTAACTGACCCTCAAGTTTTCACTATAGGGGTTTTTGATTGTTTTTTTAAAAAAAAAAAAAAAACAAAAAAAAACCAAAAACCTAGACTCCACATTTTATTTGAATTTCATTTATTTTTCTAATGTTATCTTCTATCCCAAGATTTAATCTAGGATACAAGAAAGCTTTTAGTACGGAGTGATTTTTTTAAATGGAATTGTCAATATTCAAAAAGTGAAATATTTCACAGAAAAGATGTGGATTTCATACTTTCTTGGAAAGCCTAGGTGATCTGATGAGGATTTCACATTTCCCTTGAAAGCTTAGAGAACAAAAGCTTTGTGTTTCCGTCTAACAGTGATAAGCTGGAGCTGAGATGCGACTGCTCTTTTAGACATGGCATGTGCCTACATTTTCCTCACTCTCCCCTACTCTCTATTGCCTCCCTGACAATGAGACTAAGTGACAGTGGCCATTTCCATCGCTTATTGACTCCTCTTGCTATACAGTGAAGAGAATATAAAACATTTATTGTACACATATCAAGTGAGCCTAAAAAGCATGTTTCCAGAAAAAAAAAATGAGCAAGAACAAATTTAAGGAAATAAAAATACACTTAAATAACTGCCTTATTTTATTCATTCTACTGTAGCAAAATACCTTAGACTAGGTAATTAATAAAAAACAGAAATTTATTTCTCATAGTACTGGAGGCTAGAAAGTCCAAGATCAAGGCACCAACAGATTTAGTCTCTGGTGAAAGCTGCTCTCTGCTTCTAAGATGGTGCCTTGTTGCTATGTCCTCCAGAAGGGATGAATGCTGTGTCTTCTCATGATGAGAGGGATGAAAGGGACAAACTTGTCCTTTCAAGCCCTTTTATAAGGCAGAAATCCATTCATGAGGGCAGAGCCTTTATGCCTAATTGTCTCCTAAAGGCCTCACCTCTCAATACTATTCTATCGGGAAATAAATTTCATCGTGAGCTTTAGAGGGGACACAAACATTCAAATCATTACAGGCAATCCACGTCACTCATTTATATGGTCGATCAGAACCCTGTAGAAATGTTGGTGTGAAATCCCTGGGCAAGAGCATCTTTTCCATTTTTCTTCAATGTGGGCACATGGGAAGTGGTGTTTGGTGGCCAGACCAGAGTTCTGCAAAAAACTATGAGAGTCTTGCAGATGGGGTCTATCATGCTCTCTTTTTCAACCCTTTCTTACTGAGGCTAGGGTTTCAAGCCCCAGACCCTCAGCCAACATAGTCCTACTTTCATGCTCTTTTAGTTGCTCTAACTCTGGGCTTGGGAAGCCAGGCTGCAGCATAATTTACAATATGGGCTTTGAATTCAAACTATCCCATTTCAAATGGTAGCTTCACCACTTCTGAGGCATATGACTTTTGTTCAGTCACTTAACCTCCCTTTGTCTCAGTTCCCTTTTCATAAAATTGGGCTAATAAATAGAATCAAGCCAGCAGGGTTGTTAAGATAGATAAATGCATGAATATATTTATATATAAAGGACATAGAAAAATACCTGGCATGCAGTGAGTGCTTAGTGCATAGTAGATTATTACTACCACCATTATATCGTCACCCCAGTGTTTTAAATCTCCATAGTAGCCTTATAAAAATCCCCCAATCCCAGACTGCTTCTTAATTGGAAACATG
This sequence comes from Aotus nancymaae, assembly GCF_030222135.1. Taxonomy (NCBI): domain Eukaryota; kingdom Metazoa; phylum Chordata; class Mammalia; order Primates; family Aotidae; genus Aotus; species Aotus nancymaae. Next base: position 2,429,421 of record NW_026988460.1, read on the forward strand.
GCAAAGAGCACTAGGGGATAGAATTTTGTGAAATTGATTGAGCAGCAAAGTCTCAGGATACAACATCAATGTGCAAAAATCACAAGCATTCCTATACACCAATAACAGACTTAAAGAGAGCCAAATCAAGAACGAACTGCCATTCACAATTGCTACAAAGAGAATAAAATACCTAGGAATACAACTAACAAGGAATGTAAAGGACCTCTTCAAGGAGAACTACAAACCACTGCTCAACGAAATAAGAGAGAACACAAACAGATGGAGAAACCTTCCATGTTCATGGTTAGGAAGAATCAATATTGTGAAAATGGCCATACTGCCCAAAGTAATTTACAGATTCAACACTATCCCCATCAAGCTACCAATGACCTTCTTCACAGAACTGGGAAAAAACACCTTAAACTTCATATGGAACCAAAAGAGAGCCCGCATAGCCAAGTCAATTCTAAGCAAAAAGAACAAAGCAGGAGGCATCACACTACTGGACATCAAACTATACTACAAGGCTACAGTAATCAAAACAGCATGGTACTGGTACCAAAACAGAGATATAGACCAATGGAACAGAACAGAGCCGTCGGAGGCAACACAACATATCTACAACCATCCGATCTTTGACAAACCTGATAAAAACAAGAATGGGGAAAGGATTCCCTGTTCAATAAGTGGTGTTGGGAAAAATGGCTAGCCATGTGCAGAAAGCAGAAACTCGACCCCTTCCTGACACCTTACACTAAAATTGACTCCAGATGGATTAAAGACTTAAACACAAGACCTAAAACCATAAAAACCCTAGAAGGAAACCTAGGCAAAACCATTCAGGACATAGGTGTAGGCAAGGACTTTATGACCAAAACACCAAAAGCATAGCATTGGCAACAAAAGCCAAAATAGACAAATGGGACCTAATCAAACTCCACAGCTTCTGCACGGCAAAAGCAACAGTCCAACAGAATGGGAAAAAATTTTTGCAGCCTACCCATCTGACAAAGGGCTGATATCCAGAATTTACAATGAACTAAAACAGATTTACAAGAAAAAAACAAACAAGCCCATTCAAAAATGGGCAAAGGATATGAACAGATACTTTACAAAAGAAGACATACATGAGGCCAACAAACATATGAATAAATGCTCATCATCACTGGTCATTAGAGAAATGCAAATCAAAACTACATTGAGATACCATCTCACGCCAGTTAGAATGGCGATCATTAAAAAATCTGGAGACAACAGATGCTGGAGAGGATGTGGAGAAATAGGAACACTCATACACTGTTGGTGGGAGTGTAAATTCGTTCAACCATTGTGGAAGACAGTGTGGCGATTCCTCAAGGACCTAGAAATAGAAATTCCATTTGACCCAGCAATCCCATTACTGGGTATATATCCAAAGGATTATAAATCGTTCTACTATAAGAACACATGCACACGAATGTTCATAGCAGCACAGTTTACAATAGCAAAGACCTGGAACCAACCCAAATGCCCATCGATGATAGACTGGACAGGAAAAATGTGGCACATATACACCATGGAATATTATGCAGCCATCAAAAACAATGAGTTCACGTCCTTTGTAGGGACATGGATGAACCTGGAAACCATCATTCTCAGCAAACTGACACAAGAACACAAAATCAAACATCGCATGTTCTCACTCACAGACGGGTATGGAACAATGGGAACACATGGACACAGGGAGGGGAGCACTATACACTGGGGTCTGTTGGTGGGGAGTAGGGGGGACAGTGTGGGGTGGGGAGTTGGGGGGAGATAGCATGGGGAGAAATGCCAGATATGAGTGAAGGGGAGGAAGGCAGCAAATCACACTGCCACGTGTGCACCTATGCAACAACCTTGCATGTTTTTCACATGTACCCCAAAACCTAAAATGCAATATAAAAAAAAGAAAGAAAGAAATTGATTGAGCATACTTTATGTAGCTCCAAGGAAAAATACAGACAGGCCAAGTAAGTAAAAGTTAGAGGGAACCAGATGTTAGTTCAACATCAAGAAGGCTTTTCTTATGTTCAAAGCTAGAAAGCAGTGAAGTGGACTGCTTGAAAGGTGATGAGCAACCTGTCACTCATGGTGTTCAAGCAAAGACTGAATGATTATAGCTAGGCAAGTTGTAGGTCAAATTGGTAGTCACAAGCTACATGTAACTATTTAAATTTGTTATTTAAAATTAAATAATTAGGTTCAAATACTAGCTAAAAGAAGTAAATATTTTAAAAATTAAAAATTGAGCCAGGCGCAGTGGCTCACGCCTGTAATCCCAGCACTTTGGGAGGCTGAGGCGGGTGGATCACGAGGTCAAGAGATCAAGATCATCCTGGTCAACATGGTGAAACCCCGTCTCTACTAAAAATACAAAAAATTAGCTGGGCATGGTGGCGCGTGCCTGTAATCCCAGCTACTCAGGAGGCTGAGGCAGGAGAATTGCCTGAACCCAGGAGGCGGAGGTTGCGGTGAGCCGAGATCGCGCCATTGCACTCCAGCCTGGGTAACAAGAGCGAAACTCCGTCTCAAAAAAATAATAATAATTAAAAATTAAAATGACATTAGAAATTCAGCTCCTCAATTGCAGTAGCTACATTTCAAGTGCTAATACCAATAGCCGCAAGTGGCAAGTGGCTCCGTTATTAGATAACACAAATATAGAACATTTCCATCATCATAGAAAGTTCTGTTGAACACCACCATTATAGAGGGATGTCTTGCACTAGATTTCTGCATCCAGTACTTGGGTTGGAATAAATAAGAAATTGAGAAACTGCGTGATACAGCGCTTACTTGCAGACTCCTTAATTTCAGACTTATGCATGGCCCCGGGTAAAGCATTGTTCTGAGCCTCAGTCTCCCCATGTGTAATATATAATTAAAGCTTGTCCCTAAGGCTGGTTGTGAGTACAAATGGATAAAATTCAAGCTCAGTTTGTAGCACAAGACAGTGGGCACAGATGCTTGGGCTCCTTCTTTCTGTGAAAGGAAAGGAAACACGTAGAGTCAACATTCTCGGGTACAGTAAAACAGCCATTGTGTGCAGCCTCCCAAAGAGCAAGATCTTTCTAAAATCAATAGCTATCATAACTCTCATCAGTGAGCACTTAATCATGTACTGGGCTCTAAGCTAAAATCCTTACATGCAGTATCTCATTTAATTCCTACCACCCCTGAAAGGTGGCTTCTCATACCAAGGATACTAAAGCTTAGAGAGAGTATATGATTTGCCAAGATTGTAAAGGGCTGTAAACAGAATTCAAATGCAACTTCTTTTGACTCACAATGATTGCTATTTATAAATGTTTATATGTATGGAATATTACATATATACACATACATACATACATATATTGTGCTAAACACATTAATGCATCATTTCATTTGATCCTTATAGCTACTATGTAAGAAATTTTGAAAATTTAAATGCCTTGCTTAATGATACCTACCCAGGAACTGGCACAGCTAGTATCTGGACCCAAGTCTCTCTAGCACCAGGTGTTTTACAACTGTGTTCCCAGGCTAGCATCCTTGTTTAGAAGACAGGTGAACAAAATCTTTAAGGGTTGCTGTCACTATGGCCTTTGTCATGCAGAGACAAAGATACCATGTATGTATTTCCTCTTGCCAATGTCAACTTTTGGAGACAAGAGTTGTATCTACAACATTTATTTCTTCTACGTCTCCCAGCACTGCACAGACTACATAGGATTCAGTAACTATTTGCCTAATTAGAATGGAAGTAAATCTTCTCAAAAAACATTGACAAGATATGTTTGTTATATAGCAACTTACTTGAGTGGCACCTTGTCCATCTTCATGAAGAAAAGTAACTGTCTATCATGTATATATTTGTTATCACTTTAATCATTGACAGATGCCTGCAGTTAAGGTGGAAGGGTCTGTTTGTTCTCAGAAAAATGACTAGGATTAATAGCAAGGCAAAAAGCACTTGATGTCAAATCTCTCAGAAAACCGAATAATTTTTTGGTTTAATTTGTTGGTTTTGGTTTTGGCTGCTGTTTGTTTAATTTCTTAAGAAGCTATGGTAACAGTTGTGTACTTTTAGGCCATTTCCACCCCTTCTATTGTGATGATGGAGCTCCCTATACTAGTCAGTGTAGTGGTTCTCTGCTAAGCCAACCAAGTAGAAAACTCCAATTAGCTGACAATTGGGTAAAGTGTTACCAAGACTAGACACAGCAGGAGAAAATGACTCTTGGCAACTGTATTCTTTCCAAGCATTCTGATTCTTGTATGTTGTACAAAATGCAGCCTGAGGGTGGACTGACTGGGCATTTTTATGTCCGTTTTAGACATGTAAGTGTTCTTGAGCTTGGAGATTCCCAATTATACCTGTTCAAGTTCCCAAGGAATTATGAGGAAGATGGTCTATTTTAGTTTAGATTCAGGATCTTGGAGCTTGGAGAGAGAATTTTTCTTTAAAAGGTGATAGAATAATATCAGATTACAGAAGGCTTCAAATGTTACACAAAATGCTTAAATACACTTTACATGTTGTTACATGTTGGTTCATGTGCCTTGTTGCTGTTCTTACAAAAGTATTACGTATTCGTTACATGGATTGTTTATCAGCAGATTGTTTTGCTAGTATTTTCAGGAAACCAACATTCAACAAGGCTGTTTATTCTTATTATAGTAATAGAGTTAAAAGGCAAATTCTGATCCCAGAATTACTGGTAACAACTAAGTGTGTGTATTTTCAGACTTCTTTCTATGTTTATATGAACTTTCTGTATATATAATTTTTAGTTGTTTTAATTTAAAACACTGAATCATTCTAATTCTGTTCATTTTTATTATTTTTATATCCTGGAGATCTTCCATGTCATCTTATTGAGCTAATAATAATATTTACAATTATAACATCCAAAACAGCCAGTAATTATCGACAGCATACCATATGTCAGACACTGTACTAAGATATTTACATCTCATTAACATTTCAACAAATCTGAGGCATTATCCTAGTTCTATCATTGTCTTCATCTAACAGGCAGGGAAACGGAAACTTGAGAGGTCAAGCAACTTGCCCAAGCTGGAAACCATCATTCTCAGCAAACTAACACAAGAGCAGAAAACCAAACACCACATGTTCTTACTCATAGGTGGGAGTTGAACAATGAGAACACATGGACACAGGGAGGGAAACATCACATACCGGGGCCTTTCGGGGGTGGGAGCCAGGGGGAGGGACAGCATTAGGAGAAATACCTAATGTAGATGACAGGTTGATGGGTGCAGCAAACCACCATGGCACATGTATACCTGTGTAACAAACCTGCATGTTTGGCACATGTATCCCAGAACTTAAAGTATGATACAAAAAAATTAAAGAAAAACTAGTAACAGGTGAACTCTCTCAGACACTGTATAATATGGCTTCCCTTTTTAAGTGGTTACATATTATTCCATGTTATGCATGTCTCATTATCCCCACCTCCAAGGTAGACTGATTGTCTTTCCCCCTATACCGCAAATCTGTAGTCTACTCTCCTTCCCCATCTCTGCAGCTGCTCACAGCCCTCAGATGGAGTTATTGCTGGTGAATAAATGTTGCCTTCCTTTAAAATGAAACTTATAAGCCTTCAGAATTGCAGAGCCTATAGCATGTATTGGTGATACCATGCTGGTTCTTAGGTAAAAATGTAGCACAATGGAGAAGATAATAATCCTTCTATGACCATTATTGTAAACTGTTGTCACCAATTGAGTGATCTGAATTGGTTTTCTGTTTCCAAATCTCAATCTACTTAAGAAGTTTAATCCCACCTAAAGCAGCAGTCATCTAACATGTAGAATTAATCATCTTCTTTCAAGGTTATGGCCAATCCACCACTTTTTTTACCTGGGTCTATAACAAAATGCTTTTTCTTTGCATGAATCTGTTTGATGTCATACCCAATGTGCTGTTGGCTACTCTTGGGCCAGATATCATATTATTTATGCGACCTTTCTCCATGGAGAAATTTCCTTTTTTATTGTTCACATATCATATTTCAAATATGTGAAATTATTCCCATATGCTCTACAGCAAAAGGTCAATATTCTTTAAATCATGTTAATTGAAAATTGCAGAACAAACTTCAGTGATACTTGGGTTGACCACTGTGATAGGCAGAATACTGGCCCCCCCAATGGTGCCCCCCCATCCCTAGAACCTATGAATACATTACCCTACAAGGCAAAGGGAGAATTAAGGTTGCAGATAAAATTAAGGCTGCTAATTAGTTGATTTTAAAATAGGGAGATTATCCTGAATTATCTGGCTTGCCCTAATACTAATACAAATACAAAGGGAGGCAGAAGAAAAGATTGCAGTGATATGATGTGAAAAGAACTCAATCTGTTGTTACTGGATTTGAAGATCAAGGAAGGGAGGCCATGTGCCATGGAATGTGGGCAGCCTCTAAAGGCCAGAAAACTCAAGGAAATGAATTCTCCACTAGAGCCTGCAGGAAGGACCACAGCCCTACTGGCATCTTGAGTTCAACCCAGTGAGACCCATGTCAACTTCTGAACTACAGAGCTGTAAGATAATAAATTTGTGTTTCAAGCCACCAAGTTTGTGGTAAGTTGTTACCACAGCAATAGGAAACTAAGCCACCAAATGCCCCTTCATGGAGCTAAAGCTTCTTTCAGTGTCAAAGCAGAGGGTTTTTTCCACCAAAGGAACCACTTTTCTAGTTTTACAAGGAGCCATTTTGGAGAATCTATTAGTGAGGACCTTGATATGAGACATATTGAATAAAACATGTATAAATTGAACACAAAAATACAAGTCTTCTCCCTTATAAGATCTCATATGAAGTGGCCTTGTGGGTTCACCATTCTGGTAGTGTATGTTTTTTAGACCCCCACTTCAGGATCAATCAATGCCATTCTATTATTTGCAATTATGATTGAAATATGGTACAGAATATCCCCCTGGAACAATAAGAGTACATAACCAACTTTGATGGCATTTCAATTCTATGCCTCCTCATGCTAAATGTCATGGTGATTTGGCAGAGAATGTTTACTCTGCAAATCCTCATAGAGGTGCCTGACATCTGGAGAATACTTTGACTGTACCACTATTAGCAGTCCTTTTGAGTGACCACTTGAACACATGCAAGACTTTTATGATTAACAATTTAATCTTTTAGTAGAATATAGGTACTCTAGCCATAATATGACATGTTATACAACATGGTATTCCAGTACATATGTTGGCATAACTAATTTTTTTCATCATAGAGCAGGATGCCAAGTTCACTTTTCACCCAATATTTACAGACAAAGAAATGATGAGTAGAAGGAAAAGGGCAAAACCTAGAGTAGCAGCTACTCGGTGGCTATGTCATTTAGTATGGTTGTGGGGTTTTCTTAAATCACAAATCTGCTCCCTCAGCAGACAAAATTTCAAGTTGGTACCATTAATATTTCCACAGTTAGTCATTTGAAATACTGTCTGTACATATAAGTATGACATATGCTTCTATTTAAACTCACAGCTTGGCCTCCTATGAAGATACAGCAATGCTAAAATCACTTTTTCATGTGGAAATGCTCACATTTTATGCAAAAACAAAATCACTGTACTATACATTAGCATTTTGACAACATAATGCAACCATGAAAAAAGTTTATGGTACGCTAATGAAAACTAGAAGTTATTAATATCAGTTATTATTCATTGAATATTAAAAAGCTGGTGAGAGGCTTTTAAATCACTAAGTTTAATGTTCATAAGAAATACATGTTATGATTTCAGTCTTCTGTTATGATGATGGATAAAAGCGTAGTATAGTTTTATGCTAAAGAAATAATAAGGCAAAATGCAATTTTGCTGAAAACTCTAATTAATTACTATCATCTAAAGGATGACCTCACAGTGGCCTTCAAGTATTTAAATAATTACTGTATAGGTGGGAAGTCAGCATCCATTGACTGCCTCACTAAGTGTTGAGCAAAAGAAGCATTATAAAAAAGAATGAAATTGTGTCATGCTGCAACGTGGATGGAACTGGAAGTTACCATGTCAAATGAAAATCCAGACACAGAAAGACAGATGCCATATGTTCTCACTCACAGGTAGGAGCTAAAAAAATTATCTCACAGAGATAGACAATAGAATGCAAGATACCAGATGTATGGGTGAGTGGGGGCACAGAAAAAGAGAGGATGGTTAGTGGGTACAAGCATACAGTTAGACAAAAAAGCCCCAATGTTTGGTAACAGAGTAGGGTGACTATAGCTAGCAGCAATGCATTGCAGATTTCAAAGTGGCTGGAAGAGAGGACTTGAAATGTTATGGGCACATACAGATGGCAAATACTCAAGGTGATGGATACCCCATATTCCTGACTTGATCATTACACATTGTAGGCGTGTAACAAATACATGTCCCTCCTAAGTGTGTAAAATATTTTGTATCAATAAAAAAATTAAAATGGAAAACAAACAAAAAATAAGGTTAAACTGGAACCCAACAGACCTGCATAAGACATGAGAAAGAAAGTGAAGGAGAGAATCAACATTTCATGAGCGTGTATTATTTGGAATCTTTTGTGTTAGGCGATTTTGCACATTGTGTTAATTTATTTGTGACACAAAATTTGGGAGATGTATCTTATTCCCATTTTACAGGTGGCACTGACTCTCTTGAGAGGATAATGAGTTTGCTTGAGTTCATAGAACTAGTGATTTGCAGAGTTGTGTAAATCCAAAATCAACAAACTTTTTACTAACATGGTGTCACTCATCTACTAACCATTCCAACCATCCCCCAACTTAGCACTAAGTGGTGTTGAAACCTAAAATAACTATCTAATACAGGGGAAAATGTCTTTTACTTCTTTCTTTCCATGGAGAATCAAGCTATAAGGTTGGGTTGCGTTTTGCTGGTATGGAGTTTATGAATTGAATTTAACACGTATATATTAGACACCTTCTTAATGTACAAACCGTGCTGTGCTGGTTTCTGAGAAGGATGGAACCATGTTTTGTGCGACAGGCTTAGAGGGACTGCAAGGGGCATTGGGCAGAAGCCATAATCAGAGTCTATACCAAATGCTGTGAGAGTTATAAGGAGATGCCTTTTTAACTCTGCTGCTAGAGACTTGCAAAGCGTTAACCAAAGAGGTGGCATTTTGGCTGGGCTTTGAATAGTAAGTGTTTTTACGGACTGAAGAGGGAGAAATGGTATCTTAGATTCAGGAAACAGAGTAAGCAAAAACCACAGAGAAACAACTATAATATTGGGTTTGATTTTATTGGTATGGGGTTTATGGACTTGATTTAACACATACGTATCAGATACCTTCACAATGTACAAGCTTCTTAGCTGGTTTGTGTTTGGTGTGTTTTACAAAAATAAATAAATAACAAGAGGTTAGGTTCTTACAGGAATGGAGTGAAAATACAGTTAGACCCTTCCTTGAGTGAATGTAAAGTCATAAGGAGCTTCTGAGAAGGGGCTACATAACAGCAAGCTGTCTGAGGGTTTTGAAAGGCAGAACCAAAAATTAGGGAGACAAGTGGTTGGTGGATGATGTCAGTTACCAGGAAAGAGGTGGTACAGTAGCGTCTACAAATGTGTGTAGTTCCAAACACATTTTACTCTGAAATCAGATATGGGGCATATCTTAGTAGATAATAAGTAGTAGAATGAGAACATAAACAGTTTTAAAACACCTTAATCCTAAATTAGTTTTCTTCTCCTTTTTAACAACGTAAGCCCTGTCTTGTGGGCTTTTTCTGATAATACAGTTTAACTGTTCTGACTTTAAAATTGGTTGAATCAAACTTTTCTCTATTATGGACTATATTGCCAATTATCTAATGGAGAATTCCTGATGTTACTCTTTTTACTAGTTTATGATTTCTACTCAATCCTTGGCTCATGTTATTACAGAGCCTGAGCACTGGTATTGAAGTGCATGCCTGGCACTGGTAGGTATTCAACACTTGTTAATTTGGGAAGAGTGAGAAGGAAAAAATAATTGAGCTGGGCTCAGTGGGTGAATGAGAGCTGCAAACATGAAGTTGAGAAGGAAGTGACTTCGAGGCAAAGAAAATAAACCACAATGGGTCCTGGTTTGCACCTTTCTGTGCTAAGACCTGTGCTGAATGGCTTACATAAATTGTTTTATTTAGTCTGGAGCAAATCTTATGAGGTATTGTTCCCACTTGATAGATGAAGAAACCAATGCTCAAAGAGGCTGAATGACTTTTCTAAGGCCTCCTAGCTAGTACTTGGAATATGGAAATTCAAAGTCCAAAAGACATACTTTTGATCTTTAAGGTATCTTACCCTACCCAGAGCAAATTCAGGACATCTTTAATTCTTCTAACCCTTTCCTGAGAAAATACAATTAGAAGGAAGCATAAATAAAACATTTGTGCAATTTTAAAAATGCATCCTTCTTGATTTTCTTTAGAAGACTCATCCTGGTTCTTTTTAAAGAAGTAAATCATTATGCACTGGCTCATTTTCTTGCCTTGAATAACCAATGAAATCTTCCAATATATCCACAAAGAAAGGCAAGTTATAGCTTTTTGCTTTATTAGCACCAAAACGAAATTCACAGGCAGCCTTGTGGGATTTCTCAAGGTTACAACATTGCCAACATAAGTTTTTACCAATTTCCCTACTCTGCAGTGTCTCAGGGGTCACATTGCCTCTGTCTTGTTCAACACGCCATGAAAAACTGTTTCTAGCTGATAGATTTGGGTGGCTTGAAAGCATGAGCTACTAGAGGTTAGGAATCTCAAAAATGAAGATTGCACAGTATGTTTGAGAGTAATTGCTCACAGGAAAAAGGCTGAGAAATGTTCTCTCTGGGGCTGGGAGGAGTGACAACAGAAAGTGAAATCAGAATTAAGTGTAACTGGAGGCCTTGTTGCTATCTCCCACCTCAGTTTAAGTCAGCACTTAGGACAGAAGGATCTAGCTCTAGGAATATCCTGTAGTATTTGTTTAAAATACTGATCCCTGGACTTCAATCCAGACTTGCTGAGTTAGGGCTTCCCGGGGAGAGACCAGATAACTGGGCTTAACAGGTACTCCTGGTGATTCCTAGCAGAAAAACTTTAGAAAGCTGTGATTCATGGCAATTATTATTTACACTCCATAGCTTGGATACTATGTTTGAGTCGGGAGGCACATCTCCAAAATTTCAAAAAAGAAGTTACAAAATGATAAGAAGAGAACCTTAAAGAGAGATTTTGTACAAAGACTTAATTAAAGAGGGTAAAGATAATAAAGAGAAGGATGCATTTCAAGGGAACCATTTCTAGAAAAACATATTTATCTTATAAACTTACGGGCATCTAAGTTTAAATTGTATAAACATAAAAGTTTCTAGGGAAACTTAGATATATATCTAAGAATAGCGTAGACTATATATTCTTCAATTCTGTTTCTTTCATTGTAAATTTGGGGTGAAGTTAACTGAAATAATTAACATAGCTAACATTAAAATACTACTTCATATGTGCCAGGCAGAATTTTAAGAACTTTCCATATGTTAACTCTTCTGTTAACTTCTGAATTTTTACAACAACTCTATGATGTGATTTTTTTTTTAATTGAGACAGAGTCTCGCTCAGCCACCTAGGCTGGAGTGCAATGGCTCATTCTTGGCTCACTGCACCCTCTGATTCTCAGGTTCAAGACATTCTTCAGCCTCAGTCTCCCAAGTAGCTGGGATTACAGATGATTATATGTGTGCCACCATGTCCAGCTCATTTTTTTTTTTGTATTTTTAGTAGAGACGAGGTTTCGCCATGTTGGCCAGGCTGGTCTCAAACTCCTGACCTTAGGTGATCTGCCCGCTTCAGCCTCCCAAAGTGCTAGGATTACAGGCATGAGCCACAGCACCTGGCCGTGAATATTATTTTTATCCTCATTTTAAAAATGAAGAAACTGAGGCACAGAGAAGTTAAGTAGCTTATCAAAGTTCACAACATTAGAAAGTGGCAAGACAGGGATTTTAACCTAAACATCTGTCTAAAGAATCTCCACTAAATCCTTTATTTAAGGTGATAATTGGCTTGTCTGTAAGGGACTTTATGCCTTTGACCTTGATCATGAAGCTGAAAGACTCCTTTATTGGAGGGATGGCACAGTTTTTTTATAATAATAGTAGTTGTGTTTATTATAGCAGCTCATACACACTAAGCAATCAATGTGCTTAGCACTTTGTATGCATTGTATAATGAATTACCCGAGGTCCATTTTGCAGATGGAAAAACTGAGATACTTATGATTCTAAATAATTTTTATAAAATAGAGAGATAGTAAATAATATATCTGAATCTTAAACATTGGCCTCTCTTACTGTAAAACTCATTTTCTGGCCACTCTACCTGCTGCTGTTTGTGAAATTAGAGACGTTGAAACCTGAAAGTTATATGTGACTTCTAATGCAAGGACCACAGCTAAAGATATTTATAGAACTTCCAAATTACAGATAAAGGCAAGAAAAATGGTTTGGATGTTCCAACAATAGAATGTATGAGATATTTTGACACTGAGAAGGATGAGGAGGTAAGGATGGAGAAGGGAGGTTGATCCAAAAAATCAAGGATATAAGTTACCATATAGGACATTTCAAATAAAGATGGGTGTATTAGTTCATTTTCATGCTGCTGATAAAGACATACCTGAGAATGGGTAATTTATAAAGAAAAAGAGGTTTAACAGAATCACAGTTCTATGTGGCTGGGGAAGCCTTACAATCATGGTAGAAGGCAAAAGGCACATCTTACATGGTGGCAAACAAGAGAGAAGGAGTGCAAAGTGAAAGAGGTTTCCTCTTAAAAAACCATCAGATCAGCTTGACGCAGTGGCTCACACCTGTAATCCCAGCATTTTGGGAGGCCAAGGTGTATGGATCATGAGGTCAGAATTTTGAGACCAACCTGGGCCAACATAGTGAAACCCCATCTCTACTCAAAATATAAAAATTAGCCAGGCATAGTGGCATGTGCTCATAGTCCCAGCTACTCTGGAGGCTGAGGCAGGAAAATCACTTGAACCCAGGAAGTAGAGGTTGCAGTAAGCCAAGATTACACCACTGCACTCCAGCCTGGGCAACAGAGCGAGATTAAAAAAAACTACTATCAGATCTCATGAGACTTATTTTCTACCATGAAATCCGTGTAAGGGAAACTGCCCCCATAATTCAGTTATCTCCCGTGGGGTCCCTCCCACAACACATGGGAATTATGGAAGCTACAATTCAAGATGAGATTTGGGTGGGGACACAGCCTAATCATATCAATGGGTGAGTGTCCTTTCCAGTTTCCCTCTTGTCGGTAGCTGAATCTAACAGAGAATTGTCACAGGATGAGTATGAAGGAAAACAGTTTGAAATATTGACTTTCAGAAAGAACAGAGGGCACAAGGATGCTTGTTTAAAGAAGCAATTCATAATCCTACTTTTACATCCTTATATCAAGTCCTTGTTTTCAAACCATTACACAATATGGTGTTGAGTCTTCTTAAGCATACATGTCTACAATGGAGAAAAGGACTTCGCTGGGTGGAAATGTAAAGAACCATGAAGTAGTGTAGTGTAGTGTAGTGGATACAAACATATATAATACCTTTCCTTACAGGCAGGCAATATGTGGCAGGACTTCAAAACAGAGATTTCAAGGCCAGACAGTTCAAATCCAGCTTTGGATTTGGGGCAGGTTATTTAAGTTTTCTAATCATAAATTTTCTCTTCTACACACCAAAAAGAATAATTTTACTCATCTTGGTTTTGTGTGTTTAAAATGAATTAAATGAAGTGTCCATTGAAGTGCCTGATTGAATAGTATGTGCTCAACAAACAGAACCCACATTTACTATTAGAAGCAAGATTTAGGATGAAAAACCAGAAATCATATCTGTCTATCTAGAGCCTGATCATGTTCAAATGTGTCTATATTCTGACCTGTCAATTCTGACACTCTGGATATTGACCTTGACTCAAAGTTTCCAGAACTCACTGTCCTTATCCCCAAAGTCTAAGTTAACCTTGGTTTTCTTATCTCTTAAACAGTAATAGTGATCTTATTGAAGATCATTGTAAGGTGCTACATTCCCTTATGGGATGGTTGTGAACATGCAGTAAATGACTTCACGCAAAGCACTTTAGATGGCGCCAGCACATAAGTGATGAGGTGGCCTATTTTTAAGACCCACCTGAAGCTTTAAGTGGGATGTTTCTGGCACAGAAATCTCTTAAAGAGTAATGTAACCTAGGTCCCTCATTGGAAATCAGAATTCTTGTAAATGACAGTGTCATTCTTCAGTAATCTCAACCTGTTTACCAGCTTCCTGCTTAACGTGGTAAATGTGCCTTATAAAATGTGCAAGACCTCTTTAGGCTTTAATAATCTTGGAGTGGTGAGATTTTAATGGGACAAAAGGAAACAAAGGTTAGGTCAAATGCACTTTCAACCCTCTGGTTTAATAACAACTTTCAATGTCCGTCAGTGGTCATATGCCATGGTTTTCCTCCACTGGGAGGCAGAGGTTAAACATGTCAAGAACCACACAAGTCACTTTGTGAGCAAAGAGACAGGGCTGGAAGAGCTGTGATCATCAAAGTGCTGTTCCTGATATCTGACAAAACTCACGTTGTGCTTCAGTGGTACACAACCTCAGACACATTAGAATCGCCTGAGAAGATTTTTAAAATCCAGTCCAACCATACCCAGACAAAATAAAAGGCTTTCTGTGGTAGGACCTATGCATCTGCTCACTTGCTTTGTCTGTTTGTTTCTTTTAAAGTTCCCTTGGTGATTCTGTTGTTAAACCAAGGTTGAGAAGTGGAATATAGAAGTTCTAATAAGGCAGGTTCTGGGAAGGAGACAAAAAAATAAAGGACAACTGCTTGGGTAAAAGGAATGGTTCCATTGTTTATAAAACTAATGTTCATCATTAATGGCTCACTTAGCTGCTGCCTGTATCTAGTGGTGAAACAAATTAACTCAAATGCAAACAGTTTATTTATATGTACACATCCCCATACATTTGTTTGAATCCCCAGTGATACTCTAAAAGCTAATTACAGTGAAAAATAAGCCATTCTACGTGTAAATATAAATGCAATTCTGCCGGTTGATTGCCTGGAATTTTCATTTTGTCCACATTCCCAAGTGAAAAACCTCAGGAATTTTTTGTCCTCAAGTCACAGACAGCTTGTGTAGTCTTTAAAAATGTGCTCTACCTCACCATTGTCTCTTATAATACCTTAATCAAATTAAATTTATGAGATGAAATGAATGCAATAAATTAATGTTAGATTAATACAGGTTTTCTCTGGTTACTCAAAGGAAACCATCTTAGAGTTTTTAAACAAGGGAGGTGCTGAGCAGAGTGGCGTTTGAGCCAATAAAGAGAATGGGCATTTCTTAGTCCCCGGTGGGAGGTCACCTTTGGGGCCAGAATTATAGTGACTTTATCGCTAGACCACAAATTCATTTCTGATGGGCCTTGAAGCACTTACATCTCTATGGCCCATAGAGATAGTCTATATAGCCTATAACATAGTCTAAAAGAAATCTCATTACACACAACATCATAAGGACAGCAGGGATGTCAGACTGTCCCCTAACCAGAGGCCATCTTGAGATTTTTTTTTTTACCTTTTTCTTTAATAGAAAAAGAAAACCATGATGATTCTCCTTATCTACCCTATTCCCACCTTCATTTTCTCAATATCATTTTGTATTTACTTATTTGCAAAGGTATACATGGGAAGGGGAACACAAAATAAAAATTCTTTCCATCTATGCCAACAAAATCTCCCCAACTTTCCCTATCTAAACCCAAGGGAAAGTGAGGGGCAACACATTTGTGGAGTAGTTACTATTTAGAAGCAAGGCAGCATCACACAAGAATGTATTCTGAATTCATTGCTTATACCAGTACTTCTCTCCTGCTGTTTTCTCTGTGGATTAACTTGACAGTAGATCCTGGACTAGTGGGTAGTGGGAGAATTGTGACATCATTTAAGAAAGCATCTGATGAACATACAATTTATTATGTAGAATATATCAAAAATATATGTAAATCACTGTTTATTGGTTGACATGACCTTACAATATTGTCAGAATAGAGAGCCTATGTTTTGCTATAGCAGACACTTCACTTCTTTAAAACAGGTTTTATAATACCAATCTGTCATGCCTAGTTAGAAGAGAGGTTTTCTGGAACATTTATCTAGCACACACTTACATTGGTGCAGGCACACAAACCCCCACCCAAAATAAATCTAATGTGTCTAGTATATAAATTGTTTTATAATGAAAGGCTAACAAAGGCCACCAACCATTGTAATAGTTGAGATGAGCTTTTGACAAATCCTTAGATCAGAATATCTTTGATAGCTGATATGAAGAAAAAGATGATGCATTGGCTGGCATTCTATATTAATGCATTATTGCTGAAGATTGAAAAATTTGCTAAAGTGAATTTTTTATTCTTTGCAAAGAAATGAGGCCTACAATAAGGATATATGTATTTAAACAAATGATTGAGGTTAGCAAAATATTTAGGAGGTCCACATCTTAAAATCGGTACTATCAACCCTGTCACCCCATTGCTTGTTAGCCAATAGTAGTCATAGTTCAAAGATGATACTGTCCTATATAGTTTCTTAATGATTGTTTTCCCTTAGCGAATTCTATTTTATAGTCCTTGTTTAATTAAATCCTCCATTTCTTAGGGATTTGCCATCACTCACTCCCACATTGTTTTCAATTTCAATATAAATTGATACTGCCTCTTGTGTTGTTTCTCCAAATACTCTTCTTGTTAAAAACAAAAGCTCCTTCTTTTAGAATGGTCTGCACATTTGTGCATTCTTATTAGGAATAAAACCAGGTTCCCTCCCAAAATATTTGCAAGTGCCACACCTTCAAAAGACAAGACAAATCCTCCTTTCAGACAAAAGAAAAGGAAATAAGACCACCCATGTTCTTTTAAGACAATCAGAAGCTGAATGCCAAATATATATTTGTTTTAAAATACAAATGATTGATAATTTTTAAGAAAATGTTTTGCAGCCTAAAGTTAACCAAAGTGAAATAGCTGAACTTTTACTGCAAAACTCAGAACGAATTGTTGACTACTTAAGAAAAGAAATGTTACAGGTAGGGTGGTGGAGTTCCTTTTTTAAGTGTGTGGGAAAAGAAAAATGATATTGAAAACCTTAAAGAATTAGAAGTTATCTTCATGAAACTGTATATAAGAGACACAAAAGTACTCCTAGACAGTTGGAGAATGTTTGTTCTCTTTGTTAAACCTCCTCTTGTGTTTTGTGTTTTGCTGTTGTTTTTTTTAAAATTGTCTGGATTCATAATCCCTGAATAAGCTGGGGAGTACCAGGGAATAATCTATAATCTTAATTAACTATGATCATGTGGTTGAATCAGTTTGACAAGATATTTGGGGTATAATCTTCTAGACGATTGTTTTGCCTTTTTTCACTTTTAACTGTTTTTGATTTGCTTTTAACTATAAAATTGAACTACTATAATAACGTAGAAATCAGTGAAGAAGAAAATGCACGACAGGCCAAGCAAGTCAGAAACACTTTATTTTTCTTATTGACTCTTCTGTTAAGAAAACATTGTAATTTTTTTTTCTTCTCCCCACTGATGCAATATAAATAAGCATGGGTCCACTCTTATTATAAAGAAAACTTCTCTGAGCCTCTATTTTTTCATTGGTAAACTGTAGAGAATTCTTATTTCTTTTTGTTTAACTTTTATTTTACTTTTTCAGTTCTGGGATACATTGACAGAATGTGCAGTTTTGTTACGTAGGTATACACGTGCCGTGGTGGTTTGCTGCACCCATCAACCTGTCATCTTGGTTTTAAGCCCTGTATGCATTAGGTATTTGTCCTAATGCTCTCCCTACCCTTGTTTCCAACCCCCTGACAGGCCCTGGTATGTGATGTTCCCCTTCCTGTGTCCATGTGTTCTCATCTTTCATCTCCCTCTTGCGAGCAAGAACATGCAGTGTTTAGTTTTCTGTTCCTATGTTAGTTTGCTGAAAATGATGATTTCCGGCTTCATCCATGTCCTTGCAAAGGACATGACTTCATTCTTTTTTATGGCTGCATAGTATTCCATGGTGTACAGGTGTCACATTTTCTTTATCCAGTCTATCATTGATGGACATTTGGATTGGTTCCAAGTCTTTGCTATCATAAATAGTGCTGCAATAAATGGGTTTTTGAGAAGCTAAAGTGCTTGAAATCACCTAAGCCAGATGTTACAACCTCAAATGCACATGGGATGCATAAAATTTAAACATAAATGTGGCTAAATTGGAGACAGAGAAGAGTGTTAGAGAATGTGGAGAACTAGTGAGCACACACTGTTTTTAATTGGGAATGGTGTTTGTGGTCAGTGTCAGTACCAGCTAATTGTTCCCACGGGGGCATGGTGATCCAGTGTTGCCAAACCTGAATTTTTCAGAGGAATTAGAAATCTAGGTTCTTATGTGAAATTCTATTGAACTAATTTACACTTCTGAAAATCTTGATGTGGGCTAATATCTAATGGGCCAATACTTTGAAGGCAGTTTGCGATCTGCAGTCTAACACATAGAAAATATCTGATAAAAGTAAGTCCTTATTTCTCTCACTTTTATCCAAATTTTTGCATAAATATTTAAGTTATTTAAGATATCCCACAGGCTGAAAGTAAGTGAACAGAGAATCATAGTCATCGGTAGTCATTTGTTGGTTTTTGTAGTACCATAAGGACAGTGATTGCTATCTTGTGGTCTGGCCAATCCCCTCAGGAATCTCTGAAGAACATAACGTTGCATTGTTTGGACTTCTCTGGTCCCTCATGGCAGTATGATGGTTTAGTGACAGCTGAAAATGTACATGCAAGTAAAGCCAAGACTGTTGTGGATGTGGATCCAGAATTTAATGGAGAATAATCAGTCCTAGAAACTGACAGCATAGAAGCCCAATCTCTGAGTTAATGAGCACTTTGATGAAGAGAGCCAGGTGGGTTTGAAGATGGACTACCAATCTTTGGTGTCCCTCTAGGCAGGTGGTCAAAATGCCATTTTTACTAATTGCTAATCACATGACAAATAGCCTAGTATGGAACCAGCAGGTGATATGAAATGGCAGGTGAAGAAATTTCAGAGCATAATGCAGTATAGCTTTGTTTTCAGAAAGAGGCCAATGAAAACTGAGCTGAGAAAACAATTTGGGGAACAAACTGCAAAGATCCACATGCAAGAAAGGTTGAATTAATAAAATGAAATAGCAGAATCAATCAGATGGAAAACAATAAATTCACCACTAAAAAAAAAAAAAAAAAATCAGCCATTAGGAATAAAAAGTGAAAGCCGCTAAGGAATAGCCCCAATAAGAAGCTAAGCCAAAAAATTTGCTGGAAAATACAAAACATATTTGAAGAACTGTCGAGGTTTATAAAGGAAACCAGTGTACAGGGTCCCCAATCTGTCCTCGGGCAAACTTTCTACTGGAGATGGAAATGGATTCATTTGGCCTCAGTCTCAGTGGAGAAAAAATTGTTCCCACAGTATGTAAAGTTCACTTTTAAATTGCAAGTTTTTACTGCCATTTATTGAGTATCAGGATGTTGCCTACAACAAACATTCACATCATAGCCTTGCAAATTGTGGCCAGCAGGCAATTACCCACCCGCTTAAATCCTCATACAGGTTGTAGAAGCACGAGCATGAGGAAGTATAGGTGTTTACAAACACTGCATTTAAACTGATAGTAAACATGATGGCCACTGCCTACTCAGA
Organism: Aotus nancymaae; assembly: GCF_030222135.1. NCBI lineage: Eukaryota > Metazoa > Chordata > Mammalia > Primates > Aotidae > Aotus > Aotus nancymaae. The sequence continues at coordinate 2,449,246 of NW_026988460.1, forward strand.
CAGGAACTTGTAGAGTGCCTCTACCTTGATGAGGTCTCCAAAGACCAAGAAATTTGATTTTCCATTACATTTCCTCTAATGTTCACTGAACTGTAAGCATCATGAAGACATAGAAATCACTTTTTTTCCACTGGTGCGATTCCAGCCCCTAACACAGTGCCTGGCACATAGCAGACGCAGAGAAAATATTTGTGGCAGGAATGAGTACATAAATAAATTAATAAGGGAACTGAATCTAACAACTTGATTTGGCCTAATAGTGGTAAGTACTATGTAATGAACACCTGGTAAGTGCTCAGCTTTTATGTTATTTCTTATTCTTTAATTCTATAAGGGAAGAAGAACATTTATTTTACAGAGGGAAAAAACTGAGGTTCAGAAAGCATGAGTAACTAAATTAAAGTCACATGACTAGTAAGTGGCAAAAGTGAGATTTTAATATGTGTTAGCTAACCCTAAAACCATACTCTTTCATTATGCCATTCTGTTTAGCTTCATCCATATTAAGTCAGGGAGAGGGATTCAAGCTGTTCAAAGAAACATAAGATTAAAATCCAGGTTATCTGCTCTACCCACTTTGCCTTTTCTAAGGTACCCCAGGCCCTCTTTCTGCTTTGTTTTCCTCATCAAAGCCTTTGGCAAACAATACCTTTTGAGAATGTTTCACACAGCAGACACCAGCACGCTCTGTGTAATAAATGTTGATGTCAGAGCTACCATAAGAGACAGAAGTCATTTCATTTTACATTGAGATACGAGTCACCATCTGGAAGACCAGATACGCCAATCTTAATTTGAGACCAGATTTTCAAATCTAACTCCAATGTGAGGGAAATGCTTATCAGTATTCAAACTGAAGACTTGGGTCACTCTGCCTAGCAAACATTCATTTTGTTAGGACTCCCTTTCGTGAGTAAAAAAGTGAATGCATTCTGCAAACAGCTAGAGCTCATTTCTTTATTAGTTCAGACTCTTGTTTGACAGGAATAGAAACTCACTTGGGCAAGAATAAAACACAAGGAGGAAATTTATTATAAGGAAATACAATGTCTCCCGGAACCTGAGGGCAAGAATACATCTGAGACTCAGAAATAGACCAAAGATGGTGTCACTCTCCTCTTTGCATCTCTACCCTGCAAATTAGCTTTCTCTGCTTCTCATCCCACATGGTGAAACGTAGCCACCCACAACTCTGGTGATTAAATGCTGCTATTTAAGAGACCAGTCAGATGCATATGAGAATTCTAAATCCCCTTTGGTGCAGCTTAAGTCACTTTCCCAGTCCTGGCCAATCCACTGAGGTTTAGTAGGCAGGGGTCATATTTTATAAACATGATCATACTTTATATACATGGTAACCATATGGATGGAGCAGAGCTGTAAAGGGCTTGTCTCTGTAAGGAAGAAAGGAGTGAGGGGGAGTGAGTTCTGAGCAAGTTAACCACTCTCAGTTGCCTTCTGTACTGTTAGCTATATATACTGATACAAAGAAAAATAACCCTTCTGTGTACAATCAAATGCAAAGGTGGAATTTAAAGTGAGAGTTCACTGATTATAAAGATTTTAACAGATTAATATTTATGACAATAAATTGGCTGTTTGAGTACTGTACAATTCAATATGCATTGATGCACAAAATGAATTTAAAAACTCCCATAACCATTCCATCATCTATAACCCCACCCCATGTATTTCTAAAAACCACGATGCTATGCCAGTATCATGTTAAGCATTCATCTTATGATTTGGTATTGATGAAAGTCACTTACTTCCAAGTCTCCTTGTTGTTAAGTTACTTATTATGCTTTCTAGTGAGATAAATGTCCCCATCCCTGCTAAGAACTCTAGCTCAGCCTTTTCTTATTATCTCAATGATCTTAGACACTCTGTCTCTATACATTCTTTATGGATCACATTACTTTCAACACCTCTTCTCTCTCTCCCTGCAAAATCATCCTCCAGTGCAAAAGCAAAAGAAGAGCATTATCTCCAACCACCTTTCTCTCTTGGCGATGGCTTCATCAACTCTCCATAGGCTAGTCACATTTCAGAATTATTGTATTTGAGGATGAATTTATCTGGTACTGATCTTATCAAAACCAAATCTTTGTATAAGAAGATTCCTTTTTGGCATGATTCTACCAGAGTTTTTGGTGTGTTCCCACCTGAACTCTAATTCTCCAAACATAAATAGCCTTCTAGCCTTATTTTTCACTCTGCTTTTGGATCACGGCTTGTCATCAAAGGCAAGAGCTTGCTTTTGTTAGGAGCAGGACTGTTTCTATTGTGTATCCCACTCCAGACAGTGGTGTTATTATTTTACAATATCTCTCAGGACTTTCTATTACCATGCAACTAAGTTTTAAACCTATTTTAATTCAAACATAGTTGATTAAAATCATTAAGTGCTGTCTTATCCAAATAAAGCATATTTAGAGTCATCAGAAAGTTCATTTTGGCATACTTACTCTACACAAGTCACTGGGCAAAAAAGAATGGAGATGAATCAGATGTTGTCCCTGACCTTAAGGAAGTCGTGATCTATACATCATGTGTATAAATAAGCCCAAATCAACTTTCATGCCTGGGAAAAGTCAATATCAGATTAACTTATAGATGATTTCCAAGGACCACTATGAATCATTCTTCTTTGTTCAATTCAATTCATTAAAACAGGTATGAAGTCTGCTTTTTCATTCTTAATTAACAGTAATAACTAATACTTTTTGAATGATCTCGGTGTATCAGGCTCAGTGCTAAGCAGTTTACATACACAAGTGATTCACATATGCAGCTGAGTTTGAGACTACTGCTATAACCCATTTTTTATATATGTATACATAAATATCCCACAGAGGCTTCTAATTTATGATGGAGGGGAAAGAAAACCTCTGATTTAGCTCTATCCCAGTCAGAAGATAAAGAATCTCTAAAGAAGCAGCCAAGGTATTTATGTATTTTTAAAGTCTTCCAAAGGCACTGCCAGGGAGTTTTTGAGAACCACTACCTTAATTAAATAATGTTTCTCATTGGCCCTCCACTCTGTTTTAAACTTTGTCTTTTGTTTGTCTTTGCACTAGTATTTGTTATATCAGCTCATTTCCAAGGGTCTGCAAAACTGATCAGGATATAGGCTTTTTGAGCCACAGGTCCTTAATCTGAATCAATTATATGACATTCCTGAGCTGAAAAAAGGACATTTCAGTGCAGCATTTAAGTGCTTCAATTTTTAACCTTGGAATAGAGTAACTTGGGATTCTATCCTGGTTCTTTTTTTTTAACTTTTAAGTTCAGGGGTACATGTGTACATTTGTTGTATAGGTACATTTGTGTCACGGAGCTTTTTTATACAGATTATTACATCATCCAGGTAGTGAGCCTAGTACTCATTAGTCAGTTTTCCTGATCCTTACCTTACTCCCACCCTCTACCTTCAAGTAGGCCCCAGTGTGTGGTTCCCCTCTACACGTCCATGTGTTCTCATCATTTAGCTTCCACATGTAAATGAGAACATTCAGTATTTGGTTTTCTGTTCTTGCATTAGTTTGCTATGAATAATAGCCTCCAACTCCATCCATGTTGCTACAAAGGACAGGATCTCATCCTTTTTTATAGCTACATAGTATTCCATGGGGTATGTATATCACATTTTCTTTATCCAGTCTACCATCGAAGGACATTTAGGTTGATTTCCTGTCTACTGTTGGGAATAGTGCTGCAATGAATGTATTTGTGCGTGTGTCTTTATGAAAGAATGGTTTGTATTTCTTTGGGCATGTGATATGGTTTGGTTCTGTGTCATCACCCAAATCTCATAGTTAATTGTAATTCCCACATATTGAGGGAGGAAGGTGACTGGACCATGGGGGAGGTTTTCCCCCATGCTGTTCTCATGATAGTGAGTGAGTTCTCAGGAGAGCTGATGGTTTTATAAGTGTTTGACAGTTCCTCCTTCACATGTTTCACAGTTCCTCCTTCACATGTTTCTCTCTTTCCTGCCACCTTGTGAAAAACTGTGAGTCAATGAAACCTCTTTCCTTGCTAAATTACCCAGTCTTGGGTATTTCTTTATAGCAGTGTGAAAACAGACTAATACAGTAAATTTGTACCACAGAGAGTTGAGTACTGCTATGAAGATACTTGAAAATATGGAAGAGACTTTTGAACTGGGTAGTGGGCAAATGTTGGAACAGTTTAGAGGGCTCAGAAAAAGACAGGAAGATATAAGAAGTTTGGGACTTCCTAGAGACTGGTGGAATGGTTTTAACCAAAATGCTAATAGTGATATGGACAATGAAGTCCAGGCTGAGATGGTCTCAGATGGAGATGAGGAACTTATTGGGAACTAGAGCAAAGAGCACTCTCACTATGCTTTAGCAAAAAGACTGGCAACATTCTATCCTGCCCTAGAGATATGTGAAACTTTTAACTTGAGAGAGATGATCTGAAATTGGAACTTATGTTTAAAAGGGAAGAAAAGCCTAGAAGTTTGGAAAATTTGCAGCCTGATGATGCAGTAGAAAAGAAAACCCCCTTTTCTTGGTAGAAATTTAAGCTGCCTGAAGAAATTCACACAAGTAACGAGAATTCAATTGTTAATCACCAACACAATGGAGAAAATGTCTCCAGAGCATGTCAGAGATCTTGGCAGCATCCCCTTCCATCACAGGCCTGGGAGCCTAAAAGTAACAAGTGACCTGGAGGCCTAGGAGAAAAAACTGGTTTCATGGACTGGGTCCAGAGTCCCGTTTCTGTGTGTAGCCTCAGGATTTAGTGCCTTGTGTCCCAGCTGCTCCAGCTCCAGCCATGGCTAAAGGGAGACAAGGTACAGCTCAGCCTGTTGCTTCACAGGATGCGAGTCCCAAGCTTTGGCAGCCTCCATGTGGTGTTGGGCCTGTGGGCACACAGAATAAATGAGGTTTGGGATCCTCTGCCTAAATTTCAGAGGATGTATGGAAACACCTGGATGTCCAGGCAGAAGTTAGCTTCATGGGCAGAGCCCTCATGGAGAAACTCTGCTAGGGGCAGTGTGGAAGGGAAATGTGGGTTGTGAGCTCCAACACAAAGTCCCCACTGGGACACTGCCTAGGGGAGCTGTGAGAAGAGGGGCACCTTTCTGTAGACCCCAGAACTGTAGATTTACCAACAGCTTGCACAATGTGCCTGAAAAAGCTACACACACTCAATGCCAGCCCATGAAAGAGCTGCCCAAGGCTGTGTGAGCTCACACCTTGCATCAGCATGCCAAGAGCATGAAACATGGAGTCAAAGGAGATGATTTTGGAACTTTAAGATTTAATAACTGCCCTGCTGGATTTCAGACTTGTGTAGGGCCTGTAACCCCTTTCTTTTGGCCAATTTCTCCCACTGGGAACAGAAGCATTTACCCAATGCCTATAGCCAGATTGTATCTAGGAAGTAACTAACTTGCTTTTGATTTTACAGGCTTATAAAATCAAAAAAGGCAGAAAGGACTTGCCTTCTTTTGGATGAAACTTTGGACTGTGGATCTGTGAGTTAACACAGAAATGAGTTAAGACTTTGGGGACTGTTGGGAAGGCATGATTGGTTTTGAAATGTGAAAAGACATGAGATTTTGGAGGGGCTAATGGCAGAATGGTATGGTTCAGCCCTGTGTCCCCACCCCAATCTCATCTCAAATTGTAATCCCCTCATATTGAACGAGGGAGGTGATTAGATCATGGGAGAGGTTTTCCCCATGCTATTCTCATGATACTGAGTTCTCATGAGATCTGATGGTTTTGTGTTTGACAGTTCCTCCTTCACATACTCCTGTCTCTCCTGATACCATGTGAAGAAGGTCCTTGCTTCCCCTTTGCCTTCTGCTGTGTTTGTAAGTTTCCTAAGACCTCCAAAGCCATGTGGAACTCTTTCCTTTCTAAATTACCCTGTCTCGGGAATTTCTTTATAGCACTGTGAAAACGAACTAATACACCCAGTAAAGACATTGCTGGGTCAAATGGTATTTCTGTCTATAGATCTTTGAAGAATCACCACATTGTCTTCCACAATGGATGAACAAATTTACACTCCCATCAGCGGTGTATAAACATTTCTTTTTCTTCACAACCCTGCCAGCATCTGATATTTTTTATCTTTTTAATAATAGCTATTTTGACTGGTGTGAGATGGTATCTCATGATTTTGATTTGCTTGTCTCTAATGATCAGTGATGTTGAGCTTTTTTTCATATGGTTGTTGGCCAATGTATGTCTTCTTCTGAAAAATGTCTGTTAATGTCCTTTGCCCACTTTTTAATGGGGTTGTTTGTTTTATTCTTGTAAATTTGTTCCATACAGATACTGGATATTAGACCTCTGTCAGACGCATAGTTTGCAAATATTTTCTCCCATTCTGTAGGTTACCCGTTTATTCTGTTGATCGTATCTTTTGCTGTGCAAAAGCTCTTTAGTTTAATTAAATCTCATTTGTCAATTTTTGTTTTTGTTGCAGTTGTTTTTGGCATCTACATTATGAAATATTTGCCTGTTCCTATGTCAAGAACGGTATTGCCTAGGTTGTCTTCTAGAGTTTTTAGGGGTTTGGAATTTACATTTAAGTCTTTATTCTTAAATGTATGTTGTCTTCCAGGGTTTTTACTATTTGGGGTTTTACATTTAAGTCTTTAATCCATTTTGAGTTGATTTTTAAATATAATGTCAGGAACATGTCCAGTATCAAGCTTCTATATTTGGTTAGACAGTTATACCAGCACTATTTATTGAATAGGGGATCCTTTTCCTATTGCTTGTTTTTGTCAGCTTTGTCAAAGATCAGACTATCATAGTTATGTGGCCTTATTTCTGGGTTCTCTATTCTGTTCCATTGGTCTATGTGTCTGTTTTTGTAACAGTACCATGCTGCTTTGATTACAGTAGCCCTGTATTATAGTTTGAAGTCAGGTAGCATGATGCCTCCAGTTTTGTTCTTTTTGCCTAGGATTGCCTTGACTATTTGAGCTTTTTTACAGCTCCATATAAATTTTAAAATAGTTTTTCCTAGTCCTGTGAAGAATGTCATTGGTAGTTTAATAGAAATAGCATTGAACCTACAAATTGCTTTAGACAGTATGGCCATTTTAATGATATTGTGTCTCTCTATACAAGAGTATGGAATATTTTCCATTTGTTTGTGTCATCTCTGATCTCTTTGAGCAGTGTTTTGTAGCTATTTTTGTAAAGATCTGTCACCTCTGTTAGCTGTATTCCTTGTTATTTTATGTTGTGACAATTGTGAATGTGATTGTGTTCCTGATTTGGCTTTCTGCTTAACTGTTGTTGATGTGTAAGAGTGCTAGTTGTTTTTGTACATTGATTTTGTATCCTGAGACTTAGTTGAAGTTATTAGCTTAAATAACCTTTGGGCTGAAACTATAGGGTTTTCTAGATAAAGGATTATGTCATCTGCAAAGAGGGATAGTTTGACTTATTCTTTTTATTACTTTCTATTGCATGATTTTGTGAGCCAGGAATTCCAACACTATGTTACATAGGAGTGGTGAGAGAGGGTATCCTTGTCTTGTGCCTGTTCTTGAGGGGAATGCTTCCATCTTTTGCCCATTCAGTATGATGTTGGCTGTTGTTTCGTCAGAGATGGCTCTTATAATTTTGAGGTATGTTTCTTCGATACCTAGTTTATTGAGTTTTTAACATGAAATGATCTTGAATTTTATCAAAAGCCCTTTTCCGCATGTATTGAAATAATCATGTGGTTTTTTTCTTTAGTTCTATTTATGTGATCAATCACATTTATTGTTTTGTGTCTGTTGAACAAAACTTGCCTTCCAGGGGTGAAGCCTATTTGGTTGTGGTGGAGAAGCTTTTACAATGTACTGCTGGATTTAGTTTGCCAGTATTTTGTTGAGGATTTTTGCATCACTGTTCATCAAGGATATTGGCCTGAAGTTTTTTTGTTGTTGTTGTATCTCTGCTGGGTTTTGGCATCAGAAAGATACTGACCCCATAGAATGAGGTGGGGAGAAGTCCTTCTTCAATTTTTGAAATAGTTTCATCGGGAATGGTATCATCTCTTCTTTGTATATCTGGTAGAATTCAGCTGTGAAACCATCTGGTCCTGGGCTTTTGTGGTTTGATAGGCCATTAATTACTGATTTAATTTCAGAGCTCATTATTCGTCTATTCAGGGATTTGACTTCTTCCTGGTTCAGTCTTAGGGGAGTGTATGTGTCCACAAATTTATCAATTTCTTCTAGATTTTCTAGCTTATGTGCATAGAGGTATTCATAATATTTTCTGATGGTTGTTTGTATTTCTCTGGGGTTAGCGGTAATATATTCCCTTTGTCATTTCTGATGTGTTTATTTGGATTCTCTCTCTTTTTTTATTAGTCTAGTAGTGGTGGAGCTATTTTATTAATTTTATCAAAAAAATGCCTCCTGTATTCATTGATATTTTAAATAGTTTTTTATGTGTCTATCTTCCTTAGTTCAGCTCTAATTTCAGTTACTTCTTGTCTTCTGCTAGCTTTGAGATTTGTTTGCTCTTGGTTTTCTACTTCTTTTTGTTCTAGAAGATATTAGGTTGTTAGCTGGAGATCTTTCTTTTTGATATGGACCTCAAGTGCTATAAATCCCTTTTAACACTGTTTTAACTGTGTCCCAGAGATTCTTGTATGTTGTATCTTTGTTCTTCTTGTTTTAAAGAACTTGGTTTCTGACTTAATTTTATTATTTAACCAAAAGTCTTTCAGGAGCAGGTAATTCAATTTAGATGTACTTGTGTGGTTTTGAGTGAATATCTTTGTCTTGATTTCTAATTTGATTTTTCTGTGGTCAGAAAGATTGTGTGTTATGGTTTCAGTTCTTTCACATTTGCTGAAAAGTGTTTTACTTATAATTATGTGATTGATTTTAGAGTAAGTACCATGTGACAATGCGAAGAATGTATATTCTGTTGTTTTGGGGTGGAAAATTCTGTAGATGTCTATCGGGTCCATTTGGTCCAGTGCTGAGTTCAAGTCCTGAATATCTTTTTGACTCTTCTGCCTCAATAATCTGTCAGGGGGTTGTTAAAATCTCTATTATTGTGTAGGAGTCTAAGTCTCTTCTAAGGTATTCAAGAACTTTCTTTATGAATCTGGTGTTTCTGTGTTGGGTGCATATATATTTAAGATACTTAGTTCTTGTTGAATTCAACCCATTATCATTGTGTCTTTTTCCTTCTTTGTCTTTTTGATATTTGTTGGTTTAAAGTCTGTTTTGTCTGAATCTAGGATTTCAAACATTGATTTTTTTGTTTATTTTTTATTGGCTTGGTAGATTATTCTGCATCCCTTTATTTTGAGCCATGTGTGTCCTGGTTCTATAGTAACTAACTATGGGACCTTGGGTAAAACAGTTGCCCTTTCTTAACCTCACATACCTCATTTGTTAAATGGAGGTAATAATAAAGCCTACCTCACTGGATTTTTCCCCCTAAGCATTAAATGAGATAATGTAGCATCTAGACTATTATGAGGAAAAGGGAAAGAACTGTTCTCATGTTGTTTCCCATAGGTGGAATAAACTTTATTTTGAAAAGTCTTCCAATGACTATATAAATACCATGATATTTACCCAGCATAAATCCTGGTCAAAGACTAAGGTACTTGTTAAACCAGGTTATTAGTAAGTAATAGTGTCAGAGTTAAGTGGCTAAGAAAAAAAGACTTCAAAACCTGAAGACCTAGATTTGAATCCTGACTTTTCGTCATATTAGTTGTGGGTTTTTGAGAGGGAACTTAAAAACTCTGGGCCTGTTTTATCTTTTTTAAATAGGAGATACTATTTATTTCTACCTTGAAAGTTGTTATAAAGACTGAATAAATTAATCCATATGAAGCACTTAGTGCAATATGTGGCATGCTGTAAGCAAATCAAGTATTTGATATGACTAGATTTATTATGTTATTGTTAAGCATGTCTGGAAACCACTACAAACTACAGCCTGTAGGCCAAACTCAATTTGTCTCCTTGTTTTGTAAGTTACAATCTATTGGAACATGGTTACACCTATTCATTGACAAATTATTTGTAGTTGTTTTTCAAATTTTTTTAGTGAAATACAATTGTACGTATTTATGGGGTACATAGAGATGTTTTGATACATATAGCATGCAGTGATCAGATCAGGGTAATTAGCATATCATCATCTTGAACGTTTATTGTTTCCTTGTATTGGGAACATTGAATATCCTTTTTGTAGTTATCTGAAACTGTATAATATATTAGTGTTAACTCTGGTCATCCTACTATGCTATAACATGGCTGCATTTGTGTTACAAGTAGCCACAGTGTTCACATGGCCCCCAGAGCCTAATGCTTTCACTATCTGGCCCTTCACAGAAAAACTTTGCTGACTTACTATAAACAAGGCAGTGTTCCAAATTTATTCTCCACACTACAAATATTTTTTCAGTAACACTAGATACTGTTGTTATCCTTATTTTTTATAGGGGGAAACAAAAACTCAGATTTACTACTTAAAATGTCCAAAGTCACACAACTAACAAGTGAAAAAGCTGGAATTTGAAACACTTGTATATGATCCTACAATACACAGTCCTAATCATATTTTTTAGATTTCGTTACGTTGTTTGTAGTGACTGATCATGTGTAGTGACTGAGGTGGTTATGAGTTATTTTTTTTCACTCTCTCTAGTATCCTATGTAGATGGTACAAAGAGCACATTTTTGAAAAGTCTACATTTGGGTCAATCAGTTCCATTTTACAAGTGTTGGGAACTCATTTAGGGTGCTGTGTCCATGATCTAGCCTGACAATCCTGGAGTAGACTAGCCTAGATTTAGTTAAGTTTTTCTACCACCATCTTTGTTGACAACTATCCTTCCCTTCCCTGGAGGGAACTGTTTGACTTCACCAACTGTGCTGGCTCCAGAAGGCCAGCTGCGTAGCTGATGAATTAATTTTGTAGACTACGGCTTTCTTTTCTGTTGGCCTCTTGGGTGTCTGCTCTGTAGCTAGTAGGTGTGAAGTTTATAGAAATGTGTGTAGCTACAGCTTTGCCTTTCAGAAGCTTATTTTGTTTGAGACTGTACCATTTTCCTTTGATTCATTTGTGAAATATATTATATGCATAAGAATCAGGTTCTAGGAACAATTTCCCATGAGATCAATTTGCAAAACCCTTTAGTTTAGAAAGAAAGATCATTCTCTTGCGTGTATTGGTTTGATATGGAAATACATATACTTGCCCTACATCTAGATTGCTAGTGTGCTCAGAATTTTCTTTGTAGAGTTCAATATTAAATCCATATACTCTTTGCCTAATTTTTTTTTTTCGGTGTCTGCATAGAGACATTTTCTTAAGGATGAAGCCCTTAAGCACAAGAAGAGTGTGATAGAATGAATCTCAAATCTACAGCTTCAGAAATCTATCTTTGTTGTTGGCTGAAAGCAGGACTAAAAATTCTGGTGACTATAAATCCAGACATTGTACTTTCAGTGATAATTAGGTTTCTCACAGATCTGACATTCTCTATGCTAGACTCAAAATGGGAGTCTATAATTCAGTTTGTAAAAGGGGACTATTTTAAGACACTAAGGAAGAGATTATTTGACTGTGGACTATTTGGAGTTCTCCAGTTACACAAAAGCCTCTCCTTAAGGTCACTGGTTAAATATAATGTTTGTGGAGCTTAGGGTATTTATTTATTTATTAAATAAATTTAGAGTACTTTTTATTTTTACATTAAATAGTGCCATTCAGGCAATTTTTACACATGGTATTCTGTGCCATGGAAATGTTTTACCTCAACAGACAATTGTGTTATGAGTTTATTCTGTGTTCAACCTTCAACAAGCATTTACTAATAAATAACTCTAAGCCAGGCATTATGATGGGTGCTCGGGAAATAAAAGCATGATGATGTATTAGGTTGATTTATTTTCCCAGATTTTCTATTCTCTTTAGTGAGTCTTTTTTGTGTTCTTACTCAGGACATAATCTGAAAGGGAGTTCTCTGCTGTAATCAAGGATTCTTCATATGAGGTCATCAGTAGTACATGTAGGTTCTAACAGGGAAACAAAAAACTTTTTTTCTTCCCTTCATGAAGGAGGAACTCATGGTTACTTTCTGAGACCACAGCCTTGGAAGGTTATTTATAATATGCACTTCATTCAGCTCTAGGTTTTCATGAAAAATAGTTATTGTTGTGTTTAACAAAAGTATCTAAACCATTTCTGACTATTTCATTAAAACTAATTCCTGAGATTCAAAGTGGAATTTCCCTATTCCACTAAAACAACTCATGTTACTTTATGAATGAATGTTAAGCCTTAATTCTGTAATAGGTTTATTCTATAGAGTTTGAAAAGGCTTATTCAATATTTCAACATGTCATTTTTAGAAACCACAGTAAAATTTCTCTTGTTTTAACTCACATTAGAAAAAGTTAGGGCCAGAGAAATCTTACCTGGTGGAGATATGTAGAAAAATAACAATTTTTACCAGAGGTTTTAGGGGACATGGCATTGATTGAACACATTAGAATCACTAGATATGAACTATATGTTAATAAAAAGGCAATATAGATTTAAAGGAAAAAAACATTGTGTTTATTAAATTTTGTTTGTTTTAGGTAACACTTTTATTAATAAAGCTCCAAAGCACATCAGCAAATTTAGTAACATATTACACAGAGGCTTCAATATGCATTCACTGTCAATTTAAGCCTTTCTATTTTTGTAAACATTGGTGCTCTAAGCCTCTTTTTCATCTATATTTATGCATTTTTTCTCTAATGTATCATATCTGACATTTGTCTCAGTAATTTTCCTTTTTTGCTGTATTCAGCTCATTTCGCCATCTATGAATTTTTTTATCTGACCACCAGCATCCTATTTATTTGCTTTTCCCAACACATTCCCACATCTACAGATACAGACAGCATGCTAACAGGATCTTTGTTCTGTCAGACCCTTTCAGCTATATTCCAAAACTCTGAAACTGAGAACTCTACTGAGACAAATCATTCTTAATAAAGATGCCCTTCTTTTTAAATAATTTATGGCCATTTACATTTCAATGTAAACTACAGGGGCAGAGAGGCCTTTCGAATGGTGTTTTTGAATCTTAATAGTTAGCCAACATTTCTATCATAATAGAATAGGAATCTCCATGTGATTAGCCATTAATACTTTAAGTTTACTTTGAAATCTGTTTCGTACAAGATTAGGTTGTAATTTTCACTTGACTTATACTTTTTGAGCAAACTTTCTTTTTATTTTACAATGAAAATAAGAAAAGTACCTCTGACCATGAGTTAAAGGTTAAACTACTTTTTAGTTAAAAATAAAGCTGTGGGTTTGCTAAGCAGCACGTTGCCTACATTTATAAGGATAGTTCTATATATTTTGAAGTTCATCCTTGTTGGTTGATATTTTAGGAAACATGCCTAGACAGTCTTTATCCTGCATCAGGGAGACTTTGTATCTGGTTGTAAGACCATGACATGCTTTGCCTTGATTTATAAGTGATTGCATGTCAACTTAACATAATATGTATTTGACAGGGCTTACTAGGCTCACAATTTTTTACCAGAGGAAACACTGGGCATACACAAAAAGCTTTCATCAACCTGGCCTGTTTGTGGCTAAAAATATTGTATTCGTTTCTTACATTATCTTTAATAACTGTCCCATTTTTTCTATTATGATTAAGGCATTTAATATCTTTGTACACATAGCTTTGTAAACTTCTGCAAGAATATCGGTAGAAGAGATTTTAAGAATTGATATTACTGAGTCAAAGGGTATATCCATTGAAATATTGGTAAATAATGCCAAATCATATTCTTTTAAAAAATATCTGTTAGCGGATTCCCAGGCAAGATGGCTGAGTAAGAATAGGTGTGGTCTATAGCTCCCAGCAAGACCAACACAGAAGGTGAATGATTTCTTCATCTCCAAGTGAGGTACCCAGTTCATCTCACTGGGACTCGTTATACAGTGGGTGCAGCCCACTGAGCGCAAGCAGAAGCAGGATGGGGCATCACCTCACCCAGGAAGTGCAAGGTTTCAAGAAACTCCTCCTAGCCAAGAGAAGCTGTGAGGGACTGTGCCATCCAGACCAGATGCTATTCTTTTCCCACAGTCTTCGCAACCCACAGACCAGGAGATTCCCTCAGGTGCCTATACCAGCAGAACCTGGGTTTCAAGCACAAAACTAGGCAGCCATTTGAGTAGACACCGAGCTAGCTACAGGAGTTTTATCTCGTATTTCAGTGGTGCCTCGAATGCCAGTGAGACAGAACCATTCACTTCCCTGGAAAGGGGGCTGAAGCAGGAAGCTGAGTGGTTTTGCTCAGCAGACCCCACCCCCATGGAGCCCAAAAAGCTAAGATCCAGTGGCTTGAAATTCTCACTGTCAGCACAGCAGTCTGAAGTCAATCTGGGACACTTGAGCTTGGTTGGGGGAAGGGTGTCCACCATTATTGAGCCTTGAGTAGGTGGTTTTCCCTTCACAGTGAAAATAAAGCCCGCTGGGAAGTTTGGACTGGGCTGAGCCCACCTGAGTGCCACAAAGCCACAGTAGCCAGACTGTCTCTCTAGATTCCTCCTCTCTGGGCAGGGTATCTCTGAAAGAAAGGCAGCAGCCCCAGTCAGGGGCTTACAGATAAAGCACCTGTCTCCCTGGGGCAGAGCACCTGGGGGAAGAGGTGGCTGTGTACACAGCTTCAGCAGACTTAAATGTTCCTGTCTGCCAGGTCTGAAAAAACCATTAGATCTCCCAGGACAGCGCTCAGGCTCTGCTAAGGGACAGACTGCCTCCTCAAGTGGGACCCTGACCCCTTTTCCTCCTGTTAGGGAGACACCTTCCAGCAGGGGTTGACAGACACCTCATACAGGAGAGCTCTGGCTGGTATCTGGTGGGTGCCCTTCTGGGACAAAGCTTCCAGAAGAAGGAGCAAACAGCAATCTTTGCTGTTCTGCAGCCTCCACTGGTGATACCTAGGCAAATAGGATCTGGAGTGAACCTCTAGCAAACTCCAGCAGACCTGCAGAAGAGTGGGCTGACTGTTAGAAGAAAAACTAACAAACAGAAAGCAATAGCATCAGCATCAACAAAAAGGACAACCATGCAAAAACCCCATCCGAAGGTCACCAACATCAAAGACCAAAGGTAGATAAATCCATGAAGATGAGGAAAAACCAACACAAAAGGTGGAAAATTCAAAAAACCAGTATGCCTCTTCTAAAAAAGGATCGCAACTTCTTGCTAGCAAGGGAACAAAACTGGATGGAGAATGAGTTTGACAGATTGACAGCAGTAGTCTTCAGAAAGTGGGTAACAACAAACTCCTGCGAGTCAAAGGAGCATGTTCTAACCCAATGCAAGGAAACTAAGAACTTTGATAAAGGGTTACAGAAACTGCTAACTAGAATAACCACTTTCGAGAACATAAATGACCTGATAGAGCTGAAAACAACAGTACGAGAACTTTGTTAAGCTTACAAGCATTAACTTACATAAATGTTTCTTCAGGTAACCCAAACTTCAGTAACCATATTCTGCTCTGCAGATTATCAGTGATAAAATGTTTGCTGGCAAATTAACATCTAATCAAAGAGGAATGGTTATTTCCTTGCACACTTCCCACTGCAGAGTCATTCTTTGTTTACAGTTTATCTAAAGGAGTAAGTTTAATATTCTAAAAATTGCATTTTTTAAGAAAAAGTAGAAAAATTTATCTGACATTTAGTCTAACCAGCTTAACATCCAAATTGCTCCATTTCCACACATTGCTTCTACATTGCAAAAATGACAGTTAATCAATATCTTTTGGCCATAAAAAATGTTGTTTTAATTTATATAACTTTAGAGTTGAACTAGGTTATTCATGACAGTCAATATAATTAAAACATCAAAAGTGATGATAACTACAAAGTTTTACAATCCAAGCCAGGCTATACTGAACAGTTCTTATTACTCCATTTATTCTTTACAATTATCTTATAAGAAGGTGTTCATTTTACAAAGCTCAGAGAGATTAAGAAATATATCCATTTTACATGGTTTATAAGCAGTAGGGTTGGGATTTGAACCCCTGTTTCACAGATTACTATGCCCAGGAGATTTCACTGTAGTATTAATATTTTGCCAATTATTTCATTTTCATTATTTGGGATTTCTTCACAACAATGGAGGCTCAATCATCCAGTTGACTAAGAATCAGTTCAATTGATTGTTTATCAATTGCTAGGAATCAATAATGGTGAGTTATTTGGACTTCACCTGTATTAGAAGTCTCAGAAAATCTGTATCTAATTGATTCTGTTTCCCAATTGCTCTCAGTAAATTTAAAGTATTTAATAATTATTGCAGGCCCATAATGCATTGTTGGCATAATAAAATTCTAATAATTTCATAATGGATATATAATATTAATAACAATCATAGTAACAAAAACGACTACCAGCTTGGAGTGGTTACTGTGTTCTAGGTACTGTGCTAAATGCTTTATGCACATCTTTCTTGTTCACTCCTCATAACTACTCAATGAGATATGTTGTTGGAACACTAAAACCTAATTCTAAATGAATCAGATAAAAGTAGGACCATCTATTGACATGCAGAAACAAAAATTACAGAGGTAGACACAGCTGCGTTGGATCAAGAGGCTGAAAGGTGTCACAAGGGCTGGGTTAATCTCTGTCACCTCTCTGTACTGGTATCTGTGTCAGTTCAATCTCAACTCACACAGGATCTCTCCAAAGGTCAGGTCAAATTTTCAGGTTCAACAGAAATAAAGTTGCTTTTTTACCCAATGTTTCTACACAGCCCAGGTCTCGTCTGACTTAGCCAACTTGGATGACAAGCCCATCCTTAAACCACTCACTGTGGCTGGTAAGAGACCATGCTGTTTGGCCAGGTCCCGGTCACAATTACACTCCTGGGGCCCTTGTTTGCTTGCACTGCCTTGACTGAAAATAGGGTAGGGGTGGTCACTCTGCAAAGGAAGCCAGGTGTGCTGTTACCAAAAGAGGGAATGATACATAGGCAAACAAGAACAGTGGATTTCAACTACATATAGTAATAGTCATCATTATTCCCATTACACAGACAGGTAAATTAAGGTTCAAGAAGTTTCACTTGTTGAGATTCATCAGTTATAAAATGTAATAATATTGCAGCCAAGGACCCTCAGTAATTACAAAACCATAGTGCATTCCTAGCAACTAAGTCTATACATGCAATGAAGATTCTCAAGAGAGCTTTATTGCTTATACTGCTTATTCCAGCCCTGATAAGAAACCAGCAGCTGCTGAACCCCAGTAACGCTCCCAACTATAAGGAAAACATAGTTGTATTTAGGCTGAGTGAAGTAGAAACTGCTAAATTCTATTCCTCTCCAAACAATCAGATTCTTTAAAGAACCACATCTGTTTTCTTATTCATATAAATCTTATACATACCATTGATTCATAGAAAATGTTATTGGTAATGACTCAAATATCAAACCTGGTGGACATTTATACATGGAAAATCAATCACGACACATTTGAGGGGTAGGTGGTAATGAGACAACAGGCAGGAGAAGCAGCGACTATGTCAGGAATATGAAATCTTCCTGGATGGCCTCCCTGGACTTTCATTTTTATACCATTGACAAGAACCGTGTCATATGTTCATCCACAGCTGTGAATGGGACAGAAAAATAGTTTTGAATGTGTGGGCAAATTACTGTTCTAGCCATACAGAAGAAGGAGAGAATGAATATCGTGTTGGTAACAGCGATTTTCACAGCCAGGCACTGTGCTGGACGCTTGAGATAACACGATCAGTGAAAGCAGACATGACCACCGACTCGTGAAGTTTTCACTTCTTAGTAGAGGCAGACAATGTATTTCACAAACTCATGTAAAACTGCAGTTATGAATGTGCTGAAGTGGGCAAAATCATGAGTCCAGGATGATAGGGAAGGAGGTGTCACAGACCCAATCAGGAGGTCAAAGAGGGCTTCCTTGAGGAAGTGACACTGGAGCTAGGGTGATAACTGAAGAGAATTTTTCTGATATTTTGAATACAGCTGTACCTCATGGCTCTTTGTGAATGGCAGAAAATCTCGTTCAAGCTCAAGAGAAAAAGGCATGGACTGACTAAAGTTCAGCACCCCGCTTCAGGCACAGTGGTATAAAATAATTCTAACGTAGTGTCAGGAGGCACTTCCCCTCTCTACTTAGTGTCCCTCTGGGTTGACTCCATTCTCCTGCAGGCTTTTCCATCATGGTGCTTAGATACTGGCAAGCTCCAGATTTAGGTCTTTTCATCAGTAACACTTAGAGGAAAACACTCTACTACTTCCCCAAGAATAAATGCTCTGCATTTGAATCTTTGTATATAGCTTGGAACAGATATACCAGCCTTTGTTAACAAACACTTGGTCACTAGATATGTCATTATCTTCATTACTAGTCTTCAGTCTTGTGCCCTGTCTTGGAGCAGGGGGTGAAATTCGCACCTCCCAAACTCCATGAACTGAAAATAGAGAAAAGAGCCCATTGGCTTCCCTAGAAGAAAGAAGCAGCAGTCATCAGTAGAAGTAGGACTGTTTGCTGGGCAGGCAGAAAGAACAGGTGTCTGCTACAGAGTATAAATAACTAATAACCTTAATGAATGCTACAGCTAGCAATAACAACAATACTTAGAATAAACACTTATTTTAAAAGTGTCTCTTATTATAATTCCCCATAAAAACTCATTCTACATTCTTGGCATGTAAAGAATTTAGCCAGTCTGCTTTGTAATAGCTACATAACCCAGAAGACAAAACTAACTCTGCAGTTTGAAATTAGTGAGCATGGATTTCCAGAGAGCAGGATTTCCAGTATAACTAACTCCCTTCCCTCCACCCTGAAGCTCACCCTGAATGCACCAGTGCTCATTTGTTGATGCAAACGTGTCTCTGTTAGTTCTGACATGCCTGGAGAGGGTCCATTAAGGAAAGCTCATTTCAAGCACAGATGGTTCAAGGTAGCTTAGCCTCTGCCTGGTAGCCAGACTAAGTAAATTCAGATGGTCTTAGACTTCTGATCACATCCATATAGCCAGAGAGGAAAAGAAAAACTTATTTATCTTCTTGATATACAGTCTCTTTCAATGTCTGTGGATGCTGTATGTAACTTGGTAGAGTCAAATACTATTAAATTGTCATCACTGTCAAAAAGAGGAGTAATAAGTTTTTCTACCTGAGTCATAGTTAATGACATCTATAGTGTGTAACACAAGTTGGAATTTCTGTTTGCCTTTTTTTCCCAAATGTGTGTTTTCTGATCTCTCTGGCTATAGATGTGAGGCACAGACCTCAAAATACAAATAAATATATACTTTTATTATTATCTCTTAGCTAAACCAATAAAATATCCACAGGACAGGGGCCAGACTCTTGGCTTGGATGAGGTATGTATGCACAGGCAAAAGTTAAGCAGAAGTACCTCATTCTAGTTCTGCATGGAAGACATGGATTTGAAAGATTGTATTTCACTGAGTGAAAGCCTTGGAAATGGCTCCACCCAATAGTTATTAATAAACATGTTTGCAGAAGTTATTTAATTACTGTTAAGAATGGAAGGCACCTCTTTTGCTGTCCTCATCTTAAAGAATAATATAGTTATATGTCCTATTACCAATATTTCAGTTAATGACAGACCTATAAGATTATAACATAGTATAATACCATATTTTTCCTGTATCTTTTCTATGTCTAGATAGATTTAGATACACAAATACTTATCATTATGTTACAGCTGCATACATATACAGTACAGTAGCATGCTGTACTGGTTTGTAGCCTAGGAGTAATAGGCTATACTATCTAATCTACATGTGTAGTAGGCTATATCATCTAGGTTTGTGGAAGTGCACTCCATGAATTAGCACAATGATGAAATCATTTAATGACATATTTATTAGAACTTACCCTTGTCATTAAGTGAGGCATGACTGTATAGTAGACTATATAGTAGGCTTTGTTAAGCTTCAGAAACAACCTCCAAATCTCATGGGCTTCAAACAGCAAAAGTTTATTGCTTGATCATACAACATGCCCGTTGTGATTCATCAGTGTGGCTGTGTTTGCAGGAGTTACTCAAGGACTAGAACTTCTGGAGCAGGCACCATCTAAAATAGGGGTTGGCAATGTGGCCTGTAGGCCAAATCTGGTGCACCATCTGATTTTTATGATCCACAAGCTAAAAATGATCTTTACCTTTTAAATGGCTGGCAATTGTGACACATAAAAATTACACAAATTCAAGTTTCAGTTTCCATAAATATTATTGGCATAGAGCTACACCAATTTGTTTATGTATCATTTGAGGCTGCATTTGTGATATAGCAGCGAAGTTTGGTACTTGCTCCAGAGACCAGATGGCCCACAATGCTGAAAATATTTATAATCTAGATGTTTATAGAAAAATTTTGCTGATCCTTGATCTAAAATACCACTAGCTGCCACACCAGCAGGAAGAGAGCCCTGGAAGATCTTGCACAGGCAATTAAAAGTTCAGCTTGGTGGTGATATGTCAGGTCCATTAAACCAGTTGACTAGAAACAGTCAACGGCCCCTTGTCCCACAAGGGGGTCAGTAACTACCATATGCCCAGGAGGAGGAGAAAGTCATTGGCAGCCCTAATGGCTGCCCCAGCTAATACTAATAATGGCAACAGTATTGAGAGCAAACACATTGCTCCTGTACTTCCCACACTCTTCCAAGTGCTTTCCCTGTGTTTACTAATTCATCCTCACAACAACCTCATGATAAAAGTATTATAGTACTATTTTCCCCATTTTACAGATGAGGAGACTAAGAAAAGAAAGCTTGTATGATTTTCCTGAGATAAATCCAGCTAATAAATCATGGAAGCAGTTTAAACCTAGTCAGCGACCCCAAAATTCAATCTCAAACACTATGCTGTCAACCATCCTACCTACCACTCACAGACCTGCTGAGTCTTTAATTCCATTAACTTCAATAATGTATTGAAGGCAAGTCTACAGCAATAGAAGGATCCCATTCATTGATGCTGTAGAGACAACTTTTTCACAAATTCCTCAATTATGGAATATGGTAGACATAAGCAAAACACTAATCTTAGTGTCTGTATAACAGATTTCCAAACATTTAACAGTTTATTTAAGAGGTTGCTAGTGAGTGACCCATAGACGAAAGTAAAATCTAACACCTGTGGATTTGTGTGCAGTTCTCCTATAGCACTAAAAAAAAAAGAGAGAAAGGATATGCAGTTTAAGATCAATTTATGGCTCAGCAAGGGGATGCACTGACGGGCATTTGGCAAGAATGCCACTTCCAGGGGACAGTATTTTACAGCCACTTTTTCCCTGATTATCTCAAATTTTGTTTTGATCTTCTCATCTTTGCTTCTAAGCCAACTCAAAAACGTGTTCCATGGGCATTCATTTCATTTAGCTGGAGAAAAGGAATAACATAAAATAGTTATGGTTTAGAAGTGATGGATTTGAAGTCATCGTATTGCAGTGTCTGCTTTATTTTGTTGACTGTGTCTTTATGCCTTTGTAAAGGAGTTTGTGTATAATCACCACCCATGTTCCTTTTAGCATCCATTACACTTATCTGTGAACAATAATGGAAGAGTCTCATTTTAAGAGAATAAAAAGCAGGTAATGATTATTGTTGGGCTTCCTTTTCAGTGTGTATTCCTGCTTGCATATTATTGAATAAATGTTATGAAGAAACACAGAGCAAAAATGAATAAAGAGGTAGGAGTAGACAAAGTGAGGCTGGATGCAGTGGTTCAAACCTGTAATTCCAGCACTTTGAGAGACTGAGGTGGGAGGATCACTTGAGAATGGGAGGACTACTTGAATTTAGGAGTTCAAGACCAGCATGGTTTGTGACCTAGGAGTAATGCATAGGTAGTACGAGGGAAGACCCCCATCTCTAGAAAAATAAAAATCAAAACAACCAGGCATAGTGGCATGTGCTTGTAGTTCCTGATACTCAGGAGGTTAAGGTGGGAGGATCAGTTGATCCTGGGAGGTCAAGGCTGTAGTGAGCTGTGATCATGCCATTGCACTCCAGCCTAGGCAATGGAGTGAGACCCTATCTTTAAACAAAAAAAAGAAAGAAAAGAACACCAGACAAAGTGAGTATGCAATGGAAAGAGCACATTAGGTCACTCACTATTGCCAGAGCAGCTCAGAAATTTGGGCTCTTTGGAACCTGGAACCTAAAAGGTAAATGACTTCATTTTCCAGTCTTTCAGAACTTTATCCTTTCATCCTCCTCCATTGTTGTCTTTGAAATTGGGTTTCAATTTGTATATTAATAATAAGAATGGCAGCTCTTATTTCTAGTATACCTACTATATGCTGCTCCATTTATTAATCACCTTTCATGTATGGTCTCTAATGCTCACAATATCCATTAAAGTTAGGCATTGTACTTAGAGGTACGAGGGCTTGGAGGTTACAGCTTCCTCCAATCATCCAGCTAGTAACCAAAGTAATGTTAATTATTCAAAAGACCACTAAAATATTTGATATTAACATATTCTATCTTTTATGTCAATGTTTTACGCAATTTTGGAAAAATCAGTGTAGCCAGAGGAGTTATTCATATAAAATAGCATGGCCTATGTCTGTTCTAGAAATTGTTTCCATGTCATTCTCAGCCTTAAAGGATAATAATGGAGAAGGAAAATCTGATAAACTATTGCCTAGCTGGCTCAATGGGTTTGGTTTAAGAATAGGGTTCATATGTCTGTTCTAGAAATTGTTTCCATGTCATTCTCATCCTTAAAGGATAATAATGGAGAAGGAAAATCTGATAAACTATTGCCTAGCTGGCTCAATGGGTTTGGTTTAAGAATAGGGTTCATGGTGGCACATGCCTGTAGTCCCAGCTACTGGGGAGGCTAAGGCAGGAGAATCTCTTGAACTCGGAAGGTGGAAGTTGCCATGAGCCGAGATCACACCATTGCACTCCAGTCTGGGTAACAAGAGCAAAACTCTGTTTCAAAAAAAAAAGAATAGGGTTAAGGGAAATCCAAAGAAGATTTAGGTCAATAATATTGCCCCCTAGAATGAACAGTAGACATAGCTATTTTTCTAAGCCTTATTTCATTTCAATTCTTACCCTAATCACAGCAGAATACAATTTATTTATTTTAGATGTTGGCTCAGGGAAGCTGTGATTCAGTTTCCAGAGACATATCAACATCCAGAGTGAATGCCCCACTTTGAGGTAGAAACCTCCCCTGCAGTTGTTTCATTTCTGGGATTCTATTAATTCCATAAATAAAGTTAATTCCATCAACTTCAATAATGTATTGAAGGCAAGTCTACAGCAAGCAAGCACATTTTGGGACAGGATTAGAGAAGTGGAGATATATTCTCAGTTATTTTAACAAAAGTTTGAAGGCAGATCTGAGAATAGCCCAAAGGCAGTATGATGTGCAATCCATTACATGGGTTCCCTTTCTTCATGCTCTCTGATGTATCTTTGTTGGGAAAGAGTAAAAGTTCTGCAATATGTAAAGAACAGTAAGGAATCAAGTATGTTCTTGTAACCTCATTGGTTACAAGAAAATAATAGGAAGCAGCAGACCCAGGACTTCAGTCTCAGCAGCCTGGCTCTAGAGTAAAATGTATTTCCATGTGGGTGGACCAGTTACTAAAAATTATTTTTGCAGTAGAGTTTCAACATATCCAATGTATAAGCCATTTTCTTTTGTAAAAAAAAATGAAGAAGAAATCTAGTGGGTGGGTGTTGAATCAATTGTGGTATTACCTTACTTTTAGCAATTTTATTTCAGGGAGATAATGATGCCATAAATGTAGTTGCTCTGTAATTAGCCTGGTATGAGAGTAGAAAGATAAGAGTGAGGAGTAGTCCATATTAGTGAAAAAAATGGAAAAAATAGAAGTTGTATTTTTCCCACCAACAATTGTGATCTGGTCAAAGATGATAATTTTAATAGTATTAGTAATATCAGAGTAAATTTTCATGCCTACTCTGTACCAGGTATTATTATAATTACTTTGCCTGTATTTATTTAATTCTTACACCAGTTAAGTGTAAGAATTATTGCAATTATTGCAATCTAGGGCATTCACCTTGGATACCAATATAAGTCTCTAGAAACTGAATCACAGCATCAATGCCTTTCAGCTTCCCTAAGCTCACATTTAAAATAAATAAGTTGTATTCTACTGTGATTAGGACAAGAATTGAAATGAAATATGCTTAGAAAAATAGCTGTAATATATCTACTCTTCACCCTAGGGTGCAATATTCTTGACCTAAATCCCCTTTGTATTTCCCCCAACCCTATTCTTAAACCAAGACCATTGACCCAGTCAGGCAATAGCTGTTCTTAAAACAACTGTGTAAAGTTGATGCTGTCATCCACATTCTACAGATGAGAAACTTGAAATACAGAATGGAAAA
This sequence comes from Aotus nancymaae, assembly GCF_030222135.1. Lineage (NCBI taxonomy): Eukaryota > Metazoa > Chordata > Mammalia > Primates > Aotidae > Aotus > Aotus nancymaae. The sequence continues at coordinate 2,473,718 of NW_026988460.1, forward strand.
TAATAGGAAGCAGCAGACCCAGGACTTGAGTCTCAGCAGCCTGGCTCTGGAGTCTGATTCTATCCATTATGTTATCCTCCCTCAAACATTGTTGTCCTCCCCAGAATTTCTTCCTTTTTCCTACCTTTGTTCTCTACGTACCACAGGTCCCTAGGAAGGAGATAAAGGATGGGAATTTGTTTAATCTCAAGCATAAACAAAACAAGCAGCTATTTTGCCCTGCTCAACCAAAACATGCTTAAGGATCCATTAGTGTCTCTCTTGTCAATGATTTACAGACAAAGACACTCAGAGCTTCCTTCCAGTCCACTGGGTCAATAAAGCACTTTTAACACAGTCTTAAATATGCATTTCTGACATCCACTACAATAGATTCCAAAAAAAAGCTATTTATAAGACCTTGACCAAGAATTCCTGTAAAAGTGATTCTGAAAAAAATCTGTGATTTTTCTTACATATTACAGCTTTTAAAGGAAGGAACCATTTGTAATAAAGTGGAAATGTAAGGATCCGAATAATCGTGTCAGTCTTAACATTCCTTAAATACGGTTTATTCATTTTCTCCAAAAATCACCTTTGGCTGTAAGCATGTAACCTAGCCTATTAATGAGAACTGAAGTTTCCTCATAGTTACTTTTAATTGCTATTTCATTTTAAAGCTATTTCACTTAGAGTAAAAAGCTTTTCCTTTGTATGTTTTGACTCTATCCCAAACCAAAATCCCAAGTTGATTTTTCTAGAAGCCATATGGGAAGTTCTCATCTTTGCAAAAGCTACACTTAGCATTCAAATTTATCTTTGTAAAAGACCACATAATGGATATTCAGAAAAAGTTCCCAAAAGAGGCTTAATTTATATATTCTGTCTTTCTTCTTCTATCTTTTCTTTCTTATTTTCCTTTTCTTTCCCTTTATATTCCATCTCTTATTCGCTCCCTCTGTTTCTTTCCTTTCATCAGTCATTTAATCATTTAGTAAATGTGTGACTGCCCACTATTTTTCCAGGCACAAGAGATAAAGAATTAAACAAGATGTGGTCCCTGCCAGCAGGGATTGCCCAGCCAAACAGGCTAGACAACAAGCCTATAGTTCCAGTTAGGAGTTATGTGGCGAAAGAAAAGTTCAGCTTCCTAAAAGAACATACAATGGGGGTCAGCAGTGAGTCTTTGAGGAAAAGGTTCATTCAATAACTTTTTACAGACCAAATAAGCTCCAGATTTCAAACTTAGTACTGGGCCAGTGGTAAAACAGAAAAAAAAATTGTTGTCCTTCCTCTTTATAGGAAAAGCAAGACATCAGTTTTTAAAAATCAAAATCATGTACACTATAAAATATTTTAGGAGAATTATGTAGGAGATGTAGGATCATACACAAGAGACTATAACTCACAATATGATTCAAGAAGGCCACCACAGCAATACCCACACACATGCACATGTATAGTGCTTAGGCTTACATTTCCTTTCTCTTTATTTATTTGTTTATATTTATTTATTTATTATTGAGACAGAGTCTCACTCTGTTGCCCAGACTGGAGTGCAGTGGTGCCATCTTGGCTCACTGCAACCTCTGCCTCTTGGATTCAAGTGATTCTCCTGCCTCAGCCTCCCACATAGCTGGGACTACAAGCACCTGCCACCATGCCTGACTAATTTTTATATTTTTAGTAGAGATGAGGTTTCACCATATTGGCCAGGCTGGTCTCGAACTCCTGACCTCCTGATCCACTTGCCTTGGCCTCCCAAAGTGCTGGGATTACAAGCATGAGCCACCACGCCCATCCCTTTCTTTTTATTTTTAAAGCAATTATCTCTAATCCAATTTACACTCCCCCCTTAGCATCTTTTCTTCTTTCCCAGAAAACCTCCTGTTGTGACAATTCTGAGTTGTTTGGCTATGCTTGGTCTTGGACATGAAACCACTCATAGATGTGGCTTGGCTCTATGTCCCCACCCAAAACACATCTTGAATTGTAATTTCCACACGTTGAGGAAGGAATGTGGTTGGAGGTGACTGGATCATGAGGGTGGTTTCCCTCATGCTGTTCTTATGATAGTAGGGGAGTTCTCATAAAATCTGCTGATTTTAAAAGTGGTCATTTCCCCTACACTCTCTCTCCTGCCACATTTTTAAGAAGGTGCCTTCTTTCTCTTCACATTCTGCCATGATTGTAAGTTTCCTGAGGCCTCCCAAGTCATGTGGAACTGTGAGTCAATTAAACCTCTTTTATTTATAAACTATTCAGTCCTGAGTAGTATTTTTATAGCAATGTGAAAACAGACTAATATAATCACCAACAGCAAAAGATACTACTGAATGTCCAATTCCCTGGCAGATGAAAAGGATTGGACATTTTCAAGTTCCCATAGGTGTCCATTCTAAAAAGTTGACCCAGTTTGTAGCCCGGAGTGATCCACTTGGTTGGTATGAGCCATTTCTGTTAAATATTTGGTGTGGGGGCAAACCCTGGCTTACAATGCCAGTTGTCAAGCTTTTAGTCATCTGCCTGCCAGTCATTCCTAACCTCTTCCTCCCTTTCCATCATGACACATAATTGTCATCAGTGGGGACTCTTTTTAAAAGAAACATTATCCTTAGCACTTTATCTTCCTTGTGTTTCCTCACTTGTATGGGGTAAGACAGTGATGCATTGAACTGGGAAGGAGGGATCATTGCTAGGAGCATAGTGGACTTGGCATTTTTTTAACTTCTCCAGCTCAGAGTAGCTGCTGCCAGAAATAATTTTGAAATGCTATCTTTTTCTCTTTTTTTATATTAGAAAATTTCTTTTTCTGTTAAAAATAGGTTTAATAATGTATTCAGAGCTCTGACAAACCCAAGAGAAAAGAGCGATTGAGAAACTAGAGAGATGCCCCGTGGAGCTTTTTTTTTTTAATTTTAATTTTTGCAGGGGACCTTCCTCTTAACACCTGGGTCAACATGGGCAAAAGGAATGAGAAGGAAGGCCACTCTTTTGAAGATTTGTGGTGGAAAGAGAACTGCGAAGTGGAGTACAGCTAACACGTCTAAAATTTCAGATCAGTGTGCATTAGCCAGATAATTATGGCATTCACCTCCTAATTGGAAAGAACAATGGTATCACTTATAATGCTAGATTTAGGTTTTGGGGCTAATTTTTTATAGATATTTTAGATGTATGTTTTCTTCAGATTAACTAATAACAGAAGCAATAATCTGGAATTTCTGAATAGTACAAACAACCTCCCTACTAGCCTGTTTTTTATTCTACATCCTCAGCCATTAGATAACAGGTTATTTCATCTGTCTTATTTTTTAGATCTAAAGATCCTGGGTGAAGTCCAGGAAAGAGGCCATTTTCCATAAGCAAAAGAAAAAAAAAACACACACGGGGGAAAGCTGCATTTTCTGAGCACTTAAATGACTTAGCTTTGAGAAACTGTAGATTATCTTGAAATCACTTTGACTTGGATTGAGATAAAATTTAGAAATGGATAGATATTGACACCAAGGAAAAGTCTGAAAGACATTTCTGTGACAAATATTATCATTATTATCATTTTGAAATAACTTTGGCAGTTAAGTTTGAAATGATAGTTCACAAGGTAAACCTTAAAATACAAATACATTAGATTAAAATGGATGTTTTCTAATTTCCAGAAAGAGTATGACAAACCTAACTCTTCTCCTTCATTGGGAGCAACTCTGGGGAACATTTTGGTTTCCTGTCTCCTTTTCTAAGAAGCCAGCTAATGGGGACAATAGATAAGTAGAACCTTTTTGTCTGAGGGAGTCTTGAAAAATTTTATCTCTGTTGTTATAACAGGAATTTTGTGTCCTTTTATGTCCTTATAGAATTTGATCACCTTCTCACTGTATCTTGAGTGGGCCCAAGTAAAGGTGGGCTCTTTATATAGCCAAGAAGTAAAAAACACATAGGAATGGGGGTAGGTATATATTTTACAAGCTTTCTATACTATACCAAAAGCATACACCCTCCTCGGTTAGGTTCCATATTATTTGATCATGAAAAACCATGACAGATTTGTTATTCATTTTTCATTTTATTCAATCATCTATCCATCTAAATATAATGTGGTATCTTTGATGGGACCCCGAAACAGGGAAGTATGTTATGTAAAAGCTTAAACAATCTAAATAAAGCCTAGCCTTTAGTGAATAATGTATCAATCAAATGCTTGCCATTTAATACTACCTTTAAATAGCTGATAATCACCTAAGTATGATTGATTTCACTTTTTCCTTAGCAGAGAAATCTCTGTGAAAAATAGATCATTAAACTGAATTTAAAAAATAGAATATCTTCTTTCTTGGAGTGGAGATAACCGAGCCCCCTTTGATAATCTGGGAAGCCCCACAAAATGTATCTTCAGAGCAAAGTTATGTAAGTGTGACTTTTCCTGCCAAAGATCTAATATTTTTACTTTTTTAACGCAAGCTCAGGCTTCCATGGGCAGGATAGATTGAAAGATTAAATTGTTCCGTTTGACTGTGGCTAGGTCTGTCTCAGTGTAAACCTTGGGAATGAGATTTGGGTATGACAGGTCAATCAGACCTTCCAACTGTTGGGGTCCTATGGGGTTCCACTATGTCCACCAAGACCTTGTTCTGGGCTCTCCGCCAGTGTACCTGAGCAGCATGTGTAATTGAAGCCATAGTTCAACTTGTCAAACCAACGAGCCTGTTATTTAGAGCAACACCTTCCTGGCCTCCTATGTGCAAATCCACCATCTGTGAGCCTAAGGAATATAAGGCCTGGGGCCATTGAGTTTATATATAAGGCTTTAATGAAAATGGAGCATTTGTCATTTCCCAGTTACCAAGGTCTTCTCCCCTTTTCAAAGAAATGACAGCATGTATGTCAGGGTGGGAAACGGGAAAGAGCACTGGGCATGGGGTGAGGGTCTGGGTTCCGGTCTCAGTGCTGCTGGCTCCTTGCTAGGTAAAATATAGGCAAGTTTCTAAGTCACTCTTGGTTTCCATAAAATAAATAATTGTGATGTGCCTATTATGGTATTGGGCACATAGGAAAAACTCAATAAATGATTAATTTATTTAATACTATTACTGTTACCATTGGTTACATGGCTGTATTGCTTACCGTAAGTCTGCTTCATCTCTAGAAATGGGAATAATAATAGTTCTAGCTCCATCTTTGAACTACTTTGAAAATTAAATGATATGTGTTAAAAGCACATTTTAAACCTTGATAATAATATGCCAGATGTTGTTGAATACATAAAACAATAAGAGTCCATGTTCTGGAGGAGTTTGATTTCCAATGGGACACGTGGACAATAATATCATCAGAAAATTGCATACTATGTTTGAAAATTACAGGTGTTGGGGGCAGGGAGTTGAGGGGACATAAAATAAGGGAGTGCATGAGTGCTGGCTAAGAGGAATATGATTTATTTTAAATAAAGAGGTCAAATGTACCACTGATTAAGTGATATTTGAGCAATAATGGAGCAGGGGGTGGATGAGCTAGAGATCTATTGGGAGTGTGTTTCAGGGGATGCAATGACCCTTAGGCTGTACATGCCTGGCATGCTCCTGCAGTAATCATCGAAGTGACCAGTGTCCATGGAGGAAAGAGAAAGAGAGAGTCATAACGAACAAGGTCAAAGTCACAACTAGGGGAGGAGAGGTGGCTTGGATATTTAACCTTGATAACCATTCTAAGCCAAGTGTCAGACTTTTTCTTGGAAGTTTTTCATCCACAAGGAACAACTGCTTGTGAAAAGCTGCAAAAAGCATGAGTTTTGGGATCTAATAGACTGGGGTCACACTTACGTGATTCTGGGCAAGTTATTCAACCCCTCTGAGACTCAGTTTCTCATGTGTAAGGTGGGGACAATACCTTGTAAAGTTGCTGGGACATCTCTAATTAATGCAGCATCCAGTACCCAAATCAGAGCTCCAGAAATGGCAGTGAGCTCCAAGAGTGACAAAGAATGATTCCTTTGGCTCATTGACAGCAGTGCCATAAGGGACAGGCTTTGGACCTTCAGTGGCCACCTTGCTGTCAGTATTATTTAACTCAGTGTAGTAACTCAGGCGATCTGGCATGTCTGTCATTGTGTCTGTTGACTTGACTGTAAATCAAATGAGATTCGAAATATATCCTGCGAGCTTTCATGTGTTTTGTGCCATTTTCAGTCATAAATATTACTCCAATCTTGTATCAGAGCCAAGAGGTGACTTTAAAATTAGTGGCATTTTCATGAAGTGTCGAACTATCTGTTACTGACTTGACCGAGAGTATTTATAGCTGACAATTATAAGCTAAAGTGACATGATTGCAGGTGTCTGGGTTAAAGAGTGTAATATGTGATTAGCCCTATTCCATTAACTCTAATCCCTGTGTTGTGCACATGCAGATAGTAAGGCACTCTTCCATGAGCAAGTTGTAGCCCTCTTTCTTCTGCTCAGTGTTTTGTAATAGCCATTTGTTTCTTTTCCTTTGCTACCTTGTACTTCTCCAAATCCTCCTGCACACAGCTTACCAATGCGGTTGCCCTGGAGAAATATCTGGACCACACCAGTCCTTTGTTCCAAAAATTCCCATTCATGGCTGTGAGGAGACAAATGATGACCTTGACTCCAACCAAGCTTACAGTTTGGCTGGGGCACAGACATGAACAACTAAACACCGGAAACGTATAAAGTGCTAATAGAATGAACAATGGTGAAAGTGAGAAACATTTTCTAAGGAACTGACCTTTTAGTTGAGCTCTAAGGAGAGTTAACTGGCAAAATCGTCTGTGTTGGAGTGAGGAGGTTGGAGGGAGGGGAGGTAGGAGTGAGTATTCCAGGAGAAACCATATTTGCAATGCTTCTAAGACAGAAAGCATATTATTTATATCTTTGTTGGCATCAACAAAGTCACTCTATCATTATTATCATGGGTAGCATATACAGACTCTTTACCATGTGTCAGGCTCAGCGCTAACCCCTTTATATGTGTTCTCTCTGTTTATACTCACACAACCCTGTTATACAGGTGTTACTATTATTCCCATTTTATAGATGAGGAAACTGAGGCACTCAGAAAGTGACGGAGCTGAGATTCAAACTAAAAGAGGCTGATTTGAAAGTCTGAATTCTTTCCTCCCATTGAGAGAAACATAATTAGTCTACTCAAAATCAGAGACTCTTGTGTTTCTTTCATGTTAGGCCAGCATTTCTAAACACTTTTGCAATTTAATCTTTTGGGCAAGATCATTCTCTCTATGGGAGCCCAGCATTATGGGATGTTTAGCATAGCCCTGCTTCCTACCTGAAAGATGCAAGTAGCTGGGTGCTCCAACCAGTGATGACAATCAGAAATGTCTTAAAACTGGCCAGATATTATTAGAGGGGAGGGAGCAACACCCCGCCACCACTGCACTGAGAATCACTGCACTACACAGTTCTCAGAGGACAGGATAAAAGGATGAGCTGTGTCTTAAGTCTTCTCTCCTTCCTTTCTCCCTCCTTTTCTTTTTTACAATGTTTTCTAAGTGTCCATATGTATCTTCTATGTACAGGGTATGTATATGCATCCCTTACAGTTTATCACATAGTAATTTGTATACAGAGGTTGCTTAACAAATGTTTGGTGAATTTCTGCCAACTGCATCCTAAATGCTAAAAATCCTAAATGGTATGGGTCTATTTGGAACTCGAAACTTGATGTTGAGAAAGTTGATGCCTGGTTTCTGGTCATTTGGTGTATCTTTTGTGTCTCTAGAGATCTGGCTTAGCTGATTTCCTGTGGGCCAGAAAGACCCACCTGGATGCTTGTCCACCTTTACGCAGAGCCAGCAGTTCACCTGCTAAGAACCTAGTGGAGAGTGACATACGTTAGTTTGCCAATAAATGCTGATGCGTGCATGGAAGAGCTGTTACAAATAAGTCAAGCTCTATGCCCAGGCCTGCAATTCGAGACATTGTTTAAAGCACCTACCCATTTTCTTCAGCAATTCTTTCTTTCATTTGTGGAAGAAGTCTAGATTTGGGAAATATCTCCCAATTAGATTTTCTATTCAGCCCCCTTGAGAGTGGCCAGGCAATGGAAGGAAGAGCTGATTTCTGACCAGTTTTCCTGCCACTCTAGGTTCTGTATCACTGGACTGTCAGTTGTTGTCAATAGTGGGAGCTCAGAGAATCCTAAATGTGAAAACACAACAGAGAGCTCCCAAAAAATGCATTTAAATCAGGGAGCATCTTTATTGGGCGTGTTAGTTCCAAACCCTCTCAATTCATTGCTTTACTGCCTCTCAATACCTGCAGCCCAGAATTGTCACATCTTGAGGGCTATTCATTGGTATTCTTTGTTGCTTTGGAAGTACAGCACTATCTTCTCCAAGATTACACATAGTAGAAGAGAGTCCTTTCATAATTGTATTTCATGGAAACTGTTTCTATAATTTCAATTACTGTCCCCAACCCCTCTACATGTACTCCCAGAGGCTCGAATGGTCACTGAGTTATTTCTAATCCATGTCCCTGTTATTTCTGTCTTGCCAGAAGGAGGGACGTGTGAAGTGATAGCAGCACACCGATGTTGTAACAAGAATCGCATTGAAGAGCGGTCACAAACGGTAAAGTGTTCCTGTCTACCTGGGAAAGTAGCTGGAACAACAAGAAACCGGCCTTCCTGCGTCGATGGTAGGTAGCTGGTTTTACCACTTGAAGTGTTCCTGTTGGCATTCACTATACATAATGTAATTTCTTGTTTTATCTAATATGGTTCCAGATAATGAACAAGGTGCATTCAAAGTGTTAGAAAGTTATACAAATGCCAGCCTCAGCAGATTCTGAATTCTTATTTCTCTGGTGTTATGGTTTGAATGTTTTTTTCTTCAAAATTCATGTTGAAATTTGTTTGCCATTGCAACGTTGGGAAGTGGGATCTTCGGCAGGTGATTGGGCTATGAGGAACTGTGTTATAGTCTATTCTCATGCTGCTATAAGGAAATACCTGAGACTTGGTAATTCATAAAGAAACTAGACTTAATTGGCTCATGGTTCCACAGGCTGTACAGGAAGCATGGCTACGGAGGCCCCCAGGAAACTTCCAATCATGGCAGAAAGCAATGGGGAAGCAAGCAGGTTTTACATGGCCAGGGAAGGAGGAGGAGAGCAAAGGGGGAAGTGCTACACAATTTTAGACAACCAGATCTTGTGAGAACTCACTATCACAAGAACATCAAGAGGAAGTCTGCCTCCATGAGCCAGTCACCTCTCACCAGGCCCCTGTTCCAACACTGGGGATTACAATTTGACCTGAGATTTGGGCAGGGACATAACTCCAAATCATACCAGGGACCCTACCCTTATGGGTGGAATTAATGCTAATATAAAAGTGTGAGTTTATACTTCTCTTGTGCCCTTGCTTTTCTGCCTCTCATCATGTGATGATGCAGCAAGAAAACCCTTACCTGATGCCTTGATCTTGTACTTCTCCCCTTCTAGTACTATGAGCTGATAAATTTCTATTCATTACAAATTGCCCACTTTCAGGTATTCCATTATAGCAGCACAAAATGAACTACTACTTCTGAGTTCTAGGGTTTCAAATAGCTTTATTTTGAAATCTTGTAGAGCAAATTAGGGTAAAGGAATATTTTTCAGGTCAAGACACTTGAAGGTCCAGTTCACTTGGGAAATGATTTTGGACTGAGGCTACAGAGAATGATGATGGTAATAATGATAATAAGTATAACAATATCTAACATTCATTCTACACATATTTAATAAGCACTTATTGTGCTCACTATGGGTCAAACCCTGTGCTAACACTTCTCTCACATTATTTTATTTAATCCTCCCAACAATTCTACAAATCAGTATATTTGTTCTTTATTGTGATATAACAAATCCCAAAACGTAACAGCTTAAAACAAAAAACATTATGTCACAGTTTCTGTGGGTCATGAATTCAACTTACAAGGTTCTGGGTTAGAGTCTCTCACGTGATTGCAATCAAGGTCTGAAGATTTGACTGATACGGGAGAATGGTTTTAAGATGGCTTGTTCACATGGCTGTTGGAAGGTGGTCTTGGTTCCTTGCCTTGTGAACCTCTCCAAAACAGCTTGATGTCCTCACAACATGGTAGCTGGCTTCTCTCAGAGTGAGTAATCCAAGAAAACAATACAGAAGCCTTTATATGTCACCTCAGAAGTTACACTTCATTATTTCATAATATTCTACAGGTTATACGTCCCAACCCCTATTCATTGTGGTGGTAGACCACAACTGGAAGACCAGCAGCAGCGATCACTGGGAGCAGGGGCAGGGGGCACGGTGGGCACCATGGAAGCTGCTTACCACAAGGAGATAAGTTTTTCCTTCTCATTTTCAACATGTAGAAACCGAGGCTTGGAAGGGTTGAATACTGTTCCATTCATCCCATGGTTGATAAGTCCTGGCTTGATTGACTCTTCAGCCCAGCATAAGGGATTCTAAAAATTTAGACCACCACCTTTAAGATAATTTTATATGTTACTGTCAAACAGTAAGTCCAAGGTACAAAAGGACTACAAATCTCTCCTCCCATCTTTATGTTTCATAATTTAGAGCTGTGTTAGTTGATTTTCAAATCCTTTAAGAAATCAGGACTCAAAGAAATGAGTCACTTGTTCAGAGTCACATAACAGGACATGGAGCCTGAATCCCTTGGCTTAGTGTTCGTTGTTCTTCCTCTAGATATAGATAGGGAAGGACACCTTCTAGATTGATTCATGTTATGTGTTTTCATTATGGGTCAGCAGGTGGTTAGAAAGCAAAACACACTCAAGCTAGGCTAAGTAAAGAGGAAGTATTTTAAGAAAATAAAGGAATCTCGGTGAACCAATTATAGGAAATTCAGCCACATCTCATGGAATCTGTAAATTCTTCAGGTAGCTGTCATCTCATTTTCTTTGTTCATGGAACAAACTATCTCTGATCTCTGTTTACCCAGTTCTCTTCTGTGTAGACTGTCTCCCTTCAAGATTTTTGTTTTTACCTTCTAATAAATTAGAGAATGATATAAGGCTTTTCCTTCCATGCTACCAACTCTAATCTCTCTCAGCATGATTGTATAGCTTCAGGGCACAAATATATTTGACTCAGTTTCTGTGTCTTAATACATCATCTGAGAAGACAGGATGTGATTGGCCCAACTTGGGCCAATATGTCAACCTTTGCCCAACTAATCACAGCTGGAAAGGCAAGCTTATGTGGCATATACAGCTGTCAATTATATGCCACGGTAAGGTCAACTATTTTATTTTTTAGAGACAGAGTCTTGCTCTGTCTCCCCGGTGGTGTGCCATGTCACCATCATAGTTTACTGCAGCCTCAAACTCCCAGGCTCAAGCAATCATTCTCTCTCAGCCTAAGTTTCCTTTTATTTTCTGTGGAGGCAAGGTTGTGGTATATAGCCTAGGCTTATCTAGAACTCCTGGGCTCAAGCAACCCTCCTGCCTAGGCCTACCAAAGTGCTAGGATTACAGGCATGAGCCACCACACCTGGCCAGATCAAACTATTTTTTAAAGGATGTAAAAAAGTCAAGTATGGGGATATACAGGGACTAGTTCTCAATAAGGGCAGTTTCTCCCAGGGATTATTTGGTAATGTCTGGAGAAATTTGGGTCTACATGTTTGTCACAATAAGGGAGCTGCTATTGATATGTAGTGGGTAGAGGCCATGAATTCTATTGAATATCCTGCAATGCACAGGATGACCCCCCCTGAATCCCTACAATGAAGAATTCTCCAGCTCAAAATGTCAATGGTGCTGAAGTTGAAAAACTAGCACTGTGATTATTTACTTATTCTCCACTACAGTCAACACAGTCAGCACCTCTAATGCAGGGAAGGTGGGCAGCTAGAAGAGTAAAGCTTTTTCCCTCTTTCTTAAAGAAGAAACTCTTGGCTCTCGAAGTCAACAAGTGTTATAAAACATAAAACTGTGATGGTCTCTCAATTTCTTTGCCAAAGAAAGCATTGAAGCTGTTAACTATAAATCTTCATTTTGTTTCCAGTTCATTTTTATTTCTAATGATCTAGAAATAGAATTGCTTTAGGATTTGGATACAAAACACAAAGTACAATGCATTGCTTGTGCTGACAGAGGGGGAAATGGCCTCCAGCCCTAAGATTTGTGAGAAGTTAAGCCATATAACAGTAATATTTTTATCTCAGGAAAACTTTGTTCGACTTTGGAAACTCTGAACGTTTGGGGTGGTTGGTTCAAACAAGAGGGCTACAGTTTCTGTCTTCCAGGCAAAAGTCAATACAGTATTGAGCGTTCTTTATTCTCATGTTGATTATTTATATTTTTGGTAACATTCTACTCCTCCAAAATCCTTCAATCCTTTGGCATGTATGAGTAAGTCTATTGTGTTGCTATGATCAAAATTGTTTCAATAGCCTAGATCTCTATGTGAAAATTAAATATAAAATGTGAATATAGATTAAAATTTCAATGTATTTATCAACATCATGGAGTAAGAAATTTGATATACCTGGATGGAATCACAGCTGTACCTATTACTGATAGAATGGCATTTTTTTTTTTTTTTTTTTTATTGCATTTTAGGTTTTGGGGTACATGTGAAGAACATGCAAGGTTGTTGCACAGGTGCACACCTGGCAGTATGATTTGCTGCCTCCCTCCCCTTCACCTATATCTGGCATTTCTCCCCATGCTATCCCTCCCCAACTCCCCACCCCCCCACTATCCCCCCTCCCCCCAACAGACCCCCGTGTATAGTGCTCCCCTCCCTGTGTCCATGTGTTCTCCTTGTTCAACACCCACCTATGAGTGAGAACATGTGGTGTTTGATTTTGTGTTCTTGTGTCAGTTTGCTGAGAATGATGTTTTCCAGGTTCATCCATGTCCCTACGAAGGATGTGAACTCCTCCTTTTTAATGGCTGCATAATATTCCATGGTGTATATGTGCCACATTTTTCCTGTCCAGTCTATCATCGATGGGCATTTGGGCTGGTTCCAGGTCTTTGCTATTGTAAACTGTGCTGCAATGAACATTCGTGTGCATGTGTCCTTATAGTAGAACGATTTATAATCCTTTGGATATATGCCCAGTAATGGGATTGCTGGGTCAAATGGAATTTCTATTTCTAGGTCCTTGAGGAATCGCCACACTGTTTTCCACAGTGGTTGAACTAATTTACACTCCCACCAACAGTGTAAAAGTGTTCCTATTTCTCCACATCCTCTCCAGCATCTGTTGTCTCCAGATTTTTTAATGATCGCCATTCTAACTGGCGTGAGATGGTATCTCAATGTAGTTTTGATTTGCATTTCTCTAATGACCAGTGATGATGAGCATTTTTTCATATGTTTGTTGGCCTCATGTATGTCTTCTTTTGTAAAGTATCTGTTCATATCCTTCGCCCATTTTTGAATGGGCTTGTTTGTTTTTTTCTTGTAAATCTTTTTTAGTTCATTGTAAATTCTGGATATCAGCCCTTTGTCAGACGGGTAGGCTGCAAAAATTTTTTCCCATTCTGTTGGTTGCCGATTCACTCTATTGACTGTTTCTTTTGCCGTGCAAAAGCTGTGGAGTTTGATTAGGTCCCATTTGTCTATTTTGGCTTTTGTTGCCAATGCTTTTGGTGTTTTGGTCATAAAGTCCTTGCCTACGCCTATGTACTGAATGGTTTTGCCTAGGTTTCCTTCTAGTGTTTTTATGGTGTTACGTCTTATGTTTAAGTCTTTAATCCATCTGGAGTCAATTTTAGTGTAAGGTGTCAGGAAGGGGTCCAGTTTCTGCTTTCTGCATATGGCTAGCCAGTTTTCCCAACACCACTTATTGAACATGGAATCCTTTCCCCATTGATTGTTTTTTTCAGGTTTGTCAAAGATCAGGTGGTTGTAGATATGTTGTGTCGCCTCCGACGTCTCTGTTCTGTTCCATTGGTCTATATCTCTGTTTTGGTACCAGTACCATGCTGTTTTGATTACTGTAGCCTTGTAGTAGAGTTTGAAGTCCTGTAGTGTGATGCCTCCTGCTTTGTTCTTTTTGCTTAGAATTGACTTGGCTATGCGGGCTCTCTTTTGGTTCCATATGAAGTTTAAGGTGATTTTTTCCAGTTCTGTGAGGAAGGTCATTGGTAGCTTGATGGGGATAGCGTTGAATCTGTAAATTACTTTGGGCAGTATGGCCATTTTCACGATATTAATTCTTCCTAACCATGAACATGGAATGTTTCTCCATCTGTTTGTGTCCTCTCTTATTTCGTTGAGCAGTGATTTGTAGTTCTCCTTGAAGAGGTCCTTTACGTTCCTTGTTAGTTGTATTCCTAGGTATTTTATTCTCTTTGTAGCAATTGTGAATGGCAGTTCGTTCTTGATTTGGCTCTCTTTAAGTCTGTTATTGGTGTATAGGAATGCTTGTGATTTTTGCACATTGATTTTGTATCCTGAGACTTTGCTGAAGTTGCTTATCAGTTTCAGGAGATTTTGGGCTGAGGTGATAGGGTCTTCTAGATATACAATCATGTCGTCTGCAAATAGAGACAATTTGACTTCCTCCTTTCCTAATTGAATACCCTTTATTTCTTTTTCTTGCCTGATTGCTCTGGCTAGAACTTCCAGTACTATATTGAATAGGAGTGGTGAGAGAGGGCATCCTTGTCTAGTGCCGGATTTCAAAGGGAATGCTTCCAGTTTTTGCCCATTCAGTATGATATTGGCTGTCGGTTTGTCATAAATAGCTTTTATTATTTTGAGATACGTTCCATCGATACCTAGTTTATTGAGGGTTTTTAGCATAAAGGGCTGTTGAATTTTGTCGAAGGCCTTCTCTGCATCAATTGAGATAATCATGTGTTTTTTGTCTTTGGTTCTGTTTATGTGGTGAATTACATTTATAGACTTGCGTATATTGAACCAGCCTTGCATCCCCGGGATGAATCCTACTTGATCATGGTGGATAAGCTTTTTGATGTGCTGTTGTAATCGGCTTGCCAGTATTTTATTGAAGATTTTTGCATCTATGTTCATCATGGATATTGGCCTGTAGTTTTCTTTTCTTGTTGAGTCTCTGCCGGGTTTTGGTATTAGGATGATGTTGGTCTCATAAAATGATTTGGGAAGGATTCCCTCTTTTTGGATTATTTGGAATAGTTTCAGTAGGAATGGTACCAGTTCCTCTTTGTATGTCTGGTAGAATTCGGCTGTGAGACCATCTGGGCCTGGGCTTTTTTTGGGTGGTAGGCTCTTAATTGCTGCCTCGACTTCAGACCTTGTTATTGGTCTATTCAGGGTTTCGACTTCTTCCTGGTTTAGGCATGGGAGGAGACTACTGTCCAGGAATTTATCCATTTCTTCCAGGTTTTCTAATTTATGTGCATAGAGTTGTTTGTAATAATCTCTGATGATGGTTTGAATTTCTGTGGCATCTGTGGTGATATCCCCTTTATCATTTTTTATTGCATCTATTTGGTTATTCTCTCTTTTCTTTTTTATTAGTTTGGCTAGTGGTCTGTCTATTTTGTTGATCTTTTCAAAAAACCAGCTCCTGGATTTATTGATTTTTTGTAGGGTTTTTCGTGTCTCTATCTCCTTCATTTCTGCTTTGATCTTAGTTATTTCTTGTCTTCTGCTAGGTTTTGAGTTTTTTTGATCTTGCTCCTCTAGCTCTTTCAATTTTGATGATAGGGTGTCAATTTTAGTTCTCTCCTTTCTTCTCATGTGGGCACTTATTGCTATATATTTTCCTCTAGAGACTGCTTTAAATGTGTCCCAGAGATTCTGGTATGTGGTGTCTTCATTCTCGTTGGTTTCGAAGAATATCTTTATTTCTGCCTTCATTTCAGTGTTTATCCAGTCAACATTCAGGAGAAAGTTGTTCAATTTCCATGAGGATGTGCGGTTCTGGGTGGGCTTCTGAATTCTGAGTTCTAACTTGATTGCACTGTGGTCTGAGAGACTGTTTGTTATGGTTTCTGTTCTTTTGCATTTGCTGAGGAGTGATTTACTTCCAATTATGTGGTCAATTTTAGAGTAGGTGTGATGTGGTGCTGAGAAGAATGTATATTCTCTGGATTTGGGCTGGAGAGTTCTGTAAATATCTATTAGGTTTGCTTGTTCCAGGTCTGAGTTCAAGTCCTGGATATCCTTATTAATTTTCTGTCTCGTTGATCTGTCTAATATTGACAACGGTGTGTTGAAGTCTCCCAGTATTAATGTGTGGGAGTCTATGTCTCTTTTTAAGTCTTTAAGAACTTGCCTTATGTATCTGGGTGCTCCTGTATTAGGTGCATATATATTTAGGATCGTTAGCTCTTCTTGCTGCATTGATCCTTTTACCATTATGTAATGTCCTTCTTTGTCTCTTTTGATCTT
This sequence comes from Aotus nancymaae, assembly GCF_030222135.1. Lineage (NCBI taxonomy): Eukaryota > Metazoa > Chordata > Mammalia > Primates > Aotidae > Aotus > Aotus nancymaae. The sequence continues at coordinate 2,490,068 of NW_026988460.1, forward strand.
TGTTGCTTTAAAGTCTATTTTATCAGAGATGAGAATTGCAACTCCTGCTTTTTTTTGCTCTCCATTTGCTTGGTAAATCTTCCTCCATCCCTTTATTTTGAGCCTTTGTGTATCCTTGCATGTGAGGTGGGTTTCCTGGATACAGCACACTGATGGGTTTTGGCTTTTTATCCAATTTGCCAGTCTGTGTCTTTTGATTGGGGCATTTAGTCCATTTACATTTAGGGTTAATATTGTTATGTGTGAGTTTGGTCCTGTCATTTTGATGCTAGCTGGCTGTTTTGCCCATTGGTTGATGGAGATTCTTCATTGTGTTGCTGCTCTTTACCATTTCGTGCGTTTTTGGAGTGGCTGGTGCTGGTTGTTTTTTTCTATGTGTAGTGTCTCCTTCAGGAGCTCTTGTAAAGCTGGTCTGGTGGTGATGAAATCTGTGAGTACTTGCTTGTTCACAAAGGATTTTATTTTTCCTTCACTTATGAAGCTTAGTTTGGCTGGATATGAAATTCTGGGTTGAAAGTTCTTTTCTTTAAGGATGTTGAATATCGGCCCCCACTCTCTTCTGGCCTGTAGGGTTTCTGCTGAGAGATCTGCTGTGAGTCTGATGGGTTTCCCTTTGTGGGTAACCCGACCTTTCTCTCTGGCTGCCCTTAGTATTTTCTCCTTCATTTCAACCCTGGTGAATCTGATGATTATGTGCCTTGGGGTTGCTCTTCTAGAGGAATATCTTTGTGGTGTTCTCTGTATTTCTTGGACTTGAATCTTGGCCTGCCTTGCTAGGTTGGGGAAGTTTTCCTGGATAATATCCTGAAGAGTATTTTCCAGCTTGGATGCATTCTCTTCGTCACATTCAGGTACACCTATCAAACGTAGATTAGGTCTTTTCACGTAGTCCCATATTTCTTGTTGACTCTGTTCATTCCTTTTTACCTTGTTTTCTCTAATCTTCCCTTCTCGTTTTATTTCATTGAGTTGATCTTCAACTTCTGATATCCTTTCTTCTGCTTGGTCAATTCTGCTGTTGAAACTTGTACATGCTTCGCGAAGTTCTCATGTTGTGTTTTTCAGCTCCATCAATTCATTCATATTCCTCTCTAAGTTGTCCATTCTCGTTAGCATTTCATCAAGTCTTTTTTCAAGGTTCTTAGTTTCTTTGCATTGGGTTAGAACATGTTCTTTTAGCTCACAGAAGTTTCTTATTATCCATTTTCTGAAAGCTGATTCTGTCATTTCATCACACTCATTCTCCGTCCAGTCTTGTTCCCGTGCTGGTGAGGAGTTATGCTGCCTTGTAGGGGGAGAGGTGTTCTGGTTTTGGGTGTTTTCATCCTTTTTGCGCTGGTTTCTTCCCATCTTTGTGGATTTATCCGCCTATTGACTTTGTAGTTGCTGTCTTTCTGATTTTGGTAATTTTAAGTCTGCAGCAGCTGAACTCATAAACCCCCTTTTCTTCTCCCCAGGTGTTCTGGCCCAGGGGTTTAGCACTTTATGTTTTTCAGCTGTGTTGCTACCGTTTTCCCTGCCCACAAGGTGGCAGTCTAGTCACACTCAGCCTGCAGAGGCTTCGCTGAGCTGCTGTGGGCTCCGCCCAGCTTCCGTGTGAGCTTCCCAGCAGTCCTGTGGGTGTAGTTAGAACTGCTTCCGCTATGCTGGCCCGCCCCTGTAGTGACGGAGTCTCTGTAGTGGCGGGTTGTCTTGGTTACGGAAAATTGCCCCGGGAACTGCAGGGTGTTTCCCTATGGAGGACGCCCCTCCCCCACAGAGCTGAACCGTCCCGGGTTCAGCCGTGTTTCTAGAGGGGCCCTCTTTGTCCTGTAATCTCTTGGCTTGCCTCCTTGCCACAGTTCCCCTTGCTGGCCCAGAGGGGACACAGTCTCGTTCACTTTGTTCAAGGAGCCGCTGCTCCCCGCCCCCCGTGCAGGCCGAGCGGCTGCTCCGGTCCAACCAGCGGCGCTGGGAATGCGGGGAGCTTCTCCGCACAATTAAAATCCGCTGCCCTGTGTGCCGCTGCGTCAGCCGAAGCAGCGGCTCTGAGATTCGTGGCACTCCCTTGCCCGGGGGTCTCCTGGCTTGGCTCCCTGCTTCAGCTCCCCTTTCTGGCTCAGAGGGAACTCTGTCTCTCTCGCTCTGCGCAAGAAGCCACTGCCCCCCACTCCAGGGCGTAGGCTGAGCGGCCACTCCGCTCAAACCAGCGGCGCTGGAGACCCATGGGGCTTTTCCTCCTGTGAATCTCCTGGTCTGTGGGCAGTAAAAGTCCGTCTGGAAATGCGGCGTCCACTCACCCTCTGCGCCTTCTCTCGGAGCTGCAATCCCGACTTCCTCTTAAGTGGCCATCTTGGATCGATCTTGAGACCAAGTGTCAGCAGGTCACTGCACATGTAGGCCGTTCACCTCAGGAAAATTAGGCTGGTTTCTGTAATGGCGGCTTCCCTTACGCCCACCGGGCTGGAGCGTTCCTGGTGGCTCTCTAACTGACGTTCTGTGTGCCTAACTCTGGAGTGAGAGTTTTTCAGCCTGCTGGGCTTTGTGTGGCAGGGGAACCCGTCCTGCCCTTTGGGCTGTTTCCCTGCGTTCTGTTTCCCTGCGTTCTGTTTCCTTTCTTACTGAGGGAGAATGGCATTTTTTATAGAATGACATTTACTTCCTAACGTCAGTTTCCTCGCCTGTATTTTTGATAGAATGGCATTTGCTTCCTAACCTCAGTTTGCACATCTGTGAAATGGGAATAATAGTCATTTCTACTTCATAAGGTTGTGCTGAGGATTAAGAAAATCTTCTGTATAATGTTTTTTGTACAATGTCTGACTGCCATCAAAGGCTCACTAAATGATATAATGAGATAGACTGTTTTCTATCTCACTAGAAAATATGGATAATGCTTAGAGAGAAATATTTTTTATGAGTTTTGTTTCATATTAATGGAATACACTGGGATTTTAGCTACTGTCTTTTCTTGGAAATGCTTCCAACTAATTATTCTGAATATCACTAATACATCATCTTCAGAAATGTATGTTTATAATCAGAATTTTGAAAATTTCAGAGATACATTCATGTATCAAAATCACCCATGATATCATTGCCCAGGGATTATTACTACATTGTAAGATAACATATTAGTATATGTCCTTCCAGTCTTACCCCACCACTAAAGAGCAAACTCACATTATAGGTATTCTATTGAACTAAAATGCTGTAGCACAGTTTTATGGATGGTTTGTTTCACTTAATGTATAATGAAAATTTCCCAAGTGAATACATATTCTTCAGAAAATTATTGTTAGTAGCTATATGGGGTTTTCAGAGGTGGATACACCACCATTTATTTAACTGTTATCTCCAGTTAACACATTTACAATGTTTCTTGCATTCCCAATCTCAGTTCCCTAAGAATAGACAGACATCAACTTCTCTGCATGACAGCAGCTGATAATTTATACACCATGTTTGTCCTAAACATACTCTGTCTTATTCAGTGAATTTCCCATGGTAAATGTTCCAATTGCTCTTATTTGCCTTCCTTTGAAATGGCAGGTCAGTTGCCTTTTACATTGTTTTCAAAAACAGGAGAAGAGCTATCATTTTAAAAGAAGCATATATTGGATTGTTTTAAGATTGAAAATCTGAAAGCAGATTATTTAAAATGGAACAGAAATTTTGTGGTAAAACCTTAGCAGCTTATTCAAAAGTATAATATATATTTGGAGAAAATTTTAAGTGGTAGTCTTTTATTTCAAAAATGAAAACACTAAAATAAACACCTTCGAAATTATGAAGTAGTCATTTATAAAAACTTATAAAATCATTATATCCTTGAACCTGTGCCTAGCACTGTTCTGAAGGAATATACGTCATTACACCCTAATTATTACTTACTTAATGTATAACCCAAAATGGAAGTGGGGAACACGCTACCCAGTATCTTTAGTTGAGAACAATAAAAAATATTACCTATAGCCTTTCAGTAATTTCCAGGTACTTCTCAGGGACTAAAAGTTAAAATCAAATAAAGATTTGTAAACAAGAGGATGAAGACTCAAAACACACCTATTTATTTAAGAGAACAATTTTTTCCAAGCAAATTATATAAAACAAACAAAAACAAATTTCTAGAGGGCTTATGAAGTTATGTTCTATGTTTCTAATTAATCTATAATGGCATGAAAATAGTATCAATCTCAAAGTTTAAAAAGAAAGGAATATAATTAATACCAGTAATGATAAGAATAATAAAGAACATGGTTAACATTTTTTAAGGCTTACTATGTGCCACTCTCCCAACTACTCTGTCTATACACTTATTTAATTCTAACTCTAACCCTATAAGGTGTGTCCTCCTTTCATTTCCATTTCATTCATCAGAAAACTGAGGCCCAGAGAGCTTTTGGTTACTGATTCAAAAATCACACAGACAGTCATGGCAGAGCCAGAAGGTCAGCGTGGCGTGTCTTCAGGGCTCATCATTCATCAAACATAGGCAAACCTTTATCTAATATGAACACGTTATATTCCAACGGCATTCTTACAAGATACAAAATATCTGGGTGAGAAGGGGAAGTAAGCCCAACCATGTGGATGCTTACAGAAGCGCCCAGTTCATTGGGCAATACCTGCCCCTTTTCTTTCTACATCATAAAGATGATTGTGCTTTCTTAAGTCATTGTTATGGAGCAATGAGAAGCATTTTTATAAACAGTTCTTTCAGTGCTTTTATTTTTATAGAATAATTGAAGCTTCATTGTTTAAGGCATGGTGGGAGTGGTGAAATGTTCTCTATTTAGGATTTTACCGTTCATGTAATTTATATCTGTTTCTAACATGGACGAATACGTTGGGGGAAATTTTAACTACTTGTTAGCAGGGGAGGTCCTGTAATGCATTGTGGATTTTAGCATCACTGTAATTAAGGAAAAGTCTCCATGATAAGTTCGTGAGTCTTCCTTCTCATTCCGTGTAAATTATGACTATTTCAATGACTGATTACTAGCAACCTTCACCTGGTGTTCTTGTCTTCTTACACTGGATCACCAGTGAGAGAAAGCGTTAACAAAGAGGCCAGGCTACATCAGAGAACTTTCTTTCACAGCAGGGAAACCCCAGTTTTAAAAAAGAAAAAAAGAAAAGACTATTACAATGAAAAAGTCATCACATTCCTGGCTATTTCTGTGAAGAAAAAAACTTATATCAGAACGTTTTGCTCCTGGCTTATCATACTTAGCCTCCAAGATAAGAGCAAATGAGACAGAGAAGACATACATAAAGACTTAGACCCAGGAAGAAAGACTGACAGGGAAGGAGACAGACAGACAGTGAGAGCAAGGAACATTTTACAAAGAGGCATATGAGAAAGAGGGGGTCAGAGATTAAGGGTAGTAAAAGAGAGAAGTTAGTAAATAAATGCTTAGAAGGAACATTAATACACCTATCCATAAAATGCCTGATACATTTTTCCAAAAAACTGTTTGTATTCAGTCTTACAGTTTATAACAAATTTTAACAAAATAAAATTTATTTGACAGATGTACCTTTAATTTGTTTCAAGTGACATTATATGAGATTCTAGAACAAGAACCTCTGCAAAAATTCCTTCTGGTGATTGCTCCTTTGGAAAAGACATGATAAAATTTTCTTGACCACATACCATCATAATCCCTAGAGACAGCCATAGCAGAGAAAAGATTTGAGTATTGAAGGAAATATGAAATTCAGCAACAGTTTTTCATAAAACAACATGAGATGTGTGTGAGAAGTATTATGTATAATAGCCTCTGCTTAGCCTTCCAAAACACAATAGCGTATTAAAGGCTCTGAGAAGTTCTGCAGACAAGTAACTTACTAAACTTGAACCCAGTATTTCCCAAACTTTTAAGAAGCTTTTTAACTGTAACATTTATTTATCTCTTCTGGTTCCCAGAGTTCCATGAAATTGACTTGGGGCCATGGTGCTATAGAGTCTGCGGACTATGATTTGTTTTTCAGGAATGTCTTAAATCTTCTGAGTTCATGGATAGTGTGATGCCCATAGATAGCTCAGTGTGTTTCCGAAGACTGGCTGGCCAAACAGTACACAACTGATCCTATTCTGATATGATTTATAGTATCTCAGTGACATGTAAGGCTCAACTGCAGCTTAGAAATCATCTAGAGAGCTTCCAGAGCAAGCATAGTATGAAAAAGCTTAAGCCCTTATTTATATTCACAAATATTAAACGTTTTAGGGGACAGAGATGACCTATTTTGGTTCTGCCATTTGTTACTTGTCATCCACACACAATGAAATACTGAGATAATGAATTGTTGTGGTGGATCAGGGATTCATGCCACAGAGGCTGGCTGTGGTCCCTTCATTACTGTCTCTGTTTGAAACTTGCTTTGTTCTTTGTAAACACACCCCAGCTTGTTTAGTAGATGGAATGCTGACCGCAACTGGCTTTATGAGAAGTCATTTCTAAAGGGAAATCCCATTGTTCTTATTAGAAGAGGATCTTCCATAGCATCATTAGTGAAGTGATGGCATTTTCAGGCATAATTTCTGAATCTTATGTAAATTCTCTTTGAAACAGCCTTTAGTCCCCAGTTTGGCACTTAAGCATGTCCAGGTGTGTGAGAGATCCAAGTCTGCATTCATAAGAGGAATGAGAGGATGGATATACAAGAACACCTGTAGAGACCTATCTTTTATACTGCCTAATAAAAGATAGGTCTTTACAAGTGTTCCTCCTAATAAAGAGAACTGGAATTAGGTCATCATATGTATCTATCCTTCTAAGAGCAGATGTTGTTGTGTTTTTGTTTGTTTTCTAATTTAGAGCAGCAGTTGCCAGTTGCCAGCCCACTGGCAGAAACCATTCTCAGACCTGTACCTGAGGTCAGCAGAGTATTGAAAAAATTGACTTTGCATGCCTTTGGATCGGACACCCAGTTTCCCACAAGGCTTGCTATTTCTTATTATTGCACTAGACTCTGGCAGGTTGATGTTTCTGCCTTATCCTTAAAGACAGTAGAATGTGTGGCAACCAGTTAATACAGTCGTTTACCTACTAATCTCAATTGAATTAAACTAATTTTGAATAAATCAATTTTGTAGAAAAAATGTATTCTTTAATCAAAGTAATACATATAATCTGTTGTGAATATAAATGTATGCACACATTCTACAATAGAAATATACATTGAAACATCACATTGTACCCCATAATTATTTGTCAATTAAACATTTTTACAAAAGAAATGTATGTGTATAAATCCAACAAAGAAAGGATAAAAATTAAAGTAATTCTCTTTTTTTTTCTTTCCCACTAATCCTCTCACATCATAATTGCCAGATGAAATTATTATCATCATATTTCTACACATCCCTACAGAAAATATTTTGGTACATGCAGGCCTACAGATACACACATGTAAAACTTTATAAATAAAAATGATATCATATTGTACAGACTGGTCTGAACCTATGTTTTTTAGAACAAGGAAATATCTTAAGTAGTTCACTGAAAGAAATACAAATGGCTGGTAAACATGGAAAAAATGCTTAACATCACTCAGTTGAAGAAATGTAAATTAAACACTGAACTACAGTGTTTCATCAATCACATAGGCAGAGATGAAAAGTTTGGTAATACCCAGTCTTAAGGAAGAGACAGAGAAAAATTACATTTAAATTATATTTGGTGATAAACGGCTTGCAAACACAATTAGTTAGCCACTCTTCTCTATGGGGTTCACCAAAAAGGAGTATGATAAATAGGAAATTTTGTGATGAGACTGGCTGTTTGGGGAACATAATGCTAATTATATGCATTATAATTGCTTGCAATGACTTTAGCAACAGCTCTTGTTTAATTATCTGCATTTTCTCAACAGGATCAGATTCATGACTCTGGATATCATCTAAGAAATTTTTTAAGAATTTTGATGTTATTTTAATATGAAACAATATATAAAATAATATTTAGTGCATATACTTGGATTAATATAGCAAGTCTCATTGTAAAGTGCATCTGTGTAGCCATCTGAGAGAAGCAAAATTCTCTGCATAAATATCTGTCATGGTGTGTATGTCGTGCATGTATTAGAAAGAGAGGGAGATCATGACACTGCACACCCTAAATCCATCAGTTATCTAGCTGCCATAAACTTGTTTACAAATAACCTCAAATTCACAAACAAAGAAATTTCTCTAATGTAGCCCCCAACTCATTGGTTTTCATTTATCTCTAGAGAGCACAGGTGTTTTCAAAGACCTAGTCTTCTCTGATATGATAGCACTTTTCATCCTTTTTTTTTTTTTCCAGAAAGCAGGAAAAATATTGTTCTAAATCTGAGGCGTCAGCTCCTCATCTCTTTAGCTGGGCTTCAGCCTAGATAAGGCAGGATTCTAGGGCCATTCATATGGACATGTGCTGTCCATATGAATAACGAGCAAACCTTGTGAATTATTTCACACTTCTAGGAAAATCAATAGCCCTGTCTTTCTGCAACAACACTGGAAGCTGCTGAGGATACTGGTACATTTCTATGTGAAAGAACCTGATGACTTTATATATGGAAGTAATAAAACTTGTATCCCCTTCTGGGACCTGTGTATGAACTTATACAGATGAGTAACATTTTTAAAAATTAATGATATATGTTTCTCCATACTCTGAAACTCCTTGAGTTTCCAAAAACCTACCCACCCCCAACACCAGTTTAAACAACAAGATATGAATTCCCTATTGATACAGTTTGACTGTGTCCCCACCCAAATCTCATCTTGAATTATAGCTCCCATAATTCCCACATGTTATAGGAGGCACCCAGTGGGAGGTAACTGAATAATGGGAGCAGGTTTTCCCATGCTGTTCTTGTGATAGTGAATAAGTCTCATGAGATATGATGGTTTTATATAAGGCAATTCCTCTGCACATTCTCTCTTGCCTGCTGCCGTGTAATTCGTGCCTTTGCTCCTCCTTTGCCTTCTGCTGTGATTGTGAGGCCTCCCCTGTCGTGTGGAACTGTGAATCCATCAAACATCTTTCCATTATACATTACCCAGTCTTGGGACACTACTTATAGTAGTAGCCTAAAACTGGTAATTTTATTGGTTTGTAGTCGGAGTTCTTACTATGTGCCAGACCCCGTTTATTGAATTTATTACTTTATATTATCTGCATAAAAGCCTTATAAGATAGGTACTATTATTATCCCCACTTTACAAAGGAGGAACCTGAAGCCTTAGAGAAGTTAGATCGTTTCTTCCAGGACATGGTAAGGATAGATATGGGATCCCAAGTAGGAACCGCTGGAAATAATGGGCAGAAGACAGGATCAGAAACAAGGGTAGGAAAGATTCAGAGTACCAATTCACTTCTTATATTTGCTCTCTAGGAGAACAATAACACCATTGAGTCACACTAGCCTCTTGCTTAAGCACTCCCTCCAACATACACACCATCATCATTCATGTTCCATATATTTACATTCCAAATCCATCCATTTCTTTTCATTCCCTAATGTCAAGACTGCCATTATCTAGACTCATCTCTCAACCCTAGTTAATCTCTCTGATAAAAATGCATCCTCAATACCCCTTCTTCACTCCATCTGACTCTTCATTACTCAACTTGAATCATCAGTTTAAGAGGTCCTTCCTCAAGCCGCTATGCCCAAAGTTAACAATGCCCTCCTCTAGGTCCTTGGAGCAGCCTGTATAACATTTCTCATAACTCACTGTAATGTACTATAATCTTGGTTGACTTGTAATCTCCTCTGCTAGAGAGACTCATTCACTCATTAATTCATTCAGCAATTATTTTTGGAGCATTTACTATGTGACAGAAATTATCCCAAATACTTAATCTCATAATGCTGAACAAAGACAGCCCCTTGATCTCATGAAACCTATAGTCCAGCAGGAGAAATAGACCATGATCTAATCATACCTAAACATATACAAGTAAACCACCCATTCAAAAGGTAAAGAATTCTGTCCTTGAAGAGGATGCAATAACAAGGAATGTTTAAAGGAGGTTGGGGAGGTAAGAAGACTTCCGTGAAGACATGACAGGAAACCTGAAATGTAGGTACAGCTCCAGCTAGTGGGTGAACAGCATTACAGGCACAGAAGACAGCATGCATAAAAGCCATAATATTTTGTTGTTGCTGTTGTTGTGTTTTGTTTTGTTTTTGGAGATGGAGTCTCAGTCTGTCACGGGGCTGGAGTGCAGTGGCACTATCTCAGCTAACGGCATCCTCTGCCTCCTGGGTTCAAGTGATTCTCCTGCCTCAGCCTCCTGAGTAGCTGGGACTACAGGTGCATGCCACTACACCCAGCCAATTTTTGTATTTTTAGTAGAGACAGGGTTTCACTATGTTGGCCAGAATGATCTCGATCTCTTGACCTCATGATCTTCCCCACTCTGCCTCCCAAAATGCTGGGATTATAGGCGTGAGCCACCGCACCTGGCCAAAGCCATGCATTTTGATCAAAAATTTGAGAGAAAGCCATGGTGGTGGAAACCCACAGAACAATGAAATTACATGAGACAGAAGGCGGATGAGTTAGATAGGGCCAAACAATTAGTAACAATAAGTGGTGTAATAATTGAGCTGTGTGTCTCTATTACTTAATATACGTCTTAAAACTGAGTCATGCTAATCACATATTTAGAGGGGGCAATAAAGGGATCTGCAGTGGTTAAGTGTGTAAATGAGTCAACTTAGAATTTTGTGAGTGAGGAGAGAGCATCGAGAACCCTCTACAGAGACAAAAATCTCCTATGAAGGGTCTGGCAACACATTTCAAAACCTCTATACTAACACTTCAGACAATGCCAAAGCAAAGCAATCCAAATTGTCTTTTTGATATCATCAGCCTCCACGCATGCTGTTACCCACACAGGGTTGCTGTCACCTGAATGTCTCACTCACTCTGTACTCCCAGTCACTCACATTTCTACAGAGTCCTCGCAACCAAACGCACACAGTAAACAAAATCTTTGGAGGGAAATTTTAGATCACTGCTCTTTTCAGTTCTGCTTACTGTCCTTAGATACTGTGTTAACTAGAAGATACTTTACACAGGGAAGGGCATCTGGGTAAAGGGCTTCTCACTTGGGGTTGATTTTAACGTGGTGGACAATTATAGGCTTATGTCAATTCATTTGTCTGCTGACTGGCACTTATCTTCTTCGACTTCAACTTGTTTCTTTATGAATTGACAATGCCATGTTCTATGTAGCTCCCTCCCTAACCCCCACAAAAGCCTCTATAACACCAAAGGATGCCTGACCAACTACCCCTGAAATCTGGGGTAGTTGTAAAATCTATAGTGTTGTAAAATTCAAATAAAGGTATTATAAGTCTATTTTTTAAGAAAGAGATGATAGAGAAATGGCTGTTTCTCACATTACCAAGTCCCGCTCCCTTTAAAATCTTGAAGCACATAAGTTTGAGAAAAAATATAATAAAACCACATTTGTACCCACGGAAATTATCTATTACCCATAGCAGCTCTTATGCAAAAATTATAATAGTAACTACAGGAACTGAGAGTTGTTGAGCACTGACTTTGTGTCAGGTGTCCTACTGAAAATGTTACCAACATTATGATACCTAATCTATAACAATGCATGAGGTAGGTACTATTGTTATTATCCCCAATTTAATGATAAGGAAACTGGGGCTCAAGATGAGAAGGGGCTTACCCAAGGTCACATAGCTACCAGGTTGTAGAGTCAAGATTCAACCTCAGCAATCTGATAGTATTACTCATGAAAGTTACTGAGATTGCATTCATTCTCAAACAGGCAAATGGAAATTTATTATGGTAATATAGAATCACCGTGGCTTGGAATAGACAGAGGCCTGAATTTCCACCTTAATTCTGCCACTGATTAGTCACGTGTCCTTAAACATATTGTCCTCTTGGAACCACATTCTCTTTATTTGTAAAAAGTAAATGAAAAGAATATAGCATCCGAGTTGAGGGAAATACTAAACAAGAAAATTCATATAAACTACAAATAGGTAATCTGATCTCCACCCATATTGTGAGCCCTCAATTGTATTAGCAATAATGTACTCAGAAAATATATTAAATTTGTATTTTCATTAATGAGTACATTTCTAGAGCTTAAGATAAGAAACCATGAGTTGGAACTGCAATTTTGATTGTAATGCCTGTACTTGTGTACCTTTTTCTCATTTGTTTACCTCCAACCATAAAACAAGACTTTCAAGCCTCTGGAAATGTGTGCAGAGAAACCAAAAGAAGCTGGTCATGACATAGAAGTCCGTATCCCATCAGGCATGAAAAGAGGAGATAAGGTGAATGTGACATGCTATTTTTTATTCAGAAGTGAAAATATTGAGGACATCTTCTAATCCCAGTCCAAATAAGAGAAGACACTCATTTTCCAAGCTTCTGTTGGTACTCACAGCATCTCTGAAAATTAAATCTCTCTATGCGCGATGGAATTCAAAAAGGAACTAGGAGTGTGCATTTCACTGAAGATGGGGCACATTAGGTACATGGAATTCAAAAATGAACTAGGAGTTCCTTTTTTCCAAGCTCCTATTGGTACTCACAGCATCTCTGGAAATTAAATTCATCTATGCATGATGGAATTCAAAAGGAAACTAGGAGTGTGCATTTCACTGAAGATGGGACACATTAGTTACAGATTGACTTATCCATGACTTTGGTTTTCTCTTAGCCCTCACACAAGAGCTGCCTTTCTCTTCACACTATAGAGACTCCCTAGGTTACTTCATTAATTCTCATGGCTTCAGAGACCCAAATAGTTTCCAAGTCTATGCATCTAGCCTAATCCATTCTTCCAAACTCTAGGCCATTTTGTTCAGGTAGTTATTAGACATCTCCATTTGGATTTCTCAAAGACACCTCAAATTTAATATGCTCAAAATGAAAAGCACACATTTCCACCAGTCTGCTTACTTGAGCATGGTTTCAGCATCACTCAATAGTATTTGCATTTACTCTTTATCCAAGCCAGCCTCTTGGGAAACGTCCTTGCCTTTCTTCATTCCTCATGGCCCATGTCCATTTTGTCCTCAGACCTTCTTAATTCCTTTGCCTAATTTTCTCATCTTTTCCCTTCTTTCCTTCTCCATTTCTATCCAATAACCAAGCTCAAGCCATTGTTACCTTTTCACCTTAATTATTGAAGGATCTTCTTTCTTATTGCCTAAAGTCTATATCATACACAGCCTCCAAAAACTAACCTAAGTCCTCCTGATGTAGGCTACTATACATTTTGTTCTTCCCCTTTTGGAACATAAATTCCCACTTTAAATTACATTTTAATACTATCTTTACTTCCGTAAAACAAATGCTTCATGAAAGCAAAATTCATGAAGGTCTTGTTCACAGCTGTATTAGCACAATGCCTGATACAGATCCTCAAATAATTCATGGCTTTTGTACTTCAGTAGAACAAGATGAAATCAAAGATGGATTTATATTCCAATTCCAGCTGTACTATGATCCTAAGTTTGAATTCCCAAATCTGAAAACAGAAATTACAAGAACTTCGCTTCAAAATGTAATTATGAGAATTATTTAAGGAAATGTATGTAGAGCATTTAGCACAGAATTAGTTCTCAATAACTATTCTAACAGTTGAAAGGATTGATATAAGATAAAGATTTGGTGGGCAATCTCTCGGACTCTTTACTGTTAAACTGGGTAAATGAAGACAGCACAGGAACAATTCCCAGACTTGCACTTGAGTGTTATTTATGTGTAATGGGACATTCTTTTGTCCTGAGTATATCAGAAACTCAATTGAACTATTGACACTCTAAGTTTTCTGTAAAAGGAAATTAGAGACAAGTTGAAGTCCTTGTACTTGGTGGGACCAGTCAAAAGCCAGATGTCTTTAATGTTATAGAGGCTACAACAAAACTGAATTGGCAATGAGCTCTTTTTTTTTTTTTTTTGGAGACAGAATCTCACTCTGTCACCAGGCTGGAGTGCAGTGGTGTGATCTCAGCTCACTGCAACCTCTGCCTTCTGGGTTCAAGCAATTCTCCTGCCTCAGCTTCCTGAGTAGCTGGGACTACAGGTGTGTGCCACCACGCCCAGCTAATTTTTGTATTTTTAGTAGAGATGGGTTTTCACCATGTGAGCTAGGATGGTATCAATCTCTTGACCTTGTGATCTGCCCACTTCAGCCTCCCAAAGTGCTGGGATTACAGGCGTGAGCCACCGCACCCAGGCGGCAATGAACTCTTTTGAGCATTTGTGTCATCTGAAATCAGTAAACTTAAGTTTTATGTTGTTTTACTTTTGAGTTGCTGGTATTACATGAAGTGGTAACTTGGGATGGCTATGGACTAAGTTAATTTTTGCAGCAAAAAAGGACTGTTCTGAAAAAGGCTTATCCATTTCCTCTGTACTTCTGTCTAAATAAAACCTCTTCTAGCGATGAGCTTGTTACAAGCAGTAGAAGAAAATGTAAATATTTTCTTGGCTGCTATTTACCAGAAACTGAATATAAACAGATTCAACCATAGAACCTTGTCAGATACTACACCTAAGATGTCGGTTTTACAGTACATTGAAGAGCTTTTTCCCCCTTCTTTGTGTTCATGTGCTGTGAATTTTTTCTTCCATTTTGATACAAAAAAAAAAAAAGACTTAAAGCAGACATTTGGTCTATCTGTGACTGTTTCTAATGTTCCAGGAGGGAACAAACACATATCAGGATGAATTTAAACAGAACTTTTGACCAAAGGTAGAATTATTCAATATACTAAATGATTATTCAGACAGGGAAACACTACAAATGGCTTTGCCAGCCTGCTGACTGACAGATTTTCGCTATACATTTCAGAATTAACACCATTTGTCTAAAACTTGTCATTTTTGAGGACTTCATTGTGCATTGTCTGTGGCATTCAAGAGAAATATATCTAATAATACATCCTGCCTAAACCAAAAATGATACATAAAAGGCCCAAAAAAAATGCCAAATCAGAAAATTCATTCTGTAAATACTTACCCTCTTTAATACTGAGAATCAGATAGAGTGATCAATAGGATATGATTTCTGCTTTAATGATTATGAAGATCTGGGGAGATGACAGGTAAATTGGTGATTGCAAAGTTGTGTGATGTGTGCTGTGATGAAGATGAGCCCAGAGTGTTCTGAGAGCAGAGGTTAGGGTGCTAAATGGTGGAAGTGGGAGGGTGTTCTAGATGGCTTCTCATCAGAATTAACATCCAGACTGGGACTCTAGGTGACTAGGTAAGAGGAAGGGATCAGAATGTCCACGGCAGAAACAACAGCATATGCCAAAGTCATCATCAACAAGAAGGATCCTGATGAATCCAAGAAGTTCAGTGGGACTGAGTAAAAAAGAGTTTGGGAAGGGTCCAGAAAAAAGTGAAACTGGAAATCTCATTAGGAATGAGGCTAATTCCTAATACCAGTAGCCGCCTGGTAGCCATGGTGGACACTGAAACTGCCCAAGAGCAATGGAAGCAGGCACTAAAGGCTTTCATGTCAATAAATGACATAGTTAGATTTGTGTTGGATGTATCACTACATAGCACAGGAATTAAACTGTTTCTAGTATAATTGCTGTTCATTGTACTTGGAACCCAGATTTCTAGCCAATACAGAGAATAAACCCAAGAAATGCCACAAAGGATACAAATCCATTCCGATTTTTAGGTCAACACTCTGATATTTAGGATAACAAAGTTATATCACAGTTTTGCTGGCAAAAACTAGAGTGAAGATTATGGAAAAAGTAGTATCTCTCATAGGAAATCTTGGCATCCTAGTTACATGACTGTGAATGTATGCTTTTGGTTTTACATTCAGGATCATTATGGCAAGGGAGTATTCACTTTACTTGTGGAGAAAAAGTAAGGACTGAGATTAACATATCTTAACCATGTAAAAAGGAGGCCCTTCATGTCAGGGAAATTGAAGAGTACTATTAATCTCCTGCCAGGCCACATGTTGGAATCACCTAGGGAGGCTCTTTAAAATAGCAATGCCTTGGCCACATCCCTAGATATTTTTACTTGATTGAGCTGAAGCAGGGCCTGGGCATTTGCATTTTTTAAAAGTTCCATTGAGGGATACTAAAAGATAACCAGAGTTGAGAACCAAAGCTGTAATGGTTAAGAGCATGAACTGGGAAATAAGACAGAGTGGATTGAAATTCTGGCTCTTGCTGAAAACAAAATTATTTCTGTTCTTTTAATTTCTAATTTATAAACATCCCATAAGGCATTAAAGGTAACTTATATGGATATTTCCAACACATTCAGATAAAGTGTAATATAAACATGAAAGGAATTCAGTTCTTATCCCCTGCTCTTAGTTTCTTCATCTGTAAGGGAGGCATAATAATAGTATCTACCTTATATGATCTGTGCAAGCTTTAAACATGGTAATAAGTAAAAAGATTTATAAATACCTGGCATATAAGTGTCTGATAGATGTAAGCTATTGTTCTTAACTCAGGTAAAGTTAATAGGAGAAACATGACAGAGAGGAGAGAAATCACAAAGCATGTTTCAAAAACACCAATTCGTTTGGCTGAGGCCTCAGGGAGTAATAGGGAAAAAATTTACAAAGTCAAGTTGAAGCCAAATTGCTTTCTTGAGCTCCAGGCTAATGTTGAAATTTGAGCAAGTGTTCATTAATTGCTCATCTAATAATGTAGTCCCCAAGCAGGTGAGACCAGCAGGTGTATATTGTACAAAATAGAATAAATTTAAGGATTGCTCAGAGTCCCTTCCAAAACTTGGGCTCTGGTTTGAATTTAACCCAAATGTGGAACCAACAGATGTCTCTGTGGAAAATTGTGATTAAATCAGCATAGAGCTTCACAAATGAACAGCGAGTCACTGGATACGAATAACCCCTGGAACTCAGGGAGGCAGATACCTTTCCTGGTGACACCTTGGCTCTTGTTAGCAGATACAGCCAACTCCCCTTCTGTTGTCCAGATTTTGCCCACTTTATTAGAAAACTCTAAATAGTGCTGAAAACTGTTTCTGTTCTTTCCTTTTTTGTTTATAAATATTTTATAAGAGAGCAAATGTAACTTGCGTGGATGAATCCCACACAGCAATGTAAACATAAAATGTAATATAGACATGAAAGAAGTAAGAAGATAGGGGAAATGAGGGTAGGAAGTTTAAGAGAAAGCCAGGAGGGAACTGGGAGAAGGTCACGGAAGCCTATAAATATGCCGGCAATGCATCGCAAATTTGGCCGTAAGCCTTCTAAGAGGCAACGCAAAGAGGGAAACAAGATTGGTTACAAGATTTAGAATGTTCCCAGCTTAATCCAGACTGTTGCTTAGGAGAGAAACAGCTATTCTTGGCACGTTAAAGAGAAATATGTCCAGGTCTAAATAAAGAGAATTTTGTTTAAAACAGTTGTATTAGTCCATTTTCTGTTGCTTAAAACAGAATACCTGCAACTGGTTAATTTATAAAGAAAAAAAATTATTTCTTACAGTTCTGGAGGCTGAGAAGACTAAGGCCAAAGGGCTGCATCTGGTGAGGGCCTTCTTCCTGGTAGTGACTCTGTAAAGTCCCAAGGCAACACAGGGCATCACATGGAAGGGGACGGAATGGGCTACCTCAATTCTCTCTTTCTCTTCTTATAAAGCCACCAGTTTCATTCTCGTGAAAACCCATGAATCCATTAATTCACGAAGGAATGAATTCATTCATAAAGGCAGAGTCCTTATGACCCAATCACCTCTTAAAGGCCCCATCTCTCAATATTGCCACTTCAGGGTTTAAATTTTAAAATAAATTTTGGAGGGTTTACATTTTCAGATCATAGCATTCCACCCTTGTTCCCCTGAAACTCTTATCCTTCTCACATACAAATATATTCATTTCAACTCCATAGCCCTAAAGTCTTAACTTGTTCTAGCACCAACTCAAAAGTCTATCTACTTCCTGTGAAATCAAAACAAGGCATCTACTTCTAAGACACGTGGTCAGTGAAACATAGGGTACACATTCCCATTCCAAATGAAGAAATGGGCTAGAAGAAAGGAGTAAGAAGTAACAGCCCCCAAGCAAGTCCAAAACTCAAGAGCAGACATTAGGTAATAAGACTCCAGAGTAGCAGTGTGCAGTGGCTCACACCTATAATACCAGCACTTTGGGAGATTGAGGCAGGCAGATTGCTTGAGCCCAGGAGTTTGAGATCAGCTTGAGCAACATGGCGAAACCCTGTCTCTACTAAAAATGCAAAAATTCATCTGGTCTGGTGATGCATGCCTAAAGCCCCAACTACCTGGGAGGCTGAGGTGGGATAAGTGCTTGAGCCCAGAGTGGGAGGTTACAGTGAGCCAGGATTGTATTGCTGCACTCCAGCCCAGGAAACAGAGTAAGACCTTGTCTCCAAAAAAAACAAAAATCAAAAAAGATTCCAGAATAACAGTATAATCTCCTCTGGCTCCATGTCTGCATCCTCTGCACACCAGTTGTGGTTGGGCCCCCAAGGCCTTGGGCAGTCCCACCTCTCTGTAGCTTGGCTGCACTCAGTCTACCCAGCTTGCTTAGGCTGACATTGCACACTCTTACCTCTACAGTTATGAGGTCTTGGTGTTAGTAGCACTCCCATGGCTCCATTAGGCATTTGTTCTGGTGGAGACTCTCTGCAGCACCTTCAACCTACCTTTCCACTCAGCGTTGCTCTAGGGGAAGTTCTCTGTGGTGGGTCCACCCCAGTGATAAGTCTCTGCCTTGCCCTCTGGTTGTCTGACACATTCTTTGAAATCTAGGTGAAGGCTGCCATGCTACCATAGCTCTTGCTTTCTGCAAGCCTGCAGAATTAGCACCACTTTGATGCCACCAAAGCTTATGGCTTGTATCTTCTGGGGAATGGGTTACATCTCAATTGAGGCCACTTGAGCTAAGGTGGCCAAAAATTGCTGTACCAGGACTCTGGGAGCAAAGTGCCAAGGTTCCTTGAGCAGCAAGGCCATGTAGAGAGTGTCAGTCCCGTCCCCTGACATCATTCTGCCTTCCTAGCCCTCTGGGACTGTGATGGGAGCAGCAGCCTCAAAGATCTGTAAAATGCCTTTGGGATCTTTCTTCCATTGTCTTGTGGAATAATACTCGGCTCCCTTCTATTCATGCTAATCTCTTTAGCAAACAGTCAGTGGGCTATACCCTTGGTTTTTCTCTCCTGAACATGCTTTCTCACTTTTTACATGGCCAGGCTGAGAGTTTCCCAAATCTTTCTACTCTGCTTTCCTTTTAATTATAAATTCTACCTTCAAATTATTCCTTTCCTCCAAAATCTCAGTGTAAGTTGGCAAAAGTAACCATGAAACTTCTAGATTTTGCATAGACATTTCTTCTGCCACATACCTTAGTATATTACTCTTGAGTTTGGCCTTCTACAAAGCTGTATTAGGATTCTCTAGAGGTACAGAATCAATGGGATATATATATACACACACACACATATCTATATATACATATATACATATATGTATATATAAAGGGGAGTTTAACAAGGAACATTAACTCACACAATCGCAAGGCCTCACAAGCCATCTGCAGGATGAGGAGCTAGAAAGCCAGTTCAAGTCCCAAAGCTGAAGAACTTGGAATTCAATGTTTGAGGGCAGGAAGCATTCTGCATGGGTGAAAGATGTAGGCTGGAAGGCTAAACCAGTCTAGTCTTCTCATGTTCTTCTGCCTGCTTTTATTCTGGCTATGATATAAGCTGTTTGATTGTGCCCACCCAGACTAAGGGTGAGTCTGCCCTTCCAAGCTCACTGACTCAAATGTTAATCTTCTTTGGCAACACCCTCACAGAAACACTCAGGATCAGTACTTTGCATCCTTCAATCCAATCAAGTTGACATTCAGTATTAACCATCACAAGTACACCTGTTGTCAACTTGAACACATACACATCGTCTGAGATCATACATAATCTTCAAAAACAATGAGAGCATAATTATACTTTCCTTTTAATTATAAATTCTGTCTTGAAATTATTCCTTTCCTCCCAAATCTCAGTGTAAGTGGACAAATTTGAATGCATACACATCTCTTGAGATCATACATAATCTTCAAATAAAGAATAATAAGATCATAATTATGCCTAGCATAATACAACTACCCTTTGTACAACTAGAAATCCCCAACCCAAATGCTACTACATAAAGTTAACAACACTTAAATGCTGATATGAAGTTGATATGGTTGGGCTGTGTCCCCCACTCCAAATCTCATCTTGAATTGTAACTCCCACAATTCCCACATATTGTGGGAGGAACTTGGTGGGAGGTGACTGAGTTATGAGAGTGCGTCTTTCCTGTGCTTGTTCTCATGATAGTGAATGAGTCTCACAAGATCTGATAGTTTTAGAAACAGGAGTTTCCCTGCACAAGCTCTCTTCTCTTGTCTGCCACCATGTGAAAAATGCCTTTCACCTTCCACCATGATTGTGAGGCCTGCCCAGCCACATGGAAATGTGAGTCCATTAAACTTCTTTCTTTTGTAAATTGCCCAGTCTCAGCTATGTCTTTATTAGCAGAGTGAAAATGGACTAATACAGAAGTTGATAAATCTTAGGTCACATGATAAAGGAAAAAGGAAACAAAATAAACATTTTCTTAGTACAAGTGTATACACGTATAAACATGTTTTTGGCAAAAGGAGGATGAAATATGACAATTACAGTCCTCATTTCTGCAACTGGTCATGTGGTCATAGCTGGTATTAATAACTACCTTCTTCTACTACACATTCTGTATTCTCTTTGCCTTTAGCAAACACCTCAACAGGTCATGAATTTTTTTCCTGGTAGAGTGACCCAAAACTTCATTCCTGAAGAGTTTGGGGCATTTGTAGTCCTGCCTGGATTGGGCTGTTGTCATTTCTCATTGACCTTAGTTACGGGGTATGGCAGTACTAAGATTTCTTGTATTCCACACATGCTCTTTCTTACCTCCATTGTGAAGCAGCAGACTAATTTCATCTTGATATTCCATGTCAGTCACCCCAGCCAACTGTGTCTCTCTTCTTAGCCTGTTGACTTTAAGGTAGGAGGAGCCCAAAGTGTCCAGGTGGCGTCTTAACTTCCAGTTTAATGGAATCATTGTTGTGTCTCCTGGTGGCAGCATTCCTCCCTCTGGAACTAAATCTGACTAAAGTTCAGGGACTTTCTACCTCAGTAAAATTTCTAGGGGTCCAGTGGCGTGGGGTCTGTCAAGATATTCTTTCTAAGGTGAAGAATAAGTTGCTGCATTTGGCCACTCCTACAACCAAGAAAGAGGCACAGTGGTTTCTTTCCAAATAGGTCCTTGCCTAGTGGGCCTATTTGGATTTTGGAGGAAACACATCCTTCATTTGAGTCTGTTACTCTAGCCCATTTACTGAGTGACCTGAAAGACAGCCAGTTTTGAGTGCGATCTAGAACAGGAGAAGGCTCTGCAACAGGTCCAGGCTGCTGTGCAAGCTGCTCTGCCACTTGGGCCGTATGACCCAGCAGATCCAATGGTGCCTGAGGTTTCAGTCGCCGATAGGGATGCTGTTTGGAGCCTCTAGCAGGCCCGCATAGGTGAATCACAACAGAGACCTCTAAGATTTTGGAGCAAAGCCCTGCCATCTTCTGCAGATAACTACTCTTCTTTTGAGATACAGCTCTTGGCCTATTAATGGGCTTTGGTGGAAACTGAGCGTTTGATATGGGTCATCCAGTCACCATGCAACCTGAACTGCCTATCATGAACTGGGTGCTTTCTGACCCATCTAGCCATAAAGTGGGTCATGCACACCAACATTCCATCATCAAATAGAAGTGGTATGTGTGTGTGTGTGTGTGTGTATATATATATACACACGTATATATATATACACACACACACACATACACACACGTGATTGGGCTCAAGCAGGTCTTGAAGGCACAAGTAAGTTACATCAGGAAGCATCTTAAACGCCCGTGGTCTCCACTTCTGCCACCCTGCCTTTTCTCTCTTAGCTTGCAGCAAGGGACCTATGATCAGCTGACAGAGGAAGAGAAGACTAGGGCCTGGTTCACAGATGGTTCTGCACAATATGTAGGCACCATCTGACAGTGGACAGCTGCAGCATTAGGACATCACTGAAGGACAGCAGTGAAGGGAAATCTTCCCAGTGGGTAGAACTTTGAGCAATATATCTGGTTATGTACTTTGTATAGAAGGAGAAATGGCCTGATGTGTGATTATATACTGATACATGGGCTGTAGCCTAGTCTTCCTGTTTTCTAAGCCCTCACCAGAATCCTGCTCCTCCAAATTCTTTCACCCACTGCCCATTATACAGCTCCAAAGCTTCTTCCACCTTTTCAGGTATTCATGATCACCACCAACTCCCTCCTTTTATCAATTTTTTAAATTAGTCCATTTTCTATTGCTTATAACAATGCCTGAAACTGAGTAATTTGTAAAGAAAAAGAATTTATTTCTTACAGTTGTGGACACCCAGGAGCTAGCTGCATCTGGTGAGGGCCTTCTTGCTGGTGGGGACTTGGGCCAGAACCCCAATGTGGCACAGGGTATTACATAGCAAGGGGGCTAAGCTAATGTGCTTGCTCAGGTCTCTCTTCTTCTTCTTATAAGGCCATCAGTTCCCCTCCCATGAGGGCAGAGTCCTCATGTGACTCAGTCATCTCTTGAAGGCCCACTTCTCAACACTGTTAAGTTTCATCATGGGTTTTGGAAGACATTCAAACTATGGCAATACTAATATTCTTATTACATTCCAATATCCCAGTAGTAGCTGCAAGTGAGTGAATGAAGGAAAAAAAAGAAAGACAAAGGCATAGGGAGGCAGGGAAGAAGGAAAGGAGGAGAAATCTATACTCTATATCTTTAAAATTTATGGGATGCTTTGCTAACAATAAGGTAGTATACATAAAATGGCTCAGTGTAGCCATCAGCACTCAGCTAGTCTGACTGAAACCAGAAATGGATTTTAGTGCCTAGAGAAAATAATAAATATCTCACAGGCAATCTTTATTATAAACTGTTTCTCTCCATCAGATAGCCAATAAGGATTGAGAGTCAATAGTTTCATGTTATAGTCCTATGCAACTCCATGTTCTTGATTCAGTGGCTTAATGCAATATTTGCTTTTCATTCACATAAAAACTGATTTGGGTACAAGCAAATAGCAGGTAGCTCTCCTCCATACAGTGACTCAGGAAGCCTTAATCCTTATATATTGTGGCTCTGTCATATGTGACTGCTAAGGGCATCCACGTCAAGTGGCAGGGAGTGGAGCAGCCCCATCTACTTCTTAATTACCTTGGCCTGGAAATGACTTAGATTACATACACTCAAGTTCTGTTGGTAAGGGGTTCCACCTTGCTGCAAGGGGCCTGGAAAATATAGTTCCCAGTAAGACAGCCTTTTCCTGGTAACATCCTTCCTCTATGAAGCACAAGCACAGAGCCCAGGAAGGCAGCTACCTATTTTTCTCACAGTGCTTATCTCTGGCCACCAAATATCTGTGCCTACTTTTCCCCAAAAGAGACAGTCCTAAGTTCTATCCTTCAAGCATCTAGCTCACAGTCTAGGATCTCCAGGTCATGAATAGTTTAACTCCGTCAGATCTGTATTAGTTTGTTTTCACACTGCTGATAAAGACATACCTGAGACTGAGCAATTTACAAAAAAAGAAAAAAAAAAACAACGCTTATTGGACTTACAGTTCCACATGGCTGGGGAGGCCTCATAATCATGATGGAAGGTGAAAGGCATGTCTCACATGGCAGCAGGCAAGAGGAGAGAGCTTGTGCAGGGAAACTCCCATTTTTAAAACCATCAGATCTCATGAGGCTCATTCACTATCACAAGAACAGTGCAGGAAAGATCAGCCCCATAATTCAACCACCTTTCACCAGGTTTCTCCCACGACACTTGGGAATTGTGGGAGTTATATATCAAGATGAGATTTGGGTGGGAACACAGCCAAACCATATCAAGTTCTAAATGGGAATCCTCCTCATAGGCTGGCCTTCCTATAAATCACATTAGTCATCTCTCCCTCGCTGCATCCCAAATACAAAACATACAGATGTTGTGTCAGGAGCAGAATAACTGCAATTTTAAAACTCCCTTTCAGAGTAGGGAAGAAAGGAAAAGAAACAGTGATCACCATTTCCTAACAAAGTGAGATCCTGCCAGGTAGGCATTGTAAAGATCCCCATATAGGAGAAGCCCTTGCTTCATTTTCTCCATGGCCCTGGCTCTGCCCCCTGACAGATTTTTCTTTTCATCATCCTCTATGGCCTCATCTGAAGGAAGGGTCAGGTAGTGTGACCACCGTAGGGCTCCATAGCTCTCACAACCTACTTCTTTATACAAATTTGGGAGTCCAAGGGTTGCTGTAACCTCAAACAGTGAAAGACATTTTTTTAAAAAATCTGAGCTAGTCGTCTTTTGGGTAAAATAGTTCTCTCTAGTACTAAGCAAGTCCCCAGTCTTTCTTTCTCCCATAACTTATACCTACTAGTGATCACATCCAATGTTATTCCATAGAAAGAGTTCTCAAGTCTACTTTCTTTGCTCTGTCACTCTTGTGTGACAAACATTTTCTCACATACCACTGGCCAGGAGAAGTCACATGACCCCACTTAACTGAAGGGGGCCTGGGAATTGTAGCTCTTGGCTGAGCTTTCTAGTAACAATGCTCTACTATGTAAGGAAGTACAAATCTTGGGTGAAGAGCTAACCATTGTGCTATAGCTCCCTAAGCATATTTGGAGGACTATGGATATTCTCTATGCATGCAATATAAAATGCTGCTGCTAGCCCTTCTTTTAAGTACAGTGGATTTCAGGGCCAAGTGTGGTGGCTTATGGCTGTAATCACAGCACTTTGGGAGGCCAAGACAGAGGTATATCTTAAGGCCAGGAGTTTGAGACCAGCCTGGGCAACATAGCAAGACCTTGTCTCTAGAAAAAAAAAAAATTTAGAAATAAAATAAATAAATACAGTGGATCTGGATTTAAATCCCTTCTGCACCATTTATAACTTCTGTAATCTCAAGCACTACTTCATTCCTTCTGAATACCACATTTTATTGTCTACAAAATATTGGTAGATGTACTTACTTCACAGGATTGTTTAATTAAATTGTATATTTAACTGATCAATAATGGTCTAGTAATTTAAAAAATATCTAAACAGTTACCTTGAGAATTATAGCCCATATCTGTGTTCAGTTTCTGTTATAACCCAAAGATAATTAGACAAAACTTAGACATGCTGATATTTACATCTCTAAGACATTTTATACTTTATAAACTTTGCATTTTGAGTATTTTATTTTCTTTGCTGCAAAACTAGCTGGTTTACGATGACATCTGCTTAGCAGATTATGTATAGTACTTTTCTATTTCTGCCATTTTTATTTTTGCATTTTGGGAAAGTGATAACAACCACTCCAATTTAGTTGGAAGAAAGCCTTCTGATTGCACAGTGTTTGATCCAAATTTGCGTGGTGGTAGGATGTGCACTTCTGTAGAATTTAGCTCTGAAGGATTATCTACTTTACAAGAATATTGTTTTAATTAGTCGACAAATGAATACATGATTTATGCAATGAAGTATGGGCAAACTAATTTTCTCTGAAGAATTCTCCATAGATGTTTATATTGAACAAATATATAAATACTAATGCAGTTGCAGACACTTAAATTAACATTCAGCATGAACATTTTTTAAAATGAGTTCCAGCTGTAAACTGACTAGGAGGGAATTCTTCTATTTGGAAAAGATGTAAGACCCCTTGGCCTAAATCAGTGGTTCGCCAATATTAGCATGCATCAGAATCAGCTAGAGGGTTTATTTAAACAGATTGTTGGGCCTCATCTTCAGAATTTCTTCAGAGGTCAGGGCAGGGACCAAAAATTTGCATTGCTAAACAATTTTCAAATGCTGCTGCTGTTCTTGAGAATACATTCTGAGAACCACAGCCTAAAGCAGAAGTTAGAGAACTACATCTTACATACCCAGTCTGGCCTACCATTTGTTTTTTTGTTTTGATTTGTTTTCTAAGAGATGGGATCTCAGTGTTTGCCCAGGCCGGAATGCAGTTGTACAGTCACAGCTCACTGCAGCCTCAAACTCCAGGGTACAAGCAATTCTCTACTTCAGTCTCCAAATTAGCTGGGACCACAGACACATACCACTATACCCAGCTAATTTTTCTTTTTAATTTTTTGTAGTAATGGAGTCTTGCTATGTTGCTCAGGCTGTTCTCAAACTTCTGGCCTCAAGACATCCTCCCACCTCTGTCTTCCAAAGGTTGGGTTTACAGGCATGAGCCACCAGGCCTGGCCTATTTTTATAAATAAAGTTTATACAGCCTTGCTTATTTATGCATTATCTATAGCTGCTTTCACACTACAACAGCAAGAATAAATAGTCACAATAGAGTCCATATGGCCTGCAAAGTCAAAAATACTTAATATCTGTTCCTTTACAGAAAACGTTTGCTGATCCCTAGCTAAAGAATAGAGAGTTGAGTGTAGAAGAAGACAGCAAAAATCTTGGCCCCCTACCTTCCATCTGAGCCTCATATAAATCCCCTTCATTACCTTGAGTTAGACATTAGCAGGAGTTTGCAGGTAGTATATTCAATTATAAGGACAAATTATGTATATACGTCTGTCATTAAATAATAAAAATTAAAGGCAATTTAATTACCCACTTCAGTACCCAGTTTATTCTAAATAGATAGAAGACTTATGTCCAAAAAGAATCACAAAATCAGCTTTCATCTCAAATGTAAGGCTCCTGGAAAAGACATAGAGGTTGACTCTCCCTTTTGAGGTGACAAAGAGGTTCCATTAATTTGATGAATGGTTCACTGCATGTCCAGTTAATTAAACACACACACTCATCTGCATCTGAAGCACAGATACTGAAACAAAGTGTCCATGGCATAGAACCAAATAATCTGAATACAATCACTACTTAATGAGGTCATCTTCAATGGAGTGGAGTAGTCAGAGGGAGAGATCTGTATCAATCCAGTGACTTCTTGGCTTTGATCACTGTGCTTTACCTTAGGGGCATTAATTATCTATCCATTGCATTTCTGAGTTTGTCCAACAGTGAAGGTTGGAGCATTAGATTCTCTTTCATGATATTGGGTCAGTTGCTGTTACCATTTGGAAAAGACAATTTTAAAGAATTTGTATAGTGTTGGAATGATGCCCCATATTTTAAAAGTGGGTAAAGAAAAGCGAGCTAGCCTTCGTTACATATCCATACATGTGCCATGTATTATTGTAGGTATTTATGTTTATCAGCTCCAACACACACAATGGCAGCCTCCTAGGACTAGTGGTAAGATTATTCCATTCTATGGAGAGGGAAACTGAGATGTAGAAAGCTAAAAGAACTTGCTTGAGTTGATCTCACTATTGAGTGCTAGAACCAGGATTGAACCACAGGCTATCTAACCAAACTGTTGGCTACTCCATTCTGTCCACTGCAGTTCCCTCTGCTACATTTGCTAGATTCGATAACACAATTCATCCACTATGCATCACTTGCTCAGGATCCACTCGTTCCCCCAGTAAGCCTCTTGTTTTCTCTATAGAAATTGTCCTTGCTCCAGGACCATTGCTTCTAAATGCTCCAGTTTCTGATTTAGGATCAGTTTCTGATCTGATCATTAACAAGTCAAAAGTTTATTCCAAACCTCTAGACAACAGGTAGATGGGTGTGGATGGTAGATGAAAATTTAACAAAACATACATTTGCATAGAGCAGTGCAACTCAGAACCATAGAGAAATACACCCAGACTCATGAATTGAATAATGCCAAGGCAGGCAAATAATTTTCGTCTCTTGAGTGAATTGTGATCAGTTTTTAGTAGCTGCTGTAAGGCTGCATTGAGAAGTATTCTCAAGTGATGTTCTGCCTAGGAAAGCTATGTTCTGTTCTTAGGAAAGAATACGATAAGCAGTAAACAAAAGAATCCACATGTACAGCACGACTTGCCAGATATGGATCTAAATACTTTATTAACTTGGTTAATCCTGCAATAATCCTATAAGATATGTATGAAGGAGAGAACTAAAACACCAAGGTTAAATAATTTACCTATGCCATACATTCAGTATTATTAAGTGGCAGAGCTAAGAAGTGAGCTCAGGATTTCTGCTGCAGTTGGTGGGGGGTGTGAGCAATTCTGCCAGAGAGCAATGGGTTGTGTGAGAGACATTTGTATCCCTGGGGTCATCTCCTAGTAAAAGGATGAAATGAGGAGGAAGTCTCAGGGCTTCTTAATCTGTTCTGGACATGGAATCCTTAACAGTTTTATAACGGTCCACAGACACCTTCTGAGAATAATGATTTTAAATGCATAAAACAAAAATATATATGGCAACTAATAAAATCAATTATATTGAAATCTGATTTTCAAAATCTTTTAAATGTAAATTTGTGAGAGAGTAATCTGCATGCTTCTTTATTAATACAGTAAATAACAAGATCCATCAGTGAGTCGAATAGCAACCAGAGTGTTAAAATAATGAAGAACATAAACAACATTTCAATGATTCTGTTAATATAATGACTGTACTGTTATATAAAAATCTTTGTGAATTCTATTTGTGACAAAGTCACATGTACTGCTAATTCAAGGGTAGTTTGTTGCTTTCTTTCATAATTGAAGGAGATGGTAAATTGCGGTTAAAGGTTAATGAAAGGAAAGAGGTGATTTTTTTCCTATTTAAGGCCAGAGACCCTGTGGGTCTATCCACTGAAACTTCAAAGTACATTGAGTACTTCAACTGCTAACATTGTAAGAGGAAAACTGGATATGAAAGGCAGTAGAAAGAAATTTAATAACTTCTCTGTAATTGTGTAACCTGAATAAGTTACCTAGCATCTCCGAGTTTTCATTTTCTCACTGTAAAATGGGACTAAACCTTTCTTATTAGACTGATGCAGAGAAGAAAGAAAATAACCTAGTTGGAATGACATTGTGGGCTATAAAATACTTTGTTAATTGTAAGAGCTCTTAATAACTGTTAGAGAAGTAGCTACAAGGCAGTATCAGAATTTGAACTGCCTGTTACTCAGCTTTCATTAGTGCTGCTTAAAAAAAAACACAACTTCATTGGCTGCCTATGTGTGTCCACACTAGGTTTATTTACATGCTAAGATACAAATGCAACCTTCAAGGAGATTGGGAAAACCAGACACATCTCCACAAAATAGTGAAGTACAGTGAAAGAGAAATGCACGGAAAAGATGCAGGGAAAGCTTCCTGTAGGAGGCGGTATACCGAGCCTTGAGGGTTGAGTAGCAATTTAGGCAAAGAAAGAAGTATTGATTTTACAGCTACAGGAAACAGCATCATAAACAGCACAGAAGTAAGATATGGGCTTCTGTATAGAGGAAATGGTACTCATTTCATCATTTCCAAAATGTGAATTACCAAAGATAAAAGGGGAGAGATAAGGGGCAGAATAGGGAAGGTCCTACCTGCTATGTTAAAGAACCTGGGCAGTATTTTACAGAGGATGGGAGACCTTAATATCTTCTAAGTAAGTGATTTATGTGAACAAACATGTTTTAGAAAGAAATTGCAAATAGGTAACCTTCTAGAATAATCAAATTTACATATGTGTTGGCCTAATATGTTGAATTTCTTATATTCTTCCTATATTTAAAAATCAGAAGACTACCCTCTCTCACCTCCCCCCAAAACAACAAAAACAAAAAACAAAACAAAACAGAAGAATCTAAAACGTGAGTCCGTTTTGCACATGACATCTGAGTAATGATGTCCCATTTGAAGTAGACATGGGCTCTCCAGGTGGCTCTAATCTCCCCACTTCCTGTTTCCTTGCCAATGCTGAGCCCACTTGAGTGTGGCCATTTATCATCAAGCTTAAAGCACATTTTTCTTATGATAAAGATGATATATTTCTTTGTAGCCATGTTTACATGAGTGCAAAGTACTTTTGGTAAAAGTGGGAAAGTGAATGAACAAAAGATCCACATGCTTCAAGAAAAACAGAAGAAGTGATATTTCCTTCCTTACTCTAGCCTGCTCTTCTCACTCACAGGACCTGCCTGGAGCTGGACATTTGTATTTGCAGACCCTTTTGCCAGGCATGGCACAGGCTGACAGACTCATGGAAAATAATTTTATGGGGCAGAACTGGAGGCAGGTAGAATAGTTAGATGATTGCCATGATCCACACAAGGAATGAATGATAAGAGTGGGAGTTAATATTGCAGTCCTGAGGATGGAAAGGAGGGATGCAGTCAGGAGACATAACCGTGGGATTCATGATTCATGAGCTTTGAGGATAATACAGAAAAAGAGAGATTTGTGTAGTTTCTAGTTTGTACTTGGAGGCTGGTAATGATTCATTCAACTAAAAGAATAGGAAAGGAAAGGCAGATATAGGGTGAGCAGGATGGGATCTGTTGTGGAAAGGTTGAGTTGGAGATAAAGTTGGTACATGCAGTAGCAATGTTTAATAGAAAATCGAATACATGGGTCTGAAAGCAAAGAGGTCTGGGTTACAAGTTTGAATTTAACTAGTGAGCTACAGTCTGTTGGTATGTAAGCCATGAGAGTGAATTTTATCACTCAGGGAGAGCTTGAGGCTCAAGAACGACTAATGGGCAGGTGGCCAGGCAACAATATATTTTAAGGGTCAGATCGTATAAAAAGGACTCCCCAAACACCACTGCATAAGAGTGAAAAGAATCCAGAGGTGAAGATGTTATGGAGACCAAAGAAGTAGATTTTTAAGAAGTATGAAATGCAATAAAAGATGAAGAAAAGGGGGTCCCAACATTTTGGAGATTTGAAATGTATAGTTGCTCTTAGTGAATTTTAGTAGAGTTATAAGGAAAAGACCAGGTCATAATTACATAACGCTTACTATAGACTCTAGTAATGTAGTAGTCATGCCTGTAGTCATGTAGTGTTATGTAATTATGATCTGGTGTTGACCTTATAACTCTACTGAAACTGAACTCCCTTTACATTTTAACTCATTTGAATCTACAATCTTATGAGATTGGCACCAGGGTTATCCCCATTTTACAATGAGGAAACTGAATGACAATGAAGTTACATTACTTTCCTGAAGAAACTCAGCAAATAAGTGATGGAGCCAGTTTCAAATTCGGGCCATCTAGCTCCAGAGTCCAGGCTCTTGAGTTCATTACTATGAAACTACCTTTTTATATTGCAATGGGTAGCAAATAGGGTAGCCCAGTTTATGCCCATTATCCCAACATCCAGGCTATGAAGCAGTTACTTTCTAGATTTAGATGAAAAATTACATCTGGCCACCCCATTCATGCAATGAATGGACAATAGGGAAATAAATATTGTGAGCCTAGACAGTTCTTTGTATCATAGTGTTTCATAATTTGTAAGTCCTCAATAAATGTTTGTTAAATGAATACATCAGAAATGTTTATTATGAGAGCAATTGAGTGATACCCAGAGGGTAAAGCGTATTAATAAGACTGAAAGGAGGTTGTCAGTAGAGGAGGAACCTGAAGGAATGCAAGACTAAGTAAAAGACTGATTTACTGATGTCTCAAAAGAGGAAAAAATAGATGGTGCTGAAGACACTCCTGCATCACAAAGAATATAAAGGCTCTCAGGCCTTTTCCTTTTCCTTGCAGTCATATCCCCATAACCTTGTCATCTTTCCCCTCTGTATGTATATTCAGAAATATTCTAAGCACAAAGATGTTGGCTTTAAAAAAATAAAGAAGTATAACAGTGAAAACAGAAGTGGGATTTACACAGGTATAATGACATGTGAAGACACTGGTTAGAAAGTCAACAAGACCAAACTGATAGATGAAACTCTCTCCACACCATAGGGATCAGAGCTGTCTGTTAAGAATGAAAGAGTTGTGTGATCCAGAGAGGAGAGGTGGTGATATGAAATGGGTTATTCCAAAATGAGCCAGAGAGTTGGCTGATAATAAAGAAAAGGATTAAAGATCAGTTCTGATGGCCTAACTTAAGTTGGAGACCACACATTTAATGTGACAAGCAGGTTTTGTGCTGTTCTGTGTGAAGGTTTTCCTGGACACTGTGATGATAGGATGAAATCGTGAAGGAATCTGGATGGATTTCTGAGGGGGGTATTCAGATGATCACCCAGGGTAGAAGGAAAGGCCAAGAGAGGGGAGGATGGCTGGGAGAAAATAAAAGGATCAAGGGCCTGAATGCTTCCATGATGGTAAAGAAGAGTAAGGATGGGTAGCAGGAGGGCCTGAGAAGACCTGAAGACGTGTGGTTGTGGTCTAAGGAGGAGAGTTTAATTTTGAGTAGGCACATTGCTTTGTTATGCTTTTATTAGAACATGTCAGCTGGGCATGGTGGCTCATGCCTGTAATTCCAGCACTTTGGGAGGCCAAGGTGAGTGGATCATCTGAGGTCAGGAGTTCAAGACCAGCCTGACCAACATAGTGAAACCCCGTCTCTACTAAAAATACAACAATTAGCCAGGCATGGTGGTGGGTACCTGCAGTCCCTGCTACTCTGGAGGCTGAGGCAGGAAAATCGCTTGAACCTGGGAGGAGCAGATTGCAGTGATCCAATATCACACCACTGCACTCCAGCCTTGGTGACAAAGCAAAAACTCCATCTCAAAAAAAACAACAAACAAAAACCCAGGTAAGAACATGTCTACTACTATCCTTACTCAGCCATGGAAGATATGTTCAACATCAGATTTTATTCAGCCCCAAAGAATATACCTCAACCCCCAGACAAAGCCCTATATTCTTTCAAGCAGCCACGCAAGTTTCAATTTTATACCAAAATGAAGACTTGGAATCATGTGCCCCAGTCAAAGAGGACATGTTTGTTTTCTATCAGGGAGGCATTCCCGGGCATGTGTGAAATTAATTGTAAATCATCTGTGTTGTTTTCTAGATATTGAACATGCCCATTTAACATATTTAATGTGTTTCTGACATTTACAAAGTGCCTAGCAAGCTTTGGACAATCATTATTTAAGGCATTTTTACTGAAAGTACCCCTGAGTAGTTCCTAAACACTACATTCTTTTTCAATCGATTCTGAATATCCCTGAAGAGGGAATTGTAAATGTTGAAAACTGTACTTGTCAATCATGGGCGCATCTACTAGCTTTTTTGAATGATAATATAAATTCATTTGAAACACTACAGTGTTGTTAGATACTTAAGGCATTTTTTCTTGCTGCTGTAGCATTGCTTTATTTCAGTAAGATTCAAAACATGAATTAATCTCCAGGGATGTAAGCACTTACTAACCTTGAGAGTTACCTGACTCCAGATTTTTGAATTCTTTTTAAGAATGATGGGGTTTGAGTAGGTCAGAGATACTGCCCCAAGCCCTCTGTCTTGACAAGAGAACCACTGCATACTCCTTTCACCATTGTTTAATTTGTGCTGGGGACTGACAGGTCCTATATTAGGATGTGAAAATGTCTGCAATCAGAAAATACAGCATGTTTCCAAAATAACAGAAATGGTGCATGTTCTAAATGCAACTCTTCTTCAAGTCACTTTTCATTCCTGTTCTGATCAAAATGCAAGCTGTAACCCTATCCTCAGCAAGTCTGGAGGCTTCTCAATGCCCCAATTGAGGAGGATGGCATATATATGGGCTTGAACCACCAGGTGAGTGGAGGTATGCAGTGGCTTTGTAGATGGAAAATGCAAATACAAATCTCTCTGTTCTTAATTATATTTGATACATTCTCTGCATAGAATATCAATTCTATCTAATGAGAAAATGTACAGCTAGGCCATTTGGCAATGGGCAAGAGATTCTGTGTAAGCATCTGGCATAGGAATAATTTGACAAATAACAATATGCCAAAATTTATTAGATAATTTGTAAGGAACTATTCGTCAGTCTGAATATTCATTATTCCTGAGATGTTATTCATCAACCCCGTGATTTAAATGACAGTTAGCTACAAGGTTTACATTGCAGTTGAGCTGTTCATATTTCCCATAATCCTTTGCATGCATATTCTTCATTGATAAAGATGCAGTAACTTTTACAGCCTCTCACCTTGACACTCTGCTGGAAATCTGAACTTCACTCTCAGGTGCATCTGAGTAAAATAAAGGCTTAAGGAGAAGGAATGAAATGAGAAATTAATTCTTTGCACATCCCGTGGAAGTTGAAGGAGGTTAACAGATGTTCTGTACCAATGGGGCACCTATAGCAGTTTGTAAATTTATAGCAGTGACTGCAATTGTGTTGTTAAATGAAGATTCTGTAACTTGAATATGAGAACCTACTGTAGCCGACACAGGAATTACAAAAGAGTAGTGGCAGCTTTTCCAGGCTATCCAGCATTATCTCTATAAGAAATACAGGATCATCATACGTATTACATCTCTTAAATATTCTTCCCTGTATTTGAATTCTCCCTTTCATCACATCTATTCAGTTGCTTCTACTGAACTTGATTTTACTAGCATTGTGAACCCCATTGTCCCAACCTTATTCCCCAGTCTATCAAATCCCAACTAGCCTCGATATCCTTCCTTCCCAGTCTCAGATCTCAGGGTCAGCTATCTCAAAGAGCCTTGCACAAGAACTGTGACTGTGGAAGCCATATCTTCATTTCTCTACTGTATCCTATTTGACATAGCCCCCAGCTCTGGAATAATAGAGGAATCTCTTACCTCTATGCCCATTCCTGAGCTTCTAAGAATGGTTGGAAATCCTGAGTCATTTGGACACTACGTAAGGACCATCCTCATCTCAGCTCTTAGTGGCAAGTTTTGTTATTGTTATTGCTGGTCCGTAACAGCTGCTGTTTCAGATCTTCCTTTCCTTCCTTGAGCCCCCACACCCACCCCTATTCTTGTATTCTTCAATATGAGTTGCATAAGAATTACATAAAAAATTAAGTTGCATAAAAAATGTTCACTTAAAATGCTGTGTCTAAGGCCAACCCCCAGTTACTCTGATTCAGTAGGCTAATTACATAAAAAGTTAAGTTGCATAAAAAGTGTTCACTTAAAATGCTGTGTCTAAGGCCAACTTCCAGTTACTCTGATTCAGTAGGCTAGAGTGGCATCCAAGAATCTGCATTTTCTTGCTTTTATTTTTTAATTGAAAAATAAATATATACAGTTGACTCCTGACCAACACAGAATTAGGGGCACCAAGCCCCTAGACAGTCAACAATCCGTCTATAAATTTTGACTCCCCAAGAACGTAACTAATAACCCACTATTGACTGGAAGCCTTAGTGATAACAGTCATTAGCATGTATTTTGCATATTATATATATTATATACTATAGTCTTAAAATCAAGTAAGGTAGAGAAAAGAAAATATTATTAAGAAAGTCATGAGAAAGAGAAACTATTATTCATTAAGTGGAAATGGATCATCAAAAAAGTCTTCATTCTCCTCATCTTCATATTGAGTAGCATGAGGAGGAGGAGGAAGAGGAAGGCTTGGTCTTGCTGTCTCAGGGGTAGAAAAGGCAGAGGCAGGGAGCAGAGGTTGAAGGAGAGGCAGGAGAAGCAGGCACACTTGATGTAACTTTACAGAAATGCATCATGATATTTGTCTGATGTTTTTGCTTTTACATTTCTCTAAAAATGTTTCTATATAGAACCAACTCTCCTTCCACCATTTGCTTTAGTTTTGGTACCCATGTTAAAAAGAAGCCAAAGCAGTCTTCAATAATTGGAACACTTCTGCCAGATTTTCCAAGGTCAATTTGTTTTCTGACACTGCTTCTCCATCTTCTTCCTCGTGATCAGGTTTGGATGCGTTCGTCTCTGTCAATTTGTCTTCTATTAATTCCTCTGGTCTGGTGTGCATTAATTAGCTCTTGGGTTTCTCCAAGATCCATATCTTAAAACGCTTTATCTCCCCAATATTTTTTTCCATATGCATGATCATTTTTAAGATTTTCTTGATTGGCCCTGTCATGAATTCTGTGAAGTTATGCACAACACCTGGATACATTATACATTCTCCAGCAGGAATTTATTGTTCCAGGATTGATGGCTTTAACAGCTTTTTCTGTAACACTGATGGCATCTTCAACAATGTAATCCTTCCAGACATTTATTATCTTCTCTCTATTGGGGTCCTCTTACCATAACACTGACAAACTTTTTATTAGAACATCATGCTTAAGGAGCCTTTAAGGTCCTTGTGACTTACTGATCTAGAAGTTGAATTAAATACATGGTGTTTGGGAGCAAGTAGATTACTTTGATGCCTTGAGTGTTGAACTAATAATTGGGTTCTGGGTAACGACAAGCACTGTCCAATATTAGAAGAACTTTAAAAGGCAATCTTTTACTAGCAAGGTATTTCCTGACTTCAGGAACAAAGTGTCAGTGGAACCAATTCAGATAAAAAAGATTCTTGTTGTGCAGGCCTTCTTGTACAACCAAAAGACTGGCAATTGGTATTTATGTTTTCCCTTCAATGCTCAGGGGTTAGCAACTTTATGTATAAGGGAAGTCATGATATAAACCCAACTGCATTTGCACAAAACAATAGAGTTAACTTTCTGGCTTAAATATTGGTGCTTGCTGCTGTTCCTTACCAATAAATGTCCTCTGTGGCATTTTTCCCCTGGAATAGGACACTTTGATCTACACTTAAAGTCTCTTCAGGCAGATGCTCTTTCCCCTCAGTAATTTGTTTAATAGCATCTGAGAACTGATCTGCTGCCTCTTGGTTAACAGAAGTTGTTTCTCCTGTTATACTGGCATCTTTTAAGCCAAACCTCTTCCTGAAACTATTAAACCATCCTTTGCTGCCATTAATTTCCCCAGGTTTAGATCTTTCACCTTCCTTTTGTTTTAAGCTGTCATGTAATAACTTACGTTTTTCTCAAATCACATTGGAGTCTACAGGTGTGACTTTCTTATAGCAATCTTGTACCCACATAAAAACTGCATTTCAATATGATATAAAAAGGTATTCTGCAAAAAGGGCAAGTTTTTGTGCCCGGTGGCATAGTTGTAGCTGCAGCTTCCCAAATTTTTCTTTTTTTACTGTGTTCCTTAAGGTGGATTCATTTATCTTGAATTGATAGACAACTGCAGCTGCAGACTTCAGTCAAGCAATTCAACTCTTTCTTGTAATGTCATGACTCTTCTCTGTTATCTAGGAACAGTTCAACCATTGCTAGTGGCACCTCATATGGGTCCCATAGTGTTAACCAAGGTTTATAATACTGCACTAAACATGATGAAAATTTCAGAAGAACCATGAGAGTTCTTACTGAACAGTTTTTACTGTAGTATGCAATTTACTGGAGAGATACACTGTTCACTTGGAGATAATTAATGTCACTGGCATTTTAAGCAGGTACTTGTAACACTTGAACTCACTGCAATGGCAACTGGAGGGGGCTACAAAATTATATAGTAGTATACTATGTGCTACAGTTAATTTTATACAGTTAGGATTTAATAGTGCATGTTTATCTTGGTTTACACTTTTCTCAACTGTGAATAGGCTCCATGTATGGTCTATAAGTGTGTGTGTGTGTGTGTGTGTGTAAGTTTTAATAAATTTTGACTTTTTAAATAAATTTATGTATATGTTATGGTTGTAAATGATAAACTACTATCTACATTTATATTATGCCTTCATGATATACATAACTTTTTCTTAATGTTTTTGCTATTTCTAGGCTATATAGTTCATCTGCTGGTTTTTAAAATTGTCACATATCTTAAAAAAATTTTTTTGAATACATTTATTTTAATAACCCTACGTAAGTGGACCTGCAGTGTTCAAATTCATGTTGCTTAAGGGCCAACTGTATATCAAGTACAACATGTTGTTTTAAAAAATGTAAACATTGTGAATGTCTAATTGAGCTAATATATGCATTACCGCATATATTTATCATTCTTTGTGGTGAGAACACCTAAGATCTACTCTCTTAGCAAATATAAAATACATTGTCATTAACTATAATCACCATATTGTACAACAGATCTCTTCAGTTTCTAACTGAAATTTTGTATCCTTTATCGACATCTTCCCAATCCCCTACTTCTCCAAGCTCCTGGTAACTACCATTCTACTTTCTACTTCTATGTGTTCAGCTTTTTTAGAGTCTACATATAAATGAGATCTAAGAATTGCATTTTAACAAACATCTTGTGATTCTGATGACATTGTCCCATGGACCATGCTTTGAAATAGTGTGAAATTGTTTACCCTGTCACTCACAGGTAAACTCATGGGATGAATCCATGAAACATTTTAATTATCTGGTAATATGGTTTTGATTTATTGCCCCACCCAAATCCCATGTTGAATTATAGCCCCCAGTGTTGAAGAAGGGCCTGATGGGGAGTCATTGGATCATGGAGGCAGATTTCCCCCTTGCTGTTCTCATGATAGTGAGTGATTTCTCATGAGGTCTGGTTGTTTAATAGTGTCTGGCACCTCCTCCTTCTCTCTGCCTTTCTCCTTCTCCAGCCGCGTAGGACATGCCTCCTTCACCTTTGCCTTCCACCATGATTGAAAGCCTCCTGAGGCCTTCACAGCCATGCTTCCTGTACAGCCTGTAGAGCTATACACCAATTAAACCTCTTTACAAATTACCCAGTCTTAGAAAGTTTTTTATATCATGCAAGAACTAACTAATACATCTGGTCTTATTCTACTACAAGAGCATTTTATGAATTAGTACATGGATATTTGATAAGCCAGAATTACAGCTTGTTTTTCATGAGGACTATGTACCTGTTCATTGTTTTATCATTTCTACCAGGGCTCAGGAAAGTTAAGTGGTCTATCCAAAAGTCATCAACTCAGAATCCAGTACTAAAACACAGGAATCTGATTTTAAGTTTATTATTCACCCTACTTTTCCCAAAGTGGCTCTACAGATTCTCAACAGGAAATAAATAACATGTTGGCAACTACTGTTATGACATTTCCAGATGTCTTATGTGCAAACATTCTATATGAAGATCACTTTGAACTGCTCAGGCAGCAGTCTTTTATGGTTGGAGTACAGACATTTTTAAACAGTGCTTCCCACTTTTTATTTTAAATGCATCATTACTTCTATAAGAAAGGGTAAAGCTGAATGTAAATCCAGTTATACTTAGTAATATCTGAGACAAATTCCCTGGGAAACAGGCTCTAAAACAGATTTACTTGCAGGAAGTTTATTGAGTAATGTCTTCAGGATCAACATCTGTGGGAGAGGCAGGGCAAGGAAGCAAGAATCAGCAGAAAAAGAAGTTGAGTTGTGGTACGGTCACCACAAAGCCTTAGGTAATCTCACAGTGAGAGTTCTTCAGAATTCTCTTTTAGGCAAAGATGTAGCCATTCTATCCCCACATTTGCCCGTCATTGAGTGCAGGGTGCTCCCTGGGAGGGGGTACAATTTTGGGCAAGGAAGTGCTCGTCAGCTGAGAGCAATGCCTATTGCAGGAGCTGAGGGAATGAGTGTCTTGTCCTGAGAGGGGAGCAGGGAGGGTCAGGTGGCACCCCACAGCATCCACTACAAGTAATAAGTTCCTTAACCTGTAGGACAATAAGCAATAACACTATTTTTAAAATAGTGGACAGATTTTAGAACTTAAGAGCACTTGAAGTTATTGGAAAAATTCTTCCCATACTTTGATCTTGTGTTCAGAAGCTAATTCTTAGAAAGGAATACATAAAAATTCTTAAGTAGTAACTAATATCAAAGAAATGATACTTTTGT
The DNA here is from genome assembly GCF_030222135.1 of Aotus nancymaae. Lineage (NCBI taxonomy): Eukaryota > Metazoa > Chordata > Mammalia > Primates > Aotidae > Aotus > Aotus nancymaae. The sequence continues at coordinate 2,529,812 of NW_026988460.1, forward strand.
TCTGTCTTTTAATGCACTGGGAGAGATAAACAACGATTCAGACTTAACTGTTCATTTTATAAAATACAAGTTCTGAGAATTGAATAAATATAACTAAATCCTAACTCTGAGGACAAAATAAATGAAACTAATGCTAGTTTTATGGGAGCTGAATGAAAGTGTTTTCAGTTGATAGAAAGTATTATCTCATCTTTGAAATGAGTGATAAAATCAATACAAAGAGAGCTCATTGCCACCTTTTTCCTAATTCCTTATTTACCCATGTAAGACTTTCATTTTAAGATGTCCCAGTCAAATACTCATGAGAATCATCCCCAGTGAAATAAAAGAAATTGATAAACAAAGGTAAACTTCTCATGTCTAATCAGAGATACCTGAAGCTCTCGAAACAATAATGAAGATGTTGTGCTTTTTACCCTGAAACTTGGGTCGTGCTTTTAATATTAGTTTGTTTAGATTCACGAGGTAATTAACCACTGCTTTACTTAGGTAGAACATGAGAGAAACACATGTTAAGGCCCTTTATTGAGGCGTGAGAGATGGACAACTGCACATCATCTCTGAAAGAATTACTTTAGGGTTGTTTCTTCAATCTCCCAGTGTGGCTAAGAAATAGTTTTCTTGGTCTCAGAAGAAAAGAAAAAAATGAGGCTTTTAAAAAAAAAAAAAGCCTCTTCTCCCTACAGCAAAAATTTAGCTGAAATTTGGTTATAGGTGGCATTAGTGAAGTTACAAAAAGGGATGAGGCAAAATATATCCCTTCAAATCTCAGAATTCCATATTTGAAAGGAAACTTTAGAGCATCCTATACATCCGGGTCTTCCCTTTTTACCTAGTGAAAGATGTCAATACAAGGATGGCAGAAGATACTGTTTTTCTTCATCATCCACTACCTAGGGTCTGGTTCCTTCTGAATAAAGGATTTTTAATTTATTAATACTGCCATTCAGGTCCAGGGAAAAGACAGACTTTTAGCATGATAAAGTATAGGGTACATGCCAGCAGGAACAAAACTATACTAATAAAAGCAATTGCACTATATTTTTAGGTATTGAATTCAGAGGTAAGATCTTTGTGAGCACATCCTCCTCCTCTTCTCTGTGTTACAGATTCAGAGCATCTCTCGCTCCTTCCCAAGAGTGGAACCCAGAGAAACAGAGAGTGAATATTCACCCACATAGATGGCAGGGATGAGAAGAAGCAGTACCTGGAATGGCTCGTTTAACACATGGGTTGCCTCCTGCCTCCCATCAGCAAAGGTTCTGATTTCATAGGCCCGGGCTAGGGCCCAATAATTTGCATTTCAAGCAAGTTCCCAGGTGATGCTGATGCTGCTAGTGTGGGGATCAAACATCGAGAACCCCACTAGACTAAAACGTTTTCCTTAAATTTAAAAAAATATATTTAAGAAAAAAAAAATGTAACTTAAAATGAAATCTTCCTCCAGAAACAGATAAAGAAGATCAGCTCTTAGAGGCCAAGATAGGGCAGATAAGAGCCCAAATAACCAGGCCATGGCCGGGCACAGTGCTCACGCCTATAATCCCAGCACTTTGGGAGGCTGAGGTGGGTGGAGCACCTGATGTCAGGAGTTTAAGACCAGCTTGACCCCTCGACTCTACTGAAAATACAAAAATTAGCTGGGTGTTGTGGTGCATGCTTGTAATCCCAGCTACTCAGGAGGCTGAGGCATGAGAATCGCTTGGACCCAGAAGGTATAGGTTGCAGTGAGCCAAGATCACACCACTGCACTCTAGCCTGGGCAGTAGAGTGAGACTGTCTAAAAAAAAAAAAAAAAAAATCCTGGCCAGAATATCCTGAAGGAACCCAGACTAATGCATGTTGCACATATATATAAATCTCATCTAGAGATTTTTAGACCTGGCTAGGTGATCCAATTCTTTTTCCCCTACTAGCATCCAATCTGTTCTTCATCACTTTGGCTGTTCTCACTGAATCTTAGTAGAGGTGACAAACTGAAGAGAGATTGAAGCTTTCATCAGTGTGCCACCCTTGCCATATTTCTATGCTCCTTTCATAGCAATAACCTTTATGATTTTTGTGGAAACACTAGTGTTAGGCAGAACCTAGGCCTACCACAACATATCACCATGATGTCAGTAAGAATGAAAACCTGTCTCAGTTATATTCATCTGTCCTCAAGCAGAAGACAGTTGCCTGGGGCCCCAGTTGTCTTTCTTGTACAAGGCAATTCCAACTGCTCTGTTCTAGGACTCAGGACAAGACTATAGACTTGTCCATTTCCACTAATTTTCTGGTACTCTGCCCTGTGACTTACACCCAGCTTTGCTGGTAGCACTTTTGGCTGTTAATATATAATGAGTTAATTCTTTTGGAGAAAAGGAACAATCACTCTTAGAGCTGTTGTCTGGGTTGCAACAAAGATGTTTATTTAGCAAACGTGGGGGGAAATCAAACTATGCAGCAATAATGCAGTTAATGATTGTGAGACACTGATAAAAACAGAATACATTTTCACTGTTAAAAGTTACACTTTGGAAAACTGGAAAATTCTCAGTACAATGACAGATAAAAAAGAGAAAAAGAAGGTTTTTGTTTTTTCATTTGTATTTTGCTGTATTTTCAGTGTTCTTAAATATATATCTACACTTAATTTTTTCAAAATATATAATTAAAAAGAAGTAAAAGTTTGGCAAACCTAATAGATAACTGATATGGCTTGGCTGTGTCCCCACCCAAATCTCATCTTGACTTGTAGCTCACATAATTCCTACATGGCGATGGAGGGACCTGGTGGAAGGTAATTGAATCACGTGGGCTAGGCTTTCCTGTGCTGTTCTCATGATAGTGAATAAGTCTCATGAGATCTGATGGTTTCACAAAGGGGAGTTCCTTTGCACGTGCTTTCTTGCCTGCCACCATGTAAGACGTGACTTTGCTCCTCATTTACCTCTAGCCATGATTGTGAGGCCTCACTAGCCATGTGGAATTGTGAGCCAATTAAACCTCTTTTCTTTATAAATTATGCAGTATTGGGTGTGTCTTTATTAGCATTGTGGAAACAGACTAATACAATAACTGATTCCAGATAAATTCTATAGAAAGTAAGTTGTTCTAGTTCCTTGTCATTATCGTATATCTGATTACTACTAGTTTTATCTTAAGTCATATCATAAGGATAGTTCCTTGTCATAAAGTGAACTGATAATTGTAGGCTTACCTAATGTGCTCTTTTGTTAGATGGAATAATCTCATTTGATAGTAATCAGGCATTTTCAAGATTAAATTATGACATATATCTGAGACTTCACTGTCTGACAAGCAAAATGAAATTCCATGGCACATAATATTTTAGCTGTCATTGGTAGGAAAAACTTCCTTTTTGTTATGAATGTGGTATATATACCATTTAGTGAATTCCAAAGTTGGCAAGTAGTAAGGTAAACAAAACAACTTTCAAGGTTTGTTTTTTTTTCAATTTAAGTGACCTCTTTAAAAATGTAGATTGGGCAACTCCTATAGGCAACTGTTGTCACTCTCTATAGGGAACTTGTGTAGTCCCTGCTTCTTAGTTATTTGGTTATTATAATTTTAACTGAAAGGACATCATAGAGTTTTCTAGCACATGGGTTGGGGGACATAGATTTCTATCCAAGTTGACGCATTGATAGAATCAGTCAGTAAATTAACAGTAGCGGAACACCATTAAATTTTAAACTTAATTGCCTTCTCCTCCTAATTTCTATGGATATAATCAATAGATGCCAGAGAAAAGTTAAAGGAGTTATTTAGCGAGCATCTATTTTCTGGAGCATAGTGGAAAAAGCACTGTTTCATTTCAGAACTGATTTAAACAACTTGCGACTCAAATGCTGTCACTTATAAGGTTTTTATCAAAAGGTTTTATTTTATTCAGTTTTTTTTATTAGCTTGTTTTTTTTTTTTTTTTTTTTTGACAAGCATATTAGAATCCTAATTGTATAATTAGTTTGATTTCTTCTCAGGATCTGCCCCCAGCTATCCTTGCCTATTGAATTGTGTAACTTCTCTACTCCATCTGTGTTACTGATAAACTCCCTTTTTATGTCCACAGTGAATGTTGATCCATGTCCTGTGTTCCAACTTTTCATAGAAAAGAAAAGCTCCATATAAATAGTGAGCATGCCCACATCCCCAAGAACAAGCTTTGCCAGTTGATGTTGGTGTCATGTTGGATGAAGTCAAAATCTGATGACAGTTTTTAGGTTTTTTATAAATTTGGAAAGAGGATGCTATTCAGGTTTTTTCTCCTTGCTCCGTAACTGTTGAATTATGGACCATAGCATTCACAGGCAATTTCATAGCCTCCTGAGCAGTCATCTTGAGTAAGATGGGCACTGTAATAAAAAAAAAAATTTAAGTCAGGTTTAGACAAATTTGGTGAGCTACATGGATTAAAACAGTACTACTTATTGAATGGATAGGTTTTTATATATTATTTTCAAAATAACTGTTTTATAGGCCCCTTTATAAATTTGAGTCAACATACTCTTGCTGAGGTAGGATGTTATTTCATTTTTGTAGGCAAAGGAACATTGATTTCATGCCATTTTCTTTAGCCACACAGGAAAGAATACTTCCAGCATAGCCTAACTTTCTGTTCATCTGCTGAGCACCTACCATGTACCAGAGACTGTTCTACTTGCTGGAACTTTGTAGACAAAGAAAACAGACAGGTCGGGTACAGTGACTCATACCTGTAATCCCAACAGTTTGGGAGGCTGAGGCAGGTGCATCACAAGTTCAGGAGATCAAGACCATCCTGGCCAATGTGGTGAAACCCCATCTCTACAAAAATACAAAAAGTTAGCCGGGCGTGGTGGCACGTGCCTGTAATCCCAGCTACTTGGGAGGCTGAGGCAGGAGAATCATCACTTGAACCTAGGAGATGGAGGTTGCAGTGAGCTAAGATCACGCCACTGCACTCTAACCCAGTGACAGAGAAAGACTCCGTCTCAAAAAAAAAAAAAAAAAAAAAAAAAAGACAAAGCCCTGGCTCTCATTTAGCTTGCAGTATAGTAGGGATAGAACAGTGAATGAAAATCCAAAAAGAACATAAATGCATTCCTCAGTCATTTCAAATAGTGAAATTACAATGAGGAAAACAAAGCCAGATAAAGAGAGAGTTGGGATGGAGGGAGCTCCTTTAGATTACATGTCCAGAGAAGGTCTCTCTGAGAAGGTACTTGAAATGGACAAGGAGAAGTCTATGTGGTAAAGTTTTGTAGGGAGCGATGACAGTAGATATAGAATCTCCAAGGTGGAAATGAGTCGTAACTCTTGCAAAACTGTCAAAAGCACCTTCTGGTTGGAGCAGTGAAAGGAGACAGTGGCATGAGATGTGGAACTAAGGAAAACCAGGGTCACATAGTGCAAGGCCTTGTAGAGGACAGTCAGAGGTGTGGATGTTTTCATCCAAGCTATGGCACATTTTTGGTGGATTTTGAGCAATGGTAGTGACATTATGTGATTTGTTAAAAAAGTGATATAGCCAATGCCTGCTATTTGAGAATAAACTGAAGGTAAGAGTGTGGATGAAAGATATCCTTTCTTTCTACCCTTTCATTTTGTAGTTCCATGTGTTTAGAATAAACATGGCATTGCACGACTTTCTAAGTGCCAAAAGGAGAGAAGAAATCAAAGAGATACTTTAACTGCTGAGGCAAATATTGTTTCCCCCTTCTTTAATCTATAGAATCCTGATTTTATTTGGGCTGCAGCATACTTAGAGAAGGACAGCCCATTCTCCAGCCTGAGAGATGAGTCATGATACCCTAAACCATAGGTAATAACTCCAATCCCCCTTGCTAGTGATTGGCTTAGGGATGGGCTTGTGGCTTTATTCTAGATACTAGAGAAGTTTCCTTGCTGGGTGGATGGGAGGGGAGAGGAGCAGGGATCAGTGTTAAAGATTAGCAAATGTTATTGCTTCTTGATAAAAATAGAGATAACAGAGATCCTCTTTCCTCTTTGTGCCTTGAATACTACTGGGGACAACTAGCTTTGCAGCAGATACCTTGTAACCATATAGTGACCAAACTCAACATGCTAAAGATCACAGATTAGAAAGACAGAATCTGAGTCTATGGCACATCAAAACTGTATAATCATCTGTGTCTAGACATCTCTAGGTGTCTTAAGTGTATAAGCCATTACTAATTTGGATATTCCATTACTTGCAGCCAAATGCATTCTAACTGACACATCTGCATGTACAGTTGCTAGGTCCTGTCCAGTTCTTCATAACATTGAAAAGTAAAAGAAGCAATGAAATCCAAAATAGCTATGAGTGAAATTACCTAGAAATCTATTTCCGAAGTTAAAGTCTAGAGGCAGATATTTCAGAACTAGAATGGTGGGTCTTCTATCTTGCTTTTCTACTGTTGGTGAAATCTATTCCAAAGTTACCTCATGGGACAAGGTGGCCACTTTGTCTCGGGCCATCAGGTCCATATTCTGACTACCAAGAAAGAGAAAAGACAGAGAAGGATATAGGCTTTCCTTTTAAGGACAATTATTCTGCTTAAATCCATTTGCTCTTAGACAGATGAACATTCCTAGCTGAAAAACATTGTCTTTTTGCTAGGAAATTATGTATACAACAAAAAAGTTAGGAAATAAATTATCAAAAGAAGATAGTATACTAGGCAAGGGAGTAAGGGGTGGGATAGGGGAGGGAATTGCAGGCAGCATCTCTTCCACAGACAACTGTAACAAAAGACCATCCAATATCAGTCTATTGAGAACTGACTGTGTTGTATAATTGTTAGGGTAGAAGTTATCATTTGTTGAGTGTGTCAGGCTTTGTACTTGAACTTGTTGCTAAATATTGCACATATCCTTCTAATTCTGGCCACATGGCAGGCTTACCCATTTCCTGGCACTCTTGAGGTTGGGCTGGATATGAGTGCAAGTGGCATTCTTCACTTCTCGGCAAAGCATTATTTATTAATTTGAGACCATACAGAGTATTTCCTTTGCTACAGTAGCTGGCAATGTTGCAGATAGTGGCTGATCTGTTGCTGTAACTCCCAGAGTACAAACAAAAATGAGAGATGGAGCAGAACTCCTAGCTAATCTACAGTGGGCATGGAAGTGAGAAATAAACCTTTGTTTTAAGCCTTTGAAGTCAGAATACTGTTTCTTCTGATGGTGTGACTCAGCCTGTCTTGACTGATACAATATATGTATTTCCTCTTAAATTATAGCAATAGTAAAATGTACATGTTGCCATCCTCCCTTTTCAAATGTTCAGAGAAGGTTAATGACCTGGCAAAGGCCATACCCCTTGAAGCACTGGGTCCTGTATGAACATCCCTTTAAACACTTAGTCCCAGTATAAAATCTTGAGCCCTCCAAGTAATCCACACTCCCATCCTAATGTTGAACTGCTTATATCCTAATGATAAACACTGTTTTCCAGTCCTCCCAGACCCTACTATCTGATTTCAGTATTTTTATTTTAACACTAGCTCATTAACCAAGGTACAGTCATACTAAGACCATGGTTATGGGTAGACGATGTTAAAGAAAAAATTATTCAATGACATTTGTCAAAGATGGTAAGGAAGATTTTATTCAAGGGCCTGTGATGATAGATGTGAAGACCACTGTAGTGGAGTTGAGAGATTGGACTCAACTCCAAATACAGAGTGAGAATTTACAGCCAAGGAGCAGTGTGGGGTCAGTGGATAGAAAATTACTAAGAGGGGCTGGGCGCGGTGGCTCATGCCTGTAATCCCAGCACTTTGGGAGGCCGAGGCAGGCGGATCACAAGGTCAAGAGATAGAGACCATCCTGGCCAACATGGTGAAACCTCATCTCTACTAAAAAACACAAAAATTAGCTGGGCATGGTGGCGCGTGCCTGTAGTCCCAGCTACTCAGGAGGCTGAGGCAGAAGAATTGCTTGAACCCAGGAGGCAGAGATTGCAGTGAGCCGAGATTGCGTTACTGCACTCCGGCCTGGCGCCTGGTGACAACACAAGACTCTGACTCAAAAAAAAAAAAAAAAAAAAAAAAAGAAAGAAAGAAAATTACTAAGAGGAAACATCAGGGGTAAAGGGAGATTCTGGCTAAACTGGTCTAACAAGATTCTTGCTAAAGGCAGATCAGGGTCCTCAGACATAACCTAGGAGATGCTGGAGGATGAGGAACCTGGTTTCAAGGGTGAGCAGATTTCAAGGGAAGGAGGTCCTGGCTAAAATGATTTACCAGAATTCTTGCTAAAACTGGAAAAGGCAGAGACAAACACAAAAATCAAAAACTCAGGCCCAGTTGAAAAAAAAGAGTTCAGGGGAGCCTCAGTAGAGTTTCATCAATGACAGAATAGTTATCAGTGGATGTTCCAGAAACTAGATAGAGTTGTGAGCATTATAGTAAACATTTAATGGGCAGCATCTGTCTTTTAAAAGTAAAAATAACCAGGTACTTCACTGTGATGTCAAGATATGATCATCTAGTTCTTAAATTCTCTTACATTTTCTTCCAGTGCCACAAACCACATGCCCTTTGACAGCACCCTGATACCTATAAAAACAAAAACAAAATAGAAAACAAAGATATAGTAAAAGGTTTCCAACTTTTTGACTATTTTAAGGATATACATCTAACAAATTTAAGCTTCTGGTTTCAAAATGAAAGTAACACAGTATAATTACGTTATTCACACCATAATATTAGAAGGTAAAAAAAAAACGTTAATTGATGGTACCTAGACTTGTGAGGTGGTGCTCTAGAAATGGCATAGGGGTTGAAATATGTATGAAGAACATACTTTTCTTTCAATCCTACGTGTGCCTCTGAGACTATATGTACAAAACCTTATTTGACAGTATCATCGGAAGTTATAATTGAAGTTCTTTGTATTTGTGAGATGTGAACTGAATTACTCTCCTGGTCTCTCAGTGACAGGCTTTGCTTCCTGCATTTACTGTTTTCCCTGGCAGAGCATCCCCACTGCTAGGCTGGGCCAAGACAGGAAGGCAGAGATGAAACCCAAATCAGTCACACTGACCACTTGCTATCCCTTCCTGTCAAGAGTTTAGCCCAAGAGGGCTCTGAAACGATTAGATAAAATGAAGTTTTGAGATTATCAGTGAATTTCAATTACAGTATTTGTGCTCTCTGAGACCCCCATTACTACCAATAGTTGAGAGTGGGAAATATTGCTGAGATTTTTGAGATTTATGGGGCTTCTTCACTGGGTAGCTATATCCACCTTGGAGCCCACATTATCAGCACTTTTCTATTATCTGCAAATCTAGTTTCTAAGAAAGACATATGTTTGCTGTCTGCATGACTTTAAAAACTGCCAACTCATCAATAGCTACATCATTTTTAGTAAGAAATAAATTCCACGAGGTGTCAAATTATTCCTGGTCAAAGTGGTTGGTTCGTTGGAAAGCCACAGAAGAAAAGAAAGAAAAAGAAATGAGTAATACACCACAATGGTTCAAACTGAAGCTCCTTTCCGAGCAATTGTTAAGATCAGAGCTAGCAAAGGCTTAAAAGGTCAGAGAGAAGAATGCATTTGGTGTATTTTCAGAGTTTTTTAAATACCTTTAAAATAATAAAAGATTAATATTTATAACTTTTTATAAATAAGAATATAAAATAAAATATTTAATAATTACTAGTATCCTAGTATTAATTAATTAATTACTAGTATCCTAGTAGTATAAGATGTTGAAAGAAGAAATTTGACAAGGGACACTCAGGAGACTTCATTGCTGTTTAGTGGGAAGGAGGCATGTGAAAAGTGTAATCATCTCTCATTTGTTGCTCACTTTCAAGACTGGCTCTCCTATTTTCTCTTTTGAAAAGTCAGAGAGGTATTCTATGAGACATTGGAAGCTCCACTGGCCTACTGGGCCAGACCACTGGCTTTCATGTTAGATAACTTATATTCAAATTCTGGTTCTGATATGTATTAATTACACAACTTATACTAGTGATGGGCTGTCTACGCTTCAGTTTTCTTATCTGCAAAGTGGAGATAACAATAGAATCTATAGGGACACTAATGGATTGAACTTTAAAAGCATATCTGCAGCCCTACTGAAGAACATGAGGGAACTTGACTGTGGTGGCTGATATGGTTCGGCTGTGTCCCCATCCAAATCTCACCTTGAATTATAATCATCCCCACCTGTCAAGGGCAGGGCCTGGTAAAGATAATTGAATCATGGGGGCAGTTTCCCCCATACTGTTCTCATGGTAGTGAATGATTCTCATGAGATATGAAGGTTTCCTAAAGGGGAGTTCTCCTACACAAGCTCTCTTGCCTGCACCATGCAAGACATGACTTTGATGCTCATTCACCTTCTACCATGGTTGTGAGGCGTCTCCTACCACGTGGAACTATGAGTCAATTAACCTCTTTTTTAAATAAATTACCCAGTCTTGAGTATGTCTTTATTAGCAGCATGAGAGCAGACTAATACAGTAAATTGGTGCTGGCAGAGTGGGGCGCTGCTGTAAAGATACCCAAAAATGTGGAAGCAACTTTGAAACTGGGTAACAGAGGTTGAAACAGTTTAGAGGGCTCAGAAGAAGACAGGAAAATGTGGGAGAGTTTAGAACTTCCTAGAGACTTGTTCAATGGCTTTGCCTAAAATGCTGATAGTGATATGGACAATAAATTTCAAGAGATGGGGAACTTACTGGGAGCTGGAGCAAAGGTAACTCTTGGTAGGGTTTAGCAAAGAGAGTGGTGGTATTTTGCCCCTGCCCTAGAGATTTGTGGAACTTTGAACTTGAGGGAGATGATTTAGGGCATCTGACAGAAGAAATTGCTAAGCAGCAAAGCATTCAAGAGATGACTTAGATGCTGTTAAACACATTGAGTTTTAAAAGGGAAACAGCATAAAAGTTCAGAAAATTTGCAGCTTGATGATGCATTAGAAAAGAAAAGCCCACTTTCTGAGGAGAAATTCAAGCCAGCTATGGAAATTTGCATAAGTAATGAGGAGTCAAACGTTAATCACCAAGACAAAGGGAAAAATGTCTCTAGTGCATGTCTGAGAACTTTGGCAGCCCCTACCATCACAGGCCTGGAGGCCTAGGAGAGAAAAATTGTTTCCAGGGTCCCCCATCTGTGTGCCACCTCAGGACTTGGTGACCTGCATCTAAGACACTCCAGCATGGCTAAAAGGGGCTGAGGCACACCTCAGGTCATGACTTCAGAGAGTGAAAGTCCCAAGCCTTGGCAGCTTCCATGTGGTATTAAGCCTGCAAGTGCACAGAAGTCAAGGATTGAGATTTTGGGACCTCCTCCTAGATTTCAGAGGATGTATGGAAATGTCTGGATATCCAGGCAGAAGTTTGCTGCAGGGTCAGGGCCTTCATGGAGAACTTCTGCTAGGGCAGTGCAGAAGGGAAATGTGAGGTACGAGCCCCCCCACAGAGTCCCAACTGGGGTACTGCCTAGTGGGGCTATGAGAAGACAGTCACCGTCCTTTAGACCCCAGAATAGTAGATCCATCAACGGCTTGCACCATGCACCTAGAAAAGTCACAGACACTCAACACTAACCTGTGAAAGCATCCAGGAGGGGAGCTACACCCTGAAAACCCACAGGGGTGGAGCTGCCCGAGGCCATGGGAGTCAACTTCTTGCATCAGCATGCCCCGGATGTGAGAACTTGGGAGTCTGATATTCAAGGGCAGGAAGTATCCAGCATGAGAGAAAGATGGAGGCTGGAAGACTTAGCCAGTCCAGTCTTTCCATGACTCTCTGCCTGCTTTTATCCTAGCCATACTGGCCACTCATCAGATGGTGCCACCCAGATTGAGAATGGATGTGTGCCTCCCAGTCCACTGACTCAAATGTTAATCTCCCTTGGCGAAAGCCTCACAAACACACCCAAGAACAATACTTTGAATCCTTCAATCCAATCAAATTGACACTCAATATTAACCATCATGGTGTATACAGAGCACTGAGACTTGGGACTATTAAGGACAGAAACTCTGAAGCCCTATCTGAGTTCAAATCCAGGTACCCAATACCCATACCCCCAATATGTCTAGCAAGTAACTAACTTGCTTGTGGTTTTACAGGCTCATAGGTGGAAGCGACTTGCCTAGTCTTAGATGAGACCTTGCACTGTAAGCTTTTGAGTTAATGCTGAAATGAGTTAAGACTTTAGGGGATTGTTGGGAAGACATGATTGGTTTTGAAATATGAGGACATGAGATTTGGGAGGGACCAGGGACAAAATGATACGGTTTGGGTGTGTCCCCACCCACATCTCATCTTGCATTGTAATAATCCCCACATGTCAAGGGTGGGGCCAGGTGGAGATAATTGAATCATGGGGGTGTTTTTCCCCATACTCTTTTCATGATACTGAATAAGTCTCACAAGATCTGATGGTTTTGTAAATGGGAGTTTCCCCATACAAGAGCTCTTGCCTGCCACCATGTAAGAAGTCACTTTGCTCCCCCATTTGCCTGCAGCCGTAATTGTGAGGGCTCCCCAGCCATGTGGAACTGTGAGCCAATTAAACCTCTTTCCTTTATAAATTACCCAGTCTTGTGCATGTCTTTATTAACAGCATGAGAACATACTAATACAGGTGTACACACAAGCCTTCTACATGTGAAAAAGTTGTTTAGAACTAACACACACAAACACAAGTAAAATGAGGGAAATGTGAACAAGATTAGTAGATTGTATTAATATCTATGTATCTATATACTGGTTGTGATATTGTAGTTTTGCAAAATGTTATGGAAAGAAACTGGATAAAGGGTATATAGGATCTCTCTTAATTTTTAAAATTGCATGTAAATACATAATTATCTCAATTAAAAACATAAAATGCCTATAAATCAGTTGGTTCAATGTCTGGAATATCATATATGCCTAATAAGTGTTGGCAACTTTTTGGAGCAGTGCCTACTTGTCTAATAAGTTACATAGACTAATGAAGAATAAGGAATTGGCATATTGTTCAAGCTTTGAACAGAAATATAGAAGGCACTCTAGACATTTTGATAAGCTAGACATTTAATACAGGAATGACAGGCTTACATAACTGGCATGAGGGCTGAGGTGGGAGGAGTGAGGACATTTTTAGGAGATTACTTTCAAAAAATCTCAAAGTAATTGCCAACAAGTTGGAGTCAATGATCCCAGATGCTTTCAAGATCAAAGTGATTGATTTTCAGAGGAAACCACAAATTGTGAGGGAAAGCACTGCCCATTTACCTCAGCCACTTGGGAATCTTCAGTAGCTCGGGGAAACTGTTGATCTGAACTGCCTGCTTAAAACTTCCACCAGAGAATAATGGCATGTATTTCTCTTCCAGCTTCCAAACTTCACTCAGGTACCGCTTACTGACTGTAACTAGTTAGGAAATCTATGAGGAATAGGATTCTAGGATATACAGTGGTAAGCTTCTTCCCAGTGACCAAGAGGAAACGGAGAAGGGTATGATGATTACGGTGATGATTATGATGTGAATTGATGACAGACAATCCAGGACAGATAGAAAATGAATAATATTTTGCCATGCCTTAGCTGTGTAACTTACTACATGGGATTCTTTTCTTAACTTTCCAGTCTATTTTTATGTTTATAGCACTCATCACCAGACACCAAAAATCTAGTGGTCCTACTAGTGGGTAGCATTGTTTCCATCATGAAACTTGCCACGAGACAGCAGCAGCCTGGTTGTTTGGTTTGCATCCTTCTCACCTGGAATTGTCCAAAGGTAGAATGATTACCTAAGATACCAAGCCTCAGGTCTCCGCAGTTGTCTGTGCTACTAGACCCAGTGCAGGCAAGTAACGTTATGCAAAGGAAATGTTTTTCCAGTCCTTGATCACTTAGCTTTCCAGTGTGCTTTGTGCTCAGAAAAGACTCCAGAGAGGCTTTCCCTACTTAAGGCAGCATGCTCATTCCCCATCTCTAGTCCCTCCATCAACTAGCTTTGTTGTTGTATACAACCTCCAAGAGGAGTAAAACCTTTTCTAACTTTTTCTATACCACATCCCCAGGGCCTAATAGTGCCTGAAACATGGAAGATGCTAGATAAACATTTGTTGAATGAAGAAAGTTTTCAAGGAGATAAAGGTCAACATGAGCAAAGTGAATTAGCTCAGATCTAGTATTAAGCATATATCTGCAAGAGTCTGTATCACCCCAGGTAAATAAAATGCCAGGCTATCCTACTTCTTGATTACAATTTAATTGTCAAATAATTTCCTAGACACTTTACAGAACTGTTGTCTAATACCATAATAATAGTATGTTATTATTATTGGTCCCATATATAAACAATTAAACAAAAATTGAGTAAACCAAAGTTACCAAGATTACTCAGGATATAAGTCTATGTGTTTCCAGAGCCTTTATTTTCACCACTATACTAGGCTTCTTCACCTCTCTAAAGGGGCCAGAAACAGGGGTTGCAATGGGAATGAAACACTTACCCATTCATTCATTCGTGAATCTCAAGCTTTGCCTGCAGGTCAATTTCCACACCTGTGTCCCGTTACTAAGACCTATAGTGAGTTTGCTGTACCATCCAAAGAAGCAAGTCAGAGCTATTCAGCTCTCAAAACTTGATTCAAAAGCTTTGGAAGTTGTCTGGTAGAATCTAGCAGAGTCAAATTCACTAAGGTATGAACTCAGTGTGCAGACTTCATCTCTAGTAACCTGAAATAGTTTAATGCAGTGGTTGTCAAAAGAACAAAGTTTACATGGGAGTATAGCAAGTGCTTCATCTTGGCTTTATAAATCCTTGGAAATTATCTAACTGTATTCCCAACCATTTCTATTACTTCTCATGAAAAGCAAATTCGGAGGTCATACATGAAAAGGCATACAAGAGATTAAGACATAGCGAGCCAAAAAAATCATCACTAAGATATGGTTTCTAGTAAAGAGGGAAATACACCCAAGAGAGAAGCATAAAAATGGCAAAGATAACATTGACTACCAGGACAAAGTTCTTGTTTATCACATTAGTGTGGCTTTGTTTTTTTCAGTATGGCTGTGTTTTTCCTATTTTATGTTAGAAAAGTGGAGAGTTCCTCACAGCTGAGATGAGATGCTGAACTGATTAGCCAAGGTCCTACTTCTTTATCAAAGGAGCTCTGGTTTTTTGAGTTCACCATTGATGTTGAAATGGAAAATCTCTCTTGTTCAGGGTCAGATGTGAAAAGATTCTTGTCCCAACCTCCAGAGCCACTTCTTAAATGCTGGCTTCTCATTTTAAAGGGCCTGACCTTCAGCTGTTAAGTTTGAGATAGCCACAGTCTTCAGAAACCTGCAGCCATTCAACACAATGAGAAAAGTGCTTGTTTCTCATAACCTGTTTAGCACAAAGGTTATGGAAGGGAAGCATAGAACTCAACAAGTCTTTAAAAATGCAGAGATGAAGCACTGGGGAATTTGAGGTGATATACAAAGGTATGAAGAATTCCATTTTAACTACCTTAAACTTTACATCTATTTTTACATATTTGGAAGTATAGAGTAATAATGAATAGTTTCATATGATTAAAGAAGCCTAATAAATACAATTTTTCAAATTGACTTAAGGTGGCTTCATAGATATCCATTGCTTATTCAATAGTTGTGGCTAAAAGTTATGCTATGACCTGGCGCCACAGCTAAATTAACCCTGAGGATTATTTTCTAATACTCATCCTCTTACATTGATAGAATTTGTTACCAGGATCCAAGACTTTTTTTTAAAGGTAATATAGAACCCATTTGTAGCCAGAAAATTTTTATACCAATATTAGTTATAATTATTAGTATTTCATACCAATATTAGTATAGTTATTAGTAATAGGATAAAATGAGTACATTCTATCAAAATGGCTAATTTTTATTATTTTGATCAATGTATAACATAAATACTAAAAAGCTGCTGGAATTTACACAAGGTAAGTACACCTATGTACTCACCTGTCAAATGAAGAAACAGAATGTGATCAACATCTCAGAGAACCCCCTCGTGTCTCCTTTCAAATTCTACTTTCCCCCAAGGGTATCTACTATCCTGACCTCTAATACCATATATTAGTTTCTATTTTTTTTGAACTATAAATTATACAACACAATCACATATTTTATATATAGTATATACTTTTTATATATTTTAACATAATTTGTAAGATTCATTCATATTGTTGTATATAATACTTATTTATTTTCATTCTTATTTCTATATTGAATTCCACAGAATGAATGTATCACATTTTAAAAATTTACTTTTGAGGGGCATTCAAGTAGATTCCAGCTTGGGACTATTATAAATAGTACTTTTTAAAAAAATTCTTTTTGGATATGGAGTATTGTTCTTATCACCCAGGCTGGAGTGCAATGGTATAATCTTGGCTCACTGCACCCTTTGCCTCCCGGGTTCAAGTGATTCTTTTGCCTCAGTCTCCCAAGTAGCTTGGATTACAGGCATGTGACACCATGCATAGCTAATTTTTTAATTTTTTTTTAATTTTTTTTTAATTTTTTTATTTTTAGTAGAGATAGGGTTTCACCATGTTGGCCAGGCTGGTCTCAAACTCCTGACGTCAGGTGATCTGCCCACCTCAGCCTCCCAAAGTTCTGGGATTACAGGCATAAACAGTGCTTTTGTAGATATTCTTTATATATAATCTTTTGGCAAACATATATAAATATTTCTGTTGGATATAAGCCTAAGAGTGGAATTTCTGGGTCAGAGAATATATATATTTTCAGCTTTAGAAGATACAGCCAGTGTTCCAAAGAGGTTCTACCAATATTTGGTATTATCAGGTTTAGGTTTTGAAACATATATATTGTTGGGTGTATAGAGGTAACTCATTGTCATTTTAACTTGAATTTTATAATTTGAGTTTAGAATGAGGTGTATGGACCATCGGTAACATGAAAATAGTTTCACTAATGGCTTGGAAATCATTAATCTATTCATGAGAGATTTGGATCTTGTGCTTTGTCCAGCAGAAAACGGGAAAGCGATTTAAATTGTGGAATGAAATTTAGAACAAAGAGGATTATCAGATATCAAGACTAAAGTTTGTCCTGGGAGGTATGGGCAGACGTATTCCTTGTGATTTCTGAATTCTCATAGGTAACAGCAGCAGCATTTGCTGTCTCATTAGGTATTCCTAACTTTGCCACTCTCTTTGTTTAACAAATTGGAACATGGTATGGCAAGCTGACAGAAGAGTTGAGGAGAATTCTCAGTGATGCTTATAATGTGCTCAAGGCACCTGTGCATATTTATTTGGTCTGCTCATGGTCCTCAGCAACAAAGTCAGCAGGCCCTTTCTAAATGAGATATCTGGAAGACTTTCAGCAAACTGAGATCAGACATCTAGCAGCATCTATGACACAAAGTGGAAGTAAGAAAAAAAAAAGTAAAAGTTACTTTCAGTAAGGCTTAGACTCAGCAAAATATGGAACTCTTTCTCAGTGAATATTTATTCACCTTCCATAAAAGTTAAAAGTTGAAAGAATGACTCTTCCCTTACATTCTGGAATCACTTCTGTGCCATGGTAGTTAATTAGCTATAAAATATGATGAATAGTAAGTTTTTGTAGATTGAGCCTATCAATTCTAAGACATTATTGCAAGTGGTCCTCAACTTCTGTTCCACTTTGAAACAACCAGCAAGTTATAAAATTTAACATAAGAACAACCTGAACTATAACATGTAAATGTACATGAAATCAAAAAATGTTACTTAAATGAATAAATGATTATTTGAAAAAGGTATGTGTTGTATGTGGAAATACCCAATTCTATATTTCTATATTAAAGACTCCAATATTAAAATCAATTTTATGAAATTTTGAAATATATTTTAGTAGTCCCATATACACTTTTATGTTATACATGTGTATATGTATACATAAATATATATATGTGTGTGTATATATATTGCTATACCATACAAACTGTAGCTCCATACACATATATGCTAATATATTTGCTGTACATATATGTGAATACACGTATTCCTACTCTGTATAAATGACAGCTTTAGACATTGTTTACATCTTGCTTTTTCTCACTTCTTAGATCTTATAGGTCTTTTAATGTCCTAAATGCAAGACTTCCAGAAATCAATGTCAGCACATCTCTCTTATTTTATGAAATAGCTACATGAGATTCCATTATAGTCATCTACAATGATTCAATTTTACAGTCTCTTCTTGGTAGACATTTTGCTATTTTGCTGTTTTCTTCTTAGTAAAGCAATGCTGGGATAAACGCAATACTTGATATCTTTATATAACTTGAGACTATATTTACAGGATAGATTCTGGAAAATGGACATGTTCAATCAGAGGGGCTATGTGAATTCTGAAGGTATTTCTAGTATTTTTCAGACTCTTTTCTCTGCAGGTGGCTGTGATACCAACTTTGTTCAAATCGTAGGGAATTAGAAGAGGGGAGGCATTGTTAAATCAGAACAAGGAGTAATAGATATTTCATAGGCCAGGAAAATAAGTATATATACATACATTCACACATACAGATTCACACTCAAACACATGGACACACACACACACACACACACACATCACCACATTAGGGAGGAGCCCTCATTTTCAGCTGTGACATTAGCTAACATGGTTTGAAACAAGTCTTTCACTTCTCTAAGCTTGGATTCTCTCATTTGCACAATGAAATGCTGGGCCTAAATCAGTGGCTCTCAAAGTGTGGTTCCCATGCAAATAGCATCAGTAAAATATGGAAACTTATTAGAAATGTAAATTCTTGGTTTCTACTCAGGACCAACTGAATCAGAAAGTCTGTGAGTGAGGTGCAATAACCTGTGTTATAACAATGTCCTCCAGATCATTCTGAAGCACATTAAGGCTGGAGAACTACTGACCTAAATGATCTGTAATGTCCCTTCTAGTATTTTATGACCCTCTCAAATCCCCAGAACCCTAGGTGTCTCTTTCATCCTTTTTATATTATTAACTCTTTGAGAGCAAGAAGTAGGCCAGAAATCCAGTTAATTGTCAGTAACTGTTGTTTCATACAGCAAATAATGAGGGCATAAGGACTATAGGAATCCCTGTAAGTTTGGTCACCTTATAAACTGATATGGTTTGGCTGTGTCCCCACCTAAATCTCATCTTGAATTGAAACTTCCATAATTCCCACATGTTGTAGGAGGGACCCAGTGAGAGACACTGAATCATGGGGCAGTTTCTCCCATACTGTTCTCTTGTGGTAGTAAATAAGTCTCATGAGCTATTATGGTTTTATAAGGCGAAACCCCTTTTGCTTGGTTCTCTCGTTCTCTCTTCCCTGCCACCATATAAGATGTGTTTTGCTCCTCCTTGCCTTCCACCATGATTGTGAGGCCTGCCCAGCTATGTGGAACTGTGAGTCCATTAAACTTCTTTTCTTTATAAATGACTCAATCTCAGATATGTCTTTATCAGCCTTGTGAAAACAGACTAATACATAAACTGTCATTTTTTTGAACATACACGGTTGACTTTCAATATTTCTCTGACTGCTGGATTTGAGAGTTGATTCTGTGACAACAAAGCCATGAGCTCTTTATTCAACTCTTGACTTTTATCTGAATTCTGACATTATCTGGCACCATCAGGGAGATCGACTGAAACCTGACTATGACAGTGGACTGGGGAGTCTATCAACAGTGAGTGTTTTAATCTATTAAGTGTCTGAAGAGTATTACCACAAACAAGTGGTGTCTTGCTCAAACCGCTAAAACTAATATAGACCTTCAATCTCAAAGTCACTCATCTTGGGATCTAAAAGACTGTTAGAAGAATTGGATGATGTTACATAATTCTTTTAACTTTCATGACTACACACCCATTAGAGGCAGAGTTTCATTCAGATCTAAATTCTACCCTAACTCACTGCATAACCTTGAACAGCTTGCTTAACATTACTGAAACTCTTTACTCTAAATTTAGACTATTATCTTACCCCCAGGGGTATTGGAAGACTCTAATTTGTTAATTTATATAAAGCAGATTACACAGTTCCTAGCACATAGGCAAATATCAATATGTGGTAGCTTTTTTAATTGGTCTAAGTTTTCGATCAATAATTTAGAGATTTATCTCTAAATCATTGATACAGAGAGAGCATTTCCTCCTATCAAGTTCCTTCATCATTTTTCTTACTGCCATGGCCCAGCATCTTTGACTCATTCCTCTTCATTTTGTCCTGGAACACAGTAATGGTCTTCTAGCTGAAATCTTCACAAATTCACCCTATTAGAGTAATTCTCCTAAGATACAAGTTTTACACAGAATCTGTTACTCAAAAAAAGAGATCCAGCAAACATTCATTCTGCATTTACTTGGCTCCTTCTGTATATCAGGCACTGTATTTGGATATTGTAAACACCAAGAAGAAAAGAAATTGGAAGCCTCTGCAAATGAGAGGCAAGTTAGCCAATTATTACCACATGGGTTGGCGGGGCTGACATACAGGAAAGACCAGGGAGATGAGAATGGGTGCAGAAATCACCTAGAAGGGTGGCAAAGTGGTCAGTGAAAACTTACAAAAGGGGATAACATTTCCATCAAGTCTTAAGGGATAAGGTAGCAGGTACCCATGAGCTTTGCCACACAGTTTTCACTGCCTGCTTCTCCTGGTTTAAAAGTCCTGATTTTCTCAAGAAAATAATCTCCTCTACTCTCTGTCTTTTGGTAGCACTGTCTACAGACCTCACCCAGCAAACTGACATTAACCTAGTTCTAAGCCAATTTAAACAACACATTCTTCTAGCCAAGGTGATGGATTCAGGACTTTCAGAGCTCCTGGAAGCCTTCTTGCCACCACAAGTAGAAAATCTGCCTGCGATTTGAGCTAACATTAGGGGAAGAACAGAGCAATGGAGAGAAAGAAACCAGATTCTGTTGACACAGTTTAAGCCTATGGTCCTGGAAGTGCCTGACGTTAGTCCTATCCCTGGACTGTAATTCGTGGAGCCACTAAATTCAACTTCTTTCTTAAGCCAGTTGAGATCAATTCTATTGTTTCTTGCAACCAATATAGGTCTTTGCCAGACCTAGGGAAGACAGATATTCTCAACTAAGGAATTGTCAACTAAAAAGGGATAATAAAAATTAAAAGGTGCATCCAGGCCTCAGCAAGTGGTCTAGCTCAGCTACAGCCCAGAATAGGAATGAGGCAGTAACTCAGCACACACTGGAGGCAGACAAGGCCCAACTCATAAAGAATCTCACATAACTTTAAGAAATAGATACATATGTCAGGGGTCAATAAACATTTTCTGTAAAGAATAGACATTTTTGGCTTGGTAGACCAAGAGTCTATATATGATCTCTTTCAAAGCTATTCAACTGTTCTCTTGTAGCAGAAAATTAATCATAGACAATATGTACCCTGATCTATATAACGCTTCATGGATTACAAAATCTGTTTACATCTTGCTCATTAATCCATTCAGCAAATATTTAACGAACACTTACTATGTGCTCAGTTGTAGCCTCTGATAGCAAAGTTATATTTAGCTCACCCACTACTCTATTATAGAGGGATTTTGTCCCAGTTGGCACTGGTAGAATGGGAGAAGAAGACAAAATAATAAATGAGCAGCAAGGTAATTTCAGAGAATGCTAGTTGTTATAAAGAAGGGTAGACAGGGAGATGTGGTTGGAAGAGTTGGGGTTTACTTTACCTAGGGTGGTTTGAAAAATATCTCCCTGAAACAGATTCTGTGGGGCTGATATAGGTAAACGTGTGGGAGAGAAGCCTTTGGAGAAGAGGGAACAGCAAGAGCTAAGCCTCTGAGAGGACAATGCCTTTCACATGTTAAAAAACAGGCAAAGGGCCAATGTCACTGGATCCCGAAGTTTATGGAGGGAAACAATAGATGGCTGGAGCCAGGTCACTTACAGCTCTCTAGACTCAGGTATGAAGCTTTATTTCATGCCTTGGGAAGCCACTGAAGGATTTTAAGCTAGGAAGGAACATAATCTGATACATACATTTTACAATAACACTGTCCAGTGAAAATACAGTGTGAATCACACATGACTCTACATTTTCTAGTAGCTACATTCAAAAGTAAAAAGACACAGGTGAACTTAATTTTGATATTGCTTTACTCCAAATGCATCCAAATTACTGTCATTTCAACATGTAATCAACATAAAAATTATTAATGACCTATTTTACATTATTTTTTCTTTGTAATAAATCTTAAAATCCAGTGTGTAATTCAGACTTATAGCACATCTCAGTTGGAACCAGCCACCTTTCCAGGGATCAGAAGGTGCTCTGCCTAGTGGCTATGACATTGAACAGCATAGTTTTAGAAAGATCACTGTGATTACTGAGTAGTGAATGGAATATCTAGAGCAAGCGTGGAAGCAAGCGAAACAGTTAGTTGGCTACTGCAGTGGTCTAGGTGAAAGGGGATGAGCCAGGGTAAGAGTAGCAGAGAGGAATTAATTTGGGATATGTCATAGAGATAAGATTCCATGCATTGAATTGGGGGGTGAGGTAAAAAGAGGAACAAAAGATGATTTCTGGGTGTTGACATAAGCAACTAGGTTATTGGTTCTATTTTCTGAATGATCAAAGCCTAGGAGAAAAAGAAGCTGGGCAGAAGCGGAATGAGGAGTTCGGGTTTAGATATATTAAGTTCAAGATAACTATTAAGCAACCAGGAAAGCAGTTAAACAGAGTGATTCCGTCCCAAGGATCTATCATTAATCTTAGAGGCAGAGGTAGTTTCTCATATTTCAAAATCTTTGAAAAAGCAAGTTTTAATCTTCATACACTTGGACCACATTCTCCCCTTCTACTTTCTCCTCTCCCTACTTCTAAAGAGATTGATTTCACTTTGCATGAGATGCTACAGTGTTTTCAGTTTAAATAGAAACTTCAAATAAATTGGATTTTAAATCTTCTCAGGGAAAAAGGAAACAATTTGCTTGCTGGGGTTTAATTTCGAGGCAAGAATCATAACCAAGGCTATTTTAACCCATCCTTTGATTACATTCCATGGCAACACATGATCTTGCAAAGGTAGGAAGGTTATTGGAATTTTAAGGAGGTGACTGTGGCTGCATCTACACACAAAGTAGCAATGAAAAGGTTCATGGGTTGTCCTCCCCAGCTTCTGGGGGCTCTAATCTACCCAGAACAAATAACAGTCTCTTCTCTTAACAATTTCCACAGCTACAGGCTACAAAATCTCTCTTGGTGGTCAACTCAACTACCTTGTCACACACAAGGGTAGATGTCATCAACTTAGCTGGCTTTGCCAGATGTTTAACTGATTCCAGCCAGTTGCTTCCAGAACAACCCACTTGTTTGTGATAAGTTGCTCTACCCTAACCCATACTACAGGTGTTAACAGTGACCTAAATAAATCTGTGTTTTTGTTGTACTTTGCCACTGGCTCACTTAGAGAATTAGGAAAAGTCCATCCATTTCTTGCCTCTCCTGACAAAGTCAGAATTTAGATGAGTGTACCTGATACTGAGCTATTCTTTATGCAATATTGAAACCCACTTTTTACTCACCATATGTACCAGAAAGCATCTAAGATATTTCAGTGCTTCTGTTTCCTTTGACACTCCAATAAACGTAAGCAAATTCTAGTTATTGTAAAAGGCTTTGCATATACCTGATAAAGAATTCTATATTCAGTCAATTAAATTCAAATGCCCGTTTCTTTATACCAATAGATGATTCAGACCTTCTCATTGGCTACTTGCCTGATGGTAGTTCATCACTGAACTATAATTTCTAGGAAACTTTAAATACTAAAATGTACATTTTTCTATAGTAAAAAGCCATTAAGCATTTAAGAGGAAAGTTTAGAATCATTGGCTATCTCTCCAGTCACTGCTTTTAAACTTTTAATTTGTAATTCACTCAAGATCAGTAAAATGGAGACCTTTCCTTCACTGATAATTTCCTTTTAAAAAAGAATGGGTTCTCACTATCAACTAGTCTGGAGTACAGTGGCATGATCATGGGTCACTGCAGCTTCAGCCTCCTGAGCTCAGGCATCTCCTGAGTGAGTAGCCACCATTCGTGGCCATTTTATTTTATTTTAATTTTATTTTTATAGAGACGGTGTCTCAGTATGTTGCCCAGGCTGATCTCAAACTTTTGGGCTCAAGCCATCCTCAGACTCCCAAAGTGCTGAGATTACAGATGTGAGCCACCATGCCTTGCCTGATAAATTCTTATTAAACAGATTTCAGCAGTTTAAACAGCTAGTTACTAAATAGAAAAAGAAATCCATACATAAAGGATTATTTTTGCTTTGTCTGTATCATTGTGACGAACTAAAGAACTGGCAAGACAAGGTCATTATATTTTGCTTTCCTGCATCATGCTTTTTAGAACTCTGGATTTGAAAGCTGTCAGGTAAGGCATGCAACCTGCAGTTTTTCACATAGCTGGCCATTCCCCATGGTCTGAAACATGATCGTGTTCACAAATTCAGGCAATCCACCTGGACCCTGGCCATTTCCATTTGCAGCACCTGATCTGTACCATGCCTCCAACATGAGAAAAGCTTAGACTTTGAATGCAAACAGAAATGCATTTAAATCTCAGCCTTACCAGTTGCTAGCTCTGTGATTTGTGGAGAGTTTCTTGATCTAAGGCTGTTTCCTCATCTATAATATGATGATGATAAGTCATCTTTCTAATAAGATAGTTATAAGAGATAATACATTGTACTCACCAATATGAGACACATAGCAAAGCATTTCATAATGATGACCTCTCCGTCTGCAAAATGATCCCTTGTTTGATGGTGTCAATGCAGCATTAATTATCATAAAAAGGTAAGCCTTCAGTTAATTACCCAGATGTCTTGATATCTGGGCATTTACACAACTGAGCTACCCACTTCTCACTCGATAGCTTAGTGTTTTGTCATCAGTGTTTTCCATGGCATTTCAGGGGCAGTTTGGCATCATCCTATGTGTAATTGGTATGCTCATTTTTAAAACAATTTAAAGTGTGAGTTTATTGTGATGTTTCATTGCCAGTAAGTTTTGACAACAAAATAAAGATAAAATGAAATAAAATACCAGAAATAACAGTAATTTTTAGCCTTTGAGATCCAATTAATCCAAGCCAGATCATTCTTCAACTTAGGAAAAGATGGGAAATGTTATGATGATCCAGAGAGTGTGTGAAAACTTCAGAATTTAATTGCAACTAAGAGAGAATGTCAACTGCCTAGAAATGTGACCTAGATCCAAAATATTATAATGTCAGGGAAGGTTTTTGGAAACTTGATAGTAGTTGATAGCAAAATTCAGGTGGTTCTAATTACAGTGAGAAATCAGCATAATCTTTTTTATAACATACTGTAAATTTATTTTATTATTTAAAATCTCTAGATTTGGCAAAAGAAAAAAATAGCCATGTTCATAGTCTCTTAATTTTTCACAGCAAGTTAATTATGCATTGTTATATGATTCATAAATCATCGCATATTTGTAAAGATGGAAGTGTGTATTTATTTCTACGTATGTTGAAATTTCTCTGTGTTAAACTGTTCTCTGTACCAAAAGAAGGTGAGATGATACATTACAAATTCATTGTATTGAAACATTTAGAGTGTTGTAGATGTTTCTGTTTGTTCTTTTTATTGGCACATATTGGCAGGTTTCACAGAAAGAAGCTTCTATGTGATCTGGCATCTACAAGTTGCAGTAAGTAGCACAGATTTATTCTTTGCAGATGCCTCCACATGGCAATAAACCTAGTACCCAGTAGAGACAGATATAATCATATTTCTGCACCTACTAGTATTTGTATGTATTAGGCAGGGTTCTCTAGAAGGACAGAACTAACAGGATAGATGTATACATAAAGGGGAGTTTATTAAGGAGTATTGACTCACACAGTCACAAGGTGATGTCCCACAGTAGGCCATCTGCAAGCTGAGGAGCAAGGAAGCCAGTCCAAGTCCCAAAGCTGAACAACCTGGAGTCCACTGTTCAAGGGCAGGAAGGGTCCAGCTCAGGAGAAAGGTATAAGCCAAAAATTTAAGCCAGTCTAGTCTTTTCACGTTCTTCTGTATGCTTTTATTCTGGCCATGCTGGCAGCTGATTAGATGGTGCCCGCCCCAGTTTGAGGGTGGGTCTGCCTTCAGTCCACTGACTCAAATGTTAATCTCCTTGGCAACATCCTCACAGAAACAATACTTTGCATCCTTCAATCCAATCAAGTTGACACTCAATATTAACCATTACAGTGTATAAAAAGCACTGAGACTTGGGACTGTTAAGGACAAAAAATCTGGAGCCCTATGTGGGTTCAAGTCCAGGATCTCCTATTGATCTTAAGAAAATCCCTCCAATTCACTGGTCCTCAGTTTTTCCATCTGCATAATGTCAGTAAGATACCTGCAGCACAAGGTGTTGTAAAGATTATATGAGATGGTAAATAGAAGATTATTAGTGTAGAGTCTGCAATATGACGAGTGCTCAATATATGGCATTGTTGTCTCATTATTATTAGTAGTGGCATTAAAGCTGTTGCTGTCAATTGATTGTGTTATTCTGGGAAAGCGGTTTAATTTTTCTGTGCCTCATTTTCCTCATCTCTAAAACGGAATCACCTCATAGGGTTATTATGAAGATTAAGTGAACATGTGGCTCTATTGTAACTGGCACCACCAACAGAACCAACATTTATTATGCACTTATAGATTAGACAGACTCTGAGCTAAGTGCTTTATTTTCAGAACTTCATTTAATCCTTACAACTTTCATATTATTATCCTCATTTGGAACATAAGAAGCTGAGAATAAGAAAGATTGAGCTAATGTCACAAGTCACATAGCTAGCAAGGTGGAAGAGTTGCAGTTTTTAACTCATGGCATATCCAACTCAAAGGCTTTGTTTTTCATCTTTTTTTTTTTTTTTTTTTGTAATACCATGATTTGAGGATGCAGATTGGTTTGCACCTAGGACAGTAAATGTAATGAATGAAAATGGGAACTATAGCAACTGAGAAGTTTGCCTCACGTAAAAGGGGTAGCCAAAACCTATCATTACCATGAAGAAATGAGGAGCCAAAGCTACCAGTTCTATGATCTACCAAGAAAAATCTGAAAGCCATGTTTTGATATGAAATCTTTTAATTTTAAATGTTTACAGCTAATTCAATTTAATTTTTAAGCACTGTGATAGCCAAATAAAATATATCTGTAGGCCAAACTCCATTTGCAAGTTGATTTTCAATGTCTGCTCTGTATTTTCTAGAAAAGCATTTCCCATAGCGGGGTCCATAGACCCCTGGTGTTCTTCTATGACTGGTTTAGGGTTGTGTGTTCAAAATTATTTTCAGAAAATAATAAAACATTCTTCTTTTTCATTGTGTTGACATTTGCATTAATGCTGCAAAAACAGTGATGAGTAGTACTGCTCCTTCCTTAGCATGAAGTCAACGCAGTGGCACCAAAATATACTAAGTAGCCATTGTTTTATTTGTTGCTGTATGTACATGGTAAAATAAAAGAATGGCCATTTTCTGAATAATGTCATTAAGAAGCCAGGGAAAGTTATTAAATTTTATTTAAATCCTTGAGCACATGTAATATCCCATGTGACAAAAAGGAAAGTACATATATTGTAATTGTGAATCAAATGGCAAGCTGCATGAGCCACCTTTTTTACTTAAATGAAAAAGTGACAAACTATGGTTATTCAGATTTGGTATTTTGCAACCCTTTTGTAAAACAAAACAAAATAAAAATGAGGCTATCACTTCCAAGGAAAATAATCAATAGTATTTGTTGCCAATGATAGAGCTCAAGCTTTCAAGTGAAAAATTAAAATTTTGGAAAACTTTAGCTTGACAGATTTTCAATACTTACATACTTTTCTGATGTTATTGGGAGTAATATTTGAAAACCACTATTTTTACATGACACAGTGAAATATGTCAACATTTCAAAAATATCCTTAATTCAGTGAACCAATATTTTCCAGTGAATAGTTCATGATATTACAGAATCTTGCATGGATATAAGACCATTCACAGTGGAAGATAGACTAGGGGATTTTCAGATAACCATTGATAAGATTTCAGAGAAATATTGCAACTAAATTTTAAGAAACTACTATGTTTTGAGTTTTTGATACCAAAGAAAAATATCCATGATTATCTTAAAAGACTATTATAATACCATAATATTATCATATAATATAACATTTCCCCCTTTTCCAACTGCATATCTATATAAGGGCAACTTTTCTTCATACACTTCAAGCAAGATAACATATAAAAGTTTGGATGCAGAAGCATATATTGAAACTAAAACTTTCTTCTATTAAGCTAGATATTAAACAGACTTAAAATCAGAAAATAAGCCACTTTTCTTGCCAATTTTTTTTGTTTTGGAAAATATAGTTTTTTAAAAAATATGCCATTTATGTTGACAGGTGGGGTTTATTGCTGTTAAATTTTAAAATATTTTTAATTTTTCAATTTTAATTTCTATGCAATAAATATCAACAGATATCAATAGATGAACAAAGTTATTTAGAATCCTTTATGATATTTTCTTTCTTTCTTTTTGAGGCAGGGTCCTACTCTGTCACCCAGGCAGCTGGCGTGCAATAGTGCCATCACAGATCACTACAGCCTGACCTCCCACGCTCAAGCAATCCTTCCACCTCAGCTTCCTGAGTTGCTGGAACTATGGCTGTATGCCACCACACCCAGCTAAGTTTTGTATTTTTTTATAGAGATGGGATTTTACCCTGTTGCCCAGGCTAGTCTTAAACTCCTGGGCTTAAGTGATCCTACTGTCTCGGCCTCCTAAAGTGCTGGGATTACAGGCATGAGCCACTGCACCTGGCTTCCTCCACAATTATTATGAGTAAAAAGGGATCCTGAGACCAAATTGTATGATAACCACTACTCTGGAATAGTACTATCCAAATCATGTTTCTGGATGGGCATTGTCAGCACAACATGGGAAATAGTTAAAAATACAGTTTCTCAGGCCCTTCTCTAGACCTACCAAATCAGAATCTCTGCCTGTGCATCCCAGAAATTTGCATCTTAACAAGACTTCCAGAGGATTCTGAAGCCCACTAAAGATAGAGGAGCTCTGTTCTACATCAAACTGTATCGATCACCTACCTCAATAGTAAAAAACATTTAAGAGCATGCCCTCAATTTATGTGTATTTATTTATTTAGTCTACATACAAGCAGTTCTGTACTTATGTATTATGATCAGTACATAGAAAATTAAAGCGTACACCAAAAAATAGAAATTAGTGGATGAGATATTTGCTGTTGTGTACAATGTACCTCTATATAGGGACTGGTCCATGTGGGTCCCTGGTTATAATTGCATTGCTCCATAAAATGACTAAAAACTTTGTAGAAACTCCCTTTTCCACTGTGATTAAGTCTTGATAAATTAAGAAGCATTGCCTTCTTATGGACCCATTCTATTTCAACCTGTGTTTTGTGTGTGTGTGTGTGTGTGTGTGTGTGTGTGTGTGTGTGTGTGTAGCCCTTTCCAAAACACTCAGTGGAGGCTTCTATATCACTGAGACTTTCTTTTATAAAAGTTAAGGCAGCGAAGCCTAGGGAAGCCAGACTTCAGAGAGAATTTCTGAGTGAGTTGCTTTTCTGATATTCTACATTCCCTCATTTCTCCCTGAATTCATCTGATCTCTCCATGAGTGAAAGAAGAAACCAATGAATGAATCAGAAAGCAGTGCTTGCCCAACTTCTCTGTTGTTTTATTGTAGTCTTTGATTCTTGACTTTATGGATGAGTTTTTAATGCTGAAGTTTCAAGATAAGTATCTTTAGAGTTTGATAGTTTGCTTGTGGTGTTTCTATATTTATTTTGTAGAAAAAAAACAGAAGATCAAGGATAAGCAAGGTTTTGTAGTTTTTTCTTCTTCTTCTTCTTGGAAGGAAAAGCCTTACAAAAACTACTGTGGGAAGACATTTTCACCTTCAAAATCTCTATGAATTCAGCACTAAAAGAGAAAGCACTTGATTAAGCCATGTAAAAGGTCTATTTCCTACAGTAGTCTGATCAGAAGGATGAACTGGGGCAGTTTTTGAATATACAGATTTCTTGGCTCCATCCCAGATCTACTAAATATAATCTTTAGGGAAAAGAACCAGAAAATTGTTTTTTTCTTATTTTTTATTGTAAAATACACATACCATAAAACTTACAATTTTTGTCACTTTTAAGCGTTCGGTTTAGTAGTGTTAAGTACATTCATATTGTTGAGCAAACAGTCTCCAGAACTCTTCTCACCTTGCAAAATTAAATCTCTATAGTCATTAAACAGCAACTCCCCTTTTCTCTCTCTTCCTCTTCTCAGCAACCACCATTCTACTTCTGTCTTCATGAACTCGACTACTGAAGGTAGTCAAATATAAGTGAAATCATACTATATTTATCTTTGTATGTCTGGCTTATTTCCCTTAACATAAAGTCCTCAAGGTATCTCTATGTTGTGGCATGTGTTGGAATTTCCTTTTCAAAGCTAAATAATATTTTGTTGTATTTATACACTACATTTTGGTTTTCCATTCATTATTGATGGTCACTTGAGCTGCTACTATCTTGTGGCTACTGTAAATAATGCTGCTATGAACATGGGTGTACAAATATCTCTTAGAATCCCTGCTTTAAATTATTTTGAATATATTCCCAGAATTGAAATTGCTGGATCATACAGTAATTTTATTGTTAATTCTTTAAGGAACCTCCATAACTTTCTACAGTAGGTGTCCTCTTTTACATTCCCACCAACAGTGCACAAAAGTTTCCATTTCTATACATCCTCATCAATACTTGTTACTTGTTTTCCATAGTAGCCATCCTAATGGATGTAAGAGGAAATTTGCTTTTTTAAACAAATAGCTTAGGTGATTTCTATAATCAGGCAAATTTTAGACAATGAATGATCGGAAAATTTAAAAAAAGATTGAAAGCTGATGAAACATTAAAAAGTAATGTTTTTAAAAAGTAGGCCGGGCATGGTGGCTCACGCCTGTAATCCAAGCACTTTGGAGGCCAAGGTGGGCAGATCACCTGAGGTTGGGAGTTCAACATGGTGAAACCCCGTCTAAAAAAAAAAAAAAAAAAAGTAATCTTATAAAAGATAAGTTCATAATATTTTCCTGCACCATTCCCTGGAGGCTCCATGCACAGCGGAGTGAGACAACATCTGGAATTTGTATTGACTCTTTCCCAAAAGTGCCAAATGGTGTGTTGATTTGGAGCTTCCACTTCAGAATCTGATAACCAGGATTTTATTCACTCTCTGATCTGACTTGCTGTGCTTCCTGTGTAATCATGGTCTTAACCTTTCTAAGTTTGAGTTTCTTGAAAATTAGGGCTAATGGTATCGACTTCCCAGGGTTGTTTGTAAGGGTTAAACATATCACTACACCTGAAATTTATTTATTTTTTATTACTATTATTATTATTATTATTATTATTATTATTATTATTATTTTGAGACAGAGTCTCGCTCTGTCACCCAGGCTGGAGTGCAATGGCATGATCTCAGCTCACTACAACCTCCGCCTTCTGGACTCAAGCAATTCTCCTGCCTCAGCCTCCCGAATAACTGGAATTATAGGTGCAGGTCACCACACCCGGCTAATTGGTATAAGTTTTAGACCTGTCACTTCCAACCTGGGTGATCAGGATCTTCACCTTGATAAGCCCATTTTTTCCTCTGTAAAATAGAGATAGTAACAAGAACTGCCTGGGTCCTAGTCTGCTACCTGACATTCAGTATCATTCTCCTCCTTTTTCTCTGTAGAAGAAACCAGATGTTATGCTAAGTATCAAATTTCACAGCTGAGAAATATATATCTCAATCTCCCTCATAGGCAAGTGTGGCCTGAAAGTTCTAGATCTTAATAAGTCTCCCAGAGAACTTTCCTCCCACCTATAATTTGCTGCTAAAAATGCAGATGTGAAGACTCCAATAGTCATCTTGGATCATGCAGTGCTCTTGAAGATGAAAGTCACACATGATGAATTAATTCCTAATGATACCTCACAAGCTCTGGACTGATTACTTTTTATCATTTTCTTTACAAGAAAATTAAACTGTTTTTAAGGCCCTGTTATTTCTGTACTAACAGCTTAATGCAATTCCTAATTGACATACTACCTCATAGGGTTATTATAAGGATAAGATTAGATAATGCACTTAAAACAGTACCTGTTACAGATAACATGCCTGAGAAATGATCAATTTTGCTTAAACTTGGCTTGGATTCCATAGAATTTCAACAAAAAGATTAGGCTGAAAGTCTAGATTCTCCTCTGTACTGTGGACTATATGGTTATCAATCAGATTAAGTGACAACTAGAGTAAAAACCAAAAGAACACAACTTTTATTGTGTTATCAATAGAGGTCTATTAACTGATCTCTAGCCAATACACCAGGTTAACTGATGTTCCCCATTCTGTCTATAGAAATTCCAGTGGAGACCCACAACACAGTGAGGCTTCCGGCTAGGAGGACACTTTCTATTTTGAGCACTTCTGTTCTCAGCAATTGAGTTGTATACTTAGAAACATTTGGTGTTTTCAAACCCATTTATGCCTCTGTCACTTACAATTGAAATACATAATTTAATTAAATATTATATAAACTAATGAAATATGAGTTGGAGAAGAAAAAGAATTAAATCTGAGGTTAGATAAAAAGAGAAAATTTTTCTTTGTTTTGCAGATTGGCAAAATCATTAAAAAAAATTGGCAGTATCATATGCTCTACCTTATACTGTCATTTTACTTAAAAACTAGGCATCAAAGATGATTCATAATAAATTTAGTGTATGCAAGAATGACTGCTTGGGATCTCAGTATATAAATTCTTAATCCAAGGAAAGTCTTTGGCCTTACATTTAAAAATTGGCAAATAAGTGTATGTTTCACTGATTTTAGTTAGACTGAAATGTATCCAAGGTGTGTGGATCAACTTGTCATTTATTGCTTTCACTGAATTTTCCAACTAACTTACCAACTACCTTTGTTGGTCCTTTTGAATGATCTGCAGTCCGCACTGCTGCAGGCATGGCCTGAGGACAGGTATCTAAAGCAACTTAGGTTTGATTGTGAGGATGCAGAAAGATACATGCTCTCCAGGCTCACATGTGGATCAAGAAAGAAAGGAAAACTAGGAAGGAATTTACATCAAAGCAAGTTAGGTAATGCCAAACAAACTTCCTTCACAGGCTTAAAAGGAAAGTGATCTCTACAGATAGTGATTTAAGAAGCATCCTTTGAAGTGCTCCTGTTTATTCTGCAGGATTTTCCCACTTGCCTCTTGAAATAACAATGATAGTGAACCTTCTTTCCTGAAGCAAAAAAAAAAAAAAAAGACAAACAAAGACCTTCTCAAATCAAATATCACTGTGTCTATGTTCTGGCTAAAGGACACCAAAAGTTGTTCCTCAATGAGACATACAAGGAGGGTAGCAAGGCCTACCTTTTTACTCAGAAAGATCAGCGTTAAAGAGAATCAGTTGCAAATGTGAATAAATTAGGAAAAGAGCTAGAATGTTGTGGTAAATAGTTTCCAAGATGGCCTTCATCTATACCTTCCAGAAGATGCTGTTTCTAATATTGAGTGGTTGAGTTTAATTCCTCTCCCCTTCAACCTGGGCTGTCCTGAGTGCTTCCTTGGCTGATAAAACATTAGAAAAATCATATTCTGAACTTTCAAGACCAAATTGTATGAAATCTTGCAGCTTCCTTTAGTATCTCACAGTGGTCCCTATGGGCTGTTTCTTTTCAAAAGCTAGTCTCAATGCTGAGAAACCCAAGCTACCTGGAAAGGTTACGTGTAGGTTCTGGGAAGGTTATGCATAGGTTCTCCAGTTAATGAGCCCCCAGCAGCAGCAACTGCCAGTCCTACAAGTAAGCCATCTTGGATGTGTCCATCCAGCCCAGTTGAATCTTTAAATGACCAAAGGCCCCAATCAACATTTCAGTACAACCTCATGAGAGACTCCAAGCAAGTACTACCAACTGAGCCCAATCAATCCATGAAATTGAGATACCATGTTGTTTTGAGTCACCTAATTTTGAGCAAAATCTAACTGGAACAAATCTTGTCAAGCATCACGGTTAAGAATATGGGCCCTGAGTGTCAAGACTGAGTTGATTTGAGTCCTAGCTCTGCCCTTATTATCCATGTAAATTTAGATGTTGCTTAACCCTCCTGTGTCATTTTCTTCTCTGTGGTAGGGCGATACCATTACCTATCTCGTGGGGTGATCCTTAGGACCACATATGCTTATGCTTCACTTAAATAATATAACATACAGTGAGATTC
Source organism: Aotus nancymaae (assembly GCF_030222135.1). Lineage (NCBI taxonomy): Eukaryota > Metazoa > Chordata > Mammalia > Primates > Aotidae > Aotus > Aotus nancymaae. The sequence continues at coordinate 2,564,171 of NW_026988460.1, forward strand.
TATCACCACATCATCATCATTACTGTTACCATCAACATACTATTGTTGTTACTTTTTTCAGCTTTTAGTAGAGGAAGAGATCTCTGAATTGACTTCATGAAAAAGCCCAATGGAAAAACAAACATGGCCACTTGGTACGGTGCTTAGAATGATGCCTTGTACATAGTAAGTGTTTGGCATGTATTAGCCATGATTAAAATACCACCTTTTTTCTGATTTTCCATGTATTTGGGTAAACTATTTCAGTAAAAGTTCAATTAGTGGGTTAACAGGTGGGGATATTTTCCTGTAGCAAAGACTCCTGAGTAGCTAATGGTGCTTTCAAGATATGTTCTAGAGGCTTTATCATCTCTAAGGCAGTGGTTCCAAGAACTAACACAACATTAATTATTTAACATATGTCCACTCATTCATTCATGTTGGCAAGGATGATAAAAAGATATTTAAAAAGTAATTGTTAGAAGAGCAAGACACAGCTACGACTGTGCACATTAGAAGAATCTAATGTGGTCTGAGATTGAGAGATATCAAGAAGGTCTTTTCTGGCCAAGCTAAGACCTAAAAGAAGGATGAGTAGAAATGTATTAGTTGGGTGGATGGAAGGGTAGGAGGTTGGTAGTGTGCCTGGCAGAAGAATCAGCCTAAGCAAATATCCTAAGCTAAGAAACAGGCTGGTTCCTTCCAGGAAACAAAAGTAGACAGAGTGTGCTGAATGGGAAATGAGCTTGCAAGGAGCCTGAAGTGACAAATGGAGTATTCACAAAGGACCTTCCATAATCAGAGGAGGATACTGACTATCCTGTTTGGATATATAATAAAGCCTTTGAAGTAGGGGAATGACACAAGCAGAATGGTTATTTTTGTTTGTTCATTCATTTGTTGTTTAGAACAGCTTTGACTGATGTGTATAGAAATAACTGTAGCCCAGGAGGAAGAGGATAATAGCTTGTTCTTGTGAGTGATGGCATGGATAGAGAAAAAATGCTCAGGAGTCTTTGCTACAGGAAAATTATCTCCACCTGGTAACCCACTAATTGAACTTTGTCCAAAGAATCCACTTGGATCTGATGCTACTCTGGGGAGAATAGGTGACTTCAATTACCAACCCCTTGCTTAATACTAAGTATATGCTTCACCAACGTGGCTTGAGATGCTTGTTATTGTCAAATACTTAAGAGATTCCAGATCAGAGTTTGATCCTGGCTTAGCAATTACTAGTTGTTGTATAACCTTGGAAAAATCACTTCTTTGTGCTGCTGTTTCCTCATCTGTCAAATGGGAATAAGGATAGTGTCTACCTCATGAGATTGCAATGAGGATGAAAAGTATTTATAATAGCACCTGGAATGGAGAAAGTCCTCAATAATTATTATATTATTTTGTAATCATTTAACCCATACATATGCACTGAGCCAGGCACTGGGATGCAAAGATGAATTAGTCAATATCCCCACTCTCAAAGATACATCTAGGAGGCTGAGTTACAAATCACAGAAATTAAACATATGCTGGGGGTTGAGAACAATGCCACAGTCATGCAGAATATGAATTCCAAATTAGAAAAGCATACTGTGGCTAAGTGGGTCTAAGTAGCTGCATCTCCCTAAAGCAAAGAAATTTATTATTTTAAGGAAAAAAGACCAAGTCTGACCTTGGCTGAAAACATGGTCATTACAGAGCCCAAGATGTCACTGGAAATGTAAGACAGCTTGAGGGCACAAAGATAGTTTTCCTTTGAAGGCTAATTCAGATAGAGGATTAGAAAAAGCCTATTTGGATTATAAAAATTCCTCCCAAAGCTGTTTGGTGGCTTTTTTTTTTTTTTTTTTTTTTGTAGAGAGGAAACTATTTTAGTGGCCACCATGTAGAAAGAAACATTTGAAGTCGTTCTTGTGTATAGAGGGTTGGCTGCCAGGGTGATTGACTAAAACGGTCTTCAGGGACTTTCATGAGTAAAGGAGTTTTTTTTTTTTAACACTTACTGGGAAATGGAGCCTTGAAAGCCTGTCTCCTGCAAAAGGGATTTTTGTCATGTATAGGCTGGGGCTTAGAAGTAAATTTTCTCTCTCCTACTTTTGCAACAGTCTTTCCCCTTTATTCTGGTAGAAGCTTAAGTAGTCAACTTCTTGTCATTAAAATGGAGCTGGAGAAATCATGAAAGAGATACGTTTTCTCCTTACTCTTTTAAAGCAGCTTAGGTATTAAAATATCTTCTGAGATCTGTGCAGAATTTTCATTTATACTAAACAACTCGTTTTGTTTGTCAGGGACAAACTGATATGAGTAACAAATATCTAGGGTAGAATTTTTCATAGAAACTCTTTATATGTTAATTTAAAAGAAAAAAAAATACTGTTTATTGATGCATTTAAATCATTGTAAAGCCTGCCATTGCCAAAATGGCAGACTGAACCACACCTTGGATTATTAGTAGAGAGGGTATTTTTGCTTTTTGTTTTTGTTTATTGTTTGGAGCTAGCTTGTTTTCTTTCTTTCTTTCTTTCTTTTTCTTTCTTTCTTTCCATCCTCCTTCCTTTTTTTTGAGAAGACATGCTGTAAACTAAAATTTCTGAATTCACATTTTAAATGTAGATCATAAATATCTTCAATTTAACCACAAAAATGTAAGCTAAAATATACTTTATATATTTATTTATTTTATGGGCAAGGACCAGGCTGTGAGCCAGTGTGTTGGGAGTGAACCCCACCAAAACCACAATTTAAAGTTCCTGTAGAACTAAGATATTATCTGGTAAAAACTCATTATTTTTATAGTAGCAGAAATAAATATATGAATAATGGAGGCGATTGTTCTAGTGTCTCACAGGTAGTTAATAGAAGCAAAGGACAGAAAAATATATGACTGTCAAGATTCTCTTGATTGTAAATGACAGAAAACCCAATTCAAACTGGATTTGTTTCTCTTTTTGCTTTTTTTTTTCAAGAAGCAGGAAGGGATTGTAGTCGTAAATTCAAGTAACGTCCAGGGATAAAACTTATTAGCAGGGGTAGCAGACTGCAAGTACACAGTAATAAACTGCAGGTTTTCTTAAGACATAGCCTCACGTGATGATGCCATCTGTGCTCAGTTTCCATCACATCTTTTGGTTGTGCCTTCTACTATGTTGCCTCCTTCCTAGGCTCTTTGACATGGCTCTAAACAGCTCCAAGCTGCATTTTTGTCTGGGCTTGAGTTCCAATGGGGGAAATGTGTCTCTTTAGGTAAGTCATAGGATCAGCTTGGTTTGGGTTAATAGGCTTGTTTGAAGCCATGTTGCATTCTAAACCAGTGTCTTTCAAACTCTCCATCATGAAGGACCTTTTCATTCTTTTTAAAAAATAGCCAATCTGTCATGGGCCAATACTTTTGTAAAACACAATAAAAACGAATTAGCACGAAAATAAAATAAAAGGACGTAAAATATGGGCCCAAAATTTTGTTTTTCAATTTCTCAGACATAAAATTACCCTGCCCAATTGTTATAAAGTGTTCTTAATTTCTGTACTTGTAATAGACCAGCAATAACAACAGATAATCACCCTTTGAGGAGCAGCACTCTAAGCTAGGAGTCAGCAAGCAACAACCCACTGACTAAGTCTGGTCCACCACTAGTTTTTAATAAAGTTTTATTGGAACATGGTCACACCCATTTGTTTATATATTGTCTATGCTGCTTTTTTGATGTCATGACAGAATTGAGTAGCTGTGACAAAGAGTATGTGGCCTACAAGGTTGAAATACTTATTATCTGGTCTTTTATGGAAAAGAAAAGTTTGCCATTTCCTACCCTAAGCAATCACTGTGACCAGATCATGATTTATGATTGATCAAGACCAAGGCACATGCCCACTTCAAAAGCTCATGAACAGAGAGTAGAAACTGGATGATTCGCCAAAGGAAATTGACATTCAGCTATCAAGAGAGGGGAAAAATGGGCTGGGCATGGTGGCTCACACCTGTAATCCCAGAACTTTGGAAGGCCGAGGCGGGTGGATCACTTGAGGCCAGGAGTTCAAGAGTGACCTGGCCGACGTGGTGAAATCTCATCTCTAATAAAAATACAAAAAAATTATCTTGGCATGGTGGCAAGTGCCTGTAGTCCCAGCTACTCAGGGAGCTGAGGCACAAGAATTGCTTGAATCCAGGAAGAAGAGAATCCAGTGAGCCGAGATCATGCCACTGCACCCCAGCCTGGGTGGCAGAGCGAGATCCTGTCTCAAAACAAAAAGAAAAAAAAGGGAAAATGTTTTAGGGAGCCAAAAATCTATAATCACCTAGTTTCAGACTTATATCTTTTTACTCTTAATTCTCTCATCTTTTTCTGACTCTTTTTAAAATTGAATTACTGTATAAAATGAATACTGCAAAATCAAAACATGCTTTAAGTGAATGCAGGTCATAACCAAGGCTTGAAAGAATTTGTCATCTCAAATCCTTTGAGGAAAAAAGAGCCATGAAATATGCAAAGGAATAAATAAATAATTTGAAAATATTATTAAAATAAGAGAATTAATAATACCTACCATAAGAGTGTATGAAATAATCATACTTATAAAATACCTACTTAACTCTACTTTCCAGAAGTAGAAATGAAACTATTTAGAAATTATGTTTGTTTAGCAAATATTTAATCAATATATACCATAAATATCTAAACACTGTGCTAAATACTAGAACTATAAGAGTGATTAGAGTGGGAAGGTAACTTGCAGAGAGTTAGAAGGATAGACAAAACTGTAGTCAGTAGATAATTTAAAAATTGCAGATTATAAGTCTATTATTTGACCATAGCCAAAAGGAGAAGAAATAGAAAGAAGTTAGTAATGGAGGAATCTCTTTTAGCAAAGAAAGTATTTAGGAGAAAGTGATATTGAAGTCACATCCCATAAGAGGAGGAGCAACTAGCCAAAAGAAGTGTAGTTTGGACACAGTGTAGAGAATGCGTAGTGTGGACATGCATAGGAAAAGCAGGTGCCAAGACCCTGTGGCAGGAAAATCTTGATCTCCTCCAGGAAAAAAAATCAAAGTAAGCTAGAAGAAAAATAATTCAGCACTTTTTGGGAGGTTAGAAGCCCAATAATTCAGGCTGGGCCTTAGTGTGTGGAAATTCTTTACTGATTTGGCAAAGTGAGAAAATCTTGAAGGGCTTTAAGCAAGTGAGGACGTGGTTTGATTTACTTTTTAAAACACTATTTTTGTCTCTTATATTAACTGAGTGATAATAATGATATAATGGTCGCTTCATAGCAAGGGCATTGTCCTAAGCAATCTAAACATATTAAGTTACTTAATCTTCATAGCAACTCTGTTATTAATTCTATTTTACAGATAAAGTTTATAATTACTTTTTATTACTTACTAGGAAAAATAAATTGGAGCTTTCTTGTGCTTTAGAACACACAGAAAGAAACAAAGACTTTCACCAAACACAAAATAGTTGTTTATGAAACCTCGGATACCATGCCCAAATATCCTGTTTTGGGCATTAATATCCTAATTATTTCAGGCCATTGATGGATTACTAAAGATTAACTGGGTAGAAACCGATTATGTTTCTGGAAACACAGATGAACACAGACAGTCATACTAATAATCACAGACAAGTAGACACTATGTCAATACTACTGATATCACAGATTATGAGAAATTATAGTTATTTCAGAGAGGACCTAGGTTATTTTTTCTGCATGCTTCTCCCTCCCTGATTCTCCCCAGCCCCATGTATTTTGATCTTCCACATTCACCTTTACCCTACCAAGTCAAACAGCTCCTTCTTAATACTCTGAAACACAAAATGCAAAGAGCTATGGCATCATCTAAAACAGTTTTGACCAGGTCTGAAGTTTTCCCCAACGAAAGACACAATACCAAGCACCATTCCAAAATTCTAAAGTATTGAAGACATGTATTCAGACCAACACTCTTACACAAATCTCCATGGCAGCACTATTCACAATACCCAAAGGATGGAAACAGCCCAAATGTCCATCAACTGGTGAACAAGTAAACAAAATGTGATATATCCATACGATGGGATATTATTCAGCCATAAAAAGGAATGATGTATAGGCCGAGTATTCCTAATCCAAAAATCATCCATTTGTTCTGAAGACAAATCTTTTGAGTGCCAGGATGACAGCAAAAGTGGAAAGTTCCATACTTAATCTCATGTGACAGGTCAAGTGAGTCAAAATGCAGGTGCATAACACACATAGCTTATTCAGTATCCCCAAGGGAAAAATAAAATTACCTTCGGGCTGTGTATAAGCTGTACATAAAACATGCATAAGTTTTGTTTTTGGATCTAGGTCCCATCCCCACGGTATCTCATTATGTATATGCGAGTACTGCAAAACCCAAAAAACCTGAAATCTGTAACACTTCTGGTCACAAGCATTTTAAATAAGGGATACTTAGCCTGCACTACAATGAATGAACTTGAAAAACCTTCTATGTGAATGAACCCAGATGCAAAGGGCCACATATGGTATGATTCCGTTCACATGAAATATCCGGAAAAGGTAAATCCATAGAGACAGAAAGCACGCTAGAGGTCAGTAGGGGCTGTGAGGAGAGGAAATGATGATGCTTAATGGGTAGAGGGTTTCCTTTGGGGATCCTGCAAATGTTCTGGGATCAACTTGTGGCAATGATTTGACATCGTGAATATACTCAAAGCCCCTGAATTGTACACTTTAAAATGCTTGAAATCATGAATTTTAGCTATGTAAATTTTATCTGAATCATTTTTTGAAAAATCATTCCTAGTAGGGACACCTTTCTGATGAAAACCTAATAAGTTTCAATTTTTCCAGAAAAGGGCATTATTTTCTAATAGTATTTTGGAAACAGAGCTAATGGAACAGCATTCATAGATTTATTTTTATATTTGAACAAAATACATAATGCTAAGAGAATGATTAAGTAAAAAGATGATGATTACAATTACAATTATCTTGATCAACATCATCATTATATTATCATTATCATATAATTTTGATAAACTTGGGAACCACAGAAATAATTAATCCAATGTACACAAACTGAATTTTAGTGCATACCTAATTGACTGCTTTTCTGGAGGATTATATATTTTTAAAGCATCATTTTATGGTGAAGGGACAAGAAAAATTTAATAACCACATTTTAGTGTCATTTATGTATAACGAAATAGAAAGCAAAGGGTAAATATTTTGAGCCTTGGAGTTTGTATGTCCCCTTAGTCTGTCATAAACATTATTCCATAAGGATCTTTCTTTCCTGTAAAACCTAGTTCCTCTTGCCCTGCTCTCCGAGTTAAGCCAGAGAGAAACTGCTTGCTTGGCCTTTATGTTGAAAGCCAGCAGGGCTCCTTAGCTGCCATCCTAACATGAACTGCTCCAAGCACAAATTATTCCCAGAGCAAGCAGTATCCATTTGCCTGCCACTACACCATAAGGGGTGTCCCTACACTCTGGCATACATTCCTGGAGCATCTTAACTAGGATTTTACCAGGATCCAAGCATGACAGCCACATTGTTCCTGTATTGTCTGCCACTGGGGCTTTCAGTTGATTTGATTAGTTTCACCTGATCCACACAGGCACACAATCATAGGAGATCTGCAGCTGTCCCTCTCATGTCACTATGTATCAAGTGTTCTCACATCTGACTCCATCACTTAATATAAAAAAGGAATTCTTTACCAAATCATAATTGGACTTCATCTTTTTCTTATCCCCTCATCACAAATTTACATCCAATCTTTTTACAGTTAAGATAATGAGCTTTGAAATTTTCCCCATCTGCAGCAACAAAAATATCAATGGTCAGTAAAAGGAAAAGTCTCTTCAAAAGTAGTGGGGCCAGGTTTCATCCTGTGCTATGGTACACAGGTGTACCATGACCCTTTCAAAGGGATCAAATTATGATCAAGAATGAAAGTTATTCCCACTAAAACTGAGGAGGATATCTACTCAAAAACAAGGTTGTAAGAAAAGGTTGTCAGATTGTAACAATTGTGGGCACGTGGAATGGTAAGAACAGAGTGTGTCTTGCTGCAAGTAGGGGGTGAGAAGTATGGCAGCCTATTAAGCAGACACCAAAGATCAAAGCATGTTTGCTGAAATGTGCAAGAGCTACCTCCTGAGTATGTAAAACTGTAGCCAGGATGGTGAATGGTTCTACTAAAACAGGGACAAGGTTTTGGAGGATAACCAAGTGGATAATAATAAGATAACTGCAGAGAGAGAAACATTTTACGCTTTTCAAGTGTTCAACCAAACACAAAAAGTTACAAACCACTGGATGGGAATAGTCATATATGATGCAAGCTGTATTTTTCTAAAGTCTTTAGCTTTTCTCTTTTAACAGTTTCTCTCACGTTGACGTTTTGAGCATGGTTGTAACCTCATAGTCACATTGTGCAAGTTTAAGGGTCACATTTTAAATTCATCTCTGCCACTTTTTATTACTTTCCTATTTCTGCAAACCAAATTATACAAATCTAGCACTTAAAACAATGCCCATTAGTAACTCAAAATGTCTGTGTGTCAGAAGTTCAGGAATGCCATAGCAGAGTCCTCCTCTCAATGTCTTACCAGGCTTCAATCAGTGCCGGTGGGCTGTGTTCTCATCTATGGAAGATTCCATTTCCAAACTTTTTCAGGCTGTTGGCAGAAATTATTTCCTTGCAGATGTATGACTGAGGGCTTAGCTTATTCCTGGCTGCTAGACGCAGCCTGCTTGAGATCCTAGAAGCTGCTTTCAATTCCCTGCCATGTGACCCCTCCCGCAGGTAGTTTGTAATATGGTGGTTTGCTTCTTCAAGGCCAGCAAGAGAATCTCTTTAGTCTACCAAGGAGTCTTATACAATAAAACATAATCATGGGAGTGGTATTCCTATCACCAGTGCCACATTCTATTTCTCAAAACTGACTCACAGGTCCTGCCCACATTCAAGTAGAGGATGACCCAAGGACAGAAATCATTAGGGGTCATCTTAGAGTGTGTTTGACACACACACACACACACACACACACACACACACAGCAAATATGCTTTATCAATTTACATTCTAGGTTTGTTACCAGGATCTGAAAGCTGGTGGAAACACCGTGTGGGCATAATCAGAGCAATGCTGTGCTCTACTGGCATGCATTTGTTATGGTCTGATTGGTCGAAATATTAGTCATTGAAGTCCCATAACTCAGGGCAAAATAACTGCTCTAGCATTAGAAAATGTTAAATATATTTTAATATTTTTCATAGAAGGCATTTTTCTGGTTTCTCTTAGTACCTAACAATGACCATTTCAACAAATTTGTCAGATGAAATGTTCCCCAAAATGCCCTTTTTTTTCAAAATGTCTAAAATATACCCTTTCATTTCATTTAAATTATTCTCAAAGGCAGCCACAGTGCAAATGAATCAGAAATATGTATTCTATGGCAATAGGATATTCTACATTATTTTTCTGGGCTGGAGGGGTGTTTATTATGGCCTCATGCAAGGCCTGTGGTGCCGGAAGGGTCTTTGATATTTTAAGTTCTGGGCCATGCATAGCAAATTCATAGCTTTCCTGCTGCCATTCTGTACTTCTCACCAGGGCAGACATTGATAATCAATCACAGTACTCTTGCTGGTGAAATCTCAACACAGCTTCAGAATCTTAAACACCGTGCCTTGGCCAATCACTAGCAATGGCTGGATTAGAACTTGAGTTAAAGCCTGTTGGCCAGCCCTTGGATAGCCAATTAACTTATCTTACCATAGAGCCACAACTAGGCCACAAAATTAAACTCAAGATGAAATTATCTACTCAAAAACAAAGAGAAAACATAGGCCAACGAAGAACCATGATGAGACAGGATAGAGAAAGAGATTCTTACTACTGAGACAAAAGTTTTAAAAGGTTATATTAAAATATTATTTATATGGAAAAAAATGAAATATATTAGTATGCTTTTTAAATTATATAACATGATTACCAGGTAGTCATATCAGGGCATAAACCATTGATTAAAACTAGGAGCTAGAATTCTTTATCCCTTCTCTTCTTTGAAATACTCTCTACCCATACTTAAGCTGTGTTTGCAGTGAGGAAACAGGTATTGTTCTATTAAATGATTATGGAGCTCACAAAATTTTTAAACTCTAAAATTGTTATTTTTTGGTAAGCTTTGGTCTTGGGAAGCATTGTAGTGTGATAAAGGCATTTTTAAATCAGACACCCAGAATCTTAGCATATCTCACTGTATGATTTTATGTGCACCTCTTAACCAGCCCAGACCCATTTCTCCACATGCAGAATGGCAATGAAGATAAAAAGCAAAAACCGTACAACCTCTGTTGTGCTTGGAATCATGGTGACGGCATATAACATAAGTAATGAGAAAGTGTTTTGACCTCACAAGGAACAGGATGTCATGTTATTTATTGCAAAGTAGTATTTATATAGATGTCAGGTCTCCTTTGCAAGATATACCAAAAAATCTAAACACGTGTGTATTTGCCTGCCCATGCTGCCATAACAAAATAACCATAGACTGGGCAGCTTAAACACAGAAATTATTTTGTCACATTTCTGGAGGTTAGAAGTTCAAGACAAAATTCCAGCCCATTGCCTTTCTGATGAGGGCTCTCTTCTTGGCTTGCAGATGGCTACCTTCTTGCTACGGCTTCACATGGCCTTTCTTTGGAGTATGCATTAGGGTGGAGGTGGAGGTGGAGCTTTCTGGTGTGTTTTCTTATAATGACACCTATCCTGTCAGATCAGAGCCCCACCCATATGATCTTTTATTTAACCTTAATTACTTGCTTACTCCCAATGCTGCCACATTGGTGATTAGGGCTTCAACATGTGATTTTCAAGGGGACATAAATATGCAGTACATAACTACCTGAGAAAATCTTAGTGTTCAGAAAGACATCTTGGGTTTGCCTTACATCTTTTATAACAGTTATTCAACTTTCACCAGGTGTCAAACTCTTTGTTATCTTATTTACTCTTCGTAGCAACTCTATCTTGTGGATACTGTTACTTTTCCTACTTTCTAGATGTTTAGGAAGGTCAAGCATCTTGTCCAGTGATCACACAACTCATGAAGTAACCATTCATTCATTCAACAGAGATTTTGGGCTCCTTCTCTATGCTAAAAAAAAAATCCTAGGTTTCTGAGATACATGCATAAATAAGGCAGAAAAAGATCTTCATCCCTGAGAAACTTACATTCTTATGGGGAAAATCAGACAAAAATAACACCAATAGAGATAATATATACAAAATCAGGACATTATAGGTGAATGAAAAAATATAGTGTGTTAAGGTAGATTCATGGTGCTGGGGGAAGGAAAGGCAATTTGTAAATTGCCTTAAATGTTGTAACATTTAACTCTCTCATCTCCTAAACAGTAGCCTACACCCATGTTAAACCAGGGGGCCATCGTGCGTGGTTGACTGGGTGCAGTATCACATTTCCCAGTTGTATGTTTCAGGACAAAAGTCTGAGCTATAAGCCTCTGCTGCCTATGTAGCCAACGGTCCACACGATATTGCTAAATGTTATATTGCATCTAAAACTTAGAATTTACACACGGTTTAGGATAAACTGAGACTCAAAAAAAGTTGAGAGAGTCAAGCGGGTGACACAGTTAATTAACAATAGAGGGAAGATGTACAATGGGGAATTTTGACTCCCAATTCAATTTCTTCCCACTGTATTATTTTGCATAGTAAAGGGTAAAAATGAATAAAATAATAAGAAATGCAAGAAGGTGACAGGTTTATTGGGCTATGCAAAAAAGTAGCAGGAAGACACAGGCAAGTTAATTTTCTTCTTTGGCTACCAGGTAAATATAAGTTAGAAATATGTCCTTTGAAATAAACCAGCTCATTACATTCCTAAAGATTTTACACCTTTTGATTTCTGTCTGTTCTTGCTTATTCAAAAGCACAGAAGGAAGGTCAGATATCTACTGTATTGATTTTCCAGAGTATATATTAAGAAGACTCAAATGCAAATGCACCTTTCAACTATGCTAGCTATTTTCTCATCCCTGAAAGGGGAAAAATCTCATTAGAACTTTTGCAATTGTATTTTATTTGCTTTGCCCATTCAAGATTACACCCATTGCTGTTTTTAAACAAACATATAGTATAAATATCTGGGTAGCAATAAATATGGAAATAAGGCTCAGCCTTGCTGTGATGAATTTAAACATGAAGTAATAGGTATGAAAACAAATGTGCAAATAATACTATTAGCAAATGCAGTTGCCATAAATGTTATTAACTTAGTTATTTTCATAGCTTCAGTAGATTTCTAATCATATATTTCTATTAGCAAACAAGTTGAAATCACTTATTTCCTTTAGATCTTGGTTAAAAATACACTGGAGGAGATAACTATGTTTCTTATATTAAAACAATAGAAACCTAAATTGAATCGAGACAATCTGGTGTGAACTGGGTAAATAGCATGAGGTTTTCATTCCTTAAAATAGTTCTAAGGTATCTCTTACTTTAAATATCTACATATTAAAAGTAATTTGGTTTAAAAATAATTTAAAATAATACTAATTAAATATACCAGGCTTATGTAATATTTGAACGTTTTCCTGATAGTCTTAGTTACCACAGATAAACTTAATTTCCTGATTGTAAATCTCTTTATTACAACTGTCAACATCATTTACTTATTGAAAGTAAAATCAAATATGTTATTTTAAATTATACTAGATAAATATAAGTAATATACAATATTTAATTGAATACCTGTTGCATACCTGGAATTGTTCTGCATAATATAAGTGATGATAATAGCCATCATTATCATCACCAATAACATAGGTAGCACTTACATATGACAAGTCCTCTTCTAAGGTCTTTCTGTATTAACTCATTTCATATATCATCACCTCAACAACCTCATGAAGTATACATAAGGTTGTATTATGTACCCCTTTTATTAGATAGGGATAATTATAATGTTCCTATCTAATAAATAGGAACATTATAATTATCCCTATCTAATAAAAAGGGCACCAAGGTTTACAGAAATTAAATCCTATTTATTAGATAGGAACATTATAATTATCCCTATCTAGTAAAAAGGGCACCAAGGTTTACAGAAATTAAATCACTAGATCAAGTTCCCTTAAATCTAGGCCTCACTGACTCCAGAGCTGAAGTTCTTAACCACTTCACTTGCTTAACCACTTCAGGTAATGCACAGAGGAGTGTATCCATAACTAGATTTACCGGTTTACTTACTAACTTTAATCTATGTCTTTCATCATTTAGTGAACTTATATATTTGTTTCCCACAATATAGAACTGAGATGCTTCCAAAATATTCTAAAAAATAGTATACATTAACTTAAAAGTAGTAACTATTTTTCAACACAAAGAGTAATGAGCCTTTCAAAATAACATATTTTTAAAAATATTAGATGCTGGTATTATTAGCTGTCTGCAATTTTCTCTACCTGCCACAAAAAGTACAGATACACGCCTATTACCATCTTGCATATGTACTGAAGTCCATACAACCACCTGTGGAAGATCCAGGACCAGAAAAATTAGCTAATAATTTTCAGTTCGTTCTGTGCTCCAGATACAATATTAAGAGCACTTTATCTTATTTAATCAGCACAACATTACTCCTAGGTAGGTTTTGTTCCTTCATCTTATGAGAAAAGGGGTTAAAAGAATTTTTTTTTTCATGTCCTGGACCTTATTAACTAGCAAGTGACTAAAAGTAGAATTTAAGTAAACAAACAAAAACGTGTTTCTGCTGGTCCTCAGAGCTCATGATCTTGATTATGTTGCTACATGAACTATTAATTTAAACCTTGAGAAATTCCTCTTTAGAAAAAATTTCACCTTTAGAGAACTTTGTCCATTTTAACTTTTGTACATTTTTCAAAGCACCAATATTCTCTCAGACAATTTCAACAGCCAAGCAAAGTAGGTGGTTCTACATGTCATGGTTGGAGGTCCATGTTGTGGATGGTAGACCCAATTTACAGATGAGAATCTGAGGCTGAGTAACATGATGTGATTGTCTGGAGTTCTCAGCGATATCAATAGCAAACATGTTATCAACTTCCAGGGTTTTTTTTATGATTCCATTCCAGTTTTCATTCACAGGTACCTCCAGAGTCGTGAACATAAGACATGAAAGGAAGTGGAGGTCAAATCTTCTAACTCTTTTAGGAGTGGTGGGATTGAATGAGCAGTGGGTTTGTGCCAAGTGATGGCTAACAGATGCCATGCAGATAGAATGATCTGGTATACCAAATCACTGCTGTCCAACAGTAGTTTCTATAGTGAGGGAAATGTTCCACTCTGTACCATTCAATATGGTAGCCACTAACCACATGTGGCTGTTTTGCACTTGAAATGTAGCTGGTATCACTGAGAAGGAACTTTAATTTTATTTAGTTTCCATTAATTTAAATTTAAATATCCACGTGTGACTAGTAATTATCGTATTTGATAGTAATAGCATTAGCTTTTTTGGCATCAACCTCAGACGTGACGTCCATATCTTTTCTGTGGACGTAGATCACTGCCTATTTTATAAAGCATGATGCATCAAAATAAGTCCCCCCAAACTGTGTGCCTTAACATGGTTTTACTTGCCTATTTCCTATTGCCTCCAGAAACACTAACTCATTTAAATTAAAAAACAAAAAGACTATAAAGGAAGCAGGGCAGGTATTATTTCCATTTTACAGATAAAGAAAGTAAAATTCAGGTCATCAGAGTAACTTGCCCACTGAGACATAAGCTGATAGTTTTGACTACCATACTATTCTGCTTATTTATGTTTTTGCAAGTAGCTTTTGATCAAACTATATAGTTTTTTTTCTGTTTAGGAATTGTCTTAGTTTTTTCAGGGTGTTACAACAAAATACTGAATGGGGTGGCTTATAAACAACACTTACTTCTCACAGTTGTAGAAGATGGAAAGTTCAAGATCAAGGTTCTTTGCCGATTTGGTATCTGGTGAGGGCCCCTTCCCCACAGATGGCTCTCTTCTCTAACTTTACATGGCAAAAGGGGTGAGGAGTCTCTCCAGGATCTCTTTCATAAGAGCACTAATCCCATTTGTGTGTGCTCCCTCCTTATGTCAAAAGGCCCACCTCCTAACACTGTCACTTTGGAGGTTAGGAATTCAACGTATGAATTCTGGGGGGAGATAAACATCAGTCCATTGCAGAAGTGTATTTGGAAAGATTAAAATGGCCTTTGAACTGAGAGACCTTCTATATACAGATATGACAAAATATTTTTAAATGTGGTCCTTGAGCTTATCTTGTTCTTATTGCATATATTTAATTTTGAAACAGTGCCTTTGACATGAATTACAAATATGCATATGTATATAAATATGTATGTGTAGACAGCCTTCATTTCATTGTTTGCGATCATTGACTTCTCATTTTACTTTTCTCCCCCAGTATGACTTTTCTTGATTTAAACTCTTTCAGGGACAGGAAACACCATTCAACTCATTCAAACAAAAAGTTTTCTGGCCATGAAATATAATGCCAAGGTAATGACTGACTTCAGACATCACGACCTCTCTCTCCATCTCTCTATTCTGTTTTCTTCTACACTGGGTTCCATCTCAAACAAGCTGTGCCCCAGGTGTAATAAAAATGCTACCAACAGGCGTAGTTTTATATTACACCAGGGTACCACCCAGCAATGAAACAAAAATTATTTTTTCCCAATATCATTAGAAAAAATCCTGGAATTGAAAATTATTGGTTGGCTTAGGTCACAAGTCTATTTCTGAATTAGTCACTGTGGCCAAAGAAATTGTTCCAGTTTTTAGTTGTATATGACAGCCCCAAAATTAGTAGCTTGAAACAATAGCCATTTTATTACATCTCATGTTTTTATTAGTAGCAATTTGGATAAGGTTTGGCAGGGTGATTCTTCAGAATAAACATAAAAACATGAGATGTAATAAAATGGCTATTGTTTCAAACTACTAATGGACAGAAGTCCATGGTGTTCAGCTGGTGGCTGGATTGGCTGAAAGTCCAAAATGGCTCATTTACCTTGGCTTGAAGGAGACAGCTGGAAGGCTGGGATCAGCTGGGATGATCAACTGTGGCATCTGCATGTGCACTTTCCAGTAAGGTAGTCTCAGGGTTGTTGGATTTTTTGTAGGCTGGCTCAGGACTCCCAGAAATAAAAGTCTAAAAAGCATGGATGGAAGCTGCAAGACATTTTCTGACTTACCTTAGGAAATCCTAGAATGTTACTTGGATTACATTCTTTTGTTCAAGCAAGTAACTAGAGCCAGCCTAGGTTCAGCAGGAGAGGAATCATACTTCTCAAGGAGAGGAGTAGCTATTTGTTTTTTCCAACAGCGTTTAAGCTACAAGGAGATGGAGTGATCTGATTGGACAAGCCTGATCATGTGACCACCTCTGTTTCCAGGGAGTGTGGTTCGCTCCACCTGAAGCATCTAACGTTATAGGGAGAGCAGGTCTCCAAAGAGAAATTAAAGTATTGTTCCCAGAAAAGAAGGGAGCAGATGCTAGGTAGTAGAAATAAGAGCTATGTGACAAATTGATGTTGACATCACCAAGCCTTGTGTAATAATTCTAGCAGGCATTATGAAATCAGAAAAGGTATCAGAATGTAGTACGGTCCATAAAAGCCTGAACCTTAAACCCTGCCATTCACTAGCTTGAGCTAATTAAAATCTGAACCTTCCCTTCCTTATCTTTAAAATATGGATAATGATGATCTTCTTCCCAGGATTGCTGCTAGCATTAGATGGAGTGCTATACACTTAGGGTTTATTCAGTAATTATCCCCTTTCTTTCCTTATGAAACCTCTTAAACTGTGAATGCGAGCTCCTCTTGAAATTAGCACCTCCTCTTAGAGCGACCTGACGCATAGTCACCTAAGAAGTTTCAAATGTGTAGAAAACAAACATTATTTGCAGGCTGCACTGGCCCTTACTTCCCAAATGCAATTTACATTTTCACTTTGATGAGTAAAAGCAGATATATTGGTCTCTGTTCACATGAGAAAGTACCTCTATGCATCTTTGCAGTGACATACTTTCCTATTTCATCTCTGAAATCCATTTCTCTCAGAATCCAAAGCAGTCCAAGGTCATTGGTCCTTTAAGATTATTGAGGTTGCTCAACCCATCTTGATAATGAAATTTAGGGCTGAATTTAGCTTTTTCTCTTTTATTGGTTATCACTGATAAAATTTGATTGCTTAATATTTTTTCCTGAGTATCCAGGTGATAGAAGCTGTGTTCCAAATTCAGCGATTAACTGTGTCTTAAGATTCTAGACTGATGACTTCTCAGTCTGGTGTTTTTCATCAAGGGGACAGTGTGGAAACTGAGCTGTCCTTCAAGAAATGTTAGCCTTGGTTTTTACATTTTTTAATGTGAATGCCAACTGAAAAAATTAGGCTACATATGTTGCAGTTCCTTCATATTTTATAGTTTCCTTTGTATATATTTTCAATTAATGTGCTTAGTTCCTGAACTTGATATAAATAAAAGTGATCTTGGATTGAAAGCCATCAGGATATTGTGTGGCATTAAGGATGGTACTGGTTCTTTCTCTCTCCTGCTGCTAGAAGAGGCAATAAAAGAACAGGAGAGGGAGGGAATGCTTCACTGTGTTCAGTGTGTAGGGGTCATAGCACTGATAAATAAAATCATTTGAAATAATAGTACAGGTGACACAAAATAGCAATTGAAGTACAGAGTAAATAAATTGTTCCTCCCCCTTTCTTTCTTTCCTTCTTTCTTTCTTCCTTTCTTTCCTTCCTTCCTTCCTTTCCTTCCTTCCTTCCCTCCCTCCCTCCCCCCTCCTTCCTTCCTTCTCTCTCTCTTTCTTTCTTTCTTTTCTTTCTGATCGAGTCTTGCTCTGTCACCCAAGCTGGAGTGCAATGGCACGATCTTGGCTCACTGCAACCTCTGCGTTCTGGGTTCAAGCCATTCTTCTGCCTCAACCTCCCAGGTAGCTGGGACTATAGGCATGCACCATACACCTGGCTAATTTTTGTGTTTTTAGTAGAGATGGGGTTTCACCATGCTGGCCAGGGAGGTCTCAAACTCCTGACCTGAAGTGATCCACCCACCTTGGCCTCCCAAAGTGCTGGGATTACAGACGTGAACCACTGTGCTTGGCCAATCATTCCTTTTTCCATTTCCTTCTATCCTTTTGCTACATTGAAGGAGAAAATCTCAGTTTAGTATTATCATGTCATTAACACCTCTCTAAAATTTGTTCATCTCCAACTTTTTAAAAGAAACTGAGGATTTCACCTTAGGAAGGCAATAGTGTCTAACTACAATCACTAAACTTTTTGTTGTATTTATTTTTACAAACAATACAAAAATTGTTTGTATTTATTTTTATACTGACCTCAGAGCATGTAATACCAGTTTTCAACTTATAGTAAGATAATAATGTTTCCTTTTTATATAAACTCATTGAAGTAAAAGAATCAATTCCTAAAAGTAACACCCTTTGTTTTAAAACTCAGGCGGAGCTCTTTGTTTTGGTCATGGCCTTATGTAGTATCTTTCATCCTGGCTTCTTGTATATAAACCAAGACTCCCCAGTTTGTTTTGTGATCTGGGTGCAGGGAAAGCTGTGCAAATGTGCAGTCAAGTGGTCTGTAAAAAGACGAGTGATACAGATGCTGAATAAGCCTCCTCCGGGCAGCATCTGATAGAGATCTGGACTGAAGGAAATATTTGATGAAGACAGACCACTTAATCCTGTCAGATGAACTAATTCATTTCCAGTTACATCTATGAAATTGTACTTTGCAAAAGCGGAACTATGGCCCAGGAGGAGACATTCATCTAACAGAGAAATAGTATTGCTGAGATGAGATAGAACTTGCTCTGGATCAAAAGTGATCATTTCTTTTGTTTTTTTTTTTAATTGCATTTTAGGTTTTGGGGTACCTGTGAAGAACATGCAAGATTGTTGCATAGGTGCATATGTGGCAGTGTGATTTGCTGCCTTCCTCCCCTTCACTTATATGTGGCGTTTCTCCCTATGCTATCTCTCCCCAACTCCCCACCCCCCGCTGTCCCTCCCCTATTTCCCCCCAACAGACCCAAGTATGTAGTGCTCCCCTCCCTGTGTCCATGTGTTCTCATTGTTCAACATCTGCCTATGAGTGAGGACATGCGGTGTTTGATTTTGTGTTCTTGTATCAGTTTGCTGAGAATGATGGTTTCCAGATTCATCCATGTCCCTACAAAGGATGCGAACTCATCGTTTTTGATGGCTGCATAATATTCCATGGTGTATATGTGCCACATTTTCCCTGTCCAGTCTATCATTGATGGGCATTTGGGTTCGTTCCAGGTCTTTGCTATTGTAAACTGTGCTGCTATGAACATTCATGTGCATGTGTCCTTATAGTAGAATGATTTATAATCCTTTGTATATATACCCAGTAATGGGATTGCTGGGTCAAATGGAATTTCTATTTCTAGGTCCTTGAGGAATCGCCACACTGTCTTCCACAATGGTTGAACTAATTTTCACTCCCACTAACAGTGTAAAAGTGTTCCTATTTCTCCACATCCTCTCCAGCATCTGTTGTCTCCAGATTTTTTAATGATTGCCATTCTAACTGGCATGAGATGGTATCTCAATGTAGTTTTGATTTGCATTTCTCTAATGACCAGTGAGGATGAGCATTTTTTCATATGTTTGTTGGCCTCATGTATGTCTTCTTTTGTAAAGTATCTGTTCATATCCTTTGCCCACTTTTGAATGGGCTTGTTTGTTTTTTTCTTGTGAATCTGTTTTAGTTCTTTGTAAATTCTGGATATCAGCCCTTTGTCAGATGGGTAGGCTGCAAAAATTTTTCCCCATTCTGTTGGTTGCCGATTCACTCTAATGACTGTTTCTTTTGCTGTGCAGAAGCTGTGGAGTTTGATTAGGTCCCATTTGTCTATTTTGGCTTTTGTTGCCAATGCTTTTGGTGTTTTGGTCATGAAGTCCTTGCCTATGCCTATGTCCTGAATGGTTTTGCCTAGATTTTCTTCTAGGGTTTTTATGGTTTTAGGTCTTATGTTTAAGTCTTCAATCCATCTGGAGTTAATTTTAGTGTAAGGCGTCAGGAAGGGGTCCAGTTTCTGCTTTCTGCATATGGCTAGCCAGTTTTCCCAACACCACTTATTAGACAGGGAATCATTTCCCCATTGCTTGTTTTTGTCAGGTTTGTCAAAGATCGGATGGTTGTAGATATGTTGTGTTGCGTCCGAGGCCTCCGTTCTGTTCCATTGGTCATCATTTCTATTATCATTATGGTATGTTTCATTTGTTACAGCAAGTGCATTTGTATAAAGCCTAGTTAATTAAGACTGTGGACTGTGATCAAATTTAAGCAGCATTGTTTCTAAAATATACCCAGCCTTATCTGTCCCCATTTGCTGATAAACACACACACACTCTCTCTCTTTCTCTCTCTCTCTCTCTCTCTCCCCGCCCCCCGCTTTCTCTTTTGCTCCAGATATGATGAACTAATAGTTGCCAGAATACAACATTCTAGCTCATATCTCTGGGTCATGCACAAGCATTACTTCCACTGAGATTGTCCTTCTCTACTTTACTGCATTTGCAAATTCTTACTGATCATTTAGCACTCATTGCAGACATCCCTTTTTCAACTTCCTCTCAGCTCTGGATTAGATCCTGCATCTTACTAGCTGTGTGAGCATGGGCATGTTATGTATCCTCCTTTTGATTGGGTTCCTCCTCTCTAATATGGGGTAATAGTAGTACCCATATCATATATTATTATGATGATTAAATTATAGAATAAATACTTAGCACAATGCCACAATTTATTTAGCATATTCAGTTCTCCCTAAATGTTTATGATTTCAAAGTATTATTTATTTTGCCATTGCCCTGACTACATTGATTGCAATTAAATTGTGGCTTTTATTAAGCTAATAGTTTTTTTAAGAGCATGCACTGAAATTTATTAAATTTGTCCTCAGACTCAACATATTTAGGAATATAACATATTTATGTTTAATTGAACTGCATTGAATTGCATCTGGATGATGGCAAGAATAGTTACTAATTACTAATTACTGATGATTACTTGTATAATAACAATAACAGCAGCAAGTTTATTGAGCACTTACTTTGTACCAGGCATTCATGGGATCAAAGTCCCCAAACCAACTTATTGGCTGGTTTCATTCCCATCTGAACCAATCACTGAAATAAGGGGGAAGAAATATGCAGAGGAGTTGAGACAAGGTCCCATGACCACATGGATTGAGAGAGTGAATGAAGGTTGTTTCCCCAAAGGTAAACCCAAGTACCTCTATCAAAGGGGAAAAATTGGGATTACTGCTGGGGAGAACAAAATGTCAGATGAGTACAACACTAGTTTCAGATTAATTTTTATTTGTCTGTAAAACTTGCCTCTTGGATCATAAGATTAAATTTAATTTTAAGTATCAGTGATCCTTCCTCCATTCTCAAATAGAATGAGTTGATACATGAGTTTACATATATCAAGGTGGTTGAACTTGTTGGTTTAAAATACAATATATAAAAGGCTAATTTGAATGTTGCTACTGTGGTCTGAATGTGTGTGTTTTCCCCACCCTCAATTTGTTAAAATCTAATCACGAATGTGGAACCCTCATAAATTAAATTAGTGTCCCTATAAAAGTGACTCCAGTGAGCTACCTTGTCTCTTTCTGCCATATAAGGATACAGTGAGAAGACACCATCTATTAACAAGGAAGCAGACCTTCACAAGACATAGAATTGGTTATTGCCTTGATCTTGGACTTCCCAGCCTCCAGAATTGTGAAAAATAAATTTCTGTCCTATATAAGATACCCAACTTATATTATTTTGTTATAATAGCCCAAATGGACACAGACAATTGCTAATGATTACTTCATAGTTTTGTATCAGCTACCTTGCCTAGTATGAGGCATTTCATAAATAAATTCATATATATGTGCTATAGGCTGCCTTAGCTAGTTCAGGCTGCTGTAACGAAGTAGTATAGACTTGATGGCTTATAAACAACAGAAATATTTCTGGCAGTTCTGGAGGCTGGAAGTCTGAGACCAGCTTGCCAGCATGGCCAGGTTCTGGTGAGGGCCCCCTTCCGGGTTGTATACTCTTAGCTTCTAATTGTATCCTCACATGGCAGAAAGCAGAGTGAGGTCTCTGGGGGACTCTTTTATATGGGCACTAATTCTATCCATGAGGGCTCCACTTTCATGACCAAATTACCACCCAAACACCCTACCTCCTCACATCATCATGTTGCAGGTTAGGATTTCAACATATGAGTTTGTGGGGGACGAAAACATTTAGTTTATAACATGAGCTTATATATTACTTTTCTGAATTTAGAGTGAATGTCATTCAAGAAGAGTTTCATAATGAGATGAATTGAAAGGAAATAATTCTGGAGTATTCCTTCTTGTAGAAAGGGAATCCTATGAATAACAAAATCCTAAAATACAAAACAAGTTGTCTATATTCAGAATGTTGCACTGGTGATTGTTTTTTCTTTGGGAAAAGTTGTCATCTCAGAAAGTAAAATGAAAATGGTTTTTGAGCTTGGCACTTGGGCTAGAGCCAACTTGAAGATTCAGAACATGAGAAAAAAAATTTTCTTTAGACCTGTCTTCTCCACAAATCATATTCACGAAGATTTTCAGACCCTGTCCCTGTGGCTCAGACTCAGGTAGAGATAGATTTCAGCCTGCCACAGGTAGGACAGAAAATGATTTTAAAAGAACAATAAATAAATATTAGAAACCTTTTCTTTAGTTGCCATTTTTTTCTTTTTCTATTGAGGGCTGATGTTCAGTCTTCTCCCAATTTCTTGTGCTACAGCAAGTCTCAAAAAATACTTCACTATGAAAGCAATTTCTACATGCTCTCATCTTCTTGCAGAAATCATGTCAGAAACGTCCAAATGAATCTTAATAATTAAGTAAAATTGAATTTGGCTTCTCTAGGCCATAACAGTCAGTATTACTCCATTGTGAACAGATCTGGATTATAATTAAGAAAACCCAACATTACCACTGTCATGGAAGTTCGCTAGGGAAATGTCTAATTTACATAGATCTGTGCCAGTTCTGTAACTTCTGCCACTGGCATGTTGTGAGGGACAGTGTGATTGTGCATGCAAAGTGGAGAGACACGTAGTAAAGACAGAAATCCACTCTCAGGATTATCTATTAGTCAACTGAATTTTTTAATATTAATGCCAAATCTCATTCTTCAGTAGTTCTTAATATTCAGTACTAAATGGCTAGAAAATAGCAGTAATCTGGCTTTAGTGCAGTCGAACACCTGGATTCATTCTATCATTTAGTTATTCCACAGATATTTATTGAGCATCTTCAGTGTAACATAGGATTGTGTTAGGTGGCAAGTAGCAGAATGCCCACCTAAAGCAGCTTGGACAGTAAGAATTGATTTTTCTTGTACAGCGGAAAGTATAGAGGTATTGGTTGTTGACATAAGTGCTAGCATTGCAGCAATTTTCCTCAACTGTCTTTTGGCTATAGTAGCTGCAGCTGTCATATACGCATTTGAGACTGTAAGTAGGCAACTTAAGGACCAGGCCAGCAGTGACTTTGTCTTTTCAACAGGAAATCAAGACTCTCCCAGAGTGCCCTCCCCAGCAGATCTTTGCTTGTTCTCGTGGAGCAGAATTGTATCATATGCCCAACCTCAGCTACCAGGAAAGCTAGTAAAGCAATTATTTTTAAGTTCCACTGCTGGAGTGGGAGGTATCAAGGGAGAAGGGGGTTGGGAATGGCTTTTCTGTAGCCAATTTACAGTGCTGGTCACAATTTCTATGTCAGGCACTCTACTTGGTGCATGAAACAAACAACTGGAAATGTATCATCACTGGCCTCAAGAAGTGTACGGCTTAGTGGAGAAATAGGCAAAGAAACACTTAAAATGCATGAGGAAATAGGAGCACAATACAATAGAAGCCTGAAAGAAGAAAGACAAGCCTGGTTACGTGTGGAATTGATCAAGAAATTTATACAGCATCAAAGAATACCTTAGGGATATTTAGTTATTTGGCATGCGGTTCAGTTATTTCTCATGCAAATGATTTTATTATATTTGAGAGAGTCAGTGGTAGACTAAGTCAAGCAACGATGACACAGAACTCATAAGGGATAGGGAAGGAAAAAACCTATAGACAGTTTGGAAATAGTGAAATTTCTTGGCTTATGTTATGGCGCAAACAGAGAAGTGAGTCTGGGCTTTTTTGTTTTTTTTGTTTTTTTTTTTTGAGACAGGATCTCACTCTGTCACCTAGGCTGGAGTGCAATGTCATGATCATGACTCATGACTCACTGCAGCCTCGGACTCCTAGGATCAAATGATCCTCCTCCTGAGTAGCAACTACAGGAGCACACCACCAAGCCCAGCTAGTTTTTTATTTTTTATTTTTCATAGATAGGGTCTTGCTTTGTTGCCCAGTGTGGTCTCCAACTCCTGGCTTTAAGCAGTCATCCTCCCTCAGCTTCCCAAAGTGCTAGGATTCCAGGTGTAAGCCACAATTCCTGATAGCTTTCTGTCTTTGAATAAGCCAACTAGAAATATCAAAAACTTTTCAGTTACTTATAGATTTTTCTAAAAGATCTTGAGATTTTACCTGTGGAGTGAACATGATAAGGCTGATTTTGTGTAACGTCTGCCAAGATCTTTCCATCTAACTTGGTGAGAGCTGATATGAATTCTTTCCTCACTACAAATTCTCAATGAGAGCACGCATTTGGATTGAGAATGTAAGAAGTCAAAAATCTCTACTAAGTGGGCCAGTGGAAGGAGAGCAGTTCCAGTGGTGTTAGCAGCACGTGTAAGTGTGCAGAAAAATGATAGGGAAAGTTTCATGGAAGTAGATGCCATCCAGATTTGCTGAAGCAGAAAAAGAAAGGCTTCCAGGTCTTTTTCCAGTCAATTGGACTGGAGCTTCAGAGGTAGCACCTAAATCAGGATCTGGGGACATAAAAGGCACTTGAGGCCAGGCACAGAGGCTCACGCCTATAATCCCAGCACTTTGGGAGGCCTAGGTGGGCAGATCACTTGAGATCAGGAGTTTGAGACCAGCCTGGCCAACATGGCAAAACGTTGTCTCTCCTAAAAATACAAAAATTAGCCAGGCATGGTGTTGTACACCTGTAGTCCCAGTTACTCTGGAGGCTGAGGCAGGACAATCTCTTGAACTCGAGAGGTGGAGGTTACAGTGAGCCCAGATCGCACCACTGCACTCTAGCCTGGGTGACAGCGTGAAATTCCATCTCAAAAACAAACAAACAAACAAGGGCTACTGGGTGCTGTGGCTCACACCTGTAATCCCAGCAGTTTGGGAGACTGAGGTGGGGGGGGGTGGGAGACTGAGGCGGGGGGGGATCACATGAGGTCAGGAGTTTGAGACCAGCCTGGCCACTATGGTGAAACCCCGTCTCTACTAAAAATACAAATTTGGCCAGCCGTGGTGGTGCACACCTGTGATCCCAGCTACTTAGGAGGCTGAGGCAGGAGAATCACTTGAACCCAGGAGGTGGAGGTTGCAATGAGCTGAGATTGTGCCAGTGAGCCTGGGTGACAAGAGTGAGACTGTCTCAAAAAAAACAAAATGCTCACTTGAAAGAAGTGTATGTATGTCTATGGAATGAGTGAATGCCAGGGATGATAGGCAGTGGCAGGGACTATGCCAAACTGGAGTACATGAACCCTACCCAAGGGAGAAAACACTGCTCTGTTCTTTTTATAAACATGCATCCCCATTGTTACTAGTCTTTCTATGTTTCCCAGAAACCTAACATTTGAACTTCAATGTAAAATCTCCTAATTTGGATATTAGTAATTAATTTCAATTATTAAAAGTACTATGTAGGGAGAAAAAAGAATCCACACATCAATTTCAGCATATAAGCTGCCAATTGTTGATTAATTGTTAAATGAATGTTTTGTAATTTCTTAGGATCAATATGACTGGAGAACAGAACATCTCCTTTAATCAGGAAAGTAAGTAGCCAATGATCAAGAAGCTGTGACAAAATGCCCTGTCATCAATTGCTTGATTCTTACATCAGTGCTTTTCGAAGCAAAAACTCATAAATATAGTATCTGAATTTGATTAAAATAAAATATCCCCAAAATATAAATACTAAAATAACACTCTCAATAATTACTCAGTATACTAGATTATTTTCATCTTCCTAGTGTTTTGCTATTTAAGTGTATTATGTATAAGATTGTTTTTATTTTCCTTTTCAAAGGCCTAGGTTTTCTTTGCATAGACTCTTGCTCCCCAGTAAATCCAAGGGGAAAATGTATTTATAGATTGGGGTTTGTTGTTTTGGATTTAGGTGCAGAATACCCAACATTTTATGTCGTTTTTTTCCAAACTTCTGTCCGTTTCATACCATCTTCCTATTTCTTGCTATACCAGTACATTGTCTTTATCATTACTTGCTTGATGCTTTTCTTTAAATTTACTGAAATGTATTCATTTTAAAAGGATATTTTCTGACTACTTTCCCATTGCCTTTTGTTGTATAACAAATCTCTACACACTGAATGACTTAAAGGAACAAAAATGTACCATTTCTCACAATTCTGTGTGTTGTCTGGGTGTTTTCTTCTGGTCTAGGCTGGCTCCACTGGAGCTAGAGTCAGGATGGCCTGTGTCACACGTCTGATGATTGGCAAGCTGATGACACCAGGAGGGCCTCAGCTGGGGTAGCTACTCTCTGCTCCACATGACTTTTCATCATGGCCACAACAGGGTTCCAAAGAGCAACAAGCCCCAAGTACAAACACCTTCAAATCTCTTCTTGTGTCTTGTTTGTTACTGTTTATTGGATGAAAAAAAATCATATAACCAAGCCCAGATAGAAGGCCTAGGAAAATAGACTTCACTTCTTAATGGAAGGAGAGGCAAAGTCAGTGCACAGAGGTGGGTGTAGGAGAGGAAGTATTGGTAGTTTCTCTTACAATCAGAACATGGAAAATTGCTATCACCTGACATAAAGAGGCAGTACATTTAGAAAGTAAAATCATAATGAATCAGCATTACTAAACCACTATTGCTAGAAAAGTAAGGTTTTAAACCACCACAAACCTCCCCACCTCTCAGTATCTTGAGCCCTCAGATTGGGAAGTAATTTACTATGTTTCTAGGTTTTACTGTTGAACTTTGGGGATGCGTTATACTCTGCTTTCAATTTAGCTAAATGTATAGCCATAAATACAGTCAGAAGTGTAGGGGATATGTGGCTCAAGGCAGTAGAACTGATGCTGAACTTTTTGCAAGCAGATCCATCTGAAACATTACCACATGTATATTCCTGGTCTCCTTTGATTATTTTTTTAGCTTTCTTAATGCCATCACTGACATGAACAAAATGAATTTTGAAGGGTCAGTATGGTGAATTTTTTTCCCATTTATGTTTGCAGTTGGCAGATTCTTTCTGGTTTAGTGGGTTTGATATTAGTGAAATTACATATTTAAAAATAAGAACCTTATATCATCCTTCATTTTTTCATCTGCTTTAAAACTCATAGGTGAAAGCTCTGCTATGCTTTTATGTAGTTCAGACTGCCAATTTTAAGTAGTGCTGAGCATAGAGCAAATGGCCTATAAATATTTTTCTGATAAGTAAAGCTAAACTCTTCCAAACAATTCCACAAAATTGTCCAGATAATTCCACACAAATAACCACACCAGTTGTGCAGTATTATATAGGAAAACAAAATAAAGCAGCTGATTGTTATTGTCCACTTTTTAGGAGGTGGATGTCAAAGGCATATTCTGGAGCTATTGGGAAGTTCTTGTCCAATGACTAAAATAATCAACTATCAAATTATTTTGCCATTTCAAATATTCACATGCATCAAATTCATTTCAAGAGTGCTCTATGATCAAGGTTTCCATATTTGATCTTCACATGAGAGTCAAGTTACCTTTTGTGAATTTAATTACAGCAAACCTGAAGCCATCAGTCTCCCCTAGAGACTGCAACAACACCATGGCATTATATCATGGTATTCTCTTTTATTTTTATTTTTTTATCAAACACCTGTATTAACACATTCTCAAGTATCTGTGCGCCAAGCCTATAAAGTGCTGAGAGCCACAGGCTTTTCATCCAGACCTCAGTCCTCCCAATTTTCCAGTTTTCTCCTTTGTTATTCACTCAGCCACCTGTGACACCCTAATAAAATAAGAGAAACAATGTGTCTCGTTCAATTCCCTAGAATTTGGCTTCTAAGGCAATAGGTGAGTTCAGGGTTAGAGACACTTCTAATCCGAGTTGGTATCAATTTGTATAGATCTGAAGTGTGGTCTAAGAGGTGTTGCATGCCCTGTTATTTCTCCCTTGTCTAAAGTCTCCATCAATGCCAAGAGCATATCCCTGGGAGTTTGAACTTCCCTTCAATCCATTTAGAAAATAACTCACAATTCACTGAATAAAGTAGAGAAAATTGATACCTTTTCATTAGTCTGACAAAGTCTTTTTCAAGCTGGCATCTAAAATATGTTTTCTGTTTAAATTTTATTTATATCAATCTTCTCTAGCAGGAGTAAGATTAAAATGAAAGACCTTACAATCAGTGTACAACTTTCCCATTACTGCCAAAATTGTGAGAACAAGTTTTGCAAATGAACTCGATGCCAGGAATTTTCTGAGCATAATTTAATATTTGGGATTAACTGCATAGTGGAATCAACCAAAAGTGGTATTTTAATACCTCAATAACTATAAAAATGATTGCTTCACATGTGAAAAGAGGAAACGGTACTTAACTGACATTATTTGATTATGGTAAATTTGTAGCAATTCCAGCAAAAACCATATTATAAAGTCTAATAGTACTCTCATAAAGTACTTTTTAAAATTGGGGAAATGTTTGTATACAAACATATTCCTTCAAGGAGCCATTTCTAAAGTTGTAAGCAAAATACCAAAATGTAAGAGTATGCCTCTGCCAAATGGAATCATGAATGATAATTATTTTCTTTTTGATAATGATCTGTATGCTTTAAATGTTAGAAAAGAGTATGTATTACTTTCAGAATTAGAGAAAAAAACAAAGGTTTCTCAAGTTTGTAAAATAAGAAATATTAAAAACATTTGTTCTTCAACAAAATTGCAAGTTACTATCTAGTACAAATAAACTTTAGGGTCATTCTTAAATAATTTGAAGGTAGAATGTTAAATTTTAAGATACAAGGGATATACAGTGAGAAATGTATTTAATAAGCATGATTCCTTGTGTTCCTTTCTAACCATTAATTAAAAATTATTTTCCTACACAAAATGCAAAGTCACATAAAGCTAAATTTAATTCTAAAATAAAATCATCTATTTAGTGAAAGCAAGACCAACATTCAGGGTTTGATTAAAAAAATAGAATCAAGGATAAAGTTATCACAAATTAAAACTGCAGAATAAGCCAGGAACTCCAGCACTGATATTCAGCCTAAGACAAAGTATTATTAGTGGCAGGAATTAGAAGAGCTCCCTTGAGTTGCAAAAGGTCTCTGAAAATTTCTCGTCACTGGAGCATACAGCTTTTTTTCAAAATAGGGCCTATACCCCTGTGTTCCAATGAGACAGTTTAGAGTAGCCCATCACAAGTAAAAGATTTCTGTTTTGTATTTTATTTTAAAATTCATGTCAAATTAGCCTTTTATATCATAATATATATGCTTACTTGTTTTAATACAAAAACAATTTTGTTAATTATTTAACAGTTAAATTACTTCATCAATGAGGAGTCTTCTTATGGCCACACTCTGAGAACCTCTGAGTGTGATTTTTGCTGATAGCATGCTGTATCTATTTATGCATCACAACTCCTCAATATATATTGTCTGGTCTTTATATATAGTGTAGAGTTCCAACAAGGGACTATATACTGCTTTAGAGTGGGAACTATGTGTCTTTATTTTATGTCCAGCACTGCGGTAAATGATTAGCTTTTGAATGAATAAAAGATAACCTTTGTCTCAAATACCTTTAAAAATATCTACCACTGACTGAAGGAAATTATACTACATTTAACTTGTGACTTTCAATCCTGCCCATTTCACAATCCATACCCTCCTTTCTACCCTCACCAACATAAGATTGTCTGTTCAAAAAGCACTAGAATAGAATTTCTAGTAGAGGGAATGCAATCCTAATCAATCTCATCAGCTCTTAACTCACTTACATCTTTGAAATATATTGTAGATCCTCTAAAGAAATACAATTTGACCTGTAAAAAATGAGCATATGCATTCCAGAATTAGTATAATCTCAAATTAAAGATAAGGTATTAACCCTGTATAAAGGTAATGGGATGGATGCATACAGAGTTGGATAATGGACACATGGATAAATAATAACTGCCACATACTGTGTATAAAGTTTATTAGGCATTATGGTAAGTGCCTTATCTAAAATTCACAATAACCAGTTGTGACTTTTAACTTCATCTACTACTGAGAAAATTTAATCTTGAACTAAGCAATTTTCCAAAGACATCCGACTAGAAAGTGATAAAAGTAAAATTCAAACCCATGTTCCTCTATCACATACCCAAGAGCTTAGAGTCTTAACCAATACATAATGTCTCCAAATTGGATCCTATCCTTAAATGTGTGCTCATGGAAAAGCAGAACTTTGAAATAACTGCAGGGAAGGTTAGCCAATGCCTTTAATTTCCTGTTCACTTTGATAAAGACAATAACACACATGGAGTCACTGCAGGTCTTTCGAAGAAAAGAATTGTAACAGCTGTTCCAACAACCTGTGCAAAAAGAGAGGCTGGAGAGCTGTCCCATCCCTCCAGTGGAGTTCTACCCATTGCTTAAATTTCATGATAGGTTGCACAAAAATAAGGCTGGAAATTTGTCTTGATTGATGTACTTATAACCTACTTCTGGAAACATGAATTCAATCATATGTTCAACCATTTAATTTATGCTCAAACTCTCATAAGTCATAGAAGCAAGCTGAGAGTTTGGCATAATATTGAAGAATAATGTTTTACTCTAACTTAGTGAAGAATTGCCTTTTTGGTTTGGCATGATTTTATTCTTTAGAGTAATAAAATTGATGATGCCAATGAAGATAATGATAGCTAATACTTATTGAACATTTGCTGAATGCCCAATACTCTGCTAAGTGCTTTGAATGCATTTTCTCATGTAATCCTCACAACCCTTTGATATAGGCACTATTTTTTTTCTCTTTTTATTTCATTTTCTTCATTCATTCATTCATAAGTTGGAAATCAGTCTTGAGCTACCCCATGCCATTCAACAATTAGTATAGTATTATTAATCCTGCCACTAAGGAGTTCACTGCCTAGTACAAGTAGGCAGGCAGATGACTCCAATGTGGTTGGAGTTACAGCTAAGATGATTGAGCTGCTGGCTAACATGTTCCTCTGTTATTCCTAACATTGCCTTCAGCCCTGCCCTTCTTCACAGTTCTAGTGAAGCATCTAAAATCAAGAGCTTATCCCTTCTCTTTGAATTTAGTGACACTTAACAAGCATTTCTGCTGTTTTTTCATCCATCTTACACACCACACCAATGCATCTTCCCCAACCACCCCTTTAATCATGTCTTTCCTTTACTCACGGAATCTACATTCACCACTCTGTTTAAAAAAAAAAAAAAAAAAGCCCAAGCTGCTAGCTTTCAAGAACTTCCATAGTCTTATTAAGCCTTTGTCTTAGTCTACCTGTGTTACTATAAAAGAATACTTCAGGCTAGGTAATTTATAAATAAAAAATGTTTATTTGGCTCATGGTTCTACTGGCTGGAAGACTGAGCATCTGGTGAAAGCCTCAGGCTGCTGCCACTCATGGCAGAAGGTGAAGGGGAGCTGAGTGTGCAGAGACCACATGGCAGAGAGGAAGCAAGGGAGAGAGGAGAGGTGCCAGGCTCCTTTAACAACCAGCTCTCTTGGAACTAAGAGGGTGAGAACTCACTCACCCGCCTCTGTAGGGTAGTTGACCTGTTCATGAGGGATCCACCTGGTAACTCAAATGCCTCCCATTAGGCCTCATTTCCAACATTGGGGATCAAACTTCTACAGGAACTCTGGAGAGGGCAAACATCCACGCTACAGCAGTTTTTCCCGTTTATTTCCCAACCTGAGCCTGCTCTTTTAACACAACAGCATATTTACTAGGGGAGGAGCACTTTGCTCATTTACACTTCTTTCCTGTAATTATGACAAAATGCCAATAACCTATCTTGAGAAACTCTGAGCTAAACTGTCACCTTTGAGGACAGGACTATGTCATGTTCTTTATTATCACTCTCGGTAAAGCAGGTAACGTTTCGATAAACATTTGCTGGATTTCATTATCTACTGAAACAATAGAAAGGGACTGCCATTCTTAGTCAATATAATGTTTGTTTATTTTCTGTTTTCATTAAGCCCATTGCTTATTAGTATCTTGCTATACTTCCATGGCAAAATGCCTCATGAGTGAACAACCATAATGAAGAAGAGATTTCTGCTCTATTTAGGATTTATACTGAAATAAAGGATTGATTCTCCTTTTATAGCCTCTCTTTTGCTATACAGCAATGTGACCTAGTATAAGGGAGAAATTGAGACTCGTGATTAGAGAAGCTTTACTGATTTTAAGAATCTCTAAAAGAAAGATGAACATTCTCGAAAGAGTTGAAGATCAGATATTTTCCTGAGCGTGGCAAATTCACAGAGCGAATCTTAGAACCCCAGGGTTAAATGGGACCTTAAAGATTTTATTTCATAATCACTACAGATAAGAGAAGTTGGTTTTGGTGGCCAATATTTAATTAACTCATTTCTCAGGGATAAAAAGTGCTTGCAGTAGTTATGCATCTACCTCAAAAGTTTCTCATGGCTTCGAAAATTGTTCACTTGTGGGAATTTCTATTGAAATGCTATAACTAGTGAAACCAAGTAATGTGTAGCTCAGATAAAAAAGTGTGATAAATTGGCTCTTGCCTGAATTTTTTTAAAGATAACTTAATTTTACAAGAAACTAAATGTTTTTATTTTCTGCAAGTATTTGTGTTTGTTATGAAATTTATTCTTGATAGTGATACAACATAGAGAATTCACAGACTCAAGAGTCAATCATTTTTTTAAATTCTATGATTGCTGAATACAAAACTAGAAAGCACTGAGCTAGCACTGTAATTATTTTAAAAAAACACATGGATTTGGTAGTGAAGCAAGCCTGAATTTTAGTGTTAAATCCTGCATTATCTGTGTAAGTTTCAGAAAGTTACTTAATCTCTCTGGGCTTCAGTTTCATCAGTTTTAAAATGGGTTAATGATAATACCTACTTTATAGGGTTGTTAGCAGAAGCAAATCTTTATAGGTCTGCAGCAACCTCAGATTCTGCCTTCTCAAAATAAAGAATTCCACAGAACGATGTAAGGCAGAGGGAGAGACCAAGGCAGGTTTCAGAGCAGGAGTGAAAGTTTATTTAAAAGTTTAGGGCAGGAACAAAAGCAAGTAGAGTACACTTGAAAGAGAGACAAGCAGGTGACTTGAGAGACCCAAGTGCACAGTTTGACCTTTGATTTGGGGTTTTATACGTTGGCTTGCTTCTGCGGGGTTGTGTCCCATCTCCCCTGATTATTCCCTTGGGTTGGATTGTCCACACATGTAGTGACCAGCCAGCATTTGGGAAGTTGTTCACATACTCATATGAGGCATTTTTCCTTGACCAGTTGAGTGTTCCTAGAGGAAGGTCCATTAAACTCCACCATTTGGCTTCTTAGTGCACATGCTTGAGCCCACTCACCAAGCTCCTGATATCTTACAGGGAAGCTGCCGATCACCAGCTTCAGGTATTTTCTATCTGTTGGGAGACTGCCTTTCTCTGGTACTGGCTGTGACCAATTACTATTTTAAAGAGACAGTTTAACAACCACCTGCCATCACCTGATGGTTTCCAGGCATTCCTGGTAGGGGGCCCTCTCCTGCCCTGCTCATGCCAACCTGACTACCTAATTTAACAGAGTTACTGCAAAGACTGAGGTAATAAATTTCATGTTCCTAACAGAGAAACACATAGGAGCACTCAATACATGTTAACTATCCTTTTTATTATTCCATTGACTATCTTAATTCAAAATATTTAAGAATTATTTATCTTTATATTTTTCTTATGCAAGGGTGAGGAGAATTTTCTTCTCTCTGAAGGTTCAAATCTGTTTGTTGAAATGAATGGACAATAGATCCACAGAGGAGAAAGTATGTAAATTTATTAACATGTACATAGACATGGGAGTCTCACAAAGTAAGACCCCAAAAGAGCTGGATGACTAAAGTTTTTATACCATCCTGAGGTTACAGAAAGAACAGGGGCTGGGGTCTTCTCAGGAGGAAGAGTGGGAGGTGGCATCACTGGTTATGGGAGATAACAAGGGCAAAACCTGCCAAATAAAGGCTGTCTTCTTATGTGGATAAAAGCCCCTCAGGTATCTGAGATCAGCCTCAGAAAGATTAAATGGTAGCCTGTCGTAATAGTTTCTCTGTCAGATTTTAAAAGTGTCAAACTCTGAGGCTCTTTTGTTTGGGGGTGGGGGTTGCTCAGAGAAAGCCCATTTGCATCCACTGTTTACTTCACTAACGTAGATTTCTTGTATAGATACAAATCTTCCCCACAAAAGACAGCTTGTCAGAATTATTTTTGTGTCTACAGCCTCTCTGAATAGCCATCTCAAAATATGACAAAGAAGTAGTTGGGGGGTGGATGCATATTTGGGTTTCTATCACTTATCGTAAGTATTTCCAGAAGATAAAATTGTAAAAACAGTTAACTAGCATTGATATTAGATCATTTTATTAAATCTAGTGGATCAATTCTGTTCCAATAACCTGAAGGTTTTTAGGTAACTTTCATATTGAAGAGGAGGCAGTTTTGAAATTTTTTCCTTATAAATTTTTAAAAAGATATTACAGAAAAAATGAGTTTATGAGAAAATTATGACTAGAGAATGTAGCTTTGTGAACCAAAAAAAATTTTAAAAACATGTCTGAGACAGGTCTTAATCAATTTAGAGGTTTATTTTGCCAATGTTGAAGACACAGCTGGGAAAAAAGGACACCAGTCACCATGGGATCTGTGGCCTGCACTTTTTCCAAAGAGGGTATTGAGGGCTTCAGTATTTAAAGGGGAAAAGTGGGCAGGATGGTAAGTAGAACAACATAAAAAGAGGGAAGGTATGTACTAAGGTGAGCCGTCACTTCCTTATGAGGCTGTATTAGTTCATCTTCATGCTGCTGTTAAAGATCTACATAAGACCGGGTAATTTATAAAGAAAAAGAGGTTTAATGGACTCACAGTTCCATGTGGCCAGAGAAGCCACATGGCCGAAGGTGAAAAGCACATCTTATATGGTGCTAGACAAGAGAGAAAGAATCAAGCGAAAGGGGAAACCCCTTATAAAAACAATGAGATTTCATTAGACTTAGTCACTTCCATGAGAACAGTATGGGGGAAACCGCCTCCATGATTCAATTATCTCCCACCGGGTCCCTCCCATAACACATGGTAATTATGGGAGCTACAATTCATGATGAGATTTGAGTGGCGACACAGCCAAACCGTATCAGAGACTTTGATGAGTGCTCACTAAATCTACATGTTGCATGTGAAAGGAGCAGAAAGAGGCACAGTCAACTATGGGTTTGTCTCCTGCGTTAAGTAAATCTGCATTTTACATGAGATAAAGTAAACATAGAGTAGAGGAAGAAGTCTAATATGCATTTGTCTTGGGGTGGGCAGAGGGACGATTTCTACTCTTGTCTTTGTCCCTGAAGATAAGCTGTTAATTTACATTGTTAGAGTGAGAGAGATCACACAGAGAGACCTGTGGCCTTCTATCTTGCAGCTATTTAAGAACAAATGGAAGGATTTGTGTGTGTGTGACTCAGTTTGCAAGCTTAACCTTTTCCTTTGGCATAGTGAGTTTGTGGTCCTGAGATTTTATTTTCCTTTCACAGCTTGACCTGTAATATAAAAGGATGCATATGAAGATGGCCATGTAATGTGTCAATCAAAAACAAAATTGGTCTAATAATATCTTAAGAAAAGCAACGTCATGAAGAAAACTAAAATATTTTACCCCCATATACACGTCTTTGACATATTTTGGCTGTTCAGAGGGCTTATAGACAGAAGTATCCCTGCAAAGCTGTCTCTAGTGGAGAGAATTTGCATCTGTAGAGGAAAAAAAAGTGAAGTAGACAACAGATGCAAACAGCTTTTCTCTGAAGCCCCACCTTGTCAGTATTTAGAAAAGATTGACTGAGAATCTGACACGCTGCTCTTCTCTCTGAGGGCTGCTACCTGAGAAGTTTCATCTGCGTAACAGGACCACCTTTGCTAGCCAGATTCCTCTTCACCTTCTTCCATAACCTGTTCCAAGTCCCTTTTCTTTCTGTTAACTCAAGATGGCATAAAAACATCAATCATCTTGCCTTTCCTTGAATTTTTATATTTTGAATGACTCCTTTGCACGTGTGTGCACATAATTTGTATGCCTTTTTTTTCCTCTGAATCTGTTTAGTTTTTATAGACTCAAATTAGCAAATCTGCAGATTTAAACTTCTCTATAACTGGAATAATGAATTGGATTCTAGTAAGCCAAAAGGTAGAGCCAAATCATCAAACTCTATTTTGAAGAGGCAACTCTCATGTGAGTTTTTAGATATTATAACAGGTCTGAGGACTTTTTTTTTCTTAGAAAGACTTTTCTTTTTCCCCTATGAGCCAGTGGATTTTTACAACCTTGAATTAAGGGTGATGCATGGGTTTGGAGATGTATTGTTTTCCCAAATGTCTATATTTTCATTTAGGAGACATTAATGCTTAAGACAAAAGGAAACTGCTTTGTTAGCTTACAACAAAGTAGGTCAGCTCCAAGAAGGCAGAGAGCAGCCTGAAGGAGGAGTAGGAGCAGGGCTTAGAAGGAGGCAAAAAAGGTGCGAAAAGCTGACCCCACTGGCAGATGTGCATTATTCTCGTGCCTCTGTAAAAAAAGAGTGACAAAATGCTAAGTTGAAGGACTGTTGGGAAAGGTAGGTTTCCCGACATGCTAAGATTAAATGTTTTCCATTCTTGATGGTTTAGATTCAGGGCAACAATATTGAAATATTAGGTGGCTTTAAGTGAATAAGCACTAGAAATGGTAGTAAATGTGACTGGACTGTTTCTGATTAAGTGCTTGCCCAAAGGGAACTTCAGATTATAGGTTTTCAATAAAGACTGGCAAACCTTGATTTCTATCTTATGTAACTAGAAGTTTTACAATTTATTTTTGTTCCCTTTCAACAGTGTATCTTTTTCTTCCTACTGTAACATGTGCTTCTCTTATTTAATTTTGTCATCTATTCATTCACATAAATAAGTACTTTTACCCATGACAAGAATCTTCCTTTACTCTATGCCCAGATACAGAGCAGTGCTATCAAAAAGAAAAGAAAACTTTAAACTCTCAATCATTCTATACCCTGTGAAGGATTTGTGTCTTCTGTTATAACTTTATGTTTTCCCATAACATTACATTGTCTTACATGTGAATAGAGCTATTTACAAGATTTTACCTCCTATGCATGCTGGCCATAGCCAATGGAATTGCATTGGACATGCTTTGGTCTGGTCCACATATAAAGCAAGAATAAAATATGGCAAAATTACCCTTGAGAAGTTTCTTAAATTGACAGTATAATAGAGTAGATGTGACTTTACATATAGAATCCTACTGTCGACCTAAAGGAAAGATCCTGAAGCACAAAATGTAATTTGAAGAGTTTACTTGAGCCAAACTTAGGACAGCTCCCTGGAAGACTCAGACCCAAGTAACCTTGGATATGAGCTCCACTGGCCTGCCATTGTTACAAGCAGGTTTTTAAAGAGGAAAAAATGGGGATGGGGGCAAAGTTTTATTAGGAATTCTCATTGGTTTACAAAAATAACATTAATTAGTTATTGGCTATACATTGTTAAGCTATAGGGTGTGGGATATGGTGCCCACTGAGGCATTAGGTTAATGCATAGCTATTTGCTGCAACCACAAGCCATCTCCTTAGATGAATGTGTGTCTCAAAAGAGGGGAAGCAGGGTGTGATTGCTATCGCATTTTAATACCCCTCTGGGCCTAATAATTTGAAAAGGCTCACATTCCTCACATAAAAGTTCTCTTCTTTCCTCACTACATAATAATTTTATTCAAAGTAAAGATTGAGGAACACTGAATACAAAGGAGGGGAAGACTGAAGTAAGAAAAGCATAGAAGGAAAGCCTAAGTGCAGAGAGATGTCTGGATATTTAAACCATTCTGCTTTTAAGTCAGCAATCTCATCCCTCTAGTGAATACTGGATAGAGAGAGAATTTTAATGTGCTCCTGCTTCACTGAAGGGTTTACTCCATCCCATTTTAATGTTAATCCTCTGTAACATTATCATATGTCATTTGGCTTCTTTGTTGTGAGACTTACACATCATGGTGGAGACTCATCTTTGGAACATGGGGGATGGAAGGGAGTGAGTATCTAAAGAACAAGGGTCCTGATTCAGAGTAAAAACAGCCAACTGAAAAGCATCACGAAACACGCACCTGGCTGACATTTTGAGGATTCTGAATGGGAAAAGCCCAGGTGGATTTGGGAAGAGCTAACACAAGGAGGAGCTACAGAAATAACTGGTGTTTGTGCAAAAATCATTTTTCAATCAAGACATTAAGGAAAACGTAGAGTTTCTTGCTTTGCACTGAGCAAATCTAGTCACTGGTTTTATAAAATTTTGTTATCAGGACATGTGTGCTGTAAATATTTAATACATATACTAAATTCGTTGCCAGCTTCCTATTGTGGTCATTCTTGATATCCCCCTGAAAATTGGGGCTGTTTTATTGGAGGCTCAAGTTGTGATAGTTCCGCCCATGTTGTATCAAATATACTAAAAAGTAACCGCAACCCATATCAACTATACTCTCAATGGTAAGGAAATATTTTCATCTCATTTTACTTTTGACTTTTATTTTTGCAACTTTTCTTTTGTACTTTCACTCAATTCACTTTTTCTTTTACCTTTGAAATTCTTCAAGGCCCTAGGCTAGGGGATAAACCCTAATGCTGGGTGAATAAATTGGCCATTCTGGGAAGAATGCCTCAGTCGTTCTGAAGAATATTAAGGCATTTTGTCCCCTTCACTGCATAGAAATAGTTCAAGGTCTATGCTCTGCAAAAACTAACAGCATGAAAGTTCCTCAAGACCCAAAAATTAAGTGTAGGGGCAAAGAAATACTTCTCCTTCGTCCTCTGAAATTTTGATGAAAAATCAATGGACAAAAAGCAGATTAATAAAAGACATACAAACTTATTAATGTGTACATGAGAGACAATCACAGTGATTACACCAACCCCCTAATGGGGTATAAAAGCTTATATACCATCTTGAAGTGACATAAAAAATGGGGACTCAGTGCATGGCCCAAAACAGGTTATGACGGTAAATCAGGTTATATGGCAAGACAGGTTAGGGGAGGGATAGAAGAGGAGGCCTGGATAGCAAAGTTGGCCTCGCAGGTAGCAGCCCTCAGAGAAAAAAAGATGGTAAATGTTTCTTTTAGGCCTTTAAAAGTATCAGACTCTCAGTTATTCTTTCCTAGATTGGACAATGGGGGCTTCAGAGAAACTTGGTTGTATCAGTGCAGATTTTCTCTATAGATGCAAATCTCCCCCATGAAAGAAAACTTTGCTGGGCTACTGCTGTTCGCTGGCTCTCTGAACAGCCATCTCACACTATGTCAAAAAAGTGTATTTTGAGATAAAATATTTTTATTTCCTTCATAAGTCTTCCTCTTCCACATGCTGTCATCATAAAAAAAAAAAAATTTTTTTTTAATTGCCTGTGGGATCTTCCTGTCCACTGCACAGACAAACACTAATTCACTGAGACCATAATATGGCAGTAAAGAAGGAGTTTAATTAGCACATGGCTGGTCACATGGGAAACCTGGAGTTACCACTCAAATCAGTCTCCCTGACGTCTTGGAGGTTAGGATTTTTCAAGGGTAGTTTGGCCAGCAGGGGGCTAGGGAATGGGGAATGCTGATTGTTTGGGGATGAAATCATAGAGGTGTGTCAAACGGACCTCATATGCTAAGTCAGCCTCCAGGTAGGGCCACAGAACTGGATGTGTCATGAGTGCATGGGTCTGAGTGGAGTCAGTTGGTTGCTAGAATGGGGAAGTCTGAAAAACATCTCAAAGAGTCAATTGTAGGTTCT
This sequence comes from Aotus nancymaae, assembly GCF_030222135.1. NCBI lineage: Eukaryota > Metazoa > Chordata > Mammalia > Primates > Aotidae > Aotus > Aotus nancymaae. The sequence goes on from NW_026988460.1 coordinate 2,604,517, forward strand.
ACAGTAGTGATGTTTTCTACAGGAATAACTGGAAAAGTTACAAATCTCAGCCTCCAGAACAATAGCTGATTATCATTTAACTACTTCTGCATCTTAACAGAATTCAGCCCCCCTCATAGCCTTAACTGTTGCCTTTCTTTAGTTTTACAAATGTAGCTTACCTGTGAGAAGGGTTATTATTATCCTTGCCTTAAGTTTAAACTAAATTCCTCCCAAAATTAGCTTGGCCTATGTCCAAGAATGACCAAAGATAGCATGGATGTTAGTAGCAAGATGGAGTCGGCTATGTTAGTTTCTCTTACTGTCATAATTTTGAAAAGGCAGTCTCAATCTCCAACAAAATGCTGCTTGATGAAACCAGACAACATAATTATATTTGCATTATAAGACATGTAAATTAAAATCTTATTTTTCTTAATAGAGTTTTCTTAGCTAGTCAGGGAAGATTGAAGAGGACTTAGCGTGCTTCTGAGAACATGAAAATCTGCAGAGGGACATAACTTCGGTGTTCAGGTTGTTTGGATGAATTGCAAACACAGTTGTTTCCTGTTTTTGCACAGCCTCCATAGTGATCGGGAAATGGTGGTGTGAGATGGAGCCTTGCCTAGAAGGAGAAGAATGTAAGACACTCCCTGACAATTCTGGATGGATGTGCGCAACAGGCAACAAAATTAAGACCACGAGAGTAAGTGCACTTATTTCAAATGTATTTTTGCATGTTACAAACTGTGTTATTGGAGTTTGTGCTGTGCAAGCAGCATCCACAGGAGCTTTGCACAGGAGAGAAGAAAGATTCTCCTGTGACAGGAAGCATTCTTAACTATGCAGATCAGTGTCCATCCATGAATGAGATGTTAGAGATTGAACTTAACTGTTCCACATTGAGCAGTTTAGTGTTTCTGTCACAGACTCATAAATTAAGCTGGGTTTCCATAGCCAGAGGGGAGAGGAATTGCAAGGTAATTATTCAGATAATTCATCAAACATCTATAGTGCTCAGAATGATAATCAAATAAAGGTCCTCCCTAATTCATCCAGATGATTTGCTGAAAGGATCTGCATTTAAGTACACCTACAAAAGCCATTTCTAATGGTTCTTTAGAAGAGTGTGATGATCTTCCAGAGAACTGAAAAGGGTTTTAGGGAGTGAAAACTCATTCTTGAATTTCTCTGGTTAAATCAGGAGTGCTCTTCTAAATAAATAACAACCTTCAGGGTAGGGTAATCCCACTCATCAGAATTGGTGCCCTAGCTAGCCAGACTTTAACCCTATAGTTACTGGACAGCCTTGGAATCCTAAAGTGGCATGGATAGGGGATGCTCAAGACAGTAATTATGCACCACTAATGAAAAGTATGTCAATATTTTGACAAGTATGGTTATATATATGTATGTGTACCAATTGAGTATCAGCCCTGTTCTTGCTCTCTTTCTGTCTGTCTGTCTGTCTCTCTCTCTCTCTCTGTATACGTGTGTGTGTGCATGCATGCATGTGTGTTTTTTAATTTACAGGAATATTTTTTTGAGAGACAAGGGTCTCACTCTGTCACCCAGGCTGGAGTACAGTAGTGTGATTATAGCTCACTGCAGCCTCTAACTCCTGGCCTCAAGTGATCATCTTACTTCAGTCTCCCAAAGTGCTGGGATTACAGGCATGAGCCACCATATCCAGCCTATGGGGTATTTTTTAAAGCAAGCTCCATCAGTTACAATTCCTAGTATGCTGAACTTTTATTCTACCAAAAGGCTGACTTATTTGAAAGGGTGTCTCTATTTCTCACCCCTTAGTATTAATCTTGACTTACTCTTCCTTCTCAGCATCACCTTTTCAATAAATAAAATTAGTTCTTATGTCTTTGTGATGCAGAAAACAAAACCAATGCTACATAATACTATATAAAACATATCTTTCACATATAAAATAAGTGAAGACATTTTGTGTATCAAATTTACCTGCCAATTTTGACCACATTGACCAGGAGGAAATGGCCATACATTTCCAGCCTGTGACTAGGAAGGACCTCTGAACCACCCTCGCTTGCTAACATGCATCTGTCTGTGCCTGAGTAGCTTAATGTGGATTATCCTGTTACATTGTAATGAAACACCTACAAAAAACATTATTCAGAAATGAGCCTGGTTCATGTGACTTACCCACAGAAACCATTTTAATTAGCTAGTGGAAGATGGATATTAGGTTTCCCTTTGGTTACCTTTTGCCTAAAAATGATTTTTCCAAATAATTTGAAGTTGCCCTCGCAAATTAGTTTGTTTTAAGCTATTCTGAATTATGGCTGGTATAACTGGAATCTAACCACCTTTGTTTTAAACACATTGTTGATATATTTCCTGCCAGATCTCTTTTCTCTAGTCTAAATAACTGATTGCTCTTTATATATATATACACACATATATATATATATGTATGTATTTTATTGCATTTTAGGTTCTGCGGTACATGTAAAGAACATGTGGGATTGTTGCATAGGTACATACATGGCAATGTGGTTTGCTGCCTCCATCTCCATCACCTATATCTGGCATTTCTCCCCATGTTATCTCTCCCCAACTCCCTACCCGGCACTGTCCCTCCCCTAGTCCCCCACAACAGACCTCAGTGTGTGATGCTCCCCTCCCTGTGTTCATGTGTTCTCATTGTTCAACACCCACCTATGAGTGAGAACATGTGGTGTTTGATTTTCTGTTCTTGTGTCAGTTTGCTGAGAATGATGGTTTCCAGGTTCATCCATGTCCCTACAAAGGACACAAACTCATCGTTTTTTATGGCTTCATAATATTCCATAGTGTATATGTGCCACATTTTCCTTGTCCAGTCTATCATCGATGAGCATTTGGGTTGGTTCCAAGTCTTTGCTATTGTAAACAGTGCCGCAATGAACATTCGTGTGCATATGTCCTTATAATAGAATGATTTATAATCCTTGGGATATATAACCAGTAATGGGATTGCTGGGTCAAATCGATTTTCTATTTCTAGGCCCTTGAGGAATCGCCACACTGTCTTCCACAGTGGTTGAACTAATTTACACTCCCACCAACAGTGTAAAAGTATTCCTATTGCTCCACATCCTCTCCAGCATCTGTTGTCTCCAGTTTTTTTAATGATTGCCATTCTAACTGGCATGAGATGGTATCTCAATGTAGTTTTGATTTGCATTTCTCTAATGACCAGTGATGATGAGCATTTTTTCATATGTTTGTTGGCCTCATATATGTCTTCTTTTGAAAAGTGTTTGTTCATATCCTTTGCCTACTTTTGAATGGGTTTTTTTTTTTTTTCTTGTAAATCTGTTTTAGTTCTTTGTAGATTCTGGATATAAGTCCTTTGTCAGATGGATAGACTGCAAAAATTTTTCCCCATTCTGTTGGTTGCTGGTTCACTCTAATGATTGTTTCTTTTGCTGTACAGAAGCTCTGGAGTTTAATTAGGTCCCATTTGTCTATTTTGGCTTTTGTTGCCAATACTTTTGGTGTTTTAGTCATGAAGTCCTTGCCTATGCCTATGTCCTGAATGGTTTTGCCTAGGTTTTCTTCTAAGGTTTTTATGGCGTTAGGTCTTATGTTTAAGTCTTTAATCCATCTGGAGTTAATTTTAGTGTAAGGTGTCAGGAAGGAGCCCAGTTTCTGCTTTCTGCACATGGCTAGCCAGTTTTCCCAACACCATTTATTGCTCTTTATTGAAGGCAAATGTTGCTTGCATGGTGTCTCCAGACCTGAAACACAGTAAAGAAAAGTAATTCAAGTCAGGCTTTAAATATGTGAAATTCCAAGAGTACCAACTAGGAGACTCTTTGGAAGATAGAATATAAACTAAAAAAAAAAAGAGAGAGAAAAACCAGAAACAAATTGTTAATGATACTTTTTTGAGACTAGTGTAACTTGCTTTTATTTGACCTCTGTAGAGTACATTTTTTTTTCTTTTTCTTTTTTTTTTTTTTTTGAGACAGAGTCTCGCTCTGTCGCCAGGCTGGAGTGCAGTGGCGCAATCTCAGCTCACTGCAACCTCCGCCTCCCGGGTTAAAGCAATTCTCCTGCCTCAGCCTCCTTGTAGAGTACATTTTAAAACCATCAGGCATGTTGCAGATGCACCCTAGACATTTTCTGACAATGCAGAAGTATTGTGCGGGATCTGATCACAGTAACTGAGGCTGGAGCACACCATTTGCTACCGCCTTAGGTGGGCTGAGTTCAACCCAAACAGTTGAATGGACAAGATAAATAAATCGCCATTGCAGTTGGTTTGAAAGCAGAGGATGTACTGGTTCTGATATGTGCATCCATTTCAAGTAAGGCAATAGGAGGCTACTGTACAGCCATGTGAACTACACATCAGTTAGCTGAGAATTCTCAAGTCTGTCCTTAGAAAAGGAAAAAGAGGACACTGGAAAAGCTGTACTTTTTAAACCTTCAGAGTTCTCAAATGCTCCTACTGACATACGTCCTACCTCATCCTTCCTTCTCAAGAAATTCACAATGAACTAAGCACTTTTAAACACAAAGGGCACTAATTAAGTCCAGATGGTATATATAGGAGCCATCTATTCTGTACGAATGATGTGTCAACACCAGTCCTTATATCACGTGCTCTGAAAATACACCTTATGTATTTTTCTCTATCAGAGCATAAATATGACAAATATGCTTACTTCAAATATTGATTCTAACAATTTAACTTTAAAAATGGTTTAATTGACAGATGTACTTTAATTATTACAAGTCACATATTTTCATTGTTTTGTTGATATCAACGAGGTAAAAAAAAAGAAAACTACATCTTTTGTTCTTTTCTGTGTAAGATTAAATCAAAGAGAGTTCACTCAGGAAAATAAAGTTGGAGAAACACACTCAGATTGTTAATAGCAACTGAGAGTTTCCTTCATACTATTATTTTAAAAGTAACTTCACTGTAAAGATAATCACGAGAAAGCTTCCTGGGACTTCATTCTCTTTCTTATAAACGATTGTTCTAAACTCTCATCATTTTTAGGTTACTTCCAAAATAATCATCCTGAAACAAAATTCTCTTCAAAATGTAGATAAATAATGTTTCAAAGTATGATCTAATTTAAAACTTTATGGTGTTCATTTTTTAAGGCAGGTGAAGAGTAGAAATGTGGTGGTTCATCTAAACCACCAGATACCCCAGAACTTCTGGACTAGCCCAGATAACAGGCCACAGTCTAACAAAAAACCTCAGGGGCAATGGATCTGAGTAACATTATTACCACAGAAGGAAGGATAAAATATAGGTGGAATTAGGCAATGCCTTTTCTTTCAGGAGATTTGGAATAACTTTTTAAGAGAGGAAGACTCCTTAAGGCCACCCTATAGAAAGGAAGTATTCACCTTGAGAGATTTTCCAAGACCTAGCCTGGAGTAGAATAAATCTGGCAACACACATACTCCCAGGGAGAATCCCAGTATGTCTGGGTGAAGTTTCATGGTCAGTTTTTTCCCCTGTGTCTGCTTGATTGTTGCTTCAATTGTTTGAGTAAATCACTTTGTTGGTATTTATAAGCAAGACTAACCACCCAAAATATTGACTGGAGATTTTGTTCTTGCAGTCTTAGATACCTATTTATTTTTTTCTTTAAACTATATAAAATACATATGTTGGAAAGTTGGGGAGGCTCTATCTTATGTATTCAGGAATATATGTATACCTCGTATATTCAGGAACAGTGGCTTAAGTTAGAAAGATAGACTTCCCCTTAGAGATGTAAAAACGAAAAGTATCTGAGACTGGTCTTACTCAATTTAAAAAGCTTATTTTGCCAAGGTTGTGCATGCATGATCTAGAGGTAAGTCTGTGCCTTCCTCCAAAGATGATTTTGAGGGTTTCAATATTTAAAGGGAAAAGGGTGGATATTGGGGAAAGAAGAAGAAAATATTTAAAGGTGTGGGTAGATAAGAGACTAACGGCTGAATTCTTTTGAGTCTTTGGCCAGCCTTTCACCAAATACACAATTTACATGTGGAAAGGGGGTAGAGGAAGACTAACTTACACCTTAATCTAGCTTAGTGAATCTGTGTTTTTACATCAGAGGATGCAATCAGATATGCATTTGTCTCTGGCGAGCAGAGTGTTAACTTAGAGTTCTCTCCTTTGTCCTGCACCTGAGAAAATAAGCTATCAATTTACACTGCCAGGTTAAAATTCAACAGACAGGTTTTAGGGTAAAGATCTGGGACCCACAAGGAATTTCCTTGTGGGAAAATTGTGAGGAAGGTATATGGCTTTTAAAAATATATTTATTTATAGCTACCTTATTTAGGAATAAAATGAGAGGTAGGTTTGCCTGACATAATTTCCAGCTTGACTTTCCCTTTGGCTTAGTGATTTTGGAGTCCTTAGAGTTGTTTGTTTTTCAAAGAGAAAATAAGTTTTTGACAATGCTGTAAGAATTTCATCTAAAATCTCAATGTCAGTTATTTGGAGGCAGGAAGAGGAAGAGGATAAAATGAGAAGAAAACCAGTCACTGGAAAAGACAAATTAACAGATTAAAATGGCAGAACATAGTCTGGTGTAATATCCTGGGAAGTAGCAAACCGCTCTGGATTTGATTCATTCTAATATGTGAATGTCTCTCAGACTAGTGAGAAAATCAACAGTTAGTACACAATGTAAAGTCAAGTTTTATTCCCTAAAAGGAGGAGGTAGAAGACCTCCGATTGTACAACTAACCACTATAGCCATCTTGTCAAATTGGTGTTTTCTGTGACTGGCCCAACACAAATCCTCCTGCCTTACTCTAAAATCCTTAAATGGACTTCTGCCTCAGCCTCAGAACACTCAACTTCTAAAACTACAAAGAAGTAAGAGATAATAAAGAAAAGTACCATATCTCCTAGAACTTTAGAATAGAGGCTTCAACTCAATTAGAATTGTTATTTATGCTTGAAATCAGTGGTTCTCTATACATATGTCCTTTTAAATATTTGAGCCTTTAAGACCCTATTCAAGTGGTTTAGAAGATATCTACAGCGACAGAAATGTAATCTTGATTGTCTCTGAACACTGTATCATTGAGTGCAACAGTTTGTCACCGTGCACAGGAACAGTCTCTCATCTGTGTATTCCTACACAGATGTGGTCTAACCTTGGCAATGACCTCACCTCACGCCAGCCCTCCACATCTTACAACAGGCCAACTTGACAAGACCATGGAATAACTTACTCAGTTCAAATTCTCATCAGATAGACACTGGACTGATTACATAATATGCAAGGCCAAGTACAAAATGAAAATGCAGGGCCCTTGTTTAAAAATTACTAATAATCTCAAGATGGCAACAGAAGAACATTAAACCAGGCATGAGACTCTTTCCAGGATACGGCCTTGTGCAGCTACACAGGTCACATGCCTAGGAAACCAGTCCTGGATAGGCATTGCTCCAAGAGTCTCACTCCTCAGTGGTGACAACATTTATTGCACTGATAAAAGTATGATGGCTTATCAATATAATTTGATTACCATTTCAAAATGAATGCTCTAAACTTTAAGATTTTTGACTTCAGATCACCTGAAAAAAGCAACATCCTAAAGATTCAAAGTGTCTTCATTTTCTGCGTAATCACATTTCTTTGTGCCTTCATTTTGCACTTTTCTCCCTGAAATGTCTGTCTTTCTTTGGTTTCAGATTCACCCAAGAACCTAACAGAGGAATCTGTGGTAGTAAAGGAAAACCAACCCTGTGGAAAATACATTTTGAGAATCTCAAACATCTTACATATATACAAGCCAAATGGATTTCTTACTTGCACTTTGACTGGGTGCCAGATAATCACAGTGCGTTTACTGTGTGTAAAGAAATATCCTACAGTGAGAAGACACGGCGTTTTGGCAACACCATGGAAAGTGGGCTTAAAAAACAGGTTTCTCAGTGAAATTTTTGGGGATCGTGAAGAAAGATCAACTATCTTCTAATTTGAATCTATAGTTACTTTGTACCATTTGAAATATATGTGTATATATATATATATAATATTTTGAAATATTATCTATTCTCTTCAAGAAATGAACAGTACCACAGTTTGAGACGGCTGGTGTGCCCCTTTGACTTTTGGATGTTTTGTCTGTTTTGCTTCGTTTTGTTAGTCATTTCTTTTTCTAACGCCAAGGAAGATATGTGCCCTTTTGAGAATTCAAGATGGCACTGACACGGGAAGGCCAGCTACAGGTGGACTCCTGGAATTTGAGGCATCATAACGATACTGAATCAAGAACTTTCTTCTGCTTCTACCAGATGGTCCAAGGAAGCACATCGTCCTGTTTTATTGCTTTCTACCCTGTGCAATATTAGCATGCAAGCTTGGCTTACATAATCATACTTTATATTCAATTGATATATAATAACCATTCTAACCTCTTCCAGGAAAATATTTTTAGAACTACTAGCTTTTCCACATATAAGAAAATGAGGATTCTTAAGGGAGCCACTCCACCATGCTACTAAGACTCTGGCAGAGTTATGGGTAGGATATGGATCCCTACATGAATAAGTCCTGTAAATACAATGTCTTAAGGCTTTGTATAGCTGTCCTAGACTGCAGAAATGTCCTCTGATTAAATCCAAAGTCTGGCATCATTAACTACATAGTGCTGTAGCAACAAGTCTTAACATGGCATCTCTTTCTATGTTTGGTTTGCTTTTTCCAAGAGTATTCAGATCTCCTCTGGTGAGATAGGAAGGCTATGAAGGCAATTAGATTTCAGAATGATCTATGTGACCAAATGTTGGACAGCCCTATTAAAGTGGTAAATAACTTCTTTCTAAACCTACTTGTCTTCTTTATTTGCCATTTATTTTTACTCAGTCAACCTTAATCAAATCCAGAGAATGCCCTGCTCATAGTCAGCCAGAACTTCTCCCATAAGGTCTTTGTTTCCATTGTGGCTACTATTTTCAATGTTAATATTTTGAAAATTAGAAATCCATTATTATAACTGCACTATCCTCAATCAGCAAGCTGAAATGTCGGTTCCCATTATTGGGCTTTTGTAATGGTCACTGGAATAATACATGTGGGGCTAACCCCACCAAAAAATGAATGACATTCTCTTTTTGAGAATTACTCAGCTAATACTTATAAGAAAGAAATATCTAAAGTTCTAGTTTTCCTTGGGATAGCATAATCATACTTTTAGTTCCAATTATCTTGGAAATGTATCCCTTTTTCTGCAAAACATATTCTCTGGAATGAATATTGTTATGGCCTCTTATTAGGACAGTAGCACATTGGGTCCCACATAGTCTGGACTTTTTAATTTAAACCTCAGGTCAAATTCAGAGGTCAAATTCATCTCTATCAATATAGCTTGGGCCAGGTACGGTGGCTCATGCCTGTAATCCTAGCACTTTGGGAGGCCCAAGCAGGTAGATCACAAGGTCAGTAATTCAAGACCAGCCCCACCAAGATGGTGAAACCCTGTCTCTACTAAAAATACAAAAATTAGCCAGGTGCAGTTGTGGGTGCCTGTAGTCTCTGCTACTCAGGAGGCTGAGGCAGGAGAATCATTTGAACCCAAGAGGTGGAGGTTGCAATGAGCTGAGATTATGCCACTGTACTCCAGCCTGGGCAACAGAGCGAGACTCCGTCTTAAATATATATATATTCTGAAGTCTGATTGAACCTACAAACACTTTAACCAGATAAACTGATTCTGCATCTTGAAGGCCTATAAAAGCATTCAGAGACAGAAATAGAATCCTGAATGCAAAATCTAGGATTCTCAAACACTTTCACAAAATATTTGACAGAAGGTAGCACAAAATTCACACTAGCAAATCAGGATATTTTGAATTTATGTACCAGATGCAAAATGTGAAAGAAAAACTTCTATAATCAAATATATTTGGGAAAGCTTTTCAAACAAAATAGAGACATTACTGGGGGAATTGTCAGAGCCTTTAATAAACCAAAAGGCACTGTGTATCTTTAAGAAAGACTATAAGAGGGGAAGTCAAGTAAGAAACCTCTACCTGGTCACATGGCTAGTGGAATGCACATACCCTGCATAATGGGAAACTGTAAAAAATTGCTTCTATGTGAGGATATAATTACTGCATTATCACATCTTCAGTTTTTCTAAAGAACCAGAAATCTAGATTTTACATAAAAGTGTCTATCATGCCTAAAGTGAGATGAACTAATTCGATTTTTCAAATGCTGCCAGCATTACTACAGACCCAAATTGTCTGAACATGTGGACTTTACTGTAAAATTAGTGTTCCCTAGGATACTCTTTTAAAAGCATTGATCCTAAGTGAAAATCCAATGGGAAGAAAGAAGGCTGTTCTCTTTTGTAAGGCCTCACACATGCAGACACTTCTCAATACTCACAAAATGTGCTGGTCACAGTTTTTTCTTTTCTGTAACCAGAGCCTTTAAGTCAATGAAGAAGCCGGTCTAGAGGTCCACGTCTGTTCATTCATTTCCCGTCGGTCAATTCATGCAATAGTCTTTCTTGAAAAGACCTGGAGAAAAAAATCACAACAGAATCAGGAAACCATCCATAAGACAGTGCAAATATTTGTAAATGTCGTCAAATTCAATTTGGATTTATCCAAGTCCCTTACACAAATGTGTGAACCATCAAATTGTGTTTAAATTTAACTTGCTTCAGTTTGGGGAATTCAGTAGCTACCATCTGCCTATTGAATCTGCACATTTATGGTGTAAAAACTTATATCACGTATTTCTGGTAATAAAGAGCTCAGTGTGGTATGACTAATGTTGATTTTGAGCTTGTGCATCCAGGACGATGAATAATGTTATAACATAATTAGAGTAAATGCAAAGAGTTTTATCGAGACTCCTCCTCTTAGTAAAAAAAAAAAAAAGAAAGAAAAAAGAAAAAAAAGAGAGAGAAAATGTAGCTTATTTCATAAGGTGAAGATTGTCAAATAGAGTAAAGCCTATTTGTTGACATTTTTGGGTGATTAGATTCGTCTGTTAATGGACTAGGCAAGCACATTGAGAAGTTTTCTACTTGGCTTTTTTCTATTATAGAATGATGAAGGTTGTTTTCACCAAGATACAATTCAACATGTTTTTTCGATCAAATTGAGTATAACTTTCACAAAGCAATACAGTGGTTTTATAGTATAATATATTATGCCACCTTGCCATTGTCACTGATACAGTAAGTTATGGAAGGTATAAAAATTGTTACTATGAGGAGATCCACCGTATTCTTCACCTGCACAGGGTACACACTGCTTCCCTGGGAGGTTAAATATCATGTCATAATATTACTTTTTATTTTAATTAAGCTAGACATCACCATTTTAAAAGCTATCAGAGTTTGCTTGACAAACAAGTATGTCATGTCTTTCTGTGAGCTGTCTAACTTCTAAATAAAAAACTGCGTGTTCAGTGAATTGTGGGGCTCGAGCCATCTCCAGCTAGTTTATAAATACAAGGAAACATGATAAACGGCACTGCTCTGGAATGTGAGAGCTCAGGACTAGTGGCAGCAGTAATGGAATCTAATTTCCTACTACCCATGGGAATATACAAAAGTGATGAAATAGAATCAGGTTCACACTTTAAAGAGGAGACCATCAATTGTACGTACACGCCTCTTAATATATCCCCTATTAAAGGTTTAGAGATTTGAGATCGAATAGGTCAGGATTTTTTGCCCCTTGTAAAAGAGCTTGGGGCATATCAATGGATGTCATGACATGCTCACATCATTGGTTCATGAGTGGCTCTCATTTGTTTATTTTATTTACTTAGGTAGTTTGCTTCATTTGCCAAAAGTTTAAACTCTCATCCTGGTAGGTAGTTACATTATTAAAAGAAATAATAATTACAAAATATAAAACCCAGGATCCCAACACTAACTGACTTTTATAGACCAGGCTATGTTTATCCAGTCCTGATTCCCACACACTTAGAGAGGATATAACCCAACAGTAGACTGGCATACTATGAGGAAAACTTGCAGCCAGATTTTTCATAAGATAGTGTATTGCAGCCATCAGGCCATGACACGTGGATATATGGCCAGAGATCATGGAATGGGTTGGAAATGGCTTCTTCAGAAAGACGGTGAATAAATTTGTAAAAGCATTATAATTGGTTCGAGGGTAGTCTCGAGCATGGCATGAAAGGCACATGAGCCTACAGAAACTAGCCAGGTAACACAAGTTAGTTAAGCAGGGCCACCTGCAGTGCCTAACATAGCATGATGAAGGTAGAAACCCTGGCACATTGCAGGGTACCACTAGCCAAAATTTGATCTCAGACTGTTGTTGCCATGCATGGAAACATGCTTAATGCTGCTTATTAAGGAGCCATATGTCCATATTCTTCTGACTTACTTTTAGGAATATCCAGAAATTCAGATGCTGGTAAATGTGTGGACAAAAACAAACTCAAAGTATTTTTCCTCTGCTCCCACACCATACGACAATCAAAACAGAAGACTTCTGTGACCAAATATGTGGGGGGTTTTCCCGGCACATCAAGCAAACAATTCTGCAGCTAATACCAGATGGATGTTCTCTAATTCAATTCTGTTCTCACACTATCTACCTGGCGATAACATCACATCCCACAGGTTGAAGGCTCAGTGTCACAAGTCTGGTCTCCACTTCTGATGCCAATCACAGCCCCAGGTTGTTTTATTTGTGCTTCTGACTTACTGGCTACAAATGGAGTATCCCACCACCCCCACCTGCTTGGGTTTTATTAATCTGCTAAAGTGACTGATAGAACGCAGGAAAACACTTACTTATATTTACCAATCAATTATAAAGGATAGTACAGAAGATATAGATGAAAAGATGTGTAGCATGAAGTATAGGAAGGGGTATGGAGCTTCCATGCCCTCCCTGAGCACACTACCCTCCAGGACCTCCACGTGTTCAGCTGTCCAGAATCTCTCCAACCTCTGTCCTTCTGGGTTTTTATGGAGGCTTCTTTACATAGGACTGATTGACTAAATAATTGGCCACTGGTAATCAGGTCAACCTTCAGCTCTTGTCCCCTCCCTAGATGTTTTAGGTAGAGCTGAAGTCCTGACTCTCTAATCCTGCCTTGGATCTAATGCTTTGGGATAGGAGCTGGTCTCCTTTCAGAGAAGCTAACTAGAAGCAGCCAGCCATCATCAGTCAGCTCATTAGCATATAAAAAGACATCACTTGGAAATTCTAAGGAGTTTGAGAATTGTATGCCAGGGCACCATGTTGAAGACCAAAAGTGTATTTCACGATATCAAAATATGAAATGTCCAAATTTCACATATTTATAACCCATTGAAATTTTGTTAAATCTGGCTCAAAATTACATTATTCTCACGTATTTGCATTTTCATGTGATTCCTCTGGTGGTAGAAAAAGTGGCAGAGACAGCTAGTTTGCAGGCAATTATACATAATCTACAGTCTGTCTTACCTATGCCACCGAAGATTCTATGGGAATATCAGTTGTCCTCTACTGGGTGAAATGTCAAGGTTGCAAAAAGAAGCCAGCCTCTCTGTTAGAATGGAGTAAAATTATTGCATTTCCATGGGCTTCAACTTTGGGGTAACCAAACTAATGTGGAAGCAAACTTTGGGGACCAAAAGGAAGCAGTATAAGGTTGGCAGAGCCTACCAGCTTGTGCAAAAAGTCCCGAGATGCTTTTACATCTACTCAAAAGAATGCTAGGTACTAGCTGGCCAAGAAAAATGGCCTCCCCTCTGATTCTATGTTGAGTCACATGGAATCATTTCGTGACTCCTGCTGCTGTCTACATTCATACCTGGACTTCATGTGAGTTCTTGCTGTGTTTGGACCCTAATCTGACTCCTCCAAAGATGACTATACTGAGAAGCTTTCAAGGTTTCTCACCCCCCACCACTCATCTCACCAGTCACATTTTCTCTCCTCTCTTCTCCCCTTTACATCTCACGCCTAAAAGGCACTGTGTGTGTTGAGAAGAGCTCCTCAAAGGTTCAAGTCCTTGCATTCCACTTACATATTCCACCCAGAAGAGCTTGCAACCTCTCTCCTTAAGTTTTCGTCTATAAAATAGAAATCATTATACAGAATTTAAAGGTTATGGGTGGATTAGAGAAATAGAGAAAGTGGAAATGTTATACAAATATAAAGCAGTAGATAAGCAATTATTATTCCCAGGTAACTGTTACTGCACTACTCTCAAATTACTAAGGTGTCACCTAGATGCTCCCCGTGTCTGTGCTAGCTCTACTCAAGGCAAATAAACATAGCAAAAATAGCCAAAATTTTATTTCATATTTCTTTTCTAGAAAGCTGGGAGACTAGACAGATGCTTGCTCCACTTTGTAGAATTCTCCATCTGCTAGCCAGTGTTTTTAAGCCACTGGAAAATGCCAGTATAACCCACACTTGAGTGATGCCATTGACATCAGCAAGTAATAGCATGTTGGAGTATGCACCCTGCTGGTGTCCAGAGTGTTAATTCAGAAGTTGAGTTGCTAATGACTTGAGCCATCTGGTGTGTAAGACCACGATTGGCAACTACGCACAACTCCATGGCCAGGCCACTCTTTCCCTCACACTCAGCCCTTTTGTCCTTCAGGCTAACTGAGCAAGCAGATTCACATATAACCCTGCATACTGCAGAGTTGTGAGCTTTCGTGCCCTCTCTTACACCTACCTCACTGGTAAAGACTCTTTTTGTTCATTAATTCAGTTATTCATTCAATAAACAAATATCTGTTGAGTTCTTAACGATGTGTCAGGTACACTACTGGATACTGGGGATGACTCCAGAGCTTACATTGTTCTAGGGGAAACAAACAGAAACAAAAATAAACAAATAATCAAAAATTATGATAAAAAAGAAATTTGGAACAAGCCAAGAAAGTAAACAATGAGAGGGAAATGCTAACGTTAGGTAAGACAACCATGAAACATCTCCTGGAGGAGGTGGCATTTAGCTGAGAACTAGAGGATAGCAAGAAACGGCCCTGCAGAGAGCTGATGGGGAGTGGAAGTGAACCAGTAGGGGTATCACAAGTGGACAGATCAGTATGTGCCATGTCCTAGCCAAGGAAGAACTCAATTGTTTGCAAAACTTAGAGAAAGTCTTTTTCAGTTTGATTTGAAAGCAGAGTAATTGAGAGCAAAGTGGCATGAGACCGGGGAAGTAACCTTGACGTCAGATTATAGGGCCATGTAGGGCATGATAAAGAGTTTGGGTTTTATCTGAATTGTGGCAGGAAGCCATGAAAGAGGATTTTTAAGCCAAGAGTGGCACAATCTGATTTATACTTACAGCAGATGCTATTCGTGTCTATCCATATTCTCTCCTTGTTCCCTTATATGTGCAGGGCAAACCAGACATGTCAGGGAATTAGGAGAGCAACTGTTGACAAATTAGACTAATATATAAATTTCCCGGCTTCCTTGCTCCCAGATGGGCAATCGTGAGGTATGTTTTATATCAGAAAGTACACAGTGGAACTTTCTGCAATGTGAAGACATTCTATATCTGAGCTATCCAATGTGGTAGCCAATTGGCACATGAAACTATTGAGCACTTGAAATGTGGCAACTGCAAGACAGAAACTGATATTTAGTTTTATTTAATTTTAAATGTTTAATTCGGCCAGTGGCTATCATGTTGTACAGTACAGTTCTCTTCAGCACTTAAGAATTCCCATATAAGACTGAGCCCAGGTTGCCTAAAGCCATAGCCAGCCCATAAACACACACTTTATTGGCTTCTCTTAATTTCCTGTCTTACTTCCTGACTTCCTTATCAGTGCTTCTTGGCTTCATCTTTCAAATAAAATTCTAAGGTAGCTTTTAAGATGACAACTGAGGTTCCAAAATGGAGAAGAGATTGAAGGGCCCCCAAGTAAACTGAGGGGACCATAAGGATGTTTTTGTGGTATTTAGTAATGTACATGGAAGACTTACCATGTCAAAGCCTGAGGACAGAGCAGTGAATAATACTATTCCTTTCATGGGGAGCTGATGACTTAGATTCAAGTCTCAGCTATATCAATCAATTACCATTCAGTGGACCGAGTTATCTAAGGCCATCTTGGTAAACAAGCATGAGACTATGCTGAGTCTTTTAGAGGTTAGTCATAGAGAGAAAGTTTTTGTTTCATCTGATTCAGTCTACTCTCATGAGACCTAGCCTCACTGTCAGTGAACAAAGTTCAAATTCAATTATGAATGAGAAGTTTTCAAATTTGTCTCTTAATCGCAATATCTTCTTTTACTGAATGTTAAAGAAAGCATAGCATCCTAGTAAATGCATTAGGTTAAAAGAGTCCTAATTTTTAGTCCTAACTTAGGGAGTCATTTCTCAAATCAGTTCTTAGAACTGGCATCCTATGCAGGCAACAGCAAATGATAACAGTGAGGAAATATGGTAAGTTAGCTAAAGAAACAGTTTGGAATTTTAAAAGACATGGGCAAAAGATTTAGCAAAAGCAAACCATCAAGAAAGACTATATATAAGAATGACAGAAACCTGGAAGAACATAGTAAGGAAAGTTAAATTCCTCCAGTGACTTACGGCTTCCCCAAAATGCTAAGAGCAACCTAAAGAACTTTTTGTAGTCAGGGTCAAAGCAAGAAAAACAAGGAAGGGACAAACCTACTGCCTGAATCCAGTAATGTGCAGGTGATAGAGAATTCAGATTTTTCTCAAGCAGCTATGTTGTTTCAGCTAAAATGCCTAGAAGAAATAGTGTTAAGAGAAAAATAAACCCAAGATAGGGAAGGAGATTTGTAAGACAGCATCTTGCTCTCCTCAGTGATTGAATTACCCAGGATGCATGACAGAGGGAAAGGGAAAGCCCTGATTTGTACCACTTATTGATCCCTGTGGTGTAAATCGTCTCACTACAGCTGATTTCAAGATACCAGTGTGGAGATGGGAAGAGATGTACACAGTCGGCTCTCACAAGCCAGTAAGAGCCAGCTCCCGTGTATCACTCCCTGCATAAGAACTACATTCCAAAAACCAGAAGAAAAGAAAAACTATCAAAATATTGCCACACCAATGCCAAGGAATTTTGAGGCACCAAGGTGAGGTGCTTCCAGAAGTTAGAATCAGTTAAGTATAATTATAATTATTTTTAAAAATAAGTAGATTCTGAAAACTGTAGACTAGTGACCCTGAGGTATATTCTAGAGTGTATCTTCAAGGGAATTTGTATGAATAATTAGGGAAACAGTAATCACTAGAGGCCAGCTTGAGTTCACTGAGAAAAAAATCATGTTGGACACCTTTTCCATTGGCCTCATTGATTAACTAGTCTGAGAGATTAAGTTTTTAAATGATGGACGTAATACATCTAGAATTTTGAAAAGTACAAGTCCAGTCCAAGATTGGCAAACTGGCTCTTACGCTAAATCTGGCCCGCTGACTTTATTTAAAATAAAGTTTTATTCTAACACAACCTTTTGTTACATACTGGCTACAGCTGCTTTTGCACAACAATAGCAGTTGAATGGTTGAAACGGAGACTTTAAGGCTCTGAAAACATAAAATACTATCTGATCCATTATAGAAAACATTTGCTGACACCTGGATTATTATGGAGACCGCTGGATAATAGTAAAACATTGCATAGGTTTATAATCATAATGAATAGCCATATTTCGATGTTTCTAATTCATAGACTAGTCACATCCTGGAGAAAGATTTCTAGTGGTCAAATCCTGGGTTCTGTCCTGACCATGTCTTATGCAATGTTTTATCATGTGAAAGAGGGCACTGGTGTGGCATGCAGACCAATTTCGAAGGTATGTACATTCAAAGTGGCCATTGACTACCTTGCATGGTTGAAGCAAGTTCAAGCAAATTAGACAAGCAGACAAAAGTTCAGCTGTGATGATTAGAAACAGTTTAAGAACACAGTGTTCAGACTAATGGCAAGCAATAAGTGGATTGAGAATGAAGCTGCATTTAAGGAATTAAAGGTCTGTCATTTAGAAAAGAAATTAAAATTTTTAAAGAGTACATGGAATTTATAGCCACACACATTTCAGTTTAATGTAAGAACAAATAACCCAGCAGACTTTCTTTGGAAGGTAGTGAGTTTCTTGTTACTGTTGGTGTTCAAACAGACAAGAACTATTAGGAACATTCTAGAAGGGTTCATGCCTATGCAATCTTTTCTTTCCCAGAATGTGTGGTTCTCTGAGCCTGTTTCATTACCTGTATAATGAAAATGAAATTAGAGATACTCTCTAATGCCAGATTCTTCTGACACAATGAATTCTAGATTCAGAAGAGCAGCTCTAACTGCCTATAAGGAGTTTGCTTTGTTCAAAGATACAGATGTCCCTTAACTGTCTAACAGCATTGCTTACCAGCAAAAACAAGGTGTTTTTTTTTTCTTTTTTTCTTTTCTTATTTTTTTTTAAAACCAATTTCAATGGCATCTGTTTCTTCAGAGTAAGTAAGCCACTTGTAAGGCAAGCCAACTCCATCTCTAATTAGTCAGTTACATCAATAATAGGATGATAATGGAAATGACTTGGAGTCATAGGAATTTTATAATAAACCAACAGTCTTTTTTATGGAGACTGGCAGAAAGACTTCAGAGGTGTTCAATCAGATATATCTATAACTGCAAAGATGAACCTGCCAAAAGTTTGATAACAGGGAAGCAGACCAAATACAAATAGTTGAAACATAAATTGGCCAACACTATAAAATGGTTGAAGGCATGAATTGGTTCAAAAATGTGAAATTAAATAAGTAACTAAATATTTTAGCCAGAGATGCTTATGCTATCTTTACACATAATGCTTTATCCGATTTATAGATATCATCTAATTATATACTAGATTTTTAAAAAGCAATAATATATTAAGTCATGGGATATGCAGTTAATGAAAATTCGTCTAGACAAAAATTTCTCGACTCTTATTTTGCATTCCAGCTTTAACATGCTCTTTAAACTCTCAACAATCTTTTCAGCAATGTCTAAACAGAAGACCACCAGATATTCTTTTGTCTCATTACAAGTTTTGTATTTCTTATGTTAGGAAAAAATATTAAATAGGAATTGTCACCACTAACTCAAAGGTGCAATGGCCATTGCTAATTAATTTTGTCATTGTGGCAAATTTGCAGAGTCCAACAGCAATATGCAAATCAATTGTCTCAAATACCCTAAAGAGCTGAACAATGCCTGCGTGCATACAAATGCCACCAAATAGATGTGTGGCCTATGTAAGAGGGATAGTTCTCAGAAAGATATTTCACTACAGTCTTGCCCTAATACAGTGCTTGTCAACCTTAAAAGATCTAATACTGCCTTTTGATAACAAATATTTTCTGACATGACCTTACTCTCTTGAAATGAAATTCAAGAATAACATCCTTACATATGTAATTCGGAAAAATCAATGTAACTCTCAAATGTGATATAAAGGAGAAATATAAGAAAATCTGTTTAAAAATGTTTATCTTAGTTTGTAAATAGTCTAACACATAATGTCAGAAGACATAATGAAATAAAGTTGTACACATATTTATAAGTATTAGATTTAAGAGAAGTAAAATTTATCCAGATACAGTTGACACATTGTTTTATATTTTAAAATACAAACTCAGTAAAAATATGTGTGCACATGGTATAGGTGTGTAGCTATAAACACAAGAATACAACATTGTAAATAAAAACAAACAAGTAGTTTTATTGGTGATTCAAATTCACAAGCCAGACTAACATGATTTTTCTAAAATGATAATTGATTTTTAGTAAAATTTAAAACAAAAAAGTACAATCTTTCCCCCATTTACATGGTAGTTGCATTCCTGGGTAATTCTAATATAAATCAAAATAATGCCAATGCAAGCATCTATCAGTTAACAAATAGATAAAATACAAGAGGGCATATTCATACAATAAAATATTACTCAAGCATAAAAAGGATGACAGCTCCATGTTGTAACATGTATCAGTATTTCATCCCTTGAAAACCTATGCTAAGAGAAAAAAGCTAGACTCAAAAGTTCACATATTATATGATTCCATTTACACGAAATGTCCAGAAGTAAGTTAATTTCTGGGGGCTAGAAAGAAGGGAGACATAAGGGAGTGACTGCTAATTGGAGATAAAAACGTTCTGAAATTAGATAATGGTAATGGTTGTACTATCTTGTGAATATGCTGCAAACCACTAAATTATAGACCACTTAATAAAAGAGTAAATTTTATGGAATGTTAATTATGTCTGAAGTCTTAAAAATTACTTTTTGTAAACTGAGTTCATTTCTGGGCTTACCTCATCATGAGCAGGTTTTTCACTTACATTAATGTTCAACGAGACATTAATAATTCAGTGGGACAATAATTCTTCCTTGAGCAGAATTACATCTTACGCTTCAGGACATATAGCACTTCTCCCAGCCTACCACGTAGTAGTAGCATCCTACAACTGCTGTGAAAACCAAGAAATCATTGCACCAATTTTCATGTGGCCCTCAAAGATATTTTTAGTTTAGATATTGTGCTTGTTGACAACCACGGCCCTAGCAGCATGCAAAAATAACCAAAGTGTATAGTTTGCAATGCAACTCCCTGCATTTCTAAACTGACAAATAGTCACAACTCTTCACCCCTTACAGACCACTTCAAGGACTGTCCTAGTTGTGTGATTTGGTCCCTTCACCTGTCTATTTGTCACATTTCACCCCAACTTTTAAGAAAGCAATGTGAAATGTTTTCTTATGCAGTAATCTATGAAATATTTGCAGGATTCTGGGATTTTTCCTAAATAAATAGGATTAGGATGTGCAGTATTTTTGAGAATTTGCAGCATCCCTTAAGGTTCAAAAATATCTGTCTCAAAGAGGAAAATTTTATCAAATTGCTTCAAGGTAGAGGATAAAAATACAAGAAAGCTTCTAAGATATATAGGAAAGAGTTATCAGGGCTAGATGTTTTCCTGTTTCTCAAAGATTTAATTTTTTACTTTTCATTTAAAATAGCAGCTAAGGGCCAAGCACGGTGGTTCACACCTGTAATCCCAGAACTTTGGGAGGCCAAGGTGGGTGGATCACCTGAGATCAGGAGTTCAAAACCGGCCTGGTCAACATGGTGAAACCCCATCTCTACTAAATATACAAAAATTAGCTGGGTGTGGTGGTGGGCGCCTGTAATCCCAGCTACTTGGGAGGCTGAAGCAGGAGAATCAGGAGAATCACTTGAGCCTGGGAGGTGGAGGTTGCAGTGAGCAGAGATCACGCCATTGTACTCCAGCTGGGCCAACAAGAGCGAAACTTCACCTCCAACAAACAAAAACAAACAAACAAAAAACAGCAGCTAAGAGGGCCTCAAGCCATGAGCTTCAAATGTGAAACCTAGTATTAGAGTGCTTGCAGAATTATAGAAGCACCAGGGGCTACTGATATCACCAAAAATAGCAAACAATCTTTTCAGTTTTTCTTTTCTGTAATTGGTCCCTTCCAAGTGCTGAGGGCTTAAAACAAGGATCTAAGTCAGTGATTCTAAAACCAAGTTTTGACATACACAGGGATGTCTCTAATGGTTTCAAGGAAAATCTAAAATTCTCAAAATACTTCATTTTTATTGGTGTTTTTTGTTTTGTTTTTTCAAAATAAAAAATAAAATATGCCCCAGAGTATCCTAGAAGACGTGAGTAATGCAACACAGACTTTCACAAAGGTGATATCCTAGCCTGCTGGCCACTGGCTGGTATCACTGCAAGAATGCCTTCTGTAACCTCCTGTGAACCACTTCTACTTGTGGGATGGGATTCTAATGAAACAATCATTCCGTTTAAACATTGACCATAGTCCCAAAGAGAGAGGAAAGGAATGTATTTTATTCAAAAATGTCATTCTCTTTCTAAACATCAATTGAAGATTTTAAAATCCCATAGTAGGATTAGAGACATGTCTTGTATTTTTCTATGATAATTCCATTTGACCTCCTAACAGAAGCACTGTTAATTCTATAACTGAAAATAAAAACTTCTTTTTGTTGAACATTTTAATCTGAACATACAACTAATTATCTCTTTGAATAAAATGAAGTCTGGCCTTCAAGTTGACCACTCTGCTTTTCATATTGGTTTAAGCTTATATCTGAAAAGAGTAATAGATTTGGGTCAGATCAAGCACATTCTTAAAGAAACTCAAGATAGGCTAAGTCTATTTTGGGGATAGTCATTCAGTGGGCATAAAATTGGTGGTCATTATGTTGGTTTTTATAACTTCTGGGATTTTTAACAGATTTTAATGACATTTGAAACGTGTGTGTGGGGTGTGTGAGTTTGTGTGTGTGAGAGAGAGAGACAGATGGATTTTACTGAAGCAGCTTTAAACTTCTATGGGTTTCAGAGTTGACTGATCCCAACGTCATTTAAGCATCTATAAAAAAGTGACTCATTTAGGCCTTCACTCTGCTGTATCTGCTATTAGAACTGCCAGCTCCCAGGCCAAAGTGCCTGAATATGCAGAAAGATCCCTAGGTTTATTACCATTGTTTCATGCTGAAGCTCTTTTTTCATGCTTTTTAACTTTTAATAATAAGTAGATAGAATGACAATGTCATGAGAAGAAACAACCAGACATTGTGGGCCTCTTGATGGAAATACACTTCTCCACCTACAAAGAAGTCTTGCCTCAAAAACACAAAGAACAGATAAAATACAATGTCAATCTGATCAAGATTTTAGGTCTAACTAGTAATTTATAGAAAATTTAAGAGACAGAGGAATATTTTAGACAACACCATGGAGATGTTGTCAACAAAATGCAGACTTTGAGAAAACTTTACAGAACAGAGAAAATCCAAAATTTCAAACATGAAGGTAGATAGAATTATGTAATAACTCTTCTGTACTCGTCACTCAGTTTCAACAAGTGCTAGTACGTGGCCCATCTTGTTTCATCCGTATACCCACCCACTTCCCAACCCCAGATTATTTTAAAGCGAATCATATCATCTGTAAATATATCAGACTGTATTTGTAAAAAATAAGCCATTTTCCTCAGACTTAACCATAATACAATTATCAAAACAAATAAACAATTAACAATACATTATTAATATTATCAGCTACCAAGTCAGTGATATTTCCCATGTTCTATTGCCTTATAATTTTTTAGTAAATTGCTTGAGTCCAAATAAGTTCTATATATTATAATTGATTGAAGGCTCTTAATGTCCATTTTAACTTACATGTTTTCTTTCTGCCTTTCTTTTATTCTTCTTTGAAATAATTTTTAAGAAATGGATTGTCTCTGTTCTGTGAAGTTTTCCCAAAGTCTAAATTTTGTTGATAACATCTCCATGGTGTTGTTTAAAATGTTCCTCTGTCTCTTGAATTTTCTATAAACTAGTGGGTTAGATCCAAAGGTTTGATCAGATTTACATTATATGTTTTTGTTCCTTGTTGATTTGGCAAGGCTTCATAGGTGGATATGTTTATTTCCATCAGGAGGCACATAATGTCTGGTTGTCTCTTTTCATGACAATATCAGCTATTGATGACAACTTCTCAGATACACTAATATTTTAGCATGATATTTTAAGTTTTATCATTCCTCCTTTGTTTGTTAGCTGGACACTACTCCAAAGAGAAATTTTCTCACATTGTTATCCAGAGGTACAGATTTTATAAGAAGGCATGATAAATGCTTGATTCTCTTGGTTTATCAGTTTTCAAAATATTGAGTTGTTTCAGTAGCAACCTTCAGGGAAGCTAATGAATTTTTTAGTATGATAATGACTTCATGGAAGTAAATGTATTTGATGTGTTTCTCTTTTTTGCACGTGTTATCCTTACTGATGCTCTAATTGCCCCATCTTCAACCAACTGAAACTTACTGAGGTTTTGCCAGGGACTTTGAAAAGAAAAAGACAAAAAAAAAAAAATCCCGTAGAAATTTCAAGGTCTTCCTGAGCAGCACATTAAAAACTCCCTTCCTTTGTGGAGTCCTTTACAGAGTATAAATGCTCTATCATTTTATTTGGTCATCTCCAAAGTAAAAATAATATTGGCAGTCAGCTCTCAGACGATAGATGTTGGTGTTCATATTATGCAGAAGAGTACACACAGCCCAGATAATTGAAGGCACTCTGCCTGTGTCACCAGGGCTTCTTGATAGTAAAGCTGTGATGAGATATCAGGTCCAATTTCAGGGCTCTTAACATTGTACCTTAATAAAGCTAAGCCACGTTTTCCTCATGCTTATAATTTTTTTATTCCTTTATACTTATTATTGAGAACAATCTTAGGCTCTTGCTAGGTACTTGACAAAGCAAATGTGGAATGATAATAACATTGATACCCCTTCCTGTAGAACATTTTCATGCTACAGTTTACCATGGTGAATTATATATTATGTTATATTTTCTCTTGTTTAGAACCACAGTACAGAAAGTTCAACAAAAATCCCATTCTCCAGGATGGAGAAAGATTAAGAAAGTGTTGTGAGTAAGCATTCTACAGAGAGAAAATTTTATTTTAACAAACTCTAGTCAGTTGGTTGAGCAAATGTAGGGAGAAGGTGAAAGAGAAGAGTTTTTAAATGATTTTTTTTTTAGACAATCTTTTCCTGAAAGAAGATTAGGTACTTTGATATGTGTCTTACCACTGTTGTACGTTTTGCTCCAACCCAATAAACTGGATCTTTTTCCTGCTGACTGGAGACATAAAACGAGCATAATATCTTAAGTGTATTTCAAGTAGATTAGCTGCAATTGTAGTTGTCAAAATGGTCAAAGGCTCTGCAATGACTAGCTGCTTTCCTCCATCACCATTCCTATTACACTGGGATTCAATGTGGTTGGGAGTAAGTGGGAATTTGCTGAAGAGTCAGGCAATAATTTTGTTCTCCAAGCAAGGTAACAACGTTTACATAACAAGATGAAATAAAGCATTTCTCCTAATAACTGTTTAAAGAAACAATTGACTAAACAAAATAATAAGTATGATTCAAATTAACGTCAAGGCAAAGGTATTTTAGCAAAAGAATAACAAATGCCGATAACCTCTTTCCACATTTGTTCTCTCTTACTAAAGTTGCTCTCTTTCAATAAAAAGGGGCCTCTGGTTTGCTTAATAGGCTACAAGAAATTCAGTGGATACCACAACAATATGAAACATCAGAATGAAAAGCTAAAATTGAAATCAGCCAGGTTTCAACAGATGTCTTGATGCAAAAATGTCTTACACTTAAAGTCTAGATTGTAGGTTAGAAAGTATTTTCTGTAAAGAAACAGATAGTAATTGTTTTAGACTTTGCAGGAAACTACTGAACTCTGCCATCAGTATGTGAAGGAGTCATACACAATATATAAACAAATGGACAGGGCTGTATTCTGACATAATTTAATTACATTATTTACAAAAACAAGCAGCAGGCCAGATTTGGTGTAGGAGCTATAGTTTGCAGACCTCTGATATGGATGATAGCCGAATAGCTTACTTTCATCTGAGAATTTGGCACTTAGTTGCAGGGTGAGAGGAAAGGTACAGACTATAGAATATTTTTTTAAAGAAGTAGGCTACATAAGGGGTCTTTTATTTCCTCCCTCTGTAACACTGACACAGGCTCCTTCCATCTGCCTCCAAAATTCTTAACCTCTTTCTGCCTTGGATATTGGGCAGTCTGGTGTAGTCTGTCAACATTTTTCCACAATAGTAGTTTTAAAATGCATAAAATAAAATTCATGGGATTTAAAGAAAATTATATTAAAAGTCAGTGATCAAACTATTAAAAAACAAATTTAATATGTAGTAATATACATGCTTCATTATTAAAGTATTAAATAACAAAATCTAGCAGCAAGTTTAATAACTATCATAATTTTTAAGGAGCCTTGAGGGTAAAAATACTTTGAAATATCTGCAACAACTATAATGTAATGTAAAGAATCTGTAATTTCTCTAGGTGACAAAGTCATAGGTACTTCTAACAGCATAGTGGTGATTTGCCTACATTCATAATAAATGAAAGTGCTAAATTCAAGATAGAGTCTCCTGAAAATACAGATGTAGAATTTTCTAACCAAGCTTAGAAAAGGGTTGAACTCCTTAAATTTTATCCATAGACTAAGGGGTCCTTGGATTCCAAGATAAAAATACCTTGTAAAAATGTAGGAGAGGCTTCTACATTTCAGGGCCCATGGAACCTTCCATGGAGTCTCTGCTTCCCATCAGCAAGCAAAGAATAGAGAACAAGCTCGGAGGACTATTCCAGATATGTTAAAGGACAGGCTTGGAAGTGGTATAAAGTACAACTCCCCATATTTCACTAAGTAGTATTCTGGTTTATGGCCCCACCTGACTGTAGGGAAAGCTGGTTAAAAACAAAAACAGTCCAATTGTACACCCAGGAAGGAAAAGAGATAGCTTGCTGAATGCCCATTCAGTGCCCACCATAACCTCCTCTCCAGTATACTCCTCTCCAGAAAGCTATTGGACGCTATATTGTTGGCTCAAGCTGCCAATAAGAACACCGAAGCCTGAGTAGCTTAAACAACAGACATTTATTTTCTCACAGTTCCAGCGGCTGGGAAGTCCAAGATTGAGGTGCTGGCCAATTGGTTATCTCTCAAGGGCTCTCTTCCTAGCTGGTAGATGGCTGGTTTCTCACTCTGTCCTCATATGGCAGAAAGAGAGAGAAAGAGAGAGAAAGAACATATATAGTCACCCTGGGGGCTAGGTCTTCAACATATAAATTTGGGGGAAATACAATTTAATCCATGGCAGAAGCCATGTTGAGTTCTTCTTTAATAATTAAAGAAGGAAAGATGTTTTGTTCAGAGTCTTCCTAGTTGCTAGATCCCAATATGGTAAACAGCTCCACATTTTTCCATTTTCATGTTTTATCCTGAAGCAACAGAGCGTTACATTAATTGACTTGTCTTATTAATTCAATAAGCTGCTTCCAGGATGAAATGCTTAGCTATGCTTGTTTGTTTTGGGCCCTTTTTGGTTATTGGGTGAAAGCTTCAAGGTTTAAACCGCTCTGATGATTTTTACAATCACTGAAAAATTTTATGCACTGGTGAAGATTTGCCACATTTTGAATGACTTCAAACTGCTAATTTCTCATTATATTATAAATTAATTCACACTTTTTAGTATGGCAGGAAAATATTGAGTGGTTCACATATTGTAGTAGGATATTTGCTTATAGTTAGAGCTGCTTTAGCATTTATTGTAAATGGCATTCAATGCACTTAAATGTGATAGTCTTAAAATCAAAAGAAACAGCCATATGACAGTAACAATTCTAGCTGAACACAGTGAAATGTGGACTTCACATACTTTTTTCAGATTTTTTTTAATTGACATAAAAATTATGTATTGAGTACAACATGATGTGTTACAGTATATATATATATACATTATGGAATGGCTAAATCTAGCTAATGAACAAACAAATTACTTCATATCATTATTTTTGTGGTGGGAATGCTTAAAATCCACTTTCTTAGCACTTTTCAAGAATACAATATATTGCCATTAACTATAGTCACCATGCTATATAATAGATTTCCGGACTTATTCCTCCTATCTAGCTGTAAGTGTAGATCCCTTGACCAACATTTCCCCACCCCACTTCCTACTAATCACCCCAGCCTCTGGTAGACACTGTTCTGCTCCCTACTTCTATGAGATAAACTATTTCAGATTCTGCTTATGAATGAAATCATGCAGTATTTATCCTTCTGTACCTGGCTTAATTCACTTAACGCTATGTCCTTCAGGTTAATCCATGTTGTCACAAATGATAGAATTGCCTTTTGTTTAAATGGCTGAATAGTATTCCATTGTGTATATATACACCATGTTTTATTTAATCATTCATCTTTTATTGGGCACTAAAGGTGATTCCATATTTTGGCTATTGTGAATAGTGCTGCAATAAACATGGGAGTTCAGCTATCTCTTCAACATACTGATTTCATATCCTTTGGATACATACCCAGTAGTGGGATTGCTGGATCACACAGTAGTTCTATTTTTAATTTTTTGAGGAACCTCAATACTGTTTTCCATAACAGCTATACATTCTCACCAACAGTGCACAAGTGTTTCCTTTTTCCACATTCTTACCAACTCTAGTTGTCTGTCTTTTTTATTAATAGCCGTTTTTCAGGAGTGAAGGGATATCTCACTGTTGTTTTGATTTGCCTGTCCCTGATGGTGGCTGATGTTGAGTGTTTTTTCATGTAACCATTGACCATTTGTATGCGTTCTTTTGAGAAATGTCTGTTCATTTTTTCCCCTTTTCGAATCAGGATTTTTCCTTGCTATTGAGTTGTTTGAGTTCCTTGTAGATTCTGGATATTATTAACCACTTATTGGATGTATAGGTTGTAAGTATTTTCCCCCATTCTGTAAGTTGTCTCTTCACTCTGTTGATTATTTCCTTTGTTGCACAGAAACGTTTTAGTTTTATGTAATCCCATTTGTCTAATTTTGCTTTTGCTGCCTGTGGTTTTTAGGATGTAACTAGGAAATAATTGTCCACATCACAGCTGTCATGGAGTTTTTATCCTATGTTTTATTCTAGTAGTTTCATAGATCTGGGACTTAAAATCTTTAGCTGATTTTGCATTGATTTTTTTATATGGTAAGAGATAAAGGTTTAATTTAATTCTTCTACATGTGGCTATCCAGTTTTCCCAACACAATTTACTGACATAACTGTCTCTTCCCTATGATATGTACTTGGCACCTTTGTCAAAAATCTGTTGGCTGTGAATGTGTTAGTTTATTTCTTGACTCACTATACTGTTCCATTTGTCTATGTGTTTGTTTTTATGCAAGTGCCATGTTGTTTTGGTTACTATAAGTTTGTAGTATATTTTGAAGTCAGGTAGTATAATATCTCCAGGTTTTTCTTTTTACTCAAGATTGCTTTTGCTATTCAGGGTCTTTATTTGTTGTTCCAAATAAATTTTAGAATTGCTTTTTCTGTTTTTGTGAAGAATGTCATTGGTATTTTAATAGAGGTGGCATTAAATCTGTACATAACTTTTGGATGGTATAGACATTTTAACAATGTTAATTCATGCAGTCTACAAATATGGGATATCTTTCCATTTATTTATGTCCTCAATTTCTTTCATCAGTGTTTTATAATTTTCAATATAGAGCTCTTTCTCCTCCTTCAATAATTTATTCCTATTTTATTTTTTGTAATGATTGTAAATGTTTTCTTGACTTTTTTTTTTTTTTTTTTTTTTTGCAGTGTCTTATTTTGTAACCCAGGCAGGAGGGCAGTAGTGCAATTATAGCTCACTGCTGCCTTACACTTCTGGGCTCAAGGGATCCTCCTACATCACCCTACCAAGCAGCTGAGACTAAAGGTGCACACCACCATGCTTGGCTAATTCTTTTATTTTTTGTAAATATAGGGCCTCACCATCTTCCCCAGGTTGGTCTTGAACTCCTGAGCTAAAGTGATCCTCTCACCTCGGCCTTTCAAAGCACTAGGATTACAGGCATGAGTCACCATGCCTGACCTTGACTCTTTTTTTAGATAGTTCATTGTCAGTGTATAGAAATGTTAATTTGTTTATGTTGACTTTCTATCCTACAACTTCACTGAATTTGTTTTTTATTTCTCACAACTTTTTGATAGAATCTGTTAGGTTTTATATGTATAGATTAAGTCATCTCCAAATATGGACAATTTAACTTTCTCCCTTCCAACTTGTGTGCCTTTTATTTCTTTCTCTTTCTTAGTTGCTTTGGCTAAAAATTCCAGTATTATAATGAATATAAATGCCAAGAGTGGGCATCCTTGTCTTGTTTCAGATTTTAGAGGAAAACTTTCAACTTTTCCCTGTTCTGTATAATGTTGGCCATGAGTTTGTCATATATGGCCTTTATTTCTATTGAGGCATATTCTTTCTATACTTAATTTGTTGAGAGTTTCTATAATGAAGGAATGTTATATTTTGTCAAATCATTTTTTACACCTACTGAAATGATCATATGATTTTTGTTCTTCATTCTTTTAATGTGATGTAACATGTTTATAGATTTGTGTATGTTCAACCATCCTTGCATCCTTGAAAGGAATCTCACTTCATCATGGTGAATGATCTTTCAATGCACTGTTGAATTCTGTTTGCTGGTATTTTGTTCAAAATTTTTACATTTATGTTCATTAGGGATATTAGACTATAGTTTTATTGTAGTTGTTGCTATGTCTTTGTCTGGTTTTGGTATCAGGGTAATGATGGTCTTACGAAATGAGTTTGATAGTATTCCTGCCTCTTCAATTTTTGGAAGAGTTTTAGAAGAATTGGTATTACTTCTTTAAATGTTTGGTAGAATTCAGCAGTGAAGCCATCTAGTCTTATGCTTTTCTTTGTTGGGAGACTTTTTATTACTGATTGAATCTCCTTACTCATTATAGGTCTGTTCAGATTTTCTACTTATTCATAATTCAATCATATCAGAAATTCATCTATTTCTTTTAGGTTATCCAATTTTTGGCATATAATTGTTCATAACAGTCTCTTATTCTTTGTGTTTCTGTGGTATCAATTGTAATGCTTCCTTTTTATCTATTTGATTTATTTGAGTCTTTTTTCTTAGTCTAGCTAAAGTGTTGTCAATTTTGTCTATTTTTTTTTAAACACCAACTCTTTGTTTCATTGATATTTTCTATTGTTTTTCTGGTCTCTTCAATTTATTTCTGCTCTTATCTTTATTATTTCTTTCCTACTACTAATTTGGATTTTGGTTTGTTTTTGCTTTTCTTGTTCTTTGAGGGTTATCATTAGGTTGTTTATTTAAGATCTTTCTACTTTTCTGATGTAGGCATTTATTTCCGTAAACTTCCCCCTTAGAACTGCTTTTGCTGTATTCCACTGGTTTTGGTATGTTGTGTTTCCATTTTCATTTGTTTAAAGAAATTTTTAAATTTTTTCATTGCCCCATTTGTTGTTCAATAGCATGTTGTTTAATTTCCATGTATGTGTGAATTATTTGAACTTCTTTTATTGATTTCTAGTTTTATTCCCTTGTGGTCAGAAAATATTTTTGATATTAATATGATTTCAATCTTTTTAGGGTTATTATGATCTGTTTTGTGGCCTAACATATGATCTGTCTCGGAGAATGTTCCATGAACAGTTGTACAGAATATGTATTCTGCTGCTGTCGGATAGAGCATTCTGTACATGTCTGTTAAGTTCATTTGGTCTAGACTGTAATTTACATTGAATGTTTTCTTGTTGATTTTCTATCTGGATGATCTGTCATTGATGAAAGTGAGGTGTTGAAATGCCCTGGTATTACTGTATAGCAGTCTATGTCTTCTTTCAGATCTATTAATATTTGCTTCATCTATTTCAGTACTCTAATGTTGGATACTTATATATTTACAATTGTTATATCTTCTTAAGTTGACCCTTTTATCATTATATAATGACCTTCTTTGTCTCTTATTATGGTTTTTGAAATAAAGTCTATTTTATATACAATTTAAGTATAATTATTCCTCTTCTCTTTTGGTTTCCATTTACATGGAATATCTTTTTCCAGCCCTTGCTTTTAGTCTATGTGTGTCCTTCCTTACGTAGGCAGCATATAGTTGGGTCTTGTTTTGTAAAATGTATTCAGCCATGCTTTGTCTTTTAATTGGATAATTTAATCCATTTACATTCAAGATAATTATTTGTAGGTACAGAGTTTGTATTGCCATTTTGTTAATTGTTTTCTAGTTGTTTTACAGATACTTTCTTCCTTTCTTCCTCTCTTTGTAGTTCAGTGATTTTCTATAGTAGTATGTTTTGATGCCTTGCTTTCTATTTTTTGTGTATCTATTACAGGATTTTGCTTTGTGATTATCATGAGTCTTACAAAAACGTCTTGTAACAGATTGTTTTAGGCTGAAAACAACTTAATATTAATTGCAAAAGAAAACCCTCTGGAACAAGATTGCAAACTAGACACAGCCAGAGGGATCCTCTGCCACTGAAGGACTGGGACATCAGAAGGACTGGCACACTCTTAGCAGGTCTCAGAGAAAAGGCATTGAGACTGGGCAGAGGGAAGACACAGATGCTGCCCTGAAGGAGCACAAAGCTGGAAACCATACATGACACTGTCATCCCCTCAGACTCATTCCTGGCAACCAGTAACTCCTGCAGAAGGGGTGAGTTGAACAGGCAAGACCACCCTGTGAAGGTCAGGTCTGACAGTTCCACTAGAGGTAAAGTCTCTTACAGGAGCAAGTTAAGCCTAGGGTGATGGCCATCCCTGGCTGTGCTCCACTACAGATGCTCCTGCACCAAACACTCTGGGTTCCACTCTGGCTGGAGTTCTGCTCCTACCATTTCTCTAAGCAAGTCTCTTTGCCAACTCAAATGTCCATGGTGGTCATGGGGTCTCTTCTTGCCTGTATTTCAGAGGCCTGTGGTGAGAGTGGGTTGCTTCTTGCCTTGGCATTTATTTCTCTTCAACACTTAGAATATGTCATCCCACTTCCCACTGGCCTGTAAGGTTTCTGCTAAGTGGTCTGATGGTAGGCATATTGGATGTCTCTTATATGTTATTTTTCTCATTTCTCTCACTGTTTTCAGAATGCTCTTTTGATCTTTGAGCTTTAACAGTTTGATTATGATATGCCATGGGATACAATATGCCTTGGAGTAGGAGTAGTCTTATTTGACTTGAATCAGATTTTTGACCTTTCTTTACCTGAACATTTATTTTTCTTCAAGTTTTGAAAGTTTTCTGCTATTATTTCTTTAAATTATCTTTCTACTCCTTTGTCTTTCTCTATTCCCTTTTTAACTCAAAATAATTCAAACATTTGCTCTTTTAATGCTGCCCCATAAATCCTGTAAGCTTTCTTTATTACTTTTCAATCATTTTCCTTTTATCTCCTATGACTATATATTTTCAATAACCCATCCACAAGTTCACAGATTCTTCTGCTTAATTAATTCTGCTCTAGATGCTGTCTATTGCATTTTTCATTGTTTACTGTATCTTTAAGCTCCATAATTTCAGTTAAAAAATTTTTTATTATTTCAGTCTCTCTGTTAAATTGTTCAGTGTTGTCATTTACTGTTTTCTTAATTTTGTTTAATCGTTTCTCTGTACTGTAGTTTATTGAAGTTTGCTGGGCTTCATTAAAATCATATTTTTAATTCTATGTCAAGCGGTTCATATGTCTCCATCTTTTTGAGGTTGGTCACTGGAACTTTATTTTGTCACTTTGATGTTAGTCTTTTTTTTTTTTTCATGTTTTTCTGATCTTGATTCTTGCAGTCATTCATAGGTGTCTGCACGTTGAAGAAGTACTTATTCCTGTCTTCACAGTTTAGCTTTGTCTGGGAATGCCCTTCACAGAATGCCTATAATTGCAGAGATTCTGGGTAGGCCTCTAGCATGTTTACTAAGCCTGTTATTACTGCAACTATTGCAGTGCTAGGGAGTACTCTAAGCCCAGGACTTCTGTGGTTGGCACAGTGCTGAGTTGGAATTGTCTGGCTGCTGAGGCTGGCATACCACAGGATACAGCCAAAGTCCACAGCTGCTGAGGCCTGTCTGCTGCTGAAGTCTTTCTGAGATCCAAGGCCGTTGCAGTCAGCCAACTGTGGTACAGTCCAGACTGAAATTATTTCACAGGAACTATGGGTTCCCACCTAACACTGGGGATCAGTCCATGGGTACAAGACTGCATTTGGGGGCCATGAGGGTCTGCCTGGTGCTCAGACTACCACTGAGACCATCTGTGGTAGTCTCAGTGTTGGGCACCAAGGCAAAGTTCTATGCTCACTTTCTGCTCTTTTTCCTAAGGGAATGGTAATGGTATCTCTTTGTGTGCTGTACTGCCTGAAACTGGGGAAGAGGTGACACAGGAAATTTAAAGCTGTTCCTTCTACCCTCTTTGGTGTGTCTTTTCTTATTATTATACTATAGCCATATAGCTCTCATAAAGGTATTTTTGTGCATGGATAGTTGTTTAAGTTGATGCTTCTGCAGGACAATGATTGCTGGAGAGTTCTATTCTGCCATCTTACTCTGTCCTCTCAAATACATTTTTTGAAAACCAGATTAGGTAATAAATTTAGTAGGAAGTGAAATCTTCTGCATACATAGGGCAGAGAGGGAGAAGAATCTAGATATTTAAGAGAATAAAATCTTGCAAGAATTAAAATAAATTGGCTGGGTGCGATGGCTTACGCCTGTAATCTCAGCAGTTTAGGAGGCTGAGGTGGGCAGATCACAAGATCAAGAGATAGAGACCATCCTGGCCATGGTGAAACCCCGCCTCTACTAAAATACAAAAAATTAGCCAAGCGTGATGGCACATGCCTGTAGTCCTAGCTATTCCAGAGGCTGAGGCAGGAAAATCACTTGATCTCAGGAGGCAGAGGTTGCAGTGAGCCAAGATTGGACCACTGCACTCTAGTCTGGTGACAGAGCAAGACTCTGTCTCAAAAAAAAAAAATTATAATAAATTTCAATAGTGACTTTTAAAGGACTTATCAGACTTAAATTGTTGCTTTTCTTTTCCCCAAAACCCTTTGGTATAGCATCAGAACAGAAGGTACAGATGGGTGCCTAATGTGTGTTTTTAATGAGATTTATATTGATGATGATAAATATGCTATTTTGCGAAAACACATGGGATAGGTACTAAAGCGTGGCAGGGGGTGTTTTAAACAATTATTAGCAATTTAGATAGTAATCTCAAGGACAATTTAAAATTTATGTGTTATTATTGTATAAAAAGGATTTTAAAGTAAAAGTGAGGAGAGTCTCGTCTCTCTACAAGGACACAGATGTGCATGTGTTTTCTTTAGCTTCTTTGTAAAGAGGTCATTGAAAATAGATTTTTGCAAAATCCAAAAAGGTTTAAAATGCTTATTCTACAAAAAAGTTTAACATATTGAGCCTGAAAAGCAGCTCACTCCTAGACAAGTGGGTTTAATATGAATAAATATTTGTGGCTCAGTGCTCACTTAAGCTTGAAACAAAATGTGGAAGTAACTAAATATTTTTGCAAGTTTTCCTGTGGTGTATTACACTAAAGCCTCAGGCAAACCAAAAATTAATGCATAGGTAAAATAATTTTAATTTCATGAAATTAATTTTATTAGTAATTTTTTCAGTACCAATATTACGAAAATTGATAATAATGAAAAATATGAAGTCAGTACCTTGGACTTTGAATCTTATAGGACATGCCTCAAGGCTTGTTCTGTTATCCCTGGAACTGCACAAACTACTTCCTTGCCTCTACACAAAACATAACAAAAGAACTGGAAACATGTGAACCCGTGGATTCATTCATTCATTTAAACAGTCAGTTATTCATTTAAGATCCATTCAACAAATATTTCTTGAATCCCTACTGTATACCAGGTGTTTTTCCAATGTGTTTATTTTTTTTTCTTATTTCTTTTTACCCATAAATTTCAGGAATACATTCCCTGAAAGCATGATTCAAACCTCATAAATCATTTTGAAATTGAAATAATTCAAATAATTTTCTAAAAATTCAAAATAGTTTGAAGTCCAGGTGACAATTTCTCAAGGATCTAGAAATAGAAATTCCATTTGACCCAGTAATCCCATTACTGGATATATACCCAAAGAACTATAAATCGTTCTACTATAAAGACACATGCACATGTATGTTCATTGCAGCCCTATTTACAAATAGCAAAGACCTGGAACAAACCCAAATGCCCATCAATGATAGACTGGACAAAGAAAATGTGACACATATACACCATGGAATACTATGTAGCCATAAAAAACGATGAGTTTGTGTCCTTTGTAGGGACTTGGATGAATCTGGAAACCATCATTCTCAGCAAACTAACACAAGAACAGAAAATCAAACACTGCATGTTCCCACTCACAGGCGGGTATTGAACAATGAGAACACATGGACTCAGGGAGAGGAGCATCACACACTGGAGGGAGTTGGAGGGGGGCTAGGGGAGGGACAGCGGGGGGTGGGGAGGGATAACATAGGGAGAAATGTTGGATATAGTATGCACCTATGAAACAACCCTGCATGACCTGCACATGTACCCCAGAACCTGAAGTAAAATTAAAAAACAAAAATTCAAAATAATTATAAAGGCAAAAACTAGTCTTCCTCACTCTTTCCAATGCCACTGCCTTTGTCATAAGTAAAAAACTCTGAATTAGGAGTCAATAACCTGAAGGACCACAGGCTGGATTTTGTTTTTGCACATTCTATAAAATAAATGTTTCTTTTTACATTTAAAAGGGTTGTTTTAAAAACAAGAAGAAAAATAAGAATATTCAACAGAGACCGTTATGTGGCCTACAAAGCCTAAGATATTTATAGTCTGGCCTTTTACAGAAAACAATTTTTGACCACTGGTGTAGACTTCTAGACCCTTTTCTAGGTATGCATCTATGCACACACACACATACACACACAAATACACATACAGAAATCTATAGTTTGTTTTTGATTTGTTTATAGATGTAAGATTTTATTTATTCATTGTTCTTTGATGTGCTTTGCTTAATAGTATATTTGTATATAGCATATTTTTAGATTGTTTCATGTCCATATATTTATCTCAACTGCTTATTTTTTATCTCCTAAGTAGCGGTTCATATGTATTTTATGTTTCCTGCCTCTATAAAACCATAGCCCCTCCCCACTTTGGACCAATATCCTCTCTGAAAATCTTCCGTATACATTTTCAGTTTAGTTCTCAGTTGTGTGCCTCTGTATTCCATTTTAAATATTCATCCATTCATTTATTCTTTCTTCAAATATTTATTGGCACATACTATGTATCAAGTACTCTTCTAGATTCTGAGGATTCAGTGGTTTTTAAAAAAAAAAGACCAAAATTCCTGCACTTGTAGAGCTTACTTTCTAGTAGAAGAAACAGATGACAAATAGAATTATTAATAATACACGAAAAGTAATTGGAGGCAAAGAAAGGCAATATGAAATGACAGATGGCAAGGGTTGAAATTTTAGGTGGTTATACATAGCCTCAGTGAGAAAGTGATTTCTGAGAAAAGATCCTGAGGAAATCAGGGCACTAGCCATGAGAATATCTGAGGGAGAACACTCTGGACATGTGCCAAGTCCCTAAGGTACATGCATGCCTGGTGAACCTGAGGAAGACAAAAGATAGCAGGAAGATCAATATGTCAGAAGCAAAGTGAATGAGTAAAAGAGTAGTGGGAAGGCAAGTTAGAAAGGGAAGGAGGACCCATAGTATATAAGGCCAGTGGGTTACATTAAGAACTTCGGTTTGCCAGGCGCAGTGGCTCATGCCTGTAATCCCAGCACTTTGGGAGGCTAAGGCGGGTGGATCACCTGAGGTCGGGAGTTCAAGACCAGTCTGACCAACATGGAGATACCCCATCTCTACTAAAAATACAAAATTAGCCAGGCATAGTGGCACATGCCTGTAATCCCAGCTACTTGGAAGGCTATTTTGATAAATGAACATTTCATATAAACTGTTCTTAATCAACTTTTGGTTTTAGTGAAATAAACTAAACAGGTTAGAAAATATCTATATGTACTTGGAAATACAGAATAACTTTAGCACCCAAATCATTGACATTGATATTATTGGTAATCAACTGGCTTTTCAAAAAAGGTAGCATTTTGCTGACAGTTACTTTGTAAACAAGCAAATAAGGGCTTGGAGGGAAATATATTTTAGGAGGAGTTTTGCCTTAATTTTTAAGTACTGCACCAAAACCAAAGACCTGAGCTGACTTCTGTTTAACAGTAGTAACTGCAAGTGGTGAACTGCATTTAGTATTGCTCTAAATATCTCAATATGGTGTTTCAATGCCATCAAATGCCCAGGAAATTGACTTTGCAGTGTCACCACTGGTGTAAGTTACTATATATATATATATATATATATATATATATATACACAAAAAGCAAACCACTTTTTGTAGAAGAAGAAAGCAAAAAGCTGTTTGTTTGAGAAAAAAAGGCCTGTTATGCAACAGGCATCCTGTCATGTTGAACAATTTTAAATAAAGAGAATATCTGATGTTAAAAAAAAAAAAAAAAACTTGAACCCAGGAGGCAGAGCTGAGATCGCACCATTGCACTCCAGCCTGGGCAAAAAGAGCAAAACTCCATCTCAAAAAAAAAAAAAAGAAAGAAAAAGAAAAGAACTTTGGTTTTTACTCCAAGTAAGGGATGAGAACGGTGGGAGGATATTGAGTAGAAGAGTGATGTGATCTGATTTCCTTTCAATAAAATCACTCTGGCTACTTTGTTGAAAATAGATGATAGGGGCAGGGGCAGAAGTACAGAAGTAGATGCAGCTAGACCAGTTAGGAAGGTGTGATGGCAATCCGGGTGAGACATCATGGTGGCTAGACATAGCGGGAGTAAGAAATGAACACTGTAAAAAGTACACAAGAGGGGAAAGCCGCTTTTGAGATTCAGGCATACTTGATCAATAGGTAACTCCTTCTTGTTTCAAAAATGATGAAAATGTGTTACAAGTAGAGCCTTCAGATCTCAGAGAAAGGCCGAGGTCAGCCTAGCAAATAAATCTTAGTGTCTGAGATCACATCTTACATGGAACAAACACCCTTAAGGTGAGGGTTTATCTGTTATTTTGAGATCAAGGCCATGCTCTGATGAAGTGTCATCTTAGAAGTTTAGTTGTAGGTCTCACTGTAAAACCAGTCAACCTGGGAGAAGAAAATTACATTTCTCTTTGCAATTACTCCAAGAAAGGGTCCAATAATAAGTGCATTTTTAACAGAAAAATAGAGTTTGAGTCTAGGCCAAAGAACAAAGAAGCTCCCAGGGAGCAGGGATTTTTTTGCAGCAGACATGTGTTGAGTGAGAACCCTACGGAAACAGTCAGCTGCCGTCATGCCAGGCTCTTGGCCAGTTCCCTAGGGGCTGATTTTCAGCAGTCTGGGACAGTTTTGCTGGTTACTCAGAAGTTTTCTTGATGATCCTGCAGCTCTCAATGGAGGCCACATATCAGTATCTCTTGGCTTCTCAAATGAGAGAAGCATTGTTCTTTTCTATATCTCTGCAAATCCCAGAAAATTGAGGTGAGTTCCAGAGACTTGAGATGACTTCTCAGAGGCATAGTGCCTGGGATTAGTTCTAACTCAAGAGTCTCAGGGACAATAAGACGGGGTGAAAATGAAAGGAAGAAGAGACAATCTGAAACCCAGAAGGTCCTATGACTTTGTTAAAGCTTTCCCTACATTTACCCAATAATTATGTTGGATATGCAAACTGGGGTTAGCATATGCTAAGGTATATAAAATCATTATCTCTTTAATGAGACACACAGTGAGTTTGGAAGATGTCAGGACATTGTTATTTAACTCCTGGCTCCAAGGAAAAGAAGCCCAAGATATGTTTCAACCTTTGGGAGAAAAAAAAACTATGCTACTAATACCATTATATTGATTAGATTACTTTAATGACAGATGGCAAGAAAATGACTAAACCTGACTCAAAAATAGAATGTATTGGCTCATCTAGCTGTAAAGTCTAATAATGGACACATGACATATCAAGACATTTACACATTAGGCATAGCAGATTCCAGGGGGCTTAGATGATATCAGCTGCCTTACTTTAATTTTCAGTTCTACTTCAATATGTGTTGACCTCATCATATTCATTCTCCTTTCGTGTAATTGGAAATATGACAACCAGAAGTCCCACATATACATCATATTTCTTACAATTTGTGATCCAAACATAAGAGGCTACATCTCCATAGTTCCCCCAGAAATGTCCAAGGAGAACTTTGACTTATCTGGGTTAAGTATCTATTGCCACACCAGTTGCTGCAGCCAGAGGCGTGGGGTGTGTTGGCCAGAAATGGATTATATGCTCACCCTTGGGTTCAGGGAGCAAGGGCAGCCACCCACAAAATCAGACAGAAAGTGGGAGAGATAATTCTCCAAAGAAAGTAGAATGGGGGAGATAAAAATATATGTCTGCTATAATCTTATTTCTTGATTCCAGGAGGAACGTATCTTCTTAGACTATCCACATTTTTGTGTTTCAAAACAATATATGTGTACATATTAGTAGCATCACTTTCAAGATAATATTTTAAACTTCTTATTGAAGTGTAATATGCGTACATACACACTGATAACTGCACATTTATCTGTGTACAGCTTGATGAATAATGTGGTAGTATTAAATTTCTTCTCATAAGGTTCAGAAGTGTTTCCTATGTTCAAAAATAGCTATAAAGCCTAGCCTAAAGGAGATAATCATTTGGTAAAAATGTATTGATGAAATATTCAAGAAGGTAGATTTGAGAAGCAGGGTAGTGGGAACTAAATGTCTGCAGCTCATGGACTGTCATAACTTAAAGGCAAGCTGGCCCTGTAACTTACTAAGCATGGTTTTCCACCAATTGTGTTTGGCTTCAGGTCTAGTTCATGCATGACAGTCTTGGTCACTAAGTATTTATTGAGATGAATATTGGCCTTAATAAGAGAGAAGCTCCAGGTGACTGGTTATCTACAGGTGTATGGGGAGATGCTACCAAGAAGCTAAGTCCCTGTTCTGGTGTGGCCAGCTTACATATCTAGCATATAGTAGTACCTACATATCTGTGGTTTTGCTTTCTATGGTCTAAAAATATTAAATGAAAAATTCCAGAAATAATTCATAAGTCTTCAATCATGCAGTGCTCTGAGTAGCATGATGAAATCTCATTGTCTCACTCTGTACTTCCTGGGACATGAGTTCCCCTTCGTCCAGTTTCTCCATGCTGTATCCCTACCTGCCCATTAGTCGATGACATTATTCACTCCCAACATCCAGCAATTGACATTGTCGTGACTCAGTGATCCAAGATCACCCAAAATAGATGATCCTCCCCCTGACATGTCCTCAGAAGGTCAATAGTAGCCTAATGCTCCGTCACAATGCCTATGTCATTCACCTCACTTCATCTCATCACATTGTGTCATCTCACATCATCACAAGAAGGGTGACTACAGTACAGTAAGATATTTTGGGGGAGAGACCACATCACATAGCTTTTATTACAGTATATTGTTATAATTGTTCTATGTTATTATTAGTTATCATTGTTCATTTCTTAGTGGGCATAATTTATAAATTAAACTTTATCATAGGTATGTATGTATAGGAAAAAATATAGTATATCTGTGTTTGATACTATCTGTGACTTCATGGATCCACTAGGGATGTTAAAATGCATCCCCAAAAGGTTAGGGAGATTTACTATATACATGTCATTAGATGGCTTCATCTAGCTCTTTTACTATTA
Organism: Aotus nancymaae; assembly: GCF_030222135.1. Lineage (NCBI taxonomy): Eukaryota > Metazoa > Chordata > Mammalia > Primates > Aotidae > Aotus > Aotus nancymaae. The sequence goes on from NW_026988460.1 coordinate 2,645,797, forward strand.
ACTAGGGGCTTAGGAGCCCTTCCTTACTGTAAGCCTACAGATTAATTTCCCATCCAAATGTGGTGTATATCTCACTTTTGTACCTGTATGTCTACTCACCACCCATCCATGCCTCAAGCCTGACCTGTATATATGACATCATCAGGTTTCCTTACTTTCTGGCTGTTGTTTGGGCTCAGCCAATGGAAAGCATGTGTGGGAGATTAGAAGGAGGGAGAAAAGGGGGGTCAGGGTATTAATTTCTCAGATCCATCCTGCAGGGCTGCCTTATATAATGGACCAAATGCTATCTATTAGCTAACTCTTGACTAGATAAGCCAACATTTCCCAGCTCTCGAAGTCCATAATTCCGTATTTCTTTTTTTCTCCTATTTTTTTTTTCAGCTTATTCAAACGTTTTAGGCACCACAAGTGTCTTCCCTTGCCTTTGAAGTCACCCTTCAATTTCTTTTGGTCTCATGTTATCAACCTCAGACTCCTTTTTACTTTTATTTTAAGTTCCAAGGTACACGCACAGGATGTGCATGTTTGTTACATAGGCAAACATATGCTATGGTGGTTTGCTGCACCTGTCAAGCCATCACTTAGGAATTAAGCCCAGCATGCATTAACTATTTTTCCTAATGCTCTCCCTCCCTACTACCTCACCCCCTGACCAGCCCCACTGTGTGATCAACCTCAGATTCTAGAATGGCTTTTCTTGTTCTAATATCTGGGGTGTGGATACTTTTTATGTTCAAGGGCATATAACTGAAGGTGTGCTAATCTCCTTTATAATCTCTCATAAAAGACATTTCATATGATTATCATAACCTGAAGTCTTCCTTCAATCCCTTGTCTCATCCACTCCACATAAAGAAAGGTACAAAAGTTGATACCACACCATCTACTGCACCCAGCAAGGCATGTGTTGTTATCTCTGATGCCCTTTTAGAGAGCAAAAGCTTGTATTTATTTCTGATACCAAGACAAGCAAATCTTTGCCATCAGCAACAGTTATGATAGGGTTCATTTCTACCCGACACACTTAATTGGCTGTATTTTTAGAATGCCAACATCAGCAGTGCTTCACTGGCTCATCAGTGGCTGTTATTTCATCTGCTGAACTGAGAGGAGGGCATAAATTCACAGCAATAAAGACGTTCGGTGGCTAAATAGTCTCTAGCATACATGACTGCTAGATTGAAGAATGAACTTGCGGAGAAACTGTTACAATGGAAACTTGCTCTGGTGCAGTTCAAGAAGGAATAACATTAATAGATAGAGTGAGAGTACTTCATGGAGCCCTAATTTAGTCTGTAAGGACCAAGGACCTCATTAGTATATGACTTCACTTAGGAAATTGCTCAGAAGAGACAAAAGTGAAAAATTACACAGTAGGTAAAACAATAACCCCTGGCATCAGAAAGACTTGGACTTGAACCCTCTCTCTGCTCCTTGCTAGTTAGTTGACCTTGGTCTAGTCACTTAAGCTTTTTAAGTACATGTTCTCTTCTGTCTCTTGAGACTAATAGTATACCAAGGTATAAGATTCTTGGAGTCATTAAATTAGATAACCTTTGAAAAGTAACTACTACAATGTCAGACACAAACTAAGCACTCAGGAAATACTTGCATTTTGGTATTTTATTTTGTTTTATTTATGAAGCTCGGGTCTTACTCTATCACCCAGGTTGGAGTGCAGTGGCATGATCATAGCTCATTGCAGCCTTGAAACCCCAGGCTCCGGTGATCCTTCTGCCTCAGCCTTCCATGTAACTGGGACTAAAGGCAGGAACCACTGCACCTAGCCCAATACATGAATTTTGATGATGATGATCATTTGCAAGATCAAAGGGTATTTTACATTCTTATTTCCCTTAAACAAGTGTCTTCCATTCCTAGGCTCTTTATGAACAAAAGAGCCATGTCTCTAAATACCCAAGTTCATCATGGCCTTCACTCTTTTAAAGATTGCTCCTGCCTCTTTAGTCAACAGAGTAAAGTTTAAACTCCTTAAGACGCTATATTAGGGATTCACAGCTTGTTCCAGTCTCACCTCTTCAGCCTCATATCTGGCTTCTTCGCATCTTGAATGTCTTACTGCCTCCAGAGCAAAGTTTTCACTGCATGCCACCTGGCCATAATATCATGCCTTGCATATACTCTTCCCTTTGCCTAGAATGTTCTGTGGAGCCCTCAAGGCTTTAGTTAAGGATCACCTTATTAGCTCATATTTATTAAATGCATGTTGTATGCCCGGCATGGTGATGATCAACACTCTATGATGTAGTATTACTATTTGGCACAAGAAGGAATCTATGGTTTGGCAAAATGAAGCTCAACAAAGTGATACACATCCAAGGATATATGTCCAAGAAGTGGCAGAGGGGGAATTCAAATCAAGGTGCTCTGGCTCCAAAGTAGCTGTATTCATTTCCTATCAAGCTGTGACAAATTATTACAAATGTAGTACCTTAAAACAACACAAACCTATTATCTTACAGTTCTAGAAGTCAGAAGTCCAAAATAAATTATATTGGGCTATATTCAAGGTGGTGGCAGGGCTGCATTCCTTCTGGAGTGCCAGGGGAGAATCTGTTTTCTTGACTTTTCCAGCTCCTAGAGGCTGCCCATGTTCCTTCACTCATGGCTGTTTCCTCTACTTCCAAAGCTAGCAGCATTACATCTCAAATGTTTCTCTCTATCTCTTTCCTTCTCTGACCCTCTTCCTTTCCCTCCATTTCTGTTCCTCTCTATGACTTTGCTTCCATTATCACATCTCCTTCTCTGACTTTGACCTTCTTGCCTCCCTCTTATAAGGATGTTATTACCTTGGGCCAGCCTGGATAATTCAAGATAATCCCAGTGTTCTTAATGTATTTACATCTGCAAAGTCCTTTTCACAATGTAAGGTGACATATTCACAAATTCCCCAGATTGGGACAGAGATCTCTTTGAGGAGCCTACCACAATAATTCTCTTAACTTCTGTATATTTTGTCAACTCTCTAAATTTTCCATGAGAATTTCCACAGACATGCAGCTACCCGTTTCCTTGGATTCCTCCCATAGCCCTTTATTCTTATTTCTTTTGTAATCACCATATTGCACTGAAATCAGTACTTCATATTTCTGGTTCCCCACAGTACTCTTCAGCACCCAGCCTAGAACAGGAATTCACAGGGAGCATTTACTGAAAGCTGAGTAGACAGGTGGTTGGATGGAAGGGTGAAATGTGTTAAAATCATGGACATCCCTATCCTAAGATGATGGCCTTAATAGTCATTTTAAGCAGATACATTAATTTAGCCAAAAGGATGCTACCAAAGTTTATACATGTCAGGAGCAAATACTGTTCTGCAAGAAGTGAGGGTGCCTCTTCCTGCTGATGCTTGATTTCTTCATTCAGGCAAGACTCAAATACTATCTGCCTACTAACTGCTGGGCTCCAGGGTCATAAAGATAAATTACAGTCTTACCACTGAGTAACTGACATTTTTAAGGGCAGACATATATGATCTCAACAGTTATACAATACTAATATATGCTACTCTCACATCTGAGAGAACCATTTGTCAGGTCTTGTTGGAAGCCACACAGACTCTTTGCAAAACCATGCTTCTGTTCAAGAGAGAGAGAGAAACAGAGTAAGGTGGGGGAGGAAGGGAGAGAGAGAGAGAGAAACCTGTGTTGTTAATGTTTCTGAGGAGGCAATGTCTCTTAGTGATTAAGGACACTCATTAGAAAGCTAGACACTTGGGATGAAGCCCTGTCTCTGCCATAGAAAGCTCATGTGGTGGTGTTTAAATACATACCTCCATCTTCTCAAACTCCTCCCCAGAGATTATGAGCACACCTATCCTATAGAGATCTATGAGAATTAGATGAGAAAATGTTTTAAAAGAGCTTAGTTTAACACCCAGCATATTCTTTGCATCCAAGAAATGCTAACTATAATTATTATTCAGGATGACTATTTGCCTTTTCTGGATGTCAGCAACAACCTGTTACTTAATGTGACAGAATAATATTTCAAAGTGTTAACTGAAGGGCTACTTACTACCTCCAAGTATAGCTGCTGACCATCCATCTTTGGCAGCCAAATGGATGAACACCTATTGCATAAGAGAGATTCCACAGCTGAGAAAAAAAGTGACATCCTTAACCTCCAAATGGACAAACAAGTAAAAAACAAACAAAAAAAATTTTTCTTCCTACCCCAAGACTCTACAAAAGATCCTTTGAGCTACAGATGGACAAAAGAATGTAGATTAGAAAAGACACACTAGCAGGGTAACATATTCTGTCATCTCTCCCTGGAATAAATCCTAATGATGGAGAGAGAAAACTGCCTCACAATGGCTTTTAATTTGGGAACTGGATAATAGAGAGGATTGGACCCCTGTCTCTTCTGTTTCAAACTCTAGTCATTGGTAGTCATATAGAGTTGGGAGTAAGGGATTGGGAGTAAGTCATATAGAGTTGGGAAGAGTGATTCTATATCTCCTGTGGTCCTCCTAAACATGAGGAACAACAATCAGCCTATAGGAAAGACCTAGAAGGACTGAAGTTGGGCTAAAATATCTGAATAAGCCTGAATAAAGGATATGGAGGGTGGAGAATAACCTGAGGACCTGATGATCAAAGCCAGGGTAAAATCTTGGACATCTCAGAGAGCAGAGCAGCTAAAAGTCAATGCCCGTAAGCCATGAAGGTCAATGCCAGCATAGAAAGGGTGGCACACTCAAGACTCACACAAGACAAATCACATATTAAAAAACTCTAGGAAAGGACCAAGATCTGGATTTGGCTCCCCAGTGGTATGGCAGAAATTGTCTAGGCCTGAGGCATTTAAAATCAGGACTGAGTTAGAGGGAAGAAGAAAATCTCAAGATGGCTCTTGCAATCTTCTAAATGGTACTGAGTTTAAGCCCAGAAGTAGGTTAATGAAAATCTCTAGACTGGACTGAAAAAATCCTTAAAAAAATACTGAATTAACTCTTCTTTCAGAGGGGACCAATGAGTTAAAAAATCGAAGAGTTTTGTAGAAATAACATTAATTTTTGCACATCTGAGATTGTCACTTCAGGTTCATAACCTATCAGCAATTGCCTTTCTCATTCTCTCCAGCTGAATATGGGCAGTTTCACTGAATTAATCACACTTGTGACAACTGTATTTAGAAGAGCTTGAGTTACATTTTGTATTAAGTATATTCCATTACTGGGGCCATAGGTACTGAGCTACTGAAAAGATTAGCTACAGGGTTATGTGATTTAATATATACTTCTTGCTTAGGGAAGTATGACAAGTTGAATCTGCTAAATTAATTGCCATTTGCTCAGGTGGTATTCCTCAGATGGGGGTAACTATGAAGAAAATAGAAATGGAAAATGAAGAGTTGAGAATAACAGTTCTTCATGTGTTGACTTGGGATCTAGGAGATAGCTTCTGGAAATAAAAGTGGTTAGTGTCAAACAAGAATTGGCAGAATTTGTCTGTAGAGGACCAGATAGTAAATATTTTAGGCTTCGTAAGCCATAAGGTCTTTGTTGCAACTACTTTACTTCAATGTTAGAGCATGAAAACGGCCATATACAATACATAAAGGAGCATGGCCAGGTTCCAATAAAATTTGATTTACAAAAAACAGCAGCTGGATTTGGCCCACAGGGCCATAGTTTCTCAACTTCTTGTCTAGTTCATCTGAACTAAAGAAGATTTGTCTGTTCATTAGACATAACACCTGGTGCCCAAAATTTGGGCATGCAAATATACTTGTCTGCTAACAATGTGGCAGAGATAGGTAACAGTGGCATTGTTGGTTTTGTTTTCTGGGCTACTTAGGGTCTATTTTTCTTAACATCCTTTGGTCCACATGCTTTTTCTTGAGCTTGACTCTGGCTCTGTGGGAAGAGAGTGTGGTCTAAATTTAACCAATGGTCACCCTAATCCCTCTAGCCACAGTGACTGGTGCAGAGATTGGAAGTGGTCCCAACTTGTCCAATCAGGATAAGGTGTGCATCATGTTCAACCAGGAAGAATCTCCTAGCAGTAGACCCAGAGACAAAGATTTCAGTATAAATGGTTTATTTGAGAAGTGATCCCAGGAAATGTGGTAGAGAAGGAAGAAGAAAAGGCATCCAATAAAGCATGTGTTACAATCAAGTAAGTTACAACTGAGGGGATTGGAGCTTAATCCTTCTGGGGAACTCTGGGAGCCCATGTAGAACAGAAGCCTCAGAGTTAGCCTGACACAGGAGTGGAAACTAACTCCTGTCAGTCACTGGTAGAGGGCTGCTCCTAGGGGTATTAATTCCCTGATACTTCTGGTCTTCCTGAGCATTAGCAGAGTAAATGTTTTAGCCACTGAAGGTTGACTTCAGGCAAAGAGATACAGATGCTAGGTTTGGGAGTCAGGGCCCACCGCACTAAAAAGAGATCAAAAGGGGATGTGGGTGCTACAGCATTCAATACATTGAATTTGGTTAGTCTCCCTATTGGAGCTCTGAAGAAACGGGCTTATTTGACTTAAGTTGAGCCTCTGACTCATACTGTGACCAAAGTAATCCCACAGACATTTTAACTACATGGACCAAGAAATTTTCTTTTTATTTAAACCAGTTTCAGTCAAGTTTCTTACCCTACAGATCAACAAAGACTAAATAAAGCACATAGGAAATCAGAATTTATTTTCTACTGGTATTGATTCATCACACAATCTGATAAATATTTTAGGATCTATAAAATATATTTATGTATATAGGAACTCATGTGTAAAATGTATTTGATCTACATCTATATCATCCATATCTATGTCTATACCTATATCTGTACATAGGTGTGTAGAAAGAGGTACAAAAATATGTTTGTTCTTAATTGTGCACAGATAGTTAATTAAGAATATAAAGGAGGGTCTCCAAAAAAGGTCATCAGATCTCCCACAATCTTTCCATTCATCCACAACATACAAGCCATGAATATTTGCTTTGGTGAAGCAAAGCAATTGTGCATTGCCCGGCAGACTCTAGGAGCTATTTAATAAAAAAGACAAATGTCTATTTCTCATGAGAACTTATTTTTTGTCCACGACCTCTATGCTTGAGGTTTATCTCTTTTTTTCATTCTTTCCACTCCTATTTGCTAAAAGGAATTAAAGGATTAGAATTGAGATGGTCTGGACAAATAGAAGGGGATCAGAAGATAATAAGACCAGGAAAATCAAATTTAGTCATTTCAGAGAAAGTCAAAGAGTCAAGGGAGTGAGAAAAGAGTGCCACATGCTTATAAGAATGGGAGAAATGTCAAAAAAAAAATATTAAAAGAAAACATTTAATGCCTAAAGCATATGTTCTCCCCGCTTTTTTGTCCTCTCAGGAAATAAAACATATTTCTATTATATTTCTGTTCAGAAGGCTATTTCAATCAATGCCCTTCTATGCTGTTACATGCTTATATGGGCTAGATAAGCATATGAAACTCTTATGAATTTTGGATACATATAGTTCAGTCTATGGCATCTTATTCAAGAGACACAGTTCAACAGCCTAGAAATCAATTAAGATGAATTTCTTGCATTCATTCAAAATTTCCATTGAATATTTTCTATGCCAGCCACTATTCTAGACACCAGTGATTCAATAACGAACAAACAAAACAAAAGCACAACTTCACACAGTTTACATTGAGTGGGGAAGCACAGATATTAAACAGAATACATAAAATATATGATAACTAAGATGGTGATAGCTGATATGGAGGAAAACAGCAGGGAAGAATACTTGGGAGGGGGAGCTTCTTTGAGATGGTGTCTTTTGACCAAGAACCTGAAGGAGGTAAGGGACTAAGTCATGCATAAGGGAAGAACACATCAGGGGGAACAGGAAGTACTTGTATGCCTATGGGCCATAGTTTACAGACTCCTGGACCAAAGGAATGAACAGGAAATAATAAGGCCTGAAGATGCAGAGCTTTATACATCATTGTAACCACCTTAGTTTTGTTTTGTTTTGAAGACGGGGTCTCACTTTGTCACCCAGGCTGGAATGCAGTGGCATGGTTGTAACCGAGAAAGTCAGAAGGAAAGCACCATGCTCTGAGTTCCAAATAAAGAGTCCTTTATTTACTGGTGACTGAGAGACAGCTAATGCTCAAAATTATCTCGGCCCCGAGGAAGGGGCTTGATTGTTTTTTATACCTTGAATTAGGTGGGGGAGGAGGCACCTAGCTGCAGCAGAATTTTACAGAAACAGAATGAGCAGGTTAGAGGAACATGGTTGCAGACCAGGGTATTTTCCAAACAATCACCAAGAGGGGGGTACAAGGAGTGTTAAACACAATAGCAGGTGTGTTTGCCAAGCAGGATGTGGTTACAATGGTTATATGGTAGGATAAGCACAGGGTCAGCATGATATAAGCACAGTGTCAGTGCGGGGCCCAGTTATGCACCCGAGGGAGACACGGCAGGGAGGTAGAGGCAAAAATGGAGTTTACAGCTAAGATGGAGTCAGTTAGGCTAGCACAAGCTAGGTTATTACAGCACAATCATAGCTCACTACAGCTACAGCCTCTTAGGTTCAACCAATCCTCCCATCTCAGCCTCCTGAATAACTGGGTTCACAGGTGCATGCTACCATACCCAGCTAATTTTTTTTTTTTTTTTTTTTGGCAGAGACAGAGTCTCACTGTGTTGCCCATGCTCCCGGGCTCAAGCAATCCTTCAGCCTTGGATGCCCAAAGTGCTGGGATTACAAGCAAGAGCCATCATGCCCAATGACCTTAGATTTTACTTTGTTTACTAGTCTGGATTCTCCAGAGAAAAGCAACCAGCAGGGTGTGTGTGTGTGTGTGTGTGTGTGTGTGTGTGTGTGTGTGTGTAAAATAAGAAATTGGCTCACATGATTGGATTTGACAAGTCCAGAAATCTGCAGTCAGCAAGCCAGAGAACCAGAAGAGTTCACCGTGTAGTTAGTCCAGGTGCTGAGAACCAGAAAAGCTCCAGTCCAAAAGCCAAAAGCCAGGAAGAACTGATGTTTCAGTTCAAGCTTTAAGCCAGGAAACCACAAAAGTCCCAGCTCAAAGGTAATCAGATAGAAAGAATTATCTCTTCTTTCTGGGAGGGTCAGCCTTTTTGGCCTATTCATGCCTTCAAAACTGATTGGCTGAGGCCCACCCACATTAGCAAGGGCAATCTACTTTACTCAATCTACTGATTTAAAGGTTAAACCTAGCCAAAAATATCCTCACAGACACATCCAGTGTAATATTTGATCAAATATCTAGGTACCCCATGAGCCAGTCAAGGTGATACACAATAATTTTTTCATCAACAAGTAAACATTGTTTATATTTGTGGTGTACAGCATGATGTTTTGATATATGCAAACATTGTTGAATGGCTAAATCAAGCTATTTAACATATGCATTTCCTCACATACCTATCATTTTTGGTGTTAGGTATGTGGTTGTAAGTATGTAAATTAGCAGTGAGAACACTTAACATGTACTCTCTTAGCAATTTTTAAGTATACAATATGTTGTTATTAATTGTAGTCACCATGATGTACAATAGATCTCTGGAACTTATTCCTTCTAACCGAAACTTTGTGTCTTTTGGCCATTATCTCCCCAATTTCCCCACCTCCCAGCCTCTGATGACCAGCATTGTACTCTGTTTCAATGAGTTTGCCCTTTTTAGATTCCACATATAATTGAGGCAATGAGTATTCATCTTTTTGTGCCTAGCTTATTTCACTGAACATAATGTCCTCCAGGTTCATCCATGTTGTCTCAAATGACAGGATTTCCTTCTTGCTGAAGGATGAATAGTACTCTGTTTTGTGTGTGTGTCATGTGTTATGTATCCATTCATCCGCTGATGGACAGTTGATTTCCTATTGTGTTGGGTCATTTTTGCATTGTTATAAATAAATACCTGAGGCTGGGTAATTTATCAAGAAAAGAGGCTCACAGTTCTGTAGGCTGTACAAGCATAGCAATAACATCTGCTCGGCTTCTGACAAGGGACTTATAAAGTTTACAATCCTGGCAGAAGGTGAAGTGGGAGCAGGCACATCACATGGCAAAAGACAGAGCAAGAGAGAAGGAGGAGGTCCTAGACTTTCAAACAGCCAGCTCTCCTGTGAACTAACTGAGCGAGAACTCACTTATTGCCATGGGGGTGGTGCTAAATCATTCATGAGAGAATCGTCCCATGATCCAATCACCTCCCATCAAGCCCCACCTTCAACATTGAGAATCACATTTCAACATAATACTTGGAGAGGGCAAACATCCAAACAGTATCACCTATCTTGGCTATTGTGAATAATACTATAGTGATCATTGGAGTTCAGATATCAACTTGACACACTAATTTCATATACTTTGGATATATTTCCAGTAGTAGTATTGCTGGATTCTATAATAGTTCTATTTTTAATTTTTGAGGATCCTCCATATGATTTTCCATAATAGCTGAAAGAATTTGCATTCCCACTCACAGTGTACAAAGGTTCCCTTTTCTCCCCAACCTCACCAACACTTGTCATCTTTCATCATTTTTTTATGATAGCTATTCTAACAAGTATGAGTTGACATCTCATTCTTTTAATTTGCACTTCTCTGATGCTTAGTGATATCGAGCATTTTTTAAATATACCTGTTTGCCATTTATATCTCTTGAGAAAGGTCTATTCAGAGCCTTCACCCATTTTTTAGTTGGCTGATTTGTTTTCTTACTATTGAGTTGTTTGAGTTCCTTATATAATTTGGATATCATAAAACCTGAAAGTCATGTCTACAAGGACGATGGCCATTTGAATGAAACCTGCTACTCCAGAGCCTTGGACTCTCATAATAACTGTAGTGATATTAGAGTACTATGTGGGAAGAGAGAATCCCAAGAGTAGAATAGAGGTGAGGAAGCAAAATTGTTATAGAAGTAAGCCTGGGAGGGGCAGGGTGGCTGAATAGAAACAGCTGCAATCAGTGGCTCCCACCAAGAAGAGCTCCCACTAGTCAGTCTCACTGGAACTGACTAGGCAGTTGGCACAACCTACAGAAAGCCAAGGAAAAACAAGGTGGAGCAAAGGCCACCCAGAAGCCATATGGCACAAGGAGAACTCCCACCCCCAGCCAAGCGAGGTGGTGAGTAATTGTGCTACCCCACCCAGGAAACCATGCTTTTTCCACAGATCTGGGCAACCTATGGATCGGATCCCCTCATAAGCCCATGCCATTGGGGCCTTTGATCCCAAGCACAGAGCTGTGCAAATTCTAGGTGACCACTTGGCTGGAGACTGCCTAAGACTACCAAGTTCCTAAGGGGAGAGGCAGCCACGATCACTGTGGCTCCAGTAAGTATGCAGTTTTCCCAGGCTGGTGCTGGAGAGACTGAGCAGTTTGGACCCAGGAGAAACTTCCCACAGCACAGCACAGTGGTTGTGGCAGATTGTGGCCAGACTGCCTCTTTAAGCTGAACCTGGACCCTCATCACTGGGCAGGGCCTCCCTGTGGTAATTTTAGCAAGCCCAGTCAGGGATTTACAAACAGAACTCTGCTTTATCTGGCATGGAGTCTCTGGAGAAGGGGCACCCACAGCCTTCACAGATCAGTGGACTTAGTCTTTCCCCCGATGGATCGGAGGAATCTGGGAAGTCTGGACCAGTGCGATTACCCCCAGCACAGTGTACCCCCTCCACCAAGGGGCAGCAAGAGTGCTTTGTTAAGTAGGTCCCTGACCCCATGCATCCTGACTGGGTGAGACTCCACAACAAGGGTCACCAGAAACCTTTTACAGGAGCATTCCTCTGGCATCAGGTCAGCGCCCTTCTGGGATGGAGATCCCAGAGGAAGGATCAGGCAGCCATCTTTGCTGTTCTACAGCCTCCACTGATTCATGAACCATGAAGCTGAAAAACACAACACGAGAACTTCATAAGGCAACCAAAAGTATCAATAGCTGAATAGACCAAGCAGATGAAGGAATTTCAGAACTTGAAGAATATCTTTTTGAAATAAGATACATAGATGAGATTAGAGAAAAAAATGAAAAAGAATGAACAAAATCTTTGAGAACTATGGGATTATGTGAAAAAGACTGAAACTATGATGGATTGGAGAACCTGAAAGAGATGGGAAGAATGGAATCAAGTTGGAAAACATACTTCAAGATATTATCCAGAAGAACTCCAACCTAGTAAGGTAGGCCAACATTCAAATTCAAGAAATACAGAGAACCCCCATAAGATACTCCACCAACCCCAAGACACATGATCATCAGATTCTCCAAGGTCAAAATGTAGGGAAAAAATGTTAAGAGAAGCCAGAGAGAAAGGAAAAGTCACTTACAAAGGGAAGCCAATCAGACTAACCATGGGCATCTCAGCAAAAAAACCTGCAAGCCAGAAGATGTTGGGGGCCAATATTAAACATTCTTACAAAAATTAATTTCCAATCCAGAATTTCATATCTGGCCAAACTAAGCTTTATAAGTGAAGGAGAAATAAAATTCTTTTCAGATAATCAAATGCTAAGGGAATTCATCACCACCAGGCCTGCCTTGTAAAAGGTCCCAAAGGAAGAACTAAATATGGAAAGGAAAAACCATTACCATCCACTACAAAAACACACTGAAATATGAAGAACAATGACACTATGAAGCAACTACATCAAGTCTGCAAAATAATCAGCTAAAATCATGATGACAGAATCAGATTCATAAATAATAACATTAACCTTAAATGTAAATAGGCTAAATGCCCCCAATTAAAAGATACAGAATAGCAAGCTGGATAAAGAGTCAAGACCCATTGGTGCGCTGAATTCAAGAGACCCATCTCTCATGCAAAGACACACATAGCATCAAAATAAAAAGATGAAAGAAAATTTACCAAGCAAATGGAAAGCAGAAAAAAGCAGGAGTTGCAATCATTTTATGAGGCCAGCATCATCCTGATACCAAACCTGAAAAGAAAAGAAAGAATAAAAAAAGGAAAGAGGAAAGGAAAGGAAAGGAGGAAGGAAGAGAAAGAAAGAAGAAAGAAAGAAAAGAAAGAAAGAAAGAGGAAGGAGGGAAGGAAGGAAGGAAGGAAGGAAGGAAGGAAGGAAGGAAGGAAGGAAGGAAGGAAGGAAGGAAGGGGAAAACTTCAGGCCAATATTCCTGATGAACATAGATGCAAAAATTCTCGGTAAAATACTGGCAAACCGAATCCAGCAGCACATCAAAAAACTTATCTACCGTGATCAAGTCAGCTTTATTCCTAGGATGCAAGGCTGGTTCAACATATGCAAATCAAGAAATATAATTTATCATATAAATAGAGCTAAAGATAACAATCACATGGTTATCTCAACAGATGCAGAGAAGACTTTTGATAAAATTCAACACCTCTTCATGTTAAAAATTCTCAATAAACTAGGTATTGATGGAACATACCTCAAAATAATGAGTCATTTATGACAAACCCACAACCAATATTATACTGAATGGGCAAAAGATAGAAGCATGCTGCTTGAAAACTGGCATAAGAAAAGGAGGTCCTCTCTCATCATTCCCATTCAACATAGTATTATTGGAAGTTCTTGTTATTGTTGCTGTTGTTTTCAATACGAAGTCTTGCTCTGTTGCCCAGGCTGGAGTGCAATGTGCAATCTAGGCTCACTGCAATCTCTGCCTTCTACATTCAAGAAATTCTCCTGCCTCAGCCTCCTGAGTAGCTGGGATTACAGGTGCACACTACCATGCCTGGATTATTTCTTGTATTTTTAGTAGAGATGGAGTTTCACCATGTTGGTCATGAATTCCTGGTATCATGATCCTCCTGTGTTGGCCTCCCAAAGTGCTGGGATTACAGTGTCCAGGGCAATCAGGCAAGAGAAAAAAATAAAGGGTATTCAAATAGAAAGAGAGGAAGTCAAACTGTCTTTGTTTGCAAATGATATAATCCTTTAGAAAACCCTGTCATCTCAGCCTCAAAGCTTCTTAAGCTGATAAGCAAATTCAGCAAAGTCTCAGGATACAAAATCAATGTGCAAAAATCACAAGCACCCTCATACACCAACAATAGACAAGCAGAGAGCCAAATTATAAATGAACTCCCATTTACAATTGCTACAAAGAGAACAAAATACCAAGGAACATAGCTAACAAGAGAAGTGAAGGGCCTCTTCAAGGAGAACTACAAACCACTGCTCAAGGAAATCAGAGAGGACACAAACAAATGGAAAAACATTCCATGCTCATGGATAGGAAGAATCAATATCATAAAAATGGCCATACTGCCCAAGGTAATTTATAGATTCAACACTATTCCCATTAAACTACCATTGACATTCTTACAGAATTAGAAAAAACTACTTTAAAATGCATGTGTAACTGAAAAGGAGCCCATATAGCCAAGACAAAACTAAGAAAAAAGAACAAAAGTAAAGGCATCATGCTACCCAACTTCAAACTATACTACAAGGCTGCAGTAACCAGAACAGTATGGTACTGACACAAGAGCAGACACATAGACCAATGTAACAGAGAACTCAGAAATAAGACTGCACATCTACAACCATCTGATATTTGACAAACCTGACAAAAGCAAGCAACAGGGAGAGGATTTCCTATTTAATAAATGGTGCTGGAAAAACTGGCTAGCCTTAGGCAGAAAATTGAAAATGGAAGTCTTCCTTATACCTCATACAAAAATTAAGTCAAGATGGAATAAAGATTTAAATTTAAAACCCAAAACTATAAAAACCCTAGAAGAAAATCTAGGCAATACCTTTCAGGACATGGGCACAGGCAAAGGTTTCCTGATGAAAATGTCAAAAGCAATTGTAACAAGCAAAAATTGACAAATGCAATCTAATTAATTTAAAGAGCTTCAGCACAGAAAAAGAAACTATCATCAGAATGAACAGACAACCTACAAAGAGGGAGAAAATGTTTCCAATCTATCCATCTGACAAAAGTCTAGTATCCAGAATCTATGCGGAACTTAAACAAATTTACAAGAAAAAAAAAAACATTAGAAAGTGATAAAAGGACATGAATGGCCACTTATCAAAACAAGACATTTATGTGGCCAAGAGACATATGAAAAAGCTCAACAACACTGATTATTACAGAAATGCAAATCAAAACCACAAGGAGATACCATCTCATACCAGTCAGAATGGTGATTATTAAAAAGTCAAGAAACAACAGATGCTGGCAAGGCTATGGAGAAATGGAATGTTTTGACATTGTTGGTGGGAATGCAAATTACTTTAACCATTGTGGAAGACAGTGTCATGATTCCTCAAAGACCTAGAACCAGAAATACCATTTGACCAGGTATATTAGTCTGTTCTCACGCTGCTGATAAAGACATACCCAAGACTGGTTAATTTATAAAGGAAAGAGGTTTAACTGACTCACAGCTCCACATGGCTGGGGAAGCCTCATAATCATGGTGGAAAGCAAGATGGAGCAGTCATGTCTTACATGGATGGTGACAGTCAAGAGAGCTTGTGTAGGGAACTCCCCTTATAAAATTACCAGATCTCATGAGACTCATTTACTCCCATGAGAACAGCATGGGAAAGACCTGCCCCTATGATTCAATTGCCTCCCACCAGGTCCCTCCCACAACATGTATGAGTTGTGGGAGCTACAATACAAGATGAGATTTGTGTGGGGACATAACCAAACCATATCATTCTGCCCCTGGCCCCTCCCAAATCTCATGTCCTCACATTTCAAAACCAGTTATGCCTTCCCAACAGTCCTCCAAAGTATTAATTCATTTCAGCATTAACTCAAAAGTCCATAGTCCAAAGTCTCATCTGAGACAAGGCAAGTCCCTTCCACCTATGAGCCCATAAAATAAAAAGCAAATTAGTTATTTCCTAGATACAATGGCAGTACAGGCATTGGGTAAACACAGCCATTCCAAATGAAAGAAGTTTGCCAGAACAAAGGGGCTACAGGCCCTGTGCAAATCCATAATCCAGTGGGGCAGTCAAATCTTAAAGCTCCATAATAATCTCCTTTGAATCCATGTCTCATATCCAGATCATGATGATGCAAGAAGTGGGTTCCCATTGTCTTGGGCAACTCTGCTCCTGTAGCTTTGCAGGGTACAGCCTCCCTCCCAGCTGCTTTCATAAGCTGGTATTAAGTGTCTGTGTCTTTTACAGGTGCATGGTACAAGCTGTTTAGTAGATCTACCATTCTAGGGTCTGGAGGACAGTGGCCCTTTTCTCACAGCTCCACTAGGTAGTGCCCCAGTGGGGAACTCTGTGTGGGGACTTCAACCCTACACATCCCTTCCTCACTGCCCTAGCAGAGGTTCTCCATGAGGGCCCTGTCCCTGCGCAAACTTCTGCCTGGCCATCCGGGCATTTTCATACATCCTCTAAAATCAAGGTAGATGTTCCCAAATCTCAATTCTTGAGTTCTGTGTACCCTCAGACTCAACACATTGTGGAAGCTGCTTAGGCTTGGGGTTTGCACCCTCTGAAGCAACAGCCAAACTGTACTTTGGCTACTTTTAGAAGTAGCTAGAGCAGCTAGGATGCAGGGCACCAAGTCCCTAGGCTGCACACAGCAGAGGGCACTTGGGCCCAGCCCGAGAAACCATTTTTCCCTCTTAGGCCTCTGGGCCTGTGAGAGAGGGGCTACTGCAAAGTTCTCTGATATGCCCTGGAGACATTTTCCCCATTGTCTTGGAGATTAACATTTGGATCCTCATTACTTATGCAAATTTCTGCAGCTGGCTTAAATTTCTCCTCAGAAAATGAGTTTTTCCTTTTCTATCACATCATCTGGCTGCAAATTTTCCAAACTTTTATGTTCTGTTTCCCTTTCAAAACCAAATCCTTTTAATAGCACCCAGGTCACCTTTTGAATGCTTTGCTGCTTAGAAATTTCTTCCACCAGATACCATAAATCATCTTGCTGAAGTTCAAACTTTTACAAATCTCTAGGGCAGGGGAAAAATGCCACCAGTTTTTTTGCTGAAACATAGCAAGAGTCAGTCATCATTACTCCAGTTCCCAACGAGTTCTTCATCTCCATCTGAGACCACCTCAGCCTGGATTTCATTGTTCATATTATTATCAGCATTTTGGTTAAAACCATTCAACAAGTCTCTAGGAAGTTCTGAACTTTCCCACATTTTTCTGACTTCTGAGTCCTCCAAACTGTTCCAACCTCTGCCTGTTACCCAGTTCCAATGTCACTTCCACATTTTTGGGTATCTTTAGAGCAGCATCCCACTCTACCAGTAACAATTTACTGTATTAGTCTGTTCTCATGCTGCTGATAAAGACATACCTGACACTGGGTAATTTATAAAGGAAAGAGGTTTAATTGACTCACAGTTTCACATGGCTAGGGAGGCCCCACAATCATGGTGGAAGGCAAGGAGGAGCAAAGTCATGTCTTACATGGATGGTGGCAGTCAAAAGAGCTTGTGTAGGGGAACTCCACCTTAGAAAACTATCAGATCTCATGAGACGTATTACTCCACGAGATCAACATGGGAGTAACCTGCCCCCATGATTCAATTACCTCCCACCAGGTCCCTCTCATAACATATGGGAATTGTGGGAGCTACAATTCGAGATGAGATTTGTGTGGGAACACAGCCAAACCATATCACCCAGCAATCCCATTACTAGATATATACCCAAAGGAATATAAATCATTCTATTCTATAGATACATGCATGTGTATGTTCATTGCAGCACTATTTACAATAGCAAAGACATGGAATCAACCCAAATGCTTCATTATCATTGGGAGCTGTATGATGAGAACACATGGACACAGAGAGGGGAACAACTTACACTGGGGCCTGTCAGGGGTGTGGGACAGAGGGAGGGAAAACATCAGGCTAAATAGCTAATGCATGCTGGGCTTAATACTTAGGTGATGGGTTGATAGGTGCAGCAAACCATTATGGCACATGTTTAACAATGTAGCAAATCTGCACATCCTGCACATGTATCTTGGGACTTAAAATAAAAATAAATATATAGAGATAGCTGTAGGATATTAACCCCCTATCAGGTGTACATTTTACAAATATATGCTTCCCAATCTACAGGTTGTCTCTTCACTATTTCCTTGGCTGTGCAGCTTTTTAGTTTAATGTGATCCCATTTGTCTATCTTGACACATAAAATTAACCATCACATTTTGCACAGGATTGGGAGCTACTGAAGGGTTTTGGGCAGTGAAATGACATAATCTGCTTTACATGTTAACCATAACACTGTGGCATGAATGCTAAGGCAGAGACAGGAAAAGCTACAGTATCTATTTCAACATTGCAAGCAAAAGATCATAGTGATTTCAGCCAGGTAATAGCAGTGAGAGTGAGGAGAAATGATCAGATTCTGCTTGTTTATTTGACAATAGCAACTGATTAAATTTTCTGATTGTGTGGATATCACTGAGGGAGAAAAATTTTAGTAAAGTGGACTCTAACATTTTTTCCTGAACAAGTTAAAGGATCAAATTACCTCCAACCGAGATAGGAAAGATGTTGAGTAAAGCTGTAAAAGGCAAAGTTTAAGAATTCAGTCTTGGATGGATTGTGTTAAAATGCTGTCCAAGTAGCAATGCAGAGAAGGCAGTTGCATATACTTGTCTGAAATTCAAAGGGAGTGGTCTATTCTTTATCTAAATTCATAAGATAATTCAAGAGAACCAACTCAAAACTTTCAACATTTACTGTATTCCCATTGCTCTTCTCTACACCAGCAGCTTGCTGGCACTCTTTCTTGCCATGACCCATCCCTGTTTTATCCTCTGCACACCCATCCTCCCTCTTCTCCATGTCTTCATTGTGGAAACCAACTGAACCTCTCACCCAGTCCCTCGTCCCCACCTGTGACTCCCTGGGTCTGCCCTTCTTTGCCCTTTGCCAGATCTGTACCCCTGGGCCCACTGGTTGAGTGAGAGCAAGCGGTGGATTACTAGAAGAGGGGAAGAGAAGAGAATTGGGACAGGAAATCGTGCATTCTCTTGGGGTCCTATGAGGCTGGGTGAAACCTATAGACTTTGTTATGGTAAATAATAGCCATAATGATAACAATAATATATATATGTATAAATTTATATCAAGCAAAGGGGTCTAAAATTCATTTTTCAATGCCTATTTAAGAGAATCCTAGAATTTTATAATCTAACAACTATGAAAGTTTAAAGATCATCTTGTCTCACCCTATTACTTAAATATGAAAAACAAACAAGAGTAATAGCAATGAACTAATCTATCTGAGCTTCACTTTTTTCTGGTAATTTCAGGATTCTCTGTTAATTAACATATCTATATAGAGGCATGTCTAATCAGAGCAATTTGTGGAAAATCTGCAATGTGTAACAGTGTAAAAGTGCTTTATATTCACTATTTCATTAAATCCTCAACTCTATGAGGCAGGTAATAAGAGTCTACTTTTATGAATGAGTATCCAGGGAGCTCAGAGAGATTAAGCGAGTGACCCTGGGTCACACAGGCAATGACTGAATCAGGATTAAAAATTATCTAAGTCCAGTGCCCTTCCCTGCACATGACTACCTCTCACTAATAAGCCATTATGTGTGTTGAAGTGAGAGTCAGGATTAAGGAATATTCACCTTAGGTGGTAATTCAGTCTCTGAATCTATTTTGGTCTGCTAAGGACATGCTTGGATGTCCCAGAGATTGAACTGGCATACTGCATAAGCACTGACTTTCTCTGAATGACCTGGCTTTGTCTTCATTTACAGGTTGGTTATTTTATTTCCTTTGTGCAAGAATTTCTGTGTTCTATAGTGGGAGCGGTGGTGGAAGTAAGTGGTGGTGGAAGTAAGATGCATAAAATACCCATTTTACTTCAAAACAAAATTTAAAAAACACCACACATGGGAAAGAACGTGCAGACTCTATTAGCTAAAACTATTACAATACAAAAATTAACTACAAACAGGAATTTGACATGAGCAAGTGTTAGGAACTTGTGACAACCATACAAAGTAGTCATTGTTGCCCAGTCTAAAATAACTAACTATACTTAAGAGAAGACACAAGTAAACGACAGATCTGCTTCTTTTATCAGTTACTGTGTTATATTTTCTAGACATATAATTTCTTTACACTGAATTCTAAAATATCCTTCTACAGAGAATTGGGAAAAGAGTTTTACCTTCATACCAAGGATAATTTGGGGGAAAAAAAAAAAGAGGGACTGGTAACGGAGCTACCCAGGGACACAGACTTTTATTTTTAATTTAGCAGATGCTAGATTCATGCGTTCACTCATTGCTCCTTCTGTCTTGTGTGCTGTACTTTAAAAAACCCTCCCTCCTATTGGCAAATACACTTCCTTCTTCAAGGCAAGCAGAAAAGCAAGGAAAATTCATGCAAATAAAAAAAAAGGATCTTTAAATCCATTAGCCTAGTGTTTTCATTTTGGTTGAAACATTGTATGGCGTTCATAGATTGTGCCCTCACCTTTGGTACATTTTCACTTAGAAACTTTGGATAAAGAATAGGCAGTAATTGTCAAAATGACATATTTCAACTTCTAAGTGATAATAGAGCGAGATTTCTCAACCTTGGCACTATTGACATTTCCCACGGGATAATTCTTTGTTGCGGGGGCTGTTCTGTGTATTGCAAGATGTTTAGCAGCATCCCTGGCCTCTACCCACTAGATGCCAGGAGCACCCTCCCCCTGTCATAACAATTAACAATACTTTTAGAGAAAGAGCTGATTCTATGTCTGGGAAAGGAATATGCAAGATAAGCCTAATGCATCTTGTGGTGTTGGAAAGAAAGGAAGTTATCAAAATGTACACACACACACACACACACACACACACACACACACAGACACTCAATGGTAGGGCTATGTCAAAGGCACATAGGAGCCAACTGAAAGCATTCCCAGTGGCCAAACCTAAAACAATTTGAGCAATAAAATTAGTAAGGTAGAATTGAATTATAACCCAAAATATAAAATAAATATTCATGAGGATATAAATAAATGAGTAATTAAATAAATGAGGACAATAGACAAATCTCCTATGCAGATAAATTCCAGATAATGTATGCAGATATTCAGCCTTCAAGGAGATGGTGTGGAATTCTCTACGCTTTAAGTGTGGGCTGTGCATAGTGACTTCCACCCAAAGAGTACAGTATGAAAAGGAATCAAAAGAGAAACTTTACCAAGGAGAAACCTGACAAACACAATCTCAGCCAGATGGTTAAGGTCAGCATCAACAGCGTAAGCCATATTCGACAATATGTACCCTTGACATGATGCAATGAGAATGGCACTTTATCTCTGTGGTCTTTTTTCCCAGACCCATAGCCATAGTCTAATCATGAAAAAAGCATCAGATAAATCCAAATCAAGGGGTGTTCTCCACAATATCTGACTAGTACTCCTCAAAACTGTCAAGGCAATCAAAAGAAACAAGGGAAGACTGGGTGCAGTGGCTCACACCTGTAATCTCAGCACTTTGGTAGGTCAAGGTAGGCGGATCACTTGAGGTCAGGAGTTTAAGACCAGCCTGACCAACATGGTGAAAACCCATCTCTACAAAAACACAAAAATCAGTCAGGCACACCAGTGGCGCATGCCTGTAATCTCAGCTACTTGGGAGGCTGAGACATGAGAATCACTTGAACCCAGGAAGCAGAGATTGCAGTGAGCCAAGATCTTGTCACTGCGATCCAGACTGGGTAACAGACCTAGACTCCATCTCAAAAACAAAAACAAACAAGGAAATTCTGAGAAACTGTCATGCCTAAGAGGAGCCTATGGAGACAGATGAAGATCGTGTATGTCATGCATGGGATTTTAGAAAAGGGATATCAGGTAAAAGCTAAAGAAATCTGATTAAAGAAGAAAATGTATTTAAGAATAGTGTATTGATATTTGTTCATTGCTACAAATGTACCACACTAATTATTCACATAAGAGATGTTATAATAGGAAAAACACATTATAATGTAATAATAGGGCAAACACAGTGTGAGATGATATATGGGAACTGTCTTTAATATCTTCACGACTTCTCTATAAATCTAAAACTTTTCTAAAATAAAAGGCTAATTTACAAATTGTCTTCAGACACTGCCAAATATCCCCTGGGAAGCAAACTCACCCCCAGTTGAGAACTACTGCTGTAGAATATCTGGGTTCAAGTCTTACTTCTACCGTTTCTACCTGTGTGGTCTTAGACAAATTCTGTAATATCTCTGAGCCTCTGGAAAATGGAGAGAATAATAATGCCTACCACAGAGGCTTGATGTGAGGATTTAGTGAGGTAATGTAAAGTGCAGACTGGCACTTAAAAAGCAGTTGATAAATGCCAGCCACGGTAACTCTATCCACGGTAATTATTAGTATTAATTCACTTTGTATGAGTGATGCGCTGCTGACACATTCTCAGTTGTTCCTATCCTGTCAGGCCCCAGAAAAAAAAAATTATTTCCTGGGCACTTTGGGTTTAGACAAATGTCTCTTCTTACCTTGAAGAACAGAATGTGCCTTTTAGAAAATGACAGACTCTCCCGGAACCTGTGGCCTTTCCTAGGAAAAGCCCAAACAATGATCGACGGTGGCATTTACGGCACTGAGATGAGACAGGCAAGCCGGCCTACATCAGATTCACTCTGGTTAGGCTTGTTGATCGAATCCCATGGTGAGGAAGGCAGTACGATGGCAGAAGTGGAAGATGAAGCCATCTGTCTGGGTAGGAAACAAGGGTCAGGGAAGTGACAAGAGTGGGCTTAGTTTAATGAGGATTCAGCCACTGACGCTGGATCGTTTGTAGTGAGTCACACCTGGAAAAGGTTTCCAAACTATCCTTTGTCTGTTCAATTTTGGGGCTTTTTAGTCATTTAACCCCTGCTTTAAAGCAGCCAGGCCTCACAGCTGGCTAAGTATAAAAACCTCTGCTGTTAGGGAGTTAGGGCTAAAGGAAAACGCAAAACACCACCATACAATTGTATAATACATATACTTATTTTAATATATATACTTATTTTGAGAGACAACATTGTAAGTTTTTTAAGGTTTTGTTTTGTTGTTTTGTTTTGTTTGAGACAGAGTCGCGATCTGTCACTCAGGCTGGAGTGCAGTGGTACGATCTCGGCTCACCGCAGACTCCACCTCCCAGGTTCAAATAATTCTTGTGCCCCAACCTCCTGAGTAGCTAGGCATGCCACCATGCCTAAGTAACATTGTAAGTTTTTATCATGCACAACATGATGTTTTGAAGTATACATATGCAAGGTGACTATTGTTAATGACAATATATTGTATTTTTTAGAAATGTAAAGAGAGTGCATGTTATATGCTATCATCACAAAAATAGTAACTATATGAGACGATGTATTTCTTAGTTAGCTACAGTTAACCATTCCACAATTATACATTTTACAGGGAAGCAGGTTGAACACCACTGCTCTAGTCCCTTCTTGTATGTGAGGCTAAAATACAAACAGCAGCTTCTAGCAACTGTGCAGTTTTTCATTTGCAAGTCTATGTAAAAAAGTAAGATACTTGAAATCAGATTAACCTGAATTTGAATTCCTCCAGCATCACTTTCCAGCTGTGTGACTGTGGGCCAGGCTTTCCCCTAACTCTAAGTTTCTATTTCTTCCTATATATGATGGGAGTGAATGTGAGAAATAAGCCAGCCAGGTACAGTGGCTGTCGTCTGTAATCCCAGCACTTTGGGATCCTGAGGCAGGAAGATTGCTTGAGACCAAGAGTTTGAGACCAGCCTGAGCAATGTAGCAAAACCCTGTCTCTACAAAAAAAAAATTTTTTTTAATTAGCTGGATGTAGCAGCACATGCCTGTGGTCCCAGCTACTTGGGAATCTGAGGCAGGAAGATCACTTAAGCCCAGGAGATCAAGGTTGTAGTGAGTCGTGATCACACCACTGCACTCCAGCCTGGGTAACAGAACAAGACCCTGTCAAAAGGAAAGGAAAGGGAAAGGGAAAGGAAGAAGGAAGGAAGGAAATATAAAAAAAAATACAAAACGACTCAGTAACAATGGCCAGAGATAAAATTATGATCCTGGATGGACTGATCCTGTAGAGTGATTCCTCCCTGAAGTTCAGGGACATGAGAACACCAACCAGGGACCAACCAGATATCCCAGGGATGCCCCACTCCCGGACCATGGACAGTAGTGGTTCACAAACCTTATTATGAACTGGGCATGTGAGGGATCTAAGCTGTGCACTCCTTATGAGAATCGAATTAATGCCTGATGATCTGAGGTAGAACAGTTTCATTCTGAAACCACCATCACACCCCCTCCCCTCACCTTCCATGGAAAAAAATTGTCTTTCACAAAACCAGTCCCTATTGCCAAAAAGGCTGGGGACTGCGGCCTTATCCACTTGGAACTGAAAGCAGGAGAAAAGTAGAATCTGTTCTATCATACCCCTGCATTCAGTTACTGAAGATTAATTTGAAGGGCAAAGTGGTGAGAACAATTCAGTCCAAGTAGTCTTTGTGAAGAGGGGTTGCTGGAAAGCAGATGAACTACAAGAGAGAGTTTAGGTGGAGTGTAGACCCCCAACCCCAAGAGAAACAGGTTTACAAGGCTTCAGGAGATCAGCTGTGTGCTGCTGTATTAATCTCCAGCTTCTTAGACCTTGACCTTTCCCCCTGGACCTTGACCTCTGAAGTTCTGACTTGACCTCACTTTCCTTGGTTTCATTCATTCATTCAAGAAATAATTATTAAGGACCTACTGTATGTCTAGGCACTAGGGATACAACAGTGAAAACAAGCCAGCTCACCTTCTAAAGTTGGGAAACAAAGAAAAAAACAAATGAATAAACAAGATAGCCTTGATGATGAGCACTAGAAAGAAAATCAGTTAGAGTCAGGGAACAGAAAGTAACTAGATTTGAGGTCAACTCTACACAAAGAGAAGATAGTGAAGAAAGCATCTCTGAGGAGACGGCATTGGAGATGATAAAGGTAGAGAAGGAGCCAAACATGCAAGAATCTGTAGAAAGTATCATCCAGGCAGTGACAACAGCCAGTGCAAAGTTCCTGAACTGGGGATTTTCTTGATGGCTTCTTGCGTTGACTTTTGTGTGCCTTATCCAGATCATTTTCTTTCTACTTAGAAAAGTATTTTAGACTCTAACTGCATGGACCATTCATTCATCACTTTATGCATTCATGCATTCATTTATTAAGCACCTATTTCCTTCCAGGCACTAGGAATAACATAGTGAAGTAGTAGGTACTTAATACAGGTATGAGTCCCATCCTCTTGGAATTTAGAGAGTACAGATTATACTTAAAGCATTCCAGTGCTTGATGCACCAATGGCAGTATCTCAGAAGGAGGTGCTGGAGCCCCTACCTTGGGCAGCTTATCCATTTAGAGAAGATGGAATCCCAACTCTTGATTGCAGATAGATGCTGGCAAAAAGCTGGGAATTTAGTGGCAGAAAGAACTTGTTTTCAAATCCTAGTTCTGCCACTGACCAGCTATGGGACTTTGCCAAAGTCACTCAGCCTCTCTGAGCCTCAGTCTTTTCATCTCTAAAATGCCTAACATTATGAGACTTGGCTGTAAATCTAGCACAGGGCCCAGCACATTCCAGGCTGTCCGTAAATGTTTAAGGTGACATTTTGCCCCATTTTTGCTGATTTTTTTAGTTGTTTTCCTGAGAAACCAAAGCTATATGAACTATATCAGAAGAAATAGACATTTTTAGTTAACCTAGTTTAATCTGATTTCTACAAAGGGACTATCATATACCTTAAAATCCAAATGGGATATTTTGCCCGAAGTTACCCATCTCACTTTCTATATTAATACATTCATTCATTCTCAACAGAGCTTGAAGTTGAGCTCCTTTTCCAAGACTTAGATTCTCCAGTTGCCTCTGTAATAATGTTAAATAACAGCATAAAATAATCGGTAATATTTACTTGGGTATGTATAAGAAATTGTTGCCAGCCTTCTCACAACTCAGATGGGGAATGCAATGGACTGTCAAAATAAAATTCATGCAAATATCCTAGAAATGCCATTTCTTACCCTTTGGCAGTAACCAGCTCATCTAGGAAAATTGAATTGATCAGTGTTGAATTATGTCTTACTTGCTTTGCTCTATAAAATATGGAAACCAGAAACTACTGCATAATATTACCCCACAGCATTATACTACTTCTCAGAGCAGTTAAGCTCTAATTATAAAAGGAAACAGATGTTGCCAATTCTGAACTCTCACAATTCCCACATCTGTCAAGGCCCTCCATAGGTTATAGCCGGGGAGATCCTCAGAGGAAAATTGGCCGTTGGGTTTCTCAATCACCTCCTGGAATTAGGATCAGAAACAGAGAGGTGTTTTATGAAGGTCAATTTCTAGCTACCTCATGCACCAGCCCTTAACTGGCAGCAGAGAGCAACGCTTCTGATTTGTACCAAGGCCCCTGGAGTTACTCAGCTATATTAAACTATTAGGAGGAAGAATGAAAATTGAAATAGATCGCATCCATTTGAAGTGGGATGCGCAAAATGGGTTCACTGGGAGTGTTAAATTCAATATAGATGACAAGGTCAGATGAGATCCACTGCCTCATCCCAAGCAGCTTAACGTTCAGGTGCTCACCACAGGATATTACTGCACACTTCATTAGATTATACTTCTAACCTGAAACAATAACTGTTAAATTCCAAACTATATCTCAGTCTTGGAGATCGTTCCTCAGAGGTACCTTTACCTTGGGACGGGTAGCTGAATGGGAATTGATTTGTCATCTTCTAAAACTTGCTAGAGCTAAGAGTTCACAAATTGACACTCACACAACATATTCTGAATTCGATAGTGGTTTAAACTTAGCTACAGACTTGCATAGTTTTGTGCCTGGCCAAAATTGCTGCAGCCCTTTAAAATATTACTTTGGAATCGCACGAACAAATAGGATACTGCTCTCGCTGTGGAAGGTTGTTTACATTAAAATTATGGCTGCCTTGTGATCCTGTGGCCAAATTTGTCATCGGCTAACTTTGTCCAAAATTCATTTTTACCTGCACCATTTTGAGGTCATGAAGTTTAAACTGACCAGTGAGAATATGACCACAAATTCTCAACCTGTTAAATTCTGTGTTTCACCTTCATCTTTTTGCTGCTTTGTTCGTACAGGCTGGGGGGTTATGTTCCATGATCAATCTTGTGCTTTCCTAAAGTGACAACATCTTACCCAGACATTATTTTTTACCTCCCTACCCTTCAAGGCATCATCTGTCTTACAGACAAACGAAATGTTTTCATGATGACAAGCAGCACTCAGTCTTTGCTTCCAAGGATAAATTTGTTCATTCATTTAGTAAGTATCAGTTGAGTGTCTACTGTGTGTCAGGTATTGTTTTAGGGACCAGGGCTACTGTGATAATCCTGAGGGGATCTTTAGAATTCACCTACGGCTGGAACTGAGACACAAGAAACAAGTAAACAAAAACCACCTAATTTCAGAGAGTGAATACAGCAATGAAACAAGGAAATAGGGTATACAATTAGACAGGATAATCATTGAATGTCTTTCTAAAAGGTGGCATTTGTACAGAGATCTGAAAAGATTTGGGGGAAGAATATTCTAGACAGATGGAACAGTAAATGTAAGCCTCTGAAGCAGGAATAAACTTGGTTGGTTAGGAAAACAGAAAGTCCAGTGTAAAAAGATGAGGGCTAAGGAGCAGGCAGGGCAAAATTCTGTGGGACATTTTTGGTCCAGGTCAGGAGTTAGGGTTTTATTTTCTGAATGACGGGAAATTATCACAGGGCTTTAGTAGAAGAAGGATATGACCTGGTTTAACCTTCTTAAAGATTATGTTTTGGCTAATCTGTAGTGAATAGATCTATAACTTTTTGTCTAAAATATAATCGCTCTAGAGAATTGGGTTATGGTGATTAGATAGTTCTCAGCCTAAAACCTAGCTCTACTATTTAGTAACTCACCCTGGACAAGCCATTTAATTTCTAGCTTTATAACTCATAGTGACCAAATGAGCATGAAAATGCCTTTCTTAAATGAGGTCATATACATGTGTGATACATAGTAAATACACAATGTATGGTAAGGTTATTTATTTATTGATTCATTGACTCATTCATTTTTTTTTTTACATGTTTGTCTATTCAACAGATGTGTACTAAACCACAGGTGTTCTCCCCTTCAAAGTCCAGCATGCAGCAGTTTTTTCATCTTCTTTTGTTAGCTATATATTATTATTCTTTATTATTTTAGAGCATTTGATTTTCTATTATCACTCCTCCTGATATGGCTGCCTTGTCTGGAGAAACACCCAGGATCCTCAGTCTCACCCCAAGAAAATTAGCAACACGGACCCAAGTGGAGTGATTTAAGGAAAGGAAAGTTTAATAAGAAAGAAAGAAAACACCTCCTGCATGCAGAGGGAGGAGGGCTCCGAATGGATAACCCCACATGCTGCGGAAAGCAGTAGGTTATATTGGGAGGCTGGAGGACATGGTGTCTGACTTGCATAGGGCCCCGAGGATTGGTTTGACCAGGCATGTCATTCAAGTAGCCTGCGAACAAACTGGCCCTCCCACCCTAGCTTTTTAACATGCAAATGCAGCTACCTGGCTGGCTGCCATGTCCTGCACACCTGGCCTCTACCTGGCTGGTGGCCACGCTGCCATGCACTAATGGCAACAAAGAAAAAGTGGTAGGAACCACCATATTGGGTGGACCTGGCTTTTAACTGCCAATATTTGCATATCAATGCTTGCAGGTCTGGTTTTTCAAGCTGCTTTCTGTTAGAAAAGAAATGTTTTGGACTGTGCTTTCTATTAAAAGAAAAAGACTTAGAGAGGACTATTTTCCCTGCTCTATCTACCTAAAATAGTTTTTTATTAACTCCTGTAATGCTCTCACAACATTTTATTTTATTTATTTGTTTGGAGACAGGGTCTTACTCTGTTGCCCAGGCTGGAGTGCAGTTGCTGAATCTCGGCTCACTATAACCTCTGTCTCTCAGGTTCAAGGGATCCTCCAGCCTCAGGCTCCCAAGTAGCTGGGAGTACAGGTACAGGCTACCATGCCTGGCTAATTTTTGTATTTTTAGTCAAGACGAGGTTTAGCCATATTGGCCAAGCTGGTCTTGAACTCCTGACCTGAGGTCATCCACCCACCTGAGCCTCCCAAAGTGCTAGGATTACAGGTGTGAGCCACCATGCCCTGACCCCACAACTTTTTAATATGAGGATGTTCCCAGCTTGCTATTTCTCTGATATTTTAGTGCTTCCTTGAATCCCTAAGCCCTCCTGAGAACCTGGAATGAGCACATACATCCTAGATTCCCATTCATTTAGTAAATACTGACCTTCTCTCCCCAAAGCATGTGAAAGATTGGGTTTTATGATTCTGAATTACTCATTCTCAACATTTAAAATACCAGAAATGTGGACCATACATTAAAGCAATGAAGATATTGAAAACAGCAATAAACAAGTCCAATAATTATAGTACAATTCTATTACAAGAGGATAATGCTTAATGGTATCTACCAAAATAATCATAGTTTTAAACTCTATTAATTGTCCTTCAACCAAACACAGACCTTTTTAGAAGAGTATACTTCCCTAAGCTCTCTAATACTCATAAGGCAAAGTTCTTGAATATTCCACAAAACCTAGGCTTTTTTCCTGGAAGATGAGTCAATGTCATGATTAGACTCTTCTCCCTGTCAGCACGTTTTCTCTGCCCTACAGGGTTTCATGAGCCTTATTCAGCACAACCTGATACCTGACAGAAATCATTATAATAATAGGTACCCTCAGTTGTAACAAAAAAAATTGTACACATCAATCAACATTTAAATACATTCGAAGGATATGTGGCACACCAGTAAAATTGAGACATCCCTTTTGAGAACCACTAAAATAAGAAGTGTCACCAGACACCTGATATTTATTTCAAACAGCAATAATTGCTCCTGGGATGGTATCACATAGACTGTGATATTGTTACTGCACAAAATCCCCAGCCTAGCATTGATCAAAATTTTGCAAAGTCAAAAGACAATCTGATATTTCCTGAGAACTGTCTATGACCTAAGTAATTGTGTCCAGACAGGTTTGTGATGTACAAAACGCTCTCCCAAAATGAGACTTCTTGCAAATTTGAACTAATGAACACATTCTAGAGCTCTAATAGCAGTTCAGAGCCTGACAAAATAAAATATGAGAAGTCCTATGAACAGTACTTCCAGATGCCGCTCTGTTCTTCCAGTGAAATTGCTGACAGCATGTTCAAAAAATGTTCCCTAAAGTGACCATGAGGCCAATATGTAAAATAGCAATGCAGGGCAGAAATGGGAAGCTGCTGATATCTAGCAGCCAGGCTGAACTGAGACCCTGTATTTTAGTATTCATTTAGCTCTATTTTCAGAAAATATCACTTGAAAGTACCATTCACATATTCCTTCTTTAGGCATCTTGAGGAGACTGATATGGCAGGTTTAGGGGCATCCTCCTTTGTCCATCTATTGGTTAAACTTTCTAAGAATTGTTCTAATATTTGTAGCAAAAAAAATGCATTTATTGAGAAATTATAGCCAGTGCTTAACTTGAATTCTCTTACTATTTTTTCTCAACAATTCTGTGAAGTAAATACCATTATTTTTTAATTTAAAAATGTTTCATTTGTTCAATAATAAATCAACCTTAAATTCTTGTAACTTTTTTCATTTATCGATTTTTCATTTTTTTTGAAGTTTTTGACTCTTTTGTAATAACATTTTGCTTAATACATGAAAAATTGCATAGTTGTATAAAAATGTCTTCTTTATATTTTTCTATTTTTAGGTTTTTTTTTAGTGTTTAAAATTGATTTTTTTTTATTACACTAGGTTTTTGGGAACCAGGTGGTGTTTGGTTACATGAATAAGTGTTTTTTTTTGTCTTTTTGTTTGTTTGTTTGTTTTTTGAGACAGAGTCATGCTCTGTTGCCAAGGTTGGAGTGCAGTGGCATGATCTCAACTCACTGCCATCTCTGCCTCCTGGGTTCAAGCAATTCTCGTGCCTCACCTCCCAAGTAGCTGGACTACAGGAGTGCACCACATGCCAGGCTAATTTTTTGATTTTCAATGAAGACAGGGTTTTACCATGTTGCCACTCCTGACCTCAAGTGATCTGCCTGACTTGACCTCCCAAAGTGCTGGGATTACAGGCTTGAGCCACTGTGCCTGGGCACATGAGGTTCTTTGGTGGTGATTTATGAGATTTTGATGCACCCATCACCCAAGCAGTATACACTGTACCCAATTTGTAGTCTTTTATTCCTCACCTGCCCCACCCTTTCCCCAGAGTCCCCAGAGTTCATTGTATTATTCTTATGCCTTTACATCCTCATAGCTTAGCTCCCACTTATAAGTGAGAACATATAATGTTTGATTTTCCATTCCTGAGTTACTTCACTTGAATAATAGTCTCCAACTCCATCCAGGTTGCTGTGAATGCCATAATTTCATTTCTTTTTGTGGTTGAGTAATATTCCAAGGTATATATATACACAATTTCTTTATCCACTTGTTGGTTAATGGTCATTTGGGATAGCTCCATATATTTGCAATTGTGAATTATGCTGCTATAAACATGCATGTGCGAGTATCTTTTTCATATAATGACTTCCTTTCCTCTGGGTAGACACCCAGTAGTGGGATTGTTGGATCAAATAGATGGTAGTTCTATTTTTAGTTCTTTAAGGAATCCCCACAGTTTTCCATAGTGGTTGTACTGGTTTACATTCCTACCAGCAGTGTAAAAGTGTTCCCTTTTCACTGCATCCACACCAATATCTATTTTTTTATTTGCATTTCCCAGATTATTAGTGATGCTAAGCATCTTTTCATGTTTTTTGGCCATTTGTATGTCTTCTTTTGAGAATTGTCTATTCATGTCCTTAGATCACTTTTTATGGGGTTATTTTTTTCTTGCTGATTTGTTCAAGTTCCTTGTAGATTCTGGATATTAGTCCTTTGTCTGATGTATAGATTGCAAAGTTTTCTCCCACTATGTGGGTTGCCTCTTTACTCTGCTGATTATTTCTGTTGCTGTGTAGAAGCCTTTTTGTTTAATTAAGACCCATCTATTTATCTTTGGTTTTACTGCATTTGCTTTTGAGTTCTTGGTCATGAAGTCTTTGCCTGGTCTGTGTTTAGAAGGACTTTTCTAATTATATCTTCTATAATTTTTATGCTTTCGGGTCTTAGATTTAAGTCCTTAATCCACCTTGAGTTGATTTTTGTGTAAGGTGACAGATGAGGATCCAGTTACATTTTCCTACATGTGACTTGCCAATTATCCCAGCACCAATTGTTGAATAGGGTATCCTTTCCCCACTTACATTTTTGTTTGCTTTGTCGAAGATCAGTTGACTTTATTTCTGTGTTCTCTATTCTGTTCCATTGGTTTATGTGCCCATTTTTATGCCAGTGCTATGCTGTTTTGGTGACTATTACCATATAGTATACTTTGAAGTCAAGTAATGTGATGCCTCCAGATTTGTTCTTTTTGCTTAGTCTGCTTTGTCTATGCGGGCTCTTTTTCTTTCTCTCTTTTTTTTTTTTTTTTTTGACATTCAGTGTGGGCTCTTTTGATTCCATATGAATTTTAGGATTGTCTTTTCTAGTTCTTAATTGCATTGAATTTGTAGATTGCTTTTGTCAGCATGGTCATTTTCACAATGTTGATTCTACTCATCCGTGAGCATGGCATGTGCTTCTATTTGTTTGTGTCATTTATGATTTCTTGCAGCAGTGTTTTGTAGTTTTCCTTGTAGAGGTCTTTTGTCTTCTTGGTTAGGTATATTTCTAAGTTGTTTTTGTTTCTTGTTTTTCACATAAAAGGGGTTGAGTTTTTAATTTGATTCTCAGCTTGGCCACTATTGGTGTATAGCAGAGCTACTGATTTGTGTTCATTAATTTTGTATTCTGAAACTTTGCTGAATTCATTCATCAGTTCTAGGAGCTTTTTGGAGAAGTCTTTAGGGTTTTCTAGGTGTGCAATCAGATCATCAGCAAACAGCAATAGTTTGACTTCTTCTTTACTGATTTGGATGCCCTTTATTTTCTTCTCTTGTCTGACCACTCTGGCTCGGACTTCTAGTACTATATTGAATAGAAGAGGTAAAAGTGGGTATCCTCGTCATGTTCCAGTTCTTAGGGGGAATGCTTTCAACTTTTCCCCATTTAGTATTATATGGGCTGTGGGTTTGTCATAGATGCCTTTTATCACATTAAGATACATCCCTTCTATGCCAATTTTGCTTAGGGTTTTAATCATAAAGGGCTGGATTTTGTCAAATGCTTTTTGTTTATCTATGGAGATGATCGTGTGATTTTTATTTTTAATTTTGTTTATGTGGTGTATCACATTTATTGACTTGTGTATGTTAAACCATTGCTGTATCCCTGGTGACACTTGATCATCATGGGTTATAAATATGCTGTTGAATTCAGTTTGCTAGTATCTTGTTAAAAATTTTTGCATCTATATTCACCAGGGATATTGGTCTGTAGCTTTCTTTTTTTATTATGTTCTTTCCTGGTTTGAGGATTAGGGTGACACTAGCTTCATAGAATTATTTAGGGGGGATTTTGTCTGTGTCTTGGGTAATAGTGTCAATGGTATTGGTACCAATTCTTTTTTGAATGTCTGTTAGAATTCAACTGTGAATCCATCTGATCCTGGATTTTTTTTTTTTTTTTTTTTTTCTGGTTGGCAATTTTAAAATCACCATTTCAATCTTGCTGCTTGTTATTTGTCTGTTCAGAGTTTCTTTTTCTTTTTGGTTTAATCTAAGAGGGTTATGTATTTCCAGGAATTTATCCATCTCCTCCAGCTTTTCTAGTTTATGCCTGCAAAGGTGTTATAGTAGACTTGAATGACCTTTTGTATTTCTGTGATATCAGTGGTAATATCTCCTGTTTTGTTTCTAATTGAGCATATTTGGATCTTCTCTCTTCTTTTCTTGGTTAATCTTGCTGATGGTCTATCAATTTTATTTATCTTTTCAAAGAACAAGGTTTTTGTTTTATTTTTGTACTTTTTTTGTTTCAATTTCATTTAATTCTGCTCTAATCTTTGTTATTTCTTTCCTTCTGCTGGTTTGGGTGTGGTTTATTTTTGTTTCTCTAGTTCCTTAAGGTTTGACCTTAGAGTGTCTACTTGTGCTCTTTCAACCTTTTGATGTAGGCGTTTGAGGCTATGAACTTTCCTCATGGCACTGCCTTTGCTATATCCCAGGGGTTTTGATAGGGTGTGTCACTGTAATTGTTCAGTTCAAAGAATTTTTTAATTTTCATCTTGATTTCGTTGTTGACCCAATAATCATTCAGGAGCTTTAATTTCCATGTATTTGCATGATTTTAAGGGTTCCTTTTGAAGTTGATTTCAAATTTTATTCCACTGTGGTCTGAGAGAGTACTTGACATAATTTCAGTTTTCTTAAATGTGTTGAGACTTGTTTTATGGCCTATCATATGGTCTATCTTGGAGCATATTCTATGTGCTGATTAATAGAGTATATATGCTTCAGTTGTTGGGTAGAATGATCTGTAAATATCTGTTAAGTCCATTTGTTCTAGGGTATAGTTTAAATCCATTGTTTCTCTGTTGAGTTTTTGTCTTTATCACCTGTCTAGTGCTGTCAGTGGAGTATTGAAATTTCCCACTAACATTGTGTTGTCATCTATCCCATTTCTTAGGTCTAACAGTAACTGTTTTATAAATCTGGGAGCTCTGGTGTTAAGTGTATATATATTTAGAATTGTGATATTTTCCTATTAAACTAGTCATTTTTATCATATATAATGTCCCTCTGTCTTTTTTAACTGATGATGCTGTAAAGTCTGTTTTGTCTTATATACGAATAGCTACTTCTGCTTGCTTTTGGTGTCCATTTGCATGGAATATCTTTTCCACTCTTTATGTTTATGTGAGTCTTTATGTGTTAGGTGATTTTTTGAAGACAGCAGATACGTAGTTGGTGAATTTTTATCCATTCTCCCATTCTGTATCTTTTAAGTGGAACATTTAGTTTATTTACATTCAATATTAGTATTGAGATGTGAGGTACTCTTCTATTCATCATGTTATTTGTTGCCTGAATACCTTGGGATTTTTTATTGTGTTTTTGTTTTATAGGTCCTATGATATTTATGCTTTAAAGAGGTTCTATTTTGGTGTATTTTGAGGATTTTTCAAGATATTTTTCAGTAAATACCATTTTCACTGTTTTTCAGTAAATACCGTTATTAAACCAGTTTTATCAATACAGAAACTGAGGCACAGAGAGGTTAAGTAACTTTTCTCAGATTATCAGTGCTCCTTTTTAGCAGTTCTTGTAGTGCTGGCTTAGTACTGGCACATTCTCTCAGTATTTGTTTATCTGAAAAACAGTGTATCTTTCCTTAATTTATGAAGTTTAGTTTCACTGAATACAAAATTCTTGGCTGATCATTGTTTTTTTTGTTTTTGTTTTTGTTTTTTTGAGATGGAGTTTCGCTCTTGTTACCCAGGTTGGAGTGCAATGGCACGATCTCGGCTCACCGCAACCTCCGCCTCCTGGGTTCAGGCAATTCTCCTGCCTCAGCCTCCTGAGTAGCTGGGATTACAGGCATGCGCCACCATGCCCAGCTAACTTTTTGTATTTTTAGCAAAGACAGGGTTTCACCATGTTAACCAGGATGGTGTGGATCTCTTGACCTCATGATCCACCCGCCTCAGCCTCCCAAAGTGCTGAGATTACAGGTGGAGGCTGAAGATAGGGCCCCAATGCCTTCTAGCTTGTAGAGTTTCTGCTGAGAAATCTGCTGTTAATCTGACGGGTTTTCCTTTATAGGTTACCTGGTACTTTTTCCTCATAGCTCTTAAGCTTCTCTCCTTTGTCTTGACTTTAGATAACCTGATGACTATATGTCTAGGTGATAATCTTTTTGTGATAAATTTCTGAGGTGATTTTTGTGCTTCTTTTATTTGGATGTCTAGATTTCTAGCAAGGCTGGGGAAGTTTTCCCTGATTATCCCTCAAATATGTTTTTCAGTAAATACCATTATTAAACCAGTTTTATCAATACAGCAACTGAGGCATAGAGAGGTTAAGCAACTTATCTCAAGTTATCCAGTGCTCTGTTTTGGAGCTAGGAATTCAGTCACTGACATGAAGTGTTCAGTTTTCCACATTCTGATGGTTAACCTTTATTCTGCATTTACCTATGTGTCATGTGTTGACTCTAGAGAAATCAACTGTGGCCACCAGAGCCCAGATCTGGCAACAAAAGTAAAACTTAATAGAAAAAAAATCAAGTCACTGCCTTGGGAAAGGATGCTTATTTAGCAGCCTGGAAAAAAACTTAACTTGTTAAACAGAGTTTTGTCCTTTTGTCCTCTAAAACTCTCCCACGGTGTATCTGGACTTCCTCCCTGGGGTAGCATAAACTATTGTTCCCAATTTCTTTAGCCCTCTGCAGGGAAATTATATGTCTACACCTCTTCCATGGCCTTCTGGTAGTTGGGATGTATTTTCCAGCCCTTAATTGTGTGTTTGGACATACAACGTGTTTTAACAATGGGCTGTTAGTGAACATAATATGAGCATGCAGTTGAATTGTGCTTTCAGGGTTGGGCTTGCCCTCTTGCATGAAAAGGACTTGTTAAAAGTAGCTCCTGTGCTTTCAGCTAGGGTAACAGAATATTCTGAGCCCAACCAAAAGCCTAGAGCCAAGCCCAGCTGATCCACAACTAGAAGCAGAGCTGCTCAGGTGATCACAGCCTACATCAGCTAAGCCACTGATCCAAGTGCATGATAATAAGTGGTTGTTATCTGAAGCCACTAAGTTTAGGGGTAATTTGTTACATGGCATTATTGTGGCTATAGCTAACCAATGCACTATGGCAAACGCAAACTAGAGGTTCTTTGTCAGTTTCTGTGTAAACTCTTAGGTTGCATCTCAGTACACTCCTCCTGAACTCTCTGGGTCACCTAACACAGTATCAACAGTTCCTGTACTTGCCAGCAAAGTTTCAAGTCCTGGACTGTTCAGCTCAATGTTTCTTAGTGCAGACCCTTCATTTGGTTGGAAGAGAAAAGGCAGGTGTTAGAGCCAATGTGTAAGGTAGAAGTTATGACTGATCATAAACACCCTTGAAGAGCTTGCAAATTATCCCCAAAGTTCAGATTCATTATTTTATGTTTACAACTCTGCCAATGTATGCTTATCCCAGTTTAAGAAACCCTAAAGGAAGAAACAAAAGCAAGGTCTCTGTGCAGATACCTGGACTTTCAAACTATTCTGCATTTAACATAATTAGAAAATCCCTAGCAGTGAGTCAGAAATATGTGAAAACCCTGAACATTCCCTACGTGCTCAGAGTTTGTACCATTTTGCCATTAAGACCTCTAACCTTAAACCGTTTGATGATTTGATAGAGTAGGATCTGATTGCAGCAAACAGGCCTGGGATAAGCTTAGGTCTGAATTCAGTTTGTAGATTAAATGTGTTCATGGCCACCTTCACCATCATTAATTTAAAAAAAAAAATTTTTCAATAGTTGTAGAGGTACGAGTAGTTTGTGGTTAAATTACCCTAAAAGTGTACCCATCACTTGACTAGTATACATTGTACCCAATATGTAGTTTTTTTATCCTTCACTCCTCTCCTACCCTCCCATCTTCTGAATCTCCAAAGTCAATTATATCACTGTGTATGCCTTTGCATACCTATAGCTTAGCTCCCACTTATAAGTGAGAACATACTGTATTTAGTTTTCCATTCCTGAGTTACTTCAATTAGAAGAACGGCCTCCAGCTCCAACCAAGTTGCTACAAAAGACATTATTTCATTCTTTGTTATGGCTAAGTAGTATTCCATAGTATGTGTATGTGTGTGTGTGTATATATATATATATATATATATACACACACACACGTTATATATATGTATTATATATAATATATGTGTGTATTATATATAATTATACATATATATTATGTGTATTATATATATACATAATATTTTCTTTATCCACTCATTAGTTGATGGACATTTAGGTTGGTTTTGTATCTTTGCAATTGACCACCGTAATTCCGACTTTACCTGCTAAACCCAGAACAACTTCAAATAAGAAGCAAAGTAATTATCCTTTATATTTCCTGTACTCACACATTGTTCTCAGTGCTCCATCTCAGATACTATGCTGCAGGCTAGGAAGGTAGACACATTAAAAATATACTGTGAGGGACTTAAACTTTGCCTCGGCCCACAGAATAACCATACCTAGAAATTATATCCTCTAGTCTGTGGAAGGACAACTAAAATTAATTAATTAATTAAAAAAACAACCTGTCCCTAGCAAGTATCTGTGAGAGGGAAATTAGGTCCCATGTGATCTTGTGCCATCATAGTATGATGCTGTCACCTTCTGTGGCAGATGCACAGTGCAGTTGAACTTCTCTTTAAGCCACATTTATTCCATTTTAAAATGCTGAATTTTACTGAGGTTATGTTCTTACTACTTTTTTGGTGTTCAAACTATTTTTTAAAGCTAGAAGACAAATGAAGGCAGGTGTGTGTGTATGTGCATGCACGCATGTGTGTGCTTCGTGTGCAAATGTGATGGATTTATCACATTTAAAAATGTTGAATGTAGAATATAGAAAGTTGAATGTCTAAATTCTATCTTGATCATTTACTAGTTCACGAAACTCTAACACTATGAGAGATTTCACTTAGACAGTTAAAAGGCCTACAGCAAATTGGTTAGCCAATGGAAACCAAAAACTTTTCAGAATAGAGGGGGCAAACCCTCAAAAGAAATGGTAATTTCTCACATTTACAACCCTATCATCTACTTTAAACTTTTTCACAAGCTGGGAGAAAGGCAGGGTAGAAGTCATTAGAACTTTATAGTTGATGGATTAGGTCTCAGAGTGGTTAAGTCCCACCTCAGTGCCAGAATTAGAATTTGAAACCAGGCTTTCTAGTCCAGATTAAAGTCTCTTTCTATTAGAGTATCATGATATCTACTTTAGCAAACTGCTAAGGCTAAGCTTTTTTGTTGACCAAGAAGATTGCCTTAATGATACAAGTTCCTGCTGCCCTAAAAATCACTTTGTAGTCTGAGATGTAACTAAATTAAATTCCACTATCAGGCTTTTTAGAATACCATCTCTGCCTTCTAGAATTCTGCCTTTCAAAGCATAGACCAAAAGCCACCTCCTCCATGAAGTCTTTTCTGAGTCCATCTCTTCCACCCAAACAGATATAATTTATTTGTTCTCTGAATGCACCATTGGATTTGGTGTTTCCTCTTGGGGCATATGGGCACTGAGTCTCTATGCACCTACTACTAGATTGCAAACATCCCACGATGCTCTCTACTTTTAGTACCATTCCTTTTTCCTTTTGCAAACACATCACAATTCAGATTCATTTTAGCTTTAAAGAAGAAAAAATATCCAAGCTCCCTCACTCTCTTAGCAAAAAGAATCACTCTGTTTTCCCTGAGCAATCTCCATCTTCCCTCATATAAGTCCTGGAAATCAGGGAGAACAGAAAAATAAGGCCACCATGAAAAAGTTTTTGAGATCCTTCTTGATACCCTGTAGCTTGATGAAATGAAAAGACTAGACTGAAATGGACCTGGGTTTGAATCCCACTTCTGCATCATTCGAGTAGGTAAATTTGGTCAAATCACTGACCTTCTCTTTACCTCCATTTCCTCATCTGTGCAAGAGTCAATGTATATGATGCATCTTTTATGCCTGATACATTGGAGGTGCTCAATTAAATGGTAGTTGCCTTATTGTTACCAGTATTGCTGCTACTTTTGCTGATATTCTTACTAACTTTCTTACTGGCTCATACTCCCCTTGAGGAAACATTAGCTTTTGTCCATGATGCCCTTTATACTCATAGTCATCTTTGTCTCCTCTCCTTTCCAGATCACTCCATGGGGCCACCGGCAGGTTTCCTCATGCAATATATAAATAGCGAATATTGGACCCAGTGTGTTAATTTAGCCTAGACTTTGTTCCAGCCTTCCCACTGGCCTGCCTTCTAGATGGATGAATCGAAGCAGAAATAAGGAGGCAATGTTCTTTCTTCATATCACACACCTAAGGGAATTTTTTTTAGTCTTCTGAGAACATTAAATTCTACCTCGAGCTCAAAGTAACTCTCAATGAGAGAAATCATTCATGGGAAACACGGGAAGGCAGCTGAACTTCAAAGCCAAACTGAACCGCAGCTGGTACCCCCTGCAACTCTCAAGAATAGGAAAGCAGCAGTCGAAAAACTAGAATGGTATGCTGTAGGGTAGGGGTGAGGATTAACAACCACTCTGGCATTTAAATAACATTGACAGCTTAAACTCAAGCACTATTTCAAGATAACATAAGATGAAGTAGTTTAAAGTGTAAAAAGTTGACTCTGCTGCAGAGGTAACTTTTTATACTTTACTTGTCATTCTCATATGAAACCTGCAAGTCCATATTAAGAAACTATTGCCTGGAAATTGGAAATGTTAAAGATGATCGATAAAGTTACTTTACAGGGAAGCCTCAGCCAAAGCTGGCTTTTTAATTTTATTTTATTTCTCCTGTTTATCTTGTAGGCATGTTAAGCATGGATTGCTGGCTCATAAATGTAACTGATTATTTGGCTGGTTATGTAGCAGTTGCTATTTTGAACTCCTTCTGAGTTTCTGGCTTTCTGGTGGGAAGTTTAATAGCTCATTAAATGGTATACCCTCTCATTTTTATCCAGCCTCACTTTCTGCTGTTTTAATACGTGCCGAGGAGTTTGGAGATGTACCCTCATTTGAACAAATGATGCTGGATAAAGAGCCATGCTCAGCCCAGAACACAGTAAAGTTTTCTTAATAATGTAAATTTGAGTTCACAGTGAATATTGAAACAGAGCTATATAGTTTCCAAACTTATGTTAGATCTCATTTAATCTTCACAAGCTAGAAAAGCATTCATTCATTACTAAATACTTCCTACAAAATGCCAGGCGTTGCATTCAATGTTGGGTCTTCAATTCTAGATAGCGTCACTTCCCTATTTTTAAATGAGTAACCTGGTTTCAGCAAGATCAAGTGACTTGGCCAAGGTCACAGGAGTGAGCATAGCTAAAAGAGACTTTAAAGATCACATCAATGCTTTTACTTTATATATGAGAAAAATAAGCATTCGGCCCAAGTTTACACATGTGTACTATGTGTCACATGTGTACTATGTGTACACATGTACACATAATGAAGTGGGGATGGGAACTCAAGTCCCACAACACTTAGTGTATTGTCTTACCCAAAACGATACCTTAAGATTAATTTATCATATATTTTTAGGGCATCACTAAAGTCCGCTTTCTTCTCTGAAGTACATGTTCCAAAATTTCTTCTCCAAGTACATCCCCTCAGGGCAACTGATCCTAGAATATAAGAGAAGCATTTTGACCAAGTTTGTCTCCATGTTGACCTCAAGTACTTTAGTCAGTGTTGAAACTTCTTTATTTTTTTAGGAGAAGTCTTTATTTACTTCTTCTGAAAAAAAAAAAAAAAGCTGGCTAAGTTGGTTGCTTTTTGGTGATCAGTGAGACCACACTCCATATCCTTGTCCAACTCTTCCAATTCTTTCTTGGTTCAATCTTGCTGCAGCTGTGGCCACGGTAGGAAAAGCAGTGATAGCGGAAGTGACCCAGGCAGCTGCCACAAGGCAGATAGATCAGCCAAGAAGGTCTTAACATTTTCAGCAAGTGGGAAGGTGTAATCAGTCTCCACAGATCTCCACAGACAAAGCCAGGACTTGTTTGTACCCATTGATGATAAAATGGGGTACCAGTACAACAGCTGGGTAACCAATCTGCAAACATTAGCACCATAGCACCATGCAGACACCTGGAAGCGAGGGTGCAGAGTGTCCCCTGTGATGTCAAGCACTTCCAGGATGTAGATGCTGCCATTGTCAAATACCTGCCTGATGTTCAGCCCAAAGGAATGGGGGAGGTGTTCTGCAGTATGACTTCACTGGCTCCCACTTTGTCTCCAGTCTCGATGAGCTGCACATCCCTTAGGATTTCAGCGGTGCCTCTGGAGATTTTAGTGGTGATGCCTAATGCCTGGAAAGAGGGAAGTCTTCTCTGGCCCCAGCACAGTGTTCTGGGCACAGGGACTTCACACAGGGCAATGGCACCAGAACTAGTGGTAGCTGGCACCTTATTGGCCAGCAGTGTGTCCCTGATCTCAGAACATGATGAACATGACCCAGCTGATGGCTTCAACTGGTCCATCAGCTAAGACTTTTGCCTCTCTCCTGTCTGCAGTCATAGTCAACTTCTCAAAACACAAATTGCATTAGTGGTTTCCCACTGCATTTAGAAGAAAATGCTGAGTCTGGTCATGCAGAGTACTTGAACATGAACTTCTTTGCCTGCTTGTCCAGCCTCATTTTGCTCCTCTCTCTCTCTCCCTCATGACCATCTGGCCATGCTGGTCTGCTTTTAGTTCTGGAATGTATCAAGTTCTTTCCTGCCTTAGCACATGCTATGCTTTCCTTTGTACTGGTCTTCCCATCTCTTTACTTAACAGCTCCTCCTTATCTCTCAGAGTCTCAGGAGAAATTTCCCTTCCTCAGAGAGGCTCTCTCTAGTCCAATTCTCAACCAGGTCTCTCTTTTTGCTTCCTGATTGCCATCTACATTTCATGACATTTATATAAATTTGTCATCACATATTTATTTCTGCAATTAGCTATTTAATGAGCTCCGATGGAGGAAGGGACTATGTCTGTTATTTTCACCACTTTGCCTGGCACGTGGTAGTGGCCTAATAAATATTTTTTGTATGCATGCATTAATGGCCTCTAGTTAATCCTTTAAAATCTAGTCACTAATGTGTCTATTCTGGCCTGCATTTAGATCTCTGGAAAGCCAATTCTTGTCTTATTTATCTTTGTTATTTCCACAATACCTCATGTGGTCCCTAACACAAAGCAAGTGTTTAGTATTATTTATAGAAGAACCATCCCATGAAGGAATACAATTCAGTACTATTGGTGATGGGATGCCAAGGAACGGATAATCAACAGAGGCTGTAAGCATCCTCAATCCTAGTAGAATAATTCTCTACCTTCCTGCCTGCCTGCCTTGTTAAATAGGCTAATACACTTTTTCAGCTTTATTGAGTTTCCACTTGTTTAAAGCTGTGTTGGTGAATGTTATTTTAATGCAGGTATCATTAGTTTAAAAAAGCTCTTACTAGCACCTGCCCAGAAATCTCCAAAAATATTGGCAGCCTAACTGATGATGGCATCCATGGAGACTGGATAGCTTAAGACATTTAAATTAAACATAAATCAAGGAGGAAAAGGGAATAAAAGTGACCTTCTGGCCACCAGTCGTTATCCTTCTGGCCACCAGCCATTATCCTCTGGGGGATAACTTCACTACTGTGATTTTAAATCTAGAAATATAAATGGACTGTTGGTAGGAAGAGTGGTAATACCCTGAAGGAATTGGTATCATTTTTGCACCAGGAGATCCTACCTGTTTTCCCAATCACTCCTCTATAATAGAGCTTGAGGAAGTAGTGCATACAATGGATAGAAGCTGAAGGAATCAAAATACCAATGGACTTAGATTTGTGCCTGCTGCACTACTGGAGGACTGCACTCTCTGGCAAGCTGATCTGAAGCGTCCTCGCACAGGTCTGTCTTTGTGTGTGGGCCATAGACCAACGACATCTGCATCACCTGAGACCTTGTTAGAAACACAGAATCTGTGGCTTCCAAACCTACTGAGTCAGAATCTCTATTTTAACAGAACCCCTCAGTGATTATATGCACATTTATTTTGGAAGCAAGATAAAGAAGAGAGAGGAGCAGAGCGGGAGCTACAGTCAACTGTTATGTCTAATGACTCCCATGCACCACCCTTTGCCTTCTAGTCCGTGTCCCTTAGAAAGAGACCATTAGGATGGCAGAACTTTAAGGGATTTTATCTTCCCATGTGGTATACCCCGGGTCATGAGAGTCAAGCAAAATCCCAGGTCCTGGTTAACTCAGAGAGAAAGACTTTCACAGGGATTTCATAAACTCCAAAGTGATAACAAGTAACAAACTTGCTTTCACTAATTTCAGCCAAAAGCTGCAAATGCTCACATCTCTAAGACAGAATGCCTGGAGGTAGAGAACTAAGAAAGCTTAGCATTTAATATGTGAAAAGATATAAGAATAAACTCTTTGGTCACCTATAACAAAAACAACAATATAAATTCCTAGACAACAAAAAAGTGTATTTTGTCTATACCTATAGCCTTGCTTACAGTGGTCTGGAACTGGGTTTCAGAGCTGAAGATAGGAATGACAGAGAAAATCAAACTTAGTTATCTGGGAGGAAAAGAAAAACAAGAAAATTCACTATGCCACTGACTATTACATGGAATCTAGTTTTGAAGACTTCAGATGAATATTAGGGAAAATAACTAAGTTTAGAATTTGTTTTATTTCATTCATTCAAAGTCTGTTTTAACATTGAACTTTAAGAGTTTCAGTGGTATACCTCTGTACCATATGTATAACTTCTTAATTTGCAGTAACCCCATACAATAGTAAATTTCCTGTAAAGTATTTCAGAATCTGACCAATAAAATTAGTATTCCCTTTTTCTTGGGAATGTAAAGAGTGATAAAGAGAGGTGACAATTTCTGTATGAAATGCAGCCTCGTGCAGGCAGGCTTAAAAGGGAAAATGAGTCTCAAAGTGCATTGCAGAGGGGCATGTCTACATGGAAAAGCAGAATTACATGTGAGACTGAGGCTATACAGGAGTGTCTGTTGATT
The DNA here is from genome assembly GCF_030222135.1 of Aotus nancymaae. Lineage (NCBI taxonomy): Eukaryota > Metazoa > Chordata > Mammalia > Primates > Aotidae > Aotus > Aotus nancymaae. Next base: position 2,690,668 of record NW_026988460.1, read on the forward strand.
TCAGACCTCTGAGAAATTTTTCAGAGTCCTCAGAACAGCTTTAACTCTCTTCCCCAAGCAGAGGGGAAAATAGTTTCTTTTAGATATATTTTTATAGAGTAGCATCCTTTATTATTTTTAATGTATTTTTTCTCCCACTATAGAGAGGAGCTACCCAATGGAGGTTCCCACCAACACACACACATGAGTGTGGACACACACACACACACACACACACACAAAGGATCTTTCCATTTAGATACATACATTTCCATTGTCCTAATTAACATAGTTTCATCTTCTATTAAGGTTTTCCAGGCAGGGTCTTAAATGCTGACTTGGAGCCCTAAGGAGCAGTAAAAACATTGAACATGGAGTTGTTTTTCCTCAAAATTCAACTGTGAGCTATTTAAATCCTGGGAAAAAAAATAACTTTTATGAATTTTAATCTCATGGTATTGCTAGCATATGGGTGACTTCAGAAATAAGACAATGGCTTGTTTCAAAAGAAATCTTATTTCTGATAGACTTAAATATCCTCTGCCCATGCCATCCCAGCTGTCTGCTGGGTTAATTGGTCATAAACCCCAGGGGTTTATGGGATTAAGATTTTTTTAACGAAAGCTAGGAGGTTTTGTTACTTAAAAAAGAGGGTAGCATCACACACTGGGGTCTGTCGGGGGGAAATAGGAGAGGGACAGCGGGGGGTGGGGAGTTGGGGAGAGATAGCATGGGGAGAAATGCCAGATATATGTTATAGGGAGGAAGGCAGCAAATCACACTCTGTACCTATGCAACAATCTTGCATGTTCTTCACATGTACCCCAAAACCTAAAATACAATTAAAAAAATGTTTTTAAACTATGCTTATACAGTGATCAGACCTATATGTTCTTATATGATTTTCAGAATTACTATCCAAAGTAGGCAGAGAAGATACAATTGATTTTGTTTACAGATGAGAAAATTGAGGCTCAGTGGAGTTAAGTGACATGTCCAGAGCAGTATATCTGTAACTAATCCCGGTCCCCTGACTCTTCCACCTATTATTCAGTTTCATAGTACAAAATTGCCTCATCCGCTTCTAGGAAAAGAGCATTTCTCTGAATTCCATATCATGTATTGATGTCCCAGTGTCCTCATGAATAGGCTCTGACTTTGCTCTGTCAATACAAATCTCCTTATTTTACTATAAGCAATTAAAAGTAACCATGCAGCAGCCTGAATGTTTTCTTGCCTAGATATTTCTTCCACCAAATATTATTGTTCCTCATTCTTAAATGCTGCCTTTCGTAAAGTATCTCTCCCTACTTCTCTCCCTAGGGCATGGACACATTGCAGCTAAGTTCTTTACAACAGAATAACAAGGATGGCCTTTAGTCTAGTTTCCATGTCTTGATATTCATTTCCATCTGAGAACTCATCAGAATGACTTTACTGTTCACATTTCTATCAACATTTTGGTCACACAAATTAAGTAATCTCTAAGAAGTTTCAGACTTTCCCTAGTCTTCTTCTCCTGAGTCCTCACCAGAATCACTCTTAATATTCTATTTATGAAAATACAGACTTTTTCCAGCCCATTCTTCCAAAATCTTCTAGCCTCTACTTGTTACCTAGTTCTCAAGCTACTTCTACGTTTTTAGTTATCTGTTACAGCAACAACCCTACTTCTTAGTATCAATTTCTGTCTTAGTCCTTTTTTGTTGCTATGACAGAATACCTGAGACTGGGTAATTTACAATGAACAGAAATTTATTTGGTTCATGATTCTGGAGACTGGGAAGTCCAAAAGCATGGCACCGGCACCTGTGAGGGCCTTCTTGCTGTGTCAGAACACGGCATAAGGCATCACATGGTGAGAAAGCAAGCGTTTGCAGGTCAGCTTAAGTGACCTCTTCTTATAAAGTCAATAGTCCTATCATGAGAGCCCTACCCTAAAGACTTTGTCTAATCCCAATTACCTCCCAAAGGCTCCACAACCAATCAACATATGAATTCGGGGATTATGTTTTCAACACATGAAATTTCAGGGACACATTTAAACCATAGCACCCTCATTTGAATTATTTCAAAATTATTTGATTTACAGTATATTTGAGTTCTCTTTAGCCACCCATTTGATTGACCAGATTTAAACATTCTTTAATCTAAATATTCATGAAAGCCTATTTAAGGGACATATGGAAGTGTATATATAAGAAAAAGATAAACATGAAACTTCTATCTCAGTCCCTCCTCTCCCCTCTTATCATGACCCCAAGATAGAACACACTCAAGATAGGTGAAGCTCTCACTCTAGAGTTCCTTCCCCTAGGGAATGGTTTGACTTATGGATAATGCTATGCTAATGGCACTTTCTGAACCATTGACCTGGTCCCCTATATTTCCCATTCCAGGGAAAGCCAAGGGTGTATCATTGGTTCTTAGGGCCCTACTCTAATGATTAGTTATAATGCCACAGATGCCACCATAATATATTCCAGGGCTCTGAATTTAAGGTATCTCTCCCTACTTCTCTCCATTGGAAAAGAACTAGCTTTTTGTAAGTCCCTACCCCAAGGCATTTTATCAGAATCTGAAGGGCTTATCTCTCACTGGACTTTTTTTTTCCAGCCAGCAGGTAGGGAAAATATTAATGCATCAACTCTTTCATCATAATTAAGAAGACATATTTAATAAATCACAACAATCATCTGGTTCTTTCCTATTGACCAATACAAAGTTGCAGACTGATATGAAATATTGAGCTGAGACACAATTGCTACCTCTATATTGCATATTAGCACCATTTTGGTTTATTATTCCTGCTATCAAAGATAAATAATCACAACTTAAAGAATTACCTCCTACAGATCTTCCACCTGTCTCAAGACTAGCATTCCTTTCAGGTGAATTTTCTTTTTTTAAGTTAAAGAAATTTATTTTAAATTATGGTGACTACAGATAAAAGCAATATATTATATTTTTAATTTTTCTTTTTTTTTTTTTTTTTCCTTTTCAACTTTTGAAAGTCTCTGCTTTGGGGCAGGGACTATGGGGTTTTCTAGGTATAAAATCATACTGTTCATGAAGAGACATGATTTGACTTCCTTTCTTCCTATTTGGATGCCTTTTATTTCTTTCTCTTGCCTGATTGCTCTGGCTAAGATTTCCAGTACTATGTTGAATAGAAGTGGTGAGAACAGAAATCCTTGTCTTGTCACAGTTCTCAAGGGGAATGCGTCTAGATTTTGCTTATTCAATATGATCATGGCTGTGAGCTTATGATAGATGACTCATTATTTTGAGGTAGTTTCCTTCAATGCCTAGTTTGTTGAGAATTTTTAACAAGAAGGGATGTTGAATATTATCATAAAGCCCTTCCTGTGTCTTTTAAGATGATCATATGATTTTTGTTTTAGTTCTATTTATGTGTTGAATCACATTTATTGATTTACACATGTTGAGCCAACCTTGCATCCCAGGAATAAAGCCTACTTGATTGTGTTTGATTAGCTTTTTGATGTGCTGCTGGATTCGGTTTGCTAGTGTTTTGTTGAGGATTTCTGAATCTATGTTTATGAGGGATATTGACCTGAAGTTTTCTATTTTGTTATGTCCCTCCCAGGTTTTGGTATCAGAATTGTGCTGGCCTCATAGAATAGAATTAGTTGGGGTGGAGTTCCTCTTTCTAAATTTTTTGGAATAGTTTCAATAGGATTTGTATCAGCTCTTCTTTATACATCTGGTATAATTCAGCTGTGAATCTGTCAGGTCCAGGGCTTTCCCTTGTGGTAGGCTTTTCATTACTGATTCAATTTCAGAATTTATTATTGGTCTCTTCAGGCTTTAAATTTCTTCCTGGTTCAATCTTGGGAGTTTGTATGTTTCCAGAGATTTATCCATCTCTTCTAGGTTTTCTAGTTTGTCTGCATAGAGGTGTTTGTAGTTGTCTCTGAGAATTTTTTGTATTTCTATGAGGTCTGTAATAATGTCCTCTTTGTCATTTCTAATTGTATTTATTTTGATCTTCTCTCTTTTTTTTTTTTTCTTTATTAGTCTAGCTAGCAGCCTATCAGTATTCTTCTTTCAAAAAACAAACTTGGTTTCATTGATTATTTGTATCATTTTCATTCAGTTCAGATTTGATTTTGCTTATTTCTTTTCTTCTGTTATCTTTGGAGTTGGTTTTCTCTTGTTTTTCTAGTTCCTCTAGGTATGATATTAGGTTGTTAATTTGAGATCTTTCTAATTTTTGACATCAGCATTTAATGCTAAAAACTTTACCCTTAAGATTGCTTTAGATAGGTCTCAGAGATTCTGGTATATTGTAGCTTTGTTCTCATTAGTTTCAAAGAATTTATTGATTCCTCACTTAATTTCATTGTTTATGCAAAAGTCATTCAGGAGCAGACTGTTTAATTTCCATGTAATTGTATGGTTTTGAGAGATCGTCTTAGTATTAATTTCTGTTTTTATTGTGCTGTGGTCCAAGAATGTGTTTTTTATGATTTGGGGTATTTTTTAATTTGTTGACAATTGTTTTATAGGTGAGTGTCTTGGTTGATTTTAGAGTGCTTGCCACATGCAGAAGAGAAGGACATATATTGTGTAGATGTCTTTTACATCTATTTGGTCACGTGTTGAGTTTAAGTCCCAAATATGTTTGTTAGTTTTCTGCTTCCATGATCTGTCTGACACTGTTATTGCAATGTTAAAGTCTCCCACTATTATTGTGTGGTTATCTAAGTCACCTCATAGGTGTGTAAGAACTTGTTTTATGAATCTAGATGATCCATTGTTGAGTGCATATGTATTCAGGTCTGCTTTGTCTGAAATTAGAATAGCAATTCGTGCCTTTTTTTTTTTTTTTTTTTCCATTTGCTTGGTAGATTTTTCTCCATCCTTTTGCTTTGAGCCTATGCTTGTCATTGCATGTGAAATGGGTCTCCTCAAGGCAGCATACAGTTGGATCTTGCCTCTTTATCCAACCTGCCATGCTGTGCCTTTTAAGTGGGGCATTTAGCCTGTTTGTGTTCAAGGTTAATATTGATATATGTGAATTTGATCCTGTCACTGTTACTAGCTGGTTGTTATGCAGACTTGATGATGTAGTTCCTTTATAGTATCAATGGTCTATTTACTTAAGTGTGTTTTTGTGGTGGCTGGTAACAGTTTTCTTTTCCATGTTTAGCACTACCTTAAGAACTTCATATAAGGCAAGTCTGTTGGTAACAAATTCCCTTAACATTTGTTTACCACAAAAAGATTTTATTTCCCTTTCACTTATGAAGCTTACTTTACCTGGATATGAAAATCTTGGTTGAGATTTCTTTTCTTTAAAAAGGCTGAATATCGGCCCCCAATCTCTTCAGCCTTGTAGGGTCTCTGCTAAAAGATCCACTGTTAACCTGATGGGATTTCCTTTGTACACGACCTGCCTGTTCTCTCTAACTGCCTTTAAAATTTTTCTTTCAGGTTAACCTTGGAGAATTTGATGACTGCGTTTTGAGAATAGTTTGTTGTGTATAGTCTCTCACAGGTGTTCTCTGAATTTCCTGAATTTGAATATCAACCTCTCTAGAAAGGTTGGGGGAATTTTCATGGACAATGTCCTCCAATATGTTTTCCAAGTTGTTGCTCTCTCTCCCCCGCTTTCAGTGACACCAGTGAGTCATAAGTTTGTTCTCTTGGCATAATTCTATATTTCTCAGAGGTTTCATTCATTCTTTTATATTCCTTTCCTTATTTTTGTTCGAGTTGATTTGAAAAACCAATCTTCAGTCTCTGAGATTCTTCTTTCTCTGGTCTGCTGTTAATTCTTTGGATTGTATTGTGAAATTTTTGTAGAGAGTTATTTAGCTCTATCAGATCAGTTTGGTTCTTTCTTAAAATGGCAATTTCATCTTTGCACTCTTGTATCATTTTACTGGATTCCTTAGATTCCTTGGATTGGGTTTCAACTTTCTCATGAATCTCAATGATCAGTGTTACTATCCAGATACTGAATTCTGTGTCTGTCATTTCAGCCTGGTTAAGAACCGTTGCTGAAGAGCTAGTGTGGTTGTTTGGAGGCAAGAGGACACTCTGGCTTTTTGAGTGACTAGCGTTCTTGAGCTGGTTCTTTCTCATCTGTGTGAACTGATGTTCCTTTAATCTTTGATGTTGCTGTCCTTTGGTTAGAGTTTTTTGTTTTTATATTCCTCAGTTCCCTTGAGGGTTTGACTCAGTTGACTGGCCTTTTTTCTTGACTATTTCAGGGGCCCAAGGCTCAGCTCAGCACTCCTAGGCTGTGTGCAGTAACCCTGGAGGGCTGGGACTCACCCCACAGCTTTGTTCTCTGGCCCCTCAAGGTTAAGCACCTGCTGGGTTGGAGGGGCTAAGGTGTTCCTACTCCACTGGCAACAATTCTCTGATGGGGATGCTGGCAAAAGCACTGCATTGGGGTGGTGGTAGTAGGGTCCATTCTCATGTGCATGTGTGCCGGCAGCAGTGGAATGGTAGAGACCATGTGCAAGTGCTCATTCCAGTAGCGTTGAGGTGGTGGTATCTGCATGCATATGCTGGTGGCAACAGTGGTATAGGAGGGTGTGCACACACCAGCAGATGAGGGGTGGTGGCATCTATATGCACACATTTACTGTACACCTGCACTGGCAGGGGCAGGGCAGCAGTGGCAAGATTCACATGTGCACTGGTGGCAATGGCCTAGTGAGGTCCACATGTGCCGGCAAAGTAATGGGAAGAGGCTGTGGGCAAGTACACATTGGTTGGAGCCTATCTACTGAAGCTCTCTGACAGTTAGGCAGGGACTACCAGCAAAAAAATCTGTGGTGGTGGCTGCCAGAGAGTCCATCCAAGGCTGTGCTGCAAGCAGATGCAGCCAGGCAGGGACCACAGGAGAGGCCAACAAACAGAGGGCTGCTCAGATCAGACTGGTCCTGTCCCACAGGCAAGACCACCCTGCTTTTCTAGGTCCAAGAGTCAACAAATACCAAAAACACTTAGAGGAGCATGGCAAGCCTTGGAGTATGAACATCCGTGGTCATGAGCCACGGTAGCCATTTCCAAGCCAAACCCTCTGGGCTCCACACAGACTAGAGTTCTGCCCCTTTCACCTCTCCAAGCAGCTGTCCCTGTCAGCTCAAATGTTCATGGGGGTCGCAGAGTATCCTGCAGCTAGGATTCTGAAGGTCCATGGTGAGAGTAGTCCACTCCTTGCCTATTCAACTGACTCCTTCCCCAGGAGCCACTGAGGGCCAGGAATAAGTCCTGGTGCTCAGCAGCCCTGTGCAGTGTTCCTACCTTACTCGCGCTGCAGCCCAGGATCTCCATCCTCCCTCCATCTATTCTCAATGCCTTCCTTCCAAAGGTCTGCTCAGAGTGTGCTGGTCTTCTCCATCTGGTCTTTCTGTGGGAGATGTTCTTCCTGCCTGCATATAGTTGGCCATCCCTGAAAATTTATAAGAGAGTGGATTTTTTATTTTATTATTTTTAATTGCATTTTAGGTTTTGGGGTACATGTGAAGAATATGCAAGATTGTTGCACAGTTACACACATGGCATTGTGATTGGCCGCCTTCCTCCCCTTCACCTATATCTGGCATTTCTCCCCATGCTATCTCTCCCAAACTCCCCACCCTACGCTCTCGCTCCCCAAGAGAGTAGATTTTAAGTGTTATGGCCTAGAAGCAGAAGGCACGGCATGCCAGGCAGGGCATGTAAGGAAGCCTCAGGAAGCCTCAGTGTGGTCAGAAGACAGAACAACAGAAACAAGGGCCCTTTCAGGTAAATTTTAAAGAGACAGTCCTGGTCCTAAGCTGTAGCAACAGCATTCATTACCAAGGTGCACTTTTTTGTTTATGGAATCGCTCAATGCATGGCACAAACTGCCATTTTTTCACTCATTTAACGAATCTTTACTGTGTGGCTACTCTGTGCCAGGCACTGTTTTAAGATATAGCAATATATATACACACAGACACATCTTCCTTTGAAAGAGTTTATAGTCTAGCTAGAGAGAGAGATAAATATATCAATATTCATTGTTAAATCAGAGTAGGAGCAAATGACTAAATAAAGCAAGTGATTGGAAGCAGGAAGTATTGGGGAGTGAGGCTGGGAATTGCAGTTTTATATATGATGGTCATGCGAGGCCAAATGGAGAAGGAAATGGTGTGAGCAAAGACCCAAAAGGCATGCAGATATGAAGGGAAAGAGCAATTCAGGCAGAGAAGTTAGGAAGTGCAAAGTTCCTGAGGCTAGAGAATGCTTGGTGAGTTTTAGAAACAAGGAGAGGACGATGAAGTGGCTGGGGAAGAATGTGTGGTAGAGCAGTGGTGGACAGATGAGGTCAGAGTGGGAGCTCAGGGTCAGACCATGTAAATCTCCGAAAGGCATCAAAAAGACTTTGAGTTTGTGTCTGGATGAGATGTGAACTACTAAAAGGTTTGAATGGAGGAATTACCTTGTCTGTCTTACATTGTAAGACAATCACTCTGGCTCCCATGTGTTCATGTAACAAACACTTATTGAGCATATACTTAGCATCAGGCTTGATGCCAAGAATTGGGGACACAAAGTTAAACAAAAATTGGCTTCTTATTTCAGTTCACGGAACCTGCTGCAGCTATTTATACAGGTTCCTGTGAAAATGAGTTAAAAGTCTTATTTAATTCAGCACATGGGCAAGGACCATGGGTTGTGAGTGAGTGAGGCTGTAATTTTATTTCACTGCTGAGTGCCTCCACCATTCCCATATATTGCCTTCTGTTTGCTTGGTGCCAAACCCATTTTTCACAGGCTTATCCATTACTTTCCCTAATCTGACTAATTTCCTTCTTATGGCTGAACCAAGGCTGGTATATATTCAGCTTAAAGTGTTTCGTATCAAAATGCGTTTCATCAGATTTCAAAAAGCCAAGTTCTCCCTGTAAAGAAAAATGCAAATTATCCAAAGAAGTCTTATGATCATCTGAAACTGTGGGTTGTTTTATTGAGGAGCATGCAAGTAAGGAATGCTAAAATCATTTCCTCTTCTCCCCACTCTCTCCAAGTTGGCAGTTAAATCGCTATATGTGAGTCTGGAGGCAGAATGAATATTCTCAGGCCAATTTGGGGGTAAATTATCTGGTATATGAAACCAAAACCAGTCTCCCTAATAACTTCCATAACACAAAGTCACTTCTTACTGTAATTGTATCTGTGATATAATTTACAAAACTCCCTTTTGCCAAGAGGGGACTAAGTGGGCATGCTTTTCATACCTGGGGTATTAGTCAGCTTTTGCTATACAGCAAGGTACAACAAAGTCTCAGCAGCACACAGTAATCAGCAATTACCTCTGTTCACATTGGGCAGATGAGCTGATATGCTCTGCTTCAGGCTGTGAATTGAGCTCAAATCTACTGAGGCCCAGACTGAAGGACTGGAGCACGTTCCTCTTACCATAGACATTAGAAGCTCTCAGTATAGTGAGTTGAATGGGTGCCCCCAAAACCCAGTCTTGTGTATGTCTTTATCAATATCGTGAAAATGGACTATACAGGGTGCTTCTTACAAATGCAGATTTTTCAATCTACTACTCATCCCCTGAATCAGAATCTCTGACAATTTTAACACACATCTCAGAAAATTTTGATGCACACTAAGATTTAAACATCACTGTTGTTTCACAAATTTTTATACTATCTTGTATCTATCACCACCACCCATTAGCAGATGTGAGTGATCTTGTACTCTCTGGGGATATGGGATCATCCTTCTAAGTCTCCATGATAGGAAATGTCCTTTAACTCTAGTGTTTTCTCTCTCAAGTTCATGACTATGTAACCTTCTATTCTACAGTGTGTTTGCTCCATTGAAGATAAATATTTTCCCCTAGACTTTTGGCTAAATTGAGGCTCGTCAGTTTTGCTGAGCCAGCAGCTTTGATCATTGCTCAGCATGCCATTCTTCACAGCCTTCTATGTCTTTACCCTGATGCTGGACCACTCTGGTGTTGAAGAGGAAACACATGGGTAGGAGTTCCTCAGATTTTCTTTTCCAGAAAAATCTGGATATGCCTACCCAAAAAGTAGTTGGCATTTACTTTTGGGGGCCTCACAACCCCTGTGAAGCCTTTTGAGGGCTCCTAGGTGAAAAGGCCTTAGTCTAAGACTTACAGCAGTATAGCTAGATGATTAATTTCTATAATGAAAACAATAATAAAGTGACAACTAACATTTACTGAGCATTTACCACATGCCAGGCACCGGGCTGAACTTCTTACCTGCTTTATCTCATATCACCCTTGTACTGCCCTGAGGAGTAGGTAGTGTTATTAACTCCATTTTATAGTTGGGAAACACAGGCCTGTGAGAGCTGGCCACAGTTCAATAACCTCTTTCTCCCAGGCTACATACTGATGTTGCTCAGACTTCCCAGAGTTCCCCTTGCTGAAGACTAAAGTAAAATCACCTGGCCTATTTTCAAACCATACAGATCACCTTCACTTTTCCCCTGGCAGAAGGGGACTGCAGAGAAATAATCAGTAGCCCTGAATAATCTTTGGCTTGACCCATGGGCATCCCATGGCCGTGTCATACATGTACATTGCTTATCTGTTCATTTTCCTGTACGCTATTTACCTGTTCATTATTTTAACACAAAATTGACTGTCCAGTGTCCTGTGGGGAGACCACCAGTATACAATACATTTATGGTGATAAGAGCAATGAAGAAAATTAGGCAAGTTTAGGGAGAAGGGAGTGGTGAGTTTGGCAGTAACATTTTAAATAAGATAAGCGTGATGGTTTGGATATTTGACTCTCCAGGCCTCATGTTGAAATTCTTTCCCCACTATTGGAAGTGGGGCTTAATGGGAGGTGTTTGGGTCATGGGGTGAAGCGCTCATGAAAAGATGAATACCCTCCTTGGCAGTGTGGGGAGGGGACGAGTGAGTTCTCACTCTATTAGTTCCTGCAAGACCTAGTTGTTAATGCCTTTCCCGTTTGCCCCCCAAATACTCGCAGGTGGTGCTCGTGGCTGCCACATTTACCTCAAAATAACTTTGACACAAAATATTTCACTTTTGTTATTATTTTCACATCACTTTAGTATATATACTTTGGAAACAAAAGACATCATTCTATTTATAGCATTCTGTTTTTAGTAGTAGTATTTCCGTTTACAAAATATAGTAATTCTCGATGGCTGAAAACATCAAATCATAGAAAACATAGCATGCCAATGATGTTAACATTATTCTTGAACAGTCGTTGGCTGAAGATTCATTGGATGAATCTGATGTTTCTGAAATAGATGATTCTGATGATTCTGATGCTAGTTATTACACATAACTCCAAGAACAGCTTTCTGTATTTTATTTTCACATGGAAAATCAGTCAGATTTACTTCAGTCTCAAAGAGTGTGTTTATTTAAAATTAAATGAGTGCTGGCAGTGAGCTGCATGTTTTTGCTTTTGTTTATCTAAACAGGAAAAGGGTTAAAAAGATCCTGGAGCCTCCCTGCTTGCTCTCTTGCCTCCTCTCTTGCCCTGTGATCTCTGCACACACTGGCTCCCCTTTCTCTGAAACTCCCATGAGGAGCTGATGCTAGTGCCATGCTTCTTGTACAACCTGCAGAACCATGACCCAAATAAACCTCTTTTCTTTGTAAATTACCCAGCCTTCGGTATTCCTTTTTACCAACACTAAATGGACTAAAACAATGGAGAAGGTCCCTTTGGTAAAGTGACACTTGAGCAGAGACCTGAAGGAAGTTGGGAGAGAGCCATGAGGATAACCAGGAACAAGGTTTTCAGCCAGAGGGAAGAGCAAGTGCAAGGTAAGAGCAAAGAGGTCAGTGTGGAGGTCCCACATGAAGTGATTAGTGAGGGGTAGATATAGCAGATGGGATCTGAGAACATGGGGAAGGTGAGGGCAGGTTGCATAGGCCCTCATGGGAAGGACCCTAGATTTCATTAGAAGCCATTGGAGGGCAGAAGCAGGAAGGAGACATGATAAAACTCATCTTTGTCAGAATCACTGAGATGTTGCATGGAGGACACACTGTGGAGAGTACAGGTGAAAGCAAGGAAAAAACAAAGAACAAGAGATTGAGCTTTTTGTGTTTCTTTGGCATCTGACCCATCCTCAGGAAAATGTTTTCAACTGTAGAAGAAATACATAGGATTGCAAAGGAAACAGTTATACAAAATGCAGTTAGCAAAATGTTAAAAGAAAACTGCCATTTAGGAAAATCTATATCTCTTTATGAGTTTATTAAATAACAGAATCTAGTGGTAAATTCACTATAATTTGAAAAACATGTAGAACATGAATATTGTTCAAGATACTTTCAACATCTATAATGTATAACATAAATTTTTTTATGGTTTTTATTGGCAACAAGTCACAGATTCTCCCGATAGCACTGTGGTCTGCTACAGGCAGGCATAATTTGAGAAAATGCTCAATTTTCGTTAAAAGCTAGTAAAAATTAAGTTTTTTTTCAGCCAATTTCACAGAACCCCCTGAATTCTATGCATGGACCCAGGTTATAGACACCTGAGTTAGAATGCTATTGCAATATTCCAGGTAGGAGATGTTTCGTGACTTAAATTATAGTAGATTTAATGAGATTTGGGGAGCAATAAGGGAAATCCAATTCATTCTAATGTACAGTGGCTACTTTTTCAAAAATCAAATTTCCGGGCAGGGTGCTGTGGCTGACACCTGTAATCCCAGCACTTTGGGAGGCCGAGGCGGGTAGATCACGAGGTCAAGATATCGAGACCATCCTGGTCAACATGGTGAAACCCCGTCTCTACTAAAAATACAAAAAATTAGCTGGGCATGGTGGCGCGTGCCTGTAATCCCAGCTACTCAGGAGGCTGAGGCAGGAGAATTTCCTGAACCCAGCAGGCGGAGGTTGCGGTGAGCCAAGATCGCGCCATTGCACTCCAGCCTGGGTAACAAGAGCGAAATTCCGTCTCAAAAAAAAAAAAAAAAAATCAAATTTCCAAGGCATGGCTTCTCTGTCCAAATCCTATTTAGTCCTGAATAATCTTATGTAATATTATATAATTATGTATTATATTATATATAACTATATATTACATATAATATTATCTATAATATAATTGTATATATAAATTATATATTAATATAATTATAGATAATATAATTATAAATATATCTAATTATATATATCTAATATAGATATATATATATTTAGGCCACTACTAATTATATATCTATGTTAGATATATATAATTAGATATATTTATAATTATATTATCTATAATTATATTAATATATAATTTAATTATGGGTTAATTGAAGACTGAGTTGTATTTTGGTCTTCTTCCACTATCCCCACAATGCCTGTAACAGTTGTTATACCATTTTAAAGTCGAATTTAGACCCTAAATTTCAGTCCTGACTATGTAACTTTTGAAAACTTGTTTGCCCTTCCTATAAATAAAATGGGGGTAGTAAAATGCATTCTCCAAGAATACAAGTGCATAAATAAGTAACAAAACTTAAGTATGGTTTGGCCAAGAAGGTTCAGCAGCAGAGTGCTGTAACAGTGCTGCAGTTGATTAGTGATGTCTGTTACAGCCATGAGTACCACATATTTCCCATCCTTAAGTTGGGCTATTTAGGCTGTTCAGATAGGGGGATGTTAGGAAATGCTGTCTTGAGAGAACTTGCAGGGTAGGTCTGGCTCTGACAGGACAAAGGCCCCCATAAATGTGAAAGAGATAGTGTGAAACTGAGCTGATAAAACCATTAGCTACCCCAGAACTTTATTCATATGTTAATCTTACCTAGAAACATATTGTACTATTCTTGATACTAAGCCACCTTGGTTTTACGTTGAGAAAATGTATACTTATTCCAATTCCCTTACTCCAAATTTAATCCTGGAGATTAAATGTAACTGGGGGAAGGGCAATTTTCTTTGCTGTCTACTGGCAAAGATTGGTGATTTTTGTTATAAAATGTCATTCTCTCTACCAAGTTTCTACTTGTTACAATTTAAAATGGGCAAATGATCCATGCTTGGGAAGAAAATAAAGGCCAGTATCTATTGGAAAGCTTGGCATACCCTTAACAATAGCATTGCTACCAGACATTAGTACTGTAGTTTATAAATAATTCATTGATCACATGGCTTTGAATAGTTCCATCAAGCTCCACTAGAAGAGGTGGCAAATTATTCCTCAACACAATCATTTGTTTTCATCCATGAAAAATTGCATGCATTAATACCATGGCAAATAAGGACTGAAACTCCAGCCAGGCAATCTGTTAGAAGCATTTTGTTGATCAAAATCTCTGGCATACTTTGTGCAATTGCCTCTCTTGTGCCACCACTGCATGGAGTCACTGTCCCTGTTAATTTTATTAATTTGTAGGTTTGGCAATCAACCTCAGCAGTGGTTCTAATATTCTACATCAGGCTTAGTGAAATGTTTTGGCAAAAACCTAACAAAAGCATAGTTGAAATCAGAGTGTATTAGAAAGTCAGCTGTTAGCTATATGAGACAAACAGTTATTTTATCATGTTTGGTTTGGTGTATAAATATGTCTTTTCATCTGATCACTATCAAAATAAAAATTTAATTAGAGATTAGATAGATGGATAGTTGGATGGATAGATTGATAGATGTTGGATGAAGAAGTGAAGCTTGAAAAGAGAAAACGTTCTATTTATCTTTGAGTAACTAACATGAAAATGCAGCAGACAAAATATCTCTAAATATATCTTAGTCTATTGGTCTCACTTTCCATATAAACGTGATGAGTGAAGTTAGAGCAAAGTTCTGGAAAATGAAATGAACAAAAGGGGTTTCCTCCTGAGTCTTACCCAAACATCCGCACAGTTAGACACTAAATCAATGGGAGCACTTTGTATAGGCTGAAGGTTGCCAACTTAGCATGATGAGAATGAACTAAAAGAAGCTGAAAAGTCACTGGAAGTAAGAGTTCACTACTCTCTCTCCAAAGTGTGTGCCTGTACATAACTCTACTACAATTTCAAGTCAGTTTCCTTTGAGTCAAAAGCCAGTGTGTCTCTTTGCTGCATCTATTACAAGAATGAAGACCATCTCAGCAATCTGACTGCTGACATTCCAGAAAACATGGACATCCCTCTGAAGGGATCCACAGTTACTGTGAAGGATTTCGGAGAAACCCTACAGAGGGCCTTCAATCACATCAATCTAGAACTCAGTCTCCTCAGAAAGAAAAATAAGTTCCAAGTTGACAAATAGTGGGGAAATAGAAAGGAACTGGCTACCATTTGCACTATTTGTAGTCATGTACTAAACATGATATTGGGTGTTATACTGGACATTCAGTAAAAGATGACATCTGTGTCTACTCACTACCCCATCTATGTTGTTATCCAGGAGAATGGGTCTCTTGTTGAAATCCAAAATCTCTTGGGTGAAAAATATATCTGCAGGGTTTGGATGAGGCCAAGTGTTGCTTGTTCAGTATCTCAAGCCCAGAAAGTGAATTAATCCTTGAAGGAAATATTTAACTTGTTTCAAATTCAACTGCTTTGATTAACAAATCACAACAATTAAAAACAAGGATATCAGAAAATTGGGGGATGGTATCTATGTCACTGAAAATGGAACCGTTTTGCAGGCTGGTGAATAAGATCTAAGAGTCATCCGGCTACAAAAACAAGATACTAGATCATTCCTAAGACCTATTTGCAATGTTTTAATGATGCAATAAAAGACCTCTAGCGATCTTGGGGGTTGGGGGCAGGGAAAGCCAATATGAGGAGTCCCTTATCTTCCAGAATCCTAATCATATTGGATGCAGTATCATATTGCACCAGGACCATCAGATAAAGGATCCAGGTTATGATCTTGGGTCAGCTATTGTGTAACCTCAAATGAGTCACTCTGCTTCTCTTGGCATCCATTGTGTATTCTGAAAATGAAGCAGTTGAATCGGAGAATCTACTGGGTGCATTTTAGGTCTGAGAATGCAGTGATATACAAAGAGGGTAAGAGTATGGATTTTCATCAAGCTCTGCACTTAAATAGCTTTGTCTAGGAAGTTCTTAGCTTCTTTAAGCCTCAGTTTTTTTAGCTGAAAAATTAAGTTAATTATAGTCTCTAACTTGCAAGGAGATAGTTTGGGTAAATTACTTAAATATATCCTAAAAGGTAATATATATCCAATAAATAATATCTGATGTTCTTTGTGTTGCTGTTGTTGTTTTGCAATAATGACTATGGTTTTAAATGTTTTAAGACAAAAGATGTTATGGGGAGAATTTAAGGAGGAGGCCAGTTACATATGAAGAAGGCTATGTAGTGGTGAACTGAAGTCATGCCACGTGGTAGTTTACGTGACCTTGGACCAACTCTATAAATCATGGAAGGTAGACCGTATTACTTATTCCTCTTTGTGGTGGTACTTTTTAAGTTTTTAGTAGTAGAAGGCAGAGTAACATTGGAAACAGAGCAGGAATTAAACATTTTTTAAAAAACAAGCTTATCTCTATTGACAGAAAGCTTTATAAATCACCTAAACTTTTTTCATTTGTTGAACTTTTTAAAAATGAAAATTACTAACCAGGAACATGTCCACTCTGTATGTTCACTTCTCAAATCTACATTCATCCACTTCTGAACTCTCAAAAAATTGTGCGGTAGCAGAATGAGGTGGCAGAAATATTCACAAATTCCATTGGAATGAGAACATACTATGTGTGGCCTTCAGAGACCTGTGCTAAAGGCAACATACCCCCAGCCACTCATTATTATTTCTGATTTGAGACGATAACCTGAATGTCCAGGATGAGGAAACCAAACCCAGAAGAGAGGGGACAGGCCAAATTTTCTAAAAACAGGTTATAAACATGAAATGGGTTTCCTGAGCCCACGTGTTGTGGAATACTAAAGTTTGTATCTGGAATTAAAGGTCTGATACTTTTTCTGTGGGGCACTTGTGTTTTCAAGAGGCGCTTTATAAAGAAAATGAAAGAGATGAGACAGTGAATGCAGGATTTTATCAAGATGTGTTGCTTTGCAGAAAAGTAGTTTTGTTGTTTGGGACTATGAGAAATTGTTGTCAGTATCCAGGGTAAGGTTTATTTTATCCACTGTGACAGACAAATCTATCTGGTTTTTATGTAGCCTTAAATAGCATATGTGCCTGAATATAAGGTAAGGTGTTTTCTCTCTAAAGCTTACCATTCAGAAAATAGGGAATCCTCTTACATGCAAGTCTTTATAAAGTTTTTCAATTACTTTACTTTGAAAAACCAAGTATAATTTAGGGAAAACCTCATCCAAAAGATACTCAGTCCATTCTACTTTAAGATATTTGTAGAGAGAGGCCCCTAAACAGAATTGATTTCTTACATTTATTTTTTGCTTTTCTTTATACACAGATTGAGTATTTATTTATTTCTGGAGAGATTACTCTCACAATTACAAAAGTTCAGTGTTACATAAATGGGCCTTTTAAAGATCTCTTCAAAACAAAATAAACTAGGCAGTGACATTGGGGATATCATAAATGTAATCATTGCAGATTTGGTAGGGAGTGGGGAATGTCCTAATGTTACATAATAAATACTTGTAGCTTGTAGGATGAAATATCCAAAACAAGCACAATACCTGGATTCCCAAAGGGCTGCATGTTAAATTAAGACACAATGCTCTAGGGTTTATATTCTAGAAAAGTGTTATATGACCCAAAGTCGTTCTAATGATGACAAAGACACAGAGAATGACTCAGTGGAATGTTCTGGATAAAAGCCTGATTAAAGTCCTTTCCAGATAGAAATGAAAATGGGAATATGAGGAATTCTTCAGTTTTGCTCTAAAGGAGGAGGGGGAAAATATAGGGTTGTAGCTTGAAGGTTATAGCTTTGAGGGAAAACATTTCAGAGAGGGATATACTTTTAGTATGATTATAAACTGATTGGTATGATACAGTAGAGCATGAAAAAATAATGACACAAAAGGAAAAGTGGAAGATTACAGAAGGAAAGTCCTAGAGAGGGTGAGAGGGAACACCCTCCAGGGCATAGGTGGAGGGGCAGATATGAGAAGGGGCCATTTATTCCATGTGCCAGGTGAGAAGGAAAATCAGTGGGCACAGATGCAGGTAGGTGGTTGATTTGGTGGTGAAAATAGGAGGGAATTGTTTTCGGATGGTTGCTCTATTTTCAATAAAATAAGAAGCAAGGTCATCCTCTGAGAGTGGGAAAACAGATCTTGACCTCCTGACACCAAAAGCACCATCATTTACTCCTCAGCAGTCATCCACCCATTCCTTTCTCTGAATGTGTGGATTTTTAAATGCTTGTGATTGGCCATTTCTCACTTTCCTGCCCTTTGCCAATGGTTGCATCCCCCTGGTTCTGGGTCTAGGTGTCCCTGATATCTTCTGGGTTGTTCATTTTTTTAAACAAGCTCATCCTCTCAGCAATATGGCATGACTCACAACCACACCATTTCTTCACACCAGAATCAGCTTTCCTTCACTTCTCACAGCTCATTGATTTGGCTCCTTTTTCCACTTGCTGGGGTGGGCCTTTTTTCTTCTGTTTTTTTCAGGCTGTATTTGTCACTAACCAATGTGTATTCAAATAAAAAAAAAAGGTGATTTCAAATGAAAATATTTAGTTAGAAGAATAATTTGTTCAACTACTTGAATATGTCTGCCACCACTGGAGGTCACAGATAATTGTTTCAGTTAATGTTCCCAGGGATCCTAAACTGTTTGAATCCTGAAATATTACCCTAAGCAGTAGAATTTGTGTCCAATGAAAGGTCAGCAGTCATTTTTCCATTGAACATTTATCCCATGAATTCTTTGCACACACGAAAAATAGATCCACCTTCATGCTGGGAAGACTTAGAGATCCCCAGGGCTCCTTACATGGTAGGACAGCCCAGGCTCTGGACTCAACTGACTGGCTTTGAATCTCAGCTTCACTATTCTCTGCCCATTGTGCAAGTATTTAACCATTTTGTGCCTCAGTTTTATCATCTCTAAAATGGGGAGAGCAATATTCTCCAGCTTTATAGAGTTGTTGTGATAATCAAATGCATTAATATGCCTAGCGTCTTCTACATAGCTTCTGGAAAGAAGCGAAGTGTTTAGTTAGTAGTAGCAGCTAATTTTAGGTCAAAAGCCTTGAGAAATTTTTATAGAGATAAAGTACTTCACTTATTCAGTTAAACTTATTGGGCCATAAAAACCATTTATTACCTGGTGCATATTAATTCTTAGTACAGTTGTTCCACAGAATCCACTTGATATGGTTTGGCTGTGTCCCCACCCAAATCTCATCTTGAATTGTGATCCCCATAATCCCCATGTGTCAAGGGAGGGACCTGGTGGGAGGTGGTTGGATCATGGAGGTGGTTCCCCCAAGCTGTTCTCATGATAGTGAGTTCTCATAAATCTGATGGTTCAGTAAGTGTTTGATAGTTCCTCCTTCACACTCCTCTCTCTCATCTGCTACCATGTAAGATTTGCCTACTTCCCCTTCTGCCATGATTGGAAGTTTCCTGAAGCCTCCCCATTCATATGGAACTGTGATTCAATTAAATCTCCTTTCATTATAATTTACCCAGTCTTGGGCAGTTCTTTATAGCAGTGTGAAAATGGACTAATGCTCAACTGCTGGTATAGTTTCCTAGGGCTGCTATAAAAAAAGGTACCACAAACTGTCAAAACAATGAAAATCTAGCCCTTTGTAGTTCTGGAAGCTAGGAGATTAAAATCAAAGTGTTGGCCCGGTGCAGCAGCTCATACCTATAATCCCAGCACTTTGAAAAGCCAAGGCATGCAGATCACTTGAACTGAGGAGTCAAGACCAGCCAGGGGTACATGGAAAAACCCTGTAACCACAAAATACAAAAATTAGCCAGGTATGGTGACATCTGCCTGTGGTCCCAGCTACATAAGTGAGGCAGGAAGATCATCAGAGCACAGGAGATTGAGGCTGCAATGAGCTATAATCATATCACTGCACTCCAGCCTGGGTAACAGAGCAAGACCCCATCTCAAAAAAAAAAAAAAAAAAAAAAAGAGAGAGGTATTGCAGGGCTATCTCTCTCTCAAGGCCCTAGAAATTGAGGATCCTTCTTGCCTCTTCCTACCCTGTTGTAGTTGCCAGCAATCTTTGGTGTTCCTTTGATTTGCAGCTACAAATTTGCATCACTCCCATTTCTGCCACTTCTTCAAATGGCCTTCTTCTCTGCGTCTCCGTTGGTCTTCAAATCTTTCTCACCTTATAGAGACAACAGTTGTTAGATTTAGGACCCACCCTAATCCAGTATGATCTTGTTTCAACTTGATTATGTCTGCAAAGACTGTATTTCCAAATAAGGCCATTGATAGGGTTTGGATCTGTGACCCCACTCAAATCTCATGTTTACTTGTAATCCCCCCAGTGTTGGAGGTGGGCCTGGTAGAAGGTGATTGAATCATGGGGGCAGAGTTCTCATGAATAGAGTTCTCACTCCTCCTTGCTACTGTACAGTGAGTGAGTTCCTATAAGATCTGGTTGTTTAAAAGTGTGTAGCACCTACCCTCTCTCTCTCTCTTCCTCCTTCTCTGGCCATATGAAGTGCTGGCTCCTCCTTCACTTTCTGCCATGATTATACTTTTCCTGAGGACTTCCCAGAAGCTGAGTAAATGCTGCCATGTTTCCTGTACGGCCTGTGGAACCATGAGCCAAGCAAACCTTTCTTCTTTATAAATTGCCCAGTCTCAGGTATTTCTTCATAGCAATGTGAAAATGAACAAATACGGTCATATTCACAGGTACCAAGGATTAGGATTGGAATATATCTTTTGGGGGGACACAATTCAACCCAAAACAGCACATATGAAATGAACACTGGGCCAGGCACATGGCTCATGCCTGTAATCCCAGCACTTTGGGAAGCTGAGGCAGGCAGATCACTTAAGGTCAGGAGTTTGAGACCAGCCTGGCCAACATGGTGAAACCCCATCTCTGCTAAAAATACAAAACTTAGCCAGGCATGGTGGCAGGTGCCTACAGTCTCAACTAATTGGGAGGTGGAGGCAGGAGAATCACTTGAACCTAGGAGGCAAAGGTTTCAGTGAGCTGAGACCACAAGACTGCACTCCAGCCTAGGCAACAGAGCCAGACTTCATCTCAAAAAAAGAAGAAAAGAAACAAAGCAAATACCTCCAACCTTACTTTTTTAGTCCCAAATCATTCCCTCCCCATTAACTATAATCTAATTTAGTATTACTTGGCTGACCTAGTGACTAAGGCCTTTTGTGAACTGTCTGAATAGGTCTGGGATGGGATAAGTATAGACATAGAAATAAAGTTTTTAGAAACTTCCATTGCAATTTGACATTGCCATAATATCCCAGCATGTATTCCATTGGCGTACCTTGTTTAAAAGGAAAAGGACTGGTTTAGATATTGTCTAACTCATCTGATGAGTCACATGTGGCATGGGCTGCATATTGGTCATACCATAGATTGGAAAGTTTTAA
Source organism: Aotus nancymaae (assembly GCF_030222135.1). Classification (NCBI taxonomy): domain Eukaryota; kingdom Metazoa; phylum Chordata; class Mammalia; order Primates; family Aotidae; genus Aotus; species Aotus nancymaae. Next base: position 2,712,145 of record NW_026988460.1, read on the forward strand.
AACTTTGGTCGCCTCACATCATGATGTGGCTGACCAGCTGTGAATGGTCAAAAATGAAGAAAAGATTTGCTACTTCCCATTTTTTCAATAGTTATCTACGTAAACCCCATTTACTGCTCTAATCTTTGGGTCCTAAACAAAGAAATGTTATTACTTCTGCTAAATAATTGTTCTAGCTAATGTAAAAACCCTCCCTTTTCTTTTTGAAGAATGCAGTCTAGATATTCAGTAAAACATTTCAGGGAACAGAATTTGTTCATTGTTTGCAAACAATATTGCAATTCTGTAGTCATTGACTGCTTTGTTTCAAGACACAAGCCGTATCAATTAGTATTTTAAATGCCTTTGGTTACATAAAAGAAATTGTTCTTCTAAAAGTGAAAAATGGAGTTCATTACATTTCTTTGTTATTTCTGCCTACTGAATACATTTTCATTGATGACACTGTGTACTTTCCTGAACTTCACACTTAAACCTCCAAATTTTTGTGCATCCCAGAAAAGATGTTAACTATTCACGAAAATTGTTGCTTTGAAAAATTCCTTTTTACACAGGAAAAAAAAAAACCACTGTTTAACCCATAGTCAGTTATTAGTCTAAGAATCAAAAGCAATATCAAATTCTAATATAAGCTTGCTTTTTTAGGATTGGTTGTATGTTGGAGTCAAGTTTGTATAACAATTGTTTGGGGATTTTTTGTCATTTTGTTTTGGTTTTAGTTTTTAATTTTGTTTGGCTTTTTGACAAAAGTAATGTTTTTTGAGTATACATGAACACAAAAAAGGGACCAGTAGACACGGGGGCCTATTTGAGGATGGAGGGTGAAAGTAGAGTGAAGATTGGAAACTACCTATCAGATATGCTGACTACCTGGGTGGCAAAATTATCTGTACACTAAACCCCAGTGACATGCAATTTACCTAGGTAACAAATCTGTGTATGTAACTCCTTGAACCTAAAATAAAAGTTGGAAAGAAAAAAAAATCATATTGTGACTAAACATTAGCTAAAAACAAATATACATGTCAAACTATACAAAAGGATATATCGTAAAAGGCATTACCCTTCACACTCTAGTACCCTACCTCCCCTGACAAGGCTATCTCTGCTCTGTCTGTTAGGTGTCCTTTCAGAAAGACTCTTGGCATATACATGTGTACGTGTGCATAGGTATATGTATACATACCCATGAAACCTGAACAATACGAAGCATCCTGTGCCTGCCATTCCTGACCTAGCTAAGAGTTCACCTTGGAGCTAGTTTCATACCATGTAGTGGCAATCTTCCAAGATGGCCCAACTTGGAAGACCAACTGCCATGTTTTAAGGACACTTAAGTAGCTCTATAGAAAGGCAAGGAACTGAGACCTCCTATCAATGACTATGTGAGGGAGTCATTTGGAAAATTCATCTTCCAGCTCCAATAAGGTTTTCAGACTACTGCAGCCTGAACTAACATCTTATCTACAGCATTATAAGAGACTTCAATCAAGATCCACTCAGCTAACTTGCTCCCAATTCCTAACCAACAAAAAAGATAGTAAATGTCCATTGCTGTAAGCCACTAAGTTTGGATGGTAATTTTAGATAACCAATATATGTATACCATCATTTGTATTATTTATTGCCAAGGCTAAGATGCTGTAGCAAAGAACAATCCAAAAATTTACTGATTTAAATAAGATTGTTTCTTTCCCATAAAATAGAGATGTGAGGTTCAGACTGGCAGGGAAGCTCTGCTCCATACAGTCTTTCAGGGACCCAGTTTCCCTCCATCTTGTTGTTCACTATCCCCTGAGGTATTATCATCATCTGTAAGATCAAAGCTGGGTTGCTATCCTGTCTGTATTCCAGCTCACAGAAAGGAGAAAACAAGGAAATTCAAGGCAAGAAACTTTCTTATGAAGAAAGTAAAATGAAAAGTGCTCCCATTTCTCTTAGGTAAACATTAATCAAATCACCACCTGATATGGGTTGGCTGTGTCCCTACCCAAATCTCACCTTGAATTATAATAATCCCTATATGTTAAGGGAAGGGCCAGGTATTAGATAATTGAATCATGGTGGCAGTTTCTCCCTTACTGTCTTTGTGGTGTTGAATGAATCTCATGAAATCTGATGGTTTTATATAAAGGGGAGCTCCTCTGTGCATGCTCTCTTGCCTGCCACCACATAGGAGGTGACTTTGCTTCTCATTCACCTTCCACTATGATTCGCTTCCCCAGCCATGTGGAACTGTGAACTCATTAAACCTCTTTCCTTTATAAATTACCCAGTCCCAGGTATGTCTTTACTAGCAGCATGAGAACGGATTCATACAACACCCTAGCTGCATGGTAATCTGGTAAATAATTTATCTAACTGACCAGCCATATACGTAATAAAAAAAGGAAAATAAATTTTATGAGGACCACCATTTTTCCCCATAACTTTGTAAGTATTCTTTTGTTTCAATGTGTATACTTGATTTAGCAAATCACTAAATGATGGCTACCAGATATAGGGCTCCTTAGGCCATGGTAACAATTTCTCTGAGAAGGAATAAGTAGAAGAAAAGTCAACCTGCACACCATAGCTGTGGTAAACCTACACAGAATGTTCATCATACACAATTCAGATGTTCATGGTTTAGGAGGTGAGAGAGAAATTGTCCCATATCTGGGCATAAAAACGATCCTATGACGGGGGTGTAAAGTGTAAAAGTCAAAGTGACATGTGCCACAATTTCTCAGTGAATATTCCTTGCACACAAAATTTGTTGCGTGTAAACTCTAGAGCCTATCGGAGTCTGGTCCTCTAAGTGTGGCCCTTGGACCAGCACCATCAGCACCACCTCGGAACTTGGAAATACAAATTCTTAGGCCTCATCCCAGACCTACATGATTAGAGACCCTGGGGTTGGAGCACAGCCATGTGATTCTTAACAAACTCTCCAGGGGAATTTATAGCTTGCTAAAGTCTGAGAACCACCAATGTAAAGATTGAAAGTAGGATATGCCACTTACTAGCTGTGTAACTTTCAGCAAGTAACCTAAACCCTTTGCCTTAATTTCTTCATCTGGGAAACAGGGAAAGTCATACTATTAGTTAGACGAGCAAATATTAAGTGCTTTTAAAAGTGCCTGGCATGTGATGAGCACTCGAGAAAAAACAAAAATCCCAGATAGTGCTGCCGCTGTTGTTATCAGTATCTTCCTAACGTGGTTTCACCAGTCTGTGGTCTAATATGAGCTCATGTCTTTGATATGCAAATGAATAACTGTGACACACAGTGGTTCCTACTGAGAGAATGCCTTCCTTCCCCTCCCTGATGTTGTACCTCCTACTAATGACACCAAAGCTCCAAAAACGCTTCCTAAGTTCTGGCGGTCAATGACACTAGCAGCCGCCAGACTGAGGAGCACTTTACATATCAAAATGTATGACAGGTAAGCCCACGAGAATATGAACCAGAAACACAAGTCCACCCCAAATGGACAAACATTGCAAGTACTTTTTTGAGTTCTCACTTGTTTCAAGCAGCATATTGGGTGCTGGGGGATCAGGTGTGTAACAAGAATTCCCAGCACTAGCCTGGGTCAGCCAGAGAGACTGGGAGACTGGGCAGGTTAGGGGGCAGAAGAGCTTTGACCCTCTCTTAGAGGGCACCATGCCTGGCTGGCAAATCTTCAAGCACCCAGCACCAGAGAGAGTGTGTGTGTGTGTGTGTGTGTGTGTGTATCCACTCTCACATTACCTCCTTCATTTATTTGCTCCCATTTCACCCACACACAGTGATAAGTCTCAGCTATTTGTTTCCTGTCCCTGAGGCCTTTTACAGTAAAGGCCTTTTACCTTGTTTAACTCAGGTGCCCTCTAAATGGAGCAACAATCAGCCCCGTGCTGCCTTGAGCTGTGTCCACCAGGGCCTCCTCCCAGGGGCTGACCTCAGGTGCAATGCATATAGAAAGCAAACTGCGCTCCTTCCTTTTACCCAAGGCTCTGTCTACAGGGAAGTGTCTTTTCTCCTTGCTGTGACAGTGAATTAGAGACTTGTGGACACTCCTGTGCTGCATGGTAAGGATGTCTGTTGCCTAAATAAGTACCTAGAATTGAGCAATGAGTTCCCTTTATACCCAGTCGCCATTAGGGCTATGGCTACTGCTTTAAGACTCTGAGATCTGTTTGCATGCTTAAAGACTGGTCGCACTGCTGGGTATGTTTTTAAGGTCTCTATTTTTCATAGTGCTCTGTAGCAGTGTAGCAGGAAGAGAGAAAATTTATCTTGAGCATCTGGTATTCTCTTAATAAGTGAGAAAGACGGAACAGAACCCCACTGGAGCACAGCTAGCATTCTGAAAGGAGTCAAACATGTCTCCTGGAAGAATTCCTATCTCGAAATAACTGTTCAGGCAAGCGCCAGCTCTGGCCACAGCACTGGCTGTATTAAGGCATCTCATCATGTTATAAAATTAAGGGAATATGTTGTTTCTCACTCCAATATCTATTGAATCCCACCCAAAATCAGGTTCCTGATTTCTCTTTATGGAATTCATCCCTCAGCCCTTCTCAGCCAAGTATTTTAACTTCACGTCTTTATTTCCAAAGTTTAGGATTGGCTTAAGCCGATCAGGCCTTGGGTCACAGAAGAGCGCCTGACCAATCAGAACCAATAAGATATTGAAACCAGCTTAGCAGAAAAGCAGTGTTCCCAGGAAAAGAAGGACCCTTGCTTTCTCAACCCCTAAAACGTGTGGTGTTAGGAAATGGAATCTAGTGCTGCTACTGAAATACTGGAGCCGTTCTAGAAGGCAAGGCAGAGCCCAAAACTGAAGGAAACTTTACAGATGTCAGAACAAAAAGATGGAAAGCAATTTGGACATAGGTGACATAGATACCTTTGAATCAAGCCTCACCTGACATATCCTACCCTCAGGATCAATGGTTTCCCATGTGAGGACCAGCAGAGTCAGCTTTACCTGCAAACTCATCAGAAATGCAGATTTTTGATTCCCACTCCAGACTTCCTGGAACAGAACTCTGCATGGGGTCTGTAGGATAAACACCCCTGACAGTGATAACTTAAGTATACCCTTAGAATGGCCATGTATGAAACATCCACCTGAATGTGTGTTCCAAGCTAGGGAATCCAGGAGCGCCCAACCCGGAGACTTGTTCCTTGTCTATGAGGAACATCTGAGCCTCCAGCCCATGGAACATGGACCATACCGGGGATTGAGGCCCTGAGTTTTAGGGTAAATGAAGGTTGACAGGTGGAGGTTGTTAGGGGGAGGGTGCTAAATGAAAATGCTATATAAACTGCATGATGTTTGTAGGTAGTTGTGATTTTCCTGCTCAGCGCATAACCACTGGGCTGTGAGGTCATGTTGTCAAGCTTGCCACCACTGGACTATTTCTGTAATTAAGGCAGTTCTTCTGTCCAGCCCACTGTCACTGGACTCTCTTTCCTGTATGGAAGCCCACAACAAGAACCCAGGTCTCATTTGCTGGCTCTGAGTCTCTTCTTTGGCCTCCTGAACCTCGTGCCTCCCTACTGAGGTTAATAGGGGTTTGGCGCCACAGGACCCAGCAATCTGCATTGTAACAAGTCCTCCAGGTGATTATGGTCACATTAAAATTTGGGAACTGCTGTTGTTAACCACACAGTAATTTGACAGAAAATCAGCTGTTTTAAGTATCGTTATTCTAAAGTTTTTAATACCATGTATCCATCCATCTCTTTCTTAGTAAAAACAGTCTAAACTTGGTTTGCGTGTTTCTCATACCAGCTTCAATCTTTTTGTTCTAACACTTGATAGAACATTAGATGAGTTATCTTAATTATCCTTCCTTACATCATGCTGGCTTATCTGATGAGAGGTTCTGTTCTTTAGGACATCTCTATGAAGGACACAGACTGAGCAAGGATGTTTTGTATACAAACTCCTCCTTATGGAGATGAGAAAACAAGTGCCTTCCAGTAGGTCTCCCCACTAGCTAAAATACTTCTGGTCTGGTTCTTTCTCCCATTCTTGGCTGCCCATGAGGATGAGTGATTAGACCAGCAGGTGATAGAGGTGGGAAAATCTGAGTTTCAACCCTCAATCTACTACACTCTAGCTGTAAGGCACAGGGCATGTCATTTCGAGCTTGTGCAGCTCAGTTTCCTCGTTTGTAAAATGGTGAAACAGTACTACTTACTTTAGGCGGGTGATGTAGGAATTCACACCATTCCAGTGAAAATGTGTATGAAAAGAACCAAGTGTTTAGTAAATGCTCAATAAATTGTACAATAAGAATATTGTCAAATTTATCATGTCATTGCTCCTGCACTACTGCCTGTAAAAGGAGAAGCAATATCTCAGTTATGCATTGAATCCAGCCTGTAATTCCCTCTGAATTACCTTGGCCTCTCACCCAGAGCATCTTATTATAAGGTCAGCATTATAAGGTAATCTCACACTTCATCTTCCTGTGAGAAGCTATGTTTCTCAGCCACATCCTCCCTGTTAAGGCTTTCCTTCTTCTTAAAGGGTTGTTTTATTCACCATCAGAACAATGAAAAGGTTTAGTCATTCTTACTAAAGAAAAGCTCTTCTAGAATCAGTGAATGTCTCATTCATTTCCAACCATGCTTATTGGCTGTTCCCACTTAGCCATTTTATAAAAAAATTGACTACCTTGGAAGGAGAACCACCATACAAAGTCCAGGAATATTTCTGTAGTCTCATTTATCTAGCCTTGCTCTAGATAATGTAACTGGTCTTTCAGCACGGTCATGACTTGAGTGACACACTAGTGGTATTTTTGTGATAGATCTTAAATGGAGTAAAATTGTGGTAGCCCAAGTCTCACTCACGCAGGCTTCTATAACAACTGTTTTAGTACTGACTGAGTGGTTAAGTTAAATATTAAAAGCCAAGTGCCCTTATGCAAAAGCCAGAATGTAACAAAAGCCCACCAAGAGTTTTACCTAGGCCTATCCTGGGCCTTAAAGCATGACAAAATAATGAAGGAATTCTTAACAGGACCCATTTAGGATTATACAAGTTTTACTGTGGGTCTGAAGAAACTCCCCAGGCCTCCACAAACAAGTTTATTTGGGGTCTGAAGGAACTCCCCAAACCTTTGTGATTTAGCAGGAGACAAGATAAGGGTAATCACTCCAGCACCTGGACTTATTTAGATTGAGTAAATTTGCTGAGGCTTCAGAGGAAAGCCTTCAGGACTCGGCCCTTAGTTATAGATTAAGAGAAGTTAATCACTCTGTCTTTAAATAAATGCACACTTACACATAGACATATAGCTTAGAAGGTATATAAGCTCTGGAAACCTTTGTAATTTTGAGTTGGTCTGGAGATAATTTCCAGGGCTTCTCCCTGTAACTGGTTACAGAAATAAAAACTTTCTTCCTCCCCAGTTCATCTGCATCTCGTTATTGGGCCACAAGAAATAGCAGCCCAATCCTCAGTTTGGTCCAGGGACAGAATCTTATAGCCAAATGATATAAAATGGCTCTTGGGTTTAAATCCCAGCTTTACCACTTAATACCTATGTGATTTGAGCAAGATATTTAGCCCTTCAGCTCTTTCCAAGCCCATGCCGGAGGTGAAAGAGCCATAAAAGATAAATGTGCAACCTGTCTGAAACTTAACACTTACGTTTGGTAGCAGCACATCTGGTAATCTGGGCACTGGGAGAGGGTGATGATTATGATCATAACTCATCAGCAACCCACTCATCAGTCACTCATCCACCCACTGCACCTGTATGAAAGCGCTTACATTTTTTTCTTCTGGTCCTTTAGTGCTTTTGTTTATCCATTTATAAAACGAGGGTAATAGAATCCACACATAGAATTATTATAATTATTAAATGAGGTAATGTTTATAAAAACCCTTAGATAAATATGGTGAATAATAATTGCCATTTACCAAGAACGAACTTTGTGCCAGACTCTATGCTAACCACTTTACATATAACAGCTAAATTTATTCCAACCATAAATCACTGAAATACAGTAGTATGATAATAAATAATATTGGTAATATTAATAATGGCAATAATAATATACAACAGGAAGTATACTAAGTATTCTGTCAAATCTCACAACATCTTTATTAGGGAGGTTCTATTATAATCTCCTTTTTGCAGATGGATAAACGAGGCACAAGTTAAGTCTCTTGCCAAAACAAGTAAGTGATAGAGCTGGAATTCATATTCAGTCCTCCTTGATATCATGTCCCAACCTCTCAAATGCCCCCAACTCAAAAATCACATAAAAGAAAGTTGTCAGGTTCAAATGTTCTAGAAGCATAGATCAAAAATGTTAATATTATTTCTTGCTCTCAGAAAAATGATTCCAAATAGGAGCTATATCAATGGAGAGTTTTAAAAGCTCAGAATTGGCTGTATGGCCAGCCTTATGTGCTCTATGAAAATGTGGGATTATTTCCAAAGTTAAAAATGGTTGTAATAGTAATAGGTTTTAAAAACTGTAGAGTCAGCATCTTGCAGAAGATACTCAATTGGGTACTTAAAAAAAAGTGGAGACTTTTAAAACATCCAATTATATGGCAACTGAGTTACATTTAAAGGCGTTGAAAAAATTACTATGAATTGAAGAGTATTATCAACTGTAACTGGTCCTCACATTAAGCTCTTTCCAAGCCCATGAGGGAGGTGAAGGAGCTATAAAAGATAAGCATGCATCCGCCTGAAACTTGGTACTTCCACTTGGGAGTAGCATGTTTGGTAACCAGGGTACTGGGGGAGGGTGATGATCATGGCCACCACTCATCAGCCACCCACCCATCCACTATGCCTGTGTAAAGCCCTTATGTTTTTTTCTGGTTCTTGATAAAGTGGTTTATGGGACCCTTATTAATCCCATTTTACAAATGAGGAAACTGAACCAAGGAGACAGTAGGCAATTTGCCCAAGTTTCCTATCTCTTGGGAAGGGGGCTAACCTAGGATTCATGCTGGGGTTGGTGTACTGGAGAGCCAACGTGCTTTTCATTGTATCATGTTGACACTCTAAAAACACAAATGAAAAATACAGCTCAGTTATGGAGAAATCTTTTTTTATTTTCTTTGTACAATGCCACATATATGTAGGGATGTAATTTTTTAGAAGTGGGAACAAATTGAAGTCTTGCTGTTATAGAACTTATAAAAAGGTCAATTATGGCAAATCTCTCCTAGGTACTAAGTCCAAGTGTTTGCAAATTTATCTTTATATAGTAGTGTTTTATGCCAACCTGGTACAGATTACAAGCTCCATAGATGTTCACTCAATTGGCTTGAATTTTGCTCTTCTAGTTCTCAAATCTCTTAGGTGGAGCCAAATGCATTTTAAGGTCATTGAACCCTGGTAGACTGTCTTGTAGTTTTTGGTACCCACTTTTGTCCTCTAGAACACAATGGTAACCATATAGGTGCTCAAGTAATGCAATAAACACAGCCCCCATGGGGAATCTGTTATAGTGACCTTCAAGTTCAGCATCAGCATTTTGGGGGACTGTGAAGAACAGAGTTGGACATCAACAAGGATCTAGACCAAAATGATAGCTGTATTTCTAGAAATTTTGACTGAGCAGGATTGAGAAAATAAATATTATTGATTCAAATTCTTAAAAGATCCCATTGAGTTCTAATCCATATACAGAAATAGAAAATAATGTAGAATCAATGGGAGCCCTGAGCTTGTTTTTCTGCAACTAGAGGGTCCCATCTAGGGGTTATGGGAGACAGTGACAGATCATCAGGCATTAGATTCTCATAAGGAGCACACAACCTAGATCTCTCACATGCACCGTTCACATAGGGTTTGTGCTCCTATGAGAATCTAATGCCACCACTGATGTGACAGGAGGCGGAGCTCAGGTGGTAATCCAAGCAGTGGAGAGTGACTGTAAATAGAAATGAAGCTTCACTCCCTCACCCACCCCTCACCTCCTGTTACTCGGCCTGGTTCCTAACAAACCATGGACCAGTACCAGTCCATGGCCTGGAGGTTGGGGACCCCTGTTCTAGAGAGTTGGAGAAAGAGATGTGATGGAAGCAGAGGTGAGTGACGAAATTGCTCCTCTGGAAAATGTAAAAGATCTACAAGCCAAGGAATGCAGGCAACTAGTTTCCTCAGCTTTCTAGAAGCTGAGAATGGTGGGAAACAGATTTTCTCCTAGAGTCTAGAGAAGGGATGTAGTGACACTTTTCACCACTAGTTTAAGCCACCTAGTTTATGGTCATTTGTCATAGTAGCAATAAGAAACTAACACAAGGACTAAGTTCCTCAGCAGCAGTTTCTGCCAAAGAGAAAAATATTTCCTATATGAGTCCAAGAAAATATTCTACCCTCTTAGAAGCCCGAGTATTACCTTTGGCTACTTATAATTTACTTTAAGGTCTTTCAGCGTCAGCACTATTAACATTTTGGGTTAGATAATTCTTTGTCCTGGGGCTGTTCTGTGCATTGTATGATATTCAGCAGCACCTCTTGCCTCTGCCCCTAGATGCCAGGAGCACCTCCCCCACCCCCGACAGCTGTGACAACCAAAACTGTCTGCAGACATTGCTAAATGTCCCCTATTAGAACGAAGGGCAGCAAAATTGCTCCTAGGCTGAGAACCATTGCTCCAGCATGATCATATCCTCCTTGATTATAACATTTCTGATAACAGTGAGCAAGCCAACTTTCTCCCATGATCCTAATTCATAAATTAGCCAAACCCTGAGACACACAAAATATGCTTTAGTCAGTGTCATTTTGCTGCTCAATTATAAGGCAAAAAATCCTTGCCTCCAGACTAGATGGAATAAGCTTGTGGCTTGTACCAAGAGATCAGACAGGATTTATTTCTGGATGAAACTCAGCTGATAACCCAAGGCAAGTTATTAATCTGCTTAGCCCAGCCAGCTAGCATCTCATGCCTGTTACTCTCAGTAGATGCCAAATAAAACATTATACCAAATTTAGTGGGATAGTTTCTTGCCTCCCCTTCCTTATTTGGAGAATTTAACTGGGGATCCTATTCATAATTTTACTTGATCAAAAATCCCAAGATGTATTAGAATGAAATGCAGTAGGGAAGGATGAGTTCTGTGTCTTCCTTGGTTCCAAGATATGGGTGTTATTGGGCATGGGACCAAAGCAGCCTCTGTAAGCCAAGTTTTCCCTTCTCTGAGTTATTGTGCTAGCCAAAAGATGCCTAAATTCAAAAGAAAGAGAGCGAGAATGAGAGAGAGATTCCAGCTTATTTTCCAAAAGAAACTCTTATTTTGGCATGAATAGGTGTGGCAAAGAGAAACATTGCAGGCAGGAAGCCAGGCAGAACTGGGAAAAGGAAGAGAGTAAATGACCGTAAGTTAAGATTATCTAGGATAGAAGGCTAGGATGATGTTATGGACTGAATGTTTGCCCCAAAATTCATATCTTGCTACCCTAACCCCCAATGTGTTGATATTTGTAGGTGGAACCTTTGGGAGGTAATTAAGTTTAGATGAGATTGTGAGGGTGAGTCTTCCATGATGGGATTAGTGTTCTTGTAAGAGAAGGAACAGACCAGACAGAGGTCACTCGCTCCCTGCCATTCAAACAAGATGCAGTAAGAAGGTGGCCATCTGCAAACCAGGAAAAGAGCCCTCACCCAGACCCCAACCATGCTGGCCTTGGACTTCCCAACTTCCAGAAGTGTGAGACAAAAATGTGTGTAGCTCAAAGCCACCTAGTCTATGGTATGCTCTTACAGCAGCACAAACTAAAACAGATGAGGAACCAAACCACAGAAATTATATCAAGAGCTAGAAAGATGCTAACACATCTGAGCATCAGGGAGTGACCTCCCCCATCAGCACCACAAATGGAAGACCTCTAGCCTACTAATCAATTTTTTGAGTTACATAAACATGGAAATAATACGGTAGGTTGAAGACAAGAGCTAGATTCTTACTAGCTGTGTGACCGTAAACAGGTTTCTTTGTTGTTTTATTTTTTTGTTTGTTTCTATATTAAAATGGCAATAATGACACCTGCCTTGAAATAATACAAAAAGAGAATAAATCATACATATATGATTTATATGAAAGTATTAGGTATGAAGGGAAGTCAGTTCCCCTCCTATTCCCAAGTCTCCTCCCATCAAACCTCATCCTGGTCAGTTTAAAATTAGTCAAACCTGAACGTGCCAGGTTTAACTAGCTTGTGAATGTGAATGAAGAAGACATGTGAACATGTATGCCTCATGTAGATAAATCACCAGCCCTTACGTACCCAAATATGAAAACTAGTTTTTTGAGGAGTCTCCTTGTGGTAAACATCTGCTAACACTGATTTTATAAACCCACCTCCCTGTAATCCCAGCTACTCAGGAGGCTGAGGCAGTAGAATTGCCTGAACCCAGGAGGCGGAGGTTGCGGTGAGCCGAGATCGCACCATTGCACTCCAGCCTGGGTAACAAGAGCGAAACTCCATCTCAAAAAAAAAAAAAAAAAAACCCACCTCCCAGCTCCCATTCTTTTAGTAAGAGCATCTTGGTGCTCCTTTGAGAAATCACCTCTTTTGTATACTCAGTCTAAGAGTTTCAGTGGGGGCTAGTGATACGCCATCTCACATATATACACACACACATGACTTCAGAAGAGAATATTTCCTTGGGTCTGGCCAATGAATTTCTTAACCAATACCCACCCCAGACCAAAGTGAATCCATCTCTGCAATCTCAGCAATAGTTAGAACTACTGGGGAGGGAAGAAGCTCACTTTCTGCTCAGATTTGTGGTTGTACATGTAGTATAATCCGAGAGCTCTGAGGGACCACCACGATGAGAAGGCCTGTATGAAACTAAAAGTCACTGCAGAAGAAAGCAGAGGTAAGAGATGGAGAAAGACTGAATACAACACTTCTCCTGGATTCAGCTATTCCTGAAGCTAGTAGGTCCCTTGACTTCTTAGGGATGTGAGCCATAAATCCCTTTATGTTTATGCCAGAATAATGAGATATCTCTTACTCCCTACAGAGAGACTCCTGACAAATACACCCTCCCTTAAGTCTTTCTGAAAATTCCCTTGGGGTGAAATTACCTGGTGTATGAATCAGATTTCCAAGCCAGAGATTCTGTAGCTGCTGTCATATGCCACCTGAACCATCCCAGGACTAATTTGTTGGGTAGGTGTATGGAAAGTCAAGCTGCCACCACCATTTGCATATGCCTAGGAGTCTGACCACAGCCATTGTCTTGGAGCTAATTGTAAAGCTGTTTTACTGTCAGCCATAAAGAAATAATGCCTCATTCCTCCTAAAACTATTAGAACTAAGCCATCCCTTCATAAGAGGGATAATCCTTCCCCATTTCTTGTGATACTGAGTGAGGAATCCAGGGAGAATCTAATTTTATCCAGCTACAAAAGTTCCAGCTGTTACTTGCTGCTTGAAGTCCCCCAAACATGAAACACTCAGGGCTAACTCTCTCTCTCCCTTCTACCCTAGCCATGTTCGCTTCCAAAAGGCTCAGCCGGCACTAAAATAGCATTTGACAAGTTTTTTCTAATCAGAGAAGTAAAAGAGGTAACAGTAGGCAAGAAAAGAAAGCAAGGGAGGTCGAAGTGTAAGTGTAGGGTCCGAATGATCTGCTGTCACGATTTGCGGCAACACAGCATTTAGAAAGGAATGTCACTAATGAGAGGTTTCATTTTATTCACAAATTTTTTCCTGATGTAAAAAATGTGACTTTCTTTCGCTAGTTAACTGCAAAATAAACTTTGGAAAACATATTCATAGGAATAATGAATCACTTGGATACTGACCTAACCCATGGCATCCGGATCAGTGCAGATATTTGGGAATTAGCAATATTTGGATACGTGATTGACACACCAATCTTGCCTTTTTGTATTTGTGGTCAATGTCTACTTTTCTGTGAGAAAATCTCCTTCTCTATGAATTACATAAGGTAAATCATACTGTGCCATTTTGGCAATATGTCTTACTTGGGTATATCTTTTGTTAATTCCCCTACATTTCAATTAAAAAGTATTCCATGAGCATGTGACTATTGTTTGAAAATGTCTACAGAAGGAAATAATTTAAAGATGGGGAAGACCAAGATGCTTGTAATACTTGAAACATATTTAGTCTTTGTCCCCATTCTGGCATACAACTCCTAAAATTTTTGGAGTCTTCTCATGGATGTGGGATTTTTTTTTTTTTTTTTTTTTTTGTATGCTAATATGTTGCCTGATGGTTTGCAGCCCTCCCTAGGTAACTTTAGGATGGGAGCTGGTCACCGAAAAAACCAAGGCAAGATTAGTGGGAAGGGAACAGGGCCCAAAGGTTAAGTTGATCACCAGTGGGCAATGGTTTAATCAGTCATGCCTATGTAATGAAGCCTCCATAAAAGTCCAAAAGGATTAGGTTCAGAGAGCTTCTGGATAGCTTAACACTTGGAGGCTGCTTGAGGGTGGTGAGTCCAGAGAGGATCTGAAAACTCGACACCTCTTCCTTCATACATCGCCTGATGTACTCCTCATCTGTATCCTCTGCAGTACCCTTTATAATAAACCAATAATTTTAACTGTTTTTCCGAATTCTGTGAGCTGCTCTAGGAAATTAATTAAGCCCAAGGAAAGAACCTTGATTTATAGCCAGTTGGTCAGAAGCACAGGTTAAACAACCTGGAGCTTGTGATTGGCATCAGAAGAATTGGGGGGCAGTCTTGGGGACTAAGTCCTCAACTTGTGATATTCTGACACTGTCTACTTGGAGATAGCATCAGAATTGAATTGAATTAGAGAACACCCAGTTAGTATCTGCTATAAAATTGATGGTTGCTTGTTTGGTGTGTAGGGAAAAAAAGGCCACACATCTGGTCACAGAAGACTTCTGTGTTTTTTGAGAGAATGGGAAAAGCACTTTGGTTTGGCTTTTATTCCAGTATTCTCAATGCCTTAATAATTGTCTGCTTAAATAATTCCAGCAACATTATTACTCTGTCACTAAACTGGTAGGAGCTCAAAGAAAAGAGTTTGGAATGCTACTTTTAAAATAAAAACATAAAGTGGATTAGATAATGAGCTATATTCTTTCTTAACACCACCTAGTCTTGAAATTAATAGCCTGTTAAGGAATCTGCCATGTGTCCAGAAACCATAGACTTCACCGAATCCTTTTTTTCTAAATCACTTGCTGTTTTTCCCAAGGCTTCCTCCAAAGGATTCAAAGCTATCTCTGTTTCTTCCTCCAACTAAATAATATGTAGGACTGAGACGTCTATTAGCCTATGTATAGCTATCAGCCTTGAAATGTACATGTCTCAAGTTCAATAAAAACGACCAACAGCAACCATAAACCAACTAGAATGTCTCTGTGCCACATTTCCAAATCCCAAGAGAATGTGATGGCCAGTGTTGAGCCGGGGATCCACCTCTGGTCCAATTAGCTCAGCCAGAACAGTGACACCATGGATGAGAAACATTGTCATTAATAGCCACAAGACTATTTTGGAGGTAACTCAGATTCACAGATGGCAGCTTTTAAAAATCGTATGTGTGATTCCAAATTCAAACCAAAGCCCACTCCCCACCTTCTTTCTCTGCTATGCTCCATTGCCATCATTAGCTAATTATAGCCATGGAGCTTACCCCTGTGAATCCTTGCCTGGAGAAAGCTTATTTCCCTTTAAATGGAGCTCAGCCAACAGTTACTTGTTCTCATGTAAATTTCATACAAACAGGCCCTGAAACTTAAAAGGATATCTTTAAACCTCATTAAATAACACAGTTCCTTAGCAGGAATTTCTCTTGGGAAGGGATGTCTTCTATTCAAATGCCATGTTATGACAAGCATGACAGAATTGATGGGGATCCGTTCTGACTCATGACATAGCTTAAATTGGGTTAGGTGGAATGCGTGCTGGCCAGTTAGGTGAAATGTGTGCCGGTGTTCTAAGAAAAGCTCCTCAGGGCCTCAGCCCTATTATTTTTGTTAATAGCCTTGAATTATGACTCTCTCCTCCTAGGAACAATAAACCCTATTTCCGTATTGGGTACATCATGGAATGTATGTAATACATGACTCCTTACCAGCAAAGCCAAGTGGTCTACACACATTAAAAACTAGTTTACAGTTGTACTTCTTCCTCTCCTTCTCTTCTTCCACCACGCCAGAGTTGGCCTTCCTCACCACCAGAACTTCAGTTTCTCCCAAATGTGATAAGTCCCCTGCTGTTTCCAATTTAACTTTTACCAAAGGGAGGAACCCTAGGATGGATTCTGATCCCCACTGTATTCCTGAAACTCGATTCACAGGCAATATTTCTTCAGGGGCAAAGGTTTAACTTGCGTGTTTTCATCATTATTGGTTATTCGATACCATTTTGTGCATACTACCAATTCTTAGCTATAAGGCAAATCCAGCTTCTTATGTTATATTCAAGGAAATTTGAAACAGGACATAGTTTGTTGGAAGTTTAAAAATCCACTCAAACAGGCTTAAAGAAATAAGAATTTGTTGACTTCTATGAATGAAAATTCCAGCTCCTCCCTCCCATTTGCCCCTATGCAAAGTTAGATCTAAAGGTTTGAGCATCACTAGGACTCAGTTCCTCTCCACCTCTTTGTTCTGTTTTCTTAATTGTTGGCTTCACTTTCAGGCAGCTTCCTGTAGTCAGTAAAGACGTCTGGCAGCTACAGGATCACATTCTCCAAGCATTAAGCCAGCAGAAAGGAAGATGATCTCCAGTAGATCCAATAAAATCCCATAATTTCTATAGGCTTAGTTTCAGTCACTGGGGTGAAAGGACCAAGGCACTCTGATTGGCCAAACCTAGCTCATAGGTCTGCCCTTAGAGCCAGAAGGTGAGGTCAACCTACCTGAACTACAGTACGTGATACAAGAGTAATGTCTCCAAAGGAAAATCAAGATGCTATCATAAAAATAAAGGGCAGCATGAGCAGCAAAGCCCATTTGCAATATGTATTGGTCTGCTTATGCTGCCATAACAAAATACTACAGACTGGTGGCTTACGCAACGGAAATTTACTTGCCCACAATTTGAGGCTGGAAGATCAAGGTGCTAGGAGGGTTTGTTTCTAGGAAGGTCTCTGCTCCTGGCTTGCAGATGGCTCCCTTCTCATTGTGACCTCACGTGGTCCCTTTCCAGTATGCGCAACACTCTTGAGGTCTCTTCCTTTTTCTTATAAGGAAAACAGTCCTATCAGATAGGACACCAGTCTTATGACCTCATTTAACTTTAATTACCACCTTCAAGGCCCTATCTTCAAATACAGTCATGTTACAGGTTTCAGTTTCAACTTATGCACCTTAGGGGACAAAATTAAGTTCATAAATAGAATGAATAGGTAATAATATAACAATTAAGATCATAAAATTACATAGAACAGGTAAGTGATATAATCCAGATAATATAATTAAAGGCAGAGCTGAGGCTGAAAATCAGCATCATAACTCCTAAAACAGTATTCTTTTTGATTATTACCTTTTGATCTCCCTCTGTAAATCTTTGACAAGCTTCTCATTTGGAGCTAGGGATCAGAAGCTGTCCAGGACAGAAAACAAGCTTAGTATAGTCCAGGGTTTCTCAACTTCAACACTGTTGGCATTTAGGGCCAGACAAATCTTTATTCTTGGGAGATGTGCCATGCATTGTAGGTTGTTTGGCAGCGTCCTACCCACCAGATGCCAGCAGTACACCCTTTCCACCCCCACTCTCCTCAAGTGTGAACAACCAAAAATGTCTCCAGACATTGCCAAATGTCACCTGGGGAGCAAAATAGCCCTAGTTTCAAAACCATTGGCCTAGTTATTTGAGTGTCTCATCTATTGCGGGTTTACTACCAAATAGCCATTCAGTATTCTGTTGCTCTGAGTCCTACTACAAGGAGTCGTTGTGCATAAGAATAAACTAGATTCTCAGGACCCAACTCCAGAGACTATAATTAAGTAGTCATGTGTGAAGCCAAAAAATAGGCATTTTTGTAAGTCTTTTGAAAACAAGCTCCATAAGGACTATTGGTCATTGTATCACGAGTTCCTTCATTAAAGTTATGATTTGCTGAGTGTGTACTATGCCAAGAGTGGTCTTCAAAGCTGGTATATAAAATCACGTCCTTCAAAGAGCTTTCATATTTGAGGAGAAGACAGAGAAGAAACATAAGAAGTAACAAATAAGTCACAAACCTAATTGGAAGGAAGGAGTGCCAAGAGCAGGGATAAACTAAATTTTTAAATAGAGTGGACAGTTAACCTCAATGAGGAAGTCACATATGAGCAGATACCTGGAGGATTTGAGGAAGTATACCACTCATGTAACTGGGGGAAGAGCATGTCAGAGAGAAAATAGCCCATGAAAAGGCCCTGAGATGGATGTGTGCCTGACTTATTCAAGGAGTAGCAAGATGACGTGACTGAGTGAGACAGAGTGAGCAAGGGAAAGAGGAAGCTGAGAGGTGATGAGGGCCATGTCATACAAGATACTGTATGAAATTATCAGGACTTCATGGAATGAGGAGTCAGGAAGAGAGTTTTGAGCAGAGGCACGACGTGATTTAACTGATGTCTGGTTGCTGTATTTAGAATACTCAATGGGAAGAAATGAGAAAAGAGACAAGTTAAGTGGTTATTTGAATTGACAACAAGGAATTCATTGGTGACGTTGCCGAAAGTAGTTTCAGTAGGGTCTGAAGGAACACCTGAAAAAACTGGTTGAATCAGTTCAGGCGGAACGTGGAGACTATTAGCATAGACAATTCTTAGAGTAGGTTTGTAAAAGCAGAGCAGAAAAATGAAGCTTTAAATGGAGGGAGCAATGTAATCAAGGCAGACTGTTTAAAGGTGGCAGAGATTGCAGCGTTTTCTGCACAGCTGGGAACAATCTAGTCGAGGAGCCAGGATTGATGACGTAGGGGGACGAGAGCGTGGAATTAATTGCAGGAGCAGCGTTTTTAAGCAGAGAGGATGGGCTCTTGTGCACAGGGGAAGTGTTGTCTTTGGGGAGAAACGTGGCTGTTTCACCTACGGTGACAAGAAAGAAGACAGAGCATATAGACACACCTGCTGAAAGGTGAGTGGTTGTGGACATGGGAGTTGGTGGAAGTTCTCTTGTTATTGCTTTAATTGTCTCCGAAGGAAACAGCAAAGTTATCAAAGAATGATGAGCAGAAGGAGATGTTAGCATTTTGAGAAGGGAGGAGGTGTCAGGAAGCATGTGGGAGACTGAACCGATATGTTAATAATGCCAAGCAGCACGGCTGAACACCAGAAGGTGGGTCAGAGGATAGGAAAATGATATGACTGAAGCACTTTCTGCAGCATGTGTGTTGGGTGGGAGGCAACCAGCAGAACAAAGTTGCCAGCACTGGATGTTGTTTTAAGGAATATGTTTAGGACAGACAGAAATGATGCTATGTCATTGAGTCTTGGGCAGCCTAAGAGAATGGTGGAGAGGAAGAACCTGGGCTGGGAGAATTGAGAGACACTCGAGAAAAATGACCCATTCGATATGGATCTTGGGCTAGTTCTTAGTCCTCTGGCAAACAGGTTTTTTACTTCTCACTCTCACCCCACTAGGATTTTCTGCTGGGGGGTGGGGTGGTGGCGAAGACTGCGAGGTTTTTGGTAACCGTTGAACCTCTTTGAAAAACAGCTACCATAAATTACCAAGTGGTGGTCTAGCAGAGTTGATACCAGCACAGTTGGGGAAATGCGTCTTTTAAAGTAGGCCTAGGCTGGGCCTGGTGGCTCACACCTGTAATCCCAGTAGTTTGGGAGGCTGAGGCAGGCAGATCACTTGAGCGCAGGAGTTTGAGATTAGCCCAACATGGAAAACCCTGTCTCTGCCAAAAACACAAGAAATTAGCCTGGCATAATAGTGCATGCCTGTGGTCCCAGCTGCTTGGGGAGGTTGAAGTGGGAGGATTGCTTGAGCCTGGGAGGCAGAGGTTGCAGTGAGCCAAAATTGCACTGCTGCACTCCAGTCGGGGTGACAGAGTATCTCAAAAAGTAAAATGGAGATGGTTGTAATCTAGTGATTAATATATGTTGAACAACACATAAGTGAATATTTCCTTCAGCAAATAAAGTCAGATGAAAATGCATTTTTCCAAAACTATAATTTTCAGAAGAACTTTGAGCCATCCACTCCTCACCTTCCTTGCATAAATGACAGCCCAACAGGATCAATTAAGCTCATTTGTTGACACATCCTATTAAAGTGCCTCCAGGCTTCTAGGAAAAAAGTAATGAGCCCAGAATGCATTGTGCACAAAAAGAAAACTGATGGAGGAAAATAGATTACCAAACCAAATGGGATCTGAGGGGCAAGATTAGAGATTGAAAGCACTTAATTTGAAAATTTTATATAATTTTAGCATAAACTTACACTAAAAAGAGGGCTGCCTTTCTGTGAGTTCACTTACATGCCTTTTAAAAAGTGTTTTTCTTAGTTCACACCTTATAATGTATATGCCCAAATAAGCATTGTTTCCTAGAAAATAGTTGTCTTTGAAGTTTGGCATTTGTTCTAGCAATGTTCACAGGAGGTGCTGTCAGAACTCACGGGGCATCCTTTTGCACATGCCAGTATTATCCCATATCCACCTGGGAGGATTTAACTTTCATAACAAGCCACAAGTTGTTTAGAATCAAAGCTTCCAAATAACATGGCTGATCAGATAGGGGATTTGGGTTTTTAACAAGAAGAGGCCTGATTTTTCCAATGTGGCATGTAAATTAAATCTACGTACAATTTGCAAAGTTGAGATGACAGGAAAACCATTTCAAAGAAGGGCTATATGACTAGAATATACTTGTAACCCCCTACATCTAGCTTTTCCCTTTAGAAATAGCTTTATATTATTTTTCTGCTTATTATCAAATTTATACAGACAAAAATCGTGTTTAATCCCACTGCCAAAAGGGACCTATGACTGATATTTTTTGTATATTTTTTTAAAGTTTGCTTGTACTTGTAGAGTTTGAAATATTGAGAATTTGAGGAGGAATGGGATTATGCTATATCACAATTTTATCTTGTTTACTGTAAATGGGTATCATTCTGTGTCAAATATGGAATCATTTTTAGTGGCTGCTTGGTATCAAGTTTTAGAAGGCTTTCATAATTTATTTAGCTAGCCCCGTCCTAATGGGCATACATGTGACATTCACTTTTTTGCTATTATGAATAACAATGCTATTCATGTTGTTGTCATTCACAATTCTGTTATTTACAAAAAGGCCTGAACTTACTCTTCCCACTTCCTCATCCTCCCTCAGTCTTTCTCTTGAGTTAACCTGTTTTTGAAAGATGTCTAACTTATGGGGTTTCCATGGTCATCATTTTTTGAACCACAAAGAAAGCCAAAGTTCAAATAAAAATATTGTACTCCGCCGCCACTCCTGGTGTAGACGCTGGGGATCCTGATCTTAATGTCCTCTTGTTGGCCAGGAGAGGACAAATTCAATAATCGCCTGTTGGCTAGACCACAGCTCTAGGCAACCATCCCCAAGGGAACCCAGAGGACACAATGAACATTCAGTTATAAGTCACTGTGTGATGCCACAGTGCTCTGAGCTCACATAATACGGTGATACAGTCAGTCTGAAAGGGAATAGAGGGACCCTATTTTGAATTTATATAATTTATATGAATTTATGAATGATCTAATCCCTCCTCTGCATTCTATAAGCATGATGGCCAAGTTCTGGGAAGGTGAGGCTGCCTGACCAGGGTTGTGTGGCCACCTGGCAATGTAAAGCAGCACATCATTGAATGGGAGATCCAGAGTCACACTCTGAGTGGACCTCCTGGGACCCTAAAACTGCATTCTGTGAGCACTTGAGTCACACTAATTAGTCAAAATGGGGTCATAATACCTATATCAGAGGATGGTGGTGAAGTCCATGAAACAGTTCTCAACACAGTTATTTTCCAGAATTAGTAAAAGAGTAGTAATAGTAATCGTAGTAGTGTTATTGTTGTCATTGTAGCTATTGCTGTTGTGGCTATGTGGTAGCAATGGTAGTTATGATTGTGTTGAAAGAGCAGTTGGAGGAAAAGAGGTTTGTAGTGGTAGTGGTGGTTCTTCTAGTAGAAATAGACATTGTTTTGTGGTGTTGTCAATATGGCAGTTGCCATTGCTATTACAGAGACAGCTGCTGACATGGTAGAATTCAAGCAGAAGGAAGGCCAGATGCCTATTGAGTATTTCTTTCATATTGCCTATCTTACTGAAGCTCCTAATTTATTATTTTGAACCCCAGGTAAAAGGCAGAATTCAGTGTGAGATGATACACATCCTTGTTTGCTTCTATGAGGATACTAATCCTCATTGTTTCCCATGATGCAGGAGAGCGCAGTCATCTACTTCTAGCTCATATTATAGCCTCACTTCCCTTTGACCCCAGGATATGCGATTGTTTGATTGAAGGTAAAGGAGTGGCCAAATATTTAAATGACGAAATAAAGATAATGCTTATCACAGTAACATTTTTAATTTCTTTTCTCTATTTACTTTCTTGGCGAAATGAATTCCTTTTGCTATGTGTGCAGCTTTAAAATTTTAATGGAGAGGGAGAAGAGAAATGTGTCCATGTATAGGCAATCATTATAATTCTCATGAATATAACAAGTGGATCCTATCCAAGGTTACATTTTCAAATCTTATGTATGGATTTATTCATTGACTCCCAATGGACTTAATGGGAATCACACTGATAAATTACAACCCATAACATTTTTTTTTAAGTTAAGGGCCAGACATTCACTAGGGATGCTCAAAATCAAATTAACTTTTTTTCCTGTGATCATATTGAGATAACCATTCTGAAAAAGAAAATAATTATGTAACCTTATAAGAAGGCCTGTAGAACCAGCAAACAGCCCTTTTTGTTGGAATGTTCTATCTAGTCTGTGCTTCCTTCAATTCATCTGAAGTTCATTGTAAAAAATTCAGCATCCAAAATGGTCTTCAGAAATGGCCGTGATTTACACAATGGTGCAGATGTTTATTTAATGCATGTTATGTGCCTCACACGGCGCTGGGGTCTTCCCTGATGTTGTTGCATCAGTCTGTGAGACTGGTTCAAAAGGATGACTTGGCCTGCAGGGGGCATTTGGTCATCTCTGGTGACAATTTTGTCACGACTAGAGAAGGTAACATTGGCACCTGGGGTGGAAATCAGGGATGCTCCTAAACATCTTACCATGCTCAGGACGGCTCCCACAGTAACGAATTATTTGGCCCAACATGTCAACAGTACCGAAGGTGAAAAATATAGAATTAGTCTTCCTTTTCATTTTGCTTTTCAGTCCTTCATTCATTCTTCACACATTTACTGAGCACCCATAATATGTCATACTCTACATATAGAATATTTCTCTTTGCAATAAGGAACTCTGAGTATATGCACTATTTTTTTAAAAGATAGCTCAGGTATTATCCATAATACAGTCCCCAGGAGTGCTTCCAAAATGTGGATTCCTGGGGCCCACCGCACAGCTCCTGAGATAAAATCTTTCAGGACACAGCCCAAGAAATTGCAGTCAATTTTTCTTCATTTCAAAATTTTTAAAATCTGAATTATTAAAAATCCAACACACATATTGCCTACCATATAAACCATTTTAACAAGACAATGAATATAAACAATGATATGGAATATTTGAAAATTTAAAAATTAAATATACAAGAATATATATATATATATATTTTTTTTTTTTTTTTGAGATGGAGTTTCACTCGGTCGCCCAGACCAGAGTGCAATGGAACAATCTCGGCTCACTACTGCCTCCCAGGTTCAAGCGATTGTCCTGCCTCGGCTTCCCGAGTAGCTAGGACTACAGGTGCCCACCACCACACCCGGCTAACTTTTGTACTTTTAGTAGAGATGGGCTGTCACCATGTTGACCCAGGCTGGCCTCACACTCCTACCTCAGGTTATCCACTCAGTTCACCCTCCCAACATGCACAAAGAATATTTAATTGACTTTTATTCTACCAAGTTTCACAGATGTTAAGTTATTTAACACACACAACCCTCTTGAGTAAATAAATATTGTTCATATTAATACCAATTCAGATAAGCAGCACTGAGATCCAGGTTAGCTGCAGACCTGACATTTACAGGGCCCGAGGAACTTGTACAGGTTCACATGGCTGGGATGTGGCAGAATCAGGACTCAAACCCCACAGAAACTGCAGTATCCACACTTACCAACATAATGGGAAACCTGCCGAATTTCTCTTTTCCCTTTCCTTCTCTCCCAGATCCTTCTGTCCACAGTTATCCTGTCTCCTCTTGTTCTCAGCAGGTACCTACCCAGAGACCCCTCCCCAGCCCTGTGCCAGCTGCCCAAGGTGGCCAGACCTGAGTCGGGCTCTTTATTTGAATCCTAGTTAGATTTCAAATTCGTTTGTTAGAAGTGTAGATAAATTAACATTTCTAAATGTTCACAAGAGGAGAAATTGCTACTGTTTACTAACTATACCTGACTCTCTTCTAAAAATGATATAACCCAAGGAAAGGCTCGGTTCTGAATGTTTGAAGGCACGTGTGTATGAGAGAGCACCCAAAACTATACCACTAATACATTCCCCGGATGATTCTAACTCTCGCAAAGTTGGAGGCTCATTTTTTCAGGAGGTGAGAGAAACCATACGAATTGCAACCTAACCAGCGAAATATTAAAATAGATAAAATGCTACTTAAATTCAATTTAGCTTTAAAGCTTAATCCTTCCACTTTGTGAAATGTGAAATTTCTTTGGCTACCCTAGAATGCAATGATCTCTTAAAATATTCATAAAACATAATTGTTCACTAATTGTTTCTGAGAATAGGGTTTTCCTTTTTCATCTAGATGTAATCCCTTAGAGTATCATGGCTTCATATTTCCTGGTGTGTCTCTGGGGTCTACCAAAGGCTCAGTCAGCTAGGACTGTGGTCTGACTATTGAATGGCATAGGGTGGGGAAGCAACACAGAATCTATGAAACAAAAAAATGAATTTTTCTCGACACCAAGATAAACAGTCTGCCTAAACATGAGTCCCTTGTGGATGCCTGGCCTTCTTCCCTCAAATCTGTTAGTCTAATTTTAAAAAGTCCTTTTATTAAGGTAGATTTTTTTCCCCTTTTTCAAGTTTGTCAAAGCAAAAAATAGCAGAACGGATCACCAAGTTCTTCAATGATAGAAGATTTATTAGTGGCATAACAATCCTGTTCTCATCTGCCATGATGAAGATCCCAGCTGCTCAGAACTGCCCCTCTAACAAAATTCTCCATCACTGTCATATGTGGCCCAACAGTGAACCTTCCTGGACTGGCTGAGAAGCAGAGGAGACTTGCTCTCTAGGGGACACATGGATTTTGTGCCTGTCCCAGTCAGTTTTTTAGTGGGGTCAGTTTTGGAGAATTGTCTCTTATTGTTCAAATGTTTCCTGAACCACAGAATGCAAACACCAGTGATACTGGAAGAGGATATGTAAGATATTATTTTAGAATAATTCAATATTCTACAGTGTTTTAGTTTTTTACCTATTGCGCAACCCAAATCACCAAATCACCTCTCAGACCATTTTAAGACAACAACTGCTGCTACCACCAACCGAGCTTCCCCAGCCCCGCCTGGTACACCATGTATAAGATCTGAGTGTGCAAATGCCATGCAAATTAAACAATTATGGGTGTGGTACACATGCAAATAAAGAGCCCAACCAGTCACCAATTTCCATTTTATGAGCTGCCTACAGCTACAGTTCTTGGAACTGATGAAATATTCAGACACTAATATACTTTTTGTCATAGTAATGAGGTGAAAAAAAGTAGAAAGTGATACAAAAGGCCAGGTTTTATAACAAATTTCTTTCTGGCAGTTTGGTCAGGTTAAGAAACATTTCATTAAGAGATAGGCAGCCAGAGCCCATGATTTGTAAAAGGACGAATAATTTTCCAAAGCAAATACAGATTCTTTTCCTTTCTTGTCCACTCTGGCGCCCAACTACCAACACTTTGTCTCCTTGTGGCTGGTGGATCCAATGGGAATGACAAAATAAGAAAATTATTCCATTTGGAATTTTGTTTTTGATATTGATTGGTAGAACCAAATAGTAGCATCAGGAGTAATTTTTTTAGATGGTTAAAATAAATGCTAACTTGGGGTAAACAAGTTAAGAGAAGACATGATGCATGACACGTCAGCCAAAGTTACAAAAGGGAAATTGACTTAGCCCTTGCTTAGGCCTCTAGACATGATCCCAAGGTAGAGGAGGTTTTGCTAGAAATGAAATAATACTAAAAAATGCAGTCCTTTAGGGCAAACTTTGAGTTTGGTCGACAAATATTTATTTCAGTTTTACAAGCACTGCCCAGATGTCTGTGTTGCTATATTGGGTAAAACCTTGCTTGAAACTATCAGGCAGGCATATATGTCTTCTTGAGGTCCCTTCTAGGCTAGTGAGAGCTCCAGCTGATATAACCAAGCCACAGGAAAAGGACTTAGGAATGACTCCTGATCTTTCAATGCAGCAAGGAGAATTGAACAAACTATTTCTTCCAGGCTTGTAAAGAAAAATGTCCTCACTTTATCTTTGACCTCTTGATATTCTCAGTTTTACCATATTTCTTTATCTGTTGTTTATACTCATGAGATTTCAAGCAGTTTGTGAATAGCTGTCAAATGAGAGGAGCTGAAATCTTGGAAATTACCATCTAGGGGCTAAAATACAAGAATGGTGTTTCTGAACAAAATGTGCAAAACTTACATACAGATGGAATATTACCTTTTATGAATCAAGGCGTCAAGCAAATCAGGATCAAGTGAAAGGAAATGTCTTTGAAATAACAGTATTTGTGATTTATTCTCATCTCTCAGATTTCAAGCTAATTATCTTTGAGGTGAAAAACAAAAAAAGATTTAATCTGTTTTTGAAGTTCATCCCCATCAAATTAAGCAGAATATATATGGAGCTTCTTGCTGCTGAGACTAGTCTCCAGCAATTATTTAAAAATTAATAGCAACTACCTTTGTAGTATTTCACTTTTTGACAAACGTCACCATTTACTGATTCCTGAGAAGCTTATAATTGTTCTAATTCTCTAAGGAACCAGCTTTATGTGCCACCAAACTATTTACATCAGTTTAAGACCAGAAAGGAAAATTGGGGCTTTATCTTAACAGGGTCATTTTTAGGTAAAATATGTAATGTATGCAAAATGTCTTACATATATAGGCAGTTATTAAGGCATTAAATGGTAGCGATTAAAAGTTGAACTCTGAAATAAGTTGGACATAGAATATAATAGAAGTTCTGTGTGTCTATTTACTATCTGAGCAAGTTTTTTTTAATCCCTTACAGCCTCAATTTTCTGATCAGTTAACATGGAAATAATAACACCGATCTTATGAAGTTGTAAGTAATAAAAAGTGCCTAGAACACAAATAAGCAGATTTTTATTACTATTGTTCTTCTATTTCAAGAATATTCTACTTCTGATAAAAGGGGACAAAGTTACTGAGCACCTAAGTATCAAACTACATAATATGTGTTATACATCTGTTTATTCCGTTCATGCTTGTATAATAGGGGTCATGGTCCTCTTTGCAGATGGGAACAATGAAAAGCAGAGTTTAGATAAATCCCATGGTCTCACAGCTACTCTCTGGTCAAGTCAGGATTTGAACTACAGTTCAAATTTACCCTAGGGTCTTATCCACTACTATGCACTGATATGTGTTCAGTGGTACTCTGGAAAGGAAACTCTGACAGGGACTGAGGAAATCGGGACCTGGAAGAATACATAGCTTTCATCAGGATCAACCAGTGACAACCCAGAGACTGATTCCAGCCTTCTGACTCCTGCCAGGGCCTGCTTCCTCTGTTTTTGAAGTTAGCAATGGCAGACCGAGTCCATCTTGCACTCCAAATCTCCTGCCTCTTCTTCCACGGTATGATTCAACTACATCATTCCCCAACCTCACTCCCTAAAGATAGATATTCTAAATTTGGAACACCAAACCTGTCTTATATGAATTATCAAATATTTAGCTCTTCTGAATGCTTTTTTCTATTTTATTGAGGCTGTTTTATCAACCTGCTACATAGCAAGTTCAATTATTACATAATTGAAGAAACCTAGTTCAATAATACTGACATTATACTATTTAATAATTAACATTTTACTGTAAATTCACACAATGAATTTTTGATCCACATGACCTCTTCCTGTACCTGTCAGACATTATGTCTTACTTCTTACCCCCTCAGATGCTCGTTCCACTCCAGTCAGACTGGCCCCTTGCTCTTACCTGTGTTCCTTCTTCTAATTCTTATCTTTGCCTTAGAGCCTTGGCACTAACTTCTACCTGTGATGTTTCTCCCCCAGATAACATGGTTTCCTGTTGCACCTCCTCTGGGCTTTTGCTTAAACGTCACCTCATCTGTAAGAGCACACTTAACCCTACTATTTAAAATTACCTGCTACTAAATTTTTCATCTTCCTTCTCTTGCTTGAATGCTTCATTAACCACCTTCTAAAATATGTAATTAGGCTTATTGCTTATGGTCTATCTTGTCTGGCTAGAATGTAATCTCCATAAAGGCAGGAAAGAAGTTACTGACAAGGGCAAGAAACCAAGCCCCTAGAAGGGTGGCTAGACTACTTATTTGTCAAATGAGTGAATGATTTTTCTAGTTAAAATTCATGCTTTTCTGATTTTATTGGAGAATAAGTATTCAGACAATGACCAACTTTTTCATCCAGGGAGACCAGATAGATTTCCCTTGATTCATGGCTTCTTTACATTCTTCAGTGAAATTCCATAGTAACGTCTCTGTATATCCCACTCCATTGATGCCACCAACTTCCACCCCTAATAGGGACACAACAGCCATGTTTCCCTTCAGCAGATCGTAATCACTTAGCAGGATATGTCACTGTTTAGGACAATAATATTGTTTGGGAGTCTTTTTATTTCCATTTTAATAAAGAAGAACACTATTGATTTTTCTGTATATTTATCTTTTATCTAACCACACAATTCAAATATGCATTTGTTCTAATAATTTTTCATTTGATTTTCTTGCATTTCAGGATAGAAAAAAAATTATTGTATAGAAGTTATCTTTTGTAATACGCTATCATTTATTTTTTGTCTCATTGCATTGACTAAGACATTTAGTGCAACAGTGAATAACAGCAATAAAATACTAGGCATCAGTAACTTTTTTCCTGATTTTAATAGCTGTATTTCTCATGTTTCCTTATAAAAGATTAGTCTATCTATGCTCATAAAATTGATTGTATTCATTGTTTTACTGAGATTTCTATTTAAAGTACTATATGTACAATTCTATCAAATCCCTTTCTAGCCTCCAGGTATATAAAATTTTTTTACTTCCTTTTCCCAGAGGTTAGCAAAACTCACTCTTATTTTAATAATGTTATATTGAAACACAGTCTCAGCCATTTATTTACATATTACCTAGTGCTACTTTGGGGCCACAGTGAAAAAATTGAGTACTTAAAACAGAGACTGCTGCTGCCCAAAGCCTAACATATTCACTGGCCCTTTACAGAAAAAGTTTTTTGACCTTTGTTTTAGCCTATTTATATACATATGAGATTAATAAAACTGAGTGCTCAACTGTTCTCATCCTGCTTTAATATAAACACTACAATGTCATGTTAATTATTTGAATACTTTGCTGAATTCATTCAATATTTTCTTCTGAGTTTTTAAACTATTAGGAGACTGGTCCATAATTTTTCAGTACTATTTATCAGGTTATGAAATTAGTTTTGTTACTGTGATAAAAATAAATTGGGAAGGTTTCCATCTGTAATTGGTTAGCTCAAGTTGCCATAACAAACTGCCACAGACTGGGTGGCTTAAACAACAAATTTATTTCTCACAGGTCTGGAGGCTGAGAATTCCAAGATCTAAGGCAGGCTGATTCCGTTTCTGGTGAAGACTCTCTTCCCAGCTTGTAGATAGCTGCTTCCTTATTGTATCTTCATATGGCACAGAGAGAAAGAGAGCCCTCAGATATCTCTTATTTAAAGTCACTGATCTACTGGATTAGGGCCACACCCTTATGGCTTCATTTAACCTTAATTACCTCCCAAAAATCCTCTCTGGAAATACAGTCACACTGGGGATTAGGAGTTCAACATATAAAGTGGGAGAAAAACAAAATTAGTTGATAGCATCATCCTTATACTTGCTCTAAAACATATTAAGTAGTTTTTTAGACTCAGAAACATAGAATTTTTCTCCTACTCCTTTGTAGGACACAGATCTGTTGTACCATTTTCAACTTACTTTGTGAGTATGTTGATAATGAATCTATTTTAAATATGTAAATAATCATTAATTTAGATTTTTAAATAAACATGAGCTTTATACCACATTTTTGATAACTTAAAAATCTTTTCCAGATATACTTACAAGCTCTTTCTCATTCCAAAGCTGTCTTGTAGTTTTTTTAATTCAAACTAGCAAAAATCTATTTTATTTGCCTTTTATATATATCCAGCTCTCACAGTTTCCTCTCAAATCTCCATTTGTGCTTTTTAATTAATTCTTCTTTAATCTTAATTCTTTCAAACTCCTTGTGAGTTGTTTTATTTTTATATTATTGAACTGAACATTTATTTGCTGCTATTTTTTGCTTTGCAGTGGTACTGTTGAAGACTAGAATTTTTTTTCTTTTGAAGATTTTTATTCCTGCATACTACACACGTTAATAAGTACAAGTCTCATTAACAATACTTTCTAAAGGTCTGTAATTTCACTGTTGAAATGGCTGCACTTCTCATGTTACCTATAAAGGATGACTCTTTGACCAAAGATTCATTAGAAGATTTAGTTTCCAATGGGTTAAATTTTTACTATATTACACTTAGATGTGTCTTGTATTGCTTCTGCTGCAAGACTTTTTGGGAATTTTATACTGACTCTTTGAGTATAGTACCCTTTTTTTTCTCTGTCCAGACTCAAGGAGCAGGTCTCTACAGACCACCAAGACAATGAGTTTTCCCATTCTCCATCCAATGCCTTCCTGCAGTGATGGCTATTTGTAGGATTATAACAGAATGGCTTTATATAGCTACTTAACATTTTGTCTCTGGTTGTGATTGAACCAGTGTGGAGAAAACACATGTGAAATAACCAGCAGTGCTCAGATATACAGATTTAATATAATCTGTTTATAAACTCAAGTTACTTGTATGCAGCCCAAAGACCTCCCTAGATTATCTCAATGTGTGGGTTACTCAACCTGTAATTACTGGCATTAAGAATTTGATTCGTGCTACTTTTGATTTCTTTTCTACATAACTTGCTTGTGAATTTTCTTACAATGGTATCATTATCACAAATGATAATGGGCCACTTCAAGGACAATGGAGAATGGAATACATGCACACTTCAGTGTTTGCCAAAACTCTATTGGTCAGATATCAGCTGTACTTCTGGCTTCTGCTTCTTTCCTACCATGGAAAATATTTGGCAATTCTCGTGGCATCATCTCACTGTTTTCTCTCTTTACATATAAGGTCTCATATTTTTTTTAAAAAGAAATTTATTGCTTATT
This sequence comes from Aotus nancymaae, assembly GCF_030222135.1. Taxonomy (NCBI): domain Eukaryota; kingdom Metazoa; phylum Chordata; class Mammalia; order Primates; family Aotidae; genus Aotus; species Aotus nancymaae. The sequence goes on from NW_026988460.1 coordinate 2,743,731, forward strand.
TTAGAATGTTTTTATTTTTTCCCACATTTCTTGAGGTGTAATTGATGACTAAAAGAGTATGTATTTAAGGTTTGCAACATAATATTTTGATACACGTATACATTGTGAAATGATTAACAAAATTAAGTTAATGAGCATGTTCATCAACTTACAGTCATCTTTTCTTATAGTAAGAATGCTTAAAATCTCAGCAAATTACAAAGATTTAGTACTTTTTTTTTTAACTTTGAGTTCTAGGATACTTCTGCAAAACGTGCAGGTATATTATATTGGTATACATGTGCCATGGTGGTTTGCTGCACTAATCAACCTGTCATCTACATTAGATATTTCTCCTAATGCTATCCCTCACCTAGCCTCCCACCCTCTGACAGGCCCCAGTGTGTGATGTTCCCCTCGCTGTGTCCATGTGTTCTCATTCTTCAACTCCCACCTATGAGTGAGAACATGCAGTGTTTGGTTTTCTGTTCCTGTGTTAATTTGCTGAGAATGATGGTTTCCAGCTTCATCTATGTCTCTGCAAAGGATACAAACTCATCCATTTTGGGGGGCTGTATTGTATTCCGTGCTGTATATGTGCCACATTTTCTTTGTCCAGTCTATCATTGATGGGCATTTGGGTTGGTTCCAAGTCTTTGCTATTGTGAATAGTGCTGTAATAAACATACGTATGCATGTGTCTTCACAGAAGAATGATTTATAATCCTTTGGGTATATACCCAGTAATGGGATTGCTTGGTCAAATGGTATTTCTTGTTCTAAATCCTTGAGGAATCGCCACACTGTCTTCCACAATGGTTGAACTAATTTACACTCCCACCAACAGTGTAAAACTGTTCCTATTTCTCCACATACTCTCCAGGATCTGCTGTTTCCTAACTTTTTAATGATGTCCATTCTGTCATGAGATGTTATCTCATTGTGGTTTTGGTTTGCATTTCTCTAATGACCAGTGATAATTAAATTTTTTTCATATGTCTGTTGGCCACATAAATGTCTTCTTTTGAGAAGTATCTGTTCATATCCTTCACCCAATTTTTGATGGGGTTGTTTTTCCTTGTAAATTTGTTTAAATTCCTTGTAGATTCTGGATATTAGCCCTTTGTCAGATGGATAGATTGCAAAAATTTTCTCACGTTCTGTAGACTGCCTGTTCACTCTGATGATAGATTCTTTTGCTGTGCAGAAGCTCTTTAGTTCAATTAGATCCCATTTGTCAATTTTGGCTTTTGTTGCCATTGCTTTTGGTGTTTTAGTCATGAAGACTGTGCCCATGCCTATGTCCTGAATGGTATTGCCTAGGATTTATTCTAGGGTTATTGTGGTTTTAGGTCTTATGTTTAAGTTTTTAATCCATCTTGAGATAATTTTTGTATAAGGTGTAAGGAAGGGGTCCAGTTTCAATTTTCTGCATATGGCTAGCCAGTTTTCCCAACACCATTTATTAAATAGGGAATCCTTTCCCTATTGCTTGTTTTTATCACATTTGTCAAAGATAACATGGTTGTAGATGCATGGCATTATTTCTGAGGCCTCTGTTATGTCCCATTGTCTATATATCTGTTTTGGTAACAGAACCATGCTGTTTTGATTACTGTAGACTTGTAGTATAGTTTGAAGTTAGGTAGCATGATGCCTCCAGCTTTGTGCTTTTTGCTTAAGACTGCCTGGGCTATACAGGCTCTTTTTTGGTTCCATATAAGATTTAAAGTAGTTTTTTTCTAATTCTGTGAAGGAAACCAATGGTAGTTTGATGAGGATAGCATTGAATCTATAAATTACTTTGGGCAGTATGGCTATTTTCATGATATTGATTCTTCCTATCCATGAGCGTGGAATGTTTCTCCCCTTGTTTGTGTCCTCTCTTATTTCCTTGAGCAGTGGTTTGTAGTTCTTCTTGAAGAGGTCCTTCACATCCCTTTTAAGTTGTTTTCCTAGTTTTTTTATTCTCTTTGTAGCAATTGTGAATGGGAGTTCACCCATGATTTGGCTGTTTTTCTATCATTGGTGTATAAGAATGAGTGATTTTTGCACACTGATTTTGTATTCTGAGACTTTGCTGAAGCTGCTTATCAGCTTAAGGAGATTTTGGACTGAGATGATGGGGTTTTCTAAATAAACAATCATGTCATCTGCAAACAGAAACAATTTTGCTTCCTCTCTTCCTATTTGAATACCCTTTATTTCTTTCTCTTGCCTGATTTCCCTGGCCAGAACTTCCAATAGTATGTTGAATAGGAGTGGTGAGAGAGGGCATCCTTGTCTTGTGCTGGTTTTCAAATGTAATGCTTCCAGCTTTTGCCCATTCAGTATGATATTGGCTGTGGGTTTGTCATAAACAGCTCTTATTATTTTGAGATACTTTCCATCAATACCTAGTTCATTGAGAGGTTTTAGCATGAAGGGCTGTTAAATTTTATCAAAGGCCTTTTCTGCATCTATTGAGATAATCATGTGATTTTTATCATTGGTTCTGTTTATGTGATGGATTATGTTTATTGATTTGCATATGTTGAACCAGCCTTGCATCCCAGGCATGAAACCAACTTGATTGTGGTGGATAAGTTTTTTGATGTGCTGCTGGATTCACTTTGCCAGTAATCAATGTTCATCAGGGATATTGGCCTGAAATTTTCTTTTTGTTGTTGTTGTATCTCTGCGAGGTTTTGGTAACAGGATGATGCTGGCTGCATAAAATGAGTAAGGGAGGAGTTGCTCTTTTTCTGTTGTTTGGAATAGTTTCAGAAGGAATGGTACCAGCTCCTCTTTGTACCTCTGGTAGAATTTGGCTGTTAATCCATGTGTTCCTGGGCATTTTTTTTTTCTTTTTTGGTAGGCTATTAATTATTTCCCCAATTTCAGAACTCATTATTGGTCTATTCAGGGATTTGACTTCTTCCTGGTTCAGTCTTGGGAGGGTGTATGTGTCCAGGAATTTAACCATTTCTTCAAGATTTTCTAGTTTTTTTGCATAGAAGTGTTTACAGTATTCTCAGATGGTAGTTTTTATTTCTGTGGGATCAGTGGTAATATCCCCTTTATCATTTTTATTATGTCTATTTGATTCTTCTCTCTTTTATTCTTAGTGTGGCCAGTGGTCTATCTTGTTAATCTTTTAAAAAAAAAAAGCTTCTAGATTTATTGATTTTTTTTAAGGGTTTTTCATGTTTCCATCTCTTTCATTTCCACTCTGATCTTAGTCATTTCTTGTCTTCTAGCTTTTGAATTTGTTTACTCTCTCTTCTCTAGTTCTTTTCATTGTGATGTTAGGGTGTTGATTTTAGATCCTATAGATCTTACCTGCTTTCACCTCTGGGCATTTAGTGCTCTAAATTTCCCTCTAAATACTGCTTTAGCTGTGTCCCAGATATTCTGGTATGTTGTATCTTTGTTCTTGTTGGTTTCAAATAACTTATTTATTTCTGCCTTAATTTTATTATTTACCCAGTACTCATTCAGGAGCAGGCTGTTCAGTTTCCATGTAGTTGTGTGGTTTTGAGTGATGTTCTTAATCCTGAGTTCTAATTTGATTGCACTGTGGTCTGAGAGACTGTTTGTTACGATTTCCATTCTTTTGCATTTGCTGAGGAGTGTTTTACTTCCAATTATGTGGTCAATTTTAGAATAAGTGCAATGTGGTGCTGAGAAGAATGTATATTCTGTTGATTTGGGGTGGAGAGTTCTGTAGAAGTCTATTAGGTTCACTTGGTCCAGAGCTGAATATCCTTGTAAATTTTCTATCTCATTGATCTAATATTGACAGTGGTTTGTTAAAGTCTCCCATTATTATTGTGTAGGAGTCTAAGTCTCGTTGTAGGTGTCTAAGAACTTGATTTATGAATCTGGGTGCTCCTTTACTGGGTGCATATATATTCAGGACAGTTAGCTCTTCTTGTTGCATTGATCCCTTTACCATTGTGTAATGCCCTTCTTTGTCTCCTTTGATCTTTGTTAGTTTAAAGTCTGTTTTATCAGAGACTAGAATTGCAACCTCTGCGTTTTTTTGGGCAGAGTTTTTTTTTTTTTTTTTTTTTTTTTGCTTTCCATTTGCTTGGTAAATCTTCCTCCATCCCTGTATTTTGAGCCTCTGTGTGTCTCTCCACATGAGATGTGTCTCCTGAACACAACACACTGATAAGTTTTGACTGTTTATCCAATTTGCAAGTCTGTATCTTTTGATTGGGGCATTTAGCCTATTTAAATTTAAGGTGTGAATTTGATCCTATTATTATGATGGTAGCTGGTTATTTTGCCCATTAATTGATGCAGTTTCTTCATTGTGTCAATGGTCTTTACATGTTGGTACGTTTTTGGAGTGGCTAGTACCATTTTTTCCTTTCCATATTTAGTGCTTCCTTTAGGAGCTCTTGTAAGGCAGGCCTGGTGGTGACAAAATCTCTCAGCATTTGCTTGTATGTAAAGGATTTTATTTCTCCTTCACTTATGAAGCTCAGTTTGGTTGGATATGAGATTCTGGGTTGAAAATTATTTTCTTTAAGAATGTTGAATATTGGCCCCAACTCTCTTCTGGCTTGTAGGGTTTCTGCCAAGAAATCCACTGTTAGTCTGATGAACTTCCCTTTGTGGATAACCCAGCCTTTCTCTCTGACTGCCCTTAATATCTTTTCCTTTATTTCAACCTTGGTGAATCTGATGATTATGTGTCTTGGGGTTGCTCTTCTTGAGGAGTTTCTTTGTGGTATTCTCTGTATTTCCTGAATTTGAATGTTGGCCTGTCTTGCTAGGTTGGAGAAGTTCTTCTGGATAATATCCTGAAGAGTGTTTTCCAACTTGGTTCCATTTCCATTCTCCCCATCACTTTTAGGTACACTGATCAAATGTAGGCTTGGTCTTTTCACATAGTCCCATATTTCTTGGAGGCTTTATTCTTTTTTATTCTTTTTTCTGTAATCTTGTCTTCACACTTTATTTCATTGAGTTGATCTTCAATCTGTGATATTGTTTCTTCTGCTTGATCAATTTGGCTATTAATACTTGTGTATGCTTCACGACATTCTCATGCTGTTGTTTTCAGCTCCATCAGGTCATTTATGATTTCTCTAAACTGGTTATTCTAGTTAGCAATTCCTCTAACTTTTCTTTCAAGGTTCTTAGCTTCCTTGCATTGGAATAGAGCATGCTCCTTTAGTCGGAGGAGTTTGTTATTACCTACCTTCTGAAGGCTACTTTTGTCAATTCATCAAACTCATTCTCCATTCTGTTTTGTTTCCTTGCTGGTTAAGAGTTGTGATCCTTTGGAGGAGAAGAGGTAGTCTGGTTTTTGGAATTTTCAGCCTTTTTGCACTGGGTTTTCCTCTTCTTTGTGGATTTATCTACCTTTGGTCTTTGATGTTGTTGTCCTTTGGTTGGGGTTTTTGTGTGGACATCCTTTTTGTTGATGTTGATGGTATTGCTTTCTGTTTGTTAGTTTTCCTTCTAACAGTCAGGCTTCTCTGCTGCACGTATGCTAGAGTTTGCTGGAGGTCCCCTCCAGACCCTGTTTGCCTGGATATCACCAGTGGAGACTGCAGAAGAGCAAAAATTGCTGCCTCTTTGTTCCTCTGGAAGCTTTGTCCCAGAGGGGTACCCACCAGATGCTGGCCAGAACTCTTCTGTATGAGGTGTCTGTCAACCTGTCAGGAAGCATGGGGATCAGGGACCCACTTGAGAAGGCAGTCTATCCCTTAGCAGAGCTCTAGTACTGTCCTAGGAGATCCACTGCTCTCTTCATAGCCGGTAGGCAGGAACATTTAAGTCTGCAGAAGCTACGCCCACAGCCACCCCTTCTCCCAGGGGCTCTGTCCCAGGGAAATGGGAATTTTATCTATGAAACCCTGACTGGGGCTGCTACCTTTCTTTCAGAGATGCCCTGCCCAGAGAGGAGGAATCTAAAGAGGCAGTCTGGCTACATCAGCTTTGCCAAGCTGTGGTTGGCTCTGCCCAGTTTGAACTTGCCAACAGCTTTGTTGACACTGTGAGGGGAAACCTCCCTACTCAAGCCTCAGTAATGATGGATGCCCCTCTTCCCACCAAGCTGGAGCATCCCAGGTCAACTTCAGATTTCTGTGCTGGCAGTGAGAATTTCATGTCAGCAAATCTTATCTTGCTGGGCTCCATGGGGATGGGATCCACTGAGCCAGACCACTTGGCTCCCTAGCTTCAGCCCCTTTTCCAGTGGAGTGAATGGTTCTCTCTCGCTGGCATTCCAGGTGTCACTGGGATATAAAAAAAAATCCTGCAGCTATCTCAGTGTCTGCCCAAAGGGCCACCCAGTTTTGTGCTTGAAACCCAGGGCCCTAGTGGTATAGGCACCCAAGGGACTCTCCTGGTCTGTGGCTTGCGAAGACCACAGGAAAAGCGTAGTATCTGGACTGGAATGCACCATTCCTCACTGTACAGTCCCTCAGGGCTTCCCTTGTAAGGGAGGGAGTTTCCCAACCCCTTGTACTTCCCAGGTGAGGCAACACTTCACCCTTCTTCTGTTTGCCCTCCATGGGCTGCAGCCACTGTCTAACCAGTACCAATGAGATGAGCTAGGTACCTCAGCTGGAAATGCAGAAATCACCCACCTTCTGCATTGATCTCGCTGGGATTTGCAAACCAAAGCTGTTCCTATTCAGCCATCTTGCCAGCCTCCCAAATTTAATACATTTTTATTAACTTTTGTCATCACACTGTATATCGGGTCTCCAAAGAGGATTTATAGCTTTTTTTCCCCCTGGCTAGGACCTCCAGCATGATTAATAGAATGGTGAGAGGAGGTATCCTTCTGCGAGCATTTAGTCTTTCACCTTTAAATATGATGTTTGTGCTAGTATTTTTTTAATTTATTTTTATCATGTAAAATACATATTTGATATAAAATTTACCACTTTAACTGTTTATGTGTACACCCCAGTGGCATTAGGTATAGTCACAATATTGTGTAACCATCACCACTATCTCTATCCAGAACTTTACTATCCCAAACAGAAACTCTGTACCCATCAAATAATAATTCCCCATTTATTCCTTCCTCTAGACCCATTAAACTCCAACTTTCTGTGTCTTTGGATTTGTCTGTTCTAAGTGTCTCAAATAAGTAGAACCATATAATATTTGTCCTATTGCGTCTAGCTTATTTCACTGAGCATAATAATTTCAAGGTTCATCCATGTAGTAGCACATATCAGAATTTGTTTTCTTGTTATAGCTTAATAATATTCCATTGTATGGATATACCACATTGTGTTTATCCATTCATCTGTTGATGGAAATTTGAGTTGGTACCAACTTTTGGCTATTATGAAAAATCCTGCTATGAACATTTATGTACAAATACCTGTTCAAGTTTCCGCTTTCAATTGTTTTGTGTATATACCTAGAATAGAATTGCTGGATCATATGGTAATTTTATGGAAATATAACGGTAATTCTCTATTTAAGATTTTGTGGAACCACCAAATTGCCACTAAGCAGTGGCACCATTTTACATTCTCAACAGCAATGCACAGGGGTTCCAGTTTCCCTGTATCTCACCAACACTTATTTTCCAGTTTTTTACAATAGCAATCCTAATGGGTGTGAAGTAATATCTCAGTGATTTTGATTTTGACATTCACTAATGATCAATAATGTTGAGCATATTATGTACTTATTTGTTATTTATATTATTTGGAGAGGTACCTCTTGAAGTCTTCTCATTTTTTAATTCTCTGGTTGTTGTTGAGTTGTAGAAGTTCTTTATACATTCTGGTTACTAATCATTTATCAGGCAATATGTGCAAGTATTTTATCCCATTCTTTGAATTACCTTTTCATCCTCTTGTTGGCATTCTTTGATGCATAGAAGCATTAAATTTTGATGAAGTCCTGTTTATTTGCTTTTTTGTTGCTGTTTATTTGTTTGTGCTTTTGGTGTCATATTTTTTAAAAATCAGTGCTAAATTTAATGTGATGAAGATTTTCTGCTGTGTATTCTTCCAAAAGTTTTATAGTTGTAGCTATTATCTTTGATTTCTTTTGAGTTCATTTTTGTATATGACATAAAGTAATGGTCCAACTTTATTTTTTTGCATGTGGATATCCAGTTTTCCCAGTATCATTTGTTGAAAAGACAAGTCCTGGGTCAGGCATGGTGGCTAATGCCTGTAATGCCAACATTTTGGGAGGCCAAGGCTGGTGGATCGCTTGAGGCCAGGAGTTTGAGACCAGTCTGGCCAACATGTTGAAACCCCATCTACTTGTGAGGATGATGCAGGAGAATTGCATGAACCTGGAAGGTGGGGATTGCAGTGAGCAGAGATTGTACCACCACACTCCAGCCTGGGTAATAGAGTGAGACTCTGTCTCAAAAAAAAAGAAAGAAAAGACAAGACAATTCCTTCTTTCCCCACTGAATAGTGTTGGCTTTCCCATAAGAAAAAAAAATCAGTGAGCCATAATTGTAACAGTTTATTGTTAGGCTCTCTTTTTTTTCCCTTCAGTCTGTGCCTTATGCCAATATCACACTGTTTTGATTACTATGGCTTTGTGGTATAATTTAAGATCAGGAAGGATGATATCTCCAATTTTGTTCTTTTTCAAGATTGTTTTGGCCATTTGGAGTTCCTAGAGATTGCTTATGAATTTTAGGATGCATTTTATATTTTCTGTAAAAAACTCCATTGTGATTTTGTTAAGACTTGCATTCAAATGATAGATTTCTTTGAGTAATATTGTCATCTTAACAATATTCTTCCAAATCATAAACATAGAATGTCTTTCCACCTAATTATATCATCTTTAATTTCTTTCAGCAGTGTTTTATAATTGTCAGTGTACAAATATTTTGTCTCCATAGCTAACTTATTCCTAAGTATTTTATTCTTTTTGATGCTACTGTAAAAAAAAATTGTTTTCTTAGTTTCTTATTTGGATTATTCATTGCTAGTGTATAGAAATGCAACTAACTTGAGTGTATTGATTTTGTACCCTGCAATGTTGCTGCATTTATTTATTGGTTCTAAGAGTTTTGTGTGGAATCCTTAGGGTTTCCTATGTATATAAAAACATGTTATCTGAAAGCAGGGATAATTTTACTATTTCCTTTTCAATATGTATGCCCTTTTATCTAATTGCTTTGGCTAAACTTCTTGTACTGTATTGAATAGATGTGACAAAAGCTACCCTTCTCTTCCTCCTTGTCTTAGAGGAAATTTTTCAGGCTTTCATCACGCAATGTAATGTTAAGTGTGGTTTTTTCATATATGGCCCTATCATGTTGAGAAAATTCCCTTCTATTCCTAGTTTATTGAGTGTTTTTATCATGAAAGGGTGTTAAATTTTGTTAAATGATTTTTCTATGTAAATGGAGATGATTGTGTTATTTTTTTCTTCATTCTGTTTATGTGACTTACTACATTTATCACTTTTGTATGCTGAATTATCCATGTATCCCAGAAATGAATCTTACCCTTGACATCCTGCTCAACTCAGGTTGCTAGTATTTTTGAAAATTACTATATTAATATTTATGAGGGATATTGGTCTATAGAGTTTTTTTCTTCTGGTAGTATCTTTGTGCCATATTGATATTGGTATTTCTGGCCTTGCAAAAAGAGCTAGAAAGTGTTTTCTCCTCTTCCATTTTTGTGGGGGAGGAGAATTTAAGAAAGATTGGTATTAGTTCTTTCTTAATTGTTGGTAGAAGTCAACAGTGAAGCCATCCAATCTTGGGTTTCTCTTTGTTGGGAAAATTTTTTTTAGTTACTTTAAAGGTTACATATCTATTCAGATTTTCTATTTCTTTATCAGTCAGTTTCGGCAGTTTGTGTCTTTCTAGGAATATGCTCATGTCATCTAGGTTATTTAATAGTTGGTGTACAATTGTTTATTGTATTATATTTTAATCCTTTTTTTTTTTTTAAGAGACAGGGTCTCACTCTGTCACCCCAGGTGGAATGCAGTGGTGTACCAATAGCTTGCTGTAGCCTCAAACTCCTGGGTTCAAGCATCTTTTCACCTCAGCCTCTTGAGTTGCTAGGACTATTGCCATATAACACCATGCCCAGCTAATTAAAAAACAAAAAATTCTAGACATAGAGTCTTGCTATGTTGCCCTTGTTATTTCTTTAAAATCAGTAGGAATGCCCCCACTTTCATTTCTGATTTTAGTAATTCTAAACTGCTTCTCTTTTTCTGTCAGTCGAAAGGTTTTTCAATTTTGTTAATCTTTTCAAAAAACCAATGGTTCGTTTCCTTGATTTTTCTGTTGTTTTTCTCTTCTCTATTTTGCTTATGTCTGCTCTAATCTTTTTTTTTTTTTTCCTTTTGCTACATTTAGGTTTACTTTGCTCTTTTTTTCTAGTTCATAAGATTAGTTTGTTGATTTGAGATCTTTTTTAAACTATACATTCACAGCTCTAAAGATTCCTCTTGGTGTTTCTTTTGCTGCATCCTGTTAGCTTTGGTTTGCTGTGTTTCATTTAAATTCATCTCTAAGTATTTTCTAATTTCCCTTGTGATTTTTTCTTTGGCCCATTGATTGTTTAAGAGCAATTTTTTTTTTTCATAATTCCCTTTATTGGGTTGAAGGAATTTTCTTCAATAGCTAGCTTGCTAAGAGTTTTCATAATTGATGGGCATTGAATCATGTCCAGATATATTTTTGCATGCTTCAAGATGACCATTCTCCTGTATACTGGTAATACAGTGAATGAATTACATGATTTTTAAATGTTAAACCAATCTTGAGTTCCTGGGGTTAATGTTACTTTGTCAAAATATATTATTTTTTCTAACATGTGGCTGGATTTAATAACATTTTGTTGAAGTTTTTTGTGTCTTTTATCTTAAAGAGTATTCAATTCTAGTTTTCTTTTAATGTCTTTTTCTGGTTTCATTAGGCTGATACTGTACTCGGGGTGGGAAGTCTTCATTATTCCCTTATTTTCTCATGGAGTGTTATAGGGTTGGTATTATTTCTTCATTAGTTGCATGATAACACTAAACAATAAAATTGGACCTGAAGTATCTTTATAAAATGTCTCTAATAGAGAACTACCTCAAGTTGTCTATTTCATGTTAAGTTAGTTTTGGTAGTTTGCATCTTTCAAAGTATTTGTCCAATTCTTCTATATTAACAAATTTATTGAAATAAAAATGTTAATAACATTGCATTGCTACTCATTTAATAATATAGGATTTGTACTGATGTCTTCTCTATAATTCCTGCTAGAGGTAATTCATGCTTTCTTTCATCAGTGTCAGCCTGACTAGAGATTTTTGAATTTTATTATTTCATGCAAAGAACAGTCTTTGATTTCATTGCTTCTTCTCTATTCTTTGTTGGTTTTCTACATAATTTGTGTCTCCTTTTATCTTAATTATTCTCTTCCTTCTACTTATTTTTGGTTTTATTTAATCTTCACTTTACACTTTCCCTAGTGATGTAGGCCTTCAAAGTTCTAGACTGTCGTGGAGAGTCTCCTATCAGAATCACCAACGTTTATGTTTCCTTGGGCTCTAACTTTTCCCAAAGAGCCTTTTAAAGTTAAACTTGAAAAGACCAGCAAATACCCTCAGAGTAAAGCTTCAATTCTCTGTTTAATTCTCTGCCTTAGTTTTTCTTCCAAAGATGGCTTACTAATGTCTTACTATTCTGTTTGTTGTTTTCAGGAAGACTTATTTGATAATTTATCCAGCACTTTTTGTTGTTTTCCATGGGAGGATTTGTATGTAAAAACTAGCCTCCCATTACAAAAGCTGGAGTCCCTAGTAGCTTTTCCATTTTGTAGGGCCATTGTCTCAAAACCATTGGTGTCTTTTTCGTTGCCTTCTCATATTCCACCAGAACCTTGACAACTGTGCTAGTTTCAGAACACAGAAGAATCCCATGTTGAATTCACACTCATGTCTTACATGTTTGTTTTATTCCTTTTTATAATATTTGTATTTCTTGAGAGGCTATAAGTAGAGACTAATATTTTGTGTTTTTTTTTAAACTCTAAAAGTAATAACCCTTCAACATACTCTTTAAAGAATGAAGAGCTGGGCACAGTGGCTCATGCCTGTAATCCAAGCATTTTGGGAGGCTGAGGCGGGCACATCACTTGAGATTAGGAGTTCGAGGCCAGCCTAGCCAACGTGGTGAAACCCTGTCTCTATTAAAAATACAAAATTAGGTGGGCATGGTGGCAGGTGCCCCGTCTCTACTAAAAATACAAAATTAGGTGGGCATGGTGGTGGGTGCCTACTCAGGAAGCTGAGGCAGGAGAATTGCTTGAACCCAGAAGGCGGATGTTGCAGTGAGTTGAAATTGTGCCACTGCACTCCAGCCTGGGTAACAGAGACTCTTGTCTCACAAAGAAGAAGAAGAAAAGGTACCTGTATCTCTTCAACCTAAAGATAACTGCAATGAATAAGTTACTGTATTCTCTGCCAACAATTTTCCATATAAATATGTATAGACAGAAGGGCTAACCAAGTTACTGTATTTTAAAGAAATCATATTATGTAGCTGCACTGTCCAAGATGGTGACTGCTAGCCACATAGAGCCATTGAGCCTTTGAAATACGGATAGTCTTTTTTGAGATGTGCTATAAGACAAAGCTATACTCTAGATTTATAAGATGTTATTTTAAAATGTAAAATATCTCATAATTTTTATGTTGATTACTGAAATAAATTTTTGGCTCTATTGGGTTAAACAAAATTATTGAAATTAACATCACCTATTAAACTTTAAATGCGGCTTCTAGCACATTTAAAATTACATATGTGACTCATGTCTGTGTCTCATATTTCTACTAGATAGTCCTGATATATGCTAAATTACGTTTCATTCAGCATTAGCACAGGCACTTTGTGCATGCACCATTGTGCATACCACAGAGCATTCTTCAAGATTACTATTTTAATAGCTATTCAACTTAAATCATTTAGGTATACTACACATTGTAGCATCTAGAAACTTTCTGTGTGTGTGTGTGTGTGTGTGTATGAGAGACTTTTTTTTAATGAGACAAAAAACGTGATTCTTCAGGTGATTCTCATGCTTCAGCCTCCCTAGTAGCTGGGATTACAGGTGTGCACCTCCGCACCCAAATAATTTTTGTTTTGCTTTTTTTTTAAAGCAGAGATGAGGTTTCACCATGTTGGCCAGTCTGGTCTCAAACTCCTGGTCTAAAATGATCCACCTACCTCAGCCTCCCAAAGTTCTAGGATTACAGGCATGAGCCACCATGTTGGCCAATACTTAGGTTTTCCTGCTGTAACAATTAGATTCTACTCCTCAGTTATTCAGCAAAACTTGAATGACTATATGTTCCTTGTTCATTTGTTTCTTTCCTCATTTCTTCATTTTTTTCTTCCTTCTTTTATGCATTTACCAAATATTGTTCAGGGCCCTGGTAGTGTATAGGTAGTATAATAAAATGATTTGGAGTAATTGCCTCTGATCAGACTGTCTGGGTTCAAATCCTTGCTCTTAACTTAGCAGCTCTATTACTTCAGACAGGTTACTTAATCTCTCCGTTATCAGGTTTCTCAGTCACAGGACGAAGATTTTATTAGGTTGATGCAAAAATAATTGCAGTTTTTGCCATTGAAAGTAGTGGGAAAAACTGCAATTACATTTGCACCAACCTAATAGTTGTAGTTACTTCACATGAAGTTGAAAGTAATAAAAAGGATTTTATCAACACATGTTGAACAATGCCTAGCACATTTTCAGTTCCATGTAAGTTGTTATCATCAAGGTTTGCCACCTACTAACAGTCCAGCAGGGAAGGCAGGCACTAGACAAGTTACTATAAGTATGCTCAGTATCACGAAAGGACAGTCTCTGAAAGATAGACCAAGGAATAAGAAGTGTTCATTGCTCTCAAGTAGTTCAGTCTGCTAGGGGAGGGAGAAAGACAGGAAAATAAATCATCCTAATACAGCAGGCTGAATGCTAACAGGAACTGTGTTCAAAATACCATAGCTCAGAGGAAGGAAGGGCTGGCTGCCCCGGGTGGCTTCTAGAGCCAGTATTCTCTGGACTGAGTCTGGAGGAATGACTTTTGCTTCTAACTCTAGTCACTTGATTACCTGTGTAGATTCATAGAAGACGTTAATGTCAGCAAAATAAAATGCCTCACATTTTCATAAGCATGTTAGCAGTTGCTTTGTACCAACTGACTACATTTTGTACAGAGAGTAGACTCCATTGGTATTTTCATGTGGTGATTCTTAGAATGGAGACACAGAAGATATTTCAGGAAACAAAGGAATGTCTTTCACAATAAAAGTGTAAATAGAATGCCCATTCAGTTCAGGGATGATTTTCTTCTTTTGAAGATGCCCAATTATCAAGCAAAATACAAAATACACTTAGAATAAAAGATACAAAACTTTATCAAATGAAGTAGGAAGCTTTTCCCTTAAACTAAAATTAATGACTTAAACAGTGGGCAAAAGAGAGCTGCCAGGAGCTTACGAATAAGCTTAAGTTTGATTTTAAATTTTCCTTGTTTTTAAAATGGGAAAGGAAAATGTAATGACTGAACTTCATCAAAATACTACTTATGCAGTTAAATTATCTAAGTATAATGTTGAGGTGACTTTGCGTGTTTCTCTTTTTCCTAGTGATAAGAACTACATTTAAAAAAGCCTTTATTCAATCAAGCCTTGAATCTGATAAGTTAATAGTCAATTTGCTTGGCAAAAGCAATTTGATTAGATGTTTCTCCTTGTACTGAAAAATATATATTATTGAATTGGAAAGTTGCCTTAAAGTCATTTGTTGGCTGGGTGCAGTGGTTCATGCCTATAATCCCAGCACTTTGGGAAGTTGAGGCATGGGGATCACCTGGGTTCAGGAGTTTGAAACCAGCCTGGCCAACTTGGCAAAATCCAATCTCTACTAAAAATATAAAAATTAGTCAGGCCTGGTGGTAGGCACCTGTAGCACCAGCTACTTGAGAGACCGAGATAGGAGAATCACTTGAGCCCAGGAGGTGGAGGTTGCAGTGAGCCAAGCTCATGCCACTGCACCCCAGCTTGGGTGACAGAGTGAGACTCCATCACAAAAAAAAAAAAAAAAAGGTCATGCAGGGAGCAGTGGCTCATGCCTGTAATCCCAGCACTTTGGGAGGCCAAGGTTGGCAGATCACCTGAAGTTGGGAGTTCAAGACCATCCTGACCAACATTAAGAAATCCTGTCTCTACTAAAAAAAGTAATAATAATACAAAATTAGCCAGGCATAGTGGCACATGCCTGTAATCCCAGCTACTTGGGAGGCTGAGGCAGGAGAATCGCTTGAACCTGGGAGGTGGAGGTTGCGGTGAGCCAAGATCGTGCCATTGCACTCCAACCTAGGCAACAAGAGCGAAGCTCTGTCTCAAAAATAATAATAATAATAATAGAAAAAAAGTCACTTGTCCATGTTTCTCTTTTCTTTATACCATGTCTGTCTAATAAGTTAATGAGTAGTAGCCAACCTTAAATAGAAGGAATGCCTGTGAATGAATGGCATTAAGATTTTTAGTAAACGCTTGTAATACAGTGTATCTTTCACATTGTTTCGTCATTCAGTTAATGCCAATGAGGTTTTATTTGTTGTTCTTCACCTTTTCATTGTGAAATCAAGACGTCCGTAAATCCAGATTAGTGATGATAGCAGTGAACTATACCTTGCTCATACATCTATTTGTGCTAGTGTATTCTGACAAGCAAAACATATATCCAACTCCCACTCTATGTATTTCTTTTTTTCTTCCCCAATTTATTGCAATACCAAAAAGGATGCAGCAAGGGACATACTTATTCTATGTGCTTTTGTGTTCATATTTACTTTGTAGATTCATTTCCAACTTAATTTTGCTTCCTGCTTTGCCATGATTTATGACTCTAGCTAGTTTGTCTTTGGATATATAATTCTCTCTGCATAAAAAATGCTGATTAATGTAGGCTAATATGATTCAAATTAAAAATCTATGTTCTTTAAAATTATTTAACATGCTGAAGAAACTTTTAATACAATTGGTGATTGAGGCCGTGCTGAGTGATAAAACACAAGGTACATGTGTATCATTAGTGAAACTGTATCAAGGGATCCTGTGTTGATTTGATGTCTCTCTCAACTTCATGTAACTAAAATAGAAAGGTCTGGTCCAATATTTTTCAATAAAGGGTGATTTTTCCTCCAGGGAACATTTGGCAATATATGGAGATGATGTGGTGGTTACAACTACGAGTGAGTGTCACTAGTGGGTAGAGGCCAGGGATGCTGCTAAACATTCTACAGTACACAGTGCAGCCCCTTTCTCTAACAGAGTTATCTAGCCCCACATCTCAATATTGCCAAGATTGAGAAACCTTGGTCTGATCTGATTAATATAAAACCCTTTCGTATCCTTTAGTGTGGACATCCGTGTTTCCCTAGCTATATTAGCCCTTGTCAGAGCTACCCAATCAACATCTCTTCTGCTTAATTGATAAGTGAATACCTCAGTACTTCTTTAGGTTTAACTAAATAAATTAGCAATGGTGCTGAAAAACTGAGGTGACTGAGCTGATCCCACCTGCACCTTTGCAGGCACACATGTACACACACATGCATCCCCTCACTCTGTGTCCCCCAGTATAGAACCTGTCTCTCTCACGTATATCCAGGCAGCCTAAAAATTGCAATAGTTATTCTGACTTGCTGACAGCAGACCCTGCCATGTTGGTTCTCTGTGGCTTTTTCATGAACCCAATGAGAGAAGCAATGGGGAATAGGGAAGTTCAGTGGCACCACTGTGAACTTTCTTTCTTTCCAAGCTAGCTGTGATTTTTGCCAAGTCTAAGCTCTTGTGTGCCCTGGTTTTGTACACCCTTTTCAATGCAGTTCCTGTGGAGATGAGTGGATATGTGTTTACTTTCAATAGGCCTGCTGTTTGGCCTGCCATTCCCTGTGGTTTGCAAGACAGAGAAAATGATACTGAATAATACAAATTCAGTAATTCTGTGTTCCAGAGACTAATTCTGCAGACTGTGCCAGACACATCTTCCTTTACACGTATGGGAAATGTATGAGTATTTTCCTTTGAAAAGCACAAAGGAGCTGATGAAGGTTTACGTTATAGGTGTTCAGAGAGCCAAATTTCAAGAGGAAAGAAAGATGTCATGGGGCCTGTCTCTATTCACTCAAATACCATAATTTCTGCTCCTGGATGTCAATCACTCCATATATAACTACCAAGTATTTACAGCATGCAAAGCATTCATGTGGAACTATTAATAGAAGGAAGAAAAAAAAACTTGTGATTGAATTCTCAAAGTTTGGGAGATAGGTGAAATGATCTTGCACAAGAGTAAACTCAAGGCAGGATGGAAGTCGTAAGTAACTGAAGCAACACAAGGCATTCAACCTCCACTTTCCCTTCTCAGGCTTAAAGGAGACATGACAGGAGTTCCTCTTTCCTGCTGAACTCAGACATGGACTTAGAAATATTTTTAAAATAGCTTAGCAAGTGATCATAGCCAGTCCATGGAAGATGGTAACTAAGGTGAACTCTGTTTGCCATCCTTGGGCTGTGGACTCTAAGTCACAGTGGTTTGAAGAGAACATACTAATAGGTTGATGGGATTTTCATAGCAAGAAGGATATTTCTAGTACAGCAGGGAACAATTAGGTCATAGTGATAGATAAGTATTTGGAGAAGATTACAAAAGCATGTGAGCAGGGATCTGAGGACTCATGAAGTAGAACTGTCACAGAGACCACTGGTTTTGGGGGGAAAAGGTAGAGAATGTAGTTTTAAAATTTTGTACCTTCATCCCTTTTTTGTTCCCAGTATTCTGAAATTCTCCTCCACTTCATCTTCTCTCTTTTTCCACTTATCTTTCCTGTCATTTTTTTAACTCTGCCTTTCTGACATCACTCATCACTAAGACTATTGACAAGAGGAATTTAATAATAAAGAGAACACTCCTCCTCTTGCTAAATCAGTTTGACCTCCCTTATGTTTCTATAAATTATTAGCAATTCCAGCATTCTGCAAATGCAATTTTTAATTAGCTTGAGTGATATCAGGTCTTGGTGCATTGGTAATAATTATAATGATAGTAAATATTCATAGCTAACAGTTAGTGGGTGCACCCCATATGCTAGGCATGCATACATAACTTCATCTTCAGAACAACTCTTTGATGATAGATACCATTAATGTCCCCTTTTGCAGAAGAGAATTATGGAACTTGCACAAGATCACTCAGTTAGGAAGTCATGGAGTTGCTAGGCTCTGAAGTTCATATTCTTAATAATGATGCTACTCACCCTACATAAAAAAATATTAGAAAAAACAATTTATTGGAATGAGAAATACTGAGGTATTTAAAGGACACTGAGAAATTAAAAGTCTACTGTGGGAGGAGGCAGTGGAAATAGGTGGAGGAATTTGTGTGTTTTCCTATTTATGTCCTCCTCAGTTCTGGGGGTAGAAGGGAAGCTATAAATCTGTTGAATGAAAGAAACACTCCCGTTGTCCTGTATGGATCAGTGTGGGAAGACTTGACTGACAGTTAGGAGATGAGTAAACAGCTGGGGACAGATGGGCTGGTGCAGCCAGAGTTCACTGTGTGTTTGTTTTGGGCACATTATTGTTTCTGAATAACTCTTTGTTCCAGATGTGATCCACTTGTCACGAATACATGGCCACTCATCCTTTCTCTCCCAAAAGCCTTGAAAAATACATTCGTCTGTTCGTGCACCATCATTGTGACTCATTAAATATCTCCTACTGGAGACATATGTATGCCTTCATTTCCCTTGGTGCAAGAAACATGCAGAAAAATCAAAGTCATTCACACCTTCCCTGGCAATCACAGAGTTGTTAGTAGATATTGTTTGTCCAGATTTTCTTCGTTGCCACTAACGCACACATTATCACAGTTTGAATGACTCCATGAACCTTTCTGATGTCTAGAAGTCAGCCACTCTTACTGTTAGGAGAGTTTACTTTGTGAAGAGGACAGCTACATTACCAAGTCTAATTACATAGTTTTTGAAAAAAAGGAAAATGTCCACATATCAAGTGAAAATACAAGTCGGGTGTAACAGAATAGAGAGGCTTTTTAATTAAATAATGTCAGTTACCTTTTGCCGTCAGCTCATAGTTTAATTCAAGCACTCTTGTTGTGAGAACACTGGGTCAAGAATCCATCCTCTGGAGTGCTAGGGAATACAATCATCCCTGTCCAGCTCCAGCCAGATTCTGTTTGGAGGCCATTCCCTTTGCTTTAATTAGGGGAAAAAATTAATGTTGTAAATTCATAGCATGTCAGTCTTCATTTCTGTACAATCCATCACACTCTGAGCGTGTGTGTGGCAGCTCTTTTTAATAAAGGATTTTGCAGAGTACCTGCTGTGGCAAAAATACTTTATCATCTTTG
The DNA here is from genome assembly GCF_030222135.1 of Aotus nancymaae. Lineage (NCBI taxonomy): Eukaryota > Metazoa > Chordata > Mammalia > Primates > Aotidae > Aotus > Aotus nancymaae. Next base: position 2,763,113 of record NW_026988460.1, read on the forward strand.
CTAGCTCCAGGAGTCCTAGCATTATGTCATGTTTGACTCCAAAAAAATATTATTATAAGCCCTGGAATTAGAAACCTAACAATGGAACTAGCTGATTTCAATTGCCCATGAAGCTGTCATATTTTGAGAAATAAAACTTGGTAAGTTTTCATTTTAATCAAAAACTATAACAGGACCAGGGTTGCTTGTCTGAAACTAATAATTTCCACATTTCTGGATGCTATCAGATAATGGCTCTCTCATCCATGAATTAATTATAAAACTAGAAATACTCTAAGAATATCAAGTTGTATCCCTCATACTTTCTTTTAAAAAATATGTTTCATCAATTTGGAGTTCAAAAGAGGGAACTGAAGAGCGCTCAGGAGGCAATTCTTAAAACATCTCATAAGCTGGCACCTGGGAAGGTCATCAGGGGCTTGTTACGTCCCAACCATCATCCTAGGATAACTGGCTCATGGAGAAGTTCCAAGCTATTGGAATAGAAACAAGAAAAACATTTTCCTAATAATATCCTTCAAGGAGTACATGTCAACCCTCCCCCACTCTTTCCCAGCCAAGTAACAACCCCCTTTGTATTTTAACCCAATTCCATGAGTTTTAGGGGATTTCCACTTATTCCAATTATCTCTTTTGGATTTTAAGATTCAGTCTTGTTTTTAAATGTCATTCTTTTTCCCCCCTACCATGTTAATGCCCAGTCGTAAATCTCAGCATCATTAAGAGGGAATCAATCTCCTGTCCCCTACTTGCCAGGTGCATGAGAAGAGTAATAGCGCCACTCACCAGTTTTAGGAGTGAATTTCCTGGAGCACTGTCTCTAGACTCTAGGGAGACGGAGTACCTCCCGCCACATGCCCCCAGGGGGAAGTAGAGGTAATAGCTATTCTTGCACATTTCTCTTATTAACAGGTGGCAAGGTCAAGTTGGAGAGAAGAAGCTTGTCCTTCTTCAAAGGCACCCTTAAGCAAGCATTGCCAGGAGGGGCTGCCATTTTCACTTTGACTAGAACGTAGTATATTTCCAGCTGCTTCCTTGGCTGTGGTCCTTATCCACAATTCTAGGACAACAAGGAGAGCCTCCTGGCTACTGACCCATCATCCAGGTTCTTCATATATCCTCTTCTTAGCAAATTAACAATGCTCTGAGCTAAGCTTGCTATCTCAATGATATGGTTTGGATTTTTGTCCCTACCCAAATCTCCTGTTGAATTGTAATCCCCAGTGTTGGAAGAGTGGCCTGGTGGGAGGTGATTAGATCATGGGAGTGGATTTCCCTCTTGCTGTTCTAGCACAGTGAGTGAGTACTCATGAGATCTGGTTGTTTAAAAGTGAGGAACACCTCCCTTCACTCGCTCCCTCCTGCTTCTGCCATGTGAAGAGATGCCTGCTTCCCCTTAGTCTTATGCCATGATTGAAAGTTTCCTGAGGCCTCCCCAGCCATGCTACCTGTACAGCTTGCAGAACCATGAGCTAATGAAACTCTCTTTATTTTTTATCAATTAGTCTCAGATATTTCTTTATAACAGTGTGAGAACAGACTAATACACCCCATTTGACAGGTGTGCCATTTGGGAGGTAACATTATAGCAGTTAAATGGGCAAAGCATGAGTTCAGATTGTAGGCTCTGAAAATCACAACTGCTCAAGATTCAGGAGATGCGGGTTTGGTCTACTAGTGACCTTCCCTTCATCCTTTGTGCACTGATTCTTAACCCTGGCTTCTCTATTTCCCTCCAGGCCCCTCTCATATCTAAAGCTTCCTCACAAACCCTACAACTCCCAGAGGTCCTGTTAATTTCCTACATCCAAGCCTTTGCTGAGATTGCTCAGCCTCCTTAAAAGCTCTTTCTTCCTCCTCCTTCATGCATATCTCCCTTATGAAATTTAATCCTCAAGCTATTTAGCAAATAATTAGTGATTACATTCAACAGTCAGGATAAGCTGGATTTTGCTGCAGTGGCAAACAAACCTAAAATATAAGTTGCTGATACACAGGTTATTTCACGCTCAAATAACATGTCTGTTAGAGCAACTAATGGCCCTCTTCCATGTCTTCCTCAATCAGAAACACAAGCCTCTGGCATCCGTAGCAGCTCTGGCCAATAGGTCTTTCTGTAATGATGGAAATGGCCTATATCTGCACTGCTCAAAATAATACTAATCACAGGTGGCAATTATTTCAAATGTAGCTAATGTGACTGAGGAACTGAATGTTTAATTAGTTTAAATATCAATAGTCAAAATTTGGCCACTGGCTACTGTACTGAACAAGGCAGATTCAGAACATCATACGTTGCTAGGGCAGGGAGAGAGAAGCATGGACATTCATATACTGATCCTAAAGTTTCTACCTAGAAGTAATAACCATCATGCCCTTTCACATTCAGTGGGTGAAAGTAAATCACGTGTTCACATCTAGCTTCCAACAGTCAAGTAGAGCAGTCCTGCCTTGATCTTATAGGAGGAGAATAAAAAGTCTCGGTAAGTAGTTTTAATGAATTACACACCACCCACTGTTCAGGGTTCTGCATGCTAAGTGTGAAACAAAATAGACCTGCACCCTCCTATCAAGGAGCTTGGAGTCTAACGGGGAAGGAAGGATGGAGATGATCTTTAAAAATACACAGATATATGACTACAAACCTTTAAGGCAGAGTAATTGTTTTGGAAATCAAGGTTTGTAGTTTAAATAGGGAATTAGGAAAGACTTCTATGAAAATGTGACCTGAATAATGGTATGAAGTGGTACAGAGTGAGGTAAAAGATATTCCAGACAAAAGCACGTGTGAAGCCTCCAGATTTGGGAAGCACCTGGTGGTGTCTTCTGGGAAGTAAAGGAAGGCCCTGGTAGAAGGAGTGTAGAGCTGGGGAAAAGAATGGCACAGTGAATACAGGCAGAGCAAGGGCCAAGTAATATGCAACCCTGTGAGCTCTGGTGAAAGTGTAGAGATGGCTTTCATCAGAGGGAAGCCATTAGAAAGTTTGCTGCAAAGAGAGATGATTTTATGTACAGTGTTGAAAAATCACCCCAGATGCTGCTTGGACAAGGGTTTGGAGTAGATCAGAGAAAAGTAAAAGAGCCTTTCCTCTGGGAAATCTTCTGTATTATTTCTAGTGCTGCTACTACTACGATCATCGTGGCTTGAAACAACACCCATTTATGACCTCAGTTTCCATGGGTCGGGAGTCCCAGTACAACCTCACTGGGTCCTCTGCTCATGGTCTCACCAGGCTGCAGTTCAAAAGCTGCACTCTTGCCTGGAGCTCAGGGTCCTCTTCCAAGCACATGTCGTTGTTGGCAGAAATTAGTTCCTTCTGATTATGGGATTGAGGTGGTGATTTTCTTAATAGGTGTCAGCTGGGGGTCATTGTCAGTGCCCATAGTTTCTTCCTATGTGGCCCTCTTGCAGCATGGCAGTTCTTCAAGATCAGCAAGAAAATCAGTCTCTTCTGAACAAGTTGATCTGCTTATAAGGGTTTTCATCTGATTATGTCAGGCCCACCTGGGATAATCTCCCTTTTTAATAACTCAAGACAAACTGAATTGAGAGCAGCCACAGTGGCTCATGCCTATAATTCCAGCACTTTGGGAGGTCAAGCTGGGCAGATTGCCTGAGCCTAGGATTTCGATACCAGCCTGGACAAAATGGTAAAACCCTGTCTCTACAAGAAATACAAAAATTAGCAAGCCATGGTGTTGTTTGCATGTAGTCCCTGTTACTTGGGAGGCTGAGGCAGGAGGATTGCTTGAGCCCAGAGCCAAGATCATGCCACTGCACTCCTGCCTGGGTGACAGAGCAAGACCCTTTCTCAAAAAACAAAAAACTGAATGGAGACATTAATCACATCTGCAAAATACCCTGACCTTTGCCATATAACCTGATCATGGGATGATGTCATATTTACAGGTCCTGCTCCTACACAAGAGGAGGGGATTACAAGCCTAAGCACCAAGCAGCAGGAATATCAGGGGCCACTTTAGAATTCTGCCTACCCAGTACCATTCAGCAGAACATAGGCACAGGCAAGAATTTCATGAAGACACCAAAAGCAATTGCAACAAAAGCAAAAATTGACAAATGGGTTCTAATTAAAGAGCTTCTGCAGAGCAAAAGAAACTATCAACAGAGTGAACAGGCAACCCACAGAATGGGAAACCATTTTTCCAATCTATCCCTCTAACAAAGGTCTAATATCCAGCATCATAAAGAACTTAAATTTACAAACAACAACAACATTAAAAACTAGGCAAAACACATGAACAGACACTTTTCAAAAGACAACATTTGGCCAGGCACGGTGGCTCATGCCTGTAATGCCAGGAGGCCAAGGCAGGAATATCACGAGGTCAGGAGTTTGAGATCAGCCTGCCCAACATAGTGAAATCCCATCTCTACTAAAAATTTTTTTTAAATAGCCAGGCATGGTGGCAGGTGCCTGTAGTCCCAGATACTTGGGAGCCTGAGGCAGGAAAATTGTTTAAACTCAGGAGGCAGAGGTTGCAGTGAGCCGAGATGGCGACACTGTACTCTAGCCTGGGTGACAGAGTGAGACTCCGTCAAAAAAAAAAAAAAAAAAAAAAAAGACAATAATGCAGCCAACAAATATGAAAAACTCAACATCACCGATCATTAAGAGAAATGCAAGTCAAAACCATCTCACACCAGTTAGAATGGCCATTATTAAAAAGTCAAGAAAATGACAGATTCTGGTGAGGTTGTGGGGAAAAAGACACACTTTTATGCTGTTTGTGGGAGTGTAAATTAGTTCAGCCATTGTGAAAGACAGTGTACCTCCAAGGCCTAGAGACAGAAACATCATTTGACCAAGGAATCCCATTACTGGGTATATACCCAAAGGAACATAAATCATTTTATTATAAAGATCCATACACATGTATGTTCATTGCAGCATTATTCATGATAGTAAAGACATGGAAATGCCCATCGATGATGGACTAAATAAAGAAATGTAGTACATATACACCATGGAATACTATGTGGCCATAAAAAGGAATGAGATCATGTCCTTTGCATGGACACAGATGGAACTGGAAGCCATTATCCTCAGCAAACTAACACAGGAACAGAAAACCAAACACCACATGTTCTCACTTATAAGTGGGAGATGGGCAGTGAGAACATATGGACACAGGGAGGGGAACAACACACACTGGGCAGTGTTGGAGGGTGGTGGGGTGGGAGGAGGAAGAGCATCAGGAAGGATGGCTAATGGATACTGGGCGTAATACCGAGGTGATGGGAGGATCTGTGCAGCTAATCACCGTAGTACATATTTACCTATGTAACAAACCTGGACATATACCCCTGAACTTAAAAGCTGGAATTTAAAAAAAAAAAAAAAAAGATAATTCTGCCTTTGCTTAAACCTGGGAGGCAGAGGTTGCAGTGAGCCGAGATTGTGCCACTGCATTCCAGCCTGGGCAACAAACCAAGACCCTGTCTCAAAAAAAAAAAAAAAAAAGAATTCCGCATACCACAGCTTTTTTGGCTTTCCCAGCTCACATAGGATTTGATCTCCTAGAACCTCCCGCAGCAGTTATTATCTGTACTCGAGGGAAGAAGGAACCAGAAGTAGGCAACTGTTGCCCTTAAGAACCAGTTCATTCATGTGAGCCACAATCATTTTCTGACAATTTAATTTGGGCACATATTCAGCTCTGAGAGCCTAATTTACACTGCCCAGATTCCCAAAAGACTGGTCAGGGAGCCAGAGGGACATCACTATTTTTTGGCACAAAGTATAGCTGCCAGGCTGACCAGAACCATTGTGTTGACTGAAGAAACTGCAGAAAATATTTATAGAGGGTTTTGGAATCAGAGACAGAATTCAGTATGGTTGAGTCCCTTAACCATCACAGCCTCAGTTTCCTCATCTTTAAATTGGATGTGCATTTTAATCATCAGCACAGTGTTATTTGTGAGGAATAAATGAGATAACATATGTCAAACTGTTAACACAGAGTCTGGTACCTAATACCTCACAACAACAGTTGCTGCTGTTACTCTTCCTCCTCACCAGGCACGGCCAGTGCTAGATAAATACTTGTCGCTGTAACACAGCTGAAGGCAGGCAGCTTGGGAAGCTGTCCAGGTTTTGTCCCGAGAGGGTTCCAGAGCTGAAGCAAACAAGCTTACCAGTGTGTCACTAAGCCACTCTGGGCCATCATTTCTGAGTCTGTTAAACTGAGATAACCTCCCTGTCTGCTTTCTTTTACTGGGGAAGTTTGTGGCAGCAATTCAAGGCTCTTAGAAGAAATGTAGCATAGGGTAATAATATAGTGTTAAATACCTTCCATCCATGTTTCTCATCTCCTCCCAGTGCATAAAGGTGTTCTTGTAGCTCTCACTAAGATGTCTTAGTAACAGAACCTTCCTGAGCAATCTGTCATTCACTTTATAACCTGAATTTGATTATTTATTCATTCAGACTCTGCTACAGACTGCTTCATACCACTGAGCAGCTGCTAATCAATTAACGCTCAATTTTTCTGTTGTCACACCTGTATGTTGGAATGACCACAGTTTTCCTGCCCTGCACCTCTGAAATCTCAGGAGTATCCTTGGAATCTTGAAGGCTTGATACTTGCCAAATATTTTCTAACACATAGTTTCATGCGTTCTCAGCCAAACATGTTACATCTTAGGATGCTCTTTTATAATTGATTTGCAGGGATTTACTCTGAACACAGATGTGACTCATTTGAATCCGTGTATCAGGCTGTTTGTGTTTGGGATGAGAATATTATGCTGTTTCTGATTCATTATATATCAAACATCTGTTACTGGAAACTTTAATATTGACGTTTGATATATAATGGTAAAGAAAATGGGAAGGTATTTTCATATCTGTGTTTTAGAACGGAAGACATTAAAAAAGAAATAATTATTTCTTGAAAATAAACTCATCATGGATTGGTAGATTAGCATCTCTGTAATATGAGTAAAGTTCATAAAATCAAATTACTTGCTGAAATTATGTAGAGGACATATCTCAAAACAGCACAGAGGATAATGTTGATAAAATAACTATCTTAACAAATCACGCTGACAGAAAACATTCATGTAGACCAGAGGTTGGCAAATATGGTCCAGCCCACTGCCTATTTTTGTAAATAAAGTTTTACTGGCTTACCGTCCCACTCAGTTGTCTACACATTAGCCATGGCTGTTTTCTCACTGTAAGTAGAGAGTTGAGCCGTTGTAATAGAGACCGTATGACCTACAAAGCCTAAATTTTATTTAGTGTTTTGCCAATTAGCTTTTCTCACTCCTGACCTAGAACATTAGTTATTGAATTACCTTTTTAAAGACACATACAAAATACATTTAGAATATTGCTGTAGGACAGACACATTGGCTTACACCTGTAGTCCCAGCACTTTGTGAGGCCAAGGTAGAAGAATCTCATGAGCCTAGGAACTTGAGTCCAGCCTGGGCAACATAGGGAGACCCCATCCCTACATGAAGGTAAAAAATTAGTTGTGCCTGTGGTCCCAGCTACTTGGGAAGCTGAAGTAGGGGAATTTCTTGAGCCCAGGAAATTGAGCCTGCTGTGAGCCCTGATCATGTCATTGAACTTGACCCTGGTGACAAAGCAAGACACTCCCCCCACCCCCCATGTATGTGTGTGTGTGTATATATATACACACACACATATATATGCACACATATACATACATTATGTATGTATATATACACATATGTATATACATATATATACATACATGTGTGTGTATATATATATATACATCTGTGTGTGTATATATATAACACACACACATCTACATTTAACAGAAGGAAATTTAGGGAATTCACAAATATGTAGACCTTAAACAATATACTTCTAAATAACCAAGAGGTTAAGAAAAACACAATGGAAATTAGAAAATACTTTGAGAAGAAAGAAATGAAAAGACAACCTATCAAAACTTATGGGCTACAATTAATGTAGTGCTCAAAAGGAAATTTATAGCCACAAATACCATTTTTTTTTACAAGTTCTCAAATCAATAAACTTAATGTTACAACTTAAGATGCTAGAAAAAAAAGATCAAGCAAACTCAGTGCAACCAAAGAAAGAATCATGATTAGAGCTAAAATAAGTGAAAGAGAAAATAGAAAATATATTGAGGAATTTAGCAAAATCCAAAGTTGGTTCTTTGAAAAGATTAACTACAGTACTGAAAAACACTTGGTTTAACCAAAAAAAAAAAAAAAAAAAAAGACTCAAGTTATTGAAATCAGTACTAAAATAGGGCCTGTTACTGTAAAACTTTTAAAAATGTAAGTGGCCTTATCAAACTTACTTGGTTTGATATCATCTGATTTATCTATTTATTTTCATTGCCTGTGATTTTGAGGTATTCTCCATAAAATCTTTGCCCATACCAATATTCTGAAACATTTCCCCTATTTTCTTCTAGTAATTTCATGGTTTCAAGTCCTATGTTTAAGACTTCAACCCATTTGGAGTTGATTTTTGTATATGGTAAGTGATAAGAGCCTAGTATAATTTTTCTGCACATGGATATCCAGTTCTCCCAGCACTATTTATTGAACAGACTGTCCTTTCCCCCGATGAATTTTCTTGATGCCATTGTTAACAATCAGTTGGCTGTAAATATGTAGATTTATTTCCAAGTTTTGTATTCTGTTCCATTGGTCTATGTGCCTGTTTCTATGCAAGTACCATGCTGTTTCGGTTACCTTAGTATATTTTGAAGTTTGGTATGGAACATCTCTAGTTTTTTTTTTTTTTCCTTTGGCTTAGGATTGTTTTGGCTATTGAGAACCTTTTGTGGTGCCATACAAATTTTGGGATTGTTTTTCTATTTCTGTGAAGAATTTAATTGGTATTTTCATCAGATTGCATTGAGTCTTAGATTGCTTTTGGTAGCATGGTTATTTTCACAAAATTCTTCCCATTTATGAACGTGGAATGTCTTTCCATTTTTTTGTGTGTGTCCTCTTCAATTTCTTTTGTCAGTGTTTATAGTTTTCCTCATGGAAATTTTTCTCCTCCTTGGAGAATTCCTAGGTATTTTATTATTTTTTTGTAGCTATTGTAAATGGGACTGCCCTTTTCATTTTATTTCCCACTAGTTTATTGTTGGTATAGAGAAAATGCTACTAATTTTTGCATGTTGATTTTGTATCCTGCAACTTTACTGCATTTATTTATCAGTTCTTAGAGCTTTTGGTGGGGTCTTGGCAGTTTCTATATTTAAGATCATGTCATTTGCAGACAGAGACCATTTGACTTTCTCTTTTCCTATTTGAATGTCTTTTCTTCCTCTTGTGAAACTGCTCTGGCTGGGACTTCCAGTACTCTGTTGAATATAAATGGCAAGAGTGGGCATCCTATTCTTGTTCCACATCTTAGAGAAAAAGCTTTCAACTTTTCCTCATTTAGTATGATGGTGGTGGTGGTCTGTCATATATGGTATTTAATATTTCTTCTATACCTAAATTCTTGAGCGCTTTTATCATAAAGGGATATTTCATTTTATCAAACGCTTTTTTTTTCCTGAGATGATCATGGGGTTTTTTGTTTCTAATTCTGTTTATGTGGTGAATCACATTTAGAGATTTACATATGTCAAACCATCTTTGCATTCCAGGGATAAATTCCACCTGACCATGGTGAATGATCTTTTTAATGTCCTGCTAGAATCGATTTGCTCATCTTTTATTGAGAATTTTTGCTTTTATGTTCATCACAGATATTGGCCTAATATTTTGTTGTTGTTGTTGTGTCCTGGTCTGGTTTGGGTATCAAGTAATGCTGGCCTCATAGTATGAATCTGGAAGAATTTCCTTATCTTCAGTTTTGTGGAAGATGTTGAGAAGAACTGGTATAACTTCTTCTTTAAATATACATTAGAATTTAGCTGCAAAACCATTAGGTCCTAGGCTTTTCTTTGATGGAATATTTGTTATTACAGATTGAATCTCATTACTTGTAATTGGTCTGTTCCAGTTTTTCATTTCTTCTTGGCTTAATCTTGGTAGGTTGTATGTGTCCAGGAATTTACCCAATGCCACTTAGGTTTTCTAATTTTTTGGCATATAGTTCTTAATAGCCTGTTGTTCTTAATAGCCTCTAAAGATCCTGTATGTCTATGTATCAGTTGTAATGTTACCCTTTTTGTTTCCAATTTATTTAGGCCTTTTTTTTTTTTACCTAGTCTAGCTAACGGTTTGTTGATTTTGTTTGTCTTTCAAAAAACCAACTCTTTGATTCATTGTTTTTTTATATATATATTTTTGTCTTAATTTTGTTTATTTCCGCTCTGATCTTTATTTCTTATTTGGGTTAGGTATGTTCTTTTCTAGTTCCTTAAGGTGTGCCATTTGGCTGTGTATTTGAAATCTTTTTACATTTTGATGTAGGTATTTATTGCTATTGACATAATTTGGATATGTGTCCCTGCCCAAATCTCATGTCAAATAATAATCCTCAATGTCGGATGGGGGACCTGGTGGGAGGTGGTTAAATCATGGAGGTGGTTTCTCATGTTTTAACACCATCCAGTTTGGTGTCGTTGTGGTAATAGTGAGTTCTTGTGATATCTGGGTGTTTAGAAGTGTGTGTCACCTTCTCCCTTTCTCTCTCTTCCTGCTGCTTGAGTCATGTAAGATGATTTGGCTTTCCCTCCACCCTCCACCATGATTGTAAGTTCCATGAGGCCTTGCCAGAAGCAGATGCTACCATGCTTCCTGTACAGCCTATGGAATCCATGAGCCAATTAAACCTCTTTACTTTATAAATTACCCAGTCTGAGGTATTTCTTTATAGTCGTGTAAGAACCAACAAATACAGCTCTAAACTATTATCTTAGAACAGCTAATGGATAAAAACCTATCCTATAGGTTTTGGTATGTTGTGTTTCTATTTTCATTTATTTCACAAAGTTTTCTTATTTCCTTTCTAATTACTGACAATATGATCATTCAGAGCATGCTGTTTAATTTCTATGTATTCCAAAGTTTCTCTTGTTACTAATTTCTAGTTTTATTCCACTGTGGTCAGAAAAGATACCTTATATAATTTCAATTCCTTTAAATTTGTTGAGACTTGTTTTGGAGCCTAACATGTAATCTCTTCCATGTGATGATGAAAATAGTGTACATTCTGCAGCTGTTGGATGAAATGTTCTGCAAATGTCAGGTCCATCTTGTCTAAAGTACAGTTTTAAGTCCTATGTTTATTTGTTGATTTTCTTTCTAAATGTTCTGTCTGACCCTGACAGTGGGGTGTTAAAGTTCCCTACTACAATTGTGTTGTAGTCTGTCTCTTTAGATCTAGTAATATTTGCTTACTATATCTGTTTGCTCTAGTGTAAGGTGAATATATATTTGCAGTTGTTATATATTTACCTTACATCAGAGAAAACAGATATGTTAAGATATACTAAGATATTTGCAATTGTTATATATTCACCTTACAGCAGGGCAAACAGATATATTCTTTGACTCTTTTTTCAGTATTTGACTTAAAGTTTGCTTTATCTGATACTGTGCTCCTCCTTGCTTTTGTTTTCTTTTTGTGCAGACTATTTTTCTCCATCTCTTCGCTCTTAGTCTACATGTGTCTTTACACATGAAGTGACTTGCCTTTAGGCAGCGTATAGTTGGGTCAGCTTTTTAAAAATCCATTTGGCCAGTCTATGTCTTTTAAGTGAGAAATTTAATTCATTTACATTCAAGGTTATTGTTGACAGGTGAAAACTTATGCCTCTCATTTTGTTGTTTGTTGGGAGATTTTTGTATATCCTTTGTTCCAGAGAAAAGGGAACTCTTATACATTATTGGTGTAAATGTTAATTACTACAACCATTACAAAAAATCAATATGACTGTTTCTCAAAATATTAAAATAAAATTAACATATGATTCAGCAGTCTCACTACTGGGTATATATTGAAAGGAAATCCGTATGTTGAATAGGTATCTGTACTCCCATGCTTATGTTACAGCACTATTCACAGTAACAAAGATGGAATCAACTTAAGTGTCCATCAACGAATGAATGGATAAGAAAAATATGTGTGTGTGTGTGTGTGTGTGTAATGAAATATTATTCAGAATAAAAGAGAATAAAATCCTATAATTGGCAGCAACATGAATCTACCCAGTGGATATTATGTTAAGTGAAGTAAGCCAGGCACAGAAATTCAAACACCACATGATCTTACTTACATGTGGAATCTGAAAACATTGATCTCATAGAATGGTGGTTACCAGAGACTGGGAGTGAAAGGTTTGGGGAGCATAGGGAGGCATTGGTCAACAGGCATGGTGTTACAGTTAACTAGGAAAGATAAATTTTAGGTTTCTATTGCACAGTGGACTGACTGTAGTTAATATTGTATTGTATATTTCAAACTAGCTAGAAGAGGATTTTCCATGTTTTTACTGCACAAAAAAAAGATAAATATTTGAGGTGATAGAGATGTTAAATATGCTGGTTTGATCATTACACAGAATATACACATATCAAAACATCACACTATGCTTCATAAATATGTACAAATAGCACTTTATGTCAAGCAAAAATAAAATAAACCTTAAAAAAAGAAAACAGAGGTGTAAATTTGATGACCTTCAATTAGGCAGTAGTTTCTTACATATGACACCTGAAGCCAAGCATCAACAGCAACAACAAAAATAGGTAAGCTGAACTTTACCAAAAACAAAAATTTTGCACATCAAAGGACAATATCAAAAGAATACAAACACAACCCATGAAATGGGAGAAAATACTTGCAAATCGCCTACGTGATAATATCTAGAATATATGAAGAATACTTACACATCTAAAATAAGATAATCAAATTTTCAAAAAGAAAAACTATTTGAATAGACATTTCTCCAAAGAAAATATACAAATGGCCAATAGACATATGAAAATGTACTCACATCCTTAGTCACTAGGGAAATGAAAATAAATCAGTGAGATAACAATTTCATACTCACTAGGAGAGCTATGAATTTAAAAAACTGAGGCTATGAAAAATCGGAACCCTAATACATTGCTAGTGGGAATGTAAAATGCTGCAGACATTTTGGAAAACATTTGGCAATTCCTCAAGAAGTTAAAAATAGAATTAGCAAATGATTTAGCAGTTCAAATATTACGTATATGCCCAAGAGAACTGAAAACATAGATTCATGGAAAAACTTGTGTGACTATGTGTTCATAGCAGCATCATTTATCATAGTCAAAAACTGGAAACAACCCAAAAGTCTATCAACTAATGGGTGGATAAACAAAATCTGGCATAGCCATACAATTGAACATATTAATAAATCAGCCATAAAAGAATGACATACTGACAAATGCTGCAACATGAATGAACCTATAAAATTTTGCTAAGTGAAAGAACCTTAATACAAAGGACCACATATCGTATGATCCTGCTTATATAAATTGTTCAGAATAGGCAAACCTGTAGAGGCAGAAAGTATGTTAGTGAGAAAGTATATTAATGGGGAATGTGGCATGACTCTATGTGGGTATGGGGTTTCATCCTAGAATGACCAAAATGTTCCGAAATGAGATAGTGGTGGTAGTTATAGCAATTTCCAAATATACTTAAAAAAAAAAAAAACACTGGTATACTTTAAAGGAATAAATTATATGGTACTGGAATTATATCACAATAGAAAGGAAAACAAAACAAAAGTAGATCGTTCACCAGAACTCAAAGCTGCACTGTTCATTTTTCCAAGACAAAATAGTTTTCAAGAATTTGATGTCCTTTCCCCTTTCTCCTAAACATTTTTCTCCTTGGCTACTCACCAGGCAACATGTTAAAATCCTGTGGAAAACTTCCACTCCTGGGAAGATGAAACATAGGTACTTTTCCTTATTCCTTCCAATAAGTAGAAATAAAAACTCTAGACAAATATAGTAAAAGTCTGAGAGGTAGAAGAAGGCAGACTAGCAAGGAAGCTCAGGATCCAGGAAACAACATAACATGAATTCCCTGGGTTTGCTTTCTGCCTCATGTATCTCAGACTGGGTGCTGAAGAACTGGCAACCTAGGAACACCAATGGTCATAAACACAGAAATTTCTATGCCCATATAGTTTCAGTGGAGAAGTCTACCAAAAGAATTGGTTAAAGAAGAATTAACACCAACTCTAAACAATCTCTCCAGAAGGCAGCATAGAAGGGAACACTTCTCAATTCTTTCTATGAGGGTAGTATTCTTTAATGCCAAACCAGACTAAGACGATACAAAAAAAAAGGAAACTACACACCAGTATGCACACACCAAAATCCTTAACAAAATATTTGCAAACAGAATTCAGTAATATAGGCCAGGTGCACCTATATTACAGATCACAACTGTAAACCCAGCACTTTGGGAGGCTGAGGTGGGTGAATCATTTCAGATCAGGAGTTCAAGACCAGCCTGGCCAACATGGTGAAACCCTGTCTCTACTAAAAAAAATACAAAAATTAGCTGGGAGTGGTGGTACCTAGCTGTAATCCCAGCTACTTGGGAGGCTGAGGCAGAAGAATCACCTGAACCCACAAGAGGTTGCAGTGAGCTGAGATCACGCCACTGCAACCCATACTGGGCAACAGAGGGAGACTGTGTCTCAAAAAAAAAAAAAATTCAGTAAAATATAAAAAGAAATATACATCATGAGAAAATGGACTTTATGCCAGGTATGCAAGGTTCTTAGACTATTCAAATATCAATAATATGAGTTACCTTACTAACAGATTAAAGAAGAAACATGACAAAAGCATTTAATCATTGCAGGAAAAAGCATTTGACAATATTTAACTCCTATTTTTTTTGATACAGAGTTTCACTCTTGTTGCCCAGGTTGGAGTGCAGTGGCACAATCTCAGATCACTACACCTTCCCCTCCCAGGTTCAAACAATTCTCCTGCCTCAGCCTACCGAGTAGCTGGAATTACAGGCATGCACCACCATGCCCAGCTAATTTTTTGTATTTTTAGTAGAGACGGGATTTCACCATATTGGCCAGGCTGGTTTTGAACTCCTGACCTCAGATGATCAAACCACCTCCGCCTCCTAAAGTGTCAGGATTGCAGGCTTGAGTCACTGCACGAGGTCTCAACATCTATTCTTGATTAAAAAAAAACTCAGAAGAATAGAAAAATAGAGGTGAATTTCTTCAATGCAATAAAGAACACCTATAAAAACCCTACAGCTCACATTAAACTTAATAGTAAAAGATTAATTACTTTCCTCCTAAATCAGAAACAAGGCAAGAATGACTGCTCTCACACCAGTCTTCCTCAAAATGGAACTAAAAGTTTTAGCCAGTGTAATAAGGAAAGAAAAGAAAAGGCACACGTATAAGAAAGGAAGAAATAAAACTGCTTTTTTCCTATTTTATATGTAGAAAATCCCGAGGAATCTATAGAAAGCAAATTCCTAGAAGTTACAAATTAGTTCAATAAAGCCTCAAGGTACATGATAAACATACAAAATCAATTGTATGTCTGTACATTAGCAGTGACCACACAGAGAAAAAGAAATTTAAAAAAAAACACCACTTAAAATTACTTCAAAAACATTAAATACTCAGGTGTAAATCTATCCAACCTGTGTAGGTTTGTATGCTGAAAATTGCACAATGCTGATGAAAGCAATCAAAGATCTAAACAAATGGAGAAATATTCCATGATCATGGGTTGGAAAATACAATTGAGTAAACATTAATTATCTTAAAATTATCCTAGGATTACTCAGCCTAAATAAGGTTTAACACAATTCCTATTAAATTCCTAGCAATATTTTTGTAGACATAGGCAAGACTATTTTAAAACTTATTTGGAAAGGCAAAGAAAATAGAATCACAAAAATAATTCTTAAAAAAAAAGGAATCACTATCAATTTCAATATTTGTGATATGGTAATTATGTCTGCATGTTTGATACAGGAGTAGACACATAGATAAATGTAACAGAGAAATCAGAAAGAGCCACAAACAAGCATGGCAAACTGATTTTTGACCATGGAATAAAAGCAATTCGATGAATGAATAGTAGTCTTTTCAACAGATGATATTGGAGCAGTTGGACATCCATAGGCAAAAAAAAAATGAACTGCAATTTAAACCTGACATATCATACAAATAGATTTAAATGTAAAACTGTAAAATTTATAGGAAAAAAGGGGGAGAATATCTTCAGGACCAGGGGCTTGATGAAAAGACATGACACAAAAAGCATAATCTATCAAAGAAAAACATAGATAAATTAGACCTCATCAAAATTTAAAACTTTTGCTCTGTGAAAGATCAGTAAAGATGAGTCTGGGGAAATATGCAAACCACATAGCTCACAAATGATTTATAACTTGAATATATAAAGAGCTCTCAGAACTCAAAATTTTAAAAACACGCTGGTAAAGGACTTGTAAGAATGTGGAGAAACCAGATCACACATACTTTATTAGTGGAATGAAAAATGGCCCAGACACTCTCAAAACATTTGGCAGCTGAAAACACAAACAAACAAACTGAAAACACAGTTAGATGACAGGCAGGTTTACTTCTGGGCATTTATCCCAGAGAAATGAAAACTCTGTTTGCACAAAACCTGTACATGATTGTTCACAGCAAACTTACTTATAATGGCCAAAACTGGAAACAGTGAAAATGTGCCTCAATAGGTAAATGGCTAAGCAAAAATGGGTACATCCATACAATGGAATGCCACTCAGCAATCAAGAGGAATGAACTAATGACATGTGCCACTTGGACGGATCTTAGGGCATTTTGCTGAGATTTTAGGGAAATGGAAAATAGAGTAGTGGTTGCTAAGGGGTGGTTAGCAATGGTGATGGCAGGGGTGGCCGTGTGACTGTAAAGGGCTTAACATAAGGGAGAACTTTGTAGCAATGAAATAGTTCTATATGTAAAACTATATACTCACATTGTATCAAGACCAAATTCCTGGTTTTGATGTTGTGCTACTGTATGTTGGGTGAAACCAGTATCTAGGTGAAAGGTACAGAGATCTATCTTTCTGTACTGTCTTTGCAACTTCCTATAATCATTTCAAAATAGAAAGTTCAAGGGAAAACCATTCATCCTGTTGGGAATAGATTTTAAACATGCTGTTTTATTAACGACTCTATTATTAAGAGTCAACTTTCCTGAGGATAATCTGCCTACTCTTCAAAATACCTCAGATTCTAACAGACAAAATGCATGTTTCCTTCAGTGTCTTGGGGCTGTCTAGGCAATGATATTTCAGATAGAGTTGGAGGATGAAAACTGGAAAATTGAAGCTGATGCCCTGGAGTATCCTAACCTCCCATTAGATGAGCACAGATATATTCTGAATGGCTGGATCAATGTACCTGTTGAATACATCTGATTTATAAAGACATCTCTAGCAATTGATCTGTACCAAATCACAGATACTGCAAAGATCAGAAGAAAAGAAAAGTAAAGGAAAAACGGAAATTTTTTGTTTTCTGGCCCTTCCTATTTTTTTAATGTGAACTAAAAAGAGTTGATATTGGTTTCACTTGCTCATTGAAAGATGAAAACAGCTCTAATATTGCAAATGATCAAATGTCTAATTATATCTTTAGGCCCTTTTAACAACAAAGGCTTTACTTTGATTCAGTAAATCAGCATCCCCTAGGGTTCTCCCAAAGGGATGCCATAAAATGAGCTTGGCTTTATAATTTGTCCTTTTAATATCTATATTTTATTCAAAATACAGTCATTAGAACTGATTTAATATTGCTCATGATAGCACCATTCTTACTATATTTCTGACAAACAGACCCTTTCAGATGGAAACTTAAAGGGAGTTCTCCTTTGTCAGAGAAAGCTTGTGAGAAAGTAGAATGAAGACATTTATTGAAAAATCCATATGGCTTCAAGTCTCCTCAGGAGATCAGATGAAGATATTCCTTTTTTTCCTCTCGGCCCTTGATTTTGTCACTGAATCTCTGGACCATTGCATGGAGTCGTGGTCAGTATTAAAAGATATGAGTCTCTAACCCAGAGAAACTTTGGAGCAACCAACTAACTCCTGTGTTTGGAAATCAGATCAGAAAATATAGTTATCACATACATAGCCAAAACCAAAAGAAATATTCCACCAGGTCTTACTCGCCCTTCCTTTTAGCCATAAAAAACCATCTCCTCCTGTCTAATAGCATCTTTTTGCCTCCTATTTTCTGCTAAGAGGATGTCTTGGCAATTGGGATAATTTTCCATTAAACACCAAGACACGTACTTCCTCATTTTAGCAGTCTTGCTGACTGTACTTTACATAATGTCTCATTGCTGAAATCAATTAGTGTCTTATCAAATTTTTAGTTAAGTAATTCTCATTTAAATCTATTTACTCTCTAAGAACTCATATTCCCAGTTCTGGACAGTCTTGTGTAATTACAAATTTTATTATAGCATTAGACTCTAAATCTTCTTTTCACTTCCATTATCACTACCCTGATAAGGCTTTATTTTTACAATGCCTTCTCTGGGGTTTTTTGCTCAATCTGTATGGTCTTGAAAATGAATTGTGGTTGCTGACATTACTATTTACTAACAGATTCTCTCAAATTGCAAATCTCTGAGAGAGACAAAATAGAAACATGACAAGTGGTACGAATTCCAGCAATAACACTTACTGTGTCTTCAGCATGGCTTTTGAATTTTTCTAAGACTCAGATTTTCATCTGGGAAATACTGGTGAAATACTGTGTTGTGCCTTACTTATAGCGGGTGCTCAGTCAACATTAGTTTTCTCTGTCGTGATTTCTGCGCAGTGAAGTCAGAGATGTCTCAGGCTTACATTGAAACCTGGAATGTGTGAGATCAGAGGAAAAGGTAATAGATGAATTTTGATGGACACATACATCTCTTTCCACACATGCTGATACATGGAATCTCTGGGTTGGCAAGACTTAGAAATGAGAGATCAAGTGGAAACAGTGAATTACCATCTCAGAGTTTTGACAGTCAAACAGAATGGCATTTCTAGCTCTCTGGGTTGTTCTTCCTCCCCAAGAGAAATACCTCAGTCCAAGTTAGGATGACCAGGTAAGCCAAGGGAGTATCTCAAGTGAGTTCAGTTGGAGAGTAAATATACTGGTGAACCTGTTTCAAAGAGAGACAGTTTAAACAAGAAAGTTAAACCTGTTTCATTTGTACCCAAGTGACTGTAATTTATGGAGATGTCTGACATGAGCATGTTAATGCCATTGAAGAATTGATTACTTACATTTCCCAAGAGAAGAGAACATACCATGCCATGAAAGGCCAGGGAGCATCAAGCTTTGGTCAGGAGACAGAAGCAGAAATGAGAAAAAACCTTTATTGGGATTTCTTCTAAAACAAGGCAGGCCAGGCTAAACAGTTTAGTAATGGCTAGTTTGAATAACAAACAGACTTATAGAAAGAAAAAAGAGTCTATGTTAGACAAGATTTGTTCAGATGTGAGTTATAGTGCTATTGGCCATGAATTCTGTGTTAATGAATCAACAATAATGTATGAAATAAGGTGCCTTTAAACAGAAACACACGTAAAACAAGGTTATGTATTGATTGGTTGAAAACGTTCTGACCAGAGGCTGGTAGGACACTTTCCCTCTCTTTCCCCCAGGAGCCTTGATTTCAGTATTCATTAATTTAGTGTTTACGGCAACATTATAAAACATAACAAGAATTGACTGTACAATTCTGGTGAGGATGCAGAGTAACTGGATCTCTCACACATTGCAGGTGGGAATGTAGAGTGGTATAACAACTCTCAAAAAGTTTGGCAACTCTTCTTGCCAAGTTAAACATACATTTACCATACAAGCCAGTGATTGTACTTTGGGGTATTTACCCCCAGAGAAACAAAAACTTACGTGTACTCTTGAAAGGGTAGGTTGATGTCTTTTTGCTAAATTTGGGAAATTTGGGCCCTTTTTTTCCAGGTTCATGTTCTGTTTCTTCGCCTTGTGGGACTCAAAGGATGTGAATGTTACATCTTATGTTATTGTCTCACAAGTCCCAGAGGCTCTGTTCATTTTATTTCCTTCCATTTTTTTCTCAATTGTTCAGACTGGATGTTTTCTATTGGTCTGTCTTCAAGTTCATGGATTCCTTCCTATTTCATCTGACTTTTGCTTTTCAATCTATCCAGTGAGGTTTTTAATTTTATTTTTATATATTGTATTTTTCATTTCAAAAATTTCATTTAGTTCTTTGTATTTTTATTTTATTCCTCAGCTGATCTATTTTTACATTTGTTTCCAGAGCAGTCGTAATTGCTTCCTGGAGCATTTTCATGATAGCTGCTCTAAAATTTGTAAACACCCCAACTTCTGTGTCATCTCAGTTCTGGCATCGGTTAATCATATTTTTATATTATTTGAGATTGTCCTATTTCTTAATAATGAGTAGTTTTGAGCTGTATTCTAGATATTTCGAATACTATGTTGTCAGACTGATTCCTATGTAAAGCTATTTTGGCAGCTAGTCAAACTTTTCGGTTCAAAATGTACATCCAGCTCATTTTTGTGGGTCATGATTCAAACGTCAATCTAGTTTATAACTCTGCAGTTCTGCTGTTCTGGTTGGCCGCACTTGTGTACCAACCTAGACGACAGGAGTATACCCTATAGTCTCCTTAGCAATGGCTAGAGTGGGGAAGTCAGGGGCACTCATTACTGGAGGGTGGGAACAGAAGACAGGGTTTTATGCACTGACACAGCTGGGGAGGGAAAGTCATTTTCTTCCTGCAGGGAGATGGATTTGCAATTCTGCCCACCAGCTCCAAAGAGCAAGGGTCCTTCCTCATATCTGTGGTGTCAGGAGAGGTAAGTAACAGGAAGGTGGAAGTCAGAGTTGACCTACAGGCTCTGCATAAGAAGGATACAGCCTTACACGTAGGGCAAGGAGATGGAAGAAAGAAAGGGTTCCACCCACAAACTCCATTGCTGCGAAACCTGTTGTGTTGGACAGCAGGTGTACTTTTTTTTTCATGGTGTTTACCTGAAGAACAGACAGATGTTCATTTAAGGTTTCTGGACTATTATGTTGCATTTTCCCCAGTTCTTTGGGCAAGAGAAAACAGGCTTTTCTTGGGGGTATTTTTTTTGTCTGCATCTACTGATATCGCTGAGTTTCAGGTTCCTCTAGTGCCCAATCTGTGATATACAGAAGATAGGAGAAAAAGAGAAAAGAAAACAAAACCCAGAGCCTCCTTGAGTTCCAGCATCCCAAGGCAGTCTGCTTTTCCTCCACCTTTTGGAGTCCTCTTCTGGGTAACTTAGATATTTCATCCAGGGATTTTGGTTGTGATTAGGAGTAAAATAGAATGCACTTTGCTTAGAATTGGAGATACTACCAACCCTTTGGGATGGCTATTAAGGTTTTGTGATTTTTTTGGTCCAATGAACAATACTGTGATTCATATTCTTGCACATATCACTTGGCCCCTTAACTCCTTGAGATAAAATCCTGCAGGTAGAAATCTTGAAGTCAAGAGATAATACGCTGTTATAGCTCTTGATACACAATATGTATGATGTAACACCATACCCCTGTAGTTCTTGTTAAATATTAATCTTTCTGTTTAATATTGGCCAAGCTGATACATGAAAGACTGCAGTCTCGATTACTCAGCAAGAACTGCAAACCTCGAGCCTTTTTCTGTTTCTTTTGTGAATTACTAATACCATTTGTTCACTTTTCTTTCTTCAGCTTTTAAGTTTTGGAATACATGGGCAGGATGTGCAGGTTTGTTACATACATAAACATGTGCCATGGGGGTTTGCTGCACAGATCAACCCATCACCTAGGAATTAAGCCCAGCATCCATTAACTATTCTTCCTAATGCACTCCTTCCCACTGCCCTACCACCAACAGGCCCCATTGTGTGTTGTTCACCCCATCCATGTGTTCTCATTGTTCAGCTACCACTTATATGTGAGAACATGTGGTATTTGATTTTTTATTCCTGTGTTAGTTTCCTTAGGATAAGATTTTCCAGTTCCATCCATGTCCCTGAAAAAACACATGATCCCATTCCTTTTATGGCTGTATAGTATTTCATGATGTATATGTACCACATTTTCTTTGTTCAGTCTATCATTGATAAGCATTTGGGTTGATTTCATGTCTCTGCTATTGGAATAGTGCTGCAGTGAACATATGCATGTGTGTATCTTTACAATCGAATAATTTATATTCCTTTGGGTATATACCCAGTAATAGGATTGTTGGGTCAAGTGGCATTTCTGCATCTTGGTCTTTGAGGAATCGATACACTGTCTTTCACAATGATTGAACTAATTTGCACTCCCACTAACAGTGTAAAAATGTTTCTTTTTATCAACAACCTCATCAGTATCTGTTGTTTCTTAACTTGTTAATAATTGTCATTCTCACTGGTGTGAGAGGGTATCTCATTGTGGTTTTGATTTCCATTTCTCTAATGATCAGTGATATTGAGCTTTTTTATTCATATGTTTGTTGCTTGCATGAATGTCTTCTTTTGAGAAGTGTCTGTTTATGTCCTTTGCTCACTTTTTAATGAAGTTTCTTTTTTTTTTCTTGTAAATTTAAGAGTTCCTTGTAGACTTGGGATATTAGACATTTTTCAGATGGGTAGATAGCAAAAATTTTTCCCTTTCTGTAGGTCATCTGTTCACTCTGATAGTTCCTTTTGCTGTGCAAAGCTCTTTAGTTTAATTGGATCCTATTTGTTATTTTTTTTGTTTTGTTGCTATTGCCTTTCATGTTTTCATCATGAAATCTTTTTTTTTTTTTTTTTTTTTTTTTTTTTTTTTTTTTATATTTATTTATTGCATTTTAGGTTTTGGGGTACATGTGAAAAACATGCAAGGTTGTTGCATAGGTGCATACGTGGCAGTGTGATTTGCTGCCTTCCTCCCCTTCACCCATATCTGGCATTTCTCCCCATGCTATCCCTCCCCAATTCCCCACCCCCCCACTGTTCCCCCCACTCCCCCACAACAGACCCCCATGTATAGTGCTCCCCTCCCTGTGTCCATGTGTTCTCCTTGTTCAACACCCGCCTATAAGTGAGAACATGTGGTGTTTGATTTTGTGTTCTTGTGTCAGTTTGCTGAGAATGATGGTTTCCAGGTTCATCCATGTCCCTACAAAGGACGTGAACTCCTCGTTTTTAATGGCTGCATAATATTCCATGGTGTATATGTGCCACATTTTTCCTGTCCAGTCTATCATCGATGGGCATTTGGGTTGGTTCCAGGTCTTTGCTATTGTAAACTGTGCTGCTATGAACATTCATGTGCATGTGTCCTTATAGTAGAACGATTTATAATCCTTTGGATATATGCCCAGTAATGGGATTGCTGGGTCATATGGAATTTCTATTTCTAGGTCCTTGAGGAATCGCCACACTGTTTTCCACAATGGTTGAACTAATTTACACTCCCACCAACAGTGTAAAAGTGTTCCTATTTCTCCACATCCTCTCCAGCATCTGTTGTCTCCAGATTTTTTAATGATTGCCATTCTAACTGGTGTGAGATGGTATCTCAATGTAGTTTTGATTTGCATTTCTCTAATGGCCAGTGATGATGAGCATTTTTTCATATGCTTGTTGGCCTCATGTATGTCTTCTTTTGTAAAGTATCTGTTCATATCCTTCGCCCACTTTTGAATGGGCTTGTTTTTTTCTTGTAAATCTTTTTTAGCTCGTTGTAAATTCTGGATATCAGCCCTTTGTCAGATGGGTAGGCTGCAAAAATTTTTTCCCATTCTGTTGGTTGCCGATTCACTCTATTGACTGTTTCTTTTGCTGTGCAGAAGCTGTGGAGTTTGATTAGGTCCCATTTGTCTATTTTGGCTTTTGTTGCCAATGCTTTTGGTGTTTTGGTCATGAAGTCCTTGCCTGCGCCTATGTCCTGAATGGTTTTGCCTAGGTTTCCTTCTAGTGATTTTATGGTGTTAGGTCTTATGTTTAAGTCTTTAATCCATCTGGAGTCAATTTTAGTGTAAGGTGTCAGGAAGGGGTCCAGTTTCTGCTTTCTGCATATGGCTAGCCAGTTTTCCCAACACCACTTATTGAACAGGGAATCCTTTCCCCATTGCTTGTTTTTATCAGGTTTGTCAAAGATCGGGTGGTTGTAGATATGTTGTGTTGCCTCCGACGCCTCTGTTCTGTTCCATTGGTCTATATCTCTGTTTTGGTACCAGTACCATGCTGTTTTGATTACTGTAGCCTTGTAGTAGAGTTTGATGTCTGGTAGTGTGATGCCTCCTGCTTTGTTCTTTTTGCTTAGAATTGACTTGGCTATGCGGGCTCTCTTTTGGTTCCATATGAAGTTTAAGGTGGTTTTTTCCAGTTCTGTGAAGAAGGTCATTGGTAGCTTGATGGGGATAGCATTGAATCTGTATATTACTTTGGGCAGTATGGCCATTTTCACGATATTAATTCTTCCTAACCATGAACATGGAATGTTTCTCCATCTGTTTGTGTCCTCTCTTATTTCGTTGAGCAGTGATTTGTAGTTCTCCTTGAAGAGGTCCTTTACGTTCCTTGTTAGTTGTATTCCTAGGTATTTTATTCTCTTTGTAGCAATTGTGAATGGCAGTTCGTTCTTGATTTGGCTCTCTTTAAGTCTGTTATTGGTGTATAGGAATGCTTGTGATTTTTGCACATTGATTTTGTATCCTGAGACTTTGCTGAAGTTGCTTATCAGTTTCAGGAGCTTTTGGGCTGAGATGAGGGGGTCTTCTAGATATACAATCATGTCGTCTGCAAATAGAGACAATTTGACTTCCTCCTTTCCTAATTGAATACCCTTTATTTCTTTTTCTTGCCTGATTGCTCTGGCTAGAACTTCCAGTACTATATTGAATAGGAGTGGTGAGAGAGGGCATCCTTGTCTAGTGCCAGATTTCAAAGGGAATGCTTCCAGTTTTTGCCCGTTCAGTATGATATTGGCTGTCGGTTTGTCGTAAATAGCTTTTATTATTTTGAGATACGTTCCATCGATACCTAGTTTATTGAGGGTTTTTAGCATAAAGGGCTGTTGAATTTTGTCGAAGGCCTTCTCTGCATCGATTGAGATAATCATGTGGTTTTTGTCTTTGGTTCTGTTTATGTGGTGAATTACATTTATAGACTTGCGTATATTGAACCAGCCTTGCATCCCCGGGATGAATCCTACTTGATCATGGTGGATAAGCTTTTTGATGTGCTGTTGTAATCGGCTTGCCATTATTTTATTGAAGATTTTTGCATCTATGTTCATCATGGATATTGGCCTGTAGTTTTCTTTTCTTGTTGAGTCTCTGCCAGGTTTTGGTATTAGGATGATGTTGGTCTCATAAAATGATTTGGGAAGGATTCCCTCTTTTTGGATTATTTGGAATAGTTTCAGTAGGAATGGTATCAGTTCCTCTTTGTATGTCTGGTAGAATTCGGCTGTGAACCCATCTGGACCTGGGCTTTTTTTGGGTGGTAGGCTCTTAATTGCTGCCTCGACTTCAGACCTTGTTATTGGTCTATTCAGGGTTTCGACTTCTTCCTGGTTTAGGCTTGGGAGGAGGCAGCTGTCCAGGAATTTATCCATTTCCTCCAGGTTTTCTAATTTATGTGCATAGAGTTGTTTGTAATAATCTCTGATGATGGTTTGAATTTCTGTGGAATCTGTGGTGATATCCCCTTTGTCATTTTTTATTGCATCTATTTGATTATTCTCTCTTTTCTTTTTTATTAGTCTGGCTAGTGGTCTGTCTATTTTGTTGATCTTTTCAAAAAACCAGCTCCTGGATTTATTGATTTTTTGAAGGGTTTTTCGTGTCTCTATCTCCTTCAATTCTGCTTTGATCTTAGTTATTTCTTGTCTTCTGCTAGGTTTTGAGTTTTTTTGATCTTGCTCCTCTAGCTCTTTCAATTTTGACGATAGGGTGTCAATTTTAGATCTCTCCTTTCTTCTCATGTGGGCACTTATTGCTATATATTTTCCTCTAGAGACTGCTTTAAATGTGTCCCAGAGATTCTGGTATGTGGTGTCTTCATTCTCGTTGGTTTCGAAGAACGTCTTTATTTCTGCCTTCATTTCATTGTTTATCCAGTCAACATTCAGGAGAAAGTTGTTCATTTTCCATGAGGCTGTGCGGTTCTGGGTTGGTTTCTGAATTCTGAGTTCTAACTTGATTGCACTGTGGTCTGAGAGACTGTTTGTTATGGTTTCCGTTCTTTTGCATTTGCTGAGGAGTGATTTACTTCCAATTATGTGGTCAATTTTAGAGTAGGTGTGATGTGGTGCTGAGAAGAATGTATATTCTGTGGATTTGGGGTGGAGAGTTCTGTAAATGTCTATTAGGTTTGCTTGTTCCAGGTCTGAGTTCAAGTCCTGGATATCCTTGTTAATTTTCTGTCTCGTTGATCTGTCTAATATTGACAATGGTGTGTTGAAGTCTCCCACTATTATTGTGTGGGAGTCTAAGTCCCTTTGTAAGTCTTTAAGAACTTGCCTTATGTATCTGGGTGCTCCTGTATTAGGTGCATATATATTTAGGATCGTTAGCTCTTCTTGTTGCATTGATCCTTTTACCATTATGTAATGTCCTTCTTTGTCTCTTTTGA
This sequence comes from Aotus nancymaae, assembly GCF_030222135.1. NCBI lineage: Eukaryota > Metazoa > Chordata > Mammalia > Primates > Aotidae > Aotus > Aotus nancymaae. The sequence continues at coordinate 2,789,737 of NW_026988460.1, forward strand.
TCTTTGTTGCTTTAAAGTCTATTTTATCAGAGATGAGAATTGCAACTCCTGCTTTTTTTTGCTCTCCATTTGCTTGGTAAATCTTCCTCCATCCCTTTATTTTGAGCCTTTGTGTATCCTTGCATGCGAGATGGGTTTCCTGGATACAGCACACTGATGGGTTTTGGCTTTTTATCCAATTTGCCAGTCTGTGTCTTTTGATTGGGGCATTTAGTCCGTTTACATTTAGGGTTAATATTGTTATGTGTGAATTCGATCCTGTCATTTTGGTGCTAGGTGGCTGTTTTGCCCTTTGGTTGATGCAGATTCTTCATTGAGTTGATGCTCTTTACCTTTTCGTGTGTTTTTGGAGTGGCTGGTACTGGTTGTTCTTTTCTATGTGTAGTGCCTCCTTCAGGAGCTCTTGTAGAGCTGGTCTGGTGGTGATGAACTCTCTGAGTTCTTGCTTGTTCACAAAGGATTTTATTTTTCCTTCACTTATGAAGCTTAGTTTGGCTGGATACGAAATTCTGGGTTGAAAGTTCTTTTCCTTAAGGATGTTGAATATCGGCCCCCACTCTCTTCTGGCCTGTAGGGTTTCTGCTGAGAGATCTGCAGTGAGTCTGATGGGCTTCCCTTTGTGGGTAACCCGACCTTTCTCTCTGGCTGCCCTTAGTATTTTCTCCTTCATTTCAACCCTGGTGAATCTGATGATTATGTGTCTTGGGGTTGCTCTTCTAGAGGAGTATCTTTGTGGTGTTCTCTGTATTTCCTGGACTTGAATCTTGGCCTGCCTTGTTAGGTTGGGGAAGTTTTCCTGGATAATATCCTGAAGAGTATTTTCCAGCTTGGATGCATTCTCTTCGTCACATTCAGGTACACCTATCAAACGTAGATTAGGTCTTTTCACATAGTCCCATATTTCTTGTTGACTTTGTTCATTCCTTTTTACCCTGTTTTCTCTAATCTTGTCTTCTCGTTTTATTTCATTGAGTTGATCTTCGACCTCTGATATCCTTTCTTCTGCTTGGTCAATTCGGCTGTTGAAACTTGTGCATGCTTCACGAAGTTCTCGTGTTGTGTTTTTCAGCTCCATCAATTCACTCATATTCCTCTCTAAGTTGTCCATTCTTGTTAGCATTTCGTCAAGTCTTTTTTCAAGGTTCTTAGTTTCTTTGCATTGGGTTAGAACATGTTCTTTTAGCTCACGGAAGTTTCTTATTATCCACTTTCTGAAAGCTGATTCTGTCATTTCATCACACTCATTCTCCATCCAGTCTTGTTCCCTTGCTGGTGAGGAGTTGTGATCCCTTGTAGGAGGAGAAGTGTTCTGGTTTTGGGTGTTTTCATCCTTTTTGCGCTGGTTTCTTCCCATCTTTGTGGATTTATCCACCTGTTGACTTTGTAGTTGTTGTCTTTCTGATTTTGGTAATTTTAAGTCTGCTGTGGCAGAACTCATAAACCCCCTGCTCTTCCCCCCAGGGGTTCTGTCCCAGGGAGTTACAGTTTTATGATGTTCCCCTGTGCGGTTGCTGTTTTCCCTGCCCACAAGGTGGCAGCCTAGTCACACTCAGTTTGCAGAGGCTTCGCTAAGCTGCTGTGGGCTCCACCCAGCTTCCGTGTGAACTTCTGGGTGTAGTTAGGACTGCTTCCGCGATGTTGGCCCGCCCCTGTAGTGACGGAGTCTCTGTAGTGGCGGATTGCCTTGTTAGATTGCCCTGGGAACAGCAGGGTGCCTATGGAGAACGCCCCTCCTCCACAGAGCTGAACCTTCCCGGTTTCAGTTGTGTTTCAGGTCTTCTTGCTGGGTAAGAGGGGACACCGTCTCATCTGATCTGCCTCCGGAGCGCTGCGTTGGCTAAAGCCGCGGCTCTGAGATTCGTGGCGCTGGCCTGGCTCCCCGTTTCAGCTCCCCTTGCTGGCTTATAGGGGACTCAGACTCTCTCACTTTGTACAGTGAGCCGTTGCCTCAGGGTGCCGGCCCAGCGGCTGCGCCGTTCAAGCCAGCGGCGCCAGCGGCGCTGGCGACCCGTGTGGCTTCTCTGCGTGTGAATCTCCTGGTCTGTGGGCAGTAAAAATCAGTCTGGAAATATGGCGTCCACTCACCCTCTGTGCTTTCTCTCGGAGCTGCATTCCCGAGTTCCTCCTAAGCGGCCATCTCGGATCTCTCCATCATGAAATCTTTGCCCGCGCCTATGGCCTGAATGTTATTGCCTAGATTTTCTTTTAAAGTTTTTATAGTTTTGGGTTTTATGTTTAAGTCTTTAATCCATCTTGAGTTAACATTTGTATAAGGTGTAAGGAAGGGGTCCACTTTCAATTTTCTGCATATGGCTAGTCAGTTCTCCCAGCATCATTTATTAAATGAGGAATCCTTTCCCCATTGCTTGTTTTTGTCAGGTTTGTCAAAAATGAGATGGTTGTAGGTGTGCAGTCTTATTTCTGAGTTCTCTATTCTGTTTGTCTATGTGTCTATGTTCAACATATGCAAATCAATAATAGACATATGTCACATTGGTCTTTGTGTCTATTTTTGTACCAGTACCATGCAGTTTTGGTTACTGTAGCCTTGTAGTATAGTTTTAAATTGGGTAGCGAGATGCCTCCAGCTGCTGCTTCTCTTTCTTTCTTTCTTTCTTTCTTTTTCTTTCTTTCTTTCTTTTTGCTTAGGATTGTCTTGGCTATGTGGGCTCTTTTTGGTTCTGTATGAATTTTAAAATAGTTTATTCTAATTCTGTGAAAAATGTCAATGGTAGTTAATGGGAATAGCATTGAATCGGTAAATTACTTTAGACAGTATGACCATTTTCACAATATTGATTCTTCCTATCCATAAACACTAAATGTTTTTCCTTTTGTTTTTGTTCTCTCTGATTTCCTTGAGAGTGGTTTGTAGTTCTCCTTGAAGATGTCTTTCACTTCCCTTGTTAGATGTATTCCTAGGTATATTATTATTTTTGTGGCAGTTGTGGATGGGAGTTCCTTCATGATTTGCCTCTTTGCTTGCCTGTTGGTGGTGTATGCGAATGTTAGCAACTTTTGCACATTGATATTGTATACTAAAACTTTGCTAAAGTTGCTTATCAACTTAAGAATATTTTGGGCTGACATGATGGGATTTTCTGGATATAGGATCATGTTATCTGCAAACAGACATTTTGACTTCCTCTGTTCCTGTTTGAATACTCGTTGTTTCTTTATCTTTCCTGATTGCCCTGGCCAGAACTTCCAATACTGTGTTAAATAGGAGTGGTGAGAGAGGGCATCCTTGTCTTATGCTTGTTCTCAAGGGGAATGCTTCCAGCTTTTTGTTCATTTAATATAATATTGGCTATGGGTTTGTCATATATGGCTCTTATTATTTCCAGGTATGTTCCTTCAATACCTGGTTTATTGAGGGTTTTTAACACAAAAGGATGGTGAATTTTATCAGAGGTCTTTTGTGCATTTATTGAGATAATTATGTCATGTTTGCCTTTAGCTCTGTTTCTATGATGAATCACATTTATTGATTTGCATATGTTAAACCAACCTTGCATCCCAAGAATAAAGCCAACTTGATCATGGTGAATAAGCTTTTTGGTATGCTGCTAGATTTGGTTTGCAAATTTTTATTGAGGATTTTTTCATTGATGTTCATCAGGGATATTGGCTCGAAGTGTTTTTTGTTGTTGTATCTCTTCCAGGTTTTGGTATCAGGATGATGCTGGCCTCATAAAATGAGTTAGGGAGGAGTTTCTCCTTTTCAATTTTTTGGAATAATTTCAGAAGGAATGGTACTAGCTCTTCTTTGTACCTCTGGTAGAATTCAGCTGTAACTCTGTCTGGTTCTAGGCTGTTTTTTGGTTGGTAGGCTATTTATTATTGCCTCAGTTTCAGAACTTTTTATTTGTCTATTTAGGGATTATATTTCTTCATGGTTGAGTCTTAGGAGGGTGAATGTGTTCAGAAATTTATTCATTTTTTTCTAGATTTTTTAGTTTATGTGCATAGAGGTGTTTATAGTATTCTCTGATGGTTATTTGTATTTTTGTGTGGTCAATAGTGATATCCTCCTTATCATTTCTGATAGTCTCTTTGATCCTTCCCTGTTTTCTTCTTTTTTAATCTAGCTAGCAGTCTATTTTATTTTTTCAAAAAACCAGCTCCTGGATTCATTAATTTTTATTTTTTGAAAAGTTTTCCATGTCCCTGCCTCCTTCAGTTCCACTCTAATCTTGGTTATTTCTTGTCTTCTGCTCTCCTTGGGTTTTGTTTGCTCTTGGTTCTCTTGTTCTTTTAGTTGTGATGTTAGGGTGTCAATTTGAGATCTTTCTAGCTTTTTGATGTGTGCATTTTGTGCTGTAAATTGCCCTCTTAACACTGCTTTAGCTGCATCCCAGAGAGACTTGTACATTGTCTCTTTGTTCTCATTGGTTTCAAAGAACTTCTGGATTTTTGTCTTAATTTTATTATTTACACAGGAGTTATTCAGGAGCAGGTTGTTCAATTTCCACGTAGTCGTGTGGTTTTGAATGAGTTTCGAAATCTTAACTTTTAAGTAAATTGTGCTGTGTGGTCTGAGAGACTGTTATGATTTCAGTTCTTTTGCATTTGCTGAGGAGTGTTTTAGTTCTGATTATGTGATCAATTTTAGAGTAAGTGCCATATGGTGATGAGAAGAATGTATATTCTGTCTGGGGGTGGAGAGTTCTTATCAGGTCTGCTTGATCCAGAGCTGAGTTCAGGTCCTGAATATCTGTTAATTTTCTTTTCTAGGTCTAACATTGTCAGTGGGTGTCAAAATCTCCCACTACTATTGTGTGGGGGGTCTAAGTCTCTTTAAAGATCTCTAAAAATTGTTTTATGAATCTGGGTGCTCCTATATTGGGTGCATATGTATTATGATAGTTAGTTTTTCTTGTTGAATTAAACCCTGTACCATTATAATAATGCCCTCCTTGTCTTTTTTGATCTTTGTCAGGTTAAAGTCTGTTTTATCAGAAACTAGAATTGTAACTCCTGCTTTTTTCTGTTTTCCATTTGCTTGGTGAATTTTCCTCCATTCCTTTATTTTGGGCCTATGTGTGTCTGCAAATGAGATGAGTTTCTTGAAGACAGCATACCAATGGAACTTGACTCTTTATCCAGCTTGCCATTCTGTGTCTCTTACTTGGAGCATTTAGCCCATTTATATTTAGGGTCCATATTGTTATGTGTGACTTTGATCCGGTCATCATGATGCTAGCTGGTTAATTTGCAGACTTGTTTATGTGGTTGTCTCATAGTGTCACTGGTCTGTGTACCTTAGTATGCTTTTTAAGTGGCTGGTAATGGTTTTTTATTTCCATATTTAGCTCTTGCAAGGAGCTCTTTAGCTCTTTAGCTCTTCAGGAGCTCTTGCAAGGCAGGCCTGCTGGTAACATATTCCCTTAGTATTTGCTTGTCTGAAAAGAATCTTATTTCTTCTTCACTTATAAAGGCTGGATATGAAATTCTGGGTTGGAAATCCTTTTCTTTAAGAAGGTTGAAGATTGGCCCACAATCTCTTCTAACTTGCAGGGTTTCTGCCGGGATGCCCACTGACTGTTAGTCTGATGGTTTTCCCTTTGCACTTAAACCTAACCTTTCTCTCTGGCTTCCCTTAACATTTTTTTCCGTCATTTTGACCTTGGAGAATCTGATGATTATCTGTCTTGCGGTTGATCTCACTGAGTATCTTACTGGGGTTCTCTGAATTTCCTGAATTTGAATGTTGACCTGTCTTGCTAGGTTGGGGAAGTTTTAGATGATATCCTGAAGTATGTTTTCCAACTTGGTCCCATTCTCCTCATCTCTTTTCACATACCCCAGTCGTAGGTTCAGTCTTTTTACATAATCTCATATTTCATAGCAGTTTTATTCATTCCTTTTCATTCTTTTTTCTCTATTCTTGTCTGCCTGTCTTATTTCAGAAAGATAGTCTTCAAGCTATGAGATTCTTTCCTCCACTTGTATTCAGCTATTGAGAGTTGTAGTTGCATTGTGAAGTTCTTGTGTTGTGTTTTTCAGTTCCATCAGGTCTTTTATGCTTCTCTCTAAACTGGCTATTCTGGTTATCAGCTCCTGTATTGTTTTATCATGATTCTTAGCTTTTTTGCATTGGATTACAACATGCTCCTTTAGCTCAGTGAATTTCATTATTACCTACCTCCTTAAGCCTACTTCTGTCAATTCATCCATTTCAGCAGCCTCAGCCCAGTTCTGTGCCCTTGATGGAGAGGTGTTGTGGTCATTTGGAGGAAAAGAGGCACTCTGTCTTTTTGAGTTTTCACAATTTTTGCATTCTTTCTCATCTTTGTGGGGTAATTGACCTTCAATCTTTGAGGTTGCTGAACTTTGAATAGGGTTTTGTGGAGTCTTTTTGTTAATGTGGTTGTTGCTTTCTGTTTTGTTTAATAGTAAGACCACTCTTCTGTAGGGCTTCTGCAGTTTGCTGAGGGTTCACTCCAGATCATAGTTGCCCTGGTCCCTCCCATACCTGGAGTTATCACCAGTGAAGTCTGTGAAACAGCAAAGATGGCAACCTGTTCCTTCCTCTGGGAGCCTCCTCCCAGGGGGGCACTGACCTGATGCCAGCCAGAACATTCTTGTAGGAGGTCTCTGGAGACCCTGTTGGGATGTCTCACCCAGATAGGAGACCTGGGATAAGAGCCTCACTTAAAGAAGCAGTCTGGCTGCTCCTTGGCAGAGCAAGTGCATTGCACTGACCACCTGGCCTCTCCAGGGACAGGGGCCTGGAAAGATTAAGTCTGCTAACTGCAGAGACAGTAGGTGCCCCTCTTTCTTAGGAAGGGTAGCACCAGGGAAAGGTCAGAGTTTTGTACCTAGAACCCTGGCTGCAGTTGCTGAAATTCCCACAGGGTGGCCCCTCCCAATGAGGAGGGATGGATCGGTGTCCCACTTAAAGAAGCAGACTGCCACAATTAGGCACAATAGCTGTGCTGTGTTGTGGGGAATTCCTCCTGGTCCCCAGTACTGGCAGGCTACAGCAGCCAACTAGAACAGCAGATATGGCAGCTGCCCCTCCCCCTGGGAACTCAGTCCTTCTCAGGCTATTTCCAGTGTTCTGCTGCTGGCTGGCTGGAATTCCAGTCCAGTGGGTCTTAACTTGTGAGGTGCCATGGTTGTGGAGCCCACAGAATGAGGCTACTTGGCTCCCTGGATTCAGCCCCTTTCCTAGGGAATGCACAGGATCTCCTGCCTTGCTGGAATTACTGGGACTGGAGTATGCAAAACTCCCAGGTTTCCCTAAATGCCCCAGTAAGCAGGTGGACAGCCACTCCACCAAGAGTCTGCATAGCTCTGTGCTTTGGACCCAGGTCCTGGTGATGTGGGCTCATGAAAGGATCTCCTGATCCACTGGTTGCAAAGATCCATAGAAAAAGCATGGTTTCCCAGAAAGGGTCGCACAGTTACTAACCACCTCCTTTGACTTGGCGTGGTAGTTCCCCTGGCTCTGTGCCACTCATGGATGGACCATCACCTCACCCTGCTTTTCCTCAGTCTCCGTGGGTTTAGTCATCCTCCTAGTCAGTCCCAATGTGAGAACCTAGATACCTCAGGTGCAGAATTCACTCAGCATTTTGTGAGCACTGTAGATTGCAGTTGCTTCTAATTGGCCATCTTGGCCCCTCTCCAGTTCACTTTGCTATTGAGAAGTTCCTCTTTCACTTACTGGTTTGTAAAAGTTTTGTGTATGTCAGTATTTTGTCTGCCATGTGAGCTATAAATACTGTTTCCAGTTTGAGTTTAGTTTGGTTTATGTGGTTGTGCCATGTACAAAGTTTTGTTTTTTACGTAGTCAGATCAGTTTTTACAAATATTTGCTTATCAGGCAGATCTTCCTTCCAAGCCCTATTCTGAACCCAAATAGTTCCCTGCTCTCTTCTGTCCCCTTTTTGTGTTTGAGATGTCAGGAGGGAAGAGAAAAACCAACATAGCTCTTTTTAAAGAAGAGGAATGGAGTGACAAATAAGAAAGGTCTTTAAGATTACTTTTTCCTAATCTTTTTTTGTAAAGTAAAAGCCCTCCAAAAACCCATGCAAATCCCTCACTACTTCGCTCACTCTGACCTAGGCCAAATGTGTTCATGCCAAATCAGAGCCATCTGCCTGATTTTCTGCAGGCAAAATCCCTTTCCCTTGGGAATGAGACACAGCATCTTTCAAAGATTCCTTCCCCAGTTCCCACTCCTTGTCTGTGCTCTAGTAGTGAATCAGGAAAGACCGTGATTGAAACAGCATATGGCAGCATCAAATACCAGTTTTTCTGACTTTGACAGTTTCAAGAGTTTGTCACTAACTTTCTCAAGCTGAAACCTAGTGATTTTACCTTAGTTTCTTCACTGTAGTATTCAAAATCAGTTTCAGTCTTCTATCAGATATACAGCACTCATAAATATTTAAATATTCCAAAGTATTGTCCTGATTCCTATTTCAACCCATGCCCCCACTGAGCTGAGCTAAACATTCCAACTCTATTGACTTGTGTGTTAGAAACTATGGATTATTTTTTATGTTTTCTTTTCAGTTATTGCAATGGTAAAATAGCAAGGGCGTGATTTTATTTTCTGTGTTATCTGTGAATAAACACTATAAAACACTGAGCACTGAACTTAATATATGTAACAAAGCAATGGTGAAGCTGAAATTCAAAGAGAAGGCAGAGAAGTTCAGAGACCCAACTGAACTGCTGAGAATAGTATTTCAGACTTGGAAGTAGAAGACTAAAGTTTATTTGCTTACTTCCATCTCTTGATCATTAATTACAGTTATTCAATTAATAATTCAGTGTCCTGAACTATTTTGATAATTTCTCATTAAGAGAATCAAAGCTGATAAGGGATGAGTCAGAAACCTCATCCACAGAGAACAAGGGCCCAAATGAAGAACATAAAAGTTGCATCATTTTACATTCCTAACATGTAAGTGGACTATGAAGATTGATAGCACTGAATAGGAGAGAGACGAAAGTATGAGCTTTCAGAGTCCTGCTTTCTTCATAGCCAAAAATCAATACTACAAAGATGCCCAACATGCATCAGTAACTGTTCATCAATTATTTACTGGGCTCTTTTGTTCCAAGTTCTGTTTACAAGATTACTTTGTAACTTGAAATGTTTCCTTTCCTATGGCTGCTGAATGGGGCTTGAGTTTTTTGCAAGGTGAACCTGAAAGAACTGGTGTGTGGGTGTGTGTCTGTCTGGCTGGCATCTGTTGTCTCATGTTTCAGATTCAATCGGGATAACCTGTATTTTGCATCTTTCCGGTGGTGCTCTCACATTCACCAGATAGGTATTCCAGGCCAAGGCATTTACCTGTCCATGAAGAAAGCACAAGGGTTTCCAACATTCTGCCAAACTCATAGCTAAGGGCAATAGGAAGCAATGATTCTTGAGTGTTCTTTGAGTTGGTCCTTTCTTTACTCTCCCAAAGTTCTCAATAACTTGGAAACAAGAAAAAAACACTAAAAGATCTAGTCTCATTTGTTCCCAATTTTCTATCAGCTGCATGCACTTAAACCTTAAGCCCACTTTTTAGTGAAGGCTTTTTGGTTTCTTTTGGCATGAAGTGACTAGTTGGACTACAAGTTATTCATAAATGATGCACAACTTTATTAAGAGCTTATTACAGTCCATGGGCATTTGTAAATTCAACCAATTGTGGATCAAAAATACTTGGGGGGAAATAAAGATGGTTGTGTCTGTACTGAACATGTACAGACCTTTTTTCCTGTCATTATTCCCTAAATACAGTATAATGACTATTTATATAGCATGTGCATTGTATTCGGTATTATAAGTAACTTAGAGATGACTTAAAGCTTATGGGAGGATGTACATAGGTTATATGAAGTTTGTTCAGGCTAGACTGCTTTACTAAATGGTGAAGTTCGTCATCAGACTAGCACTGGTTTTATCCTTGGTCAGTGGGTCCCTAATAGTGCAAAAAGAATTTTGTACAGAAGCATTTTCCAGTTTATCTGTGAAATAGGCATTTTTGGTATGGTGTTTCCATTGCCACTTTCAAGAGTTAATGCTCAATCTTGTATACATACCAACAGGTTCTTACAAAAATTCAAATAAAAGAAGCTGGCCAAGTAGTGATGGTGGTAGATGAGGGAGTATATATAGACCCATAAAAGGGGCAGCTTCTCCTCTGCATCCAATAGGGTTGATGTGAGAGAACATAGGCTCAATGTTGCCACATCTGTATATTTAAGTAACCTTGGAAATCCACATAACATATGCTAGATTGTATCTGCTCTTATAATCAAGTACAGGCTTAGCTGCTTACCACTTGTAAAACCAATAACAAGACGAAGTGGAGTGAAAGGAAAGTGATTTTATGTCCAGAGCTAGCAGTGAGGAAACAGCCAGCTCACCCTTTCCAGAACTGCCTCAAACTTTAGGCTGTGGAGAAAGGCTTAAAGAGGCTGCCATTTTCCGCAATGGACCACTGATTCCCTGAAAGTGGTTAACTCACCAGGGATGTACCTTAAGGTGAAGTAGTGTCATTGTTACTTGATCTTATTTAGGGTACAAGATCAGACACATGGGCTAAAAAAATTAAGTCACTGTTCCATGTACCATAAAATCTCCTTATATATATTTTAACTCAATACTAAATGAGTGTGCCTAAGGTTAGTGGTAAATAGGCTTGGGAGAAGAAATGAAGCCACCCAAATACATGTGTCAACTTTACCATATAGTTCACATCCCCAAAGTTAAATGTTATTTTTAAAGTTATTTTTAAAAGGAGTTTTTCACATTTAAAATATGCAAGCCTAGGTAGAATGTTAACAGGTCTTAAGGCATATTTAACCACAAAAACATGTATGCCATAAGCAGGATGAATTTTTTACTTATTCTTATGATCATAACAAATTTAGTAAGCATCTAGGCAAAAATTTAGCAAACAAATCTTTCCATTCCTTCTGCAATAATAAAATCAGGTAACTGTTATGCTATAAACAACATTGAAGTATTGATTTATTTTCCCCCATAAATGTGAAAGAACAGGGATAATTAACTAACTTGGTACAGAAACTATGTTTTTGGTTATTTCTTAAAATACAAAATTCACCTCATTTTTTACAGTATTTTAATATTATACATTTAAAATCTGGGTTAGTCATTCTTCATCTGTTTCATACATTTCTGCATGACAGCATCTGTGAATATGTGGAGACATGTCTGCTGAAAAATCATTAAGCCAATCAAGACTCAGATTTTAAAGAAATAAGATAGCTAACAAGTAAGGAAACAGCTAAGTTAAGAACAACTCATTTACTGTCTAAAAATTCAGCACTGAAAGACTCCTCTTTGGGAGGTAACAAAATATTTTCATAGAATTAGTATAAATTTGATCTAAGAAATCACCCTTGATCTAAATTGAGATTGTTTTATATTTTAAATTATTTACCTTGATGACTACACAAAAGCCATAAAAACTCCAACAAGTTTTATGAATATGTTCTGATGATAGAGCTTTTGTTATAAAATATTGGAATTGATATGCTTCCTTAGCACTCAGTAAAATGGTGCATTGAAGTTAAAACACTTTCATTTTATCTCTGCTAACCTGACAATGGAAAGCAAAATGCAAAAAATTAATTAAATTATCAAAAGTAAAAAATACAATGCACACACAATATTCCAACTATGTCCTTCTATTGTCAAGGGTTTATAAAATAAATGTTCTTTACCAGTTAATCAGTTGATCTCTACCAGTAGTTTTCTTTGCCAGTTAATCTACATCTGCAAATAATATATTTGCTAAAAATCTTTTATTATTTAGACCCCTTTAAAACCACTTAATACAAAAGCAAAAGGAAAAGTCAAAAGAGGAACAGAAACAGGATCCTTTGAAACAAACATACATCCAAGTTCTTCTGTAAAGGTAGAAAGAAAGTTGAAGACCAAAGGTGTTCGTGGTCATGATGCATTTTGAAAACTCTGATTTGCTCTTCTAGGATTTTGGAGGTATGTTCGTTGGGAATCCAGATAGGATGTCAAATGTATGGTGGCTTGCAGTTATATTCAATGAAATAAAATCACAAAGCAGAGAGGGCTGGGCCAGTTAAGTGAATGCCACTTCTCACAGCACACATATACAAATATGAAGCTGCTGAAATCCAAGACAATTTTCTGCAAAGTGGCCAGGATGGGAATTTCAGCAAAAAAGCTCTGCATCCTGCTGCCCCTCCAGGAATGAGGCACACCTCTCTCTTTGCTACCGCGTTACCTAAAACAAATCAAATAAGGGAACATTGAACACTCCACACCCACCAAAATAACCATTCCTGCCCCCAGGAACAATAAGGTCCTGACTGAATAGTTTATCAATTTGTACATTTGCTTATAACCAACCTCACCAAATCAACTGTTCAAATTCTGCTTTGCAGCCTACAAACAAGAAATGTAAAGAATACATACGCAAAGGCTTCCATAACCGGGATTATGCAGTCTGGCTTTGTATTTGTGAGGTTATAAAAATCCCATTTGATTAAGTACACTCATTGCCCATCAATTCATGCATGATGAGCATGCTTTGTTAATGGCACTAAAAATTTTTCAAATAAATGGCTGATAAAAATCAGTCCATGTCAAGATAAAAATGTTGCCTTTGTTATTTTTTTAATGCAGTTTCACTTTTGAAAATAGATTATTTTATAAAACTGCTGTATTAAAAATTGTAGTGGCTGCATTTTTCATTTTTAAACATTCAGGCTCATTACTTATGATCTAAGAAAACAGAACAGCATTTCTATAGTTGATTGGTCACGTAAGAAATTTTACATGTTAATCAATATACCAGCTCAGGTGGGGGAAAAAAGCATAAGACTTTTTAACATGGCTGTATCACAAAAATATTTTTTCAAAGCAAATTATTTGATAATATAGTCACCAAACCTGTGCTTTGGATTCAATCAGCTATTTATGCAAACCTTAGCCTTGCTATTAACTGACATATGGCCTTTATGTATTCAACAGTATTTCTGCCCTTTTGTTTGTGCTTGGTAACTATAGCAAATGAAACAAAATCCCTGCCCTCATGGAGTTTACCTTCTAGCACAGAAGCTGGAAAACTTTTACTAGAAAGAACTAAATATGGTAAATATTTTCAGTTTTACAGGCTATACAGTCACTGTAGCAGTCATATTAATACTCAATACGAAATAAAGGCACTCTGCCTTTATTTCATTCACAAAAGCAGCCATAGACAATAAATGAATGGCATTGCTTTGTTCCAGACTTTATATATAGATGGTGACATTTGAATTTCATATCTGTATGCATTCTGAAATATTCTCCTTTTGATTTTTTCCATCCACTTAAGTATGTAAAACCCAGTCTTAGCTCATGAGCCATACAAAACCAGGCCCAGGGCTGGCTGGATTTGGCCTTTAAGCCACAGTTTTCTCATCCCTATTCTAGAGGAAGAGGTTGGACAAACAGGTAAATATTAACAATATGGGCTATGGAAAAAAGTAAGGTAGTATAAAGGGGAAAGGCAGGCTGGGGCAGGGAGGGTAGAGGGCTGCTCTTCTATACATTATGTCAGGGAAGGTTGAAGGAAGCGAGGGAGGCCTGATTCACTGGGAAGAGAGGAAGAAGTAAATACAAAGACTTTGGCCTTTCTCTGACTGAGGTGCAAGGAAGAGATGAGGAATGCATGACAGGACTGTCAACTTAAAGGGTTGTGACAAATAGGATAAAGATGTAAGAAAAAGAGGAGTGAAGGACAATTCCAAGATCTCTGTGGCTTGAGCAACTGAATGATGGAGCTGGCCATGTTCTGTATTGGGGTAGATTGTCTGTCTTTGCCTTACTTTCTTCATCTCCAAAATACAGATAATAGTACCTGCCCCCTTCAGTTGTAGTAATGAGTGAATAAAGTATGACTTGAGTGACACAACCCAGTGGTTAACACATGGTTCGTACTCAGGGAATGGTGGCTATTGTAATGTTAGCTCTTTTGATATCTATCAATCAATCTATATGCAGGTTGTAATTGTCAAAAGCATCTTCTTTGAGATAACTCATTCCCCAAGCCCAGCTCATTGTGGACAACTTTACCTGAAGTTGGATGATTAAATGCTCTCAGTTTTATTTTCCTTTAAAATTATTATTGTATTGATTACATGTGGAGGATTCATTGCTGCTTCTGAATTTTAATGGATACAGGGGTACTAAGATGCCAATATTAGCTGTACTCCCTTTCAATAGGGTACCTTGAGCATTTCACGTCTGACTACAGAGATCAGGGAGGACAAAACTTCAGGGTAAAGGAGTCATCTGAGCTGGACATTAAAAGACAAGTGGAATTTCAGAAGGGGAAGTGGAAGGAGGAGGAACCAATGGTATGGGGAAGTACATGGCCTATACAATGATTGGCAGTGAAGGCCCATTTAAGATGCCTATAATCTGTGTTTTGCATAAGTTTCCAATGGGGATCCATTGATGGTCTCTCAACAGGGAGGGAACCTGGGCAGAGAGTTTCTCCTTGTTGCAGAGAAAGCAGGGCCTATAAGCCAATTAAAGGTGAGAACAGGTCGAGAGCTCAGTTGGACTAATGGTTCCCTCATACTGCCTGTTTATCACAATCACCCTAAGAACAACTTCACAATCACCCTAAGAACAACTATTTTTAAAAAGCAGGATTTTCTAAGTCCTATCCCAGACTTACTATACTAGAATATCCTAGAGGTAGAGTTCAAAACTGTGTGTTTTTTTACACGTTTTCATGATACCATTATGTTATTATGATACTGACAATGGTCTGTAGTGATGACCCAAGAGACGGGCAGATTAGAGAACCATTTGAGGAAAATACTTGGAAGGTGCTGAAGCCAAAACTGTGGCTTCAATTCTGTAGAAATTTTCTAATATGAAATATTGGAAATATTTAGACTATAGAAATTTTCAAGTAGGAAGTTGTTTGTAAACAGCTACTGAAAAAAAAATATACTGTTCTCTAAAGCAGTTTTTCAACCTCCATACATTGACATTTGGGGCCCAAATAATTGTTGTAGAGGCTATCTGTGCTTTGCAGGATGTTTAGCAGCATCCCTGGCTTCTACCCACAAGATGCTAGTAGCATCCTCGCAAAGTGTGATGACCAGAAATGTCCGAGACACTACTCAGAGGCAAAAAAACTGCCTCTGGTTGAGGACTACTACTTTAAAGACATAGCTTTTCACCCTTAGTAGAGGATTCAAAAATAAAAACATTAAAAAATCTAAAATGTCTCAAGATTCAAAGTGATTTGCTTCTACTCACAAATAAATTCTGGCCAATGCTTGGCTTTGATGTTAAGAAGACATCATATAATTGTTAGAAGACTTAACAATGGCAACCCCAAATAGTAAGGAACTCTTTAGCACATAGAATGCAGCAAAACCCAGATTTCAACTAAGGAAAAAAAAATTAAGGCAGCTCCACAGACAGAGTTACATTCTCCCACAAGAAGCAGTAGCTGCATCCTCTGTAAACTCAATGCCACTATTTTATACCTGGAAAAGATGACTAGTTAGGGAATTATCCTCTCTCCTATTTTCATGTCTTCATCTAAAGCTATTAATACTCAAGTTCACTGTCAACCATTTTCATATTTGCATTTAAATGGAAAATAAAATTCTGACATAGCTGGCTTACTGCAGACCATCTTACTTTAGCCTTTCTATGTTTTGATGCTGCTATGCATGAACTGTTTAAAGAAAACAGAAACTATTTTGTTATATAGTTTAGTTAACACATCCTCTAGGGAGGCAATTGCTCTGCGTTTATAGGACCTCTGTCTCACCTGTGGTGTAAGGTCAGTAACAATTTTAGGAAAAAGATACTGGGTACTACTGGAAGCTAGTCACAGATCCACAAATGAATTTACTCTATGTGCATAAGATCCATAAAAGACATAAAATGTTTTATGCAGTTCAAGTCACACTGACTCGGATTAATAAAGGAAACAAAGTTTTATGACTTCTAGATTATTCTCAAGTGACATATCACTAAAAAAGCAGCCCAAGTATCATGATGGCTTGGGGAACTGTATTATCTTTCTACAACTTTTCAAAGTGCTAAATGAAATGTCACTACCGTTGAGGATTTAGATAGAGCAAACTTACATTCCCAGCACAGAGCCAAAGTGCCCCTAAAGGTTTGCTTCCTGCAAATGCCTTCTCTAACTACACATAAATAGAGAGCCGTTTCACCAAGAGAACTACAGTTGGCTTCTGCTTATGATCTTGTTTTATATTTATATATAAAAATCAATACAAACATAATCTTCCAAAATGTTATTCCTTAGCCTACAAGAAATATGATGAAAGAAAATTTTTATCCCTGATGGATGTAATACCCTAATTCACGGGTTACTCCAAGATTTTTACTTAGGAAGGAATTAGGAAAAAATAGCTGAATTTATAAATATTGCAATACTATGTTTGTTTGCTTTAAATAAAGGGAAAGGTAGGGAAATAATCTTACGGCAGGGTTTGCTTAGCAAGCACCCTGGGTTTATATAGGATGGAAGTTTATTTAGAATGGCTTAGAACAATGGGAGGGTTGACCTCCTCGCACCACCAATAAATGACTCCATGGACATCTGCTGCCCTGGATATAAAAGAAGATATCACATCATTATCCCAGTCATCTCAGTATCACTAACAAGGATAAGTTAGTTAATAATCACAATTAATGTTGAAAATGGTCTTGCTTTTGACATTCTGGTTTTACATACAGAATCAACTGACAACTATTCCATTGATAATCTGGGGTATAATATCAGCTGAAGTTTCCATGTAACTTAAAATATATTGTACTATCATCCTTTCTAATATTTTGTTTTAGATTTAATATCTTTCTATTTTAATATATTTTACAAAGTCATATTTAATGTAATATTTCATGTTCACACTTAGAAGGAGAACTTGCCTGCTTTTGACCTCCATGGCTGAAGATGAATTACTAAACACTTAAGAGTTCTTAAAGTATTCTTAAAGGAGATACATAAGAAAGGCAAGAAGCCATGCAGTGTATGTACTTCCTAAGGGGTCAAAGCTCAGTAGCAACCAGAAAGAGTCACTCCACTTCAGTATGTCTAACTCTAACAATCTTAGAAGGCCTTGGTCATGTTGGTTTTCATTCAAGAAATTGTTCCCAAGGCATTCAGCTGGCTCTGGGACTACCTCATAGAAAGGGACTTCTCTTTCTTCTAGGGAAAGCAAAAACAAAGCCAGGGCCCAACATGAAAGCTCTCCCACTAGATGAAAGCTCTAGGTATTAAGCAAAATAAGCATAGCAATCTCTGTAAAATGTAACCAGAGTAAATGCTCAGAGATATAGGAAGCATGATTTTAATCAGTAAAGGAGTCCCTGAAAAGATTATGATTAACTAGAAAAGAGAGGAGGGAAACATATTCTATGAAGAGGGAAGGAACAGCCAGTGCAAAAGGACCAGGAGATAAGAAGGACTGACAAAAGTCCAGGATGTTTAGAGCAGCCAGAAGGAAGGGGAAGTGGTTTGCCATGTTACTCATTAAGCACCAGGCAGAGGCTAGTGGACCAATCACCAGAGGGAGCCAGTGGAATATTTCGAGGTAGACTAGCTTAGAGGATGTGCATTTTACAAAATGACTGTAGTCACTGTATGGAGACCAGACTAGAAGGCAGCAACCTAGCAGCACAGATGCATCTCCATATGAAAGGGCAGATGGGACAGGAGGAATAAGCACAGTGTTAAAGAATCATGGGAAAGTTGGGTAGTAAAAACGTAAGGACAAAGTAACCAACTGAACATGGGAAGATAAGGGGAAGAAGGTAGGTTTCTGGCTGGAGAACTGGGTAGACAATGGCATTCTTGAGAGATGGGGAGAGTTAAAAATACTATTTGAGGTGAAAAGTGTTGGCTTCTAAGTCTTGAATAAGAATCTCCAACCATCGAATCTCCTTTAAAGCAGTGGGTATTTGTACTTGAGTAAATCATCTGGATATGGATTCTTGCCATGGTGTTTTGATACATTGGCCTGTCAACTCTGAAGCTTTTACTTTAAATCGCGCTTGTGAAGAAGCTGAAATGAATTTAGTGGCACTGCCTAAAATAATGAATTCTCCCACCAAATCACTGCTCTATAAAATCTGACACACAGGATGATGCTGGGAAATGGGCTTTTCAAAAAGGCCCAAGCAGATTTTTCAGCACATAATGATGTTCTCTTGATGGCAGAATAAAATCAAGGGGAGGAAGCCCCACAGTTGATAAGTTGTAAATGGTAGTTGCATTTTGTCTATACTTGCCTTTGTAGTTTTGACTTTATTGCCACTGCTACAGGACCAACCTGAGTAATCTGGCAGCACTTTACAATCCTCTCCTTCCAAACAGGGATTCATGTGACACCACCATTTCTGAATCACGATGGAAGCTGAAAAACAAAGGCCAGATAATATTTGTGACACAGTTTCTTCCTCCAAAGATGGAAAAAATAAACCTCAGTACAAATTAGTACACTAACTTCAAAGATTGGTATTAAGAATAAATTTACTGTTAGTAAATTTCAGGAATCCAATCAGGCATATACTTTACAAAATAAAATATTTCATTTATTAAAATGTTTAAAAGCAACAGATGTTGGTGATGCAGAGAAAAGGGAACCCTTATATGTTGTTGGTCTGAAGATAAATTAGTACAATCTCTATGGAAAACAGTATAGAGATTTCTCAAAGAACTAAAAATCAAATAAACATTCAATACAGCAATCCCACCACTGGTTATCTACCCAAAGGAAAAGCAACTGTTAGATCAAAAAGACACCTGCACTCATATGTTTATCACAGCACTAGTAGCAATAAATAGCAAAGTCATAGAATCAATATTTGTCCATCAGTGGAGGACTGGATAAAGAAAATGCGGTATAGACACGCTATCAAATACTACTTAGCCACAGAAGAGAATGAAATCATGTCTTTTACAGTAACATGGATGGAACTGGAGGTGATTCTTAAGTGAAATAACCTAGAAACAAAGTCAAATACTGCATGTTCTCACTTATAAATGGGAGCTGAATAATGTGTACACAGAGATGTAGAGTGGTGGAACAATAGACATTGGAGACTTGGAAGGGTGGGAAGGACAAGAAGTTACTTAGGGATACAAGGTACACTATTTGGGTGATGGCTACATGAAAAGCCCCAACTTCACCACTATGTACCCATAAATTTATACAAATAAAAAATAATTCACTTTTGCAGTGGACTGCCCAATTATAAAATTTAGCTACTGAGATCTCAGGCTTTGTGGTGGGTCTGCCAGGGTTTGAATCTGTGCCATTGTCTAGATTAGACTAGTTCTCAGACTTCTCTTAGTGTCAGTTTCTTCATTTGAAAAGTAGATCCTCATCCCACGATAGTAAGAGGGTAAAGTTAATCCATGTGTGAAAGTCTTTGCTGACTTTCAGCCAGTCACAGTAGTCTCTGAAAATGTCAGCTATTATTATGGTCATCATCTTTCATTGCAGGTTACTACGGTATTGCTGTTAATAGCAAAGACTAAAAGCACTAACAGTTCACATCATACATCGTGTTGATCTCTCCATGCCATTCTGGCAAGTGGCCAGCAACTACTTAAAGTCAGTTACAAGAAGCCACAGGAAGGTAGGAGGCCCTGGCATTCCTTTACCTTTTCATATGCCTGTTGCTCATTTGTATGTCTTCCTTGGAAAAATACCAATTTAGTTCTTTTTCCTACTTTTTAAGTGGGGTATTTACTTTTTGGCAGTTGAGCACGTGGGTTTCTTTTATATTTTGGATCTTAACTCATCAGATAAATGGATTGAAAATATTTTCTCCCATCCTCTAGGTTGCTTTTTTATTTGATGAAGTCCCAAGTTTATTTTTACTTTTGTTGCCATAACCAAAATATTGCTAAGACTAATATCAAGGACATTTTCCTGTATGTTTCCTTCTAGGAGTTTCATTTCATAGATTACATTTACATCCTTTTCAAGTTAATTTTTGCATATGATTAAGTAACAGATCTAACTTCATTCTTTTGCATGGGAATATTTTTCCAGCACCCTTTATTGAAGAGATAATCTTTTTTCCATTGTGTAGTCTTGTCACCTTCTCAAAAACTAGTTGACTATAAATGCATGCATTTATTTCTGAGTTCTCTGTTCTGTCCCATGGGTCTATGTGTCTATTTTTATGCCTGTGCCATACTGTTTTGATAACTATAGCTTGGTAATATAATTTGAATCAGGGGTTGTTTGCCTCCAACTCTGTTTTTCTTTCTCAAAATTCCTTTATCTATTTGGGGTCTTTTGTGGTTCTATATGAATTTTAGGACTTTTTTTTATCTTTGTGAAAAATGCTGTTGGAATTTTGTTAGAGATTGTATCTATAGACTGGAGAGTATGGACTTTTTTTTTTTTAATGTTTTCATCTCCAGTTTAATCTAGTCACACCTCTTTCACTACAATACTTAATGTTCAATGATTGTTAAATTTCTATGTCCATTTACATGGCATTAACATGGGAATGATCAAGAGCTGTCCATAAACATTTAGTCAGTTCAAACTGCATCAATTTATTCCTAAAGGCATATATTTTTATTTATTTATTTATGTATTTTACTTTTGGTGCATACTATATCTGGCATTTCTCCCCATGTTATCCCTCCCCACCCACTGCTGTCTCTCTCCTATCCCCCAACATTGTCCCCAGTGTGTGATGCTCCTCTCCCTGAGTCCACATGTTCTTGTTGTTCAACACCCACCTATGAGTAAGAATATACGGTGTTTGGCTTTCTGTTCTTGTGTTAGTTTGCTGAGAATGATGGTCTCCAGATTCATCCAAGTCCCTACAAAGGACATAAACTCATCGTTTTTTAATGGCTGCATAGTATTCCATGGTGTATATGTACGACATTTTCCTTGTCCAGTCTATCATTGATGGGCATTTGGGCTGGTTCCAGGTCTTTGCTATTGTACACAGGGCTGCAATGAACATACGTGTGCATGTGTCTTTATAGTAGAACAATTTATAGTTCTTTGAGTATATACCCAGTGATGGGATTGCTGGGTCAAATGGAATTTCTATTTCTAGATCCTTGAGAAATCGCCACACTGTCTTCCACAATGTTTGAACTAATTCACACTCCCACCAACTGTGTAAGAGTGTTGCTATTTCTCCACATCCTCTCCAGCATTTGTTGTCTCCAGATTTTTTAATGATTGCCATTCTAACTGGCATGAGATGATATCTCAGTGTGGTTTTGATTTGCATTTCTCTAATGACCAGTGATGATGAGCATTTTTTCATATGTTTGGCCTCATATATGTCTTCTTTTGAAAAGTGTCTGTTCGTATCGTTCACCCACTTTTGAATGGGCTTGTTTTTTCCTTGTAAATCTGTTTTAGTTCTTTGCAGATTCTGGATATTAGCCCTGTGTCAGATGGGTAGATTACAAAAATTTTTTCCCATTCTGTTGGTTGCTGATCTGCTCTAATGATGGTTTCTTCTGCTGTACAGAAGCTCTGGAGTTTAATTAGATCCCATTTATCTATCTTGTCTTTTATTGCCATTGCTTTTGGTGTTTTAGTCATGAAGTCCTTGCCTATGCCTATGTCCTGGATGGTTTTGCCTACGTTTTCTTCTAGTGTTTTTATGGTGTTAGGTTTTATGTTTAAATCTTTAATCCATCTGGAGTTAATTTTAGTGTAAGGTGACAGGTAGGGGTCCAGTTTCTGCTTTCTGCACAACGCTAACCAGTTTTCCCAACACCATTTATTAAACATGGAGTCCTTTCCCCATTGCTTGTTTTTGTCAGGTTTGTCAAAGATCAGATGGCTGTAGGTGTGTGGTGTTTCTTCTGGGGTCTCTGTTCTGTTCCATTGGTCTATGTCTCTGTTTTGGTACCTGTACCATGCTGTTTTGATTACTGTAGCCTTGTAGTATAGTTTGAAGTCCAGCAGTGTGATGCCTCTGGCTTTGTTCTTTATGCTTAGGATTGTCTTGGCTATGCGGGCTCTCTTGTGATTCCATATGAAGTTTAAGGTGGCTTTTTCCAGTTCTGTGAAGAAGGTCATTGGTAGCTTGATGGGGATAGCATTGAATCTATGGATTACTTTGGGCAGTATGGCCATTTTCACGATATTAATTCTTCCTAACCATGAGCATGGAATGTTTTTCCATTTGTTTGTGTGATCTCTTATTTCCTTGAGCAGTGGTTTGTAGTTCTCCTGGAAGAGGTCCTTTACATTCTTTCTTAGTTGTATTCCTAGGTACTTTATTCTCTTTGTAGCAATTGTGAATGGGAGTTCCCTCTTGATTTGGCTCTCTTTAAATCATTATGGGTATATAGGAATGCTTGTGATTTCGGCACATTGATTTTATATCCTGAGACTTTGCTGAAGTTGCTTATCAGTTTGAGAAGATTTTGGGCTGAGACGATGGGGTCTTCTAGATACACAATCATGCCGCTTGCAAATAGAGACAGTTTGACTTCCTCCTTTCCTAATTGAATACCCTTTATTTCTTTTTCTTGCCTGATTGCTCTGGCTAGAACTTCCAATACTATATTGAATAGGAGTGATGAGAGAGGGCATCCTTGTCTAGTGCCTGATTTCAAAGGGAATTCTTCCAGCTTTTGCCTGTTCAGTATGATATTGGCTGTAGGTTTGTCATATATAGCTTTTATCATTTTATGATACATTCCATCAATACCTAGTTTACTGAGAGTTTTTAGCATGAAGGGCTGTTGAATTTTATCAAAGGCCTTCTCTGCATCTATTGAGATAATCATGTGGTTTTTGTCTTTAGTTCCGTTTATGTGATAGATTACATTTATGGATTTGCATATGTTGAACCAGCCTTTCATCCCCAGGATGAAGCCTACTTGATCATAATGGATAAGTTTCTTGATGTGCTGTTGCAATCTTTGCCAGTATTTTATTGAAGATTTTTGCCTCAATGTTCATCATGGATATTGGCCTGAAGTTTTCTTTTTCAGTTGCGTCTCTGTCTGGTTTTGGTATCAGGATGATGTTGGTCTCATAAAATGAGTTAGGGAGGATTTCCTCCTTTTGTATTGTTTGATACAGTTTCAGAAGGAATGGAACCAGCTCCTCTTTGTATGTCTGGTAGAATTCAGCGGTGAACCCGTCTGGACCTGGACTTTTTTTGGTTGGTAGGCTATTAATTGCTGCCTCAACTTTAGCCCTTGTTATTGATCTATTCAGGGTTTCAATTTCCTCCTGGTTTAGAGTACAAGTGTCTAGGAGTTTATCCATTTCTTCCTGGTTTACTGGTTTATGTGAATAGAACTGTTTGTAGTAAACTCTGATGGTAGTTTGAATTTCTGTGGGATCAGTCATGATATCCCCTTTATAATTTTGTATTGCATCTATTTGATTCTTCTCCCTTTTCTTTCTTTTTTATTAATCTGGCTAGTGGTCTATTTTGTTGATCTTTTCAAAAAACCAGCTCCTGGATTTATTGAAGGGTTTTTTGTGTCTCTCTCTCCTTCAGTTCTGCTCTGATCTGAGTTATTTCTTGACTTCTGCTAGCTTTTGAGGTTTTCTGATCTTCCTCCTCTAGTTCTTTCAATTTTGATGATAGGGTGTCAATTTTAGATCTTTCCTTGTTTCTCATGTGGGCATTTATTGCTATAAATTTCCCTCTCGACACTGCTTTAAAGGTGTCCCAGAGAGTCTGGTAAGTTGTGTCTTGACTCTGATTGGTTTCAAAGAACATCTTTATTTCTGCCTTCATTTCATTGTTTGTTTATCCAGTTGACACACAGAAGCAAGTTGTTCAGTTTCCAAGTAGTTGTGCGGGCTTGAGTGTGTTTCTTAATCCTGAGTTCTAGTCTGATTGTGCTGTGGTCTGATAAACTGTTATGATTTCTGTTCTTTTGCATTTGCTGAGGAATGATTTGCTTCCAATGATGTGGTCCATTTTAGAGTAAGAGCAATGTGGTGTTGAGAAAAAATGTATACTCTGTGGGTTTGGGGTGGAGTGTTCTGTATATGTCTATTAGGTCTGCTTGGTCCAGCTCTGCATTCAAGTCCTGGATATCCTTGTTAGTTTTCTGTCATCTCATTGATCTAATATTGACAGTGGAGTGTTGAAGTCTCCCACTATTATTGTGTGGGAGTCTAAATCTCATTTTAGGTTGTTAAGAACTTGCTTTATGTATCTGAGTGCTTCTGTGTTGGGGGTGTAAATATTTAGGATAGTTAGGTCTTGTTGGATTGATCCTTTTACCATTATGTAGTGTTCTTCTTTGTCTCTTTTGATCTTTGTTGAAGTCCATTTTATCAGAGACTAGGATTGCAACCCCTGCTTTTTTTTGTTCTCCATTTGCTTGGTAAATCTTCTTCCATCCCTTTATTTTGAGTCTATGTGTGTCTTTGTATGTGAGATGGGTTTCCTGAATACAGCACACTGATGGGTTCTGACTTTTTATCCAGTTTGCCAGTCTGTGTCTTTTGATTGGGGTGTTTAGGCCATTTACATTCAATGTTAATATTGTTATGTATGAATTTTATCCTGCGATTTTGTTACTGGCTAGTTTTCTTTGCCATTAGTTGACTCATTTTCTTCATTGCATTTTTGGTCTTTGCCAACTGGTTTGCTTTTGCAGTGACTGGAACTTGTTCCTTTCCATGCTTAGTGTTTCTTTCAGGAGCTCTTGTAGGGCAGGTCTGGTGGTGACAAAATCTCTCAGTAATTGCTCGTCCATAAAGGATTTTATTTCTCCTTCAGTTACAAAGCTTAGTTTGGCTGGATATGAGATTCTGGGTTGGAAAGTTCTTTTCTTTAAGGATGTTGAATATTGGCCCCCACTCTCTTCTGGCTTGTCGAGTTTCTGCTGAGAGATTTACTGTGAGTCTGACTGGCTTCCCTCTGTGGGTGACCTGACTTTTCTCTCTGGCTGCCCTTAGCATTTTTTCCTTCATTTCAACCCTGGTGAATGTGCCTTGGGGTTGCTCTTCTTGAGGAATATCCTTGTGGAGTTCTCTGTATTTCCTGAATTTGAAATTTGGACTGCCTGGCTAGGCTTGGGAAGTTCTCCTGGATAGTATGCTGGAGTATGTTTTCCAGCTTGTATTCATTCTCCCCATCATATTCCGGTATACCGATCAAGCATAGGTCTTTTCACATAATCCCATATTATTTCTTGGAGGCTTTGTTCATTTCTTTCTTTTTTCTCTTGTCTTGCCTTCCCTTTTTATTTCATTGAGTTGATCTCCAATATCTGATATCCTTTCTTCTGCTTGAACAATTCAGCTATTAAAACGTGTGTTTGCTTCACGTAGTTCTCATGCTGTTTTTCAACTCCATCAAGTCATTTATGCTCTTCTCTAAGCTGGTTATTCTAGTTAGCATTTCGTCCAACATTTTTTCAAGGTTTTTGGTTTCTTTGCATTGAGTTAGAACGTGTTCCTGTAGTTCAGAAAAGTGTTATTATCCACCTTCTGAAGCCTGTTTCTGTCAATTCGTCGCACTCCTTCTCAGTCAAGTTGTGATCCTGTGTTGTTGAGGAGTTGTGATCCCTTGAAGGAGAAGAGGTGTTCTGGTTTTTTTCCCCATCTTTGTGGATTTACCTGGCTGTGGTGTCAGGGAGCTGCTTGATGAGATTGCTTGTCTGCCTGTGGAGGCACTACTGGGTTTCTAGGGACTCCTTCAGGTTACTAGGGAAGCTTCCTGTGTCTTTTTGTTTATACTGGGAGATTAGGCCTGCCTCTTCCGCTGACCTGTAGGTGCTGCTGGGTCGTTAAGAACACCATCCCATTGCTACATAAGCTTCCTGTGTTTTTGTTAAAACATGTAGCCCAGTCCCACCCAATGGTTGGTAGGCTGTGCCCTTCCTCTGCTGGGCTGGATCATTCAGGGTTCAGCTCAGACTGTGACACAGAGCTTCAGTCCTCTGGGGTTTGTGGGAGAGTAGGGATCTGCCCAGCCACTCCCTGTGTCTCTGGGCGAGGGGAGCAGTGATAGCTCAGTCAGCAGGCTCTCCCAGTTGCCTTTTGGGCTTATGTGTTTGCTTAGATCTGTGCGCCAACCTGGGACACAGTTCTGGATTATTATTCAACTCTGCGTTTGTAATCCCCGGCACTTGACTGGCAAAGATCCCCTGTTCTGTGTATTGCTGAGGCTTATGGGGAAGTGCTATATCTGGACCAGGGTGCCAGAGGGGGAGCCTCTGACTCACCGGTCAGATGCAGTTTCTGGGTGAAGCAGCACCCCTCCCCTCTTGGTCTGCCCTGTCTGGGCTTTGCTCACCATCGAACCAGACCTGTTGAAATGCACCTGGTACCTCGGTTGGAGCTGGGAGATCTCTGGATTTCTGCGTCTCTCTCTTGCTGGGTGCTATTCACTGGAGTTGTGTCTATTCGGCCATCATGGATCCTACTCGAGTATGGACATTTTAACAAAATTAGTTTTTCCAATCCATGAATACAGGATATTGATCCATTTCTTTAATGCCTTACAGTTTTTAGTGATTTTTTACCTCTTGGATAAATTGATTCTTAAGTATTTTATTCTTTTTGATGCTATTGAGTTATTAATTTCTTGGATAGTTCATTGTTAGTGAAACGCAACTGAGTTTTGGATGTTGATTTTGTATTCCACGGTTTTACTGATATTTATTAAAGGTATTTGAAGAAGAAGTAACACTCCTCATTCTCTTCCAAAGAATTGAGGAGGATGGAACCCTTCCAACCTCATTTAACAAGGCCAGTATTACCTCATTACCTTTATACCAAAGCCAGATTAGGATACTACAAGAAAAGAAAATTATATCCCAACATCCTTGATGAACATAGATAGATCAAAAATCCTCAAGAGAATGCTAGCGAACTGAATTGAACAGCACATGAAAAGGATCCTCCACTATGATCAAGTGGGATTTATCCTTGGGCTGCAAGAATGCTTCAATATATGTAAATCAATAAATGTGATACACCATATTAACACAATGAAGGATAATCAATCATCTCAAATGCAGAAAAATCATTTGACAACATCCAACATCACTTTATGATAAAAACTCTCAACTAAGAATTTTGTGCAGAAGGAATGTACTTCTACATAATAAAGGCCATATATGACAAGACATAGATATCCACTCTCATCATTTCTATTCAACAGAGTACCAAAAGTCTTAGCCAGAGCAAGCAGGCAAGAAAAAAATAAAAAAGGCAGTTAAATTAGAAAGGAAGAAGTTAAACTGTCTTTGCAGACAACATGATTTTCTATATATGAAACCCTGAAGCCTTTCCTGATAGATTTGATTCGAACTATGCTGCCTGTGAAGTCAGAAACTAAGGTTCAAATAAAGCTTTACAAATCCTAATAGCTACTTTTTATTGAGGGCAAGGCACCCTACTAATTTCCTTCCTGCATTTCCTAATTTAAACCTTACTACAACCTGAGGTTACAAATTATTTTTTTCAAGGGAGGTGTGGGATAAAAGACTACACATTGAGTACAGTGTATACTGCTTAGCTGAGGTGTGCACCAATATCTCAGAAATTACCACTAAAGAACTTCCCCATGTAATAGAAAACCACCTATTCCCCAAAAGCTTATTTTAAAAATATAATATTAAGAAAACATTATTTTCCTCCACTTCGTAGAAATGGAAAAACTGAGGTCCAGGGGCATTAAGTGACTGGGGCAAGGTCACACAGTTTGAAAACAACAGTCAAATGAGCGCTTGAAGACAGGCAGTCTAATGCTAGAGCCCAAGTGCTAACCCTTTTAGTCACACCTCCCTCCATTCTGCATCTACTAGAAACAAATCCTTGTATGGAAGGATGCAAAGACAACAGTAAGGAATGAGGCAAGCCAGTGCATTCAAACAGTTCCCCAGTCAGACATATGCTATGTGGCATGATGAGAGCACAGGACAAATTCATTACTTACTGAAGGGGCCAGACATTATAGTATTTTGTCCACAAGTGGCCACATTGCCCCTGATTCAGGCCAAATACTGGGCTAATATCTAGTGATACCCATCAAAACAAATAGTACCTAAGTCAGGTACATTTGTGATCTAGGGAAACCACTTACTTGCTATTTAAATCAGGCACTGCCAACACCAATAAAGGAATCTAGCCAAAATTGGTTATTTATTGTGTCCGAGACTGCCACTAAACTGGGATGGATGGACACAGTGGGTAAAGCCTAATAAAGCTGTATTCTTGGCCAGGCATGGTAGCTCACACCTGTAATCCCAGCACTTTGAAAGGCCTAGGCAGGCAGATCACTTGAGGTCAAGAGTTCCAGACAACCAGGCCAAAGTGGCGAAACCCTGCCTCTACTAAGAATACAAACATTCACTGGGCATGGTGGTGCCCGCCTGTAGTTCCAGCTACTCAGGAGGCTGAGGCAGAAGAATTTCTTGAGCCCGGGAGGCGGAGGGTGCAGTGAGCCAAAATCGCACCACTGTACTCCAGCCTGCACAACAGAGCAAGACTGTGAAAAAAATTTTTTTTTATATTCTTTGCAGCCTCAAATATCATAACAATTTCCCCTTGCAACTTCATGGAACTGTGTCACTTTCAAAGCACTTTTACTTACTGTTCCTCTTTTGATTGTCCCAACAACCTTCAGAAGCAAAAAGGGGAGACAGATGGTGCCACAAATAAAAACCAGAGCTTCCCTCAGAGTTAGTTAGTAAACTTGTGGGGGGTGGTACTAGAATCTAAAATGTCTTATTCTCTATCCAGTAGTCTTTCTACTGTACCACAATTTACAATAATATTTTAGATTAGGAAGTGCTACACAGAGTTTTACTATACTTATAGTGTTGACCATTCATTCTTGTCTGAATACCATGGGTTGGTTCCAAGTGGATATAAAAATAAATAAGAGATGATCCCCAGCCCTCAATTCAAAATACCATCTGCAGGACTAGAAAAGTTACATAAATGTTGACAGAGCTTAGTTATATTTACATAGAATTAGAGCTAAATTTAAAATACTTCTTTGTCTTCAAAACTCTTCCTTAGACAAACTTTCTTCCACTCAGGAGTGAGAACTCATGTACTCTGGATAGGTACCAGAGCTTCAGGAAAGATTCAAAAGCAGTTTTGGCAGGTGGCCAGAGGTCCACTACTGAAAGCAGGAGCAACAGTGACGGGTCCACCTGGAAGCCAACAGACGCATGTGGTTGAAGTGAGAGATTGTCAGGGAGGCCCCGGACACCCAGAAAAGGAGGATGTCTGGAAAGGAACCATTAGGGGCTCTCGAGGAAAATTCAAGATTAGACTTGGGTCTCCCAGCAGCAGACAGCCAGGGAAGGAGTCTGAGCCAAGTAGTGCAATCAGGTAGAGAAAACTGGGTGCCAGAAGAGTTTGAGAAGAACGAACTCTAAAACAAGAGAGCAACTGAGGTGGGAGTGAAGTGAGAAACTGCGGAATAAATTCCCTACAGAGAAAGAGAATGAATCAGATTGTCTCAACCTCTCAGCAGAGAAATGCCAGCCAGCATTTACTTACTGAACCCATGGGGACACAAGGTACTTCCGATGCCAAAACCTAGAAAAGGAGCTGGAGGGGAAAATAAAAGTGACGGACCCGGGTGTCTATCACAGAAGAATATGCCACTTCTTAACTACAGAAAAAAAAATCGTATTTACCTAGTGTATAGGGATTTAAATAAAAATTTTAAAAATGGAAGCTTATAAGACCAAGACAAAACTCTCATGAGATTATTTACCAGGTTTTTTGTTTGATTGGAAAATATGGAGTGATGCTTTCTACCAAAATCAGATTTGCTTCAGGCTCCTTAACATAGCAAGCTGCCCTGAAATGTAAAGGAGTCCTATTTGCAAATTTATATTTTCCTACCTCATAGAAGAATACATTGTGAGGTACTCCTATTTGTCAGTGTGTTACCCATGACGGAGTTTCTCTGTGAAAGGCTTCACAGTAAATGCTCTTTTAGAAATGAGAGACGTAAAAGGAAACACCAAAATAACCAAAATACACATTGCAAATTCCATTATGAGTTAAGGATTCACTAAGAAACTCAGCAAAGGTGATAACCCACTGTGGGCTCAGCCTGACAGAGAACAAGGTGATTAAACAGCCAGGAAATTTAGGCTTCGAGTGCACCTTGAGCCCGACTAGCAGAGACAAAGGACTCAGAAGTAGGGTTTTATTAAAGTTACTGGTGAGAACATCTGCCTACTTTACTGAGCCTTGTCTCCACAGGAAAATAAGTTTGTAGGAGGCAAAGATATTTTTTTCCTGTTACAAAATATCATAATATACTTTAAATGAGAAAGTGTCTTGTCACTTCTATTCTTAAAATAAAGTTCTTTTAAAAGTCCCACGCTTCCTGACTTATGAAAACACATAATACCCCTATCTTCAAGCTGCCAACCTGTAATGAATTTCCAGTTTTATGCAGAAAGGAAGAAAAAAATAAAAAGACAGTGAAGGCTTCCCTGGTTTTGTGGTAGCAAGTGGTATATTCTATAATGCTGTTGTCAAGGTGAAAACTTCATGTGATAATTAGCTGTTTTGCTTCTGGTACATTTTCCTTACTCTCTATTGTATAAAAAGTTTTATTTTGTATCTCTTGTCCCAAATAAATATCATTCGGTTAAATAGAACACAATTATGTATTTATACAGTTTAGATAAGCCAGTCTTCAAATTCTAATAACCAAGAACATTGCTCACTTTTCACGAGTTGGACTCTTATTTGATTTGGTTTAGCTGTATTTACATGGTGTGATGGTTAATATTGTCAACTTGATTGGCATAAAGGATGCAAAGTATTGTTCCTGGGTGTGTCTGTGAGGATGTTGCCAATGGAGATTAACATTTGAGTTAGTGGATTAAGACAGACAGACCCACCCTTAATCGGGATGGACACTATCTAATCAACTGCCAGTGCAGCTAGGATAAAAGCAGCCAGAGGAACACTGAAGGGCTGGACTGGCTCAGTCTCCTAGCCTCCATCTTTCTCTCATGCTGGATGCTTCCTGCCCTCAAACATTGGACTCCACATTCTTCAGCTTTTGGATTCTTGGACCTATGCCAGTGATTTGCCAGGGACTCTCAGACCTTCCACCACAGACTGAAGGCTGCACTATCGGCTTCCCTACTTTTGAGGTTCTGGGACTCGGACTGGCTTCCTTGCTCCTCAGCTTACAGACAGCTGATTGTGTGACTTCACCTTATGATCACCTTATGATACTCCTTAATAAATTCCCCTTCATATACACATCTATCCTATTAGTTCTGTCCTGCTAGAGAATCCTGACAATACACATGGTAAAGGTTATTCTAAAGAAAACTGTATGTTTATACTGCAACTATGAACAGAAAAATTAAGAAAACATCTTCCTAGAACATAGGCCTTATAGAATATGCTCCAAGATTTTAACACTTTGTGTCTTCAGTTATTTCGATCCTATGATTTCAAGATTCTCACTGTGTTCTTTAAAAATCAAGCCATTTATTAACTTTTATATTTCTTAAGGAAAGAAGCCATACCAACTTGACCTGGCTAATAGGCCTAAGAGCAGTAGTTGGAGCACTAACATTGTTTTCAAGGAATCTTACTTGTTCACACATTCTGCAAATAACACAATATGGTTCCACAAAGTACACAGAGCACCGAGTCAGTGCATCAGTACACATACACTGATCTTCTGTGATGTAGGTTTGTCCTCTATGCTAAATGCAGATCTACACAAGCATATCCACATATACTGGGGACCTCTAGGTCAGGGTTTCTCAACCTCAACATCATAGACATTTGAACCTGGTTAATTCTTTATCGTGGGCATCAATCCTATGCATTGTAAGATATAAGGCACCATTTCCAGCCTCTACATGCTAGACACCAGTAGCACCCTCTCCTGACTGTGTCCAGACAATGTTGAATATCCCCAAGGGGGCAAAATCACCCCTGCTTGAGAAGCATTGATCTATAGTTTGAAGGGCTGCTAACTCAAAATGAGAGGTTGTGCTAATTCATCAGACCTGCTCAACGCTCTGACTTAAGAAAATAATTCTAATCGATCATCAACACCATGCCACCTCTATTTTATGTCTTCCTTCCTGCCCCTACCAAGGGCAATTATTACATGAATCTAAAGTTTTTGCACATCTACTTGTGAGTTTTCTCTTTCTCTCAAACATACACACATATATACACACTGATATGGTTTGGCTGTGCCCCCACCCAAATCTCATCTTGAATTGTAGCTCATACAATCCCTAAGTTTCATGGGAGGATCTGGTGTAAGGTATTTGAATCATGGGGGTGGATTTTTTTCCCATGGGCTGTTCATAGGATAGTGAGTAAGTCTCTAAAGATCTGATGGTTTTATAAAGGGCGATTCCCCTGCACATGCTCTCCTGCCTGTGTCATGTAAGACATGCCTGGCTCCTCCTTCACTTTACCCCACGATTCTGAGGCCTCCCCAACCACGTGGAACCGTGAGTCCATTAAACCTCTTTTGCTTTATAAAGTGCCCCTTCTCGGGTATGCCTTTATTAGCAGCGTGAGACTAGACTAATACACACACATGCATGCACACACAAATCCTGGCTAATCGTGAGCTCACCATGAAACCTATGCCGACAAGGTGACCTGTCAAATTCAGACATCACATTTTTCCTTCTCAGGAATCTTACAGTGCCTTATATAAACTTTGTTCATAATACTTCATACTCTTTCTTATTGGCACATTCTCCTAAAATGCAAATTCCCAGAAGGCAGGAATTTAATCCTAAAATTTGACTTATTCTAAGGCCTCTCACATCAAAAGCTGTGATTTCGTTTTCTACTGTTTCCAAGCCAGACAAAGCTACTTCTATTTCCCAAGTTAGCCCCACTCATTCTCATATGCTTTGTGCTTCCTTGTTCTCTAATTCCTTCCACCATCATATCCTTCTACCTACTAAATTCAGACCCATTTCTTCTCAAGGGCAGCATCCCTGACCACCTCTCTGTTCTCCCTTGGAGTCCTTCATTAATGAGAGTTTGTTTCTCTGAACTAGTAAATTCTGGGTTCCTTGAAACCAGGACCTGAGTCTCCTTATCATGCTTCCGTCTGGCATCTAGGGCAGGTCAAGCACAAAGGTGCCAAATTAAAACTTGATGAATGAACCAGCATATGCAACATACATATCCTCCCAACTCCATAAGTGTTTTGGTAAAATCCTCTCTGTCATTCACCTGACTGCACTGAGAAAAATATCTTTTAGGTGGAAGGAGAACATGCCCAGTAAAAAAATCCCAATAGAAACATATTGTAAAGAGAGACCCTATGTCTCATCACACAGGCCGTAAGACCATGAAAGTTGTCTGCAGTCCAAACAGTAACTCTCCTTCTTAACTAAATGAATTCTGATATCTTGAAAAAGTGGGCCGGGTGCAGTGGCTCATGCCTGTTATCCCAGTACTTTGGGAGGCCGAGGTGGTCAGGAGGTGGAGACCATCCTGGCTAACACATTGAAAACCTGTCTCTACTAAAAATACAAAAAATTGCCCGGGTGTGGTGGCACATGCCTATAGTCCCAGCTACTTGGGAGGCTGAGGCAGGAGAATCGCTTGAACCCTGGAGGCAGAGGTTGCAGTGAGCCAAGATTGTGCCACTGCACTCCAGCATAGGCAACAGAGCGAGACTCTATCTCAAAAAAAAAAAAACAAAAAAAAAGTGATAGAAATTGGGGCATCAAAAATTTTTTAATAGCTTTGAAAATTAACTACTTTCCATTCCTGAGCTTTTATTAATCTCTTTTAAACCCAATATTTAGAAAGCATTCATTTTGACAAAATAAACTTCCTTGTACTACACATTTGTCTAATTTTATCATAAAACCATTCAGCCTTATCTCTATAGAGCAGTATTTTGATAAATGTGTAGAATATAGTTTCCACCATGAAACAGCCCTGTATATGCCGGCTGAAGATTCAAAAAGAAGAATGCTTACCAGCTGAATAGCTGTCTGTTTTAGGACCCAAGTAACCACAGCCTTACAATCAAATAATTCCCTGTCCAATCTCCCAAAACTCCAATGCATATCAAAGACCCACTTCAATAACTTGGGAGAGGTTTCATAAGTTAATTATAACAAAAACGTTTGGTAGAAGGGGAACAGCTAATTATTCTCCCTGTTTATATAATATAAGCTATGGTTTTACGGAAAAGCAATGAAAATACTAGATAAGTATCTGTGGTGTGGATTAAGAGAAATGCAAAAGGATATTCCAATTTCTATTTTGGCATTAATTAGTGCCCCATGCCAACACCTTCTTGCCTTTGTTTTAATTTAAATGTAAATTCAGGTGAATTTTATATTTTAGATCCTTTCTATTCTTATTGACAAATAAGATAAGAACATATCAGCAGAGAATAGGTCTTCTCACATGCCAATTAAAGGCATGATACTGCATAATTATTATGGGATAAAGATTAAGCAGGTAAAGCTAAAAAGCCCTAATGGAAACATTTCAGATAAGGAAGAGATCAGAGAGAGATGAAATCGAACATACATCACAACTAAAGCTTAAACTTCCTATACTTCTGAGTGACTTTGATCCAATAAACATTTATTGAACACCGACTGTTTGCCAGACAATATTAGGGATAGGAGACACAAGTTGAAAGATACAATCTCCCCTTTCAAGGTATTGGTATTCTCTGACCACAAATGTTACACTCAAGTTACATGTTTACATAAAGCGCATACTGCACTGTCCAATGTGAAGCTCTGAGCCACAAGTGCCTATTAAATCTAAATTTATACTAGCCACATTTCAAATGCTCCACAGCCACGGGTGGCTAATGGCTACTAGCTATACTGGACATATGCATCATCACATATAGATATAGAGACCTATCTACACAGGTTATTTCCATAAATATATGGACAGCGAACAAGTGCATCATCACAGAAAGTTCTAGTAGACAGCACTGCATAGACTCTGTTCAGATGCTCCATGATTGGTCTACATCACTGACCCTGTGACACTAGGGAAACCATTTAGTTAACCTGTGAGTCTGTTTGTTTTGCCATAAACACAACCAAAATGTCCATCAACAGAGGGATGGTGGCCTGGTGTAATGGCTCACACCTATAATCCAAAAACTTTGGGAGGCCAAGGTAGGAGGATTGCTTGAGCCCAGGAGTTCAAGGCAGCAGTGAGTTATGATCATGCCACTGTACTCCGACCTAGATGACAGAGCAAGACCCTGTCATTATATTAGAAAAGGAAGAAGAATGGCTAAATAATATGGCCTATCCATACATGGAATGCTATGGAGCAACTGAAAACACCAAGTTAGATCAACATGTACCAGCACACCAGATTTCTGCAACCTAATACTGATAGGAATAAAGCAGGATGAGTTAAATATCCAATGTGATAGCATTTGTGTAAAACACACACTCATGTTGAAATCTACCACTGTTTTCTACAAACCTATCTCCAAATACACAAACATACAGAAAAATCTATTGACCAAACAGATAAGTGAATTTACCTCTAGGATGGTGGCCAAAGAGGATTTGCCCATACATAAAATTTAAAACAAGACAGTTTGCGGTAAGATATTCATATTTTCCTTTTTAAGATGAAGATACGAATAGTCATCACTGCCCTATCAGTACTTTTTAGGTACCAATAAAAGTGCTTTGAATATTGTAAAACATTATTCTTGGTTAGAGTATAAAAAGAATTTGTTACAAGATGTTTAAGGCCTACAGAGGCAAGCAAACACATTGCCTATAGAGAACAATCTGTGATTAGAAAAGTCCATTCCCTACTGTGCTAAAACTTGTTTATGGGCCAGCCAATGGGGAGAGATGAAAGTAAGAGACCACGTTCCCATCCACAGGTTGCTTACATACTAACTGGAAGGCATACGTTTTTACAACATGGGATGAATGTCATGAACTGGAAGTCCAAGATGATACAAGAACTTACAAGAGATTTGAAAGGAGAATGGGAAGAATTAAGCAGACCAGGTGTGTGTCATAGGGAGGAGGGCAATGATTCAGGCAAGGCATATAAATTAGTAATGTGCAGAAATGAAAAGAAATGGGAAGAACTCTAGATTGCCTAGCGTAGAGTACTTGAAAGAGAACTGAGACAGCCAGATCTTGCAGGACTTTGCAAGCCATGGTAAAGAACTTGGAATTTATCTTCAAGACAGGGGGAAGCCACTAAATTGTGATTTTCAGTATGGGAGTGTCATGATCCATCCCATTTTTATATATCATTCTGGCTACGAATGGAAAGTGAAAGGAGAGGCGTGGCACACTCAGCAAGATCTAAGGGTGTGCCCTTAGATCCTGGACTGTGGAGGTAGCAGTGGGGATGGAGAAAAGTGGGCTGACTTGAGAGACAGCCAGGAGACAGAATGGTTGTGATTTGGATACAATTGATGAAGCAGATAAATATATTAGACTTCCCCAGTTGGAGGTATGGAAACTCAGCATATTTCTTTTAAATGCCATTCTTCAAATGTTAAAGATCTGCATCTTTTTTTATAGGTTCATAATCATTTATCAATAATCGCCAAGTCCAAAAAGCTCTGGAAATTCAAAGGTTTTCTGTAAGATGACAGCAAAACCTGACTTGAATTAACATAACGTTCTTTATCCAGCCTTATCACATCCTGCATGAATATTCATATATTTCACTGCAGACATAATAATATTTCTATGATTACGGGGTACAAGTGGAGAACACAGTAGGTCTATAAGGTAATAGACGGTATATGTACTATATTACCCACATAAAATATGAACGAAGTCTGAATTCAGCAACACGTTTGGCCCCCAAAGTTTCTGGTAAAGAACTGCAGGTGGAAATTTCCACTTTCACTTTCCTGCTTTAAAGGTGCCTGAGATGGTGCTGATATATACCACTGTAACCACACAGCCCACATAGTTGTGTATGTCTATGTGTGTGTTTGGTAGGGGGAATGGGCTGCAGGTAAATCAGCTATTATTGTTCACTGTGCAATATGATCTGGAGATAAGAATGTGTGTGTTTTAACTACTGACCTTTAGACATACATCAAATGAGACTGGACATGTTCATTTTCAAGGAGGTTTCATGACACTGCAGAGCAACTGCTACAGGACTAACCCCATGTATCTGTTCCCCTGGGGACTGACACTTGTTTCTAACACAGTGTCTGCTGGAAGAAGCCAGGGGTATCAAAAGAAATCAATCCCAGCCTCTACCTACAACCATCAACATTCATATATACTTTTTAACCACTGGCGCAGCACTCTGAGAGGGGATTTGGAGATTACAAATGAATGGTACATGATTCCAAACTATTCCCAGGGAAGTTGTTCTGAAGAGGATGTCCTATAAATGTTGGTTAAATGATAAACTAGTAATAAAATAGAGGATACTAATCTATAACACCAAGCATGAAGTGAGAAAGTCACGATGCTAAATTTGAGTACAGAGTATAAGAGGAGGGAGAACAGAGCATCTGGGGAAACAATTCCTTTGGTGAGTGAGATTTGGAGACAGGTGGGCAAAAGAAATTGAAGCACATCTTCCCAACTGCCCTATAATATAACTCTCCATTGTTACCCCTTGAAGGACATTACTGAAGACTTACCTTAGTCATTAAGAAATTTTTGGAGTTGTATTTATGTTCACTTTTGGATTAAAACTGATCTCAAAGCAACCCTAGGTTTCTTTGAGTTGCAAAGACAATGAAGTAGGGAGATTCCTGGTGAGGTTTTGCCTATCAGAAATACTGACCAGAGAGGTCTTACCTTCAACACAAGAAGGCTGAGCTCGAGTTGTGCCTGCCACCTGTCCCGGGAAGCAAGAGCACTTGACCGTTTGAGACCGCTCTTCTATGCGGTTCTTATTGCAGCACCTGTGCACGGCGACCACCTCACAGGTCCCTTGCTTGATTTGGTGGTGGCCTAGTAGGTAATGGGGGAGAAAGACAGATCCAATGCTGTTAGAGGGAAATGACACCACCACAACCAGAACGATGCTATGATGACATTTTCCAACTTCCTGTGCTATGCTTATGAGTCTTTGTAACTTTTTATTTTGATAACATGTCATTTCAAATTTATATAAAGGAGGTAAGAAGAGTGCAAAAAACTTCTGTGAACCTGTGGTAGGCAGAAATGAGGCCTCCAGGATCCTCAACCCCTGGGGTCACATCCATGGTTATGTTACGTCAATTACATGACAAAAGAGATTTTGCAGATGTGACTGAAATTAATTGGTTGCTTTTCGGTTTTTTTGAGAGAGTCTCACTCTGTCACCCAGGCTGGAGTGCAGTGATGCGATCCCGGCTCATTGCAGCCTCTACCTCCTGGATTCAAGCAATTTTCCTGCCTCAGCCTCCTGAGTAGCTACGATTACGAGTGTGTCACCACACCAGGCTAATTTTTGTATTTTAGTAGAGACGGGGTTTCAGAGTGTTGGCCAGGCTGGTCTCAATCTCCTGACCTCAAGTGATCTGCCTGCCTTAGCCTCCCAAAATGCAGGGATTATAGGCATGAGCCACCGTGACTGGCCAACTGGTTGATTTTAAGAGAGGGAACATAGCCTGGATTATCCAGTGGGGCCAGTGTGATCAAATGAGCTTGAAAAGCAGACAGATTAAGAGCACCAGGTACCATTACTGGCTTGACCATGGAGGGGCCACATGTCAAGGAAATGGAGATCTCATTCCTACAACCTCAAGAACTGCCAATAACCCAAGTGAGCCTGGAGGCTGATTCTTCCCCAGAGCCTCCCATAAAGGAATGCAGCCTACTGATACCCTGATTTGAACCCAGTGGCAAAACCCTGAGCAGAGAATCCAGCCACGCAATGCGAGACTTCTGACCTGCAGAAACATGCTGCTAAATCTGTGGTACTTTGTTACAGCAGCAATTGCTAACTAATAATACACTTCACCCAGGTTCACCAGTTGTTAACATGTGGCCCCATTTGCGTTATCATTCACTCTTTCGTTTTTCTAAGCCATTTGAGAGTAAGTTTCAGGCATGATGCCCATTTACCCCTAACTACTTCACTGTGTATTTTCTAAAAACAAAGACATAAGGTTACATAATGCTTAAAGATAGAAAATTTGGCATGATGCAATGCTACTATGTAATGTACAATCTACATTCAAATTTTGCTAATCTCCCAATAATGCCTTTTATAGCTATTTCCCCCCCTGCTCAGAATCCAACCAAGGTGCATGCATTGCGTTCAACTGTCACGTTTCATTAGCCTTCCTTATTCAGAAACTCCTCCTCAGTCTTTCTTTCTTGACCTTGACATTTTTCAAAAGTTACATGCCAATTATTTTGCAGAATGTCCCTCAGTTTGGATTTGTGTGATGCTTCCTCTTGATTATATTCAAGAAATGCATTTTTACCAGAGTTCCCCAGAACTGATTCTATATTCTCAGTCCATCATATCAGGAAACACTCAATGCCTTTTTTTTTCCCCATTATCCGTGTTATTACCTTTAATTACTTGGTTAGGGTGGTATCTGTCAGCCTTCTCCATTGTAAAGGTATTATTTTTCCCCTTATAATTAGTAAGCATTTTGAGGGAGATATATTAGTGAGACTATGAATATATCCCATTCTTTATCAAACTTTCATCTACTAGTTTTAGTACCCTTTGATGATTTCCACCATGAATCAGTTATCAATATTATAGTTGTAAGACTGATTCTATATTAATGTTCAAATCATCCCAGATCTGGGCAAGAGGAGACCCTTTGTATTGTCCTACATCTAGGCAGGAGGAGCTGTGTCATATTCCCATCATTCTTTGAGAATTTACTAACCTTCTGACCCTCAAGATGTTCCAGATTTACCTGGTATTTTCCCTGCCTCCATCATTTCTTCAAGAATCCTTGATTACTTTTCATGGGGCCTCAGATTTAGGAACCTGAATCTCAATGTGTAGGTTTACCCATTACAAGTAGGGAGTGATTTGGGCCCTCTCAGCAAATAGGTCAAGGAATTATGTGTGCAGGTACAGCATAAGTACACATTGATGTCTCCAATTCCAAACTAGTAATTTACATTGGAATCCATTTTATCAGTTAGGAGTCTTTTGTTGGAACAACAAAATCTGATTTGAGCTAACTTAATGCAAAGAGATTTTACTGGAAAATCAGGAGTTTGTAGAATGAAGAGTGAATGTAGCTTAACCATAAGTGGAACCACTCCCATGGCTCAACCTGAGTAATTCCACTCTGAATCTGTCATTCTGCTCCATGTGTGAGTTCTAGGAAGGGGTACATCTGACTGGCCTGGGTTAGGTCACATGTCAACTGCAGCAGCCACGCTCTAAGATGCTCGCCTGTCATCCCCACCTCCAAGTATTCACATGTTTGTGCTGTCCCTTCCCATATGATATCAGGGTTGGTCTATATGACCAATAGCATGCAGCAGATGTGCTGGTTTGTCAAGTCCAAAATTAGGTGGCTGTCATCTCCAGACCCTCAGATCACTTACTCACAGGAAACCCTGGCATGAGCAGACCTACAGACAGTCCTAGGTAGTAAGAAACTGAAGCGTCCTGACAACAGCTGTGTCAGTAAACTTACAAACAGACTCCTTGTGCAGGCCCCTCCACATTAAACCAGAGTTGGTCTGTATGACAAGAGCATACCACAGCAGAAGTGATGGTTTGCCACGTACATGATTAGGGGATAAGACAGTGGCACACTCATTCGTGTTCATCATGTGTTCTGGGGAAACCATGTTGCGAGCAGCCCTATGTGGAGGCCCATATAGCCAGGAACTAGTCTATTGCCATTGGTCACATGGATACATGTGGAAGTGGATCCTACAGCCCCAGCCAACAGCCTAACTATACTCTCATGGGAAATCTTGAGCCAGAACCACCCAGCAAAGCCACTCCCAGATTCCTGATGCTCAGAAGCTGTGTATGAAATAATAATGTTTGATGATTGTTTTAGGTTTCCAAGATTAGGGGTGTTTTGTTACACAGCAGTAGATAACTAATATACCAACTCTGGCTATA
Source organism: Aotus nancymaae (assembly GCF_030222135.1). Lineage (NCBI taxonomy): Eukaryota > Metazoa > Chordata > Mammalia > Primates > Aotidae > Aotus > Aotus nancymaae. Next base: position 2,830,771 of record NW_026988460.1, read on the forward strand.
CCAGGCTGGAGAGACTTGCCTTTGCTCTGATAAAAATAACATAAACAAGATTGTAGAGGTTCTGTTCAGAAATTATTAAGGAAACACAACTTTTTCAAGTACCCTCCAGTGTGCTCATAATTTTCAGATACATCCATTTACATATAAATTGTTATGTGAATTGTAAGCAATTTCATCTACTCACTAAAAGAGGTTTCCCCAAGGATTCCCACTGGTTAATGCTTTGCTTGGTTTCTGTCGATGCAGTTTTAAACTGCAAAACCAGTTTAAAAATATTCCATGATTCAGACTTTTTATCCATAAAGACATGCTTTCCAAACAATAGCCTCTATATTATTCTGAATCTTTTCTGGACCATCCCTGCCACACCATCTTCAATGTTGATGGCAGCAAAATTCAATTGCTGGTAAGAACAAATGCTTTGGCAAAGTTTCATTTGTAAAATACACACAGACAGAACCAGTGCCCAGAGAATCAAACTACCAGCAAGAGAGAAAGTTTTCAATCTACTACTTAAGAAAGCATGAATATGGAGAAGTGATTAAAATGATGAACCTAATTAAATGTTCATAACAAGAGTGTTGATTTCCCATAGGTAGTTGTATACAATTGTAAAATTAAATAAATAGTAATTATAATCTCAGTAAAGTAGTATAAAACTTTAGCACTGAGTGAGCAGAAAAGTAAGGGCTGGGAAAGGTTGGAAAGGAGATCCTGTCTTTGGTTTCCAATTGCAAATAAGCAACTTCCATTCCAACATTCCCTGACAGCTAATGACTAGCCACGTACAGGGGCCAGGATGACTCATTCACAGGTATCTCTCAGGAAGTATTCTCCCATTGGCCAGCGTCTCAGTCTGCTTGGACTGCCATAACAAAATACCATAGACTGGGTGGCTTAAACAACAGAAATGTATTTTCTCATAGTTCTGGAGACTGGGAGTCCAAACTCAAGATGTCAACCTGTTTGATTCTTGGTGAGAGCTCTCTTCCTGGCTTGCAGACAGCCGCCTCCTTGTGTCCTCACACGGAGAACAGAAAAAGCTTTGGTGTCTCTTCTTCTTTTTATAAGGACATCAGCCCTCTCAGATTAACTCCATGCCCTTAAATGACCTCATTTAGTTTTTATCACCATCTCACAGGCCATCTCTCCAAATATAATCACATTTGGGGTTAGGACTTCAGCACGTGAACTTGGAGAGGATACAGACATTGAGTCCATTAAAAACCATCATGCCATGGTTAGATTACTAATTGACCCTTGAGAGTCTGTAAAGAAAGCAGCTTTAAACTTCACCAAGAAAATTAGAAATATATGTGTAACTTCTTGGAACAGTCAAGAAATGATCTGGACATTCAGTAATGCTATGGTTTACTTAGAACTCTGTTTCTCTGCAACCATCCACAAGCACAAATGGATTATTTTCTATTCAAACTTACAACTGGCACACACTTCCCTGAATAATCAGCTTGCCTGATCCAGTATTTTAATTATTTATGCAGTATCAACTATTCTACTTCATTGATTTTAAGATACATATTTTTTTCACCTTTTAACACATCAGGAAGTGACATAACTAATAGCACCTTACAATCATAATTGGCACTGCTTTTCCTTTTTAGGAATACACATAATAGTGCTATATCTCACAACTGATGGCATCTTAGATTTGATGAAATATAGATTTTAGGTACTGTTTGAAATTTTTTTTTAACAAATACCGTCCTATGCAATCTTATAAAAATGCTGTCAGGTAGGTACTATTTTTCACTCTGATTTTATCTTTAACAAAATGTATAGAAATTAACTAATTTGCCCAGGGCCTCATAACTAGATTGGGAAGAGGTGATATTCAAACCCAAGGATGGAAGAAAGGTTTGCCTCTTGCTTTATAGCTTGTATTTTACCAAGTAAAGCCAAAAATGGCATCTCCACCTCAGCAAACCATGGGATATACCTCAGTTTCCCACTGACAACATCTTTTTCTATTTGATGACAGTGTTTGTGTGGTTCCACACAGTCTTTTTAGAAATTTGGGTATTAGTGATACTGGACAACTGACATGTTTTGGCTGTGTTCCCACCCAAATCTCATCTTGAATTGTAGCCCCCACTATTCCCACGTGTCATGGGAGGGACCTGATGGGAGGTAATTGACTCATGGGGGTATGTCTCTCTCATGCTTTTCTTGTGATACTGAATAAGTCCCACAAGATCTGATGGTTTTATAAAAAGGAGTTCCCCTGCACACACTCTTTTGCCTGCTGCCATGTAAGACGTGACTTTGCTCCTCCTTCACCTTCTGCCATGAATGTGAGGCCTCCCCAGCCTTGTGGAACTGTGAGTCCATTAAACTTCTTTTCCTTTATAAATTATCCAGTGTTGAGTATGTCTTTATTAGCAGCATGAGAACAAACTAATACAACTATGATCTTTGAATAAGGATATATTTTTGTTTCTTTGTAATTTCCTGGCACAGGAAGTACATACTCAGGAACAGATACTTAAAGTTCCTCAAAGCCTGATGGCAGAAAATAAGGATCCAGTGCAAATGGCACATAGAAATTGCTGCATGTAATTGAGCCGTTTATGTTATAACATTGTACTAGCTAACATTCTCCAGAGAAACAGGACCAGTTGGATGTACACATAAAGAAAAAGAGATGTATGTTAAGGAGTTGTCCCATGCGATTATGATAGCAGGCAAGTCCCAAGATCTGCAGTCTATTAAGATGGAGACTCAGGAGAGCCATTTGTCTAGTTTCAGTCCAAGTGTAAAGGCCTACTGAAAACCAGGCAAGCCAATGGTGTCATTCCCATTTGAAGGTCAGCAGTTTTAAGACGTGAACTGAAAGCCAATGTTTCAGTTCAAGTCTGAAGGCAGGAGAAGACTGATATCACGGCCAGGCATCGTGGCTCATGCCTGTAATCCCAGCACTTTGAGACACCTAGGCAAGCAGATCACCTGAGGTCAGGAGTTTGAGACCAGCCTGACCAACATGGAGAAATCCTGTCTCTCCTAAAAATTCAAAATTAGCTGGATGTGGTGGCACATGCCTATAATCCCAGCTACTCGGGAGGCTGAAGGAGGAGAGTTGCTTGAACCTGGAAGGCGGAGGCTGCAGTGAGCCAAGATCACACCACTGCACTCTAGCCTGGGCAACAAGAGCAAAACTCTATCTCAAAAAAAAAAAAAAAAGACTCATATCCCAGCTCACAGGCAGTCAGGCAGAAAGATTTCTCTCTTACTCAAGAGTGGAGCAGCATTTTTATTCTATTCAAGTCTTCAGCAGATTGGATGAGGCCCACTCACATTTGAAAGGGCCATCTGTTTTACTCAATCCACTGATTCAAATGTTAATCTCATCCAGAAACATCCTCCCAGACACACTGGGAATAATGTTTAACCAAGTATCTGGGCACCGCATGGCCCAATCAAGATAACACATAAAAGTAACCATCACAAGTATCTTACAGCTATGTATAACATATAGTAGTGTAGGATGGGGGGATAAATGAAAGCTGAAACAGACAAGAAACTAGCAGCTTTTGTTATAAACTTAATTCTCTAGAAAGGTACAGGAGGGATAAGCCTAGTACCAGAGAGTGGCCACTTGAAGTAAATGCACTTAAAACAAAGATAATTTTTTTCTGTTAAACAGCAGGGGAACATAATGGTGTGGCAATCCGTCTTGAAAACTGAAGCTAAATATTGAGAACATAACATGAGGCCCGTGCAATAAGTGAGAGGTTGCAGATGAAACTTCTCATATGGAGTTTACTTTAAAGTTTTGAAGTGTGAATTGGAGTAGGCAAGACTGTTATCCAGAAATGGGGCTGCTCCTAGGAGGGAAACTGGACAAAGAAAAAAACTAAACACTGTCCCCTTCATGCTGTCTCTTAATCCTTTCGGTGGCTAGGCTACTTCCCTTCTGGCTTTGTCTGGGTGGGCAGATGGGGGGTAGATGTGTAGGTACTTATTTCTATGTATTTTACCAACTCTTACGTACAGCATGCTATGTGCCAGAGACTGTTCTTGGTGCTCTCTGAGACATATTTTTTAAGTGGGGAAACTTGAAACTGTTACTCGATTCCTTTCCACACTTCTGAAATTGCAATCGGGTTGCATATTTTCTGTTCAAAAAAGAAGACTTAAAATACTGGCAGGGCTGTAAAATGTGAGATGCCTGTTTCCTCATTCACCAGAATAGTTGATATAGACACCATTAAAAGTGTTATGATAATCCTTACAACAAAAATTGATTGCTTCAGGACTGCTATAGAGAATGGATTAACTTTATCTGAAGAGTAAATAGCTTAAATACATCTTTTTTTCTTATTAAATATACTTTTAAGAAAAGTTTCAAATAAAAGAAAAAAAATACCAATTTGTCCCAGTGCAGGCAGGACTTTTCTATCGTAAAAGGGATAAAATACAAAACCACATCTGCAATAGAAGTTCTCCAGCTGAAACTACTTGAAACTTAATAGAGACACAGAAAGCATCAGATTAGGGGGACTTTCTTCATGCTATTATTTCCCTTGCATCCTTTTCCTTTTGTTCAAATCCTTTTTCCCCTTCCTCCTCCTGACCAGCACTAGAAAATACACCCTCAAAGAAGTCTCACACTCCACTGATCTTCTTGGAAGGCATTTGTTTGATTTGAGAGGGGTTTTCTGTATGGCATTTTCAGCCTCTCTCTCCATGGAAGCAGAACAGAGGAAAGAGAAGGCTAAATACAAGATTTCATGAAATGAAAGCAGAAAATGAGGCCATGGCTAGTTGCTTCCCTTGGCAAACATGCCCAGTATTCCTAGTTGCAGTTCTCTTGTAATTCTCAACTTTCTTCTCCTATCCCTATCCAAACTTGGCTTTTAATCAAGAAGGAAGACATCACTTTACGGAAAATTATAGTAGCCATTCAATGGAAAAACCTGGTAGTTTAGATGTAAAGACAAATATCCACTGAGCCCCTACTATGTGCCAGGGCCTCTGCCAGGTATTGAGGATAGGCCAGTAAGAAAGAGAGACACTTCCAGTCTCAAGTAGAGATGGCAAACAGAATTATCTGACTGTTCTCCTAAGATGGAAGTGGATTTATCTTTACCTGCTAGTAACAAAGGACAGCACATTGAACCTAAGAGTCAAAAGAACTGAGCTGGAATACCAGCTTCCAAACTTAGGTAATTTGATTAAGCCTCTCAATCTTATATTTTGCATATGTAAGTAGTATATGATAATTATAAAGTTTAAATGGAGTGCTTAATGAACACAGTGAACTACTTGAAACACTGTAGATACTGAATAAATGCCTTTTGGCTTTTATTACATATTTATTCAATAATTATTTGCTAAAAATTTACTCTTGAACAAGCACATGCTAATATAACACTGAACAAAACAAGTAAAAAATATTGTCTTTCTTGAAAATCTTTTATATTATAGTGATAGAAAAAACACAAAGAAAGATGCAATTTAAAACAGGAAGAGCCTAAGAAGCTAACATTTGAGTACTGAGTGAGACGCTAAAGCTGTTGAAAAGAAAAAAGCCTTGCAGAATCTGAGGGGAAAATGCCCCTATGACTGCAGCTGTGTCAGAGAAGGGACAATAAAGAGATGATGCCAGAAAGATAATAAAAGTGTGTGGGTGATTACATGGAACTCACGGGTCACTATAGAGGCTTGAGCCTTTACTCAAAGTGGGGTGAGAAGCCACTGGATATTTTGAGCTTATAATGACTTAATGTGACATATATTTTAAAAGAATCTACTGTGATCAGAGCAGATTAAAGAGGGGAAAGGATGGAAGAAGCAGAGACACCATCTCTGCCACAGTAATCCCTGGAGAGCTGGTGGTGGGTTGGACCAATGTGGTAGCAGTGGAGGTTGGAAGAAGAGGTTGAATTCTGGATGTAGAGGCTTCTGGATGTTAAGAGGCTAACTCCAAAGTTTTGGGTTTGAACAAGAATAGTGGGGTTGTCCCTTAAATAAACCAGGGAAAACTAGGAACTTGGTTGTTAAATTTCATATTTTAATTAGTCACCTAAATGAGAGAAGTCCAGACATTTAAGTCTCAAGTTCAAGAGAGAAGTCTGGCTTTAGGATAGACATTTGCTCATTATTGGCCATGTGTGTAGTATTTAAAGCCAAGAGACTAGATAAAATCTCAGAGGGAAAAACTGCAGCTAGAGGATAAAGAACAAGATCACCTCCATGTTAAGAGACTGGGAAAACCACAGGTGGCCTTCACTTAAAAAAAAAAAAATGTGACAGAAGAATGGAGGTAAATATTGATTGGAATGGATTTGAGAGAGAGCAGAATTCAGAAACTGTAGATGATAACTATAGTGACTACTTGAGAAATGGTGTTATCAAGGGAAGAAGAGAAATGAGAATGCCACCAAAAAGGTATAAAGATGTTACACAGCTGACATTTTTAAGATGTGAGAAATTACAGCATATGTGTATGCTGTAGGGGAAAGTCTCAGAGAGGTGTCTGAATAGGTAGAAGGAAATGGGTAGAGCATCAAAGGAAAGGCAGGGTTTTTATAGGAGCACAGATGGTTCATTGACAGTATTCCTCACCCCAGTTTTTGATATGTTACATTTGTAGTGGATGGTCTATTTGCAGGGTGTGGTTTTTGCTATGTATTTCTTAAATTCATCAGAATAAAAAAATATGCCTTGCTTACATAAAACTAGTCCCCACTCAACACCAGGTGCTGTCTTGGTAGGTCTGTCTGTCTCTCAGTGACTAAAATATCCTATGATGCTAATATTACAAAAGATGAAAAATCTCATAAAATCAATAAAAGTGATGCTGGGGCCGGGCACAGAGGCTCACACCTGTAATCTCACCACTTTGGGAGGCTGAGGCAGGCAGATCACATGAGGCCAGGGATTCAAGACAAGCCTGGCCAGTATGGCAAAACCCATCCCTACTAAAAATATGAAAATTAGCCGGGCACGGTGGCGCATGCCTGAAATCCCAGCTACTTGGGTGGCTAACGCATAAGAATCACTTCAACCCAGGAGGTGGAGGTTGCAGTGAGCCAAAATCGTGCCACTGCACACCTGCCTGGGCAACAGAGCAAGACTTTTTTTTTGTCTTTTTCTTTTTTTGAGACAGAGTGCTATTTGAGAGCTGCTTGAACAGCATTCATAGCTATTAACTGAGAGTTTGGCAGATTTAGGTCAACAATTGAAGATGAGATGGTCAACTGAAATATTCAAAAGAGAGTGATTTAAGTAGCAAAGGCCTAAAGAGAGGCCTTTAGGAAAATTGGCGAAGCTCTTGAATGCTTTTGTGAACATCTATAATTATGTGGCAAAAGGTAATTGTAAACCAGAGGATGATATATTAGGCTATATTACATTCTTTCCCCTGAAAATCCATGTAGCAAAAGCCAGTCAAAGAATTCTATCCCAGCTCTCTTTTCCTTTTCCCCTAGAGCCTTCTTCCTATACCCAAAGAAATAATATATTTCCTAACTGATATATTTCAAGGAAAATTTATCATCTGCTTGGAACACTCTGTCTTTGTGAGATTAACTATTATTGTTTGATTCTAATAGATATTACGAGAAAAGTTATTCAATGGGTCAAAAATCAAAACAAAAAAATACAACATCCTAACCAACATTCCTCAGTCTCTTATCTTACTTTTTAAGATATCTAAAAACCTCCCAGGCTCATCACTTCTAATAAGTCTTAAAATTTGTCTTCCCATACTACTCAAAACACTACCTTTTCTAAGGACTTTCCTTTGTCATTTTTCTTAATCAGAAGTCTGCTATCTTGTTTACCACTTTTTGCCAAGAATATCATAGATTTGAAGGTTCATAATATCTCAAGATAATAAACACCATGGAGTAAATGCTCTGAGGTCTCATCATTAGGTAAACGTTGGTCTTTAGAATGCATGACACAGACTACACACACACACACACACACACTCTGACACAGACTACACCCACACACACATATACATATGCATCCCTCTTTATAATATAAAAGTTAAATAACATATACTTTCAAATGTTACACTGAGATACAACTTACTTCTTAGTGAACCTAATCCACTTATATTTTGTAAATATTCCATCAAACTATGTTATGAACTGTACTGAATTTGTCCCCTACAGTAGGGCTGTATTTGGAGATAGAGCTTTAGGGAGGTAAGTAAGGTTAAATAAGGTCATAAAGGTGGGGTCCTAATCTGACAGCACTGGTGTCCCCAGGGGATGAGACATAAGAGAGGTCATTCTTCCCCATGCTCACACAAAGAGGCTATGTGAAAACATAGCAAAAAGACAACCATCTGCAAGCTGGGAAGAGAGCCCCAACCGGAAACTGAATTGCCAGAGGTCCAAGATCAACAACTTCTTGAAGGTGTCAGACTTCTAGCCTCTAGAACTATGACAAAATAAATTTCTTTTGTTTAAGCCATCCAGACTGTGGTATTCTGTTATGGAAGCCCCCACTGTCACTTAGTACTTATAACTTCATAGGCTGAAAAAGAGAAGGTGAAATGCTTCATATTAGGGAGTAACACACAGGAAAAATAATTGAGCAAAACAGATGAGTCGAGAGGCTCATCTGTTGAAAGAGAGCTGGGATAGCATTCTTAGACTGGATTTTGCTACACGGCTTTTCAGGGGAAACAATGTAATATAGCCCAATATATCATCACTTATGTTTCTGAAAAGTCTCTCTCTGTGTGCTTATACATTTAGTAAATTGGCTTTTTAGCCCAATTCATTGTAGATCACTGGGAAATATCAGTGATAAGATAGGATCTTTGTTCTCAACTCTTGGTAATTTTAACCAAGTCTGCCTCCGTTTGTACCAATATAGATTATTACAACAGCAAATTGTATTAGAGAATGGTCTTATTCTTGGAAAATATATGTGGTTTGTCACTTACTTTCAAAATTTCAGAAAAAAGGAAAGCTAGATAGGCAGATCTGTAATTAGTAGTTCTAATATAGTAGAATGTAAACAGGTGGCAAATCTAGTAAGGAATATAAAGATGTTCATCATACTTTTAATGTTTCTTCAAATTCAAGATATTTCCCAAATAAGGAGTTGGGGCAGAAAAGTTAACATTACAAACTATAGCTAGAAGCCATTATAAAAGTAAAGCCCCCAGACTCCTCTGTTAAATAGCTGCTCTGCCATCTCTCTGCTCTGCAAGGTTTTTAACAAGTGGCTTCACTCCTCTTTGCCTTGGTTTCTATAGCTGCAAAATAATAAACCTTTTGTGTCTGATGTGAGGGTAAAACATAATATAGATAATATGCTGAAATGGCACTTGGTATATAGTAAGTATGCAATAAATAGTAGGAATAGTAATAAAATTAATAATTAAAAAATCAACTATTATTATAAGCAATTTAAACTACTACTAAACTGGAAAGATCTGGAAGTAAACATTTTAAAAATTTGATTCAATTGGTTGTTGTTTAAACTATACTTCTCAGAATAAAGAAAAAGTAAATGCCTTCTAGGAAAAAAAAGAAATCAACATTACAATGGCCCCCTTTACGCAACTGCTGTTCACTGAATTTAAGATTTGAGATAGTTGGCAACCTTTAATTTTTTCCCCACCTGGTGCATTACTTCCTTTATTTCCCTCCCAAGTATTCACCCAATGAATTAAACCCTCAGCTCTCTCACCAGAAGCCAACCCATGCCACATTTAGGGTATCTCCAATGACCTGAGTCATGACTGTCATCCCTGTTACAATGGACTGTACTGGGTATTCCAGTTCCTGTTTGTCTGGCTCTGGTTTTACTACTGCCTAGTGCTTTTAAAGGTTTCAAAACTCAGCAGGGCCATTAGGGAAGAGGAATTCAAATGAAGTGGCTCCCATGCTCACTGAGTACATTGCTTCTGAAATAATATAGTTGTGAAGACATAGAAAAGACTGCAAAAACCTATCCATTTGGAGGCAGTTGACAAGCAGGGCACTGACACTGCCCTTCACTGGCATCCTCCTTCTACCCTAGTCACCCCCCTTTCCCAACATCCCTGCAAAAGGAGGGCAACAGCCAAGTGTATGGTTAACCAAAAGACAAAGAAGCCAGAAGGAGAATTGAAATTGCTGTATTCAGTTTCAAAGAACCGGTTAGAAAACTATACAGATTATATTTAGAATAAAGCCAAATGGAGAGTTAGAAGATAAAAATAAGCAAAAGGACTTGTTTTAGTCCTTATAAGTCCTTTTCAATATGTACATTTGTGATTTCAACAACATTTCATACAAGCTGGATAAATTTCTTATTTGTTCTTCTACTAAATTTGTATGCAGGACCATCTCAGTGCACAAAAATAAATAAATCTCTGTATATATAATGTAGAAATTGGTGATAAGTTTCCACTTCTACATTTTAAATATAAAAACTATATTTGTATTGTTAACATTTTCCCTTAGGAAATTTTGTTCTATTTTAGCCCTAAGTAAAACAGGCTCCAGCAATAAGCTGCATTTTTTAATTATCATAACCTAAACCATATTTTAGGCATTAACCTCTCTCTTATAAATACTGTTTTTGTTTACACACTATACATGTCAATACGTATCTAAGCCCAGAATTAAAATATTAGAATGCTATTCTCATGTGGCACCATGGATCTTTCCTTAATAGCACTTAGCAGAACCAGATTTCAAATGATTTTTAAATTTCTAATTCCAGTTAAAGATGGTGGAGTAACCACCTGTGTTTATCTTCTGTCTTTCCTAAGAACCCACTAAAACCAAAGAAAAGGAAGACATGAAATCCAAACTCAGAAGAGCAAAGTACAGAAGTGAACACATCAACTGCTGAAGGACATTTCATAGCCTTTTGGAGGATGGAAAGCAGGTGGATTAGGAGTGACTGACTGAGACAGGCAGAAGTGGACACTGAGGGAAAGAGACTGACTCACTTTCAAGGACCTCACAGGTGCTTCAAACATGGGTCTGACAGCAAGAGGCCTGGCTGCGCATCAGTGTACTCAAGAATAAGTCCATTAGTCACCATTCCCATCCATATTCACAGAGTCTATGCTTCCATAAAAAGCTACAACACGGGGATAGAGTCTCCAATATGAAACAGATCAAAATAAATAAACAGAAAAGATAGAACTAGAAAACAAAGAATCAATGACAAGGAACTGAAAAATACCTAAGCATACCAATAGTAGTAGTACTACTCCAAAAGGAGAGAAAGAGGAGAGAGAATGATTAGCACTTACAATGTGACACGTACCTAAAGTTTATATCTACTTCCTCATTAGTTTTATACATGTGAAATCAAATAGAGAATGAATACACACACCTGCACACATACACACACATACATAATCTCATTAAGTCTTTGATAATAGGGGAGGTAAGGGAACAAGACAAAGTTTTACAAGGTCATTGTCAAATACTCTTTAAAAAAAAATCTTACACATCAAATCTAGGTAATAAGGATGCTCAGTGCTGTTAACCTTTCTGCTATGATACTTCTCAGAGAGAGGTATGTAAAGATATTACAAATGCTATGAGAAAAAAAATCAATCACGATAATATAAAGCATTCTTCAATTTTTTAATAGCTAAAGTCAATTTTTCCTTAAAAAAAATCTCAGAAAAATTAAAAAGCAAAGATAAAGAGATGGAAATTACAAAAACAAACAGAAAATACTTAGAGAAACAATTGAGATGGCCCCAAATCCTATTTTAGAGATAAAGAACAACTACAGAAAGCATAGTAAAGATATCGCCAAAGAAATAATACATATCCAAGATCAGAAAGACTTGAATTCAGTTAGTGTCCAGAAGCATGGGTGAAGAGCACAGGTGCGACCTCATGGAATTCCAATTTGGGGGGATAACAAAAAGAAAAATTGTGAGAGTTTTGAAAGGTCAGGGAAACAAATACTAACATGCAAAAAAAGAAATAAAACAATTTTAATAGACTTCTCAAAAGTAACACTGTATGCTAAAAACCAATGGACTCATGCTTTTGGAAGTCTGAAAAAGATTTCCACACCCAACAAAGCTATCAATAAAGCATGAGACTTAGCAAATATTTCAGATCCTGCCTAAAAACTTTTATTTTTTGTTTTTAATATTCTTTATTTCAATAGCTTTTGGAGTGCAAGTGGTTTTTGGTTACGTGGATGAATTGTATAGGGGTGAAGTCTAAGTAAGATTTCAGTGTACCTGTCAACTAAGTACTGTACTCAAAACTTTTATTTTCACTAACACAGTTATTTGGGAATTTACTAGAAGATATGCTATAGCAAAATAAAGGAAAAGGGTTAGAAAGAGAGAGACATGGGACCCAAGAATCAAGGAATCCAATTCAAAAGAGTGGTGAAAGGAAGCCCCAGTCTCAGTTTTTTAGCTAGCCAGAATAAAAGAGCCAGAATAGAAGGGAAAGCCAGAATGAAAATGATCTCTAGAACAAAAGGAAATTTGATAAAATGCATAAGCTAAAAACATTTACACATACAAATAGACAAAGCAGTTAGAAACAGAAAAACTGTCCAAGAAAGGAAACACTATAAATTACCAGTAGGTTGTATCTAAAATCTAAAATTGATGTATCAATAAATTACAGTACATATTGATTAGAAATATGGTGTTAATATAAAATATATAAAAAGAGAACAGTAATTGCAACTGAAGAGTGGAATTTGGGACACAGAAAGGTAAAGGAGTTAATTTTTCAAATATATGCCAGTATTATTTTGATAAATCTGATTGTATATTTCAAAATCTCACCAGATGATTTTCAAGCCATAATGTCTTACATTCATAGGAAAATCCTTATATGTATACATGTGAATATATATTTTTTTCACATATCACACAAATATATGTACACACACATATGTATACATGCACAAGAGTTTATTCCTTTGCATTTGATAAATATTTCTAAAAATCTGTACATTTTCTATCCTTAGCACATTTTTTTCCATAATGCTAAGGTTATTTTCAGGTTAAAAAAATCCAATCTTTATTTGCTACATTTTTCAGATTTACTTAAGCAGCCAAACACCCACATGCACACACAACTTGTTATAAGAATACTGACTAACAATTGTTAAAATCTGCAAAATATAAGATCCCCGAAGCACAGGCAATGAAAGCAAAAATAGATAAATGGGATTACATCAAACTCAAAATCTTCTGAGTAACAAAGGGAACAATCAGAGTGAAGAGATGACCTGCAGACTGGGAGAAAATATTTGCAAACCATACATCTGATAAGGAATAAGATCCAGAATATATAAGGAACTCAGCTCAATAGCAGAAAAAGCAAATAATCCATTGAAAAATAGGCTAAAGACCTAAGTAGACATTTCTCAAAAGATGACATACAAATGGCCAAAGGTATATGAAAAAATGCTAGACATCACTAATAACCAGGGAAATACAAATCAAAACCACAATGAGACACCACCTCACTCCAGTTAGAATGCCTATTATCAAAAAGAAAAAAAAAAAACAAATGCTGGTATGGATGTGGAGAAAAGGGAGTAGTTATACACTGTCAGTGGGAATGCAAACTAGTACAGCCATTATGGAGACCAGTATGGAGGTCCCTCAAAAAATTAAAAATAGAAGACTATCTCACGATCTAGCAATCCCACTACTGGGTAGGTATTCAAAAGAAATAAAATCACATGCCAGATAAATAGCTTCAGTGTTTATTGCAGCAGTATGAATAGCTAGATATGAAATCAATCTAAGTGTCCATCGGTCGATGAACGTGTAGACAAAATATCTTATATATACACAATGGCTTACTATTGGGTCATTAAAAAAAGTGAAATTCTGTCATTGGTGACAACATGGATGAATCTGGAAGACATTATGTTAAATGAAATAAACCAGGCACAGAAAGACAAATCCTGCATGATATTACTTACATGTGCTATCTAACGATGTTGAACCCATAACACTAGAATAGTGGGAACCAGAAGCTAAAAATAGAAGAGGCAAAAAGGAGATGGGGAAGAGATTGGTCAATGGCTAGAAAGTTACAGTTAGAGAGGAGAAATAAATTCTGGTGTTCTATTGCAGGGGTTCCCAACCCCTGGGACATAAACCAGTACCAGTTCGTTGCCTGCTAGGAACTGGGCTGCACAGCAGGATGTAAATGGCAGACAAGTGCTTCATCTGTATTTACAGCTGCTCCCCATGGCTTGCATTATTGCCTGAGCTCTGCCTCTTGTCAGATCAGCAGCAGCAGCATTAGATTCTCGTGGGAGCATGAACCCTATTGTGAACTGCACATGGGAGGAATCTAGGTTGCACACTGCTTATGAGAATCCAATGCCTGATGATCTGTCACTGTCTCCCATCACCCCCAGATGGGACCAGCTAGTTGCAGGAAACCAAGCTCAGGGATCCCACTGATTCTACATTATGGTGAGTTGTATAATTATTTCATTATATAGTACAATGTAATAATAATAGAAATAAAGTGCACAATAAATGTAATGTGCTTCAGTCATCCCCAAACCATCCTCCCACCCTGGCCCATGGAAAAATCGAGTTCCATGAAACCAGTCCCTGGTGCCAAAAAGGTTGGGGACCACAGTTCTACTCCACAGTAGGGTGAGTAGGATTAACAGTGGTATATATCCGCATATTCTCACTCATAGGCAGGTGTTGAACAATGAGAACACATGGACACAGGAAAGGGAGCATCACACACTCGGGTCTGTTGCGGGGGGAATGGGGGAGGGACAGCGGGGGGTAGGGAGGTTGGGGAGGGATAACATGGGGAGAAATGCCAGATATAGGTGACAGGGGGATGGAAACAGCAAACCACATTGCCATGTATATACATATGCAACAATCCTACATGTTCTGCACAGGTACCCCAGAACTTAAAGTGCAATAAAATATATATATATAACAGTGGTGTATATCAAAATATCTAGAAGAAAGGATTCTGAGCATTTTTACTACAAGGAAATAATAAATGCATGAGGTGATGGATATGCTACCATACCCTGATTTGATTTTTTACACAATGTATACATATATATAGCATCACACTATACCCCATAAATATGTACAATTGTTGTGTACCAGTAAAAATCAAAAAATTCCCAAAAACAAATGCAGAAATCCCACTGAGTAGCAGCCTCATGATATTTAATTAACAATCTTTTCTTGCACACCATCTCTTAGGCTCTAAGCTCTGTAAGGACAGGAAACACAACTCCTTTATTTGTGGATGGATCCCTGTAGTAAACAGTCAGTAAATTCTTTTTGAATTCAGGAGTTAATCCTTTTAATCCTCTTTTTCATACATGGCTTACATGAACACAGGAAACAACTGCCATGTAAAAGCTGTATCAATGGCCACAAAACTGCCTGGGGTACTTTTCTACCATGAAAACCCAGGAAAAACATCCCTGCATAGGACTGTGCCCATACTCCAAGCTAGTCAGGAAACCAGACTCATGAAAAAAAAAAAAGAATCTAAATATAATCCCGTCCAAATGCTAAACTTGTTACATTGCAGATTTTGGTTTGTGTTCATTTTTTGTTTTCTGTTTGTTTTTAATACGATTCTTGCAAAAAACACTTTGTCAACAATATCTCCCTCCTAAAAACATGACTGCTTTAGGAATGATGCCAAAACTGGGTCAGTTGTAGGGGTTATGCATTTTACATGCTGCAAGGGTAGAAAAGTTGGTGACAGCCCAGGACAGGTTGATGATAGCATGTTTTGAAATGCCCAGAAAGTCTAGTAGGAAATACCGTTGCTGATAATAGTGATTATCTGTGAGGAAAGAGACTGAGGAGAAAATTTCTGAAATAAGCAAAGGCTGGTTTTATAAAAATAAAAGCAATTATAAAAATGGAAGTAAACAAAGCAGAAGCTCTTTTAACCAATGTCCTAAAACAGCAGTTTCAAACTAGGGTATGTGAACCCCCAGGAATACACAAGGAATTTCCAAGGGGTAGATCCACAGGCAGTTTTTAAGGAGTCAATTTCCAGGTTATCCTTCATACATTTTTTAAATTGGGATGATGATGATGGGGGAACATGCCTGCTCTCAAGACCCACCTCACCTTCTCCCACTTTATAAAGAATAATTTTTTGTGCAACCATATCTTACTGATACAGGAGGAAGGCAGGGAAGTGCTAAGTAGAGAAGGGTGCGGTGCCTGACGAGGGCTCCACCCTCGGGCCTGTGCCCACTGACCTAAATGAGGACAGGCATTTCTGGTTTTGTGCCCAAAAAGTTGCTCTTTGGCCTGCCATACTCCCGTTCTGTGCCCAGAAAAACCTGAGACCTAGAGGGTACACACACAAGCGGCTGGATGTCGAGAGGAGCAAAAGAACACACCAGCAGACACCAGCAGACACCAGCAGACACCAGCAGACCAGCAATGGCAGAACAATGCAGACAGACACCGAGGGGAGTTTGGCCCCAAGGGGAGTTTGGCGAGGGAGCGGGGGCGGTAAACTGAAGGAGAGTCCAGCCCGTGGGTGGCCTGACTCTAGGGGAAAACCATCTTCCCACTCCATCCCCCTTCTGGCTCCCCATCCATCTCTCTGAAAGCTACCCTCCACCACTCAATAAAATCTTGCACTCGTCCTCCAAGCCCATGTGTGATCCAATTTTTCTGGTACACTAGAGCAAGAACCCTGGGATACAGAAAGCCCTCTGTCCTTGTGATAAGGCAGAGGGTCTAACTGAGCTGATTAACACAAGCTGCCTGCAGATGGCAGAGCTGAAAGAGCACACTGTAACACACACCCACTGAAGCTTCGGGAATCACAGACACTCCTAGACACTGCTGTGGGACTGGAGGCCAAAAAGCGCTCCCCATGGCCTCTGTACCCGCCCATCTCCATACTCCCCTTTGGGGTTTGAGCAGCAGGGATGAAAATATGAGCCACACCCCTGTCGCACTTTCTACGAGGGGAATAAGGGAACACTCTCATCTCATTACTATGGTACTAGGAGTAAACATTTACACATTAAAACCCAACAAAAACAGCTGAAAATTTTGTATTATCAAAAGCACCCCCCCGCAAGACTTATTTCATTAAAAGATGAAATTCCAGTAAAATTTTACTAATGCAGAAGTTTAGATGTCAACTTAAAATGTTCAAAGGGATTCAGAGGTGTGAAGACCACTTACCACCCAGTGCCTTTCTAGAATATTCTAATGGATTACCACAGCACAATGAATGCTTTTACATAGGAAGAGCAAGAGCTGAGCTTCATATTCACCAAATTTGTGCATTACCAAACCTACTTACATCATTTGTAGTAGCTGGAATCATGCAACCTAATTGAATATTGTGTAACTAAGAGAACTGCTTCTTCAAAAAGAAATCCAAATGCTTGGAAAGATCCAAAGGCAAATTGTAAAAAAAAAAAAAAAAAAAGCAACCAAACGAGGAATTGGCAAAATAAGCATAAAAGCGGGGATAAATATTTTTTTTAATTCTGTAAGGCTTCACAAGTGTCTAAGGCCCACACTTCATTTTAACCAGAAAACTTGGAATTCAGGGATGACATAAAATAGGTGAGCTTTATGGAAACAAGACCATATGGAATTCAGACTTTAGATCCATGCTCCAAGAAGAGACTTGATCTTACATCAAATGATTGGTAAATGAGTTCATTTATGGAATTAAGTTCAAATAAAATATTAACGCACGTGTGATGATTAATTTTAGGTGTCAACTGGATATGAAGGAATATCTTGAAAATTGGTAAATTATTACTTCTGGGTGTTTCTGTGAGGGCGCTTCCAGAAGGGGCTGGCATGTGAGTCAGTGGACTGAGTAGGGAAGATCCATCATTAATATGGGTGAGTGCCATCCAATTAGCTAGAGGCCCAGAGAGAATAAAAATGCAAAATAAAGGTGAATTCTCTTCCTCACTCTCCTGGAACTGGGACGCTTGTCTTCTCCTGCCTATAGACATCAGAACTCCAGGCTGTCTGGTCTTTGGACTCTGAGTACTTAATACTAGTGGCCTTCAGTCTTGGACTGAGAGTTACACCATTGGCTTCCCTGGCTCTAAGGCTTCTGGACTTGGACTGAGGCAAGCTACCAGGATCCCAGGGTTTCCAGCTTACAGACTGCCTGTCATTTCTCAGCCTCCATCATCTCATGAGCTAATTTTCCTAATACTCCCTTCTCAACCATCCATCTATCCATCCATTCATTCATTTATCCTAATGGCTCTGTCTCTCTGGAGTACTCTGAATAACATTTCATGTTTGATCTTTTTAAAACAATAATTCCTTCTCCAAATGACTTTTTCTGTTAACCATACAACTATTGGTCTCAATCAACTATATGAGAGAGCATCTATTAAAATAAAAAGTCATGATTAACTACAGCTCAGTCATTCTCAAAAGGGTCCCCTATAATAGGGGATACTATAAGCAACAGGGATACTATAAGCAACCTAACTGAATATTGTGTAAATGTTCAAGACTGACCCCACTTTAGACGTCTGTCAGGCCATCTGTACTTCTGACCAACTTGACTGCAAATTCAGGGGTTCCCACAAGGCCCTCAGCTTTGGTAATTCACTGGAATGACTCACAGAACTCGGTAAAGCTATATATATACAGTTGCAATTTTATTATACAGGATACATATCAGGCAAGGTCTGGAAGTGTCCTAGATGTGGAGTGTCCATGCCCTCTCCCCTTGGATTCAGGGTGCAACACCTCCTGGAACATCAATGTGTTCACCAATCAGGAAGTTAAACCAAGCTTTGGTGTCCTAAGTTATCAGGATTTCATTACTTAGGCATGATTGATTAAATCACTGGCCATGTGACTAAACTCAATCTCCAGCTCCCCTTCTCTACCCATCCAGACAGTGGAAGTTCCAGTCCGGGTCTTTCTGATAACCTGCCCCCACCTGAAGCGAGATAAGGACTCACTGTGAGTCACCTTAGTGGCATATCAGAGACACTCCTATCAACAAATTCCAAAGATTTTCAAAGCTCTGTCCCAGGAACCAGATATATTATTTATTAAACCACATCAGGTAAATTAAAATAGTGGAATGGGGACAATTTATTTAAGTTTCTAATAAAATTTTTGTTTAACAGATGAAGATTAAGAGCAGAGAAGCTTAAGAAGACATGAGGAGGACAGGAAAACAAGGAATAATGTGAACAGCAATGAAAAAACTTATAGCAAGTGTGAGACTTACTCAAGGAATAACCAACAGCCGAGGATCAGAATCATTTTGTCAACATGTTTGTCAAAAGAGTAGTTTTCATTCAGAAACAATGTCTCTGGAGTAAGAGACCAAACTGAAATGGACCTTGCTTCTTCATCCAAGAGACAAACTACAGCAGTCAAGCTAAGCCTAGGGGTAAACATTGGAGAGGCTAACAATAAAAATGGGGATCTTCTTCCAAGCTCTGGTCCAAGGAGAAGTGGCAATACTTGGAAAGGAAGCCTCTGGAAGAGGTAGTTTACTCCTGGAAATACCTGCTAAGATCAATAGCAACAAAACCCTGGAATTCACAAACAAGGCCAAATGTTTATAGTATATTGTTAATACTACTGAATTCTTTCTGTTCCAAGCATCAGACAAATGGAAATTACCCCATACTTCTGTAGGAGACTACATTTTATTGACTATTTAATATGCATTATCTCCTTTGAAATGGCTCTTGAACTGGAGGGAAAGACAGATAAGACCATGAACACAGAGGTACTGCTTGTGGAAAGGAAAAGTCTCTCCACACTCTCTACTTTTAAGAATCATCAGAAAGAAAACTAAGATAATACAATTAAAAGAAATATCAGTAAAGGTTGGGCATTCAACCTGAATCTTGCCTTTTAGTTATTAATAGCACACATGAGAGAAGCAGTAGAGCATAGCTGAATTAATCAACAAATGGTATTGGGCCAACCAGATAGCCACTTGGAAAGAAGTAAATTTGAATTTATATAAAATGCTATATGTCAAAATCCACTCCAGGTGAATCAAGAGTTTTAATGTAAAATAATACACTATAAATGCACTATGAGAAAAATGAGAGATCCTCTTTTCATTCTTTCATTTAGTAGTAGGAAAGCCCTTTCTAATCAAAACATAAAATCAGAGGCATAGGGGAAGAAAACTGTAATTGACTCTGTGAAAAGGAAATCATGTAGCTAAAATTTATAAAAATAAAAATAAAGTCAAAACACAGGAGAAGTCTCTACACATGTTCTCGGGATATTAAAAAACTGCAAAAAAGCAAGCTACTCCCATCATAACAAAAGCTAGATAATGTACAAAATCTTAACTATTTTGAGACCCTCAGAATGTAACAAAGAATGGGTGGACTAAATTCCAAAGGATGTGTGAGGATGTTAACTGTTTGACATTTGTCAGAGTAGGGGAAGAAAAGGTAGCTGCTATAAAGGCAGATAATCAGAAAACAACTCAAATTTTAGCTATTCATTAAAGGCTGTATATGAGCTTGCAGCTTCTGACACAACAGGATTTGGGTGAACTTGTATTGACTCTTTTCCAATTTCCTCGATTGGGTGCTCATGAGAAAGGTTGGGGACAAGGCAAGAGAACAGAGAGAGACTCACTAGGCAGTGTAGGTTTAGATTGGGGATAATCTGTCACTGTGAAATAGACACAAAACACAACGTTGGGGAGAGTCATGTGGCAGGAAACCTGTTTCCTCCCCAAACTATCTTCCCTCTACACATACAAGGGAAAATTCAGCTGCCATGGAGAGTAGCGGCAGCATTGAGAAAGCCCCACTCTTGGAAGCAGAAGAGCCAAGAAATAATACCCCTGTTCCCAACTCAAGACTTGAACTTATTAACAAGCAACTCTAGTCTACCTCTGGAGAGGGGACAAGAGCAAGGAGGAAACCTCCTCGTGTTGCAGGGTGTTCAGGGTGTGCTCAAAGCTGAGGGTAAAGAAGGCAAGTGAAGGCTGTAGGGGACCTGGGCCATGACAGCGACAACCAAAAACAAACCCGCTCACCTGCTGGCCAGATCGGCCCAACTCCTGGCCTGAAGAGATAGGCCTGTTTCCTGTCATAAATAATATTTATCTCAGGCTCTTCTTCCACACACACTGTCCAGCATTCAATAAAAAATGATGAGACTCACACAAGAAAGCAGGAAAAAATGACTCAGAAGACAATGGAGCAAGATCTTTGAAGTACTAAGAGGGAAAAAGCAAAAAACTGTCAACCCAAGATTTTATGTTTAAAAATGAAGGCAAAATACAAAAAAGTACAAAAATTAAAGTAGAATTTCAAAAAGTATTTAAAAATGGCAGAGTAACATAGGAATGGAGGGACATAAAAAGAGAGGCAGCAGGTAGAAAACAAAAAAATAAGCTGGTAGACTCAAACCTAAACATATTAATAGTTATAATACATGGTAACAAACTAAATAATTCAATTAAAAGGTAGAGACTGTCAGATTAAACAAAAATAAGACCCAAATATGCCATCATAAGAGGTTCACTTTGAGAAACAGGAAAATTGAAAATAAATGAATGAAAGAAAGATATACCATACAAAAAAAAAAGTAGGCATAAAATGACTGGAATCCCCATATTAGTAATAAATAAAACACTTTTCCCAACAAAAGGCATTATCATGGATAAAGAGGAACATTTCATTATAACAAAAGGGTCAGTTTAACAGAAAGATACAGGAAGCCTGAAAGTGTATGCTTCAAAATATGTGAAGCAAAAGTATTGAAATTAAAGGGACCAAGAGACCATACTACATCCATAGATGGAGATTCCCCCTTCTCTCAACAATTAATAGAATAACTAGACAATATTACCAATACCACCATAAATCACAGCAATACTATCAACCAGCTGGACTTAATTACTATTTATGGAATAGTACAACCGACATCAGAATACACATTGTTTTCAGCACATATGGTAAGCTTATCAGAAAAGACCATATTGTGAACCATATAATAAGCCTCAGTAAATTTAAAACTATAAAAATCACGAACAGTGTGATATATAAAGACAATTTAATTCGATTAGAAACCAGTAATAAGAAAAAACATTTGGAAATTAAGCAACAGATTACTAAAGAATCACTAAGTCAAAGAAGAAATAGCAAAAAAATTAGAATATATATTGGTGTGTATAATCTTTTAAAAAGCAAAATGAAAACCTTCTTAGACCAACAAAAGCTAAAATAAATTATTTTCAGCAACTCAGCACAATAAGAAATAATAAAGGCATTTCTTCAGGCAGAGCAGAAGGAATATGACACTACATGGAAATTTCAGTACATATAAGGAAATAATTAGTGCTGGAAATTATAAAAATATGAAAGATACTTTTCTTATTTTTCATCTCTTTATGCTATAACTCACTGTCTAAAGCAAAAATAATAATATACTAAGAAATTTAAAGCATAAAGTAGAGGCATGAAACAAAAGCACACTGCTGGAACATACTTATGATATACGTAAGGTAGTCTATTATTTGAAGATAGACTGTGAGACAAAGTGACATATTTGAAGCTCCAGGGTAGCACTGTCCAAGAAAACATTCTGTGCCGATAAAAATGTGCCATATTTATGCTGTCCAATATGGTAGCCACTAGCCAAATGTAGATACTGCACACTTGAAATGTCATTAGTTTCCCTAAAGATATGAAATTTCAAGCATTTAACTGTAAATTAATTAAAAATATAAATTTAAGCAGCTACATAGAGATAGCGCCTGCCTTATTGGATAGTACAGCCCAAGAGTAACCATTTTTTAAAAAAGCACAATTTGGAGGTACAATTAGTAATAGTAGGAAAATTGAATCATAAAAAATACTCAATTCAAAAGAAGGCAGAAAAATTAACAACATATAAAAGAAGTAGAAAACAAAAGTAATATGAAATGTGCTACATAATAATGTATCTGTCGATGACAAACCACATATATAATGGTGGAAGTATAAGATTATAATACTGTATCTTTTCTATGTTTAGACATACAAATACTTACCATTGTGTACAACTGCCTACAGTAATCAGTACCATAACATGCTGTCCAGATTTGTAACTTAGAAGCAATAGCCCATACAACTTAGGTGTATAGTAGTAATCTAGGTTTATGTAACTCTACTCTATGATATATGCACAATGACAAAATCACCTAACAATATCTTTCTTAGAAAGCATCTCCATTGTTAAGCAACACATGACTGTAGATTTCAATTCAACCATATCAAAAATTATGTGAAATGTAAATCATCTACACACCCTAATTAAAAAGGCAGAGATTTTGGAATGAATAAGCAACAAAACCCAACTATTTGCTGTCTATAAGAAACCCACTTTAAATATAAAGATATACATTAAAAGCAAACAAATGAAAAATATATACCTTGCAATCAATCATATAGGAAACTTTGAATGGCTATAGTAATATTAAATTACAAAGTAAACTTTAGAAAAAATGACTATTACTAGAAGTAAAAACAGGAACTTCATAATCATAAAGAAGTCAATATATATTAAGATAACACTGTAATCCTAAATGGGTACGTATCTAATACCAGAGTTTCAAAACACACAGAGCAAAAACTCGTGGAACTAAAAGAAACAGATAAGCACACAATTATAGTTGGAGATTGATATGGTTTGGCTGTGTCCTCACCCAAATCTCATCTTGAATTTCCATGTATTGTGGGAGGGACCCAGTGGGAGGTAATTGGGTCATGGGGCAGGTCTTTCCCATGCTGTTCTCATGACAGTGAACAAGTTTTACAAGATCTGATGGTTTTAAAAAGAGGTGTTCCTCTGCACAAACTCTCTCTCATTCCCTTTTTGCCTGCTGCCATCCAAGTAAGACAGGACTTGCTCCTCCTTGCCTTCCACCATGATTGTGAGGCTTCCCCAGCCACATGGAACTGTAGATCCAATTAAACCTGTTCCTTTTGTAAATTACCCAGGCTCAGGTATGTCTTTATCAGCAGCATGAAAACAGACAAATACAGTAAATTGGTACCCGTAGAATGAGTGTTGCTGACAAGATACCCAAAAACGTAGAAGTAACATTGGAACTAGGTAACAGGTGGAGGTTGGAACAGTTTGGAGAGCTCAGAAGAAGACAGGAAAACGGGGAAAGTTTGAAACTTACTGAAGACTTGTTGAAAGGCTTTGCCCAAAATGCTGGTAGTGATATGAACAATAAGGTCCAGGCTGAGGTGGTATCAGATGGAGATGAGGAAGAACTTGTCAGGAATTGGAGCAAAAGTGACTCTTCTACATTTTAGCAAAGAGACTGGCAGCATTCTGCCCCTGCCCTAGAGCTTTGTGGAACTCTGAACTTGAGAGAGATGATGTAGGGTAGCAGAAGAAATTTCTAAGAAGCAAAGCATTCAAGAGATGACTGAGTGCTGTTAAAGGCATTCCATTTTAAAAGGGAAACCACAAAAGTTTGGAGAATCTGCAGCCTAACAATGTGATAGAAAAGAAAATCCCATTTTTCCAAGGAGAAATTCAAGCCAGCTATAGAAATTCACATAACTAATGAGGAGCTGAATGTTAATCACCAAGACAATGAGGAAAATGTCTCCAGGGCATGTCAGAGAACTTTACGGCAGCCCCTCCCATCATAGGTCTAGAGGTTTAGGAGAAAAAATGGTATCACTGGCTGGGCCCAGTTCCCTCTACTGTGTGCAGTCTAGGGACTTAGTGCCCTGAATTCCAACTGCTCCAGCCTTGACTAAAAGGTGCTAAATACAACTGAGGCTGTTGCTTTAGAGGAATGAAGCCCCAAACCTTGGCAGCTTTCATGTGGTGTTGAGACTGAGAGTGCGCAGAAGTCAAGAATTGAAGTTTGGGAACCTCCACCTAGATTTCAGAGGATGTATGGAAATGCCTGGATTCCCAGGCAGAAGTTTGCTGCAGGGGCAGGGCCCTCATGGAGAACCTCTGCTACTGCAGTGCAAAAGGGAAATGTGGGGTTGGAGCCCCCCCCCAGAGTCCCTACTGGGGCAACAGCTAGTGGAGCTGTGAGAAGAGGCCCACCATCCTCCAGACCCCAGAATGGTAGATGCACCAACAGCTTGCACCATGCACCTGGAAAAGCCACAGACACTAAATGCCAGCCCACGAAGGCAACTGGGAGGGGGGCCACACCCTGCAAAGCCACAGAGGTGATGCTGCTCACGGCTATGGGAGCCCACCTCTTGCACGAGCATGACCTCGATGTGAGACATGGAGTCAAAGGATATCATTTTGGAACTTTAAGATTTGACTACCCACCCTGTATTTTGGGCTGCTATGGGGCCTGTAATCCCTTTGTTTGGCTAATTTCTCACATTCGGATTGGCTATATTTACCCAATGCATGTACGCCCATTATATCTAGGAAGGAACTAACTTAGTTTTGATTTTACAGGCTCATAGGCAGAAGGGACTTCCCTTGTCTCAGATGACACCAGACTGTGAACTTTTGAGTTCATGCTGAAATGAGTTAAGACTTTGGGAGACTGTTGGAAGGCATGATTGTTTTCTAAATGTGAGGACATGAGAAAATGGGACGGGCCCAGGGCAGAATGATATGTTTGGTTTTGTCCCCACCCATATCTCATCTTGCATTACCACATATTGTGGGAGGTACCTGGTGGGAGGTAATTGAATCATGGGGGCAGGTCTTTCCCATGCTGTTCTTGTGATAGTGAATAAGTCTCATGAGATCTGATGGTTTTAAAAAAAGGCACTCCCTTGCACAAGCTCTCTCTCATTCTCTCTTTGCCTGCTGTCATCTATGTAAGATGGGACTTGCTCATCCTTGCCTTCTGCCATGATTGTGAGGCTTCTACAGCCACATGGAAGTGTAAGTCCAATTCAACCAATTTCTTTTGTAAATTGCCAAGGCTTGGGTATGTCGTTATCAGCAGCATGAAAACACACTAATACAGAGACCTTAAAACTTGACTCTCAGTAGCTGATAAAACAAGTAAACAAATAATCTGCAACTGGCTGGTATTTATGGAACGACTGTGCCCAAAAACATCAGCATACATGTTTTTAGTACAATATGGAACATTTATCAAGACAGATCATATTCTAGGACATTAAAAAAATCTCAAAAACCTAAAAGGCATACCAAGCAGGTTCTTTAACTACAAAAGATTTACACTAGAAGTAAATAAAAGAACAGTATTTGGAAAAATCCAAACTATTGAAAAGTAAACAATACATTCCTAAGTAATTCATGGATCAAAGGAAAAACACAAGAGTATTTGGAATATGTTTTTAATACAATGAAAAATACAACATATCAAAATGTATGAGATATATCTAAAGCAGTGACCAAGGGAAATTTATAAAAGTAGATCCTTATATTCAAAAACAAGAAAGATCGTAAGTCAAAAATGGAAAATGGAAAGGGGACAGTGATCCAAAAAATGATGGATCTACCTATTTCAGAGTTTCTCACCTAGTTTTTTGACTCTTCAAATGGCTCCAGAGTTTGCAAAATAAACTTCAAAGAAAAATCACAGACACATACACAGAGAGAAAAAGAGATGAACTGAATAGATTTCAAAATAACAGACATGATTGTCACTAAACAATAAGATTGTTGAGACTTCAGTTTTCTTCTTTTTGCTTTTCAGATTTTCCCGTTTATTTTTATAATGACCCTGTTTACTCTTGCAGTAAGTATTTGTCTTCAATGAGAAAAAGAAGGTCGAAACACAAATCAGAGAAAAGATCTGCAACAAGACAGATGGAACTATGTTCTTCAATACATAAAGAGTTTTAAAAATCAATTAAGAAAGGAATGAGAATCCAAAGTCATGCATAAACAGAAATATAAATTGCTTGTAATCATATGAAAAGATGTTCAACCTCACTAATAATTAAAGAAGCAAAAATTAAAATAACTCTGACAATTCTGAAAAGCTTTACGATTCAAAGCATTAAGAGAGATTGCAAGGGGAAGGCACAACCTTTCATGTAAACTGCTATATTGTTAAAATATTGCAAGAAAATACTAGGAAACTTTTCTTAGTAGGCATCTAAATGTTAAATGCACACACTCTTTAACTTAGCATTTCTACTTCTAGATGTTCTACAGATGTATTTGCAAATATATACAATGATCATGCACAAGGCTGTTCAGTACTCTTTCAAAATACCAAAAACTGGAAACAACCCATATGTCCATCAATAGGGGACTGGTTAAACTATGTTTAGTCCCCATAATGCAGGAAGGCGATCTATATGGCCTGATATCAGATATGTTTACTCTCCATCCTATAGAATTAAATTAATAAAGCAAGTTGCAGGATGATATGGAGAGCATTCTCTACATTGTGTTAAAAAAGAAAAAGGAGGAGATCTAAGTTTACAAAAGTACTGGAGGACACCATAGCACACGTTTATCTCTATAACAAACCTGCACATCATGCACATGTATCCTGGAACTTTAAATTAAACTAAAAAAAGAAAAGTACTAGAGGAAACACAAGAAAATAGTTAACTATGAGGCCAGGTGAGGTGGCATATGCCTACAGTACCAGCTACCCAGGAGGCTGAGATGGCAGGATCATGTAAGCCCAAGAGTTTGAGGCTGCAGTGTGCTACAATCACACCTATGAGTAAACACTGCAGAATAGCCACTGCATTCCAGCCTGGGCAACATAGTGAGACCCATCTCTTCAAAGACGGAAAGCGCTAACTATGGTTACCTCTCGGTAGGTAAACTTTTATATATACTTTGTACTGTTTGAAATCTTACCATATATAAGTATTAGCTTTTATAATCACTTATTCTTAATAATGTACTACATCTTGGTTTTCTACTTTGTAAAACAGTAATCATAATTGTCTAGCTCATCTCAGAAAGTAATTGTGAATACCAAATGAGAAAATACAAATGCATGAAAGTGATTTGTAAGCTTTATATGGGTGATCCATAAACTGCATATAAGTTAGGTATTACTGCTAATCATGATTTTTTTTCAGCTACAGGAAATCATTTTATGACTCAGGATTTATAATGGGTAGGTCTGAAGAAGATTTTAATTTACTGGGGAAGGATAAATGAGAAATAAAGGCTAAGAACATTGCTACAAAATATATTTGTGGAAGAAGGTTTTTATCTTGTTTTGCCTTTAAGGACAGAGGAGAAAAAAAAGAGTCAGGAAAAAAATATACAAAGCTCATGCAGAAAGTTATTTCTGTGCTAAATAAAAATGTAATCCTATATAACATTTTTAGGTCCTCAAAAATGAAGATATAAAATTTCACATGAAGTTCCACAGGAGCCTCATAATTAAAGAAGAGTCAATTGAGGCCAAGGTGATCTAAAGAGAAATATGTCCCCTCCATGCTGAGTGAATTTTAAACAGGTGTTTGCAGGTATCAATAAAGCTAATGTTAAGGGGAAACAAAAAAACAACGAGACCTCAGAGTATTCAGCAGAGACTGAAACTGCAACAAACTAACCCCCTACACTCACTATTAAAAGCTCATTAACTCCCAGCTGTTCATCCATTAGGCTGAGAAGAAGAAAAAGTGCATGCCCTCACTGTCACATATTTATACCAGAGGTTTTCATCTCATAAAGGGGAGAGAGAGAGAGAAGATAAGGAGAAGATAACAATCATAATTATATCACCAGGCTGTGGAGAAAGCTGTGCTAAGTATAATAAACCTCTCAGGCAATAAAATCAGATGAATGTCCAAAGTCTGCCATTGTAAAGAGGAAAGAAGAGAGGAGGGTGAATGCCCATTGGCATCATGGGACTTGTTCTTGAGCCACTTACAAACCGGACAGCCTTGGCTCATCCCACCAGGTCACATCTGATCTACAGCACAAGCAGCAACACTTGCAAATAAAATTATTTCCTCCCAGTCATTCACTATGGCACACAGTCCCAGACTGCATGAAATTAAACAAAAGAAGACATAAAGAATACAAATCAAATTTAAAGCAATCTATGCACAAACCATTATTTTCCTTAAAGAATGATGGAATGGAGCTGCTTGTTGTGTCATAAAGCTTCCAGACCAGCACTCAAAACTAGCAGCTTGCAACCCAAAATGCAACTCACAGGTGTTTCATTTGGCTCAAGACTCTGAAAATATTTTAGTTGTCAGTAGTTAAAATCAAGAGATGTAACTCAATCATCTCTCTCCAGTGTGTCCGGCAAAATTGGAAGACTGCAATGCTAGATGTTCATTTGCATATTTCTGTAAGAGACAAGACTAATTCCTTTAGGTATTTGAGGTTTTTGACCCATCACAGCCCCAGAAGAGTAAATATTTAAAAATAAAATACAACTTTCTCTACATAAATCTTGCGCAGAGGTGTGTAACACGTGGCTATACTTTCTCACCTCATTTTCACAGCAGTATCTCTATAGCTCCAGCCTCAACTATCTGGCTGCATTCATTATCACCTTCTCCCTCACTACCCCGGCCACACTTCTGCGGTTCCTCAAACATGCCAATCACCTCTGCCTCAGGACAGCTGCCCTCTCTGTCTCCTCACCTGGAACATTCTTCCCCTAGATATCATCAGGGCTGGCTCCTTCATCTTCTTTGAATCTTTACTCGAACACTTCCTTTCTCAGAGAGGTCATCCTTGACCATGCTATTTAAAAGTGAAAGTCTTTGCTGTGCAGAAACTTTTCATTTAATGCAGTCTCCACCTGTTTACTTTTTGCTTTTGTTGCTAGTGTTTTTGGTGTCATGGCCAAAAAATAATTGACAAGACCAATATCACTGAGCTTTTCACCCATGTTTTCCCCTAGGCATTTTACAGTTTTAGGCCTTGTGTTTTTGTTTTAAGAGACAGGGTCTCGCTTTGTCACCCATGCTGGAGTGCAGTGGCATGACTGTAGATCACTGTAGTGTCTGACTCCTGGGCTCAAGCCATCCTCCCAGTTCAGCTTCCCAAGTAGCTGGGACTACAAGCAAGTGCCACCATACCTGGCTAAATTTTTATTTTATTTTTGTAGAGACAGGGTCTCACTATGTTGCTCAGCTGGTCTTGAACTCCTGGGCTCAAGCTATCCTCCCACTCTGGTCTTCCAAGGAACTGGGTTATAGGTGGGAACCATCACACCCAGCCATGTTTAAATCTTTAAAGCATTTGGAGTTGGTTTTTGTCAAGCACTACTTGACCATAAATTCGAGGATTTATTCCTGGGCTTTTTATTCTGTTGGCCTATGCACTTGTTTTTATGCCAGTATCATACTGTTTTAATGACTTCAAGTTTGCTAAGAGAGTAGATTTTAACTATTCTCACCACACACATACACACACAGGTAACTATGTGAGGTGATAGATATGTTAATTAGCTTAATTGTGATAATCCTTTCATAACACATATCAAAATACCAGACACCTTAAATATATGTAATTTTTATTTGTCAATTGTGCCTTAATAAAGCTAGGGGAGCACATCTCTGGCTCCAGCTTTATTTTTCCCCATAGAATTCATGACATGACATATTATGCTTCATTTGCTTATTTACTGTCTGTCTCCCTATACATGATGTTAGGCTCAAGAGGACAAAAAAATTTTTCTGATTCATTCACTGCCATATCATCAGTAGTTTCAACAAGTGCCTGACACACAATAGCCACTGCAAAAATACCCGTTGGATGAATTAACTTTGTTTCTCATTAGAAAACAAAATAAATTCACACATTTAGCATATACCCATACACATCAGTAAAACTGTGGTAACCTCACACCTCTAAAATGAGGGTGCAATTCACTGGCAATAGACTTCCCCTAAAAGAAATGCTAAAGGATATTTTTCAAGCTGAATGGAAACTTGAAGGAAGAACATCAATGAAGGAAGAACAACAAAAATTGTTAATATCTGGGTAAACATAGTCTATTTTTCTCAAGTTCTTAAAAATATGTATAACTGTTGAAAGCAAAAATTATAACATTTTCTAATAGAGTTTTCAGTGTATGTAGATGTAATATATATGATAATTATCATATAAAGGGAGGAGGATAAAGGAACCTATATGCTTGTGAAGCTTCTACATTTTGCTCAGTGTCAAAATATTAACTCTAACGTAGACTTTGAAAAATCAGGTATGTACATTTTAAGCCCTCGAGCAATCACTTAAAAAGAAGAAAAAGAGCCGGGCGCGGTGGCTCACGCCTGTAATCCCAGCACTTTGGGAGGCCGAGGCGGGTGGATCACGAGGTCAAGACATCGAGACCATCCTGGTCAACATGGTGAAACCCCGTCTCTACTAAAACTACAAAAAATTAGCTGGGCATGGTGGCACGTGCCTGTAATCCCAGCTACTCGGGAGGCTGAGGCAGGAGAATTGCCTGAACCCAGGAGGTGGAGGTTGCGGTGAGCCGAGATCGCGCCATTGCACTCCAGCCTGGGCAACAAGAGCGAAACTCCATCTAAAAAAAAAAAAAAAAAAAGAAAAAAAGAAATATAAAAAGCCAATAAATAAATTAAAATGAAATACTAAAAATTATTCAAATAAAAGAAGGCAGGAAATGGGAACAAAAAAGCAAAAGGCAAAGGTGACAGGAAACAAATAATAAAATGGTAAACCTAAGTCAAAATATTTCAATAATTACATTAAATGTAAGTGATTTTTGCATACAAATTAAAAGATAGAGATTATCAGATTACATGAAGTGAGAATACTCACAATTTAACAAAATATTTGGGGAAAAAGGACCATGCTGAGTATATTCAAATGAGTCATGTTACACAGTAAATTCTCGGGTAGAAAGTCAGCATCACAGTCATGTGGATATGAGAATCCCATATATAACTAGTGCAAATGACCTCAAATCAGACATTTGTGAAGAGGCATCTCAACCACGGAACAAAATGCTACAATGGCATAGTAATAAAGCAAAATGCACCAAGCAGGGAGAACACAGGAGCAGTGAGCAGTGAAAGGACCTCTCCTACTTTTTGTACCACTCTTAGCACTAATGAAGGAAGGAGGCAAGTCTTAGCAACCCCACTTTGGCCATTTTTGCTCTCTGGCATCTATGCCCACTTCCTCAACATACTTATTTCCTTTCAAAGGATTTATGGCAACCCCCAATGTGTGTAGTAGCTTAACGGAAGGATAATGCAAACATGGATGGATATAAACTCTTATGAGCACATGTGACCAAACAGAAAGGAACATGGCAAAGAACTAAAAGTCATGGAAGACAGAGTCATCTTTCTCTATGGACTGATCTCAGGTCACCTGGTCCACAAAACGGAACCACCTTAACTATCTGACCACACATGGCCCTGGGGCACAACTCACATTGTTCATGCTCTCTGCACAACACAAGTATTAAAAGTTGAATTGTGTCCTACCAAAAGATACGTTTAAGTCCTAATCCCTGTGAAAGTGACCTTGTTTGGAAATAAGGTCTTTCCCTATGTAATCAAGTTAAGAAGAAGTCTAATCTAATATGCTGGTGTCCTTATAAGAAGAGGAAAATATCATGTGAAGACAGAGGCAAGGAGAGTTATGACAATGGAGGCAGGGATTGAAGTGCTCCAAACTGCAATCCAAGCCTGGCGCTACCAAACTCTGAAAAGGCAGTAAGAATCCTCCTCTAGAGGATCCTGAGGAGCACAGCCCTGCCAACACCTTGACTTTAGTCTTCTAGTCTCCAGAACTGTGAGAGAATAAATGTTTATTGTCTTAAGCACGCAGCTTGTGGTACTTTGTTATGGCATCCTTAGGAGGCTAATGTAGCAGAGGACTATATTTCTCTTTGTAACATACCATCACTTAAAGAAAAAGAACATCAGAAAATAAATGACTTTGTTTCTATCAGGAAGCCCAAGAAATAAACAGTCAAGAAATAAACCATACTGTGCCTTACTATCTTGTCATGAGGCAGAGATCTCAAACTTCCAAGACTACAAGGTAAATAAGAAAAGCAGCTATATAACTAAGTGGGACACAGAAACAAACAGGAGACCTGTCCTAGAGGAGCAGAAGCTTTTCAGCTCTAGATATGCTAAAGTTTCGTTAGAAACTAGAAATTAGGACCTTAATGTGGTATTTCCAGAATCTGAAACACAGCACAGTAGCCCAAACATGGCCCACAGGCCACCAGTTTATCATCCCTCCTCTCAAGCATACTCCTGTATCCTAAGGCAGAGATTTGATTCCAAAAACAATAATTCTGAACCTGTCAGAAAATTCAGAGGACCTTCAATATGTAATGGCCTACTAGTGGATTTCATTAGTTTTCTAGATTTTCTTAAATTATTAAACAATCTGATTGTTCTTAGAAACATGCATCTTTGCAAGCTCATTTCACTCATTTGCAAAATGAAAGGCTGAACTACTGTGACATTATTAAATAGTAGTTATGAAGAATAAGAGGTTAGCCGACTAAAAAGTCCTTCCATCATTAGTGGAGGGAAGTCATCAATTATTAATCTTATTTCTATTTTTGGTTGAGAAAATTAGCTATGATTATACATATGGACTCACCCATTGACAATCATGTTTTCCCTCAATGAGTCAAGGAAAGTTTTTGGAAGAGAGAGAGATGATGTCTCAAACTTGGAGGTACATAATATGATTTCATGGTCTGGGATATGACCTGGGCATTCAGATTTTTAAAAGCTTCCCCAGGATCTTAGCATGCCGCACAATTTGCAAACCTCTACAGTAGACCAAAAAAATAAAAACTTTTTCTAACATTAGGATAGTATTCTTTCTCTGTTTCAGATTCAAAAAATGACACACACATACTCCAAAGATAATCCTCTCAAAGCTTTCAAAGTTCCAGAACAGATTGATTTATGCTATCTCTTGCCCTGCTGCTGGTTGACAGAAATCTTCTGGGTTCCTAAATTGGTCTGAAGTTGCACACGTAATTTTGTAATTATTGTTCATGCAGCAATCATTTTCATCTAAGATGTTTCAAATTAACTAGATTAAAAGAATGCCACTTATTATGAACAAAATACATTCTGAAGATAGAAACAACTTTGCTTCCATTCCTAATGAAACCCAGACCTTTCATCTTAAATTCAAGCAGAATCTCAAGCACTAAAATGAGTCTGATACTTTCATATTTCTATTAAATTGATGGCCATCTACACAAAGGTAAAAAGCCTTCTTTTTCTCTTCATGATACTTATACAGCTGTGCTACTGCTTCCGTGAGATCAAGGAGTTATATTGTCTCTTAATGGCAGGATCACTTTTTTCCTATATTTCTGCTTTTATTATTCTTGACTTTGCAAAGCATCTCAGTTTTGGCAGGCAAATACAGGCAGTTAATCCCTCTCTGATTGCAGGGACATAGAAACTAATTTATCAAAATCTACCCTGGGAGATGGATCTTTGAGTGAGATCATCTGATTTCATTCAGAAAAAAAGAAGATGGTCCGCTGGCATGAGCCCAACATTTACTAAATAGAAAAGGAGAATAGAATATTGTTTTTAAATTTCACCAAGCAGATTGAATAATTAAAAGAATATATGGCCAATAACTGCACTCAGATGGCCACTGCTCTATTGAAAACACCCTCCATTTTAATTATATGCTTGTAATTCGTTTCAGGGTTTGGTTTTGCAGCAAACTGCCTCAGATAAGCAATCCTATCTGGTGGTTCATAGCTAGGCAGCCCAATTTGGAAATCCAATTGCCACTTATGCAATAATTAGTCATAAAGCTAAACTGCAAAAATGGCATTTTAACTTTGAGCTTACATTTGAGCAAGAGAACATTAAAAACATTTAGTATGAACCAATGCTCTCTCCTGTAACAGTTAGCTGAACTTCATGGAGAGTAACAATTACAATCTTTCGTGAAAGGAATGAGTGAAACTTTGAGCCTGTTTTTAAAAACGGAGCTGCCATTTTTATTGCTGTGCCTGAGTTGCAGACTTTAAAAACTGCATCAGGCATGCAAGTTTAATTCACTCTGTAACAATGAATCAAATGTAGGTGCAGAAAGAGGAATTCCATAGAGATAAAGTGAAATTCAGAAAATGCCATCCCTTTACGTGCTGGTCTATATAATAACTCAAGATATAACCTTACTGTGTTTAATGGTGTAATCAAAAAATGTGTCAAGACACCGGAATTTTGAAGCTGTTCCATGTACAACCCGTCCCTGATGGCTCATTTAAAAGTGGGCAGGTTGTCAGAATCAATGGGACATAAACATCTTCTATTCCCTGAGGAGCTTCGAGGATCCTGACCTGCATAACCCCTGATTTTTTCAAACTCCTCTCTTTAGAATAAAAGGTATTCTTGAAAATTCTAGTGTCTTTTTGCCCGGTTTTAGTAGATACATGAGGATTTATTTTGCCATTGGTGGGAACATGGAATTCATGTTTTAAGGAGTCACTGTCCATGAACCCCAGCTAAGGAATGAAAGCACCAATTAATTTGTGTCACTTTTTTCCCCTCTATTTATCCTTCCTGAAGAACTAATCATGAACATGGGGACGTATGTTTTCTACTCTGGCTGTTTTCATTTCTCCTGTCATAATTTTAAAAGCCATAGGGTAAACAAAGATCACTGTATTTCACTCATGTTAAATATATGCATTAATACAAAGTAATCTAACACCTGGCTTTCAAGTCCCTTACTTTCAAATAAATATAAACAACAGGGACAGCTCTAGCCTTCAGATGACTTTCCTTCCTTCCCCACACCATTCTCAGCTGCTCTGTTCTCCCTTCTCCTTAGCACTTCCATATTACTTGTACTTTTTCTGACTCCCTCTTTTTATCCTACTGCTTTCAAAATTCCACACTGTGTATTGATCTCACTAGTGAACGGCTATGCCTACCTGCAGATGCCACAGCTGGCACCCCTGCCTGCAGGCCAATAGCCAAGAAGACATCTTTGTCAATCATTCTAGGTCGGAGTAAAATATATACACTCCACACCTCAGAGAGCATGATGTAGCACCATTATTTAACATGACCCAACAATTCTGATTCTCTTTATTATTTTTAATAGCCATCCTATTAATACCACTAATGCAGAGAAATAAGTCACAGGAATTGCTCCCATCATAAAGACACAGAGAAAAAAACTACAGCTGTTGCAGAACCAAAAGTAGATATAGGTGAAAAACATACCCTACCAAGTATTAGAAAGCCTAAACTAAGACTGTTTTTGAATCACATTTGTGTCTTAATAAACACACACACATGCGCGCGCGCGCACACACACACACAGTCTTTTTGTCCTCAGCACACAGGGTCTGAGAGAGAAATAATACTTTAGATGTTTGTAAAATAAAGGACAGATTCCACAGTTATGCAGATAAATTATAGATTATTTTGTGCTGGGAGTTCAACAGGAAAGACTCAAAGAGGTGAAGATCTTAGCTAGATCTCAAAGAGATTCAGATACTAATAACAGAGAGGGTACAATACATTCTAGATGGAGAGAGCTTTGACAGCTGTTAGCTTGGGGCCATTTCATGTCGATTACCCTCGATGCTAGTAACACCCCCAATTTCCCTTTGGTAAAACACTCTTCCCCCATTCTCAATCTTCTGGTTGCTACAGATCATATGACCCCAACCTAAGATGGCCAATGCCTTGTATTTACCCCTAGCCACAACAACCGATTTAGTCATGAGTTACTGACTCAAGCTTACCCAAGCAATTCCCCAGCAAGGGCTAACTCAGGGTGTTTTGCCCTATCGACCACAGTTGGTCGCTCTATCCTGCTAAACTGAAATTTACAAGGACGTAATGCTTGAACTACTGTCATCATCTTCCCACCACATGGAACCAAAAATAAATATAAAAACCAGAGGAAAGTAGAGGCAAAAGATAAAGAAAAACTGAATCCTTGAGCCACTGTTTGAATCTCAAGCCCATTTGGTGAGACCATGTTTTCCTGGATGGTGTTGGTGTTTGTGGATGTTTGTTGGCATTGAAGGGTTCGTTATTTAATGTAGTCTTTGCTGTCTGAGTTTGTTTGTACCCATCCTCTTTTGGGGAGTCTTTCCAGGTATTCGAAAGGATGTGGGTGTAGCAATCTAAGTCATGTCTGCATTAGGGGCACTGCAAACCCAGTATCATTATGATTCTTGCACACTCATAGAGGTACCACCTTGGTGGTCTTGAATAAGAGCTGGAAGAATTCTCTGGATTACCAGGCAGAGACTGTTGTTCTCTTCCTTTACTTTCTCCCAAACAAATGGAGTCTCTCTGTGCTGAGCTGCTTGGTGCCAGGGATGGGGCGACACAAGCACCCCTGTGGCCACCACCACTGGACTGCACTGGGTTAGACCTAAAGGCAGCATAGCACTGGGTCTCACCCAAGGCCTGCTATACCCACTACCTGGCTACTGCCTACATTTGCTCAACACCTTAGGGCTATACAATTAGCAGGTGAAGAAGCCATCCATATTTGTGTCTTTCCCTTCAGGGCAGCAAGCTCCCCCAGGCCCTGGGCAGGCCCAGAGATGCTGTCCAGGAGCCAGGAACTGGAGTCAAACACCTTAGAAATCTACCTGGTATTCAATTCTACTGCAGCTGAGCTGGCATTCAAATCATGTGGCACAGTCCTTCCCACTCTTCCTTCCCCTTTCCACAGGCAGAGCCTTACCCAATGGCCACCACCACCACAGGCTCACAGGGAGTACTGCCAGGCTACCACCAATGTTCCCTCAAGGCCCAAGGGCTCTTCAGTCAGCTTGTGGTGAATGCTGCCAGGCCTGGGACTCGCCCTTCAGGGCAGTGGGCTTCCCTCTGGCCCAAGACAGGTCTAGAAATGTTATCCAAGAACCAAGGCCTAGAATCAGGGACACTGAGAGCTCATGTGGTGCTCCATCCCACTGTGGCCAAGTTGGTACCTGAAGCCAGCATATGTCAGTCTCACCCAAGGCCCACACCATGGCATACTACCTGGGAAGCACTGCTATTCTTCAGGGTCTACGAGCTCTTCAGTCAGTAGATGATGGATCCTGCCAGGGCTGGGTCCTTCCCATCAAGGCAGTGGATACTCTTCTGGCCAAGGATGTACCTAATCTGTATTAGTCAGGGTTTTCTGGAGGGACAGAACTAATAGGATAGATGTATATATAAAGGGGAGTTTATTAAGGAGTATTAACTCATATGATCACAAGGTCCCACAATAGGCTGTCTGCACACTGAGGAGCAAGGAAGCCAATCCAAGTCCCAAAACGGAACAATTTAGAGTCCAATGTTCAAGGGCAGGAAGCATCCAGCATAGAAGAAAGATGTAGGCTGGGAGGCTAAGCCAGTCTACTCACTTCATGTTCTTCTGCCTGCTTTTAGTCTAGCTGCGCTGGCAGCTGATTAGATGGTGCCCACCCAGATTGAGGGTGGATCTGCCTTTCCCAGTCCACTGACTCAAATGTTAATCTCATCTGGCAACACCCTCACAGACACACCCTGGAACAATACTTTGTATCCCTCAATCCAAACATGCTGACAGTCAGTATTCACCATCACAATCTAGAAATGTCATCTGGGAGCTAGGGCCTGGAACAGG
Source organism: Aotus nancymaae (assembly GCF_030222135.1). Taxonomy (NCBI): domain Eukaryota; kingdom Metazoa; phylum Chordata; class Mammalia; order Primates; family Aotidae; genus Aotus; species Aotus nancymaae. The sequence goes on from NW_026988460.1 coordinate 2,869,247, forward strand.
GACTTCGCAACCCCGACCAATGCCCTATCCTACTGTGTCTGGGCTGGTAACCAAGATACAAGATGAAGTCCTCTTTACTCCTCCGTCTCCTTTCCTCAAGCAGAAGGAGAGAGAGCCCTCTCTTGGAGCTGTGAGCTGTGCTGCCTGGGATTGTGGGAGTAAACACTCCTACAGTTGCCTTGGATGGTGTCTCAGCAGGTTTCATGCCCCACAACCCCAGTCCACTGGTTCTGAGGCCAGCTTAGCACTAGGATTTGGCTAGAAATGACAGTTCTTGTGGCCTAAGGGAAATAAAGAGCTATATGGGAAAAATTGCTAAAAACTCAGGGCAAATTCTAAAGACCCTAAATAAATCACTTGCTGGTTGCAGTGGGCATATTTAACAATGATTAGGAAACAAAGCAATAGATGAAAAATTAGTGAAAAACTGTAGAATAACACCTGAATATAAGGTACAAATTTAAAGAAATTATACACTACTACACTCTGTATAATTCCAATATATATAATATCTCTCAACTTTTAAGGAACAAAAGAAATTCTTTGACCTTAGAAGCCAAAACGACATGGTGTAACTAAATACATGCTAGAATTATACATTCCAAAAGAATGTGGCAGGGTTGCTATTCACTATTTTTAAAACCTATATATACAACTCAAAATGGATGAAAAACCTAAATGTAAGACCTAAAACTATAAACTCTTAGAAGAAACAGGGAAAAGCTTCATGACATTGGATTTGACAGTGATTTCTTGGACATGACCAAAAAAAGTACAAACACCAAAAGAAAAATTTAAAAATGAACTACATCAAAATTTAAAGCTTTCATGCATCAAAAGACACAACTAATAGCTTGAAAAAGCAACCCACAGGATGAAAGGAACTATGTGCAAATCATATCTCTGATAAGAGGTTAATATCCAGAATATAAGATATTCCTATAACTCAAAGACAAGAAAACAAACACCCCAATTTAAAAATGGCTAAAGGACTTGAACAGACACTTCTCCAAATATATACAAGTGGCCAATAAGCACATGAAATGATGCTCAACATCACTAATTACAAGGGAAATGCAAGTCAACACCACAAAGAAATACCTGCTCCCACTCATTACAATGGCTATCAAAAAAAGTAAATAAATAAAACAGAAAATAACAAGTGTTGTCGAAGATGTGGAGAAAACAGAACCTTTGTGCACTGCTGGCAGAAATGTAAAATGGTACAACTGCTGTAGAAAACCATATGGCATTTCCTTAAAAAAAATAGAAACAGAATTACCACATGATCTGGTAATCCTATTTGTGGATATATATCAAAAAGAATTAAAGGCAGGGCCCTATAGTCATAGTAATATTATTGCAATAGCCAAAAGATGGAAGCAACCCAAATGCCCATCAACCAATGATGAATAAACAAAATGTGGTACATACATACAATGGAATGTCAGTCAGGTTTAAAGAAGACGACAGTTCTGACACATGTTACAACATGGAAGAACATGAGGATATTATCTAAGTAAAATAAGTTGGTCACAAAAAGAAAAATGCCGTATGATTCCACTTATGTGAGGTACCTAGAGTAGTCAAATTCATAAAGACAGAAAGTAGAATGGTAGCTGTCAGAGGCTGGGGGTGACAGATACTGGGCAGTTATTGTTTAATGGGTTTAGAGTTTCAGCTTTGTAAAATGAAGAGCGTTCCACGGATGGATCTGTAGCACAGTGATGTAAGTATACATAATGTCACTGAACCGTACACTTAAAAATGGGTAAAATGGTAAATTCTATGCTTTTTGCATTTCACTACAATATTTTAAATGTTTAATTAAATAGCTGATGAACATATTTCTCAAAAAGGATATAATATAGGTATATTTTCATCCAGTTGTTATTCGACAGCAAGGATTTCATTACACAGGATCTCAAAAGAAAAACCTAGACCAGCCAGTTTTTATTAAAAGATGGTATGGCAATATTCCTTCATCTTTTATGATGCCTAGGTACCAAAATTTGCTTGATGCAGTTGGTAAATGGAGATATGCTGAGGGCAGGTGTGTGTACAAAGATGAATGGAGGAGAAAAGTTAATGCTGAAGTGGAAAAAAAATTCACCCAATTTGTCATGTCAATTGGTGTTTATAAATCTAAACATATAAATGTCTTGTAATTATGGAGCAAAGAAAATGGCTTCCTCTCTTCAACAACATTAAGAGCCATCAATTTTTTCAAAAGTATGGTGTTTTGACAATATAAGTGGGAACAAAATTAAAATAACCAGAAGTAATAAGTAGAATTTATTAGAAATGTTCTGGAATCTTGAATTTTTGTTAGAGGGATAGATCCAGCTTCATGCATGGCAGCTGTTGGACATTTAGCTGCATTCAAGGGACACTGCTCATTTGGGGCATGCACACCTTCAAGAGCAGAAATATATAAAATCATTTGTTGTTTAGATTCATATAAATGTGTGAATAACAGCTTGAGATAGAATTCACATACCACACAATTAAGTCAAAGTGTATAATTCAGTAGTTTATGGTATATTCAGAGTCAGGCTATGTTTGAATTCTTGTTAAAACTTATAAAACTGGTTTTTACTAAAATAAAACTACATACAAGATAAAACCATAAACTTAAGAGAAGTACAAGTAAAATTGAGTCATACAAAATTTAAAAAGAGCAAGAAAAAGAATAAAATATGCAAGTTTAAATTTCAGCATGGTCATTGCAATTAAGTTTAAATATGTCACTGGTAAATCAAGATGAAAAGAAAACTGCAATCTGTTTTATTGTAGTCCTGGTTTGTTTTATGTTAAAAGAAAGATATGTCTTGAAAAATGCTTTACTTTCTAGGCAACGAGGAGCCACTGAAGAGCTTTTGAGCAGCAAAGTGTCAGGAGTTTGTGGTAGGCAGAATAATGCCCCCTGGCCACCGAGATGTTCACATCCTAATTCCCAGAACGTTATGAATATGTTGCCTTATCTGGTATCTTAGTTCATTCCAGCTGCTATAAAGACATACTATAATTTGGGTGGCTTAGATAAACAACAAACATTTATTTCTTACAGTTCTGGAGGCTGGGAAGGCCAAGATCAAGGTGTCTCCAGAAGGCCTGATTCCTGGTCCTGGAACAAAGCCTTCTCTGTGTCCTCATACGGTGCAAGAGACTAGCTCTGCAGTTTCTTTCATAAAGGTACTCATCCCACTGATGAAGCCCCTGCTTTCATAACCTAATCACCTCCCAAAGGACCCACCTCTTAATACCATCACTTTGGGGATTAGGATTTCAACACATGAATTTCAGGGGGACATAAACATTCACACCATAGCACCTGGTAAAATGGGATTTGTGGTTGTGATTAAATCAAGAAGCCTGAAATGGGAACGCTATCCCTTGTCAGCCACATGGTCCCAATTTAATCCCATGGCTCCTTATATAGGAGGAGGCAGGAGTATCAGTCAGGAAGAAGGCAATGTGACAAAGGAAGCAGAAGGAGAAAAGGCAGAGTGATGAGAAGCCATGTGCTAAGGAGTGAAGACAGCTTCTAGAGGTTGAAAGGGACAAAGAGGTAGTTTCTCCCCTACAGCAGGTGTCTCCAACCCCTGGGCTATGGACCAGTGCCTGTCCGTGGCCTGTCAGGAATCAGGCCACACAGCAGAAGGTGAGCAGCAGATGAGTGAGGAAAGCTTCATCTGTATTACAGCCACTCCCCATCACTCACATTACAGCCTCAGCTTCACCTCCTGTCAGATCAGCAGCAACATTAGATTCTCATGGAAGTGTGAATCCTACTGTGAACCACACATGTGGGACATCTAGGTTGCCCGCTCCTTATGAGAATCTAATGCCTGATGATTTGTCACGGTCTCCCATCGTCCCCAAATGGGACTATCAAATTGCATAAAAATAAGTTCAGACTCTTACTGACTCTGCATTATGGTGAGTTGTGTAATTATTTCATTATATATTAAAACATAATAACAGAAATAAAGCACACAATAAATGTAATGCACTTGAATAATCCCTCCATTGCCCAGCTCATGAAAAATACATCCACAAAACCAGTCTCTGGTGCCAAAAATGTTGGGGGCCACTGCCCTAGAGCATCCAGAAGGAACAGCCCTGCCAATACTCCAGCACTACGAGATGATAAATTTGTGTTGTTTTCAGCAACTTGGTTTGTGATCATCTGTTACAGCAGCAGTAGGAAATTAATACAGAGTAACAGTGCTGACCCGGAACCCCAGTGAGCACGGTAACAATTTAAGTATAAAACACATTTCTTACAGGCATTCTATCCCAGTCACTTACAGAATCAAACCTGTCGAAACAGTTGGAAACATGGAATGGACCTTACCCAACCCCTCAATTTTGCTTAGGAAGTAAACTGAGAGGCCAGGCAACTGCCCCAGCTTAGGGAGTATGAGTTCTCTGCCTTCCTGTCCACACTCACCTCCCTAACTGGTCTGCTCCACACTTGCTTCTCAGCTCGCCAGGGACTGACACCAGAATGGGGAGGCCACTCTTGAAGAAATTCGTTAAGGCACGTTTGTCAAAACTTAGGAGAAAGGAAAGTCAAGTTCTTCCACCGGGTGCATATTCCACAATTTAACGAGAACTGAAGCACTTGAAGAAGTAAGCTGGAATCTTCATTAACAAGACAGGGAATTAAAAATGAGGCTAAGGAAAAAGCAAAGTTATGAGATCAAAATGATGGGACAGCAGCTTTGTCACCAAGCTGTGGGAGAGAGGCAAGAATTTGAGAAGAGAGAAGATGCCACCCCTTTGACTGTTGCAGAGATACTTGGGCTTTCAAGTGTCGAATGGCCAATAGCTGCCTGGATGAAAAAACCCATCATTAACTTGCACAACTCCCTCCAGACCCCAGAATTTCACAGCCAGAATTCTTCTGGATTTAAATCCCAAGAAAGTTTACCCACCATGCCAGGGCTACTTGTTTTTATTTTTAAAGAGATAGAAGATGTAATAAATATTGTTTTTCTGATGGTGACAGGCGTGTAGGTCTCCAAGTGAAACCCTCATCCATTCCCCCCTGGGCCAAAATATTGGAAGGAATTATTGTTTTGCTGATGCATCCCTGTTTTACTCTGTCTTTGCCTAACTGGCCATCAGCTTTGAACTAGCTCTAGAATCCCTGTGAATTTTGCTACAGCCTTTGGGGGAAATATATAGGTCCAGGTTAAGAATCACCCAAATCTCTTTTCCACCGGATGGCTGCTCAGTGGATTACATGAAAAGCTGGGATTAAGCAGCTTCTCAATTCTTAAGGCATTTCCACACACAGCACAAATTGCAGTGGTGCTTTTCTTACTACAAATATCTGTTGACACAACATGAATGTGGCCCAGAAAGACATTTTTACCTACTACACATCTATCGTGGCAAGTCATTTAGGTCTTATCACCATAATCCAGATCAAGGGTTAGCAAACTTTTTCTTAAAAGACCAAATAGTAAATATTTTAGGCTTTAGAGGCCAAACTGTAAAATCAAGGCTGTTATATCACTAAAATCATTTTAAACATTACCACTTAAAAATGTCAAGATTATTCTCAGCTCATGAGCCCTACAAAAAGATACAGTGGGCCAAATTTGACCAAGAACCATAGTTTACCAATCTCTGAACAAGGTAATTATGAAAGCCTATTCATAGGTGGAAAGAAAAATCCAGAATTTGAATTTTGAACCTGTCCCGTAATCATTCAAATACTGTACATGAAATTCAATGTATTTTTTTTTCCAGAAGCTAGAAATCTACAGTGTGGTACAAGATGCAGGCCAGCCACTGGTATCTTCAGATTTATTTCCAAGTAAATGCAGCAAATGAATTTTAATACACATCTATGTTCACTAGGTTTTTCAAAATAACAAAATGGATGTTATGTTAAATTTTTACTCTGTTACAAAATAATAAAGGTGGTAATAAGCAATAGGGAAAACTATTCTAACTGATATCCCCAGTTAGCTAACTTTCATATGCAGTCTTGCCATCTCTAATTGACATTTTATAAACGGTATCTTTTTCTAAGTGTTCCATTTTAATTCACACCAATCTGTTGGCATTATACACAGACTGGAAGAAAATATGGAGCATTCTGCTTCAAGCATCCTAATTTACATGCTAAATCAGAAGGTCAAAATGAATCTTTGTCATGTTTAGAACCTTGATTATCGGCCCAGAAATAAAAGACAGCCCATGTTGATTTTCGAGAGGGAGACAAGAGAGTGGCAGGAAGGATCATTGTTAAAAAAAAAAAAAAAAAACTACCAAGTAATAATTGAATGTGAGTTTAGAACAAAAATTAGTGCACTAGAAGATAAATACCATGAGAAGTGCTTTGGTGTGGAGAGTATGGCTTTGCTGAAGTTGAAAATTGTTCCTCATTCTCTGATAGTAGCTGAGCGGCAGATGGCCTGAAGTTATCATAAATATGTAAGGCCTAGAAGTACTCTGCATTGAAGAGCAGCCAAAACACAATAGTGTTGAACAACACAGAGCACACAGAGAACTGTCTGACACATATAGAGAAATGAGAATCTTTCCACTGCACAGTAACATTTCTAAGCATAGAACATCCAAGAAATCACCTTAGCTTCTCCATGAAGCATTAATGAATATAGCAACCCCGTTTTTTAAAGGTTACATGGTTAGGAAGTTAGCCTTTCAATTAAATTACCACATTTTCACAATACAGAACTTGCAGAAGAGCTGTGAGTGCTTTCTTCTTTGGCAATTAGCTGTCAAAATCCAAGCTTACGAGTGGGATGCTGAGCTGTACAATGCAAGGGAGAACTCTAGTAAGACGGTTTGCTCTAGCTTTTTTTCCCTTGTTCCCTTCTTCCTAATTGAGTACCTGAAATGCCATCCAAAATGGTCTCTATTGAAAATGTCCCTCATTGCTAAATTACAAATGTAGCTCATTTTCTATCTACTGAAGCCAGTTATAATATTTTGTAGTTGCCAGGCTTCAGTAAATAAATACATGTGAGAGTCATCTATCTATTTGTTAATGCTTACTACGTTCTGTGCTAGATAACAAGAAATAAATAGATGAATAATTTAGAGAACAATCCCTCTTTCTGTGTGTTTCCACAGAATGGGTTTGAAACTGCCGCCGGATTGCACTTGCTCCTCCAAATGGGAGGAGGGAGATTTGATTTGATTGGTGAAATGACAAGAGTCCAATATCCACTGGTCCATAATTCTGTCCTGGGCAAGGCTGATTTATTCCCAGTTGCTATGTTTATGTGTCCTTGCTTTGTTCAAGGGGCATGATGAAAACCATGATCAGACATGACTGTTCATGGGGGCCTGTTTTGCCATGTGTGAGTCCCAAGGAGAAAACTCGAGGTGGGAGGGAAGCATTAAGAAGTCCATCTAGGCTCAAAGGTTGAGTCTTATTCTCTAACCCAATTTTACCAGTGATAAAACCGAAGTTTTTTTTCCTCTTTGACCCTGTGTTTGTTTTTCAATAGCTTCAGTAAGTGGGAAAATAGAAGGGTGTGACTCATTGTCTTCCTAAAGCCCTATCAAATAAGATTCTTGCCCTCAAGAGGCTCAGGGCCTTCAAGGATCTCTACATCTTGGATTCTTTTTTGTTTTGTTTTGATTTGTTTTGTTTTTTCTTTGAGACAGAGTCTCGCTCTGTCACCTAGGCTGGAGTGCAGTGGTGTGATCTCAGCTCACTGCAATCTCCACCTCCCAGTTTCAAGTGATTCTCCTGCCTGGGATTTCAGGCATGTGCTACCACACCTGGCTAATTTTTGTATTTTTAGTAGAGATGGGGTTTTGCCATGTTGGCCAGGCTGGTCGGGAACTCCTGACTTCAGGTGATCCACCTGCCTCAGCCTCCCAAAGTGCTGGGATTACAGGAGTGAGCCTCCATGCTCAATCTATTTTTCAAACTTTATATAATTAAATCATGAGTAAAAAACAAGGTGTAGCCCACTGGTCCAGGAAACATCATGAATTCAAGGAAATTCTCGAATTTAAGAATTTTCCTTTAAGGAAAACATAAAAAGAATTCACCATTCCACACTTCTAAATCATCTCTGAATAAGTCATTATATTAAAAATATCCATTGCACATAAAACAACATTATAAATTATTGGAAAATGACTCAGAAACAACTCAGAAAATACCCAACTGAGTACAAAAGTTGGGTCTTGAATTTGGGTGACTTTAAGTACCTGACAACGTTGTGAACATTGTCAAAAGCCATATGCCAAGGAGTTGGGTGGTATTTCATTTTATAGTTTATGTCTCAGTAGTCAGGAAGAAGAAACACACACACACACACACACACACACACACACTTTCTTTCCTTGAAGTCTGTGACATGGCATTTTCTTGTTGAGTAGGGAGAAAAACAGTTTTCCTCAAATTTACTACTAGGTAGAAGACACTCTTCTAGCAGTTTCCACACATTCTAATTGCCAGCTTTAAAAACTGTCAAAAGCAACAAACAAGAAAAATGTTTTAATTCAAATGAGTATATATATATAACATAGATACATAACATATAGATACAGGATCTCTACATCTTGGATTCTTTTTTGTTTTGAGTGTATGATATATTACATAGATATATAACATATCTATACAACATGTTATATAGATATGTCATATATCATATACTGTTGTTATGCTTTTTGTAATAAAAGTTTTTTCCATAACTATTTTATATATAAGACTTGGTCAAGAGTATATAAGACAGCAATGATACACAAATGTCACCAGTATTCATTCAATAGTTGTTTACTGTTATGAACTAAATATTTACATCCTCCACAATTCATATGTTGAAACCCTAACCCCTGCAATATGATGGTGGTAGAAGGTAGGACTTCTGGGAGGTAATTAGAAATACATGAGGTCATGAGGGTAGAGTCCCCATGAATGGGATCAGTGCCCTTATATGAGTCACAAATGAATTTGCTTCCCCTTCTCTGCTCTCTACCATGAGAAAAAACAAGTCTACAGTCTGCCACTTAAAATCTGACAATGCTAGCACCCTAGTCTTAGCTCCCGGCCTCCAGAACTATGAGAAATTAGTTTCTGTGAAGCCACTCAGTATATGGTATTCTGTTACAACAGCCTGAAAGGACTAAGACATTTACTGAGTACTAACATGTACCAGAAACTAATCTAAAAGCTGGAGATAATAGGAGAATGATCCAAATTAAGTCCTGAAAATGCACTTCTACATTATTGATGAACATAAATAGCTGAGCGTACCAGACATGTCCAGCATGAAGCATGCTAACTCCTTTTCCCTGCAATCCTGCCCCTTGTTTGCTACAGCTGATCGGTCTAGGGCAGCTAATCCACAGGCTGGGTAGTGACTAGGATCTTGTGCCTGAAATTTCAAAAACAAAATCAAAATAAAACTCATCATGTTGGGTTTATCCTCTTCCAGTGCTTATAATTTGAACAAGGATTCCCAAAAGACAAAGGGAATTAGCAATAGAAGCTGAAGCTGATAGTTCCTGTCTCCGTAGGGAAGACAGTGAGGCCTTGTTAAGGCATATGCAAGCTGATGTTACCACACAGGGAAGCAATGATGAAGAACAATAATTCCCAAATCCAAGCCAGACTACCCACAGGTAGACATTTTGGAAACATGGGGCACTATAGCTTGTCACAAGAATTGAGTAGACAATGACACTTGATATCTTGCAATGCTCCTGGAGTCCTGTAAAATGAAAAATCATCCAAAATCTTCACAATTCTTACTGACCTGCAGGACATTCACATCGGCAAAAACATGTTTGTAATTATAAGAGCTTAGAGCCTGACCCAACTTTGCACATGAACACAAAGTAGTTTATATAGTGTTAGAAGTCACTGTCTCTTAAAGTTAGGAGTCCAATTATGTCAATCCAGAGAGGATTATTTTCTTCAGAGCTTTATCAAAAGATGCTCACCATTTCATGTAGCTGCATAACCTACATAAGACTGCTTTGTATTAAGTTCAGCAACCTAACACGTTTGCTGAGCTGCATCTGAAGCTGTGTCATTCATCAAGATTTGACATATAATTGGAAGTATCTGGTGACAACAATAAGTCCTATGATGTTGTCATGCCTAAGCATCTACATACTGAGCTACAGATTATTGTATGTGTCTCCTTTTGCATCTCCCTTATAATACAGTAGAGCATTAATTGGAAGGATGTTTAACGTATGCATATAGATTATATTATGTGTGAAATTTAACACAGAACAGTAAAGGAAGTGCTACAAAATATTTATTAGAAAAAAATGGGGTTGGGTTTGCTAAAGTTGAAAATCACTGAGATAGAAAAGAAAAGAAAGGGTTTAAGTTACTAGTCAGGAAAGAGAAGAAGGAACACACAGGAAAAGCAGAATCTCACAGTCAGAATTGTCCACATACCTGAGCAAGCCCCTAAAAATGAGCAGCTTGTAGCTGGTCCTGGGCCCTCAACCCTCCCACCTGAGTCAGGCCATTGGAATGCTGTCTTTGTCTCCTGTCTCATCACCTCTCTAATCCATCCTTCTACCATAACAGTTGTCCTAAAATGAAGCAGTACTAATGTCTTCATCTTATGCAAAAGCTTCCCAAATTTCCAAATTATCTTCAAGTGTTCATAATCTAGACCCAACCTAAACAAAATAATTAACTGACTTCTTAAACCCTCTGAATGAGCCACTATAGCCTACTTTTATTCCTAATAGGTCATGAGCAGCCCCAATTCTATCTTTATACCTTGACTTCTCTGATTTCCCCAGGATAAAGCCCATTCTCACCTCTAATACTCTAAACTCTAGACTTTCCTTTATGGTTCAATTCAGTTTCCACATACACACGCCCTCAGTGATCGTTTCTTCCTCTAAAAACCTAGAGATAGCAATTAAGTGTGGCACAGCAGTCAGAATAGGTTAAGTTACACTGCAATAACAAAAAAGTCCAAAATATCAGTGACTCACAATAAGGGTTAACTTCTGACTTAATGTCAAATGTCTACTGAAAAATCAACCCTGCTTCTGGCTCCATGTCATCTTCATTCTAGTATACAAATCAAAGGAGTAGGCTTTACCTGGAACATTGCTGCTTATCATGATAGAAGGAAAAGAAAATAGAAACCCCCACTAAATTTACACATTTGTCCAGGAGGTACACATGTCACTTCCACTCAGATTTCATTGGTTAAAGCAACTCATATGACCAAACATAATGTCAATGAGGCAGAGAAGGGAGGAGAAGCAAATATTTTCAAAAAATGTTAAAATCTATAATAATCAAATCAAGTTACATAATTAACAACTGCTTCCAAGGAATGCCTTTACACCCTAGAACACAGTGCAGGTTTCATGCTTAGCAACAAGCCATTTACAGGTATTCTACTCAAATATGATCACAGAAGTGAACTTACACATTTTAAAGCACAAATCAAAACACTGAAAGCACAAAATGAATGAAAATAAATGTTTCTTTGAAGCCACCAGTTTTTAAATTTGGTTTACCAATGCAATGAAATTCCACTATGACAAAATAACCTGAACATTGATTTAAAGTTCACTATAACAGTATGAGAATAAAGTTATTTGTCTAGAAATATAATTTGTTGCCAATATGATTTGTTTGAAATTTTTTTAGTTTTGAAATATGCGGATTTTAAATAAAATCTAAAATATTATTAATGTCTCCACTATGTTGATTTTTTTTCTATGTAGAAGTTCTCTAGTTTGATGTAATCTCATTTTTCTATGTTTGCTTTGGTTGCCAGTGCTTTGGGGTCATAGCCAAAAAAAAATCATTGTCCAGACCAATGTCATGGAGCTTTTCTCCTGTTTTTCCTTCTATCAGTTTTATGGTTTCATAGTCTTATGTTTAACTCCATTGTGAGTTGTATTTGGACATGATGTGAGATGAGAATCTAAATTCATCCTTCTGCATGTAGATATCCAGTTCTCCCAGCAACAGTTATTGAGAGATTGCCCTTTCCCCACTGTGTGGTGGCATTGTGTTTTGGCATCTTTGTCAAAAATCAATGGTCGGTAAATGTGTGGGTTTATTTCCGGGCACTTTATTCTGTTCCCTTGATCTATGTATCTGTTTTTACACCAGTATCTGGTTGCTTAATTACTGGTTTTAGCAGATTTTCAAATCAGGTAACAAATTTTCTAATCATGATGCCTCTCTGGCTTTGTTCTTTTTGTTCAAGATGCTTTGACTATTCAGGTTCTTTTGTGATTTCACACAAATTAGAGAATTCTTTTTTTCTATCTCTATGAAAAATGTAATTGGAATTTTGATAAAGAATGCACTGAATCTGTACATTGCTTTGAGTAATATGGACATTTAAACAATAGTAATTCTTCCAATCCATGAGCATGGGATATCTTTCCATTTATTTGCCACTTCTTCAAATTCTTTCATCAGTGTTTTGTAGTTTTCAGTTTAATATTTTACGTACTTGAATAAATTTATTTTTACATATTTTTACTAAAAGCTGTATTTCTTTTTCAGATATATTATTGCTACTATAAAGACATGCTGATTTTTGTATGTTCATTTTGTATTCTGCAACTTTACAGAATTCATTTATTAGTTCTAACAGCTTTCATGAAATCCTCGGGGTTTTCCATACATAAGATCATGTGATGTGCCAATAGAGACAACTGAACTTCTTCCTTTCTGACTTGGGTACTTTTTACAGGCATGTCTCTGAAATATTGCAAGTTCAGTTTCAGACCACCAGAATAAAGCAAATGTAGCAAGAAAGCAAGTCACACAGTTTTTAATTTCCCAGTGCATATAAAAATTATGTTTATACTCTACTGTAGTCTATTCAATAGCTTTATGTCTTTAAAAAAATCTTAATTGAAAAATATATTATTGCTAAAAAATGCTAACAATCATCCGAGCCTTCAATATGTCATAATCTTTGTGCTGGTGGAAGGTCTTGCCTTGATACTGATGGCTGCTGACTGACCAGAGTCACGGTTGCCGGAGGCTGGGGTGGCTGTGGCAATTTTTTAAATAAGACAATAATGAGGTTTGCTGCATCAATTAACTTTCTTTCATAAAAAATTTCTCTGTAGCATGTGATGCTGTTTGAAAACATTTTTTTTTTTTTTTTAGATAGAGTCTTGCTCTGTCACCCAGGATGGAGTGCAATGACACAATCTTGGCTCACTGAAACCTCCGCCGAAAACATTTCATCCACAGAACTTTCAAAATGAAGTCAATTCTTTCAAACCATGAGTTTCATCAAATAAGTTTATGTAATATGCTAAATCCTTTATTGTCATTTCAACAATGTTCACAGCATCTTTACAAAATTCCATCTCAGAAAACTACTTTCTTTGTTCATCCATAAGAAGCAACCCCTCGTACATTAGTTTTATCATAAGATTACTGAAATTCAGTAACATCTTCAGACTTGACTTCTAATTCTCTTGCTATTTCTACCACATCTGCAGTTACTTCCTCCACTGAAGTCTCACACTCCTCGTAGTCACCCACGAGAGCTGGAATCAACTTCCTGCAAACTACTGTTAATGATATTTTGATCTTTTCCCATAAATCATGAATGTTCTTAACGGCATCTAGAATGGTGAATCCTTTTCAGAAGATTTTCAATTTCCTTTGCCTAGATCCCACAGAGAAAATCACAACCTAAAGCAGCTATAATGCTATGAAACGTATTTCTTAAGTAATAAGAACTGTGAGTTGAAATTACTCCTTGGTCCATGGGCTGCAGAATGGTTGTTGTGTTAGCAGGCATGAAAACAACATTAATCTTTTTGTACATCTCCACCAGACCTGCTGGGTGACCAAGTGCATCATCAATGAGCAGTAATATTTGAAAAGGAATTTTTTTTTTCTGGGCAGTAGTTCTCAACAATGGGCTTAAAATACCAGTAAACCATGCTATAAACAGATGTGCTGCTGCCATCCTGGCTCTACTCATAGGCAGAGTAGATTTAGCGTAATTCTGAGGGTCCTAGGATTTTCAGAGTTGTAAATGAGCACTGGGCTTAACTTAAAGTCACCAGCTGCATTTGCCTCTCACAAGAGAGTCAGCCTGTTCTTTGAAGTGTGAAGCCTAGCAATGCCTTCTTTCTAGCTAGAAAAGTCCTAGATGGCATTTTTCTTCTGATAGAAATCTGTTTTGTCTCCCTTGAAAATCTGCTGTGTAGTGTAGCTACTTTTATCAATGATCTTAGCGAGATCCTCTGGATAACTCCCTGCAGCTTCTATATCAGTACCTGCTACTTCATCCTGCAGTTTTTATGATATAGAGATGGCTTCTTTCCTTAATCACCAAACCTTTGCTAGCTTCCAACTTTGCTTCTGGAGCTTCCTCATCTCTTTTCAGCCTTCATAGAACTTAAGAGAGTTAGGGGTTTGCTTTGGATTAGGTGTGTTACAAGAGTGTTGAGATTGGTTTGATCTATCCAGATTAAACTTTCTCCATATCCTCAATAAAACTGTTTTGCTTCAAAAAAAAATCATATGTTCACTAGTATGGCACTGTTAATTTCCTCCAAGAATTTTTCCCTTGTAGCAATCCCATTACTGGATATATACCCAAAGGACTATAAATAGTTCTATTATAAAGACACATGCATACGCATGTTCATGGCGGCACTGTTTACAATAGCAAAGACCTGGAACCAACTCGAATGTCCATCAATGATAGAGTGGACAAAGAAAATGTGGCACATATACACTATGAAATACTATGCAGCCATAAAAAACGATGAGTTTTTGTCCTTTGTAGGGACATGGATGAACCTGGAAACCATCATTCTCAGCAAACTGACACAGGAACAGAAAAACAAACACCACATGTTCTCACTCATAGGTGGGTGTTGAACAATGAGAACACATGGACAAAAAGAAGGGAGCATCACACCCTGGGGTCCGCTACAGGAGGGATAGTGGGAGGGAGGGTGGAAGAGGGATAACATGGCAAGAAATGTCAAGTATAGGTGATGGGGGGCTGGTGGCAACAAACCACCTTGTCATGAATGTACCTATGCAAAAATCTTGCATGATCTGCATGCGTACCCCAGAATCTAAAGTACAATAAAAAAATAAAATAAAAAGAATTTTTCCCTGGCATCCACAACGTCACTATGTTGGGAATAGATGCTCAGTGCCACAAAGAAAAGAAAAATTAGCACTAAGACAAAGGATCTTTCAGCAATGCAATTTTTACTTCCTGGACTGCAGGAAGGGTACTCTCCCTAGCCATCTTGCCACAGGAGTACAATGAACAAAGTAAAACACACAAATATATTTCTTACGCATTTGGGGTCATCTTTACTGCTGTGTCTGATCTCCGTTGGCAGAGACAAACCTCACAATCTAAACTAAAATCTGATTGACTAACAACTTAAAACTTTTTTAACAGGTAAAAGCAATGGAGAGCTGGGACATGCCTGTGAGCACACCCAGCACAGATATCTTGGTTAAAGTATAAAGACATAGAATGTACTACATGCCTGTAAGCATACCATGTCTAACAGCTACATAGGATAGGGCTTAACAGTTATTAGCACACTTATTCTTTAAAAAGAAAGGAAATTTAAAAAGGAACTTTTTTGGCCGGGCGCAGTGGCTCACGCCTGTAATCCCAGCACTTTGGGAAGCTGAGGCGGGCGGATCACGAGGTCAAGAGATCAAGACCATCCTGGCCAACATGGTGAAACCCCATCTCTACTAAAAATACAAAAATTAGCTGGGCATGGTGGCACGCGCCTGTAGTCCCAGCTACCCGGGAGGCTGAGGCAGGAGAATTGCTTGAACCTGGGAGGCGGAGGTTGTAGTGAGCTGAGACTGCACATCAGCCTGGCAACAAGAGCAAAACTCTGTCTCACACACACACACACAAAAAAGCATCTGCAAAGCACAAAGCAAAGTGCAATAAAACAAGGATGCCTGTGTTTCTTTCTCTCGTCTAACTGTTCCGACTGCAACTCCAGTATTATGTTAAGTGAAAGTAGTAAGGGTGGACCTCTTTATCTTGTTTCTAATCTTAGAGGAAAAGCTCTCAACCTTTCACCATTGAGTATGGGTGTTTGTCATATATGGCCTCTGTTGTACTGACCGAAGAGACAACTAATGGATTGTATTTGCAAACCACGCACCTGACAGGGAGTTAATATCCAAGATATACAAAGAACTCAAACAACTCAATAGTAAGAAAACCAATAAGCCTGATTGTTTTTAATGGGCAAAGGACCTGAATAGGTATTTCTCATATAAATGGCTGGCAAGTCATTCTCACCATCGTTAATCAACACAGAAGTGTAAATTAAAGCCACAATGACATATCACTTCATACCAGTTAGGACGGCTATCACCAAAAGGACAAAAGCTAAGTGTTGGTGAGGATGTGGGGAAAGGGGAACCCTTGCACACTGTTGATACCGATGTAAATTAGTAAAGCCATTATGGAAAACAGTATGACATTCCTTTGACAAAATTAAAAATAGAACTACCATATGATTTAGCATCCCACTACTATACATCCAAAGAATATGAAATCAGCATGTCAAAGAGATACCTGTACTCCCACGTTCACTGCAGCACTATTCACAATAGCCAAGATATGAAATCAACCAAGTGTCCATATATGAATGAAGGGATAAAGAAAATGTGGTATGTATACACAATGCAATACTATTCAGCCTTACAGAAGAAGAAAATCATGTCATTTGAAACAACACAGATGAACCTGGAGGACATTGTGTTAAGTGAAATAAGCCAGGCACAAAAAGATAAATATTGTATGACCTCACTTATATGTGGAATCTAAAAATGTTGAACTCATAGAAACAGAGAGTAAAATGGAGCTTGCCAGAGGTTGGGGGAATAAGAAGACTGGGAAGATATTTGTCAAATGACATAAAATTTCAGGGAGAATAAGTTCAAGAGATCTCCTGCACATCGTGGTGGCTATCGTTAATAAGGGTATATTGCAGACTTGAAAATTGCTAGGCTGGACAAGGTAGCTCATGCCTGTAATCTTAGCACTTTGGGAGATTGAGGCAGGAGAATTTGAGATCAGGAATTTAAGAGCAGCCTGAACAACATAGTGAAACCTCATTCTACCAAAAAAAATTTAAAAATTAGCTGGGCATGATAGCATGTGCTTATAATCCCAGCTACTTGGGACAATCACTTGAACCCAGGAGGTCAAGGCTGTAGTGAGCCATGATAGCACTACTGTACTCCAACCTGGGCAACAGAGCAAGCCCCTGTTTCAAAAAAGAAAAAGAAAATTGCTAAAAGAGTAATGTTAAGTGTTCTCATCACACACAAAAAAATGATAAGTATGTGAGGGAATATCTATGTTACATGGCTTCATTTAGCCATTCCACAATGTATAGCTGTATCAAAACATCATTTGTACACCATAAATACGTGACTTTTACTTGTCAATTAAACAAAGTATTATTAAAGTCTCACGTTATGCACAAAATTTTAAAAATGTAAATTCTCCATAATTAAAAAAAAATACAAAGAATTTTATTTCAAAATTGGTGAGCCAAAGGAATTACAAACTGTGTTTATGCTGTACCACAAACTGGTACGAAATGAAGTAGTGTACAAATACTCACAACTTTGTTAGTAGTATGGAAATTGATTCTGTAAATAATTTTAGTCACTATTGTGCTGTTTGTTTTAACAGTCAATACTCCCAGGTTAAAATCTTTTACAAATTCTATAATAATGTCATCCATACATGCAGTGATGCTGAAAAACATAACCAAAAATCAATAACTTTTGAATGACTGCCAAAATATACCATGCTGTTAATTTAGGTGCAGACTCACAGCTATTAGGGATAATCCTAAAATATAAACACAGCATCAAAACAACAATAAGATAAGATGGCTGGAGATTTATAAACCATGAAGACAAGCTCTCTGCTTTTTTTTTTTTTAAAAGAGGAAACAAGTCCTGAATGATATGCTTTGTGAATTATGTGAGTTCTTCAAGGCACTATCTTGGCCATTAACACCATGCTACCCTGAATTTTCAATCTTGCCACAAAGAGTGAAGTCTGAAGGGCGCATTCCCAATAACTATATTTCTTTCAGGTGTTTTACCTTTATGTTACCTTTTATTCAAAGAAAAATGAGAAAATATTGACGTATTTAAACCATGGTAAGTACCTAACAGCTCTCTTTTATTTAAAGACTACACTGCCAAATCTATCACTTAAAAAGGTATTTGCAAGTGCTTCTCCAGTACTTCTGCGACGGAAACTGCCTGTAGAAAATCTCTACTGGTATTAATTTTGCAATCCTATTGAGCATCACATTAACAAAATAAAAATGTATTATGCTTGCTCTTTTTATATGGCAGGTGTGGACAGCTTTGGAAAGCTACTTGTTTATTTGTGACTGCCACAGCTGTCTTTCTAAATTATCCAGTGAAAACAAATATTGACTTTTTTAAACAAAACGTAACCCAAACAGTGAATGGGATATAAGATGTTATTGAGTCAAAACAATTTGACAAGCATTTGGATGCCTACTATGTGCAACATCATGAGCCAAATATAAGCCTAAAATATTCACCAAATGAGCTACCAAATGAGCTATTTGATACGCTCTCCAATAAGCTACTCTATTATGAACTCTGGATGACACTCAGTTGTGTGTCCTGCTGAGTGAACATGGCCAGCACAATCTACTTGGCCTTTTCCTTATTCACTCCTGGACAAGAAATTTGTCTTATCCACTCTTTTTTAATTCAAAATTACCTTCCAGAGGCAACATTGCTAAAATTCTTTTTTTTTTTCTTTCTGAGACAATGTCTCACTTTGTTACCAAGTCTACAGTGCAGGGGTGCAATCAGAGTTCACTGCCACCTTGACCTCCATGGGCTCAAGCTATCCTCCCACCTCAGCCTCCTGAGGAGCTCAGACCACCAATGAGTGCCACCATGCCCAGCTAATTTTTGTCTTTTTTATAGAGACAGGGTTTCGCCATGTTTCAGGGAGGTTGGTTTCCAGCTCCTGAACTCAAGCCATCCGCCCACATCAGCCTTCCAAAGTACCGGGATTATAGGCATGAGCCACTGCAACTGGCTGCTAAAATTCTTACGCCATTTATTTCATTGTGTTAATACTTCTCTAAGATGGAATTAATTTTACCTTCACCACTCTCAATTTTACTCTAAAACAGTCTATTTGCTAACTCCTCTCTCCTAGTAAGTCTGCTTTACAAATAACATTCCAAACTATGAGGCCCAAATAAATTCATTTGGGTTTACGAGAATGGCTTTGTCTTTTCCCAAATGAATGGGAGCAGTCATTTCCTCTTCCTAACAGTCCTATTACCCCTTTAACCCCTAATGATTTATAGAATCTCAACTCTTAATATAATCATCAAGATCAAGAGGTTTCACCATGATTTCTAGTGGTCTTTTCACAGTGCCGCTGCCCGGGATTCAAACCTGAGGTCTTCAAGCTTTAAGGGGTCTACAGACAGAATTTGAGGAAATGAGGTTCTGAACTTGGATGAGATAAAAAAATTAAATCTTTATTCCATTAACCTCTAACAAAAATATAACATTCCTTTCAACGATGAACACAAGCAATAAAATGCAGTAGTATTAGCAGTACCTGCAACCCTGTCATCAAAAGAAATCAAATACTTTCTTAATCTCACATCTCAGCTATTGCAGATATATTGAAGCGTCATTGAATGCTCATTACTTCTTCTAATCATGGTAGTTACGAGCCCTGCTACCGATCTTATTTTAATTTTTATTTTAAGTTCTGGGGTACATGTGCAGGATGTACAGGTTTGTTACATAGGTAAACATGTACCATGGTGGTGTGCTTCACCCATCAACCCATCACGTAGGTGCTAAGCCCAGCATGCATCAGCTAATTTTCCCCATGCTCTCCCTCCCTCTTCCCCACCCCCAACAGGCCTCAGTGTGTGTTGTTCCTCTCCCTATGTCCATGTGTTCTCATTGTTCGGCTCCCACTTGCAGTGTTTGGTTTTCTGTTCCTGCATTAGTTTGCTGAGGACAATGGTTTCCAGCTTCATCCACGTCCCTGCAAAGGACATGATCTCACTCCTTTTTATGGCTGCTTAGTATGCCCATCAACAATAGACTGGATAAGTAAAATGTGGTACATATACAAGATCCTTTTAAATGTGTTAATAAAGTACAAATATTACTCTATCACACTTGTTTTTAATATCTGATCATTGTATTTCATGTAATTGGTCTTCTCAGTCCTATTCCTGATTTTATTTTATAAACATAATTATGAGAAGGGTCCATCAGCTTCAACACCCTGCCAAAGGGATCCATGACTCAGAGAAAGAACCCCAGTGGTGTGCAACAGTGATCATGCCCAAGTCCCAGGAAGGAAGCTGAAAGCTGGAGAGGCTAAGTAACTGCGCTAAGTTATTCAAAAAAAACAGGAACAACAACATAGATCATGTGTGAATACTTCCTATAATTTTTTCTATTATTGCTGTAACAAATTACCACAAATTTGGTGGCTTAAAATGGCATAAATTTGTTATATGACGGTTCTGCATGTCACAAGTCCAAAATGGGTTCAACTGGGCTAACCTCAAGGTGTCCACATGGATGCAT
Source organism: Aotus nancymaae (assembly GCF_030222135.1). Classification (NCBI taxonomy): domain Eukaryota; kingdom Metazoa; phylum Chordata; class Mammalia; order Primates; family Aotidae; genus Aotus; species Aotus nancymaae. Next base: position 2,889,882 of record NW_026988460.1, read on the forward strand.
GCCTTCTGGAGGCCTTAAGGGCAATGTATTTCTTTGTCTTTCCTAGCTTCTGAAACAGGCTGCTCATGTTGCTTGGCTCATAGGCCCGTTCCTTCTTAAAAGCACATCACTCCAACCTCTGTTTCCATCATTGTATCTCCTCTCTGATTCCAACTCTCCTGCCTCCTCCTCCTTTCATGTAAAAGGATCTTGGTGATGACCGTGGGTCCATTTACATAATCCAGGATCATTTCCCCATCTTAAGATCCTTCATTGCATCAGTGAAGCCCCTTTCCTCATGTAAGGTAAACATGTTCATAGGTTCCAAGAATTAGAATGTGCATCTCCTTAAGGGACCATTATTCTGCCTACTGTACACTAAATACCAGAAATTATGCTTTATGTCACACAGAATGCAATCTTCTTGAAAATATTATCTTCAGGCTCACATATGACAATTTTGAAGCTCTGACTTCAGAATTCAAGGTCACTGAGGCAGCAAGGGGCAGAACTAGGATTCAGTCATTTTAGCTCCATGACTCTAACAGCAGCTACTTTTAAGTGCCTACTATGAATAAGACAGTTTAAGTATACCCAACTTTCGTACCTTTTAGTTTCTAAACTCACTGTCCTATGCTTGCTTGGTCAACTCTCACTTACCTCTTGGGTACAAAGTTTAATGCTTTTTAAAATTTTTATTTTAAGTTCTAGGGTACATGTGCAGGTTTGTTACATAGGTAAACATGTGCCATGGTGGTTTGTTGCAGAGATCATCCCATCACCTAGGTTTTTAAGCCCAGCATGCATTAGCTATTTTTCTTGAGGCTCTCCCTCCCCACGCTGCCTGACAGGCCCCAGTGTGTGTTGGTCCCCTCCCTGTGTCCATCTGTTGTCATTGTTGAGCTCCCATTTATAAGTGAGAACATGCAGTGTTTGGTTCCCTGTCCCTGTGTTAGTTTGCTGAGGATAATGGCTTCCAGCTCCAGCCACATCCCTGCAAAGGATATGATCTCCGTCCTTTTTATGGCTTCATAGTATTCCATGATATATATGTACTACATTTTCTTTATCCAATCTATCATTGATGGGCATTTGGGTTGATTTCAATCTCATTACTGTGTATACACCCAAAGGAACATAAATTATTCTATTATAAAGATACAGGCATGCTTACGTTCATTACAGCAATATTCACCATAGCAAAGTTTAACGCTTTCTTTAATGGCTTTCTAGGGCCTTCACTGGAATGTGTGCAGTCACTGAATTTTATTTTTATTTTTCCAGTATTAACCTTACCTTAATGAACACACTTCAAGATAGGGAGAATAAAAATGAGAGGCTCAATGAGCAGCTTCTTTACACTGTAATAAACCTAGTCCTCAGCATAACTCATAAGAATGAAAATGCAACCTTTGAAAGAAAAGCCTTTCCCTATCTGCAAGGCCTCCCAAAGGGTATCTCAGGTCAAATCGGTGACTATCCTGACTTTCTTTTCAAGACTTCATCTTGGACTCTATTGAAGACACAGAGAGGTGCCTATCCCTGCTCTCAAACAGTTTCTAACCTAAGGGATGTGAAGAGGGAATAAGTAAAACTTCATCACTTCAAATATGACCGAGGCAGTGAGCAACACTGTCAGCTACCCAGGCTAGAGGTCAACATCACAGAGAGGTTTTTCATAATAAAAGAAGCCAAACTAGGAGGACCCTCAGAACAGGCAAGGATGCTGCAGAGAGCTCTAGAGAATGACGTGAGTTTTGCAGGGTGAGGGAGGGCTATTGAGCATTAAATAAAAATAAAAAAGCACAGAGGCTGGAAATCATGGCATAGGGCAGGAAAGTTTTATTTGCACTTGAAGGGAGAAGGTGCTATAAGAAGAACACTGGACCTAGAATTGGAAGACCCAGATTTGAGAAGCCAGCTCTGCTGCTACCTGTGTAAACATAGGTATTTGATTACACCAAGTTTTCTCGTGCATAAAAAGGGATAATAAGAAGGTTAACTCAGAAAGATGTTATGCAAAATAAGTAAAATAATGTAAGTGAGCATGCACAAATGTTCATCTGAATTTGAGAGTAGGATAGTAGTGAGAGAGTTTTACCTGGAAAGGGAGGGGAAGACGAGGTATATTATAGTATTATGAACAGTTGTAAGGAGGCTCAAGAATGAGGAAAATCCATATTACTTCTGAAAGTTTAATATCTTTCTACTCCAACCTCTTTCTTACTCAGTAATATGAGAACAACCAGATATGAGAACAAATAACAGGCCTTGTATAATTTCAAAAGATTTCTATTTTAAAGGAAGTTACCTACTTCTCAAAGCACCATAGATGCAGATTCAGTAAATGTACAGCCAGTCTAGAATCTTCCATGCATGAAAGTAGAATTTACATGAACTATAACACCTAACTTTACTGTAGCCTGTCTGAGGATCCCCAATAAAAGGACCAATAAAAAGATTATTTTGAATACCTAAACCATGTAGGTACTGAGGGATAAAAGGTAAAAACAAGTTTTTCTAAAAGTAAGTCCAATAAGAATGAATAGTCAATAGTCTTTTTTAATTTAAATAGCATGTGAAGACTTAATGTGGTTTGGGGAAGAATCATTTTCTAACTTTGAATAAAAGTTTTTCTTAACTGACATCCACTCTTAGCACTCTATCAACAACAAACACTTTCATGGATAAGTTTTAAAAATGAATAAATGAACTGATCACCCCTTTCAGTTTACTGTCTCACAAATATGGCAGAGGAGCATGAGGCCAGTGTCAAAGGCATACTGTGCTCTTTCTACTCCAAGTTAGGTCTTAGGAAATTTTTCTCTTTAAGTTTCAGTTGCCTCAACTGTAAAATGTTGACCAAAATGCGAAGATTCAGTGAAACGATTAGTGTAAAACCCCTAACACTCAGTTAGAGGGGAGAGGCAGACATGTATTCCCAACTCTTCATACTCCATTAGCCAGAGCTGATGCTCACCCTGACTTCCCCAAATCTCAGGAGCCCCTCCATAGAGTAAGAGGAATGACTTAGTTTATCGGTTGATTGGCAAGTTTGGAGAAAAGGAACCTAGCATTCAAAGCTCATTCCCTGGTAGGACCCCTTGTAGGATCCCTTGCAGGGTCTGCCTACCCAAGCAGAGGCCAACATTCTGATCTGCTTAGTTCCATGTAGTAAGGAACCTACCCTGCTAGGGACAGCCTGAAAATAGCTGTGTTAGCCATCCCTGGTAGAATAATCTATGACCAAGTCCACTTTCCCACAGACCCAAAGCCATAGTCTCTACTCCTACTATTATCAATCATACAGCTGAAATTTCAGCTCTTTATATAACTTTTTTGTTAATTTATCTGTTGGCTCTACACAGACGTAGAAAACAGTGTCATTTACTGTGCTCATACAATCCAAACAATCAATACAAAACACTAACAGCTATTACTATCATCATCATCTTCATCATCTTCTGCGTCTTCCTACTTGATCTTCGCCATCTTACATCCTTTTTGACATCACCACTGGGATAGCTAATAGGCATTTCAACTCAGCATATTCCAAAGCAAAACTCCAATTTCCACTTTCACCTCCCACACCTATTCCTCCCATACACTTCCTCATCTCAGAAACAACCACTCCTTCTTTCTTGTTGCTAAAGCCAAAAAGACTGGCATCCTCCTTGATTCTCTTCTTTCTCTTACAATCTCCATCTCATCTGTCAGCAGAATGACATCAGCGCTATTTCACAACATTTTCACAGTCTACTTGGTTCTTACTACCTCTGCTACTATCCCCTTTGTCCAAGCCACCCTCACTTCCTGACAGGATTACTTTCAAAGCCTCTCAATGAGTCTGTTTCTGCTCTTGCCCTCCTATGTACCAACACAGCAACCACAGTGATTCTTTTAAAGCGTAGGTGAGATTACATCTTCCCCTGCTCAAAATCCTCTATTATATGGTCATCCTACTCAGGATAGAAGCCAAGTCGTCACAATGGCCTACACTGCCAGGGGTGGGAAATGTAGTATTCACTCCACATAACACTCTGGCCTTTCTACCTACTCCTTTCCCTCCTCCCTCATGGCCTCTGCACCTGCTGTGTACTCCACCTGGAACACCTGGCCCCCAGTTAGCTTTAGTCTTTATTCAAACAGCATCTGCTTAGTAAGGCCTTCCCTGGTGACCCCATTTGAAATAGCAAACTCACCCACACCCACCTTGGTCCCTCAATTCCTTGACTCTGTGTTATTTTTCTCCTTAGAACGAATCACCATCTGGCATTTACTTTTTTCTGTTTGTTCACTGTCTGCCTCCACTCACTATCACTAAAAGCTCCTTGAGGGCAGTGTTTCCCCAGAAAAAGAACAGTGTGTACCTGATGCACAGTCAGTATTCAAATATTTGCTGAATGAATGAATGAGGTAGAAGTAAATGATAAATACAAATGTGTTTCTTCCATGCTAGCTGGCTTCTGGGAGGCATAATAAATAATACATGCCATGAATAAATAAACCCCACAATTGTAGAGTTACAATTTTTCCATCTAAGGTAAACTAGTCAGGTTAGTTGCTCAAGTGGAGCAGAGATAGATTTTTTGTGAAAAATTTCACTACAAAGCCCAGATGCCATGTGGCTGTCTAACATGCATACAAAGTAAAGTACAAAGTTGTGCAGCTTACAGGTGACATAATTAGGTCACTGGGGGCAAGAATGCTTAGAAATGATAAGGAAATCCGTATGACTTCTCAAATTAGTCTTTTTGTAGCTGCAGTAGATGTGCTTTCCCTCTTAGTTCCCAAGCATCAAATGCCAGCTTCAGCCTTCCTGCAGCCTCTTTCCTCCAGGTAATTTCACTTCAGGGCTGCCATTTTACTTGTCATCTTCACATATCCTTCTTTAAAATTATGTGTAATGTTTCAAACACACCTACCAAATTGTCCTTTCACTTTGTGTCAGAAAAACTGTGCACAAATTACAGTGTATTTTCTCATTATATGCAATATTATCATGAAGAAACCCACCCCAGCTAGGTCTGTGGATTTCAGTTTTTAAATCTCAGGAAGCATTCTAAAATGAGAAACTACAGAGAAGAAAGAAGAAGGTATAATACCCAACCTCCCCCACTGGGCTCCTTATGCTGTCTGATGGCCGACCTAAGAACTGAATATTGGTTCTGTTTTGGAGGAACTCCCCATTACACGGAGATGGGGTTTTGCCGGATTATCCTGCCTCAGGAATAATCCTCAATTCCTCCAGTCACTAGCATGGTTTGCCAAACCACAGCTTTTCTCCAAATGCTGAGAAACTAGTGGTGGCTCAAATTAACAGGGGATAATAGCTGTTTGAAACCACAGTGACATTTATGTCCCTACAAATGGTGCTTATCAAACAGTTAAGTGAACTGTTGACTATGAAGAAGCCTGTGTGTAGGAAAGTTTGGCTTCTAACACTTACTCTAAGGGTCACTAAACTTTATCACTGGTTATATTACTTTATTCTGACATCTTTTTGTAGAAAAAATGCTATTACTAGAAGTCAGAAATCATAAAATAACCATTCATTTGATATACATTTATTAAGCACCTACTATGTTCCAGGAACTCTGATAGGTAGAAATCCGGAGAGAAATAAAAAAAATCCATGTCTCATGGAAGTTACATTCCGGTAGTCCTCCAAAAGAAAAGTTATTTCCAATAGTGAGATTTATTCCTAATTTGGAACCCACTTTGTATGGCAGAAAAACACTCAGATTGGAGTCCAGGGGTCAGGATTCAAGTCTTGACTATGCTTGCTCAGATCTTCAGTTTTGTGTATTTTACTAGGATGCAAATGAATGAAAGTGCCCAGAAAATTACCTGTCATGTAGAAAATGACTGGTAACTCTTATGTTTAAGTCTTTAATCCATCTGGAGTTAATTTTAGTGTAACGTGTCAGGAAGGGGTCGAGTTTCTGCTTTCTGCATATGGCTAGCCAGTTTTCCCAACACCACTTATTAAACAGGGAATCATTTCCCCATTGCTTGTTTTTGGACATGGATGAAACTGGAAGCCATCATTCTCAGCAAAATGACACAGGAACACAAATCAAACACCGCATGTTCTCACTCATAGGCGGGTGTTGAACAATGGGAACACATGGACACAGGGAGGGGAGCACTACACACTGGGGTCTGTTGGGGGGAAATAGGGGAGGGACAGCCAGGGGTGGGAGGTTGGGGAGGGATAGCATGGGGAGAAATGCCACATATAGGTGAAGGGGAGGAAGGCAGCAAATCACACTGCCACGTGTGTACCTATGCAACAATCTTGCATGTTCTTCATATGTACCCCAAAACCTAAAATGCAATTTAAAAAAAGGGGAAAAAAAAAAAGAAAATGACTGGTAACTCTGAGAACAGTGATGATGATCGGTATGGTTCTCTAACCTAGGAATTGACAAACTATGGCCCACAGGCCAAATCCAACTGGCCATTTGTTTGAATAAAATAAAGTATGACTGGGATACAAGCACACTCATTTATTTATGTATCATCTGTGGCAGCGTTTGCACTACAGTGGCAGAATTGAATAGTTGCAACGAGGTTGTGTGGCCCTCAAAACCTAATAACTGTACTATATAACCATCTGAAGAAATAAAATTTACCAACTCTGGCTCTAATCTTTTGCTATGCTAAATGAGGTCCAAGAACAGGCATCATCAGCATCACCCAGCGGCCCTGTTGGAATTGCAGAATCTGAGGCCCCACCCCAGACCTGAATCAGAACCGACATTTTAACAAGATGTCCACGTGTGATCCATATGATCTTGGGAAGCCCAAGAAACACTGCCATGGAGTGCGCCCATGAGGACCTAAGTGATGGTGCTCTACTCCAGTATGGTCAATTTCAACCCTCCCTTCTTTCTGCTCCAGCCAATAGCTGAATTCAGAACAAGGATGGTTTTCCAACTTAGTAAACATCAGAATCACATATGGAGCTTCCTAAAAATATAAACTGCTGGCAAACCCCTGAGGTGATTCTGATTCAGTGAATCAGAGGTCAGGGTCAAAGATTCCACATTTTTAAAACAAATACCCAAAGGAAATTCAAACACAAGTGACTCTAGGATATCACTTTCAAAACACTATTTTAAAAGAGTACACTTCTATATACTCTAGGATTGGGACAAAAATTAAGAAATATTCCGCATGTTCATCATTATTAATGTTTTTCTTTTGGATATATAAAATACCACTGGGAAATGTGTCAGCAATAGTTTATAGTAATGACTTTTTGTTTTGGTTTGTGGTTTTTTTAATTCGAGATCTTTAATTATTTTTAAATTGAAAAAATACAACTATATCTAAGATATACAACGTGATGTTTTGAAAAATGTATACGTTGTGGAATCGCTAAATCAAGCTAATTAACAATGTGTTGCCTCACATATTTATCATTTTATGATGAGAACATTTAAAATCTACTCTCACCAATTTTCAAGTATACAATATATTGTTATTAACTATAGTCACTGCATGACTATGTTGTATTAGGTTGGTGCAAAAGTAATTGCAGTTTTTATCATAGAAAGTAACAGCAAAAACCGCAATAACTTTTGCACCAACTTAATAAAATAGCTCTATTGAACTCATTCTTCCTAACTGAAATTTTGTACAATAATGATTCATGGTGCCTCCATGGACATATATTAATTAAGTGCTCCAAATGAGTACCAAAAATATTTTACCACAATTATTTTTAATGTCACAAATACATTTTTATGTTTTCATTTCCTTATTCAAGAAATTGTTGAACACCAAATATTTTTGAGGCATCATTCTAGACAGAGCAAGGATCTAAGAAATAAAAAATAATCCTTGTAGAATCTAAAATTGAGTGACCCAAGCGGTATTCTCATTCACGCGTCAAGTATTTGGTGAGGACCTCCTCAACAGCCAGGCCCTGTGCTAGGTCAGGGTCAGCAGACATTTTCTGTAAAGGGCCAGACAGTAACATTTTCGGCTTTGCAGGCCATGTATAATTTTTGTCACATATTATTCTTTCAGGTTTTTTACCACTTTGTTAACCCTTTAAAGATGTAAAAATCATTCTTCATTCTCAGGTAGTACAAAGACAAACCACAGGCCAGATTAAGACTGTAGGTCATAATTTGCCAACCCTTGTTTGAGGTGACAGGGACACAGCAGGGAGTAAAACAGACAAAAACCCGCGCCTGCCAGGCACTGTGGCTCCCGCCTCTAATCCCAGCACTTTGGGAGGCCAAAGCAAGTAGATCGCTTGAGCCCAGGAGTTTGACACCAGCCTAGGCAATATGGTGAAATCTCGTCTCTACAAAAAAGAAAAAAATTAGCCAGGTATGGTGGTGCGCACCTGTAATCCCGGCTACCCAGGAGGCTGAGGTGAGAGAATGGGAGGGAGGCTTGAGACTGGGAGGTGGAGGCTCATATGAGCCGTGATCGTGCCACTGCACTCTAGCCTAGGAGACAGAGCGAGACCTTGTCTCAAAAACAACAAAAAGTCCCTGCCCTTGGGAAATTATATTCTAGCAGAGGGATGCATATAATAAGAAAATAAATGCTGTAAAATGGGGAGCAATTGTGTCCTACAAAGGAAAATAGTAAGGGCACAAAAAATGATAGGAGAGAACTTAAATAGAAAGTAGCCAAGAAAGGGGACATTTAAGCAAAGACCTGAATGAAGCAAGTAAATGAGCACTCCGGTTCCAGATACGGCAAGACTTGCTCAAGTTAAATTATTATATGGGGAACAGTGTTAACATCATTTGAGCACGTTCGAAATAATGTCCAAAACAACAACAACAAACAAACAAAAGAAATTCGCAATAAAATGGCCTGTAGTCCCCCAAATATTGTAGTCAAGGCAGGTACGACCCTCTGACTACACTATGTAAATATAGTCTTCTATATTTACATAATGTAGTCAGGATTCCAACAGCTCCTGGAAAAGTCAGCATCTTCTCAAACTTCATTAACACCCGGATGCAATTCACAACATTTTCACATTGAGAAACGTAAACCTGTCTCTTAAAAATCATTCTAATTCCTCCTTTCCCTCTCATATGGCCTGGAGCTCTGTTTTCCAACCTCTCGTTAATCCATTAAAGAAGTTACCTTTGAGATGAGTTGATCTGCACTACAGAAGTTTGTTGCAAAGGAGGTGCTGGGTCTCGGAGGATACAGCTAAAGGGGAAAGCGTAATGAGAGCAACTTGGTAAACTGGCTAGAAATTTCAGCAGCTGGACAGAGCAGCTGCTACAGTAGGAACAGAGGCATTGGGCTGGGAGGAAAATGGGAGAGACCCTTGCTGGGTCTGTGATGGAAATGAAGCACTCGCCACAGACAGATTTAATTCACAGGCACAAAGTTTTAGAGAGAAATGTGGTTGTCTTATGCTCTCATCTTAACCTCCCCTGGGTTCCAGGGAGAAGCTGTCTGTGCCACTGTCTTTACTCCAAAGAGATGCTTTTGTTCCCTCAGGCCAAAGTCACCAGAAAGGATGGAGATGGTGAGGCACAAGGACCCCATGGTGAATGTGGGCTACATCAGTGAACCTTCCCTGGACAGAAATCAAGGTCTCGGCACTTTTGGTTGGTTGGTTGATTGACTGATTTATGACAGGATCTCACATTGTTACCCAGGCTGTACTGGAGTGGTGCAAATGCCGCTCACTGCAGCCTCGACTTCCCGGGCTTAAGTGATCCCCTGCCTCAGCCCACCATGTAGCTGGGACCACAGGCACATGCCACCATGTCCAGCTAATTTTTACATTTTTTTTACAGACATGTTTCGCCATGTTGCCCAGGCTGGTCTCGAACTTCTGAACTCAAGCAATCCACCCATCTTAGCCTCCCAAAGTGCTAGGACTGCAGGCATGAGGCCACCATGCCCAGCCCACTTACTAGTTTTAGAAAAATCATTTGTAAGTAGTCTCCCTGAGAAATACTCAAGAAATGCAAACATGTGCCTTTAGAATGCACAATGTTTGATGTTGTTTCCTTCAATACCCAACCACAGAAGCTGGCTGATGACATTCACAAATACAGAATATAGCCACGGAGAAGGAATAAAGCACTGGCTCCTCCCATATAGAAAAACTACAGTTCCACAGCTAGTTTAGCAGTAAACTCTCTTCATGCATGGGGAACCCTTAGTGATTTGTCCTTGAGTGATACCATGTCTGCCAAAGACCACAATAGGCTTACTGCCCTTGCCCATGGCTAGACTGACCAACCACTTCTACTCTTGCTCCAGCTACTATTATTTCCTGTAATACTGAACTAAACAGAGTTTCTTTCTAACCCTGGACTTACCCTATCTGACATTCTGCACCTCTGCTACCAATATGATGGCACTATAATCTGTGCAAACATCTAACATCAAAGGCTTCCATCTTTCCTCTACAAGTGTAAATAGATGGTGATATTAAAGAATAAAACATACATTCTCCACAAAACTTTTAATTTGCATTAAGTCTCTGTGGTTTCACAGCTGTGTGGCACTGCTCTTAACTTCTTTCCTGACAGGACAAGGCCATTGCCCCAGAGCTAAATCACAATGTGTGATTATCACCCTACACAATTCATGCACTGTCACCTTCAATTGACTTACTAGAAAGGTTTAAGAGGAACTTTTTTTCTGATTTAATATTTTTTACTATACTTAAGTTCTCGGATACATGTGGAGAACATGCAGGTATGTTACATAGGTATACACATGCCATAGTGGTTTGCTGCACCCATCAACCCGTCTCCAAACCAACCAACCAACAAGTGCCAAGACCTTGATTTCTATCCAGGGAAGGTTCACTGACATAGCCCACATTTGCCATGGGGTCCTTGTGTCTCACCATCGCCATATCTTCTACTGACTTTACCCTAAGGGAAAAAAAATCATCTCTTCAGAGAAAACACATTAGCTATTTCTCATAATATTATCCCTCCTGTAGCCCCCCCACTCCTTGACAGATCCTGGTGTGTGATGTTCCCCTCCCTGTGTCCATGTGTTCTCATTGTTCAACTCCCACTTATGAGTGAGAACATGCAGTGTTTAACTTTCAGTTCCTGTGTTAGTTTGCTGAGAATGATGGTTTCCAGCTACATCCATGTCCCTGCAAAGGACAAGAACTTATTTTTTATTCTTTTTTATAGCTGCATAGTATCGCATGGTGCATATGTGCCACATTTTCTTCATACACTCTATCACTGATGGGCATTTGGGTTGGTTCCAAGTCCTTACTATTTTGAACAATACCACAATAAACATACATGTGCATGTGTCTTATAATAGAATGATTTATACTCCTTTGGGTATATACCCAGTAATGGGATTGCTGGGTCAAATGGTAGTTTTAGTTCTAGATCCTTGAGAAATTGCCACACTGTCTTCCACAATGCCTGAACTGATTTACACTCCCACCAACAGTGTAAAAGCATTTCTATTTCTCCACATCCTCTTCAACATCTGTTGTTTCCTCACTTTTTAATGATCGCCATTCTAACTGGCATGAGATGGTATCTCATTGTGGTTTTGATTTGCATTTCTCTAATGACAAGTGATGATGAGCTTTTTTCATATGTTTGTTGGTCGCATAAATGTCTTATTTTGAGAAATATCTGTTCATAACCTTTGTTCACTTTTCGATGGGGTTGTTTCTTGTAAATTTTAAGTTCTTTGTAGATTCTGGTTTTAGCCCTTCATCAGATGGATAGACTGCAAAAAGTTTCTCCCATTCTATAGGTTGCCTGTTCACTCTGATGATAGTCTGTTTTGCTGTGCAGAAGCTCTTTAGTTTAATTAGATCCCATTTGTCAATTTTGGCTTTTGTCGCCATTGTTTTTGGTGTTTTAGTCATGAAGTCTTTGCCCATGCCTATGTCCTGAATGGTATTGCCTAGGTTGTCTTCTAGGGTTTTTATGGTTTTAGGTCTTATGTTTAAGTCTTTATTAATTTTTGTATAAGTTGTAAGGAAGGGGTCCAGTTTCAGTTTTCTGCATGTGGCTAGCCAGTTCTCCCAACACCATTTATAAAATAGGGAATCCTTTCCCCATTGCTTTTGTCAGGTTTGTCAAAGATCAGATCATTGCAGATGTGTGGTGTTATTTCTGAGGCCTCTATTCTGTTCCATTGGTTTACATATCTGTTTTGGATCCAGTACCATGCTGTTTTGGTTACTGCAGCCTTGTAGTATAGTTTGAAGTCAGGAAGCATGATGCCTCCAACTTTGTTCCTTTTGCCTAGGAATGTCTTGGCTATATGGTCTCTTTTTTGGTTCCATATAAAATTTAATGTAGTTTTTTTCTAATTCTGTGAAGAAAGTCAGTGGCAGCTTGATGGGGATAGCATTGAATCTATAAATTACTTTGAGCAGTATGGCCATTTTCACAGTACTGATTCTTCCTAACCATGAGCATGGAATGTTTTTCCATTTGTTTGTGTCCTCTCCTATTTCTTCAGCAGTGGTTTGTAGTTCTCCTTGAAGAGGTCCTTCACATCCCTTGTTAGTTGTATTCCTAGGTATTTTATTCTCTTTGTGACAATTGTGAATGGGAGTTCACTCATGATTTGGCTCTCTATTATTGTGTATACAAATGCTTTAGATTTTTGCACATTGATTTTGTATCCTGAGACTTTACTGAAGTTGCCTATCAGATTAAGGAGATTTTGGACTGAGATGATGGGGTTTTCTAAACATACAATCATGTCATCCGTTACTTCCTCTCTTCATATTTGAATATCTTTTATTTCTTTCTCTTGCCTGACTGCCCTGGCCAGAACTTTCAAAACTATGTTGAACAGGAGTGGTGAGAGAGGGCATCCATGTCTTGTGCCAGTTTTCAAAGGGAATGCTTCCAGCTTTTGCCCATTCAGTATGATATTGGCTGTGAGTTTGTCATAAATAGCTTTTATTATTTTGAGATATATTCCATCAATACCTAGTTTAATTAGAGTTTTCAGTATGAAGGGTTGTTGAATTTTATCGAAGGCCTTTTCTGCATCTATTGAGATAATCATGTGGTTTTTGTCATTGGTTCTGTTTATGTGATGGATTACGTTTATTGATTTCTATATGTTGAACCAGCCTTGCAGCCCAGGGATAAAGCTGACTTGATTGTGGTGGATAAGTTTTTTGATGTGCTGCTGGATATGGTTTTCCAGTATTTTGTTGAGGATTTTCACATCAATGTTCATCAGGGATATTGGCCTGAAATTTTCTTTTTTAGTCGTGTCTCTGCCAGGTTTTGGTATCAGGATGATGCTGGCCTCATAAAATGAGTTAGAGAGGATTCCCTCTTTTTCTACTGTTTGAAATAGTTTCAGAAGGAATGGTACCAACTCCTTTTTGTACTTCTGGTAGAATTTGGCTGTGAATCTGTCTGGTCCAGGGTTTTTTATTTTTATTTTTTGGTTGGCAGGCTATTAATTACTGCATCAATTCAGAACTTGATATTTCTCTTTTCAGGGATTTGACTTCTTCTTGCTTTAGTCCTGGGAGGGTGTATATGTCCAGGAATTTATGCATTTCTTCTACATTTTCTAGTTTATTTGCGTAGAGGTGTTTATAGTATTCTCTGATAATAGTTTGTATTTCTGTGGGATCAGTGGTGATATCCCCTTTATCATTTCTTATTGTGTCTATTTGATTCTTCTTTTTTCTTATTAGTCTGGCTAGCAGTTTATTTATTTTGAAATCTTTTCAAAATACCAGCTCCTGGATTCATTGATTCTTTTGAAGGGTTTTTCATGTCTCTAACCCCTTCAGTTCTGCTCTGATCTTAGTTATTTCTTGTCTTCTGCTAGCTTTTGATTTTGTTTTCTCTTGTTTCTTTAGTTCTTTTAATTGTGATGTTAGGATGTCGACTTTAGATCTTTTCCACTTTCTCCTGTGTGCATTTAGTGCTTTAAGTTTCCCTCTCAACACTGCATTAGCTGTGTCCCACAGACTCTGGCATGTCATGTCTTCATACTCATTGGTTTCAAATAACTTACTTATTTCTGCCTTCATTTGGTTATTTACCCAGTAGTCATTCAGGAGCAGGTTGTTCAGTTTCCATGTAGTTGTGTGTTTTTGAGTGTGTTTCTTAATCCTGGGTTCTAATTTGATTGCACTGTAGTCTGAGAGACTGTTATGATTTCCATTCTTTTGCATTTGCTAAGGAGTGTTATACTTCCAATTATATGGTTGATTTTAGAATAAGTGCAATTTTAGAATAGATGCTGAGAAGAATGTACATGTTTATTTGGGGTGAAGAGTTCTGTAGATGTCTATTAGGTCCACTTGGTCCAGAGCTGAGTTCAAGTCCTGAGTATTCTTGTTAATTTTGTCTCATTGATCTAATATTAGCAGTGGAGTGTTAAAGTCTTCCACTACTACTGTGTGGGAGTCTAAGTCTCTTTGTAGGTCTCTAAGAACTTGCTTCATGAATCTGGATGCACCTGTATTGGGTGCACCCAGATTCATAACTATTTCAAATAGTTAGCTCTTATTGTTGTGTTGATCCCTTTACCATTACATAACGCCCTTCTTTGTCTTTTTTGATCTTTGTTGGTTTAAAATCTGTTTTATCAGAGACTAGGATTGTAACCCTGCTTTTTTTTTCTTTCCATTTGCTTGGTAAATCTTCCTTCCTCCCTTTATTTCGAACCTATGTGTGTCTTTGCACATGAGATGGGTCTCCTGAATACAGCATACCAATGAGTCATGACTCTTTATCCAATTTGCCAGTCTGTGTCTTTTAATTGGGGCATTTAGCCCATTTACATTTAAGGTTAATATTGTTATGTGTTAATTTGATCCTGTCATTATAATGCTAGCTGGTTATTTTTATCATTATCATTATCATTAGTAGATGCAGTTTCTTCATAGTGTCAATGGTCTTTACAATTTGGTATGTTTTTGCAGTGGCTGGTACTGGTTTTTCCTTTCCATATTTAGTGCTTCCTTCAGGAACTCTTGTAAGGCAGGCCTCGTGGTGAGAAAATCTCTCAGCATTTGCTTCTCTGTAAAGGATTTTACTTTTCCTTCACTTATAAGGCTTAGTAGGGTTTCTGCAGAGACAATCACTGTTAGTCTAATGGGCTTCCCTTTGTGGGCTACTTGACATTTCTCTCTGGTTGCCATTAACCTGTTTTCCTTCATTTCAACCTTGGTGAATCTGATGATTATGTGTCTTGAAGTTGCTCTTCTCAAAAAAATATCTTTGTGGTGTTCTCTGTATTTCCTGTATTTGAGTATTACCCTGTCTTGCTAGCTTGGGGAAGTTCTCCTGGATAACATCCTGAAGAGTATTTTCCAACTTGGTTCTATTCTTTCCATCACTTTCAGGCACACCAATCAAATGTAGATTTGGTCTTGTCCCATAATTTTTGGAGGTTTTGTTCATTCCTTTTCATTCCTTTTTCTCTCATCTTGTCTTCACGCTTTATTTCATTAAGTTGATCTTTAATCTCTGATATCCTTTCTTCCACTTGATCAATTTGCTATTGATACTTGTGTATGCTTCATGAAATTCTCATGCTATGCTTTTCAGCTCCATCAGGTCATTTATGTTCTTCTCTAAACTGGTTATTCTAATTAGCAATTTCTCTAACCTTTTTTCAAGGTTCTTAGCTTCCTTGCATTGGGTTAGAACATGCTCTAGCTCAGAGGAGTTGTTATTACCCATCTTCTGAAGCCTACTTCTGTCAATTCATCAAACTCATTCTCCATCCAGTTTTGTTCCCTTGCTGGCCAGGAGTTATGGTCCTTTGAATAGGAGGCATTCTGGTTTTTGGAATTTTCAGCCTTTTTGCACTGGTTTTTCCTCATCTTCGTGAATTTATCTACCTTTGGTCTTTGATGTTGGTGACTTTCAGATGAGGTTTCTGTGTGGATGTCCTTCTTGTTGATGTTGATGCTGCTTTCCATTTGTTAGTTTTCCTCCTAACAGTCAGACCCCTCTGCTGTAAGTCTGCTGGAGGTCCAGTCCAGACCCTGTTTTCCTGTGTATCACCAGCGGAGGCCACAGAATAGCAAAGACTGCTGCCTGTTCCTTCCTCTAGAAGCTCTGTCCCAGAGGGGCATACGCCAGATGCCAACCAGAGCTCTTCTGTATGAGGAGTCTGTCAACCCCTGCTGGCAAGCATTTCCCCATCAGGAGGCATGGGGGTTAGGGACCCACTTGAGGAGGCATTCTGTCCCTTAGCAGAGCTCGAGCACTGTGCTGGGAGCTTTGCTGTTCTCTTAAGAGGTGGCAGGCTGGAACATTTAAGACTGCTGAAGCTGTGCCCACAGCCACCTCTTTCCCTAGGTGCTTTGTCCCAAAGAGATGGGAGTTTTATCTATAAGCCCCTGACTAGGGCTGCTGCCTTTCTTTCAGAGATGCCCTGCCCAAAGAGGAGGAATCTAGAGAGGCAGCCTGGCTACAGTGGCTTTGCCAAGCAGCAGTGGGCTCTGCCCAGTTGAAACTTCCTAGCAACTTTGTTTACACTGTAAGGGGAAAACCATCTACTCAAGCCTCCATAATGGAGGACGCCCCTCCCTCTACCAAGCTAGAGTATCCCATGTCAACTTCAGACTTCTGTGCTGGCAGCAAGAATTTCAAGCCAGTGGATCTTAGTTTGCTGGGCTCCATGGGGGTGGGATCCACTGAGCTAGACCACTTGGCCCCCTGGCTTCAGTCCCCTTTTCAGGGGAGTGAACAGTTCTGTCTCGCTAGCATTCCAGGCACCACTAGGGTATTTAAAAAAAAAACCCTGCAGCTAGTTTGATGTCTGCCCAAAGGCCCACCCAGTTTTGTGCTTGAAACCAGGGCCCTGGTGGTGTAGGAAACCCAAGGGAATCTCCTGGTCTGCAGGTTGTGAAGACTGTGGGAAAAGCATAGTATCTGGGCTGGAGTGCACTGTCCAAGGGGAACTTTTTTTAAAGACCACCAGTTCCAAATAGCAGATTTGAATACAGTAAAGTGTGAAACCACTTTGTCATAAAATCCATGGAAGTTTCCCAGGTGCATACCATGTTTTAGAAACATTTACCACCCTGTGGGCAATCCCTGCTTTGAACACGCCCTTCAAATGTTATGTGAAATAAATCCATGCAGAATTCATTCACCAAACATGTTAAAGTTTCTCCTTTGCATCAAGAGCTAATGCTAGGAACAGCTCTGAAAAAGATAAATATCACTGCTGCTAATAGCTATCACTTTTGTAGCATTTACTATATCCACTTTACATACAATAATGCATTTAATCCTTACAACTGTACTAAAAGGTAGGTGCTATTATCATCTTCATTTTTTAGTTCAGGGGTTTCCATAGCTATTAAGTAGCAGAACCAAGCTTGAAACACAAAGAATCTGCCTCCAGTGCCTGTGACATTAACTGTCACACTTTACTGCCCAGCAACACCTGTCAGAATCTGTCTTTTCCACACTTAAGTGGGACACACATGAAATTAACCTGTCCAGCATTTCCTGATGTGCTACCTCACACATGGCTCTAAGGATAGGCATGGGATGAGAGACAATGTATCAGAGAGTGTCCTCTCTCTGCTCTCAGATAGCTATGTTTGAACAAATAAAAAATGATGGTCTTGCTTTTGTTTTTTAGTTCCTTAAACACAAGATGTATCTGGGGTTTCCTGTGACCTATATACCATTTTACGCAGGAAGGAGGTGTCTTATATCAATATAGTAAAAACTTTCAGCAGCCTTTTCAACCTACTGTACAGCCTTTCATTGGACCATGGTAGGTCAACTCACCTTGGTTGCAATGGTACCATGCACTTGGATTAAAGGTATAAATAAACAAGCATATTTAATGTCATTACCTTCTTCCCAGTAGTCCCCATGGCCTTGTAACATTTCCCACATCCAGTACCAGTGGCTCTGACAGCAATTTCTACTGACAACTCCAGAGGAATAGAAATCTGTCCTCCACCACTTCCTATCCCAAAATAAAGTCCCTAGCCCCTCCGCCATGTCACCCAGCACGACCGTCTTGGGGTGGGAACATGCACAAGTGATTGCAATGTGGCACATTGTCTCCTTTCCACCTCATTAGCTCACCCAACAAAAATCAACTTGATTCTTTGGAATGCTTTACCAGGGAGAAAGCTAACTTTAAAAACAAAATGTACCTAGCAAGAAAAATGGACACACTTCTCTGAAATTTCTCCCTTAAATAAATAGATTTCCTACACCTAGAATAAGCTATCTTTCCAGAATGGAATAAAAAAAAGTCCTTGCTGATAAAAATATAATGATAAATATATAGCTTTTCATGATATATTTTTCTGTGGCTCTTACAGCAGTAAGATTCTTGCCTAGTAACACATCTTTCCTTCTTCTCAGATCTCTTAAACACTTTTAGTCCAGTAGATTGATGTAAAAGGTGGTAACTCATTGTGCCATATTAAAGATGAACACAAATGCTTCTGTACTTCTCTGATGAAGACATGAGGTCTATACCCACTTTCTTTAAATCTGAATGGTCTCTGTGAAAGGTTGGAGTAACAGAATATGGCAGAAATGACACTCTGCCCCTTTATGGCCCAGCCTTCATGAGATTAACAGCTTCCACTTTTTGACTCTTGGAACGCTTGTTCTTGAGTCTTGAGCCACCATCAAGAAGTACAATCATCCTTCTGGAGAGACTTCTGGAGAAGCCCTGAGACTACACAGATCACCAGAGGCACCCAGCTAAGCCCAGCATTACAGCTGTCCTTGACAAGGTAGCAGAAATGCGAGTAAAGCCACCTTGGACCCTTCGGACTAGCCCAGGTGTCAGCTGACTATCACCAAGCAACCCAGTCCCTGTGGAGAACCCCCACCTAACCAGGCCTGCCAGAATTCCCACTCCACAATCATGACATAAAATACAACATTAAGTCATGAAGTTTTGGGGTAGTCGCTTACAAAGCAATGAAAAACTGAACACCAGCCCTTCCACAAAACCCCAGCCTTTGTTCACATTGCATCTTACTCAGTTTCGTCTCTTACAAAGCATCTATTATTGAACAGAGTGCCTTCTTTATATTATTTCCATAATTAGAAGTGAAAAAAAAGTTGAAATTGGAGAAAACAGTAATCTGGGCCAGATTTTTTGTTCTAAAA
Source organism: Aotus nancymaae (assembly GCF_030222135.1). Taxonomy (NCBI): domain Eukaryota; kingdom Metazoa; phylum Chordata; class Mammalia; order Primates; family Aotidae; genus Aotus; species Aotus nancymaae. The sequence goes on from NW_026988460.1 coordinate 2,908,964, forward strand.
ATGTTTATATGCATGACAATTTCTTTTCCTTCTGCCTTATCTGCCACCCTTCCTCCACTGTTAAAATCTTCTGTATCCATGAGGATGACTACCTACAGGACTCATCCTGCCCCTTGCTGTCTTAATGCTTTAGTGGATACCTCTTCCTGTAATGCTTATAGCTGAATTCAATTCCACAAGTGCTTGCTGAGCATCTTTTGGAATGTCTGTTATCCTGCTTCTTCAAAGTCCCAAACTCCTACCCGCTCCGTGCAGTCATCCTGATGACCCCAGACCTGTATAATCACTCTCACTCTCCCCTAGACAATAATACCATTATTTGCCACACTTTATATGTTACCTTAAACTGTTTACTATCATTTTTGATTGAAATAAAATTCATGTAACACACACACACACAGAGTTCACTAGCCCTCAACAGGTTCCTCTAATTGCATGCCACCCCCATTCTTTAGTCTTTCAAAGGATTTTTTTCTTGTAGTTTTATTGAGGTTTAATTGACAAGTACAACTCTACAAATTTGAGATGTACAACATGATGATCTGATAAAGGTACATATTGAGAAATGATTGCCACAATCAGGGTTTTTGGCTTGCCAGTTGCCATTTACCACTGAGTTGCAAAACTGCCTCTTTCACTGTGAAACAACTGGAATCTATACCCTCCTCCTCTTCAAATTCTATCTGACTCACAAAAATGCTCTTGAAACTTCAAATAAATGCAACTCATTTATGCTAAACACTCAGGGTTAAGTATTATACAGCAGTAATATTGCTTAAGAGGACTCCAAGCATTGTTTCAGTCGCTCATCTCTTCATTCATTCAACAATAACTACTGAGCATCCACAACGTACCCGTCACTGCTCTCAGGACAAGGGATGCAGCAGGTAAATAAAATATAGCCTTTATCCCCATGGAGTATATGTCTTAGTGAGGGACCAGATAGACAATAAGTAAAATAAAAATAAACATTGGCCGGGCGCGGTGGCTCAAGCCTGTAATCCCAGCACTTTGGGAGGCCGAGGCGGGTGGATCACGAGGTCAAGAGATCGAGACCATCCTGGTCAACATGGTGAAACCCCGTCTCTACTAATACAAAAAATTAGCTGGGCACGGTGGCGCGTGCCTGTCATCCCAGCTACTCAGGAGGCTGAGGCAGGAGAATTGCCTGAACCCAGGAGGCGGAGATTGCGGTGAGCCGAGATCGCGCCATTGCACTCCAGCCTGGGTATCAAGAGCGAAACTCCGTCTCAAAAAAAAAAAAAAAAAAAAAAAAAAAAAACATGAAAAATCCAAATTATGGTATTTCTTGTTCTAGATCTTTGAGGAATCACCACACTGTCTTCCACAATGGTTGAACTAATTTACATTCCCACCAACAGTGTAAAAGCATTCCTGTATCTCCACAACCTCACCAGCATCTGTTTCTTGACTATTTAACAATCGCCATTCTGACTGGTATGAGATATTATGCAATTGTAGCTTTGATTTGCATTTCTCTAATGATCAGTAATGTCAAGCTTTTTCTCATGTTTTTTGGCCGCATGAACGTCTTCTTTTGAGAATTGTTTATGTCCTTTGCCCACTTTTTAATGTTTTTTTTTCTTGTGTATTTAATGGATTCTGGATATTAGACCTTTGTCAGATGGACAGACTGCAAAAATTATTTCCCATTCTGTAGGTTGCCTGTTTACTCTGATGATAGTTTCTTTTGCTGTGCAGAAGTTCTTTAAATAGATCCCATTTGTCAATTTTTGCTTCTGTTGCAATTGCTTTTGGTAATTTTGTCATGAAATCTCCTAGACTTGGTATATACCCAAGGGCATATAAATCATTCTATTACAACTATGCATGCACCTGTATGTTCACTGTACCACTATTCACAATAGCAAAAATATGGAATCAACCCAAATGCCCATCAATGATAGACTGGAAAAGAAAATGTCATACACATACACCATGGAATACTATGTAGCCATAAAAAGGGATAAGAGCATGTCCCTTACAGGGACATGGATGGAGCTGGAAGCCATTAACCTCAGCAAACTAATGCAGGAACAGAAAACCAAATGCCACCTGTTCTCACTTATAAGTAGAAGCTAAACAATGAAATTCCATGGACATAGGGAGGGGAACGACACACACTAGAACCTATCATGAAATTCCATGGACATAGGGAGGGGAACGACACACTAGAACCTATCAGGGGTGCAGTATGGGGAGTGAGAGCATTATGAAAAACAGCCAATGCATGCTGGGCTGAATACCTAGGTGATGGGTTGATAGGTGCAGCACACCACCATGGCACACGTTTACCTATGTAACAAACCTGCACATCCTGCATGTGTACCCTGGAACTTTAAAATTTAAAAACTTAAATTCGAATTATGCTACATATTATGAAGGACAGAGCATTATGACCACAGAAACTGGGGGGGAAGAAAGAGATATTTTAGCCAGGAAAGGCCTCCCTAAGGAAAATGAAATTTTAAATACTTTCTAGACAAATACTATCATTTCAAATCTATAGATATGCACACTCTCCCGGCTACTGATTGCACTACTTGCCATTACCTGGTAGCTTACAGGATTAGAAACTGTGTTTTCAAAACTCATTGACAGGTTATAGTGGTGGGAAAGAATCAAAGGAAGACAAGACCAGAGGGAGAAACAAAACGAGAGCGATCAGTGAGGCTGTACCCTGCGATGGTGGTACCAGAACTGCAGGGAAACAAATTGTGAAGACAATGCTGAGATCAGATCTATAGGACAAGGGTGAGCAAAGGTTAGCATGCCTCAGATGTCCAGGAGAGCCCCTTAAAAGTGTATATTCCTGGGCTCCCACCAAGAGACTCTGACTCTATGTGTCTAACTAAGTAGGAGCCCAGGAATGTGTTTTAACAGCTCCCTAGCGATTCTGACGCAAGTGGCCAAACGCCACACTTTTAGAGACCCTATCTGAGGTCTTAAAAACTGATAGGTGAGGAAGATGAGAAGAAATGAAGAGCCCACACACTAACTCTTGCAACTCAAGACTGAGGGAGGCCAACTATGGAAAGGAGGAGATCTGAAGGAGCAAAGTTTGGAGGGAGAGGACTCTTTCATGCCATATAACGCTAGGAGGGACCATGCATCTAAAAGAGCAATGACTGGCAGAATTAGTTTGGAGGGTAAACTGACCCCGGGCTTTCTTCTCCCTCTTTGGGGCTTGCATTCTCATAGCATACTTGTATTTGGTCAGTTCTGAGCCAACAGGACAACTATTCCTGTGTGGAGGCCTGTGGCTGTCCAGCTCTGCCAACCACCAGGTACAGAAGTCCATCAAATTCCAGAGAGAAGCATTAGCAAGGCTCCTTGGCTGCAAACCTAAAGGCAGCCTGTTTCAACAGTGCCTAAGGTAGTGTACTTACCTCCACCTGCCTGCCTCCATGGCTGTCTCAACAAGCTCAGAGGATGGAGAACCTAGGGTAGGGGTTGTAATTTACCAGACCTCCCAAAACCCCAGTTAAAAGTTTTGAGTTGAATTGGTCAAGTTTAGCTTCAGCATAAAAGTCAGTACACACATGTGATCAACTTCTTTTCCAATATACTAGCCTTAAATCCTTAGTCGTTGAAATTTACTAACAAAGTTCCCAAACATTATTATGTTACCCTTACCTTAGCATTGTCACCTACTAAAAAAAAATTAAAAATAAATAAAGCAAACCAGCAAGACTGAGACCCTGGGATCGTGTGAGCACTGGAAAAAAAAAAAAAAAAGAAAAAGAAAAAGAAAAAGAAAACCTACTTCATCTACCTCATCCATATTCAAGATCAGACTAGTTAATCCTTTTGGATCTAAAATCCTACATGTTTCCCAATCGTGTTCTGAAATAATTACTCCCTAATAAACTCCCTTCTCAGGAAAACTGAAGGTTCTCAAACAAGAAATGCAAAGGTTCAATTGTGATTCACCTGAATAATTTGCAAGAACATAGTAATAAAGTACAAAGCAATGATTCCTGAATAACTAAATTATACTTTATGATGTCAGATAGATACAAACTTAGAATGTCACAATGCTTATATCTCTATTAGCTTTAATTACTATTATCTACCATAGAGTTAAAGAAAAAAAAACTTTTTTTCCTCTGCTAATATTCTAAAAATAAATCTTCAAGTGTTAATAGACATGAGTCAGTTGTGTTTTGAATATGGGAACACGTGACTCCATAATATCTATCTTCCTTCCCCTCCCTTCAAACCTATGTTAAGTAGTATTTTAAATGCATGATTTATGATTTATGATTAATTTTCCCTGAGATGCCTACCTTTCCTCCTCTCTGTTTACCGGAAGAGACTTGTTCTTAAAACCCAGGCAAGTCCCATGTTTCTGTTCAAGAGGGTCTGGGAAGAAGGAGAGGATGGGTCTCTACCTTCCCTGGGTCACTCCCTTTGCTAATTCCTATCCTACTTCTCATTTATACAACACAGTGAGCACCCTTCTACATTTTGCTCCAGTGTCTTACCATCTGTTTTCCACAATATGCCCCCTTTATTAATTATTCATTTCAATGTAATAAATACTTATTGGATTGTCTGCTAGAGGCAAAGAAAGGCACAACAAGGTAGCTAAGGGCAGGGAAGAAGGCCCCAAGCTGAGGCATTTTGGATCCTCCACTTTTATCTGCATGACTTTGGGCTAGCTGTTCAACTGCTGTGTCCCAGCTTCCTCATCTGTGCACACAAAAATTATAGCAAGACCCATCTCAAAGGCTTTCTAAATAAATGAATACTTGCAAAGCACTTGGAATGGGATGTAGAGTATAGCAAGCCTCAATTAACATCAACTGTTACTGTTATTACTATTACTAAGCATATTCCGGGGCTCAGAGCATACAGAAATAAACAGGGCATGATGCCTGTCATATTTTTGAACTCATTCACTGATTTAACAAATATTTACTAGGCACCTACTACGTATGAGGCACCAGGGAATAAAATTAGGAAAATTCCCTTTCCGTGAGAAACTAATAAATGAAAGTATAATTATTTTTGTTGGAAAAATAAATGAAACTATAAGAGGATGTCATATAACTATGAGTTATATCAAGAATTATAAAGCAGGAGAATGGGAGAGTGATGTGGTGGCAGAGTAGACACCTGAAGAGATGACACTTACATTTAAGCCAAGTTCTCAATGGAATGGAAGAGTGACCATGAAAGAGGGCTCCAGGTGGAGGTAACACAGGCCTGAGACAAGAATGTTCTCTGAGGAACAGCTAGGAGGCTAGTGTGGCTGGAACAAGGTGAACGAGAAGAGAATAGCAGATGACATCAGGGATGGGGCCAGGACTCAGGCTGGACAGGGACTTGGAGTCATGACAATGAATACAGACTTTATTCTAAGGACTGTGGGAACCACTAGAGGGTTACAAACAGGGAAGGGACATGCTCAGCTATGCAGAGAATGTTCTAGGTTCATATACATTTTCACTAATGGTCAAAAGGCTACGTGTTCACAGCTCTTCTTGTGAGTTATCTGAGGTCCTTGTTGGGCGGGCACCCAGTCTTAAGAGTCTTGAAACGTCACACAGTTCCACAGAATAAAGAACAAATACATGGGCAAAGCCTTACAAATTGGATGAGTGACCTTAGCCTCTCATTTGACTTCATTCTGTTTTGTTTGGTTTTTAATCACCAAGTAGCCTCTAATATATTATTCTCCCTGGTTGTGTTTTCTATTGGTATTTTTATTTGTTTATTTATTTACCTAACCAATTTGCAAAGAAAGTTGAACAATAATTCTACCTTCACAGAAGTGTGCTTTCCAACAACCTTGGGCTACTGGAAAACAGATTTGAAAAACAGAAAAAGAAACATTTTACTGAGCTCTCCAAAAATCAGTCACAACTTCCCAACACAAAGCCTTTATATTTTACTTATACCTGTCTGGATCTGCAGCAGTTCACCCTTAGTTAACATACAATTCTAACACCCTTGGTCCCAAACCCACAGCAGAGTAAAAATCATAATAGTGGACAGTATAATTCTTAGGGGCCAGAACACTGGCAATGATAAATAACAAATGACCACATGAAAACTAAGTACGAAATAAAAAATGTAAGTCACAACAGAACTAAGCTGGCTGCTACCACTAAACTCAAAACTAAATGTTTCTAAAGCAATCAACACCAAAGAGTTCAATTATGTTCTGTATCTTCTAATATACAAAAGAAAAAAGAAACGATATAATACAATCTAGATTACTTCTGTGCAAAATGGTGAAAATCAGCAAAGTTTTGGTATATAATAAGAATAGCTTGATTTATTATTGTACTTTATACATAATGGGAAGACAATTTGGTTTCATTGCCAATATAGAACATAAGTCAGAGAGTCAACTTTTAATTCCACAACTGTTATAAGAATGTACCTTTAAACACATTCTGTATAATAGTAAAAATTTAGCACAACCCAAAATGCCCATCAAGAAAAAAAGGGTTAAACTCACTACAGTGCACACATACTATGGAAAAACATCAGCTACTGAAAAGAAGGAAACTGACAAACACGTAGTGACATAGCATTTGATCCCTAAGACAAACTGACAAGTAGGGGGTGAAAGTTATAGAACAATATCAAGAGTAGACGTCATATATCTTAAAAGAGAGACTTCTACCTGCACATATGCATGTATATAAATGCACTGAAAACTGAGTGGATAAATAGACACAGGTAAATGCCAACCGAACATCCCTTCTCCCCATCTTCCTTACAATCAGAAACATGATTTGTCCCAAAGTGGTCAAGTAACCCTGTTCTGACCATTCATTGGTCAGAACCATGATTTGTCCCAAAGTGGTCAAGTAACCCTGTTCTGACCAGATTTCACCGGGCATGGCTTCTGGAAAGCTACTGTTTGCCTGACAGAGCCAAGCTCACTGCCTTGTACCTGTTTTCCTTTGCCCTTTCCTGTCTTTCTTCCTGGAATGCAGACATAATATTTAAAACTAGAGAAATGGCCAGGTGCAGTGGCTCACACCTGTAATCCCAACACTTTGGGGGGCAGATCACGAGGTCAAGAGACAGAGACCATCCTTGCCAACGTGGCGAAACCCCATTTCTACTAAAAATACAAAAATTAGCTGGGTGTGGTGGCGTGTACCTGTAATCTCAGCTACTTGGGAGGCTGAGCAGGAGAATCGCTTGAACTCAGCGGGTGGAGACTGCAGTGAGCCAAGATTGCACCACTGCACTCCAGCCTGGTGACAGACCAAGACTTTGTCTCAAAAAATAAAAAAAATAATAATAATCTAGAGTGCTCTCTTCCCACAACGAGAATAAAAGTCCCAAAGTAAGATGGTGAGGTAGAAAAGACGACTGAGTGTGGGATCCTTAATATTTGTACCAGTTCTGGACTACCCATCCAGAGCTGGTACAACTACCCGCCCCCAGACTCCTTGGTGTAAGGAAAAAACATGCTGATTTGGTTAAGCTACTCAGTTGATTCCATGCAGATAAACACAATCCTAACTGATTAACAATCTAAACTGAGAGCAGTGGTTACCCCTGAGGAGAAAACTAGGTAGGAGCATGTGAGAGAGGAAGACTGAAAGGTCTAAGGCAGCTTTACCTACTTTCTAAAATGTTTTAAAATAAGAATGCTTTATGATTTGTGTCATTTTTAAATTAATAAAATAGGTGTGCCATTCTGAAATTCCATGTCTAAGCGGCACAAAAGTGTAAGGCAGGCACCATGGTTGTCTTATACTACATTACTCTCCAAAAATTACATCCCAATATTTTACCTATTCCCTCTTAGGAAAGATGTTCAGCCTTTCAGTCTTAATCTTGGCCTATATTTTCAACCCATTAGGCAGCCTCTCGGGGTAACTTCAGTAGGCTCCATATGTGCAAAAACCTTCACATGATCTTTAAATTAGCTCTTTAACAGTGATATTGAGGCAGGAACCTTGAGCTAAAAACAGGTTCCACTTTGACTTCTAGCACTAATGATTACACAGAAAGTCACTGAACCCAAGTCATAGCTTCCACATTCATATGGAAGGAATAATAGCAAGAATTATACCTCACTCATATTCAGGAACATGCAGGTAGGAACCACAACACAGAAACAAAACCTATCGCTGCAGCAGTACTGTTGTACAGCAGGGAAGGATAAAGCTTTGGAAGAAAATGGGTACACCTGGAATCCAAGCTCCTCCATCTGCTGGCTGGGTGACCTTGAGTTAGACGCAGAATGGGTCTGAGCCTCAACATAAACACGACAGGATAACAAGACAGACCTCCAGGAGCAAGGACAAAGTCAAATGGGACAACACGCAGGGTAGAGGATTTGACTCAGTGCCTGTTAATAATATTAAAATAAAAATTACTATGAAACTTGTCATCTTTAAAACATTTTTCCTGAATTAAATTTCCTGAGCATTCTTGTTATCCTTACATGTTCGAAATGTGGCAATCAGATTCCCTTTCACAATGGCATTTAACGTTTTCTCCCAATTTGTGCAAACTGCCAAATGTTGTCACGTAGGCTTTCTGAAAACTTGAGGCTATATGGGTGGCACAAATGTTAAATAATACAGCATGTCTAAAGGACAACAGTTCCTCTTAATAAAGGACTATCATGGTCTGTTGATTTGCTAAGCACATTAAGCATACATGGAGCATTGCAAACATGGAAAAACAATGCCTGTACCCTAGAGTATGGAGATAATTTGAAAAGAAAATAAACAGAAAATGTTAGTTGTTAGGTAATAAGGACCAATGGATGGCAACTTTTAATCACCCAGAAAAATGCTCTTAATTGCCATCAAAATTATTACAAATCATTGAAATTACAATCATTCATTAAGACTACGAATACTAATTTATCATTATCTAAAGATACATGTAGAAATACATTGTGAAATGTAAATGCATATACAAAAGTATTATTAAATTTCCTTGAATGTTACAACTCTGAGATGAAGATCACTCATCCATAACACTGACCATCAGAAATGTAATTTGTTCAAAAGTGGTCAAGCCTGTTCTGACCAATGAATGTATGAGTATAAGCAGATTTCACTGGACATGGCTTTAGCTCTCAATAGCTTTGGAAACTAACATCATTCAAAACAAAACAAAAAACAGAAGAAAAGAGGAGGTAGGAGAAAGTCATATTACCTGAAGAAATACAATATATTAAGCTCTGACTCTAGTTAAGACGATGTAATCCCTAGAACAGGCCAACTGAACTCCATCTCAACCCATGATTCAGTAATTTCAATCTGATTTCTGATTTCCATCTGCTTATCAACATCAAGGTGACCCTGCTCTTCCTTCCCTCTGTGGACTGTCAGATGCCACTCACTTCAGCAATCAGTATGGCAGTGTTGCCATCTTTCCAGGGAAAGCCAGGGAGCCAGCACTTAAGTCATCCAATTCATCACTTCTCCACCTTTTGGCTAAGATCAAGTGAAGTCATCTGGTTCACTTGTAAGAAAGACGGCTCACTCAGGAGCAAATGCTTCATAGAAATGAGTGGCATCCTTTCTATACGCACTATACCCTCAAGTCTCTCTGCTTCGAAGAACATCAAGAACAGAACAGTATCCATCATTTACACAACTTCTTTTATGAAGTTACTAATGCTGGAATGCAGATTAATAACACCATTAACCCAGTGTACCTACTATTTTAACAAATGTCTATGTGAAGCAAAGTATCACTTGCTTTTTTCAACTGATGGGAAAAAGAAATCATCATTTTATTACCAATCACATTTTCTTTTTTGACAAACTGAAAATTCTTTTTTTTTTAATTGTACTTTAGGTTCTGAGTTATATGGGCAGATCATACAGGATTGTTGCATGGATACACACACAGCAATGTGGTTTGCTGCCTCCATCCCTCCATCACCTACATCCGGCATTTCTCCCCATGTTATCCCTCCCCAAACTCCCCACCCCACTGCTGTCCCTTGGTTCCCACCAACAGACCCCAGTGTGTGATGCTCTCCTCCCTGCGTCCATGTGTTCTCATTGTTCAACACCCACCTATGAGTGAGAACATGCAGTGTTTGATTTTCTGTTCTTGTGTCAGTTTGCTGAGAATGATGGTTTCCAGATTCATTCATGTCCCTACAAAGGACACAAACTCATCATTTTTTATGGATGCTTAGTATTCCATGGTGTATATGTGCCACCTTTTCCTTGTCCAATCTATCATCAATGGGCATTTGGGTTGGTTCCAGGTCTTTGCTATTGTAAACAGTGCCACTATGAACATATGTGTGCATGTGTCTTTATAACAGAATGATTTATAAACCTTTGGGTATATACTCAGTAATGGGATTGCTGGGTCAAATGGAATTTCTATTTCTAGATCCTTGAGGAATCGCCACACTGTCTTCCACAATGGTTGAACTAATTTACACTCCCACCAACAGTGTAAAACTGTTCCTATTTCTCCACATCCTCTCCAGCATCTGTTGTCTCCAGATTTTTTAATGGTCGCCGTTTTAACTGGCGTGAGGTGATATCTCAGTGTGGTTTGATGTGCATTTCTCTAATAATCAGTGATGATGAGCACTTTTTCATATGTTGGTTGGCCTCATATATGTCTTCTTTTGAAAAGTGTCTGTTCATATCCTTTGCCCAATTTTGGATGGGTTTGTTTTTTTCTTGTAAATCTGTTTCAGTTCTTCGTCGATTCTGGATATTAGCCATTTGTCAGATGGGTAGGCTGCAAAAATTTTTTCCCATTCTGTTGGTTACCGGTTCACTCTAATGATTGTTTCTTTTGCTGTACAGAAGCTCTTTTTGAACCAAATATAAAAATACTTGAGAGGTTAGCATGTACTAGTTACTACATGCATGTTTGTGTGTAAGCCTATGCATTCACACAGATGTAAAAAAAATTTTCACAGCAACCAGGTAAAAATGTAGGTACAACTGTTGTCCCTTTTAACTGAGGAAACTAGTGTTCAGAGAGGTTAAGTAACCTGGGTAAGGTCACACAGCTAGTCTGTGCAGAACCAGCTCTTGATCCCAGCCAATTTTGACCCTAGAGCCCAAACTCCTAACCACTGTGTTATAAGGTGACAAAGAAACTTGCAACTTTAAATATAATCTAGTTATTTTTATCTTCGTTCTGGAATATCTGAGTCAAAGCTCTCAAACTAATTTGCTTATACTGCAGGTTCAAGGGGTCAATGTAAATTAGAGAGATGGGCCTGAGGGTGACAGAGAAAATGAAAAATGTCCCATCTGCAAGAGCTGGGGTGGAGAGCTGGGGTGCAGTCAGCAGCCAGCTGCAGCAGACTGCTGCAAAACAGAAATAATCTGTTATTATTTCAGTGCTGTCCCAGATTTGGATTATGATGTCAAATCTTGGGATTTTCAAACAATGCAACCAATTCAAACAACAGTTATTAAACATAATCTGAGCCAAACAAAACATGTCTGTGGGCCTACATTACCTATGGGCCACCACTTTGAGAGCTTTGCTTCAAACCAGGCCTTGAACAAATTTTTTTGTGGAAAACTTACATATCGCTGACAATAACTAATTGGCAATATTCACATTTCATTGCGACTACTTGCTTGAGCAGCTCTGAAAAACTTGAATCCCCTCCTCCCCCTGAGACACTTAACCTGTTTCTTAATTCATGTTTTCTTGCTGCAAAGTTTTCCTTTGGTCAGGTAGAAAATGACCTTGCTAGTTCTGTTTATTATTTAACAGAAATCAGTCTCAAAATCCCTGTCATAATCTGTAATAGAGAGAGCCAAACTTAATCAGCTGTAAATGTACAGTCGTTAGCATTCACCACAAAATGCTAATAATATTTCGAGAATGCCATTTCTCTTCTGGTCTTTTGACCAAGTTGGTTAATGGACTGAGACTTGGGAAATAATGGAATAATTTAGGCTGAGAACTTCTCAGCCATGCATCAACCTTGAATTGAATGCCATGCAGGGAAAGCAGCACTAAGGCTGTGGCCAGGATTTGGCAAGGAGAACTCACCAATCGGTGCAGACACCCAGAATGCTAACAAAAGGAGGATTCAGTGATTCAAACACAAGTAGTAAATACCCACCAACTGCATCCCTAGCAAGAGGTTTTCTTAGAATACTACAAAATTAAAATCGTATGCCTAATATTTAGGTAAGATCCTTGAATCCTGTGGTTTTAAAGAACTTTCTACAAGATAGTTCATCTCTCAGTAACATGTACTCCATTGTACCTGTGACTTTTAGGAAGTGGGACCTTTCCCAAACATCTTTGACTGGGAAGTTAGCCTTAGGACCTAATGTTCCTACTTAGTGTTGGAGGTTTTTTTTTTTTTTTTTTTTGAGACGGAGTTTTGCTCTTGTTACCCAGGCTGGAGTGCAATGGCGCAATCTCGGCTCACCGCAACCTCCACCTCCTGGGTTCAGGCAATTCTCCTGCTTCAGCCTCCTGAATAGCTGGGATTACAGGCACACACCACCGTGCCCAGCTAATTTTTTGTATTTTTAGTAGAGACGAGGTTTCACCATGTTGACCAGGATGGTCTCGATCTCTTGACCTCGTGATCCACCCGCCTCGGCCTCCCAAAGTGCTGGGATTACAGGCTTGAGCCACCGCGCCCTGCTGGAGCTTTTTTTTTTTTTGAGATGGAGTCTTCCTCTGTCACCAGGCTGGAGTGCAGTGGTGCAATCTCGTCTTACTGCAACCTCTGCCTCCTGGGTTCAAGCAATTCTCCTGCCTCAGCCTCCCAAGTAGCTGGGACTACAGGCATGCACCACCATGCCCAGCTAATTTTTGTATTTTTAATAGAAACAGGTTTTACCATGTTAGCCAGGATGGTCTGGATCTCTTGACCTCATGATCCACCCGCCTTGGCCTCCCAAAGCGTTGGGATTACAGGTGTGAACCACCATGCCCGGCATGTTGAAGCTTTTTAATATAAGATATTGTTAATTGTAATTGTCAAATTATAATTTGACAGAGTCTATTTGTAATTGTCAAATTACAATTTGACAGTCTATTTATAATTGTTTATCAATTTCCTTTTCCCTTGAAATAGTTCCTGGTAACCTGCTGAAATGTTCCGACTAATGTGTCATTAGTGTATCTGGTTCTCTGAAAACAAAATGAATTGATGAGGCAAAAAGCTTCTTCCACATGGCACCTACCCAATGAACAGAAAGGTTTATTCACTTAATTACTAGTTATGAATAAGCGTACTATTGTCACTTTTTAGGTTTTCACCTATAAAACACTAAAATTTATCACACAAATGAATGTATTTGCTAATAAAACATTTAAAACCACAGTGGACTCTGAAATACTCAACCACCAAGCTTCTGGGTAACTTGGATGATGCAGCTATAATAGTCTTTGTTAGGTAGTGCTCCTTTTCCTCTCTCTCTCTCTCAAACTATCTATAGTAGGATGTTGGTAATGGTCTTTTAAAAATAAAACCTTTGGATTAAAAGGAAAACTGAATCCCTTCTACATTTTTGTTACTAACAAATAATACTTTTGTAAATTTGAGTGGAAAACCACTTATATGTATTGCTACTAGGTTGCAGTTACGTTCGAGTTTAATTTAAAATACACTACTCAAAAATTTCATGAAATTCCAATAATCAAAAAATAAATGCATTTCAAAGCTAAAAATAAAATTAAATGAAATTTTTAAAACAAAAGATAGTTCAAGTCCACAGTACCTCTTTAACACATAGGTCCCTAACCCAACAGGCTAAATCGCATCATCTTTGGACTGTGACCTTAAAACTAAGTGAAGCACAGAAATTATTTTCTAAAATATTTGCCTTTAAATTTCTTCCTTTCAAAGAAGAACTCTCGCACAGTTTATGGGACTGTAAAGTGGAATGGTCACTGTGGTCAACCATCTGTTAGCATTTTGTGATGTTAAATATGCACCCTCTTCAGGACTCAGCGATCCCTCCCATCTGTACATCCCAGGAAAATTCCTGAAGAGTTTCCTAAAGGGACATTCACATGGATGATCACCAAAGCATTTTTGTTGTTGCCGTTGTTTCTGTTTGTCTTTCTCTTGGGGTAGTGAGGAACTGAAGCAACCTAAGTGACCATTGCTAAGGGAATCCAGATGTTACCTGCGATGATTCACTATGGAATATTCTGCAGCAATCGGAAGCTTAGTACATCATTCACTACCAAAAACTAACTTGGGAAAACCTTCCCACTTGTATATGAAATGCTGAGATGATAGCCCACAGGAAAACTTACTTTAGGAAAGAAAATGTCCTGTTTGATTCAATATTATCTCATTCAGTTAGTTTTCTTTTGTTTTTAATCTTCTTTTGCCAGGCATCTTGTGAAACAAAACTAAGACACCTCGCTCCCAACCTTTAGAAACTCTTGTCCAGGAAGACAGAAAGACACAAATGATTTTTGAACATAATATTATAATAAAGGCCACAAGAGATGCGTGGACCCATGCAGTAAAAGCACCCGAGGCGCTGCCTGTGCCAGAGGACCCAGAGAGAGGACGACGTGGTTGAACTCACCACAGAGGGGAATGAGCCAACCTCCCATGGCCCAGCTCAATATCTTCGGAAAAAATACAGCAGCCCTGGAAGTCTTCAAACATGCACTTACTTCTCACTCCACAAGCAGCGAGAAAAGGGCAGTTGAAGGCAGTGGAAAATCAATCCTTCTGTGACCTGTCATTGGATTCCCACCTGCTGGAAATGCACACTGAGAAGACGAATGTGGGTAATGGATATGTGATTTACTAGACACAGTGTTGGAGAAAGGGGATATTGCCATAAAACCTTCACTAACATACCTCCAAATCATTCACATACAAGATCAAGGTTCCCACACTGCAATATTATGCAATTAGTTCCACATCTGCCTCCTGCTCATCAAATTTTCTTCTCCCTTTTTTCCAGCCACATAGGTAAGCTGGCAAACTTGAGGTTATAACAGGACAGCTTCCTAAGGTGATCACCACATGCTTTCCCTGTGGGGAAATAGTTCTCCAATGATTCTACCAGATGCCTGGGCCACCACTGACACTTAACAAGTTAGGGGACTTGATAAAGGCAGGTATAGGCTAAGATTTCCTGCCAACACTCACAGCAATTCTTCATTTTTGTAATGCCTTGGTGAAACTTAGGAACTTCTCAAAACACATACTGTAAATGCATAAAACAAAATTCACAGGATTGCAAAGGAAATTGGCTACATTAAAATACTACAAGTTAAGTACCTAAGTAATTTGTAAATGCCACTTATAGGGTGATTGTGGGTGTGCAGATGTGTTGCTGTTCATGCCAACAAGCATTTAGCAGCATGTGGACCACATGATGGTCCTCACAAGGATGTCTCTTCTTAGCCTAATTAACCTGCTTGTTAACATGTTCCTGAGCATTTCCAGGTTAGCACATAACATAGGATAGTCATAGACAGAGATTCCTCTTCTACCCCTTCAGGAAGGCCTGAACTACAAATGCATTTCCAATAGTGATGTGCACCATTCTACCACCCTTGCCGCCTTCTGAGCCATCAACAGCATGATTGAGCAGGGTGAGGATCACTGTCAGGGGTCTGGGAACAGTCAAATCATTTAACCCCCTTGAGCTGAAACCGTCTGAGCAAACTGACATCTATCTCAGTGCTAATAAGGCCACCATTAGCCACAACTGCTGAGCAATTTGTTACATCATGGCCTTATTCAGCCTACAAGCTTAAAAGAATTTTCACACACACACACACACACACAAAAATCATTTTGCTGAAGGTTTCCCAGCTAAAATGAGTAAGTACACATTTTACTAGCAAGAATAAAGTGCACAGGCCAGGCACAGTGACTCATGCCTGTAATCACAGCACTGTGGGAGGCCAAGGCTGATTGATCACTTGAGACCAGGAGTTCGAAAACAGCCTGGGGCAAAACCCCATCTCTACCAAAAAAACAAACAAACATATAAAAAATCAGCCCAGCATGGTGGTACATGCTCATAGTCTCAGCTAGCTACTCAAGAGGCTCAGGTGGGAGGATCACTTGAGCCCGGGAAGGCGGGGATTGCAGTGAGCTATGATCATACCACTGCACACCAGCCTCCTGGGTGACAGAATGAGACCCTGTTTCAAAAAAACAGAAAGAAAAAAAGAATGAAGTTCACAGTATATTTCCAATAAGACAGTAGTTGCATTCTTACATTCTGATTTCAAAAAATGTATAAGTAATAACCCATTGATAGGAAATCATAAGTCCTTTTAAGTCCATTTGTATTTTTCCCATCAAAATCCCATTGACACATGCTTAGAAAATGAGAAATGTACAGATAAGAGACATTTTATCCAATCCAGTCAATTATTCATCCCAAGATAGACATGAGGACTCTTAAGAATCTGCCCCTTTGCTGTGAACTTAAAAACTCATCTAACTTCCATGTTTTACAGCTGTAAAAACTGAGGCCAAGAGAGTAAACAATTTGTTGCAGTAATTTTTCATAGTCTCACAACTACTGTGGAAGAAATGCCAGTCTTCCAGCTTCTGGGTTGATGTTCTTATTATTCAGAGCTGCACAGACGTGATCTGTTTAAAATATTCTTATCTGAAAAACTCTATGGCTGAAATTATTACACCCTTTATTTTAATTCACTAATTCAAAATAATTAGCCTGGGAATACCAGTCTGACTTATGAAAATGCCTAAGGCATTTTAAAATAAATCTATTATTTTATTTTCAAGTACTCTCAGCAACTTCACCTAGGTAACAAGAGAAGAATGTATAATGAGCAATTTTTTTACCTACAAAAAATGTATTAAACGTGTTATATACAAAAATTAACTCAAAATGGATCTCAGTCCTAAATATAAAGCCAAAAACTAAAAACTGTCCCAAAGAAAATATAGAAAACAACCTGCGTGATCTTGGATTGGGACAAATATTTCTAAGACACCAAAAGCAAAATACATAAAAGAACAAACTAGTATATTGAACTTCATCAAAACAAAAACTTCTGCTCCTCAAAAAACATCGTCAAGAGAACAAAAAGACAAGCCACATACTGGGAGAAAATATTTGCAATTTGATTATTTGATAAAGGAATTGTGTCAGGAATACATAAAGATCTCTCAAAATTCAATATTGAGAAAACATACAACTTGACTTTAAAAAGTGAGCAAATAATTTGAACACACTGCACCAAAGAACATAGGTGACAAGGAAGCAAATGAAAATACGTGCAACATTATTGGTCATTAAGCTGATGCAAATTAAATCTGCAATACGATATCACCACACACCTATTAGAAATGGTTTACAGATACAGATCATACTTATTGCTAGCAAGAATATGAAGGAACTGAAACTCTCATTCATTGATGGTGGGCACACATCAGTATACCACATTAAAAATGTTTAACAGTTTCTTAAAAATCAAATGGCCAGGTGCAGTGGCTCACACCTTTAATTCCAGCACTTTGGGAGGCTAAGGCAAGTGATCTTGAGGTCAAGAGATTGAGACCATCCTGGCCAAAATGGTGAAACCTCATCTCTACTAAAAATACAAAAATTAACTCAGCGCAGTGGCACGCACCTGTAGCCCCAGCTACTTAGGAGGCTGGGGCAGGAGAATCACACGAACCTGAGAGGCAGAGGTTGCAGTGAGCCGAGATTGCACCACTGCACTCCAGCCTGGCAACAGAGCAAAACTCAGTCTCAAAAAATAAAAAAAATCAAACATACACCTACCATATGAACTAGCCATTCTGCTCCCAAGGTAGTTACCAAAGAAAATTGAAACCATATGTCTGTGTAACACTTGTACAAAATGTTCGTAGCAGCTTTATTTGTAATAGCCTAAGTTGGAAAAAACTCCAAGTGTCTATCAACAAGTGAATAGATAAACAACGTGTGGCATATAATGGAATATTACTCAGCAATAAAGAGAAATGGGCTTGTGTGTCAATTTAAAATACTTTAGTTTAAAAAAGAACCTGTAAATACATGCGGCAACATGGAAGAATCATCGAACAATTGTGCAGAAAGAAACCAGATGAAAGAAAATATGATCCCACAAACAAAATTCTAGAAAATGCAAACTCATCTACAGTAACCAAAAAAAAAAAAAAAAAAAATCTATGGTTGCCTAGGGATGGTGGGAGGAAAAGAAGAGCAGATTACAAAAGAGCATAAGGAAACTTGTGGAGGTCAAGGGTTTATTCATCACTTTTATCATTAAGATGGTTTCATGGGTGTAAATTGGTTAAAATTTAACAAATTGTACACTTTCAAATTTGTGCAGTTTATGGTATGTCAGTTATACCTTAATACAGTGGTTAAAAAAATAAAATAAAATATGTGCACTGACTAAAATGGTGGAGCAGAAGCAATCTGGCTTCACTCTACTCCACAAAAAAACAAATACAAATATCCAGCACCCAGATTATCACCAGCAATATCCCAGAACTTAATCTTTTTTCAAATTTTTCTTTAGAGACTGGCTTTCTCTATGTTTCCCGGTGATAAAGGTTTGGCTGTGTCCCCACCCAAATCTCATCTTGAATTGTAGCTCCCATAATCCCCATGTGTTATGAGAGGGACCTGGTAGTATGTAATTGAATCATGGGGGCAGGTTTTTCCCATACTGTTCTCAATATAGTAAGTCTCATGAGATCTAATGGTTTTATAAAGGGCAGTTTCCCATCACACTCTTTTTTGCCTGCCATCATGTAAGACATGTCTTTGCTTCTTCCTTGCCTTCTGCCATGGCTGTGAGGCCTCCCCAGCCATATGGAACTGTGAGGCCTCCCCAGCCATATGGAACTGTGAGTCCATTAAACTTCTTTATAAATTACCCAGTCTTGGATAGTTCTTCATAGCAGTATGAAAATGAACTGATACACTCAGTCTGGAATGGAGTAACTATTCACAGACACAATCATAGTGTACTGCAGCTTCAAACTCTGTCCTCAAGCAATCCTCCTGGCTTAGCCTCCAAAGTAGCTGGGAATATAGGCACACATCACACCAGCTAGAACTCAAATTTGAGGCTGAGATGTTCCCTGGCACCACAGAGAGGTAAAAAACTCCAGACAGATGGTAAGAGGAATAGACTTTTCCATCTGCAATGCCCCTCCCGCAAATATGCCAAGCACCATTTGCAAAACAATTCCCTCAGACTTATTATTTCTACACTGGAAAAAGTGAGATTGAGGTGGACAGCCAGCTTCCATACCACTTTGAGTTCTCACACAGGGAAACCATTCCTTTCTCAACCCATGGGAAGTACAGCAAGTGCCTGTAGGGAGGAAAAACCCTGAGGGTGCTAGAAACAAACACAGAATGTAAGACTAGCAACCTCAGCTTACAAAATTCTGCCCTTTTATCTTAGCCATAAAAGATGCCAAACTAGAGTGGCTGTTCAGCAGCACCACACTGTGGAAGGCACATTCCACAGGTCTTCCAGGCATGAACCCCTAGCTATACTTCTCTCACAACAGAGAGTCCCCTTTGGGAACCACAGTCCCATTTCAGGACTGGCAGAGCTCTGAACATTTGTGAGAGTAGAGGCAAACCTGGGCTTAAGGTACCATCTAGTGCCAAAAAGGAAGCAGCTATCTAGGATTAAGGGGACTCAATAGGCAACTGCAAAGAACCTCCAAGGAAAAATACCTCAGAAAGACCAAAACAAGCCAGGCAGCAAAGATGGAAATAATTAACTCTTCGGTGCAAAGCCATAGACATATATTCACAAGAAACAACATCAAACAAGGAATCCTGTACTCCCTAAACAGACCAAACAAGCAGCCAGTGATGAATCCTAATGAGATGGCAATGTGTGAGCTCTCAGATCAAGAATTCAAAACAGCAGTTCTAAAAAAAAAAAAAAGGCAGCTCTGCAAACTCACAAAAAACTCAAGTTTATCAGATAAATTTAACAGAGAGATTGAAGTAAAAAAATAAACCAAATAAATTCTAGAACTGAGAAATACATGTGTTGGACTGCCAAATGCATTAGAAGTTCTCAGTATCAGAATGAATAAAACAAGAAAAAAAAAATCTATGAGCTCAAGGGCAGGCTATTTGAAAACATACAGTCAGAATATGAAAAAGAAGAAAAGAATGAAAAGGAACAAAGAATACCTGCAGGACTTGAAGAACTACCTCAAAAGAACAAAGCTAAGAACCACTGGTGTCCAAGAGGGAATTGAGAAAGAGCAAGGGATAGTAGAAAGCTTTTTCAGAGAGATAAAACAGAAAACTTTCCAAATCTAGAACAAGATATAAATATCCAGATACAAGGAGGTGAGAGATCACCAAATATATCCAACCTAAATAAGACTACCAAAAAAGCATATAATAATCAAACTCTCAAAGGTCAAAAAATAAAAGAGGATCCTAAAAGCAACATGAGAAAAGAAGCTAATAACATATTAAGGAGCTCTGAATTGTCTTTCAACAGACTTCTCGATGGAAATCACACAGGTGAGGAAAGATGGGACAACATATTCAAATTGCTAAAGGAAAAAAAAAAACCATCAGCCAAGAATACTGCACCCAGAAACAGTTTCCTTCAAACATGAAGAACAGATAAAGCCTTTCCCAGAAAAACAAGAGCTGGGGGAATTCATCACCACTAGACTTGTCTTACAAGAAATGCTAAATGGAGTTCTTCAATCAGAAAGAAAATGACACTAATGTACAAAAAGAAAACATCTGAAGGTAAAAAAACTAGCAAAGTAATTGCACAGATAAATTCAAAATATCCTAATACTGTTATTATAGTGTGTAACCCACTTATGTCACTAATATGAAAACTAAAGACAAATCTATCAAAAATAATGACAACAGCAACTTATTAAGGGATAAGTAATATTAAAAGATGTAAATTGAGACAACAAAAAGTCAAAATGTGGGAGGGACGAAGTTAAAGTCCAGCGTTTTTGTTTTTCATTTGTTTGTTTCTTTTGTGATCAGTTATCCTTTATTTAAAATAACTTGTTATATCTATAAGATGTTTTCTGTAAGCCTCATGGTAACCCCCTAGATGTTTTCTGTAAGCCTCCCAGTAATCCCACAAGGCAAAAACCTATAATAGATACAGTAACAATGAAAAGCAGCAAATTAAAACATATTACCAGAGGAAAAAAAAAATCACTTAGCCACAGAGGAAGAAGACAGTAAGAAAGGAAGAAAGAGAGGAGTTACAAAACAACCACAAAATAACAATATGGCAGTGGTAAGTACTTACCTACCAATAACAACCTTGAATGTAAATGGACTAAATTCTCCAAATGAAAGACACAGAGTGGCCAACTTAATTTTTAAAAAACACAACCCAACTATATGCTGCCTGCAAGAAATTCACTTCACCTATAAAGACACATATAGACTGAAAGTGAAAAGAAGGAAAATTATTCCATGCAAATGGAAATGAGAAAAGAGCAGGAGTAGCTAAACTCGTATCAGATATAGGCATCAAGTCAAAGGCTGTAAAAGATCGAGACCAACCTGCCCAACATGGTGAAACCCTGCCTCTACTAGAAATACAAAAATTAGCTGGGCATGGTGGCGCAAACCTGTAATCCCAGCTACTCAGGAGGCTGAAGCAGGAGAATCGCTTGAACCAGGTAGTCAGAGGTTGCATCGAGCTGAGATCATGCCACTACACTCCAGTCTGCTGACAGAGCAAGACTCCATCTCAAAAAAAAAAAAAAAAGAGAGAGAGAGAGACAAAGAAGTTCACTATATAATGATAAAGAGGGTTGAATTCAGGAAGAGGATATAACAACTGTAAATATATATGCACCCAACACCATCTCTAACACCCAAACACATAAAGCAAACATTAACAGATCTAAAGAGAGAGACTACAAACAATAATAGGGGACTTCAACACCTCCCTCTCAGTAATAAACAGATCATCCAGACAAAAAAAATCAACAAAGAAACTTGAGAGTTAAACTACACTCTAGACAAAATGGATCTGACATTTACAGAACATTTCATATCCAGCTGCTGCAAAATACACCTTCTTCTCTTCAGCATATGGAACATTCTTCAGGACAGGTCACATGTCGGGCCACAAAACAAGCCTCAACAAATTCAAAAAAGTAAAAATTGTATCAAGTCTCTTTCTGACAACATTGAAATTTTAAAACTTCTCAATAAATTGGTTACAGAAAGAATATACCTCAAAACAATAAAGGCCACACATAACAAACACACAGCTAACATACTGCATGTGGGAGAATTGAAAGCCATTTCTCTAAGATCTGGAATAAGACAAGGATGCCCAAATTTACCGCTTTTCTTCAACATAACATTTGAAGTTCTAGCCACAGCAATTAGACCAGAGAAAGAATAAAGGGCATCCAAACTGGAAAGGAAGAAGACCAATCATTCTTGCTCATGGATGACATATTATATTTAGAAAAACACAAAGATTAAAAAAAAAACCAACTCTTAGAACTGATAGGTGAATTCAGTAAATTTGCAGGGTACGAAATTAACATAAGGAAATCAGTAGCACTTATATGCAAAGAATCTGAAAAAGAAAACAAGACACTAATATGCCATTTGCAATAGCCATGAAGAATATGAAATATCTAGAAATAAATTTAATCAAAGATGCAAAAGATCTCTACAAAGAAAACTATTACACACTGATGAAAGTCATTGAAGAGGATGAACAAAAAAGGAAAGATGTCTACATTAATGAGTTAGAAGAATTAATATTCTTAAAATCTGAATACTACCCAAATTATCTACAGAGTCAATGCAATCTCTATCAAAAATCAGTACCATTCTTCACAAAAAATAGAAAAAAAAATGTTAAATTTTGTGTAGAACCATAAAAGACCCCAAATAACCAAAGCAATCTGGTTGGACAAAAAGAACAAAGCTGGAGGCATCACACTACGTGACTTCAAAATACACTACAAAGCCATAGGAATTAAAACAGCATGGTACTGGCATAAAAACAGACACATAGAGCAGTGGAACAGAATACAAAACCCAGAATGAATCCACACATTTACAGCTAACTCTTTTTTTTTTATTTTTATTTTACTTTAAGTTCTTGGATACATGTGCAGAATGTGCAGGTTTGTTACATAGGTATACATGTGCTATGTGGTTTGTTACACCTATCAACCCATCATCTAGGTTTTAAGCCCTGCAATCATTAGGCATTTGTCCTAATGCTCGCCCTCTCCTTGCCTCCCACCCGATAGGACCTGGTTTGTGATGCTACCCTCACTCCATGTGTTCCCATTGTTCAACCCCCACTTATGAATAACATGCAGTGTTTGGTTTTCTGTTCCTGTGTTAGTTTGCTGAGAATATTTCCAGCTTCATCCATGTCCCTGCAAAGGACATGAACTCATTCTTTTTATGGCTGCATAGTATTCCATGGTGTCTATGTGCCATATTTTTTAAATCCAGTCTATCATTGATGGGCATTTGAGTTGGTTCCAAAATCTCACACCAGTTAGAATGGCAATCATTAAAAAGTCAGGAAACAACAGATGCTGGCGAGGATGTGGAGAAATAGAAACGCTTTTACATTGTTGGTGGGAGTATAAATTAGTTCACCCATTGTGGAAGACAGTGTGGCAATTCTTCAAGGATCTAGAAGCAGAAATACCACTTGACCCAACAATCCCATTACTGGGCATATAGGCAAAGGATTATAAATCACTCTACTATAAAGACACATGCACATGTATGTTTACTGCAGCACTATTTACAATACCAACTCATTTCTCACAAAGGCACCAAGAACTTATACTGGGGAAAGGACAGCCTCTTCAACAAATGGTGCAGGAAAACTGAAAAACCATAGGCAGAAGAACAAACTTAGACCCCTATCTCTCGCCATATACAAAAATCCAATCAAAATGGAGTAAAGACTAAAATCTAACACCTGAAACTATGAAACCACTAGAAGCAAACACTGGAGAAATGCTTCAAGATATTGGTCTGGGCAAAGATTTTTTAGTAAGACTTCAAAAGCACAAAGCAAAAAGTTTCTGCCCTGCAAAGGAAGCAATCAACAAAGCGAAAAGAATGGAAAGGTCTTTTCCTTTAAAACCTATGGAAAGGCCAAAAAATATTTGCAAACTATCCATCCAATAATCAATTAATAAGCAGCGTATATAAGGAACTCCAACAACTCAACAGAAAAAAAAATAGAAACAGTCCAATTTTAAAATAGGCAAAAGATCTGAATAAACATTTCTCAAAAGACAACATACAAATGACTAACGGGTATATGAAAAAAACGCTCAACATCACTAATCAACAAAAAAATGCAAGTCAAAACCACAATGAGATATCATCTCACCTTTGTCAAAATGGTTTTTATCAAGTAGACAAAAAATAATGGATGCTGGCAAGAATGTGGAGAAAGGAGAACACTCACACATTGTTGGGGGAATGTAGATTACTACAGCCACTACAGAAAACAGTATAGTAGTTCTTCAAAAACTAAAAATAAAAAATAAAAAGATCCACAGCAATCCCACTGATGGGTATCTATCCAAAAGAAAGGAAGCCAGCATATCAAGAAGATAACCATACTCCCATGTTTATCACAGCACTATTTGCAATAGCCAAGATATGAGAACAACGTTAGTGTCCAACACTAGATAAATGGATAAGGCAAATGTGGTACACACATCCAATGGAATATTATTCAGTCATCAAAAAAGAGTAACATCCTGTCATTTGCAGCAATATGGATGTAACTGGAGGTCATTATGTTAAGTGAAATAAGCCAGGCACAGAATGATAAATACTGCATGTTCTCATTCATATATGTGAGCTTAAAAAAGTAGATTTCATGGTAGTAAAACAGTTAGACAGAAGAAATATGATCTAGTGTTCAACAGTATGGTAGGGCAACTATAGTTAATAATAATTTGGTTTTAGTTCAAAATAGCTGGAGAAGAGGAATCACAACATTCCGAACATAAATAAAGGGTGAATGTTTGGGGTGATTGATGTCACAATTGTCCTAGTTTAATCATTACACATTGTATATATGTATCAAACTATCACATGTACCCCAAATATATATATAACCATTATGTACCAATAAATAAGAAAATGCATTAGGTTCCAGACATAATACCAAGCCCTTTAGATAAATTGTCTCATTTCACATCACAAAAACACTTTTAGGTAGGGGATGTTGTAATACTTCCAAGAAAAAGAAACTGAGGCTCAGAGAGATGTAATAACTTTGTCCAGGGTCACATAGGTAGGACTTTGCAGAGAAAAAGCACAAGCATTTTGACTTCATGTTAAATAAATGCTTCCCAAAGCACTTGACAATTTTCTAAGATAACTTGAACAGCTCCCAGGTAAATATGTTTACACCATTTATTTGCTTAGCAAATCTCCTTTCATAGACAACATGGGTAAATATCAGCCCTATCATTTGAAGGCTGATCTTTCATTACACATTTCATTACAAATTCTAAAATTAGTAGGGTTCAAATTCAGGTCTCAGTGACAATCCAGGTTCTGATGTGTCACACGCCTATGAGGCATAAATCAGGCTCATTAGAAAACAAATTCCAGATCAGTACAACATAACGTAGAAGAGAAAGGCTAACAACCTTGCTCCCACCTGGAGAGATCAGGCAATGTCATATCTGTTTTCCAGGAAAAGACAAGAAACAGACATAGATATAGCAGACACAACAGACACACACAGACATACATACACACACACACACACCCTGGGCCAGAAAATGCTGATCTAGCCATTCTGTGGATGTTTCCAATTTCTAGATGGTATCCTGAAGGCACACTCACTAGAAAAGTAATACATATTAATGGCTGATCTCTCCCTTTCAACGTGGACTTCATTTCCTATTGAATACGGTTAGCCAGCAACATCTCAAACGCATAGACTATGCCTAGTTAGAAATCACTGTCCTCCATGGGGCAACACTTACTTGAAAAGCCTGTAAAATGACCACAGGTCACTTGGAGAGAGGGCAGAAAACAGCAACAGTTCACATATTCACTTCTCTAGCTCAAATCCAATCAGGCTTTGAAAGCTCCCTTGAAAGACAAGCCTTCCCCCATCCCTTGCAAATGCTTTCCAACAAGTAAGACTTTCCAGAGAGCAAAGAAGACTTTTCCAAAATCTGTAACTGTTTGATTTTTGGGAAGAAGACACACATCTTTACTTTGTACTCCTTTATGCAAAACCAAGTTCAAATTGCTCAAATCTCCCACACCCCTGGATGGCTGGTATTTATTTCCAATCCTTTCCCAAGTACTTGTTCAGTGTCAGTAATGAGCTACTGAAAGACTGCCTACTGATAACAACACTGTTGCTATTCACTTATTTCATTTCATGCCCATATAATATTTTTCCTGAAACAAATTCCTCTATTGTTCCCTCTCTGCCTCTAGGATCCCATTACCCGATCCCTGACAGGTAAGAAAAAAACAGAGACCAACTGGAGACAGCCAACCACCTCAGGCCCTTCTAATCCTGTCGGACTTAGTTATAGTTCTTATCTGATTTCAGACACACCCTAAAATATAAGTATTGATGATACTTGGACTTAGTAGTCAAACTGTTTTTAACTCTTGCAAACACAGTCTTCTCACAATCCTTTGTAATGGGTTTTTAAATGTCCTTTCGATAATATTATTTCTAGTGTTCTATTCTGAGGCTACCATATGGACCAAAATATTTAAAGCATCCAAGCAACACCTAGGAAAACACAAAACGTCACTTTTCTTCCTGCCCCATCTCTACCCCTGCTGTTTCCTTTTACCAGTGATTTTATTTTCCTTATATGGAACAAACGATTCCAGTTTCCTCATATAGCACTGACATACAGATGAGGTATTGACCTGTGGCTTTTTAAACCCCAAATTGTAGACTTTGTTTAAATGAGTCTAAGGCCAGGGCTTAAAAGAAGAAAAAGGGAAGTTTCTTCTCAAGGGTATGGAGAATCTTTTTCCAAACGGCCCAGAGAACCCTTCAAAGACATTGCCTGTTCCACCTCAAAGACTCAAAGAGAGAAGGGTGAAGAAGTCTGCGCTGCCAAGTAGGATGGCTCACAAGCTCATTTAAGGAACTGAAATTCTTTACTCCCATTGGTAAGACAACCCTTTCTTCCCACAAAAAAAAAAAAAAAAAAAAAAAGGATGTAAAGCACGCTCATTTGTCAGACATTTCGAAAAGCTGACCTTGCCGGTGGCACTGGGACTTGAACTTGCAGCTGAGGACATGAGAAGAAGCTGACTATTAACACCTCATATAATTTGTTCCTTTCCCTTCTTATTAAATGCTGAGATTATCATGAGCCTATCAAGATGGCATTGAAGAAATATAATATGAGGTACAAGGGAGCTCAATGGAATCCCTCACAATGGATGCTTTTAGCATCCAGAAAGCGGAGCTGGTACAAAATGAGTGTTTTCACAGTCCTTCCCAAGAGGTGGAGATGGAGGTCACTTTGATGTGGTGAAATACACCTCTCCTCAGCCTAACCGTGGCATAGCAAGACTGAAATGGAGACTCGTCACCACTCAGACCAAACTGTACCTTGATAGGAGCTAGAGTCCAACTTCCAGTTGTTTTTTTCCTTCTGAATCAGTGGTTCTCATCTTTGGCTGCAGGTCTGAATAATCACTAGTGCCATTGTTAAATAATACAGGTGCCTGCACTCTACTTTGTAAGGTTCAGATGGAATATAGCTGCAGTGGGTCCTCTGTGGTTTTTTTAGTGCAAAAATCCCCAGGGAGAGAATGAAGTAACCACTATTTTATGGATACCTTTTTCCATTGCTACCAAAACACAGGCCCTTTAAACCATTCCACAGTCTTATCTTTTTCTTGCTCATAAAATTGAGTATGTTACTGTGGAGTTGCCTACAAAGCAATACATCCATAGATTTACCGAAATAACCATTCATTGGAAGTAGGACAGGAGGAAGGAAGAGAAAAGTACAGGAGAAACCATATTAAAGCAATATCATCAGGTTTCACCCAGTGGGTAAGTGCCCATTATTGATCAAAATAAGTTTGCTGGTGGGTAATTTTAAGACTTAATGGTTGGTATCACATGCATAAACACACACACACACACCCCAAATTATTTTTGCCCCTTCCCTCTCCTTAAAACTATGCTCTTGCAGAGAATAAGAACATAAGCAATTCATCAGGAAACAGAACTGTCTTCCCCATTCCTTATGACTTGAGGTTACAAACCCCACTTAAGTGGTACTTTTTCTAAATTTAGTAGTCATTTGCTTAAAAAAAAAAAAAAAAAACTAAGTAACTAAATAAGACATAAAATAAGTAAAACAAAGAGAGTTAAATACTGTTTTCTATGACTGACCCATGAAAATTAAAATGACTCACAATTCTAATCTTTAAAAAAGCAACATTAAGACCTAACTCATTATTAGTTCATGACACAGTAGGCTCTAACCACATGTGGCTATTGAGCACTTGAAATGTGGCTAAGGCCCATGTTAAACATGATAATATTTTGAATATATTGGGTTAAATAAAATGTGTTAGTAAAATTAATTTCCTCTGTTTCCTTTTACTTTTTTCAGAGTGGCTATAGAACATGCAAAATTACATGTGTGGCTCTATGATAAGCCTTGCCTACCCCCTAGTGTCAGAACTTAGGCAATGCAAGGAAATCATTTTTCAAACTCATCTGTGTAGGTACAATTCATTTCTGCCGGCAAAGTACAAATAGCAGCTTGCACATACGATTTTATCATTTTCACAACTTTAAACCTCAGAGAGACTCCTGTAGTAGATGTTATATGCCCCACTCAATTATTGTTTTTGAAAGTAACAGGTTTCTTGGAGAAAATTAAGATAAAACAGTCCATGCAGTCAAGAGTATTTGCAGAGTTCCTGTAAATTTCAGCCATTAGAGGGGAGAAGACATGAACCCAAACTTGAATTCAACAACTGCTCTTCAAACAATGTACCCTAAGTTAAAAATAACATAAGCCACCAAAACACACAATCACAACATGCATGTTTTGCATTTATAACAGAAAAAAAAAAAAAAAAACAGAAAACCTAAATTTCCATAAACTTGAACAGTACAGAACCTCTACAAAATAAAAAACATTCGAAAGAAGAAGGCAGGTCTAAGTAAAGATGACTAGCATTTGAGCACTCACTAGGCAAATGCAGTTCTCAGCATTTCCCAGACATTAACTGATTCCTTACTACTCTGATTATTTTTTATTTTTATTATTCTCATTTTACATAGAAAAAGGCTGCGTCCCAAAGAGGTTTCATAACTTGCCTAAGAATGAAAGAAGGACTGAAGCAAACCTGAAGCTCATGCTGCTTCCTGTGCCATGAGTAATAAAATCTTTTTTCTCGGGCTGGTTGCAGTGGTTCACGTCTGCAATCCCAGCACTTTGGGAGGCCGAGGTGGGCAGATCACTTGAGGTCAGAAGTTCGAGACCAGCCTGGACAACATGGTGAAACCCCATCTCTACTAAAAATACAAAAATTAACTGGGCATTGTGGCAGGTGCCTATAATCCCAGCTACTCAGGAGGCTGAGACAGGAGAATCACTTGAACCTGGGAGGCTGAGGTTGCAGTGAGCCAAGACTGCACCACTGCACTCCAGCCTGGGCAACAAAATGAGACTCCATCTCAAAACATAAGTACCAAAATAAAATAAAATCTTTTGTTCCTGACCCAAGTATCTCATGCCTCCTGCCCAGCATCCGCGAAACTATGACCAGCTAACCTATCAGCTTGCGAGGAGGGTAAAAGCTCAGACCTTTCACCATTCTTGACATCTAACTACTTCCCAATCAATGAGACATCCTCTCTACAGCAGATTTAGCTCAAGGCCAGAAAATAAAAGGGCTCTCAACATTCTTTCTGGGTCACTCTGTTCTCCAACTTGGAGAACAGAGAAGTTGAAGCCTTTCTCTCCTTCTTAAGATTGAGCTGAAACCTCAGTCTTCATAAAGTGACTTTCTTCACTACAGTCAGCTTTCTAGAACAATGAAAAACAAGGCTTTTTCTCTTATACATGAGAAAGCTTCAAACCCTGAAGGGTCTGACCACATCTACCTACCCATGCTCACAGTCTTCAGCCGTTCCTGGAATGTGAACCTTTCCAGACTCATTCTAGATGCCGCCAAATGTGAAAACAGCTTCCATTTATGGAATGTTCACTGTGCGCTAATCTCTTCACCTACTTTTCCTTATTTATCCCAATAACTCCAAATAAAGTAGGCATGTATATCATACCATTTTTACAGATGATGAAACAAGTTCAGAGAGGTTAAGTGGCCTGGATGAGGCCACACAGCCAGGATGTACCAGAACCAGAATTATATTTGACTTTAGACCCTCACAACATTTGATTTTCTTTGTTACCTCATTTCCAGGCATGCCCCAGCTTTTCCAGGGACTTTATGCCAACAGATTATATTAAATAGTCACCAAGCACCACAGCATTTGGTGGAACTGAAACAGCACAGTCCAGGTTATATTCAAAGTTCTCTGGGGAAATGGAACTATTAAAGTGAACGTATAAATCAATAGCACCCAAGTTTCCAACTCTCTCAGCTCGATCAGAAAACTAGCTATGATTCCAGCTTTAAAGGACCAAATCTGTATTTTTGAAGTGCCCAAATATTCCCAGTAATAAATCTTAAAATTTTAAGATGCTTTATGTCCCAATCACTTGTGTCTACACCGGATGAAACTTCCAGGAAGATCCCTAAATGATTAATTCCACTGGAGTCAAGTTTCTGAAACTTCCTTCCAGAAGGCATCTTTCCACTGTGCCATGTTTGCTGCCCTCTTGTGGGGAAATGTTGCTCTGCTTACAGCCAAAAAAAAAAAAAAAAGGACAAATTGCTAACTGAAGAACAGAGTTAGCCCTGGCTTCCTTTTAAAAGAAAAGGACCTGCCAATTGGCCCCTCACCTTCTCTACAGCTTGAAGCTACACAAGTCCTATATGTGTATGTGATCTGCTGCTCAACTATTATGGCAAATAGACTTTAAAAACAAAAGTGGTCTTTTTTATATTGTATTTGCTTAAAAATACCACCTCTGGACTCTGTGGAAATCTATCAGTGCCATTTGTCTTCAAAGAAGAGTCTGACCACCCATCCTGTGAAAATTAGGTGGGTTTTTTTTTTTTTAATGCTTAAACTAAAATTAAATCTTTGATACACACCGACCATAACACCCCATCTCCCAAAATGGGGGGAGACGCCCACCTTCTTCCCTCTGTGTCTCTTAGGCAGGTAGGTAGAGATACAGTTGTAAAATAGCTCCTTGTTTACACATAGCAATCAACAAGGCACTCTTCCAATCCAAGCCATAAAAAGAATCAAACTTCTAATTAGGGGTTCCTAGTGCCACCATTTCTTTAATTGGCCAGTACTAACCAAGAAGCCCATGGGACCGTGCTGGGAGCCTTTCTGGACACTCACGCACAGCCTTCTGCAGTTAACTCTCTGCAACTAGCTCCCACTGTAATACACCTGTAGTAGAGTGAAAATCTAACCAGAGTTTCTCAGGATCTCAGTGCACTGCCCCAGTTATTTCTGGTGATCCTGAGTTCTCCACCAGCTCAGCACTAAATTTGGACAAAAATGCCACATGGACATTGCAAGATTATTAGAGAAAGTTTATAGCATGAATGGGAGTGGGTGGTAATCTCACTGAAATGCTTTGCCTGTCGACTAGGCTGACTCTTAAACTCCACTCAGGAAAACAGTGGAGTAATCTTATCTGTATTAAACAGATAAGATTGAGGACCTCAAACACTACCCTCATGAACAAACTCATAAAAAGAGGCACAGCGCAATAACCAACTAGCTGTGGGTACTTCACAGCAGCCAGATAGTATTGATTTTATGCTGATTTGCTAAAACTTCATTATTTTTCTCATCTTCTTGGAACTGTCACTGGAGGAGGGAAAATTGAGTTGTATTAGATTTTGAAAATTATCTTGAGCCTAAAATTATGACTAATCTTAAAATATCAGAATAACAAAGTAGAAAGTATGACATGTTATATATTGGTGGTAAGAATATCTCATGAACTTTCCATGCAAAGACCTTTGGAGAGAGAATTTATAATTTTGACCCATACGTGATTTAGGGTTCAGTCATCACTCTTCCACAAAGAAGCCAAAACATTTCTGGCACTGACATGCCTCAGATTACCACACCTGAGAGAGGAAATTAATTGACAACAAGTCCATTGACAAATATGAATTATTCAGGAAAACACAATTCACTGGGGCGTTTCCACTGTGTCACTTTAAATGTTGATGCAGGAAAGAAAGGAAAGAAACACAGAAAAACACAAACTGATCTGTAGCTGATGGTTTTGATCTCACCTTTAAAAATCAGCAACGCACAGATAAGAGTTTCACTAGAAGTTATCAGAATGACTGCCTCTAAATCTTTTAACAACCCCCATTTTAAGTCCCTTATGAAAGTTACCACAGCTTTTTCTTTCGGTCTTCTTTTTAAAAAGACCACGTAGCCTATTTTCTCCACATACCTAAAAAAGGTCTTAAATTATATGACTGCTTCCTTCACTAAGGCCCTGTAAGTGTTAATTGAAGTTTATCATAAAGATGTTCTACTTCTGAGGAAGCTGTAGGAGTGTGTGCATGGATGAGTGGAGGGATGGGCAGACAGACAGATGGACTGACATGGCCGCACACACACACACACAGGCCAGCCACACAAATTACTGCTGGTTTTCTGGGATTCCTTGAGAAAAAGTGTGCATATAAAAATAAAAGTGTGTCCAAGAAAATAAAAGTTTTTAAAAGCCTGAAAAATCTTTTTTAAAAACTCGTTAAGCACTAAACCATTAAACTGTGTTACACCACCATATTTCATGCTTCCTCTACTTGTTTACACACCATCAGAAGCTCTCATCAGTTACCTGTGTCCAAAATGTGGACTCTGACATTTGGAGGGGTTTTATTAATTGATCTCGGCAGTGCGTAATGAGCTTAAAGGACTTACCTGTATGTCCCCGGAGGTGCTGGCTTGAGGCGGACATCAGCTTACAGCACACCATTAACACGTAGGCTAGAAAGAGCCAGTGCGACAGCAGCACTGACTTAGCACAGACTCTCATCCTGGAGGAAAAGCAGGGCTGGAGTCAGTCAGGGCTGAGGAAGGCCAGGCTCCCTGGCAAGCACCATCCTAGGAAGGCGCGAGAGAGCAGGGGCAGATCCCTGGAGCTGGACTTCCTTTCTCCCAAGAAAACAGAAGACCAATCAAACCTTATTTATACTGAGCATTAACTAAATTTTCAATAAACACCTTTGATAATTAAGAGTTTTCCAAATTAGCACTATGCATCAATGAGAAGCTCATTTATCAATCCCCAAGTTGTGCTCGAGTTGCCCTAATAGAGCATGGGGATCTTATTCTATTTTATACCATGGGATATAACACACTTAGAGCTAAATGCAAATAAAATATATATGGTTTCTAGGAGAATCCACGGAGATTTTGCACATGTGGTCCAAGAACTTTCTCCTGGTTTCTCTGACTGTATACTAAGGACTTCTGGTCTGGAAGACTAGATTCATAGTTGACTAAACCAATCTCAAGATTTGGAGAGGAATATGGGCAAATCCAGGTGAATATAAAATAAATTTAACTTCCTATGATGGACAGTATCAAAATAGTTGCTCAGACAATTCAGTTCACATTACAGTTGCATGGTCTATTCTAAAATAAAAAACAAGGAATGTATCAAAATCATTATTCCCAGCTGCCTAATTTTCTGCCCTTTTTTTCTAACATCATAAGGGAATTAAGTTAATAGAACTTGATGAACTTTTTGGGTTTGCTTTTTTTAAATAACGTTTCAAGCAAAAGTCACTGCATTTGGCACCTGAAATTCTAGTGAGACTAGGTTCTGCCTCACACATGCCTCGTGGCATCCATTATTACCACAATGGATCAAAGAAACCCCCATTAATATATGCAAATATATACATACTTATGGGCCCACAATAAAAACATGGGTTTGGATTCTTGACCTTGGGCACCTGAGTTTGGCCTCTTGCCTGAGTCACACTATAGGCAAGGCTCCTAAGGGAGTCCTCCAAGGAAGCATCTCTAGCTGCCAGCCACCTAGCAGTGCCTCTACCAAAGTCCTGGTTCCCTGCTCCAGGGAAAACACATCAAAGCCTCAGAGGAACTCCATGCCCACACCACGCTCCCAGGCACACACAGGTTCTGCCGCCAGCCTTCTCTCCCGCGACTTCTCACAATTCAGTCATAGACCTTGATAAAGGGTGTATTGCTTATTGATTTGAGATTCAGTCTCCTTTTAAGCAGCCAAGCCAATCATCTTTGAATAATTTGATGTTAAAAGTAAGGCATTGGCTTCTTTTTGCCCTTTTAAACTGTTTCAAAATGGTTTGAAACTGCTATGCTGGGTAATTTGCGATGCAGCAATATAAAATTAATCCTTTATTTATGTGATGCCTTGAAATTTTCCCTTTTGGGGCCGCTAATGATGACAAATTGGAAGTCAGGGTAACGATCCAGCTTGTAAATGTGTTTTGTTTGATCTGTGCTCTTTTTTTAAATAAATTGAATTGGTTTCCAACACATAAAATGTCCAGATTGCACATCAGAATCCAGATTCTCTTGGAAAATCATTCCTGGCATCCCTGGGCTCACATTTCCACATGGGAGTAACAGGCTGGGGTGGTCGCACCTGCCCCTAGACGGGTCTCCACAGTCCCTCCCTCAAGCCAATACCTTAGGCCCAGCCAGCCTGACTCATTCACATGTGGCCACGTGAACTTCTGATCCTTGGGTAAGAGAAATAACGCTTTGTAACCACTAGATCAATAGCTGACACTGGGGTAACAACTGGAATTTTAAAACATTATGTGTGAGAAAGGGTGTTGCATTTTTTAAAAAATCATCAAATATAGGAATTTGAGCCTCTGGGCTTCCCCCAAATTATATGACTAATAATAGCAACTCGAACTCATGTAGGTCCACATATTATTTTCTTTGCCACCTTTCAAGCTGTTTCTAGAGTTTCTGTCCCCTTCACATGTGTACATGGAGGTAGGGGAGATGGAATGCATGCTTTAAGAAACTAAAGGCCCTTAAAAGCAGAGAGGCTCCATGTTTCTGTGTAACTTTGGAATGCTAGGAATGTCTGAAGCAAATTACCAAACTTAGAAGTTTAAAACAACAATCTATACCCATACTACCCTCAACCCACCCAATCTCATCTGATTTCAGAAGCTAAGCAGGGTCAGGTCTAGTTAGTGCTTGGATGGGAGAAGTTTGAAACACCAATATATTATCTCATAGTTTCCGTAAGTCAGGAGTTTGGCATGTTCTGGCTGGGTCCTCTGCTCAGAAACTCACAGGCTAAAATCAAGGTGTCAGCTGGGAGTGTCCTCATCTGGAGGCTCAACTGGGGATGTTGTTAGCACAAGCCATTTTCTAGGGACTCTGTGACTGAGGTCCCTGTATTTTTGTTATCAGCCGGGAACTGCTCTCCAGGTTTTGCCACATCTTTGCCACATGCCCCCTGCACATGCTCCTTCATGGTTTGAATTTCTTCTTCCAGGAAAGGCTCAGTCCCTTTTTAGGGCTTACCTGATTAGGTCAGTCCCACCCAGGATAATCTTTCTTTTGATTAACTGAAAGTCAGTGTATGTGGGACCTTAAAAACACTGGTGAAATCCCTTCATCTCTGCCTTACAGGTGTAATTTAATCAAAGACGTGAATCTCATCATAACCACAATTCCACCCACACTCAAAGGAAAGCAATTCAAATATTTATAATAATGTCCCACTGCTGGCAATAACTGAATGAAATATCTCTAATACAAAGAGAAAAGGTTTAACTTGGCAAAACCATAAACCGATAGATAATTTGATCATGTGTATCAAATGTTCACGATGTTCATGTCCTTCAACCTAGCAGATCACTTACAGGATTTAACCCTAAAGAAATAATGAGCAATGTATGGGACTTTTTTATTGTTTATACTACTGAAAATGATCTGGCCATGCATGGTGGCTCATGACTGTAATCCCAGCACAGTGGGAGACTGAGGTGGAAGTATTGCTTGAGGCCAGGAATTCAAGGCAGGAATGAGCTATGATTGTACCACCACACTCCAGCCTGAGCAAAGAGTGAGACCCTGTCTCAAAAAAAGAAGGCAGGGAGGCAGGGAGGCAGGGACAGAGGGACGGAGGGACAGAGGAACAGAGGGAGGGATGGAAAGAAAAGAAAAATGATCCAAGTGTTTAACGGTATGAGACTGGTTAAACAAAACATGACACAGCCATGAGATGGAATGTTTTTCAGTAATGAAAGTGATATTATAAAATGAAAAATAAACAAAAATTTATTTTAAATATATGAATTATGTGACAGCCTGGGCCTGTTGTGCCTTCAGATCCATTCTTCCCCTTTCCCCTGTACTGAAGGCTGGAGGGTCCTCTAGGCTACATTTCCCAGGCTCACAGGTTAGCTGGTTACTGGCTGGGTTGAGTCAAGGAAAGGCAACAGCTGGAGCCTGGAGAATGCTAAAAGGGATAGGCAAGAACATCTCTCCCTGCCTTCTCTGTCTTTGGCAGGATCTGTGGATTGGTCATTTCTCCACCATGGTTCCAGTTCCCGACAGAACGGCCCGCTATGGTTGCAGCTTCCAGTCTAGTTCCCTTCTTCTAGGCACTGCTTCCCCATGGACTACTTCCATGATCCCCAGTTGGGGCATGGCAGTGGCTTCCTGCGTGTCTTCTGCTCAGTCTCCCTGACTCTCCCATCATATGTATAACCAGTCTCCAAAATTCACTTTCCATTGGACAAAAATGGAAGTTGGAGATAAGGCATTCCCAAGACATGCAATTTACCCAACCTCACAGAGCAGTGAAAAAGCCAGCAGAATGGTTTCTGTTTTCCTGGTTGGATTCCAACAACAAACCACTAAAATCAAAAGTCTCAAGGGCAGACATTCCAAATCCCGGGCAATGATCCCTAATCCATCTTCTTCTTAAATGGATAATTCTACATAACGAATTGCCGGGTGAGTAGCAACAAGTTCCCAGGCCCTAAAACAAGTATTCTCTTAACAATAGCTCAACAACCATCCCCCTAGAGAAATGTCAGGCAGAGTGGTAGGGGTGGGGCCAGAAAGCTATTCAGCAATAGATTTATATTTCCTCATCTTTTCCCCTGCTGAATAAACCAAAGTACTGTTTTACAAACTGAAATAATTTCTTTCACAGGTGAAAGCTAAAATGAAAAGATCAACATTTTCCCAAATTCCTAAAAATTCTATGTAAACGCAGCCTTCTAAAAGAAAATAAATCATCAACTCCAGGATACTCAGTTTTGCTAAAATTCTCAATACTTTGTAAAGATATTATCTCTAGGTGAACATTAAGATAATCTTACCTTAGAGACTTTGTAAGATTTGGTTCCAGTCAAACACAATTATTCCAGGATGTATTTCAGAGTGACTCCAAATTCCCATCTGTAGCTAGAACCAATCATTTCTGCCGTTCCAAAAAATTATCATAGTTCAGAAGACCTATGTTAAAAAAGCCAAAAAATGGAATTAATTAGCATTTTAATGTTAAAATGAAACTAATTTCCAGCAGCAAAATAATGGTTTTTACCATGACACCTGCAGTTTCAGGCAAATGGCAGACAGCCAAACATATCCATAGTTGTGAGGTGTCCTGATATTAGGGAGGAAAAGATAGAAAATTCTACAGTCATCAACTAGCCACATATTAGTTAATACAATATAGTTTTAAAGAACTTCCTACAATGGGAAGGGTATTCAAAATGTAACAGAGGGCCCCAAATCAGTTGAAATGCATCAGTTTCACTCTCCCATTTCATTGACCATCGGACAAAACTGGAAGTTGGAGATAACGCATTCCCAAGACATGCAATTTGCCCAAGCCCACAGAGCAGCGGAAAAGCCAGCATAAAGGTCTGAATTCTTAGGTTTGTGTGACATAAGCCTGAAGATGATGTTAGACAATCTACAAGGTTGCTTTTTGAAAAAATGTTAATAGGACACCAAGTGAAAAAGTATTTTCCAATATAATCCACCATACCAAAATATAAAGAACACTTGTGAATACTGCAATTGACACTCCCTCAATGCACAAACCTAAAAAAAATTTCTACTTAGTGAACACGTTTGTAAAAGGACTCAGATGGTCCTAAAGCAAAGACATGTTGAGGAAAAAACAGAACATGAAACTATACCATTTGTAATGATGCTAAGTTAAATACATCTCTCCCAGTGGTGGAGATCAGAGAAAAATAATGATATGCATTAATAAATATTCAAGTTGCAAATATAACATAAAAATGATTTTTGAAATGCAGTCTAATTAATTTAGAATCCTGTAGAACCAATTAAGAATCCATCACCAAGCACAACTGAGATTTTTCTCTTAGATAACCAGAAGATAATTCCACAAGTTTGATTAGAGAACAGTTTTGGTGATAAATTTGAAGACTCACCATTTTGGGGCTTTGTATAAGAGAGTATGGGCCTTGAGTAATTAGTTCAACAAGAGGGAAATGGCTTTAAATAACTGTATAAATGTGAGTTGTTCAGAAAAAAAAAACTTGAAAATGTTCATCTCCCAGATCCTCCAACTTTATTAAGTATGTTTGTTCTTATGTCCACCCAAGGGCATGATGTGACCTTCTGCTATCAGAAAGAACTACACGATACAATTTATCAGAACCCATCATAATGAACTCCCCACATATTGGAAACCAAAATGACCTTTCCTGGCTAATATTTATCTTGTTTTCTTCACACAAAAGGAACCACTGGGTATTCTTTTTTCAATTCATTAAAAAAATAGATCCATCAGTAGAAAGTAATGCAATCTAATATTAGTTCATATGCCAGACAAGGAGCCAGGAGTTTAATTTTAGGCTGAGCCGTAACTCATTCAGTCGTATTTTCCCAGAGTGTACCCTAGGCATTTGCTTGAAAGAATTAACTCTTTCTTGTCATGTCTTAGTCTGTTTTCTGCTGCTATAACAGAACAGAAATTGGGTAATTTAGAAAGAAATTTATTTCTCACAGTTCTGGAGGCTGGGAAGTCCAATATCAAAAAGGCAATTAAATTTCAACACGAGTTTTGGAAGACACATTCAAGCCATAACATTCCACCTCTGGCCTCCCAAAACTCATGTTCTTCTCACATATAAAATATATTCATTCCATCTAAATAGCCCAAAAGCATCAATTCAAAAGCCCAAAGTCCAGAGTTCCATCTAAATCAGATATGAGACTCAAGGCATGATTCATCCCACCTCAAATGTCCTCCAGCTGTGAGCCTATATAATCAAAACAAGCTATCTACTTCCAAAACACAATGATGAAACAGGCATAAAACAGACATTCCCATTCCAAAAGGGAGAAATAGGAAAATGAAAGAAGTAACTGGTTCCCAGTATGTCCAAAATCCAACAGGGAAAACAACATTAAGTCTTCAAGCTGGAGAATAATGTCCTCTGGCTCCATATGTCCTGCATCCTGGACATGCTACAGCAGAAATTAGGTTACCAATGCCTTGGACAGCCCTGCCCCCACGGCTTTGCTGGACCCCATCCACTCAGCAGCTGCCTTGGGTTGGTGTCTTGTGCCTGCAGCTCTCCCAGGCTGGAGTGGTACGCCGGCAGCTCTACATTTCAGGAGTCTCCGAGGTAGTCTCACTCTCATAGCTCCACCTTAACAGTGTCCCCTAGTACTGCTCTCTGTGGTGGCTCCTCCCTTGTAACGAGTTTCTGCCAGGGCCTCCAGATTGT
Organism: Aotus nancymaae; assembly: GCF_030222135.1. Lineage (NCBI taxonomy): Eukaryota > Metazoa > Chordata > Mammalia > Primates > Aotidae > Aotus > Aotus nancymaae. The sequence goes on from NW_026988460.1 coordinate 2,948,809, forward strand.
CTGATACATCCTTTGAAATCTACGTAGAGGTGGCCATGGCTCCAAGGCTCACACACTCTGTACTTCCACAGGATCAGCACCATGTGGACGCCACCAAGGCATACCACTTGTGCCCTCTGAAGCTCTGGCACTAGCTGTACCTGGGCCTGCTTGAGGGGTGCTGCATTGGAATTTGGTGAACAGAATTCCAAGGCTGCATAGGGCAGTGAATGCTGAGGTCCCACAGGTACCACTTTGGAAATCTTGCCCTCAAGGTCCTAGCTTGCCTGAAAGGTCTGTGGAATATTGTCAGGGTAATTCTCTCATTGTCTTAAACTGCGCCTGGTTCCATTCTAGCCGTATTAATCTCTTTAGCAAATGGGTGCCTGACCACACCCTTAGTATTTTCTCCCAAATATGCTGTTTTATTCTTTACGTGGCCAGGCAGAGAGTCTTCCAAAGCTTTCTGTTCTGCTTCCCCTTTAATTATAAATTCTGTCTTTAAATATTTTTTCTATTCACTCATTTTACTGTGAGCACCCAAAAGAAACCACGCAGCACCTTCAACACTCTCCTGCCTCATATCCTAGATCATTGCCCTTATATTCCATCTTCTATAAAACCCTAGGGCATGGACACAATTCAGCCAAATTCTTCACCATGTTAAAACAAGGATTGTCTTTACTCTGGTTTCCAACACCATGTTTCTCATTTCTGCTTGAGACCTCATCAGAGTAGCCTTTACCATCCATATCTTTAAAAACATTCTGATCACAACCTCTTAAATGATCTCTAAGAAGTCTCAGACTTTCCCTACAGCTATTCTTTTCTCTCCTCTGAGCCCTCACAGAACTACCCTTAACACTCCATTCACAGCAATACAGGATTTTTTCAGCATTTACTTCAAAACTGTTCCAGCCTCTACCCATTACCCAGCTCCAAAGCTGCTTCCACATTTTCAAGTATTTGTTATAGCAATAACCCCACTCTCTGTACCAATTTTTTGCCCTTGTCTGTTTTCTTCTGCTATAACGGAATACCTGAAACTGGATAATTTATAAAGATAAAAATATATTTCTCATAGTTCTAGAACTGGGAAGTCTAATATGAAGGTGCCAGCATCTGGTGAGAGCCTTCTTGCTGCATTACCCCATGGCAGAAGATGGAAGGGGAAGAGTACTCAAGAGAGCAAGAAAGGACTGAACTCGCTTTTATGACAATCCACTCTCACAATAAAGAACACAGCCCCCAAGATAATGACATTAATCTATTCATGAGGGTGGAAGCCTCGTGACCTAGTCCACCTCTTATGATCCTACCTCTTAATACCATCACAATGACAATTAAATTTCAACATGAGTTTTGGAGGGGACATTTAAACCAAACTGTGTCACTTCTAAACTTCAGTACATTAAAGATCAATAATTTTGTGCATGGCATCAAAAAAAAAAAAAAAAAAAGCATTTACTTGCAATCATTCATTCCTCTGTTGTTCCCAACTATAACACAGTCCTTTCTTTCAGTCTGCTTCAAAAGTAATTTGTTTTTAAAGAGTCTCAGCATTCTCAGTGATGAAAGACATTGCCCATATCTAGACTAAGAAAACTTTTTTAGAACACGTCTGGTCATTCTCAGAATGAACTAAAAAGATGGTGGATGCTGGGCTGCATTTCTCATCTTCTGCCTGATGTGTGGGTATTATATGGAGACAGTCACTGATTTACTACAAAAGAGCAGAAAGCCTATTTATGTCTCTTGGCACCAAGAAACTTTGAGGTTCCCAGGCAGAAGAGACCATTCTTCTTACGTTTAATTTATTTCCATGTTACCCAAGAAAGAATTTTACCTACACTTGATTTCTTATCAAGGAAAATAGAGAGGCTGTGCCTTCCTCTTCACTTAATCTTCTTGCCTCCATTATCAGTGAGGTAAAATCCCCCAGAGAACTGTTCTTTCTAGAATATAGTCATTCACTCGTAGATGAGCACCTTCAGAATACCTCTTCTGTCTGAAAATTCCCCTCACTCCACATGTGAATTTGCAGGGCATCATATTCCCCCCATCCTTCCACTCAAAATCTACGATGATGAAATACCAGTTCCTCTTAAAATTGAAAAACACAGTGACCTTAAACCTGGATCTAATCATGAGGAAAATCAAATGAACTCAAATTTGAGAAACATCCTGCAACGTAATTTCTCTGTATTCTTAAAGAGTATCAAGGTCATGAAAGACAAAAAAAATAAAAATAAGCATGAGAATTGTCTCAAATAAAGGCAAGAAACGCGGCAGCCAACTGCAACTGCGATCTTACATTGGATCTCGGACCAGGAAAAACAGTCATTCTTAGAATGAATTGTACGACCACACAAAAGCAAGGACACATACGTAGCGCATAAAGGCCATTATTGAGAAAATCAACAGTATCTGAATATAGCCTGCAGATTGCATTACAGTGTTCTACAACATTAAATTTCCTGATTTTGATTCTCATACCGTAGTTAAGAAAGAAAATGCCCTTGCTATTAAATACACCCTGAAATATTTAAGAATAAAGGGGCAAATGTCTCCCATTTATTTTCAAATGACTTTAAGAAAACATGGGTGGGAAGAAGGCAAAAGGAAAGAGAGAGAAAAGAGCAGGATAGAGGGAGAGAAGAGCAGGATAGAGGGAATGAGAAAGAGAAGAGAGAGGGAATGAATGAAGGCAGAAACAAATAAGCAAAAGGCAAACGATTGGTGAATCAGGGCACAGAGTATATGGGATTCTCTGTACTATTCTTTGAACTTTTCATTAAGTTGGAAATGATACCAAAGTAAGACATTACATACGTACTTAAAAGGCTTCAGTTTATAAAATACACTAAAATGACTGAGAACTTATTGCCAATTCTAAACAATAAGGAGAGTTGAAAGCTTGAATGTTCTGGTTAATTCAATTCTCTGAGCATTCACCCAAGCCTCCAGAGGAGGTTTATTTGTTTTTATTTTAAAAACACTTACATAGCGCCTGCTAGGAACCATATACTTGTTAGTCATTTTAAAATATACACTCACCACTTAAAAAGAAAGATTTATTTACATCACGATATGGCATAGGAAGAAGTGTCTTGTCCAAGCTCACTAAGCTAGTACGTGGCTGAGCCAAGATTCTAATTTATGCTGTCTGGTACCAAGGTACCTACAGTTTCAGTTCTAATAAAAGTATCTCCAAAAAATGTCAGTCCCTTTTCATGCTTTAGTAAACCGGAGGAGAATAAATCTTTCTTCAGGACTTGAAGACATTGGTCATCAATCTGACATTAAAAATTCTATCTGTGGCTGAATTTGTGTAGACAATTGGGCTGAATTTGTTAGCAGATGCTGGAATTGTGCCCATGATGGTTTACATTAATACCTAAATAAATATTGCCTCATCTCTGAAAAGCTAGTGAAAAACAGTGGCACAGGCTTCTGATTTGCTACTGATTTATTAAAGGTTAACTAATGTCATTTCCCAAATTAAGACCGAGTATGCAAGAATTATATACAGCTTGAGTGCCTTCACCACCATTTTTTTAGCCAGATGGAAAACAGCTGCACTTCTGACTAGAACTCTAAAACATTTGAGTGAAGACATACCAGAGCCAGATCATGCATGAGGCTAAATTACTTCAGCTGATTTCTATGAAGGAATTCAGCACCAAAACGTTAAAAATGGATTTTTGTGCATCCACTCAAACTCACCTCCCAACACATTCGAATTCAAAAGCATTTTTACGACAATACACAGCGAAGCAGAATCTACTTAATAACAAACAAACAGCCCAAGTGCTACTAAACCACACTGCCCTTTCCTGCCTGCCCACTTACCAGGGAAGTCTCCAAGCACATCTTGCATCACCTCCAGAGTGAGGAGGTTTGGATAATTAGCTATTTCCAGACTCACAATCCGTTAATCTCTGACCTCCCAGGCTGGGATCTACTGGGATAGCCTGGTGCCTTCTGTACTCAGCCCCTTGGGTATCGGGGCACAAGTAGGAATAATTTTTTCAGCTAATGACGTAAGAGGTGACAGCCTGAAGAGTTTAGACATTGTGGTTAATCATTTTTCCATATTAATTTCCACACAGACAGATGATGATGGAAGTCGGAAATGTTTCAGAAATCAAAAACCTGGGTTTGGGGAGTAACTACAGGGTTTTATGAGTGGAAAGTAGTGATGTCTTTGCATTCTGATAATCAATAGAAATTCTGAAGCAGAACTTGCCTACATAAAACTATTCATCATTTCTCCACACAGAAATGAGGAAAGATGTTTCCATTTCCAGTTGCTTAAATAACACAATCACATTGAATTGTCTTCAGAAATCTGCAAACGGCTTTTCCACCAAAGCAACACAATGAAATGTAACTTCTCTCTTGACAAATATATCCTGAAATAAGGCAGGTATTAATGATTTTCTTATATTAAAGAGTGTGCTGGTGAAAGTAAATGTACTTAATAGGTGACCAACGTTTATGTAAATATATTTCAAGCACTGATATATGGTAGAACCTCCACTGAGCTATCATTTATAATTATCACATATGTGGCATTACTTTGTATTTAAGGAATGTTCATTGTCTTATGGTTAAAGCAACCATATTTTTCCACCAATCTGTGGTATATACATGTCATAAATTGCTTTTTATTGCTTGCTTAAAAACATCAGTGAAGAATTTACTACTGAACAATTTTACAACATGCTAAAGCATATTGTAAATGAGCCATTAAAGACAATAACTGTCTATTAAATATTAAAGAATTTTATAAATGGCATTTTAATTTCAAGTGTTACCAATACCATCTCATCTAAATTAGGTGGTAGAGAGTTGTTTTCGAAATGTGAGAAGGGTGGAGGGGGTAGACGAGAAATCAGCTAATGGGTACAATGTACATAAATCAGGTAATGGATGCTCTAAAAGCCCTGCCTTGATCACTACGCAATCTATGCATGTAACAAAACTGCATATGTGCCCAAAGAAAGAAATAAGATTCTTTTCCCGTTTTTAAAAAGGGCTCTTCTAGTCAGAGATGATTTAAATAAGTAGACACGCTGTTTATGTAAGGTTTACACTCTGCCATTTTAAGAACTGAGGAATTCCTTAAAACCACACAGCATCTTAAGGGCACCGATACATTCCTTTCTAATGGATATATGGTCAAATCACGCATTTTGTTAATGAAGAAAAACTCCAGCCTTCAAGTGACCATGAAGTAAAAAGTACAAAAGCAATCACTGCTAAGTGATAATGGTTAATTAAGAGACGGTATACATAAAACTTAGCTGGCAAGTTACATAAAATAAAATGAGCTCACCAAAATCGGCAGCACCCAGCATGGCTCCGCAGCTTGTTGTCCAAGTGAAATTGCCCAGGTCTGGGGCTGAACAAATGTAAACCGTAATGACAGTTTAGCCATAAATCTCTCAAGGCCTAATTATCCTTACTGCAGAGGGTTTATTTCTTTTAATTAGACCAGTTTTTAATTGGAAATTTTCCTCTCATTTCTCATTTTTCAAATAAAACAGTCTCTCTAAGGATTTTATTTAACATAATCAGTAGCCAACATAAATGTTGGAGGCTATCTACAAGTTGCCAAGCACTTGAATTTTATCCAAAAAGTTTTTACGTGATAGGATCTATCATCTACATAAAAATTTTTCATGAACATTAAATAATGGGTCTTCTGATAGTATCATCATTGCTATGGGTAAATGGTAGTCTATTTACTTATAACCAGAATGTAAAGTTCTTGAGGGGAGGAATAATGTCTTACTTCTCTTCTACCCCAACTGCTAGTGTAATACCTTGCATACCATAGAAGTTAAATGCTTTGTTAATAAATGAATAAATGTAAGGCCCTAGTTTCATTCCCAAATGAATGGTCATTGAACCTCTATGCTTCCCAAATTCCTTATCTGTAAACAAATATAGTTTAACTGGATGACTTCCAAGGTACCTTCCAGCTGTAACAATGACTCGTGGACCATTTTAGGAAAAATACAGTGTGAATTAGCTACTGTTAACAAACAGCTCAGGGACATATATATACACAGTAGATTCAGCCATGAGTGAATTATATGGCAAGACAAAGCCCATCGCAGACAATATTGGCCATTCTAATCTGTTAGTGGGATAAATGCTTCTTAAAAGCTTAATCTAACATCTAACCCTGTATTATATTTCAACCTTAAATTCATCTTTTGTTTGACATTGGTGCCCTCCTGTGGGCAAAAAAGGAAATCTTTTGACTATGCTAATGTTAACTGGTTTACAATATGTACGTTTTTATTACAATAATTACACTTTTAAATTTTTAATAAAGCCATATTTATAAATAGAATTCTAACTATCCTTAAATAAACATAAGATATAATTTAAGTAACACTGTCACACTAAATAGTACTACCAAAAGAAAAATCAAAATATACTGACAGCGTCTAAATGAAATGGTAATTATTTCTATGGAATACTACACATAATAAATGCAGGCTCAATGGGATTCAGTGTTTGCTGGTTCTTCCTGTTACTTCTTTGTTTTTTTCTTGAGACAGAGTCTCACTCTGTCACCCAGGTTGGAGTGCAGTGGCACTATCAGGGGTCACTGCACCCTTGATCTCTGGGACTCAGGTGATCCTTCCACCTCAGCTTCCCAGGTAGCTGGGATGATAGACGCATACCCCCATGCCTGGCTCATTTTATGTACTTTTAGTAGATACAGGGTTTTGCCATGTTGCCCAGGCTGGTCTTGAACTCCTGGGCTCAAGAGATCCTCCTGTCTCGGCCTCCCAAAGTAGTGGCACTAGCCACCGTGCCCAGCCCTGTTACTTCTATAACACAAGTCTCTGCTGTGAACTATCAAAGGTCCTAAGCTATTTGAAGATATTCAAACACCCAGCCTGTGTGTACTGAAAGCAGACTTGCTACTGGCACTATACTAAAGCATGCTGGGGGAAATTAAGAAAACTGATTGTCAATTCACAGATGACAATCTAACTGGAAAAGGCAAAAAAAATACAAGGGGCAGCCAACAGAGTAGGCCATTCAGTATTTGGCAGTGTGTTTTAGCATAATGAAAACAAAGACTTTAACCATGTGGAAAAGGGTAATATCACTGGGGATTGCTGTAATCCAGGAAACCTTCCTGGAAGAGGCAACAACACAGAACAGTAAAAGAAAAGATAAAAAGCAGTAAAGAGGACTTTGAGGGTGTTTTTGGTTTTGTTTTGGTTGTTTTTCTGTTTTGGGAGGGGTTTTTTGAGATGGAGTTTCGCTCGTGTTGCCCAGGCTGGCGTGCAATGGCATAGTCTCAGCTCACCACAACATCCGCCTCCCTGGTTCAAGCGATTCTCCTGCCTCAGCCTCCCAAGTAGCTGGGATTACAGATACCCACCACCACGCCCGGCTAATTTTCGTATTTTTAGTAGAGACGAGGTTTCGCCATGTTGGCCAGGCTGGTCACAAACTCCTGACCTCAGGTGATCCACCAACCTCAGCCTCCAAAGTGCTGGGATGACAAGTGTTAGTCACTGTGCCCAGCTGTTTTTGGTTTTGTTTATTGTTCTTTCTGAGGGGAAAGGTCTGTATGTGTGTGTGGGTTTGTTGTGTTTTGATTTGACTAGGTGGGGGAAAAGGAAGAGTCACTAAAGGAAACCACAAAACTCATCTAGAGAAAAGAGGAGGGGAGATATGCTGACTAAAGGGAATTAGCTATACACTGGCAAGTGAGACAGGAGAGCTAGCACAGCCTCCACGTTTTATTTCTGTGTTCACTGAGTCACTTCTGCATGATTCATTCAACAAAGATTTTTTTTTTTAATCAACTCTTCTGTGCCAGAGCCTGTGCTGGGTACCAGACACAGAAGGTGGACAAGGTCCCCAGTGTCCTGGAGCTTGCATTATTAGCATAGGGAGATAAACATGTAAACAAGCATGAATGAGGTAACTGTGGACTGAGAGAAGCATTACAGGAAAACATAAGTGAACAGTGTGATGGAGACTAGCTGAGCTGGGAGGAAAAGAGGTTAGCTACTTGGACTGGGTGTTCAGGGATGGCCTGGCCTCACTGAGGTGACTGTGACATCATGGTGAATTACATAATGTGACCTTCCATGGGAAACATATTCCAGGTAAAGAGACAGTACAAAAGGCCTGAAGCTAAAATAAGCTTGGTGTGTTCAGGAGCGGAGAGGTAGCTAGGGCGACCAGAGGGGAGTCAGCAAGGCAAAGAGAGGTAGGAGGTCATGTTAGGTAGCAGGTGATGGCAGAGAGGTCCCCAGGGACAGACCAGACAGAAACTTGCAGGCCATCATGTACCGTTAGAATTTTATTCCAAATGTGGTATGGAGCTTTAAGCAGGAGAGAAACAGGAGATGGTTTACAGCCCTCCAGCTGCTGAGTAGAGAATGCCCTGGTGTGGGGGCAGGATCAGAAACAGGGAGATGGCGGCAAAAGTCCAAGCAAGAGATGGTGATGGCCTGGAGCAGGACGGTAACAACAGAGCCCAAGAAAAACTGATCTTCTAAAGCCAAAAGTAGCACTGAGCACACAACAGGTTCTTAACAAATCTGTGAATGAATGAGTGCTTCGGTGAGTAAGTAGCAAACCATTATCACCAGTCTTGCAGCATGCCACTGTTTTTTTCACCTCTCTCTAGAGCTGGTGTCTGTCTTATGGGCAAGTACAACAAATACTGACATAGATGGCCCCAAGAGAAGAAAAAGTGGCAAAACACCTTATTGACTGTTTGTTGACAGAGACTAAGGTTTTGATGAGAAGTACAAGAGAATGAATTTGGCCAGCTATCTGGAGTAGGGTAGCAATGAAGCCAGGCCTCTAAATGGTATCCTCTCACACCCCTGCTGTGTATTGCAGACCCTCCATGTGGGAGCAAAGTACCAAACTACCTATAAGGTTCAAATTTCATTAATACTAGTTTTTATCTTATGGAAACTGTGCTTCATACAAGCTATTGTTTTTTGTTTTTTTATTAAGACAGAGTCTCAGTCTGTCACCCAGGCTGGAGTACAGTGGCGTGATCTCAGCTCATTGCAACCTCTGCCTCCCAGGTCCAAGCGATTCTTCTGCCTCAGTCTCCCGAGTAGTCAGTACTATAGGCGTGCGCCACCACGCCCGGCTAATTTTTGTATTTTTAGTAGAGACAGGGTTTTGCCATGTTGGCCAGTCTGGTCTCAAACTCATGACCTCAAGTGAGCTGCCCACCTCGGCCTCCCAAAGTGCGGGGATTACAGGCATGAGCCACTGTGCCCAGCCTAATCTATTGCTTTTCACTCTTCACTTTGGCTACTAGGAAGCTGAGAGCAAAACTGACAGTTCATCTTCAGTAAATGAACAGGACCTCTCACCATGCCTTTTATATGCTAATCTTATGCTTAATTATCCTTATTTTTGGCCTCCTGTGCAATCCCAGCACTTTGGGAGGCTGAGGAGGGCAGATCATCTGAGGTCAGGAGTTCGAAACCGGCCTGACCAACATAGTGAAATCCCGTCTCTACTAAAAATACAAAAATTAGCCATGCATGGTGGTGCATGTCTGTAATTCCAGCTACTTGTGAGGCTGAGGCAGAAGACTCGCTTGAACCCAGGAGGCAGAGGTTGCAGTGAGCCGAGATCATGCCATTGCACTCCATTCTGGGCAATAAGACCAAAACGTCTAAAAAAAACAAAAAAAATCCTGATTTTTTCCTTTTATCTCATTTCAATGATTATTCTTAAAGGCACTCTCAAATCTGTTTTGATGAAGATGATAGACACAAATAAATGAATATATCAACAAGACACCATACGCTGTAACAGGTCCAAAGTTCAGACTGTCCTAAAAGTCTCTTCATTGACTCTCCTTTTTCTACCTATCCTACTTGCCAGAACAAAACTCAAAATTTCCCCCTTGACATGGTTACCTCAGGTGAAAGCATTCTTTTCTTTCCAAATGAAAAATGTTTCCCAGACAGTACAACACAGGGAGTCACAGGCAACTGATCACATTGGGATTCACTGACTGATTTCCTGGTAGATAGCAAGGTCGTGAGGGGATGGGACAAAGGACCAGTCAGGTTTGGTTTCAGGTAAATAGGAAGGGGAGGAATAAGGTCCAGGACATGGGGCACAGGGAAGTGAGTGCAGCCAGGAGAGCTGGAGAAGGACAAAGTGAAAAAGGGTTAAGATGGGAAAGAACCCCAAGGAGACACATTTTACAGCTTGAGCAAAGGTCAGTCTTGACCAGCAGTAATTCAGAACCAGTCGCTTCATCTGAAATTAAAATCAACATGTTATGTGTGATCTAAGAATCCAGAAGAGTATTCACAGGCCCTAGAAAATGTTGAAAGTCATATCTGATTGTTTTGCCATTATGTTTAAGTCAAGGAAAGAGAATCAAAGAATCTGTTGTCATGATAACGATTTAGCGGATGTGGGCCAGGTGCAGTGGCTCACACCTATAATCCCAGCACTTTGGGAGGCCAAGGCAGAAGGATCACCTGAGATCAGGAGTTCAAGACCAGCCTGGCCAACATGGTGAAAACCCATCTCTACTAAAAATACAAAAAATTAGCCAGGCATAGTGGCATGTGCCTGTAGTCCCAGCTAGTAGGGAAGCTGAGGCAGGAGAATGGCTTCAACCTGTGAGGTAGACGTTACAGTGAGCCAAGATCATGGCACTGTTCTCCAGCCTGGGTGACAGAGTGAGAGACTCTGTCTCAAAAAAAATAAATAAAAATAAATAATAATTTAGCAGATGTGTACTCTGGGTCAAATACTGGACCAATCAAGCACCTTTTCACTCATCTTGTTGAATCCTTAGAATAACCCTATAAGGAAGTTTGTTTTGTTTTGTTTACATCTCGTTTAACAAGGGAGAAAATAAGTAATTCCATTTACTAACCCAAGTATACAACATAAGTGGTAGACCCAGGATTCCAAACTAGGCTGGGAGATTTCACTATCTGGGAAGAAAAGGGAGTGTAGATCAGAAAAAAGCTTTAGAAAACAAGAGGGGGAATTGAGGTAGGGTTGTAAGTGGTAAGCCAAGACCTTCTAAAGACTGAAGTTTGGACACTACAGAAAGCCCAACTCAGACTATCTCTCGGTTCGAAGATACAGTTGTTAAAGGGAGTCTTCCCAACTCTGGCTGTAGTTGCGTAAGAAATACATCAGATAAATTCAGTCATATATCTACTTTTCATGTGTAAACTTTATGAAATAAATACCTTTAAAATATTTCCAATGAAAATTTAGCATCCAAACTGAGATACTAAGTATAAAATACACACCAGATCTTAAAGCTTTAGTACCAAAAAGAACTACATCATTAATAATTTTTAGTATTCCATGTAGAAATATTATTTTAGACATAGCCAGCTAAATAAAATATAACATGAAAGTTAAAAATAAGATTCAGGCACACTTGTATAACCAAAAGTGGTTTTCCACAGACAATAATATACCCTGGATTTTTTTTTCCTCATTTTGAAAAAATGTTTTGGCATTCACAGAAGGCTTCTTAAACCCCTTCCATGGTTTGATATCACTGGCTCAGATAAAGGCTTAGGAAGCCATTCTTATTCAGGATCTTAAAAAGCAACAGCTCACATTTATAATGCATTACAACCAGAACTTGAGTCCTAAGAAATTTCCACGTTGAGTCCAGAGTTTCAAACGCAAATTCACTCATCAAGGCTTTGTTCAGGCATCAGGGAAATATCCTGGCCGCAAGCATGCCCATATAAGGAAATATTAGGTCATGATCTCAAAACTCCAACACACAGGAGATGTACCACACACTTTAGGAAACTTCTAAAGCAGAAAAACAGAAGAGGCTAGGGAGAGTGACCTCTCTTCCAAGGTATTAAATGCACTATTCATCCCCCAAAGAAGAAATGCATATAAAAACTAAGATCACCATAATATACAGCATAACATAAAAATGAATATCTGGAATGCAAATTTATTTTTGCCACCTAAAAGACATTTAACCTTTAATTAAAATAATAGGCCGGGCATGGTGGCTAACGCCTATAATACTGGCAGTTCGGGAGGCTGAGGTGGGCTGATCACCTGAGCTCAGGAGTTAAAGACCAGCCTGGCCAACATGGCAAAACCCCATCTCTACTAAAAAACAATACAAAAAATCAGCTGGGCATGGTGGCATGCCCATGTAATCCCAGCTTTACTGGGGAGGCTGAGACACGAGAATCACTTGAACCCAGGAGGCAGAGGTTGCAGTGAGCCGAGATTATACCACTGCACGTCAGCCTGGGTGACAGAGAGAGACTCCGTCTTAATGATGATGATGATAATAATAATAATAATAATAATAATAATAGAGCTGCCTAGAAACCATTAATTTCAAAGTATGTTTGGTAACTGGGGCCAGAGGAAACAGAAGCAATATAATTCCAGTATTATTCAGCTTTGTCCAGTTCTTTATGGCCTTCCTGCTACAGGGTCTTTGCACATGGCAGCCTTCTGTTCAGAGCCAGACACATTCTTCTCTTTTCCACTTGGTTAACTCCTATTCATCCTTTATATCTCAGGGCAAATATTACCACCTCAAAGAAGCACTCCGTACTCACTAGCTAAAATCCCAGATTTTAGTCTTTTCTTCTTGGTACTCTTTAGAACTGCATTTTTATACTCACATGAGAATTCCCTATCAGACTGGAGCTCTATTAGGGCAAGGATCAGGCCTCTTCTCTCAGCATTGCTTCTCATCTCTAGCCCTTAACAGAGCAAGTACAAAGCACTCAACACATACTTGTTGAATCAGTGAATGAATTTGAAAACCTAAACTTAATCAGGATCTCCCATTTCCATTACCTAATAAATTTTGTTTTTCAATCAGTTTCCACCTTGCAGTAAAATTTTTAACCAAAGATACTTTTCTAGACATCGACCCAATTCACAACTACTGCTTTCACCAAGGAACATCCCCAGCCCCCATTAAACCTTCTAAGAAAGGGCAGGGCAGCATAGTTTGCTATGTAGTTCAGCCACCCATGTGATTCAAGCCAAGCCAAGGGAAGTTTCCTTTTCCTGCAACTTAGAATTGAGATTGAGAAACAGCTAATCATTCCAGAATGAGCTGTCAAAGGAGACATATATACATTTAGGAGGTATGGGGTGGCCAGCTTTCCCTCATCCATGCAGGGGGTACAAAGAAAGCCAGACTTCACAGAGACAAGAGTGGCACAGATGCACATAAAACAGAAATGAGACTCGAAGAGGATGATCCAGGTCCCTGTAGGTCATTCTATTTTAAGTTCCAAGACTTTCGTTGGCCTGTCTTTGTGCCTTCCCTTGAATTCCTCAAGAACTCCTATAGCTATTTTACTTTAAAAATAAATAAATAAATAAATCTCATCATTGCTTGGCCTAGCTGGAGTTCTGTATTGATCTAAATAGAATTAGCCCATTTCATAGATAGGAAGAAATGAGCCCCTAGAAATTATCCTTCTAAAGTTACAAAGCTAATTAGTTGAATTAGTTGTAGAGCTGGGCTTTATGCCCAAGCCTTGAGCATAGGGAAACTCTGTCTACGCTACCCAATTAGTAGCTACTAACTACAGGTGACCATTTAAATTTAAATTGACCTAAGTAAAATTTAAAATCAAGTTCATCAGTTCCAGGAACCACGTATCAAGTGCTTAATAGCTCCATATGGAAAATATTGTCATACCGGACAGCACAGTTCTAGAACATCTATTTCAACTATTGCAGAAAGTTATACTGAATAGCACTAGATCCTTGAAGGATAAGCCCTCTCTATTTGTAAAATCTTAAACTGCAAAAGCTGACTTTGGTGGATACCAAACACAGTGGAACACACTGGAATGAGGGCAGATCTTGTCACCCGAAGTCTTGGACTCCTTTCCTCACTCTTTACATCCTTTCAATGGGCAAATCATTAGACCTCTCTGAACCTCAAGCTCTTTATCTGAAAATGGATTTGGAAATAACTACCTGGGTCACCCCAATGTTCAAATGAGGCATGGTACAGGGAAGGGCTCTGTAAATTGCACCTGTACTAACAATAGTTGTCATAATTAATAACAGCAGCAGCTAACATCACTTCTGGAGCCTATATAAATGTCTGGCTCTACGATAAGAACTTTCAATGCATTAACTTATTTAATCCCCTCTAATGTACTTTGAGGCAGTTGCTATCATTACCCCCATTTTACAAAGAGGGAAATTTGGAGGCAGAGAGGTGATGTGATTTGCCCAAGGTCAGCTACCAAATGGCAAGCTGGAATCAGAACCCAGGTTCCAAAGTCTGCCCTCTTAACCATCAGGCAACACTGTCTTTCTAAGATCTCACAGCGGGCATTCCGCGAGCAATACATTCTCTCCTCCGTCTCTTTTATCCATACCATCCTTTTCTTTCAGCTAATACCTATATCATTCACATTTTTTTTTTGAGACAGGGTCTTGTTCTGTTGCCCAGGCTGGAGTGCAGTGGCATGATCATGGCTCACTGCAGCCTTCAACTCCGACAACCCAAGTGATCCTCCCATCTCAGCTTCCAGAATAGCTGGGACTACAAGTACATACTACCATGCCTGACAAATTTTGTATTTTTGTAAAGCAGGATTTCACCATGTGTCCCACACTGGTCTCGAATTCCTGGGGTCAAGCAATCCACCTGCTACAGACTACCAAAGTGCTGGATTACAGGCATGAGCCACCGTGTCCATTCTCATTCATATTTTGTATGCATACTCTAGTCACAATCTTGTCTTCTGGTCTTTCTCTTCTAATATGTTTCCCTTATATGTATATATTTTTGTATATGGGTGTAAGAAACAACCAGAACTTTATGGGACATAAAAACACCTGACATCCAAACAAAAAGCAGGCCTGTTCATCCTACAACATTATGCAAAGTAGCAATCAGCAAACAGATCCTGCTTGAGAAAGCCTGACAAACCAAGTTAGTAAAATCACTTTCCAAAGTATTTTCAATCTAATAAGTAATTTCAGACATCATTGGTTCTCCCAATCAATGGCCATTTCTATAATAGATGAAAGGAACCAAAAAAAAAAAAAAAAATCAGGGACAGGACTCGGGAGAGCATCCTAGCACCCTCCCTCTTCTCGTTAACAATATCTGTCCTGTAAAAATGGCAGGCACAGTGCTAGGCAATGCTTTTACTCAACCAATGTCTTCCTAGCATCTCTTGGTAGTCAGATGCTGGAGCAAAGGGTTACCCACCCATCTAGAAAACAGGAGCTTCAGCACAGGCTACAAAGCAACTGTCAATCTCAAGAATGGGAATCTGAACCTGGGGTCCTTGCACAGAATCAGGGGTCCGTAAAAAATGGGAGAAAAAAAATGACATCTTAGTATTTACAAACCTCTGTTTGAAATTCATCAGTTCCTTCAATTATAAATGTCAGCAACAAACCACATGGGTATTTAGCAGTTCCTACGACTTGGCCACAAATAGAAATCATAAGTATTTTCAAATCTCATTAAAGTTTATTAGCAAGACCTCAAAATGTGTGTCCGTTAACAACCTCATAATTATATATAGTTAATAGACTTGCTTGAAGATCATGTTGTTAAATGAATACAGAAGCACACATATTCTATATCATAAAATGTTTTTTGATCACTACATTTTCATATAATGGCTTCCTTGGAAATCCAATGAATTTTGTTGTATGTGTTTTTTTTAACTTTTATTTTAGACTCAGAGGTGTAGGCACAGGTTTGTGATATAGCTAGATTGTGTGTCACAGGGATTTGGTGTACAGATTACTTCACCCTGTTTTATGTGTTTTAAAACATTATTATGAGACAGGATCCACTGGCTTCACCAAACTTCCAAAGCGACCCACAGCACAGAAAAGGTTAAGGGATCTCCATCCTTAGAGGTGGTAAAACCATACCTTTGCTGTGCAATATCACAGTTTCCTCCTCCCTCTTTCCTCCTTCCCACCCCATGGAAGACTAGCCTATAACCCATCAATTCTCCCGAAAGTTGGAAAGAAAACTGACAGATGATGCAATGACTTCTGTATAAGCCATACACCAGTCACAAAAACACCAGGAAACTGTTGCAGAATGGTTTTTAGAAGGTTAAAAAAAAAAAAAAAAAACAATTTGCCATGTATAGAAAGCTCCATCGTTTCAAGTGCCTCTTGCAACCACTATCCTATAATGTATTCCAACTTGCAAGTGTAGAATGGCCTCATTATCCCCACAGAGGTCCTTCAGAAAGCCTATTTCAAAGCAAGCACCTCTGAAAGTTAGCCCACAATCTAAAAGCCTGTGCTATAAATACGCATGGCCTGGGAAGCCAACAGCAAGCCTGAGTCCACGATTGCATCTTTAAGAAGGAAACCAGGAGAGTCACAGAAGAGCAAGTTGCTCAGTGAACAGCTGAGAAAAGGGAGATGAAGTTTCTAAGATCTTTAGGATGACAGGTGTCAGAAGTCCAAAGACAAAGAGATCTTTGTCATTGTGAAGGATAAAATATGTAAGCAGGCAAACAATAGTAAAGAGGTTCATAAAGTTTCCCGATTTATATTGCATGTGTATATGCAGGCTATGATCAAAGGACAGGCAACAATGAAGTGAAATTATCAATATCAATGGGGTCTTAGGATAGGTTTTCCCCAAAGCAGAGCCTGGGACCAGGACTTAAGAATGCATGATGACGGTTGCTGATGTGAGCAACAAAATCTGGATGCCACCAGGGGCTCCCAAGGAGCATAGAAATGCTCCCAGAATCATCCACTGAAGGATAGGAGGTAAGGCCATTTGCTCATCAACTCCTCACCTCCACTGACTCGGAGGCATTAACTTCCAGGTTAACAGCAGTTAACTCATGGGCTACTTTTGCTGGTCCATCAGTGCACTGGGGAAGGCCCAGTGAGGAAGGTGGCAAGAGAATTGGCGAATGCTAGGGATGGGAAGTGGCCTTGCAGCTGTGGCCAAAATCAGTGGAGGCTGAAGGACGTGACACGAGGTAACACAGGTGGCTGCTACCCATGACCAAATGTGGAATGTAAGCTTTTTTCCCCTACAGCAGCGCCCCCTGAATTAAATTTTAAAATCTATCCACTCTTCAAATATTTTTGAGCCCCAACTATGTGCTACATGCTGCCTCCAGACACTGAAACACCACAATAACCAGGTCAGGCAAGGTCTCTGCTTTCATACTCCTTATGTTCATAAAAAACACTATGTCAGATAGTGATTTAAAAGGTAGATCAATGAGAGTTATGAAGAAAGGGAAGCAAACAGAGAGGATAATTTAGCAAGAGGAGTGAGGGATTGTCATTTTCATTTGCAGCCTGAATGACAAGGAGGAGACAGGCCGGGGACACATGGAAGAAAAGCATTTAAGCCGTGGGAACAGCATGTTCAAAGGCCCAGAGGTGCAAAGATCACTAGTCAGTGCAATCTCCCACAAGGTGGGGAGAAGAGAACATCTGTGATAACCATTGCTCTCATTGGTCAGGGGGTAAACGTACTGTGGAAATTTATTTTCAGATGGTGATGAGATCTGTACAAGATACAGGCTCCTCTCCTGGAGCAGGCTTCCGAGCAAGCTTTCGTTGCTTTCTTTGTTTATTGCTAAGTTGCCATCCACAGATCACTGAACTTGAAGTTTCACTGTGTTAACTGAGACTAAACCGAAGTGAAAATCCCAAACTGCCTGCAGTACCAGGGCATTTGGGAAAGGAAAAAGCAAAAGTAAACAATAAAGTAATTTCACATCTGAGGAAGAGAAGGAGCCAGTGGGAATGCACAGACATGAAGTAACATAATGCCGTTTGTACACAGCAGTTCAGATGTGGAAGTAGGATGTGGACTAGACATTCTTTAAAGGAACAAGTGTCCTTCCTCAAAATGGCAAAGCTGGCTCCCTCTCCGTCCCTTGCTCACATCCTGGGCAATGATACATTGATTGGCATAACAGAAAATCAGGTATTGATTTCAGACGTCCCTCCCTGGGCATTAGAATTGAAGATCTTGCCAGTTGACTGCTCTTTAATTTCAATTATTTGGGGTCTTTGAACCTTGAGGGACTCGGAATGCAAATAAGAGCTGCTATGAGACAGCTTTTATTTAGCACTAACTATGTGCCAAATACTAGGCTCAAAACTTGTTTACATTAGCTCATTTGAATCTTGCAACAGCCTTTTGAGACAGGGACTCCCTAAGAGGAAATTTAAACACAGAAGTTAATAATTTGGGAAAGTTTACAAAGTTGTTAAGTAGGGAAGCTGGGATTTAAAGCTGTGAGGATCTGGTTCCAGAGTCCTTCTCTTAACAATAGCTCTAGGGCTTTATTAAATCAGCATCAACCAGAGAGTAGACTTTTCATGGCACTGGTGTTTTAAAGGTGCTGCCTTTAAAACCTGCCTGTATGTAGGCAGCACCCTTTATCTTGTACAGAACTCACTGCCATCTGGGCTGGGCACAGTGGCTCACTTCTATAATCTCAGCACTTTGGGAGACCGAGGCAGGTGGATCACCTGAACACAGGAGTTTGAGAGCAGCCTGGGCAACATGGCAAAAGCCCGTCTTCCAAAAATACAAAAAAAAGTAGCTGGCATGGTGGAGCATGCCTGTGGTCTCAGATACTTGGGAGGCTTAGGTGGGAGGATCGCTTGAGCCTGGGAGGTAGAGGCTGCAGTGAGCTGAGATCACGCTACTGCACTCCAACCTGGGTGACAGAGTGAGACACCATCTCAAAAAAAAAAAGTTGTGGGGTAGCAGGGAAGGAAAAACTCATTGCTGTCTAAAAACCAGTTTCCACAGGACATTACACCCAACATGAAAAGGTTTCAATAAAGTGATTTTAGCCAGGAGACAGGGAAGGAGAAAAGCAAGGAAGAGAAGATTTAGAGAAATTGATTCTCCGCTAATACCCAAAGTAGCCAAAGAAATTAATGCTCGTTGTCCAAAGAGAAGGTGGAGGCAAAGATATGCACCAACTGTCATTCTCAGTAGAATAGCTTTCTTTCTGGCCAGCTCCTTAAAATTATCTGCTTTGGAGAATGGCTCGATCCTCAAATGAAAACTCTTCCAGCTGCTGATACAAGTGTCAGGAAGGCAAAAGGCTAGAATGAGCTGAGCCCGGCAGAAAATGCAAAAAGCTACAAAAGGGCTATTTTTGTTATGCTCAGGGCAAAGAGAACAACAAGACAACATAGGTCTGCCGCCTGGAGAGGGTGGTGTGATACTAACAGTGACAGTAAATGCAAATTACTTAACCTCCAGTCTGCATCTGTGTTCCCTCAAGAGAGAGGAGATGCTTTCCCTAAAGGCGAGAGGGGACACTGTTTCAGGGAATTGAGATCCAAAATATGGTGCCAGGATTGTCAGAGTGCCCGCCCTCTCTAAATAAGTCTGAGCCTCCTGGCCCTGATGAATTAAAGCCCAGGCTACTCATGGCATGAAGTCTGAAGTAGCCAGAATATTGGTGGTAAACTCTGAAGAATCCAGAATAGGAGGTGTACCAGCAAATAAAAAGGAATAAAAATACAAGTTGTGCCAATCATATATCAGTGAGCATCGTGCCAATCCCAGACAGACTTTTGTAATGCATTATTAACAAGGGGGACAGGGTTAGCACTCAGTGCAGCAATGATTACTTGGAATCAGCATGGATTCGCTAAGAATAATTCATACCAGGCAATGCCCGTTCCCTTTTTTCATGCTCACTGAAGCTGGTGATGAAGAGATTGCTATGGTTATAAAACCTGGAATTCAGCAAGGCATTTTGACCAAGTTTTTCATATAACTACAAAGCAAAAATAATTTAAAATGTAGGTTCAACATAATGAAAATAAGTAGACTATTTAGTTATTTAACCCTCTGAAAGTACTGATTAACCATATCTACATCAATTTTGAATGTAATCTCTAGTGGGAAGCCACTGGGCTCCAGAGCCTGTCCTATTCACCTTCTTATCAATGACTTGGATGGTGATACTGCCATCATTCCACCAAATCTGGGGATGACCTGAAGCTAGGAAGGGAAACAGCCACTCTGAAAAATCAGAAGCAAAACTGAAAAAAAAAAAAAAAAAAATTCATCAAGGTGACCAATTCACTGAATGGTAGTAAGATGGAATTCTCCAGAGGTAAATGCAAAACATTAAGCATGCGTTTAAAACTATAAGTGAACAAACAGTGGAGAGAAAAAAGACTGCTCTCCACATGGAAAAGGACTGCATATAAAATGTCTTGATGGTGAATTCAAGACAAGTCATACAGTAGGGCTGTTAAAAACATTCATCTCATGTTTCATTAACAAAAGTATACTACTCAAAAAACTAGAGAAGGGATAGTTCAGTTATACTCTGAAGTAGCTAGACCAGAATCAACAATATACTATTTTTCAGTTCCATTTAATAAACACGGCAACAATCCACAGCCCAGATGGTCAAAGAGCCAGACCAGCCCCATCTGACAGCGCTTCCCACCACAATGAAACATTCTCTATCTCCAGTGCAGTAGCCATTGCCCACAGTGGCCACTGAGCTCTTGATATGTAACTAGTGCACTGAGGAACTGACTTTTTAGTTTTGTTTAATTCTAATTCATTTAAATTTATGTATCTGCTTGTAGCTTAGGGCTACCAAGTTGGGCTACACAGCTCTAGACAACGCCATATGCCAAATGGTGGAAGTAACTCGAAGGATGGCAAACTCAAAAAAAAACAAAAGACTTGGGAACAAAAATGACAACAATATTTAGTATCTGAAGTTCTGTCTTGTGGAAGATGAATTAGAAATATTGTTTGCACCCATTGGGCAGAATTAGGACTTAGAGAAATTACAGGAAGATAATTCCATGGCCCTGAAGAAGTAACTGCCTAACAGTTACAACAATGTCAGTTCTATGAGGGCAGGACCTGTGCTCACCATACTCACCACCTAGCACCTAGCACAGTGCCTGGCACCTTGAAGGCCCTCAGTCAATACACTTGCTGAATGAGTGAATGGCTTGATCAACCCATGAAACAGGAAACTGTCCAAATGGAACATAAACACCTCAAAAGACTATGAATTCCCCCAGCTCACCAAACTGGAGGACCCCCAAGGAGCTGGCTGACGACTTGCTAGGGATACTATGGAAGATCCAGGCCTCCACCAAAAGGTAGCTGGACTAAATGACCTTTAAGCGCTTTCCAGATCTGGTAAAAGCCTTTTGCCTCTTCTTTCAGATGGGACTGGGTTCAAATCCTGACATGTCATTCGCATGACTGTATTACTTATCTAATGCTGCATAATGGATTATATGCACTTAATGACTTCAAGTAATACACATTTGTTATCTCACAACTTCTTTGGGTCAGAAATCTCGGCATGGCTTAGCTAGATGCTTTGCTTAGGGTCTCAAGAGGCTACAATCAAGGTACCAGGAAGGCCTGGGTTCTAACCTGGAGGCTTGGGGGAGACTGCCATACTCACATAGTTGTCAGCAATATTCAGTCCTTCATCTTTGTGACTGTAGGATGAGAGCTTCAGGGCTTTTTGCTGGCTCTAAGCCAGAGGTTAAGCTGTTCCTAAAGGTCACCTGCAATTTTTTGCCACATGGGCTTCCCCAACACACACATTCACTTCTTCAAGCCATCATAGAGTCTCTAGAGCAAGTCAGCCAGCAAGGCGGAGTTTTATATAACATAATTATAAAGGCAACATCCTATCACCTTTGCTGTATTCTATTGGTTAGAAGCAAGTCAGGTTCTACCCATCTCAAGGGGAGGCAATGATACAAATGTGTGAACCCTAAGATGTGGGGAATCACAGGGGCCCACCCTGGCATCTGCGACAGCAACCTTAGCAAGTCACTTAACACACTCCAGCTTCTCATCTATAAAAACGAGGCCACTCATAGTACAGTGGAATCATGAGAGGCACTCTTAATATGCAAACTCACTTTAGGATGTAACCAGAGTCAAGTCTGTCTCCACAATAGCCCTGAAACCTCACAACAACAAATCTAGTAAGATAGATTTAGGTTAAAGAGGCTTAAGATTAAAAGAGAGGCGAGTAACCCTTTAAGCCAGAGAAATACTTAAGAATTCTCAAGCCATCATCCACTCTACAGAACTTTGATAGTTAGAAGCAGAATTCATTCAACATTCATTTATTCAACCAATTTGAATGCCCAGACTTCTGCATGTAGACATTCCTTTTGTTCCGTCCTGTGGACTAGCTCAGCAATTCTCAAACTTTAGCGCTAAGAATTCTTCTACAGGGTTGTACACAAAAATACTATATGGGATTTTGCAGGGGGTTATTCTGACTATATACAACTTTTCTTTTACATAGTTTAGCACCAAATCTCATGTGGAATCAGTTTCCATTGTACCAACCTCATAGAAACGTTTGTTCTAATAAAATACCAATAAAAGGTTAATACAATGCTTGGTACTTAATTCAGTGCTTGATAAATATCAAAACTTACCTCCGATTTAACTACTAAGCATGTAAAAAAGATAAGATAGATTTTACTTGAAATATTAGTTCATTTTAATTTTTCATTCTCCAAAAGAGGGTCAAACTTTGGATTTTTCTCTTCTGCTGAATTTATATTTCAGTAACTGTAGCCCCAAAACATGTTAAGGGCACTGTTCATATTCTGAACAGCCCGCTGCTGAAAGCAAAGACACTGCTGACGTTTGGGAGGAGAGCAATTATGCCAAGCCAATCGATAAAATGAACTCTAAAGATTAATCCTCCATAATCCATTTTTTTCCTATAAAAGACTGCATTTGCAGACTTCTTAACAGCTTTCCCCCATGTTTCTATCACCTTCTCATAAGACAAAGACAAAACACCAACCACAAAAAGGTGCTGTCCAATTAGAATCAAATGTTCTTTTCCAAGAGATTTTCACTCCCTGTGTATTTTGACGGAAGGGACACTAACAAAGACATTATGTGTCAAGCACTGTGCTCAGCGAGGTCCCATGCTAGCTCATTTACACCTCACACCCCCCAGCTGATGGGTATGATCAACTCAGATAGAGAAACAGCAGCTGAGAGAGAGGTTAAATGATTTGCTCGAGGCCATACACATCCCCCAAACCAATCATTTGTTTGACAAATATTTGAGTCTTCTATGTGCTGGACACACTGCATGGCTTATACCTAAACCAGAGAACGAATCAAGAAGGGAGACACAAAAATACAAGTTCACTTGCAACCCTGGGTTAGCGGGGAGGGGATAAGGAGGGAAGGCTGCTTAATTTAAGCTGGTATGTCAGAAAAGGTGAAACAAAAATAAAACGCCACAAACCTTCCTAGGGAGGGTGTGCATACGCTGGGGTATGTGTCAGCCAGTGGGGCTGCCTGGGCTCAAAGCTCTTATTAGTGGTAATATGTTTCCGACCCACACAGAGGGCTCTGGTGGCCAGATCATCAACCCAAGTGCTGGGAAATCATCTCAATTCTCCACACCTCCCCTCCGAGCATCACTCTCCTCCTAAGCCCCCTTGGATCAATCCTTCATCCTCTGTATTCCGGTAAATCACTGATCCTTCTTCATTCTTTGGGTCTGGGCTCACAGAGTATTTCCTGTACTTTTGTTCTATTTTTCACCTGACACCACCCCCGACTCATTGGGAGAGTCGTTCTGTTATTTTGCTCATTGTCTGTATCCCACTTTCCAGGACATGAAAGAGAAGCCCACTCCTAAAGGGGAGATGAGCCAGTTTTGCTTTTCTACACCTGCCGGAGCCCCTTTAATCATGAAACCACAGGAAAGACCTGAAAACCAAAATCCCCCTTCCACTTTCACCAGTCTCATCTAATCTGGGTCTTTTTATTTGCTTGCAGAATAGTACATCAAAAGAAAGATTGGGGAGGAAGGGGAAAATAGCCATGATTAAAAGACTGCTGCAGCTCAAGGACAGAACCAAAGTGTTAGATGCCTGACTTCACTATGGCCGCTAATTAAATGCAAAACAGGAGCATTAATTCAAAATGCGATGAGCAACACTATATTGGGTTTTTATTTTTTGCTGCAAAATGAGCCCCCTTTGGCTCCCTCCCCCATCCTGCCGTGTTTTCAAAGTATTAGGGACCAGATGAGTGAGTGAGCAGCATGCCATTAATCAAGTCTTACTCATCTGCGTGTGCCTGCATTCAAAGAGAATTAATAACAGGCTTAGCTGAAAACCAGGAGGACCAAGGTGCTGCTGGCTCCTGTTCAAGTGCTCCCAGATTCATGGCTGTTTTTTTAAGCCCCAAGAGATCAAACTCAGTTTTACTTCTGTGATAGCTTGAAAATTGCAAAGCCCCAAGAATACCCTCTCTGGGGCTTCAGAAAACCACTGGAGAGCAACAAAGTCTAAAGAAAAAAACTGAGTTTTCTAATATTTTCCTCTAGGTGAATGTTAATAAAAAGATACAGATTTTACTCTAAGGTTCAAGGTGTTTATTCAGGTTCCTGAATGGAGTGTGGCTGCTGGGAGAGGTGTTACTTAAGGTGATGGGTGGGGGTAGGAATTCTATCCTAAAATATTTCCCCAACTGGGTTATACTATTAGAGATCAATTCTTTGGGGTTATTTAGGAATGCCTGTCCTAGAGGAATTAACATGAAAAGACTTTCAGCTGCTAATTCATTTAAACTTCCCTAATTACTTATATGAATAACGACCAAAATAAATAATGAATAAGCAATAGCTGCTTCCACCTAATGAAAACTTTGTGTCAAAACACTGTGCAGTGTGCTGTACGTGCATCTTCCATCTAATCCTCACCTGTTATTTTCTTCCTCTTACAGAGTATATCTGATAGAGCTAACATTATTTGCCCAGGGTTGCACAGATAGTTAGGACTCAAGCCAAGATTTAGATCCAGGAGAGTGACTCCAGAGCCAATTTTCTAAAGGCCACCCAGTTCCACCTCCTTGTACACCTGGTGGCTGGGCGGAGTTGCAAAATAAAGCTGACCATCAGGAAACAGAAAGAAGGGCACAGAGGAGGTGGCACCGCCAGCTACGGCAGCAAAGTGCCCAAGAAGAAGGGGAAAGATGTGATGGATGGGGCAGGGAAAGGCTGCCAAAGACAAAACGTGCTTTATTTAGCAGAATGGTTAAAAGCAGAGCCTTTGAAGCTGGACCACCTGGGTTCCAATGGCAGTTCGAGTCGTGAGCTGCTGGTATTCAATTTACAGTGGTTTGTTCCTTGCTTGCCCTCTCTCTAGCATGCAGTCCTACAGAATGATAACCATTTGGAGAAACTATTTGTTACTAATCTGATCAATGTCTGAAAGACAGTCTCAATTAGAGACAGAGAGAGAAAGAAATTCAAGCTCTAGAACTCACTGGGTGTGACCATGGCAAAATACTTCATCATTCTATGCCTCAGTTTCCTCACCTATAAAATGAAGACAATAATCCTACCCTCCCAATTAAGTGTGTTAATATATCTAAAGGATTTTACATAGTGCTTGGCATAAAATAAGTGCTATATATGTGGTAGCTATGTTTTCTTTTAATTATCAATTCTAGCAAGTAGTCCTGACTCCAACAGTCTGAAAAATAAAAGGATGTACAACAAAAATGAGTGCTTACATCTGCGAAAAACATGTATGAGAATGTTCACAGCAGCTTTATTCATAGTAGCCAAAACCAGAAAAAAACAGATGTTCAACACTAGAATGGATTAAAGTAGCCTATTCTCACAATGAAATACTACACAGCAATGAAAAAGAACGATCATAGGCAACAGCAGACATAGCACTGGGCAAAAAACTTAGGGAAGAATATAAACTGTATATTTCCATTCATAAGAAGCTGTCAAATAGAAAAAACTAAGCTCTACTGATAGCGGTGTGTATGACTAGGAGGGTTACAAAAGACCCATCTGGGCGCTGGACATTCTGCATCCTATCTGAGTTGTGGTTTCATGGGTATGCACTTATGTGAACATTCACTAAGCTCTAATAGTTAAGATTTGGATGCTTTATTGTAAATTACACCTCATTTTTTTTAATTAGCAAAAGGTATTAAGTCAGTATATGTGACCTTATGTGTAAAATTAGTAATTAAGAGTTTTAAGGTTTATTTAAATTGTGATGGATTAGTGATCCATTTCATCAATTAATCGAGAACATCAAATTCATTATTAAGATCAAATATGCCTATTTCAATAAGCATGTTTAATAACTAATGCAGTAAGAAAAACATGGAAGCAGTATGCAAATGAGTGAAGTTTGGACTTCACTAGACTGTGGAGAAGAGGGCATACAGTCCTTTATTCCAACAGAGGTCAACAAACTTTGTCCACGGGCCAAATCAAGCCCACTGCAAGGTTCTGTACAACCTGTAAACTGAGAATCATTTTTACATTTCCAAACAGGAAAAAAAGAATAGTATTTGTTGATACATGAAAGTTACGTAAAATTCAAATTTCAGTACTCATAAAATGTTATTAGAACATGGTCATGCAACATTCATTTACATACCGTCTCAGGCTTTTTCCTGCTACAGCAGAGTTGAGTAGCTATAACAGAGGTAATGTGACCCACAAAGTATAAATTTACTACATAGCCATTTATAGAAAAAGTTTGCCAACTCCTGCTCAAGTAGATACCCTTCATCACTGTCACGGATGCAGTGACATAAAGTCACCTCCCTGTTCTAATTCTTTCTTACTAAGAGGCTGTTTTCAAATACCCACCATGATTAACTTCTTGGCTCCAAATACTGAAACCCAGTACATGTCCAAGCTCTGAGTTATTAGGACAAGCTCTGGCTCAGTGGCAACTAGAACACCATCACAAGATACTTGCCAAAAAAAAAAAAAAAAAAAGACAGCACAATTACAAACTATCACAAGCAAACATTATGAGTTAGTCTCTTGTATCACATTGAAAAAGTGTCCTTTTTTTCTGGAATTTTTACTGTCCCCTCAAGTTAGTTATTGCCTTAAAACCAACCAACTGTAGAGTCCTCGTCTATGTTTTCAAGTCATTACTACATCTTTAAAGTAGAAACATTTAGGGCCATTGTTGGAAGGGTACTGATAGAAAATTGGGGTGCTAATTAGGTGATAAGAAAGTTTAACTCTCAAAATGGTGATGGAAGATGAATTTTCTCACCTCTGAACTTTCAATAGGCTTTTTTCCTCCACATGGGAATATCTCTCCTCCTGTATCCATTGTAGCTAAATCTCCCTTACTAAACTGATAGTTCACTGAATATGAAATCCATATTAGAATAATCATACCCACCTCACCACTTTGTGCAAAGCAGGCACTTAAGATACATATGAAGTGAAGAAAAATTTATAAGAGAAATTTCTATCTCTGTTCAATAAATATTGAATTGACCAAGATATGCTGAATTTATCTGCTCATCTCCTTAGACTTTAAGTGACTATTTCTCTATCTGCAAAAGCAATAATTATTTTTGACAGACAAGTTCAAAACCTACCAGGGTGAATGTGTACTTTTGGAAATAGGGTAAATACCTTACAATTGTGAGAAATTCTTTCTTGTGGAATACTGTTTAAGAAAAGTTGTGAGGTTCCCACCGACTCCGTCTAATGTTAATCATTTACGAAATACTGTGGTTCAGAGCTCAGCAACTGAAGTCATTTCAGGCTGTAAATATACATTTCCTGTCAAAACATATCAAACGGAAAAGATTTCCATTTATTTGAGAATGAGTTGTAACTCACTTTAATATTGGCAATTTGGAGAATTCTCTGATGGCTTTTAAAGGCCCTGGCAGTTTTCGTCTTCTTGCCCCCAACCACTGGGATCTTCATTTGACCCTTTCCAGAAATGGCCCTCAGTATCTATCTCCGAGTATCCATCCCTCCAATTTCAAATCTGTTGTGTGGTTTCCTTTCCCATCACTCAGATGTTACAGAACTAAAGTTAGGTCTACATGTAACTCGAAGTAGTCTGGATTTACAGATTATTACCTCATTAAAGCTAAGGTCCCAACTTCATTTATCACTGCATTCTGCCTGTAACATTTTGTTCCACATGTAACAATGCCCTAGAAAATAAAAGCTTTGATACGAAATAGCTTGCTCTTTTTGCAAAAATTAAGCCCAGTGGTAGAAAGGTCAAGGCAGGTACTTTGGCACAACAGAATCACCAGGGCCTCAGGCAGCTTCTGTCTTTCTGTCCTGTCTTTTTCCCATCTGCCTCTCATCCTCAAGGTCGCTTCATAGACCAAAATAGCTGTTGGAGAATCAACCCTTATACCACATTCCAGGACTTAGAAAGTAGGAAAATTTAGAAAGGGTTCTACCCTGGATTTCAGAAGACTCAACCAGAAATAACCACCCAAAACTTCTACATTTATCTCCTATGGCTACTTTAGTGAGAGAGGGGCTGTAAAACATAGTCCTGATTCTGTGCAGCTTGTGTCTGACTAGAAATCAGGGTTCCACTTCCAAGGAAGGGGGAAGAGTAGATGTGATGCAGGCAGCTAGCATCTCTTCCACCCTGTGTATTACATATACCCATTCTGTATAGCTGGACCACCAACAATTAAATAATAATTGAAAGAAATGTAGAATGTCTCCAGCATGGGCCATTTCATCACCTAAGGGAAACTTCCAGAAGATTCCACCCCAACATCTTGGAAGGCAACTTTCACCACTAGTGAGGAAACACTGATGTGCTTCCTCTCAAATTGGACATGCGGGTGTACTTCATACTTCCTCATCAGGTTAATGTAATGACAGGTTTCAGATATAAACAGCACCTCAACTGCACTTATGATGAGACTGTGGTGGTTCCACAGTTTTGAGTTTTTAGGGTTTCTTTAAATCTGATACGTATTTCTACCTCATCCAAACCCAAGAGCAGGATCAGAGGCCTCCATCCCTGTGTGTCAATGTGGAAAAGACTGAAAGTTCCCAGGAACAATGGTATTTACCTAGGACCAAGTGAGAAGGTAGAAACCCAAGCTCTGAATTCAACACTCCTGAGTTTTCACTCTGACACCCAGCTTAGGGAAGATCAGAACAAGTTCATAGATGGCAATATGGCTTCTGGCAGATCTTCAGGAATAACAATAATGTGCATGTACACAATGAGCTGTAGTTTTCAAAGCATTTGCGCATAGTCAGCAATTGGAAACTCCCACCAGTACTTCATAGCAGGCCAGATCATTGTAGCTTTGAGTAGGTTAGGGATTTATTACTCAAGGTCTTCTCTTATGAGGCAACTTTTGAGACTTAGATGATGAGAGGAAGCCAAACACCAAAAAGACACACATTTCACACACCAGGGAGCGGAAATCAGGTACAGAGCCCCTGAACAAGGAAGGAACACGTTCGCTGCATGGTAACAAATGAGAGATGGTGGGTGTGCTTACCTCAGAGGAAGGGGGAGAGGTTGCAAATGACGCTGGAGAAAAAAATCAGGGCACTGGCAACCGTCATCTTCTGATCCTACTTCTAACTTTCACTTGTCCTACCACCAAATAGATTTTCAACATGAGAATCTTATCCATCTTCTGCCTCTGCCTTCTCCACTCTATCTACTTCTAAAAATGTCTTTCGAGACAAGAAAAAGCAGCTACTGTTTTCATTGCAAGCTATGTCTAATTTTAAAATACATACAAAATTCCTGAATTCTAAAACTTCATTTGATTTTTTTTTCCAGATAGGATTTTGCTCTGTCACCCAGGCAGGAATGCACTGGTGAAATCACGGCTCACTGTAGCCTTGACCTCCCTGGTTCAGTCAATCCTCCCATCTCAGCCACCTAAGTAGCTGGCACTACAGGCATGCATTTAACCATGTATGTTTATTTTTTGTATTTTTTTGTACAGACAGGGTTACACCATGTTGCCCAGATTGGTCTCAAACTTCTGGGCTCAAGATCTGCCCACTTCAGCCTCCCAAAGTGCTGGGATCACAGGCATGAGCCACCATGCCCAGCCTCTTCCATTTGCTTCAAAACCAGGTTTTCTATAAACTTTCTGTAACCAGCACTTTCAAATTGCAACTCACTTTGTTTTTAAAAATACCATGTACACGGACGTATACAGGGTCCTATTTCCTATATAACAAGAGTAAACCTTCAAAATATCCCTCTGCAAGAATGAAATTCCAAACCCCTGCCATAGGATTCACACTTAGTAGGCCTTCAATTTTGTCAGTTTGCCTGCAACTTTTCAGGTCCACTGCTTCAACCAGTTAGTTGGGAAAAAACAATTTTTTAAAAACATCTTGGCATCCATCAACTAGCATTTTCAAGGGCAAGAAAACAGCAGTGCCCAAGGAGCTGTCTGAGGTGCTTAAGGTTAATGGCTGTATTTACATAGCCATCAATTCACTTTACAAAGAACTGCCCCAGTAGGACTGTGCAGCTCCATCAGGCAGCCCCCGTCAGGACAGAGTAGACGGGAGTCTCTAAACAAGGAGGAAAATGCCTGATAAATCTTAATGACATCGCCTTGTTTTCATTCACTTACTTATCACCTTATTTTCAGCTCAAGAATCTTGAGCCCCTAATTGAACAAAATAGACTACACTTCCATTTCTCCATGAGTCACTCTCTAAAACTTTTTGGGACTGTAGTAAATTACAATGACCGTAACTTTTATGATGATGCATACCTTGCACCAGCACTGTCCAGTGGGCAGCCACTACACACACATGGCTAGTTAAGTTTTAAGCTAAATTAATTAAAATTAAATAAAATTTAAAATTTGCTGCTTGAGTCACATTAACCACATTTCAAGTACTCAAGAGTGGCATGTAGCTTAGTGGCTATCACAGTGGACAGCAAGGAGTGTAGAACATTTCCATCACTGCAGGGAAGCTCTACTGGAACGTATAGGAATTTTTAAGATGGTACTTACAGATTTTATTAATAATGTCTAGGGCCTGACCTGTTCTGGAGTTAACATACCTTAATTCCAAGAGAACATAATGATAAAAGAGACTTTCTGCAGTCCACACATTTTTCAGATGCATTCCTAAGCACCTGGTGCACTGGTGTTTTTAACGCTCTAAAACACAACCTCTGACCAGGAAATTACTCTTCTACCCTAGAAAAATGCTAACACATGAGTACCAAGAGACCATAATTATGAGAAGGCTTTAAACAGTAAACACTGAATCTCAGTTAACACCATATATGACTTTGTTCAAGAATGGTATCATCATATTCTCTGTAGTAGAAAAAAAATGGGAAAAATCTGAATGCCCATCTGTAGGGAAACAGCTACATAAAATGCAGTACATTCATAGTGGAACACTATATGGCAGTTAAAGAAATGAGTGACAGCCATGTATACATCAACGTGGATAATCTCCAAGATATAAGTAAGTGAAAAAAATACAAACTATAGAATCATATGTATGAAATGACACTACTTAAAAGATTCAGATAAGACTGTATATGTAGTAACCATACATAACATAAATAGCAAAGTTTAATGTATTTTGATGTTTTCACATTACACTTTTTAAATAAAGTTAAATGCCAAACATGCTTCCTATTCCTGTTGATTAGTTGGCATTGATACAAATCAACTTCAAATGATAAGAGAGAATCTACCAGGTCTTTATCAGTCCATTCTTCCTCCTCCTGCTTAGATTTCTTTGAAATATAATGTATACTAAATATTTTAAACATGTGCAAAAGAATACAGGCCAAACTCTTCATAGTATCTGAGAAGAGAGAGATAGAAATGGATTGTAGAGGGAGTTAGATATGATTTTTACTTTTTCTCTAATTTTTTTTTTACAACTTGTGTATTCCCAACAGGGGTTCTACAAAGTCACTGTGACCCTATATTATGACCAGTGGCATCACTATCCCCTATGATGCAGCTTGAATAACTGTAATAACACTAACCAGCCGTTCCCAGCCAGCAAACAGTACCACCTACACATGCCATGCTCTACAGTAAATCAGACTGTGGTTTTCTAAAAGTAGACATTGTTCTTAAAAAAAAAAAAAAAAAAAAAAAAAAAGGACAATTTTGTTGTCTGGATGCTTCTGCTGTTTAGTCTTCCATAGAAGCCATCTCTAGCAGGGCCCTCATCTGCCACTCAACTTGGAAGCCTCATCTTCTAACTGCCTAGGGTTGAGTGCTGGGGGGACAAAGGCCAAAAGGGTCAGCAGCCAGCCAGGAGAACTGCAGCATCTTGACAGTTGGGCAGAGACGCCCAACGCAAAAACCTGCTGAGGAGACAACAGTGACTGATGGGTCCTAAGGAAATGTTAGTACAAACCTAGTCACATGCAACACCCCACTGCCCGCAAGAGGGGATCACAATTTCACAAACCAGCTATGTAATTAAAACACAGCTCTGGAGATGGAGGAGGTTAAATGACTCTGACCCAGTCCATCCACTCTACTTGTTGGTTGCCAATTCTAACCTTCTAACATCCACACATTTCTGTAACTCAGATTATCTCCAAAATATCTCACAAACTTCCAATTTGTTTAAATGAGTGAAGGAAAAAAGTCAAGCTCTCTACATGTGTTTTCATATTCAAAAAATACTTCAGTTTGTAAACTTTTAATTTTTTTAGACAGTGCAAGACAAAGTAAAAACCACTGAAAGCTTTTCATTTAAGCAAACACAGAAGATAATTTATTCCTCCAAGTGGCAGGAGAAAGCAATAAGCCAGGCATCTGTGCAAAAACTTTCCATACCCCCTCAAGTCCTATAACTCTGTCTACAACTCCATCTTCTGGTCCTGACTAAATCTTCAATTATTCCCAGAACGGATGAAATCTTAAATCCACATCAGCTTTTAACATCTGCTGAGTCTTAACTATACAGGAACAAAAACGAAATTCCTGTATGTCACCTGCTGATAGGATTACAATTTAAATCAGATTCAAACGTATACGGAAACAGAAGCCATGTTTTTCCCTGGAACAATGTAGACATCAATCAGATATGGAAGTTAGCAATAGGTTGGTTACATGCTACGTACAGCAAACCTGCCTCAGCATTCATTTAAACGACTATGTAATTACTACTTTAAAAATCCTCATCTACAGAAAACACATCTTATGCTCTAAAAGAAACTTCAAGATATTATCAAAATCAGTTTCTGAGACACAACACTCATCCAACTAACATTTAATTTGTACTTTTGGATCAGTAATTTAAATCAATA
Organism: Aotus nancymaae; assembly: GCF_030222135.1. Taxonomy (NCBI): domain Eukaryota; kingdom Metazoa; phylum Chordata; class Mammalia; order Primates; family Aotidae; genus Aotus; species Aotus nancymaae. The sequence goes on from NW_026988460.1 coordinate 2,981,923, forward strand.
TTCAGAATCATACTATTTAGACAAGCTTACCAGCATATTACAAAATGAGAAACTCCCAACCTAATCAAAACAACGTTATTTTAATAAAAATCTATTAAAAATTTTAAACTCTGAAAAATGTATTATCTAAGAAAATGTTATACAAAGTGTAGCCCAAAGCTTGGAAGCATCAGAACTCCATGGAAGCCTGTTGGAAATACAAATTCACAGACCCCATTCCAGACTTATTGAATCAGAAACTCTAGAGGTGAAGCCAGGGAATCTGCTTTAACAAGCCTTCCAGGTGCTCCAGCATTGGTCCAAATAGTAATATTAGAAATGTCAAGAATAATTTGCGGACTTGTATACCAAACAAGATGATCATGCAAAATCAATTTTTAAAATCCAACAAAATTCAGAATTTGCAGAGGACCAAAAAAAATGCAATCAGCATAAACCCTATATCCATCTCCCTTGTTTCCTTGCTTCTAAGTAAATGAGGATCATGAAACTTACATATGGATATAGTCAATTGCTTGTAAGTTCATGTCTGTTTATGCTATGGTTCAGAAATATTTGCACATCAAACCAGAATCCGAGTTTACACTTGGGATCCTGAGTCTTTTGTAAATGTGAAAAGAGTACATTTGGAATCAAAATGTCTTGAAGAAACAGTTTTCTAGGAATCCTGCCAGTCCTTTTTCTCAGGATGACCTTAACTTTCAGACTTGAGGAAATTTTTCCTTTCCTGATTAATATTTCATAGGATGATTAATATATTTTGTGCATTTGTACATCAGGACAAACTGGCTTATGACTTTTCCCCTACTACTGAGAACACCAGAGCTTGGTGCTCCATTGTAAAAGGGTTAACTAACTTGCTAGGACAGTATCAATGGCAGAGCTTACTGGCACTGCCTTTTCCCCCGACTCACCCATGAGGAACGTGGTTCTAAACATTGCCATTTTCTTTTAAAATAACAAAGAAATATGGCAGATGAACTACACACATCTGACTCAGGATTCCAGGAGTCCCAGCCCTCCCCCTCCCCCTCCCCATACAGGCTTATTTCTGGGTCTTTAGAATCAAATTAGAACACCCTGTCAAACACCTATTTGTGCAAACTTTAATTTCAAGTGTATTTAAATGTCTTCACATCTTGCTATTGCTCATCACATCAAGCAGAGCTGCTTCCACTGTGTAATCACAATAATGAATAAACATAGAGTGCTTAGAAAGGACTAAGGCACCACAAAACTGATCAATTGTTAATTCTATAAAGTGACTAAACGTGCCTTCCGTTGCAATAACTCCATCAAGCTGTGTTTGGGGTGGGAAGGATGCCCATGTCCTCTGCCTACTGTCTCTGTAAAGCAAAAACGCAATCATCAGTCAGATCCTACTTAAGGCTTCTCTTAATCTTGACTGTTTCCTCATATTGTCTCAACCCACCACTCCGTCCCCACCCCAGTGAGAAGCAAAAATTGTCATGGCATTTAAAAAACCATGGGCTGCATGATTATTAATTGCCAAAAGATTTGAGGCAGCACTAATATTAACAGCCTAAATAGCCACAGTGTGTATTTATTGCCTGTTTTTATTTTGATAAAATACTAATTTCACAATAAGCATCTGACCCACAGGAACTCCAAATCTCAATCAAATTCCTTTGTGTGGCAGGATGAGGACTGTTAGAGCTTTTCCTTAGGGTAAACACATTTGTTATTTACATCTTCTCCCCAACCATGCCTGGGCCATATGCATGAGGAGTTTGGCCAACCTTTCTTGAGTTCAAAGAATGAATAATCTACTAAGAGCTTTGTCTCTGGACCACACTGCTTGGGTTCAAATTGCGTCTTTGCCACAAACTACCAGTGTGGCTTCCACCCCACATGCTTCATTTTCCTCATGAACACACAGAAGGGAGATGACGATTGTGTCTACCTGTAGGACTTTGGGAAGGATTAAATCAGCACAAAACTATGCTTAGTACAATAAAATGGCACAGCCGCTATGGAAAAGCAGTATGGTGGTTCCTCAAAAAATTAAACACAGAATTATCATCTATCCAATCCAGCACCTCCACTTCTGAGTACAGATTCAAAAGAACTAAAGGCAGAACTAAAAGCATCTTAAAAAGATGTTTGCATACCAATGTTCATAGCAGCTTGATTTACAATAGCCAAAAGGCGGGAAGAAACACAAATGTCCATTGACGGACAAATAAAAAATAAAGTGTGAGATATACATGCAACGGATTATTCAGCCTTAAAGGAAATTCTGACACACGCTACAACATGGATGAACCTTGAAGATATAATGCTAAGTTAGCTAAGACAGACACAAAAGAACAAATAATTTATGTCTCCATTTACATGAGGTACCTAAAGGAATGAAATTCAGAGGAACAGGAAGAAGAAAGGTGGTTGTCAGGAACTAGAAGGGGGAAACAGGAAATTAAATGTTTTATGGGTACTGAGTTCAGCTTTGCACCATGAAAAGGGTTCTGTGGATGGAATGAGTGATGGTAGCTTAACAATGGGAATGTACTTAATGCCACTGAAATGTACATTTAAAAATGGTTAAAATGATAAATTTTATGTTATTTTTTACCAACATTAAAAAACAAAATGCTTAGTATAGCGTCCAGCAGCATCCTTACTCAACAACGATAACTATTGTTATTATAATTTTTCAAAGCTCAACAAGGCAAATATTTAACAAACATTCTCTAATGTAAAAATGGCCAGCAACTAGAGAAAGCTCTCATGAAAGACACTTGCTAAGTAAGGTTCAATTCCATTTAAACATCTCCTTACCCACTCCCCACTGCCTCTCTCACCCCCATTGGTAGGTACTCCTTGACCTTAATGGGGATGTTTAAATGTTAACCAATGAGGTTTCTAAATCTCCTCAGCTGCATGTCAGCACCTAAGCTTTGAGGTGGGGGAAATTCCACACACAAGGAGAATGAGATTGGTACCAAGGGGCCAACTCACAGCCATCCTCCAGCTTGCTTAATGGAGTTCCCGTGCTTCTAAGCAGACCTAGAGTCTGCAAAGAGCAGGACAGAGTGCAAAGAAGATGTGAGTTTTTTATCCTGGGAGGACTGAGCCCACGGTAACCAATTTTACGGCTCTTTTGATTTGTGTCCATGGATATCTGTGTGTGTACACGTGTGTGCGTGTTGAGAAGGAATTAATTCAAAAATATAGATGAAGAAAGCTGCATCTCTGATGTGAAGCCGAGTTGCATAATCAGTTCTGAAGGCAGAGAAAAGGTAACAGATGTTTACATTACAGTCTGGCTCCTACTGGAAGAGCTGCCAAATGATTTAAATAGTAACAAAGATACTATTCCAGTAATTTGTTGCCCCAACAATACATACAGAGAAGAATTCATCCCAGTAATTTTTTCTCAGGGTGGCCTTAATTAAACATCCTACTGTACAAAATATTTATGGCTTTCAAACTACTTAAAATCTTAAACTAGACACCATATTATAAAGTAGAATTGAAGGACTTACTCTAATACTGACATATGAAACTTGATGTCTGGTAAACAGGATGCATTACGAAGAAACTCGAAGTCTCTTTTAACTTTTGGATGTTTTATGACTCATATTAAGATAAATTTTTAGGTAGAATAACATACAGCCATTAAAAAGAATGACATATAGCTCTCTTCACTGATTTGTCATCTTTCTTGGAATAGATCCAGAGCACATCTGGTCTCATGTAAAATGATGACCACAACGTAGGCGATCTCTACAGGCAAGGAATGACAGCCTCCTTCCTTAGCCAGGGGTTCACCAAAAGCCCTCTAATGGCCTTTGCTGAGTAAACAAAGCAGGACACATATGATATAATGTATGATACCCCTTATCCAAAATTATCAGGTCTAGGCCAGGTATGGTGGCTCACGCCTGTAATCCCAATACTTTGGGAGATGGAAGTGGGTGGAACACTTGAGGACAGGAGTTCAAGACTAGCCTGTCCAACATGGTGAAACCCCGTCTCTACTAAATATACAAAAATTAGCCAGGTATGGTGGTGCACACCTCTACTCCCAGCTACTCAGGAGGCTGAAGCAGGAGAATCTCTTGAACCCAAGAGAGGGAGGTTGCAGTGAGCTGAGACTGTGCCACTGCACTACAGCCTGGGTAACAGAGACTCTGTCTCAAAAATATATATATATATAAAATTATCAGGTCTAAACATATGTGGATTAAAAAAGGAGAGACTTGGAAATAGGTTTACCAAAGTATAAAAAGGAACATTCTCTAGGTGGCAAAATTGGGTGGGTTTTTTTTTTAACTTTTCTTTTTATATTTTTCTGCAATGTCTGAATTTTTCTACCCCAGGTATGTATTGTTTTCATAAATTAAGAAAAGAAATTTTCAAGACAGAAGCCTAGGGTGATGAAAAGAATCATGGCCTATGCATCAAGATACTTGGGTTCCCTGACAGAAATAAAGAGCTGGGGACATTGGATAAGCCATTTTTCTCTACTCTGGACCTAAAAAGTATTAGAACAGGGTTTTTCAACCACAGAATTTGTGATATTTTGAATCAAATAATTCTTTGCAGCCAGCCATGGTGGCTTACTCCTGTAATCCCAGAACTTTGGGAGGCTGAAGTGGGCAGATCACCTGAGGTCAGAAGTTCGAGACCAGAGTGGCCAACATGGTAAAAACCTGTCTCTACAAAAATACAAAAATTAGCCAGGCATGATGGCAGGTGCCTGCTATCCAAGCTACAGGGGAGTATGAGGTGGGAGAATGGCTTGAACCTGGAAGGCAGAGGTTGCAGTAAGCCAGGATCACGCCATTGCACTCCAGCCTGACTGATAGAGCAAAATTGTAGCTCAAATAAATAACTAAATAATTCTTTGCTGTGGGGGCTGCCCTGTGCATCACAGAATGCTTAGCCAGTATTCCTGGCCTCTACCCATGAGAGACTGCTCTCCCACCCCATCCTGCCCCAAATTGTAACGACCAAAAAAATGTCTCCAGACGTTGCCAAAACTCCTCTGGGGAGCACAACTGCCCCCACTTTGGAGCAATTTTAAGTTTCCCCTGCAATTCTTGGTCTTTAAGTTTCTTCTTTGCCAAAAAGCTTTAATTTTTAGAAGCTGTATTTAAAGTCTGAGGTTTTGGGCGCAATGATTCCCAGTTTAGTAACTACGGTGTACCGCAGACTCATCAATATTTTCATCACTTATTAAAGAAAAAGATGAAATGGAAATGAAGAAAATAAAAAAAATAAAACTATTAATTTTCAGAGAAAACTTTAGAATACACAGCACATATGTGAGACTAAAAGAATTCAAGCAGACACGGTGGTCATTAAAAAAAGAATAAATAATAAGTTTAGCTTTTGGCAGTTCCACCTTTTGTTAAGGTAACTGAAATACTGTAGAATGTTCTATTGCTTTCTAGTTTAAAATGAACTTTTGGCACTAGCAAAGCCAACAGAGTAGTTTGTGTGTACTGGACAGGGATAATGTGGCACATATACACCATGGAATATTATGCAGCCATCAAAAAAGATGAGTTTGTGTCCTTTGTAGGGACATGGATGAAACTGGAAACCATCATTCTCAGCAAACTGACACAAGAACAGAAAATCAAACACCGCATGTTCTTACTCATAGGTGGGTGTTGAACAATGAGAACACATAGACACAGGGAGGGGTGCATCACACACTGCGGTCTGTCGGGGGGAAATAGGGGAGGGACAGTAGGGGGTGGGGAGTTGGGGAGAGATAGCATGGGGAGAAATGGAGAAATGCCAGATATAGGTGAAGGGGAGGAAGGCAGCAAATCACATTGCCACGTGTGTACCTATGCAACAATCTTGTATGTTCTTCACATGTACCCCAAAACCTAAAATGCAATTTAAAAAAATAAAATAAAAAAATAAAAACAAACAAACAACAACAACAAAAAAATTAGTGTTTTCTCTTTACTTCATAAGAAATATAAGGATAGCCAGGCACAGAGGCTCATGCCTGTAATGTCAACACTTTGAAAGGCTGAGGCAGGAGGGTTGCTTGAGCCCAGGAGTTCAATACCAGCCTGGGGAAATTGCTGAGACTCTGTCTCTACAAAAAATTAAAAAATTAGCTGGGCATGGTGGCACACCCTGTAGTTTTAGCTACTCAGGAGGCTGAGGCAGAAGGATTGCTTTAGCCCAGGAGGTCAAGTTTGCAGTGAGCTACGATCATAGCACTGGACTGCAGCCTGGGTAACAGAGCAAGGCCCCATCTCAAAAAAAGAAACAGAAAAAGAAATACAAGGATATCTTCATATTTTTCCAATAAGGATATTTTACCCTTCTGGACTAACAATACCACAATCTCATAAAAGGAAACAAATTACCTATGTCTTTATTATCTTTCTAAATAGTGTCTTATTTGTCATTTTATTAACAACTCCCTAATATTTGATGCTACCATACTTCTGAATTAAAATCATTTATGTTCGTGTTAATGATTTGCTACTGTAAGATCCTGACAGCTTTAAATTAAAAATAACTAAAAAAGATTCAGTGTTGCTTTAGATTCATAATTCTGAAAATCAGTAGTTCATCCATGTAGAGAAAGCCATCTAGTAATTAGAATGTTTCTGTAACATCAACACTCTACAGCTGGCACATACTAAGTGTTCAACAAATGTAGGGTACCATTGTCATTATTCACAACAATGCCAGAAAATGTTATTCCAAATTATTGGCTATGATTGGCTTTTATAGCAACTAAAAGGCACTAAGTGTGAAAAGGCAGCCTATCACTTAATAGATTAATATTCTGAGTTATTTCACAAGTAAACCATAAATCATTACCTTAAACTGCCTGACCATCATTTTAACATCCATGTCATTCCATGTGTTCAGTTAGGTTCAAACTGAGTTACCCTACCAAATCCTCTTCCATCGCCAGCTTCCCTTTAAACCTTTTCTTTATAACTCCGGATACCATGGCAGCACCTAGGAAGTAACCCAAGCTGGCTGGTGCATACAGCTGTCCAATCCTTGAGCTGGGCTCAACTAGCATGGTAGTCTAGCAAACTGATGGTGTGAGAAGCCCATGTGTCCCTCCTCTGCAGACACAGTCAAGGGGAGGGGTCACCACATCACAGGAATCATTCTCTCCCTGTCTTCATCAGAAAGGACTCCCTAGTCCCACCTAGCTGGGCTAGGAATGAGGACTCACAGATTCTAATCCCAGGTTTTTTTAATAACATACTAGATCCAAGGTATGACAACACCTCCTACCCCTGATCTTCTAGAAAGCTGAAATTGAAGGTACTTTCTAGATTTAAAATTCTTTGAGCATTTCCTTAAATCAGATTGCACAATTAAGTTCATGGTTGGTTTGTTTTTTAGAGAGCCCTTTTGACTGACTGGAGGAAAATGAATTGAACTTGAATAGTGACTGTAAAACAGGAAGAATTTCTCTTATTTTTTCAGCAGATATCAAATAGGAAGTCAAGGTCAATTTTATCTTATGAGAGGTGTGTTGCAGGAGATCACAAACTGAGTGGGGCATTACAAAGTGCAATGCCACACTACAGCTAAAGGCTCTAAGTCAGGGCTGCCATGCCACAGCTTAAATCTCTTAAGTCAGGGCTGTCTAGGTTCTGACGTGGCTTTTAAAAATAACATTTTCAAAACAAATAATTATGAAGTGATCAGTGTGGCCAAGATCACTTCACCAATCCCTTTGTGGACATCTTTGTCCCTATTGCCTCAATCCTGAATCTTGTTTCCTGTTGCCTCAGTCCCCCACCCTTGATCCTGAATCTTGACAAATTAGGATAAATACACTCTCTGGTCTCCCAATCATTTATGATTGATTGGCTTTGGGACTTAAAGTCATTTTGCTAATCCTAGCTGATTTACAGCCAACACCTGATGAAGCGAACGCACGTACTCAAATTAGCCCATCACCTACAGGGCTATCTCTAGGACAAAAAAATAAAAGCAAAAGATTAGTCCATTTACTATGGTGTCTTTACATATTTGTAAAGAATCAGAGCCAGGACACAGGGTAGAAAAACTCCCAAAGAGGAAGAAAGCATAAGGGGGGAAATCTACTTATGCAAATTTTAAAGAGATCTATAAAACTACAATCTGAGATTTTATTATTAAGCTAAGCCTCTTAGAATAGAAATACCCAAAACTCTCCCACTGGGCAGCTAATTGAGAGTTAGAAAGCGCCAAAAAGACTTCCTTCCTTCCCTCCTCATTCATCACAGGCAATATAGAATCCCTTGCTCAATATGATAATGTGACTTTTGTCAATGCATGTTCAAATCAGATCAAGGATTGGCTGGTGATGATGTCATATCCAAGGGTTAATCCCCAGTGAATGCAGTTTTAATATCATATGCATCAACACAGCATTTACATAGCGAAGTATTATATTAAGTGTAACAATAAATGAGTGGTGCTGAAAAAAGCAGCTACTAGGAAAAGGCTACCTGCCACTGAACAGGAGGTGGCAGCGGGTAGCAAAGGAGTTCCTTCTATTTCTTTAATTACTAAATAGAACTAGGCCATCAAACAATACACATATCTTAAAAGATCAGAAAATGAATATTGAAATTCAAGTGACCTAGAACATTCTAGAACTAGAAATATAAAAAAGTTTGCCTTCAATGAAAAATACCCAATAATCAAGCAGTGATATTTGTAGGGATTTTTGTGTGTGTGCTAAGGGAACAAGCAATGCAATTAAAGTCATTCAAAGATAGATCAATTGGCAGCCACTGCTTTTCTGGAGAGGGCAACTTTCTTTAGTGGGGAAAACTGGCCAAGTCAAATTGTGACTTGAAGGCTTTCATAAATTTTGAAGTGCCAAATGGCAGTTAAGTTGGTAGCGAGAGAAGAAAGCAGAGTCACGCAAAGCAGAACAATGAGACAGAAGAACTTAGGAAGGAAACTTTGAAATATGGCTTTCTGCTATGAAAATATTGATCAAGAAATGTTCACATATATGAAGAAAGCTTTTTGCACAAATGAGCCATGCCAACTCACTCGGTCATTTTAGGAGGACATAAGTCATCATTAGTCATAATGATTCTGAAAACTGCTCTCACACTACCTTATTAAGGCCTGTATTTCCAATCTAAAGGAAGTGTTGGGCTTTCACACTTATATATGACTATAAACTTAGCAGAAATTCTTCTCAGTGTAAAACCCAAGCGGGCTATTGAAGAATTCTTCAAGTCATACATTTGTTCTCAGTGATTGAATGGAAACACTAATTATATTGCAAAATGGCTGTTCCTAAATTATTTTCGTCTTAAAAAAAAAAATCCAAGCCCTTCCTGAACTGGGCTCAGACACAAAGAAACTGCCCCCACCTCTTCCCTCCTCAGCGAGCGTTCTAGGGGGAGCCAAACTAAGATGTATGTGATTAGAAAGCTAGGCCATCAGTGTGCACAAGTTTGGGTGTCTGAGTCTGCAGGTGGCAGCTTCAGGTTGTGGTGGACAAGCTTTATGCCAAGGATATTAGAGAAAGAAACACACCAAGGCTTCGAACTCACCCATCCTCACACACAGAGATCGCCTGTCACATCGCATCAACCTTGCTTGTCTCAGAGAGAAGACCATTGAAAAGTTAAAAGCGGAAAGAGTGCAGGGATAAAGACGTTTCACCAAAGGGGGTCCCTGCAGCTCGGCAAGGGGGGATGGGCACCAGGCTATGTCTCGGCTAGTCCGTGAACCCGTGCATGTACATACTGCTTCGGAGCTGATTCATAGCTTGACTAAGGCTCCGTGGAGCCGCCAAACGTTCAATGATGCTGATTCAAGAAGAAAACGCACCAGCGGCACTGTATCTGGCTTGGGCAGCCTCCCCAGGTGTAGGAGATCAAGCTTTCCAGTTCAAATTCTCCCCCGAGCTCCTTCCTTAGGGTCAAAGATGCCCTCTCTTTTAGGAGCAGATTGACAGGGCAAAAAGAGGAAAGGAGCCAAAGAAAGGTAGAGATGCCCCTTTGGTGGGCAAATCTGAGATGCCTCCCGCGGAAAGAGAGTCAACTTCCAGACCCGCTCCAGTTCTCCACTTGGGCGGGAAGCTTTGCGCTCCCAGCTGAAAAAGGCGTCCCGAGAGTTCATGTAGCCCTTCCAGCAAGATCCTCGAAACCGGAGCTTCGGCTGGGGGGACGCTGACCTGCTCCCACCTGCTGGCTCTTAAAAGGATCCTAGCTCAGATTAAAGAGATGAAGCGCTAAGTAAGGTTGGCTGGTCCAGAAAAGAGCTCAAGGCGCGTTCAGCACCCCCTCCTCGTACCAATTCGTCGAGTGGCCTCCTCCGCACCCGCAGAGCACCCCCGGGGGTTCTGACTGTCAGACACGAACCCCGAAACTGGAAGCGGCTGCGGCCCCTCTCCAGCCACACGTCCGTACTTCGGAGCGCCGCTTCCAACTTCGGGTTGCAAGCCGACCTCAGCACAGGCAGTCGTCCCAGCGCCCCACAGAGCCGGGACGAGTGGAGCCGCACCGAGCAGAGTTAAGTCGGTACCAGCCCACGAGACGGCACCTAAATACAGGGTCCAAATCCACCCCCACCCCATCCTCTCGCCCCTCCTTATCCCGTCCAACCCTTCTTACTGGTCTAGAGCCGGCAGCCAAGTCGGACCCGCGCGTCCGCGACTAGGCACCGATAGCCACACCGGAGCCCAAGGACGCTCACCTTGCCGCCTCCCCGCGGGCCCCGCCGGGAGCGGCCCATCACCTCCGCAGCCTCGCCAGAAGGAAAGTTCCCACGCCTCTCCCAAGAGAAACCCGAAGGTGCCGCTGGAGAAGCAGCGACTGCGGAGAGGCGGCTGATTCTGGACTCCCGATGTTCGCCGGCAGCCGCGCGCGCACTTGGCGCGCCACGTCCAGGGCTGCGCGCTGCTAGCAGTGCAGAGCCGAGCCCAGCTAGCGCGCTGGCCGGGAGGGGCCGGGCCCGCCGCGGGCCGCGCTGATTGGCAGGGCCGGCCGGCTGCTCCTGCCCCAGCCTGGCCCCGCGGTCCACGTGGGCCGGCCCTCTCCCCGCCCCGCACCCGTGCTCCGCCGGCACGCCCCTACTGCCGGCGTCCTGGCGCCTCTCCCGAGCGCCTCGCTGTGGCCACCACTCCGCAGGTGATGAGCAAAAGGTATTCTTCCTGAATACCTGAGAGTCACTTTGAGCTCAGCATAAGGGAGAGGAATTTAGAGTTCGGCTCCCAGTCAAAACCGTTCCCCACGCAGGACCCAAAGCAGTTTGCAAGCAGGATTTCCCAGCCATCCTGTGCTGTAGCACATTCATGAACTAATCTGGCTTCGCGTGTAATGTGCTTGTATGAGAGAGGAGAAAACTCGGTCCACATGTCAATACCTGAATACATTTCTTATTTTAAAATGTATAAAAATACAACTAAGACGTCTCTGACTCCCTCCTCCCATCCCACCCCCAGCCATGCCCTCCACTCTTCCTCAAGTGAAAATAACTGATCATCAGTGACACTTAATAGTATTCATTTTACTGGGATTACTTCATCTGATCTCCATTTTATAGATGAGAAAACTGAAGCACAGAGAAGTTAAATCGTTTACTGAAGATTACGCAGGTAATTAGTATATCCATGCTCTTTAGTATTCAAAGCATGGATCCGTAGAGCGGTCCCCTTAGAACACGTTAGAACTGCAGATTTTCAGGCCCCACCCCAGAACCAGAATCTTCATTTTAACAAGATCCCCAAGTGGCTGGTACATGCATAAAGTTGGAAAGTGTTGCTCTGTACCACTATGCTGTTCACTCTCATTGGCTTGGCTAATCATCTCTGGTCTTCTACTTCTGTTCCCCATACTACATATACCATGGCACATTTTACTTGTTAAACAGTTTCAATCTCTTACTCTCTTATTATTAAAATAGGGGTTCTACATTCAAAGGCAATTTGTTATCAAGATGTCACCGGTTTAAGAGAGAATTCAAGTTTTGGAGATAGGGGCTTGATCTTTGAGATTTCCCTGAAAGACTAGCATTGAAATTATGTGACTGTCAAGGGGAGATTGAAGCAAAACCTGAAATAACATGCCAGGAGATTCCAGAGCTCTTTCTCAACAGCATTCATTCATTCATTTATTCACTCAATAAAACTGAGGGCCTACTCTGTGTCAGGCACTGTAACAAGTGCTGGTACATACAGAAGGAAACACAACAGTAAAAGTTCCTGAGTTCGTGGAACTTACCTTCTAGTAGGGAGAGATGGGCAATTAGCATGACAAGTAAGTGAATTACAGAGTTTGGTAGAAGGTGGTCAGTGTTACAGAGAGAAAAAAAAGTAAGAGAAAAGGAGATGAGTACTGGGGAGATGGTGGTTTTAAGAATAGTAATCAGTCTAGTAGGTAATATCTGAGAAGGTAATATCTGAACCAAGACTTGGAAGAGATTAGGGAGCAAGTCATTTAAAAGAACAAGTCTACATTCATTTATTCACTAAATACTTGTTGCTTCCACACTGTGTGACAAGCACGGTTCTGACATAGATCTGTGTGTTTACTTAAGCCCTGTTTTTCCTATCTCCAATTTTCCTACACTGGGGGTTTCTTGTCCTGGTGGGAAAAAATAAAAACATAAGCAATTATGTGTGGCTCAACCTAATACCATGTTTTTCCATCCTGGATGTTCAGTATTGTTAGGGGTTCAATTTTGTCTCCCTGAAATTTACATGTTTGTCTTAACCCCCAGTACTACAGAATGTGACATTATTTGGAGATACAGTCTTAATAGAATTAAACTAAATGAGGTCTTTAGAATGAGCCTGAATACAGTATGACTGTGCCCTTATAAAAAGGGGAAATTTGGAGACAGACGTGCACACAGGGAGAACACCGTGTAAAAACTCAGGGCAGAGATGGAGCGATACTTCCACAAGTCATGAAATGCCAAAGATTACCAGAAAACCACCTAAAGAGGAGAGAGGCATAGAACGATGTTTGGCAGCCCTCAGAAGGAGCCCTGCCAACACCATGACGTTGGACTCCTAGCCTCCAGAACTGTGAGACAAGAAATTTCTGTTGTTTAAGCCACCTAGTCTGTGGTATTTAAATGGCAGCCCTAGCAAATTCCTACAACCATACAAGTGTGTTTGTTTCTGAAGATGGTACAGTTAAGGGACTCATCTGTAAGTTTCCAATGACCTGATGTCTCTTGTGCAGTAGCAAGAAGCCAGAATGATCTGATGAATTGAGATTTAGTAATCAAATCACCACAAAAAAAGGCAAACTATATTTAAAAAATAGCCAGTGAGCCCCAGTTACCCAATTGTTTCTTTATTCAGTTATTTATTAAGTGCCCGCTGTGAGCCAGGCTCTGGGATAAGGTGACAAACAAGGCATGTGACTTGTGTGTATTGTTGTGGGGAAAGCTGGACAGTAAACAATTCCATAAATATGTGAATAAAGTAATTTCAGAGCAGAATAAGTGCTAAAAATAAATAAAAAGGCTAGGGCATTAGAAGGATATGAGGGTAGGTTTATTTTAGACTGGCTGCCTAGGGAAGGTCCCTATGAGGTAGTGACATTTGAGTCAAGGCCTAACTGAGCCGGAGCCAGACAAAAAGCCATCCAAGCGAATATCTGAGCAAAAATTGTTCCAGGCAGAGATAGCAGTTCCTCTTATAAGAAAATGTTCCTGTCATTCATTCTGTAACATTCTTTCTTTCTCTCTTTGCAACCCATTTTGCATCCTTTGAGGTTGTATAAAAATATAAAATCAATGAACATCTGTTTCCTAAAAATGAGGTCAAATTATTTATTTTCTTATGTAAGAACCTATGAAGGTCACACCAACAGGGTTTTGCACGCACCGCACATTCATAAAACACCCCTTGACGTGCCTCTGTATTTGTAGGAAGTGACACCACATGACTTGGACATTGTGTTTACTTTCCTCATTTGTATAACGTCCAGAACACTACTGCCATGTCCTGGTGCTTAATCAATATGTGCTGATGGCTGACTATGCCTGAAAGGAACATTCTTACTCTCCTGGGCCTGTTTATAAAATCCTCATTGCCAGCAAAGCTTCAGTTTTAAAATTTTGCAATACAGTTTAGCACTTTGTAATTTTTCTGAGGAGACTAATAAGAATGATAGCTAACTTAATTGGAGGCTTGTGTGTGGCTCACTATGCTAAATACGTCACATGGATTATCTTTATAATCCATTTGCTTAAAAGGTAAATACAAGGTAAATTCTCTTATTATAATCTCCGTGTTACAGATGAGAAAACAGGTGCTCAAAAAAGGCCAGGGTTGAAACCACTATTAAATGGCCGATTTATGCCTTGAAACCGTCTCTCTTACTGTCAGCTCTGTGCTTGAGTGGTTGAACATTGAAACAAGTGAAGAAAGAGCAGAGAAAAAGCAAAAAGCATCTGTCTGGGTACACATGGACATACAGTGTAGAATAATAGGCATTGGAGACTACAAAATGTGGGAGGGTGGGAGCAACGTGAGGGCTTAAAACTTCCCTGTTGGGTACAGTGTTCACTATTCCATGCAACATATGCATGTAAGAAACCTACCCTTGTGCCTCCTAAATATATAAAAATAAATTTAAATGTTTTTAAAAAGCATCTGTCTATTCCTTTACATTTGTCTTTGAAATTTTCAAAGCACTGTTTTCTAACGTTTTTTATTTACCCCAGCCTTCTAGCTTTCAAGTACACTTTTCTAGCCAGATATTTGCTTTGCTTTCCCTTGCTTCAAACTAAGAACTGCAGGGACTTTATAAATGAAACAACTGAGATATATATATATATGAGAGAGAGAGAGAGAGAGTTTTGTTTTCAGCCTGTCTGTTCTTCAACACCCTCTAAGGAAATGTAAGTCAAACTTTTTAGAGCTCTGCCTACTTTGACAGACATCGTATCTCATACATTGACAGTGCCCCAACACTAAGGGGGTCTCTCCCCTTACTCAAATAGTAAAGAACATCACGTCCCTTGCCAGACCAAATGCTGTATGCAATTTTGCAATGCCAGCTCAGGCCCTCTTTACACAGATACTAATAGATCCTCCTGCCTGAGAGTGAACATCTAAAAATGGCTTCAGCCAGTCTTTGTGAATAACTTTCTATTCTTGTGGCTTCCCCACAGTCCTGGTCAGGGAAAAAGCCCAGAGAACTTGCAACAGTGAAAAGATGTGAGGCTTCTCTCATTGCATCCTGGATTCCCCCACCTTGCTCAGGAAGTGGGTAGCCGTTTTAGCAGTTAAATGACTTCCTGCCTTGGATGGCTTGGTCAGACTTGTTTTAGACTTTTGGAACTCAGACAGGGTGTCTGCTATTCGCTTTGGAAGGCTCAGGTGTGTTTCACTATCATTCCCTTTGCTGACCACAACTGCTTCAATAATTTACGCCCTGGAAAAGATCAGCACTTCAGGGCAAATTAGCGTGAGAAAGATTTATGAAACCACAATAGGAGGGCACTTTAAGAAATCATACAAGAGCTGTTGCACAAAGCTATACAAGCTAGGTTCCAAGCAGGACCAATGCCAGATAGAATCATCAAAGAAATAATGCTCCTTTTGGTACCCTCTCTTCTTCGGTCCATCCCTTCCACTCCAGCATCTGCCAGTATGGTCTGTGTAGCACTCAGCTACACGTCATTCAGTAATTCATTGATTATTTTGTTAATTTGTTTCATTGATTCATTCACGTCAATCAATAATTCATTGATTATTTTGTTAATTTGTTTAAAACTTATGTTTGTTAAAGAGAATTTGTACACCCACATTCATAGCAACATTACTTTTTGGATAGAAGCAATCCAAGTGTCCATCAATAGAGGAACAGATAAATAAAATATGATATATATACATGCACACAATGGAATATAATTCAGCCTTTAGAAGGAGAGCTATTCTGATACATGATACAAAATGGATGAAGCTTGGAGACATTATGCTAAGTGAGATAAGCTATTCACAAAAAGACAAATACTGTATGATTTCATTTATGTGAGGTACCTAGACTAGTCAAATTTATAAAGACAGAAGGTAGAATGGTGAGACTCTTGCCTATAATCCCAGCACTTCAGGAAGCCAAGGCAGGAGGATCGCTTGAGCCCTGGAGTTGTAAACTAGCCTGGGTAACATAGTGGAACCCCCATGTCTACAAAATAAAATTTAAAAACTTAGCCAGGCATGATGGTGCTTACCTATAGTTCCAGCTACTTGAGAGACTGAGATGGGAGTATCGTTTGAGCCCAGGAGGTAGAGGCTGCAGTGAGCTGTGATCATGATACTGTGCTGCAGCCTGGGTGACAGTACCACGTCTCAAAAAAGAAAAAAGAAAGTATAATGGTGGTTGCCAGGGGCTAGAGCAGGGGCATTCAATCTTTTGGCTTCCCTGAGCCACACTGGAAGATGTGGAATTTTCTTGGGCCACCCATAAAATACACTAACACTAACAATAGCTGATGAGCTTTAAAAAAAAAATCACAAAAAAATCTCATAATGTTTTAAGGAAGTTAACAAATTTAGGTTAGGCCACATTCAAAGCCATCCTGGGCCACAGGCAGCCTACAGGCCATGAGTTGGATGGGCTTAAATTAGAGGAAGGGGAGAATGGAAAGTTAGTGTTTAATAGGTATAGTTTCCATTTTGCAAGATGATGAGTTCAGGGGATGGACGGAGTGATGATAGCTCAATAGTTTGAATGTACTTAATGCCACTGAACTGTACACTTAAAAATCATTAAGCTGGTACATTTTATTACTAACTGCATTTCACCACAATTTAAAATAACTTTAAAAAACTAATGGAAGTTCTTATGTCTAAAATGTCAAATTTTTAAAGCTGAAAATGGAGATATGATTCAATTTGTATTACAAATTACCAAACTCAGACTAAACATATTTTGGTCAAAAAAATTTTTTTGATTTTGTTTGTGTGTATGCTAGACATTGTATGAGGTACTTGACATGTAGTTCTAAAAAAAAAAAAGAGGATCCAAGATAGCCGAATAGGAACAGCTCTGGAGTGCACCTCCCAGTTAGAACAATGCAGAGGGTGACTGATGACCACATTTCCAAACGAGTTATTACTGCCCACAGACCAGGAGATTCCTGGGCTGAAAAGCACCATGAGTTTCCAGCATGGCTGTTTCAGCCAGCGCAGCGGGTCTCCACACAAAAACACAAAAATCTTCGTGGCCATTTCAGTTGGCGCCTGGAATGCCTGGAAGACAGAGCCGCCCATTCAACTGAAATAAAAGGGGCTGAAACAGGGAGCCACGTGATCTGGCTGGGCGAGTCCCACCGGGTCCCACCCCAGCAAAGACCAGCAATCCGAAATTCTCTGGTTTGAGAGTTTCACAGCAAGCGCAGCTGGACCAGGGACAGTCCAGCTCTGTCGGGGGAAGGGTGTCCGCCATAACCGAGATAGTCCACCACTACCGAGGCAGTCTGCCATTACTTCACAGGCAGTCCGCCATTACACAGGCAGTCTGCCATTACTGAGATGAACCATCATTACCGAGGCAGTTCCAACTATATCTCTATAAACAAAACTACATGGAAGTTCACACAGCAGCTGGGCAGAGCCCATGGCAGCTCAGCAACGCCTCTGCAGGCAGACTGTGACTAGACTACCTCCTTTCTGGGCAGGGCATCTCTGAAAAAAGGCAGCAGCATGTCAAGAACTTATAAATAAAGCCCCACCTTCCCAGGACAGAGCACCTGGGAAAAAAAGGTGATTATGAGTTCTGCTGCAGCAGACTTAAACGTACCTGCCCAGCAGCTCTGAATGGAACAACGGAGGTTGCAGCTCAGCACTTAAGCTCCTATAAGAGACAGACTGTCTCCTCTAGCAGCTCCCTGACTCCCATATATCCAAAGAAACACTTCATAAAGGAGAACTCAGGCTGACATCTGGCAGGTATCCTTCTGGGACAAAGATAACAGAAGAAACTGGCAGAAACCCTTACTGTTTTGCAGCCGCCACAGGTGGAGTTTAATTAGATCTCATTTGTCTATTTTGACTTTTACTGCCAATGTTATTGGTGTTTTAGTCATGAAGTCCTTGCCTATGCCCATGTCCTGAATGGTTTTGCCTAGGTTTTCTTCCAGGGTTTTTATGGTGTTAGGTCTTATGCTTAAGCCTTTAATCCATCTGGAGTTAATTTTAGTGTAAGGTGTCAGGAAGGGGTCCAGTTTCTTCTTTCTGCACATGGCTAGCCAGTTTTCCCAACACCATTTATTAAACAGGGAATCCTTTCCCCATTGCTTGTTTTTCTCAGATTTGTCAAAGATCAGATGGTTGTAGATGTGTGGCATTGCCTCTGAGGCCTCTGTTCTGTTCCATTGGTCTATATCTCTGTTTTGGTACCAGTACCATGCTGTTTTGATTACTATAGACTTGTAGTACAGTTTGAAGTCAGGAAGCGTGATGCACCCAGCTTTGTTCTTTTTACTTAGGATTGTCTTGGCTATATGGGCTCTCTTTTGGTTCCATATGAAGTTTAAGGTGTTTTTTTCAAGTTCTGTAAAGAGGGTCATAGGTAACTTGAAGGGAATAGCATTGAATCTATAAATAACTTTGGGCAGTATGGCCTTTAACTGGTAAGCAACTTCAGCAATGTCTCAGGATACAAAATCAATGTGCAGAAATCACAACCATTTCTATAAACCAATAAGAGACATAAAGAGAGCCAAATCAAGAACGAACTGCCATTCACAATTACTACAAAGAGAATAAAATACCTAGGAATACAACTAACAGAGAATGTAAAGGACGTCTTCAAGGAGAACTACAAACCACTGCTCAAGGAAATAAAAGAGGACACAAACAGATGGAAAAACATTCCATGCTCATGGTTAGAAGAATCAGTATCATGAAAAAGGCCATATTGCCCAAAGTTAAACTCCAGAGCTTCTGCACAGCAAAAGAAACAGGCAACCAACAGAATGGGAAAAAAATTTTGCAATCTACCCATCTGACAAAGGGCTAATATCCAGAATCTACAAAGATCTAAAACAGATTTACAAGAAAAAAGCAAATAAACCCATTCAAAAGTGGGCAAAGGATATGAACAGACACTTTTCAAAAGAAGATATATATAATGCTAACAAACATATGAAAAAATGCTCATCATCACTGATCATTAAAGAAATGCAAATCAAAACCACATTGAGATACCATCTCATGTCAGTTAGAATGGCAATCATTAAAAAATCTGGAGACAACAGATGCTGGAGAGGATGTGGAGAAATAGGAACACTATTACACTGTTGGTGGGATTATAAATTAGTTCAACCATTGTGGAAGATAGTGTGGCAATTCCTCAAGGACCTAGAAATAGAAATTCCATTCGACCCAGCAATCCCATTACTGGGTATATATCCAAAGGATTATAAAGACACATGAACACATATGTTCACTGTGGCACTGTTTACAATAGCAAAGACCTGGAACCAACCCAAATACCCATCAACGATAGACTGGACAAGGAAAACGTGGCACATATACACCATGGAATACTATGCAGTCATAAAAAGCGATGAGTTTGTGTCCTTTGTAGGGACATGGACGATTCTGGAAACCATCATTCTCATCAAACTGACACAAGAACAGAAAATCAAACACCGCATGTTCTCACTCATAGGCGGGTGTTGAACAGTGAGAACACGTGGACACAGGGAGAGGAGCATCACACACTGGGGTCTGTTGGGGGGAATAGGGGAGGGACAGCGGGGATGGGGAGGTTGGGGAGGGATAACATGGGGAGAAATGCCAGATATAGGTGACGGGGGGATGGAGGCAGCAAACCATATTACCATGTATGTACCTGTGCAACAATCATGCATGTTCTGCACATGTACCCCAGAACCTAAAGTGCAATAATATATATATATAAAACATAATCCTAGATCTCAAAGAACTTACAAATATATACCACAATGTCCTGAGTGAGACTCTTTATTCAGTTCATACCTTCTTCCTCTAACAAATACTTAATGAGTGCCTACTATGCACCAGTCCCTCTGCTACCTACAAGTCCTCATTAGTGAACAAGGTAGATACAGATGGCACTCTCACAGGACTACCAGTGTAGCAATGAAAAAAGATAATAAACAAAAAATTATTGTTTTCCTAGGCCAGGTGCAGTGGCTCATGCCTATAATCCCAGCACTATGGGAAGCCAATGAGGACAGATCACTTGAGTTCAGGAGTTTGGGAGCAGTTTGGCCAACACAGTGAAACCCTGTCTCTATTTGAAAAATACAAAAATTAGCCAGACACTGTGGCACATGCCTGTAGTCCCAGTTACTTGGGAGGCTGAGGCAGGAGAATCCCTTGAACCCAGCAGGCAGGAGTTGCAACTTGTTGAGATTGAACCACCACACTCCAGCCTGGGCAACAGAGAGAGACTCTATCTCAAGAAAAAGAAAAAGAAAGAAATTATTGTTTCTCTAAGCCCTCTCTGCTCCATCAAAATTTACTGGTTCTCTGTATGGTCACCTTCTAGACTCTAACAGATGACCATATAAAATCTGCTAATGATTTCCAGATATAAATAATGCTTCTAACCATTATCCCTCCCACATTTGTAGCATGTCCGTGTGGTAACACAAGAAACAACACGTTAACCCAGTATTCTTCAAAATATGGTTTTTATTCCACAGATGGCTTGCAAAATAAATTTACCTGAAATGCAGAAGAACTTTTTAATTGTTTTAATGTATGTTAGGAAAAAGCTAAATGAGAACATCAAACCTGTGGTTTCATGGATATTACTATTTGGTATGAGGCTAAATTCAAAGGTGATTTCAATTAAAGAAAAATACTGAAATAATCATTTAAGCAAATGGCAAAATTGGAAAGTTAGGGCATAACACAATCAGAAGGGGGCTGATATTTATGAAAATAGGAGTGACTCCATTGGCAGGATGGCCAATGAGAATGATATTCTAACGAAACACAGGGTTTGTGGTGCCTTCATATCCCGCCATGGGCCTAGCCTGACTCCATCCTTAATGTTCTCTTCTCTCTCTAGCTCTACAACCCTAAGCGGCACCCACTCTGCCTCACACTGAATCATGATGTGTACTAGAATTTCTTCCTTCCCTGTTCACCAACACAGCTTCCCCCGAAACGACTCAATCTAGCGAGGATGGTGGCAAAGATGGGCCGACAGTTCAATATCTTTGGAACTTGCGTTCTGGCCATGCTGTGTTTGTATCTTCCAAGTTGATGTTGTGACAAAATAAAGGTGGAAAGAGAAACCGTGCTGTCGGTCATTACCTGTCCTATCTACTTTCCTAGAATTCCAGTGCAAAGTTTTGGAGAAAACAGAAAAATAAGTGTTGAGTTTTATTCCAGGTTTTTTTTCTATCTATCGTATTCTAACACATGCAAAAAAAACCACATGCCATTTGATTTTTATTTTTGGACTTGAGTGTTTTGCCTCTACCTTGGAACAACATTATTTAGTAAAAGGTCATGAATGTTAAAGTAGGACTTAAGAGGCTTCACTTGGACATCTGACATTTGGAATACTCTCGATCAGGGTCTTACTCACTGGGGAAGCTGAATCTATCCATAGACCTCAAATCCCATGGATTTCAAGCTGGATGCAGTACTAGACATTTGCCTGCCTGCCAAGCATCTCCTGAGAAAGCATCCTAGCCAAAACCCTTGATTGCAGGTGACAGAAACCCAACACAATGGGCAGAGGCCAAAAGGGACAGGTATCTGCTCACATAACTAAGAAGTTCCAGAAGTGTAATTGGATATTAGTACTTAGGGAAGGAATGTATGTATATGTATGTCTTCCCCATCTCTTGGCTTTTTTTTTCCTTAATAATTGGCCTCATTTTCTTTTACTAAGAAGAGGCTACTTCCAAAAAGCCAGGGAGATGTTCTTCAATAATCTCAGCTATTCCCTTCCAGCCATGTGACCCTAAAGACAAGAAGAATTCTCCTCCCACTTCAATTTTTTAAAAATCTAGTCCAGCTTATTTCACAAGTCCATGCCCATGCCCAAGTTGGGCAGAGAGAATGGCAGCCCTATCATAATTGCATGGTTATAAATTCCTAGAAAAGAAGGAACGTTGGACAATAATGCCCACTGCAGGAATATGCCCTACCCATTGCCCTAATTGAACAATTAACCATAGTCTGTATTACCCAACCCCTGTGGCAACAGCTAATTAGATTAGGTTTGAGTTCCTAAGCCAAATACAGTTCATCTATCCAATGCCTCTGTTTTTTGTGGCCTGGCTTGAAAAGTGGCATGGGCCAAACAGACTTTTCCTCCTGGAATTTGAAAATGAGAACCCTAGAGACTGAGCCATTTGGTTGGGGCAGTTGAACTAATTGTCACAATAAAGTAGAAGACATGACAGACAATTGTGGACAATGTGCAACTGAAGCTATGAAGAAGCCAGTCTACAGAGTTGGAGGTCAAGGCAGAGAGAAACATTGATTCTGAGACCATAGCACCTATAAAAGAGATATTCAGGAAGTAGCTGACTCAATTTACTGGGAGTATCAGTACTTGAAAATTTTGTGTTTGAGTAGAATAGCCAGGTAAGAAAAGGCTGACCTAGTTAGTGATTTTACCCACATTGTCTTATTTTCTCTTTGTAGTAACTCCATTAGAAGGTATTTAGTTTCTCCATTTTCACCAATGAATAAACTGAGGATCAGAGAACATATTTGACATTTCTTAATGTGACTTTCTTCAAGCTAGAAAGTCTCTAAGTAGAGAATGCTTTTCCCCTACTCCAAGTTGCTTCAGAACCTTGAGTGGTAGAGATCTGGGCTGGAGACA
The DNA here is from genome assembly GCF_030222135.1 of Aotus nancymaae. Taxonomy (NCBI): domain Eukaryota; kingdom Metazoa; phylum Chordata; class Mammalia; order Primates; family Aotidae; genus Aotus; species Aotus nancymaae. Next base: position 3,004,719 of record NW_026988460.1, read on the forward strand.
TGGATTTGGAAATCATCTGCTTAGACCCTCAGAGGTACTCATTGAAGCCAAAGGAGGGAATGAGGCTGTGAGGCTGTTAAGTGAAAGTGCACAGCTAAGGAATTATTTAATAGCCTCATCTATTGGGCACTCACCGTGTGCACATTATATACTAGTAATGACCAATTGTATGTGTTGAATTAACTGAGCTACAGCATGCCCAGATGTCTGTTTAAACATTATGGCTGGGTATGTCTGTGAAGGTATTTCTGAAAGAGATTGATATTTGAATAGATAAACTAAGTAAAACACAGACGGCCCTCCCCAGTGCAAGAGGGCATCACCCAATTCACTGAGGCCCTGAATAGAACAAAAAGGCAGAGGAAGTTTGAATTCACTCTCTGGCTGACTGTTTAAGCTGAGACACCAATATTCTCCTGCCTTCAGCACTCCTGGTTCTCAGGTCTTTAGCTTTGGACTGGAATCTACACCAACAATTATGGAGCTCTCAGGCTTTTGACCTTCACCTCTGGTTTTCCTGAGTCTCCAACTTGCAGATGGCAGATCATGGAGCCTCAGCTTCTATAACTGCATGAGCCAATACCTTACAACAAATCTCATGTTGGTTATATCTATAAAGAATGTATATTTATATTTATTTATATATAATATTTATATTTACTTATATATAATTTATATTTTAATTTATTTAGATATAATTTATATTTATATATAATCTATATGTAATTTACATTCATATCTATTTCTATATACATAGATATATATATATCCTATTGGTTCTGTTTCTCTGAAGAACACTGACTGCTATAGGATTCTGTCAACAGAAGAGATCTTGAGGTAGAGTTTGCAGAGGTCACAGTGACCATGCTTCTAGGTGTTATGAGATGGAAAGAAACTCAAATAGTTTGTGTTCTAGGATCTGGCCATTTTCCTGCCATGCTCACGTTCCATTACCCTCACAGTGTGCCTAGTCTGAAAAATTTAATCTTCCTTAGCCATGTGAATCTCTAAACATTTCTTGCAAATTAATACAAGCCTGAAGGACCAGACTGAAGAGAATGAGATGGCACCTGGAGAACAGCAAAAAGTGGGTATCATCTCATCCTGTATTCTCAACATTTTGGGAGGCCAAGGCAAGAGGATCACTTGAGGCCAGCAATTCAAGACCAGCCTGGGAAAAATAATGAGACCCTGTCTTTACAAAAAATTTAAAAACTAGCCAGGCATCATGGTAGACACCTGTAGTCCCAGCTACTCAGGAGGCTGATGCAGGAGGATAACTTTAGCCCAGGAGTTTGAGGCTGCAGTGAGCTATGATTGGGCAACTATAGTCTATCCTAGGGGACAGAGCAAGACTTTGTCTCTTTAAAAAAAAAAAGTGGGTATCAGGTTAAATATGGTGACACTTCCACCCAGTCTTGATAAACAAGGTTCCAAATTGAGTTAATTTTGCCCCTGGTGAATTCAAAACAGTCTAACATTTTCATAAGATTCTTAACAACAACAAAAAAGTAAAGTGTGATTCATTATGTCAGCACTTTATTTTTTAAGGTTATTAGCACACACTGACATATATTTTAAATAATAAATAAATGCACTGAGATGATTTTTTAAAATATTCCCTTGTACTTCCTTTTACTCCATGACCCTTCTTTCCTTCTTGCACTCAACAAATTGCAGCAGCTAGACAGTATGCTTACAGCCCTAGGGAAAAAATACCAAAGCAAAACAGAGAACAAAGAGACAAAGCCATGGCTTATGAGTTTCAAAATAGGCTGCTGAAACCCACACCAGAGATAATAGTTTTGAAAAGGTTTCTGAGCCCCAGAAGCCAGGCTTTTGAATATCAAAAAACCACAGCACACCCTGAACAACAGATTGGGGAAAATAGCCTCCCCTCTAGCTTTAGACAACGTACAGACTCCATGGGCTGGGTGCAAGAGAAGACAGTTTGAAGAGAAGAAAGTCAGATGGGGGTGAGCATCACCTGGAGAGAAGACCACTGTGGACAAATCTCCCTCAGCCCTTCAGCACTTGTTTGTGAGATCAACAACAGAGGTCTGACCTAGGAGAAAACGCTCAGGGTTGTCAACCTCAGCGCTATTGACATTTTGGCCAGATAATTCTTTACTGTAGGAAGCTTCACTGTGCACTGAAGGGTGTTCAGCAGTATCCCTGGTCTCTTCCCACTAGATACCAGCAGCAAACATTCACTGGGGGTGCAGATTGGGGCTCAAAATTAGCCCCAGTTGGGAATCAATGAGACAAGGATATATATTACACACACATACATGTATATCTTTCTAATAAAATAGTTATATGTGTTTTACATAGAAAACTTCAAAAATACAGAAAATCACTCTCAAAATAGTCAATCATGCTTCATCCACTCAGAACTAATCATTAATGTTTTATCTATTTCCAATTTTTCCTATATATTTTATTTCAACCAAACCAAAAGTTAGGGTTATATAATAAAATACTGTTTTGTAGTCTGTAATTTTTTTGCATATTATATGTCGTGAAATTTCACAGAGGTATAGTTTTCCTTTCTATAGCCATAACATAATCTATTTTGACAATCTGTTTTTGTTGGATATTTAGATTACTCCCAATACTTCACCATCACTGGTAATGCTTTAATGAATATCTTCATATATTCCTTTGATTGTTTTATTAGGAAAAATTTCTAAGGAATGTTCTTAGAGGATAGCTAGCTGATATGTTGGGGTTTGGATCTGTAATATTTACTGTCTCAGTGGTTTAAGTCATAGTTTTCTGACTTAATAAATACACAATTTTTTTTATAGTGCTTTTAACTTTCCAGAGTACTTTCCACCTTGTCAAGCATGCAGGGCAGCTACCGATTGTTCCCATTTTACTGATGAGAAAACTAATGTCATAGAAGTTAGACGACTTGCATATGGCAACATAATTATTTTATGAGAATGCTAAAACCCATCTCACTTGAATCCTGGGCTTTTTGCTATTAGTGTTTACTTTGGCCGCATGTATACTGCCGAAATTGACATAATCCAGAGAAAGAAGATTGGAATGCCCCCTACTCACAAATAACATGCGAATTTGTGAACACTATGGTGTTAAGAAAATTTTAAATTACAAGTCCTATTTCTAAGTGCAATTTTCTATAAATTTCAGAGGTCCTAAAATGTAATCAAAGCTATGGACCTCGAATGCATGAATCTACCAGTTCCCATGAAAAATTCCACAACCAATCTTGTCTCCAAATTCTGATTTGGAGGGTTAATATCTAAAGTGCTAATTCCAACATCTGCTTCTTTCTTATCCCTGAAGCCAAATTAAGTTGGCACAGTCTGTTTTTACTTCCCTCTAATACAGATTTATTACCAATTAATTTCTTATCGAGGAAAAACAATTCCATCATAAGTATTTTAGATAATGACATCTAAGTATTTTATATTGCTTTAAGTCTGAACAGTTAGAATAGAGAGTGCATCCAATGTTCATTACCTCTTAATGCTTGCATTCTTCTTTCATGTTTTGATTCATCAAAAAAGAAAGAAAGAAAGAAAGAAAATGCTACCCACTGCTTTGACTCATTTTTAGGTTTAATGAGATTAAATAAATTCTGGGGAGACGGGGGAAGAGTACAGCTTACTAATGTTTTAAGTGGTTTATGGAAATATTCCTACCATGGGCACAATTTTAAACCAAAGCCAACTTCTGCAGTGCTACTGAAGGCTAATGAATGCCTTAATAACACGCAGAGGAAAATGTGATTAGTTGATTAGATACAGAAATATTCTAGACTTCTAAAATATAGTTAGAAAAACAACTCAATTGTACTTAGAGACAAAACTCATGACAAAGAATTATCTTAACTTCCCCGTGATCCATTTCACCACCCATTAATAATAACTGATCTTCTTGGCAATGTATGTTGAGATAATTGACACTGATTTGAGGTTTAGACTTTAAAGCTCCAGATAAACCTTGAACCAATTCCTCTCCATTATAATAAAACCTGGAAAATTTAGAGCATCATATAACTTTTCTATTTCCTAGAACCTAGTTGTTCCCAGTCCTTCTTTCCGTTAATCAAAATTCTTTTGCAGGGATGTACTTTGTAAAAACAAAGTATTCAAGAGATTCTTTTGGAAATTTTATTTGTCTTTTCACAGTTGCCTATGTAGTCTTCGGAACGGTTCTGTATGTATACTTGTGTGTGTGTGTGTGTGTGTGTGTGTGTGTATGTAAGACTGTTACCTTCAAATAGACTTGCTTTCTAAAAAGACATCCTTATAGAAGTGTATATTACATAAAGCTGAAATAAACAGAGTATTTTAGAGTCTAGCAAATTCCAATAGGGTTGTTATTTGATCCTTGGAGTCCTGAGCAAAGGGATACAGGAGATGTCACACTGCTTGGACAAAGAAGGCAACTATCAGATAACAGAGGCCATCTGAACACAAAGGCAGTTAGAGAGCTCTCAAAGAATGTGAAGGACAAGTAGACAGGAAGAAACATGCAGAGCAACAGTAAAAAATCATTTTAAAAAAAAAACTGATACACGGGTCAGGAGTGGCAGCTCACGCCTGTAATCCTCGCACTTTGGGAGGCTGAGGTGGGCAGATAATTTGAGGTCAGGGGTTCTAGGCTACACTGGCCAACAGGGTGAAACCCCATCTCTACTAAAAAAAAAAAAGAAAAGGAGAAATACAAAAAATTAGCTGGACATGGTAGCGTGTGTCTGTAGTCTCAGCTACTCAGAAGGCTGAGACAGGAGAATCGCTTGAACCCCAGAGACAGAGGCTGCAGTGAGCCGAGATTGCACCACTGCACTCCAGCCTGGATGAAAGAGTGAGACTCTATCTCAAAAAAAAAAAAAATACATTCTCCAACATAGATGAATCTTGAAAACATTTTGCTCAATGAAATAAGCCAATTACAAAAGAGTACACATCATGTGATTTCATTTCTATGAAATGTCCAGAATAAGCAAATCTGTAAAGAGAGCAAAGACACTAGTAGCCAGGGGTCGGAGAAAGCAGAAATGGAGAGTGACTGCTTATTAAGGTTTCTTAGTATAGATAGGGTTTCTTTTGGGGTAAAGACAATTTTCCAAAATTAAGTAGTGATGATGGCTGCGCAACTCTATCAATATATTGAAACCACTGAACTGTACAGTTTAAATGAATTTTATGTTATGTAAATTATATCTCAATAAAGCAGTTTTTTTGTTTGTTTGTGTTTTTTAAAAAAGGCGGAGACAGAATTAAAGAGTCAGAATAAAAGAATCAAGAGCCTGAGATGGACAGAGGATTCCATCATGAGAAGAAGCATTTTTCCCTCACTGGTTTAAGTTGGCTAATGAGGTTGCCAGACAACTTTGATGTGACTAATTGGGAATTTTTTAAAAAGCAAGATAAAATCAACATTGGGCTTGTGCCAGCCAGATTCAGCAAATGTTGCCCAGACACCTACTATACACTAGTCATCTAAAATACAAAGAGACTGTGGTCCTTTTGGAGTGACAAGCTTTTAACTAAAAAGTAAAATATTTTCAGCTGGGCACAGTGGTTCATGCCTGTAATGCCAGCACTTTGGGAGGCCACGGTGGGAGGAACAGTTAAGCCCAGGAGTTCAAGACCAGCCTGGGCAACATAATGAGACCCTATCACTAGAAAAAAATTAAAAATTATGTATAGTGAATAGGTGAAGGGGAGGAAGGCAGCAAATCACACTGCCACGTACGCACCTATGCAATAACCTTGCATGTTTTTCACATGTACCCCAAAACCTAAAATGCAATTAAAAAAAAATTAGAATGGACTACAACAGAACAGAACGGAACAGAATAAAACAGGACTGAATTAATGAAAAAAAAAAATTATGCATAGTGAGAGGATCACTCAAGTCTAGGAGGTCAAGGTTACAGAGAGCTGTGATCATGCCATTGAGCTCCAGCCTGTACAACTGAGTGAGATTCTGCCTCTGAAAAAAAAACTAAAATTTTTTTGAAAGGAGGTACACATACTAAGAATTAGTGGTTTTTTTTTTTACACAACAATTTATTTATTGAGAGCCTTCTCTCCCTGCCTTTGCAGTCTCTAGATCCACTTTTTCCACTTATAGATTTTGTACCCAAGCCTCAGAAAGATAGCCGGGGGCAGGGGCACTATGTGCCGTTCAATGAGACCCATAATGTGGCTGTTTAACTGTCTTCCGCATACTGCAAGAACACGGCCGGCAGATCCAGCTCCTCATATAATGCCTTCACCCGGGCCACCTTCTCGGCCTCCTTCTGCCCATAATTTTCCTTCAGGATCTGTACTGTTCCAGAGTGGCCCATTGCAGACACTGAACTACCATTGCATTTGTCATCCTGGATGTCAGTGCCAACTTTGCCGGTCACACTGGGGTCGCCAAAGAGGTCAAGGTAATCATCCTGAATCTGAAAGAACTCTCCCATCTCCAGCAGGATCTTCTTGGCATGGGCATGCTCCTTCTTGCCATCAATTCCCGCCATGGACATGGTTGCAGCTACAAGAAGGTAGAAGGAGTAGAAAGCCATCTTGTCCTTGACTATAGATTTGTACCTCTTCTCAGTGAATCTGCCAAGATCCACATTGCCCTGGGGGGCTGTGATGAGGTCCAGGGTCTGCCCAATCTCAGTCTGATAGGAACTCTGCAGGAAGAGCTTGATCAGGTTCAGGCAATAGGGCTGCTCCCGGCAGTAGAGCTTCAGCAGGGGGTAGATACATGCTTCCAGAAGGATAGCATCATTGATGGCATCCAAACTTGGCTTCTGATACCAGCAGATCTGTCCCTGGCAGGTGAGAGATGAATCTATGATGTCATCTGTCACCAGGAAGAAAGCTTACAGCAGTTCCAAACACCAGCCCACAATCAGGGCCGCTGGAGACTATCAGCATCCTGTTTCCTGGGCTCCACCAGCTCCCGGAATGCTACTAGCACCGTCAAACCCCGGTGATACTTGCCTCCAATAGCATTGCACTCCAGAACCTCCTTGAGCCAGGCAATAGCATCTCCTGTCTCTGGGTGCCCCATCTCATCCCCAGTCAGCATCCTAACTATCTGGGAGAACTGCTGAATGAAATCCTGCTTTTCTTGGGCATAAACATCTCACTTCTGGTCTCTATTCATTCTAAGAGAGGAGCAAAGGGTGCCGGTTCCTGCTCTAAGAATGAGTTTTTTTACGTGATGAAATTATGAGTATTTTCTTTTTCCCAGTAGTCTAGAATGTAATGACTGTTGTGTTATGAAGAAGGGGAAATACATTTTTAAAGGAAAAAGCATTACAGTGTGATAAAATACATGCTCTATGAAAGCACACAGGAAGGAGAAAGAAGTTGGGACTGAGGAAGGAAGGTCAGAGACAGGCAATTGTTTGATACTAACCCCAAGAGATGGGAATCATGGGCTTGAAAAGGACTGAGGATGTTCCCCCATCCTTCAAGCCCCCACCCTGATACCAGCCCCTCCCCAGAGAACTGAGAGGGTGCATGCTCAGGTCCAGGGAAAAGTCATCTAACCTATCTCCTTTCTCTGTGGCCTTCACCCATGATCAGGGCCTCCCTTTTGCTTCAGTAAGGGCAGGAAGACTGTTATCAAATAAAAAGTCATTAGGAAAGAATTTGCTTCTGGGTTTGGGCCAGTGGGTACCCCTTCAGACTGCACATAATATGGCAAGACAATTCTCCATCACTGTAGAAGTTAGCATTGGGGGCTTCACCATTAATGCCCACACAGCATGTGGTAACAGGTAGAGAAAAGCCTCTATCAGTTCAGTTACTCTGAAGGAGAGAGGGTCACCTTTCCAAAGCTGATGCAGAGTTCATTTTTCACTGTGAGCTGTGCTCATCACAGCAGTTCTGATCCCATCCTCCTTTGCAGTTCTTGCAGTTATCCCTTCTCTGATGGAATGAAAGAAAATGATAAAAACTACACTGGCTCAAACCCATGGGCCATCCCCTCATACACTCTGAGTATGTCACGGAGGAATTCTACTATGATAAAATAGCACAGGTTTTGGAGTTAGGCATTGGGATTGGAATCCTGGCTCAATTGACTCAGCAGCTAATAGGCTTTTGGAAAGTTATTCCAGCTCTCTGGTGCTTCCTGTGTTCCTTTACAAAGTGGGAATAGTGTTAAAACTTCCCTCATGGTTGAAAAATATGCATACAATCACCTGGCACCATAGGTGCTAAACAAATTTGAAATCACTTTTATTAGTTTTTCTAATGAGAGACTCCCTATAGCAATGTCTACAAAAGTTTAACAACATTACTAGGCTGGGTACAGTGGCTCACACCGTAATCCCAGCACTTTGGGAGGCCAAAGCAGGAGAATTGCTTGAACCCAGGAGGCAGAGGTTGCAATGAGCTAAGATAGTGCCACCACACCCCAGGCTGGGCAACAGAGCAAAACTCTGTGTCAAAAAAAAAAAAGAAAAAAGACAAGTTTAACAACATTACCTATGAATTTGAGCCAGTGTAGTTTTTAATCATCACCTTTCATTCCATCTGAAAAGGCTGGGATAACTACAAGAACTGCAAAGAAGGATGGGATCAGAACTGCTGTGATGAACACAACTCACAGTGAAAAATATATATATTAGTCCATTCTCACATTGCTATAAAGAACTACCTGAGACTGGGCAATTCATAAAGAAAAGAGGTTTAATTAACTCACAGTTCTGCAAGCTGTACAGTAAGCATGGCTGGAAGGCCTCAGGAAACTTATAATCATGGTGGAAGATGAAGGGGAAGTAAGCATCTCTTACTATGGCAGAGGGGGCGAGAGAGAGTGTGCCAAGGTGCTACACACCTTTAACAACCAGATCTAGTGAGAACTCATTCACTATCACAAGAACAGCAAGTGGGAAATCCGCCTCCATGATTTAGCCACCTCCCATCAGGTCCCGCCCCCAACTCCGGGAATTACAAGGGGACAGCAGATGTGGGTGGCGACACACAGCCAAACCACATCAACACACACATCTACATCTGTTATCTCTTTTGTTACAACTGTCTTGGTTGCAAAAACAGAAATCCAATGTTACTGGCTTAGAGACTCTCCAAAAAATAAGGGAATATGTGTTGATTCACATATATGAAAAACCCAGGGCAGTCTAGTTTCAAGCACAGCCATATTCTGTTACCCAAATAACACCATCCCAAACTGCTCTCTCTTCAGGTTTCAATCTTTGTTTTTCTGTGTGGTTAAAATGAGTTAACATACATAATATGCTTAGAATGGTGCTTAGTTCCTAATAAGAACTATATAAATATTTGCTACTATTATTTCATTTAATCCTCCCAACCACCCTAGGAAGCATGTACCATTATTATTCTTTTTTTACAGATACAGAAACTGAGGTCATACAGCTATTCAATAATGGAGCTGGGTCAGGCAGTCTGGTTCAGAAGGCTTTTCTTGACCAATTCGCCAACCGTCTCCTCATTGGGCTAGAAAGGAAGGTTGAGCCTTAATTGTAAGGGGCTAGGAAACACAACCCCTACAGGACAGATTCTTTAAAAATAAAGCATTTGAGCAAGAAAGCTTGAGCCCTTTGCCCCCTGATGGGTACCATCCTCTCAAATCTGTTTTTTTTCCTTTTTGAAAGTGAAAATAAGTTTCTACTTCTGTAATTCATGCATGAATCCTACTAATTCTTCACAAAAGCAGTTTCACCCATTCAAAAATTCCAGAGACAGGGCTGGTCATGGTAGCTCATGTGTGTAATCCTTTGGGAAGCAGAGGCAGGCAGATCACCTAAGGTCAAGAGTTCTGGATCAGCCTGGCCAACATGATGAAACTTTGTCTCTACTAAAAATACAAAAATTTGCCAGGCGTGGTGGCAGGTGCCTGTAATCCCAGCTACTTGGGAGGCTGAGGCAGGAGAATCACTTGAACCCAGGAGGTGGAGGTTGCAGTGAGCTGAGATTATGCCACTGCATTCCAGCCTGGGCAACAGAGCAAAAACTCCGTCAAAAAAAAAAAAAAAATTCCAGAGACAGGAAATACTTGGAATATGTCCTTGAATTGGTTACTCTTTGCTGACAACTCCATCTCCCAACTCTAGTCTATTTTATGCTCTTGCCTGTGCTTCTGCTTGGCTCTGTGTCCTCTGGAGGTGATGGACTGAACTTCTAGATTCCCTCACTTCTAGTTTCTGATTGGGTTTGGCCAATGAGGTGCCTTCCTTTGTGACTTCAGGCCCACAGGTGGTGACAGCTTCCCATGATTTCCAACCCCTGAGGGCTTTGCCGCCCCCTCCTGGTTTTCTTCACTCAAGCCATATCTTTGCAAAGAGCCCCTTGGCATCATTCTCTTCCATTAAAATCTTGGAGTTTATGATGGCCTAATGTAGGCCGTCAGTTTCCAGGCCTACATCATGGCTGTTGCGGGCCCTTGGCACTCCTACTTATATGACCTCCTTCCTCTATCAAAAAGCTATTGAAAATTAAAAATTAAAAAAAAACTTTTTAAAGCTATTGAAAATTATATTTTATGATTGTGTTGATATAAAGACATGTCATCCAGACTGGGTTATAATCTTTTTTTTTTCCAATTTCAAAAGAAATTAAACTATTCCATGGGCCCTAGGCACTGTGCCTACTGCACCTAATGCAGAAGTTGGCCCCAGTTATTTTCTACAGGAGGCCACTCTAACAGATGCACTCTCTTAATGACAGGCCTAAGTGACAGAAAATGAACAGGAGCTCTCCGGAAGGTGGGCTACTATCAAGTTAAAATCATAATCCTTGGATCAGATTTCCCAAACAGCCTGTTTCCATTACAGCGAGCCCAGCATTCTTGTCCCTAAGCAGATCCTATTTCCAAGTCACAGCTATGATGACAAGATAACAGAAAAAAAAGGGTGTATCTACTGTTGAATTAATGCCTAATTCATTTACTACTCACCACATTCCAGTGATGGGAGGCACAACAATCACATAGTTCATTAATAATTCTCTATTTCCTCTATGTTAATATATCACTGTATACCTGAGAAGAGAACATTTTCCATATGTTCTCACTCAAAAAGATCCTTTTTCTCTTTTTAAGAAAGATCACATTTTTGATCTCAGTTGGAATTTGTTTTGTTTTTAAATGAAATCTGAGAAGTTTCTGAATGATGCATAATGCCTTTAATCGGCAATTTGTTAAGTATCAATGATATTGAAGGTCATATTTAGGATTCTATTTGTTCACCCAGCTCTCAATCTGTGACCGTCTCATACACCAGGCAGAAAGTAATGGAAAATGTAAAATTACACGAGGAAGAAGATAAAGCTAGACAGCAGCAGTACTTTTAATTATTGATTTTCTGTTGGAGGTAAACACCTCATACTCTAACCAAATATGGGACTGATGCTACTTGAGATTCTTTCTTTGCCTTTTTAAAAACTTCATTTCTAATTGCAAGTTAATGCCGAATTTAAATCCCCAAGCCCCTGGATTTTTCTGCACTTCTTCCCAGTTCGTTTTCTGATTGACTGGAGGAATGAGGAGGTTCTGCAAAGGACAAGGGAAGCTGAGAGTTTGCCCCTCAGCACCCTAAATATCAACCATAAAACTAATGAACTGTGGCAACTGAATTGTCTAAGTTCATTCCAAATTATGTCTTGGTAAAGTTCATCTTTGTTTTCAATTATCATCCTGGAATCATAAATGTCGAATCCAGGGTGCAGCTTCTCAGCTCTCTGAATCTTGTTTGCATTCTTCTTCCTGTTAAGCCTTTGCAGTGGGTATGTGGTGGCCCGCTGCACTGGATACCCGGGACAACGGGTACAAGTCCTCTCCTTAAAAATATCAATCTCTTCTTTTTAAAGGAACAAATCTGAAAGCATCTCTGAAAAAAACTGCCGAGATTTGGTGAATCTGCATTTTTGACATGCCGCTAAGGATCGTGTTTTTAAGTATATCCTCTTTATTCATAACCCAGTTATAAATCTTATTTTAAGTCTTTTTTTTCTTCATTATCTTATGACTATATAACATTTACCCTGACAAGTTTATAAAGAATATTGAGGTTGATACTTGCTGGTCTTAGTAGAAATTAATCAAAATCCATCTGTTCCCTTCTCAGCCTGGACATTTTCATTACAACTAAACCAGGGATTATAGGATTCTTACATCTTCTTTTTTTCCCTGTACAGTTCAGTTGATTTAGAAACAATGATTAAAGCTGCTTACTTTAAGGAAGATTGTTTCCAATCTTCCTTTCTTGCAAGGCAGAGAAAGATGAAAGCATCTTGATCCTGAAATATTTATATCTAAGACTGGAATCTGTATCAGAGGCATGATGAACGATTGCAACCAAAGACTTCTTTATTTTAAAGTCATATTTCTTATCTTTACACTTTCACTTTCCTTACAAGTTTGAGGAAATAAGGGCCAAATTCATTCACTGCCCCCACCTCAAGTAGATAGATTTTCTACCTTTATTTAATTCTAAGTCCAGTGTGACATAATAAAGAGACATGTAGAGAAAGATTACCTTTCTGACACTAACTATTTCTAGGGATAAATATCAGTTATCCTTATGTGGCCTTAGAATGACTGCTTTCAAAGGAATGGAGAATACAAATTAGGGGGAATGAATGTAAGCCTCCCACAAGGGGATTCCTTGATCTGGGATTGGAGAAATCTAAAGAATTAGAAGTGATTACTAGAGAGTAATTCTAGGTTTACACAGCCTCAGACAGGTGCTCTAATTAACTACTCTCATTCTTCTTTTTTCCTGTCTGGTTTTCATGTCTTTTTCCCCTCTCATGCCCTTTTAATTGAGGTAAAATGCTCAGATCTTAAGTATAGAGTTGGATGAGCCTTGACAAATGTATACACCCATGCAACCACCACCACAATCAGGATCTAGAACATTCCGTACTCAATTTTTGCGAAGCTGTTTTTTAAAATGAGTATTATTACAGTCCTCTGCTACTAGGAACAAACTCCTCTCTAAATGCCAGAAAAAAATAAAACCAAGGACTGTGAGTTGGTCCCCTATGGAGCCAAATGCTGTTTGAAACCAGTCTGTGTCGGGGGCCTTTTAACAACATAACAAAAAGAGGAACTGATCTTGACCGGCAGGCAGAGAGGTTGGCGTCATGGCCCAAACATCAGATTAGAAGCACAATGATTCCCCGGGACTGGACGCTAAATCCTGGCAGACAACATAGCCTTTCATCTTCTAAAATGGATAAATTGAATGAAGCAAGGCCAATTCTGGGCCAAGCTGTTGGATGAATTTTTTTTTCTTTAAGTTCCTAACTGTTCTCCATAGACATTAAAACGTCCATTACAGCAGACCTAGAAATTGTCCTTCTGTCCTTGACATTTCCTCCTTCCTCACTAGTTCCTTTGTAACAGGAAGCCAGTTATCTGCCTTAGTTCCCAGCCCTCTGTTCACTGCACCTCAGGAGTGCTTCCTTTTACGGCAGGATTCCCCTAGATAAAAGGAAAATTATAAACACTCATCCTTAGAAAATTTGAAGGGAATATACATACAGCCTAAGGAGTGCAAAAGGCTCTGCACTTCATTCAGCTATCATTGCTCAGGGACTTTAAGTACAAAAATAGAGATGAACTGGCTGTGAAGTATAATAAAGAGAGCTGAATTACAGGGAGTTGTTTTTGTTTTTTAGCAAGAGTTCTGTACTGGCAAGTTTTATTGTCACCGTATTGCGATATCACAATAGACTGAAGGATCTCTGAAGCCAGGCTATTTGGGTTCAAGTCCTGACCCTGCCACACATGTGATACATGACTTGGAACGAACTATTTTTCTGTGCTTTTATTTTCATTTCTGTAAAATGTGGACAGTGATAGTCCCTAGCTCAGGAGTCAGTGAACTTTTTCTGCAAATGGCCAGACAGAAAATACCTTAGGCTTTGCAGGCCATGGGCTCAGCTGCAGCTCCTCGGCTCTATCTTGTAGCATGAAGTTGCCACAGACAATATGTAAGCCGATGGGTGTGGACATGTCCCAATCAAACCTGCCGAATGGACTCTGACATTTGAATCTTGTATCGTATTCACTTGTCAAAAAATATCCGTCTTTTGATCTTTTTTCAACCACTTAAAAACATAAACAATATTCTTAGCTCACAGGCTGTACAAAAACAAGTAGTAGCCACATTTGACCATTGGGCCATATCGAGCTGGTCAACTCCTGACTTAGTTTGCAAGTTTGTTTGAGTATAACACAAGTAAAGCTCTTAGATAAGTGCCTGACACATCGCAAGCACTACTTCCATGTTGTTATTTATTATTATTATCTAGAGGACCATGATGAATGCTATACTCTCCAGAGATCTGGTATCAGAATTATTTCCCAGAAAGTCAACCTTATGGGCTTCTAGTTTTGAGAAAAAGAGATGGAAGTCCTAAGAGAGAAAATGATCTTAGTGTCTTCCTCCAATATCTAAGAAAGATATAGTGAACACTCTCCCCAGATATGGATCCAACATACAGAGTGTGCCATTGTATAGATCTCATCATTTGGGGAATGATTTTTTAAAGCCATTGCTGTCCATTTTTGCACATTAAATCCCACAAAGAGATTTATTTACAACACTAAATCATTTCTTTGTGCTGCCTGGCTACATTTTTAACTATTAAAATATTCATCACACACTCTAAGAACCTAATGCCAAGTGTTTTATGACCTTTCAAAGGATGGCTTCTTTAAAAAAAAAAAATCACCTTCAAATGTGGATGTCAGTTTCCAAGTGGGGCTAAGGAAGAGAAGTCTATTGTCAAATATCAAGGGGATAAACAAGAGATCATTGCCCATAAAAATACCACCAGAGATGGGCTGATCAAACAGAAATGTACTTAACGTGTAAAGCTGTGGATTAGGGAGGTAGGGATGGGAAGTGACGAGCAGTTTGGGACAAAATTTGTTTGCTCCTTAGTATGAGAAACACACTAGACTGTCCACAGCAATGGTTCTCAATAGAGGGCAATTTGGGGCTTTAGGAGACATTTAGCAATGTCTATAGACATTTTTGATTGTCAGGGATTACTGCTGGCATCTAACGGGTAGAGGTCAGAGGTGCTGCTCAACATCTTACAATGCACAGCACAGCCTCCACAAGAGGGAATTATCTGACCCAAAACGGTCAGTAGTGCCAAAGTAGAAAAATCTTATAGACCCAGGAACTACCGCGGCCGACCCCCCCACCTCACACCTGACTTTATTTTGCTGTTACTTCGAATTGGCTATTACAGTCATGTGTCAAACAACTAAAGATAAACACTAGAAAGCATCCCTCGCTATGTTCCTGTGAAGGATCACAATTCAGTTTGAACTCTTCATCCACCCACTTTTTCAAAGGCATCGTGATGGAAAAATTGCAAGATTGGTGTTCATTTAAATTACACAAATTAATTCAATTACTCTGAAGCAAACTGGTACCAGATCACCAGATTGCTGAGCAACTGATGCTAATTTTGTAATTCAATTTACTAATGAGGTAATGTGACAAATGTTTAAAAGCTACTCAGCTGTAGCTAGAACCAAGCCATCCAAGGAAGTTTGTACCTGCTGTGTATTTGGATACAAATCTACTCCTTGTTCTTGACCAAAATGAATCTGTTCAATTTCCTTAAGTAAATAAAGCTCTTTAGACCAACACAAGGTGAAAGAAGAGGTGAAAATGAACTTCCATCCTTTTGCAAAGAATCAAAATACTAAATAAGCAAAAAAAAAAAAAAAAAAAACAACTAATAAAAAGCTGAGTCAACTTATGGAAAGTTAAAATAATTCTTATTAATCTTAATGTAACTTAAAATTGTAAGTACTCTAATTAATGTTGTACATTTAACAGTTTTAAAACCTCGTCAGTTTAAAACTTTCATTTTACAATGAAATTCTATCTATTCTATTTAAATTAAACTTAAATATTTAAATTAAACTTAAAGAATGTAAAGTACTTTACAATTCTATTTAAATTCATCTATATTTGTAGAGTGTTCTATAATTTATGAAGTGCATTCACATATATTATCTCACTTGAGCCCTAAAATAATTCTGAGAAGCAGGGATGACAGGTAGTATTATCCTTGATTTACAGATGGAAACACGGATTTGAATATATCATATAGGTCCTTTTGGCTTAACAGAGGACTCAGCTAATAAAATAATGTTTTACAAAATTGGATTATGAGGGAATATGGTACAAACAACTGTTTCTCTTCTCTATTGCTGAGTAAACAACCCAACACTCAGTGACTTAAAACAACAAACATTTTGTTGTATTTCACAACTTAGTGGGGCATGAATTCAGGCAGAGCTCAGATCCTTCTGCTCCATATGGCGACTGTTGACTGGGACTACAGGAATTGCTCTGTGGTGTTCAGCTGGTAGCTGGTTTGAAGGCTCGAGAGAGCTTCACGCACACATCTGGTGCCCTGGTGAGACAGCTGGAAGGCCAGGCTCAGCTGGGTCCCTCTCTCTACATGAGTCTAAGGGCCACATAGTCTCTCCAGCAGGGTAGTCAGATTTCTCAATGGCGGCTTGGGCACCAAGAGCAATACTCCAAACAACAGGAATGGGAAGCTGCCAGTCATCTGATGCCTGGGCCTGGGTACTGGCTCGGGGTCACTTCTGCCATACTGGATTTGTGAAAGTATCCGCGGAGCCCTCCCAGAATTAGGAGGTGGGAGGGCAAGAAATACACTCCACTTACAGATGGAAAGAATGTCAAGACATTTATGGCTGTCTTTAATCAGCCACTTGACCTTAAGAATCTCTTCCAACTCAAATATCAAATGATAGCCCAATGACGCTGATTTCTTCCCTGACCTTGGGAGTGATTCTTCCCAAAAAAAACTTACGCCAGGAGAAACTCCAAACCAGAGAGGGCTGATGAAAGCAGTGCTCAGCACCTGTGTGTTCACCTGTATTCTTTGTTGATTCACTGCTGTCTTTGAACCTATCCATTCCTTTGGCTTCAGCTACCAAATCTATGCTCATGACCTCTGTTCTCACAAGCTCCAGGACTGAGTTCACCAGAAATCTCCATTTGGATACAAATTCAGCACATCACAAATGGAACTTGCCATCTTTCTTTCCAAACCTGCCTCTCTTTTGCCTTTGCTGTCTCAGCAAGCTATGCAACCATCCACCGTGTTTTCCAAATCTGTACCCTGAGCATCATCCTTCACTTCTCCTTCTCCCTCACCCTCTGCAGCCAATTGATAACCGAGGCCTATCAGTTCTAACTGCTAATATCTACCACATTATTCCGTCCTCGCTGCCACTCTTCTGCTTCTGGACTTCTACTCTCTTCTCCTTACTATTTCCCGACAGTCCAGAGATTAGATTTTAGAAAGGTCACTCTAGGACCTTATGTTGCTTCCTATTTTGGTTGGGAGGCGTACTGTTGAGGATAAAATCTAAATTCCTTAATGTAATTTATAAATGTTGTTCTTGTGTGATTTAATTTAAAGACACCAAATGCCCTCCTGCCCCACACATTTCTCTCACTAGCATTTCCAATAAAATGTCCATATTATCCATTCCTTCTAGTTAAGGCACCTGAAGCCCTTATCAGTTGCAAGTGGTATCTAAGAGTTGTGGCTCCAGTTAACCCTTTAGCAGCCACTAACTCCTTTAAGTCATTCATGAAAGTATCTCTGTGGCTATTTGGTCCTTCTGAGACTGGTCATAGGACAGTTAAGTTATGAAAAAAGGCAAGGGTTGTCTAAGTTAATGTCTGGAGCCCTTTCTGATGTATTCAAATCAAAATAATTTGCTGGTGAACATAAAATATAAAAGCATCTGGAGAGATTCTGCATTGTGAAATTATTCTGTATGCCATTTTTTTGAAGAAGAATTTAAAAGTTGCTATTACTGGTACAAAAAAAAAAAAAAGAAGGAAGTGGCCAGTGTAGCCACTTAGGATCCAAAATTTCAAAATAATCTAACCAGTTTCATTTGCTAAGATTAGCATAATAGAGAACCAATTAAATCCTCCCAAAAATAAATTCCAAGGGATGACTTAAATATATTGGTCACATAATAAATTTGCAATATCAATCATTTCTGGAAAGGAGGCACACATCAGGCAAGACTTAAAAATTGTTTCCATATATAGCTCAACTTCTCCATTATAATAGTATTTATTACTATGATAGAATTTGACCTTTCATAGAATTTAACATTTGTGAAACTCAAGTTCTATCTCCTCCTCATCAATCTTCCACTGATGCTTCACTTCCCCAAGTTCTTACGCTGTTTCCTAGAAGTAGAACACTGGCAGGTGACCACCACCATCAGACACTCAACGTCCTTACTCTCCCTTATACCTGAATGTTGACTATTTGCGCTGATGCTCCGTTATCATGTATATCTTACTTCACCCATGTTTTTCTAACACGTCTGCCACATTTTCCATCTTCGTCTTTCCCAGCAGCTTCTTTTTTTTTTTTTTTTTTTTTTGAGACGGAGTTTCGCTCTCGTTACCCAGGCTGGAGTGCGCGATCTCGGCTCACCACAACCTCCGCCTCCTGGGTTCAGGCAATTCTCCTGCCTCAGCCTCCAGAGTAGCTGGGATTACAGGCACGTGCCACCATGCTCAGCTAATTTTTTGTATTTTTAGTAGAGATGGGGTTTCACCTTGTTGACTAGGATGGTCTCGATCTCTTGACCTCGTGATCCACCCACCTCGGCCTCCCCAAGTGCTGGGATTACAGGCATGAGCCACCGCACCCGGCCCTCCCAGCAGCTTCTTAAGCCCCCACATCTTTTTTTTCAGGCTTGAAATTTTTGATATTTTTCATTTTTTAATTTCAATAGTTTTCGAAGAACACATGATGTTCAGTTGCATAGAAAAGTTCCTTAGTGGTGATTTCTGAGATTGTGGTGCATCCATCACCCAAGCAGTGTACACTGTACCGAATGTGTAGTCTTTTATCCCTCACACCCCTCCCGCCATTCCCCCTGAGTCCCCAAAGTCCACTGTTTCATTCTTATCCCTTTGCATCCTCATAGTCTAGCTCCTACTTATAAGCAAGAAGATACAACATTTGGTTTTCCCTTCCTGAGTTACTTCACTTAGAATAATGGTCTCCAACTCTGACCAGGCTGCTGTGAATGCCATTATATTGTTCATTTCTACGGTTAAGCCCCTACATCTTATTACTCTACTTTTCAATGCTTCTGTGTCATTCACCTATAAAATCTAACTCCAATGATAATGGCAATGATGATTATTTAGATTATTTAAATTTTTTCATCTTTGATGTTATGTCATCTTGAACCATCTCCTATAATCCTCGTATCACCACTATGATGTCTAAGTATCTCATTTACAAAACAGGAAATTTAGACTTAGAAAAGTCAAATGATTTTGCTGAGGTACTATAATTAATCATGTTTTACAAACATATTCTGATAAGGTTGGATCAGAAAACTAAACTGGGATCGATCTGTCAAAATCGCCTTTTTATACACTCATATATTTATGAATAAAATGATACAATGTTGAGAATTTGCTTCAAAATAATCCAGTGCAGGAGGGAGTGGCGTACAGATAAAACAAGAATGACCATATATTGATGACTTGTGAGTGAGTGATGGGTAGGTGGGCGTCCATTATACTATTCACTCTGCTTTTGCATTACTTGGAAGCTAACCATATGAAAAGGTTTTGGGATTTTTGTTTTGTTTTATTTTGTTTTGAGACAGGTTCTCATTGTCACCCAGGCTGGAATACAGTGGTGCAATCATGGCTCACTGCAGTCTTGACTTCCTGGGCCTATGGATCCTCCCTGCTCAGCCTCCTGAGTAGCTGTGACTATAGATGTGCAGCCTTGCCCACCTAACTTTTTTGTATTTTTTGTAGAGACAGGGTTTTGCCATGTTGCCCAGGCTGGTTTTGAGCTCCTGGACTCAAGAAATCTGCCCACTTTGGCCTCCCAAAGTGTTGGGATTACAAGTGCAAGCCACTGTGCCTGGCCCCTAAAAAGGTTTTTTAATGTCATCCTTTTTATACAATTACAAGCAATCCAAGTACACTGATCAGTATTGCTATTCAGTGTTTGTAGATAACTTTGAAAACGTTTCATTAGGTATCCAGGTTATAAATATCTAATATAAGAAGAGCACTCTAGCTTTAAATGCAAAGGTCTCATTTTTGTCACACAAGTTTATTTTTCTAAACCTCCGTAATATGTATTGCACACTTATCTTAGTGGAAGAAACAATTACCCAAGCACTGTGTCCAACTGCATGGTTGTTATCTTTTAATTAACCTGTGTAGCCTTTTTTTACTTAACCTAGTTTGAGAAGTGACAGCCACTGAGCTGTCTAAATAATGTACACCACTGCTTTTTTATTGGATCCATTCAATCAAAAACAATAGTTCCTGGTGCGTGGCCCAGCCCTCTAGAGCTAGACATACTTTCTATTCAGTCATGATCCTTGTCTAAGCACCAGTGTTGCAACTTGCCTTGTTAACCAGAGTACATAGAATTGTTTCAATATAGGAGACACAGATTGATTCCATAGGTGTAATCTTTTCGATATTTTGCACAGTATTTTGTGTAAAAGCTATTCTGCTACTCTACTTCCATCAACTTAGACTATCCGGTATTGTAAATAAGATGGGTAATTAGATGCTCACATGTCTGCTGAAGGGTTAAATTAAAAGTGCCACATTGGTCGGGCATAGTGGCTCATGCCTGTAATTTTGGGAGGCCGAGGCAGGTGGATCACCTGAGGTCAGGAGTTCAAGACCAGCCTGACCAACATGGTGAAACCTCGTCTCTAGCAAAAATACAAAAATTAGCCGGGCATGGTGGTGCATGCCTGTAGTCCCAGCTACTTGGGAGGCTGAGACAAGAGAATCGCTAGTACCCAGGAGACAGAGGTTACAGTAAGCTGAGATCGCGTCACTATACTTCAGCCTGGGTGACAGAGTGGGACTTCATCTCTCAAATAAAAAAAATAAAAGTGCCATATTTCTGGATAGAAATTTAAATTTATCGATATGTAGTCAAATCTCTAAGAGTGTACATGCCCTGGAACCCAGTAGTGCCATATCTAGGAATTTAGCCTAAGGAAGTAATTGGACAGATGCACAAATGTTTATATGCAATGATATTGAAGGCAGATTTTTAAAATAGTAAATAGAAAGAGTCTAACTGTCCAACAATATGGGATTGACTTAATGAAATTATCCACAGAAATTTAAAATATTGATATAAATAGTTGTATGGTAATGGAGAGATGTTCATTAAATTCTGTTAGTAAACAGGTTATCCACAAATATGCATTTAATTAATATATATATTATATACATATACAAACACCCACACATATATAGCCTCGCGTGAAAAGTTATCTCTACATACATATAAGCGTGTAAAATTTGTGTAAATGTATGTGTTTAAGGGAGTGTTGTGGAGAGGCATGTGTGCACAGCTTAGATCTGGATAGAGAAATATGGTATCCTTTAAGTGATTTTTTTTCTAGCAGTATTTTTATATATTTCTATAATGGACTACTACTACATGTAGTAGCTACATAAGAAATAAAAAGGAACAAAAACAGCAGATAAAACCTATTCTGTCTAAATGTGTTTCAAGTGTTCAGATAAAAGGCAAGTAAAACAACCTAGAGAAGATGTAAAAAACCTTTTGGGAGCATTGTTTCAATAAAGAAAAGCCTTTCTGTATTAATTATTGAGTAGAAATGATGGAAAAGGTAATGGAGAAAGAAGCAGAGAGGAGTAGAGAGTCACCCTGCAATTGGTGATGATTTCCCAAGTTAAGCCTGGGAGTTATAAGTGAGATGTGGCCCCTCAAACCAGTGAAACATTATAGCACATTTTTCTCTCCCTTTTTTGGAGTTCCAGAGCTTTTTGGAGTTCCTGTAACGGGCCAGGTTTTATTTGCTGATCCTTACAGTAACCGTTCTAAGGTAGGTCTTCCTAAACTATGGCCCAGAAAGTGGAGGGGGGCGCCGTTCAATGTCTTGCCCAAGGTCATATAGTAGGCAGCCTGTGAGCTGAGATGCCCTTCACCAAGGGCATGCCCTGAGATGCCATTCAGGGCTCTCCATTACAAAGAGATGAAGGACCCAGGAAAGTGCAAAGAAAGGCACTGTCACTGTTACAGTGACAAAGACAACACCTCGGTAACGTCTAGGTAGAATTCTCGGAAGAATGGGGACAAGCTGAGTTGTACAGGCAGCAACTAAGAGGACATTTTTGGAACCAGAAGTAAGCGTTTGTGATTGTAAATTATTCAGGCTAGATGTTTACAATGAGCAATTTAGCTTCAGGCCAATATTAACTTCCGTTCCTATTACTATCAGATTAATTGCATTTTGTTGCTTTTTCTAAATACACTTCAAATCAGGAAACCTATAATTCAGCAGTTAGTCATTAAAGTAGCAGTGGATCTGCAACTGTGTTATCTGAAGCCCATCTAAAAAATAAAATAAAAATCCAGGGCTTCTTTTTTTGGTCTAATAAACAGAGCATTAATAATAAGCAACTAGGATATTCTCCTAGGAAAAAAATGTCTAAATTGAAAAAGTCTTCAGATAAAAGAAATCAAGACAAATAGACAAAAGATGATTGAAAAAAGTTGGATAAATTTACGTCTTAAATAATGCATCTATAGAATCATAGAAAATACAGTTGCAAAATTTCATTTCAAGATGATACAAACCATTTTATACATTATATTTATAGTAGGTACAAAAACAAGTTGGACTTAAAGGGGAGTTAGTATTATCTGACAAATTTCAAACACCAAAGTACTAAAACATCACATTTCCTATGCACTACAGAAATTGTATAAAAATGTGTATGTGTGTATGTGTGTGTCTATTCTTCATTTTTCATTGTTCTTCATGATCTCATGCCTTTACATGCAGCTAATATCAACTGCAGTTTCACAGCAAATCAATGAAACACAGTTTACATCAAATGACCAGAGAGTTGTCAATTTTTAAAAATCCCAGTCTCTCTTGTGGATTGCTGACTTCAAAGACATGCATTAAGATTATTAAGCAAGTAATGATTGATTTATTACATAACATTAAGAAATGTTTTCTTTGAAGCACAAATTAAAAGGTCATGGATGCCCAGATTTTTCTTTAGGTTGATAGTTAAAAATGCAGAATAGATAATATTGCTGGCTGTGAAGGACACATGAAGGGGATTTGAAGTAACTCTCCTTTCTGGGCAATATTTTAATGAATGCTTAATATTCTGCAGTAGATTAATGAGGCAGTTCTCTATTTTCAAACAATGGGAGAACAATTAGGACCCAATCCTGAGAACAAATTGGTGTCGCTGTTATTTTGTGATGGTATTTAAAATGACCATTGCTGTAGCAACGAGGCATTATTTAACAGGAATGAAAATAACCATTTACATCAAGCATTTCAGTGGAGATATTCAGGAAAAAAAAAATGTGGCAGCTGCTGTTCCTAGAAATAAAACTGACATTTTAGGATGAAAGCAACCAGCTGAAACCTAAACATGCTTTGTGCCTTGTTCAGAAGTCACCCAAAATGCATGCCAACATGCTAAACAGTCCCCATAAAGCCAGCAAGCTGTGCAATTTCTCACCCTGATCTCAAAACACTCAGGGGAGAAGAGATGGGTGCAGATCTTTGAAGAGGTCAGATTTGAGAAGGAACAGAATTAATTAGCCACATGAGAGTAAGAAAAACCATACATCAAGTGTGGGAAAAGTTATCTACATATGGAGATTAACTGGGAAAAATTGATCTTCCCATGAAACTCAAAGTCCAATCCAAGACTACCCTAAACACCTGCATGTCCTAAATAATCAGGAACCGTATTGCTCAGCAAGCCTGCATAACAATGGAAACAGAATAATAAATTGTCTGATTTTTCCAGCACATTGTTACAGAAAGGATGAAAATTCTACAGGTGGTCAATGAGAATAAACTATTTTTTTATGCCCAAGAGTTATATAATAATCAGGGAACTTTCCCATACTTTTGCGAATTGAAATTATATATTTACCTCAGTGTCTTCCCTGAGGAACTTTCTTTCTAATTCTACTTCTCACACCTCTAGTCTTTTCTCCCCAGGTTGTAAAGTTATTTTGCTTGCTGGTTGAGATAAGTTATATAATTTAGTCCCCCCCTTCTCCCCCTAAAAAAGACCATAGGACCAAATTGATAGAATGAAACGATAGGCTTAAAGAATAATTCATTATACCATCAAGATCTTGGCATGCCAATTGCTGAAAAGACTATTTTGAGCTGTCAGTTCTAAAGCACATATTTTTTCATTGACTGACATGCCAACTGCTTGATAGAATAATGAATTGTTCCCACCGACTTCACCATCACATGCAACCTTTGGGCTCCATGCAGCATTTTTCAGGGGTGATGAATAACGTCAATGTTCTTTCCATGGTGCGTAAAACTAGGAGGATGAGGGCAGACTCAGGCATTGCTGAAGAGGAGGATGGTGGTTTGGGGATGGAGGGAAGAATGGAGGGAAGGTCAGAGGTATGATTAAGGTCAGACATGATTGTGGTGCATGTGATAACACCTCATAATTAAAAACATATGATTCCGGTTGGGCGCTGGTGGCTCATGCCTGTAATCTCATCACTTTGGGAAGCCAAAGCAGGTGGATCACTTGAGCTCAAGAGTTCAAGACTGGCAGGGCCGTGGTGAAATCCTGTCTCTACCAAAAATACAAAAATTAGCTAAGGGTGGTGGCATGTACCTGTTGTATTCCCAGCCACTAGGGAGGGTGAGGTGGGAGAATGGCTTCAGCCCAGGAGGCAGAGGTTGCAGTGAGCCAAGATTGGCTACTGCACTCCAACCTGGGCGACAGAGTGAGACCCCATCTTAAAAAAAAAAATACAATTCCACATTTTGACATAATTACAACAAAACACCATCCAAATACTCTGTCTTTTTGCTTTAGGCTTGAGGTTTGATTTTTTTCTAGCTTGAAACTGATTTGCTGCTACTGCATTCAACTCAGAAGCCCACCTCCCCTGCCTCAGAGACAAGCAAGACAAAAAGAAGGTGCTCACGTCCAAGCCATGGGGCCATTTCCCTTAGAATGGGTCATATACATATGCCCAAGTTATACTCTGCTCCTAAAGCATCATCATCCATCTCTGTATCTCCAGGGTAGGCTAAATCTGAATCACTGTTGCCAAGAGAATGCCTCCTGGAGGCTGTAAGACCCACTGAGCAAACTTGTCAGGAGCCCCTAGTAACATTAAGAGCTGAATCTACAAAATGCTTAATACTGACAGAAATCACAATCCACAGAGCTAGGCATTAATGCATTAGGCACTTACCATTTGTGTAAAGAACGTTTTTTCCTGCATTTAAAAGGCAGTCTTGGACCTTCATTAAGACTCCGGGGCCTCCTCTGGTTTCCAGATAGGAGCCTTCTCTGGTTTCCAGGAAGGGGTCTTCTCTACCACATGCACCTGAGAAATGAGTATTATAGTCGTAACACCTGCTTCAGGAGTTCCCCTCCCCCTCCACCAAACTGCAATTAATTTTGTAATTTTATTATTTTAAAAAAAAGGGCAGCTTTGGTTTCCCCTCTCGGTAGTCATTTCACTACTATAATTGAAAACACTGGATTATGTGAGTATTTCTTTCTGTCTCAGCCCCATCTCTAAATACAAGCAGATGAATAATCCCCCCACTAACACAAGATTAAAAACACACGCATTTTGTATAAAGACTTTAGGATACGGCCCAGAAGAACTATTTTTCCATCAGAGCCTCCAAGTGGCTATTTTATATAACATGAGTTTACATGTATGCATATATTTTATATTTCCACATTTAATTTGTCATTTCATCAGAGACTTGATAAGTAGAAGTCTAGACTAGACAGCTATAGCTCAGATAACACGTCCAAACGCCTCACTCAAAAGCTGAGAATGGAATGCTGAGGCCAAGGGAGGAAGGATGGCAAACAGGGCCTTTTTAGTTAGTGAAGTTCTCAGATGATGTTGATAAAACTACTGCAAGGTAAAGTTCCAGTCCTGCAGCCCTGGAGCATCTGCCAGTTTTCCCAGGAGTGCATCATTTGCCATCTGGTCTCACCCTTCTCACTGAGTGTCTATGTCTATCTTTCAGACTGTCAACCCATCACCAGACCAAGCATTCTGGGGTTGTAGACCTCAGTGGCCACTAGCATCATGACATCTCAGATTACAGTTTGGCACCTACCCAAAGGGTTCTCTGGGGTACATGTGCACATGGCCTTGGCTTCCTATATGTCTGCATCTTCTTCCTCCTCTTCCTCCTTCTCCTCTTCTCCCTGCTGCCTTGCTGTTTATTGAGGCCTTACCAGGTGCCAGGTATTAAGTGTGTTTTCTTACATATCACTGGTAAGTAGCTCCCCTGACTGCTCTACGCCTCAGTCTAAAGTGTTTCTCTTGGTCAGGAAGATTGTTGAGTTTAGCCTAGACTGGGCATGATGGCTCACACCTGTAATCCCAGCACTTTGGGAGGCCAAGGCAAGAGGATGGCTTGAGTCCAGGAGTTCAAGACCAGCCTGGGCGACATGGTGAAACCCCATCACTACTAAAAACAGAAAATAAATTAGCCAGGCATGGTGACACGTGCCTGTAGTCCCAGCTACTGGGGAGGCTGAGATGGGAGATCACTTGAGCCCAGGAGGTTGAGGCTTCAGTGGGCAGTGATCGTGCCACTGTGCTCCAGCCTGGGTGACACAAGGAGACCCTGTCTCAAAAACAAAATTTAGCCTAAAGCTCTCTCCTCACATATTTTAAGTTCAGTCTAAAGGTTTCTATGTACATGGGAAACTGTATCCTAGATTGAGGTGTAAACAGATTATAGCTTACTCTGGTGCCAATCACAGGAGCAATCAAATGGGGCCAACTGTTTGAACCATGTTAAAACAAGGCAAACACCATGCTGTAACTAATCTGGCTGTTTCTTTACCTCACTTCAGCTTTCTGTTTATCACTTTCCTTTTTCTGTCTACAAATCTTCCACCACGTGGCTGTGCTGGAGCCTCTCTGAGCCTATGCTGGCTCCGGAGACTGCCTGATTCCCGAAAGTCCTTTACTCAATTAAACTCTGTTAAATTTAATGTGGCTAAGGTTTTCCTTTTAGCAACATGTTCCTTCCCTTCAGGGCACTTATCTCCCTTTATGCTTACATACCCTCACTTGTGTGATGATCGGACCAGTATCAGTCTCCCCTGTTCCTCACCATTGTGTTCTCAGCAGAGTGCCTCATACCCAGAATGACCAAATAGCTCCTCACAACCACCTGCTAAGGTTGGGTCCCTTAGCAGCCTCCATTTACAGGTGAGAAAGCTGAGGATCAGTGAGCTTAAATGGTTTGCCTTAGGTACACACATAAAAAGTAGCACCGTGGGGTCCATTTGGGCCAGAGCCTCTACTTTCACCCATCTCCCACACTGCTGCTCCTCATGACTCTGCAAAACCCCTCTAATTTCTGCTAAGATGTCATCTGCATGCATTTGCCAAACATCACTACCTTACCGAAGACTCTCGGTGGATGTCAAGATGACTCAATGAGTGAAGCAGGTGTTATCTTCAGGCTAATTTGGGTTCTCTTCCAAGGATCAGGCACAGATCCCAACAGAATAAGTCCAAAATCTGCTACGATGTCTTATCGCATGGGTCTTCACTTGGACGAGATGCTGTTACCTAAGAAGCAAATAGTCAAGACATTTCTGCAGGATTCCTTGCTGAGAGGTGCTATGAATTTCCCACAAGAAAGCAGACTTTTACACTACAGATTTTTAAATGCTATTAGAATTTAAAAGGAGGAGGAAGATAAAGAGAAGGAGAGCATATTTCCCAGCTAGTGGCACTTTTCACTAGTTTAAAAGCAAAACCATCGAAGAATGGGCCCCTTTCTCTGGGTATGACTTCTATCCCCTTGTCCTCTAGATTTACTGCTTGCACCATGTAGCATCTACCATGAAACTCTTCTTTCCAATAGACTGCTATCTGAATTGCAAAAGCAAGACTCTCCAGGAACGCATAATCTAGTAAAAAGTAAATATGATAGAATAACAAAGTGATTTTTGAAGGCGATTTATTTGCATAGAGATACCTGACAGGGCAAACCAAAATTCCATCTCAGAATCTGGTGATGATGTACTATGAGATGCTCCATCATCACATCTTACTTTTAATTTTACAGAAAAGCAGTTGTAGCAACTGGGGGAGGAACACCTCTCAGTCTCATTTCTGCAAGGTGAGCCATAAACACTTCTAAAAGCCTCATGTGTAAATTCCCTCCCAGCACATGGCTGAATATCACTTGAATATTTGAAAAATGATACGCAGACAAAGATACTTTTCTAGAGAATTTACATTTTTCTATCAATGTAGAATTGCTCTTGCTGTGAATAAGTGCTTGCTTTCCTTTCTCCCCATTTTCCACCTGCCTTAAGGGTTTGAAGTGTTGCTGTGGACAATGTTTACTTGTTTCCTTCGTTTTTCCATTTTCTTCCACATCCTGCCTCCTTTTAGCTGGCTTTCAAATGTTAATCCTGGCCTTTCCCTGCCTCGCATCAGGTCTGTTCAATATGTCCCTAATACTGCTCTCATCTCACTCCTCACCTGCTTTATTTACATGTCTATACCACTTTAACTTCAGGCTTTCTTCTGGGACTTGCAACAGTCACTTTTAACTTCATCTCCTACCTGCTGATTCCTCATCCAATGGCCTTATATCAAACCGGCCGGCTTTTGCTGGCACCTTTACTTAACACTGCGCCCAAATTAGATTTCCACCCAAGACAGGAGACACTTCGACTGAATTGTGCCCTTGCCATTTATTTTCCAGATTTTGCTGAAAATTACAATTACTTTTTACCTGCTCTTGTCCTGCTGATTGAATGACCTCAGCTTGAGAGGCAACAACACAGTGATGTAACTGGCTGGCATTCAACTTGGAGTAAGACAACAGAGGTCCAGGTCCCTCGACCTCAGTTCGCTTGCATCTCCATGGCGTAGTGTGGGAAGAATAATACCTGCAGTGTTGGCGTTGCTGTAGCAGTGAAGTTCTTCCAGATTGCAAAAATGAGCTAATCCAATCCATAACCTAAATGTACTAGTGGCTTCATGGATAACTGGAAAGTGGCTTGTAACTGTACCCTGTACGGGAGGAGCCCAGTAGCTCAGATCTGGTGTCTTTATCCCAGGAACTTTGGCAGTCTCTTTGCATCTCACCTTCAAATGTTCCCAGCAGAATGGCTCTGGATGGGTCATTTATTTACCATTTATCTTGCAGCCTCTTGATTGGATAAACTTTGGCTCAGCTGTTGATTCCTGGTTCAATTAACAATGATTAGCTAGCACAGTTGATTTAACTCAACAAATAAGATGCAACTCACCTGAACAACTGCATGGTGAAGGAACTGCCTGGTCCCCTTTTCTCCAGAAGGGGGCTGTAGCCACCGCAAAAGTTTACAGCAGCCTGCCTGGAGTGGGATTCTTGCAACACCAATCCTCATACCTGTTGAAGAAAAGATTCCATGGTCAGATAAACTTGCATACAGTGCATATGACATCTTCCTGTTTAGAGATTCACAATGCACATACATCAAAGATGCTGAGAAATAAACTCGCTTTAAATTGACTTAAGGCAGTATTTCTCAAGTAACTCTCTTTTTTTTGTTGTTTTTTTTGACATGGAGTCTCTCTGTTGCCAGGCTGGAGTGCAGTGGTGCGATCTCGGCTCACTGCAATCTCTGCCTCCAGGTTCAAGCGATTCCCCTGCCTCAGCCTCCCAAGTGATTGGGACTATAGGCACGTGCCACCACGCCCAGCTGATTTTTGTATCTTTCTTGTATCTTTTGTAGAGACGGGGTTTCACCATGTTGGTCAGGCCGGTCTCCATCTCCTGATCTTGTGATCCGCCCACCTCGGTCTCCGAAAGTGCTGGGATTACAGGCATGAGCCGCCGCGCCCGGCCATAACCCATTTTTTATGGAACATCTTATGGACACTCAGTGGAAGATTTTTTGGCAAATTCTGGCTTAGACCTCATGAACTGTCACTGCCACGAGCTTTGTCAGTGTCTCCAGAACAGCAGTTCCCAACCGCTGTACATCAGAACAACCTGGGGACATTTAACAAAATATAGTCATCCAGACTGTGCCACTAGAGGTTCTGATTTACTTGGTCTGAGGAGAGGTCTCGAGACCAGAATTTAAATGCTCCCCAGGTATTAGACCTTTAAATTTTATGTTATAGTACAATAATAGCATTTACTGAACATGTTTTGTGCCGGGCACTAAATAAGTGTGACTTTATACTCTTATTTTATCCTTGTATGAACCCTACCTAATGTATATTACCACCAACCTACAAGTAAGAAAATATAACCTGGAAGACCAACATAAAGAAATTTGCTCTGAAGAAGAATTGAAGAGTTCATGTGTCAGCTATAGATCCTAAATAGAGCTAAAGTCCTCATCAAATTCTCTACCAAGTCAATGAGAATGCATTCCCATAAACAGCTTCTGTCATTAGACATCATCTTCCGGGGACCAAGTGCTCTTCCCGCAAGATAATCAGGAGATATACAGGATTCAGCTATTGGCTGCAGCTAAGCAATTTCACACTTAAACCTGAAAACTGTCCGCGATCATTTTGCCACATTCCCTCAAATCAGGAATAACAAAATCCATCACACTCAGAAGCAAAGCCTTACTCCTAACACTCAGGTGCCTGGAATCTACAATGAGATTCAGTTATCGGGCTTCAGACCACCCCAGAGGCCATTTGGAAGGGCTTGACTGCCACCTTGTGGTTCCCTGTGCACTAGCAGCCAAGGCGAGGGCCCGCGCGGCGAAAAACAAACCGTGAGCAAACTGCCCTAACCCACTTCTGTTTTGACAAGAATGGTTATAACATCTTTTGACATGTCCCAGTAAGCTGAAAGGGAACAAAGGTATTAAAGTATTCTGGCAGCAGCCCTTGCTTGGGAGCAGGTAATTTTAAACAGTTGGCTTCTCCAGGGCAATCATACCTGAGTTGATTTGCATATATACTCCTAGTTTAGAAAAAGCAAGTATTTTCCATATTTTCTCTCTACTGACGAGGTTTCAAAAAAGAACTATTTTGGGCGAGGTGTGGTGGCTCACACCTGTAATCCAAGCATTCTGGGAGGCTGAGGCCAGAGGATCTCTTCAGCTCAGAATTTGAGACCAGCCTGGGCAACATAGTGAGACCCCGTCTCAACAAAAAATGAAAAATTATCCAGGTCTGGTAGTGCGTACCTGTATTCCCAGCTACTCAGGAAGCTGAGGCAGGAAGATCACCTGAGCCCAAGAGTTTGAAGCTACAGTGACCTATGATGGCACTGCCACACTCCAGCCTGGGTGACAGAGGGAGGCCTGTCTGAAAACAAACTAAAAAACTAAACAAAAAAATCGTTTTGTAAGCAAAAAGAGTCCCAACTCTAGAACTGCTTTCTCCATGTTCTATGCCCCCCAACTAGTATCTCCCTTCTCTTTCCCTTTCTTCATCTCTCCCTCCCTCCCTTCTTTCCTCCCTCTGTTTTCCTCCCCAACTTCCTTCCTTCCTACATGACATGTAAACATCCCTATCTAACTCAAAATTCCTTGACAAAGAAAGCCCTATATCCGATCCATCTGGTACTGGCTGTGTGACTTTGGGCAAGTTAAACATCTTAGCAGAATGATTTTTATGTTTTTAAGATTGCAGGAGAGGGGCAAGAAATAATAATATGCAACAGAGACCACGTGTGGCTCACAAAGCCTAAAATATTCACTATCAGCCCCGTACAGTGTGCTGACCCATCCCTTAGACTTCTACAATGTGAAGTACACGGTATCAACTGTAAATATTCTTTAAAAACAGACATCAAATCTGCATCTTTTTTCTTTTTTTGAGATAGTTTCACTCTTATTGCCCAGGCTGGAGTACAATGGCGCAATCTTGGCTCACAGCAACCTCCGCCTCCCAGGTTCAAGCGATTCTCCTGCCTCAGCCTCCCGAGTATCTGGGATTACAGGGGCACACCACCATGCCTGGCTAATTTCATATTTTTAGTAGAGATGGGGTTTCTCCATCTTGGTCAGGCTGGTCTCGAACTGCCAACCTCACGTGAGCTGTCCGACTCATCTTCCCAAAGTGCTGGGATTACAGGC
The DNA here is from genome assembly GCF_030222135.1 of Aotus nancymaae. NCBI lineage: Eukaryota > Metazoa > Chordata > Mammalia > Primates > Aotidae > Aotus > Aotus nancymaae. Next base: position 3,036,904 of record NW_026988460.1, read on the forward strand.
GTGAGCCACCACGCCCTGCCTCAAATCTGAATCTTAAGGAGACTTTAGATCTAACTTTCATTTGACGGGAAGCAGGAGGGAGAATAGGATAAGCTAAACGGCACTACACTTACCTGCTGGTGAATGCACCGCTGAACTCCCTTCAGACTGAAGCACTCAGTCCCCATATTGCTTAGAATGTGGCCACTGATGGGTCACAGCTGAGCTCCTCACCAGGCCCTGCGCTCAGCTGAAGGGAGTGGCCTTGTTAAGGCCCCACGCCTCCCTGGGATGGCCCGTATTCGAACTTGTTATGTGTATTTCTTGCCTCATTTGGGGAGCTCACTAAAGGATCACTCCCGCTCTACAGTGCCCCGCTGAGGCCTCACCTGGCATTGCCCCTCAATTTCTCCCTCTGCCCAAGCCTGGACCCCCTCACATCCTCATAAGGGTTGAACATGAGAACCTTCCCCACAAAAAAACTATCTGCAGTCAAATCTTCATCCCAGAGTCTGTTTTCCAGAGAACATGACCTAACACATCCCTCCACATCCTATTCTCAGCACAACAGCTAGATTTAGCGTGTTAGAGGTAAGACAGGTCTTTACTCCTTTACTCAGATCCCTTCAATGGCTTCCATCTCATCAGAACCTTGCTGTCTGCACTGCTGTTGCAGTATCTCTTGACTCCGCCTCCTACTCCTCTGCCCCTTGATCACACCAGCCACACTGGCTTCCTTGGTGTTCCTCAAACATACCAGGCATGCTGCTGCCTCAGGGCCTTTGCACATGCTCTTCTAGCTTCCTGCAATGCTCCTTGCCCAGTTACCATCTGCATAACTCTATCAGTCACCTTCTTCTAGTCTTGAGTCAATGAAGACTTCCCTGACCCCCTACTTAAGTGTGCAGGACTCCACCCCACCCGACTCCACATCCCTCTCTTTGGTTTTCTCCATAGCATGTATCAGGATCTGGCACACTGTACATCTGATTTATGTTGTTTAATGTCTGTCTCCACAGAATGTTTTATCTATTCTTTTCATTGCTATATTCCCAGAACTTAGAATAGTAACTGATACAAAGTTGCAGCCCAATCAATATTTATTGAATAAGCAAGTAAATAAATGAACGGAAGTTTGTGAATGTGGAGTCAGAAGGCTTGTGATCTTCAGGGAAGTCCCATAACTTCCCTAAAGTGGAATGGAAGACTTCCCTAAATGAATGGAAGACTGTGAATGTGGAATCTGAAAGCTTAGGAACCATCATTCTTATGTCATTTTGGTAATGATTATACAATGTAACATTTATAGAAGCGTCATATAATAAATTGCTAAATAAAAGATATGTTTTGCTCAAACTGAATTCTTCATCAGAGATGTACTTTTATAACCTAAGAGCTACCAGATTGCCAAAAAAGCAAGCATAGAAACATTCCGACACAGAAAACCTTAAAAATGGTTCTGATATTCAAATAAAATATAAAACGATTTATTCCAAAGCCAAACCCAAAACATACAATGAAATGCATCCCTTTTAAAGACATAATAAAAAGAGCAATCTTTACATTTTACAATTTGAAGACCTTTTGTTCCCACAAAAAGTCTCATAAATTCCATAATTAAAGTGTTAAATGTACTTTTCTGTTTATATAAAATGTATTCTCTCTTTAAATGCAAAATATTCAAATATAGCAGTTTTATTATGAAATTGTTCTCAATTTCTGACATTTTCACTGGTCTATACCATCCCATTTCCACATGCTTCTTAAAATGAGGTAAGAAGACCAATGTGAAACCTTTTTTTCAGATCATTTTTCAGACGTCAGTGCCTTGCTGACACAAAGTACAACATGCTTTGTCATTCCTTTCATCTGAAATACGTTCCCAGTGGTTACTCAGTATTTTGCACAGTTGCAATACCTGTCATTTGAAAATTCATAACATGTTGTTTTTATATTCTTTTTATACCATTTTAAGATCTGAATCAAAGCTATTGCTACAGTGATTCACTATTTTCTTTACAGGTATTTTAATAAATAGTCCTCAATTCTAAAAGACTTTTTAAATCCTTTAAAGTGGGGGGTCAGCAAACATCTTCAGTAAAGGTCTAGACATTCTGTGTGTCATTTTTCTGATGCATTTTTTTCCAACTCTAAAATGTTTTTAAAAATTTAGCTATGCTGTAATTTTCTACCCCCCTACTTTAAAAAACAGAAGTAACCAGTCTCTAAATTGGACTGCTCAAGTGTCAATAAAATGTAAACTTCACATTGTGCAGTAAAATAAATCCATGGTTTCTGACTACTAAATTGAAAGTTCATTACCGTAAGAAATGAATCCCATTCAAAGAGTGGGGCTACATATTCTTTTTAATCAATGACACTTTCTTATGGCTTCTTTTTCATTTTGATTGAACAAGCCACACGTCTTTGTTTTTTCTTGGTCTTACTTTTTTATAGGGAAAAATTCTCTTCGTGAGGCTAACTTGAAGTTTTTGAAATCAAAGACTTGAATACTTTCATGCCGATAGAGGTAGATGCATACACACTGGTATAGGCAATTACAAATACATAACATGGAAAACATTTTCATATATAAATTAATCATTAAATGCTCTCCATGGCTAAGAAGGAATCAGTAGAAACCAGATAGAAGTTATGCAAAACAGTCCTACAGAATGTTCTAATTTGCTTTTATCACATGTAGTTGCTACATTTTAGGAAAACATGATTCGAATATGAAACATGTAAATATAAATAAATATAGTGGCATGATTGATTCAGGTTCTTGATGCATACCACCTGGAGCCGACTAAACTCTGATCTATGTAACATGGTCCTATAGCTTGGTACTGAGAATCACAACTCGTGTGTGTGTGTGTGTGTGTGTGTGTGTGTGTTTTGCATGTTTTCCTTTCCTACCACAATCAGTGCTACAACCAGATTATGGAAAATAAAAGAGCAGCTGTAAATTTACCCAAATATATCATAAACAAGTTGGAATACTCTGGAATTACAATCATATAATATTCTACAAAAACATTTACAAATTCTAAAGCTGAAAAAGTTGAAAACTTTGGTATCCCTAAAAAGAGAAAGTTCAAGTCCATCCATGGTGGCTTACACCTGTAATCCCAGCACTTTGGGAGGCCAAGGTGGGAGGATCTCTTGAGCCCAGAGTTTGAGACCACCCTGGCCAACATGGCGCAATACTGTCTCTACCAAAAATACAAAAATTAGCTGGGATTGATGTTGCACGCCTGTAATCCCAGCTACTTGGGAGGCTGAGGCACAAGAACTTGAACCCAGGAGGTGGAGGGTGCAGTGAGCTGAGATGCTGCCACTGCACTCCAGCCTAGGTGACAGAGTGAGACTGTCTCAAAAAAAAAGAAAAGAAAAAAAAGAAAGAAAGTTCAATTATACCAGGGAGTCTATGCCCAATTTTTGAACTATAAAAAGTTTTCAGTGCAAAATTATTGCTATTGGTAAATAGCAATGACACAAAAACCACACGAAACACTTAATGTCTATAAAACACATAACAATATCCTGAAGGTATGTTTTGGCATAGAAAAGGTAATTTGGGGATAGGGAATAACAGGTTGCCTTACTGATTTAATTCTAAGTCTGGGGGTTGAAGTGTTTAAACACTCTTTTTGCAAACAGACTCAAATATTTATAGCTCATCACGTTTCTTCTTAAACGGCCACTTTGGGTGTTGCAATACGTGGTCTGCAGCCTGAAGGACAAGATACATAAATTCTTCTACATCGAAAGAGTAGTTGGTGAACTTTGGGTGCTCCCCCAGGGTTGGATGGTGGCCCTGCGAAAACAAGTCAAAACACAGATCCATAACTCACTGAGGGCATGGTTTTCTCTACAGCAAGAAAATTATGTTACTTTGGCTAAGGCAACTAATTTATACTCTACATCAGAGACCAGCAAACTTTTTCTGTTAAGGGCCAGATGATAAATATTCTCAGCTCTGCTGACTCTAAGATCTCAGTCACAGTTACTCAACTCTGTCACTGAAGTGCAAAAACAGCTAGGGACAATACATAAACACACAGGCACGACTGTGCTTTCTGTACAAAAACATGTCATGGGCTGGCTTTGCCCCCAGGGCTGTAGCTTGTTGATCCCCTCTGTATATACTCTAATAGATCTTTCTAAGCTCAAATTCCATGAAGCTGCCTTTACAACATTAAAGATACAGGGTGCTTAATTCTCCTTTTTCTCCTACTTGCAAATATAAAATACAACAATTCACTATTCCAGAGAACAGTTTATCTTTGCAGCACTGAAGTTCAATGACCATTTTTCATATCAATAATTGGACACTTCAAACCAATTAAAAATGAAGCAAGGTGAGTTTTGTGATTGAACTTTACCTTATCCTGAGGAAAGACTTTGTTCTGCCTTTGCCAAGTGATGTAGTGAACGCCTCTCAGCCTGGCCAAGTCTAAGTAACAGCGTTCATCTTCACAGTTGTACCTAAGGACACAAGTGTGTCACAACATGAGGCTTTTGTCCAAGGTTTTTGCCAAATCAACAAATCTCTGCGAACATAAAATGCATCTCCCAAATATGTCCTTGCAAAAGGTTGTAAACAAGACTGAGGAAGACAGTAAACAAGACGGAGGAAGAGAATTTAAAAATACTCTCTGAACTAATTAACTTAACTTTTAAAAAACAAATTAGGGTTACGGAATGGAGAAGACTGACCATATTCAATAGGACGTGCTGCCTATGGACTTGATACCACCTCATAATACCTCTGTCTTTAAATGTATGAAAGCGGCAAGCGGGGGTAGGTAACACTTTCAAGGTCACATAACTAAATAGTGAAGGATGAAAAAGTCGAACCCAGGTTCAAAGACTCTAAGGCTTGAGTTTTCTAAGTTACATTTCTCTCTCTTCCTTTCTCCTTTCTTCCAACCTTCCTTCTCTCTCTATAGGAGAAATAATAGAGATAGAATCCATTATCTGGCTATTTCTTTACATAAACCGTATGTATTTTTGAAACGTTTTGCAGGGCATTGGAAGTTCATGACTTTTTTCCTAAATAGCCTCCTATTTAAATACAGAGTCAAATCATTTTAAAAATGAAACCACAGAATCCAGATATTGAGACAGAATAGGGGGAAAGAGGTAACAGTAACTGCTATTAGTGTCTCAAGAACTAAACTGGAGCACAGTGTCAAGAGCAGAATTATTACGAGAGGGAAGGCCATGTCTCCACAAACCAACCACTGAGTTAAAGGTGTGGCCTGGGCAAATCATTTACACCCAAGGGCCTCAGTTTCCCTGTGCATGGGATCAGCAAGCATTAAGTGAAGTGGTTGGCTTGTGTTTTGGAGCTATGTTATACATGAGACGTAAATGCTCTCTTTTAACACGATAACTACACTGTTTGCAAGAAGCAGCTCACAGTTTGGGAGGTATGCAGGAACAAACTCAGAATAAGGAAACCACAGATTCACATCTTCCCTATCATGCTGGGGATGGGAAGAAGAAGGAGTAGTTTGCTTACTAAGTGCAACGGCAGGCTGCAGACTATATTTTTAGCTTTAGGACTTTTTTCTTTCCAGATGTCTATATGATGTGACTTCTCTTTTTGAATGATTAAATATTAAGCCTTTTGATGCTCAGAATGAAAGCCTTAGCATGCATAAAAAGCATTATCAGCTGCTTCAGTGTAAAACTGCCCCCAAACACTTACAGTTCAAATACAGCAGCCCAGTCTGGAAGGAAAAGTAAATGGGTAAGACCAGCTCCATGCATTCCAATAAATATGTCCGTGTTGTGTGTGATCCTTAGTTGATCTAAAAACCCAAGTTCTCTGTAAACATACAGAATAACACAAGAGAGATGGGGAGAAGAGAGAAGTATCAGGTTGTTAGCTCATGATTCACAGTAAGGATATTTATAAAAGCGTATTTCCCATTTAAAACCACATTCCATTTTTAAGAACCACTTTTGCCAATTTCAAGTGCACTCTAGTAATTAATACATTAATTTCTTAATAATTTAACATATTTTTTGAGACAGAGTTTCGCTCTGTTGCCCAAGCTGGAGTGCAATGGCACAGTCTCAGCTCACTGCAACCTTCACCTCCTAGGTTCAAGCGATTCTCCTGCCTCAGCATCCCGAGTAGCTGGGATTATAGGTGTGCACCACCACACCAAGCTAATTTTTCGTATTTTTAGTAGAAATGGGATTTCGCCATGTTAGCCAGGCTGGTCTTGAACTCCTGATCTCAGGTGATCTGCCTGCCTCCGCCTCCCAAAGTGCTGGGATTACAGGCGTGAGTCACTGCACCTGGCCAATAATGTAACATATTTTCTAAGTAAGCTCACCTATCCTTTTAGGCTTAAGTACATTTATTTTTAAAGAAAACTTTAAATGGAAAATCAGCGACACATGACATCAACAAAATTGTAAAAATTGATATAATCAAACTAAGTAGTATTCAAATCGAGGTATATACTATTTCAAGACAAAGCTCGGAGCTGGAAGCCTGCTCTTTCTTCATGAAAAAGAGAAATTAGCAAGTGTTAAAGAGATGTTGTGACACACTAGCACTAAATTAAAAATTATTTCCTTAGGATAATAAAAGGATTTAAAAAAAATTTCTCCTAGTGTGATTTAAGTTTTTTAATGCCATCTGGGTACACCCAAAACGATCTCGGATACCACCAGGGCACTATCCTGCCTTTGCAAAAGACAAATCTACAGTTTCATGCATGTTAGGATTGTACAAGTGTTCTCTAAATCCAAGACACTGACAGATGTGTAAACTTTCAACCAAAAATCAGTCCCAAAACAGTTCACTGAGGTGAGGCTAGGGAGAAATGTTAGAATAAGGGTGATATTCTGAATTAACAGAAAGAAATGAGATCTTTCAGCCCCACTTTACCCAAAGTAAAGAAAAATAAATGATCACGATTATTTTGGATCTAAGAAAGGAAGGTGAATTCCCTTTTATACCAGCTAACAACCAAAACTCTGCATAGGAAAAGGAAGACAGCTGTGTGCGTATGTGTATCGCACTGAGAACATGTGCCTCAGTTTCTCCAGGAATGGGAACTGATGCCAAGGGAAGGACAGCCATTCACCCAGGTGAACATACCCCTGGAGCTGCCAGCTGTGGAAACGCCTGTGGTCAGCGCTCACCAATCCCCACACTAACACGTTACTAACATTTCCCACAGACTGGCATGGTATGAATTTATTGTCATTCTGGCTTATCTGAGAAACTCCAACACATCCTTAAAAGCCAGTCAATAATACAGCTTCAGAGGTGCCCTCCCCAGTTCTTTCCATTCCTTCCCAGCCTCATCTCAGTGAATGGTTTTGGGACTGATGTGGGAGCCCCGTCTTGGCTCACTCATTTCTTTATGCAACACTGAAGGTAGCCAGTGCAGCAGAGTATAATCTGTAAAATGGGACTAGCTGTGCCAAGTCAGAAGATTGTTGAAAGCATGGGATGAGATAAAGCAAGTAAGCATAAACGTATGTCTCAATAAATAGTAGCTGTTTTTACAATTGCTATTTATCTCTATTCACTGTCTGAGATCCCCAAGATGAGAGCTATGCCATCCTCCATAATGGGATTCCTACTGCTGAGCCTGGTGACCAGCTCATGGGTCCCCAGTTTAGAGATTTCTTGCACAAATGAATTAATGCATGATGAATGAAGTGCAAAGCTCCCATGCTTACATTCTCTGAAATTAAATTTATCTATATTAGATACCTACATGCTGGGATATATATACTTATTTTATTACATATACTTTAAGTTCTGGGGTACATGTGCAGAACGTGCAGGTTTGTTACATAGGTATACACTTGCCATGGTGGTATGCTGCACCCATCAACCTGTCATCTACATTAGATATTTCTCCTACTGCTGGGATATGTATACTTCCTTTAACTGAAAAGCATTCTTAGTGTTAGATTTGGAAAACACAGCTGTGATTGTGGGTGGACATGGAGACAAAAGTTTTCACTTTTCCTTCTGATCTTTTCTATACTGCTTGACTTTTTCAACCAGAAGCATGTACTACTTTTACAAGGAAGATGGAATTCTAGCAACAGAAATTACCCAGATTGTGAATAGTACATATTCTGTCTTTCTAAGTCTTTTAGTTATATGAGAGTTTTAAAAGAAATGTAAACATTTTATATGATTTTTAAAAAATCTCAAGTTATTCTGACCCTCAAATTATCCCCATATACATAATTTTAAGTCAGATGTTGAAATCTGGCAGCTAGGAGGGCAAACTAGTTGCCTTTTTTCTTTTTTTTTTTTTGAGATGGAGTCTTGCTCTGTCACCAGACTGGAGTGCAGTGGCATGATCTCGGCTCACTGCAACCTCCACCTCCTGGGTTCAAGCCATTCTCCTGCCTCAGCCTGCCAAATAGCTGGGACTACAGGCACACGCTGCCATGCCTGGCCAATTTTTTGTATTTTTTAGTAGAGACAGGGTTTCACTGTGTTGCCCAGGCTGATCTTGGACTCCTGAGCTCAGGCAATTCACCTACCTTGGCCTCCCAAAGTGCTAGGAATACAAGCATGAGCCACCGCGTCCAGCCTGTCAATTTTTTTAAACTTCTGAAATTTTAGGCTGGGTGCAGTGGCACATTTCTGTAATCGCAGCACTCTGAGAGGCAGAGGCAGGCGGATTACTTGAGGTCAGGACTTCAAGACCAGCCTGGCCAACATGGTGAAACCTCATCTCTACTAAAAATACAAAAATTAGCCAGACATGGTGGCATATGCCTGTAGTCCTAGCTACTTGGGAAGCAGAGGCAGAAGAAATGCTTGAACCCGGAGGCAGAGGTTGCAGTGAGCCGAGATGGTGCCACTGTATTCCTGCCTGGGTGACAGAGCAAGACTTTGTCCCCCACCCCCCAAAAAAAACCTCTGAAATTGTAAATGGAAATCTGAATTCATCACTTCTTTTGAGTAAGGAGATGGAGTCACAACAGCAGGCCCCAGAAAGCTGAAGAGTAACTGCCCCTGGTCCCAGGGCCCTCACCTGCCCATTTCATTCATTTATAGTGTCTGCTTATTCCTTCTGAGCCTACAAATACCAACACCTCCCACTGGAAAAATGCTTTCTCGCCCCCTTGACCTCATCCAAGCAAAAGCTGACCGTGTCTGCTGAGATTAGCTATTACTTACTTATACTTGTAATCAACAATCTGGACTTCAAATGTAGATACTGTTTTCAGTGCATTTACAAGCTGGGAAAAAAAGAGAAACATTTAGCATTTCTTTTCCTTCTTTCCCTTCTGTTTTACTCTCCTTTATGAGTCCTAAAATTTCTTCTTTTTTTGCATGTAATATTTCAGATATTAAATATCATTTGGTAACAACAGCAAATAAAAAGAAAATAAATAAGTAAATATCATTTGGGTCAATCATTTAGAACTGTCATTAAGTTCAAATCCAGGCTTCACCTGTGAACACATGACTCTACCCCCCTCAGATACCAAACACTGTGTTGTTGTGAGGCTGAAAGGAGAAAATTCGTGGAAGCAAAGTGCTAAGCACAGAAATACACTAACCATGAACTGTTGTTATTACAAGTGCTAAGCACACAAATACACTAACCATTAACTGTTGTTATTACCATTTGCTTATTATTCCCTCAACTTTATTTTTATTTTTATTTTTTTAGAGATGGAGTTTCACTCTGTTGGCCAGGATGGTCTCGATCTCTTGACCTTGTGATCTACCCATACATTTTTGGGTACCAGAATACCCAAAATGTTCCAGACTTTACCTTCAGAGTTTTTGTCCCACCCATTATCTCATTTCAGACAACCCACTAGCACTTTGAACCTCATCCTCTGAAAATACTAAGGTCTTGGCAGAAAAATATTTTCAGTACTTCTATATAGTAAAACAATTATTCTGGCCAGGTGTAGTGGCTCACACCTGTAATCCCAGCACTTTGGGAGGCCAAGGCAGGCGGATCACCTAAGGTCAGGAGTTGGAAACCAGCTTGCCAACATGGTGAAGCCCCGTCTCTACTAAATATACAAAAATTAGCCAGGTGTGGTGGTGGGTGCCTGTAATCCCAGCTACTTGGGAGGCTGAGGCAGGAGACTCGCTTGAACCCAGGAGGCAGAGGGTGCAGTGAGCCGGGATCGCACCACTGCACTCCAGCCTGGGTGGCAGAGCGAGACTCTGTCTCAAAAAAAGAGAAAGAAAAACAGTTATTATTCTAGCAAACAAAAAGTAATAAAGCATTGTTAATCTATTATCGAAAATATAGTCATGGTTCTCTATGTCCCTCACAATTAGGCCACTGGGTATCAGCACCACTCAGAAATTTCTGCACCTGTATCATGTTGCCTTGTGGCATACACAACACCGCAACAGCAATATCAACAGTTTCAAGTATCATCGACAGGGCATGTAAATGGTGCTGGCATTTCTAAGTGTGTCGTTAGGTTTACTTCATTTAATACTCATAAGAATCCTATCAAATGGCTGGTCATGGTGGCTCATGCCTGTAATCCCAGTACTTTGGGAGGCCGAGGCAGGTGAATCACCTGAGGTCAGGAGTTCAAGACCAGACTGACCAACACGGTGAAATCCTGGCTAAAGCAAAATTAGCCAGGCGTGGTGGTGCATGCCTGTAATCCCAGCTACTTGGGAGGTTGAAGCAGGAAAGTCACTTGAATCTAGGAGGTGGAGGTTGCAGTGAGCCGAGATTGTGCCACTGTACTACATACACCCTGAACAACAACAGCAAAACTCCGTCTCAAAAAAAAAAGTCATATCAAGTAAGTATTAGTACTAAGCCCACTTTACAAATTAGACAAGATAGGCTCAGAGAAGTAAAATAACTTTTCCAGGATCTTACAGCTCCCAAATGCACAGACAAAAATAAATCTAGGTCTTCTGACGCCAGAACCTGTGTTCCTAACCAGTGTACTCTACTGTCCTGCTTACAGAAAGCAACAAGCAGTGACCAAGATTTAATCCCCTCTCCTGTGTGTCTGTCTGTCTGTCTCTCTCTCTCACACACACACACACAAACAAACACACACACACACACAGAATCATGACATGGAAATTTCTCTCTCCAGATAGCTCCTGAACTCTTATAAAGAGTTGAAGGGGTAGGAGGATTAGAACTCTGTTTTACAGGAGAGAATCAGTCAGATGGTATAAGCCTTGGTCTTTTAACGAGATTGCCCACATGAAAGGAATCACGTGTGCCGAGGGTCTCAGGGAAAGCATGCGCTTTTTCACGACTTCTAGTTGCACAAGAAAGGTGGCCCTAACCCTTCCAGTGGCTATTCAAATCCTGAAGTTGGGCAGGATTCCACAAGCCATGACTTAATGAGGCCATTTGGGTTGTATTAACTATTTATTAATAGAAGTATAGCCAAAGATGCTTTCTTCCCTGCCCGGGAGCTGCCTTTCTAGTGACATTCAATCCTGAGGAGAGAAGCAGCCAGCTGGGTGCTCTTTGGCTTGGAGCTGGGGGCTGAATGATCAAATTTCACCGTTGGCCGCCATCATCTGGGCAAGGTGCATGACTGGATCTGAAAGCCTCACCCCTGCACTGAAGCACCTACCAGCACTATATCTTTCTACTGGACTTCTCTGCTCCTCAGCCTGATGCTGCTCCTCAGCCTGCCCCTTCCTGATGGACAGGGGCCGGGGGTAGATTCCACCTCCTCTGAAGTCTATTTGCTGTTTTAGCAGTAGCACACTCTGGCTAAGAAAGCAGTTTCAGTCCCCGACTACCTTCACTCACGCCCCTGTTACTCTAATCACCAGCTGGGTGACCTTAGGCATGTTTTTTAACCACTGAGCCTCAGTGTCCTTGTCTAGAACAGAGGACAATAATAGAATACCTACCTCATGGGTTTGCTGGGAGGGTTGAGAGGCATAATGTACAAAAGGAGCACACGGCCAGGCGCGGTGGCTCACACCTGTAATCCCAGCACTTTGGGAGGCCGAGGCGGGTGGATCACGAGGTCAAGAGATCGAGACCATCCTGGTCAACATGGTGAAACCCCGTCTCTACTAAAAATACAAAAATTAGCTGGGCATGGTGGTGCATGCCTGTAATCCCAGCTACACAGGAGGCTGAGGCAGGAGAATTGCCTGAACCCAGGAGGCGGAGGTTGCGGTGAGCCGAGATCGTGCCATTGCACTCCAGCCTGGATAACAAGAGCGAAACTCCGTCTCAAAAAAAAAAAAAAAGGAGCGCACAATATATGCTTTAGGGCCAGGCACAGTGGCTCAAGCCTGTAATCCCAGCACTTTAGGAGGCTGAGGCGGGAAGATCACGAGGTCAAGAGATCGAGACCATCCTGGCCAAGATGGTAAAACCCCGTCTCTACTAGAAATACAAAAATTAGCTGGGTGTGGTGGCACATGCCTGTAGTCCCAGCTACTTGGGAGGCTGAGGCAGGAGAATCACTTGACCCCGGGAGGTGGAGGTTGCAGTGAGCTGAGATCGTGCCACTGCACTTCAGCCTGGTGACAGAGCGAGACTCTATCTCAAAAAAATAAAAAAATAATAATATGCTTGACCCCCAATTAGCACTCAATACATATGGTCTATACCAATATAAACTGTTGACCTGTTGGCTACTGAGGCTTCCCCTGTGTATACCCAACAGTGCACTATTTGATATGTTCTTATTTCTAGGTCTTTAAACACACACATACAAATACACACACACACCCACACACACACTGCTCATTTCTTCCATCCACAGAGCTTACAATTAACACCTCATTATGCCATATGTTCATGTCCTCTGTAATCCATATGGGTCTTAGGAAGAGATGTTAATTACATAATTCTGATCAGCCTGTTAGGCAGCCAAATTAGTCTATGTAAAATATTTTACCCATCAAAACCTGACTCCCCCGCTTCCCTCCTACTATTTTCCATTTTGTTTCCACTTACCTGCTCAAGTTAAAAGCCTTGAGTTGCACTTGATCCTTGATACCCTTCCTGGCCTTCTCTAACGTGAATGTACTTTTATATTCCAAAAGTCAGTATCATAGATCCTATCTCCAAAATATATTTTGGATCTGTTTACCGTGTCATCTCTACTGTCATCACTTTAGCTAAACGCTCTCCCCGGGCCACAAGAACAGCTTCTGATCCATCTCCCTGCTCTCAACTCTTACAGGCAGAATGACTTAAAAATAAATGTCAATTCACGTCTCTCCCTCTGTATTTGTTTTCCATTTGCTACTGTAACAAACTGCCTCAAATTTAGCAGCTTAACACAACAAAATTTATCCCCGTACAGTTCTGCAGGATTGAAGCCTGACATTGGTCTCACTAGGCTAACATCAGGGTGTTAGCAGGGCTGTGTTCCTCCTGCGGGCTCCAGGGAAGAAGGGAAAATTGCCTTTTCCAGCTTCTAGAAGCCCTCCACACTCCATGGCTCGAGGTATGCCCCGTCCATCTTCAAAGCCAGCAACGTGGCATCTCTGGCCCCACTTCCCTTATATCTCCTTCTCTGACTCTCTTTCCTGCCTCCCTCTCCCACTTTTAAGGAAAGGATGAACTGAGATCTGATCAGTGAGAAGAATCCAGTGAAGAAAAGAGTTGTGCAGGCAGAGGCAAAAGTTCTCTGGCAGATGGAGTGTAAGGCCCATTTGTGATTTTACCGGCCTCACGTGGATAATCCAGGATAATCTTACTTTAAGGTCAGTTGGTTGGGGACCTTAATTCCATCCACAACCTTACTTTACCTTTGCCATGTAACCTAACCGGTTCACAGGTTCCAAGGATTTGGATGTGGACATCTTTTGCAGGGAGGAGGAAGAGACATTCTACTGACAACACCCTACTTACAATTTCACAGTGGCTTTCCCCTACACGGGAATAAAATCCCTCTCCCACTAAGGTCTAGGAGATTGATATGATCTGTGCCTCCCCGCACCATGCCCTACTTCTCTGAGTGCTTTTTTATTACCCCACTTCTCTCATAATGCTACAGCCATATTGGGGTATTCTCTCTGTTTCTAGAATACTGACAGCTCATTTACCTCTGCCCGGGAGGCTCTTTCTCTTGATAGATTTGTCTCTGATTAGGTCTCAGTCTAAGCAGCGCCTCTTTGAATGCTCTCGCCTGACTGCCAACCCCCTTCCATCCATCACTCTGGTTCATACCCTTCGAAGCACTTATCACTGCCTAACATCACCATACTTACTGACTTCTTTACTTGCTTCTTATCTGTCTCTCACCTCTAAAGTGTAAGCTCCATGAGGGCAGGGCCTAGAACATGGCCTGGCACATAGCAGGTGCTCAATTAATTATTGTGGAATAAATTCTTACCACTGCCAGGCTATCTTCAGGCCATGATGTTGTAGGTAGTAGCCTTGCATGGTAATCTCATTGAGGTTAAATATAATTTATGAGTTGGTGCTACTGAAACGAGTCAGGATGCCTGAAATGCAGTTTCTAAGACATAGTCACGTAAGAGGATAGAGACTCCTGCAACTTAATCTGCCACTGATACCACAGGATTGATGCCATTTTTTGCATCAACTATGCAAAAGAAAGTCTTGCATTTTTGCTACTCGTTTGTCCAGATGCCCTCTACTGCAGTAAAGGTAAGATTCAGATAGCTTTTCCCATGCTGAGTTGATGCAGATGAACATTTACTATAAGGCAAAGCTAGTTTGTCCATGGGTGGTTTGGTGAATCTCACTAGAAATTCAAATCCAATAAATGAACTAGGCATAGGCCATCAAACTTTTCTCAAAACTAATAGTTTTAAACCGAAGCTTTTAATGTAATGTGAAAGAAAACAAAGCACAGTAGTCCTGGGAAGGCCAATTCACTATGAAGGCATTAAAGATGCATATCAAAAACTAACCTCATTTTGGTTTAGGATCTTCCGGTATTCCGTGCTCCGTGCAAGAATGGTGACTCGAATTTTTCCATCCTGTAATCAAAATGAAATAGCAAAATAACACTGTAAATGTCTGGGTAGATGAATGAACATCTGAACCTAAAATTTAATTTCACAAAGAGATGAAACTCAACCAGGACACATTAATGAACTATTCTTTTTTAGCCTGATTCCTTCACCATTCTCAGGGAATAAAAATGTTACCTACTTTAGCTACTGAAGGCAAAAACCAGCCCCTCACATTATCTGTTTGGCCAGGTGGGTGAATTTCTTGGCAGGGGTTGTGTAGGTTAGATGAAGATTTGGGGAGGTGAGGGAGATACAGCCAATGAAGGGGGAAAGGAAGGCAGGAGGAAGCATTCTTGTAATATTCCTTATCTTCTATTTTATAGGTTTTTGACACCTGGTTTCAGAGGACTCTAGGTCAGAAAATGTTTTTGGTTTTTTTCGGGTGACAGACTCTTGCTCTGTCACCCAGGCTGGCGTGCAAAGGCATGATCGGAGCTCACTGCAGCCTCTGCCTCCTAGGTTCAAGTGATTCTCATGCCCCAGCCTCCTGAGAAGCTGGATTTGCAGGCGCATGCCACCACATCTGGCTAATTTTTGTATTTTTTGTAGAGATGGGGTTTTACCATGTTGGCAAGGCTGGTTTTAAAATCCTGGACTCAAGTGATCCACCTGCCTTAGCCTCCCCAGAAAATGTTAACACAAAAACACAGTCTCCTGATTATTTTTGTTTCTGAAAAGATAGTATTGATTTTTATTAGGGAAGAAAACTCAAGCCCACCTCAGAATCCACAGTGTATCCATTACCTTGGGTCCTTCTTGTGTGATGTTTAGTCTGTGTAGTACATGCTGGGAAAATGCCCTGAATAGTCCAGTATTTTGACAGCCAGATATCTAAAATAAAAACACCAGTTCATATTACAGTGAATACTCTGTATTGTAATTTAAGATACTGTCAAGTTACATATAAATGTTATCTTAAAATCTATGAAGAATAATGTCTGTAAATATAAATGCTAATTGTGCTTACCAGAGGAGTATTATAGAACAGCCCATACCTCATACGGGGGAGTAATGAAAAAACAGCTTCTTTAAAACATACCTAAGAACAAAGATACATTAAAAGATAAGAGGATGTAATTTGCACCCTTCACACTAAAATAGCACTTATAACTTTGAAAAATAGAGTTTAATTAATCTCCATTTTGCATTAAGATTGTCTGAATAGCACACGATTTCACTCAAAGAGAACAGAATTCATATTTTTGGAAAAATTACAGAAAAAAGTTTTCAAAGGCTGCATGATTAACAACACTGAGGATTCTAATTATAATAAAGGAAATTCAGAAATCAGTGGTGATGGCTAATAGGAACTCATAATAAACGTTTATGAGCAAGTCATCTGCACACAACAGATATTCATTCAGACATTTCAGGAAAATTTCCAGTACCCTTTTGGAATCGTAAGTTTTCAAATGTATAATGTCATAATCAGTAAATGCATTCCATGTGTCAGAGAATAGGTCACCATATCCGTAAGAACTCTGAAAGCAGAAACAAAACAAGGTTTTAGGGCAATAAAAGCATACAACATGACTTTTCAAAGATGCAACAAAATACCTGAATTTGCCTGTTAGTGTTAAAAACTAACAATCCTACACAAGTTCATAAAATCCATATAGGCAAAATGGATCTTCATCTTGGGCCTGAGCAAATGCCTAATCTGATGAAATATCATCAGAAATGATTATCACAGTTATACTCTTAGCCATTAACAATGTTTCATTTTTCTACCTTCACTCTTTTTCTTCTCACATCTTTGAAGCTGTAGTTCAGGGTTTCTTCCTGTGAACATCTTACCTAAATTATTCACACAACACATACATATGTCACCGTTTGTACACACTCTATTATGCTCAGTGTGCAAAAGCCACCAGGGTGAATGAAATATGCTTTGGAAAAAAATTTCAGAACAAGAAAATGTGTTGAAGGTTTTAACATTGGCCAGGCATGGTGGCTCATGCCTATAATCCCAGCACTTTGGGAGGCCGAGGCGGGCAGATCACCAATATGAGAAAACCCCATCTCTATTAAAAATACAAAAATTAACCGGGCATGGTGGCATGCACCTGTAATCCCAGCTACTGGGGAGGCTGAGACAGGAGAATCAATCGCTTGAACCAGGGAAGCGGAGGTTGCAGTGAGCCGAGATTGCGCCATTGCACTCCAGCCTGGCTAACAAGAGCGAAACTCTGTCTCAAAAAAAAAAAAAGAAAGTTTTAACATTAAAAATATAGACTGGTCAGTGGCTCATACCTGTAATCCCAGCACTTTGGGAGGCAAAGGTGGGAAGATTACTTGAGCCTTGAAATTTAAGGCTGCAGTGAGCTATGATCATGCCACATACTCCAGCCTGGGTAACAGAGCAAGACCTTGTCTCTAATAAAATAAAACTTTATAATGTATGTAATTCTATGAAATGTCCCCCCACCCACTGACTAGTGAATAAAAAGTGACAACTTCCCACTAATATTAATGGTGTCAATAACACCTTTATATAATAATAATAGCATCCTGCACGCTTCCTGTGTTCCAGGCACTGTTCTTGGGCACTTGACATTATTAGTGTACATTAAGCCACTCACAAGCTTAATGAGTAGATAATATCATTTTCCCTATTTTGCAGATGAGGAAACTGAGATACAATTTTAAGTCATTTGCCTACACTGAAGAGTAGTTGAGTTAGAGAGCTGGGATTCAACCCAGCCTGTGCTGCCAGCTCCATCTGACAGCTGCTTCTCAGTGGGAACTATTTCTGTCTAGTATATTTACCACATGCATTATTTTATTTTATTTTATTTTATTTTTTGGAGATGGAGTCTTGCCCTGTCACCCAGGCTATAGTGCAGTGGCATGACCTGGGCTCACTGCAACCTCCACCTCCCAAGTTCAAGCAATTCTCCTGCCCCAGCCGCCCAAGTAGCTGGGATTACAGGTGCATGCCACTACACCCAGCTAATTTTTGTATTTTTTGGTAGAGACAGGGTTTCACCATATTGGCCAGGCTAGTCTCAAACTCCTGAGCTCAAGTGATGGGCCCACCTCGGCCTCCCAAAGTGCTGGGATTATAGGTGTGAGCCACCATACCCAGCCTCATTTCTTTTTTGAAAAGTAGTTAATTATGAGCTCCATCAGCTAAGAGGAGGAAGACCAATTAATTTTTAAGTGGTTTCACTTAGATTAAAAAATTCAGCCAATAGAATTCAGAAATATGCATTGTAGCATTACATTGAAGGTCTACAGTTAGCTATATATTACGTTCATTATGTTCATGTCTTTTTACCTTTATGGCATTCTTTTCTCAGATTTTAAAAATTTTATGTTGCATATATTACAGTTATTTCAAAGTTATTGAGATCTGTTAGATGTGATAATTTTAAAAAAAAAAACCTTCCTTCAATGTTCCTCCAATGCCATTCTAATAAAGGCCCTTCTCAACACCACCTAAAATGAAATGTCCCTGTTCTGGATCAATAATAAATAAAGGGCAGTTAAAAGAAGTGATTCTAGATGGTTTCCTGAGATAAAATACTTCAGATAAAATAAGATATGTTTGAAAGGAAATTTTAATAATAAAATACAGTAATCCTGACTGATCCTTCCTCAGGGAAGTCATACATTATTTAGTAAGAACCGCCTCCAGAAGCTTCTTTTCCGTTTCCCAAATCCAAATTATCTACCATGAGGGAAGGAGGGGCTTCTTCCTACACTCATGTTGAAGAATATTTGGATAGTCTTCAAGATGACATAAAATCTCCTTTAGTATGTCACAAATTTAAACATGCACATAATCTGTGACTTAGAAATTCACTTACAGGAATCTGTCCTACCGAAATACTAGGATGAGCATGTGAAGATACAGGTATATTGAAAGGACATATGTATTTGCAGTCGCATTTCAGTAAATAGCAAAGAACTGGAAACAAAATTAAATGTGATGTGGGGGCGGGAAATGAATACATGCACTGAAGCATGGATCCAACTTCCAAAACATCTATTTAATAGAACACCACGTAACAGCTACAGCAAGGATAGCCCTAAATGTGCTGACTTAGAAGGATGTTCTGGAGATAATATTAAGGTGGCAGTATGAGACAGAGTATATTTTCCAAAAGAATATAAACATATTGGCCAGGCATGGTGGCTTATGGCTGTAATCCCAGTGCTCTGGGAGGCTGAGGCGGGAGGATCACTTGAGGCCAGGAGTTCAAGACTGTATCTGTCCACTTTCACACTGCTGATAAAGACATACCCTAGGCTGGGAAGAAAAAGAAGTTTAATTGGACTTACAGTTCCACATGGCTTGGGAGGCCTCAGAATCATGGTGGGAGGTGAAAGGCACTTAAATGGCAACAGCAAGAAAAAATGAGGACAAAGCAAAGCGGAAACCCCTGATAAACCCATCAGGTTTCCTGAGACTTATTCACTATCACGAGAATAGCATGGGAAAGACTGGCCCCGTGATTCAATTACCTCCCCTTGGGTCCCTCCCATAAAACACAGGAATTCTGGGAGATAAAATTCAAGTTGAGATTTGGTGGAAACACAGCTAAACCCTATCATTCTGCCCCTGGCTCCTCTAAATCTTGTGTCCTCACATTTCAAAACCAACGATGCCTTCCCAACAGTCCCCCAAAGTCTTAACTCATTTCAGCATTAACCCAAAAGTCCACAGTCCAAAGTCTCATCTGAGAAAAGGCAAGTCCCTTCCGCCTATGAGTCTGTAAAACTAAAAGCAAGCTAGTTACTTCCTAGATACAATGGGGGTACCAGTACTGGGTAAATATAGCCATTCCAAATGGGAGAAATTGGCCACAACAAAGGGGTTACAGGGTCCACGGAAGTCCAAGATCTAGAGGGGCAAACTTTAAAGCTCCAAAATGATCTGCTATGACTCCAGGTCTCACATCCAGGTTACACTGATGTACGAGGTAGGTTCCCATGGTCTTGGGCAGCTCTACTCCTGTGACTTTGCAGGGTACTGTCTCCCCGCTGGCTGCTCTGACAGGTGGGCGTTGAATGCCTGCAGCTTTTCCAGGCACACAGTTCAAGCTGTCAGTGGATCTACCATTCTGGGGTCTGGATGATGGTGGCCCTCTTCTCACAACTCCACTATGGTAACACCACTGTGTGGGGACTCCAACCCCACATTTCCCTTCCACACTGCCCTAGCAGAGGTTTTCCATGAGGGTCCTGCCCCTGCAGCAAATTTTTGCCCCAGCATCTAGGCATTTCCATACATCTGAAATCTAGGCAGAGGTTCCCAAACCTCAATTCTTGACTTCTGTGCACTGCATGCTCAACACCACGTGGAAGTTGCCAAGGCTTGGGGCTTCCACCCTCTGAAACCACAGACCCAGCTGTACGTTGGCCCCTTGCAGCCACAGCAGAAGTAGCTGGGGCACAAGGCACCAAGTTCCTAGGTTGCACACAGCACAGGGACCCTGGACACAACTCACAGAACCACTTTTTCCTCCTGGGCCCCTAGGGGGAAGCTGCCGTAAAGGTTTCTGACATGGCCTGGAGTCATCTTCCCCATAGTCTTGAGGATTAACATTAGGCTCCTTAGTATTGATGAAAATTTCTGCAACTGGCTTGAATTTCTCCCCAGAAAATGGGTTTTTATACTCTATCGCATAGTCAGGCTGCAAATTTTCTTAACAGCACCCAAGTCACCTTTTGAATGCTTTGCTGCTTAGAAATTTCTTCTGCCAAATACCCTAAATCATCTCTCTCAAGTTCAAAGTTCCACAAATCTCTAGTGCAGGGGCAAATATCTCCAGTCTCTTTGCTAAAACGAAACAAGAGTCACCTTTGCTCCAGTTCCCAACAGGTTCCTCATCTCCATCTGAGACCACCTCGGCCTGGATATTATTGTCCATATCACTATCAGCATTTTGGGCAAAGTTATTCAACAAGTCTCTAGGAAGTTCCAAACTTTCCTGCATTTTCCTGTTTTCTTCTGAGCCATTCAAACTGTTTCAATCTCTGCCTGTTACCCAGTTCCAAAGTCGCTTCTACATTTTCAGGTATCTTTTCAGCAACGCCCCACTCTACTGGTACCAATTTAATGTATTAGACTGTTTTCAGCCTGCTGATGAAGATATACCCAAGAATGGGAAGAAAAAGAGGTTTCATTGAACTTACAGCTCCACATGGCTGCGGAGGCCTCAGAATCATGGTGGGAGGTGAAAGGCCCTTCTTACATGGTGGTGGTAAGGGAAAGTGAGGAAGAAGCAAAAGCAGAAACCCCTGATAAACCTATCAGATCTCGTGAGACTTATTCACTATCACAAGTATAACATGGGAAAGACTGGCCCCTTTGATTCAATTACCTCCCCCAGGTCCCTCCCACAACATGTAGGAATTCTGGGAGATATAATTCAAGTTGAGGTTTGGTGAGGACACAGCCAAACCATATCAAAGACCAATCTGGGTACCAGAGTGAGATCTTGTCTCTACAGAAAATAAATTTAAATATTAGCCAGATGTCAAATCAGAAGACAGTTACATGTATTATATACAAACACACACACATAGATACAGCATGTATATAGTACATCTATATATAACTATATATATACTATTATAACATAAACATGGAAAAACATAGCCAGGTATGGTGGCATGCACCTGTAGTCTTGGCAACTTGGGAGACTGAGGCAGGAAGATCACCTAAGCCCAGGAGAGCAAGGCTGCAGTGAGCTAGGAAGCCTGGGTGACATATTTGCACTTATTAAAACAAAAAGAGTCTTGCAAGGGATTCACACACATGTTAATTGCAGTTACCCTTGGGGGAACATGGAATTGAAAAAGAGGAAGAAGGAGACTTTTTTAAAAACTTTACATACTTCTGTGCTGTTTGAACTCATTATAAGCAGGTATGACTTTCATAATTTAAAAAGTAATCATGGCTGAATGCAGTGGCTCATGCCTGTAATCCCAGCACTTTGGGAGGCCGAGGTGGGCGGATCATCTGCAATCAGGAGTTTGAAACCAGCCTGGTCAACGTGGTGAAACTCTGTCTCTATTAAAAATACAAAAATTAGCCAAGTGTGGTAGCACACACCGTAATCCCAGCTACTGGGGAGGCTGAGCCAGGAAAATCGCTTGAACCTGGGAGGCGGAGCTTACAGTGAGCGAAGATCGTGACACTGCACTCAAGCCTGGGCAACAGAGCAAGATTCCGTCTCAAAAACAAACAAAATAATCATAAAGCTATACTACTTCTCAGCATAAGCAAATGTGGAAAGCCTGCAGTAATTTCCCCTTTTATTTATTCTGTTAGATAAGAGCAGTCCTGCTGTGCCCAGAGAGGCATCTGAAGATGGGTCCTTCTATGCATGTTTGCAGGTTGGTGGCCCTGCCCATCCCACTGAGGATGCCACGTGCTGAAGGGAGTAAACTGCAGAGTTTTTCAAGGGGAAAGGGAAGGCCCCATAGGCTTCCTTGTGGGAACCACTGGGGAGTAAACTGCAGAGTTTTTCAAGGGGAAAGGGAAGGCCCCATAGGCTTCCTTGTGGGAACCATTGGGAAAATATCACCAAGATATGATCTGTAGTCGCAGCTACCTCCCTGCTCTTCCCTGGGCAAACTGCTCATCTCAGACCATCAGGACTCTGGCAACACTATCCACTGAGGGGGATTCATGTCACAGTCACCCTGCAAGTGACAGTGCTGCTTAATTTAAGTCCTTACCAACAAAAGAGAAACAGTGGCCACACAAACCTTTGCTTAGCGCCATCCCCATCCAACCTACCATCTTCTGTGGGTCTGAATTCTGGAGCAATCTGGCAGAGTTGCCTGTCCTGAGAACCTGGCTGAGTAAATGGCAAAAGCCTCTTTGACCAAGAGTGCGGGTTTAAAACGTATGCACAGGGAGTGGCCAAGGAGAGGGGTAACACCGAGCAGCCACCCTGCTGGGCAACACCCATCCTGCTTATCTGTGCCAGAATCGAAGTCAGATTGCCGTCATGTCTTGTGCTCAGCTGACTGAGTAACCTGGGGTCTTCATGGTGGCTGTGTATCCTATTCCAGCAGGCACAGAGAAGGGGAGGGTTGTAGAAGCTGGCTCACTATAACTTAGTCCATTTGAGGACGACGTGGAAAAGTATGCAACAGGTACAAGGAAGCTTCTGGAAGGCATCTGATAAACTTTACGTCAACTTAGTCTGGCAACTTAGGTAGAGTCCTCTTCAGAGGACTTTAGGAAGATGATAGAGCACTGTGATGTCTGAGCACAGGTCTGGGGACAGGCTGCCTGGATGGAATACTTGGTTCCACCCTCACTGACTACATCATCTTAGAACACTCACCTGCTGCTCAGGCCTCGGCCTCTTGTCTATAAAATAAACTAATGAAAACCAAAGTACATGAGGGATCATGAGCATGAAATTAAATAACATCATTTATGTTAATTACAAAATTTAAAAATAGCTTTGTTTAGAAAGGGCAAAACAGCCCCGAGATAATCATTTAGGGCTTGTCATGGCTGGTGACTGTGGCCTGACTGCACTGATACAAAAAGAAGAAAAGAAAGGAACTGTGGTTCCCTTTGCTCACAAAACATTTCCAAGAAATGAAACTGTGGTGGCAGCAAAACTGAAATACAAGAGGGAAATGTAAATGCATACAGATGGAAAATGAAAGAAGGCATTAACATGCCAAGAATTACAGTCTCATCAGACTTCAAATCTAACTCAAAGCCTAGGGAGCAGTGATCCTGAAAACCTTTCTACACAGCTCTACTACAAGCCTCTGATCCGTGAAAAAGGGGTCAGCAAAACTCTCTCCTTCTGCATGAGAATTTGACCTTCTGTTAACTGGCTAACTCGGCTCTCTGGAAATGAAGATAGCTTGTGTCAACCATGTGCCTAGGCAACATTGCTTCTGATCTAAAAAGATGCTTGATAGGTAAATTGCTTCTGGACTGGGAAAGCCATGTTTCAGATTCCCTGAGTTCACTGACTCCTGGAACCTGGCATGTCTCTTTCAGGGATCCTGGGGCTTTGCCAATGAAGTTGTGTCAGGAGATGTTGGCCCCTGCAGGATATGAGGCTCGTAAGCCAAGGCATTGCCTGTGCCTCCCCCAGATGAATCTTGTCTCCTTGCAGCTGAGCTGTGCTGTATGAACTGCTAGCATGCCCTCTGGAAGAAACACCTGAGGCTGCCCTGCCAGCAAGCTGTGATTCCCTTGCAATGTAATCCTGAATAGTCTCACACCAAGAGCCGAGTATATGAGTGTCTTGTGAGTCCAAAGGTTGAGTAGAACATTAGATGACCCCCAGGTGGGTGTTCCAACTTCCCAGTTTAGGCAAACTCTCTCATGTACACTACAAACCATTTATTCTCCTTATTGTAATTGTCACAGTTAACATTTAGAGCACAAGTACTGTGTACCAGGCACTGTGACTGTTCACACACTCTATGGTTCATTCTCAAAATGACACCTCGGTAAATGTCATTATCTCATTTCACAGCTAAAGATACTGGGGCACATCTTGGGGTTTCCTCAGCAGGTAGGGGGCCAGATATGGGAAGAAGCAGGGAAAAGGCAGGCAAAGAGAGAGAAGGGAAAAAAGACTGCACTAAAAACAAATAAACAGCAGGTGTCACTCAACAGACGCATTTATGTGTACGCCTAAGACCTGCCCTATAGAGTGAGCTGAAACACAGCATAATTCAGCACAAAGGACATAGTAACGAGGAAGCTGCTATTAAGCAAAGGCAGACAGTAATGCAAGAGGCTGAAAAGTAAACAGAGGAAAGCACTTCCAACACAGGTTATAGAGGTTGAGCGAATGACAGCCTTTTTTTTTTTTTGAGACAGAGTCTTGCTATTACCCAGGTTGCAATGCAGTGCCATGATCTTGGATCAGCACAATCTCCACCTCCCAGGTTCAAGTGATTCTCTACCCTCAACCTCCTGAGTAGCTGGGACTACATGTGTGTGCCACCACATCCAGCTAATTTTTGTATTTTTGGTAGAAACAAGGTTTCACCATGTCGGCCAGGCTGGTCTCGAAAATCCTGACCTCTAGTGATCCACCCACCTTGGCCTCCCAAAGTGCTGGGATTATAGGTATGAGCCACCGTGCCCAGATGAATGGCAGTCTTTCATATATCTGTCCCAGAAGAACACTGAGCCAAAGTCACTGAATCTCTGGCCTTTGGAGCTTCCCTCACCTAGAAAGGGAAAGAAACCTTCCCCACTGCCTCATTCTAAAATTCAAAGAACAAAGGTACACACATACCTATGTATCTGCCTATATGTATATGCACAAGTCAATGCATGTATATACAGATAAATTCACACCCATCCACATATGTGCAGGTGTGTATGTTTAAATGTATGTGTCTTCGAAAATTCTGTTTCACAAGATGAGAGTCACATGCTGATACGAGGGAAAGACAGTGCTGAAGCAGAGAGCACATTCTTACTTACGGTGTCCCACATCACGATGTACACGTCAGTACTGAATGAGTTATTAACGTGCTGGGTAATATAAAGATTGACGAAATCACAGAAGTGGTGATACATGTTAACACCTAGTGTTGGAAAACAAAACTACGTTAACACCAAAGAGCACAGGATTAAGCAAGTTTTATTCAATCCTATCTATTTATAATTTAAGAGAATTTTAGTTTAAATAAATGGGGAAAAAAATAACAGGTTTTTTTTCTTTCAAACATGAAATTATCTACATACATAGGTAGTCATCAATTTTCGGACTGACTGGGTTTCAAAAGTCACTCTAAAATTGGTTATTTAAAATCAGGAATGCATTTTCCCATATATCCCAAGTAACAAGTGATCATTAAGTTCCCAGAAAATAACAAGGTAGGTCTATTTAACTCAAAACTGAGTAGAACTACAGAGTCATGAAGACAATTGATTATTTCTTCTGATTTTATTCATTGTTTTTATCAGAGGTGGGGTCTTGCTAAGGTGGCGTGCACCACCATGCCTAGCTTGATCATTTACTTTTTAAAGTCAACTAAGGGGCCAGGTGCAATGGCTCACATCTGTAATCACAGCACTTTAGGAGGCCAAGGCAGGTAGATCACCTGAGGTCAACAGCAGGTAGATCACAGCCTGGCCAACATCGTAAAACCCCATCTCTACTAGAAATACAAAAATTAGCCAGGCCTGGTAGTACCTGCCTGTAATCCCAGCCACTCAGAGGACTATGACAGGAGAATTTGCTTGAACCTGGGAGAAGGAGGTTGCAGTGAGCCAAAATCACACTACTGCACTCCAGCCTGGGTGACAGAGTGAGTCTCTGTCTCAAAAAAAAAAAAAAAATCAATTAAACAACATCTGTTCATCATGGAAGTACTGAGTACTGGCAATGATGGTAACTAACATTTTAGTAATTTTCATTCCTGTCTCTTTTTTCCCTATTTAATCATTGCTTTTATCATTCCTGGAAAAACATTAACCAACTATCATATAAAAGAGGTGAATGTTTTGTGTTCTGATTGAAAGAGAAGGAATTCTGGAGTAGGAAGAACTGGGTTGAATTCCAGCATAGCCATTCATGCGCAACGTTCTCAGATGAGTTCATAAAGTCCCTAAGTTTTAGCTTCTCTATAGAAATGGGAAATAGTCACCTAAGTGCCAGCTTTATTATGAGAAACCCAAAGATAATACATCTTAAAGTACCCATCCCAGTGCCAGGCACATAAGAAGCCCTGAATGAAGACTAGCTAGATCCTGCTAGGTCAGATAGAGTGGAGAGGGCTGTGGGTGCCACTATTTGTAAGTTCACATGCCATTCATTAAAAAGAAACAGAATGTGCACCCTCTCCACTTAAGCATGCAGGACCCAGTATTCATCCTGGAAATGTACAAATCTAAAATGGGATGAAATTCCAAGAACAGACACTTAGAACATGCATTTTAAAGGTGGGAAAATGTTGAGTAAAAGAAAAACAGGGACTCTCAAAAGCTGACATCATAAAATATTCTGACTTCATTCCCACAGTGAAAAATAACACTGTGTACCAGAAATAATACTACAAAAATACTCTGTTTTTTTCAGCCTGGAATCTTAGATGATTGCTTGGAAGGGCTAATTTTTTTGCCCAGAAAAATCTGGGCAAAAAATGTATTTTCAAATTAACAAGAAAAATAAGGTTCTATCAGAATACATCCTCTTTTCCCAGGTTAACCATACGGCACACACGAGCTCTTTCACATAACATTTAGTGAGTTCCTGACAGTTACTAGGGAATGCAACAGGCACAAAACAGTGCTTGGGGCTGCAAGAATTTATACACAGAGAAGAAAATGTAAGCTCCATCCTTGAGAAATGTGCCCCTTAATGAGTCTTGATCTGTGGAATGCTCGTTTTCCTAAGGTATGAGTTAACGAAAAGGAAAACTGAGCCAGGCAAAGTTGTTCACACCTATCAACCCAGAACTTTGGGAGGCCAAGGTAGGAGGATCACTTAAGCCCAGGAGTTCAAGACCAGACTGAGCAACACAGTGAGACCCTGTCTCTTCAAAAATTTTTTAAAAATTAGCCCAGCATACTGGTGCATGCCTGTGGTCCCAGCTACTTGAGAGGCCCAGGTGGGAGAATCACTTGAGCCCAGGAGGTTTAGGCTGCAGTGAGCTATAATCACGCCACTGTACTCCAGCCTGGGCAATAGAGCAAGACCCTATCTCTAAAGAAAGGAAAGGAAAATTGGAAGACAGTATAATTTAGAAGAAAAAAGTAGAGTTATGAATATAGGAAGGAAACAGCACATGTCTACCCTAGCCTATTATTCTCACTTTATATACTTTATTGTGTAAGTACCTGCATAAATTTAATAGCTCACACATATTTGCCACTTTTACAGGCAAATCAGTGTTTTCTTTGCCCCTTTTTAATTTGCATATTTTAAAAACGAGCCAAAATGTGGAACATAGCATTTTTACTTGCTCTTATTTCAAAAACCTAAACTTGTCTGATTTCTGAATTTAATACTTTGTAATATAAGAATTATGACTTCAGAAGGCAGAGCACATTAAAACTATGCTCAATAAATTATAGTAATTCTGAAATATTTGTGACAGAGGCTCTCTATATTTCACTGTAAGCCCAACCTCTCATGAATTTTGATATGATCCAGCATAGTAATCTCTGCCTCTCATAATGAGAGAGATAATATAGTACAATCTGTGTTTCTCCTCTCCAGTGTAACTGGTTCACAAAGTTAAAGCTCTGCTTGCAAGCTGAGAGACAGGCTATAAGTATAAATGAGAAAATAATTTTAATTTTATTTCAATAATAAATTACAGTGGTAACTTCCAGAAGACTTTTAAGTTCATGGGCCAGACGTCGAGGTGCACACCTGTAATCCTAGCACTTTGGGAGGCCGAGGTGGGCGGATCATAAGGTCAAGAGATCAAGACCATCCTGGCCAACATGGTGAAACTCCATCTCTACTAAAAATACAAAAATTAGCTGGGCGTGGTTGCGTGCACCTATAATCCCAGCTACTGGGGAGGCTAAGCCAGGGGAATTGCTTGAACCCGGGAGGCAGAGGTTGCAGTGAGCTGACAGATTGTGCCACTGCACTCTAGCCTGGTGACACAGACTCTGTCCCCCCCAAAAAAAAAAAGTAATTTTAAGTTCACTTTAGTCACGGAAATGCTATAGAAAGTTTGCCAGGGCAGGTCATGGACATTTCTTTCCCACCCATACTATACACATGGCTTTTGATCTTTCTTTTCCACCCCCCCACAGAGTCATGCTCTGTCTGTCGCCAGACTGGAGTACAGTGGCGCAATCTTGGCTCACTGCAACCTCTGCCTCCCAGGTTCAAGCAATTCCCCTGCCTCAGCCTCCCAAGTAGCTGGGACTACAGGCATGCGCCACCACACGCAGCTAATTTTTTGTATTTTTTTTAGTAGAGACGGGGTTTCACCAAGTTGGCCAGGATGGCCTTGATCTCCTGACCTCATGATCCGCCCGCCTCGGCCTCCCAAAGTGCTGTGATTAGAGGTGTGAGCCACTGCATCTGGCCCGGCTTTTGATTTTAAACGTCTTTTAATGAAAGACAATCTAAATCAAATGATTAGACAAAACAGATGGAGTAAATTTAGTTACAAAAGATATAAATATGCTTTCTCTAGTCCTTTGATTTTGAAATATCAAATTTTGAAATAAGTCCTTTGATATAAATATGAAAGTTTCTTCTCAAATGCCAAAGGTACAAAATAATGGAAAGTTCAAACTAGTTCAACTCCTTCTTCAGAGAAGAAAGCAAAAAACAAATCTACTGTTTGTCATGCTGCTTCCAAAACATTCATAGAGAATTACTGCATCCAAAAAAAGGAATAAAATCTCATTAACAAATACATAAATAACAGACAAAATAACTCCTCACCTGCATCTAATTTCATGAAATATGTTGGTTTTTCAATGACAATGTCACATTTAGCATCTTGTATAGGTCTGAAGTTGAGCTGAGTATAGCTCTGTAGCTCAGCAAACCTGAAATTATGAATTGGGAGATGACTTCATTTTTTTCTTTTTCTTTTTTTTTTTTTTTTTTGTCACTTTGCAGTTCTTATATGACTGACAGGGAGATGACTTCAGACTGATTCTCTCAAACTTCCTATTGCAACATTGTAACTTAGGATCTGTTCATTAGGCAGATTTTACTTCTAGTTGGTAGAGACACTCCTACCCACACCTGTAACTTCTAAACCTTACTGACATTTATATGGGTTGGTATCAATTTTAATGTTAAGCCAAGGAACAGGCCTGGCGCAGTGGCTCACGTCTGTAATCCCAGCAGTGTGGGAGGCCGAGGCAGGCGGATCACAAAGGCAGGAGATTGAGACCATCCTGGCCAACATGGTGAAACCTCATCTCTACTAAAAATACAAAAATTAGCTGGGCATGGTGGTGCATGCCTGTAGTCCCAGTTACTCAGGAGGCTGAGGCAGGAGAATCACTTGAACCTCGGAGGCAGAGGTTGCAGTGAGCCAATATTGCGCCACTGCACTCCAGCCTGGGGACAGAGTGACACTCCATCTAAAAAAAAAAAAAAAAGACAAGGAACAAAAATGATTTGAAAATTCAGTCTTAGCCGGGCGCAGTGGCTCACACCTGTAATCCTAGCACTTTGGAGGCTGAGGTGGGCGGATCACCTGAGGTTGGGAGTTTGAGACCAGCCTGACCAACATGGAGAAACCCAGTCTTTACTAAAAATACAAAATTAGCCAGGCTTGGTGGCGCATGCCTGTAGTCCCGGCTAATCGTGAGGCTGAGGCAGGGGAATCGCTTGCACCTGGGAGGCAGAGGTTGCAGTGAGCTGAGATCACGCCACTGCACTCCAGTCTGGGCAACAAGAGTGAAATTCCGTCTCAAAAAAAAAAAAAATTCAGTCTTATGTGCCAAATAGATTGGGAACTGACCAAAGAAGACATTTATATATTGGGTTGGCTAAATAACCTACCACAAAAGTAAGAAGACTCAAAAGATTTCCCAGTGAGGCTCAAAAAGAACAATGAGCCAGAGAAACTCTTGACAGACTTCTTGGATTCTGAGAAAGACAGCATTCCAAGAATCATCCGGCGTCTCAGAAAGATAGCAGAGACAGCTAAGTGTCCCAGAACAAAGGAAATTTATCTCTTGGAAAACATCTTTGGAAGTCACATAGCACAATTTTCTTCCAAACAAAAAAAGACAATCCCAAGCATGTGACAACTGTGAGATATTTAGAGTTAACATAAAGATCATCTCTAACTCTTCCTTAAGATCATACTTCATGTAAAACAAGTATCAAAGAGATCCTTTTAAAACACAAGACCAAAAGAGTGCGGTGGTTTCAAACATGGGTCTACAAACTCTTTAATACCTCTCCCTTCAAGAGGAGGAAGTTAATTCCCTCCCTTTAAGAGTGGGCTGGACCTTGTGACTCACTCTTAATGGACAGAGTACAGCAGAACTGATGGCAGGTCATTTCTGGGATTAAGCTATACAAGTACTGTGGCTTCCATCTCAGAGCATGTACTCCCTCAGATGATGTGCTCCTGGGAAAGCCAGCAGCCATGCCATGAGCAGCAGTAGGGAGGCCCATATGGTTAACACTGAAGTCCCTGGCCAAGAGGAGCCGAAGCTTACAACAGCCTGAGTAAGTTTAGCAGCAGATTCCCCAGGCCCAGGTTTGGTCTAGAGATGGCTACAGCCCTGGGCAACTCAGCTGAGCTGCTCCCAAGCCCTGACCCTCAGAAGTAGTGTGAGATAATACATGTCTGTATTTTAAGCTGCCAAATTTTAGAGTGATTTGTTATACAACAATAGGTAATAAATACAAGTATACACTAGGGTACACTTTGGAATAACCTGTCACACAGCAATAAGTAACTAATACAATTATGCCCTAGGAAACTACCATGTGGAATCAAATATCAAAATGTACCAGGAATCAAAAAGCCCACTTGAATGTAGAAAGTACCTCCTGTAAAAGTGTGTTAAGTCATATGAGAGACTGCATTGCAGACTGCAAAATGCCAGACCAATGTGTGGTAGATTATTATTCTGAATGATCTGCAGCCAGGCAGTGAGACCTCTTTAAAACCAAATAAATAAAAAAGTTTGCTCAGCAAGTTTTTTTTTTTTTTTTGAGACAGGTCTTGCTTCGTCACCCAGGCTCCAGTACAGTGGCGCAATCATAGTTCACTGTAGCCTTGACCTCCCGAGCTTACGCAATCCTCCTGCCTCAGCCTCCCAAGTAGCTAGGATTACAGGGGCATGCCACCTCACTCAGCTAATTTTTTTTTATTTTTTATTTTTAGAGATGAGGTCTTGTCATGTTGCCCAGGCAGGTCTTGAACTCCTGGGCTCAAGTAACACTTCTGCCTTGGCCTCCCAAAGTGCTGAGATCTTAGACATGAGCTGCCATTCCTAGCCTTGGCATGGATGTTTGACCTTAAAAATTAACATTATGTAAGAAACCTGTGTGACTAGACGGGAGTAGCATGAGCATTTCTTTAGGATAATGGAACAATTCTGCATCCTGATTGTGGTGTGGTTATATGCACCTACACACGTGATGAAATTTTAATGAGTGCAGGTAATCACGGGTGAAATCTGCACAAGTTTAGTTAATACTACTGTACCAATGTCAATGTCATGGCTGTGATCATTGTGCCATGGTTATATGAGATATTACCATTACAGGAAGCTCAGGCAATTAGACAACTTACAAGTTCTCCTTGCACTTTGATATGCTTTAGCTGTGTCCCCACCCAAATTTCATCTTGAATTTTAGCTCCCATAATCCCCATGTGTCATGGGAGGGACCCAATGGGAGGTAAGTGAATCATGGGGGTGAGTTTTTCCTGTGCTGTTCTCTAGATCTGATGGTTTCATAAAGGGCAGTTCCCACTGCACACGCTCTCTTGCCTGCCGCCATGTAAGACATGCCTTTGTTCCTCCTTTGCCTTCTACCAAGATTGTGAGGCCTCCCCAGCCATGTGAAACTGTGAGTCCATTAAACCTCTTCCTTTATAAATTACTAACTCTTGGGTATATCCTTATAGCAGAGAGAGAACTGACTAATACATACTATTTTTAAGCTTCTATGAGTCTAAAATTATTTTAAAATAAAAATTGTTTTAATTCAAAAAGCTAGCCAATGATGTTAAAAGTCAGAGTAGCATTTACCTTTGGAGAGGAGGATGGGAGTATGGCCTGGGAGGAAGCCTGATGTGGTGATGATGTTCTATTTTTGGACCTGGGTAAAAGTTACATGGGTGGGTTCACTTTTTTACAATCCAAACTGTACCTTTTTGTGTATGCTTGTTACATATTTTAATACATGTGTACTGTTTTTTAAATGTGTTCCCCAAAACACATGCAGTAATTGTGAGTTAGTAAAAATGGATTTTTGAGCTATTTTTCTTTCACTAGCAAACAGTATTATATTTACCACCATAAACACATATTTAATTTAGATGCACTGTCACTTCCCAGAAGCTCATGCCAAATTATATACAAATGATGTAACATTTTCCGTTTGAGACTCCCATTAATATCTGCAAGTGCCAAAAATAAAGGCAAATATTTCTGAAACAGATATGTTAAAAATATCTTACCACGACTGCAAAGGGCTTTTGCGCTGACCTTCAGACATCAATGTACGGATGTCAAGTTCACAGTGCCCTCCAATTTCACCACTCTGGAAAAAGTCCTCTTTAAATCTGGTGTATAACAAAACATTAAGTTGAGTTCAGAAAACTTCTTCATGACCCAAGCACGCGGGTTGTAACTAAAGTGGATTACCAGTTTCCAAACTCAGTTTTTAAAAAGAATTTAACTATTGATAATAGAAAATTTCAAAGGTATATAAAAGTAACAGAATCATATCAGGAACCTAATATACCCACAACCCAACTTTGCCATGCAATCAACTGGTGGCCTGAGTCATCTATCCCCCACCCATTCCCCAACCCCTCTGCTATACTGTCAAAAGCAAATTCAAGATAATATATCCCTTCAGCCAGCCTTGGTGGCTCACACCTATAATCCCAGCACTTTGGAAGGCTGAGGTGGAAGGATCACTTGAGCTCAAGAGTTTGAGACCAGCCTGGACAATGTTAAGAGACCCCATCTCTTCAAAAATTAAAAAATTAGCCAAGCCTGGTGGTGTACTTTGGTAGTCCCAGCTATTTGAGAAGCTCAAGTGGGAGCATCACTTAGGTTTGGGAGCCCACAGCTGCAGTGAGCCATGATTATACCACTGCACTCCAGCCTGGGCAACAGAGCAAGACCCTGTCTCAAAAAAAAAAAAAATCCCTGGATCTGAAAATATTTCAGAATTTCTATTAGATGTTAACATTAACCACTTAAATACCTGTCATGATTTCTCTTGATGTTTCTTAAATCAAGGTAAAGATTGGTTGCTCTGCAGTACTGAAGATAACGGGAACACACCAGACTTGAGTCACTCTGAAATAAGGTTGAGCGAAAGAAAAAAATAACTCCGATTATTAACACAGCAAGAACTCACCCAGAATTGCTAGACATGTTGACAGCATGGACACCCTCATGTTCAAACCACATGATGTGGTAAGAAAAGCTCTCCAAAGACTGCATCTGCTGAAGGATATTTTCTCCTTCCCAGCAGACCCTGACCAAGCATACTTTTGCCAGTTTCCCACTTTTAAGTTACTACGGAGAACTCCCAAATGCTCTGTCACCTCAAATTTTAAAGCCAAGAGTTGTATGTGTGGCTCAGTTCAGTTCCCTTTGAAAAAAAAAAAAAAAAAGCACCCAGAACCAGTATTACTACCCCGACAGCTATGTCAAAAAGCAGTTTCCAAAAGCAAGCCAAAAGAAACAAGGAAGAATGCACACATAAGAGACATTAAAGGCAGGGAGGGAAGTTTGCCAGTTTTAATAAGGGTACTTTCTGCAAACTGTAAAGCTTGTGGGAGCCTCTGTCTCAACAGCAACATGAGGGCAATATGTCCAAAGTAACTGAAGAAAGGAGTTTAGGAGTCAGCTACCAGAGACTGATTCTACTTCAACCAATCTGGGCTGTGCTGAGAGCTTCAAAAACTTTTATCTGCTCTGGTTTTATTTACAGACTTAAATACCATTTTAACCATTTTTCCTAAAACTCCCAATGAACACGTAGCCTTAATTTCGACCTGCAGGTCATTTTGGAGTCTGTAGTTGGTAAAAGGTTGCAATGGACTAAATGTTTGTGTCTCTGCCAAATTCTTACACTGAAATCCTAATCCCCAGGGTGATGATATTAGAAGGTGTGGGGTAGCCAGGAATTTGAGACATTAGGAGACAGGGCTTTGAGGAGGTAATTAGGTTATAAGGGTAGAGCTTGCATGAATGAGATTAATGCCCTTATAAAAGGGACTCCAGGGAACGTCTTGCCCTCTTTTTTCTATGTGAGGAGATAACGAGAAGTCAGCAGTCTGCAACCTAGAAGAGGTTCCTCACTGGAACCAACACCCTGGTACCCTACTCTCAGACTTCCAACCTCCAGAACAGTGAGAAATCCATTTCTATTGTTTATAAGCCACCCACTCTATGGTATTTTGTTATAACAGCCCAAATAACTAAGACAGGGATCACACTCTGCTTGCACAAAGCAAATCAAGGTAAATCTTAGCCAAAAGAACATTCTAAAGCCACCTTGAAAGAGCCATGCAAAATGGGGTTGTAATTCTTCTCTTGCCCTTTCCATGTGAACAGCTAGACTCTAGCCAAGTATGCAAGATAGAACAGAACTTTGCTAAAGACACCCTGCAGACGTGCAGCTTAATGGAATGCCTCACATCCTCAGCCCTCATTCACCTGGCTAGAATGCTCAAAGCTCTATTACGTGACACCCTCCTAGCGCTATAAAGCATATACTCAGTTTTCGAATGTGAGTAAATTTTAAAAGATTTTTTAGTTTCCCAGTGTGGTTGGAGATTAGAGACCCCTGAAACGTCAGAGAGTCAAGGTTCAGGATCATTGAGTTAAAGAATACTGGCCAGGCGCGGTGGCTCACACCTATAATCCCAGCACTTTGGGAGGCCGAGGCGGGCGGATCACGAGGTCAAGAGATCGAGACCATCCTGATCAACAAGGGGAAACCCCGTCTCTACTAAAAATACAAAAATTAGCTGGGCATGGTGGCGTGCACCTGTAATCCCAGCTACTCGGGAGGCTGAGGCAGGAGAATTGCTCGAACCCAGGAGGCGGAGGTTGCAGTGAGCCGAGATCGCGCCATTGCACTCCAGTCTGGGTAACAACAGTGAAATTCCGCCTCAAAAAAAAAAAGAATACTGTACCTTAATCCTAAGTGCTTACAAGCTTACAACTCCATCAACCTTTAAAAAATAACACTGAGCCCTTTGCTGGGAACCAGGCCCTGCTGCACTGAGCATTTTTATCTGTAGAACCTCATTCTTCCTTACCATATGCTACATAAAAGGCATGGCTTTAAGGCAAAGGAAATAGAAACAAGGAAAGCCTAAGTACCTTGTCCAAGACTCAGGATCTGAACCCTGTAGTTGAGAGCCTGCTCTTGTATTTACTACCTAAAACTGCCTCCTGACAACGTGTTTTATCTGATCCACTGAGGTACAATACGGTATGGCTGAAAGTAAACTGAAAAAAAATCTGCATTTTAATCCTAGATGCATAATTAATTCTACAGGGTAGCTGTTCAGTCTTGGAGGAGTAGCTTAACTCCTCTGAGGACCCTGTTTTCCACACTGATAAAATGGCATCAGTAGTATCTGCTCTGTCTGCTATAATGCTTACGATCATCAAACTAGATAACACACAGAAAAGCTTTCCGCAAACTGTAAAGCTCTGGGCAAATATAGAGCAGTATAGTGGTGCTTTACCGTCTGTCCCAAAGTATCTGAGAATGAATTTGTAAAGATGCAATTTATCAATTTCTCTTCTTTAACATATGTTTCGGGGGAAGATTCGAAATCTAAAATTATTCTGTCTTAAAATATGACTATTTGATATATGTGGGATAAGGAGGACAGGGTTTCCAAAGGAAAGAGAACAACCTATTTGGGGAAGTTACATAAAACTCTAAGCCATAAGTAAGTGAGAGTGAGGAATTCCTTTCATAGTAATGTCTATCTTGTTTTTACATTAAATCTAAATGATAAATATTAAAAATCAATAATAATAAGTAATAAAAATTAAAAAGCTTGGTCAGGCGCGGTGGCTCATGCCTATAATCCCAGCACTTTGGAAGGCTGAGGTGGGCAGATCAAGAGGTCAGGAGTTCAAGACCAGCCTAGCAACATGGCAAAACCCCGTCTCTACTAAAAATACAAAAATTAGCAGGGAGGGGTAGCACGTGCCTGTAATCCCAGCTACTCGGGAGGCTGAAGCAGGAGAATCTTTTGAACTGGGGAGGCAGAGGCTGCAGTGAGCCGGGATCGTGCCACTGCACTCCAGCCTGGGCAACAGAGAGAGACTTCATCTCAAAAATAAATAAAATTAAAATTTAAAAAATAAATTAAAAAAAATAAACAAGCTTATTTAGTAAGGAGCGAAACACCCACCGTTTCCTTAGGCTGGCAGAGCACATGCATCTCCTCCAGCCTCTCTCTGGCATATCCAAAGTCAGCTTGTTTCCAGAAAATGTCCTCAGCTGACTCAAGAGTGTCTGTCCTAGTTGCAAAGAAAAATATTCTGTGTTTTTTTTCTTTTTACTTTTTTTGGACCTTGAATTTTCATTCTAAAGGTTAAAATGCTAGAAGTTCCTTATTACTTTAATTTTTTTTACAGTATACTATCATAGTTTTTCCAAAACTATGCCTCACTACATGAAGTTATCAAACTGTTATTCACAGAATAATTTCCTTATCATAAAAATATATAACAGACATGTATGAAGTTATCATCTGAAACTGAAGACAACGATGCATTCTTAATTACTGTATTTTCTTTACCGCATTAATATTGCATGTATTGGAAGTACTAATTATACTTAATTCTCCCAGGAAGAATCAAGAGGAAACCATTCATTTATTTTCTTAGTATACACTGGGGGAAAAAATTTTCTACAGTCCTGGTTGTTTTTTCCCTATGGCAGAGGAAACTACAGATATTCCTATCCCAGTGTGAGACAGTCAAGTTGAATTCATGACTGTGTAAACAAATTAATATCTAAATGAATTAGGAAGAGGGTATTCCATATGGAAACTCACCATCCCATGTCGACATAGCTGCAAACTGGGTAACCAAATGTGAACTCTGGTTTGCAGGATTTCTCATAACCCCAGCAGTACTTTAGATTTTCTAGGTGTTTCTAGAACATAAAACTTACATTGATTTCCCTTCTTCTGACATTTAGAGAAGACTCTTAGATTTTTCCATTACAAATCATTACAGAACATTCACATTTACAATTTACAATATGTATTCGTATAATAATAAATTTAAAACTTACAGTTAATTCTTAAAAGCGCAGTCTCAAGGTTCTTAACAATCTTCCTTACTCATCACCCCCACCATATGTCTCCTAACCAAAAGTCTGGGCTTTACCTAAACTCTCAAAGACTACTTGAATTAGAATTTCTTGAAGTAGCTTAAGAAACTGCCTTTCTCAGTGAGCAGGCGGATTCTACAATCAGTCCCTAAAAGACATATACATTGGAATTTGTGCTACCAAAGGACTCACATCTAAATTGAATGAATCAGCAACTTCAATCAGCAATCAAGATCAGCAGCGACCCCATAAGACCTGGACAACTCTGCCACCCTTGGGAACCACCCAGCTGCTGCTGGCCAAGGAGCTCAGAATGCTCTTCTGCAAGGCCCCAGGAGCAATGCTGGTCTGATTCCCAAGTTTGCTTTTCCATATGCTTCCTGTGCCAGCACCATGGGAAAGGAAGTGTCTCACAATGCCCAGCTTTGATCTCTGAGGCCCTGTGAGACGTCTTAATGGGCTCCTATTTGAGGTCTTTCCAACTCCTCCAAAACAGAAAGACAGCCACAGTAACAGGCTTAATTATGTGGAGACAGAGGCTGAGGTGTTATTACTGAAATTAAGTGCTAAGCGATCCTCTTACATGCTGGTTAAGAAAGAAGAGGTGTGAAATTCTTTAGTTACTTTTAACAAGATGTTCTTTCCTGCATAAAATCTAATTGCTTCATTTACAGAGTTTACAAACAGTATTGGCTACTTATTTATTTTAGAAGTGATTTAGATTTTAAATTTCACTCTAATGAATGGGACAGAATTTTAACCAGTTTACTCAGAAGTATTAAATGAAATTGAAACAATTATTAACTTACACAGTGACGACCAGAAATTAGAATTCTACCTTCAGTTTCAGGTTATAATGCAGAACCAGTAAGCCAGCCCATATTGCATCCACATAAAAATAAGGAGAGAAGAAATAATACCTACCTTATATGGACAGAGAGAGTCTTTCTTACAGACAGTGGCAATATGCCTATTGTTATGCAAAAAGAAGGGAATGTGCTCCTCTGGCAAGCGGATGCTGGCATAGTTATACAGAGGTTCGCCTGGAATGCTGTGAGTATTAGGAGGAGCTTCATTTTGGCCACTCAGTGGGACTTCATGAAGTAAGACTCCAAAGACAAGCAGCATTAACATAGCAACCTGAAAACCTAGAGATTAATGAAAACATCTTTGTTAACAAATTTCCTTTAAAAGTCAAAAAAAAAAAAAATGGTCAAGGACTAAGTATAATTACAAAGCACTTTGCTATCCCACTGAGTAATGTTCCTTTATTAAATTTTTTCTGAGCACACTCCTGGTGCCAGGCACTGTGTTAGCAAATGGGTATACATAGGTGAACAAAACAAGCAAGAGCCTTGCTGTCAACGGCGCCTTTAACCTAGTACAACAGCCAGAAATAAGCAATCAAAGTACATAAACAACTTCAGCTGATGACTGGGCCTGTGACTCAAACCAATTAGGGGCCAACAAACTTTTTCTGTAAAGGAGAGGCAGTAAGCGTTTTTGGTTTTGCCGGACGTAAGATCTCTGTGGCAACTACACAACAGTGCCTCTGTCCAGAAAGTAGCCATGGTCTATTATAAAAGAATGGATGAGACTGTGTTCCAATGAAACTTTTTATTTACAAAAATTTTGGAAGAGCTTGATAGGATCCAGTTTAGTGATACCTGAAATAAAGTAAGGTAACCTGACAGATAGCATAGCATGGTGGCTAAGAACCTGAACATTTATAGCTCAACCACCTGGATTTGAATCGCTGTCTGCAGCTTCCCAGCTGTAAGACCTTGAACAAGTTACTTAACCTTTCTGCATCTAACCTTTCCCATCTGTAAAATGGAAATAATAATAAACGTTCATCATAGAGCTATCATGAGTTAAATGAGTTACCTATTGGTAAAGTGTTCAGAAAAGTATCTGGCACATACTAAATGCTACGGAAGTATTTATTAAATAAATGTTTAGGCCAGGCGCAGTGGCTCACGCCTGTAATCCCAGCAACTTGGGAGGCTGAGGCAGGCAGACACAGGAGATCAAGACCAACCTGGCCAACATGGTGAAACCCTGTCTCTACTAAAAATACAAAAACTAGCTGGGTGTGGTGGTGCACACCTGTAGTCCCAGCTATTTGGGAGGCTGAGGCAGGAGAATCGCTTGAATCTGGGAGGCGGAGTCTGCAGTGAGCCCACCACTTCACTCCAGCCTGGTGGCAGAGTGAGATTCCGTCTCAAAATAAATAAATAGATAAATGTTTAAAGCCATGTGGGGCGAGAAAGGGCCTAAATAACACTTAAGCTGAGATCTGAATGATGAGGAGGGGGACAAGCATTGGTGAGAGAGCAAAGCGAGTATTATGGCTCTGAGCAAGTGTGTGTCTGCTGAATAAAAAATTATAATCACAATCGAGGTGTGGGCACAGATAATGTTCCAGGAGCTCTTCTAAATACCCGGTATACAGCAATGAAGGTGTAGTCATGAACTAAACTCATTGCCCTTGTGAAGCTTACATGCTAGCAGGTCTAATAATCAGCTGTGATAATAGCTGTCTTAGAAACTCCAGGAGTGACATTAAGCAGTCTGCCTCAAAGACTCTGCCCTTAAACTCTCCCGTCATGCCTTTACCTTATGAACAATGACAATGGTCACGAAACTCACTGCACTTCTAACTCACCCAGTAAGTGTTAAATCTCTTGGACCAGATTTCTCCTATATATCCCAGACAATGATCCTGCCATTCTCAGGTCACTTTAGTGGGATCTTTGTTCTGTAAGTGCTCTTTCCTCTGGATGACAGAGACATAATATACATTGAATGTTTATCAGCTAGGGTTGCTGTTTCCTAAGTCATACCGGAAAACCCATCTTTTGAAATTAGTCTTCATTGACCATGGGCTATGAAGATGGACCCTTAGAAATAGACTGCAGGCCCAATGTGATGGCTCATGCCTGTAATAGTAGCAGTTTGGGAGGCTGAGGCTGGCAGATTGCTTGAGTCCCTGAGTTTGAGACCAGCCTGGGCAACATGATGAAACCCATATCTGCTAAGAAGGCAAAAAATCAGCTGTAGTCCCAGTGGAAGTGGGAGGATCACTTTCACCTGGGAAGTGAAGGCTGCAGTGAGTCATGATCTCGTCACTGCACTCAAGCCTGGGTAACTCGAGGGAGATCCTGTCTCAAAAAAAGAAAAGAAAAGAAAGAAAGAAAGAAAAGAAAAAAGAAACTGACTGCTATATTCCATCAAACCTCAAGTTCCAAGGCCATGGAATTCTAAGTGAACAGTGGCGACACCAAGAAGACATCCCTTTTACCCGCTTCCTCCCACCCCCAGAGTAGTTACGTATTGTGGTTTTTCACTTTGGCGGCCCTGAAGAGTATGGTGTTATCTGCTGTAAATCTGATTGAATTATATTAATATTTTTACTTGGAGCTTTTATCTAAGAATGAGTTGACAGCAGTTTCATAAAAATTTAAAAATATATATTAATAGTAATAATGACTACTTATAATCAAAATATTTACCTCTTAAATCCTCAGAACCACTCAGAAGCTTCTGTGATGTTTCAGGTCTCTAAATCCTGTCAGAAATGAAACATATTGCCTTAAAGGGATGCTAAAGTAGACTTGATCATTCAGGTGATGTTGTGAATTAAAGGAAATATTAAGAAAGTAATGTAACGGGATAACCCTCAGCCAGAAGGCCTGGCCCCTGCTGCTTTCTTTTCCTTAACGAATACCACATTGCTAAACAAGAATTCACAGGCACCACTCCCAACACAGCAACTTGGACAAGATTCCAACGGGGAGCAGGAGGTGGCCCACTTTCTACAGGAATCCACTGGAACTGGCCAACAAGATACTAAGAAATCAAACATTCCCAGGAGCAAACAACTTTCCCATTCTGACAGCAGTAATCCCGCTGGCTGAATCACAGGGCTACCCACCTAGAGTGGAGAACCTGAGGGTTCCCAGACCTTCCTATTTTTTGACTCATCCTTCCTGGTAATAAAAGTCATTGCTATGACCAAACCCTGACCTTTGGTTATCCAAGTCCATTGTCCTCCAGTGAGCTCTGGCCATCACTAAACTCACCGATCTGTAGAGAAGAAGTAACGCTTAGGCGATGAAAAAAGTCTAAAGACGCAGATCAGAGAGCTGGCTTCTGCCGAGGGCATGTACCCACTTGCGTAAGACGGCTGAGGGTGGCTGCTGGACCTGGCACAAAGCCTTCCTGATGTCGGTCCTCCTGCAAGGCCTGCCGGGATGGGTGGCTGCACTCCTTCGGCTCCGGACGCTTTGGTGGCCAGGCTACTTTTCCTTCAGCTCAAAGCAACTGGGTTCACTCCACTCTGGAAAGCCTTGATTAGATTTCCACAGGCCTAATAAGGGAGGAAAAAAGGGAAACATCTGAAAGATGATGGATAAAAGGCACAACCTGGGGTTGACAGGGACACGGGGGGCGAAATAGGGCAATGTCGCAGAGCGACAGAGATTGGAAAAGTTTAAAAGAAGCCATTGGCCAATGGAAAGTTCAACACATGTGAGACTCCGAATGATTCCTCAACTGCTATCCCCCACTTGTGCCAAAAAGTCTCTCGGTGGGTGCCAGGCAGGGCACAGGAAGGGTTCCGCTGCCCGAGAGTCCAGCTGTCCGCTTGAACGTCAGTCCCGGCCCAGGGCTGAGGGGTCAGCGGAGAGCGCCCCGCCGCTGGTGAGACGCCGAGCTGGGGTTCTGGACCCCGGTGCACCGCCTGGGACTGCTTCGGGGCTGGAGATCCCCCGGGGCCGCCCGCCACCCCGCACCGCGGCGCCCCGGGTCCGCACCGCGGCGCCCCGGGTCCCCACCGCGGCGCCCCGGGTCCCCATCGCGCCTGGGAAGGGCCCGGGGGAGCGACTCCGCCCCGGCCTGGAAACCGGGTCAACGCGGCTAGGGCCCAGGGCCGCCCGGGCTCCCCTGCAGGCACCGGGAAGGGGCGAGGCGCCCGGGGCCGGGGAGGGTCAGGATCGGCTTCCGACGGCCGCCTCCCGGCCCGCAGGGGATGTGAAGGCGCGGGCGGAGAGCGTGCGCAGGCTACAGCCCTCCGGGAAGCCGCGCCGGGAGCCGGCACCACCCGGGGCGAGAGCGGCGCAGAGTGCGGCCGCGGCTTGGAGGCGAGCGGCGGAAGGAAGGTTCCGCAGATTGCAGGCGAGTCCCACCTGAAGCCGGCGCAGCCGTGACTACCGAGGAGGAGGCGGAGGAGACGGAGGCTGTTCCAGAGGAGGGAGTCGTCATAACCGGCTACTGCCGCT
Source organism: Aotus nancymaae (assembly GCF_030222135.1). Taxonomy (NCBI): domain Eukaryota; kingdom Metazoa; phylum Chordata; class Mammalia; order Primates; family Aotidae; genus Aotus; species Aotus nancymaae. Next base: position 3,080,124 of record NW_026988460.1, read on the forward strand.
CACCGGAAACCTTCAGCGCTGGAGCTGGGCCAGGGGGCGCCAAGGAGCAGCTGGGACACCTTGGCCAGCCGGCGCCGGGGGCGGGCTCGGGTCCCGCAGAGGCAGGAGCGGGGCGACACCCCGGAGGGCCAGGGCGCGGGGAGTGGCCTCCACCCGGCAAGCGCGGCAGGGAGGGGCTCAGAGTGGGGGGAACCTTCTGCTCTTCCTGGCGCTCTCCCGCGAAGGTTCGCGCGAGTCCGTCAGCTCCCTCACCAGGGCAGGAAAGACCCGCGGCGCCGGTCGAAGCCGGACACCCAGCTCCAGCGCAGTAGCCCGCGCCTCCTGGAGCGAGAGGTTAAAGCGCTCAGAGGACGTTAGGACGGGGTGGATAGAAAACCTGACCCTGTTCGTCTCTTCTGCGTTGCACTGAGGCTGATTTTTACTGTTGTCTTTCAGGCAGAAGTTGCCGCCCTAACTTCCAAATTTGGGAACTGAACATAGTTCACCGAATACATTTTGTGGTGGTGAGGATACTTTGGAGTCTACACACATTTTAAAAGCAGTATAGTTTACACATCTGTAAACTCATCAAGTTCAAATGCTACTCAGTGGAGTTTAATTTTTGTGTTTTGTTAATTTAGAATATTTTAATTATTACTGCTTTATAATTATTTGAACTCCCATCCCACATTGTCTTTTCCTCTAAGCACCCTCAGTCCTAGTATTCCATCTAGAGCACAGTAGAGTTGACCATTAAATAGTGACTACATTTGAACTGATTATATGAAGGTGATGCCTTCAAAACAAACATGCTCAAATGCATCAGGTCACCAGAAGTAAGTAATATGATCATAAGGAAACAAGTTTGTTTCCAAAGGCTTACATGCTTTCTAAGTAATTTTTTTAAAGTAATGTTGTTTAAGAATTGTTACAGGTTCCATTAGCGTCCTGCTAGATTAGGAATATTATCTGAAATTTTTGTCAAATAATAACAGCAAAAACATATATGTATTTGACCTGTGCCTAACATTGTTCTAAAGCATTTACAGTATTTATTTTTTGTTTTATAAAAAAAAAATTGCCCCTAAGGGAACTGTCAGAGGCATGTGAACCAGAGCAACTCCATCTTAAATAGGAGCTGGGTAAAATGAGGCTGAAACCTACTGGGCTGCATTCCCAGACGGTTAAGGCATTCTAAGTCATGGGATGAGACAGAAGAGTGGCACAAGATACAGGTCATAAAGACCTTGCTGATAAAACAGGTTGCAGTAAAGCAGCCAGCCAAAACCCACCAAAACCAAGATGGCCATGAAAGTGACCTCTGGAAGTCCTTACTATTATACTCCCATCAGCACCATGACAGTTTACGAATGCCATGGCAATGTCAGAAAGTTACTCTATATGGTCTAAAAAGGGAAGGCATAAATAATCCATCCCTTGTTTAGCATGTCATCAGAATCCTAAAAATGGGCAGCCAGCAGCCCTTGGGGCTGCTTTGTCTATGGAGTAGCCATTCTTTTATTCCTTTACTTTTTTTTTTTAATTGCATTTTAGGTTTTGGGGTACATGTGAAGAACATGCAAGATTGTTGCATAGGTACACACGTGGCAGTGTGATTTGCTGCCTTCCTCCCCTTCACCTATATCTGGCATTTCTCCCCATGCTATCTCTCCCCAACTCCCCATGCCCCGCTGTCCCTGCCCTATTTCCCCCCGACAGACCCCAGTGTGTGATGCTTCCCTCCCTGTGTCCATGTGTTCTCATTGTCCAACACCCACCTATAGTGAGAACATGCGGTGTTTGATTTTCTGTTCTTGTGTCAGTTTGCTGAGAATGATGGTTTCCAGGTTCATCCATGTCCCTACAAAGGACACGAACTCATCGTTTCTGATGGCTGCATAATATTCCATGGTGTATATGTGCCACATTTTCCCTGTCCAGTCTGTCATCGATGCGCATCCTTTACTTTCTTAATAAATTTGCTTTCACTTTGCACTGCAGACTTGCCGTGAATTCTTTCTTGCTGGAGATCCAAGAACCCTCTCTTGGGGTCTGGATGGGGATCCCTTTCCTGTAACAGAATTGCTGCTCTATTATTACTTTGCATACTTCACCCATCCCACACTAATAAGGACAGTAAGGATGGTAATTTTTTTAAATGCTTCCTCCAGCCAGGCACTGTGGCCCATGCCAGTAGTCCCAGCTACTCTGGAGGATCGCTTGAGCCCAGGGAGGTCAAGGCTGCAGTGAGCCATGATTGAGACACTGCACTCTAGCCTGGGCCACAGTGAGACCCTGTCTCAAAAAAAAAAAAAAAGCTTCCTCAGCCTACTTGCTACCATCCTATTTTTGTCACATACAAAAAGGTTCAAATTAGTATGACATCTACATGGTACTATTATTTTTTGTAGACAGGTTCTTGCTATGTTGCTAGCACTGGTTTCCAAACTCCTGGCATCAAGTGATCTTCCAGCTTCAACCTCCCAAAGTGCTGGGATTACAGGTGTGAGCCACCACGCCTGGCTACATGGTGCTATTTTAAACAGCTACATATTGAATGGTCATTCAGACTTACAGGGAACAGATATGATAAACTTGAACATGAGATTGAGTCTAACTGCAACAGCCATTCTGAAATAGAATTTCTCTCCAAAATATCAATGTTATTTTCTTCAAGTTGACATAAAACTCGAATGTCTACCAATAGAAGGCTGGTTGAATAAACTATGGTTTATCCATACATTGTAAAACTATGCATGCATAAAATAATAATATGGTTAATCTTTAAACACAAGTCTCTCCTACATGCTCCATTGAAAAGGCCTAGATACAAGCTACCCAGTAGGAAGAAGCACCCCTTTGTGCTCAAACTGTGATCTCTACAAACCATTTCCCATTAAAAGAAACACTGAATCCATAGAACAATGGATGATCTTGGGTCTGAACCAGTAGCCTGCAACATCTTACATCAGGACTCACCGAAGCAATCAAAAGGCTATTAGGGTCATATCAAAAGGACTCAGGAACCACTTTGAAAACCTTCCTACTGGCCAAAGATAGGATAATTTAAAACATCAATAAAGATAACTGTAATGGGATGAAGCACAGATATATTTAAATAATTATATCAGATACAACCAATCAACCAAACATGCAAACCAAAAATGTATCACTGTCCATTTTTAATGATAGAAGGAAACCAACTCTTATTCTGAAAACTGGTAAACAAAGGGAATCAGGCACACTGTCTTTCCTAAATGAAATATGATGGAAGTAATGAAATAACTGAAGTAAATTTTTTACAGAAATATTCCAGCTACTAAGTGAAAAAGAAATGACAAATACTATCACTCCACAAGCTCTATGAACTAATAGATTCAAGAAGTGTTCATCAATGATTTCAATATCACTATTGAGAAACCTTCAGACATTATCTGTCTCCTGCTGAAAGAACACACTTCCACCTAATGAAGTATATTTGTTGAAAAATTATTGCCTTTAGATCTAAACACAGGAGGCAGAACACACTAAATCAACATCTAGATGGAGGGAAACTCTATAGGACAAATAACATAGTTTTTTCTACAAATAAGAAACCTCATAGAAATTCCAAGAATTAAGAAAAAGAGAGACAGAGATGGAAGATTGCATAGCTTTAAAAATTGAGACAACTCCAACAAACTACAATGAGTAAACCTGATATCGTTTTTTGTTTTGTTTTGTTTGAGACGGAGTCTCACTCTGTCACCCAGGCTGTAGTGCAGTGGCATAATCTCAGCTCACTGCAACCTCCACTTCCCAGGTTCAAGCGATTCTCCTGCCTCAGCCTCCTGAGTAGCTGGAACTACAGGGGCATGCCACCACACCCAGCTAGTTTATTTTTATTTTTAATAGAGACGGGATTTCACCATGTTGGCCAGGCTGGTCTCGAACTCCTGACCTTAGGTGATACACCCGCTTCAGCCTCCCAAAGTGCTGGGATTACAGGTGTGAGCCACTGCACCCGGCCGATTTCGTTCTTGATTCAAACATATTAACTTTAAAAAACTATTTAAGACAATTGAGAAAATACTGATATAGATTGGATATTCAATATCAGGAATTAGGTTAATTTTTTAGGTGTGATAGTGACATGGTGATTTTCTAAGTCCTTAAATTTTAGAGTTACATATGCGAATATGTTCACATCATATGTCTGAAATTTGCTTCAAAATAATCAGTGAAGGGTTGAAAAAGCAGCACAAGTGAGGTATAAATGAACAAGAGGGCCATAACAATCACTGTTGATGGCTGAGGAGTATATGGGAATTCTCGATACTGTTCATTCTACTTTTGTGTATTCTTGAAATTTTGTATAGTCAGAACTTTTACATTGCATTACAAGTTTGCTAAATATGTTACAACTTTGCTGCTCACATTTTGACATTTTGGATAGCTTATAGATTGCTAACAGTATCAGCAGAATACAGTATACGGTTCTCTGATATATCCAACTGTTAGACCATAATTAAAAGGTGCTGGCGTTTGTTTTTCGTTTTTAGACAGAGTCTTGCTCTTTTCGCCAGGCTGGAGTGCAGTGGCACGATCTTGGCTCACTGCAATCTCCATCTCCTAGATTCAAGCGATTCCCCTGCCTCAGCCTCACAAGTAGCTGGGACTACAGGCGCGCACCACCACATCCAGCTAATTTTTTGCATTTTAGTAGAGATGGGGTTTCACCATGGCGAGGATGGTCTCGATCTCCTGACCTCATGATCCGCCCGCCTCAGCCTTCTAAAGTACTGGGATTACAGGCGTGAACCACTGCGCCCCGTCTGAAGTTTTTAATGAATAAATTTTTGCTATAACTAATCTATATGCTTATGATTTTACAGAAAAGCAGTAAGAAAAGTTGCACCACATAGTTAATGATTCAAAACATGGATTCTGGAGCCAAACTGCACAAATTAGAATTCCAGCTTTGCCACTTACTTTGCCATATGACCTTGAGCAAGTTACTTAACCTTTATTTTTATTATATTATTTTGAGATGGACTCTAGCTCTGTCGTCCAGGCTGGAGTGAAGTGGCGAGATCTTGGCTCACTGCAACCGCCACCTCCTGAGTTCAAGCAATTCTCCTGCCTTAGCCTCCCGAGCAGCTGGGACTACAGGCGCGCCACCATGCCCAGCTAACTTTTGTATTTTTAGTACAGACGGAGTTTCACCATATTGGCCAGGCTGGTCTCGAACTCCTGACCTCGTGATCCACCTGCCTCAGCCTTCCAAAGTGCTGGGATTACGGGCGTGAACCACCGCGACTGGGATTTAACCTTTATTTTTAAAAATGGGGGTGATAATGACATCCACTTTAAAAGGTTGACTTGATGATCAAGTGTGAGTACACACTTTCTTTTCCAAAATCCTTGGGCCCCTGTGTGTTCCTTAACTTCAAAAAATAGTTTAAGGCCTGGCGCAGTGGCTCATGCCAGTAATCCCAGCACTTTGAGAGGCCGAAGCTGGTGCATCATGAGGTCAGGAGTTCAAGACTAGCCTGACCAACATGGTGAAAACCCCGTCTGTCCTAAAAATACAAAAATTAGCCAGGTGTCATGGCATGAGCCTGTATTCCCAGCTATTTAGGAGGCTGAGGCAGGAAAATCGCTGCAGTGAGCCGAGATCACGCCATTGCACTCCAGCTGGGTGACAGAGCGAGACTTGGTCTCAAAAAAAAAAGGAAAAAAATAGAATAGAATACATATGCCCATCGTTTAAGTTAATACCCTTACTGAGCCTTGGGTCAGTATCCCATAATCTCACACAATATTTCTACAGCAAAATGTATGAGTATTCACACCAAGTTATACATAACCCTAGGTCAGTGCAGTGCAGACTTTATCACGAACGTGGATTTAACAACAAATGGTATTAAAATATATATGATTTTTTAGAGCTTTGTGGATTTCAGAACAGTGATTATGGGATTATAATCCTACAGAAGTGAATTCCTTACACCGTGCTTGGAACAAAATAAGACTATGTTTCCAAAAAAAAGAAAAAAAGAAAAAAAAAAAAGACTATGCTTCCTATTTCCCACCTGACCACAGATTTTTGAACAGTATGTAATTTTTAAAAATAAGATTGTAATTTTGAAAGAGATAAATTGGCATGGCATTTTATAAAAATGAAAGGAACACCTCCATCTAGCGTGCTGTGCCCATATCTGTAAATGCAAGAATGTTTAATAATAAACAAACAGAAAAACCTGCCATTACTCTCTTGTTTAATATTATTTGCGACTCTAAATATTAAATTTAGCCTACTTGGGAGTAGGGCAGTGTGGAGAATTCCAGATAGTTCTAAAAGTAAATTCTCTTTACCATATTTGTGAATTACTGAAGCATTCTGATTTTTTTTGTTTTGTTTTGAGAAAAGGGTTTAAGTATTAACAAGAAAGGCATTTAATTTCCAGTCTATCTTGTAAAAAGATCTTAATTTGCTAAAAGGTAAAATGCATATGTATAAAGGCAATAGAATAAAAGTACTTGAAAGGACCAAAGTTAGAGCTTAATCAAAGCAATATGAACTCAGAAATAAAGGATAACTTACTTTAACTGTTATTACTTGAATACACAAATGTAAGAAGACTTTTAGAAGAATGTCTTGATATTGTTTAAGATTAAAAACTGAAACCAATAATTCTTTACAGTAGCTTTAAAAAAAAAAAAAAATTTTTTTTTTGAGACAGAGTCTCGCTTTGTCACCAGGCGCCGGGCTGGAGTGCAGTGGCTCCATCTCAGCTCACTGCAACCTCCGCCTCCCAGGTTCAAGCAATTCTCCTGCCTCAGCCTCTCGAGTAGCTGGGACTACAGGTGCACGCCACCACGCCCAACTAATATTTGTATTTTAGTAGAGATGGGATTTCACTACATTGGCCAGGATGGTCTCAGTCTCTTGACCTCATGATCCGCCCGTCTCATCCTCCCAAAGTGCTGAGATTACAGGCGTGAGCCACCACACCCAGCCTACAGTAGCTTTTTTTCTTTCAAGAATGTAAACATCTAATTGCAAATCATTTTCCTATCCATTAAAATATAAATACCATTTTGCTAAAATATGGGTAGAGATCACCTAGTCATAAGTAAATTCTTAGAACTGTGTTTTCCAAAAATACATCTTCATTAGAGAAACTACACTTCAGGCCAGGCACAGTGGCTCATGCCTATAATCCCAGCACATTGGGAGGCCAAGGTGGGAGGGTCACTTGAGGTCAGGAGTTCAAGACCAGCCTGGCCAACGTGGTGAAACCTGTCTCTACTAAAAATACAAACATTAGCTGGGCATGCTGGCGTGCACCTGTAATCCCAGCTACTTGGGAGGCTGAGGCAGGAGGATCACTTAAACCTGGGAGGCAGAGGTTGCAGTGAGCAGAGATCGTGCCACTGCACTCCAGCCTGGACAACAGAGTGAGACTGTCAAAAAAAGAAGAAAGAAAGAAAAACTACAGTTAAAACTAATAATATTAATACTAATAACTTATAGAAAATTAAGGCTTATCTTCATTTTCTTAAAATATTAATCTCAAATGTAAACAAGTTATATTTTCATAAAACAATATTCATTCCTCATTCATTGCTATTGACCACTATAAATTTTGTTAAAAATGAAATACACTATTACTATTTTAAAATCTTTATTCAATCAGATCCATGCTTATTTACATTATCTTTCATTTAGAATTAAAATATTGTATCAATCTGTAGTTTAAATCATACTTTTAGCCCTTTACAAAATATGTGATTAAAGATTTTATAGTTTAAAATGGACCTTGAATAGGGAAAACTGGATTCACTTTTTTAATGAAAATGAAAAATTATGATACACTAGAACATAAATGTATACATACTAAACATACAGTATTAAAACAAGATAAAACATCTACAATTATTTTCTTTTCTATTTTCTAAATACTATAAATCACATACTTTTAATAAACAATGAAATAAAACTCTCAATAAATGCCAACTAAAGAGATGGAGAAAAAAATTTTCCTTAACATTCTTTTCACTTACTTCACTGCAAACTTCGTTTCCTAGGTCAGAAGTTATCCACTTTAGAATATCTTAAGTCACAATATAGATATATTTGGTACATTCCACATGCTAAACTGTACAACTGGCAATTCTCAAAAAAGAAGTAAAAGAAATGTAAGAAATGGTAGACTCAATTCAGCCTCCCAAGAATTGGAAGGACACCTACAGTCTGTGCTTAACTGTCTATAAATCACCAACCAACCTTCCTTCATTTACTCATTTTTTACATTCTTGAAAATGTTATTATTTGCAGTAGCTTTTTTCTTTCAAGAATGGAAACATCTAATTGCAAATCATTTTCCTATCCATTGAAATATTATTATTTTGCTAGAATATGGGTAGAGATGTTTTAATGAGAAAACAGCAAAGTATAGCAACGAATATTCAATAGGTATTCTGCCACCTACTGGAGTTTTTCAAGAAACTGTTTAAGTTCACTTTAACTTACAGAAGTATTGAGAGATCTGAGTGTATAACAATCAAAATATGATCAGTGTATGAGCTATTTATTTGTAGGTAAGAGTAATATATGGTAATATATAGCCAGAAACTTAAATAGCTGTTTGTCATTTTTAAATAAATTCAAAAACACTTTAAAATTTTCAGTGAATTGATCTTATTTATGTTCATAAGGATTCAGAAAAAAGAATGTTTAATATTATAAAATTGAAAGGTTTAGGAAAGAGTTTTATTGCAATCTTTTCTCTGCAACTGCAGTTTTTTCTACTAATGGATATTTTAAAGGGACTACTTCAAAACTTCTAGTTTCAAATGCTTCACAGAATTTTGTAACTTACATTTCGCATACAGTAGTCTCCCCTTATCCATGATTTTGCTTTCTATGGTTTCAGTTACGCATGGTCAACCACACTCTGATTACAGGTGAGTACAGTACAATAAGATATTTTGAGAGAAAGAGACAGATCACATTTGCATAACTTTTATTACAGTGCATTGTTCTACTTTCAGTTATTATCTCTTGCTGTGTCTAATTTATAAATAAAACCTTATCATAGGTATATATATATATAGGACAAAACAATATATCAAGGGTTCTATACTATCCATGGTTTCAGACTTTCACTGGGGGTCTTGGAACATATATCCCATGGATAAGAGGGAACTATCGTATTTTCTAATTCTATACATTTCTTATTGCTTATCTGTCCTGTCATTCTGCCCTTGAATATTACAAAAAAAAAAAAAAAAAGTCAAGCTGACAAAAATCTATTAGACTGCTTTTTACCACTAAAATAAAGAAAATTAATTCTATGTATTTGACTCACACTGCAAGAACATTTATTAATGCTACAAATCAGAGATCCAACGACAGAAACACTGTCTGGAATACAAACAGAACAAAAATGAGGTCATTTGAATTGCCCTGAAAAACTCTCCAAATTCTTCGAGATGGCTTACTTCTAGCTATACTCCAAAATACTAGTGTTTAAAATTGAATTACAAATTAAATGAGAGTTTTCTGTTTTGTTTTTTGTTTGTTTTGAGATGGAGTCTTGCTCTGTCACCCAGGCTGGAGTACAGTGGTACAATCTTGGCTCATTGCAACCTCTGCCTCCCAGGTTCAAGCAATTCTCCTGCCTCAGCCTCCCGAGTAGCTGGGATTACAGGCACGTACCACCATGCCAGGCTAATTTTTGTATTTTTAGTAGAGACGGGCTTTCACCAAACTGTTGGTCATGCTGGTCTTGAACTCCTGACCTTAGGTGATCCACCCGCTTCGGCCTCCCAAAGTGCTGGGATTACAGGTGTGAGCCATGGCACCCAGCTGTAAATGAGAGTTTTAATGTGCAAGTAAAGGCAGTTAAATAACTTTCAGTAATAAAATGCATCAAAATATTTCACAGATTGAAAACACAGCCTGGTTACCTTTTTGAATAAAATAACATTTGGAAGAAGGCATAGCTATTTTTAAAAGCTATTCCATGCTTTCCTTGTGTTTAAAGTTTCAAGAAAAAATAAAATGATAAATCACACAGAATTATAAAATGCCAAATTCAAGTTAACTCCTATAATTTTTCTATTTTGTTATGAATATTAGGTTATATCAAACATTTATTTTTAAATGTGCTAAAAATATGGGTTTACAAAATATGAACAGGTAATTTTTAAAGAGTAAATTACGTTAAGAACTTTATTATTTTTGATTATTTTTATAGGGTAGTAAAATAATGCCTCTTCAAAGTCATTTAAATGTTATTGATGCCATCGCAAAATCATTATAAATAAATTTTCTCTACTATCCAATTACATCTAGGTAACATTGAATATGTACAGGTTTCTCTGGATAAGTACCAAAAGGTACCACATTTTATACAGACTTAATTGTTAAAGCTGAGTGAAATAAATTTTCAGACCAAAATTTATTTTAAGTTTAAATCACTCACTCTTTAAATTTCAGACAGTGTCAGTGTGACTTACTTTTAAAGGAAAAAAGTTAGTTTAAAATTTAATAACCACAGATTAATTTTTTACTTAAACACTTAACGTACATTTTCATGAGTAATAATTAAGATATGCTGAAAACTTAAATGTGAAAGATTTCAAAGTTTCAGTATGTTAACATTACTCTTTAAATGTTCTTTATATATATATATATAAAAACACAAATTATAGAAACTACTAGTTGTATATCTGCAATACATATATGAACACCATTCTTCTTCCCTAGCCATACTGATATAAGGATAAAGTAATAAATCTCTGTGCTGTTCAAGGAAAAAAAAGAATGCTTTAAAAAATAAATCTTTAAAGAATAGTTTCAAAAATAAAGTTCAAATATTGCACAAAATAATTTAACTGTAAATATTACTACATAGTGTAAAACAATTTTTTAAAAAATTTTTACACTCTACAGTAAATCTCATTTTCTAATTCTATAAAAGAATTTATTGGAAGTCCACATTAAATGTTTAGATATTAAATGTTTACATTCAGTTTGACAGGAATTAAATTCTCACAAGTTAACTGAGCCTTTGTCTTAAAAGTTCATCTATTTGAGTTTTATACATATTTTTTACATCTTCAAGATCTAATCGAAGTTCTTCTGCCTCTTCTGCTTTTTCTCCATACATCTGCAGAATAGTGTTGTACCTTTGGTCCAAATCCTGCAAAATGTATGTTTACAATTTTTAACATAACTACACAGAACATCTTTAATTTTTATATTGCCATAGAGGTCAACAATGAAACTACTACAATTTAAATAAAAGCATATACTCATCTCTTTTAAAAATTAAACTCACAGTCCAGTCTATGTTGAAATAAATAGCAAAAAAAAAACAAACAAAAAAAAAATTAAAGAAAAAAACCAAGCTAGATAGCTATCTATTTTACCCTCTCTCTCCACTAAATCTACAATTCTCCCCATACATGGCTTTTCTCCCATTAATGTAAGCACACTTATTAAAAATTTAGTTTCTTTGTTCCATGGTGGTATAAGTATTACCTGGCATTTAGCCCAGAGGAAAGATCAAAAGAAAATACATTCTCATTTATGGCTTAACAGTGTCTTCTAACATCCAGATACGATAATTGTGATGATACACGTAACATCAAAAGTTCAATGTTATAAATGAAGCTTAGCCAAATGAAATATAGTTCTTTTCCTATACTAAACATGATTGTGAAAATTATTTTGAATATGTAATGACATAAGCGACATAAAAGATTCATTTTTAAAGTTCTTTGCTCAAATATTAATACTCTTTAATTTTCAAAGAAATCACTAACGCATACATATATGCATTTTATATAAACTAAAAACATGAGATTAAAGCAAATGAACTAAAATATCTTAAATTCATCCTTAAGTGAAGAATACTTACTCTTAGCTGAGTTCTAAGTTTGGGTATCTCCTTCACCTTCTCTTCAAGTTCATCAGTTTGATTTGTTAATTTAACTAGTTCTTCAGCCATTATTGATCGAGTTTTTTCTAGACTGCCAATTTCTAGCTGAGAAGCATCACCACAAAATAGTTTAAATCAAAATATATCTTGTTTAATACTCCCGCTAATATAAAAATATTTAATGTGTGTGTATTTTTAAATAGACATGTCAACATATAACCTTGAGCTAGCTCTTTAAGTAAAGGAAACAGTGGCAGAAAACAGGTCCCAACTTTCCTAAGAGGTATACCATTTATAAGGTTTCCTATGCAACAGAGATAAAGAAGAAAATCTAATTATTTGTTTGAAAACATGCAAGCATATATTTTTTCTAATCTAAGGAAATGACATATATTGCAGTTATTCTAAATTACTAAAAGAACCCAAAGAAATAAAAACATACTTTAACATAGCCCTACCTGTGTAGGTTGTATCGATAGAGGCTTTCATCACTAACAAAGAAATTAATTAGGTCCCTGTATAGCATACCGGCTATACAAACATCTGAGATTAAGATTATTCTGATCTACTTTTTGCCAATTCAAGTTCTTTAATAGAGTAATATTTTCATATAACTAAAAGTACATAATGGGAGTAGAAATTTTACCTACTTCTGAGTGTACTGTGTTTAACAGTGAAAAGAGGTATCCTTATTCAAAATGCGTTGGACCAGGAATGTTTCAAATTTCTTTTTTTTGTTTCAGATTTTCGAATATTTGCATTATGTACTTACTGGTTGAGCATCCCAAATCTGGAAATCCAAAATGCTCAATTCAGCATTTCCTTTGAGCATCACGTCAGCACTCAAAGTTTTAGATTTTGGGGCATTTCGGATTTCAGATTTGGGATGCTCAACCTGTAAAACATTTTAACATTTCTGACTGCACAAAGTTTTTTAAAAGCCAAAAAGGTTAAGATGGGAGGATGCTCCCTCAACAACTCATGTTGTTTCCTCCCATATACAGGGTGTTACAGTTCTAACATCTCTCATACCCTTTATTCCTTCATTCCCGGGGGATTTGGAGTAACTTATCCAGGAGGTAAATCTGAATAGAACAGGCATTCTCAGCTCAGCAACTTCCCTTTATCCTGTTGGGAAAGAGCTGCTTGAAAGGAGGAGGCATTCTCTGCTCCTAGATGCTTATGTCTTATGTAGGCAGGTTGTAACACATGGGATGCCTGCCCCAGCCCAGCATTTCCTGTGAAAAATCAGCCAAATCTGCCTAATTCTGGCAATCAGCCAGGTTCAGTTGGCTGTTTTCCTTAGCTAATCTCCCTTTTTAGCCTTTATCATTGATATATGTGATACATTTTGGGCTACACATGCCACTTATGTAATCTTGTTTCTCGATTTGCTCAGAATTCAGATGGAAATGAAGAGTGCTATTTATTGGGCCCCAAAACTTCATTTACTTCCATAGCAAATTTAATTTTTCCAATACCTGTAAATGAGTAATTTCCCCTTCCCTTAGCTTTAGCTGAGACTGTAGGTTTTCAATAATGCTAGATCCTGCTCCCATCCTTATAGCATCATAAAGGTTGCTTCCATTTGCTGATACAGACATTGGTCCAAATGAATGATCATGAGACTCATCCTATGTTAATTAAGAAAGCACACACAGTCATTTGGTTATCATAGCTTGTGTTCCATTACCAGGTTTGAACAAAAATGGTTCTGTCAATTTTTGCTTTAAATGATTATAACTTTCTCAAAGGCAGAAAATCATCCACATATTTCCTCTCACTACAATTAGTACTCCTCCACAAGTATTCGGATGAATTGTCTATAGAATGGCAAAGTCGTGGTGACAGACAATCTTGACATTTGCATATTTCCTTTATTATTATTCTAAGAACTAAGCACATATAAAAATAAAACATCACCTGAGACAGAAAAGATGTCTGTAGTCCTGCCATATCAACACCACTTATTGAACTTGAGCGTGACATGGTGGGAGTGCTAGAAACAGAAAATGGCTTACGTTCCTTAGGGAGTTAAAAAAAAAAAAATTATGTTCAGATTAAAGAGCAAAGAGATAAGCAGAGAAAGAAAGAACATTTTTTAGGGTTAATGAGAATAAAGATTTAATCTTTTAAAAAAGGCCAAACTACAAAGGAATTCAATACAATCAAATAAAGAAAAAAATTTTTTTAAAGATTCATTCTAATTTTCCCATAAAATGACTTCTCAAGTCTTATCAAAAATACAATATTGGGCGGGGTGCAGTGGCTCATGCCTGTAATCGCAGCACTTTGGGAGGCTAAGGAAGGCAGATCACAAGGTCAGGAGTTCGAGACCAGCCCAGCCAATATGGTGAAACCCGTCTGTACTAAAAAATAATAAAAAAAATTATCTGGGTATGGGGGCACATGCCTGTGGTCCCAGCTACTCAGGAGGCTGAGGCAGGAGAATAGCTGGAATCCAAGAGGCAGAAGTTGCAGTGAGCTGAGATCACACCATTGCACTCCAGCCTGGATGACAGAACAAGACCCCATCTCCAAAAAAAAAAGTACAATATTTGGCTGGGCACAGTGGCTCATGCCTGTAAATCCCAGCACTTTGGGAGGCTGAGGCAGGCAGATCATCAGAGGTAGGAACTTCAAGACCATCCTGACCAACATGGAGAAACCCCGTCCCTACGAAAAACACAAAATTAGCCGGACATGGTGGCACATGTATGTAATTCTGGCCACTCAGAAGGCTGAGGTAGGAGAATCGCTGGAACCTGGGGGTGGAGGTTGTGGTGAGTCGAGACTGCACCATTGCACTCCAGCCTGGGCAACAAGAGTGAAACTCTGTCTCAACGAAAAAAAAAAAAAAGAAAAAAGTACAATATATACTAATTAAAACTGTAGATAGACTTGGTTAGATCATCACAGGACCCATTTATTACAATAATGTACTTTGTTGGGTTTTTATAATGGAACGAGAGTGTTTCTGTTAAGCTTCATATTATACAAAATACTATCAGTTAAACCTATTTCTGTAACATAAAATTACTGATGAGTGTTAAAAACCATAAAATTTCTGGCTTATCCGTTTTATTTTTAATGTATTTTTAAAATTCCAAATAAGTTCAATAGGTAATTTAAATTTACATATAAGTAGTTTAAATATATTATGCTAACTCCAAGTACACTATAATTCTTTCAATACAGAAAACTCATTGTATTTTTATTTTTCTTATTTTTGAGAAAAAGTCTTGCTCTGTAGCCCAGGCTGCAGTGCAGTGATGCAATCTCGGCTCACAGCAGCCTCTGCCTCTCGGGTATAAGCAATTCTCTCACCTCTGCCTCCCGAGTAGCTGGGATTACAGGTTCATGCCACCATGCCTGGCTAATTTTTATATTTTTAGTAGAGATGGGGATTTGCCATGTTAGCCAGGCTTGTCTCAACTCCTGGGCTCAAGTGATCCACCCACCTCAGCCTCTCAAAGTGCTGGGATTACAGGTGTGAGCCACCAAGTCCAGCCTCAGAAAATTCATTTTAGAAAAATTACCCTCATTAACCAGAAAGCAGGCAAGCCAGATTTACTCCTTAACTGCCTATAGGCCAAATGAAGTGCACTGGTTTCAGTGAGAGATGAGTAAATTCATTTAAAAAGGGGCAATTTCAAGTCCTGGAAATCATAGATCTCTTTGGATAAACTCAAATTACTTTCGGTCCACTCCGAGCAGGACACTGATTATAATAATAGAATTCATCACTATGTTGATTTCAGACATTGAAAAAATGATACTTATAAAGCAGGAATGTCCAATCTTTTCATTCCCTGGGCCACATTTGAAGAACAAGAATTGTCTTGGGCCACATATAAAATATACTAACAATAGCTGATGAGCTAAAAAAAAAAAAAACATGAAAACAATCTCATGATGATTTAAGCAAGTTTACGAATTTTTGTTGGGCTTCATTTAAAGTCATCCTGGGCCACATGCCAACCAGGGCCACAGGTTGGACAAGCTTATATTATACAGCATAGCTAAAATTAAAAAACATGGCTGGGTGCGGTGGCTCACGCCTGTAATACAGCACTTTGGGAGGCTGAAGCGGGTGATCTCCTGAGGTCAGGAGTTTGAGACCAGAGTGGCCAATGTGGTGAAACCCTGTCCCTACTAAAAATACAAAAATTAGCTGGGCATGGTGGCATGTGCCTATAACCCCATCTACTCGGGAGCCTGAGGCAGGAGAATCGCTTGGACCTGGGAGGTGGAGATTGCAGTGAGCCACTGCACTCCAGCCTGGGTGACAAAAGCAAACCTCCATCTCAACAAAAAAGATTAATCACAGCATCTACTAAATGGTTACACCAAAAACAAACAAAAATGAAATTCAATACCTTTTCTTTTATTGCTTCTTGAGTAAAAATGGCTTTCTTCTTTTCTTGTTCAACTTTCATTCTTTCCATTTCTAACTGACTATTCAACAGTGTCTAATGGAGAGAAATAAAGTTAGACAATTTCTGTGATACTGATTCATGCCATGATAATAAGTCAATCCCAAAGTTAGAAGCAGGAAGTAGAAACTCATATTTGTTTCACTACTAAAGACCAAGTTCCAAAAGCAGTGGCATCACCCATTTCATCTTGTTATCTCATTAGTTTGCTACCATCCCCAACCATTCTCTAATGTAAGCCCTAAGAGGTGAGTGATCACGAAGGGAAATACCTTTTCTTTCCTTGTTTCTTCAAGTGTCCTTACATATTCATCTTTTAGGTTTTCTAATTCAACCTGGTACCTGTTAAACCAAAGAGAATTAAAAAACAAAAAACAGAAAATGAAAAAGATGACAGTATACACTATTAAAAACTCAGTACTTTAACTCCAGCTACCTATTGAGAAGTCATTTTTATTACCGGATTGACATCAGTGATTTTTCAAGTGTCTTCCAGATCCCATTTGAGTTGCACTCAAAAACCAAACCACAAGTGAAAAATCTCCACTTTTGTGCATTTTATTTATTGGTGCTCTGGGTTAAGATTTCATTTAAAAAGAGACTTTATAAAAATAACTTTGAGTATCATCATCCTATAATATGCTCAGATTCCACAAAGCTTATTAGGGAGTTCTATGAAAACGTTTATAAAAGTTCAGATATTTTACTTTAGAAATCATTTTTAAAAAGTAAAATTTCCAAGGAAGAACACAGAGGGTAAAAAATACTAACCATTGCCTATTAATATATTCTCAGATAGTTGGATTTTACACCCTATGGTTTCTAAGAACTCAGACATTTATTTAGAAAAGGCTTAAATTATGCTACTAAAACCCTTGTAATATAAAACTCCAACGAGTAGTCTGAAAACTATTTTGGGGTGTTACAGCCCCCTTTTAAAAATTTGATTGAAGGTATAAATCCTTTCCCTGGAAAAATCCAAATATATACAAAACACGTCACACAATCTCAACAACCTATATAACAGTCAATGAACCCCAGTACTATCCTGTCATAATATCCTATTACTTTTTTTTTTTGGAGACAAAGTCTTGCTTGGCTGCACAGTGGGGGTGCCATGGTGCCATCTCTGCTCACTGAACCTCCCAGGTTCAAGCGATTCTCCTGCCTCAGCTTCCTGAGTAGCTGGGATTACAGGTGTCCGCCACAATGCCCGGCTAATTTTTGTATTTTTAGTAGAGACAGGGTTTCATCATGTTGGCCAGGCTGGTCTTTAACTCCTGAACCTCAGGTGATCCACCCGCCTCAGCCTCCCAAAGTGCTGAGATTACAGGCGTGAGCCTCCGTACCTGGGCATAATATCCTACTACTAATTATCCTAACTTTAAACACTAAAAGTGTTTACTTTTAGTTCTTGGTACTATGAAGCTAAAAGCCAGCAACACACTTTGTTTGTTCGTGATGGAGTCTCACTCTGTCACCCAGGCTGGAGTGCAGTGGCACAATCTCAGCTCACTGCAACTTTCACCTCCCAGGTTCAAATGATTCTTGTGCCTCAGCTTCCGAGTTGCTCGGATTACAGGTGCACGCCACCACGCCCAGCTAATTTTTGTATTTTTAGGAGAGACTAGGTTTCACCATGTTGGTCAGGCTGGTCTTGATCTCCTGACCTCAAGTGATCTGCCTGCCTTGGCCTCCCAAAGTACTAGGATTACAGACTGTGAGCCACTGCACCTGGCCCAACAACATACTTTTAAAAAGTGCTTTATGATCTCATGGAACTACCAAAAATATCACTTAAAAACCATGCTCACCTATTGTTCTCATCCTCCAGTTTTCGTAGCCTATTTTTCTCTGTTTCTAGCTGGGCTTGAAATCTACTGTTTTCTTGTCTTAAGAGAGAATTCTGTGACTCCATAGAGGACATCTGAATTTTGTTAGCAAGGAGTTCTTCTGTAGCTGCACGTTCTCTCTCAACTGCTGCTGCCAGCAAGGTCTGGGATTCACCTGATTATAGGACAGAAAGAAAAATCACATACACATATAGCCCAGAGACCAAAATACCAAGTCAATTCTGATTTCAAACATTTAATGATGCATTTTATTGCCTAAGGCAGGACTATCTACTGGGACAAATGAACCAATCTTAACTTATACCTGCTTTTTCATTCTTTTCCAAAAGTATTTTAATTTGAAAATAGAGTCATGCATTAAAAGAGTAGTGGATCAACAAATGGTCCTGGAGCAATTGGACATCTACATACAAAAAAACAAAACAAAAAAACCCTATACATCACATCATACAAGAAAATTAACTCAAAATGGATCATAGACTTAAATGTAAAACATAAAACTATAAAACTTTTAGGAAAAAATAGAGGAGAAAGTCTTCAGGATCTAGAGCAAGGCAGAGAGTACTTGGATTTGACACCAAAAACAAGAGTCATAGAAAGAAAAACTGACAAACTTCTTCAAAATTTTGAATTTTTAAATCCATGTGAAGAGGATGAAAAGGCAATCTATAGAGTGAGAGCAAATAAATGCAAACCATCTATCAAGGACTAGTATCAGGAATGTATAACAATCTAGTGAGAAAATGGGTAAAAGACAGACATTTCACCATAGAGGATGTACAAATGGAAAACAGGACATAAAATGATGTTCAATATCATTAGCCATTAGGGAAATACAAATTCAAATCATAACAAGGTATGATTACATGCCTGTCTGAGTAACTAAAAGAAAAAACAGGGATAACACAAAATGTTGGCAAGGATGTGAATACACTAGATTACTCTTATATAGCCACTTTGGAAATAGTTTGGCATTTTCTTAAAAACACTAAACATGACTTGGGCATTTATCCAGAGAAATGAAAACTTAGGTCCACACTAAAACCTGTATGTGAATATTCACAGTACCTTCATCTCTAATAGCCAGAAACTGGAATCAGCCTGGACATCCTTTGTCCACTGAATGGCTAAACAAACTGTGGTACATACATACCATGGAATAACACTCTGCAGTAAAAACACTGAACTGCTGATACAAACAACTACTGTGTGAACCTGGGCATCGTGCTGAGTGAAAAAAGCCGATCCCAAAATGTCATACACTGTATAATTTTATTTATGTAGCATTTTTGACGTGACAGAATTTTAGAAATAGAGGACAGATTAGTGACTGCCAGAGATTTGGGACAGGGGAGGGAGGGTTCAGAGACTGGTAGGTGTGTTTCCAAAAGGGTAACAGCTAAGAAAAAAAGAAGAAAAAGGCAATAGGAAGGACTCACAGTGTTGGAACTGTTCAATATTCTTGACTATAGTAATGGACATACGGTAAAATTGTATAGAATTTAATACATATGCACGCACGTGCGTGCACACACACACACACACAAATGAGTACCAATAAAACTTTGGAAATCTGAATAAAATCAGTAGATGGTATCCATGTCAATACTAAGACTGTGATGTTATACATTAATATTGTAAAATTTTAATACTTGGAGATATTAAGCAATGTGTGCAAAGGACCTTTCTATATTATTTCTTATAACTGCATGTGAATCTACAGTATATCATTAAAAATTTCAATTGAAAAAAGAGCAATGGATAAGATTCTGAGATTTAACCTAGGTAAGAATTCTCATATTTTTTCTCCACCAAAGTAGAGCTAATAATACCTCTATTTTACATTTTACACTCTGCTTCACAGAATATCTATGGTCTTTTTAATAGCATTGCTTGGTATGTTGGTCCTGTGGCTTTGCCTATATGCTAGCATGATACCACACATCCCTGAGGGTATGGAGACTTCCGTCTAAAAACCACAAAAGTACCAGTTTTTAGCATTCATTTACTGCAAATATTTATTTCAAAAGGTATCATTTTCAGATGTCTCATATTTCATTTCACATTGGTCTCAAAAAAGTTGTCATAAATGACAGACCTAACATTTATACCTAAAAATTTAAATATACATTAAGGTTTATCTAGTTCAGTAAATATTTTTAAGCAGATGAATCTTTTTCTAGACCAAATCTTACATGGAACTCCAATAAAATAAGATAGACAAAAGAGGCCCTGTTTTCATTACAGCAGCCTGAGAAGCCCTGCCTATTATTTATCAAGCTTCCCTCTCACTGTGACAGCAGCCACAAAGGTATCCAAGAGTCCACTGAATACTATTTGACAGTCACTAATCTTCCTAGGTATTGTATTCTTTTCGTGGCAAAAAAAAAAAAAAAAGAAAGTCACTAATCTAGTTCACCCCTCCTAATTCACAAGGAATAGCACAGAGAGAGTTGGAACAATATAAGCGACTTGTTCCAGACTGTTTTGTTGGATGATTCAAAACAAAACACCCTGAGTCCATGTCTCCTTACTCATTCAGGTCTGATTTTATCACTATACCATGATTTCTCAAATTACAGTTAGTGTCAGGTATAAAAGGCATACTTCAATTTTTCATGAATCTGCTAGCTGCTGGGATATCTATAATATACATACACTACCTGTCTGTGCTTGAAGGGAAACATTTTAGAACAATACTTTTCTTTTTATTAACATCACAGAAGGGCAACCTGGGGCATGACTGTAAAAAAGCAGAATATGGGAGATGGAGTCTCACTTTGTCATACAGGCTGGAGTGCAGTGGCATGATCTCAGTTCACTGCTGCCTCTGCTTCCCAGGTTCAAGTGATTCTCTGCCTCATCCTCCCAAGTAACTAGGATTACAGGCAAGCACCACAACACCCAGTTAATTTTTGTATTTTTAATAGGGACGGGGTTTCATCACATTGGTCAGGCTGGTCTTGAACTCCTGGACTCAAGTGATATGCCAGTCTTGGTCCCCCAAAGTGCTGGGATTACAGATGTAAGCCACCATGCCCTGCCAGAATATGGAATCTTAAGACTCCATAGTATCTCTCTTCTAAAGTTGATCTTGACTCTCCTTAGACCTATTTTCGCTCTTGGAATTCTACCACTGATGAGAATCATATCTGATCTCGACCTCCTACACTATTGCAGACAAGCTACAAAGGGGTCAGATTTAGCAACGGACAAGAGAAAAACTCAAGTGCAACAGTCTGTAGAAATGAATGAAAGAATGACATGGAAGTACTTTGGCCAGTATCTGATAACATTGTGTAATGGGAAAAAAATGGTTTGAAAGAGACATAATAAAGGTATTAAAAATACATATAGAAAAAGAGAAAAGGTAAAAATCGAAATATTAGACACAAAATATAACTACCAGAGCAAATGAATTTCATTTTCATACCATTATTCTAATTCTGTAAACAAGATGGAAGGGCTTCTGCATTGAGCATAAAAACTAAAGGAGTTACCAAGCCTATCAGAAAGATTCTTCTCTAATTTCTCCCACGACGATGTCTGGGACCCTAGGGTTGCTTGCAAATTTTCTATCTGTCGAAGTAGTGGTCTTGTTGTTGATGAAACACTCTGACTCAGTTCCTGGTTTCGATTCTCTGCTTCCTGGAGTCTCTGAATCATGAAATTATTAAGTCATTACCAATGACGGTAATAAAAACATTAAAAGCACTAGCAAATCCAAACTTTAGGAGAGATTCCTGGAGAATTATTTTTCCAAGAGAAAATTATTTGCTTTTTAATTAAATTATTATTATTATTATTATTATTATTATTATTTTTAGAGATGGGGTTTCGCTCTATCATCCAGGCTGGAGTGCAGTGGCATAATCTTGGCTCACTGTAGCCTTCACTTCCCAGGCTCAAGTGATCCTCCCACCCTCAGCCTCCCAAGTAGCTGGGACTACAGGTACATGGCATCACACCTGGCTAATTTTTGTATTTCTTTTGTAGAGATAAGGTTTTATCATGTTGCTCAGGCTGGCCTCGAACTCCTGAGCTCAGGCAATCTGCCTGCCACAGCCTCCCAAAGTGTTGGGATTACAAGCATGAGCCACCACGCCCAGCCCTTAATTATTTTTCTAACTGTTTGATCCTTCCAATAGAATTAGACTGTGTAATAGAGTATCTAAATAAGTGCTTCTTTGGGTGGGCACGGTGGGTTACACCTCTAATCCCAGGATTTTGGGAGGCCAAGGCAGGTGAATCACCTAAGGTAAGGAGTTCAAGACCAGCCTGGCCTACATGGTGAAACCTCATCTCTACTAAAAATACAAAAATTAGCTGGGCATGGTGGTGCACACCTATAATCCCAGCTACTCAGGAGGCTGAGGCAGGAGAATCTCTTGAACCCAGGAGGCAGAGGGTACAGTGGGCCGAGATCATGCCACTGCACTCCAGCCTGGGCGACAGAGCAAGATTCTGTCTCAAAATAAATAAACGAAATAAATACATAAATGCTTCTTTAAAAAGCATTTCTAAGATAGTCTTCAATTACCTGATGGTTAAAAAAGAGTTCATCCAAACCTCTTAGTAGTTGCCTCTTCATCCAAATATTTTTAAGTATTTATAAAAACAGAAAAATCAATCTAAGTTCTATTTCCTCTCCCTTTTCCTGTGCATGTTAACTGACGGAAAATTAACAGAGACATAGAAACCGGGAAGTGTTACCTGTCCCACAGTAATCAAAGACTGATAATCACTAATAAGCCATTACAAATGGAAAAGCAATACTGAATATATATATAACAAATCTATCATGATAACATTACTTTTTATAAAAACAAAATATTTTCTTGTATACATTTTTAAGGTGCTCACTCTGATTTATTCACACAAGCCACAAAAATACAGAAAATGCTAAGTGTGATAGTAGTCCTCTCAGTTCCATCAACATTATCCCACTGAGTCATTTTTTTATTTCTAGAAAGACACATACTTCTTGGACTTGTGTTTCAGAAAACTGTGACAGTACCTGCTGAAGTTCACCAATCTCAAGGCGTAAATAATCCTCCTTTCTGGCAGATGCTTGTTCTGCACGTTGCAATGCAAGCCTAAGGTCCCCCACCTGTAGAAGGAGAAACAATACATTCACAAACAATGGCACACTATTATCTACAACTTCCTGCTAACTACACATTTTGTGTTGTGTTGACATTGTTCATGTATAATACTTGAGACCCTCCATCGAACTTTTAAATATGATTACCACACATTGCATTCATCAAGCAATTCCAAAACTGAGTGTATATTCAATGCTTACTTAGAAAAGCACTCTGTTAAGGCAAAGAAATGCATACAAATATGTATAAGGCACAGCCATTACCATACAATATTGGAGAAAAGACAATGCATCCATAAATATTTGCCACTTCGGACAGAAAGTGATAGGCGCTATATGGGTTATAAAAGCTAGGTACTCCACTCATATACAGGAGCATACATTATAAACTACTATAGCCTTTTTGGAAAACATTATAACATGTTTCAAGAATCATCAAACTTCTCACATCCTTTCACCTGGCTATCCTAGTCTTGGAAATTTACTCTAAGAAAGCAGACTTGTAAATACACAGGGATAGTCCCTACAGTATTAAATAGGCTAGCAAAAACAAAACTAGCAATATTCTAAATCTCCATCACTAGTAATCTATATTTGCAAATGTTGATATAACATAAATATAACCATTAAAAATTACAATAAATGTATAAAGCATGTGAGAAAATTTCTAATTTACTATTAATGGAAAAACTATAATATGTATGACATCAATTATAAAAAATACATACATGGAAACAGAATAAAACACTAATACATAAAACTGACAGTAATAGTAAAAAGTGATGAATTTATGGATGGTAGGCCATATTTGCTCTATCTCCCATTCCCCCAATTTTCCTGTATTATTATTCTAATGTATTTTAAATTTAAATTACTGGTATTTTATCTATCCCAGTAAAAGAGTAGCAGAAACACAAAGGACATATGGACCATGGCATGACTTATAATAGCAAAATACAGAAAACAACTCAAATATCCATCAATAAGAAATAGCTGAAAATACTTTACCTAATGAAGTATTATAAAACAGTAAAAAGATATTTTTAAAAAACCTCTTTGTTTTACTAGAGTGATCATCAGGATATTTTACTAAGTAAATAAAACAAATATAAAAAGTATGAATAATAAACTATCATTTATGTAAAAAGGATGTAAGAGATAGAAATTGGGATATACAGCCAGGTACAGTGGCTCACACCTGTAATCCCAGCATTCTGGAAGGCCAAAGTGGGCAGATCACAAGGTCAAGAGATTGAGACCATCTGGCCAACATGGTGAAACCCTGTCTCTACTAAAAATACAAAAATTAGCTGGGCATGGTGGCAGGCACCTGTAATCCCAGCCACTCAGGAGGATGAGGCAGGAGAATCTTTTGAACCCGGGAGGTGGAAGTTGCAGTGAGCTGAGATCATGCCACTGCACTCCAGCCTGGCGACAGAGCAAGATTCCGTCTCAAAAAAAAAAAAAGAAATCAGGGTATAAGTGAATGTGTATGTATACAGAACATGTAAATATATAGATACATATATTTTCTTGCATTTGCCAATAGAAACACTGAAAAGGTAAGCCAAACTCTAATAAAATGGTTACCTATAGGCAAAGAAAGGAAATGGGAGCAACTAAACTGGAAGTAAATGTCTGAATAGATTTTGCTCTCACTTTGAACTCATAAATATTTTACATATTCAAAATTTAAAATTAAATCAAAAGGGCATAGAAGTCAGTAACAATAGTTTTTTTGACAACTGGTCCTGCAACAACTGGATATCCACATGCAAAAGACCTAAATGTAAGAGTTAAGACTACAAAACTCTTAGAAGGAAATTGGTGAAAATCTGCATAAACTTGGATTAAGCAATAGTTTCTTAAATATGATGCCAAAAGCACAAATAAAAAAGAAAACAGAGATAAGCTAGACTTCCTTAAAATTAAAAACTTTTGGCATCCAAGGACACTATCAAGAAGAAAGACAACCCACAGAAAGGCAGAAAATATTTACAAATCCTGTATCTGATAAAGGTCTAGTATGCAGAAGAACTCATAATAACAATAAAAAGACAAACAGCTCAATTTTAAAATGTAAAAAGGATTTGAATATTTTAATAAATCTCTCCCAAGAAGATATATAAATGGCCAATAAGCAAATGAAAAGGCATTCAACATCATTAGTCTTTAAGTAAATGCAAATCAACACCATACTCAATTACTACTTCACACACACTAAAAAGGCAGTAATTTTAAAAACAGACAATTAATAAAAGTTGGCAAGATGTGGAGAAACTGAAACCCTCATCTATTGCCAGTGGGAATGTAAAGTAATCCAGCCACTGTGGAAAAGTTTGCCAGTTCTTCAAAAAGT
The DNA here is from genome assembly GCF_030222135.1 of Aotus nancymaae. NCBI lineage: Eukaryota > Metazoa > Chordata > Mammalia > Primates > Aotidae > Aotus > Aotus nancymaae. The sequence continues at coordinate 3,105,791 of NW_026988460.1, forward strand.
TAAATATATAGAGTTACCATATAATCCAAGGAGATAAATATCTAGGGGAATTTAAAATACATGTTCACACAAAAATTTGTGCATGGATATTTATAGCAGCATTATTGATAATGACCACAAAGTATAAATAACCCATATGCCCATCAACTGATGATTTTATAAGAGAAAGCCTCACAAATTTTGTTTTTCCTACTTCATCTGAGGTCCTGGGACTCCCACAGATGTTATAAATGAGCCAGGAGTTAATCTCTCAAAATTATATGCAATATGTATATACATTTTTGCTCTTCTCTCATAAGAGGGTTCCTAGCTTTCATAATACTCTCAAATGGGTCTAAAACTCACAAAAAAATTAAACAATACTGGTATTATGCAAGCATTACTTTAATAGTTTTAAGAAACACAAGTGGTTAAATTTAGCAGAATCCAGTACTCTGAAATCTAACACATGTATCATGACATAAAGTTTGATTCAAACCAGCTAATAAATTGTTTAATTTGTAGGACATAAACAAATATTTTAAAAACTACTCTAATTCATCATCCATTGCTTACTTGAATGGCTAAAGTTTCCTGCTGCTGACGGGCTTCTTCTTGGGCCTTCTCTAATGCTGCAGAAAGTTCTTCTTTAGCTTTCATTTCACGGCTCAGAGCAGCTTCCTGTGCCTCACTATCCTTTGCAGCATTGGCTTTGTGAAGATCAGTAAGTTCTCTTAAAAAATTAGATTGAGTTTATAAATGTTGCCAGTGATCAGATAATAAAAAAAGTATTTCTTCAACATCCTACTCTGATAATTCATTCTAAATGGGTTGCATATTTGCTCATTTTCTTACTTGTATGCACTATCCAGGGCAGCCTGAATACTTCGGTTCTTTTCTTCCAGTTCATCCATGTCTATTTGAAGTCGACCAAGATCTTTTTCCTGGCGTTCTACCACAGAATTAAGTTTTTTAATATTTTCTCTATGTTGTTTCTCAACCTCTTCTTTGCCATCGAGGACCTATATGTTATAAAAACAGACAAAAGTATTTTTCAAGAAATAACACCATGGTAAATAATTGTATTTCAGGAATCTATAATAATGGAGAAAAATCTTTTTTTTTTTTTTTGAGACAGTCTCACTCTGTTGCCCAGGGTGGACTGTTCTGGCTCACTGCAACCTCTGCCTCCCAAGTTCAGGCAATTTTCGTGCCTCAGCCTCCCAAGTAGCTGAGACTACAGGTGTGTACCACCATGCCAAGCTAATTTTTGTATTAGGTTAGTTCAATATTTTTAGTAGAGATAGGGTTTCACCTTGTTGGCCAGGCTGGTCTCAAACTCCTGGCCTGCAGTTATCTGACTGTCTCAGCCTCTCAAAGTGTTGGCATTACAGGCATGTGTCACCCAACCCAGCTGAAAAATCTTAACATTTATCTATTGGTTGAAAAATTCTTCTTACCTGTTACTACCCCATTAAATCTTTTCAAATGCTCCATAAACCATGGCCAACTGTTTGACAGGAAGTAAGAAGAATAGATATGTTGAGAAGTATGACTGCTATTCACCTGTTTCAAATGCTGCAACTCCTCTTCTAGCTCTTTAACTTTTCTGTTTAGCTTTGCAATCATATTTTCATTTTCCTTGTCTTTAGCTCTTAATTTCTTGATGATGTTAGAATTATGCAGCTGCTGTTTTGAAAGTTTTTCCCCTGGTGATGGTAGAAAAGTATAAACTCAAAAGATAACCATTCCCTAAAAATCTCAATAGAATGTTTTATCTAACAGCATTTTTTAAAATCACAATTTTGTAACCCACAATGTTATAACTAATTTGGACAAGAATCATCAATGAATGTTAAAATTATTGGGTAAAAGGATGTTGGGAAACTGGATATTGACACGATCTTAAAGAGTCACTTTCACATACCACCTACTAATTATAAAGTGAAAAATCTGGCAGTCAACTCCTTAACTAAACATTCAGTTTTGGCATCACCAACTGTAGTACAGCCTGACAGTATGTGCCTGCTGATGTGATGTAGTAATGTAGGTGTACAATGTCACCTAGATATTTCCTACTAGAAATATGATATAAATCTCATCATGAAGAAATAACAAATTCCTGAACATGGGACATCCTGTGGAACAACTGCCCTGGACTCCACATAGTCCTCAATGATATTCTGAAGAAGAGAGAACTGTCCTAGATGGATGGAAGACTAAAAGGACCTAATAACAACCAAATGCAATCAGCAAACTTTGGATCCTGGGGCAGAACAAATGATCAAATATAAGAGACATTTTTAAGACAACTCAGATAAACATTAAAATACATGCTGGATTACACTTCTGAATTAATGCTGATTTCTTAGGTTTGACTATGGTGTACCTGTCAAGGAAAATGTACTTCCCCTTGGGAGATGTAGATTGAAGAATTTAGGAGCAGAATGTTATAGTATTTCTAACCTCCTTTCAAATGGGTTGACAAAAAGGTAGCGTATGTGTGTGCAGAAAGATATGGAAGAGGTGTGGTAAGATGTTAACACTTGATGAATCTAGGTGATGAAGTAATCGGGTACTCATTGTAGTGTGCTTTCAAGCTTTGAGTTTTACAGCTCTTCAGCTTTAAGTTTTAAAAATATTTCTGGGGCATGTGGAAACAATATGTAATACACCTGTGTGAAATGTAAATACTCTGTGAATACAAAATACTCCCATGTGAAATTGCTCTATTTTCTCTGTAAAAAGTTTCATTAAACAAAAGAAGACAACAGTCCATCCTCTGACAAAATTACTAAATTACAAAATAGTAACATTTGATATTAATATTTTAAATGATTTTTTTTAAATAAGAAAACCATGCAGTTAGCCTTCCCCTCAGTTTCTAATATCGTAAGACAAGGTAGTTAACAACTTCAAGACACCTTGAGAAAATAATTATAACAACTCTTCCTTCATTTTTCCATTTTAGTGCTTAGAATTGTGCGGGGTTTTTGTTGTTGTTGAGACAGAGTCTCGCTGTCACCAGGCTGGAGTGCAGTGGCACAATCTTGGTTTACTACAACCTCTGCCTCCCGAGTTCAAGCGATTCTCCTGCCTTAGCCTGCAGAATAGCTGGGACTACAGGCACGTGCCACCATGCCCAGTTAATTTTTGTATTTTTAGTAGAGACAGGGTTTCACTATATTGGCCAGGATGGTCTCAATCTCTTGACTTCATGATTCACCTGCCTCGGCCTCCCAAAGTGCTGAGATTACAGGTGTGAGTCACCATGCCCAGCCAGAACTGTGTTTTATAATTATCTGTATTCCTGTATTTCCCTCTCACTAAACTAAGCTCCTAAAGAATAGAAGGTGTCATATTTATTATTGTATCAAATACAGTATCTGACACACTAACTGTTCAACAAATATCAGATGAATAAATGAAAAACAAAAAGTTGGGTAAAGCCAACTTTTTCAAATGAAATGACTGCTTCCAACTGTTCTCAAACTCTACAGTTTCTCTGGAAATTTACTTAAGTTCAATGATTTAGGACAAAAATATTCATCTTACCACTAACTATAATATTCACATTTTAGAAATAAATGTACAACATTAGAAACGGTAAAACATATGGTATACCCATATAATGGATTTTATTATAGCCATTAATAATGATAAAAAACATTTAATGGGGCTTCGCCACCCCATGTCTAGCTAGCCCAGTGTCTGCCGCACCTTGGCCAAGGCTTCAACAGACCACACCAAAATGCCATCTCAAATGGAACATGCCATAGAAACCATGATGTTTACATTTCACAAATTTGCTGGGGATAAAGGCTACTTAATAAAGGAGGACCTGAGAGTACTCATGGAAAAGGAGTTCCCTGGATTTTTGGAAAATCAAAATGACCCTCTGGCCGTGGACAAAATAATGAAGGACCTAGACCAGTGCAGAGACGGCAGTGGGCTTCCAGAGCTTCTTTTCCCTAATTGCAGGCCTCACCATTGCATGCAATGACTATTTTGTAGTACACATGAAGCAGGGAAAGAAGTAGGCAGAAACGAGCAATTCCCCCGGCCCTGATAAGATTTGTCCCAAAGGGTCACTTAAGGAATGTGCCCCACAGCTTCCCCCATATAAGGATTTCATTAGCAGATCAGGACCCTTAGCAAGTGTACAAATAAAATCTAACTGCCATTTGACAAGCAGAGAAAGAAAAGTTAAATGCTAGACAAGCTTTTGATTTTTGTATTGTTTGCATTCCCTTGCCCTCAACAAATAAGTTCCTTTTTAGTTCTGAAAAAAACAAAAACAAAAACATTTAATGGTATAGAGATATATAAGAGAAGGAAGATTGCAAATTAAATATATGATCTTAATTATGTTTAAAAATACATTAAAAAATGCTTTAAGACTAGAAAAAATTAATAGTTCCTTACAATATTGGATTATAATCTACTTTTCCTCTTTATTTATATACTTTCCTATAACTTCAAAACTTTCTACAAGTAGCAAGTATTACTCTTATAACTAGAAAAATTTTAACTAATGAGAAAGAAAAAGAGAAATTCACTTGACCATCTTTTCTAAAACCTCCTCTCTCCCAGGATATTACATGAATAAATTAATTCAGTGTCTATTTATAATGATTTATTTCATGAATAGATCTTTAATTTCTATAATGCTGTTAATTTTATTTTTTATTATATATATATATATATATTTTTTTTTTTTTTTGAGATGGAGTTTCGCTCTTGTTACCCAGGCTGGAGTGCAATGGCGCAATCTCGGCTCACCGCAACCTCTGCCTCCCGGGTTCAGGCAATTCTCCTGCCTCAGCCTCCTGAGTAGCTGGGATTACAGGCACGCGCCACCGTGCCCAGCTAATTTTTTGTATTTTTAGTAGAGACGGGGTTTCACTGTGTTGACCAGGATGGTCTCGATCTCTTGACCTCATGATCCACCCGCCTCGGCCTCCCAAAGTGCTGGGATTACAGGCTTGAGCCACCGCGCCCGGCCATTTTATTTTTTGAGACAAGGTCTCACTCTGTCACCCAAGCTGGAATGCAGTGGCATGATCTTAGCTCACCGCAACCTCTACTTCCCAGGCTCAAGCCATCCTCCTGCCTTAGCCTCCCAAGTAGCTGGGATTACAGGCACGCACCGCCACCACCCAGCTAATTTTTGTATTTTTAGTAGAGACAGGTTTTCACTATGTTGGTCAGGCTGGTCTCGAACTCCTGAGCTCAAATGATTCACCCGCCTCGGCCTCGCAAAGTGCTGGGATAACAGTCATGAGACTGTTACCACACCCAGCCAACTCTGTTAATTTTAAATATTCTCAGAGACAAAAATGCTTAATAATTTAAAAATTAAGAATACAATGAAAAATTCACTATCAAATGCCACAACAATACAATATCATACAGAACCCAAGCTAGGTATTCAGATATTACCTAAATCCCAGAATAACACACTTTGAATATCTTGGTTTAAATGACAGGCTCTTAAGACCTGTTGACAGTTTTTAGGGCAGCACAAATTTCTGTCTATTTTACTAGGGTCTTACTTTTTTTACCCCTAAAAACAAAAGCTACGAACACATATCTCTGTCTCAATATATCTTATTCCTCATTATTCCACAAACTGTCACCTACTATTTCTATAGTTTAAGTCCAAATCCTCCTTGCTTTCAGTATTTTTAATTAGGAAGCATCAGCTAGTTATGTAGCAAATACTTTTCCTGTTCTAACAATATTTTCTATAGTCAACTAAATACTTTACGCACCTTCTTCCATTAACCCTCGGATCTGCTCATCTTTCTCTTTCAAAAGGTCTGCAGTTTCACTACTATTTAATCTAGTGGCAAGTTCTTCTTTTATGTTTTTGATTTCCTAATAAAAAAGAAATCTGTGAATACCATAAAGAATTACTTTCACTCTAAGAATAGTTCTCATTTTTTCCCCCATCCAAAGAAGCTATCCATAATCACATTCTCAATAAGAATTTGTAAGTTTTGTTCAATTAATCTACTACCTTGGTTAACTAAGACTGAGAAAAGAGCTTTGAAAATGATATACAAAACCTAAATCCAGATATACAAGCAAGTTTTAACATGAAAACATAAATAAGCATAAATTAACTTTCCTTTTTTTTTTTTTTTTTTTTTGAGACAGGGTCTTACTCTGTTACCTGGGCTGGAGTAGAGTGGTACAATCATGACTCACTGCAGCCTCAACCTCCTGGGCTCAGGTGACCACAGGCACATGGCACCACGGTTAGCTAATATTTGTATTTTTTGTAGAGATGGGGTCTCACCATGTTGCCTAGGCTTGTCCTGAACTCCTGGGCTCAAGCGATCTGCCCTCCTCGGCCTCCTGAGTAGCTGACTACAGGCGCACACCAGCATAACCAGCTAACTTTCTGCATTTTTTAGTAGAGACGGGTTCTCACCATGTTACCCAGGCTATTCTCTACTTCCTGGGTTCAAGTGACCCATCCATTTCATCCTCCCAATGTGCTGGGATTACAGGTATGAACTACCACACCTAGCCAAAAATCTACGATTTAAATGTTAATATATGATACCCTTTTTACCTTGCTTCTTTTTTTCCACTATTAAAACATGATGAATGTACTCCTCAAAAATCTGTGTTATAGAGTTTAATTAATATTATTTTAAATTTCAATTACCTTTTTAGCAGCATCTCTCTCTTTGCAGGCTAGCTGAACTTTCTTTTCTGCTTCTGCAATTCTTTGAGTAAACTCATCTTTCAAGGAAGAAATGCTACTGCTTTCTTCTTTCACTCTGAACATTTCACTAAATTTAAAAGAATATTTGAGAATGAGGATGGTGTTTATATATCCCAAAGGTACACTTGAGTTCAGTTCTCAAAAGGAAGATAACTTTTCTCTGACATATACCTTATTAAAATAGAACAGTTTTGGGCCTATTAACTTTTAAGAAAAAAATAAGGACATTTCCCTTGTTAAGTTTGTTTTAAAATACCTCAAAAAAAACCTGTTAGAAAGTGAAAATGTCACCAGTATCTGATATGCAAAAATAACAGAAAGTAAATACAATGTTTCAATTCTGAATCTTTTTGTGTCACATTATCCTAATCAGCTCCTTACAGCAAACCAATACCCAGTATTTTCTTAAACTACAGTAACACAGTTTTCTTTAAATACATGTTTTAAATCTGTAATACTAAAAGACTAAAAATGAAAGAGCTTTGCAGTTTTTGCAAAATGACTCTCTTCAATGCCAAAGGTAAAACGGTAAAGACAAAGCAGAAAAGTAATCTTTAAGGTTATAACTGAAATGCTATACAACTTTCAATAATGATAAAATTACAAAACATTTTAATTTCAAAAATATTCTTAAATATGTACAAAGTATACAGGCCTCCAGAAAATGTGTAACATTATTCACATTTGTAGAATACTTACTCTTTCAGGTTATCATAAGCTTCTTCTAGAAGTGCTTTTTCCTTACTAAGAGATAATAACTGAGCCTCCCTTTTTTCCAGTTTTTCATTCAGAAATTCAACTGTCTGGATAAGGAGAAAACCAAAAAATTCAGAACACATAGCTTTAAAAAAGACCATTTCTACATGCAGGTATATCACTATAATAAAGAAAACAGCTTTATCTCATAAAAACAGTTAAGAACAATATTAGGAACACAGAGGATGCAGAACAAGAAGTACTCTTAGGCAGGGGATAGGAGAGTAAAAGTAAGTACAACCAAAGAGCTAGTGGGAGTGTAAGTTGAGAAACCACTTGGGAAAACAATTAGGTAATATTTAGTTGGAGATCTATATACTCTTTGATATAGAAAATTTCACTTTTAGGTATACTTTAGAGGAGAAAATTCTTGCATAAATGCACTAGGTGACACGGATAAGAATACTTATTGCAGCTTCCTGGTAATAGCAAAAATCTGGAATAGTCTGCTTATACACCAAAAGGAGAAGGGAGATGGATATAATCAAAAGAGGTCAAAGAGAAGATTTAAAGACTATATCTTAGCTAGGTAGTGGATATACATATACAAGTGTCTGCTTTCTTTATTATTCTTCACCTGAAACATGTACCCTTTTCTTAGTATGATATGTTGCATTTAAAAAACAGAAGTCTGGGTGCAGTGGTTCATGCCTGTAATCCCAGCACTTTGGGAGGCCGAGGTCGGTGGATAACCTGAGGTCAGGAGTTTGAGACCAGCCTGGACAACATGGCAAAACTCCGTCTTTACTAAAAATAAAAAAATTAGCCAGGCATAGTGGTGGGCATCTATAATCACAGCTACTCAGGAGGCTGAGGCTGGAGAATTGCTTGAACCCAGGAGGCGGAGGTTGCAGTGAGCCAAGCTCATACCATTGCACTCCAGCCTGGGTGACAAGAGTCAAACTCTATCTAAAAATAAAATATAATCAAATAAATAAATAAATAAAGTAGAGGCCAGGCATGGTGGCGTACACCTGTAATTCCAGCACTTTGGGAGGCCAAGGAGGGGAGATCACTTGAGGTCAGGAGTTTGAGAACAGCCTGACCAACATGGTAAAACTCATCTCTCTCTACAAAGAATACAAAAATTAGCTGCTCATGGTGACACGTGTCTGTGGTCCCAACTACTTGGGAGGCTGAGGCAGAAGAATTACTTGAACCTGGGAGGCAGAGGTTGCAGTGAGCAGCACTCCAGCCTGGGAAACAGGGCAAGACTCTGTCTCAAAAAATAAATAAAATAAAATAAAAGTAGGGCTGGGCACAGGTTCATGCTTATAATCCCAGCACTTTGGGAGGCCAAGATGGGAGGACTGTTTGAGCCCAGGAGTTCAAGACCAGTCTAGCAACATAGTGAGACCTCATCTCTACTAAAAATTAAAAAAAAAAAAAAAAGCCAGGCATGTGGTCGCAGCTACTAGAGAGGAAAAGGGGGAAGGACTGCTTGAGCCCCAGAGGTCGAGGCTGCTGTGAGCCATGATCACACCACTGCATGGGCAACAGCCTGGGCAACAGAGAGAGACCCCGTGAGCCATGATCACACCATGGCACGCTAGCCTAGGCAACAGAAAGAGATCTTGTCTCATTCATACATACATATATCAATACTAAAAGTAATTTTAGAAAACCCATAAGAATTTTTAAATCTTCATAACGTATCAGTATAAAACTAAACAAAAAGTAATGCTTAGAATGTCTCATTCCTTAGTTCCTGCTCAAGCGGTGATAAACTTGAGTATAAAAAGGGTAGGAAGGGGTCCTTTTCGGACTCAAAAACATGAAGTCTTACCTGAGTTTGTTTTAGATGAACTTAGAAATCACTTACCTTCTTAAATACACTGAAATTCAAAAACATCTGATAGTAATTAGTGCTGGTTTCTAAGAATTCAAACTCCTATTACATATCTTATAGTATATAGCTATTACTAATTGAAATATTATTGTGCAGTATTTTTTTGTGAATATTTAACCTAAGTAACAGAATCTGGCACTTTTTAATACAATTAAGTAATTCAATACATGGCACTTACAGGACATTTCTTCAAGACATCCTATATCTCAGAAGTCTATTAAAGATGCCAGATCCAACTCAATTTCTATATCTAAAAATCACAGGAAAAACCAAAACTATGACTTAATATTAGTTAAATAATTTACATCACTTTCCTTTCGTATGTATTAAGTAGAAGCAATTTGTCACTCCTAAGCAAGGCTTTTGTTACTTAAGACACATTTCTCTTTCTCGTTGATGTGAAATCTAGCTATCAATAGGCGATCTCAAAAATAACATAAACAGAAAGCAAAATGAAGCAATACAAGGATATATACTCCTTATATATGAATGAAAATACTAATAACAGAAAAGCACCAACAATTAAAGTCTTAAATTATCATTTAAGATTTGCTACAAATAATGTAAACATGCAAAAAAAAAATTCTGATACAAGAAAAACCATAACATTTAGTTTTTTTGGTACATCTATCTGCAAAAAAGATGAAGAAACATTTAATATAAGAAAACAATCCTTTCCAAATTGACATACTAATATGCATAACAGAATTTTAAAGTGATAAGGACTCAACAATAAAGATACAAGATGAAAATTTTTATGCTTAACTATATTGAAGTATCAACCTATTCTACCAAATTACCTTAGAGAAATTTCAAATTATATTAATAATTGTTCAACTGCAAGGTCCTTAACGCTACACTGAATAGCAAAATGCCTATCTTTCAAAATCTGTACAAATTATTACGCATCAATGAAAATATTTTTCAAAACAAATGATTTAATCTCCAAAAAGCACATCTAAAAATCCCTTCCACTTTCCAGAGTTACCTTGCAAACATCTGACTTCTCAGAAAGTGCTTCTGGCTGACTTTCAGTAGATTCACACTGCTCGGTCACCTTATCTAACACAGTCTGTCCTTCATTTACTGGTGTAGAAGAAACCAAGATATCAGGCTGTTCACAGTTAACAGGAGTTGCACTTCGTCCACTTTCTTCCATTTCTGCCTCCTCAGTGGGTATAACTAATGTTTCATTTACTTCTTCAGATTTTCCTTCAGCAGATTCAACTGTTTTAGACTTTGGAGTTGAAGAATTAACTATAATAGGCACTAAAGCATATCCCTTGCCTGACAATTCATCATCTGAATTGATTTCACTTACACTCCGGCTATCTAATGACTGTACACTAAATGAGTCTATTCTTTCAAAAGCATCAGATGAACAGCAACTCTCAGTGAGTTTTTGGAAATCATCTAAACGATTATATTCAGGACAAGCAGATGTAGAGAGAAGCTGAAAGGATGTCTGCATCAGGTGAAGACTCGATTTTGAATCTGTAGTCTCTTGTCTTGAGCTCGCTGAGCTCTCACTTATTACACTCTCATGATCTAAAACTTCAATATCACTGGTGGTAGAAGTACCTGATGAAAAGGTACTAACAGGAGGAGAAGGTGTATTGCTCTGCCTATCTTCTTGTTTTTGTTCCTTAGGTTCCAAAGCCATGTCCTTTGTTTCTGCTGTGAGAGACTGTGTAGACATATTAGATATACTTTCCGTAGTTGTTTTCACATCAATTACACTTTCAGATACTTTCAAACGTACAGTTGGCACCTTCATATCCAATTCTTTATCAGTTTCTTCATGCTTGCCTTCAGTTTTAGGTGATGAAGTACCTGCTGCCAGAGTTTCCCCTGAAACACACAAAGAAGAGTCTTTTACTTGGGATTCAGTGGTTTCAGGAGTTCTTGACTGTCCAATGTGCAAGGATTCATGTAAGCCGCTTTTCACTTCTTCTTCTGGTCGTTGTGATTTTGCTGGAGGTTTTGATACCACTGGACTCTTCTGAATGGTCTGGACATCAGTTGGCGAGAGAAAGGCACTGAAGAAATTTTCAGATTCATCGACCACAGTCCTCCGAACTGGCTTTGTGATTGCTTTAGGAGAGGCTATTGGTGGACTCTGAGGTTCAATGTTTGATTTCAATCCCCAGGTTGAAGTATCCCATCCTCCACTGACAGGGGGACTTATTCCTTTGACAAAAAATAAATATTAAAAAAGAAGACACGCACATATACATATTAATATTTCAATCATCATTATAAATCAGTATAAATATAAATTTAGAAAAAAAAACTCTATGAAATACAACCTATAATTTGCACCTGCTAAACTCCTTGCTTATTACATCATTAATTAGTTTCCAAGTTAATACTGAGACTTAAAGAAGAAAACTGGTGTGGATCTGCTTGAGAGAAAGGAGGAAGACAGACAAAAGATTGGACCTGGCCTGGCCTATTAGATACAAGTATGTTATTCCCCCCTACAACAAATTAAGGAAGTAACAGTCTATGTTTTATAACCCACAGTAAGCCCAAGATACCTATAATTCATGTCATAATAACAGGCTTTACTTATCAATATGAAATAAACTAAGATGAAACTGATTGAATAGGCAGGGCCATGTGCAGTCACAGAAAAATGAAACAACCTATTCAGTCAGTTTCACATTAAGTTTTACTTGTAATATCAGTAATAAAATAGTTATGAGCTAGACAAAGGGCAACACTCAAAAAATGAACTGAGTGGGCATGGAGATTCACAACTATAATCCCAACACTAGAAGGATCATTTGAGCCCAGGAGTTCGAGACAAGCCTGGGCAATGTAGTAAGACCCATCTCTACAAAAAAACAAAAAAATTAAAAATTAGCTGGGCCTGGTGGCGCACTAATGTGGTCCCAGCTACTCAGGAGGTTGAGGTGGGAGGATTACCTAAGCCCAGGAGATGGAAGCTACATTGAGCCATAATCGAACGTGTCTCAAAAAAAAAAAACGAAACAAAAGTCTCAAACCAAGATACTAGTGACAAATGCTCTTTCCCAAAGATCAAATTAAACTGATGGGAACGGTATGTTCTAGAGAATAAATGCATTTTCATCCACTTAATCACAGGCTAATTCTCTAAATCCCACTTCCAAACCTACTCTAAGAGGAAGTTTTGTTCCCAAATTCTAAATTATGTCAGAAATTACAAGGTCATTATGAATTTCAGAAATGTATGGTTTTTTTAAATAACTATTGCTCTTTGACATAGACGTAATTAACACTAGGGTTATCAAAGAAGATAACTATTTTCTTGGGGGAAAAGGTAATTATCATATCAGTCATAAAACAGCTACTACTAAAATCCTGATTTTTAAAAACAGTATAATCATGATTTAAAAAACAGCAAAATATTTAAAGCATTTCTTTAAAAATGTTTTCTTTCCCAAATTAAAATGTGGCTGAACAAAATATTCACAAAATATTCACAACTAGAAGTTGGTGGAGAGAGCACAAGTAACTAAAAGTTTCTAAAAACTATCAGGCCTTAGAGTATAATCTATCCTTTAATATGACTTCAGGCCGGACGCAGTGGCTCATGCTTATAATCTCAGCACTTTGGAAGGCTGAAGCGGGTGGATCACTTGAGGTCAGGAGTCAAGACCAGCCTGGCCAACATGGTAAAACCCTGTCTCTACTAAAAATGCAAAAATTAGCTGGGTGTGGTGGCACAAACCTGTAATCCTAGCTACTCGGGAGGCTGAGGCAGGAGAATCACTTGAACCCAGGAGACGGAGGCTGCAGTGAACAGAGATGGCACCACTGCACTCTAGCCTGGATAACAGAGAGAGACTCCATCTCCAAAAAAAAAAAAAAATATATATATATATATATGTGTGTATATATATATACGAGACTTCAAATGCAGTTAGGATGAAAAGTATGTAGAAAATTTCAGTTTGGAGGCGTAGTTCTACATTCATTTGTGAAATACACACAAACCAGAGAAAATCAAAATTAAAGATGCAAATGAACAGGCAAGATTATGTCTACTGATTAATTTAAATAGTTTTAAGAATTAACTTTGCCTCTTGGAGAATACTTTATATAATTCCAGGGTTATCTGGCATCCATCTAAATTACACCATTCTGAAGAGTATGGTCATTTTCAGAAAAAAAATACCCTTACATCTAAAACTTATATTCTATCTCATCTAAAGTTTAGTAATTCTAATTAACTGGGGCACATAGGAAAAAACAAAATTACTCCAGCAAGGTTATATGGCATCTTATAAAAAGTAAACAGGACCATGACATACACACGGACCAAAATATCTTAAAATGAGGTACCTCAAATTTAAGTCCTGACTTTTCACTGATGTAAAATTAAGAACAGAAACCAGGAAGGAGTAGTCAAGCATATCTCTTATCCTTTTTCACACAAAGGTTGACATCCTCTACACCTGCAAATCTTCACCTCACACGTCAAAACGCTAAACTGTTTCTTAGACTTAAGAGTCAAAAGCAACTGAATGAAAATCCCTGAAAGATTAAGCTCAATGAAACTGCAAAGAGAGTCTTGGATATTCAGAAATAAAATATGATACAATCCAAATATCTTGGGTCACAGACTACCCGGGTAATACCTCCAGCACATTCTAACCCGCATCCACTGTGTGACCTACAGCAAGTTACCTGGCCATTCTAGGCCTCATTTTCCTCTATGTAAAACACAGATATAAACCAAGCTCACTCTGGGAGATGTTCCGAAGATGACATGGCCATTAAAAAGCACATTACAGGCTGGGGGCGGTGGCTCACGCCTGTAATACAGCAGTTTGGGAGGCCGAAGCCGGCGGACCACCTGAAGTCAGGAGTTTGAGACCAGCCTGGCCAACATGGTGAAACCCCGTCTCTAGTAAAAATACAAAAATTAGTCGGGCGTGGTGGTGTGCGCCTGTAATCCCTGCTACTCCGGAGGCTGAGGCAGGAGAATCGCTGGAACGTGGGAGGCGGAGTATGCAGTGAGCCGAGATCGCGCCACTGCACTCCAGCCTGGGAGACACAGTGAGATTCCGTCTCCACAAGAACAATATAAAAGCACATTACACGCCACCAAGCGTGAAATGTTCACTAAATGTTAGCAATTGTTCTTCCCTTCCCTGATGATTTACGTACTTCAGATCCTGGATCCCAACACTGCCTGAGACGCCAAGCAATTCGAGGTTCAGGTTCAGGGAGGCTGTGCTTGGAAGCTGCGTCGAGGGAGGGCCTGAGGACAAAATCAACCAAGTCCCCTGTCATCGAACTCCGCAAGCCTCGCACCCAGGACCAACGACAAGGAGGAACCTGGGGCTAGGTTTTCCCTCAAGAAGATGGCAAAGATCGACTTGAAGGCTTAAGCAGCATTAGGGAAGGCGCTGGGGAGAAATTACCTCCTGAGAACTCTCTCAGCAAGGAAGGACCCCTCTCTAGACCACTTAACCTGTCTACAGAGGGAGAACAGCAGCCTGCGGGAGTCGGGGACCCTGCTCCTCTCTCTCTTACCCGGCTCTCCATACGGAATGGTCTCGACCCAGACGCTCGGCTCCTCTTCCTGGATGTCCAGGACCCTGTCGATGGACTTCTGGGCCTGGGACAAGGCCTGCTTAGCGAAGCTGGAGATCTGGGAGGCGTTGAACCAACTCATCGCCCCTCCTCAGCCGGCAGTGGCAGCGGCAGCACCAAGAGGGAAGGCCTCAGGCCTGGGGAAGGGAGCAGAGGAACGGCTTCGCTCCCCTTTTCCACTCGGCTGGTTCCGTCAGCGTGTGGCCATGACCCCGACAGCCTCCCCCGAGACCGGGATGTTACCTTCGGCAGTTCCTGCACAGCTGAGGCAAATGAGGCCGTGTGCGCATGCGCCTGCTTCTTCCACGTACACAGCAACCAAACCTGACAGCCTAGAGTTCCGTCGACAGACGGAAAAACAAAAAGACAAAAACGTTGACGTCACATCCGGGAGCGCCGGGTTGCCCTTAGTTACCGAGGAACGCGGAAGGGCTTCTGTTAATATTGATTCCGTACTTATAGCCAAGAAGCTATGGTTACCAATAAAAGTCGATTCTCCCATAAGGAATATTCCAGTTTTCATGTGTGTGCTTTCCAGAAAAATGGTTCACGTACTAAAAGCTTGCACCTTGCCAGCAGTAATTGCAAAGGGAAATTTGGGCCTCACATTTCTCTTAGCTCTTTGTCTCAAATATTTAAAAAGCTCTGCATTAACTTAGTATTATAAGGAGAAATCCTTGTTTGGGCTTGCCTAAAAGAGAGGATCACGTATGAACACTGTGCCCACCCGTGGAACACATGGTGCAGAAATCACAACCTCTCTCAAAATAGTAGCAAACTCATTGTTACAGTCAAAAATATCCCTAATACTATGGTCTGTCGGTGTGCAGATTCCTATGTTGAAACCTGATCTCCAATAGGACAGTATTAAGGGGAGCCTTTAGGAGACGATTAGATAATGAGGATGGAGCCCTTATTAATGAGCCCACTTTTATAAGTGCCCAAAGGAGTTCACAAAAAGGCACCAATTGTAAGCTAGAAGAGCAGCCCTCACCAGACACCAAATCTGCCAGCTCCTTATATCTTGGACTTCTCAGCCTCTAAAACTGCAAGAAATAAATTTCTGCTGTTTATAAGCCACTCAGTTTATGGCAATTCGTTACAGCAGTCCAAATGGACTAAGACAGGTAGGAAGCACTAAGGCTATTATCCTAACAATGTGCATTGGGCATATTACTTAAAATATAACCTTTTCTGGGCCGGGCACTGTGGCTCACGCCTGTAATCCCAGCACTTTGGGAGGCCAAGGCAGGTGGATCACCTGAGGTCAGGAGTTCAAGACCAGCCTGACCAACATGAAGAAACCCCATCTCTATAAAAAAAAAAAAAAAAAAGAAAACAATCTTTTCTGTGTGGATTCCCTTCAAACATTTGGCCATAAAAACATACCTTAAATTGGTGGCCTTCCTAATCCAGTCTGCAGCTATATTTGGTTTGGCCCCAATAATATTAAAGACAAAATTCTATCAACATTTAAAAGCCAGATTTCATTCAAAAATTTGGATTTCCAGCTGCTTTTGAAAAATATGAATACCAGACATGGAAATAGTCAGCTAAAGTGGTCACCAAATAATTTTCACTCACTCCAGTTTGCCACAGACTCTATCACTCATCTTATTATACCCTCCTGATTATTTATCTTACATGCCTGCCCCCATATTTGAGTATTTTACCCCACTGCAACGAACCCTGCAAAAAAGGAATTACTTTTTTATCCAAAAGGCAGATTGAACCCCTTAAGAAGTTATAACATCTTACAACAATTTTATCTAATTACAATAAAAATTTGCATGTTAAAACTAACAATTTAGTCATTTACACAAGTAGTACTAAGTAACTCAAGTACTTTCAAACAGCTTAGCTAAGTAGTAAACAGAGGAGATATGGGGCAGATTCAGGTTGAAATTAACTGTACAATTAGAATTCCAAGACTTCTAGTTATACAGCTTTGGCTAAATGACCTAAACCATCTAAAACTATTATTCAGCTCTCAGATGGAGACAGTCACCTTCTCGACAATGCTACTTTGAGAATTTTAGCTCCCTCACTTTCAAAATTGTAGGCTACATCTATAATTTTTTAGGTAGAGCATATACATTTATTCTGTATGGTTTTATAATGAAACTTATTCAACATGTAGCTAGAAAGATTAATGAAAACTTAATTCAATGACATATAAGTAATCAAAAAACATTTGAACAGAAAACTGCCATCAAAGTCAAAAAGAATGAGAACATATATATGTTCTCACATTAAAATACTAGCACCAGGCCAGGCACGGTGGCTCAACACCTGTAATTTAGCACTTTGGGAGGTCAAGGTGGGTGGATCATCTGATGTCAGGAGTTCAAGACCAACCTGGCCAACATGATGAAAGCCCGTCTCTACTAAAAATACAAAAAACTAGCTGGGTGTAGTGGCGCATGCCTGTAATCCCAGTTACTCGGGAGGCTGAGAGAGAACTGCTTGAATCCAGGAGGTGAAAGTTACGGTGAGCCGAGGTCACACCATTGTACTCCAGCCTGGGGCAGCAAGAGTAAAAAAAACTATCTCAAAAAACAAAAAAACTAGCACCTACTTTTTTAGTATTTGTGCTTAATTTTGTTTCAAGTCTTATTCACTTAAAAGAAACAAAAACAGGGCAACATGTTGGCTAGGTTTTTGGCAGGCTTCCCAGGGACAAAAATGGCTATGGCTAACAATTTCTACCTGTGCTACTATGTAGGGCACAAGGACAAGCCACAGTACATTTCTGGAGTTTGAATTTCAGCCGGATGGAAAGCTTAGATATACCAACAACAGCAATTACAAAAACGATGTCATGATCAGGAAAGAGGTTACGTGCACAGGAGTGCTATGGAAGAACTAAAGAAAATTACCGATGACAGTGAAATTACAAAAGAAGCTGATGCTTTGGGGCCTGCCCCTGACAAGGCTGGCCGACAGGAGCTTGAAACTGTAATTGGAGATGAGCATCATATTTCACCACATCAAAAATGGGTTCTCTTATTGGCATAAATCAGTCAAAGGATCCTGAAGGGCTTCGAGTATTTTACTGTTTGGTCCAAGACTTGAAATGTTTAGTTTTCAGTCTCATTGGATTATACTTCAAGATTAAATCAATTTAAATTGTATGGTTTTCAAGCTGTTTGTATATTTAATTTAGAGATAGAAGGGTTTATTTGTCATTTACAGTATCAGGGATTTTATGAATGTGAAGCAAACAAAAAAAAAATTTGAAAAATGCAGGCCAGGCGCAGTGGTTCACATCTGTAATCCCAGCACTTTGGGAGGCCAAGGTGGGAGGATCACAAGATCAGGAGTTCGAGACCAGCCTGACCAACATGGTGAAACACCATCTCTACTAAAAATACAAAAATTAGCCAGGCATAGTGGCACATACCTGTAATAATCTCAGCTACTCAGGAGGCTAAGGCAGGAGAATCACTAGAACCAGGGGAGGCGGAGGTTGCAGTGAGCTGAGATCACACCACTGCACTACAGCCTGGGCAACAGAGCAAGACTGTCTCAAAAAAAAAAAAAAACTGTATATAAACTGAAAATAAGAAAATACATTAGCAGGCTTAATGGTTATCCTAACTTGAGTCCACATAGGTTGGACAGTCCCCACACACATTAAATTCTGTAAATAAAAGCTACCTTTTGTTAAAAATTTGCTCTAATCAAACATACCAAATCTTGGGGAAAAAAAAATAAAAAACAAAAACATGGCCTGGCATGGTGGCTCACGCCTGTAATCCCAGTACTTTGGGAGGATGAGGCAGGTGGATCACCTGAGTTCATAAGTTCAAGACCATCCTGGTCAATCTGGTGAAACCCCATCTCTACTAAAAATACAAAAATTAGACCAGGCACAGTGACGGGCACCTGTAATCCCTTATTTGGGAGGCTGAGGCAGCAGAATCACTTGAACCCGGGAGGCAGAGGTTGCAGTAAGCTGAGATCGCACCATTGCACTCCAGCCTGGGCAACAAGAGCAAAACTCCATCACAAAAATAAAAAAAAAAAAGAAAAGAAAGAAACAAAAACATTATATTATTGATACAGCAAGTTAAATTAAACCAGTAAATTTTTACTATAGAAATCATTGCAGCAAAAGTATTATTTCGAGTGTATTGAAAATTTGATGTAATTCTGCTATACATTTAAAAATATTCCTATACTACCATGGAACTACTTATTACCCTTAATATGCTTTTAAAAATTTCAGTGAAAGAAGTACACAATATATGATTTTATTAATAAATAGTGCAAAAGCATCAGTGATAACTGTTCGAACATGAAAATTTTTAAACAGTCATGTTTTGGTGTTAATTTTGTGCATATTGGCCTCTATGGCACTACAAGTAAACAGATGAAAATATTGCCCATTTTCATGCACAAGTATTCAGCTATAACACCTTTTACAAATTATTATGGACAAGATAAATTCTGCAATAATTAATATTCATTTGAATGGCCACAATTAAATGAATATTAAATAAAGGAATAGCCTATGTTCAATATACTCCAGATGACAGACTGTAATATTTAATATTATTTAAAACTTAATTCTTTATTTTATTTAAAGGGACATCTTTTGTGTATCTGGGTGCTCAAATGAAAACTAGGAATGCATTCTTTGATCATAATAACAAAATTCACACAGAAGAGGGTGTGTGTTTCCATCTCTAAAAGAAGCAATACATTTTCTCATAATCTCTCTCTCCAGGTATCATTTCCCATATTATTAATGAAAATGCTTACAAGCACCAACACCAAAATCCCGTCTTCAAGGGAAAGTTACAAAGTTAAAAAACAGTGGTTCATTATATAAAAAAAGTCAAATCGAAGCAACGCTATTGCTAAAAATGACATCAATTAAACTTCTTAGCATCCACAAAGTATATTATTTCCATGAGTTTTCTATTATGTGCAGATTTTCCTTAAGAAGTAAAATGAAGTTTGAATAGTACAGTCTGCGGTGTGGTGACATCAGCAACCGCCAGTTCTTGTCCATCAACGAGCCCCAATTCTAAAACAGAAAAAATATAATTAAAACAAGCAAAAAAACCCAACAGAAAGGATAGTACACACGTACACAAACTATAGAGTATTATGATCTAGATAAACGTCAAAATCCAATCCTCTTTAATCAAAGTAACATTTGATTTCTTAGTGATTTTAAAATATTCTATTAAAAGAGCAATTTTTAAATTCTGTTAATATTTCTAAAGTTGTAAGTAATTATTACCTAACCATATACAAAGGCATTAAGAGGAAATCTAGAACAAGCACTGATTACTTTCACCAAAAAGAGAGAAAAGAAAGAAAACAATTAGTAAATACCCTTATTTAAAAATACCTTTCAATGTTTTGGAGAGATTTGGCCTTGTTCGTTCTTCAATAGAGGTTACCGACTAGAAAACAAAATTATTTTAATGCAAGGCAAATTAAAGTGAAATAAAACTTGATACGATTTTCTGAAAAAAATTAAAAATACACATTGATAACCTGTAAGTAAAGTGTTCTATTTTTTCCCTCTAGGGTGGCTGTGATGGCTGGAGATTTCATTTGCCTAAAGATAATCATGAGAGACAAGTATCAAACATCATTTTTATCCAAAGACTTTTTTTTAAGGTTTCAAAATCACAAAAATGATTTTTAAAACATAACAAAAATCTACAATACTTACAGAGAAGCACTATTGGTTAGATAATCCAAAACCTCCTGTAGTTTAGCTGATGGAGAAAACTGAATATTTTGAGGAAGCTGGCTACAGGCTGGGCAGTTTTCCTACACACATAAAGCACAACAAATTACAGCAGCACATGCACCAATACTAGTCTCTTTATGAACAATAAAATAAAAAATCAGTTTGTTTTATAATCATGCATATTTCCTATGAAAAACTCTTTATGCTTTAAAGCCTGCTTTTCATAATGGACCATCTCTTTTAAATTACTTTGCTATAGAGTTATTTATTTCAGGCTATAAAGCAGAAGATACATAATAAGTAGAGTTCTGGAAGTTAGAAAATGTATGGGCGACTTTTGTTCAAATCTCTAACCAATAATATTAAAAAAACCAAAATATGCATGATCAAAAATGTGTTCTTAACACTACTAACCTTTCTCTCTGCTTCAAATGTGTATGTATACAGCCCATCTACATCATTGAAAACCAGGTAATTATTCAAGGGAATGTATGCACTGTAATGAAAAAATGTTCATCTTTATATAACTGAACCAGGTCAAAACATGGATTTACATACATATAAAAAATAGAACCCATTACCTCGTGGCTATTTTAAAAACCTCAGTGGCACACACAGCTGAAAAAGGGAGAAAATAAAGGTGCTTTAACTCAATGGAAATTAGGCATGTTGAAAAGTCAGTTATAAATCAGAACAGATAAATTTACATTGGCTCTTCATTAAAAAATATATGCTCCAATTTTTAAAAACTAAGAAAGCAACAAATTTTATATTTGTTTTGTGTGATTCAAATAATAGAGTAACATTACATGTTTTTCTTGTTTATCAGATTAATGAACAGTCTGCTACAAATGGAACAAAAATGTCCCTTTACTGCAGAGAACTTAAGACATAATGTAAGACAAAAAATATACAAAGTTTAATAGCTGGTTCTTTTTTGACAGCTTAGTTGCAAAACCCACCCAAGAAGATACCAAATTCTTACAACATAAAAAGCTGCAGCAATGTCAAAAACCAAAGGAAGCAAAATAAAGTAAGTGATGGTCTTTTTTTCCTCACCTGCAATGACTGCATTTGTGGAAGCTACTGCAGGAATGATTCTTTTTACTACCCCTGAAAAAATAATAAATTAAAATATGGTCATTTCTTTTTTCTTTTTTTTCTTTTTACCAGTCATGTTAGCATACATCTTTTTTTTTTAAAAAGAGTTATCTTAAATTAGAAGGCATGATTATTAAATATCATTTTCTAAAAATTGACTTTTAGACTTTCAAGTAAGAAAATAAATGTAAACCATGAAACAATCTTCTTTCACATTCCCATCATTTTGTAGTATATTCAGAATCTTAAGCTATAGGAGCAAAGAAAACTCTCTCAAGTACTATATAAAGGTGAAATAATAACATTATAATAGTTAACAATTTAGAGTATTTATGTTCCAGGCACAATGTAAAGACTAAATAAGATATTATTTGATTTTCATAACATCCTCATGTTAATTTTATTATTCTAATTTTAAAAAATAAGAAAAGGGAGACTGAGAGAAATTTAATAATTTATCCATAGCTATATACTTAGCAAGAGGTGGAGTTGGTATATGAACACAGATATTAACTGACACACCATGAAGAATAAGTATTATCTAATTATTCCTATAACAGTTTCAGTCATTTGATTCACAAATATTCTCAACAAAAAGAAAGACTGCCCTTTATTATCTTTTACTCTACAACCTAGGCTACACAAAATATTAAATATGGTTCTCTACTTTCAACTCATCGTTTTTCACATCAGTATTCACATATTAGGAATAAACAAAGCCCTACCTTAAACGATTTTTTAAGTACAAAATAAAGATTCCATTTTACAACTGTATTTGAATTGTTCATTTTAGAAGACAAAAACTTCAGGAAAAGTGGCCATATTATCTCAGAGTATGAAGAAGCACTACAAGATGTGTTCTCAAGACTCCAAGTATAGGGAGATTTTAAAACTTTAGGAAGAAAGGCAAGTACCTAAGAAGACATGAAAGGAAGACATGAAAGAAAGACAGTTAAGGTTGGAAAGCTTTTTTAAAAAGTTGACTCTGACCATATCATTCTGTATAGTTTTGGAGAAGAGGAAATTTAAAAAGAGATAAACTGCATGCTGGTTAAACTGGAAGCTCTCCAGTGAACCACATGTAGCAAGATGTACTGAAAGGAGGAAGTGGTAGTCACAAACAGTGAAGAGTATAAGAATGTTCTTACCCAGTAAGAACATTGCCAAAATGATAAAGACTCCCCTCTTTCTCCAACCTCTGCCACTCGTACCCTTGCCCTTCGAGCTAAAAAGCTTGAGTGGGCAGAAAGGCAACTTGCTATTATACTAAGAACAAGGGGAAAAATCACAGAATAGATAGAACCACTGGCTTGGGCAACTTCACTTCCAATTCTGTTTCTGTACTCCTTGTTGAGGCCCTCATTCATCAGGCTAGAAAGTACACACCAAACCCCAGTAAAAGGTAAAGAAGGATGAATAAGACTACCTGTTAAAACGAGGAGTTTAGAGTCCCTGATTAGAACACACTGAATTCATTTGTGAATTCTAACAATTAGCAAACCTGTGTAATACATGTTCCAGACACCGTTCTAGATGTTGCACAAATCAGCAGTGAAAAAAGTATCTGCTCTTATAGAGCTTTCGTTTGGATAGGGGAGACAACACAAAAGTAAATACTTGGAACATCTCAGATATTGAAGAGGTCTATGAAGAAAATGACGCATGTGTTAGAGTGAGAATGATGGACCCAGTCCATTAGACAGAATGGTCAGGGAAGGCCTCCTTGGAGAGGTGATAATTTGAGCTGAAACTTAAACCATGAGAAAGATCCAGCCATGCAATGAACTAAGGAAAAAGCTGTTTGCAAACAGCAATGGCGATGGTCTTGGTCCTAGACAAAGGATGTAAGACAGTGTAAGTGTGAAATATTCTTTGCATAGGAGAATGAGGCTACCATTAATTAGTTCTGAGCAATTATAAAAAAAAAAATGGTGAACGGCTCAGAAGTCATTTTAGGTCGAATGATCAGGAAAACTGGTTAACCAGATCTCCTAACAGATGAGAAGCCAGGCTGAGGGGATCCAAGGAAACAGCATTCCAGGTGTACGAACTGGGGAGTATTAAGGCTCGAAGGTACAAATAAATTTGGTGTATTCAAGAAACACAAAGCAGGTCAGTGTAGGGTGAATGCAGGGGGCAACAAGGAGTGAATATAAATGCAATTTTAAAACGAGGCTACTAGAGTATCAGTATTTTAAAATGCTACTACAATATCATAAATACAAGGAAATAATCACAGGAGAAATGGCAGATTTTCAAAAAGAAGATAAAGTTCATTCTGGTGAACTTGGTAATGATCTTGGGCAAAATTCTAGAAAAAGTAAAGTGTAACAAGATTGGAAATATTCATCATTATGATTGAGCATGATTGGTTACTAGGCAAATCATGTTGGAGTAGCCTAATTTAACTACTATGACTAGCTTATCAACTCAGGAAAATGCAAAAGATAGTACACCTAGGCTTCAGTAGAGGATCTGGAAAGGTTTTTCATGACATCCTTGTGAACAAGATAAAGAAAAGCAAAGTACTCAAGAAGGTCTGCTGAACAGAATGAGATAAACCTAAAAGAGCCTGGCTAGAGGTATGACTCAGTGTCTTGTTCTTAGACAGTTTGGTCTTGTTAAAAATTTTAATCAACTATTTGAAAAAGAAATAAAGGATATAACTACCAAAACAACAGATGAAATAAAGCTAGAAACACCAGGTAAGTTGGCTTTCACCATGAGTAAAAGCTTCCTGAGGTCTCATCAGAAGCCATGCAGATGCTGGTATCATACTCGCACAGCCTGCAGAACCATGAGCAAAATAAACCTCTTTTCTTAATAAATTACCCAGTTTCAGATATTCCTTTATAGCAATGCAAAATGAACTAACAGAGTTAAAGGAACTAACTAGGGAGGTTTATGGCACTGATAAAAATTTGCCAAGGATGTGATCATTGTCCTCAGTGTATTAAAGGCTATTACTTAAAAGGAAATTAAATTGTATATGGTACTGGGACAATACTCAGACCAAACTGAAGACGAATTCTTTTCTTTTTTTTGAGATGGAGTTTTGCTCTTGTTGCCCAGGTTGGAGTGCAATGGTACAATCTTGGCTAACTGCAAACTCCACCTCCCGGGTTCAAGAGATTCTCCTGCCTAAGCTTCCCAAGTAGCTGGGATTGCAGGCATGCACCACCATGCCTGGCTAATTTTGTATTTTTAATGGAGACAGGGTTTTGCCATGTTGGTCAGACTGGTCTCGAACTCCTGACCTCAGGTGATCCGCCCACCTAAGCCTCCCAAAGTGCTGGGATTAGAGGTATGAGCCACTGAGCCCAACCTGAAGATGATTTCTGTTCAATTTACAGAATACTTGTCTAACAGTCCTGTCCAAATGTGAAATAGACTGTCTCCAAGAGGTGATGAATTCCATGGAAGATAAAGTAGACAGTTTCACGTAGATGACTGACAGCCTAAATAAGATTCAGTGATTTTATTAAATTCCCCCTAGCTAATAAGTAGTATGAATTACATGGTACCTTTACTGAACTTCAGGTGGATGGTACTGCCCAAACTCACTTATCAATTATTCTCCCAAAAGCATCCCCAGCCCTAAGTCGTCCCAACATCATAATTCATGACAATTCACTAACTTACCTTGAGTGAGTCTATATGTAACACCCCTAATATTATATTGTGATGCTCTCTCTAGGGATTTTTGGAAAATCCATTGTATATGTTCAGGATCATCTCCATCTAATGGAACACCTTCTGTTTTTTTTAAAAAAAAAAGAGAGAGAGGAGAGAAGACAGAAATATGTAATCACAAAACAATGTTTTTAATGAAATTATCCAAAGGAATAATACAGAAATAATGTGTATTTTATGTAATTCTAGATTATTAAATTAGATTTATTACCTCCAAAAGGCTGCTCCTTAGGCCACTGCAACATCCTTACATACTCAATACAGTGCTCTGGGAGCCTGGGCATAGATGCAATGGTGCACATGGGAAAATTAACCTAAAGTCATAGTTTATCCTTTTTAGTGAATTTGAAATGATGAATAATTTTAAAATGCAACTTCCAGTTATGATCTAGTTCGTTAACAGTTACATATAATTTGTTTCAACTCAAAACATTGTATACCATTAAAAATGCCTCTCAAACTAATATAGATCATCTGAGTCACTTCACTTAGGTTGATCTGCCTATAAAGATAAGTTTGCCCTACATTTACAAGGTATATGAAATTTAAGCTTTGTTAGACTATGAGAAGAAAAATGCAGAACAGATTCTCAGATATGAACCTTGTTATGTTTGCCTAATATTTAAGTATAAAACAAACCAAAAAAAAGCAAATTCAGAGTTAAATGAATCCCAAGTAAATACTCATAAAATTGTGTAC
Organism: Aotus nancymaae; assembly: GCF_030222135.1. NCBI lineage: Eukaryota > Metazoa > Chordata > Mammalia > Primates > Aotidae > Aotus > Aotus nancymaae. The sequence continues at coordinate 3,131,912 of NW_026988460.1, forward strand.
ATTTCGTATTCAAAATTGCAAGTGTTCTTTAAAGTGGGTATGTAAATCAAAAAGCTCCATCCTTGGAAAGATCATTCTCATCCCTGGTATCTGTGTTTCCCTGAAATAAATACAGGTGAAAACCACACAGATTACAGCTTGACATCAACATACAGCTTTGTAATTCTACTTGATACCTACTCCCCAAATAAAAAAATACAAAGTATGAAAACAGAATAGTATCGAAACAATGTACTTGGTTCATATCTTTCCTCAAATAGAGCAGAATTTCCTATTTTATTATCTTTCTTCTTAGCATAATTTAAAAAATATGGCTACCTCTAATTAAAAACCCTAAATATTGACTAGACTTAATAATTAATCCCTAATTCCATGCCAAGATACTATAAAAGAAATGCAGGTGTTCTTTTGATTACCTGTGGTGGATACAGTTCCAGCGTGCATTCGATACAAGCAGTCATTCCAGGCAGAATCACCCGGGCGTTTCCTTTAAAACCTTCTGTCCCTCCATCTATCAAAGGGATAATGGAGCTTGGATCTAAGACACCATCTTCGTAATTTAGAAGAGATATCTAGGAAAACAATTTGAAGGGCTTTACAGGAGAAAGGGATAAGAATTCAAAAAAAGAAGTATATTTTCAAGTAATCCTATGAGTCATTTGTGCTACTGAACACCAATGTATCAAATCAAGGGATTATAATACTAACAATTTGTGTCCTCACCTGTAAACCAATGACTGGCAATAAACAGTGAAGTATATATACTTAATTCAAAATTAAACTCTAATTTTTCAAAAATATGATATAAATTCTAATATTGGGGATGTCAAGCCCAGCAGCAAGAACTTTAGAGAACTATAACAACACTAAAGTCTTTACCAGCATGCCATTTATCCATCTTCTGGCTATGATAGAGTCCAGTCCACAGACAATAATATGAAATTCTACCAAAAAAAAAAAAAAAAAGGCAACTTTAGTTTTTAAATAGGCAGTTGCATGATGATTTTTCAATGTAGATTCATCAATTTCAACAAATGTACCACTCTGGTGCAGGATGCTGATTAGGAAGGTTGTGTGTTTGTGAGAACACAACTCAATGAGAACTCAAGTTTTCAAAAATTTTCTGCTCAACTTTGTTGTGAACATAAAACTGTCCTAAAAAAATTAAGTTTACTAATTAAAAAAAAAAGCAGCTGAACAAAATAATTTGCACTTTCTAAGAAACAAACAAAAAAACCACAAACACTTTTTATTGTAATCCCACATACGCTCTCAGAGCTCCTATTCCTTTACTCTTATTCAGGTCAGCATAGAAAATTGCAGCTAGTGGTGTCAGCTAAAACAATAGCATTCTCTTTTCAGCCTATCAGCAACCTTACTGAAAATCCAACAGTGAGAGAGCAAAGCAAGTGAAGAAATAGCCTTCAAATAGCTAGCAATATTCAAATAACTACCAACTAAAAAATTCTAAGGATCTAGTGAGAATTTAATTTCAAGTAAAAAACTTACGTCGATAGAAAGTGTCGTTAAAATCTTGAATCTTGTTGAAATGTCTGAATATAAGTAAAGGAACTTAAACAGCTAAGTTTTAATTTCTAAAATGAATTGAACAAAGCCATAAGGAACACACTCTGTGTATATTTAAAACAAGAAATAAGTAATCGATGTTCACATCAGTGGAATTCAAGGAATCTGACTAAATGAACACAACTCTTCTTTCTGACAAAACTTTTCTGTCATTCTTCTAACTACTGACTTTTTCTCATTCCTAAACCCCTATGTCATTATATTTATGCTTTTGGTGGAAGGTATACTTTCTACTTTACTTTGGTTTTCATATAAAAACATAAGCCCCAGGAAAGCAGAATGTGTGTGTCCTCAATTATCAGCCCCAAGAAGAGATGCAATAAATGTTTTAGTGAAGGAAAGATGCACATTATAGTTCCTATTTTGCTAAGTGATTTTGTTACTGTAAAACTCATTTTGTTTTTAACATATAGAAAATTTCAATAGCTTTTTCAGTTGGTAAAGATTTTACTTTTTTTTTTTTTTTTGTGGGGAGGAGACAAAGTGTAAATTTTTTCTACCTTTCTCATTTAACTCAGTTTTCAAGTTACCCTACCAAACTCTATTATTAGTCTTCCCATCCCTGGGCGCTGCAAAGGAAACTCCATTCAAAATTGACTGTGGGTGTGTCAATATAACATTTAACATTTTAATAGCACATGTGTGCAAAAAATTGTTTTATTTTTTCTAATGAATGGAGCAATTGTGTTTAATAATTTATAAATTATGCTACTTCTCTAAAGTTAACAGCCCACTAAAATTTTTTTAAAAGCAATACAGAGAAAAACGGAGCAATACAGGGAAAAATGGGACAATACGTGCTTCCTCTAGATTTTTAATTCTTGCCTACAAATAAAGCTATGAACATAAATTCTAGCCATTCAGACCTCTATTCCCTTTGAATGGTAGGCAAGCAGGAAACTCAAGCTACAGCTAGAAAGAGGTCAAAAAACAAACAATGCAAACATTGGAGGAATGGCAATCGGGGAATCAAGAGCCAGACCAAAAAATCTAATCTGGATTTCTATAAAATACCCAAAGTTTCCCAGACCCACATAATGGGGATAGACAAACAGTGTTCCCCACTCACCGACACCCACCGCGCACAAATCAATTCTTCCTTTTTCCCTACAGGGGCCTGTATTTGCATTTTTAAGTTCTTTATTATTTCAAAATAATAATATTTCACAGTAAGTTGCATAGATAATATAGATGAGTACCACATACCTTTCCCAGATACATCTTACGTAACTATAGTACAGTACCAAAACCATGAACGGAACAGTGGTACAATGTATGTTTACAGTTCTGTAATTTAAATACACATAGATTTGTGTAACCACCACCCCAGGCAACACACACAACTATTGTAACACAACAAAAATCTCTCTCTTGCCATGTCTTGTCATCATCACACGAATCCTCACCTCCATGCCTAGTCCCTGCTAACCACTAATCTGTGCTCCATCTCTGTTTTTTTTCTTCTTTCTTTCTGAGACAGGGTCTCACTCTGTCACCCAGGCTGGAGTGTAGTGGTACAATCAAAGCTCACTGCGGCCTCCACCTCCCGGGCTTACCTGATGCTCCTACCTCAGCCTCCCAAGCAGCTGGGACCACAGGCATGTGCCACCACGCCTGGCTAATTTTTTGAGTTTTTACAGAAACAGGGTCTCATATGTTGTCTAGGCTGGTCTTGAACAACTGGGCTCAAGTGATCCTCCCGCCTCTATAATTCTGTAATTCCAAGAATATTATATAAATAGAATCATGCAGTATAAGACCTTTTGAGACTGACTTTTTTTTTTTGTCTAATAGATGCGTAACAGTATCTCATGGTGGTCTTAGTTTGTCATCCTTTTTAGTAAAATATCTCTTCATATCTTTTGTCTATTTCCTAATTGAATTTTTTTACTATTGAGTTTTAAGAGTTCATTATATATTCTAGATATAAGTCCTCTGTCTGATGCTTTATAAGTATTTTCTCCAGTCTGTAGCTTGTCTTCATCCCCTCAGGAGGGTCTTTCATAGAGCAAGTTTTTAATTTTGATGAAGTCCAATATATCAATTTTTTTTCCTTTTATGGGTCATGCTTTTACAAAAAATTATTTTTTTAGAGATGACCTCTCAATACGTTGCCCAGGCTGGAATGCAGTGGCTATTCACAGTTTATGACCACAGCCTTCTATAGCTTCAAACTGCTAGTCTCTAGTGATTCTTCCACCTTAGCCTCCCGAGCAGCCAGTACTCGGTAGTGGCATGATAAAAGATCACTGCTGCCTCAGTGATCTGCACCACCATGCCCCACCTTTTATAGGTCTTGCTTTTGACATGGTCTAAGCACTCTCCACCAAAACCCTAAAGCTTTTTCGTTTTACCTTTTTTTGGGGGGGCTCTTTCTGAGATGGAGTCTTGCTCTGTCACCCAGGCTGGGGTGCAGTGGCACGATTTTGGCTTACTGCAACCTCTGCCTCCCAGGGTCAAGTGATTCTCCCACCTCAGCCTCCCAAATAGCTGGGATTACAGGCACACGCCACCACACCCAGCTAATTTTTGTACTCTTAGTAGAGATGGGTTTTAGCATCTTGGCGAGGCTGATCTTGAACTCCTAACCTCAAGTGATCCACCCACCTCGGCCTCCCAAAGTGCTGCAATTACAGGCATGAGCCACTATGCCTGGTCCATTTTACATTTTATATTTACACCTATAATCCATTTTGAGTTAATTTTGTATAAGATGTTTAGGTCAAAATTCATCATTTTGCCTATGGATATGGAATTGCTCCAGTACAATTTGTTGAAGACTATGATTCTTCCACTGAACTGTCTTGCACCTTTATCAAAAACAAATTGGCCATACTTACATGGGGCTATTTCTGGCTTTCCTATTCTATTCTAGTCATCTATGCATCCCTCTGATAATATCACTGAGTCTTGATTACTATAGCTATATAATAAGTCTAGAATTTGGATAGTGATTCCTCCCACTTTATTCTTTTTCAGAATTGTAGTAGGTATTCCTTTGCCTTTTTATATAAATTTTAGAAGAAGCTTGTCTATATCAACAATTTTGCTGGGATTTTAATAGAAACTACGGTATATATGTATACAAATTTAGGAAGAAATGACATCTTTACTATATTTAATCTTCCAGTCTTTGAAGATGGACTATCTCTGCATTTTACATTTTCTTTTATTTCTTTCATCAGCATTTTGTAGTTTTTCACTATATAAATCTCATACTTATCTTGTTAGTTTACATCTAAGTATTTATTTTGCTCTGTAAGTAGCTGTAAATGGCACTGTATTTTAAGTTATAGTTTTCACAAGTTCACTGACATGTTGATTTTGTATTCTGTGGAAATTTCTACATAGAAATCACATCTCCTGACTTTCTATAAAATACCACAGGTTCTCCAGATCTAAAATCAAACTACAGTGTAAATACTCCTTTTTAAAAACATATTTCTTGTAAAAATAAATTTACTCTGAGGTACCTTCCATTTGACTAATACTATATTGACTGTGTACTCTGTCTGCTACTATAAAGAAATAAAGATCAATTGGATTCAGCCTAGGAATTTACAATCTAGTAAAGGAGATATGTAATTGATACTGAAACTAAGGGCAATAATGCAAAAAAAGTAGATGATGAAACAGGCTTTATAAACTTAAGTTAAAAATTAGGGCCAAAAAAATATTTATATAACCATAAAGAAAAGACTGGATGAATAGAGAGCAAAATTTACCAGCAGTTATCTCAGTAACAAAGTTACTGCTGCTGATTTTTTTCCCTCTTGCTTATCTGTATTCTCTGTTACATATCTCTTCTATAATAAAGGGAAAAAGCTTTTAAAAATTAAGTAAGTTTCTTTTTGTCAAAAGGATACGGAACTACATTGCAATTAGGAACTCTGTCATTTAGAAATTCTGCAGCAACTTCAGCCTTAGGTCTTCCAACATCTTTAGGCCTACAGGAAAAATTATATTTAAATTATAATTCATACTATAGATCTACAGGATCTACACAATTTACTTTCAAATATAAAAATAAATTCACAGTGAGTTTACTTACAGGATGTTTAGAAGGAATATTTTTGCCTAAGTATTTGGATTTCAGTAATAACTTTTAGTAAACAGTCATTTAACCTTAAATGTCAATGCTTGCTGATGGTCCAAATTAACATGAGAAGTCTAATTAAGTATTTCTTTAATTAAGTGAAAATCTGAACAGTGTTCTTCCTCCCAGATAAAGCATAATAATGCTATGTTTCCTGGCCACTTCCCACTGTAAAAAATGATCCCACTCTCAGAGCTCACAAACTCATGGTGTTAATGACTCTGCAGGTCTTGGCTAAAATAAACACAATCAGATTCATCCTTGGGATGCAAGAACGGTCATTTATCCCTTCTTCCTCTGTGCTGATTAAGTAGCACACTTTGTGTCTCCTAAGAAGCTGCATGAAAAAATGAAAAAAAAAATCTCACTGGACACTATAAAAAATGAAAAAGAAAAGAAGCTGTAACCATGTTTTTAAAGAAGAATAATTCCAAAAGTGTCAGCTAAAATTGTAAATGTTACATGACTTTAAAGAAGTTGAACACATAAAGCCTCAAAAGGTCACTCTTAGACAATAACCACACATATAGACAGGAAAGGATATGAATTCCCTCCTCTAAGTTCTGTACAAATGGTATTTTCTTTCCTAGTATTTCCATATTCTTCTTAGAGAAATCACTCCATGTACATAATAAGAACAGTATTACATTTTTCATATTTGCTTGTTATATACATGTCTATCATACCCACTAGACTATTATCTGGATGAAAGTGACCATGTTCTTACTCTCTTCATACTCCTTCATATCTAGCGCAGAGTAAATGCTTTTAAAATAAATGGAAATAGGCTAGGCACGGTGGCTCATGCCTGTAATCCCAGCACTTTGGGAGGCTGAGGTGGGTGGATCACTAGAGGTTAGGAGTTCGAGACCAGCCTGGCCCATCTATAATAGTGAAACCCCATCTCTACTAAAAATACAAAAATTGGCTGGGCATGGTGGCACATGCCTGTAATCCCAGCTACTGGGGAGGTTGAGGCAGGAGAATTGCTTGAACCCAGGAAGGTGAAGTTGCAGTGAGCCAAGATTGTACCATTGCACTCCAGCCTGGACGAAGAAGTGAGACTCTGTCTCTAAATAAATAAATAAATAAACAAATGAATGAATGAATGAAAATAATAAATCAAGTATGCTTATTAGAAAAAATCTGGAATTTCAAAGAAAAACACTTTAGCAAGTCAATGTTTTTGGAGTGCAGTGGCGCAATCTCGGCTTACTGCAACCTCGGTCTCCCGGGTTCAAGCAATTCTCCTGTCTCAGCCACCCAAGCATAGCTGGGACTACAGGTATGAGCCACCATGCCCGGCTAATTTTTGTATTTTTAGTAGACATGGTGTTTCACCATGTTGGCCAGGCTGGTCTCGGACTCCTGGCCTCAAGTGATTCACCCACCTCATGCTCCCAAAGTGCTGTGATTACAGGAGTAAACCACCACGCCTGGCCAATTTTTCTTCTCTCCAATAGAGCACTGTTCTTTTTGGATTCAAAACTTTTGGTAAATGTTTTATCTTCACATTGTACTAACTTACATAGAAAAGACTGTTATAAATCAGAGAACTTAACTTCAGTATTACATTCAATGACTCTGCACACAGCAAACTCTTTAGGAATATACAAGGGACAAAGTAGACTTCTAAGATTCTTTTAAGTAATATATTCTATGTGCTTTCACAGTAGATCCCAAACAAAAGAACTCCTAGATGGTTTTTGGGAACAGTTTGTTAATTTAGCATTCCAGGATGAGAGATCAAATTGCTCCACCTCAATAAAATGGCCTTTCACACAACTCATCCTTGCAGGACACCCTGTCCAAATTAGTTAACCTTGAACACAAGCATCTACCCTGAGGTCACTGAGATTAAATGAAATGGTATGGATAGTTTAGAAGTGCTTGGTACGTATCATTACCTTCAATCATTTTAGCTACAAATTAAAGGGCATGGCCTGTATCAATAACCAATCAATTCAGTGGTATCTATTTCAGAGCATTCACAACTCAAAATTTGACACAGGCTGGAAAGGGCCCACAAACTTGCTATAGAGAAGGGAAATTTCAAAGGTTAAAAAACAAATAAAGCTTAAAAGTTAAACATAAAGGTCACACTGCAATTACAACATTTCATTAACTTAACCTAGTTTAATCCATCCTTCAGTCTCATTAAGTTTTTCCACAAAGGTAATGTACAAGTTTTATGCCTATCCAAAAACGTAATGTTGCCTTTTTTGCTAGCTGAACTTTATCCTATATACCCAGGACAATTTGAGCACTGTCAGTAACAGACACAAACTTACCTTACTAACTAGAGAGAGGAAAAAAGTCTTTATCTCTCCGTATCTGTATCCTTTGACTAACAAATACACACTTTTGCCTAAGCCACTCAAACCCTTCAATATTATATACTAAATTCATGAATGAACATTTCTTCATGTCTGGATACATGGCCTACTTCAGTTTTTTGGGTTTTTTGTTTTGTTTTGAGACAGGGTCTCACTCTGCTGCCCAGGCTAGAGTGCAGTGGCAGGAGTATGACTCACTGCAGCCTCGAGATCCTGGGCTCGAACAATCCTCCTACCTTAGCTTCCCATGCAGCTGGGACCACAGGGGCATACCACCATACCTGGCTAATTTGTTTTCCTTTTTTTGTAGAGAGGAGGTCTCCCTTTGTTGCCCAGGCTGGTCTGGATCTCTTAGGTTCAAGCAATCTCTTGCGTCAGCCTCCCCAAGTGTTGGGATTACAGGTGTGAGCCACCATGCTTGGCCTCTACTTCTGTTCTTAAACTCATCTTTAACAAACCACTCCTTGATGCTTTCTATATTCCATATATGTCTAAGGTAACTATCCCTCTTTGTTCCATTCCAATTGGTTTCGGTTTTTCTCTCCTCGACTTTCTATTTTCTTTCCCCGTGTAGAGAAAGCTCAAACTCCTGCACAATTTCATTGCTCCAGTCACCACTCAAACCTTGACTCACAAATCCCCGCTGATGTCTCACTAGGGCCTAAAACTCCAGCCACTATTCTCTACTGACATCAACTGGAGGAAGAGCTACCGTTCTTTCCTTTCTTCAGTGCACAGTCAACCTGAGGATATTCCCCAAAATCACATAAACCTTTGGAGGAGACTTCTTTGAAAAAACAAAAACATGTATTTGCTTACATAACTACTATCACCAAGATGCCCAAAAGTTTCTTGCAAAACTTTACCTAAAATGGGAGCAGTAGTTTTGTTTTTTAAAATAAAATTAGTATTATCCTCTCAGTCATTTTTAAAAATTATTAAACTGCAATGTATAAATGATTATCAGAGCTTAAAAAAAGAAAATCACTAAGATATTAAACTTACCTAAATAAAAACTGCCTATTTAGATTGGAAACATCTATAGTGTCCATATCTATAACATGAATCTGTCTAAAACCAGACAAGGCCTGTGGGAATAAAAACAATCCAATTAAGCAGAAGTTTCCTCACATTTAAAAATGTAATATTTGTTTTCAATGTAGTCTTAAGTCTACAAAGTCTCAGTAATAAATTCTGCATGATTCTATTCGATGGCTGAAAAAGAGTCTTGCAAGGTATATAAAATTCAGAGTTCTTTAACAGGTCAAAAGTGTACCACCAATCAGTTTCAAACAATCTATAATCAAAAGACAACAACTCAAAATTTCTACAGATTAAAACTGTTTTACATATATATATATAATCCGATAAACACATTTGTAAAATTTGTTGCTTTGCTGCTACTGATGGATACTTTAATTTTACTATGCCTGCTATTGTTTTTTTAAATATTGTTAAAAGCAATTTCTACAAGCTTTATCTTAGTTTACTTAACATTTAGCATGCCACAATTCAGAAATGGTAACTATTAAAAAACATGTATTATAAAAACACACACATAGATACACTGTATATGTAAAAGAAGTATCTTAAAAGATATTGAGTCAAGAGCAAGCAATTTAAAAAGTAAGGAAAGGCAAAAAACAAAAAACCTGTTAGTTTTCAATAATAATGCCATGCATTCTAACAGCACAACCACATTCAAATTTATCAGCAGATGCAAAAAAACTGAAAAAAAAAAAGTCTCAATAATTAATTATGCTTTTCTGGTCCTGGTCAGTTTACTTAGATGATCAAATAACTTGACAATAATTTCTCCATTTTTCTGTCTCCCTTTATACCAAGAAATCTTCAAGACTTATCCATAGGTGTGCTTTTTGACTATTCTCAAACTTCAGCCCCAACCACTCCACAGAAACTGCTCTTATCAAAATCAGCAATAACCTCCATGCTGCTAACTCCAATGACCAATTCTCAGTCTATCTGACCTTACCATTCTGAGGTATCAGGCGGGGTGGGTCACTTCCTCCACCCTAAAACATGTTCTACATTTGGTCACCACACTCATGAGAATTTGAACACTTTTTAAAAATTGGTTTCCAGTTCATTCAGTTTTCTTCCTACTTTACCGGCCAGAATTTGGAGCAGCCTTGTGCTTGGTTCTGGTGATCTCAGACCATCTAGCAGACATCTCAGACTTAATAGTTTCCAAAACAAAACTTGAGCACCCTTGCTCACCACTACAACCAAATGTTCTTTTCCAGATCTTCCTCATCGCAATTAACTCCATCTTTCCAGGTCCTCCCTCAGACTAAAAACCTTGTTGTATCATCCCTGATTCCTCTCTTTCTCTCATAGCACACCACCAATCCATCAGCTAAACCTGTTGATTCCATCTTCAAAATATATCCATAATCTGACCACCTGTCACCACCTCCAATGCTACCATCCTGTTCCAAGTCACCGTTGTCTCCTGTCTAGAGGACTGTAATATTCTTCTAATTAATCTCTCTCTTTCTTCCCCCACCCTGCTTTTCCCTTAGTCTATTCTCAATGCATCAGTCTCAGTGATCTAGGTGAAAAGTCAGTCAAGTCTCTCACTGCATAACTCTCTACAATGACTTCATGACTCAGGGTAAAACCAGAGTACTTACAGTAATCTCCAAGGTCTTTTGTGATATTCATTCCAAGCCCCTCCATCTCCCATTATCTCTCTGATATGCTCTCCAAAAATGCTCCCACAACCCACTTCTGCTTTAGCCAGAATGGCCTCCTTGCAGTCCTTAAACAAACAAGAAAGCTCCACTTCACATCTTTGTACCTGCTATTCTCTCTAACAAGAATGTTCTTTCTACAGATATCTGTATGGCTCATTTGCTCACCTTGGTACTCAAATAGCACCTTTTTGTAAACCCTTTCCCTTCACATCATTTGACATACTATATACTTACTTCTTCATTCAACTAAAATGTGAGCCCCACAAAGCAAACCCTCTCTATGTTTGTTCAATACTGTATCTTTAGCATCTAAAATGGTGCTCGGCATATGGGGGAGGAGGCTCAATAAATATTTGCTCAACCAATAGTAGTATCATATTCTTTTTTGGTTAGAATGAGCCTTTGGGGGGCTTACAATGAATTAAATAAGCAAAATAATGAGTAAATTGAAAACCCTTAGTTTTCTTCTTTTGTGTAAAGGGTTATTATAATGTAATAAATAACAGAGCCTCTCCTTAAAAGTTGCTTGGTGACTAATCTTCAGATCTAATCTTCAATTATTTTACACTTAAAATTAGTTAGTATCACATTTGCAAATAATGGCTTCAAAATTTAATAAGCTTTAGGTAACTTGTACATTTATAATACCTAACAAAAACCAATGCCCATCCTCCATAAACCCTTTCCTTCTGTAAGTCTTTGGTTCTCACACTGCTAGAGTGTTTATGTTTGATAAGGTACTGTCATTTTGGCATCCTATCAAAGCGTACATCATACATACTGCTATTTATTTCATGAGAGATTTATCTCCCCAGTGAAATTTCAGATTCACTGAAGACAGAGACCATGATCACACATAATCCCCACAGAACCCAGGAAGGCATTAAATACAGTGAAATATATTTAAGGTTTTACAACTTTACTCAAGTGACATTAGTGTTTTTAGCAAAATTAATGTGGCTAGGTTTATATTTAAACTTTAACCTCTTTGGCCAATTATTTGGGTACTCCATCTGTCTGTGACCTGCTTTATTTTCTAAAGAGTCTATTCTAGCATTTCCACTTTTCTACACAGCAATGAGAAGCCTAGCATACAATTAACCCTAAAACAATTCTCTCTCTACTCATTTTTGTTAAATAAACTCATGAAGATTTATAAAAAGTTACTTTGTGATTAGAAAAAGTCAAGGAAACCAATTAATTAAATCAAATTATATATTTAACTTGACTTATTTCCAAATTTAAGGAAATAAGTTCAGTAAAGGTTTAGCTTTCCCAAATCTTAGGAGTCCATGATCGTCTTATGAGGTCATATAATGATCTAATGGTTCACTGAAAAAGAACACTGAACTAAGAGTTGACGACCTAAATTATATTCCAGGCATATCACTATAATCCAGAAAAACTTCGGCAAGTCAGTCAACATCTCTAAACCTCAAAGTCTCCCTCTATATAAAATGGAGCAATGCCTTACCTGCCTAGCTGGGTTATTTGGGGAAGCAAAAGAAATAATAAATTATTTGAAACTATACATTAAAATATGAATTACCAGTTTTGTTATTTACTTCACTGAGGTTAGGAGCGTTTCACCAGAGGACATGCCAAAATTTGTTTAGTAAAGATCAGAGAAGAAAATGGAAGTAAGAAATTCTATCAATGATTTTATAGCTGAGAGCTTTAGAGTTAAAAAAATTCCAAAGTTCTATCATCATTTTAATCACTGGAAGTTGATGTGCTAAACTTATCTAACAAAGGCTCAAGAGAAAAAGTTAACAGTCACAAGAAATTTCCTAGTATGACAGATAAGCAAGGTTTACTTATCACAAAAAAGAAAATAATATGTATTTTATATATATATAAATGTGTATATATATATATATGTATATATATATATGTGCGTATATATTACCAGATTTTTCAGGAGCTCACATCCTAAGCCGCCAGCTCCAATGACTAGAACTTTACAAGTATCTAACAAGAACTGGAGAGACTGTAAAGAATGGAAAGGCATATTAAAAGCTGGGTAATAACCACAAGGACTGTCAATAAAGCAACAAACTTTAAAACAGTTTCTGATGTTTCCATGAAAAAATGCAATTAGGATAAAGAGAAGACTTTGTATTTGATCAATTATTTTAAATGTATGAATTCTTATCGAACCAGAAATTCTAAAACTCTAATGATTTCAGAAAGTTTCAATGTTAGTTTTATTTTCTGAGATGGAGTCTTGCTCTTGTCGCACAGGCTGGAGTGCAGTGATGCGATCTTGGCTCACTGCAACCTCTGCCTCCTGGGTTCAAGCAATTCTCCTACCTCAGCTACTTGAGTAACTGGGATTACAGGCATGAACCACCACACTCATCCAATTTTTGTATTTTTAGTAGAGACGGGGGTTTCACCATGTTGGCCAGGCTGGTCTCAAACTCCTGACCTCAGGTGATCTGTCCGCCTCGCCCTTCCAAAGTCCTGGGATTACAGGCATGAGCCACCATGTCTGGCTGCTAATGTTTTTAAATTGCCTTTTATTGTATGAAATTAAAAGACTTTTTTAACAAGGAAAACTATCTTTAGTTTGCTTTTCAATTTTTGAAAAGGAATAGAAAACATCAAATTCAGTTAGTTATTTAACTGACTTCCTAAAAATGTAAGTTTAAAAATTTTAAAAACAGGATTAAACACTACCCAAGGTGCTTAAAGGACTAAAAAAACAAGGTAAGAAGAGTAACAGTTGCTTTTTTTCTTTTCTTTTTGAGACAGGGTCTCACTGTGTCACCCAGGCTGGAGTGCAGTGGCATGATCAGAGCTCCCTGCAGCCTCTACCTCCAGATGCCCTCAAGCAATCCTCCCACCTCAGCCTCCTGAGTACCTGAAACCAAAGACATGTATCACTATGCCCAGCTCATTTTTTTTTAAAGAGATGGGTTCTCCCTATGTTGCCTAGGGTGGTCTGAACTCTTGGGCTCAAGTGATCCTCCCGCCTTGGCATCCCAAAGTTTTGGGATTACAGGCATGAGCCACCTTGCCTGGCCAATAGTTCCTTTTGAATAAAGTGAGTGAAACTCACAAAACACGAGATAACAGGAAAACACAAATACAAGTCTTAGAAAATTTCTCAACAGCAAAAATAAAATCATTTAACAGAAGTAACAATTTAAAATTTTTTTTTGTTGTTGCCCAGGCTGGAGTGCAATGGCGTGATCTCAGCTCACCGCTGCCTCAGCCTCCCAAGTAGCTGGGATTACAGGCATGTGCCACCACACCTGGCTAATTTTGTATTTTTAGTAGAGACAGGATTTCACCATGTTGTGCAGGATGGTCTCGATCTCCTGACCTCATGATCTGCTCGCCTTGGCCTCCCAAAGTGCTGGGATTACAGGCGTGAGCCACTGCGCCCGGCCTTTTGTTTTTTAAATACTTTCAATTCTGCCCAACATTAAAGGAGAAATTTATTCAGATGAGACGCTAGGCCAAACCCAGAGTGTGCACATTAATTTACAGAAGTAGCACAATATTTCTGTTTCAAAATATTATCTTTTTGTAAATACAAAAGGATATAAATATATGCTATACTTTTCCTACCTTGTAATAAAAAGTCAGTCACATATAATTGAACACTTGCCTTAAGTCAGACACTATCGGTCCAAAATTCTACGCCTCTATTATTTAGTACTCACATGATTCTTAACATGCAACTAATTATACTCAATGCTAAGATGTTCATTCCAACCAAATTTCAAAATTTAAATAAGTACATCTATATTCCTATCAAAATTAATTTCTCATGGTAGTACTACAAAAGGGAAGTATGTTTCAGAGAGCATTTTAAACTAGAATTTTAAGTATAACTTAAAATTTTACATAAGGTCATATTTTTCTATTGAAAAATTTTAACTTATATTACATGAGAAATGTGAAGACTCAAATGGTCATTCAAACAAAATCAGTTGTGAATATTCAAATTCATATTTTAAAAAAATTTAGTTTCACAAAACAATTTTATTAGTATTTTCATTATAAGAGCAAATTAAAAAGGAAGCATTCTATTATTTTTGAAACATAAAACTATTAGAGCAGTTATTTAAAAATAAATGTTTCTCACTTCAGTGCTCGGTTCGAAATCAGGGTGTGTGAAGGGTCCAGATCGCTCGAGGAACTTCTTTACATGGTTCCAGCGACCTTCCCAGTCTCCAGTCTCCCCACACCCACCATCAACAGCCATTCTGCACAGAACACAGTAAATTCAGCTGCAAACATCAGTATGAAAAAAACCACACCTACAACTACTATGGTAACCCCAAATGAAAAGGTAATCACATCACACCTGCTCAAATAAAAAGGGAAATATTCAATGTGGTTATGTTCATGCTTTGAAATTTTTTCTTGCCCATTATACAATTGATTTAAAGTTAAGAACTGCACGTTTCTATTTTTATTTCACCCACTGGATGAAATGAATCAGTCTATATGTTTTTGGTTTCCTAACGCAATCCAAGGTCCAACTTAGGATATTGGTCTATCCGTTAGAAATGGACTTCTCTACATTTGGTATTTACAAAACCAAAAATCACTGCAAACTTCCTCAGTCTGTTGCTTCAACACATTTGCATTAGGAAACATGAGATACAATAGAGAATAAAAGTCAACTTCCAGAATTCTGATGCTTCAAATTTAATACTTCTTATGTGCCCTTTCCAAGTTTGAAAGGTGTAATCTAAAAATTATTTTTGATGAGTGGAATTTTCACACACTTTTCTCAGAAAGAGAGGTTCTAATATTCTCTTTTCTTTTCTTTTTTTGTTTTTTCTTTGAGACAGTCTCCCTGAATTGCCCAGGCTGGAGTGCAGTGGCGCGATAGAAGCTCACTGCAGCCTTGCCCTCCTGGGCTCAAGCCATTCCCCTGCCTCAGCCTCCCAAGTAGCTGGGCCTACAGGCACGTACCACTATACCCAGCTAATTTTTGTATTTTTAGTAGAGATGGGTTTCACCATGTTGCCCAGGCTGATCTGGAACTCCTGAGCTCAAGTAATCTGCCTGCCTAGGCCTCCCAAAGTGCTGGGATTACAGAAGTGAGCCACAGTACCTGGCAGAGGTCCTACTTTTTAAAAGAATCTCTTAAAACTGTGAGGCGGTTTTTACTGCCACTAAACACAAGAAGTATTAGGTTACAATTATGCCACAGATAGGCATCTAGAAACCCTTTAGAACACACAACAGAATAAGGTGGGACTCCTCTACAAAATGCATCTCTTTTATACTTAATGCAAGATTCACGTTTGCTTGTGATTATTTTAAATTTTCTAACCTCCTATAACCCCACACTTTGTACTTGCAAATATATTTGTAATATCCAATTTCTACAAAAGGGACCAAGAAGTATTGCCTAGCAATAAAAACCGCAGGTTTAGATGTCAAGAGTTGTGCTGGGTTCCACAATTAACCGCACTGTGACCTTGAGTAGATTTCTTAATGGCCATAAACCTCCTCTGTAGGCCGTTCATAGCTACTTCTTTAGGCCATGAGGCTAGAAGTAATCACATAGAGGACTCAGTACAATATATGGCATACGGTAAGCAAAGTTTAACTGTGATTTCACGTAAAAGGAGGAGGGAAATAAAAGGCAGGAAAGAATGTGAAATTAAGTTTGCCATTCCAGTCCTCTCGCAGTTGAAATTCAACTGTCTGAAGGACATACCTAAAGACTAAAGCTGCTACTGGGAACTGGCACGGAAATTACAAACTCACCATACCCAATGCAAGTTTCCCTGCCCAAGCAGGGAGGGGAGTAAATTATGTGGCACTGGCCAGGTTAGAAAACACTTTGATTAAATCTGTCTCACCAGCATAGAACTACGCATCTGAAATGGGAAAAACAGGCTGTTTGAGGTCAACCTCTTTTAAGAGCCAATTATTCTGCCAAAATGACTGGAGTGCTTAGTACAATATCTGACACGTAGAGTTATCATTAAAAGTTTGCAATTAGTACTACTGTCTCAGTGTTTGCAAAAGGCCACAAAACGGTCTTGTGTCCTTTTCCTGTGTGTTTAAGGTAGATTCCCTTTTCACAGGGTCACGGCTCTGACAATTTGGGATGGAGAAAGAGGAGTGCACAAGGCTCCTTCCTCAAGACCTTTACGTCAAGTGCCCCGGAGGGCCCCTGCAGGAGCTGAGGCGGTGTAGCCCGGCCCCGACGCCCGCACTGGGCAGAAACCGGGAACGGCCTGCCAGGCCCCCAGGACTGCGGGACGGGGGTCAGGGGATGAGGCCGCGCGGCCTGCGCTCCGGGTGTCCCTCTCCCAGCCCCCCGGGCCCGCTGCGGCTGGTCCCCTAGACCTGGGGTTGGGGGAGGCGGGGGTCCCCGAAGAGGACCCCGGCCTCCCGGCAGCACTAACTTCTCAGCCAGCAGCTCCTCTATTCTCCTTCTTTTCTTCTCCCTAAAAGAAAGAGAGAATAAAAGAAGGGTCAGCATCACGCTACACACTGGGCGCCGCGAGGGGATGCGAGGGCGAGGGGACGGGGCGGGGGGTGGGGGGACCCCAGGTGGCGGCGGCAACCGCCCACCGCCGCGCTCTCTCACAACCCAGCCCCTGGTACTTACGGCTCCTCGCCATCCGCCATATTGTTCTCCGCCTCTTCCCAGGTGCCCTAGCGGCGAGGCGGGGAGGGGCGGGACCGGCGAAGCGGGGAGAGGCGGGGCAGGCGAAGCGGGGAGAGGCGGGGCAGGCGAAGAGGGGAGGGGCGGGGCAGGCAAAGAGGGGCGGGGCCGGGGTCAGGGCCAGAGCCTGCAGGGAGGGGCGGGGCTGACTGCACTTGGGCTCCCGTGGGCTTTAAAACCTTTCCCTGTAATTGTAATCTTAATTACCTACACTTAATTAAGTAAATCTTATACTGTGCATAATGTTGCTATGCAGCGTGAAAATGTAGACAATACATTATGCGTTTGTACAAATTATATGTTAATGAGTAATTATATAAAATATTGGTATATTCTTTAAAAAACTCCTGAAGAACCATCCCAATATGCCAGAGGCTTTCCTCTGGGACAAAGACCAAGGAAATTTTCACTTTCTGCTTTTCAGGATGATTCCAAAGTCTTTGCCTTTACAAGCACTCACTTGAATAATAACTTTATCTAAATCAGTTTACAGTGGTGGGATGAGATTATTATTTTCTTTGTACAAATCAACATTAATATTTTTGTGTCACATTCTGTTAGATCTAAGTTCAGCAAAAATGAAATGATTTCGTTAAAACCTTTTTTCTGGCCGGGCGCGGTGGCTCAAGCCTGTAATCCCAGCACTTTGGGAGGCCGAGGCGGGTGGATCACGAGGTCAAGAGATCGAGACCATCCTGGTCAACATTGTGAAACCCCGTCTCTACTAATACAAAAAAATTAGCTGGGCACGGTGGCGCGTGCCTGTAATCCCAGCTACTCAGGAAGCTGAGGCAGGAGAATTGCCTGAACCCAGGAGGCGGAGGTTGCGGTGAGCCGAGATCGCGCCATTGCACTCCAGCCTGGGTAACGAGAGCGAAACTCCGTCTCAAAAAAAAAAAAAAAAAAAAAAAAACCTTTTTTCTGTGATAAATGTTTATATTTAGATGCAAAGAAGAAAGTATAAAGGACAAAAATCAAAGAATAATTTAGAACACCCATAATCCTGTTACCTCAAGATAAAGAGTGATAAAAGTTTCAACTATTTTCTTATAGAGTCAAAAATACAAATATACATGTGAGTCTGGATGGCTGGATAGACGGAAATGATCATGTTCAAAAATGCATTTATATATACAAACACACACATCTCGTTTTATGGAGTGGGACAAGAATGAGCTTTGGAATCAAAAGTAACTGATTTTAAATCCTTCACAGTTATGAGCTATGAGACCCTTAGACATTTCTATGTCTTCATTTATAAAATAGGCGTAACACTATTCACCTTGTAAGACTGATAAATAAAATCCAGAGTGGCTCTCAGAATACAGTTTCTGATCAACATCACTTGGGAATTTTTTGTTAACACAAATTTTCAGGCCCCACCCTCAACCTTCTGCAAAGCCTGGGGTGGTTCTCTGCTGGTAAAGTTTGAGAGCCACTGAAATGAAGTACATAAACCCTCATAGGGACTCATAAATGGAGCTGCCATTACTACATTGTGAAATTTAATCTCCTCTTGTCCTAGTTTTCATTGAACCTTAAGGAAAGCTTGTCCTTTATGGCCCCCCCAGTTAGGTTCAGTTCAATAGCATTCATTGAGCTGAAAGTTAGTGCCAGGCAGTGGGTGTGGGAATAAAGTTCACAGCCCGTATCAAGAGATTCCAGCCTCCTTCTGCATCATGTATCTCAGCATCAACTATGAAACCACTTTTTCTTGACCAGACAACTCCACAGATGGTTTCACTGAGGATTTAACCTCAGTGCTTATCAAAATGGGCTCCTGTAGCCTGAACCCCCAACAATACTGGATACCCTTTGATTAGTGGTAGTGAGCATTGTAGCCCTCTCACATGGTGAAACCAAAAGGCACCTTAGAGACCACCTAGTCCAATCTCACCCGTTTCACAGGGGAGGAAACTGAGGCCTAGGGATAGAATACAGCTAGTTTATGAAGGAGTCTGCAAAGGCATCTGGCCCTGTATCTGCTTGCTTTGAGAAGAACACCCTGACTCACTATGGTGGTATTTTGATAAATGACACCAGGCACTCTTGCTGGCTCAGATTGATTGACGGATCAGAAATAGCCATCTGCCCTTGCCAGTAATGATAGCAACAGAGACATGCAAGCAAAACCTTCAACAGATTTATTTTACTTCAAATGGAACGTACCATAAACAATTAGACTATCTGCTATAGTTTTTAAACAGACAGATAGTCTGAATGGTCCTATCTAGACACACCAGTCCCATTATAAAAGCCCCATGAAGCGGGGCTTGGTTTCCCATGCCTGTTAACCCAGCTACTTAGGAGGCTGAAGTGAGAGGTCTGCTTGAGCCCAGGAGTTTAAGACCAGCCTGGGCAACAGAGTGAGACCCTGTCTCTAAAAATAGTAATAAATTAAAGCTCCAGGAAGACCTCTGCAGTGAATCTGACCTCTCCCTCCCCAGAATGAACACTAACAAAGAGTTGCTACTTATAGCATTTCAAACAGTTACTGGAATAAAGAAATGAGTCATGTGTCCATTTCTGTTAAAAATTTTTTTTAACAAAGGTAGAAATGTTTAGAGAAAAAAAAAATCTCCCAAAGAGAGAAACAGAGTTAATATTTTGGGAGAGAGGGAGAAAGGAATCATACTATAAACACCTTTCTCTGTCTTTTTAGAATTTCTTTCTTTTTAAACCCCTTTTAAGGTTTAAACAAATAACTATTTCTTGGGTATCAATTGCCTGTGATCAAGGAGTAATCATATTGTTACTAATATATTCTTGACAGCTTTAGGTCATGCAGTTCTTAGCAGCTGGAAGATAAAGTTCTTGATCACAGCTTCTAATACTCATAAATCTCACTAACAGTGTGGGGCCCCACTGGAGTTCCCACTCTCATTTTGACCAAGATGATTTATTCAGCTTGCCCACAGTGCTGCTTCTTGACATTCTGAAGCCCTGGGGAATTCCTCCACATTCTCTGACTGCCTGTAACTGTGCACTGTAGCTCAGTGCATTTCCATTTAGCCCTCCTCTCACTGTCTCATATTTAACTAGTGTTTCCACTGGATTGCAGGAGTTTTGAAGGCAGAGCAGGATTTCATCTTTCTCCTCTTTTTTTTTTTTTTTTAATACCCCATTGTGGTTTCCTAGAGCCTAAAAAGAACTTGAAATACCTGTTGGCATTGTACTGAATATTCTCAACGTTTCTCCTCCTATTATATCTACCCAGATATGACCACAACAATAAAATTGGAGCAAAGTAGAGAAAAGTCAGTAGATGCTTATAATGAAAGCATAGAAAACAAATCAGATTAAAGCACTATTAATAGCAGACATGAATCATGGGCTAGCCTATTATTAATGACAATACTAGTAACGTATAACTGTGAACATTTGTTATACACTAAGCACTTCCTATACATTCCTTCACTTATCCTCACCTTTGTGGCAGATGTTCCATTATCCCCACTTTACACATGAAGAAACTGATGCTAGGAGAGATCAGGTAATTTCTTCAAAGTCACCTGTCAGAGAGGAAGGAGCTGGGACTCTAATTTTGCTTTCTCTGACTTCACACCATCCCATTTTTCCAGAATTAAGAGAATGTGAGCATTCAGGAATATTTTCACATTTTAAGCTTTATTTAAAACGCAGCACATAAGATATATCTTAGCACTAATTCTTTGCAATCACCAAACTTTCTTAAACACCAGTAGTAGTAATTTCTTAGAGTCACTGTAAGCTCCTTAACTGCCTTATGAATCAACAAGGAAGATTAAATTATATTTTATAGACTTTGCATTAGTATATTTCATTACTTTCCAAGTTTTTGAAAATTAATTATCTGAGTAGAGTGAATTCAGTTTGTCTAAACCACTATGGGCTTAGAGAGACTGTTATCTCAGAATTCTTCATCTTAGAATTCTACCTATTACATTATACAATTAAACAAAATACTTTTTTCTCATGCATTATAACAATCAGCTCCTTAACTGAAAAAAGATGACCTTTTGAAAGCTTAGAAGAGAATTTACAATGAATACATCCCTTGCCAGTTCTTAGGGCTGGGATACCTTATCTATGAATATACTGCGGTCCCTCAGTGCAAGTTGTCACCAAATTTTTCAATAAAACTAATAAAACATTTGAAGTGGAATGCATATTCTGCTCACAAAACGCTAAATGTAGAACAACTATTTCACTGCAGACAACTGTTTGCTTTAAAATGTAAGCAACATGCCCAGTTCAGGGCTAAAGTGACCAGCGTGCCAACTTTATCACTTTATCAGAATGGCACAGCAGTCCAACAATTCAGCCTTGAGAGAATAGAGATGAAGAACAAAGAAGAGAAGTGAAAAAAACAAACCAGCCTTTCTGTTCTACATGACCTTCTTTCCCGTTTTGTCAATCTGATTTCACACATAGTGACTCATGGTGAAACAGAGAAAACATGGGAATTGCATTCAGATGTGCAGAGGTTAGTAAGAGGTAGTTTTCAAAAGCAGCTTGTTATCCAGTAACACTATAGTAGCCTTCCATTTCATTTCACTTAGAGTGGCATCTGCACAGCTGCCAAAATTTTTCTCTAAGTCAGAGAACACACTCCTAAGTTAAACCTTTAAAAAAGGTATTTCAAAGGAGGCAGCTGGTGTTCAGATTGTCAAAGAAGACACTGCCATCTCTCTTCAGAAAGGGGATTTCCGCTGTTTGCTTTCTGTCATTTCATCTCTATTCTGCACTCAGTCCCTTATCCTGTCTCGAGGTCCCTGTTTTCCTGTACCTAACCACTTATACAGCCAATCTAGAAGTAAAGAAGGGCAAACACGCCCGCCCGCTCCCAATGTCCTTTGCTCCGCTGCCTACCAACCGCAAAGCCGATCGAGACGAAGCGGCTGTCACCTCGTTGACTCAGCTCAGCTGATCGGTTGCCGCCGCCGCCGCCGCCAGATTCCGGAGGCGAAGAACGCAAAGCTAAGAACATGGACGTTAATATCGCCCCACTCCGCGCCTGGGACGATTTCTTCCCGGGCTCCGATCGCTTTGCCCGGCCGGACTTCAGGGACATTTCCAAATGGAACAACCGCGTGGTGAGCAACCTGCTCTATTACCAGACCAACTACCTGGTGGTGGCTGCCATGATGATTTCCGTCGTGGGGTAAGTGGGGTCTCCCCACCCGGGACACCGATTCGGGGCGAGCACGGAGGGGCCTCAGGTTGCAAGATCCCGGGATGTAGAAACGCTCTCTGACCACGCTCAGCGCCTGCCCTGACAATTCTGCAAGCGGCCAAGCCAGTGGAAACTTGTTCGCAGGGCGAGGCCTCAGTAACCTGGAGTCCCCTTTTCTGCGCCAAGGGCTGAGACTTGAGGGGGTCCCTAGGGAAAAGAGGAAGGGGAGGGAAATTTGCCAAGCAAGGAAGAAAAATGAGGGTTTGTTTGTTTTTGTTTTTTTTTGTCATCCTGTGCCAGGATCAGGCTCTTGCTGGGGAGATATTCGTAGCGCCCTTGTCTTTTAAAAATAAGAAGAAAGAGGAAAGTGGTGTAACCCTACCCTGGGGCTAGCTAGGGCGGCAGGGTGTGGACCCGGGGTAGTGCAGAAAGGGCAACCAAGGGGCGATGCACTTTGTTGGTTTCTCTGCCTCATGCCTGCCACACTGTACAGTAAAGCTGAGCTTGGGATCAAAAGGGTGGGTGTCTCCTGGTGGCGCATCTCCCATTGTAGGGTGAAGGCTGCCATGACTGGGAACGTGGCCCTCTGGTATTTTCTTCCAGCAGTGGCCAGGCCTGGTCACTTTCTCTGTCTTGACTTCCTAGCCTAGGGTTTCAATGTATCTGAAGGCCTTTTCAATACCTGATACTTACAAAGTATCCTTTCTTAAGATTGCACAAACACCTGCTTTCCTAGAAACCACCTTTCCTTGGAGTTCACCCTTTAAGAAATGCTTCTTTTGCTTATGCAGGATGGATGGTGATATTGTCAATCTTGCTGATTATCTCCTACACATCTTTAAAGAAAAAGCCACCCTCAGACTTTATAAAGGACTCACTTGCCCTTAAATGTCTGACATTTCTATTTCAGGGCAGAGGTAAAGGGAAGAAGGAGCAAGCTGGCTTGGGAAAAAAGGGAGAAATTTACACTTGAAGGGTGTGGGAAAGGGTGAACAGGGTGGCTTCTTCAGTCAGCTTGCTGCTAGTTGGCTTATACATTGAGCCACCTCTCTGTGCCTGGCCCCATGCCAAGCTCCAAGCACACCAAGATGAATCAGACTTGAATTCTGGCCCAGGGGCTCCTGGCAGTTGTTGAGAAGCTAAAGGAGCAAACACACAGCACAGAGGAGAGGGGGACTTCAGGGAGAGACTTCACAGTTTCCAAGTATGGTTCACAGCAGTCACCCCCATGCAGAGGTGGAAGCCCACATATGGGACTCTATAGACAATCGCACAGATCCTTCTTCCGCATTGCTTAAGGAATTGCATTCGGAATGGCTTGGTGTACAGAGGGCACAGGCTCTGAGTGAACTAGTGTGGCAGCCAACGTACAAATTAGTCAGGGCAGGGCGGGGCAGATCCGGGGCCGGAGGCAGCTGCTTCAGCTCTGTGCTTCAGGCTGCTTTCTGAAACACTAAAACATTTCTTTTCTCTTTTTTATTTTTTTGAGACTGAGACACCTCCTTCTGTTGCTCAGGCTGGAGTGCAGTGGTGCGATCACAACTCACTACAGCCACAACCTCCTGGGCTCAAGCAATCTACCTACCTCAGCCTCCCAAGTAGCTGGGACCAGAAGTGCGTGACACCACACCTGGTTATTATTTTTTTTTTTTTAAAGAGATGTGGGTCTCACTATGTTGCCTAGGCTGGTCTTGACTCCTGGGCTCAAACCATCTTCTCACCTTGGCCTCCCAAAGCACTGAGATTACAGGCAGGGGCCACCGAGCCTGGCCAAACATGTCTTTAAAACAAAATAAATAGTAAATAGGCTTGCATGAGTTATTTGGTTTTTGTTTGTTTCTTTTCTTTCTCTTTGCAAAGAAGTAGACAGGCATCTTATCTGGTGACCTAGTTATGGAGGTATTTTCTTAAGGTTAACTTAAAAAACTTAGATGTGGGGCAAAGTTTGACACAGACCAATTTAAAAAAAAAAGGTTATTTTCAGAGATGTGTGCTGCCAGACCAGGCGCAAGCTGAGGCAGCCTTGCTGCCTTTGGTGGAATCCATTTTTCACTGTGAAGGCCAGGGGCCAGCCCTTTGACTAAAAATAGCTCCGTCAGTATTGTGCCTTAGGCCACTAACTCAGGTAGTTTAGGGGTGTTGGCCCTCCTTAATTTGCTTTCAAATAAGACTTGTTGGTTGTCAATGAAATTTTTGAAGTGAAAAAGTGAAAAGTAGCCATGAAGTTTTAAAAACTTACCCTGATTTTTAAAAACTTACGAAAGATATAGGCTAGTAATAGAGGTTGATTTGAAAATTATGTGGATAGAATGTGAAATTTCCTTCATACTTCAGTAAAAGTTTGGCATATAACCTTCAACTGTTTTCTATACAACTATAAACAGTCAGTAGTTTTTTCTATAAATTGCTCTCCTTTCTTTCTTTATAATATAATAATGTAAATAAAGATGTATTGAGTGCTCTGTGTGTCAGGTACTTTGCAAAGTATTTTACCTGCATTATGTCATAGAATCCAATTTAAGAAACCCTGTTATTATTTTTGTCATTAAACCTGAGGCTCAGAGAGGTTAAATGATTTACCCAAAGTCACAAACTTAGGCTTGTGCTCTTAGCTACTATTCCATCTTCCAATGAGTCATGAGGAAGAAACCAAACATCTTCTGGGTTAGGGAGCTTCCTTGATTCCGGAACACTTCTCATTCTAAAAAGAACTATCCTCTTTCAGTGGTGCTAGTAGATGGGTAGGTCAAGGCAGTGCTGGAAGCTGTTCATCTGGGTCCTCCACGGGCTTCTCTCAGAATTTCTCAGGATGTCTTGGTAAAGTGTATGTGAAAATGTGACCTGGATAAAAGAGTGTTCAACAATAGTTCCATTCCCTGCTGGTGAGGAGGGCCTCAAGGGCACTGTTGGAGGGCTCTAGTCTCAGCTCTCCAATGTTGAAAACTGGCTTAGGTGAGGGTACAGAGGCCTGCTCTTCAAGATTTCAGAAAAGGAAAGGGAAGAATATAGAAAATATTGTCTAGATCCAAAAACACTGGAAAGAACTGCCCATACCAAGATGGAGATTAAGAGGGATTAGGATAGAGATAAATCTGTGTTTGAACTTCTGATCAGAAGAGACTGAATTATTTACAAAGAGTAGCAAGAATAGCAGGCTAGAAAACTTGTGTTTTGCTGGAAGCGTGTTTGGATCCTTTACATCAAGAAGGAAAAGTGTCTAAGATTGAAGTTGCGGTGGCTTACCTTCTGCATCCTTGATGTGAGACGTTTTGGCATTAAGATATTCTTTTCACATCACACACAATGGAAGTCTCCACCTTGATCTTCAAAGTGAAAAGCAAAGGCAATAACTTGCAATTTAAGTACTAAGCATGTGATACATTCTAGTTATGGATGAGAATTTCTATGTGCTTAATGGAATGCCAAATGATTTGAGCTGGAGAACTCTACTCAGTGTGTGAGCCATGGAACAGCAGCATCTTTTACCTGAGAGCTTGTCGAAAGTGAAGCAACTTAGGCCCCATTTCAGACCTACTGGGTTAGAATCTACATTTTAGCAAGAGTCTCAGATGATTCACAGGTACATTCAAATCTGAGAGGCACTGGATTGGTCTGGCTCAAAAGAAACACTGACAAAATTTAAATAAATATACCTATATGCCCAGGTGTCACCTTCAGTGACTCAAAATGTATAGTTCTTGGCAGGGTCCAGGCATCTGGTTTTTTTCTTTTTTTCTAACTTCCTAAGTGATTGTGATATACACGCCAGGGAGAAACATCGATCCTATTGAACCCCCTAACTTTCTGAAATATAAAACCTTGAGGTCACAGGCTAATTGGAACTAAAGCTACTAATACTAGGAAGTGAAATATTTTTTCCATTAAGCCATATTGCAAATTTTCTAAAGCTCTTGATTAACTAAATTCAACTGCATACACCTGACTCTTAGAACATTTGTAATACTATTGCTGTCTTATTCTAAAAAGTTCTTTTCCTGGTTGGGTGTGGTGGCTCACACCTGTAATCCCAACACTATGGGAGGCAGAGATGGAGGACTGCTTAAGAGCAGGAGTTTAAGACTAGCCTGGGTAACACAGTGAAACCCTGTCTGAAAAAAAAGTTATTTTCTGCCATTAAAACTCATATTTTCTGGTGTGCCCTCAGAATCACCAACCACACACAGAACTGGCAACATATAAAAATGCCTCTGCTGCTTCTCCAGCAAGAGAAGATGCATTTATTCTCATGTACATACATCTGTGCCTCTCCCTTAGACAGAACCATGTAGCTGCTAAAGGAATGAGCCCATGTTTTCTCAGTTAACTTAACTCCTCACCATGTGGCCTGATCGTTTGGCCTGTGGATGTGTTGCAGGAGGGTGGAACTGACAGCTGCCACTTTATGCTTTCAGTTACTCAAGATGGCAAGGAGTTTCTGGAAGCCTGGTAATTCTGTTTGAAAAGAGCATTAGTGTAATCTTTTCCAAATGAGTGTGGCTTGGTGGCTCTGTAATATGTTCTAGGCCTGTGGCTCCCAGCATCTGGTATTATGAAATGTTCGTATTGTTTGTACCTTTAAATGCTACAAGGATGAAGAACCAAGTTTCCAGTTGGTAGAGGAAAAAAAGAGTAAGGCAGCTGTGGGATGCTCTGGATCAGAATATATTAAAATGATTGCAGACAGAACAAATTGCAGTGTGTTTATACTGAAGCCTGTGGAAACGCTTTTGAGATTAGTCAGCTTCAACATCAGTTCTACAGCATTACTGTTATTTGTGTTGCTTCAGTCATTCAATCGACAAGGAATATGAATCACTTACCAACTTCTCAGACACTGCTAGGACATAGTGAAGAACAGGACAACTGTGATTCCTGCCATCGTGGAAAGGAAGCAAGACCACATTGAACACCTTAGAATTAATCTGTATACAAGTACAGCAAGTGTACAGAAATACACACCTACATAAACACATCCTTCTTAACCTGACTTACCTGATCTCCCCTGTACATTGTGACTCCAAATTCCAAAACTCTCAGGTGTTGGGAATAGGGGAGGCATTGAGTATGTAGACAGTGGAAAGGTTTATTAAATTTTACTTATTAACCCACAGCTCGGATCCTTCTACCCCGTTGAACAAACACTGAGCACCTATCATGTGCCAGAACTGTCTAGGCCCTGAGGATACAGTCAGTAGTACAGCTCCACTAGCCTTCACAAATCCTCCCAGAATCCTCCTGGCCTTCCCTGCCCATTTATTTGCACTTGAGGCGGGCGTCTGTCTTCCTCTGATGGCTTATGAGTTTCTTCTGAATATAGAACTTGAAGAGGTCTGTCAGCACACAGTAAAATTTTAATCTAAAAGTCAGGAATTTTAAGACCAGACTGGGCAAATGGTGAAACCCCATCCCTACCAAAAATACAAAGAAATTAGCCTGGCATGGTGGCATGCACCTGTGGTCCCAGCTACTCAGGAGGCTCAGGTGGGAGGATCTTTTGAGCCTGGGAGGTGGAGGTTGCAATGAGCCAAGATCACGCCACTGCACTACAGCCTGGGTGACAGAGTGAGACTCTGTGTAAATAAATAAATAAATAAAAATATTTAATAATAATTGGTTTTCATTAAATAATCTCTGACACTACACCTACACACACACACACACACACACACACACACACACACACACACGCACACACATTTTTTTAGAGACAGGGTTTTACTCTGTTGCCCAGGCTGGAGTGTGGTGGCACAGTCATGGCTTACTACAGCCTCTACCTCCCTGGGCTCAGGTCAACCTCTCACCTTAGCATCCTGAGTAGCTAGGACTATAGGCATGTGCCACCAGCCTGGCTAATTTTTGTATTTTTTTTTTTTGTAGAGAAGGGTTTTTGCCATGTTGCCCAGGCTGGTCTTGAACTCCTAGGCTCAAGCAATCCTCCTGCCTTGGCCTCCCAAAGTGCTGGGATGACAAGCGAGAGCTACACCTGACACACCTTTGACACTATTTATGTAACTTTGTTTATCTTAACTTCTCTTCTCCCCTCCCCGTCCGGCTTTTTTTTTCTTTTTTCAGTGTTTCCTGCCACTTTCAGCCTTTGGTTGGTAGTTTCTGTTTCCTTTCCCTAGGTAAGGATTTACAATGATTCTAGGTAAGATAAATGAGTATATTTTGGATTCCTGGCCCCCTGTCTTAGAGAGGAGAAGCTCTTACTCAGCTTAGGGACAGAGAGCTTTGTACAGGAAATCCAGTTCAAAAAGGTCAAGACCTGTTTTTGACCTACCCACTTAATATCTAATTAAGTGGCAACATTGGAAATTTATTATTATTATTTTGGACAAATGAATTCTATCCATATCGCTCAGCTTCAGAAAACTTAACCTTTAATACCATCCTCTGTCTCTTGAAATGAGCATGGCTTCCTGTTTCTGAGAATGCCTTCAAGCCCTGTAATTTTAGGCAAAACCTTCAAGCTAACAACTTCAGGTTTACAAGCATTCATCATTGATATATGTATGGTAGGATTTCCTGGCCCTCCCTCTCATTATGCAATTTGCTAAAGGAGACACCTGGAAGGCAGAAAGCCCTGCTTCTTCTAATCTGCTTCATGTCTCTTTGGTGCAGCTTCTCCTTGTCTCAGAGGAACAAAAAAGAAGGCAGAAATTGGGGGTTAGTGAGGCATAAATAGACAGGAAACTTGTGGGAAGGAAGTCTGTGTTACCGAGTTCGTTAGCACTTGTCCAGGCCCTGTCTTCTCTCCACAGCTCTGTAAGAATTTGCCATGTGACAGTTCTCAGTAGCTTTGTTTGTTTTGCTTTCTTAAGACATAGTCTGGCTCCATCACCCAAGCTGGAGGCCGTAGCAGGATCATGGCTCACTGCAACCTCCACTTCCCAGGTTCAAGTGATTCTCCTGCCTCAGCCTCCCGAGTAGCTGGAATTACAGGCACGTACCACCATGCCAGGCTAATTTTTGTATTCTTAGTAGATACAGGGTTTCAAGCCCTGTAGGCTTGGCCAGGCTGGTCTCGAACTCCTGGCCTCAACTGATCTGCCCACCTCAGCCTCCCAAAGTGCTGGGATTACAGTAGTGAGCTAGCCTCACTTTTTTTTTTTTTTTTTTTAAATTTACTAAAATCATTCAGGAAGAACAGATTGTAAATGAGTATTTTTCCACTTTTGTTCCCCTAAAATTATTGGTTGTAAGAGTAACCATAGGTTGCTAATTGTTGAAAGCAGTGATGAGTATACGTGAGGATTCATTATACATTCTCTCTACTTACGTATTGTTAGAAGTTCTCCATAATAAAAAGTTAAAAAGGATTTCATGAAGTCTAATCAGAGCTTTGTACACAACTATTATTTGAAGCTCCATCACTGTGGGAAGCGTCAGATTTATGGTTTGTAACCCAAGTCCAACCTGTTGTTTATTGAAAACAAAATAAGAAAATCTGGAGGTTCCTAAGGCTTGCCTTAGTGTGAACACTTTTTTTTTTTTTTTTTTTTTTTTGAGACGGCGTTTCGCTCTTGTTACCCAGGCTGGAGTGCAATGGCACGATCTCGGCTCACGGCAACCTCCACCTCCTGGGTTCAGGCAATTCTCCTGCCTCAGCCTCCTGAGTAGCTGGGATTATAGGCACGCACCACCGTGCCCAGCTAATTTTTTGTATTTTTAGTAGAGACGAGGTTTCACCGTGTTGACCAGGATGGTCTTGATCTCTTGACCTCGTGATCCACCCGCCTCGGCCTCCCAAAGTGCTGGGATTACAGGCGTGAGCCACCGCGCCCGGCCCGTGTGAACACTTTTAGCATACCAACTGCTGAAAAGACAATGGCTGGTTTGGATGCGAGTGTTTAGTTTGTGCCAAATTACACAGGACAGTAAATATTTCGGAAATGGCAAGAATGCAATAAATCCTCTAGGTCTTCCTAATTTAGTTGGTGAGGAAAATCTCACTATGACCTTTCCGTGACAAAAGAGACAGGATCCCGTTCAGTTTTACCTACTGTGCAGTCTCCTTTACTCCATGATCCTTAGGCCCAGGAGACACTGGTCTCATTTACTCAAGACTGATTTGTGTCCAAAGCCCACATTTATACCTGTAGTCAAAAATAGTTCTTCATTCTGAGAGGCCGAGCCGGGTAGATCACTTGACGTCAGGAGTTCAAGACCAGCCTGGCCAATATGGTGAAACTCTATCTCTCCTAAAAATACAAAAATTAGCTGGGTGTGGTGGTGCATGTCTGTAATCCCAGCTACTGGGGAGGCTGAGGCATGAAAATCGCTTGAACCTGGGAGGCAGTGGTTGCAGTGAGCTGAGATGGCACCACTGCACTCCAGCCTGGGCAACAGAGCGAGACTCTCTCTCAAAACAAAAAAAGTACTTGCGAGGACAGAAGCCATGTTGAGAAACCAAAACAGTCACAGAAGTCTGTGGAATTACCTGAGGACTCAGAAAGCAAGAGGAGCCCGCAGGGAAGGCTTTGCAGGGGTGTGAATCTCCTTCCATCCCATTCCTGCTGTCCTTCTTGGCCCCCCAGCAGCAAAGCTTACAAAGGTTCCTCCTTCCAGCAAGCCAAAGTGCCCTTCTGCTTCATTCTATCATTTCATAATAATTGTCCCTTACATGTGTGTAGGAATTCAGATGATTTTTCCTCACTTTTGCCTTTTCATTTGTCTCTTTCATCACAGCTCTGTGAAGGAATTATTTCCCCAAGTAATATTGAGTATACAGTGAGACTAACGCTGTATACTCAATACTCTGTGATGAGATGCTAAACCTTTTAACAGTGGTTTATCCAAGATACATCTCAGGTCACTTAACTTACGGCCATAGAAAGTTGCTGAATGTATTTAAATAACGTGAAAATGTGCTAGATTCTTATTTACCTTTTTTTTTCCTTTCAACAAATATTTATAAAATACCTACTCTGTGCCAGGTACTGTGCTAGGCGCTGGGGAAAAAATATCATAGTCCCTGTTCTCATGGACTGTAATCTTTAGTAGGGACTAGAGACATTCATCCAATACACATGTAAATAAATATGAAACTGCCATGGGGATAGTGCTTTTTTTGAGACTCCATCTCAAAAAAACAAAAACAAAAACAAAAAAAATGCATGCTAGCTGGACGCAGTGGCTCATGCCTGTAATCCCAGCACTTTGGGAGGCCAAGGCAGGAGGAATACTTGAGCCAGGAATTTGAGACTACCCCGGGCAACATGGTGAGATCTCATCTCTACAAAAAAAAAAAAAAAAATTTAAAATTAGCCAGGCATGCTGACACTTACCTGTAGTTTCAGCTACTTGGGAGGCTGAGGAAGGGCACTTGACTGGAAGGTAGAGGCTGCAGTGAGCTATGACCATGCCATCACACTCCAGCTGGAATGACAGAGCAAGAACCTTTTTTGAAAAAAGAAAAGAAAAGAAAAGGCATATGGAGCTGTGCTCTGGTCAGAGAGACCGAGGAAAGGCTGACTGAGCTGTGACCTGAAGGAGGGTAGAGTGAGGTCTGTGCACAAACTATCCTCTTGCCTGATTCACCCCGTCCTGAGATGGCCAAAAGGCAAGGTGAGTTCTAGGGTAGATAGAAACCCTGAGTGGATGGAGGTGGAATCAGGAGATGGTGTGGCAAAGCTGACAGGTAGGACAGTTGCTAGCCCTGAGAGTTCCTTCATGCTAATTACTAAGGCACCTCTTCCTGTCCTAGCAGATGCCGCCTAAGCCAAATTTTTGCCTTGTGTCGTGGAGTGCGTGACCTGGATTCCAGGCCCACTTACCCCCTCAGCCAGGCACCAACTCCACAACTATAACTATATCCAGCGGCCCTGGCTGCAGAAGCAGGCAGGGGCCAGATCCTGCAAGACCTTGTAGAATGTGTAAAGAATTCTGTTTTTAGTCTAAGAACAATGAGAAGCAAGAAAATGGTTGGGCGGGTTCCTATTTGCAGAGATCCCGCTGGTTAAGGGACACAGAGAAACATCACCAATTTAGAGAAGTCCACTGTGAGTAAATTGTTCCCCACTTTTCGGTGAGTCAGTCTTTGTCGGGAACCACACTGCAAAAATAGATTTTTCGGTTAGAAAAATTGGAACTTAGTGCAAAGCTGCCTGCACTTCTCAGGAAATATTGTACTGCCTCTTTGGTGGTTCTTTTTGGCCTTGCAGCATGACAGGAGTCACCAAGTGTGCCCTTGAGTTGATCTAGGGATTTCTGTTAAGGCAAACTTTTATTACCAACTTTGCAATTGGTAGTTTTGGACAAATGTCTTAACTTGCATATTCCTTAGCTTGCTTATGTGTAAAGTGAGGTGGGTTAGCAAGATCCTTCCTAGCTCTAAAATTTTGTGAGATTTTTTTTTCCCCTTTCAACAACTTGTGGTAAAACTATACAGATAGCTACTGAATCACGTTGGCAAGTTTAGGACCTGTATCCACACCCACTAATAGCCACCTTGTTTCAGAGAGAATTTAGATTGTAGAGGGATTTCCCAGGATGATCCTTGGTTATAGGGTTACTCAGAATGTGGGGGAAGTCCCTAAAGCTGGTTAACAATACAGAATAAGTTCTACTGTGAGTTGCTGCCACAACTGGCACCCTTGTTTTCATGTTTGTCCCCTGGATCCCTTTGGATGTGTTTCTTCCCTTCTCTGGGCCTCAGTTTCGTTATCTGTATAATTGGACTAGACTGAGTCATCTTTGAAGACTGCTACAAAATTTCTGTGATGGGATTCTAAACCTTTTGACAACCATAAATGACTACCCTAGAATGTGTAACTATTATAGGAAACTATTTATTAGTTATTTATTGGAATGGGGTAATACATGTTCATTTTTTAAATATATAAACATATGCATTAAATATTTTTAATCTCACAGCGGAAAAACATTATGATTTTCCTGTTGCAAAACTAGGTCCTGTTTCTACCTATATCCATGTGACAGAAAATCACATGTTCTGCTTTTCTCCTCTCTCCTCTCTCTCTCTCTCTTCTCTGTCTCTTGTTGTTGTTTTTTTTTTTTCTTTTGAAACAGTCTTGCTCTGTCTCCCAGGCTGGAGTGCAGTGGCACAATCTCAGCTCACTGCAACCTCTGCCTCTTGGGTTCAAATGATTCTTGTGTATCAGCCTCCCGAATAGCTGGGATTACAGGCATGGACCACCACGCTCAGCTAGTTTTCATATTTTTGGTAGAGATGAGGTTTCGTCATGTTGGCCAGGCTGGTCTCGAACTCCTGGCCTCAGGTGATCTGCCCACCTCAGCCTCCCAAAATGCTGGATTACAGGTGTGAGCCACCAGGCCTGGCCCTCTTTTTCACTCAAGGACTACCAGTAAGTGAAACTCCACCCAGCAGAGCCCAGAACCAGTTGTCTACATGAAAGATGAGTGGCATATTAATGGAAAGTTTTGATCTAAAAGTTTTTGGGGTTTGTTGTGATTGGTGTGATTAACAGCCCAACTGTTTTTAAAGCATCTCAAGCAAGAACTGGTTTCCAAATTTCTGAGGATTTCTGTTAATCTCTAGAGTGTGTGTGTGTCTGTCTATTTTGCTCCAAGTGCAGGTAAGTGCCAGAGCATTGGAGTGGTATGCATTTTATCAGAACATAGAAAAAAATCACTTCTGCTCAGAGTAACTTTGTTAGTGTTCTTTCCAGCTTGGAAACGTGGTTACTTTCTAATTATAGACTGTTGCTGGGGAGGTTGTGAACTAAAACCAGTGCTATAGGACTCCAAGCTCTGTTCTGTTCCCTTGAACATGAGCAACAGGAACAGGTGAAAAGCAAATTTGGAATTGAGTTAGCCCTGGATTTTTCATTGTTCTTTTTCCTGGACTTTATTTATGCACTCAACCTAAATATCTATTTTACTTGTCTAGAGGAAAGTAGAAAAAGCTTGACATGAATTGTATTATATGCTTCACTTCATGATTTTAATAAGTATTTTAGAATGAACTGAGTAGGAGCCCTCTGATGCTTTGCTGCCAGCCAGCCCTCTCCTATTTGCAGAGTATGCAAAGGAATTTCCTTAAATTTCAATCCTCCATTTGAGTTATTTGTGTTGATTGATTTGATCTTTTCTTTCTTTTTCCTTTTTTTTTTTTTTTTTTGATGGAGTCTCACTCTGTCACCCAGGCTGGAGTGCAGTGGCGCAATCTTGGCTCACTGCAGCCTCTGCCTCCTGGGTTCAAGCGAGTCTCCTGCCTCAGCCTCCTGAGTAGCTGAGATTACAGGCACACGCCACTATGCCCAGCTAATTTTTCTATTTTTAGTATAGACAGGGTTTCACCATGTTGGCTAGGATGGTCTCAATCTCCTGACCTGGTGATCTGCCCACCTCAGCCTCTCAAAGTGGTAGAATTACAGGCGTAAGCCACAGTGCCCAGCAATCTTTGCTTTTCTTTACGGCTCAGAAGAAACATTTGGGTAGGTTATAAGTCAAAGTCAAGGCTTTGTAAAAGGGTTTGTTACATTCAGAAGCCTTTCCCCAGTTTCATTTGTTCATTTTTAAATGTTCTTTAATTCATCAAGGAATACATGGAATACATCAATACACCAAGGAATTCATCAAGGAATATATTTATTTTCATATTTTTTTCAAATACAAGGAATACATTTGAAAAAAATATGAAAATAAAAATAAGCAAATGGAAATAAACTCCTCATCCTACTGTAATGTAGTATTTGGTATAATTTCCCAATTTCTCTAAGTATCTTTTTCTTTTTGATTGAGACAGGATCTCACTCTGTTACCCAAGCTAGAGTGTCGTGGCACAGTCACAGCTCACTGCACCCTGACCTCCTGAGCTCAGGATCCTCCCACCTCACCTTCCCAAGTAGTGGGTATTACAGGTGTGCACCACCACACCTGGCTAATTTTTGTGGGGTTCTGTTTTTGGTAGAGATGGGGTTTCACCATGTTGCCTAGGATGGTCTCAAACTCCTGGGCTCAAGCAATCCACCTGCCACCTCAGCTTCCCAAAGTGCTGGGATTACAGATGTAAGCTACTACACTGGCCTAGAATCTTTTGTGGTGCTGGGATTAGATGTATTAATCTATAAGAGTTTTAAGTCCTCTTCATTCACTCTCCACTTACTACAACCTGCTGAAGGGAATTGTAGTTTAAAAAAA
Source organism: Aotus nancymaae (assembly GCF_030222135.1). Lineage (NCBI taxonomy): Eukaryota > Metazoa > Chordata > Mammalia > Primates > Aotidae > Aotus > Aotus nancymaae. Next base: position 3,167,580 of record NW_026988460.1, read on the forward strand.
AAAAAATTATCAAATTCTTTCTTTCCTCAGGCATATAAGGAAATTTTTGTCTTTCCCAGACCAATTCTGGGGTTATCTCCAAAGATAGGGAATAATCCAGATAAAATAAAATAGAAAGGAAAGTGAAGAGAGGCCAAGTAGACTCAGATAACAGAACCAAGAGGGAGGGGAAGAGGGCAGACAGAATGGCACGTGTGCTGGGTATTGGGGAAGCTTGGGATACTGGGGTGGTACAGACTGGCACAAGAGGATCTGAAGGGTGAGCAGAAAACCAGGGTTTGGATTGGAGAAGGAACAGCTTCACTGTGGCTCATGAATTGAAATTCCTTTAATGTTGTCGGAGAGATGGGACAAGTAGAGATGGACTTCTGTGGTCGGCCTGTGCCAAGTGGGGGTTGTGGGTTGGAGAGCAGCTGCTTTTATATTTTTATATTTCCTTTTTTATATTTTTATTTCTGGTTATGAAATAATATACTAATTATAGAAATTTCAACTTTTTTTTTTTTGGAGACAGAGTCTCACTCTGTCACCCAGGCTGGAGTGCAGTGGCAGAATCTTGGCTCACTGCAACCTCCACTTCCCAGGTTCAAGTGATTCTCCTGCTTGAGCCTCCCAAGTAACTGGGATTACAGGTACCCACCACCATACTCGGCTAATTTTTGCATTTTTAGTAGAGGTGGGGTTTCACCATGTTGGCCAGCTGGTCTTGAACTCTTAACCTCAGATGATCCACCTGCCTAGGCCTTTCAAAGTGCTAGGATTATTCAGGCATGAGCCACCACGCCTGGTATAAATTTCTTCTCCATAATGTGTTTCCTCTATTATCAATAGTAGTGTAATTGCTATCACATAATAAAGACCTTTGTTATATAAGAATGAACCTGGAACTGTGTGCTTGAAAATCTGCACTGATAACTCATCTCCTAATGATACTTTGGGCATTTTGAAAGACTTATAATGAACTCTCTATGTGAGGAGTCATAAACTCAAATGCAGGCAGGTTATGTAAGAGAGCGATTCAGGCCAGCTATTAGAAAAACAATGATTAGGCTGGGTACAGTGGTTCATGCCTATAATCCTAGCACTTTGGGAGGCCAAGGTGGGCAGAACACTTGAGGCCAGGAGTTCAAGACCAGCCTGGCCAACATGGCAAAACCCCATCTCTATTAAAATACAAAAAATTAGCCAGGCGTGGTGGCATACACCTGTAATCCCAGCTACTCAGGAGGGTGAGGCATGAGAATTGCTCGAACCTAGGAGACAGAGGTTGTGGTTAGCCAAGATCATGCCAATGCACTCCAGCCTGGGTGACGGAGCAAGATTATGTCTCAAAGAAAAAAAAAAAAGAAAAACGATGATTAGTAGCCCCTCACTTTGGGCCTCTGTGTCCATGATGCAGTAGAGAGCGTTGCGGACTGGGGCTCAATGAAGAGCATTGATTCTGTCTGAATGAAAAGGCATTCAAGCCAGCTGTTGACATGTGGGAAAGTGGGCCTAACACTGTTAGATTTTCTTGTTTTAGGAGAATAAGAAATCCCAAGTTTTATGGACTTTTTAACACATGAGTTTAAAGTAAAAGTTTATAAAAACACTGTACAGGCCAGACAAAAGTGTGATTATAGACTGGATCTGGCCCATGGAGGCCATTATGTGGCTTGCAGTCTACATTCATCCATTATGAACTTCTATGAGGATTTAAATAAATCCTTAACACAACCTGCTGTGTACTAGAGCCCAGGATGTGTGGAAGCTAAACACAGTCCCTTCAGGAGTTTTAGTTTTCAAAACTGTGGGCCTCTAATGAGATATGGACTACTTTGAAGGGAAATGCCTGGGTGTGATCTCAGGTCCACCTTTTTTTTTTTTGAGACAAAGTCTCACTCTGTCACCTAGGCGGGAGTGCAGTGGTGCAATCTTGGCTCACTGCAGCCTCAACCTCCCAAGTTCAAGCAATCCTCCCACCTCAGCCTTCTGAGCAGCTGGGAGTATAGGTATGTGTCACCACACTTGGCCAATGTTTGTATTTTTGTAGAGATGGGATTTTGCCATGTTGCCTGGGTTGGTCTTGAACTCGTGGGCTCAGGTGATCCTCCCACCTTGGCCTCCCAAAGTGCTGGGATTACAGGTGTTAGCTACCATTCCTGGCCTTCCCCACCATTTTCTTACCTCTGTGCCTTAGTTTTTTTTTCCTTCCTTCTTTTTCTTCCTTCTTTCTTCCTTTTTTGGTGGAGTCTTGCTCTGTCGCCCATGCTGGAGTGCAATGGTGCCATCTCGGCTCGTTGCAACCTCCCCCTCCTGGGTTCAAGTGATTCTCCTGCCTCAGCCTCCTGAGTAGCTGGGACTATAGGCATGCGCCACCACATCTGGCTAATTTTTGTATTTTTAGTAGAGACAGAGTTTCACCATGTTGGCCAGGCTGGTCTCGAACTCCTGACCTGGTGATCCACCCGCCTCGGCCTCCCAAAATGCTGGGATTACAGGCATGAGCCACCATGCCTGGCCGCCTTAGTTTCTTTATTTGAGAAATGAACTAATAGTATCTCCTTCATAAGGTTATGAGAAATTAAATGAGATAATTTAGAGAAAGTATTAGTAAATTCTCAGTAATTGTTTTTATTCGTCTTTCTCGTCCTTCTCCTTTTGCTGCTTCTGTTGCTGAACTAGTCACCCCTTATTTTTTCTTCCCGTATTTCAGGTTTCTGAGTCCCTTCAACATGATCCTGGGAGGAATCGTGGTGGTTCTGGTGTTCACAGGGTTTGTGTGGGCAGCCCACAATAAAGACGTCCTTCGCCGGATGAAGAAGCGCTACCCCACGACGTTCGTTATGGTGGTCATGCTGGCGAGCTATTTCCTTATATCCATGTTTGGAGGAGTCATGGTCTTTGTGTTTGGCATCACTTTTCCTTTGCTGTGTAAGTGAACCTGAGTTTTCTTTTTCTTACATCATAAAAAAATTAATAGCAATTATCCAATGGGAATTCCAAAACCTATTATTTTTTTTTTTTTGAGATAGAGTCTTACTCTGTTGCCCAAGCTGGAGTGCAGTGGCCCAATATCAGCTCACTGCAACCTCTGCCTCCCAGGTTCAAGTGATTCTCCTGCCTCAGCCTCCCAAGTAGCTGGGACTACAGGTGTGAGCCACTGTATGCCACCACACCTGGCTAATTTTTGTATTTTGAGTAGAGTCAAGGCCTTGTAGTTCATTAATTCCACAAATATTTGTTGGGATGTGTCTTACATTTTTTTTTCCTTTTTTTGAGATGGGGTCTACTCTATCACCCATGCTACAGTGTGATCTCGGCTTACTGCAATCTCCGCCTCCTGGGCTCAAGTGAGCCTCCCACCTCAGCCTCCTGAGTAGCTGGGACCACAGGTGCACACTCAGCTAACTTTATGTATTTTTGGTAGAGATGGGTTTCACCATGTTGCCCAGGCTGATCCTGAACTCCCAAGCTCGAGTGATCCAGCTGCCTTGGACTCCCCAGGTGCTGGGATTACAGGCGTGAGCCAATGCACCCAGCCGTGTCATACATTCTTATGGGGACACAACAGTAAATAGAACAGAGACAAATCCCAGGTCATACAGCAGGGATGTGGTATAACCTGCACTAGACCCCAGATTTGTATAATTCTAGAGTCTATTCTCAATCTTTAAGTGCCATTTCTATTGTCCTGACACAGGAATTAATGTATTTATTATTTGAAAGTAAACTATTCTCTACTTGCTCAGGAGATCATAACTAGTGTTAAGAGTTTGGTAAGTCTATAGAAACAATTGGCCCAAAATGTAGATACTAAATACTCAGATTCTGGTTAAGAGATCTAGACATTCTCTAAGTTTTACATGCATTATTTACTAAGACTCCAAACACTTGAAGCCTAAAATACAGAAGAAATAAAATCCCAGCCTAATCAGCAGAAATCTGATTAAAATTTTAGTGTATGAAGTGACAGGCACATCCCTTTAACTTTCAGTAACATTTTACATGTGCATTCATACCATTAAATGAAATTAATTGCTTGTTTAGGGCTTTGTTAGATTAAGCCCAGAATATTCATGGATGCATCCCACACCATATTGGATAAAATATTTAAACCAACAAATTCAGACTTTTTGAAATTTTCTTCAGGTTTTCTGAAGGTGCTATAGGCTTAGTATTTCAATGATGCTATTTAATCAAACAGCTTGCTAATTTCAACACCGTTCCGTATCAGAGTCTGTGACAGGCCAGTGTAATGAAATGTATCAGAGGTAGACAGTCAAGAGTCCTGATTTCTATTCTTAGACTGCTGGAAACCAGATTTGGACCAGTCATCCTAAATGGGCTGTAGTTCATTCATCTCTAAAATAAGGAGATTAGATAAGTGATTCCCAAACTGATAATTGTGAAGATCATCCAGGATACTTTTTTAAAATATAAATTTCCCAGCCATATCTTTTGTGGATCAACAGTGGTGCCCAAGAATGTTATATTTTTAGAAAGCTCCTCAACTATTTCTGATAGACAGTCTAGGTTGATATCCTCCAGATGAATCCACATCAGTGTTTTTCAAAATGAAGGTCCAAGATCCACGTACATCAGAATCATCCAGAGTGATTATTAAAATAATGAATTTCTGGAGCCTTCCCTCAGTTGTAACAGTCTGAATTTGGGGTGGTGGAGATGATGAAATTGCAGGCTCTCCAGGTGATCTGAATGCACATGGAAGTTGTAAAACCACTGGTATAGATCACATATGGAGAGAGGATTACCTGTTTAAAATACAGATTCCCAGGCCTGTCTCTTTAAGGCTCAAGTTGAGGAGGTCCAGGAAAGGGAACAGGGAATCTGTGGTAAAATAATCAAACAAGTTTGGGGAACAGTGGGCCACATAAACTCTATAAAACCCTTAGACTTTTAAATCTAGAATTCTATACCCAACACTTGGGGAAAAGCTTCTGGGAGGCACTTTAAAAGTGCACTTCACTCACATGCTCCTGCAGGGAACAAGATACAGATAATTCCTGAATTGAGCAAGAGTTCTTTTCTGGAAAGCCTCCGGTAAGTTGATTTTCATGTAGGATGGAATCACATTGCTTCACTTTGAATTTCAGGGCATTTAGGTAACATCTTCAAGGTGATGATGGTGTCAGTGTGTGAAGGAAAGGGTGTGGCTTCCAGATTATGGTCATTCCTGTTGAATACAGCATTTTCCTTCAATGAGGCAAAAAACTATGTTTGACTTGATGACAAGCTTTATATAAAGTCCAAGGAGCCATTTGAAAGCTTGGATCAATTAGAGAAGCAGACTGGACGGTAAACTCAGGCAGTTGACTGAAAATGTGGAGAGAGGGAGTGTAATATTGATGTGGTAAAAGAGAGTTGTTGCTTTGGGGTTAACCAGGTGTCACTTCTCTGCAGTGATGTTTATCCATGCATCGTTGAGACTTCGGAACTTCAAGAACAAACTGGAGAATAAAATGGAAGGAATAGGTTTGAAGAGGACACCGATGGGCATTGTCCTGGATGCTCTAGAACAGCAGGAAGAAAACGTCAACAAATTCACTGACTATATCAACAAAATGAAGGAATAAACATAACTTACCTGAGATAGGGTTGCAGCAGAAATTGAGTTGCAGTTTGCCCTTGTCCAGACCTACTTTCTGCTTGTATTTTTGAAATAGGAGGTGCACGTACCACCCAATTATCTATGGGAGCATGCATGTGTAGGCCGAACTATTATCAGCTCTGATGTTTCAGAGGGGAGGCCTCAGAGACGGAAAGAAAACCACCACCCTCCTATTGTGTCTGAAATTTCATTGTGTTTATGAAATCTAATGGGAAATAGATCACACTATTTCTTTAAGGGAATAAAAAAATAAAAGAATTATGGCTTTACAGCAACAATACTGTTACCGGAATAAAAAATCATTGCAAAGTATCAAGACAATACGAGTAAATGAAAAGGCTGTTAAAGTAGATGACATCACATGTTAGCCTGTTTCTTATCCCCTAGAATTTTAAGTGTGGAATATAAATTAGTTTTTATTCTTCTTCTTTAAAAATCAGATGATCTCTATCACTTTGCCCTGTTTGATGTGCAGTGGAAACTGGTTAAACCAGTTGTTTATACTTTGTTTACACATATAAAAATAGCTGTCTAGGATATTTTGTTACATTTTTGTAAATTTTTGAAATGGTAGTAATATGTTTTCACCAGCAGGTATTTGTTGCAAACTTAATGTCACTTTCCTTAAGATGGTTACAGCTCTGTAACCTGTATTATTCTGGACAGACCTGTTAAAAAACAGACAAAAAAATAAAACAAACTTGATTTCTGTTTACCTTGCACATTTTTTGTTGTTACAATGAAAAAACAAAAAAGGTCCAAGATAATGTTTCCCATTTTTTTTTTATTGTTTAGTTTTTAACTGGAACATTTAGAAAGAAGGAAATGAATGTGCATTTTATTAATTCCTTAGGGGTATGAGGAGGACAACAATGGCTGATCATTTGAAATTTGAAAAACATCTTTCGATGACCAAGCAAAAAGACTTTAAAAAGTGGTAATGCAAATGGAATGCAGCTTCTGCAGCTCATAAAAATTTTAGATGGCAATTGTCACAACCATATGCTTTTATAGCTAGACATTAGAATTACGATAGCATGAGTTTATACATTCTATTACTTTTTGTCCGTTCCTGTTTTTATAAATAGGTTATAAAAAATGTTTTGCCTGCCAATTGAATGATTTCATAGATGAAGTGGAAACATTTAGGTTTCCGTAGCATTAAATTGTGAAGTCAACTGGAGTGGTACTTACTGAAGAAACTCTTTGTATGTCCTAGAATAAGAAGCAGTGATATGCTCCTTCTAATCTTTCTTGCATTTTAAATTCTCAGCCAACCTATAGCCATCATCTTTAGCACAGTGATATCACCATGACTTTACAGACATGGTCCAGCATCTGTACCCTTACCCAAATATGAAGAATAAAATTGATTAAAAAAGGTTTTTTTTGGTGAGACTTTATTTAACACACATCTGTCTTAAATATCTGAGACACTTGGCGACGACCCTATAAACAGTGAAGACGTACTATATAGCAAACACTTTAGCTGTTTCAAATACTGTTTAGTAAAGCTTGAATACTTTAAACTTACAGCCAGAATAAAACAATTCTAGTGGGGTCCTATTTTTAAACCTGACATGAGTTTTATATACGTTAGCCCCTTTCATTTTCTACAAGGTGAATTCTGATGACGAAATATATGTATACAGAGAAACTAATAAAAAAAAAAAAGATACTCATAATTACTAATGGCCAGTGGTCAATTCTGGAAGGGTAATAGAAAAATGTAACATATAAATGTGGTAAATTATGATTACATTTGAAAAACAGTTAAAATCTGCAACTAAGATCTTTAGGGTCAGGTGGTAGATAAAGCATACTGTGAACTGTTTTCACCTCTTTTGGCAAAATCTGTGTATTGAGGCCATAAGCTATGACATTGGATCATCTTTTCTTTTTGTATATCTAAGATAAAAACCCTCTTTCAGCCGGGCGCGGTGGCTCAAGCCTGTAATCCCAGCACTTTGGGAGGCTGAGGCGGGTGGATCACGAGGTCAAGAGATCGAGACCATCCTGGTCGACATGGTGAAACCCCGTCTCTACTAATACAAAAAATTAGCTGGGCACGGTGGCGCGTGCCTGTGATCCCAGCTACTCAGGAGGCTGAGGCAGGAGAATTGCCTGAACCCAGGAGGCGGAGGTTGCGGTGAGCCGAGATCGCGCCATTGCACTCCAGCCTGGGTATCAAGAGCGAAACTCCGTCTCAAAAAAAAACCCTCTTTCAGCACTTTTTGAAATTCCTGACTTTATTAATACTGTGGCTATACAAACAAATGCATAGGGGCTTTCTAGAATTTTTTTTTTTTTTTTTTTTTTTGAGCCAGGGTTTTGCTCTTGTTGCACAGGCTGGAGTGCAATGGCACAATCTCGGCTCACCACAACCTCCACCTCCCATGTTCAGGCAATTCTCCTGCCTCAGTCTGCCAAGTAGCTGGAATTACAGGCATGAGCTGCCATGCCCAGCTAATTTTTTTTTTTTTTTTTTTTTTTTTTAGTAGAAACAGGGTTTCATTTCACCATGTTGGTCAGGCTGGTCTCAAACTCCTGATCTCTGGTGATCCTCTGGCCTTGGCCTCCCAAAGTGCTGGGATTACAGGTGTAAGCCACTGCGCCCGGCCCAAAGCTTGATCTAATTTCTAGGGTTCACACTACTTCTATTACAAAAATCTCAAATTCTATGCACCTAGTGACTAGAATAATTAACACCTCTAGGAACTTGGAAGGAGGACAGATTGGAGTTGTCTGGAAAGATTTTATGGAGGACACAGGACCTGACCTGGGAATTGAAGACTGGATAGGACTTTGATTAATGGAGAGGAGGGAAGTCTCTTGGGGGGTGTTTTATGGAAGGGTTAATTCGAGCAAAGGCACAGGGGGTGTGCACAAGGATGTTTCATCAAGAGGAGTATAAAGGATTTGTGGGAGATAAGACAGGATTAGTAAATTGGGGCCAGGCAATGGAGCACCTTGAAGGATAGGATAAATAGTTCAAGTTTAATCCTGTAAGTAAGTTTCTTTTAAAAGATGTTTGAGAGTGATAAAATCAAATTAGACTTAGAGTAAATGATATATGAGTGTGTATATGTGTGTGAGTTTAGCCAAAACCAAAAGCTTGTCATTAACTATATTATGTAAAACATTTTTCCTATAAAAACAGCATGCTGTCTCCCATTGTCCCCCTATATACGAAAACTTGCTGCCAGGAAGTTTTCACATATGCAGGGTTTACATGTCCCATTACTTTTCCTAGTGACACTTAGTTTTCACCACATTCTGTGGCTTATGTGTTCTGCTCCTCAAAGATACTCCTATAGAAAGAATACTCCAAAATACCAAGGGAGTCGCCGAGGGAGAAAGCCAGGCAGAGTGGGAAACTGAAAAGCTCCACTGATTCTCCAGAGAAGCGCTAAGGAACAATTCTCTCATTTCAAAGCATCAGAAGGGCCGGGAGCTCAATTCATCCTTCACATTTTCATAGGATGAAACATTGTTTGTTCCTTTTAAGATACTATGTGATGGATTACAGCAGAAGAGATGGAAGGAGAAAAAAATGGGAATATCATAGTTAACACTTCTGTTACATTTATTATTTTCCAGAAGAAAATAATAAAGCGAATGTTTGTTTAAAAAAAAAATTTTTTTAACTACTGTTTCTGGAAACATGACTCTAAATTTCACCTAAGTCACTCAAATTGATTGCAAGTAGAAAATGTTGCCTCTGAATACATATATATATATGTATATATATATATATTCTTTTTTTTGAGACAGAATCTCGCTCTCTTGCACAGGATGGAGTGCAGTGGTATGATCTCGGCTCACTGCAACCTCTGCCAGCCAGGTTCAAGCGATTCTCCTGCCTCAGCCTCCTGAGTAACTGGGTCTACAGGCACCCGCCACCATGCCTGGCTAATTTTTTGTATTTTTAGTAGAGACAGGGTTTCACCATATTAGCCACGATGGTCTCAAGCTCCTGACCTCGTGATCCGCCCACCTCGGCCTCCCACAGTGCTGGGATTACAGGCGTGAGCCACCACACCCAGCCTGAATATTATATTTTATCTCCTTCCACCTTCCTCTTCAGCCCCTAATTCTTCATGGCCCAAACATTCTGCCTTTTACAAATACCCCATCAGATGGTAGCATTGTTCCCAGTTCCGCCACATGAATCCTAAAGTATTGCTGCTGACATAGTCGCCATGCTGTAATCCGTAAGTCATTATTTCCATTTCCTGTTCTTCTAGATGACGCTGCTGCCTCTTATGCGAGTTCTTTTGGCAGTTGCACCTGTGATTTAAACATTTGAAGAAAAGGGGGAAATTAATCCTGGAAATTCAAGAGCTTTGCAGCAAAAATTACAAAATTTACATGCCTTAAAAGATACAAAATAGATTTGAAATTCTGGCCAAAGCACCCCCAAAGTCAAGATTAAAAAAACAATCATAACACAGCCACCATTTATTGGACATTTACTAATGTGAGGGACTGTTCCAAGGGCTTTGAGTGCATGGCAAAGCACATCACGGAAATCAGAGGGCAGGTGCCCAAGCTGGCCTGGGTTCAAAGACGGGCACTAGCATGTACTAGCTATGTGGTGTTGGGCATCAGTTTTCTCAGCTGTAAAATGACAATAACAGTATCTAATTTATAAGGCTATTATACAAGTGAGTAACCTATGTTAACACTTTTTTTTTTCTTTGAGATGGAGTCTTGCTCTATTACCTAGGCTGGAGTGCAGTGGCACCATCTTGGCTCACTGCAACCTTCACCTCCCAAGTTCAAGCAATTCTCCTGCCTCAGCCTCCCAAGTAGCTGAGATTACAGGCATGTGCCACTATGCCCAGCTAATTTTTCTATTTTTAGTAGAGATGGGGCTTTACCATGTTGACCTGCCTGGTCTCAAACTCCTGGCCTCAAGTGATTCACCTGCCTTGGGCTCCCAAAGTGTTGGGATTTACAGGCGTGAGCCACTGCCCCTGGCCTAACACTTATTTTTAAAACATTACCTCATTACGTCCTACAAAAGCCTTGTAAGGAGGGGAATGGCTCAGAGAGGAAAGTAACTTGCCTAAGATCACACGGCTAGAAAATGGCAAAGCAGGATTTGAACCAGGTCTGCCTGATTTCAGTGCTCATTATTATATACTGCTGGTAAAAGTATCACTATAAGAATATAAAATATATGTTTATATTTTTATTTATTTTTGAGACAGAGTCTCGCTCTGTCACCCAGGCTGGAGTGCAATGGCCTGATCTCAGCTCAGTGCAACCTCTGCCTCCTGGGTTCAAATGATTCTCTGGCCTCAGTCTCCCAAGTAGCTGGGATTACAGGTGCACACCACCACACTCAGCTAATTTTTGTGTTTTTAATAGAGACAGTGTTTCACCGTGTTGGTCAGGCTGGTCTTGAACTCCTGACCTCAATGATCCACTCGCCTCAGCCTCCCAAAGTGCTTGGATTACAGGCGTGAGCCACCACACTGGCAAAATACATGTTCTTTTTAAAACAAGTCTTTCCTCTTTGAAGCACACACCGAATCTGATGGTTAGAAATATTTAAAAATGAAAAAAAAAAAAAAAAAGCCAGGCATGATGGTATAGAACTGTAATCCTGGCTGCTCAGGAAGCTGAGGTAGGAGAATTACTTGAGGCCAAGAGTTCAAGACCAGCTTGAACAACAAAATGAGACTCACCTCATTTGTTGGGATTTTTTTTTCTTTAGACAGAGTCTCACTCTGTCCCTCAGGCTGGAGTGCAGTGGCTCGATACTGGCTCAAGACAACCTCCACCTCCTGGGTTCAAGCAATTCTCCTGCCTCAGCCTACCAAGTAGCTGGGACTACAGGTATGTGCCACCAGGCCCAGCTGATTTTTATATTTTCAGTAAAAAAGGGGTTTCATCATGTTGGCCAGGCTTGTCTTGAACTCCTGACCTCAGGCAACCTGCCCATCTCTGCCTCCCAAAGTACTGGGATTACAAGTGTGAGCCACTGCGCTCAGCTGCCTGATTTTCTTAAGAGTTTTATAACAAGTCTGGGCGCATGCCTGTAATCCCAGCACTTTGGGAGGCTGAGGCGGGCAGATCACTGGAGATCAGGAGTTCAAGACAAGCCTGGCCAGCATGGTGAAACCCTGTCTTTACTGAAAATATAAAAATTAGCTGGGCATGGTGATTCATGCCTGTAGTCCCAGCTACTTGGGAGGCTGAGGCAGGAGAATTGCTTGAACCCAGGAGGCGGAGGTTGTCTTGAGCTGGGATAGAGCCACTACACTCTAGCCAGGGCGACAGAGTGAGACTCTGTCTCAAAAAATACACACACACACACACACACACACACACACACACATATATATGTGCTTTTGAAAGCACCCCCCAGGACAAAAAGAAAACAAAAAATTACAAAAGAACAATAGAAGTCCAACACTGCAAACCCACTTCATACTTCTGCCTCATAGGAAAACCTTAAAGGCAAGACGAGTTTTTTTTCAAGTGGCATTATATCTTAGGAAAGTGACTCATCCATCGTGCACGTATCTTCCAGAGGACACTGAAGATGCCCAGGGGACACTCAGAGTTTGTGTAATAATGACTAGGAATGTTTCTACCTATATTACTCATGTCCACGTGCCAGTGTGATGAACCATTTCGGTCATCTGCCATGGCTCCTGTTGCAGCCAGTTCTCAGCCCACCACCTTTGGCTAGGAATGTTTTCCCAGCGTCCTGCCCACCAGAGAGGACCTTTGATGTGCTGCTGCCTGCCAGCCTTCAAGCCAAGGGGACTTCCATGTGCTTCTGACCCTCTACCTCCCTTGTGCCAAGCTTTGAGAAGAGAGGGGTGTGACTGCACCCCAGTAGGGCTCTCCCACGGAGAACACCAGTAGTTAAGAGAAACCATGAGCCAGGTATTTAAAATAACTTTAAAGCTGCAATAAGTAGTTAAAACAGTACATTCTTTGTATTGTGGAATGGAGAAAGAAGCATTTTATATAAGTAATTCCCTGTATTTGCTTCTATATGCATAGAAGAGTTGAAAAATAATATTTTAAATTAAAAAATTTTAAAAATTAGAGAGATGGGGATCTCACTCTGTTAACCAAGCTGGAGTGCAGTGGTGCAATGATAACTCAACTCAGCCAGGACCTTCTGGCCTCAAGCGATCATCTTGCCTTGATCTCCCAACGTACTGGTATTACAAGCGTGAGCCACCGTGCCCAGCCCAATGTAATATTTTTAAAAGAAAATGTGGCGCTGACCCAGCATAGTAAACCCAGACACATATTTACATATTTAAAATATGACCAAGCTGGTAGTTCAGATCACTGGAGAAAAGAGAAATGAGTCACTAAATGATTACTAGTTAATTATTTGGAAAAGAAATAATAAAATAGCCTTTTTGCTTTCTACTTTAAAAATTAACCCTTTAATTTATCCATATCAAATATTTTTAGAAAACCAAAAACTATAAAAGCTGCAAGAAAAGACAAGCACATATTTTGTTTCTGAAGAAGCCATTTCTAGGCAGAATACAAAAGATAGAAATCATAAAAATAGCTAGATATGTTATAAAAATATAAAACAAAGATAATCAGCTTGTGTTATTGTTAGGGAGCCTTTTTCCCCTTCACTTATTAGTTTCTAAAGAAAGTATGTTTACTGTGTGTGTGTGTGTGTGTGTGTAGCATTACACAGTGGTCACATATGCATACACTCAGAGGCTGGGAGGCAGGGCAGGGTAGGAAGATTGGTTTCAGCACAGGCTATTTAATTTGGCATGCCTGTATTAAGTTCCTACTCTGGACCAACACCTCAGTGGGTGTCCAGGATACAGATGTACAAGACCTGCTTTGAAGAACTCAGAATCCTGTAGGAGAGTACACTGTGAGCAGAAGGGCTGTGAACCTGGAGAAGAATGTGGGAGGTGCTATAAAAGAGGTGTGGACAAAGGGTAATGGAAATACACAGGCAGAGCACTCCTGATGTTTTGTCGCGTGTAAGAAATAGCATTTGAGTCAAACCTTGGAAACTGGAGAGATTCTAACAGATAGAGATACGAGAAAAGGTAATTTGAGGCAAAGGGTGCTATGGAGGCAGGAAAGCACGGCCCTTCAGGGAAGACAGCAGCAGACATGGTTTACCATGGATGTCACAGAGTCGTGATTGTCAAATGTGGTTCTGGAATAAGCAGCAGCAGCATTACCAGGGAATTTGTCAGAAATGCAAATTCTTAGGTCCCATCCATGACCTACTGAATCAGAGACTCTGTTGGTGGGCTCAGTAATCTGTAACCCTTTAGGTGATTTTGATCCACAATAACATTTGAGAATCACTATATGGACTTTAGAAAAGTATACAAAAAACATTTTTTCCCACTACACATTAAGGGCAAGCAATTCTGGTTTATATAATTCCTGGATTATATGTGCTCTTGTGGGATAAGCTTCAAATGTTACATTGCTTTTTTCCTGTGGAGGCTCCCTTTATAAGAATCATAACATTTCCAAACTAGATCTATGTTTGGCCTTGGCTCTTACAGATCATCCTGGTTTCTTTATCAGAAGCCCCAAAAACGGGGAGGAGAGGTGGAAGGAAAAAAAGGAGTTGAAGATAACTCCGGAGTTTTAGACCTAAATTCGTGACAAAATGGAGATAAGACAGAAAACTGGGAACCAGAAACAACCCCTAGGCCTAAAAATGAGCAGTTTGGTTTGGGGACAGATTGAATATGCTAAGAAAACACTGAGTGATCTACAGGGAAAGGAAGATTTGGGGATTGTTCTAGATTACCTGACAAGAGAAAGAGGAATTTCCTATTACCTGATAGGAAAGAGGAGAAAATTACAAAAAGAATCTAGAGAACCTGGTTAAAGAGAAAGAAGATCCTATAAATGTGGCAAAGAAGAAATGGCCAGTGATGAAGTTGAATGCTCAAGGGTTTGTAAACTTCAACTCTGTAATCATAACAACTCCTAATGCGTCATGGAGTCTTTTGATGAACTAAAGCTGCCCAGAGTATTATACTGAAGTCTTTCTGAAGGAAAATCTAGCAATGGCTTTAGTCAACTGGATGGGAGCAGTCCAGATAAACATGAGTAAGCCTTAAGTGAAATTGAATGTTAAAATAGTTATCTTGTGTGATTGGCACAGAAGCTTGGATATGATATAAAATGCAGCTGGCCTTGGTGAATTAAACAGTTGCTGCAAATGGGATTTTATCTCAGTGAAAAGTACAAATACTCATTTGATATGGTAGGAGTGAGCAGACCACAACATTTTTGAAGATGAAAGAATATCACGCATTTGTCAGGGAGGGATAGGCCTATCCAGCCCAATGTCTTTGTGCTATCATACTGACTCAGCCTTATTAGCTCAAAGGGAAGTGATTTACTCATTATCTAATACATTCAGCTTGTGAGATAAGACAAAGATTTTTAAAAACATAGCTAAAAACAACAGGAGCAAACTAAAAAATTCTACAGAAGCCAAATAAGTCATGTAAATGAGGAAAGCATGCCAGGCACAAGGCAGTAAGCGCAAAAGAGCAAAACTAGAGAGTCCGTGAGCAGAACAGAAACAAAAAAACAAAGAGAGAAAATATTAAAAAAGGGAGTCCATGAGCATTCTCAAGGTTGAAATCAATGCACAGAGACAGCCAATTTGTTTCCATGCAAGGGCAGTGTGGCCAGATCTGATGTTCCAAGTGGTACCAGATAATCTGAATTTTTTTGCATGTGACATTCAAAAACTTACACAGTGATACCCAAGCCAAATAATGCAGGCCTGCAGATCTGACCTCGTGCTTTACCAGTTTTCAGTACCTGGCTCACAGAGTACATTTCTCATGAACTGAATTGAATGGATAATTTCCTAGAGGAGGAAGCATTTGAGCAAAGCAAGTATATGGGTTTTCCTTTATTTTTTGCCAGCAACTTCATTTCAGGTATCCCAGGCCAGAAGCATGGGGTGAGGAGAGAATAAGCATTAAAATGTATTTTTATTTTATTTTATTTTATTTTTGAGACTGAGTTTCGCTCTTGTTACCCAGGCTGGAGTGCAATTGCACGATCTCGGCTCGCCGCAAACTCCGCCTCCTGGGTTCAGGCAATTCTCCTGCCTCAGCCTCCTGAGTAGCTGGGATTACAGGCATGCGCCACCATACCCAGCTAATTTTTTGTATTTTTAGTAGAGACGGGGTTTCACCATGTTGACCAGGATGGTCTCGATCTCTTGACCTCATGATCCACCCGCCTCGGCCTCCCAAAGTGCTGGGATTACAGGCGTGAGCCACCGCGCCCAGCCAAAATGTATTTTTAAAAGATTTTTTTTTTTTTTGAGACCTTGCTCTGTCACCCAGGCTGGAGTGCAGTGGCTCTATCTCTGCTCACTGCAAATTCTGCCTCCCGGGTTCTAGTGATTCTTGTACCTCAGTCTCCTGAGCAGCTGAATTACAGGTGAGCACCACCATACCTGGCTATTTTTGTATTTTTAGTAGAGACAGTGTTTCATCACATTGGCCAGGCTGGTCTCAAACTCCTGGCCTCAAGTAATCAGCCTCCCAAAGTGCTGGGATTACAGGCATGAGCCACCATGCCCAGTCTGAAAAAGAATTTTAAGATACAAACCAATCATTCAGATGTGCTATTTCCAAATCTATGAGGAAAATACCTTTTATTTTTGACACAGGGTGTCACTCTGTTGCCCAGGCTGTAGTGCACTGGCACAAATATGGTTCACTGCAGGCTTGACTTCCTGGGCTCAAGTGATCCTCCTGCCTCAGCCTCCTGTGCAGCTGATACCACAGGTTCATGCCATCACACCAAGCTAACTTTTAAAAATTTTTTTGTAGAAACAGGATCTTACTTGGTTTTGTTGCCCATGTTGGTCTTGAATTCCTGGGCTCAAGCAATCCTCCTGCCTCGGCCCCCCGAGAGTGTTGAGATTACAGGCATGAACCACCGATCCCAGCCAGTAACCACAATTTAAAAAATTTTTCTGTTGGGCACAGTGGCTGACACCTGTAATCCCAGCACTTTGGGAGGCTGAAGAGAGAGGATCACTTGAGCTCAAGAGTTTGAGACCTGGGCAACATACTGAGATCTCATCTCTACAAATTAAGAAAAAAAAATTAGCCAGGTGTAGTGGCATGTATTTGGGGTCCCAGCTACTCGGGAGTCTTAAGTGGGAGGATCACTTGAGCCCTGGAGGTTGAGGCTGCTGTGAGCTGTAATTGAGCCACTGTACTCCAGCCTGGGTGATAGAGTGAGAGCCCATCTCAAAAACAAAAACACAAACAAAGAAAACTTTTCTAAGAAAAAAATTTGTTTCTGAACAATGTTCTTGTTAGGAACATCACACACACACACACACACACACACACACACACACACACACACAAACCAAGATTGTTTTAATTTTAACCTCATTCTTGAAAATCCAGGGATTTGGAAGGCATCTGTCCCAAACCCCCAAAACCCTTCATTTCACCTCCATCAAGTGATCAAGTGATCATTGTCTTATCTCATTTGATAGTTTTATCCCTTTCTGCCGGGATTTTGTGACATTACCATTCATAGCGTTCACTGTATTTCAAGTCCAAAATGTATATTTTGGGACATTTCAACAGCTCTGAGATTGGAATCCATCTTAAAATCAGTGGTGTTTCACAATAGTTGGCTGCAGACCCAAGCGTGAACACATCATAGCTATTCGTACTATCATTACCTCCACTGAGTCGTGTGCTCTTGGTACTACACACACAGATGTATTGCCTCTTAAAATAGCTTTTAAAGAAAGATAAATAAAGCAAATGTAGTAAAGTGAGATGGGTATGCAAGAAATTTCTGTACAACTTTTGACCTTCTGCAAACCTAAAATGACCTCAAAATAAAAATTAAAATATTAAAATATCTTTTCAAAGATTATACTATGTTTTGGCTTTAAAACAGAAATTTATTGTACATGCAGAAAGGCACAGAAACAGAGCACTGGGAAGCAAATTGGTGTTAGTGAAGCAAATTTTCATTAGTGCAATGAGGGATTTTCCTATTTTTCTTGCCAAAGTGTTTTCCAGGACCAAACAGGTGAAGTTGTGTGACATTTCATAACTGAGATACAGGCAAACAGATGCCTGTCACAGGCCAAGCCAGGCAACTGAAGGCAGGAGAAATTGCCAATCCTTCAGAATAAATGAAGCCATTTCAAAGTAGAAGATGATATGAAGACTGTCATTTAAAAAGCATGTCAGAGTTCAGTTTGTAGCATGTTTGTCTTAGATTTTTTTTTTAAACCACCACCACCACCACACTTAAAATTAGTAGCAGTTTTAAATTGATTAAAATATGAAAAAAATGCAGTGCTTGGTGGGGTGTTTTATTCTTGCAATTGTCATCATGAATTAATTTTAATGTCTTTTTCTTTAGAGTCTAGACCCAAAACTGCAGTGTTCTCAGTTGAGTAAAAGGGGCTAAAAAAATGAAACCTACACTGTAAGCTCTGTGCGAGGTCAAGACTGAACCTGACTTACTCACCACTACATCCCCAATCCTTCTTATCACGCCTGACATATACATTTGTTAGATTAACGCATAAGTGAATGGATAGAATGGAATAGACCCAGGGAAAATGGATTTGCTCAGCAGAGCACTCAGAAGTCAGGGAGTTGGTTCAGATACTCTTTTGAACTTCAATCACTCTTCTACTCTGAACCTACATGCCACCTTTAACACAGGTTTTTAAAAAGATCTCTCATCATTCTTTTTAGACTGTTCTTTTCTGACTGCACAACCATCAAGGTGGCTTGAATTTTCTTTGCCAATGACTAGTTACCAGGAAAGTGGTAGAACTAGCTTCTCTCAAACGACACCCCAATTCACTCCTAGGGGAGTTCCAGCTGTCCAGAGAAGAGCAGGTGCAGAAAGTCTTGATGATGTGCCCAAGGGCAGGCAAAGAACCGTTGCCTGACCTCATGTGACCTCTAGCATTCTCACCCTGGCCACTGCTCCAGGAAGAATCAGAGCCTCTCTAAATCATGGATGAAAGTCAGCTTTGACTTAGAAGAATGGGCTATTGATAATTCTCCATTCTAGGAGTTGGAAATAAGGACCATAATATGTATATATGTGAAAGAGTTAGCAATTATTTCAGAATATAAAGCTCTTTAAAGGAGAAAAACAGCAAGCGCGCATAAAAATTCAACATGTCTTAAAAAAACACGTATCTGTGTAATAAAATTATATATTGACTGTTCTGTCAACGTAATCTCGTGGCCATTATTACATGAGATTTTAAAATAATATAGTTAATTATCAATCACCTGTGGCCACTGAACACATCTTTCAACCTCAATAAATGCCATCATAATAATGACCAAAACATTTTCATTTCTGCAACTTAAATTGCAAGGAAAAGAACTTCTCCACTTAGCAGTAATAGTTAATCATGGTAAATATTAAACTGAAATAATAGTGATTTTAAAACTCCATGAATTCACGGACACCAACCTGAAGTTCATCATTTATCTGCCTAAAAGGAGAGCAGTACAAATATAATTTCAGACAGTCTCTCCTCACCTACTAAAAAGAACTGTTTCTAAGTATTTTGGAAGCATTCAATTGTCTACAAACAACTGGCCCAATTTGGCCTCATTCTTATTTATTCCTCACTGTAGGTTCCTGGGGAATCTCTGAGTGATAGCTCCATTGTGGTTGGAATGGTGTTCTTTTGAATATGCACTTGAAGAGGTCAAAAGAATCAGGTGAATTAAAGCTTGACTCTGGACTCAGAACTGGGTTTCAATGTCAGCTTTACCATTTCTTAGCTGTATCTCCTTCGCATGTTATTAAATTCTCTAAGCCTCAGTCTCCTTTTTATTAAATGAGGAGAATAACAGCACCTACCTCATAGAGTTGGTAAGATGATTCCATGAGTTAATTTATATAATGACTCCAGCCTATAGTAAATGCTCCCTAATGTTAGCTGCTAATTTTGTTACAGAGGTCATACAGATGTACGTATATACGGGTGCTATAGGTGTACATCCTTAGGGATAACAGTAATTTAGTTCTATTGGTAATGCTCACTGGCTTCTTCCAGTTGGTCCCAATTAATGGATATCCCCTTGTGTTAAAGCAAATAGGGAATAGAGTTGGGAAGCATTTACTATTGGGGGTGCTCAGTCACCATTTCTCCCTCCTTCTACTTACAGGTTTAAGATAAGCGACATTGCTGTGACGAATGTCGTTTAGCAGCTGATCTCTGGGAGTGATTTCCACCAATGGGGGTGGCCTGTTTTTCGGCACCGGCTTGAGCGTTCTGATGACATCTTTGAGGTTGGTTTTCTCGGGTGATTCTCTGGCTTCTGGCATCCGAGATTTGCGCTGGATTCTCTTTAGCTTCACCACCCGGAAGGAGTCAGGGTCTGTCCTGTACTTCGGGGCCTGTGATGGCTTTTGCATCATTTCACTGCGTTGACTAAAGGGGACGTTTTGGGGGTTGGGAGGCCGAGGCGGCGGTGGCTGGAAGAACTCCTGCATTCTGGAATCTGGCATGGGTCCTCCCAACATCTCCCACATCCCAGGGGGCAGCCCCAACCCATTCTCTAACATGGCTATCAGCTTCTTCTGTTCCTTGAGTTGCTGCTGTTTCTGCTCCTCCTGTCTTTTCTGCCTTTGTTTATCTTGATTCCTGGTAAGCAGATTAGTGACCACCATTCTGGGACCCGGAAGCTCAAAATGGTAGCCCATCTTCAGGATAGTGCTGTTTGCCTTTAAAAGCCTGGCTATTTCCATTTCAGCATGATGACCCAACATGTGCCTCTGATTGTGAAACCGAAGCTCTGTTAGTGTCTCATTAAACTGGAGACACCTCATGATGGCCACAATCCCTTTACCTGTGATGAAATTGGACTCGATGTTGAGAGTGGTGATGCTTCTATTTTCACGCAACATGTTAGCCAAGGCAAATGCTACATTCTCATCTGCACCCACATTGGCTAAACTGAATGTTTTGATGTGCTTGTTTTTCTTCATTGCATTGGCAAAGTCCAGTAACATTTCTTTGGGGATGTTTTCAATGTTGTTCAGGTTGAGTTCCTTCATGTCAGGATCATTTTGTCTAACTCTTCTCAAGCTTCCATCCAGGTCTGTCTGATTTCCTGAAGGCCTTGCACTTACCTTCAAAAAGCTGGTATCTAGAGCTAACTTCTTAGGATCTAATTTTGATATTTTTTTCTCACTTTGATTTTGGGCCCCTGGTCTGTCTCTCTGTTCTTCAAATGCTTTATCAGTTACCTGCTGGCAGTTGTTCTCACAATTTCTAATTTGTTCCTTTGCTTTGCCTTCCTCTTCTCTGTTCGTTTTTTCACTCTCTTCACCATCATCTTCTGCTTCATCGTCGTCGTCATCATCATCACCTTCTTCTTCATCATCATCTTCTTCATCATCTGTTTCTTGGACATTGCTGCTGCACTTTGATTCTCTTTTATTTGCAACTATTTCACTATTGAGCTTTTCTTTTAAATACTGGGCCATATTTTTATTACCTTTGTCTATTTCTTCATGCTCTTGAGTCTTTTCCTACAAGAGAGGTTTATGAGGGTTAGAATACATAGCAGATGAAGGAATATGAAGTAGAGCATCAGCTAGTGGAGATAATAAAAATGCTTTTTTAAAATAGCTGTGTTTATCCCATCCCATATATTAAAATGAAACCTTTATAATTTTAATATTCTATATTTTTAATGGTGTTTAATTCCAGAAGCAGTTAAAAATTGTTTCAAAAACATGATAGAATTGTTCATTGATACATTAAAGTTTTGATTTTGTATATACCAAATAGGCATCTTATACTCAACAGTCCTGAGTTAGGGCAATAATTTCCTTATTATTCCAATATATTATAAATATTATAAATACAAAATATTAGAATAAAGAAATTATTGCCCTAAAATGAACAGTCCTACAATGCCCACTAATCTAGTATAGAATGTACATAAACTTCCTCTGAGAACATAACATAATGCATGGGAAATTAGATCAGTTTGACATTTTGGAATATATATATATATATATATATATATATATGTATTCTGGTTATTCAACTTGGTTTAAATATGTATAGATACACACACACACATATGTATATATATTTAAAACCTCAATTTTGATTTCCTCAGTTCTTTGAAAACTGCCATGGCTATTCTGGGACAAGTTTACAGCCCCAGTTTCTTTTCAAAGGAAGTGCCTAGGAACCAGAGCAAGCTGTAAAATAAAACAGGATTATGCAGACATTGAGAAATAATTGTTTAATCTGGGAAATAAAATGGGTCTTTTATCAATAATGTTCATTAGATTATTGCACATCAATTATAATACTTTTCTATACAATATGTGTGCTTCATAGGTGTCATTTTTGAAAGCTCGTACAGCAAGCTGAGACACAGGTTTATCTGAGCAAAAGCTTTATGCTCATGACATAGGTCAGAAGAGACAGTGACAAGTCACCTTAACCACCTGAAGTCTTCACCACTGCATTTCTCATCTTGACCAGAAGGGGGAGGCAACCATCAAGCTGTTCAGGTTATATTGGAGGAAGGGAAAAAATGTGGCAAGTACTCATTTTCACCCCCTGAAACTGGCATTCACATAGAATTGGCTTTTAATCCACTGACCTCCAGTTGTAAAACATCTGCAAATTGTACCTTGAACTCTAACCTGACCAATCCAGCTGTTTCTTTTCAATCTTAGTACATGTTTAAACTTTCCTGACTGTAAAACAAATTGACAACTTTCCTTAATTACAGCCAGTGTGAGAGTAATTTGACAAGATGCGTCTTCATCAACAGGCATAACCTAAAGAGACTTTACCTAGGAGGCATCTCTGTCCTTTTTGTTAAGTCATTTTCAAGTGGAACATTTAAAAAAGTTATGCTCATGCACAGTAAGTTTGCAGAATCAACAATTCTAGCTTTTAGATTTTAGAAAGCAAAGAAAGAACTAGCTTCAAAACCACTTATTAGCCATCAATTTCTAAATGTCATCACTGACAGCCAATATATGGTGAGAATGTAAGCCATTATCTGGTTATTCGACTGGATTTAATTGCAGGGTATGTGGCCAGACTAGAGAAGAACTGTGAAATATTTGACAGTGTGTGTGAAACATTGTGTATGTTTGGATGTGCCAGAGAGAGAGGCTACAGAGCTGTCATTACTTTCTCAAAGGGGCCTGCAATAAAAAAAAAAAGAGAGAGAGAGAGAAAGTTAAGGACAACTGCCTCTGGCTTATGAGTTAAGCCACTAAATATTGTGGCTATAGAACACAGGCTTTCTGACACAGCAAACCCAATAGCAATTTTTAAAGAGAGACATTTGCAAGAAACTACCCAATTTTTCCCTTGTAAATATACATGTAAGTGTTTCAGAAAGTTTCAGTCTGGAGTAGGTTTAAATATTATGGTTTAATCTAGACATGGCAAAACAAAGCAGAACCAAACTCTGGAGTCTTGAGAAATCACAGTTACAACAGGGACACCTAACAGCCCATCCCAGGCAGCCATTTCTCTGTTGTACACAAATCTCTGGTTACCTCAGATTTCACAAAGGTGACAGGAACTCGTTCGTCTTCCAACATGCGCCTGGATGCCTTTTCCCAATACATATAATCAACAAGAGATTTATGATTGAAGTTTCCTGTCGGTGGCTTGTCAGTTTGATCTTTCTGAATCATTCCCACAGGAAGGCTGGGGTCAGGGGCCATGACTTCCATTTCCGACTGAAGTTCTTTCAGTTCTTCAGCAGACAAGTTGGCCAAGATTTCATCTTCGTTAATCTCCTCATTGAGAAGTTCTTCTTGATCTGAATTCCTGCTGTGCTCTGACATTATTTTTTCTGAATATTTTTTTTTTTACTAGAAAATAAGAATAATCAAAGATGATTTTTTAAAAGAAAGGAAAAAAAAGTCTTAAGAAGGTCCCCCAGTTAACAAGTGTCCCAAGTCAACACACCCTTGAGATATTTTTTTTCCCAGGAACCTCAGTGGTTTGCTGAGCAGCTAGGAGTGATTGCAGCTAAGCTCTTGCTGGATCTATATTAAGTAGGGCTTGGCTGGATGAGGTCAATTTATGGAACTACTATGCTGCTCTCTTTTCGGCAACTTGAGTCAGCTGTGCAAATCCATCTGACATTTCAGTACAGCTGCTGTGTTCACCAGAGACTAACAGAGACTACAGAATCTCTGCAAGAATAAAATTAATTCTCTTTGTGTATGATATTATACTGCTATACACAAATTAATGCAGCTCATACCTACATGCCCCAATACTCCAGGGGGTCCCACTTGTTTTTATTTAAATATTAAAACAACTTACAATATTTCGGAAGGGAAATCCAACCAGAAACCTGAGTTCTTTTGAAGTGAAGAATTCACTTGAAGGTAGAAATCAAGCTCTTAGGGACTGCCTCTTCACTACAAGGTGACTCTGGAAGCAAATAAAGTGGTGCACAGTGGAGCACAGGTCTTGCTATGTCATTCATCCTCTGTGTAAGCTGAACCTTTGCAAGATGTCCTATTTGCATCTAGATCCTGTGATCTAACAGATGGGGACAACCAGCACTTGAATTTCCACTATAAGTGAGGAGTTTAGTATTTTAAATTATTTGTTTTTCTTATTAAGTATCCATTAACCCAAGATCAATGAAAATGGATCTAAAGTGAAATGTTAAAAAAGAAACCCAGACTACTAAGGTACTAGAAGAAACCATAAGAAAAATTTTTTTTTCTTAGTTGGGCGTGGTGGCACGCACCTGTAGTCCCAGCTACTCAGGAGGCTGAGGCAGGAGAATTGCTTGAACCTGAGAGGTGGAAGTTGCAGTGAGCCGAGATCGTGACACCACACTCCAGCCTGATGCCTGGCGATGGAGCAAGAATCTGTCTCAAAAAAAAAAAATAAATAAATTTTTTTTCAAACCCTGAAGGGGCAATATGGAACATCTGTCCAAATTACAAATGTTCATTTCCTTTGACCCAGCAATTCCACTTTGAGAAATGTATCCTCCAGATATACTCCTACATGGGCAAAATAACATGTGTACAAGGTTATACAATATAGCAAGGTACAAAATAGTGTGTATTGCATGCTATTATTTGTGTGACAAAGGGTACAAGAATATATGTTTTATCATGTATATATATATATGTGTGTATATGTGTATATATATATATTTATTTTTTTTTTGAGACAGGGTCTGGCTCTGTCACCCAGGTTGGAGTGCAGTGGATCTCAGCTCACTGCAACCTCTGCTTCCCAGGCTCAAGCCTCCTGACTAGCTGAGACCACAGGCATGCACCACTACACCCAGCTAATTTTTGTATTTTTTGCAGAGACAGGGTTTCACCATGTCGCTCAGGCTGGTCTCGAATTCCTGAGTTCAAGCAATCCGCCTGTCTCGGCTTCCCAAAGTGCCAGGATTTCAGACATGAGCCGCCATGCCTGGCCCATGAATATATTCTTATTCAGAAATATACATTCATTGTACAAGAGTTAGGATAACATAGGAAGACTGAGAATAAAATTTTCCCCTTACCTCACAGTGAAGCTACCACTATTAACATTTTGATTTTTCATTCTAGTCCTTTCTTTCAGGCCTACAAATTCATCATCTTTTTCATCTGTTTTTTTGACTGACAAATTCAAGATTCATTTTTTCTAGGCAACTATGTATTCTACTACTAAATAATTTTTGACTGCTCTCTGTTAGGATTCTTTATATAGATGCATATATATATACACACACATCTTTATAGATAATTTATATAACCAATTATAATTTATATAACCAATCCTCAATTGTCAGATATTTGGAATGTATTCAATTCTCACAAGCACAAATAGTTCTTTAATAAATATACCTATAGCTAAATAGTTGTATGTACACAAATTTATTTCCTTAAATTGAATAAATTCTAAAAAGCAAAATTGCTGGGCCGAAGAATATGAAAAAATTAAATGTTTTTCATATGTATAGGTTAAAAGTAACAGCAAAAATCACAATTACTTTTGCACCAACCTACTAGAATGTGTCTCCAATCTATGTATATTAAATATTTACAAATAATATACATGTTGGCAGGGCATGGTGGCTCACGCCTGTAATCCCAGCACTTTGGGAGGCTGAGGCAGGTGGATCACCTGAGGTCAGGAGTTCAAGACCAGCCTGGCCAATATACCCAAACCCCATCTCTACAAAAATACAAAAATTAGCCAGGCATGGTGGCAGGCACCCGTAGTCCCAGCTACTCACGAGGCTGAGGCAGACAATCACTTGAATCTGGGAGGCAGAGGTTGCAGTGAGCCGAGATCACACCACTGTGCTCCAGCCTAGGTGGCACAGCAAGACTCCATCTCAAACAAACAAACAAATATACATGTTACCATTCCAACATTTCATATATATGTAACTTTGAAACTTGAGACAACCCATTCCTTTCTCCAAAAGTATCCAAGGTTTTTGGTTTCTTCTGTATCTGTCCAAGGATATTTTATTAAGATTTGTGAAAAAGAAAAAAATCAAGTCATATGTGAGTTTGAAATGGAAGTTCTAATATTTTCTTCCTACCCTAGTGTTTTATCTTGAGCACTCCCAGGTTGAAAGCCTTTTCATATGTAATTAATGCCCCAGAAAGGTATTTCCAATTTACTTGAATGAGAATTTTCAAAGAACACAGGTATGTACTGGCAACTTATCCCTGGCCTCTCCCCTAACAAATCTTTTTTTTTTTTTTGAGACCAAGTCTCGGCTTCATCACCCAGGCTGGAGAGCAGTGGTGCAATCATGGCTCACTGCAACCTCCGCCTCCTGGGTTCAAGTGATTCTTGTGCCTCAGCCTCCCCAGTGGCTGAGACTGCAGGCATGCACACCACACCTGGCTAATTTTTGTATTTTTAGTAGATATGGGGTTTTGCCATGTTGATCAGTCTGGTCTTGAACCCCTGACCTCAGGTGATCTGCTGCCTTGGACTCCCAAAGTGCTGGGATTACAGGTGTGAGCCACCACACCCTGGTGGGTCTTCCTTTTAGTCTCCATTAAAGGGGAAGAGTTCAGCCTCGGTGGGCAGGGAGATAGACCACTTTGTAGACCACTGAGTTGTGGACCATTATTTCATAGATTTTTCTTTGCCGAACAATGATCTAAAGAGACTCAGCTCCCTAACCCCCGTCCCCGCCAAAAAAAAAAAAAAAAAAAAAAAAAAGTTTTGTTCAGGGAGGCTTGGGAAATGTTATATTCTGCATTTGTGTTTAGATATTTGTAAAGCACAATTAGCTTTGAGAAACTGAGAAATCCTACACTAAAGAAACCAATTTTTTTTAACTCAACATTCCTCAACCTTAAATAACTCATACTTTGGGAAATACAGAGCTAAATATAAAAGAGGGGGCTGTGGAGTCAGTCTGCCTGGATTTCAGCGTCAGCTCCATTCCTGAGTAACTTAAGTGATACTGAGCAACTTAGCCCATATCTGATAATAGTGTCTACCATATGCAATTATTGAGAAAATTAAATGAGGTTTTATTTATATCGGTATCTATAGATATAGTAGGATGGTACATGGCAGAGTAAACCCTCAATAAATGTTAAATAGTATTATTCTCATAACTCATAGATAACTGCAGAAACATTTAAAGAAAAACAAAGGCAATAAAATGCGGAATGTCTACATAATGTAGTACATTTACATGTACATTTTAAAAACCATTTTCATGATAGAAATCATTATATTAATGCCAATAAACAAAAGAGCTTTCAAAAATCTTGTTACTTATACAGAAAGAAACTGAGAGACTTTTAGATGGAATTGTGTATAAAGAAAATAGAAAACCACAATTTGCATATAAATATGAAGCTCCCCCAAGAAAATTATCTGAAGGGTGGCTTGTAAGCTTTTAGATTCAAATTCTTTTCTGATGAATTCCATTCGTTTTAATGTGATCAAATGCTTTTGATGATCAAGCTGATTTAGGAATTTCTGTAAGGAGCACTCCTTCATCTGACTTGCATCTTGCTGAATGAGCGTAGGAAGTGGGTAAATCTCTCCCAGCTGCTTCTACTGTGCATTTTATCCATATGCTGACAGGGAGGGTTTTGCTGGTATAATTAGCCTCATTTGACACAGAGAAGATTTAGTTATGCTTTCTCTTAATGATGTTCCACTGCTGCCACCTCAACAGCTTCTAACATCAGAATCCAGCTATAATATCAAAAGAATGTAGCTAGCTGTAGGATAATTGATGGAATATTAGAGCCAGATAGGGCATCACAGATCATCTGGCTTTGAATCAGATTCTTCAGGGGAAGTCATTAAGTATATTGTCTCTTTGGACCTCACCCAGAAGCAATGCAGGACTGGACCCAGGAATCTGTATTTTTTTGTTGTTGATGTTGAAAGCTCTCCAGGTGATTCTGACGAGTAACTAAGTGTGAGAATCACAGAGCTACTGCAAGCCACTCATTTTACAGATCAGGCTCAGCGAGCTTAAGACACATTGCACTCATTCATTTATTACGCAGTATTTGCCAAGTACCTGGTTGTGCCACGCGCTGTGCTAGGCACTAGGACTACAAGAATGGTTGAGATAAAGTCACTTTCCAGTGATGTAAACAAATAAATAATTGCTGGCTGCATCAAATGCTGTGAAAGGATATGAACACTGTGTTTCAGAGAATCACAGGGAGACCTACCTTGGTTAGGAACGTCAGGAAAAGCCTCTCTGAGGAGGTAACACCTAATGGATGAAATCAACCATAGAAAGGGAGGGAACAGCAATCTACGCAGAGGGAATAAAGTGCAAAGTCCTTTAGACGGGCAAGATCTTGGGCTGCTCTAGGCGGTGACCCAACACATGACTGAACTGTGTTGTACAAAGAGGACGCAAGGACAGGGACATAGGCAGGGGCTAGATCAGGTAAGTCTTTATGACGTGGAGTGAGTTGGATTTCATTCTAAACATCACTGGAAACCACTGGAGGGTTTTAAGCACAGAAGTAAGAGGTGGTTTACTTTTCTAAAAGATCACATTGGCTGCTGGCTGGAAAATGGACTGGCGTTAGGGAACAGGCAAGAATAAAATCAGGAGAATCAGTGAAGACCCCAGTCTCCTGACAGATCTTAACACGAAAGGCCATTTCAGTGTTTAGATGATCTCAGAGGTCCTGGGCGTTTTGTTTTGTTGAACACAAATAAGGCTTATTAAGTGTGCTGAGGAAATTTCGATGTTTCTTTCTACAGCTCTGATCTTCACTGATTACAGTGTTTTGTCACATCTCCATACACCCTGCTTCACACACCTACCCCGGCAAGGAGTATACCAAATTTTAATGACAGAGAAAAAGCCCATGCCAAATAATAATAATTTCTGGCTAATTCTACAACTGAGAAATTCTAACACAATATTTTAAAATAAACTAGAAAAAAGAGTTACATACATGATAACTGATCTCTGGTGAAAGATTGACACTAGTTCATAGTAATAATGTACATTTGTGTGAAAAAATTATATATATTTTTCTAGCATATATATACACATTACATATATATGCATTACATATATATACATTACATATATATATATGCATTACATATATATATATAAAAAATGCATAAAAACATCCTGGCAGGGCAGGATACACAAGAATGAGTATATTCTTAAAGTGTGGTTATCTGGAGTGGGGAGGGGAAGTGAGGGGCTAGAAGACAGGTTTAAGAGGGAATTTCCACTGAATACTTTTTTTTGAGACACAGTTTCACTTTGTCACCCAGGCTGGAGTGTAGTGGCACAAACATGGCTCACTGCAGCCTTGAACTCCTGGACTCAAGTGATCCTTCTTCATTACACCTCCAGGTAGCTCAGTCTATAGGCACAAACCTTTACTCTGGGTTAACATTTTTTTTTTAGACACGTGTTTTTGCCATGTTGCCCTGGCTGGTCTCAAACTCCTGAGCTCAAGCACTCTGTCTGTTTCAACCTCCCAAAGTGCTAGAATTATAGGCATGAGCCACCATGCCTGGCCTGAATACTCTTCTGTATTTTGAAAAAACAGCTGTCTCTTCTGTTGTACTAGCCTACAGATTTCCTCATTTTTTGCTCAAGTTGAATTAGGATTTTTTTGTGATTTGCAGCTTGAAGGATTCCTAACATACTCTCCCACTTAAGTCCCTTCAATGATTATCTATAGCCTAAGGATGAATCCAAATTTCCTGACGTGGCCTCAAGATCTAGACTCTGCTTCCTTTCTGAATTGTGTTTCTCAGTCCCTATATCATGCTTTCTACTTCAAACACAAACAACTTGAGGACCCCAAGGGATGAAACTCCCTGTCATGTCCAAGTTTTGTGCAGCATCTTCCAGTTCTGAAGTTCCCTCCTCTAGGAGGTCCTCCCTGACCTTGAAAACTGAGCTAGGTGTTCCTCTGATGTCCTTGCCTAGAGCTGGGCACTTATCCCCATGGTGTTGTCCGTGCCATTTCACTGACCAATATTTCCCCTAGGGACTGTAACTCTGTGAAAACAAGATTGTTTGTCATAGCATACTTTTTTAGTGATACAATTTTTTTGCAGATAATCTCTTAATTTTTTAACCACAGAAATATCCAAAATATGCAAAATGGTGGACATTTCAAAACATCTGAAATCTGCTTCATTTGGTCTTCATATCTGAAAAACTGAAGTAATAACTTGAAGTCAGTAAAGCAAGATGCTTCAAAGATAAGACTTGGGAGTCAGACTGGATCCAAATCCTGGTTGTGCCATTGACTGGGAACCCTAGGAAGTTCCTTCTCCTTCCTGTGCCTCATTGGCTCTGTGTGAATAGTGGAAAAGCAGTTTAATTCAGTTGCTTAAACACAGCTTCAGATTCAAGATGTCTGGTTTCAGACACCAACTCTGCCATGTCCTAACTGTGCCCTTTGGGACAAGTCAACTTCTCCATTCTCGGTTACTTCATCTGTAAATATAAGATAATAAACATATCTACTTTATAGAATTTTTGAAAAAATAAAACCTAAGTGACAATCCTTGGTAAACTCTTAATAAACATTATTACACTTTCACAAGTAAATTGTGTCACTCTTTTCTGCCTAGAAATTACCTGATATCTAACAAATATTTGTTCATGACTGAAAAATGAATGACTCTTCCATTTTACTCTTTCTAAAACAGCACATATAATATATGCACAAAATGTTTAAAGGTTAATACATTTATGAAAAGTTCTGATAATAAGAGGAAGCACTTCTTTCTTGTATTCATTTATTTTTCCATTCTACATTCATTCAGGATGCGAAGCCTGTGGATAAGTCATCCCATCTCTTCCTCAGCTTCAAACCACTGGCTATAAATTGACACAACTATAAATGGTTTCCAAATGTCACTAAATAAATCAGTTCTGTCCTGTTTGTGGCATGCTATTCTCTTGTGCAATTCCATCTGGATCACCAAGGTTCTGCCCACTGGCTGCAAACTGCCTGAAGATTTTGTGAGTGTGATATAAATGCCTAGCTCTCTCCTCAAATTTCCCTGACCCATGGCTGCAGAGCCTTAGGATGGGCTCTGAAATGTATGAGGCAAGTGCTTCTCTAAAGTTAAGACACTCAGCCTGCCTTGCCTTCACCAGACCCCAGGGTAGCTTGAATTACAAGAGGATATGTACTATTTTACCTTAATTGTTTTGTAAGCCATCTCAAAATTCTTAAGTTGGTTTTATTTGGTTAAGTTTCAAAGGTAGATTAATTCTATATATTTCTGAAAGGTGTGAGGATGTTGCTTCAGTGATGTTTATATAGCTGTTATACTAAATAGTACTGCTAATACCATTACTGCTATAATCACCACTACTACTGGTACACCTATTATTATTACAACCTCTGCTACTGCAACTGCAACTGTTACCAGCTGCAACTGTTACCACAACTACCGTTGCTGCTGCTGCTACAATTATTAATACCATTATGACATTCTTCCTGCTGCTACTAGTAATTTTACAGTTACACTGCTAACATTTATTGATCACTTAACATTGCTAAGCTTGTGATAAGTAGTTTATACATGACATATCAATTTCTTCACACAACAACCTTAAAAGATGGATACTTTTTTTTTTTTTTAAATTGAGACAGAGTCTCACGCAATCACCCAGACTGGAGTGCAATGGTGCAATCTTGGCTCACTGCAACCTCCACCTCCCAGATTCAAGCAATTCTCCTGCCTCAGCCTCCTAAATAGCTGGGATTACAGGCACCCCCCCATCATGCCCAGCTAATTTTTGTATTTTTGCAGAGATAGGGTTTCACCACATTGGCCAGGCTGGTTTCAAATTCCTGACCTCCGGTGATCCACCCACTTCAGTTTCCCAAATCGATGAGATTATGGGCATGAGCCACTGGGCGTGGTGGAAAGATGGATACTTTTGTTAACCTCCTTTCATAGATACTAAAACTGAGGCATAGGCATTTGAACTGAAGACAGCCTCTAAAAGTCAAGGCTCTTAATCAGTGTCCTCTATTGCTTCCTTAGTTTAGCAGACATGTCAGTCACATACCTAAAAGGCTGGAATTACAAAGCACAGAAAGCAATTGCTCTTGTTGGTACAAATAAAAATGATGAAGATTGGCAGAATTTGAGGAATCAGCAGCAGAAATGCTACTGTCATCAGATACTTATTGAGGATGTTGAGACATTGTCTGTAAATATTATTATTGGATCACATCAGTCTGGAGAATGTTGGGTTAAAGAAAGCCAGAGAGGCAGGGTGTGGTGGCTCACGCCTGTCTTCCCAGCACTTTGGGAGGCCGAGGCAGGCAGACTGCTTCAGCCCAGGAGTCTGAGACCAGTTCTGGCAGCGTGGAAAAAAAACGCTCTCTACAAAAAATTAGCCAGTTGTGGTCGCACATGCCTGTAGACCCAGCTACCTGGGAGGCTGAGGTGAGAGGATCACCTGAGGCTGGTGGTCACTGGGATTGCAGTGAGCTGTGATCAAGCCACTGTATGCCGGCCTGGGTGGCAAAGTGAGACCCTGTCACAAAAGAAAGAAAGAGGGGGAGGGGAGGGGGAGGGAGCTGAGAGCTTACTTAATCAAAAAGACTTAAATATGCCAATGAGAATTACCAATTTCTAAACCAAAAATAATAGCCTTTTTTGAATTGATGACCACAAAAAGCTTTTTTTCTGTGGGACATATTATGATTAATATTCCTTAGAACACATTTTCTGAATATTGATCTATGTCAAATGAAACAAAGAAAACTATATATATATATATATATATATGTCATATGTGCTTACATAGAAAAAAAATTAGAAGGAAATACTCTGAAATGTTACAACTCCAGCTGGAGAAATTACCAGTGATTTTTATTTTTTGATCAAACCATTTTTGTATTTCCATATAATAAATAAATGCCACTTGCATTTTAAAGCACAGAAAATAACTGCAAATAATCTTTAAGTTGATTTCAGAATAACTGCTTTAATTTTCCTACTAACTTGGGCTATGAGCAAGGTGAAAAATAAATGCTAGTTTGATCAGATTTGCAGAACAAAGTACTATAACTTTTAACTCTCTGGCATCTTTTAAAACAACCCTGATATGGTTTGGCTGTGTCCCCCACCAAATCTCATCTTGAATTGTAATCTCCACGTGTCTAAGGAGGGGTCTAGTGGAAGGTGATTGAATCATGGGGCAAACTACCCCTTATAGTTCTTGTCATAGTGAGTGAGTTTTCCAGAGATCTGGTTTGAAAGTGCATGACACTTCCCCCAACACCCATCTCCCCACTTCTCTGCCATGGTAAGATGTGTTTGCGACCCCTTCACCTTCTACCCTGAGTTTCCTGAGGCCTCCCAGTCATGCTTCCTGTACAGCCTGGGAAACTGTGAGTCAATTAAACCTCTTTTCTTCATAAATTACCTAGTCTCAGGTAGCTCTTTATATTATAGCAGTGTGAGAACTAATACAAACACATTCATAATTTTCTATGACATTACTAAAAACTGCAGGCAAACACCAAGTCTTTTTGAATACCTCAAAAATAAAGCATTTCCCAACTACTTTGACAAGAGTCCACCTTACCAAAGACAAAGGTACAAAAATGTTTTTAAACTAGCAAATCTATGATTTCCTGAATGTTGTCCCCAACACATTTACCACACAAATTGATTTCTTCAATCAAGCTGGGGAATTAATGGGAATTTGCACTTAATTAAAAGCCAGTGTGGTTACACCACAGTGTGAATGTACTTAAAGTCGCCCACTGAACTGTACTCTTAAAAATTACTTGGTAATTTTATGTGTGTATATATATGTGTGTGTGTATATATATATACATATATGTGTATGTATATACACATATATATACATATAAAAAAATTAGAAGGAAATACTCTGAAATACATATATATATACACATATATGTGTGTATATATATGTATATATACCCACACACACACTTTTTTTTTTGAGATGGAGTCTTGCTCTGTCTTCCAGGCTGGAGTGCAGTGGCACGATCTTGGCTCACTGCAACCTCCGCCTCCTGGGTTCAAGAGATACTCCTACTTCAGCCTCCTGAGTAGCTGGGATTACAGGTGCACACCACCACACCCAGCTAATTTTTGTATTTTTAGTAGAGACAGGGTTTCTTCATGCTGGCCAGGCTGGTCACGAACTCCCGACCTCAGGTGTTCCACCTGCCTCAGCCTCCCAAAATGCTGGGATTACGGGTGTGAGCCACTGCACCTGGCCTGTTTTATGTATATTTTAAACCATATTTACTTAAAAGCAAGAGTAATGAAATATATTTAGGTAAAATATTTTATTTTGAATGATCCTCTCAACTTCAGGAATTTAAAAGTGCATTCATAGTATTGCTCATGGGACAATGCTGAAAACTACCTAAATGCCTAACAATAGGGTACAATTTTATTTCTGCAACCTAATGTTGCAGAAAACCTAGTTTAACAATTTACATAGAGCTATGGAATGGTGCCTATAATTTATTAAGTGAAAAATGCTTGCTATTGAGTAGCATATTTTGTTACAAAATTTTAAAAACATAAAAATATAATCCATGTATGTTGTATATAGCACAGAAAAAAATCTGACAGAATATATATCAATATGGAACAGTAATTTTTTTTCTTAAGTATTCCCAAGTCATTTGATTATTTTGCTAATGTCGATAGGATTTTATGATCAGAGAAACCTTCGACTATATTTTGAGTGTGTTGGTATAGAGGTAATATCATCATGGAGACCATTTTATGTTATTAAAATGTAGGACATTCTGTACTGGCATTAGCATGGTAGGAGGGCTAGAACGCTCCTTTGTTTTCTTCTCTTTAAAGGAAAACTTAAGAATAGAAAAAAATTTTAAGAAGACAACAATAAGTAGGTGGGTCAAGGAATTGAATTACGTGGGGAAATAACTGTAATTAATAAAAATCAGTATTTTGAACGTTGTTTCACTTTAGAATAAACCAACTTATAGACTTAGATGAACTTTAGTCATTTTTAATATGTTAAGATAAAGTATAATTTTAATCTAATAATTATAGATAATAGGTAAATATGAAAAAATAAATTTAAGATATTAGAATTAAACAATAGTTCATTGAAATAAACCATGCAATGAATGAAAACTGAGTGAGATTTTGAATTGAAACACAGAACTGAGATGTCCAGAATGCAGAGGGGAACCAAAAGGATGAAAGGTTGATTGAGGTACAGAGAATGATTCTAGGGCTCCCACATGTTTAAAGTAAGAATTCCAGAATAAGAGAGTGGAGGCAATGTTGAAGAAGCAATAAGTAAGGAGAAATTATTGCTAATTCTCCAGAAATGAAGTCCTTAGAGTGAAAGTATTTTCCAAATACTGAGCAAAATAAAAATGAAAACATCTTAAACCAACTGCAGTTTAAAAAAATTTGCACCTAGCCATACTTATACAACTTGTAGTAAAACTAGAGAATTTCAAAGACACTACCAGAGAGAAAAGATATTATCTACAGAATAACAAAAATCTGAGTGACAACAGATTTGGGGGGCCATAGGGGGATGGCTTATCCCCAGTAATAGATGAAAAAAGGCAGTAGAGTAATATAAACACAGGCCTGGGCAAGAGAAGCTCCAAGTTCAGGACAGTGGCCTCTCTGGGCAGAGAAAGAGGAGAGTCAAAGGAGGAGGGAATCAACGGTCCAACTATAACTGCAATATTTGATTTATTTAAAACAATTGTTTGAGGCTGGGCATGGTGGCCCATGCGTGTAATCCCAACACTTTGGGAGGCAAAGGCAAGTGGATCACTTGAGGTCAGGACTTTGAGACCAGCCTGGACAATATGACAAAACCCAGTCTCTACTAAAAATACAAAAATTAGCCAAATATGGTGGTAGGTGCCTGTAATTCTAGCTATTCAGGAGACCGAGGCAGGAGAATCACTTCAACCTGGGAGATGAAGGTTGCAGTGAGCTGAGATCGCACCACTGTACTCCAGCCTGGGAGACAGAGTAAGACTCCATCTCAAAAGAATTGGAAGCGGGGTCTCACACATGCACACTTACGTTCACAGCAACATTATTCACAATAACCAAGAGGCAGAAGCCAGTCAAATGTCAGTCTACAAATAAAAGGAAACAGAAAATGTGCTACATACGTGTAATGGAATATTATTCAGACTTAAAAAGAAAGTAAAATCTGTCACATGCAACAACATGGATGCAGCTTGAGGACATTAAGTGAAATAAGTCAGTCACAAAAAGACAACTACTATATGATTTCACTTATATGAGGGACCCAGAGTAGTCAAATTCATAGAGACAGGAAGCAGAATGGAGGTTACCAGAGCTTGGGCAAGGAGGGAATCAAGAGTTGTTGTTTAATGGGGACAGAGTTTCAGTTTTGCCAGATGAGAAAGTTATAAATGTACTTTACTAAAATATACACTTAAAAATGATTAAGATGGCAAATTTCATGTTATGTGGGGCATTTTAACCATAATTTTTAAAATATAAAAAGATGTTAAATATTAAAAAACATATGAAACAAATAATCAGATTGACAAAACTGCATGATATGACTACTAGTAGTTGTTATACATCTTTCTAGTCATTTTTTCTGAAGTATTTTACAAAAAAGTCATTTTTTAGAAAATTGATGGTATTAAGTCCATCAACAGAAGAATGGATAAACAATGTTATACGGATACCAAGGAAGACTACTCAGCAATAAGAACAGATTTTTGCTATAAAAATAAAAACAAATTGAGTCAGAAAAGCTAGACACAGAAGTATACATGCAGTAAGATTCCATTTCTGTGAAAATCAAGGACAGGCAAAGTAAGGCTGGGCACAATGGCTCACACCTAAAATCCCAGCACTTTGTGAGGTTGAGGCAGGAGAATGGCTTGAGTCCGGAAGTTCAAAACCAGGCTAGGCAACATAGAAAGACCCCACCTCTACAAAAAACAGAAAAAT
The DNA here is from genome assembly GCF_030222135.1 of Aotus nancymaae. Classification (NCBI taxonomy): domain Eukaryota; kingdom Metazoa; phylum Chordata; class Mammalia; order Primates; family Aotidae; genus Aotus; species Aotus nancymaae. Next base: position 3,204,707 of record NW_026988460.1, read on the forward strand.
TGGCCTGGTGTAGTGGCGTGTGCCTTGCAGTCCCAGCCATATGGAGGCTGAGGCAGGAGGATTGCTCGCACCCAGGAGGCTGAAGCTGCAGTGAGCCATGATCATGCAAAAAAAGAGCAGCAAAGTGAAGCCATGAAGTTAGAAATTAAGAGTAGTTGCTTATGGGGAGTGTGGATTGACTGGGAAATTGGCACCAGGGAACATTCTGGGGTGGTAGCTACATCTTATTGAGGTGTTAGTTACATAAGTGAATACATTTCTCAAAAATCTGCTTTAACACTTAAGATGTGGGCATTTTGTTCAGTGCAAATTTTGCCTCAATGTATAAATAAATTTTAAAACAAAAGGTGAAGCCCAAAAAATATATATAGGCTATTTACAAGTGGAAAAAAGAGCCGCAACACTGGTGATACAGAACACTTGAGGACACAAGGCAAAGGGCACTTCAGTTGATTGAAATGCAAGAAGAAATTTAGATGGCACGATTCTGTTACTCAAGAAGCATTCAAGACATTGGAGAAAAGTCCAGAGCTTCCAGAAACTTTAGAAGAGTAACCTGAAACCATATGCAGTGTTTCAAGAATTTTATCAAATCTCACTAAGGTAACAAACAGGCCTCCTCTTTGGTCCCTTTCCAAAGAAATGGCTGAAGAGTATGGTCACTGGAAACAAGTTAATTCTCTCTCTCTTTAAAATAACTTGGCTTTAAGTATATATCATACATGTTCATCATAGAAAAATAGAAAACATACATAAGCAGAAATGAATACATTGAAATCACAAGGTAACAGGTAAACATTCTTAACATGTTGCCTGTTTTCCTTCCATGCCTTTTTTATTTAAATGCTGTGTTTCTTTTTAAGATTGTTTCTAATCTTCTTGATTTGGCAAATCTCACTTTGCAGAAACCTGTGGCTGTCTTTGTTGGGGAAGATCCAACAACCAAATTGTGTAACTACTCATATTTGCTCCTTAGACCTATGGTATAATCTTTTTCTTCCCACAAGAAAACATCTGCAAGTTGTTTTTTTTTTTTTTTCCTTTTTTTTGAGGCAAGGTCTCACTGACACCCAGGCTGGAGTGCAATGGCACAATCATAACCCACTGCATCCTTGACCTCCTGGGCTGAAGCAATCCCCCTACATCAGCCTCCTGAGTAGCTGGAACTACAGGCAAGCACCAACACGCCTGGCTATTTTCATTTTTTGCAGAGATGAGGTCTTGCTCTGTTGCCAGGGCTAGTCTCAAGCTCTTGGGCCCAAGTGATCCTCCTGCCTTGTTCTCCCAAAGAACTAGGATTACAGGTGTGAGCCACCACATTTAGCAGTATGATCTTAAAATACTTTTTACAGTTTCACTTTTTCTAAAGATGAGTCAATTGTCATCTAAGAGAAATTAAATTTGATTTAGAATGTTTCTGTAATTTTAAGGGAGAAGTATTTCTTCGTGAATGTTTTTTCCTGTGACTATAAAATTACTGATACCTATACTTGTATATGAAACATGACTACAAACTGGTATAGAACATGATATTAAAAAATGAATACAACTTTGGGAGACTGAGGCAGGCAGATCAAGAGGTCAAGAGATCAAGACCATTCTGGCCAACATGGTGAAACCCCGTCTCTACTAAAAATACAAAAATTAGCTGGGCGTGGTGGTGGGCGCCTGTATTCCTAGCTACTCAGGAGGCTGAGGCAGGAGAATTGCTTGAACCTGGGAGGCAGAGGTTGCCGTGAGCAGAAATCGCGCCACTGCACTCCAGCCTGGCGCCTGAGCGAGACTCTGTCTCAAAAAAAATAAATAAATAAATAAATAAAATGAATACACCAGAGTTTACAAACCCAAATGTGCCTATTCCCTTCTGTAGTCTTTAGATGTGCAATTATCCAAATGTTCCTGCCAATTCATCCAACCATCTACACAATGCCTCTCTGAGAGCTGCCTTCAGACTATGGAGGATTCTGTTAAATATTCTCAATCAGGCTGTTCTTCATTAGAATACAAGCTATGTAAGATCAGAAGCTGTGTCTGCCTCATTTACTTTGTTATCTCCAGTGCCTAGAAAAGATGAAAAAGGGCTCAAAACTGACGCGTTGAGTGAATGAATGAATCAATGGTAATAAATTTTCATTTACTAAGGTTGTTATTGAAATAATTTGAAGTCTCTCAAGATGATTATTCTTCTCCCTCCCTCTTCTGTCTCTTCCCTCTTTCTATTGTGATTGGGGGTTCACGAATAAGGTTTAGGGTGATATGTAGCAGGTTTGGGAAGGTAGGCAATGGCAATGTCAAAAGCAAAGCCTTGTGGAACATGATAAAGGGGTTTATATTCTATTCTAAATGCAATTGAAAGCTACTGCAAGAGAATTTCATGGGAATGAAATGAATTTTTAAGTTAGTTATTAGTTTATTTTTTGAGACAGGGTCTTACACTCTGTCACTCAGGCTGTAGTTGTGCTGGTGTAAACATGGCTCATTACAGCCCTGACCTCCCATGCTCAAGCGATCCTCCTGCCTCAGCCTCCTGTGTAGCTGGGAACACAGGTGTGTACCACCATACCTGACTGATCTGGGTTTTTAAAAGAATCCCTGTGACTGCATGAAGAGAATGGATTTTGTGAGGATAGAAGTAGAAGGAGGGAGACATTTAGGAAGTTGCTGTGGAAATCCAGACAACAGAAGGTGACAACATGGACTAGAGAGGTCACAACAGCAAAGGTGAGAAGTGGATTGTTTCTGGACGTATTTTGGTGGTAGAACGCACAGGGCTCCAGGAATCTAGTTAGCAGGAACTAATTGGAGGGTGACTTCTACATGCCTTACAGAGATGAAGGTTGCTAGGGAAAAGGTGCTAAGTAAAAATATTATGTACACTGCTTGCCTTTTGTAAGTGGTTGAGGTTATTCTGCCTAGTCTGCTGCCACTGGGCTGTGTGGTCCTCCTGTCCAGCCACTATCACTGGACTCACTCCCCGGTATGTAACCCCCCCAATAAAACCCCATGTCTCTTTTGCTGGCGCTGGGCCTCTTCTTCAGTCTCTTGAACCTAATCCCACCCCCAATGGAGTACACAGGGGATCAACACAACACAGGAGAAGAAAGAAGAGTTACTGGATTGACAAAAATACAACATGTTTCCTATATGCGTGCTAAGTTTATAATCACCTTATCGATTCTTTGTAGAAAAATATCCCAGCATATCACATTATGGAACACATTAATCCTAGCTTATAAAACATTAAAGCATACAAGCAAAATAACAGTATACAAATTAAAATATCAACTCCTTAGCTTCTGCACAGCAAAAGAAACAATCAGTAGAGTGAATCAGCAACCAACAGAATGGGAAAAACTTTTTGCAATCTACCCATCTGACAAAGGGCTAATATCCAGAATCTACAAAGAATTAAAATAGATTTACAAGAAAAAAACAAACAGGCCCATTCAAAAGTGGGCGAAGGATATGAACAGACACTTTTCAAAAGAAGACATATATGAGGCCAACAAACATATGAAAAAATGTTCATCATCACTGGTCATTAGAGAAATGCAAATCAAAACTACATTGAGATACCATCTCACTCCAGTTAGAATGGCGATCATTAAAAAATCCAAAGACAACAGATGCTGGAGAGGATGTGGAGAAATAGGAACACTTTTACACTGTTGGTGGGAGGGTAAATTAGTTCAACCATGGTGGAAGACAGTGTGGTGATTCCTCAAGGATCTAGAAATAGAAATATCATTTGACCTAGCAATGCCATTACAGGGTACATACCCTAAGGAATATAAATCATTCTATTATAAGGACACATGCACAGGAATGTTCATTGCAGCATTGTTTACAATAGCAAAGACTTGGAACCCACCCAAATGCCCATCGATGATAGACTGAATAGGGAAAATGTGGCCCATATACACCATGGAATACCATGCAGCCATAAAAAACGATGAGTTCATGTTCTTTGTAGGGACATGGATGAACCTGGAAACCATCATTCTCAGCAAACTGACACAAGAACAGAAAATCAAACACCCCATGTCCTCACTTATAGGCGGGTGTTGAACAATGAGAACACATGGACACAGGGAGGGAAGCATTGTATACTGAGGTCTGTTGGGGAGAACTAGGGGAGGGACAGCGAGGGATGGGGAATTGGGGAGGGGAGAAATGCCAGATATAGGTGATGGGGAGGAAAGTAGCAAACCACATTGCCATGTATGTACCTATGCAACAATCCTGCATGTTCTTCATATGTACTGCAAAACCTAAAATGCAGTGAAATATATATGTATATTAAATAATAATAATAATAATAATAAAAGAATTAGGGCTAACCTGCATGAGTTCATTATGGTTTCCCAATTACTGATACTCATAAAATCCTGTGTTTAAATACCACTTTGACAATAAAAGTAAAAAAAATTAAAATATCAAAACCTAATATTTTATCTCATGCCTAAGCTCTTCCCAAAATTGAGTTCAAATTGACAAACTTTTCCATATTAATTTAAAAGTTTAAGTCCTTTACATTGCACTTTTTTTTCCAGAACTCAGATGAAAGCTCCAAGTTCAAAGATAAAAGTCACATTTTCTCTCTCTCTCTCTCTCTCTCTCTCTCTCTCTCTCTCTCTCTCTCTCTTTCCTTCAGATGGAGTCTCACTCTGTCACCCAGGTTGGAGTGCAGTGGCACGATTTTGGTTCACTGCAACCTCCACCTCTTGGGTTCAAGTGATTCTTGTGTCTCAGCCTTCTGAGTAGCTGAGACTACAGGCGTGCACCACCACACCTGGCTAATTTTGTATTTTTAGTAGACATGGAATTTTCACCATTTTGGCCAGGCTGGTCCCGAACTCCTGGTCTCAAGTGATCCACCGGCCTCGGCTTCCCAAAGTGCTGGGATTATAGGTGTGAGTCACTGCGGCTGGCCAAAAATCACATTTTCTTTAGAGGATCCCAAGAGTTGCCTTCTCCATCTCCTTCTCTTTCTGTTCTGTACTTGCTTAGCTGCCATAATACCTGGCACTTTGTATTCTGCCAATAAATGCAAAGTGGAGGCAGCCATAAAGTAGTAAACAAACCACTTAGTTGGCCACCAGAAGCCTAAAGCCTGTCTCTTATGTGATTCCACAAACAAATCACTTACCCTCTCCAAATGGAGCTTCCCTTCTGTTAAATGTTGTCAAATGTATATATCCAACAGGTTGCTGTTGGAACCACTGAGAGTGTCTGTGAAAGCACTTAGAAAATTGTGAAGAACTATCCAAATGCAAGGTATGATTATTAATTTAGACTATTTCAGGTTCAGGACTCCTGACCTCTTTATATTTCTTATAAGGTTATCTGTCTTACCCTCCCTTGTTTATACATTTCTACTAGAATATCATTGGTGCCATATTTTTCTGGCTGACCCCAATCTAAATTTCAAAAGGCAGCTTTTAGCACCTCCTCCAAGAAGACTTTTATGTTCCTTCCCTGTGTTAGGTATTTTCTCTTTAGACTCTCAATAACCTATGCTACCTTTATTAAAACATGTCATATTGTACTATTTCTTAGATAAAAGGACTTCTCTTGTTAACTAGATTTCCTCATGTGTTAGTTCTTCCATCTCATGATTTTGTCTTTCTTTTAAAATGTTAGTTTTCTTACTTGTTTGATGGTTTCTGTGTGTGCCTGCCTTTGCACTTGAGATTAACTGTTACGTATTGTGAACGCTAATTATCTCCTTACTGAAGACTGACGACAGTGGTTTTTAGTATGGGCTGTACAGGTGCTATGATTGCATGTGTCCTGTAAAGTTAATGTGTTGGAAACTTAATTCCCCATGTAACAGTGTTGAGCAACGGCACCTTTGAGAGGCGACTAGGTCATGAGGGCTCTGCTCTCATGAATGGGTTCATATTGTTAATATGGGAATGGATTTGTCATCTTGAGAGTAGGTTTGTTATCAAAGTGAGCTCAGCTCTTTCTTAATTTCTCTTGCCATGTGATGCCTTCTGCCATGTTATAACGCAACAAGGAGGTCCTCACCAGATGTAGCCTCTCAAGATTGGACTTCCAAGCCCTCCGAACCATGAGCCAAATAAATTTCTATTTATAAGTTATCCAGTCTCAAGTATTCTTTTGTAAGAGCACAAAACAGACTAAGCCAGCAGGATATGCCAGTAGTTAGTTTTCTGAGTGGTAATGTCCTCAGCTGACATTTTTTCCTTTTCTACATTATATAAAAAGGAAGAAAGATGACATTCTAATAGATGAAAGATAACTATTAGTAAAATGATCTAAAGTTGACTTGGTTATTTTTAGCATTCTTTTGACAAAAGATTTGTCAATGTCTCAAGCATCAGAAAACTTTGTAAGGACAAAGGCTATACCTGTTCTTTATGTATTCGCGCTGTTCAGTGCACATAGAAAGTAATCAAATATTTTGGTTAAGTGAATGAATTAATCACTTAGGAAGAAATGGAAGATATGAGTAGTAAAAATAATTTGATAAATTTACAAGGTCAATAGGAACACACAAAAAAGCCACAACTCATGTGTCCCCTTCTCTGCCCTGAAGACAGTGGCTTTTCTCAGTTTCTACTGAGCAATAGAGCATACAGAAGGGGATTTCACCTCCTACTCCATCAGGACACAGATCTCATCACCTTGCAATTGTATGCAGCCTGGAAAGCAACCAGAGTGTCAGTTTACATATGGAGGCTGCTGGAGGTTATATGACATCTTTTAAACAACTTGAGTCCATAATAACCAATCTTAGTCCAAAACAGCCAATCATACTGTAGCTGGTCTTCAAACTGCAAGCCACAATTAATTCACCTTGTGAGCTCTTGTTATTATAAACAAAAATCATGGTATTAGAGGTAAGAAAATGCCACACATGATCAGAAATTAGTTACAGTCCATTCTTTTTCCTCCAGTTTTAAGGCATACCAAATATGCAGGATTATTTCATAGCTAATCAGTTTCACTGGTTCATATTTCATTTCTCAGCAAACCATTTCACTGGGCCCTAAACACTTTTTAGCAACACAGTTTCTACTATCTTCAGAATTTCATATTTGAAAACACCTTTTTTCTTCTAAAAGTTCAGACATTTAACCCACTCAGAAAGGAGAAACAATCACAAAACTATTGAGAGAATTAGAGTGAGAGATTTATTTGTGGCCGCCCCACCATCATCTTTTTCTTTAAAGTCACTGTCTCCCTAATCCTGTGACAAACATCATTCCTTAAGTATTTCACATACTTCCTGGGTTCTATTTTTAAATTAATGAAAATGCATCATGCTAAGTGTTTCAAAACAAATTTCAAACCACTGATTTCTGCTGTTGTTTCTTTTATCCTGATAAACATCACTAAGTGATCGATTTAATTATCGCTTGTTGTCTTCGGTTGCCAAACATTCCCTGACTTTGCTCAGCAAACATTTCCATGTAACAGAAACTGGCCTCCCTTTAAAAAATACTTCTAGGTATGATGGAGCCTTCTAAAATTGAAAAAAAATATTTATCTGTCTCTGTCCGACGCAATCCACTGAAATGCAATCTGGGGATTATAAAGGGTCAGATGTTGCCTTTATAATAACAAACACCCAGCAACTAGAGGAATAAAAGTGAGAGGCTCAAGGAAAGAGGTAAGGCTATGGGGACACAGAATTTGAATGTTAGTATAGGGACTAATTTGGGAGGAGATATTCTACTGCAGTTTTTACTAAAATAATTTTTGAGGCTATTTATGTGTAATAGCATATATGTTTTCTATGACTGTGATCTTTCTTTCTCCAAAACGTATGTTTCAAAAATGAAGAGATAGCATTCCAAAGTTTCATGTAAAAACAATTACTCAAATATTTTATTTAAAGTAAATCTATCTCTTGCATTTATTCTAATAGATTTTCCATCTTTCTTGGCATTAGATTGTACGTAAAAAAGTCTCACTTCCCTTGAGAAGCCAAATACACGTATATAATTTATTAGTTGATTATTTAAATTAAAATATAATTTTAATTAGTGCAAAATTAGTTCTTGTCATTAGGTAATATAAATAAACAGTGGAACTACCCAATTGCTACCAAGCCATCTGAATACCCAGCCAAGGCCATGTCAGAGCATGACCTAGCAGAAAATTACAACTACTACCACTGGCTGGGGCTCACGTTACAGAGCAGGAATGATAAATACCTGGCACTTCTATTACCACTCTCTTACATCATGCTCATGGCAGACATTAATAATCAATCATAATACTCTCCCTATGTCCAGGAGCAACCTTAGAAGCCTTAACAGAGCCTCACGGTAGGCAACCACTATCAATCAAGTCAGTGTTTGAGATGAAACCTATATTCATATACACAGAGATCAACAGCAAAAACCAAAGGCACAGTGCAAGTTTATTCACTGTTAGGTGAGACCACTGCACCCTATGGCAAAGCCTTGGATCTGGCTCAGGCTCAAGGACAAAGTAGGAGTCCTCCTTCTTTCTCTCACAAAATCTGCATTCTGGAACATGAGCATTTGGGATCTGTCTGTTGGATGGGGGTTAAGCAAAGAGAAGTGGGGAAGGAGAGATGGGGAAGGGAAGTGAACAGTCAAAGGAGAGGGAAGGAATGAGCAGAGCAGGGCAGGCGAGAGGCCTTGAATTAGCTTACTGATTTTACCACAACTCCTTACAAATAATAGTACACTTCTTGAGAGTTTACTATGCAGTAGGCACAAAGCACAGTGCTAACCTTGATGTCATCATCTCACTTGGTAATCCCAAAACCCCTCTGAGGAAGTTTATCAGTTAAAAATTGTGTGGGTGGCATAAGAATCAGAATCCCCCTGGGAAATGGGTGTTACCTTCAAGGTAGAGTTGGGGTCAGGGATAATGCGAACTGTTTAGATGACATAGGTGTTAGGGCATGGAGAGGTTCTTACCCCTCTAGACCTGAGGGCAGGAGGCAGGAGATCTGTGGAACCCAGGGAAAGAGCTGCAGCTACAGCAGAGGGCCATCTGGCCAGAGGCGTGGCTTTGGGTAGAGGAATACAGCTACTATCCCACAGCTGAGAATGAGGGAGCTAGAGGGATCTATTCCCCAATCTCTCTCCCATTTCCTGCTAGTTCCTCCCCTTGACCAAACCCCTCTGGAAACCAGAGAGCAATGGCCCTTTGATGTGGTTCAAAGCAGCTTTCCCTTGCAATGTAGCAAAAGGGCACAGGCAGAACTGGATCTGGAGGGGCAAGCAGAATATTCAGCACAAACCCAAACAACAGTGACTTAACCATACAGGTTTCTATTGAAAAGAGAAGTTACAGCTGCTCAGCAGGGAAGTCGTTAGCAACCCAGCCTCCTGTGAGCTCTCCGCTCTCCTCTCAAGCTGGAAAGACCTCCTCCAGCCCTGGGTACCACACTCACACTCCAGGCAGAAAATAGGAGGAGAGCAAAAAGCAAAAGCCAAGTTCGACCTGAGTCTATCAGGAAAACAATTAGTGTCCCCAGGATACTTATATCTCATTGACCAGACCCAGGTGATGGGTCCTTTTCTGGCTGCAAAGGGAGCTGGGGGAGGGAAGTATTTTTAACTGAGCTAGGGTCATCAGATAAAATACATAATACCTAGTTAAATTTAAATTTCAAGTAAATAATAAATCTTTAATAAATGAGATACACTTTAACTAAAAAATTATTCATAGTTTATTTAAATACAATTTAACTGTACAGTGTATATTTTTATTTCTAAGTCTGGCTACTCTAACCTGGGCACATTGTCACCCAAACAAAATTGAGCGGTTTACTATGGAAGAAGGGTGGTACAGATATTGAGTATGGAATGAGCTGCAGCTACCACAGATGAGTACTATTACTATTCCCATTTTACAGTTTCAGAAGCCAAGGCTTAGAGAAAGGGAGGAATTTAACCAGGTTATACAGCTAATAAGTGCAGAAGCTGGGATTAGATCCTGGTTAGGTTAAACCCAGTGCTTTTTAGCATTTATATTATCAGCCTCTGTGACTTAAGAGGCTTCAGAACAGCAAGAGAGAAGTCAAGAGCTCTCTAACACAGTGACTGCCCCACCAGTGAAATGTGTTCTAATAGAGGCAAGATTGTCACCATGAAGGTCAGGTTGTTGGCAATCAGATTAGCAACTACACCTCATAGAGCAGTGGTTCTCCATCGAGGGGAGGCAAGTTTGCCACCCCCCACCCCCAGAGGGGCACTTGGCAATAGCTAGAGACATTTTCAGTTGTCAAAACTGGGGAGAGTGCTATTAAAATCTCAAAGGCGAGGTCAGGGATGGTGCTAAATATTCTCAAATGCATAAGACAGTCACTCACAATAAAGAAGCATCTGATCCAAAATGCTGAGATTCTACAGGTAATAATGAGTGGAATCTGTAGAAGAGTATCCTGCAGTACATATCCCCCAAATACAAAGCAAGAGCTTGGACAAAGGCCTATACGTGAGAATATTTCCCCTAACATTTCTATCATTTTTTTAAAAATTTCAACCATTTTATTTAAAATTGTGCCAATAAAAATGCAGGAGATGCAGTCTTCTCATTTTTGCAATATGAGGAAATAGGTTTACAAAATTGCCCATATTACTTTAACATCTTCTAACATTTTTTATAGCACATCTTACTGTAATATATTTGTTCTTACAGTTCCCTCTTGTCTGTAAGATTCTCAGAGGTGAGGAACAATGTCCTCAATTTGTTTCACTGATACAATGCCTGGAACATAGGATGCACTTCCATTTTTAAGCAAAAATAATTTGCTACCTGTACTGTAAACCTGAAATTAGTGAAATTAGTTCTTAATCTTTTAAATATAATATTAAAAACCAAAAGTTCTCTTATTCTTGGATATAATCCTGAGATCAACTTGGTTGTTTATTAAAACATTAAGCAGTCTGCATAATACTTTTGTAGACAGGCCTAGTTGCTTATTTCCCTAACATCTGTATCTGAGAGTACAACTGATCACATGCTATTTTATGGCTTAGATTTAGACATTTAACATTTCCCACAGCATATAAACAAAAGTAAAGAATATGCCAGGAAAATATACTCCACAGCCAGAGAGACCAGGGCCCCTGAAAGAGACTTTAGAGTTCAAAATTATGAAAACAGTTATTACTGCTATTAAAGAACTATTTGTTTAAAACAAATAGCAGTATATGCCCAAGGAATTTAACATCATTTACAGCCATGTGGTCCCTAATGACAGGAATACATTCTGAGAAACGTGTCCTTAAGAGATTTCATTGTAGAACATCATAGAGTGCCCTTATGCAAACCTAGATGGTATGTATTCAGACTATAAGGTAGAGCCTATTGCTCCTAGGCTACAAACCTGTATAGCATATATCTGTCTTGAACACTGTAGGCAATTGCAACACAATGGTAAGCCTTTGTGTATCTAAACATAGAAAAGGCACAGAAAAAATACAGCATTATAATCTTATGGGAACCACCATCCATATGTGGTCCATCATTGACTGAAACATTGTTATGCGGCTCATGACAATACTTCTTTACTAAAGCCAATCATAAGTAAAAGTAAAGGCCTGGCATTGTGGCTTCCACCTGTAATCCCAGCACTTTGGGAGGCCAAGGCAGGAGGATTGCTTGAATCCAGGATTTCAAGGCTACAGTGAACTACAATCATGCTGCTGCACGCTAGCCTGGGTGACAGAGACCCTGTCTCTAAAAAAGTAAAAATAAATATTAAAAAGTAGAAGTATTCCTGACCACCTCTGGGGATATGGAAAAAAGAAAAAGAAAAAAGTAGAAGTAAATATGATGCTTAAAATCATATTTTGTCACCCAGGCTGGATTGCAGAGATCACTGCAGCCCCGTCCACATGGGCTCAAGTCATCCTTCCACCTCAGCCTCCCAAGTAGCTTGGACTATCGGTGCACACAATTATGCCCGGATATTTTTTGTATTTTTTGTAGAGACAGGTTTTCACCATGTTGCCCAGGCTGGTCTCAAACTACTGGGCTCATGCCATCCTCCTGCCTCAACCTCCCAAAGTCCTGAGATTACAGGCATGAGCCACCACAACTGGCCTGTTTAGATTCTTTTGGATCAACTGCACTAGTACTGTCTTCTCACTATGTTAGATACAAATTTAGAAGACCAGAGTACACACAAATTTAATCTTCCCAGATGGGCTTTTTGATTCAAGAATAGTCTGTGTCAGAGAATGATTACTGATAAATGGTCATAGATTTGAATTTGCATGTGTGCTCCCTTTCACAGATACCTTCAAAGGGATAGTAGTTGCTTTACTAATATCACTAATGAATGGATGAGGGCAAAGAGCTAGATTTAAGCCATTATTCTAATTGTTAAAAATATATTGTTGATCAGAATCTAGTTTGGAGCTATGTTCTTTCTTCTCCAATGTTTATCTGATTATCTTGCTAGTCTATGCATGGTATCTTTTGACACTCCCCAACACAGACACTAGGCTAAAGATGTTGATATCCCTTGAGATTCTTGCCAGATATCTAGCCCAAACCTTACACTGTTGAGACAGTGCCAGACCTACACTGGATGTCGAGCCAACAGCTTTTGAAGAGTGGACTGCATTGTCATTGCTAGTCTAGCATTATTTATTTATCAAATGTATAAATTACCATTTGATTATCAAGATGCTTGTGTTAGCTGGAACCAGAATTTTAAGTTTATTAAAGATGTGAGTTCCATGAGGCTTTTCCAAATGGAACTTTAGCCAAAGGATATTGGTTACTTAAGTAACCAAAAGAGACCATTAAGAGACTGGGTTCATTTCTAAAGTGGTCCATTGGCATAATCCCAGGGAGAGGAACCAGCAAGTGTAAATCATTTGCTCTGTTAGGTACTATGCATATGTTTTCCCTGTCTACTTCTCACAAGAACAACTCCTCATTACCATTTTAAGGATGCGGAAAATGCCCTTGAACATGTAACCTAATAAAGCATCGGTTTATTTATCTACAAAATGGGAGTAATAATAGTACCTACCTGATGAGTGTGTTGCGATGATTAAATGGGATAACACATGCAAAACTAAATTACATTACAATAATGTAAATACTGTTAGGTCTTGTTGGTTTTTTGTTTTGTTTTGTTTTTGAGATGGAGTCTTGCTCCGTGGAGTGCAGTGGCGTGATCTTGGCTCACTGCAACCTCTGCCTCTTGGATTCAAGAAATTCTCCTGCCTCAGCCTCCTGAGTAGCTGGGACTATATGCGTGAGCCACCACACCTGACTAAGTTTTGTATTTTCAGTAGACATGGGGTTTCACCATGTTGGCCAGGCTGGTCTCAAACTCCTGACCTCAAGTGATCCACCTGCATTGGCCTCCCAGAGTGCTGGGATTATCGGCATGAGCCACCGCACCTGGTAGGTCTTGTTATTAATTTCCACTAATAAGGCCACAGTGTGAGAAAGTGACTCCAGAGCCTTTCTTCTAAGATTCCACGTGACCTTCAAATAACTACAGTAACAATTTTTTCAGTGTAATCTTTTAACTACAGTAACATACAGTAGCAATTAACTACAGTAACATTTTTTTCAGTGCAATTTTTTCATGCAATCTTAGGCCTACCTCAGATGGACCATACGTACACATTGACCTTTTTATATCTCCCATTTTGAACTATTTAATTTCCAGAACTCACCTCCAGCCTCCGAAACAAAAGAAAAAAAAAAACCCACAGACCAAGCAACTTGTACATGCTGATCCCTAATCTTAAATCATCCTTTCTTTCAGATTTTAAGAAAACTGTGATGATTTTAGTCTGATATGCTTGGATTGTAGCAGCATAGGACTCTATTATAGGAAGGTCGATCCTTAGCTAGGGTTCCCAGACAGGAAAACTATACTTGGCTGGTGATCTGCAATATGACCACCACCAACTGCTCACTGCTGACTCTGCTCTTGGAAAGCTACCACCCCCTATTGCCTGACACTTGATGGTGATTACAAATGTAATACAAGCATGCACAGCCTAACACTGTTTCTGTATAAAACATGTACCATGGTAGTCCTGTAACGTTATAATGGAGCTGAAATATTCCTAACACCTAGTGATATCATAACTGTCATCATGTCACAGTACAACACATTATCCATGTTTGTGGTGATGCTGGTTTAAACAAACCTACTGTGCTGCTGGTCATATAAAAGTACAGCGTATGCAATTTTGTACAGTACATAATACTGGATAATGATATAAATGACTATGTTACTGTTTAGGTATTTACTATGCTTTTTTTCATTATTTTAGAGTACATGCCTTCTACCTACTTTTAAAAACGTTAACTGTAAAACAGCCTGAGGCAGGTCCTTCAAGAGGTATTCCAGAAGGCATTGTTGTCAGAGGAGATGACAGCTCCATGGTGTTACTGCCCTTGAAGACCTTCCAGCGGGACAAGATGTGGAGGTGAAAGACAGTGATATTGATGATCCTGACCTTGTGTAGGCCTAGGCTAATGTGTATGTTGTATCTTTGTGTCCATGTCTTCGTTTTAACAAAAAAGTTTAAAAAGTAATAGAAAAATAAAAATATTTAAATATATGAAATACTAAAAAAATGGCCAGGTGTGGGGCGGTGGCTCATCCCAGCACTTTGGGAGGCCAATATAGGTGGATCACCTGAGGTTAGGAGTTTGAGACCAGCCTGGTCAACATGGTGAAACTCCATCTCTATTAAAAATACAAAAAAATTAGCCAGGCATGGTGGTGGACTCCTGCAATCCCAGCTACTCCGGTGGCTAAGGCAGGAGAATCATTTGAATCCGGGAGGCAGAGGTTGCAGTGAGCCAAGATCATGCCATTGCACTTCACCCTGGGCAACAAAAGCAAAACTCCATCTCAATACACACACACACACACACACACACACACACACACACACAGAGGTATGTATGTATTATAATGTGTTTTAAGCAAAATATTATGAGTTAAAAAGTTAAAAATAAAATGTTTTAAAATAAGTAACAATAAGCTAAGATTTATTACTGAAGAAAGAAAAACTCCTAAAATAAACTTTAAGTATACAGTATTTATAAAGTCTACGATGTTCAATAATGTTCTAGGTCTTCACATTCTTTCATGCCTCACAGACTTACCAGAGCAACTTCTAGTCCTGCAAGTTCCATTTATGATAAATTCCCTATACAGGTGTTCGGTTCCTATATTTTATTTTTTTCCCATTGTTTATATGTTTTTACTGTACACTTTATGTTTAGATACACAACTGCTTATCATTGTATTACAATTACCTATAATATTCAGGACAGTAACATGCTGTACAGATTGGTAGCCTAGAAGCATTATAGTATATAGCCTTGCTGTGTAGTAGGCTACACTACCTAGGCTTCTATAAGTATACCCCTTTTTTAAAAAAAGACAGGATCTGACTTTGTTGCACACGCTGAAGTTCAGGGGCGAGATCATGTCTCACTGTAGCCTTGACTTCCCAGTACACTCTATGATGCTCACAAAATCACCTGATTTCTCAGAACATACTATCATCCTATTCATTACTGTACGTCTTTTTTTCAAATTTAACAAGATAACAGCACACACAGAGTCAGAGGTCCCTTACTTCAGGAAGCCTTCCTTGACTCCACCTATTGGTTTCTCAAGCTCAGATGTCTATTGTGTCCTTAATGATACCACTTTGTGCTATGTTACAATTACCTATCTATGTGACTTCATCTCTGACTAGGCTGTAAACTCCTAGGAGATACATCCTGTGTCTGAGACTGTGGTATTCCCACTGCCTAGCACATTATAGGTAATCAATAAACACTTAATAAGCAAACAAACAACATATGAGAAACCAAGGAAATAAGAATGAATATACCATGCCTTTGGACCCACTTGCATGGTCATGGCTGTGATGGAGAGAAGAGGAGAGTTTTGAATGGGGTGGACTGTAGTCCACCTTAAGCAGTAAGGTGGGTTAGAATACCGAGAACTTAAGTATTCAGGTGTGGTGATCTAGATAGGAAAGAACCACTTGTTTTTTCAAATTTAAAAATTGCAGTAAGAAATAAACCAGAAAATCAAGAAGAAGTGGATAAATTCCAGACACGTACACCCTCCCAAGACTAAACCAGGAAGAAGTCGAATCCTTGAATAGACCAATAACAAGGTCTGAAGTTGAGGCAGCAATTAATAGCCTGTCAACCAAAAAAAAGTCTAGGACTAGACATGTTCACAGTTGAATTCTACCAGAGGTAAAAAGAAGAGCTGGTATCATTCCTTCTGAAACTATTCCAAACAATACAGAAAGAGGGAATCCCCTCTAATTCATTTTATGAGACCAACATCATCCTGATACCGAAAACTGGCAGAGACACAACTAAAAAAAAAAAAAATTTCAGGCCAATATCCATGATGAACATTGATGTGAAAATTCTCAATAAAATACTGGCAAACCAAATCCAACAGCATATCAAAAAGCTTATCCATCATGACCAAGTCAGCTTCATCCCTGGAATGCAACGCTGGTTCAACATATGCAAATCAGTAAACACAATCCATCACATAAACAGAATCAAAGGCAAAAACTACAAGATTATCGCAATAGATACAGAGAAGGCCTTTGACCAAATTCAACAGCCCTTTATTCTAAAAACTCCCAGTAAACTAGGTATTGATGGAATGTATCTCAAAATAATAAAAGCTATTTATGATAAACCCACAGCCAATATCCTATTGAATGGGCAAAACCCAGAAGCATTCACTTTGAAAACCAGCACAAGACAAGGATGCCCTCTCTCACCTCTCCTATTGGAAGTTCTGGCCAGGGCAATCAGGCAAGAAAAAGAAATACAGGGTATTCAATTAGGAAAAGAGGAAGTCAAATTGTCTCAATTTGCAGATGACATAATTGTATATTTAGAAGACCCTATCGTCTCAACCCAAAATCTCCTTAGATAAGCAACTTCAGCAAAGTCTCAGGATAGAAAATCAATGTGCAAAAATCACAAGCATTCCTATACACCAATAACAGACAAACAGCCAAATCATGAATGAACTCCCATTCACAACTGCTACAAAGAGGATTAAATACTTCAGAATACAACTTACAAGGGATGTGAAGGACCTCTTCAAGGAGAGCTACAAACCACTGCTCAAGGAAATAAGAGAGGACACAAACAGATGGAACAATATTCCATGCTTATAGTTAGGAAGAATCAATATTGTGAAAATGGCCATACTGCCCAAAGTAATTTATAGATTCAATGCTATCCCCATCAAGCCACCGCTGACTTTCTTCACAGAATTGGAAAAAGCCACCTTAAAAAAAAGTCTGGAGGTATCATGATACCTGACTTCAAACTGTACTACAAGGCTACAGTAATCAAAACAGTATGGTAATGGTACCAAAACAGAGATATAGACCAATGGAACAGACAGAGGCCTTAGAAATAATACTACACATCTACAACCATCTGATCTTTGATAAACCTGACAAAAACAAGCAATGGGGAAAGGATTCCCTATTTAATAAATGATGTTGGGAAAACTGGCTAGCCATATGCAGAAATCTGAAAAATGGATCCCTTCCTTACACCTTATATAAAAATAACTCAAGATGAATTACAGATTTAAACATTTAAGACCTAACATCTTCAACAGCACCTTGAAAAAATGCACTGAAAAACAAAAACAAAAACAAAAAACCTAACATCATAAAAGCCCTAGAAGAAAACCTAGGTATTACCATTCAGGACATAGGCATGGGCAAAGACTTCATGACTAAAACACCGAAAGCATTGGCAACAAAAGCCAAAATAGACAAATAGGATCTAATTAAACTTAAGAGCTGCACAGCAAAAGAAACTATCATTGGGGGGATCCAAAATGGCCAGATAGGAACAGCTCTGGATTACAGTTCCCAGCAAAAACGCAGAGAGTGAGTGATTACTGCATTTCCAAATGAATTTTTACTGCCCACAGACCAGGAGATTCCAGGGCAGAAAAGCGCCACCAGCCCCCAGTGCAGCCATTTCAGTTGGCGCCAAGGGTCCCCCCACAAAAACTCACACAAATCCAGGCAGCTTTTGAACTGGCAACTGGAACACCTGGGAGAAAGAGTTGCCCATTCAACTGAAAAAAAGGAGACTGAAACGGGGAGCCAGGACAGGAGATTCCTGGGCAGAAAATCACCACAAACCCCCAGTGTAGCCGTTTCAGTCGGCGCTGCAGGTCTCTGCACAAAATCTCACACAAATTCAGGTGCCTTTTCAACTGGCAACTGGAACATCTGGGAGACAGAGTCACCCGTGCAACTGAAAAAAAGGAGACAGAAACTGGGAGCCAGGACAGGAGATTCCTGGGCGGAAAACCACCACGAGCCTCCAGTGTGGCTGTTTCAGCTGGCGCAGTGGGTCTCTGCACAAAATCTCACACAAATCCGGGCACCTTTACAACTGGTGACTGGAATGCCTAGGAGACAGAGTCACCCATGCAACTGAAGAAAAGGGGGCTGAAACAGGGAGCCAGGTGATCTGGCTCAGCTGGTCCCACCCCCACAAAGACCAGCAATCTGAAACGCTCTGGATTGAGAGTTTCACAGCAAGCACAGCTGGACCTGGGATGGTCCACCTCTGTGGGGGAAGGGCGTCCGCCATCACCAAGGCAGTCCCCCATTACTGAGGCAGTCCGCCATTACCGAGGCAATCCGCCATTACAGAGACAGTCTGCCATTACAGAGACAGTCCACCATTACCGAGGCAGTTCTAACTATACCCCATAAACAAAACTGCAAGGAGGTTCACACAGCAGCTGGGCAGAGCCCAAGGCAGTTCAGCAACACCTCTGCTGGCAGACTGTGACTAGGCTGCCTCCTCATTGGGCAGGGCATCTCTGAAAAAAGGCAGCGGCATGACAGAAACTTATAAATAAAGCCCCACATTCCTGGGACAGAGCACCTGGGAAAAAAAAGGCGGTTATGAGTTTTGCTGCAGCAGACTTAAATATACCTACCCAGTAGCTCTGAACAGAACAATGGAGTTCACAGCTCAGCACTTGAGCTCCTATAAAGGACAGACTGTCTCCTCAAGCAGCTCCCCAACCCTCGTATATGCAGAGTCACCTCATAAAGGAGAGCTCAGACTGACATCTGGCAGGTATCCTTCTGGGATAAAGGTAACAGTGGAAGAAACTGCCAGCAACCCTTACTGTTCTAAAGCCACTATAGGTGATCCCCAGGCAAGTAGGGTCTGGAGTGGACCTCCAGGAGTCCTACATTAGAGGAGCCTGACTGTTAGAAAGAAAACTAAGAAACAGAAAGAGATAACTTCATCATCAACAAACAGGACATCCACTCAGAGACCCCATCTAAAAGTCACCGACTACAAAGACCACAGGGAGATAAATCCACAAAGATGGGAAGAAACCAGCGTAAAAAGGATGAAAACACCCAAAACCAGAATGCATCTCCTCCTCCAAGAGATCACAACTCCTCACCAGCAAGGAAACAAGGCTGGATGGAGAATGAGTCTGATGAATTGACAGAAACAGGCTTCAGAAGATGGATAATAAGAAATTTCTCTGAGCTAAAAGAACATGTTCTAACCCAATGCAAAGAAACTAAGAACCTTGAAAAAAGGTTTGATGAAATGCTAGTGAGAATGAACAGCTTAGAGAGGAATATAAATGAATTGATGGATCTGAAAAACACAACACGAAAACTTCACGAAGCATACACAAGTTTCAATAGCTGAATTGACCAAACAGAAGAAAGGATATCAGAGATTGAAGATCAACTCAATGAAATAAAACAAGAAGGCAAGAGTAGAGAAAAAAGAATAAAAAGAAATGAACAAAGCCTCCAAGAAATATGGGACTTTGTGAAAAGACCTAATCTATATTTGATAGGTGTACCTGAATGGGATAGAGAGAATGAATCCAAGCTGGAAAACACTCTTCAGGATATTATCCAGGAAAACTTCCCCAACCTAGCAAGGCAGGCCAACATGCAAGTACAGAAAATACAGAGAACACCACAAAGATATTCGTCAAGAAGAGCAACCCCAAGGCACATAATCATCACATTCACCAGGGTTGAAATGAAGGAAAAAATGCTAAGAGCAGCCAGAGAGAAAGGTTGGGTTACCCACAAAGGGAAGCCCATCGGACTCACAGAGGCTCTCTCAGCAGAAACCCTACAGGCCAGAAGAGAGTGGGGGCCAATATTCAACATCCTTAAAGAAAAGAACTTTCAACCTAGAATTTCATATCCAGCCAAACTAAGTTTCATAAGCGAAGGAGAAATAAAATCTTTTGTGAACAAGCAAGTACTCAGAGATTTCATCACCACCAGGCCTGCCTTACAAGAGCTCCTGAAAGAAGCACTAAACAGAAAGGAACAACCAGTACCAGCCACTCCAAAAACATACCAAATGGTAAAGAGCATCGACACAATGAAGAAACTGCATCAACTAACAGGCAAAACCACCACCTAGCATCAAAATGGCAGGATCAAATTCACACATAACAATATTAACCTTAAATGCAAATGGGCTAAATGCCCCAATTAAAAGACACAGACTGGCAAATTGGATAAAAAGTCAAAACCCATCATTGTGCAGTATCCAGGAAACCCATCTTACATGGTAGGATACACATAGGCTCAAAATAAAGGGATGGAGGAAGATTTACCAAGCAAATTGACAGAAAAAAAAAAAAAGCAGGAGTTGTCATCTTAGTCTCTGATAAAATAGATTTTAAACCAACGAAGATCCAAAGAGACAAAGAAGGACATTATATAATGGTAAAAGGATCAATGTAACAAGAAGAGCTAACGATCCTAAATATATATGCACCCAATACAGGAGCACCCAGATACATAAAGCAAGTTCTTAATGACTTACAAAAAGACTCAGACTCCCACACAATGATAGTGGGAGACTTTAACACTCTACTGTCAGTATTAGACAGATCAACGAGACAGAAAATTAACAAGGATATCCAGGACTTGAACTCAGACCTGGACCAAGCAAACCTAACAGACATTTACAGAACTCTCCACCCCAAATCCACAGAATATACATTCTTCTCAGCACGACGCCTACTCTAAAACTGACCACATAATTGGAAGTAAATTGGTCCTCAGCAAATGCAAAAGAACGGAAATGATAACAAACAGTCTCTCAGACTACAGTGCAATCAAGTTAGAACTCAGAACTGAGAAACTAACTCAGAACTGAGAAACTAACTCAGAACCGCACAACTTCCTGGAAACTGAACAACTGGCTCTTGAATGTTGACTGGATAAACAATGAAATGAAGGCAGAAATAAAGATGTTCTTAGAAACCAATGAGAACAAAGACACAACATACCAGAATCTCTGGGGCACATTTAAAGCAGTGTCTAGAGGAAAATACATAGCAATAAATGCCCACATGAGAAACAAGAAAAGATCTAAAATCGGTACCCTATTGTCAAAATTGAAAGATATAGAGGAGCAAGATCAAAAAAACGCAAAAGCTAGCAGAAGACAAGAAATAACTAAGATCAGAGCAGAACTGAAGGAGATAGAGACACAAAACATCCTTCAAAAAAATCAATAAATTCAGGAGCTGGTTTTTTGAAAAGATCAACAAAATAGACCACTAGCCAGATTAATAAAAAAGAAAAGAGAGAAGAATCAAATAAATGCAATAAAAACGATAAATAGGATATCACCACAGATTCCACAGAAATACAAACCACCATCAGAGATTACTACAAACAACTCTATGCACATAAACCAGTAAACCTGGAAGAAATGGATAAATTCCTGGACACTTGCACACTCCCAAGTCTAAACCAGGAAGAAGTCAAAACCCTGAATAGACCAATAACAAGGGCTGAAGTTGAGGCAGCAATTAATAGCCTACCAACCAAAAAAAGCCCAGGTCCAGATGGGTTCACAGCTGAATTCTACCAAACGTACAAAGAGGAGCTGGTACCACTCCTTCTGAAACTATTCCAAACAATCCAAAAAGAGGGAATCCCTCCAAAATTATTTTATGAGACAAACATCATCCAGATACCAAAACCTGGTAGAGACCCAACAAGAAAAGAAAACTTCAGGCCAATATCCGTGATGAACATAGATACAAATATCTTCAATAAAATACTGGCAAACCGATTGTAACAGCACATTAAAAAACTTATCTATCACCATCAAGTAGGCTTCATCCTAGGGATGCAAGGCTGGTTCAACATATGCAAGTCTATAAACGTAATTCACCACATAAATAGAACCAAAGACAAATACCACATGATTATCTCAATAAATGCAGAGAAGGCCTTTGACAAAATTCAACAGCCCTTTATCCTAAAAACTCTCAATAAACTAGGTATTGACTGAACGTGTCTCAAAATCATAAAAGCTATTTATGACAACCCAAAGCCATATCGTATTGAATGGGCAAAAACTGGAAGCATTCCCTTTGAAATATGGCACTATACAAGGATGCCCTCTCTCACCACTCCTATTCAATAAGAGTATTGGAAGCTCTAGCCAGAGCAATCAAGCAAGAAAAAGAAGGAAGTCAAATTGTCTCTATTTGCAGATGACATGATTGTATATTTAGAAGACCCCATCATCTCAGCCCAAAATCTCCTTAAACTGAAAAGCAACTTCAGCAAAGTCTCAAGTTACAAAATCAATGTACAAAAACACAAGCATTCCTATACACCAATAATAGACTTAAAGAGAGCCAAATCAAGAATGAACTGCCACTCTCAATTGCTACAAAGAGAATAAAATACCTAGAAATACAACTAACAAAGGACGTAAAGGACTTCTTCAAGGAGAACTACAAACCACTGCTCAAGGAAATAAGAGAGAACACAAACAGATGGAGAAACATTCCATGTTCATTGTTAGGAAGAATCAATATTGTGAAAATGGCCATACTGCCCAAAGTAATTTATAGATTCAACGCTATCCCCTTCAAGCTACCAATGACCTTCTTCACAGATCTGAAAAAAGCCACCTTATACTTCATATGGAACCAAAAGAGAGCCCGCATAGCCAAGCCCATTCTAAGCAAAAAGAACAAAGCTGGAGGCATCATGCTACCTGACTTCAAACTATACTACAAGGCTACAGTAATCAAACAGCATGGTACTGGTACCAAAACAGAGATACAGACCAATGGAACAGAACAGAGGCCTCGGAGGCAATGCCACACATCTACAACCATCTGATCTTTGACAAACCTGACAAAAACAAGCAATGGGGAAAGAATTCCCTGTTTAATAAATGGTGTTGGGAAAACTGGCTAGCCATGTGCAGAAAGCAGAAACTGGACCCCTTCCTGACACCTTACACTAAAATTAACTCCAGATGGATTAAAGACATAAACATAAGACCTAACACCATAAAAACCCTAGAAGAAAACCTAGGCAAAACCATTCAGGACATAGGCATAGGCAAGGACTTCATGACTAAAACACCAAAAGCACTGGCAACGAAAGCCAAAATAGACAAATGGGATCTAATTAAACTTCAGAGCTTCTGCACAGCAAAACAATCAGTAGAGTGAACTGGCACCAACAGATGGGAAAAAATTTTTTCAATCTACCCATCTGACAAAGGGCTAATATCTAGAATCTACGAAGAACTAAAACAGATTTACAAGAAAAAAACAAACAACCCCATTCAATAGTGGGTGAAGGATATGAACAGACACTTTTCAAAAGAAGACATATATGAGGCCAACAAACATATGAAAAAATGTTCATCATCACTGGTCATTAGAGAAATGCAAATCAAAACTACATTGAGATACCATCTCACTCCAGTTAGAATGGCGATCATTAAAAAATCCAAAGACAACAGATGCTGGAGAGGATGTGGAGAAATAGGAACAATTTTTACACTGTTGGTGGGAGTGTAAATTAGTTCAACCATTGTGGAAGACAGTGTGGTGATTCCTCAAGGACCTAAAAATAGAAATTCCATTTGACCCAGCAATCCCATTACTGGGTATATATCCAAAGGATTATAAATCGTTCCATTATAAGGACACATGCACACAAATGTTCATTGTGGCATTGTTTACAATAGCAAAGACTTGGAACCCACCCAAATGCCCATCGATGATAGACTGGGCAGGGAAAATGTGGCACATATACACCATGGAATACTATGCAGCCATCAAAAACGATGAGTTCATGTTCCATGTAGGGACATGGATGAATCTGGAAATCATCATTTTCATCAAACTGACACAAGAACAGAAAATCAAACACCACATGTTCTCACTCATAGGCGGATGTTGAACAATGAGAACACATGGACACAGGGAGAGGAGCATCACACACTGAGGTCTGTAGCGGGGAATTAGGGGAGGGACAGCAGGGGGTGGGGGGCTTGGGGAGGGATAACATGGGGAGAGATGCCAGATATAGGTGATGGGGAGGAAGGCAACAAACCACATTGCCATGTGTGTACCTATGCAACAATCCTGCATGTTCTTCACATGTACCCCAAAACCTAAAATGCAATAAAATATATTTAAAAAAAAAACTATCATTAGAGTCAACCAGCAACCAACAGAATGGGAAAAAATTTTTGCAATCTACCCACCTGACAAAGGGCTAATATTCAGGATCTACAAAGAACTTAAACAAATTTACAAGAAAATAACAACCCCATCAAAAAGTGGGCAAAGGATATGAACAAACACTTTTCAAAAGAGGACATTTATGCAGCCAACAAACATATGAAAGAAAAGCTCATCATCACTGGTCATTAGACAAATGCAGATCAAAACCACATTGAGATACCACCTCATACCAGTTAGAATGGTGATCATTAAAAAATCTGGAGACAAGAGATGCTGGAGGGGATGTGGGGAAACAGGAATGCTTTTACACTGTTGGTGGGAGTGTAAATTAGTTCAACCATTGTGGAAGACAGTGTGGTGGTTCCTCAAGGATCTAGAAATAGAAATACCTTTTGACCCAGCAATGCCATTACAGGGTATATACCCTAAGGATGAGAAATCATTCTATTATAAAGGCACATGCACAGGTATGTTTATTGTGGCATAGTTCACAATAGCAAAGACTTGGAACCAACCCAAATGCCTATCAATAATAGACTGGATAAAGAAAATGTGCCACATATACACCATGGAACACTATGCAGCCATAAAAAGGATGAGTTCATGCCCTTGGCAGGGACATGGATGAAGCTGGAAACCCATCATTCTCAGCAAACTGACACAAGAACAGAAAACCAAACACCGCATGTTCTCATTCATAAGTGGGAGTTCAACAATGATAACACATGGACACAGGGAGGGTAACATCACACACCAGGACCTGTTGTGGGGAGGGGGCTAGGGTAGGAATAGCAGAGGATTGGGGGGCAAGGGGAGGGATAGCATTAGGAGAAGTATCTCATGTAGATGATGGGGTAATGGATGCAGCCAAGCGGCATGTGTATACCTATGTAACAAACCTGTATGTGCAGAACATACTTAAAGTATAATACAAAAAAAATTTTTTTTAATTGCAGTAAGATATGTATTAAATTTGCCATTTTAACAATTTTTAAGTATATAATTCTGGGCATTAATTACACTCACAGTATAATCCAACCATCACCACCATCTTTTTCCAAAACTTTTTCATCACCCCAGAGCAGTAACTCCCTATTCTCCCTCTTCTCTGAGTCCCAAGTAACCTCTAACCTACTTTCTGTCTCCATTAATTTTTTTTTTTCATTTGCAGACAGTGTTTTGTGCTGTTGTCCAGCTTGGCATGCAGTGGCACAAGTATAGCTCACTGCAGCCTCGACCTCCTGGACTCAAGTGATCCTCCCACCTCAGCCTCTCAAGTAGCTGAGGCTACAGGAATGTGCCATCATGCCCAGCTAATTTTTAAAATTTTTTCACAAAGATGAGATCTCTGCATGTTGCCCAGACTTGTCTTGCAATCCTGCGCTGAAGCAATCCTTTCTCCTCAGCCTCCCAAAGTGCTACTATTAAAGTGTTTGCCACTATGCCTGGGTGAATCTGCCTATTTTAGATGTTTCATGTAAGTGAATCCTATAGCATTTGTTCTTCTGTATTTGTCTTATTTCATTCTGCAAAACATTTTCAAGGTTCACCTATGCTGTAGCATTTTTAAGTAGAGAAGTGATTTAAAGCCAGCAACATCCCGGAAAGACAGTGTTAGAAGGTGCATATGGGTGAGGTGTTGAGTATCTCATTCTAGTTGCTTCGGCACCTTGCTGGCTTGTTTAGTATTGTGGAGAGCCTTTATTACTTTCAGGGGCTGGAAACCTAAACATATTACAAGTGTGTCACCAAATTTTGATCAATATCTACAACTTATGCTATGACTGAGGGCACGGATGGTTTATAGTGAAACCTGTTGGATGTTGATATCTGATATAATGGCATGGCAAAACATGGGATACAATTGCTGGGAGAAGGGAGAGGAGTCATAAACATCAACTTGGAAAACAAGCCAAGAGTGGGTAATTGCGGCTGCTTTTAGGGGGTAATTGCGCTGCAGCAGTGGCCATGTGGTAATTATTTCTGGTTTGTCACAAATGCACTAAAATACTGTTTAGTGGCTGCCAAAAATGCTAGAATTGGAGAGCATGCCACATATACAAAAAGTTTAAGAACAAATGTATCGGCCGGGTGCAGTGGCTTATGCCTGTAATCCCAGCACTTTGGGAGGCCGAGGTGGGCAGATTACCAGGTCAAGAGATCAAGACCAGCCTGGTCAACATGGTGAAAACCTGTTTCTACTAAAAATGCAAAAATTAGCTGGTCGTGGTGGCACATGCCTGTAGTCCCAGCTACTTGAGAGGGAGGTTGAGGCAGGAGAATCACTTGAACCCAGGAAGCACTGGGGGACAGAGCGAGACTCCACCTCAAAAAAAAAAAAAGAACAAATATACCTAGACCCACAACATGCTCACATTTAATTTGTAAAAAGTCAACTCTACATGCTAGAGAGAGCCAGAAAAAGAGAGAAAGAAAATAACCAAGTTGTGCAAGTGATCCTGGTTGCCATTTCACTCAATGAGCTTGTGTCCCAGAGTTGGTGTGACCTAAGAAATACACATGGATTTTCATAATTTCCATTGTGTGATGTTGCACAAGAGCATGAGTCTAGGGTTTAAAAATACGTACTTTTCATACAACATGGTCATGAAAGAGAATCTACTATTCATCTAGGCTCAAATAAAGAAAAATCAGTGTATTCCAAAGTCAGTTGTATTGGACTCACCAAAAGAGGACATATCACTTTTTAACATAGAACATCTCTAATAAATTTTGTGGCACAATTTTGACCAGACACAATTTTCACCTTAGGGACTGCCTTTAGAACCTAACTTCTCCTCTGATTCATCTTCATTGTGGAAGACAATGGAAAAGCAACAGCATCCTTCAAGTTTTCTTGTATATCATCTGCAGTGCTATTGAAATTTAGGATTTGCAAATAGGAGAAATCAACTAGAGCTAGCCGAAGCTTAAAGAAAAGATATTGGTTGGGGGTATTTTATAAAAATCTGTATTTGTACATACAGATGTAAGGATGCAAAGGAAGCAATGGATGCCTTCTAAGACGATGGGAGACTTTCCTTCAAGTGAGCCTCAAGCTGTAATTGCATATAAATCACCTGTTGACCTTGTTAAACAATCACATAATTATTCAATAGATCTGGGATTGAGTATCATGTAACAAGCCCCCAGGTGTTGTTAACAAGCCATGGCAGGTCAGCGACACCACTGACCCTGATAGCAATTTGAGTAGTAAGATTCAAATGCTGCTATTTTGTTACCACCTAGTCTCTGAAGCTTTCATTTCCCAATTTCAGATTTCCAAGAAGGGACCTGATGCCCTAGCCTGGGTCAGGCATCTGCCACTCCTGGATCCCTCTATGATATCCAGGGGTGTCAGGCTATGAAAGAGCAAAATCACCACCACTAGCATGCAATGAGTGTGAACCACTGGCCTGTCCCTGTGCTATACATCTCATGCATATTATCTCCTTTAATCTGCAAGTCAACCCTTTAAAGTAAGGGAAGAGAACTGCAGTTTAGAGAAGCCCAGTGGTTAATGAGTGTAAGAGCTGGGCTTTGGCAACACAGCCTGATTCTAGAGCTCCTGTGCTCTACCAGCTTCAAGATTTGGCCGGGAAGAGTAGGTTCCCTTGGGTTTGTGGAAGGCTGAGAGGAAGAGGAATCATTGTCACCTGGGCAGTTGGCCCCTAGATTTACTATATAGCCACTTCGTTAGTATTTGTGAACAAATAAAGATAGGGACAAGTTAGATTACTGAAATTTTATGGCTTCCCCAATAAATAATACCCCTTTTTCCACCCAAGTTCAGAAAAAGGACAAAGATGTCACATAGGAGTCTGAAGTAGATATAGCATGAAGAGCAGACAAAAGCAAGGTCTGTGGGACAGTTTAGAAGCTGGCTCCTTGCTAGCACGCCCTGTGCCTTGCCTATACTCCAGACCTGGTGAGTCAGGATCTCTGCGTTCCCAGGGTCCCCAGGCGAAGCGTTAGGGTTCACCGACATTACCTGGAATTTCACAAGGAGCTCTAGACGATGGCAGGGCTCTCTCAGCATTCTTGCTGGTAGAAACCACCAAGCTCAGTTTACTGCAGGGCTGGGGAGCTGACCAAAATGCACCCTCTCTGCAGCCAAACAGATTGAAAGAGGCGGAAGAGGATTGTCTGATGACAGGAAGAGGATTGTCTGATGACGGGAAGAGGCGGGGAGAGGCCAGAGTGAGCTCTGCTGTTCTCATGCCTCACTCTGCATATTATATAGTATCACCTAGGAACCAAAGTAATAATAATAATAAATAAACAATTGCATTCACCCTCAGATATTATTATTATTTATTATTTTGAGACAGAGTCTCTGTTGCCCAGGCTGAAGTGCAGTGGCACAAATATGGCTCACTGCAGCCTTGACCTCGTGGTCTCAAGCTATCCTCCCACCTCAGCCTCTGAAGTAGCTGGGACTACAGGCATGCACCACCATGCCAGGCTAAATTTTTTTTTTGCCCCAGAGATAGGGTTTCTCCATGTTGCCCAGGCTGGTCTCAAAGTTCTGCCCTCAAGCACTCCTCCCTCCTTGGCCTCCTAAAGTGCTGAGAGTTCAGGCGTGAGCCACCACACCTGGCCTGGATATTCGTATTTAGTTGGCACATTGTAGGGGTGGGCCAATTACAATATGTCTTTTAAAAAAATCTTCTTAGATGGATATAACACACTAGTCTAGCTTCAGTCCCTCTGTGGAGACAGAGGAAGTGGGAACTGAGTGTTCCTTCTTTCTTTTTATTTTTTTATTATTGTTTTTTTAGTGTTCTTTCTTAACAATTACTCTCCTACTTCAATGTGGTGTCAGGGAAAGGTATCAGAGTTCAGAGCAGGGCTTCTCAGGCTTTAATGCAGCTAAGCATCAGCTGAGGATCCTGTGCAGGTGCAGATTGTGATCGAGCCTTGGCTGGGGAATGGAACACTGCCTTTCTAAGCAGCTCTCGGGAGTGATCACCTCAGGTGATCCTCCCACCTTGGCCTCCCAAAGTGCTGGGATTATAGGCATGAGACACCGTGCCTGGCCCATGCCTAAACTTTTTAAACCAGAGAAGGAAAACTGATCTTCATTAGTTAGATGTCTGGATTATGCAGACTGACCACTGTGTTATTATATAAAACATGATGAAAAGCACTATTATATATGGCTTGTTGATAGCTCCACCTCGGTAATTTAGCTAAGCCTTAATTAAGATAGTCTATTAACCACAAAGGCGGGAGTTGGTGTCAGGTCAAAAATCAGATCCAACTACGACTCTGTGGTTGATGGTTCAGAGAATGCTCGACAACAAAGTGAGCTGAGAATGCAGTATGACAATGTCTTTCTAACACTTAATTCAGGGAAAATGTCACTGCCAGCACAGCTTAACATTAACTGGGCATTTAAAATTTTTGTTTGCTCACCTGGCAAATCTAAATACAGCACTGGTAAAATTACACCCTGGGATAGAAAAACTGTAGCCTAAGTCACTTGATGAAAGAGAGATATGTGTGAGAAAGGGGAAAGAATGAGCTTTACAATCATTTCGATCTGGTTGATTTCTGACCCGCTACTTTATCATGTGACCTTGGGCAGTGTGTCTGAGCAGTTCGTCCAGGCTTCCTTTCCCCCTCCCATCTGTAAAACTGGCATCTGTTTTACAGATGGGAGAAAGATGTCTTCTCTGGTTATTTAAGATGAACTGTTAATGCAATGCAGTTCTGAGTCACATTGGAGTCTGAAGCAAAAGGAAACGTAATACTGAGCTTGTATTTATATAAAATTTTGACTTTTTCAATCTCATTTTTTAAATTTACTTTTGAAATAAGGTCTGGCTCTATCACCCAGGCTGGAGTTCAGTGGCACAATCTCTGCTCACTGCAGCTTCAGCCTCCCAGGCTCAAGCGACCCTCCCACCAGCATCCTGAGTTGCTGGGATCACAGGTGCACATCAGCACGCCCAGCTAAATTTTGTATTTTTTTGTAGATACAGGGTTTCACCATGTTGCCCAGGCTGGTCTCAAACTCCTAGACCCAAGCAATCCACTCACCTCGGCCTCCCAAAGTGCTGGGATTATAGGTGTGAGCTACCCTGCCAGGTTGATTTTTTTTTTTTAATCATGGTAAAATATTGCATGAAGTTTGATTTTTTTCAAAAGACTGCATTGAAATATTATTTATCTTGTTAATCAGGTTTTTGGGTGCACTCTTAAAATTTCCACGTTAGCAGGTACCTCACTCATTCAACCCTAAGCCTGGCCTTGACATTCAATGTCTGTTAAATAATAATATTTAATGTTTGTTTTAAATTTGATATTTAAACAATGTTAAATGTTGTTTACCCTCTTATATGCCACTTCCTTGTAGTATCCCATTAGAAACAATAATGACAACAAACATTTATAAGGGCTCACTTTGTCCCAGGCACTGTGCTATGCCCCGGAAGAACATCATTTTATTGAATCCTTAATGTTCTATGAGATTGCTACAATTATTTCCATTTTATAAAAAGTGATATTTTAAAAAAAATTAAACTACTTCCTTGAGAAGACAAAGCTAGTAGATAGAGTTGTTGGGCATTAGAAATTAAGTTTTGTTTGTTTTTTTTTCTGCAGGGCGACTGAAACTTGTTTGTCCGCCTGGTGTTAAAGTACTACTTCAGACTCAGCAAATCCTGCCTACAATAACCCAGACAAACCTCTAGGTGTCCTCATTGACCAAGCTCCAGAATTGTAGGCCAGAGAAAACTATTTTTAGAAAAGGTTTTCTCAAATAGTTGTGTGACATGGGAGTGCACACTTATGAAAAATATAGCAGTGTGGAGTGTCCGTGTGAGATGGTGGTGATGACTCTAAAGTAAAATAAATCTGCTAGCGTATGTGATTTTCTCTATGAATATTCAGCTCCTTGGCTACAGGTTGATTGCTGGATTTTGATACAGTTCTAAAGGACTGAGATTTTGATTGGCTGCAAATAGATTTGATGGATGGATGGATTCTTGATCAATTTTATGTAGATGTGATGGAACCCAAATGTTTGTTTTGAAAGCCTTTAAAAAAATGTGTCTGTTTCACCAAAATTGTAACAGATTTCTAAATAAATAAATAAAAAGAAGAAAGAAAAGGTTTTCTCAGGTGTGTTCTTCCAGGGGAGTTTCTGTTCATTCTGTGTGTGCTTACAGACCAAACGGGGCCTGTTCTAAAAGGTTCTCAGTCTGAAGAAAGGCTCTGGGTTTGAGCAGGGCCAGCCTCTCTGTGGATGGGAAGGATAAGACACCCGTTTGCTCAGCCTACAATCTCCAAGGGTTTTTCAAACATCTATTATTGTCCTCGCTGCTCCTGAGCAGGGGCCTGGCAAGCAAGTTTTCCAGGTGTCTTGTATCTACAGGACATGTCCTGTTTTAATGATTTTGTTTGGTGTCCTGCATGGATTTTTTTCCAGGATGCCTTAAATGTCCTATATTCAGCTTTTAAAAATAAATTACAAAAATTTGGTGGTTAGAGCTATTTTTCCAATTTAACTGGCCTTCTGTATTTGCATTTGCTACATCTGATCATCCTTCTGGTTGACTTGTTTACATTCGTTTGAACATAGTAAAGGTAGTTTCCTGTCTTTGAGTCAGAAGCAGGACTGTCCTAGTCCTGACCTTGCAGAAGGGCTGTAGCTGAAGTGTTAGAAAAATGCCTTAATCAGTTTGATTCCTCAGGTTAGACCTGTGTGCAATCTCCCTGCACAATGGACTCCAGAGTGGAGCAAATTTGCACTTTACAAAGTTTGACTTGGAATCCAGGTCTGGGTGCCTTCTAGCTAGGCAACTTGGGCAAACTACTTAACCTTCCTGAGCTTCTGATTGGAATCAATAATTACAAACTTGCTGTGAGGATTAAATAAGAAAAAAGTGGACAGGCACGGTGGCTCACACCTGTAATCCCAGCACTTTGGGAGGACGAGGCGGGAAGATAACTTGAGGTCAGGTGTTGGAGACTAGCCTGGTCAACATGATTAGATACTGTCTTTACTAAAAATACAAAAATTAGCTGATGCAGTGGTGCACGCCTGTAATCCCAGCTACTCAGGAGGCTGAGGCAGGAGAATCACTTGAACCTGGGCGGTAGAGGTTACAGTGAGCCAAGATAGCGCCACTGCACTCCAGCCTGGGCGACAGAACGAGTTCCATCTCAAAAAATAAACAAACAAATAAAAACAAAAGTAAATAAAAAATAAGAAAAAGGTGTTCCCGTGACCTACAACAGCGCCTGAGACATGAATCAGCCCTCAACAATGATGAGTTAGTTTCGTGTTGTCATTTCAGTGGCTAAACTAAGGCAGTGCAAATCCTCAAAACACTAGCTTAATATTCAACATCACTTTCTGCCTTTTCTCTCTCAGGAAATATTTTATATTATGAAATACCTTCTAGAGACTTGATGTTGTGCTGAGCTGATTACATGCATTATCTTGTTCATCCCACACAATGTCTTTGTGAGACATGCACTAGAGAGGAAACTGAGGCCCAAGGAGGTCAGGAAACTTCCCATAGTTCATATAACCAGCCAGTGGCAAGGCCAGGAAACATTCCAAACCTAGCAGTCTGTCTCCAGGTCTGCATGACTTCAAAGTCTACACATTTAACCACTACCTTATAAAGATGGGGATGTCTGCATAGATACCCACTATCAGATCCCCAAAAGTCTTCTTCCCATGGTAATTGAAGGGCTGCTGGAAATGCCCTTCCCAGTCTTGGGCTGTCAGTATTCTTGATGAGACCTTTCTCATCATGGCTTTCCAGTTCTTAATCTTTCTTTTTTCTTTTTAGAGACAGGGTTTGACTTTGTCACCAAGGCTGAAGTGCAGTAGTGTGACCATACCTCACTGTAACCTTGAACCCCTGGGCTCTAGTGATCCTCCCATCTCAGCCTCCAGAGTAGTTTGGACTACAGGGGCATGCCACCACACCCAACCCCTTTTTATTATTTTGTAGAGACAGGATCTTGCTATAGTGCTCAGGCTGGTCTCAAACTCCTAGCCTCAAGCGATCTTCCTGCCTTGGCCTCCGCCCAAAGTGTTGGAATTACAGGCTTGGGCCACTGTGCCCAGCCCTGACCTTCTTATGAAGCCGTTTTCTTCTGAAAATGAAGAGGGCCACATAGAGAATGGTTTCTCTGGTGAAGTTATGCGTGTGCGTTGGGAAGAAGAGGCCAGCTGCTATGATGCTCGTCTAGTTCACTGCATCTCATGTCTTCCAAGTACATTCCTCAAACACCACTGCTCCTTTCCTCCAGCCTGTCTGCACATAGCCCAGTCAGTGTTAATCGGCCCCGCATCAGGAATATTTTCAAGCTATGCCCTGATCAGGAGTGTTGCAATTGCATAGCTTGAAAACCCACCAGCTGCAGGCTGGCCTACGTTGTTTTTTCCCCACCTAGTTACTTTCACCCTGCTGATCTGATTCTCAACCTTCCCTTTGACTCTCCCTCTTTCTACCTCCCCGGGACTACTTTGGTTGCTTCTTTCCTTCCCTTTTCATTTTCATTGATTTCCATTTCAGAGAGATGGTTGTTTGGCTTTTTTTTTTTTTAGATGGAGTTTTGCTCTGTTGCTCAGGCTGGAGTGCAGTGGCATGATCGTGGCTTACTGCACCCCTGACCTCTTGGGCTTAAATGATCTCCCACTTCAGCCTCCCAAGTAGCTGAAACTACAGGTGTGCACCATCGTGCCTGGCTAATTTTTAATTTTTTTGTATAGATGGGGTCTCACTATGTTACCCAGTTGGGCTCAAACTTCTGGGCTCAAGAGATTCTCCTGCCTTGGCTTCCCCAAGTGCTGGGATTACAGGCATGAGCCACAGCACCTGCAGAGCAATCTTTTTTAATGTCACGGTTTAATAAAGAGCATGAGATGTGAAGTCAAACAGACAAAGGTTTGAGTTTCAGCTTTCCCACTTTCTTGCTGTTTGGCCATGTAAACAAAGGCATGTGAACCTTTCTGAGCCTCCCTTTTTGTAGCCTTATCTGGGGTTAAGACCATCTTCCTTGCACAGTTGTAGGGAGAATTAGACGGGTAATGTTTGCATGTGACCCACTGTTTATGCTGAGATCTCAAAAATAGCAGCTTTCTTTCTTTTTATCTTGATAGATTTCTTTAATCCTAACATAATCTGTCTTTACATTCTTTTAGTTTCCAAAACTGGCCAATCTTCTCCTGGCTTTACACCCTTGGAGAATGTTATATGTCATTCTCTTAAACCCGATAGAGCATCTACTCTTTTTGCTTGTGTCTTCTTTTACCAATCCTCAAGTCTAAGCTTAAGGATTGCCTTTCAAAAGGGGCCCATTGTGTCCCTCCAATTCAGCTATAGCTCCCTTTATTCCCTCTCACCACCCTTGGCTTTCATAGGATTAATTGTCATATTAACTTACTGAGAGAGGTTACTTCTTTTTCTCCCCTATTGGCCTGTAAGTTTCAGGAAAGCAGACCCATTGTATCCCCACTGACTAGAATAGTGACTGACTGCCACGTAGTTGATATCCTAATATTTGTTGAACACAGGGTTTTCCGTTTTTTCTTTTTCTTTTTTTTTTTTTTTGAGACAGAATTTTACTCTGTCACCCAGGCTCGAGTGCACAATCCTGGCTCACCACATCCTCCGCCTCCTGGGTTCAAGCAATTCTCCTGCCTCAGCCTTCCGAGTAGCTGGGATTATAGGTGCATGCCACTGAGCCTGGCTAAATTTTCTGTTTATCAGTAGAGATGGGTTTCACCATGTTGGCCAGACTGGTCTCAAAATCCTGACCTCAAATAATCTGCTCATCTCAGCCTCCCAAAGTGCTGGGAGTATAGGCGTGAGCCACCGCACCTAGCCAGACACAAGATTTTTCAAATCATGTACATTTTTCCCAGGCCCCAACTGCTATGGTTTAAGTGTTTGTCCCCTCTGAAACGAAATGTTGAACCTTAATCACCAATGTGGCAGTATTGAGAGTTGGGGCTTTTTAAGAGACAACTGGGAGATGAGAACCCTGCCCGTAAGAATGGATTAATCCAGTCGGGAGCGGTGGCCCACGCCTGTAATCCCAGCAATTTGGAAGGCCGAGCAGGTGGATCACGAGGTCAAGAGATCAAGACCATCCTGGCCAACATGGTGAAACCCTGTCTCTATTAAAAATACAAAAATTAGCTGGGTTTGGTGGCACATGCCTGTATTCCCAGCTACTCAGGAGGCTGAGGGAGGAGAATCGCTTGAATCTGGGAGGCGGAGGTTGCAGTGAGTCGAGATTATGCCACTGCACTCC
Organism: Aotus nancymaae; assembly: GCF_030222135.1. Classification (NCBI taxonomy): domain Eukaryota; kingdom Metazoa; phylum Chordata; class Mammalia; order Primates; family Aotidae; genus Aotus; species Aotus nancymaae. The sequence continues at coordinate 3,240,567 of NW_026988460.1, forward strand.
AGCCTGGCGATGACAGAGACTCTGTCTCAAAAAAAAAAAGAATGGATTAATCCATTCATAGATTAATGGACTAATGAGTTAATGTGGAAATGGGACTGATGGCTTTATAATAAGAGGAAGACAGACCTGAGCTAACACATTGGACCCCTCACCATGTGGTGCCCTGTGCTGCTTCAGGACCCTGCAGAGCCCCCATCAACAAGAAGGCCCTTACCAGATGTAGCCCTTTGACCTTTGATTTCTCAGCCTCTAAAACTGTAAAAAAATAATTTTCTTTTCTTTGTAAATTACCCAGTTTCAAGTATTGTTATAGGCAATAGAAAACAAACCAAACTCTCAAAAACCATTTCTTTCACTTTTCCCCTTCCTCCCTCCAAAACTGAGAGTCTCTGCTTTAAACACTGAAGGCAGGACCCATAGAGATAGGTGTAATACTTTTTCCTATATAAGCCCCCAGGATTTCTCAATGAGGGATAACTTTGGGCAGGACAATGTTTTGTTGTGTCGGATTATTCCATACACTGCAGTATGATTTTTATTATTGTTGTATTTGTTTTCTGAGACAAGGTCTCACTCTGTTACCCAGGCTAGAGTGCAGTGGTGTGATCCTGGCTCACTGCAGCCTCAGCCTCCTGGGCTCCAGTGATCCTCCTATTTCAGCCTCCTGAGTAGCTGGGACCACAGGTACATGCCATCACGACTAATTTTTTTTTTTTTTTTAAGGATGGGGTTTCACCATGTTCCCTAGGCTGGTCTCAAACTCCTGGGCTCAAGCGATCCTTCTGACTCAGCCTCCCAAAGTGCTGGGATTACAGGTAAGCTACCACACCCAGATGCAGTATATTTAATGATGCTGGTTCTCTCCAAATCATTAGGAGAAGCCAAAACATATTTCCAGATGCCCCATCGGGTATGGTAGAGTCCCAGTTGTAAAATTACAGATCTTTTAAACGTTAGGTACTTCATGAATGTTATAACCATTCAAGAAGAGAAAATTATATGAAACTCAGAAGTTAGGTGAACTCCCATCCCCCTCCTAGTCCCAGTACACCATTCTTGCCAAGGCTTCTGATATTCAAAAGCAAAATGAAACAGAATGTGTTTGTGTGTGTTTTAATGTTAAGAACAGCGATCAGGTAAGTATTGCCAAAACAGATCTTTCGCACACTTTGTATATTCTTTTGCAGAGGTGACAGACTCGCCCAAAGTGTTACAAGGACACACTGATGGTGGGCTCAGATTCTGATCTGAGATTAATCTCAGATGCACTCTTTCCAAAGATAATCAAGAGTGAAGTCCACAGGTCCATGCATCTGATAGGGCTGAATTTTGAGAGGGCTTCTCAAGGGCGTTGTAGAAGAGCCTTTTGTAATTCACATTATCATCCTGCCCCTGAACAATCCGAAATGGGGAAAGATCAATAGATACTTACAGTGCCACTGATCAATATTTAGTTCGTTATGGTTATCTGTGATTTTAACAAGTATATTCACTAGTGTAAGACATTTTATTGACTAGAAAACAATTTAAGAAACGTACTTGATCCACTAGCAATAAATTATGTACTTGATCCTCTAGCATTCAATAATTCAGTTCAGTGGGCACCACCGGAGACTGGGTAGTTTCCTAGGTAAGGGTTATTGTGACCTGTGCTTGGATTTAGGCCTGACTCTGCCCTTCTGCCACTAGAAAATGAAAGAAAATTAGGACTGTTACCGTTAGGAAGTAACAATGAGCAAGAATAACTGGACTTAGCATGTATCCATTCAACTTTCATTAATCCATTAAAAAAGTTATGTTTGCTACTTTCACTCTTTCTATGGAGAAGTTGCCCTTGGAAAGGATTCATAGAAAGAGGAATTCGTAGTTTAGTATTTGGAGTTTGCCAACTCAGGATTTACTTCCTGCTTTTCTCCTACTAGTGGTAAATTATACGACCTTTCTAATTCTCAGATTCTTTCTCTGTAAAATGGAGATTATATAGCACTATACGCCCTATTAGGCTGTTGTGGGGATTAAATGGGGAAACACATATAAAGCACTTTTGCACACCAGCCTGGCACACACTGAACTAGAATTCAACAAATGCCCACTCGTTTTTGCAGCAGGACATACTTTCCTTTTTTCTACTCCAAAGTGGCACAAGGATGGTGGTGGAAGGGAGGCAGAATAGTAGAAAAAAGCCAGGGAAGTCCAGAGGAGGGGCATATGAAAAGACAGAAACAGGCCGGGTATGGTGGCTCAAACATGTAATCCTAGCACTCTGGGAGGCTGAGGACAGCAGATCACTTGAGGTCAGGAGTTCAACACCAGCCTGGACAATCCTAGCACCTGTAATCCTAGCTACTCGGGAGGCTGAGGCAGGAGAATTGCTTGAACCTGGGAGGTGGAGGTTGCAGTGAGCTGAGATTGCACCACTGCACTCCAGCCTGGGCCACACAACAAGATTCTATCAGAAAAAAAGAAAAAGAAAAAGAGAGAAACAGGACATAGGAGGCTCACTAAACTTTGAGCTGATAAAGGAGTGAAGTTTTTCATTATCTTCTGGGCTTTGTGTACATGTCAAAGGATTTTTCTCTTTGGAAATGGACTGTATCTCCATGCCCTGTGAGATAATAGGAGACAACTATTGGCTTGTCTTAACAAGCATGGATGAAGCACCCCCCTTGACCTAACTCCAAGTCAGTGCTTATTAAAGGATGGTCTGCAACTTGGGGCAAGATAAGTACAGAAATTGAGAGTTGGTATTTAGAAACTTTGATTGCAACTTGAAAGGGTAGTTTTATGTCTGCTGAATCTAATAATAAATAGGGATGTATATTTTCTTATCTGTTTTTCAATCTAGTAATTTACTTTTTTCTGAATTAGCTTTTCTCCTCTAGTAATTTGCTTTTATTTTACTTTATAAAACTACTGGTACACAATGGATTGGAAATTTTAAAAATTGGCCTTTCACTACTGATAGTTTGAGAAGCACTACTCCAGAAAATAATCCAAACTTGCTTCTTGTACTGAAGAAAGGCATTCCTCCAGTTCTGGAAGCTCTTTAAGGACTGACATTTGTGGAAACTCTTTAGTCTGAACCGTTGTTCCTCAGAACAGGCCAAACTAATAGTTTAAAACAATTCTGGAATCTTTATTTCTTACAATATTTAAGCTTTTGTAAGTACAAGAAATAATTTTGAAAAATTTTCTCAAATATAGAAAAATATATAAACATCAAGGACGGTGAGGCAATTTTGAAAATCCACCTTTTTAAACATACATCTTTATGAGGTAGATCAATATGTATTGATACAGAGGCCCAAGGCACATTAGGCAAACAAAAAACAAACAAACAAAAAAAAACAAGTTGTAAAACTGTACTTGTAATATGCTGGATTTAAAAATAAATTACTATATGCGTAGAAAAAAATCCAAACAAATATACAATAAATTAACTATTATATCTGAGAGTGTTAGGCTAATGGGCATGATTATGTTTTTGTTATACTTTGTGTTTCCATTTAATATTTTTACCATGAATATATGGTATTTTGTAATAAAAAAGAGGAAAGTTACATGTTGAATAATGCAATTTTGTCACTTTTTGGTTTTTTAATAAATAATGTTTAATTGGTTTAATACCAATGTAGTTGAGAAATGTCTTTCAAAAGAGATGAAGGAATTCATGCAGTAGGTTTGCTGAGCTTCCATTTCTTTCTTCCTGTTTTTTTTTTTTTTTTTCTGAGACAAAGTCAGGCTGGAGTACAGTGGCATGACTCTGGCTTGCTGCAAAATCTGCCTCCCAGGCTCAAGTTATCCTCTCACCTCAGCCTCCCAAGTAGGTGGGATTACAGACACACATCACTATGACTCGCTAATTTTTGTATTTTCATAGAGATGGAGTTTCACCATGTTGCCCAGGCTGGTCTTGAACTCCTGACCTCAAGTGATCCTCTCGCCTTGGCCTCCAAAAGTGCTGGGGTTACAGGTGTGAGCGATCATCCCTCGCCCTGAGCTTCCATTTCTATACCTTCTTTTGCTCTTTGGGAGCCAAGTTCTATTTGTTCTTTCAAGGCATACTTGCAATTGTAACCATACCATTTCTGGAAGAGAAAGTTATTATTTTATGCAAGATAGATATAGGGAAATATTAAGGTCTCCCTATATTTAATTTCCACTCCATTCTCTACATTATGTAGGATTAAAGGATGTCAGAGAACTAATTTCTTGAATTTAGAAGACCTGTTTGCCAGTCTGTGAGATTAGTATAAATCACTTGCTACAAACAAACAACATTCCCAAGATTAAAAAACCTAAAAATTCTCATCAGTCATCCTCAGTGAGACAAACTACCGTATTTCATCAATTCTAAGACAACTTTATTGTAAGACACAGCATTATTTTTGATGTATGATTAAGAAAAAACTGCCAATTCAAGTAGAATATGCTGGCAATCAAAAGATGAACCCTACTATCTCACACTTGTCAAAACAACAACAACAACAACAACAACAAAAAGATGAACCCTATTTTGAAATGTAAATATTTTAAAATGTACATCAGGCCAGGTGCGCTGGCTCATTCCTATAATCCCAGCACTTTGGGAGGCTGAGGCAAAAAGATCACCTGAGGTCAGGAGTTTGAGGCCAGCCTGAGCAACATGGAGAAACTCCATCTCTACTAAAAATACAAAATTAGCTGGGCATTGTGGCGCATGCCTGTAATCCCAACTACTCGGGAGGCTGAGGCAGGAGAATCACTTGAACCCAGGAGGCAGAGGCTGCAGTGAGCCGAGATCATGCCATTGCACTCCAGCCTGGGCAACAAGAGCAAATAATCTCAGTCTTTAAAAAAAAAAAAAAAAAAAAAGGGCAGTACATCCTAGAATTAATAAAATACGGTAATACTGTAATTAAAAATCTTAAATCTTGCCCAATATTATTACTTGAAATAGAGCACTGTGACCTACTTCACAGGAACCCTTGACATAAATGGAAAAATACATAAACATTTTCAGTAGCACACCTTTCATTTATTGACCTATGTAAAAAAATAATAGGTCTTGAAAAGTCAGAACAATAAAAGAATATGCAAAAGGGTTATTTCTGATTCTAGAAGGCTATACAAATATGCAAAAAAGGAATAAGTTATTTTTTTTTGCTTGTCTTTTTTCTAAAATTTTTTGCCAAACTTCGTTTCTAATTATACAAATGACTAAGGACCAGTTTAACAAATCATTTATATATATATATATATATATATTACATGCTTTGGAATATAGATAGAAAATGTTCCAAAAAAGTTGTTCAGAAACTTTTCTATTCACAATATGAACAAGAAACTTGTATAAAAGAGGGGGAAAGGAGCACCTTTTATGGAATTTTGAAGCAAAGATGACAAAAAAGATCAATCTGGAATATGGAAATCATTTGCTCTAAAAAACAAACAAAACTGTACAATAAACCATAGCTAATTAGTTCTTCCAAGGAAAGTATGAGGTAGTTTTAGCCTCATAATTAAATCCACTGCAGCTTGGAGATTTTTTGTCGTTGTTGTTTTTTTTAATGTTAACCTTGTTTTTGTCACATGGTGACCTGGAACCGCTTGCAGAATCCAGACGTGTTTAATTTTCTAACGTTCACCATTTTAAGGCACACAATTCATCCCAAATGACATGGCTTTTTTTTTTTTTGCTCTTGTTTTGGATGCTTTCTGTATCATCTTAAAATACTTTTTCAAACTCATAAAAACTTTCCACATTAAGTCTGCCACTTCAAATGACAGCCAAGTTGGAGAATTACCAGCCAGAACAATAGCTCATCATGCAATTAGTGGAGAAAGGGAAAAGGAGCTCGATGATATTGTACCTTAGAAAATTCTCCAAGCAGAGTTTGTCAATTATTCAGTGGGCTGCTTCGTTTTCCTCAATCTGCTACCATAAGTTATATTACAGGATGCTATGGTAATAAGTTTTTCCAGAACCCTTTATGGTGCTTATGAAAAACATCACTCTTTATAGTATCCTAGAAAACATTTACACTCATTCAGAACTTCATGAAAATCCAGCTTCAAGTAATTTTCCAATACTGTCTAAATTGTCCATGTCTGTGTAGAAAGAGCATGTTATTCTTCATCAGCTCACGAATTCAAACTCGGTGATGTGAGCAATGACTCTGGAGCTTCTGGTTCCCCTTTTCTTATCCTGCTGAATTGTGCTCTGAGATTTCCCCTGTCCTTATTGCCATGGGACATCCTGAATGTCCTTTCATGGCTTTGAGGTTTCCCTTTAACAACTTCTATTCCCTTAAAAAGTGCTTGCTGTTAATGAAGGCTTCACACTGAGTCCTCTCTTGGCAATGCTTCAATGTGTGGGCAGACTCTGCTGTTAGATTAGTGCCTAGAGTTTGAAAGTCCAAGTCCCTCTTCAGGGGCTTTGTGGGGCTTAGTATGTGATTCACTGATTCACTTCCAGGGCAACTAAGTCTTCTCTTCAACCTTTGATGTCTTTAGGTTTCTAAAGCCAACATCCTCTGGGAAGACGAATACAATTTGCAAGGCACACTAGTGTGAGAACGCAGTGCTTGGTCAAGAGGTCCAACTGCAGTTCAGACTAATGTTCCAGGCTTTGAGTCTTCATGCCAAAAGAGTCTCTGCTCGCTACTCTCCAGGCTGTCTTCCAGCGGGTGTCCATCTGTACCGTCCAGTTGACTGATTTCTGTGTACTGTCTATTAAAAAAAAAAACAGAAAAGTTACTACTTGTGGCCATATTTTTCTCCCTACAGCACAAAGACTACTACATTTAAAGAAGTTAGTAGGAAGCATTGTTAAGAAAAATTTCCCAAAATGTAGAGATAAGGCAAAGAAAAAGGATGCCTGCATGCTTTTCCCATGTCATACTGGAGCATTGTTTAACAGGCCCATAAAAAGGATTATTTAATTCTCTGGAAAGATATCTCTTTGTTTAACTTGTATCTAACATTGATCAGGACCCAGATTGTATTAAGTTATATGTTAACTTGTAGATTTCTGTCTCAAAGAAATACAAATAACTAGTCTAGCAAAAAAGATTATGGTTACAATTTTATTGCCCTATAGGACATTAACTGGTTTTGAATCTAACTTAGTAGTCTTTTCCAACATTCTTTCAGTGTCTTGAATTCACTTTGAACCAGCTTTACCATTCTGCTAGTTCACTTATAATGAGTTAAACAATCTTTGACCCATGTCCATTTTTACTTGTGCAACAGTTATATTTTTAACTTTTTAAAAAGTATATGGTGACAATCACATTTTAAGTATTCTTCAAATTAAGGGAATACACTAGATGCTTTCCTCAGGGACAAAATAATATATTTAAAAGGTGGCAGGGGCACTTAGGGACATATATGATATCCCTAGGGTTTGTGGGTCAGGCATAAATTGGAAGTGACCTAGGAAACAGCATCACATTTAAAAATCATAGGCATATTTAGATGGCAATTCCAAATGAGAACATCCTATCATACTACAGACCATTCTGATAAGCAAAACTGCATTATTATAACCGTAGGTTAAGAGAGATTAGATCGTTAGTTGATTTCTTTTTTATTTTACATTCCAAAGTCTTTTAGTAAAGGTTATTTTTGAAAAAGTCTTTGGAAGAAGAGCTTTGGAAATAAAGGATTTAGTGTTTTCATGTAACACAAAAAACAAAACCAGGTTTCATAATTTCACACATCAGTCAGTTTCAAGCAAAACTCCTGCTATGCAAGAGGCAACACACAGATTGGAAGTACTGTACTTACTACAGCTGGCTACACTTAGCAAAAGAGAATTTACAACTGATCTCATTTCTGAAGACACAACCATTCTTGGGGATAGAAGCCCTTCGTTTTGCCTAGTAATAGAGTTAGATAGAAAAAGGGAAAAGGAATGGAAAACAGGAGGTGAAAGAAAAAAAGTTATTTGAAAATACAGTTTGCAGCAGTAGAGCCAAGAATTTGACTGTATTATATACTATGTAGCTTCAACATTTCTACTTTAGAAAGTTTATGCCAATGACAATTATGCCAATTGTACTAGAAAAAATTTTAATGGTAAAAATTAGTATCTTTCTATAATTTTAAGACCTAGATACTCCAGGGAAAAGCACTTTAAATAATACACTTTATTAAAAAAAACAATAAAACACTAATATATTGCTATGCATTTCAAATCTTTAGCTTAAGGGAAAAATCTAGTTTCTCATCTTTATCTTAAAACTTAATTTCTCTCTTATTTTAAAAATCATGTTTTCATAAAAACAATTTACAGAATTTCAGAGCAAATTTCTAAAGCTTTATGAATGATTGTTATTATCCTTGCCTTGTTAATAGGTTAAATTGATCAGACTGTATCATAAAAAGAATTCTAAATAAAAAACTGGATGGAAATAAGCACTTCTGTATCTCTGTGGCTGTAAGGGCAAAGTGGCATATCTTTCTGGAAAGCAAGAACTTAAAAAAACACACTTTTTAATTTAATCCATTAACTCTATTTATTAGAATGTATCCTAAGAAAACAATCTGGGATTCAGACAAGTATTTTGGACAAAGATGTTAATAGCTGCAGTACTGGGCTAGGCTCACGCCTGTAATCCCAGCACTGTGAGAAGCCAAGGCAGGTGGATCACAAGGTCAGGAGTTTGAGACCAGCCTGGTCAACATGGTGAAACCCTGTCACTACTAAAAATACAAAAGTTAGCCAGACGTGGTGGTGTGTGCCTGTAACCTCATCTACTTGGGAGGTTGAGGCAGAAGAATCACTTGAACCTGGGTGGCGGAGGTTGCAGTGAGCTGAGATCGCACCACTGCACTTCAGCCTGGGCAACATCATTTCAAGGCTCCGTCTTGAGAAGAAAAAAAAAAATAGCTGCAGTACTTTAATAAAAAAAAAAAAAAGAAAGAAAAATCTAAAAACCTCTCAAAAGAACTGTTCAAAAAATGAGGCGCTGTTAAATAAAGCAGGGTATATTTAAGTGGAATATCATATTGGTTATATAAAATAAGGTTCTGAAAATTTAAAACACATGGGAATATGGTTATGTTATGATGTAAAGATTTTTAAAAAATGGAGATGTAGAATTTCATGTATAACATAAGATGTAAAACTGTATGTACAATATCATTGTAACCATACAAAATGGACAGAGAAAAATGGGGAAATTGGGAAAATATGCCAAAATGTTAAGAGCTGCTATCTCTGGACAGTAGAATTATGGCTAATTTATTTCCTACTTATTTATCTCTTTATTATAAATTTTCTACCATGAGCTCATTTATGCACACACATACACAAACACAATAGGGATCTTTAAATAGCTTCTAATTTCCTGTACATTATGCCCCCTTTGATCCCCTATCAAGCCATCTTGGGCTGTCTGAGATATATGAGCAGACTTGGTAAAAAGAGATTTTCTCTAAAAATGCTTAACACTTCCTGAGTCCAGTGACAGTAGTGTTAAGGATATCAGAACTGCCTAATGCACCAAAAGTTTTAGCATCATTTCTAACTGAGTCAACAAAAGGAAAGTAAAATTATACAAACATGAAAAGAATTTGCAAATATATTATTTAAAATTGGTTAGAACTAAACTGATAAGGCTCAGCTCAAATTTTAGGCCAGTCGTTTTTGTTCTCGCTCCTAACTCATTTTCAAACATCATTTACGGAAGTCCAAACTATTTGACATCCTCTGAAATATATTTTCATTAAAATTCTATTTTGAGTACACCCTTTGTTTAGCTGAGACAATTGGCTTAATATTTCAAGCCAAGAAAAACTCCTACTGAATGTGGAGAAAAAATAAGGCATTTGGGGCTGATTATTTCTAATTTGCTTGTAACACTGAATGTTTTGATAAGAAACGGCTAAATTCTCAAATTTACCAGCATAGAAACCTTTATAAGTTGTAGTCTGTGTAAGTCTTCTGTGCCTGAAACAATCTGACTTAAAGAAATCAAAATTACACTCTAAAAAGCCAGAAATTGCCCTACTTCTTGGCACCATACATGTGGATTATCTTTTGTGAGAAAGTAAAAGGGAGAAATGACCTTTTCAAACTTAATTCCTGCATACAAGAAGAATTTTTTAAAAAGTAATTCCGAGTTTGCAAAAAAAAACAATTTTAACAAATTGCTCTTGTACATTTCCTCTAATGTGTACAAAAGACTGCTTTTACAGACAAACAGGACAGCTGGCTGTGTCTGTTGCTTTGTAACAAACACAGGATCAGACACGAAAAGGCAGCAAATGTTTGAAATCCAGCCTACCAACTGTCTGAGGAACCTTGATATGAACAGCCTTTCCTGGAGTAGAGATATTTTTCCTGCAAGGTTTCAAAAGAGACTTAAAATGGACATATCACTCATAGGGTTTCAAACACCATAATTTTTTTAAAAAAGCTTTGGACTCAGAATTCAAGTTACAGACTAAAGAATAGAATGCGTTAGATGAGGGGATAGCAAACTTTTTCTTAAAGGCCAGGTATTTTTGGCTTTCGTGTCTGTACAAGTGGCTCTTTGTAAACATTAGAGGAAATACACAAGAATTCAATGTAAGATTGAAGAACATGGTCAAATTTGAATGAGTTAGATTAGGGGTTAGCAAACTTTTTTTTAAAGGTCAGATACTTTTTGGCTGTGGTGGCCAGATATTTTTGGCTTTGGTGCAACTACTGAGCTCTGCCCTCATAGTACAATCCATAGATAACATGTAAATGAATGAGTGTGGCTATTCCCCAATGAAACTTTATTTACCAAAAGAGGTGGCCGCTGAATTTGGCCCACAGGCTATAGTTTGTCAACCCCTAAACTGGATTATCTGACATTTGTAAATTAGGATCTCTGAATTCTTTTGAACTGGAACAGGTGCCTAGGATTTTCAAGGACTGCTTCCTCACCTGCTTGGAGAGGGTAAAGGATTATAGACATTGCCATAGCAGCTGGTATAAGAAGAATGTGCTGGAGTCTCGTAATCCGACAGCCCTATGGTTAACTGGGTCCTCCAGTTCCCAGAAGCATTTGTAGAAGACACTGAAAATAAAAATGGAAAAAGAGACAAAATTAATAAAAATGTAAAAAGTGAAAAATTGTTGAGGTTAGTCAGATGTACATTGTAATCAGTTTTGTCAGAGTAGAGATTAAGAGAGTTTGGAACCAATAAGAATTCCTATTCCAATTTAGTGACTTCCTGGCTATGTCACCTTAAGCAAGTAGTTTATCCCCTTTCAGTTTCAGTTTTCTCATCCATGCAGTAGGGATAATAATATTAACATATTCTTTATAGGTATGATCCCAGGATTAAATAAGGTAATTTTGAAAATCTTTAGCACTGTACTTGATACAGAGTAAGCACTCAATAAATGATGACTATTAATATTATTACTGAGAATAAGATTAATTGAAAGATAAATTTGCCCCTGGTTGGGGCCGGGGTGGTGGCTCATGCCTGTAATCCCAACATTTTGGGAGGCTGAGGCAGGAGGATCACTTAAGTCTAAGAGTTTGAGACCAGACTGGCCAACATGGTGAAACCCTGTTTCTACCAAAATATACAAAAATTAGCCAGGCGTGGTAGCGCCTGCCTCTAATCCCAGCTACTTGGGAGGCTGGGACAGGAGAATTGCTTGAGCCCACGAGGTAGAAGTTGCAGTCAGTCAAGATCATGCCACTGCACTCCAGCCCTGGTGACAGAGTGAGTCTGTAATAAAATAAATAAGTAAATAAAAATAATAAAAATAATTTCAGGTCAGGCTTAGTGGCACAAGCCTGTAATCCCAGCACTTTGGGAGGCCAAGGCTGAAGGATCGCTTCAGCCCAAGAGTTCGAGGCTAGCCTGGGCAACTGGGGAAACCCCATCTCCACAAAAAATACAAAAATTTTTTTTTTTGTATAGTGGTGTACGCCTATAGACCCAATTAATTGGGAGGCTGAGGCAGGAGGACCACTCGAGTCTGGGAAGTCAAGGGTGCAGTGAACTGTGTTTGCACCACTGCACTCCAGCCTGGGCCATCAATCAAGATCCTATCCCAAAAAAGAAAAGAATAATACATAAATAATTTTAAAAATAACCGAAAAGACAAGCAAGAAAACAATTCTCATATATTGCGAGAAATCTTCCCATTCAGGCTATGGTGTTGTAAAGGTAAGATGATGAGTTTGGGTTTGTCAGAGGCCTTGGAGGAAATGTGTTTCTTAAGTAGACTTGTTGAGACGTGACTATTCTTCAGCCAAAGACAACACTGGCCACTGGATCGAGGCAATTTTTTGTCTTTAAAAAAAAGTGTGTGTGTGTGTGTGTGTTGGGGGAGGTGGGGCAAGGTGGTAACTAGTTCAGGAAGGAATTCAGGAAGAAGGGATTTAGTTCTACAGAGGAACTGAACTAGAACAAGGCAAGGGGACAATTTGGGAGCAAAGCCCAACAAATGCTTCATCACTGGGCGTTTGTTGTCCGCTCTATAAAACCAGTTCTGCCCCATGCCTTGGATGCACAAGGTAACCACAACCTCATGCCGTTTGTCCAAGACTCAAAAATCAGCACTGCTCTTTTCCATTTCCTGTTTCTGGCTCCAGACCTACTCCTCTCTCGTACCCACAAAGTGCCTGTGATCACTAGGGGGCAACACATTTCAAAACTCATCTGTGGTCCTGGGTATCATGAGGTTTTGACTAACAGATGTAACACACTCAGTTTGAGCTTCTAAGACATTTCTGAACTGTTAATTAGAGGTTCTGAGCCTTGGTAGTTAAAATGTCAGTGCTGGGGGGCTGGGTGTGATGGCTCATGCTTGTAATCCCAGCACTTTGGGAGGCTCAGGTGGGAAAATCACTTGCAGCCAGGGATTGCAGCCTGGGAAACAGAGCCCAGTCTCCACAAAAAAAAAAAAAAAAAATTAGCCAGGTGTGGTGGTGCGCATTTGTAATCCTAGCTACTTGGGAGGCTGAGGTGGGAGGATCGCATTGAGCCAAGGAGTTTGAAACTGAGTGAGTTATAATGGCATCACTGACTCCAATATGGGTGACAGACTGAGACTCTGTGTCTTTAAAAAAGAAAAAAAAAAAGGAGCTGAGCTAGGATAGGATCCCCATCCCACCACTTAGTAGCTTTGGAACTTGGGTTATTTAAACTCTGTAGCCAGCGTTACCTAAGCTGTTATTATTATCATAATAACAATAAGCATAACAATAGCAATCACTGTATAGAACTGTTGCATACATTAAATAGGAGAGTGCAAGTAACATGCTGAATTTGTGTGGCATCTAGTAAGCTGCCCACAAATGGTAGTTGTCATTACTAAAACTGAGTCACCACGACAGCCTTCAGGTGGCTGGAAGGGTCTACAAAGCCAGGACTAATTTGGCAAACGACTGGAAATTGATCTCTCCATGAGAATGATGCCTGCCTGTTGTAATACATTTCCGTAGTTATAAAGTGGAGACAGAAATGAGGGGAATTCCAGAAAGGGATTCTAGGAGTACGGATTCCATCCCTGTAGTTCTTTAAAGAGCAATGCCTTTTGGTCTGTGAGGCCACACCTTGCTGGTGTCAGCAAGGCTCACACCAAGTCTGAAACAGGAAGCATCACCTCCATTCTCATCTTTAGCCCAGATACTAAGCTAACAGCCAGGAATGTTGAGGTTCCTAGTTACACCTGTTTCCCCCACGGGGCACCACCCCAGTCCTGTGCTTCGGTGACTGTCCACACGCATCTCAGCCCTCCTTGTTTGGTTTTTCCCTTTTAGTACTCTGCCCCACCCTGCCCAGGTTTGATCTGTGAAAGTTTCTCACATCTTGAACTTTAAGAGGGAAAAAAAGTGTTTTCTAGGTCAGAGCCATAAATAAGAAATAATTACAGAAGCCCTTTCACATGTTAGATGTGGTAATAGATGGGACAGCCCTAGTGGAAGTCCAAAGTCCTACACAAATAGGAGAGAGCTTGAACCCAAACAGAAATCTCCATGGAAACGCCTTGTGTCAACAAGTATATGAAACTTTTAAAGGTGTAGTTTTCACTGACTACTCATACAATGATTCAGGAATCCTTATACTATGTCTCACTAAGGTGTCATGCTGATAAGGGAGAAGATGAGACTCATGACCTCTGGTTTTCTGGCAGTTTGAGAATGCATTCATTTCTTAGAGTTTTAAAATTGTTTAATTTTAAAACATTCCTCTGGCCGCTGACTCAGCTCATTGTGGCCAGGAACTAGTTCAATATTGGGTCCTCCATAGCTTGAATGTGGCTGCTCTTTTGCTGAATAAATAAAACCATACACAGAGCCTCCCCTATCTTCTATTTCTCTACTTAAAAGTACCTAGCACAGCTGGGAGTAGCAGGAAGTCCTCCACAAATGTTAGTAGAGTTAGGGGCCGAAGTCAACATCAGGGGTATAAAGGAAACATCTCTAATCGAAGTTATCTTTTAAAATCCCTTAAGTCAACCATAAAGTAGGTATATATGAATACTGAATTATAATATGCATGGCAGGCACCGTGGCTCTCGCCTGTAATCCAAAAACTCTGGGAGGCCAAGGCAGGTGGGTTGCTTGAGGCTGGGAGTTTAAGACCAGCCTAGGCAACAAAGCAAGACCCGATCTAAGCCTCTCTGTTTCTACCAAAAAAAAAAATATGCAAATTACTTAGAACAGTACTTAATCAATTCCAGTTCCTATCAGGATTATTATGAGCCTTATATAGGCACCTGAGCATTCAAAATGGTCCTTAGATGATCAAATCTTGGTGGTGAACAAGGATAGATGTATATTTCTAATGTTTTCCGCTTACATGAGGATTTACTCCATTCTTTTTTTTTTTTTTTTTTTTTTTGAGACGAGTCTCACTCTGTCACCCAGGCTGGAGTGCAATAGCGTGGTCTCGGCTCACTGCAATCTCTACCTCCTGGGTTCAAGCAATTCTCCCGCCTCAGCCTCCTGAGTAGCTGGGACTACAGGCACATGCTAATTTTAGCCGAACTACACACCCGGCTAATTTTTGTATTTTTAGTAGAGACGAGGTTTCACTATGTCGGCCAGGCTGGTCTCAAACTCCTGATCTCGTGATCCGCCCGCCTCGGCCTCCCAAAGTGCTGGGATTACAGGCGTGAGTCACTGCTTCCAGCTGTACTCTATTCTTTCAAAATATCAAACCTCAATGACGTGAACACATTTAATAGATGTGCCTATCAATGTAAATCCTAAAAAGATAACGCAAGTGAAACGCCTAACACATTCCAGCGTGGGTGACTGAGTGAGATTCCGTCTCAAAAAAAAAAACACCAAAAAAACAAAACCAAAATCCTTACACAAGGCAGCACAGAGAGTACGTGCTCAATCAACGATTGCTGGATATGAATCTACAATTTGCTTCATTACACTCAAGTGTTCTGAGTTCTTTGGAGAGCTGGAAAGAACTGTTTTTAAATTGGAAATCCTGATTGTGGGGTTCCACCAAATGGTTACCACTCTTTTGACCTTGAGTACTGGTCCTATGATCCGTGAAGTGTTTTGGGTGGGCAGGGAACATAATGTAAATAAAACCCAGGTGTTGTGTGTTTTTACGGTATTCTCACCTGAAGAGTAGGAGGATGCACGACTGCTTGGAGAACAAGGTACTTGCAGGCCTGCAAACCCCAGACATCTCTGTGATCCCCTGTCTGAATCAAAGCTAGTCTGCGGGTTGTGGCCCTGATCCTTCTGCCCAGAGGCCCGCTGGTACCAGCCACGCAAGTGCTCGGCAACTAAGGCCTTGTGGATGTTTTTGGTGATGTGCTCAGATTTTGTGGCATCCTTTCTTGGCAGCCGGAGAGTTGCATATGGATTATGGGGTACCCGGTCGACCTCATCTTCGTGAAAGGATCTGCTGTAGTCCCTCTGGCGTTCATATCCATAGTGGGCTGAAGACCGGTAGGAAGGGTTGACACTATACTGTCCCTCGGTGTCATTCTCATAGACATAACCACCACTGTAATAAAAGTCACACTCTGCATAGGGTGTGTACCCGGCAATGTAGTAACTGGAAGATGGTGGCTCCTGACTCTTTGAGTAGACGCCATTCCTCAAACTATCCTTTTGTGCTAGGTTGGGCATGCTTCCTGAATTTGAAGTAGAAACGTTCTGTTTCTTTGACCTCCTCCGACCCCTGGTGCGAGTGTCCAGGGTCTGGGTGGTGTAATAGGGGCCACTAACTGGTGTCACACAATAATACTCTGTGCTTGATTGGCTTGTATAGGAAGACCCATCATCGAGGATTTCTGTGCTGCTGCTTCTTTGGGATTTGGAGAGGGAGAAAAATGGCTTATCACTGTCCATCTCGGAGAGCAGGTGGGACTGGGACTCCAGGCTTCCACTCCGCTGGCGGCAGTGCTGAGACGAAGCTTCGGGTCTGAAACAGGAGAAAGGCAAATTTGTCAAAACCAAGAAGGAAAGGAGGACCCAAACAGGAAAAAAGAATACCATATTGAATGACTGAATAGCTCGTGAATCGCAATAGGACTCTGAAGGTTGCCAAAGCTGACTGTACAACAGAATCTATTTGTTCACCAAATCTATTGGCTCACACGTAAGTTCATTACCACAGTCAAAATGAGAAAAGAACTGGGTTCTATTAGTTCTGCAAGCCAAATCCTTCCTTGAGGGTAGGGAAAGACATAAACTGATGATGCACAGTTGGCACTGGAGCCTAAAAAAAAAAACCCAACATGTCTTTGGAGGGTCTGTCTTCCTAGAGGATATGAAGATATGGTACATTTAAGTCTGGGCTGAGTCACGGCACTGGTATTTCCCAGCCGTATGAGCTCAGACAAGATATTTAACCTCTCTGAATCTTGCTTCCCCTTTGTAAGATGAGGATGAAAACAATATCTTATTACCTCACAAAAGGCTTGCTATAGGAACTAAATAATACAGTGCATATAAAACATTTAGCATAGCACTCACAAACATTTCAAAATGTTGCTATTGTTACTAACTTCATCCTCACCATTGAATAATGAATGGTAATATGTGACTGGGGAAATTAAGGTACTAAAAATCTAATGTATACCTGAACAAATCAAATACACTTTTTTTTTTTGGCCAATGTATTTGAAACCATAAGTTAGCAGAGAATGTAAAACCATAAAACAAGGTCCTGCTACAGAAAGTCACTCAAAATGATTAAAAACTGCAACACAGCAAGACAGAACCTCAAAGCAAAAATCAACAGAGCCAAAGCAATGAGAATGAAGCTCTCTTACTCCAAATGGCTGCTGCTGTAGGCGTTTCGGGTAAGAACTGGTGTGGTGGGCATGCTTCGTCCTCCCTGGGGCCGCCTCTCCAGAGTTTTGTAAGGGCTGCTGTGTGTCGACAGCATTTCTCTGTGATGATAAAAAGAAGAATTCAGGAAATGATGACTCTCTCAACATCTCTGGGAAACTTGTCATAAGCTGATAGGAAACTTACTAGGAGCCCAAGGAAAGGAAACATAGGGAGAAGGATAGGAAGGATATCTTTGTGGTTTAGTGTCCTGGTACATCCTAGTTGAGTTTTAGTGGAAGCGTATATGGTCTGACTTTCTAGTCACAAATAAGTAGAAAAAAAAGGACTTTTAATAAAGAGTATACATGTGGCCACTAGCCACATGTAGCTGCTGAGCATTTGAATTGTGGCTAGCATGACTGAGGAACCAAATTTTAAGTTTTATTTACTTTAAATTGGCTGGCACAGCTCTAGCTCCTTGAATCTACCATTTCAGGCAAAAGTTCCTAAATGCTAATCCACAAACTGGGGCTGATACGTGATAAAGTTTTCACTGGCCTTTAACAAATTACAAATATAACAAAGTGTAGGTTACAGTTTCATAAGTAAAAATTCATCCAATTTGAATAATCCAATAATCTACCTTGATTTTGAGAATAATTTCCTTTATTTAAAAATTAAAAAAAATGTCTTCTGTTTGGCCCTTGTAAAGCAAATACCTTCCATCTTTGCTGAGATGCAGTATAACATGTTCACTGAAATCACACACGTCGTAAGCTTCGGAGCCTGCCAAGTTCTAGGTTACCTAGGTTCAAACCTTGATTCCCATGTTTACTAGTTGATGAACCCAATGAAGTTATTCGTGGTCCCTGGCCTTCAGTGTGCTTATCTCTAAAGAGTAATGACAGTAGGGTTGTCATGAGGATTAAATTCATTAATAAATTACATGGGAAAAACATAAACAGTGTCTGGGACACAGTAAACGGTCAATAGCAGCCAGGCATGATGGCTCATGTCTGTAACCCTAGCACTTTGGGAAGCTGAGGTTGGCAGATCACTTGAGGTCAGGAGTTCAAGACCAGCCTGGCCAACATGGTGAAACCCTACCTGTACTAAAAATACAAAAATTAGCCAGGCGTGGTGGCACACGTCTTTAAGCCCAGCTACTTGGGAGGCTGAGGTGGGAGAATTGCTTGAATCTAAAAGGCAGAGGTTGCAGTGAGCCGAGATGGTGCCATTGCACTCCAGCCTGGGCAACGGGGCGAGACCACATCTCAAAAAAAAAAAAGAAAAGAAAAGAAAAAAGAAAAAAAGGTAAGCGCTCAATAGAAATGTTATATAAAATTAATATAAAATCAAATTAACATTAAATTAACTGAAATGTTAACTTCATTCAATTAGTATTACTACAACAATGATAGCGGATATATTCTTTATATCAAAATATTGTTTCTTTCATGGATTCATGGTGCTATTTGTTTGAAAGTTTCTTTCCTTTTTTTTTTTTTTTAAGACAGAATCTCGCTCTGTCACCAGGCTAGAGTGCAGTGGCATCATCTTGGCTCACTGCAACCTCTGCCTCCCAGGTTCAAGTGATTCTACTGCCTCAACCACCCAAGTAGCTGGGACTGCAGGCGGGTGCCACCACACCCAGCTAATTTTTGTATTTTTAGTAGAGATAGGGTTTCACCATGTTGGCCAGGATGGTCTTAATCTCTTGACCTCATGATCCACCCACTTCAGCCTCCCAAAGTGCTGGGGGATTACAGGCATGAGCCACCACGCCCTGTCTTTTTTTTTTTTTCTTTTTGAGACAGCATCTTGCTGTGTTGCCCGGGCTGGGGTGCAGTGGCATGATCATAGTTCACTTCACTCTTGAAATCCTGGGCTGAAGCAATCCTCCTGCCTCAGTCTACCAAGTAGCTAGGACTACTGGTATGCAATACCATGTCTGGCTAATTAAAAAAAAAAAATGGGGCCAAGCGTGATGGCTCATGCCTGTAATCCCAGCACTTTGGGAGGCCGAGGCAGGTGGATCACCTTAAGTCAAGAGTTCAAGACCACCAGCCCGGCCAACATAGGAAGACTCTGTCTCTACTAAAAATACAAAAGTTAGATGGGTATGGTGGCGTGCGCCTGTAATCCTAGCTACTCAGGAGGCTGACGTGAAAGAATCGCTTGAACCCAGGAGATGGAGGTTTTAGTGGGCTGAGATTTCACCACTGCACTCCAGCCTGAGCAACAGAGCAAAACTCTGTCTAAAAAATAAGTTTAAAAAAATTTTTTTAAATGTAGAGATGGGGCTTCATTAGATTGCCCAGTCTGGTCTCCAACTCTTGAGCTCAAATGATCCTCCCAACTTGGCCTCCCAAAGTGCTGGGATTATAGGCGTGAGCTGCCACACTCAGCCTGTTTGAAGGTTTCTTTTTAGGCAAACCAACCACTGGTAATCCCATTTAGTGTCCTAATTTTTTTTTTTTAAGGATTCGTCTGTACAGCCAAATTCTGGGAACCACTGGCCTGTCAAGTTTCTTATTGCCCTGATAATATTTACAACTGAGATATTTAAGAAAATGCTTGGATTATCTATTTTACAGATTATAAAATGGGTTTAAGTGCCATTTTATTTGCAGGATTGGAAATCAGTCCTGCCACTTGGTTTGGCAGAGTGGATTTTAATGACAATTTCCTTAGACCAGTGACTATGAAACTGAACTGAGGACACTATGTCCAAATCCAGATGATAATCAATGTCCCTACAAGTTAATATAGATCGAATAGACTTTAAAGTCAAGGAAATGGTCAAATGCATTTTAAAAGACTTCTTAAAAACATTTTCATTTGCTGCAAACAACAAATAACTGGGTTAGTTTCTATGCCCCAGTTTTACAAAACAACGTCCTTTGGAAGGATAAATAAAAACGTGTAAAAATGTATCAACCACACATTGCATTTTGGAGGAAAAAATTTCCTAGCTGTGAGGCATTAACCTTACTGATAATATGAGGTCTCACCTGGACTGCCTGGTATCCACAAACTGTTCATTGATGGACGACTTTCTGAAATGGATTCGCTCAATACCAAGAGACTTAGGGGGAAGAATTCTTGGAGAATGAGGTACTGAACTTGATCGCTGCCCAGCAACAGAGAAGGCGTCACTGGCTATAATAAGTAAATGGGTGAATGAAAAAATCAGTAGGTAAATCAATAAGTAAATAAATATCTTGCCAACACCTTAAAAAAAGAAATTGGAAGATTTAGTGAGCAAAGTGTTCTTCCAAAGATGATAGTTTTAGAAGTACATAACTTTCAAGAAGTTATTTTTTATATTTTATATGCCAGAAAACATGAAATTACTGAACCCTCTTCTGGGACCTGAAACATCTTTTGCCAAATTCTACTCTGAGAGAGTAAATCACTCAAGGGGAATGGATAATAGAGCAGCTTTTAAAAAGCTATATTAAAGAAAACCCCCAGTGTGGAAAGAACCAAGGGGAAGTTAGCCTGGATCATTTTTGTTCACCTTTACTTTTAAAGTTTTTAGGCCTCAAGAAGAAAGAAAAAACAAAGCATAAAAAAAGATAAAAAAGGATGAAGGTAGTGAACAAAAAGATGATACAAATAAAAAGGAAAAAAAAAAGATTTTAGACCTCTTAGGCCAAAGGCTTATCCTGTCATTTAAAGTAACGAAACTGACTTATGCTCCATCATTAGAGGCTTCTTATGTTTCCCACTGATAATTACATTTTCAAAGAGGAATGGCAAGGATGACCAACGAAGTCTGTAGTGGTGAAATTTTATATATCGCAAAACGGGAAAGATAAAGCAGTGGGGTGTGGCTTCCTGAATTCTTCAAGTCATACCACAGAGAAGCCAACTCATCTGATTAAGTACAAGAGATGACAAAGAAATACTCTACTAGTTGATAGGAAACCCATTCTACAATGAAATGTATTGAACAAATACAGGCCATTATAATCGATACAGTCTACCTCTATGAAACAAAAAAATGACAGGTAGCCCAATGTCAACTGTGCCTTTCTTCCTAAGTGAAAGAAACTTTCATTTATCTAAAATGTGAAAGTTTATTTCATATTGTGAAACATACAATAATTTTATTTCATATTGTGATGAATTCAGTGATAATCAAAGTGTACACTCTAATATCCTGTTTTTGATATTGGACTCCAGATATTTAAGATGTCACCATTGGGAAAAGCCGGCTGAAGGACTCTTTCTATTAATTAGGGAACTCTCCATGAGCCCATGATTACTTCAAAATAAAAAGTTAAGAAACACTTCAGAGAGCCTTAAAGTCCTTACTGAGAGACTCAGACAATCCTGTGAAAGTGTTCTGATTTCCTGAAGTCATGTATTGTATGGTCCTGTGTTTAATGCTGAGTTAACCTGAGTAGGTGTTAATCATGCATTTCGTTTCCCAACCATTTTGCATAAATGTAAGTTAGTTTATTCTACTTTTTGGCAAAAGAAAAATAAGTAGGCTTTACTTAACTAAGAAAATTATCTTAATTATTTCAGAATATCTAACATTTTTAAACCAAAAAAGGAAGAGCCACTTACGATCATCATAGGTGGTGGTATCAGACAAAGAGCTACTCTCTGACGGGATTATGTCTTCTGTGAATAAAAATAACTGCTTTTAGTATAATTATGCATTTATACAATTAGAGGGGCCTTAGAGGAACAATTTTCAATGGAGTAAATTTTATCTTCTTTTAAAAAAATGTAACTAATTACAGTGCATTAAAAATAATTAACTACTGTAGTAAGAACTGACTCATATACTAACAAAAATCAGAACATCTTACATATTGTACGAATATTACATTAGATTATTTCTTAAAATGGAACAGACTTCAAGGGAGTGCTGGTTTTAAACTAGTTTTCAGTGTTTCTTCTACACTGGAAGAAAACTTTACCTACATATTTGGTGCTTACAACCAACAAACTGGAAAGAAAAATCATGCCATTCTTATTGTAAATGCTAAATGTTACATAAAACACAAGTGAATCCTCATTTGAGAATCTACTCTTAGTATAACTTGGTTTTTGACCTGTTCCTGAAAGAAAGGGCCTTCTCTCTTTTTTTTTCTTTTTTGTTTTTGAGACAGGGTCTCATTCTGTTGCCCAGGCTGGAGTGCAGTCGTGCTATCATGGCTCACTGCAACCTCAACCTCCTGAGCTTAAACAATCCTCCCGTCTCAGCCTCCTGAGTACCTGAGACTACAGGTACGCACCACCACAACTGGCTAATTTTTTGGATTTTTAGTAAAGATAGGGGTATCACCACGTTGGCCAGGCTGGTCTTGAAATCCTGGGCTCAAGCGATCTGCCTGCCTCAGCCTCCCAAAGTGCTGAGATTAAAGGTGTGAACCACTACAACCAGCCAAGTTTTTCAACAGGTTTCTCAACAGTGGCACTACTGACATTTTGAACTGGATAATCCTTTGTCCTGGGGAGCTGTCCTGTGCATTATAGGGTTTCCAGCCTCCCTGGATGAGAATCACTGAATTAGGTTTAAGTCTTGGTTTTGCCATTTATTGACTGCAAGACCTTGGGCAAATTACTTAATCTCTAAGCATCACCCAGCTAAACCCTACAATGGGAGTAACAATAGTACCTATCACATAGTGCTGGGGTGAGGTGTTAGAATAATGGATGTAAAGCCCCTAGCCCAGCTCCCAGCATTACCTGACAAATGCTCAGTAAATGTTAGCTAGACTTACTGCTTTTGTTAACTAGACACTGCGTTCTGGTTGGCAATGACCATAACACTCTGACTATTGCTGGTGTCCATCAAATGTTAAATAACATGGCCCAGCAAAATGGCTCGCACCTGTAATCTCAGCACTTTGAGAGGCCGAGGTTGGTTGATCACTTGAGGTCAGGAGTTTGAGATCAGCCTGGCCAACACAGTGAAATCCCATCTCTACTAAAAATACAAAAATTAGCCAAGTGTGGTGGTGCATGCCTGTAATCCCAGCTACTTGGGAGGCTGAAGCAGGAGAATTGCTTGATCCTGGGAGGCGGAGGTTGCAGTGAGCTGAGATCACACCACTGTACTTCAGCCTGGGTGACTTTGTCTCAAATGGAAAAAAAAAGGATTCAGTAAAGAGAAATAACTCAGACGTGTTGATCTGTATTGGCAAATCATTCCATATTTGGTTGAGTGTTTCGGCACAAGGTTCTAGGTAAATATAATCCTTCAACATAAACTTCAAAACCATTATGAAGGGAAGCTCTCCATCCAATCTCTAATGTTAATCTGTATCAGAAACAAGTGAACTATCTGTTAGACACATAGTGGCGCTTGAAGGCAAGGTGCCAGTATACTTAGTTGTCAGACACACTTTCACCGTAAAAGAGAACATTTAAGTTTTGCAGTTTGAGTATGAATGGGCCATAACAAATGGCCATGAAGTTAAGCACAATGCTACTCACCCATATCTGTAAGTCTAGAAATTAACCACCCCCAAGGCCAACTGGATTTCACATTCAGTCAAAGCTACTCTACATTCTTCAGCTGTAGTGAACTAACACTTGTGTGTTGATGTCTGTATACTCCCCTTCCAAAAGCCATGTCTCTGCTTTGTAAATTACATGCTCTATACCCAAGTATAATCTAAACTCAGTTACTGTATTTCATCAAATCTAAGATATATATTTTAATTACCAGTTTAAAAAAAAAAGTACTGCCAAGTATGATTATAACACACCATCTAGTGTGTTAAGAACTGTCACAAGGCTGGGTGTGGTGGCTCACACTTGCAATCCCAGTACTTTGGGAGGCTGAGACAGGAGGATTGCTTGAGCTCCAGAGTCTGAGACTAGCCTGGACAACGTGGTGAAACTCCATTTCAACAAAACACTAGCTGGGCATGGTGGTGCACACTATAGTCCCAGCTATCAGGAGCATCACCTGAACCCAGGAAGTTGAGGCTGCAGTGAGCTTTGATGGTGCCACTGCACTCCAGTCTGGTGGACAGAAAGAGATCCTGTCTCAAAAAAAAAAAAAAAAAAAAAAAGAACTATCCCAATTTCACAGATGTTAAAATGTAAAGGAAAAAAAAATGTCTTGGAATCAAAGAATACAATCATACTTCAATCACCACAGCTGAAAACCATGCCAATAACGACGTAAAGCCAATTGGACTTTAAATCTACCTGTGATTTCTTAGCTTACTTTTATTCTGAAAATTAAAGTCATAAATACATGTTGAGAACTTGGGAAATACCGAAGAGTATTATTAAGAAGAAAATTAAGTTACTTGATATTTCACAACTATTAGTATTTTGAAATATTTCTTGTCTAGTCTTTGTGTGTGCTTATTTCTACAAAATTGGGATCATGTTGTGGTAACAATTTATTTATTTATTATTTATTTTTATTTTTATTTTTATTTATTTATTTTGAGACGGAGTTTCGCTCTTGTTACCCAGGCTGGAGTGCAATGGCACGATCTCGGCTCACCGCAACCTCCGCCTCCTGGGTTCAGGCAATTCTCCTGCCTCAGCCTCCTGAGTAGCTGGGATTACAGGCACGTGCCACCATGCCCAGCTAATTTTTTGTATTTTTAGTAGAGATGGGGTTTCACCATGTTGACCAGGATGGTCTTGATCTCTTGACCTCATGATCCACCCACCTCGGCCTCCCAAAGTGCTGGGATTACAGGTGTAGGCCGCCATGCCCGTGCTGTCCATATCTTTAAGTAGCCTTCATAAATCACAGAATTTTTAAATCAAGTTTACATACTTATCTGAAATTCCAAACAATTTTTATCTTAAGAAACCCCAGTTTTGTCAGGCACAGTGGCTCACACCTGTAATCCCAGCACTTTGGGAAGCCAAGAGTGGTGGATCACTTGAGGTTAGGAGTTTGAAACCAACCTGACCAACATGGTGAAACTCTGTCTCTACTAAAAATACAAAATTAGCTGAGTGTGGTGGCGCATGCCTGTAATCCCACCTACTTGGGAGGCTGAAGCGGGAGAATTGCTCGAACCCAGGAGATGGAGGTTGCAGTGAGCTGAGATTGCACCACTGCACTACAGCCTGGGCAAGAAGAGCCAAACTCCAAACTCCATCTCCAAAAAAAAAAAAAGAGGAAAGAAAACTTAGTTTTGATCATCTGATTTTTCTTTTCTCTCTCACCAAATTAACTGGTAACTGGTTTGGAAACGCTACATGCCATTAAGTATTGAGTAGGGACTCAAAAAAAAAAAAAAATCCTTAATTGTTACTAACCTGGTAACACTGTTGCTTTCTGGCTGGGTTTCTTTCCACACCTAATTCGGTATTCGTTTATTGCATTTTCAATCTCCTGAAGCTTTTTCACTGCATCTGTGTAATCTTGCTTTCGCTTTTTCTTCACAGTTTTACAAAGGTCTGGCTCACTGGCAAGTTTCTTTGCAGCTTCCACCAGCTTTTGTTGTATTAGGAAATTACTCTCCAGCTCTTGCAAAGTAGGATCCTGCATTTATACAATGACAGCTTAATTTTTATGGACACATACGACCAACTCTCACATGCATTGTGTAATAAAACTTCTTGTGGACTTTCTTGAATCAGATGTTCTTTGAGAATACTATCTTCCCAAGTTTTACTGCATAGACATCTCATTAGTCCAAACCTCTTCTCTTTTCAAGGACCCTTCCTTGGATCTTTCATTCCTTCAGTTGGTTGGGTCAAGATCACAGTTTTCACAGATATATTCTTAACTCAAAGCTCATGGATGCAGAAGGTTATATTCATATGCATAGCTTTAGAGACAGATAAATTTGGGTTTGACCTTCTTTCTGGTGGTTTCTGGTTGTATGACCCTGGATACATTGCCTAGAACCCTGTGCCCAGAACAGACACACAGCTTCATCTTTTAATGGTTCGGTTTTTTTCATTTGTAAAATGAAGATAACACTTACCTTATGAAAGTAGGTTGAAGATTAAATGAGATAATATATGTGCATTGCTTAGCTCAGAGATAGTGAGCACTCAATAAATAGCAAAGATTTCCAAAGATGGAAACAGCTATAATTTTCTAAAGCTAAGATGGTCAAATTTCTACAAGAAACATAGGTACGGTCATATTGACTGATGACATGCAAATGAGAAAGTATTATACACTCTATATTGGCTAACAAATGTTTTATCTTGATTGTAGCTCAGTGCTGTTCATGTATTATCTCATTTAATACTCACTGGATCCCTTGGAGGGAAGTCCAATTATTACCCGCATTTTACAGATGAGGAAAACTGAGGCCTGAGAAATGAGAATTTAGAGAGGCTAAACTATTTGCTATTATTTAGTTTTAAGTAAATGAACCTAATGCTGCAGTTCTTTTTTTTTTTTTTTTTTTTGAGACAGTTTCGCTCTTGTTACCCAGGCTGGAGTGCAATGGCGCGATCTCGGCTCACCGCAACCTCCGCCTCCTGGGTTCAGGCAATTCTCCTGCCTCAGCCTCCTGAGTAGCTGGGATTACAGGCACGCGCCACCATGCCCAGCTAATTTTTTGCATTTTTAGTAGAGACGGGGTTTCACCATGTTGACCAGGATGGTCTCGATCTCTTGACCTCGTGATCCACCCGCCTCGGCCTCCCAAAGTGCTGGGATTACAGGTGTGAGCCACCGCGCCCGGCCCAATGCTGCAGTTCTTAATTCTTAAAATACTGCCTCTCAATTGAGAAACATTTGGAGTTTCATTGAATGCTGTCTTTGATTTGGGGAATAAAGTAAAAGTAACTCAATTTTGACTGGAGTGGGGATGAAAGAAAGAGTTCAATTTGGTCTACATGATCCATCTCTACTGGTGAGATAACATACAGCAGAGACTCAAAAACCGAGGAACAAGCACACTACACTCAGACAGCTTTCCTGTCTCATGATTAATTGAAAGTCTCAGAGATGTTGTTCATACCTCTTCACTCGGCAGCAAGTTGTCATCTAATTTAAACGCAGTACCTACACGTCTTCTGACCTGAGGAGGCTTCTCGCCTATGTTCAGGGGATACTCCTTTGGCATTTTGCCTGTAAGCTCCTATAAAACAGGACAGAATTAAGAGCAGATGATTGACACTGGTCAAAGTTGTCAAACACAATGTTAAACACAATTTGATAAGCTCAAAAAAGCAGACTCACAGCCTCCCGCAGACAGATCTTCTTAAGCTCCTCAACTTTTTTCAGAAGTTTTTCTTGTAACAGTTTCTCCTTCTTCTTTAGTTCAAGGATTTTCTCTCTCTTTTGCTCCTCACTAACTTCTGAGTCTTGAGAACCTGGGGAATGGGGGAAGGGCAGGGAAGGTTTATACAAGGCATGTTTCCTTCCTTTCTAAAGGACAAAGGATTTTTAAGCTAAAGCTGCTTATTAAACGGTAGTTTATTTCTTTTCTCCTTGTTTCTCAACATAATAAAAGGAAACTGGAGAACATTTTCTCATTCTTCTGGGCATTAAACAGAACCTGGTAATAAAATGTGCCTTTTTGGATTCTGGCTCAGTCATTTTGGGGATAATGATAAAATGCTTAACATCCCAGACACACCCAAGGAAAATTTTCATTTTTCTGAGCAGAAGAGAAGGTAAGACAGTTCTTGAATAGTTGTTTCAAGTGTTCTTTTTAGAAAGTAAGTAAGCAAGGAAGGCCGGGCACGGTGGCTCATGCCTCTAATCCCAGCACTTGGGAGGCCAAGGTGGGCGGATCATGAGGTCAGGAGTTCGAGACCAGCCTGGCCAACATAGCAAAACCGTGTTTCTACTAAAAATACAAAAATTATCAGAGTGTGGTGGCATGTGCCTGTAGTCCCAACTACTCAGGAGGCTGAGGCAGGAGAATCACTTATATCCAGGAGGCAGAGGTTGCAATGAGCTAAGATCATGCCATTGCACTCTAGCCTGGGTGACAGAGTGAGACTCTGTCTCAGAAAAAAAAGAAAGAAAGAAAGTAAACAGGCAAGGAAAAGAATAATCTGTGTGAAGGAAGATTCAGATTCACAAGTTGACAGTGAGATTTAGATGGGATGAATCATTTTAGTAAAGTTACATATACTTAATGATAAGAGATTCCAGAATTTTTACAGAGGAAGGGCTTAGGGCAAGCTATCACATTTGAATGGGTATGCTTGTAATCAGTTTGCACAGCATTTTATATTGCATGGAGAATTAGACAATTATCTGTATCAAAAACTAAATGCTGGGAAAAGCAGCTACTGTGGAAAATGTTCTTTGAGGCCACATGTCTGTACTCACCATCCTTGCATCTCATATTACTTGCACAACCTATACATAATTTGACTTTCTATATAGTCTTTAAAAAACTAGCCTTAAATTTTTATTCAAAGTTGTTGCATACATATTTATGGACATACTTATTTATTCCCAAAAGAATAGATTAAAAGATGAATTTAGAAGTGGTTTATGACCAAAGAAACAAATAAAATAAAGATGGCTTGCACATTCTCTAATCCCAAGATGTTACCTGAAGAGATTAAACTGCCATTGCTTGCCATGATGAACTGACTTTTCGCCTCCAGTGTCACCAGCTTGGAGGCTCTCTGTGTTCCTGTCTCAGTCAAATCCATTGCAATCTCATCTAAACTCCTGGCTGAAGGAATTTTTGCCTAAGAGTTATACAATGAAACAGAATTAACTCAAACATACTTCAAATTCATAAAACAATTAAGTTAGCATACAATAAAAGTATCAACACAGGATAATTTAAAATTTTTGCATATTCAAGTGGGATTCTTCAGACAAAACACACACTCTCACACACACACACACACACACACGCAAAGCCTTAAGTGTTGTAGTTAAAATGTTTTAATAACTATACGTGATTTTCTGATGGTGTGGTTCAGTTACTAACTTTAAAATATCATCAGCAACATCACCACCAGCAATGTCACCAGTATACGAACATACCAGTATGTTACACATGCATGCCAAAAAGTTGGCCAGTCGTACAACTTTTAAAGCAGCTTACATAATGCCTATCGTTTAAACATATAAAAAATGGAAACAGTTGGAAGTTGAACACAACGAAATCTCAGAGAGCAAAAATGCTTGTGCTTGCATCTTTTCTAAGAAGCCTTATCTTCTGAACAGAATGCAAAAAGGGAATCTGTCCCTATAGAAATGCTGCCAGTTACTTACTTTGCTTTGCTTCCGGTCCAAGTAAAACTGATGCTGACTAATTGCCATTACCCAAATGGACTTGATGAGAGAAGAGTTAGCATACCATGTTTGCACAAAGAGGCCACTTTGCCCAAAGGTCCTTCTTGACACTGAAATCCTGAAAGATTTAAGAAAACACTCAAATACTTCCCCTCCAGCCCAGTATGATGCAAAATATACCCTGTGAGCAGCACTGTAACAAAGTATCTTCCTCTTACTTGTCTTTCTGTTATAAAAACTCTTATGCAAATGAGGACCAAGTTTCTGATTTTCTTCTTTTACATCAAAACAATTCAGAACTAAGTAATTGCTTTCTGGATAAACAGCACGTTTAAAAACACATACACATGAATTCAAAAGCTGATAAGAATCAATCAAATTAGAGATTGTACAAAAACATTTAGTTAGAAACTCTAAGGATGTGCAGCCATCACAAGTGATTCGAAATAAATGGGATAAGATTTTAAAGATACAGCAACCAAGTGTGGGATGAGCACCTAATTCAAGGTAAAAGAGCATCTCAGATCTAGGTAGATTTGGCTGGCTGTGACATTATCAGAGAATGCACTTAATGATACTGCCTGAAACTATGCAAGTCCAAAACTATCCAGAGTGCTTGCTGCTTGTACATCAGATGGAAAGAGGAAAGGGGAGGGGGGAGGAGACAGGAGAAAGGAAGGGGGAGGGAGGAAGAAAGGAGGGAGGGGAGTAAAAGAGAGAAAGAGAGAACACGCAAAAAGCAGACAGACTGTGTGTGTGACATGGTACTAATGTTCTTTGTAAGAATTTGGCTTATCTCTTCGGGTCACCTTTTGACCACAGGTATTTCCTCCTATCACTCTGGACTTCAAACATCCATAACCATTGTGGGACTGAAAAGTATCCACTAAGGACTGATTAAGAATTTCTCTTAAGGCCCGACATGGTGGCTCAGCAGCACTTTGGGAGACCAAGGTATAGATCACCTGAGGTCAGGAGTTCAAGATGAGCCTGGCCAACATGGTAAAACCCTGTATGTACTAAAAACACAAAAATTAGCTTGGCGTGGTGGTGCATGCCTGTAGTCCCAGCTACTTGGGCGGCTAAGGCATGAGCATCTCTTGAACCTGGGAGGCAGAGGTTGCAGTGAGCCAAGATTGCGTCACTGCACTGCAGCCTGGGTGACAGATTGAGACTCTGTCTTGGGGCAAAAACAAAAAAAGAATTTCTCTTAAGATATATCAGAACCCACATCCTGACTTCAGTTCATGTTGATAACTTGGCTTTTTTTTTTTTTAAATTAATGACCAGGAACACCAACATTTTAAACAAGCAAAAGATCTGAATAGACATTTCTCTACTAACAATACATGAATAGCTGAAAGCACATGAAAAGATGCTCAGCCATCATTAGTCACGAGGGAAATGTAAATCAGAACCACAAGAAGGTACCACTTCAACCCACTAGGATGGCATACACACACACGAAACTAAAAATAACAAGTATCAGGACATATACTGCTGGTTGGGATGTAAAATGGTGCAGCACTTTGAAAAGCAGCCTTGCAGTTCCTCAAAGGGTTAAAGACAGTTACCATCTGACCCAGCAATTCCACTCCTAGGTATATGCCCAAGAGAAATGAAAACATATGTTCATATAAAAACTTGTACACAAATGTTGATAGCAGCATTATTTGTATAGTAACTGGGTCATACAGAGAAAAGTCCTTGATCCTCACCTTCGTGGATCATGAACTTCAACAGCAAATTTTTTCTCACGGAAATATAAGTTCTCCAGCTGTTTCCACTGGAATAACTAAAGAAAACAGAAAACCCAGTGTTATTTATCCTTATTTTTACTAAGTCTATAAATCAGCATAATAATCAAAAGACTATAAGCTCCAAGAAGGTACACTGATAACGGTGAAGCATGAATATGCGATTCAGCCTTTTTATAAATCAACTATGACCTGAAACCATTTTATTCCTTCTTCTGACAGCAATCTTTAACTATTAAGACTCACCTCCTCAATACATCTTCCTTGAACAGTAAAACCAACCATCTGTGGAAGAACATGTACACTGTTTTTCCTCTTACTCAACTGTATAATAAGGAAATCTGCACAGATTCCAGTAAGCACCAGCCTTCTCAAAGATGTTGGTTTCATAGTTAAATGGAAAGATATTCAAAGGGATGTTTCAATAACATCTAAGATTAAATTTCAAAAGAATGCAAAGTGAAAGTAAAACGGAACCCCCATGCAGGGGTGATTCTCCAAGATACCAGTTTCCTACCTATCAAGAGAGTTCCCCTAAATGCCACAGAAACCTAGCACCAGTAACTGGGGGCAGAGAGCGGGTAGGAGGGAACACCAGAGCCTCTTCTTGGTTTCTGAGCTAGAACCACCAGTTTTTGAACATAGCTCCCAATCTCTGTACACTCTGATGTACGCACTACTGATACGCTATTGCTGCACCCAGTGCTGTCAGTCGACTGGGAGAAACAAACTTTCCTAGCAATGTGCATTTGAAAACCGAATAATTTGAGAGAAAGCAGCTCATTCACAGAATCAAGGATGCCTTGCTATGTTTACTGGGCTGCTTCCTCAGCTCTTTACAAGATAGTGTACTACTCTGAGCCTTAGTTTGTCCTGTCAACTTGGACTTCATGGTTGAATTCCTCTTCTCTGTCCCCAGTCTGGATTAGGGAAATACCAATACAGAGATTTCATTCCATTATTAGACTTCGGCTGGATTTTAAAATTATGTTCAAATAATTTTAAAAGATTATTTTTAATAGTCTAAATAATAAGCACTTCTCTGCATTGCACTATCAGCAAAACCATTTCCTGACATACGGGAACCCAGGCTTTTCACAAACATGTAAACCTCATTATGTAAAGGAACAAAATGAGCTGAAGGTTCCTATGCATATGCAGGAATGGGAAAAAAGTGTTTAGACTGGATTCCCCAATTCCATACAGAGTGAAATAAACCAGCACACCCTAACAACACGGACCTCCGTGGTCCACACACATAGCTGTCTATAACTACAACATTCATTCAGGTTCAAAGAGGAATTAATAAAAGTATAAAGCTACATACCAATTTCTTAAAATCTCCATAAACTTGAGGCTTTCATATCTTTAAATCCAGAGGTTCCAAAAATGGGACAGAAATGTGAGGGAAAACCTTAGGGTTCTTCTGACCTCCCCACTTCCAGACAGCAGCGCCGGTGAGTTCTGAACTGAGTTTCATAAGACACTTAGGTGTAGCTCAATTTCACAAACTGAGCCTCCCACGGCTGACACACTACTGACATCAGCAACTCTACTGAGTGACACCTCCCTAATTCTATTTCTTCCTCCCGTCATAGAGAGGAGGGCAAAGTTCTCAATGGCAGATTTTCCCAGAAAAGAGACCTTTCTAAAATGGGGGGCAGTTGGGATTTCCCTGATACTTCCTGGGAAGTAAGTTGCTTTGAATCCAAGGACAAATTTCACCGGAGGCTGTTTTAGGAAGACATTTCTACCCTAGTTTACTCACCCTGGACATGAACAGGTTCTACAGGAAGAGTTACAATGCAGCTCAGCTGTGTTTTCCTTTGCGTCCATTCCCACACACATAAAAACCGGGGCTGGACTTGAAACATGATCTCTGAAAACCACCACCTCCCCCTCTTATCACTTACAAATGTGAAACCCTAGCGCTTTGGACTCCATTCAGCCTGCCCCTGCATTGAGAGCAAATACACTCCCTGCAAGCAAAAACTCTACTTAAAAGGTGAAGGATTTACTTCGAGAATTTGAAATAATTAGATAGTAACTGGGTTTGCACAAGGTTATGGGAACAAGACTGGGTTTTAAGTATGAAAGTCAGAGAGCAATTCATTTCCCCACCTGTAATCTTTAAACTTTGTGCAAAATATAATTTCATATGTGTGCATATAATAGTATAAATGTGAATTGTAATGATACAAAATTCAGTGGTTGCTTCTGGGGGCAGATGGCATGAAGGGTAAGCTATAAGGAAACTTCAGTATCATTAGCAATGTTTTCTCTTATTAATAAAAATAAGATGAAGTAAATATCACAAAATATTAGTAATATCTATGTAAGTGGTTTTACAGGTATTGTCATATTTTTGGCACTCTTGTGTATTTCTCAAAATTAAAATAATAAAAGCTTATGTAAAAAGAATATAGGTTGGTCTATTTTATACAAGAGTGAGATTTTCACAGTCCAACCAGTTGGGAGGTCCGTGTTTTAAACTTTAAATATTATTGCCATTGTGATTCCTTTTAATGTTTGAAGTTGCTAGGAAAATATTTCTAATTGTAGTGGCACTTGATCTAGCTGGCAGCTAGATATAAGCTGGTTTTTCTTTTGAAATTTCTGAAATCAGTAACATTTTCTTGTGCTTGCATGAAAAAGAAGAAAAAAAGAAGAAAGAGAAATTGCTGAAATCATTCTCCTATTGTGTTTTTTATTTCTGGATTCTCCATATCTGAGGGCCAGGATGTAGCTCTAAAAATGGCAATAGAGCTGAGGTGACTTCATTTGCTGAAGATTGCTCATGCACCTTGCCTCAGACAGCACCTGGCACAGAGCAGGCAATTGATCAATGTTCATTCCCCTCCCTTTCTCCAGTGTTTATCTTAGAAGATAAATAAGAGGCACCCTCTGGTCAAAATAATGAGGGGGGCCGGGAGCAGTGGCTTGGCTGGGCGCAGTGGCTCATGCCTATAATCCCAGCATGTTGAGAGGCTGAGGCGGATGGATCACTTGAGGTCAAGAGTTCCGGACCAGCCTGGCCAACATGGTGAAACCCGTCTCTACTAAAAACACAAAAATTAGCCGGGCATGGTGTGAGAGCCTGTAATCCCAGCTACTTGGGAGGTTGAGGCAGGAGAATCACTTGAACCTGGTAGGCGGAGGTTGCAGTGAGCTGAAATTGCGTGGCTATACTCCAACCTGGACAAGAGCAAAAATCCGTCCCAAAAAAGAAAAAAAAAAAAAGTCATGAGGGGATTTCAGACCAATGGAAGGAGAAGGGGATATTGGTCAAAGAAATATCCACAGGCCAACCTGACTTGTTCGGGCTTCTGCATTAAAGAAATAGCCTATCCCCCATATAATAAGGAATACTCAAAATTGCCTGGAAGATAAAGAAGGGTTGCAAAGAAAACATTCTGAATTTGAGGAAAGAGATCAAAGTTTAAAGGAAGGTACAAGGAATTTAAATATGTTTCCCATTTTCTATTATTTGGACAATATTAGTGTCCATAGAGAGTAGGACTATTACAGGTTATAGTATCTTACAGGGTAGAACTATTACATACGTATGTGTGTGTATATATATATAAAACATATGCATGTGTGTATACATGTACACTTGTAATTTTCATATTAAAACAGAAAAATATACTTTGCCCGGGTCAAAATTTTCACTCTTGGAGATTAACAACAACAACAACAAAAAAACAAAAAAGAGGAGCTTTATTTGTCTTGCAATACAGTTAAGAGTAAGAACTGGAATGTTTTCTAAAGTGCTAAT
The DNA here is from genome assembly GCF_030222135.1 of Aotus nancymaae. Taxonomy (NCBI): domain Eukaryota; kingdom Metazoa; phylum Chordata; class Mammalia; order Primates; family Aotidae; genus Aotus; species Aotus nancymaae. Next base: position 3,275,523 of record NW_026988460.1, read on the forward strand.
TATATAAGCATAATAATAATCATTGGTGAGTATTTATTATTGTCTATGTGGCACCTACTAGAAGCTACAAGTTTGAAAACTATGTTGTTTTTAGATAAAATCTATGCTGCTAGTGATGAAAGGGAAATAGTTGTAAGGTGAAAATAAAACTATAAATTAGGTCTCTGGAGATTTCTTTCTACTCTACACTCATCTTGAATGATTAGTTGTGCCCTTTGGTATCAAAAGAAGGAAGCAGAGAGTGACTGAAGAATAATACCTGGGATTACTTTGCGATTGCAAAAGTAAATAGACGGATAAAATATTAAAAGAGGAGCAACATAAATAACATTAACAAAGAGATAAGAAATTACAACAGGAGGAGAATGTATCTGAAGGTGTCAAAGAAAGACAAAACAAAAAATAAATAAAGTGTCAAAAATTTAAAACTGACACAGAAAATCATGGTGGAATCAAACAGTATTTTGAAAGTGAACCGTATAAAATATTGTAATCACAAGAAATTCCATTAATCCTAAGATTAAGTAAAAAATGTATTGATAGTTTTAGAATAATTTGCTGCACATGATTACACTTTGTTTAATGAAATGTGTTGAATATTTAAGCCGCTTTGTTGAAATCTATAATCAATATTTAGATTCTACCCACTTTTACAGACTTAAAGAATCAGAAGAAATCACCTCTGCCCTGCCCCACCCCACTATTACAATGGTTCCTAAATATCTGAGGCTACTGTCAAACTTCAGCAAAAAAATACTATAAGGAAAAGCAGAGGGACCTTTAGGAGACAGGGCACTTGTACTTCAGATATGTATTGCAGTAGCTTTGGGAGTCATTTATTCATTCCTTTTCAATCAACAGATATTTCTTGAGTGCCTTATATGTTCAAGGTCTTGTTCTTGTCAGCAAATAATGGACAGAGCCCCTCCATTGTGGGGCTCACAAGAACCAAGTCAGATTGCCTTGGTTAGCATTCTGGTACTGTCACTTATAGCTGTGTTGTATTCAACAAGGTTAACTTTCCTGAGTCTCAGTGGCTGCATCTGTAAAATGGGACCATCAACACCTACCTCAGAGAATTGTCGGAAGTAGTATGGGAAACTATGTTTGTCAAGCACTTAGCCCAGTGCCTGGCTCAGAATCAAAATTCAGTAAGCGATAAAGTCAGCTATATTTTTAATAAAGAACTCTCAGTTCACCTCTCCAATTTTATCACGTGGAGGGCAGTCACTTAATAGGAGAAACAAAAGCAAAAACTGCTGTCTGGATCCACATCTTTCCATTATTGAGAAACAGCTGAGTTATTCTGTTAACATATCTGTGTCACTCAGACTTCCAACTCTGTGAGTTTTGGGCTTTATAATAACCGGCTGCTATATTTCTGTTTATTTCATTGGGGGTTTCCTGATACACCCTCTAGGTAGGAAATTTGTTCATCGTTTCTGTATCATGGAGGACATGAGGAGGGAGGAGCGGGTCATGGCACACCCCACAGGCAGACAAAGCAAGCTCCCTCCTGCCCAAGGAACCCAGGAAAAAAGGAATGTGCCCCAGCATGTACAAAAATGCTGAGGAGTGTGCCCCTGCCACGTGCTAGGAGGACCTCCCTGGGGGCATGAACGACCCAGGGAAAGCATTGAACAAAAAGGATCAAACTGTCTTTTAAAATCTTGATGAATTGAAAGTAGATGCCACCTAAAGGTTTCACACTAGGACAGGAAAGACATCAGGAGAGGCTTGGCTTTTTAATGGCAACTTATAGTATCTACGGGTTAATCATTTAACTGCAAATTCACCTGGAAATGACTAAATCGGAGACAGTCACCGCTACAGTATATGACTGTACATCAATGACTCACATGGTGGGGGATCCCCCACTATTATTACCTGAAGCGAAACAAAATCACTATATTATTGATTTATTAGTTTTTCATTTTGAAAGATTACACGTGATGCATATACCGTTAGTACCTCCTGGAATTTCGCAGAATTATGGGTTTCTATAAAGCCCAATTGATCTACCTTCTTTCCATCAAATGTTTATGTGACTGAGACAAAGTCTCTGACCTCAAGGAGGGTACAGGCATTCAAAGTGACAGTCATACAGCAAATACGTACAGTTAACACCAACAGTGCCAGCTGGCATAAACTAAGTGCTCAGCTGTAGCACTAAGATGTTGCATCCATTATCTTATTGAGTATTCCCAACCACCACATGGTGCAGTACTATTTTAGCCTCACTGTGCAGAAGAGAAAACTGAGGCTCAGAAAGGTTTAAGCAAATTGACCAAGGTCACACAGCTAAATAGGGGCAGATATTGACACGTAAGTATAGCTAGCCTCCAAGATTCCCAGTGTATAACCACAGCATGCCATTCTGCCTTTCTTGCCTGGGGAGAATGCTATGTAGCATTTATGTTTTTAACAAAAAAAACAAAAACAAAAAAGAAGAAGAAAGAGAAAAAAGGAGTAATTCTTATTTCTTCCTCAAATAAAGAAGAAAGCATTATGGCAGCCATTTGTGGGATAGAACCGAGTCCCTTTAATTTTTTTTCATACAGGGTCTTGCTCTGTCACCTAGGCTAGAGTACAGTGGCATGATCATGGCTCACTGCAGCAACCTCAACCTCTTGGGCTCAAGTGATCCTCTGACCTTGACCTTCTGAGTAGCTAAGACAACAGGTATGTGCTACCACACCTGCCTAATTTTTAAATTTCTTGTAGATATGGGGTCTCCCTATGTTACCCAGGCTGGTGTTGAACTTCTGGGCTCAAGGAATCCTCCAGCCTTGGTATCCTAAAGTGCTGGGATTATAGGCATGAACTACCATGCCCAGCCTGAAGTCCCTTTAATTTTTCTTAGTGATTCTCAACCTGTGGCGATTTCTGCACGCCTCCCTCTCCTCCCAGTCATCAACCTCAGGACATTTGGTGATGCTTGGAGACATTTTTGGTTATCACACTGGAGAAGAGGGTGCTACCAGTATCTACAGAGTAGAAGTCAGGGATGCTGCAAACATCTTACGGTGCACAGAACATGATGCCCCCCACAGCAGAGAACTATATGGCCCCAATGTCTACGGTGCTGATATTGGGAAACCCTGCCTTAGAGGATAACATCTGGTGATATAACTAGGCTTTGGTAGGTGAAATGTGCTGATGAAGGATATAACAATTTTTACTCTTAAACAATGAATTCTGAATTGAGTTCTATTTCTTTCGACCATGGCTGTTCATATTCCTTTACAAATGCTACCCACTAGAGGGACTTACGATTGATCAGACCAGAAGGGTCAGCTGTGCTAAACTAAAGTCTCATAAAAGTACACAAATGGTATACACTCCAGGAGTGAATGTATTTTTTCAGAGATGATCGCATAACCTTACAAATAAAACACCGTATCTTAAGTGCAAGGAGTAAAACTCTTGAGTATTTTCCAAAAAGTTTAGATGAAGAAGTTCTGGGTATTGGGAAATGTGTAATGTAAAAACCAGACCACCTAAAAGGATGTCATCTCACCCAAGTTTCCTCTGTGACCGAATCTCTAACCTCACCGGGCTGATGTAATGACTTCCTGTTAAGACTCTCATTAGAGTGCTCACTGATGTATGCCACCAGGGCTGAGCTACTGCACTGGGCACCTATATGACTGTTCTAGATATTTACAACTGGTATTCCTTATGGTTTTGTACCTAGTCTGGTTATTAAATATTTTCAATAAAATGCCTAATTTTGAATACATTCTTTCTTTCCAGATAGATATACTTCATATTCTTTGTCTCATGTAAGGAAAAAGCCACAATCCGATGATGACAGGGATTGTGGCTTTTTCCTTAAGTGAGACAAGGAATATATAGTACTCATTCAGGGCCCCTGTAAATGCAATGGGCTTAATACATTTTTGTTTGCAGGGGAGTATAAAATCAGGTACATTGCACTCTACAGTCAGAAATGTAAGGATAGATGAATTTGACAATTCGGCTTATCACTGAAGCCTTGCTACCAAAAAAAAAAGAAAAAAAAAATCCCAAACCAGCCAATTATTGGTCACAAGTATAGAATAAAGAAACTTTGGACAAGCACGATGGCTATAATCCCAGAATTTTGGGAGACTGAGGTGGGAAGATCACTTGAGGCCATGAGATCAAGACCAGCTTTGGCAACATAGTGAGACACCGTCTCCATAACAGAATTTTAAAAATTAGTGGGGTATGATAGTACATGCCTGTAGTCCCAGTTACTTGAGAGGCTGAGGTAGGGGGATTGCTTGAACCCAGGAGTTTGAGACTGCAGTGAGCTATCATTATGCCACTGCACTCCAGCCTGGGCAACAGAGTGAAAACCTATCTCTAGAAAGAAAAGAAAAGAAAAGAAAAGAAAAGAAAGAAAAGAAAAGGAAAGAAAAGGAAAAGAAATCTTTACTGTTTATGCCTCTTCATAGAACTATTTTTTATAGTACTTTAGGTACTAACTGCTTTTCTCTGAATTCAGACTAGTCAATCCTATTTAAGAGCTGTCTTTCATTTTTCTTCATGTGCCAACAATTCAACCATGTGGTAAATGCCTAGATACATAAAAGAACAGAAAGAACAATGGGCATCTGATAGTTCTCCCTGTCCAGCAGCCACTTCCTCTTCTTCTAACAGCATCTTCCATTTCTACAGGGAACTCCCCAGGCTCTAGCTACAGTGGTCTCCTCCCATTTTTGAGACAGATTCTAGCTCTGTTGCCCAGGTTGGAGTGTGGTGGCGCAATCCTGGCTCACTGCAACATCCACCTCCCAAGTTCAAGCAATTCTCCTGCCTCAGCCTCCTGAGTAGCTGAGATTTTACAGGTGCCTGCCACCGTGCCCAGCTATTTTTTTGTATTTTTAGTAGAGATGGGTTTTACCATGTTGGCCGGTCTAGTCTGGAACTCCTGACCTCAAGTTATCTGCCCACCTCGGCCTCCCAAAGTTCTGTGATTACAGGCATAAGCCATCACTACCGGCCTCCTCCAAGTTTTTACAACATGCCCATCTCCTTCCCATCGGCATACCCTGCTCTGTAATAAGAACAAGTCACACTGCTGTTTACAAGCTTTCTGCCCTTCAGGTGTCAGGTTAAATATCACCTTCCTCAGAGAAGCTTTCCCTGAACACACCAAATGTCCCCTCCCTGAATCCCATGACTGTCCCTCCATCTCATTTGTTTCCATCAATTAAAAATTTATCATTGTGTCTTTATTTCTTTGCTTAATTGTTTCTCACCAACTATCCCTCCAAAGATATCAAAGGAAACAAATACAGTGTGACAGAAACTACTGATCTCCTCCAGGATCGATTTTTCCTACTTATTTTTAGTAATAGAACATCTTGAGTTATGCTTGGCGCGGTGGCTCACGCCTGTAATCCCAGTATTTTGGGAGGCCAAGGCAGGCAGAACACAAGGTCAGGAGTTCGAGAGCAGCCTGGTCAACATGGTGAAACCCCATCTCTACTAAAAATACAAAAATTAGCTGGGAATGGTGGTACGTGCCTGGAGTCCCAGCTACTCAGGAAGCTGAGGCAGGAGAATCGCTTGAATCTGGGAGACAGAGGTGGCAGTGAGCTGAGATCGTGTCACTGCACTTCAGCCTGAGCTACAGAGTGAGACTCTGAAAAAAGAAAGAAAGAAAGAAAGGAATGAAGGAAGGAAGGAAGGAAGGGAAAGAAAGAAAGAAACAAAGAAAGAAAGAGAAAGAAAAAAGAACATCTTGAGTTAAGGCTGTGCCCAGGGCCGCCCACTGAGAGACAGTACCTCTCAGCTGCCCTTGCACTCAGAGTTGGTACTTTCCAAATGACAGAGGGGCCTCCCTAGGACTCCCTCTTTCCATCTTCTTCACCAATACCCAACCAATTTTCTAAAAGTTCCATGTATTACGAGAACAGCCTAAAATTCTAATTATGGTCAACTCCGGGAGGAGAAGAGGAAGATCGTGCTATCCAATATACTTTCTATAAATTAAAGTATGGTATAGAGGGGAAAATAACCCACTTAGTGAAATAACTCACTAACTCATTGGATCCTCACAATGATCTGTGAGGTGGACAGTAGACAAGAGTTGTCTCAATTGGATAGCTGAAAAAATGAAGGCCCAGAAAGGTTGAGTGACAGCTCTGAGTCAGCCCGCTGGTAAGCGGAAATGCTGAACTGGTTCTTACTTCAAATCCATGCTATAGAATGGGAGTTCTCCTCCCACTGACTCTGTCTGCAGAAGGTTTTAACAATCAGATTGATTACTGGTGTGGTTGAAGCTTAGATACACATTCTATAAACAGGATGGACCAGTCTCTGGTTGCCATTCTACAATCCAATTATTTTTCTCCATACCATGCTTTATTTGGCATTAATGTAGAAAGAGAACAACCCATGTTCTCTTCTCCTACAGTTAATCTCATCTGGAATTTCAGCAGTGTCAGAAGTAGCTTCTGATCCAGGTCCAAGGTGGTATGGTCATGGTAGAAAGAGGAGCTTAGAAATGCTCGAGACAGCTGTGCTTAAAAAAAATAATGAAGTCACTGTCTTTAAATACAATAACCTTGTAGTTTTATGAGAAGAAAATAGGAAGACTTTTGTGCTTGTTAATTAATTTGGCTTTAGATATTTGGGAATTCATATATATATGTATATATGAAGAGAGAGAGAGAGAAACTGAAAGCTAAGAACCTTTTCCCACCCTCACATGCCCTGGGGTGATGAAGTGCACCTCAAGTCTTTCTTGGCATGATATAATGCAAAAAGAGACTAAACTTGAAAGGCATTCTGTCCCACTCTGGACAGCCTGACAGCATGCCATTTCATCTCTGCCATCTGACAGGCTCTGGTGTTCCCAGAGGAAATATTTACTGAAGGGATACAAATCTGTCATGACATAGACTAATACTTGGCTCAGTCCCTGACCCGCTGTCGGCTTCTTTATGAAGAACAGACATTTTTCCTTGAACAATAAATTCTTAGAAGGAACACAGGGCTGCTTTTTTTATTTTTATTTTTTAAGTGAAACTTCATCGGTCTCTAAGTCCAAATGTCCTACCATTTGGAATTAACTTGAGTTCTGGTATGTTTCACATTCCCTAAAAGTCTGCAATAACATATTCATACACAAAGGGAGGATTAAAAAGTAAAACTGCTTATGTTCTGAATTTTTAATACCCTGAATGTTTGTGGTTTGTAACTTGGGATTAAAAATTTTTCCTTAATTTGCATCACATCTTCAGGCATGATGGTTAATGAATTAGGAGGTAAAGGAGGTGTTTATACAGCTCTGAAAACAGAAAATTTGAGGGTGGAGGCCGGGTGCGGTGACTCACCCCTGTATTCCCAGAACTTTGAAGGTTGAGACAGGCAGATCACCTGAGGTCAGGAGTTTGAGACCAGCCTGACCAACACGGTGAAACCCCACCTCTGCTAAAAATACAGAATTAGTCAGGCATAGTGGCACATGCCTGTAATTCCAGCTACTTGGGAGGCTGAGGCAGGAGAATCGAACCTGGGAGTCAGAGGTTGCAGTGAGCTGAGATTGTGCCATTGCACTCTAGCCTGGGTGACAAGAGTAAAAAGCCATCTCAGAAAATAAAAAAGAAAGAAAATTTGAGGGTGGATTCTTAGTAGCTTGAAGCTGTGGGTTTGTAGCATTGTTGGATCCCTCTCTCACCAATGATCCAAGAATATTTTTCATACCCTTTTATTGTCTGTCCTCTCACTACTACTAGTGATGACGGTGTATCAGCTATGGTGCTACATTTGTCCTCCATGTCTTACAACCACCTTACACAGTTAGTGGCAATACCCTTGTGCAGATAAGAAAACCACTTTTTAAGAGAGATTAAACAACAGGCTCAAGGTCACACAGTAAACAGATACCAGGGGTAGGGGTTGGGATGCCCCCCAAACTCTTGCCCCTGGTATCTACACACTGATTGAAAACAACTTGTTAGCACTCCAGACTGGCAGAAAAGCCATACAAATAAAAGACTTGAAGAGCATCTGCTGGATGCTCTGGGAGGTAAAACAAATACAAGCTGCCCCCCTGCCCCCCAATATTCACAGGTGATAACTGATACACAAAGGTCTGAAGGTCACTGCTGGGAGATCTTGGAACGATCCCTTTCAAAACAACCTTTCAGCATCAGTCTCTCTTATTCTTAGTGTATTTCCCTCCTTCTGCCTGCTTTTAAGCCACATTAATTGTAACAAGACAGGATGTGGCTCAAGAGGCTGGCACTTTAAGGCCTGTCATTACAGCCTTTGTTTCATTAGAGTTTGCCAATTTGACCTTCATTCCTGCTGGTTCATTGGTGAACTTGCAGCCCGCACAGGTTCACACAAACAGCTGAAGCATGATCCTCCTTTAACAGAAGGCTGTGCTCACAGTCCTTTAAATTATGCATCCTTTCATTTGTGTAAACTAGGCCAGCAGAGGGACTGTAGAACAGCCTCAACCCTTACATTGTTTGGACATAAAAATAAATAAATATATGGAAGCAAAATCCATTGTCAGATTTTAACAAAAGAAGAAAGGAGGAAGCGAACAATGGAACAGAGTAGACACTCCCCTAAAAAAAATGGAGAAAGAGAAGGCTGGAAAATGATAACATGGGCTGGGCATGGTGGCTTATGCCTGTAATCCCAGTACTTTTGGGAGGCCAAGCGGGGGCAGATAGCCTGAGATCAGGAGTTCGAGACCAGCTTGGCCAGCATGGTGAAACCCCGTTTCTATTAAAAATTCAAAAATTAGCCAGGCATGGTGGCAGGTGCCTGTAATCCCAGTTCACTGAAGGCCGAGGCAGGAGAGTCACTTGAACCTGGGAGGCAAAGGTTGTAGTGAGCTGAGACTGCGCCACTGCACTCCAGGCTGGGCAACAGAGCAAGACTCCATCTCAAGAAAAAAAAAAAAAAGAAAAAAGAAAGTGATAACATAAAATAGACTGCATAGGGTTTTTTTTGTTTTGTTTTTGTTTTTATAAAATGAAATAGAAAAACTCTGCAAATCAGTAAAAGGAAGTAGCTTCTGGCCTTGTCTAGACTCTGGAATGAACAAGTAAACCTGATTATGATCAGTGTCAAGCAATATTTGCCAATTTCTATGAAACTGTGAATGTAAAGAAAGGCCTGTGAGTCATGAGTAAAGGAGAGGAAATTAACAGCAATATTTACTGTGCAGATTCTGATTCACCACTACTTTGAGAGAAAGCTTGGGTGCTGTTAGCAGACACATTTACATTCTACTGGAATCTCAATCTTATCAAGCCACATTAGCTAAGAAATTACTTGTGGGTTGCTTTAAGTAATATTTTACATAAAAGATTCAGAAAAAACAGTAAGACTCCTGAGTGTTAATTCTTAAGTAAAATTCAGAAGAGAAATAAGTTAGCAAAAAAAACAAAAAAACAAAAAAACTCAGTACAGATGAAGTCTACCTTAAGAAAACGTGATAGGCAGTATTTTGGTCTTGCAGAATAGATAAACTAGGGTAAGGTATTTGCTTTGACCGGGACTTTTTATTATGCTTTACAAACTCCACTCCTGCAAATGGAACCAACTATGATGTCCATCAAAAGTGAATTGGTTAAATAAATTATGCATTTCTACATAATGAAACACTTGGCAGCTTTAAAAAAGTAAAAAGAAATCAGTTTATAATGAGCTAGGGAAATATAGCAAGGTATGAAACACTGTATATTAGATTTCTGTCTTTGTAAATGCTTAGAACATACACTGACAAAATCTAAATTAACTAGTACCATTTCCTTAACAGTGGTTGGTTGACATGGGGGAAAAATGGGGATTGCAGAAAGACTTCCTTCCCTAATGCATTTTCTGTAGTGTTTATTGCTGTTTTTTTTTTTTTTCTTTTTTTTCTTTTCCTTACCCTGATGAATATTTCTTACTTTCGGGGAAGGGGGAAAAAAAAAGCTAACAATTAAAAAAAAAATTGATTTTAAAAAATATTTGAAGTCTGGGCACTGTGGCTCATGCAGACTTCCAGCAGTTCGGGAGGCTCCCAGCAAGTTGGGAGGCCAAGGTGGGTGGATCACGAGGTCAGGAGTTCGAGACCAGCCTGTCAAATATGATGAAACCTCATCTCTACTAAAAAAATGCAAAAATTAGCTAGGCATGGTGGTGTGTGCGTGTAGTCCAGCTACTTGGGAGGCTGAGGCAGGAGAATTGCTTAAAACCAGGAGGTGGAGGTTGGAGCAGTAAGCTGAGATCATGCCACTGCACTCTAGCTTGGGTGACAAAGCGAGACTTTGTCTCAAAAAAAAAAGTGAAAAAAATTGGGTGTCCTTCATTTCTAATATTATTGATTAGAAATTAGGTTTTAGAAGTAAATGTTGAAATATAAGCAGAAACAATAGTACTTATACTCCTCTTGAAAATTAATTAGTATTCCTTAAATTGATCTTGGTCACAGAGCTTATAATATAAAATGCTAACAGTATGATTAGAGGACAGCTCTCTCACTGGCCTCTACTGCTTGTTGAATGATGAATGATGCACTGTTGTTTTCATTGATTTTTTTTTTTTTGATACAGGATTTTGCTCTGCCATCCAGGTTGGAGTGCAGTGGCACGAACATAGTTCACTGCAGCCTCAACCTCCCAGACTCAAGTGATCCTCCTACCTCAGCCTCCTGTATAACTGGGACTATAGCCATGTGCCCCTGGCTAATTTTTTAAAGTTTTCTTTTTCTTTTCTTTCTTTTTTTTTTTTATGTAGAGATGGGATCTTGTCACATTGCCCAGGCTGGTCTTGAACTCCTGGCCTTAAGCAGTCCTCCCACCTTGACCTCCAAAAGCACTGGGATTACAGGCATGAGCCACCACACTCAGCCTTATCAATAATTTCTAGTAAGAAGCCTCAGTGCCTTACTAGCCTGATCCAAGAAAGCTGGATCACTATTGGAGAGGGTAAGGAGGATATGGCTTTCCCTAATCAATTTCCGTTTTGTGTCATCTGTGTCAGTTTCACAACCATAAATGGGGAAAAGAGGGAAGTTTTATTTATTTTCATAACTCAAGGAAGACTGTGTGCACCAAATGAAGATGCATTGACACTTAGAAGATGAAGAGTAGGTATGATTACATGGCTGCTTTATAAAGAGGATGGCTGTTTTTCTAACACACATTAAAGCAAGAGACAGATGGAAATGATAGGAGTTATTTAAGGCTGTGATGTCGGGTTGTGATAATGCAGGTAGCTGACCAAGGTCTGTTATTAGAGGCCATTGTTTTACTCCTGTGCTTTCAGTGATGGCAGCATGGCATAGGGAGAGTGGTAAAATCAACCAGGGCAGCATGAGTCAGTCTTGATGTCACTGTAATACCAAAGGAGGCCAAGAGCAGCTGCATAGTGATCTATATGGATTCTTCAACTCTTAAATGGGTGAAAACATGTTGTACACTGGAACTTCGATCAAGAGAAGCAGCTCCAGGCACTTTGGGAGGCTAAGGTGGGAAGATCACTTGAGCCCAGGAGTTCAAGACCAGTCTGGGAAAAATAGCAAGACTTCGTACCTCCAAAAAATGTTTTAAAAAGTTATCTGGGCATGGTGGCATGTGCCTGTAGTCCCAGCTACTTGGGAGGCTGAGGTAGAAGGATTGCTTGAGCCAGGGAAGTCGAGGCTTCAGTGACTTGGGATCAGGCCACTGCACTCCATCCAGCCTGGGAAACACAGCAAGACTTCATCTCAAAAAAATAATAATAATATAGATTTTTTTTCTCTTTCTTTCTTTTCTTTTCTTTCTTTCTTTTTTTTTTTTTGATCATCATTTAGCAATGGTCTATGGAGATTTTTTTTAAGATGGAGTCTCACCTTGTCTCTCAGGCTGGAGTGCAGTGGTGTGATCTTGGCTCACTGCAACTTCTGCCTCCCAGGTTCAAGCAATTCTCTGACCTCAGCCTCCTGAGTAACTGGGACTACAGGCACATGATGCTATGCCCAGCTAATTTTTTGTATTTTAGTAGAAATGGGGTCTCACCGTGTTGCCCAGACTGGTCGCAAACTCCTGAGCTCAGGCAATCCATCTGCCTTGGCCTCTCAAAGTGTTGGGATTACAGGCGTGAGCCACTGAGCCTGGTCAATAACAAATTTTTTAAAAAACAGCTTCACAATAAAATTTTAAATGGACATTAATGTAACTTATTTAGTCCTGGAAATCCAAATCTGATAGATTGTGACCCTCTTTTTTTTTTTTTTTTGAGATGGAGTCTCTTTCTATTGCCCAGGCTGGAGTGCAGTGATACGATCTTGTCTCACTGCAACCTCTGCCTCCCAGGTTCAAACAATGTTCGTGCCTCAGCCTCCCAAGTAGCTGGGATTACAGGTGGCTGCCACCACACCTGGCTAATTTTTGTATTTTTAGTAGAGATGGAGTTTACCATGTTGGCCAGGCTGGTCTTGAACTCCTGACTTCCTGCTCTGCCAGCCTCAGCCTCTCAAAGTGCTGGGATTACAGACATCAGCCACCATGCCCGGCCTGTGACCCTTAATAAAGAGCACACAAATGAATTTTCTTTACAAAAAGCAGACATATTCACTGCAGAATACTGTGAGACAGAGATAATAGCAGCAGTAGAAGGAAGATGACTTATGCCTGCATCATTGAGAGATCACTAGCACCAAAAATTTTGGCTCATGTCTTTATTATTCATTTATATGTCTACCATCAAATTCAAATATGTATATGTATAAATATATAAAATTTATAAAATAAATGGCATCATCCCATTCATAATTACTTAAAATAGAACCTAATGGTGTGTGCTTGTGGCTGGGTGTGGTAGCTCACACCTTTAATCCCAGCACTTTGGAAGGCCAAGGTGGGCGGATCACTTGAGGTCAGAAGTTTGAGACCAACCTGGCCAACATGGTGGAACTCCATCTCTACTAAAAGTACAAAAATCAGCCAAGCGTCATGGCACGTGCCTGTAATACCAGCTACTTGGGAGGCTGAGGCAGCAGAAACACTTTGCAGTGAGCCATGATCACCCCACTGCACTCCAACTTGAGCGACAAAGCGAGACTCCATCTGAAAACAACAGCAACAAGCCACCAAAACCAAACCAAACAAAAACACAACAAAACCTCATGGTGTGTGCTTGTCAACCATGTTGAAATTAACATCTTTTTGAACAGTTCAAAGTTCTCCTAAGGTCTGAAGTGATTCCCACTTACCTTCCGAGGCTTCACCTTGTCTTGTACGTCATACTGGCCAATTCCCTTATAGCTGATTCCAAGCCACCAAGGAAGTCCTTGCTTATCCTAGAGGGTTGAAAAAGCACGAGAATCAAGGTCGAATTGTTAACTCTTCCAGAGGTGAATATAATTTACCAATTTTACCTCTTAACAAGTATCATCAAGTCAAAATAAAGCTTTCTTGATTAAAAAAAAACATTATTTAAAAACCTAACTTGTTAAACATCTTCTTAGAGGTTCTTCAAATAAAATCTCTAAGTTGAAACAGTCCAATACTGTTAATACCACCAAAAGAGTAAAGCATTACTGTTTTGATTGAACAGTTGGAGAAAGTAAATAAAATGTAAGTAATTCAACTAAGAATTAATCCAGTAAAAAGCCAGTTATCCATTAAAAAAAATAAAAGCTCTTTGTTCCCTTAATTAGTAACCAGCTATAAAAGGTTGGGGAAGTTTCCAAAGAATTACAAAGATGAAAAAAGTGGTTCCAGTTCCCGATGTTTATAAAACAATTAACAATGAACATGGGCATATTGAAAACCCTTTTGGAGAACTATACAATTCAATGACAGGATGTTTGAATAACTGGTTTGAGGTACATATGGGGAGGTGATATTGTTTACATAAATTTATCTTTTTATGTTTTGCCAAAGCAAAGACCATACTGACACAGGAAAAGGAAAATTTAGGCTCAGACAGATACCTATATGCAAATCAGAGGCAGTAGAAATTAAAGTTAAATTGGAGCCTGGACTCGGTGGTTCATGCCTGTAATCCCAGCACTTTGGGAGGCCGTGGCAGGCAGATGGTCCGAGGTCAGGAGTTTGAGACCAGCCTGGCCAACATGGTGAAACCCTGCTTCTATTGAAAATACAAAAAATGAGCCAGGTGTGGTGGCGCATGCCACCCTGTGCAATCCAAGCTACTCAGAAGGCTGAGGCAGGAGAATCACTTGAACCCAGGAGGCAGAGGTTGCAGTGAGCCAAGATCACGCCACTGCACTCCAGCCTGGGCAACAGAGCTACACTTTGTCTCAAAAATTGGTACTGGTTTTTAACACAGGTATTCTCATTACGTTAGTATTTTTAAAGCTAATTCCCGATCATTTTGAATTGTATAGAGATATAAACATTATCATAACATGAAAAGTCAATCAAGAACTGATCAATTATAAAATTAATTCTCCTCCAAACAAGATAGCCTTAACACTCTCATCTCATCATCTCAAAATATCTGTCAATCTCTCTCTGCTTATAAACATCTAAAAATACTTTTCATCATCGCAAAATATTTCTTTGTCAATCTCTCCCTGCTTATAAAACATCTGAAAATACAGTGTATGGAATACACTCATTGAAACATGGCATCGCAAATACTGTATAAATTTCAGCATTTTATGAAGCTGTTGAAATAAAGTTGGAGACTGCATACTTTTCAAACAAAAGTACCATCAAATGAAGATCTCGTAGTGCTAGAAAGCTAATTAGCAAACAGAGGTGTTTCAAAAGAGAATGATATGAACATCTTAGGAGGAAGACAGGTCTTAGGAAAACATTTTAACTTAGCAAGTATTTTGCAAAAATAATGTGTTTTATAATTTGCTACAAATGGCAAGATATAATCAGCCCTTTACATATTATGAAAAAAGCTGATATTGTGCAATAACTCTTAATGATCATGAAAGTTTTGTTATGTAAAACTACTTACCTTTACTGCGTAATAATGGACACCATAAGTTGGTAGAGCTTCTACTATTTTCATATACCTATGGAAAATAAATAAGTCAGAGGACCCTTTTGGGAAAAGCATTTTAAAGAAACACCATATTTCCACTTTCCTCATTATAACAATAATTAATATGTTTCACTCTAGAAACGGGATAAACCATTTTGGGGAGTAATATATTTTAGCTTATCCAAATGTTAGGAAGTTGCTAATAGAACCTCATTTTCAGAAAGCAATAGAAAATGTTACTTTCTGCACATTCAAATGCTTATGGCTTAGAAATGTGCCACATTATAAACTCCAACTGCAAGTATTTTTTAAAGTAAGCCCTTAATGATGCAAGCAATGAGCACCAACTTTTGGGTCATACTCATAAGTGAAAAAATAAAGCTATTCCATATATTGCTTGCGGTAGAAGTTACACAACTAGAAACATCTATCGAAACTCCTAGAAATATATAGTTTAAAATTATGAATTACACTATGTAAACCTGACTTTAAAAATGTCCTCCCAAAATAAAAATTAAAACAACAATGACGCTACTTGCTATTTTTAATTCAAAAGGGTTTATTGTACACCTCTAAGGCTTTGGAGTGGACTAAATTGTGTAACACTTCCTCTCTGCCCTTAAGGAACTGAGGTTCATGTTTTAACGCAAGTAGACTTTTTAATGATATTTTGATGATCAGTTTCTCTGGAAACTGTAATCAATAATTTGATATTTTTTTTAAGTAAATGGCCTACATGTAAATGAATATAGGAAGTTAAGTAAATGTGTCAAGGTCATGCAGCAACTAAACTGCACAGCCAGAATTCTAACAAAATGAGTCGGACTTCACATCCTAGAGCCTTAACTACCAAGTGAAACAGTCTCTTAGATGAAGCCACACAATAATGATCAGGTGAAGGAATAAGACTCTGCATTTAAGCATGGGTACTTTTTTTTTTTTTAATTGTTTTTTAGGTTTCAGGGTACATGTGCAGGACGTGCAGGTTTGTTACATAGGTAAATATGTGCCATGGTGATTTGCTGCACCTAACAACCCATCACCTAGGTATCAGACCCAGCATGCATTGCACTTTTCTCTAATGCTCTCCCCCACTCCAGCCCTCCCCTGACAGGCCCCAGTAAGTGTTGTTCCCCTCCCTGTGTCTATGTGTTCTCATTGTTCAGCTCCTACTTATACGTGAGAACCAGTGGTGTTTGGTTTTCTGTTCCTGCATTAGTTTTTTTTGCTGAGGATAATGGCTTCCAGCTTCATACATGTCCCTGCAAAGAACATGATCTCATTCCTTTTTATGGCCAGATAGCATTCCATGGCGTATATGTACCACATTTTCTTTATCCAGTCTATTATTGATGGGCATTTAGGTTGATTCCATGTCTTAAACATGGGAGCTTTGTAATATACAGTCACGCATTGCTTAGCAATGAGGATACATTCTGAGAATTGTGTTGGTAGCTGATTCTGTCCTTGTGCACACATCATGGAGTGTACTTACACAAACCTAGATGGCAGAGCCTACTACACAGTTAGGCTGTATGGTATGACCTATTGTTCCTAGGCTACAACCTGTACAGCATGTTACTGGGCTGAAATACTGTAGGTAACTATAATACAATGGTAAGTATTTGAGTATCTAAACATAGAAAAGATACAGTAACAATATGGCATTATAATCCTATAGGCCCACCATTGTATATGTGGACAGAAATGGTGCATGACTGTACTCACTAGTTTACCCTAAAACTCCGTTTTTTTTTTAAAGATGGGGTTTCACCATGATGGCCAGGCTGGTCATGAACTCCTGACCTCAGGCGATCCACCCACCTCAGCCTCCCAAAGTGCTAGGATTACAGGCGTGAGCCACCACGCCCGGCCTTACCCTAAAACTCTTAATGGAAATTGTCACTACTTCTTTTTTCTTTTCAGTTCAGAAAACAGGCACAATGAATTAAAACGTCAAGGATCCAACTTCAGGAGGCTAACTTCTGATTTCTGCCGTGAAGATAATAGAAGGTGTGTTTTGATATAACAAGATTACAGGCCAGGTGTAGTGGCCCACGTCTGTATTCCCAGCACTCTGGGAGGCCGAGGTGGGCAGATTATTTGAGGTCAAGAGTTCAAGACCAGCCAGGCCAACATGGTAAAACCCTGTCTCTACTAAAAATACATAAATTTGTTGGGCATGGTGGTGCGCACCTGTGAAATCCCAGCTACTCAGGAGGCTGAGGCAGGAGGCAGAGTTTGCAGTGAGATAAGATCATGGTACTGCACTCCAGCCTGGGTGACAGAGCAAGACTCCATCTCAAAAAAAAAAAAAAAGAAATTAGAGCAAAGAAGTAGGAGTGTGAAGAAAATCTACACACTGACCAGGAGGTTAGCAATCTCTAAATTCTTATTTCAGTTTTCACATGCATAGAAATAATTCTAAAAGTTTAGTGTAGCAGTTTTTTTTTTTTTTTTTGCTCGTCACCCCGGCTAATGACAATGGCACGATCATGGCTCACTACAACCTCTGCCTCCCTGGTTCAAGTGATTCTCCTGCCTCAGCCTCTCAAGTAGCTGGGATTATAGGCACCCACCAACATGCCCGGCTAATATTTGTATTTTTAGTAGAGATGGGGTTTCACCATGTTGGGCAGGCTGGCATCAAACCCCTGACTTCAGGTGATCCACCTGCCTCAGCCTCCCAAAGTGCTGGGATAACAGGCATAAGCTGCTGTGCTGGCCTGTTCTTAATAATGGATGGTAACTCTGTAAGTCACAAAATACAGAAAAAATTACAATGGTTTGTTCTATGTAGCATGAAGAAACAGATTATCTGACACCAATATACTATGCACTCCATTCAAAGTAGAGTCACAAACTGGGGAACAAAACATGGCCTCTAGATAGGTTTTGTTTGGCTAACATTGCATTACATTTTCTTTAAATTACTTCCCAATGAGGTAAGATTTAAAAACCTGAATTTCTAGCTTCTCTTGGAAAACAAAGGACCTGGCAACATTATGCCTTAATTATAAAGCTGAGTAACTTTGCCTCTACTCAGGATGAAAGCTCACTTGTTTGCCACAGTCCCCACCATTGCCTATTGCCCTCCATCTGGCCTATGTTTCTCATTTTTGTTACTGCCTGACACTGGTAGGTATCTGAGTTGATGACACCAATGTATAGAATGACCCGAGACATTTTCTAATTTGTGGTAAGATATTTCTAACCAGATAAGGACTATGTTTGCAAAAACTACATAATAGAAATTATTTCAAGTGACATCTTCAAATGGGAGATATTAAAATTATACCTAAGCAAAAGGAAAGAAAGATACTTACTGAACCACAGCTTGACCCCGAGTGAGACCTTTGATTTTCAAATAATGCTCAATTACCCTGTCCTCGCTGTAAAACAAAGAAATGAGAAAGATGCCAATGCATGATTATCTGAGGTACAGGCACAGTTTCCATATTATCAGGTGGCTACTGGAAACTTGAGAGGAAGCCTTCACCAACTTGTTTGATAGCTAGAGTTTGGTTTTTGTTTCCGTAGGAGATGCATTCCTGAACTTCAGACATTTGACTGCCTTCCTTATCATCTTTAACTTATATTTTGTGAAGTATATTTATATAATACACACACACACACACACACACACACACACACACACACATATACATATAACTACCTTTAAAACTTAAAGCACAATGGCTCATACCTGTAATCCCAGCACTTTGGGGAGTCAAGGTGGGCAGATCACCTGAGGTCAGGAGTTTGAGGCCAGCCTGGCCAACATGGTGAAACTTTGTCTCTACTAAAAATACAAAATTAGCTGGGTGTGGTGGCATACACCTATAATTCCAGCTACTTGGGCTGAGGCACAGAATTGCTTGAACCCAGGAGATGGAGGTTGCAGTGAACTGAGATCACACCATTGCACTCTAGCCTGGGTGACAAGAGCAAAACTCTGTCACAAAAAAAAATTTACTAGAAAAGAAAACAATATCAATTTCTTAAATGAAAAATGATCTTCTGCCATAATGGGATGAAATACAATATATATAAAATAATGATATCAAATGTTAGTTGTAGAACATTGTTGAGGAAATTTTGAGCATAAGGCCTATCCTCTCTTTGATTAAAATAGGGAGATCAGCAAGTGTTAGTCATTAAAGACTTTCTCCTTGAGTGATTCAGAAAGATTTTAAAGGAATTTAAACTGCTTCTGAGTCTGTGTGCAATCTAAAATACTCTATTACCTCCACTTACAGACATCTTGCTTTAGGAGAAAAACCTTTTATTGCCCTAGAGTAAAACCTGTTGACTGGAAAGGAAATCTCAAGTATAGCCCAGAAGACTAAGTAATTCTATCTCCATATGACTAGTTGTCATTAGTAATGTCTTTTTTTTTTAATTAAAAAACTATTACTTGGCCAGGCCGGTGGTTCACGCCTGTAATTCCAGGATTTTGGGAGGCTGAGGCAGGTGAATTGCCTGAGGTCAGGAGTTTGAGACCAGTCTGACCAACATGGTGAAACTCTGACTCTACTAAAAATACAAAAATTAGCCAGGCCTGGTGGTGGGTGCCTGTAATCCCAGCTACTTGGGAGGCTGAGGCATGAGAATTGCTTGAACCTGGGAAACAGAGGTTGTAGTGAGCTGAGTTCACGCCACTGCACTTCAGCCTGAGCGACAGAGCAAGACTCCATTTCAAAGTAAAAGAAAAGAAAAGAAAATAGAAGAGAAGAGAAGAGAAGAGAAGAGAAAAGGAAAGCAAGCAAGCAAGCAAGCAGGCAGGCTGGGCGCAGTGGCTCACGCCTATAATCCCAGCACTTTGGGAGGCCGAGGCGGGTGGATCACGAGGTCAAGAGATCGAGACCATCCTGGTCAACATGGTGAAACCCCGTCTCTACTAAAAATACAAAAAATTAGCTGGGCACGGTGGCGCGTGCCTGTAGTCCCAGCTACTCGGGAGGCTGAGGCAGAATTGCCTGAACCCAGGAGGCCGAGGTTGCGGTGAGCTGAGATCGCGCCATTGCACTCCAGCCTGGGTAACAAGAGCGAAACGCCGTCTCAAAAAAAAAAAAGAAAGAAAAAGAAAAAAGAAAGAAAGAAAGGAAAAACTATCATTTGAAAATGACATGGTTAGACGCTTCCAGAGTCAAGATGCTATGTAGCCTCGGTACTTACTTTCACTATTTATTTGGGAATATACTTGCAACTTCATACTAAATGTCTCAATATTAAATATTTATTTTGTAATCTTTATTTTGAAAAACATTTTAGTGGAAAGAAAAACCGTCATGAGGATTCAGACTGAAACAAAGGAGAATATATTTAATAAGAATGTAAGTATTTTAAGGGAAAATGTAATTTAGAAAAAAATGTGGGATGAAAATAGATACTATGGATTCATTAAAATACAAACAACTAAACCAACTCAATATATACAATGATACCTGGCTATAGTATAAACCTCTGGTCATTAAGAAAATCTCTGATCCAAGGAAATTTGTATTTTATAACACTAATATTGCATTCTGCTAGATTAAGGCTGCACTGCATTACACAGTGACTGCACATACATTGAGTATTGTATATTCATCTAGAAGCACATTCTAAGACATTTAACACACTTGAAAGAAACATCAGCCAGTTGCTCTTCGCAAATGACTGCAAGACACATCTTGGTATAATGATCTCCAGTGAACTTTGAGTAGATCCTTTCACTGAAAGGATCAAGGTCTACCTACGGTTTCTTTATACAATTGATGGGCAATGTGATATTTTTCTCACTTAGATGTCTTTTAATGTCCCAAAAAGCATGCAGTTCTCAATGGAGGCTATGAGAAGGGGTCACCTGTCATGTGGATTTGGCTTACCAGTAAGCAAGGGATGGATGCTCCTGAAGAGTTTTGGTTGGAAAGGCTGGTAATGTCTTTAAATCTTTCCTGGCATTTTCATCACTAAAAAGAAATGGAATATGGTAATATCAGGTACTATTATCCAAAAGAATTATCCAAGCCTGTCCCCAAATGAATGAGATCTGAAAAATAACTATTTACAGCATGTTGGAGCCAACATACACATGGTTATGGACTCTAAGTAGAAACAGCCCCCAAATTTAACAACTGAGTTATATGATGAGATTTTGAAGTTTGTAATATGTTCTGCATGTGTCTATTTTATACATAATTATAATTGTACATTTTTCACATTGTATTTTTACACAGTATTCTTCACATTTCATTATCTACTTTCTCCATGTTCCTACAATATCTTACTAATTATCTTTAGATGCTACATAATATTCATCATGTTGGAATACTGGTTATCATGAAACATTCACATAACATCACCAATTTTTCATAATAGATATCATTGCAATGAATGGCTTATGTAGTCCTTTATATTACTCTTCTGTTATTTCCTTACAACCCTCTGAAATATAGCAGACCAAGTCAGCCATCTGCAGAAATCTCTTGAATAGAAGATGACCGGAAAATGTGTTTCTAATGAAACCCAAGGTATCTCTTAAGTCACATTAAGTGAACTAAAATGTACTTCGTGTAAGGTCAGCTATCATCTAACTATAAAATGGCAAAGGCTGGGCACGGTGGCTCATGCCTGTAATCCCTGCACTTTGGAAGGCCCCGGCAGGCAGATCACCTGAGGTCAGGAGTTCGAGACCAGCCTGGCCAACATGGCGAAACCCCATCTCTACTAAAAATACAAAAATTAGCCAGGCATAGTGACACACGCCTGTAATTCTAGCTACTCAGGAGGCTGAGGCAGGAGAATAGCTGGAACCCAGGAGACAGAGGTTGTGGTGAGCTGAGATCGCGTCATTGCACTCCAGCCTGGGTAACAAAAGTGAAACTCCGTCTCAAAAAAAAAAAAAAAAAAGTGAGATTCTGTCTCAAATAAAGAAACACCAAACCCAGCAAAATTCTAGTAGTCAAGAGAAAGGTGTGTTCTTTACAGAACTTTAAAAAATGGAGAACAGGTAATCCTACCCAGTCATAGTTGGCTATGAGAGAAAATACTCTAAGTGTGGAGTATTTAAGGATATAATCTATGAGGAAATGAACATGATTCTCTAGAGCCTATTAGAGCGTAGAATAAGCACATTAAACACCTACTCAAAATTCTGATCAAACTCGTGTTCATCACACAGCATAACGCTAACTCTTCCTACTTTCCACTTCTTCCTATCTTTACCACTAGCTACCCTTTGATGAAAAGCTCCCAAGTGTGAGATACCATGCAACACACTTCTTGGGCATTATTTACCTCATGTGAGGCTCACCACAAGCATTCCCATGCAGTAGATACTATTATTATCTATTGAAGTAGATGAGCCCCCAGCTGGAGAACCAAACATTGAACCATTCCTTGGTGATATTACATTTCAGAGACAGGATTGTGGCCTTTCCTACAGGTGAAAGATCTAGCTTTCCAAATTACTACAGGAAATAAAAAAATCACTTGGCTCCTGTTCTTACATAAGAATAAATCTCTCTATTCATTTGAAATCTGAGTGTTATGGCTTAACCACACTGACAATCTTGGGACACTGGTTTGTGCTTCCTGAAAATCAAAATATACCACAATCCAATTTATTCATATGAAAGGTCAACTGTCAACTCCCAGTATTTTTATTTTTCTTAATAATCTCTTTTATGTTTTATCTGGCATAGCACATTTACTTTTTTTTTTTTCCAAACCCAAGACTGTCAGATACATTTACTTCTAAATTGTGATTTTTTTTTTAAATGAAGGGCAAATGCATGCATATAATAAAAAATGATAAATTCAGGATAACATTGTGCTATGAATCATCCCCATCAACCACACGCATGTTGTTATCTTCTGGAGCCAGATGAACCATAGGTCATGTCTCAAGAACACAGCCTAGCATTCACTTACTTGGATTATAGTTTATTTTGTGGCAGTGGAGGCCTCACTGGATTGGAAGTTGCTATTTGTCCTAAATTTATTTATTCAGTGAACAAAAATGTGTAAATGTATACTGCATGCCTAGCATGTAGAAATGAGTGGCATATGATAGAATTGTTTTTAACTCATACAAATGCAGTCGGTCAAAAGGGAAAGGAAAGTGAGGGAGAAATTTTATGTGTCATTCCATTCAATAAGCTCATGGTTGAGAATAAGTACAAAATGGGTGACTGGAAGCTTTGTCCTTAGTCCTATATCCCTCAAAGCCCAAGTATCTCATGACACTGAGATTTTTCTAGCATTCAGGCATTTAATACATGTCTGTTAAACTCAAGCAATCTTTATATCCAGTGCCTAACTAAAGAAATAGCTGTGTGTTTCAACTGGAGAAAAATACCACCTGTGTTGGATTTATTGAAAGATGTAGTTTAGTCTTCAACATACCATTTTCCCAAGAATTTTCGACTAATTTGAACTATACACAATCAGAATCTACTCCAGTTATAAGATGTTATTTGTTTAGAAATGCTGGCTGAATAAATCAATAAATTACCAAAGGTTAATCATGAGCCAGTATCTGAGATAACAATGAATATTCATTCATTAACACCTTTTTTGGGTACTAATCACTGAGAAGCAACTAAAATGTGCATTAATAGGGAAGTGGATTAGGGATCATTTTAAGGAGAGTTTCGACTACCTTGAAAAAAAGTAAGTGCCAGGTGTGGTGGTTCACGCCTGTAATCCCAGCACTTTGAGATGCTAAGGTGGCTGGATCACAAGTCAGGAATTCAAGACCTGCTTAGCCAACATGGTGAAACCCTACTCTATTAAAAATACAAAAATTAGCCAGGTGTGCCAGGTGTGGTGGCTCATGCCTGTAATAAGAGCATTTTGGGAGGCCAAGGTGGGCGAATCACCTGAGGTCAGAAGTTCGAGACCAGCCTGGCCAACATGGTGAAACCACGTCTCTACTAAAAATACGAAAATTAGATGGGCGTAGTGGCGCATGACTGTAATCCCAGATACTCAGGAGGCTGAGGCAAGAGAATTGCTTGAACTCAGGAGGCAGAGGTTGTGGTGAGCTGAGATTGCACCACTGCAGTCTAGCCTGGGTCACAGAGCAAGACTGTTTAAAAAAAAAAAAAAAAAATTAGCTAGGTGTGGAGGCTCACACTTGTAACCCCAAAACTTTGGGAGGCCAGGGCAGGCAGATCACCTGAGGTCAGGAATTCAAGACCAGCTTAGCCAATGTGGTGAAACCCCACTCTACTAAAAACAGAAAAATTATCCAGGTGTGCCAGGCATGGTGGCTCATGCCTGAAATCCCAGCATTTTGGGAGGCCAAGGCGGGTGGATCACCTGAGGTCAGGAGTTTGAGACTAGCCTGGCCAACATGGTGAAATCCTGTCTCTACCGAAAATACAAAAAAATGAGTCAGGTGTGGTGGCGCATGCCTGTAATCCCAGCTGCTTGGGAGGCTGAGGCAGGAGAATCACTTGAACCTGGGAGACGGAGGTTGCAGTGAGCCGAGAATGCACCACTGCACTCCAGCCTGGGTGACAGAGCAAGACTCTGTCTCAAAAAACAAACAAATAAAAAAACAAAAAAGTATACTTAAATAGATGGAACACAGAAGATTTTTAGGTTACTGAAACTATTCTGTATGATACTGTAATGGTGGATATATGACATTATGCATTTGATAAAACCTGTATAACTGTGCAACACAAAGAGTGAACCCTAATTTGATTACAGACTTTTGCAACGAATGTACCACACTAATGCAAGATGTTAATAATAGGGGAAGCAGTGAGGGTAGGGAGAGGGGGTATAAAGGAACTCTCTGTACTTTCTGTTCAGTTCTTCTATAAATCTAAAACTGCTCCCAAAAAAGTTTATTAAGAGAAAAGAAGTAAATAGAGCAACTTCTATTTGGTTATACATAAAAAAAAGAAAAAAGAAGAAGAAATATACTTTAGATTAGTGGTTCTCAATTTGGGAAGTTTTGCCCCTCAGGGGACATTTAGCAAAGTCTGAAGGCATTTTTGATAGTCACAACTGAGGAAGGAAGTGTTACTGGCTTTTACTGGGTAGATCCTACAATGCACACGACAGCCCTCAACAGCAAAGGATGATCCTGCCCAAAATGTCAACAGTGCTGAGATTAAGAAACCCTGCCTTCAATCATAAAAATCCTGAAAATTCTACCCGAATACTCTACAAAGCATATCTTTAAGACTTACAGAATTTTTCTCTTATGTCACTCAGAATATTAGAGATCTCAGATGCAAATGTCTAATAGGGGCCAAGTGAGACAGCCTTAGAAAATCAACTGGGTAAGCAAGCTGAGAAGTGGTAAGTCAAACTCACCATTAGACCTGGGGACAATGTGAAATGGTATGAACTATGAAGAGAGGAGAATAACACCCCTGTATTATACAAGATACAAATTTGATTGTGTGCGATGGAGATCAAAATTTTAGTTAATTTCTTTTCACATTAAGTCAGAGCTGGCTGGACATGGTGGCTCATGCCTATAATCCCAACACTTTGGGAGACTGCAGCGGGAGGATCACTGGAGCCCAGGAGTTGAAGACTGGCCTAGGAAACACAGTGAGACCTTGTCTCTACAAAAAAATGTTTAAAAATTAGCCAGGCATCATGGCATATGCCTGTGGTTTCACCTACTTGGGAGGTTGAAGTGGACCACTGGGGCCCAGGAGTTCAAGGCTGTAGTGAGTTATGATTGCACCAATATACTACAGCCTGGGCAACAGAGTGAGACCCTGTCTCTTAAAAAAAATGGAGAGGAAATGCCTTCTCAGTTTCTTAACTTGGTTTCTAGTTTCAGATAATCAGAGAATTATTAACTGAAATAATAGTAGTGAATGAATAAAGGAGACAAGTAATTTGCCTAAATTACTTGTCTCACTACTTGTGGAATCCTGACCATCCCTCAAAAATCACGTGTGTGTGTGTGTGAGAGAGATTGAGAGAGAGAGAGAGAGAGAGAGAGAAAGACTGGGTTGGTCTTGTTCTGTTGCCTAGGCTGGAGTGCAGTGGCTCAATCATGGCTCACTGTAGCCTCAACCTCTAGGGCTTAAGTAATCCTCCCACCTCAGCCTCCCAAGTACCTAGAATCACAGGTGCATGCTACCATGCTTGGCTAATTTTTAGTTTTTCATAGAGATGGGGTCTCACTATGTTGACCAGGCTGATCTCAGACTCCTGGCCTCAAGCAACCCTCCTGCCTTAGCTTCCCAAAGTGCTGGGATTACAGACATGGGCTACCATGCCCAGTCCCCCAAAATTACATTCTCAAGGAAGAACATAGCCTTATTTCTTCATATTTTAAAAGGCTCCTGTTAATCCTCCAAATCTGGTCATTTGTACTATTGCAAAATGTCCCTTGTGAATATATAACATCACTTTCCTATAAGAACCTGTTTAATATAGGAGTTTTCCAGCCATCACAGATATTGAGGTGGCTGAGCTGTGGACATGGCTGTAACACTAGAAGAGAAAGCCAGGAGAATAATCAGAAGATGATTGAGACCATCTGGCAGAAAAATGGGTTAAAACTTTCAACAACCAGTGCACAGAAGTAGAAATCCAAATGGCCAACAGAAAAAAAGTGTTCAACTTTGTAAGTTATCAGGGAAATGCAAATTAAATCCTCAATTAATTACCAATACACATCAGACTATCAAACTTGTAAAACTCCAACAAAATCTAGTTTGTATGGAGATGTAGGGCAATAGGAACTCTCATCCATTACTAGTAAGAGTGTCAACTGGTACAATCATTTTGGAAATTTTTATACCCCATGGCCCAGTAATCCTCTGCTAGGTATAATCCATAGAAAAACTTATATACAAGCATAAGATTTATAGCAGCATTGTTCACACAAAAGAATAAGTCAAATATCCCATAACAGTACAAATGCTCAAACTATAATGTATTCATATAATAGAATACCATGCAGCAAAGAAAACAGACGATAGCTACACACAACATGAATGTCACAAATGTTGAGTAAAGACGAAAGACCCAAATAAGAACCTAAAGGTCCCAAACAAACAAAATGAAACTAGACATAGGTGATAAAACCATGAGGAAAGACAAACACCTGATCCTGTCTGATCTAGGAAGCTAAGTAAGGTTGGGGCTGGTTGATTCTTGGGTGGGAGACAGCCTAGAAATACTGGGTACTATAGGCTTAAAAAACAAAACAAAGACAAGAAAATATGCACCATAGAGTCAGAGTGCCCACGAGCAAAGAGGGAATTTTATTGGAGTTAGGAGAGTACAATATACAATGGGGGGGCAGCATGTGGTTGTATGGCTGCATTTCCCTGCCCCCTCTTTTTTTTTTTTTTTTGAGACAGAGTCTAGATCTGTCACCTAGGCTGGAGTATAGTGGCCAATCTTGGCTCACTGCAACCTCTACCTCCTGGGTTCAAGCAATTCTCCTGCCTCAGCCTCCCAAGTAGCTGGGATTACAGGCGCATGCCACCATGCCTGGCTAATTTTTTATATTTTTAGTAGAGATAGGGTTCCACCATGTCAGCCAGGATGGTCTTGATCTCTTGACTTCATGATCCACCCACCTCGGCCTCCCAAAGTGCTGGGATTACAGACATGAACCACCACACCCAGCTTCTTTTTTTTCCTACAAGATTCTCTCTGTTACCCAGGCTGGAGTGCAGTGGTACGATCTTGGCTCACTGCAACCTCTGCCTCCTAGGTTTAAGTGAGTCTCCTGCCTCAGTCTCCCAAGTAGCTGGGACTACAGGCGTGCACTACCACACCCAGCTAATTTTTTGTATTTTTAGTAGAGATGGGATTTCATCATGTTGGTCAGGCTGTTCTTGAACTCCTAACCTCAGGTGATATGCCTGCCTCAGCCTCCCAATGTGCTGGGATTACAGGCGTGAGCCACCGTGCCAGGCTCAGCTTCATCCTTCTAATTTATTCTATATATCAACATACATGTTTTGTGCATTCTTCTATGTTATATTATTCACAACAAAAATGTATCAAATATGGCCAGTGAGTAGACGTGGGGAAAGACAAAGGTCAAGCTCACAGCCCTGCTAGGGGGAGGTTAGAACCTACTGACTCAAAAATGAATCCACTGGGGTGTCAGAAACACTGGCACATTATTCTAAAAGGTTAAGCTCGATCATTTTCGGAGTTTAGGACCAAACAGGATTTCACGTTTGAGCAGACTGGCAGTAGCTAGGGCTTATTTGTTCACCCTCTTGGGGAATGTCTGGGAGCCTAAGGCTGCGGGGATCTATGGAGCTTGCTGGAGCAGCCATGTCTGGCTTCTGCAAAGAAGGCCCCTCCCTGTCTGGCTGGGCAGGAGGCATGGTTTATGAGTCAGGATCAACCTCAGAGTTCAGAAGGAGGGCCCAAAAGTAGTAGGGGAGGTGAACAAGCCTCAACCGGGATGTCTCTGCCTTTCACCAGCAATAAATGCACTCAACCCGTCTGGACATTCCTGACCCTAATGGCAACGGATATGTTATTTTAAAGATGCACTTGACCAGAAGTGCCATGAGGGACTGGTTTCTCCGGGTCCTAGCCAGAGAGAATGCCCATAAATCAACATCACTTGCTACTTCTCAGTGACCAAACCAGAAATTGCTTCTCTCCATAATTTCAGCAGGAATTCAGATGTCACAATGAAGAACATGCTTGCATTTTATCTGATTATCTAGGCTGAACTTCTCCCTTAGGCATTCCAGATTCCTATTTTGATAACTTTCCAGAAGGAAGCCACCCATGACCCTCTATTTAACTACAACTATTTTTCAGGCAGCAATTCCTTTGGTCATTCCAAAGCCCTCTTTCATGGGCTGTTGTTTTTCTTTACTGACCCCAAGTACCCTGATGGAATGTGCCAACCCCACTCATTTTTGAGAAAGCCACATGGCTGGCAAAACTGAGGCCACCCTTTGTGTGTGCTGAAGCACTTGTGTGGAAAAAGCCACCCCCAGCAAATGTGTGCACCTGCTTGTGGCTAATTGTGGGTTTGCACACAGCAACAATCAGCCACCTGCCATCAGAGACTGGAATGGAAGAGGGTGCAGCCAATTAGCAAACTGGGCATGCTAGCACTTCCTAGAGAAAACTAAGATCCTTGCTATCTATGCTTGGTGTGGGGGCATCCTCTGTTTCTAGAACAGCTGTAAAAAAAAGCCCAAGCTCCAAAGCCCCAAATTTCACTTTTTTTGTGGGGGGGGGAGTAGACATGAGGTCTCTCTATGTTGCCCGGGCTGGTTTCAAACCCCTGAGCTCAAGTGATCCTCCCATCTTGGCTTCTCAAAGTACTAGGATTACAGGCATGAACAACCACACCAGCCCTGCACTTCACTTTTCTTCTCCAAGCAAAGCTTTTCCTTACCTGAAACCCAAACCAAGTGTTCATAAAAAATGCATGTTAAATATAATGTCCAAGTGGAAACAGCTACAGAAACTCCACTACACAAAGAAATAACCTTAGCTCTTTAGAAAGTTAGCTTGGGGCTGGGTGCGGTGGCTCACATCTGTAATCCTCAGCACTTTGGAAGGCAAGATGGGAGGATCACTTGAGCCCAGGAGTTTGAGACCAGTCTGGCCAACATGGCGAAACCCCGTCTCTACAAACAATACAAATAAATTACTGGCACATGCCTGTAATCCCAGTAACTTGGGAGGCTGAGGTGGGAGAATCACCTGAGCCTGGGAGGTTGAGGCTGCAATGAGCTATGATCACCTACTGCACTCCAGCCTGGGTGACAGCATAAGACCCTGTCTTAAAAAAAAAAAAAAAAAAAAAAATTAACTTGGGACTGGAGTTCTTTTTTAAATAATTGTAACTCAAAATTCCTACTTCAGAAAATGCATATGTGGATGTAAAAAAGCCATACTTAAGTGCCTATTTGAACACTCAGTAAAGTCTAAAGCCTGCCATTAAGTGTAAATGTACCATACAGCTTATATATCATCAGAAATTAACTAAAAGGTCATGACAGGGGCCTCCCAAGATTTGGGGAAGTCATCACAGCTGAAAACTCTATTTAGTACTGTGTTTCATGCAAACCAAAGATTTACTGTTATTAGGAATGGAGCTAATTGGAAACATTTGCCAGTCTTCTGGGGTTGCCTTGTACAGGCCTTGACGATAAGTCATTTCGTTATCTATGCTTACTAGAAACCTGTGGTGACCCATCAAGGTTCTGAACTATACTGAAGGAATGGGGCAGGATTAGTGATCATAGCAGCTACAAAAGTATATTTAGGCTGGGCGTGGTAGCTCATGCCTGTAATCCCAACACTTAAGGAGGCTGAGGCAGCCTGGCCAACATGGTGAAACCCCATCTCTACTAAAAATACAAAAATTAGCTGGGAATGGTAGTGCGTGCCTGTAGTCCCAGCTACTCAGGAGGCTGAGGCAGGAGGATCGCTTAACTCGGGAGGTGGAGGCTGCAGTGAGCTGAGATCATGCCACTCCCCTCAATCCCGGGTGACAGAGTGAGACCGTCTCAAAAAAAGAAGGTGTATTTAATGTCTGTTATATAGGTGTAGCAGGTGCCAACTTAACCATCAATCAAACCATTTGAGCTGCATCTTCTATTGAAGGATGACAGATTGCTTAGACAAGTAATTATTAGAAGGATCTTCGTTACTATTAATAAACACCAATTTCCTCAACTAATCTACTGTCACTGATCAAGACCTGGGTGATTAGCTGTTTAAGAGCTTTTCACTGGCTAGATTGCCTTCAAATTGCCCTTTATTAAAAAAGAATATCATGTTTCTTTCAGCTATTTGTAGAACCTGGCCTTCAGTGATGAATCCAGCTTATCATATGCCGGAATTAATAACTAGAAACTTCTAACAGTAAATTTTTCTCTACTGATTCCTAGATAAAGGGATATTAAAGGTGACAAACACAAGAAAACAGTGATTATCACTGTACTCTCCTACCGTGACCAGCAGCATCAGCATTATTGGATAACTTGTTGGAAAGACAAATCTCAAACTCCACCCCAGACCTACTGGATCAGAAAGGCTGAGGGTGGGGCCCAGAAATCCGATTTTAACAAATGGCTTAAGAGCCACTGCAATAGGATAAACACAATATAAGACAGAGTTTTTCAGTGG
This sequence comes from Aotus nancymaae, assembly GCF_030222135.1. NCBI lineage: Eukaryota > Metazoa > Chordata > Mammalia > Primates > Aotidae > Aotus > Aotus nancymaae. The sequence goes on from NW_026988460.1 coordinate 3,306,579, forward strand.
GTATTGTGGCTCATGCTTATAATCCCAGCACTTTGGGAGGCTGAGGCAGGCGGATCACTTGAGTTCAGGAGTTCCAGACCAGCCTTGCCAACATGGTGAAACCCTGTCTTTACTAAAAATACAAAAAATTAGCTGGATGTTGTGGTGTATGCCTGTAGTCCCAGCTACTCAGGAGGCTGAGGCAGGAGAATTGCTTGAACCTGGGAGGCGGAGATTGCAGTGAGCCAATTTCATGCCACTGTACTCCAGCCTGGGTAACAGAGTGAGACCCTGTTTCAAATAATAACAATGATAGAGATTTTCAAGAAAGAGACTGTAATCAACTATTTAAATTGGAGAGATGGTCAGGGAGGCTGAGCAAGGCTTTTTGGGTGGACAGCACAGGTTTGTTTTAGAAGATTCTAGCAAGTGACCTGACCTAGCAGTGACAAAACATGAGTGCTGTCATCTAATCCCCCAAAAGAAATACTTCTAAGGGACAACAGCTTTCTCACTGGGCATACCAGGTGGCAGAGACTGGGCTAACCCCTTTCTCTACAGGCGTATTTGCTATTAACATCAGTGTCCCTACTTCATGGATGTGAAAATGGAGAGTTAAGAGAGATTAGCAATTTAAACTCACAGAGCAAATGTGACTCCAAACCTGTGCTTTAACCACTGTGCTTTACCCCTCCAGGATTCTAGTAAGACGGGACAGGAAATGGGGAAGAAGGAGAGGGAAGATTTTAACTTTGAGGCTTCTCATCATTTATCATGATGGTGGCCACTGATGAATTCCACCAAAATGTTTAGTGCTTAGGTTATGACAATCTGCCTTTTTAAATTAGATCAAACTGGATTAACCCCAAACTGGATTAACCACACAAAGGAACTGAACATAGATAACAAGACTTAACATGTTATCAGTGTTTCTTGAACCAAATCAAACCAGAACAAACCAAACAAAAACCATAGTCTCTAGTTGTCCCTTAGTAGCAAGAACACCAAATTTAGGCCTTTTTTTTCCTTTTTTTTTGAGATGGAGTCTCACTCTGTTGCCCAGGCTGGAGTGCAGTGGCTCGATCTCAGCTCACTACAACCTCTGCCTCCTGGGTTCAAGCGATTTTCCTGCCTCAGCCTCCCAAGTAGCTAGGAATACAGGTGCCTGCCACTACACCTGGGTAATTTTTGTATTTTTAGTAGAGATGGGGTTTCAACTTGTTGGCTAGGCTGGTCTGGAACTCCTGACCTCAAGTGACAACCCCCATTTCCCAAAGTGCTGGGATTACAGGCGTGAGCCACTTCGCCCGGCCCCAAATTTAGTTTTTAAAAAACACTTTTACATGAGCTGCAAAACCAGACTCCAGTCATTTTAAACCTTAATTTGAACCTTAAAACAAGGAGTCCAAACTGCTACAGGTGAGACGTCCAATATATCAGTTAAGGCTCCTTAAATCACACAAGGTATTCCTGAAGCCCCACTTTTTATACTGACCCAAGAAGCTCAAAGTAAGATCTCTACCCTGGATGAGTTACCTCTGTTACTGTTAGTGGATACCAAGGCCTGGGATGGGATGAAGAAAAGAAGAAACAAGCTCACACTTTCATTCACAGTTAATCATATGAAAAGGCAGAAAGCTAGAGCTCAGTTTCATTCAATGCCTAATGCCACTCTTGATTATTGCAAATTAGTTCAGAAAAACTGATTACAGACTGAGCTAATTGCGTAAGAGCTAAAAGAGCCCTCCTCATTTTCTACTCATCCAGACTAAAAAGACAGCAGCTCCACCCAGCCAGATAAGCAAGGTGAATTCATCTGGTCCAACCCCTAAATGCACAGATGGGAGAAATGAGGCCCACCGAAGGCTGAAAACTTACCAAAGTTCCCACAGTAGGCGGCAACACATCTAAAGGTCCAGAGGTTTGTTCTCTGGACTAGTGCTGGCCGGAGCACAAGAGGAGGAAGAGGAAGAGGAGAGAATTGGAAAGCTAGGGAGGAGCGGAAGAAGAGGGAGGGGCCGGGAAAGGAAACGCCCAGCTGGCTGTGCCAGACTGTGCCCTCCTCCCCTCCTAAGCCACAGCGTCTTTCCATTCTTGGAATTTCCTCCCTACCCCATTTAAACCTTTATTGATCAGACCCTAAACCAAGTCAGGTTGCAGCTTTTACAGAGTGAAAAGTGAGAACTGAAAGAATTATATAAGCCTTTCTCCTGGCCTCTGGCCAAAGCTAGGGATGCCTCCCACTGTTTCTGTGAGAGGTGGGAAGTTTTTGGCCCATCCTTAACCAAGAAGCTCCTTCACAGGGGTACCTATGTGAGCATGCAAAGAAGGCCTTCATAGGGGTTTAGGTGTGAGCATGCATTTCTAGGCTTCACGCATTTCTAACGCCTTCAAGGGGGTTCAGGTGTGAGTATACATTTCTACGCTGCCTCTGTTCCCCAGCTCCCTCAGACCTCTCAGCTCCTCTTTCATAGGACAATAAAAGATATTCTTTGGGCTTTTATTTATATATTCATTTGCTGAGACAGAGTCTCACTCTGTCGCCCAGGCTGGTGTGCAGTGGCGCGATCTTGGCTCACTGCAACCTCTGCCTCCTGGGTTCAAGCGGTTCTCCTGCCTCAGCCTACCGAGCATGTGGGATTACAGGCATGCACGGCCACGCTAGTCTAATTTTTTCTATTTTTAGTAGAGACGAGGTTTCGCCATGTTATCCAGGCTGGTCTCGAACTCCTAAGCTCAGGCAATCAGACCGCCTTGGCCTCCCAAAGTGCTAGGATTACAGGCATGAGCCACCCCACCCATCTGCTTTGGGCTCTTAAGGAGGCCATCCTAGGCACTTGCTGTGTGTGACAAGTGGAAGCATTTTACTTACACAAACTCATTTAGTCCTCAAGATGTTGGTACTCTTTCTAATTTACAGATAAAGAAACTGAGATTTAGAAAGATCTCCTAGCTGCCCATCATTTTATTAGAGCTAGTACACAGGCAGACAGTACATATCTAGAAAAAAAGAAAAAAGACCAACCTACCAACCAACCAATCAGCTCTAGGCCTATGGTTTGTAGTAATAAGATTTGGCCTTTAGAACTGCATTCAGTCCCAGTCTCCCTGTTCCTAGAAGTTTTGTGGTCTTAGACCTTTGTGAGCCTGGGCCTCCATATTATAAAAATATGAATATAAAACTATGCCCTGTTGCACAGGATTCTTGGGTATATTACAGTGGAATGCTATGAAGGCACTTGCTTGTGTTCAATAAATGTGTTCCTTCCTAGCTTATGCCTATAATCCAAGCACTTTGGGAGACTGAGGTGGGCAAATTGCTTGAGCCCAAAAGTTTGAGATCAGCCTAGGCAACATGGTGAAATCTCGTCTCTATGGAAAACACAAAAATTCGCCAGATATGGGGCGTGCACCTGTAGTCCCAGCTACTCAGGAGGCTGAGATGGGAGGATCACTTGTGCCCAGAGGGTAAATGATCTGCAGTGATCCATGATCATGCCACTACACTCCAGCCTGGATGAAAGAGCAAAATCCTGCCTCAAAATAACAAACGTGTTCCTTCCTTTCTGATGGTAGCATAATAAACCTAAGATTTTACCAAACGCTTTATTCCTACCACTCTCTTACCAGACTCGTGGTGGATTATTACTATTGAGAAGAATCCCAAAGGGGTGGTCTAGGTTAGAGTTGGCAGATTTAATATTTTGAATATACTTATACTAAAAAATTTTTCGTTGTTCATTCTGAAATTCAAATTTAACTGGGCATCCTATGTTTTTATTTGCTAAATCTACCAACTCTAAGGGTTTATAATAAACTGCCTGAGAAAAGAACTTTGGAAGTAACTTGCCAAGTTTCGAGTTGTGAGAAGTTTCAGGCTTGGTTTGACAGGGTCTATGGTAACCAGTGGAAGCTCAGCCTAGAAACTCACTGTTCTAACATCATGACTGATGCATGGGATTGGTGTCAGCCTTTTATTAGCAGTCTACCAAAGATGCATCCTGTAGCAGGAAACCTGCTTGTTTTCTGGGAAGCACAGCGTCCTCTCAGCTAGAATTCCTTTGTTATTACATTTTTGTCTGTGGCCTAACTTGTAACAGGGGACAATTACTCTGCCCATCTGCATGCTTGATGGGGATCAACTGTCAAGCTATTTGTTTTTAGGTCTAAGGAATTTCTAATGAGAATGAAAATGTGATGAGAGATTTTTCTAAACGTCAGCCAGCTCCCTGAGGACTCTGATCATGTCGGCTTTGAACTTTCCATTCTTTTAATACCAAGTAGAAGAAATATCATCCATAAGAATGACTTAGGCTGGGAAGGAGGTTAACATGAAAATCTGTAAATATTTAAAATAAAAATATTTCAGTTTTCTCCTGTCAAATCCATAGAGACAGAAAGTAGAATGATGGTGGCCAGGGACTGCAAGAGGAGTGAATGGGGAGCTGTTTAATGGTGCAGAGTTTCCATTTTTCCAAGATGAAAAAGTTCTGGAGATTGGCCGTACAACAACATGAAGATGGCCAGGCGCAGTGGCTCATGCCTGTAATCTCAGCACTTTGGGAAGCCGAGGTGGGCGGATCACCTGAGGTCAGGAGTTCAAGATCAGCCTGGCCAACATGGTGAAACCCCAAATCTACTAAAAATACAAAAAAAATTAGCTGGGCGTGGTGGCGTGTGCCTGTAATCCCAACTACTTGGTAAGCTGAGGCAGGAGAATGGCCTGAACCCAGGAGACAGAGGTTTCAGCAAGCTAAGATCACGCCACTGCACTCCAGCCTGGGCGACAGAATGAAACTCTGTCTCAAAATATTATAAATAAATAAAAACAACAACAACAAAAAATCACACCCCCCCAAAAAAAAAACACCAACACAAACATTACTTAACACTACCAAACACTATTCTTATAAATGGTTGAGATGATAAATTTAATGCATATTTTACTACAATTTAAAAAAATTTACTCTTAAATCTAGAATTAGAAAAAGGACACATAAAAGAAACACAATCAATACAGATAGTGTTTTCCTACAAAATAATGGAAAGCCAAAGAAATTGTTTCTCTCCTGGGAAACTTCCTACTAGACTAATGAAAAATTATTTATGGTCAACTTGAAGCCCCAACTCTTTAATCCTTCTTCCTGTATGTGTGATTCAATGTGTCTTTCCTGATCACACAAAAGAATGGATTAACCGCATTAGCCATGTGAAAGACTGTATTGTTATGTGTTATGTTATCACTTAGTGTGTTTCCAGAACCAAACCAAAAGGCATGGAAATGCTTATCAATGAGGGAATGTAGAATTCTACCCCCACAATGTTGTTCCACAGCTCCCGGAGACTCTGGATAGCATGCACTTTGAGAAGAGGAAGTAGATCATGTCATGCTACTTTCTATTCCCACTGAATTCCACGCATGCCCATGTCTCAGCCAGCCGCTACCTGAAGACGCCAAGTATGCTGAGTTTTATTTCAGGACCAAGTAGCTGCGATAGGTGTTAACAGCCTGGTCTGCTCCAGTGGAGAAGGAAACTGAGAACTCAAATGAGAGTTACTTCCTGCATAGGATTGATCCGCTGTGGTGTTAGCTGTCTAAAGATGTGTTAAGGTGAACCTTGGGTTTTTTGTGTTCATTTAGTTGCATCAAGTTTTTTTAAGCTGTGAAATGCAAAGCGTTTTTAAATGCAAAATACTTAAGCTGTGAAATGCAGAGGCCTGACTCCTACTCTGATCCTGTGGTTCATAGAGTGGGTGGTCCAGCAAGATGCTTCAACATCAGGAAGAAATATGTGTAGAAAACGCTGCCGTTCTGGAAGATTCACAGGGCTCACCAGCAGATTGAAAACTTAGCCAGGAGAACTTGGGGAACTTTGTTTAACTTTTAACCAAGTATCGTAGAGAGGAAAATTGCTTCTCAAGATTTTTTTTTTTTTTCACAAAAGTGTTTTGTTGAATCATCAAAGTCCCGGCCTGAAATAAGACAGAAGTGTTTCATTTCTGTCAAGTAAACCTTCTTTACTCTGCTGGCCAGGAAGGTAATAATTCTTATAAATTTGTGTTGGGATGCAAAAAAAGAAACTGGTTGGGCACAGTGGCTCATGCCTGTAACCCCAGCACTTTGGGAGGCAGAGGCTGACAGATCAGAAGTTCGAGACCAGCCTGGCCAACATAGTGAAACCCTGTCTCTAGTAAAAATAAAAAAATTAAGCCGGGCCTGATGGCTCATGCCTGTAATCCCAGCACTTTGGGAGGCTGAGGTGGGTGGATCACCTGACGTCAGGAGTTCGAGACCAGCCTGGCCAATGTAGTGAAACCCCATCTCTACTAAAAATACAAAAAGTTAGCCAGGCATGGTGGCTAATTTCAAGAATTGCTTGAACCTGGGAGGCAAAGGTTGCAGTAAGCTCCACTGCACTCCAGCCTGGGCACAAAGCAAGACTCCATCTCAAAAAAAAAAAAAAAAAAAAGGAAACCTCTAACAGTGGTAAAGTGCATGTGGTTTGGAGCCCTAATTTGCCAGCATCTAGCTATGTGACCTAAATAGTAAGCTACTTAACAGCTACAAAACACAGTTTTCCTATGTACAAAATGGGGACAATGACAGTGCCAACCATCACAGGGTTGCTATTAGGATTAAACATATTAATAATAGCAACCATGCTAAACATTGTTTATTGAGACAAATAAATGGTTCTAGAGAGGCTAGGCAAGTTACCCACAGGTACATAACAAGTGACAGGGCCTGGATTTGAACCCAGGCAGTTAAATTCCAAAGCTCCTCTCTTCACTATAACCTCCCCATTGATTCCAGTGGGTACTCAGCATAGCACCTTGTCCATGGGAAATAATATTTTTATTACTGTAATTGACATTAAAGCCTTTGGAAATGGAATTAGATTTTTTTCTTTTTTTTTTTTTTGAGATAGAGTTTTGCTCTTGTTGTCCAGGCTACAGTGCAATGGCACAATCTCAGCTCACTGCAACCTCTGCCTCCCAGATTCAAGCGATTCTCCTGCCTCAGCCTCCTGAGTAGCTGGGATTACAGGCATGCACCACCATGCCTGGCTAATTTTTTTGTATTTTTAGTAGAGACAGGGTTTCACCATGTTAGCCAAGCTGGTCTTGAACTCCTGACCTCAGGTGATCTGCGTGCCTCGGCCTCCCAAAGTGCTAGGATTACAGGCATGAGCCACTGCACCTGGCCAGGAATTAGATTTTAGAGCTTTAATTGCTCTAGAAGTGTAAGAATTAAGGGGGAGCCAGGCACAGTGGCTCACGCCTATAATCCCAGCACTTTGGGAGGCCAAAGCTGGTGGATTACGAGGTCAGGAGTTCAAGACCAGCCTGGCCAATATGGCAAAACCCCGTCTCTACTAAAAATACAAAAATTAGCTGGGTGTGGTGGCACATGCCTGTAGTCCCAGCTACTCTGGAGGCTGAGGCAGAAGAATCACTTGAACCTGGGAGGTAGAAGTTGCAGTAAGCTGAGATCACGCCACTGCATTCCAGCCTGGGTGATGGAGTGAGACTCCATCTCAAAAAAAACAAAAACAAAACAAAAAAACTAACAGGCAAATTTCTTGAAAGTGTTTTTTCCCTCCCTTTGTTAACTCCTCTCTAGGTTATGCAAAGAAATTTCTTTCCCATGGGAAATAGCTGCATTTTTGTAGCAGCTGTAAATTGTGAATATTCCCTTCCCACTTGAAGCTGGGTGTTAATATACTCTTATTCTGACCTAGCACTGAATTGCAAAATGTAGTCACTCATAAGTAGAAGCACCCTAATCACATAGTTACTTGGTAACTTCCACCTCTCAAAATTTAAAAAAAAAAAAAAGCTTTGCTTTTACAAACTCATTTGTGGCTGGCAGCTGAGTGATAAAGCCTTGCCTCCTTGTCGTGTCAGCTTTCAGGAATTCTCTGTTTGTCTGTGTTGTGTTACCCAAGTAGCCTGTTATCTTTGCAGTTTAAAGGCTGACTTGGAAATTCAGACTGTCAGCTATTTAAAGAAAATGGAAGTCCTCACTCCACTATTTTAATTAACTTTCAGAGAGCAGAGTTTCCTACTGGTTATGATAATGTTAACCTAAAATACTCTGAAGGAAACACGGCAGGAAGCAAAATAAAAAGGGGAGGACTGTTGTTTTTAAAGGCATTCTAGGAAGAAAAGTTTGAGCAAAGCTATGAAGGCAGATAGCATGGGCTATGTGGAGAAAAAAGGAAGAGAGGCAGGAGCAGTTAGATACTAAGGAGTATGCACTGCACAGAATGGGAGATTAAATGCGTAATGCAGACCAAGTATGGCCTTGAACACCAGGTTGGGGCGCTGGCAGGCAGGTGTCTGTGTGCAGTAAGAAACTAACAGATTTTTAGAAATAAACAACAGTGATCAAATCTATGTCTTAGGAAGGTAACTGGAGGTTATGCGCAGGCAGTAGTGTGTGGCAGAATCAGAACAGATCTGAGAATTCACCAGCAATGTGACAATCTCTTTGGGCCTAAATTTTACGTATATTACTTTGTTCAATGGAGATAATAGCTATTGAGGTAGGACTGAATGAAATCAGACATGGACATTTAAAATAACACTGTAGGGCAGGTTCAATGGCTCATGCCTGTAATGCCAGCACTTTGGGAGACCTAGATGGGCGGGTCACCTGAAGCCAAGAATTCGAGACCAGCCTGGCCAATGTGGCCCAACTCTACTAAAAATACAAAAAATAGCCAGGTGTGGTGGTGCTCGTCTGTAATCCCAGCTATTCAGAAGGCTGAGATACAAGAATCGCTTGAACCCGGGAGGTGGAGGTTGCAGTGAGCCAAGATCACGCCACTGCACTTGAGCCTGGGCGACAGAGTGAGACCCCATCTCAAAAAATAATAAATAAATAAAATAACACTGTAATACTTAATTATTAGCTCCACACATAATTCACACACATGCTTTACAGTCAGGCTGAGTGGGGAGGGGAATGAGGCTGAGAAACCTGTGGTACCGATCAACAGAAGGAAAGAGCTGTCTGACAGGTGGCAAAAAGATGGGAAGAGAAAGGGGAAATCCTCAGAGAGCATTCAAGACAGAATGGAGCTGTCTCAAAGGGAGGCAGTAGAAGAGGAACTGGTTTGGAGGCCAGGCTGTTGGTGAGGTCAGCTTTGGATATGCTCAATTCAAGAAAGAGGTGGGTATTTACAAGGAGTGGAACAGAGTAGCCTTAAGAATTAGGTGTTCAGTCACTGTTTTAACTGAAAAAGCCACTTTGCCAAGGAAGGCAGTTGGGGACATATTTTGGTCAGTGTTTGTTTATTTATATTTTATTATTATTTTTGAGACAGAGTCTCAATGCCTGTAGTCCCAGCTGCTTGGGAGGCTGAAGCAGAATTGCTTGAACCCGGGAGGCAGAGATTGCAGTGAGCCAAGATGGTGCCATTGTACTTCAGTCTGGGAGACAGAGCAAGACTCTGTGTCAAAAAAATTCCCAGCACTTTGGGAGGCTGAGGTGGGCAGATCACTTGAGTTCAGAGTTCGAGACCAGCCTTGCCAACATGGTGAAACCTTGCCTCTACTAAAAATACAAAAATTAGCTGGGCATGGTGGTGTGTGCCTATAATCCCAGTTACTCAGGAGGCTGAGGCAGGAGAATTGCTTGAACCTGGGAGGTAGAGTTTACAGTGAGCCGAGATGGCGCCACTGCACTCCATCCCGGGTGACAATGCAAGACTAAAACTAAATACAAGTAGATGTTCATCACGGTTTTATTTACATTAGCTTTATGGGGAAAAAAAAGCAAATATAAGCAATGCCGTGATGAACATATATTTTCCCATTATTTATATGGGAAACAAGTAATAATTGTAACAACAGGGGAGTCCATCATGTCCATCAATCTGATAAAATAAAATGGATTCCAGGAACTGTTCTGAGTACTTTATAAATGCAGTATTAATTCATTTACTCCTCACAGCAATCCTATGGAGTGTGTATTATAATTGTAAGTCTCATTTTACAGATGAAGAAACAGGTTTGGAGATTTTAAGTAATTCATTCAAGATTACACAGGTAATAAGTAGCAGACCTGCCATTTGAATCAGGCTGTCTGGTTCCACAGTCTTTGCTCTAACCACTACAACATTGCCTCATGGTATTTTATTTTGCCTGACTTCCTTCCTTCCTTCCTTCCTTCCTTTGCTCCTTCCTTCCCTCCTTCCTTCTTTCCTCCTTCCTTCCTTCCATGGTGTTTTATTTTGCCTGACTTTCTTTCTTTCTTTTTTTTTTTACAATCTTGCTCTGTTGCCCAGGCTAGAGTGCAGTGGCATGTTCTCCAGCTCACTGCAACTTCCACCTCTGGGTTCAAGTGGTTCTCCTGTCTTAGCCTCCCCAGTAGCTGGTATTACAGGTGTGTGCCACCATGCACAGCTAACTTTTGTAATTTTAGTAGAGACAGGGTTTTGCCATGTTGCCCAGGCTGGTCTCAAACTCCTGACCTCAAGTGATCCACCCATCTCGGCCTCCTAAAATGCTGGGATTACGGGTTGCACCTGGCCTTGCCTGATTTTCTTTCTTTCTTTTTTTTTTTTTTTGAGACAGAGTCTTGCTCTGTCATCCAGGATGGAGTGCAGTGGCACCCTCTCGGCTCACTGCAACCTCCGCCTCCTGGGTTCAAGCAATTCTCTTGCCTCTGCCTTCCAAATGTCTGCGACAACAGGCATGTGCCACCATGCCCAGCTAATTTTTGTATTTTTAGCAGAGACCAGGTTTCACCATGTTAGCCAGGCATGTCTCGAACTCCTGACCTCAGGTGATCCACCCGCCTCTGCCTCCCAAAGTGCTGGGATTACAGGCTTGAGCCACCATGCCCAGCACTTGATTTTTTAAAAAGAGTTTTATAACAAGGCAGGGTGCGGTGGCTTGCACCTATAATCCCGGCACTTTGGGAGGCCAACACAGGAAGATCAGCTGAGACCAGGAGTTTGAGACCAGCCTGGGTAACATGGTGAAACCCTGTTTCTACAGAAAATACAAAAATTAGCCCGGTGTGACAGTGTGTACCTGTAGTTCCAGCCATTCAGGAGGCTGAGATGAGAGAACTGACTGAGCCAGGAGGTGGAGGTTATAGTGAGCTGAGATCATGCGGCTGCACGCAGCCTGGGTGACAGAGCAAGGCTCTGTCTCAAAAGTAAACAAAAACAAAAACAAAGAGAAGTTTTAGAGTAAAACTTTGGCGGAAAAACATATCCTCTCTATTCAGGGGAGGAGAAGATCAGATAAGAAGAACATGGTAATTTACAAAGTGCTCCCACATCTCCTCAAAATCAACCTGCAAAGCTATTGTTTTCATTAACCCCAAGGCTCAGAAAGGGTAAGTGTCCACTCAGAGAAATGCTGCCAGTCTGCGTGATTTCCAGTCCCACGCTTTCTCCGCCACTTATTGTAGTTTGGACAATTTCTAAACAGTTTGCGCCACTTCAGCCCTGTGATCACTCAGGAAAACTACCAGGAAGAAGCTCAAGTGAAGGCAGAGGTCTGGACTGGGCTTGCCCAGAATTAACATTGATGTCCTAGGGCTAAAATGTTTGAACAACTGAAGGACTGTCCCTTTTAAGCCTTCCTTTGCCTCAGGCAAGGGATCGTCCCTAAGAGGTTTGTGAAATTAACCTTTCTTTTTCTATTCTCCTCCTCCCCCACAACTGTAGGTAAGTACAGCTTCTTCAGACCAACCTTAGTCTCAAAAGTCTCATCAGAGGTAGCTAAGAGACCAGGATAATAGTAATGAGGATAATAATGACTAAATTAATAATAATAGCCAAAGGGTATAGAGCGCTTGCTATATGCCAGATGTGCCCTGGGCAATGTTTACATACATTTAATTCTCACGACAGTTTTATGGGAAAGGCACCATTTTACTGATCAGGAGACTGAGGCTCAGAGGGTGTCAGTCAGAGGCTTGACTGGGGCTAAGTAGGGAAAGGTGGATTAGCAGCAATCCATAGACCACCGAGTGTGAGTTTTTGGGCCCTGAACCCCTCATTTACAAATTGACTTCAGAATCACCTCCACATAATTTTTTTAATCTAGGGTTGTTTTTTAAAAATCACCCCCATAAATGACTGTGTTCTTTGCATATCTGATATTCCAAGGAAATGTGGCTTCTCTGGGAAAGACAACAGCACAAACACAGTAGCTTTTTTTTTTTTTGAGACAGAGTCTCACTTCGTCCATCACCCAGGGTGGAATGCTATGGCATGATCTCGGCTCACTGCAACCTTTGCCTCCCGGGTTTAAGCCTCTCCTGCCTCAGCGTCCCAAGTAGCTGGGATTACAGGTGCCTGCCACTATGTCCAGCTGATTTTTATATTTTTAATAGAGAAAGGGTTTCACCATGTTGGCCAGGCTGGTCTGGAACTCCTGGCCTCAAGTAATCTTCCCGCCTCGACCTCTCAAAGTGCTGGGATTACAGGCGTGAGCTACCATGCTCGGCCGCAGGCATGAGCCTTTAATGATACTAATGATTTATAAACTACTTTATCCTCATTTTTAATCTCCTGCCCTTTTCTGTCCATTAAAAACAATTGGTGTTTGATTTTCATAATTTCTTCAAATTCTTAACCTAGAAAAATGTAAATACACACACACACATACACAGCACAAAACAGAACTGATAGGAGATTGTGGCGAGGAATCATGGTGTTTTAAGTGGAATCCTTGAACATTCTACCAAACCGAATGGGCAGATGAGGAGAGTGTTGCGAGTTTCTGAAGTGAAGCACAACTCCGTAACTGGAAGTTGTCAAGATTGGAAGGCATTATTTTGTGAGTCCATTAAGTGGCACATTATTCAAAGACTTGGCTGGGAACGGGTGCTAGGTGATCTGTAAATAATCTACGAGTAACGTCTATCCCGAGTGGAACATTAACGTCGTAGAAGCCGGGCTTTCAAAGGGGTCATAGGCCTACAGAGGGAAGCACTGCCTCCACCCTTTAACTGTTTCTACAACTCCAGCGATTGCATTAAAAGGACAGAGGAGCAGGTAGAGGGTGAATTCGAATATAAACACTCTCTGTGCATGTGGCCAGTGAGGCAGTTAGAACCAGCAAGTGTCTCCGCAGCAACAATACAACTGTTAGGTCAAGTGTATGAAGGGTGAGGCCCCTTCGGGGCAGCTGTGAAAGAAAGCCCCTATTAATCCCTTAACTAAGCAGCTGATGGATTTAATCTTTTTGTGCATACGTTATAACTCTTCAAACACAAGATTATTGTAAGTATTTTTTCTTTTTAATCAGCAGAAGCTATCAAAGCTTTTTATAGATTTCTTCATCTCACTAATTAACAGATGACAGAAAACAGAACTTTGGAGAGCTTCTGGTTACAATTCGCTGTCATTCTGGCTTGAAAAACGGTAAGAAAGCATAATTCCCTGATTCATTCACAAAAAGAATAGGTCTCTATTTGAAGAGCGAAGAGATCTCAGTCTCCTGCCTCAGAGATCTACTTCCCTTTGATTTTGTATCCATTGTTATTTAAAATAACAGCATAGAACCCCAGGGTTATTTTGCATAGTAATATTAGAAAAGAAAATCATTACCTGGTATAATCTCCCTTGGCTTCCTAAAAAAAAACAAACAAACAAACAAAAAAAAACAAATAGAGTTGATCAATATGTATTTTTGTTAAGCTAAATGAGTTTTATCTTGATTACTTTCCCCTCTTAAAGTCCCTGAGTTTTGTTTTGAAGAGTGTTTCTCAGGAACACTCTCCCTGTAGCCATAGGAAGAATTAGGCATTGACAGGAAAACACTGACTGTCCTGTTGGGAATATTCCTTATTCTTAACAAAAGAAGCAAATGTATATATGTGAAAAAGCACACATAATTATTTCCTGCTGTACGTTTTTAAGATCCCATGATAAATGCTTTTCATTCAAGTGGCACACTTTTTAGACTGGAGGAAGACCTTTTAAACCACAATACAGGTAAACAAACACATACTATTTGTTTTCTTTTTACTTTTTAAACCAGCATGGAAACAGACTAATGCCTCTAAGAACTAAAGGACTCTTTCACTGGACTCCCAGAAAATGTATATAAAAGTTACTAAATTTACATGAAAATTACAGCTATTGTAACAATTGCTGTCTCCCAAATTCAAGTATCCCAGAGTGCTCTTCCAGGAATATGGTTTTAACTCTTTTCCTTCAGAGCAGTCTAAATTTCATTTTTATTTGAGACACACAATATCACGTTGTAGCTCATGCAAACTATTCTAAAAGCAGAAGACGATGGCTCACATTTTTTCATTGGCAAACAACTAACTGGCTTAAACATCCAGCAGGTACTGGTCCATGCAAAAGTTTCAGAGTTGCAGGCAGTTCACGAAAACGAACAAACACAAGGGAGCTAGCTGCTAAGAGGCAGTTTGTCCAGTCTTACCTGCAAAATAAACGCTGCTAACTTGAAGATGGTTTCGCTGTCTACTTCAATTTGCCCCTGTTGGTGGAAAAGGAAAGCATCATTGACCATGGGACTGTCCTAGGTTGTAGCAAATGGCTCTGAAGTTGAGGAAGCTGTCACAGCTTGGCACCTCCAGTTTACGATGAAATGCAGATCATACCATTGCCGGGGAAAGTGGGGGGTGTGGAGAGACTCACTGAGGATTAAGGGGAAACCACTCTGTGTGTGTGTGTGTGTGTGTGTGTGTGTGTGTGTGTGTGTGTGTGTGTGTGTGTGTGTGTTTTAAACAGCTAGCTGCGGTGAGGGATTTCGTTTAGAGAGCAGTATTCAGGAAGAAACGGGAATGACTTTGAGGCTAAACATTCAGACAACTTCTAAATGAACAATTTTTATGTCTGCAAGTTCATTTTTAAGCACTCTGCAGATTTTCCTAGATTCATTTGTTGAGTGTTTTCCTGGAATAATTTTTTTTTCTCTGTGTTGTAGTACGGTCACCCCAGTATAAACACAATGCAAATAATAAAAATATAAATTCACTTCTGTGTTAGTGGCACATTGTTGAGTTCATATTTATACTATTATAGATAAAACATGAGGCCTTAAAAATCAGTTACAGCAAATGCTTTGAAGACTAAAATTCTGTTGATTTATGATGAAGTTTGAGGAACTCTAATTTATCATTTTTCCATCTTTTTTTTTTTTCATCCTTCAAAAACCCAAAGAAAAATGGGAGTTCTGGGACTTGATAAAGAATGCTTTTTCAGAGACTGGTACAATGGCTCATGCCTGTAATCCCAATACTTTGGGAGGCTGAGCGCAGAGGATCACTTGAGGACAGGAGTTTAAGACCAGCTTGGGTAACATAGAGAGACCTCATCTCTACAAAAAAATCCCCACTTTTTCAGTAGCCCAGTAGGGATACTAGGTATGTGTAGAAGGAGTATAGCTTCTATCAATAATACTCATGTGCACTTTGTTTTTTAAATTGTGGTGATACATGTAAATATTACTGAACCATATAATATTACAACAATGAATGGTATAGAAGGATCTTTATTATTATTATTTTATTTATTTATTTTTTGAGAGGGAGTTTTACTCTTGTTGCCCAAGCTAGAGTGCAATGGCATGATCTCAGCTCACTGCAAACTCTGCCTCCCAGGTTCAAGCGATTCTCCTGCCTTAGCCTCCCGAGAAGCTGGGATTACAGGCATGTGCCACCACACCCAGCTAATTTTATATTTTTAGTAGAGATGGGATTTCTCCATGTTGGTCAGGCTGGTCTCGAACTCTGACCGCAGGTGATCCGCCAGCCTTGACCCCCATCAAAGTTCTGGGATTACAGGTGTGAGTCACCGTGCCTGGCCACGAGGAATCTTTATTTTAAAAAAAGGTTTTAGTGGTAATGTTAGCTTGTAAGTTTTAACATATGCAGAAACAATTCCACGTAACCCGCTTCTTGCCTAAGTCCTGTATAATTAGTACTTGAACGTGCACAGTGTTTAAGAACATGGAATTCCTGGGAATTGCCCTGCATTCTTTTTTCCTCCCTTCCACCTCTTTAAATCTGAGCTGGAGTGTTTCCTAGTTATACCAAGTGCATCAATGGGAAGATTAAGTCATTTTAAAGTAAATATACAATAGACAGGTTCCAGAGATTGCTATGCTCAGTGAGGATTTCTGAAAGGATTGTGCTTTTCTCTCAGGTTTCCACGAGATTTGATGAGGGTTCTCAAAAACAAACAATAATTATTTTAAAACCTGTAAAATAAAGTGAGCAAATAAAAGCCCCGGGGTGTTACGATGCCAGCAGTGATAATTATTCATGTTTCCTTTATATTACAACAAGAGGAAAACAAATTAATTTCATACTCTAACACAAAGGCCGCCCTTCTGAAACCCGAGGCAGAGGATCTGTTCAAAGTTTTTTACCTCAAAAGCTGACAGGCCCAGTCTTGGAATGCAAAGCTCATCCATAATCGCTAGAAACAGATTACAAAATCAAAGGGAAGCCAGGTTGATGGTAGAAATCAACTGCCCTCTGCCTTTCAGGCAAGAGATGGTGGTTTTCTAATCTGGTGAGAGATGATGAGGCGGTTCATCCAACAGGTGAGGTGGGTGTTGATCAAGATTAAATTTTACAAAGCCTACATTCCTTAGTTCAAAGAAAAAGAAACCTATGGCAAAGGGAGGAGGGCTAACAGGAGAACTCAAAAACATCATTGGGTTTGAAATTAGGCAGGAACTCAAAGCCAAATGTGTCTTAAAATCTTAGAGAAGAAAAATTACTTAAGATGGCAAAAACACTAAAGATGAATTAAGTAAATTGAAAATTACTGCCAACTCCTCTGACACCCCACGACCCCTCTTTGCCTGATCAGAACCTTACATTTCAGACAACAACTTTTCAATTTAGTAAATGGAAGTTCATCAGACAGACAGAAAAACCTATAGCAGATATTCTTAGGGAAGCTGCCAAATAATTGTTTGCTTTAGAAGGGTTATTAAGTATTAAAAATGCTGAAATGAGGAACTGAGCAAGACAAGTACCAGGCTCAGACAGCTCCAGAAGAGTGGGGAGCAAATATCCAACTCACCTGTGGACTTTTCCACCTACACAAGTGGCCTCGATACAGTTCTGGTGAAGGAGGGTGAGAAGGGGGTGAAGGAGTGGGGTCTAGCAATATCTTGTTCCAGGAAGAGAAGAGAACACATGCTTTGGCAAAGGCCATGTTCTTTCAAAAGTCTCAGCCCTCACCATACCTTCCATTTAACAACCTCTGTTCTAGAAATCCCAGGCAACACATTTTGAGTTTTAATACTGACTGCCAATGTTCTTTGACTCATTCATGGCATTTACTAAACAATACATCGATCAAGTGTACCACTATTTGCCCGGTACTCTGCAATTTCATTTGGTGAAATTCAGTTAAGACTTATAAAGAACTCCAGGATTTCAAGCCTGAAGTGTAAACGCTGTTTTGGAAGTGCAGTCTGCCCAGGACAGAACATTTCTTTTACTCCCAACCATGGCAACAGAGGTAACCTTATAGGTACCAGGCAAGCCAACACTTGAGAGAGGGATCTCCTCAAAGAGAGAGGTAACGGGATCCTTCAGAGGGTTTCCATGACTGTCATGGATCAACAAAGAGAACCAGAGAAGTGAGTCAGATGATGTGGCTGAATGCACAAAGGTAATATGAAACAGTATCAAGCCCTGGTGCTACACCCTCATGGCTAATTTAGCTGGATTATAAATTTAACCAGTAGGTCACTGGGTTCAGGTGCCACACAGGACATCTCATTTTTGTCCTTGGCTTCTTGGCTCAGTTGACCAAGACATCAGCCTAATGAGGTAAATTCCAGGTTTTGATTGCCAAGTAGGAGAACAGAATCAAAGACAGTTTTGGGGCTGGAAATGGAACTTAGTGAAAATATGACTCTTTTTTTTTTTTGCAGATGATGGGAGGCAATGAGGATCAGGAAGATGAAATGTAATGTCCAATCCCCTTGAACATGGCGACTCTGGACTCCCTGTCCGGTGCTCTTTCCACTCTACAATGCACTAGTGAACTTTTTATGACCCCAGTGCAAATGTCTCATCGGGAGTTCTCCAAAGGTATGTTTCTGGTAAAAACTGGAAACGAGAGGCTATGGAAAAATGAATTCAAATGCTACCTCCACTGTTGCTGGGACTGTATGTTATCAACATACACTCTCAAAGTAGAGTGGGAAATTATTTCTTAAGACTATTCTGCTCTTCCCATATGGATGCAGAACTTCGTGGAAACTTATCTGCACTATAGCAATGAATATTAATACTGTGGTCACAAATACTTAGGATTTAGACATACTTGAGAAACTACTGGGACACCTCAGTTTGTTTCCAAGTCTACTACTAATTATCTATTTTAAGGATAAGTCTTTAAAATTAACTTGTAGAGGCCGGGCGCGGTGGCTCACGCCTGTAATCCCAGCACTTTGGGAGGCCGAGGCGGGTGGATCACGAGGTCAAGAGATCGAGACCATCCTGGTCAACATGGTGAAACCCCGTCTCTACTAAAAATACAAAAAAATTAGCTGGGCATGGTGGCGCGTGCCTGTAATCCCAGCTACTCAGGAGGCTGAGGCAGGAGAATTGCCTGAACCCAGGAGGCGGAGGTTGCGGTGAGCCGAGATCACGCCATTGCACTCCAGCCTGGGTAACAAGAGCGAAACTCAGTCTCAAAAAAAAAAAAAAAAAAAAATTAACTTGTAGAACGCCAACACATAAACGTAGAAGAAATGAAAAAGAAAGAAAATTACCATTGTACCTCTCCTAGTACTAATTGATTCAGGCAATAATCCTCAATAGATAAAAACTAACCATTGAAGTCTGGTGCCGTGGCTCACACCCATAATCCCAGCACTTTGGGAGGCCAAGGTGGGGGGATTGCTTGAGCTCAGGCATTTGAGATCAGCCTGGGCAGCATAGTGAAACCCTGCTCTACAATATATCAAAAATTAGCTGGGTGTGGTGGCTCGTGTCTATACTCGCAACTACTAGGTAGGCTGAGGTGGGAGGATGGCTTGAGCCTGGGATGTCGAGGCTGCAGTGAGCCATGATCGTGCCACTGCACTTCAACCTGGGCAACAGAGCAAAATCCTGTCTCAAAAACAAAAAATAAAAAACCCACAACTTTTGAGTGAAAGTTGGATGAGAAACAGGACAGGATATTTATGTAATCACAAATACCTCTCCACAGAGTACTTATTAATCACAAAAGGGAAAACAGTAACTCTTCCAAGGGGAAGCTGACATATACCATCTTAACCCTGTGATGAGATATTGCCAATAACAGGATAGAACAGCTTCATAAGCCTCCTGATTGTAAGGTATGTATGGAGAAGGACAGAACCCCACCTATCATGTGAAATGAAAATGTTTCACAACTGGAAATTAGGGGCTGGGAAAGGTCTGATTTGTAGCATTAGTTGATGTCAGCAGTGTAAACACTCCCACCATGGCTGATTTCAAGCTACCAATATAACATCACAGAACATGGAGTTTGAAACAGATGTGAGAATTGGCTCTCATGAGCTGGTACAAGCTGGCTGCAGCACATCATGGTGTAGCACTCCTGTCAAAAATGCATTACTAGAGCCAATCATGAGGAACCATGAGACAGATCCAAACTGAGGGATAGTCTATAAAACATCTGGCTTGGATGGGTGTGGTGGCTCACACCTGTAATCCTAGCACTTTGGGAGGCTGAGGTGGGCGGATTACCTGAGATCAGGAGTTTGAGACCAGCCTGGCCAACATGGTGAAACCCCATCTCTACTAAAAATACAAAAATTAGCCAGGTGTGGTGGCATGTGCCTATAAACCCAGCTACTTGGGAGGCTGAGGCGGGAGAATCTCTTGAACCTGGGAGGTAGAGGTTGCAGTGAGCTGGGATAGCACCATTGCACTCCAGCCTGAGCAAGAAGAGTGAAACTCCATCTAAAAAAAATTAAAATAAAATAAAATCTGGCTTATACTCTTCCAAAATGTCAATATGATGAATCCCAAAAAGAGGTTCCAATGTAAAGGAGACTGAAGAATCGTAACAACTAAATTCAGCCTGCTATCCCAGATCAGGAGGAAATGTTACAAGGACATTATTGGGACAACTGGACTGTATATTAGACAATAAATACTATAGGTTCAATGTTACATTTTCTGAGTGTGTTCATTGTAATAGGATCATATAGGGGATGTCCTTGATCTTAGGAATTATACAATGAAATATTTAGGGATAAACAGGTATCATGTCTGTAACTGACTCTCCAGTGGCTCAGAAAAAATTTACATATGAAAGGAGAAAGTAAAATGTGGCCAAATGTTAAAAACTGGTAAATTTGGTTTGGTAGACATACTGGCATCTTTTGGTACTATTCTTGCAACTCTTCCTTAAGTTTGAAATGGTCTCAAAATAACAGTTTGAAGCTAGGTACAGTGAGTGGTATGTTCCTGTAGTCCTAGCTAGTCAGGAGGTAGAGTGGGAAGGATCACTTGAGCCCAGGAGTTCAAGGCTTCAGTGAGCTGTGATTGTGCCATTGCACTCCAGCTTCAGTAAGAGAGCAAGACCCCATCTCTCAAAAAAAGTTTGCAAAAAGAAAAATATGGACATATATTCCTGGAGCGGTAGATATCTATTTCGTCTAGCAAGTACCCTCCTCTTTTTCTGAGCAGACTACTCCATTCTTTTAGATAATTACTTATTTCCCTACTGGCTCCAGTAGAAACACATCATCATTATTTGGGGGAAGGATGGAAGCTGCTCCAAGAACACCACTCCAGGATTTTCTGAACTAGACCAAAGGGAAGAAAGTTCTCTCTCTCTCTCTCTCTCTCTCTCTCTGAGAGCAAAGTTGGGAAGATGTGACCTAGAGGAAATCAATGACTGCAGATGGAAAGGAGCTACTTGACATTGGTAGTCAACTGTATCCACTGCTGAGCAGTGCCAGACTTCAAAGTCTGGTTAAAATTCAAAAATTGGCAAAAACAATACTCAAGCAGGGTGCTCTGGCTCGCACCTGTAGTCCCAGTTACTCAGAAGGCTGAGGTGGAAGGATCACTTGAGTCCAGGAGTTCGAGGCTGTAGTGAACTGTGATTGCACCACGACACTCCAGCCTGGGTGACAGAATAAGCCCTGACCTTAAAACAAACAAAGAAAGAAAGAGACTATTTGGATGCTGTTTAGGATGCTTTCACTTGAGTTTACTGCCAAGCCAACAAACAGTGCAAAGAACAGAGGTAATAAGGACACAAATGAGTGAGTGTATACACCTGCCTAGAGTTTATCTCACATCTCATTTCTCCGGAGCACAGATCTACAAGGAGGGAAGAACCTGCCGGGTCAGAAAAACTTACACTGTTTTTGTTTGTTTCTTTTTGAGACAAAGTCTCACTCTGTCTCCCAGGCTGGAGTGCAGTTGTGCAATCTCAGCTCACTGCAACCTCTGCCTCCTCGGTTCAAGTGATCCTCTCACCTCAGCCTCTCGAGTAGCTGGGATTACAAGCACATGCCACCACGCCTGGCTAATTTTTGTATTTTTAGTTAGAGATAGGGTTTCACCATGTTGACCAGGCTGGTCTCAAACTCCTGACTTCAAGTGATCCACCTGCCGTGGCCTCCCAAAGTACTGGGATTACAGGCGTCAGCCACTGCACCTGGGAACCCACACTGGTTTTTATACAATTAGTCTGGTGGTGACAGGGCCATGCCAACACTGAAGACCTGCTACTACCCTACAAGGGGATTCTCCCTAAGTCACAGAAACATATCCTTTGCGCTAATGCCTCTTTTCCAGTAGTTACTATGCACCTTAGGAAACCAGGCCATACCTACCACATTGCACCCCACTCCTGCTCACATCCTTTGGGTACATTGTTTTCTCTTTTTGTCCAAGCTAGTTGTTAGAGGTAATCTTTATGGGGGATGGTCTCAGTGATATAATGACCATTCACCCTTCTAGATCAGAGTTTGGCAACCTCAGCACGACTGATATTTTGAGTGAGAGAATTCTTTATTGTGGGGGCTGCCTGTGCATTGCAGAGTGCTAGCAGCACCCCTGGCCTCTACTCACTAGGTGCCAATAGCAGCCTACCCCTAGCTGTGACAACTAAAAACATCTGTAGACATTGCCAGATGTTTCAGAATGGCCCCTAGTTGAGAACCACTTCTCTAGATTCTCTAAGTGTTATTCTTGTGTTAGGCTAGAATAATCCGAAACCTACATAAAGCATAAGGGCTCATCCAGGTGAAATTGCCTTTGTGGAACTGTGTTTTGGCATTACCCCACTGGCTTATTTTGAAAAACTATGTAAGTAACAACCCCTCAGAACTCATTATTTTAATACCTCCAGTGTGTTGTTGAGAACACTGTTTATTACATAATATGACATCCCACTGGGGGGAAGTTTCTGATTTTTCATATCAGTATTGACTGTGCCCCTTCTGAATGGCTCTTTTCTTTTTACCTTAACGACCGCTCTGAGTTATGTAAGTGATCCTAACTTCCTCTTTACTTTGGCTTTTAAGAGAAATTGAATTTTAAATTTGTGAGATAAATGCTTTATACTAACCATGCTAAATGTTTTATAGTAACCTTAATCTTGGCAATATCTAATTATTTCTACCTTTATTTTCTTATTAATAAATAACCCTAATTTCATCACTGGCTATATTTTAGTATGTTCAGGATTGGCTTTTTATTTTATTTTATTTTGAGACAGAGTCTTGCTCTGATGTCCAGGCTGGAATGCAGTGGTGCTATCTTGGCTCACTGCAGCTCAACCTCCCAGGCTCAAGCAATCCTCCCACCTCAGCCTCCTGAGTAGCTGGGACTACAGAGCGTGTGTCACCATGCCTGGCTAATTTTTGTTTTTGAGATAGAGTCTCACTCTGTCACCCAGGCTGCAGTGCAATGGTGCAATCTTGGCTCCCTGAAGCCTCTGCCTCCTGGGTTCAAGCAATTCTCCTGCCTCAGCCTCCCTAATAGCTGGGATTACAGGTGCATGCCACCATACCTGGCTAATTTTTGTATTTTTAGTAGAAACAGGATTTTGCCACGTTGGCCAGGCTGGTCTCAAACTCCTGACCTCAAGTGACCTGCCCGCCTCAGCCTCCCAAAGTGCTGGGATTACACTGCAAGCCACCGTGCCTGGCCATCATTTTTGTAATTTTTATAGAGATGGGGTTTTGCCATGTTGCCCAGGCTGGTCTTGAACTCCTGGACTCAAGCAATCCTCCTGCCTCAGTTTCCCAAAGTGCTGGGGTTACAGGCATGAGCCACTGTGCCCAGCCAGTATATTCAGTATTTAAAAATTTTTTAAATTGAGGTACATACAATAAAATGCACAAGTCTCAGTGTACAGCTTAATACATTTTGACATGTGTTTGTTACTCAGGTACTCATCACCCAGAACAAGACAGCAAAATCAAATATTTTCCCTAATTTTTTCATCTCAGAGAAATATATATATTTCTATAAATGATATCAAATCAATATAATTATTTTGCTAGTTAGAAAAGTATAAAATAATCTTGCAAAACAATTTCAAATTGCAATTTTTTTTTCAATATCACCTTTACTGGTTTGAGCAATTTAAAAGTAACCAATTTGAGTATTTCCCTTGCAAATGCATATTATTTGCTATTACCTATATGTGAAATGAGGCTTTGTTTACTTACCTATTTGAGAATCTGTTTGATTAGAGTTGTGTATATATTACTAATACTATTAGCACTAACACTTTGTCTTATCTATTAGGTACAAATTGTATCCTTCAATCTGTTCACCTTTGATATATCCTTCTCCTAGTCTGTGAAGTCTGATTGGACTGGGACCTATCTCCCCACTGGAAGAACCTGTGGGGCCATGAACAAGTAATTTTTCTGAAACTCAGCTCCTCATCTGCAAAATGGAAGATAATATTATTAACTTTACTAAGTTGTTTGGAGCAGCAGTCCCCAGCATTTTTGACACCAGGGACAAGTTTTGCGGAAGACAATTTTCCCACAGACCAGGATTGGGGGATGGTTTTGGGGTAATTCAAGTGTATTATATATATATATTTTTTAAGACGGAGTTTTGCTCTATCCCCCAGGCTGGAGTGCAGTGGCACGATCTCAGCTCACCCCAGCCTCCACCTCCTGGGTTCAAGAGATTCTCCTGCCTCAGCCTCCTGAGTACCTGGGATTACAGATGCATGCCAACATGCTCAGCTAAGTATTTTGTATTTTTAGTAGAGATGGGGTTTCACCATGTTGGCCAGGCTGGTCTTGAACTGCTGACCTCAGGTGATCCGCCTGCCTCGGCCTCCCAAAGTCCTGGGATTACAGGTGTAAGCTACCTCGCCCGGTTGCGTATTACATTTATTGTGCACTTTATTTCTATTATTATTACATTGTAATATATAATGAAATAATTATACAATTCACTATAGGGTAGAATCAGTGGGAGCCCTGACATTCTCTTATTTTCAAAGAAATTTTAATATTGTCAAGTTTAAAAAAGATACAACAATTTGTCTTCCTCTTTGCAACCGTAGCACATCTCTGCTGAAATCACTTTAGTTTTATTTGTTTTAGAAATGTGGTCACCCAGGCTGGAGTGCAGTGGTGCAATAATTGCTTACTGTAACATCAAACTCATGGGCTCAAGAGATCCTCTGGCTTCAGCCTACTGAGTAGCTAGGACTTCAGGCCTGGGCCACCATGCCCGGCTAATGAAATCACTTTATAGTGATCATAAAGTTTTGTGATGTACCTACAAATATCACACGCATCCTATGTGAGGATTAATATTCAGTATTTTGTATTTTGCTATACAAATGAACTGATTTTTTCATCCTATTACTTACCTGATTGTTATCATGCAGGATTATTACTACTTTTAGTGTATTTAACTTGTAACCAATGTCTCATCAAAGCTAATAATGCTAACAAGTTTTAGCTAATTTATTTCCATTTTCTAGGCTTATAGTAAAACTGTCTCTAAATAATATTTTCATCTAGTTCTTTGCAATGTGCATAGTATATCTGGTTGCATTGTATGAAACAGATGTTATATCTTACTGCACGCCTCTCATACAAAGCTGGTGGACTATAAGTTGGTTTTGTTTTTGTTTTCTTTGAAAGCAGACTTTTTAATTAATTAATTAGTTTATTTATTTTTTGAGACAGAGTCTTGCTCTGTTGCCCAGGCTGGAGTATAGTGGTAAGATTTTGGCTCACCACAACCTTCACCTCCTTGGTTCAAGCAATTCTCCTGCTTCAGCCTCCTGACTAGCTGGGACTACAGGCATGCACCACCATGCCTGGCTAATTTTTGTATTTTTAGTAGAGACAGGGTTTCACTATGCTGGCCAGGCTGGTCTTGAACTCCTGACCCTATGATCCGCCCACTTGGCTTCCCAAAGTGCTGGGATTACAGGCATGAGCCACCACACCTAGCCTATTTTTATTTTTTTAAGACAGAGTCTCACTCTGTCACCCAGGCTGGAGTGCAGTGGTGCGATCTCAGCTCACTGCAATCTCTGCCTCCCAGGTTCAAGTGATTCTCATGCCTCAGCCTCCTGAGTAGCTGGGATTTCAGGCACCCACCACCATGCTCAGTTAATTTTTGTATTTTTAGTATAGACGGGGTTTCACCATTGTGGCCAGGCTGGTCTCGAACTCCTGGCCTCAAGTGATCCACCCATCTAGGCCTCTGAAAGTGCTAGGATTACAGGCATGAGCCACCATGCCTGGCTTGTAAGTTGGTTTTGGATCAACTTTTTGGCAGAGTCTACTAAAGCTTAACATATATATACAATATAGCTCAGCAATTTTCTCCTAAGTAAATACCTAGCAGTCATGTTTGCATATGTCCACTCCAAAGACAGGCACTAGGATCTTCAAGGCAGTGCTATTTGTAATAATCAAATACTGCAAACCACACAAATGCCTATTAATAAGTAAATGAAGCTTGGTATATTCATACTATATACTATTATTCAGCAGTGAAAATGAACAAACTGGTCACAGCTACATAAGAGAATATGGATGAATCTCAAAAACATATTTGAGCAAAAACAGCCAGACAATACCAGTAATGCCAATGGAAGTCTTGGGTCTAAGCAATTAGATGACTCCTGTCATACAAGGTTCAAAGTCAGCCAAAACTAAGAAACGCTGTCAAAAGCAGTGGTAGTGGACAGAATAAGGACTGGAAAAGAAACATGAGAGAGTCTTCTCAGGTGCCAGTAATCTTCTGTTTCTTTGATGTTGATGCTAGTTACATGCACTTGCTTTTTTTTTGGAGACAGGGTCTTGCTCTGTCACCCAGGCTGGAATGCAATGGTACTATTATGGCTCACTGCAGCCTCGAACTCCTGGGCTCAAGTGCTCTTCTCACCTCAGTCTCACAAATAGCTGGGCCTAAAGATGTGTGCTAGCATGCCTGGCTAATTTTTCATTTTTATATTTTGTAGAGACAGGATCTCGCTACATTGCCCAGGCTGGTCTTGAACTCCTGGGCTCAAGTGATCCACCCCACTTCACCTCCCAAAGTGCTAGGACTACAGACATGAGCCCTGCACCCAGCCTATTATGCACTTTTCTATGTGTATATTATTCTTCAGTACAAAGTTAAGAAACAAATCCTGATCTTACTCGTATCCTTTTCCATCTTACTGAATGGCAATCCCATTCTTTTTCTTGAGACAGAGTCTCACTCTGTCGCCCAGGCTGGAGTGCAGTGGTGTGATCTGGGCTCACTGCAACCTCTGCCTCCTGGGTTCAAATGATTCTCATGTCTCAGCCTCCTGAGTAGCTAGGATTATAGGCACTCACCACCGCCCTGCTAATTTTTGTATTTTTAGAGATGGAGTTTCGCCATGTTAGCCAGGCTGGTCTCAAACTCCTGGCCTCAAGTGATCTGCCCACCTCGGCCTCCCAAAGTGGCAACCCTATTCTTAATTGCTTAGATTCAAGACTTCCATTGGCATTACTGGACATAAAGCTGGGGAGTGAGCAATCTGCACAACTGTATTTGGTGACTCTGTTTACATCTTTTAATACGTTATACACATTATTCATTTTCTTTATTGTCTGATACCCTACCTGCTATCACCCCTGCCTAGTAAGTAAAATTCTTAAGGGCATGAACTGTTATCTGCTTTTTCCACAATTGTAGCTCCAGAAACTAGAACACTCCCTGGCACACAGCAGGTGTTCAATATCTGTAGAATGGCAAATGAAAGAGTAATGAAGTAAAAAGTTGCTGGGGGTATTTATATCCTTCTTTTTAAAAAGGAAATGCTTCTTGTGTTTCTTGATTCACTATAGATTTGATTTGCCCTGATTCTCAACTCGGAGTAAGGGATCCCAGGTTTTTGAACTATGAGGACATAGTCCAGTCTTCACCATCTATGAGAACTGTAAGCCTGGTACCTAGACAGCAATTCTAGATATGCAAATTTAAACACAACACACAAAGAGGTGTTAGATGTCAAAATGACATTTACTCTTCTGGCTTTATTTTCTACAAACATAGCAGGAAAATAATATCTGTGTAATATTGGAGTTTTGAGGACAAACAAAAACAAGACATAAAGATGCTTTGAAAAAATTACAAAAACAAACAAAAAAACAAGTACAGGGGTTTTTGTGGGTGTGTATAACAGTTTCAAAGACATGGGCATTATGACCAAAGTATCTGGGCAGACTGCTTCTCAGAAACTTGATTACAATGAAGATAGGAACAAACAGAGAGAGAGAAAGTTTGTTGCATGTGCATTAATGCTCAGCTGTGGGAGGATAACACAAACATACAGATATGAAAATGAGAAAGGAGAGAAAACTAGCCAGACCACACTTTCCCCAGGTACCAGCCCAGGTATGGTTTGTGCAAAGCACTTTTACTTTTAGATGGTTAGTGGCAGATGTATTTGTTCTTGAGATGAAATTCCAAGTAGTTTAAATAGAAACAAGATCTTGGTTTCTAGATACCATTCTGCACTACAAGGAAAAAATCACCGATTCCAACGCTATGGCACCAAAGTTTAGAGAGAGCCTGGACTGTCTTATCATGTCATAAAATAAAGAAGTGAGGCCAGGCATAGTGGCTTATGCCTGTTATCGCAACACTTTGGGAGGCCTAGACGGGAGGATCGCTTGAGCCCAGGAGTTCTAGAACAGCCTAGGCAACATAGTGAGACCCGCTACAAAAAAATTAAAAAATTATCCAGACATGATGGCGTGCACTTGTAGTCCCAGCTACTCAGGACAATGAAGGGGGAGAATCACTTGAGCCTGGGAAGTTGAGGCTGCAGTGAGCTGTGACTGCACCGCTGCACTCCAGCCTGTGTGACAGAGTGAGACTTTGTCTCAAAAAAAAAAAAAAAAAAAAAAGAAAGAAAAACAAGTGCTCAAAAGTGATGGGGACAAGTCACAGAACACCAGATCTGACTTAAAGGGAATTCTATTGGGCAAAGTGGGAACGATTAGAGCATCAAAATGAATGACAGAAAGGAATTCTATCAAATAAAAAGGAATCCATGAATCCATGCTGATACTGATTGTTTTTTTTTTTAAGATGGAGTCTTGCTCTGTCACCCAGGTTAGAGTGCAGTGGCACAATCTCAGCTCACTGCAACCTCTGCCTTCTGGGTTCAGTTGAGTCCCCTGCTTCAGCTCCCAAGCAGTTGGGATTCCAGGCACCCACCACCATGCCTGGCTAATTGTTGCATTTTTAGTAGAGATGAGGTTTTGCCACTTTGGCCAAGCTGGTCTCGAACTCCTGACCTCAGGTGATCCACCCACCTCGGCCTCCCAAAGTGCTGGGATTACAGGTGTGAGCCACCGTGCTTGGCCTGAAAAATACTTTTACAGAATGAAGATGGAGAAGAAGGAAACATTATTCTTTACAGATGAATGCTAAGAAATGTTGAAGGTGATTCAATTAGAAACTTACCTTTTGCAATGACCATAGTACTAACTGACTTAGGCAAGATCACCACTGGAGGCAGAGATCATTGGGCCAAAGACCATTGAGAAATAGGATGGTCAACTAGTCTCAAAGTGTCAATTCAAGAAAACTTAATTACAAAGGAAAAAGTGACTTCAGAATAATCCAGCAGATACCACTTTAACTCAAACAAGACAGACTGACATTGCTTCCTCCTTGTGAGATGCAACTGAGGCCACTTCATCATCTATAGAGTGTTCCTGCCATGAGAAAATTATTAGACTAGTGATTCTCCAACTTTGGTGTATTGTAGATACCTGGAGAACTAATAAGGAATACAGAGTCCCAGGCTCATCAAAGTATTAATAGGATAGAAAGACATAGGACAGGATGTGGGTCTCTGTGTTTTCACTAAGCTCCCAGATGTTTCCGATTCATGTCCAACATGATGTGTGTTTGGAACTAGTGAGTTAGATAAATCCATATTTCACAAGTTGAGAGATCTTCTGCAAGGCAGCTGCCCTATACTCTTCAGAAATACCAGTGTAATAAAAGCCAAAGGAAGACTGGCCACCTGCTCCTGATTATGAAGGAGACTTTAGAGTTATGACCACTAAATGCAATGTGTGACCCTGAATTGGCTCCGGAAACAGAAAAGGATGAGAAAAACTAGAAAGAACATTAGTTATCAGAGCAATTTAAATAAAGAGTGTATATTAGATAAACACAATTTATGAATTACGGTATTAATCTCATAAAACTCTAACCTCCACATGGGCAGAGATATCTTTAACTCACTACTGCACACTCAGCACCTATATAGTGCCTAGCATGTAGAAAATAGTTAATACGTGTGTGTGTGTGTGTGTGTGTGTATGGATATATATATATATGGAGAGAGAGAGAGAGAGAGTCTGTGTGTGTCCCCCAGGCTGGAGTGCAGTGGCATGATATTGTTTCACTGCAATTTCTGCCTCCTGGGTTCAAGCGATTCTCGTGTCTCAGTCTCCCAAGTATCTGGAATTACAGGCATGCACCACCACGTCTGGCTAATTTTTGTACTTTTAGTAGAGACAGGGTTTCACCATGTTGGCCAGGCTGGTCCCATACTTGTGGCCTCAAGTGTTCCTCCTCCCTTGGCCTCCCAAAGGGCTGGGATTACAGGCATGAGCCACTGTGCCTGGCCTAATACATATTTTTAAATGAATTAATCTATACCTTTCAAAAAACTAAACCTTTTGATGACAATGTTCTACCAGAATATGCTGCAAAACACATCATCAGGACTATGAGCTTTCCTTCTCCCAATTCTTATTTTTACTTCTCTCCTATTCTGAAGACTTAAGTCTCTCCTTCATTCCCTCTAAGCCCAGGAAGAATGAGACTGTCAGGAGGTCAAATATCAGAGACTGGCTCCTCCATTCTGCCAATATCTGAATCCTCCTTATAAACTTTTGTGCCAACACATTTTCAAAGCAAGGGAGTGAGTGTTTATGAGACTGCCCTGGAAATTAGAGGTGTGGTGATCTATGGCTAAATTGTTAGGCGATGCAAGACAGGCAGGCAGCCTAAATAGGTCAAGCTCTGCTAATAGGCATGGAGGTTCCAAGGCACCCACATCTGATACATATGCAGGGAGACAATTGGAGAACAGATGAATAACCAGTATTAAACAAACACTTAGAACCAAGCTCTCAACTTCTGTACTTACCCTTCCACATTATAAGATTACATACACAGCAGACTTTAATTACAGCATTCTAATTGCTTAAACGCACCCTGGCACCAATTTATGATGACAATTTGAATTAGTAGCAGCAGGGTGTTCTGATGGAAAACTATTTTTTTTCTATTTAGAAAAAAGAAAGGCTGCAAGGTGCTTACAAGATAATCAAGGATTTTAGAGGAAGAAAGGATGAATCAGGAGGAAGAAAATTATGGTCCTGATTTTAAAATTAAGCCTTTGACTAAAGAAGCCCTGGTAAAGTAGGTATCCTATCTGGCTGTTTTGCAGGAGTAAATATGCAGAGATACTTTCATTTTCAGGACTATATCATCCATCTAATTGGACTTCTCATTTATTATTATTTTTCCAATAGGGAATACCATGTTTAAAATATTTTCACCAACATTCTTCTTTTATGTTATAATTGTGGTTATATATGACCAAGTACTTATAGATGAGAACATTTTATAACATAGTCCTCTTGGGAATTTTGGAATAATATCATCAATAACTACAAAAACAAGAAACATTTATTAAGTGTTTATTACCTGTTCCAAGAGCTTTAGATATATAGAAATTCATGAATCCTGTGAAAAGGTAATGTTATCAACCTCCCCCTTCATATGTGGAGAGACTGAAGCTTAGGAATATAAAATAGGCTGTTGTTTAAAGCCACCCAGATTGTAGGTTATGGAGCTGAGATTTAAAGCTGGACAGTTGTTAGGAATCCCCTACCTCTGATACCCACTTCCCCCATGTCACGCATCAAGCCAAACTATGGACTCTCTCTCCAAAGGGTGTATAAACAATCTCAGCTGGTGTCCAACACCCATAAACTACTGACTTCACTTCATCCAAGAGTAACCTGTACTCTTTTTTGTTTGTTTGTTTTAAGACAGGGTCTCGCTCTGTCACTTAGGCTGGAGTGCAGTGGCGTGATCTCAGCTCAAGTGATTCTCATGCCTCAGCCTCCCAAGTAGCTGGGACTACAGGCGTGCACCACCACACCTGGCTAATTTTTGTATTTTTAGTAGAGACAGGGTTTTGCCATGTTGGCCAGCTTGGTCTTGAACTCCTGGCCTCAAGTGATCTGCCTGCCTCAGCCTCCCAAAGTGCTGGGATTACAGGTGTGAGCCAGTGCGTCTAGTCTCATGTATTCTTTATAAATTAAAAATTGTTACCATTTGTGGCTCATTCAACAAGTTTCCCTGAAATGGACATATATGAATATATATATTTATTTATTTTTCTTTTCTTTTCTTTTTTTTTTTTTTTTTTTTTTTAGAAATGGGTTCTTGCTCCGTCACTCAGGCTGGAGTACAGTGGCATGATCATAGCTCACTGCAGCCTCAACCTGCAGTCTCAAGCAATCCTCCTGCCTTGGCCTACAGAGTACCCAGAACTACAGGTGCATGTCACCACACCCAGCTCTCTCAGTCTATTTCTTGATATATTGACCTTGCAAAGGTTCCCCAAAATAGCATTCATCTTAGGCCAACTTAATTATGAAATGGAAGTCTTCTATTCATTCAATTTCTTCTTTCAGAAAAAATATAAAGATAGTCCTTCACACCTCCTCCTTAGGCCTCTTAAGCCTGTGAAGCACTGCAGAAAGAAAAATGACATCTGCTTCTAGCGTGGGTGAAAAAAATAGATGACAGATAGATGACAGATGGATAGGTAAACAGGTAGATAGATGGACAGAAATAGTTGTTATGGGCAAGTTTGGTTTTTTAAGTTTCTTTGCCATATTTCTTTTGAAATAGAAGATTTGTATCTTTAAGGAGATCAACCAAGAATTTTCTAAAGCAGGAAACATATAAAGAAATTCGACTTATTTAAAAAAAAAAAAAACAAAAAAATGTTATGAAACATTTTCATTCACTGGTGCCCAAATTCCTAGGTTGTAAAATTTTATAACTTTGGCTGAATGGACCATCTGCCTCCTCCATTTTCCTTTCAAGCATTTATCATAGTATTTTTATATGACTTTTTTTGAGTCAAAATTTAGCTGTAATGCAATTCTTGTAGCCCATTTCTGAGACGATGGTGTACCAAAAATATCAGTAGTAGGCTTAAGTGTTTTAGGATAATTCATATTAAATGACACCATTATGAAATACAAATCTTCCGAGTGGATTTTTAGTAGCTTGTCCTGGTGTCTTCCACAAATATTTGAGTGTCTACTTGTGCTGGCGATATACCAGTGAACCAACAATTCAGCCTTTGTAAATTTACCCTGGCTAGTGCCAACTGGAGGGCATTTTCCTTGTCCTCTGCTTTTTTTTTTTTTTTAATATGTCCTTGTACATCTTTGGGCCTCAGTTTTTTATCTATGAAAAGGAGAAACAATGATCTTCTCCTTTACCCTCTCAGGGAGATGACAGGCAAAGAACACAGCATGATGAAAAGGCCCCGAGGCCATGAGATTAAAAATGACAGGTGTAACGAGCTATTATTATGAAAACTTTGATTCTTACAAATGCACAAGGGAGTATATATCTGAATGCTCAAAGTTTAAGACAAACATAATTTAAATGTCAGAAAAATATATGTGGAAAACCAAATGAAATAAAGATTTGTGAAATATTCATTATGAAACTTACAATAGCCCTTTAAAATATAGTAATAGTCCAGGCACGGTGGCTCACGCCTGTAATCCCAGCACTTTGGGAGGTGGAGGTGGGTGGATCACCTGAGGTCAGGAGTCTGAGATGAGCCTGACCAACATAGTGAAACCCTATCTCTATCAAAAGTACAGAACAATTAGTTGGGTGTGGTGGTGGGTGCCTGTAATCCCAGCTACTCAGGAGGCTGAGGCGGGAGAATCACTTGAACCTGGGAGGTGGAAGTTGCAGTGAGCCAAGATTGTGCCACAGCACACCAGCCTGGGTGACAGAATGAGACTCTATCTCAAAACAAATAAAAATAAAATAGAATAATATAGTAATAGATTTCTTCTTTCTTGTGGACTGGCTAGTCTTCAAACCAGCTCAGATGTTTAGTGACTTTACTTGGTAAATATCAGTCTTCTGATGATTGGTTATCATAAGAAGATACATTCACAAGTCTTTTTTTTTTTTTTTGAGACAGAGTCTTGCTCTGTCATCCAGGCTGGAGTGCAGTAGTATGATCTCAGCTAACTGCAACCTCTGCCACCTGGGTTCAAGTGATTCTCATGTCTCAGCCTCCTGAGTAGCTAGGACTATAGGTGTGCAACACCACGCCTGGCTAATTTTGGTATTTTTAGTAGAGATGGCTAAATTTTGTATTTTTACTTCTCACCATGTTGGCCAGACTGGTCTTGAACTCCTGGCCTCAAGTGATCTGCCTGCCTCGGCCTCCCAAAGTGCTGGGATTACGGGCATGAGCCACTGCGCCCAGTCCATTCACAAGTCTTAATAGAGAACTTACAGGCTACAGCATTCAATTTCTGTTACTGATCCTTTAAATTATTTCTAAATCTTGAAATGAGTTGAGGATTAAAACACACACACTTGTACGTGTGTACGCACATACACACATTCACATATGCAAACACTCTGAAATCCCAAATGCTAAAACTCAGCCAGGTTAGCAGATATTCTGAATGTATTTAAGCTCTTGGTAACTACACAAATTGTTGGTTGCTGAGCTACATGGAATAATTCCAGGACAAGAACCATAAATGTGATGCTGACAGTAATGGACTGGTTACAGAAAAATATGCTTCATGTTCTTTTCAGTTAAATCACACTGAGACTAATCCTCTTATCTTAAGGCATTATAAATATGGATAGTAATGGGTCTTTCCATGAATGTGTACTTTAAAAAAGTCCCTTTGCCATAAATAGGCAGCTAGAACTCCACAAAAGTATCAAAATATCTTTCTAAGTTTTAGGAGAACCTTTTTCAAAAATAGTCACATTTTCATTATTCAGGAGCTCATTATTGACTTTTGGGGATTCATTTTTCCAATATTTCTTCCATCCCTGCTTTGGCGCTGCCTACATAGTAATTTTAGCTCTGGGAAAAAGAAAAAAGGAAAGTCAATTATATTCAGGGCAGTTTGGCTGAATGGTTGGAATGAGAGAGTATACTGGAAGACTTGGCTGGAATGAGGTTTCAGGTTTAACTGAATTCCCTCCATGTAGTATATGCTCACTGTCCCTCTCTCCTGGAGGCAATCAGAAGTTGATGACTTATTTCTTTGGAACTCTAAGAAAAAAGTGTTTGAATCTAAGAGCAGAGAAGTATGTCAACCTATCATTGCAGCTGACTTTACAGTGATTCTCCTAAATGTCTCCAAAAGACACTTAGAGCAAGGATGGCAGCAGAGGTTATAACAGATATGCTGAGACTCCTGTGCTTTAAAATCTGATCATGCAATGCTGAAATTGTATTCCGCTAGGTTCAGTATATTAAATTTCAAGGTTACCAGTATAATATCAACTCTGGAAAACTGAATTTAGAAACAGTAGCTCCATCTTAGGGAGAGAAAACAGGGTAAGGTTGAAAGCTGAAAATGTCTAATTTTATGGTTGTTACTCAGAATTGATTTTTAATTTGGTTTGATCTTTTCACAAGCCTATTTTGCAAAATTTGATCAATTCAGTTGCTAGTGTAAACTACATTTGTTTTGCTCACTTGACAAATATTTATGGAGGGCCTACCAGTAAATGCCAGGTTCTGTGCCAGTGACTGGGAGATAAAGATGAGCCCTGGTCTTAAGAGTTAGTGCAGTTGCGGGAACTGACTGATGCATAAAGGAACAATTCAACATAATAGGAAGAGTTAGAAGAAGTATTTAAAGGATGTTTTAGAGGTTGGAAGAATTTAACTCACAGTAGGAAATGGCGGGGGTAGACAAGGGGTAAAAAAAAGAACTTATTAAGGGGCAGAGATTCTGGAGCAGAGTTCAAAAGGATGAGTGGAAATTTGCCAAATGGAAATGAGGGGAGATAGGAAGGCCTTTAGCAGAAGGACAAGTATATCAAAAAGGCATGGAGGCTAGATGTATCATCAGGGAAGGAGGAGTTATTTCAGTATGACCAAAGTGTGAGCGTAGGAAGAGCCTAGAGTGATAAGCCAGGGCTTGCATGTCCTGTCAAGGGGCTTGCTACATAATAGCAGTGGTAATAATAGCAAAAATATAAATAGCAAAACGGAGTCTGTGTCAGATCCTCTTCTATACACTTTGCATGTATATTAACTCACCCATTGAAGTAGAAACTGTTTATATTCCCACTTTAAAGTCGATGAAACAAAGGCTTAAAAAGATAAGTTATGAAGCCCAGGATAAAACTAAGGCCAAACTCTCCACCACCCCATTATGCAGCTCCTCTGTGGGTTGCTGGGGGCTGGCTAAGATGCTAAGCAGGGGAGATGACTAGGCACTAAGTCTTGTTGATTTCACATTCTAAAGTGCCTCCATTCTGCCATCTATTTATTGATTCTTTATTTTTTTTTATTTTTCAGACGGAGTCTTGCTCTGTCGCCCAGGCTGGTGTGCAGTGGCACCATCTCAGCTCACTGTAACCTCTGCCTCCCAAGTTCAAGTGATTCTCGTGCCTCAGCCTCCCAAGTAGCTAGGACTACAGGTGCATACCACCATGACTGGCTAATTTTTGCATTTTTATTAGAGATATGGTTTCACCCTGTTGGCCAGACTGGTCTTGAACTCTGGCCTCAAGTGGTCTGCCTGCCTTAGCCTCCCAAAGTGCTGGGATTACAGGGGTGAGTCACCGTGCTCAGCCTATTTGTTGATCCTTTAATCATTCACTCCTTCATTTACCCATTCAACAACCTTTTATCTAACATCTAGGCCCTAGAGATTCCCACATAAAAGAAACCTGGTCCTAGACTCACTGTGCTAGTTTATAGTTAATGAAATTTAAATGTGAATTTTCAAGGCCTTTCTGTGCTCTTTCCCGAGGCTTCATACTGATTCTTCAAACAGAAGAACATATGGCATGAGGATGAAGAGCAGACAAGAGGTCAAAGAAGCTGAAATATAAAAAATGCTAAAAGTGTAACAAAACTGATCTCAACCAAGCAATTGATCTCAACTAAACAAAAATGTATGCACAAAATAAATGTCAAAACAATACAATTTATGCTCTAGCACTGAGATTATGGATCCTTTTGATTTATTGTGCTTTTCTGTATTTTCTAAATTTTCTCCAATTAATAAGTATTACCTTTACAATAGGAAAAAAAATGTTAGTTGTCTTTAGTAGCAAATCTTTTGCTGTTCTAGATAAGGCAATTAGAAATTTTCAACATTCACTGAGCTTTATCCAGTGACAAAAATGCCCAAGTGTTTTTGTACTGGATGAGAAGTGATCAGCAACATCTGTTTGATTTTTTTTTTTTTTAAGATGGAGTCTCACTCTATTGCCCAGGCTGAAGTGCAATGGCGTGATCTTGGCTTACTGCAACCTCAACCTCCCGGATTCAAACAATCCTCTTGCGTGAGCCACCTGAGTAGCTAGGACCACAGGAGGTGCCACCACGCCCAGCTAATTTTTGTATTTTTAGTAGAGACAGGGTTTCACCATGTTAGCCAGGATGGTCTCAATCTCCTGACCTCTTGATTTGCCCTCCTCAGCCTCCCAAAGTGCTGGGATTACAGGCGTGAGCCACCACACCCAGCCAGCAAAATGCTTTTATTGTCTCTCTCTCTCTTTTTGTGAGACAAGGTCTCACTCTGTCATCCAGGTTGGAGTACAGTGGCACAGTCATGGCTCACTGCAGCCTTGACCTCTGGGTTCAAGTGATCCTCCTGCCCTACCATGCCAATTAACTAGGACCACAAGCATGTGCTACCACACCCAGCTAGTTACTAAATTTTTTGTAGAGAGCGTGTCTCACTATGTTGCTTGGGCTGGTCTCGAACTTCTAGGCTCAAGTGATCCACCTGCCTCAGTCTCCCGAAATCCCAGGATTACAGGTGTCTTCTACCATGCCCAGCCATTTTATTATCTTGATACAGCTTTGAAGAGGTAAATTTTAGTGAATATACTGATTTTTTCTTTATTTTTCTAAATTAAAACTAATTCAACCTTCCTGTTAAAAAATTGGAAAAGTAAAGCTTAGCAAAAGCTTTTGTCTCAGAAATAATAAACATTTATACTATGCTATATATTTTTCTATTTCTTCCTATGAGTACATTTCATATACATAAGCAAATAATAAAATTAAAAACAATCATAATCATACTGTATTCATTATTTTGTACCTTCTTTTAACATTTAACAATGTAATTTAGACTGTTTTCAGGTAGGTTAAGGAGGGCTAGCCTATTATCGTCAATGGCTATACAATATCATATCATATGAATGATTTGTAATTTTCATAATTAATTCCTATTCATGTATATTTGGGCAGTTTCCAGTTTCCTACTATTAGAAATAATAATGTAAAATATGTTTTTATAGATATCTTTTCATATTTCAATAAAATCTTCTAAGGAATAGATCCCTACAGTTGGTAGAGTCCTGGATGACAAGATGTACTTTTTTTTTTTTTTTTTTTTTTTCTTTCTTTTTTTTTTTGAGACTGAGTTTCACTCTTGTTACCCAGGCTGGAGTGCAATGGCGCGATCTCGGCTCACCGCAACCTCTGCCTCCTGGGTTCAGGCAATTCTCCTGCCTCAGCCTCCTGAGTAGCTGGGATTACAGGCACGCGCCACCATGCCCAGCTAATTTTTTGTATTTTTGGTAGAGACGGGGTTTCACCATGTTGACCAGGATGGTCTCGATCTCTTGACCTCGTGATCCACCCACCTCAGCCTCCCAAAGTGCTGGGATTATAGGCGTGAGCCACAGCGCCCGGCACTTTTTTTTTTTTTTTTTGAGACAGACAGGGTCTTGCTGTGTTGCCCAGGCTGGAGTGCAGTGGCACAATCATGGTCTCTGCAGCCTCAAACTCCTGGGCTCGAGCAATCCTCCCACCTCAGCCTCCCGAGTAGCTGCGACTACTGGCGCACATCATTATGCCTGGCTAATTTTGTTTTTGAGACAAAGTCTTACACTGTTGCCCAGGCTGGAGTTCAATGGCATGATCTTGGCTCACTGCAACCTCTGTTTCCCAGGTTCATGTGATTATCCTGCCTCAGCTTCCCGAGTAGTAGGGATTACAGGAACTCACCACCGCACCAGAATAATTTTTTGTATGTTTAGTAGAGATGGGGTTTCACTATGTTGGCCAGATTGATCTCGAACTCCTGACCTCGTGATCTGCCCCCCTTAACCTCCCAAAGTGCTGGGATTACAGGCACGAGCCACTGCTCCCAGCCAACCTGGCTAATTTTATTTTATTTTTTAATTGTTTGTAGGAACAAGGTTTCACCAGGTTGCCCATGCTGGTCCTGAACTCCTAAGCTCAAGCAATCCATTTGCCATCAGTCTCCCAAAGTACCTTGCCTGGCCTTTAGATGTACTCTTAATTTTAATGGAAATGGCGAAATTCCCTTCCTTAACTGCATCGGCTTTCAAGAGAACTTTGGTTCACATACCAAAATGTAAATGGCATTAAGATTCCAAGGACAGGGCCAGACGCGGTGGCTTATGACTGTAATTTCAGGCCGAAGCAGGCGGATCACGAGGTCAGGAGCTGGAGACCAGCCTGGCCAATGTGGTGAAACCTCACTTCTACTCAAAATACAAAATTAGCCCGGCGTGGTGGCATGTGCCTGTAGTCCCAGCTACTCAGGAGGCTGAGGCAGGAGAATCACTTGAACCTGGGAGGCAGAGGCTGCAGTGAGTCAAGATTAAGCCACTGACTCTAGCCTGGGCGACAAAAAGAAAAAAAAAAAAAAAAAAGATTCCAAGGACATTGTGCAATGAGCTCTATCACTCCAAATGCAGTAAGAGCATGTTTTCGGATGATAGGCTGAGACGCTCACGAAGTCTGCTAATGAAAGGGCACACCTAATAAGGTCTCGGTCAAGAAATGGGGTAAGAGGGAGGATAAAAATAAACATGATTGCATAGCCTTGCAATAACCCTATTTTTTAATTGGATTACTAATGTTTGGCTCACTTATCTTTCCACATTTATTTAAAGTACAAAGATATGAGTACTGGCCGGGCGCGGTGGCTCAAGCCTGTAATCCCAGCACTTTGGGAGGCCGAGGCGGGTGGATCACGAGGTCGAGAGATCGAGACCATCCTGGTCAACATTGTGAAACCCCGTCTCTATTAATACAAAAAAATTAGCTGGGCACGGTGGCGCGTGCTTGTAATCCCAGCTACTCAGGAGGCTGAGGCAGGAGAATTGCCTGAACCCAGGAGGCGGAGGTTGCGGTGAGCCGAGATCGCGCCATTGCACTCCAGCCTGGGTAACAAGAGCGAGACTCCGTCTCAAAAAAAAAAAAAAAAGATATGAGTACTTATTAGAAAAGAAAAGGGAGCCTGGTGAAATCTATTAAAGCCTTACGGAGCCATTTTCTCCTCCATTTTCTTATATTTGTTACATTATCTACTCCTACTAAGCCTGGAGCAGGAAAGGTCCTGACTGGTTTGGTATCAGATCAGTATCTCTTGACTGATTCCAAAGATGTTTTATTTAAAGAATCAAAATAAACCTAGGTTTTATCGTGGGGCCAGATCCAATACAGAGCAACACCCAGGAGGTGTATGGCCATCTTTTTTGGCTTTATTATCTAATGGTATGGTATGTCTTGAACAGCATTTTCAAAAGTGTGGTTGGCAGTCCATTAATAAGTATTGCTTAAAAAAAGAATTTCACATACAAGTAAGTTTGGAAAACATTAGGTGAAACCAAATCAAATAGGTTTATGTATTGCAGGACTTCTTGAAGTCTTTATCATTTGTTTTTCTTTTTAGGGGTGGGTCTTGCTCTGCCACCCAGGCAGAAGTGCAGTGGTATGATGATGGCTTATGCAACCTCACATTCATGGGTTCAACTGATCCTTTTGCCTCTGACTCCTGAGCAGCTAGGACTACAGGCACATACCACCTCGTTTGGCTATTCTAAAATTTTTTTGTAGAGACAGGGTCTTGCTATGTTGCCCATGCTGGTCTTGAACTCCTGCCCTCAAATGATCCTCTTACTGGGTCTCCCAAAGTGTTGGGATTACAGGCATGAGCCACCCTGTCAGCCCCAAATTGCTTTTTTTTTTTTCTTTTTTTGAGACAGGGTCTTGCCCTGTTGCCTAGGCAGGAGTGTAGCAGTACAATCTCGGCTCACTGCAGCCTCCACCTCCTGGGTTCAAGCAATCCTGCCACCTCAGCCTCCCAAGTAGTTGGGATTACAGGCACGCACCACTGTACCCAGCTAATTTTGTTTATTTTTGTAGAGATGGGGTTTCACTCCTGGGCTCAAGTGATCTGCGTGTCTCAGCCTCCAAAAGTGCTGGGATTAGAAGCATGAGCTACCATGCCCTGCTCCAAATTGCTTTTTATACCACTTTGGGAAAGAGTAATAAGTAATAAAGGGATTTCCTGATATCTTTCTTTTAGAAATATTAGGTCTTACAAAGTATCATCAGACACATTATATTTAAATTAAACATAACAATAACATCACATAAAGGATGAGGGTAAATGCAGCACTTATCAGAGATGCTGACCCTTAATAGGAATGCAATGATTTGTTTGTTTGTTTGTTTTCTGAGACAGAGTCTCGCTCTGTTGCTTAGGAGTGCAGTGGCATGATCTAGGCTCATTGCAACATCTGCCTCCCGAGTTCAAGCACTTCTCTGCCTCAGCCTCCGGAGTAGCTGGGATTACAGGCGCTCGCTACCATGCCTGGCTGATTTTTGTATTTTTAATAGAGATGGGGTTTCACCATATTGGCCAGGCTGGTCTTAAACTCCTGACCTTGTGATACATCTACCTTGGCCTCCCAAAGTGCTGGGATTACAGGCGTGAGCCACTATTAATGAACTACTCAAGCTTGACCAAATTGTTTAACCTATTTATGCCTCCATTTCCTTATTTGTTGAAGTAGTAATAAATAACAGTATCAGTTGTTGTGAGTGTTAAATGAGCTAATACACACAAAAAAATCAGTGCTTCCTATTTGGTGAGCTCCTTATTGTTTCTTTTAGAGACAGGGTCTTGCTCTGTTGTCCAGGCTGGGATGCAGTGGCATGGTTATGGCTCACTCAAATTTATAGCCCCTCAAACTCCTGGGCTCAAGTGATCCTCCTGCCCCAGTGTCCTGAGTAGCTAGAACCACAGGCGTATGCCACCATGCCCAGCTAAGGGTGAGCTCTTAAGAGTTGAGTTGCTATCCTCTTCCCCCTCCCCCTCCTCCTTCCCTTCCTTCTCTCCCCCTCCTCCTTCCCTTCCCTCCCTCCCCCCCCGTCCCCACCTCTGCAGAAAAGGGAGCTGAGGCTGTGTATGGTCTCTACCACAGAGCACCTCATAAGCCCTACTTGCTTTTCCACATTTTCTGTCTTTTCATTATTACCATATTTAGATACACACTAAAAGAGACAAGGTGGCCCATACTATTTTAATTTGCCAAGCCTGTCTTCAGATTGCTGATTTTAAAAAAGGAATGTGGTGGTCAATGTTGCTGATTGCTGAAATCACAGATATGGTCAAGGGCACTTCCAAGAATAATAACCTGGAGCAAACCTACAGTCCCGCTTCATGCATTTAGGCTTTTCCTAGCAGGAACAGGTTGGCCAAGGTGGACCACTGCCATGTTGAATGCTTCCCGGGTTCCCCAGTATCAGTTTCGGCATTTCCACATCACCACACCTGGTACAGGTGATTGTTTTGTGAAGGCAAGGTGTGCCCCTCTGCATTCTCACCAAGGAAGCCAAACAGGTTCAGGGGCCCTTGCTTGAACAACAACCCAGACAGCAGCAGGCACTCTCCTCTGAAATGCTTGACGGGCAGGGGCAGTTTCTACCTAGTTTTCTTACGGGTTCTCTTCCAGCATGACTGCTACTGCACTCCTGAAATATCCCTCTAGAAGTGGTGCTTTGTCCCGAGTCCAGCCCATAAAAGTCATTTGGCCCTAATGTACAGAAGCACTTTATTAACTACCATGAACTAAGAGCATCAACATGCATAGCAATGTTCAGAATTAAAGGAAAGAGGGAGTTTAAACTCAGGATGTCACGAATATGCCTCACCCATGAATAGACATATAATGCCAGAGTCCATGACATTAACTATTGCACTTGCTGCCTGTCAATGAGCATGTCCATGACATTAACCACAGCAACCTCTCCCTCCTGGGCTCAAGCGATCCTCCCACCTCAGTCTCCCAAGTAGCTGGGACCACAGGTATATGTCACCAAGCCTGGCTAATTCTTGTATTTTTTGTAGAGATGTTGCCCAGGCTGGTTTTGAACTCCTGAGTTCAAGCAATCTGCCCACCTTGGCCTCCCGAAGTGCTGGGATTACAAGTGTGAGCCACTGCGCCCAGCAGAAATCTTCTTCTTAACATATCATTTTCACTCATTTTTGATGAGGGTTATAATTAGTGTTAACTACAGTATTGTTAAATGTTATTCAGTAATACCTGGAAAATGAAATTTTTAGCTTTGTGGATGTTTAATTTCTTAGTAAATGTAGGTATTTTCATGTGTTCACCTCTAGTCAAATTATACATTTTTGCTTTTTGCTTGACTTCTTGGAAACAAGGGTTGATTATCAGCAACACTCATTCATTTGTTGGGTTAGCCAACAACAAGTCACTGAATGCCCAATGTGTGTCATGTTTCGTATATAAAATTTTGCTTATTTTTCACAAAAGTTAAAAACCTTTATATCTTTTTCACACCATCCTGGATACCCAAACTCAGAAATGATGTATAACTGTTTCTTTCAACACATTTAAGTGTCTCCAATGGCTTATTCTCTATGCAGTATGGACAATGATATTTACAAAACCCATTGGGAGCCACCCCGTTTTTCAAATGACATACCCATGAGGCTGAATTTTATAAATCTGTATTTATGTAGCTATGCAGAGCTTCAGCAACTGTATCAAATCTGAAGTCATATTTCTTACCAAACAAGTATGTAAGAAGACATTATGGTTTTGTCAATATTTGCAAATAAGAGCTCTCTTTTCTTGCCTGTATATTTCTATTCTCAGTGGAAGGAAGGAGCTAGCTGTAGGGGAAAGCTGCCTGGCAAGGAAAAAAGTGTGTGTAGGGTGTGATCAGAGGTGTTGAACGTCTTACTGGTGAGAAGAATGTCCTCTGTGCAGTGTGGAGTGGGGGGGAGGGGCGCGTTCACTGTCAGATCTAGCAGAGTCCTGAGTTAACAGCAGCTACCAACCATCAGTGACTCACTTTTGCCAATCAATAAATCCACCTACGAGTGTTCCACAGCTAAGCCTATGTTCTCATAAAACTTATTTGCTTCTGTGGCCACGGTTCAGATGATATTCCTTATGTGGAATGTTCTCAAATAATCATACATCTTAAGAAATTACTTGAAAGCTACTTCA
Source organism: Aotus nancymaae (assembly GCF_030222135.1). Lineage (NCBI taxonomy): Eukaryota > Metazoa > Chordata > Mammalia > Primates > Aotidae > Aotus > Aotus nancymaae. The sequence goes on from NW_026988460.1 coordinate 3,350,635, forward strand.
TCCAAACAGCTACCTGATCCTGGAACATCTTTTGGAATTTGCTACCAGTCATCTCCATCATAATTTTTTGTTTTGGAGATGGAGTCTCTTTCTGTCACCAGGTTGGAGTGCAGTGGTGTGATCTCGGCTCACCGCAAGCTCTGCCTCCCAGGTTCAAGCGATTCTCCCACCTCAGCCTCCCGAGTAGGTGAGATTATAGGCGCCCGCCACAATGCCTGGTTAATTTTTGTATTTTTAGTAGAGACAAGGTTTTATCACGTTGGCCAGGCTGGTCACGAACTCCTGACCTCAAATGATCCACCCGCCTTGGCCTACCAAAGTATTAGGATTACAGGCATGAGCTATTGTGTCCGGCCATCTGCATAATAATTAGAAAATATCCAACTCTAAATTCCTACAAATAAAAATTTTAAAAATATCTCAATAACAATCTCAGTGCCTTATAATATTATGTTCTGTAAAACTCTAAATCCTTTGACAAGTCATGAAACACTCCCATTTAGAAAGGAGCTCTCAGGCCAGGCATGGTAGCTCATGCCTGTAATCCTAGCACTTTGGGAGTCCAAGGCAGGTAAATCACTTGAGGCCAGGAGTTTGAGACCAGCTTGGCTAACATGGTGAAATCCCATCTCTACTAAAAATACAAAAAATTAGCTGGGCATGGTGACAGGCACCTGTAATCCCAGCTACTTGGCAGCCTGAGGCAGAAGAATTGCTTGAACCCAGGAGATGGAGGTTGCAGTGAGCAGAGATAGCGCTGTTGCACTCCAGCCTGGGCAACAAGAGTGAAACTCCATCTTAAAAAAAAAAAAAAAAAGAGCTCCCAGCAACTGACATTCATAAAATGCAGTAGCATTTAAAGGAATTCTGCTTTTCCTTGCTTTCTCAAGACAAACAGAATTTAGCATACAAGAGAAATGTCATGAGTTAAAAATTTGCATCCTAACCATCTTTGCATTAGCAACAGAGGAAACATTGGATCAATGCCAACTAGGCAGTGAAAAATATTACAAGGAGCAATTGTATATCTCCACATAGGAGACGATGGCAAACTGTGGTTTATGAAACGTGTTCTGACTCAGTAAACACTGTGTTTGAAAAGCTGTGTTTGCTATATAGGTGTCTACTCATCAGTCAACCCTTAGAGTTCTTAGGAAAATCTGAGTCTCAGAAAAGAGGGCTGTAGTAAAGGCTTTGATACTGGGAACATTTTGTTTTCCCCATAGACTCAGCCAAAAACTCTTCTTTGAATATTTATACTTCTGGCCAAGATGGAGTAACAGGTCTGAATTTATCCTCTTAACTGAAAAAAATTAAAAAAAGACAAAATATATAATACAACGGTTTTCATAACACTGAATATCCAGCAATGAAGGATAGTGAACCTTGAACAAGACGAGTCCTATGACCGCCCCCACTACTGTCAAGAGAGGGCTCCAGGCTGTGGAGGGAGAAACACAATGGAACACAGTAAACTCACTCCCTGAGTTGAGGAGATAGAGCAACTCCTTAGTCCAGGCGATCAAAATGAATATAATTTGCAGAACAGAGTGCCAGAGAAAAGAGAGCCGCAAAGAGCGAGAACCCTGAAAATCTACAGAGGGTCTCCTTTGCGGATTCAGTAGAGCACTGATCATTCCTTGCATGGAAAGAAACTACCCAAAGTTGGAGACCATCTGAAAGGATAAGAGGGAAGAGTGCCTCATCCTTACACAGGGCTAGAGGTGATACCTATTCCCACCAGCCAGACTGAAAAGATCATAATTCATGGGGCATTGAATAGAGTACTCAGGAAGATGGGTATGTGGAACAATTAGCTATAGAATGAGTGCTGCTCTGGGCTAGCCTAACAAATCACAAAAGCAAGACCTGAAAAAAACCATATTCAAGTAACTAAACTGCATCCCAAAACGAATGTCAATAATATAGGAATATAAAAAATATATGCCATTCAAAAAGATACAATTAATAATGTCTAGCATGTCCAATCAAATATTACCAGGCATGCAAATAGGCAGAAAAACATGACCCATAACAATGACAAAATCAATCAAAAATACCCAGAACTACAGACCTTAGGATAAGCAGAAGAAGACATTAAAACAATTATTATAACTAAATTTAGTATGTTCAAAAAGGTAAATAGTCACATGTAAGATGTAAAAAAGATCCAAATCAAACCTCTAAAGATAAAAACTCTAATATACAAAATGGGATTAATGGCAGATTAGATTGCAAAAAACAGATGAGTGAAACTGAAGACAAAGCAAGAGAAACTATACAAGATACCATATTCCCCCAAACCCCCTCAAATGCACAGCATCACTGTGTGACAACTTCAAGTGGCCTAGTCTATGTGTAATTGGGCTTTGCAAATGAGGTGCAAGTGAAGACAAAAAAAAAAAAAAATCTGAAGAAATAATGGCTAAAAAGATTCCGAATCTGATGACAGCTATAAACCTAAAGGTCCAAGATGCTCAGTAAATGCCACTGACACACACACATACACAAACACATGAAGAAAACTATACCAAGGCACCTCATAATAAAATTGCTCAAAGCAGGCCAGGCATGGTGGTGTCTCACACTTATAATACCAGCACTTTGGGAGGCTTGAGGCAGGTGGATCACCTGAGATCAGGAGTTCCAGCTCAGCCTTGCCAACATGGTGAAACCCCATCTCTACTGAGAATACAAAAATTAGCCAGGTGCAATCATGCACAACTATAGTCCCAGCTACTCAGGAGGCTGAGGCAGGAGAATTGCTTGGACCTGGGACTCAGAAGCTGCAGTGACCCGAGATTGCACCACTGCACTCCAGCCTGGGTGACAAAGCAAGTCTCCATCTCAAAAAAAAAAAAAAAAAAAAAAAAAAAAAAAAAAAAAAATTGCTCGAAGCAGAAAAAACAGAAAATTTTAAAAGCAGCCAAAGAAAAAGACATTCCATATAGAAACACAAAGATAGAGATGACAGCAGACTTCTGATCAGAAACAATGCAAGCAAGAAGACAGTGAATCAATATTTCTAAAGTACGGAAAGTGAAAAACTGCCAACGGAGAGTCAAATATTATGTGAAATGTCTTCTAAAAGCAAAGGCAAATAAAGATGTTTTCAGATATAAGCTGAAGGAATTCACCACCAGTATGCCCACACTATAAGAAATGCTAAAGGAAGTCCTCCAGGCAGAAAGAAAATCATAACAGACAGGAATATTGATCTACACAAGCGAATGAAGAGCAATAGAAATGCTAACTCCGTGGGTAAATATGTAAGACTTTTGGTACTGCTTAAATCTCTTTAATTAAATATTTACACAAAAATAATAATGTCATGTGTATCTGTAACTTACCTAAAAGTAAATGGTATGACATCAATCGCATACATGCTGAGAGGAGAGAAACGGAAGTATTCTATTGTAAGATTCTTATACTACACGTGAAGTAGTATAATATCATCTTGAAGACAGACTTGATAAGTTAAAGATGTGTACTATAAACCCTAAAGTAACCAACAAAGAGTTATAGCTAATAATCCAACAAAGGAGGTAAAATGAAGTCATAACACGCTCAATAAACCTAAAAGAAGGCCTGGAAGCAGATGTGCAATCTGGACAGGGTATGCTGAGATTCCAAGCATTGAGATCAGAACCTACAAGGGAGGATCCTGGCTCCACTGGGCACCTTTTGGCCCATGGCTTCCCTTCCCTTCCTCAGGAAGTGCTTTGAGGAGACCAGAGTGGAGGCTCTTAAAGCTATGCTAGTCTGCAAAGAGATAAGACGAAAACTGAGAGTGTTTAAAAACTTTTATAGCAATTCGACATGGCTGCAACATTCCAGCATGGGATTGTTTTTCTAGCAATGCATGTTTATTGATTTTTACTAAAGTAATCTGTCCTCGATGCATTAGATAGAAATAAAAAACAATAAAAGAAAAACCCTGGCCCCTTACCACAGATAACTGAGATACTGCTTGAAAACATGTTGCTATGAGCAGTCTTCCTTCCTTAGATTTAAGGTGGCATGTGTGTAGGGATCAGAAGGCAGAAATTGAACTGAAATAAGGCTAGTTGTGAATTATTGTCAGTGTAGAGCATACCTTATTTAAAAAGATTTCTGGCCTAGACGTTTTGATTATAATCTGATTGATCCATCTTTGTGTCTCTCTGGGTCACTCTGTGTGGATTATTTGCTGCATTTAAAGTAGTGGTGATTGTGTGTATGCAAGATTCCTCTGCAGATGGTTGTCCTTTTAACTCAGAAGTTGAGAAAAGATGCCATTTGTGTATGTGTGTAGCAGGTGATAGGACATATTCATGGAAAAGATTGTGGCCTTTTTTTTTCTTAGTTTGAATGCAAGAACAGAGGCAGAACCATTTCTCCCTGTCATCCCAGTCACTCTGGAGGCATCCAGTGAACACGACAAATGGGCCACCTACCTTGTGCACACAGGCCTTTGCATTCAGGAAAAACAGCTCCACGGTGGTTTTATCCTTTAAAAACGATATGCTCTCAATGTAAAACCTGAAAAACAGCAGAGGAGTTTGTTCCTTCAGATTTATTTTCATCGCTCAGCATTCCTCATTCAGTGTTCCCCAAAAGCAGAGTGAGAATTTTGAAAAGTCTGAGGATAGATGTGCTCTCTTTTCCTTTTTAAAATAAATGTGTGCCACACGTATGTACAGGATGGATCGATGTGTATGTATGCATCCCTGCAGGAAAAATATCTTTCAGAATGTTTTTCTGTCTTGCAAGGTGAGTTAAAGAGGAACTCCAAATGGTATCCAACCAAAACCATACTTTTATCTGTGTTGCTCATTCTTTGAAACATGTTCTGGGGGTTCATAATACCTCAGACAGCTTCAAAACAAAGCCCAGGTGAACTCAGAGTGGAAAGCTCAAGTCGGCTGAGCAAGGACTACCTAACTGAACCCCAAAGCCTGCTTGAGGCTCGGTGGTTCTTAGACGGAGGTTCCTGAGGGCCCCACGCCTACCTGACACCCCACCCACTGGGGGAGTTTCAATTACGCCCTCCTTTCTTCCTTCCCATCCTTCTAGGACCTGGGTTTTCCTTTGGCTCAAAGCCAAGCTCTCAGCAGCCATCAATCTTGGTCTTTTCTCATGCAAATCAGGGTATTCTGGGCCTCACTGCCTCACTCCCTCTCTAGGATTTTGCGGTTTTAATCCGTGAGACCACAGGTCACAGGCAGGTCCCTCTCTCAGGAGAGCTCTGACAGCTCCTGAGTGGGGAGGGAAGGAGGATGAGCCTTTAACAACTCTGTTTTCATAATCCTGTACTGACCGGCTTGCAAACGCTGGTGCTCTGTGGTAGGCGAGTGGGCATGCGGAGGCCCAGAAGTTTTCCTCAAGTTCTGGAGCTTTGCTTGATGAATGATGCATGAAGAGCCATCAGGCCCCAAGACAGCTCAGTGCTTTGAGTCCGAAAGGGAATTTACTCTCAGATCAGTGAGAGTGAAGGTAAATCTGGGCTAGGAAGTGGCCAGGTGAACCCATCCTCAGCTCTGTGGACTTATGTTGGGGCTTGGCCCTTTGCTTCTCTTTTTCTCCCTTTCCCCAATGATGACACTTTTGATAAATAAATAAATACAGCTGAAAGGGCTGTGAAAGATTTTATCACTGAGATGGTAAAATCATTCGAAACATTCCACCCTTTACTGTTGAGTCATCAAGGGAAGTTCCAGAAAGAAAAAGAATCCTTTATATTTTTACTTATACGCTTTTATCTCACTTATAAGTGAGGTTAATGAAGATGGAGGAGTGTCAGATTTATGAGAAGAGAAAATTAAGTACAAAGGTGGTAAAGGGAATGAGGAGTTGGGGGAAAAATAAGCTTTGGAATCCAAAAGATCTAGATGTGGCGTTTCATGTCCACCATCTATTAGCTGAACAGCCTTGGGCAAATTATTTAGTTTGTGTCTTTTCTAAATTGGGTGTCCTGACTGTATTTACCTCTGAGGAAAGAACAGAAATTTTATCTGAGGAATTCCAGTTCTTTTAATTTATCAGGTCCAGAGAGGCATTAAATTGAGACAGTAATCAACTCCTTCTTCCCCCCGGACCTATGTATGTTTCTCTGGAAACTGCTTACTATTGTCAAAACTAGCTGCACCGGACACATTAGCGTCCACTGCCCTGGACACTAAAACCCACATCCTGTAGCTTAATTTTGTATAGCCAGGCCGGACTCAGTGGCTCACGCCTGTAATCCTAGCACTTTGGGAGGCCGAGGCAGCTGGATCACTTGAGGCCAGGAGTTCAAGACCAGCCCGGCCACCATGATGAAACCCTGTCTCTACTAAAAATACAAAAATTTGCCAGGCATGGTGACAGGTGCTTGTAATCCCAGCTACTTGGGAGGTTGAGGTAGGAGAACTGCTTAAGCCTGGCAGACAGAGCCTGCAGTGAGCCGAGATCACGCCACTGCACTCCAGCCTGGGCAACAGAGTGAGTCTCTGTCTCAAAAACAAAACAAAACCCAAAAACAATGTATAGCCAATCACTGATCAATGTTACTTCTGTAAACCAAGGAGATTTAATTCCTGATGAACTACTTTAGTAACTGTCCCCTTTCCTGATTTGTCCTTTTTTTCTTTAAACACTTGGACCTCCTCTTCTCCAGAGCACTTCCCAAGGCAACTGGGAAGTATGTCCTGGGCTGCAGTCCTCAATCTTGTCCCACATAAGCTCTCTATATTAATTTTGTCTCAGCTCTTCCTTTTGGGTAGACAGTATTCTCCTCTCCCATCAGTCTACTTTCTTCTACCCTGAGCCTTGCTGCGTGGACTAGGAGAGTCACCTGACTCAAAGGCAGCCGAGATGTTAGGTGGTGAGGTGCCCTGGAAAGGAGCACGTGCTACTCAACAGATGCTTTTTATATCGCATGATGAATGAGCCAATTAATCGCACATCGTCTCTTAGAGACTGAGAGGCGGGCGGGGGGACTCAGTGGAGGCAGAGAAAGGCACTAAGCAGAAACCATGAGGCGGCAGAAGCCATGAAGTAGAGAGGGACAAGAGTCCACAGCAAGGATTGGCGGACTGAAGCAGGGTAGCCAAGTCATTGTGATGGCAGACACTAAAGTGAGGCACAACAGAGATTGGCTGCTGCTACAGAGCTAAGATGACCCATGTTACACAAGTTTCTCGGCATCTCCAAGAACTTTCCAGTTCAATTAGGTGGTGTGCTTTCTTTCCTGCTTTCTTGGCTTTCCCATGTATTTGTATCCCTATCAATGAAGATAATATGAGCAGGCTTCCAGTGGGCAGCCTAAATAAAGGGTGGCAGCAGGATCCCAGCTAACTGAGCTCTTACTAAGGTGCCTGGCAATGTGCTAAGTGCTTTCCGATTGTTCTCTCATTTAATTATCACAACCACCTTGGGGAGGGACCTATGATGACCCTGATTTCACAAATGCAGACTCTGAGTTTTAGAGATCTGCCTATGTGGTGAGGCTAGGTCTTGGTCTGGGACAATGACTTTGACTCTGGACGATGCTCTTAACCAACACTTCTTTCTGGGCTGCTGCTCCCAGTTCACTCAACCAGCACCCAGCATAAAGCTGAACCCTTAGTAACTGTGGACATCTCAACCATGTAAAAAATAGGCAGAGAAACAAGACAAGTGTGACATTTTCACCAAAATGTAAACATATACAGAGGTATGTGTGTTCTCTGTTGCTTCAATAAGCAAAACCATGGCAAAAGACATAAGTTGAAGGATTGTGGATTAACGTATAAAACATCATTTTAAAAGTTAGAGTAGTCTCAGAAGGGGAAGGCTTTTCCAGAGGAAGAGATCTCCCTGCCCTAAACAAATCCTAGGTCAGATTAGTAGAACTCAATGTTTGCTTTCTCCTCGAAGTTTGTAAGATTCTTTTTTTTCCTTCACTTTTGATTACTTCAATAGATATCTCTAATGAAGACTGTATTAAAAACACAGGGTCAATGAATGTTCACACTAGCAAAGCTCAAAATAATTTCTTAATATTTAAAATGTAGTCTTCACTTGAATTTTCTCATTGTTTCCAAAACTTTTTAAAAAAGGGTTCTGTGATTGTGACATTTAATAAGTAAAGCTGGCCAGGCATGGTGGCTCATGCCTATAAGCCCAGCACTTTGGGAGGCTGAGGTGGGTGGATCACCTGAGGTTGGGAGTTCGAGACCAGGCTGATCATCATGGAGAAACCCCATCTCTACTAAAAATAAAAAATTAGCTAGGTGTGGTGGTGCATGCTTGTAATCCCAGTTCCTGGGGAGGCTGAGGTAGGAGAATTGCTTGAACCCAGGAGGCGGAGGTTGCAGTGAACTGAGATCATGCCATTGCACTCCAGCCTGGGCAACAAAAGCAAAATTCTGTCTCAAAAAAAAAAAATAAAAAAAGTAAAGCTGCACTGGCCTACGGCAGCGGTCACATATGCAAAAGTCATAAGGATCACCGCTGGATATAAAAGAGTGATGCTGATCAGATGAGTGAGACCTGCTTGCGGGACACCAGGGCACATTTTTTTCTACTCAACTAGAACTCCCTCAACGGGGTATGGGTAGGTGACCCAAGCTAGGCCAGTCAGCTTCTTTCACTCTTGTGAATAAATGTGATTAGAATGACCTAAAGATCAAAGATGGTTGGAGCCTATGTATTCTGCTAACAGCACTCTGATGAAATTGTCCCTTAGTTTCTGCTCCCTAGATCCCTGCAGAAGTCCTGATCCTTGTCTTTTCTGAGGCTTTATGAGTTCAGTTTTCTCTCTATTTTGTTTCTTAGCCACAAGTGGTTCTGTTGCTGGCAACTAAAGAACCCGTTAATAGAGGGCTGCTTCTGTGCTAGGGATAATACAGAGTGCTCTACAGGAATCTTTTTTATTTTTCATCTTTGGTACAACCAGATACAGTAGACAGCAAATTATGTGCCCACTTTACAGAAGAGAAAGCTGAGATACAGAGATGTCAAGTCATCTTTTCTAAGCCATACAGCTAGCAAGTAGTGGAGCCATGACTCAAACTGAGGTCTGTTAGACTTCTATGTTCATATTCCAAGCCAATATGATATAATGCTTTCCTACAATAACAATCAAAATGAAATATAGCATGTACAGAATGCTGTGGGGGTCCACCAGCCTGATGCAATGAACTCAGCTTATAAATCAAGGAGAAAATGCTGCCAAATTGAAATCCATAGGACTAAGCGCCACAGGAGAGGGGACAGTTGAGCTGAGTCTTAAAGAATGCATGAGTTCACCAGGTAACAAAGGTAGGAAGGGCACTCCAGGCGGACAGCATATTAGCCAAACCGATCCTCTTGCTAGTCTTTGAGCACTGGAGAAACCACATGCAGGTTGCGAGGTAGCTTGGCGCCACATCGGTTTGTGGCACATCCAACTCAGAACAGATACCTTTGTACTAGAAACTGGGTTCACCTTGTTTTTGGAGCCCAAGTCTCTGACTACATCCTAGTTCCAGTAAACAGGTCCCTATCTTATTTCCCACTACTTTCTGGCAGTCAGCCCTGATGTCTCCTGCTTAGGCATCTGATTACCAGCTCTCTGAATCCATGATCCCCTCTCTCCCTCAAGGGGGCCATTGTAATGACTTTATATTTATGGAGTGTATAAAAAGTACATATGAGCTTTGGGGAAAATGGCTTTTCAGGCACACCTATCGACACACACCATGAACTGAAAACCAAATCTAGGGTTTCTTTTTTTTCTTTTTTTTTTTTTTGAGACAGAGTCTCACCCTGTCACCCAGGCTGGAGTATAATGGTGCAATCTCGGCTCACTGCAACCTGTGCCTCCTGGGCTCAAGTGATTCTCCTGCCTCAGCCTCCTGAGTAGCTGGGATTATAGGCTGCACCACCACACCCAGCTAATTTTTGTATTTTTAGTAGAGATGGGAGTTTCGCCATGTTGGTCAGGCTGGTCTCAAACTCCTGACCTCATCATCTGTGATCTACCCGCCTTGGCCTCAGGGCTTCTTAGTGATATGAAATGGACTATCCCACATTCATAAAATAAAGACCCTTTCCTTTAGCTCTTTTTGCAAAAGGATACTGTTTCCTTTTTGTGTGATCACTGTGAGCGATTTCACTAAGGTTTTGTTAAGTTGAAGCCCACCGTTAATTTTTCAGCTTCAGAATGAACCCAGACATTCTGAATAGGCACACACTTTAGAGACAAACCTCAGCTTCGCAAGTGTAATTTCTTGAGAAAAGAATTTGCTCAGAAAGTTTTTGTCGGTGCTTTTGGGGCTGCTCCCATTAGCATTTTTTTCCTTTCTTGGGTGGCTTAACCACTCATTAGTGATGACAGAACATCACACCACAATGACGTGACAAAGACGGCTGGAAGTCACAGCGCTGCCACCCAGATGGCAACACATGGATGTCAAAGAGCACAACATCCAGTTGTTTGGAAGTTGGCTGTCCTTTGAAGAGTCACTTAAGTCTACGTGGCCAGTATTTTCGTCTTGTGGCATTTATTCCTAGTGGTCACAAGTCAACACTAGGGAGTGGGAGAGACATTAGTTTGAATCCTAGCTTCAGTGCTGATCAGTCTTGGGGCCTTGCGGCAGCTGCTCCACTCTCAGTGCCTCTGACCTCTCTTGCCCTACACACTGGAGAAATGAGAGGGTTTGAAACGTGCTTAACATAGCAGGTAGCATGTAGTTTAGCAGCCAGTGAGTGGCGGTGATTATTAGAATATTATTATCGCTCTACTGATAGGACTGTAATAAAAGGCACTGACTTAGTTGGGAACTTCTTTAAAGCTTTAACTGTAACAACCAGAATAAAAATTCCAAGTATCTGACCAGGCACGGTGGCTCACACCAGTAATCCCAACACTTGAGGAGGCCAAGGCAGGCGGACGACTTGAGGCCAGGAGTTTGAGACCAGCCTGGCTACCATTGGTGAAAACCCATCTCTACTAAAAATGCAAAAATAAGCTGGGTGTGGTGGCACATGCCTGTAGTCCCAGCTACCCAGGAGGCTGAGGCAGGAGAATCGCTTGAACCCAGGAGGAGGAGGTTGCAGTGAGCTGTAATCACACCAGTGCACTACAGCCTGGGAGACAAAGTGAGACTCTGTCTCAAAAAAAAAAAAAAAAATTCAAAGTATCTTTCCTAAGTTTTTTCCCTCAAAGAAACAAATGCTACAAAAGTGTCTGTTTTAATACAAAATAAGAAAATAGTGTGAAACGAATGCTCTTCTAACCAGTTTTGACTTTTCTTCCTCAACTGAGCACGGTTTCTTTGCTTTCTAGGGCCTTTACAAGGTCTGAGTGGTATCTTCAAAGAAGGTGAATTGGGCAAGAACTCCTCCATCATTTTGCATTCTGAACAATACTGAGTTTGTGACCGGCGTCCATCGAGGGCTAAATCAAAACACCTCATCCTGGGTTTCATTTAGTCACCATGAGTAATCTCAGGCACTTAACTGCAGCCACACGCCTAGACAGATTTCTATCAGATCTCATCCACATTCTGAGCAGGGAGATCTCTGTTTACTGCTTGTAATGTCCCTGCGAGGTAGTCATATCTCACTTTATAATGCATGCTGAAGGCTGAAGTGTAATTTAAGTATATTTTACTTTCTCCAAACACATCACTTTCTGCAAGCTATTATGCAGTGCTTATGGCAGTCCAATATGTTCCCTTTCATCTGTGGGAGGAGAACAGTCTTGGAGAATTCCCAGGGGAAGCACTGTTTGCTTCTACAATGTGCTCCTCTGCCAGGAATGCTCTTCCTCATTTCTGAATTTCCAGACATGGCTAGAACCAGAAGGGCCTCCTGGTAAGCCTGTAGGAACCTGCCCTCTTGCTCCTTTCCCACAATGTAACTCTTCCTGAGTTATCCAGAAGGGCTGGAGGCCCAAGAGAGTCAGGTCCTTGCTGTGACCTGCCAGAAAGAAGAGGGAGTCTTCTCCCCTAGGCAACCTGAAGTATCAGGGGCAGGTGAATTCCCAGTGCTTGCCTCTCTGCTTTACAACAGCCTGCTCTAGTCCCCCACAGGAAAGCAGGGACAGATGCTTTGAGAGGGAGTGGGGAGAGGAGGCAGGGGAGGAAGGTTGAATGGGAAGGTAACATCTGGGCACGGTGAATAATGAAGATAAATGATAAGATCCTCTACCCAGTGCAAAGGGGAATGGGTCAGATCCAAGCCAGACAATCCCAGAGCTTTCATATTCAAAGGCTGTGACAGAAACATGATAGAATGTTTCACCCACTGCACACATGGTTGAGACAGGCTGTTATTTATAACATAAAAATATATGTTAACATATTATAGAGGTTAACATTTATAGAGGGTCTACATTACCTGCTAGCACTTGTAGTCCTCCAATAACCCCCAAAGTAGGTGGGTGCTACCACCAACTCCATTATATTGATGATAAAACAGGCCCAAGAGGGTGCCAGAAGCTATATATCGAGTAAGTGGAAGAGCTGGACTATGAACCTAACGATGATGCTAAAGCTCTGTTCTCCATATTTGGGTGGGGGTATTACCAATGCTGAAGACATTATTTGATCGTCAGCACTGGGGGAGTGTTATTGTTATTATTATTTTGAGACAGTCTTGCTCTGCTTCCCCAGGCTAGAGTGCAGTGGCCTGATCAGAGCTCACTGCAGCGTCAACCTCCCAGGCTCAAACCATCCTCCTGCCTCAGCCTCCCAAGTAGCTGTGACTACAGGCATGCACCACCATGCGAGGCTAATTTTTGTATTTTTTGTAGAGACAGAGTTTCGTCATGTTGCCCAGGCTGGACTGGACTCAAGCGATACAACTGCCTTGGCCTCCCAAACTGCTGGGATTACAGGCGTGAGCCACAGTGCCCGGCCTGGGAGCATTATTGATGTCAGTAGGTGGAGACCAGGGATGCTGCTAAAGATCCTATAGCACAGCTTAGCCCCCTACAACAAAGAATAGCCTGGTCCTCAGTGCCAATAGTGCTGCTACAGTGGAACCCTGCACTAAAAGCCAAGCTTCTAATTTCTGTGCTCCACAGCTTTTTTTGTCTTTCACAATACAATTTCTTTACTTTTAATGTTGCCTCTTCATTGGCTTGAGACACACACACACACAGACAGACACACACATTCTGTAAGTATTCATGGCCCACCTGTTCCTTAAAACTGTGGACACACAGGCACACCCACCAAAATATAGGACTGAAAGATTTGAGAGGGGAGTGAGCAAATTCCTAAAAATAACTTCTGGTATTTGCCCACAGAGTACACCGAGAAACAGAATCCTGTAAGAAACTGGAATCAGGATCGAGCATGTGCTTCAGCGGATTCTGTGTCTTTCTTGAACTCTTGTCTGAATTAGGATGTTGGATCCTCAAAGATGAAGGCCATGAACCACCTGCCTAGAAGTTCAGAATAGGCTGGGCCAGTTAGGGGGTCATGGGTGATACTGGGGCAACCGGCCCTTGTAGTGCTCATGTTTGGGGTATTGCGCATTCGGATGGGAGTGTGATGGATGGGCAAAGACCTCTGGCTGACTCACACACCTCCCTCAAGTAGCCTCGGCTCAGCCTAAGTAGGAGGAATCAGTTGTTTCTCTGGGCCTTTAAATCACATTCCTCCATGAAAAGATGAACTTTCCTGTCCCCTCGTTATTGTAAATCACCTACCCTCTGATGGCTTTAAACAAACTCATGCTCATCTGGTCACGAACATTTTATCTTTTCTTCCTCTTATCTGTTTTCATACTTGCATTTAAAAAAAATTGGCTCAAGTCATATGTTCGTTGTAGGGAAAAATATAGACAAGCATTTTAAACTTAGTTTCTATCTCTACAGATGTTTTATAAAATATTTTTACAAAAAGTGTTATCATATTGCATGGACTTTTTGTGGTCTAATTCTTTCACCTAGAATATATTGCAAGCATCTTTCCATATCAACCAGTCTTGCCCTTTATAACAGCCTGTCTTTATGTGTCATGTGCATTTGGCTTTTCAAAAAAATCGGGTGTAATGAGGACTCATGGTTTGTAGTCATGATGCTTCCTTGAGCTAAACTCTTTCTAAAGATTTAATGTTCCAAAGACCAGGCCAGGAGCGGTTTAGACGGCAGTTAACAGTCTTGATTGAAGGGCTCCATGTTTGCAGCAGTTTTCACCCAGAAGCAGCAGTCTGTCTCCAGGTTTCCTTCTACACTTCCCCAAAAATGCAGGGGGTTCTTCTCAGCCCTGAGTGTGGCAGACAATGCTTTAGGGTACCCCTGAGTGGTCACGTGCAGTCCTAGAACCCAGGAAAAGTGACTTGGAAAGAGGAAGAGGAAAAGCAGGGAGAAGAAGAGAGAAGACCAAATGAAAAAGAAAAAAAAAAAAGGCAAGATGCATTCAAAAGAATAAGGGGGATAAAAGATGCCAAGATCCCGGCTTTGACTGCAACAGGGTGGTACCAGCCTGAGCCACCTTAGGTCACCCTCCTCTGAGGGAATACGAGCTTTTCTGGTGAGGTCACACCAAGTCCCTGCACTCCTATTTAAATGCTTGCTTGCTCCTCACTGTCAAGTCTTTCAAATGTTCACATCTGGGCTGCATTACCAAAGAGGCCCATATGTTTGCGGCATATAATTTATGGCAGCCAGATAACAACCCCCAGCCTGGGGAAGTCCCCCAGAAGCCTAGGGGAGTTTGGACTCCCATGGAAATAGAGAACTGGTTAAATAGTTATGGTACCTAAATAAATTATGATGCATCTCTACACACAGAGGTCACACACATATTTAGCACGCCTCTTTGAGATTTTATAACTGGAAAAAAGAAGACAAAGGTTTATTCTTGAAGTCATAAAGGGACTATGTGCCTTTGCTTTACATGTTTTATTTTCTCTTTGTAGAAGCTGCATATGTTTCTGAGCTGCTCCCTCTATCCTGGGGGATATAAACCAGATATTTATTAACCCCTCAAATCTGTAAGACCTCAGGGTTTAGCTCAGGAGTAAATGAGATAATACATGTCAAATAGCCTAGTGCCTGCTGCAGAGTTTATGTTACATTTCAGTAGAGAGAAAACTTCTTGAGAGCAAGACCTCATGGAATTTTTCTTTTTCATAAATGCTATAATTTAAAAAATAATATTTTCTTACATTTGCATAATGTTTTGCAAAATCACTTTGTATCCCCTGTTCTCTCTTTAATTCTCACAACAAACTTGCACCATCTCCAGTGAATGTGGAGTGAGTGAGACTCAGTCTGGTCCACCCTACACATCTCTGGCCTGGACCATTGCAACAGCTTCCTAACTGGTCTTGCCGTGCTCTCCTGCCCCGTTCCAGCCTGTCCTCAACACAGCAGCCAGAGTGAGTCTGTTTAAAATGGTAATTGGTTATGCTCTCGAGCTCAAAACCCACAGGCCTGAATGCTCTACAGGCCAACCCCATGCCATCTTCTACTCATCTCCCTATTATAGGTTCTCTCTAGATACACGACTTCCTTCCAGAGGCATGCTCTTGCCAACCTGTCTGTGCACCTGCTGTTCCCCTGGTCTGGAAGAAACTTCTCCAGAGATGGGCCTGGGTCCCTGTCTCATCTCCTGTATGCCTTTGCCCAATGCCACCTTCTTTGTGAGGCTTTCCCTGACCACTGTATTTAGAATTGCAGCCCTGGCTTTGCTAATAATACCCTCTTTTCCTCCTCTCTAATGGTGTTTTCTCCATAACCCCTCACATAAGCTACTTTGCAGGTTTACTCTACCTAATGCCATCTCTTTCCATTAGACTTAGGCTTTATGGCTGCAGGATTTAGACTTTTTTTTTCTTTTCTTTTCTTTTTTTCTTGTTTTTGAGATGGAGTCTTGCTCTGTCGCCAGGCTGGAGTGCAGTGGCCCGATCTCTGCTCACAGCAACCTCCTCCTCCTGGGTTCAAGTGATTCTCCTGCCTCAGCCTCCCAAGTAGCTGGGATTACAGGCACGTGCCATCATACTCAGTTAAGTTTTGTATTTTTAGTAGAGACAGGGTTTCACCATGTTGGCCAGGCTGGTCTTGATCTCTTGACCTCGGCCTCCCAAAGTGCTGGGATTACAGGCGTGAGCCACTGCACCCGCCTAGATTTTGTCATTTTCTTCTACCACTGCTATATTCCCAGCATCTAGTATAGGGCCAGACACATAGCAGGAACTCAGCAACTATTTATCAGATGAATGAACAGACTGTTACTATATAATGAATGCATTTGTTAATGTGTAGCTGACTATGATGGTAGAGACTTTTGCCTTTTCACTATTGGGTCCTCAGACCTAGGATGGGGCAGAGTACAGTGTAGCAAAACTCCAATACATAATAAATGAAGGAAGGAAGAAATGGGTCTTCACAGCTTGGTGTAGCTCTTTCCAGGAATTTTCTCAGTATTTATAGATCTATATTTGTTTATAAAACATGCCAACTTCAAAAAAACTTAATGTGATCACTTGAACTTATCATGGCATAAATAGTAATCTATGTTTTACAGAAGTATACTCATTCCCTATATATTTTTTTCAGATATAATGTATCTTATCTTCTAAGATGCAAGAGAGGTGAGATACATGACAACATCCCTGATAACCGTGACTTATTAAAGTTATGATTTATAAGAGGAGGAGTGGAGAAGGGCTTAGCAGTGCACCCCTCCCTCCATGGCACTATAGCAGAATCTGGGTCAGGAATGTGGAGTTGGAGGAGAGTAACTGTGTAGTTTGAAAAATTTCCCAAGATGATTCAGACATGCCCTGCCTCTCCTATCTGAAGAAGCTCTGAATTGCAATGTGCTTTTTCATCTAACCTCTTTTGTTAAAGTGATTCATTGTTTACTATGAAAGTGCCATAACCTACTGAACCTATCTTCACTGTTGGCATTAGGATATTTCTAATCGTTTGCATTGAAAATAACAGTGGTACTCATGCTTTAATGTGCTATCACTACAGGGAGTTCTTTCTCATTGTGCATTAACTACTTGGTGACCACACACCTCGATGTCCATGAGTGAGGGGCTTCTGTGCTCCATGTTCCGGTGCATGCAGCAGTACCATGCTGACGCAAGAGGTGACGACCCCAATCTCAAAAGAGGTCCCCTCCACTTCCAGGGTCTCCTAAAATGAGCCAACATCAAGATGGAACCAAATGCTCTCTTCGGCTCTCTATTCTTCAGTCAACACAGGCAACCTGGAGATTCGTTGATGGTGTCTACTGGGATGGAAGTATTACCAACAGTTCTGTTTCCTCCAAATAGGAGGCTAGAGACTTCATTGGAGCACGAGACAACTGCATTTCTAAGACCTCCACGGAACTAGCTACCTTCCACAGTGACCTCGGTCAGTTCATGAAATTCTTTGGTGTGTGCTTTTCATCATTTCTTCAATCAAATTAGAGTAACAACAACTACTTAATTGGAATAATAACAAAGAATATTATGATCTCACTATACTGTTGGGAGGAAGAACTAAGTGAATAATTAAAAACTTGATAAGGGTTTTAAACATGCAAGTAGTTAGGGGAAAGTAATGCCAAGTGATTATGGGGCACTCTTGAGATAACGCTCCAAGTAAGTGCTGAAACTGATGAACAAGCAGCAGGTCACTCTGGAATTTCAGGAACCTGCTTGGAGAAGATAGAGTGCCTATGAATGACTGTACAGAAAGCGAGACAGGGCTTCTCCTTTGATATTCTGTGACCCAAAACAGACCAGATATTAGCTGTCAAAGAATCTGCATAAATCTGGTTACTACCTAGATGGTACCTGTTAGATTTTCTGAAGGCATAATGCTTTCATTGAGTAGTTAACACTACGGAAACACTACACCACGTGCACAAAAGATGAAAGTGCAAGGATGTTAGCTGAAACCTAGTTTTTTTGTTTTTGCGACGGAGTCTCACTCTATCCCCCAGGCTGGAGTGCAGTAGCACAATCTTGGCTCACTGCAACCTCCGCCTCCCAGGTTCAAGTGATTCTCCTGCCTCAGCCTCTAGAGCAGCTGGGATTACAGGCCCCTGCCACCACGCCCGGCGATTTTTTTGTATTTTTAGTAGAGATGAGGTTTCTCCATGTTGGCCAGGCTGGTCTCAAACTCCTGATTTCAAGTGATCCGCCCACCTCGGCCTTCTGAAGTGCTGGGATTATAGGTGTGAACCACCGTGCCTGGCCAGATACTACCTAAATTTTAATATAAACAACTAGAAATAGCCTAAATGCTTAAAGAAATAGATTTTTGTATGCCCAAGGAAAGCTCTCTAAGTTGCAAAGAAAAAAAAAATTAAGTCACCAAACAACTTATCCTATTTTTCTAAGAAGGGGAGCAAACTTAGGGGTGGAGGTGAAGCTTGGAGGTGGTGAAGAGTAATTTTTATTTTTCATTCCATACATTCATGTAATTTGAAATGTTTATAGTGATAACATAATTCTCTTGGGAAAAGTATGTTTTATTTGTGTTGAGACATTTTCCCTATATAATACAAGATTAAAACTTTGCTATTCTCTGACTTCTGCTTAAGTACTAATATGCTGTTTAACCTCTTGCTTGCTAGTTCTGTTTCTTTTTTCCCCATTGCCATGAACACAAGTATTCATATCACCCTCTTTCCAGGAAACTCAGCTTTTTGTTTTTTTTTTTTTTAGGATTTCTGTGTACTCTTTCATACCAGGTATGTTCCTGGACAAATCACTACTATGCTACCTCCTTCCTGGGTTTCAAAAACATAATTACTTCTGGCAATTAAGTTACTTCTTGTTATGTTACTTGTATTTAATTAAAGAAATCATATTCTAAACCAGATTCCAGCCCCAAAAGCAAGAAAGAAATTGGAGGTGACCAACATTTCATTTGCTGAGTACAGAACAGCATATCTCCACAACCCCATTGATTAATACAAATAAGATCTTTCTGTTTTGTTTTGAGACAGGGTCTCTGTCACTCAGGCTGGAGTGTAGTGGCACGATCAAGGCTCACTGAAGACTTGACCTCCTGGGCTCAAGCGATCCTCCTACCTCAGCCTCCTGAGTAGTGAGGACCACAGGCGCCCACCTCCATACCCACTTAATTTTTAAAATATTTTGTAGAGATGGGGTCTCATATGTTGCCCAGGCTGGCTTCAAACTCCTGGACCCAAGTGAATCTCCCACCTCAGACTCCCAAAGTATTGGGATTATAGGTATGAGTCACTGTGCCTGGCCAAAAAAGCTTTTTTTAAACATATTCGTTCATATTCTCATACTTTTGAATTTCAACAGAACTGAACAGGCTCAATTAAAATAAAAGGCATTTGCAAAATGCGACAGAATTTTGCCAGGTAATCAGTAAAAAAACCCCTCCCCTCAAAAAGCATGAAAACTACACCTTCAACGTATAAAACAAAGTACATTTTCATCTTCCCAAAATTAACATTATCAGGCGCGGTGGCTCATGCCTGTAATCTCAGCACTTTGGGAGGCCGAGGCAGGTGGATGCTTGAGCCCAGGAGCTCAAGGCCAGCCTGGATAACATGGCAAAACCTCATCTCTACAAAAAATACAAAAAATTAGCTGGGCATGGTGGTGCATGCCTGTAGTCCCAGCTATTGAGAGACTGATTGCTTGAGCCCGGGAAGCCGAGGTTGGAGTGAATTAAGATTGCACCATCATGACATGGATTTGAGAAATTGCTGATTTAGTTGAATGCACCCATTTCAGGATAGGGTTAAGTGACTTGCCCAAGCAGACCTCAGAGAACAAGTCGTGGACTCTGTATTATTTTCAGCAGTCTCTCTGCATGTGAATGGAATTCAGATCCCTGTACTGCTAATTCTTTCTTTGAACGTTTGTTTGCATTTTGTCCTCTATTCAAATTAAGGCATGAAATTGTATAAAATTCAATTATTTCCAAGTCTGCAGAAAACATTATTGCTACGTAAAATGTAATAGCAAATGTCTGTCATATTTCAAATAATAAAATTCTTAAAAATAGGTTGAGTGAGAAACAGGCTTATGTATTAAAATATATTACCCATGCTTTTCAGCTTTAAACTGATCTAAGAGGCTTTGAGGAATAAAGGAGGCAATTCTATCCTTCATCTTCAAAGAAAACAGCTCTACAGTATCTATGGTAACTTGGTCCCTAGACCAAGACAGCAGAGAATCTCTTTCACATCATAATGTTTTGATAGGTCTCTTTTTATTTACTATCTCTAATCACCAGAAATGTAAAAAACAGAAACACACACACACACACACACACAAACACACACACAAACACACACACACACAAACAATAATAACAGCAAAAAAAGAGGGATGCTAACTGGGTCTGTGGTTACATACCTCACAGCAAAGTACAAAATGGTTGCACCTGGTTTCTTGGGCAAATCATGATCAAGAACTCGGTGATCTAATTGTAGCCAGTTCTGCTGACCTCTGTGAGAGCAAAGCAAAGAAAAAGGATTAACAAAAAGTCAGAAAAGTTCAACACCACACAGTGCTGGCAAAGCTGTGAGGAAACAGTTGCTCTCATACACCGATGGTAGGAGCACATGTTACAACTGGTAATGAGACCAACTCTGCAATTTCTTTCAAAACTATGAAAGCACTGGCCTCTGAACCAGGATTTCCATTTCCAGAAGTATATCAAGGTAAACTTGCACATGTGAGAAACAATCCATATATGAAACCACTCACTGTAGCATCGTTTGAAGTAGCAAAAAGGGTAGAAATAACCTCAATGTCCAATAGGATATTGTTAAAAAATTACTTAAAACTATGGCAAAATACAATGCAGCCATAAAATAGGCTGACGAACAGGGGTGTGGTGTGCATACATGTAGTCCCAGTTATTCAGGAGGCTGAGGCAGGAGGATCACTTGAGCCTAGGAGTTCGAGGCTGCAGTGTGCCATGATCATGGCTGTGAACAGCCACTGTACTCCAGCCTCAGCAACATAATCAGAGCCTGTCTTAAAAAAAAAAAGCCAGAGAGCCTATTTATAAACTTATTTGGAACAATTTCCAAGGTACAATATTAAATGAAAAAGCAAGGTGATACATAACAATAAGTATGTGGCCTTTTTTTTTTTTTTTTTTTTTGAGACAGAGTCTCACTCTGTCACCAGGCTAGAATGCAGTGGTACAATCTCGGCTCACTGCAACCTTCACTTCCTGGGTTCAAGTGATTCTCCTGCCTCATTCTCCAAAGTAACTGGGATTACAGGTACACGCTACCATGCTCAGTTAATTTTTTTGTATTTTTAGTAGAGACGGGGTTTCACCATGTTGGCCAGGATGGTCTCGATCTTTTGACCTCCTGATCTGCCTGCCTCAGCCTCCCAAAGTGCTGGGATTACAGGTGTGAGCCACTATGCCTGGTTGGCCATTTTTTTATTTATAAAAAGAACAAACCTACATATGTGCATGTGTATATTATAAAAATCTGAGAGGAAAAACAAAAATCTGATAACACTAGTTGACTTTGGAGGTAAAAAGCTAGGCCATATGTTAATCCTAAACTTTTATGAAATATGAAATATTTTAGATAATCAAGAAGGAGAAAACTTGTGGTTCAATGAAATAAAACACACAGGCTGGATGTGGTGGCTCATGTCTAGCACTTGTAATCCTAGCACTTGGGAGGCCAAGGCAGGCAGATTGCTTGAGCCCAGGAATTTGAGACCAGCCCGGGCAACATGGTGAAACCCAATTTCTACAAAGAATACAGAAAAAATTAGCCTAGTGTGGTGGTGCGTGCCTGTTCCAGCTACTAAGGAAACTGAAGGGGGAGGATCACTTGGGCCCAGGGAAATCAAGGCTGCAGTGAGGCATGGTCGTGCCTGCATTCCAGCCTGGGCAACAGAATGAGACCCTGTCTCAAAACAAAAGCAAAAGCAAAAACAAAACCAGACACTTAACAACACCACAGCTCTTTAAAAAGTATGGGGTTGGTGCTAGGCACAGTGGCTCATGCCTCTAATCCCGGCACTTTAGGAGGCTGGGGTGGGAGGACTGGCTGAGGCCGGAGGCTTGCTCTAGCCCAGGAGTTTGAGGCTGCAGTGAGCTATGATTGCGCCACTGCAGCCCAGTCTGGACAACAGAGGGAGAACTTGTCTCTAAAAAAAGAAAAAAAGTACACAGCTGAATACTCTCTGAGTGCTACTTCTGTGTGTACCTTATGGACTTACTAAGATTTAAGCATGTACTTGTTTATTTATTCAAGAGCCTCACCAATTTCATGTGTATAAACAGCTCTCTCTAGATTTTGACCCCTGAGTGATCAAAAGGATTGATGACACGGGCTCAGAACTGTTTACATGCCTTTTCTGATGCTGTCCAACTAGTCCATCCATTTTAGGTTGTAAATTCCCAGAGGGCATAGACCCTCATTTACTTGCTTACATAAAATTCAACCTAAGAACATGCTGATGGTGGTGGGATAGCATGTCAAAATTAATAAAATCTATAATGAACTGGAAGACATTTTCAAACCTATTTTGGTCCTTGAGTAAAAAATTAGAAAACAAAATCAGAAAAATCTAAGCTGTATTCATTATAAGTAGACAGAAAAAGTTGGCATAATTAATAATATTAGTAGGAAGAGTAACAATAGCTAGTCTCTATTGAGAAATGACTCTGTGCTAATCAAATTGGAACTCTTTATACATTAAAGCTATATTTTACAATAAGTCAGTGAGGAAAGTGCTAGAGCTGGCACTGAATATTTGAGTCCAGAATTTCCTTCCTTCCTTTTTTTTTTTTAAGTGGGCTTGTACATAAAAGTACCCAGGACCTTCAGTACTGGAGAAAATGAGACCATAAGATTGAATGAGCTTTTATAATAACTTCTGACTCAGTCTCTGATACCTATCAAGTTGAACACTGGAAAGAGTGTGTCTTTGTTTCCATATCTACAAGACGAGGCTTCTTATACCTGTTCCCAGCTTTCCTTGTGGGAATATTACTAAGATAAATAAGCTGATATAAGTAACACAAGGGGAAGTTCTTAGAGCTACTGCATTTGTGTGTGAAACAAAACAAAAAAAAATAAGATGGGGACTGACATTAGAAAAGTCTTACACTATATTTCATCAAGTTTAGAGTGCCACTGATTTAAAGACACATCCCAATTTCACAGACATTCAAATGTGTGTCTTCAAATACATAACATATTTTATAGTATCAGGTCTCAAAAGTTTTCTTAGGAAAGCTATATCATTTTAAAAGCATAATGGGCTAGATGTGGTGACTCACACTATAATCTCAGCATTTCAGGAGGCTGAGGCAGGAGGAGCGCTGGAGCCCAGGAGTCCAAGGCTGCAGTGAGCTATGATCACGCCACTACACTCTAGCCTGGGCAACAGAGCAAGACCCTGTCTCTAAAAATAAGTAGAAGGCATAATGTATATTTGTATGAACTTGCATAGAACGGTGTTTATGAATGAATGAAGCAAATTGTACAAAAATATATACAGCGTAAGCCACTTATGTTAACCACAGAAGCACACTCAAAACACTATTAAATATTAATGAACATTTTAGGATATGTTTCTGGAGAGTTATACAGCAACTTGCTAGTAGTATTGGTTACCTCTGTGGAAGAAACTACAGTTACAGTGGGAAGGTAGTCAAAAGGGACTGGACTCAACCATGACCTTAAAGAAGATATTCATGTATACATAATATGAAATAGTTTTTTAAAAGGTTAAATTACAAAGTAGATTTAAAAAATCTACCCACAATCTCATCAATAGAAAAAAGTCTAGAAGAATTTTTTTAAAGCCTCAAAATTCTATCACTGTAATATAATCAAGGTTACTTATTGCTTATAACTTGCTTTTGTCAAGTTTTCCCATCAGCAAATATAACAGATCTAACCAATATCTTAAAAAGATGGTCATATGTATCCCTATCAGGCGTGCAGACCAACCACAAAGGAAGTTTTATTTTTGGCTAGAATTATACAGTAGAAGGTCCATCGTTGCCATCCCATTGGAAGGGACAGTGATCAAAAGTCACAGTCGTGTTGTAAAG
Source organism: Aotus nancymaae (assembly GCF_030222135.1). Classification (NCBI taxonomy): domain Eukaryota; kingdom Metazoa; phylum Chordata; class Mammalia; order Primates; family Aotidae; genus Aotus; species Aotus nancymaae. Next base: position 3,374,615 of record NW_026988460.1, read on the forward strand.
GCTATTTGTTATTTCTTGGTAAACAAAGCTTATTTAGCAAAGAGATGGGAACCATTATGGTGACCTGAAGGGCTGGTGCCTCAGGAGGGCCGTGACTGCCCTCTAGGGGTAAAAGACTCACTCTGCACACAGAGCTGCCGAAGGCACTAACACGTGTAATCTCAGGAACTCTATCACTCTCCTGGTAACGTGACCTTGAATCTGTTCTGGTTGGTCATCATCACTGCTTTTATTACGTAACTGCTGTCTATTTCTCCTCTTGGTCTGTGGATGAGTTGTAGACAGTAGCTACTTTCATTGGCAAAATGTTCCTTTCAGCTTTGTGTTCTTCTATTTAAAGTTCACCAAAGGCAAAAGATGCACGTGGCATCTAGGCTGGAAAATGCAACTCAGAGGGCATCCTGGGAGGGCTCTCACTCAGTGGTTTTCCGGGGGTGAAAAGAGGGAGGAGGGAGTGCTGAAAGAAAATGCTTTCCAAAAATATTTACCAGACAAAGAAAAAGAACTAGGCTTATGACCAAGACATTCCAAGGAGACACCCTTAGACATAAGCAATTTTCCAGGCCCGCTCCCCAGAAAGGTGGAAATGGCCAATTTCCACCCCTTCAACAGCCCCACTCATACTTCTTCTGAAAATAAACACAGCTAGAGCCAGGAGGTGCCTCCCCGAACTGGTCATAATTCAAAAAGAGACTCTGCCGTCACTTGCAGGGGAGTACACAGAGGACACTTTGGAGCTGGGGTTCTTGGGGAAAGATTATAACTATAGTTATCTCCTTTTGATCAGCCAAAGGTGATAACTGGGAAAAGGGCTGTGTGAGCATTCTTCTCCCAGTGTAGTTTTGAGAAAAATCTCAGGGCACAACGAGGAGGGTGGCCCAAATCATTGAAGGAAGTCATTCCTATTATTCCTTTTCTTTTCTTTGAGACAGAGTCTCCCTTTGTTGCCCAGAATGAAGTGCAATGGCACAATTTCGGCTCACTGCAACCTCCACCTCCCGGGTTCAAGTGACCCTCATGCCTCAGCTGCCTGAGTAGCTGGGATTATAGGTGCCTGCCACCATGCCAGGCTAATTTTTGTATTTTTAGTACAGATAGGGTTTTGCCATGTTGCCCAGGCCGGTCTTGAACTCATGACCTCAGGTGATTCCACCTGCCTTGGCCTCTAAAGTTTGGAGATTACAGGCGTGAGCCACTGCACCCAGCCTATTATTAGTGTTTTTTTCTGAAGAGAAGGTCTTACAGTCTGAACCCCTGACTTATGCACTGTCTGGTTTATGTTCAACTGAACTTGGAGCTTTTCCCAAAGCCTTCCATGTGGACAGGACCCTCTTTTCGAGTCTGCCACAAACCTTGCAGCCCGAGGGACCTCTGACACTGCAGTCATAAGCCACATTCCTCCTCCGTCTAACATCCTTCCATGGCCTGGGTGTGCCTCCTCCATCTGTGTGACTAACAAGGCTCGCCCATGATCTTGTCCCCATGATCAGGCCAATGTCTTCACCCTTGGGCAAATTCACCTTGTTCACTGCCATGTTCATGCATTTGCCCATAAAATAACTCATGCCCAGAATGTCACCTCCCACCACCCCTCCCATCTATTTAAAGTCTACCTGACCTGCAAGATCCAATTTTAGTTACTCCTGTGTGTGTGACGCCTACTCCAGTCCTCCTTCAGTTTCCTCAACACTTTCTTATTGCAACACATTGGATGACAGCTCCCCTCACCTTTTTTTTTTTTTGAGACAGGGTATTGCTCTGTTGCCAGGCTGGATTCTCTTGCCTCAGCCTCCCAAGTAGCTGGGATTACAAGTGCCCACCACCATGCCCAGCTTATTTTTGTGTTTTTGGTAGAGACTGGGCTTCACCATGTTGCTCAGGCTGGGGTCGAACTCCTGGGCTTAAGTGATCCACCTACCTCAGCCTCCCAAAGTGCTGGGATTACAGGCATTAGCCGACACACCCGGCTGATAGCTCCCTTTTACTGTGGGCCTGTGCTATATGCTCTGCATACCTTACCTGATTTAATAGTATTGAATACTAGTACCCTATTTATAGGTGCCCTATGTAGTACATACTATATAAGATACTATTTATTTTATTTTTTTTTTTGAGGCAGAGTTTCGCTCTTGTTACCCAGACTGGAGTGCAATGGCGTGATCTCGGTTCACTGCAACCTCCACCTCCTGGGTTCAGGCAATTCTCCTGCTTCAGCCTCCTGAGTAGCTGGGATTACAGGCACGCGCCACCATGCCCAGCTAATTTTCTGTATTTTTAGTAGAGATGGGGTTTCACCATGTTGACCAGGATGGTCTTGATCTCTTGACCTCGTGATCCACCCGCCTCGGCCTCCCAAAGTGCTGGGATTACAGGCGTGAGCCACCGTGCCCAGCACTTGTATAAGATACTATTATGTCCAGCACACAGATGAGAAAACTTGAGTGTCAGATGTTAAGTAGCTGGTCTAAGGTCACACAGCTAGCTATCAAGATTCTCTGATACCTGCTCCTACCTCCCTCTCAACCCTCATCCTGTACCACTTTCCCTTTTAATCTCTGTACTCTCATCACACTGGCTTTATTTTTGTTTGGGACCGGTTCTCACTCTGTCGCTCGGGCTGGAGTGCAGTGGTGAGATCACCGTTCACTGAAACCTCCACCTCCTGGCCTCAAGCAATCCTCCCACCTAAGCCTCCCGAGGAGCTCGGACTCCAGTGAACCACCATACCCCTTTAATTTTTTTGTTTGTATTTTTACTAGAGATGGGGTTTCACCATGTTGCCCACGCTGGTCTGGAATTCCTGGCCTTAAGTGAGCTGACTGTCTCAGCCTCCCAAAGTGCTGGGATTACGGGTATGAGCCATTGTGCCCAGCCTTGTTTTTTCTTTCTCAAAAAAAAAAAAAAAAAAAAAAACAAATCACAAAAGTCATGCTCAGCCCCATCTCAGGACTTTTGCACTGGCTTTTTTTTGTAATGCCTCCCCAGACTTTTGCAGAACTGGCTCTTGCTTTTCATTATATGTCATCTCCTAGATACTGTCCTAGCCCACCCTGTCTAAAACTGATCCCAGGTTTTCTTGGTCATGGCCTTTTATGTTCTTCAATGCACTTGTAATTGCTGATACTTCTTTGATCTATCTGTTTACTTTTTATGCTGGACTACACCATTGCAATATGAGCTCCATAAAAGCAGGGGCCTTGTCTGTGTTACTCCTAGCTGAATCCTTGTGATCTAGAACAACACCTGGCATTGAGTGAGCATTCAAAAAATATTTTATTTTTTATTTTTAGAGATGAGGTCTTGCTGTATTGCCTAGGCTGGAGTGCAGTGGCATAATCATAAGCTCACTGTAGCACTGAACTCCTAGGTTCAAGTAATCCTCCCACCCCGGCCTCAGCCTCCTGAGTGGCTAGGACTAGAGTTTGTATATCACCACACCTAGCTGATTTTTTATTTGTTTTTTTTTTTTTTTTTGTGTGTGTGTGTGTGTGTGTGTGTGTGTGTGTGTGTGTGTGTGTTGGTAGAGATGGGATCTCACTATGTTGCCTAGGCTGGTCTTGAACTCCTGGCCTCACACAATACTCCCACCCTTGGTCTCCCAAAGTGCTGAGATTACAGGTGTGAGCCATTCTTAATGTGTATATATATATATATATATATATTTTTTTTTTTTTTTTTTTGAGACAAGATCATACTCTGTCACCCAGTCTGGACTGCAGTAGCGCCATCATCATAGCTCACTGCTAGCCTTGACCTCCTGGGCTCAAGTTTTCCTCCCACCTCAGCCTCCCAAGTAGCTGGGACTACAGATGTGTGTCACCATGCCTGGCTAACTTTTTAATTTTTTTTGTAGAGATGAGGTCTCCCTATGTTGCCTAGGCATCTCTGAAACTCCTGGACTCAAGGGATCCGCCTGCCTTGGCCCTCTAAAATGCTGGGATTACAAGTGTGAACTATCACACCCAGTTAATATTTTTCATTGAATAAATGACTCCAATATTCATGTTCTTAACCTCTACTCTACATGACCTCTGCCTAAATTATAGTGCTTATAGTACTATAATTACAGTTCATGCCATATAACCTAGCCATTGTATATTTATGGCTTTACGTCTTATACTGTTTGCTATGATTTCATCCACATTCGGATTCAGCCTATTTGTGTGTATGTTCAATCACTGATTCACATGAGCTGGTGCTGGCTTTCCAGCATGAACTTGTTGTCAGTGGGCATCGGCATTTCCCATTTCATCCAGCAGAGGACATGTCATACAGAGCCTCTCAAATGGCAGCTGTTGAGTGATTCAGAGTGAGGTGAGAGATATCCAGTGTACTCTCTTCTGCCTTGTTGAACCCTCTTTGGGAAACATCCTCAATCCAGAATCAAAGTTTTCAGGTTTTTCTACTTCTCTTGACAGTTCAGCTGCCTGGTTTTTGCCAAGCCCAAATCCTGAGCCTACTGGCATATCCTGGAGGTCCTAGGCTCACAGCCCACCCAGGCCAGGAATAATGGGAAGTCACAAGGTGTTAAAAGTAAATTAACTCCTTCTTGAGATGATTTTCCACCTGATTAAACTGAAGAACTGAAAAAAACATCTAAATTGCCAGCATTATGAAAAGAATGCTGCATGGCTGGCCAACATATTTTATGTCTGGAACATATCTTCTTACATTTTAATATTTAAGGAGCTCTTTGGAAATTATGTGCAGAAAGAGGAAGGATTCCTCTGATAATGTATCTGGCTGCATATAATGTAGGCAAATTGGGCTGCCATAAAAAAGACAGGCAGACAGACAGACAGACACACACACACACACACACACACACACACAGACACACGGAGAGAGAAAGAGAAAAGAGCTAGTAAGTCCAAACACATTTGCTTACATAGGGCTTTAAATTCTCATGAATTTATTTTTATTTACCTGCCTTCTTTCAGGGAGCATATATATTGTTGACAAATGTATATAATATTCAACAACTTAGCATAAAAAGCAAAAAAAAAAAAAAGACAGTTGAGAAGGCAACATAAGACAGACCTAAGTGGCAGTTTAAAAGTTCACTCCATATTAAACTATATACATGTTTTTTGGGTGGGCCACAAATTTACCTTTAAGCTCTCTTGTCACCAACATCAACACATCCACTCAGTTTCAAGATGTGAGTAAATGTCTAGTATTTCTATCACTGATACATAAGCTAAATTAGCAAGCACAACCACATTCAAAGACATGTGAATATACACTATAATCAGGAATAACAAACTCATTACTACAAATTTCCTTTTTTTTTTTTTTGAAATGGAGTCTCTCTCTGTCACCCAGGCTTGAGTGCAGTAGCGTGATCTTTACCCACTGCAACCTCCGCCTCTTGGGTTCAAGTGATTCTCCTGCCTCAGCCTCCTGAGTAGCTGGCACTATAGGTGCGCACCACCATTATTTTTAGTAGAGAAGGAGTTTCACCATATTTGTCAGACTGGCCTTGAACTCCTGACCTCGTGATCCGTCTGCCTCAGCCTCCCAAAGTGCTGGGATTATAGGCATGAGCCACTGCGTCCAGCCAAATTTCTAAAACAATGTTTTGAGTACTAAAATGGTCAATATTCCTTTGCTTCTTCCTTTGCAATAGTCCTAGGGGACAAATTGCATATTAAAAAACCTTTAAGCAGGACATGTTCTAATTCCTGGAGGACTTATTTCCTTTCTTGTTACTTATGGATGACAGCAAGTAGGTAGCCCACACAAAAGGTAAAGAAACTGAAACTATTAAAAGACTTACGTGTCATCTATGAACGTTATTCCAAAATACTCCTTTTCTTTCAGGTTGAAATGTGAAGCCACGAGGTCCAGCAACTCTCTTGCTAAAAGTTTGGGCTGTCAAAATAAAAATCTGGTTAGAAGCAATGTGGTCCTTCTCTTACTACTACTACCTTCCTCTGCCCTAAATAGTTTAAAGCAGCTTTTGTTTGTTTGTTTGTTTTCTATTACCTGCCCCTGTTTGTGGATTAGGTTGATGTACTATAGACAATTCTTTTTTTTTTCCTGAGATGAAGTCTCACTCCATTGCCTAGGCTGGAGTGCAATGGCATAATCTCGGCTCACTGCAACCTCTGCCTCCTGGGTTCAAACAATTCTCGTTTCTCAGCCTCCCAAGTAGTTGGGACTCCAGGTGCCCACCACCACGCCTGGCTACATTTTGTATTTTTAGTAGAGACAGGGTTTCACCTTGTTGGTCAGGCTGGTCTCGAACTCCTGACCTCAGGTGATCCACCCGCCTCAGTCTCTCAAAGTGCTGGGATTACAGTCATGAGCCACCAAGCCAGGCCAACAATTCTTTACGAATAGTTGGAAGGAGAAGAGATGGGAATAGAAATATCAATGAGACCATCATTTTCATGTATTTGCAATTCACTCAAGTGCCTTATATTTTCCCTCTAAGGTGCACTTACTAAGATGTTGTTTTGGAAAAAAATACTCTTTTATATGTAATGTGGTGCTAATGCCCAAGACAAAGAATATTAAACAGCTTGCTGCTTGGTTATCTGTGACATATAAAAGACTGGAGGAATCATTTTGCTTGTTGGTGGCCAGTTGAAGAAGTCCAGACTCAAAGCTGTGGGGCTACTGATGAAAATAATACTAATACTACTAATAATAAATAGTTTCCATTTATTATGCTGAACTTATATATATTGTCATTTAATCCTTATAATGAGCTATGAGGTACGGCTTTTTATTTCCATTTTATAAATGAGTCAACGAGGGCCCAGAGTGATTAAGCACCTTACTTGATGTTACACTGTTAGTAAGGGCAGGGATTTGAACCTAGTCTGTCCCCTTCTAAAGCCTAAAATTTTCTTTCCGAAGATGGAGATATTGTATCCATTGCATACATCATCATCAACAGTAACAAGCACCTAGTGAGAAGAAGGATATAATCTATATGCTTTTGGGAAGCTCTGGATCTGGTGAGAAGAAATATGGGTTTGGAATCAGCCAGAATGCCTGGAGTGATAATTGATGCTGGATTTGGAGGGACTGGGGAAGAAAAGGGGAATGCTTGCAGGAGGAACTCTGGATGGATTCTTTTTGAACTTTGAGCCAAACAGTTTAGGGTATATTACAATGGCTGTTGGGGAAAAAAAAATGGACATGATTTAAAGGAAAAAAAAAAAAGACAGAAACAGGCAGACATCTAGACTAAAGGTCTACTTTGGCGAAGCTACTGTTGACTGTACTATTTCACTCAAATTGAAGCCTAAGTATAGTGGGCTAGGGACAGGCCTTGGAAGAGAAAAGAATTTAGGTTTGGTTAGAGGAGAAAATTCTAGGCTAGCTGTAGGTGTGGCTTGTCCGCAGGGACTTTCACAATTTTGAAAGACTCTTGGTCCAGAGTGTTGGGTGAATAGAAATAGAAGCATCAACAATTAAAATATCATTGTTTGGCTGGGTGCGGTGGCTCACGCCTGTAATCTCAGCATTTTGGGAGGCCGAGGTGGGTGGATCACTTGAGGACAGGAGTTCTAGACCAGCCTGGCCAACATGGTGAAACCCAATCTCTACTAAAAATATAAAAATTACCCGGGTGAGATGGTGGGGGCCTGTAGTCCCAGCTACTCGAGAGATTGAGGTAGAAGAATTGCTTGAACCCAGGAGGCAGAGGTTGCAGTGAGCTGAGATTGTGCCACTGCACTTCAGCCTGGGCAACAAAGCGAGACTACATCTCAAAAAAAAAAAAAAAAAAAAAATATATATATATATGTATACACACACACACACACACACACAATCACTTATATAGTGCCATATATTTTACAAAGAGATTTTACTCGCATATATAATCTAGCTTGATTTTTAACCATAATTCTGCTGGGAAGCCTAGGCAGTTCCCAGTTGATGAAACTGGGTATTTCACTTGCACAATGCCATGTAGCTGGACAGTGGCAGAATGCAGAGTCCCACCTCACAATAATCCTTTCAGGAAATACTACGCTTCCCAATTTACCAACAAGAGGTTCAGAGAAGTAAAGTCAATTCCCCAGGGTCACAGAGCTATTAAGTGTCAGGCTGAGATTGGAACCCAAGTGCCTCTGAATCCATGTCACCAGGCTATAATTATCCTTACATATGGACCAGGTTTTCTGACTTCAAAGATGCTTTTTTCCCCTTGATCAACTCTGAGTCACTGGCTTTGAGGCAAAGATAAGGGAGAAGGCTGAGTACAGCCTATGAGGCTCAGAGAGGGAATGAGGATGAGCTGTCCCTGTGTGGGCAACACCTATTTGAGTAATACCCACTAGGACAACACCTACCTGAACCAGCAGCTCCAGTCTCCTATCATCCAGGAGGTGCACCTGGCAGTGCCTGCCTTCTGTCATCTGCGGGGACAAAACAGGAAGAGTGGTGTCAGGGCCAGGGCTGGCAAGCAAACCTCTAGACTCATTGTATCACTTATTTTATATGAGATGTGCTCAGCTTATAAATGGCTTTAGTTGAGTTAATCAACAGGCTTGGCCAGAAACAGATTTATTATATGGGAGTAATTTGGATTTAAAAGAAGAAAAGAACAAAGACCACAGGCTAGTCAATATATTGCAAAAATAATGCCCATACAAGTTCAAGCAATGCACACAACATTATTCTATGGAAGACAGGTCTCCATCCCAGAGGAAACTACTATATTTTTCCTGGAATTAATGTTTTGTTAAAAAAAAAAAAAAGCCGGCTGGGCACATTGGCTCACGTCTAGCACTTTGGGAGGCTGAGGCAGGTGGATCACTTGAGGCCAGGAGTTTGAGACCAGCCTGAGCAACATAGTGAAACCCCGTCTCTACTAAAAAATACAAAAATTAGCCAGGCATGTGGTGCATACCCGTGATCTCAGCTACTCAGGAAGCTAAGGCCTGAGAATTTGCTTGAACTCAGGCAGTAGAGTTTGGAGTAAGCCGCGATCACGCCACTACACTACAACTTTGTGACACAGCGAGACTGTCTAAAAAAAAAAAAACAGCCTTCGTTCAGCTGGGCACAGTGGCTCATGCCTGTAATCCCAACACTCTGGGGGGCCAAGCAGGCGTATTGCTTGAGGCCAGGAGTTTGAGATCAGCCTGGCCAACATGGTGAAACTCCCTCTCTACAAAAAATACAAAAATGAGCCTGGGGTAGTGGCATGTGCCTGTAGTCCCAGCTACTCAGGAGGCTGAGTTGGGAGAATCACTTCGGCCTGGGAGGTTGAGGCTGCAGTAATCTGAGATTGCACCACTGCACTCCAGCCTGGGTGACAAAGACCCTTTTCCAAAAAAAGAAAAGAAAAAGCCTTTATTCACTGATGTATTTAACATCTCTCTGGGTATGGTGGCATGCACCTATAGTCCCAGCTACTCAAGAGGCTGAGGTGGGAGGATTGCTTGAGGCCAGGAGTTCAAGGCTGTAGTGAGCCATGATCACGCCTGTGAATAGCCACTGCACCCAAGCCTGTGGGCAACACAGACCTTATCTCTTAAAATAAAAAAAAAAAGTCTTCATTTTGGAAACTTCCTCCTCCACTTTTAGTATATCACCACCATAGTTAAGAACAGTTAAGATACATAGTTAAGAACAGTTCGATATATAAATTTCCAATTATATTTAGATTTTTATTATTCAGAATTGCAATACCGAAAAAATCTTTGTAAAATACTTAAACAGTGCATAGAATGCCAAGATACTCCTTGAGTAACTCATGTTCCAAACCATTTTATCTACAGAAATCACCATCCTGTTAGTTTGAGAAGAATCCTCACAGATCACTTGCATACGTATTTTCAGATATATATTTACACATTAAAAATTTTCAGATTTTACTTTAGTACATATTATTATATTGAATATGTTGTTTTGCAAATTAAGTACTCTTGATATTTCTGTGTGAGTATAACCTTCCAGAAATTTGATATATATGTGTGTATATGTGTGTGTATCCATGTATGTATGTGTGTATATATATATATTTTTGTTGTTCTTTTTTTTTCAATTCAAGTAGGACTATGCTTCACTTGCTGTTTTGCCTCTTGCTTTTTTTTTTTTTTTTTGAGGCGGAGTTTCGCTCTTGTTACCCAGGCTGGAGTGCAATGGCGCGATCTCTGCTCACCGCAACCTCCGCCTCCTGGGTTCAGGCAATTCTCCTGCCTCAGCCTCCTGAGTAGCTGGGATTACAGGCACACGCCACCGTGCCCAGCTAATTTTTTGTATTTTTAGTAGAGACGGGGTTTCACCATGTTGACCAGGATGGTCTCGATCTCTTGACCTTATGATCCACCCGCCTTGGCCTCCCAAAGTGCTGGGATTACAGGCGTGAGCCACCGTGCCCGGCCGCCTCTTGCTTTTTAAGTTCAGTATTTCTTAGTGATCTTTCTGATATCAGCACACAGAGGTGGACCTCATTCTTTTTAAAGACTCTATAGTATCCTCTATAATCATTGTGTGGATACATGATAATTGAATAAGAGAAACAGTTAGGTTGTTTCCAACCTTTTGATATCACAAGCAATGTCACCATGAACTTTACCATCTAGCCTTGTCCATGGATGTGGAATTGCTAGGTTACTTTTGAAAAGCAGGGGCAGCATTTTGTCTCTGAGACGCTGTACAAAACTGTAAGACCTGGAAACTCAGATACATATAAACCTAATTGAAAAAGAAAATTGCCTCCATTACTGAATACCAACAACCTATTCAGCATTGCATGAGGTGTTTTCTATAAATATTATCTCTGAGCAGCACAGTTACGTTCTGGGATTAGTATTATCCCCATTTAACGGATAAACAAATTGAGGCTCATATTGGAATAAGTTACCTGTTTTCAATGTGAAAACACTAATTATTGAATGCATATTTTTGATTGAACTCTGTTCTAAGAGTCTAAAAACTAGCTTAACTGGTTAGATCATGGTATTATGAAGATGTGCTTTGCAGGAACCACTGAGGTAGTGCTAAGAGGTAAGTTAGCAAGCTTGACTTTGTCCCATGGCCACAGCCTATTTCATTAATTCTGCAAAGTCAAGGTCAAATATACACCGTAGGTGTCCAGGGGAAAGGGAACAAATCTTTATTAGTTCTAGGCACTGAGCTGGGCACCTTACATGTAGTCTCTCAGTAAAGCTCTGCAAAAATGTACAACATGGCAACATCCCCATTTTATAGATAGGAAATTGAGGTACAGAGTTTATGGCAATTTACTCAAAGTTACCTGGGGAAGAAAACAGCCAAGTCAAGATTTGAATTAATGTCTAACTAAAAAAAAGAAAAAAGTCATCTTTTTTTTACTTTACTATACCAGAGGAGGAAATAATTAAGAGAGAACTAAATAAATGTGTCAGTTTAAATCACTTTACTTCTTTAGTGAAACAACCTTCGAAAGCCAACCCTAGCTGTATGCCTTACAGAAAGATATAACAAAATAATGCTCAAAAGATCACACAGTATGAATCTATTAAGGAACATGTCATAACTCATAAAATATTTAAAGCTACTCTGTTGTCCCATAATCCAAATAAGTTTATTTACTGATTTTAAAAAATCAGGCTGGGCACGTTGGCTCACACTGGTAATCTCAGTACTTTGGGAGGCTAAGGCAGGTGGATCACCTGAGGTCAGGAGTTAGAGACCAGCCTGGCTAACATGGTAAAACTCTGCCTCTACTAAAAATACAAAAAAATTAGCCAGGTGTGGTGGCAGGTGCCTGTAATCTCAGCTACTTGGGAGGCTGAGGCAGGAGAATCCCTTGAAGCTGGGAGGTGATGTCGCAATGAGCCGAGATCGTGCCACTGCACTCCAGACTGGGTGACAAGAGCGAAATTCCATCTCGGAAAAAAAAAACAATCATCTCTTTTCCCTTTCCATTTTGCTTTGGACCTCCCTCATATTATTCCTTTTATCAACACATAAGTCTTTTATTCTAGACTATTCAACTGTAGATATCTTTCTGATGTGTCTAACCATTTCATGACAAATGTGGGCATTATGCCCAGGGTTTACTGGGTCCTGTCCCTTTGGCCTCAGTTGACTGGGCAAGGGATAGACACCTGACTCAAACTGGGCCAATCAGAACCTCAGTCCAGGGAATCTGGAATTGGGTCCGAGAATATAAAAACTTGGTTGTTTATGGGCAGCCATTGTTTGTGTGTGTATGGAGAAAGGGAAAGCCATCTGCAGAAAGAATGAGGAAGACAAGTAGCTAGAAGGAGGCAAGAGATCTGTGTGGTGGCTCGTACCTGTAATCCCAGCACTTTGAGAGGCCGAGGCAGGAGGATCACTTGAGGTTAGAAGTTCAAGACCGGCCTGGCCAACGTTAAACCTTGTCTCTACTAAAAAAATATGAAAAAGTAGCTGGGTGCGGTGGTGTGTGTCTGTAATACCAGCTACTTGGGAGGCTGAGGCAGGAGAATTGCTTGAACCCAGGAGGTGGAGGTTGCAGTGAGCCAAGATCATGCCACTGCACTCCAGCCTGGGTGACAGAGCAAGACTCTGTCTCAAAAAAAAAAAAAAAAAAAAAAATGGAGGCAAGAGAATTCATGTGGCCTAAGAAGAAAAGCTTAAGAGAGTTGTCAGGGTTCTTAATATGTTTTCCAGTCACTTATAGTCCTTTTCACTGATCTGGGTGAATATTTGTCCTTAAGTTTCATGAAACACCCTGTATTCCTTTTAAAAATCTACTTTTTTTCCTCTCTTAAGCTAAGAGAGAGGATTCTGCTTCTTTTACTTATTTATTTTTGAGACAGAGTGTCCCTCTGTAACACAGGCTGGAATGCAGTGGCACGAACATGGCTCACTGCAGCCTTGACCTCCTGGGCTCAAATGATCCTCCTGCCTCCACCTCCTGAGTAGCTAGGACTATGTGTACATGCCATCATGCCTGGCTAATTTTTATATTTCTGCAGAGACGGGATCTCACTATGTTGCTCAGGCTGGTTTGGAATTCTTGGGCTCAAGCAACCTGCCTGCCTTGGACTTCCAAAGTGTTGGGATGACAGACGTGAGCCATAGTGCCCAGCTGGATTCTGCTTTTTGCAACTAAAAGCATTTTCATAAGACACCACAGGTTTCTATGACAAAACCAAAGCAAAAGGGTTCCAAAGTACAGACTCTCCAAATGATGTCATTAATATGAGAAAGTAATCTACTCATAATCACTGAGGTTCCCATCAATGACAACACAACAGTCAAGAGAGGCTGACATCTGGGGAACGGCATGTGATGAACGATTACAAGGGGCAGGCTGGAGAAGAGAGAGCAGATGAAAGGGAGAGAAAAACACCACAGTTACATGTCTGCACAGCACACATGGTGTTCAGTATTCACTAAGTTCTTTCCCCTGTGGAAAGATGGCTCTGCTGGTAGGTTAGGGGGCATTTGATGGTCGCTAGCAACAGAAAGGCCTGCCCTTGTAACTTATTTAAATTGGAGGTTGAAAAGTGATGGATGCATTTTGTTCATCACTACAGTGCTTATGAATAAATATTAGTTGATAATATTAGAAATCAGGTAATGTCACATAATTAAAAACAAGATGACAGCTTCTTTTGACAAATGGTAAGACCTGGAAATTCTGGGCTCAGTTTCCTCCATGGCAACATTTGGCCAGGGCAGGGCAGAGTATTTCCCTATTTGTATGAGGTTTGTGGTCTCTGGTTCACCCAAATGTATGTATGACCTGCCAGACTCTTGGGAGTAAGTCTTGACATCTGAGTGACCAAACCCTGATTTAAGTGGTGCCAGGGAAGAGACCCAACCAACACAAACAGAAACTCTGCTGTGCACCAGGCAAAGTACTTGACATTTAACACTCATTAATGTATAGAATTTTAACCTCTATGCTAACTTATCAAGGGGGCATCCCCATTTTAACTACCAGGAAATTAAGGCCTGAGAAGTGATGCAAGTTGCAAAGGAGTTCTAATGCAGTTATACGCTGGATCAAAATCGTAGTTTCTCTCTTACTAGCTGTGTTACCTTAGATAAGTTACTTGAACTTTCTGAAGCTTATAAGAAATATCCTGACAGCATTCAATCTGAAACTCTGAGAATGAAATCAGCCACTTCTGAGGCCCACAATTATTGTAGTGCCCATTTGTTTGAAAACTGACAGCTACACTTTTATGTAATCTATATGTTCTCCCCTACCTCCTTTTTTTTTTTTTTGAGACAGAGTCTCGCTCTGTTGTCCAGGCTGGAGTGAAGTGGCATGATCTCTGCTCACTGCAACCTCTGCCTCACAGGTTCAAGCTATTCTTCTGCCTCAGTCACTCGAGTCACTGGGAGTACAGGTGTGTGCCACCACGCCTGGCTAATTTTTGTATTATTAGTACAGACAGGGTTTCACCATATTGGCCAGGCTGGTCTCGAACTCCTGACCTCGTGATCCATCCGCCTCAGCCTCCCAAAGTGCTGGGATTACAGGCATGAGACACCACGCCATGCCTGTATTTTACCATTTTTAATAAATGCATTTTTAATGGGAGGAATGTTACTGACCCATTTTAAAGAGGATAAATAATAGGTAAAGTTAAAAAGCTGTTTAACAAGCACATGGCAGAATTCTCCAGAGCTGCTGTGGGGGAAAGAAAGAAAGAGAAGGAACCACCGGTTTCTGAGAGTCTTCTGTGTGCCTGGCACCTAGTAAGGAACTTTAATTACGCCAATAATACCACTCCTAGGCACTTTCTATATTCTAGGTATTGCACTAAGCACTTTACATAATCAACTTTCATGATGCTTACATGAGGTGGGTACTCTTAGCACTCCAACTGATGCTAGAGAGATAATAAATAACAAGATTCATAAATGGCAGAACCAGACCCAAATCCAAAGCCCAAAGCGCTCAACCACTTAGCAATACAGATGGTACTACATACACTGTAAAGCGACAAATGGTGAGAAAGCTTCCCACGCAGTCCATTTTCAATGGACCAGATGAGTGGGTAGAAAAATGAAAACAAAGAATCATGAAGCAGGCATGAAAACTCATTTCACTTCCAGAAAAAAATAATTTGAACAGAAGTAGTTAGAATTGTGGAATTTATAAATAGAAAGCATCTTAGAAGGTATCTATTAACCATTGCTTACTTGAAACATGGAGAAACTAAGAAACTGATGTGCCCAAAGCCACACAGCTAGTTAATGGCAGACCTGGGCTTGAAACTCAGAACTCTGACTCCCAAGCCAGAGCGTAAGTGAAGTGCACAAGGTTACTCATAGAATAAATAACATCTTATTCAAATGAACTTTTTCCCAACAGGTCAATTAAAAAATTTGTTAAATTATAACAACAGGCAGAAAAAAATAAAACCCTAACTGGGCATTTTAAATTTATCTTAAAACCTGACCTGGGCCAGGTGTGTTGGCTCACGCTTATAATCTCAGCACTTTGGGAGGCTGAGGTGGGAACATCCTTTGAGCCCAGGAGTTTGAGGCCCACCTGGGCAACATAGTGAGATCCCATCTCTACAAAAAATTAAAAAATTAGCTGGGCATTGTGGTGTGTGCCTGTAGTCCCAGCTACTTGGGAGGCTGAGGCAGGAGGATCGCTCGAGCCCAGCAGCAGTTCAAGACCAGCCTGGGCAATACAGCAAGACCCTGTCTCTAAAAACAAAAACAAAAACAAAAAAAACAGGAGTTATATTTGAAGGGAGCTGTATGTGGAGCACAATGATTATATTTACAAATACAGGATCATTTCTGAACCCCCAGAGACTATCAGAATAGTTTCCGAATTGGCCCCTACCTAGTGGCAGCTAATAGCAGCAAACGCTTCACATGAAATAAACATATTTTTTAAAAAAGATCTCTTTGGAAAACTTCTCTTCACATCCACCCTGAGTTGATCCCCTTCCCACCACCTTCCCCCTCACTGAACCCCAGGAATTTGAAAGCAAAAATTACAGGTGTTGGATTAAAACTCCCACCTCGGTCTGCAGCTGGCCTGTGTTTGCTCCCCAGCTGATAAGAGTCAGTCCTCAGAGTGCAAGTGCTGATTACTGGTGAAAAGACTTCATCCATCTGGTCAGTGGTTAAATGAGGAAGATCAGAAGGGAAGTGAGAATTGGCTATAGGCCAGACGTCTGGTTTTAAGGAGGGCCCCAATGCGGCAGCCCATACCGGGGTTCAAGTCTATATGAGAACACGCTCCCCACCCTGGCCCCCAATCCCACTGCCTGGTTTAGATGAGAGAGGAGAGCGGGTTGGTAAGAAACCAAAAGGCAAGTCAAGACAGACCCGTATGGAACCATTTATAATAACCGGGGTCAGCTTAAAAGGCAACAGGAAGTAAATACAAAAAATGACCAAAATCCCAGCCTACTTTGGTTTTGCTTTAGTTGTTCTTCAGAACAGAAACACATGAAATTGGTAAGAAAGCAGCAAGCTTTAAAAATTTTTTTTCTTCTCTTTCTCTCTCTCATTCCTTTTGACCTTTTTGAAAGCTTAGTGAGAAAGGTCCTGCTGCATAAAAATGCCTCCTCAGGGTTTTCTGTGTGGTCACCATCTAGAGTGAAATCTGCCATCTGGAAGGGTGAAAACCCAGCTATCTAACCAGGTTCTGCACTTCCAGTTGAGCCCTACAATGGTTCAAAACTGTCCAAGAACTTGATTGCTTCATTCACCACTGCCTCCTCAGGGCCTAGAATGGTGCCTGGTATATGGTAAGACTATGGTATATAAATATCTGCTGAGTGAAGAAAGTCTTAACTTTTCAGAACCCAGACACAGCTAACACTGACATAAATACATTCACAAATGATTTTTTTTTTTTCCACACAGGGTCTCACTCTGTCACCCAGGCTGGAGTACGGTGGCACGACCACGACTCACTGCAGCCTCGACCTCCCCAACTCAAGTGATCTTCCCACTTCAGCCTCCCGAATAGCTGGGACTATAGGCATGTGCCACCACACCTGGCTAATTTTTTGTACAGATGGGGATCTCACTATGTTGCCTAGGCTGGTCTTCAACCCCTGGGCTCAAGCAGTTCTCCTGCCTTGGCTTCCCAAACTGCTGGGATTACAGGCGTGACCCACTGCACCTGGCTCACAAATGATTTAAACGGACAGCACAATCCAAAGCGAGGATGTTCCTGGCAACTCCCAAGCCTTGGCCCAGAAAAACTCACACATAAAAAACAACCTTTCCACCCAAAGAAGAAGATATGCTATTAAACTCCTCATCAGATGAGATATTCTGGAGGAACTGGAGAGCGGGAGAAGGATGTATCTAGGACGTTCTTACTTTGGGATCTATTGAGTGGATGGAGTTTTATATTTCACCCCAATGATGTCAACCCTAGCTGAACAGGGCCCCTTTATATCATCTCTGGGTGTTGACTGAATATGAGCTATTGACACTCCCGTTCAGAGAATGGCCTAGACTGACACAGATGTCTCCAGAGTCAGCTGTGATTTTCCTTCAAGTTATTTTAAGACAGTGCCTACCCTCCCAATGTGCAATCACTGGAGACTTCTTTCTTAAGTGTCAATAAACGATTCTCCTAGCTTCTGCCAAACACTTACTACATGTCACACAAGTATGGATTGCTTCACATGTGCAGTCACTTCTTTCACGATGTTAACAACCCTACCAGGGAGAGTCATTGTTTAGATTCCCCCCTCCTTTTTTTTTCTGACACAGGGTCTTGCTCTGTCACCCAGGCTAGAGTACAGTGGCACAAACATGACTCACTGCAGCCTCTACCTCCTGGGCTTAATCAGTCCTCCCACTTCAGCCTCCTGAGTATCTGGGACCACAGGCATGTGCCACCATGCCTGGCTAATTTTTTTCTATTTTTTGTAGAGATGGGGTCTTGCTATATTGCCCAGGCTGGTCTTGAACTCCTGGACTCAAGCAATTTTCTCATGCTGGCCTCTCAAAGTGCTGGGGTTACGGGCATGAGCCGCTCTGTTTAGATTTCATAGATGACCAAACTGAAGTGTAGAGAGGTTAAGTGGCGCCTGGTCACACAGTGATAAAGTTGGGTAGAATCTCAGGATCCATCAGTCATACCAAAGTAGGGCTTGTGTACACATCCTGCAGGTTCACTGGAAGTGGAGAAGGAGAAAGACAATGAGAGAGGAAGAAAAGCAGGCAGTGTGAACGAAGCAAATGAGGAAAGAGAAGTGAATGAGAGAAGAGGGGAGAAATGATAAAGAAGAGGAGAATTCAGTTTGCCAAAGCTGAAATTGAGTAATAAGTAATTTGCCTTAAGAGAAATGCTAATAATAATAATAATAACAGCTGCTGACTGTGTGCCTGATAACTATCCCAAATACTTTCATTTATATACAAGGACTTTTATGGCTGGGCACGGTGGCTCACACCTGTAATCCCAGCACTTTGGGAGGCTGAGGTGGGCAGATCACCTGAGGTCAGGAATTTGAGACCAGCCTGGCCAATGTGGCGAAATCCCTTCTCTATGTCTTTTAAATAAATTCTCATAACAACACTGTAAGGTGGATCCCATTACCAGCTTCATTTTATGAATGAGAAAATTGAGGCTCAGAAAGGTACATGGCTGACCCACCCTACAAGGTCATAGGGCCAGGAAGAGGCAGAGTAGGATGTAAACCCAGGTGTTCTGACTCCAGAATCCATGCTCTCAAGTGCTACATTACTTCTGTACAAAGTATTTCCTATCTCATACATCCTATATATGAAATCACTGTAGCTTAGGCACTTAACATATCATCTTGATTGCAAAGCCTAACACCTGCTCTGAAGAGCTTGATCTAGAATTACCAAATCAGAGTTGGCTGGTTCAGGTCATTGTCTCGAGGCAAGGCCAGAAGAGGAGCAAGGTTTTACAATCACCATACCTTGGCTACTTCTGGTCCCACACTGATGAAATATGGGCAACTGCTAAAAACAGTGTCTATGTTTGCTATCGATCTTCCTTGGGCAGTCAGGATGGAATTAATCTCCACCTGTTGGCCTGCTTCCATGGCTCTGTCAGGCTTATGTGAACACTCAGAATACAGGATGATATTTGTCAGTTATGTGGCCTCCCGGAACTGACTCCACATTACTCAGGGATTAAGATAGAGCCTAGCACACAGGTAATTAATTCAGTGTGGAAAAGCTCTGGATTATGTGTTCATTCATTCACTCAATCAATATGTACTGAGCACTCTCTAAGTGCAAAGCGCTGTTCTTGGTGCTATTATATACCAGCCAATAAGACTGAAAGAGCACTATCTCTGGAGCTTGCCCGACAGTTCCCAACCTCAACACTGCTAGTATTTGCAGCCAGGTAACTTATTATCGTGGAGCATAGTCCTGGGCACTATAGGGTGCTCTACACTATACTGACCTCTACACTAGATGTCAGTAGATCCTCCCCCATATGTCTCCACACCTTGCCAAATGTCCCCTGGGGCACAAAATCATCTCTTTTGAGAACAACTGCTTTAGAGGTGAGGAGAAGTAAAGAAACTGTTAACAATTAAACAAATAAGTTATTTTCAGATAATAAAGGCTCTGAAGTAGATATACTAGCATGGAATTGAGTTCTAACTCACTTCTCTTTACCCAGGAAGCACAAGAAATGAGGAAACTGATGGAGAAGGTCAGGTGTAGTGGTTCCCTCTTGTAATCCTAATGCTTTGGAAGGCTGAAGTGGGAGGATTGCTCGAGCGTAGGAATTTTGAGATCAGCCTGGGCAACAGAGTGAGACCCTGTCTCTACAAAAATTAGCCAGGCGTATATCTGTAGTTCTATCTACTTGAGAGGCTGAGGCAGGAGGATCACTTGAGCCCAGGCCTTTCGAGCCATGACTGTGCCACTGCACTCCAGCCTGGGCTACAGTGAGGCACTGTCTCAAAAAAAAGAAAAAGAAAAAAAAGAAAAAAATAGATGATGAGAACTTATATTGGACCACTGCTCTTGATCAAGTGGCTCCAAGTAGAGATTGGAGGGCTGATGGTGTTTTCTGAACATTTAACTGCATGCTCCTTTCTGCCTGGCAGAGGTTGGGAGAAAGTAAACAAGAAAGGCTGGTCAGTCAGTGAACAGCCATTGCTGCAGCTCCAGTGCCAACCTGGCAGGCAGTTCCAGCCAGCTTTGGGCAGACATTCCCCAGAGAGGGCATTCTCATAAATGACAATCCCTTATCAGAGTCTAGCCTGATCTCATAAGTCTGGTAAAAAGAAAAGCCAGGTTTTAAAGGAAGAAAGAAAAAGAAAGAAACAAAGCAACTTATAAAGCCTGGAGCTGAAGGCCATCAGCAGACACTAGCCTGGTGTCAATGAGACGTGTACAGGATTTAGAGTCGGGAGGTATGAGTTTGTGTCCCAGCCGTGCCATTTATCTAAGAGAACATCATGGTATCTCTCTCTCAGTTTCTGCTCCTGTGAAATGGGAAGGATAAAAATCAGTCTCATTTAGTTTTGCCTCTTATATTAAGGGAGGTTGAACTTATAAACTATACCTTAGAAGCATAGATGATAATCGTATCATCAGTAATACACTATTTATTGAGTATAGGTTAGGTGTTAGGGTCTGTGCTAAGTGCTTGACATGTATTACCAGTTTATCCTTACCCTAGTGCTGTTAGTACTACTGTTAGTGGAAATAATGTCTTAGCTATTGAATACTATCCTGTTCTCCAGAAATGGTTATCTGAAGTTGCTTAAGTGCTTATTTTTCCCAGGAAATAAGTTTTCCTAGATTATTATTATTTGAGACAAGGTCTCTCTATATCACCCACGCTGGAGTACAGTGGTACAACCATAGCTCACTGTAGCTTCAGCCTCCTGGGCTTAAGCAATCCTCCCACCTCAGCCTCCCAAGCAGATGGAACTACAGGTATACACCATCACACCTGGCTAATTACATTTTTGTTTTTTTTTTTTTTTTTGTAGAGACAGGGTCTCACTGTGTTGCCTAGGCTAGTCTTGAACTCTTGGGCTTAAGTGATTCTCCTGCCTCAGTCTCCCAAAGTGCTGGGATTACAGGCATGAGCCATCATGCCCAGTCTCTTCTGCATTATTAAGACACCAAGCTGTCATATTTAAGTTAAAAATCAACCCACCAGTTAAACCCTGGAGAGACCCAAAAACCTAATAGCTGAGGATTCATTCAATCTGATTTTCCCAGTGATAATCAACAGACTAACTTACAACCACCATTTTTAGCTGCCCATATGTCCAAAGCTGGGGAAAGAAAGTGGTAAACTCTAACACTTAACTGATCGTGACCAGATCATGTCTTGGGTCAGGATACCTTTGCTCTCACCTACATGAAATGCAAGTTAATATGTGTTGATGGCTTTGTCTATGTCATGCACGTTTACATACATTTTCTCCATTAAGCTCTCAAACCTACCCTGTGAAGCAGATAGTTTCCACAATCTGAGATTCCACGAGGTTGAGAATAACTTGCCTGAGGTCCCACAGTTCATAAGGGGCTGGGCCAGCTCAAAAGATGCTCAACAAACAACATGAGAGGGAAAAATCAGGGCATATATCTACATGGAAGAAATTGCAGTGAAAAGCAAGATTCTCTTTATATTCTGATTGTGCTTCTCCAATTAGAAACTCATATTAAGCACCAAGAAGAGACTGTCTAACATTTATTTTCAGAAAAACATGCAGGATATTTCTGCTGTTCCTCTCCAGAAAGAAACAGCCTCTTTGCTTAAAACCACTTGTTAGGCTGTATTTTTAGACATCATGGTACAGTATCAATGAGTCAAAAAAAAAAAAAAATGGGAGGGCACAGATACTGTAAACAGGAAAAGTCCCAAAAATGGAACCAAGAAAAGCTGAGAGCACACTCTGTGGGTTGGGGGTGGGGGATTTTCGTTTTCATCTGCAGTTCAGGTTAACCAGAAATGAAAGTTCTCCCATCGCCTTGTAGAAAATGGAAATTTTGGCTTCAGTGATTATGCAAGTAGCAGACACCCTGTGGTTTGGAAACTTTTTGCTTTGCCAACTGTCAGTTTTCTCTTTTCCCGTGAAAAACAACCTGTAGGAAGGAGTGAAAAAGTACTGCGTCTTTCAAAAACTTAAAAGTCTCAAGTGTAACGTGTGTGAAGAGATACTGAAAATGAACTGCAGTACTTGTAATTTAGATATTCTAGATACTGTCTATTCACAGTATAACACATTTAGAAATCTTGCGCTCAACAGAAACCACGCATAAAGCAAACAAATCATGTACATCCTCTGGGAACCTAAGAATTAGCAAAAATTAATTAGAAAATCAGAATCAACTTTACACTAATTTTGGAGTACGTGCTTACTGTCGGGGTTTTCATGTTTCCATTTTTAATCAACCCTGTTAGAATGTCTCTGATTTACGCTTTTCCAAGTTTCTTTATTCTTTGTGACTCATGTATAGATAGAGGCTGAAATAAGTCCTCCTTAGGGAGTTTATAATTAAAACAAATGGATTGTATTAGGTTTAGAGTCATAGCCTGTCTCTGATTTGTTGGTAGAAACATCATATTTGGGTAAGGGTTTTAGAAAGGAATCACCAAATTGTAAAAACAGAAAAGTCAAACTCATTTGGGACATATAGAAAAATTCTTAATCTTAACATCCAGGATTTGTTTCACCGTCACAGAAGAAATATTTCCTCTCAACTTAGAGGCTTCTAATATTTAGTCAAGAAACTTCCTTGTCACCTAATGCAGGCTATGTTTTCAAAGGGGATTCAGACTCTTTGTGAAGCCAATGTGGGATTCAAAGATTAAAACAAAACAAAAGTGGAAGCCACAGGTCAGGACAACACAGAAATATGAAAAAAGAGTCAAAAATAGATTCCTTGGCAAGTACCAGGCAGCACAAGTGAGAGGAAAGAATCCTTTGAGAGAGAAATGGTGGTGGAGAGCTGGCTCTTGGCCCCTCATGAAAGCCCACTATCCCATTTTCAAGCTGGTTGTAAGGTACAACCAGTTTTAAAGTACATAAACTTACAATGAAATACAATGTATTAAAAGCAAAGGTAATACAACTCTTCACTTTCCAACTGTTTTACTATATTTACTATGATCTTTGCTCTTGTGGTTATGGAATCTGCATGGAAGTAACACCATTTAATGCCATGCTACTGCTCTTCTTTTCCCAAATCATTAAGTCAGTCAAGGTGAGAGTATTTACACCACAGAAAATGGCAAGTGCTACAAATCAGTGCCCTTCTTTTCCAGAGCTAGTTGTGTCAGAGGTGTTCACGCTGGAGTGACTCCATCTTGCATGGGACCTGGGTAAAATAAGGCTGAGACCTACTGGGGCACATTCCCAGGAGGTTAGGCATTCTTAGTCACAGGACGAGATAGGAGGTCAGCAGGGCTGGTATCACAAGATACAGGTATAAAGACCCAGGTGATAAAATGGGATGCAGCAAAGAAGCCAGCCAAAACCCACCCAAACCAAGATGGTGATGAAAATGACCTCTGGTGGTCCTCACTGCTTACTATATACTAATTATAATGTATTAGCATGCTTTAAGATACTCCCATCAGTGCCATGACAGTTTACAAATGCCATGGCTATGTCCAGAAGTTACCCTATATGGCCTAAAAAGGGGAGGAATCCTCAGTTCTGGGAACTGCCTGCCCCTTTCCTAGAAAATTCATGAATAATCCACCCCTTGTTTAGCATATGATCAAGAAATAATCATAAATAGCCATCTAGCAGCCCTCGGTACTGCTCTGCCTATGGAGTAGCCATTCTTTTGTTTCTTTACTTCTCTAATAAACTTGCTTTCACTTTCTATGAACTCATCCTAAGTTCTTTCTTGCTAGAGCTCTCAGAACCCTTTCTTGGGCTGTGGATCAGGACCACTTGACAACAATAGCTGAGAAACACTAACCAGCATAACCGTGGATAAAGTGATGGTCCGAACACTCAGGATGTGGAGGCCATTGAGAGACCACATGATAAAGATGAGCGAAGAGAGCCTTCAGGTTTAGAGAGACTTGTGTTCGAAGCCCAGCTTACTTAACTTTAGTAGAACTTACTATTTTAAATCTCTAAAATAGATTTACTGATACCTACTAGGGTTGTGCACAGAACACGGTGAACAGAGGCCAACGTAAAGGTGACTGTTATAATTTATTTATTTTTATTTTTATTTTTTGAGACAAACTCTCACTCTGTTACCCAGGCTAGAGTGCAGTGGCGTAATCTTGTCTCACTGCAACCTCTGCCTCCCAGGTTCAAGCAATTCTCATACCTCAGCCTCCTAAGTAGCTGGGACTACAGGCATGCACCACCATGCCCAGCTAATTTTTTTTTTGAGATGGAGTTTCGCTTTTGTTACCCAGGCTGGAGTGCAATGGCGCGATCTCGGCTCACCGCAACCTCCGCCTCCTGGGTTCAGGCAATTCTCCTGCCTCAGCCTCCTGAGTAGCTGGGATTACAGGCACACACCACCATGCCCAGCTAATTTTTTGTATTTTTAGTAGAGATGGGGTTTCACCATGTTGACCAGGATGGTCTCGATCTCTTGACCTTGTGATCCACCCGCCTCGGCCTCCTAAAGTACTGGGATTACAGGCGTGAGCCACTGCGCCCGGCCCGCCCAGCTAATTTTTGTATTTTTAGTAGAAACAGGGTTTCACCATATTGACCAGGCTGTCTCAAACTCCTGACCTCAGGTGATCTGCCTACCTTGGCCTCCCAAAGTGCTGGGATTTGTTATAATTATTATTAGGTACTGGGCTTAATACCTGGCTGATGAAATAATCTGTACCATAAACCCCTGTGACACGAGTTTCCCTCTGTAACAAATCTTCACATATACCCCCCCGAACTTAAAAGTTAAAAAAAATTTATTATTATACTTCAAGAAATCTGCAGCATGTAGCTCACTGATGAAAGTCTCCCGAGCTTGGATGGCAACTCTCATATCAGATCCTCTGTGTCATTTGCCTTTCCAGCTCTTTTGCCACTGGAACGTAAGCTCCACAAATGCAGAGATTTGTTTCGTTTCCTGGTGTTTTCCTAGCCCCTAAGACAGTGCCTAGCTCATCATGGGGCTCAATAAATATTTGTGGAATGAACAAATGAGTCAATTTTCCTTCATTTCCATCTGCTCTACTTCTGAGTTTTCTACCCATTTGTACTTTGTAGGTCCCAATGGCAGCTGAGTGACTCCTTTGTCTTTTTAAAAAAATATATTGTATGAATTCAAGGTATACAACATTATGTTTCCTTTTGCCCTTTTTTTTTTTTTTTTTTTTTGAGATGGAGTCTTGCTCTGCCACCGAGACTGGAGTGCAATGGTGTGATCTTGGCTCACTGCAACCTCCACCTCCCGGGTTCGAGCGATTCTCCTGCCTCAGCCTCCTGAGTAGCTGGGATTACAGGTGCACACCACCATACCTGGCTAATTTTTGTATTTTTAGTAGAGATGGGGTTTCATCTTGTTGGTCAGACTGGTCTCGAACTCCTGACCTTGTGATCCATCTGCCTTGGCCTCCCAAAGTCCTGGGATTACAGGCATGAGCCACCACGCCTGGCCGCCTCTTTTATATATATGTATATGTACACACACACACACAAACACACACACACATATGTGGAGAGAGAGAGAGTGAGAGAGAAAGAGAGAGAGAGTCTCACTATGTTGCCAAGGCTGGTTTTGAATTCCTGGGCTCAAGCGATTCTCCTCCCTCAGCCTCCCAAAGTGCAGGGATTATGGGATTACAGGTGTGAGCCACCATACCCGGCCTCTTAATTGCTAGATGCCTCCCAGTAGTATTGCTGCTATCTTTCTGGAATCTTTTCCCTGCTGAAGGAGGCTGCCATGACCTTAAAGCACCGGTGGAAGACGTTTCTAGCTTTTTCATTCACAAGCAGATTTGTGCACATGTCATTATGCTCTGTCGGCAAGTTTCTCCCACTTCTGTTTCTGCTCTATTCTAATCTCAGTTCCGTTCTGCCTCCATCAGAAGGGACGTGTCTTGTGAGAGGAAATCTCACCCAACACTTGAGGCTGTATCCAGGGAACCAAATATTTTCCCTGGTGTCCCTGTCTCAAAGCTGTTTCTTAGACTTGCTCTTAAACAGTATTTCTGAAGGGTGGGGAAGGTAGAGTGGGGTCATTAAAAAGTGTTGGTGCTTCTGGTAAGAGTGGCCTGAACAGGGGATTATGCAAACTCATTGAAGGGTCATGAAATTCCAGAATTTGAAATTTCAGTCACTCTGGCTTTTAGGCAAGGGATAATACTGTTCAGCCCCTCGGTGCAGGGCAGTGGTTGGGAGCAGCCCCCAGGGAGTCACACAGGTATGATACTGATCCTGGCCTGCCGTCTAACTAGCTGATGACTTTAGGCAAGCCATGTCTCCTCTCTGAGTAGCTGCTGTAAAATGGAGATAATTTTGCCTAGTGTACCATTAGCATTCCATATTATTACTTTTTTTTTTTTTTTTTTTTTGAGACGAAGTCTCACTCTGTCGCCCAGGCTGGAGTGCAGTGGCACGATCTTGGCTCACTGCAAACTCTGCCTCCCAGGTTCAGGCAATTCTCCTGCCTCAGCCTCCTGAGTAGCTGGGATTACAGGCATGTGCCACCAATTTTTGTATTTTTAGTAGAGATGAGGTTTCACCATGTTGGTCAGGCTGGTCTCGAACTCCTGACCTTGTGATCCACCGGCCTCGGCCTCCCAAAGTGCTGGGATTACAGGCGTGAGCCACTGCACCCGGCCATATTACTTTTTAAAGTACGGTGTATTATTTAAGAAGTGTGAGGGTCAAGAGCACACACTTGGACTTAAACCCCAGCTCTGCTCTATACTACCTGTGTGGCCCTATACAGGTTACCTCACTTCTCTTGACCCTTGGTTTTCTTGTCTGAAAATGGAGATACTAACAGCACACTCACTTCCCAGGGCTGGGCGGCATGAGATAAGGTATATAAAATGCTTAGCAGAGTACATACTCCAGAAATGGTATACTAATAATTATTGATAATGTCATCACACTTTTCACTAATAAAAACCAAGCAATTGATACAGAGTCCTTCATGGTGAATGCTCTCAAATGCCATGTTCAGGTGCGGGGCAGGTGGTGAGCAGGTTCCACTCTGTCCCTGGACCTTGCAGAAGAGAAGGGGGCAGGCAGGTCTGGCCATATATAAACCTGGTCTGAATGTCCCATCATCTCCTCACCTGTCTGGGATGTCTTAAATTTTCAAAGTGCTTTCACCTCTATTTCCTCTTTTGAACTTTACAAGGGGTCTTGATATGCCAGAAATGTCATACCCCCATTTTACAGATGAGATCACTGAGGCCCAAAGAAGTAGCTACTCAGAGAGAGCACATGGCTTGGCTGAAGTCACCGGCTAGTTAGAGGGAGGCCAAGATCAGGTATCATATCTGTCTGACTCCCCAGGGACTTCTTCCTCCCTTGTGGTCACAGAGGTAAATGAGACAAGACTCCTGATGGCAGTTCCTTTCTTTCTTTTCTTGATTTATTTTGAGACAGGGGTCTCACTCCATCACCCAGGCTGGAGGGCAGTGGTGTGATCATGGCTCACTGCAGCCTTGAACTCCTGGGCTCAAATGATCTTCCCACTTCAGCTTCCCAAGCAGCTAGCTGAGTAGCACCACCACGCCTGGTTAACTTTGTCTTTTTTTTTTTTTTTTTTTTTTTTTTTTTTTAGTGACGGGGTCTTAAAATGTTGCCCAGGCTGGTCTCAAACTCCTGGGCTCCAACAATCTTCCCACCTTGGCCTCCTAAAGTGCTGGGATTACAGGCATTATCCACCGTGCCCAGCCAGGAGCTCCTTTTTTCTTTTTCTTTTTTTTTTTTTGAGACGGAGTTTCGCTCTTGTTACCCCGGCTGGAGTGCAATGGCGCGATCTCGGCTCACCAAAATCTCCGCCTCCTGGGTTCAGGCAATTCTCCTGCCTCAGCCTCCTGAGTAGCTGGGATTACAGGCACGCGCCACCATGCCCAGCTAATTTTTTGTATTTTTAGTAGAGACGGGGGTTTCACCATGTTGACCAGGATGGTCTCGATCTCTTGACCTCGTGATCCACCCGCCTCGGCCTCCCAAAGTGCTGGGATTACAGGCTTGAGCCACTGCGCCCGGCCTGGAGCTCCTTTTTTCTATTGCCCTAAACCATCTCCTGGTCCTCAACAAGAACATTCACCAAAAAGCAGAGTTAAAAAATACCAAACTAAAATACAAGCCAGTTCCCGTATGCAATGCTTCATCTTGTGCCTTTTACAGTGGGAAGGCTTCCATCACATTAAACAAGAACTGTAAACTGAATGCAGCTCTCCCAACTTAGGGATGCTTTTGGGAATTTGCAGTGCTCCATCGTTATGGTCTTGGCTCCTCGATGGCTCAGTCTGCCAGTACCTGAAGCCTTTTATTAGACTGTAGTCAATGACAAAAATATACACTTTTAAAAAAGTTGGAGAATTCGGCAACAGTCCTGGAGATAAAAGCTCTGGTTTTTCTGGTTTGTGAACTATTCTCACTACTGTCAGAGTCCTAGAGGCTTTAATGCACTGGAGCAAGCGTTTCATCAAAGAGAAATGATTTGCTTAAACAAGAAAAGGGAATCCCGTGGTGCAGACAGGGATAGAAGGTGGAGAAAAAAGATACGGACCTGGAAGAGTGAAATGAGCCAGATCATCCCCAGATTTCCATGAATATTTTGGCTGAGGATTAGAAATACTTGTAGAACTTTCAGTTTGTTCCTTTACAATGTCTTTGTGTTACAGCCAATTTGAGTTCTGCTTACTTGCTACAGAAATTCACAGGCACTTCTTCTTCTGCACACAGGAGTAAGCTATTAATTAAAGCTGCATAGGGGGCAACTGGGACTGCTTATTTCCTATAATTGGCAATTACTCTATTTTATCATTTCCTTCTTCTGATTACATAATAAAATACCCAATTTCCATCAAATTGTGAACATGGTCCATTTTGCTGGCTTCATTCATTGTTTTGTTTGCTTTCCAGTGAGTGACTTTTTTTTGAGATGGAGTCTCCCTCTGTCACCACGCTGGAGTGCAGTGGCGTGATCTCAGCTCACTGCGACCTCCGCCTCCCGGGTTTAAGTGATTCTCCTGCCTTAGCCTCCCGAGTAGCTGGGATTACAGGCATGCGCCACCAAGCCCAGCTAATTTTTGTATTTTTATAAGAGACGGGGTTTCACCATGTTGACCAGACTGGTCTCAAACTCTTGACTTCGTGATCTGCCCATCTTGGCCTCCCAAAGTGCTGGGATTACAGGCATGAGCCACCTTGCCAGAGCATGAATGATGATTTTTTGAGCACCTACTCTGTGCCAGGCTCTTGAGGATAAAGTAGTGACCACACAATTTTGTTGGGGAGAGGGTGAGGGTGGGTGTCAGATAATTGAATCTTATGCCATAATTGAAATGGCCAGAAATTATTTTTCTTTTATTTATATATCATGAGATAATGTCATTTAAAGTAACCTTCCCACTTTCCCAAGAGAGCAGAGACAAGGCTAAAAATTAAAGTAACCTTCCCACTTTCCCAAGAGAGCAGAGACAAGGCTAAAAATGGGACAATCTCTTGCATCCATTTCTTTTTTTTTTTTTGAGACAGAGTCTCTCTCCGTTGCCAGGCGCCAGACTGGAGTGCAGTGGCGCAATCTCGGCTCACTGCAACCTCTGCCTCCTGGGTTCAAGCAATTCTTCTGCCTCAGCCTCCTAAGTAGCTGGGATTACAGGCGTGCGCCACCATGCCCAGCTAATTTTTGTATTTTTAGTAGAGACGGGGTTTCACTATGTTGGCCAGGATGGTCTCGATCTCCTGACTTTGTGATCTGCCCGCCTCGGCCCCCAAAGTGCTGGGATTACAGGCGTGAGCCACCGCACCTGGCCCTCTTGCATCCATTTCTAACAGATCTCTCTACGGTGACAAAAATGTCTAGAGTGCGCTGGCCACTGGATATGGCT
Organism: Aotus nancymaae; assembly: GCF_030222135.1. NCBI lineage: Eukaryota > Metazoa > Chordata > Mammalia > Primates > Aotidae > Aotus > Aotus nancymaae. The sequence continues at coordinate 3,404,526 of NW_026988460.1, forward strand.
AACACTCTTAGGATAATGGAGCTATGATCGGGTGTATCAGCCTCAAGGAGAGGCTCCAGAAGAAGACAAAGCAGGCTGGCTTCACATCTTTCATTTCTGGCTATGTGGCCTTAGACATTTAATTAGTTTCTTCATTTGTAAAATTGATGATTTTACTCATAATCCTTAGCATAAAATCACCACTGAGTTCCCCCTCCCTCTCTTATTCCTGGTTGTGATAGCCAGGGGAGAAAATAAAATGGTGGGGAGGCCATATGTGGTGGTTTATGCCTATACATCCCAGCACTTTGGGAGGCCGAGGTGGGCGGATTGCTTGAGCCCAGTTCAAGTCCAGCCTGGGCAACATGGTGAGACCCTATCTCTGCCAAAATAAATAAATAAAATAAAAAATAAATAAAATTGTGAGACTGGGATTAAACGATCTGGGGGAATTTAGGAAAAACATTTTGCTTCTTTGCTGTGCCTTTTGGATAACTCAGAGGTTGAGCACCATCATCTGTAGGCCCGTTAACTGTGGAAGCATTCTTCTGGCTGGATACCTTCACTTAATGACCCCTGGGTTTCAGTAGTTGCTAAATAGGGGATTTAAACTCCGAGCACCTGAGTCCAAATCTTAGCTCCACTGCTTTATCCACTGTGTGATTAACATCCATTCACATATTCACAAATATTCATCAAGCTCTTACTGTGTTCCAGACTTTATAATAAGCTCTGGGGACTGAACAGTGACAGAAAACAGAGAGTCAAGTGCTCCTCTCTCAAAGACTTCCCAGTGAAGGAGAGAGCCAGAAAACAAGCAAATCAAGTAACACACAGGGTGATTTCAGGTCATGTTAAGTACCATGAAAACAAGAATACAGACTAATGTGATGTGGAGAGTTGTTACTTTAGATAGAGCAGGCTGGGCCAGTAATCCCTGCACTTTGGGAGTCCGAGGAGGGTGGATCACAAGGTCAAAAGTTCAAGACCAGCACGGCCAACATGGTGAAACACCGTCTCTACTAAGAATACAAAAATTAGCCAGGCATGGTGGCACGTGCCTGTAATCCCAGCTACTTGGGAGACTGACACAGGAGAATCGCTTGAACCTGGGAGGCGCAGGTTGCAGTGAGCCGAGATCGTGCCACCGCACTTCAGCCTGGGCAATAGAGCAAGACTTTGTCTTGAAAAGAAAAAGAAAAAAAAGAGTGCAATAATGAAAAAAAAAAAAGTTATGCAACAATGTCTTCACCCCAGCATGTTCTGCCTCAGGGCCTTTGCACTTGTTGGTCCCTGTCTGGAATATGGTTTTCTCAGATCTGCCAAGGCTGACTCCTCATCATTGCTATCTCTGATTAGATGTTACCTCCTCAAATAGCCCTTTCCTGACTCCTTTATTTATAGCATTTTAGAGACAGTGTATCACTCTGTTGCCCAAGTTTGAGTGCAGTGGTGTGACCATAGCTCATAGCTCATGGCATAACTCATAGCTCACTGCAGCCTCAAACTCCTGGGCTGAAGTGATCCTTCTGCCTTAGCCTCCCAAAGTGCTGGGATTACAGGTGTGAGCCACCACACCTAGCCCATTATTGCACTGTTAAGGAGTCTCTCTAGACATCATTTTTCCCCCCAATACCCTCCTCCCCCATGAAATGTTAATACCACAGATATACTTTATATCTTACCTGTTGGGTAGGACTAAGCTTTTTTTTTTTTTTTTAGACAGTCTTACTCTGTCACCCAGGCTGGAGTGCAGTGGTGTGATCTCAGCTCACTGCAATCTCTACCTCCCAGGTTCAGGTGATTCTCCAGCCTCAGCCTCCCAAGTAGCTGGGATTACAGTCACGTGCCACCACACCTGGCTAATTTTTGTATTTTTAGTAGACATGAGTTTTACCATGTTGGTCAGGCTGATATTGAACTCCTGAACTCAAGTGATCTGCACACCTCAGCATCCCAAAGTGCTAGGATTACAGGTGTGAGCTACTGCGCCTGGCTGAGAACTGAGTTTTGAAGGGCTGAAAACTATTGTAATACCTAAGATTTTCTTTACCCCTCAAGAACCAATTATAACTTCCCTTGGGGGTGAAGTCACCCTATGGAGAATGCACAGTTTAAGAAAAAAAAAGGCAACAAAGGTGGCTGGAGCTTGGTCACCAAAAGGGAGAGAACAAGAGACAAGTTCAGAGTTAATGAGGGGATCATCAGTGGTCCTTGAGTGTGATCTTAGGACTTCCAGCAGCATCAAATGGAGCCTGTCAGGAATACAGAGTGGCAGCTGGCAATCTGCGTGTTCACAGCCCTCCAGGACACTCTCATGCCTGCAGAAGTCTGAAACCACCAGACTGGGATCATTCACTGCACTGTAGGCCCTAGTAAGAAGTATGGAGGTTGTTTCGAATGCAGCAAAAAGCCAATGGAGGCTTTTAGGCATGGAGAAGATAATCTGGGCCTATTTATAAAAAATAAGTCTGCTTACTGTGAGGAGACCAGACTGGAGTGGGTGGGGCAAAAATGGAAAAATGAGAAAGAATCTGAAAGGCTTTTGCACTGGTGGTCATCTGTAACATGACCAACTTCATGTTACAGAAGTTGTTGTGAGGATCAAATGAGTGAATATCCACAATGGCTTGGCTGGGTGTGGTGGCTCATGCCTGTTATCCCTGCACTTTGGGAGGCCAAGGCAAGTGGATCACCTGAGGTCAGGGGTTTGAGACCAGCCTGGCCAACATGGTGTAATCTCTTCTCTACTAAAAATGCAAAAAATTAGCTGGGCATGGTGGCACATGTCTATAATCCCTGCTACTTGGGAGGCCGAGGCAGGAGAAATGCTTGAACCCAGGAGGCAGAGGTTGCAGTGAGCCGAGATTGTGCCATTGCACTCAAGCCTGGGCAACAGAGTGAGACTCTGTCTCAAAAAGCAAAAACAAACACACATGATGGCAAAGACATGAAATCAACCTAAATGCCCATGAACGGTAGAATAAAGAAAATGTGGCACATATATGCCATGGAATACTATGCAGCCATAAAAAAGTGAGATAATGTCCTCTGCAACAACACAGATGGAGCTGGAGGTCATTATCACAAGCAAACTAAATGGCACAGAAACCCAAACACTGCATGTTCTCATCTATAAATGGGAGCTAAATATTGAGTACACACGAATACAAAGAAGGGAACAACAGACACCAGGCCATACTTGAGGGTGGAGGGTAGGAGGAGGGTGAGGATTGAAAATCCACCTATTGAGTACTATGCTTATTACCTGGGTAACAAAATAATATGTACACCAAACCCTCATGACACCCAATTTATTTACAGAACCAACCTGCATATGTACCCCTGAAACTAAAAGTTAAAAAACCACAATAAAAAAACACCAATAAAACCAAATGAGTGAATAGCTACACATAACTTAGCATAGTGCTTAGCACATAGTAAGCACCCAACACATATTAAAACTATTTTTCTCTGCTCCCTAGTTCTCTCTCCCAGACTTCTCATAGGTTAATATCTAAACACAGATCCCCACGCACTCCCCGCTATTTGCTTTAGATTCCTCTATGTATGCCAATGTGACTGACTCAGCTGGTCTGTGGGCTGGTAAACCTGTAAGATGTTTGCAAGCCTGCTTCAGGTCATGGTGAAAGTCCATGGTGTTCTATTCAGTTTCCTTTCATTTTCTTTTTTTTTTTTCCTATGAGATTTAACTATTAGCCTAGAAAATGAAACTTAATGCCAAACCCAGTGTTTTTTTTTTTTTTTTTTTTTTTTTTTTGGGTTTCCAGTAACCTGGAAAAACCTGAGATTTATAATCAGTTCTATCATTAACTTTGGACAGTTTTTGCATCCCTAAAATAAGAAGTTCCACATGTGGGGAGGCGACACAGTGGAGAGTTAAGCATGGACTTTGGAATCAGGCAAACCTGTGTGTGAGACCTAACTCTAGACGCTTGCCGGTGGGACTTTGGGCAAGTCATTTAATTCCTTTAAGTCTGTTTATCTGAAAAATATGGATAATGACAGTATCTGCCCCAAAGAACGGAGGAGGCAACAGGAGAATTCATGGAAAGCACCCAGCACAATGCCTGGCACTCAGCATTAGCCATGATGACTATTCATTACTGAATCTGTCACAGGAATGACATAGCTACATGAACCATTAAGGAAAATAAATGCATCCCAGCACTTAAAGTATAATAAAAAAAAAAAGAAAAATATAGTTCTGCAGGCCTCTAAAAAGATGGAAAACGTTTTGGCTTGGGAGAGACATCCATGGGACAAGTCAGCACAACAGATGAAACATCCCCAGGCAGGCTGCTCTCCATATCCACAATATTAAATTGATATGAAATAATCCAGCCAGCTCAGGAGAACACCCCTCAGTGTCTTCATATCACAGGCATGCAAGTCTCCCGGGAGGGGATTTTTGACAAGGCAGTTTAGCTTTAGAGCCAACCAATTAGGTTCTGATTGAACCTAATTCAATCAGAAAAAAGCTCCCATCCCTGAGGCTGCCTACCAAGCCCTGCACTGCCTGGTTCCTGCCCACTCTTCTCCTGGTCTCATGTTAATTTCCTCTTACTTCCCAGGCCCCAGCCACACCATCTTCCTCTGTAAGATCTCCTTTCCAGCTCAAGGCATGAAGAAGAGGGGAAAGTGCCTGACTAACCCAACTCATCTCTAAAAACATAGATTATAAGTCATTTTTTTCTTTTTAAACATTTAGGCTCAGGAGTACATGTACAGGTTTGTTATACAGGTAAACTCATGTCATGGGGGTTTGGTGTAAGATGATTTCATCACACAGGTACTAAGCATAGTACAGTACCTGATGGTTATTTTTTCTGATCCTCTCCGCCCTCCCACCCTCTACCCTCAAGGTGTCTGTTGTTCCCCTCTTTATGTCTATGTGTTCTCATTATTTAGCTCCCACTTGTAAGTGAGAACATATGATATTTGGTTTTCTGCATTAGTTTGCTAAGGATAATTGCCTCCAGCTCCATTGATATTTTTGCAGAGGATGCGATCTTGTTCTAAAAGTCATGTTTTCACAGGAGCCATCGTGCAATGGTTATGGGTGAAGACTCTGCAGTCAGACCACCTAGGGTTCAAATCATTGCTTAGATGCTTTGCTAGTGTCACCATCATGGGCAGACAACTTATCTCTTTGTTACCTGGTTTCCTGATCTACATCATGGAGGTAATACTGGTGCTACACTATGAAGTTTAAATGAGCTGATGCACATAGAGTGTCTCAAATAGCTTTGGGTTCCATAGCTCTTATTATGAGTGTTATTGTCTTTTAGTTCTCCATGATTCTCTGTTGTATCACTTTTCACAGTTGTGATTAAATAATGTTGTACTTTGTTATTTAGTATCTGACTCTAGGTACTTTGTCTTGCTAACCACTGTACTTCCAGCTTATAGCATGCACTTTGCAAAAGATACTACTCAATAAACACTTGTTGAATAAAAAAGGAGTTGTATATTCATTTTATAAAAATTGGGAAGACACCATAGTACTTTTTCATATATAATATTTAAAAGTATCACTGATTGATCAATGATTTCTTTTAAAAAGAAAGAAAAAAGAATATTGTAAAGCAAGATGAGATTCAAGGGGCTCCTTGAACCTCAGTCCTTGTTCTAATGAAGAGGGATGTTTGCACCTCGAGGTGGGTACTTGGAGATATGCAGTTACCATGAACAGCCTCCTATTCTTCCAACTCAAATGCAGTGGTTACTGAAAAAAAAATCTCTGCAGATTTATAGGTGAATCCCCTAAAGCCAATGACTGTTCTAATGGTGAACAGAGCAATTACTTTCAGGTCCCACTAGAGTGACCTTACTCTCAACTCAACACAAGGCCAAGTACCAAGAGGGAAACTGCCTCCTCCGCACCTGGTTGTTGCTAAAGGTATGATTCCTGCTCCCAAAGGAACAGTATAAATAGCTGCAGGAGTGGAGGTGGCAAGGTTTGCTCTTACATTCTAAATACCTTCCGTAGAGCCTATGTCAATTCTGGGATACCACACTTCTGTCAGGCTCAAATACAATTAGGTGCTGGAGTTCCAGAAAACCTTGTTTCTTGGGCATTGCTATGGTTTGTAGCCCCTCCAAAATTCAGGTGTTGCCAATGTCTGTAGTATTAAGAGGCATGGCCTTTAGGAGGTGATTAAGCCTTGAAGGCTGCTCTCTCCTTAATGGGATTAAAGCCCTTATAAAATAGGCTTCATGCAGCATTTGGCAAGCTTGCCTTTTTGCCTTTTGCTATGTGGGGATACAGCAAGATGGCCCTTACCAAATTGAGCGCCAGTGCCTTTATCTTAGATATCCTAGCCTCACACTGTGAAAAATAAATTTCTGCTCTTCATAAATTACTGAGTTGCAGTTACTCTGTGGAAGCAGCACAAAATGGACTAAGACAGGCATCACACACAAAGGCCAAGTAGTTTCTCACCATTTCTCTGAAAGACACACACAGCTCATTTAGGACTGTAGTTCTTAAGCTGAGACCTCGTGCAGGTCTATTAATGATGTTAGAGAAGCTTGCAAACCCTTCCCCACACAAATACAGGCAAAACACTTTAATGAGAGTCTTTCCAGGAAGACTTTCTACAACTTCCTGGACCCAGATTTGTATTGGGTCCATGTCCCTTAAGTGATTGAGAAAAACGTCCCTAAAAAGATGAACACTTGACCTGCAGGACCAAAAGATGAACACTTGCAGGACCAAAGACTGCAATGGACATACTGCGATTACTTATTTGTGAACTTTCACCCGGTGAAATCCAGATAACGTGCAGAGTCAAGTGATCTCATGTGTCCAAATGACAGCAGGCTGATGGGATATCCAGACACTGTCAAGATGCAAAGAGATCCAAATGTGTGCTAATGAATAACTGGTTCCTATTTATATTATTGTGAACATTATGGGCTCTGAAAAAAGATTACCCCCATTCATCATTTGAACACTCAATCTTCTGATGGTGTCTAAATATTTCTGTGACACCACTGTCATCATTTGCCATATTTGGGATAGTTGTATAATAACATTATTAAACAAAAGTGACTGCCACTTATTAGGTACTTCAGTGCCAGATGCTAGCTCTAACCCCCTCAATAACATTAAAATGTAGTTTTATTTCTAAATTGATAATAGTGATGTTTCAGTACATATCATCTATAGTGATTAGATCAGGGTAATTAGTATATTCATCATTTCAAATAGTTATTATTTCTGTGTTAGGAACATTCATATCCTCCTATTTGAAACTATATATTATTGCTAACTACAGTCACCCTGTAGTGCTATAGAACACTAGAACTTATTTCACCTGTCTCACTATAATTTTGCATCCTTTAACAAACACTAGAGGCTAGTATTTGGGTGGAGGAAGGAGAGATAGGGAGAGATTTGTTAAAAGGTAGTTTTTATATATTTTATTTTATTTTTAGAGACAGGGTCTTGTTCTGTCACCCAGGCTGGAGTGCAGTGGCACAATCTCACAGGTCACTGCAGCCTCAAACTCCTGGGCTTAAGTGATCTTCCTGCTTCAACCTCCCAAGTAGCTGGGACTACAGAAGCACACCACCATACCTGCTGAATTTTAAAAATTTTTGTAGAGATAGGGTCTTGCTATGTTGCCCAGGCTGGTGGTGATCTCCGGGCCTCAAGTGATCTTCCTGTCTCAACCTCCAAAGTGCTGGAATTGAAGGTATGAGCCACTGCATAAGTTTGAAAAGTTAGTTTTAGTTACCCCCATCAAAAGGCCAGAGGGGGTCACTCAGTTTGTAAATGACAAAGTAGGATTTACGTGCAAAGGTTCATGCTAACACTCCACTCTTGACACTTCCTCTCTTTGTCTGTTTCGTGTGGATAGAGCCTATCAAAAACAGAACCTTTAATAGTGGATTTCTGAATGCTTTAGGGTCACTGTCTTAGTTGCCATTATTCAATTCCTACCTGGATATACCCTTGTCCATTTTATCCCTTGACCTAAAAATCATATTAATTAAACTCTACTGCTTACAGCCATTTCGTCTTAATAGTTTTTTTTTTTTTTTTTTTTTTTTTTTTTTTTTTGAGACAGAGTCTCACTCTGTCGCCCAGACTGCAGTGCAGTGGTGCGATCCTGCCTCAACCTCTGCCTGCAAACTGCAACCTCCGCCTCCTGGGTTAAAGTGATTATCTTGCCTCAGCCTCCAAAGTAGCTGGGATTACAAGCATGCACCACCACATCCAGCTAATTTTTGTATTTTTTGTAGAGATGGGGTTTCACCACGTTGGCCAGTCTGGTCTTGACCTCCTGGCCTCAAGTGATCTGCCCCACCTTGGCCTCCCAAAGTGCTGTGATTACAGGCGTGAGCCACCATGCCCAGCCTGTTTTAACAGTTTCTATATTCCCCAAGAGTAAGTAGCAAATGAACTGAAAGTTCAGCTTGTAAGACCTACAAAGAGTCACTGGAGAGTTCTATTTATATTCCCAAACTGATCATGGCCTCATAAATATAGTGGCTGCATCTTATTCACCTCTGTAAGCACAAGCCTGACATATTGCTGGTGCAGTACATACCCAGGGAATATGTGTTGACTTTTAAAGAATTTGGAATCCAAAGGGGCAGTGTCAAATTTCAATCTAAGAGTTGCAGCCATTATCACAGATCCTGATTTCTTCCTAGACAGCATCTCAATGTCTGACTCCAGTTAGCAGCATCAGTAATTTCTCCATTTCCAACCTTGCCTTACTCAGTTTGTCCCTATCCAGATACTGTCAGTGGCTCTACAGGCATCTGGGTCATTGTAGTCTGTGCCCTGAATTTCTTTCTATGTGAAAAGGAAAATATCAGTGGAAAGGAAGAAAGATGGGAGAGAGAAAGGAGAGAAGGAGGGAGGAAAGGAAGGAAAAGAGGGAGACAGATGGAGGTAAACAGAATGACAGACAGAGCTGTAATATATCTGGATAATAGGGAAGTAACTACCAATAATTAAGAGTTGCAGAGCATTTCTAAGCTGAAAAATAACCTCAGCATTAGTCTAATCCCTTCACTCATCAATGTGGATTCTGAGGAGTGAATAGGAAAGACCACACAGCTTGTCAGTAAGGGGCAGAGTTAGACTGGGAGTCCCGTTCTCTCTCTCTCGTCTACTGGGCTTTTCAGCCACACCATACTGTTGTACAAAATAAAGACTCTCCTTTGTAGAAGACAAGCTTCTGGACTACTTTCCCTCCTGAATAGAAAACCTGAATCTAGAAACATCTAATAGAAATGATGGCACAAAAGCATGATCTTGAAAGAATAAGTACCACCTCTGCAGAATTGTTCATTTCAACTTACAAGGTAAGAAGAAAAGAAAACCAAAGAAGAAAATAAACCAATACAAGACAACAAGAGTGTGCATATCATTACAGCCCCATCTACAAAAGCTTCCTTTAAGGAAAAAAAAAATATCTGAAGTAAACAGGGAATATGCCCAATACCTTCCTTTTCTTAGATTGCTGTTATTGGTGTAAAAAATTGTTTGCTCAACCTTGCCAAGTCACATAAACATGTATTAATGGATAGTTTACTGTACTCAGGTTTACTTTTCCAGTTTAGGAAAAAGTTGCATTTAGAAATTTTTGTAGGTTTCCAACATTAAGCAAGAAAAATGTCTTAATTGGAACTTCACAGAATCTACCTCAGGGACAAAAGTAATTCTCATACTTGAATTATGATCCTGAGACAGGCCTCGGCTGAGAGCTCACTAGTATTTTCAGGTTGCCACAATATTTTTGAAACAGAGAAAATGTCTTAGTATGGTTTCACCTAGCAGTATAGCTTTTTGTGATAAGAGACAAGACTGGTAGTTCTTTTCCTGGGGTCTTTTGTGCACCTGTGCACAGGCTTCTACTAGCAATTAGAAGCCATGCAGAACAGAAAGCAGAATCTCATTTGGATGCAGCTCCACCTTTCTATTCCAAGATGCATGCACCCATGAGAAGAAACTCAGGCTGCATGAAATGCAGAGATGTTGGAAGCTAGGCAGAAACAACCTCTGGCCCCCAAATGGCAAAGGGTGGACAGAGCATAGATTCAGGACTTGGGAGATCGAGAATGCAGGTTGTGCCCTGCCCCTAATGGGACTGGAAATCTTAGAAAAATTCTTCCTCTTCTCTGGATTTTAATCTCTTCAGTAACAGTATGAGTAGATGGGACAAAGTGACTTACAAGGTTTCTTCTGGTTTAAATGTTCCATGGCATAAACATACCTAACAATTCTGCTCAGCCAATGTTATGTGTCCACCACCCATCCCACTGCCTCCTGATAGTTACTGGGCACTCTCTCCATGGGTGACACAGAGTAACTGTCTGCAGGAACCTCCATTCTAGTAGTAAAAACTTCCCTGCATACTCCAAATGTGGAACCAAACACAGTGGAACACACAGAATATGCTCTGGAGTGGAACTTGGTATGTCTGGGAATATTTTAGACCCCCTGCTAAGAGCTGTGGTTTCTGACCCCTGAAAGAGCTACATAAAAAGACAGTCTTGCTTCTCAGGAGGCTCTGTACCTGAATTTTAAGAACAGGATCATTTATAGTGAGACCTTAGATCACCATAATGCCACTCCGAGAATCCAGGTCACAGGACTGCATTTGGATAAAATTATATTCCTTTCCACTGCTTCGGACATTCGATATCTTTAGATAGGACTGATTTACAGACAATGGACTCATTTCTAAGCCTACACTATTATGTTATATTATGGCAAAAGGGTACTATTCCAGTTCCTACTGTGATATATTTAATTTCTTTGACGTTTCTCTTCTCTACCCAATCCTACCCACTTCCTCTACAGACTTCCTTCTATCCCCAAGAGTTTTGCAGTCTACTGGATGAGATAATTTCCTTTGTTTTTTACCCAGATTTTCCTCCCCTCCACCATCAACATCTACCTATCAGGGAAGAAAAATGGCCACATAGAGTTGGACTTAATGAGTTTACCATAACCATATTACAAGTCAGGAAAGAAAAAAAGCTTCCCTTTAATAAGGGTGTAGGACTTCCTCTGACAAATCATAAAAGTTTTATTAATCAATTGGTAGCTGTCCCCAAAAATGGCATTTATGAGGTTTCTATCTTGAGCTGCTGAATTGTGATCACATAGAATCCTCACCACAAACTAGACTGGAGGAAAAAAATTCAATTTTCCTTCTTCTGTCTCCAGGCAAAACGGGGACCCACATCAAAGGATCCTTTCAGAGGGGCTGCTAATGAGCTCTAGGACACCGCAGGATCTTTGTTGCCAAGTGTTTTCAAAAATAGGGAAGGCCCCAAACACATCTTGCTGACGAAATGATGAACAATTATAAATCAAAAAGCATTTTTGTGCTGTTTACTGACACAGTTCCTTGCCCTCTCTTTGTCTTTTCTACATCTGTAAGGAAACTCAAGTCCTTAAAATTAAAAAAAAAAAAAAAGAAAAGAAGAAAGGAGAAAGAGTGGTGGGAGCAGGGGAAAGGTGATGAGGTGGAATTATGTACTTTATAATTGCCAAAGTTCTAAAGCAAGATAAGAAATCAGCCTTTCACGACCTTCAAAGGGGCAAAGATAGCATTAAAACAATGACAGGAAAACCCTCCGGGCGACGGGCGTCTTTAAAGACCATCTTCACTTTGGTATCAGACGGAGCACATCCCACTCTGTTTTGGAAAAAGTAATTCCTTCACAAAGGGTGAAGATAAACATTTCTTGTAATTTTGTTTTCTGGAAGTTGGGTTTTGCAATATTAGTTCTTCGATTAGTCCACCCCCAGTACAATATTAAAATCTGACCAAGATTTCTCTAAGAAACGCCAGTCAAAGCTGAAGAAGCACCGTTACACAGCCTGCAGTTGGAAGATTATAAAAGAAATCATTCTTACCTCCGAACCCTCATGACCTCGCCTCATTTAAAGGAACTGCAGAGAATGTGTAAGACAAAAGACACACGTATTAAGCACTTGTGGTGTGTGTGTATGTGTGTGTGTGTGTGTGCGCGCGCGCATCTGTGTGAGCGCTTGCGGTTTCTCCAACTACAAGCCAGTGGAAGTAGGAACCTAAAAATCCCCGACGCCTTCCGCTGCCATATAATCTCAAGGAAATGACCATACTGTTTTTTGCTTTGATTAGAAACAAAAGCCTTTCAACATGAGTCACAGGAGCAATGGGAAAATAAAAACAAACAAAAAAAAGTCTGCTATGTCTTTTGGCTACTCAAAGGCTTTCTTTATTACACATTTAAAACATAAGATGAAATGTCGTCTACTATTTTCTAAACTTCATTGATAATGCATGCTCTGGGTTGGGTAATTATTCAGAGATAGGGGATGCCATGTATGAATCTAAACTTCAATTTCGGCTCTTTCGTTTCGTGCATGTTCTGAATGAGGCTGGGAATTTAATGAATATAAATAAAAATAATATTTAACTCAACTTTGCTACTCACAGCCAGTTGATGTCAACAGCTTTTCCACTCAGAAAGAAACCACAAAACAACCTTAGTAAAATCAATCAGCATCAAAGATGCCAGCCACAACAGAAAATCTTGGCAGAATGATGTGGACTCAGAAAAGATTCATTTCACTATTTGCATTTAATGAAATCATTACTATTGAAGTCAGTTGGTGAATAGGAAATAATTAAAATATATTATGCTTGGAGGTGAAGCAAAGAGAAAAACAGAACACAGGAAAAATAATAAACTTACTTTTTTTAAAAAAAGAATGATTTTAAGTAAAAGCTTGTGACAGGATATCATTCTTCTCCCACCTGAAAAAAGAACAGTTTGGAATTCTGCTCAAGAGTATGGTATGGTTAAGAACATGAGTTCTAGAGTCAGAGATACCTGGTGTTTTGCAGCTGTATATACCCTTGGGAATGTTACTTGGTCTTGCTGCGAATTGGTTCCCTCCTTTGTAAAATGGAGATAAAAATCCTGTTCTCCTTCAGGAGTGCTGGGGGAATTAAAAGAGATAGTTCATGCAAAGCTCAAATAATCTGCCTGGGAGATACCATAGGTATCTAAACATAGGGTGGGGTACCTTCCTTTCCCCCCACAAAATGCTAATCCCTCAGAAATGAGGGAGTGGCTTTATCTTCAAATCCTTCCAAAAACTCTAATTACTATGACCATCATATACTATCTGGGGAAGACATGACATCCTGTAACAACTTCAGTCAATGCCAAGTTTGGATGCAAATAGAAGTCACTTGATGATATCAGTAGAAAAGGTGGCAAAAAGTTTAATACAGATTTAGTAATTATTTGTGAGCATGTGACCTTCCACTTGGAGGGGTTGGATGTTAGAAAACAAGCTACTTAAACATCATTTCATATATATATACTTATAGGATAAATGGAAAAAGGAAAAAAATTGCTGCACAATGATATTCCCAGAAAAGCATCATATATGGAGATTCAAAAAGTTCTATATAGCTTAAACAACTTGGGCAGAAGTGGAGATGCTATGCTGTGATACAAGGATGATTCAAAGAGGACTTCTGTTTCAGTGCCAGCACACAGATGCAGGTGAAGAAGTTGAATAAAATTATTCTATCAAGAGGGAGAGCACAAGGAAGAAATAATGCCAATTACTAATCTGCATAACAAGTGTTCTGCAATATTAGAAAATTTACTCCTAATATCTCCATTTACTTATAATATTAGGAGTAAATTTTCTAATATTTCATATACATTCTGAAAATTTTATATAGGTTGACCCAAAACTTTTGTTCCTAGTCTTCTCGTTGGGAAAGTGGGGAATTATTGTATTATTTTATTTGGGCAAATCTTCTATTTGTTAATATATAAACAAATAAATATATAAACAAATAAAAACTCAGTATATGGTACCTTTTCTTACTGGGCTGGAGAGTCAACTGAGAGAACTAGGGGGATGTTTCTGATTGTATAGTAAAAATGTTTTCACTGTTGAAGAACAATCAGAATTTTGATAGCCAGTTTCAGCAGCAAGGTGGGATAGATTAGGCAAGGCTAAAACCAGGAGGCCAGGGCAGCTTGTGGGCCAGGTGAAGGTTGACAGACCAAATTCAATGGGGAGGCAGGGCAAGGTCAGGTTATGGTGTGAGAATACATAGAGATTGGAGTCTATCAGGAATATTAAAATTAAGAAACGGGATCCCTGCTTTTCTATGGAGACACCATTCAAATAACTGGAGGTGGAGGGGGGAAATCCCATATCCCCATGTAAAGAGGATTAATACGTGATTAAAGACTGACCAATAAAATCACTCTACCCCCATGTGATGGTTAATACTGAGTGTTAACTTGATTGGATTGAAGGATGACAAGTATCGATCCTAGGTGTGTCTCTGAGGGTGTTGCCAAAGGAGATTAACATTTAAGTCTGTGGGTTGGGAAAGGCAGACCCACTTTTGGTCTGGATGGGCACCATCTAATCAGCTGCCAGCATGGCTAGTATATAAAGCAGGCAGAAAAATGTGAAACGACAAGACAGGCCTAGCCTCCCAGGCTGCATCTTTCTCCTGTGCTGGACGCTTCCTACCCTTGAACATCAGACTCCAAGTTCTTCAGTTTTGGGTCTTGGACTGGCTGTCCTTGCTTCTCAGCTTGCAGGTGGCCTGTTGTGGGACCTCGTGATCATGTGCGTTAATGCTTAATAACTCCCACATATATATATATACACACACACACACACACACACACACACACACATATATATGTACACGCACACATAACTAAAAAACTTCTGCTATTTCTTTTTGTCACTCAAAGGCTTTCTTTATTATACATTTAAAATATATGATGAAATGTATTTTCTAAACTATTTTCTAAACTTCATTGATAATGCACGCTCTGGGTTGGAGACATATATATATCTTATTAGTTCTTTCTCTCTAGAGGACCCTTACTAATACACCCCATACCCAATAGTTATAGGGAACAGAGAGCTATCTCTGTTTTCATTTGTTCTGGAGTTACAAAGCTGCTGGGATTAAAGTCTGGGGCTACCAGGAAACTTCACGTCAGACAGAAGAGCTGGAGAGACAGACTCCAACGCCACCGTCTGAATTACTAAATGCCATTGAACCTGAAGTCATTCCCTGGCCTTTTCAGTTACTGAGTCTATAATTTCCATTTCTGCTCAAGGTAGTTCTAATTTTAAACAAAACTTTACTTGCAAACAAGAAGATCCTCTTCAATATGGCAGTTTGTGTGAGAAAGGATAATTGGAATCTGAAACCATTAGCCCACTGACCAACACTGTTCAAGAATGTGGGTGCTTACGAACACAGGATTGGGGAGTTTGGGGGGGCTCTTGGTGTAAAGACAGGACAAGGGCATAGGTGCCAGATATTCAGTCTTCAGGAAATGGATAATTCCTGCAGTAGTGGGGTATCAGACAGGAGTTTTGTAATCAGTAAATCAGAAGTGGTCCCAGGTAACTGGCATTCAAAGGCCAGAACAAGACAGTGGCAAAGCTAGTGCTATATCCAACCTGAAACCACTGTTCTTCCAAATGCCTTCTGCCGTGCAGCCAGACACAAGGTAGGGTTTAACCTAGGATTCAGGAATGCAGACTTGGGGAGCCCTTTTTAGGAGTACCATTGAAAACCAAACTATATCCTGGAATAAGTCTAAATGAAATATGAGCTTACATGTGAAACTGTGCCCATAAAATACAAACTGTGATACAGTTGGATGATCACCTAACTGGTGAGCTTGTACGTATGTATTGGTGACTTTGTGGAAGCTTTTATTGAGTGTGAGAGTGGAACAAGGGAAATATGTCCACCAATTTAAGGAAAAATATGTGGAATCAGGATCCTGATTTTTGAGTCTTTAAGAGAAGCTTTGTATTTTATCATAAAACTATCACTTTCACCACAGAACATTTCACATACTGAATGAATGCCAGACACACTGTAAAACTGCAACACAGGCAATGTATTGCGGTATTCCAAAACTCTGATGGCTGGGCATAGCATTGAACCATTCGTCATAAAGTAAGAGGACAAACTTTAAGACCAGCTCATCTCCTCCTAAATTTAGTGAGGTTTGCATTAGAGAAAAAAATATTTCCTCATATCTCCTCATCCTTCTCTAATTCAGCCTCTAGAAACAATTCGGTTCAGTTCAAATATTTTTTGAGCATCAAATACATGCAGAGGCCTTACAAGGAAGTCAAAGATGAAAACAGCACGGTTGTGACTTTCAATAAATTACAGCCTAGACCTGGCATCTCTCAAAAAAAGAAGAGTATCACTTTATTCATCACCTCATAGTCAACTCCACAGGTGAAGAATTACACATTCCTTTCACACATGTGCTGGTTTCTGTTCTTAATCTTTTATCAATCTCTATGTCAGAACTCCTCGGATGCCTGATGATTTTTCTTAAATTAGCATTCATTGCAGTAATTATTTTTTTGAATGTCTATCAGGTATTGGACATCAGAGCTGGATGTGTGGCCTATGTAGGCCCACAAGATTCAACCCTCAGAACAGCCTCATGCTTGGTTTAGTATTCTGCTGTCTCACAATTCTTAATCATTTTTGAACAAGGAATCCCACATTTTCATTTTGCATTGTGCTACAGTTTGAATCTCCCCATGAAAACTCATGTTAAAATTTAATTGCCATTTTACAGTATTAAGAGGTGGGACTGGCCAAATCAGAGTAGCATGTGCCTGTAATCCCGGCACTTTGGGAAGCTAACAAGGACAGATAGTTTGAGTTCAGGAGTTCGAGACCAGCCTGGGCAATATGGTAAAACTCCATCTCTATAAAAAACACAAAAATTAGCCAAGTGTGGTGGCATGAGCCTACAGTCCCAGCTACTCAGGAGGCTGAGGTAGGAGAATCACTTGAGCCTGGGAGGTTAAGGCTGCAGTGAGTCAAGATTGTGCCACTGCACAACAGCCTGGGTGAAACAGTGAGACCTTGCCTCAAAAACAAACAAGCAAATAAAAAAAGAAGTGGACCTTTAAGACATGATAATGAGTTAATTCATTTTCATGGGAGTAGATCAGGTATCATGGAGGTGGGCTTCTAATAAAAGATAAGTTCAGCCCGCATTTTTCCTCTTTCTTCCTATGAACCTGTGTGCCCTTCTGCCTTCTGCCATAGGATGATCCTGCCAGATGCCAGTGCCATGCTCTTGGATTTCCCAGCCTCCAGAACCATGAGACAACTAAATCTGTTTTCTTTGTAAATTACCCAGTCTGTGGCATTTGATTATAGACATAGAAAAGACATGTAGAGTCCTGTAAATTATGTAGCTGGTTCTGCTGGGCAGGGTGCTAGGTGGTGGGGGCACAGTGGTGAACAGGAGAGGTATTCAGAGGGGAGTATGAAACAAAAAATAATTTAATTCATAAATGAGGTAATTTCAGATAAGAGTAAGACTTAAAAAGAAAATAAAGCAGGAAGACATGATAAAGAGGGATGGAGAACGCTGTATGGGGACAGTGAGTGAGCTCCTGGATTAAGACTGGAGGTCAGGAAACAGCTAGCTACGGGAATAGTTGGGTTCAGGACCATTTCTGCCCTGTTTAGGGCTATAACATGTGGCACCTGGAAAGTTCTCAACTAATACTTTGAATGAATAGAACTTCTGTTTAAAAAGGAAAAGTACCAAATACAGAAAATTAATTCATAATGTAGTACAGACCGGGACTGACCGATAAGGAACATTTAAGTTTATTTAAGGTCTCCTTCAGGATCACATGTTTTAGCAGCTGGAGGGGGTGCACCATGTCCAGGAAAAACAACCCTGTTGGAAAAGTTCATTACTCATGTTCCCCTCTAGGCAGAAAAAGAGGGAAACTTTTGTGCTAGGTGAATTTTCTTGCTTTCTTAACTGTAAATGGAAAAACAGAGATGAAAAGAGGTGGGGAGAGAAGCAGGCAGAGTAAGGGTTTCCTTTCTGTCTGTTTCATAGGATGGAGGCCATGACTTTTGACTTGGTTTTACCATAAGGCATGTGCAGTTTTTTAGGCGATGGACATAAACTTTGTAAAATTGAGTCTCATCTCTGTGTTTGGAAAAATGAAAGGAGTCTTCAAAGTTCATTCTTGAAATCCATTTTGCAAATGGGAAATTGAGGCACTGAGATGTCCAGTAGCAAAAGCCTCCCCAGTTGGGGGGTAGAATAACAGGAATTGAACCCAGGACCTACGCTGTTATACATGGCCTGTTCATTTGGCCATTGTAGGCAAGGTGGAATGCATCCAGGGGTTAACACTCAGGCATTCTGTTACATTTCCTTCCTGTCTTTCTGCAGAACCTGGTGGTTTGTGTTGTTTCCCCCTTTCTCTCTCCCTTTGTATTCCCTTAAAACCAAAACAAAAAAAGTTTTTATAATGGAAAAATTCAAGTACACACAAAATGTCAAAAACCAGTGTAATAACCATCTCCCATGTTTTCACCCAGTTTTAAGTTATCAACACATGGCTAATATTGTTTCATTTGTATTCTCACCAACTTTCTGTCCTCCTGTATGTATTCATTTGAAGCAAAACCAAGACTTAAGTAATTTTATCTGTAAATAATTCAATATAAAAGATAAGAATCCTTTTTAAAATATAACCTTAAATACTTAAAAAAGTTAACAATAATTCCTTTATATCATCAGATATCTATTTAGTCTTCAAATTTCCAATTATCTGATTAATGTCTTTTTTTTCCCCAAGTTTGTTTGAATCAAAATGAAAAAAAGGTCCACATTTTGTAATTGGTTCATATTTTCCTTAGGTCTCTGTTAATCTAAGGGTTCCTGTTCCATCCATCTCTCTCTTTTTCCCTCCTCTCTCTCTCATTGCAATTCATATGTTGAATAAACTAGGCTGTTTATCCTGTAAATTCTCCTACCACCCAGGTTTTGCTGATTGCATTCCCTGGTGTCGCTCAAGATGTTCCTCTCTTTACTATGGTTCCTGTAGGTTGGTTAAGTCTCAAGGCTCAATCAGATTTCAGTTAGATCTTTTTTGGCAATACTGTCTTACAGGTCACCACTAGTGGTTTTTTTTTTTTTTTTTTTGTAACATTAGCAGCTGTTAATGCTCAAAAGCTATATCATTTAATTAGTTAGGGGTTGCAGTATGATGGCTTTCTAATTCTATTATCCCTTACTTACTAGCTAGAACATTTGTATAATGAGGTAATTTTTTCCTGATCTATTAATTGGTTACCCAGTAGTATAATTCATACAGGAAAGGCAGAGAAAATAAAGTTTGATTCTTTATCTTTATTTGCTAGTTTCCAAAATAATGAGTTGGGTACTTTCATGGATAGTCAAAATGTATTTTGTCATTATGAGCATATGCACTTAAATATAATTTACGTGTTTTAATTCATTAAAGTTATTTTTTAAATTTTCTTTACTGATATTCAGATTGTCCCATTTTGGTCAGTGGGAGGCTCTTCAAACCAGTTCCCAAGTCCTTGTGACATGATTTTAGTGGTCTTTGTCAGCTTCCTTGCTACCTGGGGTAAAAAGATGCTCATCTTGTGCATTTACTACTCAAAACCTGGGCAGCATCGATTACTGCTTTTTGTTTCATTTAGAAAATTACACTATAATTTATGCATAATAAAAATACGTATTTTCGGTATTAGAGCCACGTCATCCACATCACCACCGAGATATAAAACATTTCCAGAAAGTTACCTCTGCCAGTCTTTCCTTACCTCCCATAAACAGCCACTATTCAGATTTCCATCACAATAGATTAGTTTTTCCTGTTGTAGAACTTTATACAAATGGAATTATAGAGTATGTATTTTTTAATGCCTGGCTTCTTTTACTGAGAAAAATGTCTTTAATATTCATTCATGGAGTTGCATATATTAGCCATTCATTCATTTTTTAAAAATCACTGAGTAGTACCATTGCATGAATGTAGTATAGTTTATTTAAATATAAATAGTTTATTTAAATAAAAATCTGAGTTGTTTTCAGTTTGGGGGAAGCTATGAATATTCTTTTACAAGCTGTGTGTGTGTGTGTGTGTGTGTGTGTGTACGTGTGTGCATGTATCTGCACATGCACGTTTTCATTTCTCTTGAATAAATGTGCATGAGTGGAGCTAATAGATCATGGGATGAATGTATGTTTAACCGCCAAACAATTTCCTAAAAGGCCATACCATTTTACACGCCCAATGGATGAGAGGTCCCGTTATCCCACATCTTTGCCAAAATATGGTATTATAGGTCTTCTTAATTTTAGTTATTTTAGTGACTGTGAAGTAGTAGAAGCATCTGTGTTTAAGTAACTTACTTTGTTTTTTTTTTTGTTTTTTTGCACAGGTATAGGTTTAGGTGATAATTGTAGATTAATAATAGCAAGCACTTATATAGTACTTAATATATGTGCCATACTCTGTTCCTGTTTATTATAAGTATAAACTCCACAATACCTTTGAGGAGGGAACTATTATTATTATTATTATTTTTTTTTTGAGACAGAGTTTCGCTCGTTACCCAGGCTGGAGTGCAATGGCACGATCTCGGCTCACCGCAATCTCCGCCTCCTGGGTTCAGGCAATTCTCCTGCCTCAGCCTCCTGAGTAGCTGGGATTACAAGCACGCGCCACCATGCCCAGCTAATTTTTTGTATTTTTAGTAGAGACGGGGTTTCACCACGTTGACCAGGATGGTCTCGATCTCTTGAGCTCGTGATCCACCCGCCTCGGCCTCCCAAAGTGCTGGGATTACAGGCTTGAGCCACCGCGCCCGGCCTTATTATTTATTCTTTCCATTTTACAGACGAGAAAACTGAGGCACAGAGAGGTTTAATAACTTACATGAAATCACACCCAGGAAGTAGCAGATGAAGGCCTACACAGTTTGGCTCCAAAGTTCAGGCTCTTGACTGGTATGCTCTTCTGCCTCTCATGAGTGTTAACTGGAATCCATTCCAGTTCTCTAACACTTTACTGATACACTGGTAAAAATTTCTGTTTAACACAACTATCATATTAATTTAAAAGTCCTATACTTTTTAATATAAAGAACTCTGAATTTTAAATTATCTCCTACTTTTGCCTATCTTATTCTAAACTTAAACATTTTCCTTATATCAGCACGTCTCCAATTTTTATTACATTTTTCCTAAAAAGTTTCATATTTTGAATACTTTTGTTGTTATTATTGGATCATTCTTCTATAAGTCCTGACCTTCAAGTCCTGAGCTTATATTGTTATCAGAATGCTTTTTACAGTAAAAAAAAAAAATAAACAAAAAGTGAAAATAACTTTAATAATATGGATCTATATTCTCAGTATCCCCAGGCAGGGCAGTGTCAAGGTTGGTGAGGTCAGCAGATTAACAATACCATCTAAGTCCCAGGCTTCTTCCATTTTCCCACCCAGGACATTCCTTCATGGTGGCAATATAGCAGCCATTCTTGAAGCTCTCACATCTCCACACCCAAAAAAGGATCACTACTTTTTACAATGCCTTTTTTTTTTTTTTTTTTTTAACAGAGACAGGGTCTTGCCATGTTGCCTGGGCTGGTCTTGAACTCCTGAGCTCAGGTGATCCTCCCATCTTGACCTCCCAAAATGCTGGGATCATAGGCATGAGCCTCCGCATCTGGCCTCCATGCCTATTTTTAAGAGTAGACAGCTTTTTAAGAAATAGATACACACTGACCAGAGCCAGGTCCTTTGTTTACCCTAATCCAATTCCTGGCAGAGGAATAAGGTCATCATGACTAGCTTCAACCACAGCTTCAAAACCAGCGTACTGAAGCAACAGGTGTACTGAGCTATTGGTCTTTTCAGCCCTGGAGGCAGCCAGAGACCCTTCGGTGATCACCTCCAGCCTGAGCAGCCTCTTCCATTTCTGAGTGCCACACAAACACTATTATTTTCTGTGTATTCTATGACATGAAAGAAAGTAGGGAAGCACTGGTTTACAGACCAATCAGTATCTCCCCAAGTTATATAGGCAAGGGGGTGATATTGATCCCTGAACCAAATCAGGCCTCTCAGGATGAAAGAAGCAAAGAATGGCTGTTTTAATCAGGCTTAGAAAATAAACACAAAACAGGAGAACCATAGGGAGCAAAGTGACAATTTATGTCATGCAACTGTCTTGTCTGTCCCACCCACCTCAGTTGCTGCCTTGATGATTCTGACTTCCAAACGTCCTGTCCTTCTAGCTCAAACTCAGAAGACAGGAATATGCAAGTTTGGCTAAGCTGAACCAGGGGACAGACAGAGGACAAGCTGGCCCCTTGGTGGCTACAGCAGGAAGCATGCGCTGGGAACTGCCATTTTGCCATCTGCCTGGTGGGCACCTCCAGAAGGGAGATTGGGTACTAACAGTATGCCAGTGGTGAGTGGGCAGCTAAAAAAAAAAACGACAAAAGCCTACATTGGGAAACTTCCTGAAGTAATTCCAGTTTGTCTCTGAGTCAGGCTGGCTCTGGTTAGTCTATACACAAACAAATCTGTGGGTTAATCCATCTTCACCCTCAGGGCACTATCTCCAGAATAACCATGGCATTAACGGTATCAGCAGTTTCAATCATCTCCTGAGTAATCAGTTCTGGTGCCTCCCCAAATGAGACAAATGACCGTTTCATGGTCGCTTGTGGCTGTGAAATCTCATCAAGACAATTCAACTCTGGTTAAATTATATTTAAGTTAATAAATATGAATTTAGACTGCCATAGAAACTCAAAAACCCCTGGGCATCTAAGACAAAAAAGAAAAAAATAAATGGTGCATCACTCTGTTCTCCTGCCCCAAGCTTTCTCACTTGTTTTTTAAAAAAATAAATGAAGGCCTTTTGATTCCTTCTCAGTTAATCTAAATGAAGTTTAGGCCATTTACAGAAGAGATAAAACAAAATTGCTGAAATTCACTAAACAGTAAAGGAAGAAACCACAGTATGAAACCAAATAGTATAGTGATTATAAAAAGCAATAACTATCCTCAGCCATTTCTAAAGCTTAAGATTTTAATGCATAACAGAGAAGCTATGTGAACATCTATCTTTATGACACTTGGGTTTTAACCAGCAATGTTGTATATAAACCTATTTTAACTATACAAGGAAATTCCATATCACTGTGAGATGAGAAATATTCTTGAAAAGACTAAAACTTGCTCTCAAGTCTGGCTCTAAAATTGCTCTCAAACCAATTTATATTGTGACAAAATACAATATATGTTTCCCTCAATGTTATAAGGCAAGAACAGCTCCAGTGTTCCAAGCATTATGACCCTTAAGAAAGTTATGGAAATTGGACATCTCTACTAATAAATGAAGTAAAATAAAAAGATATAAAACAGATATACATTTTGGCCAGCAGACTGGTATAAATCAAAGTTGTTAGCTAGAGTGTGTACAAGAAAAATTCTTATTCACTTGGTAGCAACATAAATTGGTATAACCTCTTTTTTGAGATGGAGTCTTACTCTGTTGCCCAGTCGGGAGTGCAGTGGAGCAATCTCGACTCACTGCAACCTCTGCCTCCCGAGTTCAAGCAATTCTCCTGCCTCAGCTTCCCGAATAGCTGAGATTACAGGCGCATGCCACCACGCCTGGCTAATTTTTGTATTTTTAGTAGATACTGAAAATACTAGTCTGGCCATGTTGGCTAGACTGGTCTTGAACTCTGACTTCAAGTGATTCAGCTGCCTCAAACTCCCAAAGTGCAGTGATTACAGGTATAAGCCACCATGCTCAGCCAGTACAACCCTTATAGAAAACCAAATTCCTTCCAAATTCTAGCAATATCACTTCAAGGTGTTCATTTCACAGAAATTCTCCCACAAATGTTTTATGTATAAGAATGGTTACTGTAGCACTGTCTTAGTAAAGATTGGAAACAGGTCAAGCCTGTAATCCCAGCACTTTGAGAGGCTGATGGTGGCAGATCATTTGAAGCCAGGAATTCGAGATCAGTCTGTCCAACATGGAAAAACCCCATCTGTACTAAAAATACAAAAAAAATTAGCTGGGCATGGTGGCCCAGGCTTGTAATCCCAGCTACTTGAGAGGCTGAGGCATGAGAATTGTTTGAACCCAGGAGGCGGAGGTTGCAGTGAGCCTAGATTGTACCACTGCACTCCAGCCTGGGCAACAGAGCAAGACTTTGTCTCAAAAAAAAAAAAGAAAAAATTGGGAACAACTTAATGTCCATCAATTGGAGACCGATGAAATTAATTATAGTTCATTCACACCATTGAATATACAACACTTATGAAAAATAATGACATATATCAGTATGTAAGACATGTAAGTAAATAAATATATTTCAAAATAAATTATATAGGATGATCTCACCTCTGTAAAATTTTATGCTATAATAATATGATATGTATGTCAAATATATGTTTAGAAAATATCTGGTGAATATATATCACCATTAATAACCAGTAAAGAACTTCCATGTCCTAAGCTATGCATATCGCTAACAATTAAACTTATTGACATATGTTGCTTTAATAATAAAAACTCTATAGTTCTTAAAAGACCACAAATATGACTTTTTCTTCAATAGTATTCACATCAATAATAATCAATAATCTTTTTTTTCTTTTTTTAGACAGTCTCACTCTATTGCCCAGGCTGGACTGCAGTGACATGATCACAGCTCACTGCAGTCTCAACCTCCTGGGCTCAAGCGATCCTTCCACCTCAGCCTCTTGAGTAGCTAGAACTACAGGTGTGTGCCACTATGCCTGATTGATTTGTATTTTTTGTAGAGATGAAATTTTGCCATGTTGCCCAGGCTTATGGTAAACTCCTGGACTCAAGTGAACTGCCCATCTCAACCTCCCAAAGTGTTGGGTTTACAGGTATGAGCCACCATGCCCGGTGAATATTCATTTTAAATGGACATACTAGACAAACACTTGGAGACACTACTACCTGCTGGCACTGTGTGAATGGACACAAGACTGAATTAAACAGATCCGATTCTCCAGAAATGGTCTACACAAGTGCCTGGATCGAACGTTTGGAAAAGGACATTTTATAAAATTGTAAAAATATTATAGATATTCTTGCATAAAATATTTGATCTTAGAATAATATCAAAGTAAGAGAAGCAGAAACTTCTCCCTCATCCACTTACACTTCCCAGAGGTAAAAATTATTTATGAATAATTTGGGCGATACATGTCCAGTCGCATCCCTCCTCATACACGAACACATACATATATTGCTTGCACATATCCATAACAATACACATACATACATAGATGCACACACACACACACATCCCATAGATTGTTCTGTACTTTTTGTTTTTACCCCAAAAATATATCACTGACAATTATCTGGGCCAATTTTCAACTCCATTCTTTCTCTTGATCTCAGAGAATTCCATAGTACTGAGGTACCATCATTTAATTAACTATTCTGTTTATTCTGCTTTGCTATTTCAAATAATGATGCAGTGAAAATCCTTGCACATACAACATTACATGAGAATGTCCTTAGGAGGATTTTCTGAAATGGAAATTCTTGGTCAAAGAGAACAAATATCTTACATTTTGACTGGTAACAACTACACTGTCATATAAAAAGCTTGCAACAATTTATCAGATCAATTATAATTTAACGCTTCTGCTTTAAAATATCCATTCCCTCTCATTCTTATTTTAGATAATTTCACCTATATGACATGTATCAGTAGGTAAAACATGTTATATTACCATTTCTGGGATGCTTTTCCTTCTCTCTCTCTTTTTTTTTTTTTCTTTTTGCCTACTTTAGTGGCCAGGGTCTTTTTCTAAACTATAATTTGTTGAGTTCTTGTCACGTTCTAGGAATCAGTTTAAGCAGTCACACAGCACTCTCCCATTTAACTGTGACAATGTCATGAGATATCATGTTCCCATTTTATAGATGAGGAAACTGAGGCTCAAAGAGGTTGAGAAACATGCTCTGAGTCACTCAGCCAGTAAGGAACATGGGCCAGCATTGGAACTCATACCACCTGACTCCAATATCCTTAGCTCCCACAGGATATGTGCAAATCACATAAAGGAAACAGATAAAGCTGTTCATCCCATTACAACATCCATTAGAACAGACTGATGCCATTACACAGCAGTAAATAATGAATGCAGCTGGTGTGGCTGAGGAAGGCAGTGTGGTTTCCCAGGCCACTTCCTCTGTCTTTTTTCTCACACATCCCTCAATCCTGTGCCTACCCACCTTGTTCTTCTTGGACAGGCACTTTGCATACTTCTTGGACAAATGCAATTGCCACATTTTGAATAGGTCTCACTCTTCTGCCTTCCACTTTATACTCAGTCTTCCCCAGTGAGGCAGCCCATGGCATAATCCCACTGCACAGACGAGCCAGCCAAGCCAATAACACAGGACCTTCAGCACATAACTGTCTGGAGTGCAGTGGTGCAATCATGGCTCCCTGCAACCTCAACCTCCTGGGTTCAAGCAATCCTCCTGCCTCAGCTTCTTAAGTAGCTGTGACTACAGGCACACACAACCATGCCTGGGTAATTTTTTTGGTATTTTTTGTAGAGATGAGGTTTAACCATGTTGCCCAAGCTGGTCTTGAACTCTTGGGCTCAAGCAATTCTCCTGCCTTGGCCTCCCAAAGTGCTGGGATTACAGGCATGAGCCACAGGGTACAGGTTGTTTTCTTCTTTTTAATCAAAGGAAACAGATGAAGTAGTTTATCAAATTTTCATTTGCTAAACTTCATCAAAATTGATAGTAATTTTCTAAAGAATGCACCTATTATGGAGTCTAACCATATTATTTGTACTGACCTGCTATTTTGGACTCATACTGTAACTTTAGAAGCAATGATGAAGGTTGGTGGAAAAAAAGCGAAAGCTATCTTTAGTGAAATGTTGGCTCATGGTTTTACTTTCTCGAAAAACTTCAGATACACAGTCCTATATATAATAAATACATACACATATTTGTATATTTTTCATATGCCATACATTAAGTATACACACATATTTCTTTTATATTTAAGCATGACCTATTTAGCTCAGAGAAAAAAACACACACAAAAAGACCAGGAGAAAACAAAAAAGGGTAGAAAGAACATAATTAATTTACTTAAAACAATGTACAGATAAAGGTGTGGTGATATTTTGCTATTTTTATAACTTAATTTAGTACATGAGCCTGAAAAAAATTAAATGGATGCAACCTTGCGCTGGATAAAGGAAACTGTTCAGATTCTGGCATTAAAATCTCAAAAAAAAAAAAAAAAGATTTTTGAAACTCAGAGTTGGTTTCTGAAATTTATTGAAGGAAAAAGACATTCACTAAAAAAAAAATCTCATTCCCAAAAAGAATTTGAGGGCAAAATCTTATGAGCTCAGCAGGAACTATATCTGGCATCAATACTTAGAAAGTTTAAAATATAAAAATCCTAAGGAAGAAAGAGCTTCATAAATTTAAGTATGATTTGACAATTAAGATTCTTTATATTCCGACCAAAATTGTTTCTAACTTAAACACTGAATTAATTTAAAAACTGATAGTAGCCTACTTATTAACAGAAAATGTACTTTCTCCTCGGAAACATTTGGGAAATACCTGGCATAACTTTCTTCTTTAGCGATGATGATGGCAGATTCTATCATTATTAGATGGTGCTAATTATACTAGCTCTTGTAATTTAAGAGTCAAATTCTCTCTATATTGTCTGTGCTTGCAGAATTTTGAAAAGCTTCAACACAGCTAAAGAGTTGGGGAAAGGAAGCTTTTAATTAAACACTAATAAAGGGCAGAAAAAAAATTTGCTTTTATTTTTTATTATTTTGCTCCTAAGACTCCAGGCCAATCCAATCAGGAGGGCCGTTCCTCCTTTAACTCCAGTGGATGGGAATGACCTGAGACAGGGTCATAATGATTAAAAAACGTACATAGAAATGCCAAAAAAAGAAAGCGAATGATCTGAAATGTCTGTCAGGAAAAACAGGGGACCTTCCAGAGCCCAACCACAGGGCCGGGTGCAGGAAATAGCAATCGCTTGACAGTCAGAGCTGACAAGCACTGCAGAAACTGCCAAGTTCCCCGCCCTGGGCTGGGCATGGGTGGGTGTTTGCAGCTGGCAGTACACACAAGCTGGTGTCCTCGAGGGAGCTCATTGGCATCGGGGAAATAACTGACTCTGCTATCTAAAGCAATGCTTTTCTAATGAAATGGTCATTAAAGAAGCCAAAGGAATGTATTCTCAATCAGCTTACACTGGCTTGGGGCTAATTTCAATAATGAAAAAGAATGAACCCACACATACAAATGTATTTCAACATGTATGGCTTTTTCCCCACATGAGGTTTCTAAAGCTTCATAGAATGCAAACACTGCCTTTGGGCAGAGTTCTGCTAATGCTGCTTTCTCCTCCTCCAAATGCTTGGTGTCTTCCCAAGCATGCTGCCTCTACGCTTGCCCAGGTCCCCATCTTCTAAAGCTGGAGATCTGAAACGGCCTCCTGACTGCTCTTACCCTTTTAAGTCATTCTCCCCAAAGTGGCTGGGGCAAGCTTCTTAAAGTGTAAAGCAGATTCATTTATTAATTTAATCAACAAGTATTTCTGAAGCACATATTAGGTTCCCGGTGCTGTTCCAGGCACTGAGGATTCCAACAGTGAAGTCCCTTGCATGCCTTCAGCTGTTAATAACATTTTGGCAGGGGAGATGAGCATATCAACAAATATATTCCTAAAGTCAGGTGGTGATAAGAGTTACAGTTGAAAATAAAGCAGGCTACAACATGGTTGGGGGCTACCTCCCTGGTTGGGGTGACATTTGAAGAGAGACCTACAGGAAGTGATGGGGAATGTGTCATGTAGACCTCTCAGGAATGAGATTCCAGGCAGAGAACATTCTGCGGGCTATGGCTCTGAGGCTGGAATGTGCTTGGCAGGTTTGAGGGACAGCG
The DNA here is from genome assembly GCF_030222135.1 of Aotus nancymaae. Lineage (NCBI taxonomy): Eukaryota > Metazoa > Chordata > Mammalia > Primates > Aotidae > Aotus > Aotus nancymaae. The sequence continues at coordinate 3,433,419 of NW_026988460.1, forward strand.
AGGAGGTCAGTGTTGCTGGAGAAGGGTTAGAGAGAGGAAGGGTGCTGGGAGTTAAGACCAGAGGTTGAGCGTGTTTGCTGGCACTGGGGTGGGAGTTGGGAGGAGCCTAGGTAGAAAGAATACTGATCACACAGGCACATAGGGGCACTGTAGAGATGGTAATGTCAGCTTGTTTCTTAGAATTCGGAAGTCATTGAAGGGATCTGAACAGAAAGATGACATGAGCTGACTTACTTTGAACAAAATCACACTGGAGGCTGGGTTGAGATCAGACTGTAGGGCCGGGTGGCATTTGCAGAGAGGCCAGTTAGGAAGCTATTGCAACAAAGCAGCTAAGCAATGAGGGTGGCTTGGCCCCAGGGTCATGGTGGTGAAGAAGATAGTAAGTGGATATATAGTTTGAAGATAGAGCCAAAGGGATTTGCTGATGGGTTACAAGTAAAATGTGAGTGTTGAAAACCAGCCAATGTTTTCATTTCGGCACCCAGAAGAGTGGAGTTGCCATTGACTGACAAATAGCCAACTAGAAAGTAAGCTCTGAGAGGGCAAAGCTTTTTGTTAGCTTATTGCTGTATCTCCAATGCCTTGACTAGGCCTAGAATGTAATAGGCCTTCAGTAAATATTTGTGTTGAAATGAATGCACAAGTTATCCCTACATTTGAAACACCTTCAATGGCTTCCCACCATACTTACAGCAAACTCTAGACCATCTGGGCACCATGTGATCTAATCTCTGCTGCCTTGCCAAACCCACTTCTGATGTCCTTAACATTTCTTGAAATACTTTGGCCACTCCACTCTGCTCTCCATTCCTACATCCTAAACTCTTTCCTGTCTCAGTGTCTTTGCATCTGACATTACCTCCACTTGGAATGCTGTTCTCCTTGGTCAGCACATGCCAAGTTCCTTCTCATTCTTTGTGTCTTGACATTAATAAATTCTTTGGAAAGAAGCCTTTTGTCATATTTCTCCCCTTCCTGCTTCATCCCCAATGGACTTTGAGCTTCATAAGGGCAGAGCCTACCTCTGTCTGTTATGCTGTTGTGTCCAAAGTGCCCAGAAAAGTGCCTGGAAGGTAATAAATATTGCTCAATCAAAAGTGTTTTAATAAATGATGAGGCCAGGTGCAATGGCTCATGCCTGTAGTCCCAGCACTTTGGGAGGCCAAGGCTAGGGGATCACCTGAGGTTAGGAGTTTGAGACCAGACTGGCCAACATGGAGAAAGCCTATCTCTACTAAAAATACAAAAATTAGCCGGGCATGGTGGCATGTGCCTGTAATCTTAGTTACTTGGGAGGTTGAGGCTGGAGAATCTTCAGAACCCAGGATGCAGAGACTGCAGTGAGCTGAGATCGTGCCACTGTACTCCAGCTCCAGACAGAGCAAGACTTTGTCTCAAAAATAAAAAAAAATAGAACCAAGCAAGGTGGCTCACGCCTGTAATCCTAGCACTTTGGGAGGTTGAGGTGGGCAGATCACGAGATCAAGAGATTGAGACCATCCTGGTCAACATGGTGAAACCCCATCTCTACTAAAAATACAAAAATTAGCTGGGCATGGTGGCAAATGCCTGTAGTCCCAGCAACTTGGGAGGCTGAAGCAGGAGAATTGCTTGAACCCGGGAGGTGGAGGTTGCAGTGAGCCCAGATCACACCACTGCACTCTGCCTGGTGACAGGGCGAGACTCTGTCTCAAAAATAAATAAATAAAAATAAAAATAAAATAAAAAATAATGAATAATGATATCTGATAGAATGGTAGTTTAAATGATGATATCTAGTGCATATCATGTGCCACTCTTTTTAAGCATTATTTATGTGTGTATATGTGTGTATATACCTACACATATACATACACAAACATTCATTTATTTTTCACAATTACCCTAGGAGGCAGGTATAATATTAATGTTTCTATTTTAAAAATGAGGCACACACATGGAGTAACTTGCCCAAGGTTACACACGTAATGGGTAGTGAAGCTGGGATTCGAATTTAGGCAGTGTGGTTCTAGTGTTTGTGCACTTAAACCCCTAAAATTTGCAAGGATTCCCTTGTGCTGATGTGAACACCTCCATGATTTGACTTTAGGGATAACTGGGGTGAGAGTAGGAGAAAGAACTCTCAGCTCGGTGTTTGTGGATACTTGCATGTTTGCAATTAGAAATTAACAACTTCACTAAGACTTTGTCTTTTTTTGAAGTGGAAAGACTACTTAAAGAAATAGACCAGGCAGTCTTATCAACCCTTTTTACTTTAGTTTAAATGACTTCATCAAATCCAGCTATGGTTACAGAGTTTGGTAGAGGGAGAAATTAGAGACTAGGAGAATCTTAGACAGAAACGTAGGTAAACGTAGAAAAGAAAGAGGCTGACTTTAGGTAAGTGGCAAACTAAGATCATCTCATTCAATGACTCAAGTGGATGAGATTAGGATTTAGACACATCTGAGCTCCAATCTTTGCTCATGAACAAGTTAATTAACAACTGTGAACAATTTCTGTATTTGCCAAATAGGTTTAATTATACCTACTTAACATCATTAGAATAATTTTTAAAAAACGGTGAATGTAAAGTGCTCAGCACTGTGTCTGACATATAGAGAAATGTTTATATAAAATAAAAATAACTGACTAGACATGGTGACTCACGCCCGTAATCCCAGTACTTTGAGAGGTTGAGGTGGGAGGATTGCTTGACAGCAGGAGTTCAAGACCAATCTGGGCAACAGCAAGATTCTGTCTCCATTAAAAACAAAAACTGCTGGGTGTGGTGGTGCGTGCCTGTAGTCTTAGCTACTTTAGAGGCTAAAGTGGGAGGATCACTTGAACCCAGAAGTATAAGACTGCAGTGACTATGATTGCACCAATGCACTCCAACCTGAGACACAGAACAAGACCCTGTCTCAATCAACCAATCAATCAATAAATCAATCAATGAATGCTTAAGATGAGCCAAGCACCCTAGTGAGATTTTCATTTACATAATCTTGTTTTGTCCCCTCAACAACCCTGGGAGGTAGGCACTGTTATTTTCCCATCTTATAGAAGATAAAATGAGGCACCAAGAAGTCAAGTAACTTGTCCGTGTCACACACCTATTAAGTAGGGTGTTTGGGCTTAAATCCTGGTCAGAGTTTGCACTCTAGCATGATAACTTTTGGCTTAGAATCAAGTTTTTGCAAGAGGTCCAAATTTTTACATTTGAAGAGCTACTATTTATCCATTGATGTTGTCTTTAACCTTTATGCAAACTTAAAAAAATCTTATCTTTTTGTAGGTAAACAAACAGGCTTAGAAAGGGTAAGCAGCGTGGTTCAAGGTCATATAGCCGATAAGTGATGGAGATTTGATTTTTATCCCAGGTCCAGCTGACTCTAGCCCATTCTATTTCCCTATTTTATCAAGGACCTTTTCTCTCTTAGGTAATAAGCATCTAATCGAATTTTAATAAGCAAACTAATCCCTGTAAAAATATTTGCTGGCTACACTACGCAAGGGTAGCATGATGCTTATAATAACCAGGTCTTCTTAGCAGTTGCAAATCTCAGGGTCAGATCAGAGGACAGCTTACATAGATGGGAAAGATAGCAGTCATGGGGTCCTAGAGCCATTGTGCATGAGGATATAGAGTTCTTAGTACTATGGAGTGAGGCTCAGAGTTGGGAGGAAGAAAGTTTAATAGCGTCCTGTTAGAGAGACAGAAATAAAGCAACTAAAAGTTGTGAGCATGTTTGCTTTTCTAGTATAAACCAAACAGAGAGAAGCATTAAGATGCTAGTGCTGCCTGATAAAAACCTGTGCCATAAAACCATGTGCCCACAGTGTCTCTACACAGTGGTCAGTGGTCCCCTTTCCTGGTGGCCATCCAGACTATAATTCTTCATCTGGGGTGGTAAGAGGAACGAGTGAAGGCTTCTGCAAATTTTAGAAGCTTCAAAGGTTATTCAGGTGCATAAGAAATTATGAACAATGCATATATGAAGACAACTTGCTAGGCATCCATCCAACCATTTATCTATCCATCCACTTGCCTACCCACCCACCCACCCATCCAATCACCCATCCACCCATCCAACCAAACATTTATCTATCCATCCTACCTACCATTCATCCATCCAACATCTATCCATCTAACACCCATCTATCTATCCATTCATCCAACCACCCACCCACTTACCTGTCCACACATCCAAGCATTCATCCACCCACCCCATCCATCCATTCATCCATCCAATTGTGTATTTAACTAACCATCCATCTATTGATCCATCCATATAACATCTAACAGTGTTTTTAGTGCTTTTAAATATTAATACATTTAATTTTTATAACAATCTTAAGAATATAACTCTTTGATGTAGATACTATAATTGTCCACATTTTACAGAAGAAAAAAATGAGCTTTGGAGGACTCACATAACCAGCAAAAGGTGAGTTAGGATTTGAACTCAGGCAGACTGAGTTCATAGACTTCATCTTTAAGCAGTTGGCTATGTTTCCACCCAACATTTATTGAGTGAAATAATAAATGGACAAATGAAAAAAATTGTATCTTTATGTGTCATTTCTCTTAAAATAAAGCAGTAAGTTTGTGGCCAGAGACTGTTAGAGTCAGCTAGCATGCTATTCAAATTCCAACACTGTGACTTATTACCTATTATAATAAGAACATAAAATCAATAAAATGAGGTTAATAATAACATGTTGAAAAGGATAAAGATAATGCACAACATCTAATAAAGTGTGTAAAATCTAGCAACTCTCCTTTTCATTATATACCATACAGAAAGTCTCGCTCTTATGCACAAGGAGACAAGTCCAAAAATTTTCACTGTACTGTTATTTGGAAATAACTTATGTCTATCAACAAGAGATTGATATATTCATGCAATGGAATATAGGGTTAAAAATGAGTCTAGAGATAAATCCCTGAAACTTATTGAAAGAAAAATAAAGGTAGCAGAATGATGTATACATATATAAGTTTTACAAACACACAAAGTAATATATATTGTTTATAGATACAAACAGATATGGCATAATTATAAAAACATGCCTGAGAATAAAAAAACTTCAGGGCAGGATTTTCTAGGGAGAAGGAAGAGGTACAAAGGAGGTTTCAGCTGACTCAATATAATTTTATTATATTACAGAAAAGTATCCAAAACAAACATGGCAGATTATTAATAAGATGCTTTAAACAGTGCTGGGAGCCCAGATTTTTGACTATATTATCTTTTATATTTCTGTATATTGAAATAAGCCCTAAAGTTTTTTCTTCTTAAAGACAGTACATGCAAAGTGCCAAGCATAAGTCCTAGCACATAGTAAGGCCTAGAATATAGCAGCTACTTAATAACTAGTAGCTGTTAGTCAAGTCAAGACAGCAAGGTTACATAAAAGTATCATTTAGAGGGAAAACAGCTATATAAGCAAAAAGCTTTACCCAAACAGACACATGAAATTTAAGAGACAAAATAATGACTAAAAAAGACATTAGGGGAAAACGGACTATTTATCATATTTGCTAGCATTTTTCATAGGAAATGTTTATTTCAAGGATGGCAGAATGTAATTCTGTTATGTGTACACATATATACACAATATATGCAATTACATATGGGTGCTAATTTTAATTTTTTTCATGAGATCTTAATTTCTGCCTCCTTTCCATGTTGTAAGTCATATGGTCTTGTTTATAAAATTTAGAACTGCACATCTGATTCCTCATTTGAGTCATTCAAACTTTTCCACAACAACCAACTGGGACATCAAAAATATAATGTTCAGAATAAACATAAATAGAGGATGAATGAGAAAGTTATTTTTTGCTACAAGCTCCACCAAGAAAAGATAGAATGAGAAAAACATTCATCTGAAGAGTCAGGAGAGTCGGTTCTTGATGCTTTTCAAGCTGTGCAACAAAGGTTCAAAAATGCTTTTTAAAGAACCTGAGACTAATCTTGTTGCATTTAAGTGACATGGTTCTTTTAGAAATTTGTGTCAGGTGATGGGCTAAAAAATTAAGGTAGAAAATTGAAAATTAGTTTTTGGGTACCTTGGCATCTTAGTTCCCTGCCATAAAATCTTTGGTTACCAGAAAAAGTAGAAGATGAATTTTCTCAGTGATAAGTAGACTCATTTCATTTATCATCCAAGTTTTCTCTCCTTTCTGTATGTGTCAATCACTACTATAATGGTAAGTAACTGAGTCCATTGCTGTCCAATCTCTTGAAAAAGGTGTAAGAAGCAGTCAGGAGACCTCTCTGAAGGCTGGCTGGGTTTTAAAGCTAGATTTTTCATCTTCATGTCAATGCAATCTCACTCCCCACTTTCTTCCTGCTGGCCTTAAGTTCAGGCTTTGGTCCTAGCACCTGTTGGGGAGGCATCTGTAGAAGGTGCTTGAAGTGTTGCCCAAACTTATTTCCCCAGCTGTTGGGAGTGTTGTGAGCCCACAGCGCTCAGCCCCCTCTGGAAATTGCAGTCTCTTAAAGAGGCTGCCTCCTCCAAGGTCATCCCATCCCCCTTTCCAAGGGCAACCCATCTCCAATAATGGATTAATGAGGGTTGGGGGGAAGACCTAGCCCTCTTGTAACAACTTGGGACAACCCTGAGATTCAGAGCTACTTGGGAGGTCAGCTGAAGTTTTTGTTGAGTCTGAATTCTAGTTCAACTTTTCCCTTTGCTTAATCCTACTTTTTTTTTTGGAGGCAGAGTTTCACTCTGTTGCCCAGGCTGGAGTGCAATGGCATGATCTCTGCTCACTGCAAACTCTGCCTCCTGGTTCAAGTGATTCTCCTGCCTCAGCCTCCCGAGTAGCTGGTACTACAGGTGTGTGCCACCATACTTGGCTAATTTTTTTGTGTTTTCAGTAGAGACAGGGTTTTGCCATGTTGGCCAGCTGGTCTTAAACTCCTGCCATCAAGTGATCTGCCCACCTTGGCCCCACAGGGTGCTGGGATTACAGGTGTGAGCCACCAATCCTACTTCTTTTTTATTCCCTTCTCCAGGTGTAGGTCCTCAGAGGGCTCTCTAATAAACTTCCTGCTTGTTAATCTCTGTTTCAGAGTCTGCTACCTAAGGAACCAAATCTGCATCAGGATTCACACTGTTCTGTGGCAGGTAGACTTGGTTTGCCTGGCCCCCGTGGTTGGGCGTGCATATGACCGGTTCTGCCCATGACTGAGAAGTGACATGAGCCACTTAGAATTCAAGCACTTAACTGCCAGGACCAGACTCTGAAATGCTCTTCACTTTCTATCACAGCACCTGGCAACGTTTAGGAACATTCTGTGGGCCTGAATGACAGTAATCAACCAAGCTTCCAGCCAACTAGTGATTGGATAGGTAGTAGGAGCAAAAGTAGAAAAATTTATTGCTTTAAGCCACAAAAATCCTGGGGCTGTTTGTTGCCATGGCTAACCCCATCTAACCTGACTGATACACTGACATCACTACAACAGCATCCAAGCTTGCCTTGCCTTACCGCTTCCCTATGCAACACTTTTCAAATCTATCAGCCTCATGGCTGCCAGTGCTAATTCTAAATCAACTCCTTCCTTTCCCACAAAGATCTCCCGTAAACATCAAAATTCTAAAGTACAAGGTCATTCAAGTTCAGGCATTATTCTCAATCAAAATCTCTCTGTCTTTGTCTCTCCACTCATCAAGCTTAAAAAAAAAAACAACCCTCTTTATAATCTCCCACAAAAGTCATGTTCCATGCCTGAAATACCCTTCTCCTTCCTCTTACTTGTCCTAAAAAGATCAGCTTAAGCATCACCCCCTTCAGGAAGTTTCCTTGGTCCTTCCCTTTTGCATTATTCCTGTGTGGTTTAGACTCCCTCCACTGATCACCTAAAAAGGCAAAGGCCTTTCACAGACCTTGGTTTCCTTAACTGTCTCCCTTACATGAAAATACATTTTCTGAAGGCAGGGCAAAAGTCTATTTTGACTTTATGTTTCTAACACCTTGACATAGAAACTGGGACTGGGTGAGCACTCAATAATTATTTTAGGTATGAATGAATGTACAAATAAATGAATCAATCTATGACTCCAATAATATTTTACAGAGAAAGACCTAGTAAAGGTAAACTGAGCACTCATCCTGGACATTTGTTTTTTAATTTCTTAGTAATTAGATTTTTTTTTTTTTTGAGACAGGGTCTCACTCTGCTGCCCAGGCTGGAGTGCAGTGGCACAATCTCAGCTCACTACAGCCATAACCTCCTGGGTTCAGGTGTTCCTCCTGCCTCAGCCACCTAAGTAGCTGGGACTACAGGCACACACCACCACACCTGGTTAATTTTCGTATTTTTTGTAGAGGTGGGGTTTCACCGTGTTGCCCAGGCTGGTCTCGAACTCCTGGGCTCAAGTGACCTGCCCGCCTAGGCCTCCCAAATGCTGGGATTACAGGCATGAGGCACCACACCCAGCCAGGACTAGGTTTTTGATGAGAACATTTTTCCATATTCCTTTAATTATGAACTTTTCTTCCTCTAGTATTCTCCACCTTTTTTTCCCCTAGTCCAGGGATTGGCAAACTTTTTCTGTAAAGGGCTGGATAGTAAATATTTTCAGCTTTGTGGGCAATACAGTCTTGTACCACTACCGAACTTTAAGTAGTCCAGATACAACTGCCCAATCCTGCCATTATAGTGTGAAACAGCTGTAGACAACATGTAATGGATGAGCCTGGCTGTGTGCCAATAAAACTTTATTTACAAAAATAAGAGGCAGGCCAGACTTTGCCTGCAAGCCATAGTTTACTGACTCCCTTTCTAGTCCAACTAATTCAGAAGACTGGAGTGTAAAGGGTGAGGACAAGCAAACTGTATATAGTATGAAATGTAAAAGGGCTCAATATGGAATTGCCCTTTGGAAGACTTGGCCTTTGCCAATCAATGCGATGAGATCCAGAGTTCAGGCATTGTTAGTTTGCGGATCATTGGAGTCTTGGATTTAGCAAGATTGTCTCTTCAGAGACCCTAGTCGTACATGGCTGTGACCTCCTAGATTTTAACTATGGGCTTAGCTAAAAGAGGATGTGCGTTACTGTGTGGAACACAGTCCAAATACCTAAGGTCTACTCCACACACGCTGCTGTGGGAAATTTCACAGTCTCTCTTACTGAGCATACTCATGAAACACATAAAAATGGGAATTTAGTTTCCAGATAATTAGTCTCACCTATAAAAGTAATAGTAATGCCCTTGGCTACCATGTACCTCTACCAAGTACTTTCTCTGAGTTCAGTGTTAAATCCTTTACATAAAAAAGAGCTAACCTTTATTGAGCATTTGCTTGTGCCAGGAACAGTGCTGTGTGATATATATGTTACCTCATGAATTTCTCACCCTATTTCATAATGTGGCTACTTCTGTTCCCCTACTCTTACCCAGGAGGAAATGAGGCTCAGAGAGGAAAAGCAATTTGTCCAAGGTCAAATTTGCTCAAGTTGAGCCTATAGACTCTGCCGTGTACTGTGTTGTATGCTACCCCCTCAGTGCCAGCTACCTGCCTCAGGGGGACTGTCCCAGCCTCTTATTGGTCACTTAAATATCCCAGAGTCAGTGCAATATGCCTCCTGTTGGAGGCAATCACTCCCTTCAGGATTCACAAGAATTTCTACCTTTGGGACACTGGAGAGAAAGGAAAAACCAAATCCCAAGGAATAAACTGAGGGTTTTGTTAGAACATGTCACACTTAATACAAAGCAAAGGGTGTTGATTATTTTTCCAACAATACTCTGTCATCATTTTCCACTTAACTTGTTTGTTAAACCTAATTAATTGCTGTAACGAAACCCAACCAGGCAAGATATAAGCAGGATAAGGATATGGCTGATTAATCAGCTTTTAGCATTTAGCTTAAAGTGAAGGTGAATGCTAATGTCTGCTACTCTAGCCAAATTCAAGGCTTTACTCATAAAGTAAGTCTTTGTTCAAGGCAGCCTCAATGCAGCCTGAGACTGCTTTTTATTTAGTCTCATTACTACAGAAATGCCTTATAGCTAGTATCTTAATTATTCATGGTTTGTTGGCAAATTAAGTCACTTGCTTCTCCAATATCTAGAAATGGAGGAAGTGTTCAATTCCAAAGAAATTATGCCTTCCTAGCTTTGCTGGCCTGACAATAATGTTGTTGGCAAATACCTTATGAATAGGTGGGAGATCTTATTTCACTTATAGTATATGAATAAAAAGAACACCCCCAAGAGACTGCCAGGTATTTCATGTAATGGATACCTCCCTCCCCACCCTATTTCTCTCTAGAGTGATTAATCTTTGGCTTTCCTTACAAACAAGACTATTCAGACTAGTAGCAAGAAAAATGACACCTTTTTATCAACAAGATCATATAAAATTTGGTTCAGTAAAATATGTAACTCCCCGGTGTGTGTTTCCAGTCCACATGCCTGAAAGCTGTGCAGTGCAGTGGAACAGTCCCCTCTCTGATTTAGAATTCATAATTATGGGATAGGAAAGGGGTATTCTCATGAGAAGCCTCTTAACTCAAATTCCTGTGGCGAAATACAAACAAAGGTATTTGAGCATTTATCTTTGTACTTATCTTGAAAAATAGCTAATACTTTTTTGTACAGAGCACTAGATTTGACATTCTAATGATGCAGTGGACATTATTGGTTGCATTTCAGTCAAGCATTTTGCCCCTCCTCCCTGTGGTCTGAGTGGGGCCAACCTCACTCCTAGGTTAAGAAATGGCCCATTCCCCCTCTAGCCTTAGCAAATCAATGCAATCCAGTATTTCTTAGCCTTTTAATTCATTGTTATCTGCTTAAGGAGACTTTCTAGATTTTTTTTTTTTTTGGTTTGTCACCCCTCCTATTTTATTTTAATGTATTTATTTTGAGACAGAGTCTCGTTCTGTTGCCCCAGTTGGAGTGCAGTGGTGTGATCTTGGCTCACTGCAACCTCCACCTCCCAGGATTAAGTGATTCTCATGCCTCAGCCTCCTGAGTAGCTAGGATTACAGGTGTGCGCCACTATGTCTGGCTAATTTTTGTATTTTTAGTAGAGATGGGGTTTTGCCATGTTGGCCAGGCTGGTCTCGAACTCCTGAGCTCAAGTGATCCACTCGCCTCGGCCTCCCAAAGTGCTGGGATTACAGGCATTAGCTACCGCACCCAGCTACTTTTTGTATTGTAAGTAGAGGCAGGGTCTCGCCACGTTGGCCACGCTGGTCTCGAACTCCTGATCTCAAGTGATCGGCACACCTCAGTCTCCCAAAGTGCTGGGATTAGAGTGTGAGCCACTGTGCTCAGTCCAACCCCTTTTATTTTAATGTCACATCTATACTGTATTTCTGTTTATATATTCCATGTATATTTGTATTTTATAAATAAAAGTAGTAAATTTTTTTGCCACCCCCTTCTCTAAAATAATTTTTGCCTCCCTTGGGCCATATCACTCTCACTGAAAACACATGAATTGTCATTCTATACTCTGTGCCAACCAGTGCATGCCATCAGGAGTGGGTACAGACCCTAAATTGGAGTTCCAGCACATAAACTGGGACTTTTAGTTTTTTTGATACTTGGAGGATATGAGAAATTCTTTTTTTCTGGATGTGTGGATACAAGGCCTCAAACTGCTGTGGTTATCTACTATTGTGAGGGAAGAAACCAGCTGAAGATAAAGCCAACACATGAGCAAGACCAGGATTGAAAGAATTATGGGGAGTAATTCTTATTTGATCAGCAGAGTACCCTGATCAAACCATACCTAAAGTTCATTCTACTGCTAGACTTTTCAGCTGTGACAAAAGTCATTTCTTTTTAACTCTGTAGGCAAGTTTGAATTGGGTTTCTTACTACAATTAAAAAAAATCCTAACTGATAGAAAAGATAACATTTATTGAATGCTTTCTAAGGCAGTATGTTAAATATCTTACATGTCTATTCTTTTATCAACCTCTGTGATTTGTACTATTAATTTCCCATTTCATAAATGATGAAGCTGAAGTATAGTAAGATTAACTTACCCACAGTCACACATAGGCAAAGACTGGATTAACTCCCTTGTCTATTTAACTTGTAGCCTAAGGTATTAGTCACTTTATGTTACTGTCTTTTAGTTCTACACAATTAAGTCACTACCTTTTCACTTAATCTTTGAAAAGCATTAAAAAATGATCCTTTCTTGCAAAAGATTATGTTGCACAATTAAGAATATTATTCTTCAAAGGCTAAAAATATTTTTGAAAATCTTATTTTTGCAAAAGCACAGGAAACAAACTTAGAGATAATTTTCTTCTGATTCTATATTCATAAAAGCCTTTGTTATTTATTTTTGTTGATAGATATTAGATGTACATATTTTAGGGGTACATGAGATAATGTGATACATTCATATAATCAAAGCAGAGTAACTGGGATAGTCAAATCTTTAAATACTTTAATTAATTATTTTTTTAGAGGAGGTCTCCCTCTGTCACTTAGGCTTAAATGAGGTGGATAATTATGGCTCCCTGCAGCCTTGAACTGGGCTCAACTGATCCTCCTGCCTCAGCCTCCTGAGCAGAGATGACTACAGGTGCATGGCACTACACCTGGCTGATTTTTAATTTTTTTTGTAGAGATGAGGTCTCACTATGTTGCTCAGACTGGTCTTGAACTCCTGGGCTCAAGGGATCCTACCACTTTAGGCTCCCAAAATGTTGGGATTACAGGTGTGAGCCATGGTACCCAGCCGTTATCATTTCTTTATGCTAGAAACATTCAAATTATTCTCTTCTAGTTATTTGGAAATATATAATTGATTACTGTTAAAAAGAAGGAGCAGGGACTTATTCTTTTTTCTTTTTTTTTTTTTTTAAGAGATGGGTCTCACTATGTTGCCCTGCTGGCTTTAAACTCCTGGGCTCAAGTGATCTTCCTGCCTTAGCTTTCTGAGTAGCTGGGACTACAGGTGCACAGTACACAGCCTGAATGTCATCATTATTTTAGATGTTCTTATCAATGATGAGATGGTGTTGGCTCAGTTACCAACCATTTTATAGAAAAGAAAAAATACATATATTTTAGTAGCTCAGTCTTTCAAATTGCTATTGTGCTGAAAAATTATCAGTCAACCTTATAAAGAGCCCACAAGGTCTCAGGTTTCTGGAATCTTTATTTTTGAATTGGTCAGTAACAGTATTAGAGATAAGCCATAAATCCTCTGAATCCTTGGGGAGTGAGGCACAGAGTCTCTCTGGTTGGCTACAATATTTGTGATCCCTTTTTGAAAGTTTCTCAAACATTAAAAAGAGAAAACAAAATTACACAAGGGGCACTTATTCTACAGACCAGACTGAACAGGGATTTCCCAAGAGACGGCGGGGGAAGGCTTTAAAGACAGACACATCTCTGGCTCCAAAAAGCCAGGGAGCTATGTAATGTGGCCAGATGGGATATATCTACAATTCCCTAATACTCTCAAGCCCCCACATGCTGCCCTGGTTCCCAACCTGCCTTTCATATTCCATTTCAAAATGCAAATTATCACAGATATGTTATATAAAGCAGAAGCAGTGAAAGCACAAGTTCAAATAATCCTCATATTTTAACAAGGATGACAAGGGGATGCTGACTCTTTAGACTTCCATAGTCCAACCTAAGGTGCCGGCCTTTTCATTTTGTCTGATTGATGGAAGACTATGGTTTGTCAAAATCAAGTGCTTGATCATGTCTGAGACACAATATAATGAGATATAAATTCTAGACATATTAGGAATAGGGTCAAGTGGGGGGAATCCAGGAACTGCAACAAAGCTATTCCACCTCACAGGAAAGAAAATATGATATTATGTTTCTACTGTAAACACCAGGTATATTTCTAATTAAGCAATGCAGATTAAAAAAAACTCAACTATATTAACAACCAAAGCACAGGACTTTTAAATTCATAAATTACTGTTTAAAAAAAAAAAAATCCAGGCAAACTGCAGTCCCAGAGAGGATGAATGGTCTCCTAGTTGAGCAAAGTTGCTGCATTTTTTTCCCTGCAGGATTGGACCAAGCAGAGAAATAAAGGGGCTGTGTTGTGTGACAGGGAGTAAATCCTAACATAAGCATTCCAACGTGTAGCCCAGCCTGTCATCCTCCTGCAAAGTGTTCCCAATTTGCTGTCTTTCCTTCCAAAAGCCAGTAGACACAGAATCAGCTTTTCCTGGCTGTGCCTTACAAGTTGGGGCAGCCTGATGGAAAACTGAAAATTCAACGGAAGAATGCAAATCCACCAAGCCCCCCCTCACACCAATTGGTGTGAAACCGTTGCTTCAGAAGCAGCCATCCCCACCCCAATGAAATTAAAAAGAAGCACTCATTTGAATATCTAAGTGGCTTTCTGCAGACCCTCTGCTGCAAAGCAACAGCCTTCCTAGCCATGCACCAACCAGTACACCATCGCTCTGTAACAGATGTCTGCAAACGCTGGGACTATCTCGCAAGTGTCCCCCATGCCCGATTTGAGAAATTCACAAGCTCTGTCAAGCAGTAGCTACCTAGAGCTGCTGAGCGTTTGACCCAAGGGCCAAGCAGTCTGCTAAGAGTTTAACGAGAGCCAGAGGGAGAAAGAAAAATAATCATACAGGTTGAACCGTCTTCCCATGAGTGCTAGGCATCCTTCAGGGGCCCTCGGGTGGCGCGCGCTCCCGCTCACCTGGTACACGTCCTGCAGCCCGCACCACGTCCGCAGCACCTGGTGGCAAGCCCGCAGCCTCTCCGTGTACCATCTCCGCAGCGTGGACACGGTCAAGTTCCACACGAAGCGGCTGCCGCTGAACAGTAGGTCTTCCACGCCACACATGAACACTGAAGCCATGCCTCCTCCTTCGCTCCGAACCCGGGGGTCCCGGCTCTCGCAGCTGCAGCCCCGACCCCAGCGACCCGCCCGCCTGGGCTCCCGACGCCGGCTTCTGCTGGCTGCCAGGGGGTCAAGCCTGCCACCAAACTAGTCTTTCACCGTGCGTCCTGGCCAGGCTCCGGCGGCATGCCCTGGGATTGGGCACCCGCCAGCCAACGGCTGCGACTGGCACACAGAAGCCCAGTGTCCACCCCCGCCCGCTCGCGGCGCCGAGCGAGCTGTGCTAAGCTCCACCAAGCTAGCCCTCGGTGCTCCCGGGGCACGGGAAGCCCTGGCCGGCGAGAACTCCCCCTGGCGCTTCCCCAGGGCGCGCGGCAGGAACAGAAGCGGAGCAACTCTTTGCAGGCAGAGAGGGGAGCTGCATTTCAGCACACTTGGCTTCACGTCTTGCGCGCGCGTACACACACACACACACAACACACACACACACACCCGGCTGAAGAGTCCCCTAATCTGCCTCGGGGAACACCTTACTCATCTTGTTCTGTCCACACCGATAAACACCTCTGGCCAGCCACAGATGCAGAAGAGAGAGAGAAAAAAATCCTCCAAAGCATCCCTTTGGACCCTACTCCTGGGGGAATAGCCATGAATGTTTCCTTGGTTCTGCTGGAAGCAGGAGATGAAGGCAGCAGTCTCAAAGCAACAGGCTGCCCTAGAACCTGCCTTTGCTCCTAATTTGAGGGTCTCAGAGAAAATGACAACCTCCTGTGGCTGCCAGCAGGAGGGCAGGTTCCCTCACACCAAGATGCTGCTAATTCCATTGCAGCAGTCAGGGAGAAAAACAGAGTTCTTGATCTCTGTAAATAGCTTGCCATTACTACTGCTGGGAAACAGAAGCCCGTAAGAGAATCAGTGGTTTAGGGCTGGGCGCGGTGGCTCACGCCTGTAATCCCAGCACTTTGGGAGGCCGAGGCGGGTGGATCACGAGGTCAAGAGATCGAGACCATCCTGCTCAACATGGTGAAACCCCGTCTCTACTAAAAATACAAAAAATTAGCTGGACCTGGTGGCGCGTGCCTGTAATCCCAGCTACACAGGAGGCTGAGGCAGGAGAATTGCCTGAACCCAGGAGGCGGAGGTTGCGGTGAGCCGAGATCGCGCCATTGCACTCCAGCCTGGGTAACAAGAGCGAAACTCCGTCTCAAAAAAAAAAAGAGAAACAGTGGTTTAGTCCTGGAAAATTCAGCCTCTGGACATGTCTAACCTCACCTGCCAGCACCAACCTGCATGGGTAGTTTATTCTCCACTCAAAACCAAAGGAAACTGTCCTACCACTCATGATGTCACTAGATAATTCATCTTTATTATTATTATTTTTTAAGTTACCCCTCAGGAATTGATACTGATTGTTGGAGGCATTTGGAAAAACGAGCTCAAGTAGTCTCACATACCCAGTCTCTATTTTCCTTTATTTTTGAGACAAGGTCTATTGCCCAGGCTGGAGAGCAGTGACTCAATCACAGCTCACTGCTGCCTTGAACTCCTGGGCTGAAGTGATCCATCTTCCCACCTCAGCCACTTGAGTAGCTGGGACTACAGGCATGTACCACCAAGCCAGACCAAGTTTATTATCACTATTATTTGTAGCATGGGGTCTCACTCTGTTGCCCAGACTGGTTTCAAGCCTGGGCTTAAGCAATCTTCCAGCCTCAGCCTCCCAAAGTGCTAGGATTACAGGCACGACCCAGTGTGCCCAGCCTCTATTTTCCCTTAGAATGTATGAAGATTTCTCATAGCAAAAGTGCTGTAGCAAATTTCAGGATGGAGTTTTTTCCTGAATCCATCTGTAGGTCAATTGTCTGTATTTTCTTGGCTGTTTCACACCTGGGTTGTTATCTATGCTATTAAGTGGCACCAAAAGGAAAGTAAGGCACCAAAGCTTTTCTCCTAACTAGCCCAGAAGACTCCAGAACAGATTATCAACAAGTAAATCAGCTTGATTTCAGGTATCAAATGTGCTTTTAGAATCTTAATTCAGGTGAAACTCAATCAGTCAAAAGACGAAGAAGACAAAATCTGTCCTCAAAGTGCCTGTTGTTTTCAAAGTGACCATAATCAGAAAACTTTTAAATGACGTTTCTTTCTTTAATAAAATTGCCTGAGAGTTTTTGCTGAATTAGTTAATAGGACACAAGACTGGATCCAAGATTTGCAAACCTTTCTTCAGAGTAAATCTGCTCTATGTGCTCATCAGTATTAATATTGATAGTTTTCTTTTTCAAGATAATCGCAACCATGAATCTGAATATAATAGTTTTACTGAGTCAAAAGAAAATGAACTTAGTTTGAAAAAGAAATGTCATCCTGCTGAATGGAAAACTACTGACTTCAAAAATGGCCTATTAGTACGAGCAAATGGTGGGGGTACATTTATTTTTTTTAACAATGCAGTTCGACTCTGTTCTCGGAAATGTCGGGCAACCAAGGGAATACCAGAATAAAACCTGCAACAGGTCAATTACCTCTGTCTCATGACACCATCCTCTCAGAACAGAGGCTCTAGAAACACTCTGGCTGTTAGCTATCTGTGCGTAGGTCTAATGTCAGCAGTCACTTTCAAATTCCATCATGTTCAATTCAAGGTTTCCAGAGTCAATGCAATTTTTTAGAAGATAGGATGCGGTATAATAGGGGTTCTCAAAGTGTGGTCACTGGGCCAGCAGCTTCGGTATCACCTGGGAAGTTGCTAGAGATGCAAGGTCTCAGGCAACCCCAGAATCAGAAACTGTTGCGGTGGGGGGTGAGATCAGCAATCAGAGCTTTCACTTGGCCTCTGGGGGATAGCAACTCATGCTAAAATTAGAGAACTACAATAGTGATAGTATAGTGATTAGGAGCTAAATCTCGTAAAAGAGACACACCCGACTTCAGATCTCTGGTCCTCAGGACCTGTGAGACTCCAATAAGCTCCTTAAATCAACAAAGTCTCAGTGTCCTCATATGTACAATGTATTATCAGTATCCACTACAAAAAGTTTGGGGAAAATTAAATATTCTGTATAAGGTCTTTAGCATGATGTCTGGTGAAGGGTAAGCATCCAAAGGAAACTAACCACCATCACCTCCTGAACTGAGAATTGTTTCAATTTTTTGTATTCAGATAAAACAGTATGAGTAAAATGTGGGTTTTTAAAAATATAGATTTAGTGGGCATAAATGCAGTGTTGTTATATGGATATATTGCATAGTGGCAAAGTCTGGGCTTTGAGTATAGTCATCACAAGAATAGTGTGCATCATTGTACCCATTAAGTAATTTCTCATCCTTCACCCCCTCCTACCCTCTGACCCTTCCCAGTCTCCACTCTCTTTTAGTCCACTCTCTCTCTCTCTTTTTTTTTTTTGAGATGGAGTCTCCCTCTGTTGCCCAGGCTGGAGTGCAGTGGGGCCATCTCAGCTCACCGCCACCTCTGCCTCCTGGGTTCAAGTGATTCTCCTGCCTCAGCCTCCTGAGTAGCTGGAATTACAAGTGCACACCACCATGCCAGGCCAATTTTTGTATTTTTAGTAGAGATGGGGTTTTGCCATGTTAGCCAGCTGGTCTCGAGCTCCTGACCTCAGGTGATCCATCTGCCTCAGCCTCCCAAAGTACTGGGATTACAGGCATGAGCCACAGCGCCTGGCTATGGTCACGTGTACATATTATAAAATGTGTTTTTAATTTTCAACTAGTTACCTATATGTGCTTTCCTCTGCCTTTCTGTTTGTTGAAGGTGAAAGTTGGTGGGAACCTGTTTTCAGGGAGCAGTTCTGTTGCTCTTTCAAGTTCCCAAATAGCTTTTTGAATCTTGATCTTCCCCACCAAAGGCAACTTTTCCTGTGGACTCAGAAAAGCTGGGTGCAAGACAGGAGAAGACATCTTATTCCCACCGACATAAACATTGATGATTTTTTTCTTATCCAAATGGCTTTCCTCTCCTGTAGGAGAAGTTCAAAGGTCAAGATTGAGTGATTTTAGAGGGAAGGAAGTGCAACTTCCTCCACTCCAGGGACTGCAGTGGGTGGCAACTGAACCCAGATGTGTAGAAGTGGAGAAAAGTGCGACCCAAGTGTGGCATCATCCTTAAAATGGACTAGCCATGTGGGACTAACCAGATCCCGGACACACACCCTTGAAGCTGGTCTAAAATTTTCTGTGGAAAAGGAGCTAAATGAAGCTAGCTTCAATATTGTCTTACTTTTTCTTTCTTCTTTTTTTTTTTTAAGAAGAGGATTTTCTTTCCTCCTCAGCACAGAGTTCCCTGCAATACTCTGTAATTTCCTGTAGCTCTCTCTGGAGGCTTAAGACGATGCTTTGGGTGACAGCATTGCTCATACACCTGGGAGTTGTGCTGCCATGAAAGAGAAATTGTTATTATGCCTGAGGTTCCTGTAGGTTCTCCTTTGAGCAATTGGCAGGAAGAAGAGCACAAATGCCAAGAAGATAGGACAAATTGCCAACCCCTATCTCTAGGAAGAAAGACTAAGTTAGTGAAATGGTAGTTTTCAGTGGTCCCTTCTGTCTAGCAAAAATGCAGAGTCCAACTAATGTCTGTGGACATTTTTCAGCTGTACTCTCTAGACACCTGAAAAACCAGTGTGGACAAACTGATAGATCATGGGTGTCCAACATACGGCTTGAGGCAAATGAAACAAGGTCTATTTCAATGGTTGTCAACTGAGGGCAATTTTGTACCTCCCTCCCATGCTGGGACATTTGGCATTATCGGAAGACATGTTTGGTTGTCACAACTGGGAGGTGGTACTGGCATCTAGCAGGTAGAGGCCAGGGATGTTGCTAAACATTATATAATGCACTGGAGAGCTCCCACAGCAAAGGACTCTCCTGCCCAAAATGTCCCTGGTGCAGAGGTCAAGGAACTGTGGTCTAATTAAATGCTACACCCTGGCCAGGCATGGTGGCCTGTAATCCCAGCACTTTGGGAAGCTGAGGTGGGTGGATCACTTGAGGTCAGGAGTTTGAGACCAGCCCGGCCAACATGACAAAACCAATCTCTTCTAAAAATACAAAAATTAGCTAGGAGAAGTGGCGTGTGCCTGCAGTCCCAACTGCTT
This sequence comes from Aotus nancymaae, assembly GCF_030222135.1. Lineage (NCBI taxonomy): Eukaryota > Metazoa > Chordata > Mammalia > Primates > Aotidae > Aotus > Aotus nancymaae. Next base: position 3,453,350 of record NW_026988460.1, read on the forward strand.
AGGAAGCTGAGGCGGGAGGATCACTTGAACCTGGAAGGTGGATGCTGCAATGAGCTGAGATTGCACCAGACTGCACTCCAGCCAGGGCAACAGAGTGACACTCTGTCTCAAAAATAAATAAAAAATAAAATAAAATAAATGCTACACCCTGTTCTTCCTCTCACATGACTAGCTGTATGAAGACTTTCTCTTCCCTCTTGATATTTTCTTTCTAAAAGGCAGAAGAAATGAAGCAATCACTGTATAATGGTTTTTTGTTTGTTTGTTTACACAGCCACAATTTCGAGTATAACGAACTCAAAGTCTTTTGAGAAATAACTGGAGTGCCGTTTCCTATTACTTTCATTTACGATTTTTGGATACTTATCAACAAAAGGAAGAATAGCTATCATAACAACTATTAATATTTTTGTACTTCAGTTTTTTTTAATGATTTCTTAAATCAGAGTTTCTGTAGTAGTAGGAGAAGCCTTCTTTGGCATGTTTATAGAAAAAATTTCTCCCTGCACTAATCGCAAGGTGGAATGCTGATGCCTCCTTTGGACCATGCACTTTTACGAAAGTCTCTGACTGTGCACGTAACAGGATATTGTTCCTCTCAGTTCACTTTTGTCTATTAGACTGTCAACTACGTGAGGAACCACTGCTCTGTGACGTGGAGGCAAGGCTGGCTGGGATGGCTCCTCCTTGTGCAGGAGTATGGCAGGCACTGGAAAGTGTTTAGTGGCCTTGGGCTCTGCCTGCTAAATGCAGTAGTGCCCCAGTCATTAGGATCACAACAACAGAAAGCACCTCCACGCATTTCTACATGCTGCTAGGTGGGCTGGTAACCGCCCTCATTCAGAAACCACTGGTGTAAACTGAGAAGGGTCTTATTCATATTTGTTTCCCCGGTTGCTGGCACACAGCAGGCAATCAGTAAATGTTTATTGAACCAACCAATAAATGACTATTTGTTTCAACGGCGAATACAGAAAGTGGTTCATCCATTCCCAAAATACATACTCTTGTTCATTAAAAAATTATGTATTGAGTTTGCACTATGCATCAGGCAGGGAACTAAGCACTCAGAACACTGACAAGACTGAGACAATCTCTGTCTAAGCGAGTCCTAGAGTAGAGTGGGGAAGTCAGAGGAGGAATCTGAACAAGGAACGTAAAGGAACAGGCACTGCCACGGGGGCTTTAATAGAGACATGTGAGTGAGGATGGGGGGATTAAGGGATGCCTCCCTGAGCATGTGACTTTCAGCTGAGACTTGAAGGCTGAGTACGGGAGAGCCAGGGTGATGATGAAGGTACATGATAGAAATCCAAGGCACAGGGAGCCTTGAGGACAATGCTTGTGGCAAGAAGGACCCCATATTTGTACAAAGTAAGGAAAAAGGGTCGGGGGGATGCTCAAGGGGTAGGAGACCAGGAAAACCCAGCAGGGAGGCTGCTGCAGAGTTCTAGGTACAAAGAAAGAGCTTGAAGCAGGGGCCATGGGAATATCTGCATAACTAAGTGTTCCTTTCCCTCAGTCCCTGCGAACCCTGGGGCCTTCATACGCAGAATGGGGTAAGAGGTTGCTGGGCAACAGTCCACCCTCAAAGCAAGCTTCTTTGTGGCCTCTGGGAGGGCTCCCCAACTATGCAGTGGCAGGCTCCTCACTCAGGGGGTGGGGGTCTGAATGCCTCTCATCCTTCTGCATACCATTCCAAAAAGGAGGCAGGAGGCCTGAGGGGACAAGTTCTGTTTCAATGCCACTGGAGCCAGAGGCCAGGTGACTGGCCTCCTGCTTTCTTTCTCTTTCCCTTTGACTGAGAGAGCAAGGGACATCCTTCAGTCTTGGCCTCAAACAGGAAGAGATGGAAGGAAACTTGTTGAGGTGGTGGGAGCCTGAACTGGAGGAAGTAGCCATTGTCCCCTCATAGCCCAAGGCTGACCAGCAGGCTGGTTAACTTTCTGCAGCTGTCTTCATGACTATGAAAGGCTTTTTGGTATCACAAAGGACTGAAAACTCTACAAGCTAAATAGTATCCACCACTGAGGCACCTCTTCAACATCTGTTCTTTGGCTTCGGCAAACTCATTTCACTTCTGGGGTATGGACGAGGGGGAAGAAAACAAAGCAAAACTTTCTCATCTTCCGCAAAAACCTCATCTGTTATTTTATCAAATTAAATTGTCCTTGTTCAAAGAAAAGAGGAGGGATTCTATCTATATGGTCTTGAAGAATTAAAAAAAAAAGAGCAGCATGGTGTGAGACTTTGTGTCGTACCCATTTCTACTAGTCAATCCACTGAGCAGATATTGGAAATTCCTACCAAATTTTAGAAGTTATCTGTGTAGATGTAAAAGCATCTGAATGGGAAGATGGTTCAAAGGAAGCCCAGTGGATCGGAGGGAAAGGGCTGGCTGCCTTTTTAAGGAAGAAATAGTATCAATCTTGTGACTGATCTCCCACCTCCAGAATTTGTCACCTTTTATTTATACTTAGCCTACATGTACTTCAACAATGACAAAAATAAAATAGTCATAAATTGGTCTATATAGCACCATTTTTTTTTCTAAATAAATAGAGGGAGCTTCGCTTATATCATCAGTTGATTCTCACATATATTTTCCCAAGAACAAGTAGGAGAAAGTTATTTTGGCCCCATTTGATGGATAAAGAAACTGAGGCACAGAGAAGCAGGATGATTTACTAAAGGTCAGTGGGAAAAGCATTTATGAAAGCATTTTTTAAATGCTGTAGTTGCTAACTTTTCAGTCCTTTTACTTTAATTAAGAGACAAGAGAATGAATATCTTTTGTATTTACAATTTGCTTTGGGCTTCAGACTAAAATTTATAAGGTATTGTCTTAGACAGTTCAGGATGCTATAACAAAAGTCCCACAGACTGAGTGGCCTAAACAACAGAAACTTATTTCTCACAGCTCTGGAGCCCAGAAAGCACAAAATCAAGGTGCTGGCCAATTAGTTTTCTGGTAACAGTCCTCTTCCTGGTTTCCAGGTGGCTGTTTTCTCATAAGTCAGGGAGAGTTCTGGACTTTTCAGCCCCTTATAAAGGCACCAGTCCTATCATGGGGACCCCAGCCCCATGGCCTCATCCAAGCCCATTTACCTCCCCAAAGCTCCATCAAATGCTATCACATTGGAGTATAGTTTCAAATATGGATTTTGGGAGGACAAAAGATTCAGTCCATAGTGGGCATGGATGGTTCTAGGATGTGTTTTAATACTTTAGGAACTTAACATGACAAAAAATCCACCCTTTGGGTTCACCCAATTTAATTAAGAATAAAACAATGGTCTAAAAGTTCAGAAAATAACAGGTGCTGGCGAGGCTGTGGAAAAATAGGAATGCTTTTACACTGTTGGTGGGAGTGTAAATTAGTTCAACTACTATGGAAGACAACATGGTGATTCCTCAAGGATCTAGAACCAGAAATACCATTTGACCCAGCAATCCCATTACTGGGTATATACCCAAAGGATTATAAATCGTTCTATTATAAAGACACATGCACATGTATGTTTATTGCAGCATGGTTTACAATAGCAAAGACTTGGAACCAACCCAAATGCCCATCAATGATAGACTGCATAAAGTAAATGTGGCACATATACACCATGGAATACTATGCAGCCATAAAAAGGAATGAGTTCATGTCCTTCGCAGGGACATGGATGAACCTGGAAGTCATAATTCTCAGCAAACTAACACAGGAACAGAAAACCAAATACTGCATGTTTTCACTCATAAAAGTTGAACATGAGAACACTCATGGGAGTTGAACAACGAGAACACAGGGACACAGGGAGGGGAACGTCACAAACTGAGGCCTGTCAGGGGGTAGGGTGCAAAAGGAGGGAGACCATTAGGACAAATACCTAATGCATATGGGGCTTAAAACCCTGATGATGGTTTGATAGGTACAGCAAACCACCATAGCACATGTATACCTATGTAACAAACCTGCAGGTTCTGCGTATATATCCCAGAACTTAAAGGGACTTAAAGTAAAATTTGAAAAAAAGAATAAAATGATGAGAAAAAGGAAAATCTATAATAAACAGTTACTTTTTTAGTGGAAGGTAAGAGCAGTTACTTGAAATTTAATGGCTCTTCACTCCTATACAATAAATGGTAGAAGAAAAACAAAAAGATATATACAAAATCTTTCCAAAAGATCAACCATACTACCTAGGTGCAGATAGTAGTAAACTCTAGTAGTAAACTGAGAAACAGAAATTACCACTATCAGTGGCTTGCAAAGTATTACAAACCTCTCAAGGCCAGGGATACTATGACCATCAAATAAATATGAGCAATAGGTTATAAAAATAAACTACTTTCCCATTATCACTAAAAATACAGAATAATTTGGTAGGATTATTGCTAGGAATTTCAACTATTTGGCCCTTAGCAGTAAGAGCAAAAGAACAGAAAGGAAAAGTCTAGCATCCCCAAAAAAGGACATGAAAGTATTTCTTGTATCTTGCTATCCTAAAATAAACTTTTTAGGATAGCAATATACTGTTCTCAACTACAAAATGAATTGTGTACAAGAAGAGCAAGCAGCAGAAAGCAGTATGCTACAAGCCTTGAAACCTTTGGCTATTTTATACAGTGGAGAAAATAGTTGTGTATTCTCCAGACAAAGAGTTCAGGGAGCTTTAGGCAGTATTTGAGAGTAAAGAAGAGAAGAACTGCATAATTTGGTCTTGAGTCAATAACAGAGAAAGAAAAGAAGGGTTTTACTTCTGAAGGAACTAGCACCAGAGAAATTTAAGGTAGACTTCCTAACCCTAAAATAGTTCCATTATTATCTCAGTCTGGTGGGCTTATAGGTAATTTTGGTTTGTTCTTTGTATGTTTATATATTTTGGCAGAAAATGTTGGTTGTCTGTCTACCAACTCTTCTCCTCTTTTTCAAATAATCTTATTTTGTGTGTGTTTTCTGTGTTGCTGGGATGAACTATTCATCTAAGGGAGGGCACAACACCCAACTCTGACAATAAGCTATAAAGTGAAGCTTTCCAAAGAGTTATAGAAAACAGGGGCCAGGTGTGGTGGCTCACACCTGTAATCCCACACTCTGGGAAGCCGAGGTGGGTGGATTGCTTGAAGTCAGTAGTTGGAAACCAGCCTGGCTAACGTGGCGAAACCCCATCTCCACTAAAAATATAAAATTTAGCTAGTCATGATGGCAAGCACCTGTAATTTCAGCTACTTGGGAGGCTGAGGCAGGAGAATTGTTTGAACCCAGGAGGTGGAGGTTGCAGCGAGCCGAGATGGCACCACTACATTTTGGCCTGGGTGACACAGCGAGACTCTGCCTCAAAAAAAAAAAAAAAAAAAAAAAAAAGAGTTATAGAAAACACATCCCTCTTTGAAGAGAAGAAACATCATAAGAATTTTGTCAGGACATGAAAAGATGCTGAACATTATTAGTTAGTCATTGAAGAGATGCAAATCAAAACCACAATAATATACTACTTCACACCCACTAGAATGGCTATAATTAGATAGATAATAACAAATGTTGGCAAAAACATGGAGGAATTACCATGTTTATACATTACTAATGGGAATGTAAATTGGTACAGCCACTGTGGAAAAGACTGGAGTTCCTAAAAAAGATAAAAATGGAATTATCATGTGATCCAGCAATTCCATTCCTACATATATGCCCCACAAAAGTGAAAACAGGCATTTTAAAAAACCTGTACACAAGGCCAGGTGTGGTGGCTCATGGCTGTAATCCCAGCACTTTGGGAGGCTGAGGCAGGCAGATCACCAGAGATCAGGAGTGCGAGACCAACCTGACCAATATGGTGAAACCCCATCTCTACTAAAAATATAAAATTAGCCAGGTGTGGTAGCATGCACCTGTAATCCCAGCTACTCAGGAAGCTGAGGCAGAAGAATCACTTGAACCCAGGAGGTGGAGGTTGCCGTGAGCTGAGATCATGCCATTGTATTCCAGCCTGGGCAACAAGAGCGAAACTCCATCTCAAAAAAAAACAAAAAACAAAAAACAAAAAACAAAACCTGTACACAAATGTTCATGGTAGTGTTATTCACAATAGCCAAATGCTGGGAACAATCCATATGTTTATCAGTCAATGAACAGATTTTTAAAATGTGATATATCCATATAATGGAATGTTAGCAATACAAAGGAGTGAGGTAGATACTCAAGAGAATTAAAAACATATGTTCACACACACACACAAATTTGAACATGAATGTTCACAGAAGAATACTTCAAAATAGCTAAAAAGTGGAAACAAGTGTCCATCACCTGGTAAGTGGTTATACAGAATGTGGTGTACGTTTATGATGGAATACTACTTAGCCATAAAAAGGAATAAAATACTGGTACATACTACAACATGGATGAATACTGAAAACATTATGTTAAGTGAAAGAAGCCAAATAAAAAAGCCACATATCTATAGAGACAGAAAATAAATTAGTGGTTGCCAAGGGTTTGGGGGGTGAGGTGGAGTGAATAGGGAATGACTATTAGTGGGTATGAAATTTCTTTTTGGGATGATAAAAATGATCTGAAATTAGATGGGATAGTCGAGCAACTTTGTGATTATACTAAAAACCAATGAATTGTGCACTTTAAAAGGGTGAATTTTTATGGTATGCAAATAAAAATCAATTGATTAATAATGAAATAAGCAACTGACAAAAAAATAGATAACTTTAAAAAATAAAATCTATGCTAAGACATGGATGAATCTCAAAAACACCTGTAAGTGAAAGAAGCCAATCACAAAGGACCACAGATGATATCGATCCCATTTATATGAAATGTCTAGATTAGGCAAATCTATATGGATAGAAATTAAATTAGTAGTTGCCTAGAGTTGAGGGAATTAGGGAGAAATGAGAAATAACTGCTAGGGTTTTTTTGAGACAATGAACATATTCTAAAGTGAGATTATAGTAATTGTTGCCCAACTCTGTAAATACATAGCAACCCACTGAACTGTACATTTTACATAGGTGAACTGTATGGCATGTGAATTATATCCCAATAAAGCTGTTACCAAAAAAAGAGAGGTAAAACCGTAGAAAACATCTTAACTTGTACCTGTATTTGCTGAATAATCTACAATGAGTGTGTAATACTTTTATCATCAGAAAGGTGTTCAAATTTCTCTTGATTTGGAAAAAAATCCTATTACATAAAACAAGGTAAAAATCAGAGCAGAAAAAAAAAAATACTGTCCATGAGCTCAGTTGTAAAACTGAGTGCATGCATGTAAGGGAAAAAACCTAGAGGAAAGTATTCTAAATTACTGACAGTACCGATTCTGAGTTGCGATCACTGAATGATTTTAATTTATTGTGGTAGAGGAGTTTTTTCTTTCTGTTTTTCTGTATTAGCACATATTACTTCTTTATGCTTTTGTTTTATTTTTTAGTTGACACACAATAATTATACATATTTATGGGATACATAGTGATGCTTCAATACTTACAATGTGTAGGCATCAGATGAGGGTGATTGGCATACCCATCATGTCAAACATTTATCATTTCTTTGTGCTGGGAACATTCAATATCATCCTTTTAGGTGACTGAAACTATGTATTATTGTTAATTACAGACATCCTACAGTGCTATAGAACACCAGAACGTATTCCTCTTATCTAGTTGTAATTTTGCTCATAGTACTTTTTGATTTCTAATTGGAAATGCACATGTAATCATACAAAAGCTTATTCAGCAATGAAATGTAAGCCTCCCTCATATCCTTGTTCCCTAGCTCCTCATTCCCAGGGCTGCCATGTAAGATTGTTCAAGACGTCGGCTGCACAATGGCACCTGGCTAAGGCAGTGAGTGGGGACTGTCATCTAGCCACGGCTCTGCTGGATCAGCCATAACTCATGGCCTTCAGAAAAAGAGTCCTTTTCCTCTCAACCACACAAAAGCATTATGCAACCAAGTGGCCATTCTGCCCTTTTCCCCTGCCCAAAGATACCACTGTTCCTAGTTTCTTGTATATCCATCCTGACAGTCTATGATATCTAAACATATACTGCATACTATAACATATATATGAAAAAGCTATTTTAAAAGAGTAAAGACATGGCAATACAGTATAATCAGAATTCTAGTATTTCTACAGAGGTCATTCAAGGCACCATGGTAAAATTGGATTTAAAGAAAAAAAAAATTGGAACAAATAAATCTTAAGGGAAGAAGCCTAAGTGCAATGATTGTTGAATTATTTTCCACCTGAGCTGTCCTCAATCCACATGATTGTTTACGAAGCAAATAAAATTGGTCGTATCCACTGTCAAGGGAGTTCCTATTTGGTACTTCGTTCATGGAGTTCCTCACAGTTTAGAAGAATGTGGAAGCTTGTTGGTGATCCAGTTTCCACTACAGAAAGCTTTAGGATTTTAATCTGCTGAGAAACCTGAGAATGGGTGTCCCCAGGTGAAACCTGGTCCTTCCATTTCATTCACTCTAGTGTCCTTCAGAACAAGAACTGCTTCAACAGGCAATCCCAGGCCATTCTCAATTTGTATCCAAACATCTCTATATTCATTGCAACTGGGTCGAAGTCTCAATTTATTCAGAGAAAATGATGGTTAAGTCAGTAAATGTGTCACATTATGAGATCTGATCGTAAGGATTGCTCTGTCACTCTGAATAACTTGTCTGTGTTCCTGTTTTATGTTTTGCCTCATTACAGAGGGTCATACTGGTCTTCTTTTGAGTGCTAACGCTTTTGCCTCAGGCTATTTATGTTTGTGGCTCTTTAAGTCCTCAATGCTTCTCCACCCTGTGATTGAATCATGTGAACTGCCATATGTCTTTCAGACCTTAGCTTTAACGGTGATCCTTCAAAGCAGGCCCCATCACTGCAGCTTGAACTTCCCTTCTCATCACAAACACCATATTTAAAATTACCTGCTAAGGCTTGATTTTGACACCAGACCACAAGCTCCATGGGTGCAGGGACCATGCCTGTCTTGTGACCCTTATATTGTCATTGCTTCGTATTAAGTTGGTGCAAAAGTAATTGCAGTTTTTGCCACTGAAAATAATGAGCTCAGTTGTAAATTATGTTTGTACCAACCTAATACAATACCTGGCTCATATTAGGTACTCAATGAATCTGTTAATTGAGCAGATGGAAATCTAAAAGCTATCCGTGACCCTACAAAAGGAAAGTTTTTCCTTGTTTAAAAAAAATTGAGGCTGGGCATGGTGGCTCACACCTGTAATCCCAGCACACTGGGAAGCTGACATGGGAGAGGATCACTTGAGGCCAGGAATTTGGGACCAGCATGGGCAACACAGTGAGATGCTGTCTCACATATATATATATATATATATATATATATATATATATATATATATATATATGTTGGGTATGGTGTCTCATGCCTATAGTCCTAGCTACTTGAGAAGCTGGGTCTGAATCCAGGGGTTTTGAAATTGCAGTGAGCTATGAGATATGATCACTCCCTGCACTCCAGCCTGGGCAACAGAGTGAGACCCTGTCTCGTAAAAAAAAAAAGTGTGCCATTTAGGAGAAAATTTATAATTGATTGAGAGCCAAGAATAATAAAGCTTAGAACCTACTCCTTAGATCTGGAAGCATTTTCCAAGGAAGAAGCCTGGAGGGACCTGAGGCTGGTACTGGGTTAAAACTAACTATTGAATGAAAAAACAAACAAGACAAACACCGCTGGGGTGCAATGGTTGAGACCCAGAAAGGCAAGGTGAGGTGGCTTTAGTGTGAGATATTTCTGTATGCTGAGAAAGAAGGTGGTGGGCAAGGTCTCTGGATATGACCTATCTTACTCTTAATTTTCCCTGATTAAAATAAGTCTTGACAGTAGGAGCAAGGATTATCTGAGACATATTTGGTCCTCTTAAGTGGCTTAGTTCTAAAGCCCCTTTCAAGAGTGCTTTGGGGCATTCAAAAACTAACTCTGCTTCTATTACACTGCATTATGCTAGGAACAGGATAAGATGAATGTGAACTTATTTGCCTGTGGATTTGTTCCCTGTTTCTATTTCTAAAATAGAATACTTAAGTCTGCTAACTGATTAACTACAGGACTACAGAGAATGTCAAATACTTACCGGCATTCTGTACTTCGACTTTGAATGCCCTTTTCTATACACACTACTATATGGTTTCAGAGAAGATAAATAATTAAAATAAATAATTTAAGATATGCAGCATAGAAATATATAAAATGCAAACATTATGTTTATGTCATAAAGCATAGCTACATAAACAATAGATTATGTTCAGGCTGAAAGAGAATTTTTAAAATCCACATTCACTGAAATATGGTTGTGGTGAGAGTAGAACATCCAAATTAATTTCCTTCTATAGGAATGGAAATAGATGGAGACAGAGCCTCTTCAACTATTCCATCCAAGTAAACAACATGGTACAGAAGAGGGATATCAGGGGCCTGGGGGTTGTCCCAAAGCAATTTTAGCAACCAGAAATTGATTTTACCTATTTTATCTTAAAGATTCCTGAAGGTTTTAAAATTCTTCTTTATATCTTTGGTTTTCTTTCTAAAAATTCAATAAGTAAAACTGTTGTTTCAGGAAGATGTGCCATGTTTATTTTGGGTTTCCTATAATTTCTCGGGACATTTCTCAGGAGAAGAGTGCATTTCTCTTTCTTTCTTCTCTGAGTCAGGGTCTCACTCTGTCGCCTGGGCTGGAGTGCAGTGGTCCTATCACTGCTTATTGCAGCTTTGACTTCCCAGACTCAAGTGATTCTCCCATCTCAGCCTCCTGATGAGCTGAGGCTACACGTGTAGACCATCACACCCAGAAATTTTTCTATTTTTTGTAGAAAGGGGGTTTTGCCATGTTGCCCAAGCTGGTTTCAAACTCCTGGACTCAAATGATCTGCCCGCCTCAGCCTCCCAAAATGCTGAGACTACAAAGTGTGAGCCACCATGCCTGGCTGAGAGTGCATATATCTCAGGGTAAGAAGCACAGTGGTCAACAAGAGGAGATACAACCACTGTAATCTGTACAGATTTCAGAAAAACTTTTATTTTAGTGAAAAAAAAAGTTTTTCATAATAAATGATTAAATGCAGTAGCCTGTGCATAGACAATTCTTCCGGGATCTTACACAGCCTCCTGTCTCAGCATATATTAATACCACAACTGCAGCGACTTTCCTACTTCTCATGTCTGCCTAACTGTTGCAGTCCTGGGTGATAATCCAATATCTGTTCTACCAAAAAGGACAGGCCTAGGGCAGGTATGGTAATCCCATCCTCCCTGCCAAGTGATTGGTTTAGGAAAGGGCATGTGATCGGTTTTGCCCATTAAGACCAAAGGGGATATCTACTGAGGGGGCTTCTGGGAAACCTTGCTTAACTCTGGTTGAGCCATCTTGTTGCCACTATGAGGATAAAGCCAATACAGAGTTGATTTAAACAGGGCAATCACCAAAATGAAAAACTGGAGCCTTCAAGTATTGTGTGTGAGCTGCCCTACCTCAGGATACCCTAATGTAATAAATTTCCTTATGACATATGAAATGACATATCTTTCCTTATTACCAGAGCCAATTAATGTATGGGTTCTCTGTTACTTTAGGAGATCTTTAATGATATACTTTACATTAGACTGAAAGCTATGAAAAGGGGAGGATGTTTTATCTTTGTATCCCAAAACCTAACACAGTTTCTCAGATATAGGAGGGGTGTAATTCATATATGTAGGGCTGAATTGAACCAAATATCAAACATAAGATGTACAAAATGAATTTCCCATTGCCTCTAGATCTCCTGGATACCAAATGGCTAAAAAAGCAACCCAGATTATAGACAGTATGGCATGAGGGTAGGTGAGAATTATTGGCATCAGCAGACAGTACTACAATTGACCTCAATACATTAGTCAGATTGCACGTGACAGTAAATCAAAAAGAATAAGGAATCAATGAGATACATATGAAAATCACTGGCTGAAGAGTGACTGAAAAAGACCCCAGAAGATTATTTTATTTAAAGGAAGCATAGCCATGGAATTTCTGTATTGTGGTACTAATCATTCAAATACAGAATGTAGCAGAGAAGAGAAACAACATTTTCATATCTGGAACATCCAGAACTAGATGTTCAGGGGACCCCAAAGATACTGGGTCTGTGTGCACACTAATGAAACACGAAGGCTAGATCAGATCTCCTCCACTTCATTTGTAAGAACTGCCTGGACCACAGAAGTGCTTTGAAACTTAGCAAGGATTCAGGGGCCTCTATTTAACGCCCAAATATTCCTCAGAAGAGAAAAAATTCATTCCTTCCTGATATTCCTTAGAAAAGAAGCTATGTGCAGGCTTTGACTTAGGGGGTTTCACATCCACCAGGCCACGTTAGTGTTCTCAACAACTCAAAAGTATTCTCACTGTCCCCATTAAAAACTGGCCCAACTGAGCAGTTATTTTCATTAACCAAGGGATTCAATTAATGGTAGATACAAGGAATGCCATTAGCATAGCATTCTAACAGAGGCCCTATGCTAGCAAAACAACAGGGCTCAGTGATAGGGAAATCTCAATAAGGAAAGAAGGAACCCTGCCCCATGAAATGAGTGGAGAAGCTAACCCCATTCCTGCCGTTGCTGCTAACCCCTGCGACTATGAAATGTCAGTACTATTTAAACAGTCATAGAAACCTTCACAGAGAGGAGAAATGGGCAGGACAGGTTTTGGAAGTAGAGAAAGCTTAAATATACATCCAGAGCAATCAGCTTGAAAATAAAAGAGGTATAAGCGCATTTGAACCTTACAAGTTCAAGTGTACTCCACTTATGAAGTATAGTACAGCATTCTCTTACTCTATTCCAAAAGTGTGCATGAGCACACGTGTGCACCCCCCTACACACACACAGGTCTCTCTTTGCACATTTTATTCTAAGCAGAATCAAAGACAAGTCTATCCCTAAGATTTTATTTTGTTAATTTTAGAGACAGGGTCTCTCTGTCACCTGGGCTCTGGAGTGCAGTGGCGCAATCCTAGCTCACAGCGTTGAACTCCTGGGCTCAAGTGATCTTCCTGCCTCAGCATATAGGCATGCACCATGACAACCGGCTATTTAAAAAAGTTTTTTTTATAGAGACAAGTCTTGCTATATTGCCCAGCTTGGCCTTGAGCTCTTGGCTTCAAGCGATCTTCTTGTCTCAGCCTCCCCAAGTGCTGAGATTACAGGCCTGAGGCAACATGCCTGGTCTCCCAAGAATGCTTTCTTTTGGATTTTCTTGAAGAAAAGTGCAAATAGAAAGTACGGTGTGAATTTTTGCCCATGAGATTTCTCTCCAATAATAGAATTCTGAAAAATTAAAATTGAACAAATGCATAGGCTTTCTGATCCAGAGGATTCTCTCATAGCATTACTTTCTTGAATATTAAGTAAAGAAAATGTAACTCTGGCTTTGAGATGTGATTATTAGAGTTAGAAGCATCAAATAATAACTTCAACTACTTTATGTTGATTTGCTTTCATGAAGCAGCCATTAATCATTTCATTTTCACAATGACCTGTGAAATTTCTATTTCTAGTATGGTAAAGCTGAAACTTAGAGAGATTAAAGGAGTGATGGGTTGGGTTCAGACACTGAAGTATGCAGAGGTCAATAATCCAGGTAGAACTGTGAGTTTCGTGCTTGGTACTGGGTAGAGTTGGGCAGAAATGAAGTAGGTCAAGAAAAGCAGAAAGCAAGTTCATGTGAACAGCTCACAATGAGGACACTAATCAAGAAGACATCGAGAAGGGTGACAGTCAGGTGGTTCAGAACCCCAGACTCCACAGGAATAGAAATAGGATGCATGAGATCTTATTATACCCAGGCATGGCTACCAAGAGGGCAGGAACTCTGACTGTCTTCCTCACAACTGTGTTTCCAGGGCTTATCACAGTGTCTGCATGTAATAAATAGGAATGAAAGGAATTAAAAACTTGGTCCAGCAGCCTAGAAGAGAAATGGGGGGTGTCAGCTATTTGGAGGCTATAAAGTCTTTGTCAGAGCTCTTTGCTCACAAATGATGGAAACATAATTCTAATTAATTTAAGCAACATGGAATTTATTGGCTCAAATGATCAAACTAGGGAATAGGCAGGGTCAAACAGACCTTGCAGATGCCAAGAATGTTTTCTTTCTCCTTGCTTTTGTCATAGCTTCTTTTGCATAGTTCATTCATTTTCTCTGGTGTGTTCCTTTACATGTGTCATTCGTTATGTTGGGTGTGCTATCACAAAAGGGTATAAAACCATAACCAAAGGCACCTCCAAGTGTATGTCCTTACAGACTCCCTTGGTCTGGGAGGGTGGGTACCATGATTGGCAGCCTTGTGCAGGAGATGTTGGTCAGATGTGTGAAAAGAACATTTTCCCCAATAAAAGGGGGTTCCTGTTATCAGAAGAAGAGGGCTGAAGGATGTTGGGGAGCAGAAGCAGCCGATGTTCTCTACAAGGGATCTTACCTTTGAGGCAAACATATCCAAGCAACAGGAAGAACCATTGCTAAGCCATGACGATCTAGTTCTGGGACACACCACAACATCTGGCTCACTCTGATACCATGTTTCCCAGTCCTACCCTCATTGATGCCAGAAATTAGATGATCCATGATGACCTGCTTTCTGGTCTGCAGAAAAAGCCTTCTAGTTCCAACCAAAATTTAAATTTAACTTGGTCCCTTGTAGTGAAATAGTACTGCAGGATAGGCACCATATTAACAGTATCAGCCCTTTTATTAATGTGATTTCAAATAATATTATTTTACATTTCAATGACTTGGTTATGTGGCACCTTGGGTATAATACTTATTATTTTATCTGTTCCAAAGTGAAGGGTGGCATTGCTTTGTTTTTCACCCAAAGAATATCAATAATACCACATTATTAATTTTATTGGGATCCCATGAATCTAAAAGCTTAAAACTTTATTAAAAAGGCCCTCACCCTTGCACTTCTTATTCCCTTTTCCATAAATCCGACACAAAAATACATGAGGTGCCAATAGCTAAAACCTTTTGCCAAGATTGGCTTAATGCTTTTAAATGGCCAGAGGCACACTCAGACTCTCAGGGCCCACCTCTAGAGCTCCATGCTTAATGAACAATGAATCTTGGAAAACCTCATGCTGGATCGCAGCCGATACTCACAGCTCACAACTTTGCTTTCAAGATGCCAACTGTGCAAGGCTCTAACAAGAGTTTCCCAGTGCAACTGTCTCCTCCCAGTCAATAGCTGCCATCCCACAGGCTCAGCTGGTCCTCAGCAGGTGAGAAGGAGCATCCTCTCCACCAACTGACCCCTTTAAATAGCCTTGCCACATTTCCATTGTAAAATATTCACTTTCCTTTCTGTTCTCTTCTCCAACTTCTGGGGAAAAAAGTGAGAAACTGCTAAGTGATGCTGCCTTCTTCTTTGGAACTTTCCTATCACCTCCTCCTCCTCAAAGGAAGCTGGTTCACTCAATTTTGTGGCAGCAAACATGGTCTCAGGGGCAGGTCTCTATAGCTGTCAATAATGACTATGTTTAGCCACGTCTTACTGAATGTCATTAATGTCAGGTTTTGTTTTTGGGTTTTTTTAGAGACAAGGTCTTGCTCTGTGGCTCAGGCTGGAGTGCAGTGGCTCAAATACAGCTCACTGTAACCTTGAACTTCTGTGCTTAAACACTCCTCCTGCCTCAGCCTCCTAAGTCGCTGGGACTTCAGGTATGTGCCACTACACCCAGCTAATTGTCAATTTTAGTTTTTTGTAGAGACGGGGGTCTTGTTGTGATACCCAGGTTGGCCTCAAACTCCTGACCTCAAGACATCTACCTCAGCCTTTGAAGTGCTGAGATTATAGGTGTGAGTCACCACACCTGGCCTAATGTTAGGTTTTTAAGCAAGTATCTGTACCAGTATTTGAAAATATTCTTAAGTCCCATCTGACACTCACCCTTATTAAGTGGCTCCATAGTCAGAATCATTTATATTACATTATTACGTTCTTTCTCATGCTAATCCTTACTGTTGAATTTACATTCAGTAAAAAATATATATATAGTGTTGAATATTCTCAATGGGGCTTAGTTCCTGGATATCTCTCATGGTGTCAGCATTGCACAATACAATGACTCTACTATTTAAAGGAAGGCATTTTTCATACAACACGGTCCCTAACCTCAAGACAACTATTTTATCTGGTGCTTAATCTAAGAAACAGAAACAGTGAATTAAGTTTCAACTCTGGACTTAAGAGGTACAATGTCTGACATGGCAACCCAAACGATGTTCAAGGGTTACTTATTAAACAGGATTTTTGTCTCACGTGATTTTCTGATCTGATGGTGTCCACTGGGCCAGGGATGGAAAGTAGTTTTCCACTTGAATGCCAAGTCCAGTTGATGGTAGTGGTTGCCTGGGCATTGCTTCGAGAAGGATTCTAAGGCTTAGTGGGAAAGAGTGCTATAACTGATCAGCAATGTCTGCCTTAGGCCCAGATGCGGCTGCAGAAGTGTTACCACTTGCTTTCATTGAGAGGGAAATGAGGGTTGTATTGTGTTTTTCCTTTCCAAATCTTGGACATTTGATTTTTTTTTTTCCCCTGTGGAGACAGGGCTAGCTGAGGTTTTTATTCTTGGCCATGTTGGGGAGAAAGGAGTTACGGGGTCATGGAGAAGCATCTATGGAGTTTATGGACCTAGGTCATCAGGGTCAGCATATTTTTAAAAAATACAGTCTCAATTCTAGCTACTTAACCCCACTGTCGCAGTGGAAAAGCAGCCAATACAATACATACTCAAATGGGCACAGCTGTGTGCCAATAAAACTTTATTTGCGAAACAGTCCATTCCAACCCCAGTCTAGATTGTGAGAGACATATAGGTAGGAATTAATGCATAGATGAAATTGGAAGGTGAAATTGGGAGAAAATTTCTTTCTAGAAGGGAATTTAGGAGCAAACCTGAAAAGACCCTTTTGAAGTGATGAAGAACCCTGAAGTCCTGGGACCTGAAATGTTTCTTTCAATTAATAGTCAGTGATGCAATCATGGGCTCCTCCACATGCAAGCAAGAGGCTGCTGACTACTAAGTGTGGTTCAAGAGCCAAGTGCCCCCAAAGGCATCATCTTGCTAGTCTGAAAGTTCCGCCAATTGGTGCTTTCTTCAGAAAGCCCTTGTTGAAAAGTAAAGCTGTCTCCATGGAACACTCAATCCAATAACCCACCAGCACTTGGAGAACGTATTAGTTAAGAGAGAGCAGGACTGTGATGGAGCAGAACGTGGGACCTGTAAGTTTTGAGTGGAAAATGCTGTAAAACGGGAAAATGAAATTATAAAAAGGAGTCAGGGCTTGTTGCACTGGCTGGACAGGCAGGGCTTGGTAGGGGAGGTGGGGGTGGACAATAAACAAGGGCAGCTCCGCTGAGCTGGAGCCAGGAGCATTTGGAAATAGCTGCATGGAGTCCTGGCAGGGGACCAGAGCCACCTTAGAGCAGGGATGGCATCAGTGGAGGAATTTTAAGCAGGGAAGAGTTGAAGACTGGAAGGCTCACCCTCAAGCTGCATCTGGGGACCACTGCTGAGAGTGTGTTTTTCAGAGAGGCCGGTGAGAAGCTCAGGTGTGAAGTCAGATTCTACCAACCTGGGGTAAAATCACAGCTCTGAACTTACCCACCTTATAATATTGGAGGAATTATTTAACCTTTTTAAGTCTCTGGTTTGGCATCTGTAAAATAGAGAGAAAAACATTTCCATCCTAAGGTTGTTCGTGAGGAGTATATGTACAGTGTCTAAAGGGCCAGTTCTTGGATCACAGTGAGTTTTCAGGAAAGGGAGCCTGTAGTCATTCCCCCACTCAGTCTCAGCAGGAAACTGGCATTGCTTGGTTCAGCACTTCTTTGTGCTGAATGTGTGAATGCAAAAGGGAAGAAGTCATGGGTTACTAGCGGATTCTGGCTTGGTCTTTACCCTGGAGCTAGATGCCTGAACTTTTCTCTTTAAGTTGGAGAGGCAAATCCACTGGGCTGTTGAGACATTTCCAACAAGAATTCATTTAAAATGGAAATTCATACCACCAGGAGATCCCTAGGCATGGCCCCATTTCTCTTTGTGCACCACAGAAAGCTTATGATGATGCAGTAGAAGTATTAGTCCATCATCTTTCTTCATAAGGCATCAGGAACACAATGAGCTACTTCCTGGTTACCTCTGGACAGCCAAGGGGTTGGTCATTGGCATAGTGGCTATCAATACTCACTCTCATTCTTCTGGCTGAGAAAAATCTTGATTTTTATACATTATCCATCCCTCCCTCACACAATCCAGGTGTTAACCCCCACTTCAGGAGGAAAGCTAGTTGTCATAAACCAATCGGCAAGTGAGGGGACCCGGGAAGCCAGTCCATCAGAGATAATCTCAGGCTGTTGCTTGGAAGGCTGGGATACAGGTACCCTCTCTTCTCTGTATATAGAAAGCTCAGATGTGAGGACTAAACTGCCACAGCCATTTTTGCTACTAAAAAGGAAAAAAAAATGACAACAAAGCCCACATGTGGGGAAGACAGAGTAAGAGAATTCAGGGAACACTGGCAGCGTCTTCAACTGCACCTGAAGTTAGAACCCTTCAGGTTCTCAGTTACATGAGGCAATAAGCAGCTCTTACTGTTTAAGCTGGTCTGAAATGGGGTTTCTCTTGGTCATACGGGTTCTTCCACTTTCAAGATCCCCCAGAACCCCCAGCAATGCCAACAAGAACTCCACCCTTTCCTCAAATGGCTCAGATTTCCTGACAATAAAAGCAATTTCCTAGTGCACAGAACAGACCCCTGGCTTGCTGCCCTCAGACTGTGCCGCAAAAGGACAAAGGAACAAAGGTTAACTTTCGTTGGCATCTTCCCCTCTGAGCCCATCTCTTGCTCCTGACCATTCCTCTCTATTAGGACACTCAGGCCAACTTCAAGTTCCAAAAGCAGGTCCGATGTCAGCTCTGAAATTCTGATAAGTTTCCATATTCTACTGGCACTCCTGTGCCTAAGAGTGAGTGTGTGAGAGCAGGGGCAAACGCGTGAATATCTACGTGAGTGTATGGCTAAGTGTAAGTGTAGGAACACGTGTGTGAGTATGAGTATGGGGGTGAGCGTGTTCATGCATGAGCGAGTGTGAATATGTGTGTGAGTACGTGAGTGTATGTGAGTGCACGAATGTGTATCCAGTTTGCAAGACCTGTACAAGCTGTTTTCTGGAAAGTGCTCCACCTAGGGGCGGACTGTCAAACTGATGCCCTCTGATGACACAGGTAGTAAGCATGGCTCAGAAACGGCCATTGAGAAGAAGGAAGGAAAATAGAATATTTTACCCACGATGTTTGGCATCTTCTCTTAATAAAAGTAATGCCTGAAAGGTTATGGAATAAGGGAAAAAAGGAAATACACACACACACACACACACACACACACACACACACACACACACACACACATATATATATATATATATATATATATATATATATATATGTTTGAGACAGGGTCTTGCTCTGTTGCCCAGGCTAGAATCTGGAGGTATGATCACAGCTCACTGCAACCTCTAACTCCTGGACACAAGGAATCCTCCCATCTCAGCCTCTCATGAACAATATTTTTAATTACAATGGAAAACACTACTTTAAACAAATCGAAGTTTGAAAATTTGTACTTGGCCTATAGAAGAGGGACTGTAAAACCTAAGGGGTCAGTCAGGTGAAATCCATGAGTCCCTTGGGCTGTATTCTCCCATGGTAAACTAGAGATGGCATTCCCAATTGAAGCAGGAACATTGCCATTCAGCCCTGAGTGGTGCCAAGTGGTAATGATGGCCTAGTGGTGCCAAGACTGATTTAAAAACAAAACACATCAGAACAAGTTATCCATATTTGTACCTGAACTATCCTAATTTTCTGCACGGTGGCTACTAATTCACATGGTATTCTAACCGTAAGTCACCAATTTGCAACTAATGCTGTACATTCTCTGTTGTTTCTTAAGATTGAAGAAGGTTTAACTTAGGACTCCTTTAAATTCTCATTGTCCTGAGAGTATTTACAAATATGACTCAACTCACATAAATACAATTGGCCACCCACACCTCAGTCTAAAGCAAGGCACACCTGGATGACTGTAAATGCATCTAGGCAATACAATTTAGACCTGGGATAGAGAGGGAGAAGTTGACAGCATTGAGTTTCTGAGTTATGTTTTTCATCCTACAGGATATGAATCACCCCAGGCTCCTTCCCTCAGCAGAGTAAATCTCTTTGTCAGAAGCATGAGGAATCAGAAATGCTGTCTCCTGACTTCATAAAAATATTTGACTAATGAACAAAGTCTCTAGTTCCAAAGCTGACCCTGATCTCCTGTCTAGGGAAACTTTTAAGAAGTTCATCAAATGAAGTAGTGAGGAATTTATAATATCCTGGATAACTGTCTAGGGATGTGGTTGTAATATAATTCACATTGGGATTCCAGTTAATAATATACTAGCCTTCAATCTAGTTTTACCATGCACTTCTTAAAGTGGAATATTTCTGAGGGCCATGCATTTGAACAATTATATATATCAAATCAGAACAAACTCCTGACTGGGTGATTTTTAAATTTGATTGTTCTGAAGCTCAATTGCAAAAATAAGTGGCTGAGTACCAAGAAATACAGCAGAAATAGAACCCACTTGCTGATCAAGCTAGAAATTGTACTTTTCTCTAGATGACAGTAAAAACAGCTAACATTTACTGAGTGCTTACTATGTGCCAAGCACTACTTTCAGTAAATATCACATATACATTTATTAATGTGCTCAAAAACCCTAGGATGTGGGTCCAATTATTATCCCCATTTTTCAGATGAGGCAGAGAGAGATTAAGAAAATTATTCAAAATTATTTTCCAGTTGGTAGCTGTAGCTGGTAAAGCCAGGTTTGAATGCAGACATTCTGGCCCTACGACCCAAGCTAACTGCTTTATGAGGCTGAGATGCAGATTCAATAGACCTTTTGAATTAGAACAGAAGAAAGATAAACTGAGGACATTTGCTGTCATAGGAAAAGGGTACCTAGAGGTCAGAAGTTGTTACTGGAGTCAGACTATGTGGTAGACTGGTCAACTTTCAGAAGGCTGATTTTATTTTGCTAATTGCTATTCTTTTGATATCCCTAAAGTTAGTGAGAGCAGAAGGGACTGAAAGTAGGTAGAAGCAGGAGGAGTAAGAGATAAGGGTGGAACATAGGCTGCTCCAAGTACCCATGGGAAGTAAGACAGTCACTTCCTCAAAGTTCTTCCCTGTGGAGGCCCAAGAGAATTTCACTTGACTGAGTTTCTCTTTAAAACACAAATGGTTGTACTGTAACGCAATGCACACTTACAAAGCACTTACTCTTTCCTGTTCATTAATTTACTTAGGTTATCTAAGAGATTCAGAACTTGAATGAGTGGAGAGACTAATTTCAAGTTTTACCATTGGAAAGGGTTAACTTGTTGTGTTGATGCTGAAGCTAGGGCCTCTGGATGGATGAAGGAGCAGTCAGAGAAGAGCTAAAAGAATTCCAATGACAAGCTCCACTGTGCTCCCACATCCTTGAAGTTAGGTGGGAAGCTTCACATGCACCAGGCACTAAATCAGACCTTCTTTGTGGTTACCTTTTATCACTGATCAGTCTCTGAGTTATCATGGTTCCCTCTTTGATCCCACCACTGTAGTCTATTCATATCTCTATTACAGTAATTCCATTGTCTATGATAATGGTTGATTGCTAAATTCTTGATACCCAGCACATGTGTACTAGGTGCAAGAGTCAGGTTTGTTGAATGACTGGATTAAAGATGCTCAACTAGACTAACACATGAAACTAGTCAATACTAGGGATAAAAGTAATCACTAGTATTTATTGAGCATGAATGAGCTAAGTGTTTAAGTGTATTATAACTTCATTTAATCTCCCAATGACTCTATAATAAATGTTGACATTATCCCAATTATCTCCATTTTACCTTTAAAGAAATGAGGCACAGAGAAGTGATTTCTTCAAGGTCATTTAGTCTGGACTTGATCCCAGGCCATCTTGATGTTAGAGTCAGATCTTTAAACCTTGAACTGTATCTCTCCTTTATTTTACTGTCCAGACTGAATGCAATCAGGCATACTATGTGTTCTCCCTGATTCTTCTCACATACTTTCCCACTGTAGTGCCTCTCTCAGAACTGCACCTGCCCATAGTCACAAATTGCTGTAACCCCATTTCATAACCAGGCTCCCTCAAATGTCATCAAATCCTAGCAGTGGCTTTAAGATAGAAATAAATATTCAAGATGCTTGAATTAGCAAGGTTTCCCATTTTCCTCTTTCCCTAGCTTTAGAGTTTGACTTCATTGCCTCATTAATCTCAAGGGAATGTGATGCATTCACCACACGTCCAAAAGATGTGCAGCATTTCACAAAGCAGCAGAATGGAGACAATAAAACCCTGCATTTCCTATGCCGGGAGCCGCAAAGGAATGGACAAGAAGAAAATGATGCAAACAGCTTCTACTTGTTTCTCAGAGATGTAAGAAAAAAGTGGAGAGAAATTTCTATTTGCTTAATTTATTTTGTTTACATTAATGTCATTCCATGCCTTTGGGGATTTGGAACCTTCTAGAATTTCTTGATTCTGGGCTTTTTTGAATTTCGTTTCTTTTACTAAGGATGATGCTGGCCTGGAGAACAGACGTCCATATGGTATGCTCCTAAAAACACGTATGTTCCCATCTCAGAAGGAATAGAAAATATACAGCTACATTTCATTTATATAGAGAGTGTGCTTCTAAAGGAGAAGAGTGGTTGCAGGTAACAGATGCCTGTCTGAATAAAATAGTAAGATCTTGCACAAAACACACAATACCTTCTTCAAAAGATCTGAAACAGGAAATAATCAGGGTGCTTCCTTAACAATGAAGAGACACACTAGGACAAGACTGTCCATCAAACAGGTGAGTAGCACAGATCAGACTTGGGGAAGGAAAAATAACACAAAACAGTTCTGTGATTAAAGTATGCCTCCTCTTGCTGTTTACAAATCTGTATTATGTAGCTAGAAACCATGCATTGTAGAAGAGATAGTTCTTCTTTTCAGCAAAGGAAAATCATGCTTCCTTTTAATTAGGTGTTCCTTCAATGAACATGGAGTAGTCCAGAGGCAGAAAAAGTCAATGGTAATCTTAGATCTCCAAGAGGGTTGAATCAATAGATGCTGCTTACTGCTGCAGGTGAGTAGTGCCATCAGGTTGACATAAAGCACATTTCAAGGGGCTGCATTTCAACAACCTCACAAGTGCTGCATGAGGTCGAGGGTGTGCCCAGAAAGTAGGACCAGCCTGTGCAGGTAGCTGGGTTAGGTGTACCCAGAAGTGCAGGTAGCTGTGTTGTCCTCCAGGAACTCCCAGGAGGAACTCTCTAACCTTGGTTTCTCTTATTCTTATGTTGAGACTCACAGCTCACAAGCTTTTTAAGACATTGACCACTGCCCAGTGAAAAGAAAGAAATAGTCAACATATATGTTTTGTGAACAGCCAACAATATGAGTGAATCCATCAAATGGAGGTAGAGAAAGCCCCATACTGACTTCTCAAGGCTGAGCATCCACCTCTAAAAGAATGCAAAGTCACAAGATACTATGGACTGGGGAGCAGATCCACACCCCCAATTGTTATTTCAACCATATGCCCCTAACCTTCAAGAATCTTCTGTGTCTGTGGTCGGGCGCCATCTATCTCTCCTGGTGCCCCTTGCCTCATCCCCCCTCTTCCCTCTCTGCCCTCTAACACACTACACCATATGGCTGCATGGCCACTCCATACCCTGTTGCCTCCATATGAAACCCTCAGTCTCTTCTCCCTTTTCCTGGTTCAATTTTACTCAGTCTTCAGCTCTCAGCTAAAGAGTCACGTCCAGGAGGAAGCTGTCCCTGATTCCCTTGGCTTACACCAGGTTCTTCTGATAAATAATCTCTTAGAACAGTAAGTCTTTTATTCAACTTACCTTAGTCTGCAATTATGCATTTATTCATGGGACTATTTCATTTTGACCTTTTCCATAGGGCTGTGGCATTTTGAGAGCTGGAAACATTATCTGATTTTGGTCTCTGTTGTTTCTCTATCCTTTATGGCACATTATAGGGCTCAAGGAATATTTGTTCAATAAAGAAATACTCGGTGTATTCAGTTAACATATTAAGGACCACATAAAAGACAGTAGTACAGGCTATCATTCATCTTTTATTCCCTATAAAATTAATCATCTATTAAAAATGAAAACTAGACTCCCCTGCTGAATAAAGTACCCTGTCCTCTAGTTAGAAAGACTAAATGTTTTATATAAGGGAACCACTTTTCGCTTTGACCGCCAGGGTGCACCAAGTAGCTCAAAGCTAAATTTTGGGTCTGTCCTGAATAACAGGTAATGTTTTGAAGGTGGTTCTGAGTAATGCATTTCTAAATAAGCATCCCTAAGATGCAAAGCAGGTGTTCTTAGCTGCTGAAAGCTTACACAAAGAAAGAAATAGCAGGTATTCCAAGGACCTTGCTGGGAGAAATTGCTTTATTAAACATTTTTTTGTAGAGACAGGGTCTCACTCTGTTGCCCAGGCTAGAGCGCAGTGGCTATTCACAGGCGTGATCATAATACACTGCATCCTTGAATTTCTGGACTCAAGCGATCCTCTCACTTGGGCCTCCAAAGTAGCTGGGGCTACAGGTGTGTGCCACTGCATCCAACTGAGAAATATTATTTTGTAAGTTATATTGCAACTCACTGATACCTGGCCAAATTGTCTTAAGGCTGAAAACCCTTAAATGCAAACCTGATTCTTTTTTTTTTTTTTTTAAATACTTTAAGTTCTGGGCTACATATGTGGAACATGCAGGTTTGTTACATAGGTATATACGTGCCATGGTGATTTGCTGCTCCCATCAACTGATCATCTAGGTTTTTTAAGCGCTGCATGCATTAGGTATTTCTCCTAATGCTATCCCTCCCCTTGTCCCAACCCCCCGACAGGCCCCAGTGTGTGATGTTCCCCTCCCTGTGCCCATATGTTCTCATTGCTCAACTCCCATTTATGAATGAGAACATGTGATGTTTGTTTTTCTACTCCTGTGTTAGTTTGCCAAGAATAATATTTTCCATCCCCTGCAAAGGACATGAACTCATTCTTTTTTTTATAGCTGCACACTATTTTGTGCCACATTTTCTTTATCCAGTCTACCATTGATGGGCATTTAGGTTGGTTCCAAGTCTTTGCTATTGTAAATAGTGCTGCAACAAACTTATGTGTGCACGTGTCTTTATAGCAGAATGATTTATAATCCTTTGGGTATATACCCAATAATGGGATTGCTGGATCAAATGGTATTCCTGGTTCTAGATTCCTGAGGAATCGCCACACTGTCTTCCACAATGGCTGAACTAATTTATACTCCTACCAACAGTGTAAAAGCATTCCTATTTCTCCACATCCTCTCCAGCATCTGTTTCCTGACTTTTGAATGATCACCATTCTAACTGGTGTGAGATGGAATCTCATTGTGGTTTTGATTTGCATTTCTCTAATGACCCGTGATGATGAGCTTTTTTTCACGTTTTTTAGCTGTATAAATGTCTTTTTTTGAGAAGTGTCTGTTTATATCCTTTGCCCACTTTTTGATGGGGCTCTTTTTTTCTGTAAATTTGTTTAAGTTCCTTGTAGATTCTGGATATTACACCTTTGTCAGATGGATAGACTGCAAACATGTTCTCCCATTCTGTAGGTTGCCTGTTCACTCTGATGATAGTTTCTTTTGCAGAAGCTCTTTAGTTTAAGCAGATCCCATTTGTCAATTTTGGCTTTTGTTTCAATTGTTTTTGGTGTTTTAGTCATGAAGTCTTTGCCCTTGCCTATGTCCTGAATGGTATTGCCTAGGGCAAACCTGATTTCTATTATAAAGCAGACACTATGGCTATTGTGTTCGTTTCATGAGGCTACTGTGACAAATTACCATATGCTGATGGCTTAAAATGACTAAAATTTATCATCTCACAGTTCTGGGGTCAGAAATCCAAATCAGTTTCACTGGGCTGAAATCAGGGTGTCAGCAGAGTCATACTTCCTCCAGAGGTTCTAGGGGTGAATCCATTCCTTGCATCTTCTAGCTCTTGGTGGCTGCTAGCATTGCTTGACTTGTGGCCACATCACTCTAATCTCTACTTTCTCTCTTTAGATCTCTTTCTCCTCTGTGTATCTCTCTAACCTCCCTTTGCCTTTCTTTCATAGGGGTCCTGTGATGGCATGTAGGGCCCATATAGATAATCTAGAATATATATTTTTTTAATCTCAAGAAACTTAACCACATCTACAAAGTCTTTGGAATATATACAAGGCAATGTTTACAGATTCCAGGGATTAGGACCTAATATCTTTGGGGTCATTATTTAACCTACTGAGACCATCTTTTTCATCTCTAAAATGTAACACACAGGCATATGCACATACATTATGACTAATAATGCATGTTTACTAAACATTTACACAGTGTACATAGAATAATTTTATTAATCCATAAGCATTACCACTCTGAGTTGGGCTTAGACCATTTGGTGGGAGGCTGATGTGGTGTAGTTGGCAGAATTCTAACATGGGCCTTATGACCTCCACACCCTGTGTAATCTCCTTCCCTTGGGTGTAGTCAGTGTTTGTATTTGCTTCTAGCCAAAAGAAGATGACAAAGATGATGGAATATCACTCTGCTGATTAGTTCACATTATATACCCAAGGTGACGGGTTATCAACCCCATAATGACTCCATCTTAGCATATTAGAGAGAAAGATGTTCTCTTGCTGTGTCTGAAGAACAAAATGTCATGTTTTTGGCATGTTGTGGAGGGGGCCACATGTCAGGGAACTGCAGGTGGCTTCCAGGAGGTGGAGACCTCAGTCCTACAACTGTGAAGAACTGAATCCTGCCAACAGCTAGTGAACCTGGAAGGGGACCTCCGACAAGATCCCAGTTTTGGCCGACATCTTAATTTCAGCCTGGTAAGAACCTGAGCAGAGGACCCAGTTAAGTTTTGCCCATACTCCAGACCCATAACAACTATATATATATTTGTGTGTATATAGTTGCTATGGGTCAGGAGTATGGGCACACATGCACACATATACACATACACATATATATACACATAATTACAGATATATATGTGTCGTTTAAGCTGCTAAATTTGTGGTAGTTTGCTATGCAGCAACAAAAAACTAATACACTTGGTTTGCAACATGTTTATTATCAAGATATAAGGTATAGAATGAATAAGCACAGATAACCCAAATGAAGAGAATCAACTGCACCAAATGGCCAGATAGCAAAATGCACTGGGAAGAAAATGCATGTTGCATATGTGAGATGGTTCAGAGCCAGCAAATGTATCTACATTAACTAGGAAATCTAAGGGAAATAGATCTGAGGAAAACTTAGAAGTGAAAAGAGGTGAGTTTTCAGCAAACTATTTCAGTTACAGGTGTAGAAATCCAACTGAAACTTGCCAAAGCAAGTATGAATGAATAAATTCAATGGAAGTGAATATGGAGAGTTACTGGCTCGCATACCTGAACAGCCCAGAAGTATCTGGCTTCAGGCGTCTATGTTCTGAAATCTGTCTCTCTCTAGCTCAACTCATTGAGCAACCCCTTGTGGAAAGTGAGATTCTCTTTCCCAATAATTCTAGCAAGAGTCCCTCAGTTATCCTTCACTAGCTAGATCTGAGTCATGTGACTGTTCTTGACACCAAAAAGGGGCGGGATAGCAATGCTACCCAAACCCAAAGGAAAACTGGGAATCTCTTACCAGAATGGGGATTGGATACTGGGCAGGCAAAAATCACAGGTGCCCCTCATATACCATGCAGCATAAAGAAGTGCATAGATACCAGCTCCACATTTGGGAAAACGATGGAAGAGGCCTTGTAAAGTCAAGAATCAAATAGTCTAGCAATAAATGGAAGTTCCTATGCAGCGTACACAGAGAAGAACTTGCGACTGAGATACAGGAAGAGATGTTTGGGTTTAAAATGGGTCAAGGTGCTTGTTTTTTTGAGACAGAGTTTTGCTCTGTTGCCCAGGCTGGAGTGCAGTGGCACAATCTTGGCTCACTGCAACCTCTGCCTCCCGCGTTCAAGTGATTCTCCTGCCTCAGCCTTCTGAGTAACTGGAATTACAGGCACCCGTCACCACACCCAGCTAATTTTTGTATTTTTAGTAGAGACAGGGTTTCACCATGTTGACCAGGCTACTCTCAAAATCCTGACCTCAGGTGATCTGCCTGCCTTAGCCTCCCAAAGTGCTGGGATTACAGGTGTGAGCCACCGTGCCTAGCCAGGTCAAGGTGTTTGATCTGCTGGGGTTGAAAAGTAAATTAATCCCCGGGAAAAATCTCAGAAGGGGTATGGCTTGATTAAACCGGCAGAATTGCTTTCTAGCAACATTCTGTAACTTGTATGAAAAGGGATACTCTAAAAAAAGAAAAAAGCTACATTCTTTTCATCTATGGAGCAATCATTGTATCTAAGGTGCCATGGTTTCTACTTTACCTTCATGATCAGATTTATTTCTCACCAAAGCCCTACAAAGTTTTAACACTTGAAAAAATTCAGGCTCAGGAGGTTAAGTGATTTTCCCCAGGTCACTGAACTAGCAACTGGCAGAACAAGGGCTTAAATTCAGGTGAATGTGTCTCCAGAGTCACGGTGCTAAACTCCCTCTTTCTGAATTAGAGATGTTCAGGTTTCAGATGTGTCAAGATGTTTGATCTGCTGGGGTTGGTAAATAAGATAATCCCTGGAAAGGATTTCAGGGACCTGAAAGGGACATGAGAATGGAGAAATGCCCAATAAAATCTAACTCTTTCACTGTGAACGACTATTTCAAAGCTTCCTGTGTGGATTTAAGTAGGTAGTCTACTTTTACTCTGGCCTAAGATTTAATTGGCCAGGATGTCAGAAGCAGCCAAAAGCCCTTTGGAAAAAGAAAGGTGGATCCAAAAGAGCAGAGGAACTGCGTGAAGCAAAGATGCCTGGGAGGATAAATGGCCAACAATGTGCTACCAGATGCGCCCTCCCTGAGAACACTGGACCTGGCAGAGGTAAACAATGAGAGAGGAAGTCAGAGAGGGAAAGGGCCAGGGAAAGTTCAGGCCTCCCTCCCTCCCACGCCCTTACTCCCCATTGTGGCTCTCACTGAGTCAGCCCAGATGGGAAGAAGGCAGAGACCTCACCCACCCGGTGTCTAACCTACCCATGGCCTGGAAGTAAGGGAGGATGACACTTGCAAGGGCAGCTCAGATACACCCAGGCGCTACTTGGTCCCCCTTTCCCCCCACCCTCACACAGCCCCAGAGATGTCAGTAGTCAGGTCTCTGGGAGAGAGTACACCAGCCAGGCCCTTGGATTCTGGTGCCAGCTCTAGTATTAATTACTAGATGACTTTGCATCAGGCACTTTATGTCTCTGGGCTTTCATTTCCCACATGAAGAGTCATCTGAGGTTGAATTAGATTAGGGACTGTACATGCAAGTGCCAACAGAGGCCAGGGAGGTAATGAAAATGTAGCAGGCTGAGTACAGGATGACACGGAGCAGTGGGGACTAGAGAGCACATGTCTTATCCAGTGAGGGCATTCCCAGTGTCTCCAGATGCTCCAGTTTCTCATGGGAAGCCACGATTCAGACCTTTATATAAAGTCTTCCAATCTTTAAGTGTTGGCAACAAATCAAGCCTGCAGGGCAGTTGGCAGTCTTGAGTCTAGATGTGCCTTGTCTTATAAGCTAGCTGCTAGTCACATGTGGCTATTTCATCTTAAATTAATTAAAATTAAACAAAAATTAAAAATTCATTTTCTCAGTCACACCAGCCACCTTTAAACTGCTCAATAGCCACATATATTAGTGGCTACTACATTGGACAACAAAGATCATGTCCAACTTTGCAAAAAATTCTCTTGCAGAGCCCTGGTCTAAGTGATATCTAAGATAATGTTCAGCTATCAAAACAAAAAATAAAGACAAAATGAAACAAATGTTACTTTCTTAATTGATAAAACAAAGCTACTGGAATTTCATGGCATAACCTTAACACAAAAATATTGGTGTCATTATTTTATTTCACTCTGATGGGTTCCCTTCAGTTGCATTTAAATTGGTTTCTGCAGATCTGTTAATAGAAGCAGCCTGATACTTTCTAATCTGCTTCAACATTCACAGGGATGTGAAATCTAAACTTATATTAAAAGGAGAGGGGCCAAGTACGGTGGCTCACGCCTACAATCCCAGCATTTTGGGAGGCCAAGGCGGGTGGATCACAAGGTCAAGAGATTGAGACCATCCTGGCTAACATGGTGAAACCCTGTCTCTACTAAAAATACAAAAAATTATAGCCGGGCGTGTTAGCACATGCCTGTAGTCCTAGCTACTTGGGAGGCTGAGGCTGGAGAATCACTTGAACCACGGAGGTGGAGGTTGCAGTGAGCTGAGATCATGCCACTGCACTCCAGCCTGGGCGATACAGCAAGAGACCAGCTAAGAAAAAAAAAAAAAAAAAAAAAAGAGAGAGAGAGAAGATGGGCAGAGAAGAGAGAAGCCCTATTTTACTTTTCCTAGAACTTACTCCTCCCCTGCTAGGTGAGGCATCACTTCTATACAGAGCTTTTAGCTGCCTGTGCAAGAGCCTCCAATGTGATAAGCTGCAATATTTTAGGTCAGGAGTCACCAAACTTTTCTATAAAGGACCAGGCAGTAAATATTTTCAGCTCTGTGGGCTCTATGATCACTATGGCAGTTACTCATTTCTGCTTTATTACATGAAAGCAGCCATCAACAGTATGTAAGCAAATGCCCACGGCTGTGTTCCAATAAAACTTTATCTGTGGACACCAAACTGAATTTTTTATAATTTTCATGTGTCAAATAGTTACTTGATTGCCCCCACAACTATTTAAAAATGAAAAAGAAAAAAAAAAACATTCTTAGCTCAGCTTGGTAGCAAAATAGGCAGTGTGCTGAATTTGGCCTATAGGCAGTAGCTTGCAGACCCCTATGCCCTGAAAGCCCTTTGATGGAGAGACTAGTGAACTGTAGGGTGGGGAGAGCTGAGCCCTGATTTATGTATATGACTCACTGGGCATTAGTCCAATGTAAGTTGTATAGTTAGCCAATGTTGTCCAGGAATGAAGGGAGGGACCATACAGGCCCTTTTTAGTGAGATAAATTTATTGATATGGTCAGTCCTCATTACTTACAAATTCGAACTTGCCTACTGGTTAGAATTCATTCATAACTCCAAAATCAATACTCGAGGTACTTTAAAAAAAATGGGAACAGGATCTCGCTCTGTTGCCCAGGTTGCAGTGCAGTGGCACAATCATAGCTCACTGCAGCTTCAAACTCCTGGGCCCAAGTGATCCTCCTGCTTTGGCCTCCCAAAGCGCTGGGATTACAGGCATGAGCCACCACACTTGGCCTTCACTTGAGGTATTTTTACAATCATTCTCTGACTTCTGGAGAACAGCAAAAAAATTTGAGTCACCCAATGCTCCTGTTTTCAGTGGAGGTATAACAAAATAAAACACTACCCTCTTGTTTCAGCTCATGCTATGTACAACTATTCCTTTCATATTCTATTTAGCAACATGTTTTTCACATGTTGGTGTTTTTGGTTGGTGATTTTGCTATTTAAAATGGTCCCGAGCACAGTGCTGAACTGCTGAATTAGCTATGGTCTGAATGTTTGTGTATCCCCAAAATTTATAGTTTGAAACCTAATCACCAGTGTAAGAATGACAGGAGATAGGGCCTCTGGGACATGATTAGCTTATGAGGACGTAGCCCTCATGAACAGGATTAGCGCCCTCATGCAAGAGACCCCAGAGAGCTGCCTTACCCCTTCCACCGAGTGAAGACACAATGAAAAGGTGCCATTTATGAACCAGAAAGTGGTCCCTTATCAGGGTCCACCAAATCAGGTGGACCGTCAAGTGGTATTATCGGGACTCTCATCCATTGACACTGAATGGGCTGGTGTCTTCATGATAAATTTCCCAGCCTCCAGAACTGTGAGGAATACATTTCTGTTGTTTATAAGCTACCAAGCTTATGGTATATTATCATAGCAGCCCAAATGGTCAAAGTTCCTAAGTGGAAGACAGCTGTGATATGCTTGTAAAAAAAATAACATGTCTTAGATAAGCTTCATTCAAACTTGAATTATAGTACTGCTGGCATGAGTTCAATGTTCATCAATCAACTATATACGTTAAATAAGATGTCTTTAAACAGAAACACACTTAAAACAAGGCTATGTACCGACTGGCTGATGAGAATGTTGTGACAGAGATTTATAGCAGCATAACCTATTTCCTCCTAGGTGTGATGTTTCAGTATTTGCTAATTTGGTGTTCATGGTGACTTTACTGAATATAACTACCTCAAATAATAATTGACTATATACTGACATTAAAAAGAAGTCATTGTGACATGTTGTATGTTCCTTTGGGCTACCTTATAAATTGCATTTAAGCTTTAGTGAGAAAGGCTGAAACTATTTTAAATAAAGTTTTTGGATTATTTCATGATTGTAGGTTTCCCTAAGTCCCTGGTTCTGGTCTCCCAGATAACCAGGCTGTTGTCTGGTACTGTGTATGGCATAGAAAGCTATTTTAAAAGTCTTCACTTATAGGTCATTTATCTGCCAGCCCACAAACTGTGCTTCAACTAGTGAAACACCTCAGGCCTAAACTCTCGAGAGAACTCCACTGGAAACGTTGTTGATGAACATTCTGCTGCCCTGTATATATTTAACACAGCTTTCTGGACTTTCTGGATGGTACTGTACATCAACCATAATTAATGACTCAAACATAAGTATTCACTGCATGTGTCAACCAGAAGACCTGGCACCTTTATTATGTCCTTGGATGTGATTTTTATTTGCAAACACTGCATAAAATCTCTGGTTTTGTCTTTTGGAAATGCATCGTGTGGGGTGGTCTAACAGAGGAAGTTATTTGGAAACGGAAGAGGATGTTGAGGACTGCATCCATTTGAGAGCTGACGTTCATGCAGAACCAAAAAATAAGGTGTTTCAAATGTACTTAAAAGTATATTAACAAGTAAGCTGATGTGTCTTTGGGACACACACTCATTTTTAAAAATTAATGCCTAATTTCTCTTGACCAAATACAATTTTTCTGTGATGACTTACGCAGTTACTGGTGTTAAGTTCCTCCTCATGGCTTCAGTCTCTTCCCCAAGCATTTCTAAATATTAGAGGACATTATGGTGCTTCCTATGTGCGAAGTACTATTCTAAGCACTTCATATATATAAACCCATTTAATCTCCCAAAAAATCTTATAAGATTGGTACAACTATTATCATCTTCATTCTATAGATGGAGAAAATGAGACATAGAGATGTCATGTCACTTGCCCAGGGTCACACAGTAAATTAGTGGCAGAGCCAGAATTTGAACTCAGAGAATCTTGTTTCAGAGTCTTTTCACTTCACTCCTTATTGCTACATGGACCCTCAATAAAGCACTGAATAACTGTGTAGGAAACCCAACACCAGTCCAACAAGGACTTTTATATAGTGGTTCTTCCCACTAGCAGCAATATTCAACTCATTATTCTTTCTTTTGTTCTCTTTCCCTTCCTAATTCTTCTCTTTCCTTACTTCTCTTATCAAGTCCTCACTTAGATATAGCAAAATTCACCCTTTTTGGCATATAGTTTGTAAGTTTTTGACAAACATATACAGTCGTGTAACTGTCATCACAATTATGATTGAATAGTTCTAGTACTTCAAAAAAGTCCTTCATGTCCCTTTGTATCAACTCTTGTCCCCACTCCAGCCAAGGATGCCCTGCTTTGGGACATCCCTGAGCTCCAAAGGATCTTTGCACAGATTTCAAAAATAGAACTTGGATTATATGGGCAATTTATAATTTTTTATTATCACTAGTCTCTAACTGGAATTTAGTGTTTCTTCAATTATGAATATAGGTAACAAACTACAGAAATATTAGCAGTACTTGTGACTCAGTCACCAATAGAAACCACAGATATTTTGATATCACATCATGGTGGTTGCCTATATTGCAAAATATTGTTTATATTCCTGATAACTTTGACATTACAGTAGTTATTAGATCTATTATTAAAATTGTTATTTATTGCATTAATATATAAGTACCTTTGTTTTTTATAACACAAATGTAATATTTTAGAAACTTATTTCAAAATAACTTAAATTTAATTTTAAAACATATTTTTCTAGGAAAGTGTTCATAAGCTTTGCCAACTTATTAAAGAGATCCCCGTTTCTAGAGCATGGGCCTAACAGAAACCACATTTTGGCAAAATGGGTCACTCTTAACTTATTCCACCATCCTGGGCAACAAAGAAACAAAACACACAAATAAGCAAAAACTCACTTTGGCTATTCATCAAGCCAACATTTCCACCAAGTGTAAGATAAAGAAAAAAATCAGACTCAGTTACTACCCAGACCGATGGAGAAATTCTTTTTTTTTTCTTTTTGAGATGATGTCTTGCTTTGTTACCCAAGAGAGAGTGCAGTGGTGCAATCTCAGCTCACTGCAACCTCTGCCTCCCAGGTTCAAGTGATTCTCTGGCCTCAGCCTCCTGAGTAGCTGGGATTACAGGTACACACAACCACACCCGGCTAATTTTTGTATTTTTAGTAGAGACGTTTCACCATGTTGGCCAGGCTGGTCTCAAACTCCTGACCTCAAGTGATCCACCCACCTTGGCCTCCCAAAGTGCTGGGATTACAGGCATGAGCCACCATGCTTAACCAGAATTATGTATCTTTTCTTAAAGCTGATTCTTAAAGCCAAATGATACCACTGCCGTCTGCTGAGCAGGACTGTTCAGCAAACAGCACCACCTGCCTCCTCTATGGAAATCCACATGGACTACAAGGATGCTTGCTCTTCTAGCTCTTTGCAACTGGCACAGGGCTGACAGGGACCTCACACAGAGGAACCAGCCATCTGTGAGCTCAAGAATGACTCCAAAAGGGAGAACGGGTTGTCAGCCACTCTAAAGACTAGGCAGAAGCTGAACATTTATGTTCTCACATTATTTGGGATTACTTTTAAATCAGCATTGTATTATTTATATATTTTTCTTTTTTGTTGTTGGCTGGCATAACAAAGTATTATTTATATTTATATATATTTTTTAGAGACAGGGTCTCGCTCTGTCTCCTGGGCTGAGTGCATGCTGTGAACATAGCTCACTGCAGCATCAAACTCTTGGACTCAAGCAATCTTCTCTCTTTGACCTCCCAAAGTGATAGGATTACAGGCATAAGCCACAGCATCAGCCAGGATTGTATTATTAAGGCACATGTGCCTTAGTCTGTCACCTCTGAATTGTTTCCCTCTTAACTTACTAAGAAGCAAATCCACAGAAAAAGAGGCATAGGAATAGGCAATTTTTATGCAAAATATAAAGAGCCAATAGATATACAAAAGTCCTTCACTGATAATCAGAAATAAATATTAAACAAATGAGATTTTTTTTCTCCTATTAGATTGTCAGAAACAGAATTACTTTTATAAAACAAAAGAATTGAGGTAAGATATATGTTGACTACTTAAATCCCAATATGAGATTTAAATAAAAAAGCAACTTCTTTAAAAATTCAAAGATGAATTTAAAATTTGCTTGGGGGTGGGGACTGGGTTAATTTCTGAAGCTGATTTCAAAAGGCAAAGCTAAAATAATGAATATAAGATTCTAAATTATGTAGATGCAAGTTATGTAGATGCAATATAGAAAAATCATAGGTGCTATTGATATTGTCTTTACCTTTTGGTAATTAGGACTTGAACTCTAACAGCCTTTTATTTCTACCTATCCCCAGCTCTCTGCTTTTATGTACTTTACCTCTCCTTACCCCTGTACAGCCAGACAGTGACTTAGGCAAATAGGAAGGTAGGTGGTGTGTTATTATTGCTTTAAAAGGCTTTCATCTCTTCCAGGGGTTTTCATAGTGTTATTATCTCTTATCACTAGTTAATTTATATAGTAGTTCCATGATGCCTTCTTAACAACATCCAGTGTATTAGCATCACCTCATCCTTACATGGTAAACTCATTTCAACACTGCGTTGGCCAGAAAGGACATGTAGTAAATGTTAATCAATTCTGCTGCCATAAGAAACGTGCATGGAGTTAAATTTCACAAGAAACAGAAGCTAGAGATCTAACAGCAAAGTTGAACTTGCTGCTCATTAGTTTCCGATCACACTCCCCCGAGGTGAAGAGCGACACCGTCACCTGAAACCGGCGCTAGAAGTAGTTACTCTGTTCACACAGCACACCCTACTGGCCACAGGGGAAGGTTCACTTCCAATGCACAATTGAAAAATTAAATATTTACCTTGCTGGCCAGGCTACAACTAAATCTCATCTCTAATCGAGCTAAGACACACATATCTTCTTTTGCCCCTACCTTTCATGATGGTTTCAGCTGAAACATAAAAGTGCTTTAAAAGATTAGTGATAATAGTTCCATCTCAGTGTAGGGTGAAGTAAATGCCCAGGTCATTCAATCCTCACAGTGATGTTTTGCACTTGTACAAAGTAGATGTACAATAACATTTGTTTTATAAAAGCACTACAGTGAGATAGGTATCATTTTTATCTTCTTTTTAAGAAGACTTAGAAGGATTAAGTAGTGACTCTCCAAAGACCCCGAAGCCCAATTAAGTGGGGGCACCAAGAGTTGAACCCCATGTAATTCCAGAGGGTATGCTTAATGACTACACTATATTACCTTCTTATTCTTTAATGCTAAAATAAGCTTTCAGCATTAAAAAGAAATTAACTTGTCAGATGATAATTTCAAAGTCTACCATAACAGGTTAGGCCTTTTAATACCTGACCCAGCTTTTGCTAAAGATTGATAAAGAATGCAGGTCATTTCCTAAATACGTCACACAAAGGCAACTCTAAGCAAGTGCTAATTAAAATAGGGCATATGACCTGTCATCGATAGGAATCTGAATTTAAACAACAGAACGACCAAGTTTGGAGCTTCTGGCATATGCTGGGATGTAACAACCCTTC
Source organism: Aotus nancymaae (assembly GCF_030222135.1). Lineage (NCBI taxonomy): Eukaryota > Metazoa > Chordata > Mammalia > Primates > Aotidae > Aotus > Aotus nancymaae. The sequence goes on from NW_026988460.1 coordinate 3,490,548, forward strand.
TCTTTAAATCAGGTGTTGCACCCATACAGTTTGCTAAGGATAAGGTATGAATAAGGATATGCTGGGGCTGTAGTAGATAGGTTTTCATTACTGGAGATTTGAAACAGACTTTTAAAAGCATGTGTGTGTGTGTGTGCACACACATGTGTGTGTGTGTGTGTGTGTGTTGAGTAGATTATGAAGATTAACATTCAAAAGACAGTCAACAGAGAACAGTCCAGAAGTGGAAGGATTTTACAACTTAGGTTTAGAGTTTTCTCACATTAACACCAATCTATTGGTAATGCCTGCATGGAGCCCTGTTTCAGGAAGTCTTGTGAGACCTGTTCTGAGTTCTGTAAAGAAAGGGTGCTGTGTTGATTAATAATGTCTGTCCTGGCAGGGGAAGGGAGGTTAGCATATTTACTGCATATTTGCTTTACTTAGGACTAGAACATTCACAGGAATGCCATATTTGTTCATTACTACCGAGCTATCTCAGAGCTGCCAACTAGGACTTAGAGGAAAAATCACAGTTTAGACCTAGGATATTTAAATCAGAAAAGAATTTGAACCATGAAAACACAAGGGTCTATGGGATTTATCCTTAGATAGAATAAGATAAGCTCACAGATGTGCTTGGGGGCTGAGATGACACAAAGGCCACTTGGCTCAGAAACAGGAGGGAAAAAGAGCCAAGCAATATGGCTGAGAATTTGTTCTCCATACTGGTGCAAGAGAGCTTGGTAGATTTGCTGTTTCTTTGGCTCAGCCTCATAGATTTTGGAAATGTTGCTATTTATAGGGATTCTTATTTTTCTTATTTCTTGTACTCATCCCTTAAAAGTTTTAAGCAATGTCCACTTGAAAAATGTCAGCCAGTCTCAGGTGTGCTCAGAGAAAATTAAGTTTTGGCCAATGGTCAGTCAGAATATAAAAGGAGGGGAAAACTGACCCCTGGTGGTAGATTTGGAAAATCCTTAATACAAAGATTTCCAAAAAATGATCCAGGAAGCATTAAACCCTCAAACTTCTCCATGGGAGAAGGGCTCTGAGGTAAAAATAACTCTGGGAAACAATTAAATATTATATAAAATATATTGTTATATATTATTTAATATATCTGTTTTTTGGCAACTTATGGTGTTTATCTAAGTCCCTAAGAATTCCTGCAGAAGAGAAACTGTTCATGCCTTTCAATTCGGCATTTCCTACGTTTGTTTGAATACAAACATGAAATATATTTTTAAAATTAACCTAATGTTTTGGGAGACATAAGCCTTAGGGAGAAGATAAGATCACGTTTTCCCTTTTCAATATGGAAAATTCCTTTCCAGAGCTCTTCTCTGATAAAACCTTAGAACACTTGTGTTTTTATATGTAGCCTTCCCTTGTTCTCCTCCATGACTGCGTTGAGTAAGAAGCTAGGTAAATGTTTTTGTTTGTTTGTTTGTTTTTTGTCATTCAGGCTGGAGTGCAGTGGCTCCATCTCAGCTCACTGCAACCTCTACCTCCCAGGCTCAAGCAATTCTCCTGCCTCAGCCTCCCAAGTAGCTGGGATTACAGGCATATGCCTCACGCCCGACTAATTTTTATATCTTTAAAAGAGACCAGGTTTCACCATGTTGGCCAGGCTGGTCTCGAACTCCTGACCTCAAGTGATCTGCCCGCCTCGGCCTCTCGAAGTGCTGGGATTATAGGCGTGAGCCACCATGCGCAGCCAAGAAGCTAGGTAAATGTTAAAGAATGATTTGCCAGTCAGAGACAAATCATTTACACATTTCAAGTTAACAAGCATCTACTGAAGAAAAGCTAATAGCTGTATCAAGCTTTTCAGTTATAACTATGCAGTAGAAACCTTAGAGATGCCAACATAGTCTATAGATGGCTCTTCTAATACAGAAGCTCTTCAGAACTGGGAGATGGTAAAGCAGAGTGACTCAGACTGCTTTGTGCTCTAGGGCTATATAATTTTTCGGTTTGATGATAACCAGTTCTGCTTCTCACTAACTGTGTGACCTAGGGCATGTTACATAACCTCTCTGTTCGCAGTGATCTCATCTGTGAAACAGAAATCACAATACCTCCTAGTTCTGTTGGGGATTTAAGTTAATACTTGTAAAGTTCTTAAAAGAACAAGTGTTAACTCATTTAATCCCTAACAGAATTAGGAGGTACTGTGATTTGGCGGTTGGCTAGTAATTTGCTGCTTCTTAATTTGCACCACTAAAGTTAGGTGTATGAGGCATCATTTAAAAGGAAAATAGATTTCTTTCTTTAAAAAAAAAAAAAAAAAAAAAAATCATACTTTTGTTTTTAGATCCCGAGACTACTCAGGAATTTTAGCTGATGGTCTCTAAAATGTATTATGGTGGTATTTTAAACTATTAACACTTTTTCTTTGGAGAAACCTGGAAAGTTTTCCCTTCTTAATATTAAAAAAACTGTGGTAAAATAGGTTTACCAAAAATTGCTCATTTAACCCATTTTTAAGTGTACAGTTCAGTGGTATTAAGTGCATTCATATTGTTGGGCAACCATCACCGTCATCATCCATCTCTAGAACATTTTCATTATCTCAAACTGAAACTCTGTGCCCACTAAACAGTAACTGCCCATTCCCTCTTCCCTACAGCCCTTGGCAACCACCACTCCGCCTTCCATCGCTATGAATGTGACTGTACTGGGTACCTCACATAAGTAAGATCATATAGTACTCATCCTTTTGTGACTGGCTTATTTCATGTAGCATTATGTCCCAAGGGTCCTCCATGTTGTAGCGTGTGTCAGGATTTCAGGATACACACCATTTTGCCAGCTTCCCGCCCCCCTCCTTTTCCTTAATACATTTGAGAGATCTACCCTGACACTTTTTAAAGGTTACACAGTATTCTATTAGATGGAAGCACCATCATCTATCTACTGCTCTCCTATCAACAACCATACAAATTCCTCCTGGGATAATTTGCTATTACATAATTTTGCTATTACAACAATGCTAGAGTGAATACACTTGTGCATGTATCATTTTGTATTTATACCAGTTTATCTGGAAGATAAATCCCTAAAAGTTATCTTATCTGGTCAATAAGAATGTGCAGTTAGAATTTTGATAAGTACGGCCAAGTTAACTTCTAAAAATATTGCCCCTACTGCCATTCTCATCAACAGTATAGGAGAGCCTTTTCGTCTCTATCCTTTAAATGAGGAGTATTTAAAATATTTTTAGTCCCTGCCAGTCTCATAGGTGATAAGCATGGTTATTTAAAATAGGTATCCTGACAGAAAGAAAAGATAAATATTCAAGGTGATAGATATCCCAGTTAGCCTGATTTGATCATGATGCATTGTATACATGTATCAGAATATCACATGTATCCCTAAAATGTGTACAACTATGACATATAACTACACAATCCACACACATGAAATAAAACAGGTATAAGGGAGGACTTGCTGGTATGCAATGTGAGCAGAAGGGTGCTCAGGGGTGAAATTAGAGGGCATCAGAGTCCTCTGGCTGTATTTGGATGCCTTTTCTTTTTTCTTTTTTTCAAGATGGAGTCTCACTTACTCTGCTGCCCAGGCTGGAGTGCAGTGGTGCGATCTCTGCTCACTGCAACTTCTGCTTCCTGGGTTCAAGTGATTATCCTGCCTCAGCCTCCCAAGTAGCTGGAATTATAGGCATGTGCCACTATGTCCGGCTAATTTTTGTATTCTCTGTGGAGACAGGGTTTCACCATGTTGGCCATGCTAGTCTCAAATCCTGACCTCAAGTGATCTACCGCCTTAGCCTCCCAAAGTGCTGGGATTATAGGCGTGAGCCACTGTGCCTGGCCTGGATAACTCTTCTTATTGATCCAAGGCAGAGAACAGTATTCCAGTACAAACAGGACTAGAAAGGGTTCTGCTTGGTACTATAATCAGTACTGATATTGAGTAGGAATGCACACATGCAGATATGCTTGGTTAAGATATTGACAATTCCACCATAGTGGTTGGTAGCTGACCAGTTCCTCGAGCCCTACTCTTGAATTCTCAGCCACCTCCCCACAATCCAGCACCTCAAGGGTAAAACCTACTGCCAATAGAGGCCCTTTTAGATCCTGCCCAGAACTATGGCCAATGCCTATTCAGGTTGTTCCTTATTTGTGCAGAGAGGCTATTAATAGTTTCAATATTGCTCCTGCCTACCTGGGTCTAAATTTTTGTAAGACTCCCTTCTATTTCTGAGCCTCTAGCACTGTTGTAAACATGCTGTCTATTTCAGTTACAAGATCCTGTCTTTCTCATTCTTTCACTCTCAAAATGTTTATTGAGTACTTCATATATGGCAATTGCTGAACCAGGATCCTAGAATATTACTGTGAAGAGGGCAAATGCTGTTCCAGGCCTCAGGGAATTTATACACCAGGAAGGAAGGCAGGTGAAAAGTAAATGAAGAGACAAATTAAAAAAAATAATTCCCAGTAGTAATGAGTGCTATAAAGGAGGCTCTAAAGGTGAGTTAATGAATGACTAACTTCAGCCTCCCAAGTAGCTGGGACTACAGGTGCGCACCACCATGTTCAGCTAATTTTTGTATTTTTAGTAGAGACAGGGTTTCACCACATTGGCCAGGCTAGTCTCGAACTGCTGACCTTTTGACCTGCCTGCCTCTGCCTCCCAAAGTGCTAGGATTACAGGCATGAGCCACTGCTCCCGGCCTGTGCCTCTCTTATACCTACTTTAAATAATCAAGTTCAGCACCTGTCAGACTGGCAATGATAAACCAATTTTGGAATACTCCTTGTTGCAAGGATATAAAAAAATAGGCTCTCATAGTCGTTGCTGATGAGAATGACAGTAGCAGCAATATTTTTGGAAGCTCACTTTTCAGAGGGGGCCCCTTCAGTAGAGAAGCCAGAGAAACCCCAGTCTGAGACTTAAAGGAAAAGGATACAGGAGGAAGGGAGGGAAAGAAGCCAGGCTGCATTGTGCAGTGGGTACAAAAAATCCAAGTGGAAAGTCACTGCTTGTTTTTTAGAGGGAATCAAAGAAGCCAAGAATGAGGACAGGGAGCTAAGGAGGTGAGGCTGGAGATAATGTCTGGGACCAAGTCAAGTCCAGCCTTACAGATTGCAGCAAAGAGTTTAAGATGGTCTTATTTGTAACCTGAGAAAGTCCTGCATCATTTAAGTCTGTATTCTCCAATGCTTCTCAAGGTGCTTGAATCGAGGAGACAATCAACAAGACTTTGTTTGAGAAGTACACTGACCCCCTATAGCTTTCTTCTGTCTCTGCCTGGCACCCATCGGTTCCTGTGACAGCTGCATGAACAGTACAAATATGCCCAGAGTTAAAGAAATGATATCTTTCACTTCCCCAACATCTGTTATGCTCTTCCACATCTTTGTCCCCTTTAAAACAACAACTGAAATTTCCATCCCTGAAGTACACTTTACTCAATGATAAAATCGGCCAATGATTACTGAGCACTTTTTATGTGCTCAGAATTCTTCCAAGTGCTTTGCCTATACTGACTCATTTCATCTACTGAGTAACTCTATAAAGTAGGTTTTAATATCACCTACATTTTACAGGTGAGAAAACTGAGGCGAAAAGAGATTAATCATTTTGACCACAATCACACAAGTGGTAAGTGGTAGGGTAAGATCTCCAGAGTCGACATCCCTGACTGCTAACGTGACATTTCTCTCCAGCAGATGCCAGCATGTGGAATTGCAATCTTACCATTGATTTCACCAAAGGAAGCATTTTGAGACATAAAATGATGTTCCTAACTGTTGCACATTTTACTTACGTGCAGTTCATAGTTTTGCATATTTTATATCATGTCCTTCAAACTGCTTTTGCTTGTCAGATATGAACTTCCGAGCACCTCATGAAGAAGCATTTTGAGACCTCATCTGGTTGTGTTGCCTGCATGTCTGGCAGTTTGGTTTCTATAGCACTGCTGCCATTGTAACAGTGCTGTGCAACTGTTCAAATATTCCGTTCCCCTCTTATTATAAAAAGCAGTAGAAAATGGAAAGTAAAACCCAGGTATTGATACTAAGGATACAAAACACTCCCTTACTCCAATTAAGCTAAAGATGAAAATCATTGCACATATAAAAAGAATCAACTGCTTGCTTTGCTCATTGTCCGCTGGACTTAAGCTGGTGAAGCTGTTCAACTGCAAATAAAAATTTTTTATGTTTTCTAAATGTGTGTATGAAATATTGGAAATATAGGAAATATGTCTGAGGCACAGTACAATTAGTACATTTTACTTTTTTTATTTGTTTATTGTACTCTGTAGGAAGAGAACTTCTATAAAAATGTAAGCCTATTATTCAACTTTTGGGTGTTGGACTTTCATTTGAAAGTAGGAGAGTAACTGTATTTATTAATTTTCTTTGTCATGTGCCAGTGGTGCAAATATTTTGCTAATATGCCATATCACACATCATATCACATCCTGTCCAAGCCCTGCTTGATAAGTCAATGTGTACTCACACACAAACACATATAAATTCACTTTCCTGTTCTATCTAACATATCAAAGAGGTCAAAATTTACAGAAACGTGCACTTACCTTTAACTAGTAAGTATTCTCTTGCCTTTCTTCTGTTTTTATTGTAATAATCTTCAAATTTTGTTTCCTATGCATAGATGTCATCTTTTTCTTTCACACATTCTTTCTTCTGGATTTCTCATCAAAGCCTGTAATACAGAAGAGAGAAGCTCCTTAATTTCTGTAGGCACAGGGAAAGCAACTATAAATCTCAAGGCAATGACACTTCTAATTTATTCCTAATTTTTCCTTGGCTGACTACAGTTTAATCACAATTTTAGAAATTCACCTAATTACATGAGATTTAGAATAGAGTTCTCTCAAAATACAGATGAAATTGAGGCTAGTCTCCTTAACAACTAAAGATTTCATACCAATTTGGCTTCTTACAGGATGCATGTCACTGAATATACCGTGTTAGACTTCTACTGTCTCTGTAGGAGGAGACTCTGAAGTGCTCAAAGTTATCTACACTCAGCTGCAAAATCAGTGCTGTCAAAGTGGGAGAGAGAGCTCAGTAATACATCCCCTCGGAAGCCATGTTTCAGAGTTACTGAAACCAGAATGGCATTCCTGAATCTGGTTTTTAACAGATGTCAGTGTGGTGAGAATGAAACACGTCATGAATACTGATGAAATCTAGCGTGCATATCGTGCCATAAGATATCCTCATTTATATGTATTTCTCATTCTCCCTACTACAGAAAAGAAAACAGCTTTCCCCCCAGAAGCGCTGCTTCAGTCAATAAGCACGCTTCTCCCTTGTCACTTGTGAGGTCACACTGTTTCACACACACCCGTGTGTAAAAACAGGACAAGGAGGAAGGCAGAAGTGGCAGGTGTGGCATCCCTTGTTCTGCCATGTGGTAAGTGAAACTCTCTGTGGCACCATCTGCATGGTACCTCCCCATGCCACCTGCCCCTCTACTCCCCCTAGATGTGCAGCAAGGCATCTAGGTGCAAAGTGGCATAAGAAGCAGAAAGTCAACAGGATTTCTTCACAAACACCTCTGCCCTCTCTCTCCTTACTGATGCCATAGGACAAAGGCATTTTTCTAGCAGGAACTCAATATTCCAGGAGATCAACTCAAATGAGGGCACAGAAAGAAGAATAGGTTGAGAGTTTCTTGCAGGTGATATTTTTTAGTACCCTTTTAGGAGGAAAACATATTGGGCATGGGGTCATGGTTTGGGTAGTACTAAAATCGGTATGAAGAACTCTCCACCCAGTCATCCTCTTGGCCTTCATGATCTCTCAGTGAAACATTAGGCAAAGAGAAGATACACTAGAGATGTGTTTTAGTCTAAGCCGCCACTTTACAGATGAGATAAATGAGGTCCAGAAAGAGAGAGAAAGAGAAAGCAACTTGTAAAATGTTTCACAGGGCAGAGCTGGCATTTGAATGACTCAGTGCATTTTCTGCCTCATCACATCATCTCTCCACATCATTCTTGTGTCTGCCTGGTAACAAAAGCTCTTTGAGGGATTAAGCCCTGTAAACAATGATATACCAAGCAGTGACTAATGTCACATGCAAAGAACTAGTTAAATCCCTTACTTATTTAGTGGGTGTTAACAAAGACTACACAGTTGCTGTCAACTTGGATCACAAAGGTAGAAAAAAGAGAAATAAACAGATTCCTCCTGATGGCCATCAACAGTTACTGTTATATTAAGTGACCAACATAAGCCATATACTATGACAGGCACCTAACTGTATTGCTGCTAATGCTTCTAGAAACTCCGAAGATAATATGGATGCTGTTATACCAGGAAGATAAATAAACCAAGTCAGGGAAACAAGATACCTTGCCTGAGGTTACAAACAAGTAGTTAGTTCTTGGATTCTATTGCCACATGCACACTGACTTCCTGCCGGCAACAAGCAGCATTATAAACCAAAGAAATATGCATCTATTGGAAAACCCCAGAACCCAGGAAAAGAAACAAAGTGGATGGTATTTGGAAGGAAACTAAAGGGAGAAAGAAAGGAAAACGGAGATAAGAGCATTGTGGGAATCTATTCTACAACCGAGGGATATGTCTTAAGATCTATGAATCTTAAGACATCATATATGCAAATATAATTAAAGCACTTGACTCCACTTACAAACTCTGGTACAAGATACTTGTGATACTGGGTATCTGGGAATGAGCAAAGAAATTTAAGATCTCAATGAGATGGGGTAGATGAGTTACAATCACCCACTGTGTTAGTTTGCTAGGGCTGCCATAACAGAATGCCAAAGACTGTGTGGTTTACACAACAAAAATGTGTGTCCTGATACTTCTGGAGGCTGAAAGTCCAAGATCAAGGTGTCAACAGAGCTGGTGTCCTCTGAGGCCTCTCTCCTTGGTTTGCGGATGGGCATCTCTTTACATGGTCTTTCCTCTGCACCCAAACTCCCCTGGTACCTCTTTTTGTGTCCGTATTTCTTCTTATAAAGACACCAGTCACACTGTATTAGGGACCATCCTCAAGGCCTAATTTTAACTTAATCACCTCTTTAGAGATGCTATCTACAAACACAGCCACATTCTGAAGTAGGACGAATTAGGACTTCAATCTATCAATCAAGGGGCTGGCAAAAGTCAGCCCATAACACTCACCAAGTGACTAGTTTTGGTGCCACAGAGATGAAAAACCAGACACGTGAAAAGTAACAACCTGTCATCAACATTCAGTGTCATTTATGAAGAGCTGAAGCCCTCTGATGTTTGAACTCAAGTTCAGAAATCTAACCGTCAGTGTCATTTTGAAGAGCTGAAGCCCTCCAATATTTGAATTCAAGTACAGAAATCTAAGGGTTTACTATAGGTTTTGGTTTAAAAAAAAAAAAAAAAGGAGAGGAAGGCTATTCAATAAACTTCGGTCATAATGGTCTAAACCAAGGGTCAGAAAACTACTGTTGTCAGTTAAATCCAACATGCTGCATGTTTTTCTAAATAAAGTTTTATTGGCACACAGCCACGTCCATTCATTTATGTATTGATTGTCTATGGCTGTTAAGGTGCTACAACTGCAGAGTTGAATAGCTGTAACAGAAACTGTCTGGTCCACAGGGCTGAAAATATCCACTATCTGGGCCTTTACAGAGAAAATTTGCCAACTCCTGGTTTAAACTATGTTAATCAGATTTCTTTACAGTAGGGCTTTTCAAAGTCTTCTCAAACTTCAAGGAGAAGATACATAGAAAAATTGCATCTTACATGGGAAGTAGTTTCTAAAGTCAGTTCAAAGTGAAAACTGTGTATAGTCAAAATTAACACCGAAAATCCCTTAGGGAAAGTGCCAACATGGAGTCCACCATACTACATCATCATGAATATAGCCAGTTTTTCCTTCAAAGTTGCAACAGATAAAAGTTTCTTTGAGCACTACATAAAATAATTGGCTCTATTTATGAACCATTTGTATAAAAAGATGCATATCTTTAAATAACAGAATTACTTTCAGCATAAGAGACTTGAAAAAACTGAGACCAATCATAGGACAGGAGATTCAGTTACCATCTCCTATTCACTTGTTGAATTTGCAGAAGTTATGTATGCACTGGAAATGGCTCTACTGGATGGAGTTTCCTTCCTTTCTCAGCTTACTTAACCAGAAAATTTCTCTTTCTCAATTTTCTTATCCCACAGAAACCTCTAATATATGCAATCTCTAATAATAAATCTGTATTAATAAAACCTCTAATAGTGCAATCCATGTTCTGTGGAGCACATTTTTGGACATGCTGAAATACTAAAAAACATACTTGTTATGGATCAATCAATCAGACATAAATATATACAATGCTTTCTTAACACTGATAATAAAAGAACCATAGGGTAAACCACAATGAGATACCATTTCACATCCACTAGGATAGATATTTGGGGAACAAAAGGAAAATAAGAAGTGTTGGTGAGAATGTGGAAAAACTGGAACTCTAGTGCATTGATGATGGGATTGTAAAATGGTGCAGCCACTACGAAAAGCTGTTCGGTAGTCTCTCAAAAAGTTAAATATAGAATTACTGTATGATCCAGCAACTCCATCTCTGGGCAGATACCCAAAAGAATTGAAAGCAGGGCCTTGGACAATATTTGTATATCAGTGTTCATAGGCACATTATTCACAATAACTAAAGGTGGAAACAATCCAAATGTCCATCAACAGATTAATGGATAAATGAAAAATGGCATATACATACAATGGACTATAATTCTGTTCACCTTAAAAAGGAATGAGAGTCTGATATATGAATGAGTTCTGGAAACATTATACTAAATGAAATAGGCCAGACATGAAATGATAAATATTGTATGATTCCACTTACATGGAGTAATTAGTATCTACAATAGTTGAATAGCAATTACTATCTCGAATAGTCGAACTCACGGAGACAGAAAGTAGAGCAGAGGTTACAAGGGGCTGGGGGTACTGGGAAATGGGAAGTTATTGTTTAATGAGCATAGAGTTTCAGTTCAGGATGATGAAAATGTTCTGGAGATGAATGGTGGTAGTGGATGTACAACATTGTGAATGCAGTTAGACAGGGTCTTATTCTGTCACCCAAGCTGGAGTGCAGTGGCACAATCATGGCTCACTACAGCCTCAACCCCCTAGCAACCCTCCCAAATCAGCCTCCCGAGTAGCTGGGACCAGAGGCATGCACCATCATGACCAGCTTTTAAAAAAAAGTTTCTGTAGAGATGAGGTCTCATTATGTTGTCCAGGCTGGTCTGGAACTCCTAGGCTCAAGCAATCCTCCTGCCTCTGCCTTCCAAAGTGCTGGGATCACAGGCATAAACAACTGTGCCTAGGGATTTTTAAATTGTTAAAATGGTAACTTTTGGACTGGGTGCAGTGGCTCACGCCTGAAATCCCAGCACTTTGGGAGACTGAGGCAGCAGATCACGAGGGCAAGAGATCAAGATCATCCTGGCCAACATGGTGAAACCCCATCTCTACAAAAAATACAAAAATTAGCTGGGCATGGTAGTGCGTGCCTGTAATCCCAGCTACTCTGGAGGCTGAGGCAGGAGAATCAATTGAACCCAGGAGGTGGAGGTTGCAGTAAGCTGAGATTGTGCCACTGCACTCCAGCCTGGGTGACAGAGCAAGACTCCATCTCAAAAAAAAAGGTAACTTTTATTTATGTATGTGTGTGTGTGTATGTACATATATGTAATATAAAATATAAAATATTATATGTACTAGTATACTATACATACTCATATATAATATATACACTATTATATATGTAGTATTATATAATATAATAAATATTAAAATAATATATAATACATGCTATTATATATCAGTATATTATATATAATATATAGTAGTATATATACTATATATTGTAGTATATGTAGCATTACATTATAATATACTACTATACTATTACTACATAGTACATCATTATAAAAGTAAATGTAATACTGTTATGTATACTACTATATAGTATATAATTGCATATACTACTATATTATAGTATACTACTATACTATAAATAATTATATAATATATATTAACATAGTATATATTAATATATTATTATATAATATATAATAATCACATAGTAATAATATATTAATAATCATTAACAATAAATTACTATTACATATATTAATATATAATTTATATATATATATATACTGTTGAGATAGGGTCTTACTCTGTCACTCAGGCTGGAGTGCAGTGTGATAGTGGCTCACTGCAGCCTGGAACTCCTTGGCTCATGTGATCCTCCCACCTCAGCCTCCTGAGTAGTTGGGACTACACAGCCAGCATTACCACACCTGGGTAACTTTTAATGTTTTTTGTAGAGATAGGTTCTTGCTTTGTTGCTCAGACTGTTCTCGGACTCTTGGTTTCAAATGATCCTTGGGCCTTGGCATCCCAAAGTGCTAGGATTACAGACATAAGCCACTGCATCCAGCCTTGTTATGGATGTTTTACCACAATAAAAGAAAGTTCAAGAAAGAAAAGGATGTAGAAGCAAAATTGTGGGAATGGGGATGGGGATGTCTAATTATTTAGACATCACTTGAATGTGTCATTCTGCTAAAAAAACTAGCTGTTGACAAATTCCTGGCTTGCTTAGGTGACAATTTCAAAACTTGGAAGGCAGAGGATACTACAAGGGGAAGTGTTCATCCAGGAAAACCTTTTGGGCAATAGAGAAATGAAGCAAAAAAAAGTGGTCACACACTCTTGGAGTTCAAAGCAGCAGAGGGAGGGATGCTGGGGTCCTTGCTTGGCTCCTCTCTGGTTCCAGTACTGCCGCCCAACACCCAGTCTCCATCCTCACCCTTCCACTGACCCCCATTCACTGTACATTCAGCAGCCAAAGTGGGGGTAAAATATGGAAATATACAGAAGAAATTGCAACAAACTCCTATCCATGTGCCCATCACTCGAAACTAACAAATGTTTTTCATATTTTTTCACATCCTGTCTTTACTCTTTTAAGTGATAGAACCACACAGAATTTATCTTCTATGTTAATTTCTCCAGTCCAATTTTTTCTTCATCTTTGGAGACAACCATTATTCTGAATTTGGTAGATATTTAGTTTGCATATGTGTGTGCATGTCTGTTTAAATATATTCTATGATTTTGTAATTTTAAAACTTTTTATAAAGTATATTATGCTATTATATTTTACTCAACATTGTTTTTTGTAAAGTATATTTTTAGAAAGTATATTATGCGTCTATTATATTTTACCCAACATCGTTTTTTGAGATCTAGATTATTAAATGTTGCATAGTGCTCTGCGGTATGACCGAATCATAGTCTAATCTGCATTTGTGGACTGATGGCTAATGGTTAGCGTCCGATTTTTGTTATAACAAAGGATGCGACAGCATATGTCCTCCTGGTTCTCCTTTTGTACCCAGGCCTCTGTGTTTAGTTGTGAGAGGTATTTGGGGCACAAGCTATGTGAGAGTACCACTGTGTGAGTATATGCAGGAATTGCTCCTGGTAAATCTCACCCGGGGTGGTCCAACCCTCCTAGCTATTATTTGGAAATGTGGGAGAATCTTTTGTGAGATGGGGATGGGATGGGGCGGGAATGCTAAATTTTCTATAGTGCATGAGAGTCCTGAATAACAAAGACTTGTCCCCCACAAAATACCAAGAGTTCCTTCTTTGAGAAATGCTGCTGATTTTTGTCCCAAAGTAGAATCTTTGTGTTGTAGAATCTGTGCGTTTAGAAGTCTAACAAGGGAACAACAACTTGCTCTCCAAAGCACCACCTGCCGCAGCTCAGAGTGCCTTTTTACCTCAGTTCTTTGCCAAGTCTCACTGTCAGCCTTTTGAATTTCTGCTATTCTGATGGGCATAAAATGCAACTTCATTATGATTTTTAAATGTGCATTTCCTGCTTTTATTAGCACTGTGGAAAATCGTTTCATATTTTTTACAGCTCATTTGTGTCTCCCCCATGTGGAAGTGCCTGTTAATAAGCTGTCTATTTTTCTATTGGGTAGTTTAAATTTCCCTTTTCGATTTGTAGGAGTTAGTTAGAGATTCTGGAAACTTGCTTTCAGTAGTTATTTGGGGTTGCAAATGCCTTGCACCAGTTTGTTGCTTGTCTTTTGATTTTATGGTACCGTGTTATGCAGAAATTATACATTTTGATATAGTGAAATTCATTCAATCTTGAGTGTGATTTTTAGGTCTCCAGTTTATAAAATCTACTTTATTCTAAGATCATAAAGATATTCTCTTTTTTCCCCATCTAAAGATTTTACATTTTTATTTCTTATATTTAAGTTTTTAATCCATCTCACAGTTTATTCTTGGGGAAAGTGTGATGTAGGAATCTGATTTTTTCTTCTTATGGGATATCAGTTGTAACAATACCATTTACTTCTGATACCATGTTTTCCTCTGTAATTTCTAAAGCCTCCTGTATCATATAGAAAGAACCATATTTGTTTAGTCCATTGTTGGGCTCTCTTTTCTGTCCTATCAATCTAATTTTCAATTATCCTTATAATACTGTCTATGACTTTATAATAAATTTTTGTAGAGGAAGTCCTAATCTTTTATTCTTTCATAAAACTCCACAATTCTTAAATGTGGCTGGGTGTGGTGGCTCAGGCCTGTAATCCCAGCACTTTGGGAAGCCAAGGTGGGTGGATCACTTGAGGCCAGGAGCTTGAGATCAGCCTGGCCAATGTGGTGAAAACCTATCTCTACTAAAAAAAAAAAAAAAAAAAAATTAGCCCGGTGTGGTGATATACACTTGTAATCCCAGCTCCTTGAGAGGCTGAGGCAAGAGAATGCTTGAACCTGGGAGGCAGAGGTTGCATTGAGGCAAGATTGTGTCATTGCACTCCAGCCTGGGCAACAGAGTGACAGACTGTCAAAAAAAAAAAAAAAAATTCTTGAATACTAACATTTCCATTCAAATTTCCGAATGCTGTTGGGATTTTGCTTAGAACTACAATGAATTTACAAATACTTACAAATACTCAACATTTCATATTTATCTTCCTCTTCCATGTATATGGTATATATTGTCATTTCTTTAGTTCTTTTAAAAATAATTTACAATAACCTTTTTTTCCTGAAGCAGATGTGTATCTTCTTAAAACTTACTCTAAGTTTCTGAATGGTTTTGAGCTCTGGAGTGATTTTTTTAAAAACCCAAATCTGAAGATAGCAAATCATCCCTCCCTGAATGTAGCTCCCCTGAGGCTTTCTGTTACATTTAGAATGAAATTCAAACTCTATACTGGAACATGATTATAGGATGTGGTTTCCTATCTTCCTCCTGGACTTTATATTGTATCTTCTGTTAGTCATTAAGCTTTAGCCACAGTAGTTTTCTTTACTTTTTTTTTTTTTTAAGGTTAGAATTAGTCAAGTGAGGCAGTGAGAGTGGAGTGGTTTTCTTTATGTACCCAAACATACCAAGCTAATTTTATTTTGGGACCCTTGTCCTTGCAGCTTCATTTTTTTCTGGAATCTTGTTAACCAGATATGCATATGGCTAGTTTCTTCCTGCTGTTTGGACACTAGTTCAGATGTCTGTTCTCAGAGAAACTATCCCTGCCCACCAGAGAGTAGCCCTCCAATCATCCGTAATGACATAGCTTCTTTATTTCTTCACAGCACTTGCCACTATTTGAAATTATCTTCTTTGAACTCTTTATTGGTGTTTTATTTCCCATGATAGACCATAAACTCCACATGACTGAGTACCTTGCTGTCTTCTTCTTTTCTGTGTCCCCAGAACCTACAATGGTTCCTGGCTCATGGCAGCTGTTCAATGAATGTGAGCTGAATGGATAAGTGAGTGGAAAAAAATAACCTCGTGTGGATCACTCCTAACGCCCTTGGTGGCTCCTTCTGTGTCCTCTTACATCAACAAAGGGGTATTTCCTTTCTCCAACTGGCCGCACATATATTAGCAGTAAATAATGATGTAAGACGTTTCTAGTGTCTTGAAGAAATAGTTTAACTGCAGAAATACTTATAAAAGGCATTCCAAATACATTTAAGTTCTGCACACCAGGTTTCCAAGTGGCTTAGAACAGTGAAAGCACCACTCTCTATTTGGCCCATTTCTATTCCTAAGAGATAGCTATTAAGTTTATTTGTATAAATCCAGAAACTTTTTATTCATTTACAAATCTCTAGCTATCTAATCTATCTTAGATTACACAACTTGAATGATCAACAAAAACTTTTTTTTTTTTTTTTTTTTTTTTAAGATAGGGTCTCACTCTGTCATTCAGGCTGTGATGCAATCATAGCTTACAGACTTGAACTCCTGGACTCAAGCAATCCTCCTGCCTCAGCCTCCTAAGTAGCTGGAATTATAAGCACATACTATCATACTCAGTTAATTTTTTAATTTTTTATAGAGATGAAGTCTCACTATGTTGTCCAGGCTGGTCTTAAACTCTTGGCTGCAAGTGAACTTCCTGCCTCAGCCTCCCAAAATGCTGGGATTATAGGCATGAGCCACTATGCCCTGCCAAGAAGTTTTATTCTTATTGAAAAATTGTTATTTTTAAGTGAATCTGAGTTTGTTAAAAAGGCAGATTCTCAATCCCACCTCTAGAGGTTCTGATTCCACAAACCAGGGGTGGGGCCTTCATTTTCAATAAGCACCCTCGATCATTCTAACACAGGTAGCCCCAAAACCATTTATGAGAAATACTCACCTAGGTCAAGGCAATTTAATGCCATCTTTATTTAAGATGATGCAGGCTCCCAAACACTAGGGGGCAGATGGAGCCACACTTGTGCTATGTCATGTTCTCTTTGCCCAAGAAGAGGGCATAACGGATCCATGTGCCTCCACTGAGGCCCCGAGAACCAGATCTGCTTACGAAGCCTCATAAACAATCAGGGAAACAGCTCAAAACTGGCAGTGAGGAAATGGGTTCTAGACTCTGAGCAGCTTTGGGCCAGTTTCTTCATATGCAAAATGAGAGTGATGTTGTGATGGACTAAGAAATCTGTATTTGTTCTTCCCCAGTTCCTGGCACAGAGCTTCTGAAACTCTTGCAACTTTCTGAGTGATTGGGGTGTGAGGAGCATCTTTTGTTACTCATAATAAGCCCCTTTCAACCACATCTGAGTTTATGTTAATGAGATGTCTGGGGGATTCCAGCCCTAGACAGTTTCAGGGTGGGGGCTGGTTGCCAGAGGAACCAACCATGTGATTATAGGGTTGGAACTTTCAGTCCCACCTCCTGACCTCCAGGGAAGGGAGAGGGCTGGAGGTTGAGTTCAATCACCAGTGGCCACAATTTACTCAATCATGCCTAATGGAACCTCCATAAAAACCCTGGACAATGGGGTTTGGAGAACTTCTGGTTGGTGAATGCATTCACTTTTTGGGAGGGCAGCACACCCCAAACTGCACTGGCACAGAAACTCCTGCTGTTTGGACCCCTCTGGACTTTACCCTATATACATTTTCATCTGACTGTTTGTTTGCATCCTTTATAATATCTTTTATAATGAGCCAGTAAGTGAAGTGTTTCTCTGAATTCTATGAGCCATCATAGCTAACTATCAAACCTGAGCAGGAGGTCATAGGAACCCCCAATTTGTACTTAAGTTGGTCAAAAGTACAGGGGCCCAGGACTTGCAATTGGCATCTGAAATGGGGGTAGTTTTATAGGACTGAGCCCTTAACCTGTGAGGTTAAAACCACCTTTGCAAAATTATGACAGTAAGAGAAATCTGACATAGCCAACTCCATCTTGCTTCCAGCAACACACACTGGTTGTTCTCACTCATTCCTGGGTGTGGGCGAAGGTAACTTTTGGAGGAATTTGGTTTATAGTTTAACCTTAAAGCAAGAATGGTAATAACCCATCTGCAAACTAAGCTGCCTTTGTAAAACTAATGAAATACAACAAGGTTAGGATTATGAGAGGGGCCTGAATTCTGCTAAGATGTAGGCCCATTTGAGACAATAACCAGCCATTGTTCTGGAGGTCATAAGATCTATAACTTCCCCAATTACTCCTGTAGTTACATTGCTGTTGTAGAACCCAAAACTTGTCTTTTGAGATGTTTTTCAGACTTTTGCATTTTGATGACTGACTTCACCCATACTGGGGACTCATGATTCAGCTGGACCTGTGGCCCCCACCCAGATGCTGACAGCGCAGGAGGACCGTTTTCCACACCCCTGTGATTTCATCTCCCAGCCAATCAGCGTTTCCTATTTCCTAGCCCTGCTGCCCACCAAACTATCCTTGAAAAACCCTAGCCTCTTTGGGGAGACTGATTTGAGTAATAGCTCCAATCCTGCTTGGCAAGGCTTGCATTAATTAAACTCTTTCTTTACTGCAGTAATGCTGTCTCAGTGAATTGGGTTTACTTGTGCAGCAGGCAAGAACCCATTGGGTGATTACAGTGTTTGATGCTAACTTCAGGTAGATTTTTTGAAATCAAAATTGAACTGAATTGAATTAAGGACATCCAGTTGATGTATGAAGAGTTGGAGAACAGATTGCTTCATGTGAAAAACTCACCCATTTGGTATCAGAAGTGTTGTGATTATTGAAATAAAGTTCTCTTTCTCTTTCAACCACATAGTTGTAGAAGCGCATTCCAGCCCTATCATTTTATGGGAGACTTCAACGTCTCATGGATTTCTGTGTGATTAGGTTATGCCTGACTTTCACCCCATACCTTCCAAATTTTCTAGGAGGAACTTATGTTTATAAAGGAAAAGAAAAAGCCAAAACATTTTAAAAGATAACATTCCCATTATTACTCAAACAGGATTTTCACAAGTTAAAATGATTGCTTCTGTTTCAATGCTAAGTTCACTACTCACCTCCACGAACATAAAGAAACAATAAAATCTCTACACACACTTATCCATCAGATTGTTTTAAACAATTTTCAAACTTGCTTCAATAAGCAAAACTGGCTCTGTGATGCTAAACTGGATGTAAATAGCTAAAGGATCCAATTTCAGCCAAAATCTCATACCACAAGGAGAAATTAAGCAATTTTTAAATATTTAATAATACCCTGTAATTTTTTAGACTCCTGGGCTACACAATTTCTGACAAACTATGCCACAATTAACAAAAATAGGCAACCTTCCAAAAAGTCTCACAAAGCAAAAGTAAACTCCTCTGAACTCCTGCTGCGGTGAGAGTGATGTATTCAAGTGACATACCCACCACAAACGACAGCAGCCAGAAAGGGTTTGGAGCTTGCCCTGAACTGGTGTCTGCTGAAAAGGCTCATGAAAAGAAGGTTGTGATTAGAAGATCATGACACTTCCAGCACCCACTTATTAGCATGTCTGGAGAATCACAGAAGGGGGATGATGCAGTCTTTACAAGCAGAGTTCACATCACAGGCTATTTACAAATACTGCTATTCCAGTATTCAGAGCAATTCGGTCTCTGCTCTAACAGCAGACAAAGGATGTGGACACCATAGCCAGTCACTCCAGGTGGCCTCCTAAGATTCCTGTCACCTCTTGGTTGCTCAGGCCAAAACCTATATATTCTTCCTCCCCATCATCTCACTTGTCATTCATCAAACCCCCTGCTTAAAACTCCTCAGTGACTTCTGACTTTACATAGACTAAAACTTAAACTCCAGCTCCTGTGAGGATTCCTAGCTACCTCTGAAATCTCATTTCATGACAGTCTCCCCTTCACTCTCAATATACCCCACATTGGCCTCCTTTTCCCACCTTACTGGGTCAAGCCCATTCTCACTGCAGGGACTTGGCATTTGCTGTTTCACTGCTTGGATCATTATTTCTCTAGATCTTCACATAGCTGGCTCCATCTCATAATTCCAATTCAACTCACATGACCTTCCCAGATCACTCTATCCTAAATATTATTAAGCTACATTTGTGTTATTCTCTACTCCTGTTTATTTTCTGTCTGGTCCTGAAATCACACTGTTTGTTTGCTTGCTGGTTTTCTTGTCCCACCAGAATTTCACCTCCAAGAGGAAGGAGATATTGCTTTATCCTGTTCACTGTTAAATCCCCATAGCCTGAGACAATGCATATAGTAGATACTCAGTAACTATTTGTCAAATGAATGCATGTGTTGTTTTATTTTTAAAAAATGTATACATTTTTGAGATGGAGTCTCACTCTGTCACCCAGGCTGGAGTGCAGTGGTATGATCTCAGCTCACTGCAACCTCTGCCTCCTGGGTTCAAGCGATTCTCCTACCTCAGCCTCGTGAGTAGTTGGGATTACAGGCACGCAAGCCACAACCCCCAGCTAATTTTTGTATTGAGGTAAAGAAGGGGTTTCGCCATGTTGGTCAGGCTGATCTTGAACTCCTGACCTCATGATCCACCCGCCTTGGCCTCCCAAAGTGCTGGGATTACAGGCGTGAGCCATCACACCTGGCCTAAAAAGTTCTTTTTTCTTGAGACGGAATCTCAATCTGTCACCCAGGCTGGAGTGTAGTGGTGTGATCTCAGCTCACTGCAACCTCTGCCTCCCTGGTTCAAGCCATTCTCCTGCCTCGGCCTCCCTAGTAGCTGGGAATAGAGGCGCACACCATCACATCTGGCTAATATTTGTATTTTTAGTAGAGATGAGGTTTGGTCATGTTGGCCAGGCCAGTCTCAAACTCACCTCAGGTGATCAGCCCGCCTTGGCCTCCCAAAGTGCTGAGATTACAGGCATGCATGAGTCACCTGCACCCGGTCATGTGTTATTTTAGATTAAGTCAGAACCTAACTTTTCAATGTTCTCTCTCTACTCCAAGTTAAAACTCAATTTGTTGCTTGGAAGACAAGTTAATTTGCAGAAGAGACATATCTCACTCTCTATGAATATCCTCATTGTCACCCCACAACTAGTTTAGAATCTCTAACATGGAGCTCGTTCCTCTGCAAACATAAGACCCTTTGGAGACATCAGTCAAATGAAATTTAAGCTTCATTGACAAGCTAAGATGACTCTTACAGTGCTTCTTGAGGGAATAATTGTGTAGGTAGTGACTGCTGGAAGTGAAGGGCTCAGAGTCTGAGTGGGTTGATCCACATGTCACATGGAGTGATGTAGGTGGAGTTTTTTTTAAATGCTAGGGAAATTTGTTGAGATAACTCTATATTCTAGCCAGGCATTCAATATAGGGGTTGTTCATTTGGGACTCAAATAAGAGGATCAACTAACTAAAGTTTTAAATGGGTCTCAAATGAAGGTAATTCCATTCTGATTTTCACAATGAACTACAGAGTGGTAGTGACAGCCAATTTTCTACACAGCATCAAATTTATAATCTCTCTTACATACTCATCATCTCTTTTGTTTCTTAGGGAAATTCTGTGAGGTTGGCCAAATGTAGTTATTGTACCTATTTCATATATGTGAAGGTAGGACTCAAGATCCCACAATGAGTAAATAACCAAAACCTTGATTTGGAATCAAGAACTTATAAAATCAGCTCCTAGAGATAATATTGAACCAATATGAGAGATACTGCAGAAAGCATTTTAAAAATCAACTTTATTGAGGTATAACATATACACAAAATAAAATATTCCCATTTTAAGTGTGGAGTTAAACAGATTTTGACAAATACGTACACTCCTTACCCATCACCACAATCAAGATATACGACATTTCTCTTTTTTTGAACAAATTTAGGGGATACATGGGAAATTTTGTTACATGTATATAATGTGTGGTGATCAAGTCAGTGTATTTAGAAGATAACAAAACATTTCTCTCCCTTAGGAAGTTCCGTTATATCCCTTGTGCTCATTTCTCCCTCTCACTTCCTGCTCCTCCCTCAGGAAACCACTGATCTGCTCTCTGACTCTACGTATTAGTGTACTTTTTCTAGAATTTCACACGAATGGAACTTTTTTGTGTGTCTGGCTACTTTTGGTTTGCATGATATTTTTGAGATTCATCCATGTTATGGCACATAGTAGTAGTTTGTTCTTTTTTACTGTTTCATTTTATAGTATTGTATTGTATGGCTATATCACAATTTGTTTATCCATTCACCTGCTGATAGACATTTGGATTCTTTCCCGTTTGGGTTATCATGAATGCAGCTCCCATGAACATTCTAATATAAATCTTTTTTTTTTTTTTTTTTTGAGACAGAGTCTCACTCTGTTGCCCAGGCTGGAGTGCAGTGTTATGATTTAAGATCACTGCAACCTCTGACTCCTGGGTTCAAGGGATTCTCATGGCTCAGCCTCCCAAGTACAGGAGTACAGCCACCTGTAATCCTGGGATTACACTGCCACACCCGGTTAATTTTTGTATTTTTAGTAGACACGAGGTCTCTTTAAATAAATAAAGATTTATTTATTCCCAAAATAAATCTTTTATGGGGATATATTTTCATTGCTTTTCAGTAAATAATTTGGAGTGGAATTGTGAGATTCTATGATGAGCGTATTTTAAATTTTATAAAAAACGGAGATCTATGGTCTAAAGTGGTTTTACCATTTTATTTATTTACTTATTTTTATTATACTTTAAGTTCTGGGGTACATGTGCAGATCATGCAGGATGTCATATAGGTATACACATGCCATGGTGGTTTGCTGCATCCATCTCCCCGTCATCTACATTAGGTATTTCTCCTAATGTTATCCCTCCCATATCCCCCCACCTCCTGCTATCCCTCCCTTAGCCCATTTTATATTTACATCAGCAGTGTATGGGAGTTCCAGTTGCTCCATATCCTCACTAATACTTGGCATTGTTAGTCTTTAAATTTCAGCTATTATAACACCTATGAAGTAGTTGGCATCTCACTGTGATTTGAGTTTGCACTTCCTAGATGACTAATAATGTTGAGGATCATTTTTGGGGGCTTATCACTCATTTGTATAACTTCTGCAAAGGGCAATTGGAGAGACAAGAGGTACAAATAATTTTGTGTCTCATGTGCAAGAATTTGCTTTATTTTAGAAACAATTTTGAAAAATGCAACCTGGAAAAAATTATAAAATATTCAGACTATAAAGAATAAAGTAAACTATGATATGGTTAAACTGTCCTTTATTTTTTCTTTAGTATATATTCCTTGAATTCTTTAGTATACATTCATGTCATGCTCTAACAAACTGGGGAGGCTGAGTTTGCAGGTAGGAGCTAGCAAAGAAGGAAAAGGCTTTGCTCTCTTTATTTCCAATTACTCTCTCTTCCCTCGACTTCATTTTATAGACCATGGGCTCAATTATTCACAGCATCTTTTTATATCTAGCCTCGTAAAACTGTAAGGTGAATCATTACAAAATTAATATTCAACACGCTTTATATAACTGCTTAATTCAATGCATAACTCAGATTTTTATCACCCCAAGTCCTCTCAAGATCTATAAATGCAACCAACTTAATAAGATACCATGTATTTTAACTCTAACATTACCTCATGTTATGAGGTATTATAACATGGAGGTCTATAACATGACCTCCACACCACACGACCACTAAATTTAGACTAGACAAGCAAATAGACATCTATGACAGAAATGGACTGTATTTAAAAGGTCAAGTTCTACATGAAGGCTTGTATGATGACAACGAAAATTATGTTCTAACACTTGTTTTGAGAAACTTACAGTTTTTATTTTAAAAAGAAGCTTATTTTGCTTCTAGAGCACTAAGCTACAAGTGTTTTATACCATGTAACCCAAAAGAGCTGACTCTTAAATAATCATCACTTGCCAGGAGGTGAAAAAGCAGGTCAACTCATCTACTTATTGCCTCTGAGACCTCATTCAAATAAATGTGTATAACTTCCATCCTAAAAGGAATCTTACAGATCATCCAGTCCTATGACCACATTTTCTGGACAAGGAAACCAAGGCCCAGACAAGTGAAATTATCAGCCTGAGGTCAGACAACCAGCTAAAAAGAGCTGAGGGTGGAATCCAGGCCTTCTGACTCAGATTCTGAATTCTTACTCTTGTGATTTTTCTTTTTTTCTAAGGCTTTTCTTGTTTTGTTTTCAATAGTTACACAGGTTCAATGCAGAAATTTTGGAAAACCCAGAAAAGCACAAAGATAAACTGTTAGATCAATTTTTAACAATTTAAAATTGTTAAATCATTAATCCTTGTACTTTAAGATAACCACTCTCAAACTTTTAATACGGCACTATGATATAGAAACTAAGAGGGCTTCTTCTGGAGTCATACATTTGGCTTCTTATCCTGACCCCTTACACCTGACAAGCTTGCAGGCATGGGAGTTACTTTACCTTCCTCAGCCTCAGAGCCCTGCCAGTAAAATGGAGAGAACAAGGTCACTGCTTTCTCAAGGTTGTGAGAATAAAGTGAGATGAAATTTGCAAAGCATCTCATACAATGCCTGCAGACGATAAGCATTAGCCATCATGATTATGTACTTTTAGGCAGTTATTTATATTCATGTTTTTACGCTTTAAAAAAGTAAACCAGTTCAGGCCAAATTTGGTGGCTCATGCCTGTAATTCCAGCACTTTGGGAGGCTGAGGCAGGAGGATCACTTGAATCCAGGAGTTTGAGATCAGCCTGAAAAGAATTAGCCAGGCATGATGGCACGAGCCTGCAGTTCTAGCTACTTGGGAGGCTAAGTTGGCAGGATCGTTTGAGCCCAGGTTCATTCTAGCCTGGGTGACAGAATGAGACCCTGCTTCAAAAAAACAAAACAGGCTGAATGCAGTGGCTCACACTTGTAATCTCAGCACTTTGGGAGGGCAAGGCAGGAAGATCACCTGAGGTCAGGAGTTCAAGATCAGCCTGTCCAACATGGGGAAACTCCGTCTCTACTGAGAATACAAATAATTAGCTGGTCATGGCGGTACACACCTGTAATTCCAGCTACTTGAGAGGCTGAGGCAGGAGAATTGCTTGAACCCGGGAGACAGAGGTTGCAGTGAGCCGATATGGTGCCATTGCACTCCAGCCTGGGCAACAAGAAACTCTGCCTCCAAAACAACAACAACAACAACAAGAACAACAACAGCCCAAAAAACATAATCCTGTTCTTTGGCCTTTTGCCATCTGATGGTACATTTGCCATGAAAAGTCATTTTCTGATGGCCTTCCCACTAAATCAAACTTTCCCAGAGAAGACAAAATTTAAACAGTGATCTGAAGAGCCACACACTGGGGTTCTCATTAATAAGAAGAAATTCTAATATCTCAGAGTTTTAGGTTATGGACACGGCTGCAGCCATATCCTAATGATGACTTATAGCAGAGCCTCAGAAAGAATGTAGCTCCCTCCCTCCACTCAGAACCTCTGCCTCCTCAGTGCTTCCAGGAACCAGCAGGGCCCCAGGGACCTTCATATCAAGATCACCTCACAGGATGATGTGTGATGTCATCATAGCCAGAGTGGCGATTTCCAAGTAAAGTAGGGATGGTTTTTGAGAATAAAAATTGTACTGCTGTGATCTCGTCTCCTTCTATCCTACACCAAAACCGACAAACAATAGAGCACTACCTACATTTGTGAGACTCCAGAAAGAACTGTCGGCCTGGCAATGATCAGTGACTGATGGGTGATAGCTACAGGAAGTGCTGTGATAAGGTTTATGAAGTTGTAGCCTGGATCAATGGAAGAGTATATTGTGATTGATCAACAATGCCTGCGATGAAAGATGGCAACAGCAGGATGGTACCCAGGCCATGGTGCTGTCCTCCCTGGTCTATTTTAATGTCTTCTCTTCATAGGTATGAAAACTAAGGTTTACAGCAATGAGGAATCATGGCTTACCCATTCATGAATACAAAGACAGAACATGGCAAAGCTGAGACTAGCAACCACTCCTTATAGTTTGTAGCTCAGCAGTCCCCTCTCCATGCCAGGCTACCTTTCTTCTCTTGTGAGTGGGATGGTTTCCCTCTTATAACCACTAGGTGGTCCTGGCATGTTACAACCTATTCAGATCACTTCCATAATGAATAAATTATGCCAAGATAATTATAAAAAACCCACCAGTCCCAGCTTTGTACTAAGGCCCTGGCAACAGCCACTACACAGCTGTTACCAGGATGCATATTCTCTTTTGACAAAACACAGGTGGCTGCTTGTGTCATGTTGGTCTGCGATAACATACTGTGCAGAAAGAGAGACAAGCAGGGAAGGAGAGATTTCTTTCCCAGACTCTCACATAAATGGATTTCTTCTTTGCATAATGGAGCTCTAAATAAATAAAATACAAAACAAATGTTTACAATACTGTTGAGATAATGAGTTGTTGAGAGATGGCTGTAGAGTTTTATTCTAATTTATATCCTCTCCAGGAAAATGGAATTCAACGCAAACTTTATAATGGTAGGAGGAAGAAGGCATCATCATTTATTCCTTCATATGTTTACCAGATATTTACTAAGTGCCAGGCATGTGCAAAGCACTAAGGATGCAACAGTGATAGGAAGAGAAATAGTTTCTGTCCTCACATGAAGTCTACTGGGAAAGGTGGACTGTTAACAAGCATTGTAATAAGTGTGGATATACAAAGAAGAAGACAGCATTGAGGGGGCAGCTGGGCGGAGGTGAAGGACCAACAGGATTGGCATGCTTAAGTAGAAGGGGCATGTGATTTAGAGCTGGACAATAGTGTCGAAATCGTTTCTTGGCACTTACCAAGTGGGTGACCTTGAGCAAGTCATTTAGATTTTCTACCCCAATTTCCTCATCTATGAAACAAAGCTAATAATTTCTACCCTGTCAGGATTATGCTAGGTATTGAGTTAAAGTTTATTAAATTCCCAGGGAAGCCTGGCACAGAGTATGAGTTCAACACATATTTGTCAAGTGAATGAAAGAATCATTATCAAATACACATTGGATCTCTAATAGAAAAAGAGGCACTTGGACAGAGACTGATGAAACAGAGAGAAACTAGACATTAGTCTTGTCTTATACCTATGTAGTGACTGAGAATATACAGCAAATAGAAAATTCATAAAGAAGCACATTTCATGTGGCTAGGTCAGGGAGTACTCTATAACAGAACTGACAGAAACATAACGTGGGTCACAAATGAGAGGCACATGTGTAATTTTCAGATTTCTGCAGCCACATTAATAAAAGTAAAAAAGAAAAATAAAAAGTTTAGCAATATATTTAACTTAATATAGCCAAAATATTATTCTTTTACATATAACCAATGTAAGTTTACTGATACAACATTTTGCATTCTATTTTTTTCTTGTACTAAGCCTTCAAAACCCAGTGTGTGCTTTATATTTACACTACATCTCAATTTGGCCTTGCCATATTTCAGATGCTCAGTTGCCATGTGTGGCTAATGGCTTCCATACCGGACAACACAATTTCGGAAGTGTGGGGATGGGAGAGTTTGTTGAAGACACAGGCAGTAAGGTGGGCTTAGGGAAGAGATGAAGAGATGGACTTGAGTAGATGGGCATTAAAATACCTGATTTGGTGTTTTTAAAAGCTGTATCTAGGTACAGTGTCTTGTGTAGCGGCACCTTATAGAAGCCTCCTTCGTTTGGCTGGCTCTGTGTCAGGGACCCTCTGAATCTACTCCTCCTCATCATGGGTCATACTCTTGCATTTGGTCCTTACTCTCTGACAGCATATTCAGGCTCTCAGATTGTCCTTTGCTTCCTGGTACCCTCTGACTTGACACTGTGCATAAAGTCTGACACCAGGGAAACACATGTATGTAAAAGCAGATTCCTTGACTGTATAATACAGCTTTAAGTAAATAAAATACAAAGTGACATGTGGAGCTACCCAAATCTGGCTCTCAAAGCCGCTAGGAGCATCAGAGTTGTCCTCTAGCCTATAGACACACAGAGTTCTGAGTTTAAAAAATCCCAGAAATATTCCCAGCGGAAGACCAGTCTCAGCATGGGTTCCCAGTGGGGGAGAGATGGGCACATGGCCTGGCTGGGGGGCATGGCATTTGGCAGAAAGGAACTGGAAAAAGGAGGAGATGACCCTTTGAGAGCAAATTCTGGCCAGGTGCATTCTCTAAGGTAAAACGGAGTAAGGAAACCCATGTGGACAAGAAAATTGCAATGATGTGTACCAGAACGAAATTGAGACGATGGAATAAGGACGAGTGAAAAAAACAGATGTGAAAGGAGAGGAGCAGAAACCTAGAAAAGAAGAGTCCCCACAAGAGCTTAGTATCCCCTCACCTAAGCAAGCATTGATGTGTCCCCCGCACTAGGATCCAAGCTGGATTGCAGTGGTGAGCTGGACCCACATCTGCCTCCTCCTCAGGCCTATACCATCCCACAGCCCAGGGCAGCCAAATTAATAAGAGAAGTAGAACAGATGAGGAGGCAGGACACATTCTCCTGCTGTATCCAGAGCCCTAACAGTAACCACGAAGAAGGAGGAGTTTCTGAGTTCAGTAGTCAGAAACTCCTGTCCCATGTGTAGAAGGAGACACTCCCTGACTCTACTCAACTACCAGCAAGTAGGAATGTGACCCCAAGTGTGGCTAGGTATTTTAATTTTTCCAAAGTTTTAATCATGGGTTTTATGTGACACTTTCCAATTTGTTAATGTTTCTAACTATGTCAATAAATTTTTAAACATTGTGCTGGCTCCCACTATGTGAGCCAAAGAAAAGAGACCACAGAGCTTGCAGCTTGAGACTTCTACTCTGAGTTCAGGGTCCTGTTCCACAATCATCTGGCCATTTGTAGCTTCTCAGTTCCATTTGGTTCTGAGGCTTAAATCAGAACCATTTGACATCAGTTCCATTTTGCTCTGAGGCTTAATTCAGATTATACACATGAAGGGCTTAGCTTAGTTTCTGGCACATGGTAAAGGCAGTTAGTAACTGGTGCCGAGTAGCTTCAAAGAACTTCTGAGATGTATTTCCAACTATTATATAGGGATTGAATCACAGGATGCCTCCAGAGACAAAACATCTGAAACCGGGTTCCTCTCCCTCATATGATAGGATTCCCTACCTCTTCATTTCTGTTTCACAGCTTAGATTTATGACACTTTCATTTCATTTTGTCAATTCATGACACTCAATGTGGTTGTACAAAGGAAGTAAGAAAAAAAGGCCAACTGAGGTAGAAGTGTAAGTTGATATAAGTTTTCTAGAAAGCAGCTTGATCATGCTTAGCAAAAGACTAAAAAAAATTTGTATGCCTTTTGACTCAGCTATTCCATTTCAAGGAATTTAGCCTATGGAAAAAATGATGGTTTTTCATAAAGGCTTAGTCCCAAAAATGTTTACGACAGTGTAGTCTATAATAGAAACAATTAAGGAAATTAAATGCCCGTAAAGAAGAGATTGGTTGCAAAAGTTACGGTACACTAGAAAGCTGATTTTTCCCCATCACAGCCCTCTCAATACTCTCAGAGCACTTATTATGTTAATTGCGTCTCCTGCAGTAAACTCCAGGAATGCAGGGTCCTTGTCTGCCTTCTTCACCACTGTATACACCACTATCTATGAGCTGGCATATAACAGACACAAATGAATATTCAAATACATGTAAGACAGTTTATGTCATGTGATTCCATTTTTGTAAAAAAAAAAAAGTGTATGCCTGTAAGTATTAGTGCTTTCCCCTAGACAGGGTCAGTAAACTAGTCCCTGGACTGGCTAAATAAAGTTTTATTGGAACACACACACATTATGTCTACTACATGTTGTCTATGGCTGCTTTTGTACCAAAATGGCACAGCTGAGTAGCTGCAACACAGTCCATATTGCCCGCAAAACTAAAAATATTCACTATCTGGCCCTGTAAGATGAAAAGTGCTGACTCCTGCCTCAAATGGTAGAAGTTCCTTTTGTGCAGTCTAATTCACATACATACGTGCACACGTGTGTGTGTGTGTGTGTAACAATGAACATGTATTACTCTTGTAACCAGGAAAAGTTAAAGTTATTTTTGCACAAGAAAGCCAGAAAGGAAGGAACAAAGAAAAAAAGGAAAGAAAGAAGGTATTTATTCATGTTTATTATAGAAAAGCATCCACAGTAAGCAAAATTTTTAAGTATGGCATAAGTAGGACGGTTATAATTTTGTAATGTCTGGATAAAGAACTGAAAGGAAAAAAAAGTTAGCATGGCTGTGTCTGGGTAAGAGAACTACAAATGACTTTTATTTCTTTCTTTGTTCTTAGTTGCATTTTCCCCATTTTTCAGAATAAATATGTTTTCCTTTTGTAATAAGAAAAAGAGAAAATAAGTGATATTGAAGATAGAGAAAACAAAATAGTATACATAAAAAGCAGCAGTGTTTCTATCAGTCTTTGAACATCTCCTGGGGGTCCTGGGAGTGTGTCCCTTTGGGCACCCTGCTTGTCATTACTGCACTCCACTAAAATGGTAACATGGCCAAAGTTGAAGTGTTAAAATCTTGTGCCACGTTTTTTCCCCTAAATTGTTTATGTTGGCCTACAAACAGAATGGATGTTTTTTCTTTATAGTTAATCTTTTTAAAATGTCCACTGAATTCTTTCTGAAGCACAGCTTAGCATTTCTCTCTAGATTAGAAAATGTATTTAGGTAAGAAGTTTTCTGACTTAGTAGTCGACCCTTGTAATGTCCTCACAATCACATTTCCCTAATTTCAGCCTTAGCTGAGGTTGACAGTTCTAGCAATATGGACAGTTCCCACCTCATTCTTCTACCATTTGTCTCTGCTTTTAGGAGGAATTAACAGCCCCAGGGGCAGCCCTCGATAATGGAAAGCAGTGGATAAATGCCTCAGCCTCTGGGCTGCAGAGTTGGCAGAAAGGAGGCCCTGTTGCCCATAGAAGCCATCTTTCTTGGCTTTTCTCTCTCTCTTGTTCACTCTCTCTACTTCTTTCTCCTGTTTCCTGGGAATCTCCCCCCAGACTAGCTTCCTGCACCCAAGATACTGTTTTAGGTTCTGCTTTGGAGGAATTCAAACCAAAAGAGTTTGTAAGCAAATGGCAAATTAATAACAAAAATTACACCACGGACCCCAAAAAGCACTTACAGATGGAGTCAAATAGAACTCATTGTAGCTTCTAGGATACATGTACTCATTATATGACTATTGATTAGATTTCTGCATTGGGCCATGTGGGCTGGGTATATGATGGTGGACTAGATAGACACAGTCTATGCTCACGGAGCGTGAAGCATTAAACAATGATTATGCAAATTATACTAACAGAAAGCACAGGAAAGATGGGAAAATAAAGGAAAAACTAGCCTAGTCTGAGATTCAGCATGGGTTTCTGAGGAGACAACATTTAAACTGGGCCTTAAAGTAGGGGTTAGCCTAAAAGCAGGGAAGAGATACGTGTCCTCGACATATAAAGACTGAACACGTAAGGTGGCTATTTGATAGGCTAATTAACCATGTTACAGAATTTGAAGATTTCAAAAAATATAGAGCCAGCCGAATTCTCCCCTTTCATCTGACATGGGTTAAATATCCCATGAGTGGAACAAGTGCTTGCATACCTTCAGGGTATTAATTACTGAGAGGCCCAAAGTTGGCCACTAAGATTCAAACAAGACTTGGAAAAACACTCTTGTAATCAGAGGCAGTGTACTTGGTAGATTCTACTCTTATTACCTGGGGAGCATGTGGGTCTTCTATGAGGTGGCAAAAAAACAGTCTAACCTTGAAGCTGACGGGCTGATTTGAAAAAAAAAGGGGTCTGGTAGCATTAAAAAAAAGCGT
This sequence comes from Aotus nancymaae, assembly GCF_030222135.1. Classification (NCBI taxonomy): domain Eukaryota; kingdom Metazoa; phylum Chordata; class Mammalia; order Primates; family Aotidae; genus Aotus; species Aotus nancymaae. Next base: position 3,522,198 of record NW_026988460.1, read on the forward strand.
CTATTTTGCTGCAAAGACCCATAGTTTCTGATTCACAAAGATGTCACTTAATATTGGTTTGAAGAATACCCGTCTGCTGATTCACCCTGAAGTGGGGAATCAACTCAGAAGAATCTGATCCTTATAAACCTCTAGGGCATACACGCTTCCCGAGACTCTGAATCTGCTTAACTTCCTCCCAAACACACAGTGCTTTATGTGCTAACAAAACGCAATAAATACACCATTGGTGCTTCTATGTTTATGATCCACTATCTTTTTTCTTACAGCAATCTTGTAAGAATTTCACTTCATATTTTTATTATTCTCACTGCATACTAATACTTCAAACATTTCAGTAAATTACGGTTCTCTGGTTCCTACTTCAGAATCATTTAACTGATTTAATGAGCTCTGTCTAATTATTGCATTTCACCTTTCTTATTAAAGTGCAGCAGTGTTTTGACTGAAATAACTGGTAATAGCTCAAATACTTGGAAAGGAAAAAAATGAGGCTGGGTAATGCAGGGCTCACTACAGTTCATTTTATGCTGGATATAATTTTTAAGAATATATACATGTATACCTTAATTAATCCACTCACATATTCATTACATATTTATAAAATGCCTGTATGTGCTATGCATTTGTGAAAGATATCAGAACAGCTTTAATGGTGCTTTCTTAGACTGGCAACCTTCTACTGGGGACACAAAACACGCTGACTAAAAACTCTTGAGCCAGACTGCATATATTGAAATCTTGGGTTCACCATTAGCCATGTGACCTTGGGCAAAACAATGAACCAATTTGTGCCTCAGTTTTCCCATCTGTAAAACGGGAGTTAAAGTATTAATAGTATCTACCTCTACAGGACTGTTGTGGCATTGACTCAGTCAGTACCTACGTAACATGTAAAAGACTGCCGGGGCTATAACAGGCACTTGCTAATTTTTACCTCTTTTGTGATCCCATTGAATTGTGTTTGTCTATAACAAACTCACAGCAACTGCAGGTGTCTCTATCTACTTATCTAGTTAATTAGTTATCCATTATTTATTATTTACCTCCAACAAATTATAGGATACATGAAGACAGAGACTAAATGCCCAGTGTCCAGCATTGTGCTTGGTTTATAGTAAAGCACCAATAAACGTTTGTTGAATGAATGAACCAAGGAATAAATGATTGTGTGTCAGCACGCATGACCCCTCTCATTCCCCACAGCCTTTCACTTCAGAGATTTCCATCACACATGTCTATCAAATCCCATTTGTTGGAAAGTCCACATGATTTTATACCCAGATGGTGCCCGTGACAAAGGAAAGGCGTTCTGGCATGCGTGAAAGTTACGATGCCAGATGACAAGCCAATTCACTGTATTATTCATCATCAAATGTTGTTGGCCAGAGAACCGACTGCTGTCTGCTGAGCTCCACAATGGTCAAATGAAGAGGCTGATTTTTAACAGAAGGTAGTAGCCTCTTTAGAGAGACAGGGTGATGTGGCAGGAAGATGAGGTTTAAAAAGTAAGATGTTCCTCAGTCTTGCCTCAGGTTAGCAAGGTTGGGTAAATCACTTCACTCTTTGGGCCTCTCGGATTACTGTTTTTGTAAATGGAGGATAGAAATTGTCATCAGTAATTCCCAAAACTGGTTGCGTACCAGAATCTTCTGGAAAGCTTTTTAAAATACAGTTTCTTTTTGACTAGCAGGAGGCAAATTTTTAATATAAAGGGGCAGATATTCCAGGTTTTGCAGGCTATATGATCTCTGTCACAACTACTCAGACTTGACTCCGCCATTACGTAACCAAAGCAACCATGGACAATGTGGAAACAAATGAGTGTGTCTGGATTTGACCAGCTTGCCCACAGGACACAGCTTCCTGAGCCCTCCCCTCTACACCATCTGTGGCCTCCCAGCATAAGGGCCAGTTCTCTGCATAGTTACAAAAGCTTCTCTAAGTAACCTCAGCAGCAGAGATGTTTGTGGCTCCCTCCAGCTCTAATTGGAGCTGAGAGTATATATGTCTTATTTCCACCATGAGAAATGGCTATTCTTGGTCAACACTATCTAGACAGTAATTCTCATATTCTTTCAAATGCAGCACATTTGAATATTAGCTTTCTACATCTGAAGTTTTTGGTCTCTCAAAATTCAATTTGCTACTCTACTAGAAGTTTAAATAGTTCTTTTCATTGTGTCTAGATCTAAAGCACTTCTCTCTGTGTGTGATATCCCCTGTCTGTTCTTTTTAAGTGACATTTTCATTGTTAAATTGCAAATTAGAGGTTTAATATTATCTCTTTTAGGCAATAAAGTAGTACAGTACACACCTCCACTTTAAGAAACAATAACACATAAAAATGTGAAATTGGTGAGGCATGGTGGTTCATGCCTATAATCCCAGCATTTTGGGAGGCTGAGGTGGGAGGATTGCTTGAAGCCAAGAGTTCAAGACCATCCTGGGAAACAGTGATACCACATCTCTAAAATAAATAAATAAACAAACAAACAAACAAATAAATAAACCAGCCTGGTCAACATAGTGAGACCTCCATCTCTAAAGTAAAGAGAAATTATGAAACAGTTAATGGTATTTGTAACGTTTGGGCTAGGATTTCCTTTATATAGAGAACTCCTTTTCTACTGAAATCATGACTGTCACATGACAATACATCCTGGATTTTTCCAGGAAAATCCAAGTTTTATCTGTTGTCTCTGAGAAATTAATAGAGTGCCACTTTTCCCTCTCAAAACTGTCTTGTCTGGATGATAAATAACATGGCATCCTTGCTGTAGGTGAAGTAGCCAAAATGATTGCTTCATTTATTTTATTCTTGGTAAGAGGCAGCCTGCTCTGGAGGCCTTCTCTGTATTATTCCAATGAATCCTTACAATATTTTGCTGAGGAGTGATGTCCTGAGGTTGGGTTTCTCTAAAAGCAGATCTTGAGACAAGGGGTGAGGGATGAGGATTTTTTCCTGGGAAATATTTCCAGGAAGCATAGGTAGGGAAGTGAGGAATGGAGTCAGGGAAGGGAAGGAAGCCAAACCATGGTGCCTTTATGAACAGTAACCAGAGTGCAAGTAAACAGAGCTCAGTCTCACCAGGAACTGTCTGAGGTGTGTGAGCACACCTCAGAATGTTCCCATGGAGGGGCTAGGAAGCCGCAGTTCTATCCTGCAGTTTTACTCCTCATTGGTTGAGGATCACTCCTGGAGATGTTCCCTCTCCTTCTCCCATGTCTGGCCTGTCCCATAGTGAGAAGCAGCTCACTCCTATGGCTAGAGAAAACCCTTAGGTAAAAGACACAAACATCCTTGTCAGTGTGCATGAGAACTGTCTGAAGACAACTTCTGGGGTAGGCCCAGGGCCACTAACAGCACAGCTACAGAAAGACTGAGGCTTGGCAAGGTTAAGTCACTTACCCAAAGCTACATAATTGGAGAGTGGTGGAGACAGAATCTTGACTCATGCATTCTGGCTCTGCAGAGCTTACCCTTAACCATGCATAGACCTCCCTGTGCCTACTCCTGAGTCACTCGTGCAGCATCCAATATCTGTGTGCTGGCCTTGTTTCTGGCCCGAGAGGCCCTGGCAATGGCTTGCTGTACAGCCAGGTAGCCAAGGCCTTTGCCACAGCCACCGACTGAGATACCCGTGGCAGGTGATTCCTCCTGGACTCTCAGGGAAATGACCGATGAACTTTTCTTCCTCTCCCCTCCTGCATTTCTCAGAAGTATAATAATTTCATATGGCTTCTCCCAAGACACCCTTGGGAGACCGCTCAGTCGGCTTGTCACAAAGTCAGCTTTCTCATCTATGATGCACTTCCTTGTATTTGCCTCCTCACCCTCCGTGCTCACTCTTTCTATTCACACTCGGACCTGCTTCCCCAGAACCGCACTCCTCCATAAAGTGCTAGTACCCAAGCTTTTACTTTATAATGGAACATAATCTACAATGCAGTTAAGTTTTGAAAAATGCCTACACCTATGTGACCCACCCCTGCATCCAGATCTAGAGCAACCATCAGTCCAGGAAGTTTCCTTAGGCCCCTAGGCAGTCAATCCACTCTTCTCACATTTCTAGGCAACCACTGTTCTATTTCACCATCAAGCTTTACCTGACCTAGAATGTCATATAAATGGAATCGTAGAATCTAACACATACACTTTTTCCTGGAAGAGCTGTTTTCCAGGGAACCTGGGTGAAGACTTACCTCTAACTTGGTATGTTTCAAGTTTTTCTCATAATTCTGGTCCACTGAAGTACATATACCACCTCCAGGGTAGACCAAAAGAATTATAAATGTTGGCATTTAAAGTTCATGATCAAAATATTTTCATTTAGTGAGTGATATTCAAAGCAATGACATAAGTGCATTATAGATCCTAATTTTTTATCTTCATAAGTCTTTGGGATAACTATTATTTTTGGCTTATAGATTAGCAAACTAAGGCTCCAGTTGGGCTAAGTAGCAACTTGAGATGGCATAATGTAATACTGGCAGGGTTGGGATTTTAGCCAGACTGCATCTGACTCCAAGTCCTATGCTCTTTCATAAAATACTCTACTTATAAGTTATCTGAACAGAAACCCCCCAACTATTAGTAACCATGTCTCTAAGGAAGTCCATAAGCAAACTTTGGCTCAGGATGCATAAAGCTAAAGGGACAAGGAAATTTGCAAAAGGAGGGCTCTCTCTGCACAAAGAAATTACTGCCTCATCTCCTGAGTAGAGCTTTAAAAGGCGCTACTCAGATCTATTAGAGATCCACCCCGTAGAAAGATTACTGGGTATCACAGAACATGATTGATCACTTATTCCCACAGCAGGCAGGTTGCTGAAACACTACCCTGGAAGCGAGAGAGAGTAAGCAGTGAATAGGTGAAGCCTCACCTTGATACATTTGGAAAAGTACACTATACCCTTTAGTTAACTCATGCACCCATTCAAATGTATTTATGGGGCAACTACCATGTCCAGATTCTGCTGCTCTCAATTCTGAGGTTACAGCAGCAAACAAGCCTGACCTTCTGAATAAATGATCAATTGATTTGTATTAAACTTTTGCTTACAGTAATTTAAAATACATGCTGGTCACTTTTTTTGCCTATTAATACCTATTTTGTCAGAAATGGGAAGGGTATGTTGGGCAGGAGGTCTTCTGGTAATAGGAGAGAGGTATTTTTTGACCATTTAGACAGCACCTCAAAAATATGCTAGCTTGGCAAGTCAGTGCAGTAGGATGACAAAACATCAGCACCCTTACCTGTAGGCTATCTGGAGGTCAGAAAGTAAACTGTAACCTATATATGATTACTAACGCTGATAAGACCTGGAAATGGTATTTTTCTTTTCTCTAAAACATGAAACTGGGACTACAGATTAAGTAAAGACCATGCAATACTCAGTATGCAATGGTTTGCAAGTGTTTTAAATGTAGGGACCCCATTCCTGTAGAAGTAGTCCTTCTAGGACAGGAAGAAAAAATGACAGAATCAGAATGTCACTATTTTGGAGCCCTTAATGAATTAATGGATCCATCACTGTTTGCCAGTAACCCAGAGTGACCACCTGATGCAATGGGGCTCCTGAGGGAACAACACACTATCAGTAAATCAGTCTTGAGAAAACAAAATTGAACCTGAATCTTATCAACTATCTCAATCCAATTACCAACGAGCATCACACAGAACACTGAATTACAACATGGCAATGAAATTAGCAAAATCCAGACTGAGAAATTCTGCAGGTCAAATAACCAATTTTCTTCAATGTCTAAATTGCAAAAGGAAACAACAAAAGAGATGGAGGGGAAACTTATAGATTAAAAGAGTTTTTATAGACATATCACCAAACCCCAAAAGTTGATGTTATTTGGACCTTAATTCAAAAACAATCTGCAGAAAATACAGAATTCCACGAGACATTTAGGTTAGCGTTGACAGGATTATTCTTAAATGTTAAAGGTGTAAGATTCTCTTTCTGAAAAATAGTCCTTATTTGTTGAGGATACACACTGAAATATTTTCAGAAGAAATGATATGATATCCGAGATGTGCTTCAAAATAATAAGTGGGGAAAAATGGGGTACTGATATAGCACAGTTGGCCATCCGTGGATAATTGTTGAAATTGTATGCTGGATACAGGAATGATTATCATACACTTTGCCTTTGTTTATGTTTGTAGTTTCTCAGAACACAAAGTTAAAACTAACAATCAGAAAAGCAAAAAACTTTTTTTTTTTTTGAGATAGGGTCACTCTGTTACCCAGGCTGGAGTATAGTGGCTCAGTCATGGCTCACTACAGTCTTGACCTCCTAGGTTCAACTGGTCCTCCCATCTCAGCCTCCTGAGTAGCCAGGACTACAGGCATGCACAACCACACCCAGCTAATTTTTTTTGTTTTTATTTTTTTATAGAGTCAGGGTCTCTCCATGTTGCCCAGGCTGATCTCGAACTCCTGGGCTCAAGCCATCCAACTACCTTCGCTTACCAAAGGGCTGGGATTATAGTGTGAGCCACACATGGCTGGCTAGAATTCTTTTAAACAATAAAACCTTAAGTAGAATCCCAGTCTTCTGGGCAAAGTGAAAGTTAGAAAGCCAGAACATGCTTATTTGTCCCCATCTCCCTCAGAGGTCCTAAGGCACTGGTAAGATGGATAGAACATGGGCTTTGGAGCCAACGAGAAGTGGAGGTACTCCCTGGGTCTGCAATTTGATGTGTCATTTTGGTTCTCTGACCTCAACTTTCCCATCTCTGGAAAGAAGTTAATAAAGCTAAGAAATGCTTCACCAAGAAGCACTTGTGACTTAGTAAGAGAGCTAGCATCTGAGTGGTAAGTAGCATGATTTGGACCCAAATCCATCTGCCTCTTAAAATCCATGCTCACAACCACCACACCACACAGTCTTCTATAGTGGCACCCCATCACATCCAGTAGAGACCTAGGTTCAAAAAAAGTTGTTTCACTCACTGTAGGCAGTAAAATCTGTGGTCCCCCAAATCAAACTTCCCGTGTTTCAATCCGAGCTCTCCCATTACCAGCTATGATTGTCGGCAAGTCACCTGACCTTGTCAAGCCTTCATTTTTAAATCTATAACATAGGTTAATAAAAGAATGTACCTAGGGTTTTTTTTGTGAGAAATAAGTGACACAATCACAACACAGTGTCTCAGCTCTTCTCAATCCCAATATATACCTCCCACCTCCAGAAGAAGAATATGACTGGTCTGTCCAAGCACCACACTCTCCTGATCGTGACTAGTTTAGGCATGGGTACAGAATCCACACATCCATGGGATCCTAGCAGAGGACTTTCTGCTGCAAGTACTAAAAAAGAGAGTGCCCTTTCCTCTTGGAGATTGATGAATTAGGAGTCAGCCAGGAACTGTCAGGCACTGACCAAGGTGGAAAAAAGCAGAACCAAGAGATGCACTCACCTGGGCCTGAAGCTATCCCAGGAAGTTTTAGTCACACCTGCAATAAATTCTCCTGTTGGTCTAAGCCATTCGGAACTGAGTAACAGAGTTTTTGACAAAGAGCAACTGTGTAATCAATGTTAGCTATCTCTTGAAACATAAAAACAGATCAAATTTTTCCTGCTACCTTTTACTCTGTTGCCTTGCTTGGGTTATTTCTTTTTATTGAAAGTATTTTTTTTTTTAATTACAGGTCATTTCAGATATATGCAAAAGCAGAGAAAAAAGCATATGAACCCTCACGAACTCCAACAATTATCAATTCATGAATAGTCTTGTTTGGACTATGCCCCTCCCACTTCCCTTTTCATTTATATTTTTCAGATCCTTTTATAGTGTTTTAGTGTCTATAGTCGTAGACACTGTTGGTGGCCTACCCATCACCCCCAATTATTCCACCCAATGATGTTTATTCCTTAACTTCTTCTATGCAACCAGAGATACAGACCTGTTTGTATTTAAATCCCAGAGATAGACCTGTTTGGTCTAGGGGTAATTTCATTCCCCTTATCAGTAACAGGGTCAGGAATGCACTAAATATTGGGTGCTGAAACATGAAAGGGACACTACTGGAGAAGGGAGATACCTATGGACAATTTTCTGCTCTCCTTAGGAACAGCTACAAAAAATTTTTCTTTTTCCTATGAATGCTATTCTGTCTGGATGTGATGCTCAGAACCAGAGCAGCTATATTTGCTAGATGAAGCTATTTCCAAAGATGACAGAGGACAGGAGGAAGGAAGCTGAGACCTTAATAATATTATTCAGTGACTGAATCAAGCAAGACAAAGGCCTGCTCCACCTCGACTTGCTGTTCTGAGAGTTAAAAATCTGCTTCATTGTGTAATTCTGTTTGAGTCCAGCTATCTGTTATTTGATGTTGAAAATATCCGACTTTGCCATCAGTAGACCTATGACCTGTATAGTCTGAGTTTCAAAAGCTGAGTAAGGAATCATACTGGGATGATGTAGCAAAGATATCCTAAAATACAGTGACTTCAACCATATGGAAGTTGATTTCTTTCTCATGTTAAGGGTTTGCAGAGGTGTTCCTGGACAGGTTAAGGCAGCTCTACCATCATCAGGGCAGAGTTTCATCTACCATCCTTAGCATCCAGCTTCCCTCTTCTCATCTCAGCCAGCTGTTCTGACTCCTACAAGCACATACACATTCTGGCCACTGGGAAGAAGAAAGAAACATGCAGGCACCCAATCTCTTTAAAAATAAAACCCATAGATTAATCTCAGTGACATGGCTGCAACCAACTGCAAGAGAAGCTTGGGGACGTAGCTGTTATTCTAGGTGGCCATTTGCCGGATTTATTGCTACAAGGAAAAGGTAGAAATAAATATTGGAACACAGCTACAATGGTCATAAAGAGTCATCAGAATGCAGTATAGGAAGTCTCAGCTACAGAAGAACCAGAGAGGGTTAATCTGATTTGGTTCAACTGATTCTTTAATTAAAACAACTCAGAAATGAAAGCAAAATGGAAAAGAAATGTTCTTAAGTGCCCCCACAACATGATTTAGCAGAATCTATTTGCTTAGATATAGGTAAAACTATACACCCCTTTCATCTCTTCTTTTTAGGTAAATCCCAGAAGGATCTCAACAATCAGCAATACCTTGTTGGCCTAGTTTATTACGTTGTATATGTGAAGTAACTGGACTTCACTGATTTTCCTTGATTTCAAATCTCTTTTCCTCAGTTAAAATGAACGACAGTGGTTTAATTATATTCTGCTCACTGGTCACCAGTATCCCATAGCAAGCTCCTACTCTACAAGATTATTATTAACCACAGTAATTCAATTTATGGAAAAGTAAAGACAGACAAATAGAGAAAAATGATAGAGCTAAGAGCACAGTATTCTACAGCCCAGCTGAAATGCCTGTTGATAAAGGCTTTGTATAGTTAAGGCACAAGTGAGACTTTGATTTAGCAGCAGCAGGTTTTAAATGATGCATGAGAAGCCACCAGAGCAAATCCCTTTCCTATGGTCCCCTCAGGGTCAAGTACCTTGCTTCAATTATAATTTCACCAAATTGCTGTGTTGCAGCAAATGTTTCAGATTAACAGCAGTATAGCACAGTTCTCTGTGGGACGGAATCAGAAAATCTAGTTCAGAGGTTTGTGGAAATATACCCCAAGATACCCAGCTGCAAAACACATTAGAGACTCGAAGATGATGGGAATATTTCTGATCAGTATTCTCCAAAGAGATTACTTTTGCAGAAAACAAGTTTATTATTTATGGTGGTAAATAATATTTCTCAGCGCAGCCAAAGAAGTTTCTTGCAATTACATTGAGAAGGCACCACAGTGCAGTTCATTATGGAAATCATATTTACATTAATAGGGAAAGCTTTTGTTTTGCCAAGATGTGTATTTCTTTCTAAAGCATACTCATTATGAGTTTGCAAGGAGATACTAAAACGTTTGGCTTGTCTTCACATTCCAAATGACTCTATTCCTTGGGGAAGCATTCTGTATAGAAAACACCATTTTGCAAGTTCTACTTCAAGTTACCAGTCCAGTATTTTTTTAAATTTAATGTTTTATTTGAGAAGAAATAATTTCAATTCTAGGTGGTCTTTGGTTGAGAAAGTTGAAAGGTTGAGGGTTTTATTTAAAACGAAGAATGTTACTTGTGATCTTAAGGGAAAGTTCATTGGTATTAGTAAAGCTCTAGGGAGCTGGTAAGCTTCAATTGATGAGCAATGGCCCTAGGTGAAATTAGTCCTAGAGTTGCAACAAATTATCTCAGTAGATGTAGACAAAACTGGTCTCAGGCTACAGCAGGCAGTTTCAGTAGCCAGGCTCACAGAGAACTACATTCTTAGGGCAATGTTAGACGACCCTGTACTTTTCCCCTCTAGCTTCTTGACTCTGTTTTAGTTGGACATGGCAAGAACAACCCAATTCATACGATCAATTTGCACAATTATAACAAGAGAACCAACAGTTTATGTAAGCATTTGGGCTACATAATTAGTAGTAAAACCAACCCACATGGCCAGTAGGCTTGAAACAATCGAATTTAGTTAAATAATGATTACCTGCATCAGAAATACTGTCCATCTAAGCAGTTTCCCAAGTGATTTTTGCTAGCACTCTAATTCTACATGGAGTAAACCCAACTGTAAATGTTAAGAAATTGCTCATGGCAGAATAGCCATCTTCCAAACTTCTCATATGTTAAGGCTACTTCTTTTTCTAATAATTTGGAGTTACAGAGAAAGTAAGAGTCTTTCAAGGTTTGGTGAGGTTTTTTCAAAGTTTTATTCCTTAGATATATCTTTGTAATCAAATACTGGGCTAAGCCCCAGCCTCATTCCTTGTGAACTGGATAATGTCAGAAAAGTGTTTCAACTTCTCCAAATGCTAGTTTCTTCAGCTATAGCATGAAGATAGTTAACGCTGACCAAGAAGGGTGGTCATAAGGATCATTGAGATAAAGTGTGTAAAGCTAGCCTCATTCATGGCAATGGTCGCTGCTCAGAAAGAGAAAGCAGCCCTTATCACCATATTGCTGAGATTTTATTAACAAACCTTTTGCCCTGTTAATTTCATGCCCCCTTTTTAAAATAGGTAAGTGTCAGAAGAAGATCCTGTAATGTCAGTGTGTATCCTATAAAGGTTAATTAGGACCCTGAGGTATCTCAGACTTAATTGTTTATATGCCCATTTAATAATTCTTTTCTATTTACTCCCCGCTTTTGTTTCCAAAATAAATGTCTCTTTTCTAAGCTCTAAGTGAAAAGCATGTGACCATTCCTCAATGAACTCCTTTACATGTTTTGGTTGTTTGGCTGAGAACCAGCTTGAGTACTTTTTAGACAAATTGTGGTGATTTCACCATCCAGTCTCTTCTGACTCAGAATATGGAATTTGTTCAGTGTGCTTTCAAAAAACCCACACTTCTGTTTCAGATAAAGTAAAACATCTGTGTTGAGAACAGGTGTTTCTCCACTTCTAGAAGTCTCAGGGACTAAGGTCCTGACTGACTCCAAAGAGTTACTGCTTCTTTATAGATTCCTGTGGGAGCTATATTTATTCTACTTTCTCCCCTCACTCGTAAAATTTCTGTCTCTCTCTTTTTTTTTTTTTTCTAAAAGAGAAATTGCTTTTACTCACAAAGATTCGTTGAGCCTCTCTGACAGCTAGAAATGATCCTTCCATGGAGGCTTCCACTAGCTTCCAAAGGACTGAAGCTTAAAGTTGGGATTTTCTTTTTCAGGTTCATCACCAGAATTTCTAGAGTAACTTCACTCCCAAAAACAGAACGATCAAGGATAGCATTTACAGAACTGAAGACCTTGTCACTAAAATGAGACTATGAGTTCAGCATGTCAGGCCTTCCTTGCTAGCTGGTGTTTCTTTTGTCTGATGACATTCTCTGCAACTTTTTTTTCTTTGCATATTACATATGCAACTCCCTTGGTTTCTGTTGGATATATCACATCTTCAACATCTCCACCCTCATTCTTAATATCTTGGGAGTGCCTCTTCACTAATATGGCCAATAATATGGCCTCTTCACTAAAAAGGCCAACCAGAAGACCAGCAACTACAACTGTTCCTTCAAAGCTTTGGATTCCTTGGCATTCAAAACTGATGCCTTTCCGATATTTCCATTCCTGGCCAATGCACCAAAATGTTACAGTTTTGCCAATGCACCGCAATGTAGCAGTCTCTCATAGCCTGTAGCCTGAGATATCATCTGAAGTTCCATCTCACTACCAAGAAAGTTAAGAAGCGTGGACACCAAGGGTAAGGTTGGAGCGAAAGTTTAACAAGTGAAAGAAGAAAGCTCCCTGCTCCAGAGAGGGGACCTGGAATAGTGTTGCCACCTGTCCAGTTTTAAGAGGACATCCCATGGGGACTTGCCATGGGTCAAATGTTCATGTATTACCATATTGGGCATATTGGGAGAAGAGAGCTCCAAAGTACCAGAAGCTTGATCCATACTGATGGCTGTAGTAGCATGTCCAAGCTTTGAAGTGAGTCTTTCTTTTTTTTTGGCAAGGGATGGAGGGGTGGAATCTTATTTTTCACTAATTCCTCTGTGCATTATTTCTAAAGAAGAGAAATTTGGGATCTAACTTCCATACAGCAGGGGTTATGCTCATTCATCCCACTCCTTATGATTCTAAATTAAAGAGAAAGGATGTTCCTCAAAGGAATGAAGGTTAGAGGAACATCTTTAGCCCTTCTCTCCAGGAGTAATTTATCTGACAAGGATGGCAGAAGACCAATTATTGGCCTCTGCTTTCTTTGGCCTTCTCTCTTCCTATACTGCATACCTCCAGCAAGCATGTATGCATTCTTGGGCTTGACGAGGGTGAGGTCAGGTGCAGTTTTCTAACCAGCTGGTGGCTCTGTCCACTCTACTAAGTCAATTCTTCCCAAGCTTAGGCTCCAAAGTCCAGTTTCAGGGTTAGAATATAATGAAGTCCGTTTTGACTTCCAGTCTAAACTATATTCTACAATATGGCTTTATTGGCAATACAGCGCATAGCTGAATCTCCATCTCACTCCTTATCCTGAACCTGGAGATTCGATTATCTCCCACAAACCCCACACCTGATAAGGTTTTCATATAGCCATCTTACATCTGACCCTAATTTGCCTCTCCAGTCATATCGATCTCTCTTTTAATCATCCAAGTATATATGCCTTTATTTTCCCAACATCCTTAGGTTTTTGTGTCCACTGAAGATTCAACTGGTGGCTTATAACCCATCCATGTGGGCATTCAGAGTGTTTTTTAATCATGAGTTTAATATAACTAATGTAATTTATAAAAATCTGTCATTGCTGAATATGACATAAAAATTTAGGTGAAAAGCAAAGTAGCTTTGGGCAAGGGGTTGAAGAAGTGACCCTATGCAAGGTTTAGTCAATAAGGAGAATATCCAGTAAATTCAGCAAGACAAGGCTGCTTCTACTAGTCCCACCTCTAGCAAGTGTTATTGATCTTTCAAGGGTTCTCTCTTAGGCTGCCCAGATTTCTCCCATCACAGCCTTCTCCCATCCTGCTATGTAACTTCTTTTCTCCTTCTTTTCCAACCTTCCCTACACAATTCAAAAGTTAGAGATGCCCTACAGTCATCCAGCTTCTCTTCTAAACTGCAAATGCGCAAGGGATGGTAAAGCCCATCAGTGATTTATACAATGGTCTGAATTACTTGCTCTCCTTTGTTTTCTCATCTTCAGTCTGGTCTTAGCTCAGGTATTGCTATAGAGTCTTGAGTACATGTGACAGAAACCTGTCCTAGCAAACTAAAGTTAATCAGAAAGGAAGAAAGAAATGTATTGGAAAGGCTTTAGATAGCTCCTAGAATTAAAGATAGAGTGAACAATACAATTCTGGTAGAGCAGGAACCAGGATATGTCTGGGGAAATTCAGTAGCATGAAGTCACAAATGGTCATTCCAAAACTACCATCTGATCACCTTGAGTCAAGTTCCTGAGTATTGCTGCTCATTCCTGCAGTGGGACTCATTGTTTTAGTGTGTGTCCAATGGGGAATTGGGGATCATTCCGTGACTGACAGTTTATTAAAATCTCCAGCCCAAAGAAAGGAAAACCAGGGGAACAGTGGAGTCCTTGGTACTTCATCTATGAGCATTTCTGTCCTCAAAGCTACAAATCTAAATGCTGCATAATATGATTACAATAGCAAATGTTCGACACTGCAAAAACCAAAGAATTACAATTAAAAGATATGTTCCAATACCTTGATTGCTTTAAACACTGGAACACTGCTGCCAATCTCGTGTGCTATTATTCGTCCATTCAGTCACCATTTAGATATATTAAGCACATGCCACATGAGGGGCAAGAGTGAACAAGATAGACAGGGTTCCTGCCTTCACAGAGACTACTATATGGTGTGAAGAGGGACTGTTTAACGAGCACTTAAACCAGGGATAAAATGCTATGAAAGGGGAAAGGGAGGATGGTAAGAGAGCCTATAGACAGAGCAAGTCATGTAGTCCAGGAATTCTAAAGGCTTAGGGAAGAAGTGGCTTTTAAGCTTTGACCAAAAGAATGTGTTTGAGGGAAAAAGAAAATGTCTTGGTGTTGGTTCCTAAGTCACACAATACATAGCAATGTGACCTCAGGTGTGCACCCTTACCTCTTAGGGCCACAGTTCTTAATGTATAAAATGGGGCCAGGGCCGGGTGCGGTGGCTCACGCCTGTAATCCCAGCACTTTGGGAGGCCGAGGCGGGTGGATCACGAGGTCAACAGATCGAGACCATCCTGGTCAACATGGTGAAACCCTGTCTCTACTAAAAATACAAAAAATTAGCTGGGCACGGTGGCGCGTGCCTGTAATCCCAGCTACTCAGGAGGCTGAGGCAGGAGAATTGCCTGAACCCAGAAGGCAGAGGTTGCGGTGAGCCGAGATCGCGCCATTGCACTCCAGCCTGGGTAACAAGAGCAAAACTCCATCTCAAAAACAAAAAACAAAAAACAAAAAACAAAAAACAGGGCCAGGTTATTACTTACCTTGTTAGTGCTGTTGTGAGGATCAGAATCTGAGTTATCAAAAGCTAATTTCCTGAACTGTGCCTATATTTTTTCCTTTGCTCGTAATAGTGTTGGTTACTGAACAAGACTCAATTATATAATGATCATTTGTTACCTATCAGGACTTTTTTGGTTATAGATGAATGAATCCAAGTATGACAATCTCTAAGCAAAAAAGGGAAACTTAGAGAAACTATTTTGATATTTTATGTAACAGTTAGGCAGTAAGAATGGAAGGGAGGAAGAGGGGTCTTGGAAAGGATGTAGTCAGGGGCTCAAATGCAGCCAAGATGATTAACTCTTTCTACACGTCAACTTCAATTTCTGGCTCACTGACTTTTCCTGTAAGGAGGAAAACTTGGCCATAGCAACTCTCAAGCTTCACCTTTCGCAACCTCAGTCCCTTCAGAAAGAAACTCTCAACCTTTAGGATCCCATATTCAAGAATCTGATCCCAGAGAAGGGCTTCAGTTGACCTTGCTGGAATCAGGTACTCGCCTCTGGATAAACTAGCAGTCAGCAGAAAACAGGGTACTACAGTATAAAACAGTGGGTCCTACAGCAATCAGGGAAACAGGGCTTAAAGAGCCATTCTCAAAAGAAAGAGACACGGGTTAGCCAAGCATAAAATCCCACAAATGTAGACTAGATTTTTTTTTTTAACGCAAATTTCTTCTCTAAAATGATGCTAAAGCTGCAACTAATTGAATAGACAAAGCACACAAATTCTCTTAAAAGCTAAAATTCTGTTTGGGGACAAAAATCTTCACCTGGGTTTTAGAAATCACTGAGCACACATTCATTAGTTTTGCTCATGCAAAAGTTTTCCTGCAGACGTATAGTTCAATGCCCAAAGCGAATTCCTTAGACTCTAGCTTGCTTTAAGGGGGAGGGGGAATGGTGGGGTAAAAGCTATAGTGAGATACAATATTTAAAAAATAACCCTCAACAGGCATTGTTGCTGAGAACTTCTCTGTGGCCCTAACTAAGAATATCACAGAACTTGGTAAGCTAAGTTAGGAATTACGGGCCATGCCCTGGAGACTTCTGAAGTGTGTGTGCTCCCATACTTAATGATCAAAACCACACTCCCACAGGTGACTGTTTTGTGAAGATGACTAAGAAGGAGTGAGAAGGAGGAGAAAGAGGGAGAGGAGGAAGAAGAGAGAGAGGGAGGTTAGGGGAAAAATGAAGGAGAGAGACAGGAAAACGACAGCAGTCTGACCTGGACAATGCTATAACATCTTCCTTAAAAGAGCATGTTTAATGTGAACATTTCAACCAGTGGAGATTTTTCTAGAAGCCTACCAATGCCAATTTCCTTTTAACTGAAGAATCAAATCTTTCACCAACAGTTCCTAAAATCTATTAGAGAGAGCAGGAAGTACATCCTTCATCCAGGGATTGTTGAAGTGCGGAGCTCGCGCCACTGCTTGAGATGACCTCGGGTGATTCCCCATAGGGGTGCCTAAATAACACTGCATACCAGGGTAAACAGTTACTCCTTTTTGGTTCGCTTCTGATCCCTCTGAATTAATATGTGATAGTGTTTGGCACCTTTACATATTCAGTACTTCTCTAACACCAATTCTATCCCCGGTTGTACAGAAAGAGCAGACACTTGGCTAGGGATGAGGACCCAGATAGAACTGAGTAATAGTGGTGTGTTTCGTTGCATTGAATATCCTGATAATGTTTAATTTTAGGTTAGGAATATCAGCCTTCCTTTGAGAGTAGGCATGTAAAGTTGCTTCATAAATTTTTTTTTGTAGTTCAAAAAAGGCAGTAAATTAAAAGAAAAATATCAACTGTGGTGGTACCAGATGTTCCAAAAGTACTCTCTTAGTCACTAAGTATGCATGTTTCTAGGTCCATAGGTCAAAAGGAAGACTCCATGTTCCCAACCCATGTCAGTGTGAGGATAACAGTCAAATATTTTAGGTGAGAAGAGTGCCTGTGGCTTCCCCTGGATTTTAAAATAAATCTTAAGAGCTGCTTCTTTCCTTCAGTCCAAGACTGTGTTTTCCCTTATGAAGTGCTTACACTGATGATAATAAAGATTATAATGATTTAGAATCCCATAGAGGTTTCCTCTGAAAATCTTTAGTATTAGATGGTATTTTGGAGTCTGTGATAGAAAGTATGCCAAGGTTCAGGATTTGACTAACGGAAAGCTTAAAATGGACTGTAGATGTGCCTCACCTCATATTAATGATGAAACACTGGAAAATATGGGACCATATTAGGAAATGGTCACCAAAGGGACATTTCCCTACAGTTCATGCTGGGAAACTTCATGAGGAGAAGACACAGAAAACCTGGAAACTGCTGGTGGAAAAATAGTTATAGATCTCTTTGCCAACTTCTAAAAATAAATAGCAATAAATGTTAACCAACTGTGGACCCTTATAGTTATTTTAAAAATCAACAGAAATAAAATGGAAGACTTGATTTCCATTACGATGACCTTATCAGAAGCCCCAAATTATTTTATTTGAAAGAAAATGTCACTTAAAAAATAAAAACCAGTTACATTCAACAAATAAATAATGAAACCAGAACCCTGCTCAGTGAGGCTTTTGTCGGTTCAGCTTGCAGATTTGGTTCTCCTTGAAATAAAATATGTCTTAGCTTTCTCTTCCCTTAAACAAAAACTCACGGCAACTGCATTTATTACATTCTCCTGTGTCTTTGGTCTTCCTTCTTTCTTTAAGAAATCTCTCTTCTTTTTTATGGTACAGGTCTTTTAAAAAAATTACCTCAAAATCTTTTGAGAAAGGGGTAGGATGTTTTGAGCAAGGGATGGGAGGTTAAAATAATCTTAGTGCATTTATTTAGCAGCTTACAAATACAAGGACTGAAGAGCAATGGAAGAATGATTTAACAGTTCAAGACAAAGAAGAAGTGTTCATAAGCCTCTGTAAGATTGACTGCCCAGTCAGATTCTCACAGGGGCTGGATAGGGGAGGTGGAGGCCTGCCTATAAGACATAATGCATTCTAGAATTATACCAGGTGCTATTATATATTTGTACTAGGTGCAATTATTATGAGATCTTTGAGGTGTTGATTTTCTGGCTGGAAACCTCTGTGGCCAATGGTACCTTTGCCTGAGTTCTTGTCCTGTGTCCAGAAAGACTGAGGTACGCAGACCAGAGGAGGGTAAACAAGATGAAGTGGAGCTTTATTAAGTGTTAGAACAGCTCAGAGAAGACCTGCAGTGTGTTTAGCTCCTGTGTGTAGGCAAGTCGCCCCATCAAGTGCTCAGCTCTCAGCAGAGAGGAGGCTCTGGGGAGGGCTGCTTCTTTCTACAGCTGATATTCCTGATTCTCTGCAGGACCTTGAAGCTCTTAGCAGAGAAGATAGCTCCTCTCTGCTGCTTGTTGTCCTGATGTCTCCAGCTATCAGCAGAGAGGATAACTCCTCTCTGCAGCTGGTCGTCTCATCATCTTTCCATCCTCTCTGTCCTCTGCCCTGCTCTGGCTGAACCTGAGGCTTTTATGGGCCACAGAGGAGGGGAAGTATGTGCTGATTGGTCCATGGCTGGCCATGGGCCGGCCCAGGAAAAAGCACTATGAGTTCCCCCTCCAGTAGGCAGAGCTGGCAGCTTGGCCCTCAGGTTTCAGGTCTGCCCCTGCCTGAAGGTGGGACTTCTCTGGGAGCTTGCCCCTTTCTTCCCAGGAGCCTGTCTGCCTCCCATGACCATCCATGGCATCGAGCTGCTGTCACCAAGGGGCAACTGCAGGCCAATACCCAGCTGTGCTGAGCTGCCCTCAGCTTCCCCTCCCATGCACATTTATGCCCAAAAGGTGGCAGGGAGCTGGCATATCAGCACTACCCTGAGGGTGCACACACCTGGCTGGGCTGTGACAGTGCCTGGGCTTGGTCTCAACTCCACTCAGAGATTGAAGTGGGAGCTGGGAGTGGGGAGAGGCCAGGCAGCCAGAGCAGGCACCTCAGAGCCTGCAAGGGCTGGGAGTGCAGGGATGCCTGGGTCTACAGCCCCAGTTTGGACAGCTGCAACTGTACCAGGGAGGGGGGGCTTCTGCCTGCTCTGTGGAGCAGGAGGCCCAGATCTGCAGCCAGGATGTGGGCAGCTGCAGCCCCACCAGAACAGGGCTCCTGCCTACTTCCAGCTCCCGGAAGCACAGGAGTGCTTGGGTTGCAGCCACAGCTTAGGCAGCTGCAGTTGCATCTTGGGAGCTCCCACCCCACCAACTTGGAAGGGGCAGGGCTCTCACTTGTCCCTGATTCCTGCTGGCTCCATGGAGCACCTGGCCCAGCCCCCTCACAGCCTGGGATTGGAGCTCCAGGTCCTTTCTGGGCCTGGGCCAGTATCGCGGGCAGGAACGATGTTGCCACTAGTTCCCTGTGTGGCCCTGGTGCTCAGGGGTGACACAGAGCTCCCCCTCACCTTACGACCCAGTCCAGCCTCACTGCAGTGGCCCCCAGGGCAGCGAGCTGCAAGTTGGGGGCTGTCCACCTCCTCCCTGTGCCCTCTCTGCAAGGTTCAGTGTGATGGCACCGGCCGCACCAGACAGTCCACTGCTGCCATCACTATTACGTATTTCGCATTTCTCTAACACCAGTACATGCAGACAATATATATTCAAGAATATAATAATTACAGATGATTCTACAATGCATTCTACAATACAATGCATAGTGGTGGTACACATATACAAACATTGGCTCCATGGGGCAGTTCAATAGAACAACTGCATGTAGTTTCCATGTTGGGCATATAGATTCCTGCTTTGAATTTTTCCCAAGTTGGCTGGAAATTTGGTTGTTGTTTTTAATATAAAACATCAGGTTTCTAACTGTTGCCAACTAATTAAAAAAAATTTTTATTTTTTCTGTAAGTTATTAGGGTACAGGTGGTATTTGGTTACATGAGTAGGTTCTTCAGTGGTGATTTGTGAGATTTTGTTTTACCCATCACTGAGCAGTGTACACGGCACCATATTTCTAGTCTTTTATCCCTCACCCCTCTCCCACTCTTCCCCTCAAGTTCCCAAAGTCCACTGTATCATTCTCATGCCTTTGCGTCCTTATACTTTAGCTTCCCTAAACATTTTTTTAAACACTATATGGACAAAAGAAAACATCTATAAGCTAGATTCAGCCTGTGGATTGCTGGTTTGCAATCTCTGCCAGGTAACTGAGCCATTAAGCCTTGGGAATTGAACTCATAACATCACTCTGGAGTGAGCAGAAGAAGATTTACATTGAATCTTGAAAATAAAGCAGGGGGAAATGTACCTAAGGAGAAGAGAGAGACAGTGGCAGACATACTACATGGAGAGGAAAGCATAAAAGAAGCCCCAAAGCAGGAAGGCTCCAGGCGTTTGAACAAACATTGAAGACATTAGTTTGGTTAGAAGAGGAAACCCATATACTGAGGTGAGGCAAAATAGCAAATGTTAAGAAGTGATGCTTGCTCATTTCTACTTGCCAGAATAATTTCACAAAGCCCCTGACTCTGTGAATACATGCAACTCTCAGAAAGATGCTTTGAAAAGACAAAACAGGATAGACAAAAGACAAAACATGCCCCCACCCCCAACATCTCTTGCTTGAGTCACTGTATTCCTTAAGAGATAAATGACCCTAGACCTTGCCTTTCTCTACACTTAAGATAATGTGTGACAGGGTTAGTGATTATGCCTCTGTAATCTACAACAGATGTGCTCTTACACCCAAACCTTGATGTGATTCTGCTTTAATATGATTTCTGAACAAGTCTGACGTGATTTTGCAGGTACTGAATCTCCACCACCTGTACATGAGCACTGGGCTGAAACAATGTGCTGGAGCAGCCTCGTGGAGCCTCTTTAAAGGGTGGATCCCAGGCTATAGGTCCGAGTCTATAGTCCTCAGTAAGACTTCTGAATAAAACTAACTTTAAGGTTTTTTTTTCTTTAGATGAGAAAGTTAGAGATAAGGCGTGTAAAACAAATGAAGGATCAGATAGATAAGGATCTTAAATATTAAGCTAAGAAATTTGGATTTTATTTCATAGGCAAGGAAGGCTTGGAGGTCTAGAGATTGGGTTTTTCAATAAAACTAACCCAGCCTATTTGGAAGAGAAAGAGACTGCAGGAGAAGAGACTGGTTAGGAGACTCCACTCTCTCAGGAGAACTGGTGGAGGCAAGAGGAATGGAAAGCTAGTGAATGAGACAGATCCATGGCAATGATAAATCCATAGGACTCATAATCTGCTTCCTCTTAGAAGATGTCAAAGATCACTCTTCTGTTTGGGGCCGTTGGTATTTGCAGGCATCCTAGTGTAAGTATCCAGGAGGGCATTTGGAACCTGAGTTTAGGAGGCTGTCCAGAGATGCTGAGGCAGTTGGAGTGCTAGCCACATGAGGATGGCCCACAGACAAACAGCCCAAGGGAGAGGATCTCGAGAGAGAGGAAGCATAAACCCGGAAGATGAATACCCAATATCTATGTTTCTTACAGCTTACTTCAAAAACCTTGCTAAATTGAGAAACCACTACCCTTGAATTTGTGATTAAGTGATCTCAAATAAAAATGCATTCTATTTTATTTGTATTATTATTATTGTATGTATTGCCTAATTTAAATGTGCTCATTGTAAAATTTAATCTCTTCAACCAGATTAGGTTTTAACAGGAAGAAGAAAGAAAGAAAGAAAGGAAGAAGGAAGGAAAAGGAAGGAAGGAAGGGAGGGAGGGAGGGAGAGAGGAAGAGAGAGAAACAGAGAGAAAGAGAGAGAAAGAGAGAGAAAGAGAGAGGAAGAGAGAGAAAGAGAGAGAAAGGAACTTTGGAGTAGATATTGCCTTGTCAAAAGTAGTTAAAATGGAGCCCTGTTAAGGGTCTGATATTACCTGAAGGCTCTTTCCAGTCCCATAAGTAAATAACACCAGAGCTTTTGTCCAAAAATCCATTTTATAGCCAGAGAAACTGAAGGCCCTCCAATTCAGAATTCACTTGACAGGTATCAGCTGCTTTACCACGCAGCCAGAGCTTGGCTCTCTGACAGCTTCACACCGTGTTAGAAAGATGCCACCAATTAAAAATGCACCCACCTCACAGTACAGAAATAAACTCTTAACTTCTATGGTCAACTGATTTTCTTCAAAGGTGCCAAGCTGATTCAATAGGGAAAGCATAGTTTTTTCAACAAATCATGCTGAGACAACTGGATAGCCACATGAAGATAATAAAATTGGACCCCTACTTCATACCACATAGAAAAAAACAACTAAAAGTGTATCGTAGACCTAGCTATGAAAGTTTAAGGTATAGGCTGAACACAGTGGCTCACTCTTGTAATCCCAGCACTTTGAAAGGCCAAGGTGGGTGGATCACGAGGTCAGGAATTCAAGACCAGCCTGGCCAACATAGTGAAACCCCATGTCTACTAAAAATACAAAAATTAGCTGGGTGTGGTGACAGGTGCCTGCAATCCCAGCTACTTGGGAGGCTGAGGCAGGAGAATCACTAGATCCTAGGAGGTGGAGGTTGCAGTAAGCCGAGATCATGCCACTGCACTCTAGCCTGGGTGACAGAGCTAGACTCCATCTAAAAAAAAAAAAAAGTTTAAGGTATAAAACTCTTCAAAAAAAAGACAGTAGTAAATCTTTGTGACCTTGGGTTAGGCAACAATTCCTTAGATATGACACCCAGCACAGGCAGTAAAAAAGAAGATTAATAAATTAAATATCACCAAAATTTTAAAAAATTTTCTGCTTCAGAGGACACTATCAAGAATGTGAAAAGACAAATCACTGTCTGAGAGAAATATTTGCAAATCACATCTCTAATAAGAAACTTATATCCAGAATATATAAATAATTCTTATAAATTAATACAATGACAACCCAGTCTAAAAATTGACAAAAGATTTGAATAGACATTTCTCCAAAGAAAATATATAAATGAGTAATATATATATGTGTGTGTGTGTGTGTGTGTGTGTGTGTGTGTGTATATATATATATATATATAGAGAGAGAGAGAGAGAATGAATATATAAATATATAAAGGAGCCAATCTAAATATGGGCAAACAATTTGAATAGACATTTCTCCAAAGAAAATATGTAAATGAGTAGTAGGTGCATGAAAGATGCTCAGTCTCATTATTCATTAGGGAAATGCAAATCAAAACCACAATGAGTTGCCACTTTATACCTACTGGAATGGCTATAATAAAAAAGACAGATATATATGAGGCCAACAAACATATGAAAAAATGCTCATCCTCACTGATTATTAGAGAAATGCAAATCAAAACCACATTGAGATACCACCTCATGCCAGTTAGAAGGGCAATCATTAAAAAATCTGGAGACAACAGATGCTGGAGAGGATGTGGAGAAATAGTAACACTTTTATACTGTTGGTGGGAGTGTAAACTAGTCCAACCATTGAGGAAGACAGTGTGGCGCTTCCTCAAGAACCTAGAAATAGAAATTCCATTTGACCCAGCAATCCCATTACTGGGTATATATCCAAAGTATTATAAATTGTTCTACAATAAAGACACATGCACACGTATGTTCATAGTGGCACTGTTTACAATAGCAAAGACCTGGAACCAGCCCAAATGCCCATTGACAATAGACTGGACAAGGAAAATGTGGCACATATACACCACAGAATACTATGCAGCCATAAAAAATGATGAGTTTGCATCCTTTGTAGGGACATGGATGAATCTGGAAACCATCATTCTCAGCAAACTGACACAAGTACAGAAAATCAAACACCACATGTTCTCACTCATGGGCAGGTGTTGAACAATGAAAACACAGGGACACAGGGAGGAGAGCATCACACAGTGGGTTCTGTTGTCGGGGGCAAGGGAGGGACAGCAGGGGAGTGGGGAGGTCGGGGAGGGATAACATGGGAAGAAATGCCAGATGTAGGTGACAGAGGGATGGAGGCAGCAAACCACATTGCCATGTATGTACCTATGCAACAATCCTGCATGATCTGCACATGTACCCCAGAATCTAAAGTACAATTTAAAAAAGACAGATAATAAATGTTGGCAAAGATGTGGAGAGAAACAAGAACCTCCACACATTGCTGGTGTATATGTTAAATGGTGCAGCCACTTTGGAAAAGTCTAGCAGTTCCTCACAAATTAAACATAGTGTTGCCATATAGCCCAGAATTCTATTCCTAGGTATCCACTGGAAAGAAATAAAAACATATATCCATACAAAGATTTGTACACAGATGTTCACAGAAGCATTTTTCACAAGACCAAAAGACGAAAACAGGCCCAGTGTCCTTCAACTGATGAATGAGTAAATAAAATGTGATTTATCCACACAACAGAATACTATTCAGCAATGAAAAGGAATAAAGTACCGACAGAGCTACAGCATGGTTGAACCTCAAACACATAATTACGAGCCTGTCAGAAAAACTACAAATTTCATGATCCCACGTATATGAAATGCCCAGAATAGGCAATCCAGGGAGACAGAAGGTAGATGAATGGCTGTCTAGGGCTGGGAGAGTTGGGAGGATAGGAAGTAACTGCTAGAGGGTATGGGGTTTCTTTTTGAGATGATGAAAATATTCCAAAGTAAGATTATGGTGCTGATTGCCCTAATATGATTACACTAGAAGCCACTGAATTATATATTTTAAACATGAACAAACATTTTAAATGGGATGATGGCTTATAAATTATATCCCAATGAAAGCTTAAATACTTTCATCTACCATGCACTGCATGAAGTTTCCAGCACTAGCCAGACAGGGTCTCTTATTCTTGTCTCTTTCCTTTAAGATCTTTGCATCAGTTCTTCTTTTTGTCATGAATGCCTTGATTTTTTCTACCACAGACTGGCTTCTCTTATCTTCCAGAACAGCTTCAAGTTCCTGCCTCTCAACATGCCAGTCTTGTTCCTATTTCATGTGTTTGCAATGGTGCTTCCTTCTACTTGGAAAGCTCTAGGCCCTGCCTCTGCAGGACTGCTGCCTTCTCACCACTGAGGTTCCACTCAAAAGAGAGGTCTTGGACTTCCATAGCTCCAGCAGCCCACAGTCACCACCTACCTCTCATGTATTTGTGTCATGGCAAGTACCTAACAGCAGGTTCTGTCTTGGTTTCCATATTCCCATTTGTATTTGTTTGCTTGCTTGCTAAAGGATTTACTGTGTCTCTTCCTCACTAGATCATATATTCCCTGAGGACTGGAGCTCTGTCATAGCTGTTCCCACTATATCAGGCCTGTAATAAGAGATGTTGGCTGATGCCTTTAGGATGAATGAAGTACAAGATAAGGTGGCTTGCCTCTGCCCTAGTAATAGGATGAAAAAGAATGAACCGTTTTCCCTCTCCGAAACTCCACCCTCATTCACCCCCACTCCCTCCAAGAAGGAGCCAGAATTTCCTTAACAACAATTTTCTGATGCCAAAAACCTCTCCCCAAAAGACTGATCTCAGGAAAATACATTCCTCTTCACCTAAAGGTGCAGCACCAGCTCAGTCAAAATTGTTTCAGTAAAACTAGTTTCAAGCAAGATCAATGGGAGAAAGAGAAAAAAGCAAAGGACAAAGGCCAGCTTGCACTTCTAATGAAAGGAAAATCAAAGCAGAGTATGTCCCAGGGGAGTTCAAACAATAGAAACAATAGGTGTCAGGAAGCCAAGTAGCGATTACCCAGACAAAATGAAGCTCACTCCAGGAAAATGAAGAAGAGAATGAAGCATAGCTTACATGGAGTTTGTCCTCAAATTTATAGCTGACTTTGTGAGAAGAGTTGCAGAGCATCTAGCCCTTCAACACTGAAAGAAGGAAGAGAAAGAAGAAAAGAAAGAAAAAGATGAGAAAAAATGTTTTAAAATAAAAAGCAAAAGCGTTTCCTTACCTAATCGTCTTCTGAATAAAAAAGCTAGTGAGAGAATCAAAAGAAATAAAATGACACCTAATGGCAATTAAAGAAAAGTTTATGTAAAAGCACATATCTTATTCCATTTCCTGAACTTCTCTTCTGCAAAAAGAACAAAAAGAGAGAAAAAGAAGAAAAGAGACAAGGTTAAAGTCACAAATATAAAACAAATCAAATGATGCTGGCTTCCTTTTCAACCTAAGCACAACAGTCAATTAATAAAACGTCAGAAGGCTTTTACAATTTACCTGTTACACCATGAGAGACATCACATCCAAATAACTTGCTGATATGCAAACCTCCAGCTAGATTCACAAGAGGAATGAAGACCAAGTTCAGATACAGCAAAGCAACTCACACCATTGCAACTGTGTCTCCACGTATGAACATTCGAAGACCAGTAGCATATCTCAAAGACCACTAAATTATTTAGAACCATCATTCAGGAAATGTTCTCATGCTTAAACAAGCGGAGATCAGAGATTATACCTAAGCCCCTTCTTCCCCCTCCTCCGCTCTACCCCCACAAGTCCCAAGACAGTCTGCCAAGAACAAGTTTAGTATCAGCTTATCATAGGCTCTAGTCTTAGCCCTGCAATTACATCCTGCCCTGGCAGGAAGCTGAACCTGGCAATCAAGATTCCCTCTCATCTCTGTTTTCTATATCTCACATGCTTAGGGAGGTGGCAGAGCATGTGGTATGATGGCATGCAGAGTGAGAGTTTGTAAGACCTGCATTTGAATCCTGATTTTGGCACTTCTCCTGTGTGAGCTTGGCAGCTCACTTCACCTCTGAGGGCCTGTTTCTCACTGGTGATCAAGGGCCAGCAATCCCTCTTTAAAGGGTTATGAGCATCTTGTAATTTCTGGCAGCAAGTAGCTTGCTCAATAATGTTAGTCTCCTTTATGCAGTAAAATTATTAGCTAAACAGAAAACCAGTATTCTAACCTGAGCAGGTATCTTTGATTTGAGAAAAAGTACATGCTTTAGTTTACATCATCTGATTATATTTTGTGGATCATTATAGACCGTTTGTAAATCCTTCTGGAAGAAGGCATGAGATACATCCGATGCAAATATACATTCTTGAAGGAACTGAGGGACCTTGCTATGTGCATAGATTCATAGTCTGCCCTTCTGCGACCCTGGAAGAAACCATTTTGTCAGGGAACCACTCATCCCTAATTTACCTGATTTGTAATTTCAGGGTTTTATAAAGTAAAGGCACAACTGTAATTACTCTGAGTGCTCCATTTAGGTGGTCATAATTTTTGACAAACTCTGATGCTTGGCAACGTAACCTTCTAGCATGTCTGGAACGTCTTGTATGCCTGCTTAGTTATTTGCAAACTTTCTAAATAGACCTCTACCACTTCACAGCTGGTGAACGTTTCCAGTTACATTTTAGTCTTCTTGGTCTTCTAAATATGACATATATTCTATGTTTTATGTATAAGCGTTTCAAAGATGAGGAATAATTCTCAGCAACCACCTCTGTATCTTCAGTCTCAGGTGCTCCATTAGGATTCTTAAGTGACTGGATGAAGTCATTATCAAAACAAGAGTCATTACTTGAAGAACTGGCAAACTTTATCTTACAAGCAGCCAACAATGCACAATCAAAAGCACAAATTCGTACTCACATGCATGACTTTTAGCTTAATTTCCAGTATAATGTTTAGAAAATGGGAACTATCGGCTAAATAAACTTGTCAATTTATCTAACTATGAGGGGAGAGTAGAGTACAGTACAGGGAGAGCTAATCTTACTGCCTCAAGTATTTGAAAGGTTGAGTCAAGAGTCACAAACTCAAAATGCTGCTAAGAGCCAATGAGGCAGATAACATAAATGTATAATCAAGGCCATATGGGAGCAACACGGCGTGGTGGGGCTTGGAGCAAACTGGAGAAACATCCCCCACCTTAATCATTTAAAAAATATTTTGCTAACCAAAAAAAAAAAAAAAAAAAAAAACCACATTGTGAGCTGCATTTAGACCAGATCTGACTGCTATTTGAAAATTCCTAGTTACTGGAATGGAAGGCTAGGTACAAAGTAAGGAAATATTTTGAGGTCCTAGAAGTTTGACCACTGTACCCAAGTAGACCTCTCTGGTTCTCTACACCAGCACTCACTTTATTCACCCTCCTAGCACTTACAGTCTCTGTAATGAGTTTCCCTTTTTATTTGCTTACTTGTTTAGAATTCTATCCTTCTCTCTCATTCTCTCCTTCTCAACTAGAAGCTTCACGAAGGCAGAGGCTGTGTTTATATTGCTCACGGTTATCATCAGCACTAGCCAGGGTGAGGCACATAATTGGCTCTCATAAAAACTGCTGAATGAATCAAGCAAGAAGTATGACATGTCTTGTATCCTATGACATATCTTGTTCGTCTTGGTACCCTAAGCACATAGTAGTACTATAGTAATGATATGATAAGTACTGGGGTGCAGTACTGGGGTACAATCATAGTTTGCTATAGCCTCAAACTCTTGGCCTCAAGCGATTGTCTCACCTCAGCCTCTGGAGTACCTTGGACTACATGTGTAAGCCACTGTACTGAGCTAGTTCTTTAAAAGAAATTTGTAGAGACAGGGTCTTGATATGCTGCCCAGGCTGGTCTCGAACTCTTGATCTCAGCGGTTCTCCCCTTGGCCTCCCAAAGCACTGATTATAGGCATGAGCCACGGCACCCAACCATGATAGTATTTCTTGAATGCAATTATTGGTGATCATGTTCTACCACAAACGGTTAACCACAGGGAGGTGGTTTATGTTGGGTGGGGCCAGGGTCTAGAAATAGATGTGGTCACTTGGCTGAGGAGATGATTGGGTACAAGATCCAGCTCTGCAAGGAAGTTCAGTAAGACAGAAAATAGCAAGTTGTATGAATACTAATAAAGCATGACTAGTAATCTAAGCAAGTTGCTGGCATCAGGGATGTCTGCTGATGGCTAAAAATAGAGAATCCAGAAAGGATCAGTGTTCCCAGATAAAGGTATGTGGTCTGCCTCAAGTAAGCAACTGATAATAGAACTATAACCATGAGAGCTGAAGGCCGAGTTCACACGTGTGGCAAGGGAGGTGGTCATCAGAGAAGGTCACAGCAGAGGATAGGTGCTAAGAAACAATCAGCTGGGCGGGGTGGCTCATGCCTGTAATCCCAGCACTTTGGGAGGCCGAGACTGGCAGATCACCTGAGGTCAGGGGTTCAAGACCAGCCTGACCAACATAGTGAAACCCTGTCTCTACTAAAAATACATAATTAGCTGGGCATGGAAGTGGGAACCTGTAATTCCAGCTACTTGGGAGGCTGAGGTAGGAGAATCACTTGAACCTGGGAGGTGGAGGCTACAGTGAGATGAGATCATGCCATTGCACTCGAGCCTGGGCAACAAGAGCAAAACTCCGCCTCAAAAAAAAAGAAGGAAGAATCTAGGCATCCAAAATGGGTTCAGCATTCTAAAATTCCAGAAGTGGTTGCAGGATATAGACTTGGTCTCAGCATCAAGGCTGAAGCTCACATCAGGCCTATAGTGTTGGTTGGTGTTAAGTTCCCTAATAAATTCCAACCCCGCTAAGGACACATTGAGTGCCAATTCCTGAGGGGGTAAGATCACTTCTCTTGACTATAGGTACAAGACCTTCCAATCCTGGTTTTTGTCTTGAGTGACTGTGATCCTAGAATGTTTCATTTCTAGAACACAGGAATCTGTGTGAATTAATGCTACTATTTACGTTAGCAATCAGGACTCTCTGGTTGTACAAAGAACAGAAAGATAATCCAAACTCCCTTTAGAGAGAAAGAGGAATCTGTAGGCTGCATAAACACACCATGGGAAGGCAGGAGGAGAGCCAGTCTTGGAGCTTATGCTCTCTCTCTGCCCCTGGGCTGTGTCACTCTGTGGTTGGCTTCACTTTCTTCTGAAAAAGATGAGCTTTTCCTATGCACAATCAATGTAGCTTGGTGGACAAGACCATGAATTTGGGTCATCCGACAGGCTGGGTTTGAATCCCACCTCTGCCCCTTGAGCTTAGTTAAATTATTCATCTGTAAAATGGGCACAATTAACAGCACCTCACTGTTAGGTTGTTGTAAGGATTAAATGAGAAAATATATGTAAAGTACTTAGCATGGTGCCTGGAACATGGAAAGCACTCTGTCATTATTGGTAACAAGTAGCTCTAGCTTATAACCCAATCATTCTGATAGCAGAGGGAAAAGAGAGGAATTCACTTTGCCAGTCCTACTTAAAGACATCTATAAGAAGTACACTTACTAGCTCAGTCTGCAATGGTGGCACCAAATATGTGAGGTATAGGATCCTGTATCAAAAGGGGAAATGCTGAGAGATGGGGCAGAGATTACTCTGTCCACCAAAATTTGTGCTTCCCTTTCATACAGAGTTGTCACTCATCCAGGGACTATATATATTCTGTAGCACTCCTCTTCTCTTTGCATGGGGCAAAGGGCATGTATACAGCTAATGCTTGTTCAGGTCATGAGCAGAATGGAAGTGATGTACGATTATTCTAAGCCAAGGCTTTTTGTGTTTTCTCTATACTCTTTTTCTGGATGGAGATAATGATAAAGACAATGGTTCTCAATCCTTACTACACATTGAAATCAACTGGCAATCTTAACCAAACAAATTTCAGGCTTGATATTAAATGAGTTGCCCTCAACCAGGGGGTATTTTTGCTCTGTAGGGGGCATGTGGCAAAGTCAAACAACATCTATGGTTGTCACAACATGAATCAAGGAGCCACTAGTATCTCTTAAGTAGATACCAGGAAAATACTATGATCATATGCTGACATCACATGACATATAGGACAGCCCTCCAAGACAGAGAATTATCTGGCCCCAAATGTGCTGAGGTTGAAAAACCCTGGAAGAGGACACTGGATGCCTGAATCACTGCACAGAGGGAAGCAGCCTGTCAACCTTGAAAACCCACCTTGAAGACTTATCTAAATGAAGGATAAACCTCTATTATGTTTAGCCATTGAAATTTGGGCCTGTTTGTTACAGCAGCTAGCGTTACTTTCAGTAACACAACAAGAAAGACATGCTAAATGGATTGTGATGATTTCACCTACGAAATGAACATACAATATATTTTATTGCTGTCTGACTAGGTTGAAATATATATTTAAATTGAGAGCCAACATTTTACTTAAAATTTACTAGTAATCAACTACACAGATTTCCCTAATTAAAACCATCCAAACCAGTATTCAGTGATTTTATGGCACAAGAATAGATCATGAGTATGTGGTTTGCATACTGGATACAAATCTTTTTGGGTCTGACCTGAATAAGTAGATTAGTTTATATTTCAAATATTTTTATTTATACTATTTCCTCTATTTCCTCTGTTTTACTCAGTAAATGTTAAGTTAATGTTCCATATCATCTTATTAACTATTGTTTGTAATGAAGACAAATTAGATTTGTAAAATAGGAGTAGAAAAATTGTTACAGATGGTGGCTTTAGTAAGTATTGTAAAAATGCCAGACACTCAAAATCTGTTTGATTATTTATGCAAGTTATTGTGAATGCTTTGAAATTCATTAATACTGAACTCTTTAGAGGTTTTGTTATTTCAGGAATTTCAGAGAAAGTCAATACTCTTAGTGTTTGGGTGCAGGAGGACCCACTTTCTGCTCCAGGAATGACCCAGGACTGCCCAATCAAAACACTGAACCCTCTGGCTATATTGATTGATTTAGAGATGATGAGTGACCCAAGCTCATCCAATTAAGGTCAATCTTGGAACTTGTACAGAATCTGTCAGCAGACACATGCTCTTTTTTGTTGGTTTAGAGGTACAAGACTATAAGCCATAAGCTGTGGCTTTCTTCATTCTTAAGAAAGCTTAAGAATGAAGCCAGCATAAAAAAGAGTACAGGTGAAAGATGAGAGAGAGACAGTGGGGCGGGGAGGGGGAGCCTAGGTCCTGATGACATCATGAGTGTCTAGGCCAAGTCATACCTAAAGCTTCATTAACTCAAGCCAATAAAGTCCACCTTTTTGCTTAAGTTTCTATGGATTATTTGTTACTTATAGCTACTTTCAATTAATATAGGTGAGATATGTTGACTGTATCTGGCCCCCGAGAGTTTATATCTCTATTTGTTATGGTAGGTTATATTTTTATTACCAATTATTTGCTCTTCTCCCAGTAACATCTTGTTTCCACATCCATTGCTATGTGACTGGCATTGCCTACCCTGAGAAGGAGAATACCTTTCTAACCCACTGATGTCAACTCTGACCACGTGATTTGTTTTTGTCAATAGGCTGACATATGCTGTATCTAAACAGAAGCTTTAAGGGCTATCACAAGATCCTGTCATATTTCTTTCTTTGTTCTCTGCCAAGTAGCTATCCCATCTTAGAATGAATCCCAGAATGAAGAAAACATTTGGAGCAGAGCCTCAGCTGACCTATAGCTAGTGAGTACCTTGAACAAGAAATAAATTTATTTTGTTGTAAACTACCGATATTTGGGGGTAGTTGTTACTGAAGCATAACCTAGCAAAAGCTGACTAATATACTTGCTATCTTTGTAATGCTTGTCAAAGTTTATAACTGAGTATAAATCTAGAGCACCTATAATGTTGTTTATAATTTATATCCTGCAAGTTACCACAAAGGAATTTGGGATGACTGGTTGCTTTTCATTGTTTTAGTGTTCATGGCCCTGTTATATGCAGTGGTGGTCAAGAATATGGGCTCTGTCTTTGTGGTTTAATGACTGGTAAGTTACTGAACTTATAAGTCTCAATGTTCTCCTTATAATAATAATGTCCTCCTTATGGGATTTTTGTATACACAGAGTGAAACACAGTGTAGAGAACATGGTAAAACACTCAGGAAACTGCAACTATAATTTTTACCATTATTGAAGAAAGTACCCTAATGGAACCTTTTTTTAAGAGATGGAGTCTTGCTATGGTGCCCAGGTTGGAGTGCAATGGTTCTTCACAGGTGCAATCAGTGCGTTGCAGTCTCAAACTCCTGGGCTCAAGTGATCCTCCCACCTCAGCCTCCTAAGTAGCTGGGACTACAGGCATATGCCACCACATCTGGCTGAACTCTTTTTGATACTTCCAGAAATAACCCTGCCATGGGTGGCAGAGTCCAAGGTGAGCCTAGCTAACACTGAGCAACATTCCCTAAGAAATCGCATTCTGGGGATGCTCCTAAGACATTACTTTTTAAATCGTATCTATATCATCCAAAGAAGACTAGCTGGGGAGAATGCTGTCGAGAAAGCGGGATGGGAGCTGAGGGAATATATTGAGAAGTAGGATGGCCACTCAAGCTCTGAATTTCTTTGTATTCTGAAGCTCAGTGAAGAGGATGATGCCTCCAGAGTTGGACCTCAAGTGAGAACTGAGGAGGACACCAGAATCGAGCTGGTGCTGTTGAACATTCTTCTTCATTTATGAGTAGCATTTTGGGCAATTTGTTTTGCTAATGGGAAAAGGTTACACTGATTGAACTTATTTAATATTCTTAGAAAAGGTAATAAGGGGATTTTATAACAAGAATATTTCTCAGGACAATTATCTCCTGAATAACAAAGAGCATGCCTTTTGAATGAGTTGAATGGATTGAAGACTGCATGTGTGTGTGTGAGAGAGAGAGACAGACAGAGAGATCCAAAAGGATCAGAATATGAGAATAGTTGTGCAAATACAGCATGCTCTTCAAGGTATTGAGATTAGAAGTATTTTCTGGGAATTGTTGATAGTTCCAGTCTTCCTCTTTTCAACAAAGATTCATCTCTCTGTGTTCAGGTACTGTGCTATATGAGTATACTCATATAAGTTTCACAGCTTAGAACTCTACAACATATAACTGTTAAGAGTTACAAGAGAAATAAACACTTAGCAGACACTTATTAGTATCTCTTACAGAGGAGAAAACTGAAGCTTATGAGTTTTCACTGATTTGCAGACAGGCTCTTTGGTACTCATTATTATTCAAAGCTTATATTTATACCCAGGACTTATTCCTTCAATGAATATTTATGGAGTATGTGCTGTACATCAGGAGTATTTCCAACTCAATAATATCATCTAATAAATTTCCTGCTCTCATGAAGCTTACATTCTATTTGGGAAGATAACTAAGCAAAAATTATGTAATTTAATATCATGAAAAATAAAACAGGACAATGTGATATAAGGTGATAGTGGCATATTAGAAAGGATACTTGTTCATAAAAGCCTTTTGTAAAGCAAAGAGACTTGAGCTGAGACAGAACTGATGGGAAGGAATTCTGGCTGTGAAAAGCATTCCAGATGGAGGAACAGAGAGTGCAAAGGTCCTGAGGCAGGAACAGGAACCAGCTCGGTAGATTTTACAACAGGAGACAGAACACTGGTGTGGTGAGAGTGCCCTGAACCCAGGGGAAAGGGGTGTAATTGGGGTCCAAGAGATTATAGACTCCTTTGGGCCACAGCAAAGAGTCTGAATCTTATTCTAAGTGTAGTGGGAAGCCATGGATTTGAGTAGTATTTAAGAAGTTCCTGCTAGGTCCTGTGTGGACAGTGTATTAGGTAGAAACACAGAGTGCATGAAAAACATCAGCTGAGGAGAAGGGCTGTTGGTTTGCACCATGGTTGTAGGAGAAGAGACACAGAGAAATGCGTGAATTTGAGATATCTTTTGGATGAGAGCTGACAGGAGTTTGCTGTTGGACTAGATATGAAGGAGAATGATAAAATAGAAACAAGGACAGCTTCTAGGTTTATGACCAAAGTAATTAAATCATGATGCTTTATACTGATGATTCAATCCACATCTTTGTAACTCTCCAGCAATCTCCGATTGTGTGTTCTGGGAGGAATTCTCCCTACTGATGTGTTATTTATTATTCTATCTGAAGGGAGCAGGAAGAAAGAGAAAGACACACACACACACACACACACACACACACACACACACACACAGAGAGAGAGAGAGAGACAGAGACAGAGACAGAGACAGATTCAAAGAGATTGCATTTGAATTCAGACTTATCTGCTCCAAGCCTTCTGCTGTTAATAGCTGTGACCCAATTATGGACATTGGGTCGGCCAATGATAGTGTGTGCCTTAGTGTCCAGTCCCTTAGATCTGGCTTCATGGCTTGGCCAAGAAGACTCTGTGTACATGCACTGACAGCATGTGATGACAGACCGGGTTCCAGAAGGGGATCTGGAACATGGTCAAGGACATCTGAACGTCCTCAGAGGCCAGAAGATGACAGCCTGGCCCCTTTGGCTTCCTGCTATCTACAGGCAGAGTAGGCCAAGCCCCAGGACCCAGAGCTGCGGCTGAGCTGGGTCACCACTGTGGCTTGGACAGAGGGTGCCCTGTCCCCGGGCTGCTCTGGAGTTGGCTTCAGACAAAAGAATAAGGTCAGGCATGTGGTCGAAATCACATGTGTTCCCTGCAGAACTCTCATCAGAACTCATGAAAACAGATTTTATAACATCAGCTGCACTTGGCAATGATCATTTCTTGGTGGAAGATGTGGGGAGCATCCCTAGGATATATATTCTTGATGATGATGGAAATGTGAACTCATTGCACTGAGTGGGTCATCCTTACTCCCTGTCACTTTGTAAAGTCTGTTGTTTGGGCATAGAGGAGAGTTTCAGTGAGTTAGGATCCTCAGGATCCTGGCTGATGGTTCAGGTGAAGAGAATTAATGAAGAAACTACTTGCAGAGGTGTATGCTGGGCTAAGGACACTAACAAGGAATGAGAGTCACTCAAAAGGCTAGCAACAAGGGCAAGCAGTTACTATCCCTGGGGCTCAAGGGGATAAAGGTAGGGCATGTGGTTGCCTGAACCCAAGAACTGGAACCGCAGGGAAGGCATCCCCTCAGCCAGGGCTGGAATCACACAGAGGGAAGCAGTGACTGCCACAGAGTGGCCCAGAAGTGGGAGAGAGGAAGGAAGAAACACTCATGCCCTCTTTCCTGTCATTTCCCATAAGGGAGGGAGGAGGTAGAAAAGGGAAGAGGATGAATCAGGTAGCATAAATGAAGAATCCCCAGGAGAGGTGGGAAAGTCATGCTCTCCACATCACAGCATTAGCGCTGTCTCTAAACACGTCTAAGCATACACATGGACACGCCCCTCTCCTACCAAAAGAGAAGGCCAACTTTGTATTTTTAAAATATTATCCTGGAAGCAGTATGGCATATGTTTAAAACACAATTCTATGTTTGGTGATATATTGTATCAGTAAAAAAAATTAAAAAATCAGGCAATCCCAAATTTGCATATGTATTAATATATGAACTGTATATGGTAAGCTTGTCCAACCTGTGGCCCAGGATGTCTTTGAATGCAGCCCCACACAAATGTGTAAACATTCCTGAAACATTATGAGATTTATGCATGGACTTTTTTTTTTAGCCCATTAGCTATTGTTAGTGTTAGTGTATTTTATGTGTGGCCTAAGATAATTCTTCTTCCAGTGTGGCTCAGGGCAGACAAAGATTGGACATCGCTGGTATATGGCATATATGTATTACCATATTAATATACTGTGTACAGTATGGCACACTAAGTAAGAGAATGGATTCTGTAGCTCAGCTTCTTCATAGGGTTGTTGTAAGAATTAAATGAGTATCTGCAGAGGCCTTAGGACAATGCCTGACACCAGGCAAGCAGAATATGTGGTATGTTACAGTATAAAACACACCCCAACACGGAAGTTTTATAAGGCTGAGGTCAAAATATAGACACAGACATTGAATATGTTTCTCCATGCCCCCTCGTGCATGCTTCCATCAGGGTATATACTTCCTACTTTGGAGATCACCCGCTAAAGAGCTAGTATTTGCTACCGGGCAGACCATCCCACTGTGCTACGTTAAGTAAATTCACCCACTGCAGCCTCACTGTCCTCATCTGTAAAACGGTAACAGTTACTAGTGTCCTGGGTTGTTGGAGGACTAAGTGTACTACAACCAGTCAAACACTTAGCCCAGTGCATCAGTGCTCAATACAATGTTACATGTAATTACTGTTATAAAAGGAATAGTCATTGTGTTAAAATCAGCAAAGAGAAAAAAATAAAAATTGTCCATACTCCTACAAGATCATATATGATCGCTGTAAAATAATATTGGCATATGCTTTTTTGAGACCTTCTTCTAAAGCTTATACATACACATACATATTTTGCATAATTGGATCATACTGCATATTCTATTGTGGATCCTTTTTTAAGGCTAAGAAGTATAACATCGTACAGGCTCAGAGTAATTTATGTGCCCAACCCCATTGCTGGTCATTTATGTTTTTTCCAAAATGTTTTCATTATAAGTAATCCTGGAATGAACAATTTTTTTAACAGCTTCATTGGGATATAGTTTGCACCTCATAAAATTCGCCCATTTGAAGTGTACAATTCAATGGTTTTTAGTGTATTCAGAGTTGTACAACCACCACAATCTAAATTTGGAATATTTTTGTCATTCCCAAAAGAAACCTATACCCAGTGTAGTCATCCCCAAACCACCCCTCCCAGACCCAGGTGAACTCCAATGTACATAATGTTTCTGTAGATTTGCCTATTCTGGGCATGTCATATAAATGAGATCAGACAATATGTGGTCTTTCGTGTCTGGCCTCTTTCACTTAATGTTTGAGAGATTCATCCATGTTATAGGTCTACCAATACTTTATTCATTTTTATTGCTGAACATTCCATGGAATGGATATACCATATTTTATTTATCCATTCATCAGTCATGGATATTTGAGTTGTTTCCAAGATGAATAATCTTATAGGTTAATCTTTGCACACATCTTAGTTCGTTCCTTTGAATGCATTCCTAGACATGAAAATGCTAGGTCAAAGATGACATACATAATTTCTAGAATTCTGAATAACAGACACTTTTAATTCAATCTTTATTTCTCACTTGAGCACATTACTTCCTTTCTCATTTGAAGGATCACTGCTCTTCATCCTATCAACTACAAAACTTTCCACTCTATTCTTTGTGATGCCTGGAGATATTTGCAATTTCTAATCTTCTAAAGAAACATCCCCCAGGGATTCTACCCTCTTTTGGATATTAGAGACTCTGATGGACAGTGACACTCCTAAAGGAAACAAATAGTGGCCAGCACAGTGCCTTACACCTATAATCCCAGCATTTGGGAGACTGGGATCAGAGGATTGCTTGAGGCCCGGAGTTAGAGACCAGGCTGGGAAAGATAGTAAGACTGTGTCTCTACAAAAATTTAAAAATAGAAAAATAAGTTGGGCTTGGTAGTGCATGCCTGTAGCCCCAAATACTCAGGAGGCTGAGGTGGGAGGATAACTTGAGTCCAGGAGTTCGAGATTACAGTGAGCTATGATTGCACCACTGCACTCCAGTCTGGGTGACAGAATGAGACCCTATCTCAAAAAAAAAAAGTAAATAAACAGTATTTATTTGTATAATTCTTTACCATTTTCAACTGAAAACCCCTTGGAGTGTGACATTAATGAAAATCAACAGAGACTTGTAAGTGGCAGACCGTCTCTTTAAAGCATCTCACTTTGTCCTTATAAGTACATGTTTCTACTATCAATCCCTTGAAAGTGGTTAACATCCAGAAAATACTTTCTTATTCAGTAAAATTTTGACCCAAGATTTCACAGCACCTAAGAAGCCAAGTATTATTAGGCTCATAATCTTGTTTATTTAAAACATGTTACAGATAAACTGACTTTCTCCTCCTTAAGAATTTGAAGGAAGTGAAAATTTGTTTTCTACATGCTGTGGATTTTAATCCAACATAGCTGTTAAACTCTTGGGGCGGCCTCCTGGGTAAAATCTACTCACAGTTTTACTTTATTATATGAAAGGATCCTGCAGGGAAGGCAGTTGGTGGGTAAACACCAGGCTTAAGCCTCAGTCAGTGTGAATCCTGGATAATGTTTACAAATAAAATGGTCTCTGCAGCAACCAACAAACGGTAGATAAG
Source organism: Aotus nancymaae (assembly GCF_030222135.1). NCBI lineage: Eukaryota > Metazoa > Chordata > Mammalia > Primates > Aotidae > Aotus > Aotus nancymaae. The sequence goes on from NW_026988460.1 coordinate 3,561,112, forward strand.
AGCTGCCTCAGTTACAGCCGCGTTTAATCTTTCCAAAGCCTGAAAAACATTCGCTGAATGCTGGTGAATAGGATGCCTTATCGTGCCCTCACCTTCACCCCTGGACATACTTTCTCCACTGACCTTTCTGTTCACAAGCAACAAAGGCGGTTAAAAATACTCCATTCTCATTCTTTGTACAAAGACCATCCACTGCACCCCCCAGGTCCCTAATGTTATCATCCATGGTGCTGATGGACTGGCCCTGATCTTCACTCCACTTCCTCTTGGAACAACATGCATTTATATGGAGAAGACAGTCTGGGAGGGACTCATAAGTGTCGGAATTCTCTTACGTGTCAATTAGGGAAGGCATTTTACATAGGATATCCAATTTCAACCTAACAACCACCCACAAAGTAGGTGCTGTTGTGCCCATTCTAAGGAAGAGAAGGTTGAGACATAGTTGTGCTGTGCATCCTGGAAGCCAAGTGTAAAAAAAAAATCTTACTAAGTACAGACTTCTTATGAAGGTACTTAAGAAGTATATTAATTCCTAAGAGTAAATAAAGGTAACTCTACTGCTAAATTCTGTTTTTTTTTTTTTAGGCAAGGTCTCGTTTTGTCACCCAGGCCGGAGTGTGCTGGCACCATCATTACTCACTACAGCCTAGACTTCCCTGGCTCAAGCACTCCTCCTGCCTCAGCTTCCCAAGTATCCAGGATTATAGGTGGGGGCCACCATGCTCAGCTACAGGTAATTTTTTCGGGGGGTGTAGAGATGGGGTCTCACTATATTGCCCAGGCTGGTCTTGAACTCCTGGACACAAGCAATTCTCCTGCCTTGGCCTCCTAAGGTGCTGAGATTACAGGTGTGAACCACAGCACCCGGCATCCTACTGTTAAATTCTTGCCTCTCAGCTGGAGACAGTGCATACTGTGGTGACCATTTATTTTAATATAAATGCTGCAGTGCTGTACTTTCCAAGGTGATGATTTCAGAGAAAATGTCCCACCAAAAATGGGGTGGGTTGTATGATCAATACATTTTGTTAAATTATACAGGATTCCTGACTGTGGACCTTCATAGAGACTCAAATATAGGAATGTGTATTGTGAAGCCCCAAGATGGGTGAGGCATAAATACTATTTTTGTGGAACACCAATTAGCCTTTTACAGAGCTTTTTTTTTGTGATACACACAAGCAGAATGAACTTCCTAATGGCCATTCATTTTTGGTTTGATTTTTAAACAGGCCGTATATACAGACAGTAAATTTTGAGTATCCAGAGTTATTCAATGAAAAGTCCATCTCCCTTTTACCTTTGCCTCTAAAATTCTCTCTTAAGAAACAACCATTGATTTCAAGTTCTAAGATATTCTAGGCATAAGCAACCATGCATGCACGTGTGTATGTGCATATATGTGTAAGTTTACGTGTGTGTGTGTTTCAATTTTGAGTCACACTATATATATTGTTCTGTACCTTGCATTTTTACTTAGAAATCACTCCATATCAGTATATATAGGCTGTGTCATTTGTTTTAATACCTACATAGTATTTAATGGCGTAGATGTGTTTAATATGTTTAACCAGTACCATATTGATGGACATTTAGACATTTCTAATCTTTTACTGCTACAAACAGTGCTGTAGTGGGTACCCTTGTACATTTTTCTTTGCACCATGGTGTTTCTTGTATCAGCTTTTGATTTTACAAAAGGGGCATCATAATATAATATGGTTCTATGAAGTGAAAAATGGCCCAAGTTTGCAGCCTTCTGATAGTCTGGCTTGATCCAGAGATAGAAGAATTTAGCATTTAAAGACCTAAGTCCCCCCCAACCCCACCAAAAAAAATTATCAGAGCTTGTTTAAAATGGAGGGAAAAATAGTTTTTTTCCCCCAGAGGAAAGACAAATTAAGGTTTTTTTTCTTTTTGTTTTTAATCCTATTTCTTTTAGAGGTAAAGAGGTTTCGGGTTATATGCATGTTCCTACGCATGGCCATATGGAACTTAAGGCATGAAATCTCTAAGAACAGTGATTTCCCACATGGGTAACCTGTGATTCTTAACTGAAAAAGTAACTGCTTTATTCACCCTGGTTCAGAAGCAATAGTTTTGCTTCCTGACTATCTTGTACTGCATTTCATCTCTGCCAAATAGCATTTCAAGGACTCTAAAACTTTAAAAGTTGTTCTTTCTCCTGAACATATTTCTCCTCCTTCTTTTTTTGTTTCCTGAATGGAAAATAAATAACATAATAAAGGGTAACCTTTTATGTAAGAAAACACTTTTATTAAAAAAGGTTAATGCCTAGTTTGAATTCAACAACAGAACTTGATAGAAAGAAGTACTTCCATATTTTGCTCAACAATTTTACTGATGATGTCTTCCATTTTTAAAACAATCAATTTTATCAACAGGGTTCAACCACAGAGCAGACTGGGAATATTTCCTTGAGGACAAACTACTGTTAGATGGCTTCCAAGGTGGTTGCTCCAGATATTATTTCCTCATTTCCTAGTCAATGAGGATAGGGGAAGGGAGAAAGAAAGCATCCTACTAGCCCAAACTTAGATACATGAACAAAGCTGACTGTAAAGTAAGCTAGGGAAAGTAGCCTCTAACTGGGCATTCACCTGCCCAGATAAAACTTGGAGGAATATTCTATCATTAAAAGGATAAAAGGTAAGTAACCAATGGATCAAAAAAAATCACAAGGGAAATTTTAAAATATCAGATGATTTAAGAATATTTCACATTATTGTTTGCGACAGTGCAGAGGAATACATTATAGCCACCATTCATTTTAAAGTGTCATCACCCTGGGTCAGGCACAACAATCTATAAGGTAGATCCCCACAACAACCTATAAGGTAGGTACTGCTGTTATCTCCATTTTATAGACAAGGAATCTAGGGCACAGGACAATCTCAAGACCACACAGCTAGGATGTTGTAGAGCTTTAGAATTTGAACCCACTGTTTTAAAACCTTTGCACATCCAGAATGTCTTATTCTCTAGACCAGGTCTTGAATTCTTTTAAACCCAAATAAATTTAATCAACTATAGAAAGCAGAAGTTTTGTTTCTGCTCCCATCTAGCTATGTCAAGTGATGCATGGATGATCTCCACTATTCACAGGCTTCTGCAGAAGTGGGGTTTGTTCTACATCTGAGCAGCCCTACTCCAGAATGACATACCTCTCCAGGCCAGAGGGTGAAGCAAGCTGTATGACACAGGTGATGGTTTCAAGGAAGGAGAGATTCTGATCCTTTTATTACCTCCCCTAAGACAGAAGCGATCACCTGTAGTGCCATCAAACTCTATGTCTTCACTTGAGGCCAGTTGAATGAGCAAGTCCCTTGCCAAATTTCAACAGAAACATTCATTGGAATTTTCCCTCAGAAATTTTTGCAAACACTAGCTGTTCCCTCCCGCCATGTTGCAATATGTAGAAATGGTCATCTAGTTAGGGGTATACAGAATCAAGTATGACACGTAATCAATTTCCCCCTTTTCAAGGGGCTGGAAGTGAGTCATTAAGTAAATCTTGACTATTAAGGTGTCTTCAGGCCTCCAAAGCATTTGATGAAAGAGTTCTCAGAAATGTGGGTCTAAATTTGATTCTAGTCCTGAGGGCATCTGGTCAATTGCATTTGTCTTCTGCAGGTGTATAAATTCATCTGCTGGAAAATCTCAGAAATCTTGTAGAGCCATATCTACTTCATAGATAATTTTTTGTTTTATTTTGTTTTTTTACAAACTGAAGATTTATGGCAACCCTATGTCAAGCAAGTCTATTGGTGCCATTTTTCCAACAGCATGTACTCACTTTATGTCTCTGTGTCACATTTTAGTAATTTTACTAAAATTTGTTACTAAAGTGAGTATCAAATGTTGCAATCAACCAAGTCACATGATTTTTTGATTTCCCAGTGCATATAAAAGTTCTATTTAACAGAGTGTAGTGTATACACTATACTATACTATATAATTAACTAAGTCACATGATTTTTTGATTTCCCAGTGCATATAAAAGTTCTGTGTAACAGAGTAAAGTGTATACACTATACTATACTATATGGAGTATACACTAGAGAGTATAAACAGAGCTCCTATATGTACTGGGAAATTAAAAAATCATGTGACATGTTTGATTGCAATATTTGATACTCACTTTATTGAGGTGGTCTGGAATGGAATCTGTGCCTCCTGAGGTCTCTGTTTCCTCCTATTTGTCCAGAACAGTTTTTTCTACTTTAAGAGAGGGTTCTGGAATTAAATTACACAATCCCTATAGAATACTTCGTGTAAACTATAGTAATAATAGCTAATTTTTGTTATTAAATCAGACTCCTCAAAAAATTAGAGAGATGACAATATTGTAACGTAAAACAATAATGTCAGAAGCAGTGGCCAAATAAAGATAAGAAATGAAGCCAGTCCAGAAGTCTATATAAAAACTAAGCAATTTATCTCATGGTGATGATTCATAGATGTTTTATTCTTCTCTTTGATAATGAATTGCCTTTGTATTACTTTTATTATCAGACAAAACAATATAGCAGTTTCTGCTTGGGGAGAAAGAACTTAGATGAAATTTGGACATTTCTGAAATTAGCAATCAAGAGTAAAACTCATTCAACTTTCAAATTCTCAGTTAGAGAATCCAAGGAAAGGAGCCCAGCTCATAAGTGTACTTATAGATCAAAATTTACACATTTAGGGCTACAGAGCTCAAAGAGGCCAGGCAACAAGCAAGCGAAAGGTGTTGATGACCACAGCAGGCAGGCTCACACTTACTAATGCTAGTTGCAGCCCTAAACTCCCACACACTACTCTATAATTTCCAGACCACCCACATTTATACTAACAAGTCCACATACAGAGTACAACAAGCATTCTCATGCAGTTCTGTCATCGTGCCCGGTTTTCATGCCTGCCCTGTTCTTATACTTCAGAACATTCTGACACTTTCTCTCTGCTTAACTTTAAAGCAGTGAGAATGGGAGAATAATTTACATTCTTATAGTTGACCAATAAATCTAAATATTTTTTCCTTGCAGACCAATAGAGCATTTTGTTTGCATGTGGGGTCATTTATAAATAGAATACTTTATTAAGCTCCTAAAGATATCTCAGAACAAATACCATTTTCCAAGTATGATTAATAAATTCTTGGGCTTAAGATTTTATTGAGATTAGATATTTTGACCTGATCAACTGCCATAAGGACATTTGTTGCATTAAATTTTCTCTAATACAGATCTTCAGGTTCATGCTACCAGTAGTTGTATAACCATCACCGCAGAATCTATTTATTTTGCATTTCATTTTTTCCCTAGGGCAAATCCTCTTTAAAACCAGGTTAGATAAACTTTTAGAAAATCTTTTAAACTGAAAAAGAATTTATATATATATTTTAATGTTCAGGTTGTCGTTGTTTAAAATGTGCCAGACACTGTGCTAGGCCCTGAGGATAGCAGGCAAAACACACATAGTCCCTGCCTACATGGAGCTTAGAGTACAGAGGGGAAGCAACAAGAAGCATATTGTGCCTATATAATCACACATGCCTGTATAATTAGAAACACAGGATGCAGTGGGCACATGTGGTGGCCATGGAAACACCACTCTCCAACTGCAGGGAGCATAGCTAACTGACGGCCCCAGCTGCTGCTCCTCTAGATCCTTCAGGCCACCCCCAGCCAATGGCTCCCATTCCTATCAGAGGGAGAACTTGTGTAACGTGCATCTTGGGCTAAGAACACCCCACTGGCAACACTGAAGTGTTCTTAGAGCTAAGCAGAGTCCGAGACTCTTTCTATTCACTCCTCCTTCCTTCCCCTTCTCCTTTCTCAAGGATCAGACCTGTATTTGTAGTCTGAAGGCTCTCCCTGCCTATTCTTACCCCTCTTTCCCCTGCACTGTATCCTGTGCAGATGTTTTCCCTCACAAGTCCATTGAATACCTCATCCACTTTTGGCATCTGCTTCTTAGGGGACCTGGACTATATACAATATAGAAAAGAGTACAGCCTAATCTGAGCGATCAGCGAAGACATCTTGGAGGAGGTAATAAATGAATTGAGATGAGTACAAGTAGAAAGCAATGATGCTGGGCTGGGTGCGATGGCTCATGCCTATAATCCCAGTGCTTTGGGAGGCTGAGGCGGGTGGATCCATGAGGTTAGGAGTTTGAGACCAGTCTGGCCAACATAGTGAAACCCTGTCTCTACTAAAAATACAAAAAATTAGCCAGGTGTGGTGATGTGCACCTGTAATCCCAGCTACTCAGGAGGCTGAGGCAGAAGAATCGTGTGAACCCAGGAGGCAGAGGTTGCAGTGAGCCGAGATTGTGCCATTGCACTCCAGCCCAGGTTACAGTGCAAAACTCTGTCTCAAAAAACAAAAACAAAAACAAGACAAAACAAAACAAAAAACAAAAAGAAAGCAAGCAATGATGCTAAGAGGAGGCAATGAATGAACATTACACATACAGAAACTAGCATGTCAAAGACCCTCTGTCACAGGACAAAGGAATAAAGAAGAGAGCTTTATGTTCTTTGCCTAGAATAGAAAACAAGAGAGAGAAGAAGCTACAGAGGTAGGCAAGGACCAGATAAAAAGAAAAGGAACAAGAAAAGCAACTGTTCTGGCTCACCACAGTGAGGCACTGCATGGTGCTGGAGTTAAGAGGAAAAACTCTACATGTATAGACTTGGTCCCTATTTAATGTTTTCATAATAATTTATTTACTTATTTAGTTTTAATATCTTAATAAGGAAGACCAACAAAGAAGAAGGCCAACACTGCATAATTTCTTGGGTCAATGTAGTACTTTTGGTAAAGCTGAGGTATTCATATAGTACAGACTAAGCTACTTTAACAAAGAGACCTCCAATCACAGTGGTTTGATTGAGATAAATCTGTATATGTTTTTTTCACATAATGGTCTAAAGAGAAGCAGAGAATCTAGAGTAGGTGGATGGTTCTGCTCTACAGAGTCACCCAGGGATCCATGATGGTGGGTGAGCTCTGCCATCTTTCAAACATGGTTTCCAACTTGGTTGCTCCAGATATTATTATTTCCTCATTTTCTAGTCAATGAGAATAGGGGAAGGGAGAAAGAGCATCTTGTGGCCCAAACTTAGACACGAACACAGCTGACTGCAAAGCAAGATAGGGAAAGTAGTCTTTAACTGGGTATCCACCTGCCCAAATACAACTTGGAGGAATGTTCTATCATTAAAAGGATAAAAGGTAAGCAACCAACGGGTCAAAGAAGAAATCACAAGGGAAATTAAAAAATACATTGAGACAAGTGAAAATGAAAATATTACATACCAAAATTTATGACATGCAGGGAAAGTAGTAATAGGAGAGTTTGTGGCTGTAAATGTGTATATTAAAAAAAGAAGAATGATCTCATATCAACAACCTACCTTTATACCTCGAAGAACTAGGAAAATCAGAACAAAGTAAATGCAAAGCTAACAAAAGGAAGGAAATAATAAAGACTAGAGCAGAGATAAACAAAATAGAGAGTAGAAAATTTATAGAAAAAAGTCAATGAAACTGAGTTAACATTTTGAAAAAAATCAACAAATTTGATAAGCTCTTAGATTAAGAAAAAAGATAAGACTCAAAAAACTAGAATTAGAAATGAAAGAGATGTTAGAAGCAATGTCATAGAAATAAAAGGGATTATAAGAGAATATAATGAACAATTGTATACAACAAATTGGATAATGGAGAAGAAACATTGGAATTCCTAGAAATACACAACCTACCAAGACCGAATCATGAAGAAATAGAAAATCTGAACAGACCCATAAATAATAAGCAGATTGAATCAGTAATCAAAAACCTCCCAACAAAGAAAAGCCCAGGACCAGATGGCCTCACGGGAGAATTCTGCCAAACATGTAAAAAAGAATAACACCAATCCTCCCTAAACTCTTCCAAAAAATTGAAGAACAGTAAACACATCCAAACTTATTTTATGAGGCCAGCATTACCTTAATACCAAAGCCAGACAAAGATGCTAAAAGAAAACTACAGACCAATATCCCTAAAAAATAATGGTGTAAAATCTTCAACAAAATCCTAGCAAACAGAACTCAACAGCATATTAATAGGATTATATAGCTCAACCAAGTGAGATTTATTTCTGGAATACAAAGATAGTTCAACATTCAAAAATCAATCAATGTAAATATACTAAATTACCAGAATAAAGGACAAGAATCAGAGAATCAATCAATGCAGAAAACGTATATGAAAAGATTAAACACCCTTTTATGATAAATATATTTAAGAAATTAGAAATAAATGGAAACTACTTCAACATAATTAAGGCCATATATGGAAAATCCACAGCTAACATTATACTCAGTGGTGGAAAGCAAAGCATTTCCTCTAGGATCAGGAACAAAACAAGGATCCTAGCTTTTGAAATTGTTTTCAACATAGTACTGAAAGTCCAAGCCAGAGCAATTAGGCCAGAAAAAGAAATAAAAGGCATCCAATTTGGAAAGGAAGAAGTAAAATGGTCTCTGATCACAGATGACAAATCTTATATGTAGATTAACCTAAAGATTGCACCAAAGAATCTATTAGAATTAATGAACAATTTCAGCAAGATTGCAGGATACAAAATCAATACAAGAAATTGGTTGCATTTCTATACACTTATAACGAACAATTTGAAAGGAAATTAGGGAAACAATTCAATTTACCATGGCATCAAAAAGAACAAAATATTTAAGAATAAGCTAACCAAGGAGATGAAAGAGTTGTACACCAAGAACTACACAATGCTGCTGGAAAAAAATTAAAGAAATAGGCCAGGTGTGGTGGCTCATGCCTGTAATCCCAACACTTTGGGAGGCCGAGGTGGGCAGATCGCTTGAGATCAGGAGTTTGAGACCAGCCTGGTCAACATGGTGAAACCCTGTCTCTACTAAAAATACAAAAACTAGACAGGTGTGGTGGTGGGCACCTGTTGTCCCAGCTACTCAGGAGGTTGAGGCAGGAGAATTGCTTAAAACTGAGAGACAGAGATCATGCCATTGCATTCCAGCTTGGATGACAGAACAAGACTCTATCTCAAATAAATAAATAAATGGAAAGACATTCTGTGTTCATGATTTGAAAAACTTAATACTGTTAGGAAGTCCATGTTACCCAAAAGGATCTACAGATTTAAAACAATCCTGATCAAAATCCCAATGGCATTTTTTGAAGAAATAGAAAAATCCATTTTAAAATTCCTATGGATTCTCAAGGGACCCTGAATAGTCAAAACACTTTTGAAAAAGATGAACATAGTTGGAAGACTCATACTTCCTGATTTCAAAACATACTACAAAACTGTAAGAATCAAATCTATGTGGTACTGACATAAAGATGTACAAATAGACCAATGGAATAGAGTAGAGATCCTAGAAACAAATCTTCACATTTATGGTCGAATTATCTTCAACAAGGAGCCTAGATCACTCAGTGGGGAAAGGCATCTTACATGGCAGGAACAGGAGCAAGAAGAGAGTGGGGTGTGGAAGGGGGACATGCAATACACTTTTAAACAGGTAGATCTCTCAAGAACTCACTATCATGAGAACAGGACCAAGGGGGTGGTGCTAAGCCATTCATGAGACATCCACCCCCATGATCAGTCACCTTCCACCAGGTCCCACCTCCCGCATTGGGGATTACAATTCCACATGAAATTTGGGTAGGGACACAAATTCAAACCATATCACCAAACTAAAGGAATGAGAAGTCATGCTCCACCTTCTTGAGACTGCAGTATCCTCAATTTTTCTGAAGTTTTTTGCATGAGAAATCTGTCTATTCTCCCCAGTTTATTTACATACTTGGTCTTTTATTGTATCAGTATGGACTTATGGGTATTTTATCCTTTGGGTTATAATCCAATACTTTTAAAATTTATTTTCTTGCCTAAATTGTTGCAGCTTTGGTCTTGAGATCTCTTTTATTAGGCTTCTGTGTTCCTTTGACATATTCCCAGCATTGTGGTCAAACACAATTTTCAAAATATTAAAAACTTATATAAGACTATACAAATAGATAGAGAACATGTATCTAAAAATTTATTTAATGAGGAAACTGGAAGGATGATAGAGTTCAAAGGAAAACACAAGAAACTGACACATATATAGTTTCTGAGTGGAAAAAATATAATGCTGAAATAAGATTGTGAAATTAGACACAATGCTGGTTAATGTCATACACTGCATTAAACCTGTAACTTTTGGGATTAACATCTCTCATGAACAAAATAATTTGCATCTTTGGGTAAGCAGAATAACTGCCCCCAAAAGATAGCCATGTCTTGGCCTGATGCAGTGGCTCATGCTTGTGCTTTGTGAGACTGAGGCAGGAGGATCATTTGAGGCCAGGAGTTCAAGACCAGCCTGGGCAACAAAGAGAGACCCCCATCTCTACAAAAAATAAAAAAATTAGTCAGGTGTGGTGGTGCATACCTGTAGTCCCAGTTACTCAGGAGACTGAGGCAGAAGGATTGCTTCAACCCAGAGGTTTGAGTCTGTGGTGAGCAATAATGGCATCACTGTGCTCTAGTGTGGGTAACAGAGCAAGACTCTATCTCTAAAATAATAATAATAATGATAATAATAAGGATTCCTATGCCCTTATTCTGGAACCTGTGGATACATCATTTACATGACAAAAGAGGTTTCGTTGCAGATGTGATGAAGTTAAGGATTTTAAGATGGGGATATTAGTTAGGTAAGCCCAATGTAACAAGTATAATCCTAATAAGAGAAGAAGGCAAGAGGGTCAAAGTCAAAAAGAGATTGGAAGACATTATACTGCAACTATGAAAATGGAGAAAGGAGCCCAAAGCCAAGGAATATAGGCAGCTCCTAGAAGGTAGAAAACACAAAGGAACAGGTTTTCCGCCTGAAACTTCCAGAAGGAGTGCAGCCCTGCCAACATCTTGATTTTAGCCCAGTGAAATCCTGCAAGGACTTCTGAGCTACAGAGCTGTAATGCAATACATTTGTGCTTGTATCAAACCATTAAACGTTCGATAATTTGTCATGGCAGCAACAGGAAACTAATACAATCCCTATCAGAGAGAACTCATTAGATCTTATCAGTTTTCATGAATTATTATTTAACTTTATAGAATCTGGTCTCCAAGCAATAATTAATTATTAGTCAAATAAAGTTATTCCCTAGGGAGCTGGAAAACTGCTGGGTGGGCTTGATGGAACAGAGCTCTAATTGTGTGTTGAACAATCATCTTTTTGCTGTATTTCCAAATTTTGGATAACCTTTTTAAATATCTCTTTGCTGTGCCCATATTTCTCTCAGAAGCATTCACATACTTCCATACCTCACCTCCCTTTGGAGGGTACCATTGTTACTGCACATTAACCCATTATTTGAGGGCCTTTGATAGCTTTGGACTGCTTATACATAAGGCCTTTGAAAGGCAATATATGAGATTTAATGGTCAGGCAATTTTCCTTGCCTTTGGAAGGATTCAGGTCATATCTCTGATACCAAGGCAACTTTCAGTTAAACATTTTTTAAAAAGATCCATTGATATCCAAGTTTATACATTAACTGACACCGTTCCAGAAGCCAGAATCTGTAAATGCATACTTCTTGTTTTTTCAATAATACGCAATATGTACAACATACTCCCTTCATTCCGCTTTTTCCTCTGTGTTGGCTTGCCCAAATACCACCCTATGTCACACTGATTTATTCAACCCGAATACCTTGTGAATAAAAGAGCACCAGTCACATAAATAGACATCATAAAGATTAAGAAAGAACTGAACAGAGAGAAAAAAAAATTTAACTGAAAGTTGTGTCAGGATCAGAGATAAAACTCATATCCTTCCAAAGGGAAGGAAAATTGCCTGACCATGAAATCTCATCCTTAAGATATTGACCTTTCAAAGGCCTTGTGTATAAGGGGTCCACAACTATCGAAGGCCCCCAATAATGGATCAATGCACAGTGACAATGCCACCCTCCAGGGAGGCTATGAAAAGAACTGGGCTTCCTGACTCCACTCTTCTGCTTTCAAATCCATCCTACATGCCCCACCCAGCCTCTTCTACAGAAAACACTTTACCAGTTCACAACATCCTTGAGCCTCCTTACTGCCTTTAAGTCAAGTGTGAAACCTCAAATGCCTCCATTATCCATCTGGCTCTATTCTCGCTGCACGTGTTTTAAGAAACCCCTGCTGGCCTAGTGCAGTGGTTTTATACTTAAGCGTCCATGAACATCACTCAGAGGGCTTGCAAAAACAGCTTGCTGGGCTTTGCCATAGCGTTTCTGATTCTGTAGAGAGTAAAACTCAAGAATTTGCATTTCTAACAAGTCCCCAAGAGATGCTGCTGCTGCTGATTTAGACACCATACTTTGAGAACCACAGAAATCTAAGCTCTGGGCTACTCCTTTTTAAAGCAAACTTAGAAGAATTAAAAAGTGACCCCTAGCAAATAAGAGACTTTTGGGGTGATAAAGATGTTCTACACATTGATTGGTGCAGAGATTGCAATGTGTATGCCTTTGGCAGTTTCATCAAACTGTATATTGTATATGAATAATGCTTTAATAAAATTGATCTTAAATTTTCTAGAAGTAGAGAAACAATGTATTTCTATACATTGGGCATATCTGATTAATCATCATTCAGTGATGACTTATTGAGTCCCTTCTTCCCTTAGTATCAAGCACTCTGGCAAGTTCTAGGACTATAAAGGTGCCTAAGATGCTAAGTTTGTCTGGAAATGTCTCCCATTCTGATGGTGAATACTGAGAAGTATACTGCCAATTACAATATTACAGAGTAAATGTTAGAATAGGGAAAAGGCAAGACCATATAGGATTTGGCACTAGAAATGACAGTGTTCTATTTCTACTATCCTTTTCATAAAGAACCTTGTGGTCCACATCATAGCAGAGAATGTGACACCTAATATTATCTACCCTCCCACCCCCTGGGCCACAGCTGGCTGGAGCAAGGATTGACCCCTGACCAAGCTGGACCAACCCAACATGTTTTGAACAAGGATTTTGAAGGTAAGTCAGTTAGAGTTAGCTGTGGGGAGCCATAGTGTTTAGGACTGAGCCCTGTGTAGGCCAAGGAAGGTAAGCTGAAGAGACTAGGAGGAAACCAAGACCAGTCCCCTGCAGTTCAAGGGCAATTCCTGATAAGGTTCTGGCTCCTCTGAGACCTGGATGGACTCTTTGCAAAGAGTGCTGGGAGATTCTTCTGGGGTTCTCAAATACACATGTACAGAAGCAACATCCAGGCAGCTTGTTTCTGTGTTGACACCTCAGACTCCCCTCTGAAGAATCTGTTGAGAAGATGTGGGGCATGGCACAGGGCACAGTGATCCTGATGGAAAAAGTCTGTGGGTTATATTCTGAGAAACACTATCCTCCATCTGTTTGTTTGTTTTTAACTTCAGTCTCTTTGAGTGGGTGTCTGGTTCTTAGGATCAAAAAGTACTAATTAAGGCAGTGCATATTACCAAGGTTTGGGAAGTCAAGGCAAGCCATCAGACAAAGTGATATGTGGGTCCTCAAAGATGAGTGAGAATTAGCCAAATGGAGTGTGAATGTGTGTATGGCTGGGGAGGCAGGGGAAAGGTAGGTTGTGCAAAGGACCTCAGTCAAGAGGGAGTCAGGTATATCTAAGGATCCAAAATTCAACATGAATAGAGAGGCAGCACTTGTGTGTGTGGTGGGGCTGGTAGGTGGGCAGAGAGAGAACACTGACCAACAATCAGGAATTCCCCTGTTGGAAAGCAGTCATCTTCTTACTTTTTCCCATGGGCAATACTCTATTCCTCCTCATGCCTCAGGGATCATCCTAGCTTTTTGGCTTCTGTCTTCTGTTTTCTCTATCTAGACCCTTTCCCTCTCTGGCTAGCTTCCCTAACATATATAGAATCAAAACCCTAGTTTTTTTTTTTTTTTTTTTTACTTAATTTTTTATTTCCATAGGTTTTTGAGGAACAGTTGGTATGTAGTTACATGAGTAAGTTCTTTAGTGGTATTTGTGGGATTTTGGCACAGCCATCACCCGAGCAGTGTACACTTAACCCAATTTGTAGTCTTTTATCTCTCATGCCCTCCCACCCTTTCTCCTGAGTCCCCAAAGTCCACTGTGTCATTCTTATGCCTTTGCACCCTCAGAGCTTAGCTCCACTTATGAGTGAGAACATATGATGTCTGGTTTTCCATTCCTGAACTACTTCACTTAGAATAATAGTCTCCAGTTTTATCCAGGTTGCTGAGAATGCCAATAATTCATTCCTTTTGTTTGGCTGAGTAGTATTCCATCATAATAAAGAAATTGTGAGTATAATAAATAATATTCCTGAGTAGCATTCCATCCACTCATTGATTTATGGGCGTTTGGCCTGGTTCCCTATTTTTGCAATTGTAAATTGAAAACCCCAAAATCTTTAAAGAGCACTTCATGCTAAGCCCTACTGGAAAAGAGATTTGGGATGTATACCAGATACCACTTCGGCTGTACCTTGCAACCTCTCTTCTGGGCTGCTCCCTGCCTCAGCTACACCACAGGTCTCTTTTTTTTCTGTCCTGGGGATTGGCATGAGATGGCTGCTGGGAGCCACTCAGTGTGAGGGAGCTAACACCCAAGAAGAAACCCTTGGCCAAAAGAGGACAAAAGGCCATGGAAAAATATTCTTTTTTTTCCTCCTGGTGGGTAGAAAATTCTAAGGTGCATTTTACATAGCATCTCAGAGCATCCTCAGTGGGACTGAGGCTGGATCCTCGCTCCTGCTCCTTGAGATCTCTGCCCAGAATAAACCACAGGCACCCAAGCTCTCAGAGAAGCTGACAGCAATAATGACCAAAGGGAAGGACTAAGGTCATCAGAATATTAGAAAGGCTTATACATCTACCCTGGTCTACCTGAAAATGGACTTGTTCAGGTCTCTAGTACTCTCAGTTTTTCACTTTGATCTAGATATTCCCATGAGAATAACCTAAGTTCTGTTTGGAGTGAGTTTGGATTTTATTCTGGGAATTAGCACTTCCAATCCTATCTGGATCTTATGGGGGGTTTCTCCGCATGTAGCTTGATGGAGTCGCTGGCTTTCTGTGCCTCTTACCTAATCCTCTCAGGGACAGTGAGAGGGGACCCAGATGGTTCCCCACCCCGCATCAGGGATGTTCTCCCTCCCACACAGGAGATGTGCACCCTCTATTGGGGTCTGGCCAGGCCCTACGACTGAGGAAGGCAATTGACTTCTGCCTCTGAGGAAACCTTCAGTTAGTCTCATAATAAAATTAACTTCTTGGCAGTCTCTTTTATCGGTCTTTGTGTTGGTGTCTCTGGTCCTCAGAAGTCCTGACCTCTCTCCTCAGTCTGTATCTCTCTTTCTTAATTGGTTTACCTCAAGCATGTTTTTCCTAGACCACCATCATCACTTGACTGAAGTGTGGTTGTAGCTTCCTAGCTAACTTACTGATCGCATTCACCATTTCCCAACCTAGTAAATATCCCATGTGACTTTTATTTTAAAGTGTGAATCAGATCATGTCCTCTCTCTGCTTAAGAAACTCCATTCACTTCTCAACTTAAGAAACTCCATTCTCTTCCCAACCCAAACACTTAACCATGGTCTTCAAGGCCATCTTTGATTTAATATTGCCTCACCACTCCCTCCCCTACTGACTGTATTCCAGCCACACAGGCCCATTCTCTATTCTTAAAACCTACCAAGCAGGCCAGGCGCGGTGGCTCAAGCCTGTAATCCCAGCACTTTGGGAGGCCGAGGCGGGCGGATCATGAGGTCAAGAGATCGAGACCATCCTGGTCAACATGGTGAAACCCCGTCTCTACTAAAAATACAAAAATTAGCTGGGCATGGTGGTGCGTGCCTGTAGTCCCAGCTACTCGGGAGGCTGAGGCAGGAGAATTGCTTGAACCCAGGAGGCAGAGGTTGCAGTGAGCCGAGATTGTGCCACTGCACTCCAGCTTGGCGCCTGGCTACAGAGTGAGACTCTGTCTCAAAAAAAAAAAAAAAAAAAAACCTACCAAGCATATTCCTACCTTTGAGGTTTTGTACTCACCATACCTTCTTCCTAGAAATACCCACCCCCTAGACATTCCCACAGCGGGGTCCTTTTCAGCTTTCTGGCTCAGCTGAAATGCCACTCCAAGACAGACTTTCCTCAGTAGCTAATCCAAAGTAACGCTCCCTCTCCAAGTTGCACCCTCTCTCTCAATCACCTGTTTTTTATGGTCCTCGTGGTTCCACACAATTCATGTTACATAGTAGATACTCAATGCTTCCTGAATGAATAAATCAATGAATGAACCCTCTAGCAAGTTGTGAAGCTCACCTATGTTTATGAGTGTGTTAACTGCTGCACTTTTAATTCTAAGACATGTTCTGACTTGTTTTTATTCTTTGCTTACGATAAGGCCTTAGGGTCAAAGACTGCCATTTTAGACACCTGTCCCTGTACTACTCGGTAAGTTATGCTAATGTCCACAAAACCACCTCCCATAACTCACTGGGCTAGCACATCAAAGGTTGTTTTCACATCATTTCCAGATCTGATACAGGTCAGCTTGAGGGAGGAGAGGAATTCTGATTCATAAAGTGTTTTCTAGTGAGTCAGCCAAGCCCTGGGGTCTTACAATCAGGCCCTAGATCTTCTCTATCCAGAAGGCAAATGAGGGCAAAAAAAAAGTCAGGAAAGTAGTGAAGGCAGTTATTATGGGCAAGGTATAAACAAAACATTTATCACTTCTATCCACATTCCACTGATCAGAATGCAGTCTCCTCCTCCCCCATACTCCAGCAAGGGAGGCTGAGCAATGTAATCTGTGTGCCACTCCGGAAGCAAAGAAGTAGAGTTTGGTGAGTACTGGTCCATGTGATAGCCTATTCCGTCAGCCTTCAGATGACATTGCTTGTTATCTGAAACGGGTCCATCTTGCCAGTCAAGTATGCATTTCCAAGCTAAAGCACCACTGGAGGCTGCTGCTGTTGAAAGGATGTAAACATGCAATAGATGCAAAAATAGTCCCTTCTCACGACCTCCTGCATCCTCATCTCCAGCCAACACCTCCCATGACAGAACCTAATCAGAAGCCATCTAATAAGAGAGCCTGCCAAATGTAACTTACAGACTTTGACCCTGGGTCACAGTCTAGCGCAAAGCAAGGTAGGCCCGGAGAGGAGAATCAACAGCTAAATAACCAGCAGAGTGTCATGTTTATTAATTCAACAGAGATAATCAAGAGGATGCAAACCCTAGGTTACTCCATAGGTTATTTTTCTAAGCCCTTTTCTAAAGATTCCTCCTCTGAGGAAATAATTTTCAGGAATCCATGCACATATTCAGAAAAGCAAAATACTAGAAGTGTTAATACATTTAAAAGAAAACTTTCCGACCACCTGTAGAGACCATATAATCACAAGTGAAAAAAAGAATAGAGAAGAGTTAAGCACCAAAAGATTCAGTGCTATGAGCAATGAATAGAATGATCATATTGTATGATTATTCTGCTGGGACACTGGACTCCAAGCATTTGCAAAAGGATGAAGAAATTAATCCAGCCTCATAAGAGGATGACAGAAGTGGCTAAGTAGTCCTTTAGCACAGGGCTTTAAGCCTTGAAAGCTATGGAAAAGCTCAGTGTAAAATAAGGTTAAGGCCCATTCACATGCATAAAGCCGAAAAGGCGGGGAAGGCTGGTGGTAGGGGAGGAGCTTAGGGCAGCACTCAAGTACTGGTGTGGGTACCATTTTCAGTGGAAGCAAGCCCCTCCCTCTTCTATTCTGACATCTTGAGCCCATGCCATCTGGTTTCAAAGTAGCAAAATGATTGCTGAAGCTCCAGTTATGGTATCTCTGTTCTAGACAGCAGAAAGAGGAAATGGAAAGGCAAAAGACTATGCCTCCCATCTGAGTCAGTTCCCAACTACAGCCCTTCCTGGAAGTGCCACAGAGTCATACTTAATAGTGTGAGAAAATGGGAAATACAGTTTTAAGCAGAGCACACTACCAACCCAACTAAGATTGGGGTTCTGTTACCAAGAATGGGAGAAATGGATGTCAGGCAGGTAACTAGCAGTTGGCCACAAACACTAAGGACATGGCTTCCCAGGTGAGCCAGGGGAAAGTGTTGACAATGAAGACATTCAGCTCTCCCCTGAGCAGCTGGTTCCCTCACTTTCACTTGCCACCTGGAGAGTGGCCACCCTATCCAGGAAGTGCCTCTGTGAGGGGTCAGAAAGCACCACCCAACAGAGACTGTCCACTTGACCATCAGACATATCCTTTTCCCCAGCTAACTGGATTGCATCCTTTACCTAAGATAAGCAAATGCTCACTACCATCATGGGTATGTATAGGAAGGAACATATGCTCCTTTACATAGATGACCCCACCCTTCCAGAAAATAGCAAAACCAAGTCTAGGCCTCAGATATAATAAATGTAAAGTTTCTAATCCCGCCTGACTTGGTCAGCAACAGCTCAGCATTATGAGTAATTAATAATGATACAAATAACAGTAACAGTCATCTCTCATTGATTATTGACTATGTGCCAATCACTGTGCTGAGCGTCGTATCCTAGCGGCCCACCTGGGAGTATTAAAAGTGGAAATATATCAGTCTCAGAAGAGGTTTAGATTTGTTTCTTACTCAATGTCACCCAGTTATTAAGTCACAGAGTTAGAATTAAATCCAAGTTTTCCTGACTCCAACCTCCAATGATCTTTTAGTTAACTCCAAATTAACTGAGGCTATCATGTGTTGAACCTTTATATCAGTTAGAATGTAGGTGCTTGGTTTTAATAAAGATGAAGGGAGAGTGGTTTAGATTAGTTCTGATTCAAGTCCAAGTCCAAGTTGGCAGTCCAACAGTCTGGCAGCAGTTGGAGGTTGGGTAGTACAGCTCTGCTCTACACAAAGGTAGGGGAACCCATACCCCTTCCATATTGATGCTTTGCCATCCTATGATTGAAGATGGCTCTCCACACCTCCTTGTTCCGGCTCAAGGGAAGGAGGGAAGAACAAGTAGAATATGTTTCCTTTGAATGGAAATAACTCAGAAGTGGCACACACTTCCTCTCACAGTCCTGTAGGCAGAGCTTGGTCACATGGCCACACCAGTGACAAAAAAGGCTAAGAAATGTAGCCCCTACCTTTGACCAGATAAAACTAAAAGGTGGGAGCTATTCCTAAAAGGAGGAGGGGAAATGGATTTGGGGAACAAAAAGCAGTCTCTGCCACACTTGTGGATTGCATCAGAGGAAGACAGACTGGACTCTGGTTCAGAGGAAGACTGGGCACTGTCCAACCAAGACCACACAAAATGGGGGACTCCAGTAATGGAGATGGGGCAGGATGGAAGTGGGACAGCCCAAAACTGCAACTGGGGCAGTGCTTGGTAATTATATATCAGAAGAAAAAGTGACCATCAGAGCCGAAGGAAAACAAGCTGTTATTGTTGTAAGAAAAATAAAACAAAAGTTCTTGCTAATCACACCCCTAAGTTATACATTTATCTTCCTGGTTCTTTGCCATGATGAGGCTCACTGGTTTTTTTCAAACTCCCCTTTCTCAGAGCACACAGGGTGGGCAGACATTGGGCTTTTGGACAGGGGGAGGAGGTGGCTGGGTCTTTGTGCTGAAAACACCCACTCTGGCTCCTCCCTCTGGACGCAGATCCCAAGGTGGTAGATGTCCTGATGGTACCTCAGAAGGATGAAACCACTCTTGAAAAGTACTGCAGGAAACAGGTCAAAGTAGAGGGCTGGGAAGGCCTGGCATTGTCAGAAGTTCATAATCAACACATGCAGATCGACTTTATGTAGGCTTTGAGGGTTCACAAAGGTCCAGGCTAAGCCCTCAAAAGTCTTCTTGCTGTTATTTGCACACTCCTAGTAGATCCTTTATAAATGGTAGCCTGAAGCCTGCCACTGTACATGTTGTCTTTAATCCTTTTTTTTTTCTTTTCCTTTTGAGACCAGGTCTCATTCTTTCACTCAGGCTGGAGTGCAGTGGCACAATCATGGCTCACTGTAGCCTCAAAATCCCTGAGCTCTGGTAATCCTCCCACTTCAGCCTCCTGAGTAGCTGGGACTACAGATATGTGCCACCACACCTGGCTAAGTTTTGTATTTTTTCTTTTTTTGTAGAAATGGGGTTTTTCCATGTTGCCCACGATGGTGTCAAACTTCTGGGCTCAGGCGATCTGCCTGCCTTGGCCTCTCAAAGTGCTGGGATTACAGGTGTAAGCCCCCCGCCCGGTCTCTCTCTAATTTTTAAAACCACCATAGCTGGTGCTTTTGGCATCCCTCCCATTCCCTTGTCCTTACCATTTTAGAGCACAGTGTCTTGCTTCCAACTGCCAGCACCTGAATTTCTCTACTGAGGACTTTCTTGTGCTGCTAGAGTCCTACTTTGCCAAGCTTAGGATACAACATATGCACCTACGAATTATTATAACACTCTACCTCCCAGAAGTAGCCCTCAGTTAACTACTCTCAGGAATTGGTATATAAATACCCCGGCTCCCTCAGATTTTCCCTCAGATGGGAAAATTTGTGGGCATATGCACTCTGCTGGTTCCCACAGCCTCCTCAGTGGGCTCAAGCCCACTGTGGTAGTTGAATAACACACTTTTTCAGGGGCTGCCTTCCATTCCCTGTCTCATTTCCTGACTGCCCAACTGATGTTTCCCGGGCTTCCAAAATAAACTACTTGTAGTCTATCTCAGGATCTGCTTCTGGGCAAACTTAAATAAGACACCACTGTGAAGTAAGTTATGATCCCTTCAGGGGTAACAGACTGGTAAAAGGTGCACTGGCTCTGGAGTCAGAATAACCCAGATTTGAATTACCACTTTGTCACTTACCAACTGCTCGCAGCTGAGAAAATTATTAGACTCTGGTGCCTCCATTTTCTGGTCTGTTAAAGGAGGCCAATTATACCCATCTTTCAGGACAGGACAGCTTTAAATAAAACGATTCCTCTGATGCCCCTAGCACTGTCCCGGGAACCTAACAGACACTCAACAAGAGTTAGCTTTCTTCCCTCCTGTCTCCAATTTACAATTAAGGAAACTGAAACTCAGGAAGGTTTCCTGACTTGCACAAGGTCAAAAAGGTGGTTAAGTGACAGATCTTGGATTCAAACACAAATATCTTTCTGGTTCCAAATCTACTTATAACTTTTCCGCTGCGCCTTCCATATCCACTTCAGGGCCTAAATTTCCTGACTTGATACACGAAATCATTTTAAACTTCAAATTCCCAGATCTTCCTTTCCCGTTGTCCTCTGCAGATACCACATCTGGCTTCTGATCCTCAGATATCTCCGCATTCTGGTGCCATTCACACCCTTTGCTATTTATGCCCTTCATCCTGGGGCATGGCTCTCTCTTGCCACCCCCCTCATTCAGCTGTAACACACACTTTTAATTTGGGGAAAAAGATTTTCACAAGTTCATCTCTGGATAAAAAACATCACTAAAAATAGATGAAAATGTAGTAAAAAAGGGATTACAGGTAACTCAGGGACAAATGAACGTACATTTGAATATTTTACTCTAAGACACAGGTGAGGAGTCCTTTCCTGGTTCCCCTTTGAAGAGAGCATGCAGAGCCCTTCCAGGGTGGAGTGCAAACCTGCCAAGCACCTGCTGCCTCCTGGTGAGTGAGTGGAGGTCCTGAAAAGGAAGAAATACCCAATGTTTCCAAATTAACTCCCTCAACCAATAGTGCTGTGTTACCCAATAGTCCAGCCAAAAGCAAAGCAGAGGCAAAGACAAAAAGGAAAACAAAAGTCACTATGTTCAACTCTCTGAGTTTTGTAATTGAAAATGTAGAAATAAGCTATTTTTATTTCCACCTTTACATTTGGGCTAATTTTAAAAATACAACGCTATTTTGAAATATGTTTATATTGCAGGAGCATAATCTTTCAGGGGTTGAACTTTGAAAGGTCCTATGTGTGACCTTACCTACAGTACAGTGACCAACCTGTCCTGGGTTTAGTGCTAAAAGTCCTTTGTCCCAGAAAATTTCTTTGTCCTGGGTAAACTGAAATGATTGGTCACCCAATTAAAACACAAATTTGATTCTCAAGTCTTTTCTTTTAAAATATAAATCTCCTTAGGTAGGTCAAAATAATTCACCAGTGGTAATTTAGGGTTCTGCTAGCTTCTCACAAAATACCTCACAAAAATGGTCCCCACATTAAGAATCCATGAGGATCTCCTAATAAAGGAATCATAAATACAGACACTGATAAAAGCAAGATTTCAAAGATCAGATGCTTGTGGTTGTGTGGCGTTCCTTCTGAGGCCTCTGTTCTGTTCCATTGGTCTATATCTCTGTTTTGGTACCAGTACCATGCTGTTTTGATTATAGTAGCTTGTAATATAGTTTGAAGTCAGGTAGCATGATGCCTCCAGCTTTTTTTCTTTTCTTTTTTTTCTCCTTAGGATTATCTTGGCTATGCGGGCTCTCTTTTGGTTCTATATGAAGTTCAAGGCGATTTTTTTCCAGTTCTGTGAAGAAAGACATTGTAGCTTGATGGGGATAGCATTGAATCTATAAATTACTTTGGGCAGTATGGCCATTTTCATGATATTGATTTTCCTAACCATGAGCATGGAATGTTTTCCCATCTATTTGTGTCCTCTCTTATTTCCTTGAGCAGTGGCTTGTAGTTCTCCTTGAAGAGGTCCTTCACATCCCTTGTTAGTTGTATTCCTAGGTATTTTATTCTCTTTGTAGCAATTGTGAATGGAATTCACTCATAATTTGGCTCTCTGTTTGTCTATTATTGGTGTATAGGAATGCTTGCGATTTTTGCACACTGATTTTATATCCTGAGACTTTGCTGAAGTTGCTTATCAGCTTAAGGAGATTTTGGGCTGAGACAATAGGATTTTCTAAATATACAATCATGTCATCTGCAAACAGGGACAATTTGACGTCCTCTCTTCCTATTTGAACACCCTTTATTTCTTTCTCTTGCCTGATGGCCCTGGCCAGAATTTCTAATACTATGTTGAATAGGAGTGGTGAGAGAGGGCATCCTTGTCTTGTGCCAGTTTTCAAAGGGGATGCTTCCAGCTTTTGCCCATTCAGTATGATATTGGCTGTGGGTTTGTCATAAATAGCTTTTATTATTCTGAGATATGATCTATCGATACCTAGTTTTATTGAGAGTTTTTGGCATAAAGCGCTGTTGAATTTTGTCAAAGGCCTTCTCTGCATCTATTGAGATAATCATGTGGTTTTTGTCTTTGGTTCTGTTTATGTGATGGATTACGTTTACTTATTTGCATATGTTGAACCAGCCTTGCATCCCTGGGATGAAGCCAACTTGATCGTGATGGATAAGCTTTTTGATGTGCTGCTGGATTCGGTTTGCCAGTATTTTATTGAAGATTTTTGCATCAATGTTCATCATAGATATTGGCCTAAAATTTTCCATTTTAGTTGTGTCTCTGCCAGGTTTTGGTATCAGGATAATGTTGGTTTCATAAAATGAGTTAGGGAGGATTCCCTGTTTTTGTATTGTTTGGAATAGTTTCAGAAGGAATGGCACCAGCTCCTCTTTATATGTCTGGTAGAATTCGGCTGTGAACCCATCTGGTCCTGGACTTTTTTTGGTTGGTAGGCTATTAATTGCTGCCTCAACTTCAGACCTTGTTATTGGTCTATTCAGGAATTCAGCTTCTTCCTGGTATAGTCTTGGGAGGGTGTAAGTGTCCAGATATTAACCATCTGATCTTTGACAAACCTGACTAAAACAAGCAATGGGGAAAGGATTCCCTATTTAATAAATGGTGTTGGGAAAAATGGCTAGCCATATGCAGAAAGCTGAAACTGGATCCCTTCCTTCACCTTATACAAAAATTAACTCTAAATGGATTAAAGATTTAAACATGAGGCCTAACACCATAAAAACTCTAGAAGAAAACCTAAGCAATACCGACCAGGACTTCATGACTAAAACACCAAAAGCAATGGCAACAAAAGCCAAAATAGACAAGTGGGATCTAATTAAACTTAAGGGCTTCTGCACAGCAAAAGAAATTATCAATAGGGTGAACCAGCAACCAACAGAATGGGAAAAAATTTTTGCAGTCTACCCGTCAGACAAAGGGCTAATACCCAGAATCTACAAAGAACTAAAACAAATATACAAGAAAAAAACAACTTCATCAAAAAGTGGGCAAAGGATATGAACAGATACTTTTCAAAAGAAGACATTTATGAGGCCAAGAAACATATAAAAAAATGTTCATCATCACTGTCATTAGAGAAATGCAAATCAAAACCACATTGAGAGATCATCTCATGCCAGTTAGTATGGCGATCATTAAAAAATCAAGAGACAACAGATGCTGGAGAGGATGTGGAGAAATATGAATGCTTTTACACTGTTGGTGGGAGTGTAGATTAATTCAACCATTGTGGAAGACAGTGTGGTAATTCCTTAAGGATCTAGAATTAGAAATACCATTTGACCCAGCAATCCCATTACTGGATATATACCCAAAGGATTATAAATCATTCTATTATAAAGACCCATGTACACATATGTTTATTGTGGAACTATTCACAATAGCAAAGACGTGGGACCAACCCAAATGCCCATCAATGATAGACTGGATAGAGAAAATGTGGCATATATACACCATGGAATACTATGCAGCCATAAAAAAGGTGAGTTTATAAGCTTTGCAGGGACATGGATGAAACCGGAAACCATCATTCTCAGCAAACTGACCCAAGAACAGAAAACCAAACATCAGATGTTCTCACTCATAAGTGGGTGTTGAACAGTGAGAACACATGGACACAGGGAGGGTAACATCACATACTGGGGCCTAGGGGGTGAGGGGCTAGCAGGGGGAATAGCAGGGTGTGAGGGGATTGGGGATGGATAGCATTAGGAGAAATACCTAATGTAGGTGATGGGGCGATGGATGCAGCAAATCACTACCATGTCATGTGTATATCTATGTAACAAACCTGCACGATCTGCACATGTACCCCAGAACTTAAAGTATAATAAATAAATAAATAAGAAGCAAGATTTCAATAAATGAAGAAAGCAATTTGCATAAAATCTTCCAGTCTACTTTTCACTTATACAAGGAAATAGACTCTCATTCTTCCAGAAACTTGCAGGCCATTTAGTCAATTACCTTCCTTCCTTTGATACATATGGGATGGACAAATAACTGTTTACCCAAGAAAAACTGCTCAAGTACGATTTTTAAAAAAGGGCAATTCTCATGAGGACTCAATTCTCATTGGGACTTCATAGTCCAGTGGTAAGGACTATGATTTTCCATGCCCTGTCCTACCCTGCCCTGCCTTCCCTTCCCTGCCCTTGCCCTCCCTTCCCTTCCCTCCCGATCCCTTCCCTCCCCTCCCCTCCTTCCTCTCTCTTTTCTTTCCTGTTCCTTTCTCTTTCTCGCTTACTTTTTTTTTTCTTTTTTGAGACTCGGTCTCATTTTGTCACCCAGGCTGGAGTGCGGTGGGGCAATCCTGGCTTACTGCAGCCTTGACTTTTCAGGCTCTTGTGATCTTCCCACCTCAGCCTCCTGAGTAGCTGGGACTAAAGGCACCTGCCATCGCGCCTGGTTAATTTTTTATATTTTTAGTAGAGATGGGGTTTTGTCATGTTGCCCAGACTGAACTAAATTCTTGGGTTCAAGCGATCCATCTGCTTTGGCTTATGAAAGTGCTGGGATTGGAGGCATGAGCCACCACACCTGGCCTGGATTCTTAGTCTGGATTCCTCCAGAAGTCAAACTCGGACAAGGATTCAAGTGTAAGGTATTTGTCTGAGAGATGATCCCAGGAAACAACAGTAGGACAGTGTGTGAGACAAGAAAGATAAGGCTACCAAAAAAAAAAAAAAAAGAAAAAGAAGAAAGGACTAGCCTGTTAAGTCACCTACCACTGTGGGTGATTGGAGCGTAACCCCATGAGGAAACTCTGGGAAAAGTTATACAATACACACCTTGGTTTTACTAGAAGACCAAGGGAGCTGGGGTATCCATAGGCCAAACCTTGTTCATCATTGGAAGGAGTAGATGTTAATTCCTCTGCATTTCTAGCCTACCATTTCCACAGTCAGAGAAAATCTTCAGACAAAGCAATGCAGGTGCTGGCAGTAGGAAGTGAAGCTGGCATGCACAACCACGGCCAGGGCAAAGATGTGGAGTTGGCCACTAGCAACACCAGCAGCATCTGCTACAGCAATCAACGCAGAACCCAGGAGCCACCATAGCTCAGTGTTAGTCAGTTGCTGCCATGTGGGAATGCAGCCAGTGTTGCTAGAACTTCTGAATTTTTAAAAGAAACCAGGGATCCAGATTGTTTTGTGGAATTCCCTGATTCATAATTGCTGTAGATTGATTCAAATATTTTAAAAACAGTCTAGGGAATAACCAAGCATGTCTATAGGCAGAATGTAGCCTGTGGGCAATCAGTTTGCATCCGCTACTCTAGTTTAACCTCCTTATTTTATAGATAAGGAGACCAAGGCCCTAGAGGATAGTGACTTGACTCAGGGAATGCTGCAAATTAACCCTTGTCTGGGATCTGCAACCAGTTCCCTTAACTCCCAGGCCAGGGCTCTCCCTAACCCACTGTCTTGCCCACTCTCTCTTCTCCACACCCATCCTCAAAGGGCAGGAGCCTTATCCCTGCTCTCCATGGCACTCAGAGCAAAAAAAGTTTCCCTTCCTTCCATTAAAGAACTAAATATTTGTCTCACTAGAAATGGATTCCTTACTATTCTTAATTTCACAGAAGTTACATAGTGCTTATTTTGTCCTGGGCACCCTTCTATGTACTTTATAAATAAAGACTTTCATTCTCAAAGCAACCCCCCTATGAAGTAAGGATTATTATTTCCCAGTCTTAAAGATGGACAACTGAAATGCAGAGAGGTTAAGAGACTTGCCTGAATTGAAGTAGTGGTGGAATTAGGAGACAAATTTTGGTAGCTGTCTCCAGAGCCACTGATTGACAACCACTACTCAACACTGCCTCTCAACCACCTACCTATTTAGACTTTTAGAATACCCGAATTGGTTCTTTTTTCCATGATAACAGGAATGGGCAAAATATGGGCTCATGAGCCAATATCTACCCACTGCTTGCTTTTGTAATAAAAAGTATACCAGGATACAGTCACACACATTAATTTATGTATTGTCTATAGCTGTTCTTGCCCTACAAGAATTGAGTAGATGCAATACAGGCCATAGGGCCCACAAAGCCTATTTTATTTAGTGCTATAGCTTGAGTAAGTGTTGTTTGTCTCCACCAAATCTTATGTTGAAATTTAATCCCCAATGTTGGAGGTGGGTCCTAATGGGTAGTGTTTGTGTCACTGGGATGGACCCCTCATGAATAGATTAATGCCTTCACTCAAAGGTGAGTGAATTCTCACTCTATTAGTTTTCACAACAGCTAGCTGTTAAAGAGTCTGGCACACCCCAACCCTCACCTCTTCCCTCCTCTCTCATCATGTAATCTCTGCACACACCAGCTCCCATTCCCTTCCACCATGAGTGGAAGCAGCCTGGGGCCCTGACCAGATGCAGATGGCCAATCTTGGACTTTACAGCCATCAGAATCATGGGTCAAATAAAACTTCTTTTTAAAAAAATAAATAAATAAATTACCCAGCCTCAGGTATACCTTTATAGCAACAAAAAATGAACTAAGACATTTAGTATCTGGCCCTCCACAGGAAAGATCCGCCAACTCCTGCATTACAGAATTGTCAAGCTTTCCTCTGACTGCAAGTTACTTGATTATGCTGCTTAGTCATAATGCAGAAAATCCTATAATCCCCCCCAAAGCCTTAGCATACACAGTGATGAATTCACAGGTTAGACTTCTAGAAACTGCAACCCTGCAGATGTCTGGGAAGCCAGAAATCAGCAAAAACACCCTCAGAACTCCACTTGAGGAAAAATATACCAAAAAGTTCCAGGAAATAGGCACAGACCTAATCCTGGGCCCTTACCTGGGCAAAGGCTTTTAAAACAACAGGACTGACAGAAATATTCAAAGAGAGGCAGAGAGGAGAAATAGAAGTAGCTTTTACAATAACCATAGGCATCTTGCAGTTAGAGAGACATGGATTCAAATCTCAACTCTATCACTTACTACTTATCTCTTAAACTTCATTTTTTACCTGTAAAGTAGGGGGAATAATAATGATCATTTCTTGGAGGGGTGGACAGTTTATCCAAGATTATAATGTATATGAATTCTTAGCATCCTGCCTGGGATTTGCTAACTATTCAGAGGAGCTCTATTATTAGTAATAATGGTAACTACAAAAGAATACAGATCTGTGATTACTTATATAGAGGCTCTCAATCCCACACAATTCAGCTGTCAAATAATAGCAGGATTATGGCACAGAACAAAAAGCAATCTTTATCATGATAAGCCCAAGTCAAGAAAAGATGTAGCCACATTTATATGTACCAAGTAAAAAAAAAGTAAAGAAGCATGTGCCATGTTTTCATCAAAGAAAGTTTAAGTAAAAAATAATGTGTGTACAAAGAGGTAAGCTCCAATCACCTGGAAAAATCACTTAAGTGAAACAAATTACTTATTCCTTGACAACACTATATAAATGAAACTGTACATGGGGTGGAAAAAATGTTTGCATTGTAGGCTCTGCAAGAAGACAAAGTTACATTTCTCATCATTTAGTGAAAACATCTATTGAATCGCATGAACCCTTGCTGACAAACTGCCAATTTTTAAATACCCTTCATCAGTATCATTTTCGTAGCTTTTCTCTGAGATCTAGAAAAGACCCAATGATCGGTTTCCAGTATGCTTTTCCAAGTGTAACCAAGCTGAGTGCTAGAAAGTACAATGAGAACCACTGATGATCTGAACTGTTTAAAGCAGCTGAATCATTGCAAAAACAATTTTTTCTTAATGTGTTTGAATCAAACTTTTGACCTCTAGTAAACTGGATGCCCCATTCTTTCAGGCAGTCAAAGATCAACTATACAGGGAACCTGGAGGTATATAAAACAGTACACTACTTTTTTTCTCTCTTAAAAATACAAATTGAATCAATTTAACACAGTTGGAGCAAATGACCATGATATGTCCTCAATTTAAGTCTTACAGCCCCATTGGGATAGCGTTCCGTGGTCCCAATCAAGGAGCACATGTTTTTCATTAGTGTGTCAGGATTCTGCATTTCAGTTTGAGCATTTAAATGGATGCAATTAGTTCACTTGTGATGGCCCCAAAAACCCTTATCTTTTCTGATTTATTGAAGAAGCCACACTCTCTTAATGTTTTGAGATTTGTCTAAATACTAAAATGTTATTTGATATGACAAGTTACAACAAATACCACTTTTACTGCATGGCACATAATTATGCTGAAACTTTCCAGTGATATACTATTGCTTAGGAAGCCTTTTAAGTGCATCTATCTGAGATTTAAAAAAATTAAAGTGAAACTGGTGCAGCCGATACAGATAAAGTGCAGGGCACATAATTCTGGTTGTTCATAGCATAAAGGTTTAGAGGTGGAAGGATCTCAAGTGACAATACCCATTTGACAAATCCAGAGGGCTAATGAGCATGTTTCTGGTCAGTCTGCTGCCAAGGTGGGATCAGAACTTGGCCTTCCTGGTTCTTGATCCAGTGCCAATTCCAGCTCCCCTCTCTCCCCAGCCCCTCCTCTATCTGGCAAAACTCGACTTGAGTATTAAACTTGGATGAAGCAGGGCCAAAGCTGGCCAGGCAAGCTTTGTGCCTGCCCTGCATTCTGGTCACATATGAGCCTTCTGCTCTTTTGCAAAGACTGAATTGATGGGATGGGCTCAGTCAGGTGCAGCAAGGAAAGCCCGACAACAATCCTCAGCCATATCCATTGTCGGGTCCCCCATGATGCTGTCGGCTGTTATAAGCACCAGCCGGAAGATGGATGCTGGTATTTCCAGAAAGACCTTTTGAATCAGGAGGCGCTCTGACGAGCCCATGCTGTGGCAAGAGCGTAATTACTTCCAATAACTGTCTGTCTAGACTACTTAGTGATTTCCAAAGCCAAGCTCCTCCTCACTGCAACAACACCTTCAGTGTTTATTTGGGGGGCAGTTTTGCACTTATTTCTTATGGAAGATCACAATGCCGAAAATTTCATTCTGTTAATAGTTTAGTCGGCAAGGCAGAAAGAAATAACTTTTATAAATAATGATTAAGGACAAGCTATTTGATAACTTTGAATGCTTGTTCAGGATCTGTTGTAGGGGGCAATAGTCTCATCTAGAACAAGATGAACCATTAGAATCTCCTGTGAGGCACACTCTTGGGAGAGAAAGGCAAGATTTTATGCTGTGACCATTAGGGACACCAGAAAGCAGAGATTCTTGCAGTATGGTGGCAAAGGGCACGAAGTCCATTCTGAGTTTGAATTCCAGGGCTGTCACTTACTAGCTGTGCGATTTTGGACAAGTCACTCGCCCTCTCCAAGCCTCAGTTTCTACCTCTGCAGAATGTGGGTTATTGTGGGTCATCGTGGAGATGGAATGAAATGCTGCTTGGACAGTACTTGGCAAATGCCTGGCACTTGGCACTTATAGGGGATCAATAAAAGGTGGCCATTGTCACCAGACACCAGTCAGTGTGCTTGTGCTTTGAAAAGGGGACTTTCTGATCCAACATTCCATGCTGATTCTCTGTGTTAATGAGATTGTTGCTGAAATCTCCACTTTGCCCTTTTTGGAGTCTTCCCTGCTACTTCTGTCCCTCCTCCTACTCGTCAAATGCTCTGGAACTCTCCACTTGCTGCTGCATATCTTTCAGGCTCAAGCAGAATCCAATCCCATGCACCCCCTGCTACCATGCCACTGGATCAGCTCCAGACAGATTACCACACCTCTCATCTGGTGTCTGGATAGGGGAGTTCACCTTTCATGTTCACATCTCCTCTCCCTAACATGATTAAGCTTCTGGGAGACAAGGAATTGCCTTACATATCCTCTACAGCACTCAATACATGCCCAAGAATCTTCCAGGTTCCCGGATCCCTTGTTACACAAAGTGTGGTCCAGAGACCAGCACCACTGGCATCACCTGGAGCTTGTTAGAAACGCGGTCTCAGACCCCAGTCCAGATGTGCTGAATCAGAATCTGATCCCCTAGTGATTCATGTGCACCAAGTTCAGGGAACACCTCTCTAGTCCAGGGTTTCCCAGACTTCAGTCATTCACATCTTCACGTCATAGGTTTTGCCATTTTCCAGTACTATCTACACTATGTTTTACCTAATACATATTTTTACACTGACACTACTTCTTTCTCAGACACATTCTAAGCAATATTATTTAGTCTGTGAATAGTTTGTTCAGCAAGGCAGAAAGGAATATAATCCCTTACAAAACATGAAGGTCTAGGTGAATTATTTTCTGGTACACATTAAAAATAAATAGCCAATAAGGTAAAATGTTTCTCTATCACCTAAAATTAACTCATGTACCACCAGGAATATACCTACCCACTTTAGTAAACACAGTTCTAGGCTTTTTGTAGCTGGATTAGAAGACATCTAAGTCCAGCGCTCCTGAACTGTGTCTGTGCCCACTTAGTGTGGCTACCCTATGGGGTGAATGCATTTGTCTTCAAGACAGAGATGATTGTGGGAGGCTGAAAACCTAGGTTCTCACCCTGCGCCATCCCTTAATGACTTGCCAACAACTCACACCCTCTCTTTGGGGATCATTTTTATGTGTTCGCTGATCTAAAGCCTCCCAAGTCAAAAAAAATGACATTATAATTATGAGAACAAAGGCTCTGTTGTTAGAGTGACCTGGAGTTGAAATAAAAGCTCTATTACTTTTTAATGGAATTACTTTTTCATTGAATCTCTGTTTTCCTCATCTGTAAAATGGACAATAAGTAGACATAACACCCATCTCAGAGGATTTGTAAGAAGAAAGAAAACAACTGAAAAATGTCTAGCTTAAAATGTGGCACATAGTTTGCGTTCAACAAATAATACGAATTATTACATTTTCTGAGCCTCTACAAAGCACAAATAATAAATTTTTTAGTACTTACTCCACAGCAGGCACTACATGAAACACTTCTTTATATTTTACCATCTAATCCTCAAAATAACTGATGAGGTAGGAATTCTTATAATCTCCAGTTTATAATAAAGAAACGGAGGCACAATAAAACATTAAGTCAGTTGGTCCAAGCACACGTTTAGTAAGCAGCAAAGACAGATCTGAGTGTAGATCCTCTGAAGCTAGAACCAGTATTCACAACAATGACCTGTCCTGTCTTCTTATAAAACACTACTCAACATGCAGACTTTGCCAACTCAACCAATATGATATGATTTTGGCCAAGTGGCAATCTCACAACCAGTTTCCTTGGCTGTATAATGAGGGGCGTCAGGGGACCCCATTTCATAGGGTGTGGTGAGCATTGAATGAGGCCACCCTCATGGATATCACAGAGCAGTTCCCAGCACAGGTGAGCACTTGTTAGCCATGTGCTGCTATTGTTATCATTAGTTCTACTATTATTTGTTGAGCCTTTAAATCTGCGCAAGATTTGTGTGTGTGTGTGTGTGTGTGTGCGCGCGCGCGTGCACGCGCGCGCGCAGATGCACAGCAAAAGAAATGAAAGTCTTTATTGGTAAACAGCTTACAATGAAATAAATAGAGCAGCGGTTTGTTGAAGAATAAAAACTAGAGCAGAGGCTCGGTCTCTCTTCACCCCTGCCTCCTGTCCTAGGATTCAGCCCTCTGGCTAGACACTTTGGATGAGGAGACCTTAATGTGCAGTCCAGCTCTCCCAGACCCTTGTGGTGTCTCTGTCTTCTTGGACAGGTGTGCGGGCACCACCTAGACCCACTGCCCTTAGCAAGAGAAGTAGCCTTGGCATTTGGCCTCTGCCCAGTCCCGTGGGCAGCTGCCCCTTTAGGGGCTTGGCCTTGGCCACCACCTTGTTTTTGGTTGGGAAAGCAGCACCATTCTTGATCTTGTTGACTGTGTGTTCTGAACTCTTACTCCCAGCTTTGGTTCTCTGGTGGGCCTCAGCATCTCCTTGGCTGCTCCTGCTGCCTTTGGCCTTTGCCTTCCTGCTGAGCCCGCTGGCACTGGAAGGGGCCTGCATGGCCTTGTCTGGCTTAGGGAGTGCCTTCCTAGCCTTGTCCAGCTGTGTCCTGGTGTCCTTGGCCGTGCCGCCTTGCTTGCAGGCAGGCCTTCTCTGTGGCTGCGCCTGGCTTGGGAGGAGACTTTTGCACCTCTCCTGGCCTCTTGGCTGCCTTCTTCACCTTGCCCGCATTGGGAGGGTCCTCCTTTGTCTCCTTTGCTTTCTTGGGGCCCCTCCCTTGGCCTCTCCTGCTCTCCTGGGGTCTGTAAGGGGGCTATCATCCTGGACTGGATTTTACTCTTGTGCTTGGGAACTAATTTGAAGCTGCCAGTGGCGTCCCTGGCTTTGGAGTTGAGGGGCTTGGTGAGGAGGCTGTGGCACATGCCAGTGGCCATCACCTGCTTCAGCAGGTACTTGAAGCGGAGGACGTCCACTATTGAGTACTTGTGCAGGATGTAGAGCTTGATGGCCTCCACTGACTTGCCCCAGCACTGCTCCCCCACCTGTAGCACCTCTAGCACTGTGCATGGGCAGGGTCCGGGGCGGGGTGTGTGGGGAGATGCCCACCAGGAAGCTGCTCCGGCTAGGGCCTGGCTTTTCAAATTCAGGGGGCCTGGATGATCATGCTGTGGAAGTTGAGGAAGGTGAGATGTCACTGGTGACTCTCCCGGGAGGGGAGGCATCAGGACTTTTATCCTTCAGTTATGGTAAGGACTTCCTCAGCTTTAATTTTTTTAAATTTTTTAATTTTTTGAGACAGAGTCTTGCTCTGTTGCCCAGGTTGGAGTGCAGTGACACTATCATGGCTCACTGCAGCCTCAACCTCCTGGGCTCAACCGATCCTTCTGCCTCACCCTTTTGAGTAGCTGGGATTACAGAAGTGTGCCACCACACCCAGCTAATTTTTAAAATTTTAAGTAGGGATGAGGTCTTGCTAGGTTGCCTAGGCTGGTCTTGAACTCCTGGGCTCAAGCAATCTTCCTACTCCAGCCTCCCAAAGTGCTGGGATTACAGGGATGAGCCACTGCGCCCCACCAGGAATTCTTTATCAGATAATTTAATCTATTAAATAGATGCCTGGTCATGGCACCCTAAAATCATAGCCTTTATACGTGGGGTGACCATATAATTTATCATCCAAACTGGAGGCACAGACATTAACCAGGATTGACCCAGGCAAGCCAGCATGATCACTCTACTTCTAGGGCCTCTCTGCTGTGAGTGAACATTATCCTCACAGCTGTACACACTGGGGTCCCCTTTCCCACTGGATAACTGCATAAAGTGACAGAGGACAATTATAAGCAGCACATTTTTAAGGACAAAGTAACACAGACCCAAATAAATACCCCAAGGCTGAAGAACTGCAGAATAGAGCACTCATTTGCCCTGGGCTTTAAGGAGGTGAATTCTTCAAATACTTTGCTCTAAGACACTACTTAAATAACTGCTTTCATTACATTAGCACGGTAAATTGATTCAAATAAATGTCTTCCAAGATTTGCACATAAATGAAAACAGGATCATGATCACCCCTTGTAAGAGGTTTTGGAACTGCTGTGGGTTTTTAATCAATATATCTGCCTTTATCTTCTTAGTGTCATTGGAAAATAAAGTAACTACTATCAATTTAACTTGTTCTGCATCTTGATCTCATAAATCCTGAAATCGACCATGTTAAAAGTAACAGCTAAGGTTTTCCTTGCACAGATGAAAAATCATATTGATAACCTATTTGCCTGAATACAATTCAGCTTATTTTCCATTATTTGGGGCATCACAAAAGAAGAGCAATTAGCATATGTGCATTAGGGACTTGTGCTCCATGGTGAACATTTATTCCTTTCTTAGCTTTAATTTCCCCCTTTTTCCACACCTGTATTCATGTGGCAGTCCAGCCCTCTGATGTCCTCCAACTACGTGGTCTGGGTAGGAATCCACCACTGGGGCAAAACCCTCAACCTCTGCAGAAGTCACTTAGCACAGAGATTTCCTCCAGCTGTGCCAGCTGGGTGAATCAGAGCTCATTTTGAAAGTTTTTGTTCATTAACTGGGGAAGGGAATGTTTTTTGTCACTGAACTTGAACTTGAAACTGTGTAAACCAGCAAGTGCTATACAGTCTTCTTGTCACCCAAGAAGGACCCCAATACACAGAGGAAAGAAGAGACAGGCAGGCCTGAGGAATGAAAATAAATCAGAACCTGTCACTGTTTAGCCCTAAGCAAGATGTTCTTGAAGTCAGTCCTATCCATGTACCTTTCAGTAACATGAACCAATATGCAGGAAAAAAACATATTGTATATATGCATATATATAATATCCTAATTCCATTTAAAATTGGGTTTGTAACTTATTATCAAAATAGTACTAACAGATACATGCATCCTGTGGCAGTGCCTTTCAAACTTTTTGACAGCTAAGAATTACATTTTATACTACAACCCAGAATGCACACAGGAGTAACTCAAAATTTCATGAAATTACAGAACTCTTGTAACATATGATGATGCTGACACTTGCTGTCTTGTTTTACTTAAAAAAAAAAATACTGGTAGTAACTCATGAAATGGATTTTATGACCTTCATATTGACAAAACACTGCCTTATGAGTTTAGGTTAAAAATTGATTTCACCAGGAAGAATGAGATAAGAAATGATGTGATAATTTCAGTAAATCTGGTTATTGGGGAGAATAAGAGATCTGACCCCTAAGTTACGTAGATAGTTTATCAAGCATCTAGCAACAGAAAATTGTCATCTTACCACTTCTCTCTGACTGCCCACAACATACATTTGGCAGAAGAGAAAAAAAATCTTACTGACTTAGAAATAAATGAATTATCAAAAAAAATCTTCCCTCTAAAACAAAATAACAACTACATCTAAAAAGGGAGAGATATGTAAGTAAAGTAAGACCTGCTGATGAGCTGAGTGCATTATTTATTTATAGGCTGGTGATAGTCACTTCAGTGAGCCCTGGCAGTCCTGAACATGCAAAATAGTGCATTCATGATAAGATCAGACCTCTGGGGTAGATTTAAAGGGAGGGATAGAGAGAGAGAGATCACTTTCAGCATGTCTCAAACCTTCACTTACGTCTGTAAGATTAAGTACGAAGATTTCCTGCTAGAAAATTACTGAAGTCTGGATAAGGCAGGATATTTTTAACTGTTTTCCATGTACCCTATTTGTATTGTCAGTTAGCCAAAACTTTCTTTTTGTCTGCTCAAAGCATGCAGAGTCTTGATGAAATTTGTGGAATCAAAAGGAGAACTAAGATTCTCAGGCTTGCTGAAACTAGAGGCCAGTGACAATAAACATTACGGAGAAAACTTCAGCTGATTTGACACTTGCGAGTGGCTGTGAAGGTAACTCCTCCTACACTTTTCTAGATTAGGCTCAAATGCAACCATCTGCCTCTTTGAGAAGCCCATTCACTTTTCTGCCACTAAGATGGAAAATTATTAATTTCAAAATAGTGAAGTTTAATACAGGAAAACAGGATCATGATTCCCATGATCACTGGTAGGGGAAAGATCTTCTGGGAACTTTCCCATGGATAATGAAAATTAAACCTCAAAATGTCTTATGTAGGTAATTTCTTCATGTTCCATCACCATATTGTTTAAATGCATTCCACCTGCATTTCTGAATTTAAGCAAATAAAAGTTTGATTAATATTACTTGCAGATGTCACAAAGAGGTGATTAAACCTCTACCATTCAATAAGTCCTTGGAGTTGTCTACATTTTTCTCACTCTTTTAGGAAATGTAATCACTGTTCAAAAGGGGCATGTGTGTGTGTGTGTGTGTGTGTGTGTGTGTGTGTGTGTGATTTTTTATTACAACATTTTCAGATTACAAAAAGGAAGAATTGGCCGGGCGCGGTGGCTCACACCTGTAACCCCAGCATTTTGGCAGGCTAAGGCAGGTGGATCTTTTGAAGTCAGGAGTTCAAGACCAGCCTGACCAACATGGTGACACCCATCTCTACTAAAAATACAAACATTAGCCAGGCGGCAGTGGTGCGTGCCTGTAATCCCAGCTACTCGGGAGGCTGAGGCAAGAGAATCACTTAAACCTGGGAGGCGTGGTTGCGGTAATCCTAGATGGCGCCACTGCCCTCCAGCCAGAGCGAGACTCGATCTCAAAAAAAAAAAAAAAAAAAAAAAAATTAAGAACTGTAGAAACACCAATACATCCACCACTTATCTTGTGACACGTAATTTAGAGACAAAAATACATAGAGTGCTTACTGTGTGTCAGTCTCTCTTAAATATCATCTTATATAAATTTATTAAAAATATATGGGCCGGGCGTGGTGGCTCACGCCTGTAATCTCAGCACTTTGGTAGGCCGAGGCGGGCAGATCATGAGGTCAGGTGATCGAAACCATCCTGGCTAACATGGTGAAACTCCGTCTCTACTAAAAATACAAATATATGTGTGTGTGTGTGGGGGGGGGGGGGCAGGGCATGGTGGCTGGCACCTGTAATCCCAGCTACTCAGGAGGTTGAGACAGAAGACTTGCTTGAACCTGGGAGGCAGAGGTTGCAGTGAGCTGAGATCACGCCACTGCACTCCAGCCTGGGCGACGAGAGCCGCTCTCTCTGTATATATATATATACAGTAGTTATTGTTGTTATTGTTATTATTTTCTTCATCCTTATTAACAACACCATTGTAGCACATCCCTTTTAAAGGCACTGTCTTGTTAAGAGCCTGGCATCTGAAATTAGATCTTATATAAACCACAGATTACTGGTGCGACTCACGGTAAGTTACTTAAGCTCTCTGTAGGGCCAGGTTTACCACTTCATGGATTATGGATGATGCCCCAAAAGTGCCTACCAGGATGCCGCCACACAGTCAGCCTCTCTTAACCACCATTCTTCACAGCATGTGTAGGTTAAGTAAGGCGAAGCTGCTTCTCTTCCCCTCCAGACATTTGATTTGTAAACCCTGCAGATCCATTCCCTTTAGGACAGGAAACAGCACATCGGGGATTGTGCTATAATCTTGTACACATCTTCTGAGTTGGCGAGTAAGTTTCTGGGGTCGACACCACCTAATCTTGAAGGATCAACCAGCTTTCCGGAAAGACTGCTGCTGTCAGCACCCCAAGGTCTTTCTTCCCAAAAGGCCCAGGCTCTAGTCGCAGCCGTCTGGGTACCAGCAAACACACCAAATCAGTTCGCGAAGTTCAGAGGAGTTGGCTATGGTATGTTTACAAGTCCTAGCAGATCGCAGGAATGTTCAGGATAATTATTACCCCACCCAGGAGCGCCCAGCCCAACCCTCTCACATCTGGAAGGAAGCGGCCACACAAAGGAGAGCGAAAGAGAGACCTCCTCCTGCGGCTGCTTTCTCAGGCCAGAGAAGATTTAATACACGTCTCACCCCTTTTGTGAACAAGAGCAGGCACTGTTCAGTATGTTTAAAAGCACAGGACATCCAAGGCAAGGGAAGAGTTTGTCCTCCATTTCAAACGAAATGGCACTTCTCAAAGTAGGAGCTAAAAATTATCTTTATTTTTTCCTCCCCAGATGAAAATGAAAAGTGAAATACTCCACAAAATAGAGAGCGATTCACAGGCACACCGCCTCTCCGAGAGAGGAGCGGCTAGGATCTGACACACCTATTTGAAAAGGGCAGCCAAACCAAACCCTTAATGTCTGACCTCTGCTAACTCCAGGGATTTCCCCCCACTCTTTTCGCTGCCTTTTAGAAGTATCTCTGGGGGTCGGATCCGGGATTCATTAGCTCTTCTCCCGACCTCCCACGAACGCGCTGCAACCAAAGCACTCGGTCCCCGGCGGCGCGTTTGCAAACCCCATCAACGCCAACGCCTCGAAACCGCCAAACTTCCTGTCTCCACACCACCAAAGCGACCAAAGCGCCGTGCCAAGTGCCCCAGGGACTCCAGCTAAGGCTGCAGCCAGACCCCGAGCCCCAGGGCGGGGCTTCCTGCTCGCCAGAGTGCCCGGGACCCGCACCTCCGCTGGGGGTCTCCAAACGTGCGCGCTGCGCCCTGGGCGCACCAGGCGCGCCTGTGGCCGTGTCTTGCGGCCGCGCCCTGGCAGCGCGCTCGGGGAGCCCGGGGCGGTTGCCCACCTACCTGCTCTGCCGCCTCCTCCCTGCGGCGCGCCGGGGCTGTCGACCGCTACTTTATTGTCTCGGCGGCTCACTGCGCCGGACCTGGGGACCCGGCTCTGCGCCAGTCCTGCAAGTACGCTCTGCGCTGTGCCTTCCCCTGAGGCGGCTGCCTTCCTCTTCTTCCTCTTCCTCTCTGTCCAAGCTCCCGCTCAGCACGTGAGCCACGCAGCCCGACTCCCCGGCTCGCTGGGCAGCCAGCGCCTGCCGCATCCCCCGGCCCGGGGCTGCAGGTCGCCCCCGCCGCCGCCGCTGCCGCTCGCCGCACGTTCTCGCTTTGATCCACACTTACAGCTGTGCCCCGGACCGCCTTTCTCGCTTCCTTCCGTCCTGCCTGCCTCCTCTCGCTGTCAGCCGGGGCTTTCGGCTCCCTCTCTCCCCAGCTGCCCCCGCCCGCCGCCTCTCCGGGGGCTGGGGCGGCCGCTGCCAATGAGACTCAGCTGATGCGCTGTTCCGGCCCAGTCATTGTATCGGGAGGGGAGGAAGAGGAGGGGGAGCGGGAGGAAGGGAGGGGGCGCCCTTGGCCCCTGCCGTGCGCGGCTGCTGGCTGGGCTAGCCTTGCCCGACAGAGAAAGGGCGCCGGTGCCAGGAGGCGCGGAGCGGCTCCTGCCAGGAGTAGGGGAAAGAGGGCATCGCCAGCCCGCGCCTCTCCATCGCTCCCTCGGACTCCTACAATCGCTGGGCGGGACTTGATTCCGCCTCCCAGGCTGCAGGCATCCCAGGACTTGAGTGCCCTTAGAATAAAGGGAAGTAGGCACCGGCGACTGCGGGAGGCTCAGAATGCACCCAGCCACCCGAGAGGGGCTGGCGAAATGACTTCTGAGATCTCCGCAAATCTGGTGCCTCTGCACTTGAAAGAAAGAAAAATAAAAAGGAAGGCGAGCCTATCCCACACCAGGCGTTTATCCTCCAGAGCATTTTTTTTTTTGTTTTAGTATGAGTTCTTTTCATGAAACTCGGGAGGCTCAGAGAGGTTAGCTCAAAATAGCTGATGAGTGACAGGGCAGAGATTCCAACTTGATCTGGTGCTGAATGTAACGTAGCAAAATGGGAGAGGAAGGAGAGGAAGGGAGGATTCTTCATGAACGACTTCTTTTTGAGAGTTTTCATATTCTCTTCAAGTGAGTTGACAAGAAGAGTACCAGAGGTGCTCTGACAGGGCTGGGAGAAAATGTTTCCCAAACAGCCTTAAATGTATGGCCCGTGACCAGACCTCATTTCTCTACACACCATGAATTAATTTTTCTCTACACATTACGAATTAATTTATTTTAAAAGGCAAATCCATTTTTAAAATAATTGTCTCACAACTGCACAATCACATAGCTTTGGATTTTATTGAAAGTTGAATTGATTTATCCAATGTCGATATTTTAAATACTCCACAGTTTCTGTGACCCTGGTTTGGCCTTTCTTCCTCCTCCTCCTCTGTCTTCCCCTCCTCCTCCTTCTCCTTCCTCTACCCCTCCTTCTTCTCCTTCTTCCCTTCTTTTTTGAGAGGTCACCAGTCTAGAAAAAGAACGGGGGCACGGGGAATCTTGATTTCACGGGCCCTGGTGTACCTGCTACCGACTTGCAGTAGCACGGAGCAAGTAAGATATGAAGTGGTAAAGGCTTAAGGTGGCATGATGTGGAATATTGTATGTGTGCAGCATGAGGTTTAATTACATTTTCTTCCGGTGTTGAATGGATTGTTTGCTTTTAATTAAATAGAATATATTGAATGAATAGCTAACATTTATTGAGTGGTAGTTACATGTCCCCCTCCCCCCTAGACCTGAGCTAAATAAGCGCTTCACTTGGCAACACCTCATTGCATTCTCCTGGGAGAATGGGAGTGGACTGAAAGCCCCCTGAGGCCAGGGTCTACGTTTGTCTTCTTCAGCATCAGGCACATAGCAAGGGCTATTCAGTGTCAGGTGAATGAAGGCACCCCTGTTTTACTGAGAAGGAACCTGAGGCTCTGAGAGGTTAGTTGACCTGCCTGATAGTATGAAACTAGAAAGTGACAATGCCTATCTATAAATTCAGTAACTCCCTACCTCTTGCACAATGCAATCTATTCAACAGGTACCAGAGCATAAGGACCCTGGGTAGGGGAGTGGTGCAGTGAATAATGGTTTGCTCAGTACTCACAAATGCCACAATTTCTCCAGATAGAAAATAAATACATGTAGCACAGTCATTAGAGAACAGAGTATAGGGCAAAACGAAGCAATGCAGGTAAAATGTACAGCACAAGGCTGGGCATCTAAGTGTTTGGTATTTATTTTGTTTGGGCAAAAACCTAGATACAGACTATTACATGAAAATGTAACGTAAAAGACATCAGAAGGTTAATCTGTTATCAGCGAGAGTAACCCAGAAGAATTTCCTTGAAGATATGGGGTATTTACTGGATTTTCTTGGAGCAAAGAGACTCTGGCTTAAAACTGGGGACTCCAGGGTTGTTCTATCTGGGTTTGAAGCCTAGCTTTTCGAAATACTCAACCTC
Source organism: Aotus nancymaae (assembly GCF_030222135.1). Lineage (NCBI taxonomy): Eukaryota > Metazoa > Chordata > Mammalia > Primates > Aotidae > Aotus > Aotus nancymaae. Next base: position 3,602,967 of record NW_026988460.1, read on the forward strand.
TCTAGGTCTCATTTGCTTTTTCTGTTAAATAGGGTTAATAATAATGCATCACTTATAGGGTTATTATAAGGATTAAATTATTTAATATATGGAAAGCATTTGGAATAGTGCTCCATGCATGATAAATGCTTAATAAATACTAGCAATTATTATTAAAGAAGGTAAGCTGTTTTCAATGTCAATCTTCTGAAAAATAAATATTTATGGATACCAAAACAGCAAAATAAAAACCACAGCACAATTGAACCTACAAAACTTTTTTCCTTTATTCTATCCTAATATAGAATTATCGACCTGGCTGCAGATTAGAGTTCTGGGGGACTTTTTTTTTCAATAGTGGAAACAATTACATTAGAATCTCTGGGGGTGGAGTTTGGGCATCAGGATTTTCTTAAAGCTTTGTAGGTGAAATCATAGAGTAAGGATTGGAACCACTGAAATGTTCATGGGATGTCCATAGCAACTACCTGAAATCTACTCATGGACTACCTATTTGGATTCTGTATTACAGACTTGGCTGGAGGAACCGCATCCAAAGGGAAAACAACGCATCCTTTACTTTTTGTGTGACTAGTGAATACCTATAGGTACTATGCAAAGACAAACAAACAAACTGCCACAAATGAGATAAAAGAAATTTATCTTTCCTTTATTCAGAAGTCTTGCTATTCAGAAGTTCATAATTTAGTTGTTGTGATGAGGCAAATATATATGGGCAAAATGACAGCAAGGAGCACGAAGAGGAAACAATTCTGTCTTGAAATATAGAATTTCCAGGTGAAAACTCAGGGCCTACCAACTGCTGTATATATAATAAAATGGTTTTGATGCAAGAGGGTGTTAGAAATTCCCCAGACACCCATTTCAAGCCCTCAGTCTTATACAATATGAAGGAATGTAACATGAGATTCAACTACTGAATTAATAAGAACATGTATCATAACTATTTTATTTTCTAAATTTAAAGTTATTTTATATTTATTTATTTATATATCTGTACTAAATGTAGTATATGCTCATTGGAGAAGGGTTTTTTTTGTTTTGTTTTTTGTTTTTGAGATGGGGTCTTGCTCTGTCACCCAGGCTGGAGTGCAGTGGCACCATCTCAGCTCACTGCAACCTTTGCTTCCTGGGTTCAAGCAATTCTCTCACCACAGCCTCCTGAGTAGCCGGAATTACAGGGGTGCGCCAACTCATCTGGCTAATTTTTGCATTTTTAATATAGACGGGGTTTCACCATGTTGGCCAGGCTGGTCTCAAATTCCTGATCTCAGGTGATCCATCTGCGTCGGCCTCCCAAAGTGTTGGGATTACAGGTGTGAGTCACCTTGCCCGGCCAAGAAATTTTTGACAATATAAAAAATATGTAAAATAGAAATGAAAAATTACTTGCAAGTTCACTACCCTGAAGGAGCACCTTTGACGTACATAGTCCAGACTTTTAAAAATGTACATGCAAACACAAAACATACAAATCAGCTATTATAGTGATATGCTATAATTGATTTACCCGAGTCAATTAGTTCTCTTTGATTTTTGTTTTTCTTTCATGTACAATTTTAAAACCAAGGTGAAAAGGAGGTCATATCATTCCTACAGCACTATCGTTTTCTTCAGTGTTTCTGCTTTTCAAAGATTTCCTGCTGATTATTCAAATTTGGGATAAGAGCATATATACTCCTTGCATATTTTATAGCTAAAGGCTTGTGAGTGGACAAACGTTCATTAATTTGTAATAAGACCCAATGTTCATGTTCATTAAGCTTTTTGCACATGTGGTCTCATTTGATTAGTGACTCTGTGAAGTAATCACCCTTGTTCGCTACATTCTACATATAAGAAAATAAACCCAGACAGGTGAAATCAGTTATAGGACTCATGGTCCTATAACTAGCAAGTCAGTAGCTACAATTTCAGCCCAGATCTGTTTGACTCGGTAGGAATGAAGGTCTAGCCCACCGTGCCAGGAGACACATGGTACTTTCATTCGGAATGTAGTGACTTGGGTAGATCTCAGTGATTTCTGGATTTTCAATAGACTAAAAAAAATTGAATCACAATAACATTGGACATGTAAAAACACCATAGTTATTGCTACTCAGTGTCAATTGTTGGGTTTTCTTTCTAAAACACTCTAGATAACTAAGAAATGCTAATGAGAATAACAGCCATTCATTGATATACTTCAAGATATTTTGCTCCTCCTTAAAGAGTACCATTGCAGCACATATTTCTGTGTAAGCCCTAATATATTCTGCACTTTGAAGACACTTACACACTGTAATCAACAAAAAGGAGACCTGTTACTTCAAGCCTCTGTGGGATGTTCATCATCACTGATGTCTCATCTTTCTATTTAACCCCAGGGCCTTGAGATGAAATTAAAGCTTTCCTTTCACTAACCTAACCAAGGCTGATGTGTTCCATCTCAAATGTAGCACAAAATTATTAGGTCATTATCTCCAATCTTTGAATATATAAATAAACGTAAAATAAGTGCTTTAAGTGTACTAATTATGATGCCCTGAAATTAAAGCAAAATAACAAAACTTAAATAATTATGTTTAAACATAGACAGATAGATGGTTGGTTAAATCACAGGAAATTGTCTTTCTGTGGATTAAAGGTCAAATATTGGCAATTTCATGGGGTTCAACCTAACACGAAGCTGTTGCTGATTTAGCTGTGACTATGAATGTGTGTCATGAAGCTAACTGTGGTTGCACTTGCTTCCAGATTATGGAAGTAATATAATTGAATGAGAACCTTGTGATCATGCATATATAACTGTCTTTCGAGGGCACACCACTAAGCACTTATTACATGTGAGATGCTTTTTAATAATGTTCTTTGGCACTTAACCGGCTAAAATGCCTTGGCAAGAGGCCACTGCCACAGTCCAGCCCTGTCGTTCCATAGCAGACAGCCTGAGGGCTGGCAGCTCAGTGGAATCTTAAATCAGAGTATTTGGGGAGTATCAGCTTTCCTTCCAAAAAGCAAGGACACTCCACGGGAAATAAAACAAATGTCCTTTATTTTGTAGCCATGGTACCTAATCACAAGGATCCCAAACTGGTTAGAGTAAATAATTTGGTAATTATATTGAGAAAGACTCCTTTTCACTAGAGAGGTTGCAAACTAGCATAGGTTGTGGTTTGTGTAGTGTCTTCTAAGTTGCTAGTGGTTAAAGTTAGAGACTTCAACATAAACATCTGAATTTGTGTGTGGGTGTGCCTCAGTGTATTTAGAAGGAAGATTCAAAATCCAACCTACAGCATTTGATGTTATTCCATTATTTCTAAAAGTAGATTTTAAAAATGTCACTCTAGATGTGCCAATTTTCTGCAAACATAACTCCCTTTAAAAATTAGACCCCCCTTTTCATAATTCTAAAATTTCATCAAAAATTATTTTCTTTAAAAACGAATAAAACAGGGAAACAAAAATCCCATGAGCTCATCAGAGTTTTCCTTGCAATACCAGACGTGAATAGAAGAGCTCTTCTAGTTTGATTGTGGCCTTTACACAGTTTTCTTATGCCTGTTTCAGTTTAGGTATTCTGTTGACTTTCTGTAACACCTTTTTCTCTTGGTATCAAGAAATTATAAAACTTGAAGGAATTGAGAGAACTTTTGTTCTGAGGGTTACAAGTTCAAATGCTTAGAGAGCTCAGGCTACAGATCATGTGCAGTGGGTCAGATGTATGTCAGCAGGGAATAGTGGGGACTGTGGCAAATTGGAGAGCATGTGCCCTGTCTACACCCTGCCCTCTCTGCTCAGTAACAACCTATTGCTGAAACAACAGTATTGCCAGAATTGCTTTTCAAGAGAAGTCAGAAATGTGAATTTTTATGAAAATCTCTTGATTATAAAATGTTGACAACTAATTTGAAGCCCTTTGCAACACTTAGCCAAACAAAACTATATCCACAGGCCCCATATGACTTAAGAACCTCCAGTTTATGACTGCTGATCGATTCCAACCTCTTCATAGTGCAGATCAGGAAACTGAGGCCCAGAGAGTGAATGTGATTTGCCTAAGAGTAAAAAGTAATAGTATGGGAAATAGAACTTTGTCTCCTTGGCTTCTATCCTAGGGCTTTTCCAATACAAACAGCTGCTTCTATTTTCCTACTAAGATTTAAATGATGTTCCTAATTACATGATTTTGAACATTGTACATTGTTAAAAAAATAACAATATTCCTTGGCTTTGGAGCACATAATTTATAATAAGTGGCTTTTCGGCCACATGATCACATAATCTAAATTGCTTCTAACATTTATAAGGCCAATATAATTCTACTTCCATTCATATACTAAGAAAACTTTCTTCATCTCTACTTCCCTACACTTCTTCTCCCTTCAACTGGTTACTAAATCTGGCTAAATTTGGAGAGAAAGTAAAATACTTAAGAAGAACCAGGTTGACTACTCTACCATGAATAAGAACTAGGTGGGGAGAAAAAGAAAAATACACTTGTGAACCAATGACTGTAAAAACTAAGCCATGCATATAAAATGTTTCAGGGCAGTTTGCTTATTTTGCCAAAGCAAACAAAATACAAAATAAACTTGTAAGAACCTCAGCACACTTCAGTGAAGGAGTAGAGATAATTTTTCTAAGAGTTTCGGTAACTGAAAACCTCCATAATATGTCTGAGATTGTTTTAATTTTTTTCTTTTTCAGAAAATTTTAAAAACAGAAGAGTTCAGAATATATGATAACAAACTTTCCTACAGTTACTACTCAGGATTGTCCATTGTCCTTTGTTTTTCATAAGAGAAAATAAAAAACTTTACAGAAAAGTTGAAGTTCTCTTTGTTCCTTATTACCAAATTTATTCTTATTTCCAACTCCCCAAAAGTAACCATTATCATGAATTTTGTATCAATCCTTCCAAATTTGTGCATGGACATACATACCCATGAAAATGATATACTTTTGTTACTTACATTTTTAAATTTACACACATGATATCATACTATATATAAGGTACCAGAGCCTGTGTGTTTCATCTAATAACAACTTTTTAAAAATCTATCCGTCCAACCTAAATCAGATCAAGTAAAAAATTAATAGGCTAGGCATGGTGGCTCATGCCTGTAATCCCAGCACTTTGGGAGGCCGAGGCGAGCAGATCACGAGGTCAGGAGTTTGAGATCAGCCTGGCCAACATAGTGAAACCCCATCTTTACTAAAAATACAAAAATTAGCCGGATGTGGCAGTACACGCCTGTAGTCCCAGCTATTCGGGAGGCTGAGGTGGGAGAATCGCTTGAACCTGGGAGGCGGAGGTTGCAGTGAGCCGATATTATGCCATTGCACTCCAGCCTGGGTGATGGAGTGAGACTCCATCTCAACAAAGAAATATAAATTAATAAATATTAAAAAGCTATCCAAGTTGACAAATATGGACCTAGTTTAATTTCTTTTAACCACTTTATGATATTTTATATTTCATTTATTCATGTTAGTAGATGGCTACTAGGCCATTTTCAATATGAGTCATTTTATTTTAAAATATTTAAGGTAGGAACTAATTTTCCAGAAAAGATTGACAATCAGTATTAAGCCAATAGTTTAGTACATTATCCAAAGGGTAAAGAGAAAGATATTCTACACTTTCTTCTAGACCCAGGACTCCTGGCCCTCTAGTATGTCAGGTAGTTCATCGGCCCCATTGCATGGAAAATTTGTTATGAATGACATTTTTCTGAAGGGAGGGTCAATAGCTCTTACGAGATTCAAAGCTATCTATGCCACCCCCCAAAATAAAGAATAGCTATTTTTAAATGTCTTCCACTCACCTGGAAGTAATCATAGTGATTACTTCTGCAGTTCTGCTTTTTTTTCCCACCATTTTTGAATGAGTTGCCATCTTTTATTGTGGCTTACAATTAAATTAAATTCAACAGTTAGGTAATGAAAACGCACTGAATATCACTAGCTGGGACAAGTGCCAGTAGCAGGGACACGAACAAGTCAAGAAAAGCCCTGTTTTGCACTAACACAAAAGTCTTGTGAGGAATGTAATGCCAAAGCCAATGTAGAGCTTCTCGAAAGGGTGGTTCTATTGACACTTTCACTGGATAACATTTTTTGCTGTGGGGGCTGTCCTATGCATGATGGGATGTTTCACAGCATCCCTGGCCTCCAACTGCTAGATGCTGTAGCCTCTACTCACAAGTCGGGACAACCAAAAATGTCTGCAACCTCTCTCAAATGTTTCTCAGGAGGCAAATCTACCCAGCTGAGAACCACTAGCTTAATGTGATGAGCAACACCAAAGAGAAGTATGGATTTCAGTCTGTAAGATGCTTCCTTGGATGAGCAATCTGTGCAAAACAGAGGCCTGAGTTCATGCAGAGGAAGAAACACTGATTGGCGTACTCACAGAAGGATGTTCTTGTCTCGGCAGTGCCAGAAATTATTTTACGACCTTGGACAAGTTATTCAATCTCTGTACAACAGGATGGTTGGACATCTAGCTGTAAAATTCTACAGCATCCTTGACATCTGAGTCCTTGGTGAATTATCAGAATGGGTGTGAGGGACCAGTATTTGGAAGCTGCTCTATTTTGGGAAAAATAAACACAGAAAAGTGCTCTGCTGTGTCATCCAAAGCAACCTTTTTATTAGAAAACATAGCTTCTGGATACGTTTGCCACATCGCTTTCCTCATTATAAAGCAATCTTGTAGACTCTAGTAACAGGAATTGTGGGCTGTTTATCTCTCTTGTAAATTTGGTATATAGGAAAGGGGGCCAGATTTATAGTCAACGATATTTTAAGAGTTCTTTCTCTTAGCCACAGAACACATATGGCCAATGAAAGCTTCTCAGACAATTCAACCAATGTGATCTTGGGTGAATTGTCCTGAAAAATACAGTAATGCCGGTTCCACTAACAATATATCTTTGATTTCGGCTGTGTCAATGGTGATATGGGCACAAGTTCATTTGTGCCTAAATGCATACCAGAAACAAAAATCATTAAAGCAACTGCTTAATAGGTCTGGCCTTTAGTGCTTAATCTTATCATGATCCAAGTGGACAGAAATGAGATTTGGCACTGGAAATTCTCAAACTCTCCCCTGTGTAACTTACATATATGCTGCCATGCTATCCCTGCCTGAAAGTCGTTTCCCTCAGGTCTTCGCTTGGCTGGCTCTTTCTCTTCATTTAGGAACCAGCAAAAAGATCACCTCTTCAGAGAACATTGCCCTGCCCAACCTAAAGAAAGTAATCCTCCACATTCTCTACCTTAATCGTTTAGCTTTTTATCAACTGTCTTCCTTTACCATAAGATAGGCTTTATATGCATCAGGGGCTTTTTTGACTCCTGTTTATTGCTGTATCATCAGCACCTGGAACATTATTGGCACCCAGTAGAAATCCACTAAGTACATCTTGAATGAAGGAATTAAATGCTGCCACTTCACTCTTTGCTTAGCTAACTCGTATTAATCACTGGGACCTCAGCTCAGGTAGCATAGCCTCAGGAAAATCTTTCCTGGTGATCCAAGGCTTGTCAAACCACCCAGTTACACACTCTGGATAATAGCATAAATCTCTTTCTTCTCTTGACACTTTCTTGGTTCTCATTCAAGGATGACTTTGTCCCCCAGGGAACATTTGACAATATCTGGAGAAAGTTTGGTGGTCACAATTGGGGAGGAGGAGTACAGCGGTTGCTACTGTCAACCAGTGGGTAGGGGCCAGAGGTGCTGTCGCACATATGATAAGGCACACCAGGGCCCCTCAACAAGAATTGTCCAGCCCCATGTGTCAGTACTGCTGAAGCTGAGAAACCCTACCCTAAACAGAATGGTAATTTTATATTCATTTGTATAATTCTTTGCTTAATGCCTGTCTCCTCTACTAGACTATAAAATAATGACTAGAACTTGGGATTTAAAATCCCCCATGAAACTTTATCCAGCCACTCAACTATTAGGACCATACAGCTCACTTAGCTGTTGGCTTTGCCAGTTTCTAGATGGAGTTAATAATGAACTACATTAGAAATAGGCCAAATATTAGTTCTGTTTGGGAGGAACAAAGCACAAGGATATTTAACCATTTAACCATGCATAATGAAACCAAGAAAGCAGACCCCAAAACGCAAAGAGCAAAGTACTGGAGAATATTCAAGTATTAATATACAAAATTCTCAACCACAGGAACACACGAAAGAATTTTGCTGTGGTCTTATAAGTAGGACCTATGGCTTTGGGTAACAGTGGAGGAAAAAGTAAATTGACTCTATAAATACCTGAGACAAAATATATATAAAAACAGCAACTAGGCATCCCCTCCATTTGAGAGAAGAATTAAGTTCAATAAGGAAGGGGATTGAATGTTCACATCCACCTAGGATGAAGAAACATTTGTGCACCGATCATAAGAAAGCTTTATTAGAAAATGGCAGCTCTTTGATACCTGTAATGAGAGGCAAAAGCTTCTTCCTCTTAAACTATTGTTTGATGGGTCTAAAGAGGATGGCCTTGTTTATCTGTTATACTACTAAATGGATCAAAACAAAGTAAGTAACATTCATGTGTCCTTAAGATTGCTTCCTGAAATTTTTAATATGAATTAAAAATATCCAAGGATTCATTTTTTGATTCTATGCTTTTAATGAAAGTATTCTGTCTTAAGTTGCTGGAGGCCTGATGTAGCATAGACTGGCAGCCCTTGTACTTCACTGAAACATGTATATCACCAAGACATTGTAATACATGTTTTGAAATTGATTTAAAATTAAAAAAAAGATTTACTTGAATTCTCACTGCCTTTAAAGTTATCTGCAAAGACCTCTTTACTGGCTTCCTTTAAGGATTCAAAAGACTTAAAATTTCTGTCCTTCATCACAAATGCAATAACTTGAAGTGAGAGACTGTTAGGAAACAGATGGCAAAAGAAATTTTGTTTATTTTCTTTTTATTTTTGATTTTAATCTTTTCAAGTTTCCAAGGACTTAAAACAGATGTTTATGACGGTTTTTATTTTTTTTCAAGCCAGTAAAGAAAAGCTGACCTCAACGTTTTAGGGAGAAATCTGTTTAATCAGTAGTTAAGATTTTGATCTACTGAGTTCCCAGATAATTTTTTAATCATTCAGGATAAATCATGACATACATTTTTAAAGTCATCTTTACTATGTGAACCTCTTCTGAAAGGAAGGACATTCTGTAAAAATGCACAGCACTAGTCTTGAAGTAGACTCCAACTATTCACTTTAGTGCCAATTGCTAGAGAAGTTTCTATTTATAACCTCTAGAATCCAGATGACATCTTTTATCCTTTACAACTACACTTAAAGGAACAGGAATAAGAGTTTTCTTTTGACACTCACTCTCCCACCCCTGGACCTCAAACTTCTGGCGGTAATTTCCCGGGGATATTCCATCTCTTATCAGCGATTCTCACCTAGGAACAAGTTTGTCCCCACAAGACATTTGACAGAGCCTGGAGACACTTTTGCTTGTCACAACTGACTGGGTGGTGGATGTGTTACCGATGTTTAGTGGGTAGAGGCCAGAGATGCTGCTAAATATCATATAATGCATCGGGCAGACCTCCCCAACAACAAAATACCCGGCCAAACATCTCAAAAATTCAAGGTTGAGAATTCCTGATCTATGCTTTTTATCACTAGCATTAACGGAATCAAATGTGTTTGTGCCTGACAGACAGTTTTCAGTAGAGTATTTTTAAAACAAAATTAGCCTTTACTTTCTTATCTTTCAAACGAGTTAAAATATTAATGGGAAAATCAATGATTTCCTCAATTAAGCCTCCCAGTATCAAGACTCCATTATTGACCTTTCAGAATAACTCTTCTATTTTGGTATCTGGGAAAACCATATAATTCTAGCTAGCAAAGGTTCCACCGGAAGAGTTATCCAAGGAAATCCGGGGCTGGCACCTTCTCTGGGACTTCAGAGAAAGGGCTATTGATTTTCTGTAGTCTTTTATTTTTTAAAAATGGGTAACACACTGTTGTGGTAAGTTCTTATTCTATATAAAAATGCCAAAATAAGTAAGTGCTGTCTCAGAGGTATCATTGAGGGCCCAGTGTTCTTAGAGCTGTGCTGTCCCTAAAGGTGTGGGCCAAAGGGTAGGAAGCCCAAGGCGCCGACCTTGTGGGGTTACCTAATAATGTTCTGCCTACTGGATGTGTTCAATAAACGTGCACAGATCAATTTTTCTTAGATTGGGTTTTCCCAGAAGCAGATTCTGAGTCAAGAATTGGGTTCTTCCAGGAAAAACTGCTGAGGGAATGGGGTAAGTAGGACAGGAAAAGGAAAAAGGTCAGGCAAGGATGCCACCTCAAGTCAACCCCCAGCCGCAGCCTGACCTTCGGGGAGCTCTGGAGCATAAACTATACCTCAGTTTACCCACCGGGAGGCAAAGGAGCTGTGTTTTTATACTTTCACACTAGTCTGTCAGCAGCTTCCCTGGGTGATCGGCAGACACCATCAGGCACTTTTGGCTTTCTATCCAGAGAAGGGGCTCAATCCATCCTCTGAATAGGGTCCCAAGGGGAGGAGTCAGCAGTAGGGCACGCACACTGGTGGTCAAAGGGATCTGAGGGTGATCTGCGGTTTCTACTGCTTCATAGTCTTGAAGTGTGGCAGTTTATGGAATCTAAAACATTCCTTCCTTCATTCATTCAATCACTCCTTCAACAAATGCTTGCTGAACGTCCACAGTGCGCCACAAACTGTGCCATGACCTGGAGATGAATGGTGTACACAAAGTATGTGGAGCAAACTGGCTATGGCAATCTAGTTCTGGAGCGAGGAGTGAAGCCTGCTACAGGAGGGACGCCTACTCAGCCTGGGAGATATGATTCTGGAGGAGGCAACAGTGAGCTTGAGAATCGAACGATAAGCCAGAGTTAGCCCAGTACAAGTGTCTAGAGGTCTGGGTTGGATAGAAGAGCATTGAAGATCTTCCTACTCCTTCCTATAGACCAAGGTGGACAACATCCTGGATGATACTTTGGGAACCAAAAATAGTGAAAGAATAGGAAGCAAAATAATAGTGTGCATTTAAATTGTGAGCCGTTAAGCAAATACTCACAGGCTCTTTCCTCTCTGGAGCCAGAGACATCACTGCAGTATTTTCTGGGGCACCATTGTTTTTGGAACTTGTCTCAGCATGTGTACCAATGAGGACCAGTAAGCTCTGTGAGAGCTGTTAGCTTGAAGGGCTGGGACTCACTGGCACCATGGGTTTCAGTATTATTAGTGTGGAATATTGCCAGAGGTGAGATGTCTTTGGCAGAAATAAGAAGACAAATAGATTCCACCTAACTGCCACTTTCAGCTTACAAAATGAATGGTGTTTATGGGCATCTAGCACAGGAGTCAGGTCCTAAAAGCTCTCTGCTAGGGCTGGTCAGTAACTCTTAGTCCCAGGGTCCCAGGGGAGGGGTTGGAGTGGTTGTGAGCAGCAGGGGACACAGAGGAGTTGGGAACAATGACTTTTTACCAACTAGTATAGAAGTACAGTCATCCTTCAGTATCTGTGGAGGATTAGTTCCATGAGTCCCTGAGGATACCAAAATCCGCAGATGTTCAAGTCCCTGATATAAAATGGTGTAGTATTTACATGTAATATATGCATATCCTTTCGTATACAGTACTTAAAATTATCTTTAGATTACATATAATAATACAATGTAAATGCTATGCAAATAATTGTATACTATGTTGTTTAGGGAGAATAATGACAAGGAAAAAGATCTGTGCATGTTCATTACAGACACAACACCCATTTTTTTCCCTGAGTATTTTTGATCTTTGCTTGATTGAATTCATTCATGTGGCACCCACAGATATGGAGGGCCAACTGTGTTTCACTATTTTTTTTTTTCACTCTTATTGCTCAGGCTGGAGTGCAATGGCACGATCTCGGCTCACCGCAACCTCCACCTTCAGGGTTCAAGTGATTCTCCTGCCTCAGCCTCCCAAGTAGCTAGATTACAGGCATGTGCCACCATGCCCGGCTAATTTTGTATTTTTAGTAGAGACAGGGTTTCTCCATGTTGATCAGGCTGGTCTTGAACTCCTGACCTCAAGTGATCTGCCTGCCTCGGCCTCCCAAACTGCTGGGATGACAGGCATGAGCCACCACGCCTGGCCGTGTTTCACTCACTGTTTTTAAAACTAGCAAGCCCTATGTATCAGCTGAATATTATGTGAATGAAGGGAGATGGATATAACTTTATTTGTTTTTTAAGTTTTAAATTATGTAGTGATTTCAATTCCCTGCTTTGGATAGACATGGGTATTGTGAATATTTCATTTTTCTCTTAACTATAAGAAAAGTCGTAAGTGTAACAATCATGTTACATACATAATAACAACACGTATATGTAGCAGTGGTGTTGCATACATAACATAAATGTAAAAAAGAGAAACAATAGGGAGTGGTGGGAACTGTGGCAAACCAGGGAAGTGTGCCTGGCCTAATGCGTGCAACTGCCACTCAGCTGAAGCCAACTGGGAACCATGTGGGAATGCAGGCCCACTACTGCCAAAAGTTCTGATTTTTCACAGGGATTCAGAAACTCCAAGTTTTAAAAGATTTCTCTGGATTTTGAAATGTTGATAGCCAATTCAAAAAAAGATTTTTAACAAGATGTGAACCAAACAAAATATGTTCAAGGGCCAGATTTGATTTATGGACCACCAGTTTGCTAGGCTCTTGGTCTCTAAAGAGCTAGATTTGTGTCAGTCTTGCTGCTATTCCCCCTCTCTCCCACCACCTGTTCTTTCAATTCCTAGAATTCCCACGGGCTGGTGGACTGGAGTGGCCAGTTCCCTGTAGCTGAGACAATCCTTTGTTTCTTACAGTGATAGTTAGAGCTGGCACAGGTGCCAGGGGACATTTTAGCTGTGTATTTGAGTGGTGGAGATAATTAAGTCTGTTTATGTTGACATTCTTGAGAAGGATGGTTGGGGTTGGTGGAGGTTCCAAGCTCCAGCTAAGCTCAAGACAAGGACCGTCAATCATGTTCTTTACTTCACAAAACTGGAAAACTCATCGTTTGAAGTTCTCAGCAATGGTAAAGAAAAACAAACAACAAACAAAAACCCTCACGTGCTCAATAAATAGCAATGTAGTTTCATACTTATCTTGGTTTATCAACCTTCTCTATTAGATATTTCCCTCTGAAATAATGATAGATTATCTCTGCTCTAGGTATGGGGATCACCACTTGCTTCAAAGTTGGCATTCAAACAAACAAGAACTAAAATAAAATGGAATCACATCACATGTGTGCTGAACGTACTCAAACTCAACTATGTGAGCCTGGCCAGAAGAGAAATATCCTTTAATTTATTCCTTCTCCTTTCCACCTTTCAAACTAGACGCTGGCCTCCACTGCTTCAGGACAAGAGAAGCCACAGCCAAATTGTAAAAAGAAACAAAGACATTAATCCTTGGTTTTTAATCTTTCAGGAGTCTGAGCTCTGTTGATTTAAGGGCAGGTAATGAATCTTCAAGGGTAATTTTGAATACATATGAGTTTCTTTCTTCTTTCCTGACTGTAAAAGCAGATTTCTTAGAAGATGAAATGTATTGATAATTATTAAAATAGGCATAGTGATAATAGCTATTATTTATTGAGTGTCTTCTATGTGTCAAGCACTGAGCTAAATAGATTAGTATTTAATACTCATAAATATAAGCTTTTTAAAATCTTTCCAGCAATTCTACAGTTCAGGCACTATAATTATTCCCATTTTACAGATGAAGAGACAAAGGCCCATATATAATAACCAGTCTAAGGTCCCATGGCTATAAGTGAGAGTCAAGATTCAAACTCGATCAATCTGACTTAAAAGCTTATGTTCTTTAGTGGGAATATTAATAGTTATCCCCTTACCAATGGTGGTAAAGATTCATTATTAGTTTAATAATAATAATTATAACAAGTCCTTACTAAAAGCAGTGTGCCAGGAAATGAACACATGGTGAAGTATGGTCCTGCTACCTTGAGTCTTCAGTCTGATTGAAAAAACAGATCTAAATAAATGATTAAAGTACAAAATGAGAGCTATGATGGAGGTATCCCCAGAAGAAGAGCTCTGAGTTTCTTTTCCATGTGTATTGTTATCAATTCTAGCCTTCAGCCATTAGACCAGTTGGAATCTTCTAGTTAACTCCTCAAATTTCTAAGTAAAGAATATTCATTGGTGGCCGGGCATGGTGGCTCACGCCTGTAATCCCAGCACTTTGGGAGGCCAAGGCAGTTGGATCACCTGAGGTCAGGAGTTTAAGACCAGCCTGGTCAATATAGTGAAACCCTGGCTCTACTAAAAATACAAAAATTAGCTGGATATGGTGGCAGGAGCCTGTGGTCCCAGCTACTCAGGAAGCTGAGGCAGGAGACTCTTTTAAACCTGGGAGGTGGAGGTTGCAGTGAGCTGAGATTGTGCCATTTCACTCCAGCCTGGAGTAAAGACTTGCTCTTAACAGAGCAAGACTCCATCTCAAAAAAAAAAAAAAAAAAAAAAAAAAAAAATTCATTGGCAAGTCATACCTCTGAGCAAGTCAGATACTATCCACTCACCTTTCTTAATTAGTTTTCCTGAGCTTGTTAATAATCGTCAAGTCTGCAACTTTTAATATCTAATTGTTCTGACATCATCCACAGAGATTTCCTCCTGGGGCAGGATTTCCTAATGTCCTCACAGTTCAATTTATATTTTTGTTACAGGGAAGGCTGCCAAGCATTAGGCAATTGTCGAACACTAACAGGCTGCAGAAACAATGGTTCTCCTTTCTCTTTGGAGTCTGGCTAATAGGCCAACAAAATGAAGCAATCCTGGAAGAAATGTACCTCCAAAGCCACTATAGAAACATAAAGCAAAGCATTGACATCTTCCCATTCATTTCAGGGCTTTAGGTTTAGATAATATCAGGCTAAGAAGATAAAGATTGATCTTTGGCTGCAAAACAAGAATAAGTTGTTACTAACTGCTATGGTCTTAATGTTTTTGTAGCCCCAAATATGTTAAAATCCTAACCACCAAGGTGATGGTATTAGAGACAGGGCCTTTGGGAGGTAACTAGATTATGAGAGTGGAGCCTTATGATTGGGATTAATGTCCATATAAAAGAGACACCAGAGAAGTAGCCACTCCTTCTCACCATGTAGGAGGAGGTACCATCTATGAACCAGGAACCAAGCCCTCACCAGACACTGAATTTGCCAGCACCTTGATCTTAGACTTCCCAACCTTGAGAAAGATAAGAAATAAATTTCTGCTGTTTATAAACTACCTAGTCTATGATATTCTGTTATGGTACCTCACATGGACACTAATCAAAGATAAATGTAAGAAAAGTTATCCTTCTATCTGACATATTTGCTGAGAACATTTTTTTCTCTTGAATGTTACAAATACTCTGCAAGGCAGTATTGCAAGGAAGAACAGCAATGCTGCTGATATTCCTTGGAGAATATGGTTCCCTGGGAAGTAATATTGCCAGAGTAATTGCTGGAGATTTCGATCTGTTGTAAAATAGTCTTCATAAAGACCTGGAACAAGACAGTAAAACATTGAAGGTAAGTACGCCTCTGGGCTTCTCATGACACTCAGTGCTCCATAGAATTATCCTGTTACATCTCTGTGTATCTTATTAACATTTATTATAATAGCTATAATTTATTGAGCATCTACTCTGTGCCAGGCACTGAACAATGAGATTTACATCCATTATCTCTAATCAAAAAGTGAGACAAAATTGACGGAACTCAATTCATGTTGTGGGTCTCTTTAAGACATGCATCTTCAATGGGATATCATCCCCAAAGATGTGAAAATTCATGTAGGGTGATGGTGAGGGGGAGGACTTACTCTTTTTATGTATAAAACACAGATATACATACAGAATCCAAACAGACACACAGTATATTTGTGGTATTAAAGTTTTATGTGGTGAGGTGAAGTGATTAGGAAAAAAGTGTCTAAAAAGGCTCAGTGGGGGGTGATAATGAAAAAAAAGTTGAGCAACACTGCTTTGAGAGATAGTCAACTCAATTTTTGGGTGAATTTTATAATATTTACTGTCTAATATGATAACATTTTTGAGGTATTTTGATGATTATGAGGTAAATCGTACTTGAAAATTTCAGTTTGTATAGCTGATTTCATATACTCTTGTGTAGGTTCTTTTATGTTTTGAAATTCTTAAAGAATACTTCTTTCCTTAGGTTCACAGGAATCGTCAACAGATTTGGGGCACATTCCAACGTGTATGGAGAGCTGCTTCCCTACAATATAATTCACGCTCCCTGATGCTGTGCTCATGGATAATTTCCACAATGACTAGGGGAGAGAGATGTTATGATTTTCCTTTTTACAGATAAGGAAACAAATGTTGTGAAAGGTTGAGACATTCATTTTCTCATGATCTTGCAGCTGGTGTGTGTTGGACTTGGGATCAAAACCCAGTTCTGGAAGAGTTGAAAGCCCATGCATATTTGATATAATACTCTAAAGTTCTCAAAATGGTGTTCCATGGACCAGATACATTCCAAAGGCATGGCTTTTTCATGTGTATGTGTTGTTTTGTTTATGTTAACTTGGTGTACTTAAAATATTTGAATTTGTTGCCAATGCTTAAAAATTAAGAGATCTTTACAGGAAGAAGTCTGGATATCCAACTTTTCTTTGAAAGCTTAGGGGCTGTGGGCTCCTATCCTATATGGCAACAATTGACTGAAACTAAGGAGTGGGTACTTTTCAAAATAGGGTTTGCACACTCCAATTTGCCTAAGTCCCTGCCCCTTCCTACTGCTTTATACCCCAAACCCCTTTATTCAAGTGTCCTGTAGGCATTTGACTCTTTGACTCCTGAAATGTAGTATGTCTGTTTCCTTTGACTTCCAATGTTTTCTAAATCCCGTGTATCTCTTCAATATCTTTCCTTCTCAATCATCCATGCAATAATTTTAAAGTGATGTATGAGTCCACTTTAATTTACTGCTTTATTCTTTCTGGTTTTCTAGATCTCTCAAGCAGAGCAACTTTATCAGTGATATTTAATAAAATGAAACCAATTTTCTTTTTCTTCTTTCAATCGCCATGTTATATTTCACCTGAAAGTCCTTCTAATTCATTGCTTATTTCCTTAGAGTCTCCATTTCTGAAATTCATATGCTGCTAAGCCTTAAAATATTCACTCTCTCCCAGCCTGCAGTTTGAGCTACTCTGCAAGGGCATATCAATTTTACTTCACAGTTCAGAGTTTTGATTAGTGATTATGTGAGGACTTTTTTTTCCCCTTGACCTTTTATGGGTTAAACAGAGCCTATGGGTCTATATAAAGCTCTTTCCTTCTTGAATTCTCTTTCCTTGTAAGTATCTTTATTTTGACTTGTGGTACTTGGTAGATTAAGTGCTTGAAAAAAGTGGTCTGCCTGCCAAATCAGGAAGAAGAAGGAAACATTCAAAAACTTGATCAGAGAGAAAGAGGAAACATTCAAGGAGTATAATTTGTTGGGGCATTCCAGTCTGTCAACAGCTCCATCGCTATGAAGACATGAGAATCCAAGAAATAAACACAAAGCAAAGACAGCAGTAGATAAGAGCAGGCATTTCCATCCTGGAAGCAAATGTCTGTGTCCTCACATGGTGATTTTATACTGTGGCATGCACTTTTCACTGGCAACATCTGGCTAACAACGATGTAACTTACTGAAGAACAAACAAACACTATCAGAAAACAAACAGCTGCATTTTGATACATCCAACCTGACCCCTTCTTTTGTGCCATTGCTTTCAACATTTTGTGTGTAAATCTACTTTTAAAGCAAAAATCA
Organism: Aotus nancymaae; assembly: GCF_030222135.1. Lineage (NCBI taxonomy): Eukaryota > Metazoa > Chordata > Mammalia > Primates > Aotidae > Aotus > Aotus nancymaae. The sequence goes on from NW_026988460.1 coordinate 3,620,819, forward strand.
CAGAGTACAGAATTTAACATTTTTTGCCCCAATTTATTATAAATGTATTCATTGTAGTGTTCTCTCACTTATTCATTTGATCCATAGTTCATTCATTTACACACTCATGCATTCTGCAAACATTTAACGAGTTTTATTAATATTATTATTATTAAATCTTCCACTGTAAAGCTTTTACAAATATACATGCTAGGGATCCAGGTTCAGATATTCTGATTTGTTTGGTCTACAGTGGGAGCCAGTTATCAGTATTTTAAAAAAGATTTCTGGGTGTCTCTACTATTATGAACCAGTGTTTAATGAGAAACATGGCATAGAGGGTTTTTTTTTTTCCAATAGAAGTGATTATTTGAAGCATTATAGTGGCAGATTTTGTATTAAGAGTGGGCATGCCATGGCATAAATAATAATATCCCTTGATAACTAATGATGAAAACAGTTAACATTTACTGAGTGCCATAGGTACTGGGCTAGATACTTCATATTTGACACTTTATAATTTCTACATCAGCCATGTAAACTCAATATTTTTATCTTTGTTTTGTGTTGAGGAAAAAATATTCAAAAAGTGTACTTATCACACAGAAGTGGTTTAACTTTGGGGATTTGAAATCTGTATTTCTAACTCCAAGTTATGGTCTTTCTACTCTGCACACTCATTCAGAATTTTGGTTTTGACATACCTATATTCATAAGTGTAACTAATATTTTTTCATAGAGCATCTTAGACACATGACCTCATTTCATAGTGCCATTCACACAGAGAGGTTAATCATGGCACAGAGTGGAGGCACTGGGGTTCCACCGACAGGAGCAAAGCAATGAAAACCACTCAGCTAGTTCTGCCTAGAATTCGAGTTACAAATTCTGGGCTTTTCCTACAGTGCCATGCTTTCTTGTTTCTTCTTCATGTTCTGATTCAGAAGTTTAGGGGGATAATAACTGCCTTGGCCCTCTCAGTGAGCAATGGAGCCGGTAACACTATACTTTGGCCACAAGTGATTGGCTCAAAGGTAGACACCTGTTCTAGGTTGAGCCAATCAAATTCATTCTCTCTCTTTCTGACTTCCCACCAGTTTCTCTCCCAGATATTTAGAATTGGCACTTGAAAAGATTGGTCAGCTCTACCTGCAGGTGTTGAGCCTCTATGGCAATGTATATCAGCAATGAATGAACTAACCTGAGGATGGTTTCTTAGGGGGCCAGGAAAACTGATAACTGAACTGAAGTTCATGGAGCAATAGAGATATCTGGTGAACTCCAAAAGAGAGACAAGTACAGAGAGTAGCTCCTTTGACTTCTGCTGATTCTCTAGATATTATTTATTCTTCATTGTGATGCCTGATCTTAATTCATGGCCTTGCATTTTGTGAGAAACCTTTGCCTTGATACAACAAACTCCTTTTTATTTGAGCAAATTGAGTAAGTTTCCTATACTTTAAAACAAACAACCCTTGACTAAACTTATGACCATGGTTTAGAGCACATATAAAGTTCATCATTTTGGACATACTTAGAGTGAGCTATATTTTAGTCCCAAATAATCTAGCTACCCTATCAATCTGGACTATTTAGACTGCCAGTGACATAAACCAAAAACAAACCAGCTTAAGGGAAAAGGGAAAATTTATTTGGCTGTTGTAATTGAAATGTCCCAGGCTTGCTTTAGGCACAGCTGGATCTGGTGACCTAAATGAGGAAAGTGCTTCTCTACCTCTCTCGACACCATTTTCCTCTCTGGGAGTTTCATTTGCAAGAAGCCACCTAGAGGCAAATATGGCCACCAGTACTTCCTTGTCTGCATCCTATTGATTTACTAATCCCAGCAGAAAGAGGGAGCCTTTTTCTGACTAGTGCCAGGAAAGATTCAAGCCTGATTTTCATTGGCTCACACTGAGATCTCAGCCCATCATTGAACCAATCATTACCATCCAAGAGATGAGGCTCCTCATTGGCTAGGAGTTTGGCATGTCTCCACCTAGAACTAGAAATGGCATATCTTTCTCCTGAATGGCAAGGACTGAGTGAAGTATGGTTTTCCAATAGGAAGGCTTGAGATTTATTTCTGGAGGGGATTCTGGGCAAGCAAAAGAGAGTCCATTTGTTAACTTGCTAATTTTCCAACCTCCTTCCTTTATCATCAGCAGTTTGCTTTCTTATCTAAATAATTTGTTAAACCTAATTAATTATTGCATTATATATATATATATGTGGAGAGATAGATAGAGAGAGGAGAGAGGAGAGAGAGAGTCTCACTCATAGCTCACTGCAGGCTTGACCTCTTGGGCTCAAGTGGTCCTCCTGCATTGGCCTCCCAAAGTGCTGGGATTATGGGTGCATGCCACCACACTGGCCTGCTTTCTTAATTTTTGTTGTTGTTGTTTTTTGTTTGTTTGTTTTGTTCTTCTTAAAGAATGTACTGATGGTATCATACAGGTTCTTTGTTATATCACCTGCTTCTTGTTTATATCACCTGCTTATTTAATTTTAAAGTGTTATTTTTTTTTAAATTATGCTTTAAATAAGTCATATTGTCTTTGTGTGAGGTATTTATTACATTTACTGGAAAAATAATTTTAACATGAATCTGAATATAATGATTCCAGCCCTTGATCCAGTCACTAATTCAGATTGTTCTAATATCCTTTGTGGTACTATTTAAACTTTTCTTACAAATGCCAATGCATAAATCCCATGAGACTATAAACCTCAGATCAACAAGTAATTTCAGGAACCCAGAGAGAAATTTAGGGCAGGGGGAGAAAATTTCATCCATTCTTTCTTTTAACTCCATGGAAAATTCTATAAAATTCTATAAAATTCATGTAAAATCATCCCAGTTGTCAAATCCAAAGGACATTTTTTCAGTCCTTAAGATGTTTGGAAGATTTTGCTGCTTTGCAAATATTTGTTGATCCACTTTTTCTTTCCTTTCCTTTTTTTTTTTTTTTTGAGACAGAGTCTTGCTCTGTCACCAGGCGCCAGGCTGGAGTGTAGTGGCACGATCTTGGCTCACTGCAACTTCCGCCTCCCAGGTTCAAGCAATTCTCCTGCCTCAGCCTCCTGGGTAGCTGAGACTACAGGCATATGTCAACAAGCTCAGCTAATTTTTGTTGTATTTTTTAGTAGAGATGGGGTTTCCCCATGTTGGCCAGGATGGTCTCGATCTCTTGACCTTGTGATCCGCCCACCTCGGCCTCCCAAAGTGCTGGGATTACAGGCTTGAGCCACTGAGCCCAGCACTTTTTCTTCTTGAAATTCTTTACATGGCTGGGCATGGTGGCTCACACTTGTTATCCCAGCACTTTGGGAGGCCAAGGTGAGAGAATTGCTGAGGTCAGGAGTTTGAGACCAGTCTGGACAACGTAGCAAGCCTCTCTCCAAAAAATAGAAAAAATTAGCTGGGCGTGGTGGTGCATGCCTGTAGTCCCAGATAAGGTGAAGGTGGCAGGATTGCTTGCTGAAAAGTTCGAGGCTGCAGTGAGCTATGATTGCACCACTGCACTTCACCCTGGGCAACAGCAAGACCTTGTCTCTATAAAATAAAAGTTTGTAAAGTTTAAAAAACAGAAATTCATTAATTCTTTGGCTTCCATAAAAAAAGTATGTCTGGTTCTCTTACCTCTCTGCCTACTCATTTGCTGTCTCTTTTGTGATCTTTGTCCTTCTCTTACACTTTCTTTTTCTTTTTTTTTTCCTTTTGTTGGAGTTTTGCTTTTGTTGCCCAAGCTGAATTACGATGGCATGATCTCTGCTCAATACAAACTCCACCTCGCAGGTTCAAGCAATTCTCCTGCCTCAGCCTCCCCAGTAGCTGGGATTACAGGTGCACACCACCATGCCTGGCTAATTTTTGTATTTTTAGTAGAGATGGGCAGGGGAGTTTCACCATGTTGGTCAGGCTGGTGTTAAATTCCTGACCTCAGGTAATCCACCCCCTTGGCATCCCAAAGTGCTTGGATTAATCTGTAGTCATCCTCCAGATTCTGCTCTTGGCCTTCTGCCTTCTTCATTTCACCCACACACTCAATCTGATGTTCTCATCCACTTGTATATTTCCAGTCCACATCTGCTTACTGATGCCTCTTAAGACTAGAGCTCAGCCTGACCTTTCTTCAGGGCATTTCAGATTTATAGATGCAATAGCTTGCAGACATTATGCACATGTACCCACACATTTCTGAGATAACACATCCATAATCGACCTTAAGATATTCACCATAAATCCACCTCCACTTTCTCTCTACTATTGCCTTAACGCAGACACTTCTTTTTAATCTTTCACCACAGCTTCCTACAGATGTCTCCCTGGCTACGGTTCTGTTTCCTAGGCTCACTCCCAAGCTCATGTCCCTCCATGGATCTCTAGCACCTTCAGGATATATTCTAGTCTAGGAATGGGAAAACATTTTCTTAAAGGACCAGATAGAAAATTTTTTAGGTTTTATAGGCCAAGAGGCAAAATTGAGGACACCATGGAGGTACTTATGCAAACATGTAAAAGACAGCTACTTAAGTCCAGGCATGGTGGCTCACACCTGTAATACCAGCACTGTGGGAGGCCGAGGTGGCTGGATCACTTGAAGTCAGGAGTTTAAAACCAGCCTGGCCAGTATGGTAAAACTGTGTCTCTACTAAAATACAAAAAATTAGCTGGGTGTGGTGGTGTGCCACTATAATCCCAGCTACTTGGGAGGCTGAGGCAGGAGAACGGCTTGAAGGACTCCCAGGAGAACCTCTGGGAGTCAGAGGTTGCAGTGAGCCAAGATCATGCCACTGCACTCCAGCCTGGGAGACAGAGCAAAATTTCACCTCAAGAAAAAAAAAAAAAAAAAAAGGAGCTACTTAAAATGGAAAAAACCATTTTAACTCATGTACAGAAACCAGTGGTGGGCCAGATTTAGTCTGCAGGCGCTAGCTTGCCATCTCCTCACAGTGTGCATATAGTCCTGCATGATCCACGCTCTGTTCTTCTCTATCCTCATTCCCACCACTCACTTTACATGGCATAAAGCTGCATGGCTTATAGGGTCATACTTCATGTTGTTTCCTGCCTACCAGGTTTTCTCATGCTGCTTCCTCTGCCTGCTGTGCTTCCTCTTTCCCTAACTCACCTGCTAGACCAACTCCCACCCATTTGTTGCTACTCAGCTCAAGGGCCTTGTCCTCTTGGAAGAATGCCCACACTCTCCTAGGTAACCTAGAGGCTCCCTCCTGAGCTCCCACAGTTCCTTGCACCTATTCCTAGCATCCTCACATGGTCGTGCAACTATCTGTTTCAATGTTTGTATCAAGTACCAAACTGTGATTCCTTGATGAGCAGAACCGGATCTTAGTCATCCTATATCCTTAGGGCTTAGTACAGGGTTTGGCCCAAAGCACACACACAGTAAATGCCTATGGCACTTGATTATGGTTCAATCTATTCTTCTTTAGTAGAGGAAGAGTATTGTGTCATAAATAAGTGCTTTGAAACACCTATACTGCAGCTTAACCACCTACAGTATCAATGGCCTATTTCTAGCTCAGGGAGATCTATTCAGTTTTGATAGTTTGAAAGTCATTTATGGACAGCTAGTTCCTTTGGGTGGTGGATGGCTCTAATAATATCAAGGGTATAGATTCAATAGCTATTTAGTAGAGAGTGCTTTGCTTTCCCGAGTGACCACAGGCTGTATCTCCAGCCCAGCTGGCTGTTTTTTAGATTCCTAGCATTTGTCACATGGAGCGGTAGACTCTAGACACAGAAATCCATCACCCATGACCAGAAAAAATTGTTCAAAGCACACGCCTCTGATTAGAAAATAGAACACACTCCTTGTAGAAAACAAACAGCATATAAAGAGAATATTTAATATACAGGATAGTATGAAAAATGAATAAATAGAGTAGAGAAAATAATTCAGCCATCATTCCAACAGAAGAAAACCACTGTTAAAATGTGAACACTGCTCTTTTTTCTATAATTTTTAGCCGTGCTATGTTTCTATTTATGCAGTTTAGCTTCCTGATTTCTCCCCCTACTTGACATTATATCTAGCACATTCTTCCAGACTCCTATCATTTTTTGTGTTATTTTAAATTATTGCTTAATAATGGCCCATCAGATGGCTATATTGTAATTTACACCTTCATTGGTCATTTGCTGGAAAGATTTGTGGCATCTAGAACAAAATAATGTAACATAAAAGTCTCCCTTTGTTCTTACCCTCCAATTCAAGTTCAAATGTTTGTGACATTTACTTCTTTTCATACCTAAAGAAGGAAAAGATAGCATAGAGAATTGGAATTTGGACTGAAACAAATGAGATAATTGCATTTCTCTTTCTGTTTTGTAGATGAGAAAACTGAAATGCAGAGAATTTATGACTATCCTGGAGGCCACTACCAGGACAAGAATTTTACTACAAACAATTCAGAGTTCTTTCCTATAATAGTGGTTCAGGGCCCTGCTGACTTAGGGAGAGAAATGAAGCAACGAAGATTGTGACTGTCTTTCCTTTTCAGCATATCACTGACGAGTATGTGCTGTTTACATTTCTAATTGCAGAAGGTGATCCCTGTGGGTTCAGTGATATCGTCTATATTCCCTTCTGGAAGAAAACCAGCAAGTGGAAAAAATACTATATTCTGTGTACAAGTGGATGAAAATAAACATGCATGCAAATATCTTATTTATTCAACTTATTTATGGGAACAGAAATACTCCCATTAAACCCAGCTCATTAATACCTAGATTTGATCATATTTTACCAGTGAATGAAGCTCACAAATACATTAAGTGTTCTTTTCTGCAAAGAATCTTTAGACAGAGAATAGCATGAGTGAGAAATAGGCTCAGATAAGAGAAAAAGTTCATCTAGGCTGGAGCACTTGTGAGCAGAATGCAGGATTGTAGCATTCACGTTCTTTTTGAGAATTATAAGCATAGAAGGAAGAATAAAAAATAGCAACCCCCATATATTACTGGCAGACATAATGCTCAAGTTTATTTGTCTTGGCCGTCAGGTTTTTCTGCAGAACGTGACCATATGCTTCCCTTTCTAGGAACACAAGCATTTCTACTCAATATGCTAGCTAGGGAGCAAAAGATGGCTTTACAGCATATTTAATTCTATCCTTGACTTTGAAATGAAAATGGATATCAGTTTCCCCTACCCCATCAAGCTGTTTTCCAAATGTTAAACTCTTCTGTCTTTCATCAAACCTCTTCCTACCTCATCTGTCAATGTCCTTTTATCTTCATAAATATTTTCTACTAAAGTTAGATTAAAATAAAGTTCTTTCTGTCTAACCTGCTGACTCCCCCACAGTAATACTTTCTTAGTTCTTTGACTTCTATGTCCTCAGAGGTTAGACCTAGAGGCAGAAAGCCTCAGAAGAATTCCCAAGGAAGACAGCCTCAGCCCTGTTGTCCAAGGGAGGCTCCATTGGAAAAGAGAGAGAAGTGTCCCACTCACCTTCCATCAGCATCTTTTGAGGAAGGGAGGACACGAGTTATTCATCCCAAATAACAAGGACCCTTTAGCCTTGCAAGTGCAAAAGCCTTACTTTCCATGACCTTTTGTGTAATTTTCCTGTAAGGAGGCCAGAGAGAGGTAGAAGCACTCAAGAACCAAGCTACAATAAAGCCAAGCCAGCAGTCCTAATTTATTGAGCATTTCTTGTATGCCACTCACTGCTAAAATTTTCACATTCTTTATCTCACTTGGATCTTCATAAAATCCTTAGCGTTAAAGCTATTAGTATTGTCTTTTTTACACTAGAAGACTGAAGGTCAGAGTGATTAAAACACTTGCCCAAGCTCATATAGGTAGGAAGTGACACACCTAGGATTCAAATCCAGATGTCATTGGATCTCAAAGCCTGTATCTTTAGCTACGAAGTAATCTGCCTTCCTAGGAAAGTGTCCATGGGTGAGGCTGAGGCAAGAAATGGAAACCAGGTGGGAACGTGAAACAAAGAACAGAGTTCATGGGAACAGGAGACAAAAGGAAACTGCAGAGATTACCTGGGAAAGTGGAAAGTGGTGGCCTGACCTGGTGTGGATGGAGCGGGTTCAGGAACATAATCTTCAAAGGGCCCTGCCCCTCTGGCTTTAAATTGGCTTCACTTGTGCTGAGTGCCTGCTCTTCTCGAATGGTCCCTCCATTGTCATCTCTGTCTAAATTCTCTCCAGTCTCATGTCACATTCTCCCTCCCACATTAACTCCAACCATCCTGGGCTTTGGGTTCCTTGAATATGCTGTGTTCTCACTGACTGGAATCTTCTTTGTCCCTCCACCCTTAGCCTGATTAACTTCACCTGGGAGGCCATGTTGCAGGCTGGAAACAAGTGTAGATGCTAGAATCAGGCTGCCTGGATTCAGCTTCCAAATATACTTTTGCTGTGTGTGTGTGACCTTGGCTAAAGGTTTTAACTTCTCTGTTTCCTCAACTAAAAGGCTGTTGTGAGGATGCATGAGTTCAAACTTGTGAAGTGTCTAGCACAGTGCCCAGCAGAGTTAAGAGCTCATGGGGCATTAGCTATCGTTGTTCCTCATCCTCCAAACCTCAGCTGCCCCTCATCTGGGAATTCTTCCCGATCCTGCTGAGCTGAAGCTACATGGCACTCTATGGGGCATTCTGACATGGCACCTACATATCTGCCTTGCAATGGTCTGCATCCTCATCCATCTCTCCTGATGGACTTCAAACTCCTTGAGGACAGGAACCACATGGATCCTGTTTTCTACTGCTCTTTTCTATACCTCCAGTTAAGTGCTTAGCACATTGTTGCTCTTGATAAATATCTGTGGAACTGTAGCTTTGCCTGCCTGCCAAATTCATACATTTGATTGTTAATTCCTGATTTTAAGTGCCAGTTGCAGGATTAATTTGCTCCATCAAGGTATCAAGCTCGCAGGAAGAGATCTACCATTCATCACTTTTGTTTGAGAAATGCTGCTTTGGGATCCTTTTTCTTGAGCACTAATTTTGCAAGCAGTGTCTTCTAGGTAACCCATTATGGGCCACTATGACCCAAAGGTAACCCATTTGGACCATTATGACCCAAAGATCCCCCCCAAACACTCATGTTCTTGGCTTACATGACCTGAAGGAAAAGAAGAGTTCTAAAACTAGGCAAAGGAAACTGGTATACATTGTTCTTACTTAAAATGTTTTATTATGGAGAATTTCAAACACATTTCAAAGTAAACAGACTAGTATTCTGAACCACTGTGTACTAATATCCCAGCTTCAACAATGACCAACTCAGCCAATTTTGTTTTATCTGTATCTTCATTGACTTATCCCCTTCTACTATTTTGGTGCAAATTATGTTTATTGTGCCATTTATTTCTTTCTAATTGATGTTATTGAGATTTGGAAAGGTTAAGTAATTTTGGAAAAGTTAAGGTGCTCAGTCATTTTCATTGATTCTTTCATTCAAACAAACATGTTTGTATCTATGTGTCAAGCACTGGCAAGTGATAAGTAGTGAACCAGATGTACAGAATCTCTGCTTTCATAATGCTTACCTTCTTGGGGTAGAAAGGTAAGTGTATCAGATGAGAAATAGTTGAACAAATACAACGAAGGGGAAAATTTTAGATAATAAGTAAGTGCTGATAGGACAAGGAAAGAGAATGCATAGAGATTGAGGTTCAGGTGCTGCTACGGCTTGCATGTGTCCCCCCAAGAAACGTATTTTGGAAATTTAACTCCCAATGCAGATAGTATTGGGAGATGGAATCTAATGGCTAGTGTTTGGGTCATGAATAGATTCATGCTGATTATAAAAGGGCTTGAGGTTTCAACATCTTTGCTCTCTCTCTGGTCTTTCACCACGGATGACGCATCAAGCAGACCCTCACAAGATGTGGTCACTCAATTTTGGACTTCCAAGCCTCCACGACTGTGAGCCAAATAAATTACTGTTCTTTATAAATTACCCAGTCTTAGGTATTCCGATATAGCAGAACGAACAGGACTAAGACAAGTGGTAAGGGAAGGTCTCTCAGAAGAGGTGGCATTTGAGCTGAGCTCTCAATAAAGACAAGTCAGCCATGAGAACATCTTAGAGCAGGAAATTACAGACAGAGGGAACAAGTGCAGAGATTCCAAGGTGGGAATAATCTAGGATATCTGAGAAAGAAAGAAGAACCAAGTGGCTGAAATGTGCTAAATGATAATTTTCAAAAAAGGGTAAAATTGTGACTCATGCAGATTTAACATAAATGCTTGTTAAGGAATTAATTTAATTTAATTCATTCATCAATGAGAGATCATAGCAGATATTATAAATGGTTCAAAAGAGAAGTCACAGCAGCACGAATTTATATGGAGTTAAGGAATATTAAAGTGAATGCGTAAACAGAGGCAAAACTAGTTTCTTCGGGTGGGAAGGAAAGCCCATTGAATTTCTAAAGAACAGTGCAAATTTGCATATTTAGAGCCAAGAGTTATTTGGCGTTGCCAAATTATAGAGCTGTAAAATAGCTTTCATAGAATCTGAATCAGATAGCCTGGTGGGATGTCTTCTAGAGTCTAGATATTGTATAGTGTTCATGGAAGCACAAATTATTCCCTCCAGTCTGATTGAGAAGGATGATTATAGGAGATGAGATAGAATAGTTAGGGTCCAGATCCTACATGGGCTCCAGACCCCCTTAAGGACTTTGCATTTTGTTTGAAGGGTACCAGGAAACCACAGGAGGGCTTTAAAGCCAAAGAGAGGCACCCTCTGCTTTACCCATTAAACAAGGTCCACTTTGGCTGCTGGGTGAACATCAAACTGCTGTGGGGGATGGATTTAATAAATGACTGCAGTGTATTATTAAAAGATAATTTTTCATAAAAGGGTAAAATCATACTCTCATACAAACATTTTTTGAAAAGCACTTGTTAAAGATTTTATTGAATTCATTAGTCAGTAAGACAGTTGACCCAGTGAGAGGCAAGGATGGCTTGCAGGTAGCAGTGAAGATAGAGAGAAGAGGGATTCAGGATGAGTTGTAGAGTTGAAACTGAAAGAACTGGCTCTTGTTTTGACCTAGAGTCTTGCTGCTAACTGATACATGAAGAGAAAAAAAAGCTTGAACCTCCAGAACTGGAAAAGGTGGGTAAGGAAGAGAAGACCTTAGCCTTGTACAGAGGGTCAGGTGAATTAGCAAGAAAAGGCAGAGCTAAAGGCTGCAGGCACCTAGTTTTGAGAAAGGGAGTGAAACAGAAGGCAAACGACACTGAGGCCTGAAATCTGCACCAAGTTAACTGTACAATGTACCATTGTGGCTGATAATAATCCTTATCTATACTGAACTGCTAGTCTGGAAATTCCCTCACACTTAAGTGTGAATAGTGAATTCAGCTCTGCAGGTGAAATGGGACAAGAAGGTACCTGCCTGTAAGAGAAAGGGGTTATAGCCAAGGTTACAATCCTCAAGGGTTCACATGTGGGTTGAAATACAGCCCCTTACTCCTTGCTCATCACCAATCACCCCATGATCCAATAATTTACCCACTATAAGTGGCAGCAGAAGGCCAATTATGGGAGTCTTGTTTGGGGGCTGCCTGAGGGGACTTCTTCCATTACAGTTACCATGCCCTTGTTTGACAGATGTGAAAATCAAGTCCTAAAAAGGCTAAAAGAGCTGCTGAATGCCACAAAGTAGTGATGTTGTCACTGGAAACTGGAGTCTCACTCTCAACAGTACTCTTCTCACTGCATTGTGCAGTCCTAGTTCCACTGTGCCAATTAATTTAGAACAAGATGAAACTCAACTTTCTGTATCAGCACTATCCAAAAGCATTTTCTGCAATGATGGAAATATATAATTATGCTGTCTGATACATTAGCTGATAGCCACATGTAGCAGTTGAGCACTTGAAATCTGTTAGTGAGACTCAGGAACTGAAATTTTAATTTAGTTAAAATAAGTTAATTTAATTTAAATGTAAGTAGACACATGTGGCTGGTGAGTAGCTACTCTCTAGGACCATGCAGTTCTCTACCATAGCAAACTGTGCATTTCTTAATGGGGCTTCATTGTGGACATTTGTCAATTCCTTTTTGCTTGAACCCCTTTCCTGGGTTTCAGGAATGTTCTAATTTATAAGTTTGCATCTTCCCAAGGTAGAAGCCTGAAGGACACTTTCTTAGCCCCCCTTATATATAAATGCAGGCATGTTGCATAGGTTCTGCCAATCAGATTTAGGTACCTGGTAGATTCTATTCTGGTGAGATGGTAGCAGATACTTCTAGCTTCCAAGAAGTAGGGATGCTGGACGGTTCTGTCAAAAGATCCAGACCAGAGCCAAACGGGTGGTGCAAGCTACCAAGCCTGTGCCCAGGGCATCAGCTGTGTCATCTCCACTAGAGCAGGCCTGCAAAATAGTTTGGTCATTGTACCTGTCTGAGTAGACCAAATTTTATTCTTCAGCTACCCAGAGATGCAGCAAGTCACCAAATATCCTTCAATGAGCTACATGTCTTCTTAAACTGGAGATATTGCTGATATTTACAACTAAGGCCTCTGATTGATAGTAGCAAAAAACCTGCTCAGGAACTTTTAGCTGAGAGAGAAGGTGTATGTATCAGTAGGGTAGGTTAGGCATAGCTGCACTAACAAATAGTCCAAAATCTCAATGATCTATGCCTTTGCAGTTTATTTCTCACTCATGCTACACATCATGGTTGTTGTAGACTGGCTGCATCTTCACTCCAAGATTCAGACTTTTGGAGATGCCTCCACCTGACACACTGATGATATCAAATGAGAGACAAAAGAGAAACATGAACCATGAGCTGGCTGTGGAAGTGATAGTTCCATCTATGACACATGGGTAAAAGCAAGCCATTCGGCCACCCTTAAGTTCAACAGTTCTGGGATAGATATATGGTATATATGTTTTATTTTTATTTTTTTAGAGACAGAGGTCTTGCTCTGTTTCCCAGGTTGGTCTCGAACTCCTGGCCTTGAGCGATCTGCCCACTTCAGCCTGCCAAATAGCTGGGATTACAGACCTGAGCCACCATACCCGGCAACAATAGTATGTTCTACAATAGCTACAAGTAGCTAAAATTTCTAGTATGCTTATTTCACACTAGCCAATAGGCTAAGCCCTCTCTCTCTATTATCTTAATTGGGTTTTATAATGATCCAGTTTTGCTTTTCTCCTTATTTTATAGGTGAGAAAACTGAAGCTTAGTAAAATCTAGTGTGTTGCACTGAGTCATATAGTTAATAAAGAGTGGAGGCAGGATTTGAGTGTAGTTCTCTTTGTCTCCAAACCCCATGCATGGTTTCATTCAAACTATTTCACTGCTTTTAATATGCAGAATCTCCCTGAGAGAGGCGGGAATGATAAACTAGATTTTTTGCCCAAAAATAACCAAAGACAAACAACCCCCCCCAAACACAGTTTTCTTCAAGTCTGTGGTTTAACACTCTTATAATCGAATAGTTCCATCTTCTTAAAATTTTTTTTCAAAATTCTGAAACTCAATTTACTGCTGCAATAATAAAATTGCTTCAGCTTTTTTTTTTTTTTTTTTTTTTTTTTTTTTTTTTTTTTAGATGGAGTCTCCCTCTGTCACCCAGGCTGGAGTGCAGTGGCACTATCTATCTCTCAGCTCACTGCAACCTCCACCTTCCGGGTTCAAGTGATTCTCCTGCCTCAGTCTCCTGAGTAGCTGGGACTACAGGCGCATGCCACCATGCCCAGCTATTTTTGTGTTTTTAATAGAGATGAGGTTTCACCACGTTGGCCAGCCTGGTCTTGAACTCCTGACCGCAGGTGATCCACCAGCCTCAGCCTCCCAAAGTGTTGGGATTACAGGTGTGAGCCACTGTGCCCAGCCAGCTAATTTTTAAATAAAATTTTCTTAATATATGTTTTAAATTTTGGTGTAATATAGCAAATAAAAGCCTTCCCTCCCTCTCCTAACATTAATTGCTTCTCCCAAAGGAAACACCAAAATAGCTGGGTATGTTAATCTCTAGACATTGATACATTTATAAACAGATGTACACTCTATATAGAGTTTTCAATCATTTGACTTATACAGATAGAATTATAGTATGCCTACTACTCTGTTCCTTTGTTTGTTCTTTTATCTTATCATGGATATCTTTCTATGCTGGTATATATACAGCCATCTCATTCTTTTTAACAACCCAGGTTATTTTGCAAAGCAGAGTTTAAATCGTCATTATAATATATCATATTCTCCTTTCCCCCTGCTGGCTAAGCACTCACGCCAGGCTCATAAAAAGAATGCTGGGTCTGAAGTTCTTTAAAACGAGCACTAGTCTATTTCCCTTTCTGATATAACTCTTGCAAAAGTCATTTTTCTCTTCCATATATTTCATTCTCTGGAGTATTTCATTTATTCCTGCCTGGAGCGACTCTTCAGTGTAAAGGAAGTTTTTGTTTGTTTGTTTGTTTGTTTTGCCACCCATTATTCTTTTTAAAAACAAAACAAAACAAAAAAATGGCAGTGAGCACGGTGGCTCACACCTGTAATCCCAGCACTATGGGAGGCCAAGGTAGGCAAATCACAAGGTCAGGAGTTTGAGACCAACCTGGCCAATGGGGTGAAATCCCATCTCTACTAAAAATACAAAAATTAGCTGGGCATGGTGGTGGGCACTTGTAGTCCCAGCTACTCCAGAGGCTGAGGCAGGAGCATCGTGCCACTGCACTCCAGCCTGGCAACAGAGCAAGATTCCGTCTCATAAAAAAAAATTGGGGGTTCCTAGAAGGTTAGACCAGCAATGTCTTCTAGCAAACTACTTCAAAATGATCCTCTCTGCAACCACATGTGTCAATATGAGAATTATAGGTAGAACGGAGAATTGAATATGCACTGGGACCTCCCCTCCTTCCAATTTTGTGTGTGTAGGAGACTGTAATGAACAAGCCGATTAGTATTTAATGCACTAATCTGTACAACGCTCTCCTCAATAAAGCTTTAATTATTTAGATGGTCTGGAAGGCAGCCAATGTATTTAATACACTGCACAGGCAAACGTGCAAATCACCCGAGCAAGGGAAATTGCAAGTAAGAGAAAAATGGTCAGCTCCTAGTCAGAGTGGACCAAGTTCTCCACAAGAAGACTCGATTTCCAGCTGTATCATTTCACTGGGCAGCAGCACTGAAGCTTTTAGCTTGTATGTGCAAGGGGCTTTTAAAAATCATGTACATCCTAAGCATTTAATTTTAAAGGTCCCCAGGGAGGGTGGCCTCTATGAGCTTGACTAAACTGAAATGTTTTGGTTCACAAGGAAGAGAGGTAATGGGGAGGGGTCAGAAACCAAGCTTCTGGAAAGCCCTCTGGGTTCTGTCTTCAGGGACCAAGCCGGCTGAGGCTTTCTGTCACAGTTCCAGAATGAATAACACACACAACTAATTAAGAGTAGTCTTGAATAATTAACATCTGTGCAACCAGACAGCTTTGCCTCGGAACCATTAAGAAGAAAATCCAATCAGCAATGGGTTCTGCGGGAGATATGCACCCCTCAACTAGAACCCCCCCACCTCAAGACAGTTCTGAGCAGCATTTCATGGGCTCTTCAAAAGGTCCCAGGGGATCCTGCAATGGTCACCCAGAGCAGCGGCAGGTGACCCACACTGGGCTTTACAGTGTCCCTGTCACCTACTGTGTTTCTCCCCTGACTCTCACTCCCTAGGATCACTTCCCACATAAACCACTTACACACACACACACACAAGCACACACACAAACACTGAATAGCACAGTTTGGAAGCAGATGATGCTTGACAGATTCTGCTTGGGAGGAGGTAGGGGAGGAGTGGCATAGAGGATGGAAAATGTCTCTATGATTGATATCAAGAGAGCTGAAATTAAAGTTAGGATGTAGCAAAACACAATGATTGAATTCAGGCTAAAGATCCACTGTGATATAAATCTTACACTTATCAGATTAGATTAATTAGAATGATTTACAGTTCAACACAGACTTAATTTTTATGTCATCCTGTTTTATCTCCCCTTTGTTTCAAAATTAGCCATAAACATACATAAAATATAAAACAAATATGTAAATATAAAATACAATGTAATATGTGAAAATAATGCTATAATATATATTTTTGCTTAAGTGTGAAAAGATAACAAGAAGTTGGTATTTATGGTTTCCTCTGATGTCAACGTCAGAAAGTGGGTCCCCTACAGATAAGATTTAAAAGAGGCTCATTTTTTATATTACAAACTCTTGTATCTTTTCAATTTTGTATCATATACATTCATTATCTAACCAAAAAAAAAATCATTTTAAAAACATGCTTTTGGCAGTAATAATGAAGAATTCCTCCTCTTCCATCCCTCTCCCTAGCAATAGTTTTGGGTATATCCTTCTAGATCAATTGTTCTCAACCTGGCTGTGTATTGAAATTCATGTGTGTGAGTGATGTGTGTGAGTGTGTGTTTGTGTATTATTATATACATTATATATGATAAATAGATATTTGTATATTGTTTGCTGCTCTTTTTTTTTTTTTTTTTTTTACTTCTTTTGGTTATAAAGTAATCAATTTTAGGTTTGATTCTTGCTGAGTCAGTATTGCTGATTCTAACTTTGCCCTTTCCACAGTAATGAATAACAGGATATATCTATTTTCATATATATATATATATATATATATATATATATCTCCCTCTCTTTACATACATGTACTTATATTAGCTGTAAATAATTCAAATCATTTCAAACTAATATAAGCCAAAGAAAGGTATTTTATATGGAAATACTGAGATGTCTTATGGAAGTTAAAGTTAGCTGCTAAAATAAACACCAAATTCACAATGACCTGACAAAGGAAATGTTTGTTTTTCACTCACTTCACAGGTTCGTTGAGCCTTTGCCAGGTGACCTTCCACAAAGTGATTCAGGAACTTAGACTTCTTTCAGCTAATGGGTCCACTGGGCCTTGAATCTTCTGGGAGATCCTGTTCCCTGGCCAGTCAACGAACAGAGAGAGGAGAGAGAATGAGGTGGGCAGGGCTGGTGGGAGAATTAAGCCACCTGGAAGCAGCACATCACTTCTGTCCATCAGCTGGGACTCAGTCACATGGCATTACTCAACTTCAGGGGAGGCTGGCAATGTGGTATAGCAATGTGCCCAGGGAGAAGAGGAGCGCATGGGTACTGGAAAGTTCCAGAAGCTCATCATAAGCAGGAAGTGTAGGCTGGCCTAAACGAACACACACGGGCAATGCTTTGCAACCCCAGCAACTGGGCCTTCTCTCATCCTCTCTGTGGTGCTGCATCCTGTGCTTTTGCTCCTCCCTGAACGACTAAATAAATCATTCTTCTCTCCCCTCCCCTCTTTCTCTGCCTTTCCCTCTCCAGGTACACTTAAGAGAACGTCTGCTGTTTGTCTGCCAGACAGAGTGCCTACTCTAAAAATAATTATCTAATTTTAGTCCTTCTGCCACCACCTAAGAGTTCAGTTTGCAATGAGAACCTGGTAGGGATTTGGATTTAGCAAGGGAACGCTTCTTTGAGGAGTAACACTTAAGACAAAAGCTGATGAATGAGGAGGGAGAAAGGGGAAGGGCCAAGGTGGGGTGAGACAGGGGAATGATGGAGAACCCCAGGCAGGGGAAAAAGAATTCTTTACACTGTTGCCAAGGAGAGGTAAATGGTGCAACCCAGGCTGTATGTGGTGCAGTCTATGGCAAGCAGAAACTTGTTGACCATCATGAGCATTTTCTATTCTATCCCTCATGAAAACAAAAATTAATCCTTGTCTTTAAATATTTATTCTTTAGAATAGGGACCACTCTAGCTCTTAGGCGTTTTCTTAAAAAAAAAAAAACTTGCTAGGATAGCATAACTGATGGGGCAGACTGGTTTTGGCTACTACAGTTGTAGGGATTGGAATATGCCTGTGTAGCTATAGTCATAGGAATTGGAAAATCCAGTCATGACTAGGCTATAGGGTAATGTATGATAACCACATAGCCCCCTCTTCTTCAGGTTAGCTTATCCATGCCACCAGGAATGTTAAATGAAGTCACTACCAGGAATGATAAATGAAGTCACTAAAGTCTGGAAATTATGGTTTTATCATGTATAATTGCCTAAAAATTGATAAATGCAACAATTAGGCAAAGACTGAGCTGAAACATGCCTATGCAATGTATGATTTAGTTTATAGTGTGTTTTATATAGCTAGCTACTCATTGGTTGAAACATTAGTGACATTGAATCTCTGTGCAACAATCACTACAACACATATTTATTTGTCATGGATGGAAAGTCAGTGGGTGGTAATTTGTTGATAATGATGTGTTGGTGTATTTCCCAAATAATGAAGCACAGCCCGAAATATTAAAATATCCTCTCATCAAGTACAAAGTTAAGTTAAAGAAAAATTGTTCTACTACATGAGTGTCAGTTTCTTCATGCTGATAGTAATAGTACAAACTTAGTACAAAATTAAAGTGAAATGCTATCCAGGCCTAAACAAACCCTAACTAACTTTAGACTATTTGGGCAAGTATGCAATGAGAAAAATAAACATAACTATCAATATTTTTATAGACAGGAACTGAATTAACTATAAATATCTTACGAAATTGAAGATATTTAAACTATCATGAAAATTGTATTGTAATAGTCTTGCTCTTTGCTCTCTGACAGGAACTTTTTATATGAAATCCCAGCTGTAGTTTTTACTAGGTATATTACCTTAGGTAATTTATTTATTGATCTTTCTGAGCCTCAGTTTTGTGATTTGTAAAAGGTGTATCTTATTTAGGACAGATTCTATAAACTTGTTTTGAAGATTAATTGAGATACTCTATCTAAACACTTAGCACAATTCCTAGGACTTAATAAAGGTCAGTACTCAGTAAAAAGTAGTGATTATCTGTAGTAGAATTTTACTGCAACTCTTTAGAAACACAGCTTCTAAGTGTTCACTCAATAAAATGTAGTTTTGAAATACTACTAGATATTTGGAGGTAGATACACAAAGAAATACAAATGTCATTGTCCCTACCTTTGAAAATTTATAGCACTTTCATAGGGAACAAGACTAAGTGGGGTTAAATAGCCTACCAGGAAATAGGGGATTAATGATAAATTGATGTCATAGACCTATGTTTCTTGAATTTAGAGTTTGTTTAAAGAAAAGTGTTAGATACTCGGAGTTAACTTAAGTTATTTTTACTACAATGTATTTACATATAGTATGTACAAAGATAAATGCATGTCATAAACTCCTTCTTGCTCTAAGGTACCTAGGAAACAAAAGCATATAAAGAAATTAAATACAAGCCACAAAATCATTAAAATTCAAATAAACAGTATTTATTTAACATATTTAATAATGCTGTTTCCCGAAACCAAATGATGTTTTAGAGATTTTTGGTTTGGGAGGTGGGGAAGTAGCAGGTGTCAGACAGGGTTTTCTGTAAAGGTGGAATTTGGGGTAGCAAAGGTGAAGAGGAATAATATGTGGAAGTTCTCCTTAGGAAGTAAGTTGGCTGCCTGGCAACCTAAGTAGGTTGTTGTTTAGATAATTTCGGTGAAAGGAAGGAAAAAATTAAGAAATGAAAATTGCAAAGTTAAAATTTCTTCCAAACTAGGGGGTAACTGCGTTGTCTACATATACAAAGAAGGAAACAACTGAGGAAAAGCCAGGAGGGGAGAGTGTGTGTCAGTATCACTGTAGTACTGATCCTCTCATCCATCCTGCCCCTTTTCCTCCTCTTTCCTCCCTTGACGTGCTCCTTCCACCCCATGCCACCCCCTTCGCTGTGATTGGTCTAGGGAGGGTCTCTGAGCTTACTTTAGCCAAGCAGGTTGTTTCTCTTAAGACTTTGAAACTGAAGCAGTGAACCAGAGTGTTGAAAGGAGTCTGGCATTGTCATCTTATGGTGCCATTCCAGAGGCAAGAACCACAGCTTCTACTCCCAAGGTCTTGACTACGTCTTGATTTTTTAACTCTTTTAGATAAATCAATCTTTGCCTAACCTAGCCAGAAGCACATTAAATTAAATGCAAGCAAAAGAGCATTAACTGATACATAAGAAGGGGGCTCTATAGTGTAAAGACCCACACTTTTTGGGTTGGGGGGAACATAAGGGAAGCATAAAGGATGGGTGTTAGTCACAGATGGACAGACAGGAAGATGAAGGAGTTCAGATTAAATGACTTCAAGCCTCTTAACAAAGTAAGAAGTTGGATTGTCTGCCAAGCATAAGGTGGTGGAATGTGATTATAAAAAGTGTTTAACATTTGAAGACATTTTAATCTTCTTAGTTCATGGTACAGAATCTATGTAGGGAGTGATCTGACATTGTTTAAAAGATATTTAACTAAACTAATTGCTAGCCATTGGAATTTAGGGTTAGAGAAAGGAAGAAGTTGGATCTCATGTGTGTCAGGGAATGGGTAGAGAGAATCTTAAACAGTATAGTAACAGAGCTGAGCATTTTCTGGAGGAAAGGTAAGGGCAGAAGACTCCCCTGCAGTAGCCCAATCAACTTGAGAATTTGATAAGTTTTGAAATAACTAAGAATTACCAAGGGTTGAAGGAGTGAGGGAAATGGGGGAAATGTTGGTCTCAGGGTACAAACTTGCAGTTAGAGATGAATAGGTTCTGGTCCTAATGTACAGCATGGTGACTATGTTAAAAATGTGTTGTGTACTTCAAGTTGCTACAAGGATAGATCTTGAGCATTCTCACCACACAAAAGAGTAATGATGTGAGGTAATGAATGTGTTAATTGGCTTGATTGTGGCAATAATTGCACAATGTGTACAGATATCAAAGCATCATGTCATATACCTTAAATACATACAATTGTTATATTTCATATACCACAATAAAACTGAGGAAAAGAAATAATTAATGAATGGAGATTTATTATGTGTTTTTGCTGAGTGGTATGTAATTAAATTTCTCTCCACAGTCTTTCATAGAAAAGCTTCTATAAATTTCCCACCACTCTTTTCTGCTTGGAGTCAGTAGCCATTTATTTGTGTAGAGAAAGCAGGGAAGGATAGAGTAAAAGGGTTGGACAAGACGCAACTCTCATGTGGGTTATGCAACCAATTTCTTGGGAACCAACAAGAGACAATAAAATGTTTTCAAGTAAGAATCTGCAATAGAAAAATGTGTTAGTGTCCAGGTACTTGCTCTGACAATTCTATGTTTTCAGGAAACTGCAATCAAAAGACAAAATGCATACAAAAATGGAGGTGGCTATCAAAGACTAAAGAGGTCAATAAATCTTCTTTCCAAAAAAACAACTATAAAATTGAACACAACTGTCAAAAACAATCATTTCAGGGCTCTATGAATCAAACAGAAACAACAAATGGAGAATCATATGTTTGTGAAAGACGGCACAATTTCGGGTAAGAACTGCAGGTGTCTATGGTTTTCTTGCCTATGACCACCCCATACCACACCCTAAGTTGGTCAGTACAGTAGTTTTATCAGACAGAATTAACCATGAAAATTAGTAGCTTTGTAGGTGGAGGATCTAACTTAATTTAGAACCGAGAGTGGAAAATCTATTTCCAATTGCAAAGGAGAAAAGCTTACAGCTCTCTGAGCCTGTGATTGTGGTCCTGATTGGGGTGAATGGTAGATAAAAATATTAGTAAGAATTTTACAGGGAAAAGAGTTAGCTATTGAAAAGCTTAATAAGCATTCCACAAGTCCTGGCTTTGTGGTAGCCTATATATTCGTAAAATTGAGAACCAAGAGATCTCAGTAGAAAGGAAATACTTGAGCAGACTTGGAAAATGCCCAAATTTTGAATGCTTTCCTTAAACCACCAGATGAGAGTGAGAGCCTTATGATACTGAGGTGTTTGAGCACAAGCACTGACCAATCATTGGTTGACCACTAGTCTATATAGATACAGACTAAAAAATAAAAGTTAAAGAAAAACTGAGCAGAGACATCAGAGGCTAAAAATTGGGGTGACAATCTGGTTCTGTAGATTAAGTACAGGTAAGTCATTTAAAGCCACAACAAATAAAAAAGAAATAAATATCATTTGAGGAAAAAAAATTGCTATAAAATGTTATCTAAAATATCCAGTTTCCAATAAAAAATTATGAGAGCTGGAAAAACAGGATATTGGGATGTATATTCAAGGAAAAAAAGCTAGTCAATAGAAACTGCCTCTGTGTGGAACCAGGTATTGGATTTAACATAAAAGTCTTCAAAGAAGGTGTTATAAATATATTCAAGTAATTGGGAAAAAACATGTTTAAAGAACAATAACAACAAAACCTGATGGCTATGACTGAACAAATAGGGAATATTAATAAAGAAATACAGTTTATTAAAAAGAGCCAAATGAAAATACTAAAGTTGAAAAATATGAGAATCAAAATGAACATTTCATTAGATGGGCTAGTTATTAGCAGAACTGAGATGACAAAAGAATCAGTGAACTTGAAGATAGATCAATGGAACTGATTCAATATGAAGGATACAAAAAAAAGATTAGAGAAAAAATTAAAAACAGAACTACCATATGATCTAGCAATTCCACTTTTGAGTATATGTCCAAAGGGAATGAAATCAATACGTCAAAGAGGTATCTGCACTCTCATATTCATTATAGCATTGTTCACAATAGCCAAGACAGGGAATCAACCTAAGAGTCCATCAACAGATGAATGAAGAAAATGTGGTATATATATAGACAATTGAATTCTGGAAGGCAAATACTGTATGATCTCACTTATATGTGGAAAATAAAGTCAAATTCATAGAAGCAGAGAGTAGAATAGTGGTTACCAGAGGCAGAGAGCAGCAAGAGGATGTGTGATTCAGGAGATGTTGATCAAAGAATTCACAACTTCAGTTAGACAAAAGAATAAGTTCAGGAGATCTATTGTACAACATGTTGACTGTAATTAATAATAATGCATCATAAACTTGAAAACTGCTAAGAGTGTAGATAAGAGAAGAGAATCTAGCCACATTTAAAAATAATTCCACTCCATGACCAAGTGAAATTTATTCCAGGAATGCAAGGTTGGTTTAACATTAGAGTGCAGTACGGGGTCTGCCATCAGCTTGTCTCAGCTTGATAAAAACGTTAGTTATCGGTGTCCTTGGTCACCTGCAAGACTAACCAGGTCTGATATACTTAGGCAAAGAAGAAATTCACTGAAGAGATAGGTAACTCACTGAATTAATAGGGCAGAATCAGGTAAAGAAACAGGCTCAAAACCCAAGGGAATGTGTGGCCAGAACTGCAGTCAAAGTTAGATCACAGAATCAATTTGATTAGCTTGCTGCTGGTGCCTCTGCTGATGCTAAAACTGGCTTAGATCCCCAAGTGCCGAAATTCTGCTTCTGCTTTCATAAGAGTCAATATTAACTGTCACATAACTGGCTCCTGAGTCAAATGCCAGAGAGGGAGCAATTAACTGGGTGCGATTAGGTCAATGGACTGTGCTCCAGACATTGTGGCACTGTGAAGCCATTGAAGAATGTGAAGACAGAAAGTCTCAAGACTTTGAGCTGAAAACATTGAGGCAACAGAAGCCATGCTTTGAAGTTTGTAAAATGCAAAAGAAAGAAACAAGCACCTTCTCCCATTTCTACACAAAACAGGCTATTGGAATTGTTAGAAAAATAATGGCCATTCTATTTTAAAAGTTGAAAAGCATTCCACTCTATGCCCTTTCCTCACCTTCTTCCTTCCAGGGAAGATTGAGCAATTCTGTGAAGCAGTATTTCACCTATATATTTCTAGGGTCACAAAGACAATTTGAACAAAATGGCTGACAAAGTTGTACACTACTCCTTTGGGGCTAGTTCTGTATGACAAAACTTACCACAGAAGTTCTTAAGATATTAATGTTTAATGCTTTACTGCTGGACAGAAGTCTGATGCTGAATTCAATTTCTGCTACTTTGTACTTAGCCTTTTCCCACTTTCTCCCTCTTCCCCAACCCCTGATCCTTTTAGGATTTATACATTATTGAAACAGAAAGTCTTCTAGGATGATTAAATTTTTAACAGATAACCTTGAACAGTGGTTACCCCTTTCACAACTATACACAGTGTTTCATATACTTTGTTTTGTTTCAGCTATAGAATGTTTACTCAATTATATTTTCCAGGATTACTTCCATTTAAAATATTCTGGCCCCTTCCTTAGGAGTACCTATTAATGATTAGGTATAATCTCCATTCCAAATCTATTAACTTGGCTTATGTCTTTGTTCTTTACTGCCAAGACTGGAAGAGCAGCTCAACTTTATCTTCTACATCAGTGATTTAATTCTCAACAGTGACTATTTGCCACTTTTTAAATTTTACATAAAAATTTTAATTCTGCTATTGCAATTTTGATTTTCCTATTATCGCTCCTTAGCCAATCTCATTTTTCATTTCATTTTATTTTCATTTCAATTTGTTTCCCTTATGGCAGCCATTTTGGTCATATAGAGGTCATATCTTTTTGCATTCAATTATGGACACCAAGCATTTTTCTTATTTTTTCCCCCGTTTTTGTGCAGAATCATTTTTGGAGGATAGTTCTAAACCTTCAGGATAATACCTTTTTTTTCCTTTTTATGCCATATTTCTTCACAGATTCCTGTTGGATTCCCCCCACCCCATTTATCCATAGAAGAATGATAGTCCATCTAATCTCTTGTTTGTTAATCAACATGGTACAAGGATTGACAATGAATCCATACTTTGTCCTCTTGTTTGCATGTGCTGTTTATTAATATATGAGGATTTTAAAGGAGGCTGTTTTTATGTGTGAAGCAGTCTCAAAAACAAAATAAAACAAAACCTTGGAAAATAAGTTTGAGTGTATACCTTCCATGTTTACTCTCAAGATCTTGCATAAATTCATTGTGTGCAGCTCTGTTGATCTGCTGTGATCTTATTCTATTACCACTACATAGTATTTTATGAAATACATGAAAAACTACAATTTCCAGCAAGTAACAGAGGCATGCCCTTTGTCTTTTCTTGTTATCCCTCTCAGCTTCCTGTCCATTTGATCTCTGGGAGCTTTGGCATCTTATTAGGTGTAAAAAAAGGGAGATTGTGCTGAGGTTGGAGGAAGTGAGAATGAATGGAAGGAGGATGATACCACGATTTCTTCAAAAATAAACGCCTGTAGTGTAGAGACATATTTGTGATTTACAAGTAAGTCTAATCTGATATTTTGGAGGGGCATGACAGATAAAGGCTATTACACTTTCTATTAATTAGTCATTACAGTCAGTGGAAATGTATGCAACATAGTAGCTCTAATTTGACCATCAGCTCTAGTTTGGCTTATAACTCTGGGTGTTCACCCTGAATCATGGCTTCACATGTATTTTAATGGAAAGTTGTGAGAGTGTATATCAGAAGCTGCTAATCAGATGCTATTCTGAACCAGAAGCCACAGGGGAAAACTTTAACTGAGCACTTACCCAAATGATGATGAATGCCAAGTTAGTGGAGTCTGAAAGCAGGAGATCTTATTGTACAAAAACAGAAAAATGATCTTTTCTAATTAAACAAGGGTCTCAGCTTCACAGCATCTATTGTTAGAGAAAAACTAAAATTCAATCTGTGATGGTGCATTAAAATGAAAGAAACCTCATTTTTGTTTTGTATTTTATTATGCTGCAGCTCTCCTATAAATTAGAACTGATTATGACACTGTGAGAATTTATTGACACCATGAATATGGTGAGATTTTTTTGTAATAGTGTTACTCAGTTCTCCTCTATAAATGCTTATCTTCCATATTTCTGATTCTCTGGAGTAGACGAAGTCTGATTCTAGCACCTCACACTTTAATGAATTTATTGGTATGTATGTTTTTAAAATGGTCAACATTTCTTTCTTTCCACCATGAAATCATATAATAAACCCATAGACTATTCTTAATCACAGTGTCTTTTTTTACAGTTGAATGTTGCATTTCACAGACTAGTGTCCAATTTTGTTTGAACCTTTCATGATTTTAACAGAAACACCATTTTTAAATGCCCATTTTAAAGTCAGCAGACATAAACATGTCCTGTGACAGGCAAAAACACACTTTTAATTCTGGGATTATGTGAAAGTGACTGGGTTGCACATGTTATTAACATATGAGGTTTTTAAAGCAGGTTCTTTTTTATGTAACAACGAGTCTCAAAAAAGTACACAGTGCCATTGTGAAAATAACAGCCTTTACACTTGTCAAGGGAAATAAAGAGGCACCAGGCTGCTATTTTTCAAATTATGCAGCATTGATTTAGTGTAGACTGCCACGGAACAGTCTTCATAAACCTGCTATGTTAAAATGTAAATTCTTAATTCAATAATTTTCTCCAAGCTCCTCCCACCCTTGCTTTGTCTTTATTCCCCCAATTCTTTGTAGGAGATTAGAGGACTCATTATTCATGGGTCAGGAGGAATTCAATGAATCATGAAAAAAAGGTAATTTATGAAGCCAAGTCATTATCTCATCTTCAATATGCATAAATAATAATAATTTATTGTCATGATACAATGACCTGTTTTCTATTTATAGCTCTGGTCCTGAGAAAAATTAAGTGCCACATAATTTCCATGTAAAAAGATTAGTTTATGAGCCACTTGTCTGTCAGAGGCAAGCCTCATTTGGAAGCAACGTGTATGACAGTGAATTGCAGAATTGCATTGTTTCTTTCTTTTGGAAACACAAGCTCAAACTTTTTTTTAAAAAAATTATACTTTAAGTTCTGAGGTACATGGACAGAAAGTGCAGGTTTTTTACATAGTTATACACATGCCATGGTGATTCGCTGCATCTATCAACCCATAATCTACATTAGATATTTCTCCTAATGCTATCCCTCCCCTAGTGCCCTACCCCCTGACAGGCCTCAGTGTGTGATGTTCCCCTCCCTGTGTCAATGTGTTCTCATTGTTCAACTCTCACTTATGAGTGAGAACATGCAGTGTTTGGTTTTCTGTTCTTGTGTTAGTTTGTTGAGAATGATGGTTTCCAGCTTCATCCATGTCCCTGGAAAGGACATTAACTCATTCTTTTTTATGACTACATAGTATTCCATGCTGTATATGTGCCACATCTTTATCCAGTTTATCATTGATGGGCAATTTGGATTGGTTCCAAGTCTTTGCTATTGTGAACAGTGCTGCAATAAACATATGTGTGCATGTGTCTTTATAACTTTTGACATCCACTCCTGCTCTTTGACAAAATAGAGCAAATGGTTTCAAGAGTGTTCACTTGAAACCATTTATTGAAAAGCACAGTTCTTCTTGGACACTGTGTATTGGTTTGACTTTATAATGTTTCTAAAATGGTATATACACATTTTCCCAAAGTGTGTATGTCTAAAATTATGTGATGCCAGTGACACAACTGATGACACTGTTTACATGATTTTTATTTAATGTTTTATAAAGGAACTTGCTTCTGGGTACTATTAGAAGCTACAGCATCAATTTTTTCTGGTTAACTTTTTTGGTCAAACCTTTTGTCAACTAAGCCAAAGAAGGTTTTTTAAATTGAGGTATAATATGCATATAGCAACATGCACAAATTCTAAGTAGATAGCTTGGTGAATGTTTACATATGTCTATGGCCATTGTAACCACTATCCAGATCAAGATACAAGCATTTCCAGCCATCGGAAGACTCCTTCATGCTTCTTCACAAGATGTAACCAATACTTTAATTACTTTCACTAAATAATTATTATATCTGAACTATCTGAACTTATAAATGGAATCTACAATACGAACTCTTATGTCTACCTTCCCATAGAAGTCAGTCATAAGAATGATGTCACTCAATTATTCTTTGGATTAGGCTAAATTGCTAGTTTCTCTAATTTTTTAAAAAGAGATCCAATAGTAGTGTCATTTTAGAAATAATAATTCCCTTTTCCTCATAAGGTTTTGGGTGGAATTTTGTCCTCTTTGGAGAAGGAACATTCATTCAGTCATTTATTTATTCATTCACAGAATATGCATTAAGCATCTACCACATGCCATGGGAAGTGCTGGTGTAGTCAAGAAGACAAAGAATAAAATGGACATGGTGACCAACCCCAGGGGTTTACAGTCCAATGAAGGCGATGGACAAACACCAAGAAAATGTACACGTGGTGGTCAGTGCCTTGGAGTAAAAGTAAAAAAGATAGAAATGATGAAAGAGAGTAATAGGAGTTATATTACAGACGGGTTGTTCAGGGAGGGCCTCTGAGGAAGTGTTATTTCAGTGGAAGCCTGAAGGGTGAGAAGATGCTGGGTAGGTGGAGAGATAGGGGAAGAACAATTGAAGCTGAAGGAACAGGATGAGCACACTGAGGTTGAAGAACACTTGCATGGAGAAACCAGAAGGCCGATGTGCCCAGTGGATAGTGAGGGAGGGAGAAGAGGGTGTAAGATGAAATTGGAGGATGGGGAAAGGCAGTAACCTAATGGACTCTTCACAGTTTGTAGCTGAAAACCTGACATTGACTTCAATCCAGAAGGTCTTGTGATCTGGAGTGCCCACTGGATTTTTGGTTATGAGTCAGTGCATCAAGAGTACCTTGAGGCTGTTATTGGGGTGAACCTGTGAGGAACGGAGAAGGTCCTCAACTTAAATGAGGACACGGAGATGCCGTACACAAAGTGAGTAAGTACGTATGTATGTATAGAGACAGGATCTCATTCTGTTGCCCAGGCTTGAGTACAGTGGTGCAATCATAGCTCACTGCAGCCTCGACCTCCTAGGCTCATGCAGTTCTCCTGCCTCAGCCTCTTGAGTAGCTGGGACTACAGCATGTGCCACCATGCTTGGCTCATTTTTTCAGTTTTTGTAGAGATGCGGGGGTGTCACTACATTGCCCAGGCTAGTCTCAAATTCCTGGGCTCAAGTGATCCTTTCACTTTGGTCTCCCAAAGTGTTGTGATTACAGGCAAGAGCCACCATACCTAGTTCCAAAATTGAGTATTATGACCCTATTTTTGTTATCTAAGGGAAGAATTGAGGAAAAATGATTTCAGACCCAAGTCAGGGGCATCACACCGGGATGGAATTTAGGAATTCTGATACCAATTCAAACTTTAGAATATCAATTCAGGTCCAAGTACTTTTATTTTGAAGTAGTGGCCAGACAAGTATTTTATCACTGACCTTGTTTGAAATTGTCCGGGCACAGTTCTAAAAAAAAAAAAAAAAGGTAGGCAGACTCTGGGTTGATTTTATTGTTGTTTCAAAATTCTCTGAAGAAAATGCACCCTTTATTGCTATATCTAGGCTTCATGTACCTACTTTGATACATCTATCTTCTGAAACACTGATATTGGGAAGTTGTTATTTTAGCCACACAAGTAGTTTAAAATTTAGAGGCTGAGGAGAAAGGACCTTTTAGTATTCCTAATTCCCAAATTCTGGAATTTCATGTTAAAAATATATAATTAAATATAAAGGAAAATTATAAATTCTCACTAAAATCTAATGGAATACTCATTCCACTTTTCATCAGATGATAATGAGGTGATACATGGTTTGTGTAAAATATTTATAAAAATTCATTATGCTAGATAAAAAGTTCATGGCGAGTACTATGAGTGTTTTGAACCATATGGTATTGCTTAGAGCAGTGGTTTTCATACTTTTTGGTCTCAGGACTCCTTTACACTCTAATATTGAGAAACCCCTCCAAAAGACTTGCCTTAGAAAATTCTGGAAATTGCCCGGGTGCAGTGGTTCATGCTTGTAATCCTAGCACTTTGGAAGGCCAAGCTGGGTGGATCACTGCAGGCCAAGAGTTCGAGACCAGCCTGAGCAATAAAGCAAAACCCCATCTTTACTAAAAGTAAAAAATTAGCCGGGTATAGTGGCACACAGCTGTAGTCTCAGCTACTGGGGAGACATGAGAATTGCATGAACCTGGGAGGTGAAAGCTGCAGTGAGCTGAAATTGTACCACTGCACTCCAGCCTGTGTCACAGAGCAAGACTTTGTCTCCAAAAAAAAAAAAAAAACGGAAATTACTATCTCACATTCCATTAGTCGTACGGAAGCTCACATTCCATTAGTCATACGGAAGCTCACATCCCATTAGACATGGGAGAAATGACATTATCATACTTAATGAAGCCTCTGGAAAACTCCACTTTACTCCATAAGATAATGAGAAAAGAGGCAAATAATAAAAAGGCTTTGATTTTTCAAACCTTAGAAACAGGATTTCAAATCCTTAGAAACAGAAAAAAAAGAAACAGTCTTGGGGACCCTGAAGTGTTCCCATATCACACTTAGAGAATTACTGGCATAGTGGTTGATAATATGGGTTTTAGAAGATGAAGTTTACCTCCCAGCTGCACCATTACTGGGATTCTCTGAAGGTGATATCTTTAGCTGTTAGATAAGTACAATAATACCTCACTAGTTTATGATGAAGGAAATATGGTAAATTATAGACAGTACATCAACTATGAATCTTTGGATTACAAACAACAGGAAACCCAACCAAACGTAGCTTAAGAAAAAGGGGCACATTTCATGGCTTACTTTTATTAATAAGGCAAGAGGAGCTACTGTTGAATCTGGAGTTTGTGGGGTTATGAAGGATCTAGCTCTGTGTCTTGTCCTCCTCTGAGTGTTGGCCTTCTCCCCAGAATGACTTCCCTCATCACAGAACAATGGCTGAAGAATTTCCAAGCTACCCATCCTCATACCACACCCTCCAGCTGAAGTGGCTTCCATGAAAGGGAGAGGCAGCTTCTTTTCCCAGTATCTGGATCCATGTTCATTTCCAAATGAACATGTTTAATTTACATGTTCATTTCCAAATCAATCACTATAGTGTGTTGGGGGTTGGGAGGAAGAAATGCATTTATCTAAGGGCATTTGAAACTCATCCCCAGAACTAAGGGTGAAATCAATTTTATCCAAACCTAATGACTGCCAGTATGGAGTGCTGATTCCCCCAAAGGAAAACTGGATGCATTGGGTGCTAGAAAAGAGAGATAGAGCCTAGGAGAAGACAAACAGCCACAGTAGTATGTAAAGAATCTAGCATATAATAGCTGTACAGAAATGAAGATACCTGTCTCCCTCAATCTGAGAAATCCTTTCATGGCCCTCATTTCTGGGATCACCTCCCTCATGAACAGCATGAAACCTTTCTGACCATATAATTGTGAGGGGTGACTGGCATAGGGGAGATACTTGACTCAATCAAACCAGCATGAAAACCTGGATGCCATAGACTGTCAATCTCAATAAACATCATTTTATGCTGTAGGCATTTTGTAGTCTAATAGGGCTGAAATGGCCAAAGAGAATGACTCTAAAGGGAAATGAAAGCTGCACTAAAGAAGAACAAATAACCTGTCGGTGGAGGGGAGATATGTGAGTTCAGATGTTTCTGTATGCCAGGCTGAGATTCTGACAATTAAATGCTGAAGATGAAAATGCTAGAGTTCAACTTCCATAAATAAGCCATGGCTCCAGGGAGTCCAGGGCTCCTGAGTCAAAGGAGGCCCTATTTTCCAATCAGCATCACTCTTCAGAAAAATTCCTGGCTGAGTTGTTTTTCTTTAAAGCAGCATTCATTTTGGTCTGAAGGCTCACACTAGTAAATGGCATTATTTTGATATGTCACCTGAATATCAGCATGAATTATAAAACATTAGAGAGGTCGTGTATGGTGTCTGAGGGTTGGGTGTCTACCTGGAGTCACTGAGCTGACCAAAAGGAAAAGAGATAGGGTCTTGCTCTCACCCAGGCTGGAGTGCAGTGGTGCCATCATAGCTCATTGCAGCCTTGAACTCCTGGCCTCACATCATCTTCCTGCCTGAGCCTCCTGAATTGCTGGGATTACAGGCAGAAGACACTTTGGGTCCAGTATCTGAAATTCCTTCCTGTGCTAAGGGAATTCCACCAAGATGGCCAAATAGGAACAACTCCAGAGCGCAGTTCCCAGCGACAGTGAAGCAGAAGGCAAGTGATCTCTGCATTTCCAACTGAGGTACCAAGTTCATCTCAATGGGACTGGTTGGACAGTGGGTATATCCCCAAGGAAGGCAAACTGAGGCAGGATGGGGTACTGGCTTACCCAGGAGGTGCAACAGGCTGAAGGACCCCCTGCCTACCCAATGAAGTAGGACTTTTCCAGCCACTCCAGCACTCCAGTTCAGACACCATGCTCCTCTCACGGTCTTTACAGCCCACAGACCAGGAGATTCCCACCAGGCTGACAAGTGCCATGGGTTTCCAACACAAATCTGGATGGCTGTTTCAGTTGGAGCCATAGGTTTCCAGCACAAATCTGGGTGGCCGTTTTAACTGACACCTGGAATGCCTGTGAGACAGAGCTGCCCATTCACTTGAATAAAAGGAGGCTGAAAGCAGGGAGCCAAGTGATCTGGCTTGGTGAGTACCAACCCCACAGACCAGCCAACTGAAACCCGCTGGCTTGAGAGTTTCCCAACCAGCATAGCAGTTTGAGCTCAACCCAAGATGGTCGAGCACAGTGGGGAGAAGGGTGTCTGCTATTACTGAGGCAGTCCACCATTACTGAGGCGATCCACCATTACTGAGGCAGTTCTAACCTTACCTGTGTAAACAAAATCACAATGAAGTTTACAGAGCAGCTGGGCGGAGCCTGTGGCAGCTCAGCAATGCCTCTGCAGGCAGACTGTGACTAGACTCCTTCCTTGCTGGGCAGGGCATCTCTGAAAAAATGCAGCAGCATGTCAGGGACTTATAAATAAAGTCCCACCTTCCCAGGACAGAGAACCTAGGACAAGGGGTGGTTGTGAGTTCTGCTGCAGCAGACTTAAACGTCCGTGCCCAGCAGATCTAAAGGGAGCCATAGAGCTCTGAGCACAGCACTTGAACTCTGATAAGGGACAGACTGTCTCCTCAGTTGGCTCCCTGACCTCCATATATCCAAAGAGACACCTCATAAAGGAGACATTAGGCTGACATCTGGTGGGTACCCTTCTGAGATGAAGCTATCAGAGGAAGAAACAGGCAGTAATCTTTGCTGTTCTGCAGCCCCCGTGGGTGATTCCCAGGTAAGCAGGGTCTGGAGTGTACCTCCAGGAGTCCTACAGCAGAGGGGCCTATTAGAAGGAAAACTAAAAAACAGAAAGAAATAGCTTCAACATCAACAGAAAGGACATCCACTCAGAGACCCCATCTTAAAGTCACGAACTTCAAAGACCACAGGTAGATAAATCCATGAAAATGGAAAGAAACCAGCACAAAAAGGATGAGTCACCAAAAACCAAAACACCTCTCCTCCTGTAAGGGATCACAACTCCTCACCAGCAAGAGAACAAAGTTGGATGGAGAATGAGTCTGATGAATTGACAGAAACAGGCTTCAGAAGGTGGGTAATAACAAACTTCTCTGAGATAAAAGAACATGTTCTAACTCAATGCAAAGAAACTAAGAACCTTGAAAAAAGTTTGACAAAATGCTAATGAGAATAAACAGCTTAGAGAAGAATATAAATGACCTACTGGAGCTGAAAAACACAACACGAGAACTTCACGAAGCATACACAAGTTTCAATAGCTGAATCGACCAAGCAGAAAAAAGGATATCAGAGACTGAAGATCAACTCAATGAAATAAAACAAAAAGGTAAGATTAGAGAAAAAAGAGTGAAAAGAAATGAACAAAGCCTCCAAGAAATATGGGATTATTTGACAAGACCTAATCTACGTTTGATCGGTATACCTGAATGTGATGGGGAGAATGAATTCAAGCTGGAAAATACACTTCAGGATATTATCCAGGAGAACTTCCCCAAACTAGCAAGGCAGGCCAATATTCAAGTCCAGGAAATACAGAGAACATCATAAAGGTATTCCTCAAGAAGAGCAACCACAAGGCACATAATTGTCAGATTCAGCAGGGTTGAAATAAAGGAAGAAATGCTAAGGGAGAGAAAGGTTGGGTTACCCACAAAGGGAAGCCCATCAGACTTACAGAGGTTCTCTTGGCAAAAATCCTACAAGCCAAAAGAGAGTGGGGACTAATATTCAACATCCTTAAAGAAAAGAATTTTCAATCCAGAATTTCATATCTGGCCAAACTAAGTTTCATAAGCAAAGGAGAAATAAAATCTTTTATGGACAAGCAATTGCTGACAGATTTTGTCACTCCCAGGCCTGCCTTACAAGAGCTCCTGAAGGAAGTACTAAACATGGATGGGAACAACCAGTACCAGCCACTCCAAAAACATACCAAATGGTAAAGAGTATCAACACAATGAAGAAATTGCATCAACTAATAGGCGAAACAACTAGCTAGTAACAAAATGACAAGATCAAATTCACACATAACAATATTAACCTTAAATGTAAACAGGCTAAATGACCCAATCAAAAGACACAGCCTGGCACATTGGATAAAAAGTCAAGACCCATCAGTATGTTGTATTCAGGAGACCCATCTCACATTCACAGACAAACATAGACTCAAAATAAAGGGATGGAGGAAGATTTACCAAGCAAATGGAGATTAAAAAAAAAAAAAAAAAAAAAAAAAAAAAAAAAAAAAAAACAGGGGTTGCAATCCTCATCTCTGATAAAATAGACTTTAAACCAACAAAGATCAAAAGAGACAAAGAAGGGCATTGCATAATGGTAAAAGGATCAATACAACAAGAAGAGCTAACTATCCTAAATATATATGCACCCAACATAGGAGCACCCAGATACATAAAACAAGTTCTTAATGACCTACAAAGAGACAGACTCCCACACAATAATAAGTGGGAGACTTTAACACTCTACTGTCAATATTACACAGATCAAGGCACCAGAAAATTAACAAGGATATACAGGACTTGAACTCAGATCTGGACCAAGTGGACCTAATACACATCTACAGAACTCTCCACCCCAAATCCACAGAATATACATTCTCCTCAGCACCACATCACACCTACTCTAAAACTGACCACATAATTGGAAGTAAATAACTCCTCAGCAAATGCAAAAGAACAGAAATCATAACAAACAGTCTGTCAGACCACAGTGCAATCAAATTAGAACTCAGGATTAAGAAACTCACTCAAAACCACACAACTACATGGAAACTGAACAACCTGCTCCTGAATGACTACTGGATAAATTAAATAATTTAATTATTTAATTAAATGAAGGCAGAAATAAAGATGTTCTTTGAAACCAATGAGAATGAAAACACAATGTACCAGAATCTCTGTGAAACATTTAAAACAGTGTCCACAGGGAAATTTATAGCAATACATGCCCACATGAGAAGTAAGAAAAGATCTAAAATTGACACACTCTCATCACAATTAAAAAAGCTAGGGGAGCAAGATCAAACAAATTCAAAAGCTAGCAGAACACATGGAATAACTAAAATCAGAGCAAAACTAAAGGAGACAGAGACACAAAAAACTCTTCAAAAAATTAATAAATCCAGGAGCTGGTCTCTTGAAAAGATCAACAAGATAGATAGACCACTAGCCAG
The DNA here is from genome assembly GCF_030222135.1 of Aotus nancymaae. Lineage (NCBI taxonomy): Eukaryota > Metazoa > Chordata > Mammalia > Primates > Aotidae > Aotus > Aotus nancymaae. Next base: position 3,656,283 of record NW_026988460.1, read on the forward strand.
ACTAATAAAAAAGAAAAGAGAGAAGAATCAAATAGATGCAATAAAAAATGATAAATGGGATATCACAACCAATTCCACAGAAATACAAACTACCATCAGAGATTAGTACAAACAACTCTATGCATATAAACCAGTAAATCTAGAAGAAATGGATAAATTCCTGGACACTTACACCCTCCCAAAACTAAATCAGGAAGAATTGAATCCCTGAATATACCAATAACAAGGGCAGAAGTTGAGGCAGCAATTAATATCCTACCAACAAAAAAAATCCCAGGTCCAGACAGGTTCACAGCCAAATTCTACCAGACGTACAAAAAGAAGCTGGTACCATTCCTTCTGAAACTATTCCAAACAATACAAAAAGAGGTAATCCTCCTTAACTCATGTTATGAGAACAACATCATACTGATACCAAAATCTGGTAGAGTCACAACTAAAAAACAAAATTTCAGGCCAATATCCATGATGAACATCAATGCAAAACTCTTCAATAAAATACTGGCAAACAGAATGCAACAGCACATCAAAAAGCTTATCCTTCACGATCAAGTAGGCTTCATCCCAGGTATGCAAGGCTGCTTCAACATATGCAAATCTATAAACATAATCTATCACATAAACAGAACTAAAGACAAAAACCACATGATTATCTCAATAGATGCAGAAAAGGCCTTCAACAAAATTCAACAGCCCTTTATGCTAAAAACTCTTAATACGCTAGGTATTGATGGAATGTATCTCAAAATAATAAAAGCTATTTATGACAAACCCACAGTAAATATAATACTGAATGGGCAAATACTAGAAGCATTTCCTTTGAAAACTGGCACTAGACAAGGGTGCCCTCTCTCATCAATCCTATTCAACATAGTATTGGAAGTTCTAGCCAGAGCAATCAGGCAAGAAAAAGAAATAAAGGGTATGCAATTAGGAAAAAAGGAAGTCACATTGTCTCCATTTGCAGATAACATGATTGTATATTTAGAAGACCCCATCATCTCAGCCCCAAACCTCCTGAAACTGATAAGCAACTTCAGTAAAATCTCAGGATACAAAATCAATGTGCAAAAATCACAAGCATTTCTATGCACCAATAAAAGACAGAGAGTCAAATCATGAGTGAACTTCCATTTCATAATTGCTACAAAGAGAATAAAATACCTAGGAATACAACAAAGGATGTGAAGACCTCTTCAAGAAGACTTACAAACCACTGCTGAAGGAAATAAGAGAGGACACAAACAGATGGAAAATATTCCATGCTCATGATTAGAAAGAATCAATATTGTGAAAATGGCCATACTGCCCAAAGCAATTTATAGATTCAATGCTATCCCCATCAAGCTACCATTGACCTTCACAGAACTGGGGGGAAAAAACATCTTTAACTTCATATGGAACCAAAAACCAACCCCCATATCCAAGACAATCCTAAGCAAAAAGAACAAAGCTGGAGGCATCACTCTACCTGACTTCAAACTATACTACAAGGCTACAGTAATCAAAACAGAATGGTACTGGTACCAAAACAGAGATATAGACCAACAGAACAGAACAGAGGCCTCAGAAGTAACACCGACACCTACAACCATCTGATCTTTAACAAACCTGACAAAACAAGCAGTGGGGAAAACATTCTTTGTTTAATAAATGGTGTTGGGAAAACTGGCTAGCCATGTGCAGAAAGCAGAAACTGGACCCCTTCCTTACACCTTATACAAAAATTAAATCTAGATGGATTAGAGACTTAAACATAAGACCTAACACCATAAAAACTCTAGAAGAAAACCTAGGCAAAACCATTCAGGACATAGGCATAGACAAGGGTTTCATGACTAAAACACCAAAAGAAATGGCAACAAAAGCAAAAATAGACAAGTGGGATCTAATTAAACTTAAGAGCTTCTGCACAGGAAAAGAAACAATCATTATAGTGAACCAGCAACCAACAGAATGGGAAAAAAATTTTGCAACCTACCTATCTGACAAAGGGCTAATATCCAGAATCTACAAAGAACTAAAACAAATATACAAGAAAAAAAAATCCATCAAAAAGTGGGCAAAGGATATGAACAGACACTTTTCAAAAGAAGACATTCATACAGCAAATAAACATATGAAAAAATGCTCATCATCACTGGTCATTAGAGAAATGCAAATCAAAACCACATTGAGATATCATCTCATGCCAGTGAGAATGGTGATCATTAAAAAATCTGAAGAGATGCTAGAGAGGATGTGGAGAAATAGGAACACTTTTACACTGTTGGTGGGAATGTAAATTAGTTCAACCATTGTGGAAGACAGTGTGGTGATTCCTCAAGGATCTAGAAATAGAAATTCCACTTAACCCAGCAATCCCATTACTGAGTATATACCCAAAGGATTATAAGTCATTCTATTATAAAGACACATGCACACGTATGTTCATTGCAGCACTATTTACAATAGCAAAGACTTGGAACCAGCCCAAATGCTCATCAATGATAGACTGGATAAAGAAAATGTGTCATATATACACTATGGAATACTATGGAGCCATAAAAAAGGATGAGTTCATGTCCTTTGCAAAGACATGGATGAATCTGGAAACCATCATTCTCAGCAAACTGACACAGGAACAGAAAACCAAACGCTGCATGTTTTCACTCATAAGTGGGTACTGAACAATGAGAACACATGGACACAGGGAGGGGAACATCACACACTGAGGTCTCTTTGGGGTTTGGGCGCTAGGGGAGGGATATTAGGGGATGGGGAGATTGGGGAGCAATACCATTAGGAGAAATACTTAATGTAGGTGATGGGGGGATGGAGGCAGCAATCCACCATGGCATGTGTATACCTATGTAACAATCCTGTAAGATCTGCACGTTAAAGTAAAATAAAACAACAAAAAAAGAAACATTAGAGATAAAATAGTTAATATGCTGTCTCTAAATATTATTATTTATCCACAAGCGTAAAGAGGAGTGTGAGACCTTTTACCTGCTGCGTTTCTCTTTTCAAGTTTATTTTAAGAATTTTTTGTTGGTAAGGCTTAACATTTTCTTCTTACCAGCAGTTTTATTCAAAGTCTAGCACATTTGTTTCACTTCTTAACAGAAGAAAGGAAATGTATTCAACAAGAGACCCAAAAGTTGGCCCGGTGAAAACTCTGCCTTCTTGTTTAATGGCTCCTGCTCCCACTCTCCTTTACGATATGCACAATTCTATAGACAGGTGTACACAACTCTTAAATTGGAAAATCTAAAATGACTTAATCCAGCAATCCATTGATTGGGTTAGCAAAGTTAATTTCAACTTTCTTTTCGTTTCTTTTTTTTTTTTTTTTTTCTTTGAGACAGAGTCTCGCTCTGTTGCCCAGATTGCTGGAGTGCAATGGTGCCATCTCAGCTCACTGCAACCTGTCTCCCGGGTTCAGGTGATTCTCCTGCCTCAGCCTCCTGAGTAGCTGGGATCACAGGTGTGCACTACCATGCCTGGCTAATTTTTTTTTTTTTTGTATTTTTAGTAGAGAGGGGGTGTTTTGCCATGTTGGCCAGACTGGTCTCAAACTTCTGGCTTCAAGTTATCTGCCCGCCTCAGCCTCCCAAATTGCTGGAATTACAAGGGTGAGCTGCAGTGTCTGTCCTACAACTTTTTTGGGGACAAGTGTTATAAATGTTTCATCTCATAATAGAAATTTGGAAAATATCGTGCAATTTAAATAAGACCTACCCATAATTATACAAAGTAGAATTGATGATTGATCTTACTAGATACTGTTTCATTCTGCTTTGTTCATGTAACATTATATTGTTAAGATTTTACGAATTCAATAGAAAACACTTCAAAAAATTAACGCGAGTAACTAGGGCATCAATTACTTGTCCTGAAAATTGACAATGTAAGGGAAAGAATTAAAAATTTATCCTGTTTCCTGTATTAACTATATTTCAGTAATCAAATAGCCTTGATCAGTTTGTGAAAATTGTTATTTATAGAAGAATTTTAGCCAAAAAAGTGGAAAGAATAATATGATTTTTTAAATTACCATTTTGTGCTCCCTAATGAAACACTACTATAAGGAGATAAAACAATTAGATAGAAGTTCGGATGGATCAGGTTTTTGCTCACCTAAACCTACTGATCACTCTTAGCTTACTAAGAATGGAACAACCAGACATGTGCCAAGATGTAATGCAATATGAAAAACACAGCACCACCCTTGAAATCTTCTTGTTTTACAAAGGGAAATCCTGGCCAGGTATGGTGGCTCATGCCTGTAATTCCAGCACTTTGGGAGGCTGAGGCAGGTGGATCACTTGAGGCCAGGAGTTCAAGACTGGCTTTGGCAACATGGCAAAACCCTGTGTCTACTAAAAATACAAAAATTAGCCAGTCATGGGGCTGCCCTTCTGTAATCCCAGCTACTCAGGAGGCGGAGGTTGCAGTGAGCTGGGATAGCACCACTGCACTCCAGCCTCGGTGACAGAGTGAGATTCTGTCGAAGGAAGGAAGGAAGGAAAGAAGAAAGGAAGGAAGAAAGGAAGGAAGGAAGAAAGGAAGAAAGGAAGGAAGGAAAGAAGAAAGGAAGGAAGGAGAGAAAAGAAAAAAGAAAGACAGGAAGGCAGGCAGGCAGGAGAGAGAGAAAGAGGAAGAAGAAAGAGAAAGAAAGAAGGAAAGAGAGAAAGAGAGGGAAAGAGAGGGGGAGGGAGGGAGAGAAAGAAAGAAAGAGAGAAAGAAAGAAAGAAAAAGGAAGGAAGGAGGAAGGAAGGAGCACTCATACCTTATTGGTGGGAATGTACGTAAATCAAACATTTTGGAGAACAGTTTGGCAGTTTATTATGAAATGCAATGCACACTTATCATACAATCTAACAATTTCATTAGAAAAGAAAGGAACATGTTCAAAGATATGTTTACAAATGTTCAAAACAGCTTTTTCTGTAATAGCACAAAACTGAAAACAAACTAAATGCCCAACACAAATAATTTGTGGCATATTCATACAATGCCAGCAATTGCCATTACTTGGCAATTAAAATAAAAGACTACTGATATAATATTATAACATAGATGAATTGCAAAAGCACTATCTAGTGCAAGAAGCCAGATACAGAAGAGAATATACAATCTAGTTTCATCAAAAAAATTCTATGCCAAGCAATGTGGCTCACACCTGTAATCCTAGCACTTTGGGAGGCCAATGTGGGCAGATCACCTGAGATCAGGAGTTCAAGACCAGCCTGGCCAAAACGGTGAAACCCTGTCTCTACTGAAAATACAAAACTTAGCCAGGCATGGGGGTGCACACTTGCAGTCTTAGCTACTCAGGAGGGTGTGGCAGGAGAATTTCTTGAACCCAGGAGGCAGAGGTTGCAGTGAGCTGAGATTGCTCCATTACACTCCAGCCTGAGCAATAAAGTGAGACTCTGTCTCAAAAAGAAAGAAAGAAAGAAAGAAATTCTAGAATTTTCAGAAAATATAAAATTATAAACTATTACAAAATTTGCAACAATTTGCACAACTATTAGCAATGTTTGCAAGTCCCCATCTTGGTACCCACATCATCACTGAGAATTGTCAGTTTCTAAATGTACTAATTTGATGGGTAAAAATGGCTTCTCCTTGTTTTAACTTACATGTCTTTGTTTCCTAGCAAAACTGAGTCTTTTTCATTTTCATAAGTTTTCTTTTTGTTTTTTATCTTTTCTTCTTGGAAATTATTGTTCAGCTACATTTTTCTAATTTTCTATTACTGCCAGTTTTTTTTCTTTATTGACTTATAAGAGCTCTGTATAGGTTAGGTATAGAAACACTCTGTCATATTTTTGGTATTTTTTCTCAGTTTCTTTGCTTTTTAATTTGTTTTGAAGAGCAGAGTCTTTTTCTGTTTTGTTATAATGGTCAAATTTATTGTTCTCTTTCTTCGATATTTAGTCCATGCTTTTCTCTCTCCACAGGCTCAAAATAAATTTGAGCAACAACACTATTTGCTCAAATTTTCTTGTAATTTTTAATAATTTTATTTTATATAAATATGAATTTTCCTCATTCTTTTTTATATGTCAACAATTTCACAACACTTTTTTTTCTCTTTTTCTTTTTCTTGTTTAGATAGAATCTTGCTCTGTCACCCAGGCTGAAGTGCAGTGGCAAAATTTTAGCTCACTGCAGCCTCTAATGGCTGGGCTCAAGTGATCCTCCAGTGTCAGCCTCTCAAGTAACTGGGACAACAGAAGTACACCACCATGCCAGCTAATTTTTTTTTTTTAAGAGACAAAGTAGGCTGGGCAAGGTGGCTTACACCTGTAATCCCAGCACTTTGGGAGGCCAAGGCAGGTGGATCACTTGAGGTCAGGAGTTCAAGACCAGCCTGGCCAACATGGTGAAACCCCATCTCTACTAAAAATACAATAATTATCCTGGCATGGTGGTGGGCACCTGTAATCCCAGCCTCTTGGGAGGCTGAGGTAGGAGAATTGCTTGACCAGGGAGGCAGAGGTTGCAGTGAGCCAAGATCACGCCACTGCACTCCAGCCTGGGTGACAGAGTGAGACTCTGTCTCAAAAAACAAAAAACAAAAAAAATGAAAAAGGAGACAAAGTCTTGCTGTTGCCAGGCTAGTGTCAAACTCCTGGTGTCAAGCACTCCTCTTGCCTTGGCATCCCAAAGCACTGGCATTACAGGTCATATTTTAATATTTAATGTCACTTCTATTTCTATCCACTCATTTCTGAGAGTTTCTTGGCTCTTATCATCCATTTAATTCTTCAAACACTTATTGACTTTGTTCTGTTTGCCAGGTACTGTGCTAAGAAGTGGAGATAAATATCTGGAAGGACAGACTGCCTTTAATTTTTTATGTAGAAATGTATGAGCGCCATAGCAGCAGAAAATAACTAAAATAGCTACCGCTAAGTGCTTCCCCTGGGCCAGACACTATTTAAGTGCTTTAAATATATTAACACACTCAATCCTCAAAAAAAAATCTGAGCTAAGTTCTATTCTATTCTTCTTTATTTATGTTGAAAATTGGACACAAAGGGTAACTTGCCCAAGGCTGCACAGCTAGTTAGTAGCAGAGCCCAGATTCAAAACTGGTTAGTTTTAAAACTTCAAACCTTCTTACTTTGCTAGTAGAAATGAAAAATAGTGCAACCACTATGGGAGACAGTTTGACAGCTACTCAAAAAATTAAAGATAGAGTTACCATATGACCCAGCAATTTCACTCCTAGGTGTGCACCCAAAAGCACTGAAAATATGCATTCAAATACTTGTACACAACTATTTATAGCAGTATGATTCACAATAGCCAAAAGCTGGAAATAACTCAAATGTCTATCAATTGATGAATACATAAACAAAATATAGAACAACCACACAATGGAAGCTTTTTCAACAACCTTCAGCAAAAGTAATGTAGTACTCATATATGCTATAACATGCATGAACCTTGAAAACATGCCAAGTGAAACAGCCAGACACAAAAGGCAGTTTAATGATTGTCAGGGAATAAGGGGAGGAGGGAATGGGAACTGACTTTTTAATGGGTATAGAATTTCCTTTGAGAGTATTGAAAATGTTTTGGAACTCAATAGAAGTGATGATTGCACAACACTGTGAATGTGCTAGATGTCACTGAATTGTACACCTTAAAACGGTTAATTTTGTGTTATAGGATTTTTTATCAATGAAAAAGGAAAAAGGGGTTTGGTTTTCTTACTGAGTTTTTGCTTAACTACCTACTGTATTGCTGTGTGCCATATAGAGTAGTAAACCAAACCTTATCCAATCCTGAGTGTGAGGAATAGCTTCACAGAGGAGCTGATACATGAGCTGGGTATGAAAGAATGCATAGTGGTCCACCAGACAGATGTGTGTGTGTGTGTGTGTTTGTGTGCATGTGTGGGTGAGAAATAGGGGGGATTCCAGATTCTAGACAGGTAGAACAGTTTGTGAAAATTCGTGGGCACAAAACAAGAGAAAATGAAGGCAGTTTGGTGACAATGGAATACAGGGCTTTAGTGGAAAAGGGGAGTGTCAGAGATGAGGTTAAAGACTGATATTAATTTAACACATATTTATTAATTGCACAATTCCATGGTCCAGATATTGGAAATCTGTAGAGCTCTTTATGGGTAGCAACAAAAACTCATGTTGGCTTAGGATACTTATCATTACAATGGTGTCCAAATGTATTTAACTGCTGAACCTCAATATATAAAGATGTTTCTTTATGCATCTCCCATTGTAGTCTTTGAGCCACCTGTAGATAACCTTGAACATATTTTTTTACACAGGTATTCATTTACTTTTTGTGCTGCTACATACATAGCAATTTAATTTTTGCTTACCTGTGGTATATAGTCATTGACCATATGCCTTTAGTACTGAACATTTCTGGGCCTGTTGGCCCCTCAGCTTCTAAATGCCAATGCCTGAGTTTCCTTGTCTGTATTTTTCCTTTGTCACAAGAACCACACTTTCCCCATGCAGAGCAGGTCATAATTGTAGCCATCAACAAATTACTGATAAGAACTGGTGGACACATACCCCAGCTCCCTCTCCCCCGGTTGGAATAACTCTGAGGTGCATGTTGAACACAGTCTCCCAGAATCCCAGGCATATTGAAGCTCCAGTTGCTCACAGTAGTAACTTGCTCAATAATTCCCCTTTTATTTGCTTCCTTTACTCCATTGTCTTACTTCTCTACTCTCCTACTGGCCCTCAAATCTTTGTCTCAGGGTTTGCTCTGGAGAAACTCAAATTAAGACACTCACAGATTTCAGTCCAAAGTCACTTCCTCAGTACATCAGTCAGAGCCTATTTAGGAAAATAGAAGCCACTTAGGTATTTCAAACACAGGGGATTGAATACAGGGAATTGGCTACCAAGAGAGAAGGAATGATACCTAGATTTCAGAAGCTATTTTTCCTCCTGGCTGGAAACGAGTAGCCTACACTGGAGCATAAGCAGACAACTAAAACTCAGGGAAGTATTTTCTCACCCCCAGACAAGGTAAAAACAAAACAAAACAAACCAAACCCAAGAACCACCTACTATCTGCTGTCATAGCACACAATTGCTGTAATTTAATTCTTATTTCTATGATAATTTGATTAATGTCTATCATCATTACTAGATTACAAATTCAAGAGGGATTTGAGAGTAGGAACAACATCTCTGTTTTGCTCATTACTATATTCCCAGAGCCTAGTGCAATATCTGGCACAGAGTAGGAGCTCACAAAATATCTGGTTGGAGGAATGAATAAATAAGTGGTGTCCCACAACCAGCTTGTACCAGCTCATGAAAGCCAATTATGCAATTCTCAGTAACTCTACATTCAGTGATGTCAGGTTGATAGTTTAAAATTAGCCATTATGAAAATATAACACAGAAATTGGCAAACAATACAAATTAGAGCTGCTGTATTTGAATACTCAGTTGTGAAACATTTACTGGTATACCACTAACTATATCCTATCTAACAATGCAAGATAACACAATGTATCCATTTCCATAGCTCCATGATTATGACTTTCATGAAAGGTCTTAGCCTCTGTCTATATTTGTTGAATGAGAGGAAGAAATTTTCTAGGAGTTTTTCTCCTAGGCATGGTTGGCTCATGTACCTTCAAGGACATCTGCTATAGACTTTTCTATTTCATTATTAAGTAAATAGAAAGAAGTATCAAAAAGAGCAAGTTAGATTGGCAACATGTTCATCCCTTCCAGCATTCATGGACACGTGCAGTTCTGACCCCTTAGCCTACTCAGCAAATGCAAGATGCAGAGATGCCTCTGACCAAGCTGTCTTTAAAACCTCTTCCAGCCCAGGTGCTTACAGATGTGACTGTAATCTTTCTCTAGATTCAATATTTTAATATGGACATATTTCTGTACATAGGAAAGTAAATGCTTTCCATGGAAGGCCCAGGTTCTACCCTATAGCCTTATCTAAGAACCTACAAATACTGCATAGAAAACTATAGCTTTGCCTACTAGAAGATTGAAGTTACTTTTATGGAAGAGGGAGGTTTGTGAGCATCTGAACATCTCCCAAGACTGCTCTTTGAACAAGTCATTGCAGTTAGCTTGTAGAAAACTACATTAAAATGCAAGAAAATGGTTTAATGTATATTAAATTTAAAAGTGGCATCTTTTTAAACATTTCCTATTATTTCATTTCTTACTATTTTCATGGTTGCATAACTGGCGCAAAAGCAATAATGGGCCAAACTGCCAGGTCTTTGTGGGAAACAATACAGAGACATCCAACTGTCCTAGTAATCATGAAATTCTTCACTGCCACACATTTACAGGTATGAATAATGGTAATACAAAATAAAAATAGTAAATGATGATTTCACTGAAGAGTATCTTTGATGCAGCAAATTATTATCTTTATTAAGTATAAAATCTGTCACCTCAATATCCTGTGTGACAGAATGAGAAGTACATATGAAGTGTTTTTGCTAAGTTTTGAAATACTATAGTTGTCTTGAGGAAAAGCACTGGTGCACTTTGAGTTGCGAGCTAAACTAACTTGTTTTATTCATGGAACCTGATCTCTGATAAAACTACTGACAAATTGGTTATTCAGTCTGGGACATTTGTTAGACATTTTCTTGAAAATAAGTAAAGTGAAACCATTACTACAAAGAAAACCATGGACAGTATTTATTGCCAATGATAAAAAATCAAGATTTCTGGGGCAGATCCAAGATGGCTGAATAGGAACAGCTCTGGAGTGCAGTTCCCAGTGAGAACAATGCAGAGGATGAGTGATCACTGCATTTCCAAACAAGTTATTACTGCCCACAAACCAGGAGATTCCTGGGCTGAAAAGCACCATGAGTCTCCAGCATGACTGTTTCAGCCTGAGCAGTGAGTCTTTGCACAAAAATCACACAAATCCAGACAGCTGTTTCAACTGGCACCTGGAATGCCTGGGAGACAGAGCTACCCATTCAACTGAAAAAAAGAGGGCTGAAACAGGGAGCCAGGTGATCTGGCTTGGCAAGTCCCACCCCCACAAAGACCAGCAATCTGAAATGCTCTGGACTGAGAGTTTCACAGCAAGCATAGCTAGACTCAGGATGGTCCAGCTCTGTGGGTGGAAGGGCATCCACCATTACTGAGGCAGTCCACCTTTACCAAGGCAATCCACCATTACTGAGGCAGTCGGCCATTGCACAGGCAGTCCACCATTACTGAGACAGACTGCCATTACTGAGGAAGTTCTAACTATACCTCTATAAACAAAACTGCAAGGAAGTTCACACAGCAGATGGGCAGAGTGCACAGTAGCTCAGCAACACCTCTCCAGGCAGACTGTGACTAGGCTACCTCCTAGCTGGGCAGGGCATCTCTGAAAAAAGGCAGCAGCACATAAGGAACCTATAAAAAATCCCGATCTTTCCAGGACAGAACACCTGGGAAAAAAAAGAGTTCTGCTGCAGCAGACTTAAACGTACCTGCCCAGCAGCTCTGAACAGCACAACAAAGCTCACAGCTCAGCACGTGAGCTCCTATAAGGGACAGACTGTCTCCTCAAGAAGCTCCCTGACCCCTGTATATCCAAAGAGATACCTCATAAAGGAGAGCTCAGGCTGACATCTGGGAGGTATCCTCCTGGGAAGAAGATAACAGAAGAACAAACTGGCAGAAACCCTTACTGTTCTGCAGCTGCCACAGGTGATCCCCAGGCAAGCAGGGTCTGGAGTGGACCTCCAGCAGTCCTACAGCAGAGGGGCCTGACTTTTAGAGGGAAAACTAAAAAACAGAAAGAAATAACATCATCATAAACAAAAAGGACTTCCACTCAGAGACCCCATCCGAAAGTCACCAACTACAAAGACCACAGGTAGATAAATCCACAAAGATGGGAAGAAACCAGTGCAAAAAGGATGAAAACACTCAAAACCAGAATGCCTCTCCTCCTGTAAGGGATCACAACTCCTCACCAGCAAGAGAAAAAAGTTGGATGGAGAATGAGTCTGATGAATTGACAGAAACAGGCTTCAGAAGGTGGGTAATAACAAACTTCTCTGAGCTAAAAGAACATGTCCTAACCCAATGCAAAGAAACTAAGAACCTTGAAAAAAGGTTTGACAAAATGGTAATGAGAATAAACAGCTTAGAGAAGAATATAAATGACCTGATGGAGCTGAAAAACACAATACGTGGACTTCACGAAGCATACACAAGTTTCAAAAGCTGAATTGATGAAGTAGAAGAAAGGATATCAGAGATTGAAGATCAACTCAATGAAATAAAATGAGAAGGCAAGATTAGAGAAAAAAGAGTGAAAGGAAATGAACAAAGCCTCCAAGAAATATGGGATTATGTGAAAAGACCTATTCTACTTTTGATAAGTGTACCTGAATGTGACAGTGAGAATGAATCCAAGCTGGAAAACACTCTTCAGGATATTATCCAGGAGAATTTCCCCAACCTAGTGAGGCAGGCCAACATTCAGTCCAGGAAATACAGAGAACACTGCAAAGGTATTCCTCAAGAAGAGCAACCCCAAGGCACATAATCATCAGATTCACCAGGGTTGAAATGAAGGAAAAAATGCTAAAGGCAGCCAGAGAGAAAGGTCAGGTTACCCACAAAGGGAAGCACATCAGACTCACAGTAGATCTCTCAGCAGAAACTCTACAAGCCAGAGAGTGGGGGCCAAAATTCAACATCCTTAAAGAAAAGAACTTTCAACCTAGAATTTCATATCCAGCCAAACAAAGCTTCATAAGCGAAGGAGAAATAAAATCCTTTACAAACAAGCAATTGCTGAGAGATTTCATCACCTCCAGGCCTGCCTTACAAGAGCTCCTGAAAGAAGCACTAAACATAGAAAGGAACAACCAGCATCAGCCACTCCAAAAACGTACAAAATGCTAAAAAGCATTGACACAATGAAGAAACTGCATCAACTAATGGGCAAAACAACCAGCTAGCATCAAAATGGCAGGATAAAATTCACACATAACAATATTAACCTTCAATGTAAATGGGCTAAATGCCCCAATCAAAAGACAGAATGGCAAATTGGATAAAAAGTCAAAACCCATTGGTGTTCCAGGAAACCCATCTCACATGCAAGGACACACATAGGTTCAAAATAAAGGGATGGAGGAAGATTTACCAAGAAAAGGGAGAACAAAAAAAGGCAGGACTTGAAATCCTAGTCTCTGATAAAATAGACTTTAAACCAACAAAGATCAAAAGAGACAAAGAAGGACATTACATAATGGTAAAAGGATGAATACAACAAGAAGAGCTAATGATCCTAAATATATATGCGCCCAATACAGGAGCACCCTTTTACATAAAGCAAGTTCTCAATGACCTACAAAGAGACTTAGATTCCCACACTCTAATAGTGGGAGACTTTAACACTCCACTGTCAGTATTACACAGATCAATGAGACAGAAAATTAACACGGATATCCAGGATTTGAACTCAGAACTGGACCAAGAAAACCTAATAGATATCTACAGAACTCTCCACCCCAAATTCACAGAATATACATTCTTCTCAGCACCACATCACACCTACTCTAAAATTGACCACATAATTGGAAGTAAATCACTCCTCAGCAAATGCAAAAGAATGGAAACCATAAAAACAGTCTCTCAGACAACAGTGCAATCAAATTAGAACTCAGAATTAAGAAACTAACTCAGATGTGGAGAAATAGGAACACTTTTACACTGTTGGTGGGAGTGTAAGTTAGTTCAACCATTGTGGAAGACAGTGTGGTGATTCCTCAAGGACCTAGAAATAGAAATTCCATTTGACTCAGTAATCCCATTACTGGGTATATATCCAAAGGATTATAAATCGTTCTCTTATAAGGACACATGCACACGAATGTTCATTGTGGCACTGTTTACAATAGCAAAGACTTGGAATCAACCCAAATGCCCATCGATGATAGAGTGGACAGGGAAAATGTGGCACATATACACCATGGAATACTATGTAGCCATAAAAAATGATGAGTTCGTGTCCTTTGTAGAAACATGGATGAACCTGGAAACCATCATTCTCAGCAAACTGACACAAGAATAGAAAATCAAACACTGCATGTTCTCACTCATAGGTGGGTACTCAACAATGAGAACACATGGACACAGGGAGGGGAGCATCACACACTGGGGTCTGTGGGGGGGAATAGGGGAGGGACAGCAGGGGGTGGGGAGTTGGGGAGGGATAACATGGGGAGAAATGCCAGATATAGGTGATGAGGAGGAAGGCAGCAAACCACACTGCCATGTGTGTATCTATCAGAACCACACAACATCATGGGAACTGAACAACTGGCTCTTGAATGTTGACTAGATAAACAATGAAATGAAGGCAGAAATAACGATGTTCTTCAAAACCAACAAGAACGAAGACACAATGTACCAGAATCTCTGGGACACATTTAAAGCAGTGTCTAGAGGAAAATTTATAGCAATACATGTCCACATGAGAAGCAAGAAAATATCTAAAATCGACACCCTATCATCAAAATTGAAAGAGTTAGAGGAGCAAGATCAAAAAAACTCAAAACTTAGCAGAAGACAAGAAATAACTAAGATCACAGCAGAACTGAAGGAGATAGAGACACAAAAAACCCTTCAAAAAACCAAAAAATCCAGGAACTGGTTTTTTGAAAAGATCAACAAAATAGACAGATGGCTAGCCAGATTAATAAAAAAGAAAAGAGAGAAGAATCAAATAGATGCAATAAAAAACGATAAAGGGGATATCACCAACAATTCCACAGAAATACAAACTATCATCAGAGGCTACTACAAACAACTCTATGCACATAAACCAGTAAACCTCGAAGAAATGGATAATTTCCTGGACACTTACACCCTCCCAAAACTAAATCAGGAAGAAATTGAAACCCTGAATAGACCAGTAACAAGGGCTGAAGTTGAGGCAGCAATTAATAGCCTACCAACCAAAAAAAGCCCAGGTCCAGAGGGATTCACAGCCAAATTCTACCAGACATACAAAGAGGAGCTAGTACCACTCCTTCTGAAACTATTCCAAATAATCCAAAAAGAGGGAGTCCTTCCCAGATCATCTTATGAGACCAACATCATCCTGGTACCAAAACCCGGCAGAGATGCAACAAAAAAAGAAAACTTCAGGCCAATATCCATGATGAACATAGATGCAAAAATCTTCAATAAAATACTGGAAAACCGATTGTAACAGCACATCAAAAAGCTTATCCATCACAATCAAGTAGGCTTCATCCCGGGGATGCAAGGCTGGTACAACATATGCAAATCCATAAATGTAATCCATCACATAAACGGAACTAAAGACAAAAACCACGATTATCCCAATAGATGCAGAGAAGTCCTTCGACAAAATTCAACAGCCCCTTTATGCTAAAAATTCTCAATAAACTAGGTATTGAAGGAACATAGTTCAAAATAATAAAAGCTATTTACGACAAACCTACAACCAATATCATGCTGAATGGGCAAAAACTGGAAGCATTCCCTTTGAAATATGGCACTAGACAAGGGTGCCCTCTCTCACCATTCCTATTCAATATAGTATTGCCAGTTTTAGCCAGAGCAATGAGGCAAGAAAAAGAAATAAAGGGTATTCAATTAGGAAAGGAGGAAGTCAAATTGTCTCTATTTGCAGACAACATGATTGTATATTTAGGAGACCCCATCGTCTCAGCCCAAAATCTCCTGAAACTGACAAGCAACTTTAGCAAAGTCTCAGGATACAAAATCAATCTGCAGAAATCACAAGCATTCTTATATACCAATAATAGACTTAAAGAGAGCCAAATCAAGAATGAACTGCCATTCACAATTGCTACAAAGAGAATAAAATACCTAGGAATACAACTAACAAAGGATGTAAAGGACCTCTTCAAGGAGAACTACAAACCACTGCTCAACGAAATAAGAGAGGACACAAACAAATGGAAAAACATTCCACTCTCATGGTTAGAAAGAACCAATATTGTGAAAATGGACATACTGCCAAAAGTAATTTATAGATTCAATGCTATTCCCATCAAGCTACCTATGACCCTCTTAACAGAACTGGAAAAAAACACCTTAAACTTCATATGGAACCAAAAGAGAACCCACATAGCCAAGACAATCCTAAGCAAAAAGAGCAAAGCTGGAAGCATCATGCTACCTGACTTTAAACTATACTACAGGGCTACAGTAATCAAAACAGAATGGTACTGGTACCAAAACAGAGATATAGACCAATGGAACAGAACAGAGGCCTCAGAAGTAACACCTACACCTACAATCATCTGATCTTTAACAAACCTGACAAAACAAGCAATGGGGAAAAGATTCCTTATTTAATAAATGGTGTTGGGAAAACTGGCTAGCCATGTGCAGAAAGCAGAAACTGGACCCCTTCCTGACACCTTATACAAAAATTAAATCTAGATGGATTAGAGACTTAAACATAAGACCTAACACCATAAAAATCCTGGAAGAAAACTTAGGTAAAACCATTCAGGACATAGGCATAGGCAAGGACTTCATGACTAAAACACCAAAAGCATTGGCAACAAAAACCAAAATTGACAAATAGGATCTAATCAAGCTCCAGAGCTTCTGTACGGCAAAAGAGACAATCATTAGCATGAACAAGCAACCAACAGAATGGGAAAAAATTTTTGCAATCTACCCATCTGACAAAGGGCTAATATCCAGAATCTACAAAAAACTAAAACAGATTTACAAGAAAAAAACACACAAACCCATTCAAAAGTGGGTGAAGGATATGAATAGACACTTTTCTAAAGCAGACATTTATAAGGCCAACAAACATGAAAAAATGCTCGTCATCACTGCCCATTGGAGAATTGCAAATCAAAACCACATTGAGATGCCATCTCATGCCAGTTAGAATGGCAATCATTAAAAAATCTGGAGACAACAGATGCTGGAGAGGATGTGGAGAAATAGGAACACTTTTACACTGTTGGTGGGAGTATAAATTAATTCAACCATTGTGGAAGACAGTGTGGTGATTCCTTAAGGACCTAGAAATAGAAATTCCATTTAACTCAGCAATCCTATTACTGAGTATATATCCAAAGGATTATAAATCGTTCGATTATAAAGACACATGCACATGTATGTTCATTGTGACACTATTTACAACAGCAAAGACCTGAAACCAACCCAAATGCTCATCGATGATAGACTGGACAGGGAAAATGTGGCACATATATACCATAGAATACTATGCAGCCATAAAAAATGATGAGTTTGTGTCCTTTGTAGGGACATGGATAAATCTGGAAATCATCATTCTCAGCAAACTGATACAAGAACAGAAAATCAAACACCGCATGTTCTCACTCACAGACGGGTGTTGAACAATAAGAATACATGGACACAGGGAGGCAAGCATCACACACTGGGATCTATTGGGGGGAATAGGGGAGGGACAGCAGGGGGTAGGGAGGTTGGGAAGGGATAACATGGGGAGAAATGCCAGATGTAGGTGACGGGGTGATAGAGGCAGCAAACCACATTGCCATGTATGTACCTATGCAACAATCCTGCATGTTCTGCCTATGTACCCCAGAACCTAAAGTGCAATAAAATATATATTTAAAACAAATCAAGATTTCCAGCTAAAACGAGAATGTTGGAAATTTTTACAAGTACCATTGTTAGCTTGACACCATGGTTTTGACACCATGAGTTTTTCCAATGAGATTGGTGGCAATATTAATATACTTGTTTTTTGGTATTTTAATAAAGTGTGCAGTATTTGGAAGATCAGCACAATTCAGTAAACCAGTATTTTCCAAATGATTGACTGGATGGTGTTACAAAAAATCATATGTGGCTAAAAGATCCATTCAAAGTAAAAGTTAGAATGATGGATTTTAGTGACACAGAATATAAAAATTCATTGATAAGATTCTACATTGAACCAAGCCTTTAATAAACTACCAGTTGTCTTCCCACAATAATGGCACAGTGAGAGCAAGCCCAGTAGTCCATGACCACCTCAAGCTTTTGTTTGCATCATGCCTCCTAAAGCTCCATTGACACAGCAAATCACAGAGTGGAGCCCCAAGTCAGAGGGCAGGAGTGAGTGCTACAGAGATACACAGCAAAGGGCATGGAAATAGGTTGGGGTGATGAACCTAGGCCATTTTTGCAATCAACCAGAACTGTAATGATGACATGGAGTCTCTCATTCTGTGCTAGGTGGTTTGCATAAATTAGGCCAAATCCTGAAAATAACCCTAAAATGTGTGTATTTGTGTAACTAAAAGTTCTTGGTTGCAAATGTCCAGAATCCTCACACAAACTAGTTGAAGCAAAAGTGAACGTATGGGTTTGCTTAACTGAGAAGTAAACCCGTTAAGGTTGCTTAGCATGTCTGGGTTATGGGATGGCTGAATCTAGGGGCTCACATGAAGTTTTTGATGCTCTCTCCCCATATCTTTGATTTTTGCCTGTATGTTGGATTTTTTCTGCAGATGGCATGCCCTCTGAAGCCCCGAGAGTTGCTCTCAGCAATTTGAGGTTTACATAGTCCTCTCGGTTTGCAATCCCAGACAATGGGGCATCTTTCCCAATGAATTTGTTCACAAAGTCCATTGGTGGCTCTCCATGACCTGGAAATGGTTATAAGTCGATGCTTGTAAAGGAGTCCTAAAGCCAAGAGGCTGGAGAACTGCAGAACTAGATTATCACTAACATTCCTTCCAGTTCTAAAGTTCTAAAATTATTCTGGTATCATTTGTTATCTTGTGGTTGAATTGTAGTAGATTTTACATTTGGAAATAGTAGAATCTGAATCATTACAACATATTTTATTATGTTACATAAAATGCTCCCCACACAAGGAGCTACGTACACTTGGAAGCAGGCTGCTTCCAAGGAGAGGAGATAACACAGCAAAGAGTTCTTCCAACCTTACCATGTTCATAAAGAAGAAATCACAGAACCAAAAGATTTATCTTCTGATAGAACTGTATTGCCAATAGGATTACATTTTGTATGGAAATTCTTAATTCTACAATTGATTTTTTATATATCTAATTTATCTGTCCCAAAAGGAAATCTAGCTTAAGGAGGATAAATACACAAGTTTAATTTTTGGGCCAAATTCAGCCAACTAGAGTAACTGCCAGAATTGCCAGACTGGGCAGGATCTTGAGACCAGAGAGAAATCTGTGTTGATCAGGGATGTGTGCCATCCTTAATTTAGCTTGTCTTTGCCTTCAAGATCTAAATAAAAAATCAGACATCTTTTATATGCCTATAAGAAACATTATTGTAAGGGGTCTAAGTATTTTACGAGTCACATAGAAGGAACTACACAAAAGATAATTTGATAGTTTAAGCAGAAATAGCAGCACTTATTGCACTAACTTTTTAAAGTAAACCAAAAAGCCATAAATATCTTGTTCATCTATTCAACAGACATTTATTAGAAGCCTCCCTTAGTCAGGTACTATGCCAGGTTCTGGGGAAACCAAGATATCTAAAATTTGTTCCATTGTTCCCTGACACCATACAGTCTAAGCTCTGTTGTTGTTTTTTTGAAAGGGACAACCCTGGTGTTAGGTAAGTTTTTAAGGGCATGTTGTAGGTTATTACTGCTAAGCAACGAACCTGACCCAACAGAATCAATATTATGGAATCGTCTAACCAAAAAGCAACATTTTAACACCGCAGTAGCTTTCTGTTCCAAGACTCTGCATATTTTTGGCACCGGCTCTGAAGGAAATTGTGTGTATACATTCAATTACCTTTATAGGTACAAATTATCCTTTGCTGCCTTCTCTAATGAGAATATGACTTATGTTTCCTTGCCTAAAATGAGACCCATTATACTCTATAGTAAACATGTGGCTGGATGGGTTAACATTAGCTCTTAAGCTCTGACAGCTTTTATTCTTCTGTTTTGACATGTCTCACGGCTGCACATTACAAACAGAAGGAATACCCGTGGTAGTCTTCACACTGCTCATGCAGTATGTGATGGATGGTTTCTACGCTGTAATTAATATTTTGGATCCTCACTCGTTAATTTAGCAAAGACAAAATAGTAACTCATATTTGACAGTTGGGATCTGACGGGCCAACCTAATTATGCTAGAAGGGAATAACTGGTGACATTGTTCATGATGAAGTCTTTACCTCTCAAGTCATGGTTGTTATGTGGCATGTGTTATCTCACCTTTGTAGTGGTCTTGCAGAATCTCATTGCAAAATCCTAAAAATGCACAACAAACGATTTCCGGATTGTTCTCCACTGAGCCAGCTGTGTTTAACTTTGTAGCACTATTCAGCCATCACAGGGACAGGTATATAAATAAGCAGCAGGAAAGATAACAATCCACTGGAATAACAAAGCACTTTGACTCTTGAATTGCATTTTCTGCTAAAACTTCCCCAGTGGTCTTTGTGTCTGGAAGGCTATACGCTTAGAGGAAAGATCATGGGCTTTGCAATTAAGGAGATGTGGATTCAAATCCTGGTTCCTCATTTACTAACTGTGTGCTCTCAGGCAGGATTATTAACCTCCATAAGCCTAGTTTCTCATCTATAAAATTGTGATAGTGATGCTTATCTCTTAGTCATAAAGATTTAATAAAATACTAAATATTCTGTGCTTAGCAGCAAGCCGGTGCTCAGTTGATGTTTTTCCTTCTCTTGGATCTAAACCATCTTGTAGAACTTCCATATTAAGGAGCATTTTTTATCAGCTCACCAATCTTCTACTGTTCTTTCAATATCTTAAATAACCAAAGGCTGGTTATTGTTGTTGTTTTTATACAAGTGCAGGATATAACACTGCAACGGAACATTTAAGAGTTTTACGCTATTACTTTTAACATTATATCCATGATGATTGTTTTTCCATTCTGCTCTTTTAAAAAGACAAGCACTCAATAAATAGCTATTTCTCACTTTTGCTGCCCATGTGGTGACTTATTCTGTGCTCAATTGAGACTGAAAAGAACAAATATTTGTTCCTTCCTTCCACCCAGTTTATAAGACTCATCTATCTTCTGGTCACTGACTCTAGCTGCTGCTATGAGCAATATGCTGGGCAGAGTGGCAGAGGTTTTAGAACTAGCAGAGGACATGAAGACCATTCATTCTTTTCTTCTAGTTCCTTCACAGAGCCATGGCCAATTTTACTCTGGCAGAACGTGGTGTTGGTGGGATGGGGCATATGGTGTTTCTCTGACAAGAGGCCACCAACTGTCAGCTCTGGCTGGTGCTCATCTCTCAGAGGGGCAATAGAGTCATTTCGGGCAAAGGCACTGGGGATGCCCATTCTTCAAGGACAGCGAGTGTCTAAGTTTCTTCTTAGTCTAAGCAACCAGAAATTTCTTCCTCTGTTCTCCCCTAATAGGCTAAGCTCCAAAGTATCTCAAGACTCAAGAGGGATTACTGTGACTGGATGTGACCAATGACCACTCTGGGGAGGAGAAGGAGGAGAAAGAAGATGGCTTCTAAAGTGTCTCAGGAACCAATGGGAACATGAGGGTGGCTCAGATGCATCCAATAGCAATTCTTTTTTATTTTTTTTTAGACAGAGTCTTGCTCTGCTGCCCAGGCTGGGGTGCAATGGCACTATCTCAGCTCACTGCGACCTCTGCCTCTCGAGTTCAATTGACTCTCCTGCCTCAGCCTCCCAAGTAGCTGGGATTACAGGCTCCCCAAGGAGATCATTTTGAAGCTTTAAAATTTGACTGCCCCACTGGATTTTGGACTTCCATGGGCTCTGTGGCCTCTTTGTTTTGGCCAATTTTTCCCATTTGGAATGGCTGTATTTACTCAATACCTGTATTTCCATTGTATCTAGGAAGTAACTAACTTGCATTTGACTTTAAAGGCTCATAGGTGAAAGGACTTGTCTTGTCTCAGATGGGACTTTGGACTGTGGAGTTTTGAGTTAATAATGAAATGAGTTAAGACTTTGGGGGACTGTTGGGAAGGTATGATTGGTTTTGAAATGTGACATCAGATTTGGGAGGGGCCAGGGATGGAATGATATAGTTTGGCTGTGTCCCACCCACATCTCATCTGGAATTGTAACTCCCACAATTCCTATGTGCCAGGGGAGGGACCCGGTGGGAGATAATTGAATCATGGGGCGGGTCTTACTCATGCTGTTCTCACAGTAGTGAATAAGTCTCATGAGATCTGATCGTTCTAAAAAGAGGAGTTTCCCTGCACAAGGTCTTTGCCTGTTGCCATCCATGTAAGACATGACTTGCTCCTCCTTGCCTCCACCAAGATTGTGAGGCCTTCCCAGCCATGTGGAATTGTAAGTCCATTAAACCTTTTGTTCTTCCCAGTCTTGGATATGTCTTTATCAGCAGTGTGAAAACACACTAATATAGTTACCTTCATTGCAAGCTGTGAGGATGATGTAAACCTGGAGTTGCTTTTAGGGGCTTCATGGAAAATGTCTCCAGAATGGATTTGTCACATAGGGGAAACAAAATTGATTGATAGAGAGACACAGAACATTAAAGATCCTATTTGGATTCCTATATTCAGTCATGTGTAACTCAGACATGTTATGTAACCTTGACTGGTTTACTTCCTAATTAAATACATTTTTGCTTGACATTATTTGTATGACTGCACTCTGTCCCTTGCAGTCAAGAATCCTTATTATCACAGTACTGGGTTATTGCCAAAATTTAACCTGATTTATACAAAGCATCTAGCTCAAAGAGAAGCTTCAAGATCATCATCATAGCTCTGGCTAATGGCAGAAGTGGTCCCAGCTTGTCATGCCTCATGTCTCCCTGTATCCATGCCCTGTACTGTATGGATACATTGTAGTGACCTTCCACTCTTACTTGTTGTTTCTTTTATTTAATGGGATGTTAGTGAACATGATACTTGGGAGACTGAACCTGCTCTGGCTCACTTCATCTTCTATCACCACGAGAAGGATGTGCCTGGGCTAGTCTGTTGGTAATTGAAACCCACAGAGCAGGACCAATCAGCCAACAGTGGCAGAATGCCACTGTCAAAAGACACAATGACAACAAATGTAGTTATAGATCTAGTTGGTTTTTATCTGAGATTCATGAATCCAGATGGCAGAAGGAGAGCTCTCACTGGGCTGTGGCAGAACAATGGTTTTTGTAAGATGAGAACAAGGAAACAGAACAATAGAAAAAAACCTCATTGGCTGACATCGGGTTACTTCCGGTTATTTTTTTGTTAAGGGTTAAAGCAGAGGGGGCTTCCTTAGTTACAATGTAAAATATATTCCTCATTGTGAATAATGGTGAGAAAGCTGTAAAGCCATGACAAAAAATTAGCT
Source organism: Aotus nancymaae (assembly GCF_030222135.1). Classification (NCBI taxonomy): domain Eukaryota; kingdom Metazoa; phylum Chordata; class Mammalia; order Primates; family Aotidae; genus Aotus; species Aotus nancymaae. Next base: position 3,679,620 of record NW_026988460.1, read on the forward strand.
ATTCCTGTTGTTATTTCTAAATGCTATTAATTAGCTAAATTTTGTTTATGTTAAGTTAATGTCTGTCCCATTCCTCACCCACTTACCACTAGTTCGTACTCCAGTAATTAAAGAGTGATTTCCTGACCTCACTACAGCAGAGATGGTGGTATTCTCACAGTCTCGTTGGAGCTATCATATTTCAGATATATGTGTCCATTGGAACCTGCTTTTTCTCCTCTGAAGAGACAGGAAATCTTGTCTTTTTGTGAGCCCAGGAGATTCCTTTGCATCGAATAAATATTCTCCAATAAATCCAGTCACATCCACAAACATAAGCCAGGCAGGGTAACTCCACCCCCACAAAGACCAGATATGAGCTGAGGATTTGGACTTCTAAATTGAATTGAAGTTTTTCAGTTGTATTTACACTTGAGAGGCCTCTGGTGGCTTACATGTATTAATCAGTCAGTGAGCTCTGTAACTACAATTTATATAAAGTTGTCTACACACTGAGGGGGTCATTAAAATCAGTGTTGTAATTGATAGGTAACAAAAGGCCATTTTGGCACTTGATTTTGTCCATTTATTCTCTGTTAAATAGTGCCAACCAAGCAGAAAAGATAGGAAAAGATATAAAAAGTAAAAGAATTATAACATAATTAATTGTCTACAATCTTGGTGTCTGCTAGTCCGTGGTCCCCATGGCCAGCAGTTTTTGTTTTTGTTCATTGTGAATCTTCTTGTGTAGCTGGGCCTATTTGATAACTATATTTTTAAGTTCTATTTAGACTGGTATAATGCATGTATGATAGAAAATGTAGAATACTGTCAGGATGATGTCTGCATATGGCACCTTCATGTGGAAAGCAATCAGGAAGCTAAATTAAAGGAAATTGCCCTTCCTCCTATGAGAAAGTGTTTTGACATTTACATTGACAGTTACATAATGAAACCCTGGTGTTTTGGTGATGATCCAGGCAGTACCCGGCTCTGCAGGCACTTCAGTTGTGATTACCTAAGAGGATTATTCCTCCTGCTCTCCTCTGTGTGGTAATGAGATTGTCTTCCATTCCAGTGCACATCTTCTATTGGTTTCTCAACTTTCACAAGAGGATGCTGAAAGGACTTTACCCCCAGTTGGGTTTCCCCTGAGTCCTTTGGTGCTGAATCCTCCCAGAAGTGGAACAGTTGCTTTCTAATCCAGCAGTTAGATCCTCATTCAGTATTGTCTTTCCGCTTTCTAAAAAGTGGAACTCTTTCGTGCAGGGGTTAAGAAAACTTATGTAAAGTCAAAATCCCCTTCAGAAATCCCTGGAGTTCATCGTAAAGTACAGTGTTTTTATATCCATTATTAAGGCCAACAGACAGTGATTCTTCCATCCCTGAAACAGATGGCTGGTTCTGTGGTTGACACCAGATGAAGTAGTTGGCTTGCATCAAAGGGCCACGTTGTTTGAGAAATACATCATTTTATACAGCAGAATAGCACCTCAGGACAAGAAGATTCTCAGTCTCTGAAGGGAAGGAGGGAAGTGAAACCAACTGAAGGACACAGCTTTGTGTCCACGACCTCAGGCTTATCCATTTAGTGAATGACATGCATATCCATTTAGTGAATTGCTCACTGTTTTAATGTTGTTTTCTTTCTCTCTCCTTTCTGTGGTCCAGTGGAGCCATGAGACTCCACTGGCACAGAAATGTTGGCAGCCTATTTAAAGGGAACTAGAAAACTAAAAATGGCATGAAACAAGTCACAGATAATTACAACACTGTCACCTGTACAGCACAACCTCATCTTACAGTGTCTAAACAAGTCTCCAGTTAGCATGCTTCTCACTTTATCATCCCTCTGTTGTACTGCAGTTCGGATGGGACTGTCATCAGCCCTAACTGTGCTCATATGCTCGAGAAACAAATTTTTCAGTTTTTATCCAGCCCAGCCTTCAATTACCAGTGGTACTGGTAAATCAGCTCTTTGAGGAAAAAAATAAAGCACTTATTTATAGTGTTTGCTAATTTTCACAGTGTAAATTCTCTCAAGGCTGATTTTATGCTACCAATATGAAGCTACAGAACATAAACTTGGAAACAGCAGAATCCACTGTTGAGCTGGGTCCTTTCATTTGGTCTTGCAGTCAATAGGACTTGCCTCCACAGAGTGCTCTATGATCCCCTTGGCTCAGTATTCAATTCCCATAACTGCACAGAATATACATTCTAGAACAAGCTTGTCTAACCTGCGGCCCATGGCTATATGCACTCCATAGCACCTTGAATGTGGCCCAATACAAATTTGTAAACTTTCTTAAAACATTATGAGAATTTTTGTGATTTTTTTTTTTTTTAGCTCATCAGCTATCATTAATGTTAGTGTATTTTATGTGTGGCCCTAGACAATTCTTCTTCTTCCAATGTGGCCCAGGGAAGCCAAAAGATTGGACACTCCTGTTCTACATATTGGAGACAATTTTACAATACATCTATAAAAGTTTTTTTGGCACATGTGTGTGGTATGATACACTGGCTGAGAGTCATGGTCCTAGGTAGTTTTCAGAGAATATAACCAATTGCTTTTCCAGATATTCTAAAATCTTCGTTGGATCAAGACAGAATGGCAGACACCAGGTTACCTGCTGTTGCTAACAGCCTTACTCCAGGAGGCCAACGGTTTATACAGCAGGAAAGCTCTCTAAAACAGCCTCATGAAATATGACTGCACAAATTGTATGAATGTTGTTGAAGTGGTTGTTGCTGGCATGAGGTAGTAGCTATTCTCATCATGAAGATCGCGCAAGGAGATTTTCATCTGTTTTCAATTTCAGAATGATTATGCTACTGAGAATTTCCTTTTTAAATGCTACTAATCCTGATTTGTTTAATTGACCAGGTTCCTTTTTTTTTAATTGGTAGCCAGGAAATATGGCCTAAAATTTTCACTCTACTCTTAATAAATGTGTCAGGTCATTATGGCATACTTTCTTAGCTTCACTGTTACTTATTTCAGGCATTCATTCATTTAATAAAGATTTGAGTATGTATGTGTCAGATTCCACCCTACAGGCTTGAGATGCCCTTTACAAAGTTTCCTATCCCCTGATACTTTTGGACTAGTAAAATCAAGCATTGAATAAGTGATCATGCAAATAAACATATAATTCTGAATGATGCTAAGTACTCTAAAGACAAAACCCAGGATGTTAACTTGGATAGGGTTGTAACTTTATGCCCCGTCCTATTTCTCTTTCTTTCATCTGCATTTTACATTATCCCATCATGTGTATTTTATGTATACTTGTAAATGAATGGCTTTAAGGGTTTTTTCTCTGAAAAAAATGAATTAATAACCACATAACCAAAGATACATTTTTCCACTCAGGCTATGACAGTAGTTTTCATTTAAGGACAAAGCAGTATCTTGGAAATTTGACATGCATTTATAGATTATAATAAAAACAAGTAATAATTAATAGTCATCACACTTACCATGTACTTTTTTGTTTTTTGTTATTTTAATTGACATATAGTAATTGTACATCAGTGTGATATTTTGATACATGTATACAATGTGTGATGATCAAAATAGGGTAATTAGCATATTCATCACCTCAAACATATATTATTTCTTTACATTGAGAACATTCAAAATCTGCTCTTCTAGATATTTGAAAATAAACAACAAATTGTTGTTATAGTCATTCTCCAGTGCTATAAACACTAGAACTGATTCCTCCTATTTAGATATATTTTTGTATCTGTCAACCAAAATTTGGCTACCCTTACCATCTTTAGCAACCGCTAGTCCACTCTCTACTTCTGAGATCAACTTTTTAGCTTTCACATACGGATGAAAACAGGTAGTATTTATCTTTCTGTGCCTGGTTTATTTCACTTAACATAATGTCTTCCAAGCTCAAGTTGCTGTGAATTACAGAATTTCATTCATTTTTATGGCTAAATAGTATTCAATTGTGTATATACCATGTTTTCATTATTCATTCATTTGTTAATGAATGAATCAACTTAGGTTAATTCTAGATCTTGGCGATTGTGAATAGTGCTATAATAGCATGGGACTGCAGATATCTCTTTAATATATTAATTTCATTTCCTTTAGATATATACATAGTGGTGGGATTGCTGGATCATATAGTAGTTCTATTTTTAGATTTTTGAAGAACCTCCACACTGTTTTCCATAGTAGCTGTACTAATTTACATTCTTACTAAGAACCATCAACTAGACCTTATTTTAAACATGTCACAGATGTTAGTAGTTGGTGTGCTATATGTCCTGACTCCCTCTCTAGGATTAGTACATTCTGAAAGCTCTTAGTGGTCAGATCTCACCAGGAGTTTCTCTTAGTAAGAGGAAGCTGCCTTGCCCAAGTTTGAGTCCCTTACAGGGACAGCCTGTGTCCAAAGACGGGTGGATAAAAGAGTATAAATTTGTGGTACGCATCATAAATTGGGACAATTTTAAAGGGCCATCCAATTTCCAGAGCCGAAGTTCTCTTGTAATTATATCACAGCTTCATTTATTTTTTGCCCAATCCTGCTGCCATCCCTTCCTGGAAGAGCTGATCCTGTGAGCACACCCTAATAAACTTCCTGCCTCTAATCTTTTCAGAATCTGTCTCTCCAGGAACCTCATATACGATGGATAATTCTCATGTAACTCTCAAATTATTACTCTGTTTCACAAATGAAGAAACTGAGATATTATGGAGCTGGGTGTGGGTTCAATTGCGCACAGGCAGTGTGGTTACTGTACTGGAAGGATATCCAATGATACACACTGCAGTGGTGATTTGATACTATCTTTTGCGTTTCGCAATAATGTGCTTTAGCTTTTGTTTGACTATTTCTAGGGACAAGGAACTCATTGCATTCTCTGAGGCCATGCAGTGCCCAACAGCCTATGCATGAGGTATTTTAGATTCTCAAAATATTCAGGAGTTGGTTCTCTTACCTTTGGGAAGAACCACAGCCAAGCATTCCGAAACTGCTTGTTGCCTGCTCACACACTTGCCTTTTGAATTGATTTCAATCTTCGCAGCTTCCAATCAGTTGAATTATCCACCACGTTTTTACCCTAGAGACTGATCTAAGCCGTGATAGTGGTGGGTGGCTACTAATCACTCAGTTGTATATACAGATGGTAGCTGTTTGGATCTATCAAAAATTATGGTTCTTCAATGATCTTTCTGCTGTGTCTCTTCGTTTAATCCTAAAAATGCTCAGTGAAGAAGCTCCCACCACCACTTTGATAAACAATATTTGATAATCTGCATTGTTAGACTATGTTAGACTTTAAACTACTTATCAAGTAGGGAATTAAATATGTTGAGCTCTTACTAAGTGACTGGCCTTGTGCTCAAGTTTGACAGGTGCTATCACATTCAACTCTCACAATGACAATTAGGGAATTGAAGCTTAAAGAGATTTTGTTATTTTCTAAGGATACAAAGCTGAGAAACAGGCAGACCTAGGAGTTGAAGCAAGTCTATTTTCCTGAACCCATGCCTTCCCTCAAAGTGTGGTACTTCTCAAGTTTTAGGTGTTGTATTAGTTATCTAATGCAGAGTAACAAATGACAACACATTTAGCAGCTTAAAACAATACATATTTATTATTTCACAGTTTCTGTAGGTCAGTAAGTCAGGCATAGTTTCACTGAACTCTCTGCTTTAGGGTATCAGCAGGCTGCAATCCAGACATTGTCCTGGAAAGTATTTTCATCTGGAGGTTTAACTGTGGAAAGATTGAACCTCCCTCAGGTTGTTGGCAGTATTCATCCATAGGACTGAGATGCTGATTTTCTTGCTGATTATCAGCGTAGGGAATGCCCACTTTTCCTTGCCATGTAGACTTCTGCAAGCCCCTCAAAAGAGAGAGTCTCTTCCTCTAGTCTGCTGAAACAGTCTTATATAATGTAATGAATTCATGAAAGTGCTATCCCATCCCTTTGCCCTATTCTATTGGTTGGAAGCAACTTACAGGTTCTGCTCGCACTCAAGGGGATGGAATTACACAAAAGTGGACACCACAAGGTAGGAAATTATTGGGAGTTACTGTAGGGTCTATTCATACTGGTTTTCATTAAAAAGTCATTCTTATAATTGTTTAAGATTCAGATTTCTGGCTCTCAACCCCAGGAATTCTGAGTCATGAATTGTATGGTGGGCCCCAGAGCCAGCATTTCTAATAAGTACTCATGGATAATTATAGTCCTGGAAGACAGGAGGAGCCACATGCAAAAAAACAAGGTTGTAAACTTGTGCCATTGCACCGGAAGCAATTTAGCCATTTACTTTGCATTATTATTGTGGGGAGTTTCAAAGAAGCTGATTACTATTTATTAAAAATCATCCAACTAAATCTTTTTGTCTTTCTTGGGAAATAAACCTTGCTTTCAAGTTTGACCATTGGCAATTAATGCCAATATCTCTCCAGGCTTATTTGGCCTGAGGCCAGCATCCCATATATCTGTTAGTATTTTGTGCTCTAGGAAAGATTTTTAAAGATGACAACTCTTTCTAGGCTAGTGCTCTAAAACTAATGGAGAGATAAATTAGAGTAGTCAACTCAGCCCCTTTGCCTGGAACTGAGGGATTCTTTGGGATGCAGGACTTCCTAGTGCCAAAACTCAGAAAGTCCAGGTATACTGAGACAGTGGATCACCCTTCTGTTGTTTCCAACAAAAAGAAGAATTTAAGGACCAAGTAAACAAGTTCACGTTTGTTTATGATTTTTAGTGCTTTCTTCAGTAGTGTTTCTTCAGCATTTATGACTTTTAGAGCTGGCTTCAGTGGTGACTTTCACTAGAATAATCCTTGGTAACTCTGTTAGTCTGAAAAATAAAGTCCCCCAAAATATCTACACCCTAATCCTGGAACTTGTGTTAACCTTATTTGGAAAAAGAAACTTCCCAGATGTGATTAAAGTCAAAAGATGAGGAGGTCATCCAGGTAGACCCTCAAACGTGTCTTCACAAGAGAGAGGCAGGCAGAAAAAAAATTATGCACACAAAAGAAGAGGAGACAATGTTACTATGAAGGCAAAGATTCGATTGATGTGTTCACAAAGCAAGAATTGTCAGTGATCACTAGAAGCAGGAAGAGACGAGGAAAGGATTCTCCCCAAGAGTCTCCAAAAGAAGCATGATCATGCTGAAAACTTGATTTTGGCCCAGTGATATTGATTTTAGATTTGTGATCTACAGAACTGTGAGAGAATACACTTCCATCATTTTAAACCACAAAGTTTGTGCTAGTTTCTTATAGCAGCCATAGGAAATGAACACAGGTTACCCTAGCAAGTTTCCCTTACTCCCTAGATTTCTGTTGGAGTCTTCAGTTGCAAGCAACAGAAAAACTCTTGCTAACATAAGCCAACAAACAACTTGTTAAACAAACGAGTAAGTAAAATGGAAAGGTATGCGACGATTTTGAAGGAAACACTGAAGATTTAATCTTGAGAAAGGACTCAGGGCAAAAATAAATTGCCACAAATAAATAAGTGGCCAACATGGTGTATCGACTCATCTGCTCTCAGTCTATGGTTCATTTTGCTCAGGAGTCAAAATCCAAAATAGGATAGCATATCGGCATGGCCTACCTGTAATAAAGGGAGGGTGAGACCCCTTGATTCACAATTCCTCTGTGACTGTATCCAATGATGAAAAGGATTTCATTGGAGCCAAAATCAGATGTTTTATCTGGAAGAACAGACAAGGAAAAATCCCAGCAGATATTTTCTATACTTGGTTCTTAAGTGTGGTTCCCACAACCATCAGCATCAGTACCTCTGGGAACTCGCAAGAAATGTAGATTCTTGGGCCCCACCTTATACCTACAGAATCAGAAAGTCTAGGGTTGGGTTCAGAAATCTGAGTTTCAACAAGGTGTGTCAAACACCTCCAGGTGATTCTGATATAAGTTAAAGTTTGAGAACCATTGATTGGATTCATTGCTTGCTTGTTTTGATCTAAATACTATATTTAATAAATCTTTCCCCCTCTGTTTGTTTTACTTCTGCTATCCTAGTTTAAAAGAAACCTTTAATACATCTTATCTAAGTGATTTCTAATTGGTCTCTCTGCTCTGGTCTTAAATGCTACAAATTCACTTCTCATGCACGTTTCAGAGTGAACTATATAAAATACATATATGACCATTTACTCCCCTGATTAAAATTCTCTAGTGATTTCATTTTCAATATTGGCAGTTCATCAGGAGAATTTCCACTATAAGATAAAGGGCTCTGAGGCCCTAAATAAACTTGAAAGACAATATAGTTCACAAACACTGCAACTCCTAGGTGAGTCCTAGTGCTGAACCGAGCTCAGAGACAGTGGACTGACAGGGGGTGGTGACACATGAGCTACTGAGACACTGGCCAGGATGGCTAAGGGAATGCTGGCATCACCCTTCCCCTAACCCTAGGCTACACATCTCATGGCTCCATAAGAGACCTCTTCCCACTGCTTGAGGAGAGGAGAGGGAAGAGTGGGGAAGACTTTGTCTGGCATCTTGGATACCAGCTCAGGTACAGCAGAATAGGGCAGCAGTCAAAGTTGTGAGGCTCCCTTTCCAGGCTCTAACCCCTGGATGACATTTCTAGACACACCCTGGGACAGAGGGAAACCTGCTTCTTTAAAGGGAAGAACCAAGTTTTGGCAAGATTCATCACCTGCTAATGTAAGAGCCCTTGGGCCTTGAATAACCAGCAGTGATATCTAGGTACTACACCAAGGTCTTGGATGAGACTCTAAAATTTGCTGGCTTCAGGTGAGACTCAGCACATTCCCAGCTGTGGTGTCTGTGGGGTGAGATTCCTTCCACTTGAGAAAAACAGAGGGAAAAGTAAAAGGGACTTTATTATGCACATTAGGGACCAACTCAGCCACAGGAGGATAGAGTATGAAGTGGGCTCTTGGGTCCCCAGTTCCAGGACACAGCTCTTGGATTTCTGAACCTGCCCTGGGGCAGAGGGAAGCCCACTGCCCTGAAGGGTGAGTCTAAGGCAAGGCAGCATTCAACACAAGCTGACTGAAGAGCCCTTGGGCCCTATGGGAACATTGGTAGTAGTCTGGCAGTACTTCCCATGGGCCTGTGGTGGTGGTGGCCATGGAGTGAGGCTCCTCTGCCTTTGGAAAGGGGAGGGAAGAGTGGGGAGGACTACAATTTGTGATCTGAGTGCCAGCTCAGCTACAGTACAATAGAACACAAGGTAGGCTTCTAACATTTTGTCTCTAGTCCCTGGCTCCTGGATGGCACCGCTGGACCTACCCAGGGCCTGAGGGAACTCAGGCAGGTAAGGGAAAGATGAAGGCCTTGCTGGCTTTGCTACCTCCTGATTGTAGAGGCCCAGGTCTTTCAGCAGACATAGGCTGTAGCTAGGGATTAGTTACAATAAACCTTGGCAACACCCAGTACTGTGTTGGCTTCAGGTCTGACCAGTGCAGTTCCAGTGGTGGTGGTGGTGGCCACATGGGTGCTTGTGTCACTCCACCCCCCCAGTTCTAGGTGGCTTGAAACAGAGACTTCATTTGATAGGAATAAATTAAAGGAAGAGAACAAAAGTCTTTGCCTGTTAATCCAGAGAATTATTCGAGATCTCGTCCAAGACCATCAAGGCAGTACCTCTATGAATCTGCAGGAACCACAGTGTTACTAGGCTTGGAGTACTCCTAAAGCAGATACAGTAGATCACAGCACTCAATTCTTTCAAATATCTGGAAAGCCTTCCCAAGAAGAACAGGTACAAACAAGTCCAGACTGAGAAGACTACAATTAATACCTAATTCTTCAAAGTCCAGACACCAAAAAACATCTACTAGCATCAATACCATCCAGAAAAACAGAACCTCACTAAATAAACTAAATAAGGCACCAGGAACTCACTCCTGGAGAAAGATGTGACCTTTCAGACAGAGAATTCAAAATATCTGTGTTGAGGAAACTTAGAGAAATTTAAGAAAACACAGATAAAGAACTCAGAATTCTATCAGATAAATTTAACAAGAAAATTGAAATAATAAAGAGAATCAAGCAGAAATTCTGGAGCTGAAAATGCAATTGGAAAACTGAAGAAATACATTAGAATCTTTTAATAGGATAATTTAAAATGCAGAATAAATAATTGGTAAGCTTTAAGACAGACTCTTTGGAAACACACAGTCAGAAGTACAAAGGAAAAAGGAATAAAAAGCAATAAGCATGCCTACAGGATCTAGAAAATAGCCTCAAAAGGGCAAAGCTAAGAGCAATTGGCCTTAAAGAGGAGGTAGAGAAAGAGATAGGAGTAGAAAGTTTATTCAAAGAACTAATAACACAGAACTTCCCGAACTAAGAGAAAGATATAAATATCCAAGTACAAGAAGGTTATAGAACACCAAGTGGATTAAACCCAAATATTACCTAAAGGCTCTTAATAACCAAAATCTCAAAGGGCAAAGATAAAGAAAGAATTATTTTTAAAAAGCAACAAGAGAAAAGAAGCAGATAACATACATTGGAACTCCAATATGTCTGGCAGCAGACTTTTCAGTGGAAACATTAGAGGCCAGAAGAGAGTGGCATGACATATTTAAAGTGCTGAAGGAAAAATAAAAACAAAAAACTTTTTCCCTAGAATAGAATATTTGGCAAAAATATCCTTCAAACATGAAGGAGAAATAGTGAGGAATTTCATCAACATCAGACCTGTCCTACAAGGAATACTAAAACGATAACTTCAATGAGAAAGAAAAGTATGTTAATGAACAATAAGAAATCATCTGAAGGTACAAAACTCTGTTATAGTAAGTACAGAGATAAACACAGAATATTATAACACTGTAACTGTTGCATGTAAGCTACTCTTATCTTAAGGTGAAAGACTAAATTATGAACCAATCAAAAATAATTACAATTTTTCAAGACATGGACACTATAAAAATATATAAATAGTAGCAACAAGAAGTTAAAAAGCAGAGAAGCAAGGTTAAGGTGTAGAGTCTTTATTAGTTTTCTTTTTGCTTATTTGTTCATGAAAGCAGTATTTTGTTATCAGCTTACAATAATGGGCTATAAAATAATACTTGCAAGACTCATGGTAACCTCAAACCAAAAAATATACAATGGATAGCTAAAAAATGAAAAGCAAAAAACTAAATCATATCACCAGAGAAAATCATATTTACTAAAAGGAAGACAAGAAGAGAAGACCACAAAACAACCAGAAAACAAATAAAATGGCAGGAGTAAGTCCTTACTCATCGAGAATAACATATAATGGGAATAGACTAAATTCTTCAATTAAAAGACATAGAATGGCTGAATAAATAAAAAAAAATCAAGACCCAAGGATCCGTTGACCACAAGAAACATACTTCACCTGTAAAGCCACATAGACTGAAAACAAAGGGATGAAAAAAGATATTCCATGCCAGTTGAGATAAAAAATAAGCAGGAGTAGCTATACTTTTATCAGGCAAAATAGATTACAAGACAGAAACTATAAGAAGAGACAAAGAAGGTCACTACGTAATAACAAAGGGGTCAATTCAGTAAAAGTATATAACAATTTTAAATATATATGCACCCAACACTGGAACACCCAGCTATACAAAGCAAATATTATTAGAACTAAAGAGAGAGATAGGTTCCAAGGTAATAGTAGCTGGAAATTTTAACATCCCACTTTCAGCATTGCACAGATCTCCCAGACAGAAAATCAACAAAGAAACATTGGACTTAATCTGCAGTATAGATTAAATAGATCTAATAGATATTTGCAGAACAATTCATTCAATGGCTATAGAATACACATTCCTTTCCTCAACATATGGATTATTCTCAAGGATAGAGTATATACTAGGTTACAAAATAAACCTTAAAACATTCAAAAAATTGAAATAATATTAAGCATCTTCTCTGACCACAATGGAAGAAAACTAGAAACCAATAATAGGAGGAATATTGGAATCTATACAAATACATATGCTCCTGAAAAACCAGTGGGTCAATGAAGAAATTAAGAAGGAAACTGTACAATTTCTGGAAACAAACAATAATGGAAACACACCATGCCAAAACCTATGGGATATAGCAAAAACAGTACTAGGAGGAAGTTTATAGCTTTAAGTACCTACATCAAAAAAGAAGAAAAACCTCAAATAAACAACCTAATAATGTATCTTAAAGATACACTGTCATTATCATTATTGAACATAGTACTGAAAGTTCTAGCTAGAGCAATGAGACAAGAGAAAGATATAAAGGGCATCCAAACTGGAAAGGAAGAAGTCAAATTATTCTTGTTTGCAGATGGTATTATCCATCTGAAAAAAAAGAAAGACTCAACAAGATAAAAATTAGAACTGATAAACAAATTCATCAAAGTTGCAGGGTACAAAATCAACATACAAAAATCAATAGCATTTTTATATGCCAATAGTGAAAAATCTAAAAAAGAAATATAAAAAATAATCCCATTCACAATAGCCAAAAATGAAATTAAATACCTAGGAATTAACTTAGCCAAAGAAGTTAAAGATGTCTATAATATAAACTATAAAACACTGATGAAAGAAATTGAAGAGGACACTGAAAAATGGAAGGATATTTCATGTCTATGAATTGAATGAATCCAATTGTTAAAATGTTCATACTACCCAAATCAATCTACAGAATCAATGCAATCCCTATCAAAATACCAATGACTTTCTTCACAGAAATAGAAAAAATATCCTAAAATTTATATGGAACAAAAGACCCAGAGTACCCAAAGCTATTCTAAGTAAAAAGAACAAAACTGGAGGAATCACATTACATGACTTCAAATTTTACTACTGAGCTATAATAACTAAAACAGCATGGTACTGGCATAAAAACAGACATGTAGACCAATGGAACAGAATAATAACCCAGAAACTAATCCACATACATAGAGAACTCATTTTTGACAAAAGTGCTAAGAACATATATTGGGAAAAAGATAGTCTCTTTGATAAATGGTGCTGGGAAAGGTGCATATCCATACAGAGAAAATTAAAACGAGACTATCTCTTGCCATATAAAAAATCAAATCAAAATGAATTAAAGACTAAACTCTAACACCTCAAACTATGACACTACTAAAAGAAAACATTGAGGAAACTCTCTTGGACATTGGACTCAAAATTTCTTGACTAACACCCCACAGGCACAGGCAACCAAAGCAAAAATGGACAATTGGGATGACATGGAGTTAAAAACCTTTCATATGACAAAGGATACAATCAACTAAGTGAACAGAAAACCCACAAAATGAAATAAAGTATTTTTAAACTACCCATCCAGTGAGGAATTAATAACCAGAATATATAAGGAGTTCAAACAACTCTATAAGAAAAAAAAACTAATAATCCAATTTAAAAAATGGGCAGATCTGAATAGACATTTCTCAAAAGAAAACATACAAATGGCAAACAGGAATATGAAAAGGTGCTCTACATTATTGATCATCAGAGAAATGAAAATCAAAACTACAATGAGACATCATCTCACCCTAGTTGAAATATCCAAAAGAGGTAATAACAAATACTGGCAAGGATGTGCAAAAAAGAAAACCCTCATACACTGTGGGTGGGAATATAGATTAGTACAACCACTATGAAGAATGGTTTAGAGGTTCCTCAAAGAAGTAAAAATAGAGCTACTATATGATCCAGCAATCCTACTGCTAGGTATATACCCAAAAGAAAACAAATCAGTGTATCAAAGAGATATCTGCACTCTCATGTTTGGTGCAGCACTCTTCACAATAGCCAAAATTTGGAAGCAACCTAAGTGTCATCAACAAATGAATGGATAAAGAACATGGGGTATTTATACACAATGGTGCTATTCAGCCACAAACAAGAATGAGATTCTGTCATTTGCAACAACATGGATGGAATTGGAGGTCATTATGCTAACTGAAATAAGCCAAGCACAGAAAGACAAATATTGCATGCTCTCACTTATTTGTGGGATCTAAAATTCAAAACAATTGAACTCATGGAGATAGAGAGTAGAAACTTTTCCCAGCAGCTGGAAAGGGTAGTGTGGAGTAGGGGGAATGGGGATGGTTAGTGGGTATAAAAATATAAATAATGAATAATACATGGTATTTGATAGGACAACAAGGTGATCACAGTCAATAATAATTTAAGTGTACATTTTTAGATAACTAAGAATATAATTGGATAGGTTTTAACCCAAAGAATAAGTACACTTGAGGAAGCGAATATTTCATTTTCCATGATGTGATTATTGTGCATTGCATACTTATATCAAAACATCTAATGTACCCCATAAATATATACGCCTACTATGTACCCACAAAAGTTAAAATGAAAAATATGTTTTTTAAATGGTACAAATCAATATGCATCTTACTGTTTTGTGAATATGGGTTATGAACAGCATATTCAGATGGTCAATGTCATTTTAAAAAGGGGCAGAAGAATCTGGCCTAGAATGAAGATATAACACCCAAACACAAAGCATAAACCTTGATTCATGTTTGAAAAACAGCCATAAAAAGCATTTGGGAAGAATTCAGGAAATTCACTTTTAATATAAACTGAATATTAGGCTTGAATCTCAGAAAACGTCAGCATTTGTAACTTTCTTATCATTTTGCATTCCTAAAATTCTTATTTTGTAATGCTATCCAAATGTCAGATTTAGAATATACAGTTATTCTTTACCTTTGCAATATTTTACAAAATGAGTTGGTATTAACTTTTTCATTGTTTCATGAAATTTCTAGACATAATGTGGCCAGAATATGGAAGTTAATTAAATGTTGCCTCTGGAATAAAGTTTGAATAGAAGCTTTGTCAAAAAAAAAAACAAAAAAAACCCCAGCAGAATAGTAGTGAAGAACTGCTCACAGATGCTTCTGGGACTCTTTGAGTATGGATGAACTCCAACATCTCACTGAATTTCATTTAAATAGCAAAGAAAACACTCTATTATCTAGACAGAATTGCCATAACTGGCAGAAGCTATAAGATTTTTAAGTGTCTTTGGCAAAGTTCCCAAAAGCAAGTGCTTAAACTTTCTCAGAATTCGTGTATGTGAATAAAATCATAGCCAAATCTGAAAACATTAGACATAAGCTTTTTACATCAAAGGGATTCAAGTGTGAAATATCTTTATCCTCCTATCTTTCCTTTGGACAGAGATCCTAATAACTTTTCTACTATCAGGGCAAATATTGTTATTTAGCAGTAGAATTTAACATGAGAATTGCTTATTTATTTATTTAAAACCTGTGCTTTTCAGTTAAGAATTTGCCATTTAACAACAAAGGTTGCTGTACTGAAAAATTAGGGGGTAGAAGAAAAGATTAATGAAGCTACAGGGAAATAATCTCACAAATACAGAATGTGAGACCTTCAACAAAACAACTCATTTGGTTTCTTCAGAAGGTCAATGTCATTTTAAAAATGGGCAGAAGAAACTGGCCTAGAATGAAGATATAACACCCAAACACAAAGCATAAACCTTGATTCATGTTTGAAAAACAGCCATAAAAAGCATTTTGGGAAGAATTCAGGAAATTCAGTTTTAATATAAACTGAGTATTAGATGACACAAAGAAATTGAAGGTATCTTTCTTCTTAGGAGATGCAAGCTGAAGGTTTTATTGGTGAAGTATGTGCTGCAATTTACTCTGAAAGAATCTAGCTACAGAGAAGAAAACGGCAAGGAAAAGAGGGAAATCAAGAAAGGAAAGGAAATGACAAAACAATGTTAAAAGTTGTTAATCTCTGTGATGAGTAAATAGGTGTTCATTGTGTTATTTTTTTTTCAACTTTGGCGAATGTTTGAAAATCAATAATAATTTGTCAATAAAAGACAGCAGAGACTTTGGAGTTGAGTCTGCCTCCTGGCTCTGCCACTTACTAGCTTGTTATTACAGTTCTCTGAACTTTGGTTTTCTCATCTGTAAAGAGAAGATAATAATTTATATTCCATAAGATTGTTACACAAAGTATATAAAATGACACTGTAAATTATAGCTGTGTTTTACACATCTACTTCACTGTTACCTATCATTGTCATTGTAATAATTACAAAGATTATTACCATTACCTATGACTAGGTAATTAATACATTTTATTATAGGCATTATTACTTATCATCTGTTTTTAAGGTACGATTTTGACTTTTCGAAAAATTTTCATAAATATTCTCTTTAAAAGTCACACTGAATTAGCCAGGCATGGTGACAGACACCTGTAATCCCAGCTACTCAGGAGACTGAGTCACGAGAATGGCTCGAACTTGGGAGGCAGAGGTTGCCGTGAGCCAAGATCGTGCCATTGCAGTCCAACCTGGGCGACAAGAGGGAAACTCTGTCTCAAAAAATAATGATAATAAAATAAAATAAAAATCACACCAATCCTGCATTATGAGCAAAAATTGGAAAAAGTTTATATTTTCTACTTACTATTACCTGAAACTTTCTATGTATTAAACTTATTATGCTAGAATTATTGGGAATATATGTGCACTAGAATGAAATAAAAACTATTTACAGCATTACTTTTCAAAAATAAACACATACTCTTTAAACCATACCTGTGAGAAATGCTTTGAAATATAGTATGTATTTTATTTTGTTGTTGATTGAACTTAGTTTATTTTTGAAAAAAGAATTTATTTTCTTAACTTTTGTTTTAGATTCAGGGAATATGTATACAGGTTTGTTACCTCGGTAAATTGTATGTCACTTGGGTTTGATGTACAAACGATTTTGTCACCCAAGAAGTGAACATCATACCCAATAGGTAGTTTTTTGACCCTCACTCTCCTTCCACCCTACGACCCCCATCAAGTAGACCCTCGTGTCTATTGTTTTCCAATTTGTGTTCATGTGTATTCAGTGTTTACTTCCCACACTTAGTGAGAACATGTGGTATTTGGTTTTCTGTTCCTGTGTTAGTTTGCTTAGGATAATGACCTACGGCTACATCCATGTTGCTACAAAGGACATGATTTTGTTTTTTTAATGACTGCATAGTATTCCACAATATATATGTGCCATATTTTCTTTATCCAATCCAGTATTGATGGGCACTTAGGTTGATTCCATGTCTTTGCTATTATGAATAGTGCTCCAATGAACATACACATGCATGTGTCTTTTTAAAAGAATTATTTGTATTCCTTTAAATGAAATTCTTTGACCCAGTAATGAGATTGCTGGGTCCAACAAAAGCTCTGTTTTAAGCTCTTTGAGAAATCTCCAAACAGCTTTCCACAGCAACTAAACTAATTTACATCGCCACCAGCAGTGTGTAAGTGTTCCCTTTTATCCTCAACCTCACCAACACCTGTTATTTTCAAACCTTTTAGTAATAGTCATTCCAACTGGGGTAAGATGGTATCTCTGTGTGGTTTTGATTTGCATTTCTCTAATGATCAGTGATATTGAGCATTTTCCCATATGCTTGTTGATTTTGTGTATGTCTTCTTTTGAGAAGCGTCTGTTGATGTCCTATGCCCATTTTATAATGGGATTGTTTTTTGCTTGTTGATTTGTGTGAGTTCCTTATAGATTCTGGGTATTAGACCTTTGTTGGACGCTTAGTTTTTGAATATTTTCTCCCATTCTGTAGGCTATATATTTACTCTGTTGATAGTTTATTTTGCTGTGCAGGAGCTCCTTAGTTTAATTAGGTCTCACTTGTCTATTTTTATTTTTCTTGCAATTGCTTTTAGAGACTTCATCATGAAATCTTTGCCAAGGCCTATGTCCAGAAGAGTATTTCCTAGGTTTTCTCCTAGAGTTTAGATAGTTTTTGGTCTTACATATAAGTCTTTAATCTATTTTGAGGTGATTTTTTTGTGGTGAAAGGAAGGGTCCAGTTTCAACCTTCTGCATATGGCTAGACAGTTATGAAAGCAGCATTTATTGAATAGGGAATCCTTTTCTCATTGCTTGTTATTGTCAGCTTTTTCAAAGATCAGATGGTTGTAGATATGTGGCATTATTTCTGGGTTCTCTATTCTGTTCCATATGTGTCTGTTCTTGTACCAGTAATGTGCTGTTTTAGTTACTGTAGCCCTACAAGTTTGAAGTCAGGTGCTGTGATGTCTCTGGCTTTGTTCTTTTTGCTTAGGATTGCTTTGACTATTTTGGACTCTTTCTTTGTTCTATATAAATTTAGAATAGCTTTTTTTAAAACTGTGAAAAATTACATTGGTAGTTTAATGGAAATTGCATTGAATCTATAAATTACTTTGGACAGTATGGCCATTTTAACAATATTATTTCTTCCTATCCATAAGCATAGACTATTTTTACATTTGTTTGTGTCATTTCTGATTTCTTTCAGTGGTATTTTATAATTTTCATTGTAGAGATCTTTCACCTCCCTGGTCAACTGTATTCCTAGACAATTGTTTTGGTGTGTGGCAATTGTGAATGAGATTGCATTCTTAATTTGGCTCTCAGTTTTGATGTTTAGAAATGTTACTGATTTTTGTACATTGATTTTGCATCCTGAAATTTTACAGAAGTTGTTTATCTGTTCTAGAAGTTTTGGGGAAGAGACTAAGGGGTTTGGTTTTCTAGGTATAGAATCATGTCATCTGCAAAGAGAGATAGTTTACGTCCTCTCTTCCTATCTTGATGCCTTTAATTTCTTCCTCTTGCCAAATTACTTTGGCTAGGGCTTCCTAGTATGTATTCAAAACAAAGATATTTTAAGCAATTAACTATCTTGTTAATCTTTGCAATCATTATTTAATTGAAAGAAACAGTATTTCATTCTCTTTTCTTTAAAATAGTGTAAGTTAGATGGTAACCGTATTGGTCAAAGTTCTCCAGAAAAACAACCAATAGGATGTGTATGTGGGGGGTGTGTGTGTGTGTGTATGTATGTGTGTGTGGAGAGAGAGAGATTATAAGAAATTGGCTCACACGACTGTGGATGCTGTAGTTGGCAAACTGGAGACTCGAGAAAGCTGATGTTAGTTCTAGTACAAGTCCAAAGGCCTGAGAAACATAAAAGCCAAATGTGTAAATTACAATCTGAGTCCAAGTTTGAAGGCAGGAAATCAATGTCTCAGCTTGAAGACAGTCAGACAGAAAGAGTAGATTCTCCCTATTTGCCTTTTGTTCTATTCATGCCTTCAACAGATTGAATGAGGCTCATCCACATTGAGTTGGGCAATTTACTTTACTCAGTCCACCAGGTCGAATGTTAATCTTATTCACAAGCACCTTTATAAACACACCTAGAATAATGTTTAACCAAATATATGGGCACCCAATGACCCAGTCAAGTTGACACACAAAATTAACCACCATGGTGACTATGGCTTATCATGGGATAAATAATTCCATTGTATCTTGTTTACAATAAGACTTGAACATCAGACATAATATATACTTGCAAATCAGGATAACTAATCCAATAGAAAGTTTTATTGATTTTTAGCATCTTTCTGGAAGTTACAAAACATCACTAGCATTGAAAGCCTGGATGGGGAAAGAAGTAAGAGTATCGTATTCAACACAGTTTTGGAAGTCCTTGCCAGAGCAATCAGGCAAGAGAAAAAAATAGAAGGCATCCAGATAGGAAAAGAGGAAGTCAAACTATCCCTGTTTTCAGATGACATGATTCTATACCTAGAAAACTCCATAGCCTCTACCAAAAAAGTTCATTGAACTGATAAGCAACTTCAGCAAAGTTTCAGGATAAAAATAAACATATGAAAACCAGTAGCATTCCTATATCCCAATAATATCCAAGCCAAGAGCCAAATCAGGAATGCGATTCCAGTTATAGTTGCCACGAAAGAATAAAATACCTACAGATGCAGCTAATCAGAGAAGTGAAAGATCTTTACAGTGAAAATTACAGAGCTTGGCTGAAAAAAATAAGATATTACAGAAACAAATGGAAAAACATTCTATGCTTATGGATAAGGAGAATCGATATTGTTAAAATGGCCATACTGCCCAAAGCAATTTATAGATTCAGTGCTATTCCTATCAAACTACCAATGAGATTTTTCAAAGAAATAGAAAAAAAAAAAAACTGTCAAAAAATTCATATAGAAACAAAAAAGATCCCAAATAGTCAAGATAACCCTAGGCAACAAGAATAAAGCAGGAAGCATCATGTTACCCAACTTCAAATTATACTACAGGGCTACAGTAACCAAAACAGCATGGTACTGGTCCAAAAGCAGATGTATAGATCAATGAAACAGAATAGAGATCCCAAAAATAATGCCACACATCTACAACAAAGCTGAAAATAACAAGCAAGAAGGCAAGGACTTTCTATTCAATAAATAGTGCTGAGATAACTGTCTAGCAATATGCAGAAGATTGAAACTGGATCCCTTCCTTACACTATATGCAAAAATCAACTCGAAATGGATTAAAGACTCAAATGGAAAACCCAAAACTATAAAATCCTTGGACAATAACCTAGGAAATACTATTCTGGACATAGAAACTGGCAAAGATTTCATGACAAAGAGACCAAAAGCAATTACAGCAAAAGCAAAAATTGACAAACGGGACCTAATTGAACTAAAGAGCTTCAGCACAGCACAAGAAACTACAACAGAATAAACAGACAAACAGCCATGTGTGGTGGCTTATGCCTATAATCCCAGCACTTTGGGAGACTGAGGCAGGCAGATCACTTGAGGCCAAGAGTTTCAGACCAGCCTGGCTAATATAGTAAAACCCCATCTTTACTAAAATTACAAAAAAATTAGCTGGGCATGGTGGCACACGCTTGTGGTCCCAGCTACTCAGGAGGCTGAGGCACAAGAATTGCTTGAACCTGGGAGGCAGAGGTTGCAGTGAGCTAAGATGGCACCACTGCACTCCAGCCTGGGTGACAGAGTGAGGTGCCTAAAAAAAAAAAACGGCTAAACAGAAAACCTACAGAATGGGAGAAAAATATTTGCAAACTATGCATCTGGCAAAGGTTAAATTCCAGCATCTATAAGGAATTTAAACAAATTTACAATTAAAAAAAAAAGCATGAAAAAGTGGGCAAAGGACATGAACACTTTTCAAAAGAAGACATACATGCAGCCAACAAAACATATGAAAAAGCTCAATATCACTAATCATTAAAGAAATGCAAATCAAAACCACACAGAGATACCATCTCACAACAGTCAGAAGAGCTATTACCAAAAAGTCAAAAAATAACAAATGCTGTTGCAAGGTTGCAGAGAAAAGGGAACACTTATACACTGCTGGTGGGAGTGTAAACTAGCTCTACCATAGGGGAAAGCAGTGTGGCAATTCCTCGAAGACCTAAAAACAGAACTACCATTTGACCCAGCAATTCCATTACTGAGTATGTACCCAAAGGAATGTAAATCGTTCTACCATAAAGACACACACATGCATATGTTCATTGCAGCACTATTCACAATGGCAAAGACATGGAATCAACCTAAATGCCCATCAATAGTAGCCTGGATAAGGAAATATAATATATATACACCATGGAATACTATGCAGCCATAAAAAGAATGAGATCATGTCTTTTGCAGGAACATGGATAGAACTAGAGGCCATTATTCTTAGCAGAGTAACACAGGAATAGAAAATCAAATACTGCGTGTTCTCACTTATAAGTGGGAGCTAAAAAATGAGAACCAGTGGGCACAAGGAATGGAACAACAGACAGTGGGGCCCACTTGAGGGAGGAGGATGGGAGAAAGAAACAGATCAAGAAAAATTACTATCAGGTACAGGCTTAGTACCTGGTGACAAAATCATCTGCACACCAAACCCCTGTAATGCTAGTCTACCTATGTAATAAACCTGCACATATATCCCTGAATCTAAAATAAAAGTTAAAAAAAAATGATTAGGAGTATGTGGCAATGAAGGGTTAGGTCTCAGTTTTATTAAGGTTATTTGTAATAGTAATAATTAATGATAATAATAATAATATTGATAGCAGTTCCCATCGACTGAAGCTTATGCCAGGCATTATCCAAGTTGTGTTTCTTACATTAATTTGGGCAAGTATTTCTGTGCCTAATTTTTCTTCCCTGATAAAACTGAGCTATTGATAACTACCTAAATGCCTCTCCCTAGGTGAGGATCAAATGAGATAAGATAGGTGAGTGTGCTTTAAAAATTGTAAAGTGCTCTACAAATGCAGAATGTCATCATTTTCCCTTGAAATATCAACCTGGGAGGAAGCGAGGCAAACATGTTTTCATTCCTCTGGGTAAGCCTACTACGGCACCCTGTGATCTCAGAAGTGCTAGAAACCTGTATTTGGAAGACAAAATTCATCTCTCTGGTGAAATTGCAAGGGACAGGTTTCTTATTGCTTCCAACCCTCCCAGAATTTGAATTTTCTTCCCTTTCTGTGGTCATCAGTTGCAATTTTATAGAAGCCATTGTGCTTATCCTGAGGGAATGACAAGGAAGAAATAACACCTACCACAGGGGGCTGGGCCAGAAATGAAAATGTGTAAACAATAAACAAGTTATATCAGTATTTCAAATAAAGCTTATTTAGTTTTTTCAACTTTAAAATTTACTGGTTTGTGATACGATACCAAACCACAGAATGCATCTCCTAGGAAGACACACAATTTGGAGACAAAAATGTTTCTGCTCTTCAGCTTTTGGATCATTTCAAATACTATTGATATTCTACTCATGCCGAAACACCAAAGGGTGAATGTAATTAAAATGTAATGAGATCGTGCATGTCAAATAAAAAATGTTCTTCACCCACGTGTTCCTGGTACTTATGTGCTGTGTGTCACCCCAGAGAGGGGAATCATTGAAAATGTTGCATTTTATACAGTGAGACTGAGTTAATAAAGCAAGAAAGACTTTCAAGTAATAGTGGATTCACTCTAAAATTTAAGGCATTTGTGAGATCATAGGATGTGGTGCTTCTTCCCTGTCTATCATAGGGCAATAATGCTTATCTGTATATTTGGAAGACCTGGATTTTGAGGGAGCTCCATGGAAAATTTCTTTCTAACCCAGATGTCATAGGAAACAGCATAATTAACTTTTTTAAGAAACAAAGACTATGGTGTAAATATATAAATAATCTCACAGTGACAGCCTGGAATGAAGTTTTTAAAGTTTTAAATGGCATCAGTCAGCGGGTAGTTTCTTTCTAGATTGCAATGGGATCTGTCAACTGTACTATCCTGGGATTCCAGTATGAGTCTCTGCAGGTGCTTAGAAACAGTATTTCAAAGTCAGGCAATTGAGTTAATCCAAACTTCAAACTGTTATTCCCTGAGGAGACATGAACTAGGAGAGGAATGGGACAAAAAGAGTGAGTCCCACCCTCAAGGCTCTGGAAGCTGTGCTCTCTGATCCTGTTGACCTAGGAAAGTTGTATCAAATGTCTCACCATCTCGCTGCTTTGTTAACTCCTACTGTTCACCACAAGGAAGAACAGAAAGCTCTCCTACATTGTCTTTGGCAAAATCCATTATGTAGATATTAAGAACCTACTTATGAATTAAGCATGTAAAAAGAGGCCAAGGTGGGTGGATCACGAGGTCAAGAGATCGAGACCATCCTGGCCAACATGGTGAAACCCTGTGTTTACTAAAAATATAAAAATTTTCCAGCTGGGTGTGGTGGCACACGCCTGTAGTCCCAGCTACTTGGGAGGCTGAGGCAGGAGAAGTGCTTGAACCTGGGAGGTGGAGGTCACAGTAAGCTGAGATTGGGCTGCTGCACTCCAACCTGGCAACAGAGCAAGATTCTGGCTCAAAAAAGAGTAAAAAGTAGACTTAAGCACAGTAGTCTATGCTTGTAATCCTTGCACTTTGGAAGGCCTGAGAGGACGAAATCCTACCTCTACAAAAAATACAAAAGTTACCTGGGCATGGTGGTGTGCACCTGTGGTCCCAGCTATTCAGGAGCCTGAGGTGGGAGGATCTCCTGAGCCTGGAGGTTGAGGCTGCTGTGAGTCAAGGCGGCACTCCAGCCTGGGTGACAGAACGAGACCCTGTTTCAAAATAATAATAATAAAGTATGAAGTGTATACTTTTGCACTTCTAAGAGTTTATCCTAAGGAGTAAATCAGATGAATACACAAAGGATTATGTCAAAGTGGCTGGTAAAATTGTGTATAATCTTAAAGAAAACAAGAAAAAGAGGATAATATCCATCAAGAGGGAATTGATTACATACATTGTGGTTATGCAGATATTAAATAGGGTGATATAGATTAATTTACATTGTATTCATCATAATTTATTAATATCAATATTAGTAAATAAGTACTGTTAAAAAACACATTACAGAACTATGGAGTCCCATAGAAGGGAAGTTTGTGCTTGCATGTATGTAACTATCCTACAGAAAGGTAGTATATAAAATGTTTATCAATGTTCGTCTCTGGGTTACAGAGATGTGATTTTTATTTTCCTCTTTATGTATAACTGTTTTGACTAGACATTCTATAAAGATCATGTGGCATTTTGATAATCAAAAGCTCTTTTTATTCAGAAAAATGATTCTTTCTTCAAAACCCATTTAATCTCTTAATTATTTGCTAAAATGAAGCAAGAATTATTTCACTTAGTAAAGGATTTACTGGAAGATGGCCGATTAGGAGCAGCTCAGGATTGCAGCTCCCAGTGCAAGCACGGAGGGTGAGTGGACGCCGCATTTCCAGACGGATTTTTATTGCCCACAGAACAGGAGATTCCCAGGCAGAGGAGCCCCATGGGTCACCAGTGTGGCTGTTTTGGCCGGCGCGGCTGTTTTGCCGGCACTCAGGTGCGGTGGTTCTCCATACAAAATACTCTGGTCTGGGTGCCGTTTTACCTGGTGATTGGAGCTCTGGAAAGGCAGAGTCGTCCATTCATCTGATTTAAAAAGGGGACTGAAACAGGGAGCCAGGTCAGGAGATTCCCCAGGCAAAAAAGTGCCATGAATATCAGCGCAGCTGTTTCAGCTGGTGCAGTGGGTTGCTGCATGGGAAATCACACAGATCCCGGTGCCTTTTCAACAGGTGACTGGAACACCTGGGAGACAGTCGACCATTCAACTAAAAAAAAAAAAAAAATGCTCTGAGGCAGGGAGCCAGGTGATCAGGCTCGACTGGTTGCACTCCCACAAAAAAACAGCAATCAGAAACACTCTGGATTGAGAGTTTCACAGCAAGCACAGCCGAACCTGGGATGGTCCAGCTCTGCAGGAGAGGGGCGTCCGCCATTACGAAGCAGTCCACCACTACAGACATAGTTTGCCATTGCTGAGGCAGCCTGACATCACAGAGAGAGTCCGCCATTATAGATGTGGGCTGCCATTGCCGAGGCAGTTCTAACTACACCCACATAAACAGGACTGCAGGGAAGTTCACACAGCAGCTCAGCAAAGCCTCTGAAGGCAGATAGTGACAAGGCTGCCTCCTCACTGGGCAGGGTAGCCCTGAAAAAAGGCAGCAGCACAACAGAAACTCATAAATAAACCCCTAACTCCCTGGGACAGAGCACCTGGGGAAAAAAAAGGGGGGGTTTATGAGTTCTACTGTAGCAGACTTAAAGGTACCTGTCCAGCAGCTCTGAATGAACAACAGAGCTCACAGCTCAGCACTTGAACTCCTATAAAGGACAGACTGTCTCCTGAAGCAGCTCCCCAACCCCTGTATATCCAAAGAGTCACCTCATAAAGGAGAGCTCAGACTGACATCTGGCGGGCATCCTTCTGTGACAAAGATAGGAGAAGAAGAAATTGGCAGCAACCCTTACTGTTCTGCAGCCACTGCAGGCAATTCCCAGACAAGCAGGGCTTGGAGTGGACCTCAGCAATCCTACAGCAGAGG
This sequence comes from Aotus nancymaae, assembly GCF_030222135.1. Lineage (NCBI taxonomy): Eukaryota > Metazoa > Chordata > Mammalia > Primates > Aotidae > Aotus > Aotus nancymaae. The sequence goes on from NW_026988460.1 coordinate 3,705,438, forward strand.
GGCCAGACTATTAGAAGGAAAACTAAGAAACAGAAAGAAATAACTTCATCATCAACAAACTGGACATCCACTCAGAGACCCAATCTGAAAGTCAACAACTACAAAGACAACAGGTGGACAAATCCACAAAGATGGGAAGAAACCAGCGTAAAAAGGATGAAAACACCTGAAACCAGAAGGCCTCTCTTCCTATAAGGGATCACAACTCCTACAAGCAAGGGAACAAGGCTGGATAGAGAATGAGTGTGATGAATTGACAGAATCAGGCTTCAGAAGGTGGGTAATAAGAAACTTCTGTGAGCTAAAAGAACATGTTCTAACCCCATGCAAAGAAACTAAGAACCTTGAAAAAAGATTTGACGAAATGATAATGAGAATAAACAAGTTAAAGAGGAATATAAGTGAATTGATGGAGCTGAAAAACACAACACGAGAACTTCGCGAAGCATACACAAGTTTCAACAGCCGGATTGACCAAGCAGAAGAAAGGATATCAGAAATCAAAGATCAACTCAATGAAATAAAATGAGAAGGCAATATTCGAGAAAAAAGGGTAAAAAGGAATGAACAAAGTCTCCAAGAAATATGGGACTATGTGAAAAGACCTAATCTACATTTGATAGGTATACCTGAATGTGACAGAGAGAATGAATCCAAGCTAGAAAATACTCTTCAGGATATTATCCAGGAAAACTTCCCCAATCTAGCAAGGCAGGCCAATATTCAAGTCCAGGTAATACAGAGAACACCACAAAGATATTCCTCAAGAAGAGCAACCCCAAGGCACATAATCATCAGATTCACTGGGGTTGAAATGAAGGAGAAAATGCTAAGGGCAGCCAGAGAGAAAGGTCGGGTTACCCACAAAGGGAAGCCCATCAGACTCACAGCAGATCTCAGCAGAAACTCTACAAGCCAGAAGAGAGTGGGGACCAATATTCAACATCCTTAAAGAAAAGAACTTTCAACCCAGAATTTCATATCCAGCCAAACTAAACTTCATAAGTGAAGGAAAAATAAAATCCTTTGCAAACAAGCAAGTACTCAGAGATTTCATCACCACCAGGCCTGCTTTACAAGAGCTCCTGAAAGAGGCACTACACATAGAAAGGAACAACCAGTACCAGCCACTCCAAAAACATACCAAATGGTAAAGAGCATCAACACAATGAAGAAACTACATCAGCAAACAGGAAAAACACCCAGCTAGCATCAAAATGGCAGGATCAAATTCACACATAACAATATTAACCCTAAATGTAAATGGGCTAAATGCCCCAATCAAAAGACACAGACTGGCAAATTGGATAAAAAGCCAAAACCCATTGGTGTGCTGTATCCAGGAAACCCATCTCACATGCAAGGATACACAAAGGCTCAAAATAAAGGGAGGGAGGAAGACTTACCAAGCAAATGGAGAGCAAAAAAAGGCAGGAGTTGCATTCTCATCTCTGATAAAATGGACTTTAAAGCAACAAAGATCAAAAGAGACAAGGACATTACATAATGGTAAAAGGATCAATGCAAAAAGAAGAGCTAATGATCCTAAACATATACGCACCCAATACAAGAGCACCCAGATACATAAGGCAAGTTCTTAATGACTTACAAAGAGACTTAGACTCCCACACAATAATAGTGGGAGACTTTAACACCCCATTGTCAATATTAGACAGATCAATGAGACAGAAAATTAACAAGGATATCCAGGACTTGAACTCAGACCTGCATCAAGCAAACCTAATAGACATTTACAAAACTTTCCACCCCAAATCCACAGAATATACATTCTTCTCAGCACCACATCACACCTACTCTAAAACTGACCACATAATTGGAAGTAAATCACTCCTCTGCAAATGCAAAAGAATGGAAATCATAACAAACAGTCTCTCAGACCACAGTGCAATCAAGATAGAACTCAGAATTCAGAAACTAACTCAGAACCACACAGCTTCATGGAAGCTGAACAACTGGCTCTTGAATGTTGACTGGATAAACAATGAAATGAAGGTAGAAATAAAGATGTTCTTCAAAACCAATGAGAACGAAGACACAACATACCAGAATCTCTGGGACACATTTAAAGCAGTGTCTAGAGGAAAATATATAGCAATAAATGTCCACATGAGAAGCAAGGAGAGATCTAAAATTGACACCCTATCATCAAAATTGAAAGAGCTAGAGGAGCAAGATCAAAAAAACTAAAAACCTAGCAGAAGACAAGAAATAACTAAGATCAGAGCAGAACTGAAGGAGATAGAAACACAAAAAATCCTTCAAAAAATCAATAAATCCAGGAGCTGGTTTTTCTAAAAGATAAACAAAATAGACAGACTACTAGCTAGATTAATAAAAAAGAAAAGAGAGAATAATCAAATAGATGCAATAAAAAATGATAAAGGGGTTATTACCATGGATTCCACAGAAATACAACCCATCATCAGAGATTATTACAAACAACTCTATGCACATAAACTAGTAAACCTGGAAGAAATGGATAAATTCCTGGACACTTGCACCCTCCCAAGCCTAAACCAGGAAGAAGTTGAAACTCTGAATAGACCAGTAACAAGGTCTGAAGTTGAGGCAGCAGTTAAGAGCCTACCACCCAAAAAAAGCCCAGGTCCAGATGCGTTCACAGCTGAATTCTACCAGACATACAAAGAGGAGCTGGTACCATTCCCTCTGAAACTATCCCAAACAATCCAAAAAGAGGGAATCTTTCCCAAATCATTTTATGAGACCAACATCATCCTGATACCAAAATCCGGCAGAGACTCAGAGAAAAGAAAACTTCAGGCCAATATCCATGATGAACATAGATGCAAAAATCTTCAATAAAATATGGGCAAACTGATTGCAACAGCACACCAAAAAGCTTATCCACCATGATCAAGTAGGATTCATCCCAGGGATGCAAGGCTGGTTCAACATACGCAAGTCTATAAACATAATTCACCGCATAAACAGAGCCAAAGACAAAAACCACATGATTATCTCAATTGATGCAGAGAAGACCTTTGACAAAATTCAACAGCCCTTTATGCTAAAAACCCTCAATAAACTAGGCATTGATGGAACATGTCTGAAAATAATAAAAGCTATTTATGACAAACCGACAGCCAATATCATACTGAATGGGCAAAAACTGGAAGCATTCCCTTTGAAATCTGGCACTAGCCAAGGATGTCCTCTCTCATCACTCCTATTCAATATAGTATTGGAAGTTCTAGCCAGAGCAATCAGGCAAGAAAAAGAAATAAAGGGTATTCAATTAGGAAAGGAGGAAGTCAAATTGTCTCTATTTGCAGACAACATGATTGTATATCTAGAAGACCCCATCGTCTCAGCCCAAAATCTCCTGAAACTGATAAGCAACTTCAGCAAAGTCTCAGGATACAAAACCAATGTGCAAAAATCACAAGCATTCCTATACACCAATAACAGACTTAAAGAGAGCCAAATCAAGAATGAACTGCCATTCACAATTGCTACAAAGAGAATAGAATACCTAGGAATACAACTAACAAGGAATGTAAAGGATCTCTTCAAGGAGAACTACAAACCACTGCTCAACGAAATAAGAGAGGACACAAACAGATGGAAAAACATTCCATGTTCATGATTAGGAAGAATCAATATCATGAAAATGGCCATACTGACCAAAGTAATTTACAGATTCAACACTTTCCCCTTCAAGCTACCAATGACCTTCTTCACAGAACTGGAAAAAAACACCTTAAACTTCATATGGAACCAAAAGAGAGCCCACATAGCCAAGCCCATTCTAAGCAAAAAGAACAAAGCAGGAGGCATCACACTACCGGACTTCAAACTATACTACAAGGCTACAGTAATCAAAACAGCCTGGTACTGGTACCAAAACAGAGATGATAGACCAATGGAACAGAACAGAGGCCTCAGAGGCAACATAACACATCTACAACCATCCGATCTTTGACAAACCTGACAAAAACAAGCAATGTGGGAAGGATTCCCTGTTTAATAAATGGTGTTGGGAAAACTAGCTAGCTGTGTGCAGAAAGCAGAAACTGGACCCCTTCCTGACACCTTACACTAAAATTAACCCCAGATGGATTAAAGACTTAAACATAAGACCTAACACCATAAAAACCCTCAAAGAAAATCTAGGCAAAGCCATTCAGGACATAGGTGTAGGCAAGGACTTCATGACCAAAACACCAAAAGCATTGGCAACAAAAGCCAAAATAGACAAATGGGACCTAACGAAATTCCACAGCTTTTGCACAGCAAAAGAAACAGTCATTAGAGTGAACTGGCACCAACAGAATGGGAAAAAATTTTTGCAGTCTACCCATCTGACAAAGGGCTGATATCCAGAATCTACAAAGAACTAACACAGATTTACAAGAAAAAAACAAACAAGCCCATTCAAAAGTGGGTGAAGGATATGAACAGACACTTTACAAAAGAAGACATACATGAGGCCAACAAACATGAAAAAATGCTCATCATCACTGGTCATTAGAGAAATGCAAATCAAAACTACATTGAGATACCATCTCATGCCAGTTAGAATGGCAATCATTAAAAAATCCAGAGACAACAGATGCTGAAGAGGATGTGGAGAAATAGGAACAGTTTTACACTGCTGGTGGGAGTGTAAATTAGTTCAACCATTGTGGAAGACAGTGTGGCAATTCCTCAAGGACCTAGAAATAGAAATTCCATTTGACCCAGCAATCCCATTACTGGGCCTATATCCAAAGGATTATAACTCATTCTACTATAAGGACACATGCACACTAATGTTCATTGCAGCACAGTTTACAATAGCAAAGACCTGGAACCAACCCAAATGCCCATCGATGATAGACTGGACAGGGAAAATGTGGCACATATACACCATGGAATATTATGCAGCCATCAAAAACGATGAATTCGTGTCCTTTGCAGGGACATGGATGAACCTGGAAAACATCATTCTCAGCAAACTGACACAAGAACAGAAAATCAAACACCGCATGTTCTCACTATAGGTGGGTGTTGGACAATGAGAACACATGGACACAGGGAGGGAAGCATCACACACTGGGGTCTGTCGGGGGGAAATAGGGCAGGGACAGCGGGGCATGGGGAGTTGGGGAGAGATAGCATGGGGAGAAATGCCAGATATAGGTGATGGGGAGGAAGGCAGCAAATCACGCTGTCATGTGTGTACCTATGCAACAATCTTGCATATTCTTCATATGTACCCCAAAACCTAAAATGCAATAAAAAAATCCCTTGTTAAAAAAAAAAGGGATTTACTGATTTGTGAAGAAGAGGAGTCTATGAAACTCGACAGTGTGTATGGCATTAAAAAATACAGAATTTGACAATATATGAAAAACATACCTGCTTATGTATGTTTATCACAGCACAACTCACAATTGCAAAGACATGGAGCCAACCTAGTTGCCCATCAGCTGATGAGTGGATAAAGAAAATGTGGTGTATATGCACCGTGGATATTACTCAGCCATCAAAAATAACAAGATAATATCTTTTGCAGCAACTTGGATGGAGCTGGAGGCCACTATTCTAAGTGAAGTAACTCAAGAATGGAAAACCAAATACCACATGTTCTCACTTATAAGTGGGAGCTATGCTATAAGTTTGCAAAGGCATACAGAGGGGTATGATGGACATTGGAAACTCAGAAAGTGGGAAGTTAAAAGGGGGGTGAGGGATAAAAAGCTATTGGGTACAGTGTGCAATACTGTGTTGGGTGCACTAAAATCTCTGCCTACACTGCTATGAAATTCATCTATAAAACCAAAAACCCCAAAAGCTATTGAAATAAAAAAAAATATTTAAATAAAATGACAAGACTTGGGAGTCAAGACTCAAGCATAAGCTGAACTTTGTTATTACCATGTCAAAGTCATGTCCATTTTCTCATCTACAAAAGGAAAGTCATAATCATCACCTTACTCAGGCCCTGAGATGCTACTAATACTCGACATTTTATAGCATTTAAATTGTCAGTGCATTCATTGCATTTTCACAATGTCCTACAAGCTCACTGGTGGACAATAACATCTGCTCTCCTTTAATAAAATTTTTACATTTGTTTTATTTTAATTTTTTTTAGAGACAAGTCTTGCTTTATCACCCACGCTGGAGTACTGGGGCACAATCACAGCTCACTGCAGCCTCAAATACCTGAGCTCAAGCAATCCTTCTGCCTCAGCCTCCCAAGTAGCTGGGACTACAGGTGCACAGCACCATGCTTGGCCCTTTTTTTTTTTTTTTTTTTTTTTTTTGTCTCACTATGCTGCCCAGGTCTATCTCGAACTCCTGGCTCAGACTCCCAGAGGGCTTGGGATTATAGGTACAAGTCATCACAACCAGCCCCAATCTCATATGTTAGAAGAATATTCTTGATATGTTAAAATGTTTACAGCATGTATTGTAATTAAAATTGTCAGGCTACAAGGCAATGTATAACTATAATAAAAATTATAATAGGATTAATACATAATAAGAGTATCTATTATGTGTCCCCTGTGACAGGAACTGTGCTGAGCATAGGGTATGTATTTTTTTATTCACTCCCCAAAGCAACCCTAGCAAGTAGGGACTTTTTAAAAAAAAGTCTCCATTTTACAGCTGAGCATTTCATTTTAAAGCAAATAATAAATACTTGTCCAGGATCCAGCTTGATTGAAATCCAGGTGTGTTTGAAAGCAAGATTCAGACTTTTAACAACGCTGGGGTGTGAGAGTGACACTTGAAATAGATTTCAACTACTATTTCCAAGACAAGTGTGGAAAAAGGCCTGCTCAAGGAAGAAGGAAGAGGAAAGCATTGAGGAGGAAGATGATGATGTATTTTTAAGTGTGCATCAATCTTCCTGGTGGTAACAGGTCTCTTAGTGTCATGACCAGCTCTGCCATTTGCAACAGTAGGATTTACAGTCTTTCAAAGTCATTTCTGGTCATTGCTGAACCCAATTTTACATAAAAAAAAAGCCCTTGAATTCAACCTCTTAAGTTTTAGAAAAATATATTTCTCCCTGAATTTGGAGTGACATCGCCAATGAACTACCTCAAAAGCAGAGTCGTCGCCTGCGGCTGATCAGTGGAGATTCCCCCCACCCCCGCCAGGGAGAGGGTGCACCTCAGCCACCTGTCGGCCACAGCAGCTGGAGGACCTCTGGAAGTGATGGCTCCAGAGGATGACCTCTGTGCAACACCCAACTGTGGTGAAATGGAAATGTTCATGTTGATCTAGTGCCATCTGGGACCCCAGTAATAAGTGTACACAGTTTCCCAGTCATCGTACTGGCGTCTTGCCCTCTGTGAGAGTCTATAAGCCCCAATTGTCAATAGATTTCAGCTACTATTTCCAAGACAAGTGACAAATATTGTTCAGATACAATGCACTTTCCAAGGGATTTACCCAAATTTTGACCCAAAATATTTTGAGGGGAAGTAGAGGCCTATAATAATTTGTGATCTCCATAATAACTATTAATTATATAGTAGTACCAAGTTCTCATTACAGTCTGAGCCATGAGAGACAGGTGGTGGGTTTTGAGTAATTGAAGTTTTTAGAGCATTTCCCAATTCTGGTTGTGCTAGCTGTTTTGCTACTCAAGATGGATATCAAGATGCAGAATGGTTATATTATGGTGGGGACAACCTTGAAGTTCTTCTAATTTAAATTTTTAAAGTACATTTATTTGCCATTTCTACTGTTGGAAGTGTTACAGTGGTGTCCCTATCATCCATGTATTTAACTTATGCAAATTCAAAATACGTTGCTATAGTGAAAATACTGCGAAATTACATGGTAATATATATCCTTTTAGAGATATTTACATATATATTTACATATATATTTATACATGCAATTGTGTACAGATTGCATGTATAAATAATACTGCATATTTATGCTGTGTGTGTGTGCACTGTACTTTATGGGTAATTTGAGAATTTCCAAGGGTAATTTTGGCTATAACCAATTTTTGCTTTAGGCAACATCTCTCCTCACCTCTCCTGCCCCTCCTGATAACACCACCACCATTTCAAATTGAAATTCCACTGTGTTTATTATACATTACTTTTGATACTTCTCATCAAGTGCTCTAAGATCCACAAAGTGCTATCAGCTCGTGTTTAACTCTAAATATTATTTATGACTAGTTCAAGGCAGCAGCTGCTTTTTCTTGGTTCAAATTTGTGAAGCTCGCATCATCATCTGTTAATATTGCATGCCCAGGCTGGGTGCAGTGGTTAACGCCTGTAATCTCAGCACTTTGGGAGGCCAAGGCAGGTAGATCTCTTGAGGTCAGGAGTTTGAGACCGGCCTGACCAACATGATGAAATCTTGTCTCTACTAAAAATACAAAATAGTTGGGTGTGGTGGCATGCACCTGTAATCTTAGCTACTTGGGAGGCTGAGGCAGGAGAATTGCTTGAACTCAGGAGGCAGAGGTTGCAGTGAGCTGACATTGTGCCACTGCACTCCAGCCTGGGCAGCAGAGCGAGACTCTGTCTCAAACAAAAAAACAATTTGCATGCCCATACCCACTGGGTACCAGACACTGCATTACTCTAAAAATATACTTCCATTTCCACTGGGCTGGTAGAGTAGTCTGAAAACCCGTTTAACTGCATGCTTTTATTTTTGGTGTTGGTAGCAATGGAAAATGGGGTTTGGTAATAGTTTCATTGACGTCAAGAAAGCTTGGGTTTGTTTCTCCTGCACAGAATAGAATTATCTCTATAAAACATACATCTGATTTTGTTTCTTTTCCATGCTTAAAATCCTTCAACAGCTCCCCCTTACCCACATGAAAAAGTCCAAACTTCATGTACACATGACTTAGAAAACGTTGCATTTTCTCCCAGCATGCCTCTCCCTTATAAACACAGTGTGTTCAAAACAAACCCCTGCATTGCTCATGCCAGGGTTTTTCACAACTCCAACCTTTTGTCCCTGCTGTCCCCCCTGCCAGAAATGTTGTCATGGTCTCCACTCCCTTAGTGGGTTTATACACCCTGAACACCATGCTCAAATATCACTTCCTTTGTACTGCCTTCTGTAATTTCCTGAGCCAGACTTGGCCACGCCTTTTCTTGTATATCTTCAGTATATTTTTATGCTGCTATTGAGGCAGTTATCAACCACTAATGAAATGATAAATTTAAGCGTCCGTCTCATCTCTTAGGCAGTGAATGCAACAAAAGCTGATGTAATGCTTTATTTACCTTTGCAATCCCAGTACCTAGCATGGGGATTGGAACCCAGTGGCTCCGTATATGCTGAGTGAGTGAAGGACCCAAGATCCAGAGATAAACTGCAGGAGTTCAATAAATTTCCTCTAAAATGAATGCTAAATTGTGAGTGAATCTCTGTGTGTATACTTGTGCGTACATTTATTTGGGTAGCTGGTCCATGGCCTTCATCATATTCCCAAAGGAACACAGGATGTAATAATCGGATTACAAATTACTGATATTATTCAATTTCCTCAGAAAATAAAGATCCCTCTCTCTCCTGCTGCATGACAAAAACTAGAAAACAAACAAAACCAAGGGGAATGGGGGGCTTTTGAAAGGGATGAGTAGGCAGGAATGTCCCTAAAGATGAGGTCTGCATGATAGTCTTGTTTCTGTCCTGAAGGGGAGGGGGGTGCCCAAACTATCAGTGCTCTGAAGGATTTGAATCTAAGTAGCATGCAACACAAACCCGGAGCTTAGTTCATTCACTCCCTTGTCCCCTGTGGAATTATCTAATGACAAGAGGGATGTAGGTGGTAACAAGTGAGGTACCTTCTTCTCCCTTCCTGTTGAGTCATTCCCCAAATAATGTCTGTGTGAAGTTCAGAGTATGAGGGGAAGTAACATTAGCTTAAGGAATTTTTGTTATTTGAGATCTGTAACTAAATAACAGCACCACTCATTGTGGCTTTTCCTTTCTTTCTGGTTTCATAAATTTCCCTTACATTTTCAGCTGGGTGAATTATTTTCCATTTGCTTTCCTAACCTGGTGTTTGTGCAGCGTCACTGGCAAAAGTTAGTATGTGCTTCTTGCTGCCCCAGGGATTCCTGCAGCTCCATAATGATGGAATTAATCTATAAATGTGGTGTCTAAAAGCACCTCTGGGTCTCAATCTCGGAATGAAAGGCAGAGTGGAATGAAAGGGATCTGTTGGTTTCATTATCATTATCTAAATGGATGCAAATGCAGCAGATTGAAAATGCTCATCCTTACCAGAAATGATAAGAATCCAAAGACCCGCTATTTGCATGTTTAATTGTAATGGTGGCATTGAGAGACAGAATTACTGAGTGGGGGTTATGGGCACTTCACAAATGGTAATTGTCCTCCCCACTTATTTTTGTCATCTTGATGAGTGTTAGAAGATGGCCAGGCTTTCTAAACACTTGCGCGCTTCCAACTAGGGAGGATATTTTGGCACATTAGGAAAACATGGCATGAATTCAAGTGAGCTGAGTTGCATTAGCCCATCTTTCCTGGTTAGTTCTGGTTAAATGTTAACTTTTCATGAAGTGCCTTCCTTTTCAGGCAGCAACATTTACTAAGCACAAAGTTGCATTTCAGTAAAAACACACTTCTCTCATTTAACTCCAATATCTGAGGTAGATTATATTATTATTTTCATTTTATAAACAGGAAGTCTGAAACAGAGAGAAATCAAGTAACTTAGCCAAGTTTACATAGGAAATGACTAAGTCAAGATATAAACACTTATTTGTCTGATTCCCAAGCCAAAGTTATTGGTATGTGAAATAACCTTTTCCCTATCACCAAAGCTCTCATTTATCAACCATTTATTAATCCATTCATACATCAAATATTTATTGAGCAACTACTATATGCTAGCTACTATGTGCAGTAAACAAAATGGAAGCAAGACATTGCCTCCTACCTTCAAATCCATGCTAGAAATAACCAGAAATGAAATTCTGTTGTTTCTTCATGCAAGCATCAAACAGAGTATCAGTTTTGCCACCTTCCTCCTCATCAACATCATTAGCATCTTAATTACTTTTTGTTGAGCCTTCGAAAATTGTCAGAATCAAAATGGAGTCACTTGTGTTTAACAAAACAAACCAAAAAAAGCCATGACAAATAGAGCCAAGGAAGGCTGTGAAGAGAGGGTCCTCAGACTTCTGTGCTTAGTAACAAAAACTATCACAAAAGACTGCAAAAACTGCAACCTTGCCAAACGCCATCACAACCTTGTACCAAAAAATACTTCTGTGAAGACATCTGCCCAGCACTCCCTATCCAACCTCAGATTGATATCACCCTTGTTATTCATTTCTGTAGTCAAGGAGAATCATTTGAAACCAATTATGCAATCCTCCTCATTTTTCCTTTAAAACCCTTTGTCTTCATTTACCTTCCTGAATACACACACAGTTTTGCCATGGCATGCATATTCCTATGCAATGCCCTATTCCTAAATGCATATCTTTTTATTTTAGAGAGGTTCTTTCTGTTTATGTTGGTCTATTTATGTTGGTTGACAAGCCCTTAATATCTTCCAGGTGCTGTATTAGGCACCATTTACCTCTAACAACATTTTGAGGTGAGTATGATCATCCCCACAATATAGCTAAAGAAACTACAGCTCGCAGAGCTTAAATGACTTTGCCCATGTCAACCAGCTAGTAAGTGGCAGAGCCAGCACTGAAATCCAGGACTGTCTGATTCTAAAGCCTCATATTTTAATTAACAATATCACCTGAGAATTCTGAGACCACTCTAAAAACCATTTTCACTTAAGGAAGTTTTAGAAACTACTTTAAAAGCAATGTGGATAAAAGGCTTAATGAAGAACCAAAGGTATATAAACTGAGTTCTCAGTCCCTGCCAGTACTGTGCTAGAAACTGTCCAGGTATGCTCTCATTTAAGTACCTCCATAGCCTCCATAGATCTTGTTAGTGCTATTTTGCAAAGGAGAAAGCTGAGGCTCAGAGAGATGAAGTTACTTGCCCAAGATCACACACAGTGGAGGCAATATTTAAGTCCAGATCTCCTTGATTTTAAAGTCCTATATTTTACTAACGATATCACCCAGAGTATTCCTAGGGCAAATGCTCATTTTCAAAAGAAAATCCAGAAAATGCTTACCAAATAGTAGCCCAACAATATTTTTCTCTTATTTAAAAAAAATAAAATAAAAACTCTTTTTCCCCCTTCTTTCTTGGTAGGAGGATGGTGTGTGTGTGTTTGCGGAATGGTGCAATATAAAGGAGAGAGACATGCGTAGAGATAAAGGGATTGTAGAGAACTCAGGAAATCCAAGTTGAGCTAAAGACTCTGGGGCCTGGCTTCTTGCAGTCTCTCTATCTGTTGATAACAGCTTACATCTGGGTAAGTCAGCAGGGGATTAGGGGTGGGGAGTCATTTTTAAGGAGAAGGCGATCCTCTGTATTAGTTAAGTCCTTTAAACATATATAGTAAAAGGGCCAGAATTCCAGCACTCACATTTTGCCTGGAATGTTGCTGGGTTTCAGATTCTGATTCAGTTTCAGAAGGCAGGGATCCCATGGAGCATTAGAAGGACTGGCGTGATAAGAACAAGGTGATGCATTAAACACCTGTTATATGACCGGTATGATGGTGAGGAGTTTGCATTCATTATGTCTGCCACATTCATTCATGATTTGAATGTGGTGTCCCCTCCAAAATTCATGCTGAAACTTAATCCCCATTGTGGTTGTATTAAGAATTGGACCCTTTTCGGAGGTGATTGAGTCATAAAGGTGGAGCCTTTGTGAACACGCTTATAAAAGAGGCTTTAGAGAGAGTTTGCCTCTTGCCCTCCTGCCTTTGGCCACTAAGGACACAGCATCAAGGTGTCATTTGATTCTTTATAAAAACCTCAGTCCCCAGCATTTTGTTATAATAACACAAATGAACTAAGACAACTTCATTTGATCCTTTCACCCACCCTGGAAATGAGGCAGTTTCATGCCCTTTTTATGAGATTAGGAGATTGTAGGTTCAGAGAGACAAAACTTTTCCCAGGAGACACATAAGTTTCTCTAAGGTTGTACAGCCAGTATGACATAGACCTGGGATTCAAATCTAAGATTAGATTTTAAGTGCAATTTATGTCTCTCTTCAGTGGCCAAATATCAGCACTTGTTTCTTCTGGTTAAACATAGTTTGCTGTCTGACATCCTTATCTCAGCCACTGAACCCTGAGTTATCTCCCTTCCTTATCCTCTTTCTTTCTGCCAACATGTAATGGGCCTGCAAGATGGAATGCCTACCCTACTACTTGTCCCTTCTAAGGGATCCCTACCCCTAAGTATTCTTTAGGCAGAAATTCAAAACCACATGGTGACCAGATAATCCCAATCATAGATTGGGAATGGGTAGTTCATCTGAGAGTATCAGCCAATAACAGGCTGGCAACCTGTGGGGTGAAATACAATGAAAGCCTTATGCATTGTCAAGTGCTGTGGCTCAGACCTGTAATTCCAGCTAGGAGGCTGAGGTAGGAGGATCGCTTGAGCCAGCAGTTCAAGGCTGCAGTGAGCTATGATCATGCCACTGCTCTCCAGCCTGGGCAACACCACAAGACCCAATTCTTAAAAAAAAAAACAGGCCAGATGTGGTAGTTTATGCCTGTAATCCCAGCACTTTGGAAAGCCAAGGTGGGTGGATCACCTGAGGTCAGGAGTTTGAGGCCAGCCTGGCCAACATGGTGAAACCCTGTCTCTACCAAAAATACAAAAATTAGCCAGGTGTGGTGGCATGCAACTGTAGTCTCAGCCTGGGGAGGCTGAGGCAGGAGAATTGCTTGAACTCGGGAGGTGAAGTTTGAAGTGAGCAGAAATTGAGCCAATGCACTGCAGCCTGGACAACAGAGTGAGACCCTGTCTTAAAAAAAAAAAAAAATTCAGGTAGATATGTTGGTTAGTAATAAGTTTCATTCTCTTTCTTTTACTTTCTACCCCACCCCATCTTTAGGGTTCAAATGATGTAAAATGCTAAGATACAGAGATGCTGTTGCTAGTTAATTTTAGGAACAGAAATGCAAAGATGTCCAGAGAAAGCCCATACAGAATTTGGGGTAGTGAGGAAAGCAAAGGTACGAATTAGCAGAGGCTATAGAGTGAGGGGCATTGAAGGAAGTTCAGTATATCAGCAAGAGATCCATCTGTTTCCATTGCTCATGGTACAGCTGACTGCTTAAATACTAAACAAGCTGTCCACGACACCTGAGAAGTCCTATCCCACCACTGGGATTCCTACTTTTTTGGTGCTTACCTTTACGTTCACTTAAATCTGATTACTTAGAGTAACATGTTGAGTTTCTGAAATTATGCATGATTGCATTCACAGATCTGAACAGACAGTGGAACCTAAAGAAAAAAAAATCCAGGGCAAAAGGAAGGTGACTCCCAACTTGAGAAAAATTTTGATTTTTTTCCATTCAGCTCTATTCAGAATGGTAAAATGTAAGTATAAATCTAGATAGAGAAACATTTCCTAATATTAAGTTAAACAGATCCCTGGAGTTGACAGAGAACATCAACCTACTCCAACACTTTATCTAATCCATTAATCCCACATAAACACCCAACTAGCCTTCTTATCTGTGTTTGAATACTTCACCAGTGGGGATCTCCCTCTCCTGGTATAATTGCCAAGAGGTTCAGATACCTAAAATTTTTGCATAACGAGCAACTAAGATAAAAACAACAAAACACAGAATAACATATTTCTAACACTTATATTCCAAACAACAAATCTTTCTTTATTGTGCTTGGCATGAGAGTAAGCAAGACAGATGGAAATCCTGTCTTTGTGGGGTTTACATCATTCTTATCAAATTTTTATTTTGAAAAATTTCTAACATACAGAATAGTAGAGAGAATAGTGTAATGAACACCTATGTTCCATTATCCAGTTGAACAACTAAGAATGTAGAGCTCTTTCTGTTTCATTTTTATGCCTTTTCCCCTGTCTCCCTACCACCCTGCTGAATTATTTTAAGATAAATCCTAGAAGTCATAACATTTCGATATGTGTTTCTTACAGATAATGACTCTTTTTTCTTCATATAACCACAATATTGTTATTCCCACTTGAAAACATTTAACAATGTTTTTTTTATCTCATCTGATTTCCAATCAGTTTTTTTCTTCAAATTTTTCTTTTCGTATTAAAAATATCCTTTTACAGTTGGGTTTTTTTGGAGTTTTACATTACAAGGAAACGTGCTCTTTGAACAAAAACAAGCTAAATCTTGATAATTTATTACCAACCAACCACATATGTAGTTCAACCCACATGGAGGAGTATTAATTCTATAAAATATATAGATTTAAACAAAACCACTAGCTATCTTTTGTTTTTAAGTTTTTTTGTGTGTTTTATCCTTTACTTTTAGAAGCTTACCTTCTAAAGATTATTATAAGCCTGGAAACCATCATTCTCAGCAAACTGACACAAGAACACAAAATCAAACACTGCATGTTCTCACTCATAGGAGGGTGTTGAACAAGGAGAACACATGGACACAGGGAGGGGAGCACTATACACGGGGGTCTGTTGCGGGGGGGGACAGCGGGGGGGGGAGTTGGGGAGGGATAGCATGGGGAGAAATGCCAGATATGGGTGAGGGGGAGGGAGGCAGCAAATCACACTGCCATGAATGCACCTATGCAACAACTTTGCATGTTTTTCACATGTACCCCAAAACCTAAAATGCAATAAAAAAAAAAAAGATTATTATAAGCTTGATATTAGACATTAGTCTTCTGTTTTCTTCACGATGATTTTCTTCTTTTTTATCACGTGGCTTTCTTTGTTAATGAAGCATAGATCATGTTCACAATGTGATAGTTCTGCTCTTTGGAAAGCCTATTATTCTGAAGGCCTAACATCCTCAGAAAACATTCACTGAAAGCCCACTGGAATAATAGAATGGCAGGGCTATTGATCTAGCAATCCAACTTCTAGGACTGAATACAGAAGAAAATATGAGAGCAGAAATAAATATTATATTTATATATTATGTAATCATATAAGTTGTTTAAAAAATTTCACTGTTATAAAGAACTATGAGATAAACATCATTATATATTATACATAATTATCATGCTATGTCATACATTAAACACATAATTTTTAAATTAAGCATATTTAATGACATATTTATATCTGATGCAGAATGATGTCCATACCATTTTGTATTTATAACATTGAAAATTTTTAAAGTTCATTGACTGAAATTCATTAAATAAATTAAGGTTAACCTCCACAATGAAATATTGCAAAGCAATTAAAAATTACTATGGAAATATTTGTATCAATATGGAAAAATAAAGTATTTTAGGTGAAAATATTAGGCTATGAAACAGTATGTAGCACTGTTATACAAGATTCCCAAGTTGTATTAATTTTAAAAGGTGCAAAAGACCTAAAAACATATATATACATATATATGTGCATATACATATATTGCACCTTTTATATATGTATATATGTTTTTATATACATACATATGTAGTTTTTAGGTCTTTTGCACCTTTTATATACATATGTGTATATATATGTAGTTTTACACACACACAAAGTGATTCAATTTGTAATTATTCCATGTATTCCCTGACACTCAAGTATACATATCCATGAATAGAATAGCCTGGATGACCATATGCCAAAATGTTAGCAGTGATTCTTTCTGGGTAATAGGTTTGCTTGAATATATAGTTCTTAAAATGTCTGTATTTTCTGAATATTTTAATAAGTATATATTATTTTATATTATAAAAACATTTATGTTCTTAATGTTAGGTTAGGAAAAGTTACTGGCTTAAGGTTACAGATAGTTCATTTCAAGGCAAGACCCAAGTCCTCCCTTGAGAATCATGTTATTTGCTTCTCCTCCACTTAAGGCGTTTCCTGGCAGAATGTTTCTCAGTTGCTGTGTAACTAGTTTTCAGTTATGTCTGTCCTAAAAAGTGTTTAAGCTTGAACCAGACACACCTGAATCATGGCATGGGCTTAAGCTGGGACCACCACAGGCAAGACATACACACAGGCGAGACATGTACAACAGGTATCAACAGCATTGAGAAGACAGAATAATACTCAATGTCCAAGTCATTGTGTGAAGCTGTGCAGGTTGAGCTCTGCACATCTCCTGAGGTTGAGGGGATCATTTACATTAGAAACTATAAAAGTTTCTGCACATGATGGTTCCCTAAAGATGTGCAATGCCCAATCTGTAAACTGTGCCACAGAGTCCTGAGTTCCACTGGGGCCAGAGGAAACTTCATGGAAAGGAAGTCGCCTTGAGGTTGACATTTCAATACAACCCAATTCTGAGTGCTTTAGTAACACTGTTGTGCTAATATTTAATGTGGTTTTTGTTGTTGTCGTTGTTTCTTTTGAGATGGAGTCTCACTCTGTTACCCGGCTGGAGTGCAGTGGTGTGATTTCCACTCACTGCAGCCTCTGCCTCCTGGGTTCAAGTAATTTTCCTGCCTCAGCCTCCCGAGTAGCTAGAACTACAGGCATGTGCCACCACACCTGGCTAACTTTTGTACTTTTAGTAGAGACAGGGTTTCACCATGTTGGTCAAGCTGACTCGAACTCCTGACCTCAAGTGATGATCTTCCTGCCTCGGCCTCCCAAAGTGCTGGGATTACAGGCATGAGCCACCGTGCCCAGCCCCAATAAATTTTTATAACATCTACAGTGAATGTATGTAAGACCAAAAACTACAACAATTAAAGATATTGAGACTTCTCTCAGAAATCAAAGAAATTCTCTTAACTGAAAAAAAATCTTCAATAAGTCTTTTAGTGTACTCTTGGGTATATTAGGTTTATTTGTGTTTAAATTAATCAGATTTTCTCAAAGTAGTTCCTGATTAATATGAAACTGATTACATATACACTGATAAAAATGCCTTTCCTACATTGGCTGACATGAATCAGCTTTTTCTTTCACTTCATTGCTTAAGATAATTACTTTGTATTTGTGAAGAATGCCTCACTTACTTAGACATTTCCAAGGCAGAACTTCAAAATGATTATAATAGAATTACCACCAAGTTTCACACAGAACATTAGGATTTATTCAGTTTAAATAGAGAAGTGCAACTCAACATTTATTTTTAAATAAAATGGAAATTCCTGCCCTTTTCACTTTCCTTTCTCTTTCTTTTTGTTTTTCATTTCTTTTTCTTCCTTCCTCGTTTAAGTTCAGCATGGCGAGTGAACAATTAAACAAGTTACTGAATTATGGGTACTAAAAGCCAAGTTTCTGAATGCCAGAAAAGATAATTAACAAATGTGGAAGGAAGAAGGCTAGAAAAAGCCCGATAGTGTTGGATTGGAATTGTAGATGGCAATATAAACTCATGGTTTTATAAAATCTATACATAGAGGAACACAGTACTTATAAATATCTGTTTCTATATATATGTCAATACATACAAGTATTTTCAAACTCTGTCTATTGAAAGGGCCAAGAAATAATGACAGCCCAGTAGCTACAAGCACATTGAGCATTCAGATCTTGGTTTCTAAATACTATCTATTCTCCAAGTATTTTTTAGAGAAATGGCTAGTTCCAGGGTTGGGGCAAGGAAAATACAATATGAATGTGAAACATCATTTTGTGTCAGAATGTAAGGAAATGCTTAATAACAGATTAAAATATATAATAGCTAGCTTGGAGGAGCCCCCAGTTACCAATTAGAGAAGATTTTGAACATCAAAATAAATAAGATATTAAAATATTACCCATCAAATAAAATAAGAATGCATGATTCTATACTAACATATATAGGTAAATAACAAATGGAGAAACAGAGGCGGTAGATTCAGGTAGGATTCATCAATGGTTATTCATGCTGGTAAGTGGAGACCTGATAAGAAATGGAATTTGAGTGTAATTATAAAAAATCTCCCCTATAAAATACTAATCCATTACAAAGGGAAAATTGGTGAATTTAAGGAGGCAAAACTGTAGACAGTAATCTGACCAGGCCTTCAAGGTTAGCATCATTGGTGAGGAGACGAAGCAACATCACACACCTCCTTTTGTGATGTGCAGAGAAAAGCGCAGCATCATTTCTGGGTGTTGCCGCCAAGAATGTATGATCAGAATTTGATCATGAGGAAACATTGGTGAACCCAGAGGGAAGGTCATTCCACAGAATGAAAAATGTCTCCTCTTTAAAAGTGTAAAGTACGTGACATATGGGAAAGATGGAGGGACTGTTCCAGATTAGCAAAGTTTGAAATGTCATGATAACTACTAAATGCAAAATATGTCCCTGGACAAGAAAGGAAAAGAGACATTATTGTGAAGCTGGCAAAATTTGAAAGGGATCTGTGCATTGGATCTGTGTTGTGCCAATTGGGAGGGTTGGATGGTTTTGTAAGAGTACGTCCTTGTTTTTTGGAAACAGACACTGAAATGTTTAGGAATGATGGAACATCATGTCTAGCTTGCTCTCAAAAAAATTCAGAAAAGTGATAATGAATACGTATAGAGAACATGGGAGATGGAGTCAATGCAACACCTTAACAATTAGGGAATCCAAGAGAAAGACATTCAGCACATTTTAGTACTGTTCTGGCAACTTTTCCTTAAGTTTGCAATTTTTTTTTTTACAAGTTATTTTTAACAAAATTAAATAAGTGGGGAAAATGCAAGTGGTTTTTACATAATATAAAAAACATAAATAGGAATATTATCTCCCACTTATTAAGTGCCAGGCACTGTAGCTACTTTATCTCTTATCCTTTGAAGAGCCATCTGGAGAGATATTATTGTCTCCTCTTTAAAGAGGAGATAACAAGCTGATAGAGATGAAGTTATTTCCCTAAAGTCACTCTGCAAGTTAGGGGCAGAGACCAGATTTAAACCAGGGCAATCTAATTCCAAAACTCACACTCCCAGCCACCCTGCCATGTTCCCTCTGTGTGGAATGATCCCAAAGGACACGATATTAGTATCATGATTAAGCACTTTTTATGGACCAGACACCATGCTATACACTCTTACTTGCTTTCTGTCTTCCAAGCTTGCAACTCTGTGAAGGCAGCAGCTGTGTTGTCTCCATTTTACACTTGAGACACTGGGGCTAAGAAAAGTGTGATTCATACAGCTGGAAAGTATGGGAGCTGGCGTTTGGAATCCAGTTCTGTCATTACATCAAGAAGAGAGAAACTTCTTGCTGAATGGTGACAGTGGGAAAGACACAGAGGGGCCATTAACAAGTTTTAGACCCCAGGCTTTGGGACTCTACTAATTCTAAATTGCCTTGATTAAATTGCATTGGTAAATATACAAGGTATATGCACAGTGGACACAGTGCCTCTAACCCAGGACACATTTAGGAGCCCCTGAAAATGTTACACTTTCTTTTAAAATCATATCACAAAATCAATATAATCCATCTTGGACTATATTTGTCTTAACACCAAAGTAGTGATAAAATATAATCTTTAATTTTTTTTTTTTTTTTTTTTTTTTTTGTGGTGGAATTTCACTCTTATTGCCCAGGCTAGAGTGCAGTGGTGCAATCTAGGCTCACTGCAACCTCCGCCTCCTGGGTTCAAGCGATTCCCCTGCCTCAGCCTCCCAAGTAGCTGGGATTACAGGCTTGCACCACCATGCCTGGCTAATTTTTTGTATTTTTAGTAGAGATGGGGTTTCTTCATATTAGTCAGGCTGGTCTCGAACTCCCGACTTCAGGTGATCCACCCACCTTGGCCTCCCAAAGTGCTGGGATTATAGGCATCAGCCACCATACCCAGCTATAATCTTTAATTTTTTTTTTTATGGAGAAAGGAGCTCATTGAAGGCAAAAGTGTCTAGGGCCCATAAAAGTTGCAATGTAGCCCTGCAAGTGTATTTTTAAACAGATCTGATATGGTGAAACTGTGTCTTGGTTAGGATACTCACAAGTCACACTCAGCAAATGAACAACCCCGGATTACAGATGGCTTCACTCAGGGTAGATTGCACTATTTAAAATCTACTGCAAGGGGGAAATTGTAACTGTATCGACTTCATGAAGTTGACAAGGATTGGCCACAGTGAAAAAAATATTCGGTCCACAGGGAGAAAATACTAAAATCATATCTCAAACAAGATAAAGGCAATAATGGGCTTGTGATTTGGCAGCTGTCCTTTCGTTGTGTTTTTGTTGTCATAAGCTGTTCTCCTACAGACCTTTTAGTCTTTGTGCTTGACAATATCATGTTAATGTCACAATGTTATATGATTCAGCAATTGAAAAACTAGTCACATGAAAAAAGTAGATGAGGATTTTTTTTCTTTTTAATCCATGGTGTTCTCTATCAGCTAGAGTACATTTTATTTTGAACCAAGGGAAACTCAAACCAT
Source organism: Aotus nancymaae (assembly GCF_030222135.1). Lineage (NCBI taxonomy): Eukaryota > Metazoa > Chordata > Mammalia > Primates > Aotidae > Aotus > Aotus nancymaae. The sequence goes on from NW_026988460.1 coordinate 3,726,841, forward strand.
TTTAAGCCAAAAAGGAAGTTATTGAATCATGCAACTCAAAAGACCAAGACTAGTCTGTCTTTAGGCAAGGCTTATTCAGGATGCAAACAAAGTGACCAGGACCTAGTTCCTTTCTGTCTCACACTGTCACAGCTGTCTTCTGTGTGTCACTTTCCTTCTTAGCCTATATGTGATGGTGAGATAGTGACAACAGTTCCAAATCTCGAGGAAAAGAAATATGTTTTCCTAACATTCCCATAAAACTCTTGGGATTCATTCGACCAACCAGCTTGGAAAACATGCCCACCCCTGATCACTGTGGCCAGTGCTCATTGGCAGAGGCCCAGGTTATAAATTCTGCCCTAGGCTAAAACATAAAGCTGAATCCCTCAGTGAAAGGTAAGGGTGTGTAAAAGCTATCAAGAAAAAGAAAAAGAAAAAACCAAATCTCTATGTGCTGTCAGAACTATGACTTCAGTCTCTACTGAGATATCTCCAGATATATATAAGAGGCGGTCTTGGCGGGGCACAATGGCTCATGCATATAATCCCAGCACTTTGGGAGGCAGAGGCTGGCAGATCCCTTGAGGCCAGAGTTCAAGACTAGGCTAACCAACATAGCAAAACCCTATCTCTCCTAAAAATACAAAAATTAGCCAGGCGTGGTGGCGCATGCCTGTAATCCTAGCTACTCGGGAGGCTGAGGCATGAGAATTGCTTGAACCTGGGAGGTGGAGGTTGCAGTGAGCCAAAATTGCACCACTGCACTCCAGCCTGGGTGATAGAGAAGAGTCTTTCTCCAAAAAGGAGGTGAGCTGGGCTGGACTTGGCTGCTCAAGCCTTTAATCCCAGCATTCTGGGAGGCCAAGGTGGGAGGATCACTTGAGGCCAGGAATTTGAGACTAGCCTCGGAAACCTAGAAAGACTCTGCCTCTACAAAAAATGAAAAATTAGCCAGGTGTGGTGGTGCACACCTGTTGTCCCAGCTACTCAGGAGGCTTCAGTCCAGGAGTTCAAGGTTGCAGTGAGCTATGATCACCCCTGCACTCCAGCCTGGACAAGAGTGAGACCCTGTATCTTAAAAAAGAAAAAAAGAGGTGGTCTGGCTTAGTGTTAGGGACACAGCCTCTAGAATTAGAGCACGTGGCTCATTCCCTTACATGTTGGGCCTAGAGAATTCTGTGTCCAACATCACACAACCAGCAATGTGGGAAAGTTGTGGACTCAGATCCAGACCACTGTACCACTGGCAGACACAGGCTGGCAAAAGTCCTTCTCTCCAAACCTCCTTCCCTCCCACTGCCCAACCTCCAGCAGTTTACATTTTCATTGTTTTTGGTTTATTTACCAGGTCAGTTGCTCTATGAAAACAAAACAACATGAAGTTTTGTAATATATTGTCAACTCTCCTTCTGGTTTGAAAATAAATTCTCCCCACAGCGTTCAAACCAACAATGTGAGTTTTCAAGGAACCCATATATGAAAGCAGCTCAATCCATTATACTTCTTTTCTCATTAGCCCATCACTCTGATAAGAAAAAACAAACTAATTAAATGAACTCCAGGAGCTGTTTGATACCAGGAGACATCAAATTCTTCCATGAATGGTACTGAGTAGGTCTAAGAAGTCACCTTATGTCAATATCATTCCATTATTTCTCAAACATAATTATTACTGAGCATGAATGCAGGAAAATGGGATTCGCTTCCACAAAAACTACCCAACTTTTATGTATCTAAATATATTGGCAATGTTTATTTGTTTGTTTGTTTGTTTAACATATCTTGCCCAATAAAATTCTTCTCAATGCTGCTTTTTTGGGAATTAAGCTGGTGGCTCTCCCTGGCTTTAGGTCACAGGCCTCTTTTCCTCAAGAGCAAAGAAGTGATGGTTGTAATGGTCACTACAAGGGACAGTCGTTTCCAATTGGCTTGCCCTAGTCGCCTTTTGTTCTGGAGGATTATACAAAGGTATCCACCCACATCTGGACAGTCTTTTTCATTCACTCAGGATTTTGAAACTAAAATCTGAATATAACTGTGTTCTCTCAGCAAGTTCCCAATCAGGAGAGCAAGATGCAAATGGAGAACTCTGCTAATCATTAGTACCTCTTTTTTACAAGTCCATATCCTACTTCAAAATATCTTTTATTTTTTTCTCCTATATTCTCCTGGGAACTAATTAGATATTCAGTTGAAATCTCCCTTTAAAAAAGTTAGATAACTTTGTCCAGGAGTTTTCTGAATTCAAATCCAGCCCATCTCTCCACATCAAACATATCCCATTTGAGTGATATTTCCTGGCTCATATTTGTCTTCTCCTTAGAGGCTTTAAGCTCCCTGAGGATGAGACCTTGTCCAGCTTCCTTCCAGGACCCTCAACAATATGTCATGCTTTCAAAGCCTCCAATAAAGATTGGGTCATTTCCTCTTCAGAGTAAGTAAGGAGTTCAAAATACTGACTGAAAACTCCTCAAGAGGTTTCGTTATTTCTAGATTTTGCATCTTTATTTTGTTATTTACACATACAGGATTCTTAGTACAGAACATCTTATGATACAAGTTACATATAAAAGGCCTAGTTATTACTTCTGCACTCTGAATCTCTCTTTTCTGGAATCTGCAGTACAATGTTAAATTAGAATTAACGGAGAATTAAAGTATCAAATAGGGTTCTAAAGCACCTGCAATTGTTATTACTACATTACACAGGTCCACATGTATGCGCTGAGCACTTTCATGTCCCTGGCACTGTTAGACAGCCTGTGGGAATAAGATGGGAGGAGGGAAGGGCAATTTCTGTTTTCAAGGGTTTGGTAATGTTAAGGAAATCCAAGGGCATGTCTTTTTCATAGAAAACCTATAGGACTTTATTCCATTAAATTATGGAAGCTGCCTCTGAGAGTAAGCTTAGATCAGTGAGTCCCAGAAATTTTTTGTGTTTGGACAATTTGTGATGCTACCCATATTTGAGGTCAGACATAAGGCTGTCAATATAGACACTAGACACACACACACCTGCTGCTTATTATGACAATTATGTCGTAAAAGTAAGGACATTTAGCATTTTTGGAAAAGAGATAAAGGACACCACTTTCAATGGATTAAATTCTGATTTATAAAAAAAATCATGCTGTATGTAGTTTTTCTCCGTGATTCACTGGGAAGTGACAGAAATTCTGCTACGACTCCTAGCCTGGGAGCCACTGTGCAGTAATTGTGAGAGCTTTCCATGTGTGAAGTGCTTATTTGTATTATGTCTAAGGGAGACAGTGAGTAAGAGGCTTGGCAGCTGCAGGGATGTTAATCAAGATCTAGCAGGCTCAGGAGCTTTCTGTCTGCTCCCCAGAGCCTGTTTCATAACAAACATCAGAGGTATTTGCCTCTGGTTCTTGGGAAAGGAGGACGCATTGCAGGAAGGAGGTTTAGCTGACTGCCACCTGCCCGTGGGCACCCTAGGAAGTTTGTTGGGTGTGGAAAGGAAATAGTGTGAATTGCAGGAAGCATAAATCCTGATACTGCTCCAGGGTGGGATAATGAGCTCTGGGCTTCCCTAGGTTTTGACACAGCCTTCACTTCACTTGCATTCCTGGGCAGAGGGAGTAGCCAGAAGCAGGCGGTAAGACCCCATGTGCTACCCAATTGTAAGCTGACATTCCACATCTCATTCTCATACTGTCTGCCCTGGTGGAGATATTGAGCAGGAAGGATTGATTCTGGTGTGCTATGACCTCAAGTGAGGAGCTCAGGACACCAGAAACCTTTCTGTAAGTTTGCTAGACCCTTTGGAAGGTTTCAGACCCAGAGTTTTCTAGGTCAGCCACATGCAAACATTTATACCTCAGGGTGGAGGTAACCTAGGCAGATCCGGAATCAGAAAATGAGGTTATTCTTTCCACATTATTTTTTTTTATTTCTGAAAAGGAACTGAAGAGAAGAATCAGAACTGAAGGTGCCATGAATGTACGAGTGGGAGACTGTCCAAGAGAAATAGAATGGGGGGGCATATATCATTTTTAATGTTATAGCAACTACATTAAACAAAGTCACAGGAAACAAAGAAATAGGGTAAAATTAATTTTAATAATACAATATATACTAATATATCATATTAATATGTATCAATATTATAGTACCCCTATATTTTAATACAAATATATTAAAATGATCATTTAATCAATATGAAAATTATTAATGAGATTTGTGCATTCTTTTTGTTTTTGGTATCAAGTGCTTGGAATCCAGAGCGTATGACACAGCACATCTCAATTCAGATAAGCCACATTTCAAGTGCTTAGTAGCTACATGAGGCAAGTGGCTATCGTATTGGACTGTGTGGATCTACATGTTAAACATCACATTTTTTATCTTAAGGATTTTATTTTTTACTTAGTATCAGAGCAGAAAAATTTTTAAAATAAAATAAAATTTAAAACTAAGTTACAAAACAGTACTGAATTTTTGCTTCTATTTTTTAATATGTGGATATATATAGATAAAATTTGAAGAGTTACTTGTAAAGATGAAAACAGTAGTTGGTTATGAGAGGTTTGGTTAAAGTGAATTTTTTTCTTTTAATACTTTTCTTAATTTTCTGTATATTCATTTTTTCTATAATGAACATGTAATATTTGAATAATGGAGAAGTAATACATACAATATTTCTTTTCATCAAATAATCCAAAGCAAATATGACAAAGTGTTGACGTTGTTAGTTCTGAACGATGGCTAGATTAGATAATTAGTATAGTATTCATTATGCACACACTATTTTAAAATTTTTCTCTCATACAAAATTAAAACCTTTTTAAAATTTACATATGTTCATTGAAGACAAATTTAGAAAACATAAATAAAATAGAGAAAGTTAATGCATAGTTTTCTGAGTGCATATATAGTACATATATTTTTACTTAATTTTTTTTTTTTGAGATGTCTCACTTTGCAATACAGGCTGGAGTGCAGTGGTGTGATCTCAGTTCACTGCAACCTCCACCTCCTGGGTTCAAGCAATTCTCCTGTCTCAGCCTCCTGAGTAGCTGTGATTACAAGCACACACCACCATGCCCAGGTAATTTTTGTATTTTTAGTAGAGACGGGGTTTCACCATATTGGTCAGGCTGGTCTTGATCTCCTGACGTCAGGTGATCCACCCACCTTGGCCTCTCAAAGTGCTGGGATTACAGGCATGAGCCACTGCACGCAGCCCATATTTTTATTTTTTAAATAAATATAAAATACTACAGGTTTCATTCTTGTTTTTTCTTTTTTTTCACTTTAGTCTTTCACATTTACTGGAAGTTGGCACTTTCTACTGATACAGCATCATCTTAATGACTCTGTAGTAGATAGCAGCACAGCAGGGGATGCCTTATAAAGGGGTTGTAGGGCTGGATTTCATGCCTGCACTACACTTTGGATCCTAGTTCTGCCACTTTCCAGCTACATAATGATGGAAAAATTACATATGTATGTCTGTTGTTTGTTGTATTTTTGTTTTTTTTTAATCTGTTAGATGGGGCAAATAATAGTATGTACCTTAGAAGTTTTAATGTTTGTAAAGTACCTAGAATAATGCTTGGCACAAGGTGAACTTTATGTAAGTGTTGCAAAAATAATCCTAGAAGTCATTCTCTGTAGAATTGAATCTACCTTACTTGGAACCAACTTATCATAACACTGAGTAGCCTAATGCTCAATTCTGTACTTTTTGATGAAGTAATAAAGAGTAATTTCAGTACAATTTAAATTATATATTTTCACCAGTTAATGGAGATGTTTGCTTTCTAACTAAAGATTATGAAACTCTTTCCACTCCTGTGACTTTAACTTCTCATCTGTGCCTTTCACTAGCAATTCCCAAGATACATTCTAAGGAACACTAGTTCTGGTGAGTATCGACAGGTAATAAGTGAAAAAAGAAGAGGGGCTTCCAGGTTAAATTTCAGAAATTCTTGATTAAACAAAGGTAATGGGGTATACTTTGTGCAGGCCTTTAACATGCAAGTCTGCATTGACAATTTCCAACGAAGGACATACAATGAAGTTGTCCTATCTTTTCTTTACTGAGCACACTGGGGACTTGTGTTCTTCCCAATATACTTTGGGAAACACTACTTTATACTTTGAACAAGAATTTCAGTAGTACAATGCTTTGGTAATGGAGGGCTTAAATGTTATTCAAATTCCTGGTAATCTCCAGGCTCAGGCAAAAATATTTTTTAGTTCACTTGTTTCTATAATTGTTTTTTTGGAATATCTTTCCCACTGGTTTCTTCCCCAGAATATAAGTGAATTTTCTGTTTGTCATGTGGCATCTGGGCTTTCCTACCTGAGGATTGTGCAACATGGGTTCATAGTCAAGTAGCAAGAAATGCAGATGAGGGTGAGATGAAACTGCAAGAGCCCCAAGGCATTTTCTGAAAATTGTTACTTGCCTTATTTTTCTATGCTGTGTAACAAATTACCAATTTAGTAGCTGAAAACAACATGCTTTGGCTGGGGATGGTGGCTAACACCTGTAATCCCAATACTTTGGAAGGCCGAGGTGGGTGGATCATGAAGTCAGGAGTTTGAGACCAGCCTGGCCAACATGATGAAACCCATCTCTACTAAAAATATAAAAATTAACTGGGTGTGGTGGCAGGTGCCTGTAATCCCAGCTACTCAGGAGGCTGAGGCAGGAGAATTACTTGAACCCAGGGGGCAGATGTTGCATCGAGCCAAGATTGTGCTACTGCACTCCAGCCTGGGCAACAGAGGAAGACTTCGTCTCAGAACAACAACAACAGCAACAACAACAACAAATACAGAAAAAACAAAAAACCCAACATGCTTCATTATCTCAGTTTCTGTGTGTCAAAATCTGACCATGGCTTAACTGGTTTCTCTGCAGTAGTGCAATAGAGGGGTCGGCTGGGGCTAAGGTCTCATCAGAGGCTCAAGTGGAAAAGAACTGGCTTCCAAGCTGCGAAGGTTGTTGGCAGCACTCATTATTTTTCCACTGTAAAAATTATGGCAGTGTCCTTCTTCAAAGGACAGTCTCTCCCCATTTTACTAGGACAGATTCTTATGTAATAAAACTTAATCACAAAATTGACATGTCATTACTGTTGCCATATTTATTGGTTAGAAGCAAGTCACAGGTCCTGGATTTGCTGAAGGAGAGGAAATTATATAAGGTATGGAGCATTGGGAGTCACTTTGGGGCATGTCTGTCACTGTACATTTTCTGAAATACTGAATGGGACATTGTTTTCTTTGGCAGAGCTAATGGTTGCATCCCAGTTAATGCAGTTATTTCTTTATGTCATTTGTGTCAAGAGGTATATTCTAGCTTTTTGTTTTTAAATCATGCCCTCTTTCTGAATCTCTCTCATCTCTTTGACTAGATTTTAAAACTAAAAGATAATGATAGCATCTTAGTATTCTTCATAGTTATAATGTGGATCTCAAAGTAGGCTTTTACTACATGTTTGTTTCATACATGAATGAAGTTCTGGGCCTATGGTAGGCCACCCCTTCCTAGCTGAGTGATCTTTGGCAAATTGCTTAATTATTCTAAATCTCAGTTTCTTTAACTATAAAATGGGGATAATCACACTTCATGGAGAAATCTCGTTAAAGAGTAATTTGAACACTATCACTCCTCTGCTTTAAATCTTCAGTGATTCCCCATGCACTTGTAGTTGGTTCAGGTTCCTCAGTTTTGGTCTCTAGGCCCTACATGATCTGGCCTTTGCCCTTGTCTCTAACCCCATCTCCTGTCATTGTAACCCACTCAATAGAGTGGGCCACAGAGAATCCCTTAACTTGCCTAATTATCCCCAGTTCTTTCCTGCCTCAGTGCCTTTGCATTTGCTGTTCCTCAGCCTGCAATATTCTTCAGCGGATCACTTCACCAATTTCTCCTTTTTTTTTTTTTTTTTTTTGAGACAGGGTCTTGCTCTGTCATCCAGTCTGGAGTGCAGTTGCTAGATCATGGCTCACTGTACCCTCGATCTCCTCAGAGTCAGGTGATTCTCCCAAGTAGCTAGGACCACAGGCATGCACCACCATGCCCAGCTAATTTTTGGTAGATACTGGGTTTTGCTCTGTTTCCCAGGCTGATCTCGAACTTCTAGGCTCAAGCAATCTGCCTGCCTTCACCTCACAAAGCACTGGGATTACACCATGTCTGGCCATTTCTCTTTCTCATTATCATTCAGGATTCACCTCAAAAGGTAGCAACTCTAAAAGGCCCTGCCAGACCACCTCCATTTGCCACTGTGCAATTCATTACCCTTTTTTATTTTCTTTACAACAATGATCGCTCTGAAACTCATATATCGTTTGTACATACGTGTCTTGTGTCCTCTCCTTGCCAGAAGGGAAGCTTCACAGAGGCAAGGACTTGGCTTATTTTCCACTGGATCCTCAATTCCTAGCACAGGACCTGACATATTTGTTGAATAAAATACTGTCCTTTTTGTAATATATATGTAAATATACTTATATATTATGTATAAAAGCGCAATTCCTGAGACAAAATTTAAAACAGACATATAAACAGAAGGTGGTACGAAAAATAAGTAGGAATAGTTTTATATTCAGGATAAGTAAAACTGGGGTTCTAGTCAGAACTTGTAAACTCTAAATTCCTTTCTCTAACCACTTGAATTTTTTTTCTGTTTATCAGTACTCGGTTGTAACAGGAAAGGGAGATATCTGGCAAATAGAGTGTAATTTAGTGCCTGGCACACATGAACAACTGCAAAATCTAATGATACTGGAAATTCATGAGGCAAAAAAGAAATGATGAATCACCCCGTTCAATCCATAAGTTTTTTTTAAAAGAGAGATGGGTCTCTTTATGTTATTCACTGGTCTTGAACTCTTGGCCTCAAGCGATCCACCTGCTTTGGCCTACTAAAATTCTCAGATTACAGGTGTGAACAACTACACCCAGTCATTATTTTTAAATGATTTTTAGCGATGCAAATTCATTTCTATTATGTTAAATTAATCTATAAGTATGATATCGATTTATTGAAATAAACCCATTGGGATATTTAGAGAAGCAATTCAAAATAATCATTTAATTTTGCTTTCCCAAAGGACTGAAACAATTAGTGTCAGCTGCAGTGTGCACTTGTAAGAAGTGAACAGTGCCTATATTTTTGTATATATTTGCTATGGCTTTTGAAAACAACTTTTGGGGAGATGGGTGAGGGGCAGAAAGGTAGAAACTAGCAAAACTTTTTGTCAGACACTGCCATCTGCTGGTAAATATTCAAAATGCAACCTCGGACTCATTTCTTGTCAAAAACATAATTTAGGTGTCCCACATTCCTCTGTTATTCAGTTCATGTAAAATCCGAGATTCAGATTCAAATTGTGTTTGACAATTAACGTATTATGGGTAAAATTTCAAGGTATTAGAACAACTGAATAAATGGTTTATCTATTGTGCTGAAAAAATGCCAATTTCAGATTTTTTTAAAATCCCCATTAAAAAAGATCATCATTATCATTTAATCATCTGCATGGGGAAAAATCAGCATATTAAAGAGCCTGGAGCCCTACCATCTCTGCCGTTTACTAGATTAGGGCTAAATTAGTTTAATTTGCTTGGTCAAGTGCCCGTCACAGCGCTCTCCCTTCACTCCATGTGGAGCTAATAAGAATTGACAAGTTTAAAGTATGAGACTTGCCTTCGCTCAGCACTAACCCGGAGCCCATTGCTAACTATAGTCTTTAGTATGTCCTAGTTCGCATCCACTGCAGACATGGTCGGCAGCAGTGCAGGACTTGGCTGATGTTGAGGCGACAAGAACTGTTAAGATCAAATGCAAAGGGAGTCGACTCAACCATGTGACTCATTTGTGTCTTTGATTAGTCTCTGGGTCCTCCCACTAGATAATGAGCTTTATTGGGGCAGAGACTTTATCTTGGTCGCTGCTTTGTTCCCAGACAAGTGTTGCTATTTTCTACTGATTCTGTCTTTTGAAGTTGCCCTCCTAAATACTAAAGCCAGAATCAATACTTTCTCCTGCCTTGGTTAACAGAAAGAAAAGCTGTGCTTCTGCTTTGTGGACAGAGCTAGCCTCAGAGTGAAATCATATGTCAGGCAGGAAAACAGAAAACATGCTAGATATTTTGATAGAGGAGATTTAGTATAGGGTATTAGTACACAGATACTGGAGAGCTTAAAAAGCAAAAAGTGGGCCAGGGCGGAGCTCATGCCTTAATTCCAGCACTTTGGGAGACCGAGGTGGTGGTGGTGGGGGGCGCGGCATATCACCTGAGGTCAGGAGTTCGAGACCAACCTGGCCAAACATGGTGAAAGCCCACCTCTGCTGAAAATACGAAAATTATCCAGGCACGATGGCGGACACCTGTAATCCCAGCTACTCGGGAGGCTGAGGCACGAGAATTGCTTGAACCGGGCAGTGGCGGGAGTCTGGAGCCAGCTGCTGCTGCTAGGCTGATGCAGCTTCGTAAATAAGCAGGTAGAAGGCAGTCCCTTCTCCAGGGCCTCCTACTTCCTTCCCACTTTTGCTTGATTTTCAAGCTCCCTCTATGCTTCCTGTTAACTGGCTGCAGCGGGAAGGCCCCTGACAAAGGCATCTGGGAAATGGCGGTTTGTGGGTAACTCGAGGACAGAATAAAGAGAGATGGATTTGGAACTTACAGATAATAGCTTAATAATAAACATAGTGATCAAGTAGCTTTTTGGCCTGGCATCAAAAAGTGGAACAAAGATGAATACTTTGCAGGTCCGTGCATATGTGTAATTGTTTAATTAAACATGCTTGTAATTTTTTTTCTTAACGTCTGTCTTCCTCATTAGACTTCAAACTTCATAAAGGAGCCTATTGTTTATTTTTCCTTGAGGTATCCCCAGGGTCTAGAACAACGACCACCATGAAGTTGGCACTTCTAAAAAGTTGTTCACTGGCTGACTGCTTTTCTGGGTTTTTGTCTCATTTGATTTAATGTTTCTGGAGGACTGCGCTACCCTTTATGTTATAATGAAAAGTGTTCTTTCCTTGTATAAATATGACCTAGCTCTTCTTTTTAGTGCTGTTATTCCAGAGGCAGGGCGGTAAGTGAAGGAGAAAGTTGGCAGGTGGCCGCTCTGGAGTCTAAATTACCCCATGTACTGTCTGCAGCAGACCGATTATTGTCGAATCTCTAATATCTGGTTCTATTTGTTTCATGTCGACATACTCATAGACTTTTTCAAGCAGACTTTATTTGGGAAATTCCTTTACATTGTATTTATGAAAATTCAAAACTGATCATTTTTACTTCTGAAAAATGTGAATATGATTTAGTATATGGCTCCTAACCACAGATGATTTTGCCCTTCACAGGCGTTGGCGCTATCTGGAGACATTTTGGGTGGTTATAAGTGGGGGACACTGCTGGTCCTAGCTGGTGGAGGCCAGAGATGCTGCTGAGCATCCTCCGATGCACAGGGCAGCCCCTACTATAACAGACAATCTGGCCCAAAATGTCAATAATGCTGAGGTTGAGACACCATGATGTAATTTAAAATATATTTTTTATTCATTATTCTATTAAAGAAATACCGTGGAGAAGGCATCGGTTTGGGAACACACAATATTTATTTGACTTTAAATCTTGCTTTTCCCTGCACCAGCTGTATAATCTCAGGGAAGAAAATTGCATAAGAAGTTGCTGGAGACTTCGATTTCTCATCTATAACAGAGAATTAAATCCTGCTTTATTGTATTATTATGAGGGTTGCAGGAGTTAACCAATGTATGGTTCCTGACACGTGGCTGCCCCTTAATAAATACTGGATATATAAAGAAAGCATATATGTTTAAATGCATTTATACTACAAGATCCTACCCCAGAAGCTCTTCTTTAGCTTTTTAATTACTTTTTACCCTCAAGTAATAGGAATCTGGAAAACCAAATAAAATGCACAATTCCCAGAGCAAACTTTTCATTAATGGTGTCTAACAAGAACTTAGTCTACACAGTCTGATTTATTTTAAAGACTTTAATTGGAGTCAACATTTTCTTGAAAGCAATAAATTTATGTGAATCAGAGTAAGAATATACTAAAATATGCAAACATGGAGACAATAAAAACAAATGTTTGAAACTGGGATATATCAATGCCATAGTTTGAGACACTTTCAAAGGATGTTAAATGTTAAAAAATAACTTAGCAATTAGATTCAGGCTGAACAAAACAAAATCACCCAAAACATTCACCCTTAGTTACAAAAGATTAACAATACAAAAATATTCATTTAGGTATATCACAAATTAATTGGGATTTTTGCTCTTTCTATGGCTTGCCTAAGTGAATATATTTGTAAAAGCTTTTTTTTCTAACAAAGTAATGCAAGTTCATTCTAGATAAACTTGGAGAATACAAGAGAGTAAAAAGAAGAGAATAATAAAAATGACCTTAATCCAATACTCTAGAGACAGACACTTAAAATTTCAGCAAATTACCCTCTTTGTCATCACTAATGAATGTTTCTGGGCTCTGGGGCTACTGTTTCAGATTATATCAGACTGAGTAAACTCATCAGGTCTGTATTATAGCGCTTTGCACCCTATCTAGCACATTTTGGGAATACCTTTCCTGCGAAAATATTTGTTGGCTGATTAAATGGGTCCTTAATTCAACATATATAGATTAGGCTATAAAATTATATGAAAATAGCACACCATCAACGACTTAAAATCATGTTCCCTTTCATAACTGCTTATATGTTAGGTTGTATCATATGAAATTGCCTATGTGTAACTATTTTTTACCAAGGGGACAATTTGACTGCAGCCCCTATTCTATCACAAGCTTTTTGAGCATTGCAGGTGAATTTGTTTCTCTTTTATACCACCCGCAAAGCCTGGGTGAGAACTCTGTGGAAGGAAATGCTTAAAAATTAAACACTGCATCATGAATCCATGTGTGTGTGCTGCGAAGCACCCCTAAAACCTTTACAAGAAGCCAATAATTCCACAATATCTTTTGTGGAATTTTCTTATCTTTCCTTACATTTAAAAATAGCTATGTTTCTACATTGCTGATGGCAATGTCAAATAGTGCAGCCAATGTGGAAAACAGTTTGACAGTTCTTCAATAAATGACACATAGGATTACCGCATGAGCCAACAATTCCACTCCTGCGTGTATACCCAAAGAATTAAAAACAGGTGTTCAAACAGATACTGTACCCAAACAAATGTTCATATCACTATTCACAATAGTCAACTGGTGGAAATAACCCAAATGTCTATCAAATGATGAATGGATCAACAAAATGTGGTATATCCATACAAGAATATCATTCAGACATAAAAAGGAATGAAGTGTTGGTACGTGGATGAACCTTGAAAACACTATGCTAAATTACAAAAAGCTAAGGTCAGGCACAGTGGCTCACCCCTGTAATCCCAGCACTTTGGGAGGTCGAGGCAGGCAGATCATGAGGTCAGGAGATTGAAACCATCCTGGCTAACATGTTGAAACTCCATCTCTACTAAAAATACAAAAAATAAAAAAATAAAAATTAGCCCGGCTTGGTGGCACATGCTTGTAGTCCCAGCTACTCAGAAGGCTGAGGCAGGAGAATCGCTTAACCTGGGAAGCAGAGGTTGCAGTGAGCCGAGATCATGCCACTGCACTCCAGCCTGGATGACAGAGAGACTCCATGTCAAAAAAAAAAAAAGAAAAAGAAAATGTTAGACATGAAAAGCCACACATTGTATGATTCCATTTATATAACATACCAAAAATAGGCAACTAAGTAGAGAAATAAAGGAGCATAGTGGTGGCCAGAGGCTGATGGGTAGGTAGGTATAGAAAGTTATTTTCAATAGGTAGAGTTTCCTTTCGAGTTGACTAAAATGTTCTGGAACTAGGTAGTGTGGTGGTTGCACAATATTTTGAACGGTAAATTTTATGTGTATTTACCACAACAGAAAACAGAACCAAATAAAACCCATGTTTTATTACCTAGTTTAATCAGGATTCTTTTTGCAAGGGATAGAATCAAACCACATATGTTTTTAAAAGGAGGATGAGGAGATGATTCTTTATCTCACAAAATTGGGAAGCCCAGGGGTAGAGTTAACCTTAGGGATTGATTCCAGGAACTCAGACCGTGTAGTTAAGATATTCTCTCTCTCTCTACTCCCACCTCTTTCCCCCCTCTCTCCTCATCCCTTCCCCTCACTCTGTCTCTTTACTCTCCTCTGTATGTTGGACTGATCCTCGCCTATTACAAGTGCCCTTTCACTGTGTCGCCGGAGAAGGCAGCAGACAGCCTCTCATAGATCCAGGCTTCCATCATCAGCTGAGGAACCCCAGATGAAAGGGGTACTAAACTGGCAAGGTAGTGTTGGGTAGTGGGAAGAAGAAAGACCTCCTAACACTTCTACTTGACCAGAGGCATGATTTTGAGCAAGCTACTGAATCTCTTTGAACCTCATCTATAAAATGGAGATAATCATATTATCTACCTCCTGGTGTTGTCATGATGGTTAAATGAGTTAATATATAAAAACTGCTTAGAACTGGGCCTGGCACACAGTGCTTTATAGGTATTCACTATTTTAGTTATCACCATCATTGTCATTATCATTACCATAGCATATATTAGTAAAATCCAGGGGAATGACTTAATTTGCTGGTGAACTCCCCTGTTCCCAGGGTGCTAGGGTTGGCAGTCTTACCAGAGACAGTGCTTACAAAAAATGAAGTTGGTTATCAGAAAAAGAGAGTAAGGGAGAAGGGCAGAAATTAACATGAGATGGCTACACATTAGCCTACCACTGTTACAGAGTTTCAAAATCCCCACTCTCTCTGGTATAAAGACATATATACATATAATTGAAGTTAGTGCTTATTTCTTCAGCATGTACCAAGCACTGTTTGTTGTTTGTTTGTCTGCTTGTTTTTGAGACAGGGTCTCACTCTCTCTCCCAGGCTGGAGTGCAGTAGCATGATCGTAGCTCACTGCAGCCTTGAACCCCTGGGCTCAAGTGATCCTCCCTCCTCAGCCTCCTGAGTAGCTGGGATTACAGACACACCACATGTCTGGCTGATTAAAAAAAGAAAATTGTAGGCCAGCCACAGTGGCTCACACCTGTAATCCTAGTCAAGGGTATTACTTTGGGAGGCCAAGTCAGGTGGATCACCTGAGGTCAGGAGTTCGAGACCAGCCTGACCAATATGGTAAAACCCTTACTCTACTAAAAAAGAAAAAAAGAAAGAAAATTAGCCTTAGCCAGGTGTAGTGGTGTATGCCTGTAGTCCTAGCTACTGGAGAGGTTGAGATAGGAGAATTGATTGAACCCCGGAGGTGGGGGTTGCAGTAAGCCAAGATCGTGCTGCTGCACTGCAGCCTGGGTAACAGAGTGAGACTCTGTCTGAAAAAAAAAAAATTGTAGAGATGGGGTCTCACTTGGTTGCCCAGCCTGGTTTTGAACTCCTGTTTCAAGTTACCCTTCTACCTCAGCCTCCCAAAGTGCTAGGGTTACAGGTGTAAGCCACTGTACCTGGCCTAATTTTTAACATTTTTGTAGGGATGAGGTCTCACTATCGCTCAGGCTGGTCTTGAACTCCAGGCCTGAAATGATCCTCCCAACATGGCCTCCCCAAATCCTGGGATTATGGACATGAGCCACCGTGCCCAGCCCAAGCACTGTTTTAAGTCATTTATGTTTATGATGTCATTTGCTCTTCTGAAGACCCTGTAAGATAAAATATTATTATTATTACAAATGAAGCAACCACAGTACAGACAGATTAAAGAACTTGCCTAACGCTGCCCTGTCAGGCTGTGATTTCAAGCAGTCTCTCTTCGGAACTTGAATTCTCAACCTTTCGGCTCTATTGCCATCTCCTTAACAGCAGGTAAAAAAACAAGTTATGGAAAGGTAAAGAAAAAGTTGGGCAATTTGCACAGGTGACATCTGTGTTGGCTGAAAACAACAATAGGGCTGTTGTTTTAAGCGTAAAAGTATGTAACCGATTCGTTCTTAAAGCCAATGAAATAAAACCATGAAATGAAGTTTGTTTGCAGCTCCATTATACAGAATAAATGTTTGTCAGCTTGAATAGAGTTACACTTTCCTAAGCTTAAATTCCTCAGTGCCATTGAAAACTTCTAGAGACTTGAAGGCAGGAATCTTTTAAGACAACCAAGACACAATTCTCACGTATTTCTGATCTGCAAGTAGGCATCTCTTACTAACAGGCTTAACCCAGGGACCTCAGGTTAAGAAAACAGGTCATTTTCCTTGACAATGGAAGGGAAAACATGACCTGGTGGAGAGAATGAGTTAATTGTCTTCCATTGCTGATTCTAGCTCAAAGCACCTCTCTAGGTAGCAGGACAAGGCAAGTGCCACAGCTGGCAGTGAAATCAAGTGAAATTTGCTTGTTTTGGCCAAATGTCCCATCCTATTGGATAAAGACAGACACAAAAAAACTGTTTAAATAAGCAAATAAGAAGAATGCAGAGGACTAGACTCATTCCCTACATGTGACAAAAGAGAGGCTCTGCTTTATTTTTTGAGCACTGAGATAGATTGAAGTCAAGCACATTTATTTAATAATAGCATAAAAAGGAACAGCTGTGGAAAACATTTAGCAGATGATACATAGAGAATCGCACACAGAGACAAGACATAGTTACAGTGTAGACAGAAGAATGGTGCCAGAGTATCAGAGGGTTTTTCTTTTTTTAAGTTTTATTTCCCTGAAATTAAAAAAAAAAAAACTCTGTGATTTAAATAATAGAGTTTATAAATGCCATTTATAAAAGATTCAAATAGCAGAGATATGATAATACCTTTCACTTCTGAGTACCTATTATGTGCCGGGTAATATTCTAAGCATATGAATTGATTCATTTCTCTGAATTTTATGAAGGAAGTTATTCTGACCAATCCTGTTTAAGCAGATGGGCAATTAATGCCCAGAGCTGGGAAGTATCTTGCAAAGATCACAGAGCTTCTAAACTCGACCCCGGCAGTTAGATTCCAAAGCTTATGGTCAGAACAACTGCTATAAATCCCTGAAGTCTAGAGAAGTTGTTTAAAGAAGAAAGGAGACAACAGCAGTTCTGATCCATGCCCCGTCCACCACCACACGTCCAATCTCATCACTCACTTCCCAGAGGTAAGGAGACCAACATGTCTCTATTTTCCTGAGATCTTCCCAATTTTAAAGCTGAAAGTCTTGGGCCAGGTGTGGTGACTCACTCCTATAATCCCAATGCTTTTGGAGGCAGAGGCAAGAGGATCACTTAAGGTCAGCAGTTCAAGACCAGCCTGGTCAACATGGTGAAACCCTGTCTCCACTAAAAACACAAAAATTAGTTGGGCATGGTGGTGGGTGCCTGTAGTCCCAGCTACTCAGGAGACTGAGGCAGGAGAATCACTTGAACCGGGAGGCAGAGGTTGCAGTGAGCTAAGATCATACCACTGCACTCCAGCCTGGGCAACAAAGCAAGACTTAGTCTCATAAATAAATAAATAAATAGGCCGGGCGTGGTGGCTCAAGCCTGTAATCCCAGCACTTTGGGAGGCCGAAACGGGTGGATCACGAGGTCAAGAGATCGAGACCATCCTGGCCAACATGGTGAAACCCCCGTCTCTACTAAAAAAATACAAAAACTAGCTGGGTGTGGTGGCGTGCGCCTGTAATCCCAGCCACTCGGGAGGCTGAAGCAGGAGAATTGCTTGAACCTGGGAGGCAGAGGTTGCAGTGAGCTGAGATCGCGCCACTGCACTCCAGCCTGGCACCTGGCGACAGAGCGAGACTCTGTCTCAAAAAAATAAAAAATAAAAATAAAAATAAATAAATAAAACTGAAAGTCTTGTTTCTCAGGAATCCCCCAGTCCTGGGCAAATGGGATGGCTTTTCACCTTACCCAGGGGGTACATCACAGACAGCAGTTTATATTCTATCTTTTCTGGGAATCTATAAGTGTACTTTAAAAACTTTGTTGTGACACATATATGCACACATACACACACACATGCTCCTCTGTGGGCTGTTTTTCTCATGTCTCAATGTATTAGACAACCCTTTCCCTTTCTTTTCTTTTAAGGTGTCAATAAAAAAAAAAAAGAACTGCATATTCCTTTCATTTTATGGATGTACACTCATTTGTAGAGCCACCCTCTCTGGTTGCTCTGTAAGTGTGAAAAAGAATGTACTATAAATGAAGAGTAATAATGGTGCTATGTGAGCAAGAAAAATAATACTGTAAGGATAGAATCAGGGAGAGGTAGAATAATAATTTTTAAATCTCCAAGAAGCAATAACAAAAATGTAAAGGCGCTTTAGACAAATAATGAGCATAATTTTATTTTCAGAGAAAGGAACGTTTCGTGGATGAAAGTCAGGTGGTGAGGAATCAAGTTCTGGTTTCCCCCTGGTGAGCTGTAGAACTGTGGATGAAATGCTCCACCTCAGTTTCCGTATCTGTAAAATGGAAATGGTAAATCCTGCCCAGCAAACTGGAGAGAATGCATGTGAGGATGTGGCAAGTATAAAGCACTTCAATGAATTGTATAAACATAAGGCATTATTATTACTATCCTAAAGAATTTGCCAAAAGCTTTCATTGTGATCACTGACGTCTGGTTCAAAGGAAAACATGGCCAAGGGATAAAACTGTCTAAGTTAGTGATCCTCACACTGGAGCACGTAGAAGATATACCCAGGGAGATTGTTAAAAATAAAAATCTGGAAGTCTACTGCAGATTTACTGCATTTGATTCTCCAAGAGTGGAACCTGTGCTTTTGTCACTGTGATGAGTTCACCCAGGGGATTCTGGTGCAACCATCCAGATTTGTGAACTAAGGGTCAGGGCACCACCTAACCGGGGCACCATTCATTTGCTCAGCAATGCAGATTGCAGCAGCAGGGGTGTGCAGCACCCAGTCTAGAAGGAAGCCTGGCCCTGTGACCATCAAGCCCCGTTGAAAACTGTCAGAAAGACCCCTTGACCCTTTGCTAATAACAGAGAAAGGGTCATGAACTTCTGCCAACCACCTGCTGTGTATTAGAGCATGTCGCATTATCTTTTTCAAATTTATTTTTTGGAGGTAAAATTCACATAACATAAAATTAACCATTTTAAAGTCTACAATTCGGCGGCATTTAGTGCTTTCACAGTGTTGTGCAACCATCGCCTCTCCTAGTTCCACACATATGTTATCTTTATTTAAGCCTCACAAAACTTTGAGAGATGAAATATTTGTTTAAATGCATTTTCAATTGGCAAAAGGAAGGCTAGAAGAGCTTTAGTAATTTGTCCATGATTGGACAATTAGTAAAAGTTGAAGTTGGGATTCAAATCCATGCCAACCACCCAAAACACTTTCAAATACATGAGTGGAAAGAGGGACCCCCAGGATTCCATATTTTCAATGAAAATATTGAAACAATCTAGGACATTGTCACTTTAATTTCATAATGTTAGTCTAAATAAATTCAGTAGTTCTAATGCTGTACCTCTCCCCACCTTCTCCCATTCCCTCCCTTTCATGAGACACGTTCTACATGGGTGTCCAATCACAAGTTTAAATTTAACTACAAGGTAAATCAACAACTTTACCCTGACGTACAACCTCAGGAAAGTAAAGAAAACATAAAGAATTTTCCCAGACTGTAGGTAAACCCATAGAGAACAACATATGATACAATATCTTCTGTCTTGGGACCCATAAGACCCAAGTATATTAAAAGCTGATCTGCCAACAACAGGGAAGCAAACACACTTTTAGATAGGGTGGCCATGTCTTATCACCCAACTGGGACATTCTCAAAAGGATACTTGGACTGGATATCAGAGGCTAAGCTAGGGCTTGTTCAAGACAAATGAGGACATACGGTCACTTTACTTTTAGAGCTTCTTACCAGGAGGCTGAAAGGTCATCGCTCCTCAGCAACATACAAAAGCAAGAGAGGAACAAGCAAAGCATATTGAGAAATACATAAACAGTTAAAGTCAACCAGCAAAACCCAAGCCAAGTGAAATAGCTGTGAAGATTTAAAGTTAGTTGATTGCAACACTCAATAGGGGAGTGAGGAGTGAGGAGGAAGAAAGGACGCAAGAAAATACAGACCTGGCCAAACTCAATGAATCTCAAAAACTCAGCACTTATAAAACAAGCAGAAACATAAAACTTCAGTGAGAGCCTGTACCAGACCAATTAAGTCCAACTCAAAGGGCTGTAAAAGAAAATGCATCTTGAAGCTGGAGCAAAATCTAAATGGAAATCAGATGACTTAGGAGAAGAGAAGCCAGCAGATGACTCATAAAAATACCCCTTAAAAAGGAAAGTTAGAAAAACAGAGAAACATCCAAATGAAATGAATTCTCCTAGTTCAGAGTCTGGTCCAACAGAAGGTTCCTCGTGGCCTATCAAGTCACAGACACGGGGGATTTGAGATCCTCTGTCTGCCATAGCTCTCTCCATTGGGTTGGGGAGGTTAGGCAGATGGCTGGTGTGTTTGTGTGTGTGCGGGTGTGTGTGTAGTTGAGCAAGATAAATGTGGAGCTGCCTCAGGCTTAGCAAATGAGTTACCTGACTCCCAGTCTCCCTGACTCCCAATTCTCAGTCCATCTGCCTGCCAGGCCCTGGCTGGGCCTCCCACAGTATAATGGCTTCCAACCCATGTGGGCCTAGAGTAAATACCACCTGCTCCTTGGCTGCAGGTGTTGCAGTAGCTAAAATGGACTGCTGCCCTGAGCAGGGTATGTAATGAGGAAGGAAGTAAGGGACTTTACTGAGTACAGAAACTCTTTAACCATTTTGAAAGAACTCTTGCTTCCTCTGCATGGCAGTGTTCTGCAAGGAGTGTTGTCCTTTATTATTGGATTATGATTGCTTTCCCCATCCCATCTTGTGTGATGGAGGAGTAAAGGTTTTAAAGGCCTGAATTCAAAGCTTGTATTTTCTCCTTGGTGGCTGAGTGACCTTGGGCATATATCTTTTGATCTTAGTTTGCTGTCTGTAGATGGAGACAAATATCACTTCTGTTGGTACTCATGAGGACAGAGAACCCCTGGGAATTCCCAGAAGATGGTCTAGCACATAGTATGTGTTCATAATAAATGTTGCTTCTTCCTTATTACCAGAAAAGGAAATAAATGGTTAAAGGCACAGAGGACTTAAGCCCTTACGCAAAGTCAAACAATATTTGGTAGCCAAGTCAGGACTAAGATTCAATGCTTTTGCCTTTGCCCCCAGTGTGGATGCTAACCTAGGCTGTTCGTCTCTCTGCAGCCCACCCTGTGCCCAGTGGCAGCTGTCGTGGACAGTCTCTAGTGTTCAAGAGCCTGAATGGCTCTGCTCTGTCTTAGGGCTTTCTCTAACACTGCAGAAGTCATTCCATTTCCAGCAGGACAAACATGGAAGTGTGGGGTGGGAGTGGGTTCATACACTCCAGAGGTAAACACAACCTATGCAAATCGGAAGTCAATACAAAAGGCCCCTCTGAGGTTCCCTAATATGATTGAGCCCCAGTTGCCTAGAGCAGGAACCTGCTTCTTCTATACTTGTTACTGGCATTTATCCCTTTCCCTGTCTTAGTCCTCTCCACTCCCACCTTCTGCCCCCTGGGTCTCAGATAAACAATCTACACCCAAGTCCTTATGTCAAGCCCTGCTTTGGGGGAAACCCAACTAATACACCGTTTGTTTACTCTGTCTTATGTAAGGACCCATACATGGCTTTGCTTTTTGCCTCTGTGAATACCTTACCCCAAGAAGATAATATAATTAGAGCCATTGACTATTGAAAAGGAACTATGTACCAGACAAAGTGCAGAGGAAAAAAGTTAATGTAAGTCTAAAATTTTAAAAAAGATTTCTTTTTTTTTTTTTTGAGACAAAGTTTTGCTCTGTCTCCCAGGCTAGAGAGCAATTGTGTGATCTCAGCTCACTGCAACCCCCAACTCCTAGGTTCAAGTGATTCTTGTGCCTCAGACTTCTGAGTAGCTAAAATTACAGGCATGCTCCACCACATCCAGCTAGTTTTCGTATTTTTGGTAAAGATAAGATTTTGCCATGTTGGCCAGGATATACTCGAACTCCTGACCTCAAGTGATCCACCGCCCTCAGCCTCCCAAAGTGCTGGGATTACAAGCATGAGCCACCGTGCCTAGCCAACTTTTCTTCTGATGGTGCTGGTATAAATCATATCTGTGGAAGGACAAATATTTCTACTCTTCCTTCTTCATACAGAGAGCAAAGGGAATAGCCAACCAGGTCTGAGATTTTAATCATATTTAATAACAGATGGGATGTCGAAGACTCTGTGGCTGCTTTGGCATGGGTTAGATGGCTTCTTCTAGAACATAGCCCCTTAATGAGCCTTTGGAGAGACAGAGGTAGATGCAGTGTTAAGGTGAGGGCTGAAGAGCCAAAAACACAAACATTCAGGAAGAGGTTATAGGGAAAAACAAAAGTGAGCAAGGTCTGGGAATGTGGCAAGGGAAGGACCCCAGTGGTGACATGTCCAGTGGCAAATTTCCACAGGGAAATATAGAATGAGCCTCTAAGTACAGGTAATGTCTTAGTCTGTTTGTGTTGCTATAAAGGAATATCTGAGACTGGGTAATTTATAAAGAAAAGAGATTTATTTGGCTCACAGTCCTGTAGGCTGCACAAGAAACATGGTGCCAGTGTTTGCATCTGGAGAGGACCTTAGGCTGTTTCCACTCATGGCAGAATGCAAAGGAGAGCTGTGTGTGCAGCGATCACATGGCCAGAGAGGAAGCCAAAGCAGAGACGGGGGAAGGTGATGGGCTCTTTTTAATAACCAGCAACCATGGGAACTAACAGAGTGAGAATTAACACCTTCCCCTCCTGAAGGAAGACATTAGCCTATGCATGAGGTATCCACCCCCATGACCCAAACACCTTCCACTAGGCTCCATATCCACCATTCGGGATCAAATTCTTACATGAGGTTTGGAGGGGCAGATGTTCAAACTATAGCAGGGAGGTTGGCTTGATTGTTGTATTGTACTGGGAGATAATTACCCTCTGCTGCCTGTAACTATTTTTAGGCATGGGCCACACAATTGTCTTGTGTTAACCAACTCTTGATAGGGATAGGTAATGAAATATTCCACATTTCCTTCAACGTGGGACAGAAAAAGATACAGAGGAAACAGGAAATCAGAGAAGAAGCTACTGGAAGAAAAGCAACTCCCCCACTAAAAATACTCAGGGATCCCCGGGTTTCATGTATAGAGGGGAGGGTGAACTTGATCCAGAATTTTCTATAAGGTAAAGAGACTCAAAGAGCTGAATTTTAGGGTTTGGGGAACACAAAATGGTTGGATTACAAATTTATTATCTCATTTAATTCTCAGTGAGGATGATGAGGCTCAGGGGAATTACAGTGACTGGTCTGAGGTTTCATAGTTGGGATTTGAACTCAGCTCTGACTTCAGAGCCTCACATTACAGGCATGTTCCAATTCGCTATGTTAGACCAGAAAGTGATTTGGTTCTTACTCAGATATACCCATTCCATTTCAGACCAGGCTTTTTAAATCCCTGGTTTAAAATGGTTTTCACATGGGCTAAAAATATAAGATAAAGGACTTGAAGATTCATCAAATTTGTTCTTCCCTCTTTTACCCTCTAATCATCAGAAAAGAAATTAGTTCTTCCACATTTTATTCATCTTCAAAATCTTGAATGGGTCACATACATGTGTACACACACACATACATACACACACACACAGAGTCTACTTTGGGAAAGTGAAAACTGAAGTTGTGTATATGCAACTGCATTTTTATTGCTGATCAAGTACAGAAGGAAATGTTTGGTTGAGTGCTTGGGACTTCTGTATGGGAACCAGAGATCAGGTTGTTGAAATGATACCCATTCTAGCATTTGAATTGTGTTAGAAAAGAACAATATGGCCTGTGGTTTTCCATGCATATATTTAGCACAATAAAAAAAATCTCTTTAAAGTTTCCAACTATTTCTTATCATGTTGTAGGAGAAAGCCTTCATTCATTCAAGAAATACTGAGTATCTTCTATGCATCAAGCACTGCTATAGTCACTTGAAATCAAAGGAGACTAAAAAAATCATCATCTCTGCCCCTGTGAAGTAACAAAGACAGAAAGTAAACAATAAGAATAAATAAGTAATATAGTGTGTTAAAAGGTGATAAATGCAATGAAAATGGGAAAAACTAGCATGACATGAAAGGGAATTGGAATGGGTAGATTGTGAATTTCTGTTATAAATAGGGTAGCCTGACTACAACTCATTGAAAAAGTGACAGTTGTGGCTTGAATATGGATAATACATGAACAAAACAATTAGAACGCCCAAAGGGGAATCTTTCTGATTCTGGCTTGGCGTCCACTTTCTGAGCTGGAAGCTTTGCCTGTCTCATGACTGCGTCTGTGAAATTCCACAGGGAGGCAGCATGTCCTAGTGATGACTGCAGCCTTGAGGGATTTGCAAGGTGACGGCTTTTGCTTCCAATTGCAGAGGAGGGTCTAAGGAATCTGTCTTTGGACTGTTTCTCAAGGCATTTTCCCTTTCCTGATTTCAAGATGTTAGCTAGACGTGGCTGTGTGGCTCTTTGTAACCATGACAGCAACAGTCACTTTCACACATTGAGGATTTAATACTATGTGCCATGTGTTAGATGCAATATCTTATGTAACCTTCTTCTAATCTCTGGGCTTGATCTTGTTTAATGTCACCACTTCTCATATGAGAATTCTGAGACTCAGATGCACATCAGAAGAGAATATGGGAACCATGATTTGCCATAGTCTTCAGAAAATCTTTGGACCCCAAGTTGATAGAAGGAAGGAATCTTTTTAGATGGTTTGTGAAACCCACTTGTTTCAGATTGAATTCGATTCAGTGAATTTGAAAGCTAGAAGCTTAAACAACAGCAACAACAGGGTGAGAGTAATAACCAGTTTTATTGAGCAATACCACGTGCTGTGCTAAATGTTTCACATATGCGATGTCATTTAATCCTCAATCACAGTGCTGACCTGCTTCAGATGAAGAAAAGAAGTCACCGACTGTGTGCTCACTGCATGCAGGCATTGTATACATTGCTATATCAATGTCTCTCCCAAAATAACTTCATTTGTAAATGTAGAATGTCATTATAAATATTCAAACAATACAAAATTATGTAAAGTGAAATAAAACCAAGACAAACATCTCTTTCCCCAATGTTAACCCCTGACCTGAGAGTCTGTATGTATTCTTCCAAAATTAAAAAAAGAATTATCTGTATCTGAAGTTCTATCAATGTAATATTTGCACATTATAAATTTTTTAAAAAGTGTGGTATAACATGAAAATGACATCTCTTTCAATCTCACTACCTAGAAATGATTTCCTATAACATTTTTTTCTCTAGCAATAGCTAGTATAACTTTAAACAACATACTTACGCTTTTTGTTCTTGATTTCTCAATTTCAAAACACAACTACTAACTCCTTGCTGGCTTGTTGTTACCTATTTTTAATGTTTTTTTCCTACTGATTAATTTGGGGCTTTGAAGAGTATATATAAATCCCTATTTTTGATATAAAAAACTTAGAACATGCCAGTTAACTTTAAAAAAAAATAGATGAAATTAATGCACTTACATTTATTCCATCTCCTGTAGTTCAGCATCCTCCTGACCATTCACCAGTCAGTTTGCCCAACTGGGAGTTAATTCATCGTCAGTGTTAATTATGTCATAATCTCCTCCCTTTGGCAACTTCTTAGGAAGGCAGAACCCACATCACTTCCAGAGCAGTGGAAGGAGCCAGAAATTATGGGTGTGTGACTGGTTGGCCTCAGGTGGTAAAAGTGTCTGGAGCGTAAGAAGTTGCTGCAATGTTAGGCAGGGCTGAGGGCACACATCTACTGTGTGTTTTTCAGACTGGTGAGGCCCAAAGAATCTGAGGCCATATGTTAGTTGTGTTAGTTGTATCCAATACCATTTGGCTGGTCCTTGTGGTGTATTAATTTCTTGTTTCACGCCGGCAGTGTTTCTTGAATATTATTATTCAAGTTCTGTATTAAAATTTGTTAATCTTCTACTCCTTGAATGATTCCCTAAATGTTTCCTAGAGATTCAGTTGTTCTGTTTGTTTATTTTGGTTCTTCTCGGTTTGGATTTCCTCAGAGGTCTGAGGTTTAGGTACTTGTTTATTTTAATAATTGTAGAATATTTACGATGACAGCGACACTTTAGGAATGCTTACCACATATCAGGAACTGTTATAAGCAATTTTTAGCATCAGCTTTTTTCATTAACCCAGGATCTTGGTCATACTTTGATTCTCATTTTACAGGGAAGGAAATGGAGGCCCACAGGTTATCACAGAGTTAAGTGGCTAATCCAGGATTCACACCCTAGCCCTCTGACCCTAAAGCCTGAGCCCTAACCCACCACATTACACATGGTGTTATATCTCATTTGTGTTTAGGTTTTCCTCTGGTGAAGTGTTACAGTACTAGTGCAAAAGTCAGTACTGCTTTTGGGAACAAGTTCTAGCTGTCCTCTCATATCGATTTTTCTATTGTCTCACAGTAAGAGATCTTTTAGCTAGGCATACAGCTGTCCTAAATAAAGATTTTGCATCAAAGCTTCCCTTGCAGATAAATAGATGCATGTGATAAAGTCTCCTGGCCAGTGGGTTGTAAACAGAACGGTTGTATGGCTGCTTCAAGGGGTCCTTCCCTAAGAGACCATTAAACTTCACCTGATGTGCCTTCTTTGTTCTCCCTTTCCCCTCTTGTTGAGAAGAGGGTGGCTTTGGACCGTACAGGTGGGGGCTCCTCCCTAAGGGTGGTGGAATGGAGAGCTGAGGGGAGTCTTGTTCTACTGAGCACTGCTGGAATGGATCTTCCCTCCCAGAGCTGAACCACTCCTATGAACTTTTGCTTGAGCAACGAATGAACTTTCTCTTGTTTAAGCTTTCGTTATTTGTGTACACTTTGTTGCTATTGTTGTTACTTGCAGCCTAATATAATACCAGCTAAAGTGGCTTTAAAAGGCTTGAATAAAAAAACGGCAGTTGCCGGGCCCATATCCTGTTCCTCAGCCATACACAACACATTTTGCTGTTTCTTCCCACATTTGCATCCACATTTCTAAATGATATGCTTTTGCTGCTCTTTCTTAAGTTTGGCAATATTATTAATTTTTTTAATGGTTGATGAGGACTTTCTTAAATCTGTCCTTCTTCACCCATCTAATTAGTATGGTTCCATCACAGTTTATTTAGTTAAATAATATTCTTTATTTACACTGATATGATTAAGTGAATATTGTTCACTGATGAAACAAATAGTTAATTTTGCTTCCATTTCTTCTTCTTTGTTACCGTTTTCAGAGGTGTGAATTTTCTTAGCAATTGTGAAGATCCTTTAATCCTCCTATTAGATGGGCATTTTTATTTCCATTTTAAAGGTGAAGACTTTAAAGCTTTTTTTTGTTGTTGTTCCCACTCTAATGATAATAGTGAACATACACTGGGTATGTGCATTCTGCTGATAACAACAAGTCTGATGCTCACTGAATGCTCAGTCGTGCCTACTACTGTCCCCACTTTACAGAGCAGGAAGTTAAGTAGAGTTTACAAGACTTACCTGAGGCCACGGAGTCAGGATTCAGACTCAAGTCTCTCTGATTCTGGAGCTCACATGCATCTTAACCCCCTTACTTGGAAATGGGGTGAAGAAGAAGAGAGGAACATAGTCACAGTATTTAAAATTCAGAACAGTATGAGCATGAGCATACAGAATAGCTCAGACTAGTCTGATCAGAAAGACAGATGTTAGTAACTATTGCATACTAGATAAATATCAGCCCTGTCTTACCTAAGAACTCCTGCCTTGGTCTGAGATGAAAACACAGGTTTTTGGTTTTTTTGCTGCTGAACTGTAGATGAACCTGAACATTTTGCTTTGAAGTAGAAAAGCAAATGGCAGGTACCTAAGAGCTTCCACTTTCTAAATAGAAAATTGAGCCTCTGGGGAATTAAGCAACTTGCCTCCATTCCCACAGCTAAAATAGCAGGAGGAGGATCTTACCCAAGATCCTCGATTTCCAGAATCTGTGTGTTTCTCCCTACATTGCATCATCTTTCATGGCTGTGCTCTAAAATGTATCACCTCAAATATCTATGGGACTCGGTAGGGATATTTTCCAAGTAAAATTCGTGCATATATAACTAAAAATAGAAATGATTCCATTTCTAGTCAGTCTGGGAGATGACTTGGGCTTCTCATATTGACACTTCCTTAAGAGATATTTTGATAATTTGAGGGAGACAATAATAGGATCTTTAAAACTGGAGCTGTTCCAGAAAATCTGGGGACCTGTCACCAGGATAGAGATATTGGAAGTAAGAGATTGATAATGAGACAGTAATGAAGTAATGGCCTAACTCGTGCCTGTCGAGTCAGTGCTTGCCTGTGTGTAAATAAATAATGAATTACAGGAATCACATTACCTGAGATTTACAGAACATCTCCCAGATGTTTGAAAAAGCTGTCTCTCCCTGAGGGTTAGTCAGATGAAGATTTTTTTTAATTATCTTGAATTATTAAGATTACCATTTAGTAGTGAATAATTGTTTCCTATTGGACTCTCAAAAGTGCTTAATTATACTTAGAGAATAATTTGCTTGAGTCTTATAAATAAACCCGAATATTGCCTTAGTCTCTTTTTTTAAAACTCCTTTGGGGATATGCTACTAATATAAGTGACATCAATGTCTTCACGATTCCCAGAGTAGCAGTGTATCCTTATTCCAGTCTGTAAAATTAGTTTTATAGACTCTTGGGGTTGGTGAAGGCTGAGTCATGATAAGCAGCCACTAGCTGCAAACCTGCCTGTTCCAAGTGTTTTACATATATTAACTCATTATCTTTGTAACAACCCTACGAGGTGGTAACTATGATCATCCGTACGTGGGGAAACTGAAGCACAGAGGAGTTAAGTAACTTGCCTTAGTCACACAGCCACTACAGGACAGACTTGGAATTTTGACCCAGATTGTCTGAGAGTTTCTGCAGAGCTCATACTCTAGGAAACAAGAAGGCAGTCAGATTGGTGCAGTCAGTGTCTAATAAAATCCTGCGGGAGGCAAAAGTACCTAGCTTGAGCAGGAAAGAATGGTTAGGTTATAGCTAATTGATTATGCTAGGTGCTAAGAGTTGCAAGAAAGTGGAAAGAGAAAAGGAACTGTGTCCTCAAAATTAGGAAAGAACTAGAGGTCCTGAAGTAGGAGGTGAGCCTGGACATTGCATCAAACTGAGGACTAGCTAAAACAGGAAAGGGGCTCAAGCAGCTTTCTGTAAGACACACCTATTAGGGTGCCATGTCAGTTTATCCTTGCCATGGCAACACCCGGGAGTTACCACCCCTTTCCATGGCAATAACTATCCAGAAGCTACTATGTTTTCCCTAGAAGTTTCTGCATAAACTGCTCCTTAATCTGCATGCATTTAAGAGTAGGTATAAATATGACGGCAGAACTGCCCTGAGCTGCTACTCTCTGCCTATGGGGAAGCCCTGCTCTTCAGAAGCAGTCATGGAGCTATCTCACTGTGGAGACCACACAGATCTCTAATCCTTTCATAATTTTAAGTATGTATGAATACACTGAAGCTAAACATTTCTGTGCAAAGTGAAGATGCCCCTCTTTACTGGCTTTGAATAGTTAACATTGGCATTGGCCCACTTGTGGCTCATCCTAGGTGATTTTTACAATACATCATCCTAGCTGATTTTTACAATACCTTTAACATAGGAAAAACATATTATTATCATTATTTTTCAAGAATAAAAATCAAGCAGAGAAGTTATGACTTTTCCAAACCCCGTGGAAAGCAAAAGGGAACCAGGAATCAAGTCTCTAAAAGTTAAGCATGGTGTTGCTTTGATTAGCATCTCCCAGAGGGCTTTGCTCAATACTGGGACTATGATGGGCCCATGAGTCTTTATTGATTAGGTGGTCCCATTTGCCATGAGTACCTTATTTAGAAACAGTTTTGGTCTTCAACTCCTGGCCTCAAGCAACTCCCTACTGTCTCAGCCTCCCAAAGTACTACAGGCTTGAGCCACCATGACTGGTGATAGGTACTGTTATTATCCCCATTTTATAGCTAAAGTAACAGAGGTTTAGAGAAATCATGAAATTCACCACTGTCACTTTGTCATACATCTAGTACATTGAGGACCTGGGAATCTGATTCTGATGCCAGAGCCAGTGTTTTGTAAATTTATGCCATTATGCCTCCCAGCACGACAAGAAGGGAAAAATCCAAGATTTAGAGAATTGAGCTCTCAGTTCTGGGACTTCCCCTGCCAGTCTTCACTGTGCATTTGTAGGCAAGTCACTTCCAGCCTTAGACCAGCCCCTGTAACATGGGGGCATCGACAAAGCTCACAGCTTAGGATTGGGCAATGGGTTAAAGGAGATCTCTAAATTGTAGCACTATAAAAATGTTAATGAAACAGAGTGTATGGCTGCTTTATGTTTGGATCTTTGATGTCTACTGGGTACTTAATGATGGATGTTAAAAAAATAAATGATATGAGAATTCCTATCGATTCAAGACCTAGAATTTTGGCATGATTTGGAAAACAAAAGGCAAATGAAAACAGACAAAGTGAACTCAGTAATATCCCATTTTAGTTCAAACATCTTTAATTATGAGCCATCAAAGGGAACACACACACACACACACACACACACACACACAGACATCACATTGCACATACTACATACTGGAAATGATTCTCAAGTCTAAGTGGGACTAGATAGGCAAAGTTTTCAATGAGACCCAAAAGCTTCCTTTTAAATTGTCACTGACATCACACTACCAGATTAATTTTTAAAAATTGATTTGTCTTGGGTGTATCTTGGAGATAAAAATGAAGAACTATATTTCTTCCTTTCTCACCTTTCTAGTGTAATGTTCAGGTACAAATATAGAATGAAGTGTTGCTGTTGTTAAAATGACACACTTTTTCACATAGGCTAAGATTAGAGAGTATCAGGAGAGAAATTCACAAGCGTGTGGTCCAGCCTGGGAGCCCCTCATTACTTATTTTCCAAAGGAAAAAAAAACACCTGAGTTTACTGAGCATCTTCTATGAGCTGTGGGTAAGTCCAAGGGACATTATGAAGATATTCTTGCTTAATGTGTTTACAATGTTGTTGAAGAGGTAAGGCATAAATATAGGTGATCATACTGACAGTGTAGTTAGTATAACAAAGTTAGGACTCTTCTGGACTGAAAGTATTGGAGCACCACTTGAACATAATAAAGGGATTTATTATAATAATTACAAATTATAATATAAAATACTATACAATAAGAGTTATATAATAAAACATTATAGTAAATTATAATAAATCCCTTTATAGAGGTAGATCCCAAAACCCCAAAAATGTGATGGCGCAAGGCCTTATCTAGAACCAAGAGCTCATCTACATCTGAACTTCCTTTTCTTCATTCTTACTTTCTTATATTCCAGCTTTGTCTGCTTCCCAGTCCACATGGCATAATAAGACTATCCAGAGCTCCAAAGTTCACATTTCCCCAATTCAGAGAAAAGATGAATAAGTGCTGAGATTTCTCAGTCTCAATTCCAAACCTTAGGGCTTATTAGCCCAGCTTGCATCAGATGTCCAGTCCCAATCCAGCCAACTGTGGCCAGGAGGCCAAGGCCAAATTATACAAACATCATTAAAGAAACCCTGTCCCTGTAACCACAAAGGTCAGGGAAATGGGACTGTGCTCAGAAAGGGGCTATGTAATGAGTCCAATACCTGGTCCCTGTGTTAACAATATGATTTTATTAGCAGGAATGTTCAAGGGTTGCAAATAACAAAAAACTAACAGAGGATTAAATAATAAAATAATAAAACTAACCACATATTAATTTGTTTAGGGGTAAGCAGTCCTGGGGTTGGTTCCGTGGTTTAATCATTTCAGGGCTCTGAGTAGGTCTCTGTGATGGTCTTGGCATTTCCCTCATGGCCACAACATAGTTGCTGTAGGTTTAGACAAGACATCCTCACATTAGATTAGGGAATAGTTGGTGAGAAAGCTCTCCTTGCACACACACTTCTCTCATTCATCATATAAAAGAGCTTTTGGCCAGAAACCCTACCAAAAAGCATACCTTCAGGTTGCATTGGTCAGTGCTGGGTCACAAGAACAGGACTAGCCTCAAAGAAGTCTAAAAAAATAAATCTGGGTTTTTCAGGCTCTGTCACAGGAGGCAACTAAGAAATAAGGGAGTTGAGAATTAGCTGTTGAAAAGCCAGCCAGCCCAAAGTCAGAAACAATGATGAACTGCCAAATAAATTAAATCTAGATGTCCAGCAGAATTTTCTGAGATAAGGAGAATGCTCCACCTCTTTGCTGTCCAATATGGCAGCTGCTGGCCACTTGTGGCTACTGGGTACTAGAAATGTGGCTAGTGTGACTGAGAAACTAAATTTTATTTAATTAAAAATCTAAATTTAGATAAACATATGAGGCTAGTGACTACCATATTGGTCAGTGTGAAACTATTGATAACGTTCTTGGGAATACCTTCTTGGAGCTCAGAGGAAAATCAAAGGCATCACCATGGGTCAGAATAATCTGGTAGCCTTCAAAGGGGATGAGGAACTTGAAATGGATGCGAAGGATGGTTGGGGTTTGAAAGTTTTCCAAAACAATAAGCTTGCTCTAAGGCAGAGAGGTAGAATGTAGTAGAACATTCTTATGAGGTGCTAATTAGATTAGTTTGGCAGAAACAATTTGTTTGTTGTTTTTCTATTTTGTGGCGGAGTGGGCAAAAAGGTGAAAAGTAACTTCAATTCAGATGGAAGAAATATTTAAATGCCAGCTTGGACTATGTGAAATAAGCAACTGATGTTATTGAAAGAAAAGTAAGATATGAAATGATACTTAGGGAAGATTAACCTGGTGATTGTAAAAGAGATAAATAGAAGGTAAGAAATTTAGTTATGAAAATATTTTCAAAATTTTTCATGTTATGACACATACAAAAAGTGATATATGCATTGCTCATTGGGGCAAATGGACAAGACACCTCCTGTCCAAAGGTGATCATCTCAGAGACTCCAGCTGCTGTAACCATTCACCCCAAACTCCTGAAATGAGGAATACTATCTTCTCATGCCTATAACCCCTTTACAGCACAGTAGTGGACACTAACACTAAGTTGGAATGCTCTAACTTAGCAGACTGTCCTGAACAAAATAGGTAGTGGTATATATGAAAAAGTAAGGGAAAAGAGTGAAATATTTTATTGAGGGAATTGGAAGAAATCAGGAACTAATTACAGGTAGTTAGGGTAGATGTCAGAGATGACAATAATTCCTAAGTTTCAAGAATGGTGATACCAGAAATAAAAATACTAATGTGAGGTTGTTTTGACAGGACATGGTGATTTCAGTGTAAAATATGGAGGTGATGACTGGACCTCCTATAGAGGACTATTACATTAGTGTCATCCAGCGATCCATGGTTCTGGTAGTCCTGCTCTGGGATATTTCCCTCCCATATTGACTCTGGGCTTGGATATGTAACTTGATTAGTCAATGAGACATCAACATGGTGCAAGCTGAGGCTTGATAAGCATTTGTGCATTGAGGCTTTTCCTCTTAGAACCAGACAACATGCTATAAGGAAGCTCAGACTAGACCACTGACTGATGAGAGGTCACAGAGAGAGCAGGTCTATAAGAGTCCATGATTTTTCTCTTTTTTTGTAGAGACAGAGGTCTTACTATGTTTCCCAGGCTGGTTTCAAACTCCTGGTCACAAGCAATCCGTCCATGTCAGTTTTCTAGCACTGGGATTACAGATGTGAGCCACTGCACCTTGCCTGTAAGAGTTCATCTTGGATGTTCCAGCCACAGCCAAACACCTACCTGAAGGTAGACACAGGAGTGACCTTAGCAGAAGAACCACTTAGCTGAGCTCAATCCAAAAACTGATGAAAAATAACAAATCATTGTTGTTTTAAGCCACTAAACCTTGGGTATTATACTAGTCAGTAATAGGTAATGGAAAAAATATCCAAATAAAAATGTTCAATAGGTCCTTGATGACATGGATCTGGATACCGGGCAAGAGATGTGGGCCTTTGATGTAATTCCATGACAGGGATAAACATAAATGACTGAAGAAAACAGTTCTTTGAAATATTGCAAAAACATCCAATAGAACCATCAGCTATAAAAACAGAATCATCAGTTATACAAACATCTCTCATGCCATTGTCCTGGAGTTGGAAAGAAATGAGGGCAGACTCCTAATGATAACAGATTTTGTGGTGAGAACTTTGAAGTTTACATTTGTAGTTTTGCTGTTCACTTTCCATTCATTATCAGTTAATAGCATCATGATTTTGCTTTGGGAAACCATTTTTTCCCCACTCTTTTTCAATTTATATGTTTGAGTGGAGTTGATTTCATCTTCCCTCCACCCTCCCTCTAGGAGTAAATGTGTGACTAAGGCCTAGTCAACAGTGTATCACATCCATGTGACCATGATGATTGATTCAGAGATTGGTGGTACGTACCTTGAATGAAGCCAATCATGGTTCAATCAGAGATAATTCTGAGACTTAGCTTGGGCATCTGGCAGAGATATACTTCCTTTGCTCTTCGACTTGTATCAAAGATAATGTAAACTTGGAGTTGCCAGATGCTATCACTAAAGAAAACTTGTCTGAGAATACAATCCATAGGCCTAGTGTGGGGGTTCATGCCTGTAATCCCAGCAGTTTGGGAGGCCAAAGTGGGCAGATCACTTGAGGCCAGGAGTTCAAGACCAACCTGGGTAACTTGGCAAAACCCTGCCTTTACAACAAGTACAAAAATTAGTCAGGTGCAGCAGTGCATGACTGTGGTCCCAGCTACTCAGAAGGCCAAGGTGGGAAGATCACTTGAGCCAAGGAGGTGGACTTTGCAGTGAACCATGATTGCACACTGCACTCCAGCCTGGGTGACACAGTGAGATCACATCTTTAAAAAAAATAAAATAAAATAAACAATAAAAATGTAGCTTTCCATGGTGGTGTGCAACTGTGGTTCCAGCCATTTTGGAGGCTGAGGCAGGAGGATCACTTGAGCTCAGGAAATTGAGGCTACAGTGAGCTGCACTGGTGACAGAATGAGACTCTGTCTCAAAAAAAAAAAAAAAAAAAAAAAAAGGAGGATAGGCTATACAATAGCATTTCCTAAGTCTCTGGATGCAGTTATATCTGAGCTTTTCAAGTGCATAAACCAACAAATATATTTTATTGTTGAAGCCAGTTTGATTTTTTTTCTATTACTTGCAATTAGGATCCAGACTAATAAAAATAGCAAAATAGAAATGTATTAGTATATGAAGAGGGAGAGTATAAGACATATATCATTCAATGTTATTATTTCTGTTCTAATGGGCCCAATAACAACTTCATTTTAAAGATGAGAACTCTGTAGCTAGGAGAGAGGAATAACTTTGTAGAATGTCAAAGAAGAGAGGGACATGTTATTTAAACTAGATGGTAGAGCAGCAATCAACAAATTATTGCAGGGTAGCCAATTCTAGCCCACAACTTGTTTTTGTATTTCCAAGTTAAGACTGTCAGAAAAGAAATGGAAAAGGTAGTTTTTCATGACATATAAAAATTATATGAAGCTCACATTTCAGTATCCATAAATAAATTTCTATTGGAATACAGACATGTCCATTCCCTTACATATGGCCTATGACTGCTTTTATGCTATAAGGGAGGAGTTGGGAAGGCGAAACAGACTGTACAGTCTGCAAAGCTTCAAAATCCTCTCTAGGCCAGGCATGGTGGCTCTTGCTTATAATCCTAGCACTTCGAGAGGCAGAGGCAGGAGGATCATTTGATGCCAGGAGTTATTGGCCAGCCTGGGCAACATATCGAGATGTTATCTCTATTTAAAAATTTTTTGAAAAAGAGCTAAAACACGCTCTTGCTCTTTATGGAAAAAGTTTTCTGTCCTTTGTGATGGAGAATATATACATGAAGAAATCTGTCTTCCTATAGCAGGATATCTATGTATATATGTATCATGTGGTCTGATATGTACATATTTTTATGCATGCATATATTTAGAAGAATAAAGGTAGAAAGAAAAATTTGGCTTTTTGTCCACTGGATTTGGACAATCACTTGAAAGAGATGTCATGGGAGTATTTTCCTTCAAATGGAGCAATAATTCAAAAATCTTTTCAGCAGCAGAATCCTTTCAGCATAAAGAATCTTTTCTTTATGAAAAGAAATTTCTAGGTGTCTCCCATAATATATAATATTTGAAAACACGGCTTTCATGCGTGTGTCTCTAGCCATGCCTACTAATTGCAGCTTCATTTCCCCCAGCCATTGCTGCCTCCACCATTTCCCACCATGGACTCCAGGCACTGGTGTGACATCTTAAGATATTTTAAGGAGGATTTAGAAAAATTTGGTAAGCACTGAGATTTTGGTCCTAAACCAGTAGTTTCCAAACCTGTTCGCACATCAGAGCAATGATGTTACTTTTAAATGTGAATTCTTCATTTGCCT
The DNA here is from genome assembly GCF_030222135.1 of Aotus nancymaae. Lineage (NCBI taxonomy): Eukaryota > Metazoa > Chordata > Mammalia > Primates > Aotidae > Aotus > Aotus nancymaae. Next base: position 3,763,444 of record NW_026988460.1, read on the forward strand.
GCATAATGCCACACAATCAAATCCTATTTTGGGAGCTCTGGGATAGAACTCTCAAAACTGTACCTTTAACAAGCTCTCCAGATAATTCTGACAGGTAGCTAGGATTAAAGTTCCTGCTAGAGGTAATCTTAAATTTCTTCCCAATTCTGAAATTCCACAACTCTAGGATCTTTAGCACTTCCGAAAGAGCTTCCTGAAGAAAGATGTAGGTATTCTACCAATCATCTGAGCATTCTTTTTCTCTTTCATTATCTTTTAAACAAAATATGCATGCATCTATAAAAATAAAAACTCAAACTCTACTAAAGGAAGTTTCTTTCTGAACCCCCAAATTCTGCATTGCTCCCCGAGAAGCATTCAGAGTTTCCAGTTTGTAGTTTATTCTTCCAAAGATAGTGTGTACAAGTATTTGTGTCTCTTTTCTTTTTTATGCTAAAACTAGGAAAACATATACACTTGCTGCTTTTCACTTAATATCATTTGGTGTCATATCATATAATATCTGAATATGCAGAATTACCTATTTTTTATTGTCTGCACAGTATTATTCATGTATAGTATTATTTCTATTGAAGGATGGTTAGGTTATTAATCCACAGTGTGATATGTATGTGTGTGTGTGTGTATGTGTGTGTCTCATACACTCTTGGACCTGCTTATTCACATATGTAAATGTGTCTGATCAATACATTTCAGAGAGCTTTAGATTAATGTCTTTTGATAATGGTGGGAACATGAAGTAAACACCTTTTTCATTTTGTTTTTCTTTAAATGTACTCGTTTGACTTTGTAGTGGCAACAAAGCATAGGAAAAGAAGTGCCAGAAAATTTTATTTTTCATAAATCTATCTAAGAAGAAGAGTCTTCCTTTTCTCATTTCTAAAAAAAAAATTACTGACTACCTACTATGGTTGGTCATCGTGCATATGGTTTTGTCTAACTCATCTAAGTCTCTTGAAGTAATTAATCTTTGTTTTACAAATGAAGAAACAGAGTCTCTGAGTAGTGACATAAGCCACTCACATTCCCATGTATGAAAAGTAGTGGGATTGGATTTGAAACTTTGTCTTTCATTTAAAAAAAAAAAAACAAATTCATTTCACAAGACATGGTACAGAGCCTTAAAAACGAATCTACTGAGATATTATCTATGTAATTTCAGGTTTAGGTTCTAGAAACCCTCCAGTGAGAAGTAAAAACAATATTATACCAAGTTCTCTTCTTACCAACTCACCATTGAAGTTGAAGGAGAAAGGACAAAATCTCCTTCCTTTCAATAAGTGAACAGAAAGATGGAAAATTTATTATGTAAGAGGGCTAAGAACAGAAACAATAGAAAATCATCATCCTAACTGAATCCAATAGCTGCTTATTATTGGGTCTTTCTAAATTTCTCTCCTTGACAGTGTCAGTTAGCTACATCTCATGAAGAGATTTGTAATCTGACAAGGCTGAAACCCTGGTAATTAGGAAGCATCTCATTATCACTCATCTTTTGAAAAGTGCAGAGTGGCAGAGAATTATCAACTTTAAATTGGTCAGGCTTTAATTTGGCTGAAGGTTCCTGAAGCCTCTCCTTCCTGTCAGGAGGAGAGGAAAACAAAGCTGCAGAATTGGAGGCCCCTCTCTTGGATTCACTGAAACAGGGAACTCAGGCCAAATAAGGGGGCCATCTTACCAGCTAGAGCTAAAAACCTACTCTTCTAAGGTTTATTTTAAACTGCTATTTTATTTATTTTTGTCAGAAAACTTTGACAAAGAAAACTTTTCACGGTTTTTAAATTGGTAGTCTCCATATAATGGCCTGAACTTTCCAGTTTATATCACTTGTCTCCCATCTTAATACATAAATTACTCAACAAGTTATAACTGTGAAACATAAAAGGGATCCACACTGTTGGCTAAAAATGATAATTAATGATAGATAATGTTTACCAGACATTTTTTTTTTCAGTAGGCAAAAAATGTGTGAAGATTTTTTTACATGAATTTCCTTACATAATTTTGGCAACAACTCTCTGAGATATGTTCTTTTAACTATTCCTTTTTTATGGATGAGAAAGCTGAAATACAGAAAAATTAAATAGCTATTCAAGAATACTGTTAGGAAGAGATAGGGCTAGGATTTGAACCCACTACTGACTGACTTCAGAGTCACTGACTATAAACATTAAGCTTCAGTACTCAGGAAAACAAATCTGGTAATTACAATTCTCCCAAACAGGACAATTTTCTGTTTGAAGGAGATGAATACTTTGAGGCTACCTATCTCTTAGTTTAAGGGAAAAAGTTGGTTATACAAATGTAAGAGAAAACTCTTTTCTGGAGGAACTGTGATTTGAGGAGTTGAATTGCTCTGTGGGAGAACACAGATATTTTACTCAATAACAACCTTCACTTCTGAAGGTTGATTCCTATTATGTTTATGTGTTATTGCTTGGTTTTAGAGGTATGTGTGTTACTGCTTGGTTTTGGAGGGGTGTGTGTGTGTGTGTGTGTGTGTGATTATTTAAACCATTACATGCTGAAGAAAAAGAGCCAAGAATATAAAATGGCAGGAGGGATGTGGAGATCTAATTGTCAAAATGAACCAGAAGAGGAATCTCTCGAGTTGTTTGCACTTTCCCTTGGTAGAACTGTTGATGTCTGACAGTGGTTCAATGGAAGAATTCCTGAAATCAACCTTGGGAAATGCATGGCCCCACTGAAGCCCTTAGAGCTACAGAGAGAATGGAAATTCCTACCACCAATCATCCTTGAAAGAGGCCCGTCCTGGATTAAAAATAAGAACTTCATTGGAAAGCCTAAGACTTTAGCAGTAAAAGGATATCTTTTCTTCTCTTTGGTTCTTACAGATACAGGCAAAAGAGATGTACGCAAAGGCTCCCAAATGAGGATATGTGAGCAGTTCCCTGAAACATGAGGCAAAGTGAGGATTAATTAAACACCCAACTGATGCCTCTTGAAGTCAATTGAACCTATGCACTCTGAGAGAAGCCAAATTTAACATCTCATGTTAAATTTTTCTGTGTGGGAATGCATTTTTATTACCCAAGTCTTTAATAATGTCTTGCTAAACATTACAGCTTGATCTCTGCTTTTATGTTGAGTTGAGTAGGTTATCTCTGATTATACTTGGAATGAAGGGATTCAAAAAGCAACAGCAGAAGGCTAAGTAAAGACAGCCTGTAACACATGATTCCTGGCTCAGAATGCCAGATAGATCACATGTGTTTACATATTCTTCCTCCCCAAATCCCACAAAATGACAACAAACAATAAGTAAATGTATTAATCCACATAGTAGATGTAGTTTGTACCTCCTGGGACTCATATATCATTGGATCATATCTCTTGGGACTCACATATCATTGGATGACCACAACAAGCACATTGGAAAATGAGGTTGAAAAAACATCTCAAGGTATAAATCAAAGTGATCAAGAGATGACCAACAGAAGAAGAAAAATTAGAAGATCAGTCCTGGAAGAACAGAATATGACTCATAGAAAAAAGAAGAAAGGAGATTATTAAAAAATAAAGAAAAGAATCATCAAAATTGAAAGGCATAAGTGTTCAGATTAAAATTGTACAGAAAGAGTTCAGGACATTGATTAAAACAAGACTCATATTAGAGTGGATACTCCTGTGTGCCATCCAGATTTCCCTACAGGACTAAGGATTCCCTCATATCAGGACCATGTTGGCAGCTGATGCTTCTCCAGTGATTTTCTCTTGGGCAATTGCCCTTGACCTAAAGGTACTGCCTCACCCACAGACATGCTGTTTTGGGGGATAGGCTGAATTCATGACTGGTCAAAAGGGGAAGAGAATATAAAAGCCCAGCCCACCTGCCTAAGGTGTGGCAACTCTGAAGTGTTGCTCCCGTTCAGAACTCACCATGGTATTAGCTGAAGTCTCTGTTGCAACTGCGTTGCAGCTTAACTTCTCCCTTGATCCAATCCTGCTTTCTTTATCCCTTAAAAAATGTTGCTTTCAAGATCAGTCCCTAATAAACTTCCCGTACAACAATGTCTGTCTCTGAACCCAAACTAAGACCATATCAAGGCATATTGTGGTGACATTTAAGCATTTAAGAAATAAAAAGAAGATCCCAAGGGCTACCAAGGAGGAAAAACAATTGATCAACTGCAAAGGAACTGGAAACAGAATGACATTAGATTTTTCAACAGCAACTTTGGAATCTAGAAAAGTGCCTTTTTTAAATAATGGGAGAAAAATACTTTTATCTTAGGTTCATATTTAATCCTAGGTTACAGATTTCATTCTAGAAGTATATATCTAAATAAGTGCAAGGATGGCATAAAGACATACTCAGGCTGGGCACAGTGGCTCATGCCTGTAATGCACTTTGGGAGGCCGAGATGCATGGATCACTTGAGGTCAGAAGTTGGAGACCAGCCTGACCAACATAGTGAAATCCCATTTCTACTAAAAATACAACAATTGGCCAGGAATGGTGCCTGGTGCCTGTAATCCCAGATGCTTGGGAGGCTGAGGCAAGAGAATCACTTGAATACAGGAGGGAGAGGTTGCAATGAGCCAAGATCACACCACTGTAACCTAGCCTGGGCAACAAAGGGAGACTGTCTCAAAAAAAAAAAAAAAAAAGACATGTTCATACAGACAAGTACTCAATAAATCTTTCTCTTTCTCAAGCTACTAAAGTGATACAAGGAAGAATAACAGCAAATTAAATGTAAACAATGTACCAAAATGAAAGGGTAAACCAAGAAAGACGGAGACATGAGATTTAGGAAAATTGATGTTATCCTGAAGATTGGCAAAGAGACAACCCCAGGAATGCAGCCATGCAGCAAACTAAGAGAAATATTAGCCCAGATAGGATCAGGAAGACAGAGGGCTCCAGGAAGGAGGTTTCTAGGAACCATGAAAATTAATAATAATAGTAAATCATAATAAAGTAAACTCCAGCAGAAATAAATGTTTGTACACAAAAGGAGGCATAAGTCTAGTGAACTGAGTAATATTTGCATAATCATTTGCTAATGTAACTGTTGACTACTGGTTTAGTAAAACAAATGACTATGCTGGAATGTTAAGAAAAAGGAAATGATGGAACATGGTGGTGAGCTAGATCTTTATGTAGTGTGTAGTGAAGTCTGGGATACCTTCTTAAATTAACAAACCAAGAAATGGCAGTGTATGCACAATTTTAGAAACCTGAAAGTCAATATTAGGAGAAATAACTAGACGAGTTAAGGGGTTTGCTTCTGAGGAGCAGAAGTGAAGAACCATTCAAGAAGTGACGCTTTTCAACATAAACCATCAAGTACTAACTATGTTAGACTTTTAAAGTCGTATGTGTGCATTTTAAAAGTAACATTTTAAAAGCTTATTTTTAAAAAGTTAGAAGTGATAGGAAATGTCCTGCTATGCAGTGGTAGTGGCCAGTGGGGATTGCTAAGATGCAGAGCTGGATGAGTGATGAAGACGGCATGCATCAACCACACAGATTCATGGAGCAAGCAAGCATTCCCTGGGGACTGCTAGAGGAACTTGACAAAGGAATCCTGGTAAAGGAATAAGGTTTACTAGGACTCAAACCATCATGGTATGCCACTTTCACACTTAGGTTCTACTGACAGGTTTGAACCATAATGGCAGGTGCCTGCCATCAGTTCTACCATAACCCCTTGTACCCATGGCAGATATTGCTAACTCAGCATGGCTCTGTTTCATACATAGATATGATCAATTAACAAATGTCCATCATGGGCACAGAAAAGAGACACGGTAGCACATTTGCCAAAATGCTTGTGGCCTCAGAATCCTTCTCCACACAAGGCTCTAAGAGCCATACCAATGGGACAATGGGAAAATTCTGGAGGATTCTCATAGGATTAACATCCATATATACAATTTGCCACCTCTAGTATAAAAGTCTGCCTTCCTTATGTTAGTTTGGGTCCTTTGAGAAAAAGATGTAAAGACAGGATTAAATGTGCATAAGTTGATAGGGGAAATGGTTGTGACAGAAAATGGAGACGTTGGGAAAACCATCAGACCTCATTGCAAATCTGTCCCTAATTCTCCTAATGAAGAAGAGAGGGGAGTTCTAAGTGCAGCTCTCAGGAATGTTTAGCAAGTTCATCATGAAGCCCTTAAGCCAATGCCACCCATTAGAGGAGTCCTGTGCCTCCCAGGAATGGGCCTGCTTCAGTATTCCATGTTCAATCACTGGTGATGGGAAACATGGCCTTAGCTCAAGAACAGTGACGAGCTTCAGAGCATAGAAGCTAGGGGTCTTAGTCAGTTATACTCCCTGCAGTTGGAGGTCTGTGGCTCACATTCTTATGGCTGCCACATCCCACCTTGGGAAAGAGAGTTGAACAGTTTCAGACAGGCCAATGGAGCTAGATACCTGAAATTGAGGTAAGAGGTGGGGACTTGACTCCAGAGGCAGGGCTTAGATGCTGGACCAAATTGAGGACTAGCTAAAACAGGGATGGGGTGAAAGCAGCTTTTCATAAAACTCATCCATCACTGTGCCATGTCAATTTACCATTGCCATTCAACACCCAGAACTTACTGCCCCTTTCCATGGCAATGACCTGATGACCAGGAAGTTACCACCCTATTTCCTAGAAAATTCTGTATAATCCTTACTTCAATTTGCATATGATTAAAAGTGGATATAAATATGACTGCAGAACTGCATCTGACCTGCTACTGTGGGCACACTGCCTATGTGGTAGCCCTGCTCTGCAAGAAGCAGTACCTCTGCTGCTGTACCCTACTGCTTCAATAAAAGTTGCTGACATCACTCAGCTTGCCCCTGAATTCTTTACTGGTCAAAGCCAAGAACCCTCCCAGGCTAAGTCACCATTTTGGTGCTCACCTGCCTGCATCAAAATCAGAGGTGTGACCCTAGAGTCACAAGGGAAGATTGAGACACTGGAGAGTGGGCCAGGGCCAGACCTTAGGCAGTAGCAGACAGACTGGCATTATCGGTCATCTGCCTCCCTACAGATTTATCATGGCCAATGGCCAGATCTAGATAGGAAGAGTAAGATAGGAACTTTATTTGCCTGAATTTGGGCAATGAGATAAAGGGAAGGAATTGGAATCAAGAGCTGGGAAGACCCTTAGGAATCCTTGTATTTATTTGTCAAGGACTCCGAGGTACTGATCCAATATATTTCTGTTCTCTTTAATGGCTCAGACGAAGCTGTTTTAATCAGTAATTACATTAAAAGCTACAATTAGTTACTGCACTACCAAACAAACAAATAAAAAACCATTAATAGGTACCTCTAAGTATTTTTTCTTAGACATTGAATATTAAAAACAGAGTCCTTGACCTCTGGGTGCTCATGATGAAATTGTAGCATTAGCAGATTTAACAGTATATGATACACACACATACACACACACACGCCCAAGAAATGAGCAATCCCTTTCACTTCAAAGAGAGACATTTGTAGAAAACAGCCAATAAAAGTCAGTTACTTTATCTGGTATTCCTGAAACAGAGATTTGCTTCCAATGCTGGATAAAATATTTTTAGACTCTGGTTCCTATTTTCCCCGGATTCATTACGTAAAGAATTGTCTATTTTGAGCTCAGTCCTGATATCATGTCTATAGATCCCCACAGGCCTAATCACTTAGATTAATGAAAAGCATCATTTGTGCCCACTGGGGCACACATTGTTCATTTAGATACATCTTTGTCATCGATTCCCATTGAAGGCTGGTGCCATTGATGCAATTGTCAAAACATGAATGATTGTAAACAGTAAACTTGGTTTGAGGTCCTTACAATATTCTTAAGATTCTCTGTCCTCTAACTCAATATGTGGTAAGTTGTGTCTTTCTCTGCTTCCAAATCTGAGCAAAACATAGCACGAGGATGATTCCAAGTTTGGTTTATGTACACTAATTAAGCTTCAATACCCTGAAGTGTGAATTTGTCGCCCATTGAACAGATAAAGAAGCTGTGTTAGAGAAGTCATTTGAGGTCTCATCATGAGTCACGAGGCCATATCAGAACATGAATACTTGGCTTAATATGTGCTTTTGTGTCAGATCATATGTTTCAACTAGTTCAACGTCACATTGCCAGCAGAGATCTTCAGCAAATACACTCTAGTGATCAATCAGCGTACTTGGCAGAAGAGTCATCTTTGTCATCAAATCTCTAAAGCAAAATCCAAACGACTCTGCCATTGGTTATTAAATGACATCACATGCTTCTTCCAAACTTACTTTTTGAATGTAAGTGAAATAAAGAAAGGACTTAAGAAATCTTTCAGTGCTCACTTTGGCAGAACATATACTAAAACTGGACGATGAAGCACTCCATATTTTAAAAAACTTAAGATAAAAAAGAAAACAAAAATGAAACCAAAAAAGAATCTTTCTTTCACCTGGGTAATCATAGCCAAATGGTTAATCTATCATTTTATTCATTTATAGAGAAGAATTCTGCTTTCAAAAAGTGGCATGAAGACCAACTGAAAATGGTGGGAAGACACTGAAAAATAAGAGCTCCCCAAATGACACACGATAAAGGCGCTGATCACCAAGATGCCAGCTGGCCTCCCCAAACAATCTAGTACTTCAAGGACTGCACGTTTATTACGTGCCTTGGCCGCATCCCTCCCATCAGCACTAATGAACCTCTCAGGGACCTGCTTGACCACATTCCCATCATCTATACCAAGTTAAAGACAAGCACCACATTGGAAATTCAAAGTATTTCCCTCCCCTAGGAGTCATTTTATCAAGTTTCATTTGGAGTATATTCCTAACTCTATTGTAATAAAAAACAATTGAGTTAATAGCATGTTGCATTTGAGAGGGTGATTCAGAATTTGTCTGAAAAGTGGTGGTGCTTTTTTTGTTGTTATTGTTGTTTAAATACTAAAAATAAGAAAGATTTGGCAGAAGTCCAACTCTTAAAGTTATTGTATCTTTCTAATCATTAAACATAAAACGTTTAATATATGTTTCTTCTTAATTATTACTTTTGTCAAATATGTGACTCCTGAAATTTCTTTCATTAGCCTTAACTGTATTAATTTTATCACAGCTACAAAAGCAGAAAGAAAATTATGCTACAATTCCTACTTCACTCAGGTGGTTGTTCTACAGTTCATATGTAGAGTTAAGAAAATGTATATTAAAAATTTAAAGTATTCACCTAGAGAGTGTAATTTTCATGAGGAAATCAACAAAAAAAATAACAATTTATCATAGAGACTATCATGAGGGTAAAAACTGTACATTTCAGTTTTGCTTTAAAAAATTATGTTGACAATTCCCAGCGCACGCGCGTGCACACACACACACACACACACATGCTAATACAGCTTCTCAGGTACCCACAGCTCCTCTCACATGTACATTCCCTCACACGTAAGAACTCTAATACACCCTTACACGTTCACAAGCCTGTACACACCCACATACATCCTCAAATACCATGCATCCTATTATAAAAGGGTCTCAGAGGTGGAAAACCCAGTAGAGAGGTGTTAGCTCTGAGTGGGGAGTTTCTATATATATAAATAGAAATTCTTCAAATGGGAAGATGGGCCCTTCTCTCCTACTATTTATTTATTCTATCACTTACTTATATCAGTTTGGGTGCATAAACGTTTACTCTTTGGGTTATAGCCCAAAACTATAGTTATTTATTTAGTTGTTCAAATTGTTCCAACTTATATTCATATACAGGAACAAAAATGAATGAATTACTGCTCCACAACCGAGAAAGGGTCACATAAGATGCTCTTAAGGTCATATCAATATTCAGCTGAGTGGTAGGTACTTGGGTGTTTGTTTTATTGTTAATATTCAAATTGTATGTATATCCATATATACGTACATCATATTCATTATTTTGTGTATATTTACAATAACAAAATTACCTCCCAAAATGAAGTAGATATAATTTTTCACCCAACAGGCTGGCAAAAACAAGTATCTGTTAATATGAAATATAGCAAAAATATGGGCAGATGGGCAATAAAAGTATGAATTGTAGTTTTATTCTGCAGGGCATTTTGCAGCATCTGAAAAACTTGAATTGGGCATTTCTATGAACTGTAACTTTACTGCTCAGGACTCACCTAGGGGAAGCACCTAAAGAGGCAATTTGCAAAGGTCTTCAGTGCAGCAAATCTTGAAGCAGCCGAAAACTGAGAATAGCTTAGGTGACACTAATTAAGGCAATGACTAAACTATGATCCGGCCATACTACCAAATATTACGAAAGACTAAAAAAGAGGGATGTGGAACCATTTACAATTCACATGAGCAGATTTTCAGCACAGTGTTCTGTGAAGAGGCAACTTGCAGAACAAATGAGAGAAGACAGTATTATAGAGCCCGTGGAGATGTTCTAAATTATCTCCAAAAACTAATTTCATTTCAAAAAGTCTTAAAAAAATTGTTCCACTTTGGCCATGGGGAACTCTTTGAGGTTGGCTCCTGTCTTCTCTTTGCAAACTGATCTGCAGAATAGATTCGGCTCCTTGAGACAAGGATAGTGTCTTATTTGACTTCACAGAATGGGGAAAAATATGCCTTATTCATAGATGTCAGTGGGCTAGAAATTAAAAGTCCAAATTATTCTTCTAACACAGAAAATACTTTCTTTTTTCCTTACCTCTTTTTTTTTTTTTTTTTTTGAGACTGAATTTCTCTCTGAGTGAAGTGCTAGATCTCAGCTCACTGCAACCTCCACTCCCTGGGTTCAAGCAATTCTCCTGCCTCAGCCTCCCGAGTAGCTGGGATTATAGATAGGCACCTGCCACCGCACCCAGCTTATTTTTATATTTTCAATAGAGACAGGGTTTCACCATGTTGGCCAGGCTGGTCTCGAACTCCTGACCTCAAGGGATCCACCCGCCTCAGCCTCCCAAAGTGCTAGGATTACAGGTGTGAACTGCCATGCTCCACCTAACATAGCAAATACTCTTGAGTGTGAGGTTACACAGCAGGTGCCTTCTTCTAGGACAGTACGTTTCACATATAGAGTGTGGAATGGCTTCTAAGGCATGTCCTATTAAATGATGCTATTTCATTTCTACCACCACCCTGTAGAGGTGATGTTCAAAATATTTGGTAACCAGTATTAGTGTGAGCATCATGACAATCAGAGCGTGCATTGGCCTTGGCAGTGGAGCAATGTCTTAGCATCCCCCTTCAAGGTCAGGTTTCTCCTCAGCTGCTAGAGAGGACTAGATTTGGGGGTTCTGAGAAGTGGGGAAGGGTGGCTGGGGAAGTTAGTAGGGGGCGTACTGGGACATACCAGTGCATATGGCCTGGAAATATTCACTGTCTGTAAAGCGAGGATTATTGTACACATTTTGTAAGTTAAGATCAAACAATGTGCTCGAGGGAGCAAAACTGGAGCTAAGGCTAGGTTTTCTAGCAGTGTTCTCTTCACAACAGCTTGAGTTTGGGAAATTAAAGAAATGAATTTGAATTTTGAAACTAAAACCCAGATTTAGAAGTACCTCCTACCTATTCTCAGAATTCCATCTCATGGTATTACATGACACATTCTTGCATTTGAATTCTAAATAAACAATCTTCAAATTGACCCCTGACACTTTGACGAGACTTTCTGTTTACAGTGGGAAGAAAAGACATTTATTTTCCCTTGTGTTTTTTGATATACATCAAGAATGAAAGTGCATTTTCCTGTTTTCCAATCTAGGACTCCATTCTTTTGCAGCAATGTTCTGCTCCAAGTTAATGCCCATGGTGACCCAGTGGCTTTCTTCTCCTTTTATTTTTTGAGACAGAGTCTCGCTCTGTTACCCAGGCTGGAGTGCAGTGGTGCAATCTCGGCTCACTGAAACCTCTGTTTCCCGGATTCAACTGATTCTCCTACCTTAGCCTCCTGGGTAGCTGGGATTACAGGCACCTGCCACCATGCCTGGCTAATTTTTGTATATTTAGTAGAGGCAGGGTTTCACCATGTTGGCCACGCTGGTCTTGAACTCTTGACTTCAAGTGATCCACCCTCCTCGGCCTCCCAAAGTTCTGGGATTACAGGTGGTGTGAGCCACTACACTTGGCCTTCCTTCTCCTTAATCCGCTTCAGTTGGCCTCCTGTTGGCCTGTACTGCCGGTGGATTCTCGGCTTGTACATCTTAAATTTTTCATTTCATCCTTCACTCTCTAGAATAGAACCCCATTCCTGGGCACAGGGGCAGGTTTGCATTTTCTACCTTTCAATAAGAGTGCCAAGCTGAGGCATGCACCTGTGTAAGTGTGTGTGTGTGTGTGTGTGTGTGTGTGTGTAGACTGGTATGTTGGCAGGGACTGTGGATTGTGCAATCAATTTTCTTTTTGTTGACTCATTCAAAACTCCAGCAGTCCTAACTTTGAACAGGTGCAATTAAAACATAAACAAAAAATCTTAGCAGGTATTTGTATAGGAAGACAGTCTTACTCATCACTCTCTGAGAGTTGGATATATACTCATTTCAACATAATAGCAAGATCACGGCAGTACATTGGATTGTAGTTAGGGCACCCAGTAAAAATAAACAATATTGTTTTTCTGTACATTTTATGGGGGTGGAGGTAGATGGTAATGGTGTTTATTTAGGGTGGGTGTGATTATTCAGGTTTTTTAAATGATAGGAATTATACATGAGCCTCAAATAATAGTGCTCATGTGGAGACTGGGAACTCTGTATTGATATTGTGTTTATTTCAAAAAAGAGAAGGTCTTCAAATCCTTCTAAAAGTAGGGCAAGTTCTCTTCTATTAAAAACAAATAACTCCAACTGAATCAATTTCCATGAACTAAAATGGTTATGCTTTGTATTAGTATCATTCCCTTAATGGAGAATCTAATGGATATTTAAATGTACCTCCTGACTGAGGTTCACAAGACCATCCATAGTCTGACTCCCTCCTTCTATAGCCTATACACCACTGTCCTCATTGGCTACTAGAGCTGTCAATCTCTGGGCCACCTGCCCCCAGCTCTTCTAAGAGGGACAGAGCCACTGAAGGTGCAATCCTCACAGAAGATGAAACAGTAGGCACTATGTGTGAACACAGAATATTTAATTTCTAAGCCTCAAGTTCACATGGAGATGATAATAACCACCACCTATCAGGTTATTCTGTGAATTAAATGAGATAATGGATTAAAGTTCCCTCACAGGAGAGTTAATGCTCAATCTCAGCTACCATTGGCATGTTCAGTCCTTTCTTAAGTAAGGGACCATGAGGGATTGGATCCATGACAGAGGGAAACCAATAAACAGACTGACTAGCATTTTATGCCAAGAATGGCATAACTTCATGAGCTCTTTCAGAAATTTGACTGAAAAATATTAAGAGGAAAAGGCTTATTATTACTTATTGTTTACTTTCTATTACTTATAGAAGCTGAAGCTGAAAGGTCAAGACATTGAAGAGAAGGCACAGTGGGAAATCGTAATGAATCATAGGCAAGCTTAATTTTTAGGTCTCTCTGACCTTTGCCTTCTGTGAACATATATTGGATTATCCAATTTACTTATTTGTTACTTTGGATGTTTGAATGTGTGCATGTTAATTTCTTGCCTCTGTATTATTTAGGGTTCAGATAAGACAACTGCCATGACTCCAGCTGTCTCAAACAGAGGGAATTTAATATAGGAAATGGGTTACATGAGGGAAGAAAGAGTTGAACATTGTAACAGAGGACATGAGATTAGTAATAGCAAGAAGCTAGTACCGACTGTAGGACTGGAGAGAGAGAGAGAGGCATAAGTCACAAAAGTCCAGGACTTGGGGCCATCTGCTGAAAGCTGGAATCCTAATGGATTGTCAGGCGAGAACTGAGGTCAGGAAGAGAGGGACTGTCCTGCAGAAATGGTGCTACAGAGTAGAACTTGCTTCTTCCAAATGAAGCAGGATGGGAGAGAAGTCTTCTAGCTTCTGGCCTCCTCTTGTCTTTCAGTCTTGCACCAGTGCCTCCTATTGGCTAGATCACCTGGAAGCCAGAAGGCAACAGAGCCTGAGGAATGTAGTTCCCTAAGGAATGAAGCAGAGAGCAAAAAGGCACATGACCGGCAAGGCCCACCCATGTAACTGCACAGGGGTAAGTACTCTGTCATTTACTGGGTGTTTCCTTTCTGTAGATGGTAAAAGCATTGTTTTTGTCATAGACATATATTATTGCCTCTGGAGTGTGGTTCTCTCTCTGAAGAGCTGTGAGAAGAGGAGCACTGGAACTCCATAGTCAAATTCAAGAGAACAGACTTAGTAAAAACGGTATTTTTAAACTCATAGAATTCTGTAGCTTGTGTCTAATGTTTTCCAGCTACAACCTGATGACTCAGAAGATTTTGTGTGTACGTGTGTTGCTTTGTTTCAGCAAATCTTGATTATCAATGTGATCAGCCTCCTCTCTGGGATCTGGAGGGAATGATTAGCAGGAGGCTAGCTGTGAACTGATCTAGATAACTTTGCACTTGAAAGGGATCCATGTTGCATCCTTAATCTCAAGGATATTTTACGTTGACATTTAAATAAATGTTTGCACATGACCCATGGTGGCGATGGATTCTGAACTTTGGATAATATTTTATGTAATTGCTTTACTACCTTCCCAGTCACTCTGAGATACATGTGTGTAACTGCATCTCAATTAAAATACCAAAGCAATTGAAAATTAGAGGCAGTTCTTACATTGTAAAAGCTAATTTTAGCTCATTTTGTATCTGCTTGTAGAGTATCACTGGGTGACAAAGGTCTTGCCATTTCCATTGCTTCATAGCAGAGAGAGGCGGCTTTCAGTAAAACTGGCTATTAACATCCTGCTATAGCTGGACACCAACGAGTAAAGTGAGCTATACTTTTTCACTAACTGGAAACACTACAGGAACTCCTTCCAAGCCCAGTTTTAACCCATCCTGACACTCCATTTGTTCATGCTTTGCCTCAAGGAGTTCACCCATGATGTATTTATTTTTAAACCAATCTTTGCAAGAGCTATCACCTTACTGACAAACAAATCAAACACTTACTGGATGTTGAGCTGAAAATATCCCCGATGTCCATGGAGTTTGGGCTTCCACAGCCAAGAACTCTATTGTTTGAAACATAATGCTGCATTTCACAATTTGTCTCCCCAAATCACCCCTTGTTGTAAAAATATTATTCTTCCTGCCATTTTTAGATGGAATCAATGCAGCCATATAAATGTAAGTCTGGCCTATTTCAGAAGACAGTGAAGAGGTCCTCTTGTTGTCCACATTTCTTATCTCACTACTAGCTCCTCAATATGAGCCCCATGTCTCATCTTTCATTCCTTTAAGTGTGTCAGACAAGGAGAGCTGGGTATTGGTGGAGTATCTGCCAGGCTCATGTTAACCCTCTCCTTCTGAGGATTACCCTTCTCCATATGCACAAGAAGTGGACCCTAGGAGACCAGGTGTATACACCTTGCCTTCATCCCACCTTAATTGGACCAGGGCAGTCAGTCACATGATCCATTCAATACCAATCAGTTTCTCTCTCCCTAGAAATTGGAACTAAGAGACTTCTATTCAGTGTGGTCTTGAGCCTTGAACCAATGAGATACTACCTCATTGTAAGGGGAGATGTAAGTAGTTATTTTGGCCAAGGGCATGAAGTTCAAGACAAATTAAATATAAAGAGATGAAAGAATAAACCAGACATGGAGATAAAAGCCAAAGAAAAGAGGTGAGAGTATTGGCCAGTGAATTAATTATCTATTGCTGTACAACAAATTACCGAAGATGTAGCAGCTTTAAATAACAAATATTTGTTACGTTACACAGTTTCTGAGGGCCAGGAACCTGGAACTGGCTTAACTGGGTATTTTGGCTCAGGGTGTCTTGTGAGTCTGTAGTAGAGATGTGAGCCTGGGCTGGAGAATGCACTTCCAACCTCACTCGTGCAGCTGTTGGCAGGAGACTTCAGTTCCTTGCCACATGACCCTCTCCATAGAGCGGCTTACCTGACAAGACAGCTAGCTTCTTCAGAGTTGTGAGACAGTAACCAAGATGGTAACCATGATATTGTGAAAGGTATGTTTGGTCTTAATCTCCATTTTCACAGGTTTAGGGGGCATACAACTCCTAAAATCCTTAGAATCTCCAAAATAATGTCTTAGTCTATGCTAATGAGTTGATTGGTGGCTGGCAACCCCTGGATAGCTCCACGATGGAGGCTGATCACAAGAAAGACCAAGGCAGGATTAGAGAGTGGGGACTTTAAGCCCATCCCCAACCTCTGGGGAGAGGAGAGGGGATGAAGGTTAAGTTGATCACCAGTGGCGAAAGCTTTAATTAATCATGCCTTTGTAATAAAGCTTCCATAAAAACCAGAAGGACTGGGTTCAGAGAGCTTCTAAAGAACTGAACATGTGGAGGTTCTTGGATGGAGCACCCAGGGAGGGCAAAGAACCTCTGCACCTCTTCCCCTGTACCTCACCCTATACAGCTCTTCATTTGTATTCTTTAAAATATGCTTTAAACTGATAAACATAAGTAAGTGTTTCCTCGAGTTCTGTGAGGTGCTCTAGCAAACTAATGGAACTCAAGGAGGGGGCTGTAAGAAACCCAATTTATAATTCCTCAATCAGACACACAGGCAAAACAACTTGGGGCTCACCATTGGTACCAGAAGTTGGGGACCGAACTCTCAACCTATAGGATCTGGTGCTCTTTCCAGGCAGATAGTATCAGAACTGAATTGAATTACAGCACATCCAGTTAGTGTCCACTGAACAATTCATTGGTTGTTTATGGGGAAAAATCTCCACACACTACTTGGTGACCAGACCAGAGGTCACAGAATTCTTTGTGTTGATTGTTGGAGAGTGAGAGAATTTAAAAGCACTTTGTTTTGGTTTTTCATACGTCAGCAGAGTCCTACAGCTTAATTTTTTTCCTCTTGAGTGCGAGCTGGCCTAAATGACCTCTCTTCCAAAGAGCAGACTACAGAAAGAAGAAAAACAGTAACTATACAGGGGAAACATATAGCAGTCAAGGTTAACCAATACAAGCAGCCAATCAGTCAAGGTTAACATCACCAGGGAATAAGTCAGGTGGATATTATGCACCTCTAATATGTAGGGATAAGAAAGTACCTTACCTTGTGGTATTCTTCTTCAAATCCACAATCCCAGACTAATTTGAAGAAAACAGCAGGCAAACCCAAATTGAGGAACTTTCTGTAAATTACCTGATGAGTACTCTTCAGTACTTTTAAAGTTACTAAAAAGAGACAGAGAGACAGAGAGAAGGGGAGGAGAGAGACAGAGATAGAGAGAGAAAGAAAGAGAAGGAAGGAAGAAAGGAAGGAAGAGAGAGAAAGAGAAAAGAAAGACCTATAAACAGAAAGGAAAGAAAGAGAGAGAGAGAAAAGAAAGAAAGAAAAAGAAAAGAAAGACTATAAACTGCCATAAGCTTTTGGAAATTAAGGATATTTGATGAATAAATGCAATGTGGTACCCAGACTTAGATCCTGGAACAGAAAAAGGAAATCAAAGGAAAAACTGGTGAAATCTGAATAAAGTTTAGGATTTAATTAATAGTGTTTTTTCAGTATTAATTGACAAGTATATCCTGGCTATGTTAATATTTGGGAAGCTGGGTTAAGGGACTGTATATCTCTAAATATGTAAAAATTGAATCTCTTAAGCAGTGGCTTAAAATAAAGGTTTATTTCTCATGTATGCTCCATGATCATCATGGGTTGATGGGGGAGGGAAGGGGCTCTGTTTTATGTCATCCTCACTCAGGGACCCAGGATGTAAGGAGTTTCCAGCGTCAGTGATTGTGATGGAAGAGGTAGAAGAATGTGATGGATCACACTTTGGCTCTTGTGGGCTTCTGCCTGGATGTGACATGCATTGCATATTCACATTTTCACATGCCATTCGTACTCCTTGGCCAAAGCAAGACACATAGCCAGGCCTACCTTCAAGGTGTGGGAAGTTCTATCTTACTGTGTGCCTAAATGGAGGAATATGAAATATTGCTGAACAGGCCTGATGGTCACCATATAAAGAAACCATGGCAGAGTGCCACCAGAGAGTGGCATTGCCCTTCTGTCTCCTCTTCCCTTTCTTTATCTCATTCCTTCTTCGTTCTTTTTTCTCTTTTTTCCCTCCTTCCTTTTCTTGAATTTCAAAACTCATTTCCTAATTGCAAAAATGATATATTTGAACTGCAAAAATTCAGTAACACTAAACTATAAAAAATTTGCCTATTTCTCTTTTCCTGCCAGAGATATCTACTCTAAACGGATGGGATGGGCAATATAATTCTAGATAATTTTTTATGTAATGAAATTATAAATATTACCATACATTTTCACATTCCATTCATATTTATTTTCAAATTACAAAAATAGGATCATATAATACAAAGTATTTTGCAACTTGCTTTTTAATTTGGGAGTACATCCTGGATATTTCTTCTTGCTTTTGAGTGAAGAAAAAATAACAACAACAAAAAAACATTAACAACAACAACAAAAAATTAACAACAACCATTTATTAAACACTTACTGTGTGCTTTTTGCTGCTTTAGGAAGGGAGTATTTACTGCTGAACAAAGAGTCTCTGCCCTCATGAATTTTCTATTCTAGGAAGGAGAGATTTGTGTCAGGTCCCACCTCTATCACAAATAGTTGTGAGACCTTAGCAAAAATTTTTGGTAACATTAGCATCTATGTCTGTGTTTTTATATTTAAGAACAACAAAAAGTCAAGGAGTAGGCTCTATGTTTCAACTGTACTCCTGGGTCCAATTCTAACTGTATTAGAATTTTTGTTGTTGTTGTTCAAACTAAAGATGCTGGCTCTTATAACTTACACAAGAAGAAGGAATTAATTGGAAGAATACTGTGTAGCTTAGAGTCCAGAAGGAATAAACAGTCATGTCTGGGGAAGGGTAGGAACTAGGGGTCCTTGGAGTGTCTCTGTAGCAGGAACTCCCAGTTCAATTTTGCGGGGCGTTGCTTTGGATGACTCAGCTCCAACAGCCTTTTCTCCCAGGGTTTCTTGGTAGGAGGTCCAGCTCGCTGGGATAGAAAGGTTTACTGGTCTAGCTTAAGTCAGCAGCTTACTCCTCTGACCAGAAGAAGTTGGGTACTGCTAATGGACAGCCTTACCAGTACTACCTGGGGTGAGAGCTGGGCAGTCCCCCACAGGCAAAGGGAGGTGCTCTTGGGAGAAGAAGGGAGGAAGAAATAAAAGCTGAACGAATCAAAAAACTGTTCACTGCACTGATTTCCTCTTTCTTTCCCTCCCTGTTCCCATCTTTCTCTCTTACTTTCTATTACTTTCAATATTCTGAATTATGAGCATATCCTCATAATTTTCTCAATTTTCTACATTTCTTCTGCTTATCAACGTCTTGAGTTTGGCAGTCTATGACAGGCTTTGTTGAATTGTGCTAGTGGGGTTTAAGTGCCTGAGGGTTTCTAATCTCTTCTCTGATGCCTCTAAAGGAATGCCTTCTGAGTTGCATGCAGCACATTTGTCTATTTTTAAACATGTGGAGACTCAATGGCATCTCAGTGCTTTATGCCTTTCATGTTTTTCTAAATAGCAAAATTTAAAACTCCTAAATTTACTTATAGCACTGTTTATAGAAAATTGGAAACAAGCAAGATGATCAAGAGGAACTGGTTAGATAAATCACCCTGTGTCTTCCACAACCATATCATCCAGTGACTCAACTCTTTTTTTCTTTAATTATAGAGCCCTAGAAGAATCCCAGGAGATACGAGCTCCCTTTCTAGAAAAATGCACATGTACTTTGCATTAAAATTTTCATAAATGTTTTGAATATTTGCAAATGTACTAAGTTAACCTATAAATCCAGGAGTGGTTCATAATCACTTTACGTAAGGTGACTTCAAAAAGTTAATGAAAAATGGAATTAAAATATAAAAATAAGAAATATAAACTTCATTTTCCAACACAAGCTCCATTAAGATCAGGACACTTTCATTAGCAATGATACCAGCCATTTAGTCCATCCCTAAATACAGTCAATACAGTGTTTTTTTTATGTCAATACAGTGTTTTCTCATGTCAATACAGTGTTTTGATCATGTCAATACATTGTTTTTTACATTGTTAACTGAAGAAAAATTGGTGCCATTTACAGATTTTTAAAAAAGATTAGGAAACAAAAAGAAGTCAAGGAGAAAGGAGTGAAATCAGGATGGTAAGGTGGCTGCCCCTTATTTTCCCTTTGAAACACTTGCAAAATTGCCCTTGTTTGATGAGAGAGATGAGCAGAAACACTGTCATGGTGGACACTCTGGTGAAGCTTTTCTGAGTGTTTTTCTTCTAAGGCTTTGGCAAAACTTTCTCAAAACACTCTCAAAGAACAATAGTTCTTTTGCCCTCCAGAAAGTCAACAAACAAAATGCCTCAAACATCCCAAAACACTGTTGCCATGACCTTTGTTCTTGAGTGATCTGCCTGTGCTTTTCCTGTACCACTTCTACCTCTTGATAGCCATTGCTTTGATTGTCCTTTGTCTTCAGGATCATAGTGGTACTGATCTGGGTACAATGATTTGGTCACCAATCAAATGGAAACCTTACTCAATTTTAATTTTTCAGTCAGAATTGTGTATGCTGAACCAGTTGAGATGTCTATGGTTTTCTGTTGTTTCTGCTGGTAATCGTCAGTTCTCCTAAATTAGCGCATGAGCAAGATCAATTTGTTTCTTGAAAATTGATGTGTATGGTCTGCTACTGCAGACTTCATCTTCAGCATTGTCTCTTCTCATCAGATAATGAGTTATCTATTTGTAAACTGTTGATTTTTTGAGGGTGTTGTCCCCATAAACTTTTCATAAAGCATCAGTGATTTCATCATTCTTCCACCAATCTTTACTATAAATTTGATGTTTGTTTTTGCTTCAGTTTTAGCAGAATTCATCTTGCTCTAATAGGGACTCTTTTCCAACTGTCTTATCTTTCTTAGTGTCTCAAACTAGATCGCATTCAGATATGCTATGATAAGTTAGTACAAGTTTATTTTGGTGCAAAATAATTTTGAAATCCATGCATGGTTTTTTTAATGATATGTGTTTTGTATGGACTTTCTGAAGCCTCTTCATATACTCTTGATGAAATGAAATACTCTGCAGGCATAATCATTATATATTTTTAATTAGTATAAAAAGCTGTTCAAAATATATTATTTGAAGAAAAACAGATTACTAAAGAATACATATATATTGCTTCTTACTTTGAAAAGAAGCATTTGTGTGTGTGTGTGTGTATAGTTACATTAAGAATACATTTGGACAACTGTCCAAAAACTACTAAAGTCATTTCTTTCTGGTGGGCCAATTATAAATATCTTTTTCTTCTTGTTTATTGTAGTATTTTCTAATACTTCTAAAATTAACGTGTATTATTTGTGAAACTGAAAAATAGATGATAATAAAGAGTGATACAGAAAACAGGCCCCCTAGGCACTTATTGCCCAGCCTTTTAAAATAAAACTACTTTATCAAGATATGATTGACACACCAAAAGCTATACTTATTTAATGTCAACAATTTGTTGAGTTTGGAGATAAATATACACCAGTTGCCCAGCCTTTTTGTGCTGTCTGGATTCCATGGCTCTTTGACTGATGGTAGAAATAATTTAGTAGTTAAAAGAAGATCCTACAGCAAGCACTAAAAAGAATCCTAAGGATTAAGTCTAAAGGTGATCACTTTTTATCACCACAATCATTGCCATTTTTATCACTGACCTAAATAACATATTTTAAAAAATCCCATTCCTCCTCGCCCCTGCTTTCAAAATGCATGTGTTTTGTCACACATGCATTGTGACAAAATCAAACATTACAAAAAGTATGACTTTGAAAGTAAAATTTCTCTATAATTCCTTCTCAGCCCCATTAGTAGCTGTTAATGGCTTAATCTATGTACACTATCACACACACAAGGTTTTTGGTTTTTGTTTTTGTTTTTAAACAGGGTCTTGCTCTGTTGTCCAGACTGGAATGCAGTGCAGTGGCATAATTAAGGCTCACTGCAGCCTTGATTTCCTGGGTTCAAGTGATCCTCCTACCTCAGCCTCCAGCATAGCTGGGACTATAGGCACATGCCACCACACCTGTCCAGTTTTTGTATTTTTTTTTTTTTAATAGAGACAGAGCTTTTCCATGTTGCCCAGGCTGGTCTCAAACTCCTGAACTCAAGCAATCTGCCCATCTCAGCCTCCCAAAGTGCTAGGATTACAGGTATCAACATCTGTGCCCAGGTTGTTTGTTTCTTAAATGAAAATAGAATTGACATATATTGTTTTATAACATGCTTTTTCATTTCATGTAGAATCTGTAGGACATCTTTCTATGTCAGCTCATAGAACTCAATCTCATTCCTTTTTAAACACTTGCATGGAATTCAGTTGTAAAGATGCATCATAATCTATCTATAGTCCTCATACCATGGATCCAGTTTTTTAATATGAAAAATACTGCAATGGAAATTCTTCTATGTACATTTTTCCACCTTTGCGAGAATATTTCTGTAGTGTAGTTTCCTAGAAATGGAACTCTTATTCTTAACTAAGTTTTCACCAGGTAACTGATTTGCAGTCCCAATTTCTTAATCTGTGTGTTACTAAAACAGCCACAGAATGCAAAGAGCTAGGCTGTTTAGTTGGCTGTGGATTCAAGTTCCTCAGAACCCCTGCTTTACTGAACAGCTTAAATGTGAAGAAAACGTGACTTTCTAAGTCTGCAGCATTCAGTATGTTTGCTTTAGTTTAATCAGTCAGAGGAAAATATATCCCAGAAAAGAGAGTGTACCTCCACCCCAAACCCTCTTCTGATTTCTATTTGAGAGAGAGTGAAGCCCAGTGATCACTGGGGACCATATGTAAGGACTAGTGAGGCTGTCACTCAGAGTGCCAACTATGTTGGCAGTGAAAAGAGATAAGCATCATTTCAAAAAGTTATTGTTTTGGTGATTCAAGATATTTGGATTATTAAAATACTGATGGCGTATTTGGCCTCAAAGGTGATCCAAAGCCATTTATCCTTCTCTCTCTCCCACATCTGTATAGATCTGCCCCACAAATAAAAAAGTACTGCTTTTCTAGTCCTACAGGTTAAGAATTTCCTCTGCATACAGAAA
Source organism: Aotus nancymaae (assembly GCF_030222135.1). NCBI lineage: Eukaryota > Metazoa > Chordata > Mammalia > Primates > Aotidae > Aotus > Aotus nancymaae. The sequence goes on from NW_026988460.1 coordinate 3,786,607, forward strand.
TGTTTATGAAAATTAAGCCAAAACATATCCAGACAATGGAATGCAATATGGTAATGAAAATAAATAAACTAAGCTACATACGGTATCATACGTGAATCTTTCTAATGAAAAGGTGAGTAGAAGAATAAATAAACAGAAGAATTTATACAGTATAACTCCTAGCTAGTTATCTACTGCTGCATAACAAATTATTCTAAAGCTTCCTGGCTTAACGAAACAAAAATTATTTATTATTTATGGTTTCTGTGGATCAGATGTTTGGGAGTGGCTTGAAGCAATTCTGGTTCAGGGTTGCTCATGAGTCTGCAGCCAAATGTCATCTGGGCTCCAGACATCTGAAGGCTTGACTAGGGCTGGAGAATTAGGGTGAGTTAGATAACTTGTCCAAGGTCATACAGCCAATAATTGGTGGAGCCACGGCCCTTCTGATGCAGAAAAGGAGACCAGACTATTGGCATATCTTTAAAAACTCCTATTTTTGCCTAATTAAACAAACTTTTTTTTTTTTTTTTTTTGGAATGGAGTCTCACTCTGTTGCCCAGGCTGGAGTGCAGTGGTGCGATCTCAGTCCACTACAACCTCTGTCTCCTGGGTTCAAGTGATTCTCCTACCTCAGCCTCCGTAGCAGCTGGGATTACAAAAAATTACCCACCACCATGCCAAACTAATTTTTTGTATTTTTAATAGAGACAGCATTTCACCATGTTGACCAGGCTGCTCTTGAACTCCTGACCTCAGGTGGTTTGCCCACCTTGGCCTCCCAAAGTACTGGGATTACAGGCATGAACCACCACGCCTGGCCCTAAACTGAACAAACTCTTAAATACTTAGCTGGATCCCTCAACTAGTCTTTCTCACTATGTGACTGGCACCAGTATGTTTAGTATCATGTAAGTAATAAACACATTTTTTTTTAATGAATAAAAAATACAGATTTATTTATTTTGCAAAAATCTTGGGTGATGCTGGTTATGGATCAAGCACTGTTCTATGCACCTTACATATATTAACTCTGACTGTCTCCTGGTGTCTGCTCTAATTCCTCTCTAAGAGGTGAGGTCCCAGACAACTTTCTGTCTTCACTTGTCCCTAGGTGGGATGTTCTTTGTATTTCTAACTTCTTGACCTTTGACCCCTGGATCGTGCTATTTTAACATACTACTTTAGCAAGTCAATTCAATAGCAGTACATTGAGCACCCATTCCTTACTGGGTTCTATGGGAAAACGAAGATGAATGTATTTTCGTCTGTAACCTAATGCCTGAATGTGTGTCTTTTAAAACTCTCAGACAATATTTTGCATTAACATGAAGGGAAACATCAAATCCCTTGAGGTTTATCCCTGTAAACTGCACCGCAGGAAGTGTATCTGCATCTTGGCTTATTGTGCTTCTTATTTCAGTAACCTTAATAAGTGCTAAATATGCTTCTTTCAGTTATTTTTCAGCATATTATTTCTCCAAATTCCCAGTAGCAAGTCTTAACATGTCTGCTTGTTGTTTCAATGAAAAGATCTCAGCTCCTTATCAGGAATACCACTGGGACACAGGCTAAATTCTACACTGATAAATCGGTTCAGGCTAGGATACAGCCCAGTGATGAGGCAGTTAGTTATTTTGTTCAATGAATATTTGCCTAATGGACACATGAATGCTATGGAAAACCTAGTCAAAACCCCATTTTCATGTGCGTTATCTTTGCTATTACTGAAAGAAGCCAATGTGACTTTACTAGAAAACATTTTTTCTTTTACTTATAGCTAATTTATTCACTCATACAATGGACAGTTACTGAGTATCTATCATGGGCATGGTCCTAGCCCTACAGGAGCTCACAGTCTGGGCAAGGGTAAGGGTGTACTGGGCATGTTTGTGATGGTGCTGGTGGATGTGTATGGAAAGTTATGCAGATAATTATCATCCTGTATATTACAAACAGTGTATGTGAGGGATCTAGGAATAGGGCCCAAAACCAACCTGAGGATCTAGTGAAGGTTGGTAGAGTTGGGTAAGGCTTCCTGAAGAAGAGCACCTTTTTGACATTTTCCTCTCTCTCTCTTTTTTTTTTTTTTTTTTTGAGATGGAGCCTCACTCTATAGCCCAATCTGAAGTGCAGTGGCGCATTATCAGCTCACTGCAGCCTCCACCTCCTGGGCTCAAGCGATTCTCGTGCCTCAGCCTCCTAAGTAGCTGGGACTACAGGTGTGCACCACCACACCCAGCTAATTTTTTGTGATTTAGTAGAGATGGGTTTTCACCATGTTACCCAGGGTGATCTCAAACTCCTGAGCTCAGGCAATGTGCCCATCTCAGCACCCCTCAAGTGCTGAAATTACAGGCGTGAGCCACTGTGTCCAGCCTGATTGAGTTTTTAAGTCTAAATAATTGTGTTAGGCCGAAAGGGAAAGGGAAAAACAGAGTGGCAAATTCTGAGAACTTGAAATAGTTTGGGGTTATTGCAGTTGCTTAATGTGAAACTCAGGGGGTGATCTGAGGGGATGAGAAGGGTGGGTGGACCCAGGACATGGAGAGCTGGGTATCCAGTGTTAAATAGCTTGGCATTTACTCTTTAGCAATGGGAATCCTGAAAGCTTTCAATCAGGGAAAAGGGAAGGTGAGATATGTATTCTAGAAAGACAGCTCTTCACAAAAGTTTCAAAAACAGATGTGCTTTTATGGCCTGGCAATTCAATTTCTAGGAAATTAATGTGAATGGGAGCAAATATTTAGCTACTAGAAAAATAGAGAAACTATCTTCACCTATAAGAGTGAAATCTTGGAAATGAACTAAAGGTACAACAATATAGAGATTAAAAAAATAAACTCTAGTAAATGTATATAGTGGAAAGTATATATTTTTAAAATATTAAAATAATTTTATAGACAAGGAAAACACATAATATATTCAAGATAGGGAAAAGTCAGTGCCAACACTGTATATTCAGTGTGATCTCCTTTTGAATATTTCTTTATATATATACATATATATGAACATATTGACTTACATATGACTAGGTATAAATATCTGAATAATAGGATTACGAGTGCCTTTTTTTCTTTTTACTTATCTGCATTTTCTAATTTTTGAATAATAAATATTATTACTTTTCTAATACAAAAATAAGTTTATTTAGAATATTTTCCTAAAAGCAAGTAACCTTGCTTTGGTAGCTGTGTAAAGGAAGACAGAGAAATGCCCACTTTGAAGTTTATATTCCTTCTTTTGCTATATTATGTCATGAAGTATTTTGTGTTTTCCTTCTTGCTCCAATCCTGCTATCAGACACTTTGGAACAAGAATTAAAAGCATGAGCCTTCAGTTACTGCTCAGTGTTAGTTTTGGAGTCGTTAAGTCTACATCAGAGTCCAATCCCTCTTCGCTCTGGGGTGACAACAATCTCTTGCCATTTGCCTGACTGGGGCTCATGAGCTACAAAGTCACTTACTTGTTTTAAACCAGGTAACGCCATCCTCAAGCTCACTGCTGAGTTCTGAACCCTGTTGACTTTTCACAGTTGCTCCATTGCAATGAGTTACTCTTGAGACCTATCAGAATATCATTTCTAAATCGTTTAAGTCACTTTGCAGATCTCAGCCAGTCCTTTCCTAATCCCTTTATGTGGCCTTTTATATTTCAGATCCAAGCTTCTCAGACTTCACATTGGATTATTTTCAAATTGTCTTCTTTTCATTTTTGTTGTGATTTCATTCAGCCTGGTTTGATGTTGACCCTTAAAGTAGTGGTTCTAAAATTCCCACATGCATAAGAACTAGCTGGGGAGCTTGCTAAAAATGCAGATTCTTGAGTCCCACCCCTTGGAGATTCTGATTTAATTGTTATAGCTATGGGTTTGGAACTCTGCATTTTAATGGCACCCCAAGTGATTCTCATGGACGTGGCCCATGGCTGACGCTTTGAGAAGGGCAAAATACCTTCTTCTCCTGGTCTGCACAACACAGCACTCTTCCCCTGCCCCCTTGGCCTCTGCGGTGGCTCTAGAAAAGTACATTATATAGCACTTTCAAGAACAATATATTTAGAAGTTAGTAGTTCATGATCCACAGCCTCCAGCAAGAGCCGTAGTAGACCACAGGGTGGTCATTGGTGCCTCTGAACTTGCAAATGAAATTTTTATTGTGCACTTTTTGTTTTTTTCTGGTGAAAAGATCTACAGATTCTTGGAGAAGTCTACAATCCAAAAAGTCAAAAGACCCTAAAAAGCTGTTAAACAGATTTATGCCTGAAAAATTTTAATTTATAAAAATTAAAATTACCTTTCTATTTGACATGCTTCATGTCTAAACTTAGCTTAAATTATTTTGGGGGGGCAGGGGCAGGACCCATGCCTTGGCATATATCCTATTGCCTTGGCACACATAGAAAGAATATATACACTGCGGGGATGGTGCAGAAAACTCTGCTGTTGATCATCTCCTCCCTTCAACCCCATCGTTCTGTTCCCTTGGTACTTTTCTGTTGTTTATATTGTTCTTCATGTATGCCTACCTTACCCTCTTTTTAGATAACTGAATAGCCTCCTTACTGTTCACTCCTGTCCTCATTAGAATGTCTTTCAAATAATAGAAACAGAAGTTGAATTGCATTTAAGAAGGGAGGGGAAAGGGAAGATTTTTGGGTTTTTGGACACATGACTGAATATTCCTCCCAGGGAGGCAGCAAAATAGGCTTTTCATTTTACAGTTTCTAAAATAGAGAAAGAGCTTTGGATAGCTAGCTTCTTTTGCAGTTAGGGCTTGAGCACAAAACCTAGATCCACCAACTGGATAAGCAGGTGAAGTCGCTAGGACTTTGCTGAATCCATTTTGGTGGTGGATGGTGGTAGCAGCATTTCAAGTGTCCTGTGTGCCGTATCGGAGGTGCAAGCTGGGATGGTTAGTGACACAACTGTGGTGGGAGGTGTAGTGGGGTGGGGGTGCTTTCACTAGCCCAGTTCTATGGCATAGATTTTGGAGGTTGTTCCCAATTGTATAGTTTATATGCTAGGGTCTGCTGCCTTTTCTTAGGTTTGGTGAGCTACTCAGTAGACTTTCAAAGTTTCCTTTCTGCTGAAATATATCCTAGTCAGTTTCCATTGGCTCTTTTTTCCAAACATATCGGACACAAGCCTGCTTCTGTATCTTCATCATGTTCATTTTCTCTTTTTGAATAACATGCTTTTTAATCTAATTTCATCAGAAATTATAACCCATTTAAGAAATTATGATAGTTGAGTCTCTCTTTTCTTTCTTACTTAATTTTTTTAAAATGTTTGATCATGACGATTTTCAAGCTTACACAAAAATAGCAAGAATAGTATAGTGAATTCCCATAATATGTCACCTGGTTTCAACATTTTACCATTTGCATTTCATCTTTCTTTTCCCATGCCTTTTTTGAGGACAGAAGGAGAGGAAATGGAGTATTTTGTGGCAGCTCCAAGATATCATATCATCTGACCCATAAATATTTTATAAGTAATCCTAAGAGAAAGAGTATAAAAATGAGATAAGTGCAATACTATTATCACATCTAATAAAAATTAACAATAATTTAAAAATAGCATTCAATTCCAGCCCATGTTCAAAATCTCCGTTTTCCCCAGAATGAATTTTTACAATTGGTTTGTTTGAATCAGGGTCCAAATAAAGTCCACACAAAGTATTTCAGTAATATGTATCTTTTTGTACTATTTATTTATTTATAATTTTTAGTAGATATGCAGTCTCTCTGTATTGCCCAGGCTGGTCTCAAACTCCTGGGATCAAGCAATCTTCCCACGTTAGCCTTCCAAACTGCTGGGATTATAGGCATGAGCCCCCGAGCCCAGCCTCAAATTTATTTTTTATTGAGATATAATTCATATGCCTCATATATCTCTTAAATCTTCTAAACCTGTACCAGTTCTTCCTTCCCCTTTATTTCATGCTATTTATTTTTTGAAGAATTTCTCAATGTCCTACAGAATTTCTAAATCTCTGTGTTGTCTGATTCTATTTCTGTGACGTTATTGACATGTTTTTCTCTCACATTTGTTTTTTTCCTGTGAATTGGTGGTCAGATCTAGGGACTTGATTACATTCAGTTTTCATATACCCTAGACTTTTTCCTTTCCTTTTTTTTTTTTAAGATGTAGCTTAGTCACGTCTCCTCCAAGAGTTCTTAATATCCCTACCCCCAATGATTGCTCTTTTCTTAGACACTTGTAGTATTTATCTATTGCTCCTGTTATCCATTAAATCCTGCCCATTTCTATTCTTAAAAAGACAAGGACCATGTCCTAAGTGCAGGGACCACATATGTGTCGTCATTGCTATTTCCTCATACCTAGGGCACAGTGTGCCTGGCACAGAGTGGGTACACCATAAATAGCTGTTGAGCTAAGAGGATATGAGAGTAAAGATCATACACTGGGTATCTGCTGCTTAGCATTGCTGCTTTATGTGTAGTTTCTCACTGTGTTACAAGCCTTGACTCAACTAGTGGACTGTAAGTGTCATGAGGGCAGGGAGGATGTCAAATATATTTTTGTTCTCAAGTACCTAACACATTGCCTTGCCCATACCTTTCACATATTTATTATAGCGTAAACTGGGAACCCTTGATTATCCATCTCTGCAAGATTTTTGTGAGCTCAAATAAGAGATGCATGTGACAAGTGTATGTAAAAAGTAATGTATTACATAAATATACATAATATTAATAACAATTATAATGTGTAGTCATTGCTTTTGTACATTTAATAGGTACAGTCTTTAGTTTAAATGTATAGATCTATTGACTGTTATCACCTATTTTTCGAAGCAGTACCTAATCCTAGGGTTCAAGTCATTAATGAAGAGGGATTATGGGGGACATCTATCGGGTGGCCAACTTTTGGTTATGTGGATTAATGGTATACACATGACCAAAAGTTGGCCCCAGATAGATGTCCCCCATAATCCCTCTTAATTACAAAAAAAACCAAAATAATTCTAGCAAAAAGGATTTTTTTTTTTTGGTTCATGTATCTAAAAAGTCCAAGGATATCTGACTTCAGGTATGGTTGGAACAAGGAAGTGAAACAATGTTGTACTTTCCTGTTTTTTATCTTTGCTTGTCTCTGCTTCTTTTGGTTGATCTTATTATCTTCCATTTTAAATTGGCTTCCCTAAGTGGCCATGGGTAAGTAGCTCCAGATTTTCTTCCTTCTAGCACTCTGCTTTTAAAAAGCAAACAGTCTTCCCCCATTGCCCTAGCAGAGAGGTCCTAAGGAGAACTTCTAGTCATGTCAAAGTCCCCTGTCCAGTCTTAAAGGAATCAGACTGCATTAGGTAGCAGACTGCATTGTAATTGATAACCCTGCCATATGTAATGGAAAAGAAGTTTTCCTGAATAAGGAGTAGGATGACACCAAAAAAAAAAAAAAAAAAAAAAAAGGTGTAGGAGAAAAAAGTAACAGCTATCTGTGTGAACCTCAGGACAACCTCAGTTCAGAGGTCTGCACCCCAGAGATCTCTCTTGCAGGTGTACTTAGTTGAAGATGAATTCAGGGATCTTGGCTTTCCTGATTTTTTTTTTCCCTTTGAGTTTAGTCCTTTAGGTCTGGAAGGTCACTGTTTGATGTAATAAGTGACAGACAGACTGTTTCATTGCAAATCAAAAGAGGTTATTAACTGCAGTTCTAACATAAAGTCTGTGATAGCCTTCAATAGATCAGCTGACCAAAATTATGCAGTTTTGTTTCTGTCTGTATTTTCTGAGAAGAGGGTCTACAGCTTTCCTCAGATTGAAAAACTTCTGGTGAGCCCAAAGGTTAGGCAGACTCCAGTGTTTCTCAGTGGGGATATATAGCACTGGCATTTGGACAAGAAAGTTTGTTATTGTGCAAGATGTTTAGTGTCTCTGGCCCACACCCCTTAAATGCCTGTAACATCCATAAGTTGTTATGACAACTCCTCCTCCCATATTCCAAGCACTGATAATTGAAAGCCTAGAAGAGATTAGAAGTCTAGACTGCATGTTTCCTTCATGTTTTTTTGTTCTTTCTCTGCCAGAGAACATGAAGGAAACATGCTTTCTTTGTTGGCTTTTGACAGCTGATTTCCAGCAGTTCATCTATTAAGGAATCTAGGATCTCACTTTTATGAGCATAAAACTACTGCTTTCCTTAGGGATGTTCCCAGGTATTCTGATATATTTTAATAGTTTCAGGGAAGGGCCTAAAGTTGTATGTTGAGGAATAATTTTTATTCTGAGAATTTGGTAATTGATACTGCAACACAGTGTGTCTTTTGCATTTTTTCCAAATCTCCTTGAGAACCCCGCCCTAACATCAATCCATCCTACTGGAGATCTTTTCTGATGTGAAATTAAAATGTTTCAGTGGGAGGCAAAATATGCAAAGGGGCAACTCCTGGGAGGTGCTCAATCATCACTGTAGCCTCTTTAGAGTTTTCTCCTTGGATAGTCAGTTTATTAATTCTAAAAGGCCAAACACCAAAATGAGATGCTAATCTGAAAGGAATAACTTCAAGACCTAATAAAGAATGACCATTGAGCAGGGTTTTATAGATTGCAAATGACTTTCTCTTACATTTGACCTTGCAACATCTTCTAAAACTGGTTTGCCAATCCCTTCTTTTATGGATGAAGAAATGGAGGCTTCTAGGAACCAAGTGACATGCTAAGGATTGCACAGCTCTTCTTAGAAGCACTGGCAATTTGAACTCTGAGTCTTATACCTTTAAATGCCACCGTAACTCTATACTGCCTCCCTGATGCCTCAAAACACTTTTAAAAAGAAGTAACACAATCTACTGGAACTAAACAGAGGGAAGGACTAGAAATACAAATGAGCCACAACGGAGAGTTTTGAAAATTCTCTTCCCTAAGTGAGTACCGGGAAGCTCGATAAGGGGTTGACACTTTTACAGTTCAGTTGCACATCTTCACTCCTGAAATATTAGGACAATCTCATTTGAACTCCTAGTCAACTGAGAAATTAAAAGCAGAGAGCGACGACACTGTTTTGTAACTTTGTGCCTTTTTAAATTAACCGAATCTTTCAATTGCTGCTTTAGATTAGAAGTAGCTGCTTGGATAAAGGGGAGGAAAGGGTCATTCAACCGATGAACAGTATTGCAGAAGTCCAGACTTAGTTCTAGAAAAGGAACGCACAAGAACAATTTCTCTAATAACGTTTTCATTACAAAGCGACGGAAAGTTCTTCCTCGTTGTTCCAATCTGAGGACAAGTTGATACGTCGCAGCAGCCCAGGGAAGCATGCGGGCTGATAGGAAGTCTTTTTATTTTAAGACAGGCTCGAATGCTAAAACTTTCTAGTGCCAAAACTCTTCACTATCTTATTTTTAAAATAAGCACACGGCGTGCCCTCGCAGATGTCTGAGCTGAGAGGTGGGGGTGACGGTGGGAGAGCAGGCTGTGTCCGTTCCTATTCATATTAAATAGCCAAGTCTGTACCCTTGAAGCAAGTGGGGAGAGAGGAGGGAGAGGAGCTGCTGACATTGAAAATGAATCCAAACAGGAGTTGCTCTAGCGGTGTCCACCACGTTGCTTCTCCCCCGCCTGGCCTTCTGGGAGTTGTAGTTTTTGCGGATGTGGCTCCCCAGGCGAGCCGGGAATACCCCGCCCGGGCCGAACTACAGATCCCAGGCGGCGCTCGGCCGTCGGCCCCTCCCTCCCGGGTGCCAGTGTAAACTCCCCGCTCGTTGGCGGGCGGCCGCAAGCCGGCGAGCGGGCAGAGCTCGGCACTGCGCGGGGGCGCACGACTCGGGGGACCCAGGCCCAGCTACCTTCCCTCCGCCCCCGGGCTCTGTTCTCACTTTCGAGCTGTGGAAGGACGGGAAGCGGGAGCCATGCAGTCGGAATCGGGGATAGTGCCGGATTTCGAAGTCGGAGAGGAGTTTCATGAAGAGCCCAAAACCTATTACGAACTCAAAAGTCAACCGCTGAAGAGCAGGTGAGTGGTGACAGCTGGGCAGTGGCGCGGCGGGAGGCTGGGGGGCGCTGCGTCTGCCACTCCTAGGCGAGGAGAGCGGATTGCGGGAGCTCTGGGACAAGGACCCAGTGCCCTTGCCCCGGGGCAGAGGGCGAACTGCCCCTCGTAGTTGGGGGCCGCGCTCTCCCGGCCCAAGTGCGCTTCTAGGAGGCTCGGAGGGAGCGCACTTCGGGGGGCGCTCCGGGTGGCTGGGGGCGGAGCGTCCCTGCGCGGGGACCCTCGGCCGGGGATGCCAGCTGCTGAGACTGAGTGGGGGCTGGGGAGCGACCTGGCGCGACGTGGGGGAGGAGGAGCGCCTGGCCGGGACGCTGCTGTCCCGGTAAGATGGGGGAGAAAGAGTTCTAGTGAACCCCCTTTCTGAAGATCCCAGCAGGTTGACGGCTCGGAGAGGGAGAGCTTTGGGTGGATTGAGATGCAACATTGGAGGGAAGCAATTAGTTTGCTTGTAGTCACCTCTTGGGAGTCCATTCCCTGTGGGGAAATCGGCCCTTGGCTGCTTGCAGGTGAGGGTTCTCTGGGCTCCGCCTCTCACCTCCAGACCGCTCCACGCGGGCGCGGGAGGGGCGAGTGCAGCGGTGGGTGTGTCCCCTAGTCCAAGTTAAACTCCCTGGAAATAGAGTCCCATTCAAAACCAGGCCTTCCCTGCAGAGGAGAAATGAGCCTTGGTCTTGGGGGTTACTGGGACTGTACCCTGCTTGGCAGAGACACGTGTTTAATTCGCAGGGGACTTCAGAAACTTTTTAGGAGAGGAGTAAAGACATCCACTGCTCTGACGCCCCATCTCCTCTACTGCCCACTTCTTTTGCGCCAGCTTTTTTGCTGCCTCCATTCCCACTTGTCTGTCAAAATGGATTGGGTATCTTCCGTTCTCTCTGTCCGGCGGCCACTCTGGACTCCTCGCACTTCTCATTTACAGTGTTTACTAAAAGGGACATGGTCAGTGGAGGTTGGAATAGCAGAGAAGGGTTTATTTCCATCCCGCTAAGCTGTGAGCTAGGATAAGGCTATCATTGGAAGCATCCAGCAGGACTTCTGCACCCAGCTGTACCTTCCTGCTTTGCCCTTCACTGTGGGTGGGGCCTGGGTGAATGGGCCTGGCTGGCAGAGTGGGAGAAGGTCCTGAAATGAGGGTGAGTGAAGAAGGGCAACTGAATGAAGAGCCAGGTGGTGTAATCTTGGCCTCTGGCTAGCACCGGGCTGATTCTTTTTCTAGCGGAAAGTGCAACCAGGTTTATTTACTTCAGGGCTGTGGCAGGACGCTTTATCCCACTTGGGAAAGAAAATCTGGGAACAGCGGACCCACTGACTGCCACTGCTGAAGAAGCCTCTTTGTAGATGCCTCACGGCAGATTGGAAGGAGACCGCCTAAGCAGTTCGACCTATAAAACCAGCCTTAGTTGGTGGTTTTTCCTCATAATGGCTGTTTTGTGTGTGAGCATAGATTGTGTGTGTTGGGGGCTGGGGGTTTTGAGTAATATTGTGTGAAGGGTATTGTTGGTTATGCTCATCAGGGCTTTATCTGCATTCGGCTGAAGGGACCAGTGTTTTACTGGGCAGTCTCTGCTTCTGCTTCTATAAGCAAATGCTTACATGGCCAGAATGAGGGAATGAGTGTGTGTGTGTGTGTGTGTGTGTGTGTGGAATCCTGAAAGAAATGAATTAACCGGACTGTTTGGAACATTTCTGATGGTGGCTGATACATAACATTAAATCAGTTTGAGAGAGCGAGGAAAATACCATCTGGAAAAACCCAAATGAGTGCCGTGAAACTCATGTTGAACGATTTGGGCCTGTTCTTTTCAGAGTCAGCAAAAAATGACTTGCAAGGGTGAACATCCTCAGTAGCTAGCTAGCAGGCACGTGTCAGGAAAAATGTGGGTATGTGGGAAGAAATGGCTTCACACGTTAATGCTAGAAACAGGTGTAGGCCTGAACCAGCAGGGAAAGGAAGGCTAAATTAAAAAAAGTTGTTGTAAAACTTGTGTATGGAGCACACACATGCTCTTTGAAATAAACCAGTTAAATAAAATCTGTGAATAAATATATGGAGTTGGCAACATTTCTCTGTACTGTTTCCCACAGTTGTCTAAGGTATTGTCCTCGACATCTGTTGTGTGACTTAAAAGGGCTACACATTGTTCTGGGCCTCTCTCATTGCTTTTTGTCTTATGTCTTTGCTGGGGCACCTCATTTCTTGTAAGTCTTTATTGGAAAAAGTTGAAATTGATATGTTAAGACTGCTGCAGCCATTCTGCCTATCAACCGTCTTCTCTGGATTGTCCGTTAGAGTTGAAAATATGTCCAGAATCTGCCCGCTTCTTACCAATTCCTCTGCTACCACTTTGGTCCAAGCCACCATCAGCCTTTGCCTGGATTATTGCAGTAGTCTTTTAAACTGCAGTAACCACATTTAGTGAATTTTCAGTATAGTAGCCACAATGTTCCTGTTAAAACAGGTTTTCAATCGGAGATGATTTTGCCCCCGGGGTCATTTGACAGTGTCTGGGGACATTTGTGATTGTTACAATGGAAGGGATCATTACCAATCTCTGGTAGGTGGAGGCCAGGGATGCTGCTAAACATCTTACAGTGCACAGGACAGCCCCCACAACGAAGGATTATCTGGTCCCAAATTGTTAATAGTGCTGAGGTCAAGCAACCCTGTGTTAAACCTCAAGTCAGAACCCTGTCATTCTCTGCCCAGAACCTGCCCATGGCTCCTAGTTTCTCTCAGTAAAATTTGAGGTCCTTAAGATGTCAGCTCTGACGTTCTCTCTTTCTGCCTGCCTCCTACCTCCCTCTGCTGCAGCCAGGCTGGTTTCCTCACTGTTTTTGGAATACCCCAGGTCCTTCCACTGCTGGACATTTGTATATTGCACTTGCTTTGACCATCTTTTGCCTAGACAGGCCCAGTGCTCGCTCTCCCACCAACAAGTAGGTGCCTGCCTCAAGGGTCTTAAGAATATTAAGTGTGACATTGACTGTGGGAAAGTATTAGCATGGTGCCTGGCACATAGTAAGTGCTCAGGAAATGTTAGCAGATGTTTTTGTTATTTTCTTTACAGTTCTTTCTTCAAACAACATTCCCATCACACTGATAGTGTGGCCGTTTTTGATCACAGTATTTGCAGTTGCTATTCTTCCAAACTCAGTTTTCCTTGTCCGGCTATGTTATTTTCCATAGTGCTTATATTATAATCTACTGTATAATTTTCTAATATGTTTATTATGTGTATCTCCATGCTAGACTACAAGCTCCCAGGGAACAGGAATTTCTGTTTGTTCCTTATTCACTATTGTGTCACTAGAGCATAGAAAAAAGTTTCTCAACCTCAGTGCTGTTGATATTTTGGGCCAGATAATTCCTTGCCATCGAAGATCCTATGCATTGCAGAATGTCCAGCAGCATCCTTTGGCCTCTTCCTACTAGAGCCAGTACTTCTGCTTCCATCAAATGTGGCAACCAAAAATGTCTCTGGACATTGTCAGATGTCCTGTGGTGGACAAAGTCACCCCCATTTCAGAACCATTGGCTTAGAACAATGCGTAACACAATAAATATTTGTTTGAGTATGTCTTCCTTTCTTCCTTAATACTATAACCCACTCAGGGTAAGGTGTTTGATTTTTGCAATGAACATTGTGTTCCTTTTAAAATAGATATCCACCGAGATTTCTCCAAAGAGGAATGTATATATTGTTCACTGGGGCTAAGCTCAGATATTCAAGTCTATCATGAGGAAGGACATATTTCATTTCTAACCCAGACATCCTTGCTTTCAGGAATCTGAAGTTGCTGCATTTAGATTATATGAATCTCATTTTGGTCATGTTGGTGGGTAAGCTGTGTCATAGGAAGACACATGCTATGGGAAAAGGTTCTAATGAATTGTTTGCACACTGTTTCCTCCAGCAAGGTTTTTGAAACCTTTGTGTGTTCTCCTGGGAATGAGTTCTGAATGGTGGGTGGCAGAGGAAAAGGGCTGAGTAATTAGAGAGAGCCAAGAATTCACACAGGCATAGTCATGGCAGAGAAACAAATGTGAAACTGTTGAATGAGCTCCTAGGGGCAAGGGAAGTCTCAACAGGTCTTTTGGACCTAAAAATATTTTAAAATATAGTAGCATCTTTAAGGCTCATCGTCCTTTTGTTTGGTTTACTCAGTGCATGTGGTTTTATAGTCCTTCATGTCCTTTTCCTGGACAGACTTCATGGTTGGCTTAATTTAATTCCAATTTCTTCTTAAATCTTTAATACTATTTTAGACAGCTATTATTAAATTTTCTGCAAATTACAAATGGTAACGAAAATGAGTATTAGGTTTATCATGGCAGAATAGAATACAGTAGTGATTCTCAAATGCTGATTCAAAAAGGTTTATGAACTTTTCAAGGTTCAGGGTGAAATGAGAAAGACAAAGACTGTTGTGTCATACACATACCTACACATATTTGGGCATATGGCTGCTGCCATTTCTTGGACTTATGCTGAGATATTTCCCTCCTGTCTTCTTATTAAAAAATGCCCTTTCTTTGATGACATGATAATTCATTCTTGGCAAAACAAAACTGTCAATCAATCATTTTTTGGTTTCTGAAAGTTTTCTTGATATTTTTGGTCTGTCCAATCGGCAGGGAACCACTAGCATAGAGATGAAGAGCCTTGTTCTAGCATTGGTGTCTGTGCCTAACTAGCTGGGTGACTGTGGGCAGGCTGGGTGACATCTAATTTCAGTTTCCTCAACTGGCAAATAGGGGCCTGCCTCCAGGAGTCTTAAGAACATAAGTGTGACATTGACTGTGGGAAAAGTATTAGCATGGTGCCTGGCACATAGTAAGTGCTCAGTAAATTTTAGCAGATGTTCTTGTTGTTACTTTCTTTATTACTTATCAGTGAGCACTGGCATTTTGGAGGGTATTTGCATTTGCTTGACTATGGTTGTCTTCTCTGAGGCAGGTGGTGTTGTGCAATACAGTTCTCTCAATGTTAGTAAATTCATTTTTGCTTTTCTTCTAATGAGGTGTTCAGATAAATAATTTGCATTTTATAGTTTTCATCTAATCGTTAATAATTCTTTTATGCTAGTTAAATAATCTGCTGCGTAATTTTCCAATATGTTATGTTTATTACGTGTATCTATCTCCATGCTAGACTGCAAGCTCCAATGGAACAGGGATTTCTGTTAGTTTCTTGTTCACTATTGTGTCCCCAGAGCCTAAAACAAAAAAATTCAGTGCATCCATAAAAATTCATGTTCAACACGTATTTATTGAGTCCTAGTATGTGCAAATTAATACTAATAATGACGGGCAACATTTACTGAGTGCGTACTATGTGTAAGTCTGTTCTAAGTGTTATTATGTGTGTAAAACATACTTAATCTTTGTGAAATCTGCATCAGGTGATCATAATAAACAAAAACAGTAATTATATTAATTATAATTTTTAAAACAGTTAACACTTAATCTAGTGCTTCCTATGTGCCAGGCACTATTCTGAATATTAACTCTGCATTACCTCTGTTAATGCAAAGTTAATTCAACCTTGGGTGTATGTATTGGTTTATTATTCTCATTCTACAGTGAGGGAAACTGAGGTATGCCAAGTAGGTGGAGGCTGGATTTAAACTGAGGCCATATAACTGTAGCTGTGTGCTCTTGTCCTCTAGTCTGTGCTATGCCTGAGTGATTGTGCACAATTCAAAGATACATCACACTGTGCCCTCCCTGTGTGGTGAGAGAAAGAGAACTCACAGATCTAGCTAATTATATAAGGCAGAGTGGTACCTGTGGCAGGGTAGGCATCAGTAATTGGCAGCGTTTAAGGGAGGCAGTTTTTTGGACAAATAGGGGTATTTGAATTTGGCCTTCAAAGTGAAACAATAGTCAAATGTGTTTCTCCACACTATTAAATAAAATGTTGGACACCTTGGAGAGCATGATTCTAAAGTAGACATTTAGGGTTTCTGTTTGCCTTTTAGACTCCTAACATTTCTTTAAGCTCTTCTTTGTGGTCTTTGGGCACCTGGTGATATTTCGTGGTGGCAGAGAGGCTGCATGCATGTGGACAGGTTTAGAGGGAGCCCTGCTTAAGTGCTGTCCTTGATCACTGTTTTGCCACTTAACTACTACATCTGTGTTCAAGATATTTAACTTCTTGCAATCTCAGTTTCTTTAAGCTGTAAAATGAGGTCAATAGTACCCATCCTCTTAGGGTTGGTAGAACTTTTAAAACTAAGCAAAAATGTATAAATATGTTTAGCATAGCACCTAGCACTGTTAGTGAAGGAGATTAATTCCTCCTTTTCCGGTAGAATTTTACCGTGATAGCAGTTTTTACCTTCCTCTTAAGAATAACTAAAACGTGTGTAGAATCATGCATCCAAAGCAAAATAGACAAGATTGAGGTGCCTCAACCTGCAGATGTTCAAATTTTACTATGCTGATTTGTTTTGTGATATGATTAGATGGAACACTTGATTGAAGTGGGATTCTCAGTCTTGGTTTTGTTTGTTATTGGAGATTTCCTTTTCCCGATTACTGCTATTTATAGTTTTTATTTAAGTGGATGTATGCTTAATTCCCTTTGAGTTCTGCAGTGCAGTTTGCACAGGCTGATGTTTATATCTGCTCCAGTTGTGCAAGAAGTGGAAAATATCCTTTTTTTAGAACAGATCACATGTGCTTACTGTCAGGAATAGGACCTCAGTGTAAAAAAATGTGTCTTGGGACAAATCAAAGTTACTAAATTTCCCCCTCCAACTGCTTTGTTTCAGAACTGGCAGTATTAGGATAAATAATAGGAAAAAAAATCCTTGGCTACGTTTTTTTTTTGTCATCTTTCAAGGACAATAAGCGAGAGTTTCATTTGTTTTTTTGTGTGTATGTGTGTGTGTGTGGAGTATAAAATGTACTTTGCTGAGGGTTTGTCTAATCGGAATAAATTACAAAAATATGTTTGACTACACTCCAAGTATGCATTATTTGGAGAAAATAATCATCAAGACAGGTCAAAGATATTAAATGCAGTCACCACAAGCTTTTGATATTGTAAAAGCAAATTTGTAGTTTATTAGAAGGTTTTTGTGAGTCTAGTGAACATTGTGTACTCCGAGGATAGGAATTATACCAAGGAATAAGTCTACATCTTTGTTGATACCAATGAGGTCGAGAAGACCCACAAGGAGGTCTGGGATCTCTGTTGAAATTTCTTCACCTCCCATTCTATTGCAAAGGATCTTGGGAGAAGGACCAGGTTTGGCTTCTCAATGGTAAGCTTAGTTTTCTAGCCCACTTCTGAAATGTGCCTTTCTTAGTTCTTTGCCTCATCTTTCTCTCCTGTGGCTTTGGATGCTGTGAAGAGTAAGGAAGTGTACCTTTGGAGTATTCACCTGAGACCTCTGTCCTGGGATTCAGAGTGATGAGGCTTTTATCTTTAATGGCTAACATTTCTGGGGGCTTCTCAAGCACTGGGCACTGAGTGTCAGGCTCTGTGCTGGCCATAGGGAATCAAGTGGAGAAGCAAATGCGTTCCTGCTAGCATGGTGCATGCATCTTGGTGGTGGGACACAGTTAATAATAAACCAAATACATGAGCAAGAAAAGTTTTGCTAACTGCTATGGAAATCAAACAGAGCATTATAGGTAGAATGTGCCTGTGAAAGAAGGGGGCTTTTTATTAGATTGGATAATCAGGAATGACCTGTTGGAAGAAGTGATTTTGAGGCAAGGCCGAATGTCTGACATAAAGGTACAAATCTAGACACTACCACGCACTAGCTCTGTGACTTTGGTCAAGTTGTACAACCTTTATGAACTCCAATTCCTTCTTCTGTAAAATGGGACAGTTGCTACCTTGCAAGGCTGTTGTGAAGATAAAAGGTAATGTATGTAAAGCAGCTAAAGTTAGACTTGAGGCTTAATAGGTGTTCAGGGCTACCCATAGGATTGGTTGAAGTTAATATATGAATAGTGGAAAAAGAAACACAGACATTAATCTTTGTTATAAGTGTTTATAACTCAGTCTTAAGTGTTTTCCTAATGTTGAGTGAGTCAGAGATTCATGCTTGTCTTTATAAACCTAACCCTGGACTAAAAGAGGAGATGGGTCTTGTTATTTTTATTATCCTTTCTTTCCTCTAGGATCATCCTACTTGATGTCATCCCTTGTTCCCCTGACTGTTGTTGTCCTGACATTACTCATGTCTGACCATTCTTAGCCTAGGTGCAGTTTTTGGGGCTGAATTTTTAATTACTTTTTTGGTGTTAAGGAGAGGTCCAAGTAACTGAGGATTAAAAAGGAAAGCCTGAGATTGATTTCACAAAACATACACGCCCACCATGAACAAATAACCAGTGTAGAACTCCTGACTCCTAGTCCTGTGTTTCAGTCCTGAGATCACACTTCCTGTCCACTCTGTTGTGAAAATGTCAGTGTTGGTGCAGAAACAAAAAAGAAGAAGTTCTCCTCCTACACACCACCTCCAGTGTTCACCAACTTTGACATCCTCAGGCAATGGTGTGTATTTAATTTGACTTCTTTAAAAAAATCTTCAAAGCATTTGGATTTTAGTAGCTGTATTCTTTGATTCAAGTACCCTTAGATTGATAACTTCCTTTTTTTTTTTTCTTGAGATAGAGTCTTGTTCTTTCGCCCAGGCTGGAGTGCAGTGGCACTATCTTGGCTCACTGCAACCTCCACCCTGGGGTTCAAGCAGTTGTCCTACCTCAGCCTCCCAAGTAACTGGGATTACAGACGTGTACCACCATGCCTTGCTATTTTTTTTTGTATTTTAGTAGAGGTGGGCTTTTGCCATGTTGACCAAGCTGGACTTGAATCCCTGTGATCCACCTGCCTTGGTCTCCCAAAGTACTAGGATTACAGGTGTGAGCCACTGTGCCTGGCCAGAGTGATAACTTTCAAAAGGAAAAATCCTGGGTTGTGTGAGAACAAATATTTTAAATCTAAATGCATGCCCTATAGAGGGCACTGGTATAATTCTGTCGTATAAGAAATTGTGCCATATTGAGCAATTTCAGGAAGGGATCTGTGGTCTTCACCCTCCCCACCTCTGCCTCTTCTCCAAAGTGGGGTAACTTGCTGCTGAATCATTCACACATATTTTTCAGTTTTTCCATGTGATTAAGGGCATCGTTGGAAAAGTGGTTGTCCTCACTGTTGTGAGAACGCATAGCTTGCATTTGTAGAATAGGTTTCCTTCTGGGAAGGTTGACCTGTCTCAATGGGAAGAAGACTTGAGGCAGAGAGGTTTCACTTAGCCTGGTGGCTGTGGTTATATATGAAATTATGAAATGACAGGAAAGCTATATTTACTTTGATACCTTTACCATAAAATGTTCCTAAATACTAACTGGTTCTAGGAGGCATGTTTTTCAAAAACATACGTTTTATTTTTACAGCTGAAGATCTGAAATTTGGTGAAAGGAAATGCTCATGGAAATCCTAAAGATGGTTTCCTTGTTTAACTCAGGACCTAGCTCAGTCCTGGTGAAGGCTACCAGAGAACCTCACTGAGATGTAGCCACATTGTACCTCTTGCCTGCAGTGTGTCCTAAATTGATAGAGATAGTGCTCTAAAACTTTCATGAACTAACGCAGCGATATGTCATTGGTCAAATTTTAACATTCCCTTCCATCTAAAAGACTAGGTATATTTTTGTTATTGCTTTGTTTTGTTTTTAGCATTTGAATTTTTTCAGCAAAAGGTAGAAAGGTATTATTTCAGTGTTACCTTTGCTCTGTTGCATTAGTGAGCCTGCATAGTTGCACCATCTAAATTTGGGATGTTGGCACCTCAGCCAATAAGAACCCGTTGTAACTAATTCATAATGCTTTTGGCAGAGAATGCCTATGAATAAACATAAAATAGTGTTGGCCAGTTTAGGTCATTTACTTTCAAGGGAAGAGGGTGACCCCAACTATGCATTCTTGAAAATTTTATTTATTTATTTTTAAAGGAAGAGTTTACACTAGCTTATGTGAAGTAATACCTAAAAATATAAGCAGCTGACATGATTCCTGGTGACATTCCAAATCAAGGTTTACCCATTTGCTGCAAAGAAGTATGCTTGAAGGATAACTTGTAAGAGGTTGGCCACTGGCTTGTGTGTGTAATCAATCAGTGTGTAGACTTTTTGGAACTGCACCTTGTATCATCTTAGCATGGTAATTTTTCCACTGGTCTTTGGGTAGGTACACACTAATAATGTTGTTTATTTAGGCAAATGTGGAATGAGTAAATGCTAAATGATAGGATTTTGGAAGGTAATTCTAACAATGCTGATTATATATGTAAGTTTTAAATCTTTGTTGATTCAGCAATTAATGAGAAGGTTTGATGGTGCTTGCTTGGTCATAATATCAAAATCAGTAAAGTGCATGATATAACGGCAGGGAGCTGAATGGCAAGGACGATTAATTGGGATTTGTTTTTGGGAGTCAATGATACCACATGCCAATCTGCTGTCTTTAGGGAGTCTCTCCCTAATGTAACCCCTCTTTCTAACTTTTGGGTTCATATACCTTATATCTTTCTAAACAGGTCAATTTCATGGCTGCAGGAGTTGAGAATTGGTTATAGGCCTGGCCACATATCCTTATCACAGGGATTAGTTTCACCGAGGTACACATTGTTCGAAGTGAATCCCAGGATTTTCTTGGGTGCTACCACATCAGTAATGTAGATCTGATAACTAACTTTCTAGAGAAAACTAGGGAGCTTTCTTTTCTTTTCTCTTCTTTTCTTTTTTTTTTTTAATAGCGAGTAATTATTATCAATGAGTATCTCTGGGCTGACAATACCGCAACACTCCTTTTTTTTTTCTACTAAATGTATTCTGATCTGGGGAATTTTTTATTTCAAAATAGCAATACAAGAGTATTTAATATGGAGATAGGAGATTTGTGGTAAAATCATTAGGGCAATGGCTCTTAAACTCAAGTGTGCATCAGCATTTCCTGTAGGGTTTATTAAAACAGATAGCAGGGACACACTCCCACAGTTTCTGTTCAGTAGGTCTGGGGTAAGGTCTTAGAATTTGCATTTTGAACATATTTCTAAATGATGCTGAAACTGAACTTGTTTTCAAAGTGTCTGGGAATCACACTTTCAAAATCATGGCACTAAGGTGGTGGTGATGATGTTGGGGGATGATTTGCTCAATGAACTTGGAATAGAAAGCATTACATATAGGTGGGATACAAATAATATATAGGCTTGGGTGACAGAACACCCACATTTACCATGTTTAATCAGAAAATGAATTTATTGGTTAAATAACAGAAAAGTCTAAAGATGGGGCTAACTAGGCCTTTCAAGTATAGGATTCTTGGTTATGTAATATGATCTCTGAGTGACTTAGAGTTAACCTAGCTTTACTACCATAAGGAACCCTAGCCCAAATCTCAAAAAGGGGTTGTATTTTAATCTACACTCTAAAAGTGTGAAACTTGAAGCATACTGCAGTCACTTGACTGAAAGTTTTGGTTGAGAAACAGCGTGATGGTGGTTTTGGGCATGTCCACATGACCAAATTGTTTTTCACAAAACTTCTGCTGAATAAAATGTGAAATACTACTGTCAGCCTGTTTTCCTGTCTTAATGAATTCCAGATAGTTTGTAGAGTGTGGGAGCTTCCAAAACAGAGAGGTGGAATGGATGTGACCAGCCAGCATCTGTTTTGTCACAAATGAGGATGTCCTGACATAATGGAATCGTTCCCCTTGTTCTGAATCTCACCAAGCTGTTCACTTCTCTCATCGTGAGGTACAGACTGTGAGAGGGAAGGGCAAGGCCAATGTCATGTAACACAAGCCAAAAGAAAAATTCTAGATTCCTTACTTACCAGGAAATTCAGCCTACCCCAATGTTTCATCCACTCAGACCCAAGCATTTTGATTTTTTTTTCCTGCATGTTGATGTTCTTTAGAGAAAAAGCCTTGATCTGTTCTTACTGTAAACTGGTTAAGAGTTCCAACCAGTCTGATAAGTATAAACTACAGAGTAAGACAGATTTGAACTTAAATTCCAATTTGGCCACTTACTGGCTGTATATATGTGTGTGTGTGTATATATATATCTTTGGGCGAGTTATTCTTGTGGCCTCTGTTTCAGCAGAGGCAGATATGGTTTGGATCTGTGTCTCCACCAAATCTCACGTCAGATTGTAATCCCCAGTGTTGCAGGTGGGGCCTGGTGAGTGAGTCTTCATGAGATTTAGTCATTTAAGAGTGTGTAGCACCTCCCCTGTCATTCTTTCTAGTTTCTGCTCTCACCATGTGAGATGCCTCACTCCTTCACTCCCCCTTTGCCTTTTGCCATGATTGCAGGTTTCCTGAGGCCTCCCCTGAAGCTGAGCAGATGCCAGCATCATGCTTTCTGTGGAACCATGAAGCACCATGGTTTAATCACCCCATGGAACCATAAGTGAATTAAACTTCTTTTCTTTATAAGTTACCCAGCCTGAGGTATTTCTTTATAGCAATCTGGACTAATACAGAAAATTGGTACCAAGGAGTGGGCATTGCTATAAAGATACCTGAAGATGTGGAAGCAGCTTTGGAATTGGATATAACAGGAAGAGGTTGGAAGAATTTGGAGGGCTCAGAAGATGACAGGAAGATGAGGAAAAGTTTGCAGTTTCCTAGAGGCTGGTTAAATGGTTGTGAACAAAATGCTGGTAATGATATGGACAGTGAAGTCCAGGCTGAGGTGATGTTGATGGAAATGAGGAACTCATTAGGAACTGCAGTAAAGGTCCCTTTTGTTATGTGTTAGCAAGTAGGTTGGCTGCATCATGCCCCTGCCCTAGGGATCTGTGGAACTTTGAACTTGAGATTTATGATTTAGGTACCTGGAAGAAGAAATTTCTAAGCAGCAAAGTATTTAAGATGCAGCCTTGCTGCTCCTAACAACCTATACTTATATGTATGAGCAAAGAAATTGCGTAAATTGGAACTAGTATTTAAAGAGAGAGCAGAGCATAAAAGTTTGGAAAATTTGCAGCCTGGCCATGTGGTAGAAAAGAAAAGCCCACTTTCCAGGGAGTAATTCAAGAAGCCTACAGAAATTTGCTTAAGTAAAAAGGGGACAAGTGCTAATATCCTAGACAATGGGAAGGCCTCAAAGGCATTTCAGAGAACTTCATGGCAGACTCCCTCATCATATGCTCAGAAGCCTAGAGGGACTGAATGGTTTCCTGGGCCAGGCCCAGGGCTCCATTTCCTTGCATAGCCTTGGGATACTGCTCTCCATATTCTAGTTGCTGCAGCTCCAGCCGTGGCTCATAGGGGCCCAGGTACAGCTTGGACCACTGTTTCCAGGGGTGCAAGCTGTAAGCCTTGGTGGCTTCTATGTGGTATTAAGCCTGTAGGTACACACAGTGCAAGAGTTGGGGCTTGGGAGCCTCCACCTAGATTTCAGAGGATATATGGAAAAACTTGGATATCCAGGCAGAAGCCTACTGCAGGGGCAGAGCCCCCTTAAAGAAACTTTACTAGGGCAATGCAGAGGGGAAATATGGGCTTGGAGCCCCTATACAGAGTTCCCACTGGAGCACTGCCTAGTGGAGCTGTGAGAAGAGTGCTACCATCCTCCAGACCCCAGAACAGTATATCTACTGGCAACTTGCATTCTCAGCCTGGAAAAGCAACAGGCAGTCAATGCCAGTCCTTGAGAGCAGCTGTGGGGGCTGAACCCTGCAAAGCTACAGGGGTGGAGCTGCCCAAGGCCTTGGGATTGCACTCATTGCACTAGTGAGCCCTGGATGTGAGACATAGAGTCAAATAAGGTTATTTTGGAGCTTTAAGTTTTAATGACTGCCCTGCTGGGTTTCGGACTTACATGGAGCCTATAGCCCCTTTCTTTTGGCCAATGGAACAGAACTACTTACCCAATGCCTATACTCCCATTTTATCTTGGAAATAACTTACTTGTTTTTGACTTTACAGGCTCATAGGCCGAAGGGACTGGCCTTATCTCAGATGAGACTTTGGACTTTTGAGTTAATGCTGGAATAAGTTAAGAATTTGGGGACTGTTGGGAAGGCATGATAGTATTTTGCAATGTGAGAAGGAAGAAGGATATAGGATTTGGGGGACCAGGGGTGGAATGATATGGTTTGAATCTGTGTCTTCACCAAATATGTAATCCTCATCTCAAATTGTTATCCCCAATGTTGCAGGTGGGGCCTGGTCAGAGGCAATTGGATCATTGAGGTGGTTTCTCATGAATGGTTTAACAACATCCCCTTGGTGCTGTTCTTGTGATAGTGAGTGAGTTCTCATGAGATCTGGTCATTTAAAAATGTGGTACCTTCTCTGTCAGTCTCTCTCTCTCCCTCTCTCTTTCTTTCTTTCTTTTCTTTTCTTTCTTTTTTTTTTTTTTTGAGACAGAGTCTCACTCTCTCGCCCAGGCTGTAGTGCAGTGGCGCAATCTAGGCTCACTGCAACATTTGCCTCCTGGGTTCAAGTGATTCTCCTACCTCAGCCTCCTGAGTAGCTGGGATTACAGGTGCAAACCATCACACCATGTTGGCCAGGATGGTCTTGAACTATGTTCCCCTTGGCCTGGCAAAGTGTTGGGATTACAGATGTGAGCCACTGTGCCTGGCCCCCTGTCACTCTCTCTTTCTCCTGTTCCCACCATGTGAGATGCCTTCCTCCCACTTTGCCTTCTGCCATGATTTTAAGTTTCCTGAGGCCTCCCTAGAAGCCAAAGAAATGCCAGTGTCATGCTTCCTGTACAGCTTGCAGAACCTTGAACCAATTAAATCTCTCTCTTTCTCTTTTTTTTTTTTTTTGAAATAAATTACCCAGTCTCAGGTATTTTTTTTTTTTTTTTGTAGCAGTGTGAGAATGGACTAATACAGAGGCTAAAAGAGGACACTGCATAATAATATGATCTAAGTTATGGGGTAATAGTACAGATTAAAAGAAATATATGGGTGGAGTGCTCAGCCCAAAGCTTAGCTTTTAGTTCCCTCATTCTGATTACCTCTGTATCTACAGCATCAACAAGGTATTTGACTTGAATTTCTAGTTTTAGACACCTTAATAAAGAAAAAAATGACTCAAAGCATATGGGGGTTGTGGGGAGAGGATCCATAGAACAACAGGGAGGAAGAGGGTGAGGGAGGAAGGAAGCTAAATAGTCTTTAAGTTAGGTAATCAGTATTAGGCTATTTGGGAGTTGATACAGGTCAAATAGTGGCAAATGGTGGGATGCCTAAGAGAAAGATATTTAAGGATGGCACATGCTGTTTACATGCATGGTGTTACTTTTGTTGCCAGAACAATTTTTGTCTTTATCAACATGTTTCCTTTAATCATAATTATAGACTATATATAGCTAGGTGGAGGAATAAATAATGAAAAGCACTAATTGGGGTTACACAATACCAGGGCTGTGTAGCATTGCTGTCTCAACATAGACATCTCTAATTCCTAACTGTCCTGTTTCAGCCTTGGCCATAGTGACTTCATGCCTTATCTTTTCCCACTTGACTTGGCAGCCTGTTTATATAGTTATCTTTATCCAATATAAGCCTTAAGGCCCTATATTCTTGAGCCTCACAATCTTTATATCTTTCACTCTTCTAGGATTTTTGTGTGTGTGTGTGTGTAATAGCAGTATATAGCCACTTTAGAGACTGGGATCTAAGTTTTCAGTGTTTTTTTCTTTTCCCCACACCAATATGATAGTTTGCTTTTCTTGATCATCACAAAGTTTCTATCCTAAAAATTGTGGCTTAACTGGTCACTAGAAAACATAAAGGGGAAAAAAAAAGCAGAAAGGGGGGTTAGCCCAAATGGTATCCATCTTTCTCGGGGGAGAGATTTCCATTATATTGCACATGTATGTGGATGCCTTCATTAGTCATTGACTGAACTGTAACTTGGACAAAAGGGTGCCTACCTCATTGAATAGCTGTGAAGATTCAATAAGGTGATGAGATGCTACCTGTAGTAAGGATGCAGTAGAGACCAGCTGCTGCTGTTCACCTTACTGCTGTTCTTCCTCCTATACTATGGTTATTGCTCATCTCTGCCTATTGCTGTTTTGTGCTACTACTGGAGTCATTGCTACTAGAACTTAGAAGTTTGCATAAGAATGGAAGAAATGGTTAATCACAGAAACGTTTCTCTGTGCAGATGGTATTGACTCTCTCATTGCCTTGTCACTGTTGAGTAAATAAGCAACAGTTTGATTCTCTATAGCTTTAAAAAACTCTGATCACATGTCAATTCTCAAATGCTTGGGGTATATGTGGCAAGTTTTTTTCGAACTTTAAGTTCAGGGATACATGTGCAGAATGTGCAGATTTGTTACATAGGTATACATGTGCCATTGTGGTTTGCTGTCAACCCATCATCTAGGTTTTAAGCCCAGATGCATTAGGTGTTTGTCCTAATTCTATCCCTCCACTTCCCCCACCACCCAACGGGCCCCAGTGTGTGATGTTCCTCTCCCTGTGTCCATGTGTTCTCATTGTTCAACTCCTACTTATGAGTAAGAACATACAGTGTTTGGTTTTCTGTTCCTGTGATAGTTTGCTGAGAATGATGGTTTCCAGCTTCATCCATGTCCCTGCAAAGTACATAAACTCCTTATTTTTTATGGCTGCATACTATTCCATGGTGTATACGTGCCACATTTTTTTAATCCATCCTATCATTGATGGGCATTTGGTTTGGTTTCAAGTCTTTGCTATTGTAAATAGTGCTGCAATTAAACATATGTGTGCATGTGTCTTCATAGTAGAATGATTTGTAATCCTTTGGGTATATACCAATAATGGGATTGCTGGGTCAAATGGTATTCTGGTTCTAGATCCTTGAGGAATTGCCACACTGTCTTCCACAATGGTTAAACTATATATTTACACTCCTACCAACACTGTGAAGCGTTCCTATTTCTCTACATCCTCTCCAGCATCTGTTGTTTTCTGACTTTAATGATTGCCATTCTAACTGGTGTGAGATGGTATCTCATTGTGGTTTTGATTTGCATTTCTCTAATGACCAGTGATGTTGAGCTTTTTTTCATATGTTTATTGGCTGCATAAATGTCTTCTTTTGAGAAGTGTCTGTTTATATCCTTTACCCACTTTTTGATGGGGTTGTTTGTTTCTTTTAAATTTGTATAAGTTCCTTTTAGATTCTGGATATTAGACCTTTGTCAGGTGGATAGACTGCAAAAATTTTCTCCCATTCTGTAGATTGTGTGGCAAGTTATTAAACCTATATTAGCACTGGGTTGCAGCCCAGGAGTCTTCCAGACCACTTCCCCCAACTATCAGATGTTGTGTGCATAGAAATGAGATTAACAAGTTTGATTACCAACTAAAGGAAAGCATAATCTATCAGAATCCATATGTATATATATATTCATACAAACATATGTAGGATTCTCAAGGCAGTATTTTTCAAAATATTTTCAGACTTTCTCTAGTATTCTTACTAACCAAAACTTGACTCTTGGTTAAACAGTTCCCATCCAGAGTTTTATAAGGAAAGAGGAACAATGAAATTCTCCTCTTTTTGTGTGATTGATACAAAAAGACAAACACACTGAAGAAAAAGACAGACAGATGTAGGTGCTGTAGAGTAAGTGCTTATGTGTTCAGAGAAGCTGTAAGCACAGTAGAGAAGGCAGCTGAGGAGGACTGGTCAGAAGTGGATTGGTGTGATGGGCTTCTGAACTCTGCATTTTAGTGAGAGTACAGGATGAATCTGCTGTGTAGGCTGGTGTTGAAAGTTTGGACACCCTGAACTAGGGGAAGAACTAGCTATAGAAGATAAAGAAAACAGTTTTGGACATTTTCAGAATAGATATATTTCTTGAGCATCTAAATGTGCAGATTTTAAGAAATTTGACTCTTACTCTTGTTTTCCCAGAGTTATGGTTTGAGAATCATTTGTAGGATCTTCAGGCAAATTTTCCTTACCTCGTAGTATAAAAGGATACTTAGTAAGTATTTGTTGAGCTAGGGATAATGGGGATCAGGAAGGGTCAAACTTGAACCACTGTTGCCTTTGACAAGTGGGTGGCTGTTGAGTGATGGCATGGACTGCAGATCAGACCATCAAAGACCAGAGGAGGTCTTTCTGGGAGAGGAAAAGAACATGCTTGGTGGTTACATCAGTTACCTTGAGGCATATGTGTATGTGTGTGTGTGTGTGTATATATATACACACACACACATATATAAACATGTATATGTATATATGCTCTCTCACCACTCAGAAAGCATATAAAATATGTAAATAAATATTATATATATATACACACACAATTTCCCACTACTCAGAAATATATTTTATTTACTTTTTTTTTTTAAAGATAAGATTTCACTCTATCTCCCAGACTAGAGTGCAGTGG
Organism: Aotus nancymaae; assembly: GCF_030222135.1. Lineage (NCBI taxonomy): Eukaryota > Metazoa > Chordata > Mammalia > Primates > Aotidae > Aotus > Aotus nancymaae. The sequence continues at coordinate 3,815,003 of NW_026988460.1, forward strand.
TGCTATCATAGCTAACTATAGCCTCAAACTCCTGGGCTCAAGGAATTCCCCTGCCTTAACCTCCGAGTAGCTGGAACTACTGGCATACACCACCATGCCTGACTAATTAAAACAAAATATTCCTAGAGATGGGATCTTGCTTCATTGCCCATACTGGTCTTGAACTCTTGGCCTCAAGCAATCCTCCTGCCTCAGTGTCCCAAAGCACTGGGATTACAGATGTGAACCTCTGTGCCCAGCCTGGAAATATATTTTAACTGGTATTCACTGAAGATGGCCTTTAGCTGTCACTTTGTTTAAAGGCTTTATCTTTAAAATAATGTGTCTTTTAATACATCAAGTATCTTCTTATGTATCAATAGCTTAATCTGGTAATACTTACTTTATTATCTGTTAGTCCCCATGGGAACAGGGAATTTGTTAGTTCACTGGACATCTCAAGGTTCCAGGATACTGAGTGTCCAATAATATTTGTTGAATAAAGAATGACCTAGGTGGCTGATGTGTTTCTGCTGTGCTAGAAAGAGTCAGTAAATTTTGGAAACTTTGTCAAATTCTTTCAGGAAAATGTGTAAGACATGATCCTATCTTTTCTCTTGTTAGTTATGATCCCTTGTCATGTGTTACTGAGCCTTAATATTTTTACCTATAAAATGGGGCTAATGGCATTTCCTTCTTGGGATAACTGAGGATTCTAGAAGATAATATGTAAAATGACAAGCATATGTACATTCTCAATACAAATTTGGTGGTGGTGATGATTGTTACTGCTATTGGTGCTGAAGATATAGATTGCTAAAATATAGTCAGTTCTCATTATTTTTGTTTCATGAAGTTGCTACAAATACCGAATTAGCAAATACTGAAAGATTACCCGTAGAGATATACAGGATAAGTTCCTTAGAGCCTCTGGTCACAACATTTAATCAATTCATCAATACATAACTTTATTTTATGTGTGTTTCTGTGTAAAGACACATTATTTAATATATATTGTTGATTCGTTAACATTGAACTCATGGCCAGCAGCACTATAACTTCACTGACTTAGGAACACTAGATAGCACTTTAGCACTAAGTTTGGGTGCCATATTGAATAGGGGAGTCACCAACAAACACACAAAAGTGCAAAAAATATGGCACTACATAGACTGTGAAAAGGACACTTGTTTACAATATGATGTGACACCTGAAAGGAGAAGGCAGACCATCACCTTGTTTGACCTCAGTTGGTAACATGAATGTTGGGAGGCTCAAATTTCTTGCTGTTCTGTGCATGTGATTGATTGACTATAAAAACTTTGAGAATATTGATTTTGGGGTTACAAGTCAATAGTTTTAGTAAGTAGGTGAATTTGCAAGTGAGGAATCCATGAATAATGAGTGTTGACTATATTAAAAACTGTTTTCTTGCATCTGTATTTCTCTAGTGGTTTTTCCTCTGGATTAAAAAGCTTACCCACTGGGGAAAATATTTTGAAACACTGTCTGCTCAGATGTTGTGGATTACAAAGGAAGCCACATTAATAAAGATTTTCCATGTATCTAATCTCTCATTTTTTTTTTTTGAGACGGAGTGTCGCTTTTGTTACCCAGGATGGAGTGCAATGGCGCGATCTCAGTTCACCGCAACCTCCGCCTTCTGGGTTCAGGCAATCTCCTGCCTCAGCCTCCTGAGTAACTGGGATTATAGGCACGCGCCACCGTGCCCAGCTAATTTTTTGTATTTTTAGTAGAGATGGAGTTTCACCGTGTTGACCAGGATGGTCTCAATCTCTTGACCTTGTGATCCACCTGCCTCGGCCTCCCAAAGTGCTGGGATTACAGGTGTGAGCCACCGCGCCCGGCCTAATCTCTCATTTTTATCAGTTTGTTTGCCAATAAAAATGGCTCATCATTTCCAAATCTTGAAAGTTAACTGAGGTTTCACTGTTCATGGTAGAATTTTGATAGAATTTTGATCATTCTTTAATAAGGTGGAGTGTGAGAGTGGGGACCTGGAAAAAGAGCAGAGAAATAATGGGACCGTTGCTGAAAAATCCAGCAAAAAGCAGTAGGATGACATGGGGTAGGTGAGCCCCCAAACTGGGGCTTAGCCTGGGAGGGTTCTTGGCATTGTTCAGGAAAGAATTCAAAATGAGCTGGTGGTTGAAGAATGCAGGTTTAATGAAGCAACAGTGTACAAGACAGTAGCTGCTCCTTGCAGAACAGGGCTAACTCATAGGCAGTGCACCCAAAGTAGCAGTGTATGGGCTGTAGACTGGCAATATTTATACCCACTTGGAATTACATGCAAATTGAGAGGTAGGTTATTCAGAAATCTTTTGAAAAGGGGTGGTAACTTTTGGGGGTTGCCTTGGCATTTGTAAACTGTCATGGTGCTGTTGGGAGTGTCTTATGCTGATGAGCAGTGAGGGCATCTAGAGGTTACCTGTGGTATCATTTGCTAGTTCTGGTATGTTTCTTCGTTTCATCCTGTTGAGACCAGGAAATAAGTACAGATAGTCTCCTACTTCAGGATGGCTTCCAAATTCTGGTGTAGGCAGTTTTTGAGGTAACCATGCTCAGCTTACTCAGGGCCTAGAGGATAAAGGTGATTGTTTTGACTTCTGTAAGCATTGTAAATTAGCATATTATAGTTATCAGAATGATCATTGTTATAAACATTAACTGAGTACTTGTTGGGATTGCTTGGAATTCTTTTAGAAAAAGGGAGAAAAGAATTGGTTTCAGTAGGTTCTATACTTTCAAGTTGCATAGCAGATAGATCACACAATTTAGTGACAACAAAGAAAACACAAAGAACAATAATAATAACAGTAGCATCTAGCATTTTTAAAGCCCTCTTTACAGGCTATGCCTTGTGTTAGTGCTTTAGCCTACCTTTTGTATATTTCTATAGTGTTCTTATGTATCATACTGGGGGTAAGGAAGGTACCTATGTAATTAAAAAAATTCTGTGTTAGAAAAATGAAAAAAACAGAAACATCAAGAATTAATAATTTACTTCTAGGTGAGTTATAAATATAATAAGGCACTATTATCCACCAGGTATGGTATTTAAGTGTTTTGTACTTAAACAATAATAATTAGAATTATACATAGTATAATTCTAATATGAGGTAGATAGGATCCCATTTTATAAATGAAGGACCTTGTGCTTGTCTGTCTTCTGTCACTTGTCTATCTTAAGTTACTCAAATAAGGTAGAACTGTGATTCAAACTGAGGACTGTCTGACTTCAAAGCTCACTCTTTTATTCATCATGCTGCAGTGGTTTCCATGTATTTTGGTGTTCAGAGGTTTGGAGGGAGAGGCAGGAGTGATTGGGGGTGACAACTCATGTTGATTTTGGAATGGAAAGAAGACTAGGTTTCTTATGAAGTAAAGGCAGAAGACTCAGGGTGTGGTTAAACATTCAAATCCAAAATAAATAGTTATATCTATTAAAGGTGCTCACAACATGCCTGTCTGCATAGTTCTTTGTTTCCAAAGCTGCTTCTGAAAAAGGAAAGGAAGTAGGCTATGAAGGCTCCTGGAAAGATAGCAAAAGATAGAATGGTGGATACTTAATCATTCACAAGGGTGTGGTGTATAAGTAAGTGGTCGATTTTTCTCATTTCTTATTAATGATCTTCAAATGTTGCTACTTGATGACATTAACTTGTCTTGTCTACATACCCATCCTGTGTTCTACTACTGAACATGGACATGTAGCTCCTAACATCTGGATGTTTTTCACTCATCTCTCTTTTTCTCCCTCTCTTTTATTTTCTCCTAACCTGACTTGTTAATTGCTTTTTTTGTGTGTGTCTTCATAAATTTATAGCCAGTCTGTTCCATTCTGGACTGTTTATCTTTAACATGCCAGAGGTCTTGAAACATCATAATGTTGTGTAATGAGCATAACTTCTGCCTTGACTTGTGGGTGTTAAGAGCATTAGTCAGTGCAAAGTATTGAGTTAAATATTTTCAATGAAAGGATATAATGATCTAACATAGAGGAAGAAGTTATAAAAATCCTAGTTAATGGCATTAATGGTGAGCCATATACTTAGGGGGTTCCTAAGAATGTAAAAGCATTCTTACTCTTAATTAATGAGAGAGGAGAAAGACCAACAATAATAAGAGAAAAAGGACTTAATTCTCATCCATACCAAGAAAAGTGTAAGCATCCAAGTTCCCAGCGATTCTAATCCTGATTCATTACCTTGCATGTGTCTTTAGTTATCACAAGAAATGTTAAAGATTTCCATGAGATATTATTGAAAGGGACTCCTGGGCTGCATCATAAGCCTGATTGAAAGCCCTTAGCCTTGTAATGATCTCTTCTTGGAGGACCATCAGGGAATTCTTTGCAGCTCTATCAGAGAGTCAGGGCTTTCCTCAGCAAACAAACTAGGTCTTTACCTACAGAGCTGATTTTATGAAGAGTTTTGGTCAGCATTAGTCATTGTGAAACTATGGGCCTCCTGCCCTGGTTAATCTCTACAGACATCTCCCTACAGCAGAAGATTGAATCCTCATCTCTCCATGAGTCTGAACATCTAAAGATGTTAGAGGTACATTAATTTGCTTCTTGCTGGGGAATGTGTATTGGGTCTTCTGGGAATAGTGTCTAGATGAATGTTTAATAATCAGTTTAATAGGTTGATGGACTGTCTTATTTCCTGGGGTTGGAGGTTTAAACCAGGGCACCCTGTGCTAACTCTGCTCTTTACCTTGCCAGCAATCCTTAGTCGTCCTGGTAAACAACCTCTGAGTTAAATACCTTTTCTATTCTGGAGAGGTTACGAACAAAAGGAAATGGCTTTGATGTCAGGACAGGGGGCATAAACAGTGTTTATGGCTGCTGTTACAAATTTCTCATCTGGGTATTTTCCAAAGAATTTCAAGTCAAAATATATCATTTATGGGAAGTACCTTCTTTTTCAATATGATATCATATACAAATTTATAATTATTTTCATGGTTTAAGTAGTAATTGATGACATTTTGGGGGTTGGAAGATTTGTGGGGAGGAGGAGATAGATTTTCATCAGATTTCCTCCCATCCTTTCCTCATGAGGATTATTGATCTCTAGTCCTCATATGTAAGGTGTGGAATTTATTTACTAATGTTATTAACTGCATCTATGGATAAAGAGGTAGTTTTGAATGGGAGCCAAGTAACCTGTTGATGTAAAGTCTGTTTTACCTTTTATGATTACCATCTAGCACCTCCCTCCTTCCTGGCTGAATTCCCTGTCATTTTAAGTAGGCAGCAATTACTGGTTTGCTAAAGAAGCCAGCTCCTGCTGCCAAGGATCCTGTTAATTATCACTCTATCTCTAATTTAGCCTTCCTAGTGTTGAGAGAAGGTGCGTGTAAGCGTGTGGCAGAACGTCTGCAATCGCATCTTTGTAATAATCTCCTTTCTGAGACGGTTCAGTGGACTCAATGTTCCGCCAAAGGGCCGAGGCGGCCCTGGTGAGTGTTTTCAGCTCTCTTCTGTAGCTTGTTTGGTCAGTCCAGTTTGGTGTGATTGTCCTCTCCTTTTGCTTCTGACCTGAGTGAAAGCTAATGGTTGGCATTAATGTTGGGAATTCAGACCTATTCCCGCTCCATCTCCGAAGTCAAATGGGACACCTTGAAAATACTTCCGTGGTTTTCCCACGAGCTATTTTTCTCTTTCTGTGAAAAGGAAACCATGGAATTGACTCTGTGCCTGTTTTCAAGAAGGTAATACAGATGATAGCCAAAGTACCTCAGTTTACAGGTTCTTATATAGCACATTTTTTAAGGTATGTCAATCTTTGTATTATATCAAATCTTTGGTTCTTGTTTATAAATGACTAGATTGCTTTCTGTTTGTTTTCAGAAATGTTCAGTTCACTTGTTTCAGTGAACATTTTTTCAGAAGTTCCACTGGCTCATTTGATTAGGTTTGGAGTGCTTATGCTTCCTTTTCCACTTTTTATGTTATTTTTGGCAGTGTTGGTGTTTGAAGCTGTAGAAGTGATTCACTGCAAAGTGCATTAATTTTCCACATTTCCAAATGTGTTTTCCAGTGGCCCCCAAATTTATTTTCCTCCTCTCAGATGATTCTGCAGTTGTCCTTCTGTCATTCTGCTGGCTCAAACATAAATGCTGATGTCACTGAATTTCTTAAATTACAGCTGGTGGGGATTAACAGAAATTGTAAAAGAATACCACTTCCTCATTTTGCTATTTTCTTGACTAATTATTATCCTTTCAAGTACTGTAGGAGGATAGGGATTTGGAAATGAATTCTTTGTCTTGCAATTTAAACAGCAATTTTCCTTTTCCTTCTTCTGTTATACTTCAAAAATAATATAGTGCTTAGGATGCTTCTCTGATGTGCCCTTTAGTAACCCCAGACAGAAGAGTCTCACTCCTGATTTTGTACTTTGGACTGTCTTCTACCCTGGGTGAAGGGTTTTGAATACTTCCCTTAAGTAAGTTTCCTTATATAGAATATTTTTACTCAACAGTTTTTCTCCAACTCCAGGCCGTTACTGGTATTATGTGAAAGGTTGTGATTGCTTTATTCATTTGTTCAGAGCCTTTGCTCCTTTAAGGAATGCTTAGCTCTGTCCTCATCATTTTATTGTTTAGAATCTGTGTTACTTGTGACAATTTTGATTGCTCCAGCTCTCTCCACATTAATTTTTTCTGGCTTGCCTTTCCTTGTTTTAACAGTGGGAGTCTGGGCCTCAGGCTTTCTTATCACTTGCTTTGTAGTTTGAGTGATGGTTTCATGAGCCTTGTCCTGTGAGTTCTCTGGGCTTCTGTGCCAGACGCTGGAAGCCACCTGGAAGTGTGCACACAGGATGGCCGGGTGCTGCTGGGCGGTATTGATTGAACTGCAGTCCCATGGAAACAGAAATAGAAAGGGTTCAGCATTCGCACTTTCCTCTGGTGGCGTTTTTGCTTATTTTGTGTATTTAGAAAAGGTAGCCATATGCAAACTGCTGACTTACTATTTCCCATGGAATGGAAACCATTTGGATTATTTCAAAGAGTTTTAGCGAAGATTTGTTTGTTCACAGTATTGGTTTTGTTTTCTGGTAGCCTGTTTAGAATAAGACCAGAATGTGTCTTTTTACTTTATGGAAATGAGTGCTTACTTGGTGTTTGGAATTTTGCAAACCAACATGAATTTGAAAAGTCATATGTTTATTCCAGAGTCAAAATAGAAACTCTTTAGTGAAAATTATAGATATTTCCATCTTGGATCATTTACTTTCTGTGAAAATTTTTTTTTTAACAAAATTGTTTAAGATTTCAGAACAATCTCTTATCCTGGTTAATTTTCCCACAAATTAATTTCTCTCAGTTTTAAAAAGTAAAATAAGATTAAACTAAAGAATTGCAGACCAAGATCATATGTGCTGTAATATTTGCTGTAAGCTGGTGACTGGTTCTTTGCTGTTGTCTCGCATGAGAGAGTGGATTTATTTTAACTGTTAGTAGTTAAGGTTTGGATTAGAAATACAAATAGAATTTCTTTACCGTAAGACCTTTTAAGCACTGATTTGAGTTCCTGAGGTTAAGTTATGATTATTCAGTCTCTGAAAAATTTACATTATAAGATTCATATATACTTAGCCAACATTTCCTTCTAACATTGAAGTGATAAGTTCTTTCAATTGAGATTTTGGAATAGTATAGCTATCTGGAAAATATTTCACATGCCATTGTAGAGATTTTGGTTAAACGTGAGTTTTAAAAGTTTGATAAATAGAATAAAAAGGGGAAAGAAAAAATAGTTATGAATTGGTTGAATTGTTTGGGCTATGAGGTATCTTTTTGAAAATGGTTTTTATGATTATGTAGAAAATGTCACTAAATATAAGAAAATGGAAGTTTAATAGCTGAATGAGGTAGGAATTGGAAAGATACCATGAGATCGTAACTTAACTGGAGTACACATTAAATGAATTGATATTTCACTAGCTTGGTGACCATGAATGGTTTTGTTTATCATTTTATCTATCTTTTTTTTTGAGATGGAGTCTTCCTCTGTCACTGAGGCTGGAGGGCAGTAGCACTATCTCAGCTCACTGCAAACTCTGCCTCCCAGATTCAAGCAATTCTCCTGCTTCAGACTCCTGAGTAGCTGAGATTACAGGTGTGCATCACCATGCCCAGCTAATTTTTGTATCCTTTTTTCTTTTGGTAGAAATGGGGTTTCACCATGTTAGCCGGGCTGGTCTCAAACTCCTGCCCTGTAGTGATCTGCCTCCCTCGGCCTCCCAAAATGTTGGGATTATAGGATGAACCACTGCACCTGGCCTCTTTATCCTTTTATCTTATCCCAGAAAATAGCGGAATGCTGGACCTTGTAATTTTTCAAAAAATGTTGAATCAATGAATGAATGAATGCACATTTTGGGAGGCCTCGTTGCAGACCCAGCTGTGCTGCTACCTTATCATGTGGCCCTGGGGATCTGTCTCCTGTTATGTACAATAAAGGCTAAATACGGGATCAGGGATAAGTATGTGGGATTGTGTTGCTGCCTCCCTCTGCTGTAGCATGGTAGATATTGCCAACTGTCACTTCACTCTTTCCTGTGAACCCAGGAGGAGCCTTGAGCCCTTCTGAATTTAGTGCATCAGGCTTCCATGACTCACTGTAGATCCAAGACTTATAACTTACTCTACCTTCTCCTTTTGGTTTTGGTCCCTTAAGCCCAGTTACAAATAGGGAATATTCTATGATGTTTCTTGATCAGCAGATGTTCATTTAAACAATAACAACAACAGCATGCATCATTATCCCTCCATTCAATAATTTTTCTGATAGATTTAGCAGATATATTAATAGATAGAACTTAGTGAATGGGTCTAGATAGTATTCTTCCAGTGGGGTAAGATATAAAGATAGAATTATATTAGCAGAGTTTTTCACTTTTACTCTCCAAAGCACATGTCTCCATCGGGTGCACAATTAGGCAGCAGCTACTGTATGCCAGCACTATGCTATTGATAAATAATGGCCGGCCTATAGTACATGGGCTCTGCCTTCCTGTAACTCACAGTGACATGAATATGATGCTAGGTCTGTAATTATTTCTTTAAGGACAAAAGATGGAGGGACATGTAATCCTGGCACTTTGGGAGACTGAGGTGGGCGGATTACTCAAGGTCAGGAGTTCAAGACTAGGTTGACCAACATGCTAAAACCACGTCTCAACTAAAAATACTAGAAATTACGCACCTGTAATCCCAGCTACTCAGGAGGCTGAGGCAGGAGAATCACTGGAACCTGAGAGGCGGAGGTTATAGTCAACTGAGATTGCACCACTGCACTCTAGTATTACTCCACTGGAAGAATACTGTCTAGACCCATTCATTAAGTTCTATCTATTAATATATCTGCTAAATCTACCAGAGCAACAGAGTGAGATTCTGCCTCAAAAAAACAAAAACAAAAACAAAAACAACAAATGATTGCCACGCAGATGAGAGGAAAGCATTCCAGGTAGACCTAAGCATGGAGGTGCAGCATGGTGTGGCACTAAGACAGTCTAAGCATGGAGCATGGCTGGAGCACCAGGGAGTGTGGCTGGCTTCATGCAGAGGAATAGTGCTCTGGCTGCCAAATGAAGAATGGGTTGGAGGGTGGCCAGGGCTGGTGTCACATAGGCCAGTTAGGATGGTATTAGCTGAACTGTCTTTGTGAGTAACGATGATACACATGCACTGTTCAGCCCTGAAGATAGGCTGTGATTGCAAGAGGGTAAAAACCTTGTTAAAGATTTCAAGGGCAATGAGGACAAAAGTTAGGCTATGTGTAAACTGCTTACTGCTAACAATAAAATGACAGCTTGTTCATTCCTTTGTCATGTAGGTTGTGGAAAAGTGTTCTCCTCCTTTCCTGAAGTTGATTTATAGTTTGACAACATGTTCTCTGCCCTCTATATGCAATTTTGCATAAAATTAGATAAGAAGATAAGCCTCAAGTTCTGTGCCTTATATGGAGCATGCTTGCATGTACACAAAGACACATGCTTGCATACACACCTTCCTCCCCTAATAAAAGACACCTGTCTTCATTCTATAGGTAGACAAGCACCTAGAATAAGGCATATGAGGATTCCCATAAGAAAATCTGCTCCAGGAAAAGTTTTAGGTATCTTCTCATATTTTCTGAACACTGATATTTTAATGGAATAATTCTGGCTGTTTAGTTGCATATCCAAGAAGAAAAGTCTTCCATATATAATTTGGCTTTGGTGGCTGCTTCAAATTAGCCATCCTGTCTGTATTCCAGGTTATTACCAGTGTTTGGGATTCACGCACAGAAGCAAGAATTTGCCTTGAGGCAGAAGACTGGTAGACACTAGATAAGCGGCTTATTTTAAAAAGATGTTTTGGTACAGAAATGGCAGTAACAACAAATTCCTTCCCCTAATAGAAATCTTCCCCCCATTCCCTATCCAACCCAGAATCCTTTATTATAATATGGAGTCAAAATTCAGCTGAATGGGTTTGATACAAATTCCTAGGAAGTCATTGTAAGTTCAAGCACAGAGCTTTGAAGATGAAACACTCAAATTTATTAGGGTGGTAATTACAGCTGTTGTAGATGGTGAGGGCATGTGTCCCATTTTGCATGATTTGGAGAGGCAATAGCCTGTTGAGACTAAAACTCTGGAGTAGGACTGTTCTAGGTTTGCATCTGAGCTGTACTGATTGGTAGCTTGTGAATTTGGGCAAATGACTAAGATTCTGTCTTCACCTGTAAAATGAGGTAGTGGTTAAGCATGTAAGCCCTTTGTTAAGTTTGCCAAGGTTTGAGTCTCTATTGTACTACTTTATGACATTGGCCAACTTGTTCTCTTTGTATCTTGGTTTTCTTATCTGTAAAATAATAATGATAATAGTAATAACGATGATGATGATGATGCTAATAATGGCCCCTACCTCATAAGGATGTGGTAAGAATTAAATGAGATTATGCACACATAGGGTTTTCAGCTTGGTAATCTGGCTCTAGTTAGCACTCATATCTTATGCAACTATTTTTCCTACCGTCATTATATTGACCTTTCTAAAATATTATTTTTTTGTTTACTTATTTTGTTCTTTCTGAAAGTTAGGGCTTCACAAAATATATTCATTGCTATGTGATTTTTTTTTTCTTTTTGACGTCGGGTCTTGCTGTGATGCCCAGGCTAGAGTACAGTGGCTATTCATTGGTGAAATCCTACTACTGATCAGTATGGGAGTTTTGACCTGTTCCATTTCCAACCTGGTCTGGTTTACCCTTCCTTAGGCAACATGGTGGCTCCCCAGGAGGTCGCCATATTGATGCAGGACTCAGAGTTCTTACCAGATCTGCAAAGTGCACTGTAGTCCAGAACTCCTGGGCTCAACCTATCCTCCTGCCTCAGACTCCTGAGTAGCTGGGACTACAGACATGTGCCACTGCCTTTTCTTTCTTTAAATTGAAGACTCAATAATACAGTTTCTGAGTTTGGGGCAGAGTTGCCAGATAAAATCCAGAATGTCTAGTTAAATTTGGGTTTCTGATACAGAATAATTGTTTACTATAACTTTGTTCCAGATATTTCATGGGATAGCTAGACTAAAAAAATATTATTTATTCTTCTGAAATTCAATTCAACTGGGCATTCTGTATTTGCTAAATCTAGCAATGCTAGTTTGGTAGTAAAACATACTCCTTTGCCCTCTCTTCCATTTTTTCACTCAGATAGATTTATGTGGATGCTTATACAAACACAGTGAATGAGATCCTTGGGGCATAAGTATAGAAATAGTTTCATAAATTTGAAGAAAGATTTCTTAGTATCTCTAGTAAATCTGCCTTCTAATTCATTCTACTTATGTAAGCCATGAGACCATCAAATTGAGATTATGTTGACACCTGAGTATATAGTGTGATGTTGCTTGAAAATTCTGAAATGTTCTAGTGTTGCTTTTACCCAAAGGGAATGATTAATGGTGACACATTAATGGGTAGGTATACATTCCAGAGAATCCTGACAGCTATGTCATTTTTGAAGGAAATTACCTCATTACTTTTAGAGTCACCTATCCAAGGGAGGTCGGTCCCTATGGTTGACCTGGTTTTCCAAGTAAGAAAATAAACACGTGGATGGTTAGGTTAATAACCTGGAGTGATTTCATTGTACTTACAATTCAAGTTAATTTTTAAGTAGGATTGGTCTTTAAGCTACTAGACTAGTTGGAGACTCTGAGAGAATTGCATTCTAAGAGTGAGATCCTTTCAATTCAATCAGCATTTACTGAGCACTGACTGTGCAACAGCAACTGCATATCAAGAGAGAGGAATTTAGAGTGTTTTTGAGTTCCTGCTCTCAAAAACCTTACTGTTTAATGGAGCACGAAAGCAAAAAACAATTATGACAAAAGGCAGGATAAATCAGGTCAAAATTGAAGTCTAGTAAAGCCAGGTCCCAGGATGGTTGAATGTAGGAAATGGTTAAATCTGGAGGCCAAGTAGAGTAGGAATGGCTTTTATTAAAAAGGGTTTATTTGAAGGTAATATGTGAGAGAACTATTCGAAAATGAGAATGATTTCATTTGGGAAATGAAATGTTCCAGGTGTGGGCTCAGCATTAACAAATACCCAGAGGTGGCCACATTTTGAAATGCACGTGTTACTTAGATGTGACAAAAATATATACAGCACCACCATAACTGACCGCAATCTCTTCTCTCATGGGTGACTGTTTATGATCTAGAATTTCCAGATCAGAAACTTGATTTTATGTAGGTGTACCTGGATTCAATCCATGTTGGTTTCCTAACTGTTTATCATGCACCTGCTATTGCTATGTATGAGACAACCAGAGAGACTTGGGCAACATTTAGGAATTCTTTAAGATGGTCACTTAAACCAACTGAGTGTCACTCCATTTAAACATGGGATTTTTTTTTTCCCTGAAATAAGCACTTCCAGTGAGCTCTGATTTAAATTGGGCAAAATCAACAGCAAAATAATTCCATGAGAAGCCTCTTGTAAGGCACTCTGACTTTGAGTATTTGCTTAAATGACTTTAAAAGCCAGCTTAACTCATTTCCTGTTGGATGACACTTGTTTATTAGACTTGGCCCAAGTCAGAGTTAATAGCCTTAATGGTTTTGAATGGTCCCAAGTGACTCTCCAGCAGTGTGCCATTAGTGAACGGGGAGGATTCTACAGACAGGATGCAACAGACACAGAGCTGCTGCTTCAGCCATCATAGATTTAAGAGAAGAGCTATACCCATCTTAGATTTAGCTATGGAAACTGAGAATACTGGAAAGTTAAGCATTACTATTGCAGTAAATGCTAAAATATTTTTCAACAGCTCAAGTAGTTTTCCTTTATTGTTTCTTTGAAATGATTCCATGTGAAATTAATGCCATTTAAAAATGGCACCAGCAGTTGGAACTTGAATCATCCCAAATTCTCTAGCAAATGAATTAAAATGTGACATGGGGTTTATGTTGATTGAGACAGATGGGTGTAGAGAATTGGATTGGGTAGCCTGCCCGATGCATGCTTGACACATGAGAGGGATTGCTAAGACTGGGAATGGAAAACTTTTCTGTCTTTCCATTTATGTGCATGTTGGGCTATAAAGCTCGAAGTTAGACTGGAAATTGGTGATGCATGTAGAAATCCTTGGTTTTTAATTTTCATCAATTAGGATTGATGTATGTCTTTTAAGTTTGGACAAATTGTTCTTTGTGGATGTTTTTGCTATTTCAGATACTGGTGGGGTAAGAGAAACATGGATGCAAACCTTTAATGGGTTCTTAACCATGAAAAAGCATAAACTGCTTATGTTAGTTTGGGTCAGGCTGAATGTTATTAATTTTTTTTCCCTTGATGGCCAGGCCAAATATTATATAGTTTTAATATCTACCCTTAGTTCCTACTGCCTTGTTTTTGGCCACTCTTAATGTCTTCCTTTATATATCTGTCATTAAGTTATAATTGAAGCTTCATGTTTTATATTTAGAATGATGCATGGAGGTTCAGCTGTGCCAACCATTCAGGCTTAATGGCAAATGTTGGTTCATGCCAGAAAGTTTTTGAAATCTGGTCTCTTTTTTGAAATGTCCAATATAAGCAAGCCATCCTTTTATTTCTTAAGCTGAGGGGCACAGGGAAGCAATTTAGAAGTGATTTCTGCTTCTGTGCATGTGAGAGCATCTTGTTTCTGATAAAAATTGTTTGTTAGATCTCTCTTTAACCCAGAGAGCCATGCAGCCTCAAAAGGTTTTGCTTTGACAAGTCTTTATGTCACTTCATTCCTTAGTATACTGACTTTCATGTAGATTATCAGTGAGTGTCAGTTAAAAGTGGGCACATAGTGATAGTAGATGATACCCATGCCACCAGCTGCTTCCTGTGGGCTGCCAGATGCTATCAAACATTTCACAGCTCTTGAATTCTCTGGATTTGGGCCTCTCTTGAACTCTATCCAGCAATCCATACAACCACTTATTGACTAATATTTAGTGAGGTTTTACTATGTTTCAGGAAATTGTCTAGGTATGAAGAATACAGCAGGGCACCAAACTGTTGAAAATCCTTGTATTCATGGAATTTACATGGGTAAGCAGGTGTAGAAATAAATAGGTTAATGAGTAAGATGCATAATATGCCAAATGCTGGTAAGTGTTATAGAGAACGGTAAAACATGGATGAGTTTGGAGTGACTTGTAATTTAAAATTGAGTGGATAAGGACTGCCTGACTGAGAAAATGACATTTGAGAAAAGACCCAAAGAAGATGAGAGAGTCATGCCAGTATTTGGGGGCAAAGCACAGCAGACAGAAGCAAGAGTAGGTACATAGTATCTGGACAGGAGTGTCTGCTTCAGCAACAGCATCATGGCCATGGTGGCTGGACCAGGCTGAACAAAGTGGGGAGTTGGGGGAATGGCAGAAGGTGGGGTCGGTGAAAGAATGGGATTGGGGCAGAGGCAGACCCTGTAAGGGTTTGTAAAGACTTTGCCTTGTACTCAGTAAAAATTGGGAGCCATTAGGGATTTCCGGCTAAAGGAGTAGCATGATCTGATTAATTCAGGTAGTAGCCCAGTGTGGTGGGGGAAAACAGGGGTCTATGAATTTGGAGATCATGCAAACCATGGATGTCAGTAGGTAGGGGCAAATAAATTTAGTGTCTTTAGCTTCAATTGTATTCCTTCTTATAAAACAATGCTTTGGGGTTGGATAATTTTTAATGACCTTCCAGGTTTTGATACTGCTACTCTGGATTAGTTGCTTTCCTTTGAGTATTTCATATATGTGGCTGATTACCTTTCTCCTTGAGTATACAGAGCTGGACCACAGATGTGTAAATTATCTTTCTGCACTTTATTTAATTAAAAAAATTTCCATAAACATCTCAAATTGAAAACTGTGAAGTATTAATACTTTCATATATTGATGTTAAAGGTTGCTTGAAAACTAAATTGTATGGGTAAACACAGATTATAAGCTTTATCACATAGCCTTAATACTATTTTTTGTTATAGAATATAGAATTGACTTATAAAGTATTGCACTGTGCTATCAATTGGGATGCAGTGATAAACACGACACAACTTCTTAAGGAGTTGAATGGGGGGGAGAGATTCCTGGATAAAACAGTACCTCATAAAGTGTTGTTAATGAGGGAGACAGTCCTGCTTAAGACAGTACCCTACAAAGTGGTGTTAATGGCAGAAAAAAGGGCCAGAAGCAATGACTAGGTGCAGGCCCATGGGAGCCCAGGCAGACTAATATTTGGGTGCATATTCACACCAATATTCTCTAAAAATGTTTAATATTTTCAAAAACCAGTTAGACCTAGTACCACACATGCTAGGAGGTGCCAGAGGCCTGGCAGGCTTTCTTCTACAGCCCTGAGCAATTTGACTCTGCCTCAAACTTGCATCATGACGTTTGGCACACCAAGTTCTGGTAATTAACCCTTATTAGAAGGTGGTTTAGGGACTATCTTTTATTATTCAAGAATGTCCTTTGGACATCTTTGTCCTCTCCCATCCATCAGAATATTTCTTCTACTTCCTGTGGTGTTGTAGTGCCCCTTCTAGACTAGTACCCCAGGTAGCAGCATGGCTAGTCATTTCTGTATTTCCCCTGTGGAGAAGTATTGCTTTAGTCTTGCCTTGTCTTCAGGCCTCTGGTGTGAACTCTGTTGGGAGTCAGGTGGAGCCCCAGTCATGTTATCCACTGACACAATCTATTCCTTGTGTTCTGTTAACTGGCTTCTTGGGAAGCCTAGGAGTATTATAAATTTCCAGTTTGAAGATTCTGGAAGCAACTCTCCAGGAGGTAGGAGGGCTGCCACTTTCCCAGACTGGCCCTTCAACTGAGGCTCCCTATGTATGTTGTTGGGGAGTTAGGTGCTAGAGGCCTTGTTGCTGAGGGAAGTTACCATGGTTACCAGCACTGTGGTTCTCAGAAGGAGGAGGCTGGCATGTTAGCACCTGTGCTGTCCTGTGGTAGTGCTTAGGGGGAAAATGACCATGCCAATGAACACTGTTAGAGCTGGAGGGGAAACTGAGGCTCAGAAAGTGAAGCCGGAAACAGGAGCCAAGAGCCCTTGACTACCACATTGCTTTGCTCCTTTCAGTTCTTTTACCTCTCAGGCCTTCACACACATTATTCCTGCCATCTTGAACATTTTCCTGCCATTCTTCTGTTTTCTTTCTACTCATCCTTTAGCCTCCATTTAAAGGTTGCTTCCTAACCCACCTCCTTGCCCCTCATCTGAATTAGGTTGCCATGCTTTTCTTTTATGGTTTCCTAATCTTATCCTTCATGCTGTTTACATTATTCTATATTCTATATTCATCTGTATGTTCAGTGTCTGTTTCTCTACTCCAAAGGGGCAAGGAGCACAGTTGTTTTGTTCACCGTTTTATTCTCAGAGGGTAAGCCAGACTCTGACACAGATAGGCAGTGTATAAGTCCATAAATGAAACGGTAAATGACTGAAAAGAAGACTGGTTTTCTCTCACCTATTTATGTGAAATGTCTCTGCCTGTTTCAGCTAAGAGTAACAACTGTATTGATTTTGTGTATTATTGAGGATGCAGAAGATATGATTCTTGTCTCTAATATCACCAAGTCTGTGGCCTTGTGGAATTTTATCAAGAGTTGTCTCTGCAAAAATCAAAACCCAATGATACACACAAATCAGCATTCTCTAATTAGTATAGGCTTGACATGTGAAGCTGTGATTTGTCAATTTAATTTGCAATAGTTGCATTTTTATTTCTTAATTCTGTTTCTGGAAATGAGCTTTAATGCCATTTGGGTCCCCCAATTTTTTTTTTATTAAAAATGAATAAAGGCCGGGCATGGTGGCCCAAGCCTGTAATCCCAGCACTTTGGGAGGCCGAGGCGAGCAGATCACAAGGTCAAGAGATCGAGACCATTCTGGCCAACATGGTGAAACCCCGTCTCTACTAAAAATACAAAAATTATCTGGGCATGGTGGCGTGCGCCTGTAGTCCCAGCTACTCGGGAGGCTGAAGCAGGAGAATTGCTTGAATCCGGGAGGCAGAGGTTGCAGTGAGCTGAGATTGTGCCACTGCACTCCAGCCTGGCACCTGGCAACAAAGTGAGACTCTGTCTCAAAAAAAAAAAATGAATAGAGAAAATATTGCTTTTACTTAATAGAATTCATAATGCTTTTTTGGAGGAATTTGTTTTGGCTTGCGTAATGGAACTTTTAAGAGGGTAAGCATAGAAAACTGACTGGAACTCTTTCTAGAAGAAAGAGCAGAGTTTCCTACTGTGTGTAAAAAAGAAAAGCAGCAACAGTGGACTTTATTTCCAAAACTAAATTGCCCTAATCGTTCATATCAAAAGATGGGCTTTTCCCAAGCTGGGTTGGTATTTTTAATTTACAGAGAATGCGTACATTGTTTTGCAGCGGGCATTGCGGTTACATTGGCTCCGAGAAGATTAGCTCAAAGGTATCTATGAATAGTCACACCCTAAATTACATGAACTGAACAGTTTTAAAGAGGTGGAAAATCTGATGCATGCGATTTCCCAGACACTCATGCCTTAGGAAAATAACTGGGGAAGTGGGAGAGTGAAACTTAGAAGTTGCTACTTTATATTCACCAATGTGGCACTTGTTAACTGTGTGACCCTGGGCTACTGAATTAATTTCTGTGAGCCTCAGAATTGTAAAGTGAAGATAAAAATACTAGCTACCTTCAGAATGACTGTGAGGATTTCATGAGATAATATATGGAAAGTGTCACAATGCCTAGCACATTATAAATGCCTTATAGATAGGGGATAGTACAGTACATAGGATAGTAGTTAAGGGCGCAGACTCTGGAAGGCTTGGCCTGGGTCTGAACCCTGGACTCATGGGGTGGGCCATCTTGGGCTAGTTACTTGACCTTTGCATGTTTGAGTTTCCTCATACGCACAATGGAGATAGTAATAATACCTGCTACGTAGGGTTATTATGAAGATTAACTGAGTTAGTATGTATCAAGTGATGATGATAACTCATGACTTATGGTAAGTGCTATATAAATGTTTGTTGTTGTGATTAAGAAGGCTGGGTCTTGCAGACAGATGGTCTGGGTTCATGAACCAGACTTCATAATGTACCAGATGTGTGAACATGAAGAAGTTGCTTAATGTTGAGCTACAGTTTTCTCTTTTGTAATACGCAGATGATTCTAGTTATAATGCCAATTTTAATGAGAAATCAGTGATAAATTGCATATGTAAAGTGCTCAGCATAGGGTTTGGAACGTGGAAAATACTCAATACTCATAAATACAGCAAAGACTTTTCTTGTAATTGCTCTTACCATTACTATGATTATTTCCATTATTTTTAGTTCTACTGTGGATATGTCTCTGGCTTATATAGAACTTATGTTCTAAGATGAATTCTACAAACACTCTATGGAAATGAAAAGGATTAATGTGTAAAAAATAACGTTGAGAGTAATGTTACTGTTGGTATATTTCTATAAATGGAGCTGTTTCAGAAAATTGAAAAATGTCCAGTAAAAGTCTTATAGTCATGCATTTGCAATTTTGTAGATCACAAAAGATCAGAGTTAGTCAGGGTCAGTGTTGGGTGGACAGTTTTATATTCATGGAAAATGACTCATAGGAAACATCAGGAACTAAAATTTCCAAAATAAAAAAAATTTAAAAGTCATCATATAAACTGTGTTTAAGTCAAGTCTATTTCCTATCTTAACTGAGATTTATTCATGGAGTAAAGTTTTGACATGGCCTAAATTTCAACGTTATTTGTAGCATCACTGGAAATGAATAAGTCCCAATTCCAGTGATGGTAATGTTTTCCACTTTAGTCATTTGGGTCATTGTTGCTACAATATCCATATTTAAACCTGTGTGTTGTTTTGCAATATGTCTTTAATTTCAACTTCCCTTTTTGTTTCAAGTGAATAGGGAAGGAAAAACAATGATTATAATACAGAGCTACAAATGATGTTTGAAAAAAGCAGAGCTTTGACTAGTATTGGTACTGAAGTCCTCTGTGTTTTAGTGAAGGGTGGGAGCTTGCACTGAAAAGTTAGGTGTGCAGAGAAGTGCTAATGGTCACATTCAAGTCCTGGGTGTCACATCCTCTCAAGTCAAAATGGAAGTGCTGATGAAATTCCTGGATTATATCATCTGGAAGGACAAGTCAAGTTATCCCATCAAAAATACATGGGAGAACTTTCTCTAGGCATGTGCGTATCTCTGCTAAGGATATGGCATCGTTGGAAGGCTGGGACCTGGAAGGGAAGATAAATTCAAGTTCAGTATCATGGGGACCATAGAATGGAATACTTTTTAAGCCATGATAAGAAGGATGGGCTTTATCTGAAGGCCAATAGAGAGTCATAGAAAGGTTTTAAGTGGGAGGGAGGACATTCTATTTGTGTTTCTGAAAGATCACTGTAGCAGTGTCACAGAGAATGGATTGTAAGGGATGATGACAAAGAAAACCAATAAGGAGCAGTATGGGCAAGAGATGGGGCCACGCTGGATTTGCCTGTGGAGGTGGGGAGGAGGTGGAGCTGAGAGATACCAGGGAGGGAGAATTGTAGGGTAGGTGATTTGTTGGACTTAAGTGGTAAGAGAGAGCGAGGAGGGAAGGATGGCTTCTAGATTTCTTACATGTGCAGGTGGGTAGAACAAATGGTGCTATTCATGGAGATGGGGGCATTGGGAGATAAACAGATTGGGGAGGAAGAATATTAATTCTTCTTTGTATATGTGGTGTAGTAGATGGATGTATATGGGGTATAGTAGATAAAACATTTGATTGTTTTAGGATGAGTCTAATTCTTGTGGTACAGTCTGTGTTTCAGTCAGGTTTGCATTTTGAAGCGTGAAATTACATCGCCAATTAACAGTTGTGTAAATAAATAGGGATTTGTTTATCTTCATACAAGAAGCCCAGGGCTCTGTAATCTCTGCCTTTGTTTTAGTGGCTCCAAGATGTCAGAACCAGCATCTCAGTGATTTGTCTTGACTTTTTTCTAATGTTTGTCACTTCTTGGTTGCTAGATGGCTGCTGCTCCTCCAGGCATCACACCTGCTTTAAGAAGAGTGAAAATCAAGAAAGGAGAACAGCTATAGTTTCTTATTAACATATACAGTATGAAGTGTGCTGAAAGTTTGACTATATTTTTCTTAGATACCTTCAAACACATATATCTCTGAGTGGTCTTTAAAATATGTTAAATACATTTTTCTCTGATTAAAATTCTCAACTTGCAAAAACCATTTTTTTTTCTCTCAGATGTATTCCAAATCTTCCTTATTACTAAATTCTCAGTGGACCTCTTTGGGTTTCAAGCAAATGTGGAAAATTCCATTTGGAGTTCGCCAACTGATGTGCAAGTAAAAGCAGGGAATGTATGATGGAAAATGTCATACCCTTTACTATGACTTTTGATCTGTGAAGAATATAATTATTCTGTGTTTAAAACTACAAAAGGGAAATGTTTATTCACACTTTTTGGAGGTAACATTATTCAGGGTATCATAAAGTTCAAATATTTGTCCTTTGCTTCAGTTTAATTCAAGATCGTCTCACCACCTAATGTTTGCAGAATTCTGTTAGTGACTGTTTTAGCTAACAGTAAGGCATAGCAGAAGGTGCAGAGATTTTTGGAAAGAGACATCTCAGGTGTACCCCAATGCTATGTGATTTTCTTTAACTTCTCTGAACTGGTTTGTTCTGGGAAATCAGGATAAGAGAAGGAGATATTCTTTACATCCTTTCAACAAACATACACAGAAACACCTCTGAAACAAGGGTGGCTGTGACACACTGAAGGTACAAGTTAAATATGGTGGAGTGTGGAATAGGGAAAGATTAATTTCTACTGGGAGATATTGTGAACTCCATGTTGGAAAATGCAGAAGATTTACAGGATAATGGAGGATGGCCCCAGGCTTATCACACACATGTAGTGTGAAAAGTACGTTAGAAGATTTCAGGGATTTACTGTTTTTGAAAGGGTCAAAATCAGGAGACTCTTGAAAGTCTGGCTGAGTGAGCTTGAACTTTGTTCTGTACGTGATGGTGAGCAACTGAAGACTTAAAAATTCACAGAAGCTTGGCCGGGTGCGGTAGCTCACACCTGTAATCCCAGCACTTTGGGAGGCTGAGGTGGGCGGATCACGAGGTCAAGAGATCAAGACCATCCTGGCCAACATGGTGAAACCCCGTCTCTACTAAAGATACAAAAAAAATTAGGCGGGCGTGGTGGCACATGCCTGTGGTCCCAACTACTTGGGAGGCTGAGGTGGCAGAATTGCTTGAACCCAGGAGGCAGAGGTTGCAGTGAGCCGAGATTGTGCCACTGCACTCCAGCCTGGCAACAGAGCAAGATTCCGTCTCAAAAAAAAAAAAAAAAAAAATTCACAGAAACTTAATGTTGATAGAAGTGAAATTTGTGGGTCAAATAATATATACAATTAAAATTAAGCTTTTCATTTTGAGATAATTATAGATTAACACACAGTTGTGAAAAGTACTGAGATATCCATGCACCTTTTATCCAGTGTCACCCAGTAGTGACATCTAATATAATTCACAACTGGGAGATCAACTGAAATCTTTTGAGGGGATTCCATGATATGCTGAAATCTGTGTGAAGTGGATTGTCCTAGTAGCTGTGGACTAGAATGGATTAGAAAAAGAACATGGAAGCTAAGATACCCTTGGGAGGCTCTTGTAATGATCTAAGAGTAGGAGCATAAGGATAGGATTGGGAAGAAGGGATATTTGGCAATATGGGGCTGATAAGAAAAGTTGATGCTCTATGTAGTTGCTCAACAAAGAGGTGTTGAGTGTTAGTTGTGTGCCATGCAGTCTGATAAGTACTATAAGTACTATGGGGTTAAAAGATGATCTAATAGAGACAGGGCGATTCAACTGAAGGAAGATGGGCCAGGTGGAAGCTATGTTAGATTGGACAAGATAGTGACTTCTGTCTTGAGGGATAACTACTATTCTACCACTGGTTATTACCATTTGTGACTATAGGTCCAGTGTGGTTGGTATTTTGATTTCTTAGATGCCAGAAATCTAAATTTCTTTGTAAAATCTCCCAATTTTTAAATGTTACCTAATATAAAATAACAAAGAAGATGGATGCCAATGAACAGTCATCTGTGAGCTAGAATCACCCCATGCATTCTTTGTTTTCTTGATGGAATGTTTAGAGCTTATTTCAGTTATCTACTGCTGGGTAAATTTAGTGGCTTACAGAGATAACTGTTTTATCTTCTGATCATTGACTGGGGAGCAGTTTTCCTGGTCTTGCTTGGGGTTTCTTACAGAGTTGGAGTTGGAGTTGGATGGTGGCTAGAGTTGGAGACATCTTGAAGCCTGCCTTGGGCTCTGAGATGGCTATAACTTTCTCTTACTTCAATGGTTTCAGGACCTCTTGTGGCCTCTCCATGTGGCCTCCTCTAGCAGGGTAACCAGACTAATTACATGTTAGCTTAGAACTCCTTATAGACTGTTTCAAGGGGGAATAAATGGAAGCTATTAGTCTTCTTAAGGCTAGGTCCAGAATTGCTACCATATCACTCTTGCCACTTTCTGTTAGTTAATGCAAGTTGCTCCAGCCTGGATTTATTGTAGGAAGGGACTGCACAAATCATGAATGGGAGAACTTGTCCATTGACCACCATCTTTGGAGACTACCTACAACTGAAATCAAGATGTCTAGATAGTGGCGACACTGTTTATCAAAGGTAATGAGGAACATAGCAAATTCTCCTGCTTAGCAACTCATGTTACTTTGAAGTTCTTAAAGAACCACGTAAGAGTAAGTCTGTTTTTTTTTTTTTATAGTAACTGTAATTCTGGAGAAACCTGGTTTTTAATACAGTGGCTTCCTTTGGAAGCATAATTCGTTTGTAGCTATTTGGTGTCCAGTTCTTTAAAAATAATACTATTAAGTGATAAGACAGATCTCTTCTGCTTTGGGTGAGCATGTTCTTTACAAATATGTGACCAGGTTGTTAATGTTGGGTCCATAATCACGTGTCTTTGCAGAAAAGAGGTCCTCAAATAATGTCTGTTACATAAGACTTCCAAATCTTTATTAGCCTGAATACATGCAGTTAAAATGTACTTTATCATGGCACTTTTTGTGCTCCTTAGACTCAGAACTGGCTGCATAATATGCAGGTCCCAGTACAAAATGAACATGTGGAGCCCCTTGTTAAGAATGTAAAGATGACACCAGCAGAGCATTAAACCAAGCTCAGAGCCCTGTGCACCTGCGTAGATCTCATGCCTATGAAGTCAGCCCTGCTTAGACTTTTGAAAATGTGTGCAAAATGTAGGAGTATGCTGTATTTTTTTGGTAAAGGGCCATTAACTCTGATGAAATTCTCATTAGATTTTGACACCCCAAAAAGATTTGGAACTACTGCTTATGCAAATTAGAAAAGGGTGAAAGCTCTATGTTTTAAAAGATCTCTGCTCCCAAACAGTCCCTGTACCTTTAGGCACAGCAACAGGTCTTGGCAGGCATTAGTCTGAGCTTTCTGATGTTCAACCTTTCTGAATTCCAGTGATTAAAACACAGTTAGGGACAGCATATGTTGTCGAAGGCTTGGCATGCTTCTTCCTAAATGTACTTTCTCCCCCTTTACTGAGCTCTGTTCCTGAAGCATCCAGAATAGATTGCTGTCTCATTGATGAATTCTTAAGTTCCTTTGGAACAGACACTGACACAGTTTATTATGCTAAAGATTTAGGGGTCAACATCTCCAGAAGGTAGTTGATAGACTCCAGAGAGCTTTGCAACATTGTACAACTGCAGAGGGCATGTTCAGATCATGGTCTGGGAATGGCAGCCCCTGGCATTGTGCAGTGCACAGCCTGAGTGGCTGTACACAGAGGCCCTGCCCTATAAAAATCTCAGTCTGCTATAATAATTTAGAGAGGTGGTTGTACAGCTGACTTTTTTTTTTTTTTTTTGAGATGGAGTCTTGCTCTGTTGCCCAGGCTGGAGTGCAGTGGCGTGATCTCGGCTCACTGCAACCTCCGCTTCCCAGGTTCAAGTGATTCTCCTGCCTTAGCCTCCCCAGTAGGTGGGACTACAGGCACATACCACCATGCTCAGCTAATTTTTGCATTTTTAGCAGAGACGAGGTTTCACCGTGTTAACCAGGATGGTCTCAATCTCTTGACCTTGTGATCCACCTGCCTCGGCCTCCCAAAGTGCTGGGATTACAGAAGTAAGCCACTGCACCTGCCAACAGCTGACTTTTTAAATAAGGCATAAGTCATTTTGAATTACTTGTTTGGCCCCCTGACCTGTGGCTTCATGAGCTCTTAATTTTTTTTTATCATCTCTATCAATCAGTGGATGCCAAGGCCAAATTATCCCTGTACCCACACACCTGATCTTTATAATAGAATAATTGAATACTTCTTATGTGCTAGGAACTCTGCATGCATTATCTAATTTCATCTTCACAACAAGTCTTTTAGTTGCTGTTATTCTTCCATTTAATTGATGAGAACACTGAGATTAAGTGTGGTTGCATGACTTACTCAAAGTCACATAGCTAATTAAGTGATAAGCTGTGACTCGAACCCAGTTCTGATTTCTAAACCCAAGCAGCATTACAGAGGGCGTGTTTTTAGGGCAATGTTTGCGCATGACAGTATTCTCTATTCAAAGCCTGTTTTATTGTAGGCTGTTTCTTGCTTCTAGATCATTCCCTGATTAAACATTCTCTACCTACACTTATTTCTCAGGATTTTTAGCCCTTTCAAAGTAACCATCAGACCTTTAATAAATTTTGAATATCCTTTATTGCCATCTACTTCAGTAAATCTAGGAATATTTAATGTCTTGATTGGAATTACAAATGGTAAATGCTGAGGGGATTATGTTCTAGGTGCGTGTTTTTGTTTTGCACATGCCTAAGAGAACATAAAGATTAACACATTTCCTTGACACAGATCGGAATAGAGCCCTAAACATCACCAGAGAATTCTTACTAGTGATAAGAGTACTCTCATCTAATTTATACTGCTTTACAGTACATGTTGGTACTGTTTATACTACATGTTATAATACATGTTTATACCAACATGTACTATAGGGTGAGAGGGAACAGACTACTTCCCTTGATAAACACCTTTTGGCTTTATTCTCTCCTTTCCAGGAGGTGCCTAGAATTCTGATTCTCTATTGGAGTGATATTCCAGTTCATTTAATGGGTGTAAACAGACAGGTTCTTTTCCAGGTGTGAGAACAATACTGGTTTGGAAGCAGAAGTCTAGGTATCCTCTGACAGATTGTGGGGAAGTTGAGATACCAATTATATTTTGCTTGAATGCCCCTTGTCTCTCTTACCCATCTGTATAGTATTAGATTTCCAACAATGTGATAGAATCTTCTAATATTCCTAGTTATTCTTGACTGATATTTATGTTGAACAAATAGAAAGGAAAGGTAAGGTAATTCCTTTGAATACAGAATACTTAGTCAAGTGTGTGTGTGTTCAAAGGAGATTTTATATTATATGTGATATACAGGATATATATTATTTATATATTTAATAAAGGAGATTTTATATATGTACATATATACATATAACGTATATACATATACACATATATAACATGTATACATATATAACATATAGCATTTAATAAAGGAGATTTTATATATATACACATGTGTATATATACAATTAGAATAAATAGGTCCTTAGTTACTATCTGTGGCGTAGAAAGCAACATAACCCAACTTGGCACCACAAATTAGAGTGGAGACTAGCATAACCCAAGTTGGGTTATGTTGCTTTCTACACCACAGATAGTAACTAAGGACCTATTTACTCTAATTGAAATATCTGCCCAAAGACTAATGGTATACTTTATTGTACTTATTTGCAATGTTCTGATAAGGGATGTTCTAAATTATCCAGAATATGGGTTGTGTGTATGTGTGTGTGTGTGTGTGTGTGTGTATGTCTAAAAGTGGTGTTTCACAAAGTGGAATTTGAGAGTCACCTGTGTCAGCGTCACCTGGGGGCATGTTAAAAATAGGAATTCCTGGGTCTTTGGACTCCAGCTGTCTCTACTGATTCTCAAGGAATCTGCATTTTGCTCAGCTTCTCTGTGATTTTTGCCCCCCTAAAGTTTGAGAACCATTGCCTGAAATGTGTCAACATGGGGATAAAGATCAAATTTAATTTTGTCTTTTTTTGTTCCCTTCCTCTTTCCTGTCTCTCTTCCTCCTCCCCTTTCAAATATTTCAGAGACAACTATTTTAAGGGATATTTTGATGGCTTGTGTTTTGTATTTGCAATGAAAGGCTTTTGTTAATGTTATCAACATCATAATTCCATCTTTTCCTTTGTGGTCTATATAAAAGGAGCCATTGGGGAAGAGTTGTTTTTTGTTTTGTTGTTGTTGTTGTTTTTGTTTAACATACCCACTATTTTCCATATCAAATCTCCAGGAAGGAACAACATGCTGTTTGTTCTTTTTTCAGGATAAACCCTGGCTTTCTTTGCTAGTGAGTGTTGTAATCAATGCTTTTTAGAAGCAACTTAGTAATCCTCCTTACTATAAATCCCAGAATTTAGTGCAAAGATTTCTAAAGTTTATAGAGGCTACTTTTTGGGGTAAGAAAAGAGAGGAATGAGCATTATTTGAGAAAACATTTTGAGGATTCTGTGTGATCTCAGAATAGGTAGTCATGATTCCCTTAGTTTTAGTGTAAAAGATTTTGAGATCTTTTAGTATAGAAAACAGTTACAAAGTTAGAAGCTTTAATGGATTTTTTAAAAGACAAAATTTTAAATGAAGATGTTCCTGAAAGGCAAATTCCCTCCCTCCCTCTCACTCCCCCATATTAGAGAAATTCCTCTGTTGAGGAAGCTGAACTAGCAAGCTAGTCTCTACTCTAGTTCATGGTAGATAACTAGTTGGATTATTAGAGATTAGAAATTTTCCTGGTGACTTGGGTAGAGACTTGCTGAAGATATATTAACCCAAGCAATGATTTTAGAGGCAGATTCTTCTTTGTAAAGGACTCCTTAAAATAGGAAAATGATGATCTAAGTATCATAAAGTTAAGAAACTATTGTGGTGATTTCTTCTGAAGGTCAGATCCAAGATCTGTGTTTTATTGAAGATCCCCAAGGAAATCTCAAGGGTCCTGTGTACCAGTCTGGAAAGATTGGCTTGGACTGTGGGCTCCTGCACCCAGCTGCTTGGCTTTTGTTTATTTGCCTTGTTATCTTTGTCAAAGTGCTGCAGTTGGATTTTTCTTTTTAGTGGCACAAGATGATTGTCTTTCTGCTGTGTCTTTCACGAAAGCTTTGTATTAGTGGAGAACTTTTGACTGCTGAGCTGGGCTCATCTGTGTGGCGCTGAGCATAATTCAGGTTCTCCTGCGAAGCGCTTGAACATTCCTCATGAGGGCTGAGGCAGGCAAGCTGAGTGGAGCAGTGAGTCACGGCTTGCTGCGGCAGTGGTGTCCTGAAATAACAGCAAGCAGCAGCAGCAGCAGTAATTTAATAGCAGTAGTGAGCATTTATTGATGCTTCCCATGTGCCAGGCACTCTGCTTAGTGCCTTCTGTGTACTATCTCATTTAAATCAGAACAATCCCATGAGCTCAGTACCATCTTTCATGTCAGTTTTTTACTGATTCTTATCTCAAGTTCACATGACCAGTAAACAATAGAAGTGGGGCTTGAACACTGATTGCTTGGGTGCCCAAATTCATACATTTAACCACAGCACCACACTCTTTGACAGAAATACACATTGTTACTGCCTTTTTTGCTTTGCTTTTTCCTTGAATCACATCAGAACTGGTTTTTGCTTAATAATTTAGTCTCCATGACCTGAAGGTTGTCTTTCCTTATTTTTATGAGTTGAGGTTTTGAGTGTGAGGGAAATGCAACCTGAGAAAGTTCATCCTTGGGAAATTGAGCATGGCTTTCTGCCTGAGACCATGTCCATCTACTGAATGATCAAGGGACAAAAAAAGGAATCATGGGAGGTGAAAGTTGGAAAGGTTGGGCTAGAGAAAAAGTGATAGACAAGTAGACACATCCAGGGTGATTTGTACCCTGGATGAAGGACGAAGAGGGATATTAAACATAGTTCAAGAACTGAAGTTCAAAGGTCAGCTGGGTAATAAAGCCATAGAGGGCTTAATGGGGGAAAAAGAAGGTTCAGTGATCAAATAAATTGGAAATTGTGCATTCTAACATCTGTTTGGAGGACAACAAAAGCCCTGTAGGACCTAATACTTCTTGAGTGCTTCCTGTGTGTGCTTTAAGTACCGTGTTCCACTCTTAGATTCTAACGTGGATGAGCTCTGCTAAAGGAGGTTTGACTCCTAGAGGGAAATCAGGGTAGCTTCCAAAGTAAGTGAGAATAGATGCAGATTTAAATATTTGAGGCTCATGCCACAATTTACCTGATGGTTTTCTAAATCTGCAACTGCCCGGTGCCTGGTGATCTTTGTCAGTGGCTTCATCTTGTTGCCTCTAGGGCATGAATCCCTTCTTCTATCTGCTTTATGGGATTGTTAACAGTAAATAAGGATGAAGTTCTTTGGGATCTGTAGAAGAAAGAAGCTTTTGTAGTTCAAGGTCTTCATAATGTCATATCAAATATCTAGAGTTCCTTCAATGTAGTAAACATTGAAAAATGAATGTATATCCTTTTAGGACAGATTAAATACCCTTAGCTTACTCAGGAGAGGAAAGGAAATGTATTTAAAAAGTGTTTACTGCTCTCGGGAGGCGTATCTTCAAGTTCTTATGGGTTGCACTGAGATGACTGGTGACAATCCTTGAGTAACATTAATATGGATTTTATATAAGACTGTGGAAAATGAGACTGTTTGCTTGTATGGGCTAATCCTTTTGAAACCAAATTATCTGGGGCATACATCTGTGGAAATGCTATTATTGAAAAAAAAATCTTTAAAATTAGGCTTAGAGGAGCATATTAGGTAAAAATCCATTCAGTTGGAAATGAACAATAGTTCAACTAAAGCAACAAAGGAGATGTATTCATTCATTTAGGTGAAGAGTTCAGGTCCTTTTGCACTTGGTTTGAGTGTCATGGTTGGATTGAACATAGGTCTAGAGTTATCATCATGTACCTGATTTCTCATCCAATCCACTCTGTCTTCATGGTTATTATGTCACCTTTAGACTGTTGCTGGTTCCACTTCGTGATGATAAGATGTCTGCCAAATACTTTTGGGGCTGCTCATTCTCTCCTGCATGTGGTGAGAGAGAGAGAGAGTGGGGGAGAGAGAGGGATATTTTTGGGAACACTTCTATGATTGCAAGGGAGAAGATAAAACCTTTCTTATTGGTCACCCTTAAATCATGTTCCATTCATGAGCTAGTGCCTGTGATGAAGAAATGTGTTTTAGGCTGATTAGTATAGACACTGCCACCATGTTTCACTCCAGAATTCTATGGGGGACTGAACTTTGCCAAAGAAGGTAGGAAACCTAGAGGAAAATCAGGGTAGTTTCCAAAGTGAAAATGGATATAGATTTAAATAGTTGAGACTCATGACACAATTTACCTGATGGTTTTCTTATATTCTCATGTTAGCAGTTATACGAAACTGGCCTTTTAATTAATAAATGACTAGATCAAGATTTAACTTCTAAAGGATTTGGTTCCAAGTTCCTCCTCATTTCTTAGTAGTATAAGCTAGACTAGACCAAATTGAGGCATCCTCTTTCAGCTTTTTGAAAAGTCTTGGTGTTTGGTTTTTGAATTTGTAAAGCATTAAGTTGAATCTGTATCTGGCCAGTGGTTTTCTATTCCAAATGCCTTTTGGATGAGTTAATGTGAGGTTTCTTTAGGGCAGTATAAATTACCCTCACTTTATTTCTCTTTTTCTCTTCTTGATCTCAGTATGACTGCTCCTTGTTTTTGACATTGAGCTTTGTGCATTAATAAGTAAAAGATATCTGTTTTCATATGGATCTCCTAAGTGTCCAACGTTACATTTTATCCTACAAAAATTACACCACTGATAAAAACAAAATAGTTAATATTGAAAGGCATAAATAACAAGAATGGTGATGGTAGCCAGAAGTTACTGAGTGCTGACTGTGTGCTGGGTAAGCACTGTGCTAAGTGCTTTACTTGCATTGTTCTGTTTATTCATCACAGCAACCCTGTGAAGGAGGTACTGTCATTATCTCTGTTTTGAAGATGAGAAAACTGAGGTTAAATAAGGTTCACAAGGCTGCATAGACAGGCGGTGGTAGAGTCAAAACTCGAACCCCAATCTCTTTCATTCTGGAACCTGTCTTCTTAACCACTATTTTCTCTACCAGGAAAACCACGATACTTTGAGTCTGCTATACCTAATACCACATTTAAAATTTCTGGAAAGTTGCATTATGTCTGTAAATTCTTCTTTAGTTAATGCTTCTATATACTACTAGTCGTAGAAGATTGGAAGAGAACACTTACTACCTCGGACCTTGGAAAGACTTGACCTAGAAGTCTTTTGCCAAAAATTTTCATTTACCTGAATAGTCAAAGCAATTTTGAGAAAGAAGAGCAAATTTGAAGAACTCATACTTTCTGGTTTCAAAACATATTACAAAATTACAATAGCCATAACAGTATAGTATTGACATAAAGACACACAAATAGACCAGTGGAATAGAATAGAGAGCTCAGAAGTGAACTTGCATATATGGTCAAATGATCTTCGACAAGGGTGCCAAGATAATTTAATGAGATAAGGCCCGTCTCTTCATCAGATGGGGTTGGGAAAACTAGATACATGCAACGGAATGAAGTTGAACCCTTATCTTACACCATGTACAAATATTAACTCAGGATGGATTCAAGACCTAAATGTAAGAACCAAAGCTATAAAACTCCTAGAAGAAGATGTAGGGAAAATACATCATGATCTTGAACTTAGCAATGATTTCTTGTATGTGACATGAAAAGCACAGGCAACAAAAGAAAAAATGGACATAGGACAGTCTTCTAGGTGCTAGAAAAAAAAAGAAAACAGACAAATGCTACTACATCAAACTTAAAATCTTTTGTACATCAAATGACATAGTCATCACAGTGAAGAGGCAAACTACAGAATGGTAAAAAGTATTTGCAAATCATATATCTGATAATTGGTTAATATCCAGAATGCATAAAGAACTCCCACAACTCAATCACAAAAAATAAAATTACCTGATTAAAAAACGGGCAAAGAACTTGAAGAGACATTTCTCCAAAAGTGGTATACAGATGACCAACAAGCACGTGAAAAAGTGTTCAGTGTCACTAATTATCTGAAAATGCAAATCAAAACCACCGAGAAGTATAGCCTCATACTCATTAGTATGGCTACTATTAAAGAAAAATAATGAGTGTTGTTGAGAATGTGGAGAAAGTAGAACTCTTGTGCAGTTGGTGGTATTGTAAAATGGTACAACTGCTACGAAAAGGAGCATAGAGGTTCATAAAAAAAAAAATAAAAATACTAATCCCAGCACTTTGGGAGGCCCAGGCAGGTGGATCACTTGAGGCCAGGAGTTAGAGACAAGTCTGGACAACATGGCAAAACCCCATCTCTACTAAAAATATAAAAATTAGCTGGATGTGGTGGCACACATCTGTAGTCCCAGATACTTGGCAGGCTGAAGCATAAGAATTGCTTGAACCCGGGAGGCAAAGGCTGTAGTGAATGGACATCTCACCACTGCACTCCTGCCTGGGTGACAGAGTAAGACTCTGTCTCAAAAAAAAAAAAAAACCCTCGTGTGATCCAGCAATCCCACTTTTGTGTGTGTATATATATATATCCAAAAGTATTGAAAGCAGGATAATTGCACATCCATGTTCATAGCAGTGCTAGTCACAATAACCAAGAGTGGAACTAACCCAAATGTCCCTCAGCAGATGAATGGATAAACAAAATGTGCTATGTACATACAATGGAGTATTATTCAGCCTTAAAAAGTGAGGAAATCCTGTACTATGCCTTCCTACAACATGATGAAACTTTAGGATATTATAGTAAGTTAAGTAAGCCAGTGACAAGAAGGTAAATACTCTATGAATCCACTTACATAAGGTATGCAGAGGAGTCTAACTCATAGAGACAGAATGTACAATAGTGAGTGCTATTGGGAGGGGGTAGTGGGAAAAGAGGAATTGGTATTTAACAAGTATAGAGCTTCAGTTTTGCAAGATGAAAAAGTCTGGAGATCTGTTGCACAGCAATGTGAATGTACTTAACATCAATGAACTGTGTGTTTAGAAATGGTTAAGATGGTAAATTTTATGTAACATGTTTGTTTGTTTTTTACCACAATTTAAAAAATTTTGCATTTATCTCCTGGTACTGATTTTACTACTTCATTGAGTATTTCAACATCTTACTTGAAGTTGCAGACCCCAAGGCCACAGGCTTAATGTGGCTCATGGACAATCAGTTTTTGACAAATGTGAAATAGTAGTCAACATTTAAAAAAAATTAGGAACTTTCACATCAAAACCCCTATTTCTAGCTTCTCTTGGAAAACTGGAAAATCTGAAAACTCCATGTCTCTAGTCTGTCCAATCAAGAAATGGCTGGAGCTGAAGAGTAGCCACCCCCCTTTCAGACTGGGCATGAAATTCAGATTACATTTCTGTCACTCTTGAATTTCTTAGACAAGACACAAGTCTTCATGCAAGTATACTAACTTTCTGGCCATAGCATTTGTAGGTTTAAGATATTAAACTTCATAATTCCAAATGTGTCCAGTAGCAATAGACCATAGATGGTGGATGCTCTACGAGCCCTAACACTAACTTCTTATTCGAGTCGCTAATTTCTAGGTTTCCCCTTCTGTTTGAGGTCTGAGAGTTATAATCTCTATATTTCTATAGGAAAAAATACAGTCCCAATGACCTTTTTTCTTTTGCCATTTTACATACAGCAAATGTTGTCCTGCAAGTCATGTTCTAAATATAGATGTGTTAAATTTCAAATGTGAAAGTTTTTGAAGGGTCTAAAGCCAGTTTGCTAATCAGGGGAAATGCTGTGATTGGCGCCAGCACTTGCAGTCCCTGAGGGGATTGTGAAATCCTGCCTCTGCAACTGTGATTCAAGTCTGGGATGAAAGAAAACTCCACGACTGCTGAAGAGCTCTCTAAGTTGTTTTCTTCTTAGCAGGGTGGTGGCGGTGGTGGTTCTTTCAGTGTCATAACATAGAAAAGATAAATATGTGCTCCTGAGTTCATTTTACTTGTACTGGATTAATAGTATAGTAATAAATCATTATTTCGCAAGCAAAAACAACCATGTTTTGCAATTCTGTATGTGCAAGCTGTAAGAAAATGCCTGTCAATAGAAAGGAATCTAGAGACCCAAGGGGTTACCTCTTCATGGCAAGTTAAGAAGAATGGCTACTTATGCAAAATATAAAAACCTTTGATATTTGAAAGTTCAAACTGGCCCAATTTTTTTATCTTTTAAAGCTTATTATTCTGTTTTTAAATATAAGGCTGGTGGCATCTGATACAAGCAGAGGCAAAATACTGGAATGCAGCAGTTGTCCATTTTTAAAGCTATGCACTGCATGACATCCGTGTGTGTGCATTTGAGTGTGTATGCAAGAGGCGTTATTAGAACTGCCTATATGTTTCATGCTGGGTCTATTTCATTGGTGCAGTAGAACTTGGAAGATGCATTTTCATGCTTTGAATAATAGTGAAAAACAGTGAAGGAGGCCTTAGTTTCCAAGACTGGTGGAGCAGAGGTATTCAGGGAACTTTCTGGGAATGAGACTTGGATAATTAAGTTGCTGTGTCTGAGAGTTGCTCCTCGAAGTGGAGACAGATGTGCTGAATCCTTATCTGCGCTTACCAGAAGTGAAGCTGTCATCTAGCACAGTTGGTGCCTCTGTTTTTGAAAAGAGATATGACTAGTTGATTCCATCACTATCTGATGCAGAATTTTCAAAGATGAGTAGTTGATCAGAGAAACAAAACAAAACAAAGCCAGTTGATCCAAACTGTGTGTTGCTAGCTGAAATGGCCTGATAGTGAGCAAAGGGCCAGATGTTTGGAGTTGCTTTCTCCAATTTTATTTCACTGCTTTAATCCATTAAATTGGTCAACAGCAGCACTCACTGGTAAAAACAGGAACAACAGACTCAAGTTTTCCTGTCTACTGTTACAGTAATGCTCTTTCTTTTCTTCTTTCCCCTCTTATCTCCTTCCTTTTCTGCTTTTTCTCTCCCTCCCTTCTGAAGCTCAAGCTTACATTATATGACTTTTTTTAAATTCCAAAAGAATAATGATAATGTATAGATAAAATGTGGTTAATTTCCATACTCACCATCCCTAATCTTACCTTTTTAAAGAAATCAATATTAAGAGTTTTGTTTGTATCAACAATCCCTCCCTATCCATGCAAATAAGATAGGTATCTAGAGAAATTGTTTTTCTAATTTTTACAAAAGTGGACTCATTCTGTAAACAGAATCTTGTAATTTTATCTCCCTGGCTTTATTTTATAGGCATCTCTCCAAATCAGTACATTTAACCCAAAATCACTATTTTTAATTGCCAAAAATTGTTCATGGTATAGTTTTATCACAATTTATTCACAAAATTCCTTATTGATTAATTTAGGTTGTTTACAGTTCCTCTTCCCCACTAAAAAGATAGTGTTGCCTATTTTAATTACACATATATATTTTTAAAGCTTTACCCTCTGTAATATTTGAAGAGGAAAACTAAAGGGTTTCTAAATGTTTCATTTGCTCTGATATATTACTCTATAATTTCTTACTGTTTTATGAGCTACAGCCTTTAGCTTTTTTTTTTGAAACAGGTTTTCCTCTGCCACGCATGCTGAAGTGCAGTAGTGCAATCACAGCTCACTGCAGCCTTGATTTCCTGGGCTCAAGTGACCCCCCTCCCCCTGCACTTCAGCCTCCCGAGTAGCTGGGACCATAGGCACTTGCCACCACACCAGGCTAATTTTTTGTATTTTTTTTGTAAAGATGGGATTTTGCCATGTTGCCTAGGCTGATCTTGAACTACTAGGCTCAAGCAGTCTGCCTGCCTCAGCCTCCCAAGGTGTTGGGATTATAGGCGTAAGCCACTGCTCCCAGCCAGATTTTCTAATTTGCTAATTTACCTCTTTGAATCTTTGCATTATAGCTATTTATGCTGTATAGTGAAGGACTTCTCAAGCTCAGCATTTTAGTCATTTTAGGTTATATAGCTCTTTGGTGTGGGGAGCTGTGCTGTGCATTGTGGAGCACGTAGCATCCCTGGCTTCTACCAACTAGATGCTAATAGCGTGCACCCTGTCCCAGCACTCAAGTTATGATGACCAAAAATGCCTCTAGTCACTGTCAAATGTTCCTTGGGTGGAAAAATTGCTCCTGTTGAGAACCACTGCTATAATGCATATAAAGAAGATGTGTATAAAAACTCAGTTATGTGGCAGAACACTACTTTTCTTTATATTCATCAACACTTGGCGACATGAATATAATGTCACATTGCATTAGAAGTGAATCTCAGTGTTGGGCCTCAAATAGTGAGCTTCAGTTAGCTCCTGTGTACAAGACAGCACTAGAATGTTCTTCAATTTATGTATGCCATTTTGGTGCCCATAGTGGCACATATACCACAGTGTCCTCGTCTATAAGCTGTGCTATCTAAATCAGGCAGTTTGAATATTTTCTGGCTGTGATTGGGGCAACACCTACTCAAATGAGGCAGGAATGCCATTTGCATCTGACATCAGTTTGTTTGACTGGGATCTGGGCAATTCACGAGGTGCACATTGTCTTATCCATGTCACCCCAGCTATATGAAGTGTGTAGGAGGCAGTGGCATCCAGGTAGCCAACCACCTCTTTCCTTTCCTTGTCTCTTTTCTACAGAGTCTTCCCAACTTCTGGCCTTGAGCAAAATAGCTCTCCTTGGGAAGTTCACTATCACTGAGAGAATCTGCTGTTTCCACACATTCTGTAATCTTTTCTGGTGAAAATATGAGCTATATATATAATTCTTTAAGTTTCTTCATATTTACAGTTGGCTATTCTGGTTGGTTTGCTTAATTAAATGACGTGTGGTGTTATTGTATTAGGCCCTTCATCAGAAACGTGGCCCCTTATTAAAGCATTGTTTTTTGTTTTTACAAAAAGTCAGATGGCCTTGTGCAGTTTGACTTGGTGCCTTTTCCAAATAGGTGACTCTAAAGATGACCTGACGATCCTATGGACTGGGTTATAAACTTTGTGCATCTCCCTTCTTGTGCCTTAATGGCAAGGTAAGATGTTGGAGAATCGATTCTCATATCCTTGGTTGGCATTTTAATCATGATAGCTTGGTCATCAGAGTAATGGCAACACATTAAAAATCAGATGCATTAAAAAAAATAGTGTCATCCGGGCTGCTTTGCATTTGTGATTTGTTTATTCGTGTATGTATAACACACA
Organism: Aotus nancymaae; assembly: GCF_030222135.1. Classification (NCBI taxonomy): domain Eukaryota; kingdom Metazoa; phylum Chordata; class Mammalia; order Primates; family Aotidae; genus Aotus; species Aotus nancymaae. The sequence goes on from NW_026988460.1 coordinate 3,852,022, forward strand.
CCCATGTAGTTACTGCCCAGGTCAAGAATTAGGACATTTCCAGCACTGTAGAAGATTCCCCTTTTCCCATATTAGCCAGTAAGCACTGAATCCACTAGTCTGACCTCAGTTGCTCTGACTTAGTCTTGTCTATTCTTGAATTCCATGGAAATGGAATCACATAGTATTTGTTCTTTTGCGACTTGCTTTTTTAGTCTAACAGTATATCTGAAATACATTTGTGCTGGGACATGTAACAGTAGTTTGTGCTTTTTGATGTGTGTGTGTAGTAGGCTCTGTATGAATAATTTATTCAATCTTTCTACTCATCGTGGTGGGCATTTGGGTTCTTTCATAGGTGAGGATATGAGGAACAAAGCTTCCCTGAACATCCCTCTACATGTTTTTAGTGGATGATGTGCTCTTTTCTTTCGGGTAAATACGTGGGGGTGGAATGGTTAGCTCATCTTTTGATAGATTTATTCTTATTTACATGTTTTGATGCTGTTGTAAATAGATCTATTTAAAAATTGTAATTTTCTCCCAAGTGACGTGTTATGTTTTTATTTGCAAACTAGTATATTTTAATAGATGTCATGAAACATGCATTAAAATTAATATTTGCCTCTTTTTAAGAGAGCCTGATATAGAACACTTCTAATTTTTAAAAAACATACAGAAACTTATGATAACTCTTGATATAAAGATTGTATTTTGTTTTTAAAAAATAATGAACTGTTTTACATTATTTAAAAATAAATCTAGGCTGGGCATAGTGGCTTATGCCTATAATCGTAGTACTTTGGGAGGCTGAGGTGGAAGGATCTCTTGAGCCCAGGTGTTTGAGACTAGCCTGGACAACATGACGAGACCTCATCTCTGCGAAAATTTTAAAAATTAGCCGAGCATGGTGGTTTGTACCTGTGGTCCCAGCTACTCAGAAGGCTGAAGTGGGAGGATCGCTTGAGCCTGGGAGGTTGAGGCTGCAGTGAGCCATGTTTGCACCACTGCACTCCAGCCTGGGTGATAGAGTGAAACTTCATTTCAGAAAATAAAAAATTTTAATTTTCTGTTGCTATTTTTCTTTTTTCTTTTTTTTTTGAGATGGAGTTGTGCTCAGTCGCCTAGGCTGGAGAGCAGTGACACAATCTCAACTCACTGCAACCTCTGTCTCCGAGGTTCAAACAATTCTCCTGCCTCAGCCACCTGAGTAGCTGAGATTATAGGCATGCACTTCCACACTGGCTAATTTTTATATTTTTAGTAGAGATGGGGTTTCTCCATGTTGGCCAAGCTGGTCTTGAACTCCTGACTTCAGGTAGTCTTCCCACCTCAGCCTCCCAAAGTGCTGGGATTATAGGCATGAGATACCATGCCTGGCATCTGTTGCTGTTTTTGACAGCTGTGTTTAGTTTGTATTCATTTAAGAAGTATGGCAGTGCATTCTCTCTTATTTAGAAAAGGGAATCTAATCTGAAAGGATTTTTTTTTTTTTCTTTTAGTGCCTATGAGAAATTTCTTAAATAGTTTTGCAGGTAGTAAAACCTTTAAAGCTGCTTGAGTGCACAGAAGTTTGTGAAGCTTATAAACACCATCTTTCTAGGATAATCATGAAAGAAAATCTGGGACAGAGTGACTTGTTAGGCCATATCTATTGCCTTGACAACAAACTAAACATTTCAAAATACTTGAGCAAATGCCACCAACAAGTGATGTGTAGGGGTTAAATGGTTAAAGCAGAAGCACCAAGACCATGTTTATATGATAAAGGTTGCAGAAACCATACCCATTTTATAGGAGACTTTTATTGCAGGTTTTCTGACTCTAACATAAGCTAAATACATTAGCAATGAGAACATCTACTATTCTAAGTTTATAAATTATTTTTAATGGGAGTATGCAGGGATTTGCATTATAATTTAGTCCACAGGTTTTACCTCTAATTCACTCTCTTCAAGCCAATTTAGTGCTACATGTGGATAGAAAATTATATTACACCTATCCCAGTTGCTGAAGATCAGGGTGATACAGGAAATCTAAAATACCAATCTTTGTGCTCATGGAGTTTTGATTTTTTTAACCTGTGTTCGCAGATTGTACATATTCAGAGAGGTATTTTATTTTTTGCCTGGATGGAAATTTCTATGAATCATATAAATGAAGATTTATTATAACATCTGTTATATTAAAGATCATTTATTAAATATTTTTTGGGAATGAATAGATTACAGAAAAGAAAAGGGTTCTTTTGGCCAGTCAGGAAGGATTTTCTATTTTGGTGGACTGCAAAATAAAAAATAAATAAATAATAAAATCTTGTTGCTATCTTAGATTTTTGAAAAGGGACAGATGTGATGGTGGAGTAGTTAAGAATTTAGAGATCTCATTTCACTCTTTTCCATTTTCTTGAATTCTCATAGTTTAATATTGTCCTCTTTGGTTGAAAGCAACATCCATTTTCGTTCTTGATTTTAAAGTGCTGACACTTTCACTGTACATTTTGTGAAGAATAATAGGATTCCCCAAGATGGCTTGATTGTCAAAGTCATTTCTTCTACCCATGTTGGCGGAAATACTCAACATTTTTCATCTATAACCAAGGTTATCTTTACCCTTTGGCAGTCAGTGCCATGGTAACAGGTAGTGATACAAATCTGGGACCCCTGAGTGCTGTGGATCAGAGATTGCAATAAAAATATGAATGTTGGTTGCGGAAGCAACGTACATTTTAGATTTTTGTGGAGGGCTTTAAACTGATCACAGATAAAGTGGTGACTCATAGTTTTCATTTTTAATTAATCAGCATCCAAACTGAAAAGGAAAAACCTTCCAGAACTTTTTGTTGGCTTCAGTGGATCTGAATCCCAGTACTGTGACTTTTAGCTGGGATATATGTACCCAGCTTAGGCCTGCAGCTTATCTGGTTCTTCCTCAGTCTCCTCATCTGTAAAGTGGGGATAACGCTACCTACATCACGCAGTTGGGAGGATTAAAAGCCCAGTTCATAGTAATGTGCATAACACAGTTCCTGGCTCTATATAGTAGCTGTTGTTCTTACTATTTTTGTAGTGAAGAAACTGTGTTGTATTAGTGGAAGCCAGGCAGAGTAGACTTTATTGAATTCCTGCTGTAGGTATATGTTAGCTGCACACTCTTGGCCAAGTAAATTAAGTCACTTAGTCTTCTTGGAGTCCTGCTTTTGTCACGTGCAGAATGGGGTTCATACTGTTTATCATTCAGGGTTGCTGTGAGGAAAACAATATATTTAAAGCACATAGCATGGTTCCGGGCACCTAATAAGCATTCAGCAAATGATAGTTGCTGCCATTATTATGGTTGTGGTTGTTATTATCATTTTTATGATTAGACTATATGTCCACATCTCACTATTTTTGCTGCTATTATCATAGCTCAGCTACCATCATCTCTCTGTGGATTATTGCAATAGCCCTCTAATCCTTCCCCCTGTGTTTCTATAAAGACCCAAATGGTCTGGCATTTGCCAGCCTCCCTGGTCTCCCACATTGCTCCCCCCTCACCCCCTACAGTGCTTTCTGTGCTTCAGCAACAGTGGACTTCATTTATTCCTGCCACTGCATTCTACTCCTTCCCTTCACAGGGCCTTTGCATATGCTGCTTTTTCTACTTGGAACAGCCGACTTCTTTCCACCTCTCCTTCCACCCTTTCACTCCCCTACTCATACCATTGTTTTTTTTTTTTTTTTTTTTTTTTTTTTTATTGCATTTTAGGTTTTGGGGTACATGTGAATAACATGCAAGGTTGTTGCACAGGTGCACACGTGGCAGTATGATTTGCTGCCTCCCTCCCCTTCACCTATATCTGGCATTTCTCCCCATGCTATCCCTCCCCAACTCCCCACCCCCCCCACCATCCCCCCTCCCCGCCAACAGACCCCCGTGTATAGTGCTCCCCTCCCTGTGTCCATGTGTTCTCCTTGTTCAACATCCGCCTATGAGTGAGAACATGTGGTGTTTGATTTTGTGTTCTTGTGTCAGTTTGCTGGGAATGATGTTTTCCAGGTTCATCCATGTCCCTACGAAGGACGTGAACTCCTCCTTTTTAATGGCTGCATAATATTCCATGGTGTATATGTGCCACATTTTTCCTGTCCAGTCTATCATCGATGGGCATTTGGGCTGGTTCCAGGTCTTTGCTATTGTAAACTGTGCTGCAATGAACATTCGTGTGCATGTGTCCTTACAGTAGAACGATTTATAATCCTTTGGATCATTAGAGAAATGCAAATCAAAACTACATTGAGATACCATCTCACGCCAGTTAGAATGGCGATCATTAAAAAATCTGGAGAAAACAGATGCTGGAGAGGATGTGGAGAAATAGGAACACTTTTACACTGTTGGTGGGAGTATAAATTAGTTCAACCACTGTGGAAAACAGTGTGGCGATTCCTCATACCATTGTTAATACACTCGTAGGCCCTGGTACATCACCTTCATTTTGCCTTGTACTTAATTGCTTTACTTGCTTGTTATTTTACATTTATTTGTATGATCATTGGTTCTGATATAGCAGAGAAAGTGTCAGACTTGGATTACCACTGTATGTTCCTTTAGTTCCCCACCACACTCATTTGTTGAGGGAGTGAGTGATTATGATGATCATCCGATGATAATGTAAAATATCTGGGCAACAATTGAGGCAGTAGAGGAGGCTATAGGATTTGAGGTTCATCCCTGGGAGAATGCGCAGTGAAAAGGCAGATTTGCTAATGATTTGGGATACCAGTGGGAAAAGTGGTGTGTCTGTGCAGGAGGAAGAATGGTTAAATGAAGAAATGCAGGGAGGGGGGAAGAAGTTTATCAGGAAATAGTTGTGGAGTGTTGGAAAGAGGAAATAACTGGGAAGTGACCTGATAGAAAATTGGGCATGTATTTCCTTTGCTACAGTTTTTATTTCTCTAATTTAAGCATTATCACACTGGCTCTTTTTTGTTTTTTGTTTTTTTGAAGTGTGATTTACAATATTCTTTTTGCCCGTAGGATGCCACGTCCATTTACTTACATGGACAAACTTATACAGCCAAAATGTGCAAAGACACAAGGGCAGTTTAGCCTTTATTTTGTCTTCCTTTCCTAGGACAAACGCCCCCTCTATTTATAACAGTTTCTTTCACTGTCTTATTTCTTTGGTCAAAAATCCACTAATATATATATATATTTTTTGTAGTTCTCTCTGATGTAAGCTCCTTAGTATGCTCTTAGGGTAAACTGTTTCTCACTGTTTAAAGTTTCTAGCATTGGTTTCTCACTTTTGTTGTTCGTGTCTCTTAAGAGAGCAGGGTGGTTTTCATGAAGAAACCTATGCTGGGACCACTGTCAGGTGCTGTGTGGTTGCAAAGGGTGAGGAACTAACTAGACATCTATAAATTTAGTGTTTTTCAGTCTCGAAGTTTTTCTTTTAGCATGATTTTAAATTGAGATGTAATTCACTTAAATGAAATTTATCATTTTAACGTGTACACTTCAGTGGTTTTTAGTGTATTCGCTATGTTGTGTAGCTGTCACCATTATCTAATTCCAAAACATTTCCATCATCCCGATAAGAAGCCTCATACCTATTAGCAGTTAGTCCAGACTCCCCCACTTCTATCCCGTGGCAGCCATTAATCTACTTTGTCTTTATGGATTTGCCTACTGGACATTTAATATAAATGGAGCTATACATTAATGTGGCCTTTTGTGTCTAGCTACTTTCACTTAATATTTTCAAGGTTCAACCTTGAAAGGAATGGCCATAAAAAGGCTTTTCCTTTTTATGGACAACTAATATTCCACTGTAGGAATATACCACATTTTGTTTATTCATTCCTCAGTTGATGAACGTTTGAGTTGCTTCTACTTTTGCCTGCTATGAACTTTCTTGTACACATTTTTGTGTGAACATATGTTTTCAGTTCTCTTGGGCATTTACCTGAGTGGAATGGCTGGGTAACATGGTTAAACATAACATTACCGTGGGTCATGTATGTTTAAGGAGCTGCCATGCTGTTCTCACAGCAGCCAAACCATTTTATATTCCCACCAGCAATGTGTCAGGGTGCCAGTTTTTCCACATCCTTGCCAACACTTGTTATTTTCAGTTAAAAAAAATTGTAGCCATCCTAGTGTTGTGAAGTGGTCATTGTGTCTCTTTTATTCTTTTGTGGTGGCTCTTAGTGGCCTTAATTAGTTCCTTCCCTGCTTTCATTTAAAAAAAGTGGATATTATTCATGCCATTTTTATTATCATTGCATTTTGAATGGGCCCTCTCTAGCACAGAGGGAATCTAAAATAGAATTTGAAATACTAGTTTATAATTGGGAAACAGCATGCTTAGAGAAAGTGACTGAACCAGAAAAAGGCAGTTACGGCCTACAAATTAGGATTTATTCTACCAAAGGAGACCTCAAGTAAATATTCTTATGTATAAATTATAGAAACTTCTCATTATAGGAATAAAAGTCAGAAAAGGAAATTGGAGTAATAACAATTCCTCTTTATGGTTTGTTCTTTTCCTTGTATAACTTGTTTTTTTTTTTTAAACCCTTAAGTGCTATTCCTTATATGCTGTTACCATGAAGATTGTTCATTTATAGACTAATCTTGTAAGATCCTTGAAACCCTGTAGAAAAAACTCGGCTGACATTAGCCAAAGCTCATTTTGTATTCCATTGTTTCAAGTGGCTAAAACATCAGGACTAAAGGCCTAGCATTAAGAAGCTTAAATAATTATAGATTCCCTCTCCTCCTATTCATTAGATGTAATTTAGTATTGAAAAAAATAAAATTACTCAACTTCAACTGAAGTTCAGCAGTCTTAAATCCTTCTAAAATTCTGAATGTGGCTTTTTTGTTGTAAACTGTGACAATGTCAAATCGATAACTGTACAGTTTTCTTTCTACCCAGGGTCACCGCCATTACCCAGAAATGTGTAATGAATACTTTATTTGTGGTCTCTGATTTCTAGGAACTTAACAGTTGAATATGGAGAGCATTGATGCCAAGAGATATCAAGGGATGTGAAGCATTACTGTATATACCAGGCAGCAGGAAGTCATTATTGATAAGGCTGGAAGAGGCAACTGTAATATGTTTTACATGGGGACCTTAATAGACCAGTTTCGATTCTGCAGTAGAAAGGCATACCGAACTTTGATTATTCTGGGAAAAGAAAATTAAGAAAAATGTTGGAAGGAGGCAAGTATTTTTGAGGGCCTACTGGGTGACAAATTGCACTGGGAGGTGGGTTGTAGAGTATGGTGGAGAGCTCAGGGCCTTGGAGTCAAATGACTTTAGTTTGAATTTTGGCTATGACAACTGGTAATTTGGGTGCTTATGGGAGCAAGAGAACTGCTATCTATATGAATGTTGTGAGAATTGAAGGGAATCAAATGATTTGTCTCTCTTCCATGCCTGGCATGTAATAGGCTCTCAATAAACATGGGTCTTACTATCATTAGTATTGTCATTATTGTTATTTTTGTAATTAATTACTGCAACCATTACTTGAGCAAAGTGGTATTTTACACATTTTTTTCATATAAGAAAACAAAGCTTAAGTAATCAAGAGATTTGTCTAGAGCAGTGGCTCTCACCTGAGGATGATTTTAGCTCCCAGGAGACGTTGGGCAATGTCTGGAGAGCTGTTTTTGGTGGTCCCAATTGGCAGTGCAGGGTGTTACTGACATCTTCTGGGTACAGTAGAGGGGTGCTGCTGAACTTTCTGGAATGCACAGGACAGACTCTGCAGCAAAGAATGATCCAGCCCCAGATGTCTCGTGCCAAGGCTGACAAACTCTGGCCTAGAGTCATGGACCTGTCAGATCAAGCAGAATTCAAATCCTTTTCTGATTCATGCATTTAGATGTTCTCTCTGAAACTATTCCGTTTCCTCATGAGAATCAAGGGAGTGAAATAAAGTTAATTTTTCCCTTTAAGATGATATTCTGATGGCTTGAGACTCAAACATGGTATCATGGGGTGGGCGAGAGGCCAACTACAGGGAAACTGAGGTGATGTGTGAGGGAGCGGCTATCCATTCGTGTATGAACCATTATTGATCATTATTTTTCCAAACACTTAGTGAGCACCTACTCTGTGCTAGTTCACAGTCCATATTCTTATGTAGCTTCTGTTTTGCCAGCCATACCTTACTGAGAAATGAAAGATAACATTTCAGACAAGAAACATAAGAAATGAAAAATATGCTTCATTATACAAAAGTCCAGTTTATGAAGCTGTGTGTTTGGAGGCCTCACACTGATCTTTGTTCATTTATTCATTGACTATTCAAATACATTTGTACACTGCCATCTTCTTGGGCATACTCCCCAAGAAATTCTGTCGTCTGTTCGTCTTTTCATAAACTCTATGTTTAATGGCAGTTTTTATCATTTCCTTTCAAGTAAAATCATTTCCTTTCAAGTAAAAATCCTTTCAGAAACAAGGGCTGTATTTATCTGTGTCTCTGAGGACTTTTGGAATTGAGGTTAATGCTTAGGGGAGGAAGACTCTTCCTTGGACATTTCCTGAGCCCTGTGGTTTACTTTTAATAATTATTTTGGTATGAAATAGTTTGCTGAGTTTCGTGGTAAGTGTCATAAAGTACCTAATTTCTCTAAAGAAAAATAAAGCTTTGACCTATGAAAAGATTGAATAGAATAAAAGTAAATCTAAGTTTTTATAAAAGTGTCTATTATTGTAGAAATTTCTTTAATGACAGAAAACAAGCACATGCATGCACACACACGCACACACACATATGTATCTCAAGACAATACATCTAAGGCCTTGCTTCTCAACAGTTTGTAATTTCATTCTAGGAAAAAACAAGAATTGTTGCTGCTATTATTTTTATGAGCTCCATTGATCCAATAACTCATTTTTTTTTTTTTTTAATTAACCACAAGTTCTCCCATAGTGAGGAAGAGGTAAACAGTTTCCTTGCTGTTGGGAAGTCCCTTTTTTAGAAGTGTATAGTCACTGTGAATGAGCTAGGCTGTTAATATTTTTTTTTTTCATTTCTGTTCTTGTCTAAATAGAAGAAAGAATCCATGAAGCAAATGTATCCAGTGCCGTGCTTGTGGAAGAACTTGCAATTCAACACCATAAAGCATAGTTTCCTTGGTCACTCCTTTGTAGTCTGAGCTGTTTAAACAGTTTAATTGTATATGCACTGTCTGAATAGTTTAATTCTTTGACTCTTGGGACAGCCAACTCTATGATCTTTCTGAAGTACTAAAAATACACGAACAGTTGTTGTGATAGACAATGTAAGATTTTGTTTCTTGATCAATTTTTGTTAATTCGTTTTCTCTTCTCTTTTTCCCTCTTCTATTCCCCTCCCGTCTCTTCTCTCCTGCTTTCCTCCCCTTCCTCTCCCCTATCCCTTTTCCCCTTTACTCCCTCCCTTCTCTCTTTCCCCTTCTCTGCTTTTTCCTCAACAGTTAATCTCTTTGAACCATTTGCACCCTTTTGGGGTTGAGGCCCCATCTTTTTTTCTGGCTTTTCCCTCTATTTCTACATTCTTAGGCACTTACCTTTTCTTTCTGTAATTCTTCCATGCCCAACATTTACTACATTTTTATGAATAAATCTCTTAAAATATGCAGTTGATATTATCATGTTTACTCTTTTAACTTGCATTTTGGAAAGTTTATGTATGAAAGTGCAGTTAAGAATTGGTAGTTTCAAGATGTGGTTTGCTTTTGTGATATATGAGGGCAACTTCTTTTTGTTCTGCTTTTGAGAGTCTCTGCAGGGTCTCAGAGTCTTAGGGGGCAGAGACCATCTTCAGTAAGGGAGCTCTGAATGAAGGAAGATCTGGGTGTTGGCTGTCTGCTGGAAGGTCAGCATGATGCCGTCTTTAGACTTCATCGTGCTGAATCCTGTCCCTTGAATTTGAAAGACTATACAATAACTTTGTTCTACTTATTAGAGCCATAAAACCACATTAAGGTATAGATAGAGGGCACACCTTTTTCACACATGTATATTGCTAATGGTTCTGACTCTAGTTTTTGAATAAAGCTTGTCATTTTCTGGGTGTATTGTGGAGACGTTATAGGGATCCTTTGCTGACTCTTCATGCTTGTTCTATTTAAAGTAACAAGAAGCCAAGGCTACAATATGACATAATTTTGTCTTATAACTTTTTTTCTGACCTTCCCTTTGTCTTCTTAGCTAATCCATTTAAGGTAGGAAGATAATTGATCTATTGCCACGTATTTCTTGACCTTCTCTCCATTTCTTCCCCATTTGTAATTCTTTCTGCTAGGTTGGAAGGAAACTAGAATTTAAAAATAGCTAACATTTTGATGACCATTTACAATTTTATCTAAAATTTTAATGGTAACTTTGATATTTTAAAGATATTCCACACCTCATAATTCCCCTCTAATTCTGAATTTTTAAAGATTTTGTTCCTTGGGTGGAACAAAAAAGAATGAGGTCCTCCCTGACCATCTCATATGTTATACTAAATCAGAGCTACCTACTGGTTTCTTGTTTGTTTTTCACAGTGATTAGGAGCATTTGTGATCATGTATTTTAAGCACCTGTGTATTTGCTTTTTTGTTGTTATCTTTTCCACTATGTGTTACAAGGGCAGGAAGAATGTTAGTTTTATTCACAATGCTGTAATACTTAATATGTATATGGTATGTAGCAGACACTCAGTAAATATTTGCTGAGTGAAAAAATGCATTTCTTTTTAAGTGACAGGGTCTTTCTCTTTGTCATCTAGGCTGGAGTGTGGTTGTATGATCATAGCTTACTGTAACCTCCAACTCCTGGCCTCAAGCAATCCTCCTGCCTCAGCCTACCAAATAGCTAGGACTACGGGCATGCGCCATCATGCCTGGCTAATTTTTTAAATTTTTTTGTGGAGACAAGATCTTGCAATGTTTTCGAGGCTGGTCTCAAACTCCTAGCCTCAGGTGATCTTCCTGCCTTAGTCTTCCAAAGTACTGGGATTATAGGTATGAGCCACTGTGCATGGCCAAAAATGCATTTTCAGAAGAATGGATATATAGCTATTATAACTTAGTCTTTTTAATATAGACTAATTATGTGAAAATCACTTTGCAAAGTGGATTTTGGGTCCACAGTATCTGTTAGCAGAGCTAATTTTTTTTTTTTTTTTAACATAGTGATTCATTTTACTATGTTTTTTTTAGACAGAGTCTCACTCTGTCACCCAGGCTGGAGTGTGATGCTGCGATCTTGGATCACTGTTACCTCTGCCTCCCGGGGTTCAAGTGATTCTCCTGACTCAGCCTCCTGAGTAGCTGGGATTACAGGCACCCACCACCACACCTGGTTAATTTTTGTATTTTTTTTAGTATAGATGGGGTTTTACCATGTTAGCCAGGCTGATCTTGAACTCCTGACCTCAAGTGATCACCTGCCTTGGCTTCCCAAAGTGCTGCGATTACAGATGTGAGTCACTGCACCCGGCTCATTTTACTACTTTTTAACTGAAGAGTTGATTTTTCAAATGAGAAATTCATTTGATAATATGAAAGGTTTTTTAATTTTGGGGGTGAAGAACCAATTTATAATCTGAAGATAAAGATCCTTTCCCCAGAAAAATGTAGTTAGACCATTACAAATTTGTGCAGATAACCGTAAGATTTATGGACCTTTGGAGGTGGGTCCTTGAACTCGAATACTAAGAACCCAGGCTAAGAACCAATATGCAACAGTTTCACTTAATTTTTAGGTTAGGTTTGCAGCAGTTTATGAGGATGATATTTCTTGAAGATAAAAGACAAAAGTGTCAGATGCCAGGCGAGGACAGTGCTATCCACTACGGGGTTTAATTTTTGCCTCCATTCTTTCTGAGGCTTTTCTATAAATAAAAGGATTCTGATAAAGATTGAGCTGTTTCACTTAAGACTCTGTGAGCCTGTGGACTTGTAATCAAAACCACAATTATTGTTAGTTTATTTCCATGTGTAATTAAAGACAGGAAAAAAATACAAGCCAGTAAAATGAGTAATGCAAGGAAATTCTGATGTACAGCTTCCTTTTGAAGATGGTTTTATACATTCATTCCTGTCTAGTTCCCTGTTGAAGATTCTTATCTTGGTTGCGTAGATTGTTCAGAATTTTCATCCCTAAGGAGAGCAACTAAACTGGTTTACCTTTTTTTGAGGGGGGCCCTCCAAGCAGACATCCTGGCTTGGCCATATTCTCTCTTAAGTTACATGATTTCACCTAGCATGTTACTTGGTGGTCTTATTGCCTGACTTCTCTTTTATTTAAAATTCCTGTGGTACATTATAGTCTTCTGGAACAATGTTAAGAATGAGATAGTATGCCCCCAACCCTAGGAATGCTTGGATGTTATTTTCTGGTCTTGGCAACCTAAGGATCTCTTAACTTCTTTAATCTGATTAATGGGGAATTCAGAACTATAGTTACAAAATAGTTTGCCTAAGCTATTACTGCTTTGATGGAATTAATGATCAAATATTGGCTAATGCCCAAAGCAGATTCATGAACTGTGCTTAATTTTACATTTCCCTCCTCAAAGGCAATTGTGGAACAAAGACCTTTTATGTTGGTTGAACCCAATTAATGAATGAAAATGTAATTTCATTTCTTCTACACCTATGGCTGAATTTGACGAGGCTTGCTTGTCTACAACAACATGTATTACAGATGCCACTTTGTTTTTACTAAGTGATTAAGGCGTAACACTTTTGCTGAACTTCTGTGGTGGATAAACCACTTTGATACCTTTATTTGGGTCAAAATGTTCTTTAACAGCCTTTGAGGCATTGACCTCATCGAAGCAGTTAATTTTCCAATGACCCATTTTGGAGTAACATGGACACAATGGCAGCTTCTCTAGAGTTGATCTAAAGTTGGTAATTAAGCTTCATGATTGCAAATGCCAGAGACTGTTAAGAGTTGGCTGTATATTTGATGATTCTCTCTGTTTAGCAGTTTGGTAGATTGGAAAGCTAGTTGGTTGATCTTGGCTTTTTGCCTGATATACATATGTGTGTGTAACACACACACACATATATATTATATAAATAATATGTAGGCATAACAGGTCAGCCTGTTTTATAAATAAAAATGAGATCATCATTCAGAAAATGGCATAAGGATTGAGACATAATATGTATTTATATATACATATATAAAATATAAAAATATACATAGTATAATATATAATATAAAAATATAATATAAAAATATATACAGAGAGTAATCTGTTATAAGATTTGTACTTATTAATAATTCAATCAATTTTAATGACTACTTTATATAGTTGTATAAGTAGTTACAGGGGATTCAATGATGAACTAAAACCAGAATAACCATACCAGTGTTTTTGTTTGTTTTGAGATGGAGTCTGGCTCTTTTGCCCAAGCTGGAGTACAGCGGCACCACCTCAGCTCATTGCAAACTTTGCCTCCCGGGTTTGAGTGGTTCTGCCTGAGCCTCCTGAGTAGCTGGGATTACAAGCGCACACCACCACGCCCAGCTAGTATTTGTATTTTTAGTAGAAATGGGGTTTCACCATGTTGGTTAGGCTGGTCTTCATGTGATCCACCCAACTCCGGGCTTCATGTGATCCACCCACCTCGGCCTCTCAAAGTGTTGGGGTTACAGTTGTGAGCCACTGTGCCTGGCTAGCCAAACAAGTTTTAGTTCAGTTATATGTCTTTGAGAGTCAAGGGGAGCACTTTTAATTACTCTAGGGCAACAGTATAAACTGGAACTATCTCAGGAAAGTTGAGATGAATGGTTTCTGTAATTAAAGCATACATAGTCTCTGTCATGGGGCTTGCAGGCAATGGGGGTGACATAGATGAATCAAAGAATCAGATAATAAATACCAATTTACAACTGTAAAAAAATGATAAAGTGTGTATAGTAAGTAGGAGTAGAGAAGGAAAGAAGGGAGTATGGTGTGACCAAGGAATTGCCAGAAGACCAGAGAGACTTACCCATGGAGATCAGAGCAGAGCCTCGTGAGGGAAGAGGTTAGGAAGCTGAGTAGGGTTCACACCATGCAGGATCTTGACCTCCCTGGGAAGGGTTTAGATCCTTACTCTAACTGCTGTGGGAAGCCATTATAGATATCAGTGGAGGGGGTGAGGAGGAGGGATTTTTAGATGGGTGGATCAAATGATCAGATATGCTTTGGAAAAAATCATTTGGGCTATAGTGTAGAGAAGAGATTGAACAGGGATGGGTAGGGTGAACTGAGCTGGGGACAAAAGTAAGTTTGGGGAGAGTGGTTCAGTGGCTCTTGTATTAATCTAAGTGACAGACTGTAATGACTTTAAGATAGTAACATTAGGGCAGAGCATATGGATAAATTTAAGAGATATTTTGGAGCAAAATTGAACAGGACTTGGAAACAAACTCTTATGGTGAAGGAAGGATATTTGAAGTTCTTTTATGCCCTCCTATAATAATATTACAGTTTTGTTGTGTCTGGTCAGCCTGTTTTATAAATAAAAATGGAAATATTGCTCAGAAAATGGCATAAGGAACGGGGTGAATGTGGGGGAGAGTACAGCTTTTTAAGCTGTTATGCAAGAGTTGAACTATAGCATGACCCCAACCAGTATTGCTGTGTCACTGATTTCTTACCCTGATCTCTACTCAATTAGCCTTTTGGACAGCAGGTCCAAGATATCATTTAGGATGCCAGAACAATAATTTTCTAAATAGTACCCTGGTGACTTGAAGGGGTTAAGGTAAGGATTCCCAGATGCTTTATCTATGATGAGCCTGCATCTTAGACACTGGGCCCAACAGGTCGATCACATGATTCTTTTATAAAACTGTTGCTCACGTTAAAGTATGATGTAATAAAGAAGGTTAGGAATTAAAAACAAAACCACACAGGGTCACATGAGTGTGTATAAGCATCAATGAATTAAGTGCACCTTTTTTTTTTTTGTAGAAGACTTGCAGTTGCGTATAGGATTTCATCAAGCTGACAGTGGTATTTAAATGTAAATGTTAGCCAAGCAATGAAATGTTGTTGTTTGCTTCTTTTGTAGGCTTTGGATTCTTATATCATTCTTTCTGTCTTTATTGATTTACATGGCTTTTAGCAACAGTTGAATAGACCTATCTCTTGGGTCATCTTGCAATCTTAGTGCAAGTACTATAGTAAGAACATTGAAATTTATATTAACAAACAAAATTGTTTCCTCTTAAGAAATTGCATATCAATTTTATAGCATTCTAAATTTCTAAAGATAATACCATGAATATTCTTCCAAAACTATTCTCAATTAAACAAGAAGCAGAGACTCTCTTATGAGTCTTTTGTTGCTACTCTTTTGAATCTTGACAAATTATGAAATTTTAGCTCTAGTTTATACTTAGAGATTCCGTTTTCATTGGCAGTCTTTTTTGATTGAGTTGAGGTGAGGAAGGATGTTTTAGAAAGCCTCATTTTCACCTCCTGTCTCTTTCTTTTTCAGTTTTCTTTTATGTGCCCTAAGCTGAGCATTCCATTTTAAGCATGCTCATCTATCCTTGGTCCTCTGTCCTGAGCCTTATATTGACTGGACAGAAAAACCGGATGATATTTTTCAAAAGCTTAGTGCAGATTTTGGTATCTTGTTGTAGTATTTGATACTGAGAATGACCAACGCCAGTGTTCAGGGATGATACAGATGGTTTTGACGACTGATTGCCAATCCATTTATTTACAAAGCATTGTGTCATATTTTATCTTAAATGTGGTTAATTTTTTCCATTCATTTCTTAAATCTTTCACACTGACTGGGATAGGTGGTTGAAATTCTAACTGTGTTTGCTGTAAGCTAGGTTCTTGGATTCCTATCCAGTGTGAGCTTGGCAGTCCAGGGATTTATTTGATGGCAGTGTGCTCAGTTTTTGAAATTGAGTAATAGAAGTAGGATTCAAAATAACTTTTTTAACATACTAGTTTTGATTGTTTTCAAAAGCTCAGTTTTGATTAACTCCTTGGAAAGACATGTAATTTCAACGTTATCTGTGTGATAAGTGGAGCATATATATTGCTTTAAGACTACTAGTCTTAGCTTAAAAATCCTTATCAGTGACAAGGAAAGAATAATGCCTACCTTCAGAGGCCACTGTGAGGAATAAATGAGGCCACTCATGCAATTGTTCATTTGACAGATATTTACAAAGCATCTGCAGTGTACCCGGGACTGGTGCTCAACATTGGAAATGACAGAGAACAAAATCAAGTCTTTGGCCTTCATGGAGCTTATATTTTACCTAATATTTGTAAAACACATGATAGATGATCAATAAATGGTAGCTGTAATTGTCACTACCTAAACTTTGGATCAAACTTTGAGATCTAAAATATATTGTTAAGTTATTTTAGGTCTTTTCACTTATTCTGACTTCAAATTAAAGTAGGGATGTTGAAAAAGTGCTGTAGATATATTCTGCACCTTAATTTTAAGGTTCTAAAGCAGTGGTTCTCAACTCTGACAACACACTAGAGTGACCCTGGGAACTTTCCAAATACTAAAATACCAGTGGTGGCTAGCAGAATCAGAGATTCTGATAATGGTCTAAGGCGGGCACTGGTATTTGTTTTAAAAGCTCCTGAGGTAATTCGATTGGGCCCCTGGGGTTGAGACTCACCGAAATACTTTATGAGTATTTACATGTTATGGCTAATGATAGATTTGCTATTTATATATCAAGGTACATAGCTTGATATGAGAGAAGAGCAATGGCATTAGTTATGGATTGGACAAGTTTAATGATAGGTTGCAGAGCAAAATATGTGGCTTCTGAGAACCCAGGTGTATGAACTATAGTCATGACTGCCACAGTACATCTATGTCCCCTAGATAAGTCACTGTACCACTAAGACCTCAGTATTCTTATCCGTAAAGTCTGGTTAAATGCAATGAGGATGCCTGCCAATACTACCATTTTCCTGCTCTAGAGGGTATTGATTTAATACTCCAGTATATGAATTATCTGTTTCCTAGAATGGTTTCCAGCCTGATGCCTTGCTCCTTTCCTTTGCCACAACTAATCAAGCCAGTGGTGAACATTCAGTCAATGCCTGCCAGATTTTCAGCTGGCAAACACACAGCTAACTCATTCTCGAGAGAGTTTGAGTAATGATGCAAATGTCATTATCATCTGGGAAGCATAGAATGACAAGGAAGGGATGGGAGAACTTGATGGTTGCCTTGGACTGTGTGTGAGCCGAGGAAGACTGTGTACACAGAGAGAATCTGAGAGTAGGTGTGCCAGGGAAGGTGCATGCACATTCCACAGGGATGGAATTCGATGGCCCTTGAGGCAGAGAGATGGCAAGGAGAGCTTTGTCCCTGACCTGATTCCAGTTCCAGTCCCCAGGGGCCCACTTGTATTTTACTCTGTCTTTGGGCAACTGAGATTTCCTGCTGTTTCCTTATCATTCCTCCTTCCTTGTACTTCCTTCACTGGGTTTCTGTCCTTATGCAACCCCAGATGCTTTGAGTAGAACATTAGATTAGTAGAAACTTTTCAGTAACCAGTGGGGCAATACTAAAAATAGGAATAGGGTAAGGAGAATAAGCAAAAAAGTGGAAAGAATGAAGATAGTAAGTTATAGTCTTAGCTCTGTCCAAAAATAGCTCAGTGACCTTCTCCAAGGTGCTTGACTTTCCCAGGTTTGTCTAAAATGGAAATGGTGCAGTCTCATAGGGCTGGGATAATGAAAAAAAAATAGATTATAGTTGTATAAATGCCTCAAAAAGGTAAAATGGCACATTAGAAAGGAGATCATCTCAGATCTCCTCAGACATTTAGAGAATGTGAGATTTGAGTTGTTTGCTTTCAGAGACAGAGCTAGGAGAGAGGAGAAACTGAGTCATAAAATATGCCTGAGGGGCCAAGATTTTAAGTGTTCTTTGAATTGTAAATGGAATACTTCACTTCTTTACTCCTGTCAACTTTTAATTTTCATGGCTTTATTATTCTCCCAATGGTTATTATTTCTTTCTCAGAATTTCTAATTATTTGCTGCTTCAATTGTCTCAGAGTTTTTCAAATATATATTTTTAGATAGAGTTCAATGTTTTCGTGAGGTTCTGCTCACAATGTGGGTGACATAGTTCTTTGTGTTATTAATTCGTGATGAAGTTACTGATTTTCTTTCTTTGCATTCAGTGAAGAGCATGAACTGGGGCATGCATGTAAACGATTTGGTTGGTTGGCCTTCTTGTCCTCACTTGGCATATCCTAAAATCATTTTATTGTCTCCTACACAGTGGATTGGGCAATGGGAAAGGTTTACAATTGGAAAGGAAAGTTGGCCTAGGTCTTTCCAGGAGTAAAATCTATCAAAGATCCTTATACTTTTGCCTCTCACATAAACCGAATTTGTAAGTGGCTCTGAGAAAGGGAATGATATTAATGCCCAAATGTACACTTACAATGTACTATTGTAAGTACACTTAACAATGAGTCACTTACAATGAACTATTCCAATGGAATAGTAAGGGTGCCACGCATTCAGGACTGAGGAAAATTGGCCTCACAGTGAACATACTTCGTTTTGGACACTGACATTAAACCTGACTCAGACAAGGTTTTCTCATTCCTTGATGTTACTCTTCAAGATAACTTTTCATTGGCACAGTCAGGTCGCTAAGGGAAGATAAGGTAAAATCAAAGGAAGATTGGATCTGTCAGTAGGTAGAATGTGCACAAAAGCTTTCCACACTTTTGCTTCCGTTATACATTTACACCAAGTGGAATAAGTCTCCCTCTGGGAAGTGCTGTTGTAATTCTCAGTACGTTTGGGCATTAATATCATTCCCTTTCTCAGAGTCACTTACAAATTCAGCTTATGTGATAGGCAAAAGTAAAAGGATTTTTGATAGATTTTACTGCTGGAAAGACCTAGGCCAACTTTCCTTGCATTCCAAACTGTTTCATGTTGCTTTAGTGGAAAAGGAAGATCACTGTTGCTTGTAGATATGGCATTGGACCCCAAGTCTCTTGAATCATTATTAGCTTTTCTGGAGTGATGCAGCTTCTGTATATTTGAGATGTCTTTAAAAGGTATAAAGTTCATTTTCAGTGAAGTATGAATGGAGTATACAATACCATTCTTTTTAACAACTGACAAATTGATTAGCATTTATTGAGTTAAATCTAGTTGAAAGTCAGTATTTTTTTAAAGGATGCCTTTTAAAAAATTGATGTTAGAAACAAAAAGTGAGAATACTTAAGGATCTTAGATAAAATTGTGAAAACGATTTAATGAGGCTGTGAAAGATTGCTAATCCATTATTTTCTGGGGACCCATTAAAATCTATGGGAACTTAATGGAGGGCCACTAGGTGTTTAGATGTCACTGGAAGATATTAAATGCCTATCAACAATATGGTTCATCATTGTTTCATATGCCCTTCAGTCCATGGGGTAAATGGCGGTGTGCCTGGCTCATGGGAACTAGGGAAAGCATTATATGCCATTGGTCAGGTCTCTGTGTGACTGGGCAGCTCCTTGATTTATTTTTCAACCTATTTCCTGTTTAGAAAAAAAAAGTGCAGCTTGCTGCCAGTGCGATATTCTCAGGTCAAATAGGAAACAGGTTAAATAATCATTTAAATTATCAATTCTCCATATACTTTTGACCATCTTCCCAAATGTGATGAGTTCACAGTGTCTGATGAACTGGCCTTGTGGTATAGTTTATAAGGTACAACTTCATTCATTCATTCATTTCTTAAGTCTTTTTCCATTCTATATATTTTTGTTGTTATTTTGATACAGGGTCTTGCTCTGTCACCTAGGATGGCATGCAGTGGTGCAATCATGGCTCATTGCAGCCTCAACTTCCCAGGCTCAAGCAATCCTCCTGCCTCATCCTCTCAAGTAGCTGGAACTACAGGCGCCCACCACCATGCCTGGCTAATTTTTTTTTTTTTCTCTTTTTTTGAGACAGAGTTTCTCTCTTGTTACCCAGGCTGGAGTGCAATGGCGCGATCTCGGCTCACCGCAACCTCCGCCTCCTGGGTTCAGGCAATTCTCCTGCCTCAGCCTCCTGAGTAGCTGGGATTACAGGCACGCGCCACCGTGCCCAGCTAATTTTTTGTATTTTTAGTAGAGACGGGGTTTCACCATGTTGACCGGGGTGGTCTTGATCTCTTGACCTCGTGATCCACCTGCCTCGGCCTCCCAAAGTGCTGGGATTACAGGCGTGAGCCACCGCGCCCGGCCCCGCCTGTCTAATTTTTTAATGTTTTGTAGAAACGGGGTCTCCGTTTACTGACATTTTTGTTTGTAGTCTGAAATTTTGTTATCTTTGTATACCAAAGAGGCATGCCAGTTATTAATCTATTGTGGCATGAAAAATGAGGTGCAAGCTTCTAGGTGTCCCCTTCCAATGGAGTCACATGGGGATTTGCTTGATTCTCCGAGCAACAAAGGCAAAGTAATACCAGTCAGGAAAGCTCACTGGCACTTTGATGTTCAGGAATTTTACTGGAGATCTATGTGACTGACTTCAACTACTTAAGACTTCAGCTCTTCCTTTTTCCCTGGGCAAAAACAGGTGTTTGCCCTAAATCGCACTGTGAGAATAAACTTTTCTGGTAAACTGGTACAGCATGGCCCAGGGCCTCAGGTTTATAAAAACAGATGCTAACCGTAAATACAGTGAGGCCCAGGACCTCAGGCATACAAAAACAAATGTTTACCATAAATACAGTATGACCCAAGACCTCAGACATACAAAAACACTCTGAATCAAGCAGAATATTCCAAGGGCTCAGAGGTTATCTTTTAGGAGTTAATAAGGGCCGGTCCTGAAGATAGGCCTTTCTTTGGAATGTGCAGAGTTCTGGCAACCCAGGCCTACCGAGTTAACTCTTTCCTGCCCACATTGTCTAGTAATAAGGTTGACTCTGGACAACACAGGTTTGAACTGCATGGGTCCACTTGCATGTGATGTTTCTTCTGCCTCTGCCACCTCTGAGTCTGCAAGACGAAGCTCCCTCTTCCTTCTCCTCTTCAGCCTAATCAACATGAAGGCGCCGAGGATGAAGACCTTCATGATGATCCACTTCCACTTAATGAATAGTAAATATCTTTTCTCTTTCTTGTGATTTTCTTAATAACATTTTCTTTTCTCTAGCTTACTTTATTATAAGAATGCAGTGCATGATAAATGTAACATACAAAAATATGTGTTAATTGACTATTTATGTTATTGGTAAGCCTTCTTATCAACAGAAGGGTATTCCTCTTTGAATAAGTTTCGGAGAGAGTCAAAAATTATATGTGGATTTTTAACTCTGTGTGTGTGGTGGGGGAGTTGGCATCCCTAACCCCTACATTGTTCAAGGGTCAAGTGTATTTTATTGAATGCTAGTCATTGTCAATGTATGCTGTGTGTCTCTGGATTTTGTCATTTTGTAAGGAGTGTTGGATTTTGTCCTGGCAGGAAGTTCATTTACTTGGTATCAGGTTGATTCTTCCGAGGTTTGTTTTTAAACTTTCTGACAGTGGATCTAAAGTAGCCTTATTAAAGGCTTAGTTTAGCCCTATGCCCAAGTGTGGTCTCTCGGGTCTCTACAGAACACTCCTGGTGTTTAAAGAAGTCTCTCTACTTTTGCAGGTTGGAACTTGAATGTTTCCCAGCCCTTGATGAACTCAGAAAGTTGTTCAGTTTATAGCTTCACTACAGATGCTCTCTTCCTGGTAGTCATTCTTTCCGTAGTAGTTGCTGTTTGCCCAGCACAGTGACATCTCACCCTCTGCATGTGGGCATTGCTATTCAGCCAAAGACTCAAGGATACCCCTAGGAAGATTTCTAGGTCTCTTCCTTTCATAGCTCCATCCTTTGCTGTACCATGGCCTGCATGTTCCAACCATCTCATTCTCCTGAGCTGTGCTGCTCAGGTTCCTTCTCTCTGCTTCACTATCTGGAAAGTATTTCTAGACAGAAAGCTTAGGTGTCACACTGCTCATCTCATTTGTTCTTCTTACTTTGAAAATCAGGATCATGAACTGTTGTTTAATAACAGAAAGCTGTTGTTTCGTATACTTTTGTCTAATTTTCTAGTTGATTATGGTGGGAGAAATAATCTGGTACCAGCTGCATTTCATGGCTGAAGTATAATTTACTCTAACAATTTTTATGTAAGAGCTGGGGTTTGAGAATCAGACATGTGGACTTCAGATTTTGTCCCCAGCATTTGCTAACTTTTGATCTTGGCAGTTAGCTAACGTCTCTCTGACTTAGCTGCTTTATGTGTAAAATGGGCATGGTAGTACCTAATTCATAGGGGTTTATGAGCAATTTGTGATAGTGCAAGTGAAATGCTTAGTATAGTTCCTTACACATATTAAGGCTCATTCATTGATGATGATGAGGATGGTGATAGCGGTGGTGTTGGTGATATTCGTCAGTCTGTATTTTCACTATAAGTAAGGATGTTACATAGAAAAAAATTATTTTGCTATGTTACAAAGTGAAAGTGCTGCAAGTCTTCTGGCAGTTAATTGTCACTAATGTGATAGGATCAAGGAGAGCTTAGAAGCTTTTCCTTTTCACTGATTGCAGAACTGTCACAGAAATTACATAAAAATTCATTGATGACTTTTGGGTGTGGTAGCCAGAAGAGTTGATGCTTGTTCTGAAAATACTTATACAACTTTAGGGATACAAAGCTCCTGAAGACTGTATTCAAAATGCCTTTAAAAGTGAACTTGATTATATATTTAATGTTTTACTGTTTAAGCTGTGTGGTGCACACATTGGTGTGTTTATTTATTTTTTTAATTCTATTTGATATTTTCATATACCTGAAATGGTTCATAATTTTCCAAACATATCTTACCCCCTCAAAAGCAGGGCCTTTTTCTAGAGTCAGTCTGTGCTCTAAGTCTAATCTGTTAACTTCTGAGTGGATCAAATCTTAAAACCCTTAGAGAGCTTCTCATTAGTAATGTATGTATTTGAGAAATTGCTGAACTAAACATGCAGGTTGCAGTATGGTGTGTACAATGGTACTACTCAGGTAAAATTTTAAAATATATAAAATATTACCATATACTCTGGATGGATTTTTTTGTGTGGTGGTGGTGGTGGTGGTGGTGGTGGGAGTGGTGTGTGTGTGCATGAAACACTTGGTTGGTAAAGAAACATGAACTTTAGGAAAACAATTCTTTTCTGAGAAAAGAGATGGGAGGGAGAGCAGGCAAGAGTTCAAAATAGTCTTAAATTGAATCCATCATGTTTTATTTCTGAAAAATTGAATCAAATATTCCAGATAATATTTTAAAATCTGAATGATGTGTATATGGGTGTCTGTTATATTTTTCTTTGCATTTTTCTATATGTTTGATACCTGTCTTAAAAAATCAATGTAATAACAGTAATGTTCAAGTTGGTGATTGAATTAAAACTTCTGGCTCTAGGGGCTTGTTTGATCAATATCAAGCCTTTTGGGGTTATCTTCAGGGATATAATTATAATATCCTACATTGTGTCTTACTCCAGGACAACCTAAGAATGTAATGTCATGCTTAGGAGTCAAGAACACCTTCCTTCTGTAAATATATATGCATTAGATATTGTTAGGTTAAAACTTGGCTGCTGGTCTACCTAAGTATGAAGTTTGAATATTAGAATGCAGGGACTTTTTCCAGGGCCAGTCTATACTCTAAGTCTAATCTGTTCCCCATTGAGTGGATCAAATCTTAAAACATTTAGATAGCTTCTTCTTAGTAGGACAAAGTTCATGCAACTTAAGGGGGCATAGGGAGCCTGCCTCCTCTTTTCCTCCGTTGCTCCTCCCACCATCCTTTTTTCTTTCTTTCTCTTATCCAACCACACTAGACTTTTTATCCTTCTGTTTCATCTTAGGTGTCCTGCTCATTCTCTTACTTCCTTTGCAGATGTTGATTTCCCCCTTCCTCTTTAATTCCATCCCTTTCCCTAAGTTTTTTTTAGTGGACCACTCTACATCAGTCAAATCTTAGCTTCAGCATCCCAGTGTAACCACATAAATTCCACCACTGTATGCTTTCTACAGTTCTCCAATATTAATGCTTATATCCTCACTGTTACTACTCACATACCCATTTTTCAGTCTTCAATTTAAGCCCTGTTTGGGAGAAACCATGTTTATCTCAATGTAGCACCCATGTAGCATTTATAATATAAGCACTAAATAAATACTTGTTGAATGAAAACGTGAATTAAGTAGTTTGGGCTTTGATGAATTGTATACTCACTAGAAACTTAATTTTTTAATAGAAAATACTGGATTTAAAGAAAACTTTTATGAATATTTTAATGAACACTTTCATAAAATATTGAGAGGATTTATGGTCAAAGATGTATTTTTAAATCAAAGAAGTAAAGTGTTACTCACAAGGAAAGCAACCCTAGAGCCCCATGGGCATTAACAGGTTAATTTTCTTCTTTAAATAAATTAATTAAAATTTTTGTTTCTAATACATGTGTATGGAAACAATCAAAGAAGACCGAAGTGTTTAAAATAAAAAGCAGTAATCGTATGCTTCCATGTTTCTCAGTTCTACCTGATTAATAGGTTAAAACTTGAATAAGATTCACCTTCAAGAAGAAAAATGTGCACACACATATATTAGAACCCTGTAGTGGTTTAGGAAAAGCAGCTATCGTTGTTGAGTTGAGGCTAGAATGGGAATAAAGCCTCACACTAAAGGGGCTTTTAAAGTCATGATTTTTTTAAAAAAATGCCATCTAAAGGGCACAGTGATTCCTCCAATGTTAGCTTGTGTTTTCCATAACCTTCTTCCTCAAAGTCCCATCCTTAAAAAGATATGGCTTTGCTTTTTTGCCCCTCTTTCCAAAGACAGGATCTCAAAAAATGGTAACTAATTTAAGCCCTGCTAAATGTCCAGATGCCACACCTAGGAAAAATGAAGTTCAGAAGTTCAGAATTTGGAACTGCTTCAGCTAGAAGAATCTTCTTGCTGTGGTTGCATGTCTGGTTCTGGAAGCTAGTAACTTCTTTCCGGCAGGCATTGTTCCATTTGAACAGATGGCCAGAAGTGTGGCTGTGCCAGAGAGCAGAGACCGAGTGTGAACTTGTCCAGGAAGTTGAAACACTTCTCAGAATTTCTTCTGATGACGATCACCCTGCTGCCATTGCAACTAGAACTTTCTGGGTTGGAAGAGGGAACTCAAAGAAACATGAGGCTGGGAACAGTGGTTTAAACCTGTAATCCCAGCACTTTGGGAGCCTGCAGCGACCGGATCCTGACTTAAGGTCAGGAGTTCAAGATCAGCGTAGCCAACATGCCAAAACCTCGTCTTTCCAAAAAAAAAAAAATTGAAAAATTAGCCAGGAGTGATGGTGCATGCCTGTAGTCCTAGCTACTTGGGAGGCTAAGGCAGGAGAATCTCTTGAACCTGGGAGGTGAAAATTGCAGCGAGCCAAGGTTGTGCCACTGTACCCCAGCCTAGGTGACAGGTGAAACTCTATCTCAAAAACAAACAAGCAAAAACATGAAAGATGGCGTTAGAATGTTGATATCTAATATGGTAGCTATTGAACCCTTGAAATGTGGCTAGTCCAAATTGAGAGGTGCTGTACGTGTGAAAAGCACACCAGACCTCATAGATTTAGTATAAAAAAGAAAGTAAAATATCTTATTAATAAGTTTTAATGTAGATTCATTATGAATTATGTTTTGGGCTAAATAAGGTAATAAAATTGACTTCACCTGTTTCATTTTGTTTTTCTTTTTAATGTGGCTACTAGAAAATTGAAATATACATGTATGACTCGTTTTATATTTCTATTGGGCAGTGCTGCTTTTGAGAGAAACTTTACCAGCGATGTTCATGGAACTCTGTTCAATTTATACTTTGATGTGACTGTTTATTCTGGAGTAGATCAGATATGGAATCTAAACCTTGGCATTTCTAAGTTAGTTTCTTAGTAACTTACAGTTTAAATGTAGCAATGAAAACAAGAGTAGGATCTTTTTTTCAGTTGTAAAAGAAATTTCTAGAAACTAAGAGCTTTACAGAGCTTAAAATTTATTCTCATTGTTTTATTTTTAAACTCTAAGTTTCTGCCAGGACAAAAATGTTCAGTTCTTTTTGGATTCTGATGGCCTGGTAAAACTACTTTGTAAACCCAGGGGATGTGATAGAATTGGCACAGGAGAAAATTAATTTGGTTGGGATCCATGAATGGAATGGAGGTAATGTGCAAGGCTTGCAGTCTTTTGTAATCAATCATTGTAGAAGTTTTGCTGCGATACAGGGCTGCCCAGCACTTTGGGCAGCATCGTGACAAGATATCTTCCTGTAGAACCCTGTTGTGGTGAAATAAGAGAAAAGTGTAAACATAGAAATAGAATGTGTGTAATTATAGGCCACATATATACACATTCAATAAAATGTCTTGCATTTACGTGTGTGTGTGTGTGTGTGTGTGTGTGTGTGTGTGTTTTCTGGAAAAAAGTTAAATGAGATTTTCCACAACATTTTTTTTTTTAAATTTCAGCCTAATTGTAGGATATTTTCCAAACCCACATTTTCCAGCAATTTGAGCCCCAAGCTCATAGCAGTGAGGCACTTTCTTGTCAAAGGTGAGTCAAAAACAGGAACCCTTTAATTCTGTTTGTCACATGATGCTGGATGTTGTAAAATAATAATAGCAAGGAGTTCATTTCTTTCCCTTCGATCGTCAGACTTTTAGCTGCTTTACTTCCATTGTTAAAGCCAGGAATTCAGAAGTGTAGGTCAGATGCTCTGTGTAGAAAATGCATTCGGGAGCATACACATTAAATGGGTTATAAATAGTATCTGCCCTGACAATGCTGGAATTTTCTCAGCTTTTAGAGACATTGAAGTCTTTGTTTTGTGGGTGGCTGCCCTCCATTCCCCAACCCTCTAAGCTTGAGTCATAAAGGCTGAAAAACTAATGAGGTTGCTGAAACTTAAAATCTAATTGGTACGATGTATGGGAAACAATGAGAGATGGCAGAACCCATACACTTCGATTCAAGTCGGCTTCTCTGTTGCAGCACTGCAGCTTGCTCACTTTGCATTTTATGGTTCCAGGTCCTTGAATTTATTTTTTTCCTTCAATAGTATCAAATTAGATCTAGATTAAAAAAAAAAAAACCCTCATAAATGGTTAACCATCAAAGCTAATAGGATTCTAAAGTCTCCATTTAGAATAGGAAACAAAACAAAAACCTACACATGAAAGCAAAAGTACAAACTGGATTTTCTTTTTAAAAATTTTAACATTTTATTTTATTATGTTTTTTGAGACTGAGTCTCACTTACTCAGCTGCCCAGACTGGGGTGCAGTAGCATGATCTTGGCTCACTACAACCTCTACCTCCCAGGTTCAAGTGATTCTTGTGCCTCAGCCTCCCGAGTAGTTGGGATTACAGATGCATTATGCCCAGCTAATTTTTGTATTTTTAGTAGAGATGGGATTTCACCATGTTGGCCAGGCTGGTCTAGAATTGCTGGGGCTCAAGTGTTCCAACCACCTTGGTCTCCCAAAGTGCTGAGATTACAGGCGTGAGCCACCACACCCAGCCCAAACTGGATTTTCTTGATAGTCTCTCTCTCTTAAAAATATTTTGCTCTTATCTTCTGAGTTTATAGATGACAACTTACGACAGATGTCTGTAAACTATAACCCACATCTGGCCTGTCAGCCTTTTCATTGATGCCCCTACATCCAAGAATGATTTTTACATTGAATGTTTTCCCCCCTCAACCATTTAATATTGAAAAAACAAACAGAGAAAGAATATGTGGTAGACACCATACATAGCTCACCAACCCTGCAATATCTGCTATCTGGCCCTTTATCTACAAAGCTCGCTGGCCTCTGGTTTAGAATGTGCTTACTGTGTGACCCCTTGCTATTAGATATGTAATCAGATAAAAAATTTCTTTCTTGGATTTTGTTAATTCTTCAGTGAATACTTCTGGAGTATTTATTCCATTCCTGACATTGTCATAGGCACTGGAGAAATGAAGTTTAAAAAGTGACACCAAAACACAGACTAGAGGGCATATTTCAAAAGTGACAGAGCTTGCATTCCTGTCAAGAGAAAAAAAACAAACCTAACCAATCCAAACAGGAACCAGAAATCAAAAACTTAATTGCCAGAAAAACAAACCAGCTGAGTATGAGATAGAGACTAACAGCAATTTCTACGCTTCCCTCCTTGAACTGTGCTATGGAATGGTGACTAAGTTATTTCCCAGATTTTGAATTCACCCACCCACATACAACATACTTGCTTCTTTTCCCTAAGTCATTTCCTCATTTTTAATTTTATTTCTTTCCTAAAGTCTCTTTTTGCCCCAACCAAAATTCATTATTCAATCCCATCTTACTGAGTGCTTTAGTTTGTTGTTTCCAAGGCTTATTTATTTTGTGTTTTTTTTTGTTGTTGTTGTTTTCTTGAGACAGAGTCTCACTCTGTCACCCAGGCTGAAGTATGGTGGTACGATGTCGGCTCACTGCAACCTCAATCTACCAGGTTCAAGCGATTCTCCTGCCTCACCTTTCTGAGTAGCTGGGACTACAGGTGTGTGCCACCATACCTGGCTAATTTTTGTATTTTTAGTGGAGATGGGGTTTTGCCATGTTGGCCAGGCTGTTCTCAAACTCCTGACCTCAGGTGATCTGCCTGCCTCAGCCTCCCAAAGTGCTGGGATTACATGCATGAGCCACTGTGCCCAGCCTCATCTTTTTTGTTTAAAATCAGATTTTCCGTGTCTTTAGATTTAAGGTTTCTTGCTTGTATGCAGCATATAGTTGGGTTTTGAACCTTTGCCTTAGCAGCTCAGGTTGCTATCATGAAATACCATAAACTGGTAGCTTACTCAACATTTTTATTTTTCATGGTTCTGAAGGCTAGGATGTTCAGATCAAGGTGCTGGCAGATTTGATTCCTGATAAGGGGTCTCTTCCTGTCTGGCAGATGGCTGCTTTCTCACTATAGCCTCAGAGAGCCAAAGAAGCTCTCTGGTGTATCTTCTAATAAGGGCACTAACCGCATCCTGGGACCCCACTCTCATGGACTCATCTAAACTCAATTACCTCCCAAAGGCCCCACCACCAAATATCATCATATTAGGGTTAAGTCTTCAACATATGAATTTTGGAAGGATGCAGACATTCAGCCCATAACAGTCTTTTATGCTTTCCCTCCCTTTTTGGTAAACATGGATTATGGATTATAGGTATTTTATTTCTTTTAGTATCAGAATCTTTCCTCAGATCTGACATTCTCTAAAAGTTTTGTGATCTGCACCAAAGTAAGTTACAGACAAATGTTTGCTCGTTTCCTTTATTTAGGAACTTTTTTGTAAGAATTCTTTGGGATACTACCAGATTATCAGTCTTGCTCTCCTAAGCATACTGAGTAGTAGTAGACTGTGATTTCTTTTGTGGTTCAAAATATGCCCTCTAGCCTGTGTTTTGGTTAGCAGAATGACCAGAGCTGAGACTAAAGGCCACGACTCATGCATTCGAAATACACATAGGCTTGAAGTTCTCCTATTACAAAACAGTTACCACATTCATGTAAATGGTCAAGCAAAGGTCAAAATATGAGCAACATTATTTGTGGCTCAGTGAGAGATTTGATATTCAAAGTCTGTCAGCTTTTGTCAGAAGACTGGTATTGTCAATGGCTGTTCCAGGTTAAGACCAACTAAAAAGTGATTTGATAGGAATTCAGAATATAGAGAAAATAAGACAATTTGGGTACCCCAGATAACAAGAGCCCTGTACTTGACTCCAAAAAGAATTCTATTATTCTGGCTGTTACCAGACTTTCTTGCATCTTGATAAGAGAATTTTTTCCCCTCTAAATCAGTTTCATCATCTATATCAAGGGTAGTATTCACAAGAACATGTTAATATCAATGGCATGCATATGGGGTGTTGGATTCTCAGAATTTATTGCAATTGCTTCCTGTAGGTTCTGTGATGATTTATCAATTTATTGCCTCTTAGGTCCAAATTCACCCTTTATTATCTGCTCTGTGAAAATGGACCTGAACTCTTTAAATGGTATGATGTTAAGGTTTGGCAGGAGAGGGTGCTGGAGAGATGTCACAGGAAGAAGGGATTTTTCTTCTTAAATCTGGTGTGCGTGCTTACATGGCTTCTGCAGCATCCATGGCTTCTCCAGGACCCAGCTCCTGCAGCACTGGAGACATCTCCAGTGCTTGTTTCCCACAGCACTTGTGGCTTCTCCAGCACCATGTTCCTCCAGTGCTCTGGCTTCATTTGGTTTCACTAGTGCCTGGCTCCTGCAGTGCATAGTGGCCACAGCTGCACCTGGTAGCCAGCAGCTTCCTTTGGCACCCCTCCTTGGGCTGCTTTGTAGCAGGGTGCCTCTGGTGGAACACCTCCCTGCGAACAGCTTCCCTGAAACCCTAGAGGATGGATTCCAGTAAGCTCCACCACTGAAGCACCATAGCGGCTTCCCTGCCTGCAGGGATCTGGATCTGAGCCCTGGGAATAAAAAGGCTCTCCCCTGGGCCTTTTATCTCTGTCTTAGAGTTAATGGCTATTCCTTGTGTCTGCCATTCCTATATTTCTTGAGGTTCTCTTCTTGCTAACTAAGTCTTGTTATAGTTAGTAATTTCTTCTATTAAAGTTTCTATTTTCAGACAGTAGTTTGAAAAAAGATAATTTAATAGAAGAAATAACTAACCATCTCTCCTAATTGGACCCTGGCTCAATATAGGATTTCTTCAGTAGAATTATGGGGTTCTGTGCTCGCATTGCAAAAAGCAAGTGGTTGGAAGAGAATCGAATGGATTTGTTCAAAGGAGCGTGAAATCAGAATGTGTATCTGTTATATATTTCCCTGCATGCTTCTGGTTGAAGAAACCAATTTTAGGAAAATCTGGAAGTTTGCCATTATCTGTAGTGGAGGAGGAAAATGGTGGTTCTGATGATACTAGAGTGAAAAAAAATCATGAAAGGTTTTGTCTGACAAATTGACCATTCTGTTTTGTGTGGGAGCTTCAGGTTCTCACAACAAATCTGCTGAGGGGACCTAGTGGATGAGTCATAATTCAGTTTCTGGGGATTGTCTGCAAAGTCATAATATCTACATTGATAATCCTAAGTTGATTAAATGTGCATGTCAAGTGTTGTTTCCTTCCACCCTCCTATCTTGTGATAGGGCCATAGCAGTTGTTCTTTTGTTCCCCTTTTCTGTGTGAATCCTTCAGCAGTGTGATATGGGCCAGCGTATGATGCAGAAATGAAAGAAAAACCAGAATGGGGTGCCTTGAGGATTATCTGGTCTGATCCCTTCATTTTTGAGATAGCGAAACAGACCAAAAGTAAGGTTAAGTGTATTGCTCTCAAGAGTATGCACCTAGTTAGAAAACACAAAAATATATCAAAACAAATCTGATTCCTAGCTGGTTGTTTCCCTCCAAGCTTTAATGTATTTACTTTTTAATCTCTAATGATTTATTTGTTTATATTCATATATTCATATATTAAGATTTGCAAAGGTTGGAAAAAGTATATATTTTAAAATTAAATAATATTTTAGTCTACATTAAAAGAATAGATCAGAAAATGTCTTGCACGGGTACATGTTTTTAAATTTTTACACTACGTGTATTGAAGTGGAATATATAGAGAGGAGAATGTACGCATTTTAAGTATATAGCATGATGATTTATTGACAAACTGGACTCTCATTATCCAACCCTCAGGTAAATTAATCAAACTTTGCCTGCACCCTAGATGCTTCCTTCCTATGCTCTTTATTTACTACCCCTCCCAAGGTTAACCACTATCTTGACTACTAATTGCATAGATTAATTTTGCCTGTTTTGTCCTTTATAGAAATGGAACCAGCCATATGGTCCTGTAGTAGGTACTCACTTGGGCTTGGCATCTTTTGTTCATGATTGTGTTTGGGATAGTGATTATTCCACGTTGCTGTAAGTAAGTAAGTTATAGTTCATTCATTTTCATTGCTGTATAGTATTTCATTATGTAATGCTACTAGGATTTAGTTATCTATTCTACTGTTGATGGACATTTGGAGACTTTTCTATTTTGGAGTATTTACAATGAGGCTATGAACATTCATTATAATTACTTTTTAAAACGTTTTGGACATTAGAAGACAGCAAAGTGTGAGGTTGAAGACACAAGCTTGGAGTTGAACAACTCATTAACTGGCAGTCTTGGTCTAGTTCTTTATGTCCATGAGCCTATCTCCTCATTGGCAATGGGTTACTAATACCACTTGTGCAGGATTTTGGAAATAATGGAGTAAAATGATGGATACTGTGCACAGTGCTTGACACATGAGTACTCAAATAATGGAAGTTGCCATTACTTTTTATGTTAAAATTTTATACATTATAGCAAGTATCAGCCAAGTTTACTATTTGTATCTGGTTGCTTGTACATAGTGTTTTTCGTTTTCTCAGGGTGTGCATATGCTTTACCTTTGGAGTAATGTTTGATTCTTTATCTTTCCCTTCCCTTCCTCTCTGCTACAATTATTACCTGCCTGTTGTATTCCAGGTACTTGGAACAGGAACTGAATAAATGAGCAGACCTTATTCATTCCTGAATTTTCTTTTCAGTTTTTGTTGTTATATTAACTCACATACTCCTCTTCTCATATGAGCCTCTGAATGCTACTCTCACCAGTGTAACTCATCCTATCTGAGGGGGACAGGATCATCTTTCTTTAGTACTACCACTTCCAGTTGAGTTCTTTAGTGAGGACTTGAGAAAATTCAGCTTTACCATCAAGTCTTCAACAGACACCATGGTACAGGCTCTTCTAGAGATGTGGATGCACAGTGAGACAAAGCTGCTGTATCAGTCAGCAGAAGTTAAGTTTTGCTGCACTAACAAAGAACTTCAAAATTTTTTGGCTTACAAAAATCACAGATTGACAGTAGCTCTGATCTTTGTCCAATTCCTTCTGAAATTAAGGCTTAATGAGTATCATCTATTTGGGATATATTTGTTTTGAATAGAAGAAAAAAGGAAATGGAGGAACCATAGAGTGGCTCTTAGAACTTCTGCTGGGAAGCATCATATGTCACTTGTACTCACATTTGTTTGCCTACAACACGTCAAGCCTGATATCAATGGGGAGGGAAATAGAAACCTCCCAGAGAGAGCAATCAGTAGGAAGGGACTTGGCACGGAGGCCAGCTCAGTCATGTTTTAAACACTTCCATTGAATCAGTGGACATGACCTTTGGAATATAATTCCCAACTTGTTTTCCCTTGTCAGTTTTATTCAACAGCTTTATTCTTTTTTTGACCTTCACATCACTTTACTCTCGAATCAGCAAACCATCAATGCATAAGATATACAGAAGACCAAGGCTCCAAATCAGTGGCCCAGGCACCCTGATGACTTCCTGTTTCTCACAAAAGTAAGCCTGGGTAGCAGTGACCTCCACAGCCTGCAATGAAAGAGGAATCAACAGTTTCATTCCATAATTCAATAAATAGTTATTCCTTCTGCCAGGTGATGTGATGGAAGCTCTTTGCAGCTTCAAGGTAACAGTTGAGTTCTGCCTCTAGAAAATTCTTGTCATAAATATGATCAAGTATATCTTTAGCTTTCTATACAGTTGGCCTAAGGTATGATTACTGGCATGGGTGCCAGCTAATAAGTAAATCAGTCAATGTTGACACCGTGTTTAGCCTCAAGCATGCTTTTCTCTGGAATGCACGTTTGGATGAACTTTGAGGAAAATTATTAACTCACCCCAACTTAAGGAGATTTGACCAGAGATTTCAGGATTATATGTACATAGTTTCAAAGATTGTATTTTAAGATGAAGAATAATTTAAGAAGATTAGTGAGCATCCTTCATTAATCTGGAGCTATTTTAGTCATAATAAAAAAGCGCAACTTGTTTTCATTTTAGAAGAGTAACGTGTCAGTTTTGTTAACAGGTGTTAACTAATCAATTTTTATTTAGTTTATATAGGATGATTCTCAAGTAGATAATGTTAACTCACCTAGAATAAAGGAAACCACTTGTTACCTAAGTATACATCATTTTAATAGCTTTTAAAAAATTCACTATACTGGTTTACACAATAAATATGTTTCTATAAATCTGTGTATATGTATATATATAAATATAGAAGATAAATATATAAATATTATATTCTATAAATAGATTAGTATAAAATCACCATGCTATTTTGATATATAATATGAGTCTGATTATAATTATTCCACTAAATGTACAACCTGTTATAAAATGAGTGATAATCTAATCCTAATTTTTGTGTTTAAATCTTGGCATGATTTGAAGTGAGGAATAATGATGTATTAACGTATTCTTGGAGTCTGACATGACCATCATGGACTTGCTAATTTTATTCTTTGATGGTTTACATAAGTATCTGCAAATTTAATAGGAAGCAGAGCTTTATTTTTTTCATTATCAGTTAGCAAAAACATTGGCATCTGAATTGAATACTGGAATCTCCTATACGTGTGCGCGTGCGTGTGTGTGTGTGTGTGTGTTTACTAAGGTTCATGCCACTCAAAAGTATGACCCATGGGCTGGACAGCTTAATGAACTGTGTGTTGCTGGTCTACAATATGCTAAGAATAGAAATAGAGTGTTCTGAAACTTTAGAGCAATCAGAAAGAGTAATTTTAGGTCTGTCGAACCTAATAATACAAATTTGGGTTTGCATATTTGTGTTTGTTTTGTTTTTCCTCTCATTTGTCTAAGAATTTACTTTTATTATAGTCTATGAAAGTATCAGCCTATGATGGATTTGGAGTTAAAAAGACAGACAAACTAATGCCATAGATGGTTTAGAAGCATTGGTGAGGAACCTGCATCATGGTGACAGAAAATAGTGTAACCTCTGTTATTCTATAGGCGTGAATTATGACATGGAGTACTGTGGCTTATATTGCACTGAGCTTTTAAAATTCATGTCCCCTAACCTTTAAGCCATATCCCCTAACCTTTCCAATACAACCGTTCTATTTAACTGTGACTTTTGATCCACTTATTTTCTAGATCGAGTCACAAAATGGAATTCTTTGGATTTATTCATTTGTTCAGCCATCATTTATTGAGAAACTACTTTGTGCCTGACACTATTCCAAACACTGAAAATTCAGCAGTAACAAAACAACGCTTGCTTTCTTTTAGCTAATATGAAAAGAACTCAAATATACAAATGTATCTGTGTATTTGCAAAAGTATGCACACACACAGCAACAGACACACACACACACACACACACACACACACACACACCCCCCAATTGCCAGGTGGTAGATTGGTTCCATTGGTCATTTGGTTCCATTTGGACTGCTAATGTAGGCATTCTTTCTCCCTATGAATGTTAACATTACTATTGGTGTGGTTTTCAGCTGACAAAGTAAGTCCCAGCTAACAAATGTAGGTGACCTCCCTTAGGGCCAATGATGCTTGAGGATGGCCTTCCTAGTTTGGTGATGACAGTGGAATGAGAGGAGCCTCAAACCGTGGAGGAACCTTGGAATTCACCGCCCTGAATCACTGTTTCCTCTTGGGATATCATCAAAGAGAAAGTTCCATCTGTGTGTTTCTTTGGTTCAGCAGGACAGACTGTGATCGGGACGATGTTTCAGTTCTGAGAGTCTAGGATGGATCAGGAAGGTGTCGAGCCTCGAAATTAAAGCAGTGTTTTGTGTAGATGCTCTTTTTAGGGTGAAGGTCCCTTGCTTTCATCAGGTTCTACTAGTGATTCATGACCCTCAAAGTCAAAGAATCATTGGTGTACAGTGGCCATAAGAGCCTTCTGCAGTTTGTCCCTCGTTACTCAGTCTGGCTTTACCCTTTGCACCTTCTTGGTGCAGCTGGCTTGGCCTCCTCACTCTTCCCAGTGTGCTGCACAGGACCCCACCAGGGTGTGTGCTTCCTGGCAAGCTCAGCCTGCTACCATGCATGGAGCTCATCTTCTCGCCTCCTCGAAGGCTTTGCTCAGATGCCACCCTCTGAGCCTACCCTGATTACCATGTTTAAAATTGCATTCCTCTCCTGGTACCCAAATCCTGGCCCTTTGGTTGTTTGTTGTTCTGCCTCATTTTTAACCCTGGCACTTGCTACCTTTAACATTTTCTGTAGCTTAGTTATTTGGCTTATCAGGTTTATCATTCATATTTCCCTCCCCATCCAGATGCTTCATCAAAGTGGGGATGTTTGTCTCTTTGTTCACTGCTGTGTCCCCCACACTTTGAATACTGTCTGGCGTGTAATGACTCAGTAAATGAAAACGGGGTTCAATGAATGAATGTATATGATAACTGACTCTCCCTTTCAGTGTGCACAACATGGAGCTTAAATTTGGCTGGTGTAGCCGAGATTCCTCATTTTGCTCCATGTATACTGCATCCCATTGGTTATGGTTTCATGAATCTCATGTCTTATGTTGCCATAAATTAGCTTTTAATGTATCTCTGTATTTTCTTTTCAGATTACAAATATTCCCATTAGGCACTTTCATCTTTTTCTTATTGATTTTTGCTGTCTGTTTCATCTTGCTTTACGCTAGACCCTCAAAGTGTTTGTGGATAAGACCTTAGGCAAGTTAGCTGACTTTTCCACCCCTCAGTTTCCTCATCTTGTAAAGTAGGAAGAACGATACACAAGCTTGCAGGGTTGCTCTGAGGGTGAGATGAGATGATGTGTGTCAAGCAGTTAGCATACTGCCATACATAAATATCAGTTGCAATAATGCTGATGAAGATGTGAGTATCTTAAGGCTCAACATAGTGTCTGGCACATGATGGGCACAGAGTAAATGGCAGCTGTTAGCAATTACTTATGTCCCTCCCCCCCATTATTATCATCACTAATGATATGATCTGGACAATCAACATGGAGTAGGGCACTAGTAAAAAATTCTTGACAGGGTTAAGGGTTGACTTCCTTGTCTTCTTTTTCTCTTCCTTTTTCTTTCCCTTTCCATGGTAGGGATAAACTTTTTCTCCCCTTATCATGCAAAGGAAGACCTTTCAAGTTTAAAATCCCTTCTTTGCTGTGTGCTGTGATGTTGGTTGTCACCGTCATAGTAATACCATATTTTTTGTAACTTTTTGTTTGACTAGATTGCAGTAGGTAACTTGTCTGGGTCCCCAAGACATATTTCTATGTATGGATTTCATAACAATCCTGATTTCTGGCAAGAGTTTCATTTTTGTGGAGGGCATTTCAAGGAACTGCCTTATACATTTCTGAATGCTTTGTTTCTTTCACCCCTCAGTGCTCGGTAAGTAAAATTCCCCAGATTTGAATCTTACAGTTAATCAATCGGCAAATGCTTATTAAGTACATGCATGGAAGATTATTTGAAGAGCAGAATGACATGGTGAAAGGTGAGCTTTAGAAAGATTAATCTGAGGATTGTGTGCCTAATTGGTGGAGGGCTCTGGTCACCAGAGAAGGGAGAAAGGGTTTGTTGTGGGAGTCCACAAGAACCAGTGGTGGAACGGAGCCCAGGGGAGTGGGAGCTAGGGTGGTACACAGGGTGTATGCATGCTCGGCTTCCCTAGGTACAACCAGCCAGTCTTCCAGAGCTGGTGCCCCAATATACACTTCCATCCACCATACTCAGCATTTTGGCTGCTCTCTGGTCTTGCCATCACTTGGTTACTTTACCATTGCGACATAACAAATCAAGGTCAAACTTAGTGAGTGAATACAATATGTATCATTCTGTTCATTCTCATGGTTTCTGTGGGTCAGGCATTCTGGAGTGCTGGGCTGGGCAGTTCTGGTTCGGCATCTTAGGAGGTTGTAGACAGATGATGGCTGCCAGACCATCAGAAGGAGGACGCCATTGGTGGTCAATTTATACCCTGACTTAACATCTTTCTCTATCTCAAGGGAGAGGACTAGGCTAGGGTGAGGCCAAAGAGGCCTCTTTCCCAAGATGCAAAATGAAGGAGGCACTATTTCTCAGGGTTGTGCAGGTTCTGGCCCTGCCAAAGAATGAAATGAACATTTATTGTGCTAGACCTTGAGCAAGATTCTCTACATTTATATAAGGTGACTTATTTCCTTTAGTGTGATTTTTTTTCAGGGTTAACTTCCTAGATAGACCTTTCCTTACCTTCCTATCTTCATGCTTTCCATTTGTATTTTCAACTTATTGCCCAGTGGATCACCTTCATAGCTTGTTGTTTTCCTATGACACTGTAAGCAGTTTTTTCCCTGTTTACACTGTATATTGTTGTTTGGCTAGTTATACTGTGTGTGGTTGTCTAGTTACAATGTATGTGTCTTTTTGCCTAGTTACACCATATATAGTTGTTTTCATATTTACACTGCATGTGGTTATTTCCCTGTTTATACTGTATGTGTTTTTTTTTTTACCTAGTTACACTGTATGTAGTTGTTTGTCTGGTTACACTATATGTGTTTGTTTCCTTATATACACTGTATGTAGTTGTTTGCCTATTTATACTGTATGTGATTGTTTGCCTAGTTATACTGTATGTTGTTGTTTTCCTGTGTACACTGCATGTGGTTCTTTGCCTAGTTACACTGTATGTGGTTGTATACTTGGTTAGACTGTATGTAGTTGTTTCTCTGTTTAAACTGTATGTGTTTTTTCTCTTTATACTGTGTGTGGTTGTTTTTCTATTTACACTGTATGTGGTTGCTTCCCTGTTTACACTGTATGTGGTTGTTTTTCTATTTACACTGTATGTGGTTGCTTCCCTGTTTACACTGTATGTGGTTGTTTCACTGTTTAACTGTATGTGGTTTCTTCCCTGTTTACACTGTATGTGTTTGTTTCCCTGTTTACACTGTATGTGGTTGTTTTTCTGTTTAAACTGTATGTGGTTTTTTCTCTGTTTGTACTGTGTGTGGTTGTTTTTCTATTTACACTATATGTGGTTGTTTCCATGTTCATACTGTATATGGTTGCTTCCCTATTTATGCTGAATGTAGTTGTTTGCCTATTTATTGCTTGTCCACCTGCATTCCCTCAGCCTCTATTACTGAAGGTCTGTGACAGCAGCAGTCATGCCACTTTCATGCACTACTGTGCACCCAGTAGCATTGCCAGATTAAATATGAATACACAGTGAAATTTGAATTGTGACTCAAAACAAATATTGCTTTCACTTTATTAATTTATTTTTAAAATTGATACATTATAATTGTACATATTTATGGGTATAATTTGATGTTTTGATACATGTATATGTTACATAATGATCAAATCAGCATAGTTGATATATCTGTCACCTCGTGCATGTATCTTTTCTTTGTAGTGAAAACATTCAAAAACCTATTTTCTAGCTGTTTCGTAAAATATGATACCTTACTTTTAACTACAGTCACCGTATTGTACAATAGAACACCAGAAGTTATTCTTCCTATCTGATTGTAACTTTCTATCTGTTAACTAGCCTGTTCCCATCCTCTTCTCCCTCAACCCCTCCCCAGTTTCTGGTAACTACTTTTCTATTTTCTACTTTTATGATGTCATCTTTTTTCCCCCTTAGATTCCACATTTGAGTGACATCATATGGTATTTGTCTTTCTGTGTATGGCTTATTTCCCTTAACATGATAGGATAGCCTCCAGGTTCATCCATGTTGCTGCAAATGATAGGAGTTCATTCTTTTTTCTGGCTGAGTAATACTCTATTCTGTATATATACTACATTTTCTTTATCCATTCATCTGTTGTTGGACCAGGTTAATTCCATATCTTGGCTATCATAAATAGTACTGCAATAAATATGGGAGTGCAGATATGTCTTTGGCATACTGATTTTATTTCCTTTGGATATATACCCAATAGAAAGATTGCTGGATCATATGGTAGTTCTATTTTTAATTTTTTGAGGAAACTTCATACTGTTTTCCAAAATGGCTGTACTAATTTACAATCTCTCTAACAGTGTGTAAGTGTTCCCTTTTCTCCACATCCTCACCAATACTTGTTTTCTTTTGTCTTTTTGATAGTAGCCATTCTAACTGGAGTGAGGTGGTATCTCATTGTGGTTTTCTTTTTTTTTTTTTTTTAATTGCATTTTAGGTTTTGGGGTACATGTGAAAAACATGCAAAGTTGTTGCATAGGTGCATTCATGGCAGTGTGATTTGCTGCCTCCCTCCCCCTCACCCATATCTGGCATTTCTCCCCTTGCTATCCCTCCCCAACTCCCCCCCCGCTGTCCCCCCCACTCTCCCGCAACAGACCCCCGTGGTTTTCATCTGCATTTGTCTGATTAGTGATGTTGAGTATTTTTTCATATCTGTTGCCATGTGTATATCTTCTTTTGAAAAATATCTATTAAGGTTGGTCTTTTGCCCATTTTTTTTTTTTTTTTTCCTGAGACAAGGTCTCACTATGTCACCCAGGCTGGTGTGTGATGGTGCGATCATGGCTCACTGAAGCCTTGACCTCCTGCCTCAAGCCATCATCCTGTTTCAGTCTCCCAAGTATCTGGGACTATAGGAGCACACTACCATGCCCAGATAATTTTTGTAGTTTTTGTAGAGACCAGGTTTTGCCATGTT
This sequence comes from Aotus nancymaae, assembly GCF_030222135.1. Taxonomy (NCBI): domain Eukaryota; kingdom Metazoa; phylum Chordata; class Mammalia; order Primates; family Aotidae; genus Aotus; species Aotus nancymaae. The sequence continues at coordinate 3,892,587 of NW_026988460.1, forward strand.
GCCAAGGCTGGTCTCAAACTCCTGGGCTTAAGCAGTCTACCTGCCTCAGCTTCCCAAAGTGCTTGGATTACAAGCATGAGCCACTGCACCCAGCTTCTATTTTTTAATTGACTTATTTTTTTGGTTGGTTGGTTGCTATTAAGTTCCTTAGCTATTCTGGTTATTAACTCCTTGTCAGATGTTCAGTTTGCAAATATTTTCTCCCATTTAGTAGATTGTCTCTTCACTTTGTTAATTGTCCTTTGCTTTGCAAAAGATTTTTGGTATGATGTAATTCAATTTGTCTATTTTTGCTTTTGTTGCCTATGCTTTTGAGGTCTGATTTTAAAAAAATCCTTCTCAAGCCCAGTGTCATGAAGCATTTTGCCTGTGTTTTATTCCAATAGAGTTATAGTTTAGGATTAATATTTAAGTCTTTATTTCATTTTGAGTTGATTTTTATGTATGGTGAGAGGTAGGGGTATAGTCTCATTCTTCTGCATATGAAGATCTGATTTTCTCAGCACCATGTATTGAAGAGACTGTTCTTTTCTAATTGAGTGTTTTTGGCACATTCATAAAAAATCATTGGCTGTGGGTGTGATAATTTATTTCTAGGTTCTCTGTTCCATTTCACTGGTCTTTGTGTTTGTTTTTATGCCAGTACCATGCTGTTTTGATTACTATAATTTTATAGTATATTTTGAAGTCAGGTAGTGTGATGCTTGTGGCTTTTTTAGAATTAATTTTTTTAGAATAAATTTTAGAATTTTCTATTTCTATGAAGAATGTCATTGGTATTTTGACAGCAATTATAATAAGACTATAGATTGGTTTTATAGGATGGCCATTTTAGCAGTATTAATTCTTTCAGTTCATAAACGTGGAATATCTTTTCATTTATTTGTGTTTTCTTCAATTTCTTTCATCATTGTTTTATAGTTTTCATTGTAGAGATCTTTTACCCTTGTGGTTATTTTTATTTTTAGATGTCTTATTTTTTGGTAGCTATTGTGTGGAATTATCTTCTTGATTTCTTTTTCAAATAGATCATTATTAGCATATAGAAATACTACTGATTTTTTAATGTTGATTTTTGTATCCTGCAGCATTATTGAGCAAATAATATTCTAGTATAAGTATATCCCAAATATAAGACATGCTTACACTGAAAAATTATTTATGGTTTTCCTGAAACTCAAATTTAACCAGATGTCTGGTAGTTTTAAGTGCTAAGTAAATCTGGCAACCCTCATACCTGGTGCTAGGAGCTCAATAAATAGTTGAATGAACAACAGAGTGAATGAAATGAAAGATCACATTTCTTTCTCATGAACAATTTTACAAGGTGGATCTTATTATTTTATAGACCTGATGAATAAATAATTCAATAAGCTTGTCTATGGGTCCACAGCCAGTTAGGACAGGGTGGGATACGAGTTAAATTTTGAAACTGCTCTTTTCAGCTTTTCAGTACATTGTGCTGTCTTGGTTTGTTAAATACAATTTCTTCCTTGTAGCAGTGAGATTTTTTGGTTGTATCAACAGAAACCTGACCTCTCTCTAGTTGAAGCAGAAAGAGAGGTTATTAAAGGATTTTTAGGAGCTCTGGGTCCCTGCTGGCCAGAGAAACAAACCAGAGTCTGACTGGCCAGGATTGATTCCCCCAGCGTGTTGTGGAACTGATCCAATGGAAATATTGATGTTGCCCTCACTGGGCACAGATACTGCAGCCCACACCACTGACATCCCCAGTGTGGACCACTATACCACACAGCCAAGCCCCTGGCCCTTAGGGCTTTCAGATGTAGCAACATCTTTCCTTGCAGGTGTACATACAGTTTCACACTATTTGACCCAGGTATATCTGATTGAGAAACTGAAGGCATATGTCTCCATGCTAGCTACAAGAAAATCTGGGAAAGTGAACCTTTGGCTTCTAAAGTCAAAGCTATATCTGTCTTCCTCTACATTCATTAGAAGGGGAATTTTTCAAGCACAGGAAGTATCTTAAAAGGTACTGGACAGCCTAAAAGATAATATGTGTCCACTTGACACTGCCTTTGAGCTTTTGACAATGCCTTCTGATTTTTTAAAATAGGTATTACTTTCTACCTTGTTTGAAAACAGGAGTTGTGTTTGCTTCAATTTTTTAATGTGCCCACAGAGTACTGAGCCTGTACTCCCAAGAGGCTCTTAATACATGACTGAATAAAAGCTGAATTCTCTCTCTGGTGGGATTTTGTAGGTAACTTAAATTCTATTCATGTGTATTTTTTAAATTTCCTATCATTAACATTTATAATAAAAATAGTTAAAGTTTCCAAAACTTGATCTAACTGGGAGGAAAACAATAGGTCTGAAATATCTTATCTACAAATCTGAAATCCAAAATTATCTGAATGTCGAAGGATTTTTTTTGCCAATACCTCATTTGGCGGAATTACCTGACCTGAAGTGACACAAGGCTATTTATAGTCTTTATTAGTCCACATAATTGAATATTCATATGTTTCCCAGCAGAAATATTAATGTACTTGATTACAAGCTGTTTCCCTGATCTCACTGGAGATACTATATTGTATATGACCTCTATTATCTTTATAAAATCTGGGAACCGAGGCGGGTGGATCACTATGTCAAGAGATCAAGACCATCCTGGTCAACATGGTAAACCCCGTCTCTACTAAAAATACAAAAATTAGCTGGGCATGGTGGCGCGTGCCTGTAATCCCAGCTACTCAGGAGGCTGAGGCAGGAGAATTGCTTGAACCCAGGAGGTGGAGGTTACGGTGAGCCGAGATCGCGCCATTGCACTCCAGCCTGGGTAACAAGAGCGAAACTCCATTTAAAAAAAAAAAAAAAAAAAATCTGGGAAACTCTGATATTCAAGACTCATCAGTCCCCAAGGGTTTTTTTTGAAGTATGTATGCATGTGCATATGTGTGTATACACACTTGCATAATATGTACATAGAATGTTCTGGAAGGGTACATTCAAATTGTCAACAGTGATTATGTCTTAGAGAATGGATTAGAGGAGATGGTAAATAATGAATTTATGCTTAGTATTCTTTAGCATTTCTAATTATTGTTATAAAAAACGATTGCCTTTTTAAATGAAAGAGGATAGAGTTGAGTGTAAATGTTCTTGTACTTAGGAAGATAGTGGTTATATTAATTTTAAAAGATAGTTTGTCAAGTAGGCTATGCATTTCACATTAGCTCAACATTATAACTGATAAAGACTCAGAAAAAGTTATACACAGAATAGGCAGCCTCCTGCCTTTTGGACAATATGTGCATGCCCTAGTTGTAGGGAATTTAGATCAGCAAAAGCATTAATTTTGCAAAAAACAAAATAAAGGCACACAAAAATGTGATGAGTAAGTGAAACTACTGTTATTAGTGATGGGTTTGGTGTGTTTTATGAAGTCTGAATGATTACTCATCCACTCTGCATTTGCAGAAGTTCTTTAACAAAAGCCAGATGCATATGTAGTAGCAGGGGTTAGTAGGTGGATGGGAGGATAAGCCCTGTGAGTTTCTGGAGCATTGGTTTGTAGCTGTTTTTTGGCTTGTCAACAGGTTACTTTACTGAGTCAGCCTATAGGATGGCTTCCCGGGGTAAGTCTGATTTTGCTTTTCTGGTTTTAAGATATAAAGTGGTAATGGAGATCTGACTAGTTGTTCTCTGCATTAGATTCTGTAAATCAATAGTGCCTGTGTTTCTTCTGTAAGAAAGACGTTGGTCACATTTCAGCACATTCTGGTGTTCCTACTGCTGATTTTTATAGCTTTGCTTTACCTCCCCCTAATTTGTAAAGTTGAATCCCCAAGGGCTGAAAGGATTTGCAAGGGGAATTGCAAAGGTCGTGCGTAAGTTCTGTGGCTGAAGTGTGGAAAGCAGTATGATTGAGCTGCAGCCCTTCATTACCCTTTCTTTTCAAGAGGAGGTTTCCAATAAATTAGTGTAGCACACTTTATATGCTTGTTTGTGACCTTAAAAATGTTTTAGATTTTGCTGAGTGGCCATTACTGATGCTTTATGACATGTAATAATGGTTTCAACCTGCACATTTTTTCATTTTTTTCATTTTTATACTGAAACGATGTCATGCATCAGTCAATGTGAAGTTCATTTTTTTTTTTCTTTAAAGGGACTTGGGAGAATGTTAGACATTAGAATAAGTCCCTGGATTCTAACTCCAGAGAATGTTGGTTCTTGAAAAAAAAAAAGGGAAGATTCTCCAAGCTCTTACAAATGAGCTTTGTAGTAATCTCTGATGAAATGATAAAAACACTGCTTTTCCCACTGGAAGTTAAATGCCCCTTTTCATTAACTATAGTATGAGGAACCAAATCATGTGATTTTCTTTTTTTAAAATTTAACCGTAATTACTTTTTAAAGGCAGTTTTCATTCTGTGGCTACTTTCTTTTTTCTTCTGGTGCCTAGCATAGTTGAGGATTTTATCTTCTTGTCTATTTTAGGATACTCTAATGAATAATGGAGTTCTAAGATGCTCTTTCAAAGGAACAGCCCAGTTGCATCCTCCCAGCCATGGGCTGGTTGAGCTGTCCTACCCACTTTGCTCCAGCTCACGGAGGACACCATGAGGGGCTGGGGCATGTAAGTGGCCCACAGCTATTCTAAATGGCAGTTGTAGCTATGTAAGGGCTCAGAAGGGAACTGATCTTCCATTTATTAAAGTTTAGTACCCATGAGAAAAACTGATATTTAAAAAAAACAGGGAAGGGAATTTCAGTTGATATTTTGAAAAATGAAAAGGTGCACATTAGGACCTTTAAAAATGAAGACACTTATGTCCTTAGTGCTGTGGATCTCACATATAAATACTTGCACCCTGTTCCCTTCCCCCCAGACCCCTCCTCTCCAAGTCTGAAGCCCTGTGCCAAGGGCTGTGTGAAGTGGGAGGTTAATGCGGCCTCTCTTTCTGGGACATCAGTAATTCTTGAATATTTGGGGTAAGGGTACAAAAGTATCCCATTTCAGCTGATCAGTAATTTAGGAACTTTTAAATGCAGATGTAAACAAGGGCATATTATGGAATGGAATGTGAGATAATATGTGATACTATAAAGAAACATCTCTGTTGTGAATGGTGAGTCCAGGCCACACTCCTAGACCTTACTTCTGGTCCTACTTGCAAGGGTGGTCCTCTGTCCTCTGCTGTGAGATCTTCTTTGGTAGAAAAGTGATGAGGTTTGCTTTCACCCCTTCTCAAAAGGCTGCCAGGAACACTTCTATGGGCACAATAAGGTGGACCGCTGTGAGGTTTGAGAAAACTTATTGCCCAGGGTGAGCTGGAACACATAATCCATCGTGTCACATATACACAGAGGTACTTGGAAAGGGACAGGAATCTTGATGGAAGGCTCAGCTACCATGTGGAAATTGTTAGAATAAAAAGACAATTGTTTCTTTCAATGGAAGAAAAGAAAGAATAAAATGTGGTGGAGATTGGCACCTCTTCTGCCATTCTTGAACCTCCGTAATGACTTACCAAACAGCTTTTTGTTTTTTAAAGAGACTGACAAGAAAATTAATTATCAATGATTTTAGAGCAGATTATTATGTATGTGAATTATCTAGCCTTTTTGGATTTTGTCCTGTTGTCATGATTTGTCAGTATTTCTCAACATGTCATCAATAGGTGAGACAGGATGAAACCCAAAACTGCTTTTTTTTTTTTGAGCAGAGTCATCTTCTGTCACTTAGACTGGAGTGCAGTACTGCCATCTCAGCTCCCTGCAACCTCTGCCTTCTAGGTTCAAGCAGTTCTCATGCCTCAACCTTCCGGAGAGCTGGGATTACAGGCACACGTCACCATGCTTGGCTAAGTTTTGCGTTTTTAGTAGAGATGAGATTTCACCATGTTGGCCAGGCTGGTCTCGAACTCCTGACCTCAAGTGATCCATCCTCCTTGGCCTCACGAAGTGCTGGAATTGCAGGTGTGAGCCACAACTCCAGGTCCCTAAACTGCTTTTTATTCCTAGTTGTTTGTTGCCAGTTCAGAAACTTAATTAAGTATATGGAATGACAGACATATTTCACCTTTTGTAGATGAGAGTACATTCAAGATTGGGCTTAAGTACATATATCTTCGACGTAATTTATTAAACTCTTAAATCCATATTCACACATAGAAAATAATCAGATCTTAAAATAACTATTGGAAGAAAGAAGAGGGGAAAATAGTAGGCAATCATCATGACACTTTAATGTGTATATTTATTGCTTAAAATGTTCAAACACAGCTTTGCTTTGTATAGTTAATTTTGGTGGTACAATATTTGAAAAGGTGATAGATAAAAAATGCAGGATGCAATTCTTGAAGCTGTAATTTGCAGGAGACTAATAATACAAGTCCATTCTCTTTTCTAAATGTGCTATTTATACAATTTATATTTTTAACAAATCTTAGACCTGTAATGAAAATAGTAATTCATCTTAAGGGTAAGAAAGGTTGCAGTTGTGACAAATTTGGAAACTTTAATAAGTCCTCTTGGTGGTTAAGCACAGTCTATGGAATATTCTAATTTGTATGTCACAGAGCACAGTGCTCAGCAGAAAGCATGCACTATCTTAAATTAATGTTAATTAATTAATGTTAAATGATTGAGTCAATTTGGCAGGACTTCTTTTCGTCTCTGAAAAGTAAGCATATTTAATTTAGAAGTGGCAGGTCAATTTTAAAGCCAAGCTAAGATAAGTAGGTCAAGTGAAATCGTGCACAGAGCAGGGATAGTGGTGTTATATGTACAAAGAAAAAAGACTGAAAGGAAAAGCATCAAAATGTTTACATGTGAAGATGATGTATAATTTGTTTTTTATAAATTTTTGTTTGCTTTTAGTTTTCCACAGTGAGCGAATACATTCTTCAAAGCATAATACTTTTATGACATATGTTAAACTTTATATAACTCTTTGTTAAATCTCCAGTTAATGAATTAATAGTAAACATGAAACATATCAAATATGATGTGAGTGGTGTCCTCTGTAGTTGGGCACCATAGTAGCTTTGAGTGGAACTTACATTCTAGCAAAATTCATTTTTTAAAATAAGATTTTGTGGAAAAATCCCAGTATAGTCAGTTCTGCTATAACACAACATATGTGTTTCTAAAAAATCATCAGGCTACTGCAAAATCATGCAGTAGACAACAGAGGATGTATAGGAAAAATGGGACTAGGAGCACAATTCTCAAAAATTTCATCAGTGACATCTTAAAAAAGAAAAGATAGGAAGCTAACAAACACAGTAAGTAAACAGGTTTACATCCTTTGAATGATTAAGCACTACAGAAAACTTGCTACTTTGCCTTGAATAAGACCTGGGTTTTGCTTGTAGAAGTGGCCTTAGAAGAGTTGCAGCTGGTGAGTTATTATAAAGTGGTAGAAGGAAGCTTATCTGAAATTGAATAAAAAATTATAGCATCAGAAGTGAATGAATGTGATGCATAACACTCTTGGTAAACTGAGGTAGCTGGTAGATGTTTGAAGTGTATGCTTGGTGCAGCTGGTTATAGTTTTCAGTGTGTTTTCTTGAAGGCACAAGCAAACGAAAATTCTTTGGGGATATGTTCAAGTTGTTCACTGTGTAACAAATTTACGTTTCCAAAATCAGCGTGATGACAGAACTGACTGTGTGTGAGACAGATGAAGAAAAGCTACACTAGCTCTAGGTATGTCAAGGACTCAGTATGGAACCCAGCCTCCCCATCGCTGCCCCAGGGGTTCCATAGAGCATTGCTGTGCAGTGTAAACTTGATTGTTCTTTTGTTTGTGACCTGGAACACACACAGAAAGTTATTTTTCTTGTGGACACATTCAGTCCTACCTATGTATCCTTCCTGGCTGGAGTCTGGAGGTGTGCCAAGGGCTTTGGCTTTTACAGCTCTCAGTTCTACTGCCAGATGGGCTGTCCAGCAAAGCAAATGGCCTTGAACTGAAAACTATAGAATACCTCGCTCCAGGTCCTTGCCAGGGACTATAACCTTGAACCTAGTGGTACTCCATACTTATGAAATGCTGCTATGAAAAACAATATGTATGGATTACAGTGTGAAGGACAGAGGTTCATTTGTTTCTCTGGATAGCCAACAACAATGAGGGAGTAAGGGTATGTCGTTTGAGAAATTATTTTCCAGGGTGTCAGTATTGAAGGAAGATGTGAGAAATTTACATTTATCAAAAGGGGTCATTGGTTATAAAATAGTTTGGGGAAATCAGTAAAATCTCTGCCAGAAATATCGTAGACCAGCAGAAATCTCTATTCTGAGATTTTGATATCCCTGAGAATTTGTGTGTCCTCCTTCCAGCCCCAGCAATCAGTTTTACTGGATTATACTTAATATTATGCCTCTGCTCCCACTGAATCTTGTTATAAGATAGAGCCTTATAAATTTTTATTGGAAGGGGGGGTCTGTCTTGCGGATGTTACAATGTCCTCTTTATGAAGACTCTTGGGAGAAGTGTCTCTCTGATTTTAATACCACAAATGACTGTACTTCCAGGAACTTTGGGTTTTTGCTTCATATATATAGTTAGTCATGTAACTGATCATGTTTTCTTCCTCTTTATGGACACAGACATATTTTCTTTGACCCACACAATTTTTTTTTATATATACGTTAAGTTCTGGAATACATGTGTAGAACATGCAGGTTTGTTACATAGGTATACATGTGCCATGGTGGTTTGCTGCACCCATCAACCTGTCATCTACAGTAGATATTTTTCCTAATGCTATCCCTCCCCTATCTACCCACCACACGACAGGCCCCAGTGTGTTATGTTCCTCTCCCTGTGTCCATGTGTTCTCACTGTTGAACTCCCACTTATGAGAGAGAACATGCAGTGTTTGATTTCTGTTCATGTGTTAGTTTGCTGAGAATGATGGTTTCCAGCTTTATCCATGCCCCTGCGAAGGACATGAACTCATTTTTTATGGCTGCATAGTATTCCACAGTGTATGTGTGGCACATTTTTTTAATCCAGTCTATCATTGATGGGCACTTGGGTTGGTTCCAAGTCTTTGCTATTGAACAGTGCTATAATAAATATACGTGACATGTGTGTTTACAGTAGAACTATAGTAACTAAAACAGCATGTTACTGGTACTAAAACAGATATATAGACCAATGAAACAGAACAGAGGCCTCAGAAGAAACGCCACACATCTGCAACCATCTGATCTTTGACAAACCTGAAAAAAACAAGCAACGAGGAAAGGATTCCGTATTTAATAAATGGAGTTGGGAAAACTGGCTAGCCACATGCAGAAAACTGAAACTGGACCCCTTCCTTATATGTTATACAAAAATTAACTCAAGGTGGATTAAAGACTTAAACGTAAGACCTAACACCATAAAAACCCTAGAAGACAACCTAGGCAATACCATTCAGGACATAGGCATGGGCAAAGACTTCATGACTAAAACACCAAAAGCAATGGCAACAAAAGCCAAAATTGACAAATGTGATCTAATTAAATGAAAGAGCTTCTGCACAGCAAAAGAAACTTTCATAAGAGTGAACAGGCAACCTATAGAATGGGGGAAAAATTTTGCAATCTATCTATCTGATGAAGGGCTAATGACCGGAATCTACAAGGAACTTAAACAGTTTTTTTTTTTTTTTCTTTTTTAACAAATGCTGAGAAGATTGTGTTTGAATTACCAGCATCTATTGAAAAGTCAGACCTGGTAACATTGAACTCTCATGTCTCTATGGCAACCATGGGATTCAATAAAGTATTGCCATTTTTCTTAAAATAGAACAGGCACTCTTCAGTTTTACTTTTATATTTTACCTACTTGGCCCTTGTAGATGTTTAACTGTAAGCCCCTGGCTTAGAAAGCAATTTGTGACCCAATTCTAGAAAACGTGCAGGCTTTTATTTACGTTTGTGTACTAATCTTATTCTTGAGCTTATTTTATTTTTTCTTGAATTATCTTTCCTTCATTCTACTTCCTTCATCCACTTATATTAATTTTCCATTGTTGGTTCATCTTGGGATGTTGTGTGCTTTTTCAAAAATTGCTTTAGGTCCTTTTAGAAAGAAGCAAGGTATATTAAATATATAAATATTAAAATTAAGGGAATGACTTTTTTCTTCCAGATCATTTTATTTTTATTTTTTGCCTAGTAAATTTAAAGTGATTTCTGCTTTTTCTCTGACCTATTTTCAAGTCTACTTGATTCTAGTACGATTCAGAGCTCTGCTCTTCTTTGTTTTCTTTCTTTCTTGTCTTTTCTCTGTTTTTTTTTTTTTCTAATTCCCCACAGAGACTCTGAGGAAATATGAGACATTCAGCACATACACTTGTTTTGTATCTAGGGTTGGTTGACTCTCCATGATTTTGCGTTAAGAACTGAAGAGTTAAGTAATTTCACATACTGTTTGGGATTTCCATATTTCCTTGAGAAATATGAAGACACAACTAGACCCAGTTAGCCCTTAGATGTGTTTGTGTCTAGTTCGTCACATCTTTTCCTTGTCCGCCCCTATTGCCTCCATGACGCTGAGGCTAAATGCTACTTGTCTGGTTTTCCTCGATTTTCTTCATCTGCAACCCACTGTTATTTAATGCCATGTTGGTCCACCACTCCAGCTGATCTTGCTGTCAAAGCATGTCCTACTCTTTGACAGGCACCAGATTGTCTTTTCTTTAATGTCCATCTTAGGGTTGCAAGCTTCCTTGGTAGAAGTGTCATGGGTATGTGTGTGAGTGTGTAGGTTAAAAGAACACTAGGATCATTAGTTCACCAAATACTTACTGAGCACCTGCTCTGTGGCAAGAACTGTTCTGGTGCTGGGGATAGTGCAGTAAATAAAAGAGGCAAAGATATGTGCCCTACTGGAGTTTACATTCTAGTGGGAGGTGGTAAGTGCTATAAAGAAAAATAATACTGAAGGACTTTCTCTTTAATTTGAGACTGATAGGTTAGACTTTGCTGCCAAGGTTTTTTCTGGGGGACAGAGATCTAAATTAATTGAGGAGTGAGGAGTGAGCCATGCAGCTGTCTGGGAAAGAGCATAGCGGACCAAGGGGCAGCAATGAGAGTAAAGTCCCCGAGGAGAAAACATAGTGGATTTAGTATTCAATGTGGCTTTTATTTCAAATGCTGCCTTGCCTAATGGTGTGAACTGTGACCTTCTAGACAATGTCTGAGAACTTGTCTCCAAAATGCTAAGATTCTACATAGGAGAAGGACCATGCCTTACTAGTTTCTACCCAGTGTCAAGTCTGGTCCTTGGCTCTTGGTAAGCATTTGGTAAATGTTCATGCAGTTAAAAGATGGACACAACAATGCTTTTAAAAGATTATAAAGCATCTTGGCCAGATGCGGTGGCTCACACCTGTAATCTCAGCACTTTGGGAGGCCGAGGCAGGTGGATCACCTGAGGTCAGGAGTTCGAGACCAGCCTGGCCAACATGGTGAAACCTTGTCTGTACTAAAAATACAAAAGTAGCTAGGCATGGTGGTGTGTGCCTATAATCCCAGCTACTCAGGAGGCTGAAAGACAAGAATCACTTGAACCCAGGAGGCAGAGGTTGCAGTGAGCCCAGAGCATTCCACTTCACTCCAGGCTGGGCAACAGAGTAAGACTCTGTCTCCAAAAAAAAAAAAAAAAAAAAAGAAAAAAGAAAAAAAATAAAGCATCTCAAAAGCAGGATCTTAGCTAATTGGATCTTAGCTAATATAGTCCTAGAGATTAATGACAAGGAAGATGCCTAGCCCTGAAACATGTGCTCAAGGAATTTCTCTTTAATGGTGATTCCATATTTTCTACACTTAGCAAGACACATCTGCACATCAGACTGGGGATTATTACGACCAGGAAAGGGACCTCAGATTCTTTGACTGTTTCCTCTTGAGGGCATTAATGTCATTGATTGGGAGACAGTCCTCTAAATTCAGCTAAATATTGGTCACCCTCTAGAAGGACAGTGGGACTGTAGGAACCAGACTAACTGCAGGGATTGTGTCTTAGTTGTTGTATTCATTTTTTTCCATTGATGTTTCCCAACCTCTAATATAGTACCTGTGAGCTCAGAGTAAGGGGGCTCAGTATATATTTGGTAAAGAGTGAATAAAATCAAAGGATGCATTTTGAAGCTCTTTCAGAAGACAGTTTTGGAGTCACCCTGGAAAGACATCCCCTCTGCCTGTTTCCTTCCTAAGAAGTACACACTAGAACTAAAGGAGATTGAAAGGCTAAAAAGTGGCATGAAGTCCAGACCTAATGATGATGTCTTATTTGCTTAACTCATTTAGTTATTGTCTTTATTCACAGATGGGGAAATGAGGTCAGAGCTAGTAAGTGGCAGAACCAGGTAGTTTGACTGCAGGGGTTGTATTTTTAACTCCTACAGTGTGTCGTGTCCAGAGAAGGATAACTAGTAATTATAAAAACAGAAGTATGGGCCGGGCGCGGTGGCTCACGCCTGTAATCCCAGCACTTTGGGAGGCCGAGGCAGGTGGATCACGAGGTCAAGAGATCAAGACCATCCTGGTCAACACGGTGAAACCCCGTCTCTACTAAAAATACAAAAATTAGCTGGGCATGGTGGCGCGTGCCTGTAATCCCAGCTACTCAGGAGGCTGAGGCAGGAGAATTGCCTGAACCCAGGAGGCGGAGGTTGCGGTGAGCCGAGATCACGCCATTGCACTCCAGCCTGGGTAACAAGAGCGAAACTCCGTCTCAAAAAAAAAAAAAAAAAAAAAGAAGTATGAAAAGAATTCATTCACTAAGTGACCAAATGGATTCTGTTAGTGGCATTAGTGACTGATGATCTTTCCTGGTGAAAATCACTTCTTTCACATGGAACAGGTTTCAGATGGAGAGAAAGGTCTACTCCATAACTCACACTTCTCTGGCTTTCTTATGGTCTCTTCCAAGACTTTGCCATGGTTCAGTTTCTTGAGATTTTATATCAGATTTTCTAAAAGCCATTGGGGAACCCCATCATAACAGGAATTCTAGTTTTGATTCAGATAACACGTGAGTATTTACAAACTACCGTGTTCCCACTTCCACATGCTTCATAGCCTATGAGCTCTTTCCACATTTAATGATGTGCTGGCCACATTCTCTCCCATCAGCCTCAACTCCTTCCTTTTTTTTTTCTATTTCATGAAAAAATTCTTGTTCGTGAACAATTAGGTTTTCCTCTGCTTATTTTCAATGTAGGTAGAATGAACTCAATTATTACTTTGCTCTTGCTGAAGAAGAAATTTAAAGCTGGAAGAAAGCTTTGCGAATTTGTAACAGCAGTCTAGGGTTCAGCATTGCTGGAACCCTACACTTTCCTTTCATTTGTGTGCTTTCAAGTGAGGGGAACATTGTGATTTTTGTGGATGGTGTCAGTATAGATGGCAGAGATAAGCAGTTATCCTGGCCAGAGTTCTGGGGAAGATGAAAATGGTTGTGTTTTCTCATGACTTTATTTTTTCCAGAGCTAACTCTATGGCAATATCACTCTGACAAATATTGGCTGGCCATGGAATATTTTAAAGAGCAAGGGTTTCATGAATGTTCTGTCTATTACCATGGCTGAGGCATCAAAACACAATATTTTCCACACATTTCCTCGAGCACTCATGGATGGATTCCAGTATGATGCTTTTATGTCAGCTCTTAGACCACAGGAAGAATTTAAAATAAATGATTACTGAAAACACAATATAGAAGAAGAATTGAGTAGAATATTTTGTACCATTTTTCTCTTTCTGCATGGTAATATCATGCTCAGAGTGGTGACAAAGACTGAGTGCAAAAGGGCTTTGCAAAAATTTATGTTTTCAGATGCTCATTGTGAACATGATGGCAATGACAATCATATGTAACATCTGCTTGGCTCGTGATCTCTATCATTACGTAAAGCAAGAGCAGACACTGATGATGTTCAAAAACAAACCCACCACAGACATCCCAAAGACGTCTATAATTTCCCCCCCTTCTCTAGATATACTTCTCACATGATTATCATTAATGAGAATAAAGAATATTCTCATTAATCATAATGAGTGTGAGTATACAAGGGAAGTATTTTGAGAGATGGCTTTTTGCACAGGAACTATTTGGTCAAAGATTCTTCTACAGTACCTCCTGTATCTATGAACAAAGCAGGATGGCCTGGATGTAATTGAGGATTTCAGTTGTGGTGCTGTTTTAGAGGAGTTCACTTTGTGATGCCATGTTCGTATCAGGCTCTGGTGACCAAGGTAGTGGTAGCCGTGATGATAATGTTGTTTATAATAATGGCTATAGTGTATTCAGTGCTTGCTCTTCAGGTTCCATGTGAAGTACATATAAGCATTAATGCATGCATTACCCAAAACAGCCTGTGAAGTTGACTGTTCTTATGCTCATTTTGCAGATGAGGACACTGAAGCTTAGAGGGCTTGAGTAATTTCCCCTTTGGTGCATTGCTAATGAGAAATGGGAAGAGCTTGGATTTGAGGCTAGGGCTCTCTGATCCCAGAGCCTGGTCTCTGATACCTCATTCTCACCACATTCTTTCTAGAAGTAGGAAACTCTTGTTTGGACCATTACATGGCCTGTTGCCTCTCCCTGTTTTCCTCCTGTTTCCTCTTTAGCTCTTTTTCCTAGCCTGCACCTCTTCTTTGAAGGTCCACCATCCCTGTTTCTTTGCCTAGCTTAAACCTCTCAATCTTCAGGACTTTTTTTTACCCTGGAGTCTCTCCTGTGAATTCTCATAATATTTTGTTTTTATCTTAATCAAAACTCTGTGCAGTTTGTAGTCAGCTACTTAAGTATTTCAGGGATTCTTAACCTGTAGTCTGAGCAGTCAGTCGAGTTTTTTTTTGTGTCTATGCCTATGTGAATTTTCTCTGGAGTCTGTAGTTTCCATATGAGTCTCAGAAAAGTCTTTGAGCAAAAAGATTAAGGTATTATTGTTTATAGGATTCCCCACTCTCTCATAAGTAATGAGCACTCAGAGGAAAGGAGCATATCTTATTTATACGTATTTCCCTGGATGGATATAAGAGTATAATATTTTTGGAGTGTTTGGTTGAATGAATGTAGTTACTAGTTGGACAAGGAGGTGGTATAGCCTGTGGCTTAAGAACATAGGATCTGGATTCCAGCTGTGCCTTGGGTTGAATTCCTTCTTTGCAAACTTTTTTTTGCAAGTGATACAGTCTCTCAGAGTCTCATTGGTAAAAGGGATACTGTAATAATATTAAAGGTAGAAGGTTGTTATTGAAGATTAAAATAAGGTAATGCATGTGAAATGCTTAGCATGGGAATACATAGTATACCTTCCATAATTAGCTGCTATTATTATTATTACTTGAAAACCTTTTGAAGGGGGGCAAAGAATGAGGTTCTCATGATTTTCCTAGCGACTATTGCAGAGAAACAAAAACCTGCAAAGCAAAAATTGTTTGCATGCTGCTTTCGAGTCTTAAAGACTGATAACCGATGTGCTGTCATTAACCATGGTGCCAGGTGCAAGGCAGCTACTTCCCTAACATGTTTTTCTTGGGCATTTCCATTCCCTATGGCCTTGACCCTGGACAGACAGTGGTTCAGTCTCCCCAGACAGACACCCAGAATGCCAGCTAATGGAAATTTTGTGATACTCTTTCCCCGAGGATTTGGACATATGTTGTTTTGTGTTTAAATCAACAGAAATAAGTGCAGCTGTAGCCACCCCCTCTGCATAATCATCTAAGTAGCCTGTTTCTTCACAGCTCATGGAGCTCCCAAGTGCTGGGCCCATCACTTGCCACCCTCTCTGTGAATCACAAATGAGTACAGTAGGTCAGATGAAAGGCAGAGGCTGGTCGGGCATCATTGCTGATTTACACAGCAATGATGAGTAGTTACACATAGATCAAGACATAAAAGTTATTTATAATAGTCTGGTCACCAGGGTCACATTAGCAAGAAGGAACCTTTAGAAAGATGCTTTAGTTGGATACTTCTGAACTGTGGCTCATTAATGTGTACCAAATATAGAAAAGGTAGTTTAAAATCTCTTTACAGAAAATATATTATGAGCTGGATTTTATTGATGTAGGAGGAATATTGTTGACTTATACTTTTCTCATAGGTTTCTTCTAAGTATGTACTGTTTTTTTTTTTTTTGTTTTTTTTTTTTTGTCATTGGTAACTGTGACCTTGGCTCAGCCACTTGCAAATTTTCTTTCTTTGGTAAATATTAAAGATGGGTAGCACCTTTTTTTCATAATCACCCCAAACTGGAAACAGCCTGAATGTCTTCATACTAGTGAAAGGATAAATAAGCTGTGGTTCATCCATACAATGGATTACTAATTAGTAATAGAAAGGAACAAGTTACTGATACCTGTAGCAGCATGGATGAATGCCAAATGTACTTGCTAAGGGACAAAAATCTGACTCAAAAGCCTAAACGCTATATGATTCCATTTATATGACATCCTCAAAAAGGCAAAACGTAGGAACAGAAAACTCATAGGTGGTTTCTGGGAATTGGAGATGGGGACTGTTTTGACTACAAAGGAATAGCACAAAAGAGTATTTTGAGGTGATGGAACTGTTCTGTGTCTCGATTGTGGTGGTGGTGACATGGCTTTGTGCATTTCAAAACTCAAACAGAAGGTGAATTTTTGTGTATATAAATAAAAGTAAAAGAATTAAAAAGGAAATGATAGCATTTACCCAATATGCTTACATGCTCACAAAGAAATGTTGCTTTGAAAGGGTAATATATGTCATTTAAATTCCATAAATTTAATTTAAACCTCTGATGAACTGCTATAGTGTAGTGCTTTTTGGGAAATCCTAAAGGAAATACCGATCCATGCACTCAGTTATGTAACCATCTCTTTTGGCAAACATATACAAACAATTTTAAGGTAATTTTAAGGTTATAATTATATTATGGGACATAAGAGGAGAAAGAGGCATCTAGGTGGGATGAAGGAAGATTGCTAAGACAGTGAGGAAGGTTTGTCAAGGAATAATCTTAAAGAATAGGTAGATTTTTAAAGTATTTTTTAGTAAACTTTTAATTGAAATACAATATTCCCACAGAAAAGTATGCGCATCTTACGTGCACTGCCCAATGAATTTTCACCAGATAACCAGCAGCCAATCTCTAGATGGAGCATCACTAGCACCCTTGTGCCTCATCCTAGTGACCCTCTTCTGAGTATAATCACTATCCTGACTTCTAACACCATGGATTAATCATGTCTGAGTTTATTTAACTCCATACAAATGAAATCATACAGCATGTACTCTCACATACGGATTTTTTCGCTTAACATTATGTATGTGAGAGTCATCCCTTGTTTGTATGTAGCAGTTCATTCTCATAGAATATTCTTTTGTATGATTATGTTACCCTTTATCCATTATACTGTTGATGGGCATTTGGCTTGCCTATAGTTCTGCACTATTATAAGCAGTGTTGCAATGAACATTATTGCTATATGCTTTTTGGTGAACACACATATAAATTTATGTCTGGTATGTACTAAGAAATGGAATTACTAGGTTGTGAGACATGCATATGTTCAGCTTTTGGTAGATACTGCAAACCATTTTCCAAGTCTTTCTATGAATTTACACCCTCAGCAGCATCTGAGTGTTCCAGTTGCTCTGTTCCTCACCAACATTTGGTAATATATCTCCCTTTCATTTCACTGAAGAATACTTAGTGTTTTTTGATAGGGATGGTGCATGAAGAGTACTCCAGGCAAGAGAACACCATAAGTAAGAGTGTACAGCTAGAGTTAGAGAATGAGTAAGTTGTTTATAGTGGTTTGAATCATTACAATAGATAAGTCCAGAAAGATAAGTTGGTGCTTGATTGCTAGTCTAAATAAAACATTTTCAAAAATTCAATCATTGTATAGTGATGAATCATTAATATTGTGACAATAGTTGCCTGAAAACATGAAAATTATGATTTAGGAAGGGTTATCTAGTAGCAGGTGTATAACGTTTTGAGGGGAGTTGTACAACTTAGTAGTCGAGGCCAGAGTTTAACTATGTCAGAATATCTGTGAGGACAGAGATGGTGGTTGATAGATAAGATGTGGTAAGTGACTATTCCATAGAGGGCTAAGGGGAAGGAAGAGTAAGAGATACCTCTGACCCTGGTGGTACCTTAGCCAATTATGTCAAAATTCACTACTATTTTTCTTAATACCTTTAAAGAGTAATCTATACTTGTTGTCTCTATTTCTTTCTTCCCTACATGCCTTATTTTTTTTTAACTTTTCCATTACTAACAATATTCAATATTATTATCATTAAATATATCATATGCATAGAAACTAACACCTGTCAGTTTAGTAAAGACCAATAAAATGAATAACCACGTGCCCACTATCCATCTTAAAAAAAAAAGGCAC
This sequence comes from Aotus nancymaae, assembly GCF_030222135.1. Taxonomy (NCBI): domain Eukaryota; kingdom Metazoa; phylum Chordata; class Mammalia; order Primates; family Aotidae; genus Aotus; species Aotus nancymaae. The sequence continues at coordinate 3,910,977 of NW_026988460.1, forward strand.
CTGGGCCAGGCACAGCGGCTCACGCCTATAATTCCAGCACTTTGGGAGGCCGAGGTGGGTGGATCATGGGGTGATGAGATTGAGACCATCCTGGCCAGCATGGTAAAACCCCATCTCTACTAAAATACAAAATATAAGCCAGGCGTGGTGGCGCATGCCTGTAGTCCCAGCTACTCAGGAGGCTGAAGCAGGGGAATTACTTGAACCCGGGAGGCGGAGGTTGCAGTGAGCAGAGATCATGCCACTGCACATCAGCCTGGTGACAGAGAAAGACTCCATCTTATAAATAAATAAATAAATAGAAGCCTCTGGAAGCCTCGTCTTTGAGGTATTCTCCTCTTATACTCCTTACCAAGTTAATTATCATTCTTTTTGTTCTAATCACTCCTTTGGTTTTTGTTATAGTTTTGGCATCTATGACTACATTGCTAAACTATACATTGAACTTTAAATAAATGAGGTCATATGGCAGGATTCTATGTGACTTCTTTTTTCATTCCACATCTGTCTTGATTTTATCCATGTGGAGACATTTCACTGATGTGTAGTGATGCATTGTGCTAATGTTATTCCTCAGTTTATTTATTTCTTTTATAGATACATATATACATTTTATTGCACTTTAGGTTCTGGGGTACATGTGCAGAACATTCAGGATTGTTGCACAGGTAACGTACATGGCAATGTGGTTTGCTGCCTCCATCCCCCCATCACCTACATCTGGCATTTTTCCCCATGTTATCCCTCCCCAACCTCCCTACCCCACACTGTCCCTTTCCTATTTCCCCCCAACAGACCCCAGTGTGTGATGCTCCCCTCCTTGTGTCCATGTGTTCTCATTGTTCAATACCCACCTATGAGTGAGAACATGTGGTGTTTGATTTTCTGTTCTTGAGTCAGTTTGCTGAGAATGATAGTTTCCAGGTTCATCCATGTCCCTACAAGGGACACAAACTCATTGTTTTTTATGGCTGGATAGTATTCCATGGTGTATATGTGCCACATTTTCCTTGTGCAGTCTATCATTGATGGGCATTTGGGTTGGTTCCAGGTCTTTGCTATTGTAAACAGTGCTGCAGTGAACGTATGTGTGCATGTGTCTTTATAATTGAACGATTTGTAATCCTTTGGGTATATACTCAGTAATGGGATTGCTGGGTTAAATGGAATTTCTGTTTCTAGGTCCTTGAGGAATCACCACACTGTCTTCCACAGTGGTTGACCTAATTTACGCTCCCACCAACAGTGTAAAAGTGTTCCTATTTCTCCACATCCTCTCCAGCATCTGTTGTCTCCAGATTTTTTAATGATCACCATTCTTTTTTTTTTTATTGTATTTTAGGTTTTGGGGTACATGTGAAGAACATGCAAAGTTGTTGCATAGGTACACAAGTGGCAGTGTGATTTGCTGCCTCCCCTTCACATATATCTGGCATTTGTCCCCATGCTATCTCTCCTAACTGGCATGAGATGGTATCTCAATGTGGTTTTGATTTGCATGTCTCTAATGACCAGTGATGATGAGCATTTTTTCATATGCTTTTTGGCCTGATATATGTCTTCTTTTGAAAAGTGTCTGTTCATGTCTTTCACCAACTTTTAAATGGGTTTGTTTTTTTCTTGTAAATCTGTTTTAGCTCTTTGTAGCTTCTGGATATTAGCCCTTTGTCAGATGGGTAGATTGCAAAAATTTTTTCCCATTCTCTTGGTTGCTGGTTCACTCTAATGATTGTTTCTTTTGCTGTGCAGAAGCTCTGGAGTTTAATTAGATCCCATTTGTCTATTTTGGCTTTTGTTGCCAATGCTTTTGGTGTTTTAGTCATGAAGTCCTTGCCTATGCCTATGTCCTGAATGGTTTTGCCTAGGCTTTCTTCTAGGGTTTTTATGGTGTTAGGTCTTATGTTTAAGTCTTTAATCCATCTGCAGTTAATTTTAGTGTAAGGTGTCAGGAAGGGGTCCAGTTTCTGCTTTCTGCACGTGGCTAGCCAATTTTCCCAACACCATTTATTAAACAAGGAATCCTCAGTTTATTGATCCCTTTTGTCTTTATTTATTTGTTTGTTTATTTGTTTATTTATTTATTTATTTTGAGATGTAGTCTTGCTCTTGTCACCCAGGCTGGATTGCAGTGGTGCGATCTGGGTTCACTGCAACCTCCGCCACCTCCCTGGTGTATACCTTATAACTCATTGGTATTTAACTTCTTTATTAACATATATTTATTATTATAGCTTTCTAAACTGAGAGTTTCCTTTTTTTTCTTGTTTGCTTATGGGAAATGGAAGCAATTTTTAAATGCATAAGCATTTAAAAATTGCTTCGATTTCCCATAAGCAAACAAGAAAAAAAAAGGAAAATGAAAAGAGAAAAAGAAAGCACCTATCTTTTTGAAATTGTCAGTTTAGAAAGCTATAATAATAAATACATGTTAATAAAGAAGTTAAATACCAATGAGTTATAAGGTATATATATTTGAAATATATATTTTATAGTATTATTGATACTTTGATATTAATTTAGGTTTAAGAATTATGGAAAATGCTAAAATGATAGGGCCTTTTGACCTCTAAAATGAAAATTTAAAACATTTAAAGTATATTTAGTTAGCGCACAGCTCTCTCATAACTTTGTGTAAGGATATTTTTTTTTCAAGTACAACACAAAACCTGCTCACGGATCCCAAAGCATTATAAAGCTGGCTCCATCTAGTGTATGAAGTAGTATATAGCTAGTACTGGGGGAAAATTAATTGTACTAGGAATCTCTTTTGGTACTTCGTTATGAAATTAGATAACCAAAACAAAACTGGACTGTAAGCTAAATTTATGTTCCAGGAGATAACCCAGGCCAGAGTGACCTTCATAGCATTAGAGGAGAGGTCTTTATATATTGAAGCATCAACCTCTAGCATGCCTGACATTTTATTCTGACAGCCTTGTTTTGTTTTGTTTTCCTGGGCAGAGGTCTTATTTACAGGCACTATCAACAAACACAGCGTGTCACTTCCATTGTGATATTCTCACTCCGACTTGGCCTGCTTCCCACTTTTCGTGTATGGAATCATATCTGAGAGTCATGCTCACTTCCCACAGTTAGTGAGAGATTAGGGCTGGACTCACTTACTATGATTTCAGAACTCTGCATGGTTTTCTTTATCAGACTGAAATTCTTTGTAGCTATTAACCTCTCATCACAATAGAGTGGGCCACTATTTCGGGGCTCTGTTTAATCTTGTTTCCACTGAAAGTTTCTGGCACATTCTTTATGTCTCTCAATCAACGTTTCCTGAATTTTAGCTATTCTCATGCTAACTTCATTACTTTTGCTTGCAAAAACCACGTGGAACTTAAAATATTATATGTTTTAAAGGAAATGTTATAATACATGGAATATAATACACGAATGGAAGTATGTATTAAAATCAGTGCAATAAAATTGAAAGAAAATTGTTAGGTTCTTGCTAGGTATATTGTCTGGACTGGCGGTGTCTGAGTTCTGACTTTTATTGGGAACAAAGGGCAAGTGTTGAGAGATTGAAGACCTATTAGCATCAAACAGAGACTTCCTTAGATGAAAGAAATTTGAAAGGGCCCTTCTCACTGTGTAATTCCATGGTTATTTAATGTGAAGTCTATGTGTCTTGATTTGAGGTCATCTTGTATTCCATACTTTGGGAAACTTTGCTTAAGATTTACCATGTTTCTCAAAGGAAACCGATCATTTTCCCCCAAATTTCCAAAGACTTTGTTTCCCCTACAAAGCCTTTTTGAATAATCATTTCCTTTTTTGAGAACTTTCTTCTTCTATTAACAAGTATAAATTGTGTTGATATGTTGGGTTACTTTTTTTTCTTTCTTGTAATCTCGTATTTTCTTAGTCTCTTTTCTAACCAGATTAAGTTATTTGAGGACAAACATTGTTCCTTTCTAATAAATGCCATTAATTCAATTCGTGCTTGGTATAAATATTCAAGGAAGTCTGCTTCATTCTTTCTCTCTTTTTTTTTTTTTTAAAGTCAGATCATGGTTAGAGGTGGCCAAGAAAAGGTATTATGGTCAGTTAATTAATTATTTAACCTATTGATGAATAGTTATTGAGTGCCTTCTCTGTGTCTGGAATTGTATGTGGTGAAAGAATGAAGTAGTAACCTAAACAGACATAGTTCATGCCGTTAGGGAATTCAGAATCTAGTGTGGGGTACAGACAAGTAAAGAGGCAACTCTAGTCCAAGGTTCTAATTTTAGAATTAGTTTGCTTTTGTGCTCATTTGGATAGATTACAAAAACTTGGAACAGAGAACCAGAGAGGAAAGTGTGGGCTCTGGAGTTTCAAACTCCAGATCTGTGGCACATTAACCTCTTGATTTTGGGCAAGATACTCATCTCACTCCCTGCCCCTCAGTTTATTTCTTTAAATAAAAAAAGATTTATTTAATAATAAACATGAGGTATGATATGCAAATGTGAGGTACGGTTATCAGTGTGACAATGTAACAAAGAATTCTTCATGTCTTTTCTCTCCTCCCTCCTCTTTTTTTCACATAAGGCAGAGATATGATCTCATTGTTTTTTTTTCAAATTTTCAAATTTCTTGCCCAGAACACTAAGACGTGAAAATGTAGTGATCCTAGATCAAGTGTAGAAACCAAACATCTTTGTTAATGGTAATATCATTGTGGATGGTGTTTACAGGTTGCAAATGCATGCAATTTTCACATTGTTTGTTTAAATTAATAAATAATTTGAGCTTTCAGAGTTACCCCAAAACATTTTTCTATTAATAATCATTATATGCCATTTATATATCTCAAGCCTGTTGAACAGTGCCTGGGACATAGTAGGTACTCAATAAATATTTCTTTAGTGAATGAATGAATTTTAATAATTTTGACTCTTCCTGCTTTTATTCATGATTTTGTTAATGTCCTTTAAAAATGAACCAATATTATTTGACATTAGGAGGACGATATGCTTGAATTAGGGTTTATGTTATCGTCTATATCTGTATTACCAGCCTTACTTGTAATATCTGGCAAGTAATTAATACATAGTAAATGTTAAGGGGAGAATTTAGTAGCTTTTTTAGGCATTTCTTTTTTTAAGAACACATGACAATTTTTTAAGTAAGGATTTAATTTTTCTTTTATACTATTTCATGGTAGTATTCCTTGGAATTATACAGACTATTAATTTAAAATATTGGTTATTTGAATATTTTACTATCAACATTAATATACACTTTGATTATAAGTAAGACTCCCTAGAGTGTCAATTAGATGCAGAAAACTAATGTGTATTGAGTTTATTATGATTGATTAGAGTTTATTATGATTAATCAACAGACAGGAAGGATTTTTGTGCAAATATTATTTTTCTCATTTTAAATCCTGTTTGCTCAGCATAACTGACACAGGATGTCATTAGTACGAGAGTTAAGTTTTGAGATGCTTTAAAAGTTTGGAAAATTTGACTGTTAGCACAAATTTAACATAAGGTGATTTATTTAGCATAATGAGATTTGATTTTTTATAGTTTTACTTATTTAAATACATGACTTCCTATGTGATTCCTAGTTTACATAGAAAAATATAAATTAAAATTATAATTGGTACACTGAATAAGAGCAGAAGGATTCCTAGAGCAGAATTTGGTTTGTAGCTAAGACAACCACTGAAAAGACATAGTTTGTTGTCTACTATTAGAAGTTGCAGATATCACCAATATTTAGTCTTTAGTTATGTATTATGAATATATTAGTCACAAATTTATCTATACCTTTCCTGAATGAACTTACATGTATTTTGAATATTTACTACTTCTTAAGATATCAAAATTCAAAACTACTTTAAGCATTGTCTTCAAATAATAACTTTTATTTGCCCTAGAATTTAAAGTTCTTTGAGGCTCTAAAGGTTGACTTTTCATGACCTAACAATGTTATGAAATAGAGTCCTCATTTCTTGTGTCGCATTCATTGAGTGCTATTTTTCTTGTTCCGTATTAAGTACTTTTCATACTTTATCTCATACTATTTCATACTAGGTTAATATTAAGATTAAATGAGATAAAGTATGAACTATTTTTAATAAAATAGTATTAATATTCCCATTTTATAGATGCAGATCTTGAGACTCATAAGTTGAATGCCTTACCCAGAGTAAAGCTAGGATATGAGGGGTAATGTGTGTGTCTGCATAAATCACCACACTATCCTGTCTCCAGATGGACAAATGGTGCCAAGTTTATATCCATAGGAGTGACATATTTATTAAATAGTAGACCGCTCAGAAGTTTGCTGCCCACAGGTTGGAACCACCTCCCTGGATCCTTGCCACATCTTATGCAAATTGGAGTTTTTGCACATCAGTGACTTCCATACTACCTTCCACAGTGGAATAATTGTCTGCAAAAACAGTGTCTCTCTACCTTTTGCTCACTTCTTGGAATACAAACATTTAATTTATATGAATAGACTACAAAATCTAGATGACAGAGTATCCCTGTTTTCTTTATCTCAATCCCTTCTTTTAGCTTCTCCTTGGACCAGAAAGGACTTAGATGGTCTATGGAACTGCTGATGTCCTAGGATCTCCTAATGAGATGGAATCAAGGGAAGGGTGGGTTCATCTCAGCAGCTGTCAGCTTAGCTAAGGTAGTCCATGGAGGTCATTTCTACAACTGAATTGCATGTTGCTTTAAAATATAATAATATCTTGACTCCTCCTTCGAAGAAGAAACTGATATTGTAAATGAAGATGATGGTGGTGCACTCTCCTGTTTCAATCCACAACACCCTTAAAAGTTAGGCAGAGACATTTATATTCTTATTGCCCTTCAATTTCATAACTTAAAAATAGTTACTAACAGTCAAATAGATGTCCACATTTTTCTTTTTAAATTAGTAAAATGTTAACCCATAAATTGAGAGAAAAACACCATGATTTTCAGATCCTGATGTGGACAGTTTAATTTTATTGTAAAGTCATTTTGTGAATAATTTTGCGCCCCCCCCACTCGCAACGGCCTTATCTTTTCCTATTTATTTACCTTGACAACATAGTAAATTGCATTTTTACTAAATTTCTCATTTTAAAATATTATCAAAGCAGCATAATCTCATCAGTGTGTTCTCTCCAACTTTGTGTTGTCTCACTTACTTTGTTTATATTGTAGATTGTAGTTTTCTTATTGCAAATACTGGCTGCCATTTATAGATAACATAGAAAGGCCTCTAAATAACCTTTAATGCAGGAACAAGTATTTCTTTTGAAATGAACCCTGAGAGAATATCAGAGAGTTTAAGATAAGGGATTAATCTGTTGTATTGATTATTATATTAAATGAAAGAGTCAAACTAATATTTTATATATTTTTCTTCATTAATTAAAAATCACCTTAGACAGAATTTGAGATGCCTCTTTGTAGATTATATTTTTATCCCCAGGACAGATTCTTCGAAACAGTTTTTAAAAACATTTCATTTTTCCTTCTGGATGTTTGTATAAGCATCTTAACAGTTCTTTAATAATGTTGGGCTGCTTCCCAGTCAGGTTTGCATGGGGTCACCTTAGTCTCTTCTTTATTTTCTTCTTTAACCTTGAAGGGTTTCTTTGGGTGCCAGGTACAATGTCTTTGAGAGGATGCTGTAATATCACTGTTACAGGAAGATCTGTTCTTGGTAGGAGAAAAAAATAGAAACAGGATGAAAGAGATAAACGTGAGTGCTCCTGCACAGTTATTTCTGCAAGTAGGTAGTCATTAAAAATTTTCTTCAGTCATGCTGTGATGATTTCAGATTAGAACCGTTGGACCAGTTCCTTGAAAATTTGTACCCCGATACTTTATCCATGAAAGTGAGTTGTACTCAGCCACTAAAAGCTTGCAAATAAAGAGTACATAGTTGTATATTCCATTTATACCTATTGACTTTCTTCATAATTAGTTAAATGCCATTCTCAAATTATACTTCAAAGATCCTTCCTTACCTGATCTTTTTTCGTTTTTGTCAGTCATTCATCCATTCTTCTTTCCTTCTATCCATCCATCTGTCCATCCATCTGGCAAATATTTGAGTACTTACTATATATCAGGCACTGAGTACAAAGTAAGTACAAAGGACCCTGCCCTTAAGAAAACAAGAAAAATAGATAAAAGGATTACAAGTTGGATTAAGGGCTATAAACGCTAGAAGCTTGCTGCAAGAGCACAAAACAAAAGTAAATGTTTCTGCTTTAGGAAGGATGGTATGTGAAGACCTCTCTGAGGGAGAAAGGTAAGACCTGCAACACTTCATCTGCCAGACCAGGAGGGGCCAACTCAGGGAAGGAATCTCAGAGGAGGAAGAAGAGGGCTCTAGCATTCTGTCCTCCCTGCACATTCTTCCCATGGGCATGTGCACATGAGTCTTGGGTTTCTCTGGAGTGAACCCCTGGAAAGCAGAGCCTCTTGCATCTTCATCCTTGTCTTCCCCATGGCACTGAGAACAGTGCCTCTCACACACACACTGGGCAAACCAATATATGTTTGGATTGAAGGGCCTTTCAGTGGCATCTGACTTTTCCCAGAATGTGAGTGTAATGGCATGTGGAGAAGAGATGTATGCGTTATTGTTGAAAGTACTTTGTGAGTTTCATTACTACTTTGATGAAACTCTTTAATTACCCCACAATAAGGCTTTCATTGAACATTCCACATGGATATTTAAAAAAATTAAAATGTATGAGTAACTTCTACCTTCAACAAATAAAAGGAACTTCCATTCTTGAGTATTTTCCTGCCACTCTTAAGAGAACATTAACATAGATAATATTATATATAGCTATATATATTATAATGTTATATTATGTATTAGTGGTTTCTATACTTGACTTCACTTTAGACCCTTATGAGAATCATTGTTAAAAAACAAAGAATTCCAAACCTGCAGAATCTCACTCACTCATCTGTTTGGGGAAAGATCCTTGACCTTAATGCTTTTTAAATCTCCTGAATTTATTTTAAGGAGGTGGGGTAAGGAGAAGGCTCCCCAAGTGTTTCTGATAGGAAGACAGGTTTGGGAACAATTGGCTGGGATCAAAATGAAACATTTCAGGACCAAGTAGATGCTTCCTAAATTGTGTGTAGTTCATGGGCCAATATAGGATCTGGCACATAGTAAGCTCTCAAGCTCTTAACTATTGTGGGGCTGGTGAGTAGAAGCATGAGTTTACTGAAAAGAACAATGACTATCAAAAGAAAGAACACAAGAAAATATGGTGTGCTTGGGGTGGGCAATAAAACATTTACTGCCTAAATAAAATAAAAATTCTGAGCTGTGATAAAACAGTAGCATGACTTTTCTTCGGCTAAGTTTTAGACAGAATAACAAGTGAAATTCCTTATCTCTTCCCTAACCCATTTAAAGTAGTGATTGAATTTTTCCTTCCAAAAAGATTCTGAAACCCAGTTTAGCCTCCAAGGAAAAAGTTGGCTGTCGCTTGGATGGTTGATTATTTTAAATCCCATTTTAGTTAAGACTCAGCTTTTAAAGGGTCAGTAAGAATTCTGATCACTGTAGTTGATTTACTACAATTTAGGGCAAAGATTTACTACAATTCAGTACTTATTATTTCAGAAGCGTTGGAGTACAGGTGATGTTTTTATTCACATTCTGTGCTTAATTTTTTGATATTATTTTTTCCCCCTCAACTCCACTACATATTCTCAGTTCGTGTTTAAACTTGGGTCTCTCTCTCTCTTTCCCTCTGTATGTGTGTGTGTTCATATGCATATACATATATATACAAACTTAGGAAATACATCTGAATAGTACAAATGTACCCAAGACAGTTGCTTACACATTACATTGATTCATTTTAAAGATATTCATCAAGCCATAGACTGTATATTCTACTGGGTTCTAGGGATACAATAGTAAACCAAACAGACTTGGTTCTTGACATCCAGAAGATATGTGTTGGTCAGTTTGGATGATGACTTGAGGGGTAGGGTCAGTTTGGATGATGACTTGAGGGGTAGGGTCAGTTTGGATGATGACTTGAGGGGTAGTACTTTAGTGCTGGGAAATGCATGTAACATTTTATGAATTTTGTATATGGTGTAATGTGTTCATATTTAAGGCAAGCTTTGGTCCATTTTCTGGTGGACATTTCATTGCTGTATCCAAGATTGCCTGCAAGCTGTAATGTAAGCTAGATATTTCTGAAGTACTTGTATAAATTGTAAATGGAAATGTTTCTTGGGGTGATGGATTGTCCAGCATAAAAAAGTCAGGTGATGTTATTGACTGAACCTACCAGGGGAACATTTGGCACCACATTGTGTCCCCTTTGGGAATGACTGGAATTGATATCATTGGTTTTGTGGTCAACATTTGAGAACTCATGGAGGGTGCGGATTTTCCCTGTGTGTGAGCATGTAATAAATCAGAGTTTCAGTTCTAAAATGTACCCGAGTGCCTTGTAGCTTTACTTGGCTCTAAATAGTGTGTAAGGTGAGAGAGAGAATCTGGCTTGAACTTTTATTTATTTTATTCCATTAAAATTTATTTTTAAGAGGTAGTGTCTCACTCTGTTGCCCAGGCTGGTCTTGAACTCCTGGGCTTAAGCAAACCTCCCACCTCAGCCTCCTCTAAGTAGCTAGGACTACAGGCATGTGCCACTGTTCCTGGGTTGATTTTGTAGAAAATAATCCCTTAAAGTTTCTGATATGGTTATTCCCTATTCTTTTTTTTCTTGCTCTTCCATTTGCTTGATTTTTCTTTCTTTCTTTTTTTTTTTACACTCTGTCCCATTTCCCTTGGTTCTCTAGATTGGTCAATATTAACCCAGGACAGGTAGCACTAACTAACCAAGATTGTAACTGTAAGAGCTATTTTAAAAATTGAGCATTTGTAATGCATCAGAGATGATGCTGAACACATTACTTTTTATCTGTTTCAGTTCTAACAATAACCTATGGGTAGTCACTTATCATTTCTCCTTTCTCAGATGAAAGAACTGGGACACAGGAAGTTTAGTAAATTTGTACAAAGTCATATGATTAGTAATTGGTGGGATTTGAACCTGGATAAGCCAACATCAGAATCCATGTTCTTGATTTTCATGCCAAACTGTGCTAGAGGCAGGAGAAGTGAGGGGGGATAGGTTAGTAAGAGAAATAGTGTAGCATCTTAGTCATCTATTTACCCTAGTACCCAGCACAGTACCTGGCATATAGAAAGTGTTCAATGAGTGCCGTTGAGGAATTTTCTCCTCTAATCCTATTTATTGGTCTTTATTTTATGAGCAAGCTGCCCACTTTCCTCCACTTTGCACCTCTCCCCTTCCCATGAGCTATCATGACCTCCTACCAGGACTATTGCAGTAGCTAACTCTGCCAGTCTTCCAGTTGGCTGTCAACATAGCAGCCAGTGAGATCTTTCTAAAAACTCAAATCTGAGCTCATCACTCCCCTGCTTGCCATCTCTTAGTGGTTTCTTGCTCGTCTTGAAACAGAATCAGTGATCTTTCCCTAGCCTACCAGATTCCTTCATGGTCTGGCCCTGGTCACTGTGTAGGTCTCATGGGCACCATGTTTTTCCCTCATTCTATGTCCTTCAGTGATTGTGAGTCTGCCTGCCAACTTCCCACCTCATGGTTTTTACACATGTTGTTACTGCTACTTGGAAAGCTTTTCTACTATACTCCTCCTCACCTCAACTCAGTTCTGAGACCAGAAGTCCCTGCCTAAGGAAAGCCTTTTCTGACACTTAAATTTTAACCTTTTCACATCTCTGCAGCAGTTACGACATTTATCATTATATATTTATGTGATTATTTAATATGTGTTTCCCACTAGACTGTAAACTCCACGAATTTACACAATGCCTGGGACACAGGCGGTGTTTCATAAATATTTATTGAACAAAAGAAAGAATGAATAAAATGAACAGAGAATAAACAGAACCAGAATAGTTTACCTGAGACTCCTGGCTAGATATTTCCTAGTATTAGAGGGAAGTTAAAAAAAAAAAAGATAATTTCATTATATCATGTAATTTAAGTTTGATTATGGCTGAAAGAGGTTGCATTATTTTCCAACAATTTATTTTGGAGATCAACACAGGCACAGAGAGGTGAAGTAATTTGCCCAGAGTATGCGGCTAGTCAGTGTCAGATGTCTTTGTTATGACCTTTGAATTGTGTGTAGGGAGAAACATACATACAATATTTTCATAACTCTGCAGGGCATCTTTGGTGTGCTGAGTCCTGTTGAAGCTGCATAAATATTTGATAATATTGATGTTGTCATGTCTGCATTTTAAAGTGTTTTTTGAGAACATGTATTGCTGTTTTTTCTTCTTGTCTACCAATGTGTTCAGAATTGGATTGGATGACAATCTAAGAATAAACAGTTTATGGCCTAAAGATTTGTGTGTCCTGAAAGATGGTGGCCATAATTAGAAGCAGTTTGTGTTTTACTTCCACCAGAACCGGGCAAGGGCAACCCTCCTAATGTTCTTGGAGTCTGAGGATAAGGAATGCTGTTTTGGATCTCTAGCTTGTCAGCAAGGAGGGCATATGCAGTTATCAAGCTCCAAAAATGCCTGTACACAGATGCAAAACACCTAGAGCTGTGTGATGAGTTGATGCCCGAAATCTCCCAAACTGAGAAGAGACACAAGCAGTTCCACAATCCTCCCTCCTAGATTCTGTGACTCCATTAAGTGTTAAAAATTCACCGGTATGTGAAATTACCTCTCCTTTTAAGTTCTCTAATAATGTGCAGCCTCTGCAAGCCTCAGCCAGCACCCAAGCTGGGTAAGACTAAATAAGCTTCTGGAGGTGCTCGCCTGACTGCTGGGCTGCCTCCCTAGCCATGCCTGGGTCCTGGAGTAGCCCCTTTTGTGGTGTGAGGCAGCATTTTTGTCCTGCAGGTACAGTAGGTACTGGATTAAACAGGTCTGCTATTGCAGACAGACACCAGGCACCGTTCTAGCACAGAGCTGTGTTTGGATTGGAGTTTCCAGGGCCTTATCAGGAGCCACCCCTAGTGACACAGTCAGTGCCAGAACTAACTTTGACTTTCACTCTTCGCCAAGGGCTTGCAGAACACCTTAAAGGAAAAAAGATGGAGGCGCTTAGAGTTCAGATGTTCATGCCATGCTCCTTTGAAAGCTTGTATCTGTAAGTGAAGTTTTATTCTGGAAATAATCCCGGGACCACTTAACAGGAGCAGTTTTTTTTTTTTTCTTTTTTAATGGGGAGGATAGGGGAAAAGAAGGTTTTATTGGGAGTTAAAAATACTGAAGCTGTTACTTCTGACTGTGCCTTTAATCAGCTTCAGCTGTAACCTCTGGTAGGTGGCTATGACAAGGATAACAACTAATTTGGGGGGTGGGGGTGGGGGTGGTAGATAGAAATGCTAGCCCAAAATCTTTGCCCTCTCCTTTAAAATGGAATGCTGGTCTTAAGTTAATAATGACAAAAATACCCCGACTGCTTGAAAAATCTGACTTAGAGCAGAGCTTGATTTATGATTGCAAGATAGACTGCAGCCCAGCTTTGTTATGAATAAAACAGGATTTTCTTCAGGAAAACAGCGTGCTTAATACGTACTAACATTTGTCAAAACTCTCCCATTGTAAACACTTTGAATTTTTGGTTTCTCCCTTTTTTTTTTTCTGAACTGTGCAATGGTAACAGTTGCATTAACGAACATGTCCTTTGCATTCTTGTATACTGATTTTTTTCTCTTGGAGGGGAAAACAGACATCCAAACATCAGAATTATTTGCCTGGCATATAAATGTAGAACAAGTTTAAAAACTGGCAATTTCAAGGAAATATTAAAATGGAGAAATACTAAACAGAGGATAGCTCCCCCCCCACCTCCTTTAACATTTACTTTCACTGTTAGGCGATAAGATTTGAAAACAATACTAAAAGCTGTGTCCCCAAGTGAATAGGCATTCAAGCAAATCAACTTATGCAAAAGCCACCTCTGGAGCTTAATAATTATTTACTGAACGTTCCTGGGTCGTGGGAGAGGTTCTGATTAAGTCAGAAAGGCATTATGTTCAGCAGCTTGTGAAGGTGTGTTTAAAGACAGCAAGAATAATGGAAAAATACTAGATGTAGCAGACCTATATTTAGAATTTGATTCTTAAATATATATATACAATTCCCATAAGTTTAAGTGTGGGCTACAGTTCATCATTTTCAGTAGACACATCTTTAAAAGGTCTTATAAAAGGTAGTTTTTAAAAATGATTTCTAATTTCTTGACCTTTTATTTCTGCTGTAGTTTGTTTTAATAGATACTTTACATTTTTTTCATTCTTTATGTCATTTGAACAGGTTAATTACCTCTACAAAATGTTAGAGCATTTTATGAACAAAGTATAAATAATTATGTATTAAAATGTCAGTATTCTAGAAATGTTGTAAATTTTTGCCTTATAAATGAGATAATAGCTGGGGAGATGATGTCTACTTTTTGTGCTTCACTCTCTACAAGAATCTACAACTTACTAATTTTTTGTAATATTAATAATGGATGGCATGAACAAATGAAACTTAGTATTATGCAACATACAAATGGTAGTAATGTCAAACCTGAATTTACAGCCAAATCCATTCTCAATTCTGAATTTATTTTTTTAGTTAACTAAAATATTTGTCATAAAAGCATACTTCCCTTATGCACTCTCAGAATGAAATTCTTAGCAAGCATGTTTGACAAAACTTGTTCACTGAGTTATTGCCCATTGGCTTTTTTGTGCCTGTTCTTTTAGTAAGGCACACACTGTGAATTAATTGTTTTGTATTTTCCTCTAGGAAAGAAACAGTACATGATAGCAGAAGGCAGCATTCTAGAGTTTTGGCTGCCTAGAAAGTAACTTGTTAGCTTTCACTAGTTTTTAGATATTAAGATGTTCAGGCTGGGTGTGGTGACTCATGCCTGTAATCCCAGCACTTTGGGAGGCCAAGGCAGGTGGATCACGAGGTCAGGAGACGGAGACTGTCCTGGCTAACATGGCAAAACTCCGTCTCTACTAAAAATTCAAAAAATTAGCTGGGTGTGGTGGCATGCACCTGTAGTCCCAGCTACTTGGAAGGCTGAGGCAGGAGAATCACTTGAACCTGGGAGGCAGAGGTCGGCTCACTGCACTCCAGCCTTGGGGACAGAGCAAGACTCCATCTCAAAAACATACAAAAAAAGATGTTCAGAGGATACCATTTCAGGAATTAAAATGCAGTCTAGAAGAATTTATTGCCTCACTTTTACTCATTATTGTTCACATGGTTTGTGGGAACCATGCTAAGTATTGTATTTGTATTAACACATTTAATTCTCACAACTACTCTATGAGGAAGATACTTTTTTCCGCCCCCATTTTGAAGCTGCGAAAACGGGCTTGGACAGGTGAAAAATCATGCCAAGTCATACAGCTAAGAAATGACAAGGCTAGGAATTTGACCCAGGGATCCTGGCTTCAGGGCTTAATGCTATTATGTTGTGGTCTATGGATTTTCACTTAAGATTCTAAATGAATCAATATTTCTTCCTCTGCTTTTTTATCTAGTGGGTTTCTTCTAATCCCCAGATTTCAGAATTACCAAACCGTAACTCATTTGAGCTTTTGAGGGACCAGGATTGGTCCTGATGCCATGAGTTTTGTCTATCAGGTGTATTTCCCTGAGTCCAATTCGCTATAGATTATAAGACAGCTATTGGCTGCGCACGGTGGCTCATGCCTGTAATCCCAGCACTTTGGGAGGCTGAGGCAGGTGGATCACGAGGTCAGGAGTTCAAGACCATCCTGGCCAACATGGTGAAACCCTGTCTCTATTAAAAATACAAAAATTAGCCAGGCATGGGGGCATGTACCTGTAATCCCAGCTACTCAGGAGGCTGAAGTAGGAGAATTGCTTGAACCTGGGAGACAGAGGTTGTAACGAGCTGAGATCGCACCACTACACTCCAGCCTGGGAGACAGAGCAAGTCTTCATCTCAAAAAAAAAAAAAAAAGACAGCTATTTGGGGGATAAATATATTCATTGATTATAAAATCTCTTCTGACTTGGGAACTTTTAACATATGATGGGAAAGTGCCTCTTAGAATTAAGGAACTATAGTAGATCCCCAGAGCCCAGAGTTCTCCATCTCTGGATGATTGAAGCAAATGGTTTGAATAAGGGTGTACCAACTCTAAGGTTCTAGTATTATTTGATTCTATTGGGTAGAGTGTTTGTTAGGAGAGAGACACCAACTTTACCCCCTGAACAAATATTTATTTGGTTCTATGTGCTGGGGAAACAATATGTGAATAAAACACGTAAACATCTCTGCCCTCCTAGAGCATATTGGACCAGGTCATGAAGGACCAGGCACATACCAGTTTCATCCCTAAGTCTGGCCCTCATTCTTATGGTTCAGGATAGCTTCTGAAGCTCCAGCCAGTGCAGCCAGATAACAGAAGACATGGTGGCAGAGGGTTCAGAGAAGGGGATCATTCAAAGGAGATTTTCTGCAGCTGATTCTGATACTCAGCCATGTTTGGAAATGACTACTAAAACATTCAAGATTATCTGTTTGTTTAGTAGGCGAGCTGGGACATGAGCCCATGTATGTCTCTCATTCTTAGGCCAGAACACTTTCCTCCATGTCTGAGAAAATTCCTATTCCATTCCCCATCTGCAGTATTTTTTCAGCCTGGCCAGAGGTCTGGAGAGCCCTTCTTAAACTGAATTCAGTATGTTGGATGGAATCAAATGAAAAGGACTACTCACTCCTGCCAAAGGGGCTATGAAACCACACAAACACATCTATCCAGAAACTGCCCATGGCTCCTTATGGGTATAGCACAACTGCTTTGCCATAAGTGAAAGGAACCATTTATGGGTGGGTCATACGAGGCCCCCCCATTTCATATGATCCACCTCCCCATACCCCCCACCCCATCTCCTTCTCCAGCTGAGGATCCCACAGTCTCCTAAGATGTAAAATTTAAGCTATTTTGAAATGGACTCTTACTTAGAACTCCAGAAAACGGTTTCAGTGGCATTCTTGGGGTTGTCTTAGAAGACTCTTGAAGATCTTTGTTCTTTCCTGTTTTTCTTCACCTAGAGCCATTGTGTAGATGTATAAATTTGATCTTTATGTTATGCTATAGTACAGTTGCCATGGTCAGTTGTATTTGAATTAATAAAAAAGTATCAGGCAAAAAAGAGTCAGTCTGTTTCACCACAAAAAGAAATTCTTAAGAAATGGATATATATTTTTAAATGGCAGTCTGAGTGTCTAACATTTCAGAGTGATTGGCACTTCTGTTATTTACTTAAATCTCATTGGCAAAACTTAGCATGTAGTCAGCCTAGCTCTGGAAAGCTTGGAAATGTTGTGGGTGGGAGTGTGCCTAACCAAAACAAAGAGAAAATAGGAAAATAGATGGGTGCTAGGTTTTTTGATTTGTAGTTCTTAGGCTGAAACTTTGACTTTTTCCCCAGTATTACTGATATTTTTTAAAATGTTACAAAATCAGCTGTAGTATCACAGGTACATCAAACTGACTTAAACAAAAATAGAGTTTGATTGGCCCTTACAAAGTCACTGTCCAGAGTTAGTCCAGGGCTATCAAGGCTTCAGGGATGGTTTGACCCAGGTGCTCAATGCCATACAAGCATTGGCTCCCTCTTTCTTCTTTCTTCTCTTTAGTCCTCTGTTCTTTCTTTACTGTTTCCTTCAGTTTGCCTTTCTTCTCAGATAGATACAGGAAATTCCAGATTTATATCCTACCAGCGTTTCAAACCTTAGTATAAAGAGAATCATTTTAACCTCATAGTTTCAGTTAAAGACATAAGGACGACTCTTACTGGATTGTCTTGGGGCACAAGCATATTTCTCAGTCAGTCTCTGACCAGAAGGATGGATTTCCTGATTGGCCAAGGTCGTACTTCCATGTCTGGAGATAGGGGCAACACCATAACCTCATGAGCTGAAAGTGAAGGAGGCTGGTTCTTCGAGGTTAAATCAGGTACTTTACCAAACAAGTGAGACAGGATGCTGGGCAGCTATAAATGCCATGTCGCCACCATAAATCGTTACTGCTATGTGTAAAGTTGCCTCTTAGACCATGACAGGTGCACCCATTCACTGCTCCTTAGATCACAGTTTATACTTTTGTCTTGATTCCAACACAATGTTGGAAACTTTCCATCTTGGTTGATGTGTCCTAGACATGCAGTAATTGTTAAATGATGGTGGTCTAAGGCTTTTGAATCTTCTCTCATCTGTTATAATGTTGTCTAGAAAAACAGCCAGAGCATGCCCTGTGATTGGGACTATCCTTTGAGTACAAATAGAAGGGCTTTCTACTTTTAAAAAGTTCCTTCCAATTACTTTCACACTCGTGTCTGAATTCTCTCATTAGTTTGTCATTGTGTTGGATTTTTTCAAAATTGCTTTTTCTTTTAAAATACTCTGAGTGGAGCATCTTGCCATGCCATATTAATTACTTTAAGGGATGCATTTTTCAAAACCCTTTAAAACATGGCAGTTAGATGTGAATGGGGTTCCATAGTTGGACAGAGTAAGCAAGAATTCTAGAGTACAGTCTAGTGGAAGGAAGGTTGACATGAAAAACAGAAAACTTGAGTGTGGGGCACTTCAACTTTATCTGCTTTATAACCTTTCAATGGTCTGGCTCTCAGAGGTGATTTCTTTGAAAGGAATTGAGTGTTAGGAGTGTGCCAACCCATAGTGGCATCTATGGAAAATGGAGATCAGTCATGGTCATAAAATGAGGAAATGGCAAAAGTCATATCCTTGGTTTAAAATATCTATTAGTAAGAGCTTGATATTCCTCTTAGTTGGAGTATGTAGAAGTGGGAAAAACTTTGGTAAAAAAAAAAAAACTTTAAAAAAAATCTGCTAATGAAAATTGCCTGGAAGAACATTGTTCATATATTACAGAGGTCTCTAAACATTTTTGATCCTTTTTCCTAGTTAATTTTTTTCAAGAAAACCTCAACACATTTTTATTTGATTTATAAATTATATACATGTGCCACTCTACTAATATATTATACCACATGTACAAAAAAAAAATGATAATATAAAATATATATAAAGAAATGTTTTAATTTTTTCTTCCTGGACCCAAGTTGTCATTTTTGGTATGGATTTTTGGAGAGTATTGATATATTGAGAACCTTATTAAGGTTCTCTTTGATTTTTATCTAATCATTCATTGAGATTAGTCTTTCCTAGTACCTACTAAAGGTCCAGCTTAAACAAAAATGTGGAGAATCCCAAATGAATATGAAACATCTCCCATGTTTAGCAGCAAATTGGAGTCGCAGTGTTAGAAAGAAAAGACCTCCTTTGGGAGGCCGAGGCGGGTGGATCACAAGGTCAAGAAATCGAGACCATCCTGGTCAACATGGTGAAACCCCGTCTCTACTAATACAAAAAAAAATTAGCTGGGCATGGTGGCACGTGCCTGTAATCCCAGCTACTCAGGAGGCTGAGGCAGGAGAATTGCCTGAACCCAGGAGGGGGAGGTTGCGGTGAGCTGAGATCGCGCCATTGCACTCCAGCCTGGATAACAAGAGCGAAACTCAAAAAAAAAAAAAAATGTGATTGGTGGTTCTTAATTTTTAGAATGCTTTTCTCCTTGTGTACCATGAAATGTACAGAGCTCTGGAGATAGGAGCATTGTCCATTTCGGACACTATGATATCCTGCATGTCTAGCAGCACCTGGCCTTTTGAAAGCATTTTCATGGTGTATGCAGGCTGTGTTTTGCAAGCCTTCATATTTTCTCTATGCCAAAGACCTGTAGTATTTATTATCTGAGCAGCTAATGTTACCCTTAAAAAGGTGGAATCTTGGCAGATCTTCTTTCTTTTTCTTGTCAATGAAAACTCAAGTTAGGTGTTGACAGAAGTCCAGAAGATCTGTGTGAAGCCAAACTGTGATATCTGGTACTTTCATATTTACATGGGTTACGCTCCCAGCTATTTTAAGTACGAGGGATGATATAGTTTCTTATTAGTATTTTCTTCCGCCATACACAGCGAAAAAGTTATCCTGAATCACTTTGGAAGGAATGGAAAGTTTGAGATAACAGAAGTGCCAGTCACTCTGAAATGTTAGACACCTAGACTACCATTTAAAAAAAATAGCCATTTATTAACTCTGATTTTTGCAGTAGGTAGCACTTTCAATAGATTCTTAAGAATTTCTTTTTGCGGGTGGAATAGACTGGTTGGGGGTAGTTCCTGTAGATTCAACCTATCAGTTCCTTTCATTTATGATAAAGCAGTTGTGCTGTACCCATAAAGGGCTATTGGAAGTGTCTGGATAGATGTTTTTGTTCTGTCTTATAGCCAGTTTGGCAGGAGTAAGTAGTCCTTCCCCTTCTATCCCATCCAACATGTTGAATTGAGCATCAGAGGGACTCTTCAGACCTCTGGGAAGGCCGATTGGAGGTGAGAAATGAAATGTGAATTTTCTCAGACATGGAAGAAAGTATTCTGGTCTACGAATTAGAGATATGGGTTCATGTCCCAGCTCTACTATGCAAATTGGTGATCCTGGGTATTTTACTATTAGTTTCCAAACATCAGAATCAGCCAAGTGTCAGAATCAGCTGCAGAATTTTTGTAGACATATTGATTCCTGGGCCTTACCTAAATAAATCAGAATATCCAGGAATGAGCCTGGGCATTTCTATTTGAGGCAAAGTTCTCAGCTAATTTTGTTTTTTCAGCTAGCCTTTTGCATTTTGAAACCCCTGTAGCTTAACCCATCCATGACGTAGCTTTCTCCTTTGCACAGGAGGTTAATACTGTTGAAACTTCCTGTGTCTCTGCTGTGTATAAATATCAACCACTGTGCTTCTTCCTGGACATAAATAAATTGTACATCAGTGCAAGTGAATACTAGGCTTTGATCTCTGTCAACCAAATGACTATAATGAAGATTATTTTTTATTGAAAAAATGCTACAATTCTTACTTTATGGCTCTTAAGATATTTGCAGAATAAATGATCTTCTCTCTCCATCCCTGCAAAAGTTTCTTGAGTTCTCTCATTTAAATAGATATTGCCTAAACTTTACAAGACATATCTTCTGTGGTCCAAACTTGCATATGGGCATATGAAAAGTAGATTCCTTGTATCCAAAAGAAGAAGCATGTTCATGGTTTAATATTATTATTTTTACTACTAATTTTTGAACTGCATTCCAGTTTATTGGACCGTGTTTCAGTCATTGTGCTACGCTTTTTATATCTATTAAAAATTTTAATCCTCACCACAGTGCTGGGAGGCAGATGTATTGCAAAGTGCAGAGTAGATTAACTGGGCCACAGTCACATGTTACTGCACAGAGCTGGACCCTTACCTGAGGAGGTGAAGAAAGGAAATGCAAAGAAAAGTGTAACAGTTCCTTCATCATCTCCAGGTTTCTACTGATGACTAGAGTACTACCTTAGAGGACTGTGATATTGAGACCAAAGACCAGTACCTATGAGATAGTAAGAGTATTGGCGTCACTGTCAAAGATGAGGGTTGGGCAGACGATATTTGGATGCTGGGGCATTGAATTTAATGGAATTTCTGATATTGTTAAGTGGCTGATGACGATAGTAGAATAAACTATTGGAATTTAGTTTATGCCAGATAGTTCAGAGCCCATGTCCAATACACCTATGCCATCATAGAGAAGAGGGAGGCTTTGAAGGTTCCAGCCACTGTGCTGAGCACTTTAATTTAGTGAACATTAACTGACCCAATCCCTGCAGCACATTAAAGTCCTGGGTTTTGGAAAAGCCCAGAGAGGTCAAGTGGCTTATTAAAGGTCATGCTGCTCAGCAGTGACTGAGCTAGCACTTGAGTCCAATCAGTGGCCCTCCTCCTCGAGCTATTGTTGACTAATTCCCAGTTCTCAGGGTAGTTTCATGCCTGGCTTCAGTGATGCCAGTACATGCCAGTAAAGGCATTTGTCTCTCTGCCCATTGGCTTTCAAAGGGTGCTTTCTGATGGTGAGATGCACACCTTCCCACGTGGAACTGGATCAGAGTTCTGTAATCTAAGTAATTGACTTAATTTTAAGGCATCTCAGAAGAATTATGTGACTGTGGCATTAAACCCTATGAGATTAGAAACCAGGTATTCTCAGCACCTGGCAATAACCATTTGTTGAATAAATGACCTTTACATAATCTGATTAAAAGGAATCAGACTCATGGAATTAGGATTATCTAGCGAAAATTCAGCTTCCTGGCCTGGGATGAGTTCAGTTAGCTTTTAAAATTAAATACATTTGGACATCTCTCCTTGTGTATCATTAGTAGGTTTAGCATTACGTCCTCATTTTAAAAAATAAGTGTTGTTGCCACTCTTAAGGTTCTCACATAAACCTCAATTTGGTGCTTAAGACATTATGCTCATTTGTCCTGCCAACATGACATGCAGATATCATCATTTTTGTCTAGAAGGTGATAATTGCAGATTTAGTTACTTCTAAGAGAAAGAGATGTTTAGAAGATTGAGAGCAAAGCTGACAATCTGGGAGTCATCTTTAAAACGTGGAAATATCCCGCAGGGAGTGTGTGCCATGAGGCGACTCTAATGCTTCCTTTGCACTTCTGGGCTTTTTGGGGGAAGATTTATTAAAACACTGTCAATTAGCTGAGCTGTGCTATTTTATAGAAATATAAAATATATATTTGCTATATTTTTAGTGGGGTTTCTTTTTATTTATACTGGTCTACTTCATACATACTTATTTTTTTTAGAAAGGGTATTTCAGAAAATGCTTTCAGTGATGTTGTTGTCGACTTTCACGTATGAAGCCTTAGTGCGGTTGATAACTAGAAATTTTAATTTAAGATGTCTGAAGAATGCTTTACTGTTAATTGAAAGGATTTTTTCCCCAGTATCACAGCCAATGACTCGTCTTGAGCAGCTAATTAGTGCGATTATTCCACAGCTGCATTTGCTACAGCACAAAGGTTTGCTCCTGTTTTTATCAAAAGGATCAGTCTCTCTGGGAATGTTTTAACTTGACAGGCTTTGAATAGTAAGGCCGCTTATTTATTTATTTATTTATTTATTTTTAGATAACTGTCCCCCCTTAACCCCCACCATGCCCCTCATCACAGCTCTCCTTCTTTTCTTGGCTTAGGAAGGTACACTAGAGCTTTGAACACATACTCTAAAGTGGGAAAATATATTTTCTTTTTATGCTCTTTTTGTGAGCTGTATCAAGTGAATAGATATTTTGAGTAGAGTAACAGCCAGGTGCCCTTAATATATGGATGAGTACATGATATTAAATAATAAGCAAGGTGTTAACATTGTTCGATTTGTGGGTGTGTGTGTAGAAAATGTAGGAAAACACAAAGGAAAGAGAAATTGTGTTTTCTGAATGCTGAGCACTTCCAAGAGTGCCAATGTGCTGGATACAGCCACCACTTTCCCATCGTATTGTCAAAATGTTGTCTATGTTGGATTCTGTCTCCTTTCTTCTAGCCAAATGGTGATTTTGATCACTCAAGTCTTTTCTTCATGTTCTTAAATTAGTATCTAGAGGCATATATTCTACCATTGAAAAAATACTATGACTTTAGGGGAGAAAAATGATAGAAAAGTAAAATTACCTATAATTCTGTTCTCACTCTGGCAACTGTAGCATACTTGTATACATGCATTTTAAATTGGAATGTAAATATACTTTTGAATCCTACTTTTAAATTTACTCTTGTAGCATACATTTCCCACTTTGCTCTGTAGTTGTGCAATTTAAAGAAAAAATAGGTGGTATTTTATTGAATTCATGTATGATAATATACTTAACCATTCTCATAATCTGGGGCAAATTTTTGATGATTCAAATATTTTCCAGTTTGTAAAGAGCTTTATAATATCAGTTGTTGCAAATTTAAGTTATTAGGAAAATTGTCCATCACAACATTTCTGAATCAAATTGTATGAACAATTTTTTAGCTTTTTGGTAATGTTGTTGTTTTAATAAATACAAGCAATGGTGTAGAGTAACATTATTCTTGCACTTTTTCTTGTCATGGGCAGTTTGTTTAAAAACAAACAAGTAAACTAACAACCTTTGATCTTATCTTAAATACTATTTTGTACCTGGCTTTTCTAAGTTCATTATATTGTGTAGTTTTATTCACGTCAGTAAATATATTTTTACACTGTTTTGAATGGCTGCATCATGTTACATTATGATTCTCTGACAATTTACTGAACTGATTTCCTGTTGTGAAAATAAGTGAACTGTTAAATTGTTATTGTGTAGTTTTTCTGGGATAGTGTGAGAGTAGAACCAACACTTCTTCATCCCCTAGCATTTTGTTACCTTCGGAGTTTGAAGTTTTTGTCTTTAAGTAGTTCATGAAGATGGTCAATGATATTAAGGCTTTATTTTACCTTGTATTAGAAGATAAAAGATAATACTGGAGTTTACACTCAAGGAAGGATGTTCAAAGTATAAATACTTACCTTGAAGCATGACTTTCTCAAGAGTGAATATTTTCTCAAATGTTCTTTTTCTTCTGTTCCAGGTGCTAAGGCTTTGAACTGTTGACTTAAACAGAGATATTAAAAAAAAAACACACACACACACACATAAAGAGAAATAAACAATGAAACATTTTCTAGGTATAATAATAGTGAAAGCAAACATTTGTGGAGGCAGTACTATATGGTACTCACTGTGCTAGGGGATTTATGTGCCTTGTTTTATTTGATCCCCCCAAATCCCTAGGAAGTAGGGCTTTAAAATATACATGATGCAATAGAAATTTTAAAAGAACACCTCTCACCTTTATAAATGGTAAGTGGGTAGAAAACTATTGTTATCCTTCTTTTCCAGATATGGTAACCAAGGCAGAGAGAGGTTTAATAACTTGATATCATAGAGCTGGAAAACCATATTTAGGAAAATTAGGAAGTCTTTTCTTTTTAATTTGTGAGTAGAACTTCAACATTTTAAATAATTTTGAGTAGAGTGAATACCAAAACCATTAGAAG
Organism: Aotus nancymaae; assembly: GCF_030222135.1. Classification (NCBI taxonomy): domain Eukaryota; kingdom Metazoa; phylum Chordata; class Mammalia; order Primates; family Aotidae; genus Aotus; species Aotus nancymaae. The sequence goes on from NW_026988460.1 coordinate 3,936,021, forward strand.
TAGTCCTCACGGGGAATGCACAGAGAACACATAGTAACATAGTAGAGGGCATGCCAAGGTGAATCAGAAGAAAAGACGGCACAAAGAAAACCAGGCAGAGAAGTAGCTTGTCAGACCAGCTTGTCTTCTGCCCCCTTGCCCAAAGACCGAGGTCGAGTTCAGTGTTAACATTCTGGCCCAAATGCTTCCTTCATTAATTATTTTTACTTCTCATATCTTAGAAAAGTTTCCTCTTGGCAAAGCTCACCTTTGCTTTAATCAATTCCTTGTTAGTAAACATTTTAGGCATCTTCAAAGAACTTAGATAACATGTAGGAGTAGTTATTTGGTTAGATTCAGTTGTACAAAAAAGCAAATCAAGCAATTTATTTTTAAATGTGGAAATTTGGGTGCCATTAAGATGCTTTGCTTCTTGGCAGTGCATATGGCGGCGCTATATTTGGTGGTGATGAGTAGTGTGCAGCATAAAATGTCAAAAAAAAAAAAAATTAAGCCGCTTGATAAAAATGCCTAGATGTAATCAAGCTGACTTATTTTAATTCAACTACTAATGACTTAAATCCTGTCACCTCTTGATTTTCAATTATGTGGAGTACCATTCTGTGACTTGATTATATTTGCACAGACTCATTTTATAGTTTGGTGCAATTTAGGATACCCCAAAGTGCAAATGGAGGGTCTCATTAGGAAACTAAATGTATGCCTTTTGGTTTTCCCACAACAGTTCCGCGGAGCATCCTGGGGCCTCCAAGCCTCCGATAAGCTCCTCCAGTATGACATCACGCATCTTGCTACGCCAGCAACTCATGCGTGAGCAGATGCAGGAGCAGGAGCGCAGGGAGCAGCAGCAGAAGCTGCAGGCGGCCCAGTTCATGCAACAGAGAGTGCCCGTGAGTCAGACACCAGCCATAAACGTCAGTGTGCCCACCACCCTTCCCTCTGCCACCCAGGTGCCGATGGAAGTCCTTAAGGTATGTGAGTGTCGCTCTGGTTGGTTAGACCAAACTCTCTTCTATTTTCCATTTGCTAGGTGTTTTGTATATCTGAATGTGTATTTTGTTAGACTGGCCCATCAGAATTATATTTGAAAGCTCCAACTCCCTTAATTTTTACATGGCTTTACATTTTAAAAGAAGGATGCAAACACATTGTAACTGTAGTAGTAACCCTCAATAAATGGTGGAAAAGAGTCAATGTTCCATGAGGAATTGCAAGTAGGAATACATGTTTGTTGTAATGACATCTTTCTTTGGGAAAGTTTCAAAACATAAGAGTTATCTGAGATGGGCCTCTTCTAATAACTTGTGTATCTTAAATATTTTTTCTTAAATACCTTCCGTAGCCACTCTTTAATTTTCTTTTTATTTAACATGTAATATTCATTGTAGAATCTGACTCTTTTAGAAAGCTCTTCAGATATAAGACTGAAGAAGAGCTTTCTGCACTTTAATAACCAGACTACATAATCCTTTTACTTAAGTGAGTTGTCTGCTTTGGGTCTCTTTGATTTCTTGCTAGAGTAGAAACTGCAGGAGCTTGTTAGCATCATTCTATTAGGGACATATAGCTTCCTAATTACTAGGGAAAATTGTATCAAGTCTAAGAATAGAATTCCATCTCACACATGTGTCTTCCACATCACATAGGGAGATACTCCTTGTTTAAGGATAAACATTTCAGTTCTTAAATATGACTGATTCAAGGAAAGTTGAAAGTAGGGGAACTTCCTTATTTTTATTTTTTTTATTTTATTATCTACTCACCTAATTGATTCATTCTGAAAAGTCTCAAGTGTTACTGTTCATTAAACAATGTGAACTTTACAGGCCGGTGATTCATTATTGGTTTTTGCATTCGTTCGTGTGCACAGAAAAAACGTCTCCCACTATTTAAAGTTTACTATTAAAGTAAATAGAGAGATGATGTGTTATAATCAGGAATCAATCTGTGAACCTTACCAGGAAGTAGGAAAGAGGTTCTTTAAAAAACAAATCAAGAGTCAGTTATGTTTTAGTTGCGAAGACTTTAAATGTGGTGATGAAATAATGGAACTCAGATGAAGAAACCAACTGAAATTGGGTTAGGGCAAAAAAGATCCAGATGGTTTAGCATACAATTTTACTCTAATGTGATTGTTTGAAATTCTGGATATGGCCACAATTAATGGATTTTTTCCTCTTTTTTTTACTCCTCAATTAACTCAAGATTTTCCCTTTGGAATTGATGATGCATTGAATCTTTCTGTTTTGCTTGCATGAAAATTGATGATCACTATTTAAGTTTTATAAATTTAAGTATTATTTAAGATTTAAGTTGTTATCTCATGTCTGCAGGGGTGTAATTGTTTTGTGTATACCTTAGGTTATTTAAAATTGTATGAATTAAATAGTAATAAGATGTGGAAAAATATGTCTATTTTATTCATTGTGATAGTTTACTTTTTAAATTTCAAGGGCAAATTTTGGAAGAGTTGATGTGGATTTGGGCTAGTAGTGGTTTATATCCAATTGAAGGTAATGTTTGATACCATGTTAAAGTATATTTATTAAAATTTATATTCCTGTTAAGGCAGCTACAACTGATAGAGAGGAAATTACCCAAATGAAAATGTGTTGAAACATCATTTTCTGATTATCTTAAAAATGTGCATAATTTCTAAATGTTTTTATCACTTTAAATATATTAGTTTGAAAATGATTAAAATTGAAATCTACATTAAGTTGTTTGAATAACATACCAATTTTTTTATATGTTGCTGTGTCCTGGTAACACTGGATTGAGCTGCAATCCCTAACTTAGGTGTGCCAGAAAAATGTCCAAAGTTAAAGCACAAATAAATTGTTACAATTGGAAGACAGACTCTAACTAAAAATAAGTATTTGGTAAATTTCTCTTTTATACTGAATATAGTTCATGTCTGTTTAACTTTTGCTTTTTTATACTTCAGTTGTATAAACTAGCAAACTATGTAATATAAATAAAAATAAAGAATTATTGACATAGCTGTATGGTTAAGTTTGATAGTGATTTAGGCAAATTTTAGTATCCTTAAATTAAGAAACAAATAAGAATATATTATTTCACTAAGGTAATATTTTAAGAGAGTAAAATAACATTTTAAAAGAATATCATATAAGTGATTGCTTCAGATACTTAAAGACTTAAGACTTTATAAAAATAATTGGCATAGTTTCAAAATTTTGTGTATAAAAGTATTATGAAACATTATAGAAAGATAAGTGAGAGAAAGGTGGTTATTTTTTTCTTTTTTATCATTTTCAGATCATAAGCATAGTTTTATGAAGTAAATGGTTAATAGCAAAACAGTTAATATGCTTAATCTTGGACCATTTATTTCTCCATGAATATATATTTTCAAAGAATGGTAATACCAAGTATACAAATTGAGTGCATTATGATACAGATTATATTGAATAAATATTTTCTCATGGTATAGCCTGAGCAAATTCATTTAATTTTTAAAGGTTTAAAGTGCTAAAACAGAACATACCTACTTCTCAGTGGAGGTAGATGTATGCAGTTAGTCACACTAACATGCACTAAAGAATCTGGTTAAATCTCTCAATCTCCCAACTTGTTTGTAAGAACCTGAGAAAAGAAAGGTTGTAGTTTAGTTTTCATACACCCAAAGTTAAGTTACTAACATTCTACTATCTGGATGAATGACTGATTTCAAAAAGCTAAAGCAATGTTTTCAGGTTAATCCCTTTCTTTGGCAGAGTTAAATTTAAAATATGAAGCTTTATAAGGCATGTTTAAAAATTACTGACATCTGGTAAACTTAGGACTAGTCAGATTTGGGGTTAGAGGTAGAAAATCTGCATCACTAATTCCTCAACACATGGTCATTGTGTAGTGAGTAAGTTCATGAATCTTTAGCCTCTGGTTTCTATATTGATTTAATAATATATGAATTTTTCTCCACATTGATTTTCATTTTGGTAGACATGGAATGATTAGTCTTATTGCTATATATTTACATAGCAAAGATATTCTCCAAGTTTCTTAAGAACAATCTTACCCAATTGGGTATTGTAATTTAAGGATGCTCTTTGACTGTAAATTAACCAACACCTGGAGTGCATAATGCATTTTTTTGTAGTGGTGAATATACTTTGTATTTTGAATTGTGAATTAACAACAACAAAAAAAGTCATCAAGAACCATTAATGGAATCAATTTCTTCCACAAGTGGGTTTTGTTGACATGTAAGTGATACAAACCTGAAGTTTGAAATTTGATGTAGCTTTTTTCACAAAATAAAAAAGAGTAACTGTGGACAGACCTGTAGACTAGTTCAGCCTTATTGCTAAAGCATCATGGTACAAACCACTGAGTTAATCATTTGCGTAGTCATCATGCATCTGTTTTCATGGTTTTGTCTCTCTGACTTTGATGAATTATAAAAACACTTGGTTGCTCTCATCCTGGACTGACAAGTTCATCTGGATTTCTTCCCCCACTACCTTCCCAACATGGACTCTGACAGTTGATAGCTTCAAAACATTAGTTTACAGCTTGAAAATGTTTCTCTGTACAGAAATCTGAAGGGAGTTGCCAAGGATTCCCCACTACCACTCTGTCTCCCTCCCTTCCTTTCACCTTGAAATTTAAAATTTCAAAGGCAAAGGCAAAGTGTCTTCTCTGGAACAGATTGTCATTGAATTTTTCTGTTCTGCTTAAGAGAAAGGTTATGTGCATTTTAAAAGGAAATTTTTTTTTTTTAAATTACTTTAGGGTATTTCTCAAGTACTTTGAAGAAATTTATTTTTAAATTTTCCCTTTTCTCCAAATCATCTCAAGAGTTGGGCAAATTGCTCTGTAATTAGTGATGATGCTCGCTGTTTGTCAAATACGGAAGCACTTTTTCTGGGCTTCTCTACATTGTAAACTAAATTTACTTGGGTGTTTATTTGGTGGTTATCTCATCAAAGTTGCCTCTTGTTTGGATTGAGATTCTAGCGAAGTGGGCTGGAAGTCCTGCTCCTTGTCACGCTGTTTCAAGAACTGACATTCCATATTTCACTAGTGAGGGAAAGGGTTGATGACTGAACTGCTGGTCTTTCTCTGTAAATTATGGAATCTGTGTGGAGTAGAATTTTCAAGGTGTGATTTATTTTTTAGGTAGAACACAGAAACATGAAAATGTGTGTGTGGAGTTACAGGTGGATTGGTGGGCTACAGATTGGCAGAAGGGACTTCTCCCACAACCTACCCTTAGATTTTGTTTCAGATTTATTTAGCCAGGAATACAGATCCTAAATAGCATCACGGTGGCTGCAAGAAGCCAGAACAGATGTAGTGTGTCTCAGATCAGCTTGCCTTGGTCCCTTCAGTTAGGGGATCTGTTGCTAGAGGTGTTATTCTCACAAGATGAAGACCTGCTATGTCTGAGATTTCTTCTAATAGCACATTCCATTCACACATGGACCAGCATACACTTATGTCCCTATAGTGTGACTTACACAAACAACCTGTCAGCCCTGATTTCAAGGATTGTTCGTAAATATTGGTACCTTTTGTTTTTGAATCAATGTTGGTATTTCAGGGGGAGAAAGGGACTCAGATTTCAGGTTCTACAAACAACCCTTCATCCTCCCAGAAACCTCATTTCCCTGCAGAATCTGAATCATTCCGTGTCACACATAAGGTAATTTTCTCTCTCTTTAAAACTCATGTTATTGATTTTTTTAAGTGGTAGACAATACTTGTTAACTTTTAACAGATTTAAACAATGCAGCAGAATAATTCAATGTCTTACCCTGCCTACCACCACCTCCCTTCCATCATGTTCCCTGGAAGGAACTACTGTTAACAGTTTAGGGTGCAGCCTTCCTGATATTTTCTGTTTTCCAACCCTGCCACCAATTGCCTTTTATAGGAGTGAGGTCTGAAGAAATATATTAGGCGGTTTTTGTCAGGTAGATATAAACCCTTTATTTTTCTTTGTTCATATTTGCAAACGGAACAAAAGAAATAGAATTTATTTTCCTTCTGGGTTGTCTCTAACTTTGAGGATCCTGCTTCAAGCTCCAGTCTTCCCTATGTGGAGTAAGGACTTCTCACTCTGTGTCTTGAGAGCAGTTTGATTGGTTCAGTGTACAAGTGTATACCAGCTTGCACGGCACCGAGTGGCAGCCCTTTTGCTTCCCAGGCTGCTTTATAAACACTTGTGGGTGAGTATTTAGTGATCTCAGGGCTGGCATAAGAAAGTGCTCCACAGAGTTGTCTTACTTGGTAAAGTCAAACTTAACACAGACTCAGTAGTGCAAGAATCACAGTAAGTGCTTATAGATTAATGTTGGACTTGGTTTTTCTGTCTGCACTGCTTTTAGTGGTTAGTAGCTAGTAATGAAATGTTGGCTGAAGAAAGTCATTTTTGCTTAAATTTTTAGGTTTCATCTACTTAAAAGAACAGACCCATGGGACCAACTATCTGAAACAAAATATTCAGCCTTTACACAGCCAAGCCTATGAATTAATCCCAGTTTCTGAAAACATTGACATTTCAGCTCTCATTACAAGTTTATTTGGCAATATTGGTACAAAATCGAAATGATTCCTCCCTTTATGACCACAAGGGCACTTTCATGTAACTGAAGGGTTTTGTACAACAGAATCTGGGTGTGATTTTATCAGGTTGTGGATAAGGCCTGATGTACCTGGTGGATACCTGACTAGTAGCTAGTAACGAAATGCTGGCTGACATGCAGCACGGTGACCCCTCTTTAAGTAGGAGAATCTTTGCCATCTTCTCCATGAGCCTCTTTGCAGTCACTAAATTCATCCCTTGGGTTCCCGTGAGAAGAGACACCTGTTCATCTCCTCCTTGTTTTCTCCTGTTATAGGAGACTATACTGATAAGTACAGTCTCCTTTCATTTACAGTTCTCATAATTCCATACTGCTGGAGGTGAAGGTAGTATCGTAAGGAAGATATTAAGGTCTGGGGCCTGGAAGTGAGGGCTAAAAATTGGAGTGGGCCTAGTGTCATCTGGCTCTGAAATGGTAATTCCTTTTTTTTTTTTTTTTTGAGACCGAGTTTCGCTCTGTCACCCAGGATGGAGTGCAGTGGTGTGATCTTGGCTCACTACAACCCCTGCCTCCTGGGTTCAAGTGATTCTCCTGCCTCAGCCTCCTGAGTAGCTGGGATTACAGGCACCCGTGACCATGCCTGGCTAATTTTTGTATTTTTAATAGAGACGGGGTTTCATCATGTTGGTCAGGCTGGCTGGTTTCGAACTCCTGACCTTGCGATCTGCCCACCTGGGCCTCCTAAAGTGCTGGAATTACAGGCATGAGCCACCATGCCAGCCAGTAATTTCTTTTTTAATGTGATGAGACCAGTAGAGTGTTCATCCTCAACAGGGGTGAAATCACTTCCCACAGGAGGGCAAAAATGGATTGCTGGAGGACAAAAAAGTCTTAGATGTTACAATGGTTTGTAAACTTCCAAAGCCCCAGTACAAAAACAAATAAACAGTATATGTGTCTTTTAAAATTTCAGGTGATGGGGATGAAGGAGAAGCAATTGGGGAAAAACGTCTAAAAAGGTGTTCTATTGGGATACTAATGAATAAAAGATTGAGAAACATTCCTGCAGAGGAACCAGCATCTTTCCTAACCTTTTGTGTTTTGCTTAGGGACCATTTATGGGGGCTCCTGTAGATGTGATGCCTATATTTTGGCTGGTCTGTGTCTCCCCAGGAGAACTGTTATAAGAACAGTCATGATCAGCATGTGCCAGCCTTGAGCTTTACCTGTATTGACTTATTTAATCTCACCATTGCTCTGTGAGGCAGTTATTATTAGCATCCCCATTTCATAGATGCAGGAACTATCACAAAGGGTTCAAGTAGGTTACCAGAAGGTCATCCAAGTAAGAGATGCAGTCAGGATTTGAACTCAAGCAGTTCAAATGGGCCACTAGTGGTAGTACCTCTCCTGGAGGAAGTGACCTGAGAAACATTAGGAGGGAGAGATAGCAATGTTCAGCCTCTCAAAGGACACCGTAGCTTGGGGCTTGTAGCAAATGTTTAATACAGAGCTTCAAGCCATACCTTAAACTTTTTTTTTTTCTTTTTTTTTTTTATTGCATTTTAGGTTTTGGGGTACATGTGAAAAACATGCAAGGTTGTTGCATAGGTGCATACGTGGCAGTGTGATTTGCTGCCTTCCTCCCCTTCACCCATATCTGGCATTTCTCCCCATGCTATCCCTCCCCAACTCCCCACCCCCCGCTGTCCCCCCCACTCCCCCACAACAGGCCCCCGTGTATAATGCTCCCCTCCCTGTGTCCATGTGTTCTCCTTAAACTTTTAAGGAATTACTGATGTAAATGTGATGCTACCTAAAGCACCCTGGAGGAAGAAAGGCAATTATGCCTTCTTGACTACATGGACATTAATTATAGGATGTATTAGATGGTGGGATGAACACTTCATGTCTTTTAGCTCATATATTCTTTTTACTAAAAAAAGGAAACAAGTATTTTCCAGATAGGGAAACTGAGGCATAGAGGATTATCACTGGCCCTAGGTTACATAGACTCCACACGCTACCTTATTTACTTATAACCACACATCCTACTGTCACCTGTGTTTTCTTTGGGGCTTAGGAGATTCTGTAAACATTTCTGAAGAATCACCAGTAACAGATGTATTAGAGCAAAATGGGAGGTGAAAGAGAAACTATAAAGGAGTCTCACAGGCTTAACAGAAAGATACATGATCTTAAACATTTGAATTAGTAAGGGGATTCCTTATTAAATAGTTAAAATATCCTCATGAGTCTCCACAATACGCCAGATGAAAGAACTGAATGTGTTTTTATTATATAAAAAGACTTCCTGTATACATTGAGCCCCATGGTAATTTATGCTTTAGTGATAGTCATCATTTTGGGTTAAAAAGCACTACAGTGAAAGTTTCTGTAACAACACCCAAAAATGATAACTCAAGTCACTTATATTCTAAAGATCTTGATGGTTCAGGCTATTACAATTCATATGCTTGATAGTTCTGAGTATTTCACTAACATATTTGTATTGTTTTAAGTTATTTTTGAAATAATTCGGTAAACTCAGACACTTTTAATATCAATTTTCTTCTGAAATTGTGGTTGGATTTTTGTTTTTTCCTTCCCCCATATGCCCTGCAATATTAGAGCTCTTGCCATATTTTAGCACTTAACAACTGGAACTTCAGTTCTGGTTGTTTTTCTATTTGCGTTTAAGTAAATGTCAGTGGTTATAAATCTTACATTATTATATTGAAAGGTCATGAGTCTCTTTCACAAATATTGCTTACTTAATCCCAACAATTAAAGAAAGGACTTAGCTTTGAAAGACCACTTAGTTTGAAAGACCCTTTAATAAGTACGCTTTTGAACAGAGACTGTGGACATGTGTAAGCAAAATCTAATTTTAACTTCGTTCTACTAAAATTGGTGAGTGTGATCTGTGTTAAAAATACGTAAATCTGTACAGTGGCTTCACTCAAGCTTATAACTGCAATCAGGACTAGAATATTGGCTCTTGCCCTGAATGTGTCTCTTTTTATTGACTTCCTTTAGGATCAGTTTGAACTTAAAAAAAATTTAGCTCCAGATAATATACCAGTTATTCAGATCTTATTTATAAAATTACGCATTTTTTTGGTTTAGTAATTTATAACTTTATGAAAAGGAAATGAATCAAAGTTGGAGCATATGAATCAGGTAAAGCAGGGGGCTGTTAAAGGAGAGAATGGTCTTAAAAAAGGAATTGTTTTAATTACTCTTTTAAAAAATAGGGAATATCCTAGAAAAGGGTCTAGATGAATCTATACCATTGTTTCTACCAGCTGTCTCTGGAATGAGTGTTGGGGTTGGAAGTGTTGGTGGTCAAACTTTATCATTATTATTATGATTTTTTTCTAGGAGTGCATATGCATGCATTCTTTATGTAAAGTGATATCTCTAATGCATTTTATTTAAAAATCACCCATAACTTTTTGAGGAGCACAGTTCTTCTTTCAGGTGAGTTTACTAGACTTAGACACATTATGTAACTCTAGTGGTCTTTCCTAGAAGAAAGATAACAAGGTGTAGGGATCCTGAAAATTAAAAGTGAGCAAAAGGATTTGAATCACCCGATCGAGAAATAATTTTTAAAAGTAGTTAAGAGGCCCAAAGTGAAAAGCAAAATTCAGATTTCTAATACCTTACTACCATGCATAACTCTGTTGTAATCTCCCCTGTTGGCCCTGGGTTTTGTATAATTAAAATTTAGGGGCTGGAAATTTTGTTGAGACTTAATTGGAAGTGACAAACCAGAGACATTCCTGCTGGTTAGGAAAGGCTTAAGAAATTCTTATTGGCTAAATTACAAATATGTAACATTTTTTCTGAACACTGCATGGTAGTTCAGACTGCCTAAAGGTGACAAGATTAGCTCTGTTTTTCTAATGAAGTAGTAAAAATTAGATTAATAAGTACCAGGCAAAGAACCTTTTCTTTTTTTTCTTTCTTTCTTTCTTTTTTTTTTGAAAGAAATCTTACCTTGAGTACTTCTGGCGGTGGAGATCGGTGCCTTAATTAGCCACATGTTCTTTTTACCTCCTGGGAAATAAGTACGGGATAAAATTGGGGATCAAGACGTAGACGTACATTGACTTAGCACACGCCGCTAAGTAATTCATCAAGGAATGTTGGTAATTAGTCCTGCCTCTTTCAACTCTTGGCTTATTTTATAAAACCGGTTGATTTAAAATAATGCCTGCTGATTTATTACCCACACGTTTCAAGACTGGGACTTGGCTCTTAAACAAAAGCGATATTGTGCAGCGATGGAAACGCGCCCTGTTGTTTTTGTGTTTTTACAAATTCTGAAGGGCCGTCTATGGTCCCCCTATTAACTTTGTTGCATTTTCTTTTGCCTCATTCAGCATTTTACTGGGCTTTTTTTGTGTGTCTTGATGAAGAGAAAGGGGGAACAAATTTAAAACAAAAAACAAAAAAATCCAGGCTCTTAGAGGTTTGGGATGTGAAGTGCTTGTCAAAGTGTATTGGCTCGGTGTGATTTGATGGAATTTAATTTGAATCCTTCGTCTGGTAAGACAGGCTGTAGTAATGGCCTTTGGGTCTTTTCTTTGTTTTTTGTTTTTTTTGCATGGTTAAATGTTTGGTGATATTTATCGCAGCCAGGTTAATCTTAAAAGATTGAATTTATGAGAAGCACAGAACCTCATGACTTCAGCCTCTTAGCCTTGGTATCCAAGCCCTGTAGTACTTTATAATTTGAATGCCAGATTCCCATTAATGCTAACTGATGGACCTCATTATGCTTTGAGATGGAACCTTAATCAGCATCCCTGTTCAAAATCTACGATTAGGCTGTCTCTGATACGTAACTGTGTAAACTTGGGCATGTTTCCTGTTCTCTCGGGACTCAGTGTCCTCATCTATAAAATGGATGTAATATAGTACTTGCCCTGGGGAGTTTTTGTAAGAGTTAAATGAGATAATACACAAAAGCAGTGCTGTCCAATAGAAGCAGAATATGAACCAAGTACATAAATTTAAAATTTCTAGTACTCTCATTAAAAGCAGTGAAAAACAAAAAACAGGTGAAACATTTTAATGTATTTTAGTTAACCTATCTAAAATATCATTTCAACATGTAATCAGTATAAAAATTAACAAGATATTTTCACACGTTTTTTTCTAAGTCTTTGTGCTGTCTTTAAATTGCATTTGTATTTTATACCTCCAGCACATCCCCAATTTGGACACTAAATTTTCATCAGAAAATTTACTTGACCTATGTTTAGAGTTTAGAAAATGTGTAGTTGAAAAAGTTAGATTCATATACCTAACTTCTTTCAAACATATTCAAAATATTTCTGGTAAATAAATTGAATATGTCTTTAAATTTAGATTTAAATTAAATAATATAAAAAGTTCAGTCTGAACGAGTCTGAACAAGCCACATTTCCAGTGCTTAGCAGCCACACACGACTTGTGGCTTTTGCATTGGACAGCACAGAGCTAAGGCATTAGCGTAGTGCCAAGTAGATGGAAAGTGCTTGAGAAAGGATTCTGCTCTACTGTCGGTAATAATAAATCACATAATGATTTACAATTATTAATCACATGCATATAGAAATTATCATCTCCAAGTTGCCATCTTCATATGCCACTATTATATCTACACAATATTACTGCCTTTCTACACTCCGCCCCAAAGAAAACACACAAAAAAATTAGTCATTATTTTCTTGCTTATTATTTGGAGCCCATGTTAGCCGACATAGCTTATGTATGGTTGATATCTCCTGTCAAAAACAGCCTCTTATAGCAGAAAGCAGCAAAGAGTCACCCTCAGTAACATGGCATTTTGACTCATCTCTGCCAGTAGCCTTCCATTCAGACTTGAGCATGGTGACAGCCCCCGACTTGTTAGTCGCACGTCTTACTCATACTCTCAGTCCAGGTTCTTTTCAAACCTACACATATCACACTTACATAGCACCTGTCCGGCATGTTAAAGGTGTCTAAAATCTTGCGAATATATATGCATTTAATCAATATACTTGGTGTGAAACAGATATTAGGGGACAAGGAGATTAGTTAATTGTATGTTGTTCTTTACCATACATTACATAGTAGATTAATTAACATGAAGGATATTGAAAACTGGGTTTTTTTTTTTTTTGGTGGTGGTTTTATATATGATTTTTATTTGTGCTGATGTCTCTAAGGCAATTTTCTTTCTTAGTTAACTTGCAGTATATTTTTAGGAAATTATAGCACAGCTCATAATGCAATGAAACAATTATTTTCTAATTCACTGGGCACCCAAGTTTTCTGTTTTGATAGTAATTTTCAACCACTTATTAAACCAAAAATAATACCTAAGTGATAATTTATATTTTGTTAGTCACCTTTTCATTCCTAATGCAAACAATGAGTCAATTATATTGGAATTAGTAAACTGTGTTAGAGAGATTTAATGTGTTCTTCATATAATACTAAGAGCCTGTAAAGTCGCATTCTTGTGCAATTACAAAAAGCAAGAAAGCCAAGGGAGCAAAAATGTTAACTATGTTATGATTTCCAGAAAGAAAAATCATCACATTGTCAGATTTCATGATTTCCTTAGTTTGGAGTCAGATCTATTTTCTGAGTCTGTATTATTTATTTTAATACTTACTTTTTTTTTTTTTTTTTTTTTTTTTTGAGACAGTCTCACTCTGCAACCAGGCTGTTGTGCAGTGGCGTGATCTCAGCTCACTGCAAACTTGCCTCCCAGGTTCGAGCAATTCTCCTGCCTTAGCCTCCCGAGTAGTTGAGACTGCAGGGCCGTGCCACTATGCCCAGCTAATTTTTGTATTGTTAGTAGAGATGGGGTTTCATCACGTTGTTCAGGATGGTCTCAATATCTTGACCTTGTGATCCACCCACCTTGGCCTCCCAAAGTGCTGGGATTACAGGTGTGAGCCACCATATCCTGCCTATTTTAATATTTTCTTAACATCTTCTGTTAATATATCTTAATAAACATTCAGGCCACTGCAAGGTTGATTTCCGTTTTCCAGTAGTTTTCCAGGTTTGTTTTAAAATCACATACCTAAAGAATTTTTTCAACTAGTTAATTAGAATGATCTTGATAGAACTCATAATACAATGTTATGAATATGGGTAATTGTGCCCATTTTTATTGATACATAGGACTTCCCTGTGTCTCATAGAGAGGGAAGACAAATTGAACATTCTGACAAGACATTTAATTTTGATATAAAGTCTCTGTTCATTAGTTTGACATGAAGCTAAGGTTTTAGAACTTAACCTCAAGTGATGGTAAGTATTCTGCAACTCATTGGTTCTCAAAGTGTGGTCTGGAACTGGTAGCCACTGCATTGCCTGAGACTTTGTTAGAAATGCAGATTCCCTGTGCCTATCCTAGGCCTACTGAAGCAGACACTCTGCAGGTAGGGCTCATTAATCTGTGTTTTAAGCAGACTTCTGAAAAATTCTAAAGTATGCTTAGGTTTGAGAATCACTGGTGTAGAAACCTGGAAGTTCCTTTGTAAGAAATGTAAGAAAAATTGGGAAATGCAGATGCAAATAAAGTCAAATAAATTTCTTTACTGTAGAGCCTCTGAGATCCTTTAACATGTAAAAAGTTATGGTGAATCTCCAACAGTGGGACAGTGGGCAAACACTTGGAGAAGAAAGGGAAAGAGTAAGACAGGCAAAGGAAATGTTGCCTTGAGTTGCTCAGTGGAAGATGCAAAATATCTAATAGCTATTTAGGGTAGTTTGTACATGTGGTACATTCTATTATATGCATATATTTATGCAAAGTTGCTAAAAATAGATTAATTCTGTCAAGTCTTGAGGAGATGAACTCAGGACAAGATAATAAGAAACTCTAAAATGACTTGCTTTATATGTACCATGCATTTCTTTTACTAATAAATGTAGATGTTGCTGTAATAAAGTACAAATTGATATCAGAGCTCTGTTTCATTTTTTTTCTTATTTTTAGGGATTTTCCTGACCAATAAAAACCAAAGCACAACTCCTAATCAGATAGGGCCTTGAAATACTTGACTTTTAAAAATGAAAGCTTTTAAAATTGAAAGCTACTTAAAAATAATATTTTTTATTTTTTAGACCCTATTTTTTAGAGCAGCTTTAGGTTCACAGCAAAATTGATAGGAAGGTAGAGTGATATCCCATTTATCCCTGTCCATACATATGCACAGCTTCTAACCCCAGAGTAGTACATTTGCTTCAATCAGGTAACCTAGACTGACATATCATTTTCACCCAAAATCCATACTTTATATTAGTGTTCACTGTTGGTTTTGTGCATTCAATGAATTTGGGAAAATGTGTAATGACATGTATCCACCATTATAGTATCATACACAGTATTTTTACTGCCATAAAAATTGTCTTTGCCCTGTCTTGCCTGCTCCTCTGAAGAAAAAAGCCACTTTTCTTTAGTAAATGTTTTTTAGCTATCAAGAGTTATTTAAATTCTACTTTTAGAAGCTACTCTTTTTAAAAAACTGGATTTAGATAAATAGTAGCACAAAATGGCCCTTTCAGAGTCTGCAGACCCCTGACATGTGTAATTTCCCAAGCAGCAAGCCCTTGATGGTCTGTCTCTGACATCAAAGGTCTTTCTACTGACGTGGCTGTACTCTTGGCTTTGTCTTTTACACTGGGGCATTGACATCAAGAGAAAGTGTTTTTCTTCCTTTCTCTTTTCTTTTTTAGTATTAGTTTTCTGCCTGAAGGCAGTATATCCAGCGCATGTGGCCAGCCTGCCCTGCCTGTTGAAATAAAACAAACGGTCATTTTAGGAAGCTCCACGGGAAAGATCAACTCTTTCTGATGCTGGAGTCCTTAACATGCACGTCCAGCACGCTGACCAAGTCCAACCTTAGATGAGGTCTGGCTCATATATAGCCCTGAAGTGTACTTTTCTTCTGCCAGAAGATACTGATTGCCTTCTTGCCTTCTTACTTCCCTTTCGTGCTTACAGTCCACCTAGTAAGAGGAGAAAAGAAGAAAACATCCTAAGATACGCCCTGGGGACCTCTGAACTGGATCATGAACCTTGTTTCCTAGACCAACTTTCCTTTTCTGTTAGGATTTGCATTTTCATTAAAATTCATTCAAAGAACTACTGCCCAGAGGCATGTGATTATGCCTACACCTGCTATCTGGTTGCAGTGTTGAAAGGCATGGGCTCTGGAATTAGACGGGCAGTTTCTATATGTTTTCTCAACCTGAATTCCCTTGTTTGCATAACACAGATAATAAAAGTCCCTAGATCATAAGGTTACTCTGAAGAGTAAGTGACATGATGCTTACAAAGAACTTAGCGTGGTGGTGCCAGCGCAATACTTTTTAATGCTAATCACTGTCATCAGCATGTCAACCAGAGACACCCAGTCCACAGTAATTGAGCCACATAATGGGTTCTTGAAAAGTGACTAAAAGGTTAATGCTTTGGTAAAAGGTCAGGAAAGTTGATTCTACCTATGATCTACAATTAATATCTCTAGAGTGCCTCAGATGTGTAAAGATTCTTTTAATCAATTGCTGTTGAATTATATTGCAGCAGCAAGGAATTTTAATTATTAAAAATTGCCTGGGAATGTAGAATCCTCTAACAGTATTTTTTTGAGTGACAGGGAGTAGCGAGATGCTTGACCACAGTTTTTAACTTTCCTCCAAATTATATCCACAACATGAAAGTCTTAGATGTTGTTTTGATGATTGACAGCCAAATTAGGCAGCTGTTAGATCCTTACTTATAGAAAATTCTGTGGAAAGTGGTAAAAATTGGGGTTAAAGTTTCAAGAAAAATTAATAAACATCAGGCTATCAAAATGTTTCTTGATTCTGAAATTAAGCTTTCACTTATAAGCTGAGAAGCCAACAATTTTTGGTTCTAGGAGTGACCATGTATGATTTCATTAACTGTTCACTTTTGAAAGCCTTATTATTTTGGGACAAGTAAAGGTTCAAAATACATTTAATCACAGCCTTTCACCCCTAAGTCACAGGACCTACATTGCAGAACCAGTCAACTGATGAAAACAAATGATCTGTGTTAAAGTGTTTTCATTGCTAATGAAACTGCATAATCATTTTTATCTAGTCTCTAAGTGTTTTGACTCATTTGCTTTGGAATTACTTGACTTCTTCCTTATATGATATGTCCATTTATTTTTCTTGGTCTAAGACTGTATTGTGCTGACCCAGTGTGGTGGCTCATGCCTGTAATTCCAGCAATTTGGGAAGCCGAGGCGAGTGGATCACCTGAGGTCAGGTGTTCAAGACCAGCCTGACCAACATGGTGAAACCCCATCTCTACTAAAAATATGAAAATTAGCCAGGCGTGATGACAAGTGCCTGTAATCCCAGCTACTTGGGAGACTGAGACAGGAGAATCACTTGAACCTGGGAGGCAGAGGTTGCAGTGAGCCGAGATCGTGCCATTGCATTCCTGTCTGGGCAACAAGAGCAAAACTACATCTCAAAATAAAAAGAAAGACTGTACTGAGCTGCCCTAACTCCACCACCTCCAATCTCTTATAATTTATGGTACAAGTTTAATTTTTTATTATTATTTTTTTTACCTTTTAGAAACATGTCACCTTGACTGTTCTGTAGTCAGTGCCAACTACTTGCTGACCTTTATTTCTGCCATTAAACCATTTATCTTACTTCCATTATATATACTATCTTCAGATAAGACCAGAGGCCATTCTCTCCAACCAGTCTTGCAAAGTTCACTACTTTACAATTGATACCGCAACCATGAAATCAAACATGCCTCTGCATGGACCTGTAGTATGACCTTGAGGAATTTGCCGTTCTGGGCTGAGGTTTCCCCATCTGAGTAGTCTCAGACTCCCTCCTAGCCTTGACATTTAATGAAATGTCTCCTTTTTCCTGGAGAATCACCCACCTACAGATGACTGAAGTTTTATTTGTGATAAGATGAAGGTGACAAAGGACTTTAAAAGCCCTTGAAAGAAACATTAGGATTGTTTTAAGTGTTAGATACATAAAACAGTTGTCATGATAAAGAAAGTGGTTGTATGTAATACAGTTCCACTATAGCTGAAGTCACCAGTTTCTCCTTGAGGGTGGTAACAGGTGAGTTGAGAAAAACCTCTTTTTTAGACATGCTATTATTTTGTCTAAGTGTGTTTTGCCAATTATAATAATAATATTAATCCTGGCTATCACTGCGTTTCTGAGACTTTTCTGAAGGTCTTTTGAGTAGAGATTGAGCACAGACTTATTCAGAATAGGTGGTGAGGATGTCAACTAAACTGCCATGAGTTTATTTACACAAATGTCTTCAAGTCTATATTAAATATTTAGTTCTCAAGTACACTAAATTCCTAATATTAAAATTTATCTCTGGCACAATTTTTGGTCACAAAATGTTCTATAGCTCTTATTTTCTTTCTTTTATGAAGCAGAAAACAGATAAAGGTTAAGGATGCTTTTTATGTTTGGTCAGTGGGTTTAAGGACAGGAGAAGGGGAATTTACAATGTGATTCACGTCTATAAATATTTTGCTCACTTTCCTTTAGTTTACATATTAATACTGATTTTAATTCTCTCCTTAAGAGAGAATGTGCAGAGAGAGAGCAAGAGTGAGAGCGAGAGCGAGAGAGAGAGAGAGAGTGTGTGTGTGTTTTGACCATTTTTATCTCATTTTCCTCTTTTTCCATACTTGGAGAATACCTCTTCAGAAACTAACATCCCCTCCCCTATTGACCTCCCTCTCTCTCTCCCTCCCTTCCTCCCTCCCTCCCTCCCTTTCCTTCCTTCCTTCTCTTGACTCCTAGCTCTGACCTTAGCTAAACTTGGGCAAGTGACTTAGTCTAAACCTTCGTTTCCTTATCTGTTGCAGTGTGTTTCTTTAACATGAAAACTTCCCACGTTATTGACAAATAAGAAAGTCAGGTCAGTATAACATGAAAATTCTTTTGGTTCATTTTCCACAGCATATTAATGCTTGAAGCAACCAAAGACAAGTTTTATTAAATTTAAAGAGAAAGTCTTAGTCCTAGATAAAGCATTACTTGGCTTTCCACAGGGCACTGCTCTCTGGAGAAGTTGAGAGTTCAGAGGCAGCAGCTGCAGAGACACTGCTGTCTGTGCTAACACAGGACATTCATAAAGAAGGCTATCTCTGGGATCAGATTTTAATTTTTTAAATAGGGATCAGCATTAGAAGCATCCATACTTGTTATCCATGGTCTACCTTTAGAGAGAGGAAGCAGGAGTTTCAGTGTTTAAGGCTGTCTGGGATGCTGGCTGCAGAATCCAGTAGAAATTTAACCAGCTGGTGTTGAATTAGGGTTTACTGATTGTTGTTATTCGTGCTCTGGTTATATTAAAGGTGCATAGGTTTCGAGGGATCTGCCCCCAATTTTCTTTTTTCTTAATATGCCCTGTTATTCATAGTGTGTGATTTTTTGCAGAACATGATGTTTTCCAGGACTGTAGAGATGAAGTTAGAGCAAAAACACCTGAACCAACCTCAGAGTTGTAATTAAATGAATTAATGTATGTAGGTACCTAGCATAGCTCCTGAGCTGGTTGGCTTTGATTGGAGTCTTGAAGGACAAGCAGGAAAGGGCTGAATCAGTATCAGCTCTTACTTTTGAACCTTCTAATACTGCAGTTTAGCCTCAGAAGGTGAGGGACATATCCCTGTAATGGTTTGTGTTGAGTGGAAACTTGAAGAACAAGTAGGGTTATACCCAAAAGACTAGGATGAGGGGGCATGGCAGGAGGAGAGAAATGAAGCAGTAATACATACTCCAGATTTTGGTGTGAAGCAGTGAAATGCAAGGTAGCAGAAGGTAGGACTAGGAGGGTGCTGGGAACTGAAGCTGGGTAAGCAGGGCCCAGGACCTTGGGTCTGTTGTTGCAGTTGGGATTGGGTAGCCATCAATAGCATGTCTTCTTTTCCTTTTAGGGAAGAAGAGGGTTGTTAAGGTAGACTTGTCTGGGAGCTTGTGAAGGTGTTGGCTTTGGTTTTAGAACAATGCAGTTGGAGGTGGGAGGTGATCAAAATGATTTGGGGAATAAGTGATGAAAGTGTTGGCTCCAGAAGACATAAGAAGAAAGCATTGGTTAAAGAAAATTAATGAATAAAGTGTATGGAACCTTGTTAGACAGAAGGAAGAAGGCATAATACTATAATACTTTACATAGAAGAAAACTGAACATAGTAGAGCTTAAGAAATTGGTCTATATTGGGAGTTGGCAAACAATGTCCATGGGCTAAATCCTGCTACTGCCTTTTTTGGTAAAGTGTTATTAGAATATGGTCACACTCATTCACTTTCATAGGGTCTGTGGTTACTTTCACTCTACAGTGACAGATTTAAGTAGTACAACAGAGACCCTGTGGCCCACAAAGCTGAAAATAATTATTCTCTGGACATTTATAGAGAAAGTTTTCTGACTGCTGGTCTGTGTGCATGGTTAATAAGTAAAACTGGGATTCAAATCTTTGAGAGTTGAGATCATATCTATTTTGTTCACCTCTGTATCCTGGGTATTTTACATTATGTCTAACATACATAATAAGGCCTCATACATTAACATTTATTGAATTAATGTATAAATGAATGAATGAATGAAATAACAGAGTCAAGTCTACTTGTTTCACAGCTTGTGCTAGTCATTATTATTCTGTACTGATTCTTACAAAGATATTGAATGGGAGTCGATATACAAAACAAATATTTATTGAATGCCAACAATGTATAAGGCATGTTCTTGTTTTTAGGATATAATGAAAAACAGATTTTCATGTGCCCTTGTGGAACTCATTGCTAACAGGGAAGACAAATGTTAATTAAATAATCACAGAAATGAATGCACAGTTTCAACCTCAACAGGTACCAGACAGGAGAGGGGCACAGAGTTGTAGGAGCTACTAATGGGAGAATGTGATATAAAGAGTCCAAGAAGGCTTTCCCTGTTCACCTGTCTTGTGATCTGAAGAGTGAGTGAACTTTAGTTTAAAAGGGATATAGGAAGAGTATTTCAGTAGCAGGAACTGCATGTGCAGAGGCCCTGTGGCAGGAGAGAGTAGGAACAAAACAAAGAGAAGGGTGGTCTTGCTGGAGGAGCAACAGCAAAGGGATCCTGGTAAGGACTGAGGCTGGAGAGATAGGTATGGGGCCTTGTGATCAAGGTAGGGAAGTCTATCTGCTTCTAGAGCCAACTCTAAACTGGAACTGCAAGTTTGGGACTCAGTAACAGAGTAAGTATTATAGTTAAAGAAAAGTATTGTACACACCAGAGAGAGAGGGTTGTGAGAGAAGATGTGATCCTTGAGAAGTACTCTGGAACATGCTAGTAGGACAGAGGGGGTGACCCTATGAAGCAATGTGAAAAACAGCAACAAAGCTTGGAAAACCAGGATGGGAGAGTTTTTGAGATGGAAGGTTATGGCATGAGTATCTAGAGTTGAAAAGTGTCCATTGCATTGGTCTTTTGTGTGATCACTGTGACCTTGGAAAGAGCAGGTTTGGGAGAGTGGAGGGGAATGGGTGGAACTGACAATTTTTTGAATAAATGGGAAGAAGAAATGGAAACAAGCACATATTCATTCATTTATCCAACAAGTTGTTATTAAACGTCTTTGTATTAGGGATCTAATGGTGAGCAAAGACAGACAAGAGCCTTATTCTCCTGGGGCTTACTGTTAAGTAAAGAGGTGGGTACTTAGTCAAATAATTTCCCTACCACCACCCAAAAAGATGAATGAACACTAAAGGCTACAGTAAGTGCTGTGAAGGAAAGAAAGAAAGTTCTGGGGGAATATGTAGCAGAGGAGTGGGGAAGTATTTGGGCAGGGAAGAGTTCCCCACCTAAGTAATCCCGGAGCTGAAGGAAGCATAGGTGTTAACTTTGTGATGTCTGTGGTGAAAGAAAATTTCAGCAGGTAGAGAAAAGCAGATGCTCAGACGCTACAGTGTCAGAGAGCTTAGAAGCTCCAGGCAGTAAGAAGTGAGGTCTAGGGTGGTTATGTGTGAAGAGCAGGGATGAGAATTGTGTAATACAAGGCTAAAAGGTGGGCAGGGGCCAGGGCTCTCAGGGTTTTGTAGACCATCTTAAGGATTATTGTCTTTATTTTAAGAGCAAAGGGAAGCCACAGAAAGGTATAGGCTAGGGGAGCCACACCTGGGTTTTAAGAAGTGTAGTCTGCCCTTTGCAGAGAGAACGTAAACCTGTTAGTCCTTTCTGAACCAATGTGGACACATGGCCCCAAGGGGCCATTTCCATTTTCTGAAAGTGGGATCACCTAAGCTCTTCAGAAAACCACCAGCTCATATATAACTTATGTCTGCCTTGGCAGAAGAACATGAAGATTAATCCTAAAACCCACTTGGAGAAAATTCTGCTGGGTAGAATAATATCCTCTAAGGATTGTATAAGGTGTAACTTCAGGAGACGTGAATTTCTAGGTTAACCAATTGCAGGTAAAAAGAAAAAAGCATAGGCAACTTCTGAGAGAAATGATTTTAAGAGCTTTAGGCTTGAGTAACCTCTGAGTGATGTCTCTCATTGGGGTCTGCCAGGGTACATGATGCAGCAAGTGTTTTAGAGACCTCTCTCTATAAAAGCCATTTTGACACCTCTCCATTTAGGCACCCTTCTGTCCTCAGATTTAATGTAGAGAAAGCTTTGCTAAGAATAACTGACTTGCTCAGTACGCCCTAATATTCAAAGAAGTCTTTGTATATTAAGAGGACTTGATTTTGACCAAGAGGTAGGGGGAAATGATAGATTTTCAGAGGAGGTAATAGTGGGCCCTCCTGGGGGCTGGAAGAAGAAAACAATGGCCTTCTTGGCCACACTTCTAATCACGGAGAGTGGGAGAGAGTGGGTGACTCTCTCCTCTGCGCCCAGCTAACACACACCTCAGGCACCCTGTTGCAGCCAGTTTAATTTGGCATCAATAGTAACCGTCCTCCATGGATTTAAAAAATTGTGATACTTCCCTGTGGTTCTTGCCTACATTCTCCTGTTTCTGAACCAACTCTCTCTTCCTTTTGTTTGGAGAGCATGTCCTTAATTAGTTTTGCATAAAATGTGTGGTACAATTTCCTTAAATCCTTCTCTTCCTTCTTGGCTCTGTTTAACCAAACACCTCCCACGTGTTTGTTCTTTGTGCTCATCCTTATTGACTCATGAGGTGACACCGGCTGACACTTGGCAAACCAGTGACCTTCTTTTTGAGCTAGAGTTGACAAAAGCTGATAGAACATGGTAAAAAGCGGGAGGCAGAAACCTGCAGCCAGCCCTTTTTTCATTGAGGAGGAAGCAGCATGGGTAAATATATAAAGAAGTTCTGCTTTGAATACTTTGGGAATATTTGACTAAATTATTTATTGAAGAATAAAAGAAACATATTTAAGGCAAATAAAGGAAGAGGAGCAATGCTCAATTAGGAAAAATGAGGTAGATGGATATAGTACTGATTATACCATGTCTATTTCAGAGATATTATATACTTTATTAAATTCTTGCATTTGTTAACTATTAAAATCACAAGAATTTTCCTGGAAAAGTAATAGCCAGAGAGGAATAGTAGGTTTAACACAGATCGAGCACCAGAACCTGTCCTATGTTCATTTTTCCAGAAAAAATGTTTTCAATTAAAAAACAAAACAAAACAAAAAACCTGTGAGGATGGAAAGAGGTATGTGTGAAGTGCATTGAGCCAGTGGGAGGAAGGTTGCTACAGTATAATATTTTGTATTTCCATGACTTAGTTTCGGTTGTAATTTAAAGCAGCACACTCCTAGACCAGCTAGATAAAAAGAATGGCTTTTAAACCAAATTATCAGTGGTAGTGAACCAATGTGATTTTTTTTAAAAAAAGATAAATCTTTAGTTGACATGGCCATTATCTGTGTTAAAATTAGTTGTATTTAGCTTCATTTAGAGTCCTTTTCCTAAATATAGTGTGTTGTTAATAATGAAAATATCTTGGCTTTAAAAATTACTTTTTATAACAATTTTTGCTATTTCAATTTTACAGAGATTTAGATAATTTTCATGGATTTAAGCATAATCCTTTAAATTTAACCCAAGTTTTTAGCTCTATATCCCTGACTCTATCCTTCCTTCTGTTCCTCTCCTAGCCCTCCCCCAAACTCCATACTTCAGGTACCAGAATCTCTGGGACACATTTAAAGCAGGGTCTAGAGGGAAATTTATAGCACTAAATGCTCACATGATAAGTGAGGAAAGATCTAAAATCGACACCCTATCGTCACAATTAAAAGAGCTAGAGGAGCAAGATCAAACAAATTCAAAAGCTAGCAGAAGACGAGAAATAACTAAGATCAGAGCAGAACTGAAGGAGACAGAGATACAAAAAAATCCTTTAAAAAAAATCAATAAATCCAGGAGCTTGTTTTTTAGAAAAGATCAACAAAATAGATAGACTGCTATCCAGACTAATAATAAAGAAAAAAGAGAAGAATCAAATAGATGCAATAAAAAATGATAAAGGGGATATCACCACCGATTCCCCAGAAATACAAACTGCCATCAGAGATTACTACAAACAACTCTATGCACAGAAACTAGTAAATCTAGAAGACATGGATAAATTCCTGGACACTTACACCCTCACAAGACTAAATCAGGAAGAAGCTGAATCCCTGAATAGACCAATAACAAGGGCTGAAGTTGAGGCAGCAATTAATAGCCTACCAACCAAAAAAACGTTCAGGTCCAGACGGGTTCACAGCTGAATTCTACCAGATGTACAAAGAGGAGCTGGTGCCATTTCTTCTGAAACTATTCCAAATAATACAAAAAGAGGGAATCCTCCCTAACTCATTTAATGAAACCAGCATCATCCTGATACTGAAACCTGGCAGAGACACAACTAATAAAGAAAATTTCAGGCCAATATGCATGACGAACATTGATGCAAAAATCTTCAATAATATACTGGCAAACCGAATGCAACAGCACATCAAAAAGCTTATCCATCATGATTAAGTAGGCTTCATCCCGGGGTTGAAAGGCTGGTTCAACATGCACAAATCTAAGATTTTGTTAGAGTACACTTAGAGTGAATACAGTCTGAGCCCATGGAGGTTTCCTATTGCTTATTTTTCTCCTAGTGGCCCATCGTCTAATCACGTTAGACCTAGAACTGATGGTCCTGAGTAGCTCCACACTTCTGTATAGATTGTAACCAGATGATGACATTAATTAATATGTTGAATTCTGAAAACAAGCATTTAAAATGACCTTCCCTGTGTAATTCAGAGATCACAGAAAGACTTGGGCAGTACTTTGAGCCTTGACCACATAGTGTGTGCTGAGCATGGCCTCCCTTCCTTATGTCATCAAGAGTCCATGTAGCATAGGCCATTAAGTGATCCATTTCTCCCAGCATGTGTCACGTTTGCCACTGGAAGGTGTCTGCTATTCTGGAATTGCATGGGGATAGTAGGGGGAGCTGGCTTAGTCAGGCAAAGTTGGCAATGGGTAGTAGTAATGTGATTTGCTTTATAACTGTTTGCTTTGCATTGGAAATTGAGCTGTGGCCCCACTCCAACTGGCAATGGAGATGGAACCTTAATTCTAGGTTGTGTCTCCTATATTTGGTGAAAATAAAAATGGAGAGGTGACCATGAGTTGACTTGAGACTTTTTATATGTGAGTGATAGTCTCCATCAGGAAGAATTGCATTTGTGTTATGTGGTTATCCTTTCTTTAGTTTTTCTTTTGTTTCTCCAGTGATGACTAATTCTTATCATCTCTTTTGGATCCTTATTTAATATTTTGCCCATTTGCATAAATTCTTAAGGCCATGACTAACACCATACTAAATATATATGTGTGTGTGTGTGTATATGTGTGTGTGTGTATATATATGTGTGTGTATATATGTATGTGTACATATATGTGTGTATGTGTATGTGTGTGTGTATATATGTATGTGTGTGTATGTATGTGTGTATATATATGTGTGTGTGTGTATGTGTGTGTGTGTGTGTGTGTGTGTATGTATATATACTTGCAGCTTGCTTTGAACTTCCTGGATACATGTCTATTTGGTTTGCTACTGGGTCCCCAGCACCTAAAAGATTACAAGGATATACCACGAACTCCAGAAATACTTCTTGAATAAAATTGTAGTTTAATTCGTGACTCATTATTCACTCTTTGATTCTTACGTTTGAGTGACCTAGCTGTCCAGTGGGTTTTTATGGATGGTTTATATTTTCCTCCACATAAAGGGATAGATAGCTAATAGGTTATTCTGGTATAAAACAGAACCCTTTGAAAACCAGCCTGAGGCTCTTTTTTTCCTTTTAAAAAATATAGAATGCTGGTTTGATCTTCAGACAAAAATACTACTTTTAATTACTGTGCAGTCTTTAGTTACACCCATAACCTCTGGGACACTGAGATGGTAACACATTTAATTCTTTGTCTTTGACTTGGTTATTGACTTGCCTTTGCCTTCGTTATTGTTAGCCCGTGATATTTAGCGAAGTGCCTCTGAAACATTCTAATGTCTGCTTTATTTTTTTAAGGTAAGAAGCAGAAAAAAACCCAAATAGGATTTTGAATTTTAAAATAAATTACTTTGTATTATTTTTGTTTTATAAAAATATACAGTAATTAGAAGAATGCAATAATGCTACTTTCTATCATGTTTTATTATTTCAATTCTGTTTGTAGAGGTTGTAAGCTATGGTCTCTAAGTCTTCAAAGAGTTTGGGAATTTAAAAGCTGACCATAGTCTATGGGTTTTGTTTTTCATTATTATGAAACCATAGGGATGAAAATGCGATGTGTGTCATAAGAACAGTTTTTCTCTAAGATGTGGATTGAGTTTGTAATTGAGAATAGTGATTTTCAAATTAGCTAATCTTTGGACTACTCTGGTGAGCTTTTAAACATAAAAATAGCTAGGTCTGGTCCTAGAGTATAGGAGTGGCCTTGCAATCTGTATTTTTATAAAAACTCTTTGTTTATTTCAGATGGTAAGCATAGCCTGGTTTAGAAGATAAGATCAATGAGCTCAAGGTCATGGGTATGATTTGTTGGTTGGCCTATTGATTGTCCTCTATTCTGTGACCTGAGACCTGCTTCTGAGCCTGGCTTACTATCTTGGAGATGGACGTTCTTGCTGGGGTGTAGGTAAGAGTGTGTGGACAGGGGAGGCATGAGCCTAGATCCACTTTAATTACCCCACAAATATCTTAGGTGATGAGGCACCTAGGGTCATAATCTCTAAGGGCAGCTAATTTCTTTACCTATGCCAAGCATCAGCCTTGTCACTGCAGGCTTTTTTCTTAATTTGGCTTTTTTTTAAAAATTTTGTTTTGTTTTTTGTTTTATCGTCAAGAGGAGTGTTGTTAAATTGCCAACCAATTGGGACTCACTGGTTTTTTCCAGTATATACTGGAGCTAAAATTCAGAAACCTACCTCTCTTCTAGAAATCGTAGCTTCTGACTCTGCATTGGTGTGGCGGGTGTTTGGGTAGCATGTGAGCAGGAGGCACTGGGATCAGATTGCCTGGGTTCTGACTCCGCTGCTACCATGTGTTGGATGTGTGAGAATGCAAAATTACTTAACCTCTGAGAGCCTCTATTTTCTCATTGGCAAAAAGGCAATAATATTAATATTAATATAAAGTTGTCAGAGGATTATATGAGATAATGCCCGTGCATCCAAAAAGGTAAGCACTCAGCACATGTCAGGGGCTGATATTATTACTGTAATTGTTACCACAGATTCTGAATAAGCACCTCTAGAAACAAGGTCTTGCCATAATTAGCTTAAACCAGGATCATTCACAATTGTTTATTAATTATTGCCTCCCTTTGCATTCTCTGAGATTTCCATTTATTTATTTCACAAATACTTACTTAGTACTTACTATCCAAGTAGGATACTAGGTACTGATACACTAGTGAACAAAAGAGACAAAACATAAATGATAGTTTAAAATTGATGTTTCACTGCATTTTAATAGCCCCACCATTTAACCACACTGAAAACTTAGAGAATAACTGAAATGTGTGATCATATTTAGATTTTGTGAATTTGCCCGTACTGGGTACTGACTAGCATGAAAAATAGCGACAGAAATGCTACATAATTTCCTCCATGTGTCTTCTACTGGTCTGTTCTTCTGTCTCCATCCATTCTTAGCTAAATCCTGCCCACCCAATAAGGCCCCCTCAAACACTGCTTTCCATGTGAGGTGCCCCATGGTTTTCCCTCCTGGTCCCTCTACCTCTCGCTGCTCTACTCTCCACTCACTCCTTTCATAGAATTTGGCTTGTATTCCATGTATAGTCCGTATCAATCTATCCTCTGTATTCCCGTTAGTTATTTTCACCCTTATAAATGGTAAGTAATGTGTAGGACCACATGACTTCTACATCTTGCATGTTCCTGGCTCTTAAGACCATTCCAGGTAAATACTAAGTAGTCAGTATGACACAGAGTTCATAGAGAGAGAGAAAAAAAATTTTAGTCTACAAATGAGATTCTTCTCTCTTTGCCCCTTTGTAAAATGGGAATAAAGATAGCTCACAGGCCAGTATAAGTGTGTGAGACGATGTATATTGATGGAAATATTAGCACAGCACATTCACAGTACAGTTTTGATAATAGCTATTTCTTGTTATTTTTTGAAACAGTTTTATTGAGGCATAATTAGCATAAAATAAAATACACTTGTTCCAAGTGTATAATTTGATAAATTTAGACATATTATACCTCTGTGGAATGATCCCCATAATCAAGAAAATCAACATATCCTTGTACCTCTTTGTAACCCCTCCTTCCTTCCCAGCTTAGCCCTACTCCCCTTGTCCACAGGCAACCACTGATTAGATTTGTGTTGCTATAAATGAGTTTGTAATTTCCAGAGTTTAAAAAATATGGATTCATACCTTATTTCATACCAGTTTCTTGGGAGAGAAGCCTGGCTTCTTTCACTCAGCATAATTAATTTGTGATTCAGCCATTCTGTGGCATGTATCAATATCTCATTCCTTTATATCGCTAACTAGTATTCTTTTATATAGGTAGACCACAGTTTTTTATCCAGTCACCTCTTGATGACCCTTTGGGTTTTCTTTTTTTTTTTTTTAATCTGAGAATATTACAAATAAAGTTCTTATGACTATTTATGTACAGGTCTTTATGTGGATTCATTCTTCATTTCTCCTGGGTAAATATTTGAAAGTGAAACAGCTAAATCATATAGTAGACAAATATTTAACTTTTAAAGAAAGTGCTAAACTTTTTTTACTAAGTAGTTTTGTCATTTATATTCTCACCAGCAATGTTGTGAGAGTTCCATTTCCTTACATCTTCTCCAACACTTGGTATGGTCAGACTTTAAAATTTCTGTTAGGGTTGTATGCTGATAGGTGTGCAATACTATCCCATTGAGGTTTTTAAAATTTGCATTTCCCTAATGGCTGGTGATGTAGAACATCTTCTCATGGGCTTATTTGCCATCTACGTATTTTCCTTTGGTGAAGTTTGTGCAAATCATTTGTCCATTTCTTAACTGGGTTAGTTGTGTTTTAAGAGTTCTTTATTTGTTCTGGATATATCAAATATATGCCTTGCAAATATTTTCTCCCAGTTTGTGGTTTGTCTTTCCACTCTATTAACAGTGTCTTTTAAAAAGCAGAAGTTTTAAATTTTGATAAAGTCAAATTCATTGGTTTTATAAATTAATCATACTTGAGTAATGTCATATTTAAGAACTCTTTGCCTAACCCAAGGTCATAAGGATTTTACCTATGTTTTCTTTTTGAAGTGTTATAGTTTTAGGTTTTATGATTCATTTTGAGTTAATTTTTATATATGTTATAAAACATGAAGTGGTTTTTTTTTAACATATAGATGACCAATTGTTTCAACATCATTTGAAAAAACTATCCTTTTTCCCTTTCATTGCCTTTGTACTTTCATCAGAAATCAGTTGATCACATGTGTGGGTCTATTTCTAGAATCTCTGTCCTGTTCCACTGGTCTATTTGTCTGACTTGACACCAATACAAAACTGTCTTGATTACTGTAGCAAGTAAGTCTTGGAGTCAAGTATTGTCTGGGCTTCAAAAAAAATTTTTTTTGCTGCTTTTTTGTAGGAAAATATTCTATAATATGTAAATAGTTGTGTATATGATGTCAATCATTAGAGGTAAAAGTGAAATTTTGCTTTATTGCTTTGGTTAATAAGTGCCATGATTTGTCATTCTACTAGTTGTCTTTCTACTTGGAAATGATTTATCTATTATTTTAATAGTTTTAAGAGTGAGGGAGGTAAACCAAAATATCCATATATTAGAGGCATTTCAGAATTTTCCCAAATAGCAGAGGGATGAGTTATAAAAGTACACTTGTATAATCTTTAACATTTTCTAAGTCTTATTTTACATGGTCTTTAATGCTGTAGTTTATCATTTAGGAAGTGACTTCATAGTATATGTCACAAAGCTGATTAAACCCTGATAGATTCTGAAATGGACTATAGAATCTGTCCAGGAGGACTATGATTGGGGTTTTGTTTGTTTAGTGTATAATATGCCCAAATGGAGAGCATCTAGAATGGAGACTAGTAACCTCTAGAATGTTGGATGTGAATTAAAATAGGAGCTGTCAATGTACTCCCTTTTCTATTTCTTTGACCATGCATCCACAATAAAAATAGCAGCTTTTATATATTGGCTACTTAATATATGCTGGTCACTCTGCTAAATGCTTTATGTAAATTGTCCTATGTGATACATTGTCCATGTGAGGTAGGCACCATAAATATTTGTTTTGCTTGAAGAAATGTTTGACAACTTGCCCAAAGCTACACAACTAGAATAAAGCTAACATTTGATCCTCTTCCCTTTCCCTCCATATCTTGTGTTCCTAATCACTATGCTACAATACCTTTGGTACTAAAGAATGAAAGGGATTCAAACTTGAAATATAACTTAAGTAGTCTTTTGAACTCTGGAGTTCCTACTTTCTATGTCCAAAATTTTCCTGTCTATGATTTGTTCTAAATCACTGGATGAAAAGACCATGTGGGTTTTAAAGATGGGACCCTGTGTGTCAAACTGGTTGAATAAATAAATAAACCAGTTATTCATTATGTAATTCAGCACAATTCTATTGAGTATCTATGTGCCACCAGGCATTGTTATAGGTACCAGGCATATTGCAGCAAAACAAGCAAATGAACAAACAACTCTTTTTTCATGAAAGTTATATTCTATCAGAGAGACTTTCATGATGGGCAACTTTGAGGTCATCTGGATGAAATCAGTTCATAAGCAGGAGGTAGTATCCTCCTCAGATCTCGGTCTAATGGCCTGTATTATGGTGCCAAAATTTGTATTGAAATCACCCTTGATTTCAGGCAGGAAGCCTGACCTGTCTGTCCCTGGTAATTTTGAGCATTGTAAAGTCTGGGTAGACCATCTGCTTTACCTAAGCTTAGATCATTGGCTATCTTTTTCAGTAGTGGTTTTCCTCAGACCAGTCACCTCTCCATGGACATGTTAATTGTGTGAGAGCAAAGCCCCAAAACACAGTAATTACTCTTGAGAATAAGCAGTTATGTCTGTGAACACAAGAAAATCATAGACATACTCTGCTGGACTCAGAGTATTTCTCAAAGTTAACTCAGAAGAGACTTAAAAACAGTAAGTGTTACCAATGGTTTTTTGAAAGGAAGAGGAAATGATTTATCTATTATTTTAATAGTTTAAGAGTGAGGGAGGTAAACCAAAATATCCATTGTTTTTGTTTGTTTGTTTTTTTCCCTAAAACTCTTTTGCAGGAGACCTTATAGTATTTGCCCTGCCCTTTTGCCTTTTGATCTTGCTATAGAGTCTAGATGAATGCATGAGACGGAAAGGTACAAAAATGTTCTCAAAGTGGTTGGGCCACCCAATTAACTCTAGAAGTGTGACTCAATTTTGTACGAAGCAGCTATGCTCTCCTTGGGTGTAGGAATGCATTTTTTTGTCTCCAATGCAGTTGAAAATTAAAGAATAGTCTCTATTTTCTGCTATGTCTATTGAAATAAAAAATACAAAGCAAAAACAAAGAAAAAAATCTACATCATTTATCACTCCTTTATTTGGCATGAGTTTTCAAACTAATATTTTTCTTTTTCACACCAGCCCCATTTTTTAAAAAATTACTGAGTAGTGGAAAGTTTTTAAATTTGGCTATTTAAAAAATAGTTTTACTTCAATAAACATAGCAAAATCATTATTGTTAAAAAAAAAAATCATATGGAAATAATAGTAAGATTTTTTTTGTTGGTTTCTTTACCACACTGATATTTGTGGTTTGTTTACCACACTGCCATTCAACCTTTGATGAAGATGTGGATGAGTGTGCACTGCTGGTGATAATGTAAATTAGGTACAATTTTCCTAGAAGAAAATTTTGCAAAATGCATCAGAAGCTTCAGTGGTTTTTCTGTCCTTTTATCTGGTAATTCTTCCACTTAGGATTTTTGTTCTTGTTAGGAGAAAGAAATAAGCAACAATCTGAGAGTATTTGTTCCTACATGAGTTAATAATGCAGTCTTTTAAGATTTGTATTAAAGTTAGTTACTTTGCACTATCAGTTCTGCTTTTAAGTTGAGATTATTTGTGTTTGTTTAATGTGAAATAAGTCCTCAGAAAAGCTTATAGTTATAGGATATGGTGGTTTCATTTATCAGCTGCTGAATTCTATTAGTTTTGTTTGTTTGTTTTTTTAAAGACATGGTGATATGGCTTGACTGTGTCCTTAACCAAATCTCCACTTGAATTGTCTCCCCCAGAATTCCTACATGTTGTGAGAGGGACGGGGTGGGGGGCGGCAGAGTGGGGGGAAGAACAGTAAGTAATTGAATCATTGGGACAGTCTTTCCTGTACTATTCTCATGATAATAAGTCTCACGAGATCTGATGGGTTTATCAGGGGTTTCCACTTTTGCTTCCTTCTCATTTTCTCTTACCACCACCATGTAAGAAGTGCCTTTCACCTCCTGCCATGATTTCAAGGCCTCCCCAGCCATGTGGCACTGTAAGTCCAATTAAACCTCTTTTTCTTTCCAGCCTCAAGTATGTCTTTATCAGTAGCATGAAAATAGACTAATACAGTAAATTGCTACCAGTAGAGTGAGGCGTTGCTGAAAAGATACCCAAAAATGTGGAAGCAACTTTGGAACTCGGTAAAAGGCAGAGATTGGAACAGTTTGGAGGGCTCAGAAGAAGACAGGAAATGTGGGAAAGTTTGGAACCTCCTAGAGACCTGTTGAATGGCTTTAACAAAAATGCTGATAGTGATATGAACAATAAGGTCCAAGCTGAGGTGGTCTCAGATGGAGATGAGGAACTTGTTGGGAACTAGTGCAAAGGTGACTCTTACTATGTTTTAGCATATAGACTGGAGGCATTTTGCCCCTGCCCTAGGGATTTGTGGAACTTTGAATTTGACAGAGATGATTTAGGGTATCTGGTGGAAGAAATTTCTAAACAGCAAAGTATTCAAAAGGTGAATTGGGTGCTGTTAAAAGCATTCCATTTTAAAAGGGAAACAGAGCATAAAAGCTCAGAAAATTTGCAGTCTGATGATGCAGTAGAAAAGAAAAACCCATTTTTTGAAGATAAATTCAAGCTGGCTGCAGAAATTTGCATAAGTAGCAAGGAGCCAAATCTTAATCCCTAAGATCATGAGGAAAATGTCTCCAGGCCATTTCAGAAACCTTCATGGCAGCTGCTCCCATCACAGGCCTGGAGGCCCAGGAGGAAAAAGAGGTTTCATGGGCCAAGCCCAGGGTCCCTGTCTAGGGACTTGGTGCCCTGTGTCCCAGCCTCTCCAGCTATGGCTGAAAGGGGTGAACATGGAGTTTGGGCTGTGGCTTCAGAGGGTGGAGGCTCTGAGCCTTGGCAGCTTCCACATGTTGTTGAGCCTGCTGGTGCAGAGAAGTCAGGAACTGAGATTTGGGAATCTTTGCCTAGATTTCAGAAGATATATGGAAATGCCTGGATGCCCAGGCAAAAGTTTGCTGCACAGGCAGGGCCCTCATGGAGAACCTCTGCTATGGCAGTGTTGAAAAGAAATGTGAGGTTGGAGCCCCCACACAGAGTCCCTACTGGGACACTGCCTAATGGAGCTGTGAGAAGAAGGCTACCATCCTTCATACCCCAGAATGGTAGATCCACCAACAGCTTGCACCATGAGCCTAGAAAAGCTGCAGACACTCAAAGCCAGCCCATGAAAGCAGCCAAGAGGGAGGCTGTACCCTGAAAAACCACAAGGGCAGAGCTGCTCAAGACTATGGGAGCCCACATTTGCATCAGCATGACCTGGATGTCAGCCCTGGAGTCAAAGGAGATCATTTTGGAGCTTTAAAATTTGACTGCCCTGCTGGATTTCAGACTTGCATGGGCCCTGTAACCCCTTTGTTTTGGCCTATTTCTTACATTTGGAACAGCTGTATTTACCCAATACTTGTACCCCCATTGTATCTAGGAAGTAACTAGCTTACTTTTGATTTTACAGGCTCATAGGCAGAAGGGACTTGCCTTGCCTCAAATGAGACTTTGGACTGTGGATTTTGGGTTAATGCTGAAATGAGTTAAGACTTTGGGGACTGTTAGGAAGACATTATTGGTTTTGAAATGTGAGAACATGAGATTTGGAGGGGCCAGGGTCGGAATGATATGGTTTGGCTGTGTCCCCACCCAAATCTCAACTTGAATTGCATCTCCCAGAATTTCCACCTGTTGTGGGAGGGACCCAGGGGGAGGTAATTGAATCATGGGTGCCAGTCTTTCCCATGCTATTCTCATGATCACGAATAAATCTCACGAGATCTGATGGAGTTATTAGGTGTTTCTGCTTTTGCTTCTTCTTCATTTTCTCTTGCTGTCACCATGTAAAAAGTGTCTTTCACCCCCCCACCATGATTCTGAGGCCTCCCCAGCCATGTGGAACTGTAAGTCCAACTAAACCTCTTTTTCTTCCCAGTCTCAGGTATGTCTTTATCAGCAACATGAAAACGGACTAATATAGACAGGGTCTTGCTATGTTGCCCAGGCAGGAGTGAAGTGACATGATCAAAGCTCACTGTGCCTCAGACTCTTGCACTCAAGCAATCCTTCCACCTCTGCCTCCCCAGTAGCTGGGACTACAGGCATGCACCACTTTGTGTGTTAAGTTTTTAACCACACTTCTAGTGTGGTTAGAAAGATGGTGCTTAGAAATATGGTGTTAATTAGAAAGGCAAAGTTAAAAAAAAATAAGTAATAAATAGGAGAAAAATATTGATAACATAAATAACAAGCATAGGATTAGTACCTAGAATATATAAAGAACTCCTGAAAATAAGAAAACAATAGGATGGGAAAGAAGGCAAAGAGTATGGATAGGCAGTTCATGAAAATTCAATCTGATTTGTAACTAAAGAATTGCATATTAAAGTAATAAACAGATACGAATCATATTTTACAAACAATCAGATTGGCAAAATTTAGAGAGCCTGATAATGCCATGTTTGGAGAAAAAAAAGGAAATCAGAATGTTCATACATTGCTAGTGGGATCAAAGATTGTTCAAATACTTTGAAGAACAATTTGGTAATATATAATAAAATTTCCAATGTGTGCAACCTACCACTTAATGATTCCACTTTAAGGCTTTCACCCTGCAGAAACCCTAAAGGAGACATACTTGGGGATGTTCACTGCAGCATTATCTGTGGTTGCAACAAACTGCAGTCAACCTAAATGTCCATTAATAAGGGAATGGATTAAATGGCACATCATAAAGGAGAGAAAATAAATGAATTAGGTGGGTGTGACTTATCATGGATAGATCTCAGAAACCAAATATTGAGTGATAAAAGCAAGTTTGTTCAAGTGTACGTACGGTCAACAGTTATATAATTTTAAAGAAAATCACACAAAATAACAGGTAGGTTATAGGTGCTGTCTTGCAAAAGCATAAACCCATGGATTGGATGGCTATACATCAAATTCTGGGTAATAGTTGCCTCTGGGGAGGGAGAGCAGGGAATTTATGGGGCTTATTTTTATCTTCAGTATTTAATCCAAAGCAAACATGGTGATATTTTAGTTTTTTTTTTTTTTCATCCTGGGAGACAGAACAATGACTATTCTATTGTTTGCCACAAATTTTAAAAATGAACAAAAAAGAAAGGAATAGTTTCAGGGAAATAAAAGTAACAAGGTGTATCTCAACCAAGGTGTTCATCAGAAACTTGCCATTACCGTATTTGCTTGAATATGTTCTAGTCATCTCTGTTGCTGTTTTCCCTCATGCTATCATAATCCTTTAAGACAAGAGCTTTGCCCATGATTTCTTTGAAACCAAGCCTCATGCTATTTACCAAAGAAAGTGTGATCATCATGCTATAAGTCATTCACAGAAATTGTTAGAAAGCTTCACAAACCTTCTAGAGTCAGTGTTGGGGAAAGTGTGGGTAAATGGATGCTTGGATCCTCTGTTGGTTAGAATATAAACAGAATCTCTTTTTGCAAAGAATTTGGGTTGCATCTATCAACATGGAAAACAGGCATTCTCTTTGGCCAACTATCCTGTACCTCAAAGACCCCACGTGCCAGATAGCCTATATAAAGGTACAATATGTTCATAATGCAAGAATATTCAATTCTGCATTAATTACCACAGTGAAAATTGAGAACCATCAAAATGTCCTTGAATCTGGGAATGGTTAAAAAAATTAGTAATAAAATGGAACACTTGGTGGCTGCTTTTGAAAAGAAAGATCTAGGTGTGTTGACATGGAAAGTTGTCTGAGGTATATTATTATTTTTTAAAAAGCAAGCTGCAGAAAAAATATGTATCATGTAACCAGATGTTTGTTTTGAATGGATGTATGTATATATATAATTATATTTTTATTTCATTCTATTTGAATTAACCTATAAATAAATGTAGAGAATGCATGTAAACTCTAAAATTGATTAAAGAGTAGAGATAAGAGAGAGTAAGGAGTTGGAGCTTTTTGTATTTATTTATATTTGTCTTTATTGTTTTAGGATTTTTTGATTACCTTGTTTTCTTATTTTTTAATGTACAATGTTAGTAGTATTACTGATGTTTGAATGACACTTTCACCCTAAAGATATGAAGGAAGCATGTCATGTATTGCATTTCATGTTTTATACCACTGTTTTTCTCTAGGAGATGAATTCTTCCTTGAGAGATCTCATTTGCCGTGTTAGTAGTCTAAGGTTTTTCTAAGACTGCAAAGAAAGCTGAGGTAATGGAGCAGTGACAATGGTGCACAGCTGAGTTTGCATGAAGGTGACTCAGATTTCAGCCCTTGAGATGCCTGATCATCACGCACAGTGATTGACTGCATCTCATTTATGATGGGTGCAGTCGACTCTTTTCAGACATAAATAATAGCACAGCTCATTGGACAGAAGGGGAGAGCCGGGTAGTTCCCTGGTTGCATGGGTGTGTAAACTAAGCCAGTGATTTTACATCGTCCTAACGAACGTATTAATAGCGTGATAAAACGAAGGTCCTTGAATTGTTTTGGTGGTGGTGTCTACTCAACCTTTCCATATTCAAGAGGACATAAAGCTGTAACAGGCTTTCAGGAATGCAGTCTAGATTTGATATTGTGCTTTTTATTAACTGTGACACAATGGATTATGGCACTTTGAATGAGAAGGAGAATTTTCTTCCTTTTTGAAATGTGAATTAACAAAATGCTTATTCTGAGTTATAGTTGTTTTCATGGTCTTTTCCATTTATATCTGCCCTGGTTGCCTTCCTTTACCGCCTCTTTGCTAGACAGACAGACAGTCACACACACATAGTTCATATACCCATTAAATCTTGCTATAAGAGACTTTTAAGTGACACTCTCAGATATGAATAATGCACTCATAGTTGATGTTCAGAATGACCCAGAAACACCAAAAGCAGATTCCTAGTGTGCTTTTAGAATCTTTAGAATTGTACACTTTCATTCTGTATTGTTTTAGGGCATAGTTTATTATTATTGTGTTTAATTGATAATTCTCGATTTATAGCATAGCATTTACTGTCCATGTGACTGTCCAGAACTCAAATCAGTTGAATTCTTCAGTATTGAATTAGGCTATTTACAGTGGAGGTGATGTTTCCTGCACCCTCCAGTTAGCTAGATAGGTCTCCCTTGCATGTCAAGACAAGATGTTAAATAACTCTTAGTAACTGTGAATGTCAGATATAAGAAAGAAGCATGTCAACAGTTCATGAGATACCTGTGTGCTTTTTCTGAAATATTCCACTAAAAGGAGTTGGGTAGGAAATTGGTACAGCCTCTCTTAGTGTAGGATTTCTACATTATGGCATTATTGACACTGGGACGAAAGGGTCTTTGTTTTGTAGTGTTGCCTTGTGCGTTGTAGGATGTTTAGCATCACCCCTGAACTCTCACTTATTGGATGCTAGTAGCAGCACCCACTCCTCACCTAGTTAAGACAATCAAAATTGTCTCGAGACATTGCCTAAAATTCCTTGAAGGGCAAAATTGCCTGTACAGTTGAGAGCTCCCATCTTAATAGGCAGGAGCACTTTAATGTAAATTTCTGTGTGAGTTACCCTCCCTGTTTCCCCTACCTAACTCTTCAATTGTAAGCTCCTTGAGAATAGAAATGAGGTGTTTTCTTTCATGTTGAGGTCCTGCTTTCTGTCTACTATGCAATATATAGGGATTTGGGGATTGACTACACCATTGCTTTTTAGTTCTTGTTTCTATCCAAGCCACATAATATAGTGGGTTTTTAACAAAAGGGCAATCTTGACATTTCTCTTCTTCCCTTTTTTGTTACTGGTTTACAACAGAGTATGTAACAACTGGTATTTCAGTGATACAGTGGCCTATTTTCTTTCTTATAAAAGACATTACTATATCATACAGTATTTTAACCTTTCCTTTACAAATCTCATGATACGGAGATGCTTTTGGTTAACAGAAATTGCTATTGAGTCTAGAAGATTGTCTGCCCGCTGATCAGCCCCCCCATCTCATCCTTCTCACGAAGAAAGAAAGAAAGGAAGAAACCATCAACCCTTAAATTACTCAAAGTCCTAAGGCAGTTTTCCCAGAATAAATGTCCATATTGACTTTCTCTGTTGT
Organism: Aotus nancymaae; assembly: GCF_030222135.1. Taxonomy (NCBI): domain Eukaryota; kingdom Metazoa; phylum Chordata; class Mammalia; order Primates; family Aotidae; genus Aotus; species Aotus nancymaae. Next base: position 3,974,786 of record NW_026988460.1, read on the forward strand.
TAGGTTCTGTCTTTGTTGAAGGGTTACTAACTTGAGAGGCTGTTTCTATTCACTTTGGAATTGGGTAGCACTTTGGTTTAACAACAGTGTCCACCCAGCTGAGGACCAGATTTTCAGGAGAAGACTTACTTATAATGAAGTACAAAAACAAATACTCAGAAGAAATAGTGATGACGTAGGTCCTCTGAACAGTTTCAAAACCAGAAATATTACATTGAAAATATGAGTCCTATAAATAACTCATAGTTTGGTAGTGCTTCATAAGGTAATTAGAGGTAAACCTCAATTTTCTCATCCTAAAAATGTGGATAATAATATCCACTACTTCATAGGATGATAGTGAGGATTAAAAAAGCAAATCCATTGAAAACTTTCATTAAAACTACCTGTAACATAGTAAGTACTCGGTAATTGCTCTTTTTCTTCTTCTTTTTTTTTTTTTTTTTTTAGGAGACAGAGTCTCATGTCTCCCTTTGTTGCCCAGGCTGGAGTGCAGTGATGCGATCTCGGCTCACTGCAACCTGTGCCACTGGTTTCAAGTGATTCTCCTGCCTCAGCCTCCTGAGTAGCTGGGACTGCAGACACACACCACTATGCCTGGCTAATTTTTGTATTTTTAGTAAAGAGGGGGTTTCACCATGTTGGCCTCAAGTAATCTGCCTGCCTTGGCCCCTCAAAGTGCTGGGATTACAGGCATAAGCCACCACGCCCAGCCTATTTTCACTTTTTAATTCTCGTAATTATGAGGAGTCTCTACATCTGCCCATTTTCCTACCTCCTTCAAAATTCCTACCTATATTCTCCAAAGAAATACTTTGTCTTTTTCCTCTTTATGTGCTTTATCCATTATTTTTATCACACAAATCCAAATGGGACTATCCAAACCACATATACTGGTCTTGTACAGGTGTGTCCTCCCTTAATAGATTTTTATGGATTTACAAAAAATTTTAAATCTCTGAGAATTTGCTTTGTAGAGTATGATAAGTCATGGTGTTTCTGCAAATGTGCTTTTTATAGTGAGGAAAAATAAAGCTCCACCTAAATACCTATGTAAGCTTAAGTTTCAATTGATTACATGTTTTATATGACATCCATGTAGATCATTGACCAGTTTGTTTGAAAGAGGTAGTCCTGATTTTGTTGATCTGAAAAGGTCAATATGAATTCAGTTCTGTACCCTCTGTGTAAGTTTTGTAAAAAACATTTCATTTGTGGCTAAAGCACACACTCCTCTAGATCAATGAGGCACTCCATGGACAAATCCAGCTTATTTTGCTTGTTAACAAGATGTTTCTCTGAGTTCTCGTGCTGGCAACACCACAGAAGAATCACAGGGATCATCCTGAATCCATAACCAATTCATGCAATATCCAGTCAGATCCTTTAAAAGAAAATTGCTAGTGAAGGTCCAGAATAGCAAGCTAAAAAGCAGATATTTGATGCTTGTAATAGGCTTGATAGATACTTGATAGATGTGCTAAGTGCTTGCTTAATAAACATGCTACCATAATGCTTTTATTTTTATGGATAAAGAGGACATAAATGAATAAAAATAAAATATCAGATACATAAATGTGTGTGCACTTTGTGAATGTGTACAGGTTGTTTCAAATTTACACAAAAGCAGAATGAATAATATAATGAACCCTTCATATACTCATTACCCAGCTTTGACAGTTATTGACTCTTGGCTCATCCTGTTTCATGGATACCTCCCTCTAACTTGCAAATCCTAGACACAATTTCATCTTTAAATGTGTCTCGTAGTTTGTTCAACATCTCCCCAGAAAAATGTACAGTCAATAGTTTGCATATAATTTTCAGGGATTTACAGTTTCTCTAAACTACACTTAAAGGATCACTGAGCCAGCTCATTTGAAAGTAAGAGAGGAAAGATATCACAAAAGCCTTCTGTGTGATACTGTGGCCTGTAAGTGTCCCAGCCCTAACATTCTTGTTCTTCCCCTTTTTCTCTTATGCTCACCATCTATAGTATTTGAGTTGGCTAAAGAGAATAAGATAAAAAGATACGGGAAAGAGGCTGGATATTTCCTTCACTTGTTAATGTCCTCCTCTCTCCTTCTTGGTGGCTTTATATTTTTTTGAGATTGATGAGCTATATGATTTAACACTAATCCACTTGGGTGTGAAAGCAAAAATTCCAAGGCTAACAATCCTAGACAACATTATTTATTTATTGAGCATGTGTACATGTGCCAAGTACTTTTCATGCATCTTGTCACTTAAGCTTATCAGCATCTCCAGCAACTATTTGGTAGGTAGAGTCCATTTTGTAAACAGAAAACTGAGGTCCAGAGCATTTAAGCAACTTTCCCAGGACTTGAACTCAGATCTAGTTGAAATTCCAGTCAGATGTTTAACAATACTAAACTGCCTCTCTCCATTTTACTCTGGCAGTGGGTCATATTCCTAGCTGTGTGTCCCAAGCAGGCATATGTGGAGTGTTTTATAGCTGTGTGCACCATTTATAACAACTTCTTCATGGTGGTGTGAGGCATTTCAGAGCATTATATAAGAAAGTGTCTTAATGTCTGTGATGTTTTTACTTTAGACTTAGTCCAAGCCAAGACGTCAGGGGCCTTTAAAAAATGTTCATCAGATCATGCCAATTCTCTATTAAAACATCTCAATGGCTTCTTACAAGTAGCAGAAAATAAAAATTAAATTTCTTTCAATGACCTGCAAAGCCCTACAACATCTGGCCCAGACATCCTCTTCAGGGCACTCACTGACCATGTCACTACTCCAACAGTGCTGGCTTTGTTGTTGTTGATCTCATTCTTATTCATCCAATATGCTGGGCTGCTTCCTACCTCAGTATCTAATCTCTTCTATACCTCACCATAGCTGGCTTCTCATCATTGGGGTTCCAGCCAACATGTTGCCTCTAGAATATCTTTGTTGCAATGGCCCTTTTTGATCTTTTATTGTCTGCATTGCACTTCTCATTGTATGAGATTCTTGTTCCTTTCTAGGTTCATTACTCTGTGTTTGTCTCTGCTTCCCCACCTTAAATATGATTTTGGGGGGATCAGGGTCTGTGCTTTAGTTGCTGCTCAGTCTTCAGCACCTAAACGAGTGCTAAGTAAATCCTGGTTGAATTAATGAATGGTTTGTGAGGTGGGGATGGTCACATTAAACCTACATGCAAAACTCTCAGCACAGTGCATGGCACAGTTGGCAAGCACTCCCAAGCTGCTGCTATTGTTGTTGAGGTTAATTCCAATCTGGAATTTCATCATCACATAATCTATAAAGCCAGTTTTAAGAATTTCTCAAGATAATGCAATTTCTCAAGATAATGCAATTTCTCAAAAACCAGAAGAACCCTCAGTCTCATGATATAGATCCTGAAGTTGTGTTAATATGAGGCAGTTGCTTTTTGCCAGTTTTTAGCTCGTGCGGGCTTGACCTTCAAACCAGTAGCATTCAGCAGCTCTCATCTCTAACTAGGGGCTTTCTGACCTTTTGCTTAGGCCCAAGGCAATGTTCTCATCTCTGACAAACTTGACCGCTGCCAGTTTCTTAAGAGTGTCGGTTCTTATGAGAAGGAGTTGTTCTGCCTGTGCTGTAATCATCTCTAATACCCGATAAACTGCAAACAATGGGGGCATTTGAGGGGGGAAATGCTAAAACAAAAAGACGTCTGCAATTCTGAGGCAGGGCTAAACTGGGGCACGTGGAAAAGTTCTAGCATGTGGAATGCTGCACTCGCAGCTCCCATGAGGAGGGGGGACCTGGACAGTCCTGACAATGGGCCATTATAAGGGCACTATTGAACCACGTAATCGTGGCCCTTTATAAAACCATAAAAATGTGTCAAATATTATACAAAGGCAAACTGTACAATCTTGAATGTTAGATAAAAAATTTCGGAGAAAACAAAGCCCTCTCCATCTGATCAAACAGTTCAAGAAAAAGTCGAAACAAGTCAAATTTCACCATTGTGTAACCACTTCATGGGTTTATTTGTTGTTTGCAAAATTTTCAATAGAGGAATTTTGCCTGAATATATTTTTATTTGTCCGATCTGTAGGCTTTAATTCTCATGGAACGTCTAGCTTGTTTAAATTACAAAATCAGTGCTATGTACATTATAGAAAATAATAAAATAACAATCACTGAGAGTTTATTGCTTGGGAATAGTCATTGTTGAGACTTCACGATAATTTGTTGTTAGTTTTTTTGGGGTTATGCATATATATAAATAGCATTTAAAAATCAATGTTAGATAGCAGCATATATAGTGTTTTTAACTTGCTTTGTGTTCTCACTTGCATTAATGAACTTTCACCCTCATTAAATATTGTTGGATAAACAAAGAAACAGAAAACCAAATACCACATGTTCTCACTTATAAGTGGGCGTTGAACAATGAGAACACATGGACACAGGGAGGGGAACATCACACACCGGGGCCTGTCGGGGGATAGGGAACAAGGGGAGGGAGAGCATTAGGACAAATACCTAATGCATGCGGGCCTTAAAACCTAGATGATGGGTTGACAGGTGCAGCAAACCACCATGGCACATGTATACCTATGTAACAAATCTGCACTTTCTGCACATGTATCCCAGAACTTAGAGTAAAAAATAAATAAATAAATTTGATATATGAAATTTAGTGTGGTGTACTAGACAAGAAATAAAAAAATTGCCAGATAAAATGTGGATTGTAATGACTGTATAGGATCCATTTATATGTAGCGGTTCTCAACTCAGGGCTGTTTTGTCCCCAGGAGGCATTTAGCAATGTTTGGAGCCAGTTTTGGTTGTAATGACTGGGGTGAGACACTCTGTGCTACTTGATATCTAATGAGTATAGGTAAGGGATGCTGGGAGACAGCAGGTAGTGTGCAGATTCACCCCCACAGCAAAGCATTAACTGGCTCCAGTGTCAATAGTGCTGAGTGAAAAGCCTGAACTATATGGCTCCCTTATAATTAATTTAATCCATGGCCTATTATTAGATATTTGTTTTTAATTTACTGTTAGAAATTAATGGCTGACAAACTTTATCTATAAAGGACCAGAGTGTTTTAGATTTTTGGGGCCATAAGTCCATTACTCAACTATGCTCTTATACTGTTAATGCTTGAAAGCAGTCATAAACTATACATAAATGAAAATCTGGCTGTTTTCCAATAAAACTTTATTGACAAAAATGGGTGACATGCCTTAGGCAGTAATCCATCTACTTCTGTTAGAGATAATGCTCTAATAGATGTCTGTGTACATAAATTTTTGTCCCATATCTGATCATCTCCTTAGAAAAGTTCTTGAACAGGGCCATTGCTGCATGGGCATGTATGTATCTTTTTAAAATTTGTATCCATTTTTTTTTAATTTTTTCTGTTACAGTTCTACTGATTTATTTTCTTATGTGAGATTATTCATTTAATGTAGCTTTCTGAACACACTTATGCCACTATCATTCTATCAGATTTAGAACCATGTTCAGGGATATGAAGTATGAATGGGTCAGGTAGGGTTTGCAGATTTAAAAGTCTTCAGAAATCAGATGGGTTAATGAATAAAGCAGGTTGGTTTTCAGTGTCAGAGTAAAGTGTGATGGGAGTGTTGCAAAATGAAGAGTCAGTGCTCACTAAAAGGGAGAAGCTGCTTCTCAACTCTGTTACTTTCAACTCTGATAAGTTGCTGGCCCAGTGTGAGTGCAGTTTGGTATCACTAAATCTTCTGATTTATCAACCAGAAAAGAAGAATCCAAACTCTGGTTTGAGAAATCAGAAACCAAATTTTGGTTTGAAAACTCCCAATTTTTCATCATTGGTGACAAATTCATAGACCACTAAATTCTGTCTAGGTGAGCATCCTTGCTTGTGGTTTGTGTCCACGTACTGCCAGCTTGGGGACCTTGGAATAAGGTGCTCAGGCGTTTGAGACCCACAAATCCCTACTGGCACGTTGTACTGCTAGATGAGAGCTGTAAGAATTGGCAGTCTTTGGGCAGACTCTGATCAAAAAGAAAGCTTTATCATGTGGAATAGGGTGGCATGTTGTGAATCAACTGCCTGGCCTGAAGACTTAGTTTCTCTAGAGCTTTCTGACTTAGGAAGAGTGAGGGACTGTCACACTCCATTTTCTCAGGATATTTCCAGAGGTGGTCAGAATCCTAACCTACAATCCCTGCCTACACAGTGTGGCCCCTTGTTCTTCGGTTCTGCCTCTTAGCCATGCACGCCAGCCACACTGGCTCCACACTGCTACATGATGTACCAAATACTTGCTGAGTGCCCACTGTGTGCCAAGTCATGTTCTGGACAAAGTAGAGCAAAGGACAGATGATCAGGAGTGCTGGTAGAGTGTGGGCTGGAAATTGAATATGTCCCGAGGATAGTTATAGGAGACAAGGTCAATGAGGTAATGATCCGGGGGTGCGGTGGAGTGGGAGAAGGAGGCATAGTGGACAGGAGTCCATGTACTCTCTCTGGAGAACTAACAAGCTAGTGTAGATTTCTGAACACCATATCCAGAGATTCTGATTCATTAACTCTGGTTTGGGGCCCTGGAATATGCCTTTCTAATAAACATGTGATTAGCATTGATATAGGGACTTGTAGGCCATTGCAAATACTTGTTTTTGTTTTGGTTTGGTTTGGTTTTATTTTTTTCTCAGAGTTAAGTGTGGAACCATTACAGAGGAGGGGATTTTTGTTTGTTTGGTTGGTTGGTTTGTTGGTTTGGTTTAGTTTCAGTAGAGGAGTGACTTGATCTGACTATATCACAAGGACCTCCCTATTCATTGTATTGAAAATACTCTGTCCAAGTGCCAAGACAGAAGCAGGTAGAAGAGTCACAAGGCTTTCCTCATCTAAGTTTGAAGAGTTGTTGACTTGGATCAGGTGATAAGAGTAGAGTGTGAAAATCCATTAAATTCTGAATCTTTTCTGAAGACAGAAACAATACTTCTTGATAGGTTGGATACAGGGTATGAAAGAAAATAGGAGTCAAAGATGACCATGGTTTGTAGAATAAGCAACTAGATTGAGCCAGAAGAAGACCCATTTTTTGACAGACCAAAAAAAATTTGGCAATTTTGTGTTTCAACCTAATAGAAAAAAATGGAGTTGCCAGCTATGAAGATGCAGAAGACCGTAGGAGGAGCTGATTTGGAAGAGTGGATGAACATGCTGAGCTTAAGATGTCTGCAGTCCTCCAAATGGTGCCATCTCTCAGGCCAGTGGAGATGAGTCTGGTTCTCAGAGACCTCTCTGCTCTGGGGTGCTTAAATCCATGTGGCTGGGTTAGATCACCAGTGCTCTGAGTGTACATAGATGAAATCAAGCTCTGACCCTTGAGACACTCTGATATTTAAGAGGGAAAAGAGGAGAAAGCTAGATAAGGAGAGTGAAAAGAAATGAAGGAGGTGAGAGAAAAACCAGACAAGTGTGGTGAATTGAAAGCCAAGTAAATAACATATATTAAGAGCCTCCTTGCTGTTCTTTGAACAACCAAGGCTTGTTCACAACTGAGGGCTGTGTGCTTGGCTGGGATCCTGTTCCTGCCAATCTGCCTGGCTCATCTTACCAACTTCAGGTCTGGGCGTCAATCTCATACTCTCTGTGAGGCCCTTATCTAATCAATCTGTGTAAGATTTGCACAGTTGCCTGGCATCTAGTTGGTGCTCAAGCAGTGTTGGTTGACTGAATGGTGAGCATATAACTTTTGATGAAGGCAGCAGTCCAGGTGAGAACATATTAAAGCCTTGCTGCTCGGGATGTAGTGTGTTCCCTGGACCGGCTGGGTTAGCATCCCCTGGCGACTTGTTAGAAATGCAGAATGTTGGGCTCTAGCCCAGACCTGTGGTATCACACTCTGCATTTAACAAGATCCTCAACTGATTTGTATACACATTAACATTTGCACCCAGTCCTGTATTTAACTGTCTTTGAATAGCAAGAGGACAATTGAGTAGACTCTCTCAGATGGGAACAACTCAAAGTAAGAAGTTAATCAAAATCAAATCTCTTCAATAGTTGCTTCTGTATTTAACCAGAAAGCTATGAAACAATTTAAAAACAAAACAAAACTGTGTATTGAGACTTTCAAGAATATTTTATGTGGTTTATCCCCATTATCTTTTTTACTTTTATTTTATGTGGTTATTTCACTTATCTTTCTTACTTTTACTTTGAATTGACATAAGCTAGGAGTGCATATAAAATGTGTGGCATCTGGTACATGGTAGACAAGTTTGAGAAAATGAGCATTAATTCTGTTCTTTGTATTTTAAAACATCCTGGTATTTAATATGACATAGCGACTCAATGTATTATAAGATCCTTGTTTCAGAGAAATGGTTTTCTCTTAAAGTGAGTGATGAGCTAAGTGTATTGGTCTTGCTGCAGTTTCTCCCATAGGAATTTGATTCTGAAAGTGGTGTTTTAGTCTCTGATTATCAGTACTCTGTAGGTAGATGGCTACCACTCCTAAATCCCTCCTTCTTCTATCGGCTGTGATAAAAACTACACGTTATTTTTATTATCATGGTCTTTGGCTTATTTTAGCCTGAGGGAGAAAAAAATAATGTATATATTAGGAATTTTCTTATAGATAACACCTTTTTCCCTGAGGCTACTAAATATTGTATGTCCTAAAACCAAAGTATACCCATCTCGTGGTTTATAATAAGCACACTATTTTATAGGTCATTAACTAAGGATAAAAGACTTGCTGGGAATTTTTGGTAGAGCTAGTCTATTCTATGCTAAGATCAAATTTTCAGAAAAGTACATTTGTTATCCTTTCCTTTTCTTTACGTATTTACGTATTTCCTATTTATTTACATATTTGTAGCTCAATCATCTGAATTCAGAAGCCTACAAAGTAGTAAGACAGGAAGTAGTGTGAAAGTATACAGACCCATAAATATGCAATATTAATTCATATATACTTATTTGTGCACACTGGGATATGCGAACACACCTCTGGATTTACACAGTTTTCTCTTTCCCTCTATATTCAGTTAAAGCCCTAGATCAGAACTGATTCACAGTGGAGGGCGCTTCTCTAGTTCGCCACTATGGACAGAATGATGGAGACGTGACTATGGTTTCTAACCCTGGCAAGTTGTTTAGGTTTCCTCTCAAGTTTCTGTTTCTTTATCTTTAAAAGGGGGGAAGGGGATAATTAAGCATATCCTATATTCTTACAAAGATGCTTGTCCAGTTAAGACAATAGTTGGAAAAACAACTATGAAATTATTTATACATATACTATTTCTCTTTAACAAAATCACCTCATTCTTTTCCTCCAAATCCTGCTAAAACTTCTGTTGAGTAGGAAAGCTCAATTCTAGTTTGGTGAAACTTTCCTAGAGAGCAGGGGTCAGCATTTTCTATAAAAAGCCACAGCGTAGATATTTAGGCCTTGGGGGCCCTGAGGACTCTGTTGCTACTGCTATTCAACTCTGCTATTGTAGCAAGGAAGCCACCCTGGACAACGTGTAAACTAATGAGTGTGGCTGTGTTCTGATAAAACTTTATTTATCCACATTGAAATCTGAATTTTATATAGTTTTCATGTGTCATGAAATATTCTTCTTTTCATTTTTTTCAACTATTTAAAAATGTAAAATGTATTCTTACTTTATAGACCACATAGGCAGCAGACCGAGTTGGGCTGATGGGTAGACAGACTCCTGTTGTAGAGAAAAAGCACTGAGTTAGTCAGCCATAGCCATTTTGAACCTTTCTTTCTTTAAGCCTCTTTGGTTTGCTTTGTATTTGCATCTGATTTTGATTCTTCTCCATTAGATCAGGATTCATACCCTTGTTGTTTTTATATTTGGTTAAGGATACCTTTGTGCAGATTGTACAGTAAACAAGATTATGTGTCCAAGGACATATGTTCTGGGCTTTTGTTTTCTTTTGTGGTAATATTGTGGGACTGCAAAGAACCTTGGCACTTATTCAGATGTGACCCTATGCAAGACTATCCCAGTTATTTTAGAAGCTAGCTTTTTCTGTTTTACCACCTTTCTTCAGGAAATATGATTGCATAACTGACATTCCCTTTGGATTGCCATTTTAAAAGCTGTATGAAAACAATAATGGCATGGTGGTAGATAGCAGTTGATTAAAGGATAATCCATTTAGTTTTCTTTAAACTTACTGAGCAAAATAAAAAATTCCGTCTCTAAACCTAAGTGATAAATCTGAACGTTTTGTTGAACTATTTTTTAAAAATGTAGCCATTTGGGTGTAGAACCATGTCCTAGCTACTCAGGAGACTGAGGTGGGAATATCACTCAAGCCCAGGAGTTCCAGGCTGTAGTGTGCCATGATTGCACCTGTGTATAGCTACTGCACTCCAGCCTGGGAAACATAGCAAGACCCGATCTCTAAAGTTATAATAAATAAGTAAACTAAAAGGATTAAGAGAATCTACACTCACTTTTTCTCAAATTCTGGTTCACAAATAGTAGAGAGAATAGAAGAACAGTGGATATCTAGATAGGGGTATTTTTTCTCCAGTGAATTCTGTTGTCAGTCAAGATGGTAGTATCTACAGCCACCATCTTAAACTGACATGTGATGTTCCAGGATCTCTTTAGAATGAAACTGATGGAAAATAACCTGTCAGTGTTACACAGGAAGTGGCAAAGCTAAAGTGTAACAGTTAGGAAGTGATCCATTCCGATTGTCTTGCTATCAATGCAAGATCTGAATGAAGAAAAGAAATGGGCAAAGTGATAGAAGCAGTAACAACGAATAAAAGTTGCAAAGCCTTAGGCTGTTTGCCCTTTAACTCAGATAGCTAGCATAATTTATATGAAATATGAGTTATATCAATAAATAATATTTCATGATAAAGTATTTTAGCTTTCTTTTTGTGGTCTGTACTTCAAGTGTTTAGCAGTACTCAACTTTTCCTATCTGAATGCCTTAGTGTGGTTAGTCAGCTGAAAGTTCAAAAATATGCAAACATTATCAGGAAATCATAAAGATGTTTCTGTCCTCTTTAACGCTACATATATGTTCTCATTTGCATGCTTGTTTGATTGACTATATAAAAATTAATGAAAGCAAAGTTATTAACTAGAAACCTATGAATTAGGATGGCTGAAGACAGAAAATTAAATTTATATGGCTTTTTAAATTGTCAAAGGGCTTTAGAGCCTCATAATAATGCTATGAGGGAGTTCAGGCAGGGATAATATCTTTCTCCAGCATCTTCTAGGAGAGGGAAGTGGACATATAGGGGCTATGTCACATACCACCTGTCCACAGTGGGGAATGACATTGCTGATGCAGTGATGATGCTAGAATGCCAACCACCTTCTAGATCAAGGTTTCTCAAAGTATAATCAGAGGGCTGTGGTTGTATCCAAGACTCTTCAGGGGTTCTGCCAGATAACACTAAGATATAGTTTTTCTTTTTCACTCTCATTTCACCAGTTTACAGTAGAGTTTTCCAAAGATTACATGTCATGTTGAGATGTCATTGTTCTGACATTCTGTGAGATATGTGCTAATGTATAGTCACGTGTTTTCAGAATTTCTGAATTTTAATTTCTAATATGCTAAATATTGATAGATATAATGATGTAAATACAATAAATCTGAAGAGTGTAAAAGGATCCTAAGACAAAAATGAGAATTGCTGTTTTAGATATTGTGCCATTAGAAACATGATCTCATTTAATGCAGGAAACACATTGAGTAGGCAAGCTCTGCTGTCATGCCCATTCAATATACAAGGAGATGTGGGCCTGGAGAAGTTAATGATCTGCAGAAGGTACACAGGTAGTAAGTTGCAAAGACAGAATTTGAACCCAGGTTTCAAGTTCTTAACTACTCCACTGACTGTGTTGTCAGGCACGTTGTCTCTCAAAGAAGCACCAGGAAATGGTTGGATTTGGACATTAACTTCTCAGACAAAAAACTTCTTCTTATAACTGAGGCCATCTCCAAGGGAATGTAAATACGAAGATTATCCTTATAGATGTGTAAAACAGAGATTATTTTCTAAAGGTTTGTGAGCTGAGGCTTGTACTTTGTGAAACACAAAACAGTTGGGCATCAGATTTTTAAACCTAGAGGATTTTAATTAAAAAAGAAGTTTGGATTGCCAGCTACCCTTGAAAAATTGGGAGATCGAGTTAGACTGCACTGGTATTCCCACATGGCCACAATCAGCTGCAGTTTATATCTGCTGTTCCTGCTAGGTAGATGTGTGTCCTCTACTTTGCCACAGACCTCACTACTCCTTACTCTCTACTACCTTCCTCCTATCTCATGTTCCGCATTTATGTTGACTGTTTGAAGTGTTTGGGTTGGAAACAGCTGGAGATGTTCTGTCTACTGCATAGTGTTTATAGGCCATCTGCTTTGAACTTCATTGAAAAATAAAAAGTTATTGACAATAAAAGAGCCAAATATATCCCACTCTGCTTACCCAAACCTAGATGTAATAAAGACCTCACTGACAGTGCCACATAGAAAGCAAATTGCTTCTTTCTTTACTAAGGCATAATATTCTGATTCATTAAAGAATTAGGATCTGCCAGTGAATTAACATTTATTTTTAAATGTGAATCTCTTTCCTTTTTAAGTGTAATAGTGAAATAAGCACATTCCACTCATTGCCCTCATTTTATGTTTATTTTAGTAATATCTGTTATCCTCATCATTATCATGTCTGGACCCTTTACAAAAAAAATGTCTCTGCAAACCTCTGTGTACATGTTAAATCAGTCATTTGAAAGAACTTACGATTGTCAACCTAAAGGACTGCATTATCCCGGGCATTTAAACAACATTAATGAATTTCAAATTTTTATGCTTAACATTTGTCAGCAGTAAATATTAAGCATTTATCATAATGTATAGGTATATATTTGCTTGCCTCTTTTCTTTTTTTGCCTCACCCCAGAATATAAGTTTCATAAAGCTGGAAATTATATCTGTTTGTTCACAATGTATATTCTAAGCTTTGTACAGTGTTTAGCACGTAACAGTCAATAATAATGAATAAAGGAATAAATATGTAAAGGTATAAATTGTGTATATGATAACTCATTCTTCTGTAGACTTAAGAATAATATTTAAAAATTCTCAGTAAAAATGCTCATGCTTTTTCATTTGAGAGTCAGATAGAGGAGATATTTATTTCTTGTTATCCACATAAATATACCTCTATTTCTGTGTGTGCTACGTTCTATTTAGGATTGCTCCTGGTCTTCCTGATGTGAGGTCAATAGGCAGGTTACACATCTATCTAGCTAAGAATAAGGTGCATATTAAGACCAGGATGCAAGAAGAGGCTGTTGAACTTGAACGTTCAGCACAGAGTCTTTTCTATACTAAAAAATAGTCGTCCTGCAGTTGGAAGTGGCAGTTATTTAGCCACTGGAAAAGTCTCATGTAATAGTAGCTTTTAAATGATGTCTCCTCCAAAGGGGCATCCAGCTATTAACCTATTGATGAAAGAGAAATACCATTGTCTATTAATACTACTGGAACTAAAGATGAATAGTGAATTGGCCTTGATCTGACAGTGAGTTTGACTTTGATAGCTCATCACTTAAAAAGGTTCTTTTATATTTATGAAAAAAAGCATGACATCAAGCCAGGGGGAAAAATTGATACCAATATTTAAGACCAAATTTGTAGGGCTTCCAAACAACAAAAAAAGGGCCCTTGTGTGAACGTTTTTTTTTTTTTTTTACATGCATAACTAATTAGCTTAGGTTATTATAAGCAGGGCTTCTGTGATAAAGTTTCCGGTGGTGTCTCGGGATACCTTGTTTATAGTGCCTTCTCTATGCCAGTCCGTCTTCAAATTGGAATTACAGAAAGTAGAGGAAGGAATAGTCTACTGTCTCACATTGGATTGGGGTCACTTAAAACGTTGTCATGCTGGAAATGCTAGAATATAATCACTATCAGGTGAGCTTATTCTGATTCATATTCAGTCGTTGAAATATAATGCAATAAATTGATTTAATCCCCTTTTTATGTTATTGTAATAAACATACTGTTTTCAATAAGTACAAATATGCTCTTTTAATGCTGTTTATTATTTGATACCATAAGAAGTAACTCATTGTAGTATTGAACAAAGTAAATATTAGTAGAATTTTTATTTTGCCTAGTGCATGGCTAAACCATCTTCATCAGCCCCTGTTCAATTGCTCATAAGATTAAATTGTGTTTATCAAGAAAAAAGTGACTTAAAATTGAATAATGTTGTTTTTTGGGGAAAAATATTTCTCATTCTGAATTAATGTCTGTGGGAAAGGAGAAAAAATATCCTGGTGGTTTGTTAATAGTCACGCCTTTTAAAACACATACATATAAGTGTTATGCATTTGAAAGAAACTGCTTAATGTAGAATTGCTTTTATGTTGAGTTTTTTCTTAATTAAAATGTTGAATAATCACATTCAAATGAAAGTGGGAGAATTAATCCACAACTAGTTGATTTAATCATCGAAGGTTTTTATTTATTTTCTATAGCTGTTTTACACAGTTGGTTCATAAGGATTTTTTTTTTTTTGTGTGTGTGTGTGTGTGTGCATGTATGTGTGTGTTTTAAAAAGAAAGCTGTTCTGTTTGCCAAGGAAAATGAAATAAACTGAGTTATGCCCCTTTTTCTAAATTGTTGTTTTCATCTTAATAAACCCTTTCCTGTGTGTTGGGGAAATTTTTCCCCTAAGAGAGTTTCAAACTTTTAGTTATTAGATATAAGAAGAAGGATATAAGGTTTGAAAGAGATGTATAGTTAATTAGCAGGGAAATAAAATAGGGCAAAGTATTACCCCAAATCCTACGAGTTAGACTTTAAACTTCAGTAATATCAAAATCCGTTAGCACAGTGCCTGGTACATAACAAAGGCTTAATAATTTCTTCTGTTGGTGGACTGGTCAGTTTCATGTTTGTGCCTGAAAGAAGAGCTGTCTGAAACTCACAAATAATCGTGCTGTCTTCTTTTCCCTCCATGGCTATGTTCAGGTGCAGACCCACCTTGAAAACCCCACCAAGTACCACATACAGCAAGCCCAGCGGCAGCAGGTAAAGCAGTACCTTTCTACCACTTTAGCAAATAAACATGCCAACCAAGTCCTGAGCTTGCCATGTCCAAACCAGCCTGGCGATCATGTCATGCCACCAGTGCCGGGGAGCAGCGCACCCAACAGCCCCATGGCTATGCTTACGCTTAACTCCAACTGTGAAAAAGAGGTAATTCATGTCTCCTCTCCTCTCCTGTTTTCTTACGCTAAATAACTTGTCTGTTGAATATGACTCCCACACTTAACTGTGGACTCTAGTTTGTCCTTATGGCCACATGTACCAGCCTGTGTCACTGATTCACCATCGTGGCTGTGGCATTCCAGCCTCTTGTCCCCGTCGCTGGGTTATTGGGTGTTACGGCACATGACGGGAGACCTGGCCCGCTCCAAGTAAAACGTGGAGGCGAGGACACTTTTGCCACTTGCTTCTTCTTCCTTAGCTAAGTGCTCTCTTCTCTTCCATGCCTTTCAGTTTATGAAGAGTGAAAATGCAGAGAGAGGAGAAGGGGAGGTGGAAAAGGAAAAGCAAAAATAGAAGAGGTGTGGGACGGGCGGTTTAGAAGTTCCGCTTGTTGTGAATGTCTGGAATATTATTTTTATTTCTCCCTGAGTTGGGGAAAAAAAGGCATGGAATGTGCATGGATGGATTTGAATCATATAGCACATGAGAATTTAACAGAAATGCAAAGGTTTAATTCCTGGATACATTCTGTTTCATAATAAAATTGCCGCTGCCTGTTAAATCTGCTTTGGTAAAGGCTGGATTGGAGACAAGACTCAAACTACCTTCAAGCTAATTGGTGCATCAAAATTTGGAGCATACGAATACCTGAGAGTTGTGATTTAATGCTCATTATTTCCAAATTATGAGATGATGAGCTTCATCTTAATGGGATTTACTGTACTATGTACTATGAAGTGTTTATGCAAATTCAGAGGCAACTTTTCTCAAGTTGGGTTGATTTTAATTTCTAGAAGGACTAAAATCTTTGCCCCTATGCCCAAACCAACTGCTTTATTTTTCTCTACCCATATTTGTCATCTAGCAAGATGATTTGACAGAAGTTCTTCCTTCGTTATTTCATCTTTTGGTCAGATTCTGCTTTGTTTGAAAGCTTTGTTCATCTTATTGCTGTGCCATCAGCTTTGTGTGAAGCGGTCATTAAAAAGTCATTTGCAAATCCAAGTTATAGGCTGTTTTTGCTTGTGTTTTTGCAGGGATTTTATAAGTTTGAAGAGCAAAACAGGGCAGAGAGCGAGTGCCCAGGCATGAACACGCATTCACGAGCATCCTGTATGCAGGTACTGAATGACTTGGCAGCCCGAGGATGTAGCACTTTATAATGAGAATCTATATTTGTGGTGAATCACACCTTCCTGAAAACTTATGGTTTTTTTTTCACCCCGTTGATTTTTTTTTTCATAGAGAAAGCTATGAACAGTGCCATTTTCCTCATAGTATCTCATGATTAAATAATGACAAAGGAGAATAAACTAAAATGTGTTTTTCCCCTAAGTTGTTCCAAAACATTAAAAACTTCTTAAAGTACATAAATTTTAATAAATAAGATATGAAATATGTCATTCAACATCATCAATATGTTATGCAAATTTGTAGGTTAGCAATTTTTGTATTAATAAAACCAAGATGTGTGTGTGTAATCTTTATATTGTTTCCTAAATGGAATCTCATGGAACATATATTTTGAAACTATCTTTATTAATTTAATAATACTTAATGGATGCTTTCCCAAGTAACTAAAGTTTCTTCCATTACATCCTATTTAATGGACATATGAACTATGCTATATCTATTTATATATCTATGCATGTATATAGATATAAGAGAGAATAATAAGCAACAAAATTTTTTGCCTTTATTTCTTGTCATCGGCTTGCATTACTTTTGTCATAAGAGAAAAAAATTATTTTAAAAATGCTATCACATCAAGCTCACTAATTTTATTTTTCTAAAAACAAAATTAAAAATAGCAAGGAAATGTTGTTCATAAGTTCCCTAGCCTATTTGCCTATTTACCAACTCAACTGGAAAATCATCTCTTAAAGACAAACAAAACAAATAAAAGTGGTGTCAATAGAAATGGAACCTAACAAACACTGTATAGTAGTTATTCAAAACTGGCCAATTATTCTTCTTAGGGATCACTTAATAAGACTTCTTTTTTGAGTGTTTACTATATTCTGGTACTTTGAACACTCTGTACAGTTTGTCCTGAAATCATACAAGAATGCATATGACAGTAAATATTATTACCCCCATTTTATAGATTGGCAAACTGAGGCTTTAAAAGATTGGAGGCTTTGCCTCTAATCTAGAAAGTGGGAGAACTGGGATTCCAACTCAAACCCATGATGTTGGAATCTCTTCTCTTTAATGGAAGTGGCAAAAGAGACGGAAGAGCATCCCTGTTAGTTCTGAGATTTCACGTGTAACTATGAAGTACTATTAAGACCCAAGCATAGACACACCGACTAGCTCAAATACGTAGGTGTTTACAAAGAAATGTTTTCACAGACTTGTCTTTGAAACTGCTGCAATGCACATGTAATCACTGTTGTTTATTATCATAACTGATGTTTTGGTACTTCAGAAATAAAATTGATCTAGTGGGAATGTCAGCTCCACGACTGTAATGATCTCGTCCTGGTGTACTCCTTGGGGAGTACCAACCACACTGGCAGCTGTACAAGAAGAAACTTATTTTACAAGTCACTGTAGGATGGGTGCAGGGATAGCCAGTGGCCTGGGAGCCACACTGTCCACAAATCCCTGTGGAACCAAAGGGCAAAATCACCACTTGTGTTTTCCTTTTCTAAGAAAAGGATATGGGCCATCGTCTTTAGGGAAAAAAGGAAGTAGAATGACAGCTGTCATTCATAATGAAGTGCTCTGGTATACTTTCCTGTTTAGGGCAGGCAGCTTAGCATAGTTGTGAAAGGATGAGTTAAATCATGCCTCCAGTCTTTCTTCAGTGTGTGACTTTGGGCAAGCTGCTTCTCATTTATTTCAACAGGAAAATTGCTATAATAATAGTACCTGCCTGATAGGGTTTTTGTTAGGGCGAAAACTTAGCCCATGGAAATCCCTGAACCCAGTGCTCGGCAACTCATAATCACTCATAAAATGCTGGCTACAAGTATCATTCTCATCACCTATTAGTGTTAATGGTCTTCAGTAACATTTTATTTTAGTGGAAAGAGGACAGTTACTTCTTAGAATCTAACTAAAGACCATTATTGCTTTGGGTAAAAAAAAACCATGAGTCTCTTTTTGGATTGTGTTACATAGTTTTATTTATTTTTGTCTCTCTTCTGTTGCCCTTTTTCCTACAGATGGATGATGTAATCGATGACATCATTAGCCTAGAATCAAGTTATAATGAGGAAATCTTGGGCTTGATGGATCCTGCTTTGCAAATGGCGAATACGGTATTGATAACCTTTTTTTATTTTTATTTATTTTTTATTTATTTATTTATTTATTTATTATTATTTTTTTTGAAAGAAAGAAAGAAAAAGAATAAAGAGGAGGAAAAAGGAAGAGAAAGAGAGAGAGAGAATGGGAGTATTGCTTTCTTGCCCAGGCTAGAATGCAGTTTAGTAATGGGTATTGAAAACCTCTTTTATACCAATAATTATACTTGATGTAAACAGGAAGGAATAAGGGAAGAAAATAACAAACGAGCAGCCAACCAATATTTCATTTAAACCTATGAAATGCTATGCGATTACTGAGTAGTGATTTACTTCCAATTATGTAGTCACTTATGGAATAGGTGTGAGGTAGTAATGTATGTTTTATGTATTTGAAGTGGAGAGTTCTATAAATGTTTATTAAGTTTACTTGTTCCGGGTCTGAGTTCAAGTCCTGGATGTCCTTGTTAATTTTCTGTCTCGTTGATCTATAAAATCGTTAGCTCTTCTTGTTACATTGATACTTTTGCCATTATGTAATGTCCTTCTTTGCCTCTTTTGTTCTTTGTTACTTTAAAGTCTACTTTATCAGAGGCGAGAATTGCATCTCCTGCTTTTTATTTGTTTATTTTTACTCTCTGATTGGTTGATAAATCTTCCTCCTTCTCTTTGTTTTGAGTCTTTGTGTATCGTTGCATGTGAGATGGGTCTGGATGCAGCATAGCAATGGGTTTTGGCTTTTTATCCAATTAGAATATATATAACTTTAATACTAGCATTTGATGCGAGCTGGCTGTTTTGCCCATTAGTTAGTGTAAATTTTTCGTTGTGTTAATGTTCTGTTCTTTTTGATATATTTTTGGAAAGGCTGATATTGGTTGTTCCTTTGTATGTATAGTGCTTCTTTCAGAAGCTCTTGTAAAGCAGGCCTGGTGGTGGTGAACTCTTTAAGTACTTGTTTGTTCGCAAAGGATTTAATTTTTCCTTCGATTATAAAGCTTAGTTTGGCTGGATAGGAAATTCTGGGTTGAAAGTTCTTTTCTTTAAGGATGTTAAATATTGGTCCCCACTCTTTTCTGGCTTGTAGGGTTTCTGCTGAGAGATCTGCTGTAAGTCTGATAGGTTTCCCTTTATGGGTAACCTGACCTTTCTCTCTGGCTGCCCTTAGTATTTTCTCCTTCATTTCAACCCTAATAAATCTGGCAATTATGTACCTTGGGGTTGGTCTTCTTGAAGAATATCTTTGTGGTGTTCTCTGTATTACCTGGAGTTGAATATTACCCTGCCTTGCCAGGTTGGGAAAATTTTCCTGAATGATATCCTGAAGAGTATTTTCCAACTTGGATTCATTCTCTTCATCACATTCAGGTACACCTATCAAACGTAAATTAGGTCTTTTCACATAGTCCCATATTTCCTGGAGACTTTGCTCATTCCTTTTCATCCTTTTTTCTCCAATCTTGTCTTCTCGTTTCATTTCACTGAGCTGGTTCTCGACTTCTGATGTCCTTTCTTCTACTTGATCAATTCGACTGTTTAAACTTGTGCATGCTTCACGAAGTTCTCGTGTTGTGTTTTTCAGCTCCATCAATTCACTTATATTCCTCTCTAAATTGTCCATTCTCGTTAACATTTCATCAAACCTTTTTTCAAGGTTCTTAGTTTCTTTGCATTGGGTTAGAACAAGTTCTTTTAATTCACAGGAGTTTGTTATCACCCACGTTTTGAAGCCTGCTTCTGTTATTGGAACACACTCGTAATCTATTAAGCCTTGTTCCGTTACTGATGAGGAATTGCGATCCCCTGTAGAGGGCGAGGCATTCTGATTTTGAGTATTCTCTGCCTTTTTACGCTGATTTCTTCCCTTCATTATATATTTATCCGTCTGTTGTCTTTGTAATTACCGACTTTCTAACTAGGTCTCTGAGCAGACGTCCAACTTGTTGATTCCCAGCGCCGAAATCTGAGCAGTCCACTGCACCGGCCAAAATAGTGGTGTTAAGATTGATGGTGCTTTTCTGCCCGGGAACCTCCGGACTCTGCACCAAAAACTGGCGCACTAAGGCACCAGCAAAACTGCCGCGCCGGCCACAGGAGTCGCCCTGGCGACATGTGGGGCTCCTCTGCTGGGAATCTCCTGGTCCGTGAGCAACAAATATTCGTCTGAAAGTGTGGCGTCCTCTCGTTCTCTGCGCTTTCACTGGGAGCTAGGAGCCCGAGCTGCTAGTGATCAGCCATCTTGGATCTCTCTCTCCGATAACCTTTTTTTAAATACAAAATCTTGAGGTGTTTCCAGGGTTCTTTTCTTTTTTCTTAAACTTTTAGTGTGTCTTTGCAACTGCTTCACTGATGAAATGTACTAATCTTAAAATGGAGAATTATCTCAGGATCAAAAGTAAGTGACTTTGTCATCAGAAATTAAGAATTTTTTATGAGTTTATGAATAACTCCATGATAAATTCTACATTCCCTGGAGTCCAAGAACAGTTTCAATAGGACATTAGCCCTTCCAATTCCCTTGACATCTAATGCCCAACCCCTTCAGCCAAAGGAACTATTTTGAATTGCACTGTTCACAATGGTGTTCTAGTTGGCCTGAAGAAGTTGGTGCAGTTTTTCAAGAAGTTTTTTTCATATTCTTAGGGGATAGAGGGACATTGGGGTTACCCTTCTCCAACAGCAAAATTTATTCCAACTTCAGTTTATAAACCAATGGTTCTATTTACTATTGTATGTTACTTGTTATTTTCTGTAATTTAGAGGCTTGCCTATATGGTTTATTTTCCTTCATTCCTTACATTTTAGTCTTACGTTATTGTTTTACCAAAGTCTTATTGCAGATATTATTTAGTCCTTGCAATTATTCTGTGAATCAGGTTCAGATAGTATCATTGCCCTCAGTTTTAAATGGTAACTAGGTTAGACGGTCTTACACAAGATTACATATCTTGGGTGTATC
Source organism: Aotus nancymaae (assembly GCF_030222135.1). Lineage (NCBI taxonomy): Eukaryota > Metazoa > Chordata > Mammalia > Primates > Aotidae > Aotus > Aotus nancymaae. The sequence goes on from NW_026988460.1 coordinate 3,996,241, forward strand.
AGAGCCAGGCCTTCTTCGTAAGTCTTCAAATGCCTTCTGTAATCCTTTTCTGTCTTCTCTGACAGCAATGCTATGAGGCTATCATATTCTTAATAGCTAGTATTTTAAAGACTAATATTTATTGAGAGGAAAAGGAAAAGAGTTGTTGTTTAATGGGTATGGAGTCTCAGATTCATAAGATGAAAAATTATGGAGATCTGTTTGATAAAAATGTGAATGGACTTAACACTACTGAACCATACACTTAAAACTGGTTAAGATGGCAAATTTTATGGTATGTATTTTTTGCCATAATAAATTTTTTTAAAGATAAGACTAACTTCTAATATAAATTCCCTTGGCCAGGGAACAAAATAGCACTTATTTATGTACACCAGAATCCACAGAAAATTGAGTCTTATAGTTAGCATTTTTTTTTCTTTTTTCTTTTTTTTAATCCATCTTGGTCCAGTTCTTCAAGTTCACTTCCTTGAACTCATGTGGGATGAGGACTCCCCTTGAAACCTCAAGCTTCTTCTATGATATTTAGAGTTTGTCTACTTTCCACCCATTTAAACCCATCCCCTGATTTTGGAAGAACCACATGTTCTGCCATTGTGATAAAAGTTTCCATACCAAACTCTCCCAACCTCTTGGAATCCTTGGTTGGCTTCTATGGAACCTTTTTGCTTACATGTTGGTGTATCCTATGAGGCCAACTACACTTGTCTAGCAGTCAGAATCCTAAGATGAACATGAACAAAACACTTGGGGGAGCATGCCCTGGGGAATTTATAAGTGTACCCAAAGACATGGGTATATTTACAATGTTTCACTGCTCTAGCAGCATTAATTAGCAATGGCCCAGTCATCTCAAAAGAACTTGGTCATGAGAGCGGTCATTTTGCTAGTGGTGTCAAATGGGTCCCTGGGCACACTCAAGTGGACTGTAGAATTGACATGATTCTGTAAAATCATTGACTTCTTTTTGTAATGGCAAAGACCTTTGATATCATTTGGTCTAACTTAGTAATCAGGCATCCAGCTTCTTGGAAGCCTCCAAAAAAGGATCTGTACTAGCTCACTAGGGAAATAGCAAAGCACAATGGTTAGGATTTAGAGATTTCTGATGAGATCTGGGGTCACGTCCTGAATCTGCCATTTCCTCTGTGACCTTGCATGTTATTTAGCTTTTTGAAACTCTACGTTTCTCCATCTGTAAATGGGGCTGTTAAATATACCTATATTATGCAGTCAATTCACTTGATAAGTATCTGTAGCATTTGGCATTGGAAACATTAGTTGTATTCAATAATGTTACCTAAATTATTAAGTATAACTTTTAAATTATAATATTAAATAATATTGATAGTATTTGTTTATTCAGCTGATCTTCATTGAGCCCCTATAATGTGTCAAGCTCCATGTTAGATATCTGTGAGACGTATCTATCTCATGATATCCCTTACAGTAAATCACTCTGTAAATTGCAGCATGGGTTCCAGTTTGCTTCATGGAGAACTTTTCCACATACCATCCCTTCTGAAGACGGTTGTCATGACCCCATATATGCTCCTGTCCTTTAGAATGAACACCTGGCTGGGCCTGTGGCTCACACCTGTAATCCCAGCGCTTTGGGAGGCCGAGGCAGGAGGATCACTTGAGACCAGGAGTTGGAGATCAGCCTGAGCAACATAGAGAGAACCTGTCTCTATTTAAAAATGTAAAAAAACAGCTGTGTGAGTTAGTAGTACATACCTGTAGTCCTAGCTAATCAGGAGGCTGATATGGGAGGATCACTTGAGCCCAAGAGTTCAAGGATTCAATGAACCATGATCATACCACTGTCCTCTAGCCTGAGCAGCAGAGCAAGACCCTGTCTCTAAAAAACAAATTTAAAAATAAAAAAGTAGAATGAATCCTCATGCCGCTTCATTCAGTCTACATTAGCCTTGAGGCCTTATTCCTTCATTATCTGGTTGCTTCTAACCTATATTAAAGATTGATTTCGAATTTATTAATATGCCTAATAGGTGGCCAGCACCAGGCAAGGTGCTGTGGATGCAAAGATGACTAAGGTGTGCTTCCTGTTCTCACGGAGGTGGGTGGGTACCAGTCTAGAAGGGGGAGACTCTTTTAGCTCTTTGAAGGGAGAAGGCTAATTCGTGAGCAGAAAGGTCATGTCAAGGGAATTTCCAGATAGGAAAGATCCTCTGGACACAGTTGAATTAATTCCCAGACAGGAAAGGAGTCCCCTGAAACCACCCTTAGAAGTCACTGACTTTATCCCAGCATCCTCTTCTCTTCTATATCCCCATGCTGGAAAGGCTAAATGTGGCTCCATTAGAGTTTTCTTCCAACAAATCTGTTTCAGCATTTTGCCATTAAAGGAAGGACAATGTAACTTCAACATTAGGAGCACAGACTCTGAACCAGACATCTGAATACATACTCTCGAGTGAGTTATTTGCTTCTGTTTGCTTGTTTTTTAAAATGGGGATCATAATAGCATCTACTGCCATAGAATTAATGTGAGAATTATAAGAGGTAATCCACAAAAAGTATTTAGAACAGTTGGGCCCTGATAAGCTCTCACTAAAAGTTAGTTACTAGCTCTTATTCTTGATGAACTTGGGTTTTAGTTGTCAAAATTAAATAAAAAAGCTACTACAACCTATTAACATTTTAATTTTTTTCCCACAGTAAGTTTTAAATTTAACATTCTTCATGTTAGGCATTTTTTTTTCTTTTATTTGATTATTTGAAATGCTTTATTTCAAGTTAACTACTTAGAAAAAAATAAAGTGGAAGGAACACTTAGAGAGGAAACTGTCCTAAGGGAATTGAAGTCTAGAAATAACTATTCTGAGAGCACAAGGGCCCTCTTGTACTATCACAAACAAAGAATAAAAGCCCCAGTTTACTTGTGTTAACAGTGCTCAATTGATATTCAGAGAAGGGGACCATCCAGAGAGAAAAAATAATAACATTTTACAATTATCATTTACTTGAAAAAATATTGATTTTGGTGAAGCACAGCATTGAAGAACTCAATTCAGACCAAGATCGGGGCATAGACCCAGGCGCATCTACCTTCAATTTATATGTCCTGATTAGACTGTGGCTTTCATCTGTTTAAGGTGCAGCTTGTGCTCTGGAAGTGAAATCTTGTCATTTAGGTAAATGGGCTGGATAAAAACCCAACAGATATGCAAAATATACATGTTGATAGAAGTTTCTTCCTCTTTCTTAGCTCCAAAGGTGTTATTTTGACCTAATTATGATGTTAACTATACTTAGGGGGGATGTTTTCAAAAGAACCACAAAATCCTTTCTTTAAAGTGCATGGCTCAATGACATATTTTAAATTACTTCTGTCAACCTTCCTTTTGGTAGCTTCAGCAAATAACAGCTGTTGATACAAAGAACATACAGCACCATTTAGGACACAGTTTCTCAACTGTGGAAGTGATGACATTTGGAATGGATAAGTCTTTGTGGTGGGAGACTGTCCTGTGCATTTTAGGATGCTTAGCAGCATCCCTGGCCTCCACCCACTGGATGCCAGCAGCAAATCCCCCGCAGGTGTGTCAATGGAAAACACCTCCAGACATTGATCTGGGGAAACAAAATCAGCTCCAGTGTAGAAGCCCTGACTTAGAATAATGAGTGGTCACCTCAGCCTTGCAGATTCCCTGATTTCTGTGCTTAGGTTTGCATTACAGTCTGGTAAAAATTGTCTATTCATTGACATGTACTTAGTAATTAACATGGCAGGTGGTTTTGTTGATCAAAGTGAAAATTAGCTCAACTGTCAAAACTGTAAAGTGGGAATCCAGTACTCCCTACAAAATTATAATACTGTATTGTTAATCATAGCAGTTACCACTTATTGATCACTTACGTAGCAGGCACTGTGTTTCACCTACTTTATTAAATTTCATAAAAACTCTGTGAGAAGAATGGTTGTCACAAGCCTCAGAGAACTTGCTTAATATCACACAGCCAGTTAGTAAAGAGGCAGGATTTTAATCTGGGTCTCTGACTCCTAAGCACAGGCTATAAAGCTCTGCCCCATTAATCAGTAGATTGGAGTATCCACATTTGGCTAGTAAGTGGCAGGGTTTTTATTTCCTCAGGTCTAATTGGAGATGAATTGAAAGTTGCAGTTTCTAATTGGTTAATATCAGCATGTTGATATTCTCCCCACCCCAGTTCTGCTGTTAACATGGGACATGAACCTCCCACCAAAACCTTCCATTTGGCAATGGCAAAAACCTTGGCTTTCTTTCTGTAAAAATCAGTAAGATGCTGTACACGAAGTGCCATTTTAGTTCTGTGCTTTGCCCAAAGTAGGCCCCCAAAAATGACATGACCCCCAGCAAAATATTCTGGCATGCTTTTTGCCACCCACTCCTAATCAGCAAGTATGGGAAAGCAGCCAAAGCAGGGAATCTTTCAGAGAAGTAAATAGAGGGCTATAAGCTGCTTTTTCAACTGGAAGTAATGATGTCTGACCTCAGTAGAGTACTCAATGAGGCATCTTGCTACAGGGATTTTGATTCATTTCCCTTATTGGTGTGCACTATTGTCAATCCACGCTAATCACAGCAATCCTTTCTATAGTTTTCACCCATCTGAATCCATTTCTTACTAGGTATCCCCCACTTTGCTCTTTGTCTCCTCTACCCTGTCCATCAGGCTCTCTATGGCAGAAAGCATTCTCTCTCTTACTCATGGACGTATCTCTTCTTTGGAATGTAGTTAGAAAATATGTTCCTGTCCAGAAGAAACTTAGAATTGATGTCTGTTCAACGTAGGTCTATCAATGACTTAGAGATACGTATCACTTGCTATCATTTATCCATAACAAATCATCATAATAACACAGTGAGTTTTGTATACAATTTGTATATGAAAATGTAATATATATGATTTGCATTTCTAGAGCAAAGGGAATCATTTTTTATTTTTTTAGCTTATTGCCTTGAGTTTTCAAGTCACATTCTTGGTTTGTTAAAACCCAGAACTTTTCCCAAAATCTGAAATTGTCAAAAGATAGGGGAATAAAGCTTTGGAATCCAAGGAGTTACCAGACATCATGGCAGCTGTATAAGTTTAGTCTCTCTGGTACTTTACAGGGCTGTTTTGAAACGTGTGAGTGCCTTTCACTTTGCGTTAAATTGGACAAGAATAAAACTAAACACACACAGAGCAAAGTTGACCCCGAGAAGGTGACCTATTTCAAATAAAACCACTTAGTGAAATGACAGCTAATAATCAAAGTCACTTTTTATCAGTTACTTAGAGGGCCTTGAAATATGATTCAAGGGCGTTTTAAATGACCACAATGTCTATTTTTGTGCATGTATATGGGGGTATGTATATTAGGTTTTATGCATATACTATAAATGCAGCTTTCAAAAAGGAAGAAAAGAGGGAGTTGTATTCTGCTGGTCTGTCTGTCCTCCCTGCCCACCGCAATCCTGTTTGAGCCTTAGATTCGCCCATTGGGAAGTATCTCATTCCATATCCATTGCCTCCCACCCAAATCTTCTTAGCTAGGGGTTTAATTCATAGACTATATGTTTAGAAGCCATCACAGAAATGGATGCAATGGCTACCCGTGAGGGGAAGCACATTTGACTCTGCTTGTATTTTGTGGTATATTTTCATCTGTATGTTAGTGTTCATTAGGTACTCTGTTGAGTACAATTTTTACTAGATACCTCTCGGTCACTAACCACTTTAATCACACCTAAATGCTTTATAAATGTACTTTTCTCAGATGTAGAATAAAATTCAGTGTGTAATCAAGAAACGGGAGGGCTAAACAGCATAGAGTCTTACCCAGTAATCATGGTTATAGAAATTGTTTGAATCAATCTAGAAATGGCACTTGTCTGCAGTGGAAGGAGTGAGGTCACTCAACGATTTCTCCATAGTTACTATTTCAAACTGTATTTCAGGGCATGGGAAGGGAGTTCATCTTGGGCCTCTTCTACAAAAACAGGCCTATAAACTGCTGCAACCAGCTAGTTACCAAGAAAAGCATACACACAACCAAAGAAGAGCTCGCTGCTTTAAAACATCCCATTCAGAACTAGAGGAAAAACTCTGATGATAGCTTGGGGAAGGCTAAATATTTCTTTTTTTCTTTTTTTTGAAAGTGTAAATTTTTGCCCTTTTTTAAAGTCTGTGGGCTCCCTCTTGTGGCTTTGTGGAAAATTTCAATTTCAAGGAAACGCTTTTTCTCTTTAGCAATAAGGAAATGATTTCTTTTCCAATTAAAAAAACAACAACATGCTTTTATTGCTTTTCCTTATAAAAGAAAGAGAATGAGAGGTGGAAAAGAGAGGAAAGGAACAAAATTAACTTTAATGAGAAGTCGTATTTGGTGAAAAAGTCGTATTTTATATACAATCCTGTTTTACAATAATAGCCAACATTCCCTGAACACCTACTGTATGCTACTAGTTGTACTAGATAATGCATTCACCACATTATGCTGAAAATAAACCTATCAGCTAGTTAGTATAATTATTTTATGGATGTGAGACTCTACTTTTCTCCCTCAAAGGGAACTAGTTGAGGAGACCCTGTAACTCTCTTTTAATATCTGTGAGTAAATGAAAAAGTAAACATCTCATATTTTCCTATTTTAAAAATGAGTTTTTGTATCAATTAATTTTTCTTAAATAAATCCTGGAGTAGAAAGTAGGTTTTATTTGAAAAAAGTGGGAATTGTTCAACAGTTAATTTCTGTTACTGTTTGTCTCTAGTTACCTGTCTCAGGAAACTTGATTGACCTTTATGGAAACCAAGGTCTGCCTCCCCCAGGCCTCACCATCAGCAACTCCTGTCCAGCCAACCTTCCCAACATAAAAAGGGAGCTCACAGGTAAACACTTAGCAAATGTGCCTCTTACTGCGGATTTCTGTCCACTTCCTGATAAGACAAAGTTATCGATATAGTGATGTGCAAACTATATCCAACTCATGGACATAACTTTTATAGGTCCCTGCAGTGGTTAAAACATTGTACAATATTTTACGATGGAGGATTTATACTTGAAAATCCTGTTTTTTTCAAGGAGATCCTTGAAAATCTACTGAGAATACTGGGAATCAGGGCCACCATTACCGCATGTCACTGATCACCGGGTCTATGGCGAAGGTGCCCTTTGTGTTGGGTATAGTAGGCAACACTTTCAGCTGTAGCTGTCTCCACCCTACCTGATATGTATGTTTCTTACCAAGCCCCTAAAGGCATTTGAGTTTGAGAACCCAGATCTGAATTTTCCTTTGACACACATTCGAGCCCACAGTTGGGATAGCATAAGAATACATTTCTTACATCTTCAGATGCCTCCTGTTATCTTTTGCTGTATTGTGTGCAAAAGATTTATTATACAGAGGGAAAAAATTATAAAATGGAGCAATGGGTATTATTTGTTCTTGAGGCAAGTATGAAATTACCTGTTTCTCCACTTTGTTTAATGCTTTAGGGAAGGCATTTATTTGGTCATTAAAACATGGCAGAAACTATATTAGAACTAGCATTCTACCATGGTGAATTTTATGACCCTTACCCCACCCCTCTTTTTATTATTTGATCCTTGCGTATTGCTGGATTGGATGAACAGACTGAGAATATGGAATATGGATTTGGGACAGAGAATTCCTGTTCTAGTCGTGTCTTTAAAAATTTTTTTTTTTAGAAAATAAGCAGGAGAAAGATGTTTTTAAAAAAACTATGGATTTGAGTGAAAAAAGGGTAATTAATAAGTAAAAACCACCCAAAACCAAAACACAAGTAGCTACCCTACCAAAATGTAAAATTACTGCAAGACAACAACAAAAGCAGGAATATCAGGCAGGCACAGTAGCTCACACCCGTAATCCCAGCACATTGGGAAGCCAAGGCAGGCAGATTGCTTGAGCTCGGAAGTTCAAGGCTGCGGTGAGCTGTGATCGCACCACTGCACTGCAACCTGGGCGAAAGGAGGGAGCCCATCCAAAACAAAGCAAAACAAAACAAAACAACAACAACAACTTAAGAATCATTGAAGTGGAGGGAATGTAAGTCGTGCTTCTGTGTGAGGGAAAAAAAGCTAGAAAATGATTTGGATTGACCATCACAATTGAAAGAATTCAACTTCTGAATATATATATACACGCACACATAGATATGCATATTTTGCATATATAAATGTATGTATGCATATATATATGCATATATGCATATATAACACTCATACAATAAATATATATGGTGTATATATATGCTTCAGTGGCTATAAGTTATGCTAAAAAGTTTTCTATTTTGAGATAAAATTCTAAATTATGATAGTGTAATGCTTCAACTCTCACTTCTGAAAAGGAAATAACAGAGCTTTCTGAAACCCAAGACTGGTCAAGTAACATTTTTTTTTTTAATTCTATTTTGTTTTGTTCTCTTTAAGGCAAAAAGTAGTCTCTTATCCCAGAGATCTCACAAGAGTTGCTATGCAAATAGAACTTTCCAAATGGAGTTGCCACCAAATGCCTCTGTATGCTATTTCTATTTTGTTTTTATAGACTCAGGCTAGTAAATAGTTGTTCCTAAGAGTTATTAGATGATTTCATTATAGCAGATTTTAACATAATCTGGAAACAACTTCTGAAAAAATGAGTTTATTCCATGAACCAGTCAGAAGATACAGAGATCCAATTTAGAACTTTTTTTTTTCTGTTTTTCTTTCTTTCTTTTTTTTTTGAGACAGGGTCTCACTATTGTCTCCTGGGCTGGCATGCAGTGGTGTGATCACGGCTTATTGCAACCTCAACCTCCTGGGCTCAAATGATTCTCCCACTTCAGCCTTCCAAGTAGCTGGGACTGCAAGCATGCACCACCATGCTGGACTTATTTTTTGTAAAGACCCAGGCTGGTCTTGAACTCCTGGGCCCAAGTGATCTTTCCACTTCTACTTCCCAAAGTTCTGGAGTTACAGGCATGAACCACCATGCTGAGCCTCTACTCAGCTTTTATATCAGCGTGTTACAAAGGCATCAAAAAAGGACTGAAAGGTTCTATGTCCTGAAAACAAAACATATCAGACTCCTGATAATAGAGTATCAACAGCAAATTGACATAGTTTTCTAATTGTCGATTTCTTTCTTGCTAGTATCTGTATGTGTTTACAGTGTGCCACAGATAATTTTTACTGGGTTTTTAACATTTTGTGGAAGGGCAGTTTTTGCATACTGTATATTTGATATATATATTGCTTTTGAAAAAGTGCAAGCTTTTTAAAAAGATATCTTTTTTAAAAAACCATATTTTTACTTAGAGTCAAGTCAGATAAGCTTCAATATGTTGAGAAATTAGATATTTTGTAGTTTACATTTTGTGCAACCTTGAACAGTTCCAACTTCTAATGACTTCATTCACGTGCACAGCGTGTATTTTTCCCACAGAGTCTGAAGCAAGAGCACTGGCCAAAGAGAGGCAAAAAAAGGACAATCACAACTTGAGTAAGTTGGTTTTATTTATGTTCTTGATGTTTGATATTAGAGTTAATGTTCCCCCATGTATCAAAAATGTTTCCAGAAATTCTGTGGAGGAAAGTTGATTTCTGCAGCTGTTAAAATTATCTCTTATGGAAGAAAATTGTATTTGAGAGAAACCAAGCTGTATATTTTCCCCATATTTTATCTCAGATCAAATTAAATTTTGTATATATACTTATTTTCAGTTTCTGAAGAGTTTTTATTTATTTTTTGTTGTTGTTTATAGTAGTGGGGTTTTCTCTCTCTCTTTTTTTTTTTTTTTTTTTTTTTTTGCTGAACGGGAGAATTGATCCCCAACTACCCAATTATAAGTATTGCTCGCACTGGAACTTATTAACAAAAGGAGATTGGGGAGCACCTTCTCCAGTGAGATTTGAAAGAAAAAAAAGAAACAGATCTGAAGAGAGGAGTAAATGCATGAGGCAGCCTCCTAAATTTCTGATGTTATTCGTGACTTAAAAAACAAAAGTCCTAAAGCATTTAAACTATTTTTTATGTGTTTAATTTACCCTTGATCAATTCTTCACGTTGTTTCCTATGAATACTTCAATTTTTGTTTACTATAAACAAGTAAGACAAGTTGCACAGATTAAAAAAAGGCAGGGGATTGGGCTTGCAGGTAGGAAATATTTTGTATGTGAATTTCTCATCTCATGGCCTCATAGCCTCTGTTTTTTAAATTGATTTTTAAGAATGTGAGTCATATACAAACACTTTCTCCTTATAAAAATAATACAATAAAGCCAGAGTTCTCCTTTAGTTCCCAGGAATATGCATGTTGGTTTCAATTTGGCATTGCTCTTCCTGATCTTTTTCTGTGTATTAAGAATATAGACACATGCACACAGAAAAGAAATAATATGGGTTTGTGTATGTTTTAACACAAACGATATTATGTTGTCCATTTTATGTTGATCTTTTTTTTCTACTGAGCAGTATGTTTTGAAAACCTTTTGCTGTTAGAAATCTATATCTATCTACTTTTTGAAAACGAATTGCATAGTACTTTACAGTATGACTGTATGGTATTTAGTAACTTCCCAACTGCTGTGTGTTCATGTTGTTTCTAGTTTTTTCTTATTATAAACAATGCCACAGTGAACATTTTTATATGTGTCTGTTTGTGTACAAGGAAGTTTGTTTCTCTATGTTAGAAACGGAACTGACAAATAGAACTGCTGGGTCCTGAGGGTGCTGCTTTTCACTTTAAGAGCTACACCCCTCCCCAGTTCTCATGTCGGGTGTAAGAAGCTTTCCTTATCTTGTCACCAAAAGATATAAACTATTATCTCCAAGGCCTCCTCCAGCTTCTAAGTAATTTTACCCTAAGATATTAATTCCTTTAAAACACCTTAGAAACAAGATAATTAGGCATTATCCAAAACTACTTAAGTGAGATGTGGAAAACTGAGTTGGATCTTATGAAAAACAATAGATACCTATAATTAGGCACCTGAACTCTCAAGGTCAAGGTTGTCAGTAAAGTGCAAACATGATCCACTCAAACTCTGAAGGCTATGAAGCAATCTAAAAGTACCATCCAACCACTGGGAATTAATACTGAGGGTTAGGTTGCTCCTTGGTCTAGCTGTGTCTCTTCTAGGAATTTATTTTGTAAGAATACTTGCCAAAATGTACAAAAGGATACATCCATCTATTCACTTATTCATTCATTCACCCATTCATTAAGCCATTTCCTGAGAAGCTTACCTTTGAGTTAGGGGTCATCTACCATGTATTACTGAGTGAGATGAGCAAGGGGTAGAATAATATCTGTAATATCCCAATGTGTAAAAAGAACACACTGGGGAGAGACATGCTTGTATGTATGTTTATGTGGATGTATATGTGCATGGGAGATGATCTAGGTATCATCCTTATCAGTGACAATTTACCCAGGCATATAGATGTTGAGTGGTACAAAGACTTGGCTTTTACTTTTTCCTTAATACACGTTTGTATTTTTTTAATTTTTTTACTGGCTTATATCATCTTTCTAATAAATGGTTGGAAAGGGAAGTCACTGAACTAAAAATAAAATGTAGTACACCTAAATATTGACAGTGAAAGATGTCAGCTATATGCTGGTGAGTGGAAAAAAAGATAGATGCAGAGTCATTTTTAGTATGATTCCACTTTAAATGTTTTGTTTCTTATTTAACACATATTTATTGAGGGCCTACTATCTGCCAGACACACACAGTTGCTTGGAATGCACCAGCGAATAAACATAAGAAATAGATAAATGGGATACGTGAATATGGGATGGCAGAAAGTTCCATGTGGAGTCAAAGGACAGGCAAGGGAGTATAGTGTCAGCATGGGCATGGGAGGTGGTGGATCAATTTCAAAGAAGGTGACCAGAAAGTCTCATAGGTAATCTGAGTCTACCTGAGGGAAGTGAGGGCAGTGCCATTCGCATATCAGGAGGTTGAATGTTCCAGGCAGGTAGAACAGCTGTATGAAGTCCTCCAATGGGACATGTCTGGCTTGCTTGAGAAATAGCAAGGAGCCAGAGGGGCTAGAGGAATTTTATGCTTATTATGTGCTTGGAAAAAAATAAGAAGAAAGTGTCATACTTCAGAGTTTTGGGGAAGGTCAGCTAGTGGATCAAGGACCCCACAATTCTTTCTTCAAATTCATCAAACATCACTTAGGGTTTCTATTTTATTAAAGTCTAATGGTAGAACTTAGTATTATATAAAACGAATTTCATCATTGGAATAATCTCTTAGCCAAAAGAAACTGCCATTTATATTGGGAAAGCAGGAAATAACATTATTTATCTAAGTGTACAGAATATTAGTTGATCCAAAAGAAGCATATATTACGTATTTAGAGTAAATACTAATAGTTTTAATCCAATTTCTTAGACTTCAGATTATTAGGAATTTATTTGCTTGACTACATTAATTAGAGACATCTATCATTTCATATGCCTTATTATGTCATCCTCCCCTAAGATGATAGTTGAACTTCCACCTAGATTTATAAAATAGGAATGCTGTGAAGATGCATAGTATAGCTAAAAATGGTAGACTTCAGTTCTAGGGCTGTGCTATCCAATACAGTAGCCATTCACCACCGATGCCTACTCAGCCTTGAAATATGGCTGGTCCAAATTGCGATATAAAATTGAAAGTGTAAAATGCGCCCTGGATTCCAAAAACTTAGAATGAAGAAAATAATGTTAAATATTTAATTTGTAAATGTTTATATTGATTGCCTGTTAAAATAATAATAATATTTTGGACATAATTAGCTTAATAAAATGTTAATTTCATCTCTTTCTCTTTACTTTTTAAATAGGACTACTAGAAAACTTAAACTTACATATGCAAATTGTATTTCCGTTGGGTAGCACTAGGCTAGAGCATAGGTTTTTTTTGTGTGGCCCATTAGTTAAGAATGCTTTTTACATTTTTAAATGGTTAAAAAAGGCCATGCGCAGTGGCTCACGCCTGTAATCTCAGCACTTTGGGTGGTCGAGGAGGGTAGATCACTTGAGATCAGGAGCTCAAGACCAGCCTGGCCAACATAGTGAAAGCCCCTTCTCTACTAAAAATACAAAAATTAGCCGGGCATGGTGGCATGTGCTTGTAGTCCCAGCTACTCAGGAGGCTGAAGCACAAGGATCGTGTGAACCCAGGAGGTGAAGGTCACAGTGAGCCAAGATCATGCCACTGCACTCCAGCCTGGGTGACAGAGTGAGACTCCATCTCAATCAACCAAAAAATATGTTGTTATATGAAAATTATATACAATGCAAATTTCAGCATGACAAGTAAATTCTAATGCTTTTCATTAGTAGATTTGCCTTGTAAAAAATTATACTCAATTATATTTTGAATTTTGTCAGTAAAAAATTTGTGGAAATTTGTTTTCCCTCCAGTTAAGTAAATACCTGTATAATATCCTAAATTTTGCTACTTATCCCACAAAGCCAGAAGTGCTAACTTCCTGGATCTTTGCAGAAAGCTTGCTGACTTCTGCTCTACAGAGTTAAGTTAGAGTTTGGGCTGTTCACCAAGTATTGCTGGATGTCCTCGCTAAGTCCCTAAAAACAGTATCTCCAAGGCAATTTCATTATTTGTAACTGAGGATAGTAACTGATTTCAGGGTTGTTAAAAGAGCAAATGAAAAATCATATGTATAAGAAAGGTCACTTATTTTTAACTGCAATACCAAAAACATGGTTAAAAATAGGGATAAAATTGGTTCAGGTTTCCATTGTCCTGACCTGGTGAAGTTAATATGCACATGCCTTTGATGAGATATGCTAAATGCATACATGGCACTGTTACTTATAGCCCTTTCCTGTGCTCTTTTCTTGAAGTTGAACGAAGAAGAAGATTTAACATAAATGACCGCATTAAAGAACTAGGTACTTTGATTCCCAAGTCAAATGATCCGTGAGTACAATTGCATGTTAATCTGCATCATATATTTTTCGTACCTGAATGTTTTTTCATATGTTGTAAAAAATGCAGTTGTAAAAACTAAAGTTAGGAAGTCTCCTCTTCTCCCTTTGGTTCTGTTCCTAAATTCTTCTTACACCTTTCTTTTGGTTAGTCTCATCAAACTAAAATTTCAAGACAAAAGCATTGAACTGTGCAAAAGGACTGTTAAACATTAGATGCTTTGGTTGTGCCTTTCTGAAACCTAAGAAAGATTTCTTTGCAAACAGATACTGAACTTAAAAAAAAATTCCTTTAATAGTTGATGAAGTACAGTACTTTCAATAGCTGTTAAAGCTAGATTTGTTGACTGTTTGCTCTTTGACTTGTACAGTATCTCTAAATAGGCACTGATGAACAGACATTAGAGACTTCAAGTTCAATGATATTCAACAGACAAAAAAGGTCAATTGTTTTTATGAAAACTTGCCTACTCTTTGTATGTTTTACCATTCAAGGGGAAAAAAGTAATGTTTTAATCCTCCTATTAAGCACAGGTCAGCTCATTTGGATTTCAGCTTTTGGTCTCTCTTTACCTACCCTGCCCCTTTCAGAGATAACAGCTGTGAAGATAATTTTCTCAAGTCTTTCTTAACGGCCTATAGTTACCTGCAACATCAGCAGATAGGACAACAAACATGCAGTTTTTATCCATTAGAACTTGGCCCATTTGAAGCAAGGGGCTAGAAGATGTATACGTTTTAATGGCCCCCACAGGCATTTATGAAATTAGCCTTTGAATATGACCTTTTAGCTACCTAATAAAATGTAAAGATGAAATCAAGTATTATTCATGCAAGCCTTATTAAATTTTCTATTCACATTATTGTTAAGAGAATTTGTAACGAAATAAAACCATTACCTATTGTGAGGTGATTTTCATGAATGTACAGGTACAACTTCATCTTCAACGTTTTGCTTTCCCAGGTTTCAAGGAAAGGCATTTTCAAACCCGAAACATTTCAGATTCTCAGTTCTGCAGCACAAATTTATCCTACTAAAGGGCTGTGACCTTCATTTCCTATAGTCAGTCTTGCATGATAGTTGAAATTGAATTCCCATTTTCCTGTTCTTTATCAGCTTTCACTTTTTAGCATATTCTTTTAAACTGTAGCATGTGAATCTCTTTAGCAACATATTATGAAACTATGGGGCTGCAGTGAAAGCCTCGATTTGCATATCTTCTTTCCCCATTGTATTAGAATACTTGCATGTTTATAATCTGAACTGATAATGATCTTTAATTGTAGGCATTGTTTTAAGATAAAACCGACTATAATCTTTATGGTGGTTTTCCCACACCAGGTTTCTATAATGTACCTTGGGGCTGCTATAGAGACAGTCTTACAGACTGGGGTCTCAGCCCTGTACCTTTTCTCCCACCAGAGCAAGTCTGCTTTTGTTGATTTTATATAATGGACACCTATGTACACTATTCTATGAAAAAAGAGTCCCTCTTATTACCGAACAAAAAAAGTTTGAAAACCCTTTCTTAAACTCAGAAGCATAATTAATTGATTGGATCTCACAAGGAAGCAAAACCCAAGATAACTGATTGAAACAATCATGTCTTTTAAACTGAGTGACCGCTCAAATATTCCAATTCTGATTTCTCATCTTGCTAGCCTATGTGAAGCATCATTTATTTTAATCACGTTTCTCTCTGGCTGCTAAAGTTACTTCTCTTACTTTGATCTTAGCTCTGAATATTAAGTCTCTGTGCTCACTTTGGGTATATCAGGACATTTGCCTGGGTTGCCGTCTTTGGTGTTCAGACTCCAGGGATCAACCCCAGGGAATTCTCTGGGGCCTGCAACTGTCCCTCTCATGGGAGAACATCTGTTTTGTTCTTAATGTAACCCTATGAGGATCAGTTGTTTGGTGACTTGTTTAATGACCCTCCACTCATCTGTTCCACCTGATACTTCCAATCTGGTTTTAGCAGCTATAGATTATGGGATGGATGGTCCTCCATACATCACATTGGTTTTGTTTTCATCATTATACTTGTCATCATCATGATGAATATTGTCTATAAAAGGATTCAGATAATTTAAAGCAATATAGAAATATTACTTATGTAATTATAGTTCATTATTATTTCTCTGGAGTGCTCTCTTATTTTTTTAAAAGTACTTTTACCTACATATTAATGGTGTTCTTAATTTTCTCATATACAAGTATATCGAAGCTCTACTGATTAAGAGCTGAGAGACATCAACTTTAGGCTGCCTGGCTTGGAATTCCAAAACAGTTTCTTACTAAGTATCTAATTTTGGGGAAGATACTTGCATTCTTATGCTTCATTTTTCTCATCTGTTAAAAAAGGGGACATCAAAATCTTCTTACCTAGTCTAGTTGCTTTGAGGACTCAATCACATAAAGGAAGTATGATATAGTGGTTTAGAGCAGGGAGTTGAGAGCCAGAGTCCCTAGACTTCCTGGCTCTGCCACTTCCTAGCTCTGTGACCTTGGGCAAATTATTTAACCTCTCTGTGCTTTAGGTTCCAGTCAGTACAATGGGGATCATATTAGTACTTACCCATTAAGGTTGTTTTGATTATACGAGTTATAAAATATTTTTGAAAGTGTCTGGCACATAGTATATGCTATTGAAAGATAGCTATTAGCATTACTATATTGAGCCTTTAATACAGTGCCTGTTCCATTATTTGAATTGTGTTTTTAACTTTCCAACAGCACATTCATGTAAAGTGGCTCCTTTGATTTCAATAACATACTTACTAGGCTGCTTACACAAGTATGGTATCATCATTTTGTATATGAGGAAACAGATACAGAGAAAGGCCAGATAGCCTGCCTGTGATAATTCATGATAAAAAAAAAAATAGGATGCCAGTTTTATGCCACAAACAATTTAGTAGTGAGATCTCACAGATCTGTTTTACCATAGTTTATTTTTAGTGAGTTAACTTTTAAAGTTTTAGAAACCTGTAACTCTTTAATATAATGTTTAAGAAAACTGACTTTGTAATCAACAGACCTAAAGTCCTGGCTCTACCATATGGCAGTTGTGGGGCCTAGGACAAGTTGAATTGTCTGTGTTTCAACATGTGCACAAAGTCTCTGTCTCACAAGGTGCTTGTCTGGGTTAAGTAAAACAATGTATACAAACGGGGTGGGCAACATTAGGCAAGTGGCAAACACTCATGAATGGCAACTATTATTAATGTATGATTATTTTGTCTTTTTTTTCTTTTGAGACAGAGTCTCACTCTGTTGACCAGGCTGGAGTGCAGTGCCACGATCTCAGCTAACCACAACCTCTGCCTCCTGGGTTCAAGCAATTGTCCTGCCTCAGCCTCCTGAGTAGCTGGGATTATAGGTGCACACCACCTTGCCCAGCTAATTTTTGTATTTTTAGTAGAGACAGGGTTTCACCATGTTGGTCAAGCTGGTCTCAAACTTCTGACCTCATGATCCACCCACCTCGGCCTCCCAAAGTGCTGGGATTATAGGCGTGAGCCATCGTGCCCAGCCTGGTTATTATATCTTTAAAATTGAATGCTTTTAAAAATGATACAATGGATTTTGGGGACTTGGGGGGAATGGAGGGGCAGGGGGGAGGTGGATGGGGGATAAAAGATTATACTCTGGATACAGGGTACATGGCTTGGGTGATGGGTACACCAAAATCTCAGAATACCTCTAAATAATTTATCCATGTAACCAAGCACCACTATTCCCCCAAAACTGTTGAAATGAAATAAAAAAACAAACGTTCAGAAAAAGAAATGGAATGCTTTAAATATTGAATTTTCATTGAGCCTCAAATCCTAAAAATGTCTATTTTCCTTCATTTTCATCGCAGAGACATGCGCTGGAACAAGGGAACCATTTTAAAAGCATCCGTGGACTATATCCGAAAGTTGCAACGAGAACAGCAACGTGCAAAAGAACTTGAAAATCGACAGAAGAAACTGGAGCATGCCAACCGGCATTTGTTGCTCAGAATACAGGTACACGGCCTGAGTTGTGTAAAGTTTACTGCTTGTTACCAACTTCAAGACAGGAGAAAGATGGATATAATGAGCCGTAGGGGAGTTGACTTACATGATCCTAACACAGTCAAACCTTATTATTTGTGGATTCTGTATTTGTGAATTTGCCTACCTGTAACTCCAAAATCAATGTCTGTGGCACATCCACAGTCATTCTCGGACATGTGCAGAGTGGCAAGTTTGAGCTGCCCATGGCACGCATTTCCAGGTGAGGTTGAGTGACCCTGCCCGAGGTTCACTGCTTTCTTGTTGCAACTCTAATCCTCTAAACAAGTGCTTCTTTCATGGTCTGTTCAGTGCTTTCTACATTTTTGTGGTTTCTGTTGGTGATTTCACTGTTTAAAGTGACCCCCAAACATAATGCCGAAGTGCTGTCTAGAGTTCCTGAGGGCAAGAAAGGCCATGATATGCCTTACAGAGAAAATACAGGCATTGGATAAGCTTCATTCAGGTATGAGTTACAGTGCTATTAGCTGTGAGTTTAATATTCATGAGTCAACAACATATATTACATAAGGTTATCTTCAACAGAAACATACATTAAACAAGATTAAGTGTTATGACTAGGGTCTCACAGGAACCTAACCCTGCAATTCCCCTAGGAACAGTACTTCAGTGTTCACCAGTTCAGTGTTCACAGTGACTTTATAGAACATAAAAAAATAAGCACTGACTATACACATTAAATAAGAAGATGCCTTACTATTTGCAGGGTCGGGGAAGCAGTCGATGGTCAAAGTGTGTGTTTATAGGGAACTTGGGGACACCCAGAGGATCTTATGTTAAGGACATAATTCTTGGAGATAGTTATAAATGCAGGAATTGTAACATATATATCTTTAACTTAAACTATACACCCTTAGAAGAAGACATACTAATTTTATTAACCATGTGCCACTTGTGTGTCATCCCATTCAGTGAGTATATGCACCAGTGTAAGCAGGAGATGAGGAATTCGTCTTTAGTATCAGCTCCTGGAACTACTCTCAGGTGCTCAGCCTCTCTTGCTGAGTGAAAGGACACTATTTCCTCTGAAGTAATTCTCAAAAACAGACTCTCTGTTATTGACCAAATGGGGTTTGTGAGGGTAATTTTAATTTGCTGACTTTGAACACAACCTATCTGAAAGAGTCAATGACACCATTATCTTCTTCTTGAGTAGACTGACACACCTTTTACTAGATTTTGCCATAAAGCAAGGGTTGTCTTTCATCTTTTCAGTGCAACTATTCATGGAGTTATTTTATGAAACAGCAATGAGAAATATGACATCCTAGATACCATTGTGTTTCACTTAATGGTGTTCCTCCCAGAAGTTGAACTTTTCGAACAGAGCAATTCATTTATAATAATGGTCTCCAGTCTTCTGAATGCTTATATTTTGAGATGCTACATCTCTCATTCACTGCAGCGATTCCTTGGCTGCAGGGCAGGGAGGTGGGAAGCCACTCCTCTGTAGGGGTGTATTTAGACTCTGGGTCGTGAAGTAGAGGTTGTGTGTAATTTGAAAGTCCTACTTTCCCCTCCCCTCCTCTACTTTGGCTTTATTTGTTGGTTTTATGTTCTGTCTCTTCAATAAGTAGCTGTAGGTATTTAATCTCTTGAACATAGTCTACCCATTTATAAAAGCAGCTTGTGGCCGGGCACGGTGGCTCACGCCTGTAATCCCAGCACTTTGGGAGCCTGAGGCAGGTGGATCACAAGGTCAGGAGTTTGAGACCAGTCTGGCCAACATGGTGAAACCCTGTCTCTACTAAAAATTTCAAAGAAATTAGCTGGGCGTGGTGGCAGATGCCTGTAATCCCAGCTACTTGGGAGGCTGAGGCAGGAGAATCACTTGAACCCAGGAGGCAGAGGTTGCAGTGAGACGAGATTGCACCATTGCGCTCCAGCCTGGACAACAGAGCAAGACTGTGTCTCAAAAAAAAAAAAAAAAAGCAGCTTGTACTAATGTGTCATTTCCTTTTACAAGTATTAAAATATAATAACTATTTTGAAAGAGAAGCTAGGTTTTGTTTTATTTTAGGGTTCCAAACATGTATATTCATATGAAATACGAATATTGTGAAATATGTGCATTGGAAATTCCATGGTGACGCTATCTTGGTTTTCTTCCAATGACGGTGTGAGGCAACCTTTAGAACTTTTACATATCACAGAAAACATTATTAATTAGGAAAGCTCTGCGATGCAATAAAGCCAGAGTTCTCTAGATGATATTTATCACCTTATTTAGAAATCTGAGTAATACTTTAATCAACTGATAAATATTTTAATCAACTGATAAAATAATTTTTAATTAAACAACAAAGGATTAGAGTGAGATGTTTGCCTCTCTTAATCCAATTTTATTATTCTTTTTCTGAAAAGACAGTCTGCATGTGTGGAAGTGCTGTTCTTACTAGCATGTGCTGTAGATTTACAAGAGTCCATGTTTTCAGCCTGGGCCTAAGGGCTTTCTTTCATTTTCACTCTAAGTGATTTACGCAGAAGTTTTCACAGAAGAAAGAACATGACGCCTTAATATCAGTGGAACTGCAATGGTATTAAATAGCCCAGGGCTTTAAAATGATGCCAGAAGAAACTTGTGTTTCTGGAGATTATGTAAAGGAACTTGAAGATACTTGTGTGACATCTCAAGCTCCTGGCTCTTACTCGTATTGCATCCAAAAAAGGATTTTGCAGACCCCAAAACCTTGAATTTAGACTGAATGTGGCTTTTCAGGCACATATGTTTCTCAGCTTGTGGGCAAACGTTGAAAGGCCATGTCATGTGGAGAGTCCTTCCCCTCTCTGATAAGGAAAGGTGACTTGCTTTGAATTTATATTCTATTGTTGTATGTTATTGTTTCACAGTCATGGAAGGGATAGCATTTGAATGGAGAAGCAGAATGTTTATCAGGACTCAATTATAGTCTCTATGGTTCATTTTAGGAATGCCCAGGGATACTCAGAAAGGAAAAAGGGAAAGAGCTTGTCTGGAAGGCATTTTGCCATGAGATACAGGGGGAGTCAATGGCATTTAGGAAGTGTGTTAGTCAGCTAGTGCTGCTGTAGTGAAGTGACACTGACTGGGTGGGAAACAGTAGTTATTTTCTCACAATTCTGGAGGCTGGTTGTCCAAGATCAAGTTGTCAGCAGGGCTGGTCCCTTCCGAGGCCTCTCTCCTTGGCTTGTAGATGGCTGTCTTCTCCCTGTATCTTCACATGGTCTTCTTTCTGTGTGCGCCTGTCCCAATCTCCTCTTCATATAAGGACACCAGTCCTATCGGGTTTAGGCCCACTAGTATGATCTCATTTTAAATTAATCACCTCTTTAAAGGCCCTGTCTTCAAATACAGTCACATTCCAAGGTATTCAGGTTAGGACTTCAACATTCAAATTTTTTCCAGGACACAATTTAGCCAATAATAGGAATATATGTGAGGAGGAAAGGAAAAAAGTTGTTCGTCTTATAGATGAGAACTTACGTGTTGAGTTAAAAAACATACTTCCCCTTTGCCTTGGTGAGATGGCTTAAATGATGCTTCTAAAACTTTAGTTAGTTGCATAGAACTTTCATAACTTTTGTTGTCACTACCCAAACTTTTATACTTCATGGCACTCTTAAGTGTTTTAGCAATCTTTTACCATCTCCCTAGACCAAAAGAAATACCTACTCTTTTTGTTAGGTCCAAACAACTTATTAAGTATTTAGGTTCTATCAACTTGGTAGCCATTTGAAAAAATAAAACATACCAATTGAAAGGAAAGTATCATTTTTATTTTGTTATTAAATAACCACAGTACTTACTAACTGGACGTGTGTGCCTGTTGGGCACTGCACAACTTCTAAAGCCTTGGAATCAGATTGGACACCACCACCTTTGTTTCCCAGTCCACAATGATGTTCATGCAGCACTTGTTTTTCTTTAATCATAGCAACAGCCAAAAGCCCAACTTTGCAATGATACGATGTGGTTGAAAAGTATGTAGCATTTCAATCTGATGCTGAAAGAGAACTGTCTTGAGTTTAGTAGTTCTCAGGTAGTATTGCCATTGCCCTTGAAAGGTAGGACATCTCCAGTGCTCTGTGAGTTCATTGCAGCACCCGTGGGGACCTCAGTGCACAGTGGAAGGACCATGAAAATAACATTATTCTTCACTTAATATTATTATTAGCTCATATTTAAAACTTCATTTTTATATTTTTCAACTTATCCCCAGTGTGAACATTAACATTTGTGAGAGACCATCTCTCTATTTTGCATACATAGTCAAATCTATAAAACACCTAAAATTTATTTCACATACTTCCAGTGGCACCTCTACTATAGGATATACAGAACTTATTAATCTAAAAGAACAAAAAAATTTTATTTTGAGGATTTATTGTTTTCCAATTATTTTATTTATTTATTTATTTATTTGTTTGTTTATTTATTTATTACTATTTTTTGGAGACAGAATCTTGCTCTGTCACCCAGGCTGGGGTATAATGGCATGATCTCAGGTTACTGCAACCTCCACCTCCTGGGTTCAAGCGATTCACCCTGCCTCAGCCTCCCAAGTAGCTGGGATTACAGGCGCCCACCACCACACCCAGCTAATTTTTGTATTTTTAATCGAGACAGGGTTTCATCATGTTAGCCAAGCTGGTCTTGAACTCCTGACCTCAGGTGATCCATCCTCCTTGGCCTCCAAAGTGCTAGGATTATAGGCGTGAGCCACCATGCCCGGCCATCCAAAGTATCTGATTTTTAAAAATAGACTTTATTTTTTAGAGCAGTTTTTGGTTCACAGCAAAACTGAGATGAAGCTGCAGATATTTCCCATATACCTCCTGCCCCCAAGCATGCACAGCCTTCCCATTATCAACATTCCCTACCAGAGTGGCACATTTATTAGAATCAAGGAACCTGCAGTGACATTTCATTATCCTCCAAAGTCTATACTTTACCTTCCCTCTTGGTGTTGTACATTTTGTGGGTTTGGCCAAATGTCTAATGACATGCACCTACCATTATAGTATCATGTAGAGTGGTTTCACGGGCTTAAAAGTCCTCTGTGCTCTGCCTATTTCAGTATTTTATCTTTACTCTTTTTGTAGGAACTTGAAATGCAGGCTCGAGCTCATGGACTTTCCCTTATTCCATCCACGGGTCTCTGCTCTCCAGATTTGGTGAATCGGATCATCAAGCAAGAACCCGTTCTTGAGAACTGCAGCCAAGACCTCCTTCAGCATCATGCAGACCTAACTTGTACAACAACTCTCGATCTCACGGATGGCACCATCACCTTCAACAACAACCTTGGAACTGGGACCGAGGCCAACCAAGCCTATAGCGTCCCCACGAAAATGGGATCCAAACTGGAAGACATCCTGATGGATGACACTCTTTCTCCTGTTGGCGTCACTGATCCACTCCTTTCATCAGTGTCCCCCGGAGCTTCCAAAACGAGTAGCCGGAGGAGCAGTATGAGCATGGAAGAGACGGAGCATGCTTGTTAGCGAATCCCTGCACTGCATTCGCACAAACTGCTTCCTTTCTTGATTCATAGATTTAATAATTTACCTGAAGGGGTTTTCTTGATAATTTTCCTTTAATATGAAATTTTTTTTCATGCTTTATCAATAGCCCAGGATATATTTTATTTTTAGAATTTTGTGAAACGGACTTGTATATTCTATTTTACAACTACAAATGCCTCCAAAGTATTGTACAAATAAGCGTGCAGTGTCTGTGAACTGAATTCACCACGGACTTTAGCTTTCTGAGCAAGAGGATTTTGCATCAGAGAAATGTCTGTCCATTTTTATTCAGGGGAAACTTGATTTGAGGTTTTTATGCCTGTGACTTCCTTGGAAATTAAATGTAAAGTTTAATTGAAATAATGTAAAGCAACCAAAAAGAAAAAAAAAAGAAAGAGGAAAAGAAATCCATACTAACCTTTTTCCATTTTATAAATGTATTGATTCATTGGTACTGCCTTAAAGATACAGTACCCCTCTAGCATTGTTTAGTGTTTATACTGCAAACTATTTAAAGAAATACTGTATTCTGTAAAACACAAAAAAAAATGCAGCCTTTTCATGAGAATCGTCTGGTTAGAAAACATAACTGATACCAACCGAAACTGTAGGGAGTTAGACCAAGGCTCTGAAATATAAAGTCTAATCTTGCTCTCTTTTATTCTGTACTGTTACAGTTTTCTTCATCAATGAGTGTGATTCAGTTTTTCGTAAGATGTATTTTATTTTGAAATGGAAATTAATGTCCTCTCAAAGTAAAATGTTGAGGAGCACTGAAAGTATATTTTACTTTTTCTTTTTTCATTTTTGCTTTTGATAAGAAAACCAAACTGGGCATATTTCTAATTGGCTTTACTATTTTTATTTTTAAATTATGTTTTACTGTTCATTTGCTTTGTACAGATTCTTTATTATCATTGTTCTTTTCAATATGTTTGTATTAATTTGTAAGAATATGCATCTTAAAATGGCAAGTTTTCAATATTTTTACAATTCACTGGTGGTTTTCCGCATTCTTTGTACACCCATGAAAGCAAACTTTTATGCAAGGTCTTGTGTTTAAAAGACAGCTTTGAGAATATTTTGTATATTACAGTCTCACCCGGAACTGTTTTTAGACACATTTTAAGGTGTAGTATTAATAGGTTAAAACCAGGCTTTCTAGAAAGAATAAACTTACATATTTATTTTTAGGATATGAAAATAGCAATATTCTTGGAGATGGATAACCATAGCATTAATATGCCCATTATGGTCATTTAATTGGGGTTTATTTCAGCAAACTTGCTGAATTTTGTTTTAAGGAAAGAAATACTGTATTGGCAAATTACTGTTACTTGATAACCATGTTTTAACAAGGAGCAATGTTGTAAAGTTAGTTTCAGTGCATTATCTACTTGTGTAGTCCTATGCAATAACAGTAGTGTCACATGTATCAAGCCTAGATGTTTTATACAGATGCCATATAGTGTTATAAGCCAGGCTGTTGAATGGAATTTCTCAGTAGCAGCCTACAATTGAATAGCAAGTGGCATAAAGCATATCCATTCAGAATGAAGTGCCTTAAATATAGCAGTAGTCTTTGTTGGACTAGCACTGACTGAACTGTAATGTAGGGGAAAGTTTCAAGATGGTATCTATAGTCAAGAGGAACATGTAGCATGGTGCCTATGTAGACAATATAAGAGCTTCCAGTTTTCCTTCAGATATTTTTAATATTAAATATATTTTAGTGACAGAGTGCCAACTTCTTTCATCAGGAAACCTTATTCAGGAGGGTTTTTTTTAAAAGTGTTTAAATGTTAAATGTGAATTGGTGATGGGCGATGGAGGGTTCAGAGAGAAGGAGTGATCGTCAGATGTGTGAATGAATGGTTTAGGTGAAAATAATCAACTGCATAGTTCCCATGCACGCTGGGCAATGAGAATCCTTGGAAACATTGGTGATGCTATCAGTTTTATAGCTTTATTACTTAAGGGGGTAGGGAAAATTACTTCCCATTCTTTCAACCCCCTTAACTGTATAGCTCTTTTCCTAGAATAGTGATGCAAATCTGCATGAAAAGCTAATTGTACCATAGTATTCACTGATACAATCATAGCATTGTCTATTTTTCTCTTCATATTTATATGGGGGGGCGGGCGCTGGATGCAAAAGTTGAAGATCGTGATGCTATGATATTAGTTTTCCTTAGCTGATTTTGAGGGTTTTTAAAAATAAAGCAAGGTTGCCTAACCTGCGGCCAAGGGAACAGGACCATGGTTAAGCAACCATATAGAAAGCTTTGTTGAAAGAAAGTATGGCATCTTGTACCACTGCCCTGACTGTCGCAACTCCTAACCTTGCCATTGCCTGCCTCCCCATCCCCTTCTCCTTAAGAGACAATTTCTGCAGGTGGCAGGTAAGCAAGCCCAGGAGAATGCTGCAATCTTGGGGGTGGTTTTATTTATTTCTTTTTGCCAAATAGAGTGTGGATTCGTTTTAGGGACTAGTTAAGCCAAGAGGCAGTGGTTTGGGCTTGTCGTTTGTAATGAGAAAATGATCCACACCACTCCCCCTATCTTCGGGTGCAGAATTGTGACTCAAGGTTGGACCTCCATACGGAGTGACCAAAATACCAAAATTGTCCGTCTGCCTCTGGGTAGGGCAATGGAAATACCAAACCTTCTGACTTCGCCAAAAAGCATACAAGCAACCTGGTCATATATAGGATGACAAAATTCTTTCTGGTTGTTTTTAAACAATAAAGCAATAAGAACAAATACAATACATAGGAAGTTAAAAGATATAAAGCACAAAGGAATGCACTTATTAATATTTTTGAAAAATGCACTGGGAAAAAGTTGATGTCAATAACAGTAGAAAAAAGCCCTATTTCTTGATAAAAATGACATATGACTGTCTCTTGCGGATGCTTGGTACTGTAATGTTAATAATAGTCACCTGCTGTTGAATGCAGCAATAATTTCTGTGTGGTCCATAGCACTGTATATTATGGATCGATATTAATGTATCCAATGAAATAATCGACTTGTTCTTGATAGCCTCATTAAAGCATTTGGTTTTTCACGTAGTGGTGGCCTATTGTGTTAATGCCAATTTTGAATGTTATTTGCCTTATCAAAAAATGGTAGTGCACATTTTCTTCTGATTTAATGAATAACAAATTGCATGAAAATTTTTAAAGTGCCAGTAAGTACTTTTTTTTGTTTAAAATGCCACTCTAAGATGTTACTTTTTGGTTTTAAACATTTTTGATTACTTTATGACTTACACTCAGATGAGCTATAATTATGCAGCTTTTTTATCCCCCTCAGAATTTGGGGAGATTTTAAACTCCCAAATGCCAAGACTTCATTTTAGATATAGTAGTTTTATTTAAAATGTTTCAATGAGAGGTGGCTTTGAAAAAGAGAAATTGTCAGAGAAACCCTTGCATATTTACAGAAAAGATATTGGGTTTTTAAAATACAAATTTACAATAATGAAAGCTTAATATACCCAGGCTGCCAGCTCCTGGTTGCTTTTTTTTTTTTTTTTTTTTTTTTTTTTTTGAATACACTACTTAAGAATCATTTGATAAATGCTGGATTTGAATTGGGAAGTGTCAGACAAAACATGTCTTTATTCCCTAGTTAGACCTTAAACTTCTGCCCTTTTAAAAAATATATTCTGGTTTAACCTCTGGAGAAAATGAGCAAGAAACTTCCTGTAACGCTGCTGATCTGTCAGCTTTTTCTTAAGTTTAATTTTCTTCTTAAATTGTAATATACAGTAATCAAGGCCTTTCTTTTTCAGATCTATTTGAATTGTTGTATTTTCCCAGGAAGTATAACTGTAGGATGTCTTTAAAACATGTAAAAGTAAGAAGATTTCCTTTTGGAACAAGAGAATATTCTGGGCAAAATCAAAAACAGGTAAGTTGAAAATTGGGGCTTTTCATCTCCAGGGGATCTGCAGCAATACCTTCACCCACATTTCTGTCCTGGTATTTACCAGTTAACAACCACTTCACAAAGATCCTTCATATTCAGCTTCCCCCCCACCCCCCACCCCGACGATTACGTATTACAGTGGTGTTACCTGAAGATTGGACATTTGCCTACAATGTGTATGACAATGTGATATCCACAGACTTACATTTCTTAAAAATTTATTAAGCCAATTTACTTTCAAATAAATTATATCCATTCAATCACCACACATGGCCTCTCAGTTCATCTTCCTGGGTTTGAATCTTACCTCTGCCCATTTCCAGCTCTGATTTTGTGCAAGTTACTTGGCCTCCCTGTGCCTCCAAAGTAGCTACCACATAGTAGTCTTGTGAAGACCATTCGAGTTAATAATACTAGAATTTGTGCTTGACAGCATGTAGTAAATGCTCAGTAAATGGTAGCTTTTCTTAAAATAATCATCTTCATTACTAAAATGGAAAATACTTTCTGGACCAACTAAAATCATTGTATGTGTTAGCAGTGACATGCATACCACATTTGGCAAAGCACTGAATTACAACATAGATTGAAGATGTGTATAAACCGCCAGGGGACAAAAAAGCCACAGGTGATTTTGGAGAAAAGGACCTTGCTGTCTGTAAGACCTAGGGTAAGAATATTTTAGAGAATTAATAATAAACTCAACATATCACATTAAAATATCTTCAATACAAATGACATTTAAATTGTTTTAAACCTGTACATTCTGCATGTGTTCTTCTGCCATGAGAATAATTATATTATTTCCAGAAAATATGCCTTGCCGAAGCTGAAATCTCTATTATATTCCCTAGAAAATTAAACTTTTTAATCCTTTATGATATACACTGATATTATATAGCTAAGAATGGTGTCTTGACTATATCCTGTCTTCAGTTTCCTATCAATATTGAAATGTTTTTCAGGATTTTATTTTCAATTGTACTTACATTTGATGACTTCTTTGGAAAATGATCTGAGAAGTTAATCTTCATAATCCAGCCAACATAAATGAACTGTTAGAATTACCCTGTTTTTATTTTTTTGTGTATGCCAAGATTTAATGCATAGCCAAGTAGCATGAGGAAAGCTCATTTAAGAGGAGTGTTGTAAAGTTGGATTTTCATTATATTTAGAGAGAAGTGGTGATGATCTCTTAATTCTTTGCTGCCACATCTGAGGCTCAATTGCAGTGGCTTTATGTCTGCATCCATAATAACATGAATCCATAATACACGTCTGAACAGAGTGTAAGTGAAGAAGCTTGTATTATCCTGGTTTTCCCAAGAGGCATATATCCTCCTCCTCTCAAAAAAGTATACAGTAAATCTGCCATATTAAAATTGTCAAAGTCCTGTATATATGTAAAATTTAGACATGGTTAATTCTATTTGTGTTCAATATTTGTAGGTCTTTTGAGCCTATTACCTATACCAGATACACTGGAAAGTAATATGAGTATACACAAAACCAAATAAATTTCAGCAACACGTATAAATGGTAAAGACAGTTTGCTTTTGAAAAATTTGCATTTTAAATTTTGAATTATGGAGTCAGTTGAAGATATATCCAAATGGGTGCAATTGTCACTCAAAATTCCTTACATATTATTCAGGCAGCAAAATCTATGTAAATAGAAACCACGAAACTAGTGTTTCCCAAACTTCACTTTATGGAACTAGTTCCACAAGCTGTTGCACAAGTTGCTTTGAGGAATGGAGGTTTGGAGGTGGGCTGGGGTGGGAAAATGCTATATGGTAGTTAATTTTGAGGAAGTTAGCTTTGAGAAATGCTGAGCTAAACAGATTTGAACAGGTATCTCTACTGCAAGACTTGTCACATTCTGAATTATACTAATGTGATTGAGTGTAATGTTTCCCAGTCTCCTTTGGCCACAGGATTGTGTGTGTGTGTGTGTGTGTGTGTGTGTGTAAGACACCTGCTAATGGTTCCAAAGAACAGAGTTTGGGAAATACTGGAGATTTTACAGAAATTATTTAAACTCTCTGTATATATTTTGTTTTCCTAAGGACAGTATGCTCACATTTGTTTATGATCCCACAGGTAGAAGTCATTGTCATTAAAAAAATTATTATTCTAAAGAAACAAATTAGCTTAGGTTTTCATCTCCATTGAAAATATAAAATTCTGGTTAAGGAAACTTTTACCATTAAAAAAATGTTATTTCTGAATTTAAAAAGTGACATGTTTTCATTTTCAATGAAAATATTCACCCTGGTTATGCACATGTTCAATGTACCCTTTTCTATGAGTGGTAAAATAAAAAGTTCTTTATGTTAAATGTCTCCCTATAATTTTAGGTTCTGCTCACCAGTTTTTGCTGGAAGGACATTAGGAAGAATTGTATGGTATTCAGAATTGATGTAGTCTTGTCAATGACTCTTTTTCAATGAAGGTAAGTCCTGACAGATGGACCAGGTTGTATCTCCAAAGTTTGGTTGTTAATTGGTTATAGGCCAACACACAAGAGCTATATTAATCCTTATATACCTGTAGCATATTATAGGACTTACTAAGATTCTTCTAGAATTTAAACACTGTATTATGAAGCCCAAGGGAAAATACATTAGCACATCTTTTCCACTCCTTACAGATGAGATCACAGATTCTTTAATTCACCGTCTTTTAAAAATACTTTTTCATACTTCACTCTTTGCCTAGCAATAAACAGTGAACAGAGGAATGCTACTCCAGTGGAATTAAGGAATTTATTGGCTCATATTATCATAAAGTCCAAATGGCAAATGTAACGTCATGTATGCCTGGGTTCAAGGGCTCAAACAAGAGTTCAATCTGCCTGTGTCTAATTTTCTTGGCGCCAACCTCCTCTTGGAGGTAGGTCTTCTCCGCGAGGTCCCCTCTGGAAGTTTCAAAGTCCAGTTGAAAGCCAGCACTTCTTTCGCAGTTGCTATGAAGTCCCTGTAGTAGTTCGGATCAGGCCTACTTGGTTATGATCACCATAACCTAAAAGTAGAACACACCAGATGGCCGTGTCTGGGTCATGTGTCCACCCCGCTAGATTCACTCAGCAGCACCTAAACCTTGTGGACCAAGAGACAAGGAGGTGGGACTCACCCAGACTCCAAAGGGAAGTACTGTTCCCAAAGCAGGAAGAAGAGGAATCTCTGTAAGCAAAACAGCAGATACTCATTGCTTAGACCTCAAGAGGACTGGACAAACTCTACCCTTGCCAATCTCTTGCCTTCTCAGATGTACAACGTTGGGATTATTTTTACTCTAAGCCCCAGGGTGATGGAAAGGGAGGAAAAATGCTAAATCTCTATAACTGCATCTCCCTCCTCTTCATTATTCATGGCTCATTTCTCATAACCAGCTCTGCAACTCTCACTCCTTACTCAATCCTCTACCAGACGGAGACCCTAAGACCCAAGTTTTGCAATAAAATATAGTTGTGTACCACATAATGATGTTTTGGTCAGTGATGGATTGCATATGTAATGGTGGTCCAATAAGATTACAATGGAGTTGAAAAATTTCTATCACCTGGTGACATTGCAGCTGTCATGCCATAAGCTCAATGCATTACTGACATGTTTGTGGTGATGTTGGTATAAACAAGCCTACTGTACTGCCAGTCATGTAGAATTATAGCACATACAATTGTGAACAGTAACATAATACTTGATGATAAATGACTATATTATGGATTTATGTATTTACTATTTATTATTGTAGAGGGTACTCCTTCTTATTAAAAATGCAGGGCCTTCAGGAAGTATTCCAGAGGAAGGCATTGTCATCATAGAAGATGACACAGGGAAACCTTCCAGGAGAATAAGATGTGGAGGTGGAAGACAGTGATATTGTTGATCCTGATCCTGTGCAGGCCTAGGCTAATGTCTCTGTTTTTGTCCTAGTTTTTAACAAAAAAGTTAAAAGTTGTTTTAGAATGAAAAATAGTAAAAAGTAGTCGCTTCTCGGCCTTTTGGCTAAGATCAAGTGAAAAATAGTAAAAAGCATATTAAATAAGGATATAAAAAAGAAATTATTTTATTTTTATTTTCTTTGAGACAGAGTCTCACTTTATCCCCCAGGCTAGAGTGCAGTGGTGCAATCTTGGCTCACTGCAACCTCCGCCTCCTGGGTTCAAGCGATTCTCCTACCTCAGCCTCCTGAGTAGCTGGGACTACAGGTGTGCATCACCATGCCCGGCTAATGTTTGTACTTTTTGTTAGAGACAAGGTTTCACCTTGTTGGCCAGGCTGGTCTCAAACTTCTGACCTCAAGTAATCTGCCCACCTCAGCTTCCCAAAGTGCTGGGATTATAGGCGTGAAACACTACGCCCAGCCAAGAAAATATTTGTGAACAGCTGTACAATGTGTTTTTGTTTTACACTGTGTTATTATAAAAGAGTCAAAAAGTTAAAAGCATCAAAAAGTAAAAAATCATAGTAAACCAAAATTAATTTATTACTGAAGAAAGTTTTTTTTTTTTTTAAATGTAATGTAGCCTACATGTACAGTATTTTTAAAATCTACAGTAGTGCGCAGTAATGTCCTAGGCCTTCACATTCACCACTTACTCACTAACCCACCCAGAGCAACTTCTACTTCTGTAAGCCCCATTCACAAGCCCTATACAGGTATCCCACTTTTAAAATCTTTCATACTGTACTTTTTCTCTGTTTAAATATGTTTAAATACACAAATGCCATTGTGCTAAAATTGCCTACAAGATTCAGTGTTCAGAGGGCTCACCAAGCCCTTGCTCCTCTATATACAATTGGACTCTTATTTCTGTCATTTCCAAAGCCCACTTTGTTATCAGGATGTTTTCAGTTGCCCAAAGCAGAAACCAATCTCCATTTGGCTTTAAAAAAAAAAAAAAAAAAAAAGGCAGGGAGGAGGAAGGGGAATTTATTGGTTTCCATAACAAAAAACTCCAGGGGTAAAGCTCAGAATGGTGACTTCAGGTACTCAAATGACAACTTCATGCATCGGTTACTCCCTCTTCTTTTTAGAGCTTCTCTCCTGTGTGTTGGCTTCATTTTTAAGCAAACTTTCCCTATGAGGTGGCAAAATGGGTATTGGCCCCAAACACAACCTTGCAGCTTATTAACCAGCCTGGAAAGAGTGTTTCTCTCCTCCTAGAGTCTCACTGGCCCAAACTGGCCAGTATGTTTAATCCTGGACCATTCATTATTGCCAGGGGCATGGAATACACTGACAGGCCATACCTAATCATATTTTTACCCATTGGGCTAGGATTGACTCAGCCTTTTTGGAGGGAAAGGAGGCCACCCTAACAACTGGGAAGCCCTTATCCAAGTTGTCCTTTCTGCCTGCGTCCACCTACTTTTCCAACAGTTAGCTAGTTATCTTTCAGGTTTCAGATGAAATTTCTCCTTCTCAGAGAAGAGGGCACTGACCACCTTACATAATAGAAGAGAGACTCTATTTGCCTTTCGTTAACATACCATCTTGTTTATTTCCTTCATAGCCTTGGGTTACCTTTTCTCCTTCTCTTCCTTCTCCATCTCCTGTTCCTTCTCCTTCTCCATCTCCTTCTTATTCTGCCAGTTTGAACTGGTTTCTTGTTGCTTTCATAGAAAATATTCATATTTGTGATCAGTAGACAAAGGCTGGTAAGTTTTGCCACAATATTGTCAATAAAAATACAGTCTTATTATTTTTCTTAAAAAAACATAAATGAAAGTACTCGGTTGAGACAATCTGTTTGCTAGGACTGTGGAAATACTTGTTTACAAGCAGCATGTTATCACATCTCATTTACATGAGTTCTTGGGAGAATAAAACTTTCATGTGAATTAACTTACAGATAGCTGAACTTAGCACTTTAAATGGCCAAAATTTTATCTTCACTATTTTTGATGATAGGTTTTCTCAAGTGTATGATTCTCTACCTCTTGAAACAGACTATAATGAATATAATTTTACCTGTGTGTGATGGCTCAGGGTCATCTTTAAGATTATTATTACATTGAGCTATAACACAATGGTGTCCTTGGGGGCTTCAGAGACGTAATGAAGGTTTTGGTTCCTATATGAAGAGGCCCTAGAGAGTAGCACTTTTAGTCTGCCTCCTTTCCTCCCAAACCCTTTCAGATTTACTGCTCCAGCTCTGCTGTGGGTTTGAGAGAACTGCTAATCCAGTTAACTCTTTAACAGTTAGCAGAATTCTGTCTTGTATGAGGAAAATGTGCCTCATGTAAATATCTGGGCATTCTGCTTCCTGTGCTGCAATGCATAAGCTTTAGTGCTTTGATTTTGGCTATGAAGAAATCTTTTCCTTCCCTAGTTGCCCGTTTTTTCCACTGGACTCTGGCTAATTAGAAGTTGCTGGATCTGTGACCTAGTTAAATAAGTTTTTATGTAATTAGAAACACAGGTTGGACTCGTTAGGGTCATGAGATTTCATTTTGTTAAGTCACTTGTAAGCCATTTCTTTCTACACTTTGTAGAAATTCTACTAGGTTAGTCCAAATCAGACAATGACAGGATCAGTAAACGTTTCTGTAAAGGGCCAGGAAAAAAATACTTGAGGCTTTTTTAGCCAAAAGGCAAAATCAAATATATTGTGTTGGTACTTATGTAACAAGAGAGAAAACAAATTTTCATAAATTTTTTCATTGATGAAATGATAAGTGTAATAATAATTGAATATCATTCTTGTAATACAACTCTACTAAGAATTGTTTTGGCAGAAAGTAACATTTTGATTAATTGGGGTTCAAAGTTAGTGTCCCCTAGCCTCAAATTGGTTGTAAATGCTTATCTGTAAAAGCCACTCTTAACTCATAGGCTGTTCAAAAACAGGTGGCAGGCCAGATTTGGCCCGCAGGCTATCTTTTCCCAACCCCTGGACTGTGGCAGTCTAATGTCCCCCAATAACTGTTTTCTTTTCTTCATTTTAGCAATAGAATGCTCTGAATTTTTGCTCAGCACATAGCTGTATTGCTGGGTTCCATAGTTCCAAGACTCTGTTGCAACTAAGTGTAACCCTATCATTAAATGCTGCATAATGGGAGGTGAACAGTCCTCCATTTCTTTCTACTGTCTAGGAAAGAGTGAGAACTGAAACAGCTTCCTTGGACCCAGAGATAAATGTTCTATGCTAGATATGGTGGAACTGCTTCATCTTGCATCTCTGGACTGCTGTGTAGAAAAAGAAAGAAATGATTGTCTTATTTAAGACCTGTGTTGATGGTTAATACAGAGTATCAACTTTATTGGATTGAAGGATACAAAGTATTGATCTTGGGTGTGTCTGTGTGGGTGTTGCCAAAGGAGATTAACATTTGAGTCATTGGGCTGGTGAAGGAGCACCCACCCTTAATCTGGTGGAGACAGTCAAATCAGCTGCCAGCATAACTAGAATATAAACAGGCAGAAAAATGTGAATCCATACATTCATATATATGTGAATCCATATATATATATGTATATGCATATATATAATGTGAATCCATATATATAGAACTAATAGAATATATATATATATTCTTATTTAATATTCTTCTGGAGAAGCCTGACTAATACAGAAATTGATGACAAAGAAATCTGGGGAAGAGGGATGTGGATGGACCTCTCTGACTGGTCAAAAACTGAAAAGATATTTGTATCCCATGTGAGTGCTCCCCAACAGGTGACCTCACAATAGGAGGATTTTAATAATCAAGTGGGTAGGATTCTGTGGACACCACTAGAGTCTTTCCCCAGCCACCCCATCACTACCCAATGGGCCCATGAACAAAATGGCCATGGTAGCAGGGATGGAGGTTACACATGAACTCAGCAACATGGACTTCCAACTCACCAAGGATGATGTGGTCACGGCCACTGCTGAGTGCCCAATTAGCCAGCAGCAGAGACCAACACCGAGCCATCAATACGGCACCCTTCCTCTGGGTGATCAGCCAGCTACCTGGTGGCAGATTGATTATAATGGACCTCTTCCATCATGGAAAGGGCAGAGGTTTGTCCTCACTGGAATAGGCACTTACTCCAGATATGGGTTTGCATATCTTACACGGTGATGCTTCTGCCAAGACTACCATTCATGGACTCATGGAATGCCTTATCCACCGTCATGGTATTTCATACAGTATTGCCTCTGACCAAGGCATTCACTTTACAGCTAAAAAGTGCAGCAGTGGGCTCATACTCATGGAATTCACTGGTCTTACCATGTTCCCCATTATCCTGAAGTAGCTGGATTGATAGATTAATGGAATGGCCTTTTGAAGTCACAATTACACTGCCAACTAGGTGACAATACTTTTCAGGGCTGGGGCAAAGTTCTCCAGAAGGCTGTGTATGATTTGAATCAGTATCCAATGTATGGCACTGTTTCTCCCATAGCCAGGATTCATGGGTCCAGGAATCAAGGGGTGGAAGTAGAAGTGGCACCACTCACCATCACCCTTAGTGATTCACTAGCAAAATTGTTGCTTCCTATTCCTGTGACATTATGTTCTGCTGGCCTAGAGGTCTTAATTCCAGAGGGAGGAACGCTGCCACCAGGAGACACAACAATGATTCAATTAAACTGGAAGCTAAGATGCCACCTGGGCACTTTGGGCTCCTCCTACCTTTAAGTCAACAGGCTAAGAAGGGAATTACAGTGTTGGCTAGGGTGTTGACCCAGACTATCAAGATGAAATCAGTTTACTACTCCACAACAGAGGTAAGGAAAAGTATGCATAGGTTACAGGAGATCTTAGTATTACCATGTCCTGTGATTAAAGTCAATGGGAAGCTACAACAGCCCAATCTAGGAATGAAGGTTTGGGTCACTCCACCAGGAAAAACAAACGAACAAACAAAAAACAACAACAACAAAAAACTACCTGCTGAGGTGCTTGCTGAAGGCAGAAGTAATACAGAATGTGTAGTAGAAGAAGGTAGTCATCAATACCAGCTACGACCATGTGACAAGCTGCAGAAATGGGGACTGTAATTGTCCTGAGTATTTCTTCCTTCTTTTGTTAAAAACGTGTTTGTGGGCCGGGCGCGGTGGCTCACGCCTGTAATCCCAGCACTTTGGGAGGCCGAGGTGGGTGGATCACGAGGTCAAGAGATCGAGACCATCCTGGTCAACATGGTGAAACCCCATCTCTACTAAAAATACAAAAAAATGAACTGGGCATGGTGGGGCGCACCTGTAGTCCCAGCTACTCGGGAGACTGAGGCGGGAGAATTGCTTGAACCCGGGAAGCGGAGGTTGTGGTGAGCCGAGGTCGCATTACTGCACTCCAGCCTGGTGCCTGGTGATGGAGTAAAAAAAATGTTTGTGCATGTATACATTTGTACTAAGAAAATATTTTCGTTTTATTTCCTTTCTCCTTTATCATGTGACAAGATTTATTGACTTTACATCAGCATTCAAATACTGTTAACTTTATGTAATAGTGTTTGAGTTGGGGATTGGTGGGTTTGCTGTTCTATGAAGGATAGTTGTATTCTGTTAGGCATAATTATGACCTTATTGTCCTTGTCTGAAGATTATGTATTATTTCAGGAGATGCATGTGGGTTCAAGTTGAAAAAGTATGGGCTTGAGATGGTTAATACTGAGTGTCAACTTGATTAGATTAAAGGATGCAAAGTATTGGTCCTGGGTGTGTCTGTGAGGGTGTTGCCAAAGGAGATTATCATTTGGGTCAGTAGGCTGGGAAAGGCAAACCTACCCTTAATCTGGGTAGGCACAATCTAATCAGCAGCCAGCACAGCCAGAACATAAGCAGGTAGAAAAGTGTCAAAAAGAGACTGGCCTAGCCTCCCAGCTTACTTCTTTCTCTTGTGCTGGATGCTTCCTGCCTTTGAACATCAGACTCCAAGTTCTTGGTTTTGGAACTCGGACAGGCTCTCCTTTCTCCTCAGACTGCAGATGGCCTATCATGTAAGTTAATATATAATAATAATAATAATATATATGAATAATTTCATTAGTTTTGTTCCTCTAGAGAACTCTGACTAATACAACCTGTATTTGGGGTCTTTTGTAATAACAGCTTAGCTATGCAGACTTACACTCTTTGCAATTATAAGCAAGGAATTTTTTTCCTCCTCTTCCTTCTCTTTTTCCTGCTGCTCCTCTTCATCCTTTTCTTGAATAATATTAATTCAGAATTTTCACTATTTCCAACTAGGCTTACTAACTCAGATAATCTAAATTAATGAGGTTTTCCCTGCTTAAGCAAAAACAAATTAAATTCCTCTTTGTAGCTTTAATAAGAATAGTTGAATTTGAATTTAAAAGCTGTCTAAGGATTGTGTATGTTTCCTAAACGAAGCTAATGAGATGTAGTTGCTTTTTTGCAATATGTGGGAAGCAAAAAACATAGGATGTATATCTTACTTTGGTTAGTGAAACCTGAAGCCAGATTTTATCTGTTTATTGGGATTAGTATAATAGACTGGATAATATTATTTGATATTTATTTATTTCATTGTCAGATGAACTTTTTCTTTAATCATATCTAGTTTGAGATGAGGAACTGCTGACTGTCGAGTGTTATATACATTGTTCAAAATTGAAAATTAAACAAGAAACAAAATAGCACAATTGGTATTGTCTGTGCTATGGTTCACTGTAGAAAAGGATAGTTATAATGTTATTTTTCTTAACTATTTTTGGTGGGGGGGGTGGCTATGAGATATATGTTAACTTGCTAAATTCAGACCTCTCCTGCCCCTCAAAGGCTGACATCTCCCAACAAATTTAATGTGTGAGAAGGATCCTGCCCTAGCAATGTCTATCATCACCATAGCTTTCCACCTTTTTCTCTCATACCCAGTCTCTACTAGTGTTTCTGAGTAGTAAGGAGGTTGAGGAAACTTTCTCTGCTATTGAAAATCTAGCTCAAGGATGGCAAAAACACAACCCTTCGTTCTCACATCACTACCTCCTGAAACCATGTTCATGGCTGACATTGGTAATCAGTGGCCACAGTATCTCTCTGAGCCTGGACATGGCTTCACAATTCACAAAAATATGTTATTGGCAGCCACAGCTGATTGATCCCAGTTGTTTCTGAATGTGAAACCTACTTTCCAGCTCCAATCTACTTGGTGAAAAAGGCATGCATTTAGGAGGATATAACCGGTTCACAAATTTTCTTACCAAATTGATGCTACTAAAGTGCATTATTTGGTCCAGTTTGAGGAGCACAAGTGGGTAGCTTCTCTGTCACCTCCCAAAACAAACAAA
The DNA here is from genome assembly GCF_030222135.1 of Aotus nancymaae. Classification (NCBI taxonomy): domain Eukaryota; kingdom Metazoa; phylum Chordata; class Mammalia; order Primates; family Aotidae; genus Aotus; species Aotus nancymaae. The sequence goes on from NW_026988460.1 coordinate 4,034,950, forward strand.
CAAATGTGTGCCATGTTAAAACGTAATCTATTCTTGGCAGCATTCCTACATTAAACCTACAAATATAGGAAAACATAGTTACTTCTCAATCTGGATCCGAAACACTTCAATACCAGTTATTCCCATGCCTTTCTTTTGTGTGTACCCAGTATTTAACCAATAAATATTTGAATGGATGAGCAAATGAATGCTCATGTGTAACAGTTCAAGTAATATTTTTGAATATGTTCTGAATAGAATTTCAAAATCTGGAGAGAAATTAGAAGCACCTATTCCAATGATTTACAAGACAAGGTGCACAGTTTTAAAAAAGTATAGCAAACAGTATAAAATTTTTTATTTTGAAAAGCAAATGTAGCTATTTAATAATGTAGAAAGGAAATATCTTGTTATTAGGGAAGTTTGAAGGTACCACTTCCTGAGCGTGAAGACACATATGCAGAGGAGGGCAATAGAGGCGTAGGATTCTTCTGTTTCCAAAAGTGGGATATGTGTTATAAAATGTTAAGAAATGCTCATCACTTGACAGATAAACAAATGGACCCAGAGAGGTTAACAGACATCCCTAAGGTCACACTCTGTGGCAGAGCGTGGGCTCTGTGTTTCCTGTCTTTGTGTTCAGTGAAGCCAGCATGAGCGATGGCAACAGAATGTTTTAGAATATAGTGTATTTTGTAATTTTGAGGCATGATAAGACCAACAGATCAGGAGACAATTGCCACTGAAAAGACAGATTCAGGTGAATGCCACCCCACGCAATGGGGACCCCATGGGGAAGCACCAGGGTAGGTCACAAGACAGAGCGGAGCAGGGAATTACAGACAAGAGTGTCTGTTGTGGTTTCTATGGGAAGGAATGGGAAAGGCAAAGAAGCAGACCTAGAATTGGCCAGTTTGAATCATTTCAGTGGACTCTGGGGTATAGGGGTTGTCCCCACTTGTCTAATACAGGCCTTGGAGTGGTTGGTCAGGTGGATAGTGGCAAGAATGTAAGTGCCCAATAAAATAGGTGGCTAGAAGTGTAAAGTCTGGATTGGCTGGCTTATACTGAAAAGTAAACTCATGGGAGAAGGACTCCTCCCAAAGAGTGGGGAGGGCTGATGGGGGAGGCAGGGAGCCAAGGCAAGGTGACTGAAACATACTACCAGGTTGTCCAGGACAAGGCATGTCCAACATATGCCTATAGGACCAATGTGAAAACATCAAGTTACAGAAACTAGATACGTGTTTACTACACTGGGATTCATCGTCCAGAGAAGACATGCTATTAGTTGAAGCAAGAAGGTAGGGAGGGAGAAGCGATGTGGAAAGGGGGATTGAGGAGTACCTGTTTAATGGGTTCAAGTTTCTTTGAAGGTGATGAAAATGTTCTGGAATTAGACAGTGGCTATGGTTTCACATCACTGTGAATATACTAAAACCCACTGAATTGTACATTTTAAGACGATAAACTATATGTTTTGTGAAATTTTTCTTAATAAAAAAGTCGGAGAAAAGAAAGTAGAAAGAAACAAGATACATTGCTTTAGCCTGGAGAATAGCTGTTTTAAGGTAGGGAGAAGATTGCCCCACACACTTCTAGGAAGGAAACTGTATTGGAAACAGGTGTTAGAGATGAAGAGGGCAAGTTGGAAGGGAAATCGGACTTTGGGTGGGGGCTGCTGGGGTTAAGTTTGTTCCTGAGTTATGTGTGGGAATGTTGGAGATATAGCAAAGTTTAAGTTAGGAAGGAGAAGGGAAAGAAATGTTCAACTTTATAACAATTGTAATGAGACCAGAAATAGGAATGGTGTTTTCATTCATGTTTCCCCAAGAACAACTCTTGACTAATAGACTGTTTCTTCATTTGTCAAAAACCAAGTAAACTTTGTCCGAAGATGAAATATATTTGTGATAACACAATGATATTCTATTTCATAAACACTAGTTATGTTTGTGTTTGTTGGTTTTTCTTTTTGACATGAGATCATACTAGAATTTCATCAATAAGGATGTTGGTTTCATTTAATGATTAGGCCTTTGCATTTAACTGAAAATGCTAGGCTAACCTAGTTTAGTTATTTCATTGAGTTGCGTTCAATAATGGTGTGCTGTGAGCCACCAGTTAAAATATAAATTAGCTAGCAATATTGACGTCTTTGTCTATTCTGGCAACACACTTGCTTGCCTACCCATGCACAAGCACTCATGTATGCATGAGCGCACGCACATGTGCAAAAACAAACTAAAAGCATTTATCAAAGTCAACTAAACAATTGGTTTCCAAATACCATTCCACAAAATAGCTCTTGTGCAAAGCATAACATTCATGTCCAGGTATTTATGGTTAAGTGAGAAAAATGAGGACAACCTAAAAGTACTTAGTTTCGAGAAGTGCCCTTTATTCTGAATTAATGTACTTCATTATTTTTATTAAAATTACCTTTCTTTTATAAAGATTGAGATCCCAACATTTTAATCCAAATTTTGATGAAAGATTCTTGGTTTTATGAAATCCTCAACCTGGTTAATGCAACATCTTAAAAATATTTGTAATTCTACATAGAGCCTATGGGTTATCCTATAGAGAAGAAACTCCTGTGAGAACTTTAGATCATTATTAAGAGCTGTTTGCTCACTTTTGTTGTTTAAGACACCAAGCACAGATAGAATACAGGGTTTTGAATTGGAAGGGTAGATCACTTATCATGTAACCTTAGACAAATAATTTCAGGGTTCTGAATCTCAGTTTCCTTATCTAGAAAATGGAAGTAAAAATGCCCATCTCAGAGGGTCAGTGCGAAAATTAATGAGAGAAAATATAGAAAACACTATTGTCACATGTGGCAACACTTGATGACTGTTGCTATTTTCTCTTCAGTTGTGTTTGTACCATAATGTTTTCTTTTAAACACTAGTTGTCTTATCTGTCAAAAATAACTCTGTTATTAACCATCATATCTTGGTTAGGGGTTGTAAAGCCCAAACAGCATTTGGTCATAGTCATACTGCTTAAAAAGGTATAAGACATCAAACTTCTTTATTTTTCTTTTTTTTTTTTTTTGTGACAATCTTCCTCTGTCACTAGGCTGGAGTACAGTGGCATGATCTCAGCTCACTGCAACCTCTGACTCCCTGGTTCAAGCAATTCTCCTGCCTCAGTCTCCCGAGTAGCTGAGATTACAGGCACGTGCCAGCACACCCAGCTAATTTTTGTATTTTTAGTAGAGATGGGGTTTCACCATGTTGGCCAGGATGGTCTTGATTTCCTGACCTCATGATCTGCCCGCCTCAGCCTCCCAAAGTGCTCGGATTACAGGCGTAAGCCACTGTGCCCAGCCCAAACTTCATTTTTCAGTGATAAAAAGATAAAGCTTTAAAATAGAATTTCATAAGGGGAAAGCCTAATAGTTGTTTTTCTATTGTCAAATATGTTAATGAAACATTCCCAGGTTTGTGGATTTTTCTGCAAGACCTACACAAGTTTTGAATCATGCCAGGCTCTATAATGTTGTGGTCAAGAATATTGATGCTGGAGATAGACTGAGTTTAAAGTCTATGTCCTCCATTCACTACCTTATAACCTTGAGCAAAGAATCTAACCTCTCTTTTCCTCTTTTTCCTCATCTATAAAAAGGGACTAAATACTATCCCTTATTGCAGACAGTTGTGAGGATCAATGCATTAATACATGTCAAAGGACCTGTGCCTGTTTCAGGCTAACATTTAATAAATGTTACCTCTTCTTGTGCCATGGAGGCTGATTTTTTTCTTGGACTGTCTTTTTAATCCAGCTATAGGTAGCTCCAACTCAGAAATTTTCCAGGATTTTTCTTATTTGCTTTCTGACTATTTCACTTATCCATTGCTGCATAAGAAAGCAGCCTGAGACAGCAGCATAAAACAAAAGGCATTTTGTTATGTCCACAGCTTTTGTGGGTCAAGAAGCGAACAGTGCTCAGGGAAAATGGCTTGTCTCATCTCTGCTTCATGATATCTGGGGACTCAGCTGAGAAGACTCCAACAGGGAGTGGTGACTCAATGACTTGGGGATAGAATCATTTGGAGGCTCCTTCAACTCATAAGTCTGACGCCTTGACTAGAATGACTCAAAGATTTGGCTCAGCTGGGACTGTTGACCACAGCGCCTACACGTAGCCTTTCCATGTGGCTTGGGTTTCTTTCTGCATGGTGGCTGGTTCCTCAGAGGGAGCAACTCAAGAGTGAGTGTTCCAAAAAGCCAGACAGAATCTGCAAGGCCCTTGATGAAATGGCCTCCGAAGTTAGGGAGCATTCTACCATACTCTGCTGCTCCAAGCAATAATGAGCCTCTTTGATGCAAGGGGAAGGGAGGTAAACTTCACTCTGGATGGAAGAAGTGTCAGAGATTTCAGGGTTTTTTTCCTTCTTTTTAAAAACTTTCCTCCTATATAGCTATCTCCATTTTATCTATACCACTTTTTCTCCAAGTTTTCCTGATTACCAGTTCCTGATCTTCCTCAAGCTCTGTATAACATTGATAAACTCTCAACCCTAAAATCTGAACTCTAATCATCCTTCTGGTAACCTTTGCTGCTCTTCACACAGCCCAGATGGCAGTCCCTCTCACTGCCCACTCCACAAGCCCCACCTCACATCCTCTTTCTTTGCACCATCTCTACCTGCCCTACAGATGAGCCAGCAGGTAGAATAATATTTTTATAATACTAACCAGAATTTCCCTCCATATTATAACTTCCTCCTTGGTCTATCCATAACTTTGTGAAGCTCACATTATTCTGTGTTTATGGACTTAGAAACAGAGGAAACAGAGGCAGCTCCTCCTAGGAAAATAGAAAAAAACGCAAAGCACAAATATTTGGTTACACAGATTTCCTCAAGAAACTTCAGAACAAGTTCTCAGGGGAGAAGAAAAGGTCCAAAAGAAAGTAATGAAAACGGAAATATTGGTGGGTAGCAGAGAGATGGGCTCTGTGCACTATGACTTAGGTTAAAGCTTAGGGAGATGGTAAAAATCCCAAATAGTTTTATGGGACCTGAGAGCAGAAAGGACCTGTGGCTGTTCCCAGATAAGTCCCTGGAGAGGAAGCAATACTTTGAAGAAAAAAATGACTGTATTTAGGTTGGATGGGGCCTTAGCAGCCTAACCACTCACTTAGAAAGACCTGGAATTAAAGGAGGAAACAGCCAATCATGGAAGGACCTTGCAGAGGGAGTTGAGAAAGACTCCTATGGGCTTTTCACAAAGGACCAAAGAGAATGACATTGTGGACCAAATGCCTTGCTTCCCTCAATGTTCTTTTCAACAAGCTCCCCATGAAACATAAAAATTAATGGAAAAAGAAAGAGAAGCCCAAATTACAAAGATTAACTTTCCATCTCCTTAATAAAAGGTGGTAGGCTCAAATTAAAAATTGTCTAATTTTAGAAAAATAAAGCAAGGAAAAGCACACCTGAATGTGGACTGTGTGATTCAGGGTCACATATATTTAATGTCTCCTACTGATAGAGGTTTCCAGAGAGAGGTGGGTGTATACAATGGAATACACAGTATATGGCATTGGTTTCATTATCAATTCTAGCTTCTGTTGTCTTGAAGTTATATTATATATTGGATCTTTGTTAAATGCACTGAAAGGGACTAAGAGAGCTGTTAGGAAAATGGAAATTGTTACAAATGGGAGTTGCTATTCATTCATTTAAACTTTACTGAGCACCTACTATATGTCAAACATTGTGTTAGATGTTGGAGTTACAGAAATGAAAATGACATAGTCTTTGCCCTTGAAAATGAAGCTCACATTCAAACAGCTTTAGAACAGACATGATTTCTTTGTCTCACAGATTTGGTCTTAGGTTCATAGCTAGACACATGCCAATGTGTGGGAAATCTGGTCAGTTTGGAAAAAGCATGCTCTTAGAGATTCTTCATCAAACCCATAATGATTTCTGTGGCAATTCCCTCCTTCTGTGAGTTGGTCAGCAGGCAAGAGAAAGCTTGGAAACACATACACATGTATCCATGCTCACCATCTCTATATTCTGTTATAGAGCATGTTGCCACTGCATAATATGTTAAGACAAAATCATTTAGTTTACAGTGATCCTTGTTCACGTGAGATCTCCAGTAATAAATAGTATTGCCGATTTCTTATTTTGTTTGATGTCAGTATAACATATTCATTTAGAAAAACACTGGATATAATGTCACCTTAATTACAGTATGAGAAGGTTTAATGAAGGCAAATTCCCCTTTCAAGCTTTAAACATTAATGCCCCTAGGCTCTTCTGTTTATTCCAATGAATTACATTCTGGCATCCATGAAAATCACATAACAAATGCATAACTAATGCGACATTCACACAAAACATTACATTAGTTCCATATGATCAGATCTATTCCAGTGAACACCAAACCAAATCACATTATTGTAATATGAGTTGTGATTAACATCCTAAATTGTAAGTAGTTTGTCTGAACCGGGCGTGTCATTTACACCACTCACGGTGATTTCAAAGACATACTACATGGACATTTTATCTGGCTTGGCCACCTCTGTCCATCACCCCTGCATAGACACAACCCTAAGTAACGTATCAAATAATATTAACATTTTACTACTAAATATGTTCTCAACCATCTTCCTACCAGCTGCCAAATTACAGGCTGACATCAGTTGATTTTTATTTCAATAACTCAAAAATCTCTATAATGTAACATGCTTTAGGGTTTGGAGAACTAAAAATTAGGAGGAAACAAGATTATAATCCCAGCCTGGAGAAATTTAACAACTGCATAGTATTATTATAAAGTGAGGTTAAAATCATTCCATGAGCAGAAGTCCAGTCTATTTTGAGATGAGACATTATTTCTGCCTGAAGTCTTTTCCTCCCACTTTGTATGGCTGGCTCAGTGGCATTCGCAGACCTCAGTTGAGCCATTAGCTCCTAAGAAGGCCTCTGACTCCTCTATTTAGAGAAGCCCCCTCTGTACCAGTTACTCTCTATCACATTACCCTGTGTGGTAATGTCAACTACCTGCCTGCTCTCCCTTTTCCTTAGCAATCGAATTGCTGCCTAATTTCTAGGTGAGCCTATGGCCACCCAGAATGACGTCTTCCTATTCCAGCTTTCCCTGCAGCCACAATCTACATTTTTGCTATTGCGACAAAACACTAATTATCCTTACAGGGAAGAGATATGGCCCTCTTCTCACCTTTGTGCTCTATGCAGATGTAATGGCTGGAGCCCAAGCAACCATCCTGGTCCATGAGGTGGAAAGCATATGTTGAAAATGATGAACAAATCTGGACCTTTGATGAATTCATGAAGCTGCCTTATGCATACTTGAAGAACCTATCTCTGACCTTCTTTAATGTGAGAAAGACAGAAATAAACTTTCTAGGCCACAATTAATTTTCAACATATATAGTAACTGCTCCAGCATATAAACCTGATCCAACCAAACAAAATAGGGCACGGGTCAATCAGAATAGATGCCAGTGTTAAAAAATTGTAGCTACCCAACATATATAGGATGAATCACAACACAGGCTTGGTTAAAGCCAAATAATTTTGAATCTTCTGTCACTTGCAGCTAAACCTAATCCTCTGAAGTATATTTCATTTTCTTTATAACCCTGGTTGTAGTCTGTGATTATCTTTTCATTGTTTTACTTGTTCATTATCTTTCCCTCCCCTTAAAATCTAATCTCTATGAGGGCAGAGACTCCTCTGGGGTTTGCTGCTGGAACATTGCTCTGTTGAATGTTAAAAGAATGAATGAACTATTTCTTTAATTTTTTATTGCGAGATATAATATTTTGGGAATTGCAGATCTGGAGGAGTGAAAAGAATTCTATTTGGAGAACTAGGGTTGGCAGTGGAATTGACAAAAGTTTTTTTTTTTTTTTCTCCCAGACTCAAAAAAAAAACTGATGAAATTAGTGGTAGATAAAAATTCATTTCTAGCTTCTAACAAGGAATCACAAACAATGGAGGACATATAAAGAGAGTAGCAGCTTTATTAATAATACTTTCCTACTCCATTCGTGATCTTTTGATGACAACCCTACCGGAGACACTCTTTATCAGGCACTAAAGCAATTTAGATGCTGTCACATGCCTTTCTTGATATATACGTATTAGACATAAAGCAGTTTTCTGTTCTTTAGCTTATTTTAGTATATAATTAAAACTCTGACTGTCTGCTACTAAGCAACGGAGCATGGCAGAGGTTGATCACATCCTATCACAAAGATAGAAAGAGGAAAAATAATAAAAATAATCATACACATTCCTGTAATCAGTCTTCAGATCTTAATTATGTTTTAACTCCTTTGTTATGCCAAAGGCAAATGTCTATTGGCATTTAAAGGACACTCTCACTTTTCTGCCTAAGTTCAATCTAGTTCTTTAATTTGGATCCTAGTCTATTTGTGAAATTCTTTGGGGGGCATTTAAGGTCAAAGGGATGATAGAAAACTGATATAGGACTCAGGAGGTTTAAGATCCATTCAGCCCTCAAACCAGTTCGTTGTGTCCGGGGATGCAGCTAAATTCTCTCCTCTGGGGAACAGAGGCTGTGGTGGGGTGAGTGCAAGACTGGAGGAGGGTGGGGGAAGAAGGAAGTAGTGTTTGCACCATTGGTGGGTGAGCAAGTGCACACATACACAAAATAGCCCTCTACCACATTTCTCTGTGCCTCAAGGTGTGACCTCTGAAGCCTCAATTGTATATTACACTCTAATTTCAAAGATGCTTTTCATCAGAGCTTTAATTTTTACATTAATGGTATTTCTTTAAAATTGTTGAAGTGCACCCGTTTTGGAGAATAAGCTCAGGGATGATAATTCATGCTTCTGTTCTGGCCCTCATCTTCCTTAACTTCCAAAAAGGCATCTAAATATGAGTTACATTTACTTACTCATTCATTCATTTCCTCAACCATTAATTTCTGAGCCCTTATTTTATGCCATTCTATGTTCTAGGGCTCATATTGTTACCACACAATGGGTGGATTCCATCACTTGGCGGGTGGTAGTCTAATGACCACAAACAAGAAGGATTTATTAAAGAGATATTATTACTATTACTTGAAACAGGTAAGGAGGGCACCGGAGATAGTTCCCAAAGCAGTGGCTCTCCAAAGGCAAAAACGGGGCTTTTCCTGGGCTAGTTAGCTGAGTCATTGTATGTAGACTTGGGGTCACCACAGTGTGTGTGCAGTCGCCATCGTGCTTCCACATACTTCACATGTACAGAAAATGGCCAATAAGCTCCTTCCTGGGCAGGGTTTTTAGTATGGCAATGAGGGGAGTTCACCAAAGTTCACATCCAACTCAAACATCTCTGGATCTAACCCATTTTTTTGCTAATTCCAGGGCTGAGCTTCTTCCTGGAACATTCATGAAACAAGAACTCAAGGTGCAACAGTTACAAGTAAGTACTTTTTTCCAGTTCATACCCCCAAACCCAGAGACCCTGGTTACATAATGGCGAAGAAATCCAGTAACTTTGCCCTTGTGGAGCTTCCATTCTATAGAGAAAGACAGCCGGTAAGTAAGAGGGGCTCTTTACAAATAGGAATGGGTTATTAGTGCATACTGAACTCTTACTATGCTAGACTTAGCATGATCTCACCGAGCTATTTACTCCTCTCACCCACCAATGAAAGAGGTACAAAGGCTATACAATGGTAGCACATTTTCTGGGCTTGTAGCCTACCTCTGCCACTTACTCCATGTAATCCTAAGCAAGTTCCTTTACTTATATTTACTTGCCTCTGTTTCTTCCTCTGCAAAATAGGAATCCTACTTTATACAGGATCGTTGGGAGAATTGTACCTTTGTAGCTCTCATAGCAGTGCTCATCATTTTGTGCAATTTTCCAGATAAATAAGTTGAGGCATAAACAGATTAAGTAACTTTTCCCAATCCATTCAGCTAATAAAAAGTGGGAACTGAAATTTCAACCCAAGTCTCTGACTGTACCGCATGTGCCCCCACCCACGATTGGCTTTGCTCTTCTAGCAAGATCTCTTCACCTCTTGGAGGATCGGTTTCTCCACCTGCAATCTGGACATAAACTGCCTCCCTCCCACCCAGTCTATTGTGAGACTGAACCATGAAATGGTATTTAAATGTGCTTTGAAAACCATAAAGCATCAAAGAAAATAAAAGTTTCTATTATTGTTATATTTGTATTTTTATATTTACCACTTTAATCTGAGTGTGATGAGTTGTGTTTGCCTATTTGTCATATAAGGCTTTCTGTTTAATCTGTCATGGTTCATATAGGACCTGTTAGCCAGCCTGGGAGCCTCTGTAGTGCCTCCTTAGTCCTTCTTCAGATTTTTGTTAGTCAACCCACTTTTTGAAGATGATCCCTCTCAGTTCTCTTCTAAGGGGAAGAGGAAATACAGAAGATAGGAACTGAAACCATCTACAGTTTTGGATACTTGTTAAACGTTCTGTGAAAGTTTTAGTTGTTTGGGCAGATGGTGAAAGCACTTCAAAATCCTGAGAACAGAATTCAACATGAGTGAGCCCACGAAAAGAGGAGTTCATAGAAATGATAAAGGGGCATCTCAGCAAATCTGGAGAAGTGAAGTGTTTAAGCATGCCTTAAGGAAACCAAGTTATAGGCCCAGAACCCTTTCTCCTTGCTAGCAGAGGTGACCTCCATTGGGTTCCAGATAACCTAAAAGTGGCCAATGCTGTTATGTCACTTGGGGAATTATTCCATTCTGAGAAGTCATGTGCCTCCACAAAAGGAAATGATTTTTTTTTTTAACTCAATTCAAAGGATTCTGTTTAGATCCAGATTTACGTAGATCAACACAAGTCGTCATCAATATACAGCATGAGAGGAGGTATTTAATGTCTCTTTTTTTTCAGAGTCGTTCATTCTCTGACATCGTGGTACTACACCACCCAAAGATTTCTAACCATGTGAGATTTTTGAGAACCCAGACCCAGAAAATTTTCTTTGGAACAACATAAGGAAGAATGGTGATCAGTCCCCAGTAAAGGTCAGACAAGGAAAGAGAAATAATCTGGAATTAGGGAGGGCAGTCAAAACTGTCTGAAAATGATTAGCTACATTAGGAAAAATTTAAAAGTACCATTTATCTGCAGATGGTCTATGCATTTGAACAGAGATATTTTGAGCTACTCCACTCACAAAGAGACTGATAACTACTTTAAAAAGCGACTTGCAGGTTGCTACATTTAGGAAGGTCCTACATTTAGGACAATATAACTAATGCTTAAATATCTGTAATTGTAGCACTAGCTTAGCCAAAAGGCCATGTTTTTGCTTTAGGGTAATATTAGGGATGGCAATATAACTGATGCTTAGATATCTGTAATTTGATGATGAGGGCAGAAAAAAAATCAGAGTTGGATATACTGCATTGAAAATAAAATTCCACCAAAAATACCAAAAACAGAGAAATTGTACAGAGGCAGGTGGGCAAAAGGAAAGAATTCTTAAGAGTACAAGGTGGCCTGCTCCATTGTTCTTTCTCAGAGTTTTATAATCTTCCTTTGCATTAAAAATCTAAAGCTGACATGGCCGCTTGTCTGGCCCCAACTCAACACCTGAACGATGTATATTATCCTGCTTCTCTACACAAGTCAACTGGCATGTGTGTTTATTTATATGCAAAGATCCTCAGTTGGCTGCCCCAGAAAGAGACAGCATGTGCAGAAAGATTGAGAGAGATCCCAAATGGGACAGAGAAAAAATGCAATTGGTTGTCATTTATCAATGAATCAGCTCTACAAGAATGAGATGTCTGTCCTTGTCCCGATCAGCTATGATGGGGATAGGGTCACCTTGCAAGACTTTTTGTTTTTTTAATCAATAAAGAAGTTGTGAGTTGGGCACTTTTCCATAATTTCTCTATTTTTGGTATTTTAGGTGGAATTTTATTTTTCATGCAGTGTATCCAACTCTGCTCTCAATTCCACATTACAGAGAGTTAAGCATCTGCTATACTATTATCCCTAATATGTATTAAGGACCTTCTTAAATGGGGCAATGTATAGATTATTTTTTAAAGTAGTTATTTGTCTCTTTGCGAGTGGAGTGTCTCAGAATCTTATACACCTAAAGATTCTCTCTTATCAATGGCCAGCCATGAACAACCCCAGACTGACACCTTGAAAAAAGGATTTACATCTGAATCTGTGTTTTATGCTTCTAGTCTACCTATCAACCTTGTTGTCCCACTATACTAAAAATACTACAAGAAGAAACATAATCTGTGCCCTCAAGGAGTTTTAATCTAGAGTGACTCATGACATGTATAAGATTTTAACATTTTCTCCAAGCCCAGCTGTGAAATGAATAACTAAATTGGCTCCTTGAAACAAACAAAAAAAAAATGCCTTTAAAATATCTCCTGTTAGCGTTTCATGCAAAAGTTTTAACTACTCTCTTCCTAACTAACTCTTTTCTGGCGAGGTTATGCTTTAGCTGCCACCACTCAGGAAAGCATTATAATTGTAGCACTAGCTTAGCCAAAAGGCCATGTTTTTGCTTTAGGGTAAACTTGTTAAAATTGGGAACTCAGCCAGGGTCATGCATCTAAGAACATTGTGAAAGCATCCTAGGGTTGTTCATCTAGCTACGGTCTAATTAATTTTCAAATGGACAAAGTAGCTTCTTGGGCCATGTAACAAGCATTTTCATTCATTTAAGTGAAGCTGGATTTGGCTCAAAGCAGGGTCATGAGAAATTCTAATGGCTCCTTCTCTTCTTTGTGTGTCCTCAGGAGAGTTTGCGTTGATGTCAACAATGTAAGATTTGTGCTCCGGGCAGTTGGAGTAGAATCAGTTTCCTGAGAGCCAAGTTCTCGACTTCCCCTAGAAGGAAAGGGTATGGAACCGAGCATATGGGAGGCTCTCTAGGCCCTTTTACATTATTGGATTTAGCTACGCTCACATAATGAAATTGTTGAGATTGTTTAAACCTTCTGCAGGGACTTCTGTTAGCAGAAAAGAAACTTGTACTAAAGCCATAAGAAGATTGTATTATAGATATAATGGAATCTTTTTAATCTTTTGCCTGGTTTTCTGCAAAGGACTGACATTTTTTTTCTGGGCATAAAGCCAAAGGTCTATTTAATTTCTACTTAAAATTTCCCATGGTCACTAATACTCTCCCCCAAGATGGTCGTTTTATAAGTTAATAAATAAAAACAAAGCCACTAGAAAGGTTGTGAATCCTTGGAAGCTTTTTTTTTTTTTAAGGTAGCTATTTTGCACAGTAAATAGAATAACATCTATAAAAAGCGTGTTCCTGAATCTTCAGGACAATGCTTCACTGATATCACTCAAACTTCAGTAAAATGTTGAACTTATCTTTGTCTTAGGACCACAGCTGTGGTCCTACATCAGATGAATTCTCATGGGCATATGAAATTATATCACTCCTATTTATTACTGCACTTAGGATTTTTGAGGGGCAGCATTTTTTTTCAATTAAAAATTGTATTTATTTATTTTAATTTTTCTAGGAGGTTTTTGCCAACTAGGTGACAGTTTTGTTTTTGTTTTTGGAGAGAGAGAGCATGAAGTGGGGAGATAACCCAGATGTTAGAAACTGGCCTCATCAGTCAGCTTCTCATAAAGGACCACTACGACAGTTTGACTGTAAAAAAAGGCACCCCGTTGAACGCTACATGTTCCAGGAAATGGCTGGCCACGGAAAACCTTCTGTTCCTAGCATTCATTTCCAGAATGTCCCCAAACTGCTTGTTTGTTCCCTCCCAGCCAACCAAGGGCAGTCAAATGTAACTGAAGATCAATTAGTCATCCCGGCTTCCAGAAATCTCACCTTTATAGAATCCTCGGCAGTCAGAGGCTGTTTCAGCCTATCCTTTTTTAGTCTGTAAAAATCACTTTCCTTTCTAACACCCGGGAACCCTGCTGAAACGAAAGTGACAGCAGATGGGTTCCCTTGCTATCAATTTATGAATAAACAGCCTTTGTTCATTTTGTCTCAAACTTAGTTTTGTCTTTGACAGATGTAACCATGACTTAAAGCAATACCTGCCTGTAGAAGAAGTGAGTATTTACTTATTCCACAAATACCTACTGAGTACCTACTAAGTGCCAGGCACTACTCTCAGCACTGAGACATAAGATACATAATTTGTCATTGGTGACTCACTTCCTGGTGAATTCAAGAACTCCATAAATTGAAGTCATTTATTGTTAACAATGCTTACTGAGATAAAAACCTGCTTTTTATAGTTTACAGAGAAGTAGCTTTTCTTTTATAAGTGGAACTGCAACCAAATAGTTTAACGTGATATCACAGCCTACTTGTGATACGGGAGTACTGGGAAGGAAAGAGCATGGTCTCTTTAGGTGTTAAGGAAGTGGGATAAGGGAAGTAAGGGGTAGAGAAAGGTGGGTTCCCTGGCTTGGGCTCCACCCCCATGGATCTAAGTGAGTCCAAGCATTCTTGCTTTTCCGTCCAAACGTTGCATTTTCCAAGCCCACCCTAGCCAGCCACGCCCCCATCCTGGGTCTATAAAAACCCAGAGACCCTACAGGACAGACACAGTGAAGCCACTAGACGTCATGAGGAACACATCTGGGGGAAAAAGACACATGCAGCTGATCATGAGAGCCTGCTGGGAGAGAGCCTGCTCGCAGACAGGCACCGGCAGGCCATTGACCGGTGGGACAAGGTGGAGTTTGTCCTAGGGCAATGGGAGGAGAGCTGGGGCCCCCGAATGGCCCTACTCCGTGGGAAAACCGTCTCCCTTCTGGCTTCCCCATCGTTGGAGAGCTACTTCCACTCAATACAACTTTGCACTCATTCTCCAAGCCACATGTGACCGATTCTTCTAGTACACAAAAGCAAGCAATCATGGGATACAGAAAGCCCTCTGTCCTTGGGATAATGTAGAGGGTCTAATTGAGCTAACACAAGCTGCCTATAGACGGCAAACTAAGAGAGCATCCTGTAACACACGTCCACTGGAGCTTCAAGAACTGCAAACATTCACCCTTAGACACTGCCATGGGGTGGGGTTGGAGCCCCACAGCCTGCCCGTCTGTATGATCCCCTGGAGGTTCAAGCAGCGAGGTACTGAAGGCAGCCAAACTCCAACCACATGCCCTACGAGGGGGCAAGGGAAACTTTCCCATTTCACTTGGGGTAGAGATAAAGTTATTATTGTTGTTGTAGTTACCATCAACATCCCCATGATATTTGTGATTAGAGAGACATCAGATTTTCAAAGAGAAGTGTAAATTAGTTGACACTCTTTACAGAAGAGTTTTCTCTGGCTGGTGAAATATACTAGAAATATAATATAATGGTACAATGATATATATTGACAATATTCCTCTTTCACCTACATTTTGTATCTGTGTTCAAGATTAAATGAAAATGGATATTCTCAAAAAGCTAGCAAAACCAAAAGCAAGATGTTATGCCAAATATAAACATATTTCTGTTTAGCAAATAGCAGGAGTGTATAAAACATTCCATTTCTCTTTTCACATAACAGAATGTTCTATGCTTACTGTATTAGTTAACAAATTCAAGTCTGTTTATTTTGTTTGAAATTCCACTTCATCCATAAATTACAGCATTACATAATAACACCAGAAGGACAATATCACCACTGTTTGCTTTTACAATCATCTCAGCCCACAAAATGCTTCCCATTGTCAGCTTGCTGTCATCAAGCCATTGTTGTTTTCCTCTTTCTGGTGTCTTGTACTAATATCATTCAAATTATTTAGAGACTTAACAACGTTTTTGCTATCAGCACAAACCCCTAAAGAGCTGGAGCCCCAGCATGATGACCATATAACCCTTGACTTGTGACCTTCCTCCACAAGTCATTATTTCCCGAGGCCCTGAAGAAGCCGTGTTGCTGTGTGTGCACTACAGGAATGGGGAGCTTCTTCTGTTGGAGCCAGTTTGTTTCATTGGACATTGAGCACTTTTCTACTTGGCTGTCTGTATGGGCACATAGACAATGAGGTGGTTTAAGGAAGAGGGGTGATGTGATGGGTCATCGATAATGATTCCCAAACTTATTAAAGAATTTTTGATCCCCCTAAAATTTTGTTTTCATTACAAATTATCTTTATCCTTTTTTAATTGCATAAAAACTTCAGGCACTTGAAAAAAATTAAAAGATGAAAAGTAAGGCTGTCTCTAGTATCTCTTCTCCTTTGTAGAAATACATCCTTTTATTCACTCTGCCACTATTTATTATGTGCCTCCTATGTGTAAGACATAGTGGTAGTCATTGGAAATACAGAAATGAATGGGAGAGACACATTCCTTGTCCTCATGGAACTGAGGGCCTAATGGGAGATACAGATGTTAAGTTGTTTCTAGTGTTTTTTTTTTTTTTTTAAAGAATATGTTCTACATGTATACATGTAATATGTATTCTCTACCATTTAAAAAAAACACAAATGATGATTTACTATGCATATGCCTTTTGTTTTTGCATTATTCTCTTAACAGTATGTAGAAGATGCATTTTCTATTGTAGAACATTCTTTAGCCCCTTCCAAATAGCACTTTGATTTTATTTTTGGGAATCATGACTTTCTAATTTTGCATACTCCTTGTGGGATTGTAAATCAGGTCCCCTGTCCTCAGGTAACTAAGGGTTAGGTATGCAAGCCAGCTTATTTCTCCTTAGAGTGAATCTCAACCAGATCCAGAGTGACTCAGGATCAGAACAATATTTGAAAGGCATTTCCAGAATCCAGACAAAATGCTGGAGCAATATTTGATGCCTGGGGGTCTAGGGTAGCCACTTCCTGCTCTGCTCCCCAGGCTCCTGTCTATTCTGTGGATCAACTCATATTGCTCCAATTCATTTTGTTTTGCTTGCATAACCCAGAATTAATTTCTGTTGCTTGTAAATAAAGATATATAACCAAAGACATGCAGTATATCAGAGTATAGAGACCTACTTTACTCTTGGTTAATGCCTGCATGAGTCTTCTTTATATAGATGTATCACAGTTTATTTAACCAATCCCTTGTAAGTGGACATTTAAGGCTAGTGTTCTGTAAACAAAAGTTCAGAATATATGTCTATATACAATACGTATTCTTACATATCCACCTTTGGACAGATGGGTGAATGTGTTTTGGGGAAATACATTTGCAGAAATGGAACTGCTGAGTCAAAGAATTAGTAGATTTTTAATAACATCAAACAGTGTTGAAGGCCTCCATATGAGAATAATAACTACTGGTTGAAGACATTGCTAATTTAAAAAATTAATGACAGCTTATTTGTAATAACTTATCATCATTACTGAGTGAAAAGGTAATTCTTGTTGAATTTATGAAAAGTAACTAATACTAAATTTAGAAAACTCAGAGAATATAGAAAAACACAAAGAAAAGTCAAACACCAAGTCACTTATGATTCTCTCACCAACAGTGGTAGACTTACATTTATTCATCATCATTATTCTTTATCATTCTTTATCCAGTTTCATAGTTGTTTTTGGAGAGGATTATTAACAACTATCAACTCTGTCATAGCTGGAAGTAGAGGCCAATAAAACATATTTCTTCAATTCCAGTTAATGTATCGATTTTCTCCTTAACTTTTTGATTTTGATTACTAATTTAGTTGCTGGAGGCCAGAGAACACACTCTATATGGTTCCAACCTCTTGAAATTTATTAGGAGTTACTTCACGGACTATGATCAATTGTGGTTACATTTTACATGTGTCTATGAAGAATGTGCCTTCTCTAGTTTGGGACAGTATTCTATGTACTTGCTTTGAATTGGGTTTGCTGTTGTATTCGTCAAATCTTTTACATTATACTGATTTTGTTCAGTTAGCCTGATAGTAGCAGAGAAATAGATGTTAAAATATCCTATTTTGATTGGGGATTTACCTACTTCTTCTTATAATTCTGTTAATTTTTTATTCATATATTTTGAGGTTATATTGTTAGGTGCATACAAATTTAGAATTGCTAGGTTTTCCTGGTGAGTAAATATTTGTTATTTATTTGCCCCTCTTTAATACAGTTGTAGTTTTGACTGAAAATATATTATGTTTTATTTTACAGTTTCCATTTTGTTATTTTATATGGCATATATTTTTCCTCTTTATAAAAACATTTTGCTGTCAACCATTATACTTATACCTTTTAAACAGTGTAAAGTGGTTTGTTTTATTTTTAAATCCAGTTGGGTAGTCTTTGTCATTTAAATGGAGCATTTAGTACATTTATAGCTAATGTAATTATTGATATATTACAGAGTGTCTCCTATCTATCCTATCTATCTAGCATATTCTTTTTCTTTTCTCTTTTATGTTTTTGGATAAATTATATAAAGAGTTTTTATTATTTTATGTTCTTCTCTAGGAGTTTGAAGGTTTTACTTATATTATTTTGGTATTTACATGGTTATTAAATCTATCTTTGATGTATTAAAGTCTAATATTAGGACTTTTAACTTTATCATGAACTTTAGTGATAGCCACTTTAAAGCTATTTATTCCCTACTGATTAATATAACATTATATATTTTAATTTTATATATTACAAAGGCCAGTAAGACATTAGTATTATTGTTTTGTACATTCAGTATTCATTTTGACACATCATATATTAACCATTTTTTTTCTCTTTACTCTTTTTGTGTGTCTGTTCTTTCATCTGGGATAATCTTCCTTCTGCTTAAAGAATACTTTTTAAAACATTCTTTAGTAAGTATCTGGTGACAAATTTTTTTAGTCTATTAGAATGAAAATGTCTTTATTTTGGCTTCATTGGGAATTAATTTTTTTAATTTGCCAGTTTGACAGGTGATAATGGTATTTTACTGCTTTCATTTGCATATATTTTATATATTTACTATCTTTTTCTTTTCTTGGGTGCTTAAGTTTTTACAATGTTAAAAGCATCTTTTTTTCTTTTGTCTTTTTGCAGGAGAGGAGGAGAGGCTAAATTGTTCATATAACTGGGGTTAAAATACTATTAAGTTTTTGGTAATTTATCTGTTTATTGTGCACATGTGTTCATGCACACACACAGACACAAGACACCTGTCTAAGAGATGCCTATGGCTAGTAAGTTAGTTCTTTATGTGGGTAAGCATATTGTTAACATCACCAAGACTTACAAAACATCTGTACAGTTACTTTGATTTCTTGGGGCAAACTTTTATACCTGATAAAGCTGATTAGTTCAGAAGGATGTCTTGGTCTCTTGACAGTCAACTTGTACAGCTAAAAGGGACCCTAGAGACAACGTAGCTAAACACCCAGGATTTCTTACAGCTTAAAAGAGGTACAGATTAGTCCTAGATCCTAAGATTTCCAATACCTTAGAAACAAAGAAATGCCTAAACCAGCTTACAACATTTACAATGTTTTTTTTTAAGTCTGAACATTTCAAATTAAAATTCAATCAGCATGCAAAATACAATGCAACATAATTGCATTGGTCACAAGTTAGTTTTTAAAAATAAATACTAACACTACATTACAGGCAGTGAGTCCAGATAATGAGACACGAATTTAAAGTTTTGTGGAGAACATTATCTATTTTCCAACCTTGAATGTCTTCTTCTGATTACATATAAAATAATACGTAGAGTTCATGTTTAAGCATCTACACCTAAGGCTGTAACTCCTAGGCCAAATGACTCTCTTAGCCATTTTTTTTTCATTTTACTGATGACAAAATGGAAACCAAGAGGGTGATCTGCTTTACCCAGCATTTTTTCACTGAGTGGCAGAGCTTCGGCTGGAGCCAGAACTCTGAATTGTAGGCCAACGTCTTCTTATCTGTGTGAATTCTCTCTCTTTCCTGCAATGTTTCAGTAAGAGGAACTCTTTCTGTTGAAATTTCATTGAAGGAAAGAGATAATCCTGGGCCAATAGAAACTCACTCCTTCAGTTAATTATTTTATTTTAAGAAGTTACCTGAAAGCCTGTGTTCATTCTCTTATCCCTCCTACCCTTCTTTAAGTTATCTATTGTTGAATAACAGAGCACCACAAAACTTAGTGGCTCAAAAAGATAATAATTTATTATTATTCACAGTACTTAGATTAGGAATGCTGGTAGAGCTTATCTGGGCAGTTCTTCTGTCCCATATGGTGTGGGCTGGGCTGGGAGCTACAAGAAGATGCTACTTACATGTCCCACATTGCATCTCTGAACTTCTCCATGTGTCCTTCTTTTTCCATGTGGTGTTTCATCATTTAGTATTCTGGCCTAAGCTTTTTTAGAGCATGGCATCTGGCTTTCTACATTCAAAGTGGAGGCTCTTAAAGGCCTCTTGAAGACCTTGACCAGAACTGGCAGTGTCACCCCCACCATATTCCACTGGCCAAAGTAGGTCATAGGCAGGACTAGATTCAGAAAATGGGGCAGAGCATTTACCTCTCGATGGTTGCAATGACATGCAGGTACAGGGTGGGAAGGAATGGAGGGAAGTCATCTTTGGATACTATTCACCACTCTCCCTTAGCACATACTTGGTATTTCTTTTCTGAAGACCAGAACACATTGCTTCTTTCAAACTTGTTTTTATTTTAAAGCATAAATTAGAACATGAGTTGCACATATGCTTACCCACTTGGTCCTTTCCTTATTGACTAAAGATAGAACAGACTTGTTCTAAACAGGCTTCAGTTAATGCAAAGTATGTAGGCCACCCCTATAGAAACTTGCTTCATAATCAAGAATTCATGTAATGTTTTCATTTTTCTTTTGCTTCAGCCCTCCTGGTATTAGCCAATAAAAGAATTATAGTTTTAATAACTGGTTGACACAGCTGATTTTATCGATTTTAATAAATAATCAAACATGCCTAAAAGCAAAAACATCAAACAAATGATTTAAATCCCTAAAACCTTGCTTATGCTAATCACGAAACTCAGTTAAATGACTAAGATAAAAACAGATTAGTGTCATTAGGCAAAAAAAGAACATGTACCAATTACAGAATATAAGTCTTATCAGTTTGCTTAATAAAACCCTGAAATGCTAGATGAGCAGCTGTGCTCTCACACATTTGTGGAGTGTTTCAGCCTTTTGTTTTAAATAGTCATACAAGGAAAACCAATAACCACAGCATAAGAAAGAGGAAAGGAACGTGTACTAATGGCCCGCCCTTCCCTCATGATATTCTGTCCTTTTGTATTTTTCCTGAGCCTTATAAAGTTTGACGAAGATGGACACTAAGACTCACAGATAAAGTAAGTAGTCCAAGGACCTACAGCTAATGAGAGGTGGAAGTAGGATTTGTACCCAGGTCTTACTGGTTAACAAAGTCCATGTGATTTCCACCACTCCCATGCTACTTCTCAAAAGGGAATAAAACCATAGCTTATCAGGAGCAATGCTCCTCGTGTTAACCCTAAGGCCTGTCCTGTTTATTGCCAAACTCTTGCCATAGCACAGAGGGGATGATGGATGCTATCTTCACTGATGTCATCTCGTCTTAGGGTTCCTGTTAAGCCACCGCAAATTCCTGTTAATAAACCATTCTTAATTTTGGCATGTATAATCCCTTTGGAATAATTGGCTCCAGAGAGGTATATATGCCATTGTATTTGTTCTCATGCTGCTATAAAGAACTGCCCTAGACTGGGTAATTTATAAAGGAAAGAGGTTTAATTGACTCACAATTCTGCATTGCTGGGGAGGCCTCAGGAAATTTACAATCATGGCAGAAGACAAAGGAAAAGCAGGCACCTTCTTCACAGGGCTTCAGAATGCAGTGAGTGCAAACAGGAGAAATGCCAGACACATAAAACCATCAGCTCTCGTGAGGCTCACTCACTATCGTGAGAACAGCATGGAGAAAACTGCTCCCGTAGTTCAATTACCTTCAACCCTTGACACGTGGGGATTATAAGGATTATAATTCAAGGTGAGAGCCAAACCATATCAGCCATATACTGACCCAGGTTTTTTTACACTTTGGGTTTTACTCAAGGGCTCTTCACTTTTTTATACCCTTTTATTTTTAATTATTATAGATACACAATAGTTCTGCATATTTCTCAGGTACATGCCATCATTTACTTTTTGTAAAGTTTATTGGAATGTCATGACTTTCATTTATTTATATATTGTCTATAGCTGCCTCTAAGGAATAAGCAAAAACAGAAAGTCTCCCACTTTCTTACTCAGAGTAATGCAATTTTCCTTAGCTCTTCCTCAAAACTCCATTTCAGGGCTCCTTTGAATTCCAAAAATTTGGTCAAAGCTTTGAAAATACCTATTGTTAGAACAAATGACATTCTTAAATTTAGGGCCCTTCTTCTCAGCCATGATATGTGGGTGAGGAGAGTTTGTTCTTTCTATTAGTCTTTCAGAATGTGTGTAATTTGTCTGTAAATTTAACAAAGCCAATTTTGATCCATGATTGCTTTCATTTAGTCCAAGATTTAAGAGAGTGAAGAGACATCACAATTGTATGTGAGACTGAAATGAAGAGTTTACTTTTTTTTTTTCCTATGGAAGTGAAGTCAATTGGTTAAGAAGTGTCTGAAAACTGTGGGTATTTCATTTCTATTTCTCTAATATTGTAGCAAAGAAAACAAAGATTGGCAAAATCCTATAATGCCATTCAAACATAGCCTGGGAGGGAATCCAAGAACACAGGCTCTAAAACAAATAAATCACTTGCTATTATGAAGTATGGAAAGCACAGTGATCTTAGACCTAAAGAAGGAAATAATCACTGCTCATACTGTGTTTTAAATTACAAGTATTAAAGAGAGAACTGTGGAAACTTACTCTGGAAGTTTCAGATGCAGTAAATTCCCACACATGAATGCATCTGACAACTAGAAATGGCAGTGCTGTGAGTTAAAGGTGATATTTCCTTTAGGCCAGAAGAGAAAGGGATAATGATGTGAATGGTCTCAACCCCTTTGTCTAGCTCCCTCCTGGGCTGAGCAGGAGAGCCTGCTGGTTCCAATCCATGATCCTGAGCTGGAGGAGGGAGATGTGACTCAAAACTGAAATCATGAAGCTTGAAGTTGTTTTCAAGCAGCAGTGTCTGTTGGCCGCTGGGGAGTGTAAAATCTCCTTTACCTGCTATGAGCATCAGAATAATGGCTACTCAAAGATGTCCATATCCTAAGCCTTGGAACCTCTGACTATGTTACCTTTACAAGGCAAAGGGGATTTTGTAGATATGATTAAGAATCTTGAGATGGGAAGTGTTTTTTTTTTTTTTTTTTATCCAGGTGGCCTCAGTGTCATCACAAGGGTCCTTATGAGGGAAAGAGGAAGCCATGAGGGTCAGAGTCAAAGGAAGACTTGAAGATACTACACTGCTGACTTTGAAGACGAAGGAAGGGGCTAAAGCCAAGAATGAAGGAGGCCTCTAGAAGCTAGAGAAGGCAAGGAAACAGCTTCCAGAAGGAACACAGCCCTGTTGACCCACTGCGATGTCTGACCTCTAGATTTGTAAGGTGATACATTTTTGTTTTTTTAAGGTACCAAATTTTTGGTAATTTGTTACATCAGTCATAGGAAACTAATATACCTACTTGCTCCTTTTTATTCTATTACAAAGAAGGGTCTTTGACATGACCCAGTGAAATGAGAAGATATGAATTAGGCCAGACTGTAGAAGGTGCAACTTTGAGTGTGATGTAAAGAATGATGAGGCTTTGCTGTGGCAGTTTTTTGTTTCTTACCTTTGGATGTCAATGCAAGTTCTCACTGTACACAGATAGGATGGTATGCGTGACTTGGGGCCTTTTCTACCTTAGAAGGAAGAACTGTTCTTCCTTTTTATCTACCCTACAAGGCCAAGTAAGGAAGAAAACTATGATCAAGAATCTATTATCAAGTTTGTAGACTCTGGGGCAAGATCATCTGGTTTTGAAACATACTTGCTGTGTGATTTTTAAGCAAGTCAGTTAATTTTGGTTTTCCCATTTTTGAGAAAAGGATAAAAGTAACTACCTGTTGCGTTATTTAGGTAAAACACTTGAACAGTTTCTGGCATATAGTAAATGTGATGCTGCTGCTGCTGCTGCTGATGATGATGATGATGATGATAATGATGATTATAAATTTCTAATTTGTCTAGGTTTTAACCCTGGCTTTGTTATTTTTAGGTTTGTAATCTTGTATAAGTTTTTAAAGCCTGAATGAGTTTCTTTTTTAAAAAAATTATAAAATAGAGGCAATAATAGTAGCCTCCTCAAAGGTTGTTATGAGGACTACCTTTAGTCCTCATCTAAAGCATTTGGCACATAGTAAGTGCTCAGTAACAGTCAGTCATGTTGCTTTATGAACTGTAGTCAATGGAGCTCCAGGCAAAGGAGGCAAGTATGTGAGCCTCCCTAGGATGTAATTCTTCTTCATCTTCTTTTATTTAGCTTCTCCTTCTCTTTCCTTCAGGATTGTAAGAATGAAAGTCTCAGAAAGGCACCGTTACATTCTTATTCCACAACCATGCAACTCAAAACTGGGGTCCTCAGCAGTGAGCGAGGGGCGAGAGAAGACACTGTATAAACATGGCACATCCTCCTGGAAAGTCAACTTTACTCAAAGGTAAATAATTTAACGTATTTTTCTTTTTAAAACACACATGGATGTATTATGAAGGAGAATGCAAATTTTGCATGAATTTTTAAGAATAGGAGTGGATTATTCAGCCACTTTCTTATTGCAGCTTTAGAAACACAGCTCAAACTAGCTGAAGCAGAAAAGACACTGCTGCGCCTGTAAGTTGAAACTTTGGAGGGATATATTTCAGAGGTGTATCTAGATTCAAGGGCTCTCTGGAAAACTCTCTATGAAAAAAATGTTTCCTCAAATCCAGAAACCAGAAGCTCAGGATATTCTTGCCTGGTTCCTCTTGTTGGAGGCAGAGATTATTCAGACCTCAGGGTAGAGTTTGAACATTGTCACCAGGAATCTTTCCTTTGCCATCTTCCAAGTCTGTTCTCCTCGTTATTGGCTTCATTTACAGGGAGGCTATCTCTGCCCTCATGGCAATGATGGTCTTTGCTCCAGGCTTAAGACCTTTAGGTATCTACTATTTCCAAAGCAGAGGGAGAACTTCCCACTCCTAGTGACCTGTGACACAGGATTTTATCCTGAGGACAGGGGGAATTCAACTGACTAACATAATCTGCCTTCCTATGGAGTAAGAATGTCTGGGCTCTTTCCTTCACCTACCCCCAAGATATGGAGGTGTCTAAAATATAAATAACACTTGCTGACTAACAGAGGGAGAAAGAGGGAATTTCAGGCAAAATCAACCCTGTTTACTGTGAGGAGACTTCAGAGAAGTTGTCTGCTTCTGTGGAGCATAGTCCCTGATTCCTCAAGACATAAATTTATTCTTTTCTTTAATGTATTTGCCTGCAGTCAAGACAAAACCATTACCTTTAGCCAAATTCACACATTTCAGCCAAATACATGCATCGGATTTGTTCTGTGGGAAATGGGTGAGCATGAACACCTGAAAGAGGCACCTGCCTGTGCCTGTCTACTCCATGGAGTTTGAAAAGGGGCCACTTATGGAGAATGTCTTTAGGGGCAGAACCAATCACCCCGTCTTCCCTCCAACTCTCAAAGTAACTTCTGGCTTCAATCCTCAAGTGTCTACACTGGAGTTTAAGAAAAATGTTTTATGTTTTTCATGGAATTCAAGTGTATGACATTACATGAGTTGTCTCTCTTTGTATATATATCAAGACTTGCGGCGTTAGTTAAGATTCAGAGTTCTGTGTCCTGAACAAATTTCATACCAGCATTACTAAGGATGATCATGGGATTTTAAAATTCCTCCGTTAAATAGATCTCATGAACTTAGGTTACCAAATCAACATAAGTTAAAACAAAAAGAGCAAATTTAGATGTAAAACCATCTTGGCACTTCCCTCAGCATTTTGAGGAAATGCTCTGTGATTAAAAAAAAAAGTACTGGATGGCCAGAAGTGCTGTTCTTAAGAATTGATATTCCATATTAACACATTCAAGGCTCTGAGAAGTCTTGCAGTAAGGGACCCTGTTTGGCTTTGTCTGACATAACCTTTCTCACACTTATTGGCAGCTCGGGTAACAACTATTAAAATTTGCTGGAATGTGAGTTCTCTGAATACTCTCTGTGAAAAAATGCTTCTTCAAGTCCAGAACCCAGAAACTCGGGAAATTCTTGCTTGGCTCTATTTTCATAGGCAGAAATGATTCAAAGACCTTAAAGGTAGAGTTAAAAATGCACTTGTGCATCACAGCCAGACAAATGCTGGTGTTCTGGCAGCATATGAGGGACTGGGCTGAACACCAATTGCAAATATGTGATTAGTCAAACCCCCAGGTGAATCTTGCAGAAAAGAACACTAAATGTGGATCTAAAAGTTATGTTTATTCCCTTGTATCCTTTCCTTTAGCCCTTTCTGTCTCCTCAACTCTTTATTTTTCCACAATCAAGAGCTAAGAGATTAAAATGGAAAGCAAAAATTCGACAGGAACATGGATCTTCAGGCACCCTAGACAAAAGACTGCAATTTTTGACCTCTCCTAAGAAATGGCCAAAGGAGCTGAAATTGTCCAAATGCCCTGGATTTGTACTGATTTTCTTATTAGTCTGCCCATCAATATGGTGACTGTGGCATCTGTGGTAGTGGCGGATGAGTCAACAGAGTTGGGCTTGTCAAAGTGGTGGTGGTGTTTATTGCAGAGTCTTCCCCTCCCTGTGCAGTGTGGGATGCAGAGCCTGCAAACTGCTCACACTCCACAGCTTTCATCTGCACATTTCTCTTCACTTTCTAATCATCTGATTGAGCTTACTTGGATCTCATTCCTTTCCCATTAGCTAATGAGAATAGCAATAATAATAATTAATAATAATGATAATAGTAGCAGCTACTGTTGCTTGAGCACCTTTTACAATTCAGTGATGATGCAAAGTAAGCCCTTAATGGACATCATTCCATGTCATTTTCCCAACCACCATAGGAAACATGCATCCTTATATAAACATACCTTGTTATTTACCAATGAAGGAATCAGACGTAGAATGTTTAATCAAGTTTTTTAGTGCTGGAGAGTGAGAAAATGGCAGAACCAAGTTCTGAAAGTGTTGGTAATGGTCAATGAAATGAAATATTTGTATTCTAGCAGAGACCCTCTGGAGATTATGACACCATAGTTTCAAGAAGGGAGTTAAATGTTGGAATTTTATTTTCCATGGAAAATGCCTTTAGAGTTCTTCCTCTTTTCACCACATTAGCTGTCCATGGAAAACATTCCCTTTGTGTATGTACATTCAGGGTGGGGAGGTGGGAAGAGAAAGGAGGACGTGAGATGTGAGAAAACCTTTTTCAGTAAGAGGCTACCAAAACACATTTCCTGTCATAATTAGTGTAATGAGTTCTCATTTTCAGTTAAAATATATTTTTTCATATTATATTTTTTCTTATTTCAGTTTGATATGTTTACTTTTCAAGAAAGAAGCCAGCATATGGCCTCTCTTTCAGCCTTGTTAACCTTTTGCTGTTTTTATAACTGTTTACCTATTTTTAGACATTTTAGTCAATGAAAATGATGAAGTTCACCCACTTATAAAATAAAACATCTGTGGCAAAATGAGGAAGTGGCAAAATGCTAAAAGAGCAGTCAAGAAAAACATAGCTTGTTTAAATAATGCCAAATGTATTTCTCCTAGGCCTGATTATTTGTTTATTTTTTTCACTTTTCAAAACCTCTCTTTGGTCTTCTGTAATTAATTGTCTTTAAGGATCCAAATCATTTTCAGTGCAGCAGCTCAAAGAATTTCTCAGATTGTGGTGACATTAACAGGGAAAAACAGCCACCTCATTATATATTTTATTATTTTGGGATTGTTTTCAAGCCACCGGAGTAATTGGACTGTAGCCTGCTCCAGTTAATAAGGCTTTTAAATGCATTTGTACAAGTCTGTTTTTTGGAAGCAAAAATCTTGACTTAAAAAAACTTGCTTGCAGCTGAGACTTATTGCTATGCATAGATAAAACCTGGGGGCCATTTCTTTTTTAATAATTATTTTCAAAGAAACCTATGAAATCATCAACATTTTTAAGAAGTAGTTCCTATCAAGGGGAAGAAAGACTTTGAGATCTAAACCTGTTTAGGCACCAGAACGGAGGCGGTAGGTGACAAGAGTTTCACATCACCTGCTGAGTATTAATTGTGCTTGCTGGAAGGCAACATCTTAACAAGAAGGACCTTTTGTTTTTTACCCATTTAAAGATTTTGTTCCTCCAATAATCTGTTGTCCTTGAGTTGGGGCTGGAATATACAGGGATTTCTACAAACTGATTCTCCACAGTAATTCAGGGGGTTCAAATGACAACATGATATTCCCCCAACTGGCCCCCCAAATGTACATAATTTGATTTCATTAAGAAATTGTATTGTGAGACTCCAGTAGAGAAGAGAGACAACCGATTATTCATGAGTCCTCATGGTTTTTAGGTTCTTTTGCTCTTTCAGTTGGGAACATTTATGGAACTAATTTTATTTTGTATTGCAAAATCTATGTAGCACTCTGACTTGTGTGATAAATTCCAAAGGCAATTCTAATTGACTAGATGAAATAAATTCCCTTTGGACTTAGCATCTTATCATCTTGAGTTGTTTCTCAAGAATACCATTAAATAATTCACTGATTCTGACCAAGTTTGGTGCACAGCTAAACGGCCTAAGCCCTTCTAAAAGACTCAAGCTCCATTTGGTTTGACTTTTACATTTTGAAAAAAAATACTAGCTGCCAACGTTTTCAAGTGGAATAACTCTGCCATGTAAAAATTGTTTTCGTTATCTTTTTACTCTGGGGATGAAGGAAGGATTGAATGGATACATTTCTTGTGAAGAAAAAGTTGGGTTGGTATTTCATGTAATTGCTTTGAATTAAGATAATGGTTAGACAAATTGGGTCCAAATTTCCTCTTAATAAAGCATTCCACTAGACACTAAAACATCTTGCTATGATCAGAATTGCAAAATCTCAACTCATCTCTTAATCTCTGCTTTGAAGTTAGCTCCTAAAATTCATTTTAGTGAAAATTGCAAATAATTTTCAGTCTCTAAGACTAGGAATCTTATGTTTCTTTATTTCTTTACATTCTTTCTTTCATTTATGTTTCCTTTATTTCCTGTAGCCATGAATTTCTTATTGTGTAGCTATTACTCATGCCACTGTTCAAAATTAACATTTGGGAGGTAGTGTTCATAGTAAGTAAAAATGTGAATCCCAACTCCGCTATAACTTCTCCTCCTACTTCTCTTTGACTCAGTAACTATCAGTGGCTCCCATTTGTCCACTATTGGAAATTTAGCTGCATCTGCTTTTGTTTGAAGCAAGGTATGATCTCTATTTTCAGCTCTTTCCATGTCCATTTCTTTTGTACATGTGTATGCGTTCCAATAAAACTTTATTTACAAAAATAGGCCTGGGCCAAATTTGGACTGCAAGCCATAGTTTGCCAACCTGTTATTGAGTCTTACAACCCACACCGTGTCCATTTCTGTCTCTGTCCTTCTGTTCATATGGAACCCTCCTCCCAGAATGTCCACAGTTTTTCTTTCTGCCTGTCTCCGGCTGACCTTATTGAGGCTTGATTCAGCTCTTCCTTCCTATCTTCTTCCTAACTATCGTACTCACTCTGGTCTATCCCAAATCTCATCTCTGACTCAATCACTAACAGGTCTATGCAGTTCTGCCTGGGATTTCGGTCTCATTATTCTGTCTCATTTCCTCAGTTAGATTGGCAGTTCTTTGACCCAAAGAACAATGTCTCACATTTCTTTTATATTCCTACAGTGAGTGGCACAAATCTAGACATATAGTGGAAATGGAACCATTGCATGCTTTTCACTGATATATGATGATAAAAGCATAATAGTTTCCTATAATTTTTCATGATTTATCTTCTTTTACAAATCCACTTCTAGTTGTCACAAATTAAACATTATGCAGACATATAATTTCTGATTGGAATAGAAACTAGTACATGATATTAGACCAGCAGCACCTCAATAATAATAATAAAATTAGCTGATATTTATCAACAGCTCATCATATGCCACCAAATGAAATGTAACATTTGAGAAAATAAACTGTTTGCCCAAAGACACAGAGATAGTAAGCAGCAAAGCGTCTGATGCCAGGAGACCCTTCCCAGCTACCATGTTCTGCTGCCTCCCTGCTGAATTTTGCTTCCCTATAATCTCTGTGGTTCTTCACAAGGTCCTTGAAAGATACATACATAGTAGAAGCAAAGGAAAGCATTCAAGTTTTCATTTGTTGACTGGGGCTTTGACTACAAACCTCAATGTAGAAGACATCATTTAGGCTGGTTCCAAAAAAAGCTTTTTGCTTTGTTTTCCAGAGATAAGAGGCTAAACCAAATAATCTGTTTCCTCCTACCTTGTGCAAATCTTGGATCATAACATGGGTGGCAAAATGAAAGATGTAGAGGAAAAGGAGTGAGAGAGGCAGAAAACTCAAGAATGTTTGATTCCTTGGGGCTGTTTAGTCAATTGTGAGAAGAGGTAAAAGATGACCTAAGACTGTTGAGGTCATGAGTTTGCCCCATTCTTGGTGAAAGAGGAGAAGCAGCTGGAAGAGGCCTCAAGCTTCCCATGGACAACATCATGGGCTAAGATCTACATAGGTACAAAAGTCATGTTATTTTATGTTAAAATCTGTGAACTCCAGAATGTTTGCTGGTTGGTGGATGTGGTAAAGTCTGAGGCATATTATCGCTTAAAATAATCTAGAGAAAAAGGTATTTTGCAATAAATACCATGTTAATGCTGAGCCTCCAGTTGTTTTATGTTTTTTATTTTTTTATCTTTGAGACAGAGTTTCATTCTTGTCACCTAGGCTTGAGTGCAATGGCGTGATGTCAGCTCACTGCAACCTCTGCCTCCTGGGTTCAAGTGATTCTCCTGCCTCAGCCTCCTGAATAGCTGGGATTACAAGCACCTGCTACCACATCTGGCTAATTTTTGTATTTAGTAGAGAAAGGATTTCACCATGTTGTCTAGGCTGGTCTCAAACTCCTGACCTCAGGTGATCCACCTGCCTCAGCCTCCCAAAGTGCTGGGATTACAGACGTGAGCCACGTGCCTAGCTTGTTTTATGTTTAAGTAGCTAACAACCACCTAAACCATAAATCCTATTCCCAGAAAGAAATCAGAGGAGAAAATAGGAAACAGAAAGGAAAAGACCCTTGAACAATATGGGAGTTCAGAGCACCAACTCCCACATAGTCGACAATCTGAGTATAACTTTTGTCTCACTGAAAGCTTCACTACTAATATTGCTAATGCTGACCAGAAGCCTGTTTGAGAATATACACAGTCTGTTAATACATATTTTGTATGTTATATGTATTATATACTGTATTCTTACAGTAAAGTAAGCTACGGAAAAGAAAATGGTATTAAGAAAATCATAAGGAAAATGTGTTTACTATTCATTAAGTAGAAGTGAGTCATCATATATCATTCTCATCATCTTCATATTGAGTAGGCTGAAAAGGAGGAGGAAGAGGAGGGATTGGTCTTGTTGTGGCAGAGAAGAAAATCAGCATATAACTGGACTCATGCACTTCATACCCATGTTGTTCAAGGGTAATGGAAATGACCAACAGTGAAATTTTGGTAATTTTATAGAAGTAAAAAAAGAGAAAATAACTTTGGAAAATCATTTAATAACACAATGATGTGTTCCTTAGATATTTTATTTTGTTAAATTTTATTTTATGAAGGGAAATAACGTCATTGAAAGGTGATATTTCCTGCTGCTCTCTAGACATTGAGTATATTCTGTTTTAACTTCTGAAAACAGGATTTCTGATTTCAGGAACTAGTGTCCCTGATTTAGTGTTGTTGTTTGCCAATTGAATATAAGACAGTTTGAAGGTCAGCAATTTATTTATTTTATCCACTTTTTTTTCCATTCCTTCCTCCTTTCTACTTTTTCCTCTCTTTCAGTCATTCTCACTTGCCTGTGTCTCTTTCTGCCTCTGTTTCTTTCCCGCTGAAATCAAGATTCCTGCTGGTTAGTAAAGCTTTTCCAAATAGCAGAGGGTCTTGCTTTGCCAGAGTCAAAAGATGACATACTGCAGAAATATTGAAGACATATGAAGTCCCTGATCACCACAGACAAGTGGTCTAGACTAGGACTTTTTCTCTGTCTACAACATCCTGTGGTAGGAAAATTGTTAAGATCACATAATATGATAATCTTATGGTAGCCCGAGAGATGCTGACAGAAGCTCCAAGTCTCTTTAGAGATTCGTGTTGGTGATCATGGAGTAAAAGGAGGCAGGGTCCTCTGAGTTTACCATATTAAGATTCTGAACTGGTTGGCAACGTCAACATAGTTGGGGGAAATATATTAATAGGACATAATTGTGTGATGGTGCAAGCATGACATTTTATCATACCAGTCTTTTCTTTTTCTCTTAGCATAATAAAGATTGATTAACCCCAGTTACAGAAGCATCCCGGGATGGTGGAATAGGGCAACAAATTGAATAAGGACATCGTTTTAGCCCTGACTCCTGGAGGCGCAGTGCTTAAAATGAGAAAGGAGGGATGATTCCCAAATGGAACTAGGAGTTTGTAAAATGGGTTCTTTAAAACCATTTTAGCAAAGAAGTCCGTGACCCTGCAGAGCACACTTCTGTCCATGAATCAGGCGATTGAGGCATTTTCATTTGCTATAATTTTCTTTGAGGTTGAATGTTCATAGTGATTTATTTCGGTAGTTAGTTAAAATATTTGCGTCCTATTTAGACAAAGTAATGGAGAGGGCAGCATTCTGGACTTTGAAGAATGGAAATGGGAGAATTGAGCTTTAGGAAAAATGTATCATCAGCCATGTAGAAAGTGAGAATTTGGTATAGACTAATTAATTGTGACTCAATTTTTGTTCTAATACCCTTGAAGACATCAGATGTTAATCTCCTTTCTCTCCTTTGGAGAATCTACTGAAAAATTTAAGTGAGCAAGAGGTGGACTAAATTAGAGTTTTCTTGAAAAGCCATGACTGAAATTTATCATCAAGCTTGTGCTAGGTTATCTCTCAATGCACCAACCCACTAATTTTAGAAACATTTCCTCTTTGTCATCAAAAATCAGTTTAATGTCATGAAGAATCATTTTCCTAAATCAAGGAAGTTGTGAAGATTGTTATGAGGATTGGTGGAGTAGGTTGAGAGCAACAAATACTGGTTTATTTTGGAATAACACTACCAAGGTGGATCTATGCATTTATTCTCTTACACCAAATCTATTCTTAGATCCATTCATCCCCAGATGTTGCCATCTTAGGAGCCATACATCATCAGAGTAAGGTGCTCCTATAATGTATTGCACTAATACATTGTGCGAAGGACAGCACTGATGATAAATTTCTTAAATGATGGTGCTGTCTAAGGCTAATGACTCTAAGAGCAAATGCAAGGTAATGCAGTGATTTCTTTTCAGGCCTCAGCAGAGAATACAGAAGACATCTCAAAGCCATTTTCATTTGGGGGTAATATTGAAATAGACAGTATTTAAAAGGCCTTTGCAACACATACTTGGAAGTATCAGGGCAAATGTGAATGGCTTTGCATTTTCAGTTAAAAGCCATTTAATGTTTTACGTCATTGAAGTCCGTCCATCCTTCCTTCCTGCGTGCCTGCCTACCTGCCTCCCTCTTTCCCTCCCTTTCCCCCCCTCCCTCCCTCCTTTTCTCTCTCTTTCTTTCTGTTTTTCTTTACCTTTTCTTTCTTTCTTCTTTCTTTTCTTTCTTTCTTCTTTCTTTCTCTCTCTCTTTCTTTTTTCTTTCATTTTAGACAGCTAAAAAAACACCTCAAGTTATTGTTTGATGAGGAATAGGAGTTGAGGGTTTACTCTCTCTTTGTGGGAATAATGTGCCTTGTGCTTCTTTGAATATGTTATGTTTGCTTTC
The DNA here is from genome assembly GCF_030222135.1 of Aotus nancymaae. Taxonomy (NCBI): domain Eukaryota; kingdom Metazoa; phylum Chordata; class Mammalia; order Primates; family Aotidae; genus Aotus; species Aotus nancymaae. The sequence continues at coordinate 4,068,902 of NW_026988460.1, forward strand.
AGGTCTTTACTTTAAGCAGGAGATACATTCCCAAGACCATTCACACAATTGCAGCCAGAGAGATGAACTAACGAGGATAATTTGTGGCTGGGAGATTCCTGTCCTGGCAAAATGTTTATGGGTAGATGACAAATTCCTGTCTATGCCACAGAGTTGTGTCATATCCAGAGGAAATGCCTGATTATGCATTAGTTGAAAAAAAAATCCCTAAATTTGAGAAATTAAGAGGCAAAATGAAACATTTAGTGGAAGATTCTTGTAGAAGTCATTCCTTTGGGCTGTGTGGTATATTCTCTTTGTGCTAAAGACAGCAAAAACTGTGACAGAATTCTTCCTTGGTCTGGGAGATGAAGTCTCTCCAAATAGTTTCATCCTCATTCATTGGGCATATTCAAAATAAGACGTGTCTCATGCTTTTCCAGGAGTAAAAATGTCATCCACACAATGGAGTTTTCTCACTGATGATAGTGATAGTAGAAAGAGGTAAAATGTATTTGTCATTGCCAGCTACTGGTCTGAGTGCTTTTATAAATTGCCCACTGAACTCAAGCAGGCATAGTTGTTAAGCCCATTTGACAGGTGAGCAGTCAGAGGTTAAGTCACTTGTTCTAGGTGACTAGGAGATCCCGGTATTTGGACCATATGACTCTGGGGTCCATGAACCAAACCATTATACCATATTGCAGGCTCATGTGTTTTAAAATTAATCGTGTATCTTCCTCTGCATCACAACCTGAGATAGGAAGTATCAAGTCATAGACTGGACTTGAAAATAAATTATTTCATTGCCCAATTCATTGGCTTTTATCAGATGATAAAACACTTAATCCATCCTCCTTTTCAGCCAGACACATACATAATAATAAGAATAAATTCTCTCCTCTTTGGCTAGATGTCATATCAAATTTTAAAGTCTTTCAAAAATACCATTATGCTTAATCTTTGAACAATGGATGAGACCAATGTGAATCTTTTCTTAGTTTAATGTCCCTTCAACGTTCTCTTCTCTCTGTTGAGAGCTGGAATAGTGTTTCTAAACCTCCCATTTAGCCAGAAAGTACCATTATCTTTCTACTAATTATCCCTTAACTTGGCTGGGAATGGTGTATCATGCCTGTAATGCCAGTACTTAGGGAGGTTAAGGTGGGCAGATCACAGAGGCCAGGAGTCTGAGACCAGCCTAGCCAATACGGTGAAACTTGTTTCTACTAAAAAATACAAAAAATTAGCCAGGTGTGGTGGCATGCACCTGTAGTCCCAACTGCTTGGGAGGTTGAGGCATGAGAGTCACTTGAACCCAGGAGATGGAGGTTGCAGTGAGCCGAGATCACACCAGTGCACTCCAGCTTGGGTGACAGAGTGAGACTCTGTCAAAAAAACAAAAAACAAAAAACAAAAAACTCCTCAATTTGATTTATCTTGTATGAGTGCTAGTAAGAGAGAAATTGGAATGACAATGTAAAGTTTGGTTTGATGTTTTGGCCAATAAATTTGTCCAGATGTGAATAAGAAAAGTTAAATAAATAATAAAAATAGCTATGAGTGTTCAGTGCTATCAAATCAAGTGTTTATAAACTTTTAAAAAAATTTAACACATTATTTATTGTCCTATTCAGATTTTCTTTTTGGTTGCTTAAGTGATTGAGAAACTGAGAACTAGTTTTCTTGTCAATTTTCTTTAAGATGGAAGGATATTACAGGCCACCTTAAGAGACTAGATTAAGCAATCGGTTCTGATGGGTGGTCATTTTGCTTCACTTTCTACAAATAAAACCAGATAGCTAAGAACAAATAGCTAATATTTTCAAAATAGAACTACATCTGTTGAGTCCTGACCATACGCCACACATGCTATTAGGTGATTCCACACCATTATCTTACTTACGTCTGACATCAATATCCTGAGGTGGTTATTAATGGCCTCATTTTACAAACAAGGAAACTGAGGCTTGGGTATTTTAAATGAACTCCATAGGTCTGTAAATGGTGGAACTGAATTTTAATCATGTGTTTGTCTAATGCCAAAACCCAGTTCAACGACAATGAAAATAAATAATCCAATTCAAAAATGGGCAAAGGACTTGAATAGACATTTGTCCGTAGAAGATAAACAGATGGCCAATACACATATGAAAACATGCTCAACTCAATGTTATTAGTCATTAGGAAAATGAAAATTAACACCACAATAAGACACCACTTTATACTCATTATGTTGGCTATTTAAAAAAAAAAAAAAGAAAATAACAATTGTTGGCAAAAATATGGAGAAATCAGAACTCTTGTGCATTGCTGGTGAGATGTAAAATTGTACCGCTGCTGTGAAAAACAGTTCAGCAATTTCTCCAAATGCTAAACATAGATTTACTATGTGGTCCAGCAATTCCACTCCTAGGTATATAACCAAAGCAACTGAAAACAAGAACACAAACAGGTTCTTGTAAAATGTTGATAGCAGCATTATCCACAATAGCCAAACAGTGGAAACAACCCGTGCCCATCAACAGAAGAATTCATAAACAAAATGTAGTATGTACATGCAATAGAATATTATTTGGGCATAAAAAAGGAATAAAATTCTGATATATGCTACAACATAAATGAACCTTAAAAACATTACATTAAATGAAATAAGCCAGACAAAGGACAAACATGGTATTATTCCACTTATGTGAGGTACCTATAATAGGTAAATTCATAGACATGGAAAACAGGACAGAGATTACCAGGGTTTGGGGGAGAGGGGCAGTATGGGGGGTTATTTCATGGGTACAAAGTTTCTGTTTGGGATGATGAAAAATTTCTGGAAATAGAGGTGATGGTTGCACAGCATTGTGAATGTACTTAGTGCCACTGAGTGGCACACTTACAATTGTTAAAACAGTAAATTTTATGTTATGTATAACGCACATACAGGAGAGGGTAAAATACTGCTGGGCAAAGAAAAGACTAGGTAAGAACTGAAATGTAAAGCTAAGTATAGCCATGGCTTAAAATTGTAGTGACTATCAGTTTTAACAGATGGCAAACATCTTTGCAGGAAAAAAAAATCCTTATTTTAGGTGTATGCCTAATTAGTGGGATTTGGTTAGCTTTTCTAAATGAAACCAAGTTGGCTTTCAAAGAGAGTTCGATGATAAGATATTAAAGCCCTATGGACCGATAGAGTTTGAAATGGCAGAGTGGTTCTTCATGCTTAAGAATAAATACAGCGATCAGCACAGTTCCAGGCTCACGGTAAGTACACAACAAAGAGTTGTTGAATGGAACACCTAAAATTATCAAAACCAACAGCTACATAATAATTTCAAGTTAACTGTGAAGATTACTTATGAGTTGTGTTTTACACATTTTTGTGTGCAATGCACATTTTTTTCCAACCATAAGTTTTATAAAGTAGAAAAATAATGCAAACTGGCACACTCAATCAAAGGCACTGGAATTCTATTTTTAAATTTATAGGAATTTGGGAACATGATTCTTTTAGGGATGAGAGCTGCCTAGAATTAGGATGAGGCTGTTATTTTGATCAGCCAATTAACATTTCTAGGCTGCCCCTCTGAACAGCCACCCATATTTGTATTGAATTTATGTCAGAGTACATCAAGCAAACAGGAGGAGAAGGGTATAGGAAAAAAAATCTTTTAAATTAATTTGAATAAGTCTAGAGTAGAAAAAATATAGCCACTTGCTTAAATTATTTTAAAGGTAACTTTTTATTGATTGAGTTTACAGCAACAAAGATTTTATAAAAATATAATAAAGACATATTGAAGAGTGAATTTTAAACTCCGTCAGCCTAGAGGATTTGCTTTCTCTGTCTCCTTTACTTAGTACTTCTTAAATTACAAAGGCCGGGAGGAAATTAACTTTACTGTAGCATTTTGAATTGACTGAAAAGTATTTGGTCATCTATTCGACAGCTAGGGCTGCAGATCTTATACTTTCTATGAATGAGTTGTTATCTTTTTATCTGTGTTCAAAGTATGTGGAGTTAGATGGTTAGTGCCACAGAATGGCTTAGGATAAGCTTTATGGATTGATTCATTTAACAAACATTTGAGGAATTCTGGTAGGGGCCAGCTGCTCTACAGCAGGGTGTGTCCTTCAAGAGTCCAGAGCCCGGTGCAGGGAAGAGAGCACTAAACCAAAAACTACCATCAAAGTGCTGCAACAGGGCTAAGGTCAGAGGACCTTGGCAAGCTCTTCTCTTTGGACAAATAAAAGAAAGCTTCGCAATGGTGTAGCAGATGCTTTGGGGGCCTTTCACAATAGCCCCTCAGTCCACCTCTGATTTCGTTGCCCAGGAGGGGGACAGTTCTGACACACTGAGAGTGTGACCTGTGCCTCTCAGCATGTCTGTGGAGGGCTTTCTCTGAAGCATCAAGATCTGGAAGTATAAAGTGGCCAAGTACTTAATACTCCAGGGGGTAACATCTGACATGAGGGGACAGAAGCCAATTGACTTTAAGTAGACAACCCTGAAAAAAATTCTGTGTGGTTTTCAAAGGCCCTGACATGGTCTATAGCAATAACCTTGATAATGCAGCTTTACTTACTTTTCTTTCTTCCTTTTCTCAATCTTCCTACCTCCCTCTCCTACTTCCTATAATTATTTCCCAAGTAAATCACCTGCATTTGAGCCCCTGATTCAGGTTGGGCTTTCAGGAGAACCCAAACTAAGAGAGAATATGGCATTTCACCTGGGGAAGAATGATGTGAGGAGGAGTTTGTTCAGGGTGTATGTGGGCAGAAGGGCTACTGTAACATCAGCAAGGACCATGGGGTGTTTCTTTTTGGCAGTAAAGGTAAATGAAAGTGTTTCTTGGTGGCAGTAAAGGTGGATTAAAAGGTCACAGTGTGCTGGCCAGTGGGAACTGGGGAGGGAAAGAGGCTGGTAAAATATGTTGGGATTAGTCATGAAAAGCCATATGAGACATAACAAGAACTTGGGCCTATCTTGCAAGTAACAGCCAGCCAGATAAAATGCTTAGCAGAGATGTAATGCATGGAGGTCAGAGACCAGAGTCAGGCAGTTAGGAGACTATTGTAATAGGCCAGGTGAGAGAGGAGGAACTAGGACAGGTCAGACATGAATAAGAAAGAGGAGACTATTTGGAGAGAGGTGGAAACAGTAGACTCAATGGACTTGGGGACTACATGGGGGCTGAAGGAAAGGGTGAAGTTGAAGTTGTCATCTAGCTTTTTAGCTCAGGAGATTGGATCAATGACGATGTCTCTAGCTAGAAAATATGGAAAAAGGAGAATGTCAGTGGATGGGGAAGGACGGGAGAGACTTAGGCATGGAAAACGTGAACAATTTTAGTTTGGGGTATGTTCTCTGCAGACTTCTGTGAGCTATCCCGGGAAGATTAAATAGACAGGTGATAAAATGGATCTATATTTAGGGAGAAAAATGGAGCTAAAGATAGAAATTTGAAAGTTATTATCTCTGTACTGGATACCAAGGAATTAGATGAAATTGCCTGAGAAGAAATGGTGAAGAAGAGGAAGGAGAGATGAAACCAAAGCTGGACCCTCTGTGAAAGCATCACATAAGACATTGAATAAAAGTTTATATTAACAAAATAAAATAATCACCTATATTTCCAACACATTTCCTGGAACGTACATTACAAAGTTGTTCGATATTGCTATTCTCTTTGTATGTGTATGAAGTTTGACAGCCTATAGATTTTTAAAAGGCTATATTCAGTAAAATAATTTGATGAGACTATATTCATCAAATAATGGGTTTGGCTGAATGGATTGCTTTGTGATATTTGAACTTGTTTATAGATACTGCCATTGAGAAGAGACAAAAAAGAAAATGTTTAAGCCTGAAAATCCTCCAGTGGTTTGATCTGTGGGTACTTTGAACTGAGGGCATCCCTGGAGTGCAGAAAAATGCCATCAAAACTTTTGTTCTGCTGGGCATGGTGGCTCACGCTTATAATCCCAGCACTTTGGGAGGCCACAGTGGCCAGATCACTTGACATCAGGAGTTTGAGACCAGCCTGGTCAATATGGTGAAACTCTGTCTCTACTAAAAATACAAAAATTAGCTGGACATGGTGGCGGGTGCCTGTAATCCCAGCTACTCAGGAGGCTGAGGGAGGAGAATTGCTTGAACCTGGGAGGCGGAGGTTTCAGTGAGCCAAGATCATGCTACTGCACTCCAGCCTGGGTAACAGTAGTGCAGTACTGTGTATCTCCAAAAAAAAAAAAAAAAAAAAAAAAAAAACTGAAGAAAAACCTTTTGTTCTACAATGTTGTGCCCTATACTACCAGGAGGAATCTTAGGTTAGAAACGTTCTAGTAATTATTTACTGCTGTGTAACAAGTTACTGTAAACTTAGTGGCTTAAAACAATACCAAGGACTTCACAGATATATAGATCAGAAGTCTGAGGAGGCTTGGCTGAATTCTCTGTTCAGCATCTCATAAAGTCAAAATTAGGGTGTTTACCTGGCTGGATCTTACCTGGAAGTTCTGGGGGCAGAATTCACTTTGGACCCATCCAGGTTATTGGCAGAATCCAGGCTGTGGTGTCGTAGGTTGGAGGTCCCTGTTTTCCTGCTGACTGTTGGCTGAGGACTGCTCTCAGCCCTTTTCCTTAGGGCTGCCCACATCCTGTTTCATGTGTCTCCCAGCCCTATCTTGAAGTTAGCAACAGCACACTGAGTCCTTTTCACGCTGCAAGTCTCTTTATTTCTTCTACTGTCAATCAGAGAAAACACTCTGCTTTTATAAGGCTCATGTGATTATGTTAGGTGCACCCAGATCTTCCTACCTTCAGGTCAATTGATTAGTAACTTTAGTACACCTGAAAAGTTCCTTCATACCAGTATATAGATTAATGTTTAATTTAATAACCAGCACCTGGGAATCCAGGGTGGCCATTTTAGAATTCTGCCAATGTTATTTAACAATTCAGCAAATGTTACGCAACTCCAGAAATACCAAAAGTGACCTGTTGCTCCCTATTAACTAGACCACCACAGTCTTTCAGCCAAACCCTCCTTAGTTTCTCTTGAATTTCCTCATGTATCTATTCTGCTGATTCTGCATTCCAAAAAATTTAGGAGGCAGGCTGGTGATAATCTTACAACAGATGATAGTGGGAAAGGAAGGAAAGTAGAATTCAGTCATTTTCAAACTAATTGTATCTGAGTTATACTCATTGTGTACAAATGTGTCTTTTGATTTCTTTATATCTTTCAAAATGAATAATTTGGCATAACCTATTTAAAAATCCTATATCATACATAATGTAACTGACTAAATAAATAAAGTATAACAAAGATTAAAATACAGAATTATAGTTAGAAAGTGGAAGGAGGTTGGGAAAAGAATATATCAAAAATAGTGCCTGAAGAAAGTTAAAAAAAATGTAAGTGCAAAACTAAGCATAGATGACTGTCTTCAATGGGCTTACTGTCAGATACAATGGCTTTAATTTTTTTAAGCTAAATTATGATTTTTTAGAGAAAAGCTTGTAAAGACAAAAATATGTAAAACACTAAAAGGTGAGATACTTGGTTTGGAATAAAGGAGAGAGGACAATAGTCCCCCATTTTCAGCTCTTTATACACCTCTTTTCTATGGTAAAGACTCCTTGAGGACCCTAGAGTGTTGTAGACCTTAGATGGAAACCTCTGGGTTAGAGATGAGGACTGCCTGCAGCAGACATTTATCATTTCTCAGTGACCCAATATCCATCTCATGTGTCCAAAAGCCTGTATTTTCTCCTGGTGAACAAGCTCTCCCCCAGGCTCTGCTAACATGATTTGAAGGGGTTGATATCACTCTCAGATGAAGCCTTTGTTCTAATTAGCTCAAGCATAAGTGTGTCCTCCTAACTCAACCACAGAGATTGGTATAAAAAAGAAAAAAGGTATATAACCGAATTTTGACCAAAACGAAAGTTGGACCCAGGACTTTTGTTCTAGCTTTGCAGGAAAGATGTTCTTATTCTTCTACTGGACAAACAGCTGAGAGGAAATGAAGCTAGATCTGTTATAGCCATCTGACTACCACTGTGGGGGAACCTGTCTCATAATGAACTCAACCCATAGAAGAAAGCCAGGACACATCAAATCAAGAGCAAAGATAGGGTGAATTGCATTTTGCTGATGTTTTCTGAGCACCAGAAACCAGGATTATTCTTTAACTTTTCAGGAACATAGCTCTTTCTGCTTCCTCTATATGAAAAATAAATTATTTGCTGTGGGGAATATTCTTAAATGATACAATGACTATAATGGAAAGTCAAATTGCTTGGTGCTGAATGGAGGAATCAACAAACTGCTATGCAAGGGTAAAAGAAGGAAATATGATTTCTTTATTTGGTGTCAGAGAGTAGGATTGTAAATAGCCTAGCATGATGATTAATAGAATGTCAAAAGGTAGAGAGGAATAGAAGAGAACATTTAATAGAGATTGAGGTTAATACAAGAGGATATGATATGTTTAATACATTTGATGCCTGGAATGTAAGGTGTGGTACAGGAATGGGAGTCTATGATATTCATGCTCCCTGTAGTGAGCATCTATTGATTTTTTTTCACCCCTCCTTGAGGGAACAGCAAACCATTTCCTTTTGATTATGGCTTTACCCAATTCTATCTGGACTCCTAGTCACACTGTCCTTCCCCTCTGGCTTCAACAAGTGGCCTAAGTGGTAGTCATATGATCAAAAAGGGTCAGGCAGAGTCCTTCTCTACAATGAAATATACAAAAGTATGTTAAGAAATCCCTCTCAGGGCTCTACAGTGGGATGGTATAAGTTGAAGATGATTGGTTCATAACACAGTCTCCCCCTGACTACTCTTATCTCCAGTGCTTATCTACAATAGAAGAGGATGAGCACAACCGACTGAGTGCTGGGCCAAGAGATGGAGAGAGAAAAAGAAGGAGAAATACACACAGACAAATCTGGTGCTGTTATCTCTGTTGGCTTCACCATGGGCTTCCCAGTTAAGTGAGCCATTATCCCTCCGCCCTTCTTTTCCATCTCTTAAGCTAATTTGAGTTCTGTTTCTGTCACTTGGGAAGAAGAGTCCAGTGCTATGTTACTCATCATTCTTGCACCTGTGGCAGACATTACTAGTTGATTACAGCACTCTTTCCAGTTGAGCTTGAATATACCCTTAGATTGCTTCTCCATATAATGCTTCATGTAGACTTTCTCAATTAATTTAAGGTGACATGAAAACTATTTTTCAATCTTACATGGAGAGATGAGTTGTCAGATAAAGCTAATAAAGTTGTTAAGCTCAACAACTGAAGGGATTTGAATGCCATACTAAGGTGTTTGATTATATTAACCTGGCACTTCCATGCTGGGGGTTATTACACTTGAGAAAGAAAGTCAGAGAATATGGCTTAGCAAGTCTAAAACATTGGAGTTGCATTTGGCATGTGATGAGTTTCTTATTTGTGAGTTTCTTGTTAACTCCATTCAAGAGGGGTCAAGAAATTTCCTGAGTATTGCCATGGTTTGGGTATGGTTTGTTCCAACCATAACTCATGTTGAAATTTGATCCCCAGTGTGGCAGTGTTGTGTGATAGGGCACAGTGAAAGGCATTTGGATCATGGGAGTGCATCTTTCATGAATAGATGAATGCCCTCTCTTGTTGGTGAGAGGGAAAGATTATTTCCCACAAGAATGAGTTGTTAAAATAATCTGGCTTCCTCTGTCTCTCTTTTGTTTTCTCTCTCACCATGTGATCTGTTTGCTCACACCCCCTCCCTTTCCACTTTCTGCCAGGAGTTTAAGTAATCTGAAGACCTCACCAGATGCAACTGCCCAATTTTGAACTTTCCAGCCACCAGAATCATGAGCCACATAAACATCTTTTCTTTATAAACTACCTAGTTTCAGGTATTTGGTTATAGCAACACTAAATATACCAAGACTACTATCTTAATATAGTTTATACAGAAAGGCATTTTGCATCCTGGACCTCAAATACAGCATCAGAATGAAGGTTGAGGTAGCTGTTACTCATTGTAAATACAATTTCAGTAAATGCTGTAAAATTCTGATGGAAATTTAGAAGTAAATGAAATTTCCTTAAAGTATTTATTTTCAGATTGGATTCTTGGAGCCCCACAATCAGATGAAGGCTCTGTGAACCAGAAGAGATTGAGTGAATAGAAACAAATTTTCAAACAGAGAGTTGAAACTGGAGACAGAATAGCATAATTCATAATAGGAGATCATGTTGGATGAGGCAAACACAAATAGAGATTTGTGGCTGAGGGGTTGAGTAAAACTGAACCAGTGTGAAATGGTTCAGGAGCTAGTCAGGAGCCAACAGGGAGTATCCTGGTTGGTTTTCTTGGAAATAGAACTTGAGACAGGGATGTGGTTATGTTATATGTGATTTTTGAGCAACAGCAGCTCATTATGACAAGCCTCTGTGAACAGAGAGAGAGAAAGAAAGAAACCAGAAGAATAGGATAGGAAAAAAGTAAAGTCTAGCCTCAGTCTGATCAATAAAAATGGGAGAAATCTTGAGCCTAAACTGCACCACTGAGTACTTGTACTGCACCAGTCCTTTTAATTAATCCTTAGTTATTGGCCAACAAGTAGGTTAAGTGATTTAAAATCATCGAAAGGCCATCTAAATGGGGAGGGGCTTGGAGTAACCTACTATAAGGCTAATTTTGTGTGCCAACTTAGTGGGTGTTTTTGAATGAAGTTTAAATTTAAGTTGGTAGACTTTAAGTAAAGCAAATTGCCCTCCATGTTGGGAGTGAGCCTCACCCAGTCAGTTGAAGACTTGACTAGAACAAAAATACTGGCTCTCCAAGCAAGAGGGAATTCCCCTGCAGACTGCCTTTGAACTTTATCTGCACCATGAACTCTCCTGGGTCTCCAGCCTGATGGCCACACTGAAGATTTGGTCTGGCCAGTCTCCATAATTGCAATCATGTGATCCAATTCCTTACAATACATCTCTTTACATATACACATACACACAGTTTCTGTTGGTTTTGTTTATCTAGTGAACCCTAACTAATATACCTGTTAAAAGTCTCTGTCTCAAGGGAGGTAGTTCCCATCAGCCAAGGATGAGTCTTCCGCAAAGATCACAGATACCAACCCTTAGCAGTGGTCCTTGCAGCAACTGGGTGCAGCAGCAAGGAACAAGAATCTTGGTGGAGTGCCAATCTACTTCAGGGAGCATACATTTGGACAACCCTTTTATGGAGTGCTTGAAGAATGCTGGAGGAATAAACAGTACAGAATTAAATTTATTTTAGTTGCAAGCGAAGTTGATGGCCCTTCACAAATTCCTCCTCAGTATATTGTCAGTTCTCGCAAAGCTCCTTTTAGTAACCATTTATTAGTATGGCAACATGATATGGTGATGCCAACTATTGGGCTTTGAAGTCAAAGACACATGTTCAAATTCCAGCTCCCTACTTACCAGCTGAGCAACATTTGCACATGTAACTTAATTTCTGAGTTTCGAATTCACTTCTATATGACAACTATTACAATAATCACCTGAAAGATGTGTTGTGAAGATTAAAACTAAAATTGATACCATACACAGGAAGTAGATACATGTCAACTGTGAATACTAAACTCTTCTGTGCCAGGCAGTAGGTTAAGCAATTTAAAATCATTATGAGGCTAAATTCCCACAATAATTTTCTAAGGTAGATATTCAAACTGTTTCCTAATGTGGCAACTACAGTGCAGAAAGGTTAAGACGTGTGCCCAAGGTCACCAGGCTGGGAAGCAAAGTTCATATCAGGAAGTAAACACTGGCCATCATTCTATCCTTTGTAGAAAACAGCAGACTGAGATACTGTTCAGCTTCTGATAAATATTCTAGAAGCTTTGTGACTTGGTTGTCACTCTGGAGGCGTGGGGTCCTGCTCCAGGAATCTAAAAACCATGAGTCAATGCTGCAGGCTTCCACTGCCCTTGGGAATGCTGCAGCAAGAGAGGTGAGAGATGGGAATGTCCAGGATGCCAGGTGGGAGGGGCACTTAGCCGTTGCATCTTAAATCCAATGTGTCCGGTGAGTCTCATGCTCTTCCCACCGCCTGCCAATCACAGTGGCTAAAGGAGGTGAGTAAATGGAATCCAGGGCAAAATGAGACTTCTCAACTTCATTTTTGTATGTCATAATCAGGATGCAAATCAAAGTCTCTGGGACTGAAAAGGTCATAAATGGAAAACCTGCTGCACCTCTGAGTTTTCATAGATTTCAATGATTTGGTCCAAATCCAGAAATTGTCTCGAGATAATAAAAAGGCTGCTGAATGGTAACTGAGGAGGGCTGCTAAGCTCTCAGCGAGCTCCTTTGACGTTACTAGGGGCATTTAATTTTCATGCTCTTGCAGTAAATTTGAAGGCAAATTATAAAAGTAAGGTTCAGTTTTGGTAAAGCTCCAATTTATGTGCATGGGGCTTCTAATTAGACTTTGGGGGCCGCTGGCTAGGAAAGTTTAGATTTAAAGACCTTTGCCAAAGTGTCCTGTGTGAAAAGTTCCTGCATTTGTGGAATTTCCAAAGACGTTTTGTTGTATACTCCTAGGCCTCGTTTTATCCACAGGTTTGGAAAGTGGGATGTGGCTGCTGGGAAGTAATATTTTTAAAGGGCAAGTGTGATAGGAATCAAATCACTTTGTCTAATGTATTTAGGGAAATCACATAGTGTCTGCTTCTATGTTAAAATTTAATTATTGCTTTAGTTTCACAATTTGCCTTTCAAGGGAAATTGAGGCCTGTGAAAGGTGTTCTGCATAGTAATTAGGATCTCCAGGTCTCAGTTTCTTCATCTACAACATGGCGATATTAGATGGAGTACATTTAATAATGCTTGTAAAGTTCTTAGTGACATTGCTGGCCTATATTATATATTAAGTACAGTTGGCCCTTTTAATTTGTGGATTTGAGCAACCACAGGTTTTAAAAATTTGAAAAAAAGAACAATAAAAATAACAATACAATATATTAAAAATGCAAATTAAAAATACACTACAATAACAATTTCCTTAGCATTTACATTGTATTAGGTGTTATTAGTAATCTAGAGATGATTTAAAGTATACAAGAGGATGTGCACAAATTACATGCAGATTTTGATATCTACGGGGGTCCTAGAACCAGTCCCCCATAGGTAACTGAGGGATGCCTGTACTTAATAATAGGAAGCTAATATCATTAACAGGAAAAAAATCTTGCAGTAATAGGATGAACAAATACTGAAATCCATGAGACTAAGAAATAGAGCAATCTACAAGTTTTGACCCAGAGAATATTTGGACTCTGGTGCCTAATCAATGGCTTTGAATGAGGTGGCCTTTTTGAAGGAGGGAAGACGGATCTCTGTCTACTCTGAACTTCATCCGACACTGAAAAGGATGAGGATCAGTTTCCTGGTGTATCAGGGTTTCATTTTTACAAATGGTTGCACATATCCCTCATTTGAGAGTTCAAATGAGCAGTTTAGGAAGAGAAAATGAATATCTATGTTCTTGAAGGCCAACCTGGGAGCACAAATCTGGAATTTGGGATATCACTAGGAAGACTGTGTTATTTAAATTTCCAAAATGAGCCTTTCTAATATGACCTCAAGCTAATGTGTGGGTCTGTCTGAATAACAGCTTCGAGTAATTTCTTCCAACAGTGTCTACTAAGCAGCATAGGATAAAAGTATTGTTTTTCCACTAATGGCGCAATTGTCAGGGAGGCAACAAATTGCACCAGACTTTTGCTGGTTAAACAGAATTCAAACTTGTTTTTCTTTTATTTTTCTTTCTTTTTAACTTTTTTAAAAAAACCTTTGAGAGCTTTGAGAGACGACTGATGTGAGAATACTATATGCTTGCTAGAGATTCTACAGATGACAACACACTATACTAGAATTTCTCCTTGTTTTTCTCTTTCCATCACCCCCACCAACCATCTCTCACCAGACAGAATAGGTGAAGAGGTTGAGTTGTAGATCTCATTTCTCCTGTTTTTCTGCTTGTGAAGTCTGCCAACAGAATCCACCTTGACAAAGTCAAGGACTGTGCGTTTAATGTTGAACTGAGTGAATAAATTATGCATGAAATTGTGCCGGATTCTCTAGTGTGCAGAATTGCTCCTTTTGATATGAAAGGTTAATTCAGAAAGGAGTCCAAAATAGCTGGAAATTGTGGGGATAAGTGGAGAGTATTCACTGTTGTGAGCTGTTATTACTAGAAATTGCATTCCCTCTCTGGCTTCCCCAGAGATTTTGCTTTGCCAGTGAATATAAACTGTACTCAATAGAATAGCATTTAGGAGTAACAAGAGTGTATGTCCACACACAATAAAATATTCTAATGGCGTTTTAAAGAGAAGTTGTACTTTTTCATGTATATCATGCACCCCAAGGAAGAATTTCTATTGTATTTAGGTCAAGAACAAGGCATATCAAAAGTAATGAGTTTTGATCATATATGTATTACAAGGGGCTGTTTAAGATTCCCATTTCAGAGACAGGGCTTGTCCTGCCACTGATTAGTTATGCAAGACTGGTTTCCGATAAAACCCAAAGCATCCTTGAGAAGGAACCACCCCAAATTGTTTTATCACTGCATCTCACACATCCGGCTTTAATTTAATCTTCAGTTAATTTATAGAGTTCTTCAACCTGTTTCACTTAAATGTCCTTTTTACACACATCCTTATATCATTTTTACGTTAGTTCATTATTTCCAGCAGAAAAAAAAATTGTAGTTGGCCGGAAAGCTAAATTTTACTTAAAATACACGTACACATATTTTTGGAGCTTGTTAGAGACTCTTTTTTGTGTTTCTATCACAAGGGAACAGAATTGTGCCACCAGACTGTGGTAGTTGTTTATTTTTGTCGCTCTTATGTACATTTTCAGAAACCATCTCCTTAATCTCCACTGGGTACCAGTAGTTTTTTCTCTAATTATAAAGTGATATCATTTCTGACCTGGGGTAGTTTTTAATTTTAATTTCTGCTTTGTGTTTATAAACTGATAGACTATATTATCCTGTTGGGAACATTGGCAGAAAGACTTCAGTCTTTTGTGTTGGTTTTAACAATTAGATATTCATTCAATGTATTAAAATGTGTTTGGGGCCAACTAAAGATGCATTTTTGATGTAGATTTTTTTCCATTCTGTGTTCCACTTATCTGTATATTTTACATTAGCAATGAAGCTTTTAAAACTCTAGATTGGTGCTAGTGAATAGCTGTAGTATTATTTAAAAATCTAACAAAAGTTAAAGTGAACAAAATTGATCCAATTACTCTTTTTTAGGTATTCTTTTTTTGTTCCAAAATGTTTATGCAGCAAAATATATATAAATCTTGGCATAGGGAAGATATTCCTACAAATTTTGGCAGATGCTGGGTTAAAATAAAGTAGTTTCTCAAACACCAAGGTGCCTATGGGGTTTTTTTTTAAAATGTGTTTTTTGTTACTTTATGGCATTACCAAGGAGCATTTAAAATGACCAATCCTTAGCCCAGTAATTAATGCCAAGACTATTAAGTTTCTTTATTTTGCTGTGTGTGACTCATTAGTCTGAGCTCTGGATAGCAAATTGGCAAAATGGCCTCTTGTCACTGGAAAATGTTCCTAGTGGACAGTGAGAATATACTGTGCTTGGTGGGGAGAAGGGGATACAAATCATTTTTCAGGTAAATCTGGATGTTTTAGGCTGCTAAAGTTAGAGAAATACGTCCCAAGACACTATGCAATTGTGCTTAACATTCTGATGATTGTAGTGGTATATACCTAGGTAATGTTAGCTACTGTGTATTTAAACATATTTTAAGTCAACCACATATTCATTTTTGTTATAAGTTTAAATGCCTTCAGCAGATCAAACTGAAAAATCATTGAATCAACTGTGTGGCACTGAGAACAGGTATTGAAGGCAGTGAAGATATGGATTCATGTCTGATTAAAATTTACACAATGTGCAAGACAAACTAAGGAGTAGAAATTTTCCTATTACTGTGTAACATACACATGCACAAATAAAACAAAAACTGGAAGTTCTTTTAAGCAATACTTAATATAGCACTGATATACTTACAATATATATTAAATAGAACGTAAATGTGTTTACATATAAAATCTATACTTTCACATAAAAAGCAAATAATTTAAAATATTTTATATATTTTAAATGTTTTATATAATTTAAATTAAATTTTAAATAAAATACTTTATATTACTTATTTAAAAGGTAATATTAATATGCTTAAATGCTTTAAGCTTATTAAAGTATTTTATTTAATATTTGTTATTTAGTATGTTTTAAATATTTTACTTAAAAGTGTGGTGACAGAATGTTGACTTTTACCCCAGACGTTTTTGCAGGCAAAGAATCACCCAATGAAACAATTTAGAAGCAAATGGAGGATCTTTTCCACAAGTAATTAATACCTTTAAAAGCATGTTTGAAATAATTAGTTAAGCAAGAGAATCAATCTCTTTTAAAAGCTTCCAATTCACTAGAGGCTCATTCAGTAGCACACACCTGCTCACCAATAGTCCAATACCCTGGCATCATTAATTTTTTTCATTCAACCCCCTTTTTCTTTGTGGGGGGAAGTTGATACATATTTTCTTAAAAATATACTTGCTTCTGCCCCCATTCCTTTATCCCAAGGTCCAAAAGCATGATGCATTCATTTCTCACTCCAAAGTGAAGCGACTAGTGAATATTTAGAAGCTCAGGTTTTAAACTGCATATATTAAATGCATATAAAATGAGTATATTGTTTGTGAAATATTAAACCAAGTAATTTTTTCCCAGTTGTTGAGCACAAATGTGGGCCTTTAATGCACGTGTGTTGCCTTGGGAAAATCTGGAGCTTTATTAGCTCTTCTTTAAATCATACAAATTATTCCTTTTAACTGTAAACGATCTCTTATTTTGGTAAGTTTCCTTAACTAAAGATAACTTCACAAAAGCACGTCAGCTAACGAGAAACGCAAGGAGAAAGTAACTCTGCTCAGAGGTGATTTATTTCTTTAAGCATCACTTGGGGGCCATATAAAAGGCAATTTTTAAAATGCACGTAATCTTTAGGAAAATATTATGAAAGGACATTGTTAGTATTCTGTTGTGTTGTATTAGCATCCATTTCTTAAGCAAGATATTTCATTTTAACAATATCCTCCACTGCACGAAAATTAATTTCTTTTCTTCTTTGGCACAACTCCAATCCTTTTTTTTTTTTTTCTTTATCATCCCAGTGGATGAAATGATCTGAGTGAGCAACATATATTTTTGAAAGAACAAATGTATAGGTGAAGGTGACCAATGAAAATATTTAGTTAAAAAATGAAAAGTGACTGATGCAGATCTTCCCGGTGAGCACTTTGGAGTCCTGCTGATTGCCTACAAGAAACAACCATCTACCCTAACTGTTGAGGGAAATCATTTTAATCTATGAATGCTGCATATTGATTTTGGAAGACTTGCAATGTGGTACATGTAATGAGTATTTTTGCAGCTGGTACAAAATGTATCCAATATTAATATTTATTTTGCATTATCCATTTTATTCTTGTACTTTCCAATTTTTAGGCATAAAAATTAATACTTACCTTGAAATACTTTTGAAAATCAGTATTTTTATTATTTGGAAGCCTGAGAGTTCTGTTTCTTTTGTTGTTTTACATTGCATTACTTTTTTCTTGCTATTGCAACAAACTACTGTAAACCCCACAGTTTCAACAATACATGTTTATTATTGTACAGTTCTTGGTCTCACTGAGCAAAATCAAGGTGTTGGCAGGGCTACAGTCCTTTCTGGAGGGTTAGGAGATCATTTATTTCTTTGCTTTTTCCTGTTTCTAGAGGCGGCCCACATTCTTTGGCTCATGGCCCCTTCCTTCATCGTCAAAGTCAGCCCTGTTCATCCCTCTGGCTCCCTTCCATAGTCACATCTTTCTCTACCTCTGATATCAGCTGGGGTAGGCCTTGTTAAGGACTCACATGACTAGCTGGGCCCACCCAGGTAATCCAGGCTAATCCATAAGCTCAACATCCTTAACCTTTGTTAAGGTTAATTCCCTTTTGCCAGGTGAGGTCACATATTCACAGGTTCCGGGGATTTGGATGTAGATAAGTTTATCTCTCTACATCCATTCTCTGGGTACCATTATTCTGCTTACTGCTTACAGAAAGATAAAAAATGTCAACAGCAATAGCAGTTACTGTCATTTTTTAAGTTGGTGCCTCTTTTGGACCCTTTACAAAAGTGATCAAGTATGGTGCATAGTAGGCACTTGGTAAGTATTTTTTTTGGCAAACGAATGAATGAATCAAGGATAAAACTATTGCACAGGAACAAAGAATTTAGTAGATACTTAATAAATAGTAGATATTATTATTAATATATGATTTCTTTCTTTCTTTTTTTTTTTTAATGGAGTCTTGCTCTGTTACTCAGGCTCCCAGGCTGGAGTGCAATGGTGCAATGTCAGCTCACTGCAACCTCTGCCTCCCTGGTTCAAGCGATTCTCCTGCCTCAGCCTCCAGAGTAGCTGGGACTACAGGTTCGTGCCACCACGTGTGGCTAATATTTGTATTTTTAGTAGAGATGGGGTTTCACCATGTTGGCCAGGCTGGTCTCAAACTCCTAACCTCGTGATCCGCCAACCTTGGTCTCCCAAAGTGCTGAGATTACAGGTGTGAGTCATGTAATTTTTCAACCAGCTTCAAATTTTGCCACATCTCTGTGTCTTTGTACATTTGTAATGCTATAAAAAAACACCTGAGACTGGATAATTTACAAAGAACAGTTCTGCAGTTGGGAAGTCCAAGATCAAGGTGCCTGCATCTTGTTTAGACCTTCTTACTGTGTCTTTACATGGCAGAAGGTGGAAGGGCAAGACAGCATGAATGTTGAGTCCCCACATGAAAGAAGAGCAGAAAAGAGTGAATCCACTCTTGCAAGCCATTTTTCATAGTGGCGTAAATCTATTTATGAGGGTGGAGTCCTTGTGATCTAAACTCTTTCCATTAGGCACCACCTCCCAACCCTGTTGTATTGGGATTAAGTTTACAACACACAGATTTTGAGGGACATATTCAAATTGTAGCAATAATTTGAATAGCAAAAATACCATTCATCTCAGATATTTAAGAGACACATTTTGGTTAAGAGTTTAGACTCTGGATTTATTCATCCATTTATTCATTCTTACTTTTTTTTTTTTTTTTTTTTTTTACCCATTCCACAATTCCCTATTACTAAGTATGCACCATGCTACTGGCTGTGAACACGATGACGAACAGAACAGATGTGCTCTTTTGCCTCATGATGCTTTCAATCTAGTGGAAAGGGCACACTATTAGGTAAATAAACAAATTAATGTTCATATCCTGGTGCCATAACTTACCAGCTGTGTTATGTGATTCTGGGCAGATGACTTAACCTCTCTGAAACTCAATTTCCTCATCTGTAGCTGAGATTAATAGGACTTACCTTGAGAGGCTGTTATAAAGATTAAATGACTTATTACACGTAAATTTTTATTATAATTCTTGGCACATAGAATCATTTTTTGGTAACTTTTTAAAATGATCATTATTAGGCACCTAAAGAAAACCTGGCTCTATTTTTGATGAGGAAGTTATGTCCTCTATAGGACAAGAGCAAATAGCAATATAAACTTTAAGAAGGTCAAACTCTACCCTAGCTTTCTCTCCCTGATTGCTCATGCTAAATATTTTAGAGACTACTATTACATCTAATACTATTGCTACTGTACCTACAACTATTAGTATTATTATAATACTTACCTTTACTACCTTCTCGTTTTGTGTCAGACACTATTCTAATCACGATGCCTGAATTATATTATTTAATCCAGATCACAGCCCCATAGTGTGAATTGGGTGCTCTTACAGAACTCATTTCACAGCTAAGAAATTTGAGAGAAGAGAGTTAAGCCCTACTTCTACAACAGGGGAGTGATGAAGGCAGTATTCCTATGCAGGCAGTCTGACTCAGGTGTCAACCATTCTTTGGAAGGCAGTAGGATTTGGGATAATTTTCCAATGAGGCAAATTGCATGGTGGAGGATGGTGTGAAAATAGAAGACGACTATCACACTGAGAATTTCACTTCGCTCTGTATTTTCTAAGATAAAGGATCAAAGAGACATAACTTCTAAGATAAAAGAGACATAACTCATTTGTTCATATATTTATTCTTTGATCAAACATTTGCTGCATGCCTACCAGGGAGCGGGTACTTTAGAGGTGATTAAATTTGTGTCCTGAAGGAGCTCTCAGCACATTGTTGGGGCAAGTAGTCACCATGAAGCGGCTGCTAAACTGGAGTTTGCTGCCTGTCTTTATTAATTAATTAATTAAGCTGCCTGTCTTAATAGAGGTTTGTGTATATGATGCTTAGGAAACTTCAGGACATCTTACCTCACCTGGTATTCTCACCCGCCTTTTCCTGGGTGGCCAGGTAAGGCTACCAGAGGAAATATATCATGAGGAAAAATTCATTTGCTTACTAGAATCTTAGAAAATTACTTACTGGCAAGATATGTGGATATGTACATAAATGCATATCACAATGATTAATGATACAGGCTTTGGAGTTAAAACTGGTTTCTTTCAAACTCTGCCTTTGCCATTTATGGCTCTTTGACCTTATCCCCTTTAAGACTTTCAAGTCTTCGGCCAAAGGATGGAAACAATATCTCTTTCTTTAGATTGAGATGAAGACTACAGGTAGAGATCTTGGTACAGTAACTGGTGTATGGTAAATGGTCAAAGCACTTTAATGTTTATTATCATCATTATTGTCACTATCATCATCATCACCATTATCAACATTATCACCATCATCATTATCATTATAATTCTTTCAGAAATAATTCTCAAACAACAAGACCAGAAATGAGGGATTTTTTTGTTGCTATTGCTGAATTATTAAGAAACAGTAAGTTGGTCTTAATTTTTAAAGCTGGAAAAATTTCAGACACTTTATAAGTCCCTGTGACCTCATAGAAATATATATTACTGGAATTGATGTGTGGAAAGAGCACAGTTTGTTTTTACCCCAGCTGAAAATGTGCAATGACATAACGTAACCCTTTAAGATAACAGAAGCCAGCTGCCCCATTCACATTTAAATATGAGTCACCTTCCAGGGAGACTTGCAAGATTCTATGTGCCAAGCTGGAAAAGTAAAAATTGCCAGCAAGGAGGGAAAGAATAAATTCACAACTGGAAGGAGGTATTAGAGACTAAAGGCCTCACCTAGCCAATTCCGTCTCAGAGCAGAAAATGGCATGCTAGTGGCCAGAGAGAAGAACTGCCCCACCATGGCAGTGTGGTCTATATTACTGAAACACAGAGACCTTGTCACATTTAGAGAATTCTTTTTACTTGATCAAAAATATTTTGCATTCTGTGTAAATGGCACATTTGCTCAGGTACAAACACAGTCTGCTGCAATGAATTTTTTAAAAAACACAATATAGTTATTTATGAATTCCTCCATCCCACAACCCCATCCAGGACCTTGGCACTGGGTTGGCCAGCCACTTCCAATATCTTCCAGTACAGCAGAGCAGCTCTCAGAAAAAAAAAAACTGAAGGCCTATAGGGACAAGAAAAGAAAGGCTCGAAATTTCACATGATGTCTTTTTGAGTGTTTGCTGAGAGCCTATCAGAAAGAAGAGTCCTGTATGTGGTGCTTGGGACCAACATTTTTAAAAATTAATTACATATGTTAATTTAATTGACACATAGGCAATTAGATGAAGTTAAAGGTTAGTTTAAAGGAATAACAGATTGCTAATTGGGATTTCCCTCATGGCTGAATCAGATTTGCTATGGATCTGTCTTGGTGAACTTTTACCTGAATGATAATTCAGTGATCAGTGATCAGTTGGCTGACTCAAAACCTGGAGTCACCTCAATTCTGGCAGTTTGGAGAGGCCAAGGCATAGAGTAATCCATGTCCCTGGAAGAAGCCATGCTCACCAGGCACAGCGGTAGGTGCTATTTTCAGGAATAGAGGCAGACTGGCTGGGTGCAGTGGCTCACATTCATAATCTCAACACTTTGGGAGGCTGAGCCCAGAGGATCACTTGAGTTCATGAATTCGAGATCAGCCTGGCCAACATGGTAAAACCCTGTCTTTACTAAAAACATAAAAATTAGCCAGGCATGGTGGCATACACCTGTAATCCCAGCTACTTGGGAGGCTGAGGCAGGAGAATCGCTTGAACTGGGAGATGGAGGTTTCAGTGAGCCAAGATCACATCACTGCACTCCAGCCTGGGCGACGGAGCAATACTCCATCTCAAAACAAACAAACAAAAAAAGAATAAAGGCAGATTGTTAGGGAAGGTAAAATGGGAAGTATAAAGGTAAACTTGAATTTTCTTTTTCAGGAAAATCTCTTGGAGGACAACTTGGCAATATGAATTATACACTTTTACTTCTAATTTTATTTCTACCAGTTAAACAACGTACTTCAAGATGTACATAAGGATTTAACAGTGAAGATGTTCAGAGTAGCATTGTTTACTTTAATGAAAGATTGAAACTCAGATATGAATATTTATTAGGTTGGTGCAAAAAATAATTGCAGTTTTTGCCATTACTTCTAATGGCAAAACCACAATTACTTTTTGCACCAACCTAATAGAATAGGGGATTGATAAATACATTATAATCGTCCATACAATAAAATATTTCTCTGTTGTTAAAAGGGTTGTTTAGCATTATATTTATGTACACACAAAGATGTGATCTATGTATTGCCTAGTGAAAATAAGGTGGTAGATCTGATTTTGTTACGATTTTATATAACTTTTTGTACAGTGTTATTTAGGTTAAAAAATTGTAGAATATCTTTACCATTAGATCTCTTTCCATTTCTATTAACTTAATTATTAAATTTATGTTGGTGGAGTTCTGACATTTAATTTCTTAGCTTTGTAAAAAGTAATATTTAATTTTATTAAAGAGAATTCGGATTGGTGCAGTGGCTCATGCCTTTGATCTCAGCACTTTGGAAGGCTGAGGCAGGAAAATCACTTGAGCCCAGGAGTTCAAGACCAGTCTGTGCCACATGAGGAGACCCTGGCTTTAGAAAAAAATTAAAACATAACCAGGCAGGGTGGCATGTACCTATAGTCCCAGCTACTCAGGAGGCTGAGATAAGAGGATCATTTGAGCCCTAGAGTTTAAGGCTGCTGTGAGCCATGATTGCACCACTGCATGCCAGTCTGGGCAATAGGGTGAGACCCTGTCAAGAAAGAAAGAATGAATGAAAGAAAGAAAGAGAGAGAAAGAAAGGAAAAAAAAGAAAGAAAGAGAAAGAAAGAAGGAAGGAAGGAAGGAAAGAGAGAGAGAGAAAGAAAACAGAGAATTTTTGTTTTAGAGACAGAGTTTTGCTTTTTCGCCCAGGGCAATAGAACCAGACCCTGGGAAGGAAGGAAGGAAGGAAGGGAGGGAGGGAGGGAGGGAAGGAAGGAAGGAGGGAAGGAAGAGAGAGAGGGAGGGAGGAAAATTTTGTTTTTTTCTTTTCCTTCTTTTTTTTTTTTTTTTTTTTGAGACAGGGTTTTGATCTTTTGCCCAGGCTGGAGTGAAGGGGAGCGATCTCGGCTCACTGCAACCTCTGCCCCCTGGGTTCAAGCAGTTCTCCTGCCTTAGCCTCTCAAGTAGCTGGGATTACAGGCCTGTGGCACCAGGCCTGGCTAATTTTGTGTGTGTGTATTTTTAGTAGAAACGGGGTTCCAACATGTTGGCCAGGCTGGTCCTAAACTCTTGACCTCAGGTGATCTACCTGCCTCAGTCTCCCAAAGTGCTAGAATTACAGGCGTGCGCCACCACACCTGGCTTACACACACAGAGAGAATTTAAAATATATAACCTATTTATTTTCTTAACTCTATAACTACTTATTCTCAAGAAATAAAAAATAAAGTATTACCCACAAGAATATTCCTGCTTTAACAATGTCCCCATAACAATCAGTCTCTCGTATACTCTATGTGGTCAGTCTAATATCAGTGCAACCCCACTGCAGTGTCAAAAAATATATCTTGCAGTAGTAAATGGCAAATCTCCTTGAGCAAAAGCCACCCCATCTCTTCTCTCCCCCTTACCTCACTAGCTTCCTGCAGTCATAGAAAAAAATTAGGAGAGTAACACGTTGTCCACTAGATATATGTGAAGAAGCACTTTATAATTTCAGTATTAAATTTCATTTGTATATTGCATGTGTGCTGTTGCAATAGTAGCAAAAATTGGTTAAATGTGAGATTTTGGGAATGTCATTCCACCTAGCATTTGGTGGTGGTAAGTGGCATTCTGGCATTAATGTTATATGCAATGTTACATATGCATATTTGCATGTATGTTTAAATCAAGGTTTGTCAGTCTTGGCATGATTGACATGTTGGGCTGGATAATTCTTCATTGTCAGGGGGTGTCCTGTGCATTGTAGGGCATGTAGCACCTGTGAACAACCAAAAATGTCTCCAGAAATTGCCAAATGTCACCTGGGAGTTGGAGGCTGGGGGAGTAAAGGGACAAAATTGCCCTCATTTGAGAAGCACTGGCTTAGATTGATATCTATGTATTCCAACGTTAATGGGTATTATTTCAGAGTGGCAAGAACATGAATGATGTCCCCTTTTCTTTCTGCCTCTCTTGTTCTGCTTTATATATCTTGACTTGTATTTCTTGTATATTAAAGAAAAAAGTCAAAAGAGAAAAAATGCACACTAAGCCAGTCAGTGCTCTGAAAAGCAGAGCATACGGGCTCATGGTCCTCGCAGCTGGATAGTGCTTTGGACTTTGCAGTTCCCTTCACTTATGCTTATCATTCTTTTGGATCATTCAGATCCTGGGAAATATGTGGATAGGAATTATTACCTTTCTTCTTTACAGGGAGAAATGCTGAGGTCTAGGTCAAAGTCATTGGAGTGGTTAAATAGCAGAAGTTGCAGTGGAGCTGCAGCTTCTTGACTCTTGAATTACATAAACCACACCTTGCTGATAGGGAGCCTGTAGCCTTTTCCATGCATTACATGTAGGCATGGCTCTGAGCTGTGTTTGCCCTAGGGGCTTGTGTGCATATCACTGTGATCATGAAGACTCATCGATGGGGTATTTGAATTAACACACAGAAAAGAGAGCAGAAAGGCAAGGCATTTCCCTGTTAAAAATGTGAGCAGTGCTGAGGTCTCAGATGGATGACTAATTTCCTTGACTGAGCTCTTACATAGAGTCCCAAACTATTTTGAGGTTTTTCAACACACGAAGATACTGACACATGCCAATTTTATGAGATGTTATCTATGAAATCTTTTATCCACTCAGCTTTTCTGTCCTGGATGCATATATATTTTGAGAAATTTTAATGGAATTTAATAATGGTTTACTTAATTCCCAGGGAAACAAGATCCTTCCAGGTTTCTCATTATAGTAAATATCTGGGGGTCTTTCTTTTTTTCATTGGTGCATTTCCTCTGGTACTATTAAACTGACGGGAATTATGCATGTGCATTGACAGGTGCATATACTTAAGATTTCTCAGTCTAGGTGTGTCTTGGATAAGATACAGCGATTATTGTTATCCATGAATACCAGGATGCACAAAAATACCCTGAGAAATAAATATTTAATATTTCACACTCTTTACCTTTTTTTTTTAGTTCTTAATTTACTGTGTGCATAACAAGCAAATTGAACATTTTCTCTTTCTGCAGTCTTAAAATTAAACTCTTTTACTTTTGAATAACATCTGATTGGCAAACACATACCGTCTTATTTTCTTCCATTGAGTATGGAGCATTCCAGCATATCTGCAAAGTAGTCAACATACAGATACAGGTGAGTGAAAGAAATCTTGCTTTCGATTTTAATTTTAGTTTTAATCTTAAGAGCATTAATATCTTGCCTCAGTGACTACACTTTTAATTTAACCTACTGTACTCGCATTCTCACATTTCAAAACCGACAAGTGAATGGGGAGGGAGGGAAGGCTTTATGTGGTGTTGAACTTGGCATAACTCCTTTAAAAGCAGTAATACCCATCTCTGGATCTTGGAATGCACAGCAAAGAAGAGAGCCCAGCACATAATTTGGTTCTCCAAATAATTCCTGAACTAATCAAAGAAGTCTGTATCCCATAACACTGCCATTCCTCCTCTTGGATCCTGTGTCTGTTGACATTGCATTCTCTCTTGCTTTGTCCTTGGCTTGACTTTCCAATCTGACCATTTGTCTTTAGGGTTGTGACTTTCTTTTCTGTCTATTACTTACCCAAGTCTAGCAGACTAAACTGTGACCATGGTCACCATGTATAACATTAACCCCCAAAGTTAAAGAATGTGTTTCCATCATCCATAATTTCTGTTAGCTTAGATTCAGCATTGCAAACTCAGTTCTGTCCGAGAGCCAGGCAGGCAATGTTGACTGGTGTAGCGGGCAGTGGACAGGACAACACAGAGTGGTGAGGACCATGGTCAGCCAGAAGAAGTTTGAGACTAGTCTCAAAGGGGAAGCAGCTACTGCATCCCTGCTCAATGTTGCTATTTAGAAATGTGTACCTAGAGTTGCCAGATCTTTTCAACGTTTCAGGAGAAGTCAGAAATTTAGACTTTTGGCTGAAATATATTGATTTTCAAATGTAGCAAAAAAATCTAATTTTTAAAAACACCATGCATAGAGAAATTTGAAATGCTACCGGATGATGTTAAGGAATTATTATTAAATTTTGGTGTGATATTGACATTATAGTTACTTTTTTAAAAAGCGTCCTTATATTTTAGAAATATTAACTGAAATCTTAACAGATGACTGATGTAATACTTGAGATTTGCTTCAAAATGATACAAGGGTTGGGGTGGGATGAAAAGGATATAAATGACATGAGGCTGGCCAATAGGTTGATAATTACCGAAGCTGGATGATGGAGGAATATATACATATTTAAATTTGTATATGTTTTAAGTTTCCATAATAAAGAGTTTTAAAAAACCATGGCCACAGGCCAGATTTGACTTCAAGCTACTAGAGTTGTCTCTGATCCATGAATTTGTCTATACACATCCCAATCTATTTATATTTTTAATCTGTACTATATTTGGTTATGGTATTTTTAAAAGTTTATCATAAATGTACCACTCTAAGGCTATGAGAGCTGTCCCTTATTCCACAGTTCGTGAACTTTTTTGAACAAGTGCATGTTCGTCCCATTTACTTTGTGCATTTTTAAATCTCCAATCATATTTCTCCTGAGCTTTCATCCTTCCAGAAGAATTTGTTATTCTCTCCTCATATAAAAGTTCTCAAATTTATGGACATGCATTTCAGAGGCTTTTTGTTGAGCTTACCTTTTGTGGCCCATTGTGTCTTTTCTAAGGCATGTGGAATTTTGCATAAATTCTAAATAATATGTCTTATGTTGGAAAAAGGAGAGATTAATTTCCCTTTCAATTATCGTCACCTTCTTACCTATTTCTCCTTTCTTTTCTGTCAGGATCTGAACCATCCTATTTATTTCTTCCTCTTTGGACTTTGAGCTCTTTAAGGACAACTGCAGTTTGCCATCCCAATGCCTTGCAACACCTAGCTTACAGACAGCCTTGCATTTACTCAGAGATATTTATGGAGCCCCTTACTCTACTGGCAGTTACCTTACTTCTTCACACTACTTCAACTCCACTTCTTTCTTGCTAAAAGTGATGTCTCACTCTTGCGAAAGGAGAGAGCAATATTTCAATGATCCTTTGGGCAATTTCTGTTTTCTTTCCAGAATCTCTGCAGACTGAGCCAGAACCCCATTTACTGGTTAATCTTGACACCTGTTTTTCTTTACCATTCTTCTCCTTCTTGTCATACCTCAAAGTTACAGGGGAAGGACTCCTTGGAATTCCTTTTGATTTTTACTAATCTCAAATTTGGTAGCCATCACCGTATGGTTGTCCAGTTGGCCTTCCTTTGCTCCTTTATTCAACAAAGATTTACTGAGCACATACTATATGTGAGGCACTATGCGTTTACATCAAGGATCTGTTGGTAAACAAAACAGACAAAAAGTCCTTTCATAAATAAATGAAGAGGATGCGTAAAAGCAGGATTTCAACAATGGAAGGAAAGACTTAATAGCTTCTTAAGAGCTGTATCTGTTCATCAGTTGTTCAGCTACTTTTCAGATTTTCTATTTTTGTTTTCTTTTTGTATATATTTACTTAGAAACAACCTGTCCCCCTTTTCCAATTTTCATAACCCATTTGATGTTTTACATATGGTTTCTCTCTCTCTCTCTTCATTAAAGCTTTTCATGGAAATACACTATCCATGTGGAAAGTGTTTTAACAAAGTTAAATAATATTAACATTCATAGTGTATCTATAAAAATGTTTATATTTCACATCTAACACTTCTTATTAGGTGTTAAAATGCAGTGTTATTTAAATTAACAAAGGATTCTCACTCATGCTACAAGACAAACAGCCCTAATACTCTTCTCACTGTATTAGGTAGTGTTCAGTCCTTGTCAGTTGCATATATTTTTCCTATGACAGAGGCCATATTTTGATGCCAAAGTTAAGTAGTGCTATATTGAATAAAAGCCTAATCTATATAAATGAACTATTTTAAAAATACAACGGCATTTAGTCAACTAATCAGCTATGAAAATAGCTGCATCCAGAGAAAACACTTATCTGTAAGAAATATCTTATCTATTTGTGTCCCAAAGAAGGCAGGCAGTAATGTATGAATGTGATAGTTAGCCAAAGAGATTGTGCAAAGAGAAAAAGAAATAGTTTCTTAATACTCCTACTAAATTACATTCGGGGTACTTCCTTTCTATTACTTTGTCATAACATGAACTTGTCCAATTTTAATCAAGTCAGAATACAAAATAAGTTTTATGGATGATTTTTTTTTATTGGGGAGAGGGGGTGAAAATAATGATATTCTTTAAATATGCCCTTCTTTTCTATCTTGCCTCCTTCCCTCTCTACTTTTGAATGTTTATTTATCTGAAAGTTATCAGATCCTAAAAGGGTACAGAATTTTTAATTCATTTTAAAAGCATGTTTCCATTTACATTTTTTAAATTTTGGATTATTCTTGTGGGACTAACACAACATTGAAAATTTGGTATCTGCAAGCATAATTCAATGAAGAATTGTCTTTGCCTTGTTTGAGGACATTTAGTTTTGGAATAACAGCATTAGAATCTTTTGAAAATAACAGAACATGAAAAGAAAATTATTTCCCTTGGAAAAAACTGTAGCTAATTTTTCCTTTGGCTGATTTGCTGCTGAAATCACACATTCATATAAATGCCAAGCTATACATATGCATATACATATGTATATGGATGAGTGTGTATGTGTGTGTGTGTGTGTAAAATTCCACTCTACAATCATGCTATAAATTGTAGAATTTGTCTTTTTAAACTAACACTCATTCATATACAGGTCAGGAAGTAATGCACAATATTGGTGTTGCTAACACATTTCATCCAAGATTTCAATTAATTAAGTTTTACAATTCCCCCATGCAGTGGGCAAATACTGTCATTTTCTCAGCTTTATTGATGGGAAATTTGAGAGGAAAATCCTGTTCAAGGTCAAACAAAAGCCAGGTTCTCAGAACCAAAAAGAAAGGGAAACTTGAGACATCTATTTGATATTTCAGTTGAAAATAAGTATTTGTTGAGTTAATGAAATATACATATTAACAAAAAAAGGTTTTGGATCTGAATTAGTCAAAATATCTTCTCGTTTTTTTTTCC
Source organism: Aotus nancymaae (assembly GCF_030222135.1). Classification (NCBI taxonomy): domain Eukaryota; kingdom Metazoa; phylum Chordata; class Mammalia; order Primates; family Aotidae; genus Aotus; species Aotus nancymaae. The sequence goes on from NW_026988460.1 coordinate 4,098,701, forward strand.
TTTTGAGAAGAATGCCATCTAAATTGTGAATTTAATTGAACTTTTTTCAGCCTCAAGAAAGTTGATGGGGAAGAGCCAGATACACATACATAAATGTAGGCAGTTGAGGCTTGTATCGCACAGGGGTTGCAAGAGACAGAGGTAAACAGTTCCACAATCCAGTTTGCTGAATGCAAAGGGATCCTGCCATCATGCATTAGAATGGGCACTGACCTCCTTAGCATAAAGCTGCATTTCTGCTTGACTTTACTTTGAACCTGCAGTTAAAGTTTGCCTTAGTTTGGATGTGGTAAAAGTTCCAGCTGATTCAGAACAGATTTGGATATTCCAGACAGAATCACCAGATCTAACAAAAAGGTCTCCTAAAAATTCAAAGGGGTTTCATGAAGCTATGGGGAAATTTTCAGGTTTATACCTTTGAAGTATGATGTATGTCCTGGACCCAGTTCTAGTCTCAGTCCATAAAAACCTCTGTGCTGATTTTGTAGCCACAGTACTGAGGAGAAGTAAGAATTTTGTTTAAATGGATATTGGGCAATTGATACCATTCTCATTTAACTTGCTGATAATTGCAGGTATAAAATGGGTCAGCCCTAGGAACCATTCTTGTCCAAAGTTCTTTTATACTTACATTGTTTTGTTTGTTCCTCTGTAATAGGGGGCCTGCAATTGATACTTGTTACTTACCAGTGACTGTATATACCATCATATAAGTCTCAAAATAGATAGGCTCTATTGCAATTTTACAGTTTAAGAAGTCAAGTCAGAGAGATTAAATAATTGACTAAGGGCACACAGCTACCATGAAGTGGTATGTAGATTTGTATCTAGTCTGTAAAATTCCAAGCCCTAAGCCTATAGGAACTATCAATACTCTTGCTAATGAAAAGGTATTAATATATCTGTTTTATAGGTTGAGGAAATTAGAGAGGCTGGTTGACCTGCTTAAGTTCACAAGAAATTAGTTCCAGAGCCTGGGCTATATCTGGTCTCTCTTTTTTCTAATAAGGACCTCATTCAACCAGACCACAAACTTGTAGGATGATAAAAATACGTGCTAGCTAGAAGAGTTTTATATATATTATTTGTAAAGTGACATGTTTATTGTTAAATAAATAATAATTCAACTTAAATCAATAGACATTTAATTTTAAGTCAGAGGCAGAGAACATTAGATAAGCATTTAGATAGAGATCATAAATTTAAAATTTAGTTCCAGTAGTAGTCAGGGTTATTCAGAGAAAATGAACCAATGGGATATATAGATATGTAGAAAGAGATTGATCATGAAAGATTGACTTACACAACTATGGGAGTTAAGGAGTCCCATGATCTGACGTCTGCAAGCGGAAGGCCCAGGAAAGCTAACGGTGTAGTTCTCCCCCAAACCCCAAAGACCGAGAACCAGGAGGAGCCAATGATGTAAGTCCCAGTCTGAGTTCAAACACCTTAAAATCAGGAGCACTGGTGGTTGAGAGCAGGAGAAGATAAATATAGCAGCTTAAAAAAAGAGAGCAAATTTATCCTTTTGTTCTATTCAGGCCGTCAATGGATTGGACGATGTCTGTCCACATTGGTGAGGACAATCTTCTTTATTAAGTGTATTGATTCAAATGCTAATCTCTTCGGAAACGCCCTCATAGACACACCAGAAATAATGTTTTACCAGCTATCTGGGCATCCCTTAGCCCAGTCAAGTTGACATATAAAATTAACCACCCCAGGGAGTGTAAACTAGTTCAACCATTGTGGAAGAGTATGGCGCTTCCTCAAGGACCTAGAAATAGAAATTCCATTTGACCCAGCAATCCCATTGCTGGGTATATATCCAAAGGATTATAAATCATTCTATTATAAAGACGCATGCACACATATGTTCATAGCGGATCTGTTTACAATAGCAAAGACCTGGAACCAACCCAAATGCCCATCGATGATAGACTGGACAAGGAAAATGTGGCACATATACACCATGGAATACTATGCAGCCATAAAAAATGATGAGTTTGTGTCCTTTGTAGGGACATGGATGAATCTGGAAACCATCATTCTCAGCAAACTGACATGAGAACAGAAAATCAAACACTGCATGTTCTCACTCATAGGCGGGTGTTGAACAATGAGAACACATGGACACAGGGAGGGGAGCATCACACACTGGGGTCTGTTGGGGGGGCCAAGGGAGGGACAGCGGAGGGGTGGGGAGGTTGGGGAGGGATAACATGGGGAGAAATGCCAAATGTATGTGATGGGGGTATGGAGGCAGCAAACCACATTGCCATGAGTGTACCTATGCAACAATGCTGCATGATCTGCACATGTACCCCAGAACCTAAAGTACAATAAAAAAAAAAGAAAAAAGAAAAATAAAATTAACCACTCCAGTCGGCAAATTTAGTTGGCTATGGAGGACTTCCCAGCTGTTTTGGTGAATGACACCAACATTTATACATTTGTACTACAAATATTTAGAATCATGTACTAAATGTTCACTGTTAAGGGTAATGGGTAATAAAAAGTGGAAAAAGACTGTCTTGAAGATCTTGAGTGTTATTGGTGACAAAGTTCTAATATATGGAAATCATGAGTAACCAGAATCTATGAAGTGCCGTATAATGTATGAAAAAAGAAAGACTTCGTCAGTTGGTATTAGTCAGGGATTCTTCAGCGAGATTGTTGACCTTGAGCTATGTCTTAAAGGAAGAAGAAAATTGAGATTTGTTGAGAATTAGATGCAGGAGAATCACTCTGTTAGTGCAAGGCATTATTGCTGGAATATTGAGTGCCCACTTTATGCCGGACACTGTGCTAGTTGGTAGGGACATGGCTGTGACAAGAACAAAATACATTCCCTATGGAGTATGCAGCCTAGAGGGAAACCAACAGTTAAACAAGGAGTTATTATAAAGTCTGTGCTGTGAGAGCTCAGAAAAGGAGAACTTGCCCAGCAGGAGAGTCTGGGAGTCAAAATCTCCCATGGGAAATGCTATTTTCTCTAATAAATATGAAGAAGTCAAAAGATACACTAACTATGGTCATAGGCACTATAGTTTATACACAATAACTTTTAATCAGGAACCAATTTTAATTTTTCTCTGCCATTCCACCCATTTCTGAGCAAACTTTTCTGTTATCTATTGATAAATACTTAGAATTCAAATTAATTTGAAGATAATCCTGGGGAAAATATTATGATGGTTTATTATTTCCGTCACCTCCTATTTGCTGTCACAACTTGAGGGGAGATGCTACTGGCATCTGGTGGGCAGAGGCCAGGGATGCTGTTAAACATCCTACAATGCACAGGACAGTACCCACAGCAAAGAATTATGTGGGCCAACATGTCAATAGTGCTTCAGTACCCTGATCTAGACATACAAAAACTTGGGCTGAGTTTGGGAATCTGAGCAGTCCATGCTAGCAAAACTTAGAATATGTACATATGAAAGGGAATAATGGGTTAGAAAGGCCATGCTGTAAAGGATTACGGATGTAGGTCAGTGAAGTCTGTACTTAAGCAATGGAGGGGAAAAGGAAGTGAGTGGGAGTGGAAAATTACCTGGATATTGTAGATTGGAAGTCATGAGAGCTTAAACTGGAGATGACGACAATGAAAATGGAGTAAAAAGGATGTATCTACACCAAGGTGTAGACATTCATGCATAAAAGGATGTATATCCTGCCTGCAGGAGGAGAGGGAAGGCCATTCCAAAGGTGATGGCTTTGGCAGTAGTGCTGCTCTTCACGAGAAATAGGCAAGGCAGGAAGAGGAATTTCGGGGAGAAAAATGAATCTGGGTTTTCGTGTGTTATGGTTGAGATACTGGCAGGACCTATAGTTGGGACTGCCTAGCAGGTGAATGCAACTGTGTCAGGTGCTCAGAGCCATGACCAAGCTTAGGGACCATGCTAACATCTTTGTTTTAAGCTAGAGGTCCTAAATTGGCAACCTGCAGGACCCATCTGGACTACAGATGTGTTTTGTTTGGCCTGCATGATATTTAAAAAATCTTTACGATCTGTAACAACATACACATCGAGAGACTGCATATAAAAACCCATCTCTTTTGCTTGTCTTGAAATATCAGAGCATCTGGCAATTCTGGGTTCTTGTTCCTGCATAGCCAAAGCCTGAGATAAGGCTTGACTGCCCACTTTCCATAGGGCAGGATGTCTCCAGGTTGCCGCAATCCCCACCGTGCCCTGTTAAACATCACCTGGCCAGCCCACCTCCCACATTTACTTTACCTGCCTAAAATTTGAGTTTGCAATGCCTGGGGTAGATCATGAATATATCATTTTTAAGTCTTTGAAGGGAGCCATTTTGGAGGGTAGGTCCCTTCACATCCACCCACGGCCACATTTATTCACCTTGTGTCTCCTTCAAGTGTGCCTTAAGCCTTCAGCATCTCTGGTCACCCTCTCAGGCTTTTCTTCTGCTGTTGATATGCACAGGTCTCTTGTCACTTGCAACATCTTTACTTGATTCTGCCCTTCTCGTGAAGGGTCCATCACCTTTGGAATGGCCTTCCCTCTCCTCCTGCAGTCAGGATATACATCCTTTTATGCATGGATGTCTGCATCTTGGTATATATACATCCTTTTCCCTGCATTTTAATTGTCATCATCTTCAGTTTAAGCTCTCATGACTTCCAAGATCCTTTTTCCTTTGACTCATTCACTTTGTTGGATGAGCAAATGATTCCATGTGTAAATAAACCAGCTGCTTACACTTATGTCTTCGGAAGCCCTAGACTCCTCTTTGATCTCTGCAGTATTTTTGATCCCTGGCCTTAGTCTTCACCATTCTATAGGCAACCCCCCCGCAGTGATCATCCAATAGCCAAGTCCATTGGTTTTTTTTTTTATTCTCTCTAAGCACATTGCAAACCCACAGTCTGTGTGCCATTGTTCCTCTGCCCATGGTGCTGAGATACCCACGTGGCTCATTTCCCTGCTTCATTCAGGTCTCTGTATAGATATTAATGCCGGCATGTTCAGGAGGCCTCTCCTGAAGATGCTGTCCAGAAGGCCCCTCTTCCTATGGCAGCTCTTTCTCCTTGCACCCTTTTATTTCCTTCACATTATCTGCCACTATCTGACATCATGTTAAGTAGAACCACATGAGAATGCACGTTTTGTAGGTCAAAACCAGACAAATGTTAGCAGTTTCTTGTGATTTGATTTAACATATTAATTTGCTCTTGTTTATCCTCTCCTCCTTAAAATGTAAGCTCACTGAGGACAGACTCTGGTTTGCTCACTGTTCTATCCTTAGGCCCCAGAACAGTGCCAGGCACATAGTGGATGCTCAGTACATATTTGTCAGACGCAAAGATTTTGAGATGCTCTTCACGATCCTTCTGTAGCAATCACCAATAACCATAATCTCTGATATTCCACTGCTCTTCTGTCATTGTGACTTTTATTTTCTCTCTAATGTCTTCTCCATGCCCATTCTCTGGCTTCTCACATCACTCCTTTCCAAAGGGGCATATTCCAAAATGTTCAGGCTTGGCTGTCTGTTTTGCTATACCATTTCTTGCCTCCTCAGAAAGTCAGTCGTCCTCATATGTTCATCTCTGAGTTAGGTGTAAATGACTTCCACATCTATACCTGCAGCCCTGACTTCAGTCCAGAGTGAGCTGTCAGTATTGGCATCAGTTGTATATTGGACATTCTGTTTTGGGTAGCCCACATCTTCAGAAATACAGTATTCCAAAAATTTACATCTTCCTTTATTTTTGAAAATTTGACTTCATCACCTTGTTGTCCCTATTTCCACACAATTCTGCACTTGGGAAGTTCTTTGTCTCCTGCTTCATCTTCAGGGACCCTCTTCCTTCTGTCACCAGGCCCCCATTGACTTCCTTTGCAATGCTTCTCACATCGGTCCATTTCTTTTCTTTCTCTTGACGAATATCTTGATTAAGGCTAGAGCCTTTTATCTCACTGCTTCGTACCTTTTCCCTCCATCGTGCATATTGAGAACAGATTAACTTTTGCATAATATTTGAATAGGATCATTATTCTACACCAAATATATCTTTAGACCCACCTGCAACTTTGTGAATATTTTGGTCTTTTTCCGGCCTGCTTTTCAAATCCCATTTCCCGCGATGCCTTCTGAACCACTTAGCTCTCCACTCCCATTGGTTTCCTTGCCCTTACTTAAAGATGCAGCACATATTCCTAGTGGCAGCAGCCCTACGTGCCCTGGGAGGTTAGCTTCTTTTCCTTTAGGTAGGCTGTGTGTGCCTCCTCTGCAAACATAGCTGCAAAGAATTACATCTTTGAGCAGCCCTTCCCCACAAGCAGATTTCCATCTCAAGTCTCTCCTACAGAGAAATTCTAGAGCTTCCACTGCATATCCTTGTCTCCATCTTTGCTGACTTTGTTTCCTTCCCCCAGAAACCCCTTTCTGTGAATCAAATCCTTATCGCAGGAGACAGTACAGCAGGGTGGTTCAGAGCATGAGTTACGGAGTCCAGGTAACCAGAGCTTGAGTCTTAACCTTTTACACTCCCTTGCTGGGTTACCAACTAGCAAAATTCAGCTATTTAATTAAGGCAACATTTGTAAAGGGCTTAGCACAGTGCCTGGCATATCTTAAGCATCATTAGCATCAGCATCATCATTCTTCATCATAATTTAAGGCCCACTGTCTACAATAAATCTTTTCCTACAAGGTCAGTCCTCAGATCTCGCCTCCTAATTCCTATTACACTTCTTGTCTGGGCTATTCAGAATACATCCACTTTACATTTCATAATTATATGACAAGGTTGTACGCTCTCAGAGGGCTGGAACCATGTCTTGCCCTTCTGTGGGCCCAATTCTAAGTGCCAAATCTATACCTGGCTTTCCACAAATATCTGTGGGATAAAAAATTATTTGAGACTGTGAATGAAGCACAAAGGTGTATTAAAACAGAGTTCCAGTGCCTTGTCATTTAACCAGAAGGAAAATGTCCTGTGTTTCTGTCTATTGTGCTGTCTTAAAATAGGAATAATAAAATATACCAAGTACATACTAATTTGACAGTCATTCTCAGAAATCTGGGACTTTACACTTTAATTAAGCACTTGTTGTTAAGCATTTGGCCAGAAGATGGTGCAGTGTTCAAGGGATCCTTCTCTCTCGAAGTCAAAACTGATTTTTAAGGAATGAAACTGCAATCCGACCAAGTCTCTAAAGAAATGGGAGAAAGTGATGCCAGTTCAGCTTTGACACCATCCTAGGGCTTAGCAAGTGTCATGCTTTCATGTAGTTTCTTCCTTCGTACTGCCTAGCATAATGAGCTGGAGGACTCTTCTAATTAGCTAAATATTATTGTACATCAGAGTGGGGCCATGCTTCCTGTACATTCTTATTTGGGTTTTGCCAGCCAAGGGAAGAAAGCTGTTAGAGGCAGGAGCAGATGTAAGGAAGGCACAAAACATGCCAAGAAGTCATGGCGCGTCTTTGCTATTGGATGAGTCATTTTACTTCACATGTTTTTATTCTGATATTAGTAGGATATATACTACTTTTCAAGTCAATGTATCTTACTGGAAAAATCTTTTGTGTGTGGTGTGTGTACGCATGGTGTGTGTACAGTGTGCATGTCAGAGTTTTCTCTACCCCTGAAAAAGTCATATAAATAGGATTTTATTGCTGAAATATCCAACATAAAGTGCAGACTGACATAACCTTCTCATTATTATTATCCTTAATGCAATGTAATGTACTGAGCCAGAAAAATAATATTGCAGTTTGCTCTCAGATGTGCTGTTTATATTGGTTGGAAGCTAATTTTAAAAAGAAGACTCAAAGTTGGTGCTGATCAGCCATCTCTTATCAAGTTTGTGTATCATGCATTTGCTCCATTTTTTTTTTTTTTTTTTTTTTTTTGCCATGTAAAGTCTTCTGAAAATTGAAAACTAATTTATTATCATGTAGTTATTAGCACAATCACAAAAGAGGTCACTGGTCTTTCCTTTAATTTCTGTCACAGGCTGCAGGCCGTATTATGCTAAATCAAGGATACGGGGAGATAATTAACATAGCAACTCTGGCAAGTTTAATAGGTGAGTGATGAACATTTAAAGTTTGGCTTCAAAATCCGTGTCTTAATTACCACCCGCCTGCCGGCAGTGACGAGGATGGAGCTCTAGCACACCTATTACAGATACTCTTTGGGCAGAAGTTTTCATGAGTTGTTTGTAAAACTATTATTAGATTGAAAGATTTCAAGGCAAGAAAGAAAGAAAAGGGTTTTGTGTTTTGTTTCTTTAGAAAAAAAAACGTGAGACATCTTAAGCCATTTCAATGTGTGGCTCTTCCAGAAGCATCCACTCTACTGCAAGAGTTCTCTCTGGGGGGCTGTTGTCCTCCGGGGGACATATGGTACCGTCTAGAGACATTTTTGGTTGTCACATCTGGGGGAGGATGCTATTCGCATCTCGTGGGTAGAAGCCAGGGATCCTGCAAAACCTCCTATAATGCACAGCACAGCCACCCCTTCAACACCCACACAATAAAGAATTGGCCCCAAATGTTAATAGCACCAAGGTGCAGAAACCCTGCTCCAGAACCGTCCACTCCATCCCTTGTTATTTTTCGCCTCTGGTTGCCAACAGGTGTCACCGCAGGCCCATTTCTATCTGCAGCGTTATCAAAGAGAGTCCATAAACTCTTGTAACATATGGAACGAAATCCCAACTGCAAAGCTTTTGTGGAAGGCAGTTACATGCTGGTGAGCTGAGGCCTATGTAACCAAAATTGATCAATTACACAAATTAAGCATAGCCCTTAAGGAATTTATTTTATTGGTCTGGACATCTGTTGCAGTATTGTCCAAATCCAAAACTCAAATGGTGCCTCGGGTTGCCAAGTTAGGCAAGAAAATCTAGTAGCTATAAAAGTACAACTGAAAACCCTATATTAATATCACGTCCATCTGCTGAATGTTACATAAATATGCAGACTTTTTATTTTCCTTGGGAATAACATTTATTTTTACAGTGCCCAGTTTGACATTCTTATGACATTCTGTTCAGTTTATTACATTGTAACTTTAAATGTTTCTTCAAAAATGCATTTATAATGTTGTTGTTAATCTTTTTTCAAGGGTCTGTACCACCTGTTTAACTTATAGTTAAATAGAGAAGTCCTTTTTCTTATAGGAAGAATGGGAAATCTTTGGACAAAGAGGCTCAGAAAAGATTTTGAGTAACACTTGTGTAGTGTAAAGGGAAATTATATAACAGCCATGAATGCTAATATTCCATCCTGCTCTTTTACAAGTTGAAATGTAATCTCCATTTTAAACTAAATTAGCATCATTTCCAAACAGAGTATCATATTTATATCAGATTTATACAACCACATCAGATTACTATTAACATGTAAAATAGTCTCTTTTATGCTGCGGGTAAAAAATAGATTGAAGAGAATGATTTGATTTCCACTTTAATGTCAGGGATTTAAATTAATCTGAGTGGACATGTTTAGGTTGAGAGTTGCTCCAACATTGAAGAAACAGCAGGTAGGGGCGGCTTTACCTTAAGAACCTGTTGTGATCCTGGCACTAAGAAAACCTTGCAGTTATAAAAGTACATCTGAAAATCATGATGTTCCTATCATGTCCATCTGCCGAATGTTAAATAAATATGTTGGTTGGTTATTTAAATATGTTCAGTGGCTAAGCCAACTGGAAAATTATAGGATATGTGTAGGAAAACTTAGAGGACATTTTTCTTCATGTTTTTCCCCCTTCATTCTCAGTCTATATATTCAGGAAAACACTTTTTAGCAGTCAATTATTGAATGAATTCTAGTCTAATAATAAGAGCATCTAGAAGGGTCAGGGAAACTTAAAAAGCAAAACCCAAACTCAACAAACAAACAAACAAAAACACTAGTGCAAACAAAACTTGGCACAGGCGTTGGGGAGATTTCCTTACGGTGCTCTCTATTTTAAAAGAAGAAAAAGATAGATAGCATTTTATCAGATTTATTTTAAAAGAGTATTTTTAACTGCAAAGGTGGTCCATATTTACTATGCGACATTTAAGATATATGAATCTAAAAGTGTATTCAAAATTTTTCATTTTTAATTTTTAAGTGAAAATATATTAACCCATAATTAGAAGGGTGTGAGATTCAAGAAAAGGGTAACAAAAGGTATTGGTTTTTTCCTTACTAGAAAGTCATGATTCACTGACTCTCATTTGTACCAGAATTCTTATATCGCCCCACACTTGGAACTAAAGAAGAGAGGGTTGTCTGGATAAAACCCAAATATATTCACTTTTAGGGAAACACATTTCCAATGTAAAAGAAGATAAACTTTCAGGGAAACGGGGAAGATGTCTGAGAATCTGAATTGGCCATGAAGATAAAAGGAGCCAGTTTCTTGCCATTTATGCATTGGTGGACTAATCCTGTTTTAAATAAGATGAGATACTTCTTTTACAGCTGTGCTTGTACTGGAAAAGGAGGTGCATAACTCCTCCAAGGTTACCTGCAAAGAATTTTTGTGCCAGAGGTTGCCTTATAGAAATGTGGGCTGAATAACTCATTGAGGAAGGGTGACATAAAGGAGCATCTACCATATACATGGGAGATCTGATTTTTTTTTTTCTCCTGCTTTTGTTGCTGTCATTTCCAAATCAAATAAGTTACTCCATTTTTATGGAGTGTGATAACCAAAATGGAACTTCTTTCACAAAACAATTTGTGGTGTTGGGGGTAGAGTCTATAAAAAAGTATTTATATCTCTGAATTCAGCACTATATAAATATCTAGGAGGCCTTGTGATTTATATTTATGCACCCAGTTAAGTAGATGGATGGTTGAGAAGAGAAGGTAACTTGCTTTTGGAGAGATAGACCCTAACTGACCAAACTAAGAATAACTCTTTTGATTCCCAATAGTCTTAAAACCAACAGGCATTTTCTTTTCCTGTTATAGAACCGCTGCATTTATTGAAGTCATAAGCCCATAGTCTATCTTTAGACTCCTGATGTAATTTCTGAATCACCAACCATTTCTGAGACCACAAGATATTTAAAAATAAGATAAGAAATATTGACTGAGACTCCCTGAAGCCTGCAAGGGAAACGAAGATACCGCGGCAGAGGTTTACAGTGGAATTTCTCTCCTGTAGTTCGTGCACATTGAAAATGACATGATCTATCCCAAGGAGTAACTTAAGACCTGATCCACTTAAATAGCTCCAAGTGATTTATCATAAATGTGCTTATTTGGAAGGTTTAGCAGTAACCACTTATGGGAGGTGGTGGGGTTAACTACCGAAATTGTACATAACTTGGATCCTGTGTATGGCAATTAATCAAGAAATTATATTCTTTGACTTTCTAACAACCCACACAGAGTGCTACATCTGTGGCATGTTTAAAGAGAGAGAGGGATGAAATATTTCTTCTAATAAAATGCTAATGGTTTTGTTTTGGAGAAAAAATATTGAATTATTGTGGTGTTAGATTTATCTGTATGAGGATTTGTTGAGTCACAGTCAGTAAGTACTTCTGACAGAAAACCAACTACGTCCTGAATACAATATCCTAGTCTTCTAAATGACTTCAGGATTATGGAGAGGCCCCTTTATAATGCTGAAGAAAGAGCACAGGAATAAATGGTGTGATAGAGAACTGTAGCAGTCGAAGTCATTACTGTGAGCATTTGTTGAATGTTCGAGAGTATTTATTTAACCCAAAGCACATTGGAATATGTTAATCAAGACAGGTGAGGCTCCCATTGCTTTCTGGTTTCTTTCATGGGCATAACTTGCACCCACTTAGGTGCTCTAGTCTTTACGTTTTCAAGATTTGGGGGAGGGGTGACTACTGTGGTTAGGAACCCAGAACTCACTCCCCTGGAGGGTTCCTTTTATAAATTCAATATCTGAAAACCTAAAAGCACTATCATCTAAAAAGGAAAATTTGGGGCAACAAAAGTGTCAAATGTATAACGTCATTTTCATTCCTATGATCCTTTGTGATGTGGTTCAAATGTCTTAATTTAATATTTCACTTTTCAATCATTAGCTTTTTAAAAATGACAATTTCACGAACTCTTACGGAGCACCTACTTTGTGCCTACACTGGCCAAGAGACAGAAAGATGGAATAATACCTGACTTCTACCTCTTAAGATCTCATAGTGCAGCAAAACAGAGGTGTAACAAATATTTATAATGTGAAAAGACTCATGAAACAGTCCAGTGCTGGTCACTTACCATAGTAGAGACACTGCATCAATTATTCTCTTTTACAGACAGGGGAACTGAACTTGTCGAGAGGTTAGATCCCACGGTTAACAAGAGGAGGGACCAGCATTTACCGGAAGCCCTGTGTGGGTCTGGATACTCACATAGTGCTTGCCAGATGCCAGGCATTGTGTTTAGGGCTTTACACTCATGACTTCACTCAGTTCTCATGACAGCCCTATGTAGGGGATACTATAATTATCACCATTTCACAGATGAGCAAACTGAGCTCTGAGAAAGAGCAACTTGACCAAGGTCATGCAGGTAATGTCAGAGCAGCAATTTGAATTCAGGCTCTTGACAACTAAGCTTTACTGCTGTGAGACATGGAGACATTTCTGCTTGGAGCTGTGGGAAGGTACAGAGATTAGGGCAAAGAAATTATAAGAAGATTAGAAATATGGTCTTGATAAGGACTTTGAAGATAATGCCCATGTCAGACTTCCTTCTGATCTGAGTCAATTGAAGGATGTATTTTTGAGCCTTTCAGAAATGTCTCTAAAAGTTATAGATCTGAATTTTAGTGAGAATCTATTCCATTCCTCACAGTGCGAAAGTCCAACACAATGTCTGGGAATTCAGACTTATAAAAATCATATAGAGGTAATTCTTTTTAAAAAAATCTTTTATTTTGAAGTAATTGTAGGCTCATAAGAGGTTGTAAAAATAAGAGTGTTACAGTATGCCCTTCACCCAGCTTCCTCCAATGTTAACATTTTATATAACCATAGTACATATCAAAAGTGGGAAATTGACTGACAAAATACTATTCACTAGACCACAGATCATATGGGGATTTCATTAGTTTTTAGATGTACTCTATTGTTTTGTATAGGTCTTTTCAATTTTACCACATGTATAGATTTGTGTAACCACCAAGGAGTAATTTGTTTTAAGCTGGCATAAAGAAAAAATAAAATAAACTGTTTTGAACAATCTATCATTTTGTTGTATGGCATTGTTATGTTTAGGGGCTGCTTTGCCAAATATTGTATTCTTTTAAAATAATTTATGTTTTAATGGAATACTACCATGATGTAAGAATGATTATTCACAGTAAAAAAAAAAAAAAAAAAAAAAGCCTACTATAAAAAAAAAGATTCCCCTTAGGGGATATAAATTGATTTCCATTAAGAAAAATAAGGTTTCCATATATTTATTACTTAAAGCTTACTTGTTAGATTTAATTTTTGGACATTTACAGATGGCAGTGATAGGCTCTTTGGTTTTTCTGTGTATTTCTGCATATTTCGAATGAGTATGAGCAATACTGTATTGAGTTGTATATTGAAAGACATCATCTTCTATTAACATGGGAAACTGTCTATTGCCATTCAGAGCTTTTTATTTTGTAGCTCCTGTTTCGGAGAAGGATATGGAGGTAAAAACCCAAATTTTCAATCTGTTCCCAAAAGCCTCAGACGTCTGAGCTTAAAAAGGGGTTAAATTTTAATGAAAACATATTCTCTAGTCAATGTGCTTTAAATTATAATTTTAAAAGCCAATCATTTTCTTTTTTGACTGACATGTGGCATTTTGGAGAAATTTTTAAATATTTAAAGTCTGTAAGAAATGAATTTGGGGGCTTGTTGGTATCATATTTAGAACAGGGGAAAAAAGGGACAGCTCATAGTGAAGGGGTTGAATTAAAATCATTTGTAATTATGCATCACAAAGAGGTACAATCACAGTGCATCCATTTATACGTGCATCTGTGCATCTGCCTCTGACCCCAGCTTTCTGGTTTCTGTCTCCTTTCTTTACAAAATCTTCAGTTATGCGTAGATGCACACATTAGAGAGGAAATTGGGGCTAATGATTTAGGAATGTGCTAATTAATTCTCATTATGTCCTATGAACTGAGAGAATAGTGAAAGGTTGTCTGCATATGCATATACACTATGTGTATTTTTCCACAGTGTTTTCTTCTGGAGGAAAGTTATGCTGTTTTTTTTTTTTTTTTTCCTTTTTAGGTTCTTAAACACAGTGACAGCTAGCAGAGTCTAAAGTGCTGACATTATGACTTAGAGATGTGATAAAGAGAAACATCTACTGCAATTTCTGTGAGTAAATGTGGTGCCGGCATTGAGAGAACATACGTAATCAGATACCTGTTCTCCCTGAGTTTCTTAATTTAAGCCTCGAAATTCCTAATTAGCAGTTAGATTGCATCCATTGTTATTTTGTCTTTGGTTATCAATGATGATCAACCTTTGCTAAACAAAGATATGTCATCATGCTGGGGACACTCACGGATTTTTTTTTTAAAGGTTTTAACATTTGATAATAGGTTTTCCAATAGCTTGAAGGGTAGCTTTTAACATTTCTTTTCCAGCTGAAGTATTTCCTGAGTTCTGTCCAAGCCCTCTGTAGTTAAAGAAAAGGCTTTTTGACACTGAATAGACAATGTTGTGGCTTTTTTTTCCTTCTTAAGACAAATGTGTAGGCATTTAGACCGCAACGTTGTACTCTCGTAATTGAGACACCTAGCAGAAATGGCAATTATAGGGTGACTCGTGTCAAAAATATTCAGAACAAATTACATTTTACCGATTTTTAAAAACTTTCAAAGGTATTCTCCTCTCTTTCTCCTCCCTCTCTTTCTACCTCCCTCCCACCCGTTCGTTTTTTCTTTTAAATATTAAGTAAACTATTTGATTTTTACGTTTCATCAAAGTTGTTCCAGGTTTTTTCCGGGTTTACTAAAACTCCAGATGGACTACTCAGATCAAAACAATTAGTGAAGCCTAAGGTGTCCCTAATTCCTGAAATGAAAACAGAATGGATGCTCAGGGTGTTCTGTTTTGCTCTGACTACCCGCTTGGCTGCTCGCTCAGAATATCCTTGCTCTCAACTTAGTTCCAGTTCTGTTTATTTTGTCCTGAGCTCAGTGAACTTTCCAAAGCCCTACTCTTCAAACAACACTTTTTTCCCCCGCCCCGTGAGCTGGAGTTTATTTTGTGCTCTCCCTTCATTCTATGGGTTGTGAATAATTTTAACACAAAGAAAAAA
Source organism: Aotus nancymaae (assembly GCF_030222135.1). Taxonomy (NCBI): domain Eukaryota; kingdom Metazoa; phylum Chordata; class Mammalia; order Primates; family Aotidae; genus Aotus; species Aotus nancymaae. The sequence continues at coordinate 4,113,985 of NW_026988460.1, forward strand.
ATCTCCTCCTGACCACGAAGAGAAGGGGGAATTTTAAAATAAAGATAAAAATTGCTATTTTAGCCCCAAAAGCAAAGGGCTTGGCAAAGAAGAAGAATGGGGGAAAAAATAGAACAGTAAAGGAAAAAAAAAACAGAAAAAAATTTTTTTATGAGAGTGACAGTACAAAACAGGTGTTTGTTTGATGAAGCTTATGCAAAACAAACAAATGACAAACTTAGCATTTAAGGGCCGAATACATGGTCCACATTTAAACTGCTTAGGTAATTTTTATTTATGAAATAAATATGCAGTTTTACAAATTTGAACATGAAGCAAATGTTTACATATTGAAACTTACGATTTCTTGATTAACAGTATGAAGTGAGGCAATGGTCTTATTGAAAGCCATTTTTAATTGGGCTCATTGTAAATGTTTTGGTTAAAATAAAAGATAAAAGTGAGCTTTGACCTCTGTGGAATATTGAGGCTGGTGAAATTTCTGGTTCTAGCTTTATCCTCAAATTGTCTTGCAGAGAATTATATTTCACAAAGTTAAAAGAAGGCAGAAGAATGCTACTCTTTCTTTTAGGTTTTTCTAGCGTCCAATCAGAGATGGGTGAATAACAAGGACAGTACCATGGGACTCTAGGGCCCTTACTTAGGAGGCCCATACTAATGGCAATAGCAAAACGGCACTACGTAGACATAAAAAAATTTGTGATTGCAAATGTGCAGGTAGAGTATAACACAATTATTCTATCCTTTTAGTCTTAGGTGTTGGCACATTTTTTTTGAGCCCATGTATAGAACAGGACAACATGAAAAGTGAAATATTCAAGCCATGGAGAAAAAGAAAATATGCTGTTGTATTTTATTTATGGAATGCCCACTCTGTGCTGGTTCTCTATTGGTCCTAGAGAAGTATAACTGTGATCAAGACAGACATAATTCCTGCCCCCATGGAGCTTACAATCTATTGCAGAGCTAGACCAGGGCAAAGGGTGTGAAGTGTGAAGAATAAGAAGTAGAGAGTGTTCTAGGAGTTCCCAGAAAACTAAGGCTATTGGTTTAGTTGGTTTTTCCCCCTCTTTTCTTCTTCCCTCTCTTTTCCTCTTCACCCTCTCTTTTCCTTCTCTTTTCTTTCTCTCTCTTTCCCCTTTCTCTCTCTCTCTTCCTCTTGATCTTTATTTTCCAAACAGAATTCATCCAAACTAATTTTTATAAAGAGAAACAGTCTAACATTATTTAGAAAGAGCAGCATATTATAGTGGTTACAGCCATAGGCTTGGAAGAGTGTGACCTGGATTGAAATCCTGGCTCTGCCATTAACTAGCCTACATTCTTGGTCAAAAGATATTATCTCAGTTTCTTCTTTTATTAAAAATAGGCTAGAAATATGTACTTTTAGGAATTTATAGGAATTTTAGATGAGACCTCGTAAGTAAAGTCCCTGGCTTCCTTCCTGGCAGGTAGTGATCATGCTAAAATCATTAGCTACTACCATATTATTACTATTAGTATTATTATTTTCCTTTTTATTTTGTAGAAGCAATGTCTGTATTATACAACAGCTAAAAAATAGTGAATGATGATATCCATCAATTGAAATAATTTTCTCTAAAAACAGTGACTAGCTTAGGTATTATGTAATTCTTATGTTTTATTTTGTTTTGCCTTTTCACAAAAGTTGTTGTTTTTAAAAATTAAATATAAAAACTATTTTCAATAAATAAATTTTTAGATAAGATACTAAAGCCACATTATTTACAATTGTGCTGTCTTTTCCTCTGAACATTTTTAGAATTAAATCTTGAGCCAAATTTCAATGAGCCTCTTTAGGTGGCAGGAAATTTACTAATATTTACTTTGATTCAAGAATGAAACATATTTCTCAATGCACTCATATAGAGTAATGTGATAGATTTTTGTGTGTGACTTGTGAAATCAGTCATACTGTATTATAGACAAACCCTGTGTATGTGTGAAAATGTGTTTACGTAATTTGATCTCACTAAAGGTGAACCTCAAACATTAAAATTGTTATAAATTTGTCCTCAATCGGGACATTTAAGAATCAGTCTTCATGAACACTTTTAGATTCTAGAAGTGCTCACACTACGTCCCCATGTACAAAAGGTAAAGGTGACATAATCGTATGTAAAATTTAGATATCCTTCTCTCTGTTTGTGCATAGTGTGCATGTCCACCATTTCCAGTGCCAGCCTAGGCTTTAGCATCATTGAACATCTCTCTTGCAAGAATGGTCCATTTACGCTCATGCCTTCTGTTTTGCTTGTGGGGTCTGATCAGCCTGAAATGCCTTTCCCTGTCGGGACGAAATCTTACTTATCTTTTAAGGTCTGGTTCCAGTGTCAACTATTGTGTGGTTCATCTCCCAATCCCCCTGGGTGCAATAAACTGGTCCCTTCTTTGTACTCAATAGTTCTTTGTTCTTTCCTGGTACATGGCAGCTGTTTGAGCATCTTTTCACCCCTCCACACCAGAAACTCCTCAGTGGTGACATCTATGCCCTATTCACCTTTCCAGAAAACCTGATTCCTGTCCTCAAGGAGTTTCCAGTCTGAGCAAGGAAGCAGACACATAAACATGGAATTATGTTGCAATTATGTTTGGAAAGTGATGTAAAACAATTGTCTAAATTACTGTACGTAGATGAGCACTAATTTACTAAAGAAACTTGCTTTTCTCATATAAGGACTGAGCAGTCCGTATGTAGGTGTAGTCTTTTTCTTAAAATAGCAATGTTTTCCCAGTCTTCATATCAATATTTATGTTGTTGCTCATGCTCTGTTAAAATAAAACAAAATCTTCAAATGACATTGTATATCTAATGTTAGTGATGGGAATTTAGGAGTCTGTTGAAATTGTGACACATAGCAGGACTGATGCTTCGTACTCCAAACCAAATAAAGTTTCACTGAACCTTAGCTGTAAGCTAAGACTTTAAGTGCCATTTATTTGTTGAGTTTTGTCACTCTAAATTGCTCAGCTTGGCACAAGACTTTTTAAAGAAATTATAGTTTAATTGGTTTGTGGTTTATTTTCTATTATATTAAAATGACCTGCTTATATTAAAATGACATGTCTTTCAAAACCTACTAGTGCTTTAAAACCTTGTAGTGATAAAAGATTTCCAAATGTTATTTTCAAAAGCAAGGAAAAGGATTTCAGACAAATGCATAGCTCATAGCTCAGTATAGTGGATTATGTTGAGCTCCTGGATGTAGCTATAAAATCATCTTCTCTTTCATATATGCCTAGAGTTTAGGGCTTTTGGAAAATGTTTTCTATTACTGCTATTTTTTGGTACCTTTTTTTTTTTTTATATTCACTCTGAGGTAGTCCTATTACAGCAGGCTCATAACACCATAACCTTTATCCATATATAGCCAGGCAAAGCTTTCTGCTGTTAAGTAGAACTTATGAATACTTTAGAGAAGGAAAGCATTGCTATTCTTGAGCAAATTCGGAGAGTTTAGAAACATTATTTTGAAATGTGCTTCCTTAAAGTCAGAAGAACTTAATTAAGTTCCCAGGGTTAATTGTTTCTGAAGTGTTAACATGTCATTTGTCTATTCAAACTCCAAAGCAAATCTAATACGGGATTTAATAACCTGTTTATGTGAATAGAAATTTAGGGTGGGGGTGGCGTGGGAGAAGAGGGAAAAGCTAATAGGCTTTTACCTAGTTAGTGGGTTTAAGGAAGAATTCTTTCTGTCTTCATTTGAAACAAAAGCTAAATCCTATGTTCAAAACTCCTATTTGGGAGTATAAATTGGGATGACAAGGAAGTTTTGGAACAAAACAGTATTTTTACACTTTGTTCATTTCATATTTATCACTAGCTTGTTTGCTAATTTTCATTTGCAAGAGGCAATTCTTCCAGCTAACTGGGTGCCTCAATGGGCCACTGATTTCTTTGAAGTGACAGTCTGTAAATATGCATAAAAAAGGGATGCAATTAGCGTGTGAGTAGTTCAGTGCAGCCTGATTCCATTGGCAAGTTTACCCACAGTGTTGATAAGCTACATTATCTAGAAAATTGGCCGCTGAAAAACAGCACCTCTGATTGCCAGCAAAGGTTCCAGATAACAGGGTGCTGAAGAGAAATATAATTGAGGTTGAATATATTAACCAAGGTGTCACATGCTCCTTAGAAGCTCTAATTTATCAGCATGTTGGAATTTTTATTAACATTTGGAATGCGTTTCTACCACACTAATGAAGTGGAATTGGCAGTTCAGGTTTTAGTTATTGTCATTTCTGAGAAGTTAAATGTAATTTCTCGTTAGACACAGTTATGTAAATATATTTGTTCAGGGGCTGAAAAAAATTATACATTTTACAAAATACAAATATGTTGTTAAGAGGCAATGTGACAAATCAGTGATGGCTCGAGTCTTGAAAATTAGCCACATATTTATGCTGCATTTTGTACATTGCAGCTTTTCTTTGTGGGGGGAATTTGAGAGAAATGAAGGAAGCTTAATTTCATTAACTCTGCGACTGGCTCGCCATTGTGAGAAAACAGTTCAAATTAGCCACTGTTTTAGTAGGTTAGCACGTCTAAAAGGATTTTATGATTAAACTATTTTTTTTAATGAAAACTTGCTCAAATTAAAAGGTGAATTAAGCTTTCAAGGAAGATATCTGCTTTTCTCTATTCTTCTTGGAAATGCCCAAGACTTCTCTATTCATTTTCTAATTTCAACAAATAGGTTTGAAAGATATTTGTTAACAAGACTATTAATTTCTATCATTAAAATAGAGATGTGCAAATTTGAAATTATTTTAGATTGCACACATATGTGATAACGCTGTATATTTTTTGACGTAAGGAAATAAAAATTATGAACTTTGGGATAATGTTTCCTTAGGAATAGGAGGAAAGAGTCAGAGGTATCAGGGGAACATAAATAGGCAGTTTCAGCTGTATATTAATAGCTCCTGAGTTAGCTGATAGAGTTTTGATTGTCTGTTTCATTATGATAAATCATAATTACAAAGATGTAACATATATGTTTATATAGATCCTATATTAAAATATACAACATTTTTACAAGGGAATAACTCTATTTCTATTGACTCATAAATTTTGTTTTCCCATGGAAATGATTATGAATTACAGTCTGTAGAGCACTGTGTATTCATAACATGCTTAGTATTAGTTAATTGCACACATCTCCGACCTCAGGGAATGATGCTGCATTTTTCCTCCATTAGTAATAGATATGGTGGTCACAAGGCAATGGTTCCCTAGAGACAAATGACCCATGGAAGACATTCTGAGCTTTCCCTTTGCATTCACTCCTTAGCAACTGCCAGTCTTCTATTGTCCTATAGGGCTCCTAATTTCATTCCTTCTTCTCCTACTGGCTGTTACCACTCTTGACATGCCTTGACCCAGTTTATCCCTGCTGTAATACTTCCGTGCATTTCACACACTTATCCTCTAGCCCTCAGCTGTAAACTTCTCATTTCTATCACCTATCCCATCACATGTGTGTGGGGGCAGGATTTAGAAGGTGGGTTTGGGAGGAGTGGTATTCCCTTTATTAGCAGAAACTTCTGGTTGGAATGATTGAACTTGACACAGGAGAATCTCACCCCTGTTTGACAGTTACTCTTAGGATGCCCATTATGGTAGATGTGGCAAATTGTCATTTAGCACACATTTTGCTTTTCTTCCAGTGTCACCAGTTAGATAGCTAAAATCTGTAATTCTCAGACTCTCTTGCAGCTAGGGTTCTGGGAAAAAATTAGGTTCACATAGGTGTATGCAGGTGCCATTTAAAAGATAATGTTCTAAGTGTGGTTCATGAAGTCCCTGGGTGTGGAGTGGCAATGTGGTGGCCCTGATTCTAGATCATGCTTATATCACTGTGTCTTTGAACTTAGCTGTACTGTGGGTAGACTTCAGATTCCCCACATTCGTGAGCAAGCAGATAGGGAGATTCCCCTGGCAGGCCAATTTTTCAGTGTGGTTGCCTTGATTTACCTGCTTCTTTGGCCTTTCTTACAATTTTGCAAGCTCTTATTTCTGTGCATTAAATCCCTTTCTACCCAAGTTGTTTGCTTTTAAGCAACTGAACCCTGATCAATACCCCTGCAAATCTGGTTCAGATGACTCTATAACAGGGCCAGGCCCAGAGTAAGGCAATAGAGGCACCCATGGCACAAAACTTAAGCTGTTGGGCACTTTCAGGGTCATGGAAGTGTCTCTTTAAATTTTATGTCCTGGACAACTCTCTTGCCTCACTTTAGTGCTGGCTAAGTTCAATAAGCAAATAGCAGATGTTATTTATTATAAAAATAATCAAATCACATCTATAACAGATGTTGGCAAAATACAATCCATGGACTAGATCTGACCCACTGCCTGTTTTTGTAAATAGAGTTCAGTTGGAACACAGCCATGCTCTTCTTTTATGTGCTGTCTATGGCTGCTTTTGCACTAGAGGAGCAGAATTGAGTAGTTGGAACAGAGACCGCAAAGCACAAAATATTTACTCTCTGGCCAGTTACAGAAAAAGTTTGCAAATTCATGCTCTGTATGCTACTGTGGATATGCCTAAATGTGTGGGGTAAGACTGCCTGAGATCAAATTCTGGTTCCTCTCTGAGTCTCTGGCCAAGTTGCTTAACTTCCATGGAGTGGTGTGCTGGAATCACCCAGAACTTGTGGGTATCTCTTCTTAACTCTAGGTTCATTGACCATCTTAATAGCCCAAAATCAGCCGGTGGCAGTGTCTCCCCTAGGAAAATTGGCAAATGCTACAAATCAAGGCTTCCCCAGAGACCCAGGAACAAAACACTTGCTGCCTCCATAAGTATGGATGGATCCCAACTTATGATGGTGTGACTTATGATTTTTTGACTTCACCATGTTGTGAAAGTGACATGCATTCGGTAGAAGCCATGCTTCAAGTACCCCTACAGCTGTTGTTTTTCCCTTGCAGTACAGTAGTCAATAAACTAAATGAGATATTCAGCACTTTCCTATAAAATAGTCTTTGTATCAGATGATTTTGCCCAAATGTATGCTAATGTAAGTGTTCTGAGCACACTTAAGGTAGATTAGGATAGGCTCTGATGTTTGGTAGGTTAGGCATATTAAATGCATTTTTGACTTATGATACTTTGAATTAATGGGGGATTTATCAAGACATAACCCCACTGTAAGTCAAGTGGCATCTGTGCTAGATTCTTCTTTTTCCAAATGATGTGACACATGCACAGTGCCCCATCTGGAGCCCCTTTAACCATCAGCACACCCAGCCCCCAGTTGCTGTGAGTGCTGCAGCTAACAGCTTATAGCTGTGCCCTCCTTGGGGGCAGTCAATGGCTTGCTGATATGGGTGGCACAAAAGCCCAGTTCCTTTGCACCATTCTGTCATGCAATTTATTTTCCAGAATGCCTCTCTTGCCATGGGTTAGGCCGTGGCTAGACTTTGCCTGGGATTCTTGATTGGCTTTTTTGCCTTCACTATCTGGCTTCACTTTTTTCATTACAGGTTTGTTCTAAAGAATTAAGTCCAGGATCCAGACTAGGTGAGGTGAGGACAGCGAAGTGCCTAGAGCACACAATGTCAGAAGGCAACCCTTCTAGGAGGAAGAAAACAGGTGCCTCCTAAAATTTTATGGCTTAGCTGTTTCCCTCTCCTTACCCTAGTCTGGTCCCTCCTTGCCCACACAAATCACTTGCACTTGAATTTCTGCTTTAGCCTCATTTTTTTTTTGAGACGGAGTTTCGCTCTTGATACCCAGGCTGGAGCGCAATGGCGCGATCTCGGCTCACCGCAATCTCCGCCTCCTGGGTTCAGGCAATTCTCCTGCCTCAGCCTCCTGAGTAGCTGGGATTACAGGCACGCGCCACCGTGCCCAGCTAATTTTTTGTATTAGTAGAGACGGGGTTTCACCATGTTGACCAGGATGGTCTCGATCTCTTGACCTCGTGATCCACCCGCCTCGGCCTCCCAAAGTGCTGGGATTACAGGCTTGAGCCACCGCGCCCGGCCCTTTAGCCTCTATTTCTAAGCAACCTAACCTAAGGCAAGTGGCAGTATAATGGATTGTTACCTATTGATTGCTTTAAGGACTAAATGAGTTAAGTTATGGGAAACAGAGCAATGACTGAAACAATAACAGGAGGATGAACAAATGCATGTATAGATAGAAAGTGTGATGAGACAGATTGCTTCTGTACCTTTGTGTATCCTCTTCTCTCTACCTGCAGTGCATGTCCTGTTTCTATTGGCTTATCTAAGTGCCACTCTCCCCCTCCTCCCCCCAAAACCCTATTTTGTCTATAAAACTCTTACTGGCTACAGCATTGTAAATGACATTGATTTACTCTACATAATTCTCCAATCCCTGACTCCATTTTTTTTTTTACCAAATAATTTTTTTCCTTTCATTGTTTTTATGTCCTATAGATCATTATCTGTATGATAACTTACTTGAATAGATTAACAAATGTGGTAAAATCAATATAACGATATTGCAAAAATGATCCTTAGAAGTTTGAAAAAAGATCCAACTGATAACCTTTGGAGATGCAGTTCCTGGGCTTTTTACTAAGTGTACAAGAATAAGGACAAACCAGAGCCTGTAGCTCACTCCATTTGCAGCCCAGGGAGGTGGTTATTTTGTAATGCCTACAAAAGTTGTTTCTTTGACTCTGAACAACAGACTTTTAATTGCTATATTGCTAGGTATCCCCAGATATCTTAGCCAGTTTCATTCATTGATACTATCATTGTCTATCTCAGCACTCTACTTTCTTCATAGCTTTTATCACCAATTATAATTCCCTAATTAATTTGTTTACTGACACTCTTTCCTCCTAACAAGACTATAAGCTCCATGAAGACAGGCTCTTCACTCACTCCCCATTGTCTGTAGTCCACCTTGTGCGTGGCAGGCACTCAATGAATATATGTTGCAGTGACTGACAAACAAATGAATCATGTAGACGTCTTTAGAACTGGTGTATAGTGACAAAGTATGGGCTCAGTAGATATTTGTAGAGTGAGTGAATGAATGAAATCACTTAAAGAAACCTTCTGGCACATGTTTCACAGGCCAAGAGCTTCTCTTATTTACGTTTGATAAATATTGTTGCACTTTTCTACAAAGTACAATGAGCAATCAATAGATATTCACAGGTGCTTTTCCTGAAATTAGTCCTCACATAGAAAATGCAGGAACACGATGCCTAAAATTTAAAATGTGACATCACAAATTCTTGACTCTAGAAATACCCAAGTCATGAGGAGAAAGATGAGTTTAGGGTAAGAAGTGTAGCCAAAATGATTAGCATGACACTCAAACAACTTTGTGGATTGACTCAAAGAAGGATGGGTTCACGTCAGAGCTGTTTTGCTGTGCGATAATCTGGTAATAGGAGGCCGTGCTTTGACTGTAATCCCAACACAGGAGCAAATCAATTGGTGTTGAAGATATCAGTCAACTCTGTCCTGGTGTTGGCTATATTTTTAAATAGGGCCCTAAGATCCTCCCTCAGAACTCACGTAGTAGGCTTGTTTGGAGATCGTGGAATGAACAAGGCCAGTGGATATTAGGAGATCCACTCTGGCTCAAATGAGAACAGTGCTGCTTCTGTCTGGTAACACAATGGGAGAGACAGGGTCTAAACAAATAATCCATATAGCAAATAATGTTGATATGGTAGGATTAATATTAGTTAATAAAAAGTCCAATACCTTCAAGAGCATTTCCCAGAAGGAGCTAAACTAGGCCAGGGGTTCAGGGCAATGTGTGGGAGTGTCTCTGCAGAAATGACATTAACAGGAGCTGGGCTACATGTTGGTGGGGAAGGTGGTTTAGAGAGGAATCACTGCTGGTAAATTCTCAGCCTTTTCTTCTTAGGAAAATGAACCCTCAAATCACCTTGGTTTCTGGTCCTTTTCTTGCTTTCACATGTACTTACTTGCCAGTGCGTAGGGGGAACACAATGCAGTCAGTGGAAAAAAAGGTGAGTGGTACAAACAGGTGTTTGAACCCCAGCTCTGCTCTTTACTGAGCTGTGCGTTCTTGTGTAGCAGCTTTCTTGTTTTCACTGAGCCTTATCTGTAAAACAGGACTCTCCATGAAGTGCAGGGAAGATTAACAATTACTCTCCTAATGGCAAATGCTGCCATGTACTGGTTTTAAAGTAATGGCTAGGCACAGTGGCTCTTGCCTGTAATCCTCCCACTTTGGGAAGCAGAGGCAGGTGGATCATGAGGTCAGGAGTTCAAGAACAGCCTGAGCAATATGGTGAAATCCCGTCTCTACCAAAAATATAAAAACTAGCTGACCGTGGTGGCGTGTGCCTGTAATCTCAGCTACTCGGGAGGCTGAGGCAGGAGAATCGCTTGAACCTGGGAGGCGGAGGTTGCAGTGAGCCGAGATTGCACCACTGCACTCTAGCCTGGGCGATAGAGTGAGACTCCGTCTCAAAAATAAAAATAAAAATAAATAAATAAAGTAACTCATTTAATCTTCCTAACAGCCCTATGAGATAGATATGGTTGCTATCCCCATTTCTCAGATGTAGAAACTGAGGCAAGAGGTTAAATAATTTTCCCAAGATCACACTAACTGGTAAATGATGGAGCTTGGATTCAAATCCAGACAGCCTGGCTCTAAGGTCTCTGTGTTTTGCTACTAATTCTTGATCTGTAAAGTGGCCCCCAGGAAAGCAAGCAGAAATAATCTTCATTCCCATTTCTTTGGCTATTGGTGAACCTCTGACCCCAAGGACTTTTGTCGATCTGTAGGACTCCTCAGGGGCACAGGGCTTGCTAATTAGAAGCAAAAGCACTCACTTTTATTTAAGAGCTGAGGATTGTGATCATTTGCCAGAACTGGCTGTCTTGAAAGGATTGTATCGCTTGCCATTTGGTTTTCATTCTGAGGCCACATGTGACTGTAATGTAAATACTTATGGGGAATATCATTACTCTGAAGTTTAAAGTTTACATGTCAGCTCCCTGTCTTTATAGCAACTGCTTTAGGTCATCTCTCTTGCTCAAGCTGGGAACTCTGGAAAATCATTCTCATGCACAGGTTTCCATGTTGCCTTTAGCCCTGACTTCTAGCAACTAAGGGAAGGGCTGAAGTGGTTCTACCTTATCCCGTCTTTATAAGCCACCAAATTTTGGCCATGCCTTGTGTTCAAGGACAGGGTCAGGACTTTATTTTATGAGTTGTTCTCCAACAACTGTTGGATTTCTTTGAATGCCTCTGGATGTTGACAGCATCAGGTAGAGATCTGCTTCAAGGCAGTAGGGATTCATACTCCTTTTGCTGCCTTCTCTTCTTTTTTAAAGCTTTGGCGAACTCCTGCAGACCCTCAAGTCTCAGTTCTGCATGTCATTTTAGAACATAGCCAGGCTTCCTTGACTTCCTTCCCTGCATTGTAAGAAACTTGACCTCTTATTATGAGCTGTCATCTCACCCTTACTTAACCTTAACACGGTATCTCTCTCTGTATATATATTTTTGCATGATTCATTTTGATGTCTGTCTTTCTAGTGAAACCGTAAGCTGCATCCCAAGTACGAGCTCCATAAATAAGGGTGGAATAAATGAATGAATGAATGAATGAATGAGTGGAGATGAGTAGCATTTACATAGCTATTATTCCTAGCATTTGCTATTTTCATAATTCAGGCATGATTGGAATTTCAACCAGAGACCTTGAGATTTCCTATGGAATGTCCCACCACACTCACTTTAAATGATTTCCATTCCCCATCTCACTATTCCACCTTGACACTTCCACATCAGGGTGCTCATCACATGCCTGTTTCTCACTTTTTGTGCGTGTTGTTCTTCAGCATGAGATTCGTAAACAAACTTCAGTGAGAGCGCCCTCAGGAACTCATCCAAATCATTTTGCCTGGAGACTAGTCGTTTCTTAGAGGTTACCTCTAGCCTGCTGCAGCCTTTTCTAGAATCGTGTAAGGGTAAAGTGGTGAACAAGAATGGATTTGAAACAGAAACCATTGCAATTGACACTAATTAACAGAGCTGAGAAAATCTTTCATTAGGAGCGTCTAAATCATGCAGCCTGCTTTGAGAAAGAAAAGTGGCCTGTGAACCATTTAATGAAATTTGAAGAGATTATTTTCCTTCCTCCTTTCTCGGAGGACATACTAGGGCTGGAGAGGATAATTTGTTTAGAAGTGGAGTAATGGGAAAGGGGTACAGGCCACTTGCCTTCGTGCCTGTTCACACTTCCCATGGTTCTGACCTAGTGTTGAGTTGCTCAGCCAGGCACTTCCCTGCGTTACCTCCGTGAGAGCTTTCCCTCCCCGTTAATTTCATGTTTTCAAATTCTAGAGTAATAATCATGAGACTGACATTTTATTACTTGCAGACAACAGCAGCAACTACAAAAGGTGACAACATCTATTGAGCACCTACTGTGTTCCAGGCACACTATATGAATTATTGTGCTTGATTTGCAAGCAATTCTGTGAGGTAAGTACCACTATTATCCCCGCTTTACAGATGGAAATGGGGCTATAGTAGGGTTAAACAACTAATTACATTGAAAAAGTAATGAATCCTTATCCCTCCTGGACACAATGTGTACCTTAGAATAGCATGTGCTTGGAAATAAGATGTCTTACCTCAAGACTGGGTGGATATGGGTGAGTTCTGGGGAAGAATCAGTGATGGCAGAGGGGAGAGGGTTAGTTATTGTTTCTGGATAAAGAGATCAAGAGGTCATATTTGGAAGCGACATGACTTCAGATGCCTCTCACATCAAACTAGAGAGTAGGCAACTTTTCTAGCTATGTGCTGGCTTGAACTTAACTATATTTAGAGTCAATGACTATGTTTTTTACCAAACTTCCCAATCCTGAAAAAAATATTTTGACAACAAATAGTTATAGTTATCTGTTTAATATCCTTCTTGTTGGTAAGGGCTGAGTCACTGAATAACCACGGGAAGTCTTTTAGGGTTCCCCCTTTTTCATTATCACCTTAATGACTTGATTGCTAGCCGAGATATTTTATTGCCACTCACCACATTTAGACAAATGTAGGGGAGCCAATCCAGTAAGGCTCGAAGACACCCTTCATTTGCTAAATTCCCCCCATCTGTGGGTGCTCAGTGGAACTACTTTGATTAGGGTAGGTTTCCTAATTTGAATGAGTCTTTCATTTTCAAGTTCACATTAAATCTACTTTTGGAACCTCTTCTTGATGTATTGGAGGAAGTCACTCCTCCTCCCAAACTCCTACCTTTCCCAAATTTTATAAATAGGTTTAAGTTTCTTCCTGATTTTGTTAATATTTTAGTAAGCATAATATGATTGTTGTTAGCAGACCCAATTTAAACACAAAGAATTATATAGCATCAGCTTCTTACAAAGTCTACATGGCAGTTCCTATCAATTTCACAATCTAGTTCCTCCCAAATACAGGATTGACTAGTGTGAGATATAGAACAATAGGACACGTTCTCTTGCAGTGAGATACTCTTTTAAAGAAGTCATAAGCTGATCAATGAATGAAACTTCAATCACAGCCTATGGCTCTAGGGCTTCTGTTTCAATTTTAAGGAATAAAACAATACTAAGAGATCTAGACTGCTTAAGAACATCTACCAGTTGACTCTGGGTTTCTTAAAAGCATTGCTTTGCAAGTAGGTATTTATCATGGTCACTGTATTATTTCCAAATCCTTCTAAAAAATTCCTATTGGATGTGGCAAGTCATTTCAACAAAAGGTCAGTCTGTTATTACTAAGAAAACCACTGAAGGAAGCAAGTTTTATCTTTGGTGCTGACAAAAATCCCTCCTGAGGCTGGCTCGAGGGCCATGGCTTGCCTTCTCTCTTCTCACATCACCATATGTCCAGGTTATACCGGGTAGCTCTATTCTGTGGACTCGTAGTTATCATCTGTGGGTGTATCAATCTCTTTATCTTCTATCTCAAGTGTGAAAATTCTTTTCCCTCATTTTAACCAAGACGAATTTGGGTATTTTCAAAAGGGTCTATTACTTAGTAATGAAAGTAAAAGAAAATACATGCGAAGATAGAGATCTGAGCTTTTTCTGCCCATAATTTTACCCTGGCATGGTTGAGCTAGGATAAAACCCATTGGCTTGTCTGGTAAAGCTTATCGGGCAGCCTGCCCTGCCTTCTTTCACCATGCTGAGTTCTGTCTGGGTTGGATACTAAAGCAAGAGCCTCAGACTTCCAACTTGAAGCAGATTTTGGTTACAAGTCCTCCCAGGCCTGCTAAGATTTTTCTATCTCTTCTAGAATTGGCTTCTTCAAATTCTATAAATTCAGTCCCCTAAGTTGGACTACAGTGTTCTTGAATTCTTTCAAATGTCCTTGCTGGAGAAGTCTTTGCATGTAATGGGTTCTTATAGTGATTATGATTAGTTCCAACAGCAGAGTTAACATGCACTACATTCCCCATGCAATGTAGTGTCCTCAGTAATTTACACATCCATGGGCTTATTCATTTAATCCCCATGACAATCCCGCAAGGCATTATTAGTTTCATTTAGCTGAGGGGGAAAACTGAGGTATAGAAAAAGTAAAGCAACTTGCCCAAGATTGCAGAGCTCCTGGCTGAGCCCCAAATCAAGCCCATGACTGTTTGATTGAGAAGTTGAAGCATCACATAACCCCTTTCTGAACCTGAAAGATGCTATCTCCGAGCTTCAGACAACCTTTAACTGGCTTTTTCTTTCTCCAGGAGGACACTGAGGATTCAGTATATTGAAGTTTTCCTCTTGCCCTGTATCTCTGCAATGTTGTTTCTCTGAAATATTCACAGTGGCCAATGGTTAAAGGATGCTCACCTTATTTGACCCTGACTTTGTAGCTTTGGTCCATAAATTGTCTTCTATTTTGACCAAATCTCATCCCAGAATCCTATCTGCTAATAAACATTAGCTTATTTAATTTGATGGAAAATTAACTTAAAATGTTTTCTGAAAGATACAAATACTTATTTTACCAGGAGTAGCTAGTACCGTGCACTTTAGATGCATATTCTTGTCAACTTAGGGATCTCAGCCTGAGACCTTTTTCTCTGTATGCACATACGTCCAAAAATAGATTCCATCTTTGAAATGAAACAGCTCTATTGACTCAATAAATTTTGTGGATTTCTTCCACAGGGAGGAAGGAATATCCTTCCTCTGATATCCAAGTGGTATAGCCACGCATGTTCTCATTAGCAGAGATGATGCTAGAGTTATTTTCTCACTCAGCAGAAAACATGAGGGAAGACAAGGAAGGCTTTCCCATTTAAGAAATGGAGTGGGCTGGGACAGGCATTTTCCTTGTTATTTATCATCAAAATGGTATTCGGAGAAATGTGCCAAGAATAATCAAAAGAGAACCATGGGCACTTCAGTTCTCCAGAACTTCACTGTGTACAGCAGACACACATTGAGGCAGTCACAGCTCTAAAAGAAGGCAGTATGCTTATTTATAAATAAATATAAATAAGCATACTAATTTATGCTTATTTAAGGGATGTATGGATGCATGTATTAAAAAGAGGGGCAAATATCAGAAACCTAGCCCATTTTTTAGTAAATTAAAATGATGCTTTATTGGCTGGCATAACTAGAAAGTCTAGGGAAGAGCATTGCTTAAGGCGCGATTGAATCCAGGGGTTTAACTAATGATACAAACATTTGCTTTCTTTCCATACTTTGGTTCTGCCTTCCTCTGTGATTGTTTTATTCCCAGGTAGATTTTCTTCACGTAGGTTCTCCAAATACTCTAGGGTTTACAGTCTAGAATTCATGCAACCTTAGGATAAACATATCTTCTCTTGGAGCCCGGTGGCTCAGACCTGTTGTCCTGGCACTTGAGGAGGCGAGGTTACGAGTTCGAGGCCAGCCTGGGTAACATAAAACAAACAAACATAAAAACAAAAACAAAAACAAAAACAAAAACAAAACAAAACAACAACAACAAAACCATCTCATCCATTAAAAGATAGCTTCTCTTCTCTAATGCTTCCAACAGACATTCAGCAATGTCAGGCTTAAGTTGCACGCCGATCCCTGAGTTGGTCTCTTAGGTCAGGATATATGTGTTCTGATTGATTAAACCTGATGCCTATGCCCAACCATGGAGCAGGGGCTAGATTAGTCATACTAAGTAAGTCACAGGGATAGGGAATGGATTAAGGAATAGTTTCAAGGGAAAACCATGATGATATCACAAGGAAGAGGAAGAAGGCAGAAATAAGAGATGTTCACCATGGTGCATCCACAATGGAAGTGAGAAAGTAGCTAGGGGTGGAAGGCAAGGCATATGGATAAGAGAAAAATTGGAGAAAGCCTGATGTATGAATTGGCTAAGTCCTTCCCCGTTAAATTTGGGATACTTTGTAGAGAAGGTGAAACAGTAGCCGAGATGTATATTTGATATGGATGAGCTATTGTTGTTCAGTTAATGACCCTCAGTTTCTTCTTTTTTGAAACTGTGTGATGATATTTCCATAATAGTTTTGTTGGAAATTATCAAAAGAGATAATTCAAAGGATAGAGATTAAACAAGTGAAAGGTATTATAGTAGTTCCTTGCATTCAGAAACTTGCAAGCCTCTCTATTGCATATGATCCTCTCTATGCAATAAAGTAGAGATAATAAGAACATATGTTATCCCTTAAGCTCTCAGATGAGACTTATGTTGATAAAAAATGAACTGTGAGAGGGGTACTGGGCAAGTGACTAGGCACATTGTGTATTTTCACTCAGAAAATTTCTGTTTCATTCCAAGTTTATGCCTCAGCAAAATGATAAGCAGACCAGGGTCTTTTCAGGGTCACTGAGAGTCAAAATAGAAGTTGCTAAATTTAAAAATGTGTTTCCTCTGCACTAAAATGGGGCAGTAAAAGAGAATGCTTGAAAAAACAAACTGCTTGTTTTATTGCTTGCTATAATTTGTTGTATTCCAACTTTTTTCAAGAAGATGGGTTTATTTGAGGATCTCTCTAAATGCCCAGACAAGAATAGAAGAGTTTTACTAAAGTAAGATAATACATATGTACTGAAAAGCAATCATAATATACGAGTTAACATTTATTAATGAATGTACACTCTGAGTACAGGTGCTCCGTGCTTAATATGCATCTACACATACAATCTTCACAGTAGATTTATGAGGTGAGTACAATTATCATCAACAATTAATGCACAGGAAAACTGAGTCAAACAGAGAAGGAAATTAGGAAAGGTTATTCAGCTTGGAAAAATGAATTTCAGATTCAAACTCAGAAAGACTGTGCTGCTAACTGCTTCACTGTCATAACATGATGCATTTTGTAGGCAGACAGGTGGGAGTTGGGGGTGGGGATGAGGGTGAGGGTGATGGGTGTTGGACTCCCAGCATAACCAAACACCACTATCACAAGTGATAGCTTGTGTTTCTCCATTGGGAAAATGCATGTCGGAGCAGCATCTACTTCTTTGGGTTATTTTGAGGAATAATAAGGTGATGCTTTCAAGGTGTTTAGGTAGGGGCCATTTTTGGATGTTTTCAAACAATATAAAGTTATTTTTGTTAATAATAATGATGATGATTTTTGCAAGATTTTAAAAAAGTATTTGTCCAGGAGCAACTTTGACTCCCATGGGTCAGTCTTTATAGGCAGAGATTGGGACTTTGCTTTTCCAGCGTTGCATCTCTCTCCTTTGATGGATTAAATGCTCCTATTAAGCAGATGGCTGGGTAAATGTCCCCATTTTGCTGGCCTTACTTTTCTTGAGTGATTTCCTATTATAGGAAGGGAATATCCCATAATAATGAAAAATCGGCAGTAGCTATTGATTAAATTCTTTCCTACCCTCTTTTCCTTGACTTTCCCCCGTTTGTTAAATATGAACACCTCAGAGATAAATGTATAAAGGTGAAGGGAGGTTAGCTGGGATAGGGCTGCTTTCTTTCTTTTTAAGAACAAAACAGTATTTTGTTTTGTTAAAGTCCAATCTTCCTAAAAGATCAAGGAAAGAGAAAAAGTTTAGATTACCCAATTACTGGTAATAAATTATTTTCTTTTCTCTGGGACATATGAAATCTTAGGATGGCAAATACCATCTGAGAAATGTTCTTTTTATTTTGGTAGCACAGCAACTCCAGAAAATAGGTTAATTGGTTCAGAGACTTGCTCTTACTGTTAATGGCATTTAGCTTGTGAAATTGAACAACTGTATCTCAAGACAGAATGTTCATAAAATCGATATTCTGGTTGCTAAGTGTGTGTTTTTAAGATATAGTTTGAATTAATTTATTCAAAGCCAGCTGGTGTTGTTCCCAGTATAACCTCTAGGAGGAAACCTCAACCCATGTTGTGTCTAAAATAATCGGGTTTTCGTTTTCTCTCTATTCAACTTTCATATTGTATCTAAGTTAGTACTTTTGATATTTCCAAGTTTTTTTTAAAACATTTATGTAGAACACCACATAATTGCAGAAAAGATAATAGTCACATACCCTAGGGCCTACTGTACACTTATGTTAAAAGTACAGCTTTTATTGGCAACTAAAGTAATAACCTTTCCATGTCAAATTGCTTTAAATTAAACTTAAAAAAAAAAAAAAAACTACTGGCTGATACCCACACTTAGTAATTGTCAAACATTAGCATAATGTGGAATACTAAAGCTGCCTGAATCTTAGGCTTAAAAATAATTATTTACTTAGATAAATTTTGTACTCAGTAGCATATTATTAGAAATCCTTTCTTCCTCCTTCCTCTAAAAACGCAGGATCAATGTATATGTTAATATTATACATAGGCTTGACATGTAAGTGGGACTGTAACTTATGTTAGCCTCTGAGAAAGGGGTCTCATTTAATCTCTGCTCATCCATCCATCATAGACCACATACAAATGGGGTGAATCGACACTTTGGATGGCTTAGCGAATTGTACTTTGTGTTGGGTGACCTAACACGTGACCCAAGGGGGAAAAATGCACAAGTCTATTTTTGATTAGCCTGCAACATGGCACAGTCTGCATAATTTCCAACCCTTTCAAGGCACTTGGGAGATGAGGATCCTAAATGATTGTGTGTGTGAAGCCCTCAGGCATAGGTCGCAGCCGCCTTTCACACTAATGCATTTGTATTTCCCGGATCTCTCTTGGCTCAGCTATAGAGCTTTCCACTGAAACAAGCTCACAACGGCTTTGGGTTGGTGGGTTTCCTGTGGTTTTCAGGCTCTGTCCTGAGACTGGGGACTATCTGGGCACATCTGCCTGCTACAGCTAAAATAATTTTTGTCAACTTTATGGCACATTCATAATTCAAAGTAAAACTTTATCAATAGGGACTGACTTCCTGTTGTTCACTGATTTTACAAAATCCTGCTAGCAGTCACCTTGAGGAATTCCTTTCCAAATCTGTTGATAAGACATTTTGAAAGTAACCACTTCTAATATCCAAGAATTCTGACATATATGGACAGCCTAATAAGCAAGTCTGGCAACATCATAAGCTGGGAGCCACAGGCAACTATTTGGTGATGTCTCCAGAAACTAGAGACTCAGTGGACAGGCACAAAATAGATGCTGTAGGAGCCTTCATCCTTTTAAACTGTATTCTTCTAAAAGTCAGGAGGCACGAACTCAAAGACAGCTAATGATAGTGGACAGGCAGTGTTCTCAGGAGGAATAATATTATAGTCTCAAATATTCAGTTGAACTCCACTTACCTACATTTTAGAACCCCTGTGTGCCTTGTTTTAGTTTATACATGAAGTAAAATAAAGGATTTGTTGTTTTTTATATTTTGTTTTATTTTTTACTTTCTCCTCATTGAGCCTAAAATTACTAATATACAAGAGGCATCTAGGAATAAAAAAGGACGATCTAGGCTCTAGGTCTGGGTCTCCACTGTGCTGGTTAACTTTGATTTGGAAATGAACTTTTCTGGTCTCAGTTTGTCTGTATGCAAAGTAATACTTGCTTTGAAATTAAGCAATGAAATGAGAGTGGAATTAGATGAGGTTTTCAAAGATTATGCTCCTGAAGCTATATATAGTTTATTTTTCTTTTATTTTTAAGTTTTATGGGCACATAGTAGGTATATGTATTTCTTTATGGGGTACATGAGAATAAACATGATAGACACTTTTTTCCTTCAAATATGCCTTACTCATTCCCACCTTTGGGTTGTCAGTTGCATCATTTTTCACATGGAATAACTTCTACATTCTATTTCATCATCTTTCTTGAGCAAACTCATGCTCTCTCTTTTTTTTTATAAAGCTTTCCTCTCATTGTTTTCTCATCATTCTAGAATCACATGACATGATCATCTCTCCTACATCATATATCATTTTATTATATCCTGATTTAAATGGTTTAATTTAAAAAACTGCTATTGTTTGCCCCACCCAAAGAAGAATCTTCCTTCTTTGTTCCCAAGCTGGGGCCCTGCATCAACTCGTTGTGTATTCTGTTCAACACTCATTACATTGCTGAGCACACAGTCGGAGCTTTATAGACACTGGATGCTTAATTTTTTAATTACCTGTTCACTTGGCATCTCATCTTATCCTGTCCTAAATGCAAATGTACTTTTGTTTATAAATGTGACTGTGACTCCTTTGATTAGTGGAAGAGGTACGTGAGACAGACAAGTTCAGTGATTCACTTGATCAAATTCTAAGGGAGGGTCTCTGGATGTGTTGTCTAGTAGTTTTTTTTCCCACCAGATAAATATTCTTAAAATTTTCTTCTGCAGATTGGTGCCAGAGCTTTCCTGGGATGGGAGCAGTGAGAACCGTGGGAGGAGCAAGGGTGTGAAGCAATCTGAGGCACGGCTCTGTATCTTTGCTGATTCTCATATTACAAGCCCTTGCTTGCTTCGTATCTCTTCCACAACAATGTGAGCTTCCATAACCAAAGGGCTGTCTTTTCTTTTTTTTTTTTTCTGCCTTCAATGTTCTTGCCTTCTTCTCTGAATAGCACAGGACAGGGCATAATCAGAATAATGAGCACTGACAGAGAGCACACTATGTCAGGCAATGTGTCAAACATCTTTCACAGATGACTTCACTTAATTCCCACAGCAACTTTATGGGCAACTGTTGTCTTGCCCGTTTTGTAGATAAGAAAATTGAGGCTACCAAAAACTGAACAGGAGCTGGAGAAATGATCTGAACCAGCTGTTAAGAATTTTGAGGATGGTGCTATCATAGATTGTCAATGGCTTGCATTGTAGATCTTTCTGCCTTAAGAAAAGGCAACTTGCCTGTTTGTAGATGATTAAATGACTTGCTCTGTGTTAGACCTCTGCCATAACCATCTTCTGAATTAAAGAAACTGTCTTTAAGATAATTTCTTATTTACATGGTGCATACAGGGCTCCTCTTTTGGGTGACATTTAGGAATGTCCTTCCAGCTGGATGCAAGTGTGGGGTTTGAATATGGGGCACAGAGGATCCCTGAATAGCTACGCAAAGAAGGAGTCGCGATTGTGAAATTCCATGTATCCCATGTGGTGGGGTGGAGTGGGCAGATCTCTTTGGTTCTTTAGTTTAGAGATGCAAACTGAGATTCAGAAATACTTCTGAAGAAAGTGTTTGAAATGATGCCTGGAGCAAAACCATATCGGCCCATTCATTAAAAAAAAAAAAAAAAAAAATCTGTTTTCTAAAACCAAAGCTTTTTGATTCTTAAATCGGTGATTGAAGTCTTCAGGCAAAGCTCTTAGGTGTCTTTGGGGGATGTTTTGCAACCCCTAACCTTCTGTAGCAAAGTTTCAATATTTTATGTTGTGATATATGGAGAAAACACAAACCTGACTCTGGGGGGCCAACTCCTTGAAGCGCTGCCTTTGACTTTAGAAATTGGGAGCCATAAGCCTGCAATTGGTGCAAATTATGTAAAATTCAGATTGTGTACAGCTAAAACTTATGAATCCTCCTTGATCTCTCCCCTCATCTTCCCTTACCCAATCACTCTTTTCATCTCCAAAATATCTCTTGATCATGGCTGCTGCTCTCATCTCCATCAATTCCAGTGATTAGGCCACCACCAGGATCTCATCTAATAGACTCAGAACATCTGTACTGAACTCATGTGTAAGTAAGTGGCCCATACTCCCTAGTTGGCTAAATGTTACCGAACTGAATGTGGGTCCACCCATCCTGTGCAGCAAAGCCAAACACTGGCACTGAGACAGCAGTGAGAGAAAGAGTAAAGCATTTATTGCAGGGTGCCAGCCAAGGAGAATCAGGCAGCTGATGCTCAAGTCTTGAGCTTCCTGACCGGTTTCAGGTAAGGGTTTTTAAAGGTGAGAGGGGAGAGGTTACAGGCAAAGTCATAAATCAATACATAGAGGCTGTGCATTGACTTCACCTAAAAAGCCAGGGCATCTCAAAGCAGGAGCCCACAGGAGTCATAGGTAGATTCAAAGATTTTCTAATTTGCAATTCGTTAAAGAGGTGAAACTTTGTCTAAAAATTTGGAGTCAGCAGAAAACAATGTTAACTTTGGCTGGTAAGCATCATCTCCTCCAGGACCCTCAGGAAGAAATTTAGAATGAAGAATGAAGGTCAGGGTTCAGTCCTCAGTTTTCTCTTATCTGAGGTCTATGTGCCAGTGGATCCATTTGGTGGAGGTCCAGGTTTTTGAAAAACCACACAAGGACATATGTTAAGATGCTATCTTTAGTTTCTATAGAGAACAAACCATCTCTTGATTCTAACTTTCTTGGCTATGGGTTTAAGCTACTCTTACCTTCTTGCTTATCAAATTGCTCAGTTACTTCTCAGGGCTAGCTAGGTACCTGGAATTTCCTTGAAGAAACTCAAGATTTTCCTTTATTTCTATGCTTGGTGGGGGAGGGAGGTGCCCGGCAGGCTCCTAAGAGAGGTCCCTGCTCCATCTCAAATCCTCCATAAGAGACTCTTGTGGAATCACATACTTTTTCTTTGTAGGACTCATCACAGTGTATATTTCATATTTGTTAGCGTAGTTTTAGCATTGTGATTAAAAAGTGGGCTCAACACCCATCTCTGCTGATTGCCAGGAAGGGGAATATAAGCACTCAATTTCTCTTGGCCTCATTTTTCTCACCTATAAAATATAAATAGTAATGGTTCTTAGGAGTTGTTTTGAGGATTAAATAAGGAAATATATAGAAAGCGCTTAGACTATTTAATATGTGCCACAGATAAGTGCTATATAAGTGTTAACAATAATATTATTGTTAACTCTAATATGTCAAAACTTTTATCTACTCCACTCCACTAGAAGTTCTGTGGGGTCTGAGAAAGTAACTAATTTGACTTTTGGTTGCATCTCAATGCATATCACCGACACATATAAAATTACTCATTAATAATTAACTAATTAATTGCACTAGTTATCCGTTGCTGTATTACTACAAACTTAGAGTCTGAATCCAACATGTTTATTATTCCACAGTTTCTGTGATCACAAGTCCAGTGTGACTGAGCTGAGCTTTCTGCCTCAGGGTCTCTGATGAGTCCACAGTCAAGGTACTGGCCACGGATAAGGTCTCATTTGAAGGTTTTACTGGGGAAGGCTCTTCTAACCTCACATGGTTATTGGCAGGATTTAGTTCCTTGTGGGTCATTGAACTGAGAGCCTCAGTTTCCTGCTGGCTGCTGGACACAGGCTGCCACCAGTTCCTTGCCCGGTGGGCTTCTTTTACATGGTCACTTGCTTCATCTAAGTTAGCAAGAGAGACAGTCTTGGCAGGTACAGTGGCTCATGCCTGTAATCACAACACTTTGGGAGGCCAAGGTGGGAGGAGAGCTTGAGGCCAGGAGTTTGAGTCCTTACAAAACATACAAAAATTAGCTCAGTGTGGTGGCATATACTTATAATTCCAGCTACTCAGGAGGCTGAGGCGAGAGGATTGCTTGAGCCCTAGAAGTTGAAGCTTCAGTGAGCTATCATTGCACCACTGCACTCCAGCCTGGGCCACAGAGTGAGCCCTTCTCTCAAAGAGAGAGAGAGTCTGCTAACAAGACAAAAGTCACATCCATGACTAATCCTGAAAGTGACATACTATGACCTTTTGGTTACAAGTAGGTTACAGGTCCTATTTATACTCAAAGGAAGGAGACTATACAAGGCCATAAATACCAAGAGATGGGGACCATTGGGGGTCATCTTAGAAGCTGACTACAGAGTCAATTAGTGAATTAACAGCAACATGTTGTTATTGCCCATGTAGCTCCTTATTCTGATAACAAGGTCACAGAATGTATCAGAATGTATTTCTAGAAAAGTGTTGATCAAACCCTGTTCTGTGTAACCCTACTGCACTATGAGATGTTGAGAGATGTCTATGGACTGATGAGTTTGAGAAACACTGGATTGAACCATGTAAAACTAGCTTGTGACATTTTCTGAACTGAAAATACAAATACGACCTGTGATATTCCTGAAAGAAGACATGGTCATATGGCTAATGAATCATAAAAGTTGTTTTTCTCCCCTTGAAGATCACATATAAGCATTGTTTTTCTCCCCTTGAAGATCACACATCAGAACATAATCTGGGAAATGCTGATCCATGCATGAATGAATATAGGGTGCTACCCCAAACACTGGTTTTAACACAGCTGATAAAAGAGAATTGTGAAGAGCCATACCTCTGGTAGATAATTGTGGGATGAATGAATGAATTTGGAGTTTACACAAAATAGTCAGAATTGTTGTTCAAACGAGAAGTCACAAAGCCAAGGTCAGGAGAGATGTGGGCCCTAGATGGCACTCATGATTCTGTTTCTTGGCCATGAGGCCTACTGTCCTTTGAAAGCAGGACAGCCTTATTCCAAGTGTTGGTTCTTTCTCCAAAGGATGCTAGGCACAAAATTGTGGATGAATCGGTATAAACCATTACCTGCTATTAGGAAAACTATTTGAATAAACCTCTTTTACTATTTTTATAAAGCATATGGTCTACACATTTCCATTACATTTTATAACTTGATTTGTTGCCTTCTAGCTCAAACCCTAGTTTATTCCTAATAGGCCCCAAATCAGGATGTCTTTGTATTGGCAGACACTGGGTGCTAAGACTGAAGTCCCTCATTCTAAAGGGCTCAGAATTATTACGGCAAATTGAAACTCCAAATACAATTTGTGTCATTAACCTCTTAGGGATTATATTTTTGACTTTCTCCTATGTGACATATATCTGGTCACATATTCATTGTGAACCAGTGCTTAAAATGCATAATCCTCAAAGGTTACTCGCAATCATTTAAAAGACCCTATATTCATCTCAAAACCCAGAACTGGGAGATAAGGTTTGAGAAATGGCTGAATGGGATACTGGAATAAACAAACCATTTCATAGTTCTTAAAATAAGCACTTATGGAGCACATTTTTATCTACAAAGCTTGAGAAATGAATGTATTAATCCTCACAACATTCTTCATATTATTCTCACCACATAATAAATAGGGAGCAAGAAGTTGAAAGGTTAAATTAGCTTTTTCCCCCTCCTCAGGGAACTTGATATAACTTTTGAATTAGAATTAAGTCATTTGTGTTCTCCAGCTTTAAGTTTGTGCTGCTTTTGCCAAATTCACCCATTTGCGGATTTTTTGGGGGATATAGAAATTATTGCAGGGTCAATTTTGCCACTAGAGTCCAGGTTTTTTTGAGATTAGAATCCAGATAAAGTCGGCATCTTGTCCACATTTTCTTGGAAAATGCAGGGTTTGTGTGTCGTTTCATTAATGGCAGGAATCCCTGCAAATTTAAATTGATCTCACAAATCTTGCCTCTCTCCCATCCTGTTCCGTTCTTCCTATTACCATCTGAGTGCACTTTCTTTTTCATTTCTCTTTTATTATTGTGGAGCTGGAGTCTTGCTCTGTCGCCCAGGCTAGAGTACAGTGTCATGATCTTGGCTCACTGCAACCTCTGTCTTCTGGGTTCAAGCTATTCTCCTGCCTCAGCCACCTGTGTAGCTAGGACTACAGGTGCCCACCACCATACCCAGCTAATTTTTGTATGTTTAGTAGAGATGGGGTTTCACCATATTGGCTAGGCTGGTCTCGAACTCCTGACCCTGTGATCCACCCACCTTGGTTACCCAAAGTGCTGGGATTACAGGCCTGAGCCACTACACCCAGCCTCTTTTTCATTTCTAAAATTTTACTCTGAAATGTAAAATGTACAAGAAGGTATAAAGGATGTTACAGTGTATTCCTATGTCCCTATCACCCTGCTTAAGAAACAAAATATTGTCAGAATGAGGAGAAACTCCCAGAGGTTTTGTGCCTCTGTAGTAAAAAAAACCCTCTCTTAAGTGTGGCAATTATCATTTAAATTAACCCTGCTTTTCTTTACATTTTATAATATCTATGTGTGTCTTGAAGCAATATAGATTATTACACCACATGTTTTCAGACTTTATGTGACTGGCATGATAAGGTTTACATATTTCTGCAGCTAGTTTTTTCTCTTTGTTGCTTAATATTAAATTTAGGAGATTCACCTTTGATATGCGTGGCTCTAGTTTATTTTTAATGCAATTTAATGGTTCATTGTATAAATAGATTACACTTTTTTCTGCCATTTCCTGTTGCTATTCATTTATTTTTATATATTTCAAATATAAACACTACTTCTATTAAGATTCTTGCACACGTATGTTTGCACACACATACTTATTTATAAGGTCTATTACAAAAAGGTGAATTGTTGGATGAAAGGTATTGACATTTTAAACTTTTATTGACCATTGTCACATGTTTCTCTTAAGTCATTACACCAATTACTCTCCCATTAACAGTGTATGAAAGTTCTGGTTGTTCCACATTTTGATTGCACTCAGTATTGTCAGATTTGTATATCTGATGGATTTTAAATGACACCTCATTGTGTTTTGATTTTCATTTTTCCCATTCCTACCACAACCAAACATCTTCTAAGATGTTTCTATGGTCATTTAGTGTTTGTGTTCTGGAAATTATTTGTCTAAAATTTTTTATGAATTTTTCAACTTAATAGTCTTTTTATTGATTTATACTTGTTCTTTATATATTCTGGATACCAATTGTTTGTCAATTGTATGTTTTGATAAAATTATTAATATTTTCTTCAAACTTGTTCTTTGTTGCCTTCAATTTGGCCTTGATTTCTCCTGCAGTCTTGTTTCTAAACATTCTCCTTCTCCTACTTAAGTTTTGGCAAATATGTCTCAGTCCTCCAAGTTCTTGCTCACATGGTCTGCTCTGCAGTTACCTGCTCTTTGCCTGGTTAACATTTATTACTCTTTCACAACACAATCTTCTGGGAAGTTTTTGCTACCCCACACTGTCCCTGTCTCTGTACTTGCATGCTCTCTGTGCAGACCTGTAAAGACCTCTCAGCTTATCTCTTCCCAGGCGTAACTGTCCTGAAGAAGAATGTAATGCCACGTGAGTTTTGCCAATTGCACATGTGACTTTGGTGAGCCTTCCTAAATGGCCTACCAGAAATGGCTGGTGAAATGGCTTTCTGAAGAAATTTTCAGCCAAGGCTCAGATGCAGAGTTCAGGTACTGTATTAATACTCTGATTAATTTAGTTTTGGCAGTATTTTCATTGGGGTGCATATTGTCATACTCTTTTTTTTTTTGAAACAGTGTCTTGCTCTATCACTCAGGCTGGAGTGCGGTGGCACCATCATAGCTCACTGCAGCCTCGATCTCCTTGGCTTAAGCAATCCTCCCACCTCAGTCCTCTGAGTAACTGGAACTACAGATACGTGCCATAACGCCCAGCTAATTTTTATGTATTTTGTAGAGACAAGGTTTCACAGGCTGAAACCTTGTTGCTCAGGCTGGTCTCGAACTCTTGAGCTCAAGCAATCTGCTCACCTTGGCCTCCCAAAGTGCTGAGATTGCAGGCATGAGCCACCACCCCTGGCCCATTATAGTTCTTTCAAACCAGCAGCACTTTATTCCAGTTTTCAAAGACAGTTATCCACTTGAGAGAGTGAAAAAAAAAAAAAAAGTACCAAATGTAGTTTTCTGAAATCTAGAAAAAAATTTCATAGAACATTTCCCCTAATTTTTTCCCAAGAATCTCTTATAAATGGAACTCATCAAAGAACTTCCAATTTCCTGCCTAGAGTGAATGTGAATCTGAGAGATATGTTAATTTACTCTGTTCTCTTGTGTGAGTGACAAGGACATGCATTGGGACATCTATTATTTTGAAACTGGGATCCAGCCCAACTAAAAGGGGAAAAAAATCAACATACCAAACTGTGTATTATTTACACATTTCAATATTTAATTTCCTGTCTCCATTACACATATTTTAGTATGCAGATTATTTGCCCAATGTAATTTATCAGTTCCTTGTTAGATAATATTCTCCTCAGGGTACATATTGTTCATATTTAGAAATTCTTATTAATCTCGAGAATCACATTGTTTATCCAACAAAATTATTACAGCTTTGATGAAGCTTTTAAAGTGTAACATGTAAATCACTATTTTCTCACTTTCATAAGCAGCTGAATTTTTGATCTGGTGGGTTATTATGGTTTAGAAGATATTTAGTCTTAGACAGGGAAAATGCACAAGATGGTGCAGTAATGTGTAGATGAGGCTATATAATTACAACTGCTGTTAATGACAAATTGCCGTCACTGTAGCTACCACCTCCTCCAAATTGCCTTTCTTCAATAGATAAATGAATAGTGCTATCCAATGTTGTTATAAATAAGATGTGTCTAATATTTAAAACCGTACATGTTATAATAGCAAATGACAGGATGGAAGAAGTAAACACGTATTTAGGTACTTATAATTACTTCTTTTCTAAATTTTATATTGATTATTTTACCTGGGAAAATATTGGAGACATTCTTTTAAAAAAAAACTTAGAAGAATTGCATTATAAGAGACATAATTATTACTTGATAATTTTCCTCGATGTTTACATATAGGTTTATGTTGACGCTGGATGAAGCCATCCCAAGTGCATTAATTGTATCCATTACAGAGTGAGAAAATTAACATCTTTTAATTTTTTAATGTTTTTAAGAAAAAAATCAGCTTTCTTATTTGTGAGTTATGATTTTACATGCGTCAATAAACATTATCCACACTACATGCTAACATATTTAAAATACCTTACATCTGGGGAGCCTTTTACCTCTTGCAAGCATATTTATATCCATGGATACATTTTGTCCTTCCAGCATCCCTGGAATGATAGAATTCCTCATTTGACTCATAAGGAAACAGATAAAAGAGATTAAGTGCCTTAAATAAAGCTGCAAAATCAATTAATAACAAAGCTAAAATTATAATGTCCTAACTTCATAGATAATGGCTTCTTGCAAACAGAGACAAAATATAGAAGATTGAACAATGATTATAAGTTATGAGGTTTTATAATACAAGTTATGAAGGTTTGGTGGATTTACAGTATTGGAAACCAATGATCGGTTCCCTGGTTATATCCACTGGTTTCTGCCTTTAATACATTTTCAACATTTCCTTTGTGTTCTTGACATCAGTCTTTTCCTTCATAGTTAACATATAGCTAAAGTCCAGTGAGCATTCAACTGAGAAAACGTGCTTGCCATTTTCAGGATATTTAGTGATTCCATCTTAGTCTTATCTGAATTAAGTTTATAAGCTCTACACATTTTTTTTTTTTACTAAAATCAGCAATTTCATCTTTTTCTCCTCTTCTCTATTCTTAGCAATAATAATACAACTTTCAAACAAATTCCCATAAGCTGTTACCCAGATGAAATATAACAAAGCCATCATGAAACTGTGGGAAATATCTGTTCATCAGCTGATTGTAAAAATACTTCAATTTGGCATCAAAAACTGTTTTAACTGTGAACGTATAACATACTGAAGTATGATTCTTATCAAATTTGAAGACCATCTGTAGTAATTTTTCTAGGGACATCTGGGATCTTTCTGAGAATCCCACTTTGTAGTTGAATGGAAAGGCCATTAGAGGAGCATCTCTAGTCTCCAGTTCAGGCCCCTTCTTTCCCAGATTTTTCATTCCTCTTTCACTGATGAGCTGGGTGGCAAGGGTGATATCGTGTCTCCTCTACAAGGTAAACTGGGTAAAGGAGGGAGAATTCATCACTGATCTTGAACAAACAGCTCCTAGTTCAAGCTCACAGTCATTGATCTTAGAGAGTCAGCTCCTCGTTCAAAGGATAGCATCTTGTCCCTGGTCTCTAAATACATGCAAACTGGGTCTCTGTAATCATCAGGAGAGAATGAACATAGAGAGTGAAAGTTAATGGATGTATTTGGTTGTTCCTTGGGCTTTGATTGCTCTGCTTTGCTCTTTGCTTTGGCCCAGTCTCTTTCCTCTTCTCCTCCTTTATAGAGAGTACTTCTCTTCCCAATAGAGAGTACTGTTCCTCTCTATTGAGAAGAATGGTGTGATTAAAGGGAAGCAGACCAGCCGTTTTGATAGCCAATTTGGAAAACTTTCTACCAAAAACCAGTTTTCTATTTTGGGGGTTGGAAACTCAAATGTACAGTGAAGTAGATCATGTAAATGAGTAAAGTAGGCCAAGGTCGGCTCTTGAGGGGTGTGGACTGTGGCAAACTGGCATGCCAGTGGTTTTCACTAAGCTTCAATAAATTGCTATCATGCTGGAATGCAGGCCCACGGTTACCTGAGTATCTGAGCTTCTTCAACCCCCCAAATCTGAATTTTTATGTGAAATCTCTTAACGAATTAAAAAACTTAAAGCAAACTATCATGTAGGCCAAACAAAATATGCCAGATTGCAACCAGTATTTTCATGTGAATTTGGAGACCAGATTGAGGGAGAGAGAAACAAAGGCTATGACAAAGCTTCCGAGTTTACACAAGTTACCTGCATCTAGATGTATGGGGTTAATCCCAAGTCAAATGGTGTCCTGCCATACAGACATGGCAGGGCAAACTTCTTATTCCAGTGTATGCAAAATTTTGCACATCTATACATTTTTATGGTGAAAATGTCAATGGCTTTTATTAGAATCTCAAAAAGTCTGTCACCCTAAAAGATTGTGAATCTCTTCGGTTACATCTTTGACAAGTTGTCATCTAGTTTTTGCTTGAATTCTCCTGGGAGCAGGAAACTTACTACTGCACAAGATAGCCCACTCCTGATTAAGACAGCTCTGAAGATAGAAAACTTCTTATTGGAGAAAATTCTTACTCAACTTTTTTGTTATTGGTAGCTAAAAAAGGCATCTAATCTTTAACTAGGAAAATGCACTTGAAATAATCATCTTAGAAATTAAGAGGTTGCTATAATTTCCTGTAACTATCACCCATTCTTGCAAAAAATGAGCGTTATTAAATTGTGATAGTTACTAATGGAATTTCTAATTCTTTTACAATTAGGGTCATTGAATCTTTATGTCTTGCCCTTCATCCTGAGACTATTTGCATGAAAATAAAGTCTCCAAGTTTCAGCATGTTCTATTGATTCATTTAAGCTTCTTTTCTATCATAGATTTCTAGAAATGTAGAATTGGAAATGATCTAAGCTTCTGTGGTAGAATGGAAAACACAATGGTGTTAGAGTAAGAAGATCCTGGATTGATTTTTCTGTTGTTTATTAATTGTATGATGTTAAGCTGGGAGTCTTGGTTTCCTCTACTGAATGTGAGAGTCCAATAAAGTCTTCACAGGACTTTCATATTTGTGAAAAACAAATATGAATAGGCAGTTTAGCATAGCAATCAGCAAAATCTCACTTTTTTCTATGCTGCGATACTGTGAACTAGGTATTTAACTTCTCTAAGTCTCAGTTTCCACATCTGTAAAATGGAGCTACCAGTTCCCGCCTCCAGGAGTATTTTAACCAGTGAGTGAAATTCTACATGTAAGGGATTCTCATAGTGCCTGATGAGCAGTAGATATACAATTAATGTTTGCTATTTAATGATGCTAATAAAAGTAAAAGCCCTAGATAATATGTAAAGTTTAAAACTATTATGATCACTGGAACCCTTAATTCTGAACATGAAGAGAAGAATGTGAACACCCCCAAGGGGAAAAGGAGATGGGTCAAGGTGTACCCCAAACCGTGTCAGACCTTTACAGAGTGCCAGGAGCATAAAACTATTTTAAAATATCTTTCAAATGAACATGCAAAACTGTTATAAATTTTTAGGACACCCCAAGAGATTCCACAGAAGTGTTTCTTTTGTGGCAGTCCATTTTAGCTGGGTGTCAAGGCCTGGGGTGTGTATCTCTATGTGTGGGTGTGTTGGAAAGTTAGCAGCTCAATTACTTCCAGGCTTTTGTTTTTTCACATATGGATTTCCCGTGGGAAATAATTTGACAAATTTTAGGATTCTGCTCCCTTCAATGTGAACTTCTGAACAGAAAGACTCCTTCTAGTGTAGGTTCTCAGTAGCCTCAACTATTCTATTTAAAGTAATAATTATGTGTAAATTCTGGGGGAAAGCAAAAAAAAAAAAAAAGTCAACATTGGGAAAGGAAACAGAAGCATGCCTAACTCAAGCACCTTTCTCAAGGACTGCCATCAGATATAGAACCTTACTCAGGGAGAGATTTTTTTTTTTCTCCTTCCACAGTCTCCAGACAGTATCAAGGGAAATGTAATCCCAATTTTAAAAGATAGGCTGAAATTATAGGAAAGTAGTCTTTCCATTGACTAATTCACTTGGGTTTCCTATTGTTAAAGAAAAAGTTGTTGGTTTTATACTTTGCTAAAAGCAAAAGACACATAAAATAGCAATTATTTTTCACCATTAGTCTGCCTTTCTTTGTGTTTGGGGCATACCACCACACAATAACCATCTGTGTTTCAGAAATAATGAACAGGGAGAAACTGGAGGTGGAGTTTATACATCAGTACTTTTACAGTGAGTACATAGAACAGTTTTATTTGGGAATTGAATATTTGAGGGCTAGGGGCCCCCTCCCTCTGAAAGTGCAAAGACCCTGAAGCGTGACTGCTCCCTCCGTTTTCGTATTTGAGTGGCATGTCGAGATCTTTCCAGCACGAGGTGCATAATGTATTGTGCAGGCTGACTCCCATGTGGAAGAGAGCACAAAACTTCCTTATGCATGAGGCATTTTTAGCAAATTGGACCCCATTTCAATCTTGATGAAACTTGATGACATTTCCAACTTGCAAGTGCACAAAATGAAAAAGCAAATTTTTAGCTATTTATGTGTCAGAACATCAAAAGCTCAAAAGCCATAATTAAGGGTGTCAGCGTGGCAGGGAGACTATATTTCTACTCTTCTTAGGGGTCTTTTGGGTTTCTCCTTAGAGGTGAGAGAAGCTCT
Source organism: Aotus nancymaae (assembly GCF_030222135.1). NCBI lineage: Eukaryota > Metazoa > Chordata > Mammalia > Primates > Aotidae > Aotus > Aotus nancymaae. Next base: position 4,147,288 of record NW_026988460.1, read on the forward strand.
GTTTCTCCTTGAAGACTCGAATCAAACAATTTGGATTTCATGAGCTCCACCTGGGAAACTTCCTCTTCATTCCAACCCTGTCATGTTGATATTTAGTGTTTTTCATTTCTTTCATGAAAAGAGAAATTTCAGAAGCAACGATATAGTTGGTGCTCCCTACTCCTTAACACTTTCTCTTGGCTGCTTTTCGGAGCTCTGAGGGTAAAATGCAAGAAACAGTGATTTGAGATGGTATTTTAATTCCTTTTAATTCTTGTTTTCATATTATGTGCGATTAACTTCTTGACTTTAAATTCTACTAAATATGCCGAACAAGCTTTTATGATATGTCCACTGAATAAAATATATGGGCATAATATATTTGGACCTAAATATATGTCCAAATAAATGGACACCAAAAATTTAATAAATTTCCATTTAAACATTTAAACCAGAGCTTCTAAATTTGGTGTGTATTTGTTAAAATGCCAACCTAGTCCCATAGGTCTGGAGGGCAGCCTGAGAGTCTGTTTTTTTTTTTTTTTTTTTTTAAAGAGACAGGGTCTAGCTCTGTTTCCCAGGCTGGAGTGCAGTGGCATGACCATAGTACATTGTAGTCTCAAACTCCTGGGCTCAAGCAATCCTCTTACCCCAGCCTCCTGAGTAGCTGGGACCACAGGCACATGCCACCATGCCTGGCTATTTTTTTTTTTCTTTCCTTGAGACAGGGTATTGGTATGTTACCCAGGCTGGTCTCAAACTACTGGTCTCAAGCTATCCTCCTACCTCAGCCTCCCAAAGTGTTGAAATTACAAGTGTGAGCCACAGCGTCTGGCCAGATTTTGCATTTCTAACAAGCTCCCAGATGGACCCATGCTGACAGTCTCTGGAGCAAAGGTGGAAAGGCAAGGCTTTACAAAGCTTTTAAACTAAGGGACGACTCTTAAAATTCAGCTATGGTCATCGCAATTATCAACAGGTGCACTTGTCTGGGATATACATGTTTTGGTTAAGATCGCCTTTGAATTTTATAACAGAAATATTATTAAAATTAATCCCCAGTACTGCTGCTGCCTATTAATGATTCATAAAAGCCCCTGTCTAATAAGAGCTATTTTCCAAAGAGCTCACATTGAATTGCAAATACTACTTCCAATCTAAGTGACATCCACAACTCTCTCACATTGCTGGAGCCCGGGACAGAGCAGCTACTGCAAGTATTGGACACCCAATATATGTAACACATTATCTTGAGAGCTATGTGGAAATAGAACGTTGAATAAGGCACAGATATACCGTCAAGAAGTTTAAACTACATAAGGGGGCCAGGGTAAGATGGAGACTAAAGTGATAAAAGACAGACTCAAATTAAATGTTACTTGGATTCAAAAGAAAGGGAGGGAAAGCTTACTTGATGGTAGAGCCCAAAAAGAGTCCTCACAGAAAAGGTGGCATTTGAATTAGGCTTTGAGTTATCAGGATTGGGCATGTAGAAGTGAGGCTGTAGGGTATGGAGCGAGGTAACAAAATATAAAAGGGAGGGAAGGTTTGAGAAAATATATGAAATAGGGAAACTAGCTTATGTGTCATAAATTTGGAGTGGTTTCGGTTTGGCTGAAATGAAGATTTCATGCAGGGAAATGGTTGCCAATAACCCTAGAAGGGAAAGTTGGGATTACAACAGGAATGACCTCAAGAGCTGGGGAAAGATGTTTGGACTTAATTTAGTAGACAGCAGGGAGCTGTTCTTTACCCAACCCTCTTGTTCTCAGTTCTACTTTCAGAATTCCTTCCTTAGTTTTTTTAAAATTGAATTATTTGTGTGTGAATTGACATTTTAATCCTTCTCAAATTTCTTTTGGTAGTCTATAAAAGAGATCATAAAAGGAAAATAGATTTGTCATATGAAATAATAAGATATAGAGAATGAGAAGGAAGGACGATTCTACATATATTCAACAGATACACTTGTCTGGGATATACATGTTTTGGTTAAGATTGCCTTTGAATTTTATAACAGAAATATTATTAACAATCTCTACATATCAACCTCTGAAAGGTGATTCTGCCTTAACAGATTGCAATGGAGGGACTCAGACACATGGAGAATTTTAGCTACTATGTATTTGGATGCATGCTTCTTAAGTTGAAGACATCCTACAATGTGTTAGGTGAGATGGGAAGGATACACCTGGTACATCTTCCTGGATCATCAATTTCATTCAATTATAGTTTCTCTCTATGGTATATAATTTAAAGTCTTTAAAAATATAATTAGAAACAATTATATTTATCTTCAATTTAATTTATACAGTCATTAATAATCATCTAAAGTCAGTCAGAGGTACCACTTTGGATTTAGATGTTTTCCTCTTGTTCTTTAAATATGAATGTTTAACCAATGCTGATTGTGTTAGACTGGTTTCTTGAAAAGCTCTTCCTCAGTTTTGTTTTAAAGAGCTATAATGAAATTTAAAAATCATCTGTCTGTTAATGGAAGCACAGCTGTTCGTCAAATGGCTCTAATAACGAGGCACCCTGGTGGCCGGCTCTGGAATTGCAGCTATAAGAACATGGGGAAAGGATAAATGTGGAAGGCTGCGTTTATACAGGCAATGTAAGTGCCACAAATGAGGTCAGTCAATAGCAAGCCTCGCATAGCTTATCCATGTCAGTGTTTCTCAACTCATGCAGTTCTTTTCTTTTCTTTTTTTAAAAATCATAATTCACCTAAGGAGCTGATTTAGACTTTGTTTTTTTCTCTTAATTGCTACTTCTCACCTATTATATTTTAAAACCACATAGTACAGGCTGAATATCTGTGTTCCCCTCCTCCACCAAAATTCATATGTTGAAGTTCCAATGTGATGATATTTGGAGATAGGGCCTTTGGGAGATAATTAGGGTTAGATGAGGTCTTGAGGGTGAGGCTTTCATGATGAGATGAGTGCTTTTGTAAGAAGCGGCACCAGAGAGCTTCTGTCCCACTTCCTGCGTGCACACAAAGAAGAGGTCCTGTGAGCACACAGTGAGATGATGGCTGCCAACAGAAGAGGCTCCAGCATGAAACCTATCTTGCTGGCATCTTTATCTTCAACTTTTCAGCTTCCAGACCTATGAAAAACAACTTTTTGCTGTTTAAGCCACCCAGGCTATGGAATTTTGTTATGGCAGGCTGAACTGAATAATATACCACAGATATACTATGTATCTACTGTATTCTGTGGCCGATTGGATGGCTAATAACCATTATAGTATCTAAGATTTTAAACCCTCAAGGAACAATATTTGTCCCCTTGGAATGATATTGCCCCCCACTGATGATGCATGAACAAGAGTTTTGCAGCCTCTATTTCTCTTAGAGTAAAATCTTATTCTCATACCCCTGTGGCAGTTCTAAACTGAACCCTCTAGAACCACACTTCTATCAACCAGAGATTTGTCAGAGTCACTTATTGAGACATCTGCTATTGAAATCAGACGTCCCTTTACTGCCCACTCACATTAAACACAAATCTACCTATGTCACCAAAATAACTTGTCCTGGTAATTGCCTGACCCTTTAGTCACTCTCCTAGACTGGACTCCTACCGTTCCCAGAGCTCTCCCCTTCTCTCAGTCATTACCCCTAAGCCCACAGTTGTGTGGAGCCCACTTCCATCCTGGCCACAAATCCCTGAATTCTGCGTGCAAAAGCTGGTAAATAGCAGATACAGAGGTGCTTAAAGCTACGCTCTTAATCCCATTAGCCAGCTTAAAAATGGAGCAAAGAAAACATGCAGAAGAGCTTGGCCTCTGAGGTTCTGCAGTTCCATCCTATTTTCTTTCCCTGAAAGCCAGACTTTAACTGGTATGAGTGTGTGTGCCCATTTGGGCACTCTCCTGCACATAATATTCATGATAGCTCTGTGAGACATCGATCAAGCACATGTCCACGTTTCAGATGAAGAAAAGATCATGCGGCTAATATGTGCAGAATCCACTCTTCGATTTCAGGAGTCTCTGGCTCCAAAATCAGTGCTCTTGCCTAGTACATTATATTGCCTCCTTGAAAGATCCTCTAAGTTTTTTCCAGATAAAATTAATTACTTATTCTTTCTTCTGTCCTACTTGTGTACTGATATCTTTGTTTTTTTCATGTAGTCATTTGTTTAGTGATTATTTATTGTGCAACTATTTCATAGAAACTTTGCAAGTTATTTGGGATACTATGGTGAAAAGCAGCATTTCTATTTCTAAAGAGCACACAGTTTATAAAACAGGTGGGCCAGTGAATAGGTAACTATAACACAGTCTCTCATACGTTAGTGACCGTGATAACCACAGAGCGCTGCAGGAGAGGCACGCAACCTAGTCTGGCTGGTGGTGTCGAAGTGGGAAAACACAGAAAACTCTCTCTGAGGTGGTGAATTATTTTGTATTACATCATATGTTCATGTTTCTTTCTCTCTACTCTTTTACTCTGTAAGACAATCCAGGGCTGGAACTGTCTTTTTCCTATTTGATTTTTCAGCACCAGCTACTGTTTGGCACATTGTCAGTGCTGGACAAATGCTGTTTGTCCTAGAGCTCAGAGTATTTCCCCTGCTATCTGACCCAGACTCTGTTCGTATCCCCGGAATTAATGTCTTAGGATTTTTCTGGTTGCAAGACATGGCAGCCAATTTGACCCAACTCAAGTGAAGAGAGTTGATTTATTATAAGGATATAGGGATGTAGCGTGGAAATCAGTGTAGAAATGCAGCTGGTCCTCAGGAGAAAACAAGAATCAGAAACTGATCCAATGTCAGAATTCTGTTTTTCATCCCTATTTCTTCCGGAGCTGCTATAACCTCATCTGTCTCTGTGTGGAATCCAGTCACCTTATACCTGACAGGTTTATATACTGTAGGTTCAGCCACAACTCTTCTCTGTCTGAATTCTAAATACCCTGAAGGGAATATGAGATTGGCCCAGCTTGGGTTAGTGAAAATATGGCTATGGGTGACCCATTGTTGTGGAGATGAGAGGGGGTGGTAAAAAGCAGTTTCCAGAAAAAGGGTAAATTATTGTGAAGTGGGTAGACACCTGAAGGTATGCCACCTACTTAAAAAGCTGAGAAAACAGTCCTAGGATGACCTCAAATGTGGCAGGATACTTCTCCCAGGACACAAGAAATTAGTAACCAGGGAGAAATATTTCTCTGATCAAATTTAAGACCTTTTGTCTAAAACCATTTGCTCACAATGCTCCAGGCTTGCCTGGGGGCCTCTGTTCCTCATTAGGTCAGTTATTAGACAAATGATGAGAAGGTCAAATTATCAATAAAGTCACTTCTCTTGGTCCATTAAAAAAAATGTCCAAATCCATTGGTAAATGATGCTTCTTCCCTAAGACTTGTGTGCTATATTGTGCTTAAACCTTTACATAATGACACGGTGGTCAGATGTCTATCTCTTGCAATACAATGAACAGTTAGTGAAAGTGCTTTCTGACCCTGCATAAGAACACATGATAGACTAGGTAAGAAAGAAACAAATAATACTCTTAAAGCTAATTCATGGTTGGGTTCAAAATAAATAAAAATAAATACTCAAGTGATTTATAAATATAGGGAATCATATCCAGAATGATTATCAGAATAGCAGACTTACGCATAGTTTTTAGGCAAAAGACTGAATTTCTTGACACTGCCATGAGAACTTAAGACATGGCATAGACCACCTATCAGACCAAATAAAAACTGAAAATAGAATTGTTTCTGTAACTCATAATGCATAAGACTCCCATATGAAAAACATAACCTCAGCTGATGATGTGTCCACAATAAAGAAAAAATTACAAATAACACGAGGAAGTGATTCACTATTAGGGAGAGTCAACTAAGTCAATAAATAAGAGGACTGATCCTGAAATGAATTTGAGCTTATAAAGAGGATATTACATAGGTAGGTTTAAATTTACTAAAGACTTCATAAATGAGCCAAAGAACTGGCAATTTTGGTTTTAAAATCAGGAGTTCCAGAAACAAAAAATGTTGTAATATAAACCCCAATGGATAGATCAAATAGCAGGTTAGCTGTATAGAGGGGAGGGGGAAGGGAGAGAAAGAGACAGACAAATCTAAAGAAATAATATCGATTGCTGCCCCGTGTCATAGAGAATTGGAAAATAAGAGAGGGCATTAAAAGTCTTGGAAGATAGAATCAGAAGGTCTAAATAACTTACTAGATTTTTCCTGAAGTATAGAATAGAATGAATGAGAGAAAAGCTGTATTGTGGTTGACAATGTAAACTATTAATGAAAGATATGAATCTTCAGCTCAAAGAATTACATTGACTCCTAAGCAGGGTAAGTAAAAATAAGCAAACAACTAGAAATACCACAAATAAACTACAGAACACCAAAGATAAAGTGAAAACCTAAAGACAGCTAGAGAGAAAAGATAGATTACCTATAAAGGAGCGGTAATTCCTCCAAGAGTAGAATTTTTATTGGTAATAGCAGGTGTCAGAAGACAATGGAATATCTGCACAGAGCTGGGAGAAAGAACTATCGACCTACAATTATGTACCTTATACATCTACTATGTGGGATAAAAGGTGAAGCCAGAGAGCATGTTTCTGTCATAGAACCCTGCTAAAATAACTGCTAAGGGATAGGCTTTAGGAAAAGAGAAAAATGGAAGCCCTAGAAAGAAAGAGTGGGACAGAAGAAGCAATTTTGAGTCAAGAAATTGGAAATTATATAAGTTAACCTGTAAGGATATTGATAGGGGAGAAAAGACTAATGCAGTAGAGGGTAGAAAATAGGATAGAATAGCAATAGTCCACCGAAGTGCCATGGATGTATAGGATGCAAGTGCTCTTGATTACATCTAGAATTGTCCTCTATTTTGTTGAGAAAGCACGGTAAAAATCAATTAAAAATGCAAAATAAATAGAAATATTTATATAATCACTGTAAATATGAATGAATAAACTTGCCACTTAGAAATCTGATATTTAAATTGGTTTTCAAAATCCAGTTACGTATTCTTTCAAAAGACTGACTTTAAACCCAAAGACACTAGCTGATAGAGCAGACTTGGTTTTCTTTTAATCTCCCGAGTACCCAGAGACTGCTTCGAATGAGGTCACGAAAACTCCATTCTCACAGTGGATGCCAAAACTCACAGCAACATATTTTGGAGTATTGAGTGCTTTCTATGAACACGATATAATAGCAATCGAACATGTCTGGATCTAGGATCCCAAGTATTTTAACGCTTTATAACATCAAATTGAAGAACTGCTGATCCATGTTTGCCACAGGATTAGTTTTCACAGATGGCTGAGAATAAAACATATGAAAGGACATATATATATCTCATTTCAGAATAAAATGGACACATATAACAGCATATGGTATAGTTATTTTAATTATGAAGTTTTATCACACCATAATTAATGATAAAATAGAAATTTAAAAGACATGAAAGCATTAATTTATTGTTGAAATGCTATAATTGAACTCTTTCTCTCTTATTTTCCCTAAATCAGTGTTTCCATGTTATTAGGCTATTGATATTTTGATCATGCACATGGTTTTTAAAAGCCAGAGTAAATAATGGGCTAGGTCATATTCATATAACTGCACATAAACCAACGTTACAAATAATTATATAAAAGCAATTTATTTACTAAGGGAAAATTAGACGGCTTTAAAAAATTTAGATAATCAACCTCACTACATATTTGTCTAAAGACATTATTATTTATATTTTACATGACCACTGATTTAAATAGTGAAGGGAGAGGTGGCCTTAAGGGATTTAGTCTGGCACACTCATAAATATAAAGTGATGTGTACAAGTTTATCTCCTGCTATGAGTTCTGGAAGACATATTTGGTACCCTGACACATTGAAACTAGTGTTATGGACTGTATTTTTATGTCCCCCTGACCCCCACCCCAAATTCATGTATTGAAGCCCTAACCTCAGTTGATGGTATTTGGAGGTGGGGCCTTTGGGAAGTAATTAGGTTTAGATGAGGTCGTGAGGGTGGAGGCCCCATGATGGGATTCCTGTCATTTTAAGAAGAGAATGAGACCAGGGCTCGCTCTCTTTCTCAGCCATCTAAGTACACAGGGAAAAGGCAGCTGTCTGCAAGCCAGGAAGAGAGCCCTCATTAGGAACCAGATTAGATGGCACCTTGATCTTGGACTTCCAGTCTCCAGAACTGTGAGACATAAATATCTGTTGTTTAAGCCATTCAATCTGTGGTATTTTGTTATAGGAGCCTGAGTTGACTAATGCAATAGTGTTCCTTGACGAGGATGAAATTGACAAGTGGGTCAAATTGGAGGCACCGACTCATTTGTCTCAGTTTTGTGCCCTCCAGAGGAGCAGGTCAGAAGGGAGTTTGGACCTTGACTAGTCTCTGAATCACATGAGCCTAAATCTCTGGTGTGTGCTTGTTTCCTTGTGTGTGTTTATAGTGAGAATGTTTAAAACCAAATCTTACTTAATATTTTGTGGAGTATTTCAATGAGTAGGTTACCTTGTGCATACAAGACGTCTAGATCTTGTATTCTTGCTGATGTTTCTTTTGGCTTCTGGTAGAAAATATTTGATAAGTTTCTTCTCAATGAAACCTCTTTGTCGACAGAGTAAAATATAAATCAACATTGTAAGTGAAGTAGACACACATAAGATGTTTATGCAAACAGGCAATAAAACACACCACTCAAAAGCATTTTTAGTAAGTTTTCTATTTACAGTATTTGTCAGGAGACTCATTTATGCTAAAGTAGGTAGAAATCATTTATTTTCACACAACAATGCTTATATTTTACTGCACCTTCATGTCTCTGTTTAGTCCATTCTCATGATCTCTGGACCAAAAAATGAAATCATGGAAAAGTAGAATTTTTGAGAAATGAAGACATTCAGGAAAGATTTTAAAGAAAACGTCTTCAACAAAGGCCAAGTAGAGATGATACACAGTGAATCTCTGTGAGAAAAATATCCTATGATGATTCAATTATAGCATTCAAAGAATTACTATATATGAAAATATCAATTATTCAAGTGAGATTTCTAAACAAATTCAAGTTTTATGTAAGATATGGCTTCCTTTGGGATGTTCTTTTAGCATTGAAGGAAGTACTTTATTTTCATATTTTTACTGACCATTTTATAGTTACTTGGGGAAACTGTAGAATCAAGTATATAATGTTGGATTTAAAAGGGACCAAATTTTACATCAGATCACAATTTCTATTTACTTAGGTAAACTTTGACAAGATTGCAGAAGATGCTTTATTACTTCTGATTATTCATTTGAATAATTCACTATTCATCAACACATATTTATTAAGTGCCTGGTCTGAAAATTTTGATGTTTATTTCCTTTAGTCATCTCAATAATCCATGAGGTAGCTATTATTATTATTATTATCTCCATTTTCCAAAATAAATAAATAAATAAAAGAAGAAAAAGCAGAAGACTAGAGAGGTTAAGTTAAAGCTTTCTAGTAATTGATTGAGTCAGAATTAGAACCTATGCCTCTTGGATCTTAAGGACCATGTGTGTAATCACTATATTAGGTCTACTTTAACTTTCTCACTAAAGGGATTTTCAAAAAGGGTTTTAAAATAAAAGTTACCTCTTCAAAGACTTTTAATGAGTATTTTTTATGGAAAAGATTATTTCCCCAATATTCTTGTCTTAGACATACTTACATATATAGCTTAAATTAAGCTAATTAGGATACAAGCATCCACATCTTGTTTAGAGACGTAGAAGTCAGAGATGCTGATTAAGGGCCAATGTGAAATATCTTTCTTTTGTTTTGTCATCAAAATCTTTGTCATTGTAACAAACTCGAAGTACTTTGTAAAGTACTTTGGGAAATTAGTAGATGAAGGCATTTGTAAAAATTTTCTTCTCCCCTCTGTTCTATGAGTCTACAGACATAGGAATTTATTCCCTTATTCTTGTCCCAACCTAGTTTCCCACTGAATGGATAAACAAATGCTTTCTTAAACAACATTTGAAAAACTAATAAACAAAAAGACACATTGACTCTAGAATAGTATTCAAAATAAATCACTGAATTTGACCCCTCGGAGGGCCAAGTTGCCCACAGTGTTGACATCTCAACCATGTTGGCTTGGATTTGTGAGTTAAGTTGGTGATATTTATTGGATTAGAACTTCCAATTTCTGTGTTATTGAACTCAGGGACAGATCCCATAAGTTTTATGTAAGTTTGGAATATGTACCAGAATTCAACCTGTAAAGTCTTCCAGTCAAAAGTTTCACTGCAAAAGTTTTGCACAAATCTAATCACCAGGTTAAATTTGTGAAACCCTCTTCAATTTTAAGATTGGAAGATTTAACAAAAGTAACTAAATTCATGGCAATAGAAAAGAGAGCAGGGAGATATAAAGAATCTAGCATTTATCTGAGCACAAATGCTGGAAATTATTGCAAAGGGGATACAGAAAATGACTATGTTAATGACTTGTTTTCAAGTTCTAGGAGAAGGGTGATGCTTTCTTTCTTTCTTTCTTTTTTTAAGGAAATAGTCTGCATTGCCCTTTTTCATCTTGTCATATTTTATTTTGATTTAAAATATTTCCTGGAATTCTATAGTTTTGCTGTATTTTGTGCACTTTCCAATAAATGATCTATTTATTTATATGAAAGGCAAGATTCTGCAATGCAAAGGCAACACGAGATACTTTTTCCTACCAATTTTCTAATGAAAACCAATGACAGTTTTTTTTTTATTTGGTTCTAAGTTTCATTTGCTTAAAATGAAAATGTATTCTTAAAACTAAATAAAAAAATATCGTATTATCAATATTTCTGGCTGCAAGTGAATGAATACTTATTCTGAATAGACCCCTCTGAATGGCCACTCTATAACTACCATGTTTTGTTAGAAAAGTATATTAAAAAGTAGAAACAGCATCATGAATGAAGAAAAGGGATAGAAACAAAGTATAAAATATGTAATCTTTTAAAAGGACCTTATCAAGGAGAATCTCAGTGAAACTTTAAATGGGAGATTCATACAATCCCTAAGCTTTCTTATTTCCTATTCAATGAATAATTTACTTTTTAGATGAGATTCACTAACATTATTGCAGAATAACTGTAATTGAAAATTATTAAAGCTCTATCTTTATTGCATTTTAAAACTCGTGCATTTGGTGTTTGACCAGGTCTGCCTCATCATCAAGAGTTTTGAAGAAACACAAAATCTCTGTCTCCCAAAGAATAAAGAGTAAAAACCTTAATTGCTTTCTTGTTTCCCACAAAGATGCTAATATGATGAACTGAATGTCAAGAATAATAAGATAAAATGATGGTGTACACCCCGGGAAGAGAAAATAAAACATCTTTTTATGTAAACTGTCACCAGAACCTCAAGGAAACTCTTTGCTCTTTCTCTGCCCTGATTTTGAACTGCTTCATTAAAAGTAATTTTGTTTTTCAGAAGGATAACACCCACATTATTCTATTAAAAATTTTAAGAGAAATCTTCAATTAAGAGGTTATTGTTGTCTGAAAGATTTTTCCATAGTTGGTTGGTAGCTGAAAATGTGATCTTCCCAAATTTGAATGGAAATATGACATTCATCATAGTTTAAAATAGATAAATGTCTTGTCTGTTTGAAATGCCAATGAACTTGATATTATTTATCAGATCCTTTGAAAGTGTTGTAATTTTCAGAGAAGGAGAGAATTTTAAAAAGGAGAGAAATGAATCATCAATTCTTCTTGCCTTCAATTGATTGAAAAGTAAATTATACAGAGATATTTATAGAGTCCTTGTCCTATGCAGTATTTTGGCTTCTAAGAGTTGAAAATAAACAAGGGATCATGGGCCTCAACTATAACCCCCTGCAAATCTTCCTTTGAGTTGGTCTAGTGAAAAAGACTATAAATATCTTACCCAGGCCTTGTCCTGATCTCAGTTTAGATACCTGCTTGGTCCACAATGCAACTTGTTAAATGTTTAGATACATAAATGCATTTAAACCACTGACAAAGAAATCTAATTTAAAGTATTAACAAATTCTTTCTATGAAAAATATTTCTAGCAAGTTATTTACCTAATAAATTTTCCTCTAGAGAATTTTTTTAATATGCACAGTACAAAAACACTTGGTTACCAATTTAGAACATGAAAATCACTTTGCAACTGAGGCAATACTGATCTGTATTGCCAGATAGCTTCTCTGTTGTTGTTACATTGTCTTTATGCCAACAAGTTCAAGTGTACCATTAAAAAGTGTCTGTTGACCTGAGATGTTCGTTAGAATCTTTTTTTTTCCCCTAACCTTTTATTTTCCACCCAAAATATATTCTGGGAAACATTAATCCCTAGAAACACTCATCATAAAAGGGCTTCAGGTCAAATAATTCTGTGGAAATCTGAATACTTAATTATATTTGTGATTAAAAAGATCTGTGAGCATGGGAAAGGCTCTGAGAAGCCCTGCATTCTGTTCTGTAAAACAGAAATCTGTTCTGTGTTGGTCAATGTCCTACTTCACAAACTGATTTAACCATGGCACCTCCAAGCCCTTTTTTGGCATCTAACATTTACTTGCTTCCTTCCAAACTAATGTGGTGGGGAGCTTGCTGTGGTAAATATTTATCATTTAAACAGCCTTTGTGAGGTAGCTGTTACCCCTGTTTACAGGTGAAGAAGTGGAGGCTCAGAAGTCAAGTAACCTGCCGAAAGACATGTAACTCTTAAGTGACATAGTTAAGATTTGAGGCTCAAGTCTGAAGCCTATCCTATAATCTGGCAATGTGACCAGAAAATATGAAGAGATAGATTTGTTTGAATATATGGACTACTTCCAACTATGCTTAGCAATTGTATATATTCTGCTTTTCTGTGCATTCTTGCTTAGATTTCTTTTCTCCTTATGTTCACGTCATTGGGGTTTTGTAAGAAAACTACTCTTATTACATACAGTATATTTCCTTAGAAAAAGGTAACTGAATTCCATGTAATACAATAATTAGGACTGGGCTTAAATAGCACATAGAACAGAAAATTTTATAATAAATATATAATGGCATAGAGGCAAGAAAAACATGTACATTACCTCAGAGCTGGGAATGACATTCAGGAAAATATTGTGAATCCATTGAGCAACATGAAATACAGGAATCCATTTGCCTGGACCGACCCAATTAAGCAAATTTCAGAAATATTTAAAAGCTTCAATTTTATATGTAATATTAAAATAGATTATATCGAGAAAAAAGTTTAAATGCATTTAAAGAGTCTTCTCATAGTGAGAAAACTTTTTAATTTGTGTGTAAACACATTATCTATGTATATATCTTTATTCTCTATATATACATGTGTATTTTTGTGGTTAGGAAAGCATGCACATGAATATACAAATATGCATGTATATATGTAACTAATAAAAACAACCTTGTATCTGAATTGTTAAAATATCCATTTTGGTTATTTTAAATGTAATATAATTTTAGATTCCTTTAATAAATGCCAGTGGATAGATTTATTATTATTATTATTATTTTTAATTTCCTGCATCAGATCTAGGTCTTTGATAAATACCACAGACAACCCCAGAACTGTAGGATGGGCTTGACAGTTCTTCAATAAAGGGCTGTGTGGTTTTTTTTGTCAGTGTCTTCCTTCCAGTGACAGCTGCTTTGTTCTTTTCTAGTCAGATTTTCTAGTTAACACATCAAAAGTGTATCTGTGTACACGAAGTACGAAGAAAACAGTTCAAAGAGGTAAGAGATTCACTTTTAACTCTTCACCACATTTTCCCCACACTTGTCACAAAAGATGTTTCATATGGGGGCTTAGGAACAAGGTGAGGAGTTCAGAATGGGGCCCAGGTATGTATGGCTTCTGGTGATTAGCATTTTAGAAGGCCAGTTGCTCAGCCAATGTGCTGAGAGAATCCCAAATTAGTGAGAGCTAATCTAGGATGAAGAATTTAATTTTTTTCATGACAGTCAAGCCTATGCATTTGATTGGATGCAGCCTTTTATATTCAATTCATGTCGAAGGTTGGTTTCTTCTTGCCATACCATGATGACCTGCCATAACAGAAGCTGCCTGCCTCATGCATGTACTCTGGAGATGTTGCTCTCACCTCTGCCAGCAGGAGGAGCTCTTGCACTCATGTGAGAACTGAAGTCAGCCGTGCCTCTGTGCTCAAGCAAATATCCTTGGAGGTGAGACTCCAAGATTGTTTTCGACTGAGGCAACTAAACCTGAATTGGTAGTGAAATGTTAAAACCTCAGGAGAGTATCCTCTAACACCTAGTCTTCTCTTGCGGCTCTCAAGTGTCTGCTGAGTCAGGATGCACTGAGGCAATGACCACGTAGAACAGTGGTCCCCAACCTTTCTAGCACCAGGGACTAGTTTTATGAAAGACAATTTTTCCATGGGCCAGCGGTGTGGGGTGATGGTTTGGGGATGATTCAAGAGCATTACATTTATTATGCACTTCATTTCTATTATGATTACATTATAAGACATAATGAAATAATTATGCAACTCTCCGTTATGTAGTATCAGAGGGTACTCTGAGCTTGTCTTCCTGCAACTAAATGGTCAGCTCCATCTGGGGGTGATGGGAGACAGTGACAGATCATCAGGCATTAGATTCTCATAAGGAGCACACAATCTAGATTCCTTGCATGTGCAATTCACAATAGGGTTTGCACTTCTATGAGAATCTAATGCCACCACTGATCTGATAGGAGGCGGAGCTCAGGTGGTAATGCAAGCCATGGGGAGCAGCTGTAAATACAGATGAAGCTTCACTTGCCAGCTCACCCCCTGCTGTGTGGCCTGGTTCCTAATATGTCACAGATCAGTACTGGTCCCTGACCCGGGAGTTGGGGACCCCTGATGTAGAAGGCAGCATTTCATCTCCTCTCTTCAGTCATACCTAGCATAAGCCCTGAGTAGGGGAATGTGTAGAAAGAACCCTCCGTCAGTTGAAATTGGCCCTCACTGTACTATATCACATGTATGTTTGTAGAGCACCAAGCAAGGCAAAAAAAAAAAAATACACATTTACTTTAAAGAATGTTTACATTTGATCTTTTAATAAAGCATCAGAAGAGTCACCATAAGAAAAATAAAGATTTTGTTGGACATTCTTCAGCTTCCTTTATAGTTGAGCATGGTTTTAAAATTTGAATTATGTAATCTTTTCAGTAACTTGGGGGGCTTTGAAAGTCTTAAGCCGGCCCAAGCAAAAACCAATACACACAGCAAACAAACAAAACAGTGCTGCGTTTCCTGAGCATCCACTGTGTTTCTGGTGCTGCCTTAGGCGTGGAGGAGACAGGACAGTGACAGAGCAGGGACAAAGACTGGTGGCAGACTGCCTGGAGCCAGCTACGTAGCTTTAAGCTCCCATTCTCCCATTTGACGGTGTGGATTCTAAGGATCCCATATGCACAATGTGTTGTTGTGTTTGAAGGGGGGTGTTATGCATGTGAAGCCCTTGGCAGAGTCCAGGCACTTGGCATGAATGTCATAAGAGATGCAGAGGGACAACACCGCTGACCAGGGTCTCCACACACCTGGATATAGTAACAACTATCTATTTGGTGCCAAAAATTATCCTACTGCAGTGTTTCAGTGGGACGTTTACTTTGGAATTAATAGTACGAGGTAAAAAGTTTTAGTCATTGAGGATTTTATTTTCACTAATACTATGCAGTCTACAATCAGGAATGTGATGGTCTTTATAATTTTATATCTCTTTTCTATTAATTTTGCTTTTTTTTTGTAAGACAAAGGCTCTCTGTCACCCAGGCTGGAGTGTAGTGGTATGAGCCTGGCTCACTGAAGCCTTTACCTCCTGATCTCAAGCAATCCTCCTACCTCAGCCTCCTGAGTAGCTGGGACTACAGGCGTGACCATCATGCCCAGCTAATTATTATATATTTTTTTTGTGGAGACGGAGCTTGGGGTTTCACCATGTTGCCCAGGCTGGTCTCAAACTCCTGGGCTCCAGCAATCCACCTGCCTCGTCCTCCCAATTGTTAGGATTACAGGCATGAGCTATTGCACTCAGCCTAATTTTTAATTATTAAAGAAGATAAGAATATAGATATGCTTACTAACAAATATCAAATAACATGAACATTTAAAATAGTAATAATTTAAACTAACATTAACTGTCAATAAGAAAGCACATAGGGGAAAAATACCATTTTTTTAATTCACAATAAAGAGCTGTGAAACAGAACATTTTTCTGTTTCAGGCATGTATTACTTAAATTGTTTCTAGAATAAATAACTTTGAAAGATTACTTTTCTAGGTCTCAAAATAGGATTGTTTTGCAAAATAAGGTTTTTATCCTATAGTGTAACTTTTGCATGTAATGTAACTAATAGCAATGCTTTTCAATTTTTAAACTATCTGACAAATTTTTCCAACCTTACTTTTCTCGAATGTTTTCTCTAATATCTTCTTTTGTACAGCATTTACCTCACCATCTTAGGCCATTCCAAATTGTGGTTTTCGAAGTGAGGAATGCTCTCCTGTGGTTCCCAACTCTCTGGTCTTCAAAATTACCTGAAATACTTAACAATAGTCCCTAACCCTTACCTTATAACTTCTAGATAAATGGTTCCAAGCCCCAGAACCATTCCCAGGGCTTGTTAGAGCACAGATGACTGGGCTATCTACAGACTTCTCATTCAGTGAGGCTGGAGAGGGGGCCCAAGACTCTGCATTTCTACCAAGTTCAAAGATTCTACTGATGCTGCTGGACTGGGGACATGCTTTAGTAACCTTTATACTGGATCATGCCTTGCTGGTAAGCTAGTTTGTTTTGTTTTGTGTTTTTAGAGATGGAGTCTCACTCTGTTGCCTAGAGTGGAGTGGAGTGGTGTGATCTCAGCTCACTGCAACTTCTGCCTCCCAAGCTCAAGTGATTCTTGTGCCTCAGTCTCCTGAGCAGCTGGGATTACAGATGCCTGCCACCACTCCTGGCTAATTTTTGTAGAGACGAGATTTTGCCATGTTGACCAAGCTGGTCTTGAACTCCTGAGCTTAAGTGATCTACTCGCCTCAGCCTCCCTAAGTGCTGGTATTACAGGTGTGAGCCACATGGTAAGCTGATTTAAAGCACACTCCCTCACTCCCCCAGCCCCGATCAGGTGATTATGGTGTTCAGCCAGGCTTGGAAACCAGTGTTCTGGGAATAGCTTCCATGGCTTTCTCACTGCTCACATGTCACCTGGGCAGGGAACTGAGCCAGGGAGTAGAAAGCCTTTAAGGTGTCTTCAAGTTTGTAGGGAAGAGCAGATACTTTCTCAGAGATGTACAGATGTGTTGGGGGCAGGGAGAATGCAGGAAGGTAAAGCCTTCAGGCTTTTGGAGGGCCTCTGACGATTCACTTTCCAGAATCATTTTAAGGTATCAGAATGAAATGGAATCATCACGTGTGAGGATAAATGAGCATCCAGTGCAGCAAGCAGCATAGCGGAATGCAGGGAGTGAGAGCCATTTTCAATGTTGTCGCCTCTGAACAGGATGGGAGGATGCCCGGGAGACAGATTCTAGGTCCAGCTTCCTCTCTGACTAACTGGATACCCTGGGAAAGTCACAATCTCTCCTGGTCTTGTTTCCTGAACATTCTCTTGCCTCTTGGATTGGTCACTGTGATTATTTGATTGCCTTCCAGGTTTTACTTCGTCTTATCCATTTCCGTATCTCTAGCATATAGCACAGGGCCTACTTCACAGAACTTAATAGATTCATGAGGGAAGTTAATGAATATGTTTCTCTTCAACCTTCTATCGGAGTACTTGGCTCAGAGTAGGTATTCTATAAATAACTACCAAAGGAACTGATAAATAAACCTATAAGTCATGGGTGTGACTAATCATAGGTTTTTACATTTGGGAGAGAAATGTATATTTTTAAAAAGCTTGTCCAGTTATTAGGTACTGGGGAATCACATATGCAAAAATTTTCCAAGTGTTCTAATGTTAGTTGATAACATTTTTACCTGACATGTAAGCATTCTTTCATTATTGGACTTAAAATACTGTACGTACCTAAATTGAGAGTCCAATTCACCATGAAATTTGCCTAAAAGCAGGTATAGTAGACATGTTGCATGTGCATTTTACCATAAGAAAGTACTGATTAAAAGAAAGTTTCATACAATTTTTTGAATATAAACACTTGAAGAATTTCTTTGTTATATGGACTCACTTTTTTTTATTAGAAAGAAAATAATTTATTATATTTGAGGAAAGTCACTAAAATACATATAATATAGTTCCAATACGCTAATTTAAAGTCATATAGATTTAATTTTAAAATTCACTTTCAAAGCTGTCATGCACAGATCCATAGTCCAAGTGGTCAATTTCTTCCCCTCAAAGTTGGAAAGCACTTGAAAGATAAGAGATTTAAAAGAAACCTTTATTTTATTAATTTTTTTAACACTTTCATTTTCCTTCCTTAGGATCTTGTTTTGGTCTAGCAGATCGAGCAAACTGAACCACCATGGGTTTTCCAAAAGCACGTATCCATTAGCTTCCTTTAAGGCTTTTTTTGCTCCTGCTTTTTCATTAGGAAGTCCAACAAAAGCTTGTCCTTTCATACGACCTTCTTTCATTAAACATATATCAAGCATGATCTGCTGTGTTTCTGATGAAAAGTCAACATATCTTCCAAAAATATACTTAAGGTCTTTTTCTTGAACATGCTTAGCTAAATTCTTTACATAAATTCTACAGTTTGGTTCACCAGGTTCATAACTTCTGAAAACTGAAAGAGTTTCCATTTCTTCTCTAGAAATTCTGCCCTTTTCCAATTCCCTTCTAGAAATACATTCTGGTGGCATTTCATCAGAGTCTTCTTTAATTTCCTCTGTGATGTTCAAATTAGGTTTGGGGAAGATTTTTCCAAATCCTATATTGGATCCATCAACTTCAGTAGCAGGCAAATCATGATTTTTTTTCCCTCACAATTTTGTTCCTTCTCTAAATCTTTCTTAAATGCAGCTGGCATGTAAGTAGATATATGGAATTCAATTCTTTTGTTACCTACAGGTTGAGATTGGTCAAACACATCTGAAGGTAACAGCACTGGATGTAAGCTGCTGTGTGAAGGACATGAAGGTGTATTCAACATATCCTTTATTTTTCTCTTTTTTTTCCCCACATAGCGCTGCTTTGTTGTTTGGGGTCTTTTGGGCTAAAGATTTGCTAGTTCCATTAGTTTGTTCATTCTCTGTTGGTCCTCATCATCACTGCTTTCATAATCTGATTCTTCACTAGATAACTCCTCATCCTCATCTGGCAAAGGAGGTTCCTCAGGTGGCTGAGGAGATGTGGGTGGAAGAGGTGCATGCAATGCCATATAGTCTTCAAACATGAAAGGTCGCACAGTAATTGGTCCAAAAGGTGTGGGTAAATTCATTTTATTCATAAGATGAAGGGCCTGAACATAGAACTTAGGCACACTTGCCAAAGCATTCACTACATTTGCTAGGATTGTGCTGGAAGATGGTGGGTACATAAACTTGAGGCATGAATTTAAAGGCAAAGTCAGCCCATGGTTTGGTGCAATTCAATTTTCTACTGTTGAATAACCAAGTTCTTTCTTTTCTTTATCATCTTCTATAGGGTAATCAGACATTTTTTTTTTTCCAGAGCCTGAAGTGGGACATGGGGAGTGAACTCAATCTTGCTCTTTTGCAAATTCAAGGACTGAAGTATGACCCAAAAGTTTCAGCTGATGTGGTCTTGTCAATGCTTTATAGCTGCTTTTTCATTAGGGAATGTGGTAAAAGCTGTATGTTTCAGTTACCCCTTTTCTGACAGGATGTGCACCAGCTACACCCAGAAGTACTTCAGCAAGTCCTCTTTCTCCTCAGCGGTCAGCTTAGCTGGCAGGTGCCTCAGCAGAAGGGTTCGGTTGCTCCAAGGTGGGGAAAGTGAGGAGGAGCTTGTGCATGCCCTTGATATCACCAGTGGCTGCTTGGGAGCTGCCATTTTCAAACAAAAATTGGCCCAGAGATGTGTGGGACTCGCTGTTTAATTGTGAAAAGCTGGGCAAGGCTAAAAAGTTAGTTAGTTTTTTTTTTTTTTAAATCTCACTCTGTTGCCCAGGCTGGAGTGGTGCAATGGCGCAGTCTCTGCTCATTGCAACCTCCACCTCCTGGGTTCAAGCGATCCTCCTGTCTCAGCCTCCTAAGTAGCTGGGATTACAAATATGCACCACTACACAGGCTAATTTTTGTATTTTTAATAGAGATGGGGTTTTATCATGTTGACCAGGCTGGTCTCGAACTCCTGACTTCAACTGATCCGCTTGCTTCAGCCTTCCAAAGTGCTGGGATTTATAGAAGTTAGCAGCTACTGTGTCTGGCCAAAATTCAGTTTTTAATCAATAAAATTAAGTGGAATATTTTGAACTGTCCAAGATGGATAGCATATATTATACTTATGTGAATGAATGTTTTAAATTATGACAAAGGCTGTACCACTTAAGAGTGTGGGCTTCTATGTTTGTGAGGAGTTGGTACTTAATCCAAAGCTTCCCAAATAATGATATAAAGTGTCATTGATTTTCATTCCAAAAGGAAAAATATGATGTTTCTATCCATACTTTATCATCACTATTATTATTTTCAACTTTCAGGCTCCTCTTACTACATTATTCCTTCTAGGGAAGACAGTGGTGCCATCCCCAGCAAACAGCAGCCCATGGGTTGCTTATCAGGGTCAGGATCATAAACTGTCAGAACTTAGTGAGTCCCTGGTGCTGGATGGCAGACAAGAGGCCATATGTTTTCATTCTCCACACCTAAACTCCAGGCAGACCAGGGAAGTTGATCATGGTTCCGTTTCCTATCATATTACCAATGAGAAATAGGATCTCATGCCTCCAAAATTTTTTTCATCAATAAAAATAGATGGAAGCTACTGGAATTGATCAGCATCAGCAAGTGGAATGATTCTGCAGTGTGGTTCACCAGGTTTACCAGTTTAGTTTGCCATAACTAAATTAGTCCATGCCCCACATTTTATTTTATTTTTTTGAGACAAAGTCTTGCTCTGTTGCCCAGGCTGGAGTGCAGTGGTGCAATCTTGGCTCACTGCAACCTCTGCCTCCTGGGTTAAAGCTATTCTTGTGCCTCAGCCTCCCAAGTAGCTGGGATTACAGGCATGCACTTCCATGCTTTGGTAATTTTTGTATTTTTAGTAGAGATGAGGTTTCACCATGTTGACCAGGCTGGTCTCTAACTCTTGACGTCAAGTAATCTGCCTGTCTTGGCCTCCCAAATTGCTGGGATTATAGCATAAGCCACCGTGCCCGGCCATGTCCCACATTTTATAAATGATAGTTCATACTCTGGAGTACAAGGATTAGTAAGGACCAGAATGATAAGGTCCCTGGATCAGGCATTTTATGGTTCACATGTTGAATGGAAGGAATAGCCCACAGAAGTTTGTAGGATCAAAGGAAATAGTGTAAAGTGATTTAAACGTATCTGGGGGAGCATCCTTCTTCCTGTCCCCATTTTTCTGGCATTCTTGCCTTCCCGCTGATCCTGATATTTGGAGTGCTGCAGTATGTCACTCCATCTAAGACTGTCTATCCAAGAAGTGCCTCAATTCCCCTTACTCCCTTCCTGAACCAAAACTACCATTTCTCCATCTGAATAGCTGCCAAGAATGTGTATACTACTGCTAAGTTCACCCTGACAGTCCCTGAATGTTCCAATGAATACTAGTCCAACAAGAAAAATAAAAATGAGTTTCAAGGTTAAATATATACTTCACAGACCCTTCTTGGAGATTCCTAACAAATATTAGCTCTGAAAAGTCCGAGGGCAAGAATCCAGTTTAATATTTTAAACCATTTTATATTTTAAAAGGTAGCCTGATAATTCAAAAGACAATGATTGAAATAGGGACTCTCATGATTGGAATAAAGACATTACATGATTAGGGAAGATTTCCCTATCTCTCCTCTTTTAGGAATTTTTTTCTCTTATTTTAGAAACTCTTATTTGAAAGGTTGCCCTTTCCTAGTCATCTTTTTATTGTCTAACTCTTTAAGAAAAGGAACCAATCCTTGGCTATGCTTTGGGGGTGACGTGAGGCTGAGAGGTCCGGACAAGGAATTCTTTTCAATTAGAAGCAAGATAAGAAGCATTTGGGGCATGAAATTAACATTATGGTTTATTACTAATGATGTCTATTAATAACCTTCAGTATCTCCCTTAAACATTTTCGCCTGGTATATCTGGTAGTGCAGGAAAGTGAAAAGTATTAAAAATGTAGAGAATTTATAGCAGTGCAGAAAGTATTATTTCACAAGGTAGGTAAATATAGTAATTTTCAATTCTAAAAACTGCCTTATAAGGTTTATGTAAGCATCAAATGCATATAAATCTTTAAAACCCGGTCTGGTACCAATAAATATTTTCTATTAAAAATAACAGAAGAGAGCAATTTCTTTTCACGTTTGAGACTGGGATTATATGTATCTGGCCTGTGTCTATATCTACTGATTTAATATTTTGATAAAAGTAACTTCTTTTGTAACTGATATGCTTTCGAAGTGGTCAAACTAGTGTGGTGGTCAAATGTGATTGAATTTTCTGTTAAATAATGGACAACATTTATTAAGTAATTACTGTGTTTCAGATTTTACTTTAAGCTTTTTGACATATATTATTTCATTTCGTAACAAACCTTAAAAGACAAACATTGTTATGATTGTACTCATTTCCCAGATGAGGACATTGATGTTTAAGCAAAACTCAGTAAACATCAGATAAATAGCAATTGGTGGAAAACATTTGAGCATCTTTTAAAATGAATGAGTGACAGTATACTTTTGAAATGGAAACAACATTAAGGATGACCTATTTTAACTATATCTTTCATAAATAAGAGTAATGAGGCCTACAAAGGGATTCAATCTTCTTCTTGATGACCCAGCTGGTAGTCAGACTCAGAGTTTTCATCCAGCATGTACATTTTATTCAATGATCCTGGGACTGCTTATAGATTATAGATATGAAACTAACCCTAATTAAACATATCTCTGAGCTAGTTGCAGCAGATTGTATTTTCCATAATGAATGAATCTATATCTATAGCTATATATTCCATCCCACATTCTCTTTTTAAAATATGATGTGGACACTGTTCTATCAAGAGATAGGGTCCTTGTTCTCCCACTTTGAAAATGGTTAGACTTCATTTTATTTTATTTTAAAAGATTATTTACTTAATGTTATATATTTAAGCTGTACAACATGGTGTTTCAATATTCTTTATATACATACTGAAATGATTACTATACTAGAGCAAATTGACACATCCGTTATGTCAGAGAGTAACCCTTTGTGTGTGTGTGTGTGTGTGTGTGCACGCACGCGCGTCTGGTAACAGCCCCTCTAATCGAGGGAATGGCAATATACACCTGTTTGAATTTTCGAACTGTGGTGAAACAGTGATGACAGTCTGGCTCCCATGCCCCCTCTTTATGAATAGGGCTGTTCTTAGCAGGGAGTCTATGCCTGTCCCACCATTGAATGTTGAATGTTTCCAGAAATATATATATAACTTGTCTCATTGATTAACAGTCTTATGATGGAGAAGAATATAGTTGAGCAGCTATAAGTCAAATAATTGCAACTGAGGAGCCACATATGTACCTGGACCTGAGCTGACTGTGGTGACAAGATAGTGGACTTTCAGCTGATTCTGCAATAGGACTTGAAGGTTTCAAGAGAGGAATGGTATATTTTCCATGTGCTAGGGTTGTGAATTATTGTGGCCAGAAGCAAACTGTGGCAGATGGCATTTCCAAAGTTGGCCATACAAATATACATCCCATGCTGCATGCTATTCTTACAACGTGATAATGACATTTCTTTGTTCCCTCTGCTTGAAACTGGATGTATCTTGGTAACTGTCCTGAGCTATAGAATGCAATGGAGGTAACACTGGGTGACTTCTGAAGTTAGTACGTCAAAGGTGATGTGGCTTTGCTTGGCCCTCACTCCCGCTTAGGATGCACACCTGTGGAACCCAGTTATCATGTTTTGAGGAAGCCAGATGAACATGTTCTAGCCAATAGCTTCAACTAGATTCTCAGCCAAGAGCTACCAAAACTGTGTGAGTGGATGAACTTTTAGATGAGATCAAGCCCTCACTCTTCAAGGACTCTAAAGACTTCCAAGATTTTAAGGCCCCAATCTCAGGCCTCAGATATCATGGAGCATAGACATGCTATTCTGTCTGTGCTCTGTCCAAGTTCCTGACTTACAGAATCTGTGAGTACAATAACTGGTTGTTTTATGCTACTATGTTTTGGGATAGCTTATTACTCAACTATATTAAATAAAACTCTGGTCAGTTAAGAATGATCTTGAATGCCCAAATAAGTATATAACCATTGTTTGGTTACCACTGGTATAAAGTAGGGTGCTTTTAACTGCAAGTAGCAGAAACTTGACTCAAGCCAGTTTTAAAAATAGAAGATGTATTATCTCACTTAACAGAGCCCAGACGTCAGGCAAGCTTTAAATCTGGTATTCTAAATGGCTTAGTGATATCATTGAGGAACTGAGACTCTGAATTCATAGAGCATTCTCAGGATAGCATTAGTTCAATCTAAAACCAGGATGCTTTTGAAAGTTGCAAGCTTCCTATATAGTCACAATTATGTCTAGAACAAGAGGCTTCTGTGATTCTCTCTTATGAGTAGGAAATTTGCTTAGAAGAAACCCCCCACCCCATGAGGTTTTCCCTGCTATCTTATTGTCAGCTGAAAATTCTTATTTACTAGACTATGAAATGACCATGATTGGCTCAGCCAGTTGTCTGGGGCAGGGTGAATACTGGGAAGTTACCTTCATGTTCATTATTTCCTTCTTTATGTATCTTATTCCAGTCATGAACAGGAAGAACAGAGTTTGGGTAATGCAAGGTAATAGAATTTGCAATTTAGATAAATAGAAAGAGGGTCTCGCTCTGTTGCTGGAGTGCAGTGGCATGATCATGGCTCATTGCAGCCTCAACCTCCTGAACTCAAATGATTTTCCCACCTCAGCCTCCTGAGGAGCTGGGACTATAGGCATGCCCCACACCACCCAGCTAATTTTTTGATTTTTCAGTAGAGACAGGGTCTCGCTAAATTGCTGCTCTTGAACTCCTGAGCCCAATTGATCCACCCATCTCAGCCTCCCAAAGTTTTGGAATTACAGTCTTGAGATGCTATGTGTGGTCAGGATTTGCAATTCTTGACCATGCTTACAAGTAGTCTCCTTATAATCAGATCTAGAGAATAAATAGGAGATGATATTGAGAAATAAAAATAAAATTCTGAGCTCCTCAACTGACTGAAAGGATCCTCTCTTGGCCCAGGGGATCCCAGAGAAACCTTAAAAACAGTTTTTAGCCATGGCAGGGTGGCAAGTCAGACACATCTCATTTTATCCTCACCCTTCCTAACCAACATTAGGCTTTCTTCCCTAAGGGTTAAACAAAACCAGTTCTTTTGAAAGACTGGGTCCTCCACTGATATCAGCTGCCTGGTGCTGCCCCTCCCTTTTGTGACTTCAAAACAGCAGCCAACCAGCATTTCTTCCTGTTAAGAGACCGTTGACCATGGGGTGGTTCTGGACAGTCTTTGAAGAGGGCGTATGTGTCCTCTGCTTCACGTTTGGATGTATAGAGCCTAATTGTAATACGTTTAAATGTTAAGTCTCCATCCCAAAGTGAACATGAGATACATGTTGTGTACATGTTAGCCTACTACATATGCCCATGCCTCCCCTTCACGAATGTTCGCAGCTCCTCCTGTAACCTGTAGGGTATGTATATTTGGCCACACCTTTCAACATATATCCTTATCATAGTCTTCCCAACCTCAAGGTGCCTGTTTCTGGCTTCTGGCAGGAGTCTACATTTTCCAGCCTGTCAGAATAACCATCCTGCAGTCTACAACCCTTTATGGTAAATAAAACACTCCTTTCCAAATGTATTAACCTTGGGCTGGGTGCAGTGGTTCATGCCTAAAATCCCAGCACTTTGGGAGGCTGAGGCAGGTGGATCTCTTGAGCTCAGGAGTTCAAGATCAGCCTGGGCAATATGGTGAGACCCTGTTCCTAAAACGACAAACAACAACAAAACCCAACAATTTATGAACCTTGTCATTCTTTAGTTGACAATGTGCAATGTTCGAAATTTCTTTAAAGATGAGCTTTGTAAGGCAGATCTTATAAAGGCAAATGTACATTCTCATCTCTGACTTTGACATGAGCATTTGCTACCAAGTGAATGGTGTCTGTTAATGGTCTTACCTTGAATAATTGAGAGAAACAAGTATATAGGGCACTGTGATATTGTGATTATAATATGATATGATAAGAAATATATCCTTGCAATTCCCATTTTCTGGCACACAGCTTCTAAAACCCCTGGAATCTCTGAAGTGATATGTCTTTTTACATGCTAGTGAGAAGACTGATGACTGGTGGCCCCTAGATAGTCTCAGGGTGGGGGCCAGTTTCTAGGGGAACCGATCTTGTGATTAGAGAGTTGTAACTCTCAGCCCCACTTCCTGACTGAAGGTTGAGTTGACCAATGGCTAATGATTTAATCAATCAAGGCTGTGTAAGGAAGCCTTTATAAAAACCCAAAAGGACAGGGTTCAGAGAGCTTCCAAGCTGCTGAACACATGCAGGCTGACCTGCCGGAAAAGGCATGGACACTGCCCTGTCCCCCATGTCTTGCCCTAATCATCTCTTCTGTTTGACTGTTTCTGAGTTGCATCCTTATCCTTTTATAATAGATCATAAATGTAAGTAACATATTTCCTGGAGTTCAAATGACAAATGACTGAACCCAAGGGGAGGTTATAGGACCCTTCAATTTATAGCTGGCCAGTTAGAAGCACAGGTCCCATTCTGGGGCTTGTGATTGGTATCTGAAGGGCGGGCAGTCTTCTGGGACTGAGCTCTTAACCTGTTGGGTCTGATACCATCTCCACATAGATAATGTCAAAATTGACTTAAATTGTAGGGCACAACTGAGTTAAGTTTTAGGCAGTTGGTGTCTGTCAAAGAATTGATGTGTACTGGGTGAATGTGAGTAAAAAGAGGAAAAAACAGTTGTTTTTTTCTTTACTCAGTCATAAATATATAATCCACATGTTAATTAATTTTCTGAGGTATAGCAGGTAAGAATCTAGGCTTTGGGCTCAGACCAAGATGAGGTTCCTCATCTGTAAAGTGAAGATAATATTTTTGACCTTGCTAGGTGGTTGTAAGATTAAATGAAATGGGCCAGGCACAGTGTCTACACTGTAATCCCAGCACTTTGGAAGGCTGAAGTTGGCAGATCATGAGGTCAGGAGTTTGAGACCAGCCTGCCCAACACGGTGAAACCCTGTCTCTACTAAAAAGACAAAAAAAGTTAGCTGGGTTGGTGGTGGGCATCTGGAATCCCAGCTACTCAGGAGGCTGAGGCAGGAGAATCATTTGAACCCAGGAGGCAGAGGTTGCAGAGAGCTGAGATGAGATCACGCCATTGCATTCCAGCCTGGACAACAGGGCGAGATTCTATCTCAAAAAAAAAAAAAAGAAAACAATGATTAATGAAATGATGTATGGAAGAAGTGTGTGCCCAGTAGTGTGCCTGATACGTAGAAAGTACTCAATAAATGACTATTTTTACCGTTTTATTTTTTTTAATAAAAAGTACTCATTATGACCTACAAATTGGAGAAAAGTTTTAAGTACCTACTACATGGAGGTATCCTTGCATTTCAAGTATTTTTGTTGACTACAGTTGGAATCATACAATATTTGCCAACCAGATAAAGTATTTCCCAATGGATATATAATGAAAGTAGCAAATGAATAAAGTGTAAACATATGATTTAACTTGCATGCTTTACATACAAACATAGTTATATTCAGCATAAGACACAACTAAGGTATTTCATTCTTTAAATGTATATGACCTAACAATATATTACAGTATATAATTTAATCTCAGTAAAATAGAAAAGCATTTTTATGACATATTTCTAATTCTTTGTTATTTTATTACTTATACATATGATACATATTTATTTCTAAAACAAATATATCTCTTTGGCCACCTATTTTATTTTCTTAGGATACAAGCAGTACATTACTCATGAATGGCAGTGTGTGTCAGTTATTTATCTTTCCAAAGTATCTAAAAGTGAATGAAGCTTGAATTGGGCAAGGAAGTATCATAAATTAAAAAGTGAATCTCTAAGAAAAACTGGAAAAAGGTTTGAATAAAATTAAAGTACATTTTGCCATAAAATGTAACTGTCAAAGTGGCATGAACCCAAATATGAATTAGAATTGAATTGAATTTGTATTTTTATCTGCACTGAAGAATCATTTTGAAATCATTGATCTTGGCCAGCTTAAATCTTTATTTTTCTGATAACATGTCAATCAAGTATAAAGGTGGTGAGAGACAATTTAAGCCTGTGCATTTATTTGTCAATAAAACGTGTACTCTATTGGTTCTTTCTCAGTTGCATTGTTTTATCATGTCAATATTTCATAAGATTATATGACTGACTAATGGGATAGCTATTACCACTGTTGATGTACTTTGAAAATAGCAATCTATATTTTATGGACCAGAAAGAGACAAAATCTGTACCTTTGACCTTGTTGAGCATAAAAGTAAGTTAATGTAAATGAAATTTATCTCTTATTTCACCTATTCACAATTAGCTTTTTATTGCCTCAGGAATAAACATTAGAATGGGTAACTTATTCTTTTTGGGTTTGTAAGAATGACTTATGAATCTCAAATAAAATTCTTCAAAAGGCAATTTAGGGAACAGAGATACCTTAATGCAAGCCAGAAAAAACAGAAAATGGGCATTTTTGCATAAGTCTTTTTCTCATTAAAGTGATTGATGCATTTTTTTTGTGGACATCAAAGATAAAAACACATAAGCCAAAGGAAAGCAATTATGTTCAATCTAAATATCCAGAGATACCCATTGTTAATATCAGTGCATATCCTTCTAGTCTTTTTTCCATACATACAATTCCTTTTCCCAAACTATTTTCTATACATTACATAATAACCTTATATTTTACCAAATGAAATTCTGTATTTTCTGTTATGTATACACATTGACAAGAAACTAATAAGCTAAAGCAGTTCATTTTTACAATACAATTATACAGTTTTTCTCCATCTAATGCCTCCCTTCTTGTATTTAAATCACTTGGGCATGTGGCTTATGCAGCTAGGTAATTTGCTTTTGTAAAATACCCTGGGTTCTCTAAGTGTTTTTTTGTTTGTTTGTTTGTTTGTTTGTTTTGCAGTCATTTGTCAGTTGTTGTAGTTAAGTCATAGTTTAAATATACTTTCAATATAATGTAAAGGTTTTTTCCTGCAATACATCTTCACACAAAATTGGAATGTTTTAACCAAATTTTTATTTGTAAAACATGGTTACTTGTTATACTTAAGGCCACACCCATAGCTTTCTTGGTGAATATGTTTGGGCAACGTGTGTAGTAGTCAGCTTCCAAGATGGTGCCCAGTAATTCTTACTTCCTGGTATTCACACCCTCGTGTAGTCCCCTCCCACTCTGAATAGAACTGAGCCATTCACCAACAAATTATCGTGGATGTGTGACTCCCAACGCTAGGCTATGAAAGGCATTATAGCTTGCTTCTACCTTCCTTTCTTTTGTACCCTCATCCTGGGGAAAGCCAGCTGCTATGGCATGAGTACATTGAGTGGATCTATGGAGGGGTCCATGTGTCAAGGAACTGAGGCCTTTGCCAATAGCCATCTGAGTGAACTACTTGGAAATGAATCCTCTGACCCCAGTCAAGCCTTCAAATGATTGCAGCCCTGGCTGACAGCTTGTCTGCGCCTCTTGAGACTGTGAGCCAGAACCAACAGCTGAACTGCTCCTGAATTCTTGATGTACAGAAACTGTGTGAGATAGTAAATGTTTACTTTTTGCTTAAGGGCTTTAAATTTTGGGTAGTAATTTGCCATGCAGTAATAGATAGCTGGTGTAAACTGAAAGTGAAGACAGCTATTAGGGATTTTCTGAAATAAAAATAGCTTAAGAGAATACTATATTTCATCAAGAGCCCAGATAAGGTTTAACTATTTGTACTTACTAATGCAAAGTGTAGAATTTGAAGGGCAACAATATTTTTAATTTAAGACATTTTATGTCATTGAAGTTTTGTTTTGATGTAAGTTTTTCTCCTTAATTCTTTTTTTTTTTTTGAGATGGAGTCTTGCTCTGTCACCAAGCTGAGGTGCAGTGGCGTGATCTTGGCTCACTGCAAACTCCACCCCCTGAGTTCAGGCTTTTCTCCTGCCTCAGCCTCCCAAATAGCCAGGACTATATGTGCACACCACTACGCCCAGCTAATTTTTGTATTTTAGTAGAGATGGGGTTTCACTGTGTTGGCCAGGATAGTCTCGATCTCTTGACCTCATGATCCACCTGCCTTGGCTTCCCAAAGTGCTGGTATTATAGGCATGAGCCACCATACCCGGCCTCTCATTAGTTTTTATAGTTATGATCAACAGAAAACATATTCAAATGAAATACACAATAATATCAACAATTCAATGATAGAGTCTTGATGTGTATATGATAAAGCTTTTTCTTGAAATTTATGTACCTTTTATTTTATCAAAATATTATGAGTCATATGTAGTTGCTGTGATCCAGGAAACCCATAGACACAAAAGCAAAAGCTACAGATTTTCCTTTTTTGTCTCCAATCTTATATCCAATGGTAACAGATTCGATAAACAGTTTGGTGTGCATCCTTCCATAATCCTTTGGTAATACAGAATTAGGTAAACATATAAACAAAATAATTTCATCTTTTTTTACAAACGTGAAATCATGCTCTATATACTACTCTGCAATATATTGTTTAGAGAAAGTATGTATAGTACAGATAGGTCTAATTAATTTTAAAGTAACTCTGATAATTTATAGCAGGGGTTAGCAAACTATGGCTTATGGGCTAAATTTGTCCTATTTTTATATGGTTTATGAGCTAAGAATGGTGTTTACATTTTTGAATGACTGGGGAAAAATGAGAAGAATAGTATTTCTTGATGTGAAAGTTATATGAAACTGAAATCACAGTGTCCATACAAAAAGTCTTATTGAGACACAGTCATGTTCATTTTTTTACATATTGTCTCAACTCATTCGAGTAGTTTCAACAGGAACCTTGCAAAACCTAAAATATTTCCTTTCTGGCTCTTCACAGAAAAGTTTGCCAATTCCCAGTCAACACTTGCACTGTCCAGTGGAAATACAATGCAAACCACAAATGTAATTGTAAGTTTTCTAATGGCCACAGTTTTTAAAAGTAAAAGAAATAGGAATAATTAATTTTAACATTTTATGTTTTCGTTAACTTGAACATATCATTTTTTTCAAAATGATGATAACTTATTTTTTAGCATAAGTCTCTAATATCCAGTATAGAATTTACACTTCTAGCACATCTGGGATAGCCACATTTCAGATGTGACTAGTGACTACTGTATTGGGCAGTGTAGTTCTGAAGTGCAGATACATTACACTTCTTTAATATATAGCTTGCTAAGATACATTCATGTTGTTCCGAGTTGCTATTGTCATTATTAGCACTGCTAAAATATTATCCTAATAAATATTTACCTCTAAGAAATACAGAGTCCCAGAAGAGGAGTTGCTCAATAAAAGATGTGCACTGTTAATTTTAATAGATATAAGAAATTTGTTTTGGGAATAAGATTCAGATGTAAAATCATGCTGGTTGTAGACTGTCACAGAATCTTGTTTGTTTTGTGTTCTCTATAGAAGAAATAACATTTTCATTCGCACTTTAAAATATGTATTAAATGGAGTCCCCTTTTTTGTTGTTTGTTTAGTAACTGACTTGGTCTGTGCTGGATGCTATAATAAAGATAACGTAAAACTCGGCAACATATAAACAACAGAAATTTGTTTCTCACAGTTCTGGAGGCTCGGAAGTCCAAGATAAAGGCACTGGCAGATTCAGAGGCCCACTTCCTAGATGGCTATTTTTTCCCTGTAACTTCACATGGCAGAAAGGGTGAGGGACATCTCTGGAGTTTTTTTTATAATCACATCCATGAAGGTTTTGCCCTTATGTCCTAATCACTTACCAAAGGCTCTACTTTTTTATATCCTTACTTAGGTGGCTAGAAGTTTAATACATGAAGTTATGGGGGGACATAAATATTCAGTCCATTGCATTCTGCTTTTGTTCCCCCAAATTCATGTCTTTCTCATCCACAAGATACATTCAGTTCATGTCAATAGCCCCCAAAGTTGTATTTCATTCTAGCATCAACTTAAATGTTTAAAGTCCAAAGTCTTATCTAAATATCATCTAAATTAGATATGAGTGAGACTCAAGGTATGATTCATTCTGAATCATATTGCTCTTCGGCTGTGAATCTGTGAAATCAAACATATTATGTGCCTCCAAAATATAATGGTGAGAGAACAAACAACATTAAACCTAGAGTCTTTTTAATTAAAAATTTTTTTAGAGACAGGTCTCACTCTGTCACCCAGGCTGGAGTGACATGGTGCCATCATAACTCACTGTAATCTCAAATTCCTAGGCTCAAGTGACCCTCCTGCTTTATTTGAAATTGTATATATTAATAAATTTTTATATGTCTTCATTACAGAACTACCCTGTCCAATACAGTAATCACTAACAACACTTGAAATGTGACTATTACAGATGCACTATATGTATAAAATTGACACTGTGTATCAGAGACTTAGTATGAAAAATAAAATCTGAATAGCCAGGACTACAGACACATGACACCACACCCTAGCTAACGTTTAATTTTTTTGTAGAGATAGGGTCTTGCTATATTGTCCAGGCTGGTCTTGAACTCCTGGCCTCAAGTTATTCTCCCACCTTGGCTTCCTAAGGTGGTGAGATTACAGGCATGAGTTACCACACCCAGCCAAATCTTAAGTCTTGAGAATAATTTTCTTGGGCTTCATGCTCTGCACTCCAGAACCACTGGGGCAGTGGTCCTGTCTTCAGGACCTACTATGGTTGCAGCCCCATGCCTATGACTCTGGGTAGTCCTACCCCCGTGGCTTTGCTGGGCATTGTCCTCATTGGGGCTCCTTGCAATGGCTTTTCCTCACAGGGAGCCTTCTGCCTGGGTCCTGTGGCTCTTGGGCATAATTTGAACTCTAGGTGGAGGCAGCCATGCCTCTATAGCGTTGAGACTCATACCTGGAGTGACTGAGAAGCATGGTTACGGAGTTTGGGGGAAGGAAGCCCATGATATGATGTGCTGAACAGTAGTGGCTCCTCATTTGAAATTGCTCTGCTCCCTAGGTGTTTGAATTCTTGCCCTGTGATTAGAAGTGTAACCTTGATGTTCTTCAAAATGTCTTTGGGATCATTCTCCCTTTGTATTGGACAATAGAGTGTGCAATACATCTTATTTGGATGTCTATTTAGGTGACTGACTAATCTCCCCATTTTCATGATGAATAGCACCTGGCTCCCATTGAGACAGCTGATCCATGCTAATTTCCTTATCAAATTTGGCCACACCCTTCATGTTCTCTTCCATATAGACTTTCTCTTTTTTTTTCCTAATATAGATAGGCTGAGAATTGTCTAAATTTTTAAGTTCTACTTCCCTTTTGATTAATAATTATTCTGTAAGTCATTTCTCTCCTCTCACACTTTCTAAGAAGCAGTCAAGAGAAGCCAACTGCACTTTCAACAATGTTTAAAACTTTCCTCAGCCAACAAGTCCTTCTTGATTCTGAAGTGGATTAGGTGCCACTGTTACTGCTCAAGTGTGTTGAATTCAGAATCATGCCAGGCATGGGACTGGAAGATGAGTGAAAGATGCTGACCAGGTCCAGAGATCCCAAGAAGGAGGAAGGGCATGAGAAGGAATTACTGGATCCCCTAACAACAGGAAGAGAGCAATGCAAGCAGCTGGAGAAATGTGTAAAGGCCAGGAGCAGCTAGAGCTCTGTGACAAGCATGTATCCTCCCAGCCACTATATATATGTGATTTATTATGGAAATTAGCTTATACAATCATAAGGCTGAGAAGTTCCATGACCTGCCATCTGCAAGCTACAGGCCCATAGAAGTCAATGGTGTAAATCCCAGTTTGAGTCTGAGGGTCTGAGAACCAGGAGTACCAGTTCCCAAGGGCAAGAGAAGATGGATGTCCCAGCTCCAACAAAGACAGCAAATTTGCCTTTCCCCCAGCATTTTGTTCTTTTTGGGCCCTCAACAGATTGGATGATGCCCACCTATGTTGATGGGAGTGATCTTTACTCATTCTACTGATTCAAATGCTAATGTCTTCTGGAAACACTCTCATAGGCTCCCCCAAAAATAATATTTACCTGCCACCATTCATCCCTTATTAGTTCAGTCAAGTTGACACATAAATTTAACTATCACAGTAACCAATTTCAGTAGTAAAAATAGTGTATGTTTTTAAATGCCTTACATTTCCTAAACAGTTTCAAACATATTATTTCCCAAGATGTTTTGGCAAATTCATGTAGGATTTTTTTTTGTTTTTTCTCATTTTATAGCTGAAGAGACTGAAACTCAGGGATGTTAGGTGACCTCCCTGAAGACACTACACAGCTAAAAAGTTAGAGTCAGGAGGCAGGATAAGTTCTGCATTAGAGTAAGATGTCCTTCCTAGTACCATGTTGCTTGTCTAGTTCATTTGTTAATCTATTAAAAAAGCAAACATACTAAAAGAACGTTCAACATCACTAATGATCAGGGAAATGTAAATCAAAACCACAATGTGATACCACCTTACACCTGCAAGAATGGCCATAACCAAAAAATTAAAAAATAATACATGTTGGTATGGATGTGGTGAACAAGGAACACTTCTACACTGCTGGTGGGAATGTAAACCATTACAACCACTATGGAAAACAGTGTGGAGTTTCCCTAAAGAATTAAAAGTAGAACTACTATTTCATCCAGCAATCCCACTACTGGATATCTACCCAGAGGAAAATAAGTCATTACACAAAAAAGATAGTTGCATGTGCATGTTTATGACAGCACAATTCACAATTGCAAAAATGTGGATCCAACCCAAATGGCCATCAATCAAGGAGTGAATAAAGAAATTGTGGTATATACATACAATGGAATACTACTCAGCCACAAAAAAGAATCAATTAATGGCATTTGCAGTGATCTGGATGAGACTGGAGACTATCATTCTAAGTGAAGTAACTCAGGAATGGAAAAGTAAATGTCAGATGTTCTCACTCATAAGTGGGAGCTAAGTTATGAGGATGCAAAGGCATAAGAATGACACAATGGACTTTGGGGACTCAGGGGGAAAGGGTGGGAAGGGGTGAGGGATAAAAGACTACAAATTGGGTGCAGTGTATACTGCTCAGGTGACAGGTGTACCAAAATCTCACAAATCACCACTAAATTACTTACTCATGTAACCAAACACCACCAGTTTCTCAATAACCTATGGAAAAAAAATCTGACAAAAAATTAAAAATAAAATTTATTGATTCCTTCAGTCAAAGAAAAATCTTGGCATCTGTTGTGTGGGAAGCACTATACTCATTCTTGGGGATTCAGTAGTGAATAAGACCAGTGAGTTCCTGCCCCAGCCAAATCCTGAGGGATATAAAAGGTGGCAAATCTGTGAAGCACCCGTAGAAAAGAAACATAATTCAATTGCTTTAAGCATACTTGAGTCCCTATTTCACAGAGAAGAAGCCCTTCATCTCATTAGAGGGATTGTGATCAAGTGATGATAAAAAGAGACAAGGACTCAGAATGATCTCAGTTTGCCTTCGGAATGAACCACTTAAAGCCTCAAGCAGTTTAAATCATTGAGACATTTAGCTACTTTCAGGGATGCATGATCAGATATATTTATGGGATTTTAGAATTTTTTACTTGTTGCTTGACCATTGGCTTTCCCAACTCCAAGCCCAATCAGCTAAGATAATGGTCAAATGCAAGTATAGTTCTTGTGCTATATTAGAAAGTAACATAATTTCTCCATGTGATGAAACATCTGGGCTTGGAATTCTAATGTAAAACATCAGTCTTTCAACTGGCACTAGGAGAATTAAAGGCTTGAATTTTAGTAAAAGTAAAAGCAATACACATGAGACTTAGAACTGTCTCCCCCATAAGAAGAATCAGGGTTTATGTGTGAATGTGTGTATGCGTGTGTGTAATGGCCAGTGAAGGTGGAATTATTTCAATTATAAAATGCCCAATAAGAATTTTTTATTTTGTGTACCCATTCTCAATGCTTTCAATTGTCTGGCCATCACTTGCCCTCCCAATCTACTCTCTATTCTTCTCCACCCTGTTCCTGGCTCCAGGAGGTTCACCTTTGTGGGTCAGTCAATCACATCCTGTTGGGTTTGGCCACTGGGGGTTACCAGCAGAGAGTAAGAAGATGGAAGAAGAGTGAAGTAACACTCTAGCAGTTTGCTGGGTGAGGGTAGAGGGTGTTCTCCTCTTCAACTACAGCTGCTTTGGAAATCATTCCTTCCCTGTAGCCCTTCAAGTCAAAGAGTGAGCACCCTGCAGTTGCTAGCATTGGTGCGTCTCACCATTCTTTTGCTGATTTCCCTGAACCCTGACCACATCTTTGTAAATAATTTCTTTTCAACTCCTCTCAACATTCCTTTGATGTGGCAACTATTTTCTGCTGTCCTGCCAGGACAGTATATAATACATCTCTTTCTGTGAGAAGTTATTGTTTACTATTATTTGTAGACCTTTATAAGTACGTAAGTGGCAGACCATCTTTATGACTCTTGGTAATCATTTTTGAAAACGACTTTGGATTCCTATCAAAGTACACTTAGATATTTTTAAGCTGCTAGAGTATGCATTGTATGCTAAGTATGCATTTAAAAACAGCTTTCCTTGGCAAAAGAACTCCTCAAAAAATATTTGGAAAGGGCAATGACCTTTTGTAAAGACATTCCATTTAAATGTTTTATATTTTTACCTTGACTATTATTTTTTTCATTAAACAATATGCATTATTTATTAACAAGGCCATTCACAGGGATAGGCAGCAATTTGGCAAATTGGCCTTTCCATTACTTTTAATGCTAACTCTATAATGAGTATGCTGAACTGCTATATATAAAATAATTCCCTCTCCCCTCTCTACAGAGAAAAACTATAGTAGGTCCCAGTACTGGTGTGTATATACAAGGTCTGTTTCTTTCTGAATGTTTTTCTGACCTAAATTAATAAAATTCACCCCTTCCAATGCTGCTGTCATCAGATTTGCAAGTCCATCTGTTAGAATTATGTATGTATGTATTTCAAGTTCATGTCTCCCCCTGTGGAATCCTACATTTTATCTACAATGTCCTCCAAAATATACTTAAGAAGTAAAAATTTGATTATGTTACTTCATGGTTTGACTCTGTGTCCCTGCCTAAATCTCATCTCATAGCTCTCATAATTCCCACGTGTTGTAGGAGGGACCCATTGGAGATGATTGATTCATGGGGGTCTTTCCTGTGCTGTTCTTGTGATAACTAATGGGTCTCACAAGATCTAAATGGTTTTAAAATTGAGAATTTCTATGCACAAACTCTCTCTTTGCCTGCTGCCACCCATGTAAGATGTGACTTGCTCCTCCTTGCCTCCGCTATGATTGTGAGACCTCCCCAACCATGTGGAAATGTAAGCTCAATAAACCTCTTTCTTTTGCAAATTGCTCACTCTCAGGTCTGTCTTTATCAGCAGCATGAAAACAGACTAACACAGTTACTGTCTGCTTAAAGGTCTCCTTTTGCTCCCCATTGCCCACTGACAATTCTTAGGGTTACACAAGTATGTTTAGAATCTGTTACCCATCTTTCTCCCCTTACCTCCTGCTTTGCTCCCTTCTTCTTCATTCTTACCCAGGACTTCTGCAGCCATAGCAAATCTAAGGTCACAGAAAACCCAGTGCCCTATTATTCTCCAGATGCTCTCACATGCTAAATTTACCTAACAACAGAGTTTCTAAATTTCTGAAGCAAAAACTGACAGAAATGAAAGGAAACAGACAAGTCCACAATAGTAGCTGGAGACTTTAAACCTCCACTGTAAGTAATTGACAGACCTAGTAGAGAACAAATCAGCAAGACTGCAGAACTGAACAACACTATCAACCAACTGGAATCAAACTGACATTTTTAAAACCCTCCATCAAAACCAATAGAATAATACATTTTTCAAAAGTACCTAGAGAATATTCAGGACAGATCATATCCTGGGACATAAAACAAATCTTAACAAATTTAAAATAGTTGAAATCATTTAAAAAATGCTCTCTGAATACAATATATAAAACTAGAAACCAATAAGAGCGAGATAACAGAAAAAACTCCAAACACTTGGAAACTAAGCAACACACTTCTAAATAATTCATGGACCAAAGAGGAAATCTCAGGGAATTTGGAATATATTTTGAACTAAACAAAAATAAAAGCAAAACATAAGAAAATTTGTGGGTTGTAGTTAAATCAGTACTTTATAGCATTAGCTGCTTGTGTTAGAAAAGAAGAAAGATCTCAAAGAAGAAATTTTAGCTTCCACCTTAAGAAACTAGTAAAAGAAGAGGAATCTTAACTTAAGCAGGAGTAAGGAAGTAATAAAGATGAGAGAAATCAATGAAGTTTAAAAAATAGAAATAAAATTAAGAAATAAAAATATCAAATGAAACTAAAAGTGGATTCTTTGAAACTATCAATAAAATAGATAATTCTTTAATAAAACTGACAGAAAAAAAGAGAAAAGACAAAAATTCTTAACATCAGGAGTAAAAGAGAGAATATCACTACTGACATTAAAAGGATAATAAAGGAATACTGCAAACAACTCAAAGCACACAAATTCAGCAAAATAATAGACCTTTTCCCCCAAACTATAAACTGCCAAAGCTCACCCAATACAAAGGTGATAATTTCAATAGACTTCTACTATTAAAGATACTGAATTCATAGTTAAAAACATTCTGAAAAAGAACTCTTCGGCCCCAAATAATTTCACTGGATAATTCTACCAAACATTTAGAGGAGAAATAATCCTAATTATACTCAATCTTGAGAGAAGGAAAAAATACCTCTCAACATGTTTTATGACACCAGAATACCCCAATGTTAAAACCAAAGACAGTACAAAAATAAAAATATATAGGCAAATATCTGTCATGAACATAGATGAAAAAATCCTAAGAAAATATTAGCTAATCAAATCCAGCAGTTTATAAAAAGTAATATACCATGTCCAAGTGGAATATATTCTGATACTGCAAGGCTCTGGTTCAATATTTAAAAATCAATCAATGTAATCCACTAGATTCATAGCCTAAATAAGAAAATCCACATGAATATATCAATTGATGCAGAAAAATTATTCAACAAATTTCAAAATCATTAATAATAAAATCTCCCAGCAAACTAGAAATGTACTTAACTTGCTGTCTTATAGAGGAATGTTCTCCCTTTAAGACATGGGACAAAGCAAAGATGTCCACTTTCCTTACTCTTATTCAGCATCACACTGGAAATCCTAGCCAGTACAACCAAGCTAGGAAAATAAATAAAAGGCACTCATATTGGAAAAGAAGAAATAAAAATGTCACCTATTCACAGATGATATAATTATCTATGTAGAAAATCCCAAGGAATATTAAGATATTCTCAGAAATAAGTGAGTCTATCAAAGACAGGATCCACAGTCAACACAAAAGTTAATAGTATTTCTAGATACGGTCATTGAAAAATAGGAAACCAAAATTAAAAAAAATTACTATCTACAATAGAAGTTACAAAACAAAATACTTGGTTACAAATCTGACAAAACATCCTTAAAATCTCTTTGCTGAAAATTATAAAACACTGATGAAAGAAATAGAAAATGAACTAAATAAATGGAGATACAGCTGGTGTTCATAAATTGTGTCTCTCACAAGGAACAAGTGCCATCAAAATTATTCTAAAGACACCAATTTTGGACCTTGATCTATCAGGCTAGTTAGAAGTTCTGAAAATTATTCCTCAACAGGTCAAATGTGGTGAAAAGAATGACTCCCAGTTTATTTATTTTTAAAATGTTTCTTATAGCTATTTCTAATAGGTGTTTACTTTACAAAGCATTTATGTTGATTTTGATGTAAAGCTGTTAGTCTCTTTATATTCCAGAAAATTCCTTAAGCTTGTCTGGTCTATTAGGGGACAAAGCAGAGGTAGAAGCCCTGAAGCCCTTTTCTAGTATGCTAATGTAAAGAAGCAAACCTGTTTCTACAGTTAGTAGTGGCTTAGAACAGTCCTTAGCCATGTGTTTGAGGCTACAAGTGATTCTTAGTTGACAGCCCAGACCAGAAGCATCAGTTTCAGCTGGAAACTCATTAAAGATGCAAATTCTCAGGCCCCACCCCAGACATACTGAATCAGAAACTTGGCAGGGGGTAGCAGGTGGGGCCGGCAGAAATCCATGTTTTAATAAGCTTTCCAGATGATTCTGACGCAAAATAATGTTTGGCTGATGCATGCTAAGATTTGACAACCATCATGCAATTAATTTTGCTTCTGATTTATTTCAAGCAGGGCTCTGGACAACCCCAGGGGTGATTTTTAAGGCATTGAGAATTCACATCATGCTGTCTGAAGCTGTCTTGTCACAGAAGTTCCACTTGGCCCACTACTGGCTTAATTCAACATTAGGCATCAGAGAAATCAAAATTCCATCACAGGTCTGTCCGTTTCCTACTTACAAGCAATCTTGGTTTGCAGCTCCAAATTACAACCCCTGATCAGAAAGAAGAAACCAAAACTACACTACTCTTCAGCTTCTTACATGATTAGCTCATGATTAGCCCATTTAAGAAGGCATACTCTCTAAATTATGTGTCCAGCCCTTTCTTTCAAAACTTAATAATTACACTCCCACCACTCCTCTTTTTCTTTTTAAAATTTCCAATTGGTAGTTATTGTCTAGTGGTGCTTGCCAGACTGAGTTTAAAACTTCACTGTCTGTTTTAATATCTCAGTTGGTTGCCATAATATGACTGTAGAGGTTTTTCGAACCAAAAGTATGTCTGCCAAGTAAAGCTTTCTGTCTGAAACTTGAATGTGACATGTTTCCTCATCATTTAAAGCGCTGTTATAATTAAGGATTGGTGAACCCTTTTTCAGTTTCAGTTAGTTGA
The DNA here is from genome assembly GCF_030222135.1 of Aotus nancymaae. Lineage (NCBI taxonomy): Eukaryota > Metazoa > Chordata > Mammalia > Primates > Aotidae > Aotus > Aotus nancymaae. The sequence goes on from NW_026988460.1 coordinate 4,188,587, forward strand.
ATGTCTAATGTTTATTCAAACATCCTGGTTTCAATAAAAGCTCTAAATGTGAGTTGCCAGCACTTTTTTCCATTAACTTTTAAATCCCTGTGTGTTTCAAGGGAAATACAGTTCGTATGTTTCTGATTCATTTACACTTAACTCATCAGAATATTATTTTGCTAGAACTAGTTCTTATCCAAGTATCACGTACCTCTTGAAATCTTTAGAAATGGGATGTTAGTTAAAATACTGCAAAATACAGACCAAGCTGAAGCTTAGAGGAGTTGAACCACAGTTGGTTTTGTTTGTGAACTTGGTCCCAAATGCCATATGTTTAAATTTGTAATAGATTAGCAGGATTCATTGTATTATTCTAGAAAAAAATGTATCTATTTATTTTTGTACCCTGGATGCCATGACGTGCAGAGTATTATTAGAGGTAACTGTGAGATTACATGAGTGACAATAAACTACATGTAGTGCCATTGTTTTAGCTTCAGTGGTAAGGATACCTCATTTTCTGAAATGTACATAAGAAGAGAAGCCATGTGCCCATTTAACACCGGAGGCTGGGGAATGTGAAGGGAAAACAATTGGCTAGCTGCCATCCCCTTAAAGGCTACTTATAACGAATATCCAGGAACACAGAATTGTGTGAATAAATGTTCAATTTTTGAGTTATACTATATTAAAATATGTGACATTCTGAGTTATTGGATTGACATAAATATATATAGAGATTTTATATATATGTGTGTGTGTATATATATATATAAACACTCACACACACACACACACAAATAAATGTTTTTAAAAATTTATTGTTAACATGTTTCCATTAATTAGGGTCCAGCCAGGAAAACAGACCCACTTTATTTCAACAGAGAGTTGAATTTAATGGAGGGACCCAGTTAAACAGGTATGAGAAGTCTCAAAGAGCAAGAGGAGAAAACTGAGGTAATGAAAAGCTAATGATTACAGGGAGCAGCTACCATGCCTAAGACTGGAAGAACAAAGAAAAGAAGTTGAGGTGATGATCAACAAGGAGGCTGGGAAGAAAGACTCCTTGGCGCTGGAGCTCAGACCTCTGAGGATGGTGTGGGGCTGTTCAGCTGTGGAAGTACTTCAGGGTTCTGCTCCATGAAGCTGGTTCTGGGAGTGCTGAACAAAGCTGCATGCTAGAAATTGTTTGCTACTGCCAGCATAAAGAGCTCTATTATGTTACGGTCCCATCTGGATTCCTGTTGATTTATGTGTATTTGTCATCCTTCAAATTGAGATGCTATATGGCATGTTTTCCTCCTTTCTTTGCCTCAGTCTCTAAGAACTTCATCATCCTCAACCATAAAATAGAACCAGTAGTCTTTGCATTACCCATCTTGATGGTGTCTTGGGAAAATAAGGAAATGTTAAAACACTTGGTAAATGATAAAACACTGATAAATTTTAGCATTTCTTTACTTCAAAATACAGTATTGAATTAAGATAAATGTAAGTCAAAAATTGCTTATAATGCCATCATCTCATGTAAATGGGTTCTGCTTTCCTTTTTTTACATAATCATTTAGTTTTATTTACTTTCTGCTTTTATTGTGCTTTTAAATTTGAAGCTCTAAAATTTTTGTCTTTGAGTACGTAAGTGAATTGTTTCTCAATCTCTCTAAAATGTCTAAAATTTTTAAACGTTTGTTTTTTATAGAAATACATATATAGAGGAATTTTAAATAAAATCATATTATTAAAAAATAGTGTTAAGGATGTTTTATAGCTACAGATCACAGTACTAAAAGGAAAGCATAGCTGTGTTTATAAAATTCTAAACAGAAATATAATTCCATGTTCCTTGATCTTTTTTCCTAATTATGCTGCTTTTATGCAGGTTAGAGTAAAAATATTTATAAAATAAGATATAGTTCTGGCACCTGTTGCAGAAATATGTTTATCCTTCAAATTTTAAAATATTTTTCTGTTGAAATTGAACACTTGGTTTGCAATACCATTAAGAAAAAAATATCATCAAACCATTGGGAGGATTTCAAGTCACCATATCAAGTATATGGCCTTGAGCATTGACAGTCCCTGAAAGTATATATAGGTGGTATTTTCTGAATAATAAAATATCATTTTGATGCCCCTTGCATTTTTGAATTTTCATTTAGTAAAGCAATGTACAAATTGAGTGAAATGCCTATTACCAGTGGATCTCTTTTAAACACTCTTCTAACCAAGAGTGACAGTGAGTACCTTCTTCTATATGTCCTAAACAAGTATGATTTTTATGATTTTTATTTTACTTTTTCCATCAAAATATGTAGCATTGGCCTGTTATTTTCTGCAGACCCGAAGGTGTTTTATTCGCTAACCCTCTCTGTCACCATCACTAAAAGTGGGTGGCAATAGACTATTTTCCCCTTGGGATATTGTTGGAATAGACTGCCTTTATGTGTATTATTTTCTTAGTCAATGAGCTTAGGAAGACAAAAAGCTATCAGTCTGCTACTCAGTGACTTGCTTCAACACAAAAATACCCTTAGGGGAACCACGGTGACTGGTAGAGTAGAAGGTATTGCTTCATGTTTAGACTTTTCCAGCGAAAATGAATTGGAAAGTTAGAGCTGTTGTAGCATGGGGGCGTTCCAGGGGGAGTGCCACAATCAATTGGAAAAGGGAAATGTGAATTTGAAATAGCTATTTGGTCTTCCCACTCCAGTAGCAGAAAATGTTAAAATTGTATCTGGGCTGAAGCATTCACAGTCACAATTGAATTTCAGTAGAAGTGTCTCACACCATGCGTAAATGTATGCAGACTCGTCATTCTATTGGCCTTTTAATGAATCTGAAGGAATTGCAGAACTAACATATTGTCCCTAGAAGGTGTCTATATATATATATATATATATATATTTTTTTTTTTCCTCCCAAGGAAATGATCCCAAGGTGAGGGGCATTATTCTGTCAATATAAGTGCCCTTGGGATGTCAATGAAGTATTTTTTAACCCTCACCCCAGCCCCACCTAAGTTCTTTAAATGACTTTACAAAGTCAAGAGAGGTCTCTAATATGGTTGCACTGACAGTATATAAGGTTTGAAAAAGCTGTCACAGCATCAATCAAATGTCAACTCTACAGAAACTTTACAATGTCAGTGAAATTTTACCTATTAATGCTGATGATTTTCTGTTTGGGGGACTCTGCAAGTCACAGAGCATTCTCTATATACTTGCAGTTCACTGCGACGGATACCATTGAGGAATGTTTTTGTGGTTGGGTCAATTTCCCATTGTACCTACTAAAAGTGAGGTCATAAATTAAAAAAAAATATTGAAATATGGCCTTCATCTGGGGAACATGAAAGCGGAGAAAGAATACACATGGGATTTTAATAAACCAAAAGTAACCTTGTAATCAGGAAAAACCATATTTAACTATACCTAAACTATATGAAATATATTCTATATTTTTGTGATTTTTAAAAAACTCTATTATTATTTTTACTGTGGTAAAATATAATAGCATAAAGCATATCATTTTAATTGTACAGTTCTGTGACACCCACCACATTCACACTGTTGTGCAGTCATCACCAGCATTTATCTCCAGAGTTTTCTCATGGTCTCAAACTGAAACTGTGCCCATTGAACCCATTGAAAAATAACTCCCCATTCCCCGAAACCCCCCATTCCAGAATACTTCTACTTTTTGAATTTGACTACTCTAGATACCTCATATAAGTGGAATCAGACAATATTTGTCCTTTCGTGTCTGACTTATTTCACTTTGCATAATGTCTTGAAGTTTTATTTATCCTGCTATTTTCTTCAGGATGTTTGTTCTCAGTATTAAATGCTGGAGCTTCTGTGATACCAAAATACTCCTTGAAACTGACTTTTTTTTCAGCTCAGTGTTAGAGGCTATTTAAAACAGCATTTAATTACATTTAAATCGGAAAAATGTATTAATCCCTATATACAAATCACTGTCCCAACATCTTCAAGTATTATAATAATAGCAATACTATATAGGGCTTTCTATGTGCTAGACATAATTCTATGTACTTTGCATGTATTAGTTTACTTAATTCTCAGAATATTCTTACAAATGTGGCCTACTATCTTCCTCATTTTATAGAGAGTAAACTGAGGCAAGGACAGGTAACTCGCCTATGACCATACAACAAGTAAGTGGTATAGCCACGTTGTAAGGCCAGGCTGTCTGGTCCCAGAGGCTGTGCTCTTAAGCACTGTATTACGTTGCCTCTCATGTACCCCTCCCACTAACAAGAGACTATACTCGAATTGGTCTGAGATTGGGTCTGAGCACTCATCAGATCTTAAAGCTCCTCCAGTGATTCCAGTTGTACAGTCAATTGAGAGTGCCTTGGCTAGAGCATAGGAAAATAATAAAAGATGACTCTGGGTACTTGAGTGAATGGTCTTGAATATCAGTCTCTTTGAAGAATTTTGACTTTGATTTAGTTAGCAATGGAGGAAGCCATGAAAGTTTAGAGTAGTTACAAAAGCAGAACTTGTTTTAAGGTTAATCTGGTCAAGTTTTTAGTAGTCAGTTATAGTGGAATCTTATGGTTGGCCATGCTGCTCCTGTTGACTTTGGCTTTACCTTTGATCCTATGGATAGGGGAATCTCCAGGGAAAATTTAAATATAGGCTGGAGAAAAAAATACCTTGGGGAGACAATATCTAAGGGTAGGGGTTAGTGGCATAAAACAGAATAATGTTTCAGGATAGTCAAGGAAAATATGAAAGGTATGGACCAATCAGATCAGTTGATAACGTTCCATGTTATTTTTAAAAAATTTGTTTATTTATATGTTTAGCAGTCAATAGTTCTGGTGGATATCATATACATATATTAGCTTACATATGTTAGCTTTCTTTTCTCTTAGAATGCTATAATAGGTACCTATATCTGCAACCTCAGTCATGTCACCTATCTGGGCCCCATTTACCTCATTTGTAAAGTATAGTTTCAAGGGTCCCTAGGGGCCTTTGGGTATTGACATTATGACTCTGGGGTTGGGCTTTATTTCTCTGGATTACGAAATACCTCAGCCTGATGCAAAGTTCCAGAGGAGCCTAAGGCCTGAGGAAGGAAGCTCTTTCAGGAGATAATGTTACACATTAGAATTGGGCCATAATGGAAGATGGAATCCTCATTCCTCTTTTTGTTGAGACAGCCACTAGTGATCCATCTTTTGCCTCTGTCACCCTAATTTAGGTCATTCCTATTGTGAACCTTCTCAAACAGTACCTGTCTGGGTATAAAATTTATGTTGAAGAAGCATTAACGCAAGCTCTTAATAAGATGAAGAACTTAACAGTAGGGTGTTATCTGGGGATGATATATTTTATATACTCAAGGCATGTTTAATTAGGTTTGCAGAAGTCAGATTGGCTTAGGCAGTAATGAAGCTTTCTTTCTACCCCTTTCTTTCAGATTCTGCTATAATAACTTACAAGACATTTAAAAAAATCTCCTTTTAGTTTTGGTATATTGGCAAATCAGTCTCTCTCTTTGTTCTTGCAAAACTGATTTGTTTTGAAAATCCAGTTTTTGCTCAGAGTGGAGGGCAGAAGAGAGAGCTTATTGAGAACTACACAATGAAACAAATAATAGAGCTAATAGGTGTTAGAGCTCCTCAAATATTGAACATGCATCTTTTTGAAATAGAGTTACTAAATATTTAATAAGCATTCACATTTGAGCAGCACTCAAGGGTTTTATAACCTTTGATCCTCACTCCCATTTTGCAGATGAGGACACTGACTTCAGAGTTCAAGCAATTTGCGCAAAGTTTTATGTATGGGAGCCAAGGCTCAAAACGAACCCTCTGCCCCGAATCCCTGCCTCCTTCCAAACAGAAAGATCCAAGTTTAATTTACTAAGTCCATTCCCCTACTTAATAAATACCAAAAAAAAAAAAAAAAAAAAAAAAAGATGAAATTGACTAACCCAGTGGTATCTTTGAACTTCAGGGGTCAGATGAGGATTTGTTTCTGGTGCCCCCACCCATTCAGAGCCGAAAAGGAAATATAATGAACATAATAGTGAATTTGAATTTGTATCCCAAATCACTGAAGTATTTTCATACTTGTGGTCTCAGTTATTCTTTCAACATGACTATGTAGTAAGTATTTTGAGCCCGGTGTATATTTGAAAGTCTCTTATCCAGGGTCAGTCACACACACAGTGTTCGGGCAAGGCAGGAAAATGCTGCTCCCAGCCTCCAACTAGGATAACCATTTCAGTCACTGATAATTGATAGAGACAAGACTAAAGAATGAATGAGAAAACTGAAGATCCCTTCAAAAGTGACAAATAATGGAAGGATGTAGGTCGTTATCTGTTGTAAATGTATTTAAAAAAAAGAAGGGGGCAATTTAGAAATTGTTTGAAGAATGAAAAACAGCAAGAATAGTTACTTCCTGCGTTAAAGACAGGTCTTTTAGTTGAAATTTTCATGTCTAAACTTCTGGAAAATATCTGACTTTTTTCCCTTGGAAGAATTATAGAAAGTGAAAGAAGGGGAAAAATTTTTACAAAGCATCCTCCTATTTTAAGAAACAGAATCTCTAAGTTGTTGCTAATAAGAAATATTAATTATGTCAACAGTAGTCCATGGCTTCATTCACCAATGTGCTACTTAATGTTTGCAGTATATTGAGAGAGTTCAAAAACAGAGGGGTCAGAATTTCTTTACAAGTTAGATGTTTAACATACCTAAACTTATTTTCTTGTGTGTTTTTACTGAGTTAATATCTACTAGCCTTGGATTCTTAACTCTTTAGAAAGCAGGGTAAAAAGATATAGTCATGGGTTTCTCTGTCTAGCACCTAAAGAAGAATTCTAACATACACTTTACAAATATCTTAACATGTATTTTAAAGGATTCTTACCTTTTCCTAAACATTTTTATTTATTCCACAATTGCTGAGCATTGCTTGATGCAAATATATACCCGTAAAGATTTTATCTAGATTCAGGGAGAGTAATGGTCAAATCACCTTCCACTCTGGCTACACAGAACGGTGGTGAAGAAGGATTTAGAAGTTACACCTGAGCTGACCAGGCAAGCGTTGCATGATTTGATACCTTCATGCCCTCAGGCAAGGTGGAGTGTGGTAGCACATGAATCAAAATATATGCTGAGGATAAGGTAAATGGCAATAGTGTGAGTGTGTGCTTATGACTCACATGAGTGATATGGATATAGTAATTTGCAAGAGTTTAGGAGAGAAATGTCCCTAGTGGAATGAAATACTTGGAAGGAGCTTGAAGAATAAGTAGTTTTGGTGGCAGGAGAGATAGAGTCCTTTAGGTGAAGAGAGTGACAATACAATTGCCAGATTAAGAATGTCTAGGAGGTAATCATTTAACAAAAATGGCTGAAGCCGAATTTATTTTGCAAAAGCCTAGGCATAATTTGAAAATGTAGCTAAGGATTTTAGCTACCAATCAGTAAGGATTTACTCTATGACTAGCATTGGCTAAATGCGTTATGAAGCCTTCCTCCTTTAATTCTCATGACAATCTTGCAAGGAAACACCATTTACTGAGCCAATTTTACAGAGGAGTGTTACAAATCTTAGAGAGGCGAAATCACTTGCTTCAGTTACATCGCTGATCAGTGGAAGAGACAGATTTGAAGTCAGCTCTGTCTGACTCCAGAGCCCCCACTCTTGTACCCTCACAGCTTTTGTGTCTTGGGTAAAATAAAATCAAAGTTTGTATTTTATGGAATTTTCAGTTTAAATGTTAGATTGAGCTTTGTATGTTTTTCATAATAACTTCATTCAGCATATTTAGGACATCAGATAATTTACCCTTTTGATGTGTACAATTCCAAATTTTTAAAGTAAATTTACCAAGTTGTGCAACCATCACTAGAAACTAGTTTTAGAACATTGTATTATCCTGGTATGATTCCTTATTTGCATTTACTGTTAATCCCTCTCCCTTGTCCCTGCTCCCACCTCCAGCAACCACTAATCTATTTTCTGTAGTTATATCTTTGCCTTTTCTGGGAATTTCATATAAATGGAATCATACAATATGTGGTCTTTTGTGTTAGACTTCTTTCACTGAGCATAATGTTTTTGAGATTTGTCAGTGTTCTAATATATGTCTATAGTTCATTCCTTTTTATCATGAAATAGTGTTCTATTGCATGTACCACATTTTGAGTATTCATTCACCAGTTGATGAATATTTAGAATGTTTCCAAGTTTTGGCTATTATGGATAATACTGTTAAGAACATTTATGTTCAATTCTTTGTGTGGACACCTGTTTTCAACTCTTTTCAGTACATTCTTAAGAGCAGAATTGCTGGAGTTATGTGCTAACTATGTTTAGCATTTTCAGAAATTTCTAAACTGTTTTCCAAAATGCTTGTACCATTTATACATTGACACCAGCCGAGTATGAGAGTACCAATTTCTCTAATCTTTGCTAGTATTTATTATTGTCTGACTTCTTAAATTGTAGTCATTCTAGTGAGTGTGAAACTGCCTCCTTGTGGTTTCTATTTGCATTTTTGTAATAACTAACAATGTTAAAGAGCTATACACGTGCTTCTTAGTCATCTGTATGTCTTATTTGGTGAAATGTCTATTTTACATCTTTTGACCATTTTTGATTAGATTGTTTGTCTTATTTAAGTGTAGGAGTTCTTTGTAAGTCCTGGATATAAATTCTTTGTTCGATACATATGATGCAAATATTTTATCCCAATTTGTTGCTTGTATTTTTGTTTTCTTAATGATGTCTACTGAAGCGCAAGCATTTTGAATTTTGATGTGGTCCCATTCATTAATTTTTTTCTTTTATGATCATGTGTTTCATGTTATATCTAAAAACATTTTGCATAATACAAGCTCTTGAAAATTTTCTGTTTTCTTCATAAGTTATATTGTTTTAGCTCCTACATTTAAGTCTATCATCATATTGAGTTAATATATGCATGTGTTGTGAGGTAAGGGTTTATTTTCCTTTTTTCCTTCCTCCCTCTCTCTTCCCCCCTTCCTTCCTTCCTTCCTTCCTTCCTTCCTTGTAGCTTTTTGCAGGCAGATAACTTATTGTACCAGTACAAGTTAAAACTGAAATTGTTTCTCCAATGAATTTCCAAGGTAGGTTTGTTGAGTATCAATTGACAATTGACCATTAATAGAAGGATTTATTTCTGGACTTGGCTCTATTCCATTGATCCATATGTCTGTCCTTATGCCAGTATCATATTGTCTTGATGATATTGCAACTAAAGTTGTAAATTTGCAACTAAAGTAGTAAATTTTGATATGAGGAAGTGAAAGTCCTCTAACTTGCTTCTTTTCTCAAACTCCTTTATCTATCCTAGGTCTTTCCCTTTCCATATACATTTAATGATCAGCTTGTCAATTTCTGAAACCACAACAACAAAAAAACGCCTGGTGAAAATTTGAAAAGGACTTCATTGAATACATAGATCAATTTGAGCATAGTTACCAACTTAGCAATACTGACTCTTCCAATCCATAGATATAGAATATCTCCCCATTAATTTAGATCTTCTCAGCAATATTTTATAATTTTCAGTGTACAAGTCTAGAATTTTTAAATTTATTCCTAAGTATCTTATTCTTTTTGATGCTATTGTGAAACATATTCTTAAATTTATTTTTGGATTCTGTATTCATATGTAGAAGTACAATTTATTTTTGTATATTGATCTTGTATCCTGTGACCTTGCTATACTTGTCAGTTCTAAGCTTTGGTTTTGTGTGTGGATTTCTACACATGGTATCATGTCATCTTCAAATAAGACAATTTAACCTCTTTTTTTCCAGTCTAGATGCCTTTCTTTTATATGCCTTTTATTTCTTCTTCCTATCTAATTGCACTGGCTTTAACTTCCAATACATTGTTGAAAAGAAGTGGTGAGAGGGGGAATTCTAATCCTGTTCCCAATCTTAGAGGACTTCCTTCAGTCTTTTACGAGGAAGTATGATGTTCACTGCAGATTTTACATAGATGCACTTTATCACATTAAGGAAATTCTTGCATATTTTAAGCTTAAGAGCTTCTGTTATGTATGGATGTTAGAATTTTTTGAATGCTTTTTCATTATCTACTGAGATAATCATGTGGTTTTTGTCCTTTCTCTGTTAATATGGTGTTTCATATTAATTTTTAGCTCTTAAACTATCTTTGCATTCCTAGCATAAATTCCTCTTGATTGTGTTAATTCTTTTTATATGTTTAATTTGGTTTGCTAATATTTTGTTGAGAATTTTTGTATCTATATTCATGAGGGATATTGGTCTGTGTTTTTTGCTTTTTTTGGTGATGTATTTGTTGGACGTTAGTATCAGCCCTCATAGAGTGCCCTCATAGGCCAGGCAGGATAGCTCATGCCTATAATCTCAGCACTTTGGGAGATTGAGGTGGGAAGATCACGAGGTCAGGAGTTCGAGACCAGACTGACCAACATGGCAAAATCCCGTCCCTACTAAAAATACAAAACTTAGCCAGGTGTGGTGGTGTGCATCTGTAATCCTAGCTACTTAGGAGGCTGAGGCTGGAGAATTGCTTAAATCTGGGAGGTGGAGGTTGCAGTAAGCTGAGATCACGCCACTGTACTCCAGCCTGGACGACAGAGCAAAACTATATCTCAAAAAAAAAAAATGCCCTTATAAAATGATTTCAGAATTTCTTCTCCTCCTCTGTTTTCAGGGGAATTTGTAGAGTATTGGTATTATTGCTCCTTTCAGTGATTTATAGAATTCATCAGTGAACCCTCTTGACCTGGGTTCTTCTTTCTGGCAATTAATTTATTTTCTTTATTTGTTATAGGTGCATTCAAATTTTCTATTTTTTCTCCAGTCAATTTTGGTAATTCGTGTTTTTCTAATAATTTATTCTATCTAAGTTGTTCAATTTGTTGACATAATGTTGTTCTTTGTACTTTATAATTATTTTAATTTCTAAAGATTCAGTGGTATGTCTCCTCATTCATATTTAATTTTTGGGATCTGTGTCATCCTTCTTTTTCTCTTGGCCGAATTTTGGTTTTCACTTTTGTCAGTGATTCCAAAAAACAAGCTTTTGGTTTTATTGATTTTATTTATTTATTTTTCTGTTTTCTAATTCAATGGTTTACCTCTCTAATCTTTATGTTTCCTTTTTTTTTTTTTTTGACTGCCTTGAGTTTATTTGCTTCTTCCTTTTCAAGAATCTTAAGATGTAAGATTAGATAATTGCTTTCAGATCTTTCATCTTTTTAAATATAGGCATTTAAAACTAATTTCTGTCCAAGTGTTGGTTTAGGTGAAACCAAAAAATTTTTGTATGTGTATTTTTATTTTCATTCTGCTCAAAATGCTTTCTAATTTCCCTTGTGATTGCTTCTTTAACCCTTAGGTTATTAAGTAATACATTGTTTAATTTCCAAATGATTGTGGGCTTTACAAGTATTTTTTCTGTTGCCAATTTCCAATTTAATTCCATTTGGTTGAAGAACATACTTTGTATGATTTCAATTCTTTTAAATTTGTTATGATTTATAGTATGGCCTAGTTAATCTGTTCTGGAGAATGTTCCACGTGCACTTGCAGTGAAGACCTATTCTGCTGTTGTTGGGTGGAATGTCCTCTAGAAGTCTGATAGATCGTGTTGGTTGGTAATAGTGTCCAAGTCTTTTATAGCCTTGCTGATTTTATGTCTAATTGTTCTATCAGTTTCTAAGAGTGTAATATGAACTATCATTTCTGAATTGTCTCTTTCTCCTTTCATTTCTGTCAGGTTTTGTTTACTGTATTTTGAGGCTCTGTTGGTAGATGCACATATGTTTAAAACCGTTATATATTTTCCTGTTGAATTGATTACTTTATCATTATAAAATGTTCTCTTCCCTTTTGTCTCTAGAAAGATTTTTTTAATCTTAAAGTCTATTTTGTCTAATATTAGTATAGTTACTCCAATTGTTTTTTTGGTTACTGTTTGCATGGTTTATCTATTTCTATCTTTTTACTTTTACCTTTATTTGTATTTTTGAATCTAAAGGGTATCTCTTATAGGTGCTATATTATTGGACCCCTTTTTCATTATCTAGTCTGACAACCTCTATCTTTTGATTGGATGCTTAATCTATTCACATTCAATGTAATTATTGATATGGTATGATTTATTTCTATTTTGCTAATTGTTTTCTATATATCTTATGTCTTTTTTGTTTTGCCTTCTTTTGTGTTAAATATATAGTTTTAAGTGTACCATTTAAATTTCTTTGTTTTTTGTTTTTTGATATATATATATATATATCAGAACTATATATATTATCTATCTATTAATATAGAATATATATATATATAGAGAGAGAGAGAGAGTTATCTTTGGTTGCTTTGAGGATTACAATGTACATCTTAATTTTAAACAATCTAGTTTAGATTAATATTAGCTTACTTTCACTAGTATATAGAAACTTTCTTCCAGTATAGTTCCCTTCCTCTTCTCTTCATTTGTGTTGTTATCATTATATAAATTACATAAAATGCTTACTTTGTAGGATTTTAAAATGCAGATTGGGGTTTTCACTAACTCTCATAGGCTCTGAGCAGACATTTTAAAGACCTTGGGCAGAAGAGAGTCATAACAAAAAGCACATTTTAGGAATATTAACCAGGCGGTGGCATGAACACTGTGTTCGGGCTGGCAGTGGAAGAAGAGATCAGAAATGGGTAAAAAGAAGGAAGAACGATGACTTAGTAAAACAATGGGCTCTTAATTTTACTGAAGTTCCCAAACTGAAGTTGAAGTTATTCTGGAGAAAGTTGGAAAAAAATTGCCTCAAGCTCTTCCAGGGTTCCTAGCGACCAAACACTAGGTTTACTTGTGAGTGGATCCAATGGTTCAAAGCACAGATATGAGAGTTCTCAGAGTAATTGCCTTGTATAGTTTAGCCATGCGCCCCATAAACCCATGAACCCTATTTTAAAGGGCAAATTTCTTGTGGTAACTGGCAAAGTAATCTCTTTAACTTGTCCATAAGACGTGATTAGTTGGAGACACTGGTCCATTGGCCTTGCAGTGATTGTGCTGATGGATTTGGGTTCATAAAAAGCTTATTTTTTATTATTACCAATTCATGTGTTTGTCATTTGAGGGGGAAACAAGTGCAAAGAATCTGAGATTCTAATGCAGGCAGATGAAAGCTCATATTTTCGTTCTGCCTCTAACTAGCTGTGTCATTTTGAGACGATTGTCTAGTATTTCTGAACCACGGTTTCCTCATCTACTCATGGGAATGATACTTATCTCTCCATGATATGATATGTATAGACACCCTAGCACAATGACTGGCATTGTTCAATTAATAGTGGCTATTATCCAAAGAGGGCTTATCAGAGGACAACATAAGATTTCAAAAAAAAGATCTATTTTTTCCCTTTCAAGGGAGAAAATAAACTTCAAGGCATTTATTCAGGTAAATTGTACTTTTGCATGAATGCTGTAAACCTTGTGCCTGCACTATTTCTGGTTAGATGATTTGAGGACCAGCAAAGTTTTACCAGGTAGCTCATGACCTCCCACCTATGCAACAAATAAGGCTTCCAAATCAAGGTAGTATGCATGGTGTTCTGTCCCTGAGCTCAGGAGCCATACCATCTGGGCTCACTCACTCTGTGATCTTGGACAAGTTTTTTAACCTCTCTGTGGCTATACTTCCTCATCTATAAAATCCAGAGGTTAATAATAGAAACTACCACAAAGAATTAAGTGAGTTAACACATGTGAAGTTCTTGGAAGAGTGCTTGGCACTCTCTATGTACATCTTATTGTTATTGTTCTTTGGGTTGTTATTTGAGTTTCACATAAAATTTCCTCCAGAAAAGACTTTGGGCTTTAAAAAAAATGTAAAAACTTCTTATTTGCATTATTGAATTTGGTGGCATGATATTTTGAGAAACAGTGCATTAGTATCTGCTGTTTCAAGATATGTTTCAAGATATGTATAGATATATTTTCAAGATACATATAAGATATATTTTCAAGAGATATTCTACTAAATGGTCATGTTAACTGGAGAGCCCCAAGGAAATGAATTCTGTGGACTTGTGGAGTAGGGTTTTGAGAATTTACTATGAACCATCTACTACATGTACAGAAAAACAAATCTCTTAATTAGGATATAATTTGTATCAATTATATAACCATTTTCTAGGTGATATAGAAAGAGCAAGACTTGGTGCAGACTTATCAGATAATACAGATTAATATAGTATTATGGTCTGAATGTCTGTGTCCTCCCCAGATTCATGTTGAAAACCTAATGTGCTGGTATTAGAGATGAGGACTTTTGGAGGTGCTTAGGTCACGAGGGAGAATCTCCCATGAATGAAATTTGTATTCTTATAGAAGAGGCCCCAGAGAGCTGTCTTATTTCTTCCACAATACAAAGACACACAGAAAAGGCACATCTATGAACCAGATGAGTAGCCTGCACTAGACGCCAAATATGCTGATGCTTTGATCTTGGATATTCCAACCTCCAGAACCATGAGAAGCAAATTTCTGTTGTTTATAAGCTACCAATTTTATGATATTTTATCATAGTACTCCCAATGAACTAAGATGTATAGGAAGTCGTTGTCTAGAAATGCTATGAAAAGCTCATTGCTGAACACTCTGTCGTGGCTTTTCTACCAAGGATCAGAAGTTTCTCTTGAGTAAAGGATATAAAAGATGCTTCCCTGTCTATTTTTTAAAGTTATTGCTCATCAGATTTACCTTTCTTATAGGACCTGATGTCATGGATATGTCTCCAAAATTCAATGCATCACATTCCCAAAGATATTGCCATGGGAAAATATGCCATCTAGCTCTCTGGATATTTTATCCAGGAGGTTCCCTGAAGTGGAAAGATTGGGAGTTGTGATGGTTCCAGATTTTGCACTAACTAATTGTGGACAATTTAGACAGAATATTTAATTCCTCTGAGCCTCACTTTCCTCATCTGTAAGACGTGTAGACTGAACTAAAAGGGCTTCAATTTTCCTTGTAGCTAATATGGCTTCTTTATGAAGCTTCTAGAAATTTCAGGGGCAATAATTTTGATGGGGCCATTGTTCTGTGTTCAACTGGTTAAGATTGTGGGCCTCAGAGTCAGCCAAACCTGGAGTTGAATCCCAACTCTGCACTATAATATTGGGCAGGTCACTTAACCTCTCTGAAACCATTTTAAAGCATGTGTGAAAAAAATATCCTATTAGAGTTTTACAGTGAAAATGTATGTAGTGGAATTCTAAAAGGATGAAGCTCTGTGGTAACTATTGCTATGACGGTGGCTTGCCTTCTCTATGTTGAAGAATTGTTTCCAGTAGGTAGAAGAATAGCAGTTAGCAGTAGACAATATTGCTTTCTCATATTCTATTTTTAATGTAGATCTCTACAAGAGGTGCTCTTGAAGATAGTAGAACTTTTTCCAAAAAGAACAAGGTAAGATAATAGTTTACAAACCATTTACAGCATGCATATCCTCTATGGAATTCTTTAGTAATTATTGCCCTCCTAGAAGCCACTGACCTTCAGGTTGCCCAAGAGTGTCCAGCTGCTCCCACAGAGGTAGAGGGTGATTTAAGGAAGAGCAGAATTAGATTTAAATTCCTGTGTATAACCCCACAAGCCTATTTGGTTTTGAATACCAATGCTGAGTCCATACCTTCCAAGTTAAAACTGCCTGTGACAATTTTCCTTTAGAATATCAACACCAAATACTCAACTAGGACAAAAATTTTGTAAATTTGAATCTTTGATGTCCATGGTTTGTACAATAAATGTCAACAGATTTCCTTTCCTTGCTCTCCAAGGAAAGAGAATATTGAATGTAGGTGGGACTAGATATAATTATATTTTATAGGTATTATTCTCTTTAGTTAACCTCTAAACTATCCTCATTTTCTGTATCAGTGCTGTCTAATAGAAATATAAGATAAGCCTCAAATGTAAGCTACACAAGTAATCTAAAATTTTCTAGTAGTTACAATAAAATGCTTTAAAAAAGGAAAAATTAATTTTAATAATACATTTTATTTAACTCATATATCCAAAATATTATTCTTTCCACATGTAAGCTGTATACTCTATTTTTTTAATGTAGTCTTCAAAATCCAATGTGTATTTTACACTTAAAGCACATCTCAATTTGAGCTATCTATATTTTAAGTGCTCATAGTCACATGTGGCTAGTGACTATCATATTGGAGAGTGAAGTTCTATATCCTTGCATATTAAATTATAGTTGGCTAATAAAAATAAGTATATCAGTGGAAACACATATGGCTTGTTGTTTTCTACCTAGTAATGGGTACAGAACATATAGTGAGTGATTTTTGCATTTAAATAATGAGCAGAATTGTAGCATCTTCTATCTTCTTGTGAAATAACACATGTACATGAAAATAAAGACCATGCTTCAGATGCAGCATTTCTCTAAATGTAACATAGTATATATTTTCACAGTCTTTCAACACATTGTATTTTGAACAATACATATCTAGTCAGATGCCTATGGGAACATGGTGGCTGAGAGGCTGAACTGAGAAAAATATGACCAGAGTACTCCTTTCAGCTACCTCATAAGAACTCCTGAAACTTTATTCTACTGGGAGATCTTAATCTCCTGGAAATCTGGTCAACTAAATGCATCAGCTTTCTTGCTAGCGCAAAGAGCATTAAGGGAACAAATGGCATCACAGACCCTGATGAACATCAGCACCGATTGCATTATGACACCCTAGCTGCTAAATCTTTCATGGTAACGGACCATGCTGGAGATAGACTTCATACTGGAAGAAGCCTGTGGCCATAGCAGGTGGTGCTGATGCCGTCCTTATCACTGAATTTGAAGGATCACTTGAACAACTTGTAATAAGAGGGCTAAAGTATTGATCTTGAACTACATCTGAATGTGTAAAAGGCAATGGTTTTGAATCTCGGAGAGCTGCCCTCACAGGGAAAAATACCATCTTCACAGAAGCAGTGTTTAGGGAGTGAAAGGTAAAGCATTATTTCCATGACCAACGATGTCTCCTTGAAAGACTTGCATATTCCGAATTAAGGACAAAGAGTGGTTCTTTTCCAGGTTTCCTATTCCATCTTTGAGTATCTTGGCTCAAGCATTAGATAGCTGGGTTCACAAGTCAAGGGCACAGGTTCGATCATCACGCAGACTAGTGAACTTCAATATTTCCTGGCCACAGATTCCTTCCTTCTTCTAGCTGCTGTGTTGAATGAGTGTGTAGTTGGTCCCAAGGGAATTAAGGGAGGAAGGGGTGACAGATGAAAACCATTTATCATCTCTATTGGCAAAACTACTCATAACCTATAGAGCATGGGTCAGTAGTGGTGCCTTTTAAAGAAAACCAGCACATGGAACTTATGCCACCAGGCAGAGTCATATGCTTATAAACTGGATCATGGTAAATTTTCAATGAAAGCATGCATTGGCACTAACTGTGAGAAGGATTGCAAAGCCAGTCAACAAAGCAGCAGAAAAGATTAGTTCTTTGAAACATGGGGCTATCAGAAGAGCCTAAGAGAACACAAGTCAGTGAGATCAATGAGTGCAGATAAGAACACTGTTAGAATTGGTAGCCAACATCAGCACTAATGTTTCCATATCAATACTTATTTATGGCCTCACTTGTCAACATTAGGCTTATGTGGAATGTTCTCAATAGATAGCATCATTTCTGCTTGTCCATCAATTTATTAGCATATATCTTGCTTATGTTACTAATCATTGTAATTTCTTGTACTATTCAAAAGGGGGTTATTGGTTATTTTTTACTAAGAAACAATGTGTTATATGTGGAACCCACACCAATGTTTGCCGACACTTGATTCAAATTCTCCCACTGCTTTCTGTGTTTGTTAGTTTCCACCCAATTAAATAGCTGTGTGTTGAATTGCACTGACTATGCTAAAGCTGCTTTCATAATAGAAGCAAGGTGAAGACACATCACGGTCCCTGTCCAAAAAGAGTTCTGTATCTAGCCGGGGAAAAGGAATCATAAAAGAACTAAAATATAAAAGGAAAGTTTCTATCATGGAAAGTGGTTTTGCACACACATGTTTAATGTCACAGATCTGGGAGAAAAAAAGATATTTGGATAAACTTTGGTTTTGCTTATATTGCTACCTATGAATAATCTTTCAAAGCAAAAATCCTTCTCCGTTTTAAGATGGAAAATATCATTTGAAGAAACTTAAAATAAATATAAGTATCAAATACACTATGAAGTCATTGAGTGAAGGCTATTCAGCCACAGCTTTCAGGATATCAAAAAAGCATATGATGTTTTATGCAAGGAGAATTTGTGGCTTACACTTCAAAACTTTATGGATCTAGGAAAATGTTTGTATTTCTTATTTGGTATGATTTAGGGTGATATTTCCTTAACATCTCCTTTTCATATTGTGCAATTCACACTAGAGACATGTCTATGAAATATTTACACATGATTTTTGTTTGAAAGGAAGTAGCTGGTTGCTGCATGAAAGCTTCATGGTGAAGGTTCCTTGCTTTCAAAAGAAAATTGAAGCTAAATAAAAAGATTTCAAGGAGAGTTTAGAGAGGTCTTTTTTTTTTCCTTCTCTGGAGGTAATTGATTTGCTCCCCAAAAGAGTCTTTCTAGAACTCTAGGTAGACAATGCTCTAACCTTGTCAGAAGAGGATAATAAATTTAGAGTTAGACTGGTTTGGAAGGAAGGACTTAGAATGAACTACATTTTATAGGAACAGAGCACCAAGGGTCTGTTGTTAGTTTATAGGCCCTTGATTAGATAGCTTATTGATTTTGGCTGCTGGTGATATGGTTCACGTTCAGAAGGTATCAAACTCATGCTGAATAAAATAGAAGCAAACGCTTTAGAAAAAAATACCCCAGAAAGGAGGGGGACACTGGCTAGCAGTCTAGTTTAGTTCTTCAAATGGAATGGGCAGCTGTGCCTTATTGCCTTTAGCCCTCTGGAAGCAGTTATGTGTATTAAATACTGGAATAACTTGATATTTTAAAAGCTCATATGCTCATCCAAGTAAAATGGTTTTAGAAGACTACCGGGAGTTTTATGATTTTATAGTTAAATCAATACCCAGATTTATGCCTTTTGGACAGAGGAACTTGAATTTAATTGAGAAAATGGATCTAATGAGGATAGACATATTTTGTGCAGATGTACGAGAGGTTTTTTTTCTCTTATTATCTGAAAAATGAAACAGGTACTTTTGTTATGAAGATGAATATAGCTTTACAGGAAAAGTGAGAAATGTTTTAAAAATTTAAAAGAAAATTTGTGACATAATATAGAGGCTCCTGAATGTCTGCAATATGGCAGAATAATTTTTTGTCTCTTTTAAATTCTTGAATTTAAAATTCATTAATATGTAGAAAATCACATAATATTTTTACTTTATACTCCACAATTAATGGCCATATGGTATTAAATTGGCAACCAGACTTTCAAGAATAACAATTTTAAACAGAATCACTTGCAGTCTAGATTTTCCTTTTTTTAAAAAAAATTTTATGATGCTTTAAATAGAAATTTGTATTTTATTCACTGGCTAAATAGAGGTGAAAAATTTTTAAAAGGAAATCGTGAAGGACATTGTTAATTTTTTAAGAGATAGGTATAAATATAGATTATCTCGATATTATTTTCTGTATTCTCAGAAGTCTTGGCATTTTCCAAATACAAGGGAAAATCAAATAAGAAAAATTAGTGAGTGCAGAGATGTTTTGGTGATCTGCAATTTATTTTCCACTAACCCTAATTTTCCACAGCCTTTGACACATTTTGCTTTAGGAAATATTCAAATACAGTGTTCTTACACAAACAAAATTCAATTTCATGGAGATTCTGCCTGTGTAATAACTGCGTGATTAGACCTTGAAATGCAATGAAGCAAATTCAGCTTCTAGAAACATATGGACTCAAGTAACTTAAAGAAAAATCATCGGAGGGCAGAATTTGGCTCTGTGATGCTTTTATGCAATGAAATACTTCCAGAAATAACTGACTGCTTTCCTGCTGTCCAGAAAACACTCTTTAAAAAACATATACACAACAGTTTTTTATATTACTTTTTCCCTTAGACTCTATTTCTCACAAATTAAGAATTGTCTTCTCTCAGGACACTTTATGAACATCAAAATTTTAAAAGTGGAATTTGTATATCAAAGTGCCAGAAACAGGGTACCTTATGTTTTTCGTAAGTATAGAGAATTGATCACTAGTAAATCTGGGAACACCTAAGAGTTATGTCTAGAAGGTTAGCTGAAGCTTAACTTCATTGCCACATATTTCTCCTGGAAGATATTGTGAATATAAGTTTAAAAAAATCTTCAGACATATCAAACCCATACTGTTCAGAGAATTTATAGGTTTTATGTATAATGCTATAAATAAAAATACATTTTCAAAATGAGCACTGCAAAAAATAGAAAATCTGAGTATAGTTTTGGCTGAAATAATTTTGAAAATGCATGAAAAAATGGACATTGATGTAACTTAAAAGGCACAGTCTTGGAGGGGGAGCTTGACACCCAGTTTTTACTCAAATATGAATTATCTTCATTAATGAAAACATAAAAGATGTTTATACCCTTCAATTTCACTTTGTATGTTTTGAAATTTATTCTTGTGTCCTTTAAACCTTCTCTACTCTTTTCAAAGGGCGTACTCAATATCCTAGAAAATCAAAACAAGAATCACTGGATATTCAAAAATGAATGAATCTCCAACCCCTGCCACATATTTCAGGAAGACACCTGGCATATTAGACTAGGAGAGGTATAGAATGAAGCTGAAAAAGCCTCAAGTTGCAGGTTTCTATATTTTGAGGCTATAGTGGAGTGATTTGGCTGGTGCTGATAAGTGATTTGAAAAGTAAGCAGTGATTCAGTCATTTCGTGTCTGGAAAGTAACCTGAAAAGGAGATGCTATCTGGGAAGAATCTGCTAAACAACAATGATTTAATCTAGATAGTTAATTTGATCCACTAGAAATACATTTGCCATTACAGAGAACTTTCTATTGAGCTTCGTTCAATTAAGTTTCATTTCTTAGGTCTTTTGCCTTTATCCAATTGGTAACCATAGGCCAGGTAAAATATTTTTAAAAGCTAGTTAGTTATTGGAACCAATTTTCCCCCCAAATTGTTACTTTGTTTCATTAGTGGTCTTTTTTTTTCTTTTTTAGGTGACAGTCTCATGTTGGCCATGGGGTACTCCTGTGTCATGCTAGAAAGAGTTTATGGTCCCACCTGCATTCATGAGAAAGAGAAAACAAAGCTTCAATTTTAAGTCCTTGGCAATTCCATGCCATTAAGAAACTGCTACTGCCAGCTTTCTGGTGTTATTTAAAGGGGTAAAAAGTTCATTACACTAGTTTTCTTATAAGCTTTGGTTTTATTTCATATTATTTGAAGAGCTGTTCTATTTAATAACAATAAATTGCTTGGAGGATGTCAGATATGTGTTTGGGCTAGGGGTCGCTTTTAGCTGCAAGTAAGAACACTCACCTAAGAGGAGCATAAATGCATCAAAAGAGGAAGGACTAAGGGCAAAAGGCAAGGGACTTCAGGATCTGTGCCTTATAAAGATAACCATACATTCTCTAGATGCTCATGGAACAGAACTATTTCTCATGATCCATTACAACCCAAAGGCAGTCTGGGAAATTCAGGATTTTAACAGGGCACACTTACTATGCTGAACAAAATCTGAGTTCTTAATCTTAAAAAGAAGGAAATGATATTAGAGATACATCTTCATAATAGTTATTTAACTGTTTGTGTTTAATAAACATCACTTCATGTCAAATGCCAGCTTTACACCTGTTGTTTTTTCTTTATTAGAACATACATTGTCTAAGGATTTTCTACTCTCAGTTGTTTGCTTCGTAGCATTCTCATATTAGTTCTTTCCTACTGAGGATGCTGAAAACATCCACACAGGATGATCCAGTGCTGTGCAGGGATTGGGAGGAGATGTAAATTACTGCTTGCATACTTGAGCACTAAAAGCCTACTGCATTTTTCTTCTTGGATAAATACAAGCAGTTTAAATTTATACTGATAGAGACATTATTACCCTATCATATTAATGCATTGAGAATTTAATAGATTGTAATACAAGTTACTGTTTCCTCAAACCATCTATTTTTCAGCAGACTGTTTTACCTTCAAAATAGCCTCTGTTCTGTTTGTCACAGGACCCGTGGGGGGTGCTGCATTAATCAATTCAGTTTAATTTAAAAACATTTATTGAATGCCTACTATTTTCTGTGAGTTTTCAAAATCCATTAAAAATAGCTTTTGGATATTTCAAATAATGATATAAAATTTGTTCAAAATTTTTACAGCAGTAAAAAACAAAATCTACTTTAACTAAAAAAGTAAATATATGTTATATGCTCTAAATCCCCTGTTTAGGCATTATATTATCCTTGATCTTCACCTCATCTGTCCTCTCACGACTTTCGTGTGCACTTCTCTTAAGTAGGAGAATTCATATATGCTCAAACTAGACAATTCTTGCAAAAACTTTAAAAACATTTTTCCCTGAACCATTAGTTGCTTACAATGATCATGAGCCAAAATGACAAAAATTAGTCCTTTTTTAGCTTTGCATACTGTGTTTTTACAATCTTGTTAATCATATTTTCCAGGTAAAAATCATATCTCTATTTAATTTTTTTCTTTAAGAGAATTAAAAATAGTATTAGCAGCACTAATATTAATGAAGTTTTTTCCTTGAGGTGATATTTTGTTACTTTTCAGTATAAGAAACAACTTAATGCATTTAAGACACAGGGAAATAATATAGATGTACGAGAACATGTTACCAAGTTCCACATTTCTGCATCTGGGGAAGGTAGAATGGATAGGAATCTGAATGGCTGATTAGAAACAAATAAGCAAACCAGACCAAAAAGCTTTCCCAGGAGTGTTACTCAAGTCCATACCTCCTAAATTACATCCTCCCTATGGCTATCTGGACATTCATTTTATGAGATATCTTGCACAACTTAATCTCTCATATAATTCTTAGGTTACAAATAGATTTTGGTTTTTGACTGGAATTTTATATTTTGGATGATTGCATTGATTTGTATTTGTTTTCAGGTTGAAACCGCACCTCTACATCTGAGTGTTTATTAAGATGGTATAAAGCATGGTGAGAATAAAAATTGTTTGTACTAGGAAACTGTATTATTTTGTCTTTCAGAAAAAATCTTAACAATAAACCTAATCACATGTCGATATCTTTTTAAGTATGCTTTAAAGGAGTATAAGTGGTTAAATAGGGAGTGAAAAGTGTTGGTTGCTTTATGGAGCAGTTGTGCCTAAAATCGGAGTCAAGTCAATATGTAATGTGCATCAACAAACCATGCAGAAGAGCAGACCTAAGCAAGGTCTAATGTAGAGATAAAGAATCCTGGAAGTGGTTGCAGATATTTAGTAAATCTAGATTTAGGTAAATTGCCATTAATTATAAGAAAAAAATATATGAGTGAGAGGTATTTCATGGTGTCTAAGAAGAATTTTCAACTTTTCTTGATAGCATATCTATTTTCTACAGAATTTAGTTTTATTGTATTCATATGCCTTCAAATGAAAAAATATTCTAGAAAAGGTTAATTTTCTATCCCTTCAATTATCTATTCAATTAGTATCAACAAGGTCTAAGATTTTTTTTAAGGCTGTCATCTACAAAGCAGCCACTGAACTGGAGCCATTTCTGATTATTGATCATGAATCCTAAGTGGACAATCTAATTTCAAAATCACGAACCAAGCCAATTCTAACATATTTTTGTGTTACAGCTTATTTCCCAAATTTTAATAAGTACGTCCCTCCGCCTTCCCACATACATTTTAATGTTTTCAAATTGAAATACATCTTAAAATCAATATGAACACTTAACAAGGTGGTTTTTCTTTTATATCATGAAAGCTGGTATTCGATTGGTTTAAGTAATAATGAAATTTGTCATCTCGATTAATAGAAAGTCTGGAGACGAACAGGTGTGCTTTTTGATTGATACAGTAGTTTAACTATATTGGGACTTTGGTTCTTTTCATCTCTTCTCTGCTAATGATATGAATATAGGCCTGGCATTGATTTAATCATGGCCATAAGTTGGCTGCCAAGCAATCAAGATACCTTACTTTCTTGCTCATGCCAAACAAAATAGAGAAAGAGTACCTCTCCTGCTAGTCTAATATGTATGTCCTTCCTTTCAATCTGATTGGATCAGTTTGGGCATCTTTCAGACCAATCAGAGTTACCAAGGAAATACCTTGCACTGACTGGTTGATTCTCATCAAGCCCTACTGGAGAAATGCCTGAGTCTCATGAATCACTTCAACTGTATGAGAGGCAGGAAGTATAGGATTCATATTAGGGTTCTGTTAGGAGAGAAGCAGAAGGAAGAGATCTAGATAGACAACTTGTCATGTCCACTCTCAAGAAGTGGACATATGTGAGCTGATCCAGAACCACAAATCTACTGTGCTTTAAAAAAAAGTGTTTCTGAGACTTGATAGATATTATCCAAGAATTTGGATGTGTCCTTTCTCTTATCCCACTTGCTCTACAATCTCCTTTAGAAACTGCCAAATGACTAAGTAATGAATTCCTGATAAGGTGATAATGTCCTAAATGACTTAATATGGTAAGCTTCTCAGGACTACTGCATTATAACAAGATACTCCTAGCATATTATTTCTCTCTGATGATGGTAAAATGTTGGGTCATGGGTTTCACTAGGAGAAAGCTAGTTTGAAGATGAGGGGTCCTGGCCACTCATTGTGGGCTTTACATGGGGCCACCAAAACACCTTTGCACATAGTAATTAGGCTTACATTTTCATTGTTTGCCACTCAAGGGCACACTTCATCTAGAGATATTTCTGCCTCTGCTTCAAGACTCAAATTCAGCATACCCATAATATCTCCATGCCCTAGGGATTCACACTTCAGGTCAGAATTCAAATTCACTAAATTCACGAAGACACAAAATATTTACAAGTGGGAGGTAAAAATCCCATTTGTTCACTGTCTTCATGCTTTAATATATTTCTTTTGGTGGAATTGAGGACCAGGCAAATCATGGAGGTAGTGTTGGGGACTAGGGGAGCTCAATTTATTTGTATTTCATAGGGTTATACCTGTAAGAGGCCATTTAATAGAACTGATTACTCAGGCAAATTCCAAGAAATGTGCTTGAAGGAAACCGCATATACCTCTGTTATACACAGAGGAATTAAGAAAAGCAGAAGACACTTCTGTGAGTGACATAGACCCTGTTTATGATAGGACATCACTATCTGAGAGTTTAGCTTCATCAGCTTTTCATCAATGTTTTGACCTGACATGGATTACAAAATATTCTTCTGTAATGTGAAATTTGGAATTTTCTTCTTTTTCCGATGCTCCCCAAAATGATATTCTATGAGTTATTATTAATACAATGGTAATTAAATAGAAGCTTTCATATCTGATCCCTACTTACACGACTTTTCAGACTAATCATTCTCTTTTTCTACCAGAAAACAAACTCTGGTCACTGGCAATGACAAAACTACTCTAATACACCTATCATTTGATTTGTATACTAAAAAGATAAGACTAGATTTTCAAATATGTTAATGCCTAATGTACTTGTTATATACACAAATGATTAAATATCATATAAACAGATTAAATAAGAGTATAAAAGATAATTGTTTTTTTCTGAAAACTAAGTTAATATATTATGGAAAAATCTGATAAAGGCTTAAATTTAAAATTTCTCTTCAACCAGGTAGAGAATAGATCAAAGTCTGAAGGGTGCAAGTATCACAAGTATTTAGAATTCTTTACACAGGATTTTTATTAAAGGTCTATGAGATATTTGCTTTAAGAGCTAAGGATGAAAACTTATATGATGTGTTAAGGAGTTGGTATATACAAGAAAAATGATGCAGGGCATTGAAGATCAGATGTCCACTTATCCTTTGATGTTTATCCAAACAACTAGAAAACAGATATACATCTATATATTCTCAGTGAAAGAAAACACGTAAAGAAAGTAGGTGTCTTTTTTAAGTTCTTTTGCTTTATCTGCACTTGTTTGTTTAAGAGATCAGCTTTTACCGGAACAATTTACACTGGTACATAACCCTGCCTGACCAAATCTGACACTTCCCTGTGTCCTGAAAGATCTGTACAGGGTGTGCCATCCATTCATAATAATCTGTTCAATCGATATTTATTGAGCACCTACTATGAACTGGTCTCCACTCAAGAAGGTAAAAAAAAACAATAAAAATACACTCTCCCTGATTTCAAGGTCATAGTCAAATGAAAGGAGAGAGATACGACAGGTTAAGGACATATGTATGGGGTGTGGTGAGAAGCAGAGGAGGGACATTCAATTGTCAAAGGATGTAAATGGGCAATGTATAATATGCTGCCATTCATTTTGACCTGTCTTGTTTCCAAAGACTTTCGGTGGTTACAATCTGGTATGACACTTCATATTAGTAATACTAAAATGTATTGAGAATTTACGTTGCACTGGACAATATACTAATTGTTTTACATGCACAATCTTATGGGGTCCTGACAGTTATCCCATGAGGAAGATCCTAGTATTATTCCCATTTTATAGAAGAAGTTGCACCATTGAAAAGGGTAAAACTGAAATTCAAACTGAGTTCTGTCCATCTTTAAAATAAGCCTTCTCAAGTGTCCACTTATGATCCCTCCAGCAACTTTGAGTGTAAGGAGATCCTTATTCGTTCATGATATAGTTTAAAAATTGTTTGAACATATGGACAATATATGTGCGTGTTTGTATGTCTGCAAAATATACAGTTGGATGTTCTCTATATGTACTTGCTGTGAAAATGTATGGTGTATGTATATATCTATAAACACTCCCTGCCCATATGCCAAGCGTTATAGTTAGCAAGATGAACCAGTTGGCCGTTACACATGCTGGCAGGGCCATCCTAGGAGCAGTTGCTGAGGATGTATATCACCCCCCTTCCCCCAGGAGGGCTGTCCTATTGTCTTATGAAGGCTCTTCAAAACAGTTCCAGGCTCTTCTCTAATGCCAGCATTTCTATAGCCAATGGATATTTTCCGCTTTTCTCTTGTGATGGGGATGTGTGGAGGAAGGAGGGGGCATTAAAATAATTTTCTGCTCTAGGCTCTGATACACTTAAGATAGCCCTCTTCCTGGAATATATAAATGCCAGCAAATCAGCATTTCTTAAACTGCAGTATCCTTCCTGGAAATCCTGTTAAAGGACATACCCTGGCTGCTTGTCTCGGACCGAATGAGAATATAGCAAGCCTCATAATTTCCACTGCTGAGATATTAGCATAAATCTCCCACTAATGCACCTTTGTCTGTTAGTGGAAGAGTCACTGCAACTCAAGAAAATGCGTTAAGTTGAGAAGGGATTAATGTTTTGCAACTAGGGCATGGCACTGTAAGAGTCATTGGCTGGAAATACCACTGGGGAGGCATTTAGAAATTTTCCTTGTTTGGGCCATGAAAAATAATTTACTAGGAAAATGATTTTTGAATTGCTTATGGAGCAATAATAAGAAATTTGTGCTGGGCACAGTAGCTCATGCCTGTAATCCCAACATTCTGGGAGGTCAAGGGGAGAGGAGCACTTGAACCCAGGAGTTTGAGACCAGCTGGGGGAACACAGTGAAACCTGGTCTCTACCAAAAATACAAAATAATTAGCTGGGTGTGGTGGTGTTTGCCTGTAGCCCTTGCTACTAGAGAGGTTGAGGTGGGAGAATTGCTTGAGCCCAGGAGGTCTAGGCTGCAGTGAGCCATGATGGTGCCCTTGCACTCCAGCCTGGGTGGCAAAGCGAAACCTTGTCTCAAAATAATAATAAGAAGAACAACTTTACAACTGATCAGTTTCATCTTATATTTTTGCCTCTGACATCACAATAACCTCACGATGGAGGCAAGATAATTAGTCCCATTTTAAAGATGTGGGAATTGAGACTTAAGAGGTTAAATGTCTCTGAGACTTACAATGTCAAACTGGAAGCGCTCTCGGAATTATTCTGGGCACCTGGAGCTATCTCCTATGGGTGCTCTCTCTTTTTTTCCTTCCCTTTTTCCCTCTTCCCTTCTTAAACCTTTGTTCCCCTTCTTTTTGAGAAGTAGAAGGTTTAGGCACTTCAACACTGCTTGGAGCATGGTGCTCAATACTGACATTTTTGGTATTTGTTGAATTCGTGTTAGGTGACTTTACATGGAAGCAGAGTTGCAGAGGCTGAGGGGGAAGAGACGACCAGCGCGCTGCTCACTCAGCTGCCCTTGGCCTCCACCTTGTCCTGTTAACCAGTCCAAGCACCACAAAGGGTATACCCCTAATAGAGTTCAAGATCTCATTTTACTGAGGCCTTCTTATTTGCTGAAACCCAGTAAGTTTCTTTATGGCTCAGGCCAGGCTTAACACTAGGATCTTTCTCATGTACAAGTAGAGACCTTCTAAGCAGGTCTGACTGTGGCTTAGAGTTGGAAGAGATCTTAAGATTTTTTTTTTAATTGCCTCTGGGCATTGGGATATCCTCTGTTCTATCTCTGAATGGGGTCAATGAACCTCTGCTTGAACTCTTGGATTATGTCACATAAGTGACAGGCTTATGTCCAAAGGACATTAAGGAGAAGTTCAACTGCTAAGAAAGATGTGCTTCCTGAGTGGGTAGCTATATAGGGAAAGATGCCCAGTGGACAGTGTCAACAGTCCTGTGGCCTTTATTGTCCTGGGATTCTTTTCCTCTCATCATGGGATAGATTTTTATTATTTTACCTAGGCTTCGTGTGTGTGTGTGTGTGTGTGTGTGTGTGTGTGTGTGTGTGTGTAGAGAAAAGATGGGTAAAAAGGAAGGAGTTTGTTTTCAGTTTTGACTGATGGCATAATAAACTGAAATTCAGTTGTCCTTGAAGAAAAAATCATTTTGAGTCAACTTAGGTTTTACTCTTAGATCTGAGAAACCTGAGACAGATAATTTAATGGTCCTAAGCAGTACTTCTTCCTAGATAAAATGAGTATAATAATATCTTTTTATGGTTTTTTTTTTTTGTGAAGAGTGAACTAAATAATGTATATAAATTGCTTTGGCCAATGTCTAACACACAGCAAGTTTTCAGGCCAATAGAGGCTACTTTAATAATAATAAAACAACAATAATGTAATTATAATCATGTTGACAGTTACTCATATATGTGTGATTATGTATACTCCCTATATATTGCATATATGTAGCATATATGATACCTAATATATATTTATGTAGGTACACATACACATATGTATGTATACTTAATACCGAGGCCTTAGAAACAGAAATCTAAGACCTGAAACCCTTTTACAAACCTGGGTCTCTTTTATACATATATATAAACCAGAATTTCCTTGAATTGCATTACTGCCCAATCAAGCAAATGTTCAAGTTCTTTAAACTTTCAGATATGCTATATCTCACTGAACAATCAGTGCTTACTTAAGTAGATTGTGCTGCTCCAAATCCATTCAGTCTTCCACAAATACTAAATCTGGACCAACCGTGGGGATATACAGTGGTGCACAACAGACAGAACGTTCCTGCCCTGGCCATGAAGTTACAAATTCAAGTGCCGTGAAGGCAAAGAAAGGTTCTATGAGTCAGAGAACAACAAAGGCTCCCTAATTTAAATTGAGGTTTTAGGGTGGAAAAGAGAACAAAGATTTAGACCTGAAGGATGAAGCAAAGTTAGTCGGATGAAGGAACAGCAACAGCAAATGGGCTGAGGCAGGAAAGAGCTGCTTAGGTTGGGATACTAGCTGTGCTAGCTGGGGCCTTGCACAAAGGTCAGATCATCCTGGCCTGGCAAGTCATGGTGAGGAATTTGAAATTTATGAGGGCAACAGTGGGTGAACGTTGAGGGTATCAAGCAAGGAAGTGATAAGCTTCAGTGTACATTCTAAAGAGACTTCTTCAGGACCATCTTCCCAGAAGCATTGTTCCTTTCCTCTCTGCAATGGCCAAGTTTATAGTGTGAAATAAGTCCACAGAAAAGGATCCAATTTTCTCATTTTTGAAAGGCAAAGTGGCCAATGAAGCTGCATATGTGGTCTTGAGAGGACATTTATATTTTAACAGGGGTTTAAGTTTTAAGCTAAAGAAATGAATTTTTAAGCTAAAGAAAAGCGTGATTTTTCTTGCATTTAACAACCTCAAGAGTTGAAGGGGCTTCTTTTGGAAAGGGATGCGACCTAATAATGTGTGGAAACTTAGAGACAAGCAGACCAGGGATTAAGTCCAAGCCCTGCTTCCTACGAGGGTGACTTGTTTATACTCAATCTTCTTAACCCACAGTTTCCTTATCTGCAAACTGGGAAGAGTCCCTACCTCATAGGGTTGTTGAACGGAGTAGACTAATGTGTGGGAATGAATACACCATCGTGGGACTGTATATATTAAACCCTACCATGCAGGGTGGAAAAAGGACCTCCTTTCCCTGAATTCTTCTTTTGAAAACATGATCACAAGATTCCAGGGTAATTTCAAATTGACTTTCTCATGATCTGTATCACATCATCTATGTTTAGACATTTTCACACTTTCATCCGAAAACATTTTGGGTGTTCTTCCTTTAAGAAACATATACTTTCTTCCACACATATTTTTGCACGTTACAAACTGTGTCAACGTGCAAATTATTTCCTTGAAATAATTGGCAATTTGGTATCGGTGATGGGCAGGGGTGAGTCAACTGGAAGCTCAAGAAAGAGATATCAGAAAGACTGCAGGGCAGGGGCATTGGGGAAGGAGTGGTCTTCAGAATCATAGGGTTTCGAGTCCTATGAGACCTTGGCAGGATGAAACGAATGTCCAGGATACTCTAGCGCTCTGAATTCCGGGCCCGAGATGGGCTGGAGGTCCTCATTTTGCCTTCAGAAAGGGGACTGGGTAGGAAGCAGGTGTCTAATGGTGCTAAGGAGTTTTTTAAAAAAATTCCTATGGCATATGCCCTCAGAAAGCTTGCTTATCTCCCCAACCCCCGCCCCCACCTTCGAAAGAAAGGGGTGGGGGAGCTGAAAAACACTTGGCACAGGTGCAAGAAAGCTGAAAACGTCTGGCAGAGCTCACAGACGTCGTTTTCCACTCGGCACCAAATGTTTTACAGTCTTCGTGAGCCCATATAGATTCTGGCTTCTGCCCAGTCGTTTGTTTGAAACTGTAGGCTCCGAGAAAAGGCTCCACGCTGCAGCTGGCCTTTAAACTGTGTTTTATGGGGGAGAGTGTTCAGGGTACAATTGGAATAAGGAGAGCTTGCCTTTGACGTTGGACGTAAAAGTAACAGATTGGAGCGGGGTGGAGCTCATGCTAAGGAATTGTTGGTCTGTTCATTTCCCCCTCCTCCGAAGACGAAGCTTTTGGAAATTTTACCTCAATCTCAATGATTTCATGGGCTAATTTATGGTGAGGTCCCCAAATGTGACTTTAGCCGAATTTGGCTCAATTTGACTCCAACATAAATCTAACAGTTTCAAGTAATGGAGATGGCAGAACCATTCTTAGTGATGTAAATTTCTCGCTAATTTAGGGCAATTGTGGCTTAGTTCCCACCTACATGCATGTTCATTATGAATGAACATTTAATAGTTAACAATTCGTCTTTCTCTTTCTTTCTAGCCTTATCATGCTTATGGTTCATAATTTCAAAGGACTAATGACTAATTAGATTTTTTTGCAACTGTATATTAATGATGCAAAAGAAAAAGACTTCAACAAGAGAGTTAATGCTGAAATTTGAGCATTGAAAAAGTCTTTCTTACTCTGACAATTTAGGGAAAAGTTGGCATTTGAGTCCTCCTCAGGTCTCTGGATTCAAATAATACCTATTCTTTACTGAACACACGCTACATGTCAGCTACAGGCCTAGGTGCTTCCCATGAACGTTCTCATTTTGTCTTCACTGTAACTGTTAAGTATGAATATGAAGTCCACTCAGTTTCAGCAGAGGAAACTGAGGCTTGGAAATTTAAGTGACTGGACCAAAAAGATGATTATGAATGTGCATTATGGATTTACTTATCTGATCCTTTTCAGTTTTCAGGAACCATGAAGAAGAAAATAGTTAACAGTTCCCAGGGTAAATATTACACCCACTTCACTATTCTCAGTGGCTCGTGTGGAATGATTTATCCTGGAATTTAGAGTTGAAGATAATCCTGATGCTTCAAAGAGCAGAGTTTGAACACAGTCCTTTTTCTAAACAAAGGAATTGTGGAGAATGCAACTGAACCTCTGACTTAACTAATTAGTTAATTTGGAAGCTATAGGTTTTTTTCTTATTTGAGGAGCAGCTTTCTCTAAACGTCAGCAAATACAGTGTCCTCTGGGGTGTCCGAATTGTGACAGAAAAGTAGCTCCAGCTTGAAATTAGCTAGTCATCACATAGGTAGCATCATGTGAATGAAGACTCCCCCAAATCTGTGACTCTCTTCTATCCTTATAAACTAATTCAATAAATAAATGAGCACTTTCTCAGTTCCCAAACTGAGAGTAATTTAAAAAAATAATGAGAGCACAGATATCTATTTAGAGGGATGGCAAGACAGAGGAGAGAGCAAGTTGCACACCATGAAACAAAGGGAAAGATAAGAAGAGAGAGTGTGTCACTACTTCCCCGTGGCAGAATCACAATCTTCTTTTGGATGTCATGTTGAAAAGATTCCCAATTCGTAGTTCTGTGAGCTAAAGCAGATGGATGCTCCATGTTGGTACAAATTCCTATTTGAAGCAGTGTGGTTGCAAAGATGGGGTTTGGGTCATTTGATTTTCTCTGAAAAACAGTTTTGTGTAACTGCTAAAAGAATTTATAATATCCAATGATGCTTCTTCTAAAATGTTAAATAAACGCTGAAACCAATGTTTCAAATATATTTGCCAGATTAATAGACAGGGTACTTTGGTTAATATATGTTTGGGGAATGCTGAATTTAATGTATATAGACAGGTATTCCCCCTCGACCCCGCAGGACTTCTCAGAGCCTTTACTATCGCCCTGTGATTCTCTGAGAAGCAATAATATTATGCCACTTGATCTTAGAAAGCTTTTTCCATGAAGTGTCTGCTTGGCACTACTGTGCTGCCAAACAACCTTAGGAAAATGCTGAAATATTATCACTTAGGTAAAGAAGGGTTTAACTTTTCCACCCGATTTTGGGTTATTATGGCTAAACCTCCACTTACGTAGAAGTTCATTATGAATCCATTTTTAATAGTTAACATATCTCTTTAGTCCTTTTTGGTTTCTTATATGTTTCTTAGCACATAATTCCTAATGGTGGAAAACTGATTAGATTTTTAGACAATCAGAAATTAAAGGCATACATGAAGAGACTAAAGCAGTAAGGTAAATCAGAACTGAAATTTGGAGTCTCAATTCTCATTGAATAATTTAGTTGCAAGCCCTTGCTGGACTAACTACATGAGGTTATGTCACCTTTCTGGTGAATTTTTGGGAAGAATCCTGAAACAGAAGGCAAGTTACCTCTTAGCACATCACATGTTACCTCTCAGGTGTCACGTGGAACTAATGGACTGTGTACAGTTTTTAGCATGGTGCACCAGGTTTGCAGTGACCTTTCCCTGTAAGACAGGACTATCTCCACCAAGGAGAATGCCAGCATATGCAAAATCCCTGCTGCAGTCCTTTCTGATTAGGTGTAAACTTAACTTGTGTTTTCGATATCTAGATCTCCATGAATAGATTGCAGAAAATCTTGCTGTATCGTATCCCAAACAGAAGCACTAAGCCCCTTTCAACATATCCATGTGTTTTTGGAAAATTGCAAAATTAAGGTATTTTTGCAGTCTTGATCTTAAAGAGATTCTCTGAAGTTTTAAGCATCTAACCTCACAGAACGTGGATCTACTCCCATCACTAAAGAAAGCCTGAACTGGATTTTGCCACAAAAGGAGAAACCATATTAAAATTTCCTCCATGACATATATCTTATCCCATGGAAATAAGAAAAAGCCTCAGAATAGCCCTTCCACATGTTGAAATGTCCACTGAAAGTTTCATTTGGGTGCTCAGATGTACCTGGGTGCTCCTTCCATCTTTTCTTCTCTATAATTAAGGGGCCATGCCAGTTCTGGGGCCCAGAACCATCCCATGATTGAAGTTTCCCTCCCTCCTGTAGGCAGAGGGTTGAAAGCCTGGCATACAATATTTAGATATTGTATAAGCTTTGCAGGACAACAGAGAGAATGAATAACCCTTGGGTTGTCTTTGACAATTGCTTTTTAGAAATTCCCTTTTCATGATAAGTAAAAGAATCAAAATATTACCCCCAAGATTGGCAGATCCATAATGTTTCACCTAAAGTCAACTTCTTCCATGGGTCATTCAAAGAGGTTGTGCCAGCCAGGTGTGGTGGCATATGCCTGTAGTTCCAGCTACTCAGGAGGCTAAGATGGGAGAATTGCTTGAGCCTGGGAGTTCAAGACCAGCCTAAGCAGCATAGCAAGACCCTGTCTCCACAAAAATTAAAAAATTAGTTGGGCATGTTGGTGTGTACCTGTAGTCCAAGCTACTTGGGAAGCTGAGGTGGGAGGATCACTTGAGTTTAGGGGATTGAGCCTGCAGTGAGCCATGATTGTGCCTCTGCACTCCAGCCTGGGCAACAAAATGAGACCTTGCTAGGAGCTTCCAGTGTGGCCTACAGAGATCTATTTATTCCATCTTCACCTCAGCATTCCCACTTGAAACACAGAGATCCTTTCCTCATCACAATGTACGTCACACAAAGCTTTGCATACTCTAGGAACTGGAGGACTTATTATAATTAAGTTTTCTTTACTTCAGATGACCACATATCCATTCATTATATTTAAAAAATTCCCAGTAGTGTTCTTCTCATTGTCAATAATGGGAATTTTTTTTTGAGAGATTATGCTGTGTCACCTGGGGTCTAGTGCAGTGGCATGATCTTGGTTCACTGCAGCCTTGATCATCTGGGCTTAAGGATCTTCCCCGTTCAGCCTGCGAAGTAGTTGGGACTACAGGTGCATGCCACCATGCCTGGCTAATTTTTTTTTTTTTTTTTTTTTTTTTTTGTATTTTTTGCAGACACGAGGTTTCACTCTGTTACCCAAGCTGATCTTAAACTCTTGGGCTCAAGTGACCCTCCCGCCTCTGGCCCCCAAAGTTCTGGGATTATAGGTGCGAGCCACCACCCCCAACCACAGGGATTTTTATTTTGAAAGTTTATGTAATTTTTATTTTGAAAGGTTATGTATTTTGAAAGGGATTTTACTGATGGCCCTGAATCGAGGGATGGTTAGGAGGATAATGAGAAACAAAAACCTTTGGATCTTTCTTAGCAGATAAAGGAGCCCCCAGAAGCTTTCACTGTGTGCTGGGAAACAAATATCACCAGTGTGTTGAACAATCAGTGCTCATATCATTATAAAAGAAACTTTTATAATTATAAAAGTATCATTATAAAAGAAACTTTGCATTTGTCTCTTGCCATTATTTTATATTATTTGTCAGAGGAAGTCTTTTCCTAGCTCTTGGAGGTAAACTCAGGGAAGCCCTATGACATGTCTGTTTACACTTCAATTACAGACAGCCTCTAAGTCATAAACACAGTCTCAATTCATAACCCAGTTTGAGTACTAAGAACTATAGTTCTGAATTTCATTCAGTCAGTATCTTCTCCTGTTCTAGCTGGGGATTACTGTGTGGACTGGCTGCTGGAAGAAAGGTCTATCATGCGCCTTTCCTTTTTCTCTAGCTACCATGTTTTCTTCTTGACTGGCACTGTGGTTCCTGAATAGGGAGTAGGAGGGTAGGAAGAGGATAAAGAGGATATAAAGCTCCTAATTTGATTGATACCCTTATAACATGGGGGCATATTCTCTGGATTTTGCATATGTTTAAAGTGCCAATTTCATTAAAGGGTGATTTTTGTGGGTTCATCAGAGTACCCATCATGAAGAATGGTCTTCATCATGTGTTCCTTTGACCTGAGAATACAAACTCTATTTCTCCAGGGCTTGCTGTTGCACACGTAATTTATTTTTTGCTGAAGTCTAATAGACACTTTTGGTGGCCTTATGAGACAGGGCATGAGACAGCTCTGGGACCAATGCTCTCTCAGACACCTCACCCATATAATCTATCAGACCACACAATTCCCTGCCTGTGCTTGCTCTGCAGTGTGGTGCTTTTTCTCTGGGCAAAGGCAGCTCTCCCTTACTCTGCTGCAAAAGAAGCTCAACCCTCTGATTTCCTGGGTGGGAGTGAATGCAGTTCACCTTGTCTCCCCATAAAAGAGGCCATGGAGCAAGCTCTCTGAGTGTTCACTTGGACATCCCTCTTACCACATTAAGGAGGAGGGCAACCACCCAACCCTTCCCCTGGGGAAGCATCACAGAGAAGGATCTCTAAGGAAATCAACAACATAAACTCATCTCTATCTGTCTGCCACTGTCCCACCTTTTTAAATCCTCAGAATGGTGGGTTGGCCAACTGGCCTTCAACCATGGCCATCTTACAGCTCTCTTTATTGTCTTTAAAGTAAAGTGATGAAGAGCATGCGTTTTGAAGTCAGACAAACTGCAAAGTTTAAGTCGCTACTCTGCCATTGTGTTGTCTTGTGTTAGAAAGCTATTTCAAGTCTCCAAGACTCACTTTTCCTCAATAAAATAGGGGTCATAATATCTTTCTCAGAGATTGTTGAGGTAATTCAGTGAAATAATGCATTAATGGCTGTTCATACAGCATTGACACGTAGTAAGTGCTTATTAAAATTACCTACTACAGTATGTATTATCCTAATCTTGGGAGAAAAGTGTACAGTATCTAGGAGAATGAAAAATTAAGAGGTAGGGGAATTAGAAGTGCTCATTTCCTGAAGGAGTGAACAGGAATAATAAAAGGGATGTATATGGAATAAGTCTCAAAAAAATTGATATGATGTGAGATAATGCAGAAATAAACAATAGACATCTCTCATGTGTTATGGAAACAAATGAACCAGGTAGTGATACCAATAATAATTATAGCTGAAATGTAGTCAGTTCACCTTATGTACTAAGCCTACACTAAAGACTTGGCTGAATTATCTCTTTTGCTCCTCACAATGGCCCAATAGGCCTGGTACTATTAACCACATTTTATCATGTAGGAACCTGAGGCTCAGAGAGGTTTAGTTACTAACCTAAGGCATTTGACTAGTAAATGATGGTACCAACTCAAATCAATGTCTGTCTATAGTCCACAACCTTTTTTTCTATTATTACAAAGCTAATGTGAAAACTTTTCATGAAATACACTTGCATTATAACAGGGCATTCTGGAGCAGACGTCTCCTAATAGTCCAAACACCCCAAAAATCAGAAGAAAGGGTGCTTGAGACTTTGAACCTTTAGAATGTTTCTTCAATTTTGAGTGCCTAACTAATATACTACCCCCATCACAAAGAAGTATAACCCTTCTAAGATGATTTTAAACTCAAAGATGACCTCTATTCTCTTATTTTCTTCATCCCCACAAGGAATCTCGGATTACTAATAATTGCTGTGCTCACAAAAGATAAAGCCAGGAGAATTGACAGGGATTTTTTTTTGTATAGATGGTATTAGTTATGAAACTTATGCTAGTTCTAGAGTTTCATAGGGCATCCTGGTAGCTCTCTCCCTCATGCAGAAAGCCCCAGTAAGGGCAGAGAGAAGTACATTTCAGGCATGACCACTAATAGATACACTAAGTTCTAAACCATGCAAATGTGCCGAAAGTTCATCAGTTGAGTGTTCACTGATTATTCCTACAGGACCAATTCAGCTATTGAGAAGTCAGTTTCCATTATTTTTCTCCATGAAGCAGAACTTTCCAGCGGCCTGGAATACAATATAGAGCATAGTCAGACTGGTTTTGCATTTCGTCCAACCCAGCAAAGTCACTCCTTGCCTATTATTTTTCACTCTATTGTAAATAGCAAGAGGCAGATGAAAAGGTAAAAAATATGTTGGTTGGAAGATACTTATTCTCGCCTACCTGGGGTAATCAAGAATAGACATCAGCTCCAGATTTGGTAAGTAATAACTCACATTTGACTTTAATACACCATGATAAACTTTGAGGAATATATCTTTTAAAACGTAAAATGCTTTACCTCTGATTTAAAGTTTGGGGGATTGGTCCTGCACCGTAGGCAGGTTAGATTTAGCATCTCTGGAAATTCCAGAGCAATTTTAAACTACTCTTTTTGATCACTTGCTGCAGCTCTAGCTTTCAAAGAGAATGAGATGTTTTGGGAATGAATTGTGATGGACTTATATGAAAATTTATATGACCAAGAATTGGATTTGTTCCCCTGGAATATTATAGATTATGTTTTATGTTGGATTACATCAGTGTGCAGAGCAGCAGAAGGCTGGCTTAATGTAGCTAAAAATATACCTTGACTTTCCACTTGGAATAGAACTCCCCCCTCCCCAGCCCGTTTCTTCCCTAATGAAAATAATGGCTTCATGACTCATATGTGTGATAGACAGTAGGGAATATTTGAGTCTTAAAATAAGAAGAGTTTGAGAAAGGACTAATGGTCCTTTTCTAATTTCTTTCCCATCAATCTCTTCCCTCCTGTTTCTCTGTCACCATTCTATTTCAAGCCTTCATCACCCCATGCCTTATTGCAATTGCGCCTTTCTCAGTCTCCACTCTCCTGGCTTTAATTTGTCCTGCATGCGGCCGCCTGGTCAATCATCCTCCTCCGCCACTTTAATCATGTAATCTCCTGCCATTCTTCAGTGGTTTTTCATCTGCTTCTTAATAAATTGTGAACTCACTTCACAACCACCATCTTAGTACAGGTCACTGTTAGGTCTTACCTGAAGTTGGGCAGCAGCCTCCCACCTGGCCACCTAATTGGTCTCACTATTGCTTTGATTTGACTTGGTGTTTTCCAAAAATATTATTCAAGTACCATCGGTTACATGCAGGATGATTTTGGTGCCACACAGATGCTTTTATGCACAGAATTACTTATAACACATTGCTAATATAGTATTATAAAAATGTAGCTAGGAATTTATGTATATTGCTTAGAATGAAAGGCATCAACAAAGTGAGCTAATAAACCACTTCCTGGGGTGTGGACAGTTCAGGCTGTTCTACAACACTTAGAACACCATCTTCATCTCCCCTCCCAGGGGGTAGTTTCACAAATTCACTTTATGTGCCAGGTGGTTTACTGCCGTGCCCACATTGGCAATTATAAGTTCGTAACAATGGCAGAGTGGCAACAGTGGGACCATCCTGGCCTCTTGCCTTCATTCCCGAGTGCAGAGACCTGCCCCTGGTATTGCAAACTACACTGCGGTGATTGGAAACATTAATGCAGCTTTCTGAAAAGTCTCAACTTCAAATGATGAGTAGCTTAGCTACTGAGAGAATATTGTTCAATATTCTTATTTTATTTAATTTTTTAAATTTTACGGGAACTTGATACTAAATGAGGAACCATATGCAGAAAGTGCTGAAAGAGGAAACAAAGAAGATGTTGGGGAGTGCTGAACTTAATGAAAGCTCTGTATCCACAAAATAAGTTGTGGCTTCGTCAATTCACTCTAAGTACATTTGAGGAACAATAAACCATAAAAGAGATTACCGTGACCTTGGATTCTGTATAGCTTTTGAGATAAAAGGTCTAAGTATCAGAATGCATTTTTTGAGCATAGTTTTGTTGACTGATTAAAAACAATTCATGCTCCTAGAACCCTCTGGTGGAATGCTGATGAGGGGCTGGCCTGGGTGCATTGTGCACGATTGACTCTCTTAAAGCAAAGATCAAAGTTGCTTTTCTAAAATGGAACACTAAAAGGTAAGTCTTTGTAACCATAGATAAATGAGGCAAAGCTACTGACATAAGGATTAAATTGCAATACATTGACTTTGCATTTATTACTTATTGGGTACGTATCTTAAAAGCATTTTGAAGATGTTCCAAATTCTAATCGTTGTACAGGATAACAACTCTTAAAACATTTACTATCAGTGAATGTTTTTCTTTGAATATGGCTATTGTATTTTTCTGAATGCTTTAAAAGTGACTACTTGAACTTTATCTTGGTTTGGTCATTTTTCACACATATAACTTTTAGGCTTGGTGATTAAAAGTGTGGGGTTTTGGAATAAGCATACTTGGGCTCAAACCTTCTGATAATGCTTATTTGCTGTGTGACCTAGGGCAATTAATCTCTTTAAGACTCTTTCCCTAAGAAAAAAATGGAAATAATAATAAAATCTATTTTATGGGGTTATTTAGAAAATGTGATAACATACATAAAATACTTAAGCAAATATTTTCTATATGATTTTTTTCTCTTCTGTAAAATAAATTAATAAAAATAAGAATAATGTAGAGAAGAGAACACATCAATCTCTCTGGTCCATCCCTAACTATATACTAAGAGTAAATGGTGAAATTTGGATCTTAGTAGATGGTATTGCAATCCATGACCAAAAAATATCTTCCATCTCACCCTCCCAGTTACCCTCTTCCCCTCAAAATGTCCTAACAGAAATATAGGGAAAGGAAAATATCTGGAGAGGAGAAAATACTCCCTTATAGCT
This sequence comes from Aotus nancymaae, assembly GCF_030222135.1. Classification (NCBI taxonomy): domain Eukaryota; kingdom Metazoa; phylum Chordata; class Mammalia; order Primates; family Aotidae; genus Aotus; species Aotus nancymaae. The sequence continues at coordinate 4,229,293 of NW_026988460.1, forward strand.
GTGCAAGCACCTCTAATACAGGTCTTTCTGGTCAAGGATTGAATCAGAAAATGTGTCTTAGATCTCCAGGCTTAAGTGATTCCTTTTCCCACCCTTTGAATCAAGATAACCCTTTGGCTGAGGGTCCTCCTCAGTTGCCCATCGAGATGTGAAGCAGAGAAGGAAATTTGGCCAGGTAGTTCAGGTCCATGGGCCCTGTGTAGCCGGCGGACAAGAAGGAAAATGGAGATGATCTTTAAGCCAGACTCCCTGCACCTGTCTTAAATTACACCACATTGTAAAAATGTGGCCCAGAGAATGCCCTGGCCTTCCACCAAAAGGATAAACAACCCCTACTCTCTTGGAGGCTGGGAGAGAGCTAATGGTTCATCACTTCTGTTGACCCCTTCTCAAAACGTGGAGTCTTTAGAACTAGAGTTGCCAGATTTAACAATTAGAAACGAGGACCACCAGCTACATTGCATCTCAGATGAATGAAGAATCATATTTGTAGTCTAAGTAGGTCACAAGTAATATTTGGGACATGCTTGTTGGTTGTTTTGCTGAAATTCAAAGTTGACTCAGCATCCTGTGTTTTGCCTGGCAATTCTATTTTCAACAGTTTCTAAAGGTGAATTGGTGATGGATAAGTGAGACTAACAGAATGCCTCAGTGAAATGCTGTTGACATTTAGCTATTTGTTGGTGCAAGTGGGGGAGTGGTGACTGTCCTGTGCCTTATGGATGTTTAGCAACATTTCTGACTTCTACCCACAAGATTCTAGTAGCTGTCTCCTGCCCTCCATTGTGACATCAATTATCTCTCCAGACTTTGTCAAAGTGGAAGGGAGGCAATTGAGAACCACTGCTTTAGTGGCAGTGGCAAAAGGAGAGCTGTGAAACATATGAAGATAGTAGACCAGAAGGTGGCACATTTATCCAAATAATGATGCAACTCTGGCCCCCACCTGCATTTCTTGCCCTCTCCCCACATTCTTGGCTCCTTCCCTATAATATTAGGAGCTGCCCAGACCTCTGTTTGAGAAGGCCCAAAGTATAATTTTAGTCCCATATTAACATATTAATTAATTAATTATTTTGAGGGCCAGATCTTGCTCTGTCACCCAGGCTGAAGTGCAGTGGTGTGATCATGGCTCACTGTATCCTCGAACTCCTGGGCTCAAGCCATCCTTCTACCTCAGCCTCCCGAGTAGCTGAGACTACAGGAATGTGCCACTATGCCAGTTGATTTTTCCATTTTTATTTTTTGTAGAGATGGGGTGTCACTATGTTGCTCAGGCTGGTCTCAGACTCCTGACCTTAAGTGATCCTCTCACTCTGGCCTCCCCAAGTTCTAGGAACCACCATGTGCAGCCCCTATGTTGATTATAATCACTAGAAATTTGTTTGACTCTATTCACTTTGCCTTTCTACACAGCTCACCTGAGGATACATGTGCCAACTGTTTAAGCTTAACTCAGATCTTCTTCAAAGAACACCCAATAAACTCTTAAACCAAATATTTACATTTTATCAAAGTCTATAGTTTGCATGCCTTGAGAGAACTTAGTATTTGGTGAGCAAAATTCTTACAATCACACAACCTTTCTTAAGTATACATATTAATATTTTTCTCCATTTTGTTGAGAGAGAGAAACTTAGAGGCATTGGGTAACGAATTCTATCAAATATATTCTATCTCTACATTTATCGTTGAAAAAAATGCTAATATGCCCTCCCATGATGTTTCCTATTTGTAAAGTTTCTCTGCCTGAATGTTTTCTTACTCCTTGGAAAAAAAAAAAAACTGCAGTGACTTTCGCTCTATTAACTTTGATTGTCCGGCATTGATAATTAATTTTGTAGGCCTATCAGCTTATGTAGTGGGAAAATTTCATTAGTAAGTTAAATGTAACTTCATATCTTCATTGCTTTCCATATTTTGTCGGCTTTTACAGAAGCAATGGTTTTATAAAAAATCCATTGAGCAGAGCAAAGACACTGTAGATATATGGTTTTAACACTGTAGGAAAAAAATGTCTGTTCTTCATTCTGTATAAAGATTGTATGTTCTTAAATCTCTTTTATTCTGGTTTGTTTCCTTAAATCAAAATACTCTGTTTCCTAAGAAGTCCCACCTTAAAGAACAACATTATCTTTATTTGTAATCACGGACTTCGTCATTGCAGAAGATATCTGAGCCTTCTCAGATTCTGATATTTGTATTTAATCAATAACCACATCCCTTTTTGATCTTCCTTACTTCTCCAATTGTATTTTCCCAGCTGCGTATGGTTTATTGTGTAAGAATTCAATTGAAAGAGCCATTCATGTTTGCAAAAGGATGATGTTTTATTATTGGTTATAAAGAAAAGAAATTTCACACTTTGTATAACCGACCCTTTCTGTTATAGCATGGTGAATTCTGAAAGTGAGGAACGAAGTTAACAAACCGTGGAAAGCAAGGCCACAGAAAGATCTTGTAATATTCTGCCCACATTATCACATAAGACTTGGTGATTTTTATGTCTCTAATTGACAAGCATTCCATTCACATTTGAAATGCACAATCTTTGCATAATTTGAGAGTATGTAGAGTATAAAGAATAAGGGAATGATGGTTGAAATATTTAACACCAATATGACATGGCCTGACCAATGATACTAAGTACCGTATTGTAGGAATAGGGTTCCAGAGTCCCTGAAGTGTTCCTCCTTTAGTGACTGGACCACAGGTAAGGGGGTAGGTGCTCAGAGAGGAGCCAGGAGGGATGGGGCATAAAGGAAGCACTAAGGAGGTGCAAGGGAACAACTGTTGATAAGTCAGTCTGGTAGTGTTTTATTATTTTAACAATTGTAACACCCGCACCACTGTTCACCAGCTGGACTAATAACTGAGGAGTGCAGGTAGTCAAAAAATTAGAACCCAAGTTAGAGTTCCTGACACTGCCAATAATTCACTGTGTGGTGTTGAATAAGTCAGTTCACAAGGCCCCTGTTTTCCCCTATGAAATATAAGAAGGTTGCATAAGAACAGCGTATGTTCCCTTCCTGTTCTAGGAATCTATTTTTTTCTTCTTCTAATGATCTGCATGTTCTATGCATCAAGTATAGAGCTGTTTCTTCGAGCTTCTGAAAAGCAGAGAGACTGTTTCATAGAAGGTGTGGGGTACTTTCATGCTCTGTGGTTTGTGAATAACATGGTCATCAAACAGGAATGAAGCCAGCATTAACCGTGGGTGCACTGCGCTGTCAGGAGCAAGTTGAGAGTGGTTAAATGCCTTTCTAGAGGCAGTTTACAAATGTTTTAAAAAGATGAATAGTTTTCAATGTTTGGGAGGATTTATTTCAAATTGGAAAAATGTGCTAGTTTGCTACAGAAATAAAGTAAATGGTGCTTTTGCCTGAAGTTATCTAAGTCAGAAAAAACAGGTATTTTGGAGATTTTTATTGTTGCTGTTTCTCTAAATCACACACACAAAAATTCCCTCAACTCTCCATTTAACTTTTGTGTTCTTTATTTGATTACTCATACATGGTGCTTTTTTATATTCACTGAAAATATTAAGATATATTCATGGAAGTTTAGCACAGAGTAATGGGCAATGTATTTGCCCAAGGACTATAGAATTGTTCCTACAGAAAGTAGATTCCAAAGTAACTTTAACCTAGATGTGTTTTCACCACAAATTGTTTTAACTTATTTGAGTCAAAAATCACTTTCCAGTCTATATCACATCTTTTTCTTAAGAAATTATAAGTAAAAGAAGTACTTAATTATTGATCACTTTAATTATCAGACAAAGAAAAACATATGGCTTCTGAAGCACATGCTATATTAAGAAGCTTGGTGCTGAATAAGTACCTACAATGCTTATTTCTTTCTGGTGTCAATACAACTGATAGTTTGGTAAAATGAGCTGAATCTGTTTAATATCCTGTTGCTTATTGTACCTGACAAATAAAAATGAAGAAAGTGACAAATTGATTGAGATCTCTTTTTGAAACTTTCACATAATTCTCATTTATGCTTATTAGAATAACTAGGAGCCTTTCTGTAACAAATTAAGAATATGAATAACCTGTTATGACATAGTCATAGACATACAATAGTATGGTCTAGAATTATAGTACTCTCTTCAAGTACACCATATTCAAAATTCACTGGAGATGCTTTAGAGACATCTGTTGTAATTACAGGAACATGGTTTCTAACTCATTTAATTCCCTTTCATACCTAAACTGTACATATAAGTGAATTTTAAGAGACTGTATAAATAAATTTTTAATTACAAAATGATGTTATACAATACATTATTAATAACAACCAACAATGCATAATGTTTATGCATGAGTCCATTAGAAAGATGAGCTAATGTATATCAATTCTAAAAGACTGCACTAATTTGTCCTGAATTTGTGAATGAAGTTGAATCCATGATGCAAACTGATGACTGCAATAACACAGTGACTTAACATGCTATTTTATAGTCAGGAAACATCTTGTACCTAGGGCATTTAAGAGGTATTTAAGATTTGTTCATCACAAGTGATCAAGAATCTTATTTTTCAGTGAGCCATGCGATTGTGAAATTTGGAATAAGACCATTAAATTGACAATACTAGCTTTCCTACACAGGTGCAGAATAAAATGGCCTATAGCGTCCAAGAAATGTGTACAGTCCTTACATTTCAGCACGTGGAAATCAGTCTTGCTGTAACGGAATTTACCACCGTGGCCAAAAGGACTGCCGGAACGTGGTTACTTCACAGTGCTAGCGGTAACAGATTTCTGAAATCTCCATGGCCAGTTCCAGACACTCGCTGCTCTCGTGGCAAGACTCAAAAAGGCTGCAGTCCACGTCGCAGTTGCAGTTGCAATCATTTCGAGAGTGGTTTTCATCCGAGGTGTGGTGATACCGGTGAGAGGGGCAACACACCTTCGTACACACCATTTCACACGTGCCAGGGAGCATCAGGAGACAGTCCCAAAACTGGCAAAACAGACAGGCGAGGATAAGGGAGGCACACTCCTCTGTTTAAAGGAGAAGTCCAATTAATAGTGGCACATCTGGGGGCGTCTATGAATGGCGGGCATGTGTGCTGGGATACTTGATAACTACATAGTCAACTCTTAATTATTTATCCACATTAGGGGTAATGTACACCATTCTTCTCTCAAGCTCCCCCACCCCCATGCCAGTACTCACTCTACTTAAGTAATTGCTTTATTAACTTCCTGAGCATTTCCTATTGATTCGACATAATCTGGTTATTTAAAATGCTGTCACTTTTCTAAACTCCTTTATTTACTTTGCCTGCAAGGCTCTGGGAAGCCACACAATTAGCTGCTTCTCTGGAAACTTTGCAACTGTCTGAAAAATTGCAGGGACTCCCCAGATACATGGGGCTTAAGAAGCAATTAGGGTTGGGGACAAGGAGGGACTGTATAAATGTCCTGTTTCTTGTCACCAGGCTTTGTCATTTTTCGACGTGGTTTCCCATAAATCTGCCACACCCATATTCCAGTGCAAGCAAAAAGCACATTTCAAAACTTAATATAAATGCTTTTTAAAATAATCACAGTTTTTGGGTTGTGTTTTATTTTTAATCTCTGTTTCCGTTTCCCTCCAGTTATGTAAAGCCTTGATTTTATATTCAAGTTCTTTAAGTGAAATACGTCATCATATGCCTAAAAGGTTTTAAATCTTATCAATCCTCTTTAAGAAAATTGGTTTAAAAATTTACTACGCAGACTTGTAAAAATCTGGAAAGTATCTCTAAGGCATTGAAGGTAATTGGTAATTCTAGCCAAACAGCTGTGATGGGTTATAGATTATTATGTTTTTTGTTTCCATAAAGGGAATTAGTTAGAAGATGTGGCAGTTCTCTTGTTAAAATTATTACTTTTTTTTCTTTTAAGTTAAAAAAGTTTTAAAAACGTGTGAGTGTTTCATAAAAGGGTAGGTAAGTGTTCATGTGATAAATTATCTAATCAATTAAAATCAATAATCTGAAGATTATTGATGATTGAAAGTAACATTCTAGTGTGAACTGGAGAAAAATTTCTCCTCCAGATGGGCTTATCAATTGATTTAAGTTTGATTTTCATAAGGATCTATATTCTTCCCAGTAAGAATGCTAACAACTTCGGTTATCAGACTTTAGTCAATGGGGACTGTATAACATTTTGGAAAGATTTTGCCTTATAGTCTAAGTGGTCTTATTGTCCCATTCATTTCCTTCTATTTTCCAGAAAACTCTTTTCTTTCATTGTTCATATACTTATTAGTCTGTAAGTGAAAGAAAAATATGGAAACATTCTATGAAAAGGAACAAATATTTTGAAGAAAGACACTTTGGTTTCTTGTAAAAACACTATATAAAGTTCTAAGGTGAGTCTTGGATATAGGTCAACAAAAATCATTCTTCTTTCATTTTTCCTCTCCATCCTCTTTCTCTTACCTTCTCTTCCTTTCTTGCCAGAAAGGTGGTGGTAAAGAACCACATCATGACTGTTATGACTACTTTAATTGCCATATATTGTTGAAGGTGCTGTGGCCGTTACTCAGTATCTATGGTTTAGGCAGCATATTCCACAATACCTCCAGAGTGTACACACTCATCTGTTTGCCAAATCAACTGTATTTTTCTTCACTTAGAGCCAGCTTTTAGCATGTGATCAACTCATCCCTATCTCATAGGTTACCACAGACTGCCCACAAAAATGCAAGAGTAAGTTAGAAATAGTATATAGACTGTTTCAACTATGTTTTTCTGAAGAGGAAAAGATGGTCAAAGGTGAGGGACATACAATGTCATTGAGTTTTAGCAATGTCAAGACCACTACTATAGCTGCCACTGGCAAAGAAGAGGCTCTCAGTAGATAATATTCCAAGTGAGTACTCTGTGATCCCTCAGGCTGAATGCTCAAAGAGACTTAATCAAGCTTACGACCATATAAACATGAGTCCACTGGATCCTGTCCTTTATACATGCAAGATTAAAAGTTTGCTTTGGAGCTAAGTAGGGTGGGAATGCAGGTGCCCTTAAGGATAGGAGCTGATGCTTCCTATCGGAGTATAAAGGACCTGTTCATGAAGTGGTCTTATAATTTCCTGAAGGCATACAACCTTTGGGTTCAATTGCACTTGCCAATGTCTCCTCAAGTTGGCAGACTCTGGAGGTCTCTTCTTCTGATGTATACTGCAGATTTTATTTACAAAAGAAAAAAAGTTTTGGCTTAATCCTTCAGCCAAATTGGCACTTGTTTCCTTCTACCTCCCTATTTTGCACTTGAGAATTGAGCCCATTTTTTTCTGTTTCTAAGTCAGTCCTTTTTATTTGGTTTTAAAAGGCAGAGTCTCTTGCCCAAAAACAACATGGTAACATTAATGAATTGAAAACAGATGTTTCCGAACTTTCAAGTGTGTTCCACACTTTTCCTAAAAGGCATGTTAAATAATTCTACATGAGCAGGTAAAACTGTTTTGCATATGGCCCATTTTTGTTTGCACAGAAGTAACACAAGCAGTTCAGGGGAAAATTTGCAACTGTTTGAAAAGAGTGTTGGATTTCCTCTCGTCCCGAATAAGTATATTTTTCTTTGCCTGCACTATTTCCTGGGGCTTTAATGTTTAATAAATGTGATATTCAAAGTCATATCCCATGATTAGCACCACTTCTCTCACCCCATCCAAAAGTGTATGCCATATATTGCCTGCTGCACGTCTCTTCTGCAACATCCACAAAACATCTCACCAAGGCCAAATTGCATTTTGGATCTCTCTCTCCCTGGTCCTACAAACCTGTTCCTCCTCCTATTTCCTCTTATGGATGGCTCCTGAACACCCAGATGAATTCAGCAGAAACCTGATAGTCATTCTTTGTCATTTTGCTTTTCCTATTCATACCCTCCCCACATGCCATTCACTGCTGAATCCTGCTTATTCCATCTCAAATTCGTATTTGAAATCCACAAGCTGCTCACCACCTGCAGGGCCACTGTTTAAGCTCTGGCCACTGTCAGCCACCAGCAGGTCAACAGCAGTAGCCTCCCAGCAGACACTCTGCTTCCACACTGGCCCACTTCAAATTCATCAGCTCCTTTAATATTTTTAATTCCAAATGTAAACAACTCACTATCCCAGTAGAGAAAAGTGCCAAATCCTTGCCTTAGCCTACTAGCCCTTGCATGACTGGATTCCTACCCATTTCTCTGACTTCTGGATTTATTTTACTTACTTCATATACACAACACTCCAGCCACACTGACTAAATTGCTGTATTTGGAATGCATCTGGCTCAGGGCCTTTGCACATGTTGTGTTTTTGCCTGCATTGCATACCCTGCTGCCCCCCAACTTCACCCAACTCCTATTCAAACCTTTAGCTTTTTAGCTTTAAACACCTTTCCTCTAAATCACAACCTTGCTGAAACTCTCATAGCAACCTGTTTTATTTTTTCTTCATAGCACTGACCATAGGATGGCATGAAACTAATTAGTTTGTTACCTCCTCCTACTAGAATCTATGTTGCAAGAGGCAAGAAAGTCATACCGCTCTCTGGTTTAGTGACTAAATCAATGAGTGATCTAACAAGTGAATATTGTAATCCTCATTTTTCAGATACAAGGACTAAGGTTCAGAGATTGTTTCTGGGCCGGGCGCGGTGGCTCATGCCTGTAATCGCAGCACTTTGGGAGGCCGAGACGGGCGGATCACGAGGTCAGGAGTTCAAGACCAGCCTGGCCAAGATGGTGAAACCCCTTCTCTACTAAAAATTACAAAAAAAAAAAAAAAAAAAAAAAAAATAGCTGGGCATGGTGGCAGGCGCCTGTAATTCCAGCTACTGCAGAGACTGAGGAAGAATTGCTTGAACCTCAGAGGCAGAGGTTGTAGTGAGCTGTGATCGCGCCCCTGCATTCCAGCCTGGGCTATAGAGAGAGAGACTCCATGTCAAAAAAAAAAAAAAAGAACAGGTTTTTTCTGACTGTCCTAATCCCCCCAACTGTAAGATTGTAAAGCACAGATTCAAATCTGTCTCTCTGGATCCAAAGCCTATGGTCTGTATCCCACTGCTATATGTGTCAAGTATTTCACCAAAAGCCAATCTGCAGCTCTCTAACTTTTTTGGGGGGTGTTCATTTCTCTTCTCCTTCTTTATTTAGAACCTTTGTTTTGTAACATTATTTTGTTTTACTTATTTAAACTTTTTAAAAAGAAACATTTATTAAGTTCAGGGGTACATGTGCTGATTTGCTATATAGGTCAATTTGTGTCATGGTGGTTTATTGTACAGATTATTTCATCAGCTAGGTATCAAGCCTGGTGTCCATGAGCTATTCTTCCTGATCCTCTCCCTCCTCTTACCCTCCACTCTCCAACAGGCCCCAGTGTGTGTTGTTCCCCTCTATGTGTCTGTGTGTTCTCATCATTTAGCTTCTACTATAGGTGAGAACATGTAGTATTTAGTTTTCTGTTTCTGTGTTAGTTTGCTAAGGATGATGGCACCCAGATCCATCCATGTTCCTGCAAAGGAACATGTTCTTTTTCAATTTGCATGTTCCTGCAAAGACATGATCTTGTCCTTTGTTATGGCTGTATAGTTATCCGTGGTGTATATGTACCACATATTCTTTTACTAGTCTATCACTGATAGACATTTAGTTTGAGTCCATGTCTTTGCTATTGCAAATTTTGTGCAGCCCTCTACATACAGCTTACACAGCCTCCAAATAACCTGAGTTGAGCACTCTTACGATCCCTGTTTGTGGATGAGGAAATTGAGGCAATGACAGTTTAAGAGGCATGCCCCAGGAAGCATAGGCTATTTCAGCACCTTAATTTGAACCCAGACTGACTCCTCCATAGTTTTTAACTAGGAAGCCAACCTGCCTTCCATAAACCACTCTCAGTTTCCTTCTGACACACTTAAGCATGCCACAGGCCACTGCCAGCTTCCTGATGGCCTGCTTCCCTCTCCATTCCCTCCTCTGTGCTGGATTCCCAAGACTGACAAAGAACATTTTCCAGTTGCTTTTAGTGACTTCTGTCTAGATTCAGCCAGTAGGAGGCAGTAACAGGAACCTGTAAGACAGGAGGAAGAGAAAATTTAGGGTGCTTCTCCTCCCGCTCTTCACTTTGGATGGTGTCTTAGGCAGTGGTTGTATCTTCTCTTTGCTTTCATCTCTCTCTGAACAGCCCTTCCCTCTGTGGCTCTGGCTAATACCATTGACTAGTGGTCTAATAGTGGTTAGTGACTAGTGGTCTATCTGATAGTGATTGGTGACGGACTAGTGGTCTATCTGGTGATGGCTAGTGACTAGTAGTCTATTTGATAACAGTTAGTGACTAGTGATCTATCTGCTAATGGTTAGTGACTAGTGGTCTATATATCTAATAATGGTGAGCACCTAGTGCTCTATCTGATAGTAGTCTGATAATGGCTAGTAAATAGTGCTCTATCTGATAGAGGTTAGTGACTAGTACTCTGTGACAACAGTTACTACTAGCGGTCTCCGAGCTCATAGCAGTGCACTAGTGATCTGGAGAGACAGAGGGAAGAGGTGGGAGAGGCTTCTTGTTGTTGCTAATGTCTGGGTGGCTTACTGCTTACTGTATTTGACTTTTCTGCTCTTTTAATACCTTTGTCACAAGTTCTTTGTTTTTTAAATCTCCTCTGTAGAACACCTGGCATCCTGGCAGAGGCTCTAATCACTGCTATTGAAGTGCCCACCTGACTTTCCCATTCCTTAAACCTGAATTAAAGATTTAACATGGATCAGAGACCTGCAGGCTGCATCATCAACAGTGGTGTTTCGCTGTGAGCAAAAAGCCATGACAAAAACCCCCTTGGGGTTCATTTCCCTAATAAACCCCAGAGTACCTTTAGGACATGGAGGCTGTGACATGCAAAGTGATACCCTAATGACACTGAAGAATTGACACAGCTTCCAGAGGTGCTAAATGTACAACTGGGGATTGGTTAGTTAGGGAGAATCTCACTCACTAGAAAGCATCACGTTTAATTAGAGTGGAAAAGGTGGCAATGCAAGAAGGTTCTACAAGCACACTTGAGGGCAGCCTCATGGCCATAGTCCTGCACTTCCTGACTCTGCCCTCCCAACTTTGGGTCTTGCCACCTTGGTGCCCACAATTAGGAGGTGGGAGGAACAAAAGCAGACACTGTATTTCCCGAAGCATTTCTGAGCTGCTGAAGCACACCTCCTGATAGCCCAGGACTCCTTATCCTAAGTGGCAAGAATCACTCTTCCAGAAGTGACCCCAGACAAACCACAATCCTTCCTCCTCCTTCCCAAAGCAAAGAAAAAAACAGCCAACATGATACCAGCCCAATTAATGTGCTATCATAGAGAATTCAGCATCATAATGAGATTCATGACACAATGAATCCACTGATTACTAAAAGTTTCCAAAAGTATAAAAATCGGTTCTCACTCCCCCACACTGAATTCTTTAAAAAAGTATCTGTAATATAGAATGGGAATAAATAAAGTGTGATTGAATGCCTTTCTCTAGCTGGGGTATCATCCCTGATGTTATCAATTTTAATAGATACTTAAATATGTCAAGATCTATTTAAGTTCAGACAAGCACAACTAACACTCCAGTCAGTTCTTTAGAACTAGAATGACTAGATTTGGGTGATACTAAGTAAATTTGTGCTTATGTTTTTTTCTGAGCAAATGAACTGAAATAATTATAAAATTGAAACATTTTATAAGGTGACACTAGTGCATTTAATTGTATGAAATTTGCAGTGTAGAAAATGTAATCATTTTATTCAGTAGCCCATGGTGTAATTAAGACTATTCTTTTGAGATATCTTGTATTTATGGTTTTCCTCTTCCACCTGGATGAGATGTCTCGAATTCAAAATTATACATCAATTAGGTATATTCTCAGGATTATTTTTAAGGGGACTGTTTTCTAATACGATGTGTATTTCTGATTTTCTTATCCACAGGGAAGCTTTCACAATCAGGAGACTGTAGAAACAGAAGCTGGGACAAGGATAGTCCTCTGGACTTTTTCCATTTTATTCAGAAAAGGGACCACACACGATGAACCACAATTTAATAATAAAGTAACGTTTCAGCACATAGTGTGTGATGTGCAGTAAAGATCCTTTTAAATTCCCATCAGAGCACACACCATGAACTGCGCTAATGGATGTAACACATTTTACAAAATCTGCATGTGTGAGGCTTTTCCATCCTGTTTTAAGTGGGGCAATGTATATAAATAATAGATATTAGCAATTAAGCATCTATTCCTATGCACTCATTTATACATTTGAAAATAAATTAACCACAAACTACATGAAAGTGGATGCAATCTTCTCTTTTCCCTTCTGTTTTCCCTGCTGTTCCTGAAAGATATTTCTGTATTTATCTCAGTAAGAACAATGACCCCAGCTCTCAATTTCTGCATCCTTAAATTAATTACTATCAAAAATTCTCTAAAATGAAGTGAGTCTGACTTAACTCTTGATTTCCTTGACGTTTGCTGTTTAGGATAATGAGAGTTTCTTCTCACTTTTTGTGGTCTTAGGCTGGCTTCTTTTCCATTTTCTTTTATCCAGGTACCAAAAGCTATTACTTCACTGGGGAGATTTTTCAGGTAGGAGAAAAAGGACAAGTGGACTATCACCTATGTGGTCAGCTTACAACCTGAATTTCCTGGAAATGACCTCATTTAATTATCCTCATGAATCTCCTTTGCTCTTTGAAATAAGGGTAGTCAACTATTTTTTGTTCTTGGGGTTTTTTGTTTTGTCTTTTGCATGAGGCTCTTGAGTGTCAGTTGCCATTTTAAGGGAGCAATGATTTGGGCCCTTTCCTGAGAATACAATAGTTCAGGTGTTGTGCCAGTTAGCTTGGCCCCTCTTATTCCTCCAGTATCCCTGATAGGTCAGATCATAGTGGTTCTGGAGGGAAAGTATGTTTCACTGTGTGGATATGTATAATGGCATTTCCCAGTTCTGGGATCATTAACCTAATTCAATTATTCACATGATGAGCAGTATCCACACATTCCTGGTAAAATTTGATAAAATGCTGTAGCATCAAGATGGTTTTACAGAGGTCTCTCCAGCATTACTTGTTTTCTTGACTGGCATTAGTCTCTACCAAAGCTAGAGATTCAAGCATAATCCTGAATTTAGAGTCATAACCTGATAGCTGCAGGCCAAAGTTGGCCCAATGATACGTTGTTGGGAGTGTCTTGAGCTTTGTAAAATAATTAAAAGTAATTATAAACAATGGAAAACTTAGAAATTTTACATAACACTCCGGGTCTCTGGATTTGTTTGGAAAGCTTCAATATCTGGCAACTCTGGGCCTGTATTTTCTTCTGGCAACAATCAGATGGAACTGCATCAAGGTAGTGACCTTTAGATAAGCCATGTGATCTCCAGCTTGTCATAGTCCTCACCAATCCCTATTGTTTACTTCGAGCCTACTTAGTATTTATATTATCTGCAGGCAACCACAGGCAATTAAGCCTGTAGTTTCTGGCCTAAAGCATTCAGGACCACATGTGCACAAGACACCACATATATAACATTGTTAGAAATCTTCTCTTTCCTTATTTCTAAAACCATAATCACAATCATGGCTGACACTGAGTACCTACTGTGTACCAATTTTTGTACTAGGTGCTTTATACTTGTTATTTTATTTGATCCCCAAAATACCCCATGGTGCTAACTAGCCTATCATATAACCAGAGACTGAAATTCAGAGATGGTAAATTTAAAAAACGTGTCCAGTACTATACAGTTAATAGACTTCAGAGTCAGAAGTGAAACTGATGTGATTCTGAAGATGCTGTTATTCAAAGTTTATTTAATCTTTTTTCTTATTTTCAAAAAGTAAATATGAATTTAAATGTAGACCAGAAACCATACCTTATTACATTTTCCTTTGAGAAACTCCAGGCTTTCGTTAAATGCAAATGTAGATATTGAACACTACAAAATTCCTGAATGGTTTGTCTCCTGTAAAGGTCATTGCAAAGTTAATCTGAGTAAAATTTCATATCTTGGTGTGGAGTCCATAATTTTGAACTTTATTTGGCTGATTGTTTATTTAGCACCAAATCAATTTGAAATTGGCTTTGCAAACGGAATGTACCCTTTATGTCATATACAGTGATGGTTTGGTCTAGGTTTGCACTGATCAGAATGCCTAGGGATAACTCCCAGAGAAACCAACCCTTTCTCATAGATTGCTGGTTTAGCATCTTAATATTTTATGCTGTCTATATTTATATATTTCCAGCATTTTAATACTATTTCTCTCTGCCTCCTTCTCCTTCTCTCTGACAAGAAGTATAGACTAAATAGTTCCATATCTGAGGAGAGAAAGAAGTTTGCCATTTTTCTTTATCCACCTGATAGCCGCATAGTAAGAATGATTATGTCCCATTCTAGCTATTTAAAACACGCTGTCTCCGATTCCCAGCTTTGAGAGCAAACAATCTGCCAAGCACCTCATAACTGCGAAGTGACCTTGACATATGTCATTCACCAGAGTTTTCAAATCGAAGTCTTCCTGTTTAATATTCATAAAGACTTATTTTTCCCCTAACAGCATATGTGATGATTTTACAGGGGATGGGGGTTGGGAGCTTTATTTAGAGATGAGTTGAATTGTGAGAAACATACCATCAGTGTCTCTGTGGTGAACTGAAGTATCAGTTTGGAGGTAGGAAAAATTTGTTTGGCATTCTTCAAGGGAGGACAGTGATGTGCTGGATTCTGACAGTTTTTTCTCATTGGGGTTTTCCTTGGCTGGTCCATCTGTGATATTGAATTCAGATACTGAATTTATAACGATAGCATTAATGGGTTTCTCATCTGCATGCTTTTCATTTGTGAGTTGCATATCTAGACAAAAAAAGAAAAAAAGACATACAGAAACCCACTATAGTTTATGTGACCTAGTGACCTAAGAATAGACATTTGCAGAAATTTTCACATTTGACTTTTCTAAGATTAAAGTCTTAAGAAAAAGAATAAAGTATTATTGATCAAGACAATTTTGAATGAAAATATAAGAAAGAAGAGTGCAATTATTATAAAATTGTACACACGTTGCAAACTTTACCCATCATTGTCACTTGTAACACTTTGTGTTTTTTGTTTGTTTGGTTGGTTGGTTGGTTGGTTGGTTTTCAGTTCTTTGGGTTTTTTTTTTTTTTTTTTTTTTTTTTTTTTGGTGATGAGTAGGGCAAATCAAGCAATTCATTCACTTGGATCAACAAAATCTCACAGTATGTTGCCAGCCTCCTGTCATAGTGTATTATTAATCTGAGGAGCAGGATAAGGATCTTATATGTTGGGCAGTACTGCTGAGTTATTCACATGATGTCAATCAAGTCACCTTATTTCTTTGTTTTTGCAAACATCACTTTCATCCTCTGTAAAAAGAAAAATGGATATAAAAGAATAGTTTAAAGGCTTATTCTTGCTTCTGTTCTCATAACCTCACAGTAGCTTTCTCTGCCTTGGTATTTAAGTTCCTATTCAGGAGATAGCCTGTAAGCCTTTGGGGGTATGCTTCT
This sequence comes from Aotus nancymaae, assembly GCF_030222135.1. Taxonomy (NCBI): domain Eukaryota; kingdom Metazoa; phylum Chordata; class Mammalia; order Primates; family Aotidae; genus Aotus; species Aotus nancymaae. The sequence goes on from NW_026988460.1 coordinate 4,244,861, forward strand.
TGGGAACATGCTTTATTTCCATGTAACTGTTTGGCACAATTGCTAGAGATTTTCAGGGAATTTCTAGCAAAGTTCTTGACTGAGATTCTGGTTTGGAGAGCCATAGAGAAGACTGAGAAGCCCCAAGTGTCTTAAGTATTTTATATCTCCTGTGCAGTTGGCCTTCCATATCTGTGGGTTTCACATCCCCAGCAGAACAAATCCTAGATACACAGATAGAAAATGTTCAGAAAAAAACTCCCCAAATAACGATAAAACAATAAAAATGGTACAAATAGTAAATACAGTATAACAACCACTATACTAATACTATATATTTACATAGTATTCGGTATGATAAATAATCTAGAGGTGAAGTAAAGTATATGGGAGGATATGCATAGGTTACATGCAAATACTACATCATTTTATATCATGGACTTGAGCCTCTGAAAATTTCAGTATCCATGGAGTCCTGGAACCAATTCCCCTCAGACACTGAGGGACAACTGTATGCATTCTCATGCCACATAATGATTGGGAGTCTGCTCTGCAACAAGCACTGGGCTGTATATTGGGGATACAGGGATGACAAAGACAGGCATGGGCCCTGACCTTCATGAGCAGCAAACAAATCAACAAATAAATAACTGTGTAAGTTACAGGATTGAGAAGTGTATGAAAGAGAAGCATATCATAAAATCATGTTAGAGAGAAGACCAGACTGGGTAGTGGTTCAGTTAATTTATAACTACCTTACAGCCACTGAGCAAAGGCTTAAGAATGAGAAGAGCGTTAATAGAGGAAAGTATTCTCAAACATTCAGCCAGGGTAATGATGCCCAGAAACAACTTAAAACCTAAATAAGCAACAGTCCTCATTGTTTGGTGGCACAATTGGGAGGTGGTCAAGAGGTGTTCTTGGGAATTGCATTCCTGTTGCTAACACAATGCCGGGTTGGTTCAGTAATGCTCATTGAGTGACCGAAATTAATAATTATTGGCAACCTGGTTTGATTTTACCATGCTTATGCTGCTCAGTGCAAGAAACATATTCTTGCCAAGTCCATGTTCATTTCTCTTCCAATGTTGTTTCTCAGTTTGGGGACAATGGAAATTTCTAGTGGGTTTTGCCTTCTAAGGCAATGGGTTCTAGACTTTTCTGCAGAATTGAATCAATCGCCTAGGAAATCTTTTAAAAATTCAGAATTTTTAAAGCTCTGGTATCCTCCTTTTCAGGAGACCAATTAAATCACAATCCTTGGTGGGAGAAGGGCATTTTCGAAGCTCCTCAGGTGATTCCAACATGTAGACAAGTTTGGGAACCACTGTGCCAGGGATCTTGAGTATTTGAGAGTAGAGAAAGAGAGAGAACAGCCCACTGACTGGTGCATCGGTGATTTTCAGAAACCAGTTATAAGATGGTTTCTCTCTGACTCCTAACTGGCACCAGAACTAGCAGTCTGGTATATGCAACTATCTTAGGTCATTTTCGTTTCTTTCTGGTCTTCCAAACAGCCTTGGTTTTCAACAATGTTTAATTTCTATTCTCTTTCTTTTATGTGCTGGCTTTAAATTTCTTGGTTGTGGTTTCATCCACCCTAAAAAGGACTGGCAGAAATAGGGATTCAACAAAACATCTATTGTTGAAAGAAATTAATGTATTATTGAATATTTAAGTAGAATCAGCTCTACAGATAAGGGAACATTCAGCTTCCTCTAACCCAAGAGGGATTCACCAAATTAATGATATCATGATGATGATGAAAATAACAATTAGTTTATTTTTCTTACTTGAGTGTCAAAGCATCCAGTAATCAGCTAATATTACAGACAGATGGACATTCAAATGATGCCTTAGAACACTAAGAGCAGCATCAATATTTTGGGCCGGATAATTTTTTGGCATGGAAAGACTGTAGGATGTTTAGTGGTATTGTAGTCCTTTACCCACTAGATGCTAGCAGCACCTGACACTTTAGCTCATGACAATCAAAAATGTTTGTGCATGTTGCTATATTTCCCCTGTGGGACAAAATCACCCTGGTTGAAAACCAGGGCTTTACATACACGTACAAACACACACAGAGTGGCATGTATTTTATGTCAAGTTCTACGTTACCACTTATATACCTTATTGAACTTAAGCATCACAAAGATTCTAGGAGGTAGATATTGTTAGCCTCCCTGAACAGATGGGAAATGTATGAATGGGTATCCCCAGTTAGCAAATGAATGAAGGTAACCAAAGCTTAGAGAGTTTATTTAGGTAAATTGTCCAAGGCCTCTTCCTTATTCAGTAGTAGAACTGAGATTCAAATCTAGGCCTGGTGGATTCCAAAAGCTTTGTTCTTGTCCTTTTCCTTTTTATATTATGCAATGTTTTCTCGGATTTATTCTTAGATTTTATTTCTGCTTCCTAACTACTGAGAATGCACATCAGCAAAACCTTCTCACCCTAAATATTGTGATATGTCACCTGCCCCAAATTGAGCCTTGCAAATAGTTGAGTTTTACACACTCGCCTTTCCCTGAGCAGTTTTTGCAAAGCAAAACTACCTTCTTTGCACACTCAAGGAATCCTGCTTGTTCCATTACAGCTGCTTTATCCCACACATTAGAGAGCAGCCCAGAAAGAGCTGATAGATAACGAGACCTTGATGAGTATGGAGATTGCAGCAGCTATTTACTTAACAGAATTAATTAACAATCAGTTCAAATTATCACACGTAGTCAGGCTGCATGTAATTTAAATTGCTTTTGCACAAAGTAATTCAGTAACAAAAAAAAGTTGGATAGAGGTTACTGGAATGTAAGAACATGCGGAGAATACAGTATACAGCCAAGTGGTATATGATTCTCTTTTTAATTTTGTGACAATTTTAAGTATAGCATTTTGAATGTAAGTGGTGTGCTACATTAAGCAACCATTTGGAGCACACTAGGCTTGTACTGAGAGAATTTTATGGAGAAGTTAAACTGCCATTCATAAAGTTATTTTAATTCTATATCTCTGTTTATATTTTTATTTTTTTTTCATTCCCCAGTGGGAACTATCTGTTGCTCATTAGAAAATCATCTGACATACATACATTTGAGAACCCAGTCTGTTCAACCCAGAATTGTGACATCTGAAATGAGTCACAATTTCTGGGTGAATGCTACTGACATCTTCCATCTTTTATAGATGATGCTAACAATAATTTCCTCAGATTCAGATTCCTTCCTTTATGGTATTATTTGACATTGCACCCAAAGTACTATAAAGTAGCATAAGCTCAAAGGAGAAACATATAAAAAGTGGTATCACATCTTCTGCAGTGAAAATTATTTTAGAGTTAAATAAGGAACTTGTGAAACTATATTTGGGGTGTTATACATAGTTCTTGACATTAACTTAGAGAAAATAAGTTTTACCAATGGTAAAAACAAACCAAAATTATGACAAAAATAGAAGCTGATCTGTATTTCTTAGAAAAAAATTAAAGTGAATCTTAAACATCAGTGAAATAGAAAATTCGTGTTTGGGCTACAGGTAATTGCGAGAACAAATGGACATAAACTTAAGAGAAAAGATAGACGGTTAATTAAGTTTTTATTACTGTTGAGCAACTGTTATTAATTTAATTCAATTAACATTTATTGAGTACCCACATGCAATAGATGAATCAATGTGACAGAAGCTATTAATTTATTTACTCTAAGTTATTAAGGAAACATTTTAATGATTTTCATTTTTGCTCTCTAAATGTGGCTATAATTTTTGCAGCCATGTTTTTTCTCATTTTTTCTCATAGATGAAAGCATTCAAATGATGAATAAGTACTATTTCTTCTTCTTTAGGTCCTCTGATTCTATTCTTTTTCTTCCATTCTTTTCCTATTTTCTTTTCTCTTCTTCTTCCTTTTCCCTTTCCCTTTCCCTTTTCCTTTCTCCTCCCCTCCCCTCCCCTCCCCTTCCCTTCCCTCCCCTTCCTTCCCCTTCCCTTCACTTTCCTTTACCTTTTTCCCTTCCCTTCCCTTCCCTTCCCCCTTCCTTTCCCTTCCCTTCCCTTTGTCATTTCCTCTCCTTTGTTCTTTCCTTCTTCCTCTCTGGTGTAATTCCCCATCTGACCTACACGTCTCTATTATCAGCTTCTGTTTTCCTCCAGCTCCTTCCATGTATTTGTTCCTTAAGACTTTGTCCTTTTAGTTTCTTTCCTCCTACCCTACCCTTGAAGGCCATATTTGTCCATACTCACAATGTCATTGATTTCTTTGTGAAGTTGATCGTAAATCTTCATGCAGCCAATCACCCAGAGATGCAGGCGATATTTGCCAAGCATAAACTACATGCCTGCTATTGCGCTAACCACTGCAGAATTCATAGAACAACAAATGGTTTCAGTCCTCAAGAAGCTCACAGTCATCACAAATTACGGTTTCACACTTATCTATTGGACATTTTATATGTGTAACTAGCAAAATCCTTTTAATTATGATGTCTCTTTCTACTAAGCCCCTCATTCTTCTCCTCAAACTGGATAACTCTGGTTATCCCTGGAGAATTCACAATTCAGTTTCTCTTTATTGCATTGTCATTTTTCTAGTTCCCTGACTTAAATGCTTCTTCGACTAGCCCTATCCCTCCATCCAATCATTTACAAGTTCTTCTTATTCTTCCTTCTAAACATCTCTCAAGTCAATGTCTGCTTTTCCATGTCCATCACTGCCACTCGGGTTTAATCCTCTGTGCCCTCATTTCTGGACTCTTTTCAGTAGTCATTGGCTCTGAATACAGTGACAACTCTTTTTAAGGTATCTTATGCACTATAATCAAAATTATGCATTGAATAATTTTCTTCTGATCATATTAGTCATAGAAAAACAAAGCAAAGCACACACATCATGAACACACACACACACAGATATTAATGGCTATTACCCGAATATTTTCCTATTTTCTCTTTTTTTTTTTTTTTTTTTTTTTTTTTTTTAGATAGGGTCTCACTCTGTCACCCAGGCTGGAGTGCAGTGATGGCGGTGCAATCACAGTTCACTGAAGCCTCAACCTCCCAGATGCAGGTGATCCTCCCAACTCAGCCTCCCGAGTAGCTGGCTGGCACTATAGGCATGCACCACCACACCAAGCTTATTATTATTATTTGTATTTTGTGCAGAGACCTGGTTTCACCATGCTGCCTGGGCTGGTTTCGAACTCCTGGGCTCAAGAAATTGACCTGCCTTGGCTTCCCAAAGTGCTAGGATTATAGGCATGAGCCACCACGTCTGGCCTCCATTCTCTCTCCTTCCCTCTCTCTCATTAGTTTGCTTTTATTTTTAGAGAGAGACAGATTCTTGATATGTGCCCAGGCTGGACTAGAGTTCCTGGACTCAAATGATTTTTTCACCTCAGCTTCCTGAGCAGATATTTTTATTCTCATTTAACCTATGTGCATTCTATTGTCAAGTTGCCTATGGAAACAGGTAGCTTGTTGCTAAGTTTTTCTTGTGAGCAGTAAACTCCAGAAGCCTAAATGAAAATTATTAGATAAGACTTTAAGGTAGGATGACTTTAATTTTAGTTCTAGACCAAAACATTTAAAGTGAGTATATATTTCAAATGTATGGACCGCTTTTTAAGCTACGATGGTGAATTATGTTTTCTAATGGTGTTAAACTATACTCCAGCTTAGAATTTAGTACTGTAATTATTGGTGGCTGAAATCAGACCAAGGCAGACAAGTGACATTTCAAGGTATAAGCTACCAAACCATTAACAAATTATTGTGGTTAGTAAAAGGAGTTAACTGAAGTGACACTGTATAGATAAAAAAAGTTTTTTCCTTTGTATGAAAATTTTGTAAAGTTCATTAAAATGTTACATGTGATTTTTGCTGTTAAAATATATGATTATATTTTCCACAGCTTTGTAGCTAATAATATAATATATGAAATATAGGAAACCCTTCAACATGATCAAACATAGTGAAAATTATCAGCAAGGGTCAGAATCACCTTTTTTTAGGTGTGTGCATCACTATTGTTTTTATATTGAGTAAAATTTGAAAACATACTATGACTGAAGACAGAACAAAATTAGGAAGACGATGATTTCTTGGCATTGAGAAAAGTATAATAAAAGGTGATTGATACTCAAAGAAACTATATTTTCAAGAAAAGCATATTTTCTTCTTTGAAAGCTAAGTGGATAATTTTCTCCAGTTAGGAATGAAGGCTTCTAAAATTTCCTCACCTTTTTGAAATGAATGGAAATAGGTAACTTGTGGAGTATTCAATTGCTACATCCTGATAGATTGGATAAAACAAAACCTTGGTTCATTAAATCTAATTTGAGCGGGAGGATAAATAAGATAAATATATTCGACATTTTTTCTTTAATTTTCAAATGGCAGCTGTGATTGGAGGATGTCCTTTAAAGACTTTCAAGTTAAAGTCACAGGTGTATAAATCATTGTTTTGATTTGTCTTTTGTAGCACTTCAGCTAAAACCCTGCCTCAAGAAAAGTTAGATGAAATGTTTATCAAGGGCTATGACAAGAGGACATTTTAAGACTTTTCAATCAGTCTTAGTAAATCTTTTTTAAAAAGAGAGAGAAAGCTAAAGTATATTATTCCTCCAGAAATGATAGAAGTGAGTGTTCAAGGTGAAAAGGATTAAAGAGTACCAAAGAACTGAGGGAAGAAGGCCGAGCATGGTCCCCTCCCCAAGTTTCCCCAACACCTGCAAAGCGACTTCAATTTTTGGGGGCTGAAGTGGGCTTTTTGTTTTCTTTTTTTTGGTCTAACTATTCCAGATAATTACCTCCGTTTTCTGCCCGCCACTATACTTTGCACCTGTAGACAGACATAGGCTAAGTGATATACTTTTATAGCTAGATCATAAACTGGTAACAAGGAACAATTGACTCCTAAGAGATAGTTGAATCTTCTTCAGACATGAAAGCAGTTTGCAATTATGAGTCTCCATTTCATTTTTATGCAGTTACCTTCAGTTTAATGTTTGTAAAAAGTGTCTCAAGAAATAAAGATTATGTTATCTGAGAAAAAAAATGGTAAAATGGTTAGTAGTTTTTATAGTTTGATGCACTTGGATTAGTATTAGGTTTAGGGCTCTGAAAAAATAAATGAAGCCAATCAGGCTATAAACTCATGCGTGATTGGTATTACATATACAGTCAATTTTTTACTATCGGTGTTTAAATATAAATGTTAAAAATAAACCATAATTATTCAAAATATTCTCTATTATGTTAAAACATCACAATTTATTCATCTGAACTATTTGAATGTCACTTAAAGTCTCTTATGTGCATTATCACATTCAAAGCTCACAACAGTTTTGCAAAGTATTATTATCATTATTACATGAATGAGGAAATGGATAGAGGGTCAGAGATTTTAGTGGTTTGCCCAAGATTACCCTGATGGTAAGGGGCAGAGCTAGTACTTGAACTTACGTCTCCTAATTCCTACAGCAGTCAGACTTTGCATTTCCAAACTGCTTCAGAAACCAAGAACTCTGATAAGAGCTTGAGATACTTTTCTGAAATAAAACTGCTTTATCCCTTCTGACTTACCCCTATCCAGGTTAATTGATCCTGCTAGTATTTGATTAGGAGGTACTTTGTATGTAGGTTCAAAATCAGAATTCCTATTTGATAACGAATAATTGCTTTTTCCAAGCTTATCCCTCAAAGCCCACTGTAAGAAGCCTCCTACAACTGTCCCCCACAACTCCAATTGAAATTGTTTCCTTTGGAAGCCCCCAGAAATCCACGTTGATATCCTCACTAGAACCCTTAGTTTAGTTTACAGTAATGTGATTAATTGTAGATGCATTTCTCCTCTCCTTTCTGTTGTGAACTCCTCCAGGAAATACGTAAGCCATTCAGCTCAGTTTCTCAGTATCTAGCATGGTGTCTAGCAGACGGCAAGGAATAAATAAATTTCAGCCAACTGATGAACTGACAGCTAGACTAAAGGTGGGGTGTCTTGGTTTTCAGTTGATGATGGACTTATCCCTAGGAGAGGTTTTCTGAGCACATCTCAATCGCCCTCCTTCCACACTCTCTGTAGGCCAACTGATCCTAGTAAAAGTCTATACATTTCTGTCCTTTGTGCTAAAACACATCTTGATGTTTTATTTTGATTTGAATACAACATTTGCATTGATATCTGTAAAACTGTGAAGAATAGAAAAAGATACAAACAAATTAAAATCTATAATTCTACCATTTTTAACACATTGTTATATTTGTTTCACAAAAGTGTAAATATCTGATATATGTGTATATTTATATTGATAGATTTAAATGTATGTATCTACATATTTGTATTTATGCTTTATGTTTGCATATTAGGATATATATTCTAATTTTAATTTATATATAAATTAATATATAATTGGAGTATATGTCAGAACATAGATTAATTATTTTAATTAAATTAATACTATATCATAATTTATATATATATATATATATAGTGCTTCCCAAATGTAACTCACTTTTCTAAGAACTTTGCATATATTAACCCATTTAATACTCCCAGCAACCCTATGTGGTAGGTACTACTAGTGTCATTCCCATTTTTCACATGAGGACAGAGAAAACGATATTGAATGACTTACTCAAAGTCACATAACCAGTAAAGGAGCTAGAATTTTAACTAAGGCAGCCTGGCTCCAAGCCCATGCTCCTAACTAATATGCTGTACTGTCTGTCTAGATAGATATTTTTTTTTAAAGTGGAATTTTGTTGAATATAAGGTATTATAGATGTTACCATTGCATCATAACCATCTCCCTTCATCCTAAAGATTATTGAAAAACATACTCAGGTCTCTGTTCAAATGTCACCTCCTGGGAGAGGCAGGCCTTCCCTTACATTACATCTAAAACAGTGCTTCCCAGTCAGGGTAGATTTTGTCCCCCAAGGAAAAATTTGGCAATGTCTGGAGACAATTTTTATTGTCATGGCTGGGCTAGGTGCATTAGCATTTCATGGGTAGAGGCCAAGGATGTTGCTGAACATTCTATTAAGCATAGGAACGTCTTCCCCTCACCACCAAAACCCATAAAAAATGTGGCTTCAAATGTCAATTGTGCCAAAATTCAGAAATCCTTTAATCCCATAGCCCTAATCACCAGCCATTTCTATCACATCACTCTGTTTCATTTTCTTCATAGTGATTATTTAAATATTTTGCTTATTTGTTTACTTGCTATGGTGTACATGTATTTCCCACCCTTGACTAAAATGCCACCTAATGAAAATTTGTATCAATTAACTGCTATGTCCTAGAAGAGGACCTGGGACACAGTAGGTACTCAACATACGGGCAGTTAAAGAATACTTAGCATATCTTGCACGGTGAATCATAAACTAACAGTTCCCCCATTCAATACAAATGTAGATCGTTTCTAATTTTTGCTAGCATGAATACTCTTGAAATTAACATTATTGTCATAATTTTTAAATATTTATTTGTATAGGTTGAATTAATAGAAAAGGATCGATTGAATTAATGGTTGAACTTCTAAAACTTTTAATGTAATTTGCTAATTGCCTTCCAGAAAGATTGTGTCCATTTAGACTTGTACCAACAGGGATTGGGAGAAGTTTGTCTGTTCTCTGACCGTTCTAGGTTTTACCACTGAAATCTTTTATTTTTATCAATTTAAAAGGAACCTTGATTTAAGTGTCCAATTTTTCCTGCAGCTGAAAAAACCGTCTTTCATTGTAAGAGGTAACAGCTGTTTTCATATCTACTACCTTTCTGTGGAAGTTTTGGTTCACAGCTAGATTCACTGGTAATCTGAAATCTCTTACATTATGTGGAATAGGGAAGTTAAAGACATCCATTCTGTATTTATAAATCAATAAATTCTTGTTGAAAAATACTTAGTGAATGATTGTTGAACTTGGTTTATTTAGCTAGTCCTGTCTTTGTTATGTGGACTTGGAGGTGACATACTGTTGGATGGACTCAGAAGGCTCCCTATCAGCATCTAGGCCTTGACAGGTTAATATCCATCTGTGATGTGCCTATATAAATGTAGGATAAAAATAAGGTCTATACAGAGGTCTTGGAGAGGCCAGAAGTCAGACCACATTTTTTTGAAGGACAAGAAATCATGAGAAGTGGGGAATGAAGGAGTAAACCATATGCTTATTTATAACTCCTTTGCCCACTCTGTGTGCCCAGTGAATTGTGGAATCTATCAAAAGGCCTCACTAGAGATTTAAGGTCTATTTTCTTGATAGTCCACTTGGTGAAAATTTAGCCCAGTGGTCTCCAAAGTGGCATATGGAGAAGGTGCAAGTCTATCCAATGGAGTTAGAACACTTATTTCTATTTTTAAATCCTAATATAATAATTATTTTTGCATGTTTTTTACTGTATAGTACGGTGAATATGGTAACATATGCCTCCATTGTGTATGCATGTGCATGTGAATGTATATAGATGTATATATGCATGCATTAGGTGGGCTTGCTATTTTTCCCTTTTTTCACTAGTAAAGGTTTATAAGCTTTACAATAAAAAGTTTGAAGACTGCTGGTCTGAGTAATAGACTGAGGTCAGCACTCTACATCCCTCTTCTACTGAAAATATTCAATTTTCTTTTGCTTCCTTTTGGTACCCAGGGTGTGGTTGCTGGAACATTTACAGCCACAGCAGCTGCAGTAGTGGCCTGAGTAGACTTTTCCTCTGAGTTTCTATAGTGGTAACAGGATTAACAGACTCTATTCTGGAAGTACTTGGGTGGCATAACACCTCCCAGCAGAACTATTCCTGACAAGGATGTGCAGATGGAAATGCATATTTATGTCACTTAAAGCCTACAAGAGACACAAGGATTTGAGCTATAACAATAAATAGAAAAAAAAAATTCTTCAGCATTTTTGGTAACCCATACTCAAGTGCATTGACTGTGCTTGGCGAAAGACCTACAGTTTGCTCTTTGTCCAAGCATAAAATATTCAGCATTCAAGCATGTTGAGGTGAACTATTCTGAATATATTTTAGAGTGTTAAAATAAGCTACCACAAAGTTAGTTTAAAATTTCAGGTCTTAAAAATAACAGGACAATTTTATGAAGTGTTTGGGCCATTTCAAGAAAAAAAAAAGTCCCCTTTAAAAAAGAATGTTCATTTGTTCCAATTGTTAGTAAAGGGAGGTTTAAAAAAATATTTCTCAACATCAAATAGTCATTATAGTCAAGGCTTTCAAATTTAAGGTATTGTCTGCATCACAGTCCTTTATATGGCCTCTCCTAGCTTTCTTCTATAATGCTTTTAAAAATACAGGAAAACAAGAATGCTCACATCTGCAAATTTGAGTTTGATAGTATTGGGAAAGATTTACACTAAATATCAACCCATTAGAACTGAACTGAATAATCAAATCAGTCTAGCACTTATGCTAGCTCTCCTGAAAGTAAAATGGAATTAGTTTGTTTTCTGCATCCTCCTGATTCAACCATATTTTGTGTCAACCAGAAAACTGGGCTGTTAGGTTTTTTTAGAGGTGCTGATTTTTGATGTGACTAAGAGAGCTATAGTTCTTTGTCACCTTAACCAATCCAGAAACAATTTGTTACCATAAACAGAAGAAAATTTTCAAAAATTGTACAAGGCTCTCATTAGGTTGCAAAAAGAACTTTGTAAAGAAAAGAGAAATACTGAGAAATAATCTTAAGGATCAAACAAATTGGGATGAAAAGCCAACAAAATGGATCCAAAGAAATACGTGTGAACCAAGAGAGACACTGAAGAATTCAGAATTGAAATAACAGAATTAAAATCTGCATCAGAAGCAGTAAAATCAGAATTGACACTGCAGAAAATATCATTAGTAATATAAAGATTGAGAGCAAATCTGGAAACCTCTCCCACAGTTCAAAAGTAAGGGACATAGAATTCAAGTTATGATGACAAAATGATGCCAAATGCTAAGATCAGAACATATAGATCTCACCTAAGAGATACAGTTTCCTAAAGAAGAAACCAAAACCATCTAAACATAGCTTTATTCAAAGATGATATTGCAATGTATTTCCCGAGCAAAAACCATTTTTGAGAATGTGCTTCACTGACTAAAATTAAGTAAAAAGAGACCCACAATCCTAAAAAATATTTTGAATTATAAAAATAAAGATTTTTCAAGTACTCAGGCAAGGAAAACTAGATCAAATGAGAAAGAACTGTTCCTGAAGTTGGCCTCAAATTGTTCTTGTACAAAACTAAGTGTCGGAAAACAGTGTTGCGATGTATTAAACATTTTGAGAGAATAAGATTATATTCCACAAATTTTATCCTCAGTTTGTCTTTTGCGTATGAGAGTACCATAGTCTCATGTATGATCAGAAGAAAATATGCTAGCTTAAAAAAACTTTCTTGAGGCTAGGCTCAGTGTCTCATGCCTGTAATACCAGTGCTCTGGGAGGCCGAGGTGAGAGGATAACTTGGCTCCAGGAGTTTGAAGCTGCAGTGCTGCAGTGGGCTATGATGTCACCACTGCACTCCAGACTGGGCAACAGAGATCTTATCTCTTTAAAAAAATGCTTTCTTAAAAAATAACTTCAAGTTATATTTTTGCTGACTGACAGCAAAAATTAAGAATGAGTACACAATTTGTAACTGGTACAAAATTGAACTTACTACAAAAGCACTGATGTGAATTTCAACATATAAAACTAACCCTGGTTGGAAACATAGTCAGGACCCAGGGAGTATGTTGAGATGTTTGGTCTCCCTTTAGAATGGCATCTGGGTATGAATGTAAACCTTCAACAATTAATTTTTATTCAACAAATATTTGTTGACTGCTACTGTATCAGGCAGTGAAAATAGGGGATAAATAAAATCCTTTGCCTTATAAAGATTTCAGTCTCTCCGAAGTTTTCCTCAACTTGCATAAAAGAAGGTCATTTCCTTTTTCATGCTTCTATGAAATTCAGTTGTAAGTGTGTCTTTCCCACCGTCAGGGAGGGGAACCATGCCTTGGCATTCCTGAGCTTAGCACAGGGCCTGGTGTAAAGCGTGAATGAACGTAGTAGCTGTGCATCAGCTTACTAAGCGGTAGGTAATGACATGTTTCAAATCTGGTTCTAAGGCTGCTAGTCTATTTGCTTTTTCCGATATTGTATTGCGTCTAAACCAGGCACAATAATATCCAGCACTGGTGAAACATTTTCAGATAAGAAGTTTTCAGACCTGAAGTTCTTCAGAAACTGAACAGAAGTATAAAATTTTAGATGTGGAATAAACCATAGATGTCAGTTAGTTTTTTCTCCTACATACCCATTTATCCATTGATTTATTCATTAGTGCCCGCTATACTAATAAAAAATAATGATAGCTAACATTCACTTCACATTATGAGAAACTTTGCCTAAGTGCTTTAAATGAATTCTCATTTAATCTTCACAATAACCCAATGAGGAAGTTATTATAACTTCAATTTTCCTAGTGAGGAGAGTACTTCTTAGAGAAGAAAGATGCTGTGCCTTATTCATTGCTTTATTCCTAAACTAGTAAAGATTCTGAGGAAGAATTTGAATTTAGGCATTTGGATTCTACAGCCCTTCCTCTTGAGGCATGGTTGTGCCCTCGGGAACTTTATGGCCTATTTAAAGGAGACACACATGTCAACAGACAGCTTACCTACAGGCATCTCTTCTGTGCCATCTGTAACCTAATTTTGTAAAGAAATATAATTCCCCTTAATGACTAGTGACTGGTCAATGGTGCCAAGGTTCAAATGGAAGGGGAAAAAGGACAATGAGGCAGATCTTGTATGATAAAGCAATTTGGCTGTTGTCCCAATCCTTGGAACCCTGATTAGATTACATCAAGCATCATTGTTAAGGTGGTCTTGCCATTTACAGGACATTGCTAAATTTTTTGGTTGGAGCAAAAGTAATTGAGGTTTTTGCCACTACTTTCAATTGCAAAAATCACAATGATTTTTGCACCAACCTAATAGATAATGAGTGTTAGTACTCATCCTATCAGTTGGGTAGATTAGTCACCACATTCCCCTTTAAGAACCTGGATCAATTAGGCTGTCATAGAAACATTTCAAACCAGTAGGTGAGTGCTTTGGCTCTATCCCACTTAGTAAATAACAACAACAATATGAACCATTGCCACACCAATCCTTTATGCTTTAGGTTTCTTCCTGTGCTTTTATGTTCCACAGCTTCTCCCTGTCTCCCCAGGCTTACAGAGACAAAGATATTCTGCTGGTCTATTTCCCTGAAAAGCTAAGGTAGGGGAACAGAAAGAGTGTTGGAGAATTGTGGGTTTGGGTAAAATCCAGAGTTGGCTTTTGGCAACCGGAGATGAAGACTCTGAAACTTCAGGTCTTCTACTTTGGAAATTCTTCTATGGTACCATGAAGATAAAGTTACTCATTTTAGTTCATTGCTAAGAGTTCCTTGGCATTTTCATTTTTGTCAAATGAGTTATAGAAAACTATGCATCTTAAATCAGTTTTAATAATTGACATTTATGGATTTGTTTGTGCCTATGTGCTTACAAGTTAGTACTTTGGATAGGTTGCTTTTCAGTAAAGCAATTCTTCACTACTGCCAGATCTGCTTTGGGCTAATCTCACTTAAATTGAATGCCAAATACATTTGAAGAGACTGAAAAGGTTGAAAACAGTAACAGAAATTCCAAAGAAATAATATTTAAGATGGAACTATGGGGCCTCCTAGGTTATTCACACATCCTTACCATTTAGCTAACAGACTATTCAAACCTGAAGTGAGCCAGCCATACTTTGTACAAAGTTGTCTCTTGGTGATAGAAACCAGTATAAATATACCAGGTGACTCCTATTCAATAATTGTGGTAGACTGGAAAGAGTTTTCTTCCCTAAGAGAGTTCCATAAGTCATTAAAAGATACTGCTGATGTTTTAAAGGAATACCATTTGCTATTGTCAAGGTCACTCTGAGAGGAACACCTTTTCAGGTGATCAGCTTGGTGAGTCCAAATGGTATAACTAAATAATTTATATATCATACTGACATGAATCCACCTAGATCTTGTTCTATAATGCCTAGGACAGTGGCCCTCAAATTTCAGTAGGCATCAGAATCACCTGGTGTGCTTGTTGAAACACATATTGCTATGTTATACTCTCAGAATATCTGAATCTATGAGTGTGAGTTAGGGGCAGGCTTCAAATTTCAGACACCTTACATTAAACAAAGAGTAATGGAAAACATGGCAAGTCTTATGGCCAACCCTGTGACACCTGTTTCTGATGATTGTTATTGTTCTATACTACCCTTTATGTCTACTTGTAACAGGATGCCAACATGCAGAAGTGACACTTTTTGTCTGCGTTTTCCCTTATTATGCTCTTATTTGTGAGCCACGAAGCAAATGAAACTCAGAGAGATGAAGCTATTTAGCTAAGATCACACAGTCAAGATCCAACTCACTTTTTTTTTCTGACTCCCAAGTCCTATGTCTTACCACCACCTATCTCCGCACAGATTCCTTAAAAATCAACTGAGATAAGTGCAGAGCACTGATATAAACATTCATATCCAGTATTTTGAGCCTACATATGTTTAAGAAAATGTTTGAGATAGAATTAAAAATGATTCCATTTTTTCCTTTCTGAGCAAAAGTTACTCTTCTAGATTTCAAGGAAACTAGTGCAGTGCCTCAATTCAGAAAGGCTGAAGTTGTCTCCCCCACCGAAAATGAGAAATCTATTGATAAATTCTTGTCCTTTGGGCTGCCACAATGAGTCTTACAGGCTGTTTCCTGGTGCCCTGTCCCAGGTTCGTTCCCAAAGCTTAAGCCTGAAAAATTTCTTTTCCCAATGTATTTCCCAGTTTTAAGAGCATCCTAGAACAGGACCAGGTCAACTCCAAGCTGGTCACATGCAATCAATTTAATTCACATACAAATGAATGTTAGCTGCTTTGGATTTCTTTCAGTGGTTTTTCTCAGAGGTGAATTTGCTTTTAGCCACTCATTTAGACTTAATCTTTTTTGCTCCCTTTATTGTGCTCTTTCTCTTACTCTGCTTCATCAATTTAACTTTCGTACTCTCCTCTCCCCCTACCCTTTTGCTTTTCCTTCTTTCTTGACTATAACCTGATATGCTATCTCTATTGGAAATATACAAGACTACAGTATCTACAGTCTTTATGTATTTCCCCCATGTATCTTAATCTCTATTCTTTATCACAGCAGATATTGTAACAAACACCAGGTTAGTGTAAAACCCGAATCCCTGTGTGTATCTTTATCACTAAGAAGCAGAGGGAAAATAATTGAATGTGGATGAAACTGGATTCGTAGACTTTGGTAAATATCCAAAATATATTTTCTTTTCAGTTTATAAGTAGGCTGATTCTAAGGCCCAGTCAAGGTTTCTACATGGACCAGTCATGCTGCACTCTTCCTCAATTCTCCAAGCACACTACAATGGTGGATAAATCCAATACATTAGGAGAGATGACTCCATTCTGCAGCGGATGGTGCAAACTCCATGGCTGACCTGTTTTATTTCATTATATTCTCATACCTATTCTAGAAGCCCTTTGGATGGGCTCCAGATGTGGCCCTTTTTATAAAGAAAAGCGCTTCATTCTCTTGTTGGCAGCACTTAATGAGTGTGTTCTCTGAAGATAGGAAAGCACCCTGCAGAGGATACATTTAACACAACACTATAATTTCTGCAATGCTCACTAAGTGTCTGACTTTACAACTGCCCCTTTGGCTTCTCAAGTGCCAAAGGCAGTAATGGGGTCAGTTAGAGAGCTTTCTGCAATACTTGGGAATCCACTCTCTGAGACCAGTGGAGTTAAATATCAGGAGAAAATTCACCCTCGGTGTTTTTTAAATTCATTTAACCATTGCACTCGGCAAAATGCTATTTCCAATTCTGCACTCTATTAAAACGATGCAGTTGATAATGTCACTGTAATTTTTGCAGTCCCCCCAACACCTCACCCATCCAACAAAGAAAGGAGATGGCTGAAATGTATGTTAAATGAAAACATAACATTATATCCTCTTTTACTTTTGCAAAGTGTGGTGAAACAGATTCATTAGTTTTGACTAAATGCAAGGTTTTCATGAGGATTTTGGATAGATGACATGACAATGTTGATACGTGTACTCAAGACAATGGAGGTTAAAACTATTTGGAAAATATATTTCTATAATATATCTTCAGTGTTGGAAAGTTACAGAATAAATATGCAGTAGATTTTTTTCAGTATAAGAAAGGAATTTTCAAAGCAGGTGCATCTTTCCATGAAACACCTTTTGTGCCATGATGAACTAGTCCACAAAAGAAATTTTATTTTTTGGTTTAATAAGAGAAATTTATAATACTGATATGTCAACATGTTTTTCAATAAACTTGTCCCCAGATTTTCTTGAATTCTCATCAGTGTGAGGATTATAATTATATGTCTTCCTCCCACTTGGAAAGTGGCACAAGGTGCTCATTTGCAGAGTTGCCGTTCAAGTCATCACTAGAATAGAAATGTCATGACTCAGTTAGCAATGCTTTATTATTCACATTGATCTTTTTTTTATAGTGTTCTTTATCTCAAAAACATTGTAAATCAGATATCTACCTCCCACTCTTTTGTTCACTTGCAAATTTTTATTATTCTAGTTTAAGAAAGCAATGATGTGTCAAGAGTCAGTGTATACTGTTTATATTCTCCCTGCTTCAAAATTCTTTTCTATGTAAAACTGAAGATGCCAGAAGCATGCCTAATTCCAAGTTCTTTGAACACATTCACAAGAAACTGTGTTTCTCTTCTAGATCACAAGTAGTTTAGTGTTTC
This sequence comes from Aotus nancymaae, assembly GCF_030222135.1. NCBI lineage: Eukaryota > Metazoa > Chordata > Mammalia > Primates > Aotidae > Aotus > Aotus nancymaae. Next base: position 4,262,682 of record NW_026988460.1, read on the forward strand.
TTGAACCCCCAAAGATGAAACAATAAAGTAGAAATAAAGTTTGGTGATAAGAACAAAAACACTTAAGATTAATGTCTTTTTAAAAATGTCATTTGCAGGTTTAAGATACATGGTGGTGCCATTGTTGAAATAATGTTATAATGAGCTTTGTTTAGACAAATGTTGCTAGTGGAAAGAGTTCTGGTATCCAAGGACTTGGTTATCAAATGTTCCTTCGCCATCTACCAGGTGGTCTTTTGATGATGCTTACATCATTAACAACAATGTAGAGAGGATGAGACATGGCCTTAATTTTTCAATTCCTCTCTATATTGAAGAGTATGGTAGGGATTTTCCAGGATGAATTAATCAACATTCACTTAAAAAAAGAAAGACAACTGTGGATTACTTCCCTCAGAAAACATATACAACATCCCCACCTAATAGATAAATTTGAAACAGGACAGTATCAGCATTTCCTTCACTCATTCCGGAAACATTTATGAACGTTTATAAAGTGCCGGCAATATACTAGTTGCTGGCAGATATATAAAGATGAGTAAGACCTGACTCCTGTCTTCAGAGTTTACTCTTCAGTACGTGAGAGTCACTCAGGTCATCTTAATAGCATATGATGAGCTGTGTAACAAAGGCATGCACACAGCTTTTTATGTGCAAAACCAAGGAATTTTCAATTCTGTTGCATATAATATACAGAAGAGTGTCTCAAAGGAGATTAAATTTTCACTGGATCTTTAAAAATTAGTATTCGAAGCTGGGTGTGGTGGCTCATGCCTGTAATCCCAGCACTTTGGGAGGCCAAGGTGTGTGGATTACCTGAGGTCAGGCGTTTGAGAACAGCCTGAGCAACATGGCGAAATCCCATCTCTAACAAAAATACAAAAATTACCCGGGCATGGTGGTGCGTGCTTGTAATCCCGCTTCTTGGGAGGCTGAGGCAGGAGAATAATGTTATAATGAACTTTGTTTAGACAAATGTTCAGCCTCCTTCTCAGGAGGCTTGAACCTGGGAGGTGGAGGTTGCAGTGAGCCAAGACTGTGCTACTGCACTCTAGCCTGGGTGACAGACTGTGACTCCATCTCAAAAAAAAAAAAAATAGTGTTCAATTTCCAGGAGACAATTAAAAGCAAGGATATTCTGAAGAGAAGAAAAAGTTTGTAAAATATGGAAGTGAATAAAATAATGCTTAGCAGATCATGGTAAGAAGTGGGGATGGGAGAGGAGGAAAAAGGGACTGATGGGAATTCAGATGAATTTTGATCTTTATCCATAGATTTTTAATTTTAGCCTATTGACAATGGAGAGGCATTAGAGCAGTGGCTCTTAATTGGCAGGGATGGACCTCGAAAAAATATATGGATCTTCTTCCTGAGAAAATACACCATATACAGACACACTAATAGATTCTCAACCCTTCTTTCCGCAGCACACAAATTCTATCCTAGTTCCCTTAATTGCTGTGTAAGAACTTGAAATACAGGTTAAAGCAGGAATACAACAAAATCATATTTTTGTCTTAGAAATGCCATGATGGAGGATAAATTAGAAAGGAAATAGACTGGATTCTAGTTGTTCTCATCTCACTGTTCTCCTTTAAATTAACCTCTAAACCTATTATAGTCTTCTCCTTATACTACGTCCTCCAGGACAACAGTCTGGACAATTGTGATACCAGTCTCTCGGTTTGTTTTTGTTTTTGTTTTTCCATACCACTTCTCCTTGATCAAGAGATAAGAATATGTTAAGAAAACAAAGTGATTCAAAGTATCATGTGCTGCAAAGAAGGCAAGTATATTTTGGCGTGAAAAACAGACCACTGACTTTGACAGTATAGAGGTCATTGGAGACTTTTGCTAGAACAGTTTCGACGGAGTGACAAGGCTAGAAGACAAAGTGAGTGGGCTGAATGAAGGAAAACAAAAATAAGAAAATGGAAGTTGAACACAGTTTACTCTTTCATATTTTGTTGTTGTTGTTGTTTGTTTGAGAGAGTCTCGCTCTGTCACCAGGCTGGAGTGCAGTGACACTATCTCGGCTCACTGTGACCTCCATCTCTGGGGTTTAAGCCATTCTCCTGCCTCAGCCTCCTGAGTAGCTGGGACTACAGGTGCCCGCCACCATGCCCGGCTAATTTTTTGTATTTTTAGTAGAGACGGGTTTTCGCCGAGTTAGCCAGGATGGTCTTGATCTCCTGGCCTTGTGATCTACCCACCTCGGCCTCTCAAAGTGCTGGGATTACAGGTGTGAGCCACTGCGCTCAGCCATAGATTACTCTTTCAGTAGGTATTAGGTTATTGCCATTGAAACCGCAATTACTTTTGAACCAACATAATAATAATAGTTAACTATTTCTACAGGCTTTTGAGATGCCAGGTAGTGTTCTGAGGCTTTCAAAGAATAAGCTCTGATAATTCTCCCAATAACTCCATGAGATAAGCACTATTATCCCCCATGTTTTACAAATGAGGAGGCTGAGGCACAGAAAGGTAATACAAATTGTGAATTATAAATGCAGATAGTAGTAAGTGGCAGAGATGGGATTTGAACACAGGAAGTCTGGTTCCAGAAAAGAGCATGAGATTTTAACTACCGTGGTGCATTGCTTAATAGGTAAATAGTAAATAACATTTATAGTAGGTATAACATAATAAATAATATTGATAATATGGTAGTATTATAGTAGTAATATAAGCAATATAAAATGTGAAAGAGAATCTTAATTATATCAGATTGTATAGGTCCCTACTATTGGTAAAATGACACGTACTAAATAGTTCAACATTTAGAACTGAAAACGGTGGCAACAGTTGTCTTTACTATCCTTAATTTTTAGAAGTTTTGATATCAAGAAAGGCATTTTAGAGCTAATTTCCACTATACTATCAACTAAAACATTGCAAATATGCCAAGATGCTGAAGAAAGCATTGCACTATATCCCATATTTTGTATTTCACTATGAATAGAAAATATTAACCAGAAAACCTTCTTTTTAATCAAAGTTTAATTTGACAAGTAACTCAACTTCGGGATAGCTATTCTTTCCTAACTCTCAGAAGGAATTGTTGTCTTATGACTGATGTTAGATTACCAAAATAATAATAATAATAATGCTTCACTGATAGAGATTCAGTAATAGACTCTATATTTTAATATAGCACAGTTTTGGGAGAAGGACCCCTGGTATAATTTTTCTAAGTTGTTTGTCTTTTTTCTAACTTCTGGATTAAGTAAATGAAAGGAAAATATTTTAGAGTCAACTTACTGGAATCTGGTGAAACATTTAAGGTTTCTTACTTTTAAAATTTTTTAGCATGGGGCTAAATGTTAAAAATTGAAAACAAAATAACTTTTATATTTTATAAAGAAAAATGTATATTCTTCCCATTTTTTTGTGAATCATTTATTTTTTTACTGACAACAGTCGAGCTTCGTTTGCATTCTCTGTTTCTCTAGCTGTTAAGATGGATAGCTGAGAATTCAGCTTATTCCATTAGCTAAAGGAATTCCTTAATTCCTTTAGCTAATGCTACCGAGTGTCTATTATGTGGCAGACACTGTGGTTTGTGAGGAGAAACTCAGCTAAAAAGCATACGTTAGCTTTCAAATAACTTCTAATCCAGGGCAGAGTCCAGTGAAGAAACCCTGAGAATATTCTACAACAGAATCTAATGGGGTACCAATGCAGGGCACCCCAGTTAGCCTCTACAGCCAAAGAGGCCTTCCCAGAGAAGATGAACCAATAACTGAATTTTGAGGAAGAATAGAAAAGATGTACCTCCTATTTTATCAAAAGCATAACACTTTTTGTAAAGTCTACTATGATTTTTAGTTATCAGCATCTTACACATGTAAGAAAAGAAAAGAAGTTGGAGGAGGAATGATCAGGAAGTAGGAGAAAATCCCAGTGTGAAAGAATTTAGTGGTCAACCATGTCAGTGCATATATTAAGAATATTCTGTATTCAGAATGCTCCTAATTTGCATATACTAGTCTATCCAATCCTTCAAATATGGCTAAAGATCATTTGAATTACCCTCTCTTTAGGTATTGCTAGATGCTACATAGCAATACCTGCTTCCTCTTTCTGGACACACGGTTAAACTATATTTTTCAGATTTTCTTACATTTCAGCAGGACATACAAATAGTTTTGGCCAAAGGGACATGAGCAGAAATGATGTGCCTCCCTTGCATGTTTGGCCCCTAAAGTACATCATATGATTCTCTGCATTGTGTTCTCCACTTATTGGCCAGCTAAAACCAGAAAATACAGCAGACAACTCTTAGGAGCCCCCTGAAGACGACAAAGCCACAAAATAGAAAAAGCCTGGATCCCCGAGTCACCATATGGTGGAAAGCAACCCAGGGATATCTATCTGAATTGAGCTTTTGGTGGCCAAGAATTTGCTTTTATTAAATTCAGCTACTAAAATCTGAGGGGTCAATATTTATAATAGCTACTGTCAGGCAACCTAACTAACAACATGTTAATTTGGGATATAACTTATATGTGAATTAATCAAGAATATTTTGGAGTATTTATTATGGAATTATAATGATAAAAATATTTAATATTTGTTGAATTCCAAGATTTGTACAAAGTATATTTATTATCTAGTTTTATCCTATTAAAAATACTATGTATTAGATGCTATTGCTGCCATCCCCATTACAATGGTTAAGAAATTGAGCTCAGGGCGTTGGAAACATTTACTTAAGATTATAGAGTTAAAAATGGTCAGGACAAAATTGGAATTCATACTTTCAGACACAAGAGCCATCCATTTAATAGCACATTGTCTCTTATTGGTAGATATCATAATTTACATTGGACAACGAATGCCCTTTTAAAAAAGTAAATATAGTTTTACAACACCCAGTGCAATTCTCTTCATTCCGTAGAGATTTATTTCACTCTTAGCACAGCAGTAGAAATTCTTTTCACCAGGACATCCTTTCATAAAAATCTGTATATATTTGTGGACTGGTGTCAAACCCTTATTTTTTGACCACTAGAACTTTTACTTGGTTCTCAAAACCTCTATGAAATTATTGTTACATTAGACAAATTCTGGACGAATCATACATATACATACATATATATACACACACACACAGTTTTTCAATCCTAGCCAAATAGATGTTTGAATAATGGAACTCTCTCATGAAATTGACTAGCAGAAGTTGTCTATTATTGTTTATTATTTAATATCTGGTTTCATTTAACAACAAAAAGCTTGAGCTGCTATGACAGCAAACGGTGATTTGATAGTCAATTCTAGGTTTCTTTAGTGGATTCCTCTGTAAGTGGTGGTTTGTCTGTGGAAAAATTCATCTCATGCCGTCATCCTCCTTGAGTTATAAAAGCAATGCTTCATGGTGAGACCAAGGTCCCAACACGTCTTCAAATCTAAGGATGTTCGTGCCCATGCCACACCTGCTGTGTTCCTATCTTCCTCCCAAGTCAGAAAAGAGAGTCTTAACAAATCCAGCTCTATTGAAAAGGCAAACTTCCACTTTTCAGTTTGGATGAAAAGACCACCACCTGAACACATTCTGTAGCGATTCCCTGCTCTCGGATGCTGCCCTGACCCTCGTGTGGGCCTGGCAGCCTTAGAGCGCCGTGTCTTACCATTGCGCTACATTTGTTAACAAATACTTTTCTACCATTCCTGACAAAACAGCTCTATTGTTATCAATTGTAAATGTATTCAAAACACACAAGGGCATTTTCGTACCTATACATGAAAAATATTATTGCCTGACAGGCTCCAATCAGCAAGTGCAAAGAGGTTTTATTGAAGGAAACAGCAGTGGCAAACAGCTAGACGTGCACAAGGAACGGAATTGTTCCTTTAACATTGGCGGCACACGTTCGCCTAAGACGACGCTCCTGCCCCTGCCTTTTCCACACCCAGAGGACCTGCTAGACAAGCAGCCCGCCATCTCTCTCTGGGATCAAGCTGTCAACGCAAACTTGCATTCTTTCTCTTTTTCTGAGCTAAGCTCTACCCCCAGAGCTCCCGACGCCTTCCTGACTGAAAGCTCTAAAAGAGCTCCCTTCTAAATTGCATCATGTGTGCCGCCGTACCCTTCAAATTGACAGAACAAAAGAGCCAAATTCCAAAAGTCTGGTCTGAGTGACTTGTTAGTTGTGCTGGATGATTACCCCTTAATGGGCTTGGAGAACAGACTGGGATATCCTTCCCTGGTTAGTTACTAATTAAGGCCGATTTGCTTAATCAGGGACACACACACTAAGGAGAGAGCAAAAAGGGAAGAAAGAGAGACAGAGACATGCACAGAGAGACAGAGACACCGAGAGAGAAGAAACGGGACAAAAGGAATTCCCGCTATTGCCCCCTTACCCCTACTAATTAGGTGGCAATGAAATTACTTGAACCAGGAGTCACTAAATTCTCATCTGGAAGATACTAAACAGGTTTGCTGTGATATGTGCATGTGTGTGTGTGCATGTATGCATGTGTGTTGTGTTTTTCCCTTTCAGAGCTGATGCTACACCAAATAACACTCGTGTATTCTTGACAGTTGTTTAACGTTGGGAGCCCCCAAAGCATTACTGTCTGCTCCTTCCACCCTTCTTCCCCTTAGCCATTAATGAGTATATTCAACTGCCGAGGGTCACTTTGTTATTCTGACATAATGAACTGGGAGATGTGCTTTCCAAGTGCTGAGGCTGACACAGTGACACTGGCAGCGTGATGTTTTCACCTCGAGGTGCCCCAACAGTATACTCGACACACTTGGAGGAATAAATATTGATCTGCTCTATGAGGATGTGCATCATGTAAAATGTCAATGCTTTTAAACAGCTTTGGACACACCAAGTAGCTATTATTACTATTCTTAGTATAAGGTATAGAATCTCAGCAAGTGTCACATCTTCAACCTTTATCCTCATGATCAATGCACATGTGTCAAATGCCCACAGTACTCACACCTCTACTCATGTGGCTGGACACAACGATGATACTCTTAGGATGAAGACATCAATCCTGAAATCCCCCAACAATTATTCACAATAATAATGTAAATGCATATTGTTTTTACTAATAATAGATGTTTATACCCTCACAGAAACTGACTTCTTACTGAGTTGGAGATCTTCTGCTTGCCTTCCCATGATGATTCGCTCCTTTGTACAGAAAAAAAGGAAAAATCTTACCATTTGTAAAATCGTAAGTGCCTATGAAAGTCTGAAGCCTTAGGCTAGGTGTGGGGGTTCACATCTGTAATGCCAGCACTTTGGGAGGCCGAGGCAGGTGGATCACTTGAGTCCAGAAGTTCGAGACCACATGGCCAGCATGGTGAAAACCAGTCTCTGCTGAAAATATAAAAATAAGCCGGACATGGTGGCATGCCCCTGTGTCTCAGCTACGTGGGAGGCTGAGGCACAAGATTTGCTTAAACCTGGGAGGCAGAGTTTGCAGTGAGCCAGATGGCACTCACTGCATTCCAGGCTGGGCAATAGAGTCTCAGAGTTTGTGTACTAAAAGTGAGGAAAGAGTCATAGTTAAACCGCTCTGCAAAAGATACAAGCTGAAATCTGTGGAGTGGGTGGTACTGGTGTTGTTTGAGGGAGATAGGAGTGCAGCAAGATGACAGGAGCAAAATTTCAGTGCGGAATAATGGCCAATGACAATAAGCAAATGACACAGTTCACAATACAGATATCTAATATCTCATTTTAAATCACTTGCCAGCTGGCACTTTGATGATAAAGCCTCCCTTTTCACTGTTTGCTGTTTAAAACCTTTTTATAGATTTAAGATATATTACATACAATAATTGACAAGCCTTTAAAGCATAACACTTGATGATTTTGACATGTGTGTGCACTGTGAAGCCATCCCCACAATCAAAACAACAAAGATTTCCATCATACCCTCATACCCTCCATCACAGTTACCCTATGTCCTTTTGTAATCCATCCATCCTTACACTTCCTTCAGTAGTCAACCTCCGACCCATTCCTCTTACTACAGAGTGACTCAACTTCTAAAATTTCATGTAAACTGAATCATTCAGTTTGTACCTTTTCTTGGTCAAGCTTTCACACAGCATAATTATTTTAAAAGTTACTGAGATTGCTGCATATAAAAACAATTGTTTCTTTTTTTTGCTGAGTAATATTCAGTTGCATGAATGTACCTTAATTCGGTTTATCCACCCAATTGCAGGATATTTGTATTGTTTTTTGGTTGTTGGCTCTTACAAATAAAGCTGCTATGAAAATTCCTGTGCAATTTTTTGCTTGGATATTTCTCTTGGCTAAAACCCTAGGAGTAAAATGCTGAGACATACGGTAAGTGTGTGCCTTCCCCATTATTTTCTCATTTTTGACAAACTTTAATAAAAATATGATACCCACATTAAGATTAAAAAGACTAGAGTCATATCTAATGAGACCCAGGAATATCTCACTGGGATGTGGACAAGTATTTACAATTAATGACTTGGGATTGGGTATGAGAGAATTCCAGTTTTCAGCTATTCTCGACACTTAAAGAGAGGACTGGGTTGACACCTAAAAACTACATTTGTTTATTAAACTATTTATTCAACTCATGTTTATTGAACATCTAGTACATGCTAGGTGCTCTGATGGAGTCTGGGGATACAAAAGTAATCAGTACTGATAAAATTTCAGTGTTAGGCTAGGCACAGTGGTTCATGCCTGTAATCCTAGCACTTTGGGAGGCTGAGGTAGGTGGATTGCTTGAGCCCAGGAGTTTGAGACTAGCCTGGGTAACATAGCAAAACTCTATCTCTAAAAAAAATAGAAAAATAAGCCAGACATGGTGGCAGGCACCTGTAGTCCCAGCTACTTAAGAGGCTGAGGTAGGAGGATCACTTAAGTTTGGGAGGTCCAGGCTGCAGTGAGCTGCTGTGATTGTGCCACTGCACTCCAGCCTGGATGACAAAGTGAGACCCTGGCAAAAAAAAAAAAAAAAAAAAAAATTCTGATGCTTAATAGCACTTACAGTTACAAGTAATAGGACATACCTACATCTACTTTGCAGCAATTTGAAATCTTTGTGATCTACTCACAGACCAGCTTTACTGTTTTCTCCCTCACTTATTTCTTGCTTCCTTTGTTTCAAGCAAATTAATTTTTTAATTGGCTTTGCTTAAGTTGTCATCACATAGAATGCCTTCTCTTGTCTCCACTTAGTCAAATCTTGCCTGTCACTTTTTAAACCCCACCTTGGACATCCTTAGTCTGAAGAAACCTCACAGTTTCCTGATTTATTTGGTCTGGAGTGCAGTCTGGGCATCACAATTTGTACAACTGTGAAGATGATTCTAATGTGTAGCCAGGGTTGAGAACCTCTGTCCCAAAGAGATTTTATCAGCACAGTTTCCTATGATTGCATTTTGCTGCAGAATGTCTCTGCTCCTTCACATTTTTCTTCCATCCTATATTGGAGAAGAAGGAGTCCTCCTTTTAAAGGTGACCCTTTGCATGAGGGCTTTACATCCCTAGCTCTTTCACCACACACAAAAGATATGTCTTTATCAACCATCAACCTCTTTCCTTGCATTTTCAGTCTTATTCTACTGACTTCTTCCTCCCTCTGGATGCATGCTTAGGTGTACCAGAGCCTGTAAATCCTTTGTGCACTCATTTTTCCATCATCAAATCCCTCAGGGTAGTCCTTAGTCCTTAATCCCTCACAATTGACTTCCATCTCCCCGAAAATTAAACTGAGCTTCCAAAGCTCATGTGATAATACATGCTAGGTACTTAATAAATAATCGTTGAATGAATAATAAACACATGAATACATGGCTCTAATCACCAAATCAATGATCTTTAATCAGTTTCATTCCTTGACACATGGTCAGTCAGGCTCATGGCTCTTTTCTTGTCTTCTTTAATGTAGAATCCTGGTTTTTCTCCTATTTTAGAGATTTCTCTATGACCCCTTTGCTGGCCACTCTTGAAGATGTTAAGTTGCACAATGCATAAAGGTTCTGGTGGCAGGCAAAGTCGGCATTCAAATCAGGCCGTTGAAAATTTACTGCTGTATGACTTAGGACAAATTGTCCCTCCTCACTAAGCCTCATTTCTTTACCCATAGAAAGGAAATAATTATAGCATTGTTTCAAAGGTTGATGTGATACTTAAATGCCATAACAATGACAATACATGCTCATTAAATGTTCATATTAGTGATCCAATGGATGTAAGCTTCCTATGGGCAGTGACCATGCCATCTTTTCCACCATTGTGATTCTGTCTTCAAAATCTGCACAGGATTTGTCACAAGGTGCTTGAAAAATATTAACAGTGAATGAATGAGCAAATGCATTATTCTGCTTCTCTTAATGAATATTTCCCAAGACCTTGGCTTTAGCTCTCTTCACTCTTTCCCTTGCTAATCTAATTTATTCCCTAATGACCTGGTGACCTTGTTCATTCTTCAACTATCACCTTTGTATGGATGACTGCTGAATCCAAACTGAAATCAGACTTGGCACCTTGTGATCTACAGATGCAAATGTATTGTCTTTTAGACACTTCCCAAAAGAACTTTCCTGAAGACATCACTTTGATACCTTAAACTCCCTATACTTATAAAAAAAACTATTCTCTCCCCTTAATCCATACGATTCATTCATATATGTTCATTTATTGTATATTTTATGTATTTTATTATACATATATATTTGGAATGGCCTCTAAAGAGCTCTACTGCCTATCTGTTTGTTAGCCTTAAGATATTCCCACTTGTAACACATTCTTCTTACTAATGTATAAAACTTAATGTATTAGCAACCTCCATATTGACAACCAAAAATAATTATAATATTAATTTTTTAAAGTCTGCAGTCTTTACTGGCCTGTAAATTGATCTTTATTTTACTAGAAAACTTTTTTTTTGAGCGGGTTCCCACTCTGTCACCCAGGCTGGAGTGTAGTGGCATAATCATGGCTCACCACAGCCTCGACCTCCTGGGTTCAAGCAATCCTCCTACCTCAGTCTCCTGAGTAGCTGGGACCACAGGCATATGCCACCATGCCTGAATAATTAAAAAATTTTTTGTAGGGGCGGTCTCGGTATGTTGCCCAGGCTGGTCTCAAAGTCCTGGCCTCAAGTGATCCTCCCTGCCTTAGCCTCCCTAGGTGTTAGGATTCCAGGTAACAGCTACCACGCCTAGCAGAAACCTTTTATTTACATAAAAAATAATTTTTTATTAAGCAAGCAACACATAGGTAAGTTTCTATTGTGAAAAATAATAAGCAGCACAGATGTATCAATGTCAAGGCAACATCTCCACTTCATTGCTGCAGCTTGCCCCATTCTTATTGCTTTTTGACAAATTTATTTGGTTCCCATTATCAGTTTAGGATAAAGATTTTCCAGATCTTTTGCATATATTCATGAATATTTGCATATTTGATTTTTACTTAATGTAAATGGGACCACGCTGTATTTATTAATAGGAAGCTACTTTTCCCCTTTGTTAGTATATCCTGGAGGTATGCTCATTTAGATCTTCCTTACTCTACAGAATTATTGCATCATATTTTCCAGTTGGGATATACCACAATATGAACAGACCTCTATTAATGAATGCTTAAACACTACCTTGCTATGTTTGTTTCCCATCCCTCACATATGTGTATCTTTTAACCAAATACAAAAGCACATTTAAAACTTTTCTATCTTGACCTCTTTGTGCATGCCATTCTTTTCATATTCCTTTCAGTGAAACTTCTACTTATCCTCTAAAACTCAGCTCAAATATTAAATCCATGTGCTGTCCATCGTGCTATGCTAAAATTGATGTTTTACACCTCTTACTCTTCCTCCTCAATCATTCAAGGACAGGGACTAAGGCTTTTATATTCCCACAGAGCTAAACCTAGTGTCCTACATATGGTAAACTCGGAATCCATAATTGCCTAAATAGGGAAATGATGGCTAACCTTTTGTTACCTAACATCTATACGTACACAGGTTATAAGCATCTCCAAGATGAAATATACTTCAATGTGCTTTGAGTTATGTGCATGTGTTATAATTTGTATGCTGGTGCTATGGCAGCCATATTGTGGATATGGACAAAGGCAGAGTTCTTTCCTTAAATATTCACCGAAAATGCTCCTATAGTCACTATAGGAAGCTACAACAGAGAAAGGAGGATTAACTTATCATGATCTCCAAGAGGATATAGAATTTAAATCCTCTTAGAGGATTGATTTAGAATCCTAAAAGAAAAGGGGAAATAAACTAATTAAGTGGTATCTTTTTTTTTTTTTTGCCTGTCCAGGATCCCTTTTTCAGGAAAGAGAACTCTACTTTACAGTGGGGAAGGTATTCCTTATAAATTGAGTGGGAACGGCTTGCCCTCTCCTTCTCCTCACACAGACATACGATAGCCAGAGTCCTCTATCTCCTAGCCACAGTAGCTTGTTCTGGGATAATTATGAGACTCACATCTTACCAATCCAGGTGTTCCATGAGACTTGAAATTACCATACTACCAGTTAACAGCTCTCTCGCTTCTATGTGAGGTATAAACACTGTTTGGGCTTCAGATGGACAGAAGCCATCTTTTCTGCCATGTGTACAAAGTCTATCTGAGGCTGGGCACGGTGGCTCACACCTGTAATTCCAGCATTTTGAGGAGGCTGAGGCAAGAGGATCATTTGAGCCCAGGAGTTCAAGACTAGCCTGGAAGAAATCCTATCTCTACAAAAAAAAAAAAAAAAAAAAAAAAAAAAAAAAAAAAAAGAGAAAAATTAACCAGATAGGGTGATGGATGCCTGTGGTCTCAGCTACTTGGAAAGCAAATGTAGAAGATCTATTAGGCCTGGGAGATAAAGGCTGCAATGAGTCATGATTACACCACTGCACTCCAGACTGAATGAGAATGAGAACTTGTATTGAAAAAAAAAAGAAAAAGAAAAAAAAGTCTATCTGAGAATAAAGACCCAAATGGGGGCCAAGAAAAGAAGGTAAATGCAGGGCACTATAGCCACAGGGACAAATTCCAAATGTATTGTTTGAGTGCCCATATTTAGTTGCTCCTGAAGCTTGTCTCTGCCTGGACATCCTAGATATGTGAGTCTACAAATTCCTTCTTTATCTAAAGTGGTTAGGTTTCTACGACCTGTAATGGAAAGAGACTCACAGAATTGCCTAGGAGGCTTAATTAATTTTATATATTTCTTCTGACTCTATTTTCTTCCCATCTCTTTTTAGAGGATGCATGCTGATTAAATTCTCTAAATCTAATTGTTTAATCTCTGCTTTCTAACTCCCAAAATATTCACAGAGTGGAAATGTTTAATTTTGTGAAGGTATGCCAAAAATGATCTACAAAAATGGCTCAAAATTGGAGGCTGAATCTTATGCTAAAATGAATGGAAAGGAATAAAGAAACTGAAATGTGGTTTCTGCTGAACTGGTCTTTCATCAGTTCTATTCAATTTGCAGTAGTGAAAAGTGGGGCTAAGAATTTGTATATGTTATGTTGAATACCTACTCAGTTCAACTATGTCATGAAATTTACCTGTATCTTGAAGATATTGTCATCCTAATTTGAAAGATTTTTTAAAAAATCAAATGATTTTCAGAGTTTCATTCTTGCCCAAGGTTGTTTAGCTGTTAGGTATAGAAATGCAAGATTAGACCCCAGCTGTGTCTGAGTTCTCAACCCTTCTCCACCATTCAGGACATTATGCAATTAGGTTGGACATCGACTCTGTTCCCAAAGAGAACATTTCCAACTTTAGCCAACTGTCTCGAGGTTCATGGTTTGATCATTATTGTTTTGGAGGAAAACAAAGCCAATCATTTTCTAGGGAGTACATTGCTATAAGGAGAGTATAAAATTTGAATTTGGAGACATAAATTCTAGTTTAATTTTTTACTAAAGAGCTCTGTGATTCTGAAGCTCAACTTTTCTCGACCTCAGTTTCCTCCTCAGTCAAATAAAGGGAATGAAGGCCGATCATCTCTCAAGTCTGTTTCATCATTTTTCTACCTGTAAATGATTTCCCAGCACGCCTGTTTTTTCGTATAGGAGATCATATCACCCTATGTTATGATTATATGCTAAATACAGTGATACCTGATTCAACTATTTCCCAATAGTGGGTCCAGTGTCTGGCAAATAGATCATCAATGAATATTTGTTGAAGACATAAATGAGACAATGAAGTCTATTTACTCTTGTGGACAAAATACTACTCTGTGTGTGTGTGTGTGTGTGTGTGTGTGTGTGTGTTTCTTTCTCTTTCACTGACCAAAAGAGTGAATTTCGAAATAGAAAAAAATACCTAATTTTCTAATTTTGCTGATGAGAAGTAAAAATAGGTTAATGATAGTTTTGAGTGCTTCAATGTTCAATACATCAGTATAGATTTTACACAGGCATTTGTTTAACTAGAAGCTCAAGATAAGCAAGGAGTTAATGCCAATTTTTAAAATAAGAGATGTATTTTAAAGTGTAAAATTGTCATTTTAGATAGCCATTGTAATTCAACTTTTAAGGCTTGGTAACTAACAGAGCCATCCTGGTGAACTTTATATGTGAATGAAGCTTTCCTTAATCAGCTTTTCCTATATTATTTCATCTTGGGGGGAAAAAAAGCAGTAACTAAGCCAGAAACAAGCAGGAAACAAAAAAAAAAAAAAAAAAAAAAAGAGAGAGAGAGAGAGAAAGAGAGAGAGTCTGTGGCCAAAGCAACAGAATTACTTTTTTTTTTTTTAATCTCCCCACTTGTGTTTGTGAAGGAGAAGTGAGCTATGTGGTTTTTCGTCTTTGTTTAGACATTGGACAATAAAAATCATAAGAATATATATTTTTGACACACTATTTTTTGGTGTTCTTTGGAATTTGGACCCTAATTAAAAAATATGTGTTTCCTAGCCCTTCTTACTGTGAAAATCCTTGGCAATATAAACAGATGCACTGGTTGGCTTTTAATTCTGACACCAGACTGTCTGAAATAATAGCTCTAAGAAAGTGTGAATTCTTTCATTCCTCCAGCGTCAATTAAAAGTACTTAATTTGCTTATCTTCCTATTGCTGACCATAGTACTAATCTGGCTTATTTTTCACCTGGCTAAACATGGTGCACTTTAGAACCCCCTAGTTTATTCTGCACAAGAAGACAGAAACAAGCCAAAAGTCTGAGTTATTGTGATACACCAAGGCACATCACTGTAATTTAATAATTAAAATATTAAGTGGTGTTCTGAAAATTTTAATAATATAGGCCTGTTAAGGTGACAGAATTAGGATACTTGATAAGCAGTTTGAAAACACTGAATGTTTCTCATAAAAGTTGATTCATCATTTGATAAATGAGCCAAGTTAATAGCCTACTAGCTCATCTTGACCTTTCACAGTCAAGAATATCCTTCATTTTTTGTGTCCACCATTTTTTACACCTTGTAACCAATTTGCTGTCACAGTGGTTTTAGCCTATGATGTGACTGCAGTGACGCTGACTTCTGTACATGGATGGGGTGCCACAAATGACATATGGGCCAAAAAATTTATCAGTTCCTGGGAATTGGGATATTTTGGAAGAATTGCTAGAACTGATCTTCATAAATATTGTCATATTTCTACTTTAAAACTTCACTCTTTAGAGGTGTGTCTTTATATACTAGGGTCAAAAATAAAATCAAAGAAAGGCAAATTATTGCTGGAACTCATGATAAACATAATGAAGAGTGTGCTATGCTTCTCCAATTGTTTTCTTTCTACATCTATCTTTGTATATGCATTTACATTTTGAGATGTTTTTACTGGTCATTTTGGTGCCTAACACTGAAGAAGTTTATATCTCATTTGTGAATATGATAAAAAGAATTATTAGGGCTAAAATGTAATGTGTTATATGGTAGGAATTGTTAAGCCCTTTATTTTTATTACCACACTTGAATCCTTATAACATTGCTAAAGGTATTGTTGTTAGTATTTTTTCTCATTTTAGAGGTAAGGAAGCTGAAATTTAATGATGCTAAGTACCTGACCCAAGTTCACAGAGTCAGGAAGTAGTGGAATCAAGGACTTTAACCAAGTAGGACCAGAGTGTTCAATCATGTCCTGCTGTTCCTAAACATTGTGGCTATTAAGGTACCTAATGTCTTACACACATGAGTCCATTTAATCCTTCCTAAAAACCATTAATGTTGAAAATATTATACCTGTTTTACAAATGGAGAAACTGAAACTCTGATGAAGTAATTTGTTCAAGCTCACACAGTATATAAGTAGTAGAGATGGGCTTAGAACCAAGGTTTGTCTGATTCCAAAAACCTGTGCTCAAAAGACTCATTCTAAACTGTGTAACAACATTTGTTTAGGCCTTTAGAGTTTATTATCTAATCCTAGTAGGTGGCACCAACACAGTTCTTCTGTGTGCGATGGCTGGCTACACTATCTTTGATGTCAGAAAGACTAGAGACAATTTCCTGGTAAGGGTAAGGGCCAATGATGTGTACTGCTATCCATGACATATTTATAATAGGGATTAAAAGGAGTTTTGGAGGATATATTTCTACTGGTAATGGCAGAGGCTGGGGATTGGGCTTCTGGAGTATCTTTCTAACCACTTTTACATGACACATCATTTCATTCATATGCCTCCAATTAATCTCCCCTAAAATCAAGTTGGCTGTGATAACGTCTCTTTGGAAATGGTGGGAAAAACACATAGTGACACCCTCTTGATCTTTTTGCAAAAACACAGCTATGATTTTGTCAGTTTTTAAACTTTTTTCCCTATTGGTAGAAAATTTGTTTTGTGGAATTAGATAATTGAGACTATGAACTCTCAGTGGCCCATAGGTCCCATGATCATGCTTTGGGGCAATTGCTTAGACAAGCATGATAGCTTCTAAGTTGTTTCCTGTTGTTCTTGGTCTCATTGCAATCCTTTCCAAAACTTCCCTCCTTCTCTGCTGCATTAGTAATGCAAAATGAAATTCATTGTGCCCATTATATCTGTTAAATGGTTTCCATTTTAACTTGAGAAAAATGTATTGACGTTCATGTGTTTGGCATGAAAAATGTGTATATCTATCGAAGATAGCAACTTGTCTGTTGGAATTACAGTGCATTATGTATAATGCTGCTTTTAGCTGTGCATGTACATTTCCTGGAATCTTATTGTGTCAGAGCTTGGAAAGTTTACACAAGCATTGGTAATCTAATTTTTGTCTGGTGGGTGGCTGTGGAAATATGGAGTATTTGAAAAAGCAAATGTCTTGGCCATCTGTGCCAGGGAGGGGTTTGGTGGCATGGGTGTCTAGGCAGGTGGGTAAAAAGCATCCATGAAAAAAGCCTTTAAAAATTGCCCCAGGACTAACCTAAATATTAATTTCCCAAGAGCAAAAAGAAATAACCATTTCGTGACATGGTTTTTAGCACAATTCTGGTTATTCTTTTTAGGAGTCCTAATTGTAAGGTTGAGGAATCTGTTTTATCTTTCTCCTGCCTCTTAACGATAATCCTTCTCTAGACTATATTGTTTCCCGTGCCTTTTGTCTTCTGCAGACAAGAGTCTTTGGCTCATGAACATCTTGTTAAGGTCTGTTGAGGATTAGGGGCTGTGACACAATTTTCTTGCTGAGTCTTTTTATTGGGGATTTTTCAGCTGGTTTGTCTTGGAGGTCTTTGAAATGTCTTCTATCAAGCAATAATTTTCATTTTTCTTTGTTTTCCTTAAAATTGGGGTTGTATTTGGCTCAACTGTTCCTGGGGTCTAGGTAATGAATTGTATTATTTAATAGGCCAGTGTGAAATTCTGTGTGCAGCAGCTGCACTGCTTTCTGTCTTTCAGAGTTGCTTAAATCCTACTCACTGCGCTGCTGCTGAACTGTGATGTAGTTTTCGTTCGTTTTTTGGCTTTAAGTGTATTTCAGCCATCCATCTAAAGCAAGCTTTCTTAATTTCGGCACTATCGTCATTTTGAACCTGAGAATTATTTGTTGTGGGGGACTGTGCTGTACATTCTGGGTTGGTTAGCAGCATCCCTGGCCTCTACCCACTTGATGCCAGGAGCATCTTCTCCAATGTCTCCAGGTATTCCTAATGTCCCCTAGGGAGTGAAATCACCCTCAGTTGGGTATCACTGATTTAAAGCAATGTTGAAAGACAAGGCTGGCTTGATGTAAAGGAATTTCCATAAAAAGCACTGAACTCAAGCAATGCAATGACAATGCTGAGAGAGCTTTGTGTCTTGGAGGATACGTGGAGGAACTGTATCACACGTCCCTGGAGAAAATACTGTAATAATTGCCTATAGTTTCCCAGACTGAGTAACAGAGGAGGTAAGGGTCACCTTTTAACTGCTTTGCTTCTGATCTGCTAATTATCTCCTCACCCTGTGATGCCTTTCATCTCCCCTGTACGCAACTTGACTCACATATGGAAGATTCTAATTCTTCACAGACTTTCCACCTTAACTACTTTCCTAGCCTAACCTCCCTGTTCTTCGGTTTCCTCCACTGGTTTTCTTTGGCTCAAATGGGAACAAGGTGCCCATTATTTCTTTAATCCACTTCATCACCTAATAATTGCTGAGGACCAATTTTAACAAGATGCTTCCTTACTCTGTAATACATTCCAGTAAGGAACTAATGTTTACCAGGATGAGTATTCTCTGTTTCAACTGAAAAGCTGAAATGCTGCCGACCACTGCAGTGTAGACTTTTTCATGTTTAACATTTTCTCAATGCCTCTTTGAGTGAGCTACATCTATTATATTTAATGGCAGTCTTATGGGCCTGTCAAAAGGGCATTCTATTTGCTACTGAAATATCAATTAAAATAACATGTAAATGAACAAAGTAATCGAATACATCTGATGATAATATCAAGATTATTTTTAATTTTTTAATGCTGTGAAAGCTGTGGAGTAGGCTAACAAATCTATTTGATCAATATATGGGATGTGAAAAGAAGAAGAGACAAGATTGACTGATGAATAAAATGAAACTGACACAAACAGGCTGACAGCCAGCTGTAAGTCTTTTTAGGGCAAATGCAATTAACTTAGAATAATAGACTCAAATTTGATGGTTAGAAATGCATTTTTATTAACAATCACAGTCTGAATCATCATGCTCTTATGAATAAAATGGTACTTATATTTTGTGCATGTGTGTGCATGCATATATAAATACATACACATATGTCTTTATGTATATACCCATGCTTCTCACATTCCTATGTGCTCTGTTTACAATTTGGGTGGAAAAGTTGATTTTTAGAATAATGTACTTTAAAAAGGAAATTCATTCATAAATCGTCTTCAGGACTATAAATTCTGAATATTCTCCCAAATTATATATATATAAATCATACTACTTATCTGGTGCTATTAGACATAAAGCCAGTGAGCCCTGGTCCCAGAACTGCTGGTCCTTAGGGGATTTGGAATTGCAATCAGGGATTTACAGATTTCATTTTGAAGAGGAGAAGTCATTACTAGAAACCTAAGCTCATTTCCTCTCCTTTAATAGCTATTTTAAATCATTCATTTAGAAAATACATTAACTATTTAGGGTGCTTGCAATGCGTTTCTCTTGGCATTAAGTCTGCATTTTTAAAAGAGTTTTTTTTTTTCTAAAATTATTTCAAAAGAAGATGAGAATTAGAAAAAAACCAAATGAAATTTTGGTGATATAAAATTACTTTTGGATAACATTTTCCTCTCTCATTGCCTAAGAGAAAACAACTTAAAACTTTAACAAAATATTAGAATATTAACAAACTCTTAACGTTTCAATGCTATGTAGATTTAAAAAGTACATGATTCTTGGAAAATCACAAACTGGACTTTGAATCTGATTAAGAAATAGCATATGATTGATGGCCTCTTTAAATGAATTTGTTAATAACTTAAATAGAAGGCAGTTTTAATTCTGTACTACTTACTTAATATTGATGCCAACCTTAACTAGTAACTGGGAAATAAAAGGAAACGAGATTATAGTCAAAAATAAGTAACTTTAATTTCTACAAAGAATTCAGAATATGGATTCTTGCATAACATTTTTGCAAACTGCTTTATATACATATATATTTTTTCGAATGCAAAATAAAGCTCCCCGAGTTATGTAATTGCTATTCTTCAAAAGGACATCATGAAGGTTGACAATTTAAAATGTACTCTTCCTGTCACCATCCAATTTTTTGAATGTCTACTGATGGTGTTAAAAACAATCTTCGCAGAAGAGGGCTGCCATTGCCAATTTAGGACACTGGCTTTGTTATTAGCGTAGGCATATTAGATCATCCTCTTGCTCTTCCTGCCTGCTTTGTTCTTTTGATATGGTAGGGAACTGAAATTGACAACAGCCTACATTTATATAACAATAACTTGCATCGTTAAATATATATATGTAGATAGACAGATAGAGAGTTCTTTTATTCCCAAAAGATATCAAAGTTCACTACACACCATAAAAAAAAAAAAAACCCACAGACATATGCAGATGCTTCTGGGGTGAACCATAGCAACTATTTAAAAGCATAAAGTATTGACAGCCTTAAGATTCTTGGAATAGTACATCACCATTTTTAATTTTTGATATTTTTATCTCCTTAGAAAATTTCTGTTTTGTTCACCAGGAGGAAAAGATAAAGGTCACACTTTGTTACTTGAGCAACATGCCAGAAGCAGTTTAGGAAAGTAATCTGGAAAGAAACTGTCTAAGTCTAAATGCTTGAAAAACACTGCTTTTGTGGACACAAGACCAAGTAGGCTGCTTGGTATTTCATCATTGTTCCATCCACTGGTTCACGGAAACAACATACAGTGTGAACTCAAATTGGGAAGTTTGATCATTTGATGGGCATCACTATAAATAGGGTTATTAGATTTATCAAATAAAAACACGAGAGGCCCAATTTAATTGGAATTTCAGTTAAATAATGAATCAGTTGTTAGTATAAGGATGTTCCATGTAATATGAGGAACATATTTGATGCTGAAACATATTTAATAGGCTGTTGACAACAACCTACATTTATATAGCAATATGTGGGACACAATACTAAAAAAAATTATGGGCACTCTGTATTTAATCTGGCAATCTAAACTATGAAAGCAATGCTTTGTGTTTTCTTTACAAAGTAGACTATCATTGGGATAAAAAATATTTTTAGAGGAAAAACCCGACAGAACTTTATTTTTTTTTTTTGTTACCCTTAAAACAACCCTATCATCTTAAATATTTGTAAATATGTTTTCTTTTTCACAGAATAGAAATAATATATTTAGACATGACTCTTTTTTCAATAATTTGTAATTATAGGTTCTGGATGAAGTATTCTTGAACAATACAAGGCTCAGGGCATAACATAATAATCAGTGAGTGGTCGCCTATCTGTTTCCATGACTACCATGAAGGATAGTTATTTTGTTTTCTTTAGTTTATTTTCCTGAATGCCAATCATAGTACCAGCACATGGTAGAAGATCAATTCATGTTGCTTGAATGAATTTATTCTTGGCCATTGGATTGATTTTTCTAACTTTGGATGACTTCCCTCTTTTTTCAGACATAATGGTAGTTTTTCATCTATAGTTTTATTTCCATTTTGAGATATTCTTCAGCATATACAGGTAAAATTTGACACCCTCCTATTAGTAAGTTATATGCAGTGTTTTTCTGGCAGCATTTCTTACAAGGATGAAAACAGAGGAGTTCTGAATGGTTTATGATGAATCTCCTAGATATGGAGAGTTAGTGAATAATTTTTTAAGCCCACCAGAAGAGTTGTATGATAGAAAGTTAACTGTGCTCTTGAGCATTTCATACATATTCTTTATCATGTAATATAGATTATCTATTATATGAATTAGAAGAGTTTAAACTTATGGGATTTTTTATATATTTTATATTTTCTAGAAGAGTTTAAACTTACAGGATTTTTTCTGTATTATATCAATTTTTTGATCACGAATCAATGCCACAACTCCATTCTATTAGAATTTTAATATATAAAATTATGTACCTTTCAATCTTCAGAATTTATGACTCTAATGGCAAAAGGTAACTATTTCTATCCCAATGATCATTATCACTGGTTTTGTTTCTACTGTATACATGCCAGTGCAATATAAAGCAAGTGGGATCAAGGTAACAAAGAGAATAAGATAAAGCCTAAAGGAAGATTCAGGGTTACAAACACACAAAATAGGGTTATGGTCATCAAAAAAAAAAAAAAAAAAAAAACAGAAAGAAAAAACAGTAATAAAGAACAAAAATAATGTCATAAGTTATTTTTTCTAAGTTTCCATCTGCTTTCTAAGGTAAAGTGATATGTATTCTTTTAAATTAGATCAATCATTACATTAACAAAGTATAATTTGATGTTATGATGATCAAAATCAAAGTCTAAACAGGTCAATTCAATCCATCTTTGTATTATTTGAAGGGTAGAAAGGAGGGTGGTAAAGGAGATAGGCTAACATTTATTGAGTACATATTAAATTCAGACACTGTGCTAGACAATGAGAATAATGAACCATAGTCTCTGTCCTGAAGTCTCTGACTCACAGTCTAATGAGAGAGACAGACACACAAGCAAGTAAGTAATTTACAAAGCATTGTAATTATGTATTATAAAGACATAGTATATTGTATAGATGTGATCCTATGTAGAATATTATCAACTTTCTATGTAGAATATTATCAACTTTCTAAGTAGATTGTAGGAATGTCTTCACTGGAGAAACAATGTTCCAGCTCTGAAGGATTTATAAATGGGGAAAATAAGTTTGAAAGGCATATTGTGTTGAGAGCAAAGTTGCCAAAGAAGTGTTGGGTTATGAAGAAACATTAGAAGCACACTGTTTTGAACTGGACCGTAGGGTTCAGGGTAGAAAGAATTCCAGGAAATGGAAATTGAGAAGTAGGCATAGCTCGGAACTTGGAGGCTCATATATTATACAATGGAGAATTTAAAACAGGGAAAATACATAGTCAAATTTAGAAAGAGAATACTGGCAGCAGATTGGAAGGAACAAGATTGGATTAGAAGTGGAATATTTAGGCTTTTACAATCAATAGTAAAGACAAGAGGTAATGAAAACTTAAACAAGATGTTAATTTGCCATTGGAAATGGACAGGATTAACAGATTCAAGAGTTAATGAACCAAAATACTCAACAGCTCAATGTATTGTGGAATGGTGATTAACCTGGTTAGTATAAAGCAAGATAGTATTGAGTAGGCTACCATGTGAGATATGTTTGCCGTTGGTGGCCTACATGACTCAATTGAAAGGAAATCAAGAGAAGTGAATCAACTCAGCAGATGGTAAATCTACTTACCAGGAAATGGGCTGTGAAACTTTAAGACATATTCCAATTGACAGCTTCACTGTCATCTTTTTTCCTAGGGAGTTCTATCTCATTCGACTAAAGAAGAACTGGAAGCTCAGAGATATTAAATGTAATATAAGTTCTCAGTGCTAGGAAATGATGGAGTGGAGGTCCCTACTCAAGTCCTTCTAATAGCAAAGTCCCTGATCTTTCCTTCAAGGTATGCTTCCTGAGGTTGACTTCAGATAGATGTGGATGTGCACCTGGACCAAATTCTACATTAGGAAGACTTTAAGAAATCAATCTAGAAGTATGAAGTGAATAAAAACGTTTGTGTCCTTAGTATTTACTAACCAGTTTGAAGGGACAGAACCAGATTAATTCATTCACTATTTATGTAGTGCCTTCTTTCTGATGGTAGTTATAATTTGAATTTGGAGCTACTTCAGACTTTAGTGTCTAAGGGGAGGAACTATCAAATTATGCAAATATGAGCATTGGTTAGAATGGAATTTAGGAGACAACTAACAGATGCTACCATTGCTGTGACCTCCGCATCATAAGGAAAAAAAATAAGCAAGATATAATTTCAATTTTTCCCTTACATCTTTCTCCTTCTGATTAATCATCCTTTTCGTTCTCTCGTTTAGGCCTGCCCCTTTAGGTCTAAGTACATTTTTTTCTTAAAATATATCATTGCAGGTGCCCCTGCTGTGAAAATGGAAAGAAATGTAATGTTTTTGGTCATGGGAGAGTTGCCAATTCCACAGGACCAGCACAGTGAGAGTCATCCTTCATTTATTTCCCCCCTTCCCCTTTTTTGGATGTTGAAGAGACATTAGTATGGCATGAAGCCTGTTTGCTCCTTGCTGCATTTATTTTGTTAAGATTAGAGTTGCTAAGATACGGTGGTTATTTCAAATTGTAACCACCGAAGCCAGTGGTCATAAAATAAAGTACTAAAATTCCTTTATTTGCTAATGCTAATAAAAAAATTCTTGAGGGGGCAAGGGAATTTTCTGGCAAAAAAGGAATGGTATTTCAAGTGGCCTCTGTTATGGCACATAATTAGATTCACCAGCATAGCTGGTGTTGAGCTATTTTGGCGTAAAATCTAGAGAGAAGCTCCGGCTTCGAGTTGTTTATTAAGTTATTGTTTTAAAATAAAGGGTGCGGTCAGATTGTGCAAATTTTACATCCCCTCTTCTATTTAGTTGTTTAAGCCAGGGGATTTATTTTCCAGCCTATTGCTAGTTATTATTCTCTGTTCAATCAATATTTTGAGGGATTTAGAGTTTTTAACACTTTCTCACAACTTCATGAGTTGGGCCTCTTAATTCTTGTCATCTTGTGCTGCTGAAGCACCAAATCTCTATCGTTCTACTGATTAATTCTACTCCCTTAGGACATAATTTATAACTTGTAATTTTACTGTTGCCAGGGACATTTTTTAGGTAATTGAGAAGAAGTCATGACCCGTGTTTTCATTGTTATTGACAATATTCTGTATTTTTCTTTATAATGAATCACACACATACACAAACCTCAGAATGATTTCCAACTAGATTTAAATCAACTCCAGGACATTTCTTTGAGCTTGTAGGTAAATATTTTCAACTAATACTTAAAAGAAAAACCATTAAACTATTTGGGTGGAAAAATAGTCGCTGAGAAGCCAGTTTGGCAAAGGTTTGCTCAGCGAATGTGTGTAATTTCAAATTACGGTATGTTTTTATTTCACAAAAATTTCCAACTTCCCTAAAACACTTCAAATACTAATATTCAGAGTTTCCACTGGCAATTCTTTTGTTTGTCCTGGAAGCATCTTGCAGTTTGGGACTAAGAAAATATTGTGTTCTCTTTGGATTTATAGACATAAACATATATATTTCTTCTTCAGCACACAGTTCTTTTCAGGGGAAGCCAGGTTGAATGGGCAGATTGTCAAATAGTAAGAAGTCTTCATCAAAAATATATATATAGTACATTTGACTGAAAAAAATCTCCTATAAAATTTAATCTATTTAGAGAAAGATAAACTATTAAATAATGATATCCCTATGTGATTTGATTAAAAGTAATATTTTGTGAAATCACCATTTAAACGCCTTTCCAGGGAGACTTAGAGAATATGCTGTACATTGTTGAATCATATTCATTAAGTCAAACTTGTAATACCCAGTGGAGCCTTATTCCACAATAGGCCTGTGGTTAATTGTAATTCCATTAGAGAAATTGCAAAAAGGTGGTTTCTGCCCACATCTTTGGAGACGAAGCTACTCCTCATGTTCTGTGGTTAGTCTGTCTCAGAATTTTGAGATGCCAATGCTTTGTAGAGTTTCAGTTCTAACATCTGAGTTCTTAGAACTTAATGTCCAGAAGGTAAAGAGATTTACTGTAGTCTTCAGTCTTCATTTTCTGTGTTCATTGTTCACCTACGCCATAATAGGGGAACTATCTGATTTTTAAAATCTGACTATGCATCCCAAGATTTAAGATTACAGATATATCAGGTATCTGTCTACTTGCATAATAGTGGATGTATATTAGATCAATTTCTCGGTCTAAATTTTTTCATTCCCCTAAATAGTATTTTATAGGCATAGCCTTGCTCTGGCCTCATGATGGTGGAGTGTACATTCCTGCTCTTTTCTGGAGGGCTTAGTGGCTTGACTTGGCCAACATAAAGGATATGATGACAGCAATATACCGGCGAATTTAGGTTCTGCTTTTGCATTGAGAGTATTAGGTTTACATTAAAAGTAATGGCAAAGCCACAATTACTTTTGCACCAACCTGATAACATGCCTAAGTAGCTGCTGGTCTAAGGAAGTTGCGAAACATGTAGAACAGACTTAGGCACACCTGCAGCTTTGAGCCAAACCGTATTGTACCTTGTTCAGATTAGTCAAACTGCAGCTGATTCACAGATAAGCAAAAAATAAATGCTTGCTGTTACTTGCCATTAAAATTTGGGATGTTTTGTTACACTGTAATTATGGCAATATCTAACTGATACAGTGTGCCAATTTTAGTTCCTTAGCAAGTGTCTTCAAAACACTTGCTAAGGAACTAAAATTGAAGGCAAAACAAGTGCCTCCAATTCTGCATATGTGAGGAGGCAAAAGGAGTTTTCTGTTATTATTAAGTCTTTCGATTCTATGCTAGCTCTGAAGCTGCAGCTCGAATTCAGCTCATATAGATCTGAAAAGTTTTAATAAAATTATGAGTCATGTGTAATTGATCAAGGTCCCAAAACTGTTACTTGGCAAAATTGAACAAAATGGGGGAATTCTGCAAATCCATAGTTTCAGCGGAATGCTTATCCAATATATGACTTTGGAGTAAAGTATGTGTATTGTATGCTGTGATCTTCCATTGGTGTATGGTATGAGATACCATTGTCCCATTAGCCTTTCATAGATGTCACCCCATTTTCTTCTATGTATGACTTTTTTAAACAATTTTATGTTGGGGTGTGGTCATAACTGAAGACATAAACTATTATGGTAATAACTGTCAATGGATTATTGAGTCAAGTGATTCAATTAAGATGGGTCAGAGAAAATAAGTTACAAACATGATTCAAGGGTTACAATTTCAAGAGCTAAGTGAGGCTAGGCAAACAACATAAATTAATAAAGTGGGCCAGGTGAGACAGGAATGAGACATCCATGGTAAACTGGAGAAGATGCGCCCCCTTTATAGGAGATAACTATTTGGTTCCAACTAATTTCGTCATTCAGGCACTGTATTGCCCTGTATTTATTATTATTTTTTTAAATTGAACACCTCTACATGTCAAGAACAGGTTCTGT
Organism: Aotus nancymaae; assembly: GCF_030222135.1. Taxonomy (NCBI): domain Eukaryota; kingdom Metazoa; phylum Chordata; class Mammalia; order Primates; family Aotidae; genus Aotus; species Aotus nancymaae. The sequence goes on from NW_026988460.1 coordinate 4,289,832, forward strand.
GGATACAGCAGTGAACAAAACAAACTAAATCATTTTTTTAAAAAAGAAACTAAATACATAAAATAAGTATTTTGGATTGTGATAAATGCTAAGGAGAAAAAAATAAAGCAGATGAGTGAGATACAACAGTTTGGAAAAGATGGTAGGGTCAGTCCTTACTGAGAAGGTGCCTTTTTAGTAAAGTCCCGAGAGAAGTAATGGAGCCATGTAGACAGGGAAGGCCATTTTATTTATGGGGAATGGCAAGTGCAAGGATACAGAGGCAGGGCTGTGCATGGAGTCCAAAGTCAGGGATAAATGTGGAAGGGCTGAGTGGAAAAAGGAGAGAGCGGATGAAGAGTTGTAGACTACCAGAGCCTTGACTGCTTTAGGTGGGGCACCTTGTTTCCACATTGAAAATGTTTCATCCAGCTGGGCACAGTGGCTCATGGCTGTCATCCCAGCACTTTGGGAGCCCAAGATAAGAAGCCTGAGAAACATAGCAAGACCTCATCTCTGCAAAATACAAAAGAATTAGCCAGGTGTGGTGATGCATCCCTGAAGTCCTAGCTAGTCAGGAGGCTAAGGCAGGAGGATGGCTTGATCCCAGAAGTTCAATGCTGCAGTGAGCTGTGATAACACTACTGTACTCCAGCCTGGGCTACAGAGCAAAACCCCCACTCCAAGAAAAGTAAAAATTAAAATTAAAAAAGAAAACATCCAGATCTTAAAATCTGAACATAAATACTCAATAAGACTATGCCACAACCCATTTAGAGAGGTTTGAAACTCGTGTATTAAATAAACTTAAGTGAAAAAAATTCTGTTCTAGGAGATAAAAATTTTTAAATATGCTAAAAATGTATAATCACTTTTAAAAACAAAACAAAGTCCAGAAGCTTCCCTAGTATGCTCTGTGGCATAATATAGCTAGCTCAGCAAAATCAAAAAAAGGGTTAACAGATGCAGAGCTAAGATTAATTATGAATCTGTACAGTTTGATTCAGATAACAGTTATTTAGTAGGTATATTTATATTTGTAATATTTTTTCAGAGCATTAAAATTTTTTGGTAATTGTACATAACAAAACCCAGTTCCAATTACAAAAAAATTATATGCTAACTAGTAATGATAAAACATTAGTGTCAATTGCATGATTTTAACAGCTGTGAAGTCTGTATTTGAATTCTGTTGAATTTAATGGATAAATTAAAGTCATATTTTAAGACTACTTAAAAGATTCTTTTTTAAAAAAGCTCAATCCCAAACATTCTAAAATTGCTTATTTTTATTCAATCTGTGCAATTATTCTCAATTATTATTTTGTTTTATACATGTTGCACATTATTATAAACAGATGTGAGCATGAACTAAAATAATATAATCCATTTTAGATACAAAGGGTATAAAAGCAAAATTAGATCTTCTTCTGGGCTTTCCTTCCACTAAACTTTGGGGAAAAATTAGTTTTCATTTAGAGAGCTTTTGGAACAATAAATACATATCTATTTTCCCTAATGGTGAGGTTGTCATACTTAGCAAACAAAAAGTGGAAAACAATTTTCCTCTATGAGACCAGGGATTACTGAGAAGTTTACTGTTTACATTTATCGCAGTGGTAGAAAAAGATAATCTTTTTCTCAAGATTATAAAATGAAAAGTAGATGTCCTGTCACGATGCACTCTACTCAATAGAGACATTCTATCACCCCTCCATAGTAACTAAACAGTTGGTCATTTCTTGTGCATTCTTCTATACAAGACTTATACATACATGTATTTATTTACGAATTCATTATTTTATTTAAAAAATGAGAGAATATATGGTTTCCTAATATTCCTATTATGAATATGCAATAATGTATTTGACCAGTAATAGACTGGTGGACATTTAGATTGTTCCTTCTAATTTTACCACAATATTTTTTGATGAGTGGAAAATCAGCTTGAGAAAGAGAGAAATGCAGGTAAAAGCTGTGGAACAGTTAAATGTGCATTATTCAACTAATGAAAACAGTAAACTAGTGGAATTCTTAAACCACGCTCATCCTTTGGAATCAAAGATGTTGATTTGATTTATGTTATCCAAAAAGAAGTAAAAAAAATTAAAATATTAGTAAACTATAAGACGAATAGTAAATTAGTGGACCAATGAGAGATACATTTTTGTAAAACAAAACTTCTATGAGAAAACATACATACTGCAATTTCATAGGTAGTAAAAGTGCAGAAATAAAAGAACCACAGAAGAGGCTGGGCTGTTTGGTTCATAATAAGCAGGTATGGAATAAGCACATTGGTTCTGTTATTCAGGAATTTTTCTTTTATTTTCTTCTTTATTTTAGAGACAGTCTTGCTCTGTTGCCCAGGCAGTGGGACAAGCACAGCTCACTGCAGTCTTGACCACCTGGGCTCAAGTGATCTTCCTGCCTCAGCCTCCTGAGTAGCTGGGACTGCAGGTGTGCACCACGAAGCCCGGCTATATTTTTTTTTCCTGTGGAGATGGGGCTTCATCATGTTGTGCAGGCTGGGCTTGAACTCTTGGACTCAAGTGTTCCCCCCAGTCTTGGCCTCCCAAGGGGAGGATTACAGGTATGAGCCCCTGTACCAAGCCAGGAGGCCTATTATTCAACTACAGCTTATGTGCTCTCTGAACACTAGGAATTGGGAAATGATCAATGCACACCAATTGATGGAAACCTCCATAACTTTAGAAAATGCTTTAACATCTTGATTAGGTGCAAACGGTGTGGATCCTGAGCATTTTACAAGAAAAATCCTAATTACAGAGAGAACTGGTAAAATTTTGACAATACATAATTGAAAATCAGGATCTACCCTATTTTCTTTCTCCATTAGCATTGAAACAATTTATAGATGTATCGATACCACCCCAAATTATATTTTCAGTATACATAGTAACAGTATACTTAGAAATTCAGAGTTTTCAGATATACCATTTGACTCAGCAATCCCATTACTGGGTATATACCCTCAAAATTATAAATCATTCTACCATAAAGACACGTGTACACATGTGCTTATTGCAACACTGTTCACAATAGCAAAGACTTGGGACCAAGCCAAATGCCCATCAATGATAGACTGTATAAAGAAAATGTGGCACATATACATCATGGAATACTATGCAGCCATAAAAATGATGAGTTCATGTCCTTTGTAGGGATGTGGATGAAGCTGGAAACTATCATTCTCAGCAAACTGACACATGAACAGAAAACCAGATACTGCATGTTCTCACTCATAAGTAGGAGTTCAACAATGAGAACGCATGGGCACAAGGAGGGAAACATCACACACTGGAGCCTGTTGGAAGGTGGGGGCCTAGGGGAGGGATAGCATTAGGAGAAATATCTAATGTCGATGACAGGTTGATGGGTGCAGCAAACTACCATGACATGTGTATATCTACATAACAAACCTGTACATTCTGCACATGTATCCCGGAACTTAAAGTATAATTTTAAAAAGAATGAAAGAAAAAGAAAGAAAGAAAGAAAGAAAGAAAGAAAGAAAGAAAGAAAGAAAGAAAGAAAGAAAGAAAGAAAGAGAAAGAAAGAAAGAAAGAAAGAAAGAAAGAAAGAAAGAAAGAAAGAAAAAGGAAGGAAGGAAGAGAGAAAGAAAGAAAGAAAGAAAGAGAGAAAGAAAGAGAGAGAAAGAAAGAAACAAAGAAAGAAAGAAGGAAGGAAAGAAAGAAAGAAAGAAATTCAGGGTTTTAGGTAATGGAGCAAGAATCAACAAGGTCAAATTAATTTTATCTGTTGGTTTCCCCATGATTATGAATGACTTTTTAAGACGGACCCTTTTTATTCAGATGGAAACACTTTTGTTGCTAATAAAAATGAAGCCACTTTCTGGGAATCATGATGACATCTTTGTTATGGATTTTCTGAATCAGACAGAGAAAAATGTACTCGTTACGTGAAAGACATAGTTTGGCCTTTTTAGCAGTCTTCACTATAATGATCCATTGTTTGAACTAATCTCTAAGATTCCTTTAAAATGCCATGCTGACTGTAAACTGCGATTAATAAAATCTTATGCTCTCGGTCAGGTACAATGGCTCATGCCTGTAATCCCAGCACTTTAGGAGGCCGAGGCAGGTGGATCACGAGGTCAGGAGATCAAAACCATCCTAGCCAACATGGTGAAACCCCGTCTCTATTAAAAATACAAAAAAAATAGCTGGGTGTGGTGGCACACACCTGTAGTACTAGCTACGCGGGAGGCTGAGGCAGGAGAATTGCTTGAACCCAGGAGGCGGAGATTGCAGTGAGCCAAGATCATGCCACTGCACTATAGTCTGGGTGACAGTGCAAGACTCTGTCTCCAAAAAAAAAAAAAAAAAAAAGCTTATGCTCCGAATTCTAATTTAAGGAGGTATATTTAACTCTTTGAGGATCTCGGCCGGGCGTGGTGGCTCAAGCCTGTAATCCCAGCACTTTGGGAGGCCGAGACGGGTGGATCACGAGGTCAAGAGATCGAGACCGTTCTGGTCAACATGGTGAAACCCCGTCTCTACTAATACAAAAAATTAGCTGGGCATGGTGGCGCGTGCCTGTAATCCCAGCTACTCAGGAGGCTGAGGCAGGAGAATTGCCTGAACCCAGGAGGCGGAGGTTGCGGTGAGCCGTGATCGCGCCATTGCACTCCAGCCTGGGTAACGAGCGAAACTTCGCCTCAAAAAAAAAAAAAAAAAAAAAAAAAAAAAAAAAAAAAAAAAAACTCTTTGAGGATCTCAGGACCTCATTTAATTCATTTAGTTCTTCTTAAGTGCTATGTATTGAAGCCCTAGTGACTTTAAAGAAATTAATACAATATTAGAAAACCTATATACTATGCCACTTTCTGCTCCATCAGTAAATAATGCATTATACAGGAAATCCTTAGGCTGTGAGATGTGTCCTAGCAGTATGGGGAAGCAATAGAAAGGGTCAGACGGCATTATTGGTCTTCTAGGTCATTCTAACTGTCAGGAAGTCCCCTATTAATTACTTACTTCCAAGTTAAGAGCTCTCTAAACATATGTCACAAACTAACACTGGAATTTAAAGTAGATGAGCTGTTTCCCCTATGTCTGCAACTAGAAGCTTAGATAAACTTCTGTAGCTGGATGCTTGGGATTTCAGCACATGTTCTCAGTTCTCTGGGAAATGGATTAAAATTACTCCACCCCGTGAAGCACAAGGAAAAGCTGGACTATGTGCTGAGTGAAGGAGAGGAGGGCAAGATCAGTAATGGAGAGAATATTATCATAATTCAGAGATCTGATAGTGAAAAGCAGTAATAGAGCATAGGAGAGATGATATTTACACACTGTTTAAAATCAGTACTACTTTTCTAGAAAATGATTTGATAATACATGCCATGATTATGGTAGGAAATTTTGTGAACTATACATTTGGTCTTCCCAGTACTGGGGACAGGTTTCTTTGGCAAACTCTTCCCCATTCCTTAAAACCTGGCACATCTGGCTATTCAAAGAAGTTCAAAATTCGACTTCTTTGGTAATTTGGTAATGGAGATAGTGTGGAAGAATCTTCCCTTTTTGGATTATGGGTTTTAAGGAATTAGGTTTAGGAACGTCAGTAGCCATCATTTATTTTGTAGAGAAGTTGTTTATGGTGGCCAAGAAGCAAAGAAGAATCATAAACGAGAAGAGCTGTAAGATGGAGCGAGAGAGGAAGGGAGGAAGGGAAGAAGGAAGGAAGGGATATGGAGAAAGAATTGGAAATTTAATGAGAAGAAGATACCATTTGCAATGCCATCAAAACCCATGAAATACCGAGGAAGAGATTTAAGGAAGTATATGTGAGTCCTGAACACTAAAAGCTATAAAATATTGCTTAGAGAAGTTAAAGACTACCTAAATGAATGGCGATACATACTTCATTCATGCATTGGAAGTCTCAATACTGTTAAGATGACAATCCTCTGCAAATCGACTTGTGGATTCAGTGCAATCTCAGTAAAAATCCCAGCAGCAGGCATTTGTAGAAATGCAATAGATCTAGGTAAGCCCTAACCATTCTGAAACAGAGCACAATGGAAAGCCTTTTTCTGTTTGATTTCAAGAGTTACAATAAAGTTATAATAATCATGACAGCATGGTATTGGTGTAAGGATAGACATATACATCAATAAGACTCAATGAAGAATTCAGAAATAAACCTATGTAACTATGGTCAATTGATTTTTGACAAAGATGCCAAGGTAATTAAATGGGGGAAATGGAGTCTTTTCAACAAATGGTGCTAGAAGAACATCTGGATGTTCATAAGGAGAAGTTAAATGAATCCCAACTTTCATTTCACATCATAGACAAAAAATTAATTTGAAATGGATCATCAATCTAAAAGTAAAGGCAAAAACTATCATCTTCTAGAATAAAACATAGGAGAAAATATTTGCAACTTTGAGCCATAGGGTGGGCAACAATTTCTTAGACACCAAAAGCATAAGCCATAAAAAATCAATAAATTGGCTTTCATCAAAATTATAAATCTTTGCTCTTTGAAAAACACCATCAAGAAAATAAAAAGACAAGCCATATATGGAGAGAATATTTACAGTTCATTTATTGTATTAAACTGAGAATACACAAACATGTATTTACAGAGAGAGAAAGAGAGAGAGAGAGATTTACTGACATTGTTATAACCTCTAGGTTAAACTATAACTGAAGACAGATCCATTCCTAGACTATCCACTCATATGAGGCAGTAGAGTCTCATTTTTTTTTAAGTTAGTATGATCAGAATTTCTATCAATTGCAAATAGGGAGTACTGATTGGCACAATTTTTTAAAATATTTATATTCTCTAACTTAGCTCTCACACTACTCGAAATTTATAGAAACTAAAAAGAAACTATGCAGTCAAAGCTTTATATATAAGAATGTGAACTGAAGCATGCTTTTAATAGTGAAAACTTAAAAATTATAAAAATAGCCAACAAAAGGGAAATGGGACCTTACAAAAAATGTTATTTAGCCAAGAAAATATAATGCTAGAAGGAAGCACACAAAAATGCTGACGGCAGGTGATGATACTATGATTGAATTTTTTCTTTAATTTTTTCTTTAATGTCTTTAATTTTTTAACAATGAATCTCTTATTTTTATCATTAAAATTTAAATATAGATTTGAAAAACTGCTGAAAAGGTAAAGAAGAGTGCAAGAGATTTAATAAAAATACTGAAGTTAGTGCTAACTAGAAAAAGATACATGATGTGCTTATCAGGTCAGTTTGCTACTTAAAATTATACTGTAGCTCCTGCTAGCACTCAGTTTATATTATGAACTTCTCAGGATGGCAGACAAGGCCATTTTTCATATGTGGTTCTTTTTCCAGTTTCAACCTCAGCTTTAGCCATTTTCCAGACTGCATTCTATACATAATCTATGCTAAAAACCTACAAGAAAGAGGTAAGGGTTGGAATTTCACATACTTTGGGAGAAAACTGACCTTTATCCATTTAAAGAAAGTAAACACCAAGCTTTACACTCAGGTCTGGGAGGTGCTAGAGGTAGCACGCAAGCACTTGCAGAGCAGGGAGCCTGTCTCCTCTATCCATGGCTGTTTCAGAAATCAGAGCTTTGCAGGGCTTTCTGGATTACCCCTCTGCGGGATATTTTTAATTTACTCCTGCAGATTCACTTTCTACTTTCTTTTAACCACCTATGCACCCTGAAAATCTGATGCATATGAACTTCATCAGTGGGCTCCCATGTTAGTTTCCCATGGCTACTGTAACAAAGTGCCACAACTGGGTGACATAAAGTAACAGAAATATATTGTTATATTAGTCTGTTTTCATGCTGGTATAAAAACTGCCAGAGACTAGGTAATTTATAAAGGAAAGAGGTTTAATTGACTCACACTTCAGTATGGCTGGGGAGGCCTCAGGAAACTTACATCATGGTGGAAAATGGAGGGTAAACAAGACACCTTCTTCACAAGGCAGTAGGAAGGAGAAGTGCCAAGTGAAGGGGGAAGAGGCCCTTATAAAACCATCAGATCTCGTGAGAACTCAGTCACTATCACGAGAACAGCATGGGTAAACCACCCACATGATCCAACTACCTCCACTTGATCTCTCCCTTGACACATGGGGATTATAGGTTACAATTTAAGATGAGATTTGGGTGGGTATACAAAGCCCAATCGTATCAATTGTCTTACAGTTTTGAAGGTTGGAGTCTGAAATCAAGGTATCAGCAGATGCATGTTCCCTCTGAAACCTAGAGGAAAATCCATCCTGGCCTTTTCCTAACTTCTAGTGGTTTGCCAGCAAACCTAACCTTAGTTTGCAGCTGCCTAACTCCAACCTCTGCCTTTGTTATAGTATGGCATTTCCCCCGTGTGTGTCTGTGTCTTCCCATTGCTACTTATCATAAGGATGCCAGTCATATCGGATTTCGGTGCCCACTCTACTCCAGTATGACCTTAAGTTAGCTAATTACATCTGCAATAACCCTGTTTCCAAATAAAGTCTCATTATGAGGTAATAGGGGTTAGGACTTCAACATATTTTTTTGCATCACCCCAGTTCAACTCATAACAGCTCCATTCCCTATCATCTTCTGATTGTATTAAGTCAAGGGCTAGGAGTCCCTATCATGAGATCAGAGGATGCAAGGAAGAGAAGGTCTGCATATTATATTTATTTATTCATCTTCCCTTTCAGATTCCCTGGTGGCTACATCACTTCCTGAAAGATTACAACTTCTATCAGACTACCCTCTTTATACAGCTGTTTTCTCCAGATTCAGCACCTGGGGTACCTATAACTTATCCTTCCCCTTCCACTTTCAGATTTTGGGATGGTACTGAACTCAATTCTCCATTATTGCTAGTTCCAAGGTACTATTGTCCCTCTTGGTGGGTTCCCAGACATCTGCCCTCCGTTTTAAAAGCAGTCTCTTTATAAACTGTCCTCCAGTTAGAGAATGTATCATCTTTTCCTGCTGAGATCCTGAGAAACATACCTGTAGTTGATAGAGAAACTGAGTGCAGGGAAGAGAAGTGATTTTCTCAAGTTCATAATATTTGCAGAACTTGTGAGCCCCAGGTCTCTTGAAAAATTTCCCTTGACATGAAATAGAACTTGCACAAATTATTCAAACAGTAAGAATGTAAGCACTTCAAAGTTTATTTAAAGTTCAATTCCATTAATTTTAGGAAAAAAAGGCACAAAAATCAGATGTCCATTAGCAGATAATATTGTATTTCAGTTTAGTTCCCTTATGCATTGCTTGAAATTTACTCAAAGACATTTGGTGGTCAAAGCTTTGAATCATTCACAAGAATCAATTTGAGTTCTTGAAATCAAAGCCACGCTACTTCTTTTAAGAGACTTAGTGCTGTGTAGCTTTCTCCTTATTGCTGTCTTGGCTTGTCCCTTCATCATACTCTAATGACTATGCTTCAGAAAAAGTTGATGTGAACATGCATATGTTTAATCTGAAACCTCAGCAGCTTCACTCTCACTATATCAGCTGCAGCCATCTAGCACTTCAGATACAACTTCCTCCATGATGGTGTTTGTAGTTTCCTTGCTTCATTCTCTATATCCTGATTAATCATTACATTTCAATTTCTGTGGTAATGATTTACTTCTGTATCATTGCTAGTTCTAAGGTACCATGCTATCCCCTGTTGGTTTCCCTGATATCCCTGAATGGGCTTTCTTCACTTTCAACAATGTCTATTATAACCCTAGGACCAGCCCAAACTGGCCTTATTTTGTTGATAACAGAATGTCAAGTTATCTTGCAGATGTAGCAAAGCCAAACTACAAGTCATATAACTTGGTTATGTGCAGAGGAGGAAAACCTTAACCTCAAACAGCATTTGGAACCAAGATTTCTTCCCTGTGGAACCAAGACTAGGACATGACCAGAACCTGAATGCCAGAACCCTTTTAGAAACAAGGGTTTTGTTAACCAAGAAGATCCAAGACTGAAATCCACCATTTCATACCTTAACATAAATGATCATGTTTAAAGCCCTTGAACCATGCCCTACCAGCACTTTTGCATACTAACCTGTCCTTCCTTCTCCATAATAGTTTGATCTAATCCCAGATAGAGGAGACAGACTTGAGACATCCCTCCTGGGTCCTTGTTGGTCAACCTCACAATAAAGCCTTTACTTTTCTCAAAAGCTGGTGCCATAGTGTTGTCTTCTATGTGTGTTGAGCTGCAAGGCCATTACTCAGTAACAATACTTTCAATAGAATCATCAAATAAAGATGAAAGAACAAAAACTATATTATGAAAGGATGAGAATGCGTGAATAATTATACCAATAAAGTCAGACTGAAAACAGGCAGTGAAGCTTCAAACAAAATTTAACTCTGAGGTTCCTAGGAGCCAATGCAAAATAGAAAAGGATGCATTGCTGAGCCTCACCATCTGATAACATAAGTTTTGATGAGGATAATATAATGGACAATAACTTCAATCAATGTTATTTAAAAGATGCAGACACATTATTAATAAGACAGTAGCCATGAAATAAGACCAGTTACAGTAAACGCAGAGCTCTTCAGTGTTTATTATGGGGATGGCTTTGGGACCCTGGAATGCCATTTCATGTGAGCCTTATTTACTCTCATAATAAAGGAATTTTAAAGTTATTTCCAAATGAATTTGCATGTAATACTACATTATGGAAATACTCTGCTCGGTTCAAAGCAAGTAGTCATTGACTCTGGAATTTTACGCTTGTGTCACATAACAGGGTTGGCACACAGAGCACCTTTGCCTTGCTTGGGGTTATTGGAGATTCTAGGATCTGTAAGTTTATAGTTTTCATCAAATTTGGAAAATCTTTAGTTGTTATTTCTTCAAATATTTTTCTATGTTCCGCCTCTCTCCTCTCCTTCATAACTATGCTAGATGGCATGATATTGTCCCACAGGTCAATAAGGCTGGGTTTTCTCCCCCCAGTATTTTTGTCTCTGTGTTTTGCTTTAGATAGTTTCTGTTGCTACATTTTCATGTTCACTGCTCTTCCTATCTGTAGTGTCTAATCTGCTGTTAATACTATCCAGGGAATTTTTAATTTTAGGTATTGCATTTTTCTTTTTTCTTTTTTTCTTTTTAAAAAAAAAGATAGGAGGCTGGGCTGAGCCCCAGTGGAAGCCCAGGAGGTATTGCATTTTTCTAAAAATGTGATATAATTTATTTCTAGGTAATTAATCTCTCTATGTTTGTCTTTTCCTTTCCATCTTTGAGCATATAGAATAGATTTATAATAGCTGTTTTGATACCCTTGCCTATAAATTCTATATTTGCCGTTTATGGCTCTGTTTTAAGCAACTGATTCCTCTGCTGGTTATGGGTCACATTTTCTGCTTCTTCTTTGTTTAGTAATTTGTATTGTATGCTGGATAGTGTAAATTTTATGTTACTGAGTGTTGGATATTTAAAAACAATATTCCTTTAAGTGTATTTGACTTTGTTCTAGGGACAATTGTGATCAATATAATTATTTTCGATTTTATTTTAAAGCCTCTTTTAGGGTGGGTCTATAGTAATATTTACTCTAGAGCTGAATTAGCCCTTCCAAGGTGTGATCCTTCTGAAGTTGTGACCCTGAATGCTCCTGTATTCACAGAGGTTTCTCCTCTTGGTCTGTTAGGAATTCAAGTAATTCTCAATCCTGAACGATCTCTGGAAAACGTTTTCCTGACAGATCTCTAGTAGTTGTTCTTTCCCAGAAAGTTTGTCATGCCTAGCCTCATGGGGTTTCACCCTACACATATAGAGTCTTCAGCAAAAGACTCAAGGGATCCCTATACATATTTATAAAATATTTATCTATATTTTCTCTTGGGTTCTCTGCCCTAAAAATTTCTATCCTCTCTGACCTCCTCAAATTTCAGTTTGTCTTTTTTTTCAATGCAGTAACATTGCCTGGCCCCATCTGGGTTCCCCTTGCTATATCACAGTCCAGAAATTTCTCTTAGGCAGAAGGGAGAACTCACTTTGTTTGTTTCCTTTCTTTCAGGGATCACAATCCCGCAATTCCTATTGTCCAATATCTAAAATGGTTGTTGAATACATTATTTCTAGTGTTTTTAGGTGTTAACAGCAGAAGGATGATTCAGGCTCTCCTACTCTGTCATGGCTGGAAGCAGTAAAGTTTACAATGAATTATTACTATTTCATAAATTATTTAATCATTTTGTGGCTACCACAATCACTTTGCATTTAGTATTTTTACAGAAAAAATTACTTTTTAAATGACTAAAAATATATATATGTTTAAAATGTAGCATGCATTTCTTAATTTTAAAATATATACAGATGGTGTAAATAACAATAGCAATGCCAATTCTCTTGAGCATCTCTTGACCTCTCTTGACCTTTAAAAGGCCTTGGTGTTGTCTGCTATCTCCCTAGTTAAGTACAGTTTTGCAATTTTCCACAATGCAGGCCTTTATCACCTTTACATGTTTAGAAATCTGCTCTTGTTTAGTCTTCTAAGAGTGGATTTATTTTGGGGGGGGCAAACACAGCAACCACACTCATCCAATGAATGTCTAAGAACTGAATATGAGTTTGCTAATTTATGGATCACAAGGATCAAAGTGCCTGAGTCCACATGACCAGCATATTCTCTCCCTGTAAGGGAATAACCACAAGACTTGTTGGTGAGCATGGACTTTGAACAAAGTGAGTTTGGTAAATCAAAGAGTTGCTGGCATCAGGCCATACACTAAGTCATTCATCTAATCAACAAATATTTACTGATCACTTAAAATATGCCATTTACTTTGCTAAAGACTCACTTTGCTAAACACAGTGAACATGGAATATGCAATTCAATCTTAACACAATTCTTGGGCAAATATTAAACAGGGAATAATAGCAGTGTGATGAATCTCATGATAGGAAAAATACAGGGAGCTATGGAAATTCTTGGGGGAGTGTGTGGGGATATCAGGGGTGTATCAGTCTGTGTTCACATTGCTCATACCTCACAGTCTAGAGTATAAAGATGTACCATAGATTGGGTAATTTATAAAGGAAAGAGGTTTAATTGACTCATAGTTCACATGGCTGGGGAGGTGAATGAGGAGCAAAGTCACATCTTACATGGTGGCAGCAAGAGAGTATGTGCAGGGGAACTCCCCTTTATAAAACCATCAGAGCTTGTGAGACTTATTCACTCCAACAAGAAAAGCACAGGAAAGACTCACTCCCATGATTCAATTACCTCTCACTGGGTCCCTCCCATGGCATGTGGGAATTATGGGAGCTACAGTTCAAGATGGGATTTGGGTAGAGACAAACCATATCATGGGGAGAATATAAAGTAGGCTAGTGTTCATACAAGGCTCTCTGGATAAGTCATATTTAAGTTGAGATATAGGGGATTGAAAAGAATTATCCAGGTGAAGAAGGGAGAAAAACTAAGCTAGTGAGATATTCTCCAAAGTGTAATATTCTTTTCACTAATGGAATGCAAATGCAGGTAAGGCATCAGTTTTGAAGCAAATGTAAAGGAAGATGGAGATTGCATGGAAGGCAGGAAATCTCTTGATTTGGGGATTTGATGGCCACCACTCCAACCCACCCTACTCTGTTCTGAGCCACTTCCATACTCCCTGCACACATACACTAACACACGAGTTCATGAACTAACCTACCCAGAGATTTCAGGACTTTTAGGGTGAGGTTGGCTTATCAAGATGCTTCACGAATATTTTTTCAAACTGACTGGCAAAGGTAAGCAGATAAGGAACACTTTCTAAATGTTCTTTGCTTACCAAATGTATTAGTCTGTTCTCACACTGCCGTAAAGAACTGCCCAAGACTGGGTAATATATAAAGAAGAGATTTAACTGACTCACAGTTCAGCATAGCTGGGGGAGCCTTAGGAAACTTACAATCATGATGGGAGGCACCTCTCCACAGGGTGGCAGGAGAGAGAATGAATGTCAGCAGGGGAAATGCCAGACACTTATAAAACCATCAGATCTCGAGAGTACTCACTCACTGCCATGAGAACAGCATGGGGTTAGCCACCCCCATGATCCAATTACCTTCACCTGGTCTCTCCCTTGACACATGGAAATTATGCAGATTACAGTTCAATGTGAGATTTAGGTGGGGACACAGAGCCTAATCATATCACCAGATAAGTTTGCTTATTCAGAAAAGAGAATGTGAGATCTCTTTGACTTTCGAACTAAGTTTATTGAGCCAGTCTCTCATACTATTTTGGTTACTATATCTTTGTCTTCAGTTTATAGCCTTAAGCAGAATGTTGCTTTATTAAAATATTGACAAACATTTCTGTTTTTTTATTGAAGAAGGAACTTATTTTTAGCTATGCATTTTTGTGAGTTGATTTGATCTATTATGACATATTTAATAATGTACTTCTAAGGTCAAACTTTTAATTTATATAGTTGAACACTATTTCAATTAAGCCATAATCATTATTAAATATAAACATGCTTTGCTTCTCTACTTATCATAGAGATATACATTTTTATTTTATTTTATTATTTATTTATTTAGAGACAGGGTCTCAATTCTGTCACCAGGCTGGAAAGCAGTGACACAATCATGGCTTACTGCAGCTTGGATCTCCTAGGCTCAAGTGATCTAGAGTTCTGATTCAGCCTCCTGAGTAACTGGGACTATAGGCACACACCACTACACAAGGGTAATTTTTTTTCAGTGAAGACAGGGTCTCCCTATGTTTCCCAGGCTAGTCTCAAACTCCTTGGCTCAAGAGATTCTTCTGTCTCTGCCTCCCAAAGTGTGGGGATTACAGATGTGAGCCACTGCAACTGACCTATACTGTCCTTTTAAAATATATTCTTATAATATTTGAAACATGAATCACCTTCAAAGCAAATTAGTAGATATCAATCCAGAAGGTACACAGATATAGTGAACACCACTAAGGTAGAAGTTTGGAATCATTGGTCTGACACATCCATTGCCTGTCACAGGAGGCATGGCCTGGCAATAGGATTAGATTACTGGAACTTTGTTGGCTGAGGAGACTTCACATATGGACATACTTGGATGGACACTGCCAGCACTTTCCAGTCATAGTTTTCTTAGCTAAGCTCTCATGAATGAGCAGACATAGCTTCCTTCTTAGCAATGTTGTGTTGATGAATGAAGTTGGGTCACTCCCCAGAATTGCTAGCTGGAGAGGGGGGTCAGAAGGAGAGTATGGAGTGCCAAGCTTCTATTTTTATAAATTTTCTCTGATTAATTATGCAGTGATTTTGTACTTAACTCCCCCTTGTGTTTTAGACAGTAAAAGAAGCCTCGTTTTTACAAAGGGCAGAATGTAAAATAAGAATTGATGGATAAATCTTAATATTGTGAAGGTATTTCTATCATGTTCCAAAAAAATGTCATCTAGGTATCAAGTTTCCCATGGGACCTAACTTTACAGGATTATGGACTCTACTATCTAGTATAGATTTTTTTTAAAAAAATAGCATATTTAATGACAGCTTCATAGTAGGCAATTTAAGATAAAGGATCTTCACCAGATGAGAGTTAAGTTGCTTTTAAGAAACAAGTTTTGTTAAGTAAAAAATGGGAATTTATTATGAGTACTAATATAGCCAGAGAATTTGTTTACCTTTTGAAAAGTAGATTTGAAAATTTGAGCCAAGGATCCAATTTCCTTTCCTTTTCTTCCCTTCCTCTTGCCTTCCTTTCTCTGTTCTTTCTCTTTTCTCTTTTCTCCTTTCTCCTCTCCTTTCTTTTCTCTTCTTGTTCTTCTTCTTCTTCTTCCTCTTCTTCTTCCTCTTTTCTTTTTCCTCTTCTTCTTGGCTTCATTATTTTTAGAGCAGTTTTAGGTTCACTGCAAAACTGAGTGGAAGATGCAGAGATAGCCCATATACTCCTGCCCCAACACATACACAGAACCTTATTATCAGCATTCCCTAACCAGAATGTTGCATTTGTTACAATTGATGAACCTATGACAACACATCATCACCCCAAGGCCATGTAGTTCACATTCGGTTTCACTGTGGTGATGTATCTTCTATGGGTTTGGACAAATGTATATTGACATGTAGCTTTCTTTGTCAAATCATTAAATTTTCAGTATTCTCTCTTCTTTTGTTTTTGCTGCTGATTTTTAAAAGCTTCTTTTTAAAATCTATTGATTTTGGCAACTCCTTTAGAGAGTATCTACTTTATATGTGATTATTTGTTTCATAATTTTTTCTTCATTTACAAAACAATCAACTATTCTTACCAAATGTTTTGTATCAATAAATTTAAAAAAATCTCAGTTTATGAGGATTATTTTTTCTGGACCATATATTATTATTCTACTATTTTTTTTTCTTTTTGAGACGGAGTCTTGCTCTGTCGCCAGGCTGGAGCACAGTGGCACAGTCTCGGCTCACTGCAACCTCTGCCTCCTGGGTTCAAGTGATTCTTCCGCCTCAGCCTCCCAAGTAGCTGGGACTACAGGCGCGTGCCAAACGCCCAGCTAATTTTTGTATTTTTAGTAGAGACGGGGTTTCACCATGTTGGTAGTGTGGTCTCAATCTCCTGACCTCGTGATCCACCCACCTCGGCCTCCCAAAGTGCTGGGATTACAATTATTCTTCTACTATTATTGGCCACTATTAATAATTGACAATGGAAGCAATTAAAATTTAGTGCTCTCCTTTGAACAAGAAAAAATCTTAACCTTGTATATTACAAAGGTTAAATAAAAAAAGAAATTGAGAAAAATTCTATTGTGATAGGAAATATTATTGTCCCTTTATCAATCTGTCAAAAGTTAAAATATATATGTATATGTATATAAAAAATAAAGAATGGAATAATAATATTTGCAAGGTTGACATTTCAGATAAATACATGTTATTTTTAAATATCTGTGGAGTATATTTATTTGGAATATCCAAATTTAATAGTCACAAAAATTAATAATTAATTATTAATTACAGGCTCTGTCATAAAAATATATCAGTAAGTTCCAAAAAGCAGTCTTAAATTAAGTTTAGCTTAAATTTACCTCCTCATATATTTTATATTAGAGCTAAAGGTTCATCTGAATATACTGAACTGTAACCTCTCTGGATATGTAAACAGCCTGTAACCTACTTTTGCCCCAATCCCTGAGGTTTGGCTAATCAAAGGCAGTCAACCGTTCTAACCATGTTCAAATAAGGTAAATGCTGAACTGTAACCAAGCTGGCTGTTTCTGTACCTCAATTCCATTATCTGTATATCACTTTCTTTTTTTTCTGTCCATAAATATGTTTTGACCGTGTGGCAGGGTTGGAGTCTCTCGGAAACTATTCTGGTTCAGGAACTGCCCCATTCATGACTTTTTCTTTGTTCACTTAAATTCTGTGAATTTGATTTGCCTAAGGTTTTTGTTTTTACTGCAGAAAATGTACTAGCTATATTTCAATATAGTGACAAAAAACCTAGGAAATAATGACAACACTGTTTAAAAAATGCCTAGTCTATTGAATGTTTAAATATTATTCTCCAAATTTCTAAAAGGACAAAGAAGAAATTTAAACAAACTCACATCCCATTTAGAAAACAAAGGCTGTGATAACACTGAATATCCAAACTTAAGGTAGGAGTCAAATAACAACTTAGAAAAATTACTATTCTTAAGTGACAAAAACTGAAATAAATATTTACCTCAAGAAATTTGAAAATGATCATCAAATAAAGAGAAGGAAGGGAAAATAGATCAAAACAAAGAACTGGACAAGAGTACAATGATAAATAAATCCGTGAGTTTATTTTTCCTTCAGGTAATGAAGGACACCAAAAATAAAATGTTCTTAGAAATCTAAGGATGCCAGCCACAGAATTATGTACATAAATTTAAATGTTTGATTATTACGAAATCTGGATTATGTAGACAAGTAGAATAGACTAAAAACTTTGAAAAAAATTGTGGAAATTTCAATGATCAATTGGTTTTACAAATGAGTTCTTTCAAGTTTCTAAGATATAGCAAATCCCAGCACATTGTAAAATATTTCAAAGCACAGAAAATAAATAAAAACAATTTTCAAAAGCAGTTGTATAAAGAAAATATAACCCTGATCCCTAAACTAATATTAAATTTTTTAAAAAGAAAAGCACGGACCAAACACCTATAAATGCAAGATCTGTTTAAGCACTGTTTTGTGTTTCTTTCACTTGTTGATAGTGACTACCTCTCATTATTGTCAGTACTGGGCTACTTTAATCACTGAAACTTTCTCAAGTACATATATACATGGCTGCTTTTTTAGTCTAAGTTCAGTGTTTGCAGAAGGTTGGCTGAAATTTCACAGCTGGCCAGTGTTTTCTCTATGTATATACATGAGTGAGTGACTTCCTGGTATGAATTTTTAATATATTAAAATTTTGTTTTTAAAATACACCATGGATTACTATGCAGCCATAAAAAAGTATGAGTTCATGTCCTTTGCAAGGTCATGGATGAAGGTAAAAACCATCATTCTCAGCAAACTAACACAGGAACAGAAAACCAAACACTGCCTGTTGTCACTCATAAGTGGGCGTTGAACAATGGGAACATACGGACACAGGAAGGAGAAACATCACATACTGGGGCCTGTCAGGAGGTGGGTAGCTAGGGGAGGGACAGTATTAGGAGAAATACCTAATGTAAACGACGGTTGATGGGCGCAGCAAACCACCATGGTACTTGTATACCTATGTAACAAACCTGCACGTTCTGCACATGTATCCCAGAACTTAAAGTGTAATAAAAAAAAAAAGAAATATTAAAAATAAAATAAAATAAAATAATTAAATCATAGGCCATTTATCAAAGCTGGGAAGTTGTTTATATTTAATTCATGCAAAAGTCATTGCTGTTTTTGCCATACTTCTAAATGGCAGAAGCTGTAATGACTTTTTCACCAACCTGATTATCTTGAGGATCTCAGTTATTTATAATTGATCTACTTTAGGATTTGCAAACTCAAAATGACCAGGACTAGGCAGGTATATAAATCATGAAAAGGAGCTGAAAAGAAGCAGAGTAAACTGGAGAGCATTATGCATAAATAAACTGTATTGTGACTAATCACCACCAGCTCATTGGAACTATTTGGGATGCAGATTCAGTATCACCAAATTTGTTTTTCTGGAGAAACCAGAAGTCTGGAATTTCTGTGATAAATTTCTGATTTTTAAATGTTAATTTGCATAACTACTTAACAAACATCACCCTGGCCTTGCAAATGTTGACCGTGTTTGACTCATGGGCCACCAGTTGGCAAATTCTGATTGGTCCATTACTTTCATCTTACAGCCAAAATAAGACCCAGGTAAGTAACTGACTCATCTAAGGAGATCTCTGGAGTTAGGGGCACAGTGGAGCCTTGAATCTGAGCAACTGAAAGAATGAAAAGGTAGCCCTAAATCACAGTGGCCAAAATTGCCATGGCTCACAATTTTTTTTTTTTTTTTTTGAGACGGATTCTCACTCTGTAGCCCAGGTTAGAGTGCAATAGCTCGATCTCAGTTCATTGCAACCTCCGCCTCACGGGTTCAAGCAATTCTCCAGCCTCAAACTCCCGAGTAGCTGGGATTACAGGCACCTGCCATCATGCCCAGCTAATTTTTGTATTTTTGTAGAGATGGGTTTTCACCATGTTGACCAGGCTGGTTGTGAACTCCTGACTTCAGGTGATCTACCCGCTGTGGCCTCCCAAAGTGCTGGCATTACAGGTGTGAGCCACGGTGCCTAGCTATGGCTCACACACTTTTAAGGAAATAACAACAATCCCTAAATATCACAAGCCAAGAGTTGCTCAGCACATTTATTTTGTCCAACTTCATTGAAGTATTTGTAATGTACATACCATAAAATGAGCCCATTCCAAATGCATAGTGGGGGTTTAACAAAAGTGCACACCCTCACAATTAAAATGCAAATTATTTCTATCTCCCCAACATGCTCCTTCACGCTCCTTTGCAATCATCACACCCTTACCAGCCAGCCCCAGGCAACCACTTTCTGCTACTATAGATTAAATTTGCCTTTTCTAGAATTTCATATGCTATGTACTCTTTGTGTCTGGCTTCTTTCACTCAGCATAATGCTTTTGAGATTCATCCATGTTGTTGAGTTCATTCATTTGCAATGCTGGGGCATAATCCATTGTATGAATAAACCACAATTTGTTTATCTGTTCTCCTCTGATGGATGTTTGGATGTTTCCTGTTTTTAGGTAATATGAATAAAGCTGTTATAAACATTCCCATGTGGGTGTTTATGTGGACATGTCTTTATTTCTCTTGGGTAAATATCTAGGAGTAGAATTGCCCAGTTGAATGGCAAGTGTATGTTTAATTTTATAAAAAAACTGCTCAGCACATTTTAAATTTTGAGTTCAGATTGAATATATAGCATTGCTGGAATGTACAAACACTAGTACCCTTCCTCTAAATTCCCCATGCTTTCTTCCAGGTTCCCACTGGAAAGCAAAAATGAACATTGCTTGTTTCACTAAGTTAGAATTTTCTTTCAGCGAGACTTTGGGAAGGAAAGAAAGTAAAAAAGAGATCAGAAGAAATCACTCAAACAAAACTCTAAGGAGACAACTAGGAACTAACATTCTGCTGAAAACTCTGAGGAGTCATTTATGGCCCTGTGCATTCTAATTGGCATCCTTTCGGTCTCAGTCCGGGTCAAATCGCTTCCTTTCATGTCACTCCACCTCCAGATAACCCTCTCACTCTCCTGCCTACCTGTTAACAAGGGAAGTTCAGCCAGTGACCCAGGTTTGGTCTGGGAAAGGCTGGTTATACAGGGAAGATGAATACAATCCTAAAAGGACTGCCAAATCTAAGATTCACCTCAGTGATCACTGAGACTTGAAAGGCATGCATGAGGTTTCATGCAGATGTGAATGTTTGTCCCCAGAGATGGAATAACAAGTGTGCTAAGCCCAGTGAGTTCATTAAATCTTAGTCGACTCAACAATTTCTCTGAAGACTACTCTAAAGAAAATATATGTTTATATAGTACTTATCACCTCTTTTTTCTTCTTAAAAATGAGATGCTAAGACCTTTAAGCCAAAGGGAAGTCTTAAAAGCTTCAGGATGAGATCACAGAATTGTTTCTCTCCAGGAGTATTTTGGGATCATTGCCATCACCCAGGAGATCATCCAGAAAAATCCTCCCTAAAACAGTAAACTCCAGATAATACAGTTATATCACCTAATTGGGAAAAGGTCAAGCCTAGTGAAACACTTGAGCTATGAGGACATTAAAAAAAAAGAAATGCAGGTCTTGTGTTTGGTTTAAAAGAGTATTTTAACAGTATCAAAGGAGAAAAAGGCAAGGTACAGATGGACTTGGCACACATATACTGCCATTTCTCAGGTCCTGTGCCAATGGCAGGCATTACTAATCAATCCCAGTTTTTAAAGAGTAGCTTTTTCAAATTTGTTTAGCAGTCAAATGTAGAAAGAGATCTAGAATTTCCTTTTTTTTTTTTTCCGAGGCAGAGTCTCACTCTGTTTCCTAGGCTGGAGTGCAGTGGCACAATCACGGCTTACTGAAGCCTCAAACTCCTGGGCTCAAGTCATTCTCCCTCATTGGCCCTCAGAGCAGCCACAGGCACACATTGCAGCACCTGGCTCAGAATTTTCTTCCTAACAATAAAATTTACTGGCCTCTCAAAACCAAGATGTCATTATTAATATTATAAATAAAAGTAATAAATTAAGCCTCCTTGTGTGTGTTTGTGTGTGTGTGTGTGTGTCTGTGTGTGTTTGTGTGTGTGTGTGTGTGTGTGCCTGGGCTAAATAAATGCCTTTAAAAAATAAAGTGAAATTGTACTTTCATACATATGTGTGTGGGAGGGGATGTGAGTGTCTGTGTATGTGTAGAAAAAGACAGTTAATATTTTTCCATAATCTCAGTTCAACCAGGCACCTCAGATTACAATATTTTGGAGCTTTTGACTGCAGATAAATGATCACTTACAGAAATGAAACAAGGTTGAGAATCATCATATTGAATAAAATAGACTTAATTATCTTGAAATATAGAATGAGTATGTGACTGATATATAATGTTTTAATGACATTGTTTATCAATTTAGTGTTACAAGATATATTTGAAAAGTATTTTTCTCCAAATAATTAATGTTAAGTTGACTGAAGAACTTAGTAAAAAACTTCCAAATCAACAGAAAATCAAATACTGCATGCTCTCACTTATAAGTGGGAGCTGAACAATGAGAACTCATGGACACAGGGAGGGGAACAACACATACTGGGGCCTGATGGCGATGGAGTGGTGGGAAGGAGAGCAACGGCATAAATAACTAATGCATGCGGGGCTTAATACCTAGGTGATGGGTTCCTAGGTGCAGCCAACCACCATGGCACACATTTACCTATGTAACCTGCACATTCTGCACATGTACCCTGGGTCTTAAAATAAATATAAAAACTTTTTAAAAAGGAAACTTCCAAATTGAATATGTATAAAGGAATATTATTAAAACTACTGGATATTGCTAGTAACGTCACTTTAAAACCCAAATGTCCTACTACTCTTTAGCTAAACTCTGGATTTGTTCTGTTAAAGATCTTTACCAGTTTGGCAAAATGAGTCATCTAAAAAGGGGAATAAAATCTATCACTGTTTAAAACTATTTATCTGTGAGAATGAAGATTCTCAGTACCTTGTCTCTCAAAGGAAACTATAGAAACTCAAAAGAAACTACCTCTTCAGGAGATATAAGCCTGCAGCTATTATTTATAACCTCCAAACAGAAGTTCTTGTGGTCATCATTCTCACTGGCTTTATAATTATTTAAATATTAGAATTTTAGCTTATAAAAAAGTTAATAAACTATTGCCTGTTTTTATATTGTGATTCTGAATAATTATTCACGATGATTAAGAATACAGGACTTGGGCCAGGGGCAGTGACTTAAACCTGTAATCTCAGCACTTTATCAGGCCAAGGCAGGAGGATCACTTGAGCCCAGCCTGGGCAACATAGTAAGACCTCATCTCTACAAAAAATAAAAATAAAAAAATTAGTTTGATGTGGTAGCATGCACCTGCAGTCCAAGCAACTTGGGAGGCTGTGGCAGGAGGATCTCTTGAGCCCAGGAGGTCAGTCAAAGGCTGCACTGAGCTGTGATCATGCCACTGCATTCCAGAGCCTAGGTGACAAAGAAGGCCCTGTCTTAAAAAAAAAAAAAAAAAAAAAAAAAAAAGGAAAAGATTACAGTCATTGGAACTGCACTGCTCCCTGACTGAAATCCTGGCCTTGCCACTCATCAGCTCTGTGATTTGGGCAAGTGAGTTACTCCTCCCATGCCTCAGCTTCCTCATCTGTTCATCAGAGATAATAGTAATACTTATTCACAGGGTTGTTGAAAGGATTAAATAAATTGTGACGAACAATTAAATAAATTGTGAAATACTTTGAGAAGTATATAGTATACAATAATTGCTATATGAGGGCCTGGCAAATAAAGTAAATTCCATTTAAAATAAGAACTTTTCTGCTAAAATATGCTAAAACCTATGCCTTACCCTGTGTTTAATTAGGCAATAATTACCTAAAATCAGACTTCTCGTTGTTGATGCAAATCATAACTAATCAGCTTTGATTAATATTCTTAATTAAAATAAATAAAATTACCCATGATTTTATTTCCCCACAAAATTTTTAAAATATTTTGATGATGAACATTTCAAACTTTTAAAAAACATGTATATATACTCTTTTTAAAACAAAAATACAATTATAATTAAGATTACATGATAATATCATTTATGTGGATGGGAGTTGGCCAGTTTTTTTCCTGCTGAATTCAAATGTCTAGAATGATGCTTGGTATATAGCAGATGTTCAATAAATATTTGTTCAGTGAAAAATACATGCTTC
Organism: Aotus nancymaae; assembly: GCF_030222135.1. Classification (NCBI taxonomy): domain Eukaryota; kingdom Metazoa; phylum Chordata; class Mammalia; order Primates; family Aotidae; genus Aotus; species Aotus nancymaae. The sequence goes on from NW_026988460.1 coordinate 4,313,756, forward strand.
TAATAAAATTTTTTACTCAGTGTATTTAAACCTATTTTAAAAGCATTAAATACTATTCTTCCAATTTTGCATACTGTCATTTTAAATGACTGCATGTTACTCCATCTCATGAATGTACATGCTTTTCTTCATCCACTTTCCTACTTCTGGAATAGCATGTTAATTCTATTGTCTTCTGATTATGAATAAACATTATAAAAAATACCCATAACAAATCTTTGCATATGCCTCTCATTTTATTTTAGGATAATACCTAGAAGTGGCTGGCCAATGAATTATATGAACTTTCAAGAATTATGATGCACTCAGTGTTTTTTTAGTAGATATTTATGAAGTATCTAATCTGTGCTTTGTGTTAGACACCTACCTGAGTATACCATGGTGGATTTATCTTTGTTTACTTCCTAATAATCTAATGCAGAGGTTGATAAACTGTGACCCATAGTCCAAGTATGGTCTGCTGCATTTTTGTGTGTGTAAGTCAAGTTTTGTTGGAATACAGCCATGCTCATTAATTTATGTATCATTTGCGTTATCACACTATAATGGCAGAATTGAATAGTTGTGACAAAGACTACATGGCCCACAAAGCCAAAGATATTTACTATCTGCCCCGACACAGAAAAAAATGGACAAATCCTTCAAACTAGATTGTAGCTTTGCCAAATGACACTCCAGAAAGTTTATGTTCTCAACCGTAGTCAATGAGATTTCCTCACAATAACAAGGTAAACATGTCTTGGTTTTTCACTGGATTTATTTATTATTTCTTAAGGAACTCTTCATACAAACATCATTTTTAGCATGGCATGCATGGATAATTACCAAATCTGAAATAAGTGAAATCATAATTGTTGAGATTTATTTTCAATGAGGCATGAGAAACATTGACTGAGTCTGTGTGATTAGCTGAGACTTCAGGATTCTTATCAACTTTCCTGATATGCTCCTAAGGACTGAGAAGGCTGGAACAATGAAGGTAACCCATTATCTCCAGTTTCCTGGAAATACAATACAAAAAATACTGGAAGTGTTGAAAGTGATAATATATGATTTTACATATGAAATCCATTTTGTTTATTCTGAAACTAACCAACAATACCTTAATGACTACGTAAATGGAAATATCTGTTATTTGACTTTTTTTTCCCCCAGCACTGGCCTCACACAGGCACACTGATGATTATTTGTCAAAGTCACACTGTTTGCTTACAAGGTATGAAGGCTTTTTAGACACTATAATGACGGCTCTTGATTCACTTGATAATATTTAGAATAAGCCATAAAAGCTGATCTCTGAACGAACAGACCGCTTTTATTGGCTTTTAGTGCTATTACTGCTGTTGTAAGTGGAAAATTGGCCTAATGTAAGCAATACTGCTGTGTCATACTGCAAAACTGCTACTTGGTTTTATGGTTTATATCTTCTAATGAAAGTATAGCCAAGTATAAGGAGGGTCCCATCACCTCCTGAGCTTCAGGGCATGATGCCATCACAGTCTAAGATTCACTTTAAAAACAGGGAGAAATATGCCTGAGAATGAGTGGCAACTTGCTTAATGTCACAGGTGTGTGCCCATTTGTTATATGAATGCCTGTTGAGATCTACTATGTGCCAGGTACAGGAGACAAAATGGGAAGACAGATCTGATTAAGATGGAGCTCAATCTTAATCTGAGGAGGATGAGTGAGAACCTAGTGGCCAGATTCCATTAGCCCTCTCAATGTTTTAAATTTGTGTTGAGATACAACTTACATAGAATAAAGTGCGTAGATCTTAAGCATATACATTGATCAATTTTTACAAGCGTGTACACCTCTCTAACCACCACCTATCAAAATAAAAACATTTCAGCACCATAGACAGCTCCCCACCCCATCCCAGTCAACTACACATTTGCCCCAATAGTAACTTCTAACTTCTATTACTATTAATTATTTTGTTGTTCTTACTATAAACAGGATCATTGTGTGTGTGTGTGTGTGTGTATATATATATATTTTTTTTTTTTTTTTGAGATGGAGTTTCACTCTTGTTACCCAGGCTGGAGTGCAGTGGCGCAATCTCGGCTCACGGCAACCTCCGCTTCCTGGGTTCAATCAATTCTCCTGCCTCAGCCTCCCAAGTAGCTGAACTACAGGCGTGAGCCACCATGCCCAGCTAAATTTTGTATTTTTAGTAGAGACAGGGTTTCACCATGTTGACCAGGATGGTCTCGATCTCTTGACCTTGTGATCCACCCACTTCGGCCTCCGAAAGTTTTGGGATTATAGGCGTCAGCCACCGCACCTGGCCATATTCTTTTATATCCAACTATATTTGTCCAACATCATGTCTGTAAGATTCATTTACATCTTTTGCATATACCAGTAGCTCCTCTTAAAAATTGCTTTGTAATACTCCATGGCACGTGTATGTACCCAACCTATTGTTGAGGGACATTTAGGCTGTTCCTAGCAATTGGATATTAGGACTAAAGCTAATCTGAACATTTTTTGGTGGACATAAACACTGGAAAAGAAGCTCAGAAGTAGAAATGATTGTAGAATGGGAAGATTTTTAGCTTTAGGTGGATACTGCCTAGCAGTTTTCCAGAATGGTTCCAATTTGTACATTCATCAGCAGTGTATGAGAGTTCCAGTCACTCTGTGGTGTTGTCAGGTGCAATATTGTTTTAATAAATTTGAATGCCTTTATAAACTAATTGCACAGAAAGTATACTTGGCTCTAGAATATGTTTTTTACGTACAATTGAGCCTGTATGATGGATATGCTGGGGCATATCCAACCTGGTGCGAACCAAGGTATTGAAATCAGAGGCATCTAGGTTGGTGCTCTATTTCTACCAAGTAATAAGTAGGAGGCCCTAATAAAGCCACTTACGTTTCCTATGCCTCAGATTCTTCTGTAAAGACGGCAAGCCACATCAAATCAAATCAGAGTCGTTGTAAAAACAAATGAAATAACGATTCTAGCATAGAGGGCTACTGTTTGACATGTATCTAGGGGTCAGTGAATAGTTCCTTTCACCTCTTCATAGTGGTCTGGGTGGTCAAGGAAAAAAGTGAAGTTGCTCTGAGAAAATCCATCTAAATATAGATGCCTATTGGTACCTACTTTTCTCTCTTGTAAAGCTTTCTCCCTTTCCTAACATCCTCTCATTTGCCCAAGCCTTACTTCCAAATGTCAGACTACATAGATTCTTTCCTCTATCTCACTCACTACATGCAATCATGACAACAATAAGTGCCATTCCATATTTTTATTTAGCAAGTGCTATGTGCCAAACACTGTGATAAATGCTTTGCACATAGTGTTTCACAAGAACCCTGCAAAGTACATGTTATTATTTTCATTTTACAGATGGGAGGAAACCAAGACTCTGAGAGATCAAACAAATCATTCTTGATCACATATGGAGTGAGTGGTACAACTAACATTTGAAACCAAATCTGTTCGACTCCAGTGCTCATTTGATTAACTATAATTCTGTATATCACACTCGTCAGAAAGATCTCTGGACTTTATCTCCTTCAGATCTCTGAATACATTGTCATTTTCTCCTCATCGCCTGTACTGCACACAAATCTTGTGCACCTTCTCAGGTTTCCTTGACTACTTTCCTTTTGCCAAATGTGTCACCCCATCATCACCTTTCCTGGAACTCTTGGTGAGCTCCCAGTCCAGACAAAATCTGGGTTGAAGGCTCAGATTTGCATGGCTCTCTTGCACCACATGCTGAGTTCTATTTGCATTAAGCAGCACCTCCATTTCTGCATTTACATGAAACACACACCCTGAGGTGTGGAATCAGGCTTCCCGAGTCGTTGCCAAGGAGCTGGATGACATAAATGCCTCCCCTCTTTTCCTTTCAAGGGCTGTTCTGGGGAATGGTTTCTCCTTGCATATCTTCTGGAGAAGTCTCTTGGGTTGCACAACTACACCTGCCAACCCACCTGCTGTGTCATGTCCTGGTTCTTTGTCAAATAGTGGCCAGAATAGGAAGACATCATATTGCTTGACATCCTATCTTTGCTCCATTACTGTATTTGTTTTTTAAGTTTGCTGTAACAAAGTACAACCTTAGTGGCTTAAAACTCTCCGAGATCTTAAGCCCAGAAGTGTGAAGTCAGTTTCACTGGAACAAAATCAAGGTGTCAGCAAGGTTGCACTCCCTCTGGATCCTCTAGCAGAGAATTCATTTTTTGTCTCTTCCAGCTTCCAGGGGCTGCCAGCATTTCCTGACTTGTGACTGATGGTCTCCAATCTCTGTTCTCATGATTGTATCATCATCTCCTCTACTGTGTGTCAAATCTCCCTCCTCCTCTCCCTTAAAAAGATATTTGTGATTCAATTTAGGTGTCACTCATGTGAGTCATGTAACCTTACCACGTCAGGATCCTTAACTCAATCACATCTGCAAAGACCCTTTTTCCTTACAAGGTAATATTTACAGGTTCCAGGAATCAGGACCTGACATTTTGGGTGGCCATTATTCAGCCTACTACACTTACCTTATTTCTTCACCTTTACCACCCTAGGCATGTACCTCTCAAATGAGGCATCAACACTTTTACCCTTGTCTCAAGCCTTGCTTTCTAGAGGAGCTGAGCTGAAGCATTCTCTCTACTTTTGCCTATGTTGCATGTTGGGACTCAGAAAAAGATATTCTAAAATAAAGGCCTCAGAAGCAAAGGTTTTTCCCTGCCCTCCTGTCTCTCAGTCTCATTCGCCTCTGAGGTTAGCCATAGAAACTGGAATCCCTCTTCCCTAAGGGATGTCTCCAAAGCCAGCCACAAAACCTAAAAACATTACTCTCACTTTTCCTCCACCTTTCTTTGTAAAAACCAGCCATAGAGACATGATCTGACCTACCTTGTTTGACTGTAGGTCATGAAACTCCCATCCTAGAGAAGGCCCTGCTCTACACCCAGGAGGAAGGGATGCAGCACAGAGAGTCCAAGAAGAATCTAAGACAGGCCTTACTCAGTTTCCCCACTCAGTCTATTAGCATCAAATTATACACTTTTTGTGTGACATTTCTACACGGTGCACAAAATTTATTAAACCAATGTATAAAGATGACTATTTCCTTTATATCTTTGGGTTTTCATGCTGAAGGATCTCATATACATGTTAATAAATTTTGTATGACTTTTCTCCTATTAATCAGCCTTTTGTGAATTGCTGTTTCAAGGACGTTTCAGAGGGTAAAGATGAAATTTTCCCTTGGCCCTTACAATTTTGGTGTAGTTGTCAGGTTGCCAGAAGGATCATACTCAAGTTCATGTCTGATCATGTTACTCCTTTGTATAAATTTCTTCAAGGTAACGTCCCCAGATTTGTGGCAATGCTCTAACTTCTTGGCTTACAGAAAGATATTCAAGGACCTCTTGATCGAATCCATTCTCTCTCAAACTTCATTATTTGACTATCCTCTGTCTAATGGGTAAGACCATAAGCTTCATAATTAAACCCTGTTTTTTATGTTTTTACCATTTTCTAGGCTAGTAATGTTGAGCAGGCCACTTAGTTTCTTTGGTTCCCTGACCTATATTTTCCTTAAAGTCCCTTTAATAGTAATGGAAGTGATAAAATGAGATTGTGTAAGTGTCTAGCACAGGGTAAAAGCTCAAAACAATGAACAAATTGCTCCAGTTATATCAAATTATACATAGGAATCTAAATGTTTGATATTTAATATTTCCTGATATTTATCCATGGTGATTCTTCTCCCTGAGGAATCCTCACCATAAATGCTTTTTCTCCACCTCAAGTAAACTCCTTCTTGTCTTTGGAACTCAGTTAGAGAACCCCATTCCCTGCAAAGCTTTCCCTGTTCCAGTAGTTCAAAATTCTTGCACATATGAATCACTAGTGCACCTGGTTTACAATGCAAATTCTTTAGCCTCAGCCACAGAAATTCTAGTTCGTCATACCTTGAGTGGGGCCCATGAAATCTTCAGTTAAAAAAAGCATCTTGGGTAGTTTTTGACTGTACAGTAACACCCTGTGTACTGCACAAGGCCCGTCCTGGCTTAGGATGGAAGCCCACCTGGGCAGACGTGTTACCAGAACACCAGGGGTTCAGTCTAGGTCCCTTTGCTTGCTGCACAGAAAGCCAATCACTGAGACAACAAGCACTGCGAGGGAAGAAGGTTTGGTGTTTCAGCTGAGGAAATGCATCAAGAAACCAAAATCTGTTACCAAATAAATTGCTCCCATCTTCTGGGCTGCAGCAACCAAAAGAGCTTTGTTTCCTGGCAGTATTTGCTATCTCAGGGATTGGCTTTCTGTGCAGTAAGCAATGGGACCTAGAATGAACCCCTGGTGTTTCAGTAACAGACATACCACTTGGAATCTTAGGTGCTCCCCTATCAAATTCCCAAATGTTACTGTGTCTTAATCCTACCTCTTAAGTTTTGTAAATCAGATGATGTTACTTACAGAAGCTAATGATTTTCTCTATCTCTCAAATTGAAATTTAAAGTCATATCATGATCTGCAAGGCCTGCTATGATTGGGCCCTGAGCCTCTGGCCTTAGCTGTTATCACTCAGCCTGGCTCATTCTATTTTGTTGGCTTTGAACACGTCAAGCATTCTCCAGAATCAGGGACTTTGCACTTGCTGTTTTCTATGCTGGAAATACTTTCCTTCTAGATCTAAACATGATTCTTACCCTCATCTTATTCTGGTTCTGCCAAAATGCTGTCTAATTAAAGAGCCCTTCCTTAACTACCCTATTTATGGCCTTCCTGCTTATTTGTCACCAGACATACTACACACTTACGAGTTTACTTATTGCCCACTGTTCCTCACTAAAATACAAATATCTACGACTATTTTGTTTATTCCTTTTAGAGAATGCCCAGAGCAATGCCTGCAAAAGAGTGGTGGTGTAAATATTTGTAGAATTCATGAATCTGCCAACATTCCCTCCTCAGAATGAAACAGGAAAAGGTAGAATAAAAGATGAGTCTTATAACCATTGGCTGTCCAGACAGGCCTGTGGCTTGGAATAAGAAAAAAATAGAGCAGGAGACTGAAAAAACAGTTGACTGTGTCTCAATCATCAAGACTTGGGGCTAGTGACCCAGGAACTTCAGTATGATTCTCTCCACCAGTAGATCCTGGGTATATTAATAATAAAGCACTAAGATGCATTTATCTTGGCATCAACAGAAGCACTAGGTGGTTGGGAGCAAAAGCAGTCCTGTGGCAGGAGATGCCTGTGAATTCCAGCTTCATCAGGAATGAAGACACTGAAATAGATTTCTGGGAGTCTTGTAAACTCATGCAGTCCTCTGATTCATTGCTTTTTGGTTGGTCTGTGTTTTCAATGCACTGTGCCTGGCAGATATTAACTGCTCAATAGTGGCTGAATGAATAGGGTCTGGACATTGCAGAACCTTAGACTGGATGGTTAGTGTTCAGGCTGATGAATACTGTCATTCTTCCTGGATACTGTAGACTGATTCAAAGAGCAAGGGCCTTGAAGAGAGGGTTTGAATCCCACATACGGCAGCATCACATTACTTTGAGGAGGTCAGTCTCAGAACTAGACCGAGTTGGGTTCAAATCACACATGTCAGCCTCCCCTAGCCTCTGTTACCTCATCTATATAATAAGCTTGGTTGCGTCCACCACCTACCTGGTTCTTGGGCACAATAAAGGGATTCATACTGGGATCAGGCTTTTGGAGCTATTATTACAATAACATTTTGGGTTTGGACATCTTTATTTCAAAGGGTTTCAAGTTAGAATCCTGATTTCACACAGAGTAACAGAGAATAAAGGGTATGTAATGCTTATTTTTTTGTTAAAGAAAAAAAGAGAGAGAGAGAGAAAAAAAAGCAGAAGGCAAATATGACCAAATGTTAACATCTGTTAAATCTAGATGGTGAGTACATAATGTATTTTTAAAAGAATGTGTAAAATGTCAAGAATCAAGTAGTTAATATATGTGCTATTAATAATCTTAATATTATTAACTCTGCTCTACTTCTGATCCCTCATCTCTAGTTTTCCCACCACCCCACTGACATATAGAAGGAGTTTCCATGCCTTCGGGTGGCAGAGAAGTATTGACTATTGGCTTTATAAAAACCTGGCATGAACTTGTTTTTAAAGCTCAGTTGGACTGGTTTTCCATGAATACAACTTTTAAAACTGTTACCTCATTCTAGTTAAAGTTACATGAAAGCAAGGGTTATGATGTATTTCATTTATAGGTTTTATATAATTAGAGAGACTTAATGAACATTAACTACCAAGAAATATGTTAATAGTAATTTGGACAAGGCCAGGATACATGTACTTGCTAATCCCTATAATTTATTTCCATAACCTGCTCTACAATTTTATAGAGTGAAGTTAGCCTAGTTCTAAATTGTAAACTAATAAAGTTTGTATTTGACTTTTCATATGTTTCCAGCAAGACTCTATTAACTTTCTAAAAACAAAAGCAAAAACAAAAAGAGAACCTCTGACTTTGAAGAATGACAAGAGATTGGGACCCATTTACTCACAATAGCAAAGACAAGGAATCAACCTAAATGCCCATCAATGATAGATGGATAAAGAAAACGTGGTACATATACACCATGGAATACTATGCAGCCATAAAAAAGAATGAGATCATGTCCTTTGCAGGGACTGGATGGAGCCAGAGGTCATCATCCTTAGAAAAGTAATGCAGGAACAGAAAACCAAACACTGCATGTTCTCACTTACAAGTGAGAACTAAACAATTAGAACACATGGACTCAGGAAGGGGAACAACACACATTGGGGTCTATTGGAGGGTGGAGGGTATGAGGAGACAGAGGATCAGGGAAGACAACTAATGGGTACTAGTCTTAAAACCTGGGTCATGAAATACTCTGTACGACAAACCTCCATGACACAAGTCTGCCTGTGTAACAAACCTGCACATGTATCACTGAACTTAAAATAAAAGTTAAACAAAAAAGAGTAAATGGAATTAGTGTAACTGATTCATGTGCTTTTGAAGTTTCATTGACAATGTTATGTGGGTTAAACTTAAATCACTGCAGTTCCAAATTACTTATTTTTATTATTATTATTTTTTTACCAAGGAAAGGAATATCATTAAAAGCAGTTTTACCATAAAAAGTATTTTTCACATATTTGCATATTTAACATCTAGGGTCCTGGAACCCAGTTGTCTGGGGTTTGAAATCAGCTCCTCCATTTACCACGTATTGACCTCAGACAAGTTACATTATTTAGGGCTCTATTTTCTCATCTGTGAAATGGAAATAATGATAACAGCCAACTCATATCATTTTTTGAGACAATTCAGTGAATGCATACACATAATTCCTTAGGACAGTGTTATATGTATACTGTTATTGTTATGATTATTACTAATAAATCGTATTACTAATTTAGCTAAGTAGAACTCTTAACTACCTTCTCCAGACAGACCTAACATTTTGTTTATAGCTCTGTTCTTCTACTTCTTACATTGTATTGTACTGTACTTTTTCAGTTTATTTGGCCTTATCGCTCATCACATTCTGAGATCTCAGGAGAAGGGACAATATATTAATACTTAGCACAACGCTGGGAACATCAGATCCACAAATGACAAACCCTTGGCTGTCACTTTCCCCTATGGCTTCACTCAAGACAGATTTGCTAGTTTTTTCCCCACTCAGAAGCCTCTTCAACACAGAACTCCTGGGAGTCACTGACAACAGATCAGAAATAGACAGCTCAAGATGACATGCCTTTTCCCCTCATGTAATAGATGCTCACTAAATTTGGAATAATACATTGTCTTTTTAATACTCTTCTTCCAAGATGTGCTGTCTGGTGATCTTATCGTTGGCTTCCTGGAAGAATGTAGGAGTCTAATATTTTCTGTTTTCTCATCCTTTGCCTCTTACTTAAATTGTATCCAACATTTTACAATGGTTCTGCTTTATTTCTCAGATTCATTCATTCATTAAGCATTATTTATCATATACAAGACATGGTGGTTTCAGAGCTGAATAAATAGTCTCTTTCTTCAAGAAGGTAAACATGATTATTGTATAAAGCTATTGCTTTATGAATAGTTTGTGTATTTCAATCTCTCCTGTTACACTGATAGCTCTACATCCCCCTTATAGTAGTGGGGCACTGGGCAAATTACTCCATCTCTGAATTCAAGCTTCCTTTTATGAATTGGAGATAATAATACCTCATAAAATTGTTGTACAGATTAACTGATTGGGTAATACATCTTGTGATTTTTAATCATTGATAATATTATATTTATTTGATTATTTATAATATATATCTATCTATTAGAATGGAGCCTCTGAGAGCCATTACTATACATATCTTGTCGGTCTTGATATCTTCAGCTAAAATCACTACACCCGACACACAGTAAACTCAATTATTGTTATTTACCATTATTAAGCATGATATCACTAGTAATACTGGCAAAGCTGAATGAAGCTTGAATTCAAGCCATGTGGATCTGACTGCTTCAGTATGAGAGACATTAAAAAAGGAAAGTTTATAAACTTGTAATTATTTTTTATGCCAAACTATTTTTTATCTATCTTGCTTTGGGATGAGTTTTTCTCTATAAAATATAACTGTTTCAACTCCCTAATAATTGATAAAAACAATTCATTTTCAAATGCTTTCTCTTTTATGAAGTACACATACTTAAAACTATATCTTTGATCACACACACATGCACACACACATATGGTTTGCAGAAAAAGAAAAGAATTATTTTATTTTCATGGCTACACAAGGAAATTGCAGTAAAAATTACAGTTTTGTTCAAAAATTGTCCTTTGAAGGTAGAATCACCTTGATAGAACTCCTATATAATGAATTGTTTCAGTAATAGCATTAGAATATTTATTTCTGATTCAAAATTATCTACCAAGAAAAACATACATACAATTAATTACTAACAATTTAAATGTTTTATCTTTTCCAAAGAAGTAAAAGCTATTTGTAGGTAGTACAATGCAGTACTTTGATTTCCATGGTTTGAAACAAACAGAAAAAATAAATAGCATATTACATGATGAGAAGAAAGAAAATTTAGTGTTTGCAAACTGCTGCTCTTCCTCTAGCTTTTTAGATTTCTGGAAGTATTCAGCTCCCTTCAGTTCAATTTCTTAATACTTTTTGTTTTGTAAGTCTGGTGAAGCCTACAGACTCCTTTTATGATAATATTATTAAATGCAAAAAATAAAGTGTATAGTATTACAAAGAAAAATAATTACATACAACTATCGAAATATATTTGAAAACTGTAATATAGCTGTATATGTGCATCCTTATCAATACATTAAATAAGACCCAGAAGTTGAATGATTAATTTGGGGATGACAGTCAAGGATATTTTGTAATGTCATTAACAACAGACGTGAAATTGATATGAAAATATCTGTGATTTCTATTAGTGACAAAATCACAGACGATGTCATTCGTACTATTGTGATGTTGCCTGTATTTCTGATTGAAGGAAATTCTAAATTTTAGTTAGAGGTTGTTAAAACAAAACATCTGTGCTTTAGTTGGGTGCTACAGTGACATAAGATGGTGTTAGTTTGGTTTTTGTCACCAAACAAAACCTTCCTTTCCTTCCCATTTTCTCTTTCCAGAAAAACATTCTATTTCACTAGAACTAACAGGATTTTAAAAATTACATTAATATTCCTCTGGATAGTCTTAAGAAAAGAAATAACAATAAGTATCTGAACCTTACTGAAAGGAAAAAAAAAAAGACCTTACGAGCCTGGTTATATTTATTAATTGGTAGAATCAACTGTACCACTTTCAGTTTCATCACTTTGTTTATGCTTGTGTTACATGTTAAAGCCCAAAGAGACTCTTGGAGCCAGAAAAAAAAGAGCAAAGTTATCCGATGACAGAGGGAGCATACAAGCAGAAGTCCAAGCTATTGCTTAGGAGTATGAGTGTACTTTGGGCATCAGTTGGATGCGTTTTTAATATTCATCCATTTTTATTAAGGATACGGCTTGGCTTTATAAAGACATTGGCATGTTTTAAATTGTCTCATCTAAGTTTCCTTTTCTCAGTGTTTTAGAAATGTCAGTTGTTCAAAATAATACTGCCCTAGCATTTAAAAACTAGCGTATAGAAATTTACAGTTTTCTGTAGAATGAAAAACATATCCTTTAGATTAAAAATTACATTAATTAAATTGATATTTTAAATACTGTTCTTTATAAAATATTTTCATTTTTTTGCTAGTGGAAACTCTTCACCCTACATCACGAATAGACCTTGTAGTACAAGAAGGGATGGCACTTAGATTCTGTTCTATTTCAGTTTAACACATATTTATAAGCATTCACTGCTGACAGACACTGCTGTAGGTATGTAGGAGAATATAGAAAGGAATAAGAAACCGCATATTCCCTGATAGTTTCAAAAAAGTAAGAAAAAAGGAGAAAGAGATCCCAAAAATGACTGAGAAAAAAAGGTAAAATAGTAATAGTAGTCATTATTGGGTGTGAAGTGATCTTCATTTATTATTGCTCATTCTGCAAGGTAGCCAGGTCACTTAGCATGCTTTCAGCTGCAAATAACAGAAAATTTCAACTCAAACTGGCTTAAAAAACAAAGTAATTTATGGCTCACATATCAATTTTAAAGGTAGAGCGGCTCCAGGATTGATTAAATCAATGGCACAACAACACTTTTAAGAATCCAGATTCGTTTTTCCATGTCATCTTAGGTTAGTCATGTGGCTTGCTCAGTCTGGCTTCTCTTATGATTATTAGATGGTTCCTCAAGTTTCAAGCATTCCATAGCAACTTGATAGTATCCAAAATACGAGACTATCTTTTCTTGTGAACCATCTTAGAGGAGCCAATGATCCAAAAACAAAGCAAAGTAAAACAACCAACTCACCTCTCCCCAAGCAAACAAACAAAAACCCCAAAAACCTTTACTAGAAGCCCCTTTACTAGTAAACCTTTACTAGCAGATGGGCTCTCATGTCTCATTGTCCAAAATTATTCATTGCCTAAAATATCAATGATCTGTTGCCTAAAATGATCATTGGCAAGGGTAGTGTGACTACCATGATTGGGTTAAACCAGTCAGAATTCTTCCAGCTTCTGAGATTGGTGATGGAGTCCATCTGGAAATGCATGGCTACCCTGAGATATGTGGATTCCTGAACAAAGTTGAGGTTTCTAAGAAGAATGGAAGAATGGATAATGGGGAGGAAGAATGGATAATGGGGAGGCAACCATAGTAGGCATTATGATTTTTTATTTATAGCTTTGGAAACTGAGTTTCAGTAATATTAAGCAATTGACCAAGATCAATTATCTACTGAGTAGTAGATACAGATTTCAAATATAGGTATGTGTGATTCCAAAGACTCAAACCTTTGACTGCATTATTCCCAGTGGCTTACCATAATGGAAGCCCAGGCATGGTGGCTTATTACTGTAATCCTAGCACTTTGGGAGGCCAAGTAATAGAATAACTTGACATCAGGAGTTCAAGACCAGCCTAGGAAACATAGTGAGACTCCATCTCTACAAAAAAGCTAAAAACTAGCCAGGCTTGGTGGTGCGCACCTGTAGTCCTAGTCCTAAGTATTTGGGAGGCTTGAGCCCAAGAGGTTGAGGCTGCAATTGTGCCATTGCCCTACAGCTTGGGTGACAGAGTGAGACCCTGTCTCGAAAAAATAATAATAAACAAATAAATATACAAATATTACAATGCAAATATTTTAAAGTGCTGTATCTTTTGATCCATGATATCTTTTGATTCCTGTTGAATGTCTTAGGCAAATATGTTGCATCTTGGTATCAATATAATACCTAATTTTTTATGAAACTGAATGTGGCTTAATGGAAATACGCCTCCCACTTGATCTTTGCCTTATTTCCCATACTTGCTCATTATATTCCTCATGAAAACAATAAAGCTAAATTATGTGTAAAAATAGAACCAACCCTGACTTGCAAACCTTACTGCTTTTTTTGTAAACTGTGGCTAACATGTTTTAACTTGTTAAAGACATCAACAGGATTCTGAATCTGTTTTATATCTTACATTTCATTCAAAGCAGCAGCAGTTTTAGTGGTAGGGAAAGGGTGAAAGCCTTTTTTGTCAGTACATTTTCTTTACTTTGTAATAAGGCAAAAATAAAATGAATGAGTCTTTTACCTGTATCACTAACCATAGACATTGTTTTTCCATGAGCCCCCAAATAAGTTGTAGTTTGAAACATGAGATGCAGTGACATTTAATTTAAATCCTATGTTTTGTTTCCCTTTCCAATCAGTTTATTGTCCCCCTAAGTAAGAGACTGAACCAAACTCTTAACATGATACTTTCTTACTATTAACTATGGCTTCCAGAGCCTACAAGAAAATTGACATAATTTTAGATAACCAAAGTTCAAGAAATACTGAGCCCTGGTTTCTAGAACCCATCATCTCTCACACCATGGCATTGCTTTACATAATTTTCCAAATAAGAAAACATTTTCTAAAAAAATTATTTAGTTCCTTAATTCACATCAGGTGGAATCTACCCTACATTTCTCCCCATGTTTCCAGTGGAATAAAAAGCATAATCATTTACCCAGCAACTTGGACCTCATCCTTCATGTTTCCTTTTTCTCTGTTCCCACAACCAATTACCAGGAAGTCTTCGCAATTCTAACTTTCAACAAGCTCTTAAAATTTCTCTTTTCCTCATTTACAGTGTCATTCGTTTAACTCCTGCTTGGACTACTGTAAGCCTGCCTACCAGCTTTCCACCAATCTGCTTTTTCTACTCTTCCGCTCACAGTGCAGCCAGAGTGGTCTTTTTAAAAGGCATATCTAATAATGGCCTCTCTGTGCTTAGTGCCATTTAATGTTTTCCCATTGCCCCTAGAGTAAACTTTCACATGGCTAATAAACCCCATGTGATCTGCCTCTCTGGTCTAGTTGTTTGCCAATATCTGATCTAACATCCCAATACCCCCTCAAGCACCCCACACACATACAGTGGCTTGACCAACATGTGCTGATTGATGTATTAAGGAATATATTATTCCTTATCAAAATGTTCTTTTGAAATGATAAACACCTATTTCTCTCTGAACCTTGCTTGCTTAAAAAATTATGTTTATGCACAGTACTCTGCTTGCCAAATTTAATATTGGATGATTTAAATAAATGTACAAATTATTTTGCCTAGCTCTTGGTAATTATTGTAAAATGAGTCCTTATAAAAATAAAGCAAAAGAACCAAAAAGCCTACTTGTTTACTTAAATAAGCTAGGGAAAGTTCAAATAGATAGATATTGTGAGATGCTTTCTCTACACCACAAAAAGAACTGGATATCTTGGTGGAAATTAGGAGTTTAGATATTTGAGCCACTCAAAGGCTGTAATTAGACTATGCTTCTGCTTAACACTCATGTTGTTTATTTAGTTTCTCTGATTACTAGTGACAAATTTGTATAATCTCTGTAGTTTCAGTTGGTTAGACAGAAATATAAAGGATTATTATTGCATATGTCTGGGTGTCCCATGGAGCAATATGTATATTTGTGTTATCAGAATTCTTTGAAATGCATTAAATTCTTTCTTCAAGGATGGAAAAATATTTGACTTAGTTTCCTCTCTTATGTAAAACAAGGAGTTAAAATATTTCCTTCCTTAAGCATTTGGTTATTATTTTTTTCCTTTCATAGGGTATGTGTTAAGAAGTCAGATAATTTGTAAAGTATCATTTGATTATCTAAAGAAAAAACTTAAACTAAAAAGTGTTATTATCATAAACTCACAGGCTTCTGACCACCAAAGTAAAATTTAATTTAATTCATGATTGAAAAGTACAGTTGATGCATAAAGGCTATCTGAAAAGTGTTATGTTTGTTTATAGTTGAAAGTTTTTACAGAGTTATCTCTTATTCTTTGCTAATTCTTCTTATTTAAAGATTTAGGGGACAAATTTTTAAAAATTCTAAATATAACAAGGAAAATCAGGGTCACATCTGAGGTTGACAATCGGGTGCTATTTGCTGAATATGAAAAAACAGGCTGTGTATGTTATAATTTTATTGTTGGAAAGATGATTTGACCAGATAAGGATATTTGAAAATTAAAGTTAGATTTGGCATTGATATATCCTCAGGTTTGCAGGTTTATGATCTGGTTATTAGCCATACAAAAATATATTGCTGTTTTTTAATCTGATCGTAGTTGATTCTGCCACTGTTTCCCCACACTTTGATGTGATATGTTTTATTTTCAAGTGCTTGTTTCACAAAGATAAGCAAGCAAAATAAATAAGATTTCCACTTCTCTTCTCCATCAGCCATGTTTTTGTTTAGTTAGCCAACATCAATGGGAAGGTATTAAAATGATTAATCATTATAATTCTTTTGTGTCTTAAATGACTGGATATTATGGGAGCTGAACTCCAACTTTTATCTCGTAAATATGAATGCAGCAATATTGCTAAGTTGTAATTCATTTTGAACTATTTAATCAATGTTATCTACAGGTAAGCTGGCTTCTGAATCTTTGTCTAATTTCATAACTGAGTCCTCTTTCTCATTAAAATCACCATGACCGTGCTGAGGCCACATGTTTAGGGAATCCAACTGATGAGTAATAGGTTTAAAAATACCCCAGCTATATGGACTTCCCCAAACTTTTCCAATCTCCTTTAATTTTAGTTGTTCAAATGAGTGCAAATGAGGGATCTTGGTTAGCCATCTTCAATATTTCAAAGCAAAGTCTATGATGGCAGATGTACTAGATTTAGGATGAGAATACCTGACTTGGGACCTGGTCCTGTTGTCTACTACCCAGGTGACTTTGAACCAAATTACTTAAACTTCTCTGACCTTTATTTTCCTCATTTGTAAACATTTTGCACATACATTTCATGTAACTAAGCTGAGGCACTGATGTGCAACAGATTGTAAAGTGTCATCCAAAGGCCAAAAGTAAGGTGTGAGGATCTCATGTGGTGCTTGGGGTTAGCCAGATTATAAGGAAATACCAAAACACATTGTAATGAATTTCTTTGAGATTTAAAAGCAAAAAACTTGAAACAGTCTGAATATCCAAAATTGAGTAATTGGTTACATATATTTTGCTACTTCATAGAATACATTATGTATAGCCATTGAAATGATGCCGTAAATCTATGTTTATTGCTCTAGAAAGGTGTTCACATTAATTCATGAATCATCAAAACATGCTATTAAAATATTGCATACTCATATGTTATTAAAATTATAAATTTGTTTGTGTTTGTATACACACACATACACAAATATAAAGCATATAAGATGTGTAGTGGCTGTCTACGGGTGTTGGGATTCAGAGTAATTTTTGTCACTTCCATTTTCTAATTTTTCTAAAAAATAGATAACTTATCGAAAGCCACACTCAAGCACATACCCACAGAGACACATATTAAAAACTTTCATTGAATCCAGAGGTTTCTATAATCTCTGACAACTCCTGTCCCTCTGATCCCTTAACATCTAGTCCATGGCCAAGGTTCGTTGGGGTCAGCATTCTCTTGTGTTTCAGCCCTTTGTTTTAATTGCCCTCGAAACCAGTATCTCAAATTCAGAAATCATTCCTTCTCATTTGTGGATACAACAAGTTTCTAACTAGTCCCTCTGATTTCAGTCTCTACCCTTCCAATCCATCTTTATAACATCCTCAAATCACAAATCTTTTCTAAAACACAGAGCGGATTCAGTTATCTTTAGGTCCTCTCTGCCTTCCTGAACTCAACCCCACATATATCTTATGGCTTCCCTTTGTCTAATAAATTTCAGTTTACACTCTTCATCCTAGTGTTAAAAGCCCTTCATAATATAGCTAAGATTTATTTTACACTCCCACACATGCCCTTTCTACAGTCAAACATAGCTATAGTTCTCTGAAGAGAAGATACCCTAGACTTTTCTGCCTCCACACAGTAAGCCATCATATTCCATTAGTTTGTATTGTTACTGCCTATTGAAACACTACTCATGATTTATAGTCCAGCTAAATTCCCAATTTTTTTTCTGAATTCTAGATGTGTTGTTTCCTACCTATGAATCTCATATCTTCTTTGAAATTTATCCTTCCATTTATTCATGTCATTTTTGAGCATCTGCTTCACCTCAGGGGCTATGGTACCTCAAATATAGAGGTAAACAAGCCAGACATGCCCCTGCCCTTGAGTAAACAACAATCGAATACTTAACATTTCTCCTTTATTTAAATCTATTGACTTAGGGGGGTAAACTTTCCTTACCTATCACCTTCTCTTACAGCATTATTCAGGCATTGATTATAGGCACATAGAGTGTTATTTGTGTTTGATTCTCTCATAGAAACTACCATGTTATCTACAAATAGAAGATATTCAATAAATGTATTGTTAGAAGGCCATAGAGACAGAGTTAAGTATGTGTATTGTTCCCAGCAACGTAGTTTTATGTGCTTATATATATATATATATATATATATATCCCTTTAACCATGTTATTTTTCCCTGTTGAGTGTTTTCAAAAATTAAATTTGATTTCTCATTAGCATTATTACTTCATCTCTAAAATAATAAGAACTAGTTATTTCTTCCAGTTGTATCTAGGAGAATCCAAGATGAGACTGATATTTCTTAAGTAAAATGGAAGCAAAATATACCTTCTTCTATCATACAACAAGTTATATTACAAAACCCATACTTGGTTATTTGACCTAGAGTTCAGAGGCCAGTGAGTTGCTTTTCAATTAATGGATGTTGGCCTACAGTATGTACTGAATTTGGATACTCCAATATATTCATGCCCTGTAAACACACTATGTCTCCAAGTTACGTTGCTATTTTTAAAAAGTCAAAAACTCCCTAGTGCAATTTTCTGCTCTTCTTTTGTTACTAAATAAATGATTCATCTAGAAATTTCCTTTGGAAAAGTGAATTCCTTACTATCTATTAAGTACTTCCATCTCTTTATGTTATAGTTTTTCCTCATTTAAAAAGAAGATATTAGTTATTTTCCTTTCTTTAAGAAAAAAGGCTGAGTGATAAAGATTATTTACACAAAAGGTCTTTTCTTCTGAGACACAGCTGTAAAAAATGTAAGTTAATATTTTTAAAATTAACTCTGTTGTTTCAAGTGACTCTTCAGCGTAGTTGTTTTAGCCCAAGCCTACGGAGTCCATTAAAAACAAAACAAACTGAAACACTCTTAATTTTAAGGTAAATCTACATCTAAGGAATTGGGTATATTCATATGATTTGGTGTGTATGAGATTTCATACTGCAAAATTCCATTCAAATTGTTTCTACATGTTCTGTTATATTTCAAATACAGCTGAAGAGCTTGTGCTTATCTGAATCCTATGGTAAACAGGATGTGTTGCTGATATTTTATTTTCCCAACTCAATTATAAGTTCCTTGATTGGGCATGGGAATCATTGTGTATTCCTTGTGTAAGTCTGTGTCTTGCAGGAAATAAAAACATTTGTTGATTTGGTTTAATTAATTTTACATTATTTTGCAAAACAAATGCTTCTTTTACAGTAGGAATGGTTTATCAATCTGCATTTGTACATATTGGTCTAATAAATTAGTTTTAAGACACATGTGAAGTGTGGAATCTTTTCTTATCTTAATTTGTGGCCTGAATATAGACTTTTGATACATTCTTGATTCTCAAGAAGATTTATTTATATAAACTTTTCATATTTTTATGGAATTTGTATTCAATATTGAATATAAATATTAGCATCTATCTTTTGGAAACTAGAGAAAATTTAATTTTCTATCTATAATGCTGAATTTTCTAAATAGAAAAAATAAAATATATTTGATACATGAAAGAGGAGTTAAAAATGCAGATTTTCTTCTCCTGTTGTCTGTTGTTTGAGATTAGAAATCATGAAGCCCTTTTTTTTACCTTCTGCAGGGTAGCTATTTCATTTCAGATCCATACTGGTGTGGAAATTTAGCTCAAGAAGAAGAATTGCCTGATGTCTTATTTAATACTACGCTTCTATGAGTTGTCCTCTCTACTTTTTCTTGAAGTTATACACTGGCAAAACTACTGTCATTGCCCTTGCTTTTCATCTTTGCTGCACATTTACTTCTCGACAGGCTTAAATAATGGCTAAAATGGTTGAAATGATTTATGCCTGTAGAGTGATGTCTTCATTTGCTCTATTCACATTCCTTTTTTTCCTCTTTTTTTACTAATGGTCTGGTGAACACCTAGTGTAGGTGCATTTTATTAGCAAGTATATTCCCTCTAAATGTGGTTCCTAAGCTGAAAGAAATGGCCCATAATCATATAAAAGTAAAGTATCTCTTTGTAGAATTTACAAGAAATAGAATGTCCTTATTCTTGAGGCATAGAACATAAGAGACTTTTTTCCTCTCAGTGTAAGATTGCTCTTTATACTAATGTTGATTAAGTGTGTTACATCAACAGCTGTTGTGACATATAGGAAAATGAATGATTCTACTGAAAATCTCTATTAGAAGGTATAACTTTTTTGAAATTTCTAGTTATATACAATTTTCTTCTTCCTATTGAGACAGGAGGGATTGGTTCCTGGTCTCTACAGATTGCTTCACTCCTAGTTCATAAAACTGCAATGAATAATGGTGAGCTAAGATCATTCTGGATTTGATGTACTGCCCTATCGTCATTGAACGAGAGTCTTTAAATCTGCTATTTAACAACTTATAGGGACTTTGCACTGATTAATTCATCTGGTCATAGTCTGAAGGCTGACATGGCATCTTGTAGGCCTTCCATTCCGTTGGGATCAACATCATCATTTTATATGAAATGAACTTAATACTTTATAGGTTTAGTTGGAAAGAAATTTTAACCACCAGCAGTAGGATGTGACACTGGAATTTAATTTGTTGGCCTATGAGAACACAGAAGATCTCATCTTTTACTGAACTTTCTAAATATAAATTAAAGTTATCAGAGAATCAAAATGATTTTGACATTTGAACTTTAGTAGAAGGCCAATACATTTAAAGTAAGTACTCTCCTTTCTGAAATGTTCAGTGCTTCATCAACAGCACACATCAGGTTCTTAAGAAAATATTATTCTTTGTGGAGAAACACATGGGTCATTGCTAGTGGCTCTTAGAGAAGACACTATGTTGGGGCCACACAGCAACTATTCTCCCTTTATTCTGATGCTGGAGCCCTGAATTTCCTCTGAAGAAGCATCCACCTCTCATTGTGTGTAGCCATATGGTGCTGTCAGTCAAGTTTTCTTGGCTTGCCAACCCAGGAGTTAGACTCATGGCCAAAGTAATTGAGCTCTTTTCCTTGGGACTTGGAGTCTTAAGGAGGGGAATAAGAGGAATAAAAAATTATGTAGAGATAATTTATTCCAGAAATGGTGATCTGAATGTATTACATCTTGCTCCTAGGCTCACCAGAGCTAGGTTAGCTCCTGACTCTCCTGAACATGGGTTTTTTCTTCTAGGTTGTGAGCTATTCTTGCATCTTTCAGTAAATTACCTTTTTCATCAGTGTAGCCAGAATCAGTATATGTTTTTTTCTCTCAAAAACTGATAAAGCTCCCTTTTACTAATGCTGAATTTTGAAAGTAATGTGCCACGCTTTGATAGTTCTATTTTATTTTATTTTTCTGAGATGGAATCTTACTCTGTTGCCCAGGCTGGAGTGCACTGGTACAATCCTGGCTCACTGCAACCTCCGCCTTCTGGGTTTCAGAGATTCTCTTGCCTCAGACTCCCGAGTAGCTGAAATTACAGGCATGTACCACCATGCTTCACTGAATTTTTGTATTTTTAGTAGAGGTGGAGTTTCACCATGTTGGCCAGGTTGGTCTCAAACTCCTGACCTCGAGTGATCCGTCTGCCTCAGCTTCCCAAAGTGCTAGAATTACAGATCTGAGCCTTTATTTTTCACATCTAATTTTTTCTGTCGGCTATGCTTAAAAACAAAACAACATTCTGTTTGGCTCTTACCTTTTCTTCACCGCAATTTTGGTTATTAGGTAACACACTTGAATGAGTTAATGAAAACTACAGAAATAAGATCTAATGATTCAATTTCCTGTGTTTACATAGTAAAAAGAGTCTCAAGATATGCTATTTGTGGAAATTAACAATTTAAATAGGCATTGGTGTGGCTTAATTTTTAAGCTAGACACAAAAAATGTCCTTTTTAGAAATGAGAATTATCTGAGTGAGAGAATTAGCATGGATTAATATTTAGTCATTATAATAAAGCACTTAAGTACATGAGTTCCTTGAGGGCAGGAAATGTGACATTTTCATTTTTTGGAATCTTTGTTTCTTTGTCTCACACGTTTTCTCCACATTCAAGAGGAGCCACATCAAATGGCTGCTGAATTGAATAAAATGCATATTTCAGAATTATATTAATGTTCATGATCCAAAATTATTATTTGAGCAAATGAAGTAAGTTGTCTTCACTTAGAATTAAAGGGAAGGCCAGTGAATTTATGAATGTCGATAAATTGTGAGAAAGAGTCTCACTTTCTTCATCTCATTTGAAAACAAACACGAAAGTTTAGGAATGAGATGAGATTTTCGTATTAGGTATTTGAGATTTTGCTTTATATTGAAAAGGGAATTTTTGGAAACTGGATATTTTGGCCCTCTAGTCTCTTTTCTAGTATTTTGGATTATTAGTCTCTAAAATGTCTAATATTCATTAATTCTGATAACCATGATAACCAGTGTCTTCAAGGTGCCAAAACACTGGTGACTTAACTTTTCTATGTCAACACTAAGTAAGTTCAGACACGTTTCCTCCAAAATGCACCTAAATAATGGTTTTTATATCACCAAAGATTGCTGTCATCATGTGACTGCTTACAGATAAGAAGCTATACTTAATTCAAAATAACTATAGAATTCTCATCTTCCACACTCTTTCCTTCCTGGCATGTATGGAAAGAGAGAGGAAAGCTTGTTCATTGCCTATTTCTCACCCCCTATTTTTTTTTATCATTTTTTTTTCTCTATCATGGCTTTTCCCATTTGGGTACAACACAATTTAACAGTAATTGGACAAAGCCAACATCTGGTTAGAAGATTGCAAAACTACTCCTTTGATGCATTAAAGGAGCACTTGGAACTTGGATGATTTGTCTTTCCCCTATTGGTGACAACTGTGAAAAGAATGCTCCTCTCAAACAATTACAGGTAGCTAGTTTTCTGAAGGACAAAAAATTTATTTCAATATTCTTAGCTTACATTTTTTAGTTCATATTATTGGTGTCTTGACTTTGCTCATATGTATAAATATGTATGTATATGCATATATGTGTACATATATACACATTGACTTTGTTTGACTTTGCTCATACAAATAAATATGCATAAATATGTATGTGTGTATATATTTATATAGAGAGAGAGACAGAAAGATAGACAGATACAGAGATAATCTGTGCCAATGCAGCAATGTTCATGAAAAACCAGTTTTCAGAAAATTATATTAGGTTTCGTTTAGTGATACACTCTCCTAGGACAGAAGTTGCAAATTGTCAGTCTGTGGGCTGAAATAGACCCAAGAGCCTGGTTGCATTTGTCCAGGTATTTTGTTGGTATTTTATTGTTGTTGTTGTGTTGTTATTGTTGTAGTTGTTATTACTTAACCTTTAACAATCAGGGGATTCCACAAAGAAACCCAGATTTCCAGTTTTTCCTGAAAAATCAGAAGAACCCATAAGAAATTGTGCGCAGTTCAAATGCTGGCAACGCTGTGATTTTAAACTGCAAATGGCAACAATTTAAGGGCTTCTATCCCTTCATCTTGATGTTTCTCTTCCGTATCAAATGGTGTAAGCTACAAGCACTGAAATGCTTACCTAGAATGCTCCTTGGCTTAATGGGGTATTACATGACATCCTATTCCACCTGTAATTTTTTCCCCCAATTTCTATGTTATAACAATTTTTCCTCCATAAAGTTTTTCACATTTGGGCCTATTTTCTCCTTCTCTTTGATATGACTTTCATTCAGGTCATATTTTTTCTCACTTGAAGGCTGCTAACTGTAGTTGTCTGTCTTAGCCATCACCACCCCTTTCCTTTAACCTTTCCTCTGCCAGCTCCACCCCATTTTGCACACCAGTTACATATTTACAGGCTCATATCACATGAGCCTTCCTTCAATTTCTTGGTTCTTGTCCTCAGACCTGCAGTGACAACACAGAACCAATGTCCACTACTTAACCTATACTCAGCACTCAATTGTTTTCTCATTTCATTTTGCAGTATTCCATACATGAATAATTAGCTAATATGTCCATTTCCCTAGCACAGAAATAGGCATCTTCCAGCCTCTGATGACTTTGCTTTCAGCATCACATCATTCCCTCCACCTATGCAAAGAAACTGTGATTGCCTTCAAGACTGGAATTCCTAGAACACCTTGGCCCACAGTTTGCATGATGTAACTGATCTTGCGTGGTGCACATATTTCATTTTTTTTTTTTTTTGAGACAGAGTCTTGCTCTGTTGCCTAGGCTGTAGTGCAGTGGTGTGATCATAGCTCACTGCAGCCTCAGCCTCCTAGGCTCAAGCAATCTATGGCCTTAGCCTGTCTAGTAGCTGGGACTATAGGGGCATGCCATTACACCTACCTAATTTTATTTTCTGTTTTTATTTTTTTGTAGAGACAATATCTCACCATGTTGCCCAGGCTAGTCTCAAACTCCTGGGCTCAAGGGATCTACTCATCTTCTCCTCCAAAAGTGCTGGGATTATAGGCATGAGTTATGGTGCCAAGCAATGCTGCATATTTTTAAATCATGCCTTGTTTCTCTGATTATCTTAAAACAGGGCTTCTCCAAGCATGGTTTTAAACGAGTGCTTTTTTTTTGGGTCTGTCAGTGGTGTGTCTCAAGCAAAATTTACTCTAATTTTTGATAATAGCTCTTTGAAACCACCATTAATGTAAACAGGCCCATCACCCATCTGGGGGAGAGTCAAAGGCATTATTAAGAGTCTCTTTGCCTTCCTGGCAAAAGCAAGACAATTGAATGAGATGAACAAATAATAAGGTCCTTAAGTTCAGGAGCGTGTTTCTTTTTTGTATCATTCTCTGCCACACTCATACCTTGTCTCTAGTCACTCCAGTTAACAACGTTGAGTTGAATTGGATAAATGACATGAATGTTTGAAGTTGAGAGGTTAGAAATAAATAGCAGTGCTCAGAATGGTGATGGTGGTAACTCCTGTTGCTTGCATGTTCACTCTGGAATCAGGCACTGCACTCAGTGCTTTGTGTCAGTGCCTCCAGCGAAGTGCTTCCCCAACCCTAATAAGGCATTGCTGTGATTACTCTTATTTTAACAGTGAGGAGTATTCAGTTGGAGTTCCAGAGGGAGGCAGCAGAGCCACTGTCATGTGAGATGTGACCACTTTGTCATTAATGAAAAAAACACTTTTTTGAACAACTGAAAGTATCTGTATTCGTTTTTTAAAGAGGAGTGAGGGAGGGTGGAGGCTGACACATTTAAAATCCTGATTAATAACTGTTGTGGAAGTCACTGTAATAAAGTGTTTTAACGAAAAGAACAAAATTTGGACCTGAAAGACCTAGGCTGGAGATTCAATTTGCCGCTTAACAGGCCTGCAAATGTGAGCAAGATCTAAAGTCTTTCTAAGCCTAAGTCCCTTACTCTGTAAAATGGAGACGGTGCTACTGCATACCACCTTGTTGTAGGGATTAAATGAAAAAATTTATATAAATACTATAAAAAATGTTGTTGCTATTATAGATTGTTCAAAGTGTGAACTAAGCTCTCAAAAAAATATAATTATATTATCCTGAGTAATGCTTTTAAGAGGGGAAAAAAGAGAGAAATAATGAAATCACATCCTCATAATCTCATAAAGCAAGTATTGTAGTCCCCAGCTAGGAAATTGAGGCTCAGGGAGGTAAAGAAACATGGCACAATCACACAGCTAGTAGATGGCTGAGCTGCGATTTAAAAACCATGCCTGCCTGACTCCAAATGCCATGCTCTTTTTACTGCACCACTTGGCCTTTTTAAAAAATAAGCCAACTCATATACTTTTCTTAACATTGAAAAAAAAAAAGACATTTATGTCGGAAAACTAACTCATTCTGATAATTCCCAATTAAGATGTTGTCATCTAGCATCTGGCTCAATTTCCTTTTATGAAATATAGTAAACATAATTTGAGTATAGCTTAAATGAAGTGTCCAAATGAGATAAAACAGGTCACCTGGGAAATTAGATTTTATAGATTACAAGAATTCAATACCTAAGTTGTATTTAATGGTCACAATTCTTTTTTTAAAGAAAATTCTTCAGGAAACAATTGATTGGTCTATCAATTTCATTATTATTTCTGTATAAGACATCTGTAGCCTGAAGTAATTAAAGTAAAAATAAATAATATGAACTTCACCATAAGTAGTAGTGAAGAACATCTCTATTTTCATGGATTTGGGATTCATAAGAAAAACACAGGAGATCTTTGATGCATGCTCTATTTTTTTTTCTTTCACGTGGCTTTTAAAGGATTCTATTTAAAAGAACTTTTCAAGTAAGAAGTTAGAGAATTTTCAAGCCTTTAACCGAAATGAATCTGAGAACACTTTATGTCTGTATCAACTTTTGTCCTGAAGTAGAGTCTCTTAAATAGATGATGTCCTACTATTAAAATTGGTTGCTGGGCTATTGGGCAGAAAAAATTATCTTTTTTTCTTTTAAATAAGTATATTTTTATTATTTTTAAATTTTACTTATTATTATATTGTTGAGACAGAGTCTTGCTTTGTCACCCAGGCTGGAGTGCAGTGGTGCCATCTCGGCTTACTGCAACCTCCACCTCCGGAGTTCAAGCGATTCTCCCGCCTCAGCATCTTGAGTACCTGGGACTACAGGCATGTGCCACCACATCCGACTGATTTTTGTATTGTTAGTAGAGACACAGCTTTATCATGTTGGCCAGGCTGGACTTGAACCCTGACCTCAAGTGATCCACCAGTCTCAGCCTCCCAAAGTGCTAGAGGTGTGAGCCGCCGCACTCGGCCATGAGTGTATTTTTAAATAAGGGTGGGGGTAGGGTGAGATTAAGGACAAGAGTGGATATGAGGGTTTGATGGAGTTGGAAGTGTTGATTTCAGCACTGTAGGAAAACATTTTTGAGCACAGATCATGTTCTGACAAGTAACTTAAACATTTTTTCCTTTGGAACATAATGAAGTGGTGGTTAAATTCACATGCTGTAGAATCACACAACCTGGCATTGAATCCAGCTCTCCCACTTCCTAATTTTGTAATTTTAGGCAAGTCACTAGAACTCGTTAAGGCTCTATTTTGTTATTGGTAAATTAAGGATAATAGCTGCTTCACAGTGTTGTCATGATGATTCAGCAAAATCATCAATAAATGTCAATAAACACTGTCAATGTTGATAGTATTATTATCATTATTTTGACATTGTCTAATTTACTTGGCATATTTATTAGAGTTTCCTATGATCTTATAAAGCAATTTTTAAGAATGTCAACTACTTAAGAATGGTCCCTTTACCATTTAATTAAGTCATTAAATGCTGACAAAGACACAGTATAACTATTTAGATAAAATATCAAATGTTTCCTTTATGAGACATTAAAAGTGATCATAAAATCAAAAAATTATAAAACCATGCCTTCTAGTAAATAATCACAGGTTTAGATGTATTTTCAAAAGTGCACAAATCTGTATTCATCATAGGAGAACATATTGATTTGTGTGTGTATTTCAAGCAACCATTTTACGTATGCAGTGCCCATGGCCGACAGCATTCTCCCCTGGGAAGGTGTCTTCTCTAATTGCAGTGAATGGTGATTCTATTTGTAGACATATTTTCCTATAGCAAGCATTCCTTTCTGTGATTATTATTTAAAAATACTTGTTCTTAAATTATTTAGTCTTCTTGGCTATAAAGGAGAAAAACCCACAGCACTGCAAAGACCTCACAGATAATATACATCTGAGTAGAAAATGCATATTAAGCCTTACTAACAAAGTAATCTATGTTTCCTACAACACAGGGACCATAAGAAGCATTTTAATAATAAAGATCTTCAAACAACCACTTAGCCCATGTGTGTATTCAGGGGGAAAAAAAAAAGTGAAAATCAGAAGTACTACTATTTGAACTGCCAGGACATTTTTCCTCCTCCTCCCATGCTATTTCTTGCTTAAAAACAAAAGCAAAATTTTCACACCAATAGAAAATCAAGAGCAAGAAAACTTACCTTCTTTCAACCAAGAAATGTTATTTTTATCATTTTCAAAATGCTCAGCTGTTCTTACTTTTATCTTTTCCAGCTCAGTTTCTGACATCTAAGTGGAAACAGAATTTGTGATATAAA
The DNA here is from genome assembly GCF_030222135.1 of Aotus nancymaae. NCBI lineage: Eukaryota > Metazoa > Chordata > Mammalia > Primates > Aotidae > Aotus > Aotus nancymaae. The sequence continues at coordinate 4,342,175 of NW_026988460.1, forward strand.
AAATTCATTAAGAGCCCAAATTTATAACATTGAGTTTTATATTTAGAAACTACTGCCACATTATGGGAAAATTTTCTCTCTATAGTTTTTCAGTTCACTGTCCAATATTAAGTCTTAACATTTTATTCATTTGTGTTATTTTAAAACATTGACATTGAAAACTAAACTTTATGCTTCCTTGTCCAGCAACAAAGATTGTTATAAGACCTTACAGTTTCTGAATGTGAAAGAATAACAGATTAACAACTAGCCAGGGATTTGTAACAAACAAACAAACATTCAGTGGCTGTTTTAGTATTTTGTATACCTATAGAAAAGCATGCTGCAAAGTGATATGCAAAGAGACAAATAATAAAACACAAAAGCATCTTTTCAGGAATTTATTGGGTGGGAAGGAAGAACCTTATGATCTAAGCCAGGCCAAGTTGAGCTCCCTGAAGGTGTTAACGAGACCTATTATGCACCTTCAGTACAGTGCACTTGACTTTCACGGCTTGCTCGCAATGAAGTAGGACACTCTGTTTGAATCAGCACCACAAGGTACTTACCTGTGTGTTCCAAAGGGAGGCCCAAGGTGTGGGACTGGGGAGCAGCGAACTGCAGCCTCCCTTGTCTCTGGATGTCCAGCATTCCTCTATCCTCACAGAAATGAGCGAAGAAGCAAACACACTCCCTCCCTGGGTGGTGCTAGATTTGTATTGCTGCCAGAAGCATCCAACTTGCGGCTGAGAGTTTTTTTGTTTTTTTTTTTAAGGTAATATAAAGCCTGTGGTTGAAAACAATAAAAACCTTCTCCAGGCTAACACTTACTTAAAATGACATTCTGCAAAATAGGAAAAAAATAATGAACTCTTTTCAACTGGACCATGTTTCTTGCATCCCCGCCATTCATGACTTAAGGTTAATATTAAAAGATGTAGAAAAAAATGTATTGAAACATATACACAGGCTATTTGGGTTAAAAGAAGAAAGGGAAACCTTTAAAGCTACACTCTCTGGAAATTCATCCTGTAGTTGATAGTTTGAAAAGTGAGTGTTTTTTCCACCTAATAGTTTATAAAAAACAAGAAAACATTTCAAATTTTTTTGATCATCTGCAGATATTCCAAAGGGAGTTTGAAATAACATTCCAAAGATAATATGTCATTAAATTCTTAGGTAAGAATAATACTGATTTTGCCAGGCATTGTGGCTTACGCCTGTAGTCCAGCACATTGAGGAGGCTGATGCAGGAAATGGATTGCTTGAGGCCAGGAATTCCAGAGCAGCGTGAGCAACATAGTGAGCTCTCATCTCTACAATTTTTTTTTTTTAATGTTTTAAATTAGCTGGTAGTGTGTGTATGTCTGTAGTCCTAGCTACCTGAGAGGCTAAGGTGGGACAATCCCTTGAGCCCGGGTGCTCTAGCCTGCAGGGAGCCATGATTGAGCCACTGTACTTCAGCCCAGGCAACAGAGCAAGACCCTGTCTCAAAGGAAAAAAAAAAAAAAGGAAAAGAAACAAGGATAACAGTGTTTTCAATGGAAGATTAAAAACAGAAAGCACAACTTTTGGGTTCACATGATGATAAATAGCCCACCATTTCTAAAAGTTGCATTTTTCTTATCAAGGAAAATAATATTTATTTTTTGTCCCAAGGTGGCTTGTGTCCTCCAGTGTCTTTGCCCGGACGATTGTCCATTATCAGATTCCCTTGTATCCATTTCACCTCCTTCCCCAACTTCATTTCTTTTTGTATTTTGCTCCCACTGTATATAATTTTTTAAAACTACCTTCATCAGCCAGTTTTCATACTAAAATAACTTTGTTTCTCCCATTATCAGTAAGATAAATTTCAGATTTCTTAGATGGCCAAGGCAGACCTTGACTGGTCAGATTCTATACCACAGTTTTCAAACTGTGGCTCACAAAGACTTAAGATTTCTTGGAGGTTCCTAACATTTTACTCCAACTTAATTGCATTGTGGCTGTTCCTTCAAGGGTCTTGCCTCTGTTATCAATACTCCTAGAAATATTTCCATCTCCTACCTTGAAGACTTCTTAATCTCTCTTATCTGGAGCTGATCTTGCCCTTCTCTGATCTTTCTGGGACTTTTGATATACCAGTCTCCATTTTAATCCTCTGTAAACCTTTCTTATCTTCCTGACAAAACTATAACCACCTCCCCCCTGCCCCCTGCCAACTAAGGCCCAACCTCTCAGTATTTTATGCATTTGTCTCAGTGTTTGTCATGATAGCCCACAAATTAATAATCATTAATAAACTAAAACAGCATATCAAAAATTGATCACAGTGTTTTCCTTTGTTCCAAAGTTGTGGAATACATATAATTACCAAATTCCCTTAATTTATCTCTTCTCTATGCATAGTTATAGTGTTTTATGTCACTTTCTCATACATTTGGAAACCTAATCTAATTCCCTTACTAGTTTAATCACTGTCCTTTGGAAAAGCAAATTATCTAAACTTTACATATTAGTGGGGCCAGAAAGACATTTGAAAAACAGTAATCACAGTGATCTTTAAGTGAGCAGAAACAACACAAGAGATAAAGAAAACCAAAGGCGAGAATAACTAGATGAGAAAAGACGATTAAGAACCTGGAGAGAAAGAGCCAGGGACACAGCTGAAGATACTAGTCCTCCTAGTTTGTTTTAGGTTTTATTTTAATATTTGACTGTATGATTATCAATATTGTTTCTCAACAGTAATATATATATTTTAAAATTCCAAAATGGATTTGGATCTCGGTAAGGTTACAAGTATTGAAATCTCTTCTTTCCATGTGCTTTCTAAGGCAGAGAACTCATTCCTACCCAGAAACCTGTGATGCTTCCAGGTTCCTTTTGAAGCCTTTCTAAGATTCTGTGTTCATTCTTATATACTTGTATACTTACGTCCAACTAAACAGTTTTTAATTTTCTGTCCCAAGAGCAATCCACTATTTAAATTCTTGTCTGAATTTCTCACTTTGGAGATTATGGATTATTCTTTGATTACAGTTTATCCTTTGATAATTCTTGACTTATAAATGCTTTCCACATGCCTGACTTTTCCAATTACTATGATCTAATTATTTAAGTCCAAGTACTAGAATAGAATCCCTGTGCAAGGGTTTGTTCTGAGGAGGAAAGATTTATGAAGATAGTGTGGTGACTAATTTGGACATAATGTCCAATTTAGCTGTTGTATTTTCAATATGTGGTCGGTCCTAACTCTTGGAATCTTTCTGTTGTTTTTCTTTATTATTTTTCTCTGTTTGGCCTCTAACTGCCATTTGATTTTGCCTTTGCCCTTTGAACTGGCTTTTGTTCTTAAGAGAGTATAACATTTCTCAAATTTTCTATATAGAATTTTCTTTCATTCTGAACAGCACCATTTTCCAAAGTTAGACAAACTTTAAATTTTATTGCTGCAATTGTTCCTTATGAGAGCTGTAGATATTAATTAGCATAATATTCCATTTTTGTCATCCACTTCTTTAGAAGTATGGTAAGAACAGACAGCAAGTACTTTTTCCTGGATCAACTTTACATCACTTGTCATTGTTGGACATTAAGGGTATTCCACAATGATACCAACATTTAACCCATTTATTTATCCACCTAGTGATATCCTTGGGCCCTCAGAATTCTCATCTGGGTAATGGAGTCTGGTTTGGACTAAGAATTGAGTCTCTTGAGCTGGGCTGGGCCTTGGAATGAATGAAGCGAACCCACAGTTGATGGCTGGGAGTAAAGAGAAATCAAACTCGGGGGTACTTCGGGCAAGACAGACTGGGAAACCACAGAGGTCCAACCTAAAGCTTAAAAGTGACAGGCCAGCCTCGGACATCAGGTAAATCTCATTAGAATCCAAGGATAGTAAATACCTCTTTAAATAATCCCCTGTGCAAAGAGTGTTCATTGTGCCCATTTAAAATAATGAACTAAACAATTTATAAACAGGGATGTGGTCTCAAGGTTCAAGGTTTCTTCTTAAGGTCTGCTTTCTTTTAAAAATAGATATACTGTGAATGTACACTTCTTTTTATAATTCTGTTTCTTTTATTTTGACTCAAGCCTCACTATTTCTAATTCCGAATCAAAATCTGATCCAGAAATAGAATCTTTAAGGGCAAACTATCCAGCAGAAGATAATATTTGCTAACAGAAAACCTGAAAGATCATCACACATTTCATGTTGTTTTTCCTGTTAAAATAGAATTAAATGCCAGAATCTAAAGCCTTTTGAACAAATGAATAATCAGTTCCTATCATATGAGTTTTTTTTGCCTTAAAAATATCACATTATTACTTTTCAGTGTTTTTAAAACAATAAAATTATATATATATATAAAATGTAAGAACACAAAATTAATTAATGTGTAGCTATGTCATCAGCTCAGATTACTGTATTTGAGGACTATAATTTGTAGAGCTCTCTGAAAGATTTGTGGATTAGATCCAATACAAATGATATAAGAAGGTGTACTACTCCTTTGAAAGTATATTTTCTGCTACAGAATGGAATTTCTATGACTTACTATACTTAGTTAAAAAATTTAAATAGCCATTTTAATGACCAATATATACTATCAAATATTTTACATTTAAAAAATTCTTTTTGGAATTTTTGGTGTTGATATGAAAATACACATGGTATAAATCAACACTGGTCTAAGGTATCAAAGGTAATGGTAAATAAAACAAGAGAAAAATTCCATATTTGTAACATAGGTTCTCTGAGAAGAAGGTTACAATTAACACCACAAGACATGCCAGTTCGAGGATTTATGAGATGTTAGATCTCACCAAAAGTTTAGGTATGAAAAATAACACTCAGTGTTATAAAATGCATTAAATTTTATCCTTGTTTCATGCCAGGTGATTAAAAAGAGTGCTTATCTTGACCAAATGATTTTTATACCTGCTTTTTTTTATCTGAGACCTTGGCTGGCATTGAGAAATCATTTAAGGATAAACATGTGAATAAAACTTGCTAGTAGGTGTATTACAAATATTCTTAGTTCCTCTGGGGATTACAATATGCATCCTTAATATAGTTCACAAAGTATAAATGTTGCTCCACTTCATATTATAGGTAATAGCTTTATAACTATATAATTTCATTTACATACTCTCCTTTTCATACTGTTATTTTCATATATTTCACATCTACACATGCTATAATCCCACAAGCATTGTATGTGTGTGTGTGTATATACAGGCTTACAAGCATACCTTTTTTTTATTGCATTTTGCTGTATTGTATTTTGCAGCCACTGCATTTTTTGTTTGTTTTACAAATTGAAGGTTTGTGTCAACCTTGCATTAGTCAGGTCTATTGGCACCATTTTTTCCAACAGAATGTGTTCACTTCATGTGTCATGGTAATTTTTATCAATAAAATATTTTTAATTAAGACAAGTACATTTTTAGACATAATGTTATTGTGCATTTAGTAGACTACAATACAGTGTAAACATAACTTTTATACACACTGGCTTTTTTTAAAAACAAAAAAATTGGTATGACTTGCTTTATTGTGATATTCACTCTATTGCAGCAGTCTAGAACTGAACCTGCAATATCTTCAAGGTATGTCTGTCTGTATGTATGTATATGAATATATACACACATATACAAACACACTGTTCAGTTAACTATCTTAAAAAATAAATTAGGAGGAAAAAAATTGTTTAATGCTTACTTTCTTTTTTCTTTTTTTTTTTCTTTTTTTTTTTTGAGACGGAGTCTCTCGCTGTCAGGCTAGAATGTAGTGATGCAATCTTGGCTCACTGCAACTTCCAGTTCCCTGACTCAAGCAATTCCACTGCCTCAGCCTTCCAAGTATCTGGGATTACAAGCACATGCCACCACACCAGGCTAATTTTTATGTGTTTTGAGTAGAGACTAGGTTTCACCATGTTGGCCAGAGTGGTCTCAAACTTTTGACTTCAGACAATCCACCTGCCTCAGCCTTCCAAAGTGCTGGGATTACAGGTGTGAGCCACCACACCAGGCCAATGGTTACCTTCAAAGTTACCATTTCTAGTTTTCTTCATTACATCTAGTAGAACTGAACTTTCATCTGATATTATTCCTCTTTAGCCTAAATAATCTTTTCAGCAATTCTTGTAACGTGGGTATGCTGGTGACAAACAGTCTTAAGCTTTTATTTGTCTAAAAATGTCTTTAGTTCACTATCATTTGTGAAGGATATTTATGCTGAATATAGAATTCTTGATTGACAGGTTTCTCTCTCTCTCTTTTTCTTTCTCTTTTTAAAAAACATCATTGTTCCTCTCTATCTAACGTGTCTTTTCTCTTCTCTGGCCTCTTTAACTGTTTTGTCTTTTTCTTTCTTTCAGCAATGTGACTATAATGTACTTAGATGTAATTTTCTCTGTATTTTTAGTCTGCTTGGGTTTTGCTGAAATTCTGGGTTTAGTAAGTGAATGTTTTTCACCAACTTTAGAACATTTGGCCCTTCATTTCTTCAGATATTGCTTTTCTTTCCCATTCTCTGTATTTCTGTCTCTAGGATTCCAATTACATATATGTTAGAGCACGCGATATTTTCACACAGGTCATAGAGGTTCTGCTCATTTTTTTTCCCCAGTCTCCTTTCTCTGTTCTTCAGACTGAATAATTCCTGTAGATTTGTCTTCAAGGTCACTAATCCTTTCTTTTGCTGTTGCCAATTTGTTATTAAGGCAATCTAGTATATTTTTCATTTTAAATACACTTTCAGTGTGAGAATTCACATTCTTTTTGTGTGTGTAGTTCTTACTTCTTAGATCATTCTATCTCCCATACATTATCACTATCTTTTCCTTTAATTTCTTGGTTTTATGTATTATACCTAGTTTAAAGTCACTTTCTGGCAACTCCAACATCTGGGTCTTCTATTGACTGCTTATTTTCTTGGTAGTGGGTTGTATTTTCTTAATTCTTCAAACATCTAATATTTTTAGTTGTATGCTAGACATTGTAAATGATACATGGTAGAGAATCGGGACAATGCTGTATTCTTTTCAGAGGGTATAGAATTTCGTCATAGCAAGTAGTTAAATTACTGGTATAAGCTTTTGATTCTTCCCGGTTTGATTTTATTTTTTCTGAGAATGGGTCATTTTCAGTCTTTTTGTGTTAGGATATAGTTCATGCTTAGAACCTGGTAATTATGTCCAAAGCCCGTTCTTTTTTAGGTTTCAACTAAATGCCTAAAGTGCATAAGGAAATATCTCCTCTCTGGTTGAGCCAGAATGTCTCCTAGCACTGTATTAACTGTGATACTTATGTTCAGTGCTAAGTCTCACAAAAGCTACTTTTTTGCCAGATTTATTCAAGTCTCATCCTTTGTATGCACAGTTAATCCCTTAGCCAAGACTATCTGTGGTGAGCTCCACCTCTTCTCGACCTTACAGAATTCCCTCCTCTTCATAACCCTATACTGCAAATTCCAGCCACTTCAACAACCCAAACTCCTATCTTTGCTGCCTTAGCTCAGCAAGTATGCCACTAAATTTGAGTTCCAACTTCCTGTACTATATTAGGAAAGGACAACCAAATCAAGAATTGGAGCAAATATGTAGCTCATCTTTTGTGTTTTCCTACTCTTAATCACAGTCTTGTTTTGCCTATAGTCTTATTCTTGAAACAGCTTCTTCATATATTTTGTCTGGTTTTATAAGTATGTATGAATAATGCAAGTCGTTTATTCCATCATGACCAAAAGCAGAGGAATTTTTGAAAAGTTTTTACCCCTATCTTTCTAATCAATCATACAGTAGAGATAGCCTTCTCTCTCTGTCCTCCTGTGAAGGGCAGACACAGCCTAGAACAAAGAGTGGCTAAGCTTTGAGATTCAAATTTCACTGTATTTTAAGTTTTAGAAGGATCAGTAGTTTTGAAAGTAGGTCTTTTTTACGATAAGTACCAAAGAGTTGAGATTCCATTTAAGCCATAAATCATACGGTAGGTAAGAATACAAATTTGCTTAAAAGTATTGTTTGAGCTAACCATCCCACCAAATTAAATTTTTACAAGTCAGTAGAAAGGAAATTTGAAAAAGATGTGTGACTATCGTTTAGATATTCAATGTTTATTTAAAAAAAGACTTGGTGCATTATTGGCTCAGATAATCCTGGACAAAAATGGGACATTAAAAGCCCCAGATAATCTGGGGAAATACTAGAACAGAATAGACTGTTGTCTAGTTTCCTAGAAATACATTAGTAAATTTCAAGACTTACAGAAAATCTTTGCATCCAACATGGTGTCTGGGTATCAATGGCAGATGAAGGCATCTAGATGGAAAGATTTGATATCAATATATTATAGAGACACATGTAGAGAATCCCAAACTTCCTTCAAGTTTGAGAGAAGTGCTGAGGGCCAGCAAACAGGAACAGGGCTCCTGATGACAATTAGAGATGCCATTAGTGGTTACTATAGACATGGCATAAGCAAGAGGCAATGCAAGGTTTTAGACATTGGGAGAATAAACAGTGGGAAAAGGGATCATCGCAAAGGCTAGCAGAAAGTGCTCTACTTAAGTGAAGACCACCGGCAATGACAGTAGATTACCATGTAGTAGGTGTGCTACCCAGGATCAAAGCAAGGGGGATTTATATTGCCCCAAAAGCCTCTCTTTAAGCCAGAAGAGATTGAGAGATTACATTTGCAAGTTTGTTTTCTACCATCAGCAGTTATGTGAACTCAAATGCTAAATTAAAATCAGTTATGGAAAAATAATGACATCATATATTTTGTTGATCTGAACACATAGCCTTACTCTATACTTTCATTTCAAGTCCCCTCTTTTCTCCAAGACCTGCAATATGAGTTCGCCAATGTACTCGGCACCTAAATAATCCTATTTAGAATTGAATTCTTCTTAAAAGATAACCATTATTACTCACAGAGGTGATTCAGCACCACCAGGCCACCCGTTCCTTCCCAACAACAGACAGTGTCAGAAATGGGTCATTTAAGCTGGCCAATTCAATCCTCTCCCAAAATTTGGAATCAGGATGCAATCAGTTAGCATTTACCTAGTTAGGTTGGCTATGGAGTCTAAAGTCAGCTAGGGTGGCCTGTTTGTGATGTGAGAAAGTAGACAAATTTTGCAGGTGGGGGAAAGTAAAGCAGACAACCTCATTGTGTCTGTTTCCTTATCTGTAAATTGGAGATAATAATGGTATCACTTCAGAGTTGTTGGGGAGGGAGACAGTGTTACATAAATTAATGAAAGTAAAGAGCTTGTAAAATAACCTGGGCAAGTCAGAAATACCAAGTAAAGACTTAACAATTATGTTTATTATGAGTGATTTTTGATTTTGCAACTTTATTGAGGTATAATTGAAGTAGAAATGACCCAGGATCCAGGCCAATACATGACACAAGGCATGTGCCTAGTTTTGACACACCTATACATCCAGAAAACAATCACTATAATCAAGATAAATATCTGCATCACTTTAAAGTTTCCCCATTCCTTCATAATCCTTCCCTCCATCCCTATTCCCAGGCAAACACTAATCTTTTTGTCTTTTCCTATGAATTCATTTGCATTTTCTAGATTGAATATAAATGGAATCATACAGTACGTATTCATTTTGCCTAAATTCTTTTATTCAACACAATTATCTGGAGATTCAACCATACTGTTGCATGAATCAACAGTTCACTTATTTTTATTGTATTTCATTGTATTAATATACCACAATTTCTTCATCTATTCCTCTGTTAATGGATATTTGAGTGTCTTCCCATTGTGGCCATTACAAATAAAGTTATGAAAATTTGTGTGTAAGTTTGTAATTTTATGTTTTTATGGTTTTAGTATTTTCGAATTAAAATTTTTACAGAGAAAATTCCCAGAATAAACAAAACTATCATTAGAAAATGCAATCGAAAAAATAGTCTTCATTACCCTAAAAAGTTAATTTTATCTCAGAGGATCAACTTTACCTACTAGTTGACATCCAGATAGAGTTTATTAGCATTTGATTACTATAAGGTATTTGCTTAACTAAAATATGCTGGAAAACTCTCTAAAGGGAAAAAAATTCATAAAACTAGAGACAGTAGACTGGACACTATTTCTTACCCTCTCAAAATTGTAGTGTAGAGATGAAAGAGTATATCATCTTCTTGTAAATGTGGAGTATTATTTTTTTAAAGATCTTGAGCTTTTAGTACATTTGCAAGCTCAATTTATTTCACTTTACAAACAAATTACAGAAATAAAAGCATTGCTTTCTAATTAAAAACCTAGGTGTTTTGGAATATTTGGATAATAGTAACTGTAACAATACAAAATATTTTTTATCCTTCAAAAATTTGCTACACTAAGTGTATTAGAAATTACTTAAAAATTAATTAGTAATAAGAAAATATTGATTTATTAGATCCTCACAGTGCAGTACCTTTTGCTAAATTTTTAATTATGTGAAATAATTATGTAAACCAGTAGATATTATTGATTGAGGTATGATGACGCTTAAAGCAAAGTGCTCTTTAATGAATACAATATGTCAGTAAAATTTATCCTAAATGTTAGCATCTGAAAATGTTTTTCTTTTGAGGGGAGGGACATCATTTGTCTATATGTAGTCATTTTCCTCTTAGTCTCCTAATTGTTGAGTTCTTTGTCATCTTCTTGACCGTGTCTTTGCTTTTGTAGTTCCAAGATCTCCTCCACCAAATAGGACAGACAACCATGATTGCTTTCGTATAGTATTTGATCTTCTACCTACATCAGTGAAAAGTACATTTTATTTTTTAACCCAGGAGGGAAAGAAAAAACTATGTTATCTTGATCAGTCTTTTCTCTAGACCATTTCTCAAGGGTCAGTCTTAAAGCAGGATATTTAAATAAATTGAACTTCAAATACAATCTCAGTTTAACAGGACTTTTGGATCCAAAAAGAAATTCTAACATTTGATCAGCTATTCACAAATGATGCCTTTGTATCCTTTAAAGAACTATAAAGCAAATAAAAAATTGTAAGCAGTTTTATTTGATGTTATCTGAGATAAAATAATTCTTTGAAGAGCCATAGAGACTAATTAGAAAAGAATATCAGTGTGTCCCTAAATTATAAAATTAATAAAGTTAAAACCACACAGGGCCTACACAGGTAATGCTACGGTAATCTAAGAATACACAGTTGTTAATATTATACAAATTCTAAAGGGAAAAATGAGATTTCTGGATAAGTCATGAGAAAATTTTAGGGAGCAAAGATTAAGAAAAAGAAGACAATGGTTGAATATGGGGAAAAGGTAAGTGGAGATGATGAAAGGAAACTTTCCCTTTCACAAATCAGATTGAAAATGGCATTTCTTTGCTTCTCTGATAAATAAAAAATACAAAGCTCTTTATCTTGAATTGTGAATCTTCTCTAAAATGCATAGGACCTAAGAAGAAGAAAAAGAAAAGCTGTCCTTTCTCTCATTAATCTTGTTTGAAGTTAAGGAAAATACAAAATTAATCCAAGATTTTTGTCATTGTGAAAGGTAAAATGAATGTGTTCATTTCATACTAAGTGGCAGGCCTTAGTGATCCCAAGTTCATGCCATTATAAGGAAAATTTTCTACATTGCCAACTCATTTCTCTGAATTGTCAGCTTCTCTGAATTCACATGGTGACACTAGGATGTTCTCTTACATCACTGTGTGCTTCCTCTTTGCAAACCTTACCTAAGTGGGAATGTCGCAGTGGTTGCCTGATTCATGTCGTAAGCTGGTGTATGTGGTCATGCAGACTACACACTGCAGAACTCCAGGGTGTTTGAGATGGCTCTGAAACGAGGCAACCTGGTGAGGCTGCACAGTTTCCTAGAATATCTTTCCTTGTATGTTTCCAGTTAGGGAGGGCTGCGAAATACATTTTTGTGGGAGATTTGAAAGACAAGTGTAGCAGCTGCTCTATTGTTTTATTACACTAGGAAGACTGGGGCAGCCCTTTTTGTAGCTCCTTCGCCTTGTTCCTTTTCTGCTGGCTCATCTTATTGTTGTGAGGCCACAGTTCATCTGCAACTGCTCATTTTCCTCTTGGAGCCTCCTTCAGCTTCTCCATCCCTTGAGCTCGCCATATGCTTATCTCCAGGAAGAAGGGCACCAGCTCTTCCTGCAGGATGTCCACTTCATAAGGGCTGGAGGCAGGGAGAACTGACACAGCTCCAGTCCAAACTCATGGGTTCTAGCTCAGGCTCATGGATTCCAGCCTGTCCATGCCATCCTCCACTTTACATGCATTCTTCCCTTCCTGACCCCCTTCTTTGCCAGCTTGAAGCTCCAGAGTCAGAAAGAAAGATGAGTGCCCCACAGGGGCTGTTTGACCAGCTCCCCAAATTGTGGAAGGTCAAATCCCTGTAACAGATCCCTTCACATCTATCTATGTATCTTTCTTTCTATCTATCTGTCTGTCTATCTATCTATCTATCTATCTATCTATCTATCTATACACACACACACACCCAGAGAGAGAGAGAGATCTCCTAGTGGTTGTATGACTGATAGAGTGCCCCATTCACATTGCAGTTCATACAAGTGACACCACCCACTCTCAAAAGTTATGCACTGCCTGGGGACCAGATCAGCAGCCCTGAAGGTCTGTATTACCATTACTTAAGTAGCCTGAACACCATAATCTTTAGTTTCTTGTTTGTTGTTCTAGTCATACATGAGAAGTTTGACTCCGTGGTCAAATATATTTGAGAAACACTGAAATTGTCCCTTCCCCTTCCACTGAGATCCTAATACATATTCACATAGTAAAGGCTTTTGTAAAGCTATGCATTAAAGTAATCTGTTCCATCAAGCTTTCTCCAAATTTGTTTGACTATTTCTAGGTGCCGTCAAAGTACAGAGTTAATGTAACTTAAATTTCCCATTTAGCCAGTCAAAACTGAATGCAACCCTTTTATTGCGATGTGATAATAAGAATGTGATAAAGAATAATGCTTGTTGATGTGCAATGTAATTCATTCCAGTACTTTTCAGAAGATCTTGAACAAGAGAAAGGCCAGTGGCAGAAACTGCGTCCTGACTTAGGGAAAGCACAGCGTCATGCACCATGATAACATAAACAGGTGATAGAGAGAATATTTCTCCTCTCCTCCTCTCTCCATTCCTTTACTTTCTTCTCCATGATGAGTTGGAAGGTGAATATGTGAATGGCCAAAAAAAAAAAGAGGTAAGATTAGGAAGAAAAGGCATTGGATACTGAAAACTGAAACCAGATTCGCCTTGAGTGAAATGTGGGAAAACTAGGCTTAGAGTGGTCCTTAGCTCTGGAGATGAGATAGTTTATCTGCAGATGAGATAGTTCCATGGTGTGTTAGTTGTGGAAGGGCCAATTCTGGCAAAATTGTAAAATAAGGTGGTTTTTGATGCTCTTTGTTTCTCTTGGTGATTCAGGCAGTGATTCTCAGAAAGAGTATTTTATGTTGCATAGAGACTGGGAAACATTATTGGTATATTGGGGACAGGAACCTGGGGGATTAACCATTCTGTTATGCAAGAAACATCCTGCACAGTAAAGAACTGACTTACCCCAAATAAGTTGCTTCTCTGTTGAGACACACTGTAAGTACGTACGTGTATTTCATTTTCTGTTCCAGTCACCCATGCGAGCTGTGTGTGTCTCAACTAGGTGTGGATCTGATTAGCTGACAAAAGTTACGGCAGAAAGATTGGATAAGGCTCAACTTTCAAGTGTTCATTTACATTTCAAAAGAAATAATCAACTCAAAGGCATCTCTAATTGATGCTGTGAGAGAGGAAAATATATTAAAACATTTTATTAGAACAGTAATGTAGTCCCTTATATGGTGAGAAATTTTGAGACATTTACTTCCTTTGCAATTTGCTCATTTCAAATTCTACTATTACTCTATCTGTCCCTCCACCTACAACACCCTCTTTCAAAGGAATAAAATATGTGTGGCTACTACTGCACCTGTATAACATCAACCTTTACCCTTTATAAATAGATGTTTATAAAAACAAAGGACGAGTCCTTGAAGAAAACTGATAGGTATATCAGATTGTAAATCACATCCCTGTTAAAATAAAGGAAGGCTTGTCTGAACTACCAGGCTACTGCTGCCACCCAGCATAGCCTGGATAGCCCTAACATAACTGATAAACCCCTTCTAGATCTAGACACCATTTCTCTGTTGAACTGTGTTTATTCACATATTTACAATCCAGTTGATTGTTACACTTTGTTTTATCTCATCTTTCACTCTTTCTTTCCTAGAACCACTCTCAGAACTCTAGTAAAATTGATTTTATATCAGCCAAAGACTGATCTTGGGATCAGCACAACTGCAGAGTATTTCTGAATTTGGGGAATTTCTATTCTCGTTTTTAACGTGCTCTCTTAGCTCTTTCCTTCCCTCCATTCTCCTTTCCTCCCTCCCTTCCTTCTGCCATTCTTTCTGTCTTCCTTATTTACTCTCAAGAGTGTAACATTTGCAAATTGGTGCAGATTCTTAATATAGCCTGCAAATGATGGATTTGACATTCCAGCTATGCCACTTATTAGTTGTCTGACTTTGAAGTCAAGTTGTTCAACCACTCTGTGCTGTAGTGTTCCAATCTATTAAATGGGAATTAGTAATAATATCCATCTCGTAGTATTATTGTAGGAGTTAATGAGTATTAAATGTTAAGTGGTTTGAACAATTGCTAGGACAAAGTAAATACTTTAAGTGTTGGTGATTATTATTGTTGTTGTGCAGCCTTCCTTCCCAATCTGTGGCTAAGTGAACTTTCATTTTGACTTAACAGCACTGAGGTCCATAGCCCTAGGCATGAATTTCAGTCTGGTGGCCATCTCTTATATTCTGAGCAGACAATTGGAAGAGCTAAAGAGTATTACTGGAATTTTTAATCCTTCCATGTATTCTTCCTCTCCTTTTCCCAAATTTTGAATATATGTTTCTCTCATATATGATTACCTTTCCTTTATTCTTGTTATTTAATTATCCCATAAATAGATATTCTATGGATATACAGGTTACATCATGATAGCAAGGCTGTCATGGATAATGTTTTATGCCTTTCAGGCATCATTGTACATATTTGATGATGATAATGATAATGATAACTTTTTTTTTGAGACGGAGCCTCACTTTGTCATCCAGGCTGGAGTGCAGTGGTGTGATCTCAGTTCACTGCAATCTCCACCTCATGGACTTAAGTGATTCTCGGGCCTCAGTCACCCGAGTAGCTGAGATTACAAGTGTGTGCCACCAGGCCCAGCTAATCTTCATAATTTCAGTAGAGATTGGGTTAGTGATCCAACCACCTCAACCTCCCAGAGTGCTGGGATTACAGAAGTGAGGCATCATGTCTGGCTGGATGTTGATAATAATTAATAATAACATTCACATCTATCAAATATGTTATGAGGAACTTCTGCTTCTAGACACAATGGAATAAGAAGAACCAGGTTTGCTGTTCCACCATAAACAAATGAAAAAACAAACAAACAAACATTTAATCCATAGTAGTCAGACATTAGATGACAAGCTGTGAAAGACAATGATCTCTGAGGAAGGAAAGCAAGAGAAGCCGTGTGATTGCCCAGCTTGCTGCCCAGAGAGATTTTACAGGGTTGGGAAATCTACACAGAGTCTGGTAGTCTGCCAGAGTGGAGGAGACAGAAGTCAGAATTCAGGGAAGCCAAAGCAGGTAGAATTCACATATCTGTATACTGGAGAGAAGGCTGCAAGGAGAGCAAATGATCAAGTCTTCAGCTAAATATGAATCAGTGCATTCACTGAGGAAACTTCAGAGTCCAGGAAAGACTACCAGAAAGGAACAGGAAGAACCAAAGCCAGAGCTCACACAGGGTGAGAAGAGCTTGTGTTCCCATAAGGCAGAATAAAAAGACTTCATGCACTGGGAATCGAGTAAGTCCTCAGATATCATTCTAGTAGTGGGGGAAAATTCGTCTTTGAATCAGCCTAACCAAGTTTGGAAGCAATCCATGAAAGGAGAAAACAATTTCCAAATAACACTTCCCAGAACAAAGGTAAAAGATATTTAAAGAAATAAAAAAATCCTCCAGAACAAGACAATGTAAAATGACAATGTCTGTGTATTAGTCCATTTTCATACTGCTGATAAAGACATACCTGAGACTGGGCAATTCACAAAAGAAAGAGGTTTAATAAACTGTTTCTTTTATTTGTAACCTTTTATATGTAACCTCTAACAGTTCCAGATGGCTGGGGAGTTCTTACAATCATGGTGGAAGGTAAAAGGCACATCTGACTTTGTGGCAGACAAGAGAAGACAGCTTGTGCAGGGAAACTCCCCTTTATAAAACCATCAAATCTTGTGAGACTTATTCACTATCACAAGAATAGCATGGGAAAGGCCTGCCCCCATGATTTACATCTCCCATTGTGACCCTCCCACAACATGTGAGAATTATGGAAGCTGCAAATCAAGATAAGTTTTGGGTGGGGACACAGCCCAACCATATCAGTCTGACATCCAATCAAAAATTGCCAGGTACCCAAAGAAGTTAGACAACACAATCTGTAGTAAGTGAGGGGGCAAAAAAAAAAAAAAATCAATGATTAGAAACATACACAGAAATGACATAGGTGATAGAATTAGTAGATAGTAGACAGGAACCTAAAGACAGCAAATAGAGCTATGTATGTCACAAAAGACAGGGGAAAGCCTGGACTTGAGGAGAAACATGGAAGATCTATAAAAACTCCAATTTGAACTTGTAGAGATGACAATACAATTTCTGAGATGCAAAACCAAAATGAACTGGATTAAGAAATAACAGATTAAGGACTGCTGAAGAAAATATGAGTAACCCTGAAAACCTTGCAATACACATTATCCAAAATAAAACATTATCCAAATTTTAAAAATGACTGGAAAAAAGGAATTGGGCAGCAGTGAGTTGGTGAGCAACTTTAAACAGTATAGCATATGAGTAATTGGGGCCCAGAGAGAGATGGAGTGAGCAGACAGGGAAAAAACACTTGAAGAAATAATGGCTGAATTGTTTTCCACATTTGATGAAAATTATAAACACACAGATTAAAGAAGCTCAATGAAATGCAAGCACAAGAAGCAGAAAGAAAACTCCACCAAAAAATATCAAAGTACTTAAAACTCACACTAATGAGAAAAATTTTAAAAGTAGCTTGAGAGAAAATGACACATTATATATAGAATAAAAAAGATAAATGACAATGCACAGTAGCCATCTCATCAGAAATCAAGCTGGAAGCCAGTGGTGCAACTCTTTTAAATATTGAAAGAAAAGAAATCAACTGGCTAGTAATACAGTACCAAATCTTAGCCATTCAATTACTTCCTATAGTTAATCCTGGTCACTCGTCATATGAAAATAAGAGTAGCAGTAAACTTTCTGAAGGATTTAGAATTAAGGTAAAAAAAAGGATAGAACTCAAGTGTGAGAGGAGAAACTTTCTGAATAAAAGTGAAGGATTAACCATATGTCTTTAATAACTTCTTAGTTTTTAAAAGCTCTATTAACATCTGCCTTTATGAATTTTTTTATTCCAAAAACTCTAAAATGCTATCTGTGAGACAATTATTGGCAATGCTGTTTTGCTGCTATTTCACTTCATTTTTCAAAACACTTTTGAATTGGTGAGCAGTGTGAGACAGGTTTGGAGCTCAGTTAATGTCAGGTTGCCTTAATCAATTAGTAGCAACTCACTCATGTATATCAACTCTAATAATTTGTGCAGGATTATTGTAAAAATATTGTATTATAGAAAAAATTAAGGAGTGTAAATTACTGAAAATGTAACTTCCACACAGAAATTTTTCTGTTTTAATAGAAAATGTTCAAGTGATTACAATGTCCTGGAGAAATTAGAAATGAGAATATGAATTCCAGCATATTTCATGAAATTCACTTGTAGGCATATTATCTGGGACTGAAGAAAAATCACACAATAAAATCTTAAAGATTTTACTTTTTAAAATTTTTAGAGAATTAAAAAGTCATTTTATCTCTGTTTTGCTTAATTGATGTTTCTCAAAACTTTATTGAAATGAAAGGTGTTTCATTGAATAAGTGGAAATATTTTGGTTAAAGATTTTCATCGTTTTGTTTTGTAAATTATCAGAAAAACACCTGAATATACTTCATATACCCACCAAGTAATGGTATGGCAGAATTTGAAATAATTTACAAGAAAAAGTTGCTAGATAGTTAAGGGTTAACAATTCAGGAAGAAAAATATCTAAGTATAAAAAGACAGCTAGAAAACTTGATTCCAATGTAAAAAAGGACTATTAACTCTGTCTCAAAAAAAAAGAACAACTAATCTTTAAATAAGTGTATAAATTATCTAGTTACTATTAACTGATCACACACCCAATTCAGAAAAAATAGATAAACTTTAAGAGAAACTTCAAAAGTGAACAAAGAAATAACCAGTAATATTATCTCTAAATATTTTTTCATTTTTAAAGTCATATTTTAAAATCTTAATGATGAACTTATAGTTAATCTAAACCTTTCAAAACCCACATATCTTTTTCTATAATTAGTTATAAAACTTTGAGAACATATCAGTAATCTGATGTACATGAAAAGTGAAATGAGCTACTAATATTAAATGGCATATTCAGACAAGCTATCTTTATCTTTATTGTATATCTATATGTGTCTTTATATAATACCATTTAATACAGTTTTAGGTTTCCTGAGGTCTTTTACAGGTAAGAGACATTACCAGAAAATAATGGAAGGAGAGAGAAAACCCAATATTTGCTTATCTATTAATTCAACCATTCTTTCATTTATATTTCCAACATAAAAATTATTGTTTATATACCTTGCTTGATAATTATATCCTGTAGTATCATGTTATTTGAGTCATTGCTGTTGACTTAAAAATAGCCAACTCAAGTATAAGGGAGAAGATGTTTTTAGTTTTTAATTAAATACAAAAATAATAGTAAATTATAGTGAGTGGTTATTTCAATGTTGTAATTACCTCACATCTCAATAAAACATTCCAAGCGAATCTGAACAAATAATTTAAATTTGTATACAAAATAATATAGACATTTATTATACAGAATATGGATGATTAATGTGAACAAAAATAAATTATAGACAACTTATTAAATATAATTTTATATACTTGTAAGTGAAAGGAGAAGGCAATTACTTTTAAAGTAGGGCAAGTGAACATTTTATACCTTTTCAATAATTTTACTTTATTTCTGTTGATAACAATATGCATAACAATCCTATGATGATATGAAACCTGAGAAGATTAAGATCCCCAAATTAAAGCTTTTCTCTTCTTAGACAAAACATGAATTCTTCAAAGCATGAGCTCTGAAGATTAAGTGTGCCCATGAATCTCATCTTATTTTTCAGAAATTGCTTCTGTAACATTATGTTTATTTCCATTACTCTTCCTTCTATATTTTTTCTCTCCAATACGTGATTTCCTGCTGATGTCAACCCACCTACCTGGCCCAGTCAAAACTTCATCCTGCAAAGTAATTGGCACTGGTGGATGAGCTAATACTGGTGTACCACTAGGGCTTATGTATAGCTTATCACATCCTGGGACTTCAAGGGGAAAAATGTGTGTTTTCTGTTTCTTTCTTATCAGAACAAGACTTGGGGCCACCTGATAATCAGACCCTGGATTTTACCACCCCCACAAATCCAATTTATTCAATCTATTTTAGACTTAAGAATTCCACATAGCTCTTGACACCTCACTGTACTTTATGATAGATAAGGAAGAAAATTCAAGGTACTATTCATGAAAATAAAACAACAAAGTCTGCACACACAAAATCTTGTCAGAGATGTGCATTTTCACCATGTTAAAATGTATAATTCATCTATTTAGCCTTTCTAAGCAGCATGTTTACATAAATGATAGAATAAAGCATAGCTGTTTTTGTTTCTAAAAATTGTCAGCTAATTTGCACCCCTGCCCTTTATCTAGACTATTAGTGAGGTATTAGAGAAATCAAGTTCCATTTGATTCTATTCACAGAAGACTGTCATATTCAGATAATGGCACAATTCAGAATTTATCAAGTGCCAGGAGATTATAAAAGTTAATGGAACAAAATGGCATTAGTGTAAGATTTTGGGGAAACCTCATGAGATTTGGTACAGTAACTTCACAATTAAATTACTATGTCACTACTGTATGTGCAGACAAAGAGAAGTATGGCATTAGTGAATTCAGAATTGATAGATCTGATGAATGATCTAAGAATGGAAACCGCCATTGTTTAGATAAACGTGAATTTTTGAGTGTGGCTTTCTCTTTCATTGCACAAATATTCAAAGCAAAATACATGGCAGTGTAAGACAACTAAGCAGATATTTTAGAATGACTTTCTTCTTTAACTCAAACACACAGAATTCAAAAGAGAAAAAAATGTGTTTGGGGACACGAGGACTATTACCACAACCTCACTTCAGCTTTGTGTTTTGTTTTTAATTTGTTAGAACTCTCACATAAACAGGCTGACTGGTGCAATTAATTTATAATGTTGAAAGGACTCCCCTGCTCCTGGTGTTCCAAGCTAGTAAGCCATTTCTAGGTTAAGTCCCATATAAATGATCAGGACACCTCCCTCCATCCTCGTTCTGGTTGCAAGCTGCAGTTCCTGTCCAATCTTCTAGTGGATGTCCAGGTATCATCTCAGACCCAGTTCCCCAAACTGAGCTCACCTCTTAGAAGAAGTAACTTGAAATAGTTCATTAGTAGCATTGGAATGAGAATTAAATGAGGTAGCAGGGCACTTAGTAGTGTCTGGCACCAGGTAAGTTCTTAACAAATGTTAGTTGATGTTACTGTAAGTAATAGGGTCTCCTGCATTCTCTAGTTTATCAATGCTGTTATCTTTCCTTGGCCATTCAGCTTGAAAAACTTAAAGCCATTTTTATTCTTCTTTCAGTCTCACTCAGCGTTTCTTACGTGGTCACACATTCCTTTATGTTCTGTCTTCTTAGGAATTTTTTTTCTCTTGTTGCTGTAGCTACCATATTTTAACCTCTTATTTCCAATGTTGACTGAGAAATAGCCATTACCTACCCTTTCTTCCTTGTGGACAGAGCCTGTTTCACATTTTGGAGGCTGAAATGCCACATACTCATTTCCCATGCTCCTTTGCACCTAGAGCAGAAGCATGTGACCTGATTCTGCCAATGAGATGTGAGGGGGACTTCTAGGAAGGGTATTCTTCCCTTTAAACATTAAATTTTAAAGTATTAAATAAGTAAATTAAAATAATGAAAAAATTATTTAAGTATTCAAATGGTTATATACCTATATATACACATATTTATATAAAACATATAATTTTTAAAAGACATCAATGGAGACTTCCATTGTTTTCTTCACTGGATACTGTCTTGTCTACATTTTCTGCCTGGAACTACCACAGTCATACTGATACTATGTAAGAAAACATAACCTTTTACAGAATACTAAGATGAAAGATGAAAACTATCCAGTTCTTGATTTTATTATTTTTTTCTTTTCACACATAGAGCCTAGCATCTACGTACTCCAAGTGGTCTTCTAATTAGTCTTCAAATGTCTTCTCTATTTCTCCAAATTACCCTACATATTGCTGCTGGATAACATTCCTCCAACTTGCCTTTTGTCATGTCTCAGTCCTGCTTTAACACCTTTTACACTTTTCAGTTTCCATAGTAATGGTCTCCAGATGGAGTGGAGTGACAGGATAACCCAATGAAGCGTGTGAAGAAACCGCTAGAAACTGTAAGTACATGAGAGAACTTAAACTTGACCAATTTCTTACTTATTGGTTGACAATGACTTTCTCACTTGGTTCAGTTGTCTGATGGTCACATACAACACAAAGTAGTCAATCTTCACTGAAAAGCAATTGGCAAAGCTTCCTTACTTGTTCAATGGCTTTCAGAACGTTTTGACATATGAAAGTTGCCTGTGCCTAGTTAAGTGGATTTACAGATTATATAGTTTAATTATTTTCTTTTTTTTTTTTTTTGGCCTTAATTCTTTTTTTTAATTGTACTTTAGGTTCTGGGGTACATGTGCAGATCATGCAGGATTGTGGCATAGGTACATACATGGCAATGTGGTTTGCTGCCTCCATCCACCCATCACATATATCTGGCATTTCTCCCCATGCTATCCCTCCCCAACCTCCCCATCCCCCTACCCTAGCCCTTCCAACAGACCCCAGTGTGTGATGCTCCCCCACCCCAAGTCCATATGTTATCATTGTTCATCGACCACATATCATTGAGAACATACAGTGTTTGATTTTCTATTCTTGTGTCAGTTTGCTGACAATAATGGTTGCCAGATTTGTCCATGTCCCTACAAAGGACACAAACTCATCGTTTTTTATGGCTACATAGTATTCCATGGTGTACATGTGCCACATTTTCCTTGTCCATTCTATCATCAATAGGCACTTGCTATTGTAAACAGTGCTGCAATCAACATATGTGTGCATGGGTCTTTATAATAGAATGATTTATAATCCTTTGGATATAAACCACCCAGTAATGGGATTGCTGGGTCAAATGGAATTTCTATTTCTAGATCCCTGAGGAATCACCACACTGTCTTCCACAATGGTTGAACTAATTTACACTCCCACCAACAGTGTAAAAGTGTTCCTATTTCTCCACATCCTCTCCAGCATCTGTTGTCTCCAGATTTTTTAATGATCGTCATTCTAACTGGCATGAGATGGTATCTCAACGTGGTTTTGATTTGTATTTCTCTAATGACCGGTGATGATGAGCATTTTTTTCACTTGTTTGTTGGCCTCATATATGTCTTCTTTTGGGAACTGTCTGTTGATATCTTTTGCCCACTTTTGAATGGGTTCGTTTGTTTTTTTCTTGTAAATCTGTTTTAGTTCTTTGTAGATTCTGGATAATAGCCCTTTGTCAGATGTGTAGATTGCAAAATTTTTTTCCCATTCTGTTGGCTGCCAGTTCACTCTAATGATTGTTTCTTTTGCTGTACAGAAGCTCTGGAGTTTAATTAGATCCCATTTATTTATTTTGGCTTTTGTTGCCAATGCTTTTGGTGTTTTAGTCATGAAGTCCTTGTCTATGCATATATCCTGAATGATTTTGCCTAGGTTTTCTTCTAGGATTTTTATGGTGTTAGGTCTTATGTTTAAGTCTTTAATCCATCTGGAGTTAATTTTAGAGTTTAATTATTTTCTAAACTAACTTTCAAAAGTGGTTTTAAGAGATTCCTGTTAAGGAATCGTAGTTGAAGATAACGTAGTTATGCAAGCAGCTTTCTACTATTTAGGAAATGAGCTCCTTGTCAGCCTCATGATAAGACCTAAAAAACAATAACCTAATCATATTTGACATGAATCAGTCAAAAATATCACAATTATTAAGGAGAAAATTTTTAATATAGATTTTTTTATTTATTCATTTATTATAATTTAACTTTTGGGGTACATGTGCAGATCATGTAGGTTTGTTACATAGAAATACACAAGCCATGGTAGTGGTTTGCTGCATCCATTGCCCTATCATCTACATTAGGTATTTCTCCTAATGCTATCCCTCCCCAGTCCCCCAATCCCCTGCTATTCCTCCCCTAGCACCCCAACCTTCAGGCCCCAGTGTGTGATGTTCCTCTCCCTATGTCCATGTGTTCTCATTGTTCAACAACCACTTATGAGTGAGAACATGCAGTGTTTGGTTTTCTGTTCCTGTGTCATTTTGTTGAGAATGATGGTTTCCAGTTTCATCCATGTCCCTGCAAAGAATGTGAACTCATCCTTTTTTATGGCTGCATAATATTCCACAGTGTTATATGTGCCACATTTTCTTTATCCAATCTATCACTGATGGGCATTTGGGTTGGTTTCAAGTCTTTGCTATTGTGAACAGTGCTCCAATAAACAGATGTGTGCATGGGTCTTTATAATAGAATGATTTATAATCCTTTGGGTATATATCCAGTAATGGGATTGCTGGGTCAAATGGTATTTCTGTTTCTAGATCCTTGAGGAATCACCACACTGCCTTCCACAATAGTTTATATCCACTATTAATAATGGTGACACCACCCCGTGGGAATAGAATGCCTTGAGATAAAAAGCATACTTGATATATAAATGTAATATGTATGTACATAATATACAAATGTATGTGCTATACAAATAAATATATGTATATTCGGGGCACAAGCTCAAAATTATGTTTCACTAGCAGGGATTTTAATGAGAAAATTAGAGACCTGTGACCTATAGGACAGTATCTTCCTTCTTGCTACCTAGTGAAATTCTGCCCCTTTTTAAATATGATAATGATTATTATAAATAAGTGCTTCCCATTATTGAATGCTTAATTGCATGCCTGGCACTGTGCTAGGCTCTATGCATGATAACATTTATTTTGTTCAATACTCACAACAACCCTGTGAGCTAAATATGATTCTCCCATTTTTACAGATGAAGAATCTGAGAATTGAAAGATCTGCCCAAAGCTACACTGCTAATGAATTAAAGAGCTGGGATTCAGGCGATGTTTAAACCTTAACTACTATACTGAACTATCTTTTCAGCTCATCTCAATTCCCACGTTTCTCTAGGATTGACAATAAATGGACCAACGAAAGAAATAAATATGTCTACTATTTATTTGGTGCTTAATTGTATCCTTCCTTGTGACTTTTTTTTCTGGATATCTGATTTTATTTATCAAAACCAATGTAATGTTATGGGAAAAAGTTGATTTGGTTCCAGGTTGATCTGGAATCTCATTGCGGTCCTCACTCATAAACCTAACCACTTAAAAAAAAAAATGCTGGGCATGATGGCTCACGCCTGTAATCCCAGCACTTTGGGAGGCCAAGATGGGTGGATCACCTGAGACTGAGAGTTTGAGACCAGCCTGACCAATATGGATTAACCCTGTCTCTATTAAAAATACAAAATTAGCCAGGAGTGGTGGTGCATGCCTGTTATACCTTCTACTCAGGAGGCTAAGCCAGGAGAATTGCTTGAACCTGGGAGGCAGAGGTTGTGGTGAGCAGAGATCGTGCCATTGAAATTCAGCCTAGGCAACAAGAGCAAAATTCCATCTCAAAGAAAAAAAAAACACTATAGTTCCTTTATATGTAGAATGGGTACAAAAGACATGCTTTAGATAAGTAAACACATAGCACAATGCTTAACATGTGAGCAGTGAGTGAATGCTGTTTTCTCATCTGGTGGGTATATTTCATCTCCAGTCACATTGCAAATTCCTTGAGAGCAAAGTGTGGTTGTTTTACTATTTTCTTTTCTTCACAATATTATGTACATAGCACATGCACTGTATGACTAGCTTTTAGATTCCTCAAATATCCATCGGTTTGTTTTGCTGGAGGGTTTGTTGTGTTAAGCAGAACAAAATACATATGCTTAGGTTTTGTTGCTTTATAATGCATCTGCACACAATCATAGTTTTCAAGATTTTTCTTAAAAATTTTATCTAAGTTTTTTTTGTAATACCACAGACAACATTTCTAAGAGAAAGAACATAATTGTAATTTAACACTGAGGTTGAATAACTAAAGTAACTGCTTTGAAATAAAGACAGCCTACTTACTTTGCCATTGGGGTTGTCCTGCTATAATTGTTAGTGGCATTTATATACTCTAGGTATCTTGAACTTGTGCCTACTCCTGTCTGGGTAATTTTTAGTTAATATCCTGGGTTCATATCATGCCTGTGAAGTATAGAAGTTAAATTCAATTTGCCAACAACGACAAAACAGTTTTATTATGGCATTGACAAAGGGTAAAGCAACTTACTCTGATATTTAAAAATAGTGATCTCAGTCTTCAAATTCTTCAAAGGATAGACTTGAAATATGATCTTAATCTCAAATTAATTTTTCCCACTATGCTCTTATAGCTGTATCTAACCAGGAGACTTCATCTTGGAAAACAAAAGATCATTCAGTAAGTATAGGAAATCACAATCCAGGCACTGCTAATATAACAATTTCAGGCTGAAGGTAGGAATTGGCATTAGCAACAAGACTGAAAGTTTTTCCTAAAAAGGAACTTCATATCCTAAATGAATAGACTTCCACCGAAGGTCAATTTTCTATTTTAAAGAATCAGTGTAAAAAATAGCACTTAGTACCCAGAAAAATCTATGAGCTTGGACATCTCCTAATCTTCCAATTTGATGCAGTAATACATATTATGGCTTTAGCTTGAAAATTGTGAGCAGTTTCTTTGAATCTCTAAGAATTGCATGTTAAGTTCTATGAAAGGAAACAAGTAAGCAGACCCTGGATGTTTTGAGGCAAGGACCAATTTAAGGGCATTATACAATTTTAATAGAGTTTCTTTGGAAATTGTATGTTTCACAAGTACTCTTTTATACTGGTGATTGTAGGACAAGAGTAATCAATGTCACAGTGGGTATCTCTAAAGTTATACAAGGATTTATTTCCTTTCCCGAGATTTCCATGTTACACAGAGTTCCCCTTTCCCACTCAAAGACATATCTGTCAATCTTTGAGGTTTGTGGGAGAAACTTGTGGGAGTCAGAAAAAGTCAAGCATCAGGAAACTAACATTTTCTGTTCTTTGGATTGGTAAGGACATCTTCTACTTATGAGCAAATTTTGCTCTTCATTAGTCTTGTGAAACATAAGTAAACCACAGCAGTTTGATGCCTGAGATAGGCCTTGGTAGAATAATTCAGTAGTTGAGTTTACTAGCAACATTTTATTGTCATCAATGTCCATACTTAATGTATCCTCTCTTTAGAAAGAATCATCATCTTTCCTTTTTGTTAGAAGAGTTAAACGTAATGGAAAGTGTGTGTGTGTGTGCGCATGTTTGTGTGTGTGTGCGCGTGCATGCAGATGTGCATGTTTTTATGTATGGAAAGAGAGGGAGAAATTTTCTTTGCAGAATGGAGCTCCTACCAGGAGTTTATCTATTCCTGGACCACCACCAGAGAATCAAATACTCTCCCTCATGGTGCAGAAAATTTGAATGATTTAATAATAATATCTAACTTAATAGGGAGTTTTATGTGTTTTGCTCTTAGGTAGTTAATTTTAAAATAATTTCTCCGGTGTTCCAAGATTTAGAACCATAAACAGAGTACCAGCTCCTATTCTAGTCAAAGCTTCCTGCTTTAAGAGTGGGCTGGCACAGTTGGAATATAGCTACCCTGTTAAGTGCTTGTTTTCCCTGTTGTATATTCTACTCAATGGCTACATTTCAGCTGTTAGTTTTCTCTAGGGAAAAGCAGCAAGCAAAGAATATGAATAAATAAATGCTCAACATCTTGCATGCTCGGGATTTATTATAATTTCTTGCAATGACAATGATAGATATTTTTCAAGCTTTATTTAGGGAAATCTTGCATCACTTGGCATAATCATATGCCATAACTGATAGTCGAAGTTGTCTCTGTTCCTCCTAGGGTATGGACTTATATGCTAACTTATATAATAATAGAGCATTTTATAAATTAATCATAAAAATATGATTCTCTAAATGAAATCCACTACTCATATACTCAAAGAAAATGTAAATACAATTAAATACCATAATGTTTATCAGTCATCTTTTGTCTAATAATTATTTTTGGTTTTATATTTTCTCTACTGATCACATTGCATACCATAGTTTTAAACTTTAAAACTTTATATTAATATTTAATATTTCATTTTATTTCTCTAGTTTATTTGAAATATTTGAATTTGCAGATACCAAAATTCTCATTGAAGAATTAAACCCTTTTGATTGCAAACTTCCCAATATGTAAAGATTATAGTCATAAGTTTTTATTATTTATTGACCAAAATTTATAATATATTTCAAATATATTTATTACATAATCGATTTTAAAAGCAGTGTGTTTTAAAAGAGGGAAATTTGACGTTAGCATTTGAACAAGCCTGTGATAGAATCCTAGTTCTCTCTCTCCAAATGTTTACTTGTGATTTGGGGCAACATATGTAAACTGTCTGATGCCCTATTTTCTCATAATCATAATTAGATACAGATATCTTTATAGCTATTCTTTCTTTTTAATGTTATAAATTCCCTTTACTATATTCAAAAGCACACAGGGAGATAATGAAATATAGAATCAGAAGACCCAGATTCAAGTGCAAATTTTGGTATGCTCTAGATAGATGATTGTGCAGAAGAACTAGCAGCAGGCTATCCTTAGAAAGCCCTGCTTGAAATGTTGGCCTTTGGCTGGACTATGGGAACTTGGAATTTTGGAGGGTTCCTACCACCTTAACTGATAAGAGTAGTTCACTGCACCTGAATTGTTTGGCAGTCAATATGATTTATGCTGCATGCCTGCTTTCTTTCAGGGAACATGGAATTTTGGTGTGTGCTAGTTAGCCGGTGCTTATGTAAACAGCTCCCAATAAAACCTCTGGACATTGAATGTCTAACGAGTTCTCTGGAAGGCAACTTTTCAAACCTGTTGACACAATTCATTATTGGGGGAACTAAATACATCCTGCATTATTCTACTGGTAGAGGACTCTTGGAAGCTTGCACCTGGTCTTCTCCTCATTTTGCCCCCTGCACCTTTTGCTTAGCTGATTTTGCTTGTATCTTTTCACCATAAGAAATCATAGCCACGTGTACAACTGTATCAGCATGTAGTTGAATACTATGAGTCCTCTTGGTGAATCATCAAAGCTAGGGACATTTGGGGGACCCCGACACAGTGATCTTGAATGAGTTAATAAGCCTTTCTGAGTCTGTTCCCTCTTCTGTAAAATATGCATAATGCTGAAAACACCTGTCTCTCAGGATGGCTGTGAAATTAAAATGTGATTTTGTATATCAGGCAAAGTGCCATATATATCACATAAAATGTGATTTTTTATATCAGGCAAAGTGTGAGTCATTGCCATTATGTTTATTGTTGTTGTTACTATTTGCACCATCGTGGTGCTTTGGGATACAGTTTCATGATGGAGTAAGAGGGGATGGGAGAGGCATCCAAGTCACTCCCCTACTTCAGCTTGGCTCTGCTGTGGTTCCATAATTGGCCCACAAGAGACCATGGAGGAGCCGGAAGGATTTGCACATACAGTGACCAGTTCTCTCCCACTAGCATCTAGGACTGTGAGGCAGACCCTGTTTTTTGACCTGCTTTAAAGACAACCAACAGTAGTCTTATTTCCACCAATCAAAACCCTGATTTTTTTCATGGTGAGAGAAAGATTGTGTAGTCTCAGTAAGAAAAGGTTACTCCCCCAGGCCAGAGGATGAATCTTGGTTGGTCAAAACAAATCATGATAAAATAATCTCATTCTCCTTGACCACTGATGATTTAAGAGTGGGTAGATGACAATGTCTTGGTTTGTGAGATGGGAGACTAATACTGATAGGGAGTGTTTTCTTTCTAATATAGGAAGACAAAGCCTCAAGAGGCAAAGACATTTTTCCACTTGATTATTCCCTCCCTCTTGTCAAAAATATAAATGTGATGCCTGGAGGTGCAGTGGCCATTTTTTGTCCATGAGGACATAAGCCAACAGGATATTAGAGCAGAAGGTCAGAAAGAACTTTGCCCTTGATGGCATTATGCAGCAGCAAAACATTTCCTTATTTAGAAACAGTGTCTAGCACATGACAGGCACTCCAATAAAAAGAAACTTTCAAAATATTGTTTATTGATATTGAATATATACAATAATATTTACAATAGATCAGTAATATATAAAGCCTGTTGATGGATATTCCTGGGAATCAAAGAAATTATAAAATCCAAAGTAAATATTTGCATACATGGTTATTGGAGCCTTGATGTAAAACTGTCCTTGCACTCTCAATCCTCAAATTCTTTTGGATTACTGCAAGGAAAATGAGCACTTTTACAGTAAGAGTAACAAAGCAGAGTCTGAATATAGCCTTTAATAGAAATGCCTTATTCTGTTTATAACATTTCTGGTTGTAAAACACTATTACCATTGAGTGTTTGGGGTCATTTTGTTTGAGGCAGAAATTAAATAGTGATGACAGAAAGCACGTTTTTTTTTTTCTTTGCAAAAACTAAGGAGAGATCACATGGTGTCTATAATAAGAAACTTTAGGTGACTCACTTTAAACTTGTATCTTCAGTAGCTGCAGTAAACACCTGCTGTCATATTTGACATTGCTTGTTAATAAGTGGAAAATTTTGCAAGTATCTGTATCTTAGCATAACTGCTTAGCTGGCTTAGAATTCATGAATAATTGATGACAGCTTTGAGTTGAGATATATTGATGGTGCACACCATTGTAGTTGGCTTTACACTATCTTCATTTCAAAGTATTTGTCTTAGTGTCTGATTAACTTCCGAAGAACTTAATTGCCACTTTTTTTTTTCACTAAATTGATTGATTAATGGCTAACTGTAAGCTACATTTTCCAAAGGATTCCCAAGTGTCTTTTAGGAATTCTACTGAAGTATATAACAGGGAGTTTATAAGATATACACTCTTTATTTCCAGAAACATCATCTTTAGGCAGAAACATTCAACCAATGGCTGAGGGCCAGTCAGAATTGCATAGAGTCATTACTGGGGACTCTGGCATTTCCAATGTAAATGTGGTTATGTTTCTTTTGGTTTAGATATCTTTCATCTTTGAATTTCTCTCCCTTTCTCTTTTTCTTTGGCCAATGTTTGTATATTGCGGAAGTTAAGAGTAAAGAGGTGTCTTGTTCCTATATTACAGTTCAAGTCATTCAGCATTGGCAAACATGAGTAGTAGGTACTGAAAGTTAGTAATGGATGTAAAATGCTCTGAAGAGTTACAAGTGCCAAGGAAGATAGAATTGGAGATGTTACTCTTTTAAGGAAGACAGTTTTATACTTGAAGCCAATTCCTCGTTACATTTTTAAAATGAGCTTTTTATTTTAGAATTGCATTAGATTTACAGAAAAATTGGGAAGACAGTACAGAGTTCCCAAATATCTCAATTTTTCCTATAACTAAACTCTTACATTAATATGGTATAGTTATCATAATTAATGAACCAATATTGGTATTGTTAAATAAAATTCATACTTTATTAAATTTTTTTAGTTTTCAAACAAAATGTCCTTTTTCTGTTCCAGGATCTTATATAGGATACCTCATTACCTTTAGTATTAATAGTTATGCCTCCTTTGGCTCCTCTTTACTGTGATTGTTTTCAGACTTTCCCTGCTTTTCATGACTTTGACAATTTCAAAAAGTTCTGGTTAGGTATTTTGTAGAATATCCATCGATGGAGATTTGGCTGAAATTTTTCTCATGAGGAAATTCGAGTTATGAGTTTTGGGAGGAAGACCACAGAGGTGCCGTGTGATTCTTCTCACATTATATCAAGGGTATATACTTGTAGTATGGCATTTTACTGTTGACATTAACCTCATTCACTTTTATAAAAGGAGGTTTGTCAGATTTCCACTGTAAAATTATTATTTTCTTTCTTTTCTTATTGTACTCTGTGGAAGGAAGTCACTATGCCCAGCTTACTCTTGAGGAATGGCAAGTTGTACTCTACCTCCTTGAGGGTAGAGTATTTAAATAAAATTATTTGTAATTTTTCTGCACATGAGATTTGTTCCTTCTCCCCATATATTTATGTATTCATTTATTTATTCATATAAACCATGGATATTTGTTTTGTATTTTACATTATAATCCAATACTATTTTATTTAGTTGCTCAAATTATTCAGTCTTTGGTCATTGAGAGCTTTTTCAGTTGGCTCCCATGTTCCTTTGAGAGACCTCCATTATTGGGGGTGTTTTGAGCATGACCTCTACTTTGTGGCAGTACTGATGTGCACAGGAGACAGGAAAATACTGAATAGAAGAGAGCAGTCCCCCAGCAAAGACCCCAACCTCAAGCCTGGGAACTTGTGGCTGTAAATGAGAACAGGCATTCCTGTTTTCTCACCCCAAAGTTACCTTTTGACCTGTCATGCCCCCCTATTCTGTACCTGTACAAACCCCAAACCCTCAGCTCCATGAGGAGACAAACAGAAGAAAAGAAGAATGGCAGGGCAGAGAAGAAGCGAAGGAGTGTCTGAACACCAAGAGGAGTTTGGCCTGGGATGGTCAGAGACGAGATTGGCCACTGGATGGTCAAACTCCAGGGAAATATCATCTTCCCACACCATCCTTCTTCCAGTTCCCCATCCATCCCACTGAGCGCCACCTCCATCACTTAATAAAACCCCCACATTCTCCATCCTTCAAGTCTGTGTGCAACCTAATTCTTCCTGGACACTGGACAAGGACCTGGGTTCCAAGAAGGCACTGAGCTGGAGTGAGCTGGTTAACACTTAAGCCATCTGCAGACAACAAGGCTAAAAGAGTGCACTCTAACACATGCCCACTTGAGCTTCAGGGGTCACAGACACCCACCCCTGGATGCTGCCATGGGGCCAACTCCTGCACCTGCCCATCTGCTTGCTCCCCGCCGCCCCAGTAATGGGTTTGAGTGTGGCTGAAGAGATGCGCCACATCCCTGTCGCAAATCCTGCAAGAAGAGTCAGAGAACTCTCCCATTTCATTACAAGATGCTCCAGGCTCATCTTCTAAATTTGTTGTCCCAGCCCTAAAATAAGCCCTTCCTCCAAGGATGTATTCTGCTTCCTTTTATTAGCAAATAACATTTTTAAAAATATCTGAATGTTAATTGTATTCATTATTACTTGGATGATATTGGTTCTAGACCTTATTTGACAGAGCAAAGAAATATATTGTGTATACTAACTCGTAAACATAAATGTATGTGCATTCTACATGTAATAATCTACATCTACATTAAATTGAATATGACTTTATACCGATGTCTCCATCTCCAATCCATCACTACATAGACCATACTAATTTTCTTCCCTTGCTTATCTCTAACCTCCTGCTCCAACAGAGAAATCTGGTTCCCAATATTTGTCATCAATTTTCATTTTTCCATTCCAGTGTGCATGTCAAGTGGTTTCAGAAGTGCCAGCCTATATTCCCGTAGGAACTAACTTTATCAAGTTGAGTCTATTCTTACATACAGTTCCTTTTGCCCTTAGTCTTACAGATTCTAGTTATTTTCAGTGTTACTTAGACCAGAATCTTTCTCTCCCAACCCTTTCAAGTGAGATTGTTTCATACATTTGTAATTCAGTCAGACAGTTTTGCCACATTTTGCATTTATCTTTTGTTTCTCTAACCTCCTAAATTATTTTTTAAATTTCTTACATTAAAGCTCACTATTTGTGTTGTAAATTTCTATGGGTTTTAACTACCACATAGTGTCATCTATCTACCATTACAGTATCATACAGAATAGGTTCACTGCACTAAAAAATCCTTTGTGTTTTGTTATTGAAGCCTCCCTCATGGACGGGACAATTTGGAGATAGTAACATAGTCACTATCATGGTTTGGAGAACCGTTCTCTCCAAAACCCCTGGTAACCATTAATCAGTTTACTGTTTCTATTGTTTTGCCTATTCCAGAATATCATGCAATTGGAATCATACAATATGTATCCTTTTCAGACTGTTTTTTTTTTTTTCATTTAATAATAGCATTTTAATGGTGATCCATATCTTCACATGGCTTAATAGCTCATTCCTTTTTATTACTGGATAATAGTCTATTATATGCTTGTAGCACAGTTTGATTATAAATTCATCTACTCAAGAGCACATAAGTTTTGTTGATTATGAATAAGGTTGCAATAAATATTTATGTGCAAGTTTCTACGTGGGCATGTGTTTTCAAATCAGTTTGATAAATACCAAGGAGCACAATTGCTGGATTATATGATAAGACATTGTTTAGCTTTGTAATAAACTGCCAAACTGTGGTTGAAAGTGATTGAACCACCCTGTGTACCCACTAGGACTGAAGAAAAGTTCCTGTGCTCTCCAGTGACACCAATAATTGATATCCTTAGTTTTTTTGGATTTCAGCCATTATGATAGGTGTGTCATTTCTTATTAATGCTTTAATTTTCCTTTCCCTAATGATAAATGATATGCATCTTTTCATATGTTTATTTCACATCTGTATATCTTCTATACTGAAATATGTATTCAGATCTTCTGCCTATTGTTTTAATTGGTTTTTTGCTTTTGGTGTTGTATATAAAAACTCATCACCCAATCCAGGGTCACACAGATTTTCTCCTATATCCTTTCCTAGAAGTTTTATAACTTTGCATTTTATATTTAGGTGTATGATTCATTTTGATTAATTGCAGTTAAGGTCTGGGTTTAAGTTTACTTATCTGCATATAAATATCCAATTGTTTCAGCACAACTACTTTTACACTTTCCTCCATACTATGTGCTTTGAAAGAAGAGGAAAGATTTGTCTTAAATATTTATTTAAGGGGAAAAAATCTTCTCAAACAGAAATACCTAAAGAGAAAATAAAAACTTAAGGAAGATGTTCTAACTCTTTCTAAGTTGGTCTAGGTTCTTCCAAATCCTCATCTTTGATTGACTAAGTAACATTTATATTTCATAATACAATTTCTAATTCTAAAATTCTTACAAAAGATGTATTACAGTTTTTGTTTTCAAGAACAAAATTGGGCATTACAAATGTAATGTTAGTGTTTTGTATATTTGTAATCCAGTCTTAGAAAATTTCTTATTCAAGATTGAAGCACCATCTCTGATGTGTTACGATTTAGCTCTGAGTTGTTGACTCTTTTCTGAAATGCACAAGCAGATCTTGCAATGAAACTGATTCTAAACCATTATGCAAAGACATGTGCTGATTACCCACTGATGATATATTGATTACAGATCTTAGCAGAAGAGAAATGGAGATCACCACCCAACACATGAATTGGGTCATTAGGTGGATTGCAACATGCTAAAATAAGATCCACAAACACTGACCTGCAATGTACAGAAATCAATTTATTAGCAAACCAGACTAAGATAACACAGGCAAGTAAATACATCATCAGAGTGATTTCCTGACTATAAGCAGTGGCAGTACAAAAGTTCCTTAGTGTGGAGCAAATATCTTAGTAAGTTAGATTTTATTTAAGCAAAGCTGCATTCATTCGCTTAACTTAAATATATGCATTGTGTGCAAGGCATTGCAACAAATCAAGGGAGGGTGATTAAAAGATGTAAATAAACAAACTTGGCTCTTGGCTTTTGCCTTCATAAATGTATTAGAGTCTTAGTTCAAGCCATAGTAATTTTTCAAAGCTGGCCTAAGTAGAGGAAGGAGTTTATATTACAAACATGGCAGGGATGGAGAAGGGCCCCAGGAAATACATGCATATACTTTATGCTTCTCTTTGGCTTCAGACCTACTTTTTCTGCTCCTCTCATCACACACTAGAATGTGGCTGCATATTTACTTATTCAACAAATATTTATGAATGCTCATAATACCAAACATTGTTCTAGGTACTTGAACAGCAGTGAAGACAAGTCAAAAGACCTGCCCTTACCAAGCTTATACCCTAGTGTGTGCAAACAGACAGCAAACAATAGACATCAGAAATAAGATATAAGAAAAATAGGGCCAGGAGCAGTGGCTCACTCCTGCAATCCCAGCACTTTGGGAGGCCAAAACGGGCATTTCACTTGAGGCCATGAAATCGAGATAAGACTGCCCAACATGGCAAAGCCCCATTTCTACCCAAAATACAAAAATTAGTCAGGCGTAGTGTTGTATGCCTACAATCCCAGCTACTTAGGAGACTGAGGCATGAGAATCACTTGAACTCAGGAGGTGGAGGTTGCAGTGAGACGAGATCATGCCACTGCACTCCAGCCTGGGCAACAGAGCAAGACTCTGCCTTGAAAAGGAAAAAGAAAATCAAAATGTTAAAAAGTGGTAAGTGCTAAAGGTATCAATGATTGGAGCAGACTGAAGGGGACTGAGTATGCTATAAATAGGGGAGGGGAGAGGAAGAAGGTTGTGATTTTAAACAGAATGTCAGAACAGGCCTCATTGATAGGATAACACTTGCAGAAAGACTTGAAGAATAAATGTCAGATTTGATCATGCCAGTGCATGGGGGAAGATGGTCATGGACAGATGGAATAACCAGAACAAAGGTTTTGTGTTAGCCCATTCGGGCTGCTATAGCAAACTACCCAGACTGGGTAGCTTAAACAACAGTTTTTACAGTTGCAGAGGCTGGACCTCCAAGGCCCAGGTGCTGGCATGTTTGGGTTCTTGGTAAGGGCCTGCTCTTTAATTTGCAGATGGATGACTTCACCACATCCTTATGTGACAGAGAGAGAGAGCAAGCTCTGGTCTCTTCATTGCCTTACAAGACCCCTAATCCCATCCTAGGAGCTCCACCTGCAGTGCCTTATCAAAACCTAATCACCTCCCAAAGTCCCAATCTCCAAATACCATCATGTTGGAGACTAGGTTTCAACATATGAATTTTAGGGTGACACAAGCATTTGGTTTATAGTAGGTCTCAGGTTCCAATTCCAGGGATATTGGAACAGCATGGAAGCCAGCATGCATGGAGCAGAGAGTATGACAAGAGGTGAGAAGTGAGAAGTAACAGGGACACAGGTCACAGAGGACTTTGCAGGCTATGCTTTTTTCCCGAGGGACATGGGAGCTCTGAGAGGGTTTTGAGCAAATGAATGATGTGATTCACTTTCAACACTAGATCGTATGGTATGAGCTATATGAAGAGAGACAATCAATCTCTCTCTCTTTTTCTTTTCATGCCCTGTTAGCCAGCGAGCAGGTCAAGCATCCACCCAGCACCGATCATTGTTTCCCAAGATGCTGTGGCTTAGTATGTGATCCTGGTTTCTGGAGCACATTTGCTTCTTCACAGGTCATATACCTGAGAAATGGGGGAGTGGAATTGAAGAACAGGCTGGGCACAGTGGCTCATGCCTGTAATCCCAGCACTTTGGGAAGCCGAGGCACGTGGATCACCTGAGGTCAGAAATTCGAGCCAGCCTGGCCAACGTGGCAAAACCCCATCCCTACTAAAAATATAAAAATTTTCTGGGTATGGTGGCAGGCTCCTGTAATCCCAGCTACTCGGGAGGCTGAGGCAGGAAAATCACTTGAACCCAGGAGGCAGACGTTGCAGTGAGTCGAGATCATGCCACTGCACTCCAGCCTGGGCAACAGATTGAGACTCTGTCTCAAGAAAAAAAAAAAAAAGAATGGAAGGACAGCTTTCAGAAAGTGGAGAGCAGTTGGCAGAGCATGTAAGGTGGCCAGTGACCTGTTAGTTGTTCACCTCATTACAGTTAAAATCTAATAGGATAAAAGGTGTTCATAAATATTTTCTCACCTGTATTATACCTAACTATAATGAGGGGTATTGATAAAGTCTCAGGGGTTGTTGAGAGGAGGAAAAATAACTTTCTATGTGATCATTAAAGCACTTGAGCTTGAAAGACACTTTGGATTTGGCTATAGGGGAATGAAGGTAAGGTTGGGAAGACAGGTCATTTAATGTAGAAGGAAACAGTATGAGCAAGAAGTACCAAATGTTTCCTCCCCCAAGCAGGGATAGGTATAGCACTGTAGACAGTATATTATGCACAAACAGATTATGCATGAGTATACTCAGGAGACTGGTAGACCACTCAACAATAATGGGTAATTGCCTTAGCAAACACATCCTCCTATCACTCATGCACCCCAACAAACACTAAAGTAGAAAGTTATTGAGAATAAATGTCAATGTGAAATACGTTATTTTTATGAACATGACTGTTGCACTGAGCTCTTGCACAGCAGTCTTCTATTAGAAAGTCTGTAGATACACTGATGAAAGAGGAAGAAAAACTTCCACCTAAACTTCTTCCTTTTGGATACTTAAACTTGAACATGAGTGCTGGTGACACACTATAGTCCAAATTCTGAAAAAGACACCAGAGGCACTTAAACAAAGTTTTCTATTTTAAGTAAGAAAGAAATTCTGTGGGTCACTAATATCTCCAGAATGCAAAAAGTGTTCCTCAAAATTATTGATTCAAAATACAGTCTGTTTACTTGCTCTAACATTTTTTGATCTCCCAAATATTCTGTACCAAAGCTACATTTTGGAGGTAAAAAGTAACATTTTTTTCCCCATGTAGGTACACTGAAATTCCAAAGAACAATTATCTTCTATTTTGAATAAAATATGTAAAATTATTTACCTTAGGATTTACCACTAAAATTATACAGGAGCTCCCCCTCCCCCACACCTTTTTTTGGAGACAGAGTCTTGCTCTGTCACCAGCTGGAATGCAGTGGCATGCTCTCGGCTCACTGCAACCTTGGCCTCCTGGGTTCAAGCAATTCTCCTGCCTCAGCCTCCTGAGAAGCTGGGACTACAGACACATGCCACCATGCCCAGCTAATTTTTTGTATTTTTAGTAGAGACAGGGTTTCACCATGTTGACCAGGATGGTCTCGCTCTCTTGACCTCATGATCCACCCATCTCAGCTTCTCAAAGTGTTGGGAATATAGGCATGAGCTACCGTGCCCAGACAGAACTCCCCTTTTTTAAAGTATAATATTGGTATCTAAAATCTGAGTTTGTTTCTTGATGTGTATTTAATAAATTATCATTCTGGAAACATCATGAACCCTTGATGATACAATTAGATAAGGACTATCAATAAAGGTAATTCCATATATAATATTTTTCATCATGTCTTCACTCATATTCAAAATTTCAAAACTATAAATATAAAACTATTTTATAGTATGTGTCATACTAGCCATTCATTCATTCATTCAAATTCAAAGTTCCTTCCTTATTAAATTTATGTTCTATAGGAAGAAGATAGAAAATAAATATAAGCATGCAAATAATAAGATAATTTCAAATATTAAGACATGCTGTGATGAAAATAATTTAGGATAATGGAATCAGAAATATCATACTATGGATGACCTATTTTAGACTGGGAAGTCAGTAACAACATTTCTAAGCTGGTGACATTGAGTTGAGACTTAAATGATGAGCAAAAGCCAATCTTGCAAAAATTTAGGTAAAAAGCACTTTAGACAAAGGGAATAGTTAAGACAACTTCTAAATCTGAAATGAACTTAATGTGTCGTATAGTAGGAAAGAAGCCTTGAGCAATGGTTCCATAGTACTCATAACATGTACCTGAAATATATCCTATTTCAGGTATTATGAGTAATTTGTGACGTCCCTTTTCATTAGACTACCTTATAAAATCATATCATTGAGATAGATTTGAATTTCATAGATAAAGAAATATTCCCTATATAAAAGTGAAAAGCATGGGAAAATCTGCCAGGTGTAGTTCATGTTATACATTCCCCAATTCAAAAACAAAAAGAAGGATTCAAAGAAAAAGTAAGTTGATACTTAGAGGATAAAAAAAAAACACTGAAATTTTATGAATAAATATCTGGATAGAGCTTGCTTTCTTTAATGATAAGAATTGGCAGGGGAGAAGTATGGGATTTTTGCAAGGTTTTATAGTAGAAAAGATAAAGAACATAGTATTTGAGACAGAGAATAAAAATATGTTTCAAAAATATATATTAAAATTAATAAAATAGTTTCATTTCCAGGAAGATGGAGTAGATGTAATTTTCTCTATTTCTCCTGCTAAGTACAGCTAAATCCTCTAGAGATTATATATTTAAAATACCTAAGAATAGGAAAAATAGAGGACAGACAGGCTAGAAATTATGGGATTTGAGAAACAACATGGTAGTGAATTCCCTGGGATTTCTTTTTACCTCATATGTCCCATACTAACA
The DNA here is from genome assembly GCF_030222135.1 of Aotus nancymaae. Taxonomy (NCBI): domain Eukaryota; kingdom Metazoa; phylum Chordata; class Mammalia; order Primates; family Aotidae; genus Aotus; species Aotus nancymaae. The sequence continues at coordinate 4,381,940 of NW_026988460.1, forward strand.
GCTGAAGAAGCTGGTTGCTCAGAAATGCTAATGAGCACAGAGAAAACAAACAAACAACAGCAAAACCCTGAAAGCCTCCTCTCTCTAACCAAATAACCAGGAAAGAGGCAGCCTAGCAAGACAAAATCTTTTAGACAATAATCACTCTTCTCTAGTCAAACAGCATAGACACCTGTGACTCTACTCCACCATACCAACAAAGGCCCACTGGGGGCTCTAGACTTCCTCACTGATTAGGCTTGTAGTAAGCCACCCCAACTGAATTGTAGGACAATAGAAATGATTTCATCTGAACAACAGAAAAAAAAAGAGGCTTTTAAAAAGTAGGAAGCCCTTGAGGATTTTTGGTATAATGAAAAGAATATAGTATTCATGTCTTTGGAGTCCTGGAAGGAGAGAAGAAAGGCGGCAGGGTTTAAAAATTAGTCAAAGAAATAATGACCCAACTTCTCAATCTGGCAAAAACATGATGAACACATACATTCAAGAAGCTAAGCAAACCTTCAAAAAGATTAGTGTTCTGAAAACTTAGGAGCAAGAAAAAATATCTTGAAATGAGTAAAAGACAAATGAAACCTTCCTTATGGGGGGGTGAATAATTGAAATGATGGCAGATTTCTCATCAGAGAGATGTGGAAGCCAGCAGGAAATGACACAATATTTTTCAATGCTGAAAGAAAAGAATTAGCAACCCAGAATTTTATATCCAGCAATATACCCTACAGGAACAAAGGAAAAATCATGGTATCATCAGATGAAAGAAAACTAAGATAATTTGTCACAAGAAGGCTAATCCTAACATGGTTAAAATGAGTTCTCTAAACAGAAAGAAAACAATAAAAAATCCATCCTTGGAACATTAGGAAGAAAGAAAAAGCATGCTGAGCAACAGCATGGGCAAATGCAATAGATTTTTTATCTGTTCTTAAGTTTTAAAAATTATACTTTAGAATTGAGCAAAAATCTCAACACTGTCTAATTGATCTTAAATGTATATAGAATAAATATTTAATAAATGTATAAACACAATTTTGTAGAAATAGACTAGAATATTTTAATTATTTTCCACAGAAAAACAAGGAGGATAACTAAGACAATTTTGAAAAAGAATGAGTTTATACCATTTCAAGACCTATTTTATAGCTACAGAAATCAAAACTGTGTGGTATTTGTTGAGGAATATATAGATTAATGAAACAGAATAGAAACCAAAAAAGGTCCACAAAAATATACTTAACTGACTTTTGACAAAGATATAAACAATTCAATGGAACAAAAAGTTAAGTTTTCGACAAAAGATACTAAAGCAATTGGACATCCATAAGTTAAGGAACAAACAAAAGAATTAAATTTCACACTTAATATTAAAATTTATCTTATCAATGGACTTAAATGTAGAACACCCATTTTAAACTGGGCAAAAATTCTTAGACTTGACATCAAAATTATGATTCATAAAAGAAAAAATTGATACATTGGATCTCATCGAAACCAAAACTTTTCTCTGTAGAAGAATAAAACTTTTCTCTGTAAAAGAAAAAAAAATATTTTCTCTGTAAAAGAGTAAAAAGTCAAGTTGCTTATGAGAGAGAATGTTTGCAAATCACTTATCTGAGAAAGGACAAGCAACAAGAGTATATAAAGAACTCAGAAAACTCTGCATTAAATAAACAAACAATTCAGTAGAAAATGTGTATAAGAAATAAGTTATTTCACTGAAAAGGATGTACAGATGGCAAATAATCATATGAAAAGAGGTTCTTTATTCATTAGTTAGTGAAATATCAATTAAAACCACAATGAAATATTACTATACTACTTGTCAGAATGGCTAAAATAAAAAAATAGTGACAACACTAAATGATGTAGAAGTTCTGGAAAACCAGATCAGCCATATGTTGCTGATGAGAATGTAAAATAGTAGAGCCACTCTGAAAAACAGTTTGGTAGTTTCCTTAAACACAAAATATGCAATTATCATACAACTCTGGAATTCTTGGGCATTTATCCCAGAGAAATAAAAACTTATGTTCACACAAAAACCTGTGCATAAATGTTTATAGCAGCGTCATTCATAATAATCCCAAAACTGAAGACAACCCAGATGTCCTTCAATGGGTGAATGGTTAAACAAACTGTGGTACATCTATTCCCTGGAATATAACTCAACAATAAAAAGTAACAATCTTAATCAATTTCCAGGGATATATGCTAAGTGATAAAAGCCAATTTGAAAGGTTATCTACTCTGTGACTCCATGGATATGAGGTTCTGAAAATAACAAAATTATACAAATGGAGAACAGATTATGGTTGCCAGGGATTAGGGAGAGAGTGGGAGTCAGAGGCAGGTAAGTGCAGCTGTAAAAGACCAAGTGGAGGCTCCCTGTGATGTTGAAAATGCTCTGTGTCTTTAATGTATCAATATAAAAATCCTGGTTGTGATAATGGTTACAGTTTTGCAAGATGTTATCACTAGAGGAAGCTGCATTAAAAGTACCCATCTTTGCAGTATGTCTTACAACTGCAGGTGAATCTACAATTCCCTCAAAACAAAAAGGTTACACATTAACAGAAGTATAATTTAGCAAGTATTGGCTCTATACTCATTTAGGAAAACCAACTGTTTTAGAAAAAAAGATGAAAGATGAGATCAAATGAAGAATAAAATGAACACTGAATGAAGCAAGTCACAAAGACTGGAAATAGTTTAAAGATAATAAAATGTGATTATAGAATTAAAATCATCAGCAGAAGCAATAAGTAATGGAATCAACACTTTATTCAGTAAAACCAGGGATGAGGAGGAGCATGATGAATATGGTGGTAGTTGCAAGGAGTTCTGGTTCAGACTTCTGGCTGCAGGGAGTGTAACTGTATAACTGACCCAAAACCTCAGTTGCTGGGCTGGAAACCCAGTGCTACATTATGTGAGTGTGTGCTTCCATATGCTCCCTCTAGCTGGATAGTGCCTGAGCATAGCAGGAAGGCCCAGACTCCTGAATTTGGCTTGAGGACCCCACAACACAGCCTTGTCAAACTTCTTTAGACTGTATACATTCTAGGATGCTTTCACCCAGTGTTCTTTCCCTCTTTCCTTCACTGGGTGTCAGGCAAGCATTGTGGTCTGATTGCTCTTCCAGCCTTACCTAGGTCCTTCTCTATTTTTCTCTTACATGGGTATTCTTCTTAATAAAATCCTTGGACTTTCTTTCTTTTTCTTTCTTTTTTTTTTTTTTTTTTGAGATGGAGTCTTGCTCCGTCTTCCAGGCCTGGAGTGTAGTGATGCAATCTCGAATTACTGCCACTTCTGCCTCCCAAGTCGAGCAATTCTCCTGCTTCAGCCTCTCCAGTAGCTGGGATTACAGGCACCCACCAAGACATCCAGCTAATTTTTGTATTTTCAGTAGAGACAGGGTTTCACCATCTTGGCCAGACTGGTCTTGAACTCCTGACCTCGTTATCCACCCTCCTCGGCCTCCCAAGGTACTGGGATTACAGGCGTGAGCCATCACGCTTGGCCAATCCTTGGACTTTTAATCACATCTTGATTTCTGCTTTTTGGAGAACCTAAACTAACTCAAAGATTTACCAGGACTCAACAACAGTGCACTAAAGATAAGAGACTAAAAACAAGGGATAAATTGATATTTAATAATTGAAAATAAGCCACCTACCTGTGGCCAGTGCAAAGAACACCAGCAACCAGATTTCTAACTCTCAGGTAGGAGACTTTAGGTCTCCTCTGGATTAATAGAACAGCTGCCAAGAGAACATCCCCACATACTGACAGTGGAGATCTGGTTAGGAATACAGCATTCCATGCAACCGATCAAAAAACTCTACTAAGTTTCCAGTCAGTATTCTCATCACTCGTTCTTACATACAAATGGATCAAGGACCACCAGCAAGGAAGAGTGACATTGAAATGAATACATGCAAAGAGCCAACTGAAACACACACAGACAAAGTAGGATGAGAAAAATAAGAACACCTTAAAAACCAATTAGAATCCTCATTCATACCTAACATTACTTCCATAAAACAAAAACAGGGTGTTAAGAGCTCTAGAGAATTTTTTTAAATGCTTACAAAGAAATCAGTTTTAAAACAGGAAGATGAAGTCATGGATACCTTCCAGGAAGTGGAACAAAAAAAGGGAAGGAAGTGAAAAAAGGAGAGAAAAAAAATCTTTGAATTAAGCTAAAATTATCTTTAAAAAGAAGAGAGAAAACAGAGGACAAGAAATTATTAAATAAATAATGAAGCATAATTTTTCAGAACCTATAGACACTCTACAGATTAAAAGTATCCACTGAGCACTCAGCATAAGGAGTAGGAGAAGTGGAGAGGTAAACGGCACACTCAGACACATACAGGGATGTGAAATTCCAAATGAAAGAAGTATTTCACTTGTTCCTTCAACAATATTTTGAGCATGTAATCCAGGTTTTCTTATCACATATGATTTATGATGCTTCATATATTCCTAAAAAAAAACTTATCAGAAAACAACCTAGCAGACTAGGAGAGACAAAAAGACATACATTTGTCATAATAATTAAAAAGAAGTTTAAATCAATATACATCAATAGGACTAGTTCTGACATGATTTGTTCCTTAAGTTTATATGAATCTGAATTCCTAACACTTGACTGAAGAGCTAACGGTAATGACTCAATGATGTTCATAAAAGCAGGTATTACTTTTTATTGTTTCTGAAAACGTGAAAATTTTTTTTTACAGAATCATTGGCTTTTTATAGATTATAAAATAATATACGTTCTTTTCAGAAAACTTAGAAATTATCACACAAAATAACATAAAAATCACCTATTACCCAAAATCCAGCAATGACAACCATTAATAATTTGGCATATATTTTTCTAATTTTTTTCTATGCCTACAAAACAAAACCATCAAATTATGTAATTTAACCAACTTTAATAAACTTAGGTATACTAACAAAAATATTTCCAAAATGTGCTATACCCTAACCTGTCTAAATAAATAAACAGATAATTGAATATATTTTAAATTTTTCTTGATAACCCTGAGTCCTGGCTACAAGTCCCAATAGTCATTTAATGACATTGTCAAGATTTACTGGGAGATGTCCGCTCCTTGCTCCGGTCTTCCATGGTTTCTCACTAGTCTTACTTTTAAAATACTTGTCCTTTTGTTTTTTTTTAAACAAAACATTTGTACTGAAAACTCTTAAACTTTTAAAATATCAATCCCTTTTGGTTTTTTGTAGGTTGTGTTTTTGTGAATGAGCAGAAGTTAAACTGATGTTTCTTTCTGCCACAAGAATGCCAATCCCAAGTCGTCTCTGTTTCTAATTTGTTATGGGCTGGGAAACCACATAGCTACATTTATTGATATTCCATGACTCCACGCAGAGCAGTACTTGTAGCTGGCTTTTTTCTTTGAGCACTGACTTCACCCCAGGCAATTACTGTGATAAGTACTTTTAATCTTCATAATAACCGAGAAGGAAACTCAGGATTAGCAGAGATTGCAGAGATTAAGTAATTTGCCACAATTCATACAGTAAGTTACCTACTTTTGAAGTAGAATTAGTAGAGCCTGTAATCTAGAGAAGAAAAATTATATTCTGGGGGTTTTAACCAACTGGTGGGATAGCGGTGCTCTTACAAACTTGGAACATGCGCCCCCAATGGTAGATGAGATGATTTTAGGATGCATTCTAATGGATTTTATGTACAAGGACATGGACATGAAAATAAACAACATTGAATCGCATAGTGAGAGTCTCTGTTTAATTCAGCTTTCATTTTCCTGATTACGTAAAGGAAAAAGTCTCAATGAGTGCTAATGTGTTTTTAATATTTTATTAAACTCAGGAAAGCATCTTTTTGGCTAAAAGAGAGCAGGCCTCAGATACAAAGCTTTAGGTAAACAGTGGTTTCTAGACAGAATTACTAACATAGTGCTGTATCATTTGCATGTAGGGTTAATGCCTAGTTATCAAATATGTTAATGATCTTCCCTTTATGAATGTGATGTTTTCAAATAAAATTATTTAAATTTTAAAAGTTGAGTTGATTTTTAAAAGGTTAAATAATAACATGTTCAAACGAGAACACATGGACACAGAGTGGGGAACAACTCACAGCAGGGCCTGTTGGGGGTGAAGGGATGGGGGGAAACTTAGAAGATGGATCAATAGATGCAGCAAAGCACCGTGGCACATGTATACCTATGGAACAAACCTGTACATTCTGCACAAGTATCCTAGAGCTTAAAGTAAAATAAAATAAAATAAAATTTAAGAATGAAAATAATAATAATAGTAAAAATAATAACATGTTTACAGGGCAAAAAAGCATGAAAGTGGCACATAAATGATTAATGAGATAAAATGTGTCAAAATTATGTTTCTTTTATTTTAAAGTAAAGGGTATTTTCTATTAATGGGATATGATTTTTCCTGCCTAGAAAACTGAGTGTAAAGGATGATGAAGTGCTCTAAACACAGTGGACCCTTCTCCATCTTGACTCTTGATGTGTTTTGTTGTACTATGTCTCTTAGGACTAAGCACCAGAAGGTCTGGTGTATTTGTGGAGTACTGGAGTCAGTTCGTACAGTTCCCAAGAAATGATTGTTAAATTTGCAGTGATTTTGTGAGCCAATTGTTAAACATAGTCATTATCAAGAAAAAATGAAGTATATCAACTTATAATACATAAATTACCTTAAAAATGAAAGTAATATGTATTCAAAACTTACCATTTCCTAATTATTTTACTACATTTTTTGCTATCATCTTTACTTTTGTGGCTACATCCACTCTACCTGTAGGTTGGGAACATGACCTAATGGTGTGCTACTATGCAGCTCTTTCTAACTCCGTGTTCAGTGACTTCATGTTGTTAAGTTGAAATCTACCATGGCATGAGTATTTACACTATGGAAATTGGCTAAAGCTGTGATTTGGTGCTTTTCCCTCCTGAAAAGCTGGCTCTTGAACACTTATCAGAATATGACTGGGTATAAGAGTTTAAGAAACACAACGTCCATGTCTCCGGCCAGGTGATCCTTAGTGCAATGCCTCTAGTTGTTGGCTCATGGAAGGCCTCGGAAAAGAAACAGATGGCAAGTAATTGAGAACTCATTGGCCAAAAGTGGCATATAAGAGCTGTTAATCATGTTAGAAATGAGCATTCTGTGGATGAGAAACTCCACCTGTCATCTCCTAAATGGGGATAGAAAATACATCTTCTGGTTTTTTTCTTGTGAAAACTGAAGCCAACTTACTTTTGTTTATTGCATTGCTTTGTAGTTAAAATGTGTTGATTTCAGTAATTTCCTGGCAAGAAATATTATTCTTCAAAAGTTTGATTACTTTCTTCAATGATGTGAACTTATTCTTAAAATCCATATAATGTAAAAGAAGCCAAAGTAGAGAGTGATGAAAATGTCAGTTGTCGTAACAGAATTTATGGCTTTGGTTTTAATACTAGGAGTGTTTTGCAAATATCTTGTCTCTTATCTTGTGCACACAGTGGCTCTTATTCAGCTGAGAGAGAGGTTAAGTGAGAAATGAGTTGGCTCGCCAAGGATAGATTTGTTCCACCCACCCCCAGCCCCCAACACACATATACACTCACACACACATACTCTGATGTTAATTTGATTTGAAAAAATATCAGAAAACATCATCATCAATTTCTCCTCTTGCAAAAATGATTATTCTTGCTTGACTGCCCTCTGCTGGAATTCCTGAAATATACACTTCGCCTCTACTTACAGGGACAAGTTGTAGGTGGTATGTAACTTAATGTGAGCAATCTTTTCAAGACGTAGTATGTGCAGAAGCCCAGGTACTCAAGAATAGAAATAAAACTGAGTTAAGCATTAAATGCTGTGGTCAAGTGTTGATTTAATTAGCCATGAAAAATAGCCAGGTTTTGAATGGATCAAAGAAAACAATTATACATAATGGGTGAACTGAAAACAATTGACTATTACTGAAAGAGAAGAATGCTTTAATTAAACTAAAAGTTATACCTAATGTTAAATGAGGTGGTTAGCAAAGCTCCACAGAAATGCTGCTTAACTACTGAGTATAATACGAGAGATCAGAAAGAGTGCTTAAATGTACGTAATAAAAAATGCAACCTTATTAAAACTGTATTACTATTATTTTAAACTATCACGAGCCTTTTCTCTGTTCTGTAGCTAAGCCATCACATTTAAGACTATTCATTTACTTGTTTAAAATATTTAGGTTTGTCATTTATTGCCAATTCTGATACAGAGATACTGCTTTGTCCTACTTAAACAGATTATATTTCTTGTTTTATTTAGATAAAATTATTTTAGAGAGAATAGTGATTGTAATATCACAGATCTTCATAATGTACTAGGTTAGCATATACTTATCTCCATACTTGTAAGGCTCTCTGGAGTTAGAAGAATAGAGAACAATTGTCAAGCAGTTTGAGTTGGTGGCGAATTGGTGCTGTGAGACTCACACTTGAAGAGTATCACGGTGGAATATTTTTTACTATAAAGATCAAATCCTTCATCTGAGGAATTTGAGCTAGTAAATGTAACAGACTTCCATTGGTGCATTTGCTGTTCAAAGTCTAAACCTTTATTTTATTCACCATCTTCTTTTTATGTCATTGTCTGTGTAAGAAATGAACAAGGGGATTAGAGAGGAAGGGAGGGAGGGGGAAGATAAAGAAAACTCAAAGATTTAATAGAAAAGAGAAAAGAAAAAGATCTCCCCCTACCATTTTGTTTCATTTTTATGCCTCATATGGATTAAAACCTGTAAAGTTAAACTTGTAAAAAGTCAAGTTTTCCAAATTCAAGACACGGATTCTGCATCATCGAACATTACAACTTAAGTATACAATAAGGACAGGACCGTCTTAGAAACAACGTTAATTAAATGGTTAGGGACATTAATTCTTTTGCAGTAAAAGCTGATAACTATATAAGGAACTCACTCTTCCTAATGTAAAAATGACAGTTACACATTTTAGACTGAGGCACCAGAGGAAAGTAACGAGATTATAGAAACTTCCTTACTTCACCAGACTAAACACACTGTATTCCAGCACTGTCTCCCAGACCAGCAAACCTACAGCTAGCATGTTTCCCATACTTTCAGATTTGAAAGGAAAATCTGAAGGCAGACTAGGAGGGTAGACATAGAATTTGCTTTAACATTGTGAGTGTCATAAGATGAATGCTTAATCATTGAGGTTTTGAACGAGATATAACAATTGAACATTTCTCAGAGTAAGGTATGATAAAATGTCATAATATAAATGAAAAAAATCATATTTTGGAAAAGTTTGTATGTGCTAAGCTTTTTTGGAATTATTCATTTAAATTTCAGAGTGAGATTATTAAAATATTATCTAGTCTAATGAAGAAGCCCTATTTTATTAAAGGAGAAATATTAGTAGGGCATAAATGTGATGAATAGCTATCATGTTTTGCATTTTGAGCTATCCTGTCACTGTGCTGATTATTTTACCAGCATTCTACCATTTAATTTTTTAAAACTCTACTTGAGGTAGGTACTTAATCATCCTTATATCACAGATGAGAAAACTCAGCCTTAGAGGCCCAAGGTCAGAGAGACACGAAGTGCTAAAACGGGAACTGTAATCCTAGGTTTTCTGACTTTAAGGGCGAAGCCTTTAAAGACATACTGCATCAATGATATCACCATTTTCTCTTTGAAAACCCCTGTAGTCTCTTTATAAGTCACTATCCTAGTTGTAGACAAGGCATAAGCAGAACTCTGAACTCTTTAAGTACTTGGTAACTGAGAGGGCTTGGGTTCTTTTAATACACTGGCTAACTGAAAGCAATCACATCTGACATTTCTAGATTACAAATTTTCAAAGAATTATAAGAAATTATACATATTACTGAACCACTATAGAAAGGAATTTTTATCCTCTTTGGATAAATTTCTGTTGTCTCTAGGCCATCATCTTTGTTCATGTTTCCAGAAACCTATTCTGGGGAAATGATCTGACAGACAGCCTGCTCCCAGAGCAACAAGCCCCTTCCCCACTCTCATCTCGCTGCAGCATCTGCATTGGGCATGAGCCCGGATCCATATTTACGAGACATATGTAGACACTTTTCCCTTTCTTGGCAAATGCATAAATAGAATCCTAATGTCTACATGTAGGTACTATATAAATACAAAGTTGTGCATACTCTGTGGATGTCATGCATCATTTATCCATGTATTTTTAGTGTCACCAACACATTTACATATGCTATCACGTTTCAAACTGCACCTCAATATAGTGCCTCTTTCAACATGAACTCGGCTGCAGACAACATCATTCTTTTAACATTTTCACCACAAATGAAGATCAAAGAGCAAGAAAATAAATCCAAAAATAGGAGACAAAATTAAAATAGGTAACACTTTTCTGAGATGCTCTGAGGATACTATAGGATTACCTAGAGCAGAGGACTGAATCTTTTGCTCTATAAATAGATAGATCCATGTAATTATTTTAATGTATATTATGCCTGGATTTCCTGAGATGAATGTTTACACCTTGGCTGTTGTCTACATGGGATAAAGATATGCAAACCATTATTTATAATTCTCTGTTAAATGCCTGTAAAATATGGTAGAAAAAAGGGAAGGATTATTTAAAAATACTTGAAGAAGTCAAAGTCTTCACTTGGAGAAATGACGTTTGGATTGACTCCTAGATGATAAGTAGTGGTTTAGATTTTCTTTTGTATCAAACATTTAAAAAATCAGAAATAAGTTGACCTAACAGATCAAGTCTAAGATTAAACATTAGAAATTAATTGATCTAACAGATAAAGTCAAAGATGTTTGAATTTCTCAACAGGCATCAGTCTTAGAGAAAGCTAGAAGTAGTAGATGATTTGTCTTTCTTTCCCTTGTAGAGCCCATAACATGTCTGTCTTTGACCTTATGTTTCTGTGTTCTGCGTGTATAGCAAGTCAGTTTCATAGGTTTATGATAGAACCATACCAATAGTTTTTAAAACTTTTTCTCTTGAGAAGCAGAACAATTTATTAAATGTAACATTTCATGGAATACTAAGTATGAAACAGATAAAGGCAGAGAGTGAGGCTGGTAGAAGTGAGGAATAGGATAAAGGGAAAAAAAGACCTACATAGTACTTTCTGACAATCCCTGGACTTGATAAAAAGTGTCTATGTGTGTGTATGTGTGCATGTAATGTGTATCTTTTTTCTAAGTCCCTGAATTGCTTTTTACCTACATATTGTATATAAATAACTGACCAACACAACAGGCTTACTCTGACCTGTGAAATTTTGGCGACCCAGGAAATATCTCTTTGTTTTTTGATGTTGTTGTGTGTGTTTGTTTTTTTGTTTGTCTTTGATCTCTTTCCTCCAGTGACGCTTCAGTAACAAGCGTTATGTGTGGGATTCAACAGTGATTCCCGGAGTATAGAAAACATGTTAGATGGAGTTCACCCGGCTCATCTCCAGTAATATTGATAGCATGAGATCTGGGATAGAGCCCAGCTATCTCTACGGTTGACATTGCACTTCAGGTAACTGATGCAAGGATCTATAAGAGGCTTGGACTAACCTAGAGACCACAGTGAAGACAAAGGGTAATGAAAAAATAAAATAACAGATTGGAAGGAAAAGAAGAATAGAAAACAGAGAAATAAAAGGATATGGTAATTGCAGAAAGCCAATCAAAATTGCCTAGTGGAAGAGAAGAAGTATACTTCAAAATAACAAAGGCCATATGCAACAAACCCACAGCCAACATCATACTGAATGGGGAAAAATTGAAAGCCTTTCCTCTAAGTACTGGAACAATACAAGGATGTCCACTTACACCACTCTTATTCAACATAGTACTGGAAATTCTAGCCAGAGAATCAGGAAAGAGAAAGAAAGAAAAGACATCCAAATTGAAGAAAAGAAAGTAAATCGGTCCCCTTTGCTGATAATATAATCTTATACCTAGAAAATCCTAAAGACTACATGCATACCTAAAAAAAAAAAAGAAAAAGTCTCTTAGAACTGATAAATGAATTCAGTAATGTTTTAGGGTACAACATCACCAGGCAAAAATCAGTAGCATTTCTATACACCAAAAAGAAATTGAGGAGGCAATCCTATTTACAATAACTATTAAAATGGAAGAGGACTATGTCTGTGTGTGAACATTTTTTGGGGGTTAACATTTTAAAGTTTCAGTATGTGTTAGCTTAGATATTTGATACAGTTCTTTTCAAGAGTCATTTTAATTTGCAACATCACTAGCACTGTTTGAGAATCCATTTCCATAACCCTCATTAGCATGTGTGATTTATCTTTTTTAAAGCTGTTTTTTACAATTGTGTTATTGCTTTGTTTGTGTGTGTGTGTGCATGAGAGTGTGTGCATTATCTATTTATGATCTTTTTGCATATTTATTAATATTTTCTTTTATTTTAAATGGGCATTTAATATAGTATGAGCTGCAGATACATCTCTAGGCTTTTTGTCTATTTAGTTTGGCTATGTACTTTTAAAAAATGTATACATTTTTAATTTTCTTGAGATCTTATTTGTTGACATTCTCATTCCTTCCTGCTCCTTTCCCTGCTAATACTATTTCTATAATTCCTACAATGCACAGCATGTATAGTTTATGTTTATATATATACTTTTATTGGCAAATGGTATTAAAAACCAATTATCTGGGTACTAATATTTCTCATTGCCATTGGAGTGTATATATAGATATATATATACACATATATATGTGTATACACACACACACACCCTTCAAATGTACACATATCCATAAATATTTCTACATGTCACAATCTGTACTTATATTAGACTCAACATGAATTATGAATTTATTCTAATGTACCCAACTCTTATGACCAAATATATTATCAGAGCCTCCCCAGTTCTTATCTGTAAACTCCTATTCCAGTAGTGACAAACCTGACTACTCCTATTTGCAATCCGTTTACTTGTTAATTCCATGAACATTTATGTTTCAGAATCATTAACTTGTACCCTTGCAGGAAGCAACTTTATCAGCTAGAGTACAGCACTTACGTGTAATTTCTTTTGCCTCTGGTCTTACAGAGACCACTCAGTTCTAAAGTTACTCTGAGCAATATCATTCCTCCCATCCTCTTCAGTGAAGTGGTTTTATACATTTGTAATGCATTGATTGTTTTGTCACTTTCTTCAATTTTGGGGGAGATTTCTTGACCTCCTACTTTTTTAAATTTACGTATATTAAAGTTTCTTCTTTGTGCTGTAAAATTCTATGGGTTCTTATACATTGATTATGACAGTATCATACAGAATATTTTTGCCAGCTTAAAAATCCTTTGTGCTTTACCTTTTCAATCCTCCTTGTCTCTCTTCAAAGACCTGGCGAACTCTGATCTTATATTTTGTTTTTTTCCAAAGTGTGATATAATTGAAATTATGTAGTGTGTAGCCTTTTTGCATTGGCTTCTTTAACCTTATTAACATATATTGGTGATTCTTCCATGTCTGGTTTTTTGTTTGTTTTGTTTCTTTGTGCTTTTTTGTTTTTTTGATGTTTGTTGTTGTTGTTTGCCTGTTAGCTCATCTCTTTTTATCACTCAATGATAGCCCACAGTATTGATGCACCACAGTCGGTTTATTAATTGTCCAATGAAGGACATCTTGGCAGTTACAATATTTTAGCAATTGTAAATAATCTGTCATAAAAATTCATGTGCAAGTTTTTGTATGGACATAACTTTTCAAATCAGTTGGGTAAATAATTGGTGAATCATATGGTAAGACTGTTTTTGGCTTTGTAAGAAACTGCTGAGCTGTTTTTCAAAGTGGTTGTAACATTTTTCATTCCCATGAGTAATATAAGGGAGCTCTGTTGCTCCATATCATTTTCAGTAATTGTGCTTTTATTATATTTTGAATTATAGCCATTCTAATATATGTGTAGTTTTCTTGTCATTGTTTTAACTTTTATTTTCTTAGTGACAAATGAAGTTGAGCATATTTTTATATTCTTATTTTTCATCTGTATATTTTCTTTACTGAGGTTTCTGTTCAGTCCTTTGCTCTTTTTTCCTTTGAGTTCCAAAAAAATTGTTTGGATATGTAATAATTGTATATATTTATGGAGCATCTGCATACAAAGTAATGATCAAATCAGGGTAATTGAGATATCCAGTCATCACCTCAAATATTTATTATCTGTGATGAGAACACAAATATTTTCTTTCAACTACTTTAAAATATACACTCAATTATTGACAATTACAGTCACCCTACTGTGCCATCCAACACTAGAACTTATTCTTTCTATCTAATTGAATGTTTTATGCCCGTTAATAAATCTCTTTTTACCCATCCTTTCCCCCATCTTTCCTCACCTCCGGCAACTATCATTCCACTCTCTACCTTCATGAGATCAATTTTTAAAATTTTTTAAAACTTTTAATTGAAAACACCAACTTAAAACAAAGAGATCGACTTTTTTAGCTTCCACATATGAGTGAGAACGTGATATTTGTCTTTCTGTGCCTGGCATTTTTCACTCAACCTAATGTCCTCCAGGCTCATGTATGTTGCTGCAAATGACAGGATTTCATTTTTTTTAATTCTTTTTTTTTTTATTGCATTTTAGGTTTTGTAGTACATGTGGATTTCATTTTTTTTAATGGCTGAATTGTATTAAATTTTGCATGTATACTACATTTTCTTTATCCATTCATCTATTGATAAACATGTAGGTGGACTTCGTAGCTTGGCTATTGTGGATAGTGCTGTGTTAAACATGGGAGAGCAGATGTTTCTTTGACTTACGATTTCCTTTCTTTTGGATATATACCTTGCAGTGAGATTGCTGGTTTATATGATAGTTTTAATTTTGGATTTTTGAGGAATTTTCAGTGTTTTTCAAAACGGTTGTACTAACTTAATTCCCACTAACAGTGTACTAGGGTTCCCCTTTCTCTGTATCCTTGCCAGTGTCTGTAATTATTATTTTTTTTTTTTGTCTTTTTGGTAATATTTTTGCCCATTTTAAAATTGTGTGGTTTTTTTTTTGTTGAGTTTGAAGAGTTTTTTATATTTTGAATACAAGCCTTCTATCAGATATGGTTTCTGCAAATATTTTTCCCAGTGTATAATTTATCTTTTCACTTTCTTAAGTGTTTTCTGGAGAGCAGTAATTTTTAATTAATAATAGTAAGTTCTATTTAAAAAATGGTTTCTTCACGTATTGTGCTTTTGTTATTATATCTGAAAACTCATCATCAAATTCAAAGCACATAGATTTCATCCAATGTTTTCTTATTTACTTCAACAGGATCCAATAAGAATAGTACACAGTTATTAGAATGATACTTGTGAAAGTTTTTAATGACATTAAAAACATTTAATATTAAACCAAATAATAGCAAATAAATAAAACTATATGGGCAGCATGATACCAATTAAGTTAAAATGCACCAAGAAAGACTGTTAGGAAATATTCTAAAACATTAAAAATGTGACTTGCCTGGGTGAAAAAAAAATTGATAGATGGTCTTTATCTGCCGTCTATAATTTTCTATAGCTTTCAAATTTTTAATGACAGGATGAACTCAGAGCATTTAGATGTATGGTACATTTTGAGTTGATATTTGTGTAAAGTTATGATCTGTATCTAACTTTTTTTTTGCATGTGGGCATCCATTTTCTAATACCATTTGCTGAAACATCATTCTCTGTCTATTGAATTGCCTTTGTGCCTTTGTCAAATATTGCTTGCCTGTATTTGTGTGGGTCTAATTCTGGGCTCTCTGTTATGTTCTGTTGATTTATGTGTTTATTCTTTCACCAACACCTCACTGTCCTGATCACTGTAGTTTTATAGTAAGTTTGAAATTTGGGTAGTTTGAGCCCTCTAACTTTATTCTTCAATATTATATTGGCTACCATAGGTCATTTGCATTTCTGTATAAACTTTAGAATTAGTGTCAATATCTACAAAATATCTTACTGTAATTTTGATTGAATTGTGTTGAAACTGTAGATTGATTCTTCTGGAAAGAATTGACATTGAGTCTTCCAATCCATGAAGACAGAACATCTTTCCATTTATGCAGATTTTCTTTGATTTTTTTTTTTAATTAAAGTTTTCTATACACAGACTTGTACATATTTTGTTAGATTTATATCTCAGTATTTTATTTTTTGTGCCATTATAAATGTCTGTTTTAAATATAAACTACATTATTTTTAATATTTCTAATTCAAATTATTTAAAAGCCATTGCTTTTATATAGAAAAGCATTTGTTTTTTGTATATTAACGCTGTATCCTACATTTTCACTATATTCACTTAGTTCCAGAAGTATTTTAGTGGAATCTTTGGGATTTTCTGGATAGACAATCATGTCATCTGTGAATAAAGACAATTTTATTTCTTCCCTTCATGACTTTTAATGTCAGAAAACCAAAAAATTCTGGAGCATGACAGGAAAAAATAATTCTTTTTAAATTCTCTCAAAATACTTGTTGTTATTAATGATAATGCTTT
The DNA here is from genome assembly GCF_030222135.1 of Aotus nancymaae. NCBI lineage: Eukaryota > Metazoa > Chordata > Mammalia > Primates > Aotidae > Aotus > Aotus nancymaae. The sequence goes on from NW_026988460.1 coordinate 4,398,510, forward strand.
GCAATTTTCTGTAAGACAATTATGTCATCTGCTAACAAAAGCAGTTTAATATTCCTTACCTACCTGTATTTCTTTTATATATATTTTTTGCCATATTGCACTATCTAGGACTTCAGCTATGATGCTGAATAAGAGTAATGAGAGAGGAGATTTTGCCCTGTTCCTGATCTTAGGGGGGAAAAAGAGCCCAGTTTCTTGTCATTAAGTATGTGTCAGCTACAAGTATTTTAAATTCAAAAAAACTGATACATAATATTTGTACATACTTATAGGGTACATGTGATATTTTGCTACATTACTAGAGTATATATCAAACCAGTTAGGGTGTTTTGGGTATCCATCATCTCAAGTATTTATCATTTCTATGTGATGAGAACGTTTCAAGTCCTGTCTTCTAGCTATTTTTAAATATAATACATTCTTATAAACTATATTTATAATACTCTGCTATTGAACATTAGAACATATTCCTTCAATCGAACTGCAGTTTGTACCTGTTAGCCAACCTCTCTTTATCCTTCCCCTCCCATTCCTACACCTTTCCAGTCTCTGGTATCTATCATTCTATTCTTTATCTTCATAAAAGAAACGTTTTTAGCCCCTGTGTGTGAGTGAGAACACATGTCTCTCTGTGCCTGACATATTTTACTTAACATAATGGCCTCCAGTTCCATCCATATTGCTGCTAATGACATGATTTCATTCTTTCTTATGGCCAAATAGTATTCCACTGTGTATATACAGCACACTTTCTTTATTCATTCATCCATGATGGACATTTAGGTTGATTCCATACCTTTGCTATTGTGAATAATACTGCAATAAACATGTGGATGCAGGCATCTCTTTGATATACTGATTTCCTTTCCTTTGGATAAATAGCCAGTGGTGGGCTTGCTGAATCATATGGTAGTTCTAGTTTTAGTTTTTTTGAGAAATCTCCATATGCTTTTCCATGCTGGGTTCTAATTTTCATTCCCATAAACAGTATATAAGACTACTCTTTTCTCTACATTCTTGTCAGCATCTGTTATTTTTGGTCATTTTAATAATAGCCATTCTGACTAGGATAATATTATATCTCATTGTGATTTTGATTTGCATTTCCCTGATGATTAGTGATGGTGAGCATTTTTTCATATATCTGTTGGCCATTTGTATATCTTCTTTTGAGAAATGTCTATTCATGTCCTTTGCCCACCTTTTAATGAAGTTATTTGTTTTGTTTTGCTTTTTCTTGTTGAGTTGTTTGAGTTCCTTGTATATTCTGGATATTAGTCCTTTGTCAGATAGATAGTTTACAAATATTTTCTTCCATTCAACAGGTTGTGTCTTCACTCTGTTAATAATTTCTTTTGCCGTGCAGGAACTTTTTAGTTTAATATAGTCCCATTTGTCTATTTTTGTTTCTGTTCCCTATGATTTAGAGGTCTTACTCATAATTTTTTTGCCTGAACCAATGCTCAGGAAAGTTTTCCCTAGGTTTTCTCCTAGTATCCTTATAGTTTTGGGTCTTAAGTCTTAATTCATTCAGAGTTGATTTTTGTAAATAGTGAGTTCCGACTTTACTTTTCTGCATGTTGCTTTGCAATTTTCCTAGCCATTTATTGACGAAGATGTCCCTTCCCCAATGTATGTCCTTGTCAGCTGTGCTGAAGACCAGTTGACTGCAAACATACGGGTTTATTTCTGGGTTCTCTATTCATTTCATTGGTCTTTGTGTCTATTTTTATAACAATATCATGCTGTTTGGACTGCTACAGACTTGTAATATATCTTGAACTCAGGTAATATAATCCTTCCAGCTTTGTTCTTTTTGCTCAGGATTGCTTTGGCTATTCAGGCTCTTTTTTGGTTTCACATGAATTTTAGGATTTTTTTTCTTTTTCTGTGAAAAATTACAATGGCGTTTTGACAGAGATTGCCTTGAATCTGCAGATTGCTTTGGGTTGTATGATCATTTTATTGATAGTAAGTCTTCCAACCCATGAGCACAAAATGCCTTTCTTCTTCAATTTATTTTATCAGCGTTTTGTAGTTTTTGTTTTCTTTCTGTCTTTCTTCTTCCTTTCTTTCTTTTTGTAGAGGTCCTCCACTTTCTTGGTTAAATTTATTCCTAGGTATTTTATTTTCTAATAGCTATTGTAAATGCATTACCTTCTTGATTTCTTTTTCAGCTAATAATTGTTGAATAGAAATGTTGTTGATTTTTTCATATTTATTTGTATCCTGCAACTTTGAAAAATTCCTATGTCAAATCTAAGAATTTCTTGGTGGAGCCTTTTGGTTTTTCTACATATAAGTTTTGTCATCTGCAAAGAGGGACAATCTGAATTCTTCTTTTCTATACTGGTTGCCTTTTATTTCTCTCTCTTGCCTGACTTCTCTGGCTAGGACTTTCAGAGTAGTGAAAGTGGGCCTTCTTGTTTTGTTGCAATTCTTTGAAGAAAGGCTTTCATCTTTTCCCTGTTCTATATGATGTTACCTGTGGGTTTGTCATTTATGGCCTTTATTATGTTGAGGTATGTTACTTCTGTGCCTAGCATGTTGAGAGTTTTTTATCATAAAACAGTGTTGCATTTCTTAAAATTCTTTTTATGTGTCTATTGGGATAATCAGAAGTTTTTTTCTTCATTATATTGATTTTTTAAATCAAGTTTTGAGAACCTCTCTCTTTTCCCAGTTTGCTGAGATTTTTTTTTGTCATGTATGTGTTAAATTTTATCAAATGTTTTTTCTGCATCAATTAATATGATTCCATAATTTTTATTCTTTAATCTGTTGATGAGTGGACTAAGATGGTTTTATTTGTTTTATTTTATTTTGTGTATGTATTTAATTACTTAATTATTTAATTTATTATTATTATTATTATTATTTTGAGTTGCAGTCTTGATCTGTCACCCAGGCTGGAGCGCAATGGTGCAATCTTGGCTCATTGCAACCTCCACTTCACAGATTCAAGTGATTCTCCTGCCTCCACCTCCTGAGTAGCTGGGATTACAGACACCTGGCTCATTTTTGTATTATTAGTAAAGTCAGGATTTCACTATGTTGTCCAGACTGGTCTCAAACTCCTGACCACAGAAGATCCACCAGCTCCAGCCTCCCAAAGTGCTGGGATTACAGGCATGAGCCACCATGCCAGGCCAATTTTTTAATGTTGAGTTTTGACAGCTCTTTACATATTTTAGATGCTAGTACTTTTTGCATAAGTGTTTCATGAATATTTTCTCTCATCCTATAACTTTTCTAGCTCCTCATAAGGGTCTTGTGGAAATCAAAAGTTTTAAATTTTCATGAACTTTAACTTATCTACTTTGACTTATCTGCAGTATTTTTAAGTATAATTATTTGTATAACTCTTCCAGTAGTTGCTCCAGCTGTGTACTTTGTGTTCATAACTTTTCAGTCTACTGGCATCATTTTTTTTAGTTCAAGTGAAATTTAAGTACCTTATCTCCTTTTAAGTTCTATTATAGTTATCCATTTATAATTGTCCTAAAACCTTCCTATCGCTACATTTAGAACTTCATCAAACAGTGTTGTAATTTTTATTTCAACTGTCAAACATAATTTAGAAATTCAAGAGGAGAAAATGTATCATCTTTACCCATGTTTTACTGCATTTGTTCTTTCTTACTTCTTGACATTCCAATATTTCTTCTCTTATCATTTCCTTTCTGTTTATAAAACTCCCACGAGTCATTCCTTAAGAGCATGTCTTCTGATTATTTTGTTTTTCTTTACCTAGGAATGTCATTATTTCCCTTTCATTTCCAAAGGATATTTTAACTAGACTTAGAATTCCAGGTCTAGAGTTCTCTTTTTCCAGTTCTAGAAAAATGTTGTTCCACTTTTTTCTGTTCATCATTTCTGATGATAAATCTGCTATCACTTGTTTTTCTCCTATAGGAAAGAGGTTTTTTTGTTGTTGTTGTTTTCAAGTTTTCCTGTTTTTAATTTCTGGAAATTTGACTATAATATGGTGTGGTATTTATTTATTTATATTTCTCTTGTTGAGGTTTACTATAATAAGCTTCTTGAATCTCTATGTTTATGTCTTGTGCTAAATTGAGAAGTTGAATCATTATTTCTTTGGATACTTTTTCCAGCCCCACTCTTTTTCTCTTCTTCTGGAACTCTGATGACACACAAGTTAGAATTTTCGTTATGGTCCAGTACCTTCTTGAAGCTCTGTACATTTTGTTTTCAATCTCTTTTCAGAATGGCTAGTTTTATAGTGTTTATGGTTGTAATTTTTTTCTGCTTCATGGCAACATTTTATGACATGTGTTTTTCATCTGTTAAATAGTTTTTTGTTGCTTTTTGCCACAAGCATTCTTGTCATATCTTTATATTGATGCTGTTCTAGACCCTTTTTTATTACTCATCATGAGTGAGTTGGCTATTTGCAGATTTGTGATGGTGTGGGAGTTTGGAGGAGGTAAGGGCCAGGACAGTTCTCCAGGTCATGACCTGAAAGCTCTCTCGTCTGCTACCACAGGGACAAATATCCAAATATGCCATTCATACAAATATGGCACATCAACAGGATTATTTGCATATGCCGACTTCATCTGCTTCTTTGAGGCATACCAGGTTTAAGAGTGTTTCTATTCGGGCCCTGTCTACTTTATTTTCTGCCCCTTATTGCTAATACAAGATATAATTTTTTCATTGCAGAGTGAGGCTCTCACCTTCAGGAACTGTATTATTGCTGACTCTCTCCTACATTCACTGTTTTGGGCCCTCTCAATAATTTCATGTTTATATTCTTTTCATGTCTTCCCAATCTAAACTGTTTTGGGTAGTTCATATAAATGTCTCTGGGTTACATTTATATCTTAGCTTTGTTGTAAATGGAGGTTGCAGACATTTTTTAAAATGTCTGTCTTCTTGTTGATGTTATGTGATTTCTAAGAGAAGGTGAAGAAATGCTAACATAGGGAGACATTTTCACATGGAGGTTTTAACCTGCATTTATTGAATACCTAGTATTTCAGTCTTTCATTTTTGTACTTCAAAAGAATCAAAATAAGATATATATTGTAAAATGAGACAACAAAGAACATGTTGATAAGGTTTGTTCAGGAGTAAAAATTTTCAGTTGGCTATTTAGCCTTCATCAAAATACGTTCTAGAGAAGTCACAGAAATTTTTTTGAGTTAACTAAGCATTATCCCCAGTTCATTCTTTAAGTAGTTGGTGATTTGGGGTAAAGTGTTTTCAAAATTTCCACATGAAGCATTTATTATGTGCCAGAATGAAGTTATAAATGCCATATACGCTAATTGCTATTACTTCCCTTGAACTCCAGCATAATGCTTATGTTGGAAGATGGAATTGGTATGCTTATTTTAGAGTTTCTGTTTTATAAGGAAAGAATCATTGTACATATATATTGGTGCTATGTAATTTGATTGACTCCATCAGACATCTTCTCATAGAAGGTTTTTTATAGGTCCCTCTATGGCAAAATGGGACTTTGGCACACAGCAAGAGGTGCCACTTATTTTTCACTATTGATTCTAGGATTTCAACTTCACGACCTATTTTAGTAGGCAAAGTAGGAGCATTTATGTACTTTTCTCATCCAGAGCAAGGCTCTGAGTCCAGCCCACTATTAAAGATTTGAAAGCTATAGAAAATTGTAGATGGCAAATAAAGACCACCTACAAATTTTGCACCCAGAAATGTCATATTGTTAATGTTTTAGAATATTTCCTGTTGGTCTTTTTCTGTGCATTTTAACTTAACTGGCATCATGCTGCCCATATCATTTTATTTCTTTGCTTTTGTTTGGTTTAATATTAAATATTTCTGAATGTCATTAAAATTCCTCACAAATATCATTCTTTTTTTTTTTTTTTTTTTTTTTTTTTGAGACGGAGTTTCGCTCTTGTTACCCAGGCTGGAGTGCAATGGCGCAATCTCGGCTCACCGCAACCTCCGCCTCCTGGGTTCAGGCAATTCTCCTGCCTCAGCCTCCTGAGTAGCTGGGATTACAGGCACACGCCACCATGCCCAGCCAATTTTTTGTATTTTTAGTAGAGACGGGGTTTCACCATGTTGACCAGGATGGTCTCGATCTCTTGACCTCGTGATCCACCCACCTCGGCCTCCCAAAGTGCTGGGATTACAGGCGTGAGCCACCGCGCCTGGCCCCACAAATATCATTCTAATAACTGCAAAATATTCTTATTCAAACCCATTGAAGTATATAAACCTAGATCACAATAAAGCAAAGGAATGCCATTCTTGAATAGTAATTTAAGACATATCATAAAAATTCCCATCATTCAAAACAATATAAATACAATCTCAATTATAAAAACAAAAGTTTTTTCAAAGTTGTTTGCAAAGAGTAAAATTTAAAAGGCAAAATAATCTGAATGTCCATGTGGAAGAATAAATGCTCAAAATATCTAAAAATTATTTGAATCAGAAAAATCATGGGAGATAATTTCTAGAAATTAAAATCTGCTGTAATTTAGCCTGATGCTGAAAATAATAAGATATTCACATAGAAAGAGACAAATATATCTTATCTGTGTATATGTAGAAAATTAAGATGTAATGAAGTTGATACTTTAGTTCAGTCTAGGAAAAGCAGTTTATTCACCAAATGTGCTTTCACAACTGGCTATCCATCTGGATAAACAGCAATCTTGGACACCCCACTCCGCAAGATAAATAGAAATAAATTCCAGATGGGTAAAGATTAAATTTTTAAAATCTAAAACCTGATAAGAGAATGTAGGGGAATGTTTTTATAACTTCCATGTAAACAAGAGTAATTTAAGCAATTCAGAAACTCAGAGCCATAAAAGAAAAGAGAAATCTAAATTCATAAAGATATTCTTTTGTGGTGAAGTATACCAAAAATAAAGTCAAATGACAAATGATGGGCTGGAAGAAAAAGTTACAGCACATATGGCAGAAAAAGAATACTAGCCATAATATTATAAAATACCTACAATTAGGTGGGCAAAAGGCAAATGTTCCAATAGAAAAATGTTCAAAGAATATGAATAGGCAATTGATAGGAGAGGAAATTCAAAAGGCCAATAAACATATGAAGGAATGCTTTATTTCATTAATATCAATATGATACTACTTTTTGCCCTTCAGATTGACAAACATTTAATAAATGCCAGTGAGCACATGAAGGAGAACACCCTCATCCATTGATGGTAGGACTGTTTATTAGTATACACCTGAAAAAAAGTAATATGAAATATGTATTTCAAATGAAAAAGTACATCCCTTCTGACCTAGCAATTCCACTTTAGAGAATCTTTTCTATCAAAGTAAAAGCACTAGTATTTAGTATCATATATGAGAATGTTTATTTTAGCACTTAGTAGCAAAAAACTGCAATCACCCTGAATGCAAAGACAAAATCATAAGAGAAACGAGTACCGATATTATTGTTTTGAGATTAAAGTATGTATATGTAGGATAAAAATATTTTTTAATATTGTGAAAATATGAATTTCAGCATAAGAAAAAAGAGATACAAGTACAAAATCAAAGAATCTGAGTAAAAATCCTGTAACATAATATTTAAATTGGAAATATCAAAATGACTCATTTTTAAAAAATAAAGAATTATTTTCTAGTTTTGTGCAAGAAAAAAGCCCCAGAAATAATTACAAAACAGTTGTCATGTGCACTAAGTATTAATAATGCGGTCTCTAAATACCATTATTTTCTAACAGTATCTTGGGGCTTTGTGGAGAATTTGTTGTATGTTATAGCAACGCAGTTCTCATAGCCCAATGTAGTTGTGTTAAAAAGATGTAGAAATCAATTCCTCACTCTGAATGTTGGGAAGCAAAGCCGATTTCCTGCCTTTGCCCAGTGAGCTGTATTTCAGGGTAACCAAATAAAGCCTGGTTGATGAGGGAAAGTTTTTAAAGAATTCCAGCTAATAATTATGGAATGAATGATAGAAAAATTGCCATTTTGCAATCTTAATGAACTGATTCCAAGCAATGGTTATCAACAGATTCCAAAATGATGAGGCGAAAGACTAATGGACAACTGCGTATTTTCTGGCTGCCAAAGAACTGTAGATAGATTTAAGAGGCAATTTGTAACTTTACAAGAGAGATATTGGATTGTTGTTTCATGAACCCTCATGTGCTCACTGATGAATCTTCATGTTACTAAAAGAGACAACCAGATTTTTTTTAATTTATTTATTTTACTTTAGGTGCATACTATATCTGGCATTTCTCCCCATGTTACCCCTCCCCACCCTCCCCTCCCTCCCTATCCCCCACTGTCTCTTCCCTACCCCCACAACTGCCCCCAGTGTATGATGTTCCTCTCCCTGAGTCCATGTGTTCTCCTTGTTCGACACCCACCTATGAGTGAGAACATACGGTGTTTGGCTTTCTGTTCTTGTCAGTTTGCTGAGAATGATGGTTTCCAGATTCATGCAAGTCCCTACAAAGGACACGAACTCATTGTTTTTTATGGCTGCGTAGTATTCCATGGTGTATATGTACCACATTTCTTTGTCCAGTCTATCATTGATGGGCATTTGGGTCGGTTCCAGGACTTTGCTATCATACACAGGGCTGCAATGAACATACGTGTGCATGGAGACAACCAGATTTTATGTGCTTCCTGATGTGAGACACTACAGAGTACATATTGCACATGAACCAAACTAAACCTGAATCAAACCTAGTAAATGGATGTAATCAACAGATTGCAGAAAGTAAGGGGAGAAAAAAAAGTTAAATGGCACTATAAGGAAGAAACCAGACAAATCAAGAATGAGGACATTCTAAGATAAATTGGAGAGACTAGACACGGTTTCTTCAAGTCAATACCTTTGGGGGAGAAAAGAGAGAGGGGAAAAAGGAGATTTAAAAGATATCAACAACTAAATCAATTTGTTTATATTGTTTGGGTCCTGAATTACATGAATCCACTATAAAAGAACTTTTTATGGTCAATTGGGGAAACATAGACATGAACCATATGAAATGATGTTTAGGAACTATTGCTAATCTTGTTAGGTGTAATACTGACATTGCGATTATGTGGGAAAATGTCTTCACTTTTTAGGAACACATAGTGAATATTTAGCAATAAAATAGCATGATGTTTAAGATTTGTCTTTTTAAAAGTGATACATGAAATATATATGGAAGATGTAGGCAATCTTCATTTTTAATAATAGGTATATAAATGTTCAGTTTCTTATTTAAGCACTTTTGTATTTGTCTGCAAAACTTAAATAATCAAAATCAAAATTTATCTGAGATTTCATTTGAATACATATATTTCTTCTCTCTTTCACTTTGGCATATTGTCTCTTAATTCTTCAGAGTCTCTCTTGGGATGCTCTTTTTATAATTCTACCCAAACATATATCCCCTTCCTTAAGAGATCAAAAAATTGATCTCTTAAGCACTCAGGTTATATCAGTGGTTCTCAAATGGGAGCAATTTTGCCTCTTAGGGCATATTTTGCAATATCTGGAGATATTTCTGGTTGCCACAACTGGCAGATGCTACTGGCATTTAGTAAATGTTGAATTAATAAATAAATGGATGAATGAATGAAAACCAGAATAATTTGGTTCAATGAACCAGAAAAACTTTAAAGGATCATGGCTCTCCCTTGATGGTTCTTTAAAAATTTTTTGTAATTTTTTTCAAACGGATAGCAATTCTGTACATTAGTAAACTGATACTTGTTTAGTAATTTAGTTTAAAATGAGAGGTTGAGAGGTTGAGGGTGTTGTGTTGTAAAAATTATATTACAGGTCTAAAGTTGTTTGAAATGCTGGGATTCTTAGCTGTAAATTTTTATTCTTAATTTGTAGTTGGACCACTCTTAACATTTTTCATAACAGGTATTCAAACAGTTCATACACATAGCTCTTGAACTATATTATATAGATATTGAAACCTTTTCCTTTGCAGACTTTGAGAAAGGTTAGTTCAAGGGAAAATTTGAGAGGAAAGATTATTCTCTAGTTTGGAAGACAAAGGTCATTTTTTTCATATTGGTTTGTTTTCACTTCTGAGTGAATGAAAGTGGTTTTTTCCTGTCTTACTCTATTCATCCTCTCTCCCTCCTTCCCACGCTCATGCCCTCATAGATAACTTCCCTTCATAACTCCTTCCTCTAGGAGATTGGATATGGGGAATCCTAAAGTATAAATCTCTATTATGTTTTAAAATAGTTTTTCATCTACATTTTTTGCATTTAATGATTATACTTTGAGAGTATTCAACTTTGTAAAATTATTAATTATATATAAAAAGACATATCACCCCATCAGTTCCTAGCAGGGCTAATATACATTTGTTGACCATTCTTCTTGGTTAAAAGTGTAGGTATATTTTTATAATTGTTTTCCCTTAAAAAAATAAAAAATAAAAAATAAAACCTTACAGTCCTCCTTTTACCTACAGGTAAAAGCAAGAAGTCATATTAGCAAATAGCTTTCATTTTCGTAAATACTACAATTAGTCATTTGAGGACTAAAACTATGGCCGTGACCCCTCATGTTCTTTGAAGTTTCCACGCCCACTTTCTATAGGAATTGGGTTTTAAGCCCTAGTGTCAGTGCCAATTCTAACTTAGAAATTGCATTCTTCCCACTCAGAAATTCCTCCTGGAGTTTCAACAGGAGAAATTATTCTTCATTTTCCCTCCAGAAAACTGTTGTGTAATATTGCTGGCAGAGAGAGGATGATTGGTGCCACTGCAAAGCTAGCTAGATTTCAGTGGAGGTTGAAGCAGTATCTAAATATAGTATGTAAAAAGCCTTAGGCTAACTGTAGATGAAAAGCACTCTAGATATGTGAGGTATTATTATTACTAAAGCATTATTATTTTAACTTTGCTACAAGTTACAACGAGCCTATAACATCTGCCCTACAGTATTGCAGCGAGGCATGCTTTCTGCTGTGAATTTTTCACCTCTAACAATTTGTTTCTCTTGTATCAGCACTACCTGTCAATTTTTATTAAGCAAAGTAACTTGAGGCATTTTGAATTTTTTTTTTCACTCTAGACGTCCTTGGTGGGGAGTGAAATGACCAATAAAACCATTGGTTAAGGACACACTCTTTGAGAGCCACTAAATACAGGAGCAGAACGCAAGGGCTAAAAAAAATTGCCCGGGGCTGAAAACAAATTTGGAAAAAATAATCTACACCAGTCACACTGAGTTTCAAACATGATTCAGTTGCTACCTGCTGATTTAATCAATTCTTTTCAGTTAAAAAATAGAAATTGGAGTGTAATATGCCTAATGAAAAATTTTAATAAAACACATCAGGATTTTTTAAAATGGGAAATGAAAATGATCTGAAGGTGATGACTGCACCTTTTAAAAACTCCTAAAAAAGAAAATCAAATGGTATGAAGGCATCAAAGCCTGTTTGCAGTCCTATACATTTATTATAATATAGAACACTTTAGTGCTTACCTCCTTGCAATCAGAAAAGTAAATACAGTCAATCTGATGACTTGAGGCCAGTCTTTAATTGAGGTATTTTGATTTTTATCTTCAAGAGGATCAAACAGTTTTGTTCTCCTTTGGACATAAGGGGAAAAGAAAAGGGCTAGAGGCACAAATTATTATAAATCAATTTCCACTGTCATTGGCAAATAGAAGCACTTGTACCTCTGACTAGCAGGGGTCCCACAACATCTATAAACCAAAAACACAATATGTTCGTCAATAGGTCAGATGCAAAGTATACCTTTCCCTGTCAGAATAAATAACAAGCTTACTATAAATTACCTTCTCACTGCCATCTAAATGTGGTAGACCTCAGATTTTCTAATAAGAATTCTATAAAATAAGGATTTTTTTTCTTCTATCACAGTGTTATTCAATAGAGCTTTCTATGATGATGGAAATGTTCTATATCTGTGCTGTCCAGTAAGGTAGTCACTAGACGACTGTGGCTATTAGCACTTCAGATGTGGCTAATGTGACAGAGAAACTTTCTAATTTTATTTTATTTCAATTAATTTTAATAGCCACGTGTGCCAGTGCTAACATATGGGATAGAATAATCTAGGCAACGGGGGAATTAATTAACCAAAATGGTAGCCAGCTGCAAGCCAGAATGTGTCCACCTCTCTAAAGCATGTCTAGGCCCATGAACTTTGATAGACAAGGTGTTGTAGAAGAAAGAGCATGGTGTTGTAGTTTCAGCAACTGGGTTCCAATCCTCCAGTTCTCTCTTTCTGTAAAGTAATGGCAATAATACTTACCTTGCCATTTTTTTTGTGATGATTAACAGATAAAATGCTCTTATGATATCTAACAAAAGGCCCACCATGTAAGAGGTACTCATCAGATATTAATATTTCCTCATAATCATTATAAATATGTTAAAGGTTGAAGACCAAGGCCAAAATTAGACACGGCTATTAGCCTCAGAACATTTCATTGTTGTGGGTGGATTCCTGGGAAGCCAGCCAAAATGTGGAAACTTATTCACAGGCTGGATTTAGTCCTTTCATTCATTCGATATAAACTGAAGTGCCAGGTTGCATACAGTTCTCTGCTAGGCTGTGTGGGGGTGACATTGGGAGTCACCAAGAATATTATTCACTCTTGAGTTGTCATAGTGTGTAGCCCAGGATAGTCTGTGATTGGGTGAGTTAGGAGATCGCAGCAATAATCTGTCAATACTGAAGATTTTGACTAATAGCATGACCTACTTGATGATGGATGTCAAAGTCAGAGTCCCTTCATAATTACCTGATTAGTGGCAATAACTCACTGTATCACCTTTTTCTACAATTTTGTCCATTATTTATTTTAAGCTCCTAAAATACAGATATGTCATCTTAACTTTACTTATGTAGCAGTAGAAAGTTGTTAAGATTTTTGAAAAATTCCTGTGGATGGTGGTAAAGATTAACAAGTGTCAGATAATGCTTGAAAAACACCATTAATATTCTCTTTCCAACAGTGTTTTTCCATCCTGAGTTTTGAACTAGCAGTGTACTGCCCTGGATAAATAAGGCAGGCTTTTGAACAAACATCCCAACTCAGGGTCACAAATCTTCAAGAGCTAGGAGAGTTCTTCACTGTGGGGAATCACACTGGCTGCTTGCCTCCATGCTTTGGGAGCAGAATAGCATAATACTATTGGCAAGAGAGTTTTGAAGCCTTCTGGAAAACATGAGTGAAAATCGTAGCCTTATGCTATCAGGTCAACACATTTAATCCAAGCCAGACATACAATGACAGAAGCTCCACTGATTATCAAGGTCCCTGGCACACCCTAGTGTCCATCTCAAAGTCAACAACTCTGCCTAGCTCTCTGATTTCAAGAGGGGAGTTGGGTTAGGAACAACTATTATTTTCCAGCTGGTTTATTTGAGATGACTAGAGACAGAAAATGTGCTGTCCAGATTATAACTCATTTATGAAGAGATTTAACTTAGTTTTTAGGTATAAAAAATGAAAAAAAATAAATTCACTTGAATTTTAATGCATAGAATATTTGTTAAGTGAGGAAGAAACTAACGAATTGGAGACCGCATATTGCCCTCTGCTATCAACAGAGGTACTGCAGAGATTAGGCTATGCTACAGCTCATGTTAAGTTTTGGCAGATGGAGGATTTGGAGGTGTCAGTAAAGCCCAATGTAATTAAAAAATAATTTCTGAAATTTGGAGCAGCAATGGTTATTAATTGAGTCAAATGCTAACATATCATATAAAGTTCCAAGGTCAGTGCATGAGGGCAGTTTTATTTGCTAGACCTTTTTCTTTACCTTCTAACAGATATAATAAGGTAAAGGAAGGTGGCTTGGAAGAAAACGTCCAAAAGATTTTTACATTTAATGAAAAAAATGACACACAAGAAAATCCAGGCATGAGGCAGTTGATTTCTCAGTTGGGATGTATTTCAGGGAAAGATGGCAGTGTGCCTTCCCCATCAGGACTTGGTAATCATTCCACTATTCATGAACAGATGCCTTGGTCAGATCCCCAAGTGTAAGTGAATTCATTAAAAGATCTAGGGAATTGAGGTATTAATTCTAAATCATTACATATTACAGATTTTCTGGAAACAAGTAGGGGGACATGGCAAGGAGAAGAAATAGTAGAGATTATATCTAACTCTTGGCCAGAAGTTGGTCTCATGAGATCACCAAAAGAGCACCTTTTAGCATGAGAAATTTTAAACTCTTTTTAAAAAGGATTTAAGCAGTTATTGTTACAGTGTAGACGGTTGATATAAGACAAAGTAGAATCATCAATGTTGCATATCATATATGGAAACCCTAGAAATAATCTATTGGATGGTAGAGAGTGCACAAATTATTTTGTTCTTTGTATACTTTATAAAAGAACTTTTCTGATATCATTTTTTTGTGAAGGAGACTGTCCTGTAGAATGCATGCATTGATGGTGTTTGTAATAGTAAGTGGTTCTCTAAATATATTGTGGCATATTTTTGAAATTGAGACTTAGTTGCTCTCTTTCCAGATTTTTATTTTTTCACTCAGACAATTTGGCACTAGTTGATGTGTGGGTGGATATATTTTCTCACCTGCACAATTAACTTGAGGTTATTTTTAGAATCGTTTTCATTTTCAGCTATTATGATTATACCATACTTGGGGAAAATGCTGTGGAATTTGAGTTAAGATATTCTGAATACCTAAGCGGAAAATGTAACAATCAGGTCACACAGAGACTTCAAAATAACAATTGAAATTGTTTTATCAAGGATAAAGTTTTTGATTACACAATTCTTATGGATATATTCTTATGGATATATTTTTATGGATAGTTCCATCATAACACTCCTACAGGGGCTGTATTAAATGCTTCTACCTACCTCTCAAATGACTTAATGTCATCACAAATAGGAGTTACTTGAATTGCCTACCTGAAATTTTGCTGTAGAACATGATTGAAATGGATTATAAAACATACTTTATTCTGTAATAAAATCCTTGCTTAACATTTGTTACTTTTGAACCTATTTTTTTATTGTTTTTTGTTTTGATTTGTTTTGTTTGTTTGTTAATCTCCCATCCCCTGCAGTGCTGAAGCAATGATGTGATGAATGCTTTTTTGACACATTGGTCAACAAAGAGGAAATATGTTTCTTTGTGGTTGTGTATACCATTTGAGGAGAAGGTTAGGACTCTGTGGAGATTCATAATATAGACATCTGTCTGTTTATATTTTTGTAGTAAAGTAGGAGTGAACAAACTGTAACCTGTAGGCCAAATCCAGCCCATCATTTGTTTGTGTAAATAAATTTTGATTAGAACATAGTTAGGCTCCTTAGTTTATGAATTATCTATATCAGCTTTTACAGTACAATAATAAAGTTGTGTGATTTTCACATAGATCATTTGGGCTTTGAAGCCTAAAATATTTACAGCAATGTAAAAAATTAAACCAAAAATAATTTGGTCTTTTATAGAAAAGTTTTCCAATCCTTCTCTAAAAAAATAGTTTTGTATGTTTTTTCATTTTGTTCTTGAATTTTCTCTTTTAAGAAAAAATGTGATAAATGCTATAGATTCACTCTAATCCAAAAGATAGTCCAAACCTCTTGCCCATTGCTATTTCTACAATATAGTCTGGAAAAATTTACATGCTAACTTCTCAATTTCCTTTCCTTTTTAGTTAAGTGCATCCATACGACTTAGTTCCAGTCTTTGCTATATGAATGATAGATGGCTGTGGAACTATGGGAAACAGCCAGGATATCAACATTCCATCATTATTTTCTTTTCTTTTTTTTTTTTTTTAAAGATGGGGTTTCTCCATGATGGCCAGGCTGGTCTTGAACTCCTGACCTCAGGTGATCCACCCACCTCGGCCTCCCAAAGTGCTAGGATTACACGCATGAGCCACCGCACCCGGCCTATCCATCATTATTTTCTTGCCTTGAATGTGAACATGATGCCTTTAGTTGGGCGACAGCTACCTTGAATCATGTAAAAATGCCTGAGGAAATAGAGATACCAGTGCTAATATATTTTATTTTTGTTGTTTGCAGTCACAAATAAGTTTCTATGGTTTAGAAGGGGTTTTGTCTCCACTAAAACACATGTTGACATTTGATCCCTAATGTGACAATGTTGGGAGGTGGAATCTAGTGGGAAGTGTTTGGGTAATGGGGGCAAATCCCTCATGAATAAATTAATGCCCTCCCTTAGGGTGAATGAGTTCTCACTCTCAAGGAAATGAAACAGTTCCTTAGAGAGCAGGTTGTTAAAATGCATCTGGCTTCCTCAGTTTCTCTTTTGTTCCCTCTCCTGCCATGTGATCTCTTTTCACATACCCATTCCCTTTCTGTTTCTTCCATGAGTTGAAGCAGCATGAGGTCCTTACCAGATGCAGCTGCTCAACCTTGAACTTTCCAGCCGCCAGAATTGTTAGCAAAATAAACCTCTTTCCTTTATAAACTACCCAGTCTCAGGTATTCTGTTATAGCAACAGTAAATGGCCTAAAACATAAGCCTGTATAGTATAAAATGGTAACTTGAAATCTTATAAATCTCAAATTTTTCTTGGCAAGGAAGAAGATGGGGAGGGAAAGTTGCCAAAAACTCAGTTTAAAATAAAAATAGATGGTCTGAATATTCTATATAAACATGTTGTGCTAAATTATGACTATTCTCTCTAAATGGGACATAGCTCTCTTGATATTCTCCTAACCCCTTCGTCTTCATTAACCTGTTTAACATCTATTTATTTTTGAGGCCTATGTAGTCTGTAAAGATGGCTGCCAACAAGTTCTTCCTTCCCTGTTTATTCAAGAGTACTGTCTATTTGCCCTCCCCTTGTATCCAAGCTGGCCTTTGGGACTTGCTTTCACCAATTAAATGCAGCTGATGTGACATCTGAGACATCTGAAGTCAACGCCTTAAAAAGACTGGTATTTTTTTTTGGATGCTAAGAGAAGAAAGTTATTCAAGAAGGAGGTTGTAATCAACTGCATCAAATGCTGCTGACAGGTCAAGTAGGATGAGGACCAGGAACTGGTCATTGGGTATAGCAATGTGAATATCATTTGTGATTTGATAGATAGCAATGTGAGTGGAACATTTGGAGCAAAATCCTGGTTCAAGTAGATTTAAGAAAAAAATGTGAAGAAAAAGGTTGGAGACAATGAGTACAAATAACTTTCTTCTCTTGCTAGAAACCCAAGAGCAACGGAGCAATGACTGAAGGAGGGTGCTGATAAATGACAAGAGCAATTTTCAAGATGGTAGAAAAAACATGAGCTTATCTAAATGTTATAGTATACTTCTGAGTTTTAAACTTTAAAGATAGTATAAACTTGTTGTGAAAACAGAATTTCTAAAAGCAAGGTTAATCCTTATCACATAATATCTTGGCAAATTATCTTCCTTGTGCTTCAATTTCATCATTTGTAATATGAATTAAAATAATAGCTTTACAGAGAAATTGGACTGGTAAACATTTTTTAATTTAAGGTTTTTAGTTCGATAGTTCTTATTATTCCATATTCTTCCATTTGAAACTTGGTAGAAAATATCAAAATTGATTCTGAGAAATAATGATTTTGATAAATGTATTAGGCCATTCTTGCATTGCTGCAAAGAAATGCTCGAGACTTGGTAATTTATAAGAAAAGAGGCTTAATGAGCTCATGGTTATGCAGGCTGTCCAGGAAGCATAGCAGCATCTGCTTCTGGGGAGGCCTCAGTCGTGAAGCTGCCATGAAGCTTCCAATCATGACAAAAGGCAGAGGGAGAGCAGACACATCACATGGCAAAAGCACGAGCAAGAGAGAAAGAATGAGGGAGGACGTACCACACACTTAAATGACCAGATCCTATGAGAACTCACTCAATATCACAAAGACAGCACCAAGCCATGAGGGATTCATCTCCAGGACCCATATGCCTCCCACCAGGCCTCACCTCCATCACCTCGACCATTAGGGCTTGCGATTCAACATGAGATCTTGGCAGGGACATATATCCAAACTATGTCAATAAGAAAAATCTTTTTCACAAAAAAGAATAAGGTATCAAATTTAAAAATAAATATTTACTCTTGTAATTTTCCAAAAATTTGGAGGGACGTATAAGTTAAAAAGTGAGAGAGGGTGTATGTGTAGGAGATTAAAACATTATAAACAGGCCGGGCGCGGTGGCTCAAGCCCGTAATCCCAGCACTTTGGGAGGCCGAGGCGGGTGGATCATGAGGTCAAGAGATCGAGACCATCCTGGTCAACATGGTGAAACCCTGTCTCTACTAATACAAAAAAATTAGCTGGGCATAGTGGCGCGTGCCTGTAATCCCAGCTACTCAGGAGGCTGAGGCAGGAGAATTGCCTGAACCCAGGAGGCGGAGGTTGCGGTGAGCCGAGATCGCGCCATTGCACTCCACCCTGGGTAACAAGAGCGAAACTCCATCTCAAAAACAAAAACAAAAAAAAAAAAAACAAAAAAAAAAATTATAAACAAAAAATTTTTAAGTATTTATTGCCTATTATATACCAGTCAGATATTTCGTTGACAAATTCATGTTAAGTTGACCCTACTGTGTCATTAGAATTTATGAAAAATATGTTACTGCATTTTATCATGGCCAGACCATATGTTGGGAAGAGTGACTAGTGGTGATTCAGAAAGAAAAGATGAGGAACCATGGCATCAGAATCCCCTCACCTCTGCAGCTGAGACTGTATGCCCTACGAATTACATATGTTAAGCTGTTGCTATTTTGCTTAAGATCATCTCTGAAACTGTAGTTTAGAAAAGCAAATCTCTATTGCTCTTATGACAAAAATGTAGATGTAAAGTGTAATGCAGGAATGAATAAAATGAGTAAAATATTTTGGACTTAAAAGGCTCAAATGATGGGGTAAATATTTATAATCATTTTGATGCAGTCTTTACAATCATGTCCTTTATGGCATAATATTTGGTTGTATTTCATATACAATTTCAGGTTCATTTCATGTTGGCACCTATTTTCTGGGTTCTCAAGGGTACAACATGTGTTTTAGCCTGGTGCCAGTAATATTTTTATATGGTCTCTTTCCTGTTACTTGTAGGAAAATTATTCTTGTAATTGGAAGGCAGAAGTTGTCTGTAGTCCAATTATATGTGCATAATTGTTTGTGTTCACTATAACCAACGTCTGATTGTCAGTAGTACAGAGGGCAGTGTCTTGGTTTCTTCCTATTTTAATAATTAATTACATTTTCTTCTAATGAAGGGAGGTGGGAATAAAGCTTCAAGTTTTTGTCAGACTCAGTTGTTTCAATCTCCTGGTGTTAAACAAAATGTATCTGTCAAAAAAGAATGGGAATTTAGTTATGCAATTAAATATGCTCTTTATTTTTATTATATGAAGGCCAACTTACCCATCATGGCAATATCTATAGTAGGAATTTGATAACTTTTGTACATAATAAAGAAGTCCTTTCACTTCTGAATAGATTCATGCAACAATATTTATATGATTTATTGTTTGACCCTTATTAAATGCCAAATACTTCCATGTTGTCTCAGGAGAACTCTACTACCTGTTTTCATGGAGAGACAAGCCCATCTGCTCACAAATGGCCACCTTCCTCTGTCCAGCAATAGAAGGGGATGGGTACCCTGCCTAGCCCTAGACCAATTGGAAATTGATATAATTTTGTCCTTTGAACCTTCTTTTTTCTTTTTAAAAACTTAAACAGGACTAAAAGCCATTTAAGTAACGTTGTCCATAACCATTCACAGTAATCATAATAATGATTCCGATTTTTGGACATTTACTCTGTGACAAACACTACACAAAGTTTTTTCATGCTTTATTTCATTCATGGCTCACCACCCCATCCCCCAAGAGGTAAGCACTATTTTATATCGATGAATTTGAGGCTCAGAGTGGTTATGTAACTTGGCCAGGATCACACCATTAGGAAGTTGCAGAATGCACAAGCCTGGGTTTACCTGACTCCAAAGCCCCTGCAAATAGACAATGTGCAGGTGGCCCCCTCTTAAAGAAGATTCACTAATGGCAGACCTCAGGACTTTGTAGCCTTGTAGTTGATTGCTCTGTTGATTTACAAGGCTCACCTTGGCAAGGCCTGCTTTAGAAGACCGTGGTTCTGTCTCCACCACTAGCCCCACAGAGTCACTCTGAAGAATGTTTGCAGTAATGCTGAAGAGTTAAAAGTGGGGCTCCAGCATCACTCAGGCCTCTATGTGAATCCAGCCTCTACCACCAGCTTTGTGACCCCGACTAAAAGACCTAATTCTGGCATCCCCATCTATAAAGTAGAAATAATGACAATATTGACCTCCCAGGATGAAATGGGATAACTCTTGTGAAAATTTTGACTTCGTACTTGGTCCTAACATTGACTCAGGCCGGGTGATGATGTTGCCATACCAAGCAGATGTAACATGGAACAAGGAGAGTTCAACCGGCAGATCCCACAGACAGCAAGGGGTGGCAGAGAAAAAGAAGCTTTGGAGCCAGGGAGATTTTAATTCACATTGCAAAGCTATTTTTGCACATTTTGGGATCACCAATGAATATTTTGTTCAGAAAAAGCAATTCCTATCTGTTTCTGAAGAAATACGATCAGAGCAGGAATGGAATATGGAGTAATTGGAATGTTTTTGATTAAAAGCTTAAATGTCTGAATATGATCCTGATACTTTCTTAAGTAGTATGCCATTTTATGGCCTGTACTATAATATTTTGTGTAACTGTTTATGTTCACTTATTATTGGCACATGTTTTCTGCATTCTCAAAGGCTGGTACCCCAGTGTTTAATTCACATCACAAAACTCAACTTGCAATGTTTTTGCCTTTGGGCAAGTCCATAAAACTCTATGAGCCTCCATTTTCTCACATAAAATTGGGCTATTAATATGAGATAGTATATATAAAGTGCTTTGTACGATGTTTAACACCTCAGTTGATTTCAACAAATGGTGGTTGTTTTACTACTTTTCATAAAATTTCGATCGCTTGTTTATGAATTCATTCAACAAGTGGTTTGGATGCCTCTTCCATGCCATGAGCAATGCTACAGATTGGAGAGATAATCCCTGCAGTGATAGCACTTGCTTTCTGGAGGAGGAGACAAAGAATAAATAAGCCAATAGACAGAATAAAAGAATTACAGAAGGTTTGTGATAAAAGTTTCTCAAAAACAAGCTGTGAAAGAGAACTTGGCGCTTGGCGCTAAAGAAATAAGACTAAGGCTGAAATTTAAAGGATGGCAAGCAGTGGGCCAGGCAAAAAGCATAGGAAACAGCAGGCACAAAGGTCTGGAGGTGTAAATATATTTCACTGTTCTGTCTCCAAGCAGAGAAAACTCGTAAGGCAGAGGTAAGGGCTGAGCTCAGACATTTGGTCTAGGGATGGACAGAGCAGGGTTTGCTGAAGAGTAGGACTGTGGGACTTCTTATTCTACATATATGGAAGGGTCATTTATGGATTTTACATTGGAAAGTGGCAAAATCCAATTTTTAAAAAGACAACTTTGCCAGCTATGTGGAGAATGGATGAGAAGGAGGCATGTACACAAGTGGCTGACAAGAGGCCCTTTCCAGGGAGTCAAGGTGAAGGGTAGTGGTGACTTGGGTTCCAGCAGTAGTGGTGCAATGGACAGAAGCTGTTGAGAGCTCTTCCAAGGTTAAACCAACAGGACTTCCTGACGGATTGGCTCTAGGAGTGGTCAAGGAGCAGCAGCCACTGAGTCAACACAAAGACTTATTTCTGATCACAGATTTTCTACTGATAGAAGAGATGGCTATTTATTATCATGTGAGAGAAATGCCTGACTAAATGTCAAGTGTGTTGGGTCAACTTGGATGTGTGAAGAATGGGAGTGGTTTGGTGATCTTATTTGGGTGGATCTTGGCATTTTTCTAGTATTGTCTAGGTAATAACTCACAATTTCCCTTTGCATGAACTTGACAAGCCATATTGGGGCAAAAAGGAAAAATGCTTGCCCCTATCTGCACTTACTAACACCTCCTCCCATAGTTTGACCCAAGTGGAAAAACTTAAGAGAAGCTCTACGGTAAAAAATCACCATGACATGGAAGTTACCAGGGACAGAAGAGTGTGAACAATGGAGAGTTACTGTTGAATACACAGAGTTGCAGTTTGGAAATATGAAAAACTTCTAGAGATGGATGGGTAGCGTGGTGCAACAATGTGCCTGTACTTGCTGCCACTGAACTGTACATTTAACAGTGATTTAAATGGTAAATTGTATGTTACATTAAACTATACATAAAATCTCGTCCAAACTTTTCAGGCTTCAACATCAATCCTTTTAAACCCACTCATCAAGGGGCACAAAAGCTGCTGGGGTCCAGGAACCACAAGCTGATTGAAAATAATGGTTCCCATTTCACAAAATGTAGCATTGTAAAGCAGCCATCAACAGCTGGTCTGTACTTAATATTTTGATATTTTGTTCATGATTAGTTTTTGTTCATTACTTTTCATCTTTTGAAATTATGCATTAAAATATTATTTATCTTGAAAGCTGGTTTTTTTTGGTGTTCTCTTAAACTTCGTGCTAAAGGCACAAAATGTATTTCCAAGTATCACTTTTTTGTTTCTGGTTTGAGAACCATCCCCCAACTGTTTAGCAGCTTTGCTGTGGACCAAGCATCTCTCAGAAACATACATTTCTCAGGCCCAACCTGGGGAATAAGATACACTGGTCCCTGTAGCTCCTGAGCCTCTCTAATCCTGCCAAAGCTCTCTTTTGTTCCCTCCATTCCACTCTTCTCCCCTCCTGCAGAATACAAGTCAAGGTAGGAGGGAATAAGAACCCACTTACTGTATCTGAGTTCTCCTGTCCCCTCCTGCTCTCTCTCTCTTTCTCTGTTGTTGTTGTTGCTATTGTGCACTCCTGTGCCTCTAACCTGCCCACAAGGGTTACTTCTACTCTGTGTGGCAAGAAAGTGGCATTAGTCCAGTCTATAGTTTGAATTCTGTGCAGCAAAACTTCTTTATTTTTTCTGTAAAGTGCCTAGTCTTTGCAAAAATGCAAAACTATTTTGTTAAAAGCATTTTGGCTTTCTGGCTATTACTCCTGCCACAGTTTTACAAAATCTATTCAGAAATGTAATTGAGAGCTTGTTGTAGACTTTTTGTGACCCCCCGCAACCCCCACGAAGCAATTACTGGTTAGGGAAGAATAATGGGTTTAAGGAACATGAAGTGGCAGGGACAGTAACATAGTATATCTAATATCATCATTCCACCAGGTAAGATTAAATAAGCTCATGGTGAAGTATAAAGTACCCTAAGTTCTAGCTGCAATTACCCCCAGGAAGGGCTGAGGACTGCATGAAGAGATTGCACTGTGTGGTGCTTAAAGACATGAGCTTGGAAACCAGACAACCTGGGTCTGAACCTCAGCTCATCCAACCCCTCCTGTGAGACACTAGGGTGCTAATTCATGCCTCTGAGCCCATTTTCTCTTTTTAAAACTTCACTAATAATTATAATTCCCAGTTTACAAGGCCCCTCACTCATGAGAACACTAAGTTCATCCAAGTCCTTTTCCTCACTTTTAAAATTTGATCTCTAGCACCAAGGATTAAACATGAGGATGAAGATCTGGGCACATTGCCTGGCATATAAGTGTTCAATAAATTATGGCTCTTATTTTTTCCATTTATGAAAAAATAATATCTTCCATGGCTGAGTCATAGTTTGTTAAAAGACTGATGCCATGTTATAAATATGAAATGTTACAATGTGAAGTACTATTAATATATACAATAAACGGCTAGGTCAATGTAAGGGATTCTTCTACAATGATTTTTTAATATCATTCAGTGACTAATAATCAATTGTAAAGCAGTTAAGAAATCAAATCCTTTAATGTTCTTCAGTCATGTCAAATATCCTGTGATTATTGCAGGGGTCTACAAGGCCTTCGGGTAATAATTCGTGTGTTTACCCATTCAGCAAATATTTGAGGAGCACCTGCTATGTAACATACATGGTTTTGGCATTATTCTAGGGATACAGCAGCAAGTCAAAAAGCCAAAATATTTTAACTTTAGATATAGTAACTGTGAAATATCTATAACGAACCAAATTAAGGTTTCATGTGGGCAGCTGAATATATGATTCTAGAGTTGTAGAAAGAGGGAAGTCTGGCTTAGAAATAGAAATTCAGGAGAAATCAGAGTATATATGTTACACAAGGCAAGCTAGAAGCCATCTTAAAATTTAATCCTAATATTTTCAAGGTCCAAAATGCTGATTTATTTTTTCTTACCAGGAACAGGAAAACAAAGATGTTATCTCCAGTTATTGTGTTGAGAAGACAGTGTTGGGGAAGACAGAGTTTGGGGAAGGAAGGCAAAAGTCACCTAGGAGAACTCAGAAAGATAATCAAATTAAAGGAAAAAATTACTGCTTGTTTATCTTTCTAAAATGTAAGCTAGCTTTTAAGAAAAAAGTACATTTTATAAACTTGACAAATGCTTAGTGCAAATGCTTAGTGGATCCTTAATTTGGATAATGAATCCTTAAATAATTTCAGAAAAAAACAAAAAAGATTTTTAGATTGTTTTATGTACTCTTTAGTAGATAACATAATAAAGAAGGAAACAGCAATGACCCCAAGTTCTATCACTAAAAGATCATGACTAATATAAAATTGGGATTTTTTTCAGCTTCCTTTTCATATGTGATATCGATCATTTTAATCAAGATTTGCATATTACTATATATCAAGTTTTGTGCTTCATTTTAGGCTCACTAGTATATCAAAGATTCTTCATAGGTTATTTACTCTTGTTGCTTTTTGAGGCAGTGTCTCACTCAATCACCCAGGCTGGAGTGCCATCTTGGCTCACTTCAACTTCTGGCTCCCAGGCTCAAGTGAGCCTTCCACTCAGCCTCCCAAGTAGCTGGGGCCACAGGCGCATGTCACTATGCCTGATTACTTTTGTTATATGCTTTAGAAAAAGGATTTTTAACATTTGGTGAATGTTTGACTAAGGGGATATACAATGTTCTATTAAATGTTCCTCAAGTTTGAAAACTGAAGTTGTGTCCACTTTCAGATTAACAATATGTGTATATGTTATATAATTTTATTTTTATTTCATCTAATTTCCTTAGAAAAAAAATCCTAAAAGTAAGATTACTAGATCAAAAAGTATAAATATTTTTATATGTATGATCTAATTACCTTAAGAAACATGCTACCAATTTACCCTCTCAACATCAGGAAAAGAGAACTCATCTCAATATTTACACTAGAACATTTGGTTATTAATCGCAGATATATTAGACAAACTTTAACATGATCATTTATTTGTGCTTTTTTATTATGAAAAATGTTAAATGTATCTATTAATTCTGCCTTTCTTAGCTTTTCTAACATCCTAGAAAATATTAATAGTTATCTTTTTCATTTATACTAGTTATGTATTCTATTTTCTCTTATTGAATTATCTTGAATTTCCAAAACAATTTTGAATAATAATGGTCACAGTGGTCAGTGTCTAGAAGCAAAATTTCTGGAAGTAAATCTATGGTATGCAGCATTCCATCAGAGCAACTCGAAAGAAAATTACATGAATTATAAAGCAGATATTGAAAGAAAAATATAAAATTATACAGTCTATGGGTGGTTAGAATATGTTTGCCACTTGAAAAGAAACAGCAATATTTACTCATATTGGCTTTATTCTAGACTTATTTTTGCTGATCTCCTTTGAGAATGAATAAGGTTTCCTGTATATTTTTGGACTAAAGCAAATTAAAGACTTTTCATCTAAAATGGATTCAAAATAATTTTGTGGATCATATCTTAACATGTATTTCTAGCTGTCTCCGTAATTTAGAAAAACTGGTTTCTTTAACAAATCAGCATAAAAATTTCTAAAGCACTGTACTCTTTTTTAACAACCCAAATAAACATAGCACATTCTTATTACTAATTTTGTTCTGAACAGCACACATCTTTGTGTTCTTTAACTAAACTATGCATTTGACCAGTTTAAGTAGCTAGAAGATATTTCTGAAGCTCTTTTTCATATTAAAAGAATTCATTATACAATATCTTTTATATGACCTGAAGTTGCTCTTCACAATTTTTGGAATCCTAAAGATGTCCTGTAAATTATACACTTCATTCCGCCAAATTTGACTTTCACTTCATCAACCAGATAGGGAGTGTGTGGTAGAAAATGTAAATGCTCGATGTTCTTCTGAGACACACATAAATATAGATTTGTTGGAATTACTACAGCTATCTGTCAGCCTCATGGCTTTTGGAGCCAAAATTCCCTAATTCCAAAATTATGAGCATGTGACAAAATGTGGTTTTATATTGCTAGGACTTTCATATATACAAGTTAATAGACTAAAAAATGGACTTGGGCTAATGAGAAGGATATCTTAATTCATCCTTTAGCAATCACTTGAAAATGTAACTCTTAGACTCATTCTGTTTTAGAGCTAGAAGCATCTGAAAGCAAATACATGAATCTTGCGTTTTTAGTCAGAGAAATTTACAATGGAAATAGAGACAGAAATGTTTTTACTGGGAGTAAGCAGCCACCTCATATTTCCTCTCCTCCTCTTTTCTCCTTTTGCTGGTTGGCAAGCCCACCTACTCATATTCCACCACATCCTCGTTTATTTTCATTTTAGAGGCAGACTTTGTAATAGGACACACTAGTGGGCAAATTCCAGTTGTATACTCCTAAGCAAATTGTTTAAATTATCTGAATCCAACTTTCCTCATCTGTAAAATGGGGTAGAAGTTGGGAAGGGGGAGGTCACAAAAGTACCAAATTCATTGGGTTTTCATGTAAATAAACTGTATTTAAGAGCCTGACATAATACCAGTAGGCATGAATTTTATTGAGAGAGTTGATTATGCTTTACAGTATGATTTCCCCCAGGATACAGTGTAGACCAACTAGAGGTTTTGAGATGAAAAGAAAACTCCAAAGAATGTGTCTGTTGATATCATTTTCATAAAATAATTACATAAAAAACACTATCCTGGAGCAGGCATGGTGGCTCATGCCTGTAATCTCAGCACTTTGGAAAGCCAAGGCAGTTGGATTATCTGAGGTCAGGAGTTCGAGACCAGCCTGGTCAATATGGTGAAACCCCATCTCTACTAAAAACACAAAGAAAAATCAGCTGGGTGTGGTGGCATGCACCTGTAGTTCCAGCTACTCTACTCGGGAGGTAGGGGCAGCAGAATCACCGGAAACCAGGAGGCAGAGATTGCAGGGAGCTGAGATCTTGTGACAGAGTGAGACTCTGAATAAAAAACAAACAAACAAACAAAAAAACAAAATAGCAACAACAAAAATACTTTTGTGTGTATCAGTTTTTCTCATTCATGTAAGGCATACAGCTCTAATATAGAATAATTTTTTAAGTAAAGTAAGCAGAGTATGTGATTATTTTGTGTGAAAACAGTGACAAATTGTTTTTGCTTTAATAATACTATTTTTATTTTAAGATATATTCAAAATATAACTGAAACACCAAACTCTGGGTTTTGTGATGATAGTGAATTTTCTTTTAAAATACATGTAATTAAGAAAAAGCAGACCGATCAAAAACAATTAGTAAATAATAGTAGACATTGCATACAAATATGGTGCCACCAAAACTCATGTTAAAATTTAACCCTGAAGATACTGGGAGATGGGGCCTAGTGGAAGGTGTTTAGGTCATGCACCTAATGAATAGGATCAATGCCCTCCCTCAGAGGTGAGTGAATTCTTACTAATGCTAGAGCAGGTTGTTAAAAACATCTGGCTTGGTTCTTTTCCCTTGCTTCCTCTCTCACCATGTGATCTCTGCACACATCTATTCCCCTTCTACTTTCTGCCATGAGTTGAGGCAGCCTAAGGCTCTCACCAGATGCAGCTGCCCAATTGTGAACTATCCAGACACCAGAATCATGAGCCAAACAAACCTTTTTTCTTTATTAATTGCCTAACTTCTGGTATTCTGTTACAGCAACACTAAATGGACTCAGACATGTGGCAAGAATTATGAATTTGGTACATGAGTCACTGCGATTTGGAAAACATTAATCTAGGGGAATGATCAAAAGTAGTGGTGGTTGTTGACTGTGCAAGGTAGCTCATGCCTGTAACCTCAGTACTTTGGGAGGCCGAAGTGTGTGGATCACTTGAGGCCAAGAGTTTGAAACCAGCCTGGCTAACATGGCGAAACCACATCTCTAATAAAAACACAAAAATTAGCCAGGTGTGGCAGTGTGTACCTGTAATCCACTACTCAGGAGGCTGAGGCACAAGAATCTCTTGAGCTCGAGAGGCAGAGGTTGCCGTGAGCCAAGATCATACCACTGCACTCCAGCCTGGGTAACAGAGCAAGACCCTTTCTCAAAAACATAATAATAAATAAAAGAAAGAATACAAAAGTAGAGGTTGTTGTCATTCAGAATCTCAAAAGAGAACTTATAATCATTTTATGGAATAGTTTAAGATTAATGTCAATATGTTATCCACTAATATAATATTATATACTGCTCTATTAGTCTATATTCCTTCTCTTTTTCTCTTTCATTTCCTTCATTCTTGTTTATGCTAGTAACTTATTTAATAGGTATTTTTTTTTGTCACGGACAAAGATTTATCTCTCATTACAAATTACACTCCATATTAACAGAGGTTTTCTGGATAGTGTTTCATATCATTACATAATACGAGATAGAAAAATTAAAGTGAAGGGCTACAACTCATTTTCTGGATTGACTAATAACATGGGCAAATACTGAATTTAACAAGAATAAAGAAATTCTATATGATCCAAGAATACAAGTTTCAATTTAGACCTCTACCTTATTCTTGCATAAGGCAATTGCTAGCACTTAAGGTTAAAGTTGCATTAATGTTCTTTGGAGAAAATACAATCCCTGGTAATTTGAATGAAATAATTTAGTTATTATTTTCTCGAAATAATATGAAAATGAAGTGTAAGTACGAATCTATTTATTTTTTAAGAAAAAATTATTCATTGCCAATTTCCAATTCTACTTTTTCCATAATTTTGTTTTAATTTTTTCTGGATTTTTTTTCTATTTATTTTCACTTTTTGCAATTCAAAAATATTATTAAAAATGTGGCATACTCTGGTTTCTCTTCAGATCGCATAAATCTTTCGCCTTTAAAAAATGTGGTTAAGATTTAGTCTAAGGATCTATTTCTTGCTAAAAGAAATATACCTTTTTAGCTTAGGTTTCCTTTTTGAAAAAGCTCAAAGCAATTTTACTGGCGAAAATCTTCCTTTTGCCTAAGGCAAAAACTAGTGAAATTATGCCATACGAAAGAGATTATTAAATATTTTATTTTGCTTTTTGAAAAAGTCATGAGCAAACATTTACAAGGTTCTTTATACTGAGGTTTATTTTTATAAACCTTTACTAAAGAAGTGCTTGTCCTCTTCCTAATCATATTTCTTTAGTATGTCTTCAGGACTTACTAAAATTCAACAGATAATTAAGCAGCCTGTTTTTCCAGGTTAAATAATAGTGTGACCCTGCATGGTCTGTGGAAATCCTGCTTTATTGTGTACTTGTCTTTCAGTATTGTCCATAGTCTCAAATCTGTTTTGTAGAGTTAAAATGTATATTTATATAGAATGCCTTCTAGGGGAATGTGTGGTTATTGGCAGAGTCTTGGTTCCTTTATAATTTCAGTTGTTATTTAATCCGGAGCAATAGAACTAGGTTTGTGGAATAATAAAACACATATTCCTTACTGAAATACCACCTGAAAATATACATCCTTCCATAAATTGAATGGTTCAGTTGGTATTTTTTCCTGTTTGATATAAGAGAATAAGAGCATTAACATCGGAATGCCTACAATATGCATGCACAGTTTAAGGACCTTATATATGTTTTCTCCATTAAATTTTCATAACATCCTAATGTGGATACTACATTGTTTCATGAAGTTCATCATTCATGGATTATTAAGTTGACATATTTTTCTAAAAGCTTTCAAAAATATATTTTAACAAAAACTAGAATATGGTACATAGTCTCTTAGGAAAATGTATTTCAAAATTGTACATCATGGTCTGGGTGTGGTGGTCACATCTATAATCCCAGTACTTTGGGAGGCTGAGGTGGGTGGACCACCTGAGGTCAGGAGTTTGAGACCAATCTGGCCAACATAGTGAAACTCTACTTCTACTAAAAACACAAAAATTAGTTGGGCATGATGGTGCATGCCTGTAATCCCAGCTAATCGAGAGGGTGAGGTGGGATAATCACTTGAACCCGCAAGGCGGAGGTTACAATGAGCCGAGATCATGCCACTGCACTCCAGCATGGGCGACAGAGACTCCATCTCAAAATATACCTACACACACACACACACACACACACACACACACACACACA
Source organism: Aotus nancymaae (assembly GCF_030222135.1). Taxonomy (NCBI): domain Eukaryota; kingdom Metazoa; phylum Chordata; class Mammalia; order Primates; family Aotidae; genus Aotus; species Aotus nancymaae. Next base: position 4,428,929 of record NW_026988460.1, read on the forward strand.
CATAAACACACACACACACACACACACACACACACATATATATATCTCAGGTGTATGATGGACAGATTTTCTTAACCAATCTTGTAGTAGCTGAGACTTCTGTATAGTCTATATGGTCTGTATGTTTATAGTCACAGATGCCCAGTTAATAAATAATTTGTTTTGCTACTTCAGTTTGTTATTTTAGGGAGGTGCAGAAAAAGAGACTGTGGGGATAACATTATTATTCTGCATAATGAACAATGAAATCAAATGATGGTCTTAAAGAGTTTATATGCCCACCCATTCCCATACTGCCCTGTGCAGACAAAAACATATTTGGCTTGTCCTGCCTCAGACAGTTTATAGCAGGAAAGCCAAAGAGGCAAGGCCCAGTCAAATTTTTTGCGTGTGGAGACTAAACAAACACCCAAAGCCAGGGATAGGCACCAAAACAAATTTGGAAACAGGCACAAAAATGGATTAACATGAAAAGAGTGGATGGTAGGTGCACAAGAGATGGATGGTCATGTTTGAGAGTCTTAGTGGTTCAAAACTGACCCTAGATAACGCACCTATCTTTAGGTAGCTCTAGGACTTTGAATTATCTTATACTGCAGATCACAGATTGGCAAACTATGACTCACAGACTCAATCTGGCTTAACAATCTTTTATGGAAATAAAGTTTGATTGGAGCACATACTCATTCATTTACTTATTTTCTATGGTCCCTTTCACACTAGAGTGACAGAGTTGAGTGATTGAGAGAGGCTCTCTAGCCCACAAAGTCTAAGATATTCACAATAGAGTTCTTCATATAAATTGTTTTCTCATTCCTCCTGTATAGAAATCTTCTAACAGGATACTAAATGTCCTCAGTTATATCTTCTGATAATAGATATAGCTATAAAGTTAGATGTACACAAATATGTGTATGCATAATGTATACAGATAAGTATGTATGTGTGATACTTATGACCCTTATGTTTGATAAAAGATCTTTCTTGATCCAGAATAGATATTAGTCTCCCTATCAAATTTTACTTTAAGAATCTATACACTATTTCCAAGTCTTGACACATAGCTTATAATTTTCAAAATACAAAGTCCATGTTTCAAAGTAGTCTCAAATATTTTTTCATCAATTTTCAAAATACTGATTATATGGAATCATTCAAATGAGTTGTGAATTGGTTTTGATTATGTTTTAAATATTAGTAATTAGAACTTTTACTGCTATCAAATTTAAGCTAATTTAGTATGACATCACCATGAATATTATACAGTTTCTTATGATCATTTTGATGATGCTAATAATATGTATATTATTAGTATCATTATTACAATGTTTGCTCATATTCTTTTTGGGGATTAGTTGATATTCAAGGTCATGCAATTATAAAATAACTCATTATCCATGACTTTGAGACCAAGGAATGTTGTGTATCAAATTTAGCCTATATAAAACATTAATGGACCTTATATTGACCTGGATTCATGTAGACATCTTTCCATATGGCAGTTTTGATCTTGTCAAGATTCAGAGATACCCGGTAGACACAGAAGACCAGATGGGAAGGAGCTACTCTGACTTGATATAATTAATCTTCTTGGGATTCAAGCATAAGAATATAAATTATAGTAAGGATTATATATAATTTGATGAATTCAGAAGTCCTCATGTTAAACAGGTCTGACTCTCTTATGCTTCTGAGTATGATGGAGTAGTGATAACAGATTTGCATCCGTGTCATAAACAACCAGCATCTGAAAAATATCATAAGAAATAACATCAGATAAAACGCAGCTCAAGACTATAATCCCTGAAAGAAGGGAAACAAAGAAGCAAGCTCTACGATTGCCCTACATTTTTAACCGAGGCACTTTTTGGAGAGCATTATATTTCTATACTGCACAGCACAACAGTCTCCCTGAGTTGAGGAGTCAGAGCCCAGAGTTTGGTAAGCTGGAAGCAGCAAGAGTATGATAGAATAATAGAAAGAAGGGAACTTAAGAGAAAGAATCTCCAAAAGTCTGCGAAGGGTTACTTTGAGTCTTTAACACCCTACTAGTTGCTCATGTGTAGGGTGAGAATCCATGAGGCCATCAAAACCAAAACAAAGCAAAACAAATAGCAACAACAAAAAACATCAGTGAAAGAAAAACTACCTGGTAGCTAAAAGTGGAAAAATTCCCAGAGCTCTCATAGGCTGGGAGATACTCAAGTTTGAACCAACTAGAGTGACATGACTCTAAACAATGGGGCATTTGGTAGATATCAAATAAGGGTCACCACATAATAGATTTGCTAAATAAAGCCTTACATGAAAGGTTATCCTTGAACCTTCCTTACCAAAATGTTAAAATTAGGCTAAAAGCCCAAAACTTCACTGAAGGGCAAAAAATAAAATAAAGTAACAACACTTTTTAAAGAAATAAAAATCCAGACACTTAACAATATCTAAAAATTGAAGCATCTAATCACAAACTACTACACACACATAGTGTAGTAGAAGGAACAGGAAAATGTGACCTATGACCAGAAGGAAAGTTTTCATGACTATGTTAAATGACTTAAAGAAAAATATGAGCATAATGAGATAAAAATGGATTTTGTAAATAGACAAAAAAATGGAACTTCTAGAGATGAAAATCTAAAAGCTAAAATAACAAATTCACTGAATGGGCTTAATAGATTAGACATTGTAGAAAAATAATCAATAAACTTGAAGAACATAGTAATAGAATAGAAATTATCCAATTGTAAGCACAAACGAAAAAATCTGAAGATAATAAACAGAGACTTAGTGACTTGTGGGACAATATCAGGCAGTCAAATCTGCATGTAGCCAGACTCCAGAAGGAGAGGAGAGAGTAGAAGACAGAAAAGGTATTTAAAGAAATAATGGCCAAAATTTGTTCACATTTTATGAGACTATAAGCACACATATCCAAGAAGCTCAATGAATAATGTGTAGGATAAATAAAAAGAAAACTATATCAATTATATTCAATTATAATCAAATTTTTGAAAATTGATAATAAAGAGAAAAATCTTAATTGATGCCAGAGAAAAAGACATATTCAATACAGGGAATCTATTGTAAACATGGTGACTATAGTTAGTAAAAATGTATTGTATTCTTGAAAATTGCTAGAAGAATAAACATTAAGTGTTCTCATCACAAAAAGAAATAAGTATGTAAGCTACTGCTAATGTTAGTTTTATTTAGACATTCCACAGTGTATACATATTTCAGAATATCACGTTGTACATGATAAATATATCCGATTTTTATTTGTCAATTAAAATAAATGAACAAATACAGGGAAACAAAAATAAGAACTACTACTAACTTCTCATCAGAAATAATTCTAACCAGGAGACAATGGAAAAACCTCACACAATTAACTTAGAATTCCATATCCAGTGAAAATATTCTTTAAAAATGAAAGTACTATAGGTTTTAGACCAAATCTCAGAGATTTGTGCCAATAGACCTGTACTTCAAGAAATGTTAAAGGAGCCCAGACATGGTAAATATATGGAAAAATTTAAAAGACTTTGATTTCTTGGTTTTAAACATTTTTTAAAAAGATAATTGACTGCCTAAAGTAAAAATAACAACAATATATTAGGAAGCTTATAGCATACATAGAAATAAAATTATGGCAACAAGAGCACAAAGGATTATAGTAGAGAAATGGGAAGTTTTACATTATACACGATGCGATATTTAAATGCAGACAATGATAAGTTGAAGATGTGTACGGTAATCCTGGAACAACCATTAAAATATAAAACAAATAAGCATAGCTTAAAAAGCTAATGGGCTGATAGAGGAGATTAATCAGAATTCTAAGAAGGAACAACCATCCCCAAAAGGCAGGAAAAGAGAGATAGTAGATGGGACAAGTAGAAAACAATGAGTAAGATAATAGGCTGTGTAACACTGAAACATTAAACATAAAAAATCACATGTATTGGTCCGTTTTTATGCTACTGATAAAAACATACCCAAGACTAGGACGAAAAAGAGGTTTAATTAAAGTTACATTTCCACTTGGCTGTGGAGGCTTCAGAATCATGGTGGGAGGTGAAAGGCACTTCTTACATGGTGGTGGCAAGAGAAAATAAGGAAGATGCAAAATCACAAACCCCTGATAAAACCATCAGATCCTGTGAGACTTATTCACTACCATGAGAACACTATGGGAGAAACCACCCCCATGACTCAAGTTATCCCCCACCAGATCCCTCTCACAACACATGGGAATTATGGGAGTAAAATTCAAAATGAGATTGGGTGAGGATACAGCCAACCTGTATTATTCCACACCTTGGACCTCCAAATCTCATGTACTCACATTTCAAAACCTTCCCAACAGTCCCCCAAAGTCTTAACTCATTTCAGCATTAACCCAAAAGTCCACAGTCCAAAGTCTCATCTGAGACAAGGCAAGACCCTTCCACCTACGAGACTGTGAAATCAAAAGCAAGCTATTTACTTCCTAGGTACAATGGAGGCACCAGGTATTGGGTAAATACAGCCATTTCAAATGAAATAAATTGGCCAAAACAAAGGGGTATAGGGCCCATCCAAGTCCAAAATCCTGTGGGGCAGTCAAATTTTAAAGCTTCAAAATGATCTCCTTTGACTTCATGGCTCACATATAGGTCATGTTCATATAAGAGGTGGGTTCCCATGGTCTTGAGAAGCTCTGCCCCGTGGCTTTCCAGGGTACAGCTTCCTGCCAGCTGCTTTGAGTGCTTTGGGCTGGCATAGAGCATTTGCAGCTTTTCCAGGTGAATGGTGCAAGCTGTAGGTGGATCTACCATTCTGGAATCTGGAGGATAGTGGCCCTCTTCTCACAGCTCCACTAGGTAGTATCCCAATACAGACTCCGTGTGGGGGCTCTGACCCCACATTTCCCTTCCACACTGCCTTAGCAAAGGTTCTCCATGAGTCCTGCCCCTGCAGCAAACTTCTGCCTGGGCATCTAGGCATGTCCATACACCTTCTGAAATCTGGGCAGAGGTTCCCAAGCCCCAGTTCTTGATGTCTGTGAACTCACAGACTCAACACCACATGGAAGCTGCCAATGCTTGAGACTTGCACCCTCTGAAGCCATGGCCCAAGCTCTACATTGGCCTCTTTCAACCACAGTTGAAGCAGCTGGGAACACAGGGCACCAAGTCCCTAGGCTGCACACAGCACAGGGACCCTGGGCCCTACCCATGAAGCCATTTTCTCCTAGGCCTATGAGCCTGTCATGGGAGGGGCTGCCATGAAGACCTCTGACATGTCCTGGAGACATTTTCTCCATTGTCTTGGGGATTAACATTCAGCTCCTCATTGTTCATGCAAATATCTGCAGCCAGCTTGAATTTCTTCTCAGAAAATAAGTTTTAATTTTCTATCACATTAACAGGCTGCACATTTTCTGGACTTTTATGCTCTGCTTCTCTTACAAAACTGAATGCCTTTAACAGCACCCAAGTTACCGCTTGAATTATTTTCTACTTAGAAATTTCTTTCACCAGATGCCCTAAATCATCTCTCTCAGGTTCAAAGTTCCACAATCTCTAGAGCAGGCAGCAAAATGCCACCAGTCTCTTTGTTAAAATATAACAAGAGTCACCTTTGCTCCAGTCCCCAACAAGTTCCTCATTGCCATCTGAGACAACCTCAGCCTCAAGCTTAGTGTCCATATCACTATCAGGCTTTTGATCAAAGCCATTCAATGAGTCTCTAGTAAGTTCCAAATTTTCCCACATTTTCCCATCTTCTTCTGAGCCCTCCAAACTGTTCCAACCTCTGCCTGTTACCCAGTTTCAAAGTCACTTCCACATTTTCAGATATCTTTTCAGCAATGCCCCACTATACTGGTACCAATTTTCTGTATTTATCCATTTTCAAGCTGCCAAAAGAGACATATCTGAGACTGGGAAGAAAAGAGATTCAATTGGACTTACAGTTCCACATGGCTGAGGAGGCCTCAGAATCATGGCAGGAAGCAAAAGACATTTCTTACATGGTGGCAGCAAGAGAAAATGAGGAAGATGCAAAAGGGGAAACCCCTGAAAAAACCATCAGATCTAGTGGGACTTATTCACTACCATGAGAACAGTATGGGTGAAAACACACACATGATTCAAATTATCTCCCACTGGGTGCCTCCCACAACACATGGGAATTATGGGAGTACAACTCAAGATTAGATTTGGGTGGGAACACAGCAAAACTATATTATCATGCAATTGAGAAATTTGCCATGGGACTATATTCTAATGACTCAACATAATTATTGATACCAACCATTACTTTCTTTTGTGACATTTTCCTAAAAATATATTTTATTTAATAAACTGATTGCATTCCATAAGGGTACAAGATTTTGGAAATGACATTTTAATTTTCTTTAGAATAATTTCATAAAATGACTTTAAAAACATATTACACAACCTTTTTTCATACAGATCAAAAGTCGCTTGAGAGAGAAGAAAAGTTCGAGAAGACAAAGGCTTTGCTAAAAAAAAAAAATTAGAGAAAAACTTTAAATGTTTTGATCATGGAATGTGTAGACATGTATTTTGTTTGCAACACTGGCTCCAAGTAACTGTGTGGCCTTATCCATGTCATTTAACCTCTCCCACGTTTGGTTTCCTCTTTTGTAAAATGAGAGGTGGTCTGTATCATTAAGGCTCTTTGGAACCAAAGATCAAATTAAAGCATAGTTAATTGATATAGTAATAATGGCCAATATTTTTTAAATGCTTTTATTATCTTTGTTGACTTTGGGAATTAGAAAAAGAAAGTCTCAGAGTCCAAGATAGATAGATTCATTCATTCATTCATTTTTATGTATTTTTTAAAAATAATTTCAACTTTTAGATTGAAGGGATAAATGTGCAGGTTTGTCACATGGGTATATTATGTGAAACTAGGTTTGGGGTATGACTGATCTCATCACCCAGGTAGTGACCATAATACCCAATAGTTTTTCAACTTTTAGCCCCACCCACCCTGTTACCTCTCCACTTTAGTAGTCCCCGGTCTACTGTTACCATGAGATCGTTATTTAAACCTGGTGTCACTATGTCCTTTAGAACCTTGACTTTTGATCCACAAGCCTCAGACTTTTGAACCAAAAAATCTTTTCTCCCTGAACTATTCTCCATCTGGACTTTGAATGTCTAGTTATCTCTCCATTTGCCTCATGCTGTTGGCATCCATATTGCCCTCCTTCCTAGACCCTGCTTGTGAATCCATTCTACAGCCTGTCTTCCACTAAGCTAAATGCCCTATTTTAGAAAACCAGGTATAGTGTTCACTCTGTAGTTGCAGAAGTGAAGATAACACCTTGGTCCTGATGCCTTGACTGTCAGTTACCTCTACTCTCTAATCATTGCTCTTGGGCTTTTCATCCCCTTAGATATTGTTTAAAAGGCAAATTTAATAAGACATTGATAGTCTACATTAAGAATATAAAGTAACTGGTCATTTTTAAGGTGAATTTAGAACATGACCTCCAAGAGGCCTAAATATAAGTTTACTTGAGAAGGAAAAAAAGGGTTTCAGAAATGAACGGGTTAGAGAAACACTGGATTAATGAAGGCTAAACATATTCCTTTACTGCAAGATTTTTTAAAACCTTTAATATGGCAATGAGAATTGTAAAGTGGCAATAAAATTCGATCTCCACAATTTTATCATTTGTTACTTTCACTTAAATTTGATTGGGCTATAGCTTAATACAAAGTAACATGATGATTTAAGAAATTATAATTTAACCATATGCCTACTGCAGTAAATAGAAATGAAAAGTCTTTATCATGAAATTGATTTTGGAAAGTATTACTGGGACTTGTTTTTAGAAGGACAAGGCCCAGCAACGACCTTCCAATGATATTGTCTCTTTTCTCTGAAACCCCTAAGAAATTGGCGCCTTTTACTTTATGCTTTAAATCCATTTGTGTTATTACCACCCAACAGACCGTATATTTTCTGTGGGCCAGAACACTGTCTCATTCATTATTATATCCAACAAGCCAAGTGCATTGACATTATTTACCTCAACCGATCATCCTTTTATTTACCCTCACCAATTAGACTTAAATTCTTTTTTTTTTTTTAGACTTAAATTCTTTTGAAGACCATCATTAATCTACATAAAATAGCACCAGTACAGCCTGTAAAGGTGATCTAAATGTTGCACTAGAAAGCCGACAGAGACTAGAATTTTGCCAAGTTATCTTGACTAAAAGGGAGGTAGATTTAAGTTTCATTTTCAAATGAAGTTTTTATATTTTCTTTTTCAGATACAGTTAGTTTTAGATAGCTTAGATTTCAGTGTTTCTGGAGGTAAGGATTTTAAATAAGTGAACTAGTTCTTGATTTGTGAACAGAAATTTCATTTACAAAAAAGTCTTCTTGAACATTTCAGTACAGAACTTTCATCCACCTACAGCAACATAGTTAGATGAGAAACAATCAACATATTCACTTATAATAGCAGAATCAACAACTATTATTTTGTTGTTTATTTCTAGACATTGAAATTTTTTAGTTATTGTGATGTTAACTGCGTATTGTTGTTATGGTTTGGCTATGTCCCCAGCCAAATCTCATCTTGAATCGTAGCTCCCATGATCCCCATGTGTTGTGGGAGGAACCCAGTGGGAGGTAATTGAATCATGGGGGCAGGTTTTCTTGTGCAGTTCTCATGATAGTGAATAAGTCTCACAAGAACTGGCGGTTTTATAAAAGGCAATTCCCCTACACATGCTCTCTTGCCTGCTGCCATGTAAGATGTGCCTTTACCCCTCCATTGCCTTCCACCATGATTGTGAGGCCTCCCCAACCTTGTGGAACTGTGAGTCCATTAAACTTCTCTTTCTTTATAAATTGTGCAGTCTCAGGTATTTCTTCATAGCAGTATGAAAATGAACTAACACACACAGCATATGTATAAGGATGAGAATGATTTTTCTTATGCTTTAATAATGATGAAAAATGTATATAGACATGAAATATGTAACAAAACTACTTTGTTTAGAAGCAAGAAGGACATTTCCTCCTGGTTTTGAATAATTTTTAATGATCTCACAATCCATTCTATTCACTTTTCTTTTCAATTTCCTTTCACATTAATGAGGGGAAGCTTTTAAAGGACTAATTCAATGCTGATGAAAGTAAAAGCAGTTAAATTTCATGAATTGAATACGTAAAAACATATTAACCATCATGGACTTGTCTTATCAAAGTGATCAGACAGACTTTTTAAAATGTGATGTAGTGTAGGAGTCAAACCCACATTATGTCATATGTACATCCTAGTTTAAGCACATCAGGCCAACAACCTTCTAGAAACTATATGTTTAATATTTTCTTAATACATAGTACATTTAACAAAATATTTAATTATTAAAATAGTTTTCAAAACAAATAGAAGAGTAAAATGCCTAGATACTTCTATTTTCTTTAAACTTAGGGAAAAGTGTAAGTATGCAAAGTGATCAAGTCAAAAGAACATTTAGAATGTCTAAAGAGTTGCCAGTTTACTAAGCAATTGCCTTGTTCATAGGATATCAAATGGTGCAGAAGTCTTTGCTAAAAGGTGAAGTATAAGTAAGTCATGCTTTCTGGGTTATGATGAGGACATCAGTAGCACAGAACAACAGCACATTCATGGTATTTTAACACAATATTTCTTTTCCCTGCTTTGATATCAAAGCAATGAACTGCTGTGACTTAGCAGAGATAAGACAGAAATAGTCAGTAGGTTGGAGACTACTTAGAAGTCTAAGGGGCCTCATTTCTATGACTAGAATTGGTGACGTTTAGAATAAAATCAGGTATTCCAGTTAGGAGGCTAAAGTTATGCTTACCATATCACCAACATTCTTGTGTCTCAGTTCTGTCAGTGATTACAATAATAATTATTCTAATTCCCAGTTTGACCATCTACAAGGTAAGGTATCTCAAGTCAAAAATGAAGCCTAGCAAGCAGACTTTAAGAATGGCAGCATCTTCAACTAGATGTTTGAGCACAGAATTGGCTATTCTTAAGAAAATATCCTTAAAATAAGTTTTAAAATCTATATTTCCTATCTAAAGGAAACTAGAAATACAGAAATCAAAATGTCAAACAAGTGGAAGAAATGTCAAATATCTGGTGTCCTCTGAAGCTTCTAACCTGAAAAGCCTCTTGTAAGTACTGTTCATTGAGATATCCACAAATGGAAATTCTTTATAGCCTTTTTTAGTAATCTGCTCCAGTGTTCCATGTTTATTCTTCCTATATATCAAACTGAACTCTCTATTGCCTTAATAGTCATTTAGGCTATGTTTCAGTCTAGACAAACATTTCTGTGTGAGTAGTTCTATGTAGAAAATTTTCTAAAATTGCTCTTTCTTTGTGTAATAGCTCAAATGGACTTGTACAAAGTAACCCTGAAAAGGACCAGGAGAAGGAAATCAACACCCAACTGAAACGTTGTATTGTAAGCCTGTCCTACAAAAGCCAAATTAATTGTAGAAGCAGAAAATGTACGCAGAGTAATCAAAATACAACATCAAATATATTAAAATTACATAAAAAGAAACTGAAGGCTGGAATTTCCCCAAGAGGGCACAACTACATATTTGTCCTCAAGACATTCCTGAGACAAAAGAGACCCAAATACTTCTTACAAAACATTTTGTGGAGATTCTGCTTGCTATGCATATTCTATATATTTTCAGAAATTGTGTGTATAAATAGCATGTCAAAAAGGGCATCAGTTAGGGAAAATAATAGGCATTCATTAAAACATGGACAATAGAGAATGAAGTTTCTTCAGTTTCTAAAATTAGAGAAAGACGATTCAATAATAAATAGCTCTGCCATTATTAGTTTGCAGTCCCTTTTTGTTAATTGCACCTTTTGTTGCCTTTACAGTCTGTCTAAACAGTATGCTTGAAGGCTCAATATTGTTTTCTAGCTAGTCCTTTTAAAAACTGTTCTGAAGCATATCAGGCAAATAAAAAGTAGAAGAAGGGAGTATCTATTCTTTTGTAGAAAAGGGCTTAATAAACAGAATATGAGAATAATTATTGATATCTGCCCTACATTTGATAACTTTCTTCTATTGAGAGGTCTCTGAAAATCTCTAGTTTCTGATCATTATACAGTTTGTAAAGTCTTGTGTGAGGCACAAATTTTGACAAGTATAAAACTGATTTGCTCTGGTTCACAACATGTAAAAACCCATTATCATGGGTCACTTCAGTTCATCCCATGACATGGTATTGAGAAACAATCTCTGGCCCATTTCTTGCTAAATTCATAAAGCTTAAAAATATAATGAGATGCTAGACTTTACCAAAATGATTAGTTTAATATTAATTTTAGAGTTAGCAGAAAATAACTAAAAATAAAAGTAACAAATATAAAAGTAGGAATGTATATTTTTACAAATAACCAACCTATTACAGTATCACAATAAAGGACATCCCCTGCAAAGGTGGCTACACTTGCACTCAGCAAGACTGTCACTTATTGTGTGATCTTGGATAAGTTAATACTCTTCTTGATCTGATCTAAAAAGTGAAGGTAACTAATCCTGGTTTTCCCATGAAGTTATGAGAGAACTAAAATCAGAGTCCAAAATACAACTGGAAATAGTTCGTTAAACAATTTTAGAGACTATACCAACATTAGGTATTTAATGTGACCTTAGTTAAATCACATAACCTTTCTGTATCTGTTTTCTCATTTGTAAAATGAACCTCATCTTGTTCATTTATAAAATGGACCTCATCTAATTCTTTTATAAAATGAACCTCATCCACCTTACCTGACAACTTTTAGCATTAAAAGATGAAATCACTTAAATTGAATTATATGAAAACACATAAATTTTCAAAGAAATGTCTAAATTAAATACGATTTTTGGTTAAGAGCATTTTCAAATCAGTTAAAAATTCATGGTCCCAATAGCTAAAACTAGACAACTGCAACTTTATAGCAGAAGAGAAGAGGAGAGAAAAAAAGATCCATGAATATAGAGAAGAGCTGAAAAGAATTGGAAAGAGGGAGAAAAACTATAGCAATTACTGTCAACTGTAAAATGGGGGGGGGGGTTCCCAAGGGGAAAAATGGAGGAAATTACACCCTGTTGACTTCTGCCAACACAGCCCCCTTCCATTCTGTAGAACAAAGGTGAGTGAAGCATGGCTGGTAATATTTAAGATATTATGAATTCATTTTGTAGAAAAAATTTAGACTGGGAATGAGGACTCATCTGTCATCATCGCATCTTCTGTCAAGTGCATGTTGCCCTTGGCAATGGGTCTGCTGTTACTAATTTTGTTTTTGTTTAGAAGCTTGCTTTTCCTCTTTGGTTCTCTGAGTTGCTGTGAATAAAAAAACTTTTTTTTAATCACAAAGGAAAAATGTCTTTGATTGATTTCTGATGGTGGCTCTGACACCGTTGTACTTAATGTCGGTGCCAACCTGATTGTTTGATGTTTATTACATAGGTGAGTGGGAGGAGCTCCCCCTCCTTTTTTTGTTGCTGCTATTGTTATAAGACTGGATCTGGCTTTTAATCAGAGCTGGAGGAAAAAAGCAGTAGTTATTAGCCTGTGACAATTGGAAAGACCCAGTTTTGTTTTCAGGCTTTCAATATGGTAATATTTTCTAATAATTGTCAGGTGAGGTCAATGTCCTAATCAAATTTCAAATTTTCTTTAGCCTTGAAAAATTCTTAAAAGCTTCTTTTGAAATATGGGGTGCAATCTTTTGAAGCACACCATTAGAATACTCCAATCCTGCCTGGAATTCTTCTAGCTAATTACCAAATGTACTGAGGAAGAGTCATGTTGTTAAATGTTGGACACTGAGCTACCCTTTAATTATACAGTCTTACAAATAATCTTTTAAAACAATCTTTTAGTATACATTTCACTGTTTTTTTTTTTTTTTTTTTTTTTTTTGCTGTTGAGTTTGGAATCTGTGTACAACAAAATGTCTATCTCATTCTCCTATCTATTACTATTTTGCTGTAAAGACAGAGGAAGATCTATTTTAAATTATTCATAAGCTTTAGATAGAAACCTAAGCAAATTAAAATGTAGGCCAATATAGAGGAAAATGATAATGGGCATATAAGTATTTGTAGCTACTGTAGCTTCCATTGGGACAATCATAAAATTAATTTCATACCTTGCACAGTAATTTCAATGGGAACAATTTCTCAGTTCGTGGTCAAACTTGTTTCCAACATTGATGGAGATGAGCACTAGAGAAAGTATTGAATTTTCTTTCTAATTAGCTTTTTCTTATGAAATAGCTTCTTAATAATTTCCCTTCGTGTCCAGTACATAAAGGTATCTATTCCTTTTAAACTGTATGTGAATTTAATTTATATGCCAATGATGTTTAATGCATTGTCTTGTCTGCATCTCATTACTGTCATTAATAAGCGCTGGAGTACATCTAGTTACAAGGTTAATTGGGACAAATCCAGACTCCTTTTTACTGTAAATATGCTATATCTTAGCAGTGTATTACTCACGGATGGGTGGTAAAAGTTATGGTATTTCACACTGCACTGCTCCCTCTGTTGTCAACCAAATCAATCTAAATACAAAATGGAGTGATTTTCCGCATACATTGTCTAAACTTTGGCCAGAAATTTCGCTGTTGTTTTTTAACCAGCCACATAATTTCATGGCTGATTTAAATATAATTGCTACTCATCTCTGTGGGATGTAGTCGCTCCTCTTCACCCCACCCATATCTTAAACTGTTTAAAGGGATCTATATCACTACCATGAACTCATTTAAATTTAGTGAAATTTGTAAGAATTTTCCATAAGAAAGATTAAGTATTTTGGTTGTAATGTTAGATATTGCCCACGTAAATTTCCATTGATTGTAGAAGCAAACAGGAGCTAATAGATTTTTTTTTCACTGTCCCTGGAATAAGCCATTGCTCAGGATCTCTGCATATGAGAATGAGACTCTACAGCCAGGATAGGAAAAGAGAAAAATATCTGGCCTAGATCCTAACATTTTCCCATCCAACTCCCATGACAGACATCACAAATCAGCTAAGACCACTTTTCTGTTGGGCCCGGACATCAGAATCCTCTTCTACACACTGTTTCAGGTAGCCAACTGGAACAAAGCCATCAAATAGCTTGACACAGGAGTAAAACCCAGCATGCTTCCCTGAATAGAGAAATCTTACCTCTCAGAGTATTTTACCCCTTTATCAATGTCAAACATCATTAGGTTTGGTCAGCCTATCGCCTAGAACCATCATCAATCAGGTAAAATTGACTTAGGGTCATTTTAAATTGATATCCTTCATTAACTTAAGGAGCCCTAGGCAGAACAAAATGTTAAACCATCCTTGTGTTGAAGGGTTTCTTACATTATCTTTCCTTAAGACAATGATCATGTGAGGCTACCTTATCTACCTTTCTCTGTATAATAGTACTTTAAATTTCTTTAAATTCAGGGCTTCAGGAAGATGTATTCATCAGGACTTTCTGGTTTCAAGTGACAGATTTGAATTGGCTCAGTTAATAATGGAAATGTTTTCTCCAGGCAATTTAAAAATTCAAGAATGATCTGGACTTCAGGCATAGCTGGATCCAGGAGCTTAACTAACAGCATCATCTTTCTTCCTCTCTGTATCTTTCTCTGCTACGTTCTCTGAGTTGGCTTCCTTTTAAGGAAGGTTTTGTGTACAGTGTGTGTGTGGTCACAAAGACCCAGTAACTCAAGGTCCTCATGATTATAGACACTTGGATTATGGAGAGAGAAAGATTCTCTCTCTGTTACAAAAGGATTCTGATTGGCTCTTTTTGGTCACATTCCACTCCTGGGTTACAGGTCACATGGGTTAAAGCCAACCTGGGTCATATGCCCCTACTTTTATATTACAAGTCCTGAAAGGCATGTGGTGAATAGCTCCCTCATCCTGATGGGGTAGGATCAAAACTCAGAAGAAATAGAGGCTTGGCTAGCCACAAGAAGAGGGAAGAGACACTGTGGGAGCGTTACCTCATTTTGTTAATCTAGGCTAGGTCATCCTTTAAGATTTTGTCCCAGGACCTCAGCACCAGAGTGGCCACATTATTGGATCGAGAATCTTACCACTAATCTCTGTCTTTGATCATGCTCACTAGTGCTGACTTCTGAAGGAGCCTTTCTTTTCTCACTCAGAAGAAGCAAGGAACAAATTTCAGAGGAGCAGTGTACAGTGAAGACAGCTTCCTCCCATAAGTAACATAATGTCTGTTCAAGCCCAATCCACCTGCTATTGAAAAACTTAATCTAGAAAACTCCAGGTAAACAAAGTCACCTTAGTGTATTCACCACTTCATGTTATTCTCTGTCCATATTAAATTTCTCCTCTTCTTCCTTTTTCCTCAGGTGGCCAGGTGCTTATGTATTATCTTGAAATGGTGTGGGTATCAGGGCATTTGCCCTCTGACCCAGCTCTATTACTCTTGCCTTTGCTGAAATCCAGCCCAACCTGAGTTTCCACTATATATATCCTGCCATACTGGCATTGGCTGGGGCATCTGCAGAGCCCAATGGCATTGATAGACAATCTGTCACTTTGTCTTCTCCCATTAAACACTGGAATTCCAATAACCATCTCTCAGTCCATGTCTCTATCACTCTCAGGAGATGGGGAAATTCAGCTGCTCTTCCAGCTACCTGTCCACCCCTCTCTTTAGGGGTTCTAACCCAGAAAAAGGGAAAATTACAAGCCCATTCTCTGAAACCCAGCAGTGTATAATTCTCTTACTTTCTTTTCAACTGTTCATCTCAATTCCAGACAAATCGTATCTGGAGAAGAGGTAGTAAGCTATCCATCCTTCTCCTAATTGCAAGTCAAAAGTATTCCCTTTTTTTGAATATCAAAAAGCTCTAATGAAGTTCAAACCCAAGGTTTGATGTTTGCTTTCTTTCTTTCTGTTCATTCTTTTCTTTCTTTTCATTCATTCTTTTCTTCATTTCTCCTTCCTTCCTTCCTTCTTTCCTTCCTTCCTTCTTTCCTTCCTTCCTTCCTTACTTCCATGGGGGTCTCACTCCTTTACCCAGGCTGGAGTGCAGTGGCACAATCTCTACTCACTGCAATCTCTGCCTCCTGGTCTTAAGCAATTCTCCTGACTCAGCCTCCTAAGTAGCTGGGACTACAGGCATGTGCCACCATGCACAGCTAATTATTGCATATATATATATTTAGAGAATATATATATTTAGAGCTGGGGTTTCACCATATTGCCCGAGCTGGTCTCGAACTCCTGGGCTCAGGTGATCCACCTACCTCAGTCTCCCAAAGTGCTGAGATTACAGACATGAACCACTGTGCCTGGCCAGGTTTGGAGTTTTCTTTGGTGTATTTATTTTCTCCATTAAGTAAATGTTATGCATGGCGGGAAGAGGACTCATTTAAGACCTCCAAATTTTATCCTCCTGCATAGTTATTGTTTTCAAATGGTTCCCTTTCTGTTTGATCAGTCTTTTGGATTAGTTATGTGATTAGATATTTCTGCCAATATGGCACTAATTGGAATGAGGGCTTGAGAAAGTCAATTCCAGGACATAGGTTATCTAAGAAATGAAAACAGACTCCCAAATATGTGGAAGCCCCACTACAATTACGCTATCTGCAAAATGGTTTTTTTCGTAAATAAGAGCTTGTTCCGTTGTCTTGGTTAATTGACATATTCCTCATTGAAGAAAAGGATTAACAATTTTCCAAAAACTCTTTATGAGATAAGTAGGAGAGGCTGAAGAGAGGCATAGACGGTGTGAAGAGCCTTCCTGGTGAAAGGTCCCTGAATTTTATGGCTCATTGTCCGTGTCCTCTATAGTAGAGGCAAATTTACTTGTAATAAACTGGTAACAGAACTATTAGCTGTCTCACAGGTCCTCTTATGCACCTGATGGGTTTTCTTGTACTTATACTTTCACAGCTCTTTCTGCTGAGTGTCATGGAACTCATTAAGCCCAAACTAGGAAAGCCATACATGTAGAGACTTCCAAACTCACCACAAAGTAAAACAAGCTCACATTCTCAGGAGAAAGAAAAATTTTTCAGAAATGTGCTGGTAGCTCATGGTGCCATGACATGATTGTGCTCTGAATAAAATGGAGAGAGTGACTGTCTCATAGTGTCTACTTTCCATGAATTAATGTACAACGAGAAACACTATTTTTGTAAAATACCATTAATGGTAACTAATGTAGAGTTGAGTGTACTATGCAGATATTTCCATTTACTTGCAATCGTAATGATTAGAAAAAACAGAGTTTTCCTAAAGGGTATTTGAACATCTCCAATGTAGTAATATTGTAGTCAACTTGCTTGTGTTTTTGTTTTGATGGGATTATTATTCCTGCTTGCATTTAGGATACAGTTTGAGTGGTCTAGATTCAGAGATAAAATCCAGAGGGAGATTGTGGAAACATGGATAGAGATTGTTGGTTTATTTTTCTCATTGAGCAAAGTGCTAACATTTCCCCCCCATGTCTTTGAGCTGGAAATAGACAAGATTAAGTGTAGGTGTATGCCAGCGATGGAGAACTTAGAGCAAGGATCATAAATTCAAAAGCCTAATGCAGCTCTACAGATAACCTAAAAGCAAAACAGAACCAGATATAAGATAACAGTTTTGTTTCATTTTATTTTATTCTCTGCATGCCAGTTTATTGCTGTCTAAATTATGGAAAATGTTAAAATATTTAGAGAAATAATAACCACAACTCTCATTTATGTCTAAAGGCCCCAAGTTCTATGTGTATATATATATATAGACACACACATATATATTTTATCTCATCTAATTCTTTCAGTCTCTTTTCCTTTAAACAAGGAAAGATCTTGCAAAGAAATGGGCAAAATTACTTGCTGAGTTACAGTTAGTAAAGGCATTTTTTAGTATAATGTGTCTTTTTTATGCTGGCTATACTAGCTGACTCTAGGCATAAGGAAAAACAATAAAAGACAAAATGCTGCATACGCTGAAATTAAAAAAATGTATTCATCTGACAAACAGCTTTAGCTATGGAAATAAATCTTCATGAGTAACTTATACATAGGCTGTAATTATTTGATAATTAATGCTCTCAAATTAATCCCTTTCCTAAAGAACCTCTAGTGGTTCTTATGCTTCAATTGACATAGAAAAGCCAGATCTTAGGAGGATTTCCTTCTAAATTCAGAGAATGTTCATCCACGCAGGTTTCCAAGGGCCTGCAAATAAAATCTAATCAGGTCTGAAAGCAATCAGGTTCGACCAATCAGAAATCGAGCTGTGGGGCAGAAAATCAGAATTTAAATAAAAGTTGCAATTAGAACCCACAGAACTGGCATGACACTCGTTTAAGTTCTTAGCGCTCAGAGACAGTATGAAAATTATCTCCACAGTAGGAATGAGAAGGGCTGGTGAAGATTTTTGCCTCCTGATAGAATATTGAAAATTATCTTCATCAGTGGGTTAATTGGCTTAATTTTCCTTCAGATGGTAACTTTCAAATGCTTGGTCTTAATTAGCATGGGTAAATGAGAAATGTAGGTGATTCACACTTTTCAGTTTTCTTGTTCTCTAGAGATTTCCATTCCTTTCCCTTAAGATATTTGAAATGGCTGAGGGCTACCTTGATTAAAATAAATTATGCTGGTATTTCACACCAGTAAAAATGTAGATGGAATTGGCTAATGCCTGGTCCATTAAAAAATGCAACCCACAATAACATGGAGGTGAAAGTTAGCGTGAGCTACTTACGAGGAACCTTATATTTGCTGTGCTAAAAATTTTAAGACCATAATTTTTCAATATTCTGTTACACGAGGTATGATGTTCAACTGAGAATGGTAGAATAAATCAGAGGCATTTTGTGTATTTAATAAGATGTGTATATGAGAAAGTGAATATTAAAAGAGAGGACAGAGGCATAAAATGAAAAAAATGTTGTTATTCTTAGGTGAATTTCTTCAAGTCTGTTTTATTCCTTAACTCCCCTACCAACTTCACCTTCACCTCTAACAAAAAGTTGAAATCAGCAGCAGATATTTTGTTTTTAGAGTCTGAGAAGAGTTTTATGTTTATTAACTAACATATATTAGGTAATTACTTTTTCCATATTAATTGATATTTTATTCTAACCAACATACTACTTATTAGTCTCTGGTAAAAAAAAAACTTTCAGATAATGAAATTTGAACCAGAAGAATACTAAGGTACATTGTGAGTTACTTGACACAAATTTATTGTTTAATACTACCTGAATTCAAAAAATCAAATAGTGCACCTCGGATAGCAGTTTTGTAAACATCTAAAAAAATTAAGACTTTCTCATTTTTTTCTCTTAGATTCACCTAGGAAAACCCTAGTAAGGATCATAATAAAGCCAAGGATTTATTTAAGAAAGTTTAAAACTGAAACAATTTTTGAAATTTAGTTAATACAGTGCAGAATGTAATGTTTTTCTTCTGGTGGCACCTATACCTTCATAAAAATACAAAAATGATACTCATTTTCTAAAATTACACATAAAAGCAAGCAACTGCAATGATATCTTTGAAAATAATGTGCACCTAGAGTCAAAATACAGTAAAATCATCTAATATTATTATCTCATTGATACTCAAATTTTAACACATCCTTGGGTAAACAAAATTTATAATAAAAACTTTAATAAAATTTATGCTTTGTGTATTTATAATAAGATTCACAGAGTCACTTATAATGAATTTGTAAAATATATTAGGGATATGGAAAGAAATAAGTTATCAAAATTATATACATAACATTTACTAAAAATTACTTGTTTAATAAATAGATATGTATATATTTGAAATAAGGGGAGTGGGGAGAAACACAGACTGAGAAAGATGAGTTAAATTATATGAAAGAAACCGAAAGGAAAGAAACTGACACTTACACATTAACAACGTTACCAATGGGGCTGGGGATTACAAGTATATTTTGTATTCTTTGTGTTTTTCTGTAATTCACAAATTTTCTAGAACAGATGTGTTTCTTTTTAAAATATTATAAGACTGGTCCGTTTCTTTGCCTTTTCTTGGAGGAATAGAATCAACATGGTTTTATTATCTATTAGAATTTTGATTCTAGAAATATTGCTGCATCCTTCCAGGTAGACATGCATGCACTTAGGCATGGAGATCACATTTTACCCTTCTACTTAATAGCATCTCCGTTTCCAGATTGCTCCCCAAATAAAAACAAGCATTGAACTTCCAATCAGTGATGATAATTTAATTTCTCTCTCAGCTGTAAGTACCAGAAAACAGTCAGGCAATCAGTGAGAAAAAACGTGTTCTCCTAGTTTATTTTTACTTTAAGTAATTAACATTTTCCTCTTTAACTAACATGAGGTCTAAAAAGTATAGGTTCGGTTGACCTAATTGTGTAGGACTTCTTGGAACTATGTATGTTTGGGGGTTAGGAAGAACCGAATGGAGGATTGAGGTCTTAAAATAAAACCTGGAAATAACTGAACTCCTGTTAAGTGTTCTTCATAGTACAGAAACTTTAAGACTGATTTGTATCATGAAAAATGATCAACCATTTGAAAATGGGCAAAGAGATTATTAGGTATCTTTTCAGTGAAGTGTAGAGCATTGTTCAGCAGATATTTCTGGTCTGGGATTATCAGATTCTATAGGGATATGCATCTTTGATGGTCTATTGTCTAGGTGATTTTACAACTCTATAGTGGCAGAAGTTAAGTAGCAATCATTTTTGTTCATAATGAAGCAAGTTAATTCTGTCCAGTAGAGATACAATTAATTTTCATTCTGTAGAAAAGATGACCTCAAATGATGTCAACACTTAAAACTCTATGTACATGTTTGCATGGCTTTTTTA
Organism: Aotus nancymaae; assembly: GCF_030222135.1. NCBI lineage: Eukaryota > Metazoa > Chordata > Mammalia > Primates > Aotidae > Aotus > Aotus nancymaae. The sequence continues at coordinate 4,449,821 of NW_026988460.1, forward strand.
AATTGAAAATCTTCTTTGAACCACTTTTAATATTTCACTGGTTATCTCATTAATTAAATACTTCTTGATACATGTTAATTTCTCATTTATATAAAAGCTATGTGCTTAACTTCTTAAAAAATTATCTCAATAACTGAAATATGTAATATCGGAGTTATAATATGCAGATCAGAGTCAAAGTGGTCCACAGAATTCTGATGTTCATTCTATAGAAGTAATTTAGGAATCTTTAAAATGTTTAATTTGGATTTCACTTTTAAACACATTTTTACATATTTTTTCAAATGATAATGAAAAATAATGAGTGTACTAAAATATGTTAAATATCAAGTTTTTTTTTATTTCACACTGGATGTCACTGACACATTAACTGTGGTTTTCATTGAATGGCTTTGTAACATGTAAAAATTATGGATTTGAACCCATAAAAGAAATCTATTCGAATAAAATACTGCTTTTATTTGTATAATGGAATGATACATAAAAGGTCATTAAGAATATAAAAAATTCTACTTAAAAAAGAACTGTTCTATATTATGTTCACCTTTAATCACTACAAGTTCAATGTAGGTAAAGCAGGCTTTGTTAATTTCAGTACTAATGACATTTTGATCTATAATTCTTTGTTGTACGGAGCTGTCTTGTACATTGTAAGATGTTCAGCAGAATACCTGGTTTCTATCTACTACATGCCAGTAGCATCCCCTCTCCAGTCATGACAACTACAAAATGTCTCGAGACATTGTACCTTGAGGAATAAAATTGCCCCCAGTTGAGAACAATGAAACTAAAAGGATGAAGAAGAAAGAAGAGAATGAGAAAAAGAAGGAGCGAGAGGAAGGAAAAAGTGGAAGAGAAAGAGAAGGAAAAGGAAGAGGAGGAGGAGGAAGGGAGAAGAAGAAAAGGGGAAGAAGTGAAGGAGAAGAAGGAACATTTGTAGGAGGCAGTTTGACTTAACAGGGCACGAGACTGTGTGCCAAGTGATCAGTGTTCTGATAACTGCTTCCCAGTTTCCAACAAGCAGTGATAATGTGTGACATCATTTAATTTCCTTGGTTCTGTTTTTTCATTTGCTGAATAAGAGTATTAGACTTATATGCTTTTTAGCATTACCATTCTCTATTACGAGGAGTACAAAAGAAATTGAACTAAGAAACCCCCTGACCTGTCTTCAAATTTTGCAAATATCCACTCTTAACCAGCAGACTGATGACCTATTTCAAGTTGTCTATTTTCTATACAATGGATGGAAATGCCTAGGAATAATAGTTTATTAATTATGGTAAAACACCAAAAATTTGTTACTTTTATTTGAGGCCCCTGTGAGGATTCAGGAAGAGTACCACTAAAATTTTGTTGCACATTATTTGAAAGGAAACATTTCCAGTAATTCTATTGGGGCCACACCCAACAGAGATAAGCATTTTTGAAGTTATGTTTTTACCATCTGCAGCCAAAGTTCTTAAAACTGTGATAGTGTCAGAAATCTGTCATTCTCTATTTATAGCTACTGTTGAAAAATTAACAGAATTAATATTGATGGGAAGGAAAGGCCCAGAAAAGGTAGCACCTGCGATATTTTCTTACTTGGTAACTGCTTGCTTAAACCTTCATAAATCACTCAGTAATCCAGTAACATTGAGTTCTTTTATTAAACATGAAATGACATGACAAATAATTAGAAACTTGGCAAGTCTATTGTTCTATGTCATCCAACAGGCTGTTTCTTGGGGCATCCTTTGATCCTGACCATTTGTCTGACAGCGAAGAAACCAAATGTGACAGCTTGAATGAAGTTCCTGTCCCCAAATTCCTTAAACTCAACAGAGCATATTTTTTATTAGTAACAATAGTGTATTGCAAACAACCACTATGACTGAAGCAGAGATAGGAAGAGGAGCTATAAACACTAAATCATTTTGAGGAAGCAACCTACCCTGATCAAAAGGTTCTCCCAATGAAATGGTACTTCAAAGTGTGCAAGGATTCCTGGGTTGAGGATTCTGCAGCACTTAAACTTATACACTATACATGAAAAAGTAGGGTTTTGGTTCTGGATTTTCTCCTGCTTCTTCTTACTCCTTTCTTCTTCCTCCTCCTCTTCATTCTTCTTCCCCTAAATAAGAATGGCAAGGGATGTAGCCTGAATTCTTTTCCCTGTAGTAGCCTTTCCAATATCAGAGACATTTCCATGCCAGTAGATAGAAGTTTTTAACCATTCCCAAACCAATGTTCTCACAAAATAGTGGAGTTTTTTGTATGCTCTGAACAACATAGATCCATTGTCTAAGATGATTGACATCTTTGAAGACTCAACTATACAAAGGATGAATGTCAAATTTTGAAGAAGAAAATTGAACATGCCTAACTATCTGGATCATACAGAAGTGTGGTCAGGATGAGTTGAGCAACTGAGCTCATTTCTGGATCACATTCACGTTTAACATTTCTTAAATAAGCTCTACTCAGGTGGTCCAAGGTAATTAGAGAATAAAATGTTACTTTTGTTTAAAAGGCATATGTCGTGAATATATTGATAGTTTTGGAATAGTTTAAATTCTTCAGAGAGTCACTCCATCTTAAGCAACTTCAGCAAAGTCTCAGGATACAAAATCAAAGTGTAAAAATCACAAGCATTCCTATACACCAATAACAGACTAAAAGAGAGCCAAATCAAGAGTGAACTCCCATTCACAATTGCTACAAAGAGAATAAAACACCTAGGAATACAACTAACAAAGGATGTAAAGGACCTCTTCAAGGAGAACTATGAACCACTGCTTAAGGAAATAAGAGAGAAAACAAACAGATGGAAAAACATTCCATGATCATGATTTGGAAGAATCAATATCATGAAAATGGGCATACTGCCCAAAGTAATTTATAGATTCAATGCTATCTCCATCAAGCTACTATGACCCTCTTCACAGAACTGGAAAATAAAACACCTTAAACCTCATATGGAACCGAAAGAGAGCTTGCATAGCCAAGACAATCCTAAGCAAAAGGAACAAAGTTGGAGGCATCACGCTAACTGATTTCAAACTATACTACAAGGCTACAACAATCAAAACAGCATGGTACTGGTACCAAAACAGAGATATAGATCAATGGAACAGAACAAAGGCCTCAGAGGCAACATCACACATCCACAACCATCTGATCTTTGACAAACATCACAAAAACAAGCAATGGAGAAAGGATTCCCTGTTTAACAAATGGTGTTGGGAAAACTGGCTAGCCATGTGCAGAAAGCAGAAACTGGACCCCTTCCTGACACCTTACACTAAAATTAACTCCAGATGGATTAGAGACTTAAACATAAGACCTAACACCATAAAAACCGTAGAAGAAAACCTAGGCAAAACCATTCAGGACATAGGCACAGGCAAGGACTTCATGACTAAAACACCAAAAGCAATGGCAACAAAAGTCAAAACAGACAAATGGGATCTAATTAAACTCCAGAGCTTCTGTACAGCAAAAGAAACAATCATTAGAGTGCACCTTCAACCAACAGAATGAGAAAAAATTTTTGCAATCTACCCATATAACAAAGGGCTAATATCCAGAATCTACAAAGAACTTCAACAGATTTACAAGAAAAAAACAAGCCCATTCAAAAGTGGGCAAAGGACATAAACAGACACTTTTCAAAAGAAGACACATATGAGGCCAACAAACATATGAAAAAATGCTCGTCACTGGTCATTAGAGAACTGCAAATCAAAACCACATTGAGATACCATCTCACGCCAGTTAGAATAGCAATCATTTAAAAAATCTGGAAACAGCAGATGCTGGAGAGGATGTGGGAAATAGGAACACTTTTACACCGTTGGTGGGAGTGTAAATTAGTTCAACCATTGTGGAAGACCATGTGGCGATTCCTCAAGGACCTACAAATAGAAATTCCATTTGACCCAGCAATTCCATTACTAGGTATATATCCAAAGGATTATAAATTGTTCTACTATAAAGACACACGCACACGCATGTTTATTGCGGCACTGTTTACAATAGCAAAGACCTGGAACCAACCCAAATGCCCATTGATGATAGACTGGACAAGGAAAATGTGGCACATATACACCATGCAATACTATGCAGCCATAAAAAATGAGTTTGTTTCCTTTGTAGGGACATGGATGAATCTGGAAATCATCATTCTCTGCAAACTGACACAAGAACAGAAAATCAAATACTGTATGTTCTCACTCATAGGCAGGTGTTGAACAATGAGAACACATGGACACAGGAAGGGAAGCATCACACACTGGGGTCTGTTGGGGGGAATAGGGGAGGAACAGTGGGGGGTAGGGAGGTTGGGGAGGGATAGCATGGAGAGAAATGCCAGATATATGCGATGGAGGATGGAGGCAGAAAACCACATTGCCATGTATGTACTTATGCAACAATCCTGCATGATCTGCACATGTACCCCAGTATCTAAAGTACAATAATATATATATATATATATATATATATATATATATGTAAAAGAAAAAAAAGTCACTCCATCATCCACTCAATCTGCACTCAATTTAAGACAAGAATAAATATTGTGACTCATGTAGTTAGTTTGAAAATGTGATCAGATTTAAGAGATGGGTTTGGAAAGCCTGCTAACATTCGCATTTCTATTAAGGTGGCACAACACATAACATCTGCATTGGTAGACAGGATTTTCTACATTCAGAGTTGATCTTCCAGGCATTCATTGTTGTTGTCATCTGCTCATTCAATTGTTCAATTGTGTTTTGTTAGTAGTTTCTACTAACTGATACTTGTATAGAGTTTTGAGGTTTATAAAGTGTATTTCTTCCATGTTATCTCATTTAGGCAAAAGCACTGAACTAAATGTTCTAATAAAACCAACAAATATTACCTAAAAGGTGATCCTCTTAAAAATGTCCAAAAGATCTCCCTAATTAGTGCGGATTGTAATGTTCTGCCATTGGAAGTAGTTGTGGAGTCTCTTGCCTTCAGTGCTAACTTCAAGGACATCTTTATCAACTGACATAGAATCTTGTTTTTTTGAAAGATTGAAGGACATAATACTAATATTTAGAATCAGTTGTATTTCTATATACTAACAATGAGCAATCAGGAAATAAAATTCTAAATAGATAATCTTATATTATTTATAATAGTACAACATATATTAAAATACTAGAGCATAAACCTGACAAAATATGTGAGAAGACATCACATTGAAAACTATAAAATATTGCTAAAAGAAATTAAATAAAACTTTAAAAAATGAAGATATATACTTGGGTTCATGAGTCAGAAAACTCAATATTGTTAAGAAATCTATTCTCTCCAAATTGATCTAAAGATTGGATGCAATCCATTTATAATGTTAACAGGCTTTTTGTAGAAATTGACAAATTAATTCTAAAATTCACATAGAAATGCAAAGGACCTAAAATAGCCAAAAAAAACTATTTTTTGAAGAAGAAAAAGTTAGAAGGCTAAAAACTACCCAATTTCAAAATCAATAATCAAAATGTTATGAAATTGGCTTCAAGACAGACATATAAATCAATAGAAAATAATGAAGTCCATAAGTAAACCCACTTTTAGATAGATTATGGATTTTTTATAAAGGAGCAAAGAGAATGTAGTGGGAAAGGTGCTTTTGGCCAATAATACTAAAACAATGGGATGTCTACATATAAAACAGAACTTGGGAGCCAATGACTAATGCTAATGCCTATATTGTATTCTAAAATTGTGATTTTTTTTCTTCTGACTTTGATATCTGATATAAGTCACTAGTTTAGAATTTTGTGAAGGATTTGAAATGTCCAAAAGATCTCTCTAATTAGCACAAATTATAAAGTGCTGGCATTGGAAATAGTTGTGGAGTATATAGCAAAACAGTGATCTATCAAAAAGTGGGTTGTTTGTGGACTTTATTCTTTTCCATAGATTTATATATCTATCTTGAAACCAATTCTGTAACTATTTTGTTTTCCTTTCTTCCCGTGATGATTCATACACTCTACAAGTACCTATTCAGCAATTATACAATGTCAAAGACTGGAGCTACAGTGATAAGTAGATAAAAAGATCATTGCCCTTATGGAACTTTAGATAGAATAAGTGATAGAAACTTATTAAATAAGTCATCACAATACAAGTTACGTAATGAAAATTATAATAAGTTCAACTGAAAATTACAAGTTGTTATGAGAGCATGCGACTTGAGATCAATCTAGTAGAAGGAGTAGGGTGGAGCAGTCCAGAAAGGTTTCTTTGAAAAAGAGACATTGAATTTGAGGCCTGAATGGGAGTAGCCAGGAAAATATATGCAGAAGACCATATCTGGAATCCTTGAGTTGGTGAAGCCAAAGAAGACTCACAAGTCTTAAACTGTAGGGACCTAACTTTGAAATTACTTGAAGAAGTAATATTTCACCATTGTTTTTACTATTATTATCAGCACCAATGAGTCTCCCCCACTGGCCACAAACTGAGACAAGATCAGGGTATTTAAAAATATTTTTCAACCCATCACATTCATCAAGAATTTGGTTGCTGTATACGATTGGATACAGCTTAGCATTTGTGCCTCAACTGCAATATAGTTATAATTCCTACTCAATCTTCGTTTATTTTTACATTTTAGTTTTGAGAAAATTCCACCAGGAACAAAGAGGATACCTTATTTAATTCAATACCTGGGCTCTCAATCAATTACTTTTTTTTGCCTGACAAATTAATATGTTTCAACTATTCAGTGGTTGGTTATGGATGGATCACTGAATTTTTCTTCAAGCTCCTGGTTTCTTAGAGAATTATTTGGACACTCTATTGACTTATTATTTGTTGGAAGGAGTGGAAACTCACTCAGAAAAAAGCTCACATGAGACCCTAAAAATTTAAGAGACTATATGGAGGCCTAAGCAAAGTTCAAAATGCCTTCAACTATGAGAAAGTGTCTCTTTTCTGTGAAAATGGAGCCTTCACTAAACTCCTTATTCCTTTTCTGAGTTTCAAATTTTGCATTTTAAGATAATAATATTGGTTAAAATGTATCCTCTCTATAGAAGTTCATCAGTTCGTCTAGTTGGGGGTGAAAAAGAAATCTGTGAGACCCTTTGTCTGACACTTTAGAACCCTGCATGGTTTTCTTCTGGGATGTTTAGTTTTGTGTATTTTAATATAGAATGAAACTCTCTCAGTATAGGAATATAATAAAATATTCAACCTGTCTCTAAAAAAACTAGTTTGGGAACAAAGGTCTACCCAAATCTTATAGATTTGAATTTATGTAAATATATTTTATCATGCTGGCCTCTGGGCATTTTTATTTAGCTATAATTAATATACAATTCACAGATCTTAAGGCTTCAGTTTAATGAGCTTTGACAATTGTGTAGGCTCATATAATGATCACTCTAAACAACATATAGAATATATTTCTCAGAAAGTGCCCTCATGACCTTTTCCATTCAATTACCCTTGTGAAATTATTGTCTAATTTCTATCACAATGGATTAGTTATATATATTTGGATTTCATATAAATGGATCACATAGCATGTATGTTTTACGTTCTGCTTTCTTTTGCTTAACAAAATATTTTTGAGACTTTTGCATGACAAGTAATTCATTCGACTTTTATTGCGAAGAAGTATTATGTTTTAAACATACACCACAATGTATTTATTCACAAATTGAGCATATTTTGTTTCCACTTTGTAACTATTACTAATAATGTTGCTGTAAAGATGTACATGTAAGTCTTTGTGTGAACTTGTTTTTATTCCAAACCACTGAGTAGGGTTGTTTGGTCATCAGCCGAAAATATTTATAAGAAACAGCTAGGGCCGGGCGCGGTGGCTCAAGCCTGTAATCCCAGCACTTTGGGAGGCCGAGGCGGGTGGATCACGAGGTCAAGAGATCGAGACCATCCTGGTCAACATGGTGAAACCCCGTCTCTACTAATACAAAAAATTAGCTGGGCATGGTGGCGTGTGCCCGTAATCCCAGCTACTCAGGAGGCTGAGGCAGGAGAATTGCCTGAACCCAGGAGGCGGAGATTGCGGTGAGCCGAGATCGCGCCATTGCGCTCCAGCCTGGGTATCAAGAGCGAAACTCCGTCTCAAAAAAAAAAAAAAAAAAGAAAAAGAAACAGCTAAACCAAGGAGTTTGTTTCATTTTACAGTTCCACCAGAGATGTTTGAGAGTTCCAGTTTCACTACATTCTCAGCAATGTTTTTTTTTTTCATCTCAGTCTTTCTAGTGGATGTGAAGTGTTTAACTCATTGTGGATTTTTTTCATATGCCTATTGATCATAAATATCTCTTTTTTTGTGAAGGATCTGTTAGTGTTTTCCTCAATATTTATTAGGCCATTCACCTTTTATTAAATCTTAGGAGTTCTTTATATACCTAGATGCAATTCATTTGTCTAATATATATACTATCAAATGTATGTATTGTGCTTGCAATCCGTTGCCTGTTCTGCTTGTACTAATACTATATTTTTTTCCATAACTTGGTGGATTGTACACATCAATTTTCAAATAAGCTATCTTTTGATGAGCAGAAATTTTATTTTTTATGAAGTTTTATTATTTTTTTCTTTCCTCTTATGATTTTTGTGTTCTTTCTAGACTTTTTAATGGGATTCTCTTCCATCACTAGATGATTAAATAGTAAATAGTTTAGGAAATTTTAACAATAGTATCTTGGAGTGATAAAATTATGCAGGGACTAAGGGTCGCAAGATGGCTGAATAGAACCCTCTAGTGATCACCTCCCTTACCCCGCAAAAACGCCAAATTGAGCAAATATCCACACAAGAAATCAGCTTCATAAGAACCAAAAATCATGTGAGCAATCATAGTACCTGGTTTTCACATCATAGCAAGGAAGGAGGTACCGAAGAGGATGGCAAAGACAAGAGAAGACATTCTTAAATTACTGACACTATTCTTCCCCTCACCCCAGCAGCAGCACCACATGGTATGGAGAGAATCTGTGCATTTAGAGGAGAGAGAGCACAGTAATTGTGGGACTTTGCAGTAGAACATAGTGCTGCTCTGTCACAACAGAAAGGAACACAATTCAATCAGTGCCCACAGAAGATACATTAGACCAGCCTTAGCCAAGGGGGATCATCCATCCCAGCAGTCAGAAACTGAGTTCCAACTAGTCCCACCATTACAGGTTAAAGTGCACTGGGGTTATAAATAAACATGAAAGACAGGCTAGGTCACAAAGACCACAATTCCTGGGCAAGGCCTGGTGCTATGCTTAGCTCATAGCCAGTGTACTTGGGGTACACATGACCTAATGAGACACCAGCTAGGATGGCAAAGGGAGTGCTTGCATCACCCCTCCCTCAATCTCACGCAGCACAGCTCACAGACCCAGGAGAGACTCCTTCCTTCTGCTTAAGAAGAGGAGGGGGAGAGTAAAGAGGACTTGGTCTTGCAACTTGGAAACCCACTCAGCCAGTACAATAGGGCACCAGGAATATTCCTGAGACCCCTGTTCCAGGTTCTAGCTTCTAGATAACATTTGTAGGCACATGTTGGACCAGAAGAATACCTGCTGTCTTGAAGGGAAGAATCCAGTCCTGGCAGGATTCATGATCTGCTGACTAAAGATGCCTTAGGCCCTAAATAACCAGCAGTGGTACCAGGTAATACTTGCCATGAGACTCGGGTGAGATTCAAAGCCCTGCTGACTTCAGGTGTGACCCAGCATATTCCCCACCTATGGTGCTATGAGGAGAGACCCTTTCTGCTTGAGGAAAGGAGAGGGAAGAGTAAAAGGTTCATGGTCTTAAAGCTTGGGCACAAGCTCAGCCACATGGGCTTAGAATACTTAGTGGGCTCCTAGGATTCCCAATTCAGATCTTAGCTCCCAGATGGCATTTCTGGACTTTCCCTGAGTCAGAGGGGAGCCTACTTCCCTGAAGGGAAAGACCCAGGCCTGGCAGCACGTACCACGAAATGACTGAAGAGCCCTTGGGCCTTGAGTGATCATTAGTGGTATCCAGGCAGTACTCATTGCAGGATTAGGGCGGTGGTGGCTATGGGGAGAGACTCCTTCCGCTTGAGGAAAGAAAAGAGAAAGGTGGAAGGAGCATTTCTAATGGCTTTGGTGCCAGCTCAGCTGTAGCAGAACAAAGCACCAAGTAAATTCCTAAGGTTCCTGACTCCAGGTCCTGGCTCCTAGATGGCATTTCTGGACCCACCGTGAGGTAGGGGTAGCTCACGGCCCTGAAGGGAAGGATACACACCTGGCTGGATTCCCATCTCTGACTAAAAAGCTGTTGGGCCTTGAGTAAACATTGGTGGTAGCAAGGCAGTGGTCGCCACAGGCCCTGGGTAAGACCAAGGGATGTAATGGCTTCAGGTCTGACCCAGTGCTGTCCCAGTGGTAGTGGCCACCGGGTTTCTTATGCCACCCTTCCCTTAGCTCCAATCCGTGCAACAGTAAGAGAGAGACTCCATTTATTTAGGAAAATGTAAGAGAAGAGACCAAGAGTCTCTGCCTGGTAATCCAGGCAATTCTCAGATCTTACTCAAGACCACCAAGGCAATGTCTCTAAAAGGTTGCAAGATTTAGATCATTACTGGGCTTGGGGTGCCCCCTAATGCAGATACAGCTACAATGACCAAAGACATAGGTCACAACACTCAATTCCCTTTGAATGATTGGAAAGCCTTTCTGAGTTGCATGGGTACAAGCAAGCCCAGACAGGTAAGACTACAATAAATACCTACCTCTTTAATGCCCAGACATTGACAACATCTACAAGCATCAAGACCATTCAGGAAAACATGACCTCATCAAATAAACTAAATAAGGCACGAACGACCAATCTCAGAGTGACAGGGATATGTAACCTTTCAGAGAAAGAAATCAAAATAGTTTTGAGGAAGCTCAACAAAATTCAAGATTTTGAATTCCTTCTCTATGTTATTTTGTATTTTGGTATAAGGTGTAAGGAAGGGATCCAGTTTCAGCTTTCTGCATAGGGCTAGCAAGTTTTCCCAACACCATTTATTAAACAGGGAATCCTTTCTCCATTGCTTGTTTTTGTCAGGGTTTGTCATCATTGAGTTTTACCAAACATTTAAAGAAGAACTAGTACAAATCCTACTCAAATCGTTCTGAAAAACAGAAGAGGAAAGATCCAAATCCATTCTTCAAGGCAAGTATTACCCTGGCTGCAAAACCAGACAAAGACACATCAAAAAAAGAAAACTGCACTGAGGACACTCTTCATGAAACTGGTCTGGGCAAATATTTTTTGAGTAATACTCCGAAGGCACAGGCAACCAAAGCACAAATGAACAAATTGGATTACATCAAGTTAAAAAGCTGCACAATAAGGAACACAGTCAATAAAGTGAAGAGACGACCTGTAGAATGGAAAAAATATCTACAATTACCCATCTGGCAAGGGAGTAATAACCTGACAATGTAAGAGGAACTCAACTCAATAGGAAAAAAAATCTAACAATCTAATTTTAAAATTGGCAAAAGATGAGAATAGACATTTCTCAAAAGATGACAAATGACAAACAGGCATATGAAAAAGTGCTCAAGATCCCTGATCATCAGAGAAATGCAAATCAAATCTTCAATGAGATATCTTCTCATTTCAGTTAAAATGGCTTTTATCTAAAAGACATGCATTAACAAATGCTGGTGAGGATGTGGAGAAAAGGGAACCCTCACACACTGTTAGTGGGAATGTAAATTAGTACAGACACTATAGAAAACAGTATAGAGGTTCCTCAAAAAATTAAAAATTTTATTACCATTTGATCCAGCATCCCACTGCTAGGTATATACCCCAAAGAAATAAAATCAGTATATCAAAGAGATATCTGCACTCCTATGATTACTGCAGCACCATTAACAATAGCTAAGATCTGTAAGCAAGCTAACTGTCCATCAACAGATGAATGAATATAGAAAATGCAATATATATACACAGTGGAATACTATTCAGCCATTAAAAAAACAATGATATCCTGTCATTTGCAACACCATGGATGGAACTGGAGGACATTATGTTAAGTGGAAAAAGCCAGGCACAGAAAGACAAACTTCAGTTGCTCTCAGTCATTTGTGGGAGCTTAATATTAAAACCACTGAACTCATGGAGAAAAAGAGTAGAATAATGGTTACCAGAGGCTGGAAAAGGTAGTAGGGTAGGAAGAAGGGTTAGTGGAGATAGTTAATGGGTACAAAAATCTAATTAGACACAATGAGTAAGATCTAGTGTTTGATAGCACAACAGAGTAACTACAGTCCACAGTAGTTTATTATACATTTTTAAATAACTGAAAGTATAATTGGAATGTTTGTAACACAAAGAAATGATAAATACTTGAGGTGTTATGTTATCCGTAACACTGGCTCTGGGTGGCTGTGGTGCACAACACACATGGTGAACTGAATTAGATGTTTGAGGTGTGCTTGTTTGTGCCTTCTGTGTATACCTAGGCAACTCAGTTTACTTCAGTGGCTGCATTTACCTAGTGTTTCTTGCCGATAAAATCACACATAAGCCAACATAAAATGTGTTTTTCACCCAGATTGTTCCTTATTATGTGTAGCAATGGATACCCCATTTACTCTGATGTGATTAAACATTGTATCCCTGTATCAAAATATTTCATGCACCCCATAAATATATATACTCTCTATGTACCCTTAAAAATAAAAATAATTTTAAAAATTATGCAGACTGAATTTTCATATAAACCACTGCAACAAACAACTATAACGATTGAAAAGAAACAAAACACTGACATTAAACTATAGAAAGTCTGGCAAAGTAATCAGTGAATTTTTAGCTTATTGGTCCTTCACAGTTCACTTTAGTTTATCACATCAGCCTGTCTGAGAAGATGAGTAGACCTGAAACCCAGCCTGCCCTCCACACAGCAGGCAGCAGCCCTAGAGGTGGGGAAACTATTTTCTAACCAACTAAAGATGCTATCTATCATGTAAACTTTCTAGTGAGATTGCATCAACCATGAAGGAGGTTATCCAAGCCTTTTAAAAGCCTGTTGCGTGAGTATGTCTTCTATAAATCTTACATTCAAAAGCAGTGCAGACCACAGTACTCCTGGTGTACTTGTTCTGAAAATGTGGATTGTTTCAACATGAATCACATACTAAGGAACAATCTGGGTGAAACACAAATTTTACATTTACTTATGTTTGATTTTGTCTTCAAGCAACACTAGGTAAATGCAGCCACTGAAGTAAACTGAGTTGCCTAGGTAGACACAAAAGGCACACACAAACACACCTCAAACATCTAATTCAGTTCACCATGTATGTTATGCACCACAGCCACCTAGAGCCAGTGTTATAACCTTCCATTCAATTTCACATAACCCTTTTTGTGCCACTTCACAATAACTCACAAGCTATATGATGAAAGGAAGAACAATGGTTACAAATGCAATTGGTTGCCCAAAGATCCATTTAATCTCAGTTCCCAAAAGAACCTAGAAGTTCAGGAGTAATAAAAGAATATTCAACAAATAATACCATATATTATGGTGGTATTATTTGCAAATAATGAAACAAGAATAGTATAACAATAATTATTTTGGCTGTGAGCAAAAAAAGAGGAACCTATAAGACTTTTGTGTAAATTATGGTTTTTAAGAGAATCATTTCTCTGGAATTTGATCTTAATCTGAAAATAGGAGAGTTACATTAAATAGTTTCTGCTTTCCACTTAGCTTTTTATAAGAAAAGCATTTAGGTATTTGTAAACAATTAGGAATTCTTTCAAATTTGAACCAGGTTATGTTTCTATCACACTGCTACTGCTTACACTCTGCTTAGACTCTCTTCGTCTCTCCACTGGATTCCTGCCATCATCTGTTTCCATGCGTATCTCCTGACAGCCTACAGTCAAGACAGCACCTTCTTAAAATGATCCTCTTAAAGTGCAAGTTAGATGAGTGCATGCCCATTTCCAGCACCCTGCAATAGCCTCCATCTCATAGTAGAAAGCCAATGACCCTACATTGCTTCCAGGCCTTCTTACCTCTCTGACAGCAACCCCGTAACTCTTACCCCTTCTTCCCCACTCGATTCCGGCACTTGCTGACCCTCCTACAGACACACCTGATTCCACATTTTCTGTGCACTGGCTATTTCCTCTGCTTGAAACGGTATCTTTTCAGATACTGATATGGTTTGGCTCTGTGTCCCCACCCAAATCTCATCTTGAATTGTACTTCCATGATTCCCACGTGTTGTGGGAGGGACCTAGCAGGAGACAATTTGAATCATGGGGGTGGTTACCCCATTACCATTCTCATGGTAGTGAATAAATCTCATCAGATCTCATGGTTTTGTCAGGGCTTTCTGCTTTTGCATCTTCTTCATTTTCTCTTGCTGCTGTCATATAAGAAATGCCTTCTGCCTTCCGCCATGATTCCAAGGCCTCCCCAGCCATGTGGAACTGTAAGTCTGACTAAAACTCCTTTTCTTCCCAGTCTTGGGTATGTCTTTATCAGCAGTGTGAAAACAGACTAATACAGTAAATTGGTACCAGTAGAGTGGAGCATTGCTGAAAAGATTCCTGAAAATTATTAAGCAACTTTGGAACTGGGTAATTGTAACAATTTGGAGGGCTCAGAAGAAGACAGAAAAATGTGGGAAAATTTCAAACTTCCTAGAGACTTGTTGAATGGCTTTGACAAAAATACTGATAATGATATGGAAAATGAAATCCAGGCTGAGGTGGTCTCAGATGGAGATGAGGAACTTGTTAGGAACCAGAGTAGAGGTGACTCTTGTTATGTTTTAGCAAAGAGATTGTCTGCATTTTGCCCCTGCACTAGAGATCTGTGGAATTTTGAACTTGAGAGATGATTTAGGGTATCTGGCGGAAGAAATTTTAAGCAGCAAAACATTAAAGATGAAGCTTTGGGCACTGTTAAAGGCATTCAGTTTTAAAAGGGAAGCAGAGCATAAAAGTTTGGAAAATTTGCAGCCTGACAATGCGAAAGAAAAGAAAATCCCATTTTTTGAGGAGAAATCCAAGCTGGCTGCAGATATTTGCATAAGTAATGAGGAATTGAATGTTAATCTTCAAGACAATGTCTCCAGGGCATGTTAGAGACCTTTCAGCAGCCTCTCTCATCACAGACCCAGAGGTCTAAAGGAAAGAATGCTTTTGTTGTCAGGAACCAGGTTCCCTGTGCTGTGTGCAGTCTATGGACTTGGTGCCTTGTGTCCCAGCTGCTCCAGCTGTGCTGTGCCTGAAAGGGGTCAATGCAGAGTTCAGGCCATGGCTTCAGAGGGTGTAAGCCCTAAGCCTTGGCAGTTTCCATGTGCTGTTGAGCCTGCAGGTGCACAGAAGTCAAGAATTGGGGTTTGGGAATCTCCACCTAGACTTCAGAAGAATAATGGAAATGCCTGGATGCCCAGGAGAAAGTTTGCTGCAGGGGTAGGGCTCTCATGGAGAACCTCTGCTCGGTAAGTACAAAGGAAAATGTGGATTGCAGTCCTCACACAGAGTCCCTGCTGGAATGCTGCCTAATGGAGCTGTGAGAAGAGGGCCACCATCCTCCAGACTCCAGAATGGTAGATCCACCTACAGCTTGCACCATGTGCCTGGAAGAGCTGCAGACACTCAACACCAGCCAGTGAAAGCAGCTGGGAGGGAGGCTGTATCCTGCAAAGCCACAGGAGAGGAGCTGCCCAAGACCATGGGAACCCACCTCTTGCATCCATGAAACCTAGATGTGAGACCTAGAGTCAAAGGAAATCATTTTGAAGCTTTAAAAGTTGACTGCACCGCTGGATTTTGGACTTGCATGGACCATGTACTCCTTAGTTTTGGCCAATTTCTCCCATTGGAATAGCTGTATTTACCCAATACCTGTACACCCATTGTATCTAGGAAGTAACTAGCTTGCTTTTAATTTTACAGGCTCATAGGCAGAAGGGACTTGCTTTGTCTCAGATGAGACTTTGGACAGTGGACTTTTGGGTTAACGCTGAGATGAATTAAGACTTCGGGGGATGGTCGGGAAGCCACAATTGGTTTTGAAATGTGAGGACATGAGATTTGGAGAGGCCAGGGCAGAATGATGTGGTTTGGCTGTGTTCCCACACAAATCTCATCTTGAATTGTACTCCCATAATTCCCAGTGTTGTGGGAGGGACATGGTAGGAGATAATTTGACTCATGTAGGCGGTTCCCCCATACTGTTCTCGCGGTAGTGAATAAGTCTCACAAGATCTGGTTTTATCAGGGGTTTCCACGTTTGCACCTTGTTCATTTTCTTTTGCCACTGACATTTAAGAAGTGCCTTTTGCCTCCTGCTGTGATTCTGAGGCCTCCCAGCCGTATGGGACTAAGTCCAATTAAACCTCTTTTTCTTCCCCATCTCAGGTATATCATTATCAGCAGCATGAAAATGGACTAATACAGATAACAAATGGCTCCCTTCCTCATCTTGTTGGGATCTTCCGTCAGGTGACACATTCTTAATAAACCCTACGCACTACACTACTTAAAATTTCAATCCCCACTTCTCTAACTATTCTCCATCCTGGTCCTCTTTCCCTTTTAATTTCTTTCCCAATATCACTTTTACTTTCTGAGCTGCCATGTAGTTAACTTATTTATTATCGGTTAATTGCTCATCTCCCCCCTGCTAGAATGTAAACTCTACAAGGACAGGAATCTTTGTGAGTTTTGTTCACTGATGTGTTGCAAGGGCTTAGAATAGTGCCAGGAACATAGTGGACGCTCAACAAATATTGGTGAATGAAGGAGTAAATAAGTGAGACCATTAATATTTCACAAATCCTTGTAGTATTTCAGGGGTATAAATGCATTTCTAATGTTTTCTAGGCTCCCTAACACAGCGGGCTTCAAACTAGAAAGATAATGATGAAAAAAATCTAGAGTTTCAAGTTGACCTAAACCTAATAGGAGAGCTCTGATTTTGGTGATGAAAATGCTCAAATAGGGACCATTTTAAAAACTGAGCAAAAATCGAAAATCTGTGAGTGTTATTAGGATGGCATAGGGCAAGAACACATATAGATTGTCTTTTTTCACTTGAATTACTATGTAATGCTCATTTTTTTCTGTGATGTTCTTCCCTCATCATTCTATTAAAGATAAAGATACATTGATTATAACAATATTGATTCAGTTGTTTCAAAGAGGGAAGAAAAACTCAGCCTGTGTTTTTCCATTGGGATTGTGCTATTTAAAACAGGATGGCAGAAAAGCAAGTGAGCATGACTGTTTAATTACAGTAGAACATGCTACCAATTCAACTATTGATTTTACTTCATTTCCCATCTTATAATATATTATATACTTTTTCATACATTCTACCTAGTGTTCATTATAGAATTTTATATTTATAAATTCTTTTAAATATTTAATGCCTTCCCATTTAAGTTCTTAAATCAAATGTTTTCTAATAGACTGAAATAATCAGCATCACACTGAAAATTTAGGAAAAAGATATAGAGATAGATCAAACCTTATAGTATGTAAGGAGTTTTAGAAAATATGAAGCCATGTATCTGAATACTAAATGTGTCAAATTATATGTATTAATTAGAATTTATGGATTAATATAATAGAAATTGTGTAACGATATGAATACGGTACAGCAGTATATAATGACATTCATATATGCAGGTAATATGGAAAGCGAAATGTAAATTTATGTGATTTAATAAGCTTGTTATAGAACAACATATAAAAATTGAACAAGAAAAAGCTTGGCTTCATTAGCATGTGATATAAATTATTTTTAAAATTCTGTTTGAAACGTAAATTATACTGCTATATAGAAGGCTTCTAAGTTTCTTGGATAATAGAGCCACAATATTTTAGAAAAGTTAAAGATCATTGACAATAAGTTGAAGATCAGTGTAAATATTACATGCATATATACACATGTGTATACCTGTGCATGTGTGTGTATGTGTTTTAGGGTACGTACCAAGTTTACAACCACTGGTGTTACGTAACAATAAGTATGAAATGAACAAAACTAAACTGTCATATGTAGCCAAGCAAGTTAGTAACGACATTTAGTTATTTGTTAAAACTTACAAACTAGAAAAAAAATCTGCAATATATATTGCTGTGTTATTCCACCCACATCACTTTGGCCCTTACTGTAGGTTGTTTTCTTGATCTATGAAGGCATTAGGGAATGACCACTAATTAGAGTTACAAGTCCAAACGATGGTAATATTGGGTGCCGCCCAGGCTATCTAAGTTGCTAATGTGCAATCTCATTTCAGAAGTGCTGTCACTATAAAACCAGGTCAGCATGGAGGCAGAAATCTATAAATATAGTGCCTATGTCATATCCTATCATCTCTGGAAGGAGCACGCACCCTGTCTTTTTAAAAGAGGTTTCCATATGCTACAGAAGACATGTGTGATAAATTAAGCACTTCTTTCTAGACACTGAAAACATAATAGTGATATAATTAATTACAGTCATATTCTTGTTAAAATTGTGCAGAAAAATTACACCTTTTTCGATTAGCATGAAATATAAGTGTCAAATCTGTAATAAAACCCTGATCAATAAAACAATAATAATTGTGTTGTTAAAAGCGGACATCGAAAGGTGTTCATGGCAACATATTTTAAAGGTTAGAAACCCTTTTAAAATAAACGGATTTCATCTTTACACTATGTCATCTAAATCATTACTGTGTTTGTGTATACAATTATAATCAGACGATAAATTGCAGCTATTGAATGGATTAAGTCTGCACTTCTTGACCTCATAAATCTGAGATTGTCATAGCTTTAGAAAATGCTTGTGTAACAATCAGTTGATTACATGGCATGAGCAGCTGTGTGCATGTTAACTGGAAAATATGAAAGGGGAAGGGTAATTCAAAGTTCACTGGTGGAACTTTATAACATATTTGACACATTCTTTTTAACACTTTCAAACCCTTCCTTTGGAATATGCTGTAGATTTTGGTAAGTTTACACATTTAATAGAAGGATGTTGAGGAAGTTTAACAAAATGGGGTCCAACTGAAATGTCAATATTTATGAAGATTCCCTGAAAAGATTTGTTAATGTTAAATCACTGTGTTTTTTAATGCTTTAATAGAGCATAAGGAATAAGAGCATAGGGTGAGAAATACTTCACAGTATTTCTCTCTAGTTAGTGATTTTGGGGAAAGAGTCCTCACGAATCCATTTTTCACAAATGGCATTCTGTTTTTAAATGTACCATTTCCACCAGCTGCGCAATGCCACTGTGACACGACTTCAGTTTACATTTAGAAAAATACATAGAAGATTGTCTGATGTTTCACATCATCAAAAATTTTGAAATCACGAAAATGATTGTCTTACCCTAATGAAAATAAAATGCTTAAAGTAGCAATATCCTAATGGTTTCTGAAGTCATACTCTACCGGAATCTGCTATTTTATGTTTAATTCAAGAGGTATTATGTTCATTTTAGATCTTCTTAAGGAGAATTGGTTTTAACTAAAATTTATCTATTTGTGTATAGCTTCCACCTTCAAAAATTTATATAGAATATGACCCAATTTTGAAAATCTCATATATTAAAATAGTATTAATCAAAGATTCAAAGAGAATTAGATTATTAATAATGAAATATTTTCATTTACTTTAATTTTCTCAGATGAAAGGAACTAAAGGGTGCTTTAAGCATTAGTTAGGAATTTACAGCCTCCTCATAAAAGTGGCATTTTTCTCATTTTGCATAAAAAGTTAGAGTATAGAATAGCTAAATAACTAATCCCAAGGTCACAACGAAAAGGGGAATCAGGGGCAGCTAAAAAGAGAATCCTCAATTTCAAGCTCCTGAGGAACAATTGCCTTTTTATAACCCCTATTTAATAACATTTAATGATTAAATTACCATGAAAATAAAACATCTTGTTCGAAAGGCATTCTAGTGTGGAAAAATAGAAGACAGTGATCTATGATGTGCACTCAACTTCGTTAAAACAGTCTTGTAACAGATTAGACCCAGCATACTCGCCACCTGTCTGGAGAGCCCCCTGGCTTTTACAGAGCTGTTAAAGGGATGTCCATATCTCAGGAGAGGTGGAATTTGGAATTTTTTTGCCTCCAGGAATTTTGACCTGGATAGTTGATGATTACAGACAATTGCACAAATGTCTCATTCTGACTTCGGACATTATATCCACAGAGATTACCACTTCATTTAATGTTGAAATCGACAATTCTGTTAGACAATGCTATAGTACCTTGTTATACACTTTATTAACTAATAAGAGCTGTACTTAATAATAATGGCTAAAATTTGAGTGCCAATCTTTGCATCAAACAATTTACTTACATTAACTCACTCAGTATTTCAAGTAACCTGTGATGGAATTATTATCTTTAACTTCCAGATTAGAAAACTGAGCCATTAAGTGTATTGTCCAAGGTCACAGAGCTAGAAGGCGGCACAGCTAAAAGATGAAACGCAAGATTTCAACATCAAGAATTCAAATTCTTAACCACTAGATAATACTACCTCCAGGTTTTGCCTTTCCTGGCCCTAGTTGATTTCTCAATATGGAGCTTTCAGATCTCAGGAATTTAAGTTGCCCAATAGGCTGCCTCATAAAATCCACTGCTATAAAAGAAAAATTTTAATCCAAAATAGTAATCTAAAAATGACTCATAGGTGAGTATGGCTAGTTTAATTTTGTCAGCTTCGTTGACCTGAGTAGTTGCGTGATGAAACGCAGCAACCATAGTGTGTATGAGTTTTTCCTTTGTGTAAAAAAATACAATCAATTAAAGTTTACCATACTAGTCAAAGAAAGCATTTTTTTTTTTCAAATAAGTAGTTAAAGCAATCAAACAACTGCTGTGAGAAATTTTCTCCTTAATACAGTACTTACTTGTCTACCACAGAACGGATTGAAAGGAACTTATTCAAAATTTGTCAAATTGGTTCTTGGCTTTCTTTGACATCACTGATATAGACATTCAACGAATTAACCCAATTGATTAACTATTTTAGGTAAATATGCCAAATGAAAATAATGACACTTGGGGGTTATTTGATCTCTGTAATTCTATCAACACAGCCTTGCTTAACTTAATTTTTTCTCAGCTGAGTTAATGAAAGTTTTCCCTCCATGTCCCCCCTCACTCTGTGATTCTTCCCACATGTCTTTCTGACATCTGAAAGTGCCATATCCACCAACCCAGGGCTTTTGACATGTTCTTTCCTTGCATAGAATTCATTTTTCCACCCTCTTTCCCCATCCCTACCCCAGCAAAAAGTACCTTTTAACTTTCCATATTTTTTTAGATCTCAACTCAATTGTGCCTTCTCTAAGAAAAGTCCCCTGACCTCCATAACAAGGTTAAAACCTTCTATTGCAGGCTACCAGAATGCCAGTATCTCCTTCCAGAGCAGCTGTCAGCATAATTGAGTGATGTATTTATTGGTATGATTCTCTGATTAATTCCTCTTCCCAATAGCCTGGAGGCTCCATTTGGCAGGTGCCATATCTGCTTTTGCTCATTTATTCCCAGTGCCTAGCACAATCCCTGATATGTATTAGATAATCAATAGATAACATGTTGAATGGGGGGATAATGAATATCATGCTGATGAAGCCAGACTCATGGTGCACCTGTGAGCAAAAAGAGAACTTTAATTTCTAATCAACTTCATTGAGCTGTAATTTACATAGAATAAAATGGACCCATTTTTAAGTGTGTCACTCAATCAGTTTTGACTATCACAGTTTTTCATAGGTTGCCTCTCTGACACTGAGCTGTACACAAGTCTTCAAATGTTCCTGGACTTCAGGCTCTTCATCTATAATAAGATATTGTGCTGTTCCTACAGTCCCTGCCCATTCTAGTATTCCAGGTCTGTGTTAGTTTCTCTGCATTTCAGAATATATTTAAAGATATATTTTCTCAAAAGGATAGCTATACCTCTAGAAACTTGTCAAAAGATAGGCTCAGCTTGCCTGATTTCAGTAGTGATTTGCTTATACATTCCATAATTTATCAAATTTGAATTTTCAAGTTTTCCCCACTTTGGAAAACGAAGATTTAGCTCACTTAAAATAGCATGTCTTTGAATATATGGTTCAATATCTTTGTCAGCATTTCCATCCACTAGAATTTAAAACAGAATATTGAGACCTCTTCAACCAGAGTTGTGGTAGCTCTTTTCTATCAAGGCCACAAAAAAAATTAAACAAACGTTACTTAAACAGGTAGAAACCAACTCAGGTATTTATCTTCTTTCTACCTATGTTCCTTTCTTCTTTCCTTCCTTTCTTTTTTCTGCCTGTTCATTCATTCATTTGCTCATTGGTTCATTATTTTAATAACAAAAATACAAAAACAGTACATTGATCTACTTTTGGAATTGAACACAAGAAATTATAAATTGTTCACTAAATATAACATATAATTTAAAACATATTCAGACTCTGTTACGTCAATAGTAAACAGAGTGAACCTAATTGAATTTTTTATTTAAAAAAAGAAGACAATGTGAGTAAGAACTGTTTAAAAGACTAGAAAAACTCATAGAAAAAGGAGAAAAAAGAGAAAAAGCCAAGACAGATTGACAAAACCACCCACCCACAGAGACCTGTATTTTGATAAAAATAGATGCTTTCTATTTTTAGGAGAGACATACCCAGCAGTGAATATTTAGGACATTGATTCTCAAATGATGCCCTTGTTCCTGAGGCAAGGTATTTGAAACGAAATATTTTTAAATGTTCTAATTAACACTAAAAAAAAAAAAAAAATCCTATAAATAAAATAATATCCCTCTGAAGACTGCTCTCCCATTATTTTGCAATTAAACTTTTGTATCTGAATCTACTTATCTCTACTAACATATAGATTTAGCATGAAAATATATATTTAATTATATTAAGAATTTTAAATTTTGTATATTAGGGTAAGAATTCTCCACCAAAAAAATCATAAAATCTATTAATTTAAGAATTGGCTGGGCACAGTGGCTCACAGCTATAATCCCAGGACTTTGAGATGCTGAGGTAGGAGGACTTCTTGAGGCCAGGAGTTTGAGACCAGCCTGCGTAAAATGGCAAGATTCCTGTTTCTACAAAAAAAAATTAAAAATTAGCTGGTCTTAGTGGCAGATGCCTGTAGTCCAAGGTACTCAGGAGGCTGAGGTGGGAGGCTCAGCCAGGAGCTTAGAAATTCAAGGTGACATTGAGCTATGGTAGCACCATGGCGCTCCAGCCTGGGTGACAAAGTGAGACCCCATCTATACTGCTAATAATAAATAAAACAATTTTAAAATGTTAAAAATATTTTTCTATATATTTCATCCTTTGTGAAATTTTAATAAAAAAATCCAGGTGCATAGTTTAAAAAAAAATCAAGCAGGACGAAGGACTTATAATGAAAACACCAGATGGTCCTAATACCTTCAGTCTCACTAGCTGAGGAAATCATTTTAATGGTTTCCTATGTAGTTTTTTGGAGTGATTGCTTCCAAATGCTAAATGATACGCTTAATTACTAGATCTCATTTATCAATTTTAATATAACATATTAGACATAAAAGATGAGAAGTTTACACTACTTCATTTCCACGACCCTGCCAACTTGTAACTCCCCACTTACTCCCAATCTTTGAAAGTTCTATCAAAGAGCGATCTGAAAGAACTTTGGCCCTCTAAAGGACTTTACACCTTTATATTATGGATTTAAACTGTCATTCCATGTTCATCAATTACTCTCAACACCCTACTATATATGATGAAAATGTTAGTACTGCACCTCTCTTTTCTCTTTGTATCCTACCAATTTTTCACTTCCTAATTTACATCCTTCATTATCTTTTTACCTTTCAGCATGAATTTTTTCATAATTTTTATTCTATTTTCAAACTATAATTTAGTCTTTTATTTTTTATCTATAGAAAGTAGGGGCATGGAGTAGACATGGTAAGACATTTCATAAGAGGAGCGGAAGGGATAGATGGTTCTCCATGGTGGTAGGCAAAGTAAATTCTATTTTCTGTCTTCCTACAACATCTTGAGTAAAATACTGATTTATTACTGATATAATGTGGAATAGAACATGGTTTGTAAAGATACCTTCACTCCGGAGTCTTGGTCAAAGGTGAGAATGGTTCAAAAAACCGGTCTTTCAAGGGTATTCCATCACACTCAGGTTACAAGAGCATATATTTAAGTCTTGGTTTACGTTTTAGTGCAAGTCTTTAAGGGTGTCATAGAAAGGTGAGCTATGATACCAAAGTGATCACAAAGCAGTGCTGGTTAGTGTTTGGCCTGAGTCAAAGGTAAGAAGAAACCTAGGATAATGCCATGTTAGGGAAGTTAAGAGAGTAAGTTTTATTCTTGGAGAACAATTAAAAAAAAATAAAAAGTCACCAAGATGTGGGGTTTGAGTGTAAAAGTGTCATGGGTATTGTTTGAAGAATCAGTTTGGGAAATGGAGTAAGGATAAAAGACAGACTCACTAGGAAATGACTGCATGTTGGGAGAGTCTTCAAGAAACTTGCATAAGAAAGTCTGTAGAAAATTTATTGGACAAACTTTAAGGGAAAGCAAATCTTACCTATTCCCAAAGGCCCATCTCAAGTGTTATCTCTTCACAAGACTCTTTCTGCCTTCTCCAGCCCCTTGCTGATTGAAACTACTGTCTTTCTCCCCTTTATATTGTCATGATCACCTTTCTATGCCTCTCTTAGAGAACTTATCCACCTTTTGCTTTGTGTTAGGTTACTTACAAATACGTGATTTCTGTTCAACTAGATAGCAACTTAATGTCTAATTTATCTTTACTTCCCCAACACCTAGACCAAAATCTTACATATAGCAGGCATTTAATAAATGTCTTTCAAAAATGTGTTAATATGTGTATGCACGATTTTTAAAAGATAAATGTGTTCAGTTCTTTTCTCTTTGTTTCCTTCCTTTGTTTCTACTGTTCCTCCATCTATAGTTTTCTTCTTTCCTTCCTTTCCCCTGCCCCACTACTTTGCTTTATTTTTTTTCCTTTCTAACAAAGATAAGACTTATGCATACATTGATAGGGAAAGACAGAGGTCTGAAGGATTAGTAGAGATTGAAAATCCTAAAAGAGAACAAGAATAGAAATGGTAAAGAGAAGAACTATTATCCAGATGTTTAACAAAATCTTCTAAAAAAGAGAGTGCAATATATACATACTATGTACCCACAAAAATTACAACTAAAAATTTTAAAAAGAGAGTACATAAACCTCTCTCTAAGACTAGAAGAGCCAAGCCAGAATATGAATGTAATATCTTAACTGAGCATGCACTGAAGTTTTTTCAATGATGCTTGCCTGGATGTGAAAGTAGAGGAGTGTTCAAATTCCTGCCATTCCTCTGCACTAAGAATAGATTGAAAAACAAACAAGAATCAAATTACCATAAACACATTTCAAATATGAGTGAACAGAGTTTTAAATCCAAAGGGAAAAAAATGCAGGTTTGTATAGTTTCTGTTTGAAGGACCAGCAGTGCATAAAGCAATTATTTGCGTTCAAACCAGCTGTCAGAATTGATGGACATTTAAATATAGAACCTCTATGTTTGAGTTGCATAGGCCTCTTACAGATTTAATTAAAAGGAATCTCAAGAACCTAAAGAAAACTATGGCATTTATTACATTTAAGATGCAATAAATAGAGTAGAAGATTCAAGGAAGAGAATGCTGACTACTTTCTAAGTCATCAACTAAGGCAAGGATCCCTAGGCTCCTGGCCATGGACCAATACCAGTCCATGGCCTGTTACAAAAAGGGCCACATAGCAAGAGGTAAATGGTGGGCAAGTGAGTGAAGCTTCATCTGTACTTACTGCTGCTCCCCACCACTCGCATTACCATCTGAGCTCCTCCGTCGGTCAGATGAGTGACTGCGTTAAATTCTCATGGAAGCGTGAACCCTATTGTGAACTGTGCATATGAGGGATCCAGGTTGCATGCTCCTTATGAGAATCTAATGCCTCAAAATCTGTCACTGTCTTTCATCACTTCTAGACAGGGCTGTCTAGTTGCAAGAAAACAAGTTCAGAGTTCCCACTGATTCTACATTATGGTGAGTTATATAATTATTTCATTATATATTAAAATGTAACAATAATAGAAATAAAGTGCACAAAAAAACTGTAATGTGCTTGAATCATACCAAATCTGTCCCCCACCCACCAGTTCATGGAAAATCTGTCTTCCACGAAACCAGTCCCTGGTGCCCAAAAGATTGAGGACCTCTGGCCTAAGGTGTCTTGGTGAATTGGAAAAGGTTCAGTTTCAGGCTCTGCTTATCGGCTTGGAGGTTCACAAACTTGGCTTTACACAGTAAGAAGTGACTACACACATATAGTCACCTCTCGGGGCCAAACTCACAGTAATCAAGTTCATAACACACAGACTTACCAGAACACCAACTTCTTAAATTATACTGAGAAATTTAGAGAAAGGGTTCAGACATTCACATTCTCTGCTTGCAACAGTATCTCCTTGCAGGAAAGCTCTGAGGGAAGGTATTTATAACTAGAATTTCACTTGATGCATTTGGAATCAGAGTCAGCAGTTACACATGTGGTTCAACGGTCTACTGGAATCTAGTGACAACTGTTCAATGCACCTATAATTTGGAGAGGAATATTCCTGCCACTAGGCCTCCACAGAACCCATGGATTTGATTTGTTTTTTACTTGTAATTCCTGTGAGATTTATTGTACATACCATATTCTTACATGTTTCTTAGTATCATTATGTTTATATAATCATTCACATTCACAAAAAGCATTTACATAAGTTATATCATAATGTCCATAGCAGTTGTGTATTAACATTATCATCTGTATTTTACAGAAAGGGAAACCAAGGCTCAGAGATGACAAGTGCCTTGGCCGAAGATCTCACAGGCACTAGCATATGAAACTTTGAAAGCAGGAAGCATATCTTATAATTTTTATAGTCCCAAGAACAATGATCTATAGCTATGAGTTATTTGTAACATATTTATTGATGATAATAGTAGGTTTATAGAAAATACGTATTAACAAAACTGATATGTTTGAATATTTATGGAAATACTCTTGACTTTACTCAGCATTTTACGTTTTTCTTTCAATATTGAGTTTCCCTTAATACATTTAAAACAGGATGTGCTTTATAAAAACTGGGCTTTTCCACAGCATTTTAGGAACCTGTACATATTTTAAAAGATTAATGACTTTCAACTATTATTTTAGGGTTTAAAAATGATGATTTTCTTCCTCTGGGTGACATATCAATTATTGTTCTTAATTGCAAACAACAGACTCCACTCCAGGAAATTTAAGGAGAAAAATAACTTACTATCCAGCATAGTGGGCTTGATCCATGCTTTACCCAATGCTACAGTTGCAATATTTGACCTTCTAAACCTCATGTCGAAATACGATCCTCAGTGTTGGAGGTGAGGCCTAACGGGAGGTGTTTGGGTCATAGGGTCCAATTCCTCATGAATTGCTTAGTGTTGTCCTTAGGTAATGAGTTCCTACTCTATTCGCTCCCCAGAGAGCTGGTCATTAAAAAGAGCCTGGCACCTTCTCCTCTCTCTTGCTTCCTCTCTCACCATGTGATCTCTGTACATGCCAGCTCCCCCTTCATCTTCTAGCACGAGTGGAAGCACCCTGCAGCCACCACCAGAAGTAGGTGTTGGTGTCATGTTTCTTGTACAGTTTGCTGACTAAGAGCCAAATAGACCTCTTTTCTTTATAAATTACTCAGCTTCAGGTATTCCTTTATAGCAGCACAAATAGACTAAGACACTCAGATACTCCCAAATCCTTTTTACTGGGTTTATGTGCCTCACAGCCAGTCTCTCCAGCAATCTTTTTCTAAGGTTGGCACCTCTGACTTTCTTTAAGGCCTATTCAAGGATATAAATGCTGCTTTACCAACATGCACAGAGAACCTGAAGTGTTACAGAGATTGGGTCTCATGGGTCAGCTTCACCCATGGCTGGCCCCTGTGACTGCAGGTATGAGAGTCCAGCTCCTTTGCCCAAAATTGGGACGAACTCTGGATGTAATTTAACCTTCAGAGTTCCCTGCAGGATCAAGATGAAGCAGGGATTTTGCCTAAGAGCTCATCCTTGCTTGACTTTTAAATTCTTTCCTGTCCTGCTTACTTTACTTTCTTACTGGTTTCTCTTGGGAGTACTTCTTAAAAAGTCACTTGTATTAAGCCCTTATCTCAGGATCTCCTTCCAAGGAAATGTATTTATTTACTAGGACTGCTATAACCAAGTACTATATCCTGGGTGGCTTAAAACAACAGAAATGTATATTCTCAGTTCTGAAGGCTAGGAGGGCAAAATCAAGGTGCCTGAAGGTCTATGTTCCTTCTGAGACTGTAGAATCTTTCCTTGACCCTTCCCAGCTTCTGATGGTGGCCATTGATTCTCGGCATTCCTTGGCTTGCAGCTGCATCACTGGAATCTCTTTAGAGAAAGAGATTCTTACCGTGTCCTTACATGAAGCTTTCAGTGTGTCTCTGTGTCTTTACATGGTATTCTCCTGCCTGTGTCTCTGTTTTTTTACACAAGAACATGGGTTATATAGGATGGGGGCTATCCTAATCCAGTATGACCTCATCTTAACCAGATTACATCTGCAAAGACCCTATTTCTAAATAAGGTCACATTCACAGGTACTGGAGTTTAGGACTACCTTTTTGGGGTACACAATTCAACCTACAACAGTAACCTAAGATGAATGAGGATGGGGCCTCACAGGATGGGCCAGAACATTAGCCTTGGAGACTGCAAAGCAAAGAAGAATGCCACCAAACCATGCCAAGAAAAGATTCCCAAGAAAGCTGTTTCTGCTTAGTAAGGACACCATTATGGCTTTGGTGGTTGTTGATGCTGCTGTTGCGGGAAGAATTTCAGAGCCTCTGCCCTCCTGTCCTTGAACGCAAGATGCCACTACACTCACCCTCATGAGAAAATGAACTCTGTATGTATGGCATCATGATTTTTTCGTGTTGCTTCTTTCAAAGTGAAATCTCATAGAGACAAAGTGGAGAGTTGAAAGGGAGACTTTAACTTCAGCACGTTTTTCTGCTTCTACCATGGGGATGCAGGTCTCCTGAGATAAAGAATTCTTCAAATACAGGAGGAGTGCTCAAAATGTGTGACCAGGCCAGAATACATGACAAAAGGACCCCTAGAGCTGGACTCAGTGACACATTATGATGCCTAAGGGTATACAGAATTGTCTCTGCATTTTTAGATATGAGTTTAATTCTTTTTTGAAAATGAAGAAATAAAAGCTTCTCACTTGGGAAATTTATTGTGACTCATATTTTCTCATTTAGAATGCAATGTTGCTTACTCTTCTTGAAGTCATTGGTGGGCATTTACAGTTTATTATTATACTAAAGAGCTTCATGAATATTCAGCTTTTGACTTCTTAGTTATTTATTACAAAGTTCTTAAAGATACTTACACTTAAATTATTTATGTAGGAGGAGAAACAGATTTGAAGGTAAATTTAAAGGATTTCAAGAATCATTGTGGTTATTCCTGAAAAGACATGTTTAAACACTTTATACATTGCTTTATGAGACATAATCTATCTTTATATGAATGATGAAGGCATTTATTAATGTTATAGATTTTTAGTGGAAGAGGTTTGAGATCTAGTTAGGTTCATAGTATCAGTCTTGTTATCTGTTTTTATCTATTACCCAGTCACAGACTGAAAAATAACAATACATGTTTGTTTGTTATTTCAAAAGCAATACTAGGGATTTTTTAGTTTCTAATATTTCCTATTCAAAGAATTTGAAACTTGACAAGTGGAATTCTTTAGTGGTCAAAATGGAGGTTATTTTTCTAACTTTGCCTTCTATTTTATCACACAATCAAATCACTTCATTATAATGTAAATTACTAAGTTTCATGTTTTGAAGGACATCCAGACAACTATGATCTTGTTTTTTTAATGGTCAGTCCTCTAGAGTGGGGGCCACCAACCAATGGCCAAATCTGGCCCACCACCTGCTTTTGCAAGGTCTATGAGCTAAGGATGGTTTTTACATATTTAAATGCAGAATGCAAAAAAGACTATTATTATTTAAGTGAGAACAGTTGCTCAGAGTTGAGGACATTGCCTCTTTGCCTGCCAAGCTTAAAATATTTACTATCTGGCACTTTACTGAAAGTTTGCTGACCCCTGCATAAGAATATATCCAAGTAAGACTTCTGTGTTGAAAGCATTCTGTTAACATAAGAAATTAGAATCTACCAAATGTGTTGCTATATTTTATTATGAAGAAAATCAGCCATAAAAGGAAAATAAGTGTATTTTGAAAAAAATAAACTGCAAATGAAGAAAACACAATCAGAAGATGATAACATTAAAGACTACAGAATACCACTCTCCTCTTGCATCTGTGTTCTAGAAATACGTAAATGGAGAAACAGTGCCCACCATTAGGCAACAAAATACATTCTAAAAATGATCCCTTATGTTACAGTAGGTAACAGACAAGAGCAGAACCAAAGAGAGTTCCCACCAACACACATAAACACACACACGCATACACACACACACACACACACACACACACACACACCCCACCAGAATGTCAGGCAACCATCAGGTGATGGTCAGGTGGTTGTTAACTGTCTCTCTAAAATAATAATTTGTCGCAGCCCACGCCAGGGAAAGGTAGTCTCCAAATAAACAGAAGCACCTGAAACTGGTGATCAACAGCTTCCCAATATGATCTCAGGAGTCGGCCAAGTGGGCTCAAGCATGTGTATTAGGAGACAAGATGTTAGAGTTTGACTGGTATATGGCCTCCAAGTGACACTTGTTAAAAGAAGAACTCCTCAAATGAGCATTTGTACAACTCCAGTAAGCACACTGTGAATGTTCTCCTCCGAGTGCTAGCAGGCCACCGCATAGGTGGATAGCCCATGCCAAGGGAAGAATCAGGGGAGAAGGAATGCAAGACCCTGGAAGCATGGCACTATATAAAAGCCCAAGTCAAAGGTCAAACTGTGCACTTGATCTCTCAAGTCGCCCACTTGGCCTTCTTCCAATTGTACTTTATTTTCTTTCATTGAGGCTCTAAAGTTTTTAATAACCTTTCACTCCTGCTCTAAGGTTTGCCTCAGTCTCTCTTTCTGCCTTCTGTCTCCTTGGTTGAAATTGTTCTTCTGAGGAGGCAAGAACTGAGGTTGCTGCAGACTCATACAGATTCGCTTCTGGTAACACTTAGGTTTGTATAACACCTGTAACTTTTCAGAGCTCTTTCATGATAATATTTAATGTCTTCTAGCTGTATTATAGCAGTAACTCACATTTTTTATTGTTTCGCACTATGAAACTCAATTGTGTGTATATTCTTTTTATCTTTCACGATTACAGTTATTCTACTGCTCGGCCAAGAGATTTAGTTGAAAAATCAAGCATTTCCTTGAACGCAATACTTACCTCAAGTTTTGTTTTTTTTTTTTTTTTTGGCTGGAGTAGGTGCTTGAGACTCAACAGTACTGGAGCAATCTTGAAGTCCTTTTTGTTTCTTATATTTTGTAACTCAATGACATGGTTTTGGAAAAAATAATCTCCATATACTCCAAAAATGTATTTTTTTTCTGCAGATGCTGAATATAGTGTGAATATAAATGTTATTCCAAAGATCTCAACACCTGATGGGGAGCATAATTTCAAACATCTTAAGTTTGGTTATTGAGAAGATGGTTTTTAGCAGCATGTTCTGGAATTCTATTTAAGGCTATTGTTACTAATCACATCGACCTATGATAAAGATCCAAAGGCATATTAATTTGATTTAAATAAGCTGATGTTGAGAGAAATACCCAATAATTAGAATGCAAAAGATCTTCATTAGGATGGACTGATTAGTAGACAGAATTGTTGATATTATTTGAGATAAATATTATATTATGCACTTGGATCTAACCTATAAAAAGGTCAAGGTGTGACTTAAGAACAATACATATGGAGAACAATTCAAGACTTCTAGTTGATTGGTAGGTCACTGTGTGTCCATAGAATAATGAGATTGCAAAAATGTTTGCAATCTTAGGCTATGACAATTTTGGTCAAGTAAAGTATTGACTCCTCTTTCTATTCTGTGAAAGCCTGGTCACACCAAAGTCAAATTCTTAATAATACGCTTTAAGAAGAGTGTGGAAGATCAGGAATGGCAAATAGGCTTTATATCTTCTGTCAATTCTGATTAATTCTTTGTGGTTGTCCAGAAAAAAAAAATGAGTTGAAAAGGATCCTGTAATCTTATTCAAAATGGTCCATTGGAAAATAGTACCTGGTATGTCTGTGGCAAGGAGGTATTAACTATTTATTATTATATATATTCAGGATTCGGCTAGGAAAGGGGCTGTAACAGCACTGGCAGAAGAGACATCTCTCTCATCTTCTGCACAGTTTAATTTTTTCATATTAGTGGTCTAGCACCTGTTAAAATTTTCGTATGCCTCTTAACAATGCTGTCTCTTGAAACAGAGGTAGGCAAACTATGGCTGGCAGACTAAATCTAACCCACTATTTTTATTATAAGTTTAACTGTTAAAAATGACTATTCACCTTTTGGTGAGAATAGTTGTTCAATTTTGCCTATCTTGGCCCACAGAACCTTAAATATTTAATACGCAGCTCTTTACAAAAAGAAGTTCACTCTAATGCCCCTGCCTTAGAGCCATGGTTGTTCCAGATAATATTCCACAGGATGACATCCAATGTTCAGGGAAACATTAATTGTTCTATACAGAAATAAGTTTGGGAAATTCAAGCTTTTAAAATACGAAAACATATGTATATATGTGCTATTAGACTACCTAGACCTTTTCATCTTGATCTTGATGCATTGTAAATCATCAAGAAGTAATGTAGAATATGTAGTAATTTCTGCTTACTTAACCATATAAGCCTTTTAAATATATCTCATAAACGGTCTATTGGAATGGTGTTACACAGAATGCATTTGAGATATTGCTGTGATATACACAAAAAAAACAGTATATTAACAACAACTAACTTTACCAAGAACATACAGTAAGTCCTCACTTAACATTGATAAGTTCTTGGAAACTGCAATTCAAAACAACATGATGAAAAGACAACCAATTTTCCCTCGGGCTAATTCATACAAACAAGACTTAAGCTCCTTCAGCATATTTCTGGTCACAAAAACATCACTAAACTTCAAATAAAGAACCAAAACATTTCACATATTAAATATCTGTACATATATTTAAGATAAATAAAGACAAGTACGATAATTATTTACCTGTTTAGGTCAGTCGAGGGTCTGGGTGGCCCGAATCTGTCCTGACAACTCAGGGTGCAGAGTAGGAACGTGCCCTGGGCGGGACACCATCCAGCCTCAAGGTGCACTCACACACACCCATGCACACTCAGATGGAGACCATATAGGCATGCCAATTCACCCAAGTGAACATATCTGAGATGTGGGAGGAAACCAGAGCACCCAGAAAAAACCCACACAGACATGTGGAGAACAGGCAGACTTCAAACAGTGGTCTCACTGGCAATCTATTTTTTTCTCATCATCATTATAAATAAATAATGTTGAAAGAAATGACATTATTCAAGGACCTGCTGTGCTATGTGGAGGAACTGTGCTCAGCACT
Organism: Aotus nancymaae; assembly: GCF_030222135.1. NCBI lineage: Eukaryota > Metazoa > Chordata > Mammalia > Primates > Aotidae > Aotus > Aotus nancymaae. The sequence goes on from NW_026988460.1 coordinate 4,483,555, forward strand.
TTACATAAGTCATCTCACTTAATAGTACCAACAGCTTAGTACTTCTAACTCCTCTTTCTTCAGATGCAAAACTGAGGCTTAGAATGGATGGTAGATTTACCCAAGATCTCAAAACAACCAAGTGTGAATCCATGCTTTTCGGACAAAAGCTTATATTGCTAAGCTTTTACTATATTGACACTCAACTGATTCTCTAGACTTAATTCAGATCAATAAATGAAAGCAGAACAAAATTTGATTGATAGGAAAGAAAATTATAGGGGAAAATGTGTACAGGAGAATGATAGTCTTTTAAAAATTTCTTTTCCTTCCAATCTCAGATTAGAAAATAAAGGGAAAAGAAGTCAACTAATTGCACTCCCTCAATGATGCCCTAAGAATAGTTCTAGAGTACTTTCTTTTTTAAAAAATATTATTGTTATTTTAAAAATTTGTTATTTCCATAAGTTTTGGGGGAACAAGCGGTATTTGATTACATGAGTAAGTTCTTTAGCGGTGATTTGTGAGATTTTGATGCACCCATCATAGGGTCTTTTTTTAATTAATATGCATCTATTTGTGTTTGTGTGTAACAACATCATATCCATTAAATAATATCATTATAGGACGGCTTTTAATTTATACAGGACATTAAGAAAGATCATATTAATAAATGTTCTTTGGAAAAAATTTTTTGATAGCTATGTATTATCCTACCATATAGATGTCCATGGTGTGCTTAAACAGTCCCCTACATGGAATCTCAGGTTGGTTTTAGTATTTTATTATTATAAATTCCACTGACTAGAGCAACTTCATACATAGATCTTTGTCCACTCCTCTGATTCTTTCCTGAGGATAAGATTTTTGGAAGTGGAATTGCAGGTTAAAAGAATATCAACATTTTTCATAAACATGTCTAAATACTTTTTAAGAATTATTGTACAAATTAACAAATCCACCAATAGTCTATGCAAGTACTTCTCTCACTTCACCTTCACCTGTAACCAGAAATATCAATATTTCAATGTTTTATTTTTAGATATAAAGTGTATCTTATAATTATCACAATTTGTATATCATCAATTATTGGTGACATGGGTACACTGAAAAATAACGATTGGAGAGGGACAAGAACATAGAGATAATAAAGTAAGAATTGACACTCATGACATTTTGTTTTTCTTGAGACAGCATTTTGCTCTGTCACCCATATTAGAGTGTAGCGGTGTGATCACAGCTCACTGCAGCCTCGACTTCCTGGGCTCAAACACTCCTCCCACCATAGCTTCTCAAGTGGATGGACTAAAAGTGCATGCCACCATGCCTGGCTAATTTTTGTATATTTTTTGTAGAGATGGGGTTTCTCCATGTTGCCCAGGCTGGTCTCGAACTCCTGGGCTCAAGCAATCCACCCGACTTGGCCTCCCAAAGTGCTCATGGTATTTTTAATTTAATTATACACATTTTCCATACTAATACTATGGTAGAAAAATGAGACCTGTTGTATATACTTTAAAATTATTTTCAGTTCTGTCATGTTCTCCACGATTCTGTTATTATTTCCTCAACTCATTTGTGTTTTCAACTAACAGGTAACAATTTTCTGGTCTTGCCCCATATCCTACTTGAGTATATCAGGATATTAAGTTGGAATTTCATTATTTAATTGGAATTCCAGGTTATTATACGTTTTCATATAAATATTAAGAACTTTTATTTCTTCATCTGTGAAGCATTTTTTCTTCTTCTTTGCTTGTTTTCCTACTGGAGATTTCTACTAGGGGTATATTTCTTGTTGTTGTTTTTGTTTTTGTTAATTTGTAAATTGTTAATATGTAAAGAATATTAACTGTCCATCCACATATGTTGCAAGTTTTGTTCCCAACTTGTCATTTTGCACTTCAGTGGTACTTGTGCTTTTTTTTTTTTTTTTTGCCCCCACAGATTGATTTTTTTTTTATACTTTAAGTTCTGGGGTACATGTGCAGATCATGCAGGATTGCTACATAGGTATACACATGCCATAATGGTTTACTGCATCCATCCACCCGTCATCTACATTAGGTACTTCTCCTCATGTTATCCCTCCCCAATCTCCCCACCCGCTGCTGTTCCTCCCCTAGCTCTCCCAGCCCCCAACAGGCCCCAGTGTGTGATGTTCCCCTCCCAGTGTTCATGTGTTCTGATTGTTCAACACCCACTTAAGAGTCAGAACATGTGTTTAGTTTCTTGTTTTTGTGTCAGGTTGCTGAGAATGATGGTTTCCAGTTTCATCCATGTCCCTGCAAAGGATATGAACTCATCCTTTTTTATGGCTGCATAGTATTCCGTGGTGTATATGTGCCACATTTTCTTTATCCAGTCTATCATTGATGAGCATTTCGGTTGGTTCCAAGTCTTTGCTATCATAAACAGCATGTGTCTTTATAATAGAACAATTTATAATCCTTTGGGTATATACCCAGTAATGAGATTGCTGGGTCAAATGTTACTTCTATTTCTAGATCTTTGAGGAATCGCCACACTGTCTCCCATAATGGTTTAACTAACTTACACTCCCACCAACAGTGTAAAAGCATTCCTATTTCTCCACATCCTCTCCAGCATCTGTTGTCTCCTGATTTTTTAATAATTGCCATTCTAACTGGCATGAGATGGTATCTCAATTGTGGTTTTGATTTGCATTTCTCTAATGACAAATGGTGACCAGCATTTTTTATATGTTTGCTGGCCTCATAAATGTCTTCTTTTGAAAAGTGTCTGTTCATATCCTTTACCCACTTTTTGATGGAGTCGTTTTTTTCTTGTACATTTGTTTAAGTTGATTATAGGTTCTGGATATTAGCCCTCTGTCAGATGGGTAGATTGCAAACATTTTTTCCCATTCTGTTGGTTGCCAGTTCACTCTAATGATTGTTTCTTTTGCTGTACAGAAGCTCTGGAGTTTAATTAGATCCCATTTGTCTATTTTGGCTTTTGTTGCCATTGCTTTCAGTGTTTTAGTCATGAAGCCCTTGCCTATGCCTATGTCCTGAATGGTATTGCCTAGGTTGTCTTCTAGGGTTTTTATGGTGTTAGGTCTTATGTTTAAGTCTCTAATCCATCTAGAGTTAATTTTAATGTAAGGTGTCAGGAAGGGGTCCAGTTTCTGCTTTCTGCACATGGCTATCCAGTTTTCCCAACACCATTTATTAAACAGGGAATCCTTTCCCCATTGATGTGTTCATCAGATTTGTCAAAGATCGGATGATTGTGGATGTGTGGTGTTACTTCTGAAGCCTCTGTTCTGTTCCATTGGTCTATATCTCTGTTTTCGTACCAGTACCATGCTGTTTTGATCACTATAGTCTGAAGTCAGGTAGCCTGATGCCTCCAGCTTTTCTTTGTTTTTTCTTTTTTTTTTTTGCTTAGGATTGTCTTGGCTATGCGGGCTCTTTTTTGATTCCATATGAAGTTTAAGGTTGTTTTTTCCAGTTCTGTGAAGCAGGTCAATGGTAGCTTGATGGAAATAGCATTTTATCTATAAATTATGTCGGACAGTCTGTCCATTTTCACAATATTGAGCCTTCCTAACCATGAGCATGGAAATGTTTTTCCATCTGTTTGTGTCTTTTCTTATTTCCGTGAACAGTGTTTTGTAATTCTCTTTGAAGAGGTCCTTCACATCCCTTGTTAGTTGTATTCCTAAGTATTTTATTGTCCTTGTAACAACTGTGAATGGAGTTTGCTCATGATTTGGCATTCTGTTTGTCTGTTATTGTATAGAAATGCTTGTGATTTTTGCACATTGATTTTGTATCCTGAGACTTCGTTGAAGTTGCTTATTATCTTAAGGAGATTTTGGGCTAAGACAATGGGATCTTCTAAATATACAATTATGTCATCTGTAAATAGAGACAGTTTGACTTTCTCTTTTCCTAATTGAATATCTTTTATTTCTTTTTCTTGCCTGATTTCTCTGGCCAGAACTTCCAGTACGATGTTGAATAGGAGTGATGAGAGAGGGCATCCTTGTCTTGTGTCAGTTTTCAAAGGGAATGTTTCCAGTTTTTGCCCATTCAATATTATATTGGCTGTGGGTTTGTCATAAATAACGTTTATTATTTTGAGATACATTCCATTGATACCTAGTTTAATGAGAGTTTTTAGCATAAAGGGCTGTAATCCCAGCACTTTGGGAGGCCGAGGCTGGTGGATCACGAAATCAATAGGTAGAGACCATGTTGGCCAACATGGTGAAACCCCGTCTCTACAAAAAATAAAAAAAAATAGCTGGGCGTGGTGGTGTGCACCTGCAGTCCTAGCTCGGGAAGCCGAGGTAGGAGAATCGCTTGAGCCTGGGAGGTGGAGTTCACAGTGAGCCGAGATTGTGCCACTGCACTCCAGCCTGGTGACAGAGTGAGACTAAAGAGAGAAAGAGAGAGAGAAGGAAGGAAGGAGGGAAGGAAGGAAGGAAGAAAGGAAGAAAATAAAATGAAAGAAAAGAAAGAGACAATTACATGAATGCTGGATGAAAAATTTCAGGTGAAAAGCATCAGAGTTTCACCCATTTTCATATTCAGTGTCACCCTGTGACATAACAGTGAGAGGTTAACTTATACTTTATTTTTATCCCACAGAACTAGAGTAGTATTCCACTTATAATGCACTAGAAACAATTATATTTTGAGATAATTGTTTATATAAGCTATAATATTTTGAGAATATCAATTAATTGGTATGTGGCTGGCAAAGTTAACTAAAATGACTAAATTGTGTCATTCAATAAGTAACTGAATGAAACAATGGGGGAGTAGGCTGCGGAAGAAATGGCAAAGAAATTTGAACCAACTGGCCAGTTACATACAGTGAATACCACACAACCATGGAGAGGAATGAGCAGACTCCCTGTATACTGATATTGAAATATTTCCAAGATATGTTAAGTGAAGAAAGCAAGGTGTAGAATGGTGTGAGCATCATTTGTTTTTATGAAACAAAGAAAGGACTAAGTATCTATACTTGCTTGGAGATTCATAAAATGAGACCTTGGGAAGAAACAGAATGTAATTTACCTATTGGAAGTGAAAGCTAGGCAAAGGGAGAAAGAAGACAAGGACTGGGGGCAGACATTTGGCTTCATACCTGAGTTGATTTGCTTCCTTCAGAAGCTGACTCTGAGATGAGGATTTTTGTACAAGCGATTACTTTAGGAGATGATCCCAGGAAGCAGGGAAGGGAAAGAAGAAATAAGTGACGTATTATTAACCAGGTTACTGCTACAGAACTGTATCCCACTGTCAACCTCCAGCAGACAATGTAAAGTGCACATCAGAGCTAGACCAGCAGTGAATGAGGAAACTCTCATTGAGTGAGGACTGCTAACTGGTGGGGAGCCCTAGGGTAGAAGCTCTTATCCATGGGCATGGGGAGGTAAACCCAGGACTTACAGGCTGGGCAGTGCGCCAACAGCATCTGTTACTATACCATTCTGATTCTTTTAGGTTTTTGAACCAAGGGAAAGTGTTTTGTTCCCAAAAGTATTCTAATAAAATTTATAAAGAAAAAGAAAATAATCATATGTCATAAAATATTAATGATACTGACATCCAGAAAGGGATTAGATCTATTTTTTGCTCAGTTCTGACACACAGAACCGGAAGCAATATATCTTGTAAGAGAGCAAATATCAATGAAAATAGGAAGAACTTTCTAACAATAGATCTGCTGTCTCGTGAGGTCTCAATAATTACCTATCATTGGTCTCACTCAGTTAGAGAATGAGCTCATTCAAGAATCTGTTTTAAACAAACATTGATTGGGCATTAAGCCAAAGGTAATAAACAAAGTAGTTAACCTCCAAAAGTGGTCACAAAAAGATAAAGTAGTTTGTTATGCAGCAATAGAAACCTAAAAAGCCCATTACATAAATTTCTCATTTAATTCCCTCCATATAGCATTCTCAAGAAGTGGTTAGTATTAGAAAACCAAGGCACAGAGTGACAAAGCCTGAACCAGCAGGTAGTTACTCCAATTCCACAATGATCCTCTGTAAGCTTACTAGCCCATTGCCCAGCAGTGCTGGCATCACCCAAGGAATGAAATGCAGAATCTCAGGCCCTCCCCCAGATTTGTTTAATCAAAACCTGCATTTGAACAAGATCCCTGGGTGATTTTCTATGCACAATATAATTTGGAAAGCGAGTTTTACCATGTTTAGACTCTACATATATAGTATTTGTTTTATCCCTAAAGGAAACATTATTGGCTTATATTTAAACTACATTTAATTTAAATTCAATTAGATATTTTAATTTATAAAGCAATGATATACAAATTGAATTACTGCAATAGCCACAATACCAGATGATCACATCCATCTTTATAAACATCATCTCAAACACTTTTTACTCATGTGATGGGAGTTAATCATTTCGGATAGAAAGATTTTTATGCCCTCAAATTTGAGCATGGTGTCCAGTACTATTGTGGACATAGTTCCTAGATGTACTCAGTGCCAACTTGGTGATCTATTAAAATATGATAGGTAGTTTTCCTTAGTTCATTATAAACTTCACTCACAATTGTGAGGCACTCTATTATGAACTGAAACAATGGTACCTGAAAATATGAATAATACATCACACTAACAATGCTTTTGGAACCATTATGGCATAGAAGATTGTATCAATCCATAATTTGAAGATGGAACTAAATGGATCTTTCATCTAAAAGAGCTACTGTGATGTGTCAATTTTCACCTGATGTTAATAAGCACATACTATCACATAAAATCCATATTAAAATATTTTATATAAGATGTACTTGCATTAATAGATATCTGTCATTTGTTACTAAATACAGCTGTTAAAAGAACCTCTTAAGTGCTTTCAAAATTTGTTTTTAAGACCTTGACATTGGATTGAATAAAAACTATTATGGAACCAATCCTTCATTGTGAAAATGGACATAATGGATGAAATACTGTATGTTGCTTACTTCATTTTTGCCAGGTCAAATAGAAATTCCCATCAGCATTTGACACCCCTTGCATAACCACGTAATAAATGGGTGAGAGCCTAAATATGGACATTAAATATTTCATTTTCACTAGACATTATTACAGTGTAGTATGCTCCAACTTTTGAGAATATCTTTCACATTTCTTCTTTGACCATTATTGTCTTTCATAGTGAACCTTTCCTATAATAAGAGAGTAAAATAAGGTAGTCACTCAATTATGAATCATTCTAGATTATAAATTCATGTATCATTAACCATGAATTCAACAAGTACACAGTGATCTGTTTGATCTGAAATTGCATCAGAGTGTGAAGTAGTACTTTAGGAAGATTAAATTAATAAAATAAATTGAATAAATGTTCAATATAAGTGAAATATGGCATCTTCACCTAAGGGTAAATAAATAAATCCACTGTTTACATTGTTCCCCTTTGACTTCATTTTCTCCATCATCTTTTGCTGACATTAACTGTGTCTCAATTTGATGGAATCAATATTTTAAATATGAATCAAAATGCAAAGTAGAGGGCTTCGGCACACATAAGTTTGAAGTAATTTTTTTCTAATGGCTTAGAGTCATTTATCTTCCTCTGAAAGACTTTTGACTAGTGGTGAGAGAATCACAGTGCTTTTCGTTTTTATTAAAGTTGCTTCTCAACTTCAGAAATATTCTGTTTATCATCACGTTTAAATAAAAGATGCTAAGAGCAAACTGCAAAAACTACAGTATTTTATCATTATTATTACACTTATTGTTCTTACAATGGAATGTGATTTCTATGCAGCTTTGGCATTGAAATTAGTAAAATATAATTTCTTTTCCAAAAGGTTTGTATTCTTTGATCTCCATCATACCTCTATTTTCTCAATTCTGAAAAGGATTCATTGGTCAGAAGTATGTTAAATGTTGTGCCAACCTTAGAGAGAGATTTTTAAAGCAACCACTTAAAATGACTAGCCAGCACTTTGGTGCATAAATTGGACTTGAAAGTGCACAATTTAAAAAGTTTCTCAATTTTTCTGCTGATTTCTCGACTTTTACTATTTCAATGTATGGCAATGTGTTTCCTGAAATCTGAGCAGACAATTAGCATTGTTTTGGCGTGCTTTTTGAAGTCTAGAAGCTCTGAAATAATTCAGGACTCAAAGCAGTCTAGAACTCAAGTTGCTACTTAGAGAAATAGGTCAAAACTTATTTAAGCTGAAATAAATTACTATTATCATCTGTGGACTTCAAATTCTAAATGACCTTGAAATTTCACCTGCTGGTTTCCACCAACATAACTGAGTGGAATGATGGTCTTTCTCCCACTGAAATCTTCACTTCAGAGCTTTTGTAGCCTGGAATGGGATATCTTTGTTAGCTTAACTTACAAAATGCATTGTTTGAATTACAGGATTGGAGACAAAAGGTTACTCAGAAAGCAAAAGAAATCGAATGTTAGAATCACTAAATTAATTGCTGCTCAGCAAACTTGAAATCCTCCAAGAAGAGATAAAACACAAAATCTCCACATTGGCCAGATTTCACCTGTTTGTGCATTCTCATCTGACCTCTGGGTTACTTCCTGTCTCAAGTTTTCCATCACAGCCTTTGCCTCATCTTCTGGTCTTTTACTTCCAGTTGGAATCCATGCCACCTTTAAATGTATTCCTATTTTGTCATTCAGCAGACAAACTCTGAGATTTGTATCCCCCTCCCACACCCTTCCCCTCTGTGGCTAACACGTTCTGCCATTACTTTCAGGCCACACAATGTCACCGTCTTCATGCTTTTCTTTGCACTCTCCCAGTTGATGTCGACATCCTTCATTCCAAGGCATCTGAGCAGAACCACAAGATGACAACTTTAGGATCATAATGCGAATTAGTTATGCTCTCACCATTTCCCATTCTCATTAAATCATTGTCAGGACAATGGATTCATGTGGTACCATTTCCTGTTCTCATTACAATTTTTGTCACAAGAATGAGGTATCAGAATTTCAATGCTTCCCATAGTCTTTGAAAAATAACAGTTAACTCTCAGCTGCTTTGACCTATATTTTTTCTGTTCTGTCTTTGACTCAGCCCTGCCATTCTCTTCCCTGCCTGTTTATGGTCTTGGTGATTAGAAAATTAAGATGAAGAGTCCTGAATATGGCAGAAGTTATGAAATCACAGCATAGGATTGTGTTAAAACTTTGCCTTTCTCTTTTTAATGACAAAATTAAACCCAATATTGCAGCATGCTCTATACAGAAGTTGGAAAGTGAACACACGGTCATTTCTTAGGTAAACAATTTCTTAATATTCTTTCTCATGTCATTTTTACTTTTTTCTTCTACTTAAATAACAAACACATGACTTGTCCTTAAATGAAAGCAAGGAAATCATTGTTCATATTTTCCTGTTTTTTAAAAAAAAAAGATTTCAAATTTATGTTCCTTTTAGAAAAAAATAGAACCACTCTTACTCTTCAAATATACAATTTGAATAAATTACTTTATTTCCCCTCCCTGCTGATCCTAGCTGCCTTTACCAAGGTTTGTTTTACAATTGATGGCTTTGTTCTTCCAAGACAGTTACACGTTCTGTTTGGGTTCAGGTAGAAGTCTTACAAACACTAAGTAATGATTTGTTAACTAAACGCTCCTGAAGCTGTCTGTCAGCTCTCCCCGCAGCATAATAGAGGCTTCACCTGCCTGCAGTCACTTCAGGACGCTCTAATTAAATGCAAACTTTGTAAAAATACCAGAGAAGCACAGGCAACATGGAAATGCTATAGAAATGCATACTTCTCCCTTCAGCCATATGCTGTTCCGTTGTTCTTGGCTTATGTTGATGTTTTTCGGACAGCAAAAGGAAAAATGGAGATCATGTAATTATTAACAGATCAACTACCTGATTTGCAGAAAATGTTTTAATCTGTAATATGCTTCAACTAAATTCCAATTATCATCAGATTCAGAATAGGAAAACTTTCTTCAGTTTGATATTTTTTAACTTGCTCCTGGGGTCTTGTCACTTTTGTTTTCACTTACTGCTTTTCTTTTTCATGTTTTTTTTAGACCATGTCCTTCTTTTGAAATGCGGCCCAGCACAGTGCCTGATATATAATAGGCACACAACATATGTTTGTTCATGGTAAGGATAAAGGAATGAGGAAATACACAAAGGAGTAATAAAAATGCAAAAATTAGCCGGGCACAGTGGTGCATGCCTGTAATCCCAGCTACTCAGGAGGCTGAGGCAGGAGAATCACCTGAACCCTGGTGCCTCCAGGGTTCAGGTGATTCTCCTGCCTCAGCCTCCTGAGTAGCTGAGATCACACCACTGCACTCCAGCCTGGGCAACAAGAGTGAAATTCCATCTCAAAAAAATCCACCAGAAATAAAAAATAAAGACTGGAGAGTAAAATGGTTTCTAGATAACACTTCTATTGGATTGTGTTTTATTTTAGTAGTTTCTTTCTATGTCTATTCGATGTAGAGTTTTCATTTGGAATGGATTTTATCAAAAACCTCTGAGTCTATAAATGTGATCATAGACTTTTTTCCTCCTTTAATTTACTGCTGATGCTAAATCACTTGTTTCATCAGATGTATTATTTTTAATACATGGCTGGGTTTTATTTTTAACATTTCATTTAGAGTCTTGCATTTTTCTTTAAAAATAAGTTAATATTGTTTTGTTTGTGCTATCTTTGCCAGGTTTTAGTATTGATGTAAAATGACTTGGAGAGAATTTTCATATTCGTATGTGGCTTGAATCATCTGTGTGACAGTGTAAGTATCCTTCAAAGGCTAGATAACACTTAGCTTTGAAGGCACCTGAAACTGGTAACTTCACGGTGCGTTTCTAACCACCTTCTGATCTCTTTGGAGGTTCATGGTACTCAAATTTTGCAGGGGATTATTTTGTTAATGTGGTTTTGCCAGAAAATCCATTTTTTCCAGGATTTCTTATTTGTTGCAATAGGATTTCAGGTAGTAGTATCTTTAAAGTTGTTTAATTTCTCCTGAGTCTATGATTATGCATCCCACTTCTCATTCTTCATCACGTCTATTTTATATATATATATATATATATATATATATATATATATATATTTTTTTTTTTTTTTCTGCTCCTAGCTATGCTTACAAGGGGAATATTTATTTTACTAGCCATTTACAAGACCCAGCTTTCAGATTTATGTCTACTTTTATTTAACATTTATTTGTTCTTTCCTTAATTTTAAGCTTTATCTTTGTTTCTTTTTGTTTATCTTTTTTCTATTTAAGATGCTATTAACAATTTAATTTTATTTTTTATCTTTCATCTTTAATAATGAAGACTTTCAAGGCCAAAACTAGTCTTCCAATTATAATTTCTATTGTACCACGATGTCCAGGATAAAATAGTCTCCATCTCAGCATTGTCTGGATTTTATATAATTTCACTTTTTTATCTGAAGACTTTCCAGAAATTATCTAGGAGTATAATTTTTTATTTCTAAGTGCATAAAATTATTTTGATTATTTTTATCTATTTCTAATTGCATTAGCTTATGACTTTAAAAAGAGAAGCCTAAAAAATATAACTATGCTTTAAAAAAATCCAGTAACTTTTTCAATGGTTAATTTTTTAAATAGTCTATGGACATCCAAAAATAAATATTTTGTATGTGAGGAATGGTAATATCTCTCTATGTTTAATAAATAAATTATTTATCAATTCTTCTATGTATTGTTTTTTTTTTTCATTTAGTAGATCTGTTTCTACTGTCTGTTACTAGTATTACTACTCCCATTTTCGTTTTCTCATTGTTGTCTGTTTGCATTGGCTGGTACCTTTTGCTCATCCTTAATTTTTTTAAACATTTTTTAATCTTAAATGATAAGCAGCCTATAGCTAGGTTTTTTAAAAAATCTCATGTTTATAATCTCTGCCCTTTAATGAGGGAATTTAGGCACTCACATTTAATTAAATCACTACTGTAGTTGAATTTGCTTCTTCAAAAACTAAGCATCTGTCAGCATGCACTGATACTGCAGGAGAATTCAGTTGGATTAATGTTAGATCTAGTAGCATACTCACTTACCAAGGGCCCTCATTGGATTTGTCCTTTATAAAACCAAATCAACACAGAGCTTGTTCTAGGGTATTTTTCTTGTTATTAACCATCATTTATATTATTATTTTTAGCATTTATTTAGTCTTTACACCTATTTTCATTATTCACATTCCCACCATTAAAAGTCATGTGTTAAAGGAAAGATTATCATTACATGAAAATATTCTCTATGAATTGACAAACTAATAAAAAAATTTCCCTCTAAACATTCTTCTCCAGTGAACACTAATACTTGTTTTGGCCTTGGGGCATCTGAGTCAGTTTCTCGGTTGCTATGTTCTAATTGCCAGTGATAGAAATCACCTCTGACTAACTTAAATTTTAAAAAATTAATCAAAGGATTTTACAGGTAGCTGATAAAATGAACTAAGGATAGAGGACAATATAGGAAAGGATATAAAAGATTTTCTTTCTTTCTTCTTTTTACATGTTTGTTTTTGCACCAATTATGAGTCAGACAGCTCTTGTGGATCCAACTGCAAGCCAGTTATAATCCCTAACCTTAAGGAAGGTATTTCTAGTATTTGAAAAAATTTGTTGAAGAGTTCCAAGTTCCAAGTAAGCAGAAAAAACTGGTCAGTGACCAGAGTATAACAAAACAGTACCATAACAGTGTGTGTTTAGGATACACAAATTGCAGCGGGCACTGTTCTAAGCGCTCTTTCTCATTTGTTTTTACAGCACCCTATTATAATACCCATTTTCTAGAAAAGGCCACTGAGACTTGGTACCCAAGATTCAAACCCAGACAGTCTGAGTTGTCCTTGTGCTTTTCATGTCTCACATATTGAGGGAAAGAATACTTGTTGGATAAATTTGTGGATAAAGAAATATGTGTCATATTCCTTTTTAGATTCAGTGGCACATCTAACCATTATCATCTCTGTATTTTTGTCACAATCCAGTGACTGAATCATATAGTTCTGGCTCTGCCCAGCATTCCTTTCTTTGGATAATAATAAATCCAATACAAAGTTCTGTTCCTCTTTAAGTTTATTTCTTTTAAAAAATTATGTACATTATATTAATTTTTTAATGTACACTTTTCTTAATTTTTATTTTTTTAGAAATGTTGTCCAGGCTAGTCCTGAACTCCTGGCCTCAAGAGATCCTCCTGTCTCACCCCTGTAACGTGCTGGGATTACAGGCACGAGCCACCTCATCTGTCCCCCCTTAGGTTAACATCCACAGCCACTTTATCAGTTCAGAACAAAGTCCAGAATTAAGCCCAGAATTCAAATTATCCTTGCTTGCTACACATGTAGACATTAAGCTTTAAAGAAAAAAATAATTATTCCAGAGAAGTTTGTTCTCAACATATGTGCAGAAATCAGATTACAAAATACTGTAAACATTTCTGTTTTCATTTGTGCTTTATATAAACATGTAGCCACAAAAACACTTGCACACAAACATTTTAGAAGTTGTGCAAAATGCTTAATGCTGCTTTTCTAGGAAAGTAGGCTTATAAGTGGCTTCTCTTTCTTTCTTTCTTCTCTGTATTTCTACATTTCTTACTATAAAAACTTTGCTTTATTAATGAAAAGAAAATGATTTTTTAAAATAATGATTAATACAATTTCATAAGGTCCCTTACTTCATAGCAGAATAAAACTTCCTGGAGCCATCAGGATACAAAACTGCCCTTCTTCCTGTTACTGTTTATCTCTGCAAATTGCTAATTTTACTAGTAGTATTGAGTATCTGTATGAGCTGAGCTATATAGCAAATGCTCAGAGAAATATCACTTTTGTGCAGCTCTTTTTTTCCTCAATGACAAATGGTTTTCACTCTTAGTTCCTCAATTTCTACCTTTGTCCCAAATGTGCCCCCACATCCTATATTCTAATAAAGCATGTGGGGTTTTTTGAAGCAAGCATGTCCACATAATATTCCTTCATTTGCCTACCATAAATTCTCCATATGTACTAGACAAATGGTGGTAGTATGATTAATCTTCAAAATCTTCACTGAAAGTCATCCTCTAGCCAATCATTTGAATTGTATGAGTTTACATGGAATACTCAGTGTAAAATTCAATGCTGAAGCAATTACACAGGATTTACAGGTCTTTTAAATTAAAAATTCCTATACTTGTCCTTGCTAAACTAAAACTATCGTTTTTATTTTTAAAAAATAAATAGAGCCCAGAAGAGGACGACAGTAATATTTGGAAGCGATTTTATTAGAACCACATTTTTACTTTTGGAAATCAATATATTGTTGGGGCAACCTAAATTTCCACCGAGACTCAAATAAACTGCTTGAAATTACTAATATTATGGTAAGAGAATCTTTCTGTTAAAAGTTTGTGCCCATAAGAGTTCTAAATTCAGTGTAGCATGATGACTTGGCAGGGCAGAGCTCTTGCTTGAAATATAATAATAAGGAAGGAAACCAGGAGAAAGATGCCTCCATTAAATTTTCCATCTAGTTTGTATGTTTTCACTATTAAAATGGCTTCAGTATTTTTGTCTGTTTTCCACAGACAAACCTCGTGACTAACCATCTCAGCTAAGTTTAAATAACTTGAATTCTAACATTAAAATCAAATACACGTCATTTCCCTTTCAAATATATCTAACCTCACAACTTGATCTTGAAAGCTGTTTAAGTCTTTCATAGCTTTTACATCTGATTTAAGAATTTGACATATAATTCATATCTTCGTACTTGAAAGTTTTAGCAAGTGGAAAAGATCGGAAGTCCTTGGAAATTATTTCAGAAGTTCGTTCTCTTTTATGTCCAAAGACATGGTTGACATCTGAAGAATAAAATTACAGTAACAATAAAACCAGTTCTCTCGTTTGGGGTCCAGGTGGTGCTGAGATGTGCCCTGAAAAATCTCTCAGGTGGACCTAACTCTCCTAAAGAAGTTGGATTTTCTCATATCTGAGTAAGGTTAGAAAGAGTGCCACAATCGTTTCTGCAACAAGGAAAATCAGACCAAGGAAACAATTTATAAAAATTAGCTACTGTAGAATAGAGATTAAGAACATGGGCTTTGGAGACAGAAGAATCTGATTTCAAATCTGGACACTGGCCATGTGATGAGTAACCTCAACTCTCTATGCCATCAGGCTTTATACTTACTGTTTCATGGAACTATACGAATTGAATGACATAATCCCTACAAAGAGTTTATCAGAATGCCTACCATACAATAAATTGCAGCCATTATTATTACTGCTATTACTACCAAAAAAATAAGTCTTCACATTCGGTGTGCTCATGAAGGAGTTTTCAGATTTGTATATGTAAATATGAAAAATGCGAGGTAGTTATTGACAAATATGTCTAAATCATTCTCCCAGTCTTATTTTATTGGTTTCCTATAAGATTTCCAGTTCTAGACTTGGCTTTACAATGGCTCCATTTTCCTTGATTATTGCTAAACTGTTGTCTTCTAATAAACTAACTTTTTTGTTGGGTCTGGGAAGCGAGAAGAATTGAGCTCAGTGTAGGAGGACTAGTCTTTGAATTAAAACTACCAAAGGAGCTTTGGTTCTTTCTTAAAATCCAAACTGCACCCTATTGATTCTGATGTGTGCCCTGCCTATCCTCACACTTTCCTCATGCTTTGACAGACGAAAACTGACTTAGAAAGTTTTGAAGATAAGGTAAATAATGAGCCTGATTTAATAGCACAGTTTGTAGGGAAAAGCTTAGAAAACAGAATGGGAAATACACATGAAGGTACTTAAAAATTACTTGAAAATGGAAATCTGCCCACCACAATAATTTTGTTATTAAACCAGATTTTTGTGACTTTGTTTTATTTTCCTTTTTATTTTTTCAATATTTATTGAGTGCTTATTTTGTTCATCTGAAGGCATTTCATGGTTAATTCATTTAATCCTCATAACACTATAGTCTAGATACTATTAATATCTCATGTTATTGACAAGACAACTAAGGCACAGAGGGTCTAAATAACTTGCCCAAGGTTACACAGCTAGTGGGCAAGGAGCTGGGGGATGAGCTGAAGCGGTCTGTCACTAGATCTGGGCTCTTGACCACCACAGTCCATATTCTGGTATGTAGTTCTGCTTACAGTTTTGCAAAAAATAAGTGATAATAAGTAGAGAAATTTAATACATTTACAGCTTGTAATAGATAGTTATGTTCCTTCCTTTTGATTTATAAAAATGAGAAAGAAAAAAATTACTTGTCTTTTATGATATCGTTTGAAATCTGGCAATACTTTTAATTGGTGACTCTGCCCATGAAAGTGCTCTGGAGAAAAGTGAACCTTCTGTTACTCTGTAATTGCTATTTTCCCAGCAATGTGAGATAAGGACAATAAGGTCTGGAAAAAGAAAATGCTGATTGGAGAAAATGAATGGTCTGTTTTCCTTACACTGACCTACTCTCTAAAAAAGTCTCTATCCTAAAGTTTTTTTTTTTATTAGTCTATAAATAGGAGTTGATTCTTCTCAAAATCTAAAAGGAAGGAAAAATTATTTTCTCAGATTTCTATGATGCCAGATAAATTGCCTCTTATCCCATGCCTGAAATGTTTTGAAACCTGATGACAGTAAAAAAGAATTCATTTAGATTCAATTGGGTATTAAATGATAAATTTTCTATTTGCATAAGTTTGGCTTCTTTAACTTTACACTTAACGTGTCAGTTTTTAATGTAATTAATCCATCTGTTTGTGCTTGTAGAGTCCTTTTAAAAAGAGAGCATTTCATAGTAGAATGTACTTATTGGAATTCAGATAAAATAAAGCTCACGGGAATGAGCATTTTAAATTTCACATAAGGTTATATATGGTAATCTGTGACTTTTCAGTCACGTTAAATAGACCCCGGAATACTATTCTCAGATAGAAACAGCATTTTTATTAATCAGTGTAACTGAGTGCATATTAAATTCCATTCCTCCCTCCTTATTTTATAAAAACAGAGTAGTATTTGGGAAAACAAAGGATATTTTAAATTGCTCAAAGAGTTCCATATCTTACCCATATGGTGAGACTATTACATTTTTCTCCTGTCACATCCCTGTATTTGTGGAAAAAAAAAAAAAAAAGAGCAAACCTTGCTTAAAGGAGAACATGGTGCCTGAGCTTCAGTTAACAGAGTGCCATACAATGCAATGACTGCTGGTTTTCAAAGGTCTTTGTTGAGTTTCTGTGTTCACTAACTACAGTTTTAAACATAAAATTTTAAAGTTTTGATTAGATGAGATAAACTAACTGGTATTTCTTTCCTTAAGTAGGTAGAAGTAGAATATAACCCAGTTTTGCCCAAAACTTTATCATATCATGGAAAATATTGCTGCTTAATTTGATACTGGAAAATTATGTTATTTTTTCCCTAAAATGTATTTTGAGTCTTACCTAAATTCCCATTCAAGGTGGGTATGTAAGAATACCATGCTGACAATCAATCATCTGGATGGTCAGCATTTTGGAGACAGGCTAGCAATGGGTTAAAGTTTTTATTTTCTGTTTATGGGAATTTTGTGACCTTTTGTATACAATTAACAGGAAGAGATTAGAGATCATATTTTGGAAGAATTCTTGAATGTTAGTCAAATAAAACATCTCATTTGTCATAATTTTTTAAATATCCCAAATTATTATTATTTGCCTACCTGTGGCATTTTATTCAATTATTTTTTGCATCCATGTTTATATTTACAAATAAAGGTATTATTGAATACCTATCAGTCTTCCCAGAATTCGATATTTCACAACTGCTTCTAGGCCCTTGATAGTGAATTTGACTTTATTCCCAAGTCCTTCCATAGAACTTAGAGTTTACAGAATAAAATATACATATAGTGTTTGCCTTTTATCCCAGCACATTCCAGAAATATGTTTGAGAAGCTGAATCTCATAAAGCAGCTAATGTTTTCACATAAGAACAATGTTAAAACTGGTCAGGAACTCAATAGAAAAAACATTGTATTAAGGAGTAATAATATTTTGAAACTAATCACTATAGAGTCTCAGGGAATTAAAGATAATAAATGTATTATCTAAGACATCAAATGATTATTCAGGTACTTGATATTATCTAGTTTCTGATGTCCCAAACTTTATGCATTTTTATTAAAATGTCCCAATTATTTCTTAATTCACTTCCCTACTGTATTATTGTTTTCTTAATATTTTTGTCAATCCAGCTCACTTCATAAACTAACAAGCCTTTAAAATGTTAATGAATTCCTTTATAGCAGGAATTCAGTATTGATAATTTCAGTATCTGAAAATTTGTTAATGTACTTAATATCACTTTATAGCAGTTAACATGATAAATTTTCATGTTGTACATGTATTTTACTCTCAAAACAAACAACAATGACAATAAAAAATGGTTCAAAGCCTGAGGATTCAGGAGCAAGAAGTTTTTTGCGGCAAGCAATGGGACCTAGGTCAAATTCCTGGCATCTGGTAACAAAAGGACAGGTGTAATGATTGGATATGGTCAGTGTAGGTCATAAAGCACTTCCCTATGCTTTTTGTTTCTTTAATATACCTATTTGATGTAGATACAGCAGATATTTTCTCAGTATTTGAGTTGGGATTAACTAGTCTTGGAGAACATTAATGAATTGTCCACTTTTATAGCACCTAAAGGAAAGAACCAGGCCTAAACTCCAGTCTGTCTGTTGTGTGCCTGTTTCTTGGAGTTCTTGCTCTTAACATTGGTTGAATTTATTCAGAGAGCATTGAAAACTCCATTGTAACTTCCTTATGTGGGTTAGGATTGCAAAAGAGAGGAGAGGATAGAAAGCTGAGAGTGTGAAGAGTTATCGAATTTTGGAATTGATTTGTCAATTTCTCCGATTTCTATTATACATTTTATTATGTTTTTATTAGACCTATAATTTTAAGTGGACATTTTTGTTTCTTCTAGGCTTTCTCTAATTTAAGTTCTGTCCATATATAATATTTGTATACTACATATGCATTTATGAAAATATATTTAACAATTATATAGTATTTCATATATTTTTCATTCAAGTCCTGTATATTCTTGATACATCTCTTTCCATGTTTCCTATGTGGGGCAAATAAGCTCTTTTAAAAAATGTATTTTCTCCTTCCTATGTACGATAGTTAAATACAAGGATGAGTGATATGGCTTCTCTGAAAAACCATCAATAGTTTTCACTTGAATGGCAACTGAATCGTTCTCAGAGCACTTCCTTAGCTTTCAGTGGATTCTAGGATATTGGTAATACATGTTGCTTGCTTAAATGATTGGTGGATAACTGGATAATCAGCTTTACTCCTAAATGAGTGGCCCCTACATCACACCTCTAGCCCTTACCCTGTTATCCAGCATGTGTTTTCCCCAAGCACTACAATGGAGGAAATCTTGTCTATTCTCAGGAGGGAATTGGGAAGTTTTGGTTTTCCTCACTTGCATTTTCCTGTCTTTTAGCTGTTCATGTGTCTTTCCTATGGATCTGAGGATTCAGTTTTTGAAACCCCAAATCCAATAATTATTCTCTTTGTTCATTCTTATTATTTTTGGATATGTCATCCCTTCCATAACACAATAAAATACAGAATGTCTAGAAACTGAAAGGAAGAAGATGTATGCAGTAGAAAAAAGAAAAAAGCGGAAGAATAAAATTTTAAAGTATTATTTAGACTAAACCAGGAAAGGGAATTCCATAGGAAAATATATTATTTAGCCCTTTGTTTATTTTTTTTTAATGAAAGCAAAGGTAGTCCTGTGATTACAATAATTATTTTCAAACAATATATGAATTATACAAATATGCCTTTCAGGCATGCAAAAATGTACAGTCACATCCTCTGTGTGCTAACACCTATGAATGAAAATCAAGGTTTCCCTCATTTTAACAGATTGCCTACCACAATAGAAGTATTAAGAAAACTTGGCTTCATAATCTTGCTAAATGGCCTTCTCTGCTAAGAAGATGTGAACCCATACACTTGATCAGTGAGCCTTTGTTCAAAATTTACAAGCACAAAATGTAGGTGCAAAGGATCTTTTTCCTGCTTTCTAAAAGATGACTACATGAATACTTACTGAGATAACAAGACTTCCAAATGCTAATTTCCCATAGTTGGAGTTCAAAAGGAATTAGTGTGGACACTAGAATTCCAGGAAGGGTCCTTGCAGAGATGATGCTGGAGTTCCGATAGAGTGAAAATGAAACATGTCTAAGAACAGGTAGCAGGAAAGAACTTCTAGCTTGGGACACTCGAAGCACAGTGTTTCCTCTGACAAAGAAGAAAGAGGAGCATAGGGTATGTGCAGATGATAATGTAGATATAAGATAAGATATAGAATTATGAATATAGGGTGGTCATTCTGTATTCAAAGTGATGACCTAAAATCTTCTTTAAGAGAGTAGACGTGTGATTAGACTGAAGGACTTTGAGATTCAGAAATAGATTAATATGCTAATGGATTCATGAATGAGAGAAAAATAGAGAAAGAAAAGCAGAATAATATATTCATCCAAAATAAGGGATCAAGTGAAAGAACAAGGAGGCAAGAAAAGGTGAGAAATTTAGTGAAAGAGGACAAAAAAAGTTTTAGATTAAGCCAACTATTGCTTCATATATTACTTCTTATAATACTTTATTTCCCCAATTAGATAGAAAATCTCAAAAAACACCATTGAATATCTGCTCTCTATTTTACAGTAAAATCACTATTTACCATTTCTTAAGAACCTACTATGTGTCAGGTACCATGCTAGACTTCACAAATGTCTAATGTAATCTCTACAACAAATCCACAGAGTATATGTTGGTATATTCCTTTTATGAGGGTAGAAATTTAACTCAAAGGGGTTAAACCTACTATCCAAGCTCTTAGAGCAAGCATATGTTGGAGCTAAGATTGGAACTCAAATCCATCTGGCTATGTGTTCACTTCTCACCTTCTTAGCTGGGTGTAGTCAGTGTGGTGCTCTGTAAAGATAGGAGGGTGACTGAAAGGGATAGGCAGGAAGGAAGTCATCAAACATGCCTGTTTCATGCCACAGTTTCTGCTTTTAGCAACTGTAGTCTCATCTTGAGATGCACCTGGTAGGCACAGCTGTGCACATACAAGTCATTTTCTCTTTGGAGAAAGAAACTCTGCAAATAAACACATAATAGATGGGTCCTGGGGGTGGCAATATGTCAGCAATCTCATTTTACATTTGACACATACATACTCACTCTAACAACATCTGTGGACACATAAGACAAGGACTATCACTGATGATATGATTCTACACCTAGAAAACTGTAAAGCCTCAGCCAAAAGGCTCCTAGAACTTATAAATAACTTCAGTAAAATTTCAGATCCATGCATAATATCAGAACCATTTCTATACACCAACATTCCATCTGAGAGCCAAATCAACAATGCAATCCCATTTACAATAGCCATAAAAAATAAAATACCCAGGAATATATCTAACCAAGGAGCAAAAGATATCTACAAAAAGAACTGCAAAACACTGCCAAAAGAAATCAGAGATGATACAAACAAATGGAAAAACATTCCATGCACATGGATTGAAAACAATCAGTATCATTATAATGGCCATACTGCACAGAGCAACCTACAGATTCAATGCTATTCCTATCAAGCTACCAACATCATCTTTCACAGAATTAGAGAAAACAATTCTAAAATTCACATTCACATAACCAAGAAAGAGCTCAAATAGCCAAAACAATGCTAAGCAAAAAGAACAAAGCAGGAGGCATCACATTACCCAACTTCAAACTATATTATAAGGTTACAGTAACCAAAACAGGATGGTACTTGTACAGAAACAGACATATAGATCAATGAAACAGAATAGAGAAGCCAGAAATAAAGCTGCTTACCTACAGCCATCTTATCTTTGACAAAGTTGACAAAAGTAAACAATGTGGAAAAGACTGCCTATTCAATAAATGGTGCTGGGATAGCTGACTAGCCATATGCAGAAAAAATGAAACTGGACCTCTACCTTTCACCATATACAAAAATTAACTCAAAATGGATTAGAGATTTAAATGTAAGCTCTCAAACTATAAGAATCCTAAAATAAAACTGAGGAAACACCATTCTGGACATCAGCCTTGGGAAAGAATTTATGACTAAGCCTCAAAAGCCATTACAACAAAAACAAAAACTGACAAATGTGACCTAATTAAACTAAAGGGCTTCTGCACAGAAAAATGAACTATGAACAGAGTAAACAAACAACCTACAAGATGGGAGAAAATCTTTGTAAACTATGCATCTGACAAAGGTCTAATATCTAAAACCTATAAAGAAATTAAACAATCAAATAAGCAAAAAACAAATAACTCCATTGAAATTGGGCAAAATACATGAACAGACAAATCTCAAAAGAAGACACACAAGTGGCCAACAAACATGAAAAAACAGTCAACATCACTCATCATTAAAGAAATGCAAATCAAAACCACAATGCAATACCAAATTATACCAGTCAGAATGGCTACTATTAAAAAGTAAAAAAAAAAAAAAAAAAAAAACCCACAAACACACACACACACACACACACACACAACAAAAGATGCTGCTGATGTTGCAGAGAAAAGGGAACAATTAGACATTGTTGGTGGGAATGTAAATTAGTTCAGCCATTGTGGAAAGCAATTTGGAGGTTTCTCAAATAACTTAAAACAGAACTACCATTTGACCTAACAGTTTCATTACTGGGTGCATATCCAAAAGAAAATAAATTGTTCTACCAAAAAGACAGATACACTTCTCTGTTCATTGCAGCACTATTCACAACAGCAAAGACTTGGAATCAACCTAGGTGCCCATCAACAGTGAATGGGATAAAGAAAACATGGTACATATATACCATGGAATACTACATAGTCATAGGATGAATGAAATCATGGCCTTTGCAGCACTATGGATGCAACTGGAGGCCATTATCCTAAGCAAATTAAGGCAGTAATAGAAAACCAAATACCATGTGTTCTCGCTTATAAGCTGGATGTAAACACTGGGTACTCATGGACATAATGATGGTAACAATAGATACTGGAGACCACCAGAGTGGGGAGAGAGGGAGGTTTGGAAGTGTTATTTGAAAAACTAACTATTGGATACTATGGCTCAGTACCTGGATTTTGGGATCAGTCATAGCCAAAATCTCAGCATCATGCAATATATCCAAGTAACAAACCTGCACATGCACTCCCTGAATCTAAAATACATGTTGCAATTATGAAAAGAAAACAAAGCAAGCTTCATTTAAAAAAAAAAAAAAAAGCTGGCCACATGGAAGACATCGGCAACATTCACAAAAAGAGTGTTAGAGCAGTAGGGGATAGGATATGGGATGAATGAAACAACCAAGTAGGAACAGAATATTATATAACAATAGTCATTCTCACATACGGTAATTGTGAGGATAAACAAAATATATGCAGGGAAAAGACAATAGCTGACATGTAATATGTGCTCAATAAATGAAACAAATATTTCATTTGAAGTTTAAGTGGGAAAAAATTCACTGTATTCTGAAGAAAATCTGAAATTATAAGAATGTGTGGTTGTAGTTTATAATTTGAAAATATAGAGTTCTCATTTAAGACTTTAATATTGAAAACATATAAGCATTGTAATCTGTTTTACTAGAGGCCTCTTTTTGTATGAAATCATAATTCAAATATAATTTATATGTTTATTGCCTTCATTCCACACACACCTTGTTTTCTAGATTTACTGTTTACAGCCCCTAAAGCTCTATTTCCCCAGGTTTTTTCTTTTGCCTTCTCTCTCAAATATTCACAAGCCCTTCATAAGAGTCCCTTCTTTTAGTTATACCTGACCCTTACTTTCTTTTTCTGTTATTCTAATTCCTACCTTGAGGCAGAATTACCGAACATGGAGTAGTCAATTTATTCAATCATGTACTTATGCCTTTATTTATTTTCTTCATTCGAAAAAATTTTTGAATGCTTGCTATTCTCCAGGCATGGCAGTAAGCTTTGAGCTACAAAAATGAGTTGTCCTGCCAGAAATTCTCGAGTTTGTTTTCCCCTTGGGTGAAGACAATTATCTAATAGGACAGGTAATAACTCTAAGTGGTGGTGCATACTAAAAAAGAAAATTAAAGGGAGCTCTCAGAGCACTAGTATGGGGTAACTGGGGATATTTTCCCGAAAAAGTTCTAGGTGAACCCTGAATGAACCAGTAGGCCCCACCTCATGGGTGAACACTGTGGGAAGCATTTGACTTTTTTAGTTTTGACACTTTGTTTCCCAGATCATCTTCTTCCATGACACTTTTGAAGCCCCCAGAATTTCCCCAAACATCTGTCTTTAGCACTCACAAGTAACCTTAGTTGAATAGCTTATTTATTTCTGTATTTTTTCAACATTTCAGCTGCATCTATTTTTCTTTTCCCCTACTTATGATTAATATTTGGAAACCTTTTCTGCTCAACATTCTCTAAACTTATATTTTTCTTTGCTTTTGAGGCTTTTATTTAAGAAATACTTATGCATTCTGTTTTCCATTCCCTTCATTTCTCTTTACTATCTTTTTCTGGCTCAGTGCATTTACCTGCCAGCAGTTTCCCTTTGTACTTTTTTTTTGGCTTCCTTTGTACTTTTTTGGACTTTTTCGGACTTTTTCTTCACCCATCAACCAGTATAATAATGTAACCTATTGCAGTAAATGTGTCAGATCATGTTTAGTAGTTAATTCCTTAATTTCCACAAAGTTGGTGATCTTTAAAATGCTTTCTGTGATTTTTCTACACTTGTCTTTGTCATTTTTAATTTTCTAAAACTGGCTAATAATGATTAATACAAATATCAAATCATCAAATTCAATGAATTCACCTTTTGCTTCCCCACATAATCAAAGCTCACATGTAGTTAAAGAATATAAAGACTGGCATTAGTGCTTGTGGAAGGAACACAAAGTTTTCAACCATCTCAAAGCATCAGTATTCATTTTCAGTGTGGTGCCTTATGAATCCTTATGTTTATAACACTTCTCCGCTGGAATAAATCTTATAGCTGATTATCACAGCAGTGGGCTTGGTGCCAAAAGCGATTCTGGGAATGGCATTCAATCAATGTGTAAACTAGTAAAATGCCAGGATCTTTTGGAAGACCAAGAAGGGTGATTAGTTATTGAAGAATAAACAATAGTAAAACACTGAGCATACTCTCTCAAACAGTGCAGAAAAGAATTTTCCATGAGTTAATATGAATATAGACCTGGTTGTATTTTAAGTTGTAGGTTCCACTAGATGATTTATATTTTGTTATATTGTGGGAGAACATTTAACTAGTACAAAGTATGTCATTTAGAGTTTAAAAGAAATAAACACTTCTGTTACTCAAAGTAATATGTTTAGAATAGTGCCACTGACATATACTTTCATTTATAATTTAATAAGAAACTTGATATATAAAAATATAAACAGTAATAAATCGATGAAAAGAAAACCACAGGAGCTGAAAACCTAGAATTGTGATTATTAACATTAGGCTAAACAGAATGTTAAGATGCCATACTATAATATATTTCAATAGAGAAAGAGCCTTCAGTATATTTAGTATATATATGGACTATATTATCTAAAGTTCCAGAATAAATTCCATTTAAATTTTAGAATATTTTAAAATTCTAATAAACTGTTAATGGAAAAAATGATTGCATGATGGCAGATAGTGTTCCAACACTTAGTCTGGGAGATGGAAACACTCAAATTGAGAGAGAGGAAGAGGGCATATGCCCAACCAGCTATTCAGCCAAATCAACCTACCACCAGTGGAAAAAGCACGCATTTGTCTATCCTACCACTAATTGAAAATACTTTATTATAGTCATATCACTTGACATTTGGAAAATTATGTGAGCAACCATGTTTCACAATCAGATTTTCAGAAAGAAATTGCCATTTTTACTCTCTATTTCTGTGGTGCAATTCCACTTACACAACATGTACACATGAAATGGGCCAGGGCCAATCTATTCATTTGTAATATTGAAAATGTGTATCAAAAGTACCATACAATGACTTTGCTTATGACAATCAATCTGAAAAATAAAGATGGCAGAAATTAACCAATTATCCAATTTTTTATTATATTCTATTTTTAACTCTGAATTTTCCATTAGGACATGTAGTGCACACATCCACTTGCACGTGCGCACGCACACACACACACACACACACACAAAGAAGAAACTTGTAGTGTCTTCATTACTGTCGAAGGAAATATTTTACCTATTTTTCCCTAAGGGTTCATTTAGCAAAATAAGTTACAAATATTTTAAAGTAAAATATGTGCCTAAAAAAACATGAATTATGCCAATACATGATAAAAATCAAGCTGAGATGACTTAAAACTGCATGTAAATGACCCTCGGTGGTATATATCATAGTGAGGTTTATGCACCACCATGCACAATTCTGGAAAAGGTACAAAAGCAATATTTATGTATAGTAATATTTTAGGAACCAGCATATTGACTCCAAGTTCCAAGACGGATTTGCATTTAAAACATTTAAGACCTTGCAAAATGTTTTCTGGCTTTCTAGGATTTGAGTGTTGTCCTATTACATAAATTCGCTAAGTCCTAAAAGTTCATGTGATTTATCAATTTTTCATGAATTCAATTGTACATGTCAGGTGTACATCAGGTGCTCAGAGGAGGAAGGGAATTCAATCAGCATATGCTCACTCATTGACACATACATAAAAGGAATATTTGCAGATGTTTTGATGATGGAAGGGTTCAAATCATTTGTCCTAAGGCAGTATTTGTAGTAACACTTTGATCAGTTGCACAGTGGTTAGATTATTTTCCCTGCAGAAATTACCACATGACCCCAAAGGATAAGAGAAGTATTATGTGAGAAAATTGGAAAACATCCGATTGGCGTGTTTTAGCAAACGGACTAGAATGAATTGTATTCAATCTGATTTCAACTACTTAATGTAATATGTTTAATGCCACAGTGAGAGGAGGGAAGCCAACAGATAAAGCCCACAAAAATCATAAGAAATTGCCTCACTACATCAATGTTCATCGACCTTTAATTGTGATATCTTTTCTTTAAAAAAGTTGTAATTGCTCATTTTCTTCACAATTTTTAGCAGTTGCAGAGTGTTTTATGATTTACATACGTAAACTGAACTCACTCAAAAATGAGAGGCCAATGTTCTTACCTCCTTTCCACAGATAGAGTACCAAATATTCATTCAGGAATCATGACCTTTGTAAAATCACAAAGGGGGTGAGTTACAAAGCTGGGACTCCAATGAAAATCATTTGTATATTCTATGCTGTTCTTCCCGTTAAAAATATTTCGTCAGTTGTTTTTAGAAAAATGTTTTAGTGGGAACTTTAAGATTAATAATTGTTTTGTATTAGTCACAGTATTGATAAAAGGTAGCATAGGAACTCTACTGGTCATTTTTTACGAACCAGTATTACGATTGTAATTTCCATTTTTGCAGATGTAGAATTCACCCTCAGAGAGCAAATACCTTGCCTGAGTTTCCAAAGCTACTGAGCAGTGGGGGCAACATTTGCACCCAGAACCTCTAACATCAGAATTTGTACTTTGAACAAAGCAAAGGTTTAAAATGAATGATACATGCCCATAAATAGAAGAAGGGTTTTGGTGTAATTTTTATAAAACTATAATTTTAAATGTGCTTGTGTTTTACCATATTTAACAATGAATATCTCTTTACCTGAAAAACGTTTCTATATTTTTCCTCTATTTCAACGGTTAGAGAGCACTGGAAAATACAGGACTACGTTGCTTTTCTGTACCAGACAGCTTTCTCCCTATTATTTGAAAATATAATAGCGAGACATAATAATACTTTAAGTCTCTATAGAGTGTAAACAATTTTTGTCATAGGGTTTTATACTTAAAAATTAATATTTGCTGTCAGCTACAACATAGTTATAATTTCAAAAAATTTCAAGACATGGGCAATGCAGAATACTAAATATTGATGCTTCCCTTTGACTCCTAGTCACTGGTTCAGAAAGAAGCATTTTAAAAATGTTTATTCAGACAGAATTTTTTACGCTCTACTTTCCTGCTAAAGGCAGAACTGAGACTTTTTTTTCCCCAGGAGGTTTGGCTATGGTTTTTGTTGTTTTTTCTGGAACAGTTTCCATGAAAGAACATCATTATATTTGATTATATTTGTAATCTCATATTATTGGAAAACAGAAAAAAGATTTTTATGCTTTGTCATTTCGAAGATTTTTCTAAAATGCTTCAAAATTTTTATGCTTTGTCATTTCAAAGATTTTTCTAAAAAGTTTCAAAATATTTCTTTAGTTTGAGTTATTTCTTGGGGAGTACGTAAACCTTTATTTCTAAGCAGGAGTAAAATTCAATTTTACAAATAAAGTTAAAAGCAAAGTGAGAAAATGGCTTAGGGAATAGTGAAAAACAAATGAGGGTAAATAAAAGTTCAATTCAATTTTGTTTTAAACAGTTGAGTCCATTAAAATGCAACTTCGTGGTGACACTCTTTACAGTACTGCAAAGTCATCTTATTTCTAAGATGCAAAGCTTGAAACTTATTTAACATTCCCCCTTTGTTTGTGTCAACTTTCTCAGCCAGTTAGTTTGACTCTGTAGATATCCATGACTAAATCGTTTAATTGGTTATAAACACCCATCACTAGTCATGGATCTTATAAAACGTAATACTGTCTTGGTGCTCAGAAGATGATTTCACAAAATAAACAATGACAATTTTTACGTTGCTATAGGATTTCGGCCATCTCTAAGAAAGTGTGCCAAGTTTACTAAATAGTCTTTATCGCATACAGATTTCATACAAAAAACACTTTTACAGAAATGTTACTGTCAGGATTTAGAAAATCTATGGAAAATACAATTTTCCTGAATTGTCTTAATTTCTGATTTTAACAAAATGCAAGGATCAGTATTATATTGCCTAATCTTGTTTTAAAATTTTTGTTTACATTATAGTCACTTCCAAATGACACCTCTTGATGTTCATGCTATGTTTTAAACAGTGGATCAGGTTGGTTGATTGAAATATTTGAAATCTTAGTCATTCTTTATATTTCCCCCTTTTAATTTGCTTTTATTGAGGGAGATCTTTTAAAAGTACAAATGATAATAAATTACTCATTTAAAATTTTTATGTATGGCTTCAGATATCAATATTTGAATAATTGTATCTGAATAAACTAGAAATACAGGGAACAGCAATATCTAATTCATTACAGTGGAGTTTGCCTACATCCCAGTGTAAAACTCTTTCTATGAAAATTGAAACACCTTCTATATTACTGAGCATGAAAACAACAACTTCATATTTGTTGTTTTTGTTTCAACCACTTCTTCAAATATTGCAATATAGTAAGAGTGAAAGTGGTGGCATCATTTTCAGGGTTATAGAAAGAAGAACAGATATTTGGACCTTAATCATGCAATGCATCTCTTTACATTTGCAATATGTAACATATGCCTAATAAAATATGACATGATAATAAAAGTTATAAATTAAATTATCTGAATTCTATTACAATAACTCTTCCCAAAACTGACTGCTTTGCACTCAGTAGGTGCACAAATATATTTTATTATATGATTTATAAAATGCTCAATTAATGTGGCTTTAGGACAGGTAAGATTCTGAAGCTACATAAGCATTCATTCAGTAAAATGCATGTCAGGATTAGAAACTTTTCATGTTATTTATCCAGGTCTAGGATATAGAGCATAAAATACTGTGGTATTATTTATCATAACATTCAGGGATGACCATAATTAGTTACTATTTAAGTTCTAGGCAGAGTAGTTCCAGAGAAGTCATAACATTCAACCTTTTGTTCACATTTATTTTTCCACAATATTTGTGATAATTGTAACTTGGACAAATCAGTGTAAGATTGGCACTTCAGAGATGCATAAAGTAAATTTCCCCCTCTTCTCTATGATGATCTTTTACTTATAATAAATAATTTTTTTTCTATCTCCTCTCACGTAATCATTTCTTCAAGGAAAATCTGGTTCTTCTGACTTTTTATCTCAATAGGAGATTTATCAACCTACTGAGTATTTATTCCTTATATTTAGGAATATTGACTTATGAAAAATAAAAGCAAGCACTTGGCTTTATCCAGCTTAACACTGTTACAAAGGTGGAAATTAGGAAAGTTGTTTCAATGCTGTATCATTGGCACATAGCCAGTAATCAGCAGATAGAGGGACATTGAAAAGAATTAGTAAGATATTTATTAGATTTTTAAAATAATGCAAAGGGAGAAAGAAAAAAAGATAAAACCAGGAAACTGAGAATTTAAAAGTAAAACAGTTTACGTTTTATTGTTGGATGAAAGTGAAGGGGCAGTTTTCTCATCTTGCTCTGTGGGATTCAGACTTTCTGGAGCAGGGCATTCTCTTCTGCCTCCCATAGTTCATCAGAGACCTTTAAGATTGAGCAAAGATGAAAGAATGACCAAAACCATTAGAATATTTGAAGCTTCTATTAATAATTTGAGAAATTATTGAAGATATTTGGATGTTAAGTTTGAAGAACTGTAGGAGTTTAAAAGCTGTCTTCAAATAACAACTGGCATTACAAACCTGGCATTATAAAAGTGTGTACTTGGGCACCCTTATCAGCCCTACTTTACAGTTGAGAAAGCTGCAGCACAGAGAGATTAAGTAACGTGTCCAAGGTCACACAGCCATAGGACTTTTCCTCTCCTCCTGAAAGAGCACCTTCAAGGAATGTATATCCCCAAATTGCTAAGAAACAATTTTCCCATTAACAATGAAGAAATGAAACTTGCCGTAAATCTTTGCCACAACACTTTCGCTCCATTCACCCAGCTCAGGCTTTTCTCTCAAGCATCGCCTGCTGAACCTTATCTTATTTTACTTTGTTACTTTATTTTTGAGCGTGCATATGTTCTGCTAACAAATGTTTGTGAAATCGTTCCTGTTTTTGCTGCCTTATACAGTGGAACTTACTGTAGTAGAATTTACTTTCTACTGTAAATAACAATTGTATATAGTAAAATAATTTTGTAATTATATGCATGTATAATATAGGGAAATGATATAGTAATTTTACGTATATAAATAACCTTTGCACTCTTAGTCTCCACAACCTACACTCTGCTACGGGGGTCGGGGAAGAGTGGTGAATTAGGGCATGAAGAAGGACAGAGGATAATTCAGAAATGTAAAGAAAGCAGCGTTGCTCTGTTTAAAGAGGAGTTAGGAGGCCACAAACTCTGACTCTAGAAAATTCAGAGCTTGGCGGAAAACAATTCCTGAATCATCAAAAGTTGCTCTTTCCCCTCAAAAAAGACCACATTTAATCAATCCAGGTAAATGCCTGTCTATTTATTATGTTGCCAGGGCTGAAAGAAAAAGGAAAAAGAAATGTAATGGTGGTTCTGCTCCAGAGAACGTTAATTATTTATCCTGATGCAAACATAATTACCGGGCAATTCGTGGAAATCAAAAAATGTGGCATTAGAAAGAATGAAATAATTAAAATATATTGATAATGAGCACATACTGCTATATTGACCCAACGATGGTTAAGATACCAAAGATGCGCTCTTCAGAAGGGTATTATTTTGTAATTAAAAGGAACCGTAGAAAAAGAAACTGAAGACATGATAATTATACAGTGCATTCAGCGTAGTTGTCAGTAGAAATGCCATTTAAGGAAAATAATGCCATGTTAAAAAGAAGTTAACGTGGAAAAAAACCTGAAAAGGAACTTACTGTTGATACAAGTAGGATCAATTATACGTGTCTGGAAGGCACTAGTTATTTGTGATAGATTTTTAAATACCAGACACTGGAAATATTATTTTCACGATCAACATCTTGTTTTTATTGGAGGTGGAAGGTTCATCATTTCACGTATTCATCATCACTGACCTTCTTTGTCCAGGCTCTCTTCTCCGGAATCGACGCTATCACTCACAATCGCAGAGTATATTTTTTTCTTGGTTCTTAAATTTGATGTTATTTGAGAGTGTCTGATGTTCCTCATCCATAGTAGATCTGTCATTGCCCTCATCAGGCTGAGGGACATAGTACTGTTTATATTTTTAGGGCAGAAAGGCTCGATTTGATCAATCCAGTGGAGAAAAAAATAACTCAAAGCCATTCCTGGCATCAATCAAGACAAAAATTCTTTCACTCTTTCAGCTTTCTTCCAACTGGGTGGGCATCCTCTTGGTGGAAAGTAATTGCTACAGTTTCAAAAAGAATGAGTGGTTTGGACTAACCTATGTCTAGTCTTTTTGATGATTTTGAGATTAAGCCAAAATATTTTTATTGAAGAAAAACATGAAGAATTATAAGCAGCTAGCCACGTATGTGGACAATCCTAACTGATCATTGAACACTGAGTTTAAGTGTTTAGAAATTTGATTGGAGCATAGAGACAGGAATTCAGGAATAATTTTGCTTAGTCTGATATTCATAGTTATCGCCGACTTGACATCAAGGCACAATATAGAGATAAGCTTTCATTCCATTTCAATGGAGCATGCATTTTAAACTATCCCAAGTCTCTACATCTCTAGAGGAAAGTCTTCAAGATTTAGAACCAGCGTGTTGGTCTATCTGGTTCTAAGATAGACCTCATGGCAGGTAGGCAGTTTTCAGAGGCAGGATTAAAGTGAACTATAGACTGATAAGATTTAACTCAGTTAGCCTAGGTCCTACTGTTTTTAAGACTTAAATGACATATTTTTCAAATCAAGCCACTTTAGTAAATATTTGTTTACTATGTGTGAGGCACTCTTGGGGTGTGGAGGGGGTTCAGGTTGGAATGGCAAGTTGGCCTCCTGAAGACACTCCCAGCATACTCCGTAGAGCATCCTCCTACACTGGGTGGAACCCATTCGTTTCCTCCTACGCTTTCAGGTCTCATCAGAGATGTTGCTGCCAAATAAAAGGCTTCGTTTTCTCACTCTGCAAATGGCAGGGCTGCTTGCCCCTTTTCTACGGTTCAGCTTTCCTCGGGTGCACCCTCGCAGTTGCGATATTATTTGCATGTTCACTGCATATTTCCTTGTTTGTTCACCGACTGTCTCTCTTCCTAGGCTACAAATTCCACCAGGACATCTCTATTGCAATTCCCATTCTGAACACCTGGAACAGAGATATAAATCAATAAATGAAGGAAAGGAGGGAGAGAGGCATAGGTTAATAAAGTCAGGGAGATCATCTAGGACATAATTCCAGTATCTAGGCAACAAATTATCGGTGTCTCCTAAGGTACATGGAGGAGGAAGACTTTCCTAAACTATCTCTTTCTAAATTTCATAAAATCTTGTCAAAAATGTAACTCAGTATACTTCATAGCAACTTATATTCTTGCTCAAAGCCACCAAAACTATTAATAGACTAACAAATGTTTTTCTTGGGATAAAATACCTTATATGCTTTTTATAATTTTTTTCTGATTATTAATGTATGTTTAATTTAAAGCGTTTGGAAGCTATATAAAAATAAAAAGATAAAACTCATAATCCAATAAGCCTATTACCCAGAACCATGGTTTTGTGTGTGTGGTTTTTTTTTTTTTTTTTGCACATTGGCATATTTTTTCCAGGTCTTTTTTCTATGCTTGCCTATGCCATATATTTAGTTGAGATTGTACAGTATATACACAATTTGTTATTTTGATTTTTTCACTTAACGTAACGATATAATTTTCTCCTACCAATAATCAGTCCCGTATTATTGGGTATTTATTGTATTTCCATTTTTTCAGTATTATATATGCCACAATGAACCTAATATACCATGGTAATGTGGAATATAACAAAAGTGTTTCCAACAAATTTAGGCTGCCATCATTATTATGTGCCTGTATATCAGGTAAAAAAATACATGTCCTTCAATGTTCAGTTTGGTTATTCAAAGAAATGGATAGTCAAAACCAGGAAAGTTGTGCCTACCATAATATGTTAAGTGTATATCAAATGAAAAACATGATTTGAATTTGGACTCTTCTATTATTCCTAAGTGCATCGCTTCATCCAAACAATACAGTTCTATATTTAGTGAAGAGCCGTCTTGACATATGGTTTGAAGACACAATTTTATTTTCCTTTTGATTATTTTCCCTGTGTTTCCAATGAGGTTTATTGTGTGAGTCAGGGATAGCCAAGGAAGAGCAAACGTAGCTGTGTTTTGCTCATGACACAGACACAGATTCCCCAAACTGTCTCCCTAGAAGAACTTTTCCAGAGTCCTTAGTTCATCCTACTCTCAAATGGCTAATATTTTCCCTGTGCAAATCTTTACCAAAGATGATTTTGTAGCCTGAATGGATAAGCCACTACAAAAGAATAGTAAGTTGAGAGTTCATCAATGCTGTAAAAACACCTTTGAAATGCACAAAGCAGACAGCTCATGTATTTCAATAGAGATTGAAGCTAGAGCAGAACAACAACAACAACAACAAAATCCAAGCGTTGGGTAGCATTTACTTGACCCCAGCCGGTCAAATACAACAAGAACTTGCCTGTGCTGTTCATGAAGAATAAATTACAAATAGTTTATCTTACATGAGGGTACCATAAATATGTTTCTCTGATGGTGACTTTCATATGCATTTCAGCTGTGTAATCAAAGACAGGTACAAACAAACCCAAGATATGCATGTGTATAGCTTCCTTGGTCTGTTTATTTGGGTGCTCCTCAGGGCCCCCAAACCCTTCAGAAGCTCCAGCATCCTGCTTTAACTTAGTCACTGCTTCTCCAGGTCATGAAAAACAGGATATGCTTGTCCTTGGAGTCTGCCTTCTTTCTTAGAAAGAACAATTTTAGAGAATGCCAAAGGACCAACATCTTGGCGATTAATAAGGGAACCAGATTTGAAAAGCAAGGAAAGCTCACCAGGGTTTGAGAATCTCTTAAGTGTTTCTCTACAAATGCTCAGTTAAAAAGTTCTATCCTTGTAGAGCTTTTCGTTTTATTTCATGTGTAACAGGAGAAACCAAAGGAAGTTATGTGGGAAATAATTTCTTGCATTATAAGGACATTCTTCCTCTCATGGTCATTATTGAAAAACTGAACATTAATTATTTAAACCCTTAACCCCAAACTTTTTGCTTTTAGTTGCAATAATTAATTCCAGTAAAACATCACACATTAAACAAAGAGGCAAAAAAAAAAAAAAAAAGGCAACTGAATGATCACAGTCATATTTAGTTTCCCAAATACCTCTGTAACCCTAATTAGTTTTTCATTAATGTGTTCTGCGGAATCTTTTTAAAAGACTAGAAATGTCCTTATCTCTGTAGAGTTATATGTTGATTGCCGAAGGTGATTTTTCTGACGAATCCCACACATTCGTGGGAAACAATTTGTCTTTGTGTCAGAAGGAACTCCTTGAACAACTTGGGGTAAGGCTAGAGAACAGCAGCACATGTTTGCCTGAAGTCTTACCTGGAGATACGGCCGGGCTTATGTTACACAGGCTTCAGCTGTATAAATACATCATGCCATCTGCACATGGCAGGGGAATTGAGCCTGTGGAAGCTCAAGACCTGTGTCAGTGTTTTCACAGAAGGACTGTTTATGAACAGATGTTATGTGGTGTTTTTCACAGAAAATGGACTCTGGAGAGAGAAAATGTCTATCAATTACTGAGGTATTATGTATAACAGCAATTTTTAACCTTGAGAACACTTTTAAAGTTCTCAGTAAAATATTTTCAACTGTGGCCACTTTCTTTGTCTCAAGGAAGATTCAACCTCCTGTCATGGGCATGCTTCCCATTGTAATGTTCTTTGGAGATCTCTCAGTTGGTGAGATTGTGTTCTCTCTGACACAAGGTATACTCGATGTGATGATTCATTCATGACTGCAAAACCTTTCCATCTATATAGAAACTGCTTGTCATTTTCTTCTCTTGTCTTTTCCTGATAGGAAAAGACTTTAGAATCAAACGGTAGGACTGAATGGCCATTTAGGTTTCTTTGTTATCATGTGTTCTCAATGTTTTTCATGTAAGAAGACATTTACATTGATCTAAATGTTAATATGCCCTGGACAATTAAGTATTCAGAGATCTACAAAATAAATCTATTCTCTATAGCGTGCTTCCTAGATTAAATCTAAGATACCATGAGATGGAGGTCCAGAATGCTTCAGGGCCAGCACTCCAGAGATGGAATTATTTCTAGCAGCCATACCAAGAGCACTGAAGCCCCTTTGTGACCTGTTGACAGACACCATGTTTTGCATAATATATATATTTTCATTTTCCCTTAGCTTTCTTATTATTTATTCAATAAATCCTTTTTTCTTGCTGACAGCAGTTGTATTTATAAAGCTAAATCCAACACAGCAAAATGTTCATCACTTTATAAACTAAATGCTAATGTTTTATTTATGTGCAATGAAGAAAGAAAAAAAGAACTGAATTGATGTTTACCTAACAAGCAGCACAAAAGTGCAGTACCATAATAGTGGAGTTCATAAGCATTCTGGCTTGTAATTTTGGGTGTCAACATTTGAATTGCAGAAAGAGTTTATGCAGACATAGCACGTACACAAGTGCAGTTTAGATCCACATCTATAAAAATAACATCTGTTTAAGCATACATTACATTTAAAAATAACTGTACAGTGATCAGCTGGTTAAGTACAGTTAACCAGATGTCGTTTTAAAGGGCCAGATGGAACTATGAAACTAAGATTGAAAAATTAAAAAATACTGTGAAAGGTCAAACCAATTAAGCAACCTGTTTTGTTGGCATGTAACAGTTAAAAAGTAAGTTAAACTACTTAAGGAGTGAGCAACATGAAGATGTAGCAGTTAAAACTGGGTCTTGCTCCTCTGAGGACAAAGAGAAAAATGCAGGCTAGAGCTGCTCACTTACTGGAGTCCAAAAGAACGCAGGCCAACATCAGAAATGTGAATTTTCCTGTGGTTATCAGAGGCTGAGGAGTGGGAGGTTTGAGGAGATGTTGGTCCAAAAATACAAAATTTCAGTTAGACTGGAGGAGTAAGTCCAAGAGATCTATTGCACATCATGGTGATCATACTTAATAAAAATGTATTGTATACTTGAAATTTACTAAAAGAGTGGATTTTAAATGTTTTCTCCACGCAAAAAAAGGATAAGTATGTAAAGTAATACATATACTTGATTTAGCCACTCCACAGCACAATATTTCAAAACATCATGTTGTATACCATAAATATATGCAATATTTATTTGTCAGTTCAAAAGTTAATTTTTTTAAAAAAATGAAAAATAAATGTGAATTTTCCTTGAGATGATTCAGAATTGTCTTTACTATATTTTAAATATGTTTTCAAACAAAAATTCAAACTTCTGTTACAAATTCACAGGACCCAGTAACATTTTCCAAAGTAGAAGCTTTACCCAGGTTAAGCATTTTAACATAACAGTGGATAAGACTAAGCATGTTAATGTATGTCTTAAGGAATAAATCTGATACTCAAGAGCGAGCAATCTGATGATTTTCTAAAAAGCTCAAATTGATTATTTTTCTTTCCTCATGTTGGATATCACATGCAATGAAAAGATGAGGCAAATATTTATGGAATATCTATACTGAGGCAGGTTCTGTTACAAACATGTTCACATACATCAGAGGTCACAACGGGAGCCTCCCACCGCTTATTTGGCCTGCAGATGTGTTTTGTTTGGCTTGCACAGTGCTTTAAATTTGAATTAATTGCCAAAAAACTAAAAATTGTGAGGTTTCACATAAAAGTCCGGATTTCCAGCTTCCCGGAAAACCTGGCAACACCAGGTCCGCATTTTTTCCATTGCGAAAACTCACTGGAGCCAAATGGGAACAGCAGTTTCTTTAGAAGGACAGAAAGCCTCAAGTTGGTCACAGGCACCACCAGTCCCCTCAAATCGGAACCTGCATCCCAGTTGCCATTTACTGTCTTCTACCTAACCCACTTCACTCAGAGGAACTTCGAGTTTCCAACTCTAATAGCCGTCAGCTCCCTTAAACCCCACAGTCAACCTTCTAAATTGAGTACAGTTTGTTATTAATACTTTACCAAAAAACTGGGGACAAGAGAATCCTACTAACTCCTCTGAGTCACAAAGTCGGTAACTGCCAGAGGCAGAAGTCAAATTTGAGTCTTGTGATTCTAATATTCCTAATATGTAAGTCTTCATACAGCCAAAGAATAAGAATTCTTATCTTTGATGTGTGGGGGCAGCAGGCACTATTCATATGAAATGAAATAAGTAGATCTACTAGAAAGTAATCGTTGACCATATACAGCAGACAGTTTAGCGTGGGCCTTTGTTCACAGATGATTGAATGATTAAGAGTCAGGATGTGAAAGAGCACAAGAACACCAAAGAGATCCGATCTCCCCAGTTCATGTCATTCTGTCGCCTTTGCCTGTCCCGTG
This sequence comes from Aotus nancymaae, assembly GCF_030222135.1. Classification (NCBI taxonomy): domain Eukaryota; kingdom Metazoa; phylum Chordata; class Mammalia; order Primates; family Aotidae; genus Aotus; species Aotus nancymaae. The sequence continues at coordinate 4,522,044 of NW_026988460.1, forward strand.
TGCTGGAGCTGAGCTGGACTTTCAGACTGTGTTTGAGCTGAGTGGGGAAAAGCTGAAGATCGGAAGGGACAAAATGGTGGTTTGTGTCATAATGGAACTTTTTTTTTAATCAGTGAATTGATCAGGATGCATTTTTTTTTTCTTTTGGCAATACATGCTTCCTCTTGGAAGTTCTTATTATACTTTTCTTTTCCAGCATTGACTTTTCTTATATTTTTCCACAGTAAATTAATAACAAAAAATAGATATCTGCTAAGCAAGCTTTATTTTCCATTTAAATATGTATTTCAAATTTCAAGCCTCTTTCTTTGTCTGTTGCCCTTGCTGCTTACTTAAATTTTAAGTGAAAACTGCCAATTTTTAAAAATAAACTTATTTTAAAAAGCAGAGAGATAGATTAATGTACAGTTATGTCACTAAACCAGAATAAAGTCATATATGTTTTTGTATAGGGATCCAGTTACACGACTGAAAAATAAGGCAATATTTAGAGCAGGTTAGAGTCATGCGATCTCATTTAAATATAGTCACCATTTTCCTGGAGGTGAAGCTGTCTTACATAGAGAAAGAGTATATACTTTTAAAGAGAGAGGGATCAAGAGACAGAGGAGAGAGAGAAAGAATAGAGAATAAATTCTAAAAGAAAGGCAAATTTTGCAGACTGAAAAATGAAAGATTCCACCTAAACTTTTCTAGCCCAAAATGTAACCCATTAAAGGAAGTTGTCAAATAATGCTCAACAGCCTTTAAAAAAAAAATCTCTAGAAAACCCATGTTAAGAGGACACGCTTGTGGTATTGACAGTTTGGTAAGAATCAGTGCCACTGGATGCAGTTCAAATGCAACAAGAATATCCCAGAAGACACTATGTACTAGCATTTGAAATATCATGAGTAAGCAATAGTTGGTGGTAAAGATCTTGGGCTTAGTGCTGGGAAGAACTGACTCAGTAACTATCTATGCAAGAGTAGCAATTCCTTGTCCAGAAAGAAAGAAAAGAAAAAGGGGGATTTACAAAAACAAAAAGAATGGATTTGAGAATAGAGAAGGAATTAGAAGAGAACAGTTAGAAAAGAGGAATCAGAAAACCTATAAAGAGAATTCTCCTATACCAAGGACCTTCTATTCTGAATCCACTCCCTCCTCCTCAATTAAATGAACTGTTAAAAGACCTAAACCAAAGCTGCAGCTACTGAGCCAACAATAACTTAGGAAGTTAGAGCAGATGGCTCCGCCTCTCCATCTGATTACAGCACATCCATAACCTCCCCTCAGCTCACTCTCACAGCAACAGAGGAGGACAGGAACATTGAATGGCTGATACTCAAAGGAGGAGGCTGGAAAAACCAGGCCTCAGGTTTTTAGAGTTCATGCTGATTTTATAAGCCTATTAATAATGCAAATGTTGGCCACTCTGTTTTCTGATTTTGGGGAAAGCCTAGAAGCTGCTTTCCTCACCAAAACCCATCTCTTGCTGGTACACCATCGAATATGATTATGTAGCCCAAGGGAATTTCTACTATTTTAGCTGAAAATATATGTCACACATCCCTGAGGTTGTAGAGATTAAAATCAAGTAGGGAAGAAAATATCATCATTTCTTAAATGCCATGATCTATTGAGCTATAGTTTCAGTCATTTGGGTTGTCTTTCCCATGAAAAGATGCATAATGCACAAAGGTGAAGGGAAAGCGTCTTCTCACCAAATCATGACTGGGGTACTGGTTCCATATACAGTTGCCTTTTGGGTCCCATGCAATGTGAGCTGCAAAAACCTGCCACAGTGCTGGTGGCAACAGACATCAGGCTAGTGTGGCTGGAATTGGAAAAGCCAAAGATTTTAGTCAGGGTGACCCAAAGCAGTCAGGGTTTGGGGGCGTGGAGGTGGTGGTTGATTTCTCCTGGGATGTTGAGTGCAGTCGGGTTCCAATTACTTATCTAAAGTCAACATTCTGGTGATCAACTTGAAGTACTTCCCCTATCAAGGAATGAAGAAGATTTTCAGAGGAAAAAGAGACATAACGGAAAGGTAGGATATATAAGGTTGTTGATACCAGGGATTGAAAATATAAGAAGCCTTCGAACCAAACAATTAATTAATAGTGTGAATAAGGCGATAAGTGACTCTTGCTTCATACATGCCAAGGGGTGTTAAGGAGTGATAGAGACGTTAAGGAGTGGCCCAATGGATTACCACCAGAATGCCTTTTCTAAATTAGGCGACCATAATCATAATTGCCTCAGCCACTGGGCCTGATGTTACAAAGTCCTTTGCTCTTTTGGGGAGAAGACAGAATCTAGATTATTATATGGAACCTCTAAATATTGACTGTTGGAAACTAATTCTCTATATTTTTAAAATTAACCACTGAACAGAAAAATAAACACATCTGTAGACTAATGTACCTTGGAGGCTATCATTTTAGGACTTCTGGTTACATTTGGCATGCTTTCCTCTTGACACATATGCAAAAATATAAGAGAACACAGATTAACAGAAAAGTCCTGAATTTGCCAATTTAAGGACACAGGGTCGAGACTCAGCTTTGCATTACTGGCTGCTCACCCTTGGGCAAGCCCATCGTTCACACCCACTGTCTGTCTCCTCACCTTTGAAAGGAGCAGTTATTTGTGTTATACTATCAGTGAGACTAAAAAAAATTCTCATTGCCACCCACCCCAAGCTCTGCAATACCAGATATTATTTTGTTGGTCTTTTATTCTACATTAAGAACAAACCATTTAAAAGCAAATATGCCTAGGAAAAATAACAAGGCAACTTAATACTAAGTTCCAAGTATATAATCAACCTTTAAAAGTGGCTTCAGAACAAGAAAGTCATAGGTGGCTGAAGGAAAGGGAATGTGATGTCATCAAAGGAATATAGAAGGGACTCTGAGGGTCCTGAAATCAAACTAATCATACCTTCACAAAGTACCTCAGAGCAGAGGTCCCCCTCCCAAGTGTTAGAAATACTAATTTCCTGTGAACCAGTGTTGAGGAAAATAAAAGTCTGAGAGCTAAGTGGATATTGTGACTGCAAGACTTTTCGGAGCCTTTAAGTTTGCTTACATACTCTGAATCTATAAATGGAAGATATAGTATGTTGTATTCCTAAGCCTTTGACCATAGAACTTTTGTTTGTTTTTAAGAGTCTAGCAGTTCATCGTACACATGTTCAAAAACATTGGTCCGTATGAAGAAGACTGTAATGACTTCACTCACTTTTAGCTTCAAACCCTATTTTCCCTCCATGCATTACATTTTTCAGGGATTTCTATGTTTTATTTTGTGTTAGGCCAAAAAATAACATGCATTAAACATTTTGGTTTTGTTCTTTCCAAGTACATGAAATCAGCATCAGTATAAACTTAGCAGCTCAAAATTTTCTCATTCACTTGTGTCTCTAAACTTCAGTCCTAGAGAGAAATGCCCTTATTTTTATGGCTTTTTAATCCTATCTTGCCAAGTTCACACTAACTGGATTAAAGCAAGATATTAATAATATTTCTAAAAATAATAATTTATACGTAAGTCTTCAGCTGGGGCATTTTCCAGGCCTCTCACAAATTTAGACTTAATATAAATTTGAATTGCTTCTTAAAGAAAAGAACGTCACTATTATTTTTTACTGTTGGCTTGTATATAAAGCAAGTTCCTGGTCAGAATTTTTTTTTTTCCCTAATTTGGACATCTGATATTGACATTAACATAGACATCAGGACTCATTCTAAATGTGATCACCAGTAAACATCATGACATGCTTCCAATGTTATGGTCCTATTTTGTTTAGAATTCCTAAAACTACTATTATTGACATATGAGTCTTAATTTTGTTTTCCTTTAATGTAATTGATCTTCAAATAGTAAAGACTAAGCAAAACTGTTGTTAGCTATGTAGCCAGAACTTTTTGTCCCTAATCTTACAGCTTTTAATAAACAGCCTTCTGTTCTATTGCCTCAATTGTTTTTACAGTAATTGTTTAATTTTATTTTATGTGTAGGCACATAATTACATTATTCATTAATCCACGAGTACCTGACATTTGTCCATACGTATATTTTTCCATATTTATTTTGCAAATGTGAGGCTTTCCACTCTTTTAAAAAATAGATTCTGTGAAGGATATGTTTGAAAGGTATTTCTTTAAAGTAACTTGTTTCATTTTCTATTTGTTTGATTTACCATACTCTTCTCCCCAGTAAAAAGAAGCTGAATTTATGTGGGCTTTTTATTAGGTCTAGTGTCATTGTAGTCCTTTTCTTTCAATCATAATTTTTCCTTAAACATGAAAGATTTTGGTAAAACATGCTGAACAGGGGGCTTACTGTGAAACATGGGTAGCTTTTTCAAAACCTAAAACAGTAAGAGTACCCTGAGAATAGAACAAAAGAAATTAAAACGCTAGATATGCCACAGTTGTCTCATGCAGCAGTTAGAAATTTAATTATTTTATCTCGTAGAATAATGTGCCCTTCAGAAATCATTTTGGACTAGATGTTTCAAACCAATGATCTGTAGTTAATTATCTTTAATAACTGTTGCACATTATGGTTAGATCTATGTTTTTGCTAAACCAATTAATAATATCTTCATTAGTATAAAGACAAGGTAGCAGGATCCTTTCATTTTTCACATTGAAAGAGTAGATATTTTAAACACTGTAATTTACTTTAGCCATACATTCCCAATGATATGACTAATTAATGAAACTTCAAAGACATAACTTCCAAAAAGCTACTTATTTTAAAGTCATTGTTGCACACTTAATGACATCCGGTTGGGGGCATTGCTGACACCCTAACTATCCATGTCCTGGAATTGACTAAATTGTTTAAACCACCAAAATGTTTAATGTTTTTAAAGAAAGAAAGAAAAAAGAAAATTAATTGCATATTATCTCTTTTAAAGACCTGTTGATTATAGAAGAAAAGATTTTAAAAAATGGATAGCCTCTCTTTTTCCTCAGCGGATGGCATGACCACAGGACAAAAACATTTTCTTTTTAGTTAAAAACACTTGCAGGCTCATAGGCCTTCTGCTGATTGGAAAGAAAAGTGAGATGACAGTGATGGTGGCTAAGCCCATCTCAGGCTGACTTTCCCCTTCATTTTGAGGTCATGTTTACACTCATGTGAGGGGCCACTGCAGCCGGGACATGTTCTCCAACATGGTTCACTGTGGTCAATGCACCTCACTGTGATCTTGCTGTGGTGAAATTCATTCAGATGCACAGCACATTTAAATCAATTATCGAGAAGCCTCGGGACAAATTTTGGCTTTTGCTGTCTTGTTAGCTATATGTAGACGGAATTTTTTTTTCAGTGAGTTCATGTTACTGCAGATCATTTCTTTGGGTTTTTGGAGCATTTCAATCCCATAGCTATTTCAAAGTAGGAAATATGGTTTTGAAATATTACTTAACCTATATTTTAATACACCTAAAAAGATTTGGTAAGATGTTTTTGTTGGGGGAATTAAAGATAGCAAAAATTTAACTTTATCAATGCCTCCACCTTGTTAAAATTACTTGAGATAACTTACAAAAATATGCGCATCTGCAGTAAGTAAAGAGAAAATTTGGGCAAAAAGACTAAAGAAAAACGTAATACAATTTAATTCTAGCCTTATGAGGCCACTGAATACATATTAAATGTCATTTATGATAACAGAGGTGGGCCTGAATCTGGCCTTGTGATGCCAAACAGCCAAAGCAAAGAGGGAATTGGTGGCATCCTGAAAGCGAATTTTCCAGAAAACCAGGAACTTCTATTTTTTTCCAGCCTAATCAAGTCCAGTAAGTTTGACTTTCTGTTAATGACATGAAGAGCACAATCGTTGAATTAAGAGGAACATTTCTATTCTTTTGGACAAAAACTTGCTAGGGGAAATATAAGAGCTCTCATAATTACATATACTGAGTGCTGCAGACTTCTTAAAAGGTAGAAGTAGAAAGTCAGTCATTCACATACTTTGTATGTCATATGACTAAAATCTTATGGGGGTATAAAATAGGATGGAGAAACATAATTAATAGAAGATAATTCAGTGGAACTAATTTTAAAGGATGGAAATTGGTTGGTGACCTATAGGCTTTAGTTCTGGCTGTCTCCAAAAGAAAACTCCCATAGCTAAATCTTTTATGTATTCTTAAATTTGGAAGTTACCATAGTACTTATATAGCCTCTGGAAGAAAAAAGCACATAAAGCCAAAAACTGTCCAATTTCGTAAAACGTTTGGTGAAGTAATATGTCAAAATTAATCTGCTTTTTGTTAATCTGGTAACTGTAGGTCTTTATGTCCAGAGTCCTTGTTGCCATCTCAAAGCAAATGAGGAGGGAGATCAAGTTTTACAAGGAGGAAAGCATTCTATTTATAATCTATACACATATTGAAACCCTTTCTCCATACAGAAATCAGAGCAATCATGTAAAATTCAAAATTCAGATCCAGCCACGTTACCCTCTATGTTAGTTGGGGTTTTACTGAGAAATAGAAACAAAAGTTTGTATATGTATACATAGGTATGAAAAAAATTATTTTCAGGAATTGGCTCATGAGATTACAGAGACTGAGAAATTCGCCAATCTGCCATTTGCAAGCTGGAAGATTCAGCCTGAGTCTGAAGGCCTGAGAACCAGAGAAGCAGATGGTGTAACACCCATTCTAAGGGCACGAGAGGACAAGATGAGATGCTCCAGCTACAATAGTGAGGCAGGAAAGACAGGATGAACTCCTCCTTCCTTGGGTTTTGGTTCCTTTAGACCCTCAACTAATTGGATGAAGCCCATCTACATTGAAGGGGGCAACCTACTTTACTGAGTCCACTGATTTGAATGCTATCCCTATCCAGAAATAAAGTTTAATCTGGGCACCTTGTGACACTCAAGTTAACATGTAACATTAACCATCACACACTCCCATACTAAAATCCAACGATGGCTTCCTTTTGCCAATAAAGGAAGTACCAAAACTTGGCTTTCATTTCAAGGCCTGCCAGTATCTGCCTTCTACCACTTTTGGGTTATCACCAGCCCGGAACACCCTTGCTGTGTTCTCACCTCCAATACTGGTCTGTGAGTCTTGCATTGAATCCTGCTCTCTCTGTTTGAAGACTTCTTTCCTGGGCTTTCCTGTCTTCTTGTGTTACCCAGCTAAGCCCTATTCACCTATCTTAACTCACCTTAAAAGCCACTTTCCCAGAAACTTCTGAGCACCTGCCCCACAGACTAGCTTAGATCCACTTTTCATATGTCCTTATAGCTCTCTCTACTAGTTATCCTCCCCTTTCTTTTCAAAACATTCCTCAAACATAGAATTAATTGTTCTTTGCCCTTCTCCTTGCCTTATCTCTATGAATGTAGAGACTCTTGATTTCTACATCTGCAGGAGCTCAAACGATATCTAGCTCATAGTAGGGCTCACTAAATATTCAATAAATGAATGGTTGTCCCAACTAAGCTGTCAACAATTTAGGAACTTTCTCTAGTGAGATACATTGAAACACCTTGAATAGAGGAATAAAATGAAGTTGTATTGCCCTTAGACTTAATTTATAGACTTTGGATAAGACAATGTACATGTCTGTATGAGGAATGAAAACAAACTGACAAGACTTTCTTTTAGCACATTACTATAGTCCCCACTAATCAAGGTACCCCATCAAGTTGAACGTGTCAAAGACCCTTCTCTACAAGCTAAGAGTTGCAAATGGAAAAAAATCCCCATACATTCCTAAATGAAAAACACAAATCATTATTTTCCTCAGTATTTTTGTCATTCACTCGTCATTTCAGGAAAAAAGACCTCCCTAAGTCATGAAGTTTAGTGCTTACCCCCCCCCCCCCACTTTTCTGTAACTGTTTTGTGAAAAATTATACGCAAAAAAGTCGCAATGCATTTGCAAATAGCTTTTTAAACCAGAGCTCTCTCCTGGGAATATGATCCTAATAGGATAGAGACAAGGCTAAGTTGCTGAATGCTGCTGGTCATTATTCTTTTGTTTCAACTCAAAGAAAACATGCACAAATCTCATAACTAGACTCCCGGGCATGTGTTTTTGCTTACTACCTAATGTGGTTCTAATAATGCAAACATTCCAGCTAAGTAATGATGACACATCTACAGCTATAGATATTAGAAGTCTATCCAAGGGAAACGTTTTGGGAAAGACAAAGGAAAAATACTTTCATTTAAATTTTCTTGATGCCATCATATTAGTACTCATTCCAGGCCCTGTATTAGCATGAACAAAAATAAGACTCTGAAGAAATATGAACTAAAGAGAAATTCTTTCAGTGTGTTTTCCGAAGATTAGCCTCAAAATGTGCTTGATTCAGAGTGCATCTCACCTTTGTGGATGTACATTCAAGAACTGGTAAATAAATTTTGGGGAATTCTTTTTTGTTGTATCACTCATGGCTGAGTCAATGAATATATTCCTTGTGTAAAAATCCAATTTTGTTTAATTTAATCATTTCATAAGAAGTTGGATGCCAGCCCTTCCAGGGGTCAACTTCAGCTCACAGGGAGACTCTGAGACTCCATCAGATAAGGAGACAGTATTAGATTTTGATTGGTTGCATTTCTCCCATTAGCCAATAGCTGCCATATTACTTCTCTCATTCATAGCCATGTGGTTTGAGTGGCAGCGCTCCTGCTCTTAGGGAGTGTTTATGCCAATGTCTTAGTCCATTTGTGTTGCTATAAAGGAATACCAGAGGATAAATAATTTATATAGAAAAGAGTTTTATTTTGCTTATGGTTCTGTAGGCTGTACAAAAGCAAGGCACCAGCTTCTGTTTCCGGTGAGGGCTTCGGGCTGTTTCCACTCATGGTGAAAGGCAAAAAGGAGCCAGCATGTGCAGCAATTACATGGTGAGACAGAAAGCATGAGCAAGAAATGGGGAGGTGCCAGGACTCTTCTTAACAACCAGCTTTTGCAGGAGCTAATAGAAAAGAACTCACTCACCTCCCTTTTTCACCCCCTACCCAGATCTTAGGGAGAGCATCACTCTATTTATGAGAGATTCACCCCCATAACCCAAACACCTCCCATTAAGCCCTAGCTTCAACATTTGTAATCAAATTTCAACATAAGATTTGGAGAGGTCAAACAAACCAAACTGTGGTAGCAAATCAGCTTGTCTTTCCACTAGGAAACAGTGTTTGGTTAAAGCATAAGAATGTGACCCTATTGACTTCATGAGACCTGACTTCACTATTTGCAGACATTGTTGCTGCTAAGAGTGAAACCTCCCTTGAAAATGACATCATCACATGGAAGTAAGTAGAGCTCAGAGAATAGTAGAACAGGGCACGATGATATCTGGATAAGCTTCACCTGATGCCAGTGTTAACTCTGAAATTCTAGTTAGTTGAACCAGAAAATTCTCTACTAATTTAATTCAGCTTGAGTTGCAATTACCTATACCTACAGTCAAAGATTCCTAAAAGATACAGGAAGAGAATATCATAAAATTCATTTACAGTGCAATTCTTAAAATTAGGGGTTTAGGAATTTGGAGAACTGGCTGCCATCTTTCTTTCCAATCCTATGAATACTCTAACTTTCTGGTTCCATGAAACACCCTGCTACATCCTTGTTTGTGAAGCTGCTCTGCGGGCTTCTTCTCATCCTTGAAGACCCAAGTCAAATATCCTTCCCGTTTGAAGTTTCCATCAACTCTCTCCAGCATGCTTCCCTGCCCCAGGTTACCAAAAGCCTTGTCATTATCATCAGCATGGTGTTTTTCACATAATCACTGAATTGTTTACATTTCTCTTTCTTCCCCTGACCTCTTGGAATAGTGATCACTCTGCATGGCCACCTAACTTAGGCCAGGAACATGACATGCTTTTGTGCTAAACCTCTGAATAAACCTGTTTACACAGAAGAGGAAACAAAGCAGAAAAACTAATGGCTTCACATTTTCTCAAAAATAAAAGATAGCAGAGCCACTTGAATTCTACCTGATTCCAAACTACTGCTTTTCTCCTCTCTATCATGAAAAACTAGGTCCTATTCACGTTTACATTTTGAAACTTTCTCATTGTTTGACGTTAAACTTTAAGCTCCAAACATTCAGTTGCCATTCTGAATGCAGCATTATCTTACCTTTGTTCCCAGTACTATACTCAGCACAGAAAACGCTTTCAGTAAAGTTTATTAAATGAACCAACTAGTAAATAATAAACATATTTTGCATTTGTTGAATATTTGCTTCAACATTTTCGAATGGTCTTTTGTGATGAGCCAGAGTACCACTAAAAAGCAATGCCCATCACTGAAAAAAAAACAGGTGATGCTGATTGCCCAGAGAGATGTCCAGGAAGTACTGAGGCACACAAAGTCATTGGTGCTCCTAGAAGAACCACTGAAAGGCTGTGTGATCATAGCTAATTTACTTACCCTCTCTGAGCCTTCATTTTCTCATCTGTAAAAAGGAGATTATAATAACACAATCTACTTATTGGTTGTGATGAGGTTATTATGAGAATGCAAGTAAAGTGCATAACGTATAATTAACACTCAACATGCGGAAAAATAAAAGATTATTATCTTACTGATGATGGCAAGAATAACATCTTTGTGAAATAACTTAGAACTAAATTTTTGTTGTAAAAATAGAGGACTAGTACATTTATCAGTGATCTTAAAGCCGTCCTTACTACATCAAAAACAAACAGGAATTTGGAAAATGACATTCACCTAAGGTTTGTCATGTTCCAGACCAAGAGAAAAATCAGGAAAATCACTAACCCCTGCTATGTAGCCCATGGAGAGTTGCTTAGTGTTTGGTAAGAATGTGGGTTTATGTTTATTTTATTTTTATTTTTGTATAGCTACATCTCCTCACTCAGATCAAAGTATTTTGATAATAAAAATGAATAATTTAAATTTTAGATTATTTAGCAACATTTAGATTATGTATTGTTTGGTTTCAGATTGTTTCACTGAAGGTGATTTCTCTGCCAGTGAAAAAAATATGATGATTCAATAGTGGCTACAAAATTATTGAAAATGGTTTTCTGAGTCTTAAAGCCGTTTATCCTATTATTTGACATGCTTTAAAATGTTTTTAATTACAAATCTAAATTTGCTTTTTTCATTTTAAATTAAAATCACCACCTAAAATTGTTAAGGCATCTTTTTCTTAATGGATTGGTTCAGACCTAGATAGGTATTTATCCAACAGAAGAACAATGGGAAATTAGAAATTACAATACATTTGTTAGTGCTTTGTCAACAAGAATTTATGTGGTGCTGGAATGCTGAAACATTCTAGTGTGCTATTTCCATGATATTGGTAGCTAGGTTTAAATTAAGCATCTACCTGAACATTTGTTTGTGATTAGAAATGTGTCCAATGAAAATATATTTTTCATGCCAAAATGTAAGAAGAAGGTGGTTTACACAAGTACATTCTTAGCAGGAAGTCAAGCTGGACTTTTTCAATCCAGCCAAAATCAGAAAGCACTATAAATCTCCTTAGAAAACAAGTTTATAAACTCAAGTTATGTTTAAATAAACATTCTAAGTTAAAATGCTGGACTGAACCCCAGAATATGTCCAGTTTTTCTTATCACTGCTTCTCCGGTGCTGCATTTAATTCTATGATAATTAACTGAGATTTTTTAAATTTTCTTGAAATATAGTGGCAAAACTATGTGGTGCTCACGGAACCCCTCGGATTTAGAAAAAAAAAAAAGCTAGAACATGATTCTGGTTAAACTCTATTACTGAATATTCAATTTCATTGCCTTTCCTCCCATCTCCTGTTTGTGTGTGTCAAGAATTTCTTGAACTATAGGGCATAATCACTTTAAGACTTTATGGATCTCCTTGGGTTAAAAAAAGACTTTTTCTGACTAAATTTAAATAATTAATATTTGATTATATCCCACCTCTATCCTGTATCCATTTTTGTCTGGTTCTATTATTGACCAACATTCACAAATTAACCACAGACATAAATAAAAACACAATTCTTTTAAGTTGTCCACAAGGCGGCAGTAAAACATCTTGCTTCCCCCCAATATCTTGAATTTCCAAGTATTCATTTTCCAAACATTTAGATATTATGTTGGACTGAATAAAACTAAAAACTATTCTGCCTTTAAATTTCTACTTTGCCATTCCAATAGAATGTATTAGTAAATATGAGTTAGTCATGATGAAAGACTTTATTTTTTCCTACAATAGATGAGTAGAAATCCTTCAAGTTTTGCTAACATAAATTGCCTATTTATTTATATTGACAAGCAATAGTCCTTTCCTGTTTTTCCAGGTTACAGCGGGCCCCTTTAAATGCTCTGATAAGAGAATTTGTTATCTGACCAATGCTAATATTAAGCTTGACATCTTTTTATTTTTCTCACTAATTATATTATGGAAAGACAGATTCACAGGTGATTTTTCTACTCAGAGTTTTCAAATGAAATGTAAAATCAGATGTTCCCATCTGTTTAGCAGACACCCTGACAAACCACTGCAATACAGAAAAATACACTTTTAATAGGTTTTCTTCACAAGTGAGAAAACATCTAAAGATAGTCAGAATGGAAGACTCCGTAGTAGTGCAGTACTGTAGCAGGAATCCCACTCGCAAATGAGTAGCTCCAGTTGCCTCGGTGCTTTTGCTTGCATGGTGTGGACCCAAATTGGAGACTACCATCCGTGACCTCAGGTGTCAAACCAGTGACGTGTACCTTGGAACACATGCCCCGCACAGGAAAAGGGGCGGGGGACCAGGGGGATGGATGACCTTGTACTATTCACTGACTCACTGCTGCCAGAGCAATGGTTGCCCTGAGGGGGAGAGGCTGCCAAAGGCACCTCTGGCATAATCTGTCATCCCAGTAAATGCCTGCCATTCCTGAGAAAAACAGGCAGGTGTGCTTGCATTAGAGAAAGAGAGAGACAGACAGAGAAAGAAGGGATGCTTTGGCAAAATAAATTCGAAACATAGGAGATCTAAGCCGCAGTCTTCATGCTGTCTGCATTCCTGTGAAAACTGCAGGGAACTTGGCCCAAGCAAGATTGTGAGATGGAGTCCAGCATTTTGCCAAAGCAAGCATGGCATGCTAGTGTGTGTGCCTGCACACGCACATGTGTGTGTGTGTTTGTGATATCAAAGCAAATTATTTATGAAGTGTATTCATATGGCAAAATGCAAGACAGTCAGTAATATACAGTTTCAATTCTGTCCATTGTTTCATTTAAGATATGTACTGCCTAATGCCTTTAGAATCGAACCTTGTTTTCCTGGTAATAAAAGACATGAAGTTCTTATCAATTTGTGCCTTCAGAATGATGATTTCCTATTTAAAATACTCTAAAGTAAAACATACATCACCCACATAGCACTTAATTTTTGGAAATGCATATACTTTTCTAACTAGCTACTCCAGGAAAATGTGCTGAATGATTTAATTTCATATTAAAGTGCAAATGTAGTACTGGATTTGCGTTGAGACACAAGTGTTTTGCCTCTGAGAGCAAAGCTTTCTGAAAGATTTTCACCACCAGATTCAAAACTACCGAATTCAACATCTGATAGTAATGACATGATTCTCTCACTTTAAGAAAAGCACATTGATTTTAGACATATTGAAACTCAGAAGTTTTAGGAGTGTGTTTGGGTTAAGGTTAAGTCGTCCTTGACAGTATTAAAAGAAAGGTTTGAATTGTTGAATAACCACCTTTCACCCATCCTTAATTGTAATTTAAATGACAATATGCTCTCAATCAATAGCTCTTTGTCACACTGTGAAGATCAAGGGATGAGATTTCACCCCACGAGTTTACAAGGCAAAAGCTCCTTGTTCATAACCCTAAAGATGTTACATTAGAATACCTGTTCTCCAGCAATTCGTCCTGGATAAAGGCGTTTAACTCATGTCTTAAAGATGTAACATCAGAAAAAGTCACAATCTTTGTTTTGTAATTTGCTCCAAGCTAGATATCATAATAAAAATATTCACCAATTTAAAAAGCTAAATTATTCTTACATGAGTTTCACTAGTTTAGCTTTAGTCATTTTGTTCTCATAGCTAATTTCTGTGCATTCACTGTGTTCTGGGCACTGTGCTATGCACATTTACGTTAAGTTTCTTTAACTCTTTGAGGAGTCAACCTCTGAAGTAGAATCTAGTATTTATCCCCATTGAACAGATGAAACTCAGAGACTGAGTCATGTTCCCTTGTCACACTGCTAGGGAGGGGAAAAGCTTTGACAAAATGAATTCTAAATGCACCTCTGAGCACTTAATAAGTCTCCTCAACTTCTCACATGATGAAAATTGAATGTGACTAAACACAACCACTTCTTTTCCCCTGAATCTCTGTATGTAGAAGTTATAAATATATCATAAGCACTTTGCTTATGTACTATTGTAATGTAAAACTACATTTAGCACTTATAGAATATACTTTATACATAGAAACAGGCACTTTTACTATTTTTCTCCTGCTTTCCAAGTAGAATGCATTTGAACACTGGCATATGTGCTACATTTTGTTATCATATTCATAGGGTGATATTGAATTTCCAGTCCAGCCAGGCTATGCCTATTTAGGCTTTGATAAGATGGAGCCTACCTCTGTAGACACTGACTGATGAACTCATAATTAGATTTGAACATGTAGGACCCCAATCCACCAGTTAATTTGTAAGATTCCAACATCACCTTTACTATGTGACCAGACAATTCTCATGTAAATGTTAAGAGATTCTTCAGTTTTCTGCTAGTTACCAAGGTTAATGATGGTGATTTCAGTCGAGTGTATATGATTTGTTGGGCTATAGGGGACATACTTGTGTTTGGGACTCATTTGCAAAACAAAACAAAAAGGAAGTGCTTTCCACCTACTCTAAAATGCATCTTTATACTGTCTATGAGGTACGTACTATTATACCCATTTTACAGATGAGGAGAGAACCTAGAGACATTAAATAAGCAGCCAATGCCGCAGTTAATAAGTGGCAAAGCTGGGATTCTACTTTTTAACTGCCTCATTTGAAAGCCTGTGTCTTAAGGCCTATGTTGACCTAGTCGTTCACTCCTATTTGTAGACTCTTCCCCTTCTAATTAGCAAAGTGCATTTTTATGGCAATTGTCCAGGATTGGGGTGTGTTGGGAGACTGGAGGTCACTAGCATGTGTCCATTGACATCTCTAGCCCTTCTTATTGAAAGAAGCTGCCAGGGCTGCTCTTGAGGTATGACTGTGGCTTATAAAACAATACACGTTCACGATCAGAATGTCTAACTTAGGTGACTTCAGCACTACACAATTGGCAACTACAAACCCCCAAAAGGCGTGGGGGAATTAGTTTCAATAGTGCCAGTCATTCCACCTGCCATTGCATGTGGAGTGAGAGTGAGGTGGGAGCTGGCAATCTGCTGTTCCCTCAGCCAGTCTTGGCTAACTTGCCTTGTGAGTCTGTTGTTTAAAGATAAGTATTTAGCCATCATCATCGTCATTAATATTATCTTGGTAGAAAACATTTGCAATTTTTTTTTCTTTGAGACGGAGTCTCACTCTGTCACCCAGGCTGTAGTGCAATGGCGCAATCTTGGCTCACTGCAACCTCCACCTCCCGGGCTTAAGTGATTCTCCTGCCTCAGCCTCCAGAGTAGCTGGAATTACAGGCACACATCACCGTACCCAGATAATTTTTGTATTTTTAGTAGAGTCAGGGTTTCACTGTGTTGCCCAGACTGGTCTTGAACTCCTGACCTCAGGTGATCTAACCATCTCAGTCTCCCAAAGTGCTGGGATTACAAGCATAAGCCACCATGCCTGGTCAACATTTGCAATCTTAACACCATCACAGAACTAGAAGTGGTAGTTACATAATAAATACATTCATGAACTTTCTATGATGCTTTCATCCACCCAAAGGCTAGATAAAATTTATAAAATTGTTTGTGGGAAGGAAAACATCTTGGGATGCTACACTGAGAGCACTCACAGGTCATTTCCATGAACTCAGGCCACCTAACTAACAACAGACAGACTCTCATCAAGTAACACTTAAGGAAGTGTGTGTGTGAGAGAGACATTGAATGCAACCAGGGCCACAATGCCTGAGAACTGTGACTGGACAGAGCTAAGACTGATTATGAAGCTTAAACAAGAGAGGGCAAGTAAGTGTCCCGCAGTCCCTCTGTACCCAGAGCAGACATAGCTAATCGATCTTGCCTCTAAACACGCAAGGCCAGTGAGACTATTAATAATCCAGCTTTAGAGAAGTCTGTGTTTCTGTCGAGTATTGTCTGGTCTGAAGCCAGTTCCTGGTCCAGTGCTCAGCTGAGTGGACAAGCTGTGAAGGGATTGGAGTTTGCTTCTCATTGAGGGACAACAACATGTTCTGTAATGCTCTGTATTGCTGTGAAGACATTCAGACTGCTTCTTTTGTTAGAGGTTAGAACAATAAAATGATATACTGGGTTACATCATTGAAATATATAAGAATAAGAAAAACACCTGCCAAAAATATTGCAGAACAAAATGCATGTATGTCCATGTTTTGGGCCGGGGAATGGAATAAGATGGTCTGTGTTAAAGTTGTGGGACTCTGGAGAGTTTCAGGCCTCTAGTCACTTGTATAGAGAAGGGAAGTCTTTAGGCTCCAGAAGCAATCATCTCCACGAGGACACATCCCCCGTCCCCTATGACTTCCAAGACATCAGACAGGAAATTTGGGATAAAAACCAAAATCATTATCTCCCTCCTTCTCTTCCTTCCTACCTTCCTCCTATCTCTCCACTCCTCCATCCTTCCATCCTTCCATTCCCCTTGCTTTCCCCAAGTGAAACACAGAAGACACTCTGAGCTTTTGTTTCAGACTTGGGAAAATAGATGTGGGGTGAGCATAAATCCTAGCCCCCACCCTCTCACTCCACCCCCACCCCCATTCTAGATAGCTCATGTTTTCTGCTTGAAAATCTTTTATGGAAAAAAAGAAGCCGGCAATTCCACCCTGAGAAGGAAAAGGGTTTAGATGCAAATGAGAGCTCAAGGTAACATTTGAGTGTGAACGGGTTTCATTCAGAGAATGCCAATCACTCAGCCATCACAAATGATTGACAAGAATTCAGGGGCTCCTGACACCCAAGGAGTGCTGATAAGAGATGCAGAAAGAGGACAGAGAAAGGTTAGAGGTGAAGAAGACACATTTTGTGTCTTTCAAATTTGTCCAAGATTTAGACCCTTGGACTTTAGTTGGAAATAGTGCCTGAAAGCCATTCTGTTTCTAGGAATGGTGAAGATACACTTTTTAACTTTTAATTTTTTCAGCATTTGTTTCTATAGTGAAGATCTCTTCTTTATCTCAATATGTTGCCCAAGAAACCCTCAACTAGTATCACCCCTTGATAGTTGCACTTCACAGTCATTTAACTAGATTGTGGCTAGACCCACTCTGGGATGCATGGCAGGTCATTTGGGGTAATTCTCACTTTTCATCTGAACAGCTACACATCACCATGCTAAAAATGAACCAACCCCTCTCACATTGTCAGAAGTCAAATTGATTTGTCTGTCAAAGCTGTCATAAAAGTCTGTGGCTCTGCAAGAGCATTCAGATTTTACTTTATTAATGTCTGAAATATTGGAAAATATATGTGGAGTATTGGTGGAAAACTGCAACCTCTGTGTGTTTTCTCCTCTCTTGGTCTTCTTTATTATGAGTTGGTTTTGGCTTAAGACGTGCAAAATGAAGCCAGGATCTTTTAAAACATACTCTATCTGGGAAGGTAAGACATTGGTAAGAACTAATTTATTCCAAATAAAAAAAGAAACCAGAATTTTAGACTACCTACTATTTGGAATCTAAACCCTTCCTCTTTCTCTTAATTGCAATTCTCTAAATATTTACTGAACATCTCCTATTTGTCAATAGGAGAGATATTCCCAAATGAACCATATATATATATGACTTCTGGTCTCATGTGGCTTATTAGCTCAGAAAATGTAGTTGACTTGCATAACTTCACAGACATATTTTTGGGAAGAGGCACATTCCTACTTGAAGTTCAGCATTGAAATTGGTTTCCTTTTGGGGGACTCCATTACATGGCACTGTTCACACATCATTTTCACTTGAGAAACAGTACTCTGCTACTCAAACCAAGCTCCTTCTTTATCTCATGATTCCCCAAACAAATCTTCTACCCATGTTAACTATGCCAGTGGTATTCTGCAACTAAAATAGAATAACAGTCTTTTCATAATTCACCAAACTAAATAAAGCATATCATTGAAATTGTCTCAAATGAAACTTCCTCTCATCCATGGGTTTCCCAAATGACCGGAACCTCCCTGTTTGCTAATAAGCAATTTATAAAATACTAAAATAGACTAAACAGAGTATTGTTTCTCCAAGTGAGCGTGATGTGTGAACAGTGCCATGTTATGGAGTCCCCCAGTATAGAAACAACTTCAATGCTGAACTTCAAGTCAGAATGTGCCTCTTCCCAAAAATATGTCTTTGAAGCATCTTCCCATTACAGAGAACATAGGTGGATGAGAAGAAATTATATTTCTTAAAGAGAATGCAAGTTGTATCTCATTTCACTATCTTGACAATCAATACAGATAGGAGACAGAGAAACTCTAGGCAGATAGGGGAAGGTCCCTAGTGAAACCCCACTTTCAAGCCAAAGACAGTTTAAAGCCTGAAAGCCAAGCTACAAGTCAAATCCACGGACCAGACTGAGAACCTGTCTTCCCATTTGGTACGCTTTCCATTGACTGGCAGTTGGTAGATGAAGCTTGCCATCCTCTGGCTATAGCCATCCTGAGGACTAAAAGATGTATACCTGAGAGGTGATGCATTCTATTTCTGAAGAAGAATATTGAGGTTTTATTTCTCTTATGGAGCCCTACCATATCAGAGGGGCTTCAAGTGGATTGGAAATCTAGGGCCCTCTCACTGATGATTTATCTGCTTGGTCAGTCAACCTATTTCCCTTGGCTATTTCATTGGATCCATATGGGTGGCCTTTACAATGTATTACTGCCACTTCCCATGGGAGTAAAACTGAGGCTAAAAGTCTATTAATTTCCTATGTTATTTCACGGGAGACCCATTAGCTGTAAGGACGTTCCTTTCTTTCCAGATGGTGGCATGGGCATAGAGAACTAGAAAAGCATACTTAGAATCAGTATAAATGTTAACTGCTTTCCCCTTGCTTAATTAGCCCAGCCAGTTGAGCACTTGTGCCTGAGGAGAGAGATGCCCTCTCCACAACAACATTCAGGGTAACTATTGCATACTCTGCTTTAGACATCACTTGTTCTACAAAGGAAGTTTCCTCCCTAAAGAGAATCCAATCTGGGTTTCCTAAAGGGATTTCCTTGAAGTTCTCTCTGGCTGCATAGGTTTGCACTACTATCTATTTGCAGTTATGTTCAAGCTCCCCAGCTTCCCCTGGGAGGGAGGTGGCTGGGTTTATGAAGGGACAGGTTCTTAATTGGACTGCACATCCCTCTAATAGTACAGCTTATTGTTTGAGGAGGTGGTTGTTCATTACCCAGAAGCTCCCCTTAGAAGATAGCAGCTCTGTCACGTTATGTGGGGTATAAGAGTTGTTATTCCCCATGGTTAGTAGCCTCTGGTACCAGAAAGGCTACGGCTGCAATGATCTGGATGCAGGCCAGCCATCTTTTAGCTACCAAATCAAGCTCCTTACTTAAGCAGCCTATAGGCTACTGGGCTGAACCTCAGGTCTGACTTAGAACTCCCAGGGCCATTCTCTTCCTTTATGATACAAATATTAAACATCTTCCCTATGAGAAGACTAAGGGCTGGTGTCTCAAGAAAGTCTTATTTTAATTACTCAAAGGCCTTATAGCTCTGCTTCCCAAATTAGGGAGTGAGCTTTAGCTGCCTGAGTCTCCTGTATTAGGTGGTGTAAGGGACAAGCTATTTCACTGTATCCAGGTATCCATAGTCTGCAAAATCCTGTAATGCCCAAAACTCCTCTTAGTTGCTTAAGGGTTTGAGGGAGGGGAAAGGAGGAGATGGACTTAAACCTTTCTTTACCCAATGCCTGGTCCCCTCTGATAAGAGCAGACCTAGGTACTTCACTGAAGTCTGGCAGAGCTGAGCCCTAGATTTTGAGACCTTATAGCCTCTGTTATCCAGAAAATTAAGAAGACTCCTACTACCCTCCTGAAAGATTTCCTCAGTTTGGGAACAGAGGGAGAATGTTACCTATGTATGGTAAAACTTTAACCTGAGGATAAAATAATTCAGAGAGGTGTTTGGACAACATCTGCCCAAACAGGTGGGAGCTGTCTCAGAATCTCTGAGGTAACACCATACAGGTTAGCTGGGTGGCCTGACTGGAGGGATCCTTGAATATGCAAACAAATACTGGGAGTTGAGGTGCAACAGTATGCAGAAAAAGGCATCTTTTAGGTCTAGGGCTCTGAACCACTAAATTCCCTCAGATATTGGAGGTAGCTGGGTTACGGGATTGGGAGCCACTGGGTGAATTGGAACCACAGCCTCATTAACAAGGCAGAGGTCTTGGACCAGTCTCTCTTCCCCATTGGGTCTGTACCTCCAATATCAGCATTTACAAGGGCTGTTGCAAGGTTTGAGGAGGTCCTGCATCCTCAAGTTACCAATGATGGCTTCTAGTCCTTTTCTATAATAACTTCCGGTTTCAGGGGATATTGTCTCTGGTTAGGGAAGGAGGTGGGATCCTTAAGGTGGATCCAGACTAGTGTGGCGATTGTGACTCAGCCAAGATCCTTAAGGTGGATCCAGACTAGTGTGGCGATTGTGACTCAGCCAATTTTCCTGTGAGTTGCCCTTAAGATCAGTCTCCTCGAGGGGGAGACAAACAGTCTATCCTGGAGCCATAAGGATGGTGGTTCCCACATGAGCCAAAATATCCCTGCCCAACAGGCATGATTAAAAAGACATGATTACACAAGAGGTCTCCCCAACTACAACTAAGGGATTGAGAAAAATATTAGGTTAAAGGCTTTCCTGAGATGCCCCTCATGGTCATGCTAAAAGAGTAGAGGGCCCCAGACTGTAGAGGAGAACTGAAAAGCCTGCTCCAGTGTCCAGGAGGAGCTTCACCTTCCTCCCTTTGACTTCCGGAATTATCTGGGTTCGTGTATGGTAATGGTGGTCTGGACCACTGGAGCTGGGGAGAAGATCCCTGGGATTCATCAGTACTGCTGGACCATTTGGGAGATTCGCTCTGGAACTAGTGACCTATGTCTCCAGGGACAGTCCATCCTCCAGTGGTCCCCACTGCAGATTGGACTGGGGCAAGGTGCCTTCCTCATGCTGTCTAGACAGTCTTTCCTAAAAATAGCCTGACCTGCCACATTTGTAGCAGTTAACAGGTACATTCCAGGGATTCTGGGATTTGTGGTCCTGAAAGGTGGCCATTAAAGCCTCTGCCTTTTTCTTGTGTCTCTTTTCTCTCTCCTGGACCTCCTCCCTATCTCTGTTGTAAAAGACTGAGGTGGCCACTTTCAGGAGGCTCTCTAAAGTACTATATGGTCCCATGGCCTGTTTCTGCAGCTTCATCCTGTTATGAGGGGCTGCCTGAGCAGTAAGTGTATCCTTTAGACTTAGTTGTCCCTCAACTTAATTGGGAGATAGAGAGGTGTGCTTTATCAAGGCCTTTCTCAGCCTTTCCAGAAAGCCAGTTAGATTCACATCTAATCCCTAGTCTATCATGAATAATTGGAAGTAGTTGAGAGGCTTAGTTCTAGTCTTTCATAAGCTTTCCAGTATGCACATCTGAAAGTGTTTCCTCTTCCATTCTCTCAGTTCATCACTGGGATTCCATTTAGGGTCCTCCAATGGTACTTCTACTTTTCCAACTGGATAAAGCTCACCTCCTTTCCTGACACTATATGAAAGACAAAGCTCATCCCCAAATCTCTGGGCTGCTTGCCCAGTGGGTTTCTTCTCAGTGTTAGTCAGGGTTTAATTCAAAAGTAACATAATGTCTTTCCAGGAGAGTTCAAATATTAAGGTTAAATTCTGGAAAGCCTCTGTATATCTGTCAAAGTCATCTGAAAATTTGCCAAGATCCCCCTTAATTTGCCTTAAGTCCTGTAGAGAGAAGGGTACCTGTATCTTATTGGGACCAGATTCACCAGGCATCTGTTGGAAGAGCAAAAGTAGACTGGGGTTTATCTAGGGTGAGGATTTCTAGAAGGGGGCAAGCAAGAGATAGAAATTGGATAGGGAGGACAGGGTGGACCCAGAGAAGAACAGGGCCAGAGGGAGCTAGCTCCCCTACTGGAGGTGACTCTAGAATTTGTTTCTCTAGTTCCCTGGGATTGCCCCTGTAGCCTCTCCTGAGATGGCTAATAAGAGGGCTGGATCAAGCCTACAATGTCAGCAAAGGTCTGAATTACCCTGCAAGACAAAGAAAGCCTGCACATATGGTACCTCAAACCATCTGTCCTCACATTTACAGAAAAGATCCAGCTGCAAGATGATGTCAAAATGAATGGCTCCTCCCTGAGGCCAAGCCAGTCCTTTCTGCAAATCATAATTTGGCCAAACCTTTGTGCAAAGGGCTATAAGGCATTTTTTTCTTTAGAGTCTGAGTGTCAAAGCATTCCCAGTGATTCAGGATACATTCCAGAGGAGTATAGACTGCAGATGGCTGATTACTCATCTGAAAGAGAAAGAGAAAAAGGTATCCCTTAGACCCTTTCTCTTTTTCATCTCTTCTCAGGGGTATGTGAGGGAGAGGAAAAAAGGGTGTCCTCATTTTTTTCTTTGATCTTTTTATCCCTGAGTACTGGAAACTTAGGTGGGCGCTGTCCCTGGGTACCAACAGCTGCCTATCCTCCCTGCTGTTGGTAACCTTTGAGTTTCCCAGACCTCCTTTATGCCATGGATATAAGCATGGCCTCCTTCCATGAAGTGGAGGCTGAATTGGCAGGAATTGGTCGTGCCCATCTACGCTGTGCCCCTTGACTTCTATTGTTGCCTGTCTTTGGATCCCTCAGACCTAGTTTTCCTTTACAGGGCTTCAGCCTGAAACTTGGAATTGATTTGAGACAAAAAGATGCCTCAGGAGAGTTCATGAATTCATTTAAATTAAGTTCCAGGGGTCCCTCACCACATTTGTAACCAGCAGCCAATGGGCCACTCCTCCATTGCTTCCCTATCATAAGCAGAGTGCTAAGGCAAAGCACTGGAATCAGGCCCTCCTCAAACGAGGGCGAGAAAGGAAGTCCAAGGAACTGGGGTCCTGGTCTAGTAAGATGCTTCCCAAAATGGGGAAAGCTTTCTGTATTTGTAGGGCTATGTGAACTCCTGACATGGTAGAGAAAAGGAAAAAAAAAAAACAGCTTGAGTGCAAGGGGGAGGATGCCTGGGAGAAAAAGCTTCTTGGTCTATGCAAATGGGTTCCTTCAACAGGGTAAAAAAAGAAAAAAAACCTCTTAATCACTGTATCAACCTTGCCTCTAAGAACAGATGGAAACGACATTGTTCTGAATTGCATATCTGATGGCTGAGCCAAATACTACCCAGTAATATTGGAAGTTTGCAGCAACACAACTTTAACATTGTAAAAGAAGAGATGGGAGCCATTTTAATCCATGAAAGAAAGATGAAAAAATACCACTGAAAAGTCTGGGGGTGTTGGCTAATGCCCTAACAAGCGGTCAGGGACTAGAGCTGGTCTAGGGCCTTATAGCAACACCGAGGTGTGGCCTTGGCCAGGTGCCTTCAGTTTCCCCAGGACCTTATTTTGATCTCACGTGACAGCCAGACCTCCACAACGGGGAAAAAAGCCAGCATTTCTTTCACCCAAAAGAGAAAGCAAGTGGCAGGGTCACATCCTGTCTTCTGTAGCTGAGACATTCATTCTTAACTGACTAATCAGAGGTTCAGCCCTTCATCTGTCTTCAGGGGAAAGTCTGAGGACAAGAAGTCTTGGGAAAAAAGTGAAGAGTCAGGTCCACATTCACTCACCCTTCCAATGACCCCAGATGAACCCCCAGAAATGACACAGGATTTTTCTTGGCCCCTTTGCTGGACTTAGGGGGTGCACCATCTACTTGGCCCAGTGCCCTCAGCCCTTGTTGGGAGGGAGCACATGAAAGAGTGAGTGCAAGGGCTGGCCAGTTTCTCGGAGCACCGACAGGAGCAAGCTCTGTGCAGGGCCTGCAGCCAGACCAGGCGTGTCTCCCCTAGGGTAATGCAACAACACCCAGACAGGGGTGCCCACGACCCCAAAGCTCCAGAGGGGGTGCTACAGTGTGCTAATTTGCTCTTTCAGTCTCGCCATCCACAGCCCAAAGCACAGTGGAGTGTTAGCAGCTCAGTCAGCCTCTTGCCCCACTCTAGCCCATGGCTCCAGGACCAGCATGTCTCCGGGACTGGCTTGGCTCCACCGCTTCTTCTGTGGCGTGGGGTGGCTGCCCTCTCTGCCAGTGAAGGCAGAAGGCCAGTGTTACAGCATTTCTGGGTATCCATGTTCAGTAGGTCCTGAGTTCTTGTCCTGCAACTGAGAAGAATGAGGTCATTGCTGACAACTGAAGGGTGGGGAAGACAGAGAATTTTATTGAGTATGAAACAGCTCTCAGCCAAGAGGGGATGGGAAAGTGGGATCATCTCTCCCAAAGTCAGGTCAGCTCCCCAGTGTGGCTGAGTCTGGGTTTTTATAGGCACAGGATAAAAAAGTGTGTGTAGATTGGTTTGTAAGTATGCAAAAAAGGTCAAAGCAAAAGCACCAGTCAAAGGTAGGCACAGTGTAAAAACAATTAGGAAGGGTTAGGTATGCATAAAATAGGTGAAGTGTGGGGATCAATCAAAGGAAAGTGTGCCAAGCAAGAAGACAGGTTCTCAATCCTGTCCATGGATTTGGCTTGTAGCTTGGTCTTCAGGCTTTAAACTGTCTTTGGCTTGAAGGTGAGGTTTCACCAGGGATGCACTCCTGTCTGCCTAGGATTTCTCTGCCTTCTGCCTCTGCCACAATTATATAAAATTGTTATTATCCCCATTTTACAGATGAGATCAATGAGGCACAGGAAGGTTGGGTACATCTTGCCCCAGATCACATCATGAATGAGTGACAGGGCCAGGATGTGCACCCATGCACTGAGGAGTGAAATGACTCTTGCTCAGATTGGGCCAGGTTCTTATCTATGAATGTACGTTAGAATTGCCTGAGGAGCTTTTCCAAAATACTTTTACCTGGCCTCGATCCCTGTGGATTCTGATTTAATCAATTGGAAGTAGGTAAGATTACATTTTAAGAAAGAACTAGAGAGAACTACAGCAACTGACACAATCAGGTTTTTTTTTTTTAATATAGGGAAATAAAGTTTTCTGAATAAATCCATTGGCTAAATATTCAGAACATCATTCGGAACATAGACATTTTACTTTGGATAAGTGTATAATCAGAGGTAGAATCTTCTAATAAAGGCCTTGGGGTAAGAAGAAGGCTTGCTGAGACAGATCAGATGATCACATGGCACCAGCACAATTTGGTCCATAGAAGGACAACTAGATCCTATCACACCTTCCAGCAGCCACACTCCAAGTTATGCTGGGTGACATTTCCACAAGGTCCTCTGAGTGCAGAACAGACGTCACTGCTAAGTCACTGTGCATTCCTTAGCACACAGTATGCATCTATTGCAGGAATAAACTCTATGCCAATTCTCTATATCAATTATGGGTTCAGTTATTTTGCTATAAAAATTTGGAAGAAAATATTTTGAGGTATAATTTTATAATATCAAATTATAAACAATAGTTTAAACTTTCTATTCAACTGTCAGCCAAGATGATAGTACTGTCTTGGCCACACTAAATGTTACAGGTGCTCTAAGTAAACAAAGAAAAAAGTGATGTTCATAGTGAGAAATAAAATTTTAAACCACAAAACTTTGGCTTGACCATGGTATTTGATGAAAATATGTGAAATAAAATGGTCTTGTTGTCCTAGATATTTGAAAATTCAATGTACTGGCTATTACCCTTATGAGCAAAGATAAGAAGGAGAAGTTTAGAAAATACATTTACACTTAGGTGAGGGCAGAAGCACAATGAACACACAACATGAGGTGAATAGGGCAGAAAAACTGTTGAGTTTGAATCTATACAGTTTCTGCTTCTTGTCATCAGAAAAAAATCACAGTTCTTCCAATGTTTATAGAAAATGTGCACAAGTATATCTCCAAGATATTCGACTTCAGACTTGAGGCTTTATTTAATTGCTCAGGAATATAATCTTCAACTTCAGAGCATGTATAGACCACAAAAATTGAAGAGTCTATTTGTTGAAGAACACCTAAGCAATAAAAGCAACTCTATTTGTTGAAGAACACCTAAGCAATAAAAGCAACTCATCAGCTTCTTTGGTTGGCTAGAAAACTATCAGCTTTTTCCTTGCTGACTGTTGGAAAGTACCTCCAGAAAGTGATGAGATGCATTTGACAGTGGCTAGTGCAACTGGGGAGCTGAATTTTGAATTTTGTTGGATTATAATTAATTTAAAGTTGTATAGCCATATTAGTGACTACTGTATTAGACAGCACAGCTCTAAGCTATTCCAACGCAAAAGTAATGCTAAGTAATCACTCTTTCACAATAGCCAATAGATGATTAATTTTGGTTGTTGTTGTTGTTAACAAGTTTTTAATTCCTGTGGTTGGGATTTTATATTATGTATGTATAATAACTCATGATTCCTGCTAATCAAATTACTTGATGTTTATAAAATCAGTTGAGATGTAAGAATAGTTTCTGCTGTATTATTATAATATTAAAAGCACCAAGACTTTCAGAGAGTCCATGTCTGAAATAATTGAGAACCCATGGACTAATGTGTAGGCATCCTCTTTCCATACAAGTTTGGTAGGAAACAAAACTTTGTCCCTCCATATTTACTAATAAAGTAAGAACTTATTTTTTATTTGCTTTGAAGAATTATTGTTGGGGTTCATCCTTTACATTCACATCAGCCTTTTGCCTTACCCACAAATAGACATAACAATATTTTTACAGTAACCTTATAATTTTTTAATTTAATGCTTACATTACTTTGAAAGTTTATTGAAGTACAGCACATATAGGAAAGGTGCACAAATCAAATCGGTGTGTGTCCACAACTTTTTACAGTATTGTTAATTAATCATTTTATTCTGAGTTTAAACAAGGTGAGTAAATTTCTAAGGATTGGTGAATGCAATAAATCCTTAAAGGAATCTCCAGGAAGCAGTTGTGGAAGAGCTCTAAGACTATCCCAACTTCTAGCTACTTCTCTCTTTCCAAAGTCCTCATGTCACTCCCTCCCATCCACATCTATATCTCTGCATACACAATGGGTTGTCTACTTCCCACTTCTCCAGAATAGAGAGCAAAGACATCCGGGTTGTGATGTGACTGCATCTGGTCTTCAACCAGCAGAGTCTATTTTCATACAAATAACTACCTAAGTTCCAGGTGCTGAATTCTACAAAAAAGCCGAGGTCTTTTGAAGAATTAATATGTTCAGCCAACTAAATATCTAAACATTTTTCTTCTCTATCTGGTTTTAGTAGTTTTCTTTCTCTCTCTTTCTCTCTTTAAGGTTTTGCAGGCTGTAATAATTTCTGTTACTGAATATATTTCATTTTAATTTTTTAAATGCTCTTCTAATTTGAATTTAGGCCTTCATACAGATTTGTCGCCTGGGCTGTTTTGAAATATATGATTTTAAATGCATGAAACTCATCCTTTAAAAATGATTTGTGAGTGTACATTTGAAAATGGTTAATGCTTATTTATTACAAATGGAATAATTACAGCTAATGGAACAGTGCCATTTAACATCAGTATAGTGGTGTGGGGGAGCTTGATAATTAGCAGCTCCATAAATGCCTTTTTTTAGCTTATGAAATGACAGCCACAGAACACCTTTCCATGAAATGTCTCCATGTACTAAATTTTCTCTTGTTTATTCTTATTGGCTGTCGACAACTGATTTGGGGGGCGGGCTTTTGGACTTAATTGATTTAATCAACACCTGAATCCTCCGCTGACTTAGAACATAACCATTATTTTTAAATATGCAGAATCAAAATTGCAGAAATAGGATTTTTCTATGCAAAAACTGAATTTCTAAAAGTTTCCAACTACCAGAGATGATAATGCCCCTTTTGGAACAGGCTGCTTTTCAAGATGGGGGAACTACAAATTGGTGTTTTGAATGATGGTTTTTCTAGTTATTACCTAATCTACCTGCAAAAGAGGGGAAAAATCACTTTTATCCTGGTCATTTACGATGCTCCACAAATTTTTTTTTAGCAGTGTTCCTAGAGTAAATAGAATCTTCTGTTGAATTATCAACAGAAATCTAAACCACCTAATGGTTCGAGTTGTCCTTTTTAGCCTTTTGATTGTCAAGTGAAGGCTATTTCTTTAAGTTTTCTTTTGAGACTTTAATATTGATGACACTGATAAAAGTAAAAATTCTGTCTCCGTCAAAAAACTATCAGTCTGATTTCATTCGCTCCTATATTCTAAGTTTGACTGCAGCATTGACTAAGAAACTATATTAAGTGACTTTCAGGAAGAATGGCCTGAGGAACTGCATTTAAAATTAAACTTCTCCAACGCATAAAGTTTATGTATTAAAGCTTATGTAAAATATTGCATGTTCTTTCTCCTTCGTTTTGAGCACTAAGAGATTGTGATACTGGACCTAATATTACCCTCAGAACCTCCACCAACATCAATAAGAAAGGAAATAACTGGTAATTTATTCTGAGTCGGGAAGACATTTTCTAAAATGCAGTGCAACCCTAATTTAGAGTAGAGGGAAAAGAGTTTAAATTAGGTTTTTTTTTTATGGTGGTAAGTATTTGCAGACAATGTCGAGATTTATGGATTAATTTGTTTTAAATTAACTTTTATAGGGTGACTAATAGTCCACAGGGATAAACCAGGCTTTCAATTGCCCATGATTTTTAGTCAAAACCTAGAGAGGAGATCATTTCTCTCAGGAAACAGGGACACACTCTTTAGAGCATGCCATGCAGTGTTTTGTTTTGTTTTTTGCCAGTGTCCAGAGACTATAAATAAGTTCTGGGCCTTGGGCAAAGATATTCACCACTGGCCCAAGATTGGATGCCACATTTCACTCAGAAAAGGAGAAAGACACTGACGTCCACCCTGACAGAGCTCTTTCACCAGGGAATTCCACTGGGTAACTTATCAGTGGTGCCCAAAGACTGTTCCTACAGACAAACATTCTGTATTGTGGATGCTTAAAGCTGTTTCCTATGTTCCCTTTAGTCTAAGAAACGCTGATCAGATCCAAGAGCTGAAAACTTAAAACTTTAGCATTTTGAATGCTATATTATATCAGATTCTGCCTATAAGATACACAGTATCAAGGTCAGAGATGGCAAAATTAGTCCACAAAATGTGTGTGTCTATGTATTTATCTATCCATTAATCTATCTGTCTATTCATCCATTCACCCACCAAACATCCATTCATTTATCCATTCATCCGTTTAAACATTTCCTGAGTATCTACTACATAGTTGACCTAATGCTAGCACCTAGAGAAGTGAATCAGCTTTTGGACTAGACTGAATGTGATTACATCTATTTGACGCATTGTAGGCATGTTTCATTAGCAAAATAATTTTATTAATGACATGTTTAAATCTCACAAACAGCTGAAGAACACAGTGAAAAGAACAGTATCTTGGTAACAAATCTTTATAGACAACACTCAGTATTCATAAGCTTTAATTCTATCTAACTCCCTTCCAACTTAGACTATATTTAGGTTGCAACTTTCAGTACATCATTCTGTGGTGTCTGGCTTCCATTGTTGCTGCCCATTTAATTGCTTTGTTTTGCATTGTGTTTTGTATGAAATCTACCCTATTGCTTCTTGCTGCTTTTAGGATTTCCCCTTTATCCTTGCTGTTCTGCAGTTATTCTATGATGTGTTTTGGCTTTATTTTCTTGTACGTATCAAGCTTGAAAACTAGTTTCTTCCAGATCCTAAGGATTCAAGTGTTGCATCCATTCTGGAAAATTATTACTAACTTCAAATGTTGTTTATCATGCTGTGTATTAACTCCTTCTGGGATTCAAAATAGACATAAGTTAAATTTTAGTCCTCCATGTCTATCAACTTCTTTTTCCATACCTTTCGTCTCTTGGTCTTTTTGGATCAAGCTTTTCTAATTTCTTGTTAATTAATTTTCTCTTTAAAGGAATCTGTTCCTGGATCAATTCCTGGACTCATTTGTTGACTTTTTTCCCTATTTTGTACAATAAGCCTATTTAAAAGTGGTGTTTGCTCTGATTTATCACAGCTCATCTTTTCTTTGGGTATTAAGGATTTGTATGTGAGCTGTGTGTGTGTGTGCGTTTGTGTGTGTTTTGTATGAAGACTTTTTTTATAGAAGCACAACATTGTATTGGTCCATTTTCACCCTGCTAATAAAGACATACCTGAGACTGGGCAATTTACAAAAGAAAGAGATTTAATGGACTCACAGTTCCACATGGCTGGTGAGGCCTCACAATCATGGCAGAATGTGAAAGCCACATTTCACATGGCGGCAGACAAGAGAAGAGTTGTATAGGGCAACATCCTTTAATAAAACCACCAGATCTTGTAAGACTTATTCATCATCATGAGAACAGCCTGGCAAAGACCTGCCTCCATGATTCAATTATCTCCTACGGGTCCCTCCCACGACACATGGGAATTATGGGAGCTACAAGATGAGATTTGGGTGGGGACACAGAGCCAAACCATATCATTCCACTTCTGGCCCCTCCCAAATTTCACGTCTTCACATTTCAAAACCAATCACGCCTTCCCAAAGTCTTAACTCATTTCAGCATTAACTCCTAAGTCCACAGTTCAATGTCTCATCTGAGACAAGGTGAATCCTTTCCACCTATGAGCCTGTAAAATCAAAAGCAAGTTATTTACTTTCTAGATACAAGGGAGTACAGGCATTAGGTCAATACAACCATTCCAAATGGGAAACATTGACCAAAGCAAAGGGACTACAGGCTCCATGCAAGTTCAAAATCAAGCAGGGCAGTCAAATTTTAAAGCTCCAAAATGATCTCCTTTGACTCCATATCTTGCATCCGGGTCATGCTGATACAAGAGGTGGGTTCCCATGATGAACCCACCATGGTGAAAGCATGATTGGTAAAATGCAGAAATCTTAAATTTATAATTAGATGAATTTTCATAAAATGAACACACATTTATAACCATTATAAATAGGCTTCTATAAAGTTTCTTTCACATATATTTTGGTGAGCACATGTTGAGCATTTTTATTGGGTTTATACCTAAAGAAATTGCTTTGTCATAGGGTACATGTTTTTTTAGCTCTAGTGAATGCTGCCAAACAGTTTTCCAAAGTGGTTTTACCAATTTGCAGTCCTTTCAGTATGTGAGAATTCCAACCAATCCATGTTCTCATATACTATTTAACTTCAAGTATTATGATTTCTGAAAGATTTATTTGATTATTTTATTTGAAAATTCGATTTTATTCCTTTTCAATTCTGCCTATTCCTTTGACATATTTTCAAACCATCTCTTATTTTTATAAGCATGTTAAACATTCTTATTGCATACTCTTAAACGTTCTGGTCTTCATCCATTTGTCTCAGCAATTTGTTTCCTTATTTCTTTATTTCATAATTTTTTAAAATTATAAACTTATTTTTAATAACACTAAGGTGTGGGAATCCTTTAAAGTCTGAGATAAAGGTATATTCCCCGAAGTAGGATTTGCATTTGTATTTATCAGTTTCCTGGAAGCGCTTCCAGTCTGAGAGAACAGGCTAAAACTCATAAGGGCAAGCTTGTGGTTATGACTATATAGGGGAATTTTTTTTCCCCCTTCCATTCAAAACCAATATTGAAAGAAAATTCTCTCTTGTCTTTTTCTATGGGCCAGGCTTTCTCCCTCATTCACCCTTTCATTGAGTTATGGTAGTATCCTTTGAGGTCTTGGCCTAAAGTTAAGAGCCCACTGAAGTCACCTTCCATCAAATTAACCTCTGTGGGCCATCTCTAATCTCCTGACCCCTCTTCTCTACACATCTGATAAAGTAAAATCTGTTGGTCACACACAAACAATGAACAGCTGTTCCCAAGCCTGCCTTGCTTTGTCTTACCTCTCTGGGTTTGTGTTTTCACTCCAGTTTTGTCCTCTAAAAATAGCTCTTTATTACTTATCAGCTTAGCAGTGAATCCAAAACAAATCTTCAAAATTTTCATCCAGCATTATGTATTATTTTTCAGGGGAGAAATTGTTTAGAAGAACAGCTCTTAAAATGTGATCTAGGAGGTTTGAGTGTCTCTGAGGTCTTTTCCAGGGTTTACTAGGTCAAATCTATATTCACAATAATAAAAGGATTTGATTTGCATTTTTCACTCTTCCTCCCTCCTGAGAATACAGTGGAGTACAATGGTAACGTGACGTGTGTTGATGTCATTATTCTGACAGCTAATGGAATGTATGCTTTTGCATTCTTGTGATTAAAAAAACTTCTCAGGTTTAATTTCTAGCACAGTACGTAATGATTAGTATAATTCATATAACACAATCTTGCATGTTCTTTGCATGTACCCCAAAACCTAAAATGCAATTTAAAAAAAAGAAGCTCTTTGGGGTTCTTAATAATTTTTAAGAATATAAAGGGATTCTGAGTTCAGCAAGCTAGAAAAGTGCTGATTTGGGGTATCTTCTGTGCTATATTGTAAAAAATGACATTCCTCAAATGCCAAACTATAGAACATCATCAATGCATGCTATAAACAATCAGAAAGTGAAGAAGAACTAAGTTAAGCTGCTGCCGAAGGCTTTATGCAAATATGTTCCTAAGACCATGAGTTCTTCCAGAGCAAGAATCTTCTGAAGTAAGAAGCCAGGCTTTATCAGGCACCATGAGCTCCTGAGAAGAAATTCAGCATCTCTGAGTCACAGTTTCCTCAACTACTCAATGTAGAAACATAAGAACCCCAGTTCTTCCTCTAAGTGTAGAACCTATAATGTAAGATGATAGCAAGATCAGTCATGGGTCTTTGTAAGGATTTGAGTTGTTGAAAATAAAGGTTTTTCAAAACTAACAAATATATGTTTTACTCAGATTTCCTTCTTAGGTAAAAATGACCAGAATTTAAACTGGACAGTAAATTTTACTGGTATCTTAAAAACCAATATACAGTAGGAACTGTCCTCTACTATGTCCTACACTGTGACCAGTGTTAAAATGATAAACCATCTTAATGCTACTAAAGGAAGAATAAATGTGACATTGGAGAGTCAGCTTGGTGTGATGGGAAGAAAACCACATTAAGGAGGCCTAAGTTCTAATCTTGCTCTGTGGCATGCCAGCTGTATGAGATTCCATGTTGTGGTCAGATGTCACGCTGGTGACCCCCAGTGAACCACACTTGTTATGCACCCTCTTGTGTAGTCCCCTCCCACCTTGTCTTTGGGCTCCCCTTGGCCAGTGGGAAATTAGCAAGTGTGATAAAATCAGAGACTTGACAAATGCTCACACATTAGGGTTTGTCCTCTTGGAATGCTTCCACTTGTAAGTCCACTGCCTTGTTAGAAAAAACTCAGGCTAGACTATTGAATTATTAGTGGACACAGGAGAGACAACATTAAGGATGAGACGTCACCTTGGATATCCCATTCCCAAGCTCCCAGCTGAATGCAAGTCCATGAGTGACCTTAGTCCCTACCAAATAGAACAGAAGTACTGCCCATACAAACCCATTCAACCCACAGAATTGTGACAAATAAAAAACCATCATTGTTTTAAGTTACTATGTTTTGAGATGGTCTGTTACACAGGTATAAATAACACATTCTAACTACTTTTCTCTAAAACTCTTTATTTTTTATTTTTTTGAAAGGAAGGGGTTCTCACCCTGTCACCCAGGTTGAAGTGCAGTAGTGTAATTATAGCTTACTGCAGCCTTGAACTCCTGGGCTCAAGCAATCCTCCTACCTCAGTCTCCCAATTAGCTGGGACTATAGGCACAAGCCACTAATCTCAGCTTAAAAATAGGAATGAAAAATAATAGGGTGGGGAATTTGCCCTGCTCTTTTCAGAGGGCTTGTACAAATATCAAATGAGTTAATAAATGTGAGATATCGTTAATTTGTCCAGTGAGCTAGGTATGACTCCATACTGTGGCTATGTCTATGAAACTGGTTTGACTCTTTTGACTGACTCGACTAGTCAAATCAATCTCATTAGAGAAAAACAAAACCATGTAACTCGATTTTTGACTGAACTGATTATTGTTTTGACCGAACTGATTATTGTTTTGACCTCTCTGACTTTTTTTTGGTTGGGTTCAACTTTTTTTAACTGAATAACTTGACTTTGTGGGTTTAGTCAGTCAAAATAATCAAAACGGTTTGGGTATATAGAAATAATCCACGTGTGATATTTTCTTCTTATTTAACTTTAGTGGGAAATTATGTGACAGAGGGGCATATATGCATAGCAAACATGGGTATAAACTTCTACTTCTAACTACCCAGTTTCAAATTACTGTATAGATTATAGCAGCATTTGTTTGATAATGAAAAAAACATAGTTAGTTTTTATTTCCCAGTGGCATGCTA
The DNA here is from genome assembly GCF_030222135.1 of Aotus nancymaae. Classification (NCBI taxonomy): domain Eukaryota; kingdom Metazoa; phylum Chordata; class Mammalia; order Primates; family Aotidae; genus Aotus; species Aotus nancymaae. The sequence goes on from NW_026988460.1 coordinate 4,556,703, forward strand.
CATTATAAGTCCATTAACAGTTGCATGTGTTATTGCTGTAATTCTAATAACTGCCATATATTATTATGGCAATAACAATGTAATTCTCATAGTAGACAATATGTAATTTATTGAACATTGCCAGAATTTATTTTTAAATCATAAATTTGGCTTGCTTTTCAGCATAGAACTCCCTTCATCCTGCTTGGGGAATTTACTCATATTCCTTTTGTTTGAAGAAGCTGTCAAAAGCGCATGTCTGAGATGGGTGCACGCAAGAGAATGTTGAAGCTTGGCAGTCATTAAAGTCTCAGGTTAAAAGTGAAGTGAGTGATTGGAATGCGGGTTGGGTAGGTCCAGTCATATATGTCATATTGATACTACCAGAGCTGCTGACTAGGTGATTCTAATATAAGCCACCGTTATTGGAGTATTCATAGATATTCTACTGTGCTTAAGGTTATGACAGATGAAGCTTTCCTTATGAATTGTCAAAAGGATGGCAAACCTTCCTGCTGCTTCTATTTCCATCACCAGTAGCTTGTTTGCTTGCTTTATTGTTTATTATTATTATTTCTTCTAATGCACTTTGAATATAGTTCTTCAGAATTCCACATCACAAAAAATCTCTGCAAAAAGCTCTTGAGTTTGTTTGCCTTCTCCCCAGCTGGAGTAATTTTAAACTATTCCAAGAAGATAGGCATCTATATTTTTCTTTTAGTGGTCCAACTGAAATTCAAATACACATGTAATAGTTGTTTCAATTTCTTCAACCTATTTCATGATGTTCTTCTTGATTTCTTTCCCAAATATAGTCTAACATCATTTAAACCATCAATAGGTATCACAGAAATACCTCAAATTGCAGTTCATATATATTTACTCTATTTAGTATAAAATAAACCCCACTTACTGTGATTAAACCAACTTACTTTAAGAGGAAACCCACCATGGGCCCTGAATGTCCCTCCACATTTTTGCTGAATGTGCCAAATTGCAAGCCTTATGTGACCTCTGGCCCAGTTCCCTTTAAATTGCTGGTTACTGAAGCAATTGATATTAATACCTCAAGACCGCCACAGCTGACTACCATACAGCTGACTATCATGCAGCTATTTTCTTCACTCAAAAAAAGTCTTTTATTTATATTTTTCTAATAATATCCCTTGATCATTTAGTTGTCTCTTCTCTAGATCTTTTCAAAAGTTCAATGTGCCTCTTGAGTCCAGTTTGAGGTTGACTCAGAACAAAGCCCAACCAATGTTCAGCATAGAAGTGTGAACTAAATCTTCTGCCAGTTTAAATTACTCTTTACTCTTGTTCAAATCAATGCTTACTGTTTATCCTTTCATTTATTTGTTCTTTCCTCAGCCAGTTTTATTTATTATTTTATTCCTTTCTCATTCTTTTATTTATTCAACAAATGATAATAGTGAGTGCCCATGTGCTCAATAACTAACCAATGGGCATACAAGTAACTTGGACATGACTCTTAATTTTTGACATTTTATGTTTCTCAAAGCTAGTCTGTATGCAAATCAAATGTCTTCTAGACCCATATACTGTGAGTAGGAAAAACTACATCAGATCATAAAAGACCTAAATGCCAGAATGTGGAGGTGGAAGTACCCGCTGAAGACTAGTTTTCAGTAGATATATTCAGAAATGTTCACTTGATAGAATGTATAGAATTGATTATTGAAAATACAAATAGTAAGTACAATTTCTTTCATGAGTTTATAATAACAAATAGTCACATTTCCTCATTTGAAACCTTTGAGCCCAGATATATTCTGGATTCAAAATTTTCTAGAGTTTAGAAAGGTGCTACAAGGTCTATACCATATATCGAATAACACTGGGTTCTGGAGATGCTCCCTGTGTTCAAATGTCTCTACATTTCTCCAGATAAATTCAAACCACTTATTACAAATGGTGTCTGTAAAATCCTCCTGTCAGCTCATGTCACAAATAATTTTTAAAGCACAAAAACCAGATTACAAGAACTTTCTGGGCTTCAGAACTGTAGATAAGGGTTTATCAATATCTGGTCTGAGAAAGAGGAAATATCCATGAATTAGTGAGGTAAAGAGGAGGAATGGATGTAAGAAATATTACAAAAGTAGCACTGAAGTGCTTGTCATTTTGTTATATATTATGCAGGAAAAGAAATGCCACAACAATGACTCTGAGGTTTTGAGCCTGGGTGGCTGGGAGGACCGTAGTGTCATTAGCAGAATAGAAAAGAATAGGAGGAGGGGACCACATGGTAAGAGCTGGGGGAGGAGGGAGATGATGATTAATTCAACTTGAAATATACAAATCTCCAGGACATTATGAACCTGCCTGAAATTAGCATGATTAAAGGTGCCTCTTGCGGTGGTTTGGTGAGGATATGATTTCTAACTAAATTAGAAATCAGTAGCCTTTCTCATATAAGCATATAACATATTCAATTAATCAAATATGAAATTTGAATTCATCCAACCTAAGAAGTCATCCTAGACTCTTCTTTAAAAAAATGGCACAAATGGTGGTGGTATTTTAAAATTGGAAATAAATTTTAAAGAGAAAAATACATACATTTCAAAATTCTATCTGGATTAAAATGGAGTTATTTTAATCTATTTCTGCAAAGCTACTTATGGCAGTAAATAAAGGCATATGGCTCAGGTATAAAAACTATCTGACCCATTTTGGGTAATAACTACACATTAGATCAGTGACTTAAACATTATCATTTGTATGAGCTATCAACTGGCTAGACCCACAAATACTACATTTTAAAACAGGAGCCAAATATAGCTTAAAATTATCAGAGAAATATTTGTTTTAACTCTCATGTACATTTCTAGAAATGTAGTAGCAATCTTATATCTGCAAACAGATATTGACAAAATGTTGTTTACCTTACATGACATAATTACCAAAGAACATTCAACTTTTGCTGACTTTTTAAATGTCAGTCAATATGTCTCAAATGGTTTGCTTCTTTCACCACTGTCTATTTTTAAAGTCCCTTGATAGAGGTGAATGGTTATATCTCGGGTTTGTAGGAACCAGTCTTATCAAATCATGCCACTGGTTCTTCTCTTCAACAGCTCTCTTGCTACCTAAAAAACCTTTATTTCCTTTTCTGCCTTTACATAGAGGTACATCTCTAACTGTAAATTCTTTGGGTAGCCTCCTTGTCACCAAGTCTGTTGACTGATAGCAATTAAGCCACAGAAAGAGTCCATCTGTGAGGAGGATGTGATACAGCCTGTGCAATCGTAGAAGCCTGGAGAAAGAGCTAAACAAGGAATGGCAGGTAAGTCCCCAAGCCCTGTATTTTTAGTCATAGTTCAAATGAAGAGAACTCTTGAATAATAAATCTATGCTTTTTTTATTCCTAGGAAGATAGAGAAATGCAGTATTAAACGTATCTTCACTTAACGTTATTTTGCTCTTAACTACATTTTCATTGAAATACATTTGACTATACTTTTAGGTAGCCTGATGGTCTTAGAAAGCATTTTCAGAAAAGCAGAATTCTTATTTGATAGAGCTGTTAAACGACCCTCTTTCATCCTGAAGTGGTTAATTTTTTTTCAATATTTTAAGCATTTTACTGTCATGACATACGGGAGCTTTTCTCCCTATGAAGGATATAGGTGTAAGAAAATGCATTTCAAATATTAAAACAAAGGTCACAGAACATTCCAAGGAGATGACTGTCTTCCAACGTAGAAGGTGACATTGTTTATATATTTAATAACACTGCAACAATGACAACCTTCTTGCTTTATAGTTAGAAAACCAACAATGCCCGATGCATGCAAGACAGAGGAAAATATGTTATTTTGTCCTAGAAGCCTTACTGCCTCACCTCTTGAGCACAGTCTACCAAAACGGGCTTTAACCTTCTCGCTGCTCAGATGTGGCCCTGGCTTGGGGACTGATCTTCAAGACCCAGGTGACCTCTTGGCCACAGTTCTCCTTCTCATGGAGGAAGGGAAAGAACCAGGGCATTTCAGTGACTTTATACAATGCACAGACTCAGATGGAACAGTTTGGACTTTTGAGAACAGGATGAAAGGGCCTAGCAGTGGGAAGAATTTGGGCTCCATTTAGGGAAAATGCCCCAATAAAAGAATTGTGAGAACCTGGTACATATTACAAAAAGAGTCAGTGGAATCCCATTATCTGGTGATTTTAATGAATAAAATACAACAATTTTTGTAGGATAATTGATCTGAAGTGCTGCCCAGATGCTGAGGAATGAATGAATCCACCTTCACACATCTTTTCAGCCCCTTCAATTCTATGATTTGTGCATTATACTATTTAGAATAAATCATAAAGAACTAAATATGCTTTTTTCTATGCATGGCATTAACCATCTTTGTGTGTTAATGTGGTACCTGCCAATTACTTGCATTAATGTAAATGGCTAAAATATACAAATTAAGTTATGAACATACTGCTACATTTAACAGATTAACTGAAAACCTGTGAAGATTTCAAGAGTGTATTAAATGCATAAAAACCATTTCCTTGATCTTGAATTTGTAGGCTAGTTTTTTAACCCAAAAAATGTGTGGTCTTAGATCCCTGAATGTGTTCTGAGTGTAGCAAAAGAAATTTAACACATATTGATAAACATGTGATCTCCAGGCTACATGCTTTGGGAAGCACCATCACAATTAATCCTCATAGTAATCTAGCCCATGGGTCAGCAAACTTTATCTGTAAAGGCATAGACAGTAAACATTTTAGGTTTTATTAGACTTAAGGTCCCTGTACAAACTACTTAACTCTGCCATTGTAGCTTTGTAATATATAAATGAATGGGCAAGGCTGTGTTCCAATAAAACTTTATTTACCCAAATAAGCAGCAAGCCCCATTTGGCCTACCAGTAGTAATTTGCCAACTCTTGATCTAGTGATAGGTATCATTACTGCTGTTTATGGATAATAGAAGGGAAACCCAGAGGGGTTATTTTAGTTACTCAAGGTCTCACAAGTAAATGAGTTGTGGATTCAATTTAGTACCAGTCAAAGTTACTTGAAAGCATATTGATTAATAAACTATAATAGCATTGTTTTGTGACCTTTTGCGTTAAATAATAATCTATTCCAATAACATTTAGATATTGTTTCATTTTCTCTCTTATTATTTATAAATATATTCAAATATTTTAATCAGTTACTCTGAGAACTTTAGCTGGCAAAAAATCTGAAAATTTTTGTATTTTTAAACTAAACTCAGGGGATACATGTGCAGGTTTGTAACATGGATATATTGCATAATGGTAAGGTTTGGACTTCTAGTGTGCCCATCATCCAAATAGTGAACACTATACCCAATGTTGATTGGGTGATGTTTCAACTCTCACCACCCTCCTACCCTCCCCAGTTTTAGAGTCCCTGCTGTCTGTTATTTCCCTATGTAAGTTCATGTGGTACTGTTTAGCTCCCACTTAGAAGTAAGAATATGTGGTATTTGATTTTCTGTTTCTGCGTTATTTAACTTAGGATAATGGCTTCCAACTCCATCCATGTTGCTGCAAAAGACATGATTTTATTGGTTTTTATGGCGGTGTAGTATCCCATGGTTTATATATACATTTTCTTTATACAATCATCCATTGATGTACTTAGATTGATTGTATACTTTACTATTGAGAATAGTGCTGTAATAAACATACAAATGCAGGGGTCTTTTTGACAGAACAATTTATATTCCTTTAGGTAGATATCCAGTAGTGAGATTTCTGGGTTGAATGGTAGTTCCATTTTTAATTATTTGAGAAATTTCCGTACTATTTTCCGTGAAGGTTGTACTAATTTACCTTTTCACCAACAGTGTATAAGCATTCTCCTTCCTCCGCATCCTCACCAGTCCTTTTTTTTTCTTTTATATATATTTTTTTGACTTTTTGATAGTAGCCATCCTGACAAATGTGAATGATATCTCATTGTGGTTTTTGATTTGCATTTCTCTGATGATTAGTGATGTTGAGGATGTTGACTTTTATTTCTTTCTCTTGCCTGTTTTCTCTAATACTTCCAACACTATGTTGAGTAACAGTGGAGAAAGTAGACAACTTTGTCTTATTCCAATTCTTAGGGAGAAGGCTTTCAAGTTTTCCCTGTTCACTATAATCTTGGCTGTGGATTTGTCATAGGTAGCTTTTATTACTTTGAGATAAGTTCCTTAGAAGCATGGTTTGTTAAGGGTTATTATTATAAAGAGACATTGGATTTTATCAAATGCTTTTTCTTCATCTATTGAGATAATCATATGGCTTTTGTTTTAATTCTATTTGTGTGGTGAATCACATTTATTGATCTGCATATGTTAAACCATCCTTCCATCCCTGGAACAAAACCCACTCGATCATGATGTGGCATCTTTTGATATGCTGTTGGATTTGGTTTCGTAGTATTTTGTTGAGGACTTTTGCATCTACGTTCATCAAGGATATTGGCCCATCATCTTTTTTGCTGTGTTCTTGCCTTATTTTGGTATCAAGGTAATACCAGTTTCATAGAATGACTTAGAAAGGAATCCTTCCTCCTGAATTTTTTTGGAGTCATTTCAGCAAGATTGATACCAGCTTTTCTTTGTGATCTGGTAAAATTTGGCTATTAATTCATCTGGTCCTGGGACTTTGGGAGGTATCTGTTTTTATTACTGATTCAATCTCATTAGTCGTTATTGGTATGTTCAGGATTTCTATTTTTTCCTGGCTCAATTTTGGAAGGTTGTATATTTTCAAGAATTTATCCATCTCCTCTATATTTTCTAGTTTGTGCCTATAGAGATACTCATAGTAGTCTGTAATGAACTTTTGTATCTCTGTGGAATCAGTTTTGTAATGTTATTTTTATCATTTCTGATGGTGTTTATTTGAATTTTCTTTCTTTTTTCTTGGTTAGTCTAGCTTGCATTCTACTAATTTTGTTTATCTTATCAAAGAAGCAACTTTTTGTTTACTTAATCCTTTGTATAAATTTTGGTCTCAATCTCTCTAATCTTTTTTTATTTCTTTAGTTAGCTTTGGTTTTCATTTGTTCTTGTTTTCTTAGTTCCTTGAGATGTGACAGTAGGTTGTTAGTTTGAGATCTTTCTATCTTTTTAGGTAGGCATTTAATGTTGTAAGCATTCCACTTTGCACTAATTTTGCTGTATCCCAGAGGCTTTGATATGTTGTGTCTCTATTTTCATTTGTTTCAAAATTTTTTAATATCTGCCTTAATTTCAGCATTTTCCTTAAGATAAGTCAGCAGCAAGTTGTTTAATCTCCATATTCTGTATAGTTTTGAGCATTCTTCTTGGTATTGATTTCTAATTTTATTCCACTGTGGTCTGAGAAGATATTTGATATGATTTCATTTTTTAATGTATTGTGTCTTTCTTTATGTACAAGCATATGGTTTATTTTGCAGAATGTTCCATGTGCAGATGAGAAAAATGTAAATCCAGCAGTTGTGAAGTAGATTGTTTTGTAAATGTCTAGTAGGCCATTTGGTCTCAAATCCAGTTTAAATACAGAGTTTCTTTGTATTTTTTGGCCTTTTTAATTCTTTCATTTTCTGCCTCAATTATCTGTCTAGTGCTGTCAGTGAGGTGTTGAAGTCCCTTCCCCCCATTATTGTCTTCCTATCTCTTTTCTTAGGTCTAGTGATTTTTTTTTTTTTTTTTTTGTAAATGTGGGTCCTCCAGCATTGGGTATATATACATTTAATTATATCTTCTTATTGAATAAACATTTTATCATTATATATTCTATGTGTTTTTTAAACTATTTTGATTTAAAGTGTGTTTTGTCTGATATTACTCTAGCTACTCCTGCTCATTTCTCTTTTCTGTTTTTGTGTTTTGTTTTGTTTTTTTAACCTTTTACCTTGTGTCTATGGGTGTCTTTATACAGCAGGTTGGGTCTCTTGACCAGTTAATTGTTGGAACTTGTATTTTTATCCAATTTGCCAGTCTATATCTTTTAAGCAGAGCATTTAGGTCATTTATGTTCAAAGTTAATATTAATACATGAGGTGTTATTCCTGTCATAATGCTACCAAGTTGCTTTGTAGTCTCAATTATGTAACTACTTTTAAAAATCTGTGACCATTTTACTTACATGTGCTATTAGGATGGTGAGTATCATTCTTTTGGTTTTATGTTTAGAACTCCTTTGAACATTTTTTGTAGGGCCAGTTTAATGGTGATGAATTCCCTTGGTGTTTGCTTCTCTGAGGAAGACTTCATTTCTCTCTCACTTATGAAGCTTAGTATAACAGGATACAAAATTCTTGGCTGGCAGATCTTTTGTTTAAGCAGACTGAAAATATGACCCCAGTTCCTTCTGGCTTGTGAGATTTCTGCTGAGAAGTTTGCTGTTACTCTAATGTGATTTCCTTTACAGGTGACTTGATACTTCTCACTAATTGCTTTTAGAATGTGTTCATTTACATTGACTTTAGTTACTCTGATAACTATATGGTTTGATGAAATTCATCTTGCAGAGAATCTCTCAGGCATTCCTTGAGTTTCTCATATCTGGATGTCTAATTCTCTAGCTAGATCTGGGAAGTTTTCCCAAATTATTCCATCAAATATGTTTTTCAAGCTTTTTACTTTCTCTTCTTCTCCCTTATAATGGCTATATCTCATAGGTTTGGCTGCTTTACATAATGCATATTTCTTGAAAGTTTTGTTCATATTTTATAAATTATTTTTTCTTTATTTTTGCCTGACTAGGTTAATTTGAAGGACTTGTCTTCAGCTCTGAAATTCTTTCTCCTGCTTGGTCTACTCGATTGTTAAAACTTTCAACTATGTTTTATAATTCTTTCCACAAATTCTTCATCTCCAGAAGCTCTATTTGATTTTATTTTTAAAAATTAATATTTTAGTAAATTTTCATTCATATATTGAATCGTTTTTCTGATTTCTTTGTGTTGGCTTTCAACTCTCTCTTGGGTCTCATTGAGCTTCTTTGCAATCTATATTTTGAATTCTTTACATACCATTTCAGAATTTTCATTTTGGTTAGGATCCATTGCTAGAAAGCTAGTGTGATCTGTTTTCAGTGTTGAAATACTTTTTGTACTGCCAGAGTTCTTACACTGTATTCTTTTCGTCTGGTGGAGACGTCACTTCTTGTTTTTGAGTTTGCTTATTTTGAATGAGAACTTTTAATTATTTAGTCCTTTTCCCTCGAGGAGGTGACTTTAATATTTGTTGTGTATAATGATTTCACTTTGATTCTGGTGCTTTCAAGTGTCCAAGGCTCTGTACTACTTCCTTGATTATAGATGGTTTTTGTGCAATGACTTCTCAAATACTGATTGTTTTAGCAATATATTGGGCATATGAACCAACTTACTGTCTTCTGAGAGACTGTGAGTGAGGAGGTCTCCGGAAGCTTATTTCATTCCCCAGCATCATTCCCCTCTGTCAGTAGGTTTTTTTATTTGGTGATGTAGTTTAGTCTCCAGTCCATTAGGTAGCATTTACAAGTAAGAGCTGGCTCATTCTTAGATATCTGATGATGAGGGAAGCACTTACCCTAATGAAGGTGGCAGCAGGAGCTCATCATGAAATGTGTTTAGGTCTCCACAGAAGATGAGAAAACCAGGTAGGGAGTTGCACTGGCCCTTTGTTCTGGGTAGGCAGGAACACGTTCTACTTCCCTCTCACCCCCCTGTCCCAGGGATCATGACCTTTAGTTCAGATAGACACTGTCCTTTATCTCTAGGCTATAATGTAGTTGGAGTTCACAGAAAATGCCTGTCTCATGGCTAATGCCTAAAGAGCTTTGGGAAAGAACCTCCTCTAAGCCCCAAACAGACAGCCCTAAGGCTGATTCCTACTCTACTACAGGAACACTGCCAGTCTGCATAGGAAGAGGGAAATGAGCCCCCCCTTTGATGCAAGCCTTTGCTGGTGGGCACATGTTATTTGGGGTGCAACTGCCCCAAATAGCACTGGAAAGGCTGTCTCCAAGGGCACCTGTGCCAACCTGTAGCAGGAAAAGTCACGGTTGCATCAGCAGCAGTGGGCGAGGTCAGAAGACCCTCTCTTCAGCTCTGTTCCTGGCTGCCAGTGCCACCTCTTCACTGAAGTGAAACAATACTTCTCACTTCAGAGATCAGCATTGCACCTGCATCTATGCTGCCCAAGGTTTACTTATTACCTTCTGATCACAAGCAGCATGCTCTTGAGCAGGGGAGGGCATGCAATCTGGTTTCCTTCATCCTGAGGAGTGCTTTGATGAGCTGTAATTCCCCTTGCTCTAGGGGCGGCTTATGCTAAAGACTAGATCTCCAGGAATCCTACACTTCTCCAGGGGGTCACAGTCAGAGCGGGTTCTGGAAAATGTTTGCAGGGCATCTAGTGATACAGAGACACAAGGGTCAAGATTCCCTGAGCAGGATAGTGGCCCACGACAGGTGCATAACCACTATCTCACCTGTCACCCCAGTTCAGGTTTGAGGGGAGAATGAAAGAACCTTCAACAGCTGGCCGTCTGGTGCTATCTCCTCCAGAAGTTCCAAAATTGCTGTGTACAGCAGTCCACGTGAGTTCAGAGAGTTTCTCTGACAACTCAGCAGTTGGCAATCTGTTGCAGAGGTAAGGGAGCAAAGAAACACCCCACCTACATTTTTCATGGGACTCCAGGTTCCTCAAGGTCAATCTCTGCTAGGTTCTTGGTGCCTTCTTTTTCTGTGTCCAAGCCTCTTCCTGTGGGTTCTCTCACAGTTACCAACCGTTTTCTCTCAGCTTTTCACTCAGACTATGATCAGTCACCTGTAACTTTGGATCTTCTTTCTGAGAACTGGCATCTGGCATCTCTAGTCAGCCATTTGCAATACCAATGAAGAGATACATAGAGTGAAGGTGGAGGAAGGGACACAGAGCTTCCATGTCTTCCCTGGGTGCACCACCCTCCAGGAACCTCTATGTGATTCTAGCATAGAAAATTAAATAATATAATTCTTCACAAGAATTTAAGTAATAACACCTAATGTTCTTCATAAGAATATTAAGTAACATAATTCTTCATAAATAGTATAATTCTGGTCACAAGCAGGATGCTTGTGAGCGTGCGTTATCTGGTTTCTAACAGGCTATTCTGAAAGCCCTAGATAAGGATTTGCTGCTAACTTTACACACATCTTCTTCTGTAGGGATCCTCCCTGCCCACAGTCATACTGGGTATGTTGTGGTCTCTATGACCCTGCCCCTTGCAACAGCTTTGAACAAAGGGTGGGAACTTGACCCATCTGTATAGTTTCTGACAATTTATGGCTTACATGATCTAGTGTGTATTGGAATGGATCCAATGGTTTCCTTTCTTGAAAACTTGGGTCATCAAGAAACATAGGAAGTCTTGGTTGAAAAGAGTTACTAGAATTACCCTGATATGATTAAATGAATGCATCAAAATATCATATGGACCCTGAAAGTATCAATTTTTTTAAGAGTTACTAGAACTGGAAGGTTACGGGTGAAGATTATCTGGGGCTCTGGAATAAGCATCAATAGAAGAATAGGGAGAGAAAGCGAGGGAAGAAAGAGAGACAACCCCTAATAAATAAAGAAACATTGATTACTACGTTTTCAGTTTCTGATTCCATTTCTTGTGAAGTCCATGTGCTTTGTTTGAGTGGATGAATATCTATGTTGTATCATTAAAATAAATCCCATCTGTTTAACTGTAGCTTGAGTGGGACTCCGTTTCTTGGGTCAAAAGGGCCTTGATGAGCCAATAAAGTCATGAGGTTTTTATTTTTTTATACAATTGAATAAAATGGTCTCCATCCTCCTCTGAAGGTTTGGGAGTTGGAATATCAAAGTCCAAATTGGAGCTCTTTAAGTTTTTCTTTCAAAGGTACATTTGCCCAAGACTAATAAAGATATACCAAGAATGAGGCTTATGGCCTTTCTAAGTATGTTTTTTGTTTCTCCCTCTTTTCAAGTTATGTAAATCCAGAGGGAAAAATATAAGGATTAGAAGGAAGAGGTGAAAAGGTCAGTAGTGAGCTATTTGGTGCTGGCTCACGCTTCTCCAGTCCTCTTAATGAGGATGTAGTTATGACACAAAAACAGAACAGAGGACTGGCGTAATGTTCCCTGCTATTGGCCACAATGCCCAGAACAGGGATTTCTGTCCCGCCATGGGCACCTTCCACTTCACTTCTCCAAGCCAACTTCCTTGACAGATATTTTTATTTGGTATTATAGATCATTTTTTCTAGTCAGTGTCTTAACTAGCAATATAGGTTTACACAATATTTTCCACAATACTTATCTCCCATTAGCTGAATTAAGATGTAAATGCACTGTATCTGACTCAAATAAGTGTGGCATTTGTGATGTACCAAGCCAGGTCTGCTTGGCCCACCTGATTTCAAGGCCACTGTAGTAGACAGTTCTGTCTTCTTGTAAATGTCCCACAAGAAGCGTATGCCAAAGCTCTCTCCATTTTGCTTCCTCTGAAGCCATGAGAGAGTGGCAGGAAGAGCAAGGTGGCAGATAGATAGACACAACATAGAATTACAGGTGGGTTCATGGCCCCCAGACCAACCTTCAACCAAAGGGGAATGAGGTTCAGAAAAGAAATATCCAAATGCTTCCTGTCCTCCAGTGAGTCAATTATGAGTTCCATTCTTAGGCAATTCTTCAGAATCTTCCCAGGGAGACTGAGTGCTAGCTTCCTACTGTGGCTCCCACTTACTGGTGTTTCCTCTGGTTTTTCTCTGTTTCTTGTCTTGCTCTTCTCACTCTCTCCTCTTCTGTATCCTGGTATCACATCCTAAATAAACTACCAGCATTCAAATTCTAGTCTTAGGGTCTATGCTTTTGGGAAGCCCAAACTGAGACAATGAACAACTTATAATTTTTACATACAGCATGTTCATAAATACTGTCTGCTTTCTGGATCTCAAAGAACATCATTGTAAGCTTTTCATGGTGGTAACCATAAATCTCCCCCTCTCACAGAGGGTCATGCCAATCATTTTTTCATAGGCATTAGTAGATTTTACTGGCTTAAAGAAACTGTTTCTCTAATGTGTTTTTCACAAGGTACTTATTAGTTCAATCCTACATCAACCCCACATAGTCAAAATTACCTCTCCCATGTTTTTTGTCTTGCAGCAGTGTTTCTGTGATTGATCAACTGGTTTGTGAGACAGGTTAACTAATATCATGAATACAATATTTTTGATAGGAAGTCTGACTTTCCCCACTTTGCTGAAATATCATAGAATATTTGAGCTGGGAGGATGCTTAAACCCAGTCCCGCTCACACTCTGATTTTTACATTGAGGAAACTAAGGCCCAGTGGAGTTAAGTAACACTTCCAAGGCTATAATTCACAACAGAGATAAAATTAGAATTTAAACCAATGGTTTTCAGTACAAGGGTCTCAGCTCACAGCTTTCAAAGCTAAATATAATGTTTGACTGTTTCCTTTTCATATTTTTTTACAAATGTTACCTATAAAACTACAGGTTCTGATACGCTTCTGTACTATTCTTATGTTGGAATAGAATCAGGTGGCGCAGAAGCTATTGTTACAGCCCCAGAATAGTTTCTGGCATTTTCAGTGGCACAATTGGAGTTTGAGTCAGAGACGTTCTAGTCAACATACTGTATGGGGCAAGAGGCTAGGTTACCATTGATTCCACCCCTGGGAACCTTCAGAGGATCCTATGCTAGTGAAGTACTCACCTCCTACAAGGAGACTGTAGAATTAGGCACATTAACAATCAAAACTCTCCAAGAATATCTCTGCACCAAATCAATCCAAGCATTAGCAAAGCAGCCAGAAACGTTTTCTTGGAGGCTTCTCCTTGACTCTCACTTATTTTCTCACTAACTGCTGGCCCTGCTTTTTTGCCCTGGATCCAACTCCATTATCAAAGACGCCAAAGCAAGCTCTGCAATTGGATTGTCTGAAAATGAACAACACACAGATAGTGAGGAACAGATATTGTAACACCCTACAGTGCCTGTTAAATTCACACACCGAGAGAACTTGAAACCATCCAGAAGACGGAAGAAAATGGTGTCTCCCAGAAGAAATAACAGACTTGACAGGTAACACTGAAGAGAGATTTCCCAGCGAGACAGGCTGAGGAGAGTGACCTTTTGAGAACCTTCCCAAAACTTAATGATGTTAAATAATCAGCCTTTTTGCTAAGACATGAATTTGAATCCCGTGTACTGAGAGGGTGGGGTTTGAGTACAAGTCACATTAGTATAGTACTAGAGCACCAAGGGAGAATCTGTCTCCCATCAACCATCTTACTAAGCCTTTCTTTAATCCTTATTTCTCTTTGTGACAATGGTCATTTGTCTGTGGTCACACAGAGGTAAATCCCACAGGGTTTTGTTCCCATTTTGTGGCACTGCCAATTAAAGGCACCACTTAAGCACCTCTGAGTTGGCACAATGCTCCTGGCTTTCTAATTGCTTTGCACCCAACATCTGCAAGTATTTACTATTGTTTGTTTGTTTTTGCAGACTTTAGTAACCCTGATTCTAGAACTTCATCCTAATTTAGCAAGGCCCAACTTTTTCATTTTAATCCCTGCCTTAATTTGGATTTCTCCAGAAGCCAATGCTGAATCAGGATTTTTCAAACTCGGCACGATTGACATTTGGAACTGGTATATTAGTCCATTTTACTCTGCTGTTAAAGACATATCCCAAGACTGGGCAACTTATTAAAAAAAAAAAAAAAGAGGTTTAATTTGACTTGCAGTTCTACGTGGCTGGGGAAGCCTCACAATCATGGTGGAAGGCAAGGAGGAGCAAGTCCCATCTTACATGGCAGCAGGAAAAGACAGAATGAGGAAGATGCAAAAGTGGAAACCCCTGACAAAACCATCAGATCTTGTGAGACTTATTCACTACCACAAGGACAGTGTGAGGGAACTGCCCCCATGATTCAGTTGTCTCCCACTGGGTCCCTCCCACAACACGTGGGAATTACGGGATTACAATTCAAGATGATATTAGAGTGGGGATGCAGAGCCAAACCTTATCAGCTGGGTGAGCCTTTCACGTAGCAGGCTGCTGTCTTGTGCATTGTAGGTGTTGAGCAGCGTCCTGGCCTCTGCCCACTAGACCCACTCCTGTAACAACCAAAAATGTCTCCTGACATTGCCAAACATGCTCTGGAGGAAAAACCTTTGCTCTAAGTCAAGGATTCAAGGGCAGATATAGTTCAAATGGAAAATTATTCAGAGAACAGTGGCACAGGAATGGGAAAATGCATTAGACAGGTTTCTCCAAAGAAGCAGAAAATATACATATATATATATAATATATACACACATACACACACAAATATATATATATATATATTTATATATATGAAGAGGGAGAGAGAGGTTTATTTTAAGGATTTGCCTCACACAATTGTGGAGATGCAAGTCTAAACTCTATAGGACAGGCTGGCATGCTGGAGGCCCAGAGAAGAATTGAAAGAGCATTTCAAGTCTGAAGGCAGCCTGCTGGCAGAATTTCCTCCTCTTCCGGGCAGAAGACTCTTTTTCTATTAAGACTTTCAACTGATTGGATGAGGCTCACCGACATTCAGGAAAGTAATCTGCTTTGCCCAAAGTCTGCTGATTCAAATGCCAATCTCATCTAAATGATACTTTCATGTCAACATCAAGACTAGTGTTTGACCAAATATCTGGGTACCATGACCTAGCCAAGTTGATATAAAAATTAACCATCACAAAAAAGGAAAGGAAAAAGCCAATGAAGGTGCATCATTAAGCAAGTTATAATGGAAATAAGAGCACAATTCTGCTAGGAACTTGGGAAATTGTATAAAACACATGTTTCACAGTTATCCATCCCATGTAAGTAGTGAGGGAACTGGGATATCTGTACACCAGTTCCTATCAGCCATTGACTAACCAAGAGGGTTCAATTCTCTGACAGGCCTTGTCTGCTACATTCTCCAAAAAAGCAGGTTCCAGCAGCTTCATTGAAATCTGTCAGGCAAAGAGGTGCTGGTGCTGGAAGTTGGAATTCAGATTGACATGGAAAAATGGTAAGTGGCCAAAGGACTATGGGCAAGGCGGTGACAGCATGTGCTATAGTTTGTGTGAAATCAGTGCTAATTGGTCCCACCTCTGTCTGGCATTAGACCTTCCTCTCTCCATGCCCCCAAATACTTATTTTTAAAAATGTGGTAAAATACATATAACATTCATCATCTTAGCCATTTTTAAAGTGTGTAGTTGGCTAGATGCAGTGACTCACACCTGTCAATCCCAGCACTTTTGGAGGCTGAGGTGTGCGGATCACTTGAGGTCAGGAGTTCAAAGGAGATGAGCCTGGCCAACATGGCAAAATCTACTACAAACAAAAAATTAGCCAGGTGTAGTGGTACATGCCTGTAATCCCAGCTACTTATGAGGCTGAGGTGTTAGAATCATTTGAACACAGAAGGCAGAAATTGCAGTAAGCCAAGATCGCCCTATGACACTCCAGCCTGGGTGATGGAGGGAGACTCTGTCTCAATTAATCAATTAATTAATTTAATTAAAGCATACAGTTTAATGGCATTAATTACCTTCCCATTGTTGTGTCTCCACCACCACCACTCAATGACAGAACTCTTGTCATCTTGCAAAACTGAAACTCTGTACCCATTAAACACTAACTCTCCCTTCCTCACTCCTCTCAGCCCTGGCAACCTCAATGCTACTTTCTGTCTCTATGAATCTGACCACTCTAGGAACCTCATATAAGTGGGATCATAAAACTTCATCCATTTGTGACCAGCTTTTGTGACTTTCTTTCAGCAAAATCTAAATTCATGTAGCATAATGTCACCAAGGTTCATTCTTGGTAGCATGTGTCAGAATTTTCTTCCTTTTAAAGACTGAATAATACTCTGCTGTATGTATATACCATACTTTGTTTATCCTTTGATCTGTTGATAGACACTTGGGTTGCTGCCACCTTGCTATTGTAAACAGTGCTGCTGTGAACAGGAGTGTATACAAATATCTCTTGAAGTCCCTGCTTTGAGTTATTTTGGGTATATACCCAGATGTAGAATTGCTGAATTGATTGTCTTTTGAGTTCCATACATAACAAGTAACAGTGTGCAAAATAATAGGGTGAAAGATAAGCTTTCTGAGAAAGTCTGGGGTCATCCATCTTCATGACCCCAGTCAAACCTGAGCTTCTGTGAGTATAAAACACATCTATGGATTGCATATAATCACTGCAGCTTTATGTTCTAAAAACAGTTTTATTTGCCTCTTCCTTTGCCTTCTGATGAAGAGCTTTGTTTATGAAATTCCTGTCTTCTGAAGTTCTTGAAAGATCTCAAGTGAGTTGTCCTCAGAAGTGATGGCAAAAACATTGCCTGGCAAAGCCTGTGATTGACAACATCTTTTTTTAGTTACCTGAGCTCTATGCCTTCATTCTCTCACATTTTCCATTTTCCCTTTGTTTCCCAGAGTTTTGCAGCAAACTGCTGTTTAGCAAAGAGAAGCCGAATTCACACTTAGGCCAAACCCTAGTTACAGTCTATTTCTTTTTGTTGTTGGTACCAGCATCACATCCCACCTGGCCAGACCTGCCAAGTTTTTTGGATTTCCTAGAGGAGGTTTTTATTCTGTCTGCTTGTCTGCACTTGTATACAAAACCTGTAATTATATAATAGGTGAACTTACTGTTGAGCTATTGTGCTTTCTTTTCTTTTTTTAAACCAGCTGAATTGGTCCTTTTTTATATTTTGAGCCTATTGTTACCTGTAAAATTGTTACAGTTTCCTTCCCCTTGGCTTCTAATACTTTAGCCTTTATGCCAGCAACTAAATATTTATGTAAAAAAATCATTTAAAAATTGTCTTTCTGCAAAATACAAAAACTTTTATGTTTCTAGTTATAATTTGAATGTTTTAATGTTATAACTACACGACTGTTAATTAAATAAATTTTGTTCTCAAAATATGTTATCCTATTTTTAGATAAAAAAGATCACCTATAAAAGTCATCAAAAATTAAGTATGCATATTTAATTATTGCACTTAAAGGTCTGTGTCTTCTAATATATGAAGTTCCTAATCTACCCTTAACTAAGGAAATGTTTTATGGTTAACACATCACCTGGACTTTTTGAATAGTTATACAAAATATATGAAATTTAAAGTACAGTGAACACTTGATAAAATTGTGGGTTGATGGAAAAGCTGACATATTTAAGGGAACAGAGGGAATGATATGTCATGATCTATTTTGTGACACTATGAATTCTGTTCTTCAGTGCAGTTGTCCCTTCTTTAAACTTGTTAATTTCATCTATGCTAACACCAAGCTCTTCATTTCTGTGGGCTCTGTTTTTTCCAAGATCTATGGAACATTTTGTCATAGAACTACCCTTATATTCCTTTTATTCTCTTCACCTAAATGGAAAGCTTGAAGAGAGATGGGTGATATTTGATTCTTTTCTGCTACATGACACCCAAGAGAAAATGAAAAGGAAATGCTTAGAACACTGTCAGGAACACTATCAGCCTCTCAAGGTATTGATTGTTGGTGTTGTTACTGTTACAGTTTTTGTTGGGATTGTAGTTCACCAAACCTAAACAGATTACCAGACTATTTTGAATTAGTGTTCTTGGTGGCCATGTCTAGACTACGTTTAAAGGAACAGTAGATAAAATATATCAGTAAGGACTGAACATTAAGGTTTTATCTCTGAGATTGTGTCTGAGGAACAATAATCTAATCACCGCTCCCACTTTCATCCCTTTTACCAATACTACTCTTCTTTAGCCTATCTTTTTCTCTGTAGCTGTTGCAGCATTCTTGTTGATGAGGTCAGGGATCATACTGTATTTCTCTATGATGGGGAATCACGAAGTATCTGACAAAAATGAAGCCTGTTGTCCCAAGACTCAGTACTCCAGTAAAGAAGGCAAATGTGGCTTTCCTCTGAGATGGCCAGCAGTCCTTGAGAGAAGTCTTGATGAAGGCAGAAGCAGTTATTCAAGAGGCAAAGGTACAGCCTTGATGCAAGGAGATTGACCCATGAAAGAGGAGAATAGAATTTTACATTTTATTTATCAGGTATGAATGCACAAACACTCTCCATATGATTCAGCAAATATGTGTATAGCCCTTTTCTGTAGTCAAACACACAGAAAACATAGCACTTGGTGATAACAGGGATGCCAGTATGAAACATAATCAATGAATCCAAAGCTAATCATTTGAACCCAATTTAATTCTTCACATATCTTCAAGCAGCTTACCTTCTTATTTGAGGATGAACATGAAAGAGCAGTCATGGGCAGTCAAAAGGGAACTAACTGTGAGATTGAGTCTCAGCTCACTCAACCTCTATGACGCCGCTGGTTGAACGCGATAGTGTTGAAATATTTCCTTTTTAGCCGTAGTGCCTTTCTTTTCAATTATCTTATCTAGAACCTTAGTATATATAGCAGATAAAGCCAAACTCAGAAGTTCTGGTTGAACTGAGGGCAGGGTCCCAAAGTCCAATCCACATAACCTCCTCCTTATGTCTCCACTCACCTACTTATAACCTGCCTTAGACACTAAGGTTCTGTGGGAAATTTTGAAAAAGGCTGCAATAGTTATACTTTCCAAAGAGTCTTCTAACTCTGAACATCCAATGCCATTGAGGTATTTAAAATCCACTTGATCTGGGCTTTCACCCACCCACCTAAATGTCCTGTGTTGCATGCTGTCACTCTCAAAAGCAACAGAAATCTGACACCGAACCATTAGGAGCAAGAGATATTTATTAGAATAGTAACCTGTTCCCAGTGTTCCCAATCTGGAACAGGAAAGGAGAAGTTCTAGTGGGAAAAATACAGACCATTTAGGAAAACTTTCCATGTGGATCTCTGTGCTCTTCCTTTTGTAGGGCATTTTGCTCCCAGACATCTCTTCTGTCTTTAATTTCATGTTTCCATCGTGAAATTCAGATCAACACAGAAAGAACTCTGGAGATGCACAGGACAAAGAATCTACCTTTCAAGACAAAGAAAGAGAAAGAGGGGAGAGTCATTATGTTTTTTTCTCCCTGTCACATTAGCGACATAGAATAACACAGAACTAAGTGCCATCCTGAGTAAATAATTTCCCTCCAGTCCACTAAGAGGAAAAATGCTCTCAGTAGACTTAATCTTCACCTCTCAGCTTCCATACGATTTTGTTTTACCTTACTTTTAAGACACTTGACATTTGGTTTGAGTGATAATTTAGGGATAAACTGGTCTTATTTTCTTATTATATTGCAAACTCCTTAAGGGCGGGAACTTTTTTATGTACGGCTCTGACTCCTTTATAGGGCTAAAGATGTCACCAAATATGCTGTGTCTATTCAAGTAATTCATAACCATTAATAATCCCACAATAACAGAGCAATGTGGATAAGGGGCAATGTCCCAGTGGAAAGAAAGCTGCTTCTCCTATGGAAATATTATATCTCCTATGGACATATTACATGGGAATTTTAGGGGCGAAGACTTGATTTTACAAACAACAGCCAGCTCTAGGAAAAATAATTTCACTCTTCCTCTCCTTATTTTGTGCCATCTTTTGTCATCCTGTTGATTATTCGGTTCCTGGGAGCTTGTTAATACCCATCTAGCTGCTTTCTAAGCAGATACAATGTTCAAAGTTTTACCCAAGTTCACGTTTCATCAACAGGTGCCTCTCTCATGTCCTGTACTCTTGTTCTGCTTGTTTTATTCCATAAGTAAGTGACACGTTGGTTCTAAACTTAATGAGATTACATAACTAAAGTTGAGATTTATCTATTTGTAACACTGCCTAGAAAATGTTAAATTGCAACAATCAAGTGGTTAATATGCAAGTGTTTTCTACGTGATATTAAGGAAATGAAGAGAAGAAATGTCAAGAGACAGAAGGATGGGACCAATTTTTTTTTTGATGAGGAAGAGGTCAAGATAGTCTCTTGTTCCCCCACCTGCTCCTCACTACACTACAACCCAAGAGCATCTAAACTTTTAGATATTGAAAAGTGGTCTCAGAGGAGCACTGAACTTATGAGCCAGTTAGAAATCTTAATATAAGTTATGTTCTCCCTGCCTGTCTTATAGCTTGAAGACACTGTGATTTGGATCTAAAATAATTACTGCTATTCAGTGTCGTCCACACATAATTAGCCTCAAATTATAATGAATTAACATGGTTTGCCATGTTCATGAAGTGAAGTGATTCTATTACTATTTTTTCCTCTCACATACTTAGTATAAAAACACTTTAAAAGCTTCATCCTATTAGGTGGAATGTTTTCTGGATTGTGAGCTTGCAATGAAGGAGAAAGTCAAGGATGGCTAGTTCATCTGACAGGCTGCATTACAAGGCAGAGTTCAAATGATGTCTGGGCCCTTTACTCTGTTAGGCGTTGCTCCTGTTGGTTATCTCCTATTCCACATCTGTACCTAGGGAAAACCTTAGTGTGATAAAGGTTTTAGGTCACTTTGAAAGAATCTAAATCAGAGAGATTGATTTGTCTCCTTATTCTGTATAATTGGGCACAGGCATATGTTATTAATGAAAGAATTTCAAATAGTAATTCTAAAAAACAGGCTTTAAAAAACATGTTTCTGAGGCAGGGGAGGGGAAGAGAAAGAATATTCCAGAGCAAGGATTTACCTTTTATCGTCCTTACATATATACAGAACAGCTCCATGAAGAAACAAGACTTTGAAGGCAAAATGCATGAGAATCCCCACTGTTCCCTGGCCTTTTCTACAGTTTTAGCCCTTAACATTTAATCCATTGCTCAACTCCTAGAGAACAAAATATCTGTATATTTATAGATTTATTTAAAATCAGTTCCTTCTCTGTAACCTTGGATTTTTTTTTTCTTTTTTCTTTCTTTCTTTCTTTTTTTGCACTCTTGTTGCCAACCATAAACTTGAAGTTGCAAACAGAGTATTTTCCATGAATGTTTCTCATACATAAAAATCCATCTCAGATTCCAACCAAAATTATCCAAGAAATTAGTTTATTGATAAAACTCTTGCCTATGAATAGAGTTTTGAAAATAAAAATGCCCTTTTTCCCTCTTATTGAGGGAACAAAACAATCACTTTATTGTCATACTTCATTAGAATTTATTTTCCACTCTTTATTATGCGTGCCTCCTTTATGTCATCGATACATAATCCATTATGTGCCTCTTATCATATTTGTTCCAACTATTGTCTCAAGATGATGTCAAAAGACATTAGATACCAGAGACTAACTTTGCAGGACTGAATTAATGTTAGTGTTGAAGGAGCCTATAATCAAAGGACTAAATAGGCTTTCAGGAGGCTACACGGTATGCTGATGACAGAATCAAGAATGAAGCCTAGGAATTCTGACCATTTATCTTGTTCTCTGTCCACAAATGATACTTTCTATTGTTAGTATTGAGTAGAGGATTGCTGAAAGCAGTCTATTTTCTGGTAACATAAAGCATTCATGAAGGAGTTTTAAAAAGTAATCCAATGGAAATTGCTTTTGTGATTACAGAAAAGTTCTAAAAGAAAATAGTGTATGCGTACAATTATATATATAGTGTTATGAGATTATTGTGACTTGGAGAGTGCATTGAAACATTTCTTTGAAAAGATGAACTGATTCAAAAGCTGCAAGGCCCTAGTCTATCTAATAATAAGATGATGTTTATGTCATGTATGAAACTATTGCAGTGCAGGATAGGAGTTAAGAGTCTGGACTACAGAATAAGATAGACCTGAGTTTAAATAGTTGTTACATCAACAATTAGCTGTTTGATCTTACATCAGTACTCATCATATCTGAGACTTCAGTTTTCATGTTTTTAAAGTAAGGGCATTAAGACTGGTTACTAGGTTTGTGGTAAAGATTAAATGAAATAATGCACCAAAAACACCAAGGACAGAATTTGGAGATGTCCATCGTAAGGGCAGTGTAGTTTTGAGATCTTCCTCAACTCCCACGTAGAAACAACAGAGCAACTAGACAGCAAAACCAGAATCCTACAGACAGTATTTGCAATAAGCCTAAGTGACAATGTATTAACACAAGCCCTGAAATGCAAGAAGATGAGGACAAAACAATAAAAACCACCAGATCTGTCAGTTACAGGCATCTGTACAGCAGCCAAGGGAGTTTCTGACAACCAAAATGACCAGGGAGACATTAACAAAAGATTTTTGTGAATATGTATATATGTACTTGTAGAACTAAAATGACATGCTGTAACAATGTAGACATAGTATAACTAAAGAAATGGAAGAATGGGAGAGTTTTTGCAAAAAGCTACTTACCCAATTCTGTAATTATACTTGGTGGTGGTAGTATTAGTATTGTTCTTCTGTGAGGATGGCATTTGTAATGTGGGATAAAGCAAATGAGAAATTATGGAATATTCCAATTCTATCATTCCCATGTCCTTGAGAACCAGAATCAAGATTCCAGGATTCTCTGCATATAAGAAGAAATACACCAGAAGTTAAGAAAGCCTATAGCCCTAGATTAAAAATGGAAAACATCAGTATGAACTCATGAGGCATTCTATCTTTTTTTTTTTTTGCCCCAAACCTCAGCATCATTTAATATATCCAGATAACAAACTTGCACATGTACCCCATTAAATTAAAAGTTGAAAACAAAACCTCTACTTTCTATGTTTATTACAATTTTATATATGAGGAGCCTGAAGCCTATAGATTATTTAATTTTCCAAAGGTCATATAGGTAGAAAATTATGGCACTAAATATTATACCCATGTGATCTAACTCTCCAGTTGAGCTCTTCCTCCTAATTCCAAATACTAGTGCCTTGCTACCGTAGCTTGCCTCTGAAAGTCCACAGGAATGACCATCAGGTGCTTTTTTAGTATGATGAAAGTATAATTTATTAATCAGCACAAAACAGCCTTAAGATGTTAATGAAATGTTTTATATGTATAAAAAATATTTAAGTATACTCATTCTCTTTCTCTCTATACACAGTATATATTTAATATTTTATTAATACTTAAGTATAATATTCAAATATATAATAACATATAGAATGAATTATATATTTAAGGATAATATATACTACAAATATTATTTATTGTCATGTACTTTTTAAATATTCTATATGTGTACATCTGTATATATAAATAGAATATATTTTCTAGCTCTACTGGAAAGATATCTGAACAATGAGTAGCAATATGGTCCTGAAATACTATATTCTGTGAAAAGAAGCAACAGCTTCTTGGAGAAACATGGCTGATATTAGTATTTTCTGCAAAATGTATTTTTTTCAGTTGTTTTATCTCTCTCTCTCTCTCTCTCTCTATATATATATATATATTTATGCATTTTTTTAAAATTTCTGAGACAGAGTATCACTTCATCACCCAGACTGGAGTGCAGTGGTGCAATCACTGTTCACTGCAGCCTCAACCTCCAAGGCTCAAGCAACCCTCTTGCTCCACTCTCCAAGTAGCTGGGTCTGTAGGCACATGCCACCAGACTTACCTGATTTTTAACTTTTTTGTAGACACAGAGTCTCACCATACTGCCCAGGCTGGTCTCAAAATCTTGGCTTCAAGGGATTCTCCTGCCTCAGCCTCCCATTTTGGGCATCAGCCACTGTACCTGACATGGTCTTGTAACTTTTAATGTTTTTTATAAAATCGCCTTTAATCTTCTTCAAAGTTGCATTTGGGGATTAATAAAATTGAATTCATTGATTCCTCCACAAAATTAAAAGTAAACTTAGGACAAGAATAAATATATTATTTACTTTTTGTCAGTCATATTTGCTGAGTTCAATTAGTAATGAAAACAAAATAAATGAAAATTTAAAAATTACAATTAAAAATTTACAAAACTGAATTATGGCATGTTCTATAAAAGATATTATATCAGTCACAGTTGTCTTATATATTTCTATATATTTTCTGAAATAGAATATTTATAAAGATATTTTAGTGATGACAGTTTTGTTTAAAAAAACATGTAAGAGATACAAGATAGCTCTCAGCACTTGGTACATTTTCTTGAGGTAGTAATCATTTTTTCAATGTCAAAGAATGCCTATGACACTTAATTTCACAATTCTCTTGGTTCATATCATTCAAACATCATATATGTATTCATATGTTCTTGCATTTTTTTCAAGTGGACAAGTTAGCAATTTAAGTAATGGAAGTATGTGATATACTTTCTATTCAACGAAGATGTTATTTAAATTGTGTTCAAATATACAGGTCCACAATCCTCTATATGAAACCCTTGAGTTAATAATGTTTAACGATTCTTCAGATTTACAGAAGTAACTCAGTGGAAGAAGTGTGCATTACATAATGTATCCCCCATCTCCCTTAGTACAGTTGCAGACAACACCTCATGATCAGACACATTAATAACTCTGCTGAAAAACATATAATTATTCCCACTAAGTAAAATAAATAAAAACCATAAGTGGACTTATGTTGGCTTAGGTCAAGTTTTCCTGCCAAACAAGTTTGTGCTGAATTTGCGGAGAGAAAAAATTGGGTTTTCAGAGCTTTTCCAATTTTAGAATTGTGGGTTCAAGGATTGTAAATCTTTCTTGTTTGTCTCTTTAAAAAAAAAATAAAACAGCAAAGCAGCATAATGATCTGAGAGGGGCACAATATCACTTATTTTATTACATCCAAAAAAATGTATAACTTGTATTTAAATATGAGGAAATGTCAGACAAATTCAAATTGAGACTGTAGTAGATAGAATCATGGTCCCCCAAAGATGCCTACATCCTAATTCCTGAAAATTGTGAATATGTTACTTTACAGGGCAAAGGGGCTTTGCAGGTATAATCATGTTAAGGATGTTGAGATGGGAAGATTATGCCTGATTAACACACTTAGCCCGATGTCATCATGAGGGTCCTCATCAAAGAGAGGTATCAGGTCTGATTCAGAGATGGAGATGTGATGATGGAAGGGGAGGTTGCAGGGACATGGAGCCACAAGCCAAGGAAGGTGGGCACCTTCTAGATGGTGGAAAAGATGAGAAATAGATTCTCCCCTGGAACTTTTAAAAAGAACTCAACCCTGTTGACACCCTGATTTTAGCCACATAAGACTTATTTTGGGCTTCTGACCTCTAAAACAGTAAAAAGAAATTTTTGTTGTTCTAAACCACTAAATTTGTAGTAATTTGTTGCAGCAGTGATAGGAAACTAAGACAGAAACGTTCTACAAAATAACTAACCAATACTCTTCAAAAGTGACAGTCATGAAAGACAAAGACAGCCTAGAGAATTGTTCCAGATCGGAGGACACTAAGAAGACATGACAATCAAATGCGACGTGGAATCTTGGATGAGAAGAAAGGACATTAATTGGACAATTGGCAAAATGTGAACAGGTCCTCTAGATTGATTAATAACATTGTATCATGTTAATTTCCTGATTTGATCATTGTATTGTGGTTATATAAGATGTTATTGTTAAGAGACACAGAATGAGGGAAAATTTTCTGCACTTTTTGCAGTAATTTTGCAAGTCTGAAATTATTTCAAAATAAACGTTTTTTTTTTTTAATAAAAAAGATTTGAGATACATCAATGGGATCCCTCTTCATTTCCTCAGCACTTATTTAATATTAGCATAATCAACTTATTAACATAATTATATTAATATAACTAATTATTAACATAATTACCACCCATTTAATGATTACTATGAACAGACGAGGCACTGCTCTAAGCCTTCACATATATTAACTAATTTAAACTTACCATGCTAGAGATGGGTATTATGATCTCCACCTTACAGACACTGAAACATAGAGAGGATAGGGAAAATTTTCAAGGTCGCACAATTAAAAACAGTGCCAAAGTATGCTCTCAACAGCTACTAAAGGTGATTTTTTGCACATTAAACTTTGAGAACATATGGCACGAATGTTACTAACTTATAGTAGAGCAATTGACTATTCAAGAAACTTTGCTTATGCCCTAATTTCTATGTTCTGTATTGGTGATATTAGCAAGTAACTGAAACCTAGAAAGCCGACTTGTTACCCTAGTAATATTTTCAAATGATGAATATCACAACTTGGAAACACTGGTTCTACAGAACTAAAAGAATTTTTCAACACATTACCTCTTTGTTGTATTACTTTTCCTCATGTTTACCAAATAATATCTTAATTTTATATTAATTTTCTAAAATTGTCTCAAAACTCCTACTCTGTCTACCAGTTTCCCTCAAAACTTCCAGACTGTATGTCTGTCTTGATGCTTTAAATGCAATGTCCACAGTTTTGTTCTAGAGTTAAATGTTTCTTATACTGAAGATAGTCTATTTTTTCTCACATGGCAATAAGACAGAAGGAGTGGCCAACAAAAGTTTTGGGAAAGAAAAGATAAGCTTTAGGAATTACTAAACACCTGTGTTATAAATCTGACACAGAAAGTAGGAAGTAGGGAAAAAAGAGGAAAGAGGTGAAGACATTGTCTACTTTAGCTTGAAAGCATTTAAAGCAGAAAACATATTATTATCCATACATTATACTGAGTCAAGCATATTGTCAATACTTGACCACGATAAATAATTAGCTATATCAGATTTACATACTTAATTTACCATAGGCAGAGACTAAAATGTGCCTCTGAAAATAAGATTCTGAAAGAAAGTCTTTGATATGTTCTGTTAGAGGCTGTAAATCATAGCATTTTGTGCAAATCTTAGATAAGGTAAATACATACCATTTTACCCTTTCATTGTATCATAAGTTCCTTTTTAATATTTTAAAATAAATGCCTGAAAACTGAAAGTCTAATTCTCTTTAGAGGATTTCCACACACATCTATCCCCACATAGATATGGATATCGTTATACCTAGCTATTTATCTACATATAATATATAAAGCAATTATTCACTAGTAAATTTGTACATTTCATTTTCCAATACAGTGTATTCACTTTAATCACATACTTTCTAATCTTTTTGCCTCCTCATCTCAGATTTTTGAATTCAAATTTTCTTTCCTTTGTCTGTATTTAAAAATAATAATAATCATTTTACATCTATTACAAATAACAATACCTAGTCTCTGATTGAATGCTAACATTGTAATTCATTCTCAGGGTTCGGCTGCCATTCATTCATAGCTGGAGCTGTGCTCTCATTATGTATGACATCAGCAGAAACTCTCAATTCAATTGCAGCCTTTTATTTAATTAGGGGCCATGTATTATTTGGTGTGTAGTATCCAGAATTAAAAATAGCCCCTTCCACTGTGTAATGGGAAAGGAAGAAAACTTTGAATATATATTCTAATTGATATTTTTAATACTTACTCTAAAAGCAATCAAAACTTATGTTAAATATTAATTATAATATTTTTCTGCTTTTGTGCACCTTGATTTATTGCTGCCCTTTTGGGTTCACTTTTAATTACATTACAGGAAAACAAAGGATATTTTTATTGGAAGAGTTATTTAGCACAGACAATACTTTCAATGGTGATGGTTATACTGAACTTTATATTAAACTTAATTTTCAAAAGCATATTTAACACAGTTTGCCAAGCTTTGTAAAAATTATTTTTCCTTCCTTTAACAACATGCCTCTCGGGTCTCTATATTAGAAATCAGGGACAAAGCTCATAAAGGAACAAAGACCCAAAATCAGGGATGGTCTTTTAAAAGAGGTACAGTTTCAAAGACTCCTAAAGATATAAATCAAAGTGCTTTTGAATACAGAGAGCATTCTAAAAGAATATTGAACTGTTTGCTTAAAATCTCACATTATTTCCTGCTTTTTAAACCCTATTCCTTTTTGAAGGCTAGAACCAGATAGGGACAAAAGGAATATTTTCATGCAAAAATCAGGGCCAGGTACAGAGGCACAGTCAGAGTCTATTTCAAGTGGGGACAGAAATTTAATTCAAGTTATTCTCCTCTTTATTCCACATTTAACAGATTTGAAGGATTTCTCCACCTCTCTGACACTTGTGCAGACATCACTAGGTAATGTTTGCACCAGTGGCGGGCACCAGGAAATCTTGGTATGGAATTTTTTGTCCCCTTGGAATGGATTCTGAAAAACACAGGAGAGTCCAAACATGTCTGCTCAAAGAGGGTGGGGCTTTATGTTTCATGAAACCAACCCTTCTGGCCCCCTCTACTAAAGCAAGTGAGTAGTCAGTCTTTTCCTCTTTTATTCAAATCTTATGTTACCCACAGCTAAGTCTGAGTCTAGATGCTATTATTCAAAGTATAAAAGAATATCTTCATACTTTTAGGAAGACAGAGATGTTACTCACCTTATTCTTGACCTATGCTTTTTTTATGTTTTATTTTTTATGTAATACTTCTAGCACATTTGCTAAATCAGTACAAATACCAAAAGTAACTAACTGATCATTCTATAACAAATCTTACATTATGACCAAATATGAGGCTTAAGCCCTTATGATGTGTGTGTTTCATTAAGAAAGTGAAATGCTATACCTCTGAGTAGAGCAAGTATCTGTGATTTTTCATGTTTCCATAGCAACCTGTAATTTTTATTGAACGGTGGAATAAATAGGCAAATAAAACATGCATAAAATATTGATGGGTGTTGAGGCTGCTGCCCAGGGACTTTAGTAACTTATGGTCACTATTGTCTCTTTTTAACTCATAAAGCTATTTTTCTAATATATTTATTATGATTTCTTTATTCTTTATCTATTAGATAAAGTTTGCTTTTCAAAAGGGGTTTTTCCTGTTTTGTAGCAGACATATTGGAGAGAATGGTGAGAAAGTAACATAAGCATAGAGACAAAAAATATTATCTAAATGTTGCTAAGGAAACTTAGGTGATTTGCATTGTCCTGGCTTGAATTTCTCTTTTTTGACTAATTTTTTGCAAGTTATGGACAGTTCTCCATTAAAAATATATATTGCTGATGACAAAATAGCAAATACAAATAAAAATAAGCATGTTTGAGAAGGTAACTTGTTTATGGAAAATAAGTATTCTAACATTAACTGGAAATTTAGAAAATTGAATCAATAAAATTATTCATTTGAGCTTGAAAAAAGGAAGTTATAAAATGAAGTTGATCTAACATCCATGTTTTTTATTGATGCTGATCGCTATAATACTATGTGGTCTGTGTCATTTCAGTTCAATAAACGTTTATTGAGAACCAACCTTATGCTCAGTACCATGCCAATTGTAAAATAATAATAATGTTTCTGACTTTAAGTTACAGCCTAATAGAAAAGTAACGATTAAAAAAAAAAAACTCTTAAACTCGCATGTAGTATCAGGAAAAAAATAAAGCTGTATCACTACCTCATAGCTTACAGCAAAATAAATTCCAGATTGATCAAATTAAAACTTACAAAATAAAATTATTAAAATATTAAATGAAAGAGTAGACCTTTTAAAATATTTATATAATCTTAGAGAGTAGAAGACTTCTACATATGATCAAAAACTCAGGGGCCATTTAAAAAATGATAAATTCTGTTCTATAAACATGAATATAATTCACATGACAAAATAATATCAAAATGTCAAAAGATAAAGAACAAATTGAGGAATTTTTTTTCTGCTCATATCACAGTATATGACTAATTTTTAATAGCTATAATAGTCCTATAAGTCAATACAAAGAATATCTACAATATAATAGGAAAATGTACAAAAGAACAGGAAACACAACTAACATGTTTGGAAAAAAATGCTCATGTACAGTCATCATAAGATACCTGCAAATTAGTGTGATACCATTTTCATCTAGCATATTGGTTAAAATAAAAAAGGTTTTATAACCAACCTGTTAGCAAAGGTGTGAGTATAAATTGTTGTAAGCATTTTAAGGATGCTTTCATGACTTTTATAAACTCCTTGGAGAACAACGTAGCCATATCTATCCAAAAATGCACATAACAATCTCACTTCTAGGACATTCTCATATACAGGCAAAATGCAGGTTATTCATTGCAGCACTGCCTGCTATATAAAAACATTGGAAACAACCTAAATATCCATTAATAGAAGACAAGTTAAATACATTTCAACACATTCACACAATAGAGTACTATGCAGCCATTAGAAGAAGCAACTCTGTGAGTATAATTAAGGAGTTGTGTCTAAGAATGTTGTTAAATGAAAACAGCAAGATGCAGAACAGTGTTAAGGTATACTCCCATTTCTGTAGATAAATGGTGAAATATATATTTATATGCTGTCTTATATATAAACTACCAATAGAAGTGCCCACAGAAAATCTTTAATCTCTGAACAGATGAATTTGTAGTCTGGAGGACAGGGTGAGATGGCAACTTACCTATCGTACTATAACCTTCTATATATTTCGAATTTTGTCCAAGTATTTGTTGAGCTTATTAGATTAATTTTTTTGAAATAGCTATTAATTTTAAGATAATACAAAGGAAAATATATAAAAGTTTGCTAACTACTTGGAAAAATTTAAGCAACAAGAGACTACCCCATGATGCTTTTCAGAAAATGTTTAGAAAAATGGATCTTGAGCTAGACTTGAACCTGAAATTGAGATCAGGAAGTAGTATCATGAACCAAGAAGGGTATAATCATACCTTGATGTTGCAAGCTTATGGCCACATCATTCAAGCAATTATAAGCTAGGACGATGAAAAAATAGATGGAAATAGAGGAAAAGTGTGGAAGGAACAATGATATTCAAGTAGGTCTGGTTTCTGAGAGCAAGAAAATGGGTTTATAGGAATTCACAACAAATATTCAAGTTGGGTGCAGTGGCTCACATCTGTAATCCCAGCACTTCGGGAGGCCAAGGTGGGCAGACCACTTGAGGTCAGGAGTTCGAGACCAGCCTGGCCAACATGATGAAACCCTGTCTCTACAAAAAATACAAAAATTAGCTGGATGTGGTGGCAGATGCCTGTAGTCCCAGATACTCAGGAGGCTGCAGCAGAAGAATCACTTGAACCAGGAGATAGAGGCTGCAGTGAACCAAGATCATACCACTGCACTGCAGCCTAGGCAACAGAGAGAGACTCTATATTTAAAAAAAAAGAAGAAGGAAAAAAAGAACAAATATTCAAATAACATGGTGAAAAATACCATGTTCTTAATATTTATGGTGCAAAAATACCTTTTTTGCACAAATATTTAGGAGGAGAAGTACTGTGATGTGTTAGAAGAGGCCATGAACCTAAATTCAAGAAACATTTAATCTGGTCTCTGTTCCACCTTTAATTAGCAATGTAACCTTGAGAGGGTCGCATTGTGTCTTCAGGCCTCAATTATATTGTAATATAAGGGGGGGGTGTGTGCAATAGCTTCATAATTTCACAATCCTTTTTTTATCTGAAGAATATTTCTTTCAAATAAAATATGAGAGCAAACAGTAAAATAGATAGGAGCAGTGTAACTTTGAATAAGGCAAGAATGGGTGCCCCAGAGCCCACCTGCACAGTGTCATTATTTCCCACCATTGCCCTCTTCAATTGAGCAAAATCAAAGTCCTGGGAACTGGCAAAGTTCGATTTGAAACTATTTTACTAAAGGATTCCTAAGGTCCCTTTTCATAAGAGCATTCCACAATTCTAGGAGATAATTGATTCACAGGTTTAATCACATTTTGTAATTCCTACAGAAACATTTGCCAACATAGTGGTGGTGGTAAGAGGCTACGCAGGAAGCAATTACTTTAAAAAAGATTTGTTAAGCATCTTTTCAATTGGCCCCCACAATGTTGAAAGACACAAAGCTGGCTAAAGCATGATCTGTCCCGTTCTCATTCTCACAATTAAAATTTATAGGATTTTCTTTTTTCATCTTTTTGGGTTCTCTAATAAGCTTCTTGAATATATGAGGTTGTTATCTTTTATTTGTTTGGGAACTCTTATTTCTCCTCTCTCCTTCTAAGATGACAAATCTATGTATTCTAGAACTTTTATCTGTTTTGTATGCCTCTTATGCACTTTTGTGTTCCATTATTTTTACTTGTTATGTCTCATTTTAAGTGTCTTTTATTGACTTGCCTTCAGTTTCCCAATTCTGTTTTCCACTATGTACAATTTATTTTTAAACTCATCCACTAAGTTTCTAAGCTCAGGTATTGTATTTTTAGTGCTAAGCTGTCCAGTTAGTCATTGTTTATGATTCAAATATATCTTTTGAAATTTTCCTTTTCTTATTTTGTCTATCTTTTTCTCCTTGAACATATCAATCATAGCTATTTTAAAGACTTGGTTGGCTAATGCCAGCATATGGATTATCTGTGGGCTTGTTTCTATTGTCTATTTTTTCTCTTGGTTGCTGTTTATGGCAATTCCTTTTCTCACATATAATCATTTTTAACTGTATGTAAGACATTGTATATGTTTAAAAACTGTAGAAGTTTTAGATGATGTTCACTTCCACAAAAGAAAATTCCTCTTTCCTCTGTTTAGGCAGATAGTGTAAGGGGCTGCCCGGCTAAATGAAGTTATGGAATGAACTAGATTGGGGCTGGGCTATAGTTTTTGCACATCCATCTATCTCTGTGGAAGATGCAGTTCTGCCCTGCAAAAATTTTCAGCTTGGCTCTGTGACTTTTTGCCTCATGCAGCTTCAAAACTTAGTAAACTTATGAAGATCATGTACTGGAGGCCCTCAGGCTTTCAACCTTTTTGTCAGACCACACAAATGCCAAAATGTCCCTCAAGGTTATCTTTCTAGGTTTTCAGCTTCAGCTGAATCTAGAATCAGTACCTAGCCCCAGGTCACATAAGTTGGAAAATTATCTTGTTACTCCATAAGACAATTAGACAAATGTGGGTAAATTTCAAAAGCCATGTTTTTATAGGCATCAGAAAGCAACAAAAATGGGTTAGACTAAAATGCAAGAGAAAGAGAACCAGTAAGAGGTGAGATGATAAGCTGATGAGCTGTTCCTTAAAAAGCCTCCTTCTATGGTTCTAATCTGCTGCCCAATTTATTTCAGGCCTTCTCTCCCAGAATCTTTTTGTCTCTTAAGTTTGCAAGATTATGGAATTTTTTTACTCTCCCTTTCAGGATCGTTTAGTCTATTTCTTTGGCATCTCATACATTCTTACACTCATTAATTTATGAATAAATGAGCTGTCTGTTTGAGAGTCCTCAAATCTCCAAATTTGATTATTCTGGGTTCATTTGCCCACTAACATCTTTACTTTTTCTCTTTTTTATAGTGACTTTCTGCTGGCACCCAGATCCCATCCTTGTGCCAGTATAACAGATACCTCCAAGGAAAAAACTGTTCATCAGCTTATCAACTCACCTTCCACTGGTTCTCCTTTCTCTTGCATTTTAGTTTATCTGATTTTTGTTGCTTTCTGATGCCTATTAAAATATGACTTTGGAAATTTATCTGGGTTTGTCTAATCGTCAGTGGGGATATTCATCTGTTGTAACCTACTACATCCTACCCAGAAGCAGAAGTTCACAACCTAGATTTTTTAGACCCTTAAAATCTAAGCAACATGAGACAAATTTTAAAATTGTTAATATATCTTCTCCTATTATTTATGTTACTATATATGAACAGATATTTCTAGATTTCTCTCTAAATCATGTACAATATAATAACATGGCACATTCTCTTGTTATGTTGATGGCTTATAGTGACTTTCTTCTAGCACCCAGATCTCAAGATCTCAAGATCTGGGTGCTAACAGAAAGTCACTATAAGCCATCAACAAATATGCTAATAATTCAGGCTGAAATTTAATTGTAGATATACAACTCTATCTAGTTAGCTAGTAACTTTATTCACGATTCTTTAGAACATATTAACACTTTTTAATTTTTGTATGAGTATAATCATATAGGATAAAGTTAGATTAAATTTTAAATTAGATACTAATTTCCTAGGGTACAGAAATAACCATACAGTAATCATAAGTAGTATAATGGAGGAAAAAGTGGTATTTTCTACTGCTATATGTATAAAATATAAGAGGTATAAGCTTATGTTGTACTTTGAAATTCTAAGACATTGGTGTTTCTATCATTTTTTTTCAACTCCCAGAATATATCAACACTCATTTTAAATTATTTCTTCAATTAACTTCAGGATATCCATCATACTAAAATTTTTAGAAAGCCTGGAGGGCTTAAGAAATTGTGTGTATGTGTGTGGAAGAGTGTACTTAAGAAATAAATTTGGTTTGCATACCGTGGATTACTTGGAATTTATTTTACTTTCTTTTGTTCTTGGTTTCCTTATATTTTAATCAGAGTCATATTTGTAAAGCAATTTAAAACTAGATTAAAATTTAACCTGCAAAAAGATTGCTTGAGAAATGAATTAACTCCTTCTGCCATTCTATTTTTCTCTTACCCTTTTACCTCCAGGACCTATAACAAGCAATAGAACCCACTGTAGATATTTTTTTCTCATAACGCTTCACTAAACCAATGTTTTTCAAAGCATCACTCATACATGAATTACTGAAATTAGATTATTGAACACGTTCAGATTATTGTGTTCCACTTCAGACAGGGACCACTGAGAGTAGCACCAAAAATCTGCATTTTTAATGTGTGTTGATGCATGCTGTTGCCCAACACCGTTACCCAATGACTACTCCATTAAAATAGCGTAGGACAGTGTCACCACTACTTTTTTATTATTCACTTGAAGGATCATTACCTTAGTTCTCAATGCAATGCCCATAGCAGCTTCCTACATCAGCAATATTAAGGAACTTGCCTTATTTCCCTTCTCTTTATACCTCTAGTGTCCTCTGAAAGGCCTTCAAAGTCTGCTCATTTTCCATTATACTGATCTCACTAGAAGCTCTTCCAATTCCTATCTGCTTTATCCCATATTCCAAGACATTCAACTTGATGTGTGTACAGGTCTTCACCTTTAGATTTCTCTTCTTGGGATAAATCTGGAGGGACATGTATTACTTACCAATGAGCATGTCATTTACCAAATGAGAAAACAGGGGATGTTGATACTTCTGGTGTCAATGTAGTTGCTTGTGGTCAGAGTCAGTTGCTTTCCCAGGCCTCACCAAGTGTGAAAACTCAAGGGAAGCTTTGATCATAGAAGGTCCCTAATGAACCTGCTTCATTCTCACAATTCCTTCAACACTGAATAATCAGAGGCAAAAAATAATAATTGAAGACAGGAACAAAACTAAACCTCTCTTGTGTTGTGTCCAGAGTGGCCATTAAGAGCAAGGGATTTGTGGTCAGACTGCCAATATTCAAATTCTCCTTTCATGACCTTAGCCAAGATACTTAACTTCTTTAACCCTGTATATCTGCATCTCTAAAATGGAGGAAAATAATAGTTCCTGATACCTCAAAATGTCTTAGTAAACTGTTTTTACTGAATTGTAGTACATACAGAAAGGTGCATAGTTTATAAATATACAATTCAATGAGTTTTTACAAAGTGAACACACTCCCATATACACAGCACACAGATCAAGAAACAATAGGTATTTTTCTCCTCATTTCTGATCAATACCATCTCACCAACATTTACCACTCTGATGACTTTTAGCATCACAGATTAGTTTTTCCTGTTTTTAACTTCATATTTATATGTATACAATTTGGTCTCTTTTCTCTCTGGCTTCTTTCTCTTAATAATACATCTGTGAGGATTACTCTTGTTACCTCATGTACTTATAATTTGTCCATTAACATTGTTGCACAGTATTCCCTTTTGTAAATATGATGTAATTTATTACCTGTTTTATATAGATAAGTATGTATTTAGTTTCTAGCTTGGAGCTATTTTAACTATTTCACCATACGTATTTTTATTATATATTTTTATGTATGTAGTAAATATATATACACATTTCCACTGGGTATATACTTCAGAAAGAAATTAGTCAGTCATAAAATATGTGTCATAAAATTCAACATTAGGAGATCTGCCAAACAGCTTTCCAGTGTGGTGGTACCAATTTACACTCCCACAAACGGTATATAAGAGTCCCCATTATTCTATATTATCATCACTGAAGGCTATCTTATGTCTTTTTTATTTTAGCCATCCTGACAGGTTGAGATATTGCCTTGTGGTTGTAATTTTCTCCTCCGTAATGACAAATGCAGTTTAGTGCCCTCCCCATGTTCTCATATTACTGTTATGAGAGTTAAAAACTACAGACTATGTAAAGCTCATTGCATAAGGCCTACCACATAGCAAGTGCTCAACAAAGTATTCTTACTTCTTATTCCTTTGCCTGTTGGATTGCAATGAAAGGCCACAGGATGATCTCAATATTGCACATATCTACTTTTTAGTAATAATTATTCTTTGCCTCTTCCAGTTGCAACAGCAAAAGCCCAACTAGACAAATCATAAAAGAGAAGATTATTTAAAGGAGAATATGAAGAGTATTTTATGGCTATGTTTCTATTTTAACTAGTACAAGCAACAGAAGTTTATTTTATTGAGCACCACTGAATTAGCACAAATGAAATGTGACCTCATTAATCACCGTTTATTGATTTACACCTCGCTAATGCAATCATTTAGGAAAGTAGCTGTTAGGTAATGGTATCTCATTATAGTTCTTGTGTAATTTCCAGATAGGAATTATTATCAAGTATGTCAAGTGGGAATCCTGTGCACTGAGTTTGCGATTATCCAACCGCTCAAACAGTTGTACAAAATACCACCAGGGACATTTCCAACCAGCCAATAATGAATAATGTAGTTTTTCTTGGCCACACTTTAAAGGGAGTTTTCTTTCTTGGCTTTTATCATTCAGTCTTGAGTTAAGGAGGGAGGTAGCAACCATTTCTGGTCACATTCTGCTAATTTCACTGCAGTCAGAAGAGAAAAATGAGTGTGAGATATAGCCAATAAAGGAAGCAGAGGGTTTTGAAGACTAGGGGTTCAACCATGTAAGTGAATAGATGTCCATTCAAAAATTAAAAAGTAGGAATGACATTGCAGAGGACACAAAGTGATCTTAAATTTTGAGCTATCTAAACAATGCCAGCAGGCGGGCCTTAATAAGTGCCATCCAGCATATGGACAAGAAAATTTACCCCAACAAAGTAGCTTTTGTTTTTTGAATTATTGAATTGTTTGTTGTTTCCTTTGCATGAATGCTGAGTAGGGAAGCTCCCCAGGCACATCCTCATACATATATTTAAAATGTAAGTTGATAAATAAATTCATTGTTGTGAGATACAGCACAAACTATACAAATTAAGAAATTTAATTTTTCTCACTTCTGAGATTATTATGGGCTTTGAATATACTGCCTAACACATATACTTCAGGTTGTGCAGTAAATTGGTAATTTGAACCAGTTGATGAAGAACTGAATAGAAAACTTAAGTACTATTTGAGTCAACAAATATTTACGTAGTCACAGTTTAGGTGCAAGGCTCCGTTAGGTAATGTACTGGATGTAAGAATACATATACATGTAAGTTTAAATCAAACCAAGGTATGGAAAGTGTAATCATAAGCAAGCCCATTCAAGCCTGTATGCAGCTTGAATACAACGTTTAGAGCAGTGGTTTTCAACAAGGATGATTTTCCCCTCAGAGACATTTGAAAATGCTTAGATATACTGTTGGTTATCACAATTAGGGTAAAAGAGAATACTGGCATCTAGCAGATAGGAGTCAGAGATGCCACTCAACATCCTTCAATGCACTGGCTAATGCTCCATCACAAACAGCTCTTTGGCCCAAAAAGGCAATAATGCTGAAGCTAGCAAACCCTGATTTATAGCATTTAGCCCAATCCCCAGGGTCCAGAACAGGGCCTGCCACATAGAAGACTATCAATAATTATGTTTAAAGAATTAGTGTACTATACAGCTACTAACCTATTGAACAGAAAAGTTTAATACACAGTAATCAAATAAGCAAATTGCATGGTACTTGGATCATACCTCAATTAAAATATTAGAAACATCATATCCAATTTGCTTTCTGTGAATATAATATTTGCAATTTTTAACAGATTTTTATATAAGGTATTTTCTCTATTTCCTTGACAAAGGAGAAAACAGTTTAGCATTTAAATATTTTAATAAGGAGTAATTGTTTGAAGTCAGACAGACATAAATTCAAATCCTAAATGACCCTCAGTTTGCAGGACTGTGAATTAGGATAAAAGTAAATAAATATGGGAAAATTACACAACTAAAATGTAATCATTTTGCCACATGTGGTGGCTCATACCTGTAATCCCACCACTTTGGGAGGCTGAGGCAAGCAGATCATTTGAAGCCAGGCTGGTCAACATGGCGAAACCCCGTCTCTGCTAAAAATACAAAAATAAGCTGGGCGTGGTGGCACACACCTAAAATCCCAGCTACTCGAGAGGCTGAGGTGCGAGAATTGCTTGAATCCAGGAGGCAGAGGTTGCAGTGAGCCAAAATCATGCCACTGCACTCCAGCCTGGGTAACAGAGCAAGACTCTGTCTCTAAAATAAAATAAAATATACTCATTTGTAATATTGGCTAATACAGTCTTAAATATAGCACAGAATTGTCACGCAGATTCAGCTGACTGTATATTATCCCTTGGTACTATTGGTTGGCAGGCAGAGTTCATTTCTATTTGATGAAGAAATTACTTTATTCTGGGCTATTGCTCTATGAAAGTGTCATCAGGTCACCTAACAAGTCATTTTGTAGTAAGAGTTGTATCAACAATGTCAGTCTCTTCAATGTAGGGAATTTCTACAAGCCAGGCACTGTGCTAAACACTTCACAGGCAGTTAATTCTCCGATCCTCAAGTGACATGATGAGATTGGGATATCAAGGCTTAAGAAGATATGGCCACACAAGCAGGAAAAGGCAGATCCAGTTTTCCACAATACGTATGTCTCCCTCCAGAATGAAAACTCTTCTCCACTGTGAATGACTGTGTCCTGGAGCAATCAGGAGAAAGCTTCATGAGGAATAGAATTTATTTACAGTAGTGAAGAGGAAAGAGGGCCGATGAAGACAGAATGAAAAAGAAAATAAATTCATCTCCCATCAAAAGCTCAAATACTTTGTAATGTACAAGTTTGTGCTTTAGAACATTGTGTACATTAAGGCTTCATTAAAATCAACTTTTATGATCATCATTAGGTTATCACATAAATATTATCGACTAGCATATAACCATTGTAGTTAACGAAGCAGATCTCTGTGCATTGACTTGGAAAGATGGCACTTACGAACAGGATATAGAATGAGTTATACATATATCCACGTGTGTGTGTGTGTGTGTGTGTGTGTGTGTGTGTATTAAATGAAGTCACACTTGTACCCAGGATTGAAAAAAGTGCCTATAAAAGAGAAAGAGATTATGGGGTGGAGTCAGTGATGGTTAACAGGATTTTTGCTTTCTTTCTTCTCTCTCTCTCTTGCTCGTATTATGTTTGTAATGCCTAAAATTTATTAATTTAACACATACTTATTGTGTACCTACTATGGCCAATCACCACTGTTCTAGACATTTGGGTTTCATTCTTGTTCTGTAATTAAGTGAGAAGCAGCATATGAGATTGTTTCATTGGTACTCAAGCTATAATCAGGGAATGAGCTGATGAGATCCTGGACTACGGAAGTCTTTTTGGGAATGCAGGGGAAAGAGAAGATGATATTCATCTAACACTCTACTTGTGAAATGGAGTGTATGTGTCCCTCCCATAAGCCCCTTCATAGCAGCATTTGGCAAAGGTCTGGAGGGAAAATATCAGCCCATACATTCAGTTCCCAGGAGAAAGAACCATTTCCTGAAAACAAAGAGGATTGAGAGATTTTTAAAGAGTCTCTTCAGAGACCATTGTTCCTGTTTGACTGTAATATGACTATTTATTCATACAATACTTTGCACAGATTCCAATTTTATGGTGCCATAAAGTAAGATTTTCAGAAACTTGGTGGTGGGTCACATAATGCCATCAATGACACTATTAATTAATGAAGAATCTACTTAGTGAGGGTGAGCATCATATTTTTCTGAAAATGAATCTTGAGAGTTTCCTTGATTATACTGTGATTCTGTTTCCATTATCATTTAGAGATTGGGGCATGAGATGAGACTGGTGATTATAGTGATTAAGAGGAGAAATAATATGTCAGAACTATGGGAGATTCTATAATTTCATGGTCTATAGCATTAAAAATACATCACATCACTACATCTGGGTATATTGTATTTTAATATTGGCTGTTGTCATACTCTTCACAATACACTTGATTGCAAGTTTATCCTGAACTACACTGATATCAATGACATACCTATTGTAGCTACTAATGAAGAAAAGAGAATGTAATAGACCTTATTACAAATTTCTTTAGGGTCTAGGCAATAATGGCATAGATGTGGGGGAGAAATTGTTCATTACGTATTTCCTAGGAATTATTCATAATTTCACTTAGCAATATTACAGATCCTAGACCTATGGATGCTTCAGCTGGTGCTGAATGGAGTTGCTCAGCTCTGCAATGCAGTTAGCCATATGGAGAACATTATACCTCCAATCCGAAACCTGCAATAAAAATCTTTTTGCTTTCCGGAGCAATTTTGAGTTCTGAAATTTTAGTCTTTAATTTGGGTCCATAACATCTTTAGAAGCAAGAATTTTTAAGTATCCCAATATCTGTTCCTGAGATTGTGTGAGGGTGACTTGAAGATTTTGGGTTTTGATGCTTGAAACCTTCATCATTATGAAACATGAAATAATTCAGATGCTTTCCAATCAAGAGAAATTTGGCATCATGATGAGTATTCAAACAAGACAGTAACTGAATTTTCAGTTTCTATTTGAATATATTTATATTTTTTATAAAAAGAAAGTCTAAGGAATGTAAGTACCAGATTATTTTCCTCAGGCTTCAGATATCATAAGAAGTGAGGTTAAATAAATATTAAGTTTTTTGCTTTCAACTTCAAAAAATCATATTTCATTGAATATAAGATGCACTGATTTTTATAATGCACCACTATGAATTGTAATTTTAAGACTAATCCCAATTTTGAGAAATGAAGAAAAATGCATCTTGGAATCAATAAAATTTGGAAATCACAAAGTGATATATCTTGAAACAAAGCAAACAACACATAAATATGGAAGTATTATCTACTCCCATTGGAAATCTCTACAAATAATGTGTTCTGCATCCCTCATAATTGTATAAACAGTTCCTTACAAGATGAAATTATTTACTATATTTTGTATTGCAACTGGCTTTTATCATTCAACAATATATTAGGGATACTCTACCATAACAGTTATCTCATTTTTTAAAATAACTAAAATAATATTTAGAAGTGTCTTTTCTGTTTTGGGGTCAGAAGTTCCAAACTGTGGCCCACAACCCACTGTTTCAATATCAGTACATTTCACATGCATTTCTAGTTTCTAGTTTCCCTTAAAAGTCAGGCAAGGGCTACACTTTTATATGGTGACAGTTGGCTTTAGCCAAGTAATGACTTTTCTTCTAGTTGGAGGACGTTCCCTCAGCCCCCCGCCAGTTCACACAACTTTCTACTCCCATTACGTTTTCGTTCAATTCTCCTAATTCCTTAAAGCTGCAGTGATAGGAGTTACCAGTGCCATTTTATTGGTCTCATTTGTTTTATTATCCTTTTTTATCATGTGCATTTCATTTGACTCTCAGAGACCCAACTACACTTTCACATTGGTAGTTCCTCATGAAACCTCGTTTCTGATGATCTGTCATTGTCCACCCAAAATGGAAACATTTCCTCTGTATTGGTAGGTATGCCAATATTGTTCCTGAAGCCCACTTGGCCACTTCTTTAGTCATTGTTTCCTTAGAACCTGTCTTTTGTCACCACCATTTCCTTTGTTGACAAAAAAAAAAAAAAAATTGTAGAAATGTCTGAGTGAGCCTCAAGAATAGAGAGAGATCTGATGTTTTGTTTGCTGATGCAGCCCATTTTCTAGTATTACAATTGGTAAAGAATTACATTGGTTGGTAGTATTAAGCAAAAAAATCAATGATTCTTAATAGATTTCTTGTAACTATTTAAACTGATTTCTTGGAGACATTCTTAGTAAAACCAATGTGCCACTTTTTTTTTTTGAATTTGTATATTCTACAAAATAAAATAAATTTCCATAAAATAATTTAAATGTAATCTTTATATTTCTGGAAGGCATCCTGACACATTTCTATTCTACTTCAAACCTAAAGTAGGAAAATAAAATACACAACACTAAATTTAGCAAAATTGTGTGAATATCAAACAATGAATATCATGAATTTATTCCAGAGTACTAGTTTACATATGTCAGATCTAGATAAAAGGCTCTTTCTGTGCCACTTTTCTCTCTGTCTCTGTCTCTTTCTCTTTTTTCTTTGACTATATATAATGTCATGTCAGTTGTGATAGCCAGAAAGTGTTATTCTCGTGGGGAATGATGTGGTAGGACTAAAAAGGGGCAACTTACATTAAGGGACTTAAACTATAATGGTGTTATCTCTTAAAAACACCCAAGTCTCTTAGGTAGACTTCTTCCCTTGGGGAGGAAAGAAAGCAGAGAGCTTCCTTGGTAGGTTGCCATTAGATTGTGCCCTCTGCATTACGAATTAGATGCAAAGATGTATAAACTAGGACGTTTTCTAGACTTACTTTTAAATAAGTATTGGCATTTCCCAAGACTTCCATGAAAGCAAGATGTTTTAGTCTGTCCCGAAGCTCAATGCCAGCATGAAAATTCTGTGTGCTCTGTGAGTGTGTTGAGTAATGGGCAGTCAGGAATAGAGCCAATTGTGTGGAAGCCATTGGATACACGTGCATTTCAAAGGCATTCAGCTATCATTGCTCTTCCTAAGTAGGCCAAAAATTTAAGACATGGAGCAATATTATCTCACCCTGATTAGATATCATGATCCTGATGACAATTTCTAACTTTCTGACTATGCAAATATACAATATAGAAATTCTTTAAAATATTGAGAAATAGAAAATAAAGTTTCCATAATGCTAATATTCAGTGAC
The DNA here is from genome assembly GCF_030222135.1 of Aotus nancymaae. Classification (NCBI taxonomy): domain Eukaryota; kingdom Metazoa; phylum Chordata; class Mammalia; order Primates; family Aotidae; genus Aotus; species Aotus nancymaae. The sequence continues at coordinate 4,600,673 of NW_026988460.1, forward strand.
AGTTTCTGTTAATATTTTCTGTGTATTAATTCTAAGTGAGGGGAGGTTTTTTGGACACATTTAAAATGTTTTAAATTATACCATATATAAATATTATATCCTGCTCTTTTCAATTAATTTATAACATACACGCACACTCATATATGTATATGTACACATATATGTATGTGTGCATGCATGCACACACATATATGTATGTTTGTGTATATACACACATGTACATGTGTGTGTGCATACATATACATGTGTATATGCATACACGTACATGTGTATGTGTATATATGTGTGCATGTGTGTATATGTGTGTATATATATTGTGTATATATATACACAATATATATGTACATATAATGTGTACATATATATACAACATATAGTAGAGCCATCTTCCCTAGCTTGTTGAATACGCACATACTGTGTTGTATATACACACATATGTATATACAACACATAGCAGAGCCATCTTCCCTAACTTGTTGAAAATTTCTGAAAGCATAATTTGATGACATTATTGTGTGAATGTCCATTGTGTCAACATAATAACACTGGTAACCCATTTTCCTATTTTTGGTCATTTAGTTTGTTTTTATTTTTTTTGTTGTTATAAATAACCACATACAAAGCAATTGTAGTGATTCTTGGTGAATGAAATAAGTGGGTAAAAGATATGAAATGTTTAAAGACTCAATAGACATATTGTCAAATTATTTGACTAAACTATTATTACCATCTTACCTGCATTGAATGAGTCCCAATTTCAAACCAGTCTCATTGGCACTGGGTAAGCTTATTTTCTAAACGGTTCTTTTAATAAATTTAAAAATGTTATCTTTTTGTTGCTTGAAAGTACATTTATTTTTTCTTGGTGAGGATGAATATTTTTCCGTGTGAGCATTTGCTTTTGTAAGAATCACTAAATTGCAAGACAACATTACACAGAGAATGTTGTCTGTGCCTATTTGAACATTAGCCTTATTTTTTAAAAAGTGCTTTTCAGTTTATAAAGTGCTGTCACATATATAATTACCTCACTGGCGTCTGACAACAACCCTTTGAGGTAGGAAAGAACAGGTATTATTTTCCTATTTTAAAATGAGGCAGGTGCAGTTCAGAGAAAATGAGGAACTAGCCCAAGTTAATCTAGTTAGCAAGCAGAAGAGGGACTTTTGTTTTGTTTAGCTATTGAATCAGAGGATTTCAACAAAAACAGGAATTTATGTGAAGTGAGGGCCAATTAAGGCAAAATGGAAGAAAGTAAAGTAGGAACAACTATTTAATTCCCCTCTTTAGCTCTCTATAATAGAACATAAGGCAACAAGAAAAGACTGGTATCATTTTTTATATGGTGTCTAAGCACTCCAATTCTGATCCAGGATAAATATATAGCAAGAGAAAGAAAAGATGATGAGGAAGGGCTGTTTTTCAGACTGTTGCCTCAGAAAATGTTAACCTTTAGCACTCAGGAGCTTAAATATAAGAGGACAAAAAAGAGGTATTTAGGAGGTGTGCAGAGGACTGGCAATATTTTTCAAGATGCCATGGCCAATTAAGCAGCGTGTTGAGTGTACACTCAGAGCAAAGGGTTTGCTTCTCCCTCTTTATTGCACAAACGCTAATTGCAAAAAATAACCACTTCTTCCAAGTTGCTGATTTGGGGGGAAACATGTCATACAAATGCCTGCAGTGAGCAAGTGCTCTGTTTTGATTATGTAATCTCATAGAAACATTGGACTGGATATTCCTTATTTGAGTCTTCCCATTGACGAGAAATCACACAACTTTCTAAAAAATGAATCTCTGAGCTTTTTATTCTAATCAATTCCATCTATTTTTAATGATTATAAAATTTGCATAGGCACAGTATAATTTTTACAGCAATGGTACATGTATTTTGGTGCAATGTGACCACATATAAGCTATGTAACAACCAGATGGCTCTGGAATTTAGGTATTTCATATGCTATCATTAGGTGTCATGTCACTTGAGTAGTAGCAGTTGTATCAGGATTCTTTGTTGCAAGCAATAGAAATTGATGCTGGTAATCTTTGACAAGCAGAATTTATTGGCAGGCTCTAAGGGGCTCACACAATTAATCAAATCCTGGTAGGCCATTCTTTGAATACAGGCATAAATATGCAACCTTCTAAATGACACTACAGTAAGAACTACAGAAAAATATTCACACAAAAAAACTAATCAGACCTACCCAACACAGTTGCAAATATGACCCCAAGCATTCCTACATCCTGTGTAACTAATTTTGAACTCAAAGTTTAGAAGGAGAGCCTCTAGTTAGTTAAGATTATACGTGCCTATTCCCTGATAGTAGGAAGAGACCTGTTCCATTTTGTGGTCAGCAGCAGCTATTAATGTACAAAACTATACATAATTTGGAATTCCCCAAAGAGAAGCCAAAGGGATTTCTTCATAGGTGAAGATGAGGTTCAGTATTAAAAATATGGTAGTTAAATGACAGTCTATAACTATGAATGTTGAGACTACCAGCCTTCTCCTCAAGCCCTCTTCCTCTACTTCACCAGCAGAAAGTGGGCAGGCAGTTACACACCTTACACACTGAGTATGGGAGGATTCTTCTCTAGTGAATCCAACTAGCCCCAAATCACAAAACTTAAAAACACTGAAACGGGTTTTGCCAATGAACCAGCCTACCTATATCACCTTGCAGTGAGACTCAATGTAGACAACCACTCATGCACATGGAGCTTTTCATCAGCTTTTTAGCCTCCCACTCCTAAAAATATAAGCAGACCAGCAGAGACAGCCAGATATCTTAGCAAAGACTCCAACATGAAAGGCAATTGCCTTAACATATAAATAGAAAAAAGCAACTGTTGGGAGAGTGGATATTATTTATTTATATACATAGTGTCCTCAGCAATAAGAGATACAACACTAATTAAACAAGAAGAGACATTTAGATAACAAAAACTAAGGTCTCAGCAATTAAAAATAAAATCAAATAAATAAAAATCTCATAGAAGGATGGGGTTAGAGAATTGAGAAAATCTCTCAGAAATCTGTGCAAAAAGACATAGAGCTGAACTGTGGGAGGAAAGGATAAGATAATTGGAAGATCTTTCCAAGCACTTCAACCATTCAGATGCCTTTTGCAGAAAGAAAAGTCATGAGATTCCAAATTAAAGATGCCAAAGGACTATCATCCACTCAGCACAATGGATGAAATTGAACCACACCAAAGTATGTTATTACAAAATCTCAGAACCCTGGGACAAGAGGAGGAATCTTAAAAGCTAATAGAAAAAAAATAGGTCACAGCAAAAGACCAAGAATCTGAATACCAGTGAATATATCAAGAGTAACTAAGAGGTAACATGAAATACTAAATCAAGAATTAAAACACATGGAGATAAATTCAAAAAAGTTAACTTAAAGAGCTGAAAGTTGTTGCCTCAGGAACATTGAAAAAGTGATGGGACTGTGCATGGCAGGTTTTTTTAGTAATTAAATTTACATACACCATTTACTTTTTGGACTATAAGCATGTATATAACTTAAAATGAATAAAGGGTAAAAAAAAATTGATAGCTCTCCAATAAGCAGAAAGAGAGAGAGGGAGGGAGGGAGGGAGGGAGGGAGGGAGGGAGGGAGGGAGGGAGGAAGGAAGGAAGGAAGGAAAGAGAGAGAAAGAAATAAAGAAAAAGAGAAAGAAAGAAAAAAAGAAAGAGAAAGAAAGAAGAAAGAAAAAAATAACATCTATCTAAGAAAGAAAGAAAGAAAGAAAGAAAGAAAGAAAGAAAGAAAGAAAGAGAGAAAGACTGGAAGGAAGTAATAAATAACTGGTCTATACAGTATATGTACAGATGCATATACTCTACACCAGAAAATGAATTGGTAATGTACTCTGTTGAAAGTGTCTGAAAACCAACTTAAAGTACTGTAACAAACAAAACTGGAGATGGACTTTGGTGACTCTCATAGCTAGAAGCATGCTGGGGCAGCTCAGAGTATCAAAACCAGAGCTGCAAGAACCAAGACTTCATGATTTTGTTTGCCTCTGCCTTTGCTTGGCTGCATTTGCAAACAGAAGCCTTTATCATAAAGCATTTCAGAAGGCCACTGGAAGCCCACATTTACATCTTTCCAACCTTAGCAATCAAATTGGAATGAGTTCTTCTTTATCCCAGTATTCATATATTTGCCTGGATAGGATAACTGGGTTCAGCCTAAACAGAGCTCTAAGAATGGCTGGACCTGAGTCAGATGCCCAACCCATTGGCCAGATTTGGCAAAGGTGCAAGGCATAGCAATACAATTGACTGTGTCCTTCCTTGTCCCACACCTCGCATCTTCTTATCCCAACTTTTATGACAACCATGGCTAGAGTAACTAGTTTCATGCAATTATAACCTGTGACAACATTGCTTCAGCTGATCTCTTGCCACCTGCTCTGAAGTTTTCATGCCTTGGCATGGAAATATCTTTGGAGAAACTCCTGCTCCAAAACCCGGAAGTGCAAGAGAGCTAACATGCCATGGGCTAACTCTTGATCAATGAGACATGGGAGCCAGTGAATAAATGGTGCTCTCTTATGTCACCCAGACAAAACTTCTGAGATGCCATTTCCATGGCCCCTCAGAAGATCTCAGTGAGATTAGCACCAGCTGCTTTTGGTAGTGACTCAAGGACATACTCTTACATTGACTTTCCATCTATGCTTCTTCAACTTAACTCCCAACTCCTCGTCCCTGAAATCACCTTCTTCATTCAGGCTCTTATCTCAGGTTTCTGGGGAGAATATACACTAAGACATGAATTTTCTCAAAGGAATACAGATATCTTGTTAGATAAAAAATAACATATCTATCTTAGATACCATAAGTCAATGATCTCAGGCACTTCATGAGTGGCTTGTAGATAACTTGAACTTGTCATTTCAGAAGATGTAAAATTTGGATTTAGCTCCACGATCATTTATTTTCATATGGACCAATTCTCCCCATAAATTCTGGTTAAATAGAAGGCCTACTATTAGGAAGAGGACAAATTGGAAAAACATATATGAAAATCACTTCTGTACATACTGTAAAGCAACAGAAATGATTTGTAGTGTGATGGGAGCCCTCCAGCTATTGGGCAATTGATGTCAGTTATTCTTACAAAAGAAGCATGTTAAAGTGATAGTAAATATGGTTGCTAATTTATACAACTTAATTAAAGCCTAAGCCAATGTTTTAAACAAGCTTTTGGGTTACTATATTCAACATTAAAGAATAAGACTGGGCACAACAGCACATCCCTGCAATCCCAGCACTTTGGGAGGCCTGAGTCCAGAAGTTAGGGACCAGCCTGAACAACATAGTGAGATCTAGTCTCTACAAAAAATAAGAAAATTTAGCCGGGCATTGTGGTGCATGCCTGTAGTCCCAGCTACTCAGGAAGCTGAGGTGGGAAGATTGCTTGAGCATGGGAGGTCAGGACTGCAGTGAGCCATGATCACACCATTGTCTGGGCAACAGAACTAGACCTTGTTACACACACACACACGAAATGAAAAAGATAAAATATTTTGTGTTCTGAGGAATGTTTCTGAACTTGGCCCATTTAAACTATCATTTTTTTTAAAGAGGAATGGTTTAATTTCTTTATTGTTGTCCTACTTCAAAATGCTCTTCAAATTACTTATTTTATTGATTAAACAAATTAAATTTGGGGTGTTATTTATACAACGCATATTGAAGCTATACATGGATCAAAAAATTTATTCTTTAAACTTTACCAAATATGGTAGGGTAAGTACAGCAAATATATGTATATTTAAAAAGGTATGTGATTATTATTTTGAACCCCAACACAAAATCATCTATAGTCCCCATACTTTGTATTATAACTTTTCATATTCATATATTGTATTTCCCCATTAAATTGCAATGACCTTGAAGACAGAGACTCTGAAAGTTCTCTGCACCTTTGTGTGCTCCTAACAATGAGCATCAAATAAAGAAGGTGAAAAACAAATGTTTAATTCACTCATTTTAATAATTATAACACAATAACTTTTCAATTAAAGAATTAAATTATCCTTCTTATAAACAATACAAATAAGTAGAGAAGAAGTAAATAAAAATTATTCACAATCCCACTATCACTGCTTAGAGGTGAGCAATAACCAATATTTGGTGTGTGTTCTAGGTTTTCCTTTTTATTTTACAAACATACACAGATAGGCACTGATTTATATGACATCTATTATACGTAAATATATGAGATTCCACTAAACATACTACTTTGCTATCCTGATTTTATCACAGTCATTTTTGCAATACTTTATTAGATTTTAAATTTAAATTTAAAAAAATTAAGCCTCACTGTAATTAAATCAATTAGTATAGGAATATATAAGAAAAACTATTTCCCACCTTCCCCTAACTCTCATCTCTGAAGTAAGCATTATTAACAATTTGGTGTCTAGCCTTCCACATCTTTTGCTGTGTGTTTCTACAAATATGAACAGAAACACATAAACGTGTATAAGATTTTAATTCATAAACTGCATTTTCACACACCTTTTGGTAGCACAATAAGAAAAAGTGAATTGAGCAATGTCCGCATATTAATCATTTGGCTGTTAAGATTCATGCATTAAAATAGAATTAAAGTTGATAAATACAATTTGATTTATATTAGACTCCTCATTTAACTCCTTTTTATTAGGACTTAGGTTCTGAAACTACACGGTCAGTCTGTTGTCTGTCTTGGGAAACATCTCTGGTAAACACGGTTCCTATGGAGACCAAGGATAAGCAAATGACTCCTTTGCAATTTTCACTGGGGTCTTTACAGATGAATATCTATTAAATTCAATAATCACTCAACATTGACTAAAATTATCTCCTTTCAAGAGCCAAAGAAATATTTGTTGTTATCTTATTTAGTTCATAGAACACTGGACTCGCATTATTTCCAGTCTTCTCTTAAAAGGGCCCATAGGAAAATAACTTGAAGATTAACTCAATAGCCATTGAGTTTATAGAATGTGACACCTATGAAATTATTAAAAACACTTAAATTCACAGAGTTGCTTGTCAAACTTACTTAAGTCTAATTAAATAGTTGTTTTCATCACTTCTTATAATTTATTTTACTCTAGATAAGAGGAAAATATATCAGTCTCCAAATAGTATTAAATATTTCCGATAATGTACGGTCCACAAAGTCCTGCTGAATTAATGAATTGTGTGCGTGTTTGAAAGTAGGATTGTACTTGTCTAATTGTGGCATCAGTTGTCATGGAGACTATCAGCCAATCAGTGAATAAACGCCCTTACTTGGCAGTGTTTGGGTGAAGAAAGCTTTGTGCAGTTGTCAGCCTGAGATTTATGATGGTAAAACTATATTTGGCAGGCAAATCAATGTGTTGACCACTCTTTGTCTTTCTGCCCTCATTTTAAGTGAACCCCTTGCTATTCAACTAGAATATTAAGAGACCCTGGGTCTTTGGAGCAGTTTTGTTATTAATCGATCACTTTTATAAACTGTGTATGGAATGACTAGCTATTTGTATACATACCCAATGAAGCCAACCCCTGGTATGTCTTTGTATTTGTAATTGCAAATGTTAGATCTTGAAAGCAAGTGGGTATTAGAGGATATCTTTTTATGTCTACTATTAAAACATGTCGAGTGATCTATAAATTATCCCACATAGATAAACAGTGGATTAAAATTAGGCACTTTCATTCTGTCATCACTATAATATTAATCATTGGAGTTTGAGTCTTTAATGTTAATATATACCTTTTAGCAGTATATGTCACTACATATTAAATTACATGATAATTGACAGACTTTTAAATCAAAACTTTTTTTCTTCTCATGTCATAACATGATAAGAATTAGAGTAATTTTTGCTTACATAGACTATTGTTTAATCTTTGCACATGCTGTTTTCTATTGTTTATATTTGCAATAAACTAAGATGTTTTTATCAGTACCTATTCTTATTCTCATACATGCCAAAATAGGTGATCAACATCCCACTTAATAACAAAGAGCTATGCAGAGTAATGCCCATAAAGCCAATGTTATTTTATCAATATTTAGTAAAACAAAATTGGGGTAAAAAATCTTCTAAGTTATATATTTTCTTTTACCAGAATAAATTGTTATCCAAAAACGCATTATTAGGATTATGAGAAAACAGGTGATTTTTATGTCCTAATCAATCCAAAACTGAAAGGTTTACTATATATCCTTTGGTAAAGAGTGATTCAATTCCTTATACTTGTTATAAATTCTGAATATTTAGACAGTATGAATAAATTACATATGGTTAGTTGACATAAAATATATCCATTGTAGAATGGGCAGGTAGTGTTGCTTATATGATAGTTAATGCAGAAAATAAAGTTCTTTCCACAAGTCCCCTATCCTAATTTTCCCGTCTGCTACTGCACAAATCCATTGTGGGAGCTGAATCTTGCACAGAAAAGCACACAGCAAGATAACACCCAGCAAGCAAATGAACCAAAGTTTCTTTACTACTGCCCATTAGATTAAATAAAAATAGATCCTTCCCCATTGGACTGGGTTTCTATTGTAATTTTGTTGTAGTTATTATGATTATATATATGTGTCCTCTGACTATGAGATCGACAGGGTGGGAATCATATTCATACTGCGTCTTTAGCACTTTGAACAAGGCTTGACACACAATCATTTCTCTAAAGTGTTTGAGTGAATAGAAGTTAAACTGCTTTCTTAGATGTATTGTTTTCTTACTCATGTGAGGATGCAGCAAGAAGATGCCATCTATGAACCAGAATGCAAGCCCTCACCAGACACTAAATCTGTTGGTGCATTGATTGTGGACTATCCAGCCCCCAGAACTGTAAAACAATAAATTTTGTTGTTTATTTTAGAAATAGAATTTATTAGTAAAAATTTTAAATGTACAACTTGTTGGTTTTTTTCTCACTTAAATTTTCTTTAATTCTGACATATTCAAGGAATCAAATAAAAATTATCCTGTCTCTGTTTCATAAGTGTCAAAAATAAATTCATGAAAATGAGAAAAAAATGTCAAGAGGTAGCTGGAAAGGTAGTTTTTAAATAATGTCATACATCACTGATGATGAACTTTTTAATAACATTATAAATAGTATTTTAAAAATAATATCTGAACAGCAAGAGAGCCTTCACAAAGTATAGAAACAATAACTTTTATTTTTATATCCGTTTACAGTTCCTAAGTCATTTTTCACATATATTTCCTCAATTCCTTATTCCAATTTTATAGATAAGGAATTTAAAGGACAGAAATTTTGAAGAACTTGTCCAAAAATAGAAGAAAGTTATTCTGATGCCAAATCTAATCATCATTCTACTATCAAAAATGAATGTTTTAAAAATTCCATATCTTACATATCTCTATTTATTACAAATAACATGTCTGGATTAAAAGAAAATAGGTCTGGCAGGTTTAGTAGCATGCTGGTGTTTTATATTTTAAGAAATTTTAAAATATTCTAAGCCTCAAGTTCTTTTTTGTAGCAGATTAATAATAACCAACATAGTTGTCCATTTTGGAAAAAAATAATGCCACAGTCTATGATAGACTTTTAAAGTAACATTTAGGGTGGGACATCACCAAAAACATGTACCTGGCAAAAATGTCTCCATTGAAGCATAAAATCTTTGGCTTAGAGCTACTTTGAGTTAATCAGTGCCATAGGACATATTTACTGCTATTTACTCACATCTCTGCAATGAATGAACAGCTACTGACTACTTATGCATCTAACTGATGACCTAGGAGAAAAACAAGGAAGAAAGTATCAATAAGACACTCCAATCCACCATAGTTATTGCTTGCATTTGCTTATTTCTGTTGATATCTCACATTATTTTCCTTGGTTTCTGACTCATTTAAAATGTACGGTTTACTTTCTGTTTCACTCATTCTCTTTCATTGTCAAATTTGACAAACAATTTGGGAAGCCGATTATTAGCTCTTTTAAAACTGAATACATGAACATTTGACATGGTTTACACTCACATTACTCTCTAGTATTTTTAATATCCAAAACGTTTTATCAAAGAAAAAATTATTGTTGGTGCAATAATTTAATTCAGTCTCAATACTATATTTCCACATGTAGGTGTTTTTAGATAGAATGAATGGTATGTGGTAGTGAAGGACACTTGTTACATTAGCTGTTATGATTCAAGGATTCTCTTCATTATGCAGTACATTGACAAATAAATTCCAATATGTAGAGTATAATCTTATATGCCATTAATATTTACATGAATTAAAAAAAATTAAGGTTTTTACTTAGATCTATTTTGAGCATAATAACATGCACAAATGAACAAAGACATTTCATAAATCCTTTTTTATTTTAAAATATGCAATGGCTATAAAACAACATTTAAAAACCAGTAACATTTATAAAATATTTATATTTTACTATACAAGTAATTAAAATAAGCATCCATAGACTCTCTAGTAAAAAGAATTGTCATTGTCCCACGCACCCACATATAAAGTCAAATATTAGTATGTGGAAATTATATTGGTTTACTGATTTGGGTATGAGGTATTATGTAAATTCTACACATAGGATTTTAATTTTATTAATCTCTTTAGTTATCACTCATACATGGTATTTATGGAGTTTAAATTTTTCTGCATAAATTCAAAACTTGTTATCATTTTCTTGGTAGCATTTCCTGATAATTTTGCTTTTTGCTATTCTTCCATTATTTATTCCTCTAAATGTCTCAAAACTATTTTAAGGGAAGCTTTTAAAAAGGGAGAAATGAAAAGGGAAGTATGACTCAATCTTCAGTGATTTGATTTAAAAAGGAGACAAAAAGATCCGTTTCTGAACTGATTGAAAAATTCCAACAACTGTAGTCAAACTAGGAACAATTTGTAGATTTGTAACATGTCTTTAGCCTTATTTTAGTATAAAAATGTTAAATGGTATTTGTTACATTTAAAGTTTTGATCGGTTTTGTTTTTTTTTCATATGAAAGTACAAGCTCATTTGGCTTCCTGGTGAAAAGTTCAAAAAAAAAAAAAAGCTGTGAATATAGACACACTGATAAAACAGTTTTGGTAAAATTACTGATAATCAATATACAACTTGATAAACAAGTAGTTTTTTCTTGAATTATGCAGTCCTAAGTATTTCGTGAATGTTTTGGTCTGGATTTTAATTGGACATTGGAATTCCATCTATAATTTTATCTCACTGATGCCCTCTTTTCCCAAATTTAAATGGCAAACTTTTTGCCTGTATCTACTGGTATTGCTATTTCATCACACTGTTCTCTTCACAAAAATTAAAAACTAGATCTAACAATTATATAGAACATACTGTTGATTGTGGACATTTTGAAAATACAGCAATATCCATACCAACTATAAGTGAAGTTTGTTACTACATCTGATTTGTTTGTTTCCTTTTTTAAAAAATTATTTATGGTCTAATATGTTATTTCAGGAGCTACTGTACCATGCAGGGACTAGAATTCCAACTATTTGAAACCATCTGTTTCAGATGATGTTACTGGAATCTTTTTTTCTTTTGTTAGTGTTTAGTCAAAATCGTTTCTTTAATACTTTTACAAAATGGCTGAAATATCTTGCTTCTTTGAGAATTACCCTTCAGGAACTTAGTTCCTGATTATCAGGAAGAAAATTATTTTGGTGTCACTTGAAATACACAGCAGTGGCTAAGAAAATATCTTTTTCATTGTCTGGGAAGAAGATCATTTGATATAAGAAAATGAGTAGATTAAAATTCTAGAAAACCTTATGATTGAAGTATGAATCTTTGTTTTTAATAACACAGTGATCAGTCTTTCTACCTCAGTAAGAATTTTGAGTTGTATGTGATTTTGCTTTTTTTTTTTTTTGATATTGATGTTGCCAGAGTATTCTTAACCAAATGTGGTTCAGAATGTATTGAGGAATATTTGTCTCTTACAGAAAATGAACAATTTCACCTGCATATATAGCTTGTAGCCTAGTTTTAACCTCTCTACTTTTTAATCTAATTAACTGTTATGAACAACTTTTATTTTAATTCTGAGAGAACACACATTGCTGCACTACTCCTCAGAATTTTGGTTTTAATAAATATGAGTAAGCTCAAGAAATTGAGAGCTCCCAAGTGACGCCAATATCGCTGGTCTGGGGGTCAACTTTGAGAACTACTGAATTTAAAGATAAATTTTAGAAAAACAGAAACAGAGAGGTGGCTCACACCTGTAATCTCTGCACTTTGGGAGACTGAGGTGGGCAGATCACCTGAGGTCAGGAGTTCGAGACCAGCCTAGGCAACATGGCAAAACTCCATCTCTACTAAAAATACAAAAATTAGCCAGACATGGTGGCAGGCACCTGTAATTCCAGTTATTCGAGAGGCTGAGGCAGGAGAATTGCTTGAACCTGGGAGGTGGAGGTTACAGTGAACTGAACTAAAGTCACTGCACTCCAGCCTAGGTGATAGAGCAAGACTCCATCTCAAAAAAAAGAAGAAGAAGAAGAAAACAGAAAGATATAGGAGCCACCCTGAGATCTCATGCCAATAATTTTAGAAAAAGAATATCACCTTAAAACAAAAGAAAGTTGTGAAAGAGTAAAGCCAAGAACAGAAATTAATTAAATAGAAAAGGTATGCAAAATAGAGAGTATCATCAAGGTCCAAGGATGAAATTATTTTGAATAACTGGTAAAATCTTCATGAGTATAAGCAAGGAAAAGAGAAAAGACACAAATAATATGAGAAATGAAAAAGTAATATCACTATCTATCCCAAAGGATAATAACTAAATATTTTGAATGACTGTGTGCTAATAAATTTGAAACTTTAAATTAAATATTAAACTTCTCTGGAAAATTCAGCTACTTTGTTGTTGCACAGCAAGAAAATGAATATCCTATATTTGTTTTAGAGATTTAGTATATAATCACTGGGCATGGTGGCTCACACCTGTAATCCCAGCACTTTGGATGGCTGAGGCAGGCGGATCATGAGCTCAGGAGTTTGAGACCAGCCTGACCAATATGGTGAAATCCCAGCTTTAAAAAAAAATTCTAAAAATTAGCCAGGCATGGCGGCACATGCTGTAATTCCAGCTACTTGAGAGGCTGAGGCAGGAGAATCACTTGAACTTGGGAAGCAGAGGTTGCACTGAGCTGAGATCAGGCCACTGCACTCCAGCCTGGGTGACATAGCAAGACTGAATCTCAAGAAAGAAAGAAAGAAAGAAAGAAAGAAAGAAAGAAAGAAAGAAAGAAAGAAAGAAAGAAAGGAAGGAAGGAAGGAAGGAAGGAAGGAAGGAAGGAAGGAAGGAAGGGAAAGAAGGAAATAAGGAAGGAAGGAAGGAAGGGAAGGAAGAAAACACTAGGCCAAAATGGAGTCATTAAAAGAAGAAATATAATTTTAAACAAAATCCCCCATAGAATAACCTTTCTCTTATTTTACCCTTTTTCTTAAAAAATAGTTTTGCTTTGTTCACAACTTCAGTTTAATAGTCATTTTCTCTCAGAACCAGATGTCAATTACCTTCTAGCTTCCATTGTTGCTGCAGAATGTCTGCTTTCCGTTCAATTCGGAATTAATCTGCCTTTTCCCTTGAAGTCCTTTTAAGGCTTTTCTTTTGACTTTGGTATTCTGTGGGCTCATTACAGTTGTCTAATTTTTTTTACCTCTGAATTTTATATACTGTGCTTTTTATATTTGTGAACTTGTGTCTTTCTTAAGTTGTAGAAAGGTCTAAGATATTTTCTTGTCTGCACCATTATTTCTAGTCTGTTTTCCTGGGACTTTGACTGGGAGTATACCAGCCATTCTTATTCTATTCTACATATATTTTAACTTCTCACATGCATCCCTGTCACCCTATACCATATGTGGATACTACATTAGTCCATTTTGTGTTACTATAAAAGAATACCTGCAGCTGGGTAATTCATAAAGAAAAAAAGGTTTAATTGACTCGCAGTTCTGGAGACTGTACAGGAAGCATGGCACCAGCATTTGTTTCTGGTGAGGGCTCATGAAGCTCACAATCATGGCAGAAGGTGAAGTGGGAGCAGGCATCTCACATGGTGACAGAGGAAGCAAGAGAGAGGAAGGAGGTGCTAGGCTCTTTTAAACAACCAGATCTCACATGAACTCAGGGTGAGAACTCGTTCATTATTGTGAAGATAGCACTAAGCCATTCATGAGGGAACTATCCCCATGACCTCAACACTTTCCACTAACCACACTTCCAACATTGGGAAACACACCTCAGCATGAGATTTTCAGGGGACAACATCCAAGCCATTATTCCGTCCCTGGCCCCTCAAATCTCACATCCTTCTCACATCACAAAATGCAACCATTCCTTCCCAATGGTCCCCAAGTCTCAACTCATTCTTATCAACTCAAAAAGTCCAAAGTTTTGTCTCAGACTCAAGGAATGTTCCTTCCACCTGTGAACCTGTAAAATCAAAATCAACTTACTTACTTCCAAAATACAATGGTCATATAGGCATTGGGTGTAAACATTCCTATTCCAAAAGAGAGAAATTGGCCAAAAGAAAGGAGCAACAGGCCCTACACAAGTCTGAAATCCAGTAAGGCATTAATCAAATGTTGACACTCTAAAATAGTCTCCTTTGACTCCATATTCTACATCCAGAGCACACTGGTACAAGAGGTGAGCTTCAAGGCTTTGGCCCCATGGCTGCTCTCATGTGTTGCAATTGAGTACCTGTGGTTTTTCCAGGCTCAGAGTGCATGCTGCCAATGAATCTACCATTCTAGGGGCTGGAGGGAAGTGGCCCTATTCCTATAGCTCCATAGGCAGTGCCCCAGTGGGAACTCTGTGTGGAGCCTCCAACCCTACATTTTCCCTTGACACTGCTTTAAGAGAGGCTCTCTACAGGGGCACCACCCCTGCATCAGGCTTCTGCCTAAGCAACCAGGTTTTCTGATACATCCTCTGAAATCTACAGGGAAGCTGCCAAGCCTCCTTCATGTATTCTGCACACATTTAAGTTTAACACCACATGGGAACCACTAAGGATTACAGCTTGCACCTTCTGAAGCAGTAGCCCAAGCTGTATCTGAGGCCCTTAGAGCAAAGGCTGGAACGGTTGCAGTTGGGATGCAGGGACCAGTATCCCAAGGCTGCACAGGACAGCAGTGCTCCAGGCCTGGCCCCTGAAACCATTCTTTGCTCCTAGGCCTCTGGGCCTGTGATGAGAAGGGCTGTCCTAAAGATTTCTGAAATATCTTGGAGGCTTTTTTCCCATTGCCTTGGATATTACCACCTGGCTCCCTTTTTGTCGTGCAAATCTCTCTAGCATCCTTGCTCCAAAGGTTGCTTGTATTTCTCTCCTGAAAAAGTGTTTCCTTTCTCTACCACATGATTAGGCTACAATTTTTCCAAATTTTTAAGCCCTACTTCTCTTTTAAATATAAGTTCCAACTTTATGTCATTCCTTTGCTCCTATTTGATCGTAAGTTGTTTGGAGCAGACAGGTCACATCTTGAATGCTTTGCTTCTTAGAAATTTCTTACATCAGATACCCTAAGGCAACACTCTTAAGTTCAACCTTCTATAGATCCCTACGATGCAGACATAATGTACCCAAGCTCTTTGCTAGGGTGTCACACAAGTGACCTTTACTCCAGTACCCAATAAATTCCTCATTTCCATCTGAGTGCCCCATCTGAGACCTTGTCAGCCTGGCCATCACTGTCCATACTTCTATTAACATTTTGGTCACAATTATTTAACCAGTCACTAAGAAATTCCAAACTTTCCCTCATCTTCCTATCTTCTTCTGAGACCTCCAAACTCTTCAACCTCTGCCCATTGCTTCTGCATTTTCAAGTATCTTTATAGCAATGCTACACTCCTCAGCACAAATTTGGTGTTTAGTTCATTTTGTATTACTAGAAAAGAATACCTGAGATGGGATAATTTATAAAGAAAAGAGATTTCATTGGCTCACCTCACAGTTTTTCAGGCTGTACAGGAAGCATGGTGTCACCATCTGCTTCTGGCGAGGGCATCAGGAAGCTTACAATGATGACAGAAAATGAAAAGGGAGCAGGCCTATAACATGACAAGAGAGAAAGCAAGAGAGGGAGGAGGTGCCAGTCTCTTTTAAACAACTCCATCTCACATGAACTCACAAAGCGAGAACTCATTCATTATTGTGAAGATGGCACTAAGCCATTTATGAGGCCCCATGACCCAAACACCACCCACTGGGTCCTATCTCAAACACTAGGGATCACATTTCAACATGAGATTTGGAGGAAAAAAAATATCCAAGCCATATCAGGTAGTTTATTTGAATCTATCTTTTAGTTCCCTCATTTCCCTTCAGCAGTGTGTAATGCCTTGTATAACTACCATCTAGAGTCTAATTTTCAACAGTTATATTTCATATTTCTTAAAAACTCAATTTGATTGGTCATTCTTGATAGTCTGTTGTTCCTTGCTCAGATTTTATTCCACTTTCTACTTATTTAAATGTATACTATACTGTGCTTATGTTTGTATTCTATGTCTGATCATTCCAGTATCTAAACTCTTCAGTTGGGATCTTAAACCGTCATTGATTTTGCTGACTCTCACTCATGGTTCCTTATTTCATTTTGTGTTTGATGATTTCCTTTTATTGTAAGCTCAAATTTTGTTGAATTGGACCTGTAGGAATACCATTGATATACATTTGGAGTTTTTTATTCTGGAGGAGATTTGCAGGATTATCATAGCATCACTTTAGCACTTTTAAGTTTCCAGCTTCATGCAGGAAGGAGAGACTCATCCCCTTCAATGTGTAGCAGCCAGTTTAGCCTTTGGTATCAGCACTGGTATTGACATTTACTTTTAGGACTTCTCTGATCCTAGTGGTATCAAATGGTTTATTAATTAGTTTATTTTCCTAACTCTACTGAAAGTCCAGAAGTGCATCAAAAATATACTTCATGCACATTGTCTGGGAGCTAGCTTGTCTTTCAGCAGAACAATTTTTTAGGGTATCTAGTTCCTTCATACTACCAGAAGCAAAAACCCTCAAAGTAACATTTTTCACTGTAAAAAATTTGGAAATTCCGCATAATCCTAAATCAAAAAGAAAAATAAATTATCCCATCACTGAGCTATCCAGAAAATTCAGGTTAATAATTTGGTGAGTATTTTTCAAACGTAAACAGACATTCTCAGAATACACACACTACACACACACACACACACACACACACACACACAAAGAGAGAGATAATTTTTTGTACTATTTGCCAGATACATGATCTGAATGTCAAGACTACTACCTTCTTCACAGACCCACCTCCATCCATGGCAAACAGCATCAGTCAATTACTGCTTTCCAACTCTTGGGACCAGTAGCTTCATGTCATATCATTAAATTTATATCACCAAAAAATTACAGAAAACAAATACCAACCAGTTGGAGTTAGTTGGCATGTAAGGTATTATCTTTCTTTTTTTTTAAAGTTAATACATAATGTTCATTTATTTTTTAGAGTGTGTATAAATTAAATTTGGTAGAAGCAATTTGTGAAAATCATACAGAAAGTATTATATTTAATGAAACATTCATAAAATGTACTACAGAGAGCATATTTAGGAATTAAAACTGTCGCCTCCAAAATAGTAAATGTCAATACAAATATGGCATAGGAGGAAAATGTTCCAGGTATCAGAGTGGATTAATAGACATATATCATAAATGAGATGTGTTTATGCTGCAAATAATTTTCATCCTTAAAGAATCTTTAAAATTGAACTATACTGACAGTTAAACATGTAAGAGGGAGACACAGCCCTCTTCTCCAAGGTCTATATTTTGTTTATAAAGATTCTAGTTCAACTAGTCAACAAATGACAGCTCAAATCCTGCCTGCCTTCTAATATGTAAAGTTTTATTGGAACATAGCCATGCCTATTTGTTTCATATTGTCTATGGGTGCTTTCATGCTAAAATGGCAGCATTGACAGCCATAAAAAACGATGAGTTGGTGTCCTTTGTAGGGACATGGATGAACCTGGAAACCATCATTCTCAGCAAACTGACACAAGAACAGAAAATCAAACACTGCATGTTCTAACTCATAGGCTGGTGTTGAACAATGAGAACACATGGACACAGGGAGGGGAGCATCACACACTGGGGTCTGTGGGGGTGGATCTAGGGGAGGGACATCTGGGGGTGGGGAGTTGGGGAGGGATAACACGGGGAGAAATGCCAGATATAGGTGATGGGGAGGAAGGCAGCAAACCACATTGCCATGTATGTACCTATGCAACAATCTTGCATGTTCTTCATATGTACCCCAAAACCTAAAACTCAATAAAATATATATATTTTAAAAAACGGCAGCATTGAGTAGTTGTATTAATAACATAAAACATACAGCTTAAAATATTTACTTTCTGGGCCTTTACAAAAAATTTTTGCTGAGCCCTGCTTGTTATTCAGTGGTTGACTATACAATGAACCAAGGTTAAAAGTCAGCACAATCCCAGGTGGTCCTGATTTCCTCCAGATTCTCTGCTGAAGACTCATCTACTTTGCTCATTTACTTTACTTCCCCTGCATCTAACTCCGCTTCTCACTGTCACTCCAAGCTCTCCCTGCCTTAAGGCTTGACTCCTACTGCTATATGATACCAAGAAATGCTTGAAGATAAATAACTCCCAGGGATGTGCTAAGCCATGGTTTTTCTGACCCAGTATAATTCAAATTTATTTGTTTTATTTTTATAAAATCATAGGTCATCCATTTCTATCCCCATACATCTCCTACTCATTTGCTTCCATTAACAGAAACTATAAAGATAAATAACATAGAAATGTCAAATTTACGGTTCCAAAATGAAGAGTTCTACATTTTGAAAAAGGATAAGAGACGATGTTATTTGAGTTAGACCTTCAAGGACAAGAGGAATTCTGATACATACGAGGCACTGGAAAATTATTATAGTCGAGGATAATGGCAAAAGCAGAGAATAAATGCAGGAAGGAGCATATAGTGATCAGAGGTCAAAACAAAATAAAAATCAACAGGCTTGTACATTCTTTAGAACAACTCATTATTACTGTCATTATATACACAAGAAAACAGAGGTTCATCAGAGAGGTTCAGTAGATTGCCTAAGGTCACGTAGCAAAAAAATGGATACTCTTGGATTTAATCCCAGCCAGTCTAACTCTAACCACTATCCTGTGCAGCCTGAGACCAATTGTTGAAGTTACATGTATTGATTATGACCATTTCAACCTGACAGCAAATGCAAGGGAACCATAAATACCACACCAAGAAGAAAAAAAAATGAAGAGAGAATGAATGAAAGAAAAATGTTTGGCAATGGGAACTTACAAATATGACTTAAATACCCCTAACTTCAATAAAAGGGAAATGAACTATGAAATTATTGAAGGAAACAGTATATGAAAATGAAGGCATAGATACTCCATTCAAACCTCTTAATATATAAATTTAAATATTCACCCCATTTTAAGTGAATGATTCTGTCAAAAGAATTAATTTTCTGAGCAATGAGGATATTCATTTAGCATGATTCCACCATCTGCAATTTATGAACCAAATTATACTCTTTCAGAAAAAAGAAGTTGGTACAATGCATTTAAACTACATCAAGAGCAAATCAAAAATGTTTCCCTAAAATTGAAGAAATCACCAAGTAAAAGTTAATCGCCTGCACCTTTAGTAGACAGTGACCATTACAGAACAATATATAACAAATGCTTTACCCAAATGGTTTTTCAAACTTTAGCATTTTATTCATAATATGTGAAGTCAAAGTTCTATTTTTAACTGGAAAGGGGAATTCTCACATCAACAGAGCAGTCAATAGTCTTGGTGTCCCAGAAAAGACCTTTTAAGCACATTGTTTTTTCCAAAAGGCTTTGCAGGGATCTTAGGAAAAAATGCCCATCAAAACCTGGCAGGTAACTTTAATGGGGAAAACAGGCTAGACATACTTTATGCAAAGTGGAGGAACTTCCTCTGTATGTGGGAAGCAAAGCTTCTTAATTCCAGCTAAGTGTTGGCATAAAGGAATAGGGGCTTACTGTTATCAGTTATTCTAATTTTTCAAAACAAGCTACAACTCCAAATATTTGGATAAATTTTTAAATGGCCACTAAATGAAAATGTTTAAGACACTGAGCAGATTAAAACTACTAAAGAAAATTTGCAGGCTAGGTAGACAAGCAGGCTGCAACTTATCCATTTTGCTCTGGAGCATCTGTCATTTACCAAAGAGTGAAACAAAGCATGAATATACACAAAAGGAAAAACTATTAAGAGAACACCATGGGACTCTTTTATATATAACAGAGATGATCACCTAATTACCAAATTTGTCTTTCTTTCACTTTTTCCTTCTTTACTCATTTATTCATTCTCTTATATAACAAATATTTGCTCATTGTCTTTTTGGTATCAAGCTCAGCAGCTGGTGGAAGAAAAAGGAATGTAATCAAATAATTACAGCTACTTAACATGTGCTGGTTAAGATATACCAAAAGTACTGTGAGAGCAAGAATAGGAAGCGTTAACTCTCCCTAGGGAGGTCAGGGAGCCACACTGGATTTAGTAGGTAGCTGTTAGTTTTGCTTGCTCAGCATCCATTTTCTTTCTTTTTTTTCTGGTGACATTGACTCAATTTTAATTTAAGAAATATTTTAGTCTGGATAGGTTAGTAAAAGTAATGCAACATTTTATTTCTTGCTCACATTACACGTTTTTATTCATGCTACATTTCCTATACAGGATAGAGAGGGCTTCATTTGACCATAAGCACTCAGGGACCTAGGCTGACAAATGTTTTATCTCTTTTAGCTACACCAAGTAGAATACATGGCAGATATAGATAGACCATCTCACACTGGTGCCTCTTTGCTTTAACTTAGACATATCATGGCCTCCTTTTGGTTCAAATTGTCATATGGTCTCATCTCACTTCCTGGAGGCTTAGAAATGTAGGAGAACCTATTACATGCAATCTTGGTGACATGTCCACCAAAATGTCCCACCAGCTCATGATTGAGACATGGACATGTTACCCAAGCAAAGGAAATGAGATAATTTCTTCGAGTTTTGAATCTTCAACTGAATGTCACAGAGTGCAAAACCAGAACCAACCCATTCCAAGGACCCTGTCCATGAAAAGATGGGATTCATTAGTTCCCGTAGTCTAGATTCATAAATGTTCTTTTCTGTGCCTTGAATGGTTAATTTATTTTTTTGTTCTTTGAGCTACTTATATCTACCTGTATCCACCTTGTATCTTTTCAAAACACTCATTTTATTGCCCAAGTTAGTCAGAGTCATTTATGCAAGCCAACAATGATTATCGATACCCTGGAAAAAATATACAAAGTAAGTCTTAGAGAATGAGTAACAGTTTGATATGATATGAGATACGAGTTGGTGTGGGATGAGCGTGACATCAAGAGCAACAAATGGTCAAAGTAGGAGAAGCAGGTAAAGCCAAGTATGGCTAAAAGAAAGAATGGGTAGATTAAAGCATGTCAAGATATGGGAAAGATACTGAAGGCCAAGAAATAGCAACAAGGATTTCGATATCATCCTAATGAAGTTTAGATTTGACTCTAAAGAGAATATACATGTCCCAGCCAGAGAAGCATGCCTGCAGACAGTGAAGAGCCATAGAAGGCTTTTAAGCAACTGTGACTTCACCATTTTTTTTAATCTTTGGTCTTATTTAGATAAATTTTGCATAACATAAAATTTACCAACTTAAAATGCACAATTCAGTGGTTTTTAATATGTTCACAGAGTCATGAAACCATCACCACTATCTAATTTTAAGATATTTTTGTCACCCCCACAGAAAACTCAAACCCATTAGTAGTCACTACCTATTTGCCTAGCCCCTAACAACTATGAGTCTACTTTCTTTCTCTAGAGAGTTGCCTATTCTGGACATTTCATACAAATGGAATCATACAATATGTAGTCGTTTTTACTGGCTTCTTTCACTTCGTGTAACATTTTGAAGATTCCTTCATGTTACCCTTCTGTATTCTCTGATTCTCTCCATGGCACCACTGTAGTAGAGTAGTTAGACTTCCTACATAGAGTTCCAAGAACCCAAGTTAGTCCTTTTGAAGGTGAGGTCTGCAACTGGCATAGCATTGCTTCTTCTGTACTCTATCAGTGATAACAATCACAGGACAATCCAGATACATGGGGAGGTATAGTGGTCTCAATCTCTGAATTGAAGGAATGTCACAAAATTTGCAGCCCTCTTTGATATGCCTTATATACACTGAGAAAACCAATATTGCTTCAATTCCTCCTCCCTAGCTTTCCATAACTGCCAGTTTTAGGACTAATTTTTCAACCTTCCAGTTCCTATTGTAGTCCTCAAGGGCTGCCAACAAGTTCATGTCTCTGTATGTTGTTTTCATCCAAAGAAGCCCAACTGATGAAGCCTAAGAATTAGAAACTGGTTAGTGAAAAATAATGAGGGAAATAGACTTCCTCTCAGACTCGTAGTTTGGTAGATTAAAATGACTGTGTTGCCACTCTATGATATATAAAGTGCAGAAGCAAGAGGGTTGAGAATAATATAATGATTTCTAGTTTTCATAAAACAGTCCTTTCAACAACCTGTTGGCTATATGGGTGGTAATTGTGACAAATATTTGAAAATCATAAATACATTGGTGATAACTGAAGCCAACAGCATGGATGAGGTGTACAAAATGAAAAGCCAAAGAATGAACCCTTGGTGAAGCAGAAATGAAAGAGGAAATGAATGGGCGAGAGAGGTGGAAATCATGAATGGAAATACTTCTAGCTGGTTTAAATCTGGGGGAAAGAATCAGGAGAGGGGGAGAGTTGAAGATCCAGTAAAAGATAATGAACTCACAGGTTTTCTGTGGGGATAGAAGCAGATGAGATCCAGACTAAAATGGAAACATTTTCACGGAAGGATACTTTCATAATTCCAAGATGGAGGGATGAAGTCATCTATAGAGTTAGTCTTCTTTTAGGGCAGGAAGAGATTGGAGAAAGACAGTTGTGGGGAAAGAAGAGCCTGTAAATTAGAAAAAAAAAATGCTGAAGAAGCTCAGTTATTTGTTGTGTGGTTTTGTTTTTCAGTCTAATGGCTGCTATTTATAATACCAATATAAAGGGGATAGGCAAAGCTATCTGTTGAAATCAGTGTGAGGCAGGAACTGATATTGTACCTCTCTGTCCCCAGCATCATCTTTTCTGTCTTCCTCCCTTTTTCTTCCCAATGTCATGTTTACGCCCTCATTCTAATGCTCTGCCTGAGGATCTCTCTGACACCTGCCTCTAGCAGATCTACACTCATACTTTTGGCAAGTGATCCCTTTAAGACACAATTGCAATTATATGACCACTATATACATATACATGTACACACATATAGAGACTCAAGGAATTGATCTCTTATTCCCCACTGAATTCAGTGCTATAGAATCTACCATCATGTGCCTCCAAGTATCTACGTTTTATTCTTAAATATTTTCTATGCCCCAACTGCTATGGTTTGAATGTTTGTGTCCCTCTAAAATTCATGTTGAAACTTAATCCTTAATACAATAGTATTAAGAGGTGAGGCTTTTAGGAGCTGATAGGCCATGAAGGCTCTACACTCATGAATTGATTAGTGCCTTATAAAAGGACTTGAGGGACAAGGTCACCCCTTCCTTCCCTTCTACCATGTGAGGACACAGCATTCCTCCCCTCTGGAGGATGCAGCAATAACGTGCCATCTTGGATGGAGACAGCCCTCACCAGATGTGGAAACTGCCAGCACCTTGATCTTGGACTTCCCCACCTTCAGAACTGTAATAAATAAATCTCTATTGCTTATAAATTAGGCTGTCTGTGACATTTTGTTATAGCAGCATAAACAAAGACACCAACTAAAATCAACAATTCATTATTCCCTAAGCTCCCCCTGTATCTTCTTTCCTCGATAGCTTAGCACTTTTGTGTCTTCCACCTGACGTGCCTCCCTTCCAATTCTACCTTTTTACATGTGGCCATTTCTTAATCTGAGGGCCTACTATGGGGTGGGGAGGACCACTTGCTTTAAATGTTATATATACAAAAGACCTCATATTTACTTCAAAGTGATTAAATTGATTGATTGTTATTACAATTCTTGGTGTTAAAAGTATTAATTTCTTATATGTGAATGTTTAAAATATACCTCCATTTTTTACAACCCTACCGGCCATTTTGTTTATTAATATGCTGGGTGCCTCAAAAAATGAAAAAGACTTAGGTCTTTCTGGAATTCTGAGAATACATGTTCAAGCTTAACAATAATAATTATTACAAATGTTTAATAACTAATAATTTTTATACAGTGCCTTTTACATGCAGGCACTGTTCTGAGTACTTCATATTTTATTTCATCATTCAACAACAATCCCATGGAGTAGATGCTGTTATTATTTCATTATTATAAAGAAAGAAACTGAGGTTTACTGAGTGATATAGTGTGTATATTTGTCCCTGCCCAAATCTCATGGTGAAATCTAATATCCAATGCTAGAGGTAGGGCCTTGTGGGAGGTGTTTGTATCATGATGGCAGATCCCTCATAGCTTGATACTGTCTTCATGATAGTGAGTTCTTATGAAATCTGGTCAATTAAAAGTGTGCAGCACCTCTCTACCTCTTTCTCAACCCCACACCCTCTCTCCTTCTTGCTCCTGCTTTCACCATGTGAGACAACTACTCCCCATTTACATTCTGCCATGAGTAAAAGCTTCCTGAAGTCTTCCCAGAAGCAGATGGCATTAAGTTTCCTACACAGCTTGCAGTGAGCCAAGTAAACCTCTTTACTAATAAATTGCCCAATCTCAGGTATTTATTTGCAGAAATGCAAGAATGGCCTAGTACGTTGAACATAGGTAGAATGGTTCAGGTTACAAAACTCAGATGCCATCTATTCATAAGTTTTTTTAAAATTCTGCTAAATAATAAGTCCTCTCTTTTTTCTTTGAATCCCCACAGCAAATGTTTATGTTATGAGATTCTCTTTATTTTGTATTACAGTTTTGTAAAAACATGACAAATCCCCAAAATAGTCTGAGAGCTTCTTAAAATTAAGAATTGAAGCAAAATGGGTTTTTCTGTTTATGTTTTTTTGTTTTTTGTTTTTTTTTGGAACGCCACTGCCAACGCTGAGCTTTGCACACAATAGGACTTCAGTATATCCACCACATTATTTTGGAGAATTACAGTTACTTAATCAGAATTAGTTCTCAAACAAATTCAACATGTATGTAGGAAAGCATATGCAGGTCGATGTTAGTGTAATTACCAGTATAGTAAATCAGTAAGTACTGAAAGCATTACCTCCATAAAGAATACGAGTCCAGTAATGATAAGTCATGGAGAAAAATCTTATGTTTGTTCTTACAGACATTTTCTCTCATTCTCCATTCCTTTCCACCTATACTTAACCAGCTTCTGGTAGAGTCTTTTATTCTTTTTCCTTTGACATTATATGTTTCAGCACTTGTTGGGTGATGAAAATAATATGTAAAAATGTCCTTGCTCTTGCATTTTTGATTCTAAAAGTGACAGAAATAAACCAAAAAAGTAAGTGACTTAATGGTAATCTGTTAGCAATGATGAAATTTGTTACATGTTCTCCTACAGAATATAGATCACATTACTCTTTATTCTCCCCTTTTTGTAATTTTTTATGTCCTCTTAGAAATCATATTCCATGTTCTCTTTCTTTTCCTCTCACTACCTGGTTGCTTCTTTCTTACCCTTCCTCCTTTCCCTCTGTCTTTCTTATTTTCTAAAATCATTTAGGGTTTCCTGTGAAAATCTAAAGGACTTAATAAAGAAAATTTTAAAAAAGAATTAACTCTACAACTTGCAAAAATATTTTTCATGTCACCACCACAACTTGGCATACTGAGATGTACATTATTCTCTTTGTGGTAATTATAGCCTTGATGTAGATTTTTTACAACACAGCTTTTAGTCATACACTTCCAAATTTAAATCTAAAAATTCAAAAGCATCTTAATATAAAAGTCCTTGACAACTGGTCACAATAATTCTCACTTGACATGAATATTTTATTCATTTTCTTGTTGGTGGTATTGGACCATTATTTTTCCATTCACAATTTAACACTGGATAGTTCCTACAGCCTTCAAGACAGCCACAATTTTGTTTATGTTATTGTTTGATACATTGTGAAATGTTAGCCAAAGCTTTATTGCACTTGCTCATTTTGTAAATTAATAAAATGTTTTCCTTGTATAGCCTTTGGACGCACAGACCATAAGCAAGCAAAATAGTAAATTGATAGGAATAAAATATATCTGGTTCTCATTACAGCTTGAGTACAATGTAACTAGAACTCTTCTGCCTTTTGCCACAACTTTTCATGAAGTACAAAAAAAAAAAGACTTGGCCCCACCAGTGTACATCTAACTCATCTTCCTTTGGAGGTTGAAAAGACTTAGGGATGCAGTCAGATGTTATCAAATTTCAACGTGTGGAAAAGAAATTTAAAAATAATAATCCCGGAACTATGTGTAACACCACATAATTTACACAGCAATTTCACATATATTATCTCATATCTCATTTCAAGGAAAGCATGAAGCATGTCCCACCTTCTTACAAAAATGGGGAGAGAGGACACTCTTGGGAAAAAACAAATTAAGACATAAGGAAGTTTGGCAATGTTTCTAAAATTGTGCCTAGGTCTAAAGGAAGTAGGGCACTATTTTTATATGCATACTTAATACATGCCCATTTTTAAACCCTAAAATATAGTTAAGAGCCATCAGTTAAGATCAGCTTCAGGCTGCATATAACAAAACAAAACAAAAATCTAGACTAATCATGACTTCAATAAGATAGAAGTTTATTTTTCTCAACAGTCTTGGGCTAGAACAGCAGCTCTTTCAAATCCTCTAGAACTTCTGCTATGTTATTCCAATACAGAGCCTTTATCTTCATTGCAAGACATGACTGTTTGATTCTCAGCTATTACATCAGAGCTCCAAACCATAGAAGGGAGAAGAGAAGACGGAAAACAGGCAAGCCCTCTCTTGTGTAAAGAGACTTCTGAAATATCTTATACAATATTTCTCCTTGTGCTTTATTAACTAAATCTTGAATATACAGCAACCCCGGTTGCAAGACAGGTATGGAAATATGGTATTTTAACTGGTTGGAAGTAAACCCACAAAGTTAAAGTGGTACCCACCTACACAGTGGGTAAGGTAAGCCCACCCACTAAGTAGGTATGGGGTAGGCAGGTGGCAGACTTTGCTATAAGAAAGGATGGAAGAAGAGAGGTGAGAAGAGAGGTAAGAATAAAAGCTACCAGCTCAAATTCTTTATTACCCCAGGGATTAATTTCTAGCGGTCCTCAAGATTTCCAACAATAAAACTTTAAAATTTGACTTGCTGATAATTTGGAAAATTATCTGAGTAATATACTAGCATAAGAAAACGTTGGTGATGGCATTGTGGGATTAGTGATAGCAGTAGTAGTAACATTAATAGTAGTAGTACTAGTAGTAGGCTTTTTGTCACTCAATATGTATTCCCAAAACTATGTAAAACTAATTATCTTTTTATAATGAAACTAAACTTCTATTTGAATAAACATATACTTTTATTCTCAATGCTTTTCTGAGTTTTGTTCTAATTATTTATAGTTGATGAAACTTCAAAAAGTTGAACATTTATACTGTAACTAATGGGATTGAAATAGCCTTTTAAAGGCTAAGGTAGTTGGTATAGCTTGTGTTTGAGAAGATTAAACTTGAGGTTGAGTTTAAACTTGGGCTCTATCACTGAAGAGCTATATGTGACCTTTCACCTTCAGTGATTCACTCTTTAAGCCTCAGTTTCCTGAATTATAACACAGAGAAGACAAACAACCCAAGAATATTTAACTTGAAAGGCTGCAGTGAGGGTTAAATAAAATAATGCATAAAATACATATGATTTGGTAAGTGTTCATAAAAATCTTTTTTCAAGATCTTCTAAACAAAGTACTAAAGACTAATCAGAGATTACTTTTTTTTTTTTTTTTTTTTTTTTTTTTTTTTTTTTTTTTGAGAAAGAGTCTCGCTCTATCGCCAGGCTGGAGTGCAGTGGCGCAATCCTCGGCTCACCGCAACTTCCGTTTTCCAGTTTCAAGCAATTCTCCTGCCTCAGCCTCCTGAGTAGCTGGGACGACAGGCACGCTCCACCACGCCCGGCTAATTTTTTGTACTTTTAGTAGAGATGAGGTTTCACCATGTTGGCCGGTATGGTCTCTATCTCTTGACCTCATGATGCGCCCGGCTCGACCTCCCAAAGTGCTGGGATTACAGGAGTGAGCCACCACGCCAGGCGAGATTACTTTTTTAAAACAGAATAATTCTAAGGGCAAAATATCACTGAATAATGTGGTAGTATACATAGAGTTTACAAAAAGAAAAAACTGTAAATATAAGTACAGTTTTGAGTTTGATGTTAACGATCTGGGGAAAATGTGGTTCATCAGATAATGCTTTCAGGAAAAAATACGAATATGTGTTCCCTGTAGCTAATAATAAATGGTTCTCAAAACAGCAGAAATTAAATATTGTCTAACCTAAGAATGGTTCCAAAATATCAATAACTTGTTTTTAATTTATGAATATGGTATAATTAATAATCCTATCAAATTTTATTTTTGGAAACCAAATTTTCTAAAGTATCAACATCATAATGAAGAAGCAGAAAATCTTGAATCTGAACTGAATCCAATCTCCGAGATTATTTCTCAATCTTTTCTTATTCACCTGACTTGTATGATTGTGGTTTCTTCATCACCACTCGTTGAATCTGTCACCACTTTGTATCATATATTTGTGAATTAACTTTTCCTAAAGAAATATTTATGGCCGGGTGCAGTGGCTCATACCTGTATTCCCAGTGCTTTGGAAGGCCTAGGCTGGAGAATCACTTGAGGCCAGGAGTTCGAGACCAGCCTTAGCAACATGGCAAGGTCCCATTTCTACACATTTTTTTTAATTAGCCAGATTTGGTGATGTGTGCCTGTAGTTCCAACTACTCAGTATACTGATGTAGGAGGATCACTTGAGCCCAGGAGTTTGAGGCTGTAGTAAGCTATGATCACCCCACTAGGTGGCCAAGAGACTCAAAAGGAAGAAGGAAGGAAGGAAGAAGGAAGGAAGGAAGGGAGGGAGGGAAAAAAAGAAGAAAGAAAGAAAGAGAGAGAGAGAAAGAGAAAGAAAGAGAGAGAGAGAAAGAAAAAGAAAGAAAAGAAAAGAGAAAAGGCTTTTAACCCCTTTGTAATTGTCAACCCCTTTGGTAATTGGTTAAATGGTCCAGTAAATGTCTCTTTCAAAATCAGCCTATGCATGGGTATTTCAAGCTGTGTAAATGTGTGTTGGGTATCTCTGAGGGGGCTGCAGTGATCTCAACCTTCTTCATCAATTATCTAGGTTTCCCCTCTTCTTCATGTCCCTTACTTAAAGAGTATCCCCTTGTCTTTCTTTTTTTTTAAGCTGCTTTTCTTTTTGTCTTAGACAGCTTCAATTACTGCCTCCTATGGGTAACATCCAGAAAATCAAATCTTTGGAAAGCTAAATAATATATATCCATTCATTTAAGAACACACAATAAGTACTTATTAAAAATGTACTGCAAATACTAAATATTCACAGTATCCTCAAGGAGTCTACAATTTTGCAACCAACAGACACTTGGCATCACTGATAAACCCAGGCTATCATGCAAGTTTTATCCTACAGGCGGAGTTTCTGAGCTACTTATGGAGCAAAAGGCTTTTGAAGAAGTATGAAACATCTAATCCCATTATATTCTTTGTGGCTTCAGCCTAACTAGATTGTAAGATCCTTGAAGTTCAGATAAATGCATTTTTGCTTGTTTTTTTGTTTGTTTTTGTTTTGTTTTGAGATGAAGTCTCACTCTGTTGCCCAGCCTGCCAAGCTGGAAACTAGTGACTTGATCTCAGCTCATTGCAACCTCCACCTCCTGGACTCAAGTGATTCTCCTGTCTCAGCCTCCTGAATAGCTGGGATTACAGGCATGCACCACCAGGCCCGGCTAATTTTTAGTAGAGACCTGGTTTTGGCCCATTTATCAGGCTGGTTTCGAACTCCTCACCTCAGGTGATCTACCCATCTCGGCTTCCCAAAGTGCTGGGATTACAGGTTATTATTATTATTTTTTTAATCTTCTATTCTGCCAAGAGAATTAGAGGTATATGTTTGCTTGCTGAATAAAAGAAACTATTCAGACTTGCCGATGCTGAGGCTGGAACATCCCTAAGTGCAAATGATTTTGTTAATTTGTCCAAAGGGCAAATTGTAACTTTTTAATATTAGCCATTTGCATCTCAGGATGGATTTATTAGATCTTTTCCTTAGAGTGGGAAGTTGTGCACAGCAAACAATTTATGGAGTAGAAAGAAATCATGAAAATGCATGGAACATGTAGATGTTACTAATCCTCAAGAATTGAAGAAATCACAGAAAGTGATGGCTGGGGGTTCTGGAAGATAATGTTTGTCAAAGAACTCCTACTCTGATGAAAACAAGACTTTACCTACATCAAGACCTTACTTATGTTTCAGAACTGAGCACTGCCAGCACACAAAACCATCCAAAATACAGTTTTTCTTTTTAAATGTAGTCTTTAACAATAAGTTAACCTCTAAAAGGGGCTGCAAATACTGAATATTCAAGACTAAATGGCAGCATAAGAAATGTTTTAGAAATCAAGTTGTAAAGGATTAGATATTACTCTTAATCAGAAAGATATGGTGTGGTTATGAAAATATGAATTAATTAACTGAATTTTCCTAATTGTAATCACTTCTTAAATTAATAAAAAAGGATATCAGTGTTCCTTTCTATTTTTTAAAACACAAGATTTAAGAGTGATGATAAAATACTGATTAATTGTTTTGTTTTAAAACAA
Source organism: Aotus nancymaae (assembly GCF_030222135.1). Lineage (NCBI taxonomy): Eukaryota > Metazoa > Chordata > Mammalia > Primates > Aotidae > Aotus > Aotus nancymaae. The sequence goes on from NW_026988460.1 coordinate 4,631,724, forward strand.
TTAGATTAAAATATTGTTTGAAGTTATTCATTTTACCCAATTGACATTTTAATGTATAAATATAATTACAGACTCTTTAAGAATGCTTAATTTTTGCCTTGATATATACGTTTGCAATTGTGTGTTTGAAAGAGAATCGTAAAATGTAAAACTTTATGTTTAATCACCAGTGTCAAAAATTATTAGGTAATAACCACCAGAGAAGAGACTGTGGTAAAAGATACAAAGGCCCATATCTAAGACATAATTTTTCTAATAGTTTCTCCGATTTTAAGATGTCATGGCGTCATATGAAGGTTAACAGGTCAGATACCAAATGGACTTTTTAAAAAATGTTAAGTGATCAATTTGCACTCATAAAAGGGTTAAGATTACTGGAAACTAAAGTCCTCTTTGATCATCATCTAGGCACATCAGTGGCTACAGAGACAATATAATTGCCTTCTCCTGAGTCTTCAACTTGCTGAGCAAAAGTAGATCAGAGTACTTGCTAAAAAGAAGATGGCCCCAAAATTGGGAGCAGAATATACGCTAGTGTCAAAACTGGAATTTTGACACTAGAAAATATTGTTTGAACATCTGCTTCATTAATCCTTGTCCTACTCTTGTTTCTCCCTGTCACCCCAATCACAGTCCTCCTTTCCCCACTATAAGAAGAAGCACAATGCCAGGGTATCACGGCTGTGAGGTTGCATCAAGGAAAGAGAACAGTCTTTTGACAAAGCTGATTTGTTTTGTAAATTGCATTTTTTACTGTTGAAAGCTTTGGCTAAGACTGAGTTCTAAATCTATTATGATTGCAAATATAATATATTTTATTCAGCCTGTTTCTACATGCTGACAAACAAAACTTTTGGGTAGGAATAAATAAGAAAAAAGACATGTTTTGAGTTTCCTAACAGTAGAACTAGATTTTCCCAACAAAATATGACACCTAATTTTTTTAAATGCAAGATGAGTGTTTTTAAATTTTTCAGAAGTGTTTTTTTGTTAAAAAAAAACACTTTACAGGGAATATTTTTGTAAAGTTAAAGTTAGTTTTTACCAAACTGTGAAAAGCTTCTGCACAGCATAGAAACCAAACAACAAAGTGAAGAGACAACCTGTGAAATGGAAGAAATTATTTACAAATGATACATCTGATAAAGGGTTAATATCAGAAATATATAAGGAACTCAAACATAACAGCAGGAAAAATGCAAATAACCCAAGTTAAAAATGGGCAAAGGATCTGAATAGACAATTTCCCAAAGAAGATATACATATGGCCAACAGGTGTTTAAAAACTGCGCAACATCATAATCGTCAGAGAAAAACAAGTGAAAAACCCAATGAGCTATCACCTCACCCCTGTTAGGATGGCTATTATAAAAAAGTCAGAAGATAAGTGTAGGAGAAGACGTGGAGAAAAGACCATTATAGAGAACAATATAGACGTTCCCCCAAAAGTTAAAAATAAAACTACCATATAATCTAGCAATCCCATTACTGCCTATATATCCAAAGGATATGAAATCATGTCAAGGAGGTATCTCAACATGAGATATCTGCTTATTGCACCACTATCCACAATATGGCAATAGAAGTGTCCATCAATGGACGAATGGATAAAGAAAATGTGGTATGTATACATAATGGAATAATATTCAGCTGCCTTAAAAAGGCTGTCATTTGTAGGATCCATTTGACAACACGGATGAACTGGAAGGACATTATGTTATGTGAAATCACCCAGCCACAAGAAAGACAAATACAGGATCATCTGACTCATATATATGTGAAGTGTTAAAAAAGCCAGACTCAAAGAAACAGTAAAATGCTGGTTACCAGAGGCATAAGGGTTGGAGAGTTTGGGGAGATATTGGTCAAAGGACACAAAACTTCACTTACACAAGAGGAATAAAGTCAAGCAATCTATGGCACATCATGGTGACTATAGTTAATAATAACATATCATTATACTTGAAAATTACTAAGAGAGTCTAACTTTATTTTAATTGTTCTTACCAAAAAAAATGAGGTAATTTATATGTGAAATAGCTCAATCTAGCCATTCCACAATGTATACATATATCAGAACATTATGTTGTACATCATAAATATCTATAGTTTTTACTTGTCAAAAAATAGAATAAAAACTTTTTTGAATATGTAAGCACTTTTTAATTTTTTAAAGTGTTAGAGATTTTATCCAAAATCAAGATAAGCAATGTTAAGGAATCACAGTAAATAGAGAATACTTTTGCACTGCAAAACTACCTTCCATCATTAGACTAAGTGTCTTGCATTCATTTTCGGTCACATTATGATAAAAACTTAGTGTGGATACTGTCAAAATATCCAGATGCAAATGAACAAGCCACACAACCAGGCTGCTTTGCTTAGCAGCTACCCAGCTTCTTGGGTCTGGAGGCATCCAGATGATTGTCTGAAATGCTCATGTTGCATCTGGTTGTTTTAGCATTGTGTAGCCCAACAAAAAGACAAAGTGCTACATTTTACAGCTGTTAGGGTAACACCCTTTTTTTCTTCTTATGCTTCACAGAAATAATCTGCTTTTACTGGCTAAGTTTTGTATTAAATTATACAATAGAATCTGAAAGCCCAGAAAATAGGAATCCTGTTCAGAGCAAGAGGGCAGAGCATTTTGGGAGTAACAATTCTAGTAAAGACTGTGGGTGGGGGAGGTAATGGAAGTCATAGTTCATTCGGAATGCCCAGGTAAAAGATAATCTAATAGATATGACAGATTTGATGGAAAAGTTGAAAAAAAAGAAGGAGAAATTAGTAGAAAACTATATAAGTGAAAATAATGGGGATTTATTTATGCTGGAGGTAGAACAGAAGAAAAGTAATTATAGTATATTACTTAGTGCTGAAGCAACAATAAATGCTACAGATTTAGCTAAGTAAACTAAAAATATATATAGATATATGTATGACTTTATATATAAATATGTGTGTATATATATATTATATATATATATATATATATAAGTTCCACTGAGATTTATCTAGACTGTTGAATCTTTGAAAATGTTAATGACTTTATATTAAAGCTAATGTTTATTTTAAAAGTCTCAAACAAGAACATCTCTTCTCTCTGAAAATATGGGCATTTTGAAAGTCGTTGTTTAGTGGAGAAGTGTGGCACAATTTCTTCAGAGCTTTGCCTTATGATTTTCTACCTGCACCTGAGTCACGTTGATTAACTTTTGTCTTTCTTCCTTTCCCCAGCTACAAAATAAAAACAAATCCTTTTCCTTTCCCTGCCCCAAGTTCTCTTATTCTTTCCAATCTGACAAGCAGTTTGAAATATATTAAAAGCTAAGAAATGTTCTCAGTTGCAGGAAATTGAAACCATCAGACTTTTACTATAAAATATCACACAGAGACAATTATCTTGTTTAGGATAAAATTATCTGATTTAAGTCAGATAAGTTATACTATTATACCTTATTCACAGTGTAATAGAGTATATCTCTATTTTTTAAAATTCATCATCAAACTTCTCTTTTCTAATTCATGTGAATTCATGAAACATTCCTATGACTTGGAGTGTATCCATTTAAAGGACATTTTAAAGAAAACACTAAAAAAAGACATAGAAACATTAGGCATGTTTAACTTCTCAATTGAGAAAAAATGTTAAATATATGAAAATAAAATCCCACTGATATAAATATTTTTTATGTAAAAGATGGTTTGTTCTTAGGGAAACATATTAATTACTTGCTCTTCTTGGATATATTTTCTTTCTCCCACCTCTAACTTAATTGAGGTATGATCGGCAAATAAAAATTGTATATATTTAAAGTTTACAACATGCTTCTTTTGATAAACATATACAATCTAAAATGACTACTACAATCGAACTAACATATCCATCAACTCACCTACTTACCGTGTGTGTGTGTGTGTGTGTGTGAAGAATATTTGAGATCTACTCCTTCCACAAATTTCCAGTGTACAATACATTATTAACTAGAGTCACCATGCTGTGCAATAGGTCTACAGAACTTATCCATCTTATAGCTGAAAGTTTGTACCCTTTGACCAGCATCTCATTTCTTCCAACCTCAGCCTATGGTAACCAACATTCTACTCTCTATTTCTATAAGCTCAACTTACATTTTTAGATTTCACATATAAGTGAGATCATGCAGTATTTTTCTATCTTTATTTGGCTTATTTCACTTAGTATAATGTCCTCTAGGTTCAACCATGTTTTTACAAATGGCAGAATTTTCTTCCTTTTTAAGGTTGAATGGTATTCTACTGTGTAGATATACCGCATTTTCTTTATCCATTCATCTGTTTACAAGTTGATTCTACACCTTGGATATTGTGAAAGTGCTATGATAAACATGAGGGTGAAGATATTTCCTTGACATACTAATTTCACATTCTTTAGATATATGCTGAGTTATGGAATTGCTGGATCATATGATAGTTCTATTTTTAACTTTTTGAGGAACCACCATACTGTTTTCCATAATGGCTGTACCAATTTACATTCCCACAAACAGTGTACCACAGTTCCCTTTTCTACACATCCTCTCCAATGCTTGTTATCTTTTGACTCTTTGATAATAGCCATCCTAACAAGAGTGAGATAATATCTCACAATGGTTTTGATTTTTATTTCCCTAATGATTAGTGAGATTGGACATTTTTTATGCAACACTTGGCCATATGTATGTCTTCTTTGGGAAAATGTCTACTCAGGTCCTTTGCCCATTTTTAACTTGGATTATTTGTATTTTTGCTGTTGAATTGGTGAATTCCTTATATAGTTTCAAGATTAACCCTTTGTATTAGTCAGGATTGCAGAGAAGCACAACCTATAGGATATATATAAGTATATAAGAGAAGATCTATTATGAGAATTCACTCATGTGATTATGGAGGCCGAGAGGTCTCAAAATATACCATCTGCAAGCTGGAGAACCAGGAGAGCAAATTGTATAATTCAGTTTTAGTCCAAAGGCCTGAGAAAGAGGGGTGGGGGTGGTGAGGAACAAATGGTGCTAGTGCAAATACTGGAGTCAAAGACCTGAGAACCAGGAGCTCTGATATCTGAAGGCAGTAGATGAATATTCCAACTGAAGAAGAGAGATTTCATCCTTCCTCTGCCTTTTTATTCTATTCTAACCCTCAATAGATTGGATGGTGCTCACCCACATTGATGAGGGAAGATCTTTACTCAGTTTATTGATTCAACTGCTAATCTCTACCCAAAGTATCATCACAGACAAATCAGGAAATAAAGTTTTACCAGCTATCTGGGCATCATATAGTCCATTCAAGTTGACACATAAAATTAATCATCACAAGTCTACCCCTTATCAACTTGGCACCAATACCCATCTCCTCAAACCACACTTGACCTCTAAATAAAGACGATAACAAGGTCATAATACCACCTATCATGATACAACTATCCTACATATAATTGAAAACACACTAATCTTTTCCCCAAAAGATGAGATGAAGTCTGTGAATGATGTTTACCCTTTTCTTGATATGTCATAGCTTATATATGATGATGTAAAATTAACAATATTTAAATACTGATATAAACTCAATACATCTTATGTCACATGATACCAGAATAAGAAAGGAATGAAAACAAATATATCTGCTTAATGTATGTATATAGCCACACAAATGTTTATGATAAACTAAGAAGGAAATATGCATTACAATTACAGTCATCTGCAGCTATTCAGGTGGTCATAGCTGTCATTTATAACTACATCCTTCTACTCTCCATGATGTATTCCCTTTGTCTTCAGAAAAAATGTAAGCTGGTCACAACAGTCCCCTGGCTGCATGACCCAAATTTTTATTCCTGAAAGGTTTGGGCTATTTGTGGTACTGCCTGGATTGGATCGTTGCAGTGTTCTATTAAGCAGGGCAATCAGGGCAGGGTAATATTAAAAGACTCACTAAGGAAATCTCCTATATTCCAGACATATTATTCTTACCTCCATATGGAGTAGTAGTCCAGTTTCCCCTCGGTAGTCTGGATCAGTTACTTCAGCCGACACCATAGCTGTTGGCCTGTTGACTCAGAGACATAAAAAGACCAAGATGTCTGGGTGACAGTCTTAATTTCTAGTGCAGCGGAATCATTTGTTTGTACTGTTTTGCTTTTGTTCTTGTTTTTAGAGATGGGGCCTCACTCTCTTACCCAGGTTGGGAGTGCCATGGCACAATCACAGCTCACTATAGCCTCAAACTCCTGAGCTCAAGGAATCCATCTCAGACTCCTGAGTAGCTGGGACCAGGACTACAGGCATATGCACCACCATGCCCAGCTTTTTTTTTTCTTATAGAGCCAGGTTCTTGGCATCTTGCCCAGGCTGGTCTTGAACTTTGAACTCCTGGGCTCAAGGAATCCTCTTGCCTTAGCCTCCCAGAGGCTAAAAATACAGGTGTGAGTCACCACACCTGTCCTGGAATCATTATTGTGTCTGCTGCTTATAGCAGCAGACTAAGACCCCAACATCATCAGTGCACAAAGTCATGGGAACAGGAAGCAAAAATATTGCTAGTAAGTCAGTAAAAGTAATTGTGAAGAGTACCATTCCCATTTCCACCCCTTGATCCCTGGAGATATAATACCACATACTGGACACTGATTCAGAGAATATACAGCCTCCTAGAGAACCTTGCCATAGCCCTGAAAGGTATTTACACCTAGCTGGCACCATAACTGCATCTTCAAAAGACCATTTTATAGTTCCATCAGATAACTTGCCCCAGGATGGTGGGGAACATGATGAGACCAATAAATTTAATGAGGTTGTGTCCATTGCCTCATTTCTTTGTTGTGAAGTGAGTTCCTTGGTTAGAAGCAATGCTGTGTGAAATACTGTGATGGTGATTAAGGCATTCTGTAAATCCACAGATTGTAGTTGTGGCATAAGTATTGCATGTAGGGAAAGCAAACCCATATCCAGAGTAAGTTTCTATTTCAGCAAGAACAAAATGCTACCCCTTCCATGATGGAAGTGGTCCAATGTAATCAACTGATTGCACTGCGGAATGATGCCATATAGGAGGCTCAGTGTTGGTCTCTGCTGCTGACTGATGGACTCTCAGGGGTGGTTGTAGCCAGGTTGACCTCAGTGAGTGGAATGGAAGTCCATGTTGCTGAGCTCATGCACAACCCCCACCCCTGCTACTATGGCTGCTTTGTTCATGAGCCCATTGGGTGATAAGAGGAGTGGCTGGGGAAGGAGGCCAACTTTTGTCCACAGAAAGGGCCATTGTATCCACTTGATTATTAAAATTCTCCTCTACTGATATCACCCTTTGATGACACGAGACACAAATATATTCGTACTTTTTGCCTATTCAGAGAGGGCTATCCACACACCTTTTTCCCAGATTTCTTGGTCATCACTTTTTCAATCATATTCCTTCCAAGTCCCTGACATCCAGCCAAATCATTGGCTACAATCCATGAATTGTTAAATAATTGTACATATGGCTGTTTCTCCTTCCAAGCAAAGTGCACAACCAGAGGCACTTCCTAACATTCCATCCACTGGAAAGATTTGTCTTTAACACTGTCCTTTAGGAATGTCCCAGGGAAGAACTGAAGTGCTGTAGCTGTCCACTTTCAAGTTGTGCCTGCATGTCTGGCAGAACCATCTATAAACCACACCCAAGTCTTCTCTTTCTCTATTAATTGATCATAGAGAACTCCCCATGAGGCTATAGGTGCAGGCTGGGAGAGAGAACGCAGTTTAGCAGGAGTGGTGACCATGGACATTTGGGCCACTTCTTCATATAACTTACTTGTGCTTTCAGGGCCTGCTAAGGGTTAATCACATGTATACTACTTCCATTTGACGGAGTGTTGCTGTGTAACTGTAACTTTATGGCTTCTTGGGTCAAATAAAACCCAGTTCCTAATGGGCAGGGCAGGTCACATTGGTATCACATTCATCACATCCCTGATCAGATAGATGATTTGCAAATATTTTCTCCCATTCAGTAGGTTGCCTTATTGTAATCGTTTCCTTTACTGTACAGAAAAACTCTTTCATTTCATGTAGTTCCTTTATTTTTGCTTTTGTTGCCTGTGCTTTTGGTGTCAAATTTGGTTTTTTTTAAGAATAAGAATGAGAATCCCATTTATTTAATGGATTAAGTTATGTAATCAATTATAGGCTCAGCATTGTATTCACATCTGTGGACAAAGAATAAAAACATCCTCCTTACCATTGATTGATTTATAAGTTGATGAGGGCAGGATTACTATACTTTAATGTATAAGACTTGGTTTGAATTAACAAGTTACTTAACCTCTCTGAGTCTTAGACTCCTTGCATTTAAAATGTGAACAATTATAGCTGCTCATATCACTGTGTTAGAATTCTCAAGCATTAGTGACCAAAATGGAATTTTTTTTTTCTTACATTACCAGAAGTCACTTTGTTCCAATGTTCCTAAGTGGTTCCTGGGTTCATTCAAGGTTCCAGATCCTCTGTGATTTAACTGGCATTTGCATCATAGTTGTTTTCTAGAAGCAAGTCAACAGACTTCTCATTTGATTTCATTGGTCAAAGCTGATACTTAAGCCTATCCCTAGACCAATAATAGCAAAGTGAAATTGCTATAATACAACTAAACCATTCATTATTCCTCCTGTGAAGCTGGGATAGTGGCCATCCTTCCCTGAGTTTAAAGTGTTATCACCCACTAACTCAAAAAAATTAGAGTTCTATTAACAAGTAAGAAACCAGGACAGACAATCAACAAACAATGTCCACTATGATCATAAAATTGTGTAAAGAACTACAATATTAAATAAGTTAAGGTAAAATTATTCTCCTAACTCTAATATGTTATGGACGTATTGTTACTGTTGTTGTTATTGTTGATAAAGATGATATTTTTATTATTGCCACTTAACATGGAAATCTGCATTTGCAACCAAAATTATATGTTCACTTGTCCATTACCACTCCACTCCTCTTTGCATCTACACACAACTACTCAACTTAAGGGCACTTTATCCACATAAGAAGTGTTCCTTCCATGTTCTGAAAGCAACCTAGAAAGTGTTATTTATTATTGCCATAATTTCTATTAATCTATAGCAAGTCTGCTTTCATAGATCAATTATTATAATGCTAATTTGATTAGATACTTTTCCTGGGATCTGACACACAGGGCTTGGAACAGAGGAACTAAATACATAAAAAACAAAACCATGAAAACAGAAAAATTTTAGCCAGACATGGTTTCTTCATTGGCATAATACCAACATAGTTTCCAATTGTGCTTCCCACTTAGTTACGGACTTTGTGGCAAAACTTCATTTACCTTCTTCTCTTCATTATGTATTTGATGCCTACTTCTAAGACATTGTGTTGCACAACCACCACCTGTAAGTACACAGAAAAAGAAAACAAATTCAATGCATGTCTGGCAGAAGTAAAACTGATATAAAATTCAAGCAAAGGGTTAAAACGCTTTTAAACAAATGAGAGGAAATGTTTAAGAATTTGCTAAAAATATTAAAGGTATAAAAAAGATACATGAATGAAAGAAAAAAATTGACATTTTAATTTACTCAAGTCAAAGATTTTTACTTAAATAAGATCGTTTTGGTGAGAGGTTTTGCAAGGAGCTTACATCAGACAGAGTAATCAATCTGCTCAGAATGTATTAGCTAGATAACCTTAGTTGTTATAGCAAACAAACTAATAAAAGGATGGCTTGAAAATGACAGAACATTATCTTATGCTCATGCAAAGCCCAAAGTATCTCAGATTGGTGAGTGATGTTTTTCCAATCAATGACTCAAGAACCCGGGGTTCCCTCCACCTTGTGCTTCTGTCATCTTTAAATGTGTCTTCCAAGTGACCATCTGAAGTTCATCATGTCACAGAAGGGTAACAATCAGGAAGCAATGGGCATGAGAGGATTTTTATAGGCCAGTCCTGAAAGAAACAGAATAATTTAGTTGGATGTCCACCTGGCCACTTAGCCTTCTTTACTACATATATAATTAAAACTTTTGCATTAACCTTGTTTATCTAAAAAATTTCAAGCTAAAGTTTAATATTTACATAAAATTAAATTTATTTATATTATATAATATAGATCTTTTTAGCTATAGTAATAGTATAAAGAAAATTTTGAAACAAATAGCTATAATAATGATAACTCTTGAGTAGTCATTACTATATTCCACATACTATGCTACGGGTGGTATAGAGATAAATCATCTAAACTTCACAGAATATTTCATGAAATAGATACTATTGTTATTGTCACCATAACTTAGAAAGGGAAATTGGAGCATAAGAAAATTCAGCTAACGGCCGGGAGCAGTGGTTCATGTCTGTAATCCCAGCACTTTCGGAGGCCGAGGTAGGTGAATCACTTGAGGTCAGGAGTTCAAGACCAACCTGGCCAACAAGGAAAAGTCCTGTGTCTATTAAAACCACAAAAATTATCCTAGTATGGTGGCGGGCTCCTGTAATCCCAGCTATTCAGGAGGCTGAGGCAAGAGAATCACTTGAGCCCAGGAGGTGGAGGCTACAGTGAGCAGAGATCATGCCACTGCACTCCAGCCTGGGCAACAGCATGAGACTCCATCTCAAAAAAAAAAAAATTTAGCTAACTTGCCCAATGTGGTGGGTGAAGGGCTGTAAATAAAATAGTAATACTTGAATGCATGAAATAATAGGACTTGAATGCATGAAACAGTATGATATGAATGCAGGAAAAAGTTGCCATTGCAATTAAACCAAAAGATTCTCAATCTAAACCTTTGTAATTATCAGCTTCAAATTCCAGTTATAGCAATCATTTTCTTGTGTTCAAAAATCTGCCAAACAAATTCTTACATAAGCATGGTGTATTAAAAGTACCATTTTTATATTCCAGGTAGCTTACCTGCTTGAGCTAATGTGATGGGGGCAAAAATCATTTATAAATCAAATTGTCTTTTTGTCCGCTTTATCCAGTACCACCATCCTCTTCCTCACCACCTGGACATTGCCAACACAGCACTTTCCACTACTATGTTCATCCTTATTCTGTATCTAATGGTAGTTGGTAGAATGAAAACTGAAGAAGTTATAGGGAGTTAGCTCTTGGTAGAGAGAAAAAAAATGCAGAACCAAAGTTGGGTGGGAGACTAGGAAGAAAACACCTTAGTAGATGCGGTGGGTAGAAAAAAAAATTGATAGAGTTGAGAATATACCAGAAGAGAGTTAATAGCCTATTTGCGACAAAAAGAGAAATAAAGTAAACAGAGGCAAGAAAATCTAAGAAATCTTTGCTGTATATAATTGATTACAACTCTTTTAATTGTGTCCAAGCAATTTTTTTTAAAAGATTGTAATTACTTCTAACTTGCATTGCAATTTATGGTATCCACTTGTTTTTAAGCGGTTCCAAATTAGTTCATTAGAAGCTCTGTTTTCTTTGGGTTACATCGAGATCATGGCAACTCAGAATCTTGGAGTTAGAAGCAAATATAAAGACATGTGGTCTGCTATCTTTCCAAATGCAAAAATTTATTCTTTTCCATCCCCTAACTACCACTTGAATAGGGTTTATAGTAAGATACTCATTCCCTGATTCATTCTCCATATAACTCCTGATATATTTGAAGATACTCAATGTCTTTTCTTCAAATTTAATTTTCTTTGGCTTATTGATAGAATTGTACTAGGACCTTATTTCTCACCCATGTTCAACTAGTAACCCTTGGATGAGGCTCACTTTCAAATACATTATTCCTGATTTCTCTGATATATGTTTAACATCTTTCCAACTTTCTCTTTCCCCATGTATCTTCAAACATATAGACAGTACCACCTAGGATCTGAAGATACAGGTAGAAAAAGTGGTTGCCAGTGGAAGGAGATAATTGTACAAAGTCAACTACCTTCTGAGAAGGTACATTGCCAGATCAAGATAATTCACAGGGAAAAGAACAGGAAATAAATGTATGACCTCACTCTTCTCACTTCCACCAAGCTCTGGAAGGCTGTCTGCATTTACTGAACACAATCAGACGCTAGAAGACCAACCTCCCAGGGCAGATAGAAAGTATGAAGAGAGGATACACAGAAAGAATTGGAAGGCATCTGATACATTTCATAATATTGTTAGAGATATCCCAAAAAATAGAATCTTCTGCTTTCCAGAAGGGGATCTGAATCTTTCAACTACTTATGTTGCTGTAAGAGATTTATATTGTATTCTTTCTGCTAAGCAACAAATACTTTGGTTTCTTTTTGCCAGTTATTATACACATATAGAAAGCACTCCCCAAAGTAATGACAATACCAAACTCATGTGTGTATGGTTATATTCTTGACATTTCACATATTTAAACCTCTTGATTGTCCATAATGAAATTTAGTCTTCTGGTGTAAAGTGGCATATTAGAGTCCGAGCATGGTGGGTTATCATGGTTATTGATACTGATTGTTATAGCAAACAATACTAAAAAAAAAGAAATTAAACTGCTAATAGAGGTAGATTGCTTTGTTTTTTATATAAATGAAAGCAGGTAATGGTTTGGATTCCAAGGGAGGAACAGAGAAATGAGCTGGGGAATTGACAGTAGAATTGGCTACATGCCATCCCTTTTTAATCTATGCTTTAGTAAGCTTTTTGCCAATATGGAATACAATAGACTTCTTTGCATACTTGATGTTATTCTGGATAATAGCCCAAGCCTTAAGAAATCTCAGCTGGACACATAAAAAACCTAGAAATATTTGCATTTATTTTTTTTTAAATCTCTGACTAGAAGTGGTTTTTACACAACCAAGACCATTATTTATAAGTTCAATCATTTGTTGAAAAATGTACTCTTTTCTTGCCCATCCACTTGCCCTTAAAAAGAGTATAAATAAAGCAAAATGAAATGATCCAATGAACTCCCTGTACCCATTATCGTACTTAAAAAAGAAAAAGAAAACATTCCATCAGAAAGCTGAGAGTGCTTTGCAGATATCATCAACTTTTACAGAGTTTCTGGGATATGGCTAGAATAGTTGTCATCATTCCTGGGGTGCCTTGATGGCCTTGTTGCCTAGTAAATTACAAAACAATTTTGGGCCTAAAAATAAATACTTCAGTTCTTGGTACAGCCTGGTCAAATTCAGCGCTCAATAGCTCATAATGTTCCCTCAAATCAAGTATATCCTATTTCGTGTTTTGCTTCTCTCTTGAGATTCATTTCAAACTTGTAGAAATCATTTATTTCAACCAAGTCAAAGAATCTCAGAGATGGCAGGTTTTAATGCTAAAAAAGAATTTGGCAGCTATTTCCATGATTGGCTTGGGAGTGGTATTCTAAGTCACCCTTCATAAGCCCTTGCTCTGCTTCTGTTCAGATTCAAGTCACAATAAGAAGTAGGAAAAATGTCATAGAGAATAAAAGGAAAGTCAAATAGGTTGATATTTGAAAATGAATTCTGCTGGAAAGCACAGCAAGTATGAGATACCACTGGCCAAATTTTATTCAAATCTGAAAGTAAGTAATTTTTATGTTAAGCATTGTTGGGAGGAGAGGAAGACTGATGTGGATGTGTCAATGTAAAATCATGGTTGATAGACACCTACAAATGGGAGCATAAACTTCAGTTAGCTCCTGTCGGCAGAAGAGCCCAACAATGCCTCCAAGGACCTTAAAGGTTAACAATAAAATCTCAAATTGAATCCTCATTCTCAATGTGAGCCAATCTGTTATAAAACAATGAATTGGCATGAGCATACCAAGGCCAATGAGTACAGTTAAGCAAGAGCCTGTCAGCGTATCCATACTTTATCACCCATGCAGAGAGTAACTCTCCATGACATTAAGGATGCTGTATTTGATGGAATGTCACAGTTAGTTGACACTGGCCTTATCCTGGATTGTAGATTCTCTGTCACATCCTGCCAGTTTAGAGCAGAACCTAATGATTACAGTGTTTTACCTTATAAGCCATGGTGGAAAACCAAAGCTGAGTTTAACTGTGTAAATTGCTGCCCAGTATCACAGTTGCCAACTGAAAGTGATTGATAGAGGGTATGACCAGCCATATGAAAGAAAAGAAAGTGAAAAATGTTTTCAAGATCAGTATTGTTCCCTAATCATGAGTAGAAAAGTTTATAATCTAATCAAACCAAAAGAAAAAGATTATAAGAGTTTAAAGGAACTTTGAGACTGCAGATCATTCCATTCTTTGGTCACTTGAATGTAACAGAAAATTCATCTGCATGGTCAGAGGGCAGATAATGCCCACAAATAGACAGCAGTTTGAATGGATTATTTTAAAATGATTTAATTACATAAACATCTATTGTCTATTATGTGTAGGTATTGGAAATCTAGGACAAACCCAGAGCTGCATAAGATCAAACAAGCACAATTCATGGGATCTATTCATAAGATGACTTTATTTTATGTCCTACCACCCCCTTAAATTTATCACCCTCTTAAATTTAAGCATGGGCAGGTGCTTCCCTTAGATGAAAGCTCAGACAGTTTGAAGCCTTTTCTGATGAGTATTAGGCCATGAAATTATTAAATCCAAGAATATAAATGTCTGTTTTCATGTGATAATCACATAATAGTTGATTTAAAGTTGAAGCTGCTACTTCTCCAGTTTGTTTTTGCTGTAGAAGGGGAGCCTGCAGGTGGGGCAAGCATTTTATGCTCCACTTCTCTATTTCCCTGCCTTGAAGTTCTACCCCTCCTAACTCAGTTTGCAAACCTCAGATTTGGACTGTGTCAGAATTGAAGCAGGGCATGGAGGAAGAAAAGGATGCAAGGATGTTCTCACATGATGAGTACTGTTATGAAGACCCAGTACACATGCTCTCTGGGCTTGGCAGAAGTTGAAAGATGACTTTTTCTCTTAAAAATGTTTTTGTCAGTTCTTTTCAAAAGCCCCAGACAGTAGACATCTCTCCCCTGAAGTTCACTTGACATGGGTGAATGGCTCTCCATTCCATTTGGTCATTTCCAAGTTTGTGGAGGACCCTGGAAAGTCTTAGGCTTTCCAAGGTCCTCCACAAACTTCCTTCCATTAAAGCACCTTTTCCGATCTGGGGAGCCCCACAGCAGCTCCCTGTGACATACAGTCCAAATCAGCTCCCCAGGAAACATTCATATATCTTTTGCTCTGAAGATATCCAGTAGTATAGTCACTTCTCAAACCACAAATCTCTACTCTAATACCACAGCATCCTTTGCCCAGACTCTTTTTTTATTTTTTTTGAGACGGAGTTCACTCTTGTTACCCAGGCTGGAGTGCTATGGCGCGATCTCAGCTCACCACAACCTCCGCCTCCTGAGTTCAAGCAATTCTCCTGCCTTAGCCTCCCGAGTAGCTGGGACAACAGACGTGCACCACCGTGCCCAGCTAATTTTTGTATTTTTAGTAGAGACGGGGTTTCACCTTGTTGACCAGGATGGTCTTAATCTCTTGATCTCGTGATCCACCGGCCTCGGCCTCCCAAAGTGGGGGGATTATAGGCGTGAGCCACCACGTCCGGCCTGCCCAGACTCTTAATTTTCATATATCTCACGTGTGTTTTAGACATCCATCTTCTGTGTCATCCAAGTCATGCAAATCTAAACACAGGAATCAGGACATCTGCAAGGCACAAGTGACCACTCATTATTCTAATCCAGTGGTTCTCAAGCAAGTTTAATTTGCCTCCTGGGGGATATTTGGCAATGTTTGGAGACAATTTTGGCTGAAACAACTAGAAAAGTGCTACTGGCATCTCTAGTGGGTAGTGGCCAGGTGGCTGGTCCATATCCTACGATGCAAAGGACAGGCCCCACAACAAAGAATTATTCAGCCCAAAAGGACAATAGTGCTAAAGTTGAGAAACTCTGTCCTGTTAAAAAAAAAAAAAAATCATTTAAAATTTTTTCTTGGCCAGGCGTATTGGTTCATGCCTGTAATTCTAGCACTTTGGGAGGTCAAGGCAGGTGGATCACCGAGGTCAGGAGTTCAAGATCGGCCTGGCCAACATGGTGAAACCCTGTCTCTACTAAAAAAAAAAAAATACAAAAATTAGCTGGATGTGGGCAGGCATCTGTAATCCCAGCTACTGGGGAGCCTGAAGCAGGAGAATCACTTGAACTCTGGATGCGGAGGTTGCAGTGAACTGAGATCATGCCATTGCACTCCAGCCTGGGCAACAAGAGCAAAACTCCATCTCAAAAAAAATCTTAATTTGTAAGTGGAATAGAACTATAATAATAGTTGGGACACGTCCTCAACTCTTTATAGTAATCAATTCAGTAGCCATAAATATTAAGCATTTACTAAGGGTTGGGCACTGTTAACAAGGCTGAGGATATAGGAGTTCTCATGGAGTTTACACACTAATGGGTGATGCATTAAGAAAATAAACAAGAATAAGTGAACAAATACATCAACAATATAACAATATAGAAATAGTGCTCTAAAGACAAAAAAAATCAGATAATGGGACAAAATATTGAAAAGGGATGTCATCACTTTGTATCAGAGTAGTCATGGAAGACCCATCTGAAGAAGTCGTAACTGGACGAAAGCCAAAGGATAATATGGGGCCATTCTGGGGGAGAAGCATCCTAGAAAATACAAATGGCTAGTGCAGAGGCCATGGTACAGAACAAGCTTGGGATGCTACAGTGACATGATGAGGTACCATGAGTGAGGAGGAGCATGAAACAAAAGGAGGATAGATCTGATTATAAATGGGCACAAGATCTGAATTGACATTTTTCAGAAGAAAACATACTATAGCAACAAGGATATGAAAAGGTGCGCAGCATCATGGATCATCAGAGAAATGCAAATCAAAGCTACAATGAGATATCACCTCACTCCAGTAAGAATGGCTTTTATCCAAAAGAAGGCAATAATGCTGGCAAGGATGTGGAGAAAAGAGAACCCTCATACACTGTTGGTGGGACTGTAGATTAGTACAACCACTAGAGAGAACACTATGGAAGTCCCTCAAAAAACCAAAAATAGAACTACCATATGATCCAGCAATCCCACTGCTGGTAATATATCCAAAAGAAAGGAAATTAGTATATCGAAGATATATCTGCTCTCCTATGTTTACTGCAGCACTACTCACAATGGTCAAGGTTTGGAAGCAACCTAAGTGTCCATCAACAGATGAATTAATAAAGAAAATGTGGTACATACACACAATGAATACTATTCAGTCAGAATAAGTAATGAGATCCTGTCATTTGCAACAACATGGATGGAACTGGAGGTCATTATATTAAGTGAAATAAGCCAGGCACAGAAAGACAAACTTTGTATGTTCTCACAAATTTGTGGGAAGCAAAAATCAAAACAATGGAATTCATGGACATAAATAATAGAATAATGGTTACCAGAGGCTGGAAACAGTAGTGGGGTGTGGGAGGTGAGTGGTGATGGTAAATGGGTAGAAAAATATAGTTAGATGAATGAGTAAGATTATTATTTACTAGCACAGCAGAGTAATTACAGTCAACAATAATTTACTGTACATTTTAAAATAACTAAAAGAGTATAATTGGAATGTTTGTAACAAAAAGAAATCATAAATACTTGAGATGACTGACACTCCATTTACTCTGATGTAATTATTATGCCTTGTATGTTTGTATCAAAATATATCATGTACTCCATAAATATGTATACCTACAATATACTCATAAAAATTAAGAATAAAGAATGATAGAGAAGACTCCAGAAACCCAGACTAGGTAGAACCTCCTGGAACAGCAAACAGGACGTCTTAAACAACACACCCTTGCAGTGACTTTAGTCACTGGGTGTGTTGAGATGTCCATGGATCCCTTGGAAAATCAGCACACTTTTGTGCATATGTCCATGTGTGTACTTTTCATCTGATCCTCAAAGATGACCCCAAAAGAAGGTGAAGATTAATAAGCAGAAACCTATTGTTTGCACAGAGTAGAAATCTGTGTCCGGTTGAGGATTTTTACTGCTCCTCTCAAAGTATGCCTTAAGTCCATATGGAAGCACAGCCCTATTTTAGGAAATTTGTAAGATCTGGGTAAATTCCAGATCCTGGAAGCACTCATTTATCTGATATCAATGCTCCTGTCTTCTTGTGATTCTCAAAGATAAGTTAGAAAGCAATTTCTAAACAAAGTAGGGACCACAGTTATGCCCCCAGATTACCTAGTGTAGTAGTTTGTTCTCACACTTCTAATAAAGACTTTCCCAAGACTAGGCAATTTATAAAAGAAAGAGGTTTAATTGACTTACAGTTCCACATGGCTGGGGAGGCCTCACAATCATGGTGGAAGACAAAAGAAGATCGAAGTTATGCCTTACATAGCAGCAGGCAAGAGAGAGTATGTGCAGGGGAACTCCCCTTTATCAAACCATCAGATCTCATGAGACTTATTCATTATCACAAGAA
Organism: Aotus nancymaae; assembly: GCF_030222135.1. Classification (NCBI taxonomy): domain Eukaryota; kingdom Metazoa; phylum Chordata; class Mammalia; order Primates; family Aotidae; genus Aotus; species Aotus nancymaae. The sequence goes on from NW_026988460.1 coordinate 4,650,162, forward strand.
GAGCCCAGGAAAAACCTGTTCCCATGATTCAGTTGCCTCCCACTGGTTCCCTCCCACAACATGTGTGAATAATGGGAACTACAATTCAAGATGAGATTTGGGTGGGGACACAGCCAAATCATATCCCTAAGAAGTTAAATGCCCTTTGTCCCTGAGAAAGAAGGACAGGGTGTCAACCTGGACACCCTAGATATCTCCAGAGAGAAGAGAGAAATGTTCCCTTCTCCCCTCTCTCTAGGATAAATAGCCACCAACCCTCTAACCAGAGGTTCTCCAAAGAATATATCGTTTTTTATATCCCACCATACAACCCCTTTCTGCTGAACAATGAAATAGCATGGATAGTTTAAAGAGCAGGATCTGAATGCAAAGGGAATAAATTAAATTAAAGAGAATAAATACCAGCAGCCTGAAGCCTGGGGAGCTAGGAGGCATTCCATAGAAAACCTAGAGCGAAGAGTGGCCAGAGTAAAAGGAAAAGGACAATGCTGAAAGAAATGACAATATCCAGGGAGCAGAGCCAGTTTAGTTATGGCAGCTAAATAATTTCAAACCACAAAAGGAATTTTAGGCTTCAAAACTCCAGCTCCCAAATAGTGTTATAATTAGTATTATTTTCAGATTAAAGAAAACACCACTTTTGTGTAACAAATTACCTCCATTTTAAAAGCAAAAATAATATATTTCACTTCATAAAAAAAATGCCCAAACGGAAGCATTCTTACATTAATTATTTCACTCTATTCAAAAAGCATATCCCTGCTTGCTTTTTATTATGCCTTCCAGCTTCTACTTTGAAAAACATGTTAAGAAGCTGGAAGGTATTTTTTAAAAATGAAAGGAAAAAAGAAAAATAAATAATCTTTGAAGCAATTAGAGCCAAAATATAGATGCATAAATATACATGTGCATAGTTTTTATTTGCCCCCTAGATTTTACTCCCCATTTTCTTCCACCTCCCTTTTTGGCACCAGAATATGAAGCATCTTTCTTTCCTTGAGCTTCAACAGCAGGCAAATGTTTGCCCCAGAATTGAATCAGATTCTGTTTTGTGGATTGATTGGCAAGAGTTTTCATAAAGGAGGTGGGGTCCCCAGAGGGCAAATACATAATTTTCATAATGCATTTATTTCCCTCCCCCCACAAGCCTAGGAGCCTAAGTCTATTTCTGAGCCATTTTGTCTGAGAGTAATAATTAGCAGCACATTGCAAAAGACAAAACACCATCGTCATTGCTTCGTGGGGTCTGTAGTTGCTCTTGTAACATTACCAAGATCATAATTTTACTGTGGGAACAAAAAACATATGTAAAGTAAATATTGTTACAGATTTTAGAGTTTTGAGAAGAAATTTTTTAATTTGAATATTATAGAAAACCACGGGAAATGGAATTTAAAATGGATTCTTCCTGCACTTTCCTTCACTCTATTGACTATGGCTAAGGTAAATGTTGTCACTTGGTGACATCAAGGAAAGCTTTAGCATGGGCCTTTCTAAACAGGGTATCCAAACACTTGAATTTAAAACATCTAAAAACTGAAGATATTCCTCCCTCAAATGAGCCTCAATATCCAGAAGTCAATCTGCATTGAAAAACAAATATGCTTTCATCATTTGACTTTAATAAAAATATTTGAAAATATATTATTATTAAAAGTGATCTTTACATGTAATAGATCTTTAATGGGAATAAGAATAAGAAGGTGAAAATCAATTTGTGATGATAGCATTTGTACTGGGATTAAAATGTTGACTGTATCCTATATACCCAAGGAGACTTGATTATTTTTTAACCAGATTTGGAGGAGTATGAGCTCTGATGAACTGACAATGTTGCTCAGCTTTGCAAATAGGTAAAATCAGTGTAGTAACATCCTTTCTGAAGGTCAGGCTTCTGACAACATCACCTATCCAACAACACAGGTATAAAATAGAAAGCCCCAGCCCTATGCCCTAGGCGGTGTGTTCCAGAAGCTCTTCTCAGGTACCAAGCAAGAGTTTCCTGACTCAGATTTTTACCCTTAACCCTTACAATGCTAGCAGTCCTATTCAGCACAGCACAGCACTTTAGTCAGTGTGAATTAGAAGTGAGAGTTGGGGATACCACAGGGGCAAGGACAAAGCTGCCAATATGAGAGACAGCAACAAGACAAAGCAATGGAGCTACTGCACAGTAATTGATGGTCATTAAGATGAGCTAAGCCATCAGGGAAAGCGAAATTGTCCTCTAATACTTCACTTATGAAAGAAGGATAGCATACCAGAAGTCTTCAAATCTCACTGAATATCGGAATGACCTTGAAATATTCTGACTCAGGGGTCTGTAACAGATGTGCCCAAGAACATGCATTTTAACGTGAGTTGGGTGACTTCAGATTTAGCTGATCTAAGGAATGATGTTTGGGAGTGACTATACATGCATTATTTAATGTCACAGATGAGGAAACTGTGGCACGTAGAGGTTAGATAACTTGCTCATGGTCATCTGATCAGTAGTATGTAAAAGAGCTGGCGCAATGCAAATCAGCTGCAGCCAGATTCTTCCAGGGTTCTTCTGCTTTTTATAGTTTGTTGGATCCTTAGTTTGACTTGAGTCTAGGTTTCTGTATCTACTAACCCAATGGTTGTCAAAGTGCATCATCTGGGAACTTATAGGAAAAGCAAATGCTCAGGTCTCACCCTAACCTTGTGAATCAGAATCTCTGGGATGAGATCCAGCAATCTTTTTTAAAGAAAATCTCCAGGAAATTATGATTCAATCTAAAGTTTGAAAACCACTGTACTAATTCACTTCAGATGTAATTTAAATAAAGCTTAAAAAAAAAAAGAGGAAGCATAATGTGTCTCATTTGGGGCTTTCATTGGTACCCTATCTTCTTGGTTTCTACAAAGGGCAGGTGTGTCCCCAAAACTTTCTCTCTGTGCATTTCATCTCTTTGGTAAATTCTTATTTCCAAGCCTAAGAACCCCATAGCTCTTATATCCTCTTATTCGATGATCTCTTAAAAGCCTTTCTCAGGAAATAATCTCTCAACAATATCTTATCAGTCAAGGTTCTTGATTAGAAAAATAGAAGCCAATTCCCAATAATTTGGGATGGGGAACTGATACTCTATGCTTTTATTTTCTTTTCAGTCCTTTACCAAGCTGCTAACCCCATAAATTCTCTAACAATGGAAAGACAAACCACTTCCCAGCTCTGAAATCTGTGCATGCTTTAGAAATAAATCAAAGCCTATCTCAATCATCTATGTTTTAAAAAAAACCAAGGTCATCACCATCACAAATGATAACTACCTAATTTTAAATCCTCTCTACAGAAATAATTTGCATATAACATCTTTTGCACATTCTCTATTGATTTACTTATTGAAGAAATGTTTCTTGAGAACCTATTTGGGGCCAGAAATACCAAGTACTAAGTATACAACAATGCTTAAGTATATCTTACCTTCAAGATGCTTTCAGTCTATTTTAAGTGTTCTTAACCTGGGATCCATAAATGCATTTCAAGAGTTTTGTAACTCTCCTGAAATTACTTACAAACTATTACTATTTTCACCTATCTTTCTTTCTATAAATATACACTGGGAATGGGAAGAATGGGTAGAAATCCCACACTTTTCAATTTGCTACTCAAATTGATCTCAGTTCCTTCTCTCCCTCGCACCCCTCCATGATCTTACCTCTCTGCCCCTGTACATGGCAGGAAGAAAGTGAGAATTCACATCCCTCTCTCCAGCAGCCATTAATCAATAACAGACGGAGTTAAGGTACACTACCTCTCTCTGCACAGCTGGTAAGACAACTCCCAGACTCCAAGAGCTCCCCACTGGGATTAAGCTTCAGTTACTCATAGTGGAAACTGATCAATAAAATATATTTTGCCGTTTTTCCCTGGCTGGCAGCGCGGAGGCCTCACGATGCCTGGAGTTACCGTAAAAGAGGTGAACCAACAGGAGTTCGTCAGAGCTCTGGCAGCCTTTCTGAAAAAGTCCTGGAAGCTGAAAGTCCCCGAATGGGTGGACACCCTCTAGCTGGCCAAGCACAAAGAGCTTGCTCCCTACGATGAGAACTGGGTCTACACGCGAGCTGCTTCCACAGCGTGGCACCTGTACCTCCGGGGTGGCGCTGGACCAAGTGGCGCTTGGCTCCATGACCAAGATCTATGGGGGACGTCAGAGAAACGGCGTCATGCCCAGCCACTTCAGCCAAGGCTCCAAGAGTGTGGCCTGCCGGGTCCTGCAAGTCTTGGAGGGAATGAAAATGGTGGAAAAGGACCAAGATGGGGGCCACAAACTGACACCTCAGGGACAGAGATCTGGACAGAATCGCCGGACAGGTGGCAGCTGCCAACAAGAAGCATTATAACAAACCATGCTGGGTTAACACATTGCCTCATTAGAAAAAAAAAAAAAATTATATTTTGCCATCTACCTTCTCTTCTTTGCCTCCCTTCCTCAATCCCTCCTACCCATGTTTCCAGGGATCACATCTCAAAGACACTGCTGCCACTAGAATCCTTGCCTCAAGGTCTGTTTCTGGGGGAACCCGAACTAAGACAGGATCCTTGAGCCAAGGAAATTCAAAATCTCTAGTCTGGTGGAAGACAAACCAACCAGAAATTTCAGTTCTTCCCTAACAGGGTAAGCGTTTTTAAAGGGATGAACATGGGGGTAATAGGAAGACCCCTGGAGGAGAAAAGGGAATTAGAAAGGAAAGAGAAAAGACTTCACTGGGTAGAAACAAAGGAAAGCACTTATCCAAATATTTTTAACATTTTTAATCATTTCCCTCTACTTCATGTCATTTCCTAAAGTCAAACCCTCAACTCAGAGGACAGAGGAAATTTGCAAACATTATTTATGTCTGATGAGGGAGAAAGTGTCGTCAGTCCTCGGCAATAGCGACAGGTAGTGCCTCATCCAAGGCTGAGCTTTGTGAGACACTGGGGAGCTGTCCCGCCGTGCCGGTGACAAACCAGCCAGCAGAGCAGGGATCTGAGCATCACCTATCTGCTTGCCTGCCTGCTGAATGCGGAGTGGAGTCTAACATGATAGGAACTGTTTGTTATATTATTTACCATGTGTCTCTAATCTAACCTTTTCATGTGTACGGGCTTCATACACAGTGAGGAGACAAATCTGCTCCCAGAAGAGATGTTACAAGAATGTTAGCTGAAATGTTGAATAACGATAACTTCCTCTGAGTTCCTTGCAATGTTCTAATCCACCATGATAAAACTTTCATGTTTTGTCAGCTATTGTAATTTTGCTTTCACAAATGCAATACAAATTCTTCTCGTATAAGTGACTTTCACGTTTAGCGGTAACTTTCAGGAAAATTTTACTATTGTGATTTTAGATGGCATGTGTTTTAGGAGTTCTATAAAACACACACACCTAAAACGTTTATATTTGAATTCCTTTCATTTTAGTCAGCTGTAGACAAGTTTTAGTCAACATTTTTAAATAATTGACTCCATTATATTTGATAAAATATAGGTTAGTTCTGAAGGCAATAGTTAGCACTTACTTAGAGGTTTTTTTTCTTTTAATATTCAGAAAGCTTGTAAACGTAAAATAATTTTCAGGTCCCTGTGAGGCAGGTAAGGAGCTCCAGAATTCCCAGCTTTTATAAAAGAAAACTGAGGCACAGAATAGAACTGAAATTGAATTAAATATATTAAAGGTAAAGGTCTTAAAGGGGCAAGTGTTCTCTGTTCAGCTGAGCCAAAGTTGCTACATTTTGCACCCCTCTCATCAGCATCTGTTGACATAAGAAGAAACATCCAGACTTGTAATAATGGTAGAGGTTAGAAGCTGTAATTAAAACTACACAAAATTAATTGATGGACTTAGAAAGATTTATGTGCCTTGAAATAAAAGTACTTTCAATGAGTTTAGATTTATATCTGTGACTTGTCCATTTTGCATGTGAGTGTGTCATTTTTAAAACGAAGTAAGTATGCAGTTTTTCAAGCGTGCAAAAATGCTCCTGATTTCTCTGAGCTACTGGCTTACACCAAAGCAGGATAAAAGAGTCATTTGAGCCATGCCATTGTGGGTCTCTACCATGAGCCATGATTGCCATTTTAAAATGACTATGTCTAATCTATGACAAACCACAATTCTGTCAAACTAATACCTTGGAGTTTTATGGATTGCTCTGCCATTTCCCGATACAGGATTGTATCTGGCTGATTTTCTAAAGCCAAATTATTCTAGGTTTTAGAGGGTTGCCCAAAAGGTGGCATAGAAGTGAGCAGAAGAGACGTTACAATGATTTTCTAAGCAGCGATAACTTTTCCAGTTATTCTCTACCTTTGATCTCATTATCTCTGATTGACCACCCTTGTTAATTTTTTTAGCTCACGTAAATTACTGTTTGGAATTTTAAACTTTTTCTATGTAGCAGTTTCTTAAAAGAGTTTTTAAAAGACTATCTCAAAGGTTTTACCTGTCATGTTGTCCTAGCTTTCAAATCCCTAAAATGATCAGATAAGTATTAAGATTGCTAAACTTAAAAAAAATACTCTTTATCCTCGATCGTTTTTATTGTGAAATCAAACTCACACATATGTAAATGTCTCTACTTGGATCACTTAATGGCAAACATTTTATCATGTTAAATGTAAATGAATAGTAAGGCAGTGGAAATTTTTTTCAAATCCTTACCCCCTTCCCAATTAAGAAAACACATTTTCCAGATGGAAGCAGGTGGTTCAGAATGTGACTGGTATTTCCAGTGAGTGCTGTGTTGGAATTGTGAGTGCAGGAGTAATCACGATCCTTACTAAAAGAGGGAGCTATCTTCACATCTCTATTTGCATAATTGATCCAGTATGAAGTAAGTCCTGTAGCAGATGAGCACTCTGGGGATCCCTTGTTTGTCTCAGCATGTTCAATGTCTGGGAGGCATTACCCATCAAGCCGATGTATAAGTGCATCCTCCTCCTGGCTTACCTGGATGCTTAACCAACCTTCTTAAACTAATGATAGTATAATCAGAGAAATAAAAATGCTTCTTTTGGACAAATTTGTCATGTTACAATGATAGAGTGTTTATGACTCAGAGTCACCCCCTTCACTGCCACCGCTTTATTTAGCAACAGCAGGCAGTATAGGGAAGCAGGCAGCTGCAAAAGTTTCCCACCAAGATGAAAGTCACGAAATTCTTACTAAACACGGTTTGGCTATCAATGATGAAACAGGTCTGGATTCTTGGGGCTGTGGCTCACAGAAGCACCATTGTCCCCATCTCTCGTCTGAATATTTTAAGGTCAGATTGCAATTCAGACACAAACAGGTGGGAATCTCAAAAATGAGATGTGGTTTTATTAAACTGACTATGTCGTTGGGGAAACTCCGTGGTGGTGGTTGGTTTTCATTTTCTATCAAGCTATTTATGGTACATATATAGAAACTAGAATCTTGTAGGGCAATGGGGCCAATCAGACATACATAAATTTTAAACACACACACATACAACTCTACAGGAGTGCTCAGACCATGAGCAGTGGTGGCCACACACTTTGAAAAAGTTATAGTAGAGATGCAAATGTGGAAATGCCTACCAGTAAACGAAGCAAGTAAATTATTTAGAGTGTAGTTGTTACACATTCATATACTGAACTAAAAATGACTTTGATGTGCACAAAATTAAAGGTCTCATCTGAAGCCTAAGAGAATTACCTTCAAAGCGTCGGGAGGCTGGAGCCAAGCCTAGGATGTGGGGGTCTGTGGGGCATTGCTCTCTGCCCTAGAAGCCTGCTTGCGAGAATAGTAGGTGGTTGCTGAGGATTGAAGAGGGAGAGAGTGGGTGGGCTGGATGGTGTGTACCAAGGCCGGGTAATAGAGAACATTATCTACATTTCAGAGAGCTTAAGATTTATCCCACAAATAATGGAAATTTACTGAAGAAGTAAAACAAACAAAAGAATAAAAAGTATAATCAAATCTGCCTTTTAGAAAGAGTTCTGCATATGCAGGATAACTTTCTAAAGGGTATAATTAAAGGAAAGAAAACAAGTTAGGAAGCTGTTTCTAACTCAAGTGATTGGGTGAACACTGATGTCATTGGAGGATTTAGGTAGGAGAAGCAGGTTTTAGAGAAAACATAAAAATTCACCTTGGATGTGGTAAGTTTGATGAGTTCTTAGCATATTCATGTACAGGTATAAATGATTGATTGAACAAGTAAAAACAATACAATAAAAATATTTGAAATATTGATTGAGGACTTATCAGCACAGAGATAATAGTAGGTAAACATTAATAGTAGGTAAACATAAACTAAGAACTAATTGATCAATATATGTAGAATACTTAAAACTGTAGGGAGATTAGTGAAAGAGTGCAGTATCTGTTACAGGATGAATAAGTTCTGGAGACCAATTGTACAGCATGCCAACTATAGTTAATGATAATGCATTGTATTACTGTTTCCAAGAGAGTAGATCTTAAATGTTCCCATCACACACACAAAAAAATAGCTATATGAGGTGATGGACATATTAGTTAGCTTGATTGTAGTAATCATTTCACAACACAAACATATTTCAAAACATCACATTGTTTTGTGTGATGCCATATACTACATCATTTACAATTTTTACTTGAGATTATATCTCAATAAAGATAAAAAGTATATCTCAATAAAGATAAAAAGAAATGGTCCCCTTAAAACCATTTCTGGCACATAACACATAGCACATAGTACAGTTGGCCCTCTATATTCATGGGTTCCACATTCTCACATTCAATCAACTTTGGATTGAAAATATATAAATATAATAATAATAAACATAGCACTAGAATGATAAAAATAAAATACAGTATAAGAACTCTTTACATAGTATTTACATTGTATGAGGTATTATAAATAATATGGAGATGATTTAAAGTTATGGGAAGATGTTAGTGGGTTATCTGTAAATACTCTTGTCATTTTATATTGGGGACTTGAACATCCATGAATTTTGATATAGGGGGAGGCGTCCTAGAACCAATGCCCTGTTGATACCAAGGGACCACTGGATGCATTAAATAAATGTCTGTTCTTAATGATTAGATGATTAGTATAATTAATTATACTCTCTCATGAAGTTTCTTTTCTTTCTTTTTTTTTTTTTTTGAGACGGAGTTTCGCTCTTGTTACCCAGGCTGGAGTGCAATGGCGCAATCTCGGCTCACCGCAACCTCCGCCTCCTGGGTTCAGGCAATTCTCCTGCCTCAGCCTCCTGAGCAGCTGGGATTACAGGCACGCGCCACCATGCCCAGCTAATTTTTTGTATTTTCAGTAGAGACGGGGTTTCACCGTGTTGACCAGGATGGTCTTGATCTCTTGACCTCGTGATCCACCCGCCTCAGCCTCCCAAAGTGCTGGGATTACAGGCTTGAGCCACCGCGCCTGGCCCTGAAGTTTCTTTTCGTAAAAGCACTTATGTATATCTGTAATTACATATTTGTCTCCATGATTATTTGGTTGAATATCCTTCCGAGAAGAGGACAAACTCCATGAGGGCAGGGACTGAATCTGTTTTAGTTTGCTTTTTTTTTTAATTATGTTTATTTGAAATAATTTTAGACTTCCTGAAAATTCCCAAAAATAGTACAGAGAATTTTTGTACATTCTTCCTCTAGTATCCCCTAATGTTGAAATCTTATATAACTACAGTACAATTATCAAAACCAAGAAATTAAAACTGAAAAACAAGACTCTTGACTGAACCAAATATCTTAGTTGAATTGCCAGTTTCCCTCCAAGATGTCCAGTGCAGTCCAGGATCCTACCACTTGGTTGACTTGTCCCCTTAGTCTCCTTCAATCTGTGATGGTCCCTCTGTCCTCCTTTGTCTTTTGAGACTTTAACACCTTTGAAGGGTACTAGTCTTCAACAAACCATCCACTTGGATTTGTCTGGTGGCTTCTCATACTAGAATATAGCTGCATTTTTGACAAGAATACTACAGAAATGATGTCATACCTTACAAGTCCATCCCCCAGGGGGCACATACTGTCACTGTGTCTTATTACTGGTAATATTAACTTTGATCACTTGATTACAATCGTCTGCTAGGTTTCGTTACTGCAAAGTTACTATTCCATTTTTGATCACCATTGTGTCTTCAACTCTTTGCACAATCCTGGCACATAATAGTTAATTAGTAAACGTTTGCTCATGAATGAATGAATGCTAAGTTTCTCTCCTCAAAGGAGGGCAGCTGAGCAATGCACTGCCTTTCTGTTTGCCCAAGCTGAGGACAGCCCCTGTTGGAAGCAGTTGTTGTAATTTCCAAGATTTTCCCTGAAAAGAGCAAATAGGTGCTACACTTCTCCCCTTGTATGACATCAAGGCTGTACTTACTAAATGCACAGATTGATCATCTTTTTGTGGGGATAGGGCCCCAATTCTATTGTGAAAATGAGGGGTAGCTGAGATGAGGTCACATGGCTCTGGAAGTCAGAATTCCAATAAAGCAAAGGTCACGTTTTCATTTTTTTTTCCCCTTTGAGACTGTTTTCTTTCCATAAGGGTAAAGGCAGTGTCCACATTTAAGAAATTCTTCAATGACAAAAAGTTTACAGGCAGGAGAGCTAGTAAGCTCTGTCAGGCTTTTGTATAAATTCTTGAGTCTTAGAAATATTATAAATATTAGACATTTCTCCATTTCTGTAGTTAAAGGGAAAAAAATAAAAAATGTTCTTGCCCCCAATCCTAATTTACTCAGTAATTAATCTGAAATGAAAGCTAATTTCTTTGCTTACTTTGACAAATATTTTAGAACAAAGGAGTTACTTTAATTTTTTTAACTGACTCACTAATCTATTTTTGATGACACTAATCTTTTTTGGCTGGAGGCAGTGGCTGAGTGGCCTTCACATCACCGTTGTTCAACCTAGACTCCCTGGAGCCAGAGGTTCAAATCCGAGCGGGGTCACCCCAGCGGAAGGCTGATAAATTGAGTGCCTTGTGATGTAGTCCTGACAGAGAGGCGATCTTTCAGCAGAACTCTCGAAAGCTTAAGTTTTCTCTGGACATTAATGATCCCCAAATAAAATAGACCACAGTGTCTAAAGCATATTTCTCATTAGTCCTCTAACCCCAAATGCATGAGAGAATGTTTATGATAGAGGGGGGAGGTTAATCCTGTTGAAAAAGACAAACTATGCCAAACACTAGAAGATCCCAAACAGGTGTAATGGAAGGGAAATCTAATGGTTGCCTCAACAACATACACAAATCTAACCTTCTCACCAGCAGTAGTGGAATCCCATCCCTTTTGACATTAAATTTTCCTTCTGAAACAGATGGTAAAATATGCTTAGAAAGTATAAAGAAAGAAGGGTGTTATGGAAATTTAGGCCCCGTGGAAATGGTGCAAGTGAAAATTGTGAAACAGTCCCTACATCCTCTCTTCATTCTATTTTCCTATCATCTCTCTCTTCACCACCACACACAGATATACGCAGGCAAACACAGTGAGCTAAAGTATGCTCATGAGGCATAAAAATGTCAGTGGAATACATTGTTTTCTAACACATTATTCGGTAAGTATGTGATTACAGTAAGGAAAGAAACCCAGTGAGCTTGCAAGAGACCTAGGGTGAAAAATAAGTAAGTCAGTCTCACTTCACAAATTTCACCGAGGAAAGCAATGCAGTTTGTATGGACCTTCTTTTCATTGTATTACACACTCACACACACAAGTGATATTAAATACATGTGTAATACATAAATAGGTGATATGTAAATACACACAGATCACAAATAGGTGATATGTAAATACAGGCACATTCACATCTACATTGTCTATTTCATTATCTTTCTGGGTTTATGTTTTCTACCTGAAATAATCAAAGGAGTAATTGTTGATAATCAGAAGTAGAACTAATATAGTTGTGTTATTTATGGGCTATGGAAGTAGTTACTCAATTGTTAACTGCATTTAACTATTTTCCCTCAGGTTCAACTCATTCATTTATTTTTCATTCAACAAATGTTAATAAACGCTTTTGGTCAAAGTAGCATTCCATTCACTTTACCTCTGTTCCATTTGTGCCATTTGTGTGTGTAGTGGTGTGTGTGTGTGTGTGTGTGTGCATGCATGCCTGATGTTCTTCTAGATGTTAACCTTCTAAAAGGCAAGAATAATGGCCACAGAAGAACAAGAAAAATTATCCACAGACTAGTGAGTTCAGCTCTGGGGAAAGTGATAAAGGAGTAAGATTTTGATATTCCAGTGATGACCAAACAGAAAAATTGTTTATAAAACTAGAAAAAAGAGAAATATGCCATGTGACCTCTCTGGACAACACTATTTCTAGAGTCAGTCCAAAATGGAGTAAAATTGTATTTATAATGGAAAGTATTTATTAATGGCATTAGGAAGAATTTCCTGGCTAGAAATCTTATGAAAGAAAAGAACATTGCCTTCTCTTTTTGAAGGGTAGATTCTTACAATTTCAGCACTGAGAAGCACTATAAAAGTGATCAAATTCATTGCCTTTTAATCTTTTGAGGGGTCATGTACCCCTTTTAGAATCCAATTAAAACCATAGATTTTCCTCCCCTTAAAAAAACACGTACAAAATGTGGTATAATATTTCAGAGGGTTTATGCATGCCCCCTTAACCTCAACTATAACTCAAGGTTATGAACTCTTTACCTCATTCAATATTCCTGTTGTACAGATAAATAAACTAAAGCTCAGAGGTTAGGTAATCCCATTGTACAGATGAATAAACTAAAGCTCAGGAGTTGCATAATGAATGTTATGCACGGAATTGTGTCTCCCAAAACTTCATATATTGAAGTCCTAACCCACACTACCTCAAAATGTGACTGTATTTGGAGTTAGGGTCTTTAAGGAGGTAACTGTCTTAAAACGAGGTCATTAGTGTGGTCATTAATCCAATAGGACTGGCTTCCTATTGGAAATTTGGACACAGACACGTACAAAGGCAGAACCATGTGAAGATACAGAAGACAAGCCAACTATAAGCCAAAAAAAGGGGCTTCAGAAGAAACAACTTTGCCAACCTCTTGATCTCAGACTTCCACCCTCCAGAACTGAGAAAAATAAATTATGTTGCTTAAGCCACACAGGCTGTGGTCCTTTGTTATGGTAACCCTAGCAAACTAATACAGGTAACAAGTCCAAGTTATTTAACTGTCTAATGGTAGAACCAGAAATGGCATCCGACTTCTGTCTAATCCAATTCACTTTCAAGTATTGTATGTCTTTGAATGGAAAATAATGAAACAGACACTTTGATGTTCCAAGATTACTTTTCTCCCACTAACTCTGTGATAGTATTCTATTATGGAATTAAAAATTTTAAAAGCCTTTTGTCAAATCTTGTAAATGCTTGCAAAATTAAGGAAAAGAAGTTATGCCCTGGTTCATTAAGAAAAATCTAAATATACTTATTTACAATAAAAATTTTGGAAGTATCCTTTGTAAATGGTGAGTTTTCCACATTCCAACTCTTAAATAAATATCTATAATACTAAGGTGTTTTAGTATGAGTCCTTTTCCATTTATAGCTCAGAATAAGTCATTGTAATTAGTAAGAGTCAAAACTGAGTACGGAATCCCATCTAGAAGGAGCCCCATCATATCACAGATAAGATTACACTGCAAGTATAATTAATTTAGTTGGCTAAAAGCAAGACTTCAGAATTAAAGTATATAAATTTTGATCTCCATTACCGCACTAATTAGAGTAGTGACCTTGGGTGAATTTCTTAGCCTATCTAAGTTTCAACACCTTCTTCGATAGTATGAGGATAATAGTAGTCTCCACAACAGAGGGTTATTGTGAGGATTAAATAAAATAATATATATTATATGCTTAATGCAGCATGTGACCAAAATAAGTATCTGATATACAAAAATATACAAAAGATACAAATATTTTTAAATCTACAAAAAATACAAAATTAACTCAAAATTGATTATAGATATAGGAAAACCTAAAACTATAAAATTTCTAAAAAAAAAAAAAAAAAAAAAAAAAATGGAAATCTGTGTGGCTTAGGGTTACCCAAACATTTTCAGATCATACACAGAAAGTACAGTCCATAAAAGAAAAAAATTGGACTTTCTCAAAATTAAAAACCTTTTGCTCTTCAAAGTCACTGTTAAATGAAAAAGCAAGCCACAGAATGCAAGAAAATATTTGCAAAATGTATCTCTGATAAAGGACTTGTATCAGACTGTATGAAGAATTCTTACAACTCAATAAAAAGATATCAAATAATTGAGTTTTTCAAAAGGCAAAATATTTGAACATATATTTCATCAAAGAAGGAATATGAATGGAAAACAAACAAATGAAAGATACTTAACATCATTAGTCATCAGGGAAATTAAAATTAAAATCACACCAAGAATCTCCTTCACACCCACCAAAATGACTGATGTGATAAAGACCCACAACAGCGAGTGTTGGAGAGGATGTGGAGCGACTGGAACTCTTATATACCACTGATGGGAAAGCAAAATGGTACAACTACTTAAGAAAACCATTTTTCAGTTGCTTAGAAAGTCAAATATAACACCTACCATATTACCAATTCAACTCTTTCCTATTTAACCAAGAGAAATAAAAATATGTGGACACAAAAACTTGCAGCACAAATGCTTATGACAGCCTCATAATGATACTGAGGTTGGAAGAAAAGATGGACTCCAAAGAGATCAAAAGAATCTCTTGGTGGTGACAGAAATATTCTTTATCTTGAGTATGGCTGTATTTCATGGCTGTATAGATCTTTCAAAAGTCAGAAAAATATACATATTAAGTAGATACATTTTATTGCATGTAAATTATACCTCAATCAAGTTTAAACAAACAAACAAATAGTGACAGATCAGGCATCAGGACATTGAAGCATGAGTTCCTGTTCTGTTTCTACAGGCCATTTGCAAATTATTAAACTTTTTGGACTCTAAATTGTTATGGAACAGATTGTCTGTAAATCACTGTGCTTATATGCAATGTTATGGTACTTTGAATTAATTACTAATGAGGTACAGCACAGAATCTAAAGTCCGACTATTTGTTTGATAAGAAGTTTAGAGCCTGGCTCCACTACTTACTATCTGTCTGATCTTAGACAATTTATTTTACCTTTCTGTGTGGTGTTTCCTGATCCGTAAGATGAAAATATTAATGGGAAGTTAACATATCAATATAAGAACAGAAGGCATATAAATGGTAAATAAATAAAGCATTATGTAGGTATTTGTTATTATGGCTAGCAAACATTATTGTTAAAAGCACAAACGTAGGGTGTAAATCCTGGCTCTGCACATTTTGGTGTAGGCAAGATTCCCAGTTTGCCTGGCATATTAATTTGCTAGGGCTGTAGATTAGCCGGGGTTCTCTAGAGGGACAGAAACTACCTGTTTCTCTAGAGGAAACAGGTATTTTACCTGTATTTTTCGGTAATGGTAAATTCCCATTACCAAAAGGGAGTTTATTAAGAGTCCACCTCTAATGATCTCATTTTACCTTGGTTCTCCATTTAAAAACCCTTTCTCAGCTGGGTGTGATGGCTCATGCCTATAATCCCAGTGCTTTGGGAGAACAGGGCAGTAGGATTGCATGATATCAGAAATTGGAGACAAGCCAGGGCAACATAGTGGGACCTTGCCTCTACATAAAAAAAAAAAAAAAAAAGTAGCCAGGCATGGCAGGCATGGTGGTATGCCCTTTAGTCCCAGCTGCTTAGGAAGCTGAAGTGGAAGGATTGCTTAAACCCAGGAGTTCAAGAACACAGGGAGCTATCATCACACCACTGCACTCCAGCCTGGGTGACAGAGCAAGACCCTATCTCTTAAATAATAGATAGATAAGTGACATTAATATAAACTCTATCTCCAAGTATGGTCACATTCTGAAGTACTGAGGGTTAGGATCTGAATTTGGTGGAATAGAGACATAAATGAGCTTGACTTGAAGGGTTCCCAGAACATGAGGCATTCTGTGCTAAAACTAGGAGAGTCCTGGGCAAATTGGAATGATTGGTCACCCTAAATTTAGCTCTTAACTTCTCTATGCCAAAATTTGTCCATAAGTAAATTAATGAATATGGTAGAGCGTACCACAAAATGTTTTGAAAATAAAAATGGGCAAATACTTTGAATTACTTGAAAAAGTGCTTTGCCCATAGAATGAGGATTTGTTATTATGTAAATTTAATAAAGATGAGATGATGCAAGGGATTTGAAATTAATGACCTCAGGATCTCCTAAGGTCAAAAAGTCCAAGGGCTTCCTGTTAACTGAAATATTGAGAAGTACAATAAATCAAAGGCTAATAAGATAATCAAGATTTTGACGATTTACTGAGAAATGTGGCAGTACTATCTCTTATGTGCCCAAAGTTTGGATTGTTCTACTTATTCCAACATATGGTCTAATAAATTAGAATGACCTTAAATATTCCCCTGGGCAGGTTTACATTCACCATTTGTAATGAATAAGCTTTAAAAAATATACAAAATAAACTGGAGATGGGAGGGAGTTCTATGTCCATGTCAGTCATAGCTCAAATGCTTTGTCTTCAACAGATGGCAGATTTCCTCTACTATTTCCCATATTGAAAAGTTTTTATTTGACCTTTCCCAAGGTCATTACATCTTGTATATTATGAAGAATATAACTATATGCAGCAGTCTCTAAAATTATTTTCATTCCTCAATTCAATCATTACCAAAATGAATCTCTTTGTTAATTAAAAGAAATCATTGCATTATAGCATATGTAACTTTGAATTCCAAGAAAGTTTCTTGTCATTTCTTTGGGAGCTTATTTGTCATGACCATCATGGAATTCTGGTTACTTTCAACAAAGCAAGGATCTTGAGATGCTTTAAAGAGTAAGAACCAGACCAGACTGATGAAGGATATATTTGCCACTTATGTAATAAAAATGAAGCAAGCCTGAACACTTTGTTTTAAATAATCCAAAAAGGTTCATTTCATCTCCCTCACCTGGATAGCCACAAAGATGCAAGCAAAGTTTTAGGTGCATGACATCGTGAGCATATCTGAAAAGAAGCATGTTTTAATTAGAAGGATTTTGAATTTCAAATGAGAACTGAATATGGTATACTGTGGAAAAAGGGTGCAAGCTTAATTCTCCTATCCCCATGGTATTTACTGTGAAGTTCAGAAAACAAAACATACAATTAAAATAGGTAGACATTAACTTGCTTAGCCACCCTGAGTGAATCCCAGACCACAAAAGACTTAGACCCCTTTAGATTTTATCCTTAGAATAAACACTTATGCCCTGCATAACATTTAAGGTGCCACATAACCTGACCCCTTTTTTCTTCTCCCACTCATCTTATTCCATCTGTACTCTAGGCATGGTGGCCTTCCTTTTTCTTCCTCTAAGATATCATGATCCCATACATTGCCATAAATTTAACTACTCTCTTTACACGAATGACTCCAAAACTTTTATCACCAGCCATGAGCACTCTCTTGAGCTCAAAACCCATGTACTCAACAGTCTACTTGACATCCTCACTTTGATAGCCAGAAGACATCTTAGATCTAACTTGTCTGTATTAGGTTCAGTCCCTAGAAGCAGACTCTGAGACAAATATTTACATGCAAATTATTTATTTAGAAGATGATGCCAAGGAGCACTGGGAAGAAAGTGTGGAATAAGATAGAAAAAGGTAGAAAGCCAATTAAAGATGCATTTTTGAGCAGGTTTCTACTGTAGACAACTGGGGCGCAACCCTTCTGGGAAACTCCAGGAAACAGTGTACAACATGATTTTTAATTACTCTGCTCAAAAGCTGAGGAAGCTGGTGGGTTTATTCAGCAACCCCAACTTCATTAGCTCTGGGATGCTCTGGAAGATATAACCCCCTGGCACTTCTAGCTTCCCTATACCACAGGCTTGAGCAAGAGCTTTTGGAGGGAGAGTTGCAGGTGCTTGCCTGTTGTGTACTGAATGTTTCATATGTTGAAACCTAACCCCGAATGTGATAGTATTAGGAGGTAGCAGCTTTAAGAGTTAATTAGGTCGGGAGGATGGAGCCTTCAAGAATGAGGCTCTTATAAAAAGAGACAGAAACAAGCTTGCTGTCTGTGACGAGAGGATACAGCAAGACAATGGCTATCTGCACAGCAGCAAGAGAGCTCTCGCTAGACCCCAATCATGCCAGCAACCTGGTCTTAGATTTGTCGGCTTCCAGAATTGTGAGAAGTAAATTTCTGTTGTTCCAGACACCCAGAAAACGGTATTTTTGTTACAGTGGCTTGAGCTGACCAAGACACTGCCTTTAGATGCCATTGGCATAGTCAGGCTATGTGAATGCAAAGAGTATATGGATGTGATATCAACCACATCTGCTACTCTGTCCAAGGCAGAATCCTTTCTTGGGACTTCTTCCTTTCAGTTAAAATAGCACCTCCATTCATCAAGTTGCTCAGGCAAAAACATGTTGTCATATTTGATTCTGTATTAGTCTGTTCTCATACTGCTATGAAGAAATACTTGAGGCTGCGTAATTTACAAAGAAAAGGAGATTTAATGAACTCATGGTTCCAAATGGCTGGGGAGGCTGTGCAATCATGGAGAAAGGTGAAGGAGGAGCAAAGGCACATCTTACATGGCATCAGGCAAGAGAGCATGTGCAGGGGAAATGCCCTTTTAAAAAACCAACAGTTCAGCCAGGCCCAGTGGCTCATGCCTGTAATCCCAGCACTTTGGGAGGCCAAGGCGGGTGGGTCATGAGGTCAGGAGTTCAAGATCAGCCTGGCCAAGATGGTGAAACCTCGTCTCTACTAAAAATACAAAAAAATTAGGTGGGCATGATGGCTGGTGGCAGGCGCCTGTAATTTCAGCTACTTGGGAGGCTGAGGCAAAGAATTGTTTGAACTCAGAAGGCAGAGTGAGTGGAGATCACACAACTGTGAGTGGAGATCACACAACTGTGCTCCAGCCTGTGTGACAGAGCAAAACTCAGTCTAAAAAAAAAAAAAAAAAAGAGTTCTCATGAGACTCTCATGAATAGCATGGGAAAAACCTTCCCCATGATTCAATTACCTCCCATCAGGTCCCTCCCATGACACATGGGGATTATGGGAGCTAAAATTCAAATTTGGGTGGGGACACAGCCAAACTATATCAGGTTCCTCTTTTCTTTACCATCCACATCCAAATCCATCTGTCAGGTTTGGGCAGCTCTATTTTGAGTTACTCTTCTAAATCTGACCACTCCCAAACACCTCTACAGGTATCACCTTAATTCAATCCACATAATCTTTCACTTGGATCACTGTTACATAGCCTTTTCTAACTTGTCTCCCTCTTCAATTTTATACCAAGAGTGTATTTTTTTATTTTGAGACGGAGTTTTGCTCTTGTTACCCAGGCTGGAGTGCAATGGCGCGATCTTGGCTCACCGCAGCCTCTGCCTCCTGGGTTCAGGCAATTCTCCTGCCTCAGCCTCCTGAGTAGCTGGGATTACAGGCACGCGCCACCATGCCCAGCTAATTTTTTGTATTTTTAGTAGAGACGGGGTTTCACCACATTGACCAGGATGGTCTTGATCCCTTGACCTCGTAATCCACCCGCCTCGGCCTCCCAAATTGCTGGGATTACAGGCGTGAGCTACCGCGCCCGGCCCAAGAGTGTATTTTTTAAATACACATTTATTTTTTAAATGTACGTCAATCACATTCTTCCCATTCTTGAAATCCTCCAGTGTTTTCCAGATTCCCATCATGCTTAGAGTAAAATTTGAACTCTGTACTATGGCATATTAAGTCCTATGTGGTCCTGTCTCCCAGACTTTACTGCCTACATCTTTTTTCCACACTTGGTATGTTCAAGCCATGTGGGCCACATGGCTACTCTTTGAACACACTAAGCCCCATTTTCCCTTAAGCACTTTATACTTGATGTTTCTCTCTCTTCAGATTTTTGCATAGATGCCTCTTTGCCATTATTCATATCTGTTTCAATAGTAACTCTTCAGAAAGGCATTTTCTAAAAGCTGTTTCTGAAACATCCCCCACACACACACTCTAGTATTTCTTCTGCTTTATTTTCTTCATAGTACTTGTTAGCTGAAATTATGACATTTATTCACCTTTTTCTTTGTTTTGTTTCCTCCACCAAAGTGTAAGCTTCATGAGAACGTAGACTTTATCTATCTCATCCAATGCCGTATTCACAGCATCCCAGGATGGGAACATGGAGATATTCAATTAAGATTTACTGCATGAGCTAGGTGCCCTGGCTCACATCCGTAATCCGAGCACTTTGGGAGACCAAGGCAGGTAGATCATTAGAGGCCAGGAGTTCAAGACCAGCCTGGCCAACATGGCAAAACCTTGTCTCTATTAAAAATACAAAAGTTAGTATGGCATACTGGCACATGCCTCTAATCCCAGCTACTCAGGAGGCTGAGGCACGAGAATCGCTTGAACCCGGGAGGCAGAAGTTGCAGTGAACTGAGATGACACTACTGCACTCCAGCCTGGGTGACAGAATGAGAGTCTGTCTCAAACTAACAAACAAAAAGATTTACTGCAAAGAATCAAAGAAGAAATATTCTTTTCCACTATAGAGGCTTGTAAAAGCTGTTTCCTCTGACTGTAATCTATGCTCCCATCCGGCGTCCCACTTTTTTCCCCGTTTCTTCTACTTATTCTTCAAATACCAGCTCAAACATCCTCAGAGAGGTCTCCCCCACCCCAACTGCCCCCATTGTAAAAAGTAGGTTAGCATCTCTCTCAATTACACATTCTCTCAGGGTTCTCTGTACCTTCCCTTTATTCAAGCATTTATCATTGCTTACAACTGTAATTTATTCAGGTGATAATTTAATTAAAATCTGTCTCTTCTTTTAAACAATAAGCTCCATGAATATATGGCGAAAGTCTGGTCTTGTTTTTTATACATCTCAGCACTTAGAAAAGTGCCTGGCCCATGTTGTGGTTTTAGTAAACCTTTTTTCAATAAATAAAATGATAAGAAATAGAGACATGCTGAAGGTGGAATGGGCTTAAGTTTTATTAAAAGATATGAGTTTTGACCTTGGGCTTCAAAGAAGTAAGGAAATGCTTAAACAGTATATTCAAAACATATTAATGCACAAACATTCACAAAGAGGCTATAGTAAGGCCCACACATAAACACATTATCTAATCAAAGCATACTTTCCTACTTTGTTCTCTTGTAAAATTTTTCATACAATGAAGAATCATTACCTGAGAATATGAATGCAGTCTTTTGTGCCATATTGAGTTTTTCTCTATAGAAATTTGTTGATCTATATAAAAGCAATACAGAAATCTCCTTTCCTGCACCATGCTTTCAATCAAGGATTCAGACTTTCATTGACTCCAAGTCAATGAGACACAGGCTCAGAAGATCATTTCTGTCATATAAATATTAAGAGGCAATGTTGTCTCATTCCACCAAATTAACAAGAAAAGACCAGAGACCAGAGTCCATTTGGAAGACTGGAACCAAGTAGAAGGAAGAGGCTAGGAAGATGGAACAAAGCATAGCCATGTGAAAGGAGTTAGAAGAAAACTTAAAGGATATTTTCCAAGAACATAGTATTTGTAGTTACATCAACACATATGCGTACTCTAGGACACCGAAGCACAAAGTTTTAAACATAGCCCTTCCTTAATTAAGAATTCATACTGGACTTAGTAAAAAGTTTTTAAATGAAAAAATACAATACATGATATGGTACATCAAGGGAGACACTCATAAATTTCTATGGGAATTGGCAAAAAACTTTCTAAAAATTATTTAGCCATATTTATGATGAACCTTAAAAATATTCCTGCCTTATATCACAATTATGTTTTAAAAAGTTATCATAAGAAGCCTGGGCAACATGGCGAAACCCAGTAGCAGTGCTGTGCACCTGTAGTATCAGCTATTCTGGAGGCTGAGGTGACAGATTCTTGAACCCAGGAGGCAGAGGTTGCAGTGATCCAAGATCACATCACTGCACTTCAGCTTTGGCGACAGAGCAAGATCATGTCTCAAACAATAATAAATTAAGGAAATGTTTATAAATACAAAGAATATTTTTTGCTAAAAAATATTCTTTTCAGAATCTTATAATATTTAAAGATAAAGACCAACTTAAATGCCCAACACCAGAACAATAGTTACACAATTCATAATAAACTAGGTAGTGTTTAGGATACAACCATTATAAATCATAATTTCAAAGACTGTTTAATAGAATAGGAAAATATCTCCAAGTATAATGTCAAGGGTAAGGCAATATTGGAAAAAAATCTTTTTATAAAATATAATCCTCATTTTGAAAACATATATCTTAATACGTTCAAGTTACAACTAGTAACATCAGAATAAATATTGGCTTTAAATAACAAATGTAATTGTACTTATAATCATACTGAATATTTTCCCTGGACAAGCCTATAAAAATAGAGAAAACTGTCTTCCTTTATATTCTTATTGGCTTGCCAAAAATGGGGATTGTATAGAACATAGGAGCAAGGTTAAAATGAACCTGGACAACAGAATGATGGAACCAGGGATCTACAAGTTCATTCTCTCTTTATTTTGTTTTATTCTTGTTGTTTTGCTCTGCACATATATTCTGATTCCTTCTCTCTCCCTTTAGATCAAGTTTTCTACTTCTATCTACATGGCAGAAAATAAGGATACAGACAACTCCCAATTTTATCTATTAGAGCTTCAGGCACTAAAAATATATTCAATCTTTCTCTTAGTTGTAATTCAAAATTGTTCTATTTGGTGTGAGTTGCACTATCTTGAGACAGGCAAATGCAGACACAAAAGATGAATGCCAATGTCTTACCCCTGGGACCATGCAGAGGAGCACTTACCAGAGGGAAACAGGAGCCAATATGAACTGAGGAGATAGTTCAGTAAGTGTCTAGAGCATAAGAACTCCATGATGTTAACTGTGTTGTTGTCAAGTGGGATATTTCAATGACAAGTAACACGTATAATTCAAACTGGCTTAAACTATAAAAGGACTTTATTCACTTTTCTAATGAAAAGCCTCTAGACATGGGGTTTGTTTCAAATGGGGTTTTATTGAGCATCCAAATGTAAAGACCAGGACCACTTTGTGTCCACTTGGCTGGACACTAAAGTCCTTGGCTGTTTTTTGTGTGTTTGTTTTTCGTTCTGTTGTGTTTTGTTTCTGTTTTGACTCTTTGCTTCTTATCCTTCTCCTGTCATAGTACAAGGTGGTTGACAGTGGTTCCTAGGGCTGCATGCTCCCTTATTCATATCCAAAGAGAAAAGGAAACATTCTTCCCAAACATTAAGCAAAAATTCTGAACATTAATCTAATTGGACCACCTTAAGTCATACGCCTATCTCTGAACCTATCATGGCAACCATATATATGGAACTAAACTAAAGTCTGGACCACCTGCCCAATCCGTAGAGTCACAGGAGAATTCAACTATCCCTGAAATACATGGACCACGGGGGAGGATAAATACCTTTGCAAACAATATAAAATGGATCTTAGGTTACCCAAAACGGAAAATATCTACTGTACTGTTTTTTTAATTAAGTATTGGTATAAGGGGTGATTACGTTTTTGCATAGTATGCACTCGTTTCTAGATTTTCTAACATGAATATTTATTACTTCTTTGGTCACATACTCTACAAAACTAAAAACATTAATGTGATTTTTAAAACGGTTTTCTATTCCTCATAGAACAAATCATAATTTTATACATAGCCTGTATCCTTCCTCTCTGTGCTCCAGCCTCACCAACACACACTCCCCCACCTCCAATATTCTCATCTTTTATACTCCCATAAGTCTGATTTTCCTGTTTTTCTCATTAGAATTTGCACCCTGCTTCTATCTGTCACTTCTCCCATTTAATCTGGTTTAAGCATTACCTGTTTTGAAGTATTTCTGAGCTGCCTCCCTACCCTCTCCCTCCCAAGCAGAATCTCCCTCCCAAGCAGTAGTTTGATACATCTCATTTCATTTTCTAGTTGTATATTACCTAATATCATTTTGTGGTTAGGGACTACTTTTATACAATTCCTAACCTGATGCCATAGTAAAATATGTACAACTTTCTAAAACACTTTCTGACTTTTGACAAAATTAACCTTTTTAAAAAATAGCCTCAGAGATTCTTCAATATTAACCAGGTATGCTAGTCTCCACCAGATGATTGAAATAATTTTAAATGCATGAAATTTAATAGTTTCTGTCTTCTATGAATGTGCTTTGCACTTATAGTTGCAACACTGGTTCCAAACTATGTATGCTAATTACCAGATATTCTTTAAATATTTTGCACATAAAGAATTTAACATAAATAGCACAGACTCTACACCATTCTGCATCAATCAAGGTAGTTTAAATTTCTCAATAGCCATTACTATTTGGGCCACACCATGATTACGGAATCCCCAGTGATGACACTCGGGAATCCTCATGTACCTCCTGGATTATTTATCTCCCGTCCTCAAGGTTAATTCACATGAAACAATTTCTCTTGTTAAATGCCAATTTTGCCCTAAGGTACGAATGTTTAATCCTCATGAAGGTAGTGGGAGTTACGTGTGTGCACTGGTTACAGTCCCTTAACTAATTAGTGGTGAGAGGATGTTAATAAGAGAGTGATTTATATAATACTAAGGAACTGCCAAATAAAGTAAAATCTAATTTAGACTGACTGGTGGAAAGCCAGACTGATCTGGTTAAAAAAAAAAAGTAAGAATTATAGGATATTTTTAAAGAAATTGTATATCATAACTTTCCAACATATTTGGTAATTCAAAGTACTTCTCAAGCTTTAACAGAGCAGAGCGCAAAAAATGCTGCCAAGTAGAGAAGCTTTAGAAAACACCTGTAAATGAGTACATAATAACGATTATCATTCTATAATATTTTTCAAGATAGATTATATTTTTTAAGTTTGAGACATTTTAAATGAACCTAGTGTTGTCCTGCATAATTTTCCGTACATTATTGCAGGGCTCAAAAAGTTATTCATAGACTTGATGTGAGCAGCTGTACTTTCTGGGGACACAAAAAGGCAAGTAGCTCCTAGCTTTTCCCCAGTTTACAAACCAGCTAGTGAAATAAGGCATATAAATATGCTAAGAGCCCAGGGGGAGTTAGCTGCTCCCTCACTCTTTATATACAATACATAAAGAGTTCTTACAATATTCCAGTCACTGTTCTAGGCACTGGAATGCAAATCAAGGGCTTTATAAACCAAGTTGATCTAGATTTGATTTGAAGTATCATGGAAAACCACTAGACCAGTTTTAATGGTCAAAAGTTGATTTCATTTCTGTAAGTAAAGTAGGTTAGACCCAAGGTGCAGAAGATTGAATTAATCATATGTCCCAGATCATTACACCATCATCATGGCCTGCATAAGTCCACTTTCTCTTTATTTATATTTACATTCTCTTTAGCTGCAGAACCCACTTCCATCCTACCACAGGTCCTCATGCTAATTCATTTGATGCCTCTTCTTTTATTTGTATGTGTTCCTGTAAAGCAAGCATTGCCAGTTTTATTTACATGTTTGATGCACATACAGTGCTATATTACATAACTCTTTTAGACGTTCTTTTTATTCAGCACTATTTTCTTAGCATTTGCCAGGTTGCATGAGCCTTTGGTAACCAATCATGCAACAAACAATTAGATTGGTTCCAACTCTCCACTACCATAAAGCTAAGAGAAACATTCTCAAGCATAGTTATTAATCTGAGTGAGACTACCTTTTGTATATACACCTAAGAATGCAATTGTCCCGTTATGGAGAAGAAACATGATTAATTTAACTAAGAACTCCAGAGAACTATACGAAGGCCCTACATTCCAGATTCCTGCTAATATTTTGCATTATCAGTTGTCTGATTTTGTCAATATGATGGGTATACATTGACATCTCATTATTGTCTTAATCAGCACTTTTCTGAATATTGATGAGTCTTCATGTATGTTTGTCAGCTTTGTGAGTTTCTAATTTTTTGTACTATGCATTCATATTCTTGGCCTGTATTTCCATTGCTATTCCTGTTCCTTAACTTGCAAAAATATCCACTTTTATATCTAGATATTAGTTTATTAGTTTTTGATGTTAAAAATGCCTTTTCTCAATCTGCAGCCCCTCTGTTAAGTTTTTCCATTAGACTTTCCATTTGAACAAAGGTTTTGATTTTGTTATAATAAAATTTGTAATTTTTTTGTTTATGGCTGTGCTTTGGAGTATTTATTTTAGAAATCCTTTCTCTTTTAGGCCTTAAAATTATTCTACATTATTATACATTTTTTATAATCACTTCATGGTTTACCTTTAACACTTAGATCTTTAATCCATCTAGAGTCCTTTTTCGAATATGGTATCAAAAGGGATCTAGTTTTATTTTGTTTCATATATCTAAGATAGTTTTCCTAACACTCTAGCAATCAAATATTAAGTTTTTCAAGTTCTCCCATGGATTCCATTGGTCTACCTATTCTGGTACTATCACATCACATATAAATTTAAAATGACTTCTTTTTTTAAGGCATGCCAATATTCACTGTTCTTTTTTTTTTTTTTTTTTGGTTGTATAAATTTTGAATAAGCTTATTAATTTTCTAAAACAAGAACTTCTGCTGAAACTTTGATTGGCATTCCATTGACTTTAAACATTAAATTAGGAAGAACTATCTCTCCTTTTATTCAGTTCTTCTTTTATATTTTTAAGTTCAGTGTTAAACTTTTCTCTGAAGGGATCTAGTTTTTTTGTTAACTCTTAAGTTATAGGTTCTTTCAGTCATTATATATAATATTGAATTTGATTATATTTTCTAGTTCATTGATGATGGATGGAGAAAATTAATTAATTAATTTCACTTGTTGGTAATGTAAATAGCAGTCTTCTGAATGTCTTATTGGTTTTGATAGCTTATCTTTTGAAGCTGTTGAATTTTCTAGATTGATCTGCACTGGTCAATATGGCCACTAGCCATATTGTGCTCTTGAGTACTTGAAATATGTCTAGTGCCACATGCTGAAAGAAAAGTATTCTGGAAGGTTGGGTTAAGTAAATTATATTATTAAAATTAATTTCACCTGTTCTTTTTAATTACATTTCTTATGCACATTGCATTTCTATTGGACAGCACTGATATAGATGATCATAAATCCATAATGATAGAATTATCTCTTCCTTACAATCCTTACATATAACATTTTTTTTCTTTCCCCAGAGTGTTGACTGCCACATCTAGTACATTATTAAGAGAAATTATGTCCAGGTGCAGTAGCTCACACCTATAATCCCAGCACTTTGGGAGGCCAAGTGGGGCAGATCACTTGAGGTCAGGAGTTCATGACCATCCTGGCCAACATAGTGAAACCACGTCTCGACTAAAAATACAAAAATTAGCCAGGCATTGTAGCAGGCACCTGTAATTCCAGCTACTCAGGAGGCTGAGGCAGGTGAATCGCTTGAAACCTGGAGGTGGAGGTTGCAGTAAACCAAGATCACACCACTGCACTTCAGCCTGAGTGACAGAATGAGACTCCATCTCAAAAAATTAAGCATCCTTGTATTGTTCCCAATCCAGAAGGAAAAATATGGTTAACAGTTTATCATTATGTATGAGGTTTCATAAATATTTTTGTTATAACTACCAGCTGTAAGGAAAATTCTTTTTGACTCCTAGTTGGGGTCTTTGGCAAATGTTTTTTTCTGCATTTATCAAATTCATCACATCATTTTTCTCCTTAACTTACTGATGTAGTTAATTATAAAGATGAATTTTACTTTTTCAAACCATCATTGCACTATAGGGATAAATTCTATTTTACCAGGCAGAATTTCAGTCTATTGGCTCCCATAATCTGATTTGGAGTTTAAATAGATCACTCTGGCTGCTCAGTGGAGACTGAGTTGCAGGAGGAGTGTGAAATCAGTGTGCTTGTGTGTGTTATGTTATATTTTTTACTGTATAATCTCCCTGGTATTTTGTCCTTTTGATCATTATGAAGCAGTACACTTTATCTGTAGTGATACTTCTCTCTTTTTACAGCATAATTTTTTAAAATTATTTTTCATTTCCATAGGTTATTGGGGAACAGGTGGTGTTTAGTTACATAAGTAAGTTCTTTAGCGGTGATTTGTGAGATTTTGGTGCACTCATCACCTGAGCAGTATACACTGCACCTAATTTATCTGTCACCCCTTCCCACCCTTTCTCCTGAGCCCCCAAAGTTTATCTCCCACTTAAGAGTAGAACATGTGATCTAGTGATACTTCTTTCTTTCTTTTTTATACTTAAGTCCTGGGATACATGTGCAGAACATGCAAGTTTATTACATAGGTATACATGTGCCACGGTGGTTTTCTGCACCCACTTGTCATCTACATTAGGTATTTCTCCTAATGCTACCCCTCCCCTAGCTCCCCACCCCCCAACAAGCCCCAATGTGTTGTTCCCCTCCCTGCACCCATATATTCTCATTGTTCAACTCCCACTTATGAATAAGAACATGTGGTGTTTCGCTTTCTGTTCCTGTGTTACTTTGCTGAGAATTATGGTTTCCGGTTTCATCCATGTCCCTGCAAAGGACATAAATTCATTATTTTTTATGGCTGCATAGTATTCCATGATGTATATGCACCACATTTTCTTTATCCAGTCTATCATTGATTGGTTGGTTCCAAGTATTTGCTATTGTGAATAGTGCAGCAATAAACATACATGTGCATGTATCTTTATAGTAAAATGATTTATACTCCTTTGGATATATACCCAGTAATGGGATTGCTGGGTCAAATGGTATTTCTAGTTCTAGATCCTTGAGGAATCGCTACACTGTCGTCCATGATGGTTGAACTAATTTACACTCCCACCAACAGTGTAAAAACAACTGAAACAAAAGCCAAAATTGACAAATAGGGTCTAATTAAACTAAGGAGCTTCTGCACAGCAAAGGAAACTTCTTTTTCTAAGTACATTTTGTCTGATAGCAAAATAGCTTCTCTAGGTTTCTCATACTTGCAATTGTTCTCATTCACTTTCCATTTATTTGTACTTTTTTATTTAAAGTACACTGTCTACAGGCGATGATAGAGTTGGTTTTATTTGTTTTTTAAACCAGTCTAACAATCTCTGCCTTTGATTGAAATGTTTATTCCATTGACATTTAATATGATTATTGATATAGTTGCATTTAGATAAATATGGTTGCCTTTTGCAGTTTTATACTTGTCTCATTTCTTGTTTGCTCCTCTTATTTGTCCTTTGCCATCTTTTGAGTTGTTCAGATATTTTTTAGTATTCCATTTTAGTTTTTTTATTTGCATCTTACCTATATCTCTTCAAATGTTTTAACTGGTTTCTCTAGAGACTATATCATTCCTCTAAAATTTATTCCAATCTACTTAGAGATAAGGTATTAATATTATTTAAGGTAAAATATAAAAACTGTACAATGGTTTTAATTTTTATGTTTATCCTATAGCAGACAGAAGTCTAAGATGGTCCTTAGAACTGCTCTTCACTATTGTGTATGTTCACTTAATTCCCTCTCTTTGGACGAGGGTAGAACCTGTGAATGTGATGGAATATCACTCATGATTAGATTATTAATCAGCTAACTTTGGATTCATCAAAAGAGAGGTATTTAGCAGGCCTAACATAATCAGATGTACCTTTATAAGGCACTGGGCTCTTTCTGAAGTCAGAGAGATTAAAAACATGATGGGGCCTATGGAGGTGGCCACATGGCAAGAAAATATGAACAGCCTCTAGAAGCTGAGAATTTCCCCTGGTCAACTGTCAGCAAAAGAATAGGGGCTTCAGTCCTACAACTACAAGGACTTGAATTCTTCCAACAGCCACGTAAGCTTGAAAGAAGACCCTGTTGTTTATAAAGAAACACAACTCAGTTGATATCTTGATTTCAACTTTTTGAAATCTTGAACAGAGATCCCAGTTCAGACTTAGGACCTATAGAACTGTTAATTAATAGACGGATGTTGTTTTAAGCTACTAAATTGGGATAACTTGTTATACAGCCTCTTATTCTTAGAACTTTTGTCACAATACATATTACATCTACAAACATTACAATCCTATTTAATACATTGTTATTCTTAGAACTGTTGTCATAATACATATTACATCTACAAACGTTACAAGCACATTTAATACATTGCTATCATTTTTGCTTTACTGAGGCATATGTATTTTAAATAGATTAGCAAAAGAAAGATAGTCCTTTACATATGCCAACCAAATAGTTATCATTTCCAGAGTGCTCTGTGTGTGTGTGTACATGCATGCACGTGTGTGTAATTTTTCTTCAGACTTAAGAACGTCCACTGGTATTGCTTATATTGCCAAATAGTGACAAACACACATAAAAAAATTCTAGGCAAAAAGTCAGTGATTATGATTCCCACCTTGCTTGCTACTTCCCTTCAGGGATCACAGTTTTCTTCTGCTGTTGTCACTTTCCCAACATCTGAAACTAATTATTGCATATTTTTATATGATTTTGTCATTGTATAAAAGGGAGGGATAGTCTGGTAGAGTGACTCTGCCATTAATAGAAACAGAAATCTCCTGATATTTAAAGATGAGGTATAACTGATGATTCATCTATATGAGGAAAAGGCTGGTCCCACAGCCTGTTGTAGCACTACAGCTAAGGGAAGAAATGCAACTATAAACTAATTGGTATCATTACAGGATTCAGGACTGATCTGACACTGGAACTCCATGAGATTCATCTTTCTATCTTTCCAATCAATCCTCCATGAGGTCAGTTTTAATAGAAGTTTGATTCTCCTCATTGTTATTTGATGGCTGTCAACATCTCACGTCTACACATCTGTTCACTTAAGTCCAAAAGGGGAGCATTTCTGTCTCAAACAAATGTCCTTAGCTTCCCTCTCACTGAACCAACTTGGATATCATAATGTTCACTCCTGAGCCAACTACTTAGCTAAGGAAGAGGGAAAGCTTGATTAGTGTACTTTCTAAACAAATCATGTGACGAGAAAAATGTAACTGTCATTGGCTCTTGCCTAGAACTGAGCCTGGCATTGGTAATACTCTAATCACATAGATTCAGCATAATGGAGGAAGGGTACAAATGTTGATATTACAACTGTAATGCCCATTCTCATTACACTAAAAAAATTGGAAATATTCTACTTTTTGTTTATAGGACATATGCTAAAATGTTTCTTATATTGCAGACTGCTTTCTAATTATTAGATGCATTTATCAAAATGAAATAAAATTCTCAATATTTTGAATGAAAAAATAACATTTACGATATTTTATAAAAAAAGATTGGTAGGAAATCTTTATATCAAAATGTAATAGAGATTATTTCTGAGTCATAAAATTGTGAAGAGTTTTTCAAAAACTATATTTTCTTTTTTTCTCTGCATTAGGTAGATATTTCTTATGTAGTTGGAGAGAATAAATAAATCCATTAAGACAATGTTTGTGAAGTTGCAAGAAAAAGCAGTATTTCAGCACTAGAAGAAGCAATTCATGTTAAAAGTGACGCATAGATTTTGGGATCAGCTAACCTGGGTTCATGGCCTGTCTTTACCACATGATTCCTCTACAAAATGAGCCCACTAGCATGGTACTATCACATAAATGATAAAATGAGGCACTTTGAAAAGTCTATTCACAAATAATATAAATTTAATCTTTACATTAGTGTGGGGTAAGAATCCTTTTTTACATTTCAGATGAGGAAATTCAAACCCTCAAAGATGAAGCAAATGGCAAAAATAACACAGCCTCTGTCTAACAGCAAAGCCCTTCCTCTTCACTCCTGCACAAGTGATTCAGAAACTGGTGCATATCAGAATCACCAGGAGGGCTTGTTAAAACAGTCTTTTGGGACTTACCTCGAGAATTATATATTCAGTAGGTCTGGGTGTAGCTTGAGAATTTGCATTTCTAACAAATTCTCCAGTAATTCCAATGCTGCTGGCCTGAGGACCCTACACTGAGATCTGCTGGTATATACTGCATTTTCAGAGTTATTGTGCATACATAATGATCTAACAATTTCAACGTCATTCCTCAAAAATGAAAGTGTTGTCTGGTCTTTATTTGGGTGTCTGTTGCCTAATCCCTTGCTTTTGTGATTTTTGTATTCTGATAAAGTTCCCAGATATACAAAGAGGCTGGAGAAATCCTCTCTTGAGTCATTATTTCTAGTACTTTCTCAGTCCAATGCCCTAAGTAGTTTTCTGGTGGTTTAGATGAGTTAATGCCCTTCCCACTTCATAATTTAATTCTAGGGAGTAAATAAGCCACAAGACAAAATTTGTTATCATATCAATCCATTTATCAAGGTTTTGAAAGCATTAAAGTAATTTATCAAAATATCATGTCACATGAATAAAAAGCTCCCTGAAAGCTCTTCGTTTCATTTTAAACTTGATTTTTCTTCCAGTATCTACCTTTTGTTATAGCTTTATAGGGGAGTTGGTAATAAATTTGCCCTATGGGGCTCTATTACCTTAAGGAGAGCTTTTATCTTTCATTATGATATTGAGTGTTTCTACGGGTCCCAAGCTTTGGTCAGGAAGATCACATGCAGCTGCACCAGAGATTCTGCGTGCAGTTTACTGAGTAGTAAAATGTGTTATTACTCTCTGCATGTTGTGTTTCTGTGATCAGTTGTGATGTGGTCAGCTTATGAGGACTAATGTGATCACCCTCTAGTTAGTCAGCAATTGTATGTGTCCAACTTGAAGGCAAGGTGTTTTTTTCTTAAAATCATTCCTCAAAATTAGAAGGAATCCCCTTCAATGTCTTGTATTATGGTGAACTCCCAATTACTTTACAATGAATGAGATTGTAGTTAAAGCACACATCTTCATCTTATATCAATAGATACTTGATATTAGGAGTTGACCTGTATTTATTTGGCTATATAAGGTACCTCTAGCATTTTTATTCCCAGAATGTTTTAGATCTAAGAATCTGAAATAAATTCGCTTAATTTGGATTATTTTATTAGAAGAAAAAGAAACCCATTCCAACCAAACTTGCTTAATCAATAAGGGGGATTATTTTAAGAACAAAGATGTCTTAACAAATTTCAAGATTAGGAAAAGCTGGGTCTCTGGAAGGGACCAGAATAAGGAACTGAATACTCAAGTACTCAGACCATGAAGCGAGGTGAGCTGAGCCCAAAATCCATGCTCCACTTTTAACATGGGTATGAGATGCTTCTTCTAGTGCTAAAATACTGTTTGTTTTTTTTGTTTGTTTGTTTGTTTGTTTTTGTAACTCCACAAATGTCTCAACAAGAACCCAGCCAGCATCCTCTTTTTTTCTTGTCTTTGCTTTTCTCTTCTCTTCTACTTGAGACTTTTATCTGAACATCAACTTTCTCAACTTCTCTTTGCATATGGAGTTAGGAAGATCCCCACCACCACCCACGTGCACACAGCTAGCCCCTAAGAATACATTATCCATCCGAGAGACTGGCCTAGATGCTCAGTTCCCTCTCCATGTTATTCCAAATGCTAACAGGAAGAATCAAATTCATCCACCTTAGATCATGTATCTAAGGGTATATAATACAGATACGGTGGCCAGGGACCTATCTTAAGATACTAACAAAATTTTTTCTGATAAGGTTGGTCATTATGAATTGAGAGAAAGATACAAAATACCTACTTTTTAAACAAACGGTTTTTTAAAATAGAGTTATTGTTTTAGGAATCCCATGTTTGATGTCAAGTAAACCCTTACAGACATAATATGGTAAAATAAACTAATGATATTTTTATGCAGTTAGCCTGCCTGGCATCTCTTCCTTTGTTCCCTATAGCAGCACCCCACTTTCTCATTAGGTTATGAATGTCCCCACTCCCTGAAGTCCTGGTGGTGATGCTATGTGCATCTCATGAGTTTTCTCTCTGCCACAGTAACCATGCAGGCTAGGTAGAAGCAACCCAAATGTCCATCAACAGAGGAATGCATAAACAAAATGTAGAATATGTTTACAATGTAATGTTACTTGATCATAAAAATGAATGGAAGCCTGATACATGCTACAAACGTAGATGAACTTTAGGAACAATATACTAAGTAAAATAAACCAGACACGAAGACCAAACATATGATTCCACTTTTATAAGTTACTTGGAATAGGTAAAGTCATAGCAGAACAGGAGTTACAAGAAGATGGAGGAGGGGTCAATGTGGTGTTACCGTTTAATAAGGACAGACTTTTTGTTTGAGATGAGGAGATGGACAGCAGAGATGGTAGCACGGCACTGTGGATGTATTTCATGCCACTGAACTGTGTACTTTAAAATGGTTAAAATGATACATTTTATTTTATGCATGTTTTGCCACAATAAAAGCAAACAACAAGATACAAAGAATGAGGCCATCTCATTTACTTTACATTGATAATACATGGAGTGGTACAGTCAAGTGAGCTGATTGTATTTATCTGTGCATGTATGTACATCTGCATGGTGCTTTGCTTTGCTTTTTTTTAAGAACTATGTATAGATTTGTCTCCTTTTCCTCTAAGATCTCTGCATTGCTCTCCAGATATCTGATTGCAACAAAGCAACATCTCTACTCTATTTTCAACCAAGTTCAGGATCAGTAAGTAAAGAAAGTCATCAGAATACACTTTACTCTAAAAGCAATCCTGCTGAGACAGTGACTAGGGAGAAACAGTTCTTCCCCATAGAAATATAGAATGTTAGATCAAGTCCAGCATTTGCCAAATTTTAGTCTTTAGCAAATCAAGGTCAAGTACACTGCCTGTACTGTTTTACTTTACATCAGCTCCTTATTTTTACTGATATATAGCTTTAAAAAAGAAAATTTTATAGTATTATTGTAAATATAAAACTGATGTCCATTGTCATCAAGACTAAATTTAAAAATAAATATAATAAAAAAAATGAGGCAAGATATCAAAGTCATTATTGCCTATTAAAGGATTAAGTCTTGTTTTCTTAAATAACGAGGAGTTGTTAAGCCATTCTAGCACTAAACAAAGATATTCTCTTTGATTTAAGAAGAAGATGGGGATTAGATTTACAATGAGAACATATTTTCATGTAGAGATTCAAGCTTATTGAGTATTGTTTCCATGTAATGCTTTACATTGTCTTGTTTTTAACATCAGTGGTTTGCATCCTACTCCTCAGGTGGTATAGATCTTACTCAGTCTTATTTTAAAGATGGGCAGACAACTACCCGAGAAGGAAAGCGCTTTACCAAGTTATACTGCTGACAGTAACTAACCTGTATTAAATGTATACCATGCCAGACACTACCATGCACTTTGCACATGCCACAGCTTTAAACCCTTAAAACAGCTCTGCAGCATAGCATCTCCATTCTATAGACTAGGCTCAGACACACCAAAGCGCTGGCCTGAGTCGACACACTTAGCAATGAACAACTTGAGCCGTTAAAGTCAGCAACCAGCCTCTTTATATTTGATGCCTAGAGCCTTCATCTTTTCTCACTCCTGGGTTTAACTAAAAGTGAATGCAGAATCCTGCTTTTCCTTCCAATCATGGAGCTTTTTATTTGGTTTCCTGTCCATGAATAGTTGTGCATTTTTATCCTCTGTTAAAGAGAAAAAAATAACCATTGGGTTTTTATGCAGAAACATAGCCAATGAAATTTTAAACTATGGTACAGAAGGCATTAATTTCTGATAAAGACAAACATATATTAGCCTAATTTCATTATATTTTTATTTTTATGTAGTTTATTTTTTTCCTTTTTTTAGAAGGGCACCTATTAATAAGTCTGGTCTAAGATTAACCCACGAATAAACCTTTTACAAGAGTAATCTTTGTAAAATAGCAATGAGTGGAAAAGCATGGGAGGCCAGATAAATAAAAGCCATTTTTCATCTGAGCACAGAAACTTTTGCTTTTCTTTCCTCTTAGCAGCTTACTTCTGTACAGTAACAGACTGGGGAAATCATGTTGCAAAATTTGGCATCTACAGAGTTTATATTTTTCAGAATATTTAATAAAAGGCCACCAAATGTTAAAATAATTATCCATTTCCTGTATGTGTGCGTTTTTTCCATTGCTAAAATTTCTTAATTAAAAAATTAATTAAATGGTTTCTTTTAATTAAGAAGCAACTGTAGACCTTGTAGCCACTGAAAACTGGAAAACTTCCATTCCCTGCATGGTTGTCTTAATCACCAACTCAGGAAAGGTCCTTCTAGCGGGTCCATGAACAGCCTTATCTCCTTGGATTGTCTAAATAAGATGAGAAACACCAATCTGTTGTTTCATTTGCAGGTATTGGTTCTTGTGAGCTTTATTTGGGATCATCATCTCCCCACAATTAGTGTCATTTGGTGTTTTATGATGTATTAATGTGCACCATATACACTGAGATACAGCTCTGGATGCAAAGTCAAAATGCTTGCAAGAAAGCTGTGTGTGTGTGTGTGTGTGTGTGTGTGTGTGTGTGTGTTCATGAGATTTCCTTTATCTCTACCATATTATTAGGTCTTCTCCTTTAGCCTCAGTTTTCCCATTAGACTCTGTAAGACAAATTGTATCTAGTTGTCCTTTTTTCTCATTCCTGTACTCTGCTTGCATTACTAATGGAAAGTGACCCTTTCCCTCATGCTTACAAGAGCTTTTATGAGTTGCCTGTGCAACACAGGACATAGGAGGCTTTTACCTACAGATCTTTATTTTGTTCATCAAAGCCTTTGGAAAGAAAACACATGGGATTTGGCAGGTAGGAATGTAGAACTAGTAAGAAAGATGGAAACAACTAGGCCAACCACCCCAGTGTCCACCACAACAAATGCATAGGCTTCTCTAAATAATACCCAAAAAGTATAGGTCATAAAGGAAAAAAAAAAAAAAAACATGTCTGCCTACAACAAAATAAAGGTTTAATGCAAAAATCTGCAATATAATCAAAGGTAAGAGAAATTATAAATTTTAAATCAGTTTCATTTTTCTGAGGTGAATTAGAGAATAAGAAGGGAAGATAGGATGGAATTGAGTATAATGTTGGTTCCTTGCTGGGGAGCCTAAGTGAATGGTGATGCTAATTGTAGGCTACAGCAGTGTATGATGAGTTTAGACGAAAATATACAAGTCCAATTGCCTATGGAACACCCAGATAGATGTTCCCAGGAGGTAATTTATTCATTTATTTCTTCAAAATACATTTTTTATGTAGTTTCTCTGAGTCGGGCATTGTGCTAAAGTGCTAGGGATACATAAATGAATAAAACAAAACTCATCCTTAAAGGACTTACATGCTACTAGAGGAATATAGAGATTCAGACATTTTATTAGTCCTTCAATGAACCATTATGTCAATGTGTCATACATTGCTCTAGACTTTGAGTACACAGCAGTGAAAAAATAGGCAAGTTTTCTGCTCTTGTTAACAATCTAGTATAGAGAAATAGACAATAGGTAATTAAACTATACATAGCAGACACAATAGTGACAGGGAGAGTATAAGAATTTGGAGGGGAGTTATTTTTTAATTTGAATCAGGAAAGTTGGGCCACAGTGGTGATATTTAAGCAAAGATGTAAACAAGACAAAATCAAATCTTTGGAAGAGAAGAAGGAAAAGCATTTCAGGTGAAAGGAAGAGCACACACAAAGCCTTAAAGTCTTTAAGGATCATTGTGTGTCTGAGAGAAAGAAAGGACAGTGTGGGGTTGCAATGAAATCCAAGAGCAGGAGACTGGCATGAGATTGGGTCAGCAGTGCATTCAATTTATGTGTTTGGTTTTCTTGATTAAACTGAGGTTAAATCATATACCTTCTTAAAACACAAAGATAATATAAATTCAAAGAGTAGCACTGAGATTCTTAAAAATAGAGTTAATGTCAGTGTTTCTCAAATTGTGAAGGGGAAGAATTTTTTTAATACAGCAGACCAATGCATTTGTAAAATATAATAAATATGAAATCATAGGAAACTAAATAAGAAATAGAAAACACAAGCTAACTTAAAAATCATGGCACTCAACAGTCATTGTTTTATTGCTATACAAGTTGTGAAATGCTCAGTCTTAATTTCTATGTGTGTCCTGTTGCAGGCTGGTAAGCACGTCATGATCTAGCAGCAGGTCAGAGACCACACTTTGAGTAGCACTGGACTATGTAACTTGAAAGTTTTTATTACATTTTTAAAGCTCTCATTATTCAAAGACATAGTATATATACTGCCCCTTAATAACATTTGATAACTTGATGAGAAAAATTGTATAATCTCCCTTAAATCCTGGTATTAATCGGGGTGTGTGTATGGATGTGTTTGGTGGGTGTGGATTTGGGTGTGCATGTCTTATCTAGAATGTTATTAGGTTCTTGATTTCTTTAAAGTACAGTAATATATGAGCCCAATGTTCCCAATGTGCTTTTGGCATTATTTATAAAAAACAGTCTTTAATTACCAAGCTTAACACATTATCCTTGGTGGAGACTCAAATCTCTTTTCCAACTTTAAACTGAGCAAAAGCTTTCATCTGGCAAGGTACTGAAGCCCACTATGAAAATTTTGTGCATAGAATTATCACCAAGAGCTATTTGGCAGCTTCTCCATCTCAATGAAAAGGACTCTGGATTTTATCTTCACACAAATAACTCTTGCCACCATATAAATTATTTTCTCAATTATCTTTCAACCTTTTTGCAATAAGGTTTCCTGAATAAGAACTGGAAATATCTACATCACATTCCATGTCACGTTTCTTGATCCAAATTATTTTAATTGGTTACTTAGCCCAAATCTATTTCAGGCACAACAATTTCCGGTCTATCTGGAAGAGAAGTGGGAAATTTTTACCTCATCTAACCCTATCATGGACCATAACCCCATATTAATCTGGGAGACGGCCAATGCTTTTCTCTGGAGTGGTGTTACTTCTCATTTAGCCTGCAAGATATTTTTGCATTGGAAGTGAAATTTCATAATTGTGAAAGAGATTTCCAACACACATTTTCTAGTCGATCCCAAGTGAAGTGCAAGCCATAGGAGTATCTTATGGCATCCAGTCCAACCAGAATATTGCCTCTTTCATTTTCAAAGCACGGATTTTATGCTCCTGGGAGGGAGCCAAGGGAAGTGCTGGTTCAGCACACTCAATTCCAAAGGAGCATCTCATTTTATTGTCTCTCCCTCTAATTTCAGAGAACAATGGGGTTAGCTAGGAGTCTATAGTGTGACTCAGATTGTTCAATTCTTTTCAAATCAACGGCACCCTTAAACCAGTTTCCCTCTCCACTTTCCTGGTAACATGCCGTCCCACTACTCTCTGATGTACTCAAAAACATCTTATACTTCATGTAACCACCTGAACCGACAGAGATCACTTCAAATTGAGCAGTCCCAAGAGACATTGATCACTGTTGACTGTGGCATGTTAGGGCAGAAGCTTATGTGAAAAAGACCCATTGTTGGGCTTTGCTGGAGAGAGAGGTGTTCTTCCTTTGTAATCTGAGCAATAGCCTCAAATGGTACCATTTCTAATATACTACATGTACATTTGAATGAAAGGCTTGAAATGTCATTAGCTAAAAATCTAATGAAACATTTGGCTCTATCTGAAAGAAGCACATGTTAATTGCTTATCAAACTATCAACTTTTATTTCACAAAAAAGACTGGTATCTCTATGAGTCTGTGAGGAGAAAGCACTATACTTTATTTCAAAGACAATTTTTTTTAAACCACAAGTAAATAGCATGGATATAGACAGAATCCACTCTATCATTAATCCATCACAAGTTTTCTCAGGTAAAGCCATCATATTGTTTACATGCAAAATACTTTTATTGTGGGGATAAATGAACTTTGGTTGCAAAATCTGCTCTTTGTTTCCACAAAAAACACAGACATATTCATGGTTTAAAAAAAATTCTCCTAAACATGATTCCAAAACAAACTGGTGCTAGTGATGTGTCTCAAGTGAATTCCTCAGGAAAAAAAAAGGCCGGCGGCGGGGGCTTTGGATTAACCCAAGTCAGTTGTGAATTTCTAGGAGTCCATGATCCTTTCTCGCCAAAGATGGCTTTTGGGGGAGAGGTTA
Source organism: Aotus nancymaae (assembly GCF_030222135.1). Lineage (NCBI taxonomy): Eukaryota > Metazoa > Chordata > Mammalia > Primates > Aotidae > Aotus > Aotus nancymaae. Next base: position 4,690,290 of record NW_026988460.1, read on the forward strand.
TCTTGGAAACAACAATAACAACAACACACCAAAGGTATCTAGTGCGTTTAACAGAAACTCAAAAGAAAGAGAGTAAATAACAGCCTGAGATAAAACAGATGTGTTGGTGGGTGAGTGAAGTTATAAATTGCTAAAGTAGAACTTTCTCACTCTTTGTCCCTTTTTCCTGCCCAGTAAACCACAGAAAGCTTCACCTACATCAAGAAATGTTTTCACACATTTGATGGGAATGGAGAAACTAACTCTCCAAACTTCTAAGGAAATAAGAGCTGATAGGCAGTCAAACACACCTCCCGGCCACAGCCAGGCAGGTAGACACATGCTTAGACAGGCTGAAATCATTCCACCCATCTTTTCAGTTCTTTCCCATTTTAAAAGCAGTAATAAAAAAAAAAAAATGCTACAGAGACTGTCTTCCTCCAGGCAGTACCTTCCTGTGTTTCTTTTGTTGTTCTGGCTTTTCTGACTGATGACTGTTCTAAATCAACATCCCCTCTATTTCAACCTGCTCTCCTTGAGCAGCTGGACTAATTCTTTTTTCATCCCTACCCTCCCACTCTATCCCCTTTCATTCTTCTCTTGGCAAGAGGTCGTGATTGCAAGTCTTCTCATTCTCATTCTCAGGTCTTTCCATCAGACCCCTCCCCAGACTCCTTTGTCCCCTCTTGCTGGAGCACTCTACCTGCTCAGTGCCACCAGGACAAGCTCATGCATTCTGCACCCCCCTGCAGATTGTCCCCATCTCCTCATCTTCTTTCTACGTGCCAGGAAGGCTCTGCTCCACAATTTCATCAGGTGGCCTGGGGGTGAGGGTAAGCCAGCTATCACTTAAACTCCCTCCCTCTCAGCCAGCCTGAAATGGAAAGTGTGATAAATGGAACCATACAAGGCTCAATTTCGTCTGGAAATTTCAAACTTATGATGTTCAAATAGGTTCATAAATTCCCCTATAATGCATCTCTGCTCTCCCTAATGCCCAATTGCAGGTTTCAACTGAGCAGCCCTCTCTACCTGTTTTTACAGCCCAAGATATTCGGATCTTGGCATGCGTCTAGTGCCTTTGCTTTGGCATGCTTTTAATCGTGTGCCCTGCTTGGGGATGCAGCCACCACATATATATCTGCTGATTCTTTTCCAGAGGAAGAGTGTCGGCCATAGACAACACAGGTAGTCTTCAAAGGAATTTCACTCAGGGCTGCTTTGATTTCTCTGTGTCTAAAAGCCAGTACTGGCTTTGTTGTTGGCAAATATGTTTCTACATGTCCTGTCCTGGGGAAAAATTGTCAAGTGGAGAATTGTCAAACTGTGCTCTTGCTGTCTCACCAAAAGAAAGGCTTTTCTCTTCCATTTTCTCCCTGATTTCTGTCCCTTATCTTCGAGAAATGGCCCTTAAAGTAACATGAGTGTGTATGCACCAATGGAAAGAAAAAAATGATCAGCTATGCCTTTTAATTTATTTTTTTAAGCTAGCAAACACAGGTACAATAAGTTTTTGCTTAAAAATTTGAAGATGTGTAAAAGGTTAAAGATAAATTTAAATAAATAATTTGAGAGGTTTTTTCATTAATGTATAATTACGCAAACAATACAAAGAGATTATTTTTCTCATCTCCCCTGACCATGTTTTCCAAATCAAGTATCTTCACCAGATATAACTACTATTTTTTGTTGTTGTTGTTCTTCACTACCTGTCTAAGAGAAAGAGTTTTTTTTAAATATATATTTTATTGCATTTTAGGTTTTGGGGTACATGTGAAGAACATGCAAGATTTGTTGCATAGGTACACACATGTCCATGTGGTTTGCTGCCTTCCTCCCCATCACCTATATCTGGCATTTTTCCCCATGCAATCCCTCCCCAACTCCCCACCCCTCGCTGTCCCTCCCCTAGATCCACCCCCACAGACCCCAGTGTGTGATACTCCCCTCCCTGTGTCCATGTGTTCTCATTGTTCAACACCCGCCTATGAGTGAGAACATGTGGTGTTTGATTTTCTGTTCTTGTGTCAGTTTGCTGAGAATGATGGTTTCCAGGTTCATCCATGTCCCTACAAAGGACACAAACTCTTTGTTTTTTATGGATGCACAGAATTCCATGATGTATATGTGCCACATTTCCCTGTCCAGTCTATCATCAATGGGCATTTGGGTTAGTTCCAAGTCTTTGCTATTGTAAACAGTGCTGCAATGAACATTCGTGTGCATTTGTCCTTATAATAGAACGCTTTATAATCCTTTGGATATATACCCAGTGATGGGATTGCTGGTCAACTGGAATTCTATTTCCAGGTCCTTAATTGCCACACTGTCTTCCACAATGGTTGAATTAGTTTACATTCCCACCAACAGTGTAAAAATGTTCCTATTTCTCCACATCCTCTCCAGCATCTGTTGTCTCCAGATTTTTTAATGATTACCATTCTAACTGGCGTGAGATGGTATCTCAATGTAGTTTTGATTTGCATTTCGTGATAATGAGCATTTTTTCATATGTTTGTTGGCCTCATATATGTCTTCTTTTGAAAAGTGTCTGTTCATATCCTTTGCCCACTTTTGAATGAGCTTGTTTGTTTTTCTCTTGTAAATCTGTTTTAATTCTTTGTAGATTCTGGATATTAGCCCTTTGTCAGATGGGTAGATTACAAAACGTTTTCCCATTATGTTTGTTGCCGATTCACTCTAATGATTGTTTCTTTTGCTGTGCAGAAACTCTGGAGTTTAATTAGGTCCCATTTGTCTATTTTGACTTTTGTTGCCAATGCTTTTGGTGTTTAAGTCATGAAGTCCTTGCCTATGCCTATGTCCTGAATGGTTTTGCCTAGGTTTTCTTCTAAGGTTCTTATGGTGTTAGGTCTTATCTTTAAGTCTTTAATCCATCTGGAGTTAATTTTAGTGTAAGGTGTCAGGAAGGGGTCCAGTTTCTGCTTTCTGCACATGGTTAGCCAGTTTTCCCAACAGCATTTATTAAACAGGGAATCTTTTCCCCATTGCTTGTTTTTGTGAGGTTTGTCAAAGATCAGATGGTTGTAGGTGTGTGGCATTGCCTCCGAAGCCTCTGTTCTGTTCCATTGGTCTATATCTCTGTTTTGGTACCAGTACCATGCTGTTTTGATTACTGTAGCCTTGTAGTATAGTTTGAAGTCAGGTTGTATGATGCCTCCAGCTTTTTTCTTTTTGCTTAGAACTGACTTGGCTATGCAGGCTCTCTTGTGGTTCCATGTGAAGTTTAAGGTGGTTTTTTCCAGTTCTGTGAAGAAGGTCATTGGTAGCTTGATGGGGAAAGCATTGAATCTATAAATTACTTTGGGCAGTATGGCCATTTTCACAATATTGATTCTTCCTAACCATGAGCATGGAATGTTTCTCCGTCTGTTTGTGTCCTCTCTTATTTCGTTGAGTGGTGGTTTGTAGTTCTCCTTGAAGAGGTCCTTTACATTCTTTGTTAGTTGTATTCCTAGGTATTTTATTCTCTTTGTAGCAATCATGAATGGCAGTTCGTTCTTGATTTGGCTCTCTTTAAGTCTGTCATTAGTGTATAGGAATTCTTGTGATTTTTGCACATTGATTTTGTATCCTGAGACTTTGCTGAAGTTGCTTATCAGTTTCAGGAGATTTTGGGCTGAGACGATGGGGTCTTCTAAATATACAATCATGTCATCTGTAAATAGAGACAATTTGACTTCCTCCTTTCCTAATTGAATACCCTTTATTTCTTTTTCTTGTGTGATTGCTCTGGCTAGAACTTCCAGTACTATATTGAATAGGAGTGGTGAGAGAGGGCATTCTTGTCTAGTGCCAGATTTCAAAGGGAATGCTTTCAGTTTTTGCCCATTCAGTATGATATTGGCTGTGGGTTTGTCATAAATAGCTTTTATTATTTTGAGATACGTTCCGTCGATACCTAGTTTATTGAGAGTTTTTAGCATAAAGGGCTGTTGAATTTTGTCGAAGGCCTTCTCTGCATCAATTGAGATAATCATGTGGTTTTTGTCTTTGGTTCTGTTTATGTGGTGAATTACATTTATAGATTTGCATATGTTGAACCAGCTTGCATCCCCGGGATGAAGCCTACTTGATCGTGATGGATAAGCTTTTTGATGTGCTGTTGCAATTGGTTTCCCAGTATTTTATTGAAGATTTTTGCATCTATGTTCATCATGGATATTGGCCTGAAGTTTTCTTTTCTTGTTGAGTCTCTGCTGGGTTTTTGTATCAAAAGGATGATGTTGGTCTCATAAAATGATTTGGGAGGGATTCCCTCTTTTTGGATTGTTTGGAATAGTATCAGAAGGAGTGGTACCAGCTCTTCTTTGTATATCTGGTAGAATTCAGCTGTGAACCCATCTGGACCTGGGCTTTTTTTGGTGGGTAGGCTATTAATTGCTGCCTGAACTTCAGCCCTTGTTATTGGTCTATTCAGGTTTTTGACTTCTTCCTGGTTTACGCTTAGGAGGATGCAAGTGTCCAGGAATGTATCCATTTCTTTACAGGTTTACTGGTTTATGTGCATAGAGATGTTTGTAGTAGTCTCTGTTGGTGGTTTGTATTTCTGTGGAATCTGTGGTGATATCCCCTTTATCGTTTTTTATTGCATCTATTTGATTATTCTCTCTTTTCTGTTTTATTAATCTGGCTAGTGGTCTATTTTGTTGATCTTTTCAAAAAACCAGCTCCTGGATTTGTTGATTTTTGTAACGGTTTTTTGTGTCTCTATCTCCTTCAGTTCTGCTCTGATCTTAGTTTTTTCTTGTCTTCTGCTAGCTTTTGAGTTTTTTTTATCTTGCTCCTTTAGGTCTTTCAATTTTGATGATAGGAGTCAATTTTAGATCTTTTCTTGCTTCTCATGTGGGCATTTATTGCTATGAATTTACTTCTAGACACTGCTTTAAATGTCCCAGAGATTCTGGTATGTTGTGTCTTCGTTCTCATTGGTTTCAAAGAGCATCTTTATTTCTGCCTTCATTTCATTGTTTATCCAGTTAACATTCAAGAGTCAGTTGTTCAGTTTCCATGAAGCTGTGCGGTTCTGAGTTAGTTTCTGAATTCTGAGTTCTAACTTGATTACACTGTGGTCTGAGAGACCGTTTGTTATGATTTTCATTCTTTTGCATTTGCTGAGGAGTGATTTACTTCCAATTATATAGTCAATTTTAGAGTAGGTGTGATGTAGTGCTGAGAAGAATGTATATTCTGTGGATTTGGGGTGGAGAGTTCTGTAAATGTCTATTAGGTCTGCTTGTTCCAGGTCTGAGTTCAAGTCTTGGATATCCTTGTTAATTTTCTGTCTGGTTGATATGTCTAATATTGACAGTGGGGTGTTAAAGTTTCCCACTATTATTGTGTGGGAGTCTAAGTTGCTTTGTAAGTCATTAAGAACTTGCTTTATGTATCTGGGTGCTCCTGTATTGGGTGCATATGTATTTAGGATCATTAGCTCTTCTTGTTGCATTGATCCCTTACCTTTATGTAATGTCCTTCTTTGTCTCTTTTGATCTCTGTTAGTTTAAAGTCTGTTTTATCAGAGACTAGGGTTGCAACTCCTGCTTTTTTTTTTCTCTCCATTTGCTTGGTAAATCTTCCTCCATCCCTTTATTTTGAGCCTATGTGTATCCTTGCATGTGAGATGGGTTTCCTGGATACAGCACACCGATGGGTTTTGGCCTTTTATCCAATTTGCCAGTCTGTGTCTTTTGATTGGGGCATTTAGCCCATTTACATTTAGGGTTAATATTGTTATGTGTGAATTTGATCCTGCCATTTTGATGCTAGCTGGTCGTTTTCCCTGTTAGTTGATGCAGTTTCTTCATTGTGTCAATGCTGTTTACCATTAGGTACATTTTTGGAGTGGCTGGTACTGGTTGTTCCTTTCTATGTTTAGTGCTTCTTGCAGGAGCTCTTATAAAGCAGGCCTGGTGGTGATGAAATCTCTGAGTAATTGCTTGTTCATAAAGGATTTTATTTCTCTTTCGCTTATGAAACTTAATTTGGCTGGATATGAAATCCTAGGTTGTAAGTTCTTTTCTTTAAGGATGTTGAATATTGGCCCCCACTCTTTTGGCTTGTAGGGTTTCTGCTGAGAGATCCGCTGTGAGTCTGATGGGCTTCCTTTTGTGGGTGACCCAACCTTTCTCTCTGAGTGCACTTAGTATTTTCTCCTTCATTTCAACCCTGGTGAATCTGATGATTATGTGCCTTGGGGTTGCTCTTCTTGAAGAATATCTTTGTGGTGTTCTCTGTATTACCTGGACTTGAATATTGGCCTGCCTTGCTGGGTTGGGGAAGTTCTGCTGGATAATATCCTGAAGAGTATTTTCCAGCTTGAATTCATTCTCTCCACCACATTCAGGTACACCTATCAAACGTAGATTAGGTCTTTTCACATACTCCCATATTTCTTGGAGGCTTTGTTCATTTCTTTTTACTCTTTTTTCTCTAATCTTGCCTTCTCTTTTTATTTCATTGAGTTGATCTTCAATCTCTGATATCCTTTCTTCTGCTTGGTCAGTTTGGCTATTGAAACTTGTGTATGCTTTGTGAAGTTCTCGTGTTGTGTTTTTCAGTTCCATCAATTCATTTATCTTCCTCTCTAAGCTGTTTATTCTCATTAGCCTTTCATCAAACATTTTTTCAAGGTTCTTAGTTTCTTTGCATTGGGTTAGAACATGTTTTTTTAGCTCAGAGAAGTTTCTTATTACCCACCTTCTGAAGCCTGTTTTTGTCAATTCATCAGACTCATTCTCCATCCAGCCTTGTTCCCTTGCTGGTGAGGAGTTGTGATCCCTTGGAGGAGGAGAAGTGTTCTGGTTTTGGGTGTTTCATCCTTTTTGCCCTGGTTTCTTCCCATCTTCATGGATTTATCTACCTGTGGTCTTTGTAGTTGGTGACTTTCAGACGGGGTCTCTGAGTGGACATCCTGTTTGTTGATGATGAATTTATTTCTTTCTGTTTCTTAGTTTTCCTTCTAACCATCAGGCCCCTCTGCTGTAGGACTGCTGGAGGTCCACTCCAGACCCTACTTGCCTTGGACTCACCTGTAGTGGCTGCAGAACAGCAAATGTTGCTGCCACTTTCTTTTTCTGCTATCTTTGTCCCAGAAGGATACCTGCCAGATGTCAGTCTGGGCTCTCCTTTATGAGGTGACTCTTTGGATAAACAGGGGTCAGGGAGCTGCTTGAGGAGACAGTCTGTCCTTTATAGGAGCTCAAGTGCTGAGCTGTGAGCTCCATTGTTCCATTCAGATCTGCTGGGCAGGTCCATGTAAGTCTGCTGCAGCAAACCTCATAACCACCTTTTTGTCCCCAGGTGCTTTGTCCTGGGAAGGTAGGGCTTTATTTCTAAGTTTCTGTCATGCTGCTGCCTTTTTTCAGGGATGCCCTACCCAGTAAGGAGGCAGCCTAGTCACAGTCTGCCAGCAGAGGCATTGCTGAGCTGCTGTGGGCTCCACCCAGCTGCTGTGTGAACTTCCCTGCAGTCCTGTCTATAGGGGTATAGTTAGAACTGCCTCAGCAATGGTGGCCCACCTCTGTAATGGCAGACTCTCTCTGTAATGGTGGACTGCCTCAGCAATGGTGGGCTGCCTTGGTAATAGCTGACAGCCTCGGCAATGGCAGACCACCTCAACAATGGTGACTACCTCGGTAGTGGTGGCCTGCCTTGGTAATGTCAGATGCCCCTTTCTCACCCACAGAGCTAGACCATCTCAGGTTCAGCTGTGCATGCTGTGAAACTCTCAATCCAGAGCATTTCAGATTGCTGGATTTTGTGGGGGTGGGACCAGCCATGCCTTATCACCTGGTTCCCTGCCTCAGACCCCTTTTTTTTTCAGTTGAATGGGTGACTCTGTCTCCCAGGCATTCCAGTCACCAGTTGAAACAATGCCCGGATTTGTGTGAGTTCTTGTGTGGGGACCCACTGCACCAGCTGAAACAGCTGCACTGGGGGCTCGTGGTGCTTTCTCCTGGCCTGGCTCCCTGTTTCAGTCCCCTTTATTTCAGTTGAATGAGCAACTCTGTCTACCAGGTGTTCCAGTTGCCAGGTGAAAAGGCACCCAGATTTGTATGAGATTTTGTGCGGAGACCTGCTGCACCAGCTGAAACAGCCATGCTAGGGGCTCATGGTGCTTTTTCACCCAGGAATCTCCTAGCCTGGATCCCTGTTTCAGTCCCCTTTTTTCAGTTGAACAGGTGACTCTGTCTCCCAGGCGTTCCAGTCATCAGTTGAAAATGCACCCGGATTTGTGTGAGATTTTGTGTGGAGGAGACCCACTGCACTGGCTGAAACAGCCATGCTGGAGGTGCTTTTCCACCTGGGAATCTCCTAGCCTGGCTCCCTATTTCAGTCCCCTTTTTATCAGTCGAATGGGTGACTCTGTCTCCCAGGCATTCCAGTCGCCAGTTGAAATGGCGCCCGGACCCATGTGAGTTTTTTGTGCAGAGTGACCCTCCACGCTGGCCAAAACAGCCACGCTGGAGATCCGTGGTGCTCCTCCACCCAGGAATCTCCTGGTCTGTGGGCAATAAAAATCTGTCTGGAAATGCAGTGTCCACTCACCATCTGCACTCTTGCTGGGAGCTGCAATCCAGAGCTGTTCCTACTCGGCCATCTTCGTAATCGTGGTCCACACACACTTTCAACCAACCAAATCTCATAAGAAGCTCACTCACTATCATGAAAACAGCAAGGGGGATGTCTGCCCCATGATTCCATCATCTTTTACCAGGCCCCTCCCCCAATACCTGGGGATTACAATTCAAGATGAGATTTGGGTGGGGACATAGAGCCAAACCATATGATTCTGCCCCCGGCCCCACCCAAATCCCATGTTCTTCTCACATTGCAAAACCAATCATGCCTTTTCAATAGTACCCCATTGTCTTAATTCCTTTGGGCATTAACTCAAAACCCAAGTCCAAAGTCTTCTCTGAGGCAAGGCAAGTTCCTTCTGTCTACAAGACTGTAAAATAAAAACCAAGTTACTTCCAATATACAATAGGGGTACAGGCATTGGGTAAGTACTACCATTCCAAAAGGGAGAAATTGGCCCAAACCAAGTAGCTACAGGCCCCATGCAAGCCCAAAACCCAGCAGGGCAGTAATTAAATCTTAAAGCTCCAAAATAGTCTCCTCTGACTTCATATTTCACATCCAGAACACATTGATGCAAGGGGTGGACCCTCAAGCCCTTGGGCAGTACTGTCCCTGTGGTTGTGCCAGGTACAACCACCACAGCTGCTTTCATGGGCTGGTGTTGAATGCCTGTGGCTTTTCCAGGCATACAGTACAAGCTGTCCATGAATCTACAATTCTGTGGTCTGGAGGATGGTGGCCATTTTTCTCACAACACCACTAGTCAGTGCTCCAGTGGGGGCTCTGTGTGGGGGTGCAAACACCACATTTCCCCTCTGCACTGCCCTAGTAGAGGTTCTCCTTGAGGGCTCTGCCCCTGCAGCAGACTTCTCCCTATACATCGAGGCATTTCCACACATCCTCTGAAATCTAGGTGGAGTTCCCCAAACCTCAACTCTTGCCTTCTGCACACCCACAGAACCATCTCCAAGCTGCCAAGGCTTGGGGCTTGCCCTCTCTGAAGCAATAGTATGAGCTGTACCTTGGCCCCTTTTAGCCATGGCTGGAGCTATAGTGACTTAGATGCAGGGCACCATGTCCAGAGGCTGCACAGAGCAGTGGAGCCCTGGGCCTGGCCCATAAAACCACTTTTCTTTCCTAGGCCCCCAGGCCTGTAGTAGAAGGTGCTGTCTTGAAGTTCTCTGACATGGCCTGGAGACATTTTCCCTATTCTCTTGGCTATTAACATTTGGCTCCTCTTTATTTATGCAAATTTCTGCAGCTGGCTTAAATTTCTTCCCAGAAAAAAATTTTTTTTTCTTTTTCACTATATAGTCAGACTGCAAATTTCCCAGACTTTTATGCTGTGCTTCTCTTTTAAACATATTCCAATTTCAGACCATCTCTTTGTAAACATATATGACTGTATGCTATTAGAAGCAGCCAGGATATATCCTGAACACTTTCCTGCTTAGAAATATCTTCTGTCACGTAATTATTTCTCTCAAGTTCAAAGTTCCACAGATCCTTAGAGTAAGGGCACGATGCCACCAGCATCTTTGCTAAAATGTAGAAAGAGTGACTATTGCCCCAATTCCCAATAAATTCCTTATCTCCATCTGAAACCACCTCAGCCTGGACTTAATTGTCCATATCCCTATCAGTATTTTGGTCAAAACCATTCAACAAGTCTTTAGGAAGTTCCAAACTTTCCCTCATCTTCCTTTCTTCTTCTGAACCCTCCAACTGTTCCAACCTCTCCCCATGACCCCATCCAAAGTTGCTTCTGCATTTTCTGCTTACTTTATACCAGTACCCCACTCCTGCTACCAATTTTCTGTATTAATCTGTTTTTACACTGCTATAAAGAGCTACGTGAGACTGGGTAATTTATGAAGGATAGAGGTTGAATTGACTCACAGTTCCACAGGCTTAACAGGAAGCATGACTGGGAGGCCTCAGAAAACTTACAATCACAGCAAAAGGCAAAGGGGAAGGAAGTACATCTTACCATGGTGGAACAGAAGAGAGAGAGAGAGCAAAGAGGGAAGCTCCACACACTTTTAAACAACCAAATCTCATGAGAACTCACTATCATCAGAACAGCCAGGGAGAAGTCTGCCCTCATGATTCAATCACCTCCTACCAGGCCTCTCCCCTGACAAGTGAGGATTGCAGTTCAAGATGAGATTTGGATAGGGACACAGAGCCAAAGGTATCACCATTATAAATGAATCCACACAGCTCAAAATCATGTTGTTCAATGGTCAGCTGTATAGGGTTTGGCATTACCTGCTGTTTCAGGCATCTACTGGGGATCTTGAAATATATTCCCCATGGATAAGGGGAGACCACTGTTCCCAGGAAAACCACTGCAAGTTTACACCAGAAATTTGAAGAATATTCATTACAATCTGTTACAAAAAAAAAAAAAAAAAAAAAAAAACATGTTCATCAACAAGAGAATGAGTTTAAGAATTGTGGCATATTCACATCATACAATTTGATGAAGCACAAAAATAAATGAGAGTTATACTTAAGATAAAAGTATGTTGTGTGACAAAAGCAAATTGCAGAAGAATAAAGTATATCATTTAAGTAAATCTCAAAAATTTTCTAAACAATGCTATTTATTCCTTAATTCTTCATTTATCTGATATGGATATGTATATCTCATAGGTTAAAGGCATATAAGAAAATGATAAATATCCAATTTCATATACTATTTACCAAGAAGAGAGAGGGGAATAATTTAGGATTGAGACGTAAAGGATTTCAACTACATTCAGGATGTCCTATTTCCTAACCTAGGTGGTTTATATATTTTTACCCATCATATTACTAATGTAAACTTATATAAATTAAATGTTTAGAATGTTTGCAATACTCACGCCTGCAATCCCAGCACTTTGGGAGGCCAAGGCGGGTGGATCATGAGGTCAAGAGATCAAGACCATCCTGGTCAACATGGTGAAACCCCGTCTCTATTAAAAATACAAAAAATTAGCTGGGCATGGTGGTGCGTGCCTGTAATCCCAGCTACTTAGGAGGCTGAGGCAGGAAAATTGCCTGAACCCAGGAGGTGGAAGTTGCAGTGAGCCGAGATCACGCCATTGCACTCCAGCCTGGGTAACAAGAGTGAAACTCCATCTCAAAAAAAAAAAAAAAGAATGTTTGCAATAAGTCAGTAGTAGATATCCAAGGTGTCAATTCTCTAGTCAATAAGAACAAGGTTTAGATGCATGGATTTTTTTCCTGTTTTCTTTTTATAGTGAATAGACATTTAATTTGTTTTTAGAAGTGTTCAATCTGTCATCACTTTTACTGCAGTGCCCCTTGGTCAGTCAAGTTTGGCTCATGTATGTTTCAATGAGAGATACAGTCATTTAATAGCAGCAAGACTTGGCCCAAAGCTAGGTGCAAGGAAGAGGACAAGAAATGTGCACACTGGATGATTCCAGCCAGCAGAAAGATCAGCACCTTCCACAGATCCCTAGAGCAGGGGCACAATGCCATCAGTCTCTCTGCTAAAAGACAGCAAGAGTGACTCTTGCTTCAGTTTCTGATAAATTCCTCAGCCTCCACCTGAAACCATCTCAGCCTAGACTTAATTGTCCATATTTCTATCAGCCTTTTGGTCAACATCATTCAACAAGTCTCTAGGAAGTTCCAAACTTTCCCTCATCTTCCTATCTTCTTGAAGGGTACATATGCAGACAGAGTTTGTTGGCAGAGAAGTCAGGTGAGCATTCATAAATGCTTTTCTGACTTGGATTCTATCAGGATTCTTTTAGCTTGGACAGAGTGTCAAATACATACCCAGATCTCACTCAGCCCATCAATGTAATTGCAGTGTCACAGCTACCACATTGAAATCCACCAAAAATCAAGGTTAGATGGATGTTTGCTCCATATCCACATAAACACCAAAAAACAAAACTCCACTTAGTTAATGTCAAACTGCTGTATCAGGCACTCCTCTTGAGAATTTGTACAACTTCAAAGAAACTCCCACCATAAGCTAACTAAAAGAAAAACATCATTTTAAAAATAAAAAGAGGGGTTTTCTCCATGTTATCAAAAGTGTATTCTTTGATAACGTAAAGTTGTATTGTATTTGGTGAGTATAAAGTATAATTTATTATTCTATAGGCTTACTATAGAACACTACAATTTAATATGACATGCTACATGAATATTCTACAATAGAACTGTTTTGCAAATTTGCCTCAATAGATTTGCAAATAAATAAAACCCCCTTAGGGCTATTGTAAAAACTATTTTTCCAGGTTCTTCCCAATGCCTGCAGAATTAGAATCTCAAGGGTAAGAGTTTTTCTTCTATGACAGTGGTTATCTATATGTGGTGCCCAGGCCAGCATCACCTGAGAACTGTGAGAAATGCAAATTAACACATTCCACCCCAGAGGTATTGAATCAGAAACTCTGGGGGGTGGAGCTCAGCAATCTGTGTTTTAACAAGCCCTCCCGGTGATCCTGAGGTTGCTAAACTTCAAGACCCACTGGCCTAGAGCCTAGTTAATCAAAGTAAACCGGGAGGATCCTCAGCCTCAGTATCAGCCAGGAACACATTAGAAATGCAAAATCTCAGGTCCCAATCCCTATGGAATCAGAATCTGCATTTTTAACGTCCCCAGGTGATTAGTTTGATCACTAAGGTTTGAGAACCATTGTACTATGAACAAGGATTTGACATCACATTTCCTGGGTTTGAAACTCAACTTCACATCTCATCAGGCTTGTGAACTTAGGCAAGTTATTTGATCTCTCTTATCCTCAGTTACCTCTCCTGCAAACTGAGCAGGATAATAATACCTCTGATAATCTTCAAAGGATTGTTCTGAAGATGAAATGAGATAAGGTATCTGCAGTGCTTAGCGTGATGCCTGGCATATAGCAAATGCTCAATTAGCAGTGGCTACAGTTATTATCTGATCATCTTTTTGAAAAAACCCACTTAGCTAGCATTGAGAAGATATCTACAAATAAGGGCAAACAAAATTTTCAACATATATAAATAAGATCAGTTAAATTGTCAAGACGTACAAATTAGATCAAATAAGTGAGCCTGAAATATTGCTGTACAGTAACATGAGATCTGAAAATCTCAGAAAAAATATTTTAGCATTTAGAGTCTAACACACAATAATTAGATAATAACCGCCAAAAAAAAAAAAGTCGTGGAGAATGACAAGCTCATTATGAACAGAATTTCTCGATAAATCAAGAGGACTAGGAGGCTGTGCCAGGGTGAATGAAGGTGAAGAACATAGAATAATTTTGGTCTCAAACTTCCTTTTTTAAATAGGAAAGTAAGTTAAACTACGTAAAGTTCTAGGTTTTTTCACCCCCAAGTTGCCCTAGCAGGTGTGTGAAAATGAATTGCTTCTCATTTTGGTACTCTGTCCATTTTATGTTAAGTGTGCAACTTTTACAGAGATGAAAACAACCAAAGGATTAAACAAAAAATCAATTATTCTATTAATATGTTTTCTCACTGACTCTACTGCTTAGAAGAATTTTTTTCCTATATTTTAAAAAATCTTACCAGATATCTTATGGGCATTTACATTTTATCTTAGTTGTGAAATGGCTCTGCACTTTTCCCAAATATCTTCTGCTTTTGCACTATTTGCAAGAAATGAAATTAGAATGACTTCACGTTTAACAGGAACATAAAGTTCAATGAATGAAACATCCTGTCCCTCGCTGCAGCTGTAGGAGCACACAGCTATGGCAGAGTACCTCCAGGAACAAAATTTATGAATTAACTGCTGCTGAAAAGCCAACAGAGGGAGCACAAACCATTGTTTTTTGTGACACGTTAAAAAAATACACAGCTATTAAAAATAAACTTTCCTGGTGGCATAGCATAAGATTTTATAAAATTATATTCATGTATCTAGATTTTGAAGACATTCATCAGGTAATAACTACTAAAATGGGTCATATTTTCTTATTTAAAATTCTGCCAGAAACAGAGGAATGATTTAGGAAACAACATTTTTATTATGGGAGAAGAGAGCTAGTCTGATGGCTTTTCTGAGCTTATCTCCTTATATTTATGAAGCTCTAGCAAAGGCTCTTAAAATTCTTCTTAACTCATTCCGTTGCCTTTTCTTGATCATTCCCTCCTTTCTAGTAGTAATGAACTGCAGCATACTTCACATGTGGAGGGGCTGGGGAAGGCAATTGTACAGGCTCATTCCTTAAAAGTTTAGGTCTTAAATCTAAATTTCTCTTTCTTGATCAAAGGAATCTTACTTTTCTCATACATGTAGGTTTCTGATCTAAGAAAAACACGGAGCAACTCTCAATGTTTTTGCCCATGGACTTTTAATACTATTTGGCTTCTCAAGAGAAAATTCCAAACTCTTGTATTTAAAGCAGATTTTTCATAAGGCTGGGGGTTTACCAGTCCTCCTTGATTTTTCAGTGAAAACTTTAATTTTGGAATATACGTAAATGTCTATACACACACTATCAATGCATTAACAATTTTTGGATTTATGATACCCAAAATACGGACAATTTTCTCTACACTTCCTTTCTTGCAGAGATTCTACAAAGTTATCTATCAATAATCAGATTTCCCCCTAGTAACATGTGTTCATTTTGCTTGGTGGAAACCTTAAGGGTAGAATACTTTTAAGATCAAATACCAGAAATGGCATTTGTTGATTAAATACTTGTATATGAAGTTAGTTCTCCATGTCTCTGATAGTTTATGAGGAGTACAGAATTTTGCTACCACACCAAAAAAAAAAAGAAAAAAATAAGAAACAAATGTTTAACATTCTGGCTTTACTACTTTGTCACAACTGTGATAGAATGGAGATTACTGGCCATTCAAATATTGTTTAAGCCCAACTGCCAGCTGCTGTAGTCATACAAACTCCCTCTACGTAACCAGCTGTGTCTTATAAAGCTGGTTGTTCCCTTTCCCTTACCACCAGTTTTCTTTATTTTATCAGCAAGCTGTGGTTGGTTGTTTTTCCACCATCCAAACATACTTGGCCACATTGGAGTTTTATTTGTTGGGGTAACTTCTAGATGAAATTTTATGTCAGTCCTAATCTAAAACATGAACTTCTGCAGCTTCCCCTCCTGTCTTGTTTGAAGGCATGGAGGGGCAATGCACATAAAAAAATTTGGTGAATGTTGCTATTAGAAGTTCCTCATGAGGAATGCAATCATTTGAACCAGGTTGCTGGTCTGAGCTCACAGAGATAACCTTTTAAACCAGTTTGTAGGATACTGTGTCTTATTATTTTCCCATCTTCAATACAATCTTGTGTTTGACCCCCATGATAGCAGGATTAAATCTACCCCCATACATATGGCCACCAGAATGTAGCAAAGGGAAATGGTTAAATGATTTAAATTTTTCACCACTGAAAGCTTTCAACTCATTGATGTTCAAAAATAAGTTGAAGAATCTAGCACAGGCTGCTCAGAAACTAACAAATCAATGTGCCAATCGCCAATCAAACATACAAAGCCAATATTCAGCTATACTCCCCTTCAAACTATTCATAGAGGGTCCAGTTTAAGAGAGAAGTCACCCGGAGTCTTCTCTTTATTGTCTTCAGGCTGCCATTCAATTAATGAAAAGAAGTGGCAACAGAAGTTCATAACTATTCCTGATCATTGAAACAATCTATCGAGAAGACTGGGAGGCAAGAGAACTAGGAGAAATTGAACCTGATGGGTGGAGCCATGTAAATATCCTCTGTGCTTCTTTACTATCCCCTCTCCACCAGGCAGTGCCGTGGCATCTGCTCCCAAACTGTTCCCATCCTGTTCAAAAACTGACCTGAATATATATTGTGCTTAATGACCAAATGTTTAAAAATTCATTGCACAAGAACAGCTGAAAGCAGTTGATTGGTTTGAACTTTATTGGATGCACCTTGCTTCCCAGACCCGCAGTAAAGGGGAAGGTCAGCTGGTAAACATTTGGGCATTTAAAAAATAAGAGGCCCGAGATTTCCCAGTATCCCTTTCTGTTTTCCTTACCCAGAGCATTGGGCCCTACTAAGTTCTTTGTGCTGAGCTGAGGCTTTGTTTGGCTTCGTCTGCCGGTGTGCTAATACAGAAGAGAACAGACTTGGAGAAGTGGCTGCCCACTAACTCCTATCAGATTCCAGCCCTGTGAAGTATGTCTGCAAACTTTGTCTTCCTCGAGTTGGGGAGTCATTTCAGTTGAAGAAAGTAGGTATTTTTTGTTTTTTCCTCAAGTACTGTTTTTAAGCAATTGTCGTTCCAAGACCGTCTTCTCCAGGAAACGCCAAATTATAGTATAATATTCTAGGTAGACTCATCACTGGACTGAACTCTAGAAGTTTGCCCTATGTGACTATAATATAAGCAAGCACCAAGGGAGTGACAACTTCATAGTGTCAGTCATAATGTTACATTCTCAAATCATGGCATCAACTTGAAATGTATTATTGGGAAAAGAGATTATTTGCTAAAACAGTGACTGTTTGGCATGGCTAAACAGTCCAATTAATTCAAAGTCCTGCTTACAGTGGGCTGCTTAAGTAGATAGTCCATCTTAATTCTGGAAAAGCTGGTACAATTTTTAAATACCCTGTTCCTTCTCTTCTTTATTAGCAACAACTTTTCACTCTCTGCTTTTCCTTCTTTCTTGTCTGCCCAGGGAAACTCTGTGCTTCTCTACATTAGCTAATATTTGATTAATCTGATTCTAGTTGTTATTGATGTAAACAAACCTCAAAGAAAATCAGGCACTGAAGCATCTGTGAAATGGACTGTGTTGGACAATGACATTTGGGGTGGGAGAGAGAAAGAATGAGGATGAGTGGAAGAGATGGTATACTTTTTCTTCCCGCAGTTTCAAGCCATTTCATCCTGTGATCTCATAGTATTTACTGTTGTTTCCATCCCTGCCATTATTTCTATTACAAAAACTGAGTCCTTTTGCTTTATTTGGGGGCCCTTGGAGTATATGTGTTTTAAACTCACTCTTCTCTTTAACCAATTTATTCCTTTCTTCTTTATAATTTTCCCTTTCTCAGTGTGTAGCCCTTGGTCATTAGAATGATAATCATAATAATAGCAGGAATGTAATTTCCCATAATGCTAATAGTAGCTGTGTGCACAAACACACCCAGTTTATTCTTAGATTCATTTACGCTCTGACTTCTTCATCTCGTATTTAAATACAGCAGGTGTTTATCTTCATCAAGAAATGTTTGTTGAGCTTCTCCAGGGAGCATGGGGCTGTCCCTAGGTGCCGTGGGCTTACACAGGGCAGATTCAAAGATGTGGAAATACTTTTTTCTCCCTAAGACCCTGGAGCACAGAATTTTATTCCATTTCTTCAGATGTTGTAAGTGGCAGAACCTTTAATTCTGCTTACCTAAAATTTCCTCAGCTCTGTTGGCAAGGACAGACAGACCGAAGCATACTAACTTCAATTATTGCATAGTGTCCTGCTTTTAATGTAGTACTCTGCTTCAGAAGTATAATTGAGAGGGATTCTCTTTTTGTAGCCATTAGATGGAAAGAATAGATGGTGATTATGTAAGTGCTGTGAATTTTTCTTTTTTTCTGAAGCTCTTCAGCAGCCTAAGAACATGACATTATTCTTCATGGTGCCGTTACGATCCAGGTAGAATTCAGTGCAACAAGGAAGTTAAGTAGAGTCCTCAAAATGGGTTATATGTAGTAATACTAATACCTTTCTAAATTATGCCTTTGGATTTATAAAGCGTTTCCTACTTTTTTTTAAAGAGATGGATTCTGAAGCATCTAAACTAATACATAATAATGTCTGTAGTTATTTTTTAAAATTTATCAAAAATAATGCAAATATGGCAAAATATCATTCAATCTCAAACAACAAAAAGTGTCTCTTTATAATTCATCTCATTGGTACCTCACTAAAGTCCAGTGAAGTTGATACAACAAAAAGTGTCATCCCTATTTTATGGATGAGGATCGTGTGGCTAAGAGAAGTAGACTGCTTAAGATCACGTGGCTAACAACTGCTTTCATCAGGATCAGGATGCAGGTTTTCCAATTCCAAATCCAGTGCTTTTGTTTTCCTTCTTTTTAACCATAGTATGTTGCTCCCTGATCTTTATAATTACAACTGAACATTCTGGTTGATTCACATTAGTTAGTTGTGGACCTAACAGTAGTTTTTCCACATTAGTTTTGGACCTAACCTTCTAAAATCTGGATTGACAACTTGACTATCAAATAGAATCTCTGAACTAATCAGGCAAATTATCCAAGGTTAAACTTAAAATGTGTCCAAATTGGCCAACAATAACCTAAAATATGTTCATGTTTTCTATCTTGACTTAAGTTTAGTAGGCTAACATAATGTTAACAGCCGAGCTTCTAGGGGTAAGTCAGATTATCAGAGTGATCCTGAATAGCCTCTCAGACCATAATGTAGATAGTCAAAGCACCTGCTTACAGAGTTGATGTGAGTATTAAATAAGGTAGTGTACTTGAAGTACTTAGCACTATGTCTGCTACAGAGTAAAAGCTAAAATGCTACTCACTAAATACTGTAGTTATTACTGGTGACACTACTACATTTCCATTAAATTAAACCTCAGCCAGTGTACTTTAAACATTTAAATGGCTATAAAAAATTGAAAAGTTCTACCTAAAAAAAAATACCATAGATAAGTTAGGCCATATGAAAGCTAGTTAAAATAGGTTTACCTTGGTCATTGTAATGTACCTGGGTACATCCACCAGAATACCAGAAAGCAAGATCAAAAGAAAATAGAGGCTATTGACTCTTATCTGGAGGAAAAGAACAAGGGATAAAATATCAAGATAATTGAAAATGATGGGATTCAAGATTATTGGTAATGAAAAGCTGTAGTTTCAAAAGGATGAATAGATAATTTAAGGAGAACAAATCTGAATGATCAGCAAACATGAAACGCTCCAGGTCATGAGTATTCAGAAGTACAAGTTAAAATAACAGTGAGATATTATATTGTCTAACAAATTGTCAAAATTATTTAAAGTGACAATACTAATTACTTGCAGGGATGTACAGAAGAAGTAATCTCACATATTCTAGTGACAAAAATAGAAGTCAAAATATATTCTAATGACATCCATGAAAAATAAATTGTGTAAAGGGTTCAAATCCATTTCTGGAAATCTAACCCTTGGATATAAAACCACCAGTGGGCAAGTCTACATATGCAAAACATGTAATATTGTTCATAGGAATAAAATCTAAAACCAGTGATTGGCTAGTAATATGGAACATCTACACCATATAATGTGTTTTTAATCCATTAAAAAGAATAGATTAGTGCTCTTCCAGTTGATTTGAGAGGATTTCCAAGAATATTGTGGAGCAAAAAGAGTAAGACGCAAAAAAAAAAAAAAATTGTTTGCCCAATGGTCACATTTTAGTAAAGCAAACAGTATATACATGGTGTGTGTATATGCTAATATGAGCATTGAGGAAAGTAAAGTGGAATGCACAGGAGACTGTTAAGACTTCTAGCATGCAGGAGACAAAACTTTTAAGTGCACCAAAAATATATGCACACCAATATATATGATATTTCCCATTTATTTAAACTATAATACGTATATATGGTGTATATATCTGATGTATAAGTATGTAGAAATTACAGAAAGGATTGTATGAATGTATTAACTTATTGGAAGTTAATGGAGTATATAATGTAGCAAATTGCAAGCAACTTGGATAGCATCATGCCATGTTTAAAAGCAAATGAACAGATAAAACGTGTGTGTGTGTGTGTGTGTGTGTGTGTGTGTGTGTTTATGTATGTATGTATAACAGGACAGCCAATTTTGGCCTGTAGGCCACATCCAGCTGGCTACCTATTTATATATATATATATATATATATATATTTTTTTTTTTTTTTTTTTTTTTTTGAGAGAGAATAGGAAGGAGGAAAAAGGAAGAGAAAGAGAGAGAGAGAATGGGGAGGAGGGAGAAGGAAAAGAAAGAGGGAGAGAGAATGGGAGTATTGCTTTCTTGCCCAGGCTAGAATGCAATTTAGTAATGGGTATTGAAAAGCTCTTTTATACTGATAATTATACTTAATGATGTAGTCAGGAAGGAATAAGGGAAGAAGATAACAAACAGCCAACCAATATTTAATTTAAACCTATGAAATGCTATGCGATTACTGAGGAGTGATTTACTTCCAATTATATAGTAACCTTTGGAATAGGTGTGAGGTGGTAATGTATGTTTTGTGTATTTGAAGTGGAGAGTTGTATAAATGTTTATTAAGTTTACTTGTTCCGGGTCTGAGTTCAAGTTCTGAATATCCTTGTTAATTTTCTATCTCGTTGATCTATAGAATCGTTAGCTCTTCTTGTTACATTGATCCTTTTGCCATTATGTAATGTCATTCCTCGCCTCTTTTGTTCTTTGTTGCTTTAAAGTCTACTTTA
The DNA here is from genome assembly GCF_030222135.1 of Aotus nancymaae. Classification (NCBI taxonomy): domain Eukaryota; kingdom Metazoa; phylum Chordata; class Mammalia; order Primates; family Aotidae; genus Aotus; species Aotus nancymaae. The sequence goes on from NW_026988460.1 coordinate 4,711,324, forward strand.
TCAGAGGCGAGAATTGCATCTCCTGCTTTTTGTTTATTAGTTTATTTTTACTCTCTGTTTGATTGATAAATCTTCCTCCTTCTCTCTGAGTCTTTGTGTATTGTTGCATGTAAGATGGGCCCGGATGCAGCATACCGATGGGTTTTGGCTTTTTATCCAATTAAAATATATATAGGTTTAATACCGGCGTTTGATGCTAGCTGGCTGTTTTGCCCATTAGTTGATGTAAATTTTTTATTGTGTTAAAGTTCTTTGCTTTTTGATATATTTTTGGAAAGGCTGATATTGGTTGTTCCTTTATATGTATAGTGCTTCTTTCAGAAGCTCTTGTAAAGCAGGTCTGGTGGTGGTGAACTCTCTAAGTACTTGTTTGTTCGCAAAAGATTTAATTTTTCCTTCGCTCATAAAGTTTAGTTTGGCTGGATAGGAAATTCTGGGTTGAAAGTTCTTTTCTTTAAGGATGTTAAATATTGGTCCCCACTCTTTTCTGGCTTGTAGGGTTTCTGCTGAGAGATCTGCTGTAATTCTGATAGGTTTCCCTTTATGGGTAACCTGACCTTTCTCTCTGGCTGCCCTTAGTATTTTCTCCTTCATTTCAACCCTAATAAATCTGGCGATTATGTGCCTTGGGGTTGGTCTTCTTGAAGAATATCTTTGTGGTGTTCTCTGTATTACCTGGAGTTGAATATTACCCTGCCTTGCCAGGTTGGGAAAATTTTCCTGAATGATATCCTGAAGAGTATTTTCCAACTTGGATTCATTCTCTTCATCACATTCAGGTACACCTATCAAACGTAAATTAGGTCTTTTCACATAGTCCCATATTTCCTGGAGACTTTGCTCATTCCTTTTCATCCTTTTTTCTGCATTCTTGTCTTCTCGTTTCATTTCACTGAGCTGGTCCTCGACTTCTGATATCCTTCCTTCTGCTTGATCAATTCGACTGTTTAAACTTGTGCATGCTTCGCGAAGTTCTCGTGTTGTGTTTTTCAGCTCCATCAATTCACTTATATTCTTCTCTAAATTGTCCATTCTCGTTAACAGTTCGTCAAACCTTTTTTCAAGGTTCTTAGTTTCTTTGCATTGGGTTAGAACAAGTTCTTTTAATTCACAGAAGTTTCTTATCACCCACGTTTTGAAACCTGCTTCTGTTATTGGAACACACGTGTAATCTATTAAGCCTTGTTCCGTTACTGATGAGGAATTGCAATCCCCTGTAGAGGGAGAGGCATTCTGATTTTGAGTATTCTCTACCTTTTCACGCTGGTTTCTTCCCTTCATTATATATTTGTCCGTCTGTCGTCTTTATAATTACCGGCTTTCTAACTGGGTCTCTGACGTCCAACTTGTTGATTCCCTGCGCCGAGATCTGAGCAATCCACTGAGCCGGCCAAAACAGTGGTGTTAAGATTGATGGTGCTTTTCTGCCCGGGAATCTCTGGACTCTGCACCAAGAACTGGCGTGCTAAGGCACCCTGGCTACCTATTTTTGTGAAGTTTTATGAGAACATAATCACACCTATTTACATGCTGTCTACCACTGTTTTCTTCCTGTAAGGGCAGGGTTGAGCAGTTTCTACAAAGTTTCCACCATATTACCAGCACAGACTAAAATATTTACTACCTAGCCCTTTACTAAAAGTTTGTCAGCCCCTAGTATACATGACTGTATACTCACATAAACAAACAGAAAGGTGAGGTACACACCAGACTGTTACTATTGGCTACATCAGGAATCAGGATTGGTTGGACATGAGGAATAATAATTAGCTTTTGTCACAATTGTTACATGCATGGATTATTTTCATAATTTGGAAACCAGTAGAGTACTAAAAGTTTATCAATTTCAAAAGAAGCAATCACCTTAGAGAGCATATTACTTGGGATAGAGGGATTGGGATTATTCATTCATAAACAAATATTTTAGTGAGTCCTATGTGTTAAGTATTAGAAACACACATAGAAGCAGGAGAGTTGGAACTCATAGGCCACTGCAAGGAGTCATGTAAGGCAATGCTTTTTTAAAAATGCCATGATTAAGATAAATGTCCTAAGAAGCAAATTAGTTCATTGAGAGATTTGGGGAATGCTCCACATAGGTAAATTTGAGTTATGTCTCAAAAGGTAAGTCAGTCTTTCTCAGGTACAGAAAGGAGTTGTTCAACTAGAAATGAGCAGAGAGTAAAATGGCTTGATCAAAGACATGACTGAGAGCTCATAGATCATTCACAGAGCAAGAAAAAGCTAAGGCGTAACTCAAAAACAAGGTTGCAGGGCTTACAGGAAGATGGAGAATAAAGACAGATTTTAAACTATAGGTTGGCTTTACCTTTTGGAAGGTAATGAAGGTTGCCTTGGACTTTGTTGTATCAACAATGGAGAGTCAAGGTTCAAAAGAAGCTATTCTCTTGAGAAACCTCCAAGCTGTTCTCCATAGTGACTGTGCTAATTTACATTCCCATCAACAGTGTGCAAGGGTTCCCTTTTCTCTGCATCCTCACCAGCGTTTGTTGCTGCCTGTGTTTTGGAGATAAGCCATTTCAACTGGAGTGAGATGATCTTTCATTGTAGTTTTGATTTACAATTCTCTCATCAGTGATGTTGAGCACCTTTTCACATGCCCATTTACCATTTGTATGTCTTCTTTGGAGAAATGCCTATTCCAATGTTTTGTCCATTTTTGGATCAGATTATTGGATTTTTTCCTATAGAGTAGTGTGAGCTCTTTATTTTGGTTATTAATCACTTGTCAGATAAGTAGTTTGCAAATGTTTTTTCCCATTCTGTGGCTTGTCTCTTTACTTTGTTGATTATATCTTTTATTCCACAGAAGGTTTTTAACTTGATGTGATCCCATTTTTTCATTTTTGCTTTGGTTGCTTGTGCTTGTGTGGTATTACTGAAGAAATGTTTGCCCAGACAAATATCCAGGAGATTCTCCTCAGTGTTCTCTTGTAGTAATTTCATAATTTGAGGTCTTAGAGTTAAGTGTTTAATCCATTTTGACTTGATTTTTGTATATGGTGAGAAATAGAGATCTAGTTTCACTCTAATGCATATGGATACCCAGTTTTCCCAGCACCATTTATTGAAGAAACTGTTTTCGTCAGTGTATGTCCTTAATGCCTTTGTCAAAAATGAGTTCACTGTATGTGTGTGGGTTTGTTTTTGGGTTCTCTGTTCTGTCCCATTGGCCTACCATATGATCCAGCAATCCCACTGCTGGGTATATACACAAAGCTAAGGAAATCAGTATATTGAAGAGATACCTGTGTTCCTGTGTTTGTTACAGCACTGTTTACAATAGCTAAGATTTGGAAGCAACCTATGTACCCATAAACAGATGAATGGTTAAAGAAAATGTGGTGCATACATACAGTGGGGTACTATTCAGCCTTAAAAAGGAATGAGATTCAGTCATTTGTAACAACATAGTTGGAACTAGAGATCATTACATTAAGTGAAATAAGCCAGGCACAGAAATACAAACATCACATGTTCTCACTTATTTGTGGGATCTAAAAATCAAAACAATTTGAACTCAGAGGGTTCTCACTTATTTGTGGGATCTAAAAATCAAAACAATTTGAACTCAGAGGGAGCAGAAGGATGGTTACTGGAGGCTGAGGAGGGTAGTGGGGGACTGGGGGGGAGGTGGGGGTGGTTAATGTGTACCAAAAAATAGAATGCATAAGACCTAGTTTTTGATAGCACAACAGGGTGACTATAGTCAATAATAACTTTACTTTTTAAAATAGAATGTAATTGGTTTGTTTGTAATACAAAGGATAAATGCTTGAGGGGCTGGATACCCCATTCTCCATGACATGCCTATTTCACATTGCATGCTTGTTTCAAAATATGCTATATATTTATGGGGTACATGGTATATTTTGCTACAGGCATGCAATGTGATACATATACATCCATGTACCCACAGACATTTTATAAAATAAAAAAGTCTATAGGTGCAAAAATGATTATCTTGAGATTCGTGTTTCACAAAGGTATCTCTCTCATCAAAGTGAAGATTTATAAAGTAGGAGATGGTTACATTAACAGAACAAGCTACATGTAACTTTCTCAGGTTGACAGGGCATTTTAACAATGAGGGAAAAAGTAACAGCCAACATATATTAATTATTATGTATCAGGCGTTCTCTTAAAGAACTCCACATATGTTAATTCACTATTTCTTCATATTGATTACTTCCTCACATTTTACAGATGAGAAAACTGAGAAACTGAGAAGTAACTTTCCCAAAGTCACAGAGTTAATAAGTGGCACAGCTGGGATTTGAACCTGGACAGTTTGGCACCCATCTCTACTTCCAACTATTCTAGTCTTCCATTGAGACAAGTTAACATTCATTAATGTCCTGCCACATGCCAGGCAGTGTTTAAGATACTAGGGACTGAGGCCTTGCTCTGTGAGAGCTTTCTCATAGTTCAATGCCTGGGATAGCAAATAGATTGATTGGAAGTGGCTGACTGGTATGTTGCATTGAGAGATTATAACTCAGAGAGTTGGATGATCCATTAGATGTGTCTGCCATGACTGAGAAAAGCAGGTAGGACGAGACTTGCTGACCTCCTAATGGCTTAGGTGGGTCCCATGACTGACACAGAAAATAAAATAGGCAGAGATGGTCCTGTTCAGAATGGTTGCCCAGGGGAGTTTTGGTGGCATGTCTCTATGTCCATGTGGAGTTTTATTAGACTCTGCACCTCCCCACAGTGCTCCCACCTACTGAACTCATCCAATTGTCCTGATGGTTGGTGAGGTCAGTTCCCCCAGAGTCTAGGTCATTACTTAGCAATGCAGACTCCAGGATTTATTATTGCTGTCTCCTAGCAAATACATGAAATTCACTTTAGTTCAAACCACCCAAGCATGACAACTCTAATAATGATGTTTTAATAGTGTCTACTGTGTAAAAGTTTCTCGAAATCTGATATCTGACATGAGCTAATATAAGCAATATCACAGCCCCCCATTTTTTTAATAAAACAGTTCCTTAAATGAGGAACTCAGTTGTACAGTACTGATAAAACCTAATGATTTCTAAAATGACGTTTTACTCCAATATTTATAATTTCATTGTTAACCAAGATTGTATTGTGGTATTTCAGAATATAAGCAATAATGTTCCTCAGCCTAAGTGCATTGAATTCACCTCAGAAAATTTAGTTAACTAATTATCTGAAACTACTGAGGCGGTGACTGTTTGCTTCCTGTATGATTACACTATAATGTGAGGTTTTTCTGTAATGGAACAAAAATAATCCAAATTCTTTGCTCAGTGTGGTAACTGGCTACTCTAAAAATTGCTGTTAGGTTACTTGCAAATTTCTGTATAATGAGTATTCATTCAGGTTCGGCTTAATAAGGTTGACATTGTTTGGGGGTAACAGATGTGTGCTTACATAGTTTTAAATGAAACCAAGCCCCAAAGAGGCTCAATAAACAAATGACAATGTTTGGAAAAGAAAGAAGCTTGTTTCCTTTGATAGGGTGCAGGGAATTTAACCAACCTGTGTTTATAATTACTGTCTGGTTTAGTTAGTGTGAAAGAATCTACTTGCTACTCACTTAATAAATAAACAAAATAGACCTACTTTCCTATTTTGCAGCCGGCCTTTTGGAGTTTATTTTTCTTTTTCTTTCTCTTTTTTATTGACTACAGACCACTTACTTTATGTCCAAATTATGTTGTTCCATTTTAAACATTCTTCTGGTTTTAGGATTCCCCCCTCTTTAATTCTTGGCCTGACTTATGAAGATGACACCTTCTTCCGTATTTCAAGTCTTCCTTGTTGCCACATCAAATCTGTAAATTACCAAATTATAGTCAGTCATCCACATTTGGATGTTTGGTTGAATACCAAAGGTGATTTTTTTTGGCAAGCATATATAGAAGCAAGTTGCTACTACCCAGTTAATTGTAAAACAACATCAAATGAACACTGTCAGTTTGGGGCCATGGGAGAATATTGTGTAGAATATGAAGTCAATTATTTGGACCTTCTGAACAGGCACATATTTTGTCTGAGAAATTAAATCTCACCTTTTAAATACACAAAGGCATGCCGTCTACTTTTGAGAAGTATTGTAGCAATCCATTAATTGTTTCAAAATCTTCCCTTGGAGATCTTGCTATCAGTAAATTTACTGCTTTCTTTACGTCTATAGGTAATTAATTGGAGCAGGTATATTCATTTAAACTTTCAGTTGGCTTCACAAACTATGCCTTTTATTTTTCCCCTAACTTAAGAATTAATTGTGCTAACATAAAGATAGGTCATAAGGAAAAAGATATTGCATTTTCATTTCCATGTAGTTATATTTTTTAAAAATCTAGTTAACCAAATGCCTTCTCAAAATTCTTCTGCTCCTTGAAATTAACATTGGACTATTTATTATTGAAATGATTCTTCAGTGTTAAGACAGACTTTTACTAGTATGTGGATTTACCTTTTATGAAGATTGCATTAATCCATCACGAAAATTTTAAAACTCAATAAATTCATTTTACCATAAAAGATGTATAAAGCCATAAGCCTTTTCCAGATGTGGATGTGGATATAAGTTAAAAAAACTCGTCTGTTCTGAGAGAGGAAAAACTGTTGACATTTCTTTGAAGTGTAATCTCTTTTGTTTATTTGGTTTTTAATAGCTTCCAGCAGTTAGCCACATATTTTTTAAGTGATGTTGCTCGCATACTCTTTTTTTTTTTATTTTTAGTTGTGAGTGGCATTAACTTGCTGCCATAAATTTAGAAGCTTAACCTGTAAAGAGAAAAGTGACCATCCCTGAGATGTATAATTGAGTAATTGCCAAAAAGTACAAGTTCCCATTGTGCTCAGCAACTGTTCTAAAATGGAAACTATGGGGAGCAGAGGTCAGGGAGGTCAGGGAGTCAATTTGCTATTGTCCTAATCTTTAATACTTATTTACAAAGGGCAATCTTTAGATGTTGCAGATTTTAATAGTAAAAATGTTTGTTCTTTTTCTATGCCAGTGATCTGACCATTCATTGTAAAGCAAAATGAAGGAATAATTTTTCAGTCTAACTGTTGTGCATGTCACCTGTGTCCTGTGGCATAACATGTGCATGCATCCACATGGGGATGCACAAGTGTCCTGTAAATGAGGGGGGAAATTTAGAGTGATTTAAAAAAAATCATTACAATTGAGTGACTGAAAAGCCTGACACTGAAAAATGGAAACTATTTGAAAAGTAAGTGAAATCTTGAAAAAAAATATGTACAAGCTTTTGACATTTCATAATGATTTATATAACAGGCTGCATGAGAATTAATTTGATATCAGATGTAATGCTAGCCCATAACCAACTGCACAAAGCAGAGTGCATTCAAGGTTGAGAACATTTTTATATATATAAATTAAGTTTGAGAATCATTTCTCATTCTGTCTAATCAATGTTTTTTAAATATTACTTATAATAATGGGATTCTCCAAAGTTTAATATGGCGGCTTTCGTATGTGCAAGTGGACTCGCATAGGCATGTGTTTCATTCCTATCTGCAATAATTCTAACATGCATTTGTATATATGCGATATTTAACTGTTGTGCTTCTCCTTCTTTTTGATTGAAATTGATTTTTTATCCAAGCTGAAAAATAGTCTTAAAATTTTAATAAAACTGCTACTAAATTGATACCATTGTTGTTAGAATAAATAACAGAAGTGTGTCCTATAATTTTGAAGGAAATCCTGAGCAAAATCAACTTGTTCTATGTTTTTAATGCAGATCTAAGCAATGTGCTGTACACACTGGTAATAAAACTATTTTAAGGGATGCTCCTTGACCAGCAATTCAAGCTACATATTAAGATTTGCTCTGTTTTTCATGTGTTTTCCATCAAGGAAGTCTGTGGTTACCTTCCTGATTCTGCTGGACTGGAAAAACATAGCTAATATGGTGTGATCTGGAGAAAGCTTTGATGCAGGGACTTTGCAAATAAACCTCCAGATGCCATATGGTTTACATTCATCTCTCAATTTATTTCCTATAAATGTCTATTGAATATTCCATTGAACCAACACATGTGAAACTAGAGCTGAAAGAGAGCAGTATATAGAATACTTTGTGGCAGCAAGTGATTATCATATTTCTTTCCCAATATTGCTACCAGCCTTAAATGCATGGTAAATTAGTTAAATGCCAAAGTTGTCAGACTTAAAGCAAAAATCAAGAAAAAATATTTAAGTTATCAAAACAAACTCCCGTTTTTCTGTTTGGGGTAAAGTATCATTCTCTAGAGCAGGATTTATTTGTGGCAGCACTGAGTCGTGTGTTTAAGTTGCTGCCACTTAAAAAATAAAGTTCAAGATGCCTAGGGATGCAGAGAAAAATGCTATTAAGATGCTGCAAAGGGAAAAATAATGTTAGAGGAAGAGTTTTACATGAATCTGTTTGTGGATTGACACGTTTTATATCATCCTCTTTGGTTCCATTCTGTTCTGGAATCTAGGCACCACCACACCATGATTCTGTATCAAGGAGACAGGCCAGGATAATTCTTCTAAGAACTGTGTTTGCTTAATGTCTCCCTCAGCTCTCTATTCTCCTTCCTGTTAAGGCCAGTGTTTCCAAAGACTGTTTTTTCAATAACTAGAGAAGACTATCCTGTAATTTTAGAGAATCCTTTTTCTCCTTAAACTGCCTACTGGTTTTGTCTTCCAGTGAGAAATCCATTTTTCTCCCCAATGAGCATCCCTATGAAAATAGAAGCAGCATCTAACGATGACCTAAAACATGGCCAGTCAACTTCACCATACTCACGTTGCCTCCACTGTTTACTGTCATGTGGCATTTAAACACATGTATGTAAATATGTGTTTATATGTAAATTGATGGAAACACAGAAAATTTAAGAAAATATGGATAGGGAAATGAGAAAAATAATTTTCTCAGATGCAGCATTTGTGGCCTTTAAGAACTCGATTCCCCAAGCCTTTCATTTAATGCTTTAATATCAAGGGTTTGCTAATGTAATAAAGCAAATGAGAAAAGCACAACAAATCAAAGTGTTACTAAGTTAAATCTATATGCAAAGAACTGCGCAAGTCCTTAAAGGAAAAGAGAACAATATCTTCTCAGACTCTAGCCATGCCATAGCTTGTCTCTGGGATTACAAAAGTTTGGGTGTTCTATACCACCAACTCAACACATGATTAGGTTTATTTCCTTAACAAAAACTGTGGCATCAAACTGAAAATCATCATTTCTCAGCCAACATTTTATACATCATAGACCAAAAGTACATTATAAATTTATACTGCCAATTGCATTAAATAGCAAAGTAATAATAATCAAGGGGAGAGGGAATAAATCACTTTACTGACTTTTTGCTTTGTGCATGATTCTTTTGTGATACCAAAGCTGGGGTTTGGGAATCTTATATTTAAAATGTAGGTCTTAGAAGGAAAAACAAGTATCTCATTCAGGTTTTTTTAAGTGAATGAATGGTAGAAGAGAAATCCCTTGTTTATTTTTAACCAAAAAAGATGCTTGAGATATTTGCATATATTCCATTTATTTTGTTATTATAAAATAGATACTACCAGATGCTCCTAACTTTATTTTTAAAGTTTTAAAGTTAAAAAATTTCATTTTTAAAGTTTCCTTTAAAACAATCTGTAAATGACTAAATGGGGAAAGGATGGAGGTGAGGAGAGATTCTAATCTCTTTATGGGAATAGTTTATTTCTAAATAAAGTACATTTCTAATCATAAAATCTCTCGACCAAATAATTTTACTAGTTATCTAAAAAATTTTAATATGTTTATTCCACATTTATTTAACATACAATTAAGATGTTTACTGTCATATAATCTTGTAGAAACTTTTTTCAAAATGCTGTCAGGTTAAAATTCCTCCGTGTCCTATTCTATTCTATCATTTTCTTATTTTTTAAGTGATTTTTTTTTTTTACTAAAGTAAAAATGCATCCAAAATAAAGTTACCTTTTTTGAGGTGCAGTGCATAAATATCTTAAGGCTACAGGATCGAAGGATAAATAATTTGAGAAATTCAAATGCAAATTTTCTAGGAGTAACTCCTCTTATCTTGTTCTTGAATCAAGAAAATTCCAAAGACAAATTATGAGTGTGCTTTTTAAAAGTAAATTTGCCTCCTTTAATTCCAGCCTAAAAGTCCAGCCACAAGTAGTAAATCACATTTGCAAAATTGCTGTTTATGATTACTATATCTCTGATTGGTGATCCTACATTACTCAAGCACTTTAAATTAATACAACTAAGAATTTCTAGATATCCCTTCTTCTGGTTTCATTATGATCCTGACTTACTAACTCAAAAAATGTAACATTTTTGACTCTTTTGTTCTCTGTACTACTGAGGGTAACTTAGTCTATTATGTAGGGTTCCTAATTCCCAGAACAAAAAAAAAAAAAAAAATGCCACTTGCTTGCTTCTCTGGTCCCAGTGCCCAACAGAATATTTGAATTTATGTCTGAGGTATGTGATGTCAATCAATAATCACAGAGCTAACCCCATGTCTTGGGGGCCTCATCTTTGTCAGCTGGTGCTCCTCTGCCAAGTTCTTGCCAACTCCTCCTGTGGATGCCCTGTGGACAAGCCCTCCATCTGAACCCCATCAACTTGGCGCTTTGGTTAACTGACCTGAGAATCCTGCCAATCTAGATGCAGAGCTCTGGAAACAAAAATCACCCTAAAATATCTTCATGGTTGCCTTTTCAACAACAAATACAGATTTCAAGTTATGTTCTAGAACTGACATTTCTCCCTCAGGGAAAGGCTGGGGAAAGACTCATAAACTTAGTAGGCATCCCTGATTACTAAACATGTTAACTTTTGTTTGATTTTTAAAGGTAGTCTGGTAAGTTAAGTGATGTGGCTTCTGATTATTAAATGAAAGGCATTGAAAGATACTCTAAACTTAGAAAGTTCTCTCAAATGGCTTTTCTAATAATGAGTACAGATATGCCCAGATGTTTCAAGAGGAAACTTGTGATCAAAGAAGATAATGAAGTTGAAAAGGCAAGAGTTGGATCTCTGAGTAAAAGTAATTTCCCCTTGGAATCTGTGTGTGCATTTTCGAGGTATAAAAGTAGAAATAATTCAGAAGTTTTTCAATAAAGGTAGCTTCTCCTACTCCCTTCTTTGCTATGGAATTAGAGCCTCAAATGGAGAAAGCCTCTAAAATGACTTGGGTGTCTCCATTTTTCTTAAATGACTTCATGTCCTATTTAAATAGAAGAAAAAAATATGTTCTTCTTAAAGCATTTTTTTTTTAAGGCATTCATCTTGGCCATTTCAGTTAGAGTTACCTTTCCCATTTCTCTGACCACCAAAAGCCAAAAGCCTCAAATCACACAATGGCTAGGGATATGACACAATATATAAATTTGAGGCATATCTAGGGTCTCAGTAAGACACAACCTAAGTGATCATTTGCTAATGATCAAATTATAACTTAATGAACAAGTTAACTATTTTAAGTAGAGCAGAGAAATCTTCCCTATATGGTACACATTTTCTCAATCTTTCCAGTATAGATAAGTAGGGATGAAGTTACAACTGTTGCCTTCAAACTGCTCATAATCCTCAGCTCATCTCTCTGCTAAAATGCCAGACATGTGAGGATTCTAAGATTCTTCAACTGCAAGCAACAGAAACACACTAACTTAGTAAAGGAATGGAGGGAAGGTGATTGTTTATCATTAAATTGAAGGAAATGCAGGCTCAGGAGAGGCTGCATACAGTCAACTATGGGACTATAGAACTGTTCACCTAACATTGATCTACTTCTGGATTAATGAGTACTTGTTCTGTTATTGTTTTGTTTCCTTCTTGAATCATTCCTGCTAAATTTCAGCTTGCCAAGAGAAAAGGTCTGATTGGCCTAACATGGAGTTATATGTCAGCAATTGGCCATGGAAGACAGGGCACCATGACCAGCTACCATCAAGACCACACACAATGAAAGGAGATACCATTCCATAAAGGAAATGGAATGCTGATACCAAAGAGAAAGGCCAAAAAGTAACAAATGTCCACCATCGTCATCATCTATTCTGTCAGTCACAATGGAAAGCTTGAAGAGCATCCTGGACAATGGGGCCTGTCCTGCCACTCAAGCAAATACATGCAAACCTCCTCTCAGATGACACACAAGAATTAATGGCAAAAATGCATACAACTTTTGGGTTCAGCCTTACAGCACTACGATTTTGGTTACATCCTTTAGAATCTTTGGGCCCCCAGTATCTTGTCTATAAAACGAATTTAGTAGCCTAAGTGCCCCCTGAATTTTAAGAGTATGGGTGCACATATCTATATATTTCAGATTTTATCTAATTACCACTGGAATAGGATTGCACACATACAATTTCCATTCATATCTTTTCACAGGATTTGAATCATAGCAGGCACGTACACATTTGTTGTTCAGAAATCACTAAAGTGTCATTACCCAAAGATTGCTATCAGTACCTTAGAATTCAGAACCATATTACAGTTTGTAAGATCACAGAATTCTTAATTTTCTGATCAGATTCCCTGTTAGTAGCAATAATTATTGCCAACAGAATAAGGACAAAACAGGCCTGAACATTAGGAATGTTTTAACCATTCCAAATGGTCTTATAGGTTGATGGGTCCCTAGCTGCTTTGTAATACTCTTGAATATTAAAATACTGCTTCAAAATACCTTATTTTCATTAACTCAGAAGACCAAAGCCAAGTGGTCTGCATCTTTTGGCAGGCCAGGATAAGCTTAGTTGGAAAAAAGAAATTCCAAGTATCACACTAACTTAAAAAAAAAATACGTACAGCTTTATTCTCTCTATATCCTTCCCCTGTGTCACTCAGTGAGAACTTTGGAAATAAAGGTAGATTCTGCATGCCAAAAAAAACTCCCTACTTTCTATGTGTAAACTTTTATTTTGTTTGGTTTTATCCAATTTTCCTCCCATTCCCTGGTGGTGGGTGCCATTTTCCTATGTCATCTCAAATAATATATGGGAGATTACCTGACTATAGTTTGCTAGGCAAGTGAATGAAAAATGCTTTCATTTACATGATTAACATTTAATTAACATTGTTAATTAACATTGATTTTCTTAAAAACTTTTTCAGCTGAAGTGTAACACTTAACATTGACCTTAACTTTTAAAATAAAAGCTAGGTGTTAAGAAAGCCCAGGGAAGTTGATGATTGATAACATGTATTATGATCTAGCTCCATGTGATCTGGGTGGAAGTTATGAAGTAATGTGCATTGTACCATATAAAACCCTAATGATGGTTAATGTTAGCTAATTAAGATGAACATTGAATGGAGCCAGCCTGGCTCATAGGGGTATTAACATCCTATTAGAGTCTAAGAAAATATTATTTTAGTCAAAACTATATATAGTGAATCATTTTAGATTCTAAGACATATATTTGGAATCAAATTAGACACTAAAACCATATTCTAATCATTGCTGCCAACAGAGATAATATTAAACACCTTTTTTTAGACACCTTCATGAATTTAATGTTACATTACACAGTCTTTGTGTTTCATTTTGTTTTAATAAATCTTAAACATACAAGTATGCCATACTTTTGTATATTACACCTAAGAAATCATGAATATTTGCCATCGCCAATTTTTTTAAGCATCAGATATGTTTCATGTTAACCCAGCTAACTGCATTAAGGGTAATTCAAAACAGCCATTTCTATTGGCTACTGAAAACATCAGACTTCTCTACCCAGAATAATGTTCATTAATTTTCTTTTTTCTTTGGTGAAATATCTTCAGGATGCATTTAAGTAGACATATTTGTGTGATGTCAGTAAGTCATTTTGCTTCTCTGGGACATAATGTCCTTGGCCATGAGATGAAGGGATTGTCCCAGAATACTTCATTTTAATATATTTGTCATGTATTCAACATTTGAATGTCTAAGCATGTCGGTAGGCAGTGGGAATACAGACATGAAGAAAGGTACTGTCTGTTGAGAAAGGCAGAAATATTTTAAAACTCCTATTTAGTTGGCAGGACTCAAATGAGGCAACACTCACTATACTTCTCAGTTTGTTTCTCATGAAAAATACTTACATAAGGTATATGTCCTCTCACTAGCCTATTGTATTTTTTCTGTGACCTCTTAGGAAAGAGGTTGAGAATTGGCAGGCCTGGGCTGAGTATTTGTGTATCTGAGAAGCAGGACTGGTACACGGGCCCACAAAAAGTAACAGCTACTCTGCACCAGTTTCACAACCTAGAATAATTAGTTCTGTTTCTCAGGCAAGGTGTTCTGTATAGTTAAATCATTTGAGCAGTATATTAAAACATTATTTTTAAAGCAATCAAAGATACGTAACAGAGTCTAACATATGCATGGAATGTTAAGGTAAGAGATGCTGCTTTGCTGAAACTCTTTTGTGGCTTTGACATGAGGTCTTCACCCTCGAGCCCTCTCTTCCATGGTATGGGGTCTCTTTGGTGGTAGAGAATGAGGAATACTAACTAGTAATCTATTCCATGCCCACCCCACCCTACACTCATGCACGCACACAACACACACACACATTTTGGTCTCTTCACTTCTCTGCACTTCATGCTTACAGCAGCATCTCTACAGTAGGAACTCAATTATATACTGAATGAATAAATACAGACAGACACTTTTGCATGTAAAGTGATGAGTGGTCTCATTTGTTTCTAAACATAGTAGATGCTCAAGAAATGTTTGAGTTAAAACAAAATGCTTTTAATGATGCCATTAAAATATACATAAACATATTAATACGGAGGCCTCTTCCATGGCAAATAAGCTAATATCTCTTGAATGAGATCCTCTGAAGGAAGATGCCATATTCTTGCTTTATTTTTTTATTGAAGTTGCAAAGGGAGAAAAGAATTAAAATGGAATATTAAATTATGTTCTCTTTAAGTTTTAATACATACTGCATAAAACCAGCCAGCTTCTATGGAAGGATAAATGCTGTATTGTTAGACTGGTTGTGATGGTGAGTTCAGGGGAAAGACAGGCCAGGGGAGGAGTCATTCATTCTACTTTAGAGTTGACAGTTATCAATGTCTAGGCCAAATCCAGCCTGGAGACATGTTTTATTTGGCAACATATTTGAGTTTTAAAGCAGTCGCTATTATTTAAAAATGGGAAGATTTATCAAAATACACATTTCTGGCTTAAAGCCTAAAGAGCAGGTAACAATGAACCCACATTTTTGTTGGGCCTGAATAGGGGCTGCCTCAATGAGACAGGGTACCTATTATCATTACCACAGCCCCAAACTAGAACTCCACCCTAGGTTAGTATCAGTCCCTCAGGCAAGTAGACATTGAGTTTTGAAATCTGTCTTAGATGAGCCTGTACTATTTGAACTTTTTTGTTATATTTAAGAAAGTGGCATCTGTTTTTGCAACTCATATCACTGAATTATCTTTAAGGCACAGAAAACTGAAGAATTACTTTTCAAGCAAGTAACAAAGCAATTTGTACAGTATAATTCAACTTTCCAAGTCTATATGAATATACATTTAATATTTATATACATGTGAAACATGTTTTGCATTTTGCATATGTATACACATGTGAAATAAAATGCTCAAATATGTATGTATAGATAGAAAAAAGACTGGAAGGATATATTCCAGAATATTAACAGTAGTCATAGTGATTCTCCAGATGATGACATCTCAGATGGCTTTTATTTTGAATTTTTTTTCCATTTCCTATTTTTGCTTTTCTGTCTTTTCTACATTTCACACAATGAACAATGAATTGTTATCTTCTTGATAGGAAGGAGATTTTTCCAGATGGATTTCAGCATATGTGTGGTTCTCATTAGTTTCCTCATTTTTTTTTTTTTTTTTGACTCCATTGTAAGGAGTCTCTGCCCTGCATCTCTTTGTAAGATCTGCCATCCGTGTTTACCTGCCAGCAGCACCCAGCCCTGTGTTGTTTGTTTTTCTCCTCTGTGTACATACTGGTCTTTCCACTGCTCGCATCCTGGGGTGGTTCACATTGGAGTGACTGACAGTGAATCAAAATTAAAAACACCAGTTGGCATTAAAGGTCACTGCTTTATTAGAATTATTCATTCAAATACAATTAACTTACCACTGCTCTGGGGGAAAAGGAAGAGTTCACCCCAGGGAGAAAGAAGGATCTAAAGTGTTCTCCATTTATAGCCTTTCTCCCATTTGAATTTTTTTTTTCCCAACAACTTTATTGACATGACAGACAGCTTGAAACAAAGAAAAGGCAAAGAGTGGGAAGGTGTTTCCTTTGATATACACGAGGTAGGGCTAACTTCATTATTTTGAATGCAGAATAAGGATTGAGACAAGTGGGTTCTTAGAAAACCTTGCTCAAACAGTGATCCATGTAACACAGAACATTGAAGTTTTGTCTATCTTTTTTATCCTAGTAGGATGAAGCACATTCAAGGACCATGACTCAGGCAGTCCTGGTCAGCACCTAGGAAAGGTGGCTCTATCATTTTTGCATCATGGCTACTTTTGAAATTCTGATGAAATTTATAGACAGTGCTACAGGAATGTATGCCATATGTACTTAAAACATTACAAACAAATTCATGAGGTCTCTATTAGCATCCTCTCTAGAATTAAGAAATCCTGTCGTAGAGTAAGAACTCCTATCCTCATTATTCATTCATTCGTTCACATTCAGCTTTGGAGTCAGACAACCTGGGCTTCAAATTCTGACATGGCCCTGGGTAAGTTACTTAGTCCCTCTAAGGCTGTAACCTTATCTCTGCATGAGGATAAAAATAGTACCTATACAATGATTGTTTCAGGGATTAAATTAGAATTTCTAATGTTCTTAATTGTATACTTCAAATAAATGGAAGTATTGATAAATATTACTGTAATTATTCATTACCTATGTCCTGATAGTTGTGTTAAGAGTTAGAAAGAAAGGGTTATTTTAAAAAGTATAATCCATGCCTTCAGGAAGCTTACAGTTTTCTCAAAGGAAATCCCCAAAGAAGTAATGCAGGAGAGCATGAAATCAATAGAAAGATAAAGTAGGCTAGGGGTAGTCTGGAACTGGAGGTGAGTGAGAATGAGGAGTGACTGAATGGGTATAAGGGATCTTTTTTGATGTGATGAAAATGTTCTAAAATTTGATTGAGGTGATGATTGCATCATGCTGTAAGTTACTAAAAATCATTGAACTGTATATTTTAAATTGGTGTATTTTATGATATGATAGAAATAATACTTCAAAACTATTGAAAGTACAGATAGCGTGATAGTTGTGTATGTAGATTTATACTTAGGGTAGTGGTTGGACAGAGGAGATAATGACCTCCTAGTACAGGGGAAGGGGTGCTAAGCTGAGTCCCAAAAGATAAGTAGCAGTTAACAAGGTATATGGTGACATTCCAAGCAGAGAAAGCAAGTATCAAGTCCCTCAGGCAAGTAGTATCAAAGGAATTTGTTGAATCGAAATAAATGTATTGACTATCCTTGCATCCAAAATATAACCTCCTTCTCATACGATGCAGAATGTCTGATTTGCTACTATCCTTTCTTTCCCAACCCCATCACAAGGTTTCCTTGACCCTAGAGAAAGTAAGGTAGACAAAATATGTAGATGTACCCACTTTCCTTTCAGGAAAAAAAATCATCATTGGCATGTAACTTTAAAATCTGGCAGTCCAATTGTCATGAGAGGCAACTTTAATTTTAAAACTTCACTTTTAAATTGAATTTTATTTGAGGATGAGGAAACAGATGCGAGTAGTGATTGTAGTGTTGTTTACTACCTCCCACATAAGCAATTTTTGGGAAAAAAAAATAATTGGAAAACATGACCCTAGTACCCACTTCTCAGGTTCCTTAGGATTTCCTCTGTGTGTACATGTGGAATAGAGAAAAAGCAGTGTAGCCCCATTTCTCAAAATGCTGAGTTCTCAAACTCATGTACTGATAGTTTTGTTACATGGTAATTTTAGCTCATGAAAACCATGGTTTAGCCAGGCCCTTAATGTCTTAGTAGGTTACAAGTAATTGTATCCTGCATTAGAAAGAAATGAGTTTTGAATTTGCATGTCATTTGTACAAAAGAATCAAAATATCAGCCCAAGAATGCCTTAGACTATATCTGTCAATCGTTGACTAGAAAGCCAAGTGGCTGCAGATAATCCAGTATGTAAAGGGGAGAACCAGGGTTAGAATATACTTTTGGGCCTCCCAGGCAAGGCCTCTCAGCACTACACTGGAAGACCCATTAATGTCCCAACATACAAACACTTCCAGTCCACCAGAGTTAATGAAAGACAGTCTTCAAACAGAATGGAAGGAGTTGCTACTGGGACCTGATCAAAGCAAGTGAAATTTGGAAAACAGGTGAGGCAAGTGTCTGGAACAGGGCTGGTGCACCACCTCCACAAAGCCCAAGGTTTACATGTTGGGTTTATGGATATGTTTCAGAAGCTCTGTTCTCAAGTTATCATTCCTGAGTATGTAATTTCATTCTTCAGACCAAAAGATTCCAAAGAGATGAAATCTCAGGGCTAAGTGCATCCTTCATATTCCTAAAGACTCATAAAATGAAAGCTCATGATTGGCTACACACATGGCTTAAAATTGATGCTTAATCATGCTAACCCCAACTTCTTTGGAAGTTTTGGGTTTCTTTTAAGCTTTTCCTATTTCAGGTCCAGGGACATAGCAAAGTTTTCCAGAGAAATAGACTTTCTATATGATTACAGATAATCAGAAACAATGTGTGTTTTACTTTCTCTTAAAATGAAACACTGCAGTCAGGTCAAGAATGGTGTCAAATAAACAACTTTACTGTTTTGAATTTTTTAAATGCTGAGGCTCCAGATAAAACAACTGCCTCTCGCACACAATATTCCCTGTGATCACATGTCATGATTGATGACAAGTCAAAACACACTTTGTTTACTCAGCTTTAATGTGAATGTGGCTGTCAGGATCTTGCCGGGTCTTGTGTGGTTCCGAATGTTATTAGATAAATAAGGTCCATAAATGTGGTAAAGGTAGAGGTCTGTTTCCCAAATAATGGAATGTTTCCTTTCTATACCTTTTGGGGTCCGTTTTAAAAAAGGAATTCACAACCAGACTGCCTACTCAAAAGGCTTGAGTTTCTTCATTGGAAGCCTTTTCAAAGTCATCACTAATCTATACATGATTTGTTTTATGTGGTCTAGGGCAGGATTTCTCAACCTCAGCACTACTGACATTTGGGCTGGCTGGGTAGTTCTTTGTTGTGAAGGTCCATCCTGTGCACTGTAGGATGTTTAGCAGCATTCCTGTCCTTTACCTACTATTAATAGATGTCAGTAAAACCCCCTAAGGTATGACAACCAAAAATATCTCCAGAGATTTCCTAATAACCCCTGGGAAGCAAAGTCACCCAGGAGCTGTGAACCACTGATCTAGTATTCTGAATACGCCATGAAGGTAAAGCATTCAGGGCCAACTAAATGCCATCAGAAATAAGATAATTCATTACAATAGTATCATATAAAAGATTAATTTATAACAAGAAGTTAAACATGAACAATATTGACTGTTTTGAACAAGTGAAATTGAATTAAGTGGTCATTTTTTTAAAAAAAAGGCAATCCTTAGTTAGTATTCCCATCAGTCTGGAGTGAGTAGTATGGTATTTAACAAGTAAAAGTCCAAACTTTCTTTTGTCTTTCTTTCTCTGCATATTCCTATGGTATACTGAAAGGAACAATTATCTTCCGTTTTAATTTCAGGAAATACTGCATCAACTCCATGGGAAAACACAAGTGAGGTTGTTGTTTTTTTTTCTTGCTGACTAAAACATTCCCCTGATAAATTTCAGTCATTTTTTTTATACCACTATAGTTTATCCTTGGCCTTTCCTTAAGCTTATTTTAAGAAATTCTTTGCATATTCGTCTTCATTGGTGCTTCTGGTGTTATAATGAGGCATTTGTTATAAACATTAGTGACCATAATCAGATTTTAGTTTGAAATCTTATATCTGCAAACTTATGTAGGAAAGAGTAGAAGTGCAGACAATGTTACTGAAGAAACAGTTAATACAATTTAAATAAAAAGGTTTATGGCTAATTTCAACTCATTTAGTGAATTATAATTATATGATTACCTATATAGAACCTCCATAGTATGATATTTGAAAGATCAAAGTTAGTGAAAAGTCAGCATGTAATTAGTTTCTTGCTTTGGAGCATTAGGTAGAATTACTGCAAAGAGGCAAAACTATCATTTTATAGAGACCCTTAGGAGATTTATAATGATGGTAGACAAATATATGCATACAATATCAGTTGGTGTCTAAAATTTAATTTTCATGAGAAAATGTGGTTGAAGATGATCACAATACATGGGGATGTTCTTATTTTAATATTGGTGGATGTTATTAGAGAATCATATCAAAAGATATGTCACCAGGGAGAAAATATCATTTATAAATCACTAATGAGTAGCAAACAGTGTTTAGCTTGGAGGTATAAGGCATCTCTTCACAATGTGCATTTATGATCAAACACAAAAGATCAAGTGCAGAAAGAATAGTAGATCTATATTTTATCTCATTCTGCTAAGGAATATTTTTCTATAGTTAGAGTTTCAGTGCCTACACTGTGTTTCCTGTTCATCACAGAAGATTCTGCAATTAGAAAAGGATTTTTATGATGTCAAATTTGGAACTTAGCTAGTAAGATAATGCATGATTGTACAGATTATGTATTGTATAGATTTTATTTATGTCCTTAGAGTAAGACATAGTTGTGCAGTTAGTTTAGGAGAAAATGCCAGGAAATCTCGTGGCTGACAACAAACATCCTCTGGGGACATTTTGAGATTTCTTGCCTTTAAATAAAAGGTGAATTCTAATGGTTCTCAATCTGTAGAGTGTCGTTCTTTGGGCCTTTAATCATCCATCTTTTCACTGTGTTAGGCTAGTACATCTAAAATCATTTCCTAAGAAAAATCCTAGGCATGGTCCCAGGTAAATGCAGGACTCTGAATATCTCTGAGCAGCAGGTGAATTGTCTTCAGGAAAATTATGAGAAATTCTTAAGTACCCCATTCTTTAATGAGAGGATATCAACTCATTTTTCCACAGCTTAACAAACTATTAAAATGTATATCTCCAAGCCTACCTATATACACCTTATTGTATATAGCTTGTTACCCTCAAATAGCACTTGCTTTTGTTCTATTTCCATTTAAGATTCTCTGACGTATGGTTGATTATTTCTTTGGAGTTCCCCTAGAGTTCTCCTGCTAAAATAAATTTCATTTACTCCACATCACTATATTTGAAGTCAGAAAGAATGTCAAATACTTTGTTAAACTTAGCAAAAATTATTTTATATTCTCTTTTTTTTAATTTGAGGAAGACAAAAATGATTCTCTACAATAGATTGACCCAAATATAATAGGCAGTGTTAGATATTGTCTGAAATGTCCTTGTTAAAGAATGGGAAGTTCTTAATGGGAGTTGTTTAGGAAAAATGAAAGTGATGGGTGAAAAGATGTTCTGATGAAATTTTCTGTACTTTTAGGGAAGTAGTATGTTTAGTAAAACAATGAATTTTTTAGGGTAAACCACTTTTAATGTAATCGTTTAAAAATTTACCAACTGTTGGAAAAGTTAGCTATGCTCTTAGAGGTCAGAATAGAAGTTCCCTTGAACTTCTATTGGGGGCGGATAGTGAATAGAGCTGGAAGGGGGACTCTGGGGTCATGAGAATGTGCCGTTTCTTAATCTAGGTACTGATTTAAGGATGTGTTAAGTTTGCAAATTTGTTGGACTTTTGTATATATATGTTAAAAGGAGTTTTACAAACTTCCTATTGGAAAAACGAGGATAAATAGACAATCTTGTGATGGCTGATGAGATTATCCATTCAACAAACCCCTATGGAAGTAATCTGGCAATATCTATCAAAATTATAAATACATGTATCCTTCAATCTAAATAATTTTACTTTTTGGACTTTGTCCTAGTTGCACACATGGAAAATGATATGAAAATAAAAATCATTGCAGTTATTGTCTATGATAGCAAAAAAAAAAAAAAAAATAGAAACAACCTAAATGGCCATTAGTAGGACCAGTTAAATTGAAAAGAGAGCTGGACATGGTGGTACACACTTGTAGTCACAGCTACTCAGGTAGCTGAGAATGGGAGCTTGAGCCCAGGAGTTCAAATCCAGCCTTGGCCACATAGCAAGACCCCTGTCTATAAAACAAAGAATGATACAACTATGTAATGAGCTGTTACATCAATGTTTAAAATTTTTAAGCTTAAATAAGAAACTTCTCATGAACTGATTAGAAAAATCCCAAGGCATGTTGAATGAACAACAACAAAAAAAGTTTAAGCAACAAAGTGTGAATTAGAACATGTGTTTTAAAAGGAAGGGGATTATGTATTTATATTTATTTATATTCAAGGACACACAAACGAGGTGACCTTATTAGTAATCTATCTTTTTTGTTATTTTTGAATCACTACAGAAATTTTCTTTTCAAAACAATTTAAAAATAATGACAATATTAAGAAAAAAAAACCCATTCCCAATGTGGTGAAATTGATATTACAAGGTTTGTATTGTTTCTCAATATGGAAAAACATCACAGACTAATTTTTTTCTTTTTTATTTATTTATTTATTTTTTTTTTGAGATGGAGTCTCACTCTGTCACCCAAGTTGGAGTACAATGGCAAGATCTTGGCTCACTGCAGCCTCTGCCTCCCGGGTTCAATTCTCCTTCCTCAGCCTCCTGAGTAGCTGGGATTATAGGCACCCACCACCCTGCCTGGCTAATTTTTGTATTTTTAGTAGAGTCAGGGTTTCGCCATATTGGCCAGGCTGGTTTCGAACTCCTGACCCCAGGTGATTAGCCCTTCTTGGCCTCCCAAGCAAACTATCTTTTTAAAAGTTATTACCCATAGCTTAACCTTCACTGAGGTAAGCCATGAGTCAAAAGTTCTTGGAATACCTCCAGTGTCTTTCCAAATTATCTAGATTCTGTTTCAGAAATCCAGCAAGGGGAGAGATGATGGTTTCTTATTACAAAGGTCTATCTTTTGTGCCACAGGAACGTGCTTGACTTCTGAGTTCCCTGCTTTGGGTTCTCCCTTCTTTTCTCTTTGGCTCACTCTGACCTTGATAAATGAATGAGAAGCTGATACTATAAAATATTTTAAATCCTGCTTATATAATGCAGAACATAACTCCTTTTCACACTGTCATATTAGTGATGGAACAGACAGACCCAAGAAGAAATGATGGTATGCATATAGCCCATTTTCCTCATACCTAGAAGAGATCAAGGCCCTGATTTGTGTGACAACTTTCCCAAGGTCACATAATTGCAATGCCACCCAGAACATGAATCCAGGTATCATGACTCAAAGTACATCATTGTGTGTGCAGCAATACTGGGTCCCTTAGATGAAAACTGGGTTTGCTAGAGGTACACCTTTATGCACTAATGACAGAAACCTTTTCAATATCATTCTGACTCATGATGATATAATTGTAAATACAGTAATCAGAATTCTGTCCTCTCTTGAGTCAATAGTCTACCAGAAGTTTCATGGATTTGTGCCACATAAATTCCTGGAGACAAGATAAAAACCTGCAAATGGAATTCTGAGCCAACTGGTGGAGGCTATGTATAAAATAGAGAAGAGAGAAAGAGAATGAGGTCAATCTCAGAAGGAAAGTGAATTGTATATATTATACGAAGACTTGATATTTTTACCACACCTTAGAAAACTGAAATTTTGGGCCCACTGTGATCAATAGCCTTCATCTCTCATGGCAGCATTGATTGCATCATTCTGGTAGCTGAAGGTCATTGTTAAGGGTTTTGAGATTGTATCTAGCTACAGGTGGAAAGAGTATCATGATAAATAATGATGTCTGTCATGTGCATAGTCTCAGGGTGTGGCTGAGACCACCTATATCAGGATCTACCTTTATTTTGCCAGCTTTCCGCATGTATTATTTCTCAAGCACTGATGACATAATTACATTTAAGATACCTTACCATCTTGTAGAGAGGGCAGACACTCAAAAAATTCTAAGAAATTCCTATTAGATCCTGAGTTAGATCTTCTGCAACTTATTTATGATTTCTCACTATTTCTTTGAAATTAAAAGAGCAAGTCACTGCCATCATCAGTTCAATCCAATTAAACATCTAGTTACTGAAGACAATTCGAGAGCTTGGCATGCCAAGCAAGCCGATCCACCAGTTGTTTCGAAGTCTACAATGACTCTTTTTAGGAATGAAATTCATTCCCCTCCTTTGTCTCCAATGTCTTCCTCTTCCTTTTCCCACCATGCAAATCTCAGGCTTTACATCACAGAGCTAAGTTTTATCAGAAACTCCACATTTAAGGATTGCGGCATGTGGTTCCCTAAAATAGAAAGCTTTGTGACCTTTGTCAAAATCCTCCCCATTCCATATATCCTTCCCAGATACATAACCCATTCTTTCTGTGGAAGGGAACACTGTAAAGAATGCACAGCCAGCAAGAGGCTTTGGAGCTCAGCAGGGTCCTGGTGGATGCATGCATATACATGGGATCAGGGGCGAACCGGATGGACCGTCTCTCCCAGTGAGTGAAAGTCTTAAACCGAGATTAACCTTGAAGCTCAAATTAGATAAAAACAAATAGAAATTTCTCCACAGGAATAAGAGCTTAATATAAAGGAAAAGTATTTCGTAGCCCACATAACTTTAATTAAGATGAAAGGGTTTCCGAGTATCTGCTTCCTCGACAATCTTATGTTTAAAGATGTGTGTTGAGCTCAGCATGAAGGAACTAGTCTATGCAGCTCATTATTCACGTTTACAAGGGCCTACTTTGGGAGCTCTTTGTAAAGCTCTGGCGTTCACTTCCAATTTTCTCTCCAAGCGTGCCTTCCTCTAGCCCTTTGTTACAGTCTTGAGGAATCTGTCGACTTCTTTATCACAAGGTGGGCACACCTTACAGCTGAGAAACCCCCTTCCAGTTGAAGGAAGACATCAACAGAAACAGACATCCACTTTTCCCCAGTGGCTGCGGCCACATGTGAGAGAGCAGTGGTGGCCAGCTGGTTTTGTGCAATTTCTCACATGGAGTTCATGAAGACAAGTTATTTTTTTTTTGTTAGGGAAAATCTAGTAAGCAGAAGTTGCACAAGGAATAAAACAGACACATAAACACAGTGAAAGACTAGAAAAGCCCACTGAGGTTGTTAAAAGACTGAAATTGTTTTCTGTTTGTCTTAGCGATATAGTTCTAATGCTTTAGGTAAGCATCCTTCCATTTTCTTCTGTACTCTTAAACTCTGGTTAGATATCAGTATTTTTCAGGGAACTTTGTTAGGAACAGATGTTCAAGGCATATCTCTGGAGCATTCAGAATAGCAGTTAAGTGCGTGGATGTCATCATCCCAGATGTGCAGGGAGTTGGTCCCACGAGTTGCTGACAGTGTGATGGTGCACTCCCTTGACCTCCATTTCTAATACGTAAAAAGGAGAATTATAGTAGCACTTACGACATGCCGGGGGGACTAAATTAGATAATACCGTACATTGTACATATAAAATTCCTTATGTGCCTGACTCGTAATAAGCATTTATATAAACACTAGCTACTTCATTATATCATTAAGGAGAACAGATGTCCACAAAACACATATACGTGAAATATTTTCTGATGGTTTCATTTCACTCATACTAAGATCTTAGGTAAACTATTGAATGTCCCAATGCTTCAGTTTACACATCTGTAAAATGGGGATGATATTTATCTGTCTTGCGGGTCGTTGGGAAGATGAAGAGAGACAATATAGGGAGAGAACATCTAGTATAATTTTGTAGTAATAAGATTTTAATGAATGTGAGACATTCACAGTTATTACCTAAAGTCTGTCTAGCATGTTTTAGAAAAGTGCTGTCCTTGGGAATCTAGGATGTGTGTGATATCTTTGTATTATTGTCTCATGGATCCAGTTAAAGTAGATCTACAAAATCAGGGAATGTACTCTATGCAGAATAAAAGATCAGAAGCCATAATACTTACCCAACTGATATTAAAACATTGGAGGTCTTCTGTTACTAAAAAGTGGGAGGTCCATACCCAAATTTTAAAAGCTTGGAAAATAATACATATTAATTCTTCCAATCTCACTGAGCCCTCAGCCCTTTGAGGATTCACAATGGCTGTTTTTGTTTTTGTTTTAAACAAAGATAGTTCATAGTAAAGAAGCACATGAAACTTTATTTCAACCTATGTTTTCTGGTCTTACTTAACCATGAACCAATTTTCCCCATACTACCTATTACTGATGGCAAATGGTTGAAACATATCCCAGTAGAAGAATATAATCAGAAATAAAATGCTGTAATTCATTAAGATCAGATTGTCATTTTTGAACCTGGAGAAGCAGCAATTTCTCACAACTTTTTGTGAATTAATATCCTGCAGAATTAATACGTAAAGCATTGCTTGCATAAAGTTAAATGTCATAAAATAAGTTTTGAAACTCAAACATGTCTTGCTTCCATCAGGAAGGATAAAAAATACTCATCAATTTAGCAGAAACCTAAGATGACTGAGTGATCCAATCCAGAGGGCCTCCCTAATGCAGAATAGCAAACTCAAATACCTAGAGGAGACAGGTAACACTAAGAGCCAAACTTGCTGGATAATTTCATAGCAAACATGTCAGAACTGTCCCTATTTCCTTTTTAATAAAATGTCTCCCGTTTTCTTAAAGCACCAAATCTTCAATTTTTCTACTTTTGATCAAGAGATTTCTGATCTTGACTCCATTCCATTCTCCATCAGCCAGGACAGACACTGGTGTTGAGGTTGACATACCTATCAAGGACAGTAACTACCATGGCTTCCAGTGCTTTAACAAAACCTCAGGTGCATGGACTTGGGCCACGCATCTGCAATTTCATATTATTGGAGTATTCGTAGTATCCCTGGGGGTTTCAGCTCTCTTTAAGTTTGCTGTGGCTGAACCAAGAAAGAAGGCATACACAGATTTCTGCAGAAATGATAATTCCAAGAAAGATTTGGAGGAGATGAGGTAGGCTGTTATCTTTCAGAGGACAAAATGATTTGGGAATATAAAGTATGTCTTGAGTTGAGTTTTATAGAAGTTTGTCACTAACCTGTGTTCCTGAACTATGAAACATGACTGTGAACTAAGAAATCATTTCTATTGATTAAAAACAAATAAGAGATTTCCAATCTTAGGAAACATTGCACAATTGCAATGATAAATTGCAACTGATACTTCCATACAACTGCAAGAAGACATTAAGAGGGGACAGGGACAGTAGCAAACTGGAGAGAAATATTCCATCTAACTGGGGGTATAGCCTCTTAAAGCCAGCTAGCTAATTAATACCCAAGACTGTGGGCCCAGTATTGCCTGAATTTCAAATGTTTATAGCAAATCTAAAATTGGACATTTTGATCTGAAATTTCCCTGCTTTACACATTTTCTGATATTATTCAATATGTACCCACAGTTAGCGGGCCCAGGTGGGTAGTTTATAATCATTTCTCAGGGGTACGGGAGTGTCGGAGAATGTTTTGATGGAATTTCAAGGTACCAGGTATACAGAAGAAATGTTGTCCATAATGAATCCAGGTAGATTTAATCATTTAGGTCTCTTCAAATCCAGATCAGGATCCTCAAGCGTGTTCAACATTTTCATGATAGTTTCAAGGAAGAAGGTACTGCAGGTATGATTTGTGGCAGGAAGTATTAGAGTGCTATAGTCTCTTAAGAGTATTAGATCCCTTGGGAGTGACTAAGCTTATTCACGCGTACCAATAATATATGTTTAGGGCCTCCTGTGTGCTAAGCAACATTCTAGAATCTGGCAATATTGCAGACAACAGGACAAATCAGTCTCTTTTTTCACAGGACTTGGGCCCTAGTAGCCAGTCCACACACTCTTTTTTCACAGGACTTGGGCCCTAGTAGCCAGTCCACACACAAGTGACTGCTTCTTCATTTGTAAAAAGAGGGGAGCCATAATTTGCATGGGTGGAAAGACAGTAATATGTCTTATGTGATACATAATATAAGAAAATGCAAGGCAGGGTTGCAGGGTGGGAAGTGACAGGACTAGAGAGAATGTGGAATAAAGAATAGCTAAGTCTCTCTGGGAGAAGGGAAAAGGAAATGTGCTGAAATTCTTTTGAGACACAGAAAACACTGCATGACCAGGTCAACTGGGAACCTAACACGTACCAAGTCCTTGCTGTGTGCCAAACACTGTGCTGTAAGCTTTGCATGGATTAATCCATTTCATCTGCATAGCCAGCCTAAGAGATCAGTCCTTTGATCAACCCCTTTTAACAGATGTATTAATCCGTTCTCATACTGCTATAAAGAACTATCTGAGACTGGATAATTTATGAAGAAAAGAGGCTTAATTGACTCACAGTTTCACAGACTGTGCAGGAAGCATGACTGGGAGGCCTCTGGAAACTTACAATCACAGCAGAAGGTGAAGGGGTAGCAGGTATGTCTTACCATGGCAGAGCAGGAGAGAAATACAGTGAAGCACACACTTTCAAACAACCATATCTCATGAGAACTCACTCACAATCACCAGAAGCGCCAGGGGGAAGTCTGCTCCATGATTCAATTGCTTCCACCAGGTCCCTCCCCTGACGCTTGAGGATTACAATTTGAGATGAGATTTGGATGGAGACACAGCCGAACCATATCATCAGATGAGGAAATGGAAGACTGAAGAGGCTGAGTCCTTGCCTTCTGTCACAGGGCTCCTGAGGAATGCCGCTGGGGTCCACTCAGGCAGCCTGAACCAGTCTTTGGTTCTGAAATCTATCCTGTTTTCCATTTCCTTACTGGGGTGTCATGGAGTGGATCAGGGTTGCTTTAGAAGAGGAAGAAGCAACTAAGAAAACCTGTGTCATTACTTGACTACTTGAGCCTTGGCTCTGAGTTCTCACCCAGACTCTTCCTCATCAGCATACATGCACAAAAGAAAAATGAGAAAATGCGTTCTGCTTTTAAAAGGGAATGTAGCATCATAAATCGAAAATATAAATGAAGAATAAAAGTTTTTAGCTATTTCCATTATATTCCATTTTGGACTTGATTCCATACCCATTAAAATCCACTCCAATGCCTTCTAATGTTAATGAACAAATAAAGGAATTTGCTATTGTCAAGTACTAAGCTTTTACTTGGCAGACTTGGGACAGACAGAGTAGAGAAGTAAGGAGGCTGCCTCTGACCTCCATTAGAGATAGCACTGAGGCAAGTGAGCTGGACAGGTACAGGTTCCTCTGCGCCTCACTGAGGAAAAACAAACATGGGCAAAGGAGATCCTCTGAAGCCAAGAGGTAAATGTCATCATATGCGTTCCTTGTGCAAACTTGTCAAAAGGAGCTCAAGAAGCAGCACCCAGATGCTTCAGTCAACTCTTCCTTAGAGTTTTCTAAGATGCACTCAGAGAGGTAAAAGACCATGTCTGCTAAGGAAAAAGGAAAATTTGAAGACACAGGAAAGGCAGACAAAGCCTATTATTTAATTTAAAAAAAAAAAAAAAAAAAAAACCATGTTTCTTCTAAAGGAGAAACAAAAAAATTCAAGGATTCCAATGCACCCCAGAAGCCTCCTTTGGCCTTTTTCTCCTTCTGTTCTAAGTATTGCCCCAAAAGCAAAGGAGGACATCCCAGCTTATCCATTGGTGATACTGCAAGGAAACAGTGAGAGGTGTGGAGTAACACTGCTACAGATGACAAGCAACCTCATGAAAAGGCTGCAGTCAGGCATTGTGGTTCATGCCTGTAATGGAGCACTTTGAGAAGCTGAGGCAGGGGGGCTGCTGAGGCTAGGAGTTCAATGTCAGCCTGGGCGATATAGCAAGAACCCATCTCTATGAAGAAAAAATTGTAATGAAAGTAAAGGCTGTGAAGCTGAAGGAAAAATTTTTTAAAAAGGATATTGCTGCATACCAAGCTAAAGGAAAGCCTGACTCATCAAGGCAGAGAAAAGCAAGAAAAAGAAGAACAAGATGATGACTACAAAGTGTCTTTTTGTACAAGTAGCACACTAGGAAATGTATCTTTAGATAGCCCAGTGCCAGTGACATCCTCAGTAGCCACTAACCTTGCCTGGTACAATGTGGGTTTGCAAGTTGGCATGGAAGACTAAAGCAGGTTCTCTTCGGGGCATAGCACAAATTTGTTATATATAGGGATGGCATTTTTTTCATCTTCAGTTGTCTCTGATGCAACTTACGTGAAATAATTGTCACTTTGTGACTTGAATACCACTCCTTAATTACAGAAAAAAAAGTTGCAGCTGTTTTGTTGACTTTCTTAATGCTTCTAAGTAAATACAATGTTTTATGTAAAAGAAATAAAAAATAAAAATCATGGAACAAGGTATAAAAAATTCAAAGCATGTGACATTTTCTGTCAGATTCTAATCCTGGTCATCTCACTCCTTCTTTTCTAATTTCCTTACCTTTTCACTTTGCCCATAACTCGGCATAGAATTTGGTTCCTAATAGGTGCTCAATAAATGTTAAACTGAGCAGGTGAACTTATACTCCTTAATTGTCCCTCGGTACAATTGTCAGTGTACTCGTGTGAATGTTTCCCAAATTCTTAGTGATCGTCAGATTAAATCGTTCTCTAAGTATGAGGGGGTATTATTTATAACACTCAGCCTATGGAATGGTGTTGCAGTAAAAAGATTTTCCCACAGAGCAAAGAGTAGAATGAACTTTTTACTCACTTTGTGCAAAAAAGACAAAATTAACATTTTTTTGCTTTTTTGCATTTAGAGTTGAATATTTAATTCAGCCCTGAGTTGGGAGTTTTTAGGATTTTTCAAAATCATTTGTTGAACTAAGGGCTTCACTGCTCCCGTGAAGTCCATCATTTCCTGGTATTAGATACAGCTTTTTATTTAATTAATTTTAATACAGTAATTTATTTTTATATTTTCCTCTAATCTTGTCAACCCAATGTGGATTTTGCTTTTAATAAAGTACAAGGTAAGCTACTTAAAGTGGACTAATTGGGCAAAGGCTGACTTGTCCATCTGATCAGAACAGACATTTGAAAGGAGGTGGGGCTGGTGGGGGAACAGACAGCAAAAGAGAAGAAAACTCATGCTCAGAGCCCATGGGGCAGACGCTGCAAAGTGGTTAGAACT
This sequence comes from Aotus nancymaae, assembly GCF_030222135.1. Taxonomy (NCBI): domain Eukaryota; kingdom Metazoa; phylum Chordata; class Mammalia; order Primates; family Aotidae; genus Aotus; species Aotus nancymaae. The sequence goes on from NW_026988460.1 coordinate 4,742,592, forward strand.
TACCAACACACAAAGGGTGTAGTCAGACTGTGTAGGACCCCAAGGTATAGTCAGACTGTGTAGGACCCTAGGAGAGTTCAGAAAATCAATTTCCTTTATGGCTTCAATAGCTGTCCACGCTCTTATGAGAGACAGAAAAAAAAATTCCAATTTTTGGAAAGTGAATTGTAATTCATTATGCAGTCCTATAGTTCTTATCGAATTCTTCCTATAGCTCTGTCCTTTGGCAAGACTGCTCATGTATATAAGCATGTGCACACTGTTATCGGCATTCTTAGCTTTTATAGACATTTATTTTCTATCCTATGAGAAAACTACAGTTTTGTTTTCAAAGAATCCTGCATTCCATTCAGTTTAGCAGTCATCTTGACTGTATAATCATGGGCCAAGCTCATACTAGACACTGGGTGCAGGGATGGTGAAAATGAAAGGTAGCCCTTGCTCTACTGGAGGCTACCCTCTATTGAAGTAAGAGCCTGAAGAAACCCTCTAACCCTCCTTGAGCTGGGTTAGGACTAGTTACTTTGGAAACCATAAAGGTTCCCCATCAAATTGATTCTATGTTCAATTAGACTAGTAGGATGTAGTGATAAAGGTCCCAATTCTGAAACTAGACTACTCGGGTTTGAATTCTGGGTCTGCCATTGACTTGGGATCATATGATTTTCCTGCCTGTAAAATAGGAATGTAATAGCAGCAGCTTCATGGTGTTCTTAGAGGACTATATGAGAGTATATCAAGGGTTTCGTGGGATTCACACGTGGTAAGCACCATGTGCTAATGCTAATTATTTGTCAGACTCTTCTGGTTGGTTGCAAGCAACAGAAACTCAACTTGCTTAGGCGATAAGGGGTTAAATTCATTCAATGTAAAAAATGCAAAGGCAGAACTGGATGAAGGTGTGCAAATCATTTCTTCCGATCCTCTCTCTCCTGCACTCCCCTGTACATCCAGCCTTTTTCTGTGTTGGCTTCTCTTTCAGGAAAGTTCCTTCCCTGTGTCCCACAACAACCCAGCTGCCAGTATCACCTCCAATGGAAAAGAGAGATTCTCCTTTCCCGTATCCCTGACAAAGCTTGCAGGACCATGTTTCATTGGACAGGCTTGAGACACAGGCACATCCCTGGAGCCTTCACTGTGAGTTTTATGCTTCTCAAGGCAGACCTATATCACACGTCATGTCACCCAGGCAGGAGCAAGGAGGTAAAGGCTCCTTGGATAGGGAGTAGGAGAGTGGTGACCACCTAAATATAAAAATGGTTTGTTACCAAATGACAGTGGACAAATGCTGGGCCAAGAAATCATAACGATTGCTATGCATGCTAGACTAACATGCTTGAACTGATGTGTCCCACTCTGGCGACGTCTGGTGCACTAAGCAGTAAGGAGGCGCACTCACCACAGGGGCAAGTCTTGTTTTTTCAAGTACTTTTTATTATGGAATATGTGATTGGCTTGTTTAAATGACTTTTATTAAAATATACATATATTTCTCTAAATCCCAACACAATATCTGCACCTCCTTTCTGGTTTTTGAAAGCAGTTTAGTCTAGAGGCCATGCGTTGACCAAGGTAGCTATTGCTTTAGAGATATGGGCACATCTTTTCTCTGGCCACTCCCTATGGGAGCCCACCCAACCTTAATTTTCCTCAGCCCTGCCTTCTACCCCTCTGGGGAGAATTATCTTTGTTATTCTTCTTCACCTGCTCAGGAGCATGGCATCAATTTCCTCCCATGCTGCTTCAGGTATGCAATGTAAACACTGATTTTAACAAGAAAACTTCTTTCTAGGGAAGTCCTCCAAGTTTATCCACACGTGCACTGTGTTGCTTGCTAAAACCCTAGAGAAAATTATTGGAGGCTTACGTAGGTTAAAAGGAGGCAAAAGTGATGAGAGCATGGTATTGTAGCAGTTGGCATGGGAATGTCAGAGATGAGAGCGAAGACCTGGGACAAGTCGATAAAGAGAAAATAGATTCATGGCGGGGACCATGCTTGAGACCATAAGGAAACTAAGCCCATGAGCACCATTTAGGTGAGCACATCTGTATTCTGCTTCATTAGCTGGTCATCTAATTTGGAGGCATGGGAATTTCCTTCAGCAACATCAGCCTAAAGTTGTCTTTGGATGCTTCAGCAAAGAGCGCTGAGACTTTGCCAGGTCCCCAAAATTACCCTGTGGACAGACTATGTTTTAAGTGACCCAGCATGCCCAGAACCTTGTGATGTTAGAATGCACTGAGTAATGGTGAAACCCACCCCTAAGACAAGAGAATGCATTATCATCAAGCTGAAGATACATCCTGCTTTTATTATCTCAGTCAGTTGATGTGAGCCCTTTTCTCTGAGTTCATAACCCCTGAACGTTTATTGATACCCATCAAACATCCTGTGATCATCATGTGACATACATAGCTCCAATATGAGCACTTTTTCCCTAATGCAACTTCAAAAAGAGTGTAGGCAAGCATAAAATATTGTCAGCATCCATTCTTTCATAGCTTTAATTCTGCACAGAAAAACACTCCTTTACTGCCTAAGTATATAGGCATTGAAGCATTGATTATATAGCAATGGGTTGAGGTGCTCTAGATGTTTGCTCAGATAAAATGAAACAAAGGCAAGTGCATTTAGAAACAGTAGTTAAAATGTCAAGCAAAAAGAAAAGATTTGCCTGTCAGTGTAATAGATACCATATGACATGGGACAGTAACACAGTTCAAGATTTGAGATAGTCCTTGGGTTTGTTGAGCCACATGTCCAAAAGCTAGATCATGACTAGGGTAAGTCATCATGGGGCTACTGTCTACTAAAAGAAAATAGTAATAGCACATTTTATCCTCTGGTGTAACATTCTTCTGGTTGGTAAATTGGCAGAACATCTATCAGGGAGCTTTAACCTATAGTGGGAAAGAGTTCTGTATTGGATGCTGCTATTAATAATTTATATAATGCCTTCCAGATGGTATACTAGCTGTGTGATATTTCTCCATGCAATAAATGTGTGCCTGATGTATGCCAGGTAGTGTTTTGATGATGTGTAATATATGCCAGGTCTTAGGGATTCTGAGGTCTATAAGAATGGGTGAGGTAGGAACAGGGAATCTATGAACAAATAGACAAATAAAATATTTAGGCAGGGATGGTGGCTCGTGCCTGTAATTCCAGCACTTTGGGAGGCTGAGGCAGGTGGACTGATTGAGCCCAGGAGTTTGAGACCAGCCTGGGCAACATAGCAACACTCCATCTCTAAAAGCAAAAAGAGAGAGAAAGACAGAGAGAAAAAATATTTAGTGATTAAAAACTATAAAAACAGGATGAGTAATGGCAAGTAACTGGTGGCTCTTATGGATTGTGTTAGGAAAGAGCCTTTGAAATTTTTGAAGTCTGAATGACCAGAAGGAGTTGCCATGTGACAGGGAGCAAAGCATATTCCAGAGAAAAGGAACAGTTAATGCAAAGTTCTAAGAGAGGTGAGCATTCATTCATTCATGGGTTAATGATACAAATACTTATTGAGTCTCTTTAAGTGGCAGGCCTTGTGTTAGGCATTAGAATTCAACAGTGAACAAAACAAAGATTGCTGCATCACAGCACCTGTGTTCTAGAGGTGGAATGGATGATAAACAACAATCATAAACAATTTATGTTTCACATTAAAGATTGGTGACTGTTATAAAAATAGGGCATCACAGGAAGGAATTAACAGAGCAAGGGACAGGGAGTGGTGGGCATGCCAAGGGCAGATTCCCACATAAAAGGGTAGTGAAGGTAGACTTCATTGAAAAGAAGTTTTTAACAAATAATGAAGGGGTAGCCAAAAAATCATCTAGTGGAATTGAGAAGCAGGTAAGGGACAGCCAGTGCAAACTGCCTTCTGGTGGGAGCAGACTTCATGTCTTTCAGGAACAGCAAGGAAGCCATGGTGGCTGAAGCAGAGTGAACAAGGAGGAAATCAGAAAGTTAGTGGGGGAATAGGATTAAATATGTCCTTGTAGCCAAAGTAAGAACTTTTCTGTTACTTAGTGTGAAATGTAGAGCAAATTTTGAACACAGGAGTGACACGATCTGGATTACATGTCTAGAGACCTGCTCTGGCTATTGTGTTAGAGACTCAGGTGTCAAATGTAGATGCGGGAGGGACAGTGAAGATGCTATGCTGGGAATCCAAGCAAGAGATGATGGTGCATGGACCAGAATTACAGAGGTGGTAAAGGTGATGGGACATGGGACATGGCCCCATTCTGGATGTGTTTTGCAGATCAAGCCAACAGGACTTCTTTTTGGGTTAAATATAAATTGCGCAAGAAAGAGAAGTTAAGGATTACTGGCTGAGCAATTGAGCAAATGGCACTGCTATCAAGAGTAAAACAGCTTGGGTTATGGAGGAGTCAAGTGGTCTCGGAGGTCACTTTTGGTCATGTTAATGATAAGGTGTTATTAGGCATCTGAGTAGAGATGATAAATAGGTTGTTGCGTATTTAAAAAGTCTTCAGTGCAGGAGAGGGATCTGTTCTTTCGTGCCAGAAGGAGTGGGTGAGATGGAAATGACAGGACCAAGAGCCAAGCCGTAGGACACTCCAGCATTAAGAGTTTAGGGAGAAGGAGGGGAACCATAAAACATCTGAGAAAGCGAAACCTGTGGAGTAAAAGGAAATCCAAGTTTGATGCCCCAGAGGCCACATGGAGAAACATAGCAAAGAGGAAATTGTGATCAGCTCTACCCAATGCTGCTGATGGGTTAAGCAACATTGGATTGGAGTTAACTTGAAAGAGGGGAGTCAGAGAGAGAAAATACACCTTTTTAAAGACCTCTGCTGGACCAGGGAGCAAAGATCTAGGAAGGGAGTAGGCAGGGCAAGTGCAGTGAGGAGAAGGTGTCTGGGGTTTGGGTTGGTGTGCTTTTTAACATGGAAGAAATAACATCATGCCACATGTTTGCGGGTGAGACTGATCCAGCAAAGAGGGAAAACTGATGAGGGAGAGGAAAGAAGAAAGAATGGGTGAGCCATGCCTGCTTCTGTACTGGTGAAGGAGTGATCTAGATGAGAACAGGGGAAATTTAACTATGATAACAGGCAAATAGGCAAACTATGTGGGAGTAGAGGCTAGTAGGTGACTGTATGGGTTAATGATTGACTGTTAATTTCTCTCCTTGTTGATCCCATTTTGCTCAGTGGGAAACAGGCAAGCAGAGTGAGAAGGGGATGAAGAGGGAGCACTGAAACGTTAAAGGAGAATGAAGGGATGGCAGGCAGAGTGTGTGGTGGATAGGGAGGTGCCGTGTGCTCCTCCGGCAGCAGGAAGGGTCCACCTGAGGCTCCTGGTTTCCTGGAAGCCAGTGTGTCTGAAACAGAGCCCTTCCCTGGGGGAGCAAACTGGGCTGGTGGCAGGGGACTAGGACAGACCAGTGCATGTAGGATTTGCTAAATCTGGGCAAAGAGTTTGGATTTTACTCCAAATGAATGCTTAAGAAAATTATTTAAACTCTTTGTACCTCTGCATTACACTTTTGACGAAACAAAAACACATAAATTTTCACCACTAAAATTCTTGACCCTGTGAGAAAGGGAGAATTAATTCTTAAGCGTTCATTGAACTAACAGCTCACATCTCCTAATTATTAAGCATCTGTCAAAAAGTAAAATTTTGCACCCATGCATTTTTCCCTTTTATTCTTTGAAAAGCCTTCAGCTTTGCTCCAGTATCTTGATCTTCAAACTGTTCCCTCTTTCTGGAGTTTGCTTTATGAACTCAACTCTAAAACCTTCCACAGAGGAAGCAAACACGAGCCAATCATTCAGCTTGTATTTCTTGAGCAAAGATCGTAATCTTGGCACTGTGAACTTATTTTTGGCAGTTTGTGAATACTTCGCAAGTGTATGAAGGTTAAAAGATTAAATGTAACCTTAGTGAAATTTGATGGGCAAATCTGAAACCAGAAATCTTTCTTGGTCTTCTGGATTGATATCAAAGCTGGGATTTCTCTTTTGCAGGGATTTTATTTTTCCTCTTTCTCTTTTTGTTTCTTAGTAATTTCAGGTGAAGTTACTTTGTCCTCTTGTGAGAATGTTGATCACAGCATCATTATAATAGAAAAAAATCACAAGCATTCTACATACCCAAAAATCTTGGAATCATAAAATAAATTATCCATGTGATGAAAAATGTACAACCTTATAAAAATTCTCATTTTGAAGACTATTTAGTGACATGGGAGGAATGTTCATGTTGTAAGTGAAGAACATATTAGAATAAAATGTTTACTATAATTTCAATTTCTAGGTGAATGTGCTTTTTTATTTATAACCCAGGATATGAGATATCATAATATTTTTGACAAAACAATGATTTTCTCAATATGGTATGACTATGGATGATTTGTTTTATTTCTCTCTGAAACTTTTTTTAATTTTTCTATAATGAACATGTATTCTTTATATGATGAAACTAAAATTAAATTTACTAAGGTACCATGATTTTTATCATGTCTAGAGAGAATTGGTGATTGAAAAAATTCAATGTTTTTCTCTGTCACTAGAGTGGATACCCATTCCCCACGCATAGGTGGTGTCTAGCAGAAAAACTAAGGGCTACCATATAGGAGCATAAGTTCCTTGAGCCACTTCGGGGTGAGAAAATAGTAATGCCCTAGATTTAAAGTTATGGAAAAATAATAGGCAGGAAGAGAACTGATTACAGTTTGGGTGCAAAACATAAAGCCATATACCAGCTCTTTGATCTTGTAAAATGATACATAGCCCTCTCCTTTCTCTGTAGAATTTGTTAAACCTTTGTTTAACAAATACTTGAGGGACTGTTATTTATTCGACATACTTATATAGCACTTACTATGTGCCAGCATTGTTTCTAAGTGTTTTATATGTAACTCATTTTAATAATCCTCAAATCACCTTCACCATGAAGATAACATCTCTGTATTATTGATAAGAAACTGAGACACAGGGAGGTTACATAGGTTACCTGAAGTTCCACACTAAGCAAATGGCAAGGTTGAGATTCGGACCCCACAGTCAGCCTCCAGAGCTGGGTTCCTGCCTCACACCATGTTGCCTGTCACTGCACTAGTCTCTTGGTTTAACTTGTTACTAAACAGCAGGATGTACCAAGTCTCTGACCTGGGGAACATGCATTCTCATGGGAAAACCCATCAATAGTTACACAAAATAAATGATTACAAAAATTACAACATTTAATAAACTCAAGGAAAACGTAAAGACAGTGGGGGGGCGGGCACCTGCACATGTGCACAAAATGAGGTTCTTGCATTTTAGGAAGTGATAGAATGCCTCTCTTAGGCTCATTCACCTTCCCCCTCATGGACATTACATACAATCGAGGTGTCAGCCACTGGAAGTTATTCATGAGAGGAGGAGAAAGGAAAACCTCACCACCTTTAATACTTGTTACGGATCAAAGCCAATGACACCCTCTGGGCTTTCAGTGGAGGAGCAATGCGGATCAGCGTGTGCAAAGGCATAGGAACTAATTTCTCCCTTGAAAAAGAATCAAAGGAAAACATATATTTGAGCAGAAGTGTGTATCACTGTTGGATACTCTCCAGTAAGCTGCCAACATCTCCCACGGGTGTATACCCTTATACATTTCCCCTTTGGGTGGGAAAGGGATGAATCCACAGCGTAAGGAAGAATTGTAGTTTGAACTTGTGATTAATTTTTTTTAGTTCAGATTTATAAATTTTGATGGTATAGTCTAGAGGATTTGGTGGTTTGTTTTGTTTCGCTCTTTTAGCAGAAAAAGGAAAGATGTCTTTAATTGGAAGCCAGGCCTTACTTGTGTGGGTGGGATAATGTGAACTGTACCATCCGAATCTTTTTTTTTTTTCTTTTTTAAGTTTCTATATGTGTATGATATTTTGGTTTGGACACATTGATGTAACATGTGGGAAAACTTTTCATTATGAAACCTCCTTTGAGGTAAACTAAACTTCAGTTTCCAGAATAAAGTTCTCTGGTCAGCTCTATTCACATGTTTCACAAGGCTTTAGAGAAATCACATGTCTAGAATACAGCGTCTTCTCAGCTGGAGGAATACCAAGTGGACATCTCAGATCTAGGCAGAATTTAATCCCAAGACAACAGAGCATCAAGTCACAGGTGCCATGGGGACTGGATACCACCTTTGAGGAACTAGGGACTGCTTCAGGCACTGCCACTTATTTAGCTGAACATCCTAGGAAAGCAGCCAATGATTTCAGAACCTCAGAAGACTGTGTGTACTCATGTGCCAGTGGGAGTCTCAATCACTCCAGCCCTGCTTCTGGGGCACATGTGCAAATTTGTTCTCTCCTCATCAGAGTGGCAGGTAAACATCATAGAGCATCTGCCAGTCTCTCACCCCGCCACCTTGACCTACCCCATGGGTGTCTTTCAGTGAGGCCCTGATCTCTCAGTCCCAGTTGACTAGACAACCACACTGAAAGGAGTGAGAATTTGTAAGAAATTTGCCTTCCATCAATTCCTTTTCTGGGAGTCTGAAATTGGGAAGCAGAAAGAAAATCATAACTCCATGAGAAAATAAGTTATGTGAAAATTTTGTAGTTGTTGGGGACCATCTTCTGTTTGCATTGTACAACAAATCAAGCTTTTTCACTAGGGAAGGAATTGAAGTAGTTTCATGGAGTCAACCAGCCGTGAGAGGTGGGAGAAGCTGCTCTGTGGGTTCCTCCGGGTCTAGTGCTTTCTAAGGCCCAATAGATTCCTTGCTCGGGAATCCTTGGGATACCTTTTATGCTTTTTCCTTTTTTCATTTGCTTGGTCAGTTGATTTTGCTTTAAACTAAGCTTGATTGCTGTTACTTGGAACTGAAGAGTCTTGACTAATAATTTTTAATAATTCAATGGGAATACTCGCCATGATCACATACCACATCGTTTGGAACTAGATGCACTGGATGTCATGCCCACATGCCTGGTTATAGATGTGCACATGGGTCACCTATTCTCATATTAAAGTAGCAAAGATATCAAGCAGGGGGAAAAAAAGAAAGAAAAATGCAAAGAAGTTTTAGTTTGAGAAAAAGTAGCAGGCATTTCCTAGAAATAGCTCTGACCCAAACCCAGCCAGAGCAGATTCAACCGGAGGGATATAAACAGAAATCACACCCTGACTGCTATAATTAAACTAAACTAGATGTTAGAGGAAATTCTTCTTTGTGAAAAGCAAAGAGTCTCTAGAATGGTTCAGTCTTCCTAAGCACTTAGGCAAACGATTATCAAATTTGTGGTTTGCAGGCTGAAATATTTTTCAGACCAAACTGATCAATGTGAAAATAAGATTTAAGAAAGCCTTTTCCTCAATGCTGAAATAATGCCCATGCTGAGGTTATGAGGGGTCAGCAGTATTAGATGTTTCCTGGAGACCAGAGTCTCCACCCAACACATGTCTTAGATAATCATCAAGTTCAGTACAGCCTTTGTCATTACGCTTTTGTCTTAATAGTCTTATATGTTAATAGTCCCTTTAATCCACCTTTTATCTTCCTACTTGTTGTCTGATTGTACTATTCATATGTAGGAACATGAGTCCTTGATAACTTTAAGAGGATTAATATAAAGGAAATGGACTTTATTAGTTTGGATTTGTTTTATTAGCATTCTACAGTTTGATTTGAATGAGAACGTAGAGAGAGTCTTGTTTGCCAAGCAGAGGTAAAAACAACATAAAATGAAATAAACTGAACCTCAATGTATTATTGATAGAACATGAAGACATTTTCTACAGCATTACTGTAAGTACAAAGGTCCTTGTATGAGACAATAGAGGAGAACAAAGACACTTTTAATTTATTTTTCCTGCCTGGTTTTAGTTCCTTGGCAGATATCTTTAGTTAAGTGAAGGGCATACTCTTTCTTTAAAGGAAATTTAGAGAGTAAGATACCAAAATATACCAGACAACTATATTGAAATATTTACCATTTGTTGATTTGGGACATAGAGTGAATGACAGATTTTAGCATAATATTTGCAGAGGGAAAAGAGAATTTTCCATGAGCATCTAGAATGTTGTTTTGCTTGGGTTTATGCAAAAAATACATCTGAGAAAAATGAAAATTAATCTTGGAGAGGAGGAGAATTCCTCTGAGAATATAACCATATAATGTCAACAGAACTTTTGGAGTGATTAGCAGTAAGGAAATAAGATTGTGGATGGATTTTTTTTTCAATATGATTTTTGCAAAATGAATTGAGCTCTTTTGTAGAATGGCTAAGTGACAAAATGGGTGTGGTCCTAGATAAGTCCTTAAAATACATACACGCTGTGTGCATGTTTGCATATGCTTCTCTTCTACCCTCATCTTCTCCCCCACCCCCATGGTTTGATAAATTCAGTAACTGGTTATAGATTTGGAGATTTTCCCTGTAAAAGTCATTTTGAGTAAAAGCATATGATTAGCTAAAATCATTGGCAAGCCAAAGAACAATAAGTGGGAAAGAAACCAATTGAAAGTTTTCAATTTTTTTCTTTCTTCCTTCCTTTCCCCCCCTTTTTTTTTTTTTTTTTTTTTTTTTTTGAGTTTTTTGAGTTTGAAAGTTCTAGCAAATGGAATAAGGAACTTATTCATTAGTTGAATGGAAATGTAATAACAGAGATAGTAAACCAATATAGGATTTATTCTACTTGTTTAGTAAGAGAAGCTTTTCCATGTAAGAGAATTATTTTAAGAATGGAAGAGTAAACTAATACCCCAAATGTCTCAAAAGTATGTTTATTTGACGGAAAAATTTTAAATAATATGAGATCCAGAAATACTGATTCTAAGAAAACAGGACTAGGCACTCTGGACATAAAAATCTATTTATTTATAATGAAAGCATCCATTTGTAATGAGACAACACTGGGTTTGATTGCTTGTCCTGCCATTCAGTATCTGGGTGATCATGAACAGATGGGTCTCAATTTTCTTTTCTGCATAATAGATATTAGAATATTATTTATGAATTAAAAATATGATTTACCTAGTACTCAGCCTAGCATATAAGTACTCTCTGAAAGGAAGCTGTCACTATTTCTAAACTTTTTTTTGGTCACAAGAGCCTCTTCATCTATGCCAGAACTGCAGCTTTCATCATTGTGTCATTCTCAAATATCCTGGCTTCATTCTGCAGAGAATGCAGAATTAAATTTTACATTTCAGACAATTTCAGTGAATCAGATCATCTTTATCTTAACTAATTCAGCCTCAGTTGGTGGAAACTTCTATATTTTTTCAGGTTTATTGAAGTTTAATTGGCAAATAAAATTCTATGTATTTTAAACTATACAAAGTGATTTGATATATGTCATATACATTGTGAAATAATTATCACAAACAAGTCAATTAAAATTTCATCACCTTACATGGTTACTTTTATTTATTTATTTATTTTTTTTTTTTTGGTGAGAATACTTAAGGATGTATTTTCTTAGCAAATTTGAAGCATACATTACAGCATTATTAGCTATAGTTGTACATTAGATCCTTAGAATTTATTCATGAGTCTAATCATCTCTTGTCACTTACTAGTCTCAATTTACCTATCGCACCTTCTTCCCTTCACTACATAGATCATATACCCCAAACTCTGAGTCAAACTATTCATATCAGTTTAGAAATATTTGCAAATTGTTGGCATAAACTGATCTTCAAGCCCAGAAGCAATTTCTATAGATTGACTCTTCCTTGTACACCTGTGAGAAGATTATACACAGAAATCTATCATATTTAATGTTAAAATTCTAGTTTAAATGGTTTTTAAAGCTTCTAAAATAGTGATAAATTCTTTGCAAAACATAAAAAATATACTCATGTATATACTACTGTTCTTCATCAAATCATAATATTTTATCATATTTCAGTTTTTGAAGAAATTAAACATTACAGACTTATTTGAAGTCTAATTCCAGAATCCTCCAGAATAACCACTATTCAGAATTTTACATCAATCATTTCCATGAAGATATTTGTACCACATATATAATTGTATACCAGTTTAACATATGACTCTTTTTAAGTTTTATAGTTATATTCTACTTTACCTAAGATCCTAGAAATTATTTTTGTTTAATATTTTTAAGATTTATCCTATTTATACATGATTTATTTTTACCACTATAATATTCTATAGCATGAATATAATAAAATTTATTGGCCCATTCTTCTGTTAATTGATTCTTAATTTATGCCAGTTTCTCCCTATACCAATGATAATCTGTCCACATCTTCTTGGGTACCTGCACAGATATTTCTCCAAGATTTATTTCTAGAAGTAGAATGATACCCTTCACTTAACTAAAGATATCTCTAAAGAACTAAAAGCAGTCTGGAAAAGGGGTGAATGGAAAACAGGATATACACCTTCAACTTTACTAGTTATTGCAAAGTTGTTCTTCAGAATGACTGTGACAATTTACACCCCGACCAATGATGTATGGAAATTCCTAATTCTCCCCATCTATCCTAAAACATGGTATCATCAGACTTTTTACTTTTTTAAAAATCTTATAAGCATATATTGGTTTTTAATTTGCATGATCCTGATTACCAGGGAGATTAGTTCTGTTTAATATGCTTATGGGCATTCATATTATCTGCCTTAAGAAAACTGCATGTTCCTATCTGTGCTTCATTTTCTTTAAAAAAAAATAAAATAAATAAACCCTTCTGGGTTCAAGGGTATATATGCAGGTTTGTTACATAGGTAAATTGTGTGTCATGTGGGTTTTTATGCAGATTATTTCATCACCTAGGTAATAAGCATAGTACCTGATAGGCAGTTTTCGATTCTCTTCCTCCTCCCACCCTCCAACCTCAAGCAGGCCCCATTATCTGTTCTTTTCTTCTTTGTATCCATATGTACTCATTGTTTAGCTCCTACTTTTAAGTGAGAACATGTGGTATTTGATTTTCTGTTCCTGCATTAGTTCCCTTAGGATAATGGCCTCCAGCTCTATCCATGTTTCAGCAAAGGACATGATCTCATTCTTTTTATAGCAGTATAGTATTCCATGCTGTGTATGTATCACATTTTCTTTATCCAATCTGCAGTTGATGAGCATTTAGGTTGATTCTATGTCTTTCCTGTTGTGAACAGTGCTGTGATGAACATATGAATGCATGTGTCTTTATGATATAATTATTTCTGTTCCTTTGAGTATATACCCAGTAATGGAATTCCTGGGCCAAATGGTAATTCTGGTTTAGGTTATTTGAGAAATCACCACACTACTTTCACAATGGCTGAACTAATTTACATTCCCACCAACAGTGCATAAGCATTCCCTTTTCTCTGAAAACTTGCCAGCATCTGGTTTTTTGTTTTTGTTTTTTTTCTTTGTTTTTTGGTTTTTTTCCTAGTAATAGTTCCAATTGGTGTGAGATAGTATCTCATTGTGGGCTTTATTTGCATTTCTCTAATGATTGTGATGTTGAGCATTTTTTTCATGTGCTTGTTGACTACATGTATGTCTTCTTTGGAAAAATGTCTACGCCCTTTGTTCGCTTCTTAATGGAGTTGTTTGGTTGTTGTTAATTTGTTTAAGTTCCTTATAGTATCTGGATATTAGACCTTTGTCAGATACATAGTTTGCAAATATTTCTTCCCATTCTGTAGGTTGTCTGTTTACTCTGTTGTTAGTTCCTTTTGCTCTGCAAAAGAACTTTAGTTTAATTAGGTCTCATTTGTTAATTTTTGTTTCTGTTGCAGTTGCTTTTGGCATCTTTGTCATGTAATCTTTGCCAGGTCCTGTGTCCAGAATGGTATTTCCTAGGTTATCTTCCAGAGTTTTTATAGTTTAGGTTTTACACTTAAGTCTTTAATCCATCTTGCGTTTATTTTTGTATATGGTGTAAGGAAGGGGTCCAGTTTCAGTCTTCTGCATATGGCTAGTCAGTTATCCCATGTGCTCTATTTTCTACGTCCTTTATTGCATGTTGATTTTAGGAATTCTTCATGGATTCTGAAAGATAATCTTGTGTTATATGTGTTGCAGAAATCTTTTCCGGCCAGTCTGTATTTTAACACTGTAGAGTCTTTTATTTTTAAAATTCTTCTCTACTCTGAGGTCATAACAAATCATTCTTTTAGATATAAGTATCTGATCTAACCGAAATTTGCCTGTGACATTAAGTAGAGATTTAATCTTCATTTTTTTAAATATGGATAATTATTTGTCACAGACAGTTTGAAAAATCCACCTTTCCTCTCACATCAGTAAAGATACCCTCTACTTATTTTCATTGTTTTATACCTTAGCCTTGTACTAAAACCATTTTACTAAATCCATATTATGATAACTTCATAATCATTCTAGATACCCTATATGGTAGACTCCTTCCCACCCCACCTCTAATATTGTCTTCAAAAATACTTAGATGTTTATGATACTTAGTGCATCCAAATGAATTTCAGGGTTATGTTGTTAGACTCATGAAAAGCTGTTGGGATTTTGCTTGAATTCCAATGATTTCATAATTTGGGGAGAATTGACAGCATTCCTTTTGTTCAGCTCTTCCTTTACGTCTTTCAACAATTCTAGTTGGGATTAACTGAACTATGTAAAACAGAAGCTGAAACAAAAGAGTTTATTTCTCTCTCAACTAAGTGAAGTCTAGAGTTAGGTGATTCAGGGCTAGAGCAACATCTCGACTGTCACCAGAAATCCAAGCTCCTTCTAACTTTCTGTTTCACCCTCCTAGATACATCTTTGTCTTTAAAGTCACCTAATTATCCATGATGGCTCCCAGAGCTCCAACTGTCCCTTCCACATTTAGTCAGAAAGGAGGGAAGGCAAAAAGGGCGTGATCTGCCTGTTACTCCTTTAAGAAACCTTATCTAATGGCCCAGCCAATAACTAATCTTACATCTCACTACCAGAACATAATCTTATGTCCCTAATTAGGTAGAAGGGAGGCTAGGAACTGTGGTCTTTTAACTAGATCCAGTGCTGCCCTTAATGATATCAGCAATTTGGTTATTAGGTAGAAAAGTACAAAGAGATATTAACAGTCTGGTACATAATGCTTTTAGACATTTTATAAGATTTGTAGATTCATTCTTTTATTTTCATTGCCATTACAATTTTGTTCATTTATATTGCCTAGTTAATATGATTCATACATAGGAATGTTTTCTCGTTTTTCTATGTTAATCTTTGATCTAGCAATACTGGAGAATTGTTCTTTGCCCTAATAATTTGACAGTTGTTTGTATTTAGACCATTGTCGTGGGCTGAATTCTGTTCTCTCCAAAATCCATATGTTGAAATCCTAACCCAGTAACTTAGAATATGACTGTATTTGGAGAAAGGGTCTTCAAAGAGGTAATTAAGTTAAATGAGGTCATTAGCGTGTGTCAGTGCAATATGACTGATGTTCTTATAAAAAGAGATTAGGCCACAGACACACAGGGCAGGAAAATCATGTGAAGATACAGGGAGAAGACAGCCATCTACAACCTAAGGAGAGAGCTCTCAGAAGAAACCAACTCAGGGTGTCACCTTGCTGACACCTTGATCTTAAGCTTCTAGCTACCAGAACTGTGAA
The DNA here is from genome assembly GCF_030222135.1 of Aotus nancymaae. Lineage (NCBI taxonomy): Eukaryota > Metazoa > Chordata > Mammalia > Primates > Aotidae > Aotus > Aotus nancymaae. The sequence continues at coordinate 4,758,158 of NW_026988460.1, forward strand.
AAATAAATTTCCATAAATCACCTTATTTATGGTACTTTGTTATAGCAGCCTTAGCAAGCTCAAAAAACAATTATATCTGCAAATAAGTGAGTTCTGTCTCTGATTTTCCAATTCTGTAGTTCTCATGTTTATTTCTAATTATATAACAATGACTAGAACCCACAATGGCTTCACTAGGAAATGTGAAGTTTCACCATTAGCTGTAATGTTTCCTCTAGGTTTTTATAAATGTAAAAATTACCTAAATCCAGCCTGTCACATGATTTCATCACTAGCACCACATTTTATTGGACGATTATGATGTATCCTTTGAATTGATCATTTAGTTTATGTTCTTTAATCTTTTCTTTGCTTTACTCTATCAATAGATTCTTTCAAACTTTTCATTCCAGGGCTGGGCTGAGCCCTGTGTTTTCATGATAGAGATGTAAGTATAGATTTAAATTTGGGGCATCTTTTTAGAATTTTTGCCTCTTGCCCATAAGACAAATTGGTTTAAAATATTACTTTCTTATACTACTGTTGTCTTTCAATATAAAAATTACACAATTGCCACAAAAAAATAAGAAATTTTGTATACTCTGAAACAATTAGTATATATTATGGGTTATCTATAAATTAAAATTTTGATAAAATTGGCATTTAACAAGCCAGTTTCTTGAAGCTTCACTTTACATACTTTTTAAATCTTTCTACTTTTTAAAATGCAGTTCTATGGCCATACAGTTACCTATAAGTACAAATTTAGCTGAATGTCACAAGTTTCAATATACAGTATCATAAATTCATTCTTTGGGATTTTCTCCTTTATCAACCAAGTTATTTATGAGTTCATTTGTTTTATAAGCACATGATTAACTGAGGATTGTTTTATTTTTGTATATTTCTAATTTAATTTCATCACATCAAATAATGGGATCTATCTAATAACAATTCTTTGAAATTAACAATTTTGAAATGTGAAATTGAATCAGTGTTGATTTCCAAATTTTGATCATTGTACTGTGATTATATCAATGTTAACACACGTAAAAGATACATGGGAATTCTCTATTTTTACAACTTTTTGTATATCAGAAATTTTTTCAAAATGAAAGTTTAATACAAAATAATTAAAAATAGATTATTTCCTTGACTAACTCAAAATACGACTTAACAAGAAATGAAGTGTACTCTCGTACCATCAAGGAAGTTTAGAGGCAGTGCTGTAGATTCAGATTGCCAAGGTTGGTGGCCTTTCTAGATGTGTGCTTGGGTGGTTTTTAATATCTCTGTGCTCCAGTTTCTCCACCATGAAAATGGAAATAGCAATCATACATCAGAGTTGTTAGAATCTAATGAAATTGATGTTTAGTGCCTTGATCTTGTTAAGCAATCATAAATAATAGTTGCCATTATTATCCTCACAATAATTACTCTAGAAAACAGGACATCCAAGGAAAGTGACTTAGCCAATGCCACACTGTGCTGGAATTCAGTTTTACAATGGTCTTTCTACAGTATTATTTAGGTATTATGAAATTTATTGCATATATAGTTCAATTAAAATCTAAAATGAAAATATTGATCATAAAATGAGTAGCTGTTTTATTATTTGCATTTTACAATGTGAATGATAAACTTTTTTATTGCTTATTTACCACTCAAATTTCTATTTGTTTACAGTTAATTTTAGTTCATGGTCAGAAGAATTTATTATATTTGCTTATAATTTTCTTTAATTCAGACTTTCAATAATCTAGCATCATCATCCATCAAATTGTTCTGTCTAGGTGATTTGTTAGATATTAAGAAATTTTAAACAGATGAATTTGTTTTTATCCAAGTGCACCTCTGATTCTTTTTGCAAGTCAGCTTTAATTTTAAATCCTCTTATATTTTACATGACCCCTTGCCAAAAGGTTGATGTGATAGCATAAGCCAATTATTCTTAAAAAATTGTTTGGTTTTATTGCATAGGAACTAATCCCTTTATTCTCATCTGGAGTGTGAATTATGTCCCAAAATATAACTGCACTAGATGTTCTGCTACCATAAAACAAAATAGGACCCTACAACATGAGAGTTCATTTTGTATTTATTGTTCATTTGTTTTACATTTGGTCAGGGTAGGCTATAATTAGTGGAGCAAGAGGCCAAAAGCAGCAATATTGAACTAAATAAGCTAATGAGTGAAAACCACCATTTGTGCCTCTGAGGCACTTTCCCTACTATCTCGTTGATACTTGCAGGTGTGAAGAAAGCTGCAATCAACAGGTGTTGTAACTGATCTCCCAGGAATTTACATTTGTTGACAGTGAATATGTGCCTGCCTCTGATGTAACTGCTTGATACATCCCTGTGAGCAGAACTGATTCACATACAGACCTTCCTCTACAGCTCATACCTATTTGGCACAGTGCCTTTAGATTAAGGGACTAAAACCCAAAAGATAAACCACCATGAGTGTAAAAATCATCACTTCTTTGTGTCCCAACAGTTTGGTTAACCAGTGATATTACCTTAAAGAGATCATCTTTTTTAAAAGGAATTGATTTGATATATTCTAAAAGGAAAGGTTGCATACAAGCCCTTTTTCGTGCCCCATTGAATACTACCTTTATCCTCAAGGTTTATCTATTCATTTATGCACTCAATCACATGTTGAATCAAAACATTTGAGTGCCTCCTATGTGCCAAACACGGTGCTAAGTGTGATTCATGCAACAGTGCACAAAACAGACATGGCCTGGTCCCTGTGCTCATAAAATTCATCAAGTACTTTTTAAAAGGGTTTCAGAGATTGCATTCAAAGAGACTGCCTGGAGCTATGCTGTCCAATATAGAAAAGTGACTATTTAAATTTAAATCAATTAAAATAAACAAAATTTCAGTCCCATGAGCACTTTTAGTGCTCTAAATCCTTGTGTAGCTGGTGGCTACCATATTGGACCATGCAAATTTAGAACATTCCATCATCACAAAGGCTTTGCAGGAAAGCACTGCTCCAGAGTTTGAGATGGCAAGTGGATGGGTGAGAAAGATCAATCATGGACGCATGTCTAGAAAGCTGCTTGGAAAACACAAGAAAATCAAGATTAGACGAAAAGACCAAGAGCTTATCCTGAGGTAACAGACAAAGGCTTGGCTGAAGACTAGAGGGAGTCACTAAAGACTTCTTTAGTCCTTGGATGAGAGACTTTCAGTACTATTCAGCAGCAGACGAGGGAGCTCCAGGAAATTTCCAAAAAGGAAGGATTTGGCCGGGAACATCTCCAACAGAGAAAAGTTCAATAATTGTGTGAAATCATACGATGCTGACTTGGCTAAATTTCTGTGGTAATTTTGATCTTCACAAAATGTCAGTTATTTCACACACACACACAAAAATATTTGTAATGCATAATTTCAGCTACTCTGAACAATTTGCCAGCATTTCTCATATTTTACCTTTGAATTTGGTAAAAGTTTAAGATATTTTGTGGTCACATCCAAAATAAATTTCAGGTTAGTTTTGTTTGTTTCTTTTAAAAACCCATAGGCTCTTATGAACTTGTAGTCTTCCATTCATTTCTCAAAATTGACATGTTAAATTCATCAATTTTCTTATAAAATAAATATATGGCCCAATATAATTGCATATTAATACAAATCAGAATGGCCCATTTCTGTTTAAATTTAATAACAGCTGGAATGGTGTGTATGTTATGGGGAAGAAGTAGATGATTGGGAAGTAAAATAAACTTTAAAATGAATCAGCAGTTGGGGTCAAAATAAAAGTCCTAAAAACACAATAAATCTCCCAAACTTCAGTAATATGATATTTCTTTTGGACAGATTTGGTCATTATAAGCAACAAATAATAAATGTGACTGTATTTTTCCTAAAAATGTCCAATATTGTCATAATTTTAAAATACTTTATACAGTATTTTAAAAGGGAAAAAAATTTGAACATCTATAACAATAGCTCCTCAATGGAAACTTTAGCAAACATGTTTTTGCTGGATATCTAAATCTAGAGCATACTATTGAACTAAACATCAGTTCTATCTTTTATCCATCAAAGGTGCCCAATTCAAAAACAAAAACAAAATGAGGAAACCTATCATTCATCCATCTGAGTCATGATAAATCCACGCTAGGAGATGTGAGATTTAAAAGTAAATTTAAGGATTTACTTAATGTAGGAGCAGAAATATAAATTTAACTCAAGTTCCCTGATTCCTGATCCTAGTTACTTGCTTCATTCTCTAGTCTAGATGAACTTTTCATCAGGCAAACTCAGTCAAGGTTCAACTTGGGAATGACTTCGCAACAGTATTTGAAGGCAAGGAATGATATAAAAATGGGCAAAACAGCTGTTATTTGTACTATTTTCGCTGAAAATAGAACAGTGGGTTTAGTTTACACTAACAAGGCAATTTGAACTAATAAAAATATACAACTATGAATGAAAAAATATTCAAACTCACAATAAGCATTTGTTGAAATACCAAAGCAGGGTTTAAAGGGAACAATTCAGTATAGATCAGGTTGCAGTATTCCCTGGGTTGCAATGTTGTATCAGTTCCATAACATACTTGGAGCTTCCTTGAAAAGCACTTTCCAAAAGAAGACATATATGTGGCCAGCAAGCATATAAAAAAATGATCAACATCACTAATCATTCAAGAAATACAAATCAAAACCACAATAAGATACCATCTCACACCAGTCAGAATAACTATTACTAAAATGTCAAAAAACAACAGATGCTGACAAGGTTGTGAATAAAAAGGGAATGCTTATACACTGCTGGTGGGAATGTAAGTTCATTCAGTCGTTGCGGAAAGCAGTGAGACAATTTCTTTAAGAACTTAAAAATACCATTCAACCCAGCAATTTCATTATCAGATATGTACCCAAAAAAATATAAATCATTCCATCATAAAGACACGTACACACGTATGTTCTTCACAACACTATTCACAATGGCAAAGACATGAAATGAACCTGAATGTCCATCCATAGTAGACTGGATAAAGAAAATGTGGTACATATACACCATGGATTACTACACAGCCATAAAAAAGAATAGAATGTGTCCTTTCCAGCAGCATGGATAGAGCAGGAGGCCATTTTCCTAAGCAAACTAATTCAGAAACAGAAAACCAAATGCCATATGTTTCCACTTATAAGTGGGAGCTAAACATGGAGCACACATGGATGCAAAGAATGAATCAATAAACACTGGAGCCTCCTTGAGGGTGGAGGATGGGAGGAGGGACAGGATCAGAAAACTACCTATTGAGTACTATGCTTATTACTTGGGTGACAAAATTGTATATACACCGAGCCACCATGACATGAAATTTATCTACAGATCTAACTACATATGTACCCATGAACCTAAAAATTAAAAAAAAAAAAGACTAGAAGGAAACCACAGCATAGTGCTAAGTGTACTTGTGATTAGATGATGAAATTATGCAATTGTATCATGAATCACTTTTCTACATCTTCTAGATTGTCTATGCTGCATATTTATCATAAAACAATATGATCAAAATTAATTTAGAATAAGAAATAAACATACCTTAATAAAAAGAAGTTAGTTTGGCCTCATTGATCCACATTCTGATGAAAATATTTTACACAATCTATTAAATTTTATCAATGTGAATTTATGAATTCTGAATTATAGACTATCTTTAGAAGAAATACTCTTTAGATACTCTATCTAAAGGCTTACACCATAGAATTAGACTAAAATATCTATTTGATGTTCTTCAGAAAGCTTCTTTGTTAATTGGGATGGTTATAGATCACTAACTCTTACTGTGTCTGACAATGAGTCATCTGTCTTAGTAAATGGTGGAATTCTGTCTTGGGACCTCCAGTTACAGATTTCTATGTCAAAAATTCGAGAGCCAGGAGCTAGAATGTCAAATGTGTAAGAGTCCCTGCTTTAGACAGTTAGAAACACCTGGTTGTAAGTTCCTGAATAAATAACATTTGCATAGAAGATGCAAAGTGGGAGCCAACCCTGGACGTGATGCCGTGCCATCTCAGGGAACATTCACACACACACACACACACACACACACACACACACACACACTTTCTCTGATTGGTACAGTTTAGACACACCAATTCACCTGAAGTGCACAGCTTTGGGATGTGGGAGGCAACCAGAGTACCTGGAGAAAACCCACATAAACAGAGAGAGAACATGCAAGCTCTACACAGACAGGAGACTCAGCCAGGAATTGATTTTATTCTGATGAACTTTATAACAAGACATCACTGGACAAAAGGATGTTATTAGAGGACCTGCTGTACTCAAACAAATCAACCACTTTTCCACTTTCAGAAGTTACAGTATATTGAGGCAGATGGACAAGGGGCAGTGCTGTACCGGAGACATCTGCCCTAAAGCTCTGTGAGGACAGGGTGTAGAGGAAATGACTCTTTCTGATAGGGTTACTGAAGGCTCCAAAGAAGTTGCATTTTAACTGAGTCTTGAAAAAAGGATGTCACTTGGCAGATAAGGGGAAAGCAAGTGTTCCCGTGTACCTAGGGGGAAGGATATAGGGCAAGGTGTCTGATGTAATAGGCTGAGCTCATGGCCATAAAAAATATTGTCAGGAGAAAAATAAAAGTCAGATAGGCCAGGTCATGGAAGTCTGGGATAACACTAAATGGCTTGGGCTTTTCCCACTGATAGCGTGGAACCGTTAACAATGTTAGAAAAGAGAAAGTTACTAGGACATCTGTGTTTTTTGAAAAAATAAAAAAATTTCAGATGTTGAAAATGCTAGAAAGACAATATAACACAATCATTGTCTATTTTTACAATGTCTTCTTGTATATGACTGAAATATGGTTGTGATATGTGACCTGGGGCATGAATGGGGAATAAATGTATTTAGATGGTGGATAGAGCAAGCCTCGTTGAGAAGGTGAGGTTGAGCTGCAGCATAGAGGAAGTGGATACAGTACGGCTGCAAAGAGGAACAAGTACATATGCCCTAATCTGGGACAGAGTTGAGCACACTGAGGGGTCAGAAAGATGGCCAGTGGGGTTAGATCACAGTGAGAGAAGTAGGAGTGGGAAAGCATGTGGTCAGATTTCAGTCCGGGTCTTTACCGTCTTTTTCAACAGGATAAGAAATATGGATTATTTTTTTCCTAAATAAAGTAGGAAGCCTTTTTTGACAGTTTTTTTAATATCACTCCAGCAACTGAATGGAAAGAGGATTGGAAATAGGATGGAGGGATAGCTGGGCTCTTCTTGAGGAAAGTCTTAATAAGCCTTGAGATGATAGTTGCATTTGATCTGAGGAGTTCAATTGCCAAAGAGTTGGGAAGAACTAGAGGAAGAGCCCAGAAGACTCATGAGTGGTTGGTTGTGAGGGCCAAGATAAAGGGAAGTATCAAGTATTACTCCTCAGATTTTACTTTCTCAAGTAGAAGGAAGGTCCCACTTACTCAAATGGGAACGAGCAGGGTAGGAAGAAGTTCACAAAACAATAGAGTCCTAATTACCCATGCTAAGTTTGAGTTTCCTGCTAACTGTCCAAAAAGAGATGTTGAGTAAACAGATGAATATCAGAATTTAGAGATGTCAGGACTATAGATGTAAATCTGAGATATAAATTAATCATAATTAATGTCTTGGAACTTTATGAGATCATCTAGAAGGGAGTAAAGATAGAATAGAGTTGAATTCTAGGACTGAGTCATGGGGCATTTCAACAATCAGAGGATGAATGAACTGAGGGAAAGGAACAAACAAAAGAGACTAGCAAGGAGTCAGTACAGCGTACAGAAAATCAGGTGATTGCAGCTTTAGAAAAAATAAAAAAGAAAGCATCCTTTCAAATGCTGCTTGAGAAGTCAAGAAGAGGACAGATCACTAACTATTGGATTTTCTGTGCAGAGGTCTTAGTCACCTTGGCAAGAGCCCAATGTGGATATTTTTTAAAAAACAGATTAAGAGGATAAAAAGTAACTGCTAAGAAGTTTTCCTTCAAGGGAATATAACGTTAGAGTTGTAGATGGAGGGGAACAAGTGCTGTGTATTAAGAAGATTAATACTGGAGGCAGGGCATGATGGCTCACACCTATAATCTCAGCACTTTGGGAGGCTGAGGTGGGTGGATCACAAGGTCCGGAGATCAAGACCATCTTGGCCAACATGGTGAAACCCCGTCTCTACTAAAATACAAAACATTAGCAGGGTGTGGTGACACACACCTGTGGTCCAGCTACTCACAAGGCTGAGGCAGGGGAATCGCTTGAACCTGGGAGGCGGAGGTTGCAGTAAGCTGAGATCACACCACTACACTGCAGCATGGATACAGAGCAAGTCTCCATCTCAAAAAAAAAAAAAAAAAAGATTAACACCAGAACACGTTTGTTTGTTGGTGGGAATGCATCAAAATCAAAAAAATAGAACAGATTAATGGTATAGGAAAGAAAAAGCGTAATTGCAGGACCAGCATCACTAAGAAGATATGGGATCCACAGAACAAATGGAGAAGTTGACCTTTGCTTAGACTCTACACCCCAGAGTAGTTTCATCCGGGAAGGATGTAAAGAATAAGGTTACAGGTGTAAGAAAGTCGATTTAAGTAGGGCAGCTCAGTTTATATCCATTTGACATATCGTTTTAAGATTCGGTGAGAAAACAGTTATATACTATGTTCTTAAATAGTAATAATTGTTAGAAAGTTGTCTTTTCCTTGCTTGGAATCAAAATTCACCTTCAACTTGCCATTAACCTATATTTGGGCATACGTCATCAAGCATGCTCTGGATAACAAGAGACTATTACATCCTTCAGTGTGGATAGTAATTCTACTAATTCAACCCAAGAGACCTTTAAATATATGTGAATTCACAACAAATTATTTGGGGCTTGTTTAATATGGGCCAGATAAAATTTCAGATTTTTTATATGAGCAAATGCCAATTTAAATAGCCTTTATTTTGGACTTAATTTATTGTAGGAGAAGATTATCTAAAAAAAATTATTTTTGCATCTGTTAATTTTTAGCTTGTAAAATCTATTTTATCTCAATAATTTTTTTCTTTTTTCTAGCAGTAATTTAAAATTTTGCCTCATTTGTCCAAAATACTGACTGTCCTTTTAATTTTGTGTCATCCACAAATTGGATGAGATCTGTCTTTTTAATCAGTGATCTCCAGTCTAAGAGGAAATGTTTGACTTGTTTTTTTTTTCTTAAGATATCTATCTTTTATGGAACAATCCATTTGAAATTTTACTAATGATTAACAATTGACTTTATTCTAGACCTTCTTAAGTCTACTCGTTGTATTCTTTCCAAACACTAGGACAGGTCTGCCTCTGTCCCTTGTTCCACTCCCGCTCTTCCATATTACTAAAATATTTTCATTTATTTATTGGACATACTGAATTTTTTTTAAAAATCTTGACTCCAAAATAAAGTTTCTCCGTGGTAACATTGATTTGTTTAAATATCTCCCTCCTCTTTCAGTTTAATGTTTATGGAATCAGATTTACTTCTGAAGAGACACTCAGAAATCTTCAAGCATAGTCTCTTAGACTAAGTTCAAAGGATTGCATTTGATATGGTTTAGATCGTGTCCTCACCCAAATCTCAGGTTCAATTGTAATCCTCATTGTTGGAGGTGGGGCAGGGTGGGAGGTGATAGGATCATGGGGGCAGTTTCTAAAGGTTTAGCACCACCCTCTTGGTGCTGTTCTCTGTTGGTGAGTGAGTGAGTTATCATGATATCTGATTGTCTAAAAGTGTGTAGCACCTCCCTCTGCCTTCTGCTCTGGGCCATGTGAAGTGCCTGCTTTCTCTTTGCTATCACCATGATTTCTTGACAATCACCATGTTTCCTGTGGCCTCCCTCAAAGCAGAAGCCACGATGCTTCCCATATAGCCTGTAGAACTGTGAGCCAATTAAATCTCTTTTCTTTATAAATTACCCAATCTCAGGTACTTTTTTATAGCAGTGTGAGAATGGACTAATACAACATTTATACTTCCTATTTCCTATGCAATATAGTGGTACATATATGAGATCAAGTATTGATTAGCTTCCTGAATAGCTTACTATTCTCTTACTGTCGCTAATTTCAAAATATGTTGGCTCCTCCTTCTAAAGTTTCAGCTCAGCTTTTCATTCTTCCATGAGATCAGATTTAATTGTCTCTTCCATTTTATTATATTATCTGCTCCTGAGCAAGAGAGCGTCAGTTCACTTTTGCCTTTCAGGGATATTAATGCAATGCCACATATTTTAGCAGTTTGATACTCTAGTACTTGTTTCTAGGACTGCTTTCTGTATTGGTCATTATAATCTAAATTGTGGTATAGTGGCAATTCTTGAAATCTCAGTGACTTAACACAGAAACAGTTTACTTCTTATGAAAAGTCCACTGTGAGTTCAGCAGCTCTCCAGGGCATCTGTCTCCCATGCAGTAATTCATGAAATCCAACAGCTTCCATCTCATGATACCACCATGTCAATATATAACACCAGGGTCACTGCAGAAGGATAGTGGCTGGGAAGTTACACATTAACTCTTAAATTCTCCAGACTGCAAATGATATATATCATTCATTCTCATAACTTATCGGCCAGAACTACCATGCATATGGCCCAAAAAACTGCAAGGGGGCCTAGAAATGTGGGAGAGCACATGGATATTTGCTGAGGAATAATTATCTCTACCAACCTTACCTATCAGGCAACCCTTAATATGTTCTCCATTTCTATAATCTTTGTCATTTCAAGAATATCATCTAAATAGAATCATACTGTATATGACCTTTCAAGATTGGGTTTTTTACCTATCATAATTTTCTAATGATTCATCCAGGCTATTGCATGGATCAGGAGTTCATTCATTTCCATTGCTCAGTAGTATTCCATGGAATGGAAGAAACAAAATTTGTTCAACCATGCACCCACTGAAGGACATATGAGTTGTTTCCAGTTTTTGTCTATTATGAATAAAACTGCTTTAAGCAACTACATACGGGTTTTCATGCGAACATGTGTCTTTTTCTGGAATAAATGCCTAAGAGTACAATTACTGTGTCATATGGTAGTAAAATATTTCATTTTGAAAGAAATTGCCAAGTTTTTCCAGAGTGATTTTATCAATTTTTTATTTTATTGATATAAAATAGATATATATGTTTTTAGAATACATATAATAATTTGATACATTCATGCAACCAAATCAGGATACCTGGGATATCTATCCTACCAGCAATGTATGTATGAGTCATCCAGTTTCTTCACATCCTGGCCAGCATGTGGTGGTGTCACTGTGTTTTAATTAGGCCATTCTGATAGGTGTGTGGTGATATTTCATCTTGGTTCTCAATTGCACTTTCCTAATGGCTAATGATGTTGAGCATTTCTTCATGTGCTTATGTGCTATCTATATACTCTTTGGTGAAATGTCTCTTTATATCTTTTATTCATTTTCTAATTGGATTGTTTGAGACTTTTTGCTGTTGGGCTTAGAGAGTTTTTGATACACGTTAAGTGTCAGTCTTTTGCCAGATCTGTGAGTTGCAAATATTTTCTCCTAGTGTGTAGTTTGTCTTTTCCTCCTCTTAATAGGGTCTTTTTCAGAGTTAACACTTTTTACTTAGATAAGATACAATTAATTCATCAAGTTTTTCTTTTTATAAATCATACTTTTGGTATCAGGTGTAACACTTTTTGCCTTGTCCTAGATCCCAAAGATTTTCGGGGGTTTTATTCTAAAAGTTTTATAGTTTTATACTTAAGTCTGTGCTTCATTTTGAGTTAATTTTTGTATAAATTGTAAATCTTAGATCAAGGTTTATTTTTTTCGACTACGAAAGTACATTAGCTCCAATACCACTTATTGAAAAGGCTGTCTTTCCTTTCGTGGATTATTTTTGTACCTTTGTCAAAAATCAGTTGGTTGATTCCCCTGACTAGAAGCTCTAGTACAGCGATGAACAGAAGTGGAGAGAGCAGATATGCCTGTCTTCTTTCTGGTCATAGGGCAAAGAGGTTAGTCTTTCACTATTATGATGTTAGCTTAAGGTTTTTTATAGGTGCTCTTTATCAAATTGAAGATCTACTCTATTTCAATTTTTTCTGAGAGTTTTTTTTTATCATAAATGGGTACTGAATTTTGTCAAATGCTTTTTTTGCATTGATTCATGTGACTATGTGAATTTTCTTCTTTAGCCTGTTAATTTGGTAGACTGCATTGATTTTTCAAACATTAAATCAGTCCTGCAGCCCTGGAATAAACCCTAGTTGGTCACAGTATATAATTCTTTTATATATTGCCAAACTCTATTTACTAATCCTAACAAAGATTTTTACACTTATATTCACATTATTTTCTAGTTTTTGTTTTCTGTTGTTTTGAGGAGTGTGTGTTTCTGCGTGTGCTATCTTTGATTTTATTATCATAATAATATCAGCTTAATAAAATGAATAGGAAAGTGTTCCCTAGTCTTCTACTTTCTAGAAGAGATTGAGTACAACTGAGATTAATTCTTTTTTAAGTATTTGGTAAAATTCTTCAGTGAAACCATCTGAAGTTGGATGGTTTTTTTTATGGGGCAGTTTTTCAATTACAAATGCATCTTCCTTAATGATTATAGAGCCATGTAAATTATCTATTTCATATTGGGTAAGTTATGGTAGTTTATGTTTTTCAAAGAATTGGTTCAGTTCTTTTAAGTTGTCAAATTTACATGTGTGGAGATGTTTCTAGTATTCTCTTATTACACTTTTGATGTCTACAGGGTCTATAATGATAGCCTCTGCTTCATTTTTTTTGCAAAAAAATGAATTTTTTACTTCTCCCTTTTTTTTTTTTTTTTTTTTGAGACGGAGTTTCGCTCTTGTTACCCAGGCTGGAGTGCAATGGCACAATCTTGGCTCACCGCAACCTCCGCCTCCTGGGTTCAGGCAATTCTCCTGCCTCAGCCTCCTGAGTAGCTGGGATTACAGGCACGCGCCACCGTGCCCAGCTAATTTTTTGTATTTTTAGTAAAGATGGGGTTTCACCGTGTTGACCAGGATGGTCTTGATCTCTTGACCTCGTGATCCACCCGCCTCAGCCTCCCAAAGTGCTGGGATTACAGGCGTGAGCCACTGCGCCCGGCCCGAATTCTCCCTTTTTTATTTGTCTCTGTCTTGCTGTAAGTTTGCCAGTGATCATTTCCATTAACCAGCTCGTTGTTGTATTAATTTCTTCTATTGTTTTTCTGTCTCAAATGATTGATTTCTGCACTTATCTGCATTATTTCCCTCTTTCTCCTGCCTTCAGTCTAATTTGCTTCTATAGGTTCTTGAAGTGGGAGCTTTGATTATTGACTTGAACTATTTCTCTCTCTTTTTTTAATGCTTCTTTTCTTAGATTATTGATTTGACATTTTTCCTCTTTTCTAGTATTTAGTGCTAAAAATTCCCCTCTCAACACTGCTTTAGCTACTCTGTACGATTTCAATTATTTTACATTTGTTGGGGCTTATCACCCAGAATATTATCCATTTTGGCATATCTTCCATATCCTAGGTCTTTGTTGATGCCAGGGGCACTTAAAAAGAATATGTATTCTGTTGTTTGACTGAGGACCTTACTATTGAGGGTTTTCTTTATATCCTTACTGTTTTCTCTGTAGTTTTTTAATTAATAGTTAAGAGTAGGATATGGAGGTCTCCAATTATAATTTGGGATTTCTCTGTTTCTCTTTCTAGTTCTACCAATCTTTGCTTCACATATTTTGTAGCTCTGTTGTTTGGTGCATATATCTTCTTAGTGGATTAAGCCTTTTATCACCATATAATGTCTCTATCTCTGGTGATGTTCTTGGATCTGAGGTCTACTTTATCTGATCTTAATGTAGCCATTCCTGCTTTCCTTTAATTAATGTTTGCATAATATATCCTTTTCCATCATCTTACTTTCCACCTTCATACATCTTATTTGAAGTAAGTTTTATTCGAACTACATTTGTTTTTTAATCTATTCTCGCTTTCAGTGTATATATTTAAGCCATTTACATTTAAATAATTATTGACATATTAAGACTTATCGCTGTCATTTTTTTTTTTTTTTTTTTTTGAGATGAAGTTTTGCTCTTGTTGCCCAGGCTGGAGTGCAATGGTGCAATCTCAGCTCACCACAACCTCTGCCTCCCGGGTTCAAGTGATTCTCCTGCCTCAGCCTCCTGAATAGCTGGGATTACGGGCATGTGCCACCACACTCAGCTAATTTTGTATTTTTAGTAGAGATGGGGTTTCTTCAGGTGATCAGGCTGGTCCCAAACTCCCGAACTCAGGTGATCTGCCTGCCTTCGCCTTCCAAAGTGCTGGGATTACAGGCATGAGCCACAATGCCCGGCCATCTCCGTCATTTTAATTTTTGTTTTGTTTGTTCTCTCTGTTTTCTTTTTCCTGCCTTCCTGTGGGTTACCTGAACATGTTTTAGATCCCATTTTTGTTCATATGTAGTGTTTTTGAGGATATCTCTGTGTTTAGCTATTTAAGCTGTTGCTCTAGATAGAGACCTTTACATTGCTCTCCTCATTTATAATGTAGTTGTATTAAATATTTTCTCTAATGCATTTAGAATCAAATCAGATAGTGTTATAATTTTTGCTTCAACTATCAAAAATAGCTTAGAAAACTTAAGAGAAGGAAAGTCTATTATATTTACCCATATTTTTGCTAATCATGTTTTCTTCTTGTTCCAAGTTTCCTTTGTGTGTGTGTGTGTGTGTGTGTGTGTGTGTGTGTGTGTGTGTGTGTGTTTACAGAACTTCCTTTAGCCATTCTTTTAGATGAGATCTGCTGGAAACAAATTCTTAGTTTTCCTTTATCTAAGATTGCCCTATAGGTCCCTGAGAGAATTTTCAGACTTTTTCTGTCTGTCATTCATATTGGATAATTTCTATTTTTTTTTTTTAACAATACATTGATTATGTTCTCTCTTCCCTCCATTCTGCTGTTGTGTCTGTCCACACACCAATCTTTTTATTTTGGTTATCATTTTTTTTTAATTCTAAAATTTCTACCTGGGGCCAGGCTCACACCTGTAATCATAGCACTTTGGGAGGCTAAGGCAGGCAAATTGCTTGAGCTCAGAAGGTCAAGACCAGCATGGGCAACATGGCGAAACCTGGCTCTACAAAAAAAATATAAAAGTCAGCCAGGCATGGTGGCTTGTACCTGTAGTCCCAGCTACTCAGGGTATGAGGCAGAAGGATGACTTGAACCTGGGAGGTCGAGGCTGCAGTGAGCTGAGATCATGCCACTGTACTCAAGTTTAGGTGATACAGTGAGACCCTGGCTCAATAAATAAAATTTAGACTCAGTTTTATATTTTCTATTTATTCATTGAGACTTCATTGAGATTTTTTCATTAAGACTTTCTCTTTTTCCTTTGTTTCAAGCATATTTCTAATTTTTTTATTCAGCATATTTAGCATGGCTATTTTAAAATCTTCAGTAAGTCTGATGTCTCTGTCATCTTGGTGCTAGCATCTATTGATATAGTCTTCTTTCAGTCAGATTTGGATCTTACTGGTTCTTAGTATTATAGATGTTTTCGGTTGAAATCCAGACATTTTTGTATTATGTTACGAGATTTCATCTTATTTAAACCTCTGTTTTAGCTTAATTTTTCTAGTACAACTTCAGCAGGGAAGCCAGAAGCAACATTTTGCCACTGTCAAATGAGATAGAGGTCCATGTTCTTCACTTGGCCTCTGTTGATGTTAGAGGTGATGGTAGGCTCCACATTATTGCTGGGTGTGATGGAAGTTTCAGTTTCCCATGTTATCTCCAGCAACACAGCGGGAATGGGGTTGAGGTGTCTCATGACTGCTCAGTAAGGATAAAAATCTGGGCTCCCTATTCAACCTTCTCTGATACCAGTCCAGTGGTAGTATTGGGGAGCCTCATTACAGTCTCACAAGAGTGGACATCTAGGCTCCCCACTTGATCTTTGCTGGTGTGGGTCAGGTGAGACCACATTTTTTCAGTGGTATTTGGCTGGAATAGAATGGCTATTTTCTACAAGTTTTCTGCTAGGCTTCCATCTCCGAATCCTTTGACAAGATAGTAGACTTTTGTTTGGAATTGCTTTTTTTTTCCTGGGCCCATTGGCAGTGCTGGATTGCTGGCTTCTTCAGTTCTAGGTCTGGGATATATGATACAAAAAGGAAACCCTGAAAATTCACTTCCATCTTATTCCTTGGATTCTAAAGTCCCTACCTGGTCTACCTTCTTTATGCCACTTTTCAGGGATCTATGTTCATTGTATATATAATGTCCAGGGCTTTTACCTATGCTTAAATGAAAGAAATAGAAAAAACAATATCTGTCCATCTTCCCAGAAGTAAAAGCTCATGGTTCTTTATTTAACAAATAGATGAAGACCTCAGAGAAAGATCCTATTTTTGAGGATCTGACCTCCTACATTTTATCTTAGCTAGTAATTAAAAAATCCTACTAACAGCATTCAGAACTATCTGTAATTAATAAGTAAATAACTCAAGTCTACTCACACAGGGCACCCACTGTAATCTCCTACTTACTTACCCCAGGCCCTCAACAATGGTCTGTGTCCTTGACACTCTTAACGTAACTAAGATACCCTTCTCTAATAAAAGAGAACAGATCTGTGGTCTATATCCCTGATTAAACCTCCAAGAATACTTTCTTGGAGGATATTATTTAGCCCTGCTTATATACATACTGTTAATTTGTTAATCAGACTACAACATCCAATATTTGCCACTTGTATCCAAATGGCTCCAAACTCTGCTTCAGAAGTCAATTTGGAGGAAACACTCAGAATAGCTCCATCCACTCTCAACTCTTCAATTACTATTTACAGAACTTAGCCAAATGATGGTCCCAGCTTAGAGTTCTCTTTTGTTTTCCAGCACTATCTATCCCCATGGCCACCTGAACTTGGAGTCCTGTTTCTTCAAACTCACTATCGCCCAACCTAACCAGTGACACTCTCTTCCCTATCCCTTCCCAACAAACTTAGTTCTTGTCTAACGTTTCCCATATATTGGATTGAGTAACACTGTTTAGGCCATTAACAAGACAGAAACTGACAGCATCTTAGAGTATTTCTTTTCTCTTGATCCATATTCCCAGTAGTATGTTGTTTAACAACAACTTATCTAAAAAAAAAAGTATGCATATATATTTAGATTTATAGATGGCATTGATATAAAACTATAGCACACAGTTTATGAATAATAATAAAATGTATAGTATACTTTATTGTAAATTTCATATAGCATATTGATTCTCACAGAATGCTTTCATTGTTTTTTGCCAAACTCTTGGATCCATAGCCAACTTATGGTTGCAACTAATGAATAAGAGTATTTCCGATATGTATGTTGGTTGGTTGTTTCCTTTACATTAAAGAATAAGACAAGGGTGAAACCATAAAAATATATAGTGAAATTTTGTTTTGTCCATGATGTGAACGACTTCTTTGATGGACCAAATGATTGTTTTTACACACTGGAAGAACATTTTCTCGATTTCATGTGATTTAACAATGAGACATCTACAGACATGACACACTTTAATCGGAATCATTGCCATTTTCTCCATCACTTTCTAAAGTCTAGAAAATCAACAGTACAATAAATCAAGCCCTGAGTTATAGTATTTGACAATTACAGAGGAACAAATCCTCCCACCATAGCTGATTTCAAGCTACCATTATGACATAACTGAATGTGAATTGGAAAGATTTGTGCAATAATACACTGACATAGTATTTCACCATAAAAATGCCACAGACATAAATAACCTCAAGAGTATAGTTAAGAGCAAAGTGAAATAATTAGGAAGTAATGACTTTTGAGTACTTATTACCTTTGTTTTGATATAATTTATTGCAAGTTTATATAATTTAATTTTTAATATCTTGTTTAACAACTAACTCACAGAATTTCTGAAAATTTAAAATCAGTTCCTGCAAATCAGTGTAAACCAGGTTTAGCTGTAAGTATCCAATCTAGAGTCTGATGATTCTATCTAAAAAAAAAAAAAAACCTTAAAACCAGTTTACTTTTCTTCATTTCTTCCATCATCTCCCTAGTCTGTTTTCATTGTTTTTTATTAGACCCTCAAAATAGCCTCTTATTTTTCTATATCTATATTTAACCCTTCCCAACTTGTTCTTCAAGTTTCAGCCAGTGTAATTTTCTTAAAATGTCAATATGGTCATATTGACTGATACATTTATTAATTGGTTTATTTAGCAAATGATTATTGGGTTTTATGTCCTAGGCACTATTTTAGTGGATTAGCGTAAATGTATGAACAAAGGATAAAAATTCCTTCCCTAATGGAGAGTACATATGACTTGCAGAGGAGGGCCAGGGTATAGAGAATGTGGAAACATAATAAATTGTACTGTACCTTAGAAGATAATGAGTGCTATGGGAAGAAAAAATGCAAAGCAAAGTAAAAGTAGAGATGGTAAGGAAGTTACAGTATTAAGTCTGGTGCTCAGCATATGCCCTATAGACAAGGTGACATTTGAGAAAAGATTCAAATAAGGTTAAGAGTTTGTCATTTGGATTTGAGGAGGAAATAGCCAGTCGGCACAGAGACCAGAGCTAGAGCACCATGAGCAGTGGATAGGGGTGAAAAAAGTTAAGTTGGAGAGCTATAGAGAAAATAACATGTAGGGTCTTACAGATCATTGTAAAGACTTCAGCTTTTACCCTGATTGAAATAGGGAACCACCACAGGGTTTTTAACAGAAGAGTGTCAAATTTGGAAGCAAATCACTCTTGCTTAAAATCCTTCAGTGTCTTCCCATTGCTCTTAAGATAAAATCTAGCATTCTTCACATAGCCCTTCAAGCCCCACAGGATATGGTCTTTGTGCCATCTCACTGTCCTGATCTCTTGCTTCTCTCTTCCTCCCTCCTATTTCCCCCAGTCCTTGAATAGGGTGCTACTCTCTATATCAGACAGAGCCTCCATCAGACATTCATAGCTACCTGAACTTGTCCTTCATAATACTTTCATACTAAATAATTGATTGTGATTTCATGATCAGTTGTTGATTGTATATGTTGCCTGCTTGCACTGCTCCTCCCTGCTGGAAAGGAAGCTAGATTCAAGCAGCAATATTG
This sequence comes from Aotus nancymaae, assembly GCF_030222135.1. Taxonomy (NCBI): domain Eukaryota; kingdom Metazoa; phylum Chordata; class Mammalia; order Primates; family Aotidae; genus Aotus; species Aotus nancymaae. Next base: position 4,777,312 of record NW_026988460.1, read on the forward strand.
TATCCTTTGTTCACTGATGTATCTCAAAGAATTAGGCCAGTGCTTGGCACACAGTAGAAAAATATCCGTTGAATGAATGAATGCCTTATGTGTTAATATATCCCCATTTTTTAACGTGGGGTCTATCTCATGATAGACATTCTGTAAATTTTTTGTAGAATTAATAGATAATCAAATGGATGGATGAATGAATAGATGATTGAATGAGTGAAAATAATGAATAAGTGAATGATGTGTATTTCTACTATATTCCCAGTACTGAAATCAAAGTCTGGCTCATGGTAGTATATTCTATAATTGTTTTTGCTGTTGAGTGAATAGATAACTGAATGGATCGATGAATAGATGCTTGAATGTGTGGAATAATGAAGGACTGAAGGAACAAATGAATGAATGAATCATTTTTAGTAAAGTCAGAAGAGTTTCCATCTTCCAAGAAGAATATCTCTTCTGCCCAGAGTGGGTCACTTGATCGGCCCATTAGTTCTCTATTTGGTTTCCTGCCATGGATGTATTTTGAAGAACATTTTTATTAGCTTTGGAGTAACTTGCAAGGTACTCTTGAATTCTCTTTTGGCTCGCCTGCATTCTTGTTCACACCTGACCTGCCATAGTTTGCGGATCTCCCTGGTTTCCTTACTTGGGCCACATTTCCAAGTGTCCCTTTGATCTCTGGCACATACTTTTGCTAGGCTTCCAATAAGGTGTTTTTAAACAGTCTCCAGATTTCCTGTGGCTTATTGACTTTTTAAATTATTCCTTTCATTTGTTTTTCCTAACTAGTGCCTACACTTGTTCTTAGGTTCCCTTTATAAAATTGAGTAACCACATGATATACAAACGTTCTCTCCCAGCCCAGAATGGTCACAGTGTTGTGATCACTCAGAGATACTTTTTCTTCCAGGTCCTGCCCACCACTCAGAGCCAAGTCTAAAATATTTTTCTTCCTTAATAATTCTAAAAGGCATTTTTCTAAGAGGAGATCATTTATCTTATCCAATAATATATTTGTACTGTATAGGTGAACTCTGAATAAATTAGTCTCCAAGAAAGTACAGAGCATGCTATGTACATATGCTGTAGAATGAGTGTGTGTGTGTGTGTGTGTGTGTGCTGCGTAATGTACAGGTACTTTAAAAACCATCTCATTTCTTTCTAACTAGGAAAGTCTCTGATTGTGATAACTCCTTTACAGAAACCAAAATCTATTCAAATAGAGTCAGAAAATGTTTTTGGTTCCCATCTACAGAGATGAAATGCTAGTTTGTTTCTTTGTAATCCTATTTTCTCATACCAAAGCCTATTTGAAGAAAGGAGTTCAGCAACCTAAGAGAAATAGAAATCATTTAACACAATGAAAAATTCACTTGTACTTTTTTTGACCAAGCATTTCAACAGTCAGGATTTTTCCTAGCAAAGATGTTTATTTTCAGCCATTTGCTTTATTTGGCTAAAAGGTGTGTTCTTTGCTACATTTAATAGTCATGTGTATGCTACTCAAAGTAGAGATCACAGAGTTTTCATCTGCAAAGATTTACCAGACTAAAGTGTACCAAAGAACATGTTAGAAATTTGACCCTATGGTATATATATACTTCTCACAAATATTTTAGCAGGCTGCCTTTTTCTCAAAACTTTTATATGATAAAACACATCATCGGTATTTACTCAGATTATACATTGTGGTGCAAATGTAATAGATTTTGTCTCAAACAGTGAAAACTGGAAATATACGTTTTGCTACTTCAAACTTTTGAATTTGTCAAGTTATAATGAAGAAGCTTTAAAGATTTGGTGATGTGTTTTCCACCCATGATATTGACATATGCACATAATTACCTTTTTTTTTTTCTTTTTGATACAATTTCATTATTTGTCATGCTGGCTGTGGCACACCAATAAAGCCAAAATATCATATTAGAATTCATGACAGTTTTCACATTGTATTATCAATATGTGGAAATAATTGTCTGCTCTGAGATTAAATTACATTATTGTGTATCTTTTTCATGCCTAATAAATAATGATGGATGGCTTTTATTTTCATCACCACCTGCAACCATTTAGTCACCCCTTGATTGTTGAAGATAAAATAATAAAAGGCAAGTGTTATGTTGCAAGCAGAAGAATGTAGTCAAAACAGTTGTATGTTCCTTGTTTCCATTTTCATTATTTTAGTCCCTAAAGAGCAATGCGTGGTGGTCTATAAAAGATAGCAACATGGGAGAAACATGGCAAAGAGTTCACATAAATGAGGGGAGAAAGTGGGAAAATATTTTTTTCTAGTAGAACAATAATTATTTCTTGGTGCACGATTCTTAATCTGAAAATGAGTTTTTTGTTCTGCTGTGCAAATCAGTTACGTGCAATTAGAATGCAAAGCAGAGGCACATCTTACTGTTTAGCCTTTTTTAAATAGAAATGAAAACAGCCCGGAAATTGTAGCAAAGTTGAAAATGCATGCTAGGTAATTTTGAAATCCAAAGACATAAAACCATGCATAATAAAAAGGCCACTCTAAACTCATTACATTTTTTGAAATTGGCAATTGGAAGGCTTAATTTTAAAATTAGAACTTGCATGTTTGGAAACTTATTAACTATATTTTGAATGGTCAAGTCCATTGCCAATGTTAAAGTGTGTTTTGTTTATCCTCCTGTATACAATTCCACTGCCTCGTAATTTGGTTTTATCTATGTCTGACCTGCTCACATGCTTTTTTTTTTTAATTGTCCAACATTATGCTTAAGCAAAATTGATTCACCTTTTCTAGTGAAACTTTTGAATTAAAATTATAATCAGCAAATGCTGTGAGTCTTAAGGGGAACAGAATTGCCTTAGAGTTTTATGATACTATTATATTTCATCTCTAAAGAATGTCAAGCTTTTTTACAAAATAAATATATGGTGTTTATAATGGAAACTAGTCATTTGATCATTTCAGTTACAACAGTGAGGTAAGAAAGCAAACTGTAGACAAAATCTTTTTTGATATTTGGTTATGAGTCACAGGTTGACTCTTTACAGAACAGTTTCACATGTTTGGCTCTATTATCTTTAAATCAAAAGATGACAATCTCAGGCATAGCGGAGACTCAGACCAAAATCCAAAGGTAATCCTATCAAATGTCAAGTTACTGCAGAGAAATGGCTTGAAAAATAGGCCAGCGGTCCATTATTTGATGAACCCCAAGTGAATGCATATGCTTGGGGAGTCTGTCTTTTGCTGGGTGTTCTATTAATGTTCTTCCCAACTGTTTTAGAGCATTCATTTAAAAAGAACAGAGGGGCATTTCCCTTGTTTATGGCTGTTTTGCTATCTGACTACCCATCTCCCTCTATAATTAAATGCCATGAATAAAATAATAATAAACATAATTTTATTTGTACCATTACTCACTGCAGAAATTACATCTTTACATTTCCTATGAGAATCAAAGAGCAGTCATGCCTGCTTCCTTCACATTTGAGAGAGCTGTGTAGAAGTTGCAGGCTTTTCTAGAGTCTCTGAGCCTCGGGGGGAGTTTTGTGGGTTAGCAACCTTCAAGACAAATTATTTTGCAGTGTGAACATATATATCTGTCTTCCCTTGATGATCAAGATTTTACCTGGCCCATGTAGACACCTTGGAAGACTAATTCTATAAAACAGACTTGCATAAAAATCACCCAGAACTTAAAACTGGGACATCTATCTGTGGGCATAACGCCATACACTCTAAAGAAAGTAAGCTTTAGCACATGCTACAAAACTCTTCTAATTAGAAGCCCCTGCTAGTCTTCTGTCCCGCAGTGCTCAGTGGAAGTTCTAAGAATCCAAAGCTTTTCCCAAATGTACCTTCCCCAAGCATCCTGATCTCACTCCCTGATAACAGGAAGTTCCAGAATGACATCCTCCTTGGATGGTTTTATTTTTCTCTTGCATTATCTCTTGTCTGTTGTGATTTTCTTCAGCCAAAGTCTCTCTGACATGACCTACCAAAAAAGAAAACATGTTGAATAACTACATTATAAATACACAAAATGGAAACGCTGAACTAGCTCCATTAAAATAAATCATCCTTAGTACTGTAATCGTTTTTGTTTTAATTTCACACTTTCTATTATCCTAATTGTTGGCTAGTTCAAATAATGTTTCTGGAGTCTGTGCTACATTTATAAAGACATTCAGAAGTTTTTAATGAACACCAAAATTATTAACTTTCTTGCCTTACGTATTTGCAAGAAGGGGATGTATGAACAAAATAACTTAACATCCAAGCATCCAGCTGAAATATTGGAACTTGAAAACTCCGCTGCCATTAAGTTAATAGCTCAGTGCTCTGGGGTAACAGCAGTTGCTCTGCACTTCTTGGAAAAACATTTGGGAAAAAACACTTTGGACTAATAAAATTAATGTTAGAATGACAACAAATTTCAACATCTGTGACGCTTTTGGGGAACTTTGAACATTTCAAAATAATATAGGTAATTTTATAATTTTTAGGCAATACACCTATTTATAAATGCAGTTTTTAACATCAAAGGAAAAATTGCTTTATCTAAAATGTATACTCAATGTTCAAAGCATTAATACAAGATAAGTGATTTTGGACAAAGATTCCTAAAATAAATCTAACTGAATAGTAAATATTTGTCCAATTGGACATTCTAAATGTTGAAATGTGTTAGTCATTTTGGTTGAACTAATGCAGTACAATGAGATTGCTTTCGCTTTTCCAGCAGCCTTCTTAAGTCATGTTAGTGTTTAAAAACTAGTCCTGGGCTCCAGAAAACACTGTGTTAGGGAAGGAAAAACAGACTCTTTGGACTCTTTGGCTAGAGTTATAGAAGGAGGGTGGAACCTTATGAGTTACATGACTACATAAGATGTAGGCAATTTTATTTTGGCAACAAATTCAGGCTTTTGCATTGGGATTTTTTTTTAGACTGTTAATTCAAATACACATGCACGAATCTCCTACAAAAGGAAAGGTTCTTACTCATCTGCGGAGCATAGATAACGATTAATTGTTCCGTTTCATCTTTCAGGCTACAGTACCATGAGTTTAGGAACTCTGCAAGCTGCGAAATGATCTTCCCTAGGGTAAGTGACCAGAATCACAATGTAATTACTCAAAAAATGGACTCAGATCATATCCCAAATCTCCATGAAGAGAGGTACATGCCTGATAAACAGTAAAGATGATATCATAAATCAGCTTTCTCCCTTTGGTGGAATGTTCAGTATTCTCCGTTGTCTTCACAATGTTATATATAAAGTACCTAGAACATAAATCTTATGTAATGATCATTTCTCAGGTGAAATAGTGCACTGGACTATCCAACCATTTCATTGGCTCAATGTTTATTTGGAAACTCAAAACAAAAACGCAGAATGACTGGTGACATTTATGACCTTTGCCACTGGGCCAGTGGGCCTTCCTTCATAATAAAATAGGATCTCAGTCTCTAATCCGCATGTCCAAACCAAAGACAATTTGATGTAACTCCATTATAGCATATTTTAAACTTTTCTTGAAGTTCAGGAATATATCTTTCAGAATCCGTCAGTACTTCAGAAGCGTGGCTCGCCAAACCAATCAATCTAGTACAAAGTTTGTTTTTAGAATTCAAGTTCCTTGTTACTGCTTTGCAAGCAGATGTCTTCAAAGATATAATATGGTGAAGAGATTATGTGATTTTTGGGTGTAGCAATTCTGCCAGTTATAATTAAAAGGGCCAACATCCAAGTTTTGTTTTCTTTATAAACACTGCAGAGTGTGTCAGTGGCCAATCTAAAATTACCCACAGAGGAGTGTGTGCTCTCTTCTTTAGCACAAGATAATGAAGATGGTGTGTGAACGCACTATGGTTATAATAAGCTGATGGACTTGCGGTCCTACGCACAAACTTGTCCAAATGTAATTATAAGAGTTTTAAGAGAATTGTTGCTTCCTAAACTGACTAGTCAAGTGACTCAAAAGTTAATATCACCAAATTAACAGTCTGACTTTGAAGGTCTACGATTGTACCTTAGAAAATAAATACTTGCAATCAGTCATTCTTGCTTACAGGGAGAAAAATTATCTTTGAGAAGTGTCTCAATGCAGGGTAGTCTATTCAGCGTTCTCTCTATGTATTGCTTCTGGAGAGGCGAATTGAGTATAAAAATAAAAAGTAACAAAGGGCTGAGCGTCCAGCTCTTTCTCCCATGTGTGGAGGAGAGAAGACCAGTCTGAACCTGCACTGGTGTTGATGTGGTTGAGAGGGTGCGTTTGTCAGGTTCTGCAGCCTGGCTCACAAGAGCAAGAAATACAACTGGGGCCCAGAGAAGGACAGGGAATATCTCAAGGTGATTACTGAATCATAAGTCTCTATAGCAGTGGTTCTCATATACAGAGAGAAAGAAAACAAGTCTATATAAAAGATTCAAGATATCAGCATCTCATTCTCTCTGGAACTGGAAAACAATCTGAGGCAGAGGGACATCAGTGTCAGAAATCTGGGTAGATCAGAAAGAGAAGCCAAGTAGGTCTTTCTCCCTTATGTTTTGGGCATAGTCCTTCATAAAGTCTGTGGAGAAACTGAGATGTCTCCTTTATCTTCCAAGTAATAAGTGTTGGGGCATCCCAGTGTCTTTTATGGGGAGTCCTCGTACTTGGCTGCTATGGATGAGCGACTTGTAGGTTTCCAAAGGGGATTGGATGCTAGAGCTACTGATGACAAAAATCTCACTCAAACCAGCCTCATAGTTCACTGCAATTTCATTTGCTTTGGTTGTTCACAGTGGCCTAAGACCAATGTCTCCTGTCTCAAACTTACCATATTGAACTACTAGATGATCTATAATGGTAAAAAAAAAAAAAAAAAAAAAGACACAAAGGTAAAAGTGACTGTTGTTTACCAAAACACCAATCAGCCAATACCAAAGACTTTTCCTTTGCTGAACTATTTTTATATTTCCTTTTTTTCTGAGCGTATGCATGCTCGCTCTCTCTGTTGTTTTTTGTTTTATTTTGTTTGTTTTTTTTTTTTAAGATAGTATCTCACTCTGTCACCCAGACTAGAGTGCAGTGGCACAATCTCGGCTCAGTGAAACCTCTGACTTCTGGGCTCAGGTGATTCTTCCACCAGAGCCTCCAAAGTAGCTGGGACTACAGGTACGTACCAACATGCTTGGCCAATATTTTTGTATTTTTTGTAGAGACAGGGTTTCACTCAGGCTGGTCTCAAACTCCTGGACTCAAGTGGTTCACCTGTCTTGGCCTCCTAAAGTACTGATTTTTCAGGCATGAGTCACCACACCCAGCCAGGTATACGTATCTTGATAGACGATTCTCATCTTATCACTTACTCTGTTCATATAAATATAGGCACATGTTCATGTCCAATCCATTCCTCCAAATGTAGCCAGAGCAGTGTTTTTCAAACGGCAAAGGGCAAATGTGGTTCTTTAGTGTCTGGGTGAAGAATAAAGTACTTCCTCTAACCTACACTCTTGTCTAGGCTCACCTGACCCCATTTCCCTTCACTCTTGCTGCCCCACCCCCTCTAACCATCTTTCATTTTGTCTCCTGCCATCTGACTTTCATATGGTAACCACACACCTGCCCCTCTCAGCATGGAATCCTTCTGCATGGAAGCCTCCCTAATGAAGTCAAATACTTCTATTTTTATGTCTGATAGGATCATGATCCTGTATGTCATAGAAAGGAGCATGGTTATAATTTTACATTTATATGTGTATCCGTTGGTCAGCATCTACTTCCTGGACTATAAGATCCATGAGAACAAGAACCATGCCTATTTGACTCCTTATGGGATCCCCTGAACTTATCCAATGCTTGGAAAATAACAGTCAAATATATTTCGGAGTGTTCACTTCACAGCACATATACTAAAATTGGAACAATACAGAGATTAGCATGGCCTCTGCAAAAGGATGACACCCAAATTTTTGGAACATTCTATATTTTTCTACCACATGTTTTCACTTATATGTGGGAGCTAAAAAAAAAAAAAAAAAAATTGACCTATGGAAATAATGAGTAGAATGATCATTACCAGAGGCCAGGGAGGGTACTAAGGAAGTGGTAGGGATAAAGAGGGGTTCATAGAAGGAACCACGCTTCAGTTAGATAGGAGGAATAACATCTAATGTTCAATAACACAATAGAGCAACTACAATTAAAAATAATTTATTGGGCGGGGCGCAGTGGCTCACGCCTATAATCCCAGCACTTTAGGAGGCCGAGGCGGGTGAATCACGAGGTCAAGAGATCGAGACCATCCTGGTCAACATGGTGAAACCCTATCTCTACTAAAAATACAAAAATTAGCTGGGCATGGTGGCGCATGCCTGTAGTCCCAGCTACTCGGGAGGCTGAGGCCGGAGAATTGCCTGAACCCAGGAGGTGGAGGTTGCAGTGAGCCGAGATCACGCCATTGCACTCCAGCCTGGGTAACAAGAGTGAAACTCCATCTCAAAAAATAATAATAATAATAATAATAATAATAATAATAATTTATTGTACGTTTAAAAATATCTATAAAAGTGGAATTGGAATGTTCCTAACACAAACAGATAATAAATGTTTGAGGTGATGGATATCCTAATTACCCTATCTGATCATTACCCACTCTATGCTTGTATCAAAATATTGCATATACCCCATAAATATACACAACTACTATGTATCCATGAAAATTAAAATTTAAAATATTAAAATATTTTTTATTATATTATATAATGATGTTTCACCCTTGGCACAGTCAAATTTGGGTTGAGATTATGGGATCACTCTGCTTCACATAGTCATACATGGACCCAGCCTCCTTCTTTCTACTGCTCAGACCTCCCTTAAGTCTCAGAATCCTTCCTCGATCCTTGAGATCTACCATCCAACAAGCAAAGAAAGAGAAGGATGAGGCCTGGAAGGGACTATATCACTTCTGTCCACATTCTATTCACCAAAACATCATTGTATGATCCCATCTTGTTGCAAGATAGACTGGGAAATGTGGTCTTCCTAGTGCTACCCATCATTTTGGTTTTGTTGCAATTAGGTAAGATGACTAAAATTTGTCAGCAGTTACTAGATACTCCAAAACTATATTATCAGCAAGGAAAGGAGAACAGTACTCAAAACCAAACTCTCAAGTAAGGAAAGTGCCAACATTAAATGGACTGATTTAGTGGTATTGTGTCTGTCTAGGAATGTGCTACATGGTTTGGTAAATACAGTTTTCCTACTGCAGAGAATCTCAAAACAAGTAGGATTTTAAAAATGAACTTTGAAGAATCAGCTGGAGGGTATACAGATTTTCATATTCACTTTAGGATTTTTCATTTTCATATTGTACTAGTTAATGTGCCAAAATGAAAATAGCTTTCCACAAAATGGAAGTTACACTGTAAAGTTGGAATTGGTATTATCTGCTGCTGAATTGCAATGGAATCTCAAAAGGAGTGATGTAACTATGGAAGCAGGATCTTCTCCTTGAATGTTTCCCTAAGATTCTGTCAAACAGATCAGGAAAATGGAATATATGCAAGATTGACTTTTCAATCAACAAGCACAAAAAGGCCCTGGTAGATAAATCAGTTGAAAGAGAACATATACAATAACTGACTGGCAGTATTGTAAAACACCATTTAAGGCTTGACATTGAAAATATTCTTGAAGAATAATTTATCTAATAAAAGATCAACCTGCTCTATGGAACTGCCAAATTTAGTGTTATTCTACTTAATGCATCAACATCAACCTTAATATTTGGAAAAGGTTTTCTCTTTTAATTTAAGTTGTTCCTTTGAGAAAATATGTGGCATGGGCCTATTTTTGCTCTTTGATGTACAAAGCAGACATTAAATTGGATTTCAGATTCAGTGACAGAAGAAGACAAAGATTAAACACCAAGATCATCTATGAAATTGATTGAATCATTTGTTTAATCATGGCATGCCTCGCCATAGAGGAGTGCTTACCAACTTTATGCTTTTATCTTTACTAGTCAGCAATTCATTGAATACCTTTTATTATCATTGCTTTCTTTCATTTTCAGGGGAGGAGAGGGCAGTAGTTACCATCGTTCTTGGTCACAATTTTCATCTGTCTCTCTTATTCTCTTTTTACCTCACTTCTTAGATGACAAAAGGTGACATCTCAACTAACTCCCATATTTCACTGAAACTAAGATACTGTCAATTGACAGGCACACCATTTTTTTACTTACCACTAAGAAAGAAAAACATGGCTGCTTAAACTACAACGTAATGCTTTCTTATCACCTAGAATTTTTATTCTATGCTTACCAAAATAACAGTTTTAAACTTAGACACATATTTGTATCATATTTCATACTTGTGAAAACACAAAAAAAGAAGTAAAATCAATCGGTTAAAATATTCCTAAAATTTCTGCCCATTTATATTTCAACCCTTCCAAATTCATTTTTGACACAGTTGTTGATATTTGTGTTTTTCAATATAGTCTTATGTTCTGCACTATTGTGAATGTTAGCATCCTTAAAAGAATGCTTCGTTATTATCTGTAAGACCTTCTTCCAAACTGCTGACACTCACTGCTGCAGTGAGTTTTCCTGAGCAAGCACAGGTGATGACTGTCACGACCACTGCCTGGCCAGCAGCAATGTTAAGATGCTTTGAAAAAAAAAAAATCAAGAATTTGTTAAATACAATCTATGGTTTAAGATGTATCTGAATATATGACCCAACAGCTTATCTCAGTTCCCTATTTGGTCTGGTATTTTCAGAATATAAAAGATAACTACCATTACATGTCTTTATTTAGCCTTTTATATTAATATAGATGTTTACTTGTAAAGAACACTCCTGCCTTCTTGGTATAAACTTTTGAATTGTGATTTCAACAATGTTTTATTCACCATCTTAACTGTAATTCACAAATTGTTTTTGTGGAAACAACAAACTTCCCATGAAATTCATGTAGGCAGTATATATTAAAATCTTACGTTTCTATTTTTACTCAAACTTTGTAAGTTCAAATTTTAACTTCATCTAGCCGCTCGAAGACAGTGGCAGTTCAACATAGGCATTCCTCAGGTAATGCGTTATTGCATTCCAGAAGAACTGCGATTAAATCAAACATTCATAAATAGAATCATGTTTTCCTACCATCTTAGATTTTTATGTCAGAGCTGGCTTTTCTCAGCTTCTGCTAGATCTTAAACATTCTATCCTTTCTCAAAACTGGACTTTACCTTGATCTCCTTTGCTCCTGCCCACATCTCTCTTTAAGATAAAGTTATGCAAACTTTAGCTTAATTTACTTGGGAGTGCTCAATGTTTGAAATAAGCTCCTCACAAATACTTTTGTGGTGTCTTAAAATTCATGTGTCTTGTGATTAATAAACCCAATGATTTAGATTTGTTTTATTTTACAGTCTGGCTTAAACTGGGGACATTTTGGTTTCCATTTATGAGGTAACACCCCTCACCATGTTCTGCTGAATATCGTAATCCATCCTAACAACTTTGCCATAAAAGCAAAGAATTTTTTTCATCAACTCCATTATTTTTTATTTGTGTTTTAATTGTTTTTTCCTATGTGTTTGTTTTAAAATACATTTTCCATGGTAGTAACTATGCAAGCCTTAGAAATGCAACTAGACAGATGTACTGACCACGGTTACCAAGGGAGCAGTTTCCTTGGCAATGGCCAACAGTCATCAAAGCAGTTCACGTTCTCCTTCCTTCCCTTGTGACTTGCTCTCACATGTTGCAAAACTTGGGAAGTGGAAACGGCTCTTTGTAAATCATGAGCCTCTATCCACTCAAAACACCACCAATTTTCATGAAGCCAGCAATTGAGAGAGGGTGGTAAATTGTTTGTGATGTTCTTTGAGAAGTTTTAAAAGGGCCCCAAGCCACAATTCACCGTGAAGGATTTCTGGTCTCTCTTTCAATTTCGAGCCAGAATTTATCCCAGTCATTTGAAGAAGATCCAAAAATGTACCAGCCAATGCCCAAAGGTCAAAGCTGCAAGAGATCCAATAACAAGGGAGAGCTCTTTTATAGAGTAAATATTTTCTAGTGGTTCAAAAGAGAGGTATGAAGAATCAGGTATTTTCTTAACCGTGACTTGCAGTCAAACTACTGTCTGTATTTTTACAAGTCATGAATGAGAATATTAATACTTATTTGTAGAGTACATTTTGATCCTCTTAGTAAAGTCTGTGATTAAGATTAATTTTTTTCATCTTAAAAAAGATTAGAAAAAAATACTTCATTATATTTCTGAATCATGAAAAATCTAGTGACATGCAAAAACTACAATGAACTATTCTTTTCCCAGATAGGGTATACAATATAGTTGGCATGTGAGGATTTGCTGAAAGTGAGGCCTCTGTGTTAAATGTCTTATGTGGCCAGGCAAGGTGGCTCACACCTGTAATCCCAAGACTTTGGAGACCGAGATGGGCAGATCACCTGAAGTCATAAGTTTGAGATCAGCCAGGCCAACATGGTGAAACCCCAACTCTACTAAAAATACAAAAATTAGCTGGGCATGGTGGCAGGTGCCTGTAATCCCAGTTACTCAGGAAGCTGAGGCAAGAGAATTGCTGGAACTTGGGAGACAGAGGTTGCAGTGAGCCAAGATCGCACCACTGCACTTCATCCTGGGTAGCAGAGAGAGACTCTGTCTCTAAATAAATAAAAAAAATGAATGAATGAATGAATGTCTCATGTGTACTATGTCATTTTTTCCTCACAATAAATCTGGCTGTCAGGTACTACTACTCTTTCCATTTTACACATAAAAAACTGAGACTTTGGGAAAGATAATTGTCAAATTTCTACAACTAGTAATTAGTGTAAGGATTTGAACTCCAGACTAACTAACTACAGATTTCATATCCAACTCCACTACTCTAGAGTTCTCACTCTTTATGTGTGCAAACTTCCTTATGTGTCAAATTAACACACATTGATCACTTTTCTTTTTTCCTATTCTCCCCCCCTGCATATATTAGGATGATTGCACAATGTATAAAATCCAAGAATTTGATGTATCAGCTTAGAGTTTTAAAAACATAGAAAAATAATTTGGAATAAATTTCCAAAAGTTCTCATCTAACCACAAATTTGGAAACCGGAAAATACCAATGGAGATATTCATGTTCCCAAAGGTATTAAGAAATACTTTTGCAATATAAAAAGTTGACCAGTCATGGTAAACTTAATCAGATTGTTCATCTATAGCATTCATTTTCTTGCAGCAGAATTTCAGCATAATTTTTTGAAAGACTTTCAAGTTGAGGCTCCACGTATAAAAACATGGGAGGGGAACAGAAAAGAGTAACAAAAATTACTAATAATAGGAATTGAATCTGAATATACAAAGGCAGATAAAGCAATACATGTCATACTACACTTTAGGTATTCTTTGTAGACCAAACTGGGTGAATAACATATTCCCTCTAACAAGGAACTAAATAGTTTTGATCTGTTTTATGTATTAAAATTGCAATTGAAGAGAGAGTTCCTGGGCTAAAACAGTTTGAGAATAACTGTTTTAGAGAAGCAAAAACAAAGAAGCAATTTTGTTTTTGTTTTGTTTTTTGTTTTTGAGACAGAGTCTCACTCTATCTCCCAGACTGGAGTGCAGTGGTGCTAACTTGGCTCACTGCAACCTCTGCCTCCCAGGTTTAAGCAATTCTCTTGCCTCAGCCTCCCAAGTAACTGGAACTACAGGTTTATACCACCACACCTGGCTAATTTTTGTATTTTTAGTAGAGACTGGGTTTCACTATGTTGGCCAGGCTGGTATCAAACTTCTGACCTCAGGTGATCTACCCACCTCAGCCTCCCAAAGTGTTGAGATTACAGGCATGTGCTACCATGCCCAGCCAGTAGCAAATTTTTATATCTCAAAAAATGTATAATATGGTAGATGCTATTCTGTTTCTACTAGGGACAAGAAAAGAATGATAAATAACAATGGAAGGCAAGACAGAAGGAAATGCCCCTTGTATCCGAGAGCATTAACATCTTATAGAAATTTACTTAAGTGGGTGAAAGTAACAGGTCTTCCTTAGAAACGTTATGAGTGGTATCAAAACCTTCAGGATAATTTTGTATTCCCATTTTTTAATTTATGTCTTACTTTAACAGACCATTCTTTAATACAACCTAGTTTCTACATGGGAATGTTTGTACTTGCCCCATCTGGTTGATAAACTAAGAACTGTGTTCAAGTTAGAAAGAATTGAATCATGTTTTCAAAAAGGCTCCAATCAATTAGAGTTTGTAAATTTGTCATATATGTGGTTTAAAATATTTGTAGGTGAAACAAATGTATCACATGTTAAAAGAAATTAAATATGAAACTGTTCCCTAATATCTGCCTTTTAGAGAAAGTTTAAAAGCCTTTCTTAATTTGGCAATTGGGCACAAAGTATTAAGTATTTGCAGTATTTTTTTTTTTCTTTTTAAAAATAGACACCTCCTAACTATGGCCCATTACAACTCCATCTTTAATGGCCACATTGTGGTTTGGGGGTTGTTTTTTTTTAAGCGACACAACATGATTGATGTAATCTGGCATGATTCATTACGATGTCAAGCATCAGCAGAACATTTTGGAAAATAATATTCATCAAAATCTATTACTGTAGAAATTGCCACTTGCAGATTCTTTTTCTGGTTAATTTCCTGCGTGGTGAAACAACACCTTGTTGACGTCAGAGCGCATGTTTTTAGGAAGTGTGGTTATTAAAATAGGTGTTCCTCAAGTCCCAGCATTACCTTCAGGTTTATCATTAAGCATCCAAGGAATATCAAGCAAAATCTCAAAGAAGTTTCTTCCACTATCCACTATCTTTGACTAGAAGAAATACAGTGTTGTGACTCGTGCTCCTGCCTGATCCTGCTTTTTGTCTAGCAGGGTTGAGGGTTGATATGTTCAGGTTGGCTGCAGCTTAATTAGACAATGACAAAGGGAAGCAGAGATAGATTCCCAACTGTCACACTGCCTGTTGCTTACATGACTGTAGAAATACTTGCTACATAAAGCTCAGGGTCATTTTTTTATTATTATTTTCTCTCCAGCAGACAGACATTCACAGATAGTCTTCATTGTCCATGTTGCAACTGACAGTGACCCTGATAGGGACCAGCCACAGCCCTGTTTACAAACACTCTAAAGCTAGATCAGTCTGACAGGCATGAGATATGGAAGACACCATTCCTCACCTGGCTTGTGTCTCAGTGTCTACAGGAATAAGATGGAAGAAGGACTGTAAGTCAAGAAATATTCTGAGCAAATATATATCACAACCATATTAAACAATTCTCTAGTTTTAATATAATGTTTCTTTGCATATTAAACCTTTTCTTTAAAAAAAAAAAAAAAAGAAATCCATCTCTCCAAAGCTAGTAGTCACTATATCTGTTTCAGCAGACCCAGTAATTACTATATGAAGCCTCACTGTAGCCTGTACTGAAATGTCTTTTCAACTGGTTTTTTAAATATTTGGTGTTCAGCTAACTCCTTACATTGTAATCCTTTCAATCAGGAATTGTTTCTTCCTTATACTTAGCATAGAATGTATTATTAAAATGTTACAATTATTAAAAGATTTGAGCAAAGGTACTTGTTTAGAGATATATCTTAAAACTTATGGGAATTTTTTTTTGAAGAAAGGTCTTGTTCAGTAGCTTCACAATTTGTTTTCAAAAATTACTTTACCACAAAAGTTCTCCTCTGCCTTAATTTTATCTGTGCTACTAAAATGCACGTCACATGTTTGCCATGACTCTGTCTTTTTAGCTGCTCCCCCTTTTAATTTTCTATGTTGTGTGTGTGGCATACAGCAAAATTATTCCTGCAAAAACTGTTTGCGCATGTACTGGGTGCTAGTCACTGCACTAAGCCCTGAGACACACAGTAAACAAACAAACAAAAAATGTACCCCCCACCCACCTTTTATAATGCTTACCTTCTATGGGGAAGATAAGAAGTAACCAAATGTATAAGTAAATATACAATGTGTCATATTTGAGAGTGCTAGGGATAAAAAAAAAAAGTGAAGTGGAGGTATAGGGTGAAATGGGGACACTCTTTAATTCACTTGTTCATGTATTACAAATATACTTATTAAACACAACTAGCTTATGTGTTAGGCACTGTGCCTGGCTAGAATAAAGTAAAAGGTAAGATATACTC
The DNA here is from genome assembly GCF_030222135.1 of Aotus nancymaae. Taxonomy (NCBI): domain Eukaryota; kingdom Metazoa; phylum Chordata; class Mammalia; order Primates; family Aotidae; genus Aotus; species Aotus nancymaae. Next base: position 4,793,504 of record NW_026988460.1, read on the forward strand.
AAGCCCTGGCTTCTTATAGCTCATCACAAGAGAATAAACTTCATTTTAACTAGTGTATTAAGCATTCCAAACCCTGATGAGGTTGTACTGTTCTGAAGCAGCACAACCATTACTTTCAAATGTTTCCTTTCCTATCCATGTTTCCTTTCCTATCCCTTAATGATACAATGAGGCTCATGTCTGAGTTCTCCAGAAAGCCCTGCCAGCTTCCTCTTCACTCACAATTCTCCAATGTGGCTTAAGCTCCTCTGATACCTCAGTCTCCCTCCAGAGTCCATTCCCAGTTTCCAACCCAAGCCTCTTGACAGGCAGCCCTTCACAGTGGACAGCTGTCAATGCACTACAAGCCTGGTCCACTTGATCCACACAAAAATGACATGTCCTTGTTGCAATGAGTAATGCAATATAGGCTGGTTCACTGTTGCCCTCTCTTCACCTAGATGTATCTTCCCAATTCTTTCTCTCATGTTTGAAAGGGCACAAAGACTGATCTGCAAGGGTATCATAAGCAAGTGCCCAGCTAGGGAGCAGAATTTCAGTCTTCCTTCCTGCAGATACCCACTGTCTGTACAAGAGGATGTCTTGAAGCTCCACACTTGGTTAGAGGGATGGACCATTCTATTCTCATTCTCCACAAGGAGAAACAAAGAAAAGCCAGACCTTTGTTTTCAGCATCTTTCATCTTTTAGAATCTTTATATTTTATGTAGTCAAGTAAGAAATAAGAAACTACGAGATACGAGAAGCAAGAAAATGTGATACATAATCAATAGAAAACATAGCTAATAAAAACAGACCATACATGATCCAATTATTGAACTTAGCAAAAGCTTTAAGTAAGTATTATAAATACATTTAATGTTTTATATGAAAAGGTAGATATAATGGGGGTATTTCAGGTAACATATGAATACTCTCCAAATAACCAAATGGAAATTATAGCACCAAAATATACAATATCTGTTGTTTTTCTTTAATTGACAAGAGAGACTTGGTTGCAGATTGGACACCAAAGAATAAAGAATTAATATGGGCAGTTCAATGAAAGGTATTCAAACTGAAACCCAGGAGAAGGAGAGTTTGAAAAACTTAAATACATACAGAGAGCATCAGTGAACTGTGAGATAATCCAAAAAGGTCTAATTTTACAATCAAGTCCTGTAAGGAAAATAGAGGATGGGGCAGAAAAACTTTTGAAGAAATGATCTTGAATTTCTTTCCAAATATAGTAAAAAAGAAAAAAAAAAGTTTGACCCATACATCCAAGAAGCTCAACTAACCTCAGCCAGTATAAATACAAAATAAACACTCGGGATAAAATTGCAAAATATTAGGTGAGTATTAGGTTAAATCAAGTTAGATAGGTTTCTTTTTTGGAGCACTTTCTAGAGTCTTTAATATATGTATTACAAAATTCCTACAAGGGAATATATAATAGACATATTTCACAATTTTCTTCATTACCCTTTTAAGAGAGACTTTCTAGGGTTTCTATTCTTAAGCACGTGTTTTGAGAATTTCTGGGATAGTGGTAGAGATACACAAATAGACTAAAAACTGGGGGTTTCAGGCCAGGCGCAGTGGCTCACGCCTGTAATCCCAGCACTTTGGGAGGCCGAGGAGGGTGGATCACAAGGTCAAGAGATCGAGACCATCCTGGTCAACACGGTGAAAGCCCGTATCTACTAAAAATACAAAAAATTAGCTGGGCACGGTGGCGCGTGCCTGCAATCCCAGCTACTCAGGAGGCTGAGGCAGGAGAATTGCCTAAACCCAGGAGGCGGAGGTTGAGGTGAGACCAGATCACGCCATTGCACTCCAGCCTGGATAAAAGGGCGAAACTCTGTCTCAAAAAAAAAAAACTGGGGATTTCACTATAGTGATATGGAGAACATGCTTTATAAATACAACTAGTAGAATAAGTAGCTTTACCTGAGATTAGAACAAATATGTGGGTGAGGAAAAGGATAAGAGTATTCTAGGTGAATTAAAAGGCTTCCGTAAAAGTAAAATACCAGAAGGATACGTACCTGTGCTAACCCTGGTAATCTGACCTTATTTGGTATTAGGGTCGTTGCAAATCTAATCAGGTTAAGATGAAGTCATATGGATTAAGGTGGGCCCTAAATCCAATGACTGATGTCCTTATAAGGAGAGAGAGAGGCACATGGACACACACAGAGGAACACTATACTAAAGATGGAAGTAGAGATTAGAGTGATGCAGCTACAAACCAAGAAACACCAAGGATTGCTGGCAACCACCAGTACCTAGGAGGAGGCAAGGAAGTGTTCTTCCCTGGAGCCTTTAGAGGGATCGTGGCCTTGCACAGAGGTCTCCAGCCCCGGGGCCACAGACTGGTGCCAGTCCACAGCCTGTTAGAAACCCAGCCATATGACCAGCAGGAGGTGAGCGGCAGGTGAGCGAACATTACCACCTGAGCTCCACCTCCCATCAGATCAGTGCCTGCATTAAATTCTCATAGGAGTGTGAACTCTATTGTGAACTGCACATACGAGGGATCTAAGTTGCCCACTCCTTATGATAATCCAATGCCTGATGACCTGAGGTAGAACAGTTTCATTCTGAAAACACTCCCAACACTGGCCGAGTCTGTGGAAAAATTGTCTTCCATGAAACCCTTCCTGGTGCCAAAACAGTTGGGGACCAACCACTGCCCTTGCAGACATCTTGATTCTTGGACTTCTAGTCTCCAGAACTGTGAGGGAATAAATTGCTAATTTAAGCCACTTTGTAACAGCAGCCATAGGAGTCAAATACATGTACATATCACTTCAAACCATAAAACATTGCTCTTTTTCTCCATCTGGATCAATGTCAAGCCATTTCATACAATTCAGCTTATTACTTTTTGATGATAAACTAAGTTACAGAAATGTACATTCACATACCCAAGGTCACATGCCTAGAAAGTAGTAAAGCCAGAATTTTAATTCAAAATTTGGCTTCAGAACCCATGCTTTTGATCACACAATAAATAATGCAGAATTCAAAGTATAAATGAATAATTAGTTTTGCTCTGCTTTGCTTTTTCTTGTAACAAGATCATTTAATAGCAGGGACTTATTTTCACCTAGACCAAATGAAACAGATGTTGATGGACATCTGAAAGAAGATGGGAAGATGATGTAATAGACTTGGCCTCCATGTCTATGGCATGACAACAATTTGGGGTCTTGTTTCGGTTTTATTCTCTCCATACAGAACGTTGGGCCAAGCCCCTTTTCTAAGTGAATTTGAAGTTGAGACTATACATTCCTTCAGGTACAACATGGGCCATAAATTCCTGTTTCTTTCTGCAGTTCCTTTGGTGTAGCCTTGTGTCAGGGGAAAATTTACCTATCATGTAATATACACACACAGAAGCAGCAAACTCTAAAACAAATATTCAGGCTTTAAAAAAAAAAAAAAAAAAACACCACTTAGTTCATTCCTATACAGCCCCAATTTACCTTCTTTATCTCCCAAGACAACCAATTCCAATTTAAATATTATAGAAGCCAAACATGTGAAATTGGTCTACAGGTTTCTTTAGAGAACCCCTCTGCATTCTCTTGAATATTTGAACTCAAGCAAGGACCCTAAAATCAACACTTATTAGGCAAGTGATTTCATACAAAAACTCTTCTTTTAGTGGCCCCTCTCTGCTGATCTTCCAGAACTCCTGATACCAGTTAGAAGGGTTATGAAATTTTCTTGAGATGGGGAACATTTGACTCCATACAACACAAATATTGTTTGTGATTTCAGGGCTTGGTTAATCCTGGACCTCTAAATGAAAAATCCTCCTTTAGGGATTCTTCTATTGAGCTTCAGGATCCAAATGGGTAAAATAACGTGACTATGTGATATAAAAGTAGGGTTGTATCACTTAAGATTTTTCTACTTGCAAGTGAAAAAATCCTGACTTAGATGGGAGGGGAAAGAAAAGGTGGTGAAGGTAAGTGAAGGAAAGAGTGGTTTGCATAAATCCTGAGGTAGCACTGACTTCAACTGTGGCTTGATACAGGTCACAGATGATTTGACTAAGGTTCTCTACTTCCTCTGGGTTAGCTCTTTGCTTAAAAGATGAAGTCAAGGCTGGGCACAGTGGCTTACGTCTGTAATCCCAGCACTTTGGGAAGCCAAGGCAGGTGGATCACTTGAGGTCAGGAGTTCAAGATCTGCCTGACCGACAATGTAAAACTTTGTCTCTACTAAAAATACAAAATTAGCCAGGCATGGTGGTGAGTGCCTGTAATCCCAGCTACCCTGGAGGCTGAAGCAGGAGAATTACTTGAACCTGGGAGACAGAGGGTGCAGTGAACAGAGATCATGCCATTGCACTCCAGCCTGGGTGACAGAGTGAGACTCCATCTCAAAGAAAAAAAAAAAAAGATGAAGTCAAAAATGTCTGCCAGCAACCCCTGGAGCTTTTTCCCTTGTCACCCATTCAGCAGAAAAGAAAACATCTCTTCCTTCAACTAGTGACTAAATATTCTTGGCATTAAGAATTGGACCATCTAATGGTTAAGATGCCCATCTTTGAACCAATCACTGTAGCCAAGAAGTGTGGGTTCAGCTTGGCCTTCTCACTCCCGAGCTGGGAGAGGAGTCAGCTTCCTCCAGAGTAAATGGGCAAGAAGAACAACACAAATAGGAAATCAGACAAAGAATAATAGACCCTGAGAGGCCAAAAACAGCAAATATCTACCACAGGATAGAAATTAAGGTTTCCATTTAAAATGTATACGTGAGATGTAGTTGAAAAAATAACTCGTTGCTTCCTGGATCTGGATAGCCATAATCAAGTCATGTCCCTTGAGTCCTAACAGTGTGCACCTTAATGGGCCAATGTTAATTGGTCACCAGTGAGGAGCCTGTGGCCTTCCCTTGCACCAGCATTTTAAAAAGGTCCCACTGAAGTCATTTATATATTTTAGAGTAGTTAATGTGCCCCAGTGGGCCTGCAGCAAAAGATGCATTTTGAAATATCTAATGAGTAAATGGGGCATTTAGTAAGACACAGTCTAATTACTCTGGGTCTTTGTAAAATATTAATTTAAGGCAACTGCAGCATTAAGGAATAAGTTTGCCAAGCGGTGCTCAGTGATTTAGCTCCACGACTGCCATTAATATCAATAGAAGTCTGTAGCTTGCTTGCCGCCCATTGCTTTGGAAGTGTACCCCTAAGGTATAGAAATCAGCTACTGTAAATTTTATTTTCAATTGAAGTTCCAGGAGGAAGTGTGGCATTTCATTTTTCTAAATAGGTGTATCACCTGCATTGATAGGGCCGTGATCTTGGGGGCTGATATCCACAAACTCAGACTTGCATTCCATGTTGTGACATAACTGGTGTTGAATTTCTGGAGTGAATGATATTTCAGATTCTCGAAGAACACCTGTAAGAATAAAGCCAGTTATCACACAGGAGAACATGATTTACCTTGGGATTGAAATGCTTTTCTAAGAAACTATGTATTGTGTATATACCACTCCAGATTTATTAATGCATTTTCCTAAAGATGCCAGATGTTGATTTTAATATGCATTGAAATGAACCCTGAATAATTCTGAATTGAAATTTACAAAAGAGTACCACTGAATAACCCTGAAGTTATCTTACATAGGGCTCTTTTGTATAGAACAACTCCTCAGTAGTGGACTTGGCTGATTTGGCGCCCATGAAAGGGAGTGAACTGGGAGTTTTTTGTGCTATTCTAAAATTCCTGACTCTATTTAGAGGAGCTAGTTAGACACATTCCAGTGGCTTACTTGCCTGATGTCACCTTATTTGCCTCACTAATGACTTCTCCAAATGTGGCGAGGAAGATATTCTGGGAAATAAGTAGTCATCCTTTGTTCCCTACAATTGCATGATCACAATTCTCAATGCTGGACAAGAGGGGTGGTCTCAATGTCATGGTGTGCAATGAGAAGTGTTAGGATGGGGAGAGCTGTGGAAATTACTGTAAAGATGGACAGCACTCTCGTGATTCCAGGGGAGAATTACTGATGCGGAGATGGCTGTGGAATAAAAAGCCCAGTTAATTGGATGGGCCCTAAACCTTGCAAGATGCAAAGTGGCTTCCGTGCTGGTGTTTGTGGTTAAAGTTTAAGAAACAGTGGCCATTGGTCTTTAGCATGGAAACAATATATATCATGTAAGGGAACATGCAGCATAGACATAGTTTTTGAAACCATTCAGGAAGGTCCAGTATCATTTATGGATTTATTTCTAGCCATGTCACACACCTTTGTGTTCAACTGCATCCAATCCCTCCTCCTAGAAAGTCCCCTGTATCTTTCGTTTCTGGATCCCTTTGCAAGTTGCAAGAGCTAATTTAATTTGGGGGTGGGCAGGCTAAGTCCCCATGCTCCCTTTCACCTCCAGCAAATATTTCATTGTTTGTAATGCCTCTTAATATGCTAAACAATATTTATGCTGCACTGTACAACATTTTATAACTTTCTTCTAATTGCCTTAGCAGTCTTTAAAACCAGAGCTTAGCACTTCGATAATAAGCGTATTAATTTGTCTAACGTTTAAGTTCTTACAAAGGAAGAGACAAGCATTAATTTTGTTTAGTTAAAACAAGCTTTGCTTTTGAACAGCAGGTGGTAATTGAAACAAAACAAGGACTCATTAGAGGAGCGTCTGGTGGCTCATGATACAAACAGAGCACACTAGAAAACCCAAACACAAGAGCCCTGAAATAAAGTGGTCATCATCTAATTAACAGAACATGTTTTAATTACCGAGTAAACCATGCAGCGCCGTGTGTCAATTTAACTGATGTGCTAAGTGCCAGTTTACAATATCAGAAACAGACAAATAATTGGAATCTAATTACATGCAGGTCTATTGCACACCAGCGCCTCCAGCCCATCTTAATAAACAAGTTTTTACATCAAACCATGAATAGCAAATACAGCCGTGCTGTTAATTGCTACATTGTGATATTGGGACTTTGCCAGCTCTGACTATTAAAATAAGCTCTTGTGTGGATTGCAGTTTCTCTGCTACGCTTTAATTAGAATCAAATGAGAGGCAGAGATCGGGCTGTATTACTGCAATTCAATATATGTAAATAAGATAACTGGCTAATCTTTTTATTTTATTTCTGAGCCTCCATGCAATAGGCGGTTTAGTTATGGTAATAGGTTATCACTTTGCAAATGAAGTAGACTTGCGCTGTGAGATGAATCAAGAAACATGTAATCTTTGCTAGAGAGTCTAAATATTCCCAATCATTGCACGTGGGATCCGGAGAACTTTCTTGCCCAAGATATATAGTGCTATATTTTTAATGCCCATATTGGCCTAGTTTTTCAGTGATAGCTTTTGATGTTGTATTTCACTTGTCTAAATAAATGCATGATCCATAACATGCTATTTACAATGCTCAGACAGATATTTCAAGATAAACTCTTTTAATGGAGAATCATTTGTTTGAGTACTTGAAAGGTGGCAGGGAAGGTCTACATAAATACTATATAATGCAAATTTTAAATTAAGACCAAGGCACAGATAATGCTCATATTTCATACTGTATATAAATGTGCTGCTTGTCAGAGAACTAATCAGGGATTCAGAAATACTGAGTATGAAAATGAAATCAATGGTAGAGACGCTGATGGCCCATTTTTCTGTATTTTCCAAATAGGGAAGTAGATAGTATAGCTATTGTTGAAAAATTACCAAGTAATGATCTCCTGGGAAGATCTCCTTATGTTTCATTAGAATTGTAATTAGAAGTGGCCGTGACCTTGGGAAACCTGCTTCAGGAGCAAGCTCTCCTCTCTTTCGTTTAAGAAAATCCTCTAAGTTTCCTCTACTCGTGTGCCCAAGGCAATGTTAACTGAACTCCATAGAAAGAATATAATCAAGCATTTAAAATGCACTTTTCTGTTTCAATAAATGGAAATAAGTAAATACAGAATGAGTTATCATTCACTCAATTTTGGTTGTAGTTTGTCATTATAAATTAAAACCATCCGGAGGATGTCTTTCCTTTGGGAGGGGTATTTTTGCCATTTCCTGGGTCAAGCAAGTCCTTAGAACTGCCTTCTAATGAAGATCAGGATGCTTATTGAATATCTGGAAACTCCTAGGACTTTAAAGACAACCCTAAACCATTTTCAACTTCTGCCTTGAAGTATGAAAATCAAGCCACTCATTGGCTTGAACTAAAGTCAGCCTAAAACAATACTTGCAAACTTGGCGCAGCTCCTTGCCTATTTAAATTTCCATCACACCATTGTCGGAGTCACATGCCTTTCACATGGTTAGCTGGTGGATGTATTCCAACTCCCAGAAGGGAGCAAGTGTACCACAAAAACACTGGAAGGGTCCACATGTTTCCAACACCTCATCGGATACTTTAGTGCAGGGGTAAAAACATTCCTGGTACTCATGTTGTTGGAGAAATCACAAAGGATTTCAGGCTGGTACCTCATCCATCTCAGTTCAGAGACGAAATAGAGCTTCCTGGTCAATTGTCAAAAAAAATTAAAAAAACTCCACGTATCTCCTGGTTTTTCCCCATCTTCCTTGCCTCTTGCAAAACCATGCCAGCCTCAGTAACAATATATAATCAAAATGTTTAAAATGCAAAGTAAGTGTGTATAAAAAATGCACAGGGGCTGAAAAAGGAATGTAATAAGGTTAAATTTTACAAGCATAATTCCATATGTTGAAAGCATCTTGTAGTTATGTCAAATACAGATGAAGCTATAAATTACCCCAGAATCAAAAGTGTCAAGTTTCAGGCTAATGCTGAATATATATATACACACACAGCTTCAGAATTCTTATTAAAATATGAAAACATGCTAAACATAGAAAAGCTAACAACTGTACCAAAAGTAAGACAAAGTGTTACTAATGTCTGCCAACTGGTATTACTCACCAGGGCAATCAATCACACATGAGCAAACCTCTGTGGCAGGCAACCAGGAAAGCTGAAACCCACCTCTCCTTCATGGTTGTCTTATTTGTGGTTACTTTTGCAAGGATTCCACACTGTTCCATTTGCTTGCTGTTAACCCTGAGAGGGCATGGTTAGCAAGAGGAAAACATTTATTCAATTATAATGTCTTTATTTCTGTTTAAAACACATACAAAACTGTCAGCAATAGACAAATTAGTACTTTGGGCCAAAGCATGTGCTCCATTTATTCTATATTTGAATTCTAATAAATTATATCCACATTATTACAAAAATTATAACTGACATGCTGTCAGAGCTATACATGTATATGCCTAGAAATATACATAATGCTTTGAAAGCTGTCACATTTAGTCCTGTTGTAAACATCACCCTCATTTGCTAAACAGTGTTGTTATGTCTTTGGTCCGCTGTAATTTTTCCCCTACTTCTAAGCCTGTGATTCTGAATATATCTTAACTCTAAAGAAAAATAGTGTCTCCTTTAGGGGTTGTAATGATCTATCCCAAGATTCAGTGTAGCATATGGAAATAGTTTCTTTTGAAAGAATCCTAGGCCGAGTAGTAAGATGGGGCTATTTGATGAAGTAGCCCCCTTTCCAATCTATGTGACAACAATGTGTTGACAATGTTTTGGACACCTTGAAAGGGACTTTCTTCAATACCTGGTGAGGTTGCATCTGCTTTTGGCTTTTGTGAATGTGGGCCCTTCCCTAGAAGTTAACGTAAGTATCACAAAGGCAAAAATGTGACTTCTACTGAATGGTGGTGAAGGGTGTATATTTATTGGATGCTGCAGACTGAATGATTGTGTTTCTCCAAAATTTGTATGTTAAAATCGTAACCCCCCACTTTGGGAGGCCGAGACGGGTGGATCATGAGGTCAAGAGATCGAGACCATCCTGGTCAACATGGTGAAACCCCGTCTCTACTAATACAAAAAAATTAGCTGGGCATGGTGGTATGTGCCTGTAATCCCAGCTACTCAGGAGGCTGAGGCAGGAGAATTGCCTGAACCCAGGAGGCGGAGGTTGCAGTGAGCCGAGACCACGCCATTGCACTCCAGCCTGGGTAACAAGAGCGAAACTCCGTCTCAAAAAAAAAAAAAATCGTAACCCCCAAGTGATAGTATTAGGAGGTGGGGCCTTTGGAAGGTGATTAGGTCATAAGAGTACAGGCCTCATAAATGGGATTAGTGCTCTTATGAAAGAGACAACAGAGAGATGCCTTGCACCTTCTACTATGTGAGGGCACAATGAAAAGACAGTGATCTGTAAACCAGGTAGGGGGCCCTCACCAGACACCAAATCTGCTGGGGTCTTGATCTTGGACTTCCCAGCCTCCAGAACAGTGAGAAATAAGTGTTTATTCTTTATCAGCCACCCAGTTTATAGTATTTTGTTATAGCAGCTGGAATAGACTGAGACACAGGGAAAAAATATTTTTCATAATCATGTATTTCTCTCCCTTTCATCTCTTGAGTGCCTGGTATGTGTCCACCACAGTGCCAGATGCTGCTGGCAGAGGCCCTACCTGCATGAAGTGTATTATCTAGGGGAGAAGTCAGACAGCAAAAACGAAATGCATATGGCCAAATGGGTAGTTCTGGGTTCCAGGCCCATGGAGCTAGAATCTGATGTTCAGAGTTTTAAATAGAAAAAGAAAGATTAGTAAAAAAGTGTTTTGAAGCCTCTCAAAGGATTTTAAACATTTAAGGAATTGGGAATGCTTAGGGAGGATACCTTGGTTTTTGGTGTTTTTTATTCCCCCCACCCTCCACTTAGAGCACATGGTTGCAAGCAACAGAAACCAATTCTGTTACTTTAAATAAAAGGGAATTCACTCAAAAGAAATTGGTAACTTACAGAATTTATGGGCTTAAAAATGGGCAAGAAGAGAGGACTAGGCAGTAGAAACTGAAGTGTAATAGTAGGGGCGGTCTAGTGAGCTGGCTGTTGATTTCTGGCTGGTCTTTTCATTCTCAGAGTATCTGCTCAGGACACAAAGTTCTGGGAAATGGTTTGCTGCTGGTCGAGCTTAGGTCTTGCACCTATTCCTGGACTCTCTTGAGGTCAGGGGAAGGAGAATGTGATTCCTCACTTGCTGCAGTGTAAAGCCAATACAAGGAGTTGTCCTTTCACCAAGAATATTGAAAGGGGAAGAGCTAATTCCTCAAAAGAAAATTGAGATAATCAAAAATGAATAATAGATGCAAGGCAACAAATCACCACAAGATCTGCTTAAGCATTTCTTGTTTATTTGTTCAGAATCTTGGAAAAGAAATGTCTGGTTTTTGATTTAATCAAATATTAGTAGTTTCAACCAGGCATGGTGGCTCACACCTGTAATCCCAATACTTTGGGAGGCCAAGACAAGCGGATTGTCTGAGCTCAAGAGTTTGAGACCAGCCTGGGCAACATGGTGAAACTCTATCTCTACTGAAAGTATGAAAAATTTGCCTGGTGTGGTGGTGCACACCTGTGGTCCCAGCTACTCAGGAGACTTGAGACTGAAGTGGTAGGATTGCTTGAACCTGAGAGATGGAGGTTGCAGTGAGCTGAAATTGCACCACTGTACTCCAACCTGAGTGACACAGTGAGACTCTTGTTTTAAAAAAAAAAAAAACATATATATATATGTACACAAACACACACACACACACATATACATACATATATATATGTAGTTTGCTTACAGTGTTATATTGAACTTCTTGACTGGATCTACATAGGTTTTGAAGCTAGCTACATTGCACTCTTTAAAGGGGACATTTTTTAATGTATGAATGTAAAGTGCTTTAATAATAAATATATTTAGGCAAAAATATCCCCAAAATAATTTTTAAATTTGTGCATTCATAAGTAAAATGTAGAAATAAGAAAATTACAGCAGTTGACATCAGAGATTCTGCCACTGAGAGAATCTTAATTACTTCTCAGTAACTGTTTAATTTGTGTGAAAGCAATGTAGCCTAAAGCACATATATGTATATATTCAAAAGAATTGTACTAAATGCATTATGGATCTTCTATTGGACTCTGGACTAGAATAAAAGAAACAGTGAAAATCGATGTCATCCAAATAAAGCCTGTATTTTCATTAGCAGTATTGTTCCAAGGTTCATATCTTAATTTTAATTAATATTCCATAGTTACATAAAATGTTAACAGAAGGAGAAGCTGGATGAAGAACATACAGGAACCCTAGATTATCTTTGCAACTCTTTCATAAGTCAAAAATTATTTCAAAATAAGAAGTTTTTATCACAAAATGCCATGCACATAGTAGGTGTTCAATGAGTTAATTACATCCTACTTTGCCATCTCTTGATCTTGAAATATTCCTGTTCATCCATTTCCTGGGACAATTTCTTATTGTTCCTTCCTTAACTAATCTCTAGAAGCCAAAAACAAAAGGGGGAGAGGGAGAAAAGCAAAATTAAAAGTCCCAATATAATTTTGCTCTGCTTTGTTATGAGATGCAGTTATTCTTTAAGAAATGTCTAGATATGTTTCACCCAGGGACATCCTAACATTGGCACCACAGACTCACAGCGCTAACAATGACAACGTATTTGCCTAACAGTTACCATTAGGTAGCTAGTTATTCTTTTTCTTTGCTTTCATTTTACTTATAGACAAAACTAACTCTGTCAGACATCTTGAGAATGCTATAGTTCATCTTCAACAGATAGAATTTTGTTCTTATTTTGTTAAATGTTACATTTACATAATTGTGTATGTCATTGGTGTTTATGAGGATACACCAGAAAAGTAAAAGTTTTCCTATCAGAGTATAGAAGATGATTATTCCAAAACCAATACAGGTGTCCCACTCTGTGATAGCTCACTCTCCGAATTCAGGAACCAAATAGATTTTAGATAATGAGGGATGGTTTTCTTACTCTGCTCTAAGATAAGTCACTTATTCTTTGCACAGAAGTTACACTGGAGTCAGAGATGATCTTTTATTTTTTTTAATCACAGAGTACATAGCTTTAGAAATTCCTCACAGTAGGCCAGATGACATTGCTAATCTTTGTTTTCCTTTTGTGAAGTTAGATGCCCTTAAAATGTTATGTCTTGGGTAGGTTATTCAATTACAGTGAAAATCACAAAGCAACTCTTGTAAAATAACACCTGGTGATTGAATAGTTAACTATAGAACTTACTGTTGTGGAAATATTCTTATCTCCAGACACAAAGATATTTATATGAAAACTGCATTCTTTGTGACAAACCAGAATCTTATTTTGCTGAGGCCAAATGTAATGGACATCTGTTGTTTTTGCCTGCCCAGCACATATTCCTCCCTTTACCATTAGAAGAGGCTGGATTTGGCCATGGGGGTGGGAGGGGTGGCTGCAGGGGAATCCACCCCTTTCCTCTCTCAGTTCATATGGTTTTGGGAGGACCCTCATCCTCACCCGCAAACTTCTAACCTCTCACTTGAAGGGTGGACCTGTGACTCAGACCCAGCCAGACATCACAGCCTTTCCTGTTGGCCAGAGTTTGGCTCCAAATGAGCGTGTGATTCCAGGCAGACTAGAGAGATGCAATTCAAAGAATCATACTGAAATGATTGGAATAAAGAAGCTCTTTTTTCCTGGAAATGAATCTAAGAGGATGTCATCTCGGAGCTACTGGGGGCAGTCTTTTGATAAACCCAACACAACTAAAGAAAGATGTCGACCAAATCTAGTGATGTATTTGAACAATACCTGGATCCAGCCATTCTGAAGATGAGAACTGCAATGATTCCGGAAATAATGTTCCATTTTTCCTTCTTAAACTTGTTTGAATCAGGTTTATAGGTTTATGTCTCTTGCAACTAACATGATTTTACGTAATTCATAAAATTTTCATGCATATTCTTCTTCCTTAATGAATCTAAGTCAGGTGAAACTTGTATTTTCATTCATTTAATATATATGTACTCAGTGCATACTATGCAATGCAATGAAAGGGATAAAAAGATTTTATTAGATATAATTTGTACTCTCAAAGGAAAATATGAAGAAAAATCTGTAGAAATTAATTGACCTTTTAGAGATAAAAAGTGAAATTTCTGTTTTCTTTTCTGTAACTGATGTATTACGATTTTTTTTTTCTCAAGGAAGACAATTAGTTAAGAAATCCCTAGAACATAGTACTTAGGAGCATAGGTTTTTTTGTGTGTTTTGTTGTTGTTTGTTTGAGACAGGGTCTCACTCTGTTGCCCGGGCTGGAGTGCAGTGACACTATCATGGCTCACTGAAGCCTCCTCCTTCTCAGTCTCAAGTGGTCCTCCCTGCTCAGCCTCCCTGGTAGCTGGGACAACAGGCGTGTGCCACCACGCCCAGCTAAAGGAGCAGGGCTTTTACATCAGACAACCTGGTTCAAAGCCTGTTTCTGTCTCCTACTACAAGTTATTTCACCTCTCTTAGTAATAATTTTCTTTTCTAAAAAGTTATTACAAACATAACTGGGTCAAATAACTGAAGATTGAAAAAATACATACAAATTATATATTATGCCAGATACATAGCATTAAGTGGTAGTTTTTTTTAAAAAAAGAATAATACATGATTCAATGTAGTTCTTCACCAATTTTAGAATTTTTGGTTTGGTATCCAACACACACACAAAAAAGCCTATTTTAATTTACATCTCCAGCCCAGTTTTTATTTCTATGCATCAGATTCCATGCAGATGTACAACTAAATACTGGTTATAGCCACTAGAATTTCTCACAGGCACATGGACTTCACCATGTCCAAAACCAAATTTAGCATTTCTCCCTGACCCCACACCCACGTCTGTTTCTGCAGTCTCAGTTTCAGTAAATGGTACCATCATGCACCAGAATCCCAGCTCACTCCCACATGCCCTTCACTCCCCACATTAAATCAGTGGCCACAGTAGCCCCGGAGCCTTCTAACTGGTCTCTCTGTCTCTATCCTTTTACCCCCGGATCTGCTTTCTGCACAGCAGTCAAAGTGATCTCCTCAATTCACAGACTTTCTGAAAACCAACAATGGTTTATCACTACCCTTAGGATAAAGACAAACTCCTTAGCATGGACTAACTTCCCTCATGTTTCGATGTCTTTACCACTGCAGTCTGAGCTCATAACCCTTCCAAACCACACCCACCTCACCACTCCACAGTCCAGCCCTGAAAACTTCTCTCATCCCTCCTATACCTGCCCTATTTTGTTTCATGGAGTTTGCACATACAGTTTCTTTTTCCTGAAAGAGTACTTACTTGTCTCTTCTTACCTGTCTCCCTTCATTTGATCTTATTTTTTATGTTCTAACCTACCTGTTACTTCTTCCAAATATCTCAGCCTTCCTTTACCAATACCTGAGGTAGGGATTATAATAGCACCTGTACTTTTCTATCACAAAACCTGCCACATATTTTATTTCTATATAAATATGTAGATATAGAGATAGTATAGTAGAATTACCAAATTCAGTACCTATTCCAATACTAAGAATATTTAACCTGGCTTGACAAACCCCCAAGTGATCCACAGATAGATATTCAGGGGTGGGCTGTAAACGTAATTGGGAAAAAGATTACATCATTTTTTTCACTAACCTCAAACTGAAATTTATTATTTCTTTCTAGTATGAATAGAGGCAACAAAACACAGTAGCATTAGTAGTAGCTGTGACTTTGTCAACAATACATCATAGATATTTTATATCACATTACAGATGTTGCTGATTTCTTGAAACATAATTTATGCTCATCATTTCTAAGTTATGGTGCCTGCTAGACATGCTGCAAAAATTTATTAAATGTGCATTAAGAGGCTGCGCGCATGTGGCTTACACCTGTAATCCCAGCAATTGGGGAGGCTGAGGCAGGTGGATCGCTTCAGGTCAGGAGTTCAAGACTAGCCTGGCCAACGTGGTGAAACCCCATCTCTACTAAAATACAAAAAATACAAAAATTAGTGCTTGTAATCCCAGCTACTAGGGAGGCTGAGGCAGAAAAAAATCGCTTGAACCCAGGAGGCAGAGGTTGCAGTGAGCCAAGATCGTGCCACTGCACTCCAGATTGGACAATGAAATGAGACTCCGTCTCAAGAAAAATGTGCATTAGTAAAGAAGCACATATAATTATACCACAGTGTTTATATTATTTAAATAACAATTTCATTATCACTAGTTTACTTTATAAACCTAATATATTTAAAAATAGTATTCTGAGAAGGTGCTCATGGGTTTCAGCAAACTTCAAAAGAGGCCTATGGCACAGAAGAGGTCAGAACTCCAGCCCTTGAGTAAAAACTCTGTAAGGCCAGGCCACATTGGGCTGTTTTGCTGCTGTTTCTGCAGGGCCTTGCACAAGGCCTGGCAAAGTGCAGGTCTCAGTAAATATGCGTTGAACTAATGAAAGCTTATTTTAATCTGGCATTATGTAGCAGTAAACTCCTCATGAATTTGGACAATGCACTTGTACCTGAGGGAGAAGGTGGATCCAGTGGTAACGAATGGTTTATGTCCCAATCCGACTGACCTATGTCAGGCTGAGATCCTGTGCAGTAAAGTGGGATGAGAACTTGCTGAGAATGTGACATTAACATTTTAAAAGATATCATGGGATACAGTAGCCAATTCTTTCCCTATATCAAAAGCAGCTGGCAACACTGACCTTGGGTGATGCAAAGAGCAGTGAATAACTGTCACTGAACAAGTGTGATCTATTTTATAAAGTCCTATTTTTAACTTGACTTGGAGCCAGTTTTTTGACTGGACAACTCTCATGCAAACATCTGCTGCCAGCTTTTTTCTCTTATGCATAGTGGGCAGCTTGTGCAAGAAAGGAAGTTGTCAGACAGTGGCTGAGCCCCTGAGTCCATGGACAGCTGAGCTCTTCGCAGTTTTCCGTAGCAGAAAATCTCCCTGATCAAGTCACTCCAAGCACATTCCGCTGACAACATTTGATTTTGGAGTGGGCTCCTGAGATCTTCATAGATTTTTTTTCCAACAAAGTTATTTAAAGACTTGATACAGGTCAAAGACCTCAAAGACCTCAAATACCCTCAGATATATCCCAGGAGGCCTCTTGGACCCCTTTCCTGAAGTAAAACTGGATTCCTGCGGTCAGCCATTCCACAGGTTTTTGAGAGCCTATTACGTGTCAGGAATTATTGAGGGGTTTTTTCTTTTTTTCTTTTTTGGCAGTGGGGAGGTCAATGAGTAAATCAGTGGCAGAAAAATTAGGACAAACTTTCATCTGGTGCCACCTTTCAGGTCTGAGCCAAATGTGTAGAACAGTGGGGACTGGCAAGAGACCCCTCTGTACCATGTATGTCATCCCCACAACCACCAAAAATAAAAGTCTCCCTCCAAAGAGGAACTGGAGCATCCCAGAGGTAGTGTCCTTAAAAGTGCAGACTATGGGCTACCTGTGTCAGAATCACCTGAGCCCTACCTGAGACCTAACTGAGGATATGAGGGTGGAGCCCCAGGTGTTTCTAATGCATACTAATTTTGAGAACTATTGTTCTGGGCAATTTAAGGAAGTTGGAAGTCATCTCATTCAGTGTGGGGGATTTGGTCTCTAACATCTCAAAGACCCACCATCCAGGAAGCAGACATTCTCAAATGGAGAATCATAAAAACCAGAAGTCTGAGAATGTGCCTGAACAATACATTATTTCCCACTCACCCGAGGAACTGGCCTTCAACATTCACCAGTGGTGGTAAATCGGTTCACGTAGCTTGTCATGGTAGATTGGAATGGACTGTTTGAGGCACTGTGTTGTGGATTTTGAGTTCATAGTTTGGCTAATTGATTACAAAACTCTTTCCTATGGAGCCAAACCACAGACTTTTGATACGGGAAGAGCAAACCCCTTACAACTTTGCCTGTCACTGCCTTACCTCATCCTCCATCACTTTCAAGAAGAAAAGAAAGGCATGCATGCAAATGTCCGACTTTATTCTCACTATGAAGAGGATGCAGAGTGGGACAGGAAGTAAGTGACTTTTGAAATCATACAATTGCAAGTTTGCTCACTCTGTGGGAATATACACACTTTTTCATCTCTCTCCTGTAGTGTAGATCATGGGAAAGCCTGGTCCAAGAGAGCAAAATAAAAATAGAATTTGTTTGGAAATAAGATAGATCTACAACCTTCCATGACCTGTCCTCCCTTTCATAAGTTGAGGGTCAATGGAAAGTAATTATACCCTTACTGCTCTAAATAAAATGCCACTTACTTTAGAGATGAGCTCTCTAATGTGGCCAGGGCATTCGTTTTATTATAGATGACTTCCTTAATCAAGGAAATTTGTGTACTAAGGTGATGGAAAAGAAAATGCTGAAGCTGGAAATTGGAATCGTTCACTGTTAGGAAAAATTTGTATGAAACAAAATTTTTTTTAATTTGTTTGGCTTCTTGTTTTGTTTGTTTTTATGTTCTTTGATGAAAGAATAGTTGCAATGCCCAATTCCTAAATTGCTCAATATTTTTAGTTTTTATTATACAAAATGTTATACCCACAGCATATCTCTAATGCATATACAAAGTATAAAGATAACAGTTATCCATGGAACTGCCACCCGCTTTTAGAAATAAGCCCCATGGCACTAGAGCCCCTTCCTGATTGGATGTGCCTGTCTCCCTACCTGACCCTTCCAGAGTCAACCAATATTTAACCACCTTGAAAATATTTGATTACTTATGGGAAGTGATCATACTAACTCCTTATTAGATACACACTTGAAGCCTTTTTATCAAAAATGCTCCAGACTGGCTAGCCATGATTCATTGATTAGTTGATTGATTTTTTGAGACAGGGTCTCTCACCCAGGCTGGAGTGCAGTGGCACAATCACAAGTGATTTCTCTACCTCAGCCTCTTGGATAGCTGGGACTATAGGCAAACACCACCACATTCAGTTAATTTGGTTTAGTTTGGTTTGGTTTGGTAGAGATGGGGTTTCACTATATTGCCCAGGCTGGTCTTGAACTCAAGCAATCTACTTGCCTTACATTCCCAAAGTGCTTAAATTACAGGCAGGAGTCACTGCACGTAGCCCACGATTTAACCATTTCTTGTTCCAATTTATGTTCCTCCCAAATGGCTAACAGAAAAAGCTCTGGGTCTTACTATAAAATAACAGGTTGTTTTAATGTGGAAGTTGGAAAGCGTTCTTGCCATTAAGTTTCCAAACATGACAGAAATACTGAGGAAACCCATGAATGGCAGCCTTTCCTGGTAGGGAGAATTTGGAGAACAAAGACGGATAGGTACCTACAGTAGTACCTTAAGTTAAACCCACATTTCCTGGCAATTGTACAAAGAAAGGATTTCAATCTCATCTACAGAGATTTTTTTTTTTAATATAAATGGGAGCGTCCCATTTCAGACCTTCTGAATCTAAATGTTTGAAGACAGAGCCTAGGTTGGCATGTTGTATATGTACATGTGAGTTTCTTTCTTTCTTTTTATGTATTTATTTATTTTTGAGATGGGGGTCTCACTATGTCACCCAGGCCGGAGTGCAGCGGTGTGATCTTGGCTCACTGCAACCTCCACCTCCCAGGCTCAAGCAATCCTACCTCAGCCTCTCAAGTAACTGGGACTATAGTCACACACCACCACACCTGACTAATTTTTGTATTTTCTGGTAGAGATAGGGTTTCACTATGTTGGCCAGGCTGGTCTTGAACTCTCAAGCTCAAGTGATCCACCCACCTCAGCCTCCCAAAGTGCTGAGACTACAGTCATGAGCCACTGCACCCGTCTGTGAGTTTATTTCTACATATATGTACACACATGGTGGGTCTATTGTGCAATCTTGGCTACGAATCATTAGTATAAAAGAAGGCTTTCATTTCTTGCATCCCTTTCACCACCTAAAAATACTTTGGTGTTTCCGAGCTCTTTAGCCTTTAGCTTGGCACTGAGATAACTTGTAGGTAAACAAAGTTTTGTTCCTCCCCTTGGGAAACTTACAGATGATTGTTCTGCAAATGAGGTGAAAGCTGAATGTCAAGCTGAAAGTTTCAAGGTAGTGTACAGTATAAGCAACAGAGAGCTCAGCCAACCATGGCTTCTAAACCTATGAAGAAATCTGGAAATAGGCAACCCAGAATTGTTACTGCTGTCAAAACTGCCAGGCTCTTTCTGGCTTCATCATCTGATGATGTGTCCCCACCCAAATCTTACCTTGAATTGTAGCTCCCATAATTTTCTCATGTTGGGAGAGGGACCCAGTGAGCAATAATTCAATGTGGTTTCCCCTATACTGTTCTCATGGTAGTGGATACATCTCACCTCACAATGTCTGATGGTTTTATAAGGGAAATCCCTCTCACTTGGCTCTGATTCTCTCTTGCCGCTGCCATGTAAGAAGTGCCTTTTGCCTTCTGCCATGACTTGAGGTCTCCCCAGCCAGTTGGAACGGTGAGTCCATTAAACTTCTTTTACTTTATAAATTACCCAGTGTTGGGTATGTCTTTATCAGCAACGTGAAAATGGACTAATATACAATCCTTAGTGAGATTTTTGTACTCATCCTGTATGTCACATGTTGTTAATATGCCTGCTCCATCTCCAGGCTTCACATCCATGTTTCTGGCACAAATAATAGAAATAAAACAAAGGACAACCAGCTTTAAAAAAATAGTTGAAAGATATGCAATCCAGTCTTTTTAAATAAAGAAAACAAAAGCTTTCCAGGAAGCTCTACCCAAAGAATTTCCACTTATTTCTCATTAACCAGAAGTGTATCACATGGCCAAACCTAGCTGCAAGAGAACCTGAAACCTGGGCTCACCTAGGCACATGGTTATCCCAAACAAAATCAGGTTTCTAGGAACAGAAAAGAAAAGGAGAGCAAAAATTGGGTAGGCAACTAAGGCAATAGCAATGTCTGCCATGATAGAGGGAAGCATGGACTATGAGAGCAAAGGGTCTGGAGAAAGGTAAGGATGCTTCACTCTTTCCAGAATTCACAACTTATCACTCCGTTGGAAGAAACACTTCTTTTGCCCATTTGACTTGCTATTTGGGTTAATGTTGTTGAAAATGCTCATCTTCCAACTATTGATTGATTTTCTGACTCCCAGAAAGCACCCATCTCCAGGTTTTTAGGCTGCACTCCACTGACGCACATCAACACCAACAGCAGTGGCTGTGTCCTCAACCAATGCCCAGATTATACTATGGGATATTTTTCACTGTAGTTTAATGGATATTAACCAGAGTTTCTACATACATTTGCCTCATTAAGCCATATTATTCTGTTTGCTGGCTCTAATATGTTTTCTAAAACAACTATTAAGTAATAGTGTTCACAACTGTATGAATTTTATGCCTGGTATGATCTGATTTTGGAGAAGGAGGGTCTTGAGAGGGAAGATTTGAATGCTCTCAGGTCATATATTAGCTCTGATTTTGTCCTCCGATCTATGAAAAATATATGCATGTATATTCTTACTGCATTTATTATGTTTTCTTAAATTTAATCATAAGCCTAGTCCCAAATTTCCCTTCTTCCTATAACCAAATTTCCTGGGTTTAATTACTTCTTAAGGATCAGTTAATTTGGATGTTTTTTTCTTTTGCCCTGTCAACATCCTAACCCTCTCTCCCTCAAAAGATTAATTTAAAATTCTGGAGAAGGTTTTGGTTTTGACAACTGTGCAAAGCTATCAGTTGGAATGAATTGGTCTGGAATCACTCAAGATTTTTAAATCCCCTTAAAACTGGTAAGAAAAGAAGACATTGAGCATCAGAAACATGCTCACTGAGTACACCTACCTGTGCCCCATAACTGAGGCTGCCTGCTGGAGTTATATGAAATTAGGTTTTGTTACTGATATTCAACATGAGCTATTATATTTCTCTAATAATAACTTCAATAATAATATAACCTTTGTTTAACACGGGCACCTGGTTAGCTAAATGAGACCCCAGCTGTCAGTGAAATACCTACCCCAATATAGGAGTTAAAAGTTAATAAATTCACAATATGAGTAAAGAAAATAATAATAATGCTTTGCTTCCCTCCAAGGAATTCAAAGCACTGTGTGGGTACCATTTCATAAATCTCCATATAAATCTTAGATGCATGGTGGAAAAACATGTTTTAAACCTTAGAATAAACTGACTATGAAATTATAGTCTGTTTTGACTCCAAAATCAATCCCAAATTCATCCACTTCTCTCCATCTTCATGGCACCCACATGGTGCAAGCTGCCATCATCTTGCCTGAAATACTAGACAGCCTTAACAAATCTCCCTGCGTTCATTCTTATGTCTCTTCAGTCAGTCCCTCACAGAGCACTCAGGATGTGGTTTTTAAATTAAAATCAGATATCACTCTTAAACTAAAACCACTTGAGTGGATCCTCACCGCTCTCTCCTCTTACTCACTCCAGCTACTTCAATATACTTGACTTCCTTTATGTTCCTCCTATAAGCCAAGTTCTTGGCTGTCTCAGGGCCTTTAAACTTGCTGGCCTCCTCTTGAGCAAACTCAGGTTTTAGCATTGCTGGTTCACTGTCTTCTTCCAGTTTTTATTTCTTAGCCACCTTAGCATAAATTCTCCCTTAAGCTTAGAGTAGTTCCCTCCCGCAAGTTACTCTCCATCCTATATGTATCTATTTTCTTTATAGCATTTATTTACCTTAGTCCACAATTCTTTTGCTTATTTGCCCTTATTTATTGCTTGATGCTCCTGTCCTTGAACCTGCCACAGACTGAGACTAAGCTTCTAAGAGCAGGCAAGTTACCTAAGCTATTCCACTGGCGTATCTCCATGGCTTAGCATGGTGCCTGGAGCACAGTAAGTGTTCATAAATATTTTTTAAATGAATAAATGAATGTCGACATAGTTGCTGTCTGTATCCTGCAGCACTCCTCTTATTCTCGTTTTCTGTAGTCACATCTAAATTCAAAATGTGTGTGCGTTTGTGCACAAGTGTGGACACATACTGGTGAGCCTTTATTTTCCACCCAAGCGGTATGCTGTACCTTATGGAAACCTCTCACTCAGTAGCGCTAGGTTCTCCCTCTCTGCAAGTAATACCCAATATCCAATCTCTATTCCTATGGAGAAGCTTTCTGCCTGCATTCAAGTCTCTTGTTTCCTCCTGGCAAAGCCTTGGTTCACGTTGAGTTGTGCTATGATAAAGAAATTCCTTCTTTTAATCCAGGGACTACATTATTACAGAGAGAGTTTTCCTAAGGCAAGGAGTGTGAATGAGTTAGTGCAAAAATGCAGGGGAGAATATCCAAAAACAGGCAGGAAGAAAAAAAATCCATCTAGAAAGTTTCCTCTTATTAATGCTGCGGATTCTATTATATTAATGAATCTCATCGAAGGTCCCTTTCGACTGTTTCGAGTTTATCAAATTCCTGATGATAGATCATAAATCTAATTATCTCTTTACAGACCTTTTTTTTCCAAAGCAAATTTCTTCCAGGTGCTTGAGTATGAATCAAGCCCTGACTTTAATTCACTGATAGGAATTAGCCTCCTTAATAAACTCAGTCAGAAACCGAGGCCACTGCGGCATCACCACACTCAGATACTTAGCTGCTAATCAAATTCTCCTCACTTCCTTCACAGAGGGCCAAGAATCCCTTGGGGGCTAAAGAATCAGACTCGTTTCTGTGCATGGGTAACCTCCATGGGGAGTCCATTCTTTATTAGACTTTCAGATCAGCCATTTCCAACCTTATTCATTGGTGAGAACAGCCCTTTGTGCCTCCTGTTATTTGGTCTTGCTGCAGTGAGCAATGAGCAGTGGTGGGGCCAGGACAGCAGAGACCCCTGGAGCCACACCAGCCCATTTCACCAGCTTGCCATAATTCACTACTCCATCCCTTTTTTAAAAAAATTGAGAAACAGACTTGGACATATCTGTTGTATATGTCAAAGCCTTTCATTTGTCAAAGTGTTAGTGGTCCAGTGTCAATATAAATACATCTGTCCATAAATCTTGACAGGTATAATGATTTGTTGCATTTGAAAGGCATGACTCTAACATTAGACCCCTTTTTGATTCCTAACATGATTATCTTTAAAGTCAAGCATTTCAGATGCCTTCTGAATTGACTTCTGTCAAGCGATTGAGTAGCTCCTGCTGACTTATCTACTTTTATGAAGTTAATACCACCATGGTCCCTACTCTCTGTCCCTTGCATTGAAGGCCACCTGGACTGGGGCAGAAATTACCTTCTTGATGTGCTCATTATTCTTTGCTGTGGAAATGCCTCAGTTCTCTGGCTTTTGTTTTGGTTTTGAGTAGGATACTATTGTGTTTTTTGTTGCTTGTTTTGTGACAGGGAAATGGGTTTGGCACATTGGTTGAATGAAGTATTTCCTAGCACTCAGATAGCCAGGAAACTCATTAAGCTAAAAACGTGAAAGAGAGCCTCTGCAGTGAGATAGCAAATAGCTTTATAATCATTTCACAGTAGAATCTGCAAACCCAAAAGGAAAGAAATCTCATCTGGTGGTTAGATAAAAAGAACTCTTTTTTGTATGGTAGTTTGCATTTATTGAGTGTTTATTAGGTGCCAAACCCTATGCTAAGAGCTTCCCATGCAGTATCTCATTTAATCTTCCCAACAACCTACAGATACTATTAAACCCACTGCCCAGGAGCAGTCTCATAATTTGCCTAAGGCAAACAGCTGGTAAGGGATGGAGCTGGCATTTGACACCCAGCTGTCTGACTCAATAGTGATCTGATTCCTTACCCAAAAGGTTTAACCACAAAAACAAAAGGCTGCAACCTTCTTGCCTTTGTTTCACTTTCTAAGGCATGAGGACTTTCTTGCTGCTGAAATTGACACTGCTCTAAAATGTGCACAGTGACACTGGGAAAGCTTCTGATCATGCATGTGTGTGCTAACAGTGTCTGAGATGACTCTGAGTTTGGCCATTTACTTTGTGATTTGGAAATCTTCCTAGTTCTCAGAGAATTATCTTGTTGTAAACTTTCAAACTGGTAGATTAGAAATATTTTAACATTAAATAATTTTTTCAATGATGGCTATTGTGCTTTTTTAAAAAAATATATTGAATCCTCTAACATAGTGGGTTTTTTTAATCCATTTAATTTGTAATCTCTTCTTCTATCTTTCTTGGTTTTCTTCCTTCTTTTCCCCTTCTCCTTTCTTCCCATTTATGAAATTACTAATACTGAGAAATCTACTCTGCTGATCCCTTTTGCAAACCCTTTAATCCCATCTTCCTGTTCTGAGATTCCTCTGAACCCTACCTCTGTTGTTTAGATATACCAAACAGGAAGTGTGGCCCATAAAGAAAAATGAATTAGATGCTAACTCCTAAGAGAATAATTTTAAAGCAATGTATAACAGGTATAATTAGGACAATGTATACACGTGCTGAATAGATTTTAGATTTGAAAAAATTGTGGAAATGTATGAAGGCTTTGTGAAAGAAGCACGATTAATGCGATTAATACAGTGATACAATAAGTAATAGGTAGGTAGCTTCAAATTGGTCACGAAGAAAAGAAGCACACACAGGCAGGACGGATTCATAAAGCCATGAGATGGAAGTAAAAGTACTACTTGGATAGAAATGGCCCATGGAGGAATGTAGACTAAATCTGGTAGTGATATAGACTCTCTGGCAGGAGCCATATTCATTTCTGGAACAGCAGTGTGGCATGAATACATGAATGCTTTAGGTATAATAACTTGTCATCCA
Source organism: Aotus nancymaae (assembly GCF_030222135.1). Classification (NCBI taxonomy): domain Eukaryota; kingdom Metazoa; phylum Chordata; class Mammalia; order Primates; family Aotidae; genus Aotus; species Aotus nancymaae. The sequence continues at coordinate 4,819,157 of NW_026988460.1, forward strand.
TATGAAGGATGGTTTGAAATGGTGAAGTGGATAGGAACACAGAAAACCGCTGCTCCTGGTCTTTGAAAAGCTGATGTCTTCTTGGCCTTCACAGTCCACTCAATCATCACCTCTTCATTGAGGGCTTCTCTGATTGACCAATTGACAGTTGCTAATCAATCGTGTTCTATCACATCACCCAGGGAAGACAAGCTTTCTACTTCCAACAATGTAGGTTCCTTTCCTCTAACTGAGCAGTCCCATCTGTGGAGAACAAAGTCTTACCTGATATGAGTCTTTTAAAACCTAGATTTCTTTTCACCTCTGGCTACCCTTAGTCCCTATGGGGCAGAAGATGGAGGCCTATAAACCAGGGAGGGCAATAAATAATAGAGATCTCCACTCTGGGTAGGTTATAAAGAATTGGTCCCCAAACTTGAGCTTCCACCTGGAGAACTTGATAAAACACAGATTGTTGGACACCATTCCCAGAGTTTCTGCTTCAGTTGGGTCTAGGGTATGGTCCAAGAATTTGTAATTCTAGCAAGTACCCAGGTGATGCTGATACTGTTAGTCTGGGACCTTCACTTTGAGAACCACTCAGAGAGAGCATAATGAGGATAGAGGAAAGTGGGTGTCATCCAGCCTGACTGCAAGTTGCCACAAGGCCTCCATCAGTCGGAGAAGGAATTAATTCAGAAACGCAACTCCAGCTGCTAGAACTCCAGCCACTGGAACTCCAGCATGAACTGTGAATGTCCTAATTACAACAGGCTGCCCCATCAGGAAACTGGGATACTCCTCATGATAAGGCATTACGAGCTAGTCACATGCATACAGAAATCTACCAAACTTATCACACAAGCAACATCTGTTGCACTAGCACTGCTTCCCCATCTCTCTCTACATCTGATTCATAATTTAGAGTGCACAAACCTCCAATACCATTCTTCACTGAGTCTAAGTCACATACGTTTCCATATTTTACCTTCCCTGAACTCAGGATACATCTTATAATCACTGTCCTTAGGCAGTGGTGATGAGTCTTTTGGTGGGAGAAGGGTGATGGTGGGTAATTGTGAGAAGTAGCAGAAAGGAATAGACATGGAGAGAAGGGAACAAGTCATGTTGAGGGTATGGTTGGAGGAAGAAAAATACGGGGCATCTGAGCAAAGACTAGCAGATCAAACACTGGGAAAGTGGGTGAGGAACCAGGGAAAGAATAAGAGAAGCCATGGAAAAGGGGCAGGAAATCAAATATCACACATGGGACTTCTTTCTGGGCTTAGGCACAGTGAGGTTTCTCTCCTTACTTGCCCCTAAACTCACTACCTTTCTGTGTGTGTACAAGAATGATGTATGACAAAAATCCATTTAAATGGGTTTGAAAGAGCTCATTCAATAAGGGTAAAGTAGAAGTTCTATGCAGTGAGAAAGGGTTGTGCTACATTTTAACTAAAGCATCTTTTTCTTCTTGAGTCGTAAAACAATAATGATGCAACTTATAATTGGTAGAGTCTTAGAGCCAATGAAATTTAGTTATTCAAGGAATAGTGTAATGACAAAAGAATGAAATGCTTCTAACAGGGTTGCATTTTCTTAGGAAATTTTCCAGGTGGCTGTTTCCAACATATTCTGTTTTAATATGCTGCATAGCACTTAGCATAACAAGTAGTCACTCTTTGAATAATATTGCAATTGTCTGTCTGCCTGTCTGTTTCCTCTAAAACAGGAATGGGCAAACATTCTCTGTTAAAGCACTAGATAATAAATATCTCAGGCTTTGTGGGCCATGAAGTATCTATCGAAACACTCAACTTTGGTATTTTAGTGAGAAAACCTTCATAAGACAACACAAAAACAAATGAGTAGGACTGCATCCCAATATAACTTAACTTACAAATAACAGGCTAAGAGGCAATGGGCCTGATTGGGTCTCTAGGCCACCATTCCTTCATCCCTGGTATAGAGTGAGCGAAAATATAAATGCGTATTGTCATCCACCATCTTGAGTGAAAACACATATATTTAATAACGCTTCTTTACTGAGTTATTGTTTATGTACCATACAATTCACCCAGTTAAAGTGTACAGATATATTTTCTAATATGCTCAAGGATGTGTGCAACCAGTCAATTTTATAACATTTTTATTACCTCAAAAAGAAACCCTGTACTCTTTACCTCCCATTCCTCTATCCCCACCCCAGCTTCCATCACCCCGACCCCCAGCCCTAAGCAACAAGGAATCCCCCTTCTGTCTCTAAAGATTTACCTATTCTTGATGTTTTATATAATTACATGTGGTCTTCTGTGACTGGCTTCTTTCACTCAGTATAATATTTTTAAAGTTCACTCATATTTCAGTATTGTATCTGTACTTCCTTTTTGTGGCCAAATAATATTCCACCATGTTTTCTTTATTCATACATTTGATGGACATTTGGATTGTTCAGAAGTTTTTTAACCTCTTTGTGTCACAAAAACTCTAGAACTCAAAAGTGTACATGAACATTGGTGATACAGTTTGGATATCTGTCCCTGCCCAAATCTCATGTTGAATTGTAATTCCCAATACTGGAGGTGGGACCTGGTGGAAGGTACTTGGGTCATAGGACTGGATTAAGCCATGAGTGGCTTGGTGCTGTCTTCATAATAGTGAGTCCTTGTGAGATCTGGTCATTTAACAGTGTGTGGCATCTCCCCTACCCCACTCTCTTGCTCTTGCTTTCACCATGTGACATGCCAGCTCCCCTTTTGCCTTCTGCCATGATTGTAAGCTTCTCGAGCCCTTATCAGAAGCCAAGCAGATGCTCAGCACCTTGCTTTATTACACACTGTAGAGCTGTGAGCCAATTAAATCTTTTTTCTTTACAAATTACCTAGTTTCAGGTATTCATAGCAATGCAAGAATGGCCTAATACAATTGGGAACCCCTTAAGAAGAAAGTTTCCATGAGGTAAGAGTGATTAATCCTCAATTATATTCTTTAAAAAATAGTAGAGAGTTTATTATGGTCAAAAAATTAATAAGTACCACTTTAGCCAAGCATTGTATTCCTAGCCATACCCTACACTTTCACATAATAATATACATAATGGAAAATATTTGCAATAGGATTCTTTCCCACTTGGAGTTAAAAACAAGCATTTCATTTAGGACATAGCATGTGCCAGGCATCTTCCAGGCACTTAGCAGGATAGCTGTCTCTCTTCCCATGATGTGGACCCTCTGGTATGGGAAGACATTTGACAAACAAGCAGACACTTTCAGATATTGATAATTGTCAAGACAAGAGAGTAATTAGGTAAAGGGTCTTTCAAAGTGGGAAGAAATGTGGCTATTTGTCATCACCAAAGGCCTTTCTGAGGGGAAACATTTGGGCTGAGACTTAAATAGTGAGAAGCCAGCCATGGGAACATTTGGGAGAAAAGTTCTCCATATCTAGGAATGCTCTAGGGTGGGAATGGGCTTGACACATTCACGGAGGAGATGGAAGTCACCATGACTGGAAACTGATGAGCCTAAATGAACCACATGTTTAGACTTGCATATGTAAAGGTGATACTTAAGTAGCAGTTTAGTAGCAGAACTAAACTGCTTCTATGGAAACTCACTAGAAAGTTCTCTGGGTTTCTGCACACAGAGATCATTTAGAGAGAGATGTGTTTTTTGATGAATAATGAACATTTAAGTAGCAATATAAACATGAAGAAAATGAACTCATGGTGAAAACAGAATTACGTTCTCTTATGATCTCCTGACTCACTTGCTTAAATGACATCTTGGGGAAGAAAGGAACAACATGGTTTCAGCTGCCTGTACTGAACTACAGGAGGTCATAGGATGTTGGAAAAAAACAAGGTGGGGCTGAAAGGACAGTGAATTAGGACCCGGAAGAAATGTCTGTGGTTCATAGGGGATGTGTCTCACTAACTTCTCAGATTGGACTTTGTAGCTTTGTAGGTAGCCACCAGTGAAAACCTGGTTTTTGTAACAAATTATTAATTCCCTGAGCTCCCAACATAGTTAATTTATGTGTCGGTTATTAAGCTAGTCCCTTGGCTTCATCCCACCCTTCTATAATCTGCTTTATGATGCTGGGATGGGACACTGCAAGCCCCATTTGTACTTTACCAACTGGATTCCTCTTAGGATTTGTCAAATAGGGGCAATAATAGTAACCTAGAAGGCAAAGGAGGCAGAAAGGCCTCCCTCTCTCTGTGCCCCTGCTAGCCCCATAGCAGCAGTTGGCTCTGGCAGTGTTTGATCCAGTTTCCAGATTGTTCCAGCATTCCCAGAACCAGCCTCATTGCACCCTATCAGAGGCACCAGCATAAGCCAGCAGTGCCCTCTTCTCTGAGGTTGGAGTCCTGGCTCCTTGGGCTTGCTCCTCTGAGTTCTTAAGGCACCAGCAGCAACCAATCAAACCCCCTTCCATAAATATCTGAGTGTCAGCTCTACAAAGTTCCTTCTCTGAACTCGTAGGTGTTGATAACCCCAACTTTTGACTTTGCTATCCTTGCCATAGGAGTGGTGACTATCGCCTGAGTTTACTATCTGTCACCTCCATGTTCTCTTCTGCCTTTTCAGCCTGTTGATATCTGTTTACCCAATTCCCTATATTAAATCTTCTCCATTAAATAACTAATGCAGTTCCTCTTCTGATCAACCTCAGGGACAGCTACATAAGGCTTAGCACAAAGTGAATAGGTAGGACTCCTTGCTAAAAAAGCAGGAAAAATATATTTACTAAAATATAAAGCTTTCTCCTTCAAAGGTCTGTCTTTCTCTCAATTTATCATAGTGTTTCTTTTTTGCCATGTAATGTTGTTCTAAGTAAATGATTTAAAATTAAAACTTTAAATCATTAGCATGATTTTTTTCACCATTTATCTTTGTATTGTACAGTGACTGTTTTAAATGTAAATAAAGGAGCATTTAACTCATTCATGGAATCACCAAAATTAAACAATTTGCATTTTATAGCCATTACACGTGTGTGTATTTCATCCATATCAGAACAGTAGAAACTGCACAAGACTAACTCTACTCTATTTTTTTTTTTTTTTTTTTTTTTTTTTTGAGGCGGAGTTTCGCTCTTGTTACCCAGGCTGGAGTGCAATGGCACGATCTCGGCTCACCGCAACCTCCGCCTCCTGGGTTCAGGCAATTCTCCTGCCTCAGCCTCCTGAGTAGCTGGGATTACAGGCACGCGCCACCATGCCCAGCTAATTTTTTGTATTAGTAGAGACGGGGTTTCACCATGTTGACCAGGATGGTCTCGATCTCTTGACCTCGTGATCCACCCGCCTCGGCCTCCCAAAGTGCTGGGATTACAGGCTTGAGCCACCGCGCCCGGCCACTCTACTCTATTTTTATTTTACTTCTAGATATGCCCACATTCTACCAGCACATTGTGGACTTTGGGGCTTTTATAACATGATCGCTTTGTACTCACTTTGAGTCTTACCAAACACCCATGACCATGGTTCCACCAAAATTCTGTGTTCAAGGGGCCTCTTGATGGTTATATGTGAATGGTTGGCAAGGACTGATGAAGGATGTATTGCCTATGTCCCCTCTGCTCACATGCATGTTCCATTGTCCCATCAGGCTTCACTTACAAAACACAGGTGCAAAGATAAAATAATTACATTTTTCAGGATGGCAAGAGCAGAATATTAGAACAAGTGCAGGACGCTTCTGAGAGTGGCACCTGTGGGGCGGCACAGGTTGTATGCCCACAAAGCAGTTTGCACAGTCTACTTGTATGTATCTGGGAGCACCTCCTCATCTTCTTTAGATCCTCAGTGTCGGACATTCAAAAAGGATAAAAATGGCTTTCTGCTGCATGACATCTCTGACATCCCTAAGAAACACTCAAATGATTTTCCTTAGCCCCAAAAGGAACCATATTTCTATGTGTTTTGGAGGTTATAGACTTAGACCTGGTCACTGAGACACAAAATTTCCACTCTCTTTCCTAAAGTAAATGCATACCTCATGCAAATTTCAACAAATATAAAAGCCATGTCTACTAATAATATCAAAAAATGCAGGAAATCAGATTAATTTTCTGCACTTTTTAACTTCTAACTGAACAAAGTCATAATTACAAATCTCCTGGTTTTACTTGTCACTAATGTCTCTTACTTGACCAGCATGAAGCCAACATTAAAGTTCCACATGCTATGAGAATTCTAATTTTCAGTGAGAAGGGACTACTTTCTAAGCCCCAGTTTTTATGCAAGTTGGAAAATTGGATTTTTCTCTCTCTTGTCTTTTTCCTTTTTTTTTCCCAAGATAGGACCTCATTCTGTCAATCAGGCTACAGTGCAGTGGTGCAATTATGGCTTACCACAGCCTCAACCTCCTTGGCTCAAACAATCCTCCCACCTTAGCCTCCAGAGTAGCTGGAGACTATAGGCATATGCCACCAAGCCCAGCTAATTTTGGTTTTTTTTTCAATTTTTATTTTATTTTTTTACTTTAAGTTCCGGGATACATGTGCAGAATGTGCAGGATTGTTCCATGAGTATACATGTGCCATGGTAGCTTGCTGCACCTATCAACCCATCATCTAGGTCTCAAGCCCAGCACGTATTAGGTATTTGTCCAGATGCCCTCCCTCTCTTTGCTCCTCACCCCTCGACAGGCCCCTCCCTGTGTCCATGTGTTCTCATTGTTTAACTCCCACTTATAAGTGAGAACATGCAGTGTTTGGTTATCTGTTCCTGTGTTACTTTGCTGAGAATTATGGTTTCCAGCTTCATTCATGTCCCTGCAAAGGACATAAACTCATTCTTTTTCATGGCTGCATAGTATTCCCTGTTGTATATGTGCCACATTTTCTTTATCCAGTCTGTCATTGATGGGCCTTTGGGTTGGTTCCAAGTCTATGCTATTGTAAATAGTGCTGCAATAAACATATGTGTGCATGTGTCTTTGTAGTAGAATGATTTATAATCCTTTGGTATATACCCAGTAATGGGATTGCTGGATAAAATGGTATTTCTGGTTCTAGATCCTTGAGGAATCGCCACACTATCTTCCACAATGGTTGAACTAATTTACACTTCCACCAACAGTGTAAAAGTGTTTCTATATCTCCAAATCCTCACCAGTATCTGTTGTTTCCTGATTTTTTAATGATCGCCATTCTAACTGGCATGAGATGGTATCTCATTGTGGTTTTGATTTGTGTTTCTCTAATGTCAAGTAATGACGAGCCATTTTTTATGTTTGTTGGCCTCACAAAGGTCTTCTTTTGAAAAGTATCTGTTCATCTCCTTCATGCACTTTTTGATGGAGTTGTTTTCTTCTTGTAAATTTGTTTAAGTTCCTTGTAGATTGTGTCAGGTGAATATATTGCAAAAATTTTCTCCCATTCTGTGGGTTGCCTGTTCACTCTGATAATAGTTTCTTTTGCTATGCAGAAACTCTTTAGTTTAATTAGATCCCATTTGTCTATTTTTGCTCTTGTTGCCATTGGTTTTGATATTTTAGTCATGAAGTCTTTGCCTTTGCCTGTGTCCTGAATGGTATTGCCTAGGTTTTCTTCTAGGGTTTTTTTTTTTTTTTTTTTTTTTTGGTTTTAGGTTGTACATTTAAGTCTTTAATCCATCTTGATTTAATTTTTATGTAAGGTGTAAAGATGAGGTCCAGTTTCAGTTTTCTGCATATGGCTAGCCAGTTTTCCCAGCACCATTTATTAAATAGAGAATCCTTTCCCCATTGCTTGTTTTTGTCAAGTTTGTCAAAGATCACATGGTTGTAGATGTGTGGTGTTATTTCTGAGGCCTCTGTTCTGTTCCATTGGTCTATATATCTGTTTTGGTGCCAGTACCATGCTGATTTGGTTACTGTAGCCTTGCAGTGTAGTTTGAAGTTAAGTAGCATGATGCCACCAGCTGTGTTCTTTTTGCTTAGGACTGTCTTGGTTATACTAGCTCCTTTCTGGCTGCATATGAAATTGAAAGTTCTTTTTTCTAATTCTGTGAAGAAAGTCAATGGTAGTTTGATTGGGATAGCATTGAACCTATAAATTACTTTGGGCAGTATGGCCATTTGCACAATATTGACTCTTCCTATCTATGAGCATGAAATGATTTTCCATTTGTTTATGTCCTCTCTTATTTCCTTGAGCAGTAGTTTGTACTTCTCCTTGAAGAGGTCCTTAATGTCCCTTGTAAGTTACATTCCTAGGTATTTTATTCTCTTTGTAGCAATTGTGAATGCAAGTTCACTCATTATTTGGCTCTCTGCTTGTATTATTGGTGTATAGGAACTTTGTGATTTTTGCACATTGATTTTGTGTCCTGAGACTTTGCTGAATTTACTTATCAGCATAAGGAGTTTTTGGGTTGCAACACTGGAGTTTTCTAAATATAGAATCATGTCATCTGCAAACAGAGACAATTTCACTTCCTCTCTTCCTATTTGAATACCCTTTATTTCTTTCTCTTGCCTGATTGCCCTGGCCAGAACTTTCAATACTATGTTGAATAGGAGTGGTGAAAGAGGGCATCCTTGTCTTGTGCCAGTTTTCAAAGGGAATGCTTCCAGCTTTTGCCCATTCAGTATGATATCGACTATGGATTTGTCATAAATAGCTCTTAGTATTTTGAGATATGTTCCGTCAATATCTAGTTTATTGAGAGTTTTTAGCATGAAGGGGTGTTGAGTCTTATCAAAGGCCTTTTCTACGTCTATTGAGATAACTGTGGTTTTTGCCATTGGTTCTGTTTATGTAATGAATTACGTTTATTGATTTGCGTATGTTGAACCAGCCTTGCATCTCAGGGATGAAGTTGACTTGATTGTGGTGGATAAGCTTTTTGATGTGCTGCTGGATTTGGTTTGCCAGTATTATGTTGAGGATTTTTGCATCAATGTTCATCAGGGATATTGGCCTAAAATTTTCTTTTTTCATTGTGTCTCTGCCAGGTTTTAGTATCAGATTGTTGCTGGACTTATAAAATGAGTTAGGGAGGAGACTCTCTTTTTCTATTGTTTGCAATAGTTTCAGAAGGAGTGGTACCAGCTCCTCTTTGTAACTCTGATAGAATTCAGCTGTGAATGCATCTGGTCCTGGCCTTTTTTTGGTTGGTAGACTATTAATTACTGCCTCAATGTCAGACCTTGTTATCGTCTTATTCAGGGATTCGACTTCTTCCTGGTTTAGTCTTCGGAAAGTGTGTGTGTCCAGGAATTTATCCATTTCTTCTAGATTTTTTAGTTTATTTGCATAGAGGTGTTTATAATATTCTCTGATGGTAGTTTGTATTTCTGTGGGATCAGTGATGATATCCCCTTTATCATTTTTATTGTATCTATTTGATCTTCCTGTGTTTTCTTCTTTATTAGTTTGGCTAGCAGTCTATCTATTTTGTTAATCTTTTCAAAAAAACAGCTCCTGGATTCATTGATTTTTTGAAGGGTTTTTCATGTCTTTATCTCCTTCAGTTCTTCTCTAATCTTAGCATTTCTTATCTTCTGCTAGCTTTTGAATCTGTTTGCTCTTGCTTCTCTAGTTCTTTTAATTGTGATGTTAGGGTGTTGATTTTAGATCTTTCCCACTTTCTGATATGGGCATTCAGTGCTATAAATTTCCCTCTTAGCACTGCTTTAGCTATGTCCCAGAGATTCTGGTACATTGTCTCTTTGTTCTCATTGGTTTCAAAGAAGTTACTTATTTCTGCCTTAATTTCATTATTTACCCAGTAGTCATTCAGGAGCAGATTGTTCAGTTCCTATGTAGCTGTGTGGTGTTGAGTGAGTTTCTTAATCCTGAGTTCTAATTTGATTGTATTGTGGTCTGAGAGACCGTTTTTTATGATTTCTGTTCTTTTGCATTTGCTGAGGAGTGTTTTATTTTCAGTTATGTGGTTGATTTTAGAATAAGTGCTGAGAAGAATGTATATTCTGTTGATTTGGGATGGAGAGTTCTGTAGATGTCTATTAAGTCCACTTGGTCCAGAGCTGAGTTCAAGTCCTAAATATCCTTGCTAATTTTCCGTCTCATTGATCTGTCTAATACTGACAGTAGGGTGGTAAAGCCGCCCATTATTATTGTGTGGGAGTCTAAGTCTCTTCGTAGGTCTCTCAGAACTTGTTTTATGAATCTGGGTGCACCTGTATTGGATGCATATATAATTAGGATAGTTAGCTCTTCTCGTTGCATTATCTCTTTACCATTATGTAATGCCCTTCTTGGTCTGTTTTGATCTTTGTTGGTTTAAAGTCTGTTTTATCAGAGACTAGGATTGCAACACCTGTTTTTTTGCTTTCTATTTGCTTGTTAAATATTCCTCCATCCCTTTATTTTGAGTCTATGTGTGTCTTTGTATGTGAGAAGGGTCTCCTGAATACAGCACACCAATGCATCTTGACTCTTTATCCAATTTGCCAGTCTGTGTCTTTTAATTGGGGCATTTAGCCTGTTTACATTTAAGGTTAACATTGTTATGTGTGAATTTGATCCTGTCATTATGATGCTAGGTGGTTATTTTGCACATTAGTTGATGCAGTTTCTTCATAGTGTCATTGGTCTTTATATTTTGGTGTGTTTTTTGCATGGGCTGGTACCGGTTTTTCCTTTCCATATTTAGTGCTTCCTTCAGGAGCTCTTGTAAGGCAGGCCTGGTGGTGACACAATCCCTCAGTATTTGCTTGTCTATAAAGGATTTTATTTCTCCTTCGATTATGAATCTTAATTTGGCTGGATATAAAATTACTTTTTAAAAATTTATTATAGAAACAAGATCCCAGCTATCCTCCTACCTGAGCCTCCCAAAGTGCTGGAATTAGAAGAATGAACTACCACACATAGCCAGTTTTCTCTTTCTGTGACAGCTTTTAACTTGCATGTATAAATCTAATTACTTGAGGGTAAAACATACAAGCATTTTGTCCATCCCTAATTTGTATAGTGTTTGAAACTTTATATTGGAGGCCAGGTACAGTGGCTCATGCCTGTAATCCCAGCACTTTGGGAGTCCCAGCTGGGCAGATCACTTGAGGTTAGAAGTTTGAGACTAGCATAGCCAACATGGTGAAACCCCATCTCTACTAAAAATACAAAAAGTAGCTGGGCATGGTGGTGGGCACCTGTAATCCCAAGTACTTGGGAGCCTGAGTCAGGAGAATTGCTTAAACCCAGGAGGTGGAGGTTGCCGTGAGCTGAGATTGCGCCACTGCATTCAGCCTGGGAAATAGAGTGAAACTCTATCACTGCACCCAGCCTAGGAAACAGAGTGAAACTCTATCTCTAAATAAATAAATAACACTTTATTTTACAAGAGGAAGTGGTGATATGCTTAGAAAGTATACAGGGTTCCTACTGGAATCCCAATTTCAAGTTGTACTTTAATTTAAAAAAGACTACATTGACCTTCCAGTGAAAAACTCGATGAAACACAGTATGAAACAAAATGAGAGGAATTGATATATAGCTTTCTTCATCTCTCATCAGTGTGACCCTCAAATTACCCAAACAAAATGTTCCAAAACTGAAATTCAAAAGTATTCCAAATTCCTACTTTGCTTGCTTCCTAGAGGAAATATTTATTTATTTAATTTTTTTTTTTCTCTTTTACAGAAAACCCTATCTGGCAAACAAAAAAGCATGCAAATTAATTAAGCAGAAGAACCTTTCTTACGAAAGGTACACAGAAGGCCTGAAAACACATTAGACATTTCTAAAGATCACAAATTAGCAAACACTGAAAGCGAGCTGTCAAAAAAAAAGAAAGAAAAAAAGAAAAAGAAGCCTCCTCTGAACATAAGGTTCTTAAAAGACATTTTGAGAGGAATTAAATCTCTTACACCTTTTAAACTCTCTTTCTCAGCTATCCATAGAGTTTGCTGGAGATGGAAGCAGCTCTCAGGGTGACACACCCTTCACTTATTTGGGGAATGTGATTTTCCATCCTGCCATTTCCTGGCACCCAGACAAGTGTTATAAAAATATGTCATCATAAGCAGCCTAGAATAAATACTCAAATCTTCAGAGTTGTTTATCATTTCTCAAATGTCTTCCCCAGTTTTTACAATCCTAGCTCTTTGTTACGTTTGGGGAGGATAGGTTGTTTGGAATACTCCTGGATGGCCAACCCAAAGGTTGTTCACATAGGCCGGGAGCATTCCAGCATGTGGCAACATGCCAGGAGGCTTACACTGAACCACTTTCACCTAGATTGCTGGCTTGAAGGACTCAAATTCAGTCCATTCAAATGTTTCCTTTTATTTGATGCAATTATTTTTTAATTATGATCTTTGTGTTCTTGGCCAATGAATAAAATATAATAGTATCTTTCCATGGAAGTTGAAAATATACAACCATATCAGTGCTATGGAATTGAATGCTTACCGAATATGTTTAGGTGCAGGACACCACCATAAGAGCCAGGGAACAGGGAATAGAAAGTTGAATTCAAACAGTGTCAGTCCTTCGGGGGCTCAGATGGGCAGTGGAAGAAAGAGATTCACACTGACCAATTCAATCAAGTCAAGTAAAACCACCTCTAGAATGCCACCTACATTTTATGGTGATTCGTTTGGTCTGGCCTCACTCTATTTTATGAAAAGATTCTACACAGGTGTATTTAACTTATAACTAGTACTGGTTAGTTTAACTCTCAATATATACTTGAATTAAACTAAATCTAGATTATTCTATAATTTTTATATTCTAAATTGTTCTATATTTTTCATTAGAAAATGTGTCAGAGAACAGCAGCTCATGACTATAATTCCAGGATTTTGGGAGGCCAAGGCGGGCAGATTGCTTGAACTCAGGAGTTCAAGGCCAGCCTATACAACACTGCGAGACCATGTCTCTACAAAAAATTTAAAAACTAGCCAGGTGTCATGGTGTATTCCCGTAGGCAGCTATTCAGGAGGCTGAGGTGGCAGGATGGCTTAAGTCATTTTTTTTTTTTTTTTTTTTTTTGAGATGGAGTTTTGCTCTTGTTGCCCAGACTGGAGTGCAATGGCACTATCTCCGCTCACTGCAACCTCTTGGATTCCAGTGATTCTCCTGCCTCAGCCTCCGGAGTAGCTGGGATTACAGGCATGCACCACCACATCCAACTAAAATTGTATTTTTAGTAGAGATGGGGTTTAAGTCATTTTTGAATGGGATCATGTCTTAAAAAAAAAAAAAAACAATAGTTCTGACCATTTGGAGTATGGCTTCATGTTAGGTACTATTTTGAATCACCTTTCAATGGTTTAATGAACTTGTACGGAATGGAGATGCGCCTTGGTGTGTGTTTATAAACATGTCCACCAGCCAAGATATACGTGTGTAAACATCATCACACATTATAGCAGACGTCTGTTACCACGAGTATCTGGCATTTCACATGACCTTAAAGAGTTCCTGGAGGCTCTTAGTTTTCAATGACAGCCTGTTTGATTTGTTAAATAAATAACAATACTTAGCTTTCATATTGTTATATTCTGCCTTTTGAAACATTTCCTGTAGCATGACTTTGCCAGTACAAAGCTGGCTTTTTAAGTGATTTGTCTGTAACCAGGCAGTTTTAGAACTTTTACTTCCTTAGTCTGTGCTAAAAAGCAATTCAAGAAGACTTAAAATTCTCCTGGGGGCTGATTTTATAGCAACAGTGAAAGCGCACAAACGTTGTACTAGCAGCCAATTTCTTTCTTCAGCGAGGAAACAGCATCACCGGTAGAGCCTCAGCACAAATGGTTTAACACCATCATAAAAACCACTAACCATTGGGTATTAACATGCTTTTTATCATGAAGTTTTTATTGAAAATCATATTTGGAAGCTACTAATTTGGCGGTGATTTTTACCCTCTGGCATTGATGGGGATGCAACTTAACCTTCCACTTGGGGGACCACAGAACCCCTTGGCCCCGCCAAGCTGGAGAAGAGAGATCTGCTGTCTGACCCACTGCCTTGGTGGTCATGAGCTCAGCTGCAGGGGTGGCCAGTGGCTTTCGGATTCTCCTCCCCAGGCATGCTCAGCCAAAAAAGAAACAACTACCACTCTGTCACCGCCCTCATCCCTAGAACCATGCCCTGTGCTACTTGGGGAGGGGCTGGTACTAGCAAGAGGCCAGTCTGTGACACTGGGAGAGCATCACTCTTGGTCTTAGCATTGGCCCTACACAAACACATGGGAAAACCTGTTCCTTTCTGAAAAAGAAGTCAAAACAGACTGCACATGCACATAGATGGGAGAGATGCATCCAAAAAAAAAAAAAAGAGAGAGAGAGAGAAATGTTTGTGCCCGCATTCTTCATGCCATCTGGCACACGATTGTAGTAAACTTATTTGGGCAAATGTCGGGCTCCGATCATTACCCCGAAAACCCTATGGCCCTTTTGCAGAATGTCAGTGGGGCCATCAGTGTATGGGTGGACAGTGCATGTACCACAGAGCCAAATGTGAACCCTACACACGCCACCCAGAAAAACCTGGGCTTTTCCCAAAAGGAAGTGAAGACAGACCGCACGCGCACGGAAATAGCGTTTGTGCCTTCCTGCCATCTGGAACAGGAGCCCGGCAAGAGTAAACTGATGGGGGGAGTAAAATGCTGCTTTTTCCCTATGCGTAGTTACGTTAGATCTGAATGTACCCAAACTATAGAGGGTCAAACTACAGCCAGATTTTCCTGCAAAATGTCACCCTTCATCTCAAGTTCCTGATGAATCTCATGTCAATACCCACTGGCAATGGTTTATATGACAGTTTTAAGATGTTTGTATGTGTGTAAAAAACGTGTGTGTGTGAGTATGTAGAAACTCTATTATTAGGGTTGTTTTTCTTACAGAAAAAAGAAATTGCCTGTTCATGAAGAGTTATAAGCATTTACTGGTGGGGGCGGGAATGTTCTGATATTTGGGTTTTGTTTGCTTCTTTGACGTTCTATTTGGCTTGGTTTGGTTTATATTAACCAATCCAAATCCTACCAAAGAGACCAGGTTACCGGCCCCCCACATCACTCGTTACATTTTATTTTAGAATCATACCGGGTTCTTATTAAAAATGGCCCTGTAAGAATGACTGAATCTGGATCTTGGAAATGATCCGTAAGAATGTGCATCCCACCCCCACCCCAGCACGCCCAGGTGACTCCAATATACACTAAAGTTTATGAGCTCCTGCCTTACAGATTTCATGGTGTTGCTTGTTATATAGCTCACTTTAAATAATGTAAATGTCTCAACTTTCAAGCTTCTCCTTTGTTCTTTTCAATATGTCCTCAGTGTTAATCACAAGCAAAGGTGAGCTTTCCCACTTGAATTAGTGCCCATCTGTGGGGTGATACAAGTGAACTGAAGGGGAAGAACCCTACATGGAACTTCTACCAGACAAAGGAAAGCTTCCACTTGCTCAGTACGCATTCTTTGGAGACTGCTAGCTTCTCCAAAAATAATAAATGACTGAGACATGACAAAATTCAGGATTCCCAGAACATTTTTTTTAAGTGAAAGAGGCAAAGCCTCCTCCCAGCTCAGCAGTTAATTTAGCACATTAAATGACCATGTGTCCTAATGGCAGTCTGGCCGTGCCCTGGGTGGCTGATCAGAAGTTGTGAGCAGATGTTGGAAAATTCACTGCGACTCAACCCAACAAATAAACGGGTTGGAGGATGGGATGGCCAAGGTAGTCAGCTTGTTATTATTTCTAGCTGTGTAGTTTCCACTTTGGTCTAAGCAAACAAGACTCATCTATTCAACATTTAGAATACAACAATGAATATTCAATCCGGGTTCTGATTTTTGGCAGAACCCAGCAAAATGAAAAGAGAAAAATCCTTTTCTTACCCCGGGGGGCTTTGCAAATCTCCCTTGAAGGGGATTGGAGAAGCTTCTGAAGGAAGGCCAGCCCCAGCTTCAAGAAACTGCTTTGGTCTCTATGTATATTAGAACAATTAACATCTAGTTTCACCACACAAAGGACTTTCTCTCCTTTTATGTTGTAGTTCTTAAAATACCCAGAATGGTGTACAGTAAAACTGTTCACTTGAGAAATTAAGTACCGTATGTGATAAGACAGTTGGATGAAATTTTTAAGCTGTCATTAAAAATGATTATAATTAGGACAAACTACAAGAAAATGCTTTAAAATTGAGACCCAAGTGAATTAAAAATTAAGGGGTGTATTATGTATTATCATGTTGAAGGGCTGGGTTTTACGCGGCTAACACCCATTAACACTAATACAGGTTGCCTGCATAAATCCCCACATACTGAGACAGGAAGGCACCCCTCTCATTTGTTTTAGCTGAACTGCCCAAGATTTTGCAGCATGCTAACAAGATAGTTCTTTCTGTGCTCATAGCTAGCAGGACAAGGAGCAAATGTAAATAATGTACCCTTCCTTTGCGGTGCAAGTGTCTCCTAAGAAGTCATTTCTATCCAGAGAGGACAAGAAAATATTTCACACCAAGTTTGCATTTTCTCTTATTCTGAAATATGTTCCAGAACCATCAATGATGGTCATTCAAATCATCTGTATTCCCTTGGGGGCAAAAGAGTCTTTAGCCACTTATTCACTTGGGAAAATTAGAATCAGAAATGTTCACTCATGCCCAAGTACCTAAAGGCCATACAAGCCAAGTTCATCTTACTATTAGCAGGTCCCAAAGATGGTGCAAAGTAGTTTGTTGCTTTCTTTATCAAGCCACATATCAGATCAGCCTCCTTTCATCTCTCACAGGTCTCAGTAAGTTATCCTCCTCTCTTTGATCTCCTTTCATCTGCTATAACTCACCATCCATTAGCATTTTGCATCCCTCAGCCCTCCCAGGGACTCTCCTAGATTGTGAAGAAATGGAATTTCAAAGCTTATACTTTCTTATACTAATGTTGACCTCTGGTAGCGTTAGTTCAATGCACTCTTCAACTAAGAAAATCTTAGACTTTTGGACCCTTCCCTCACCTTGGAGTTGGTGGAGGGAATGGCAGATATATGAAAGTTACCTAAAGGGAGCAGACAGGAAGTCCTCTTTTGTCACAGCATCTTGAGGCAGAGTGAGCAAGGGTAACTGAATACCCAGGCCACGGCTACACGTGTGCCAGCAAAGGTGGGCTCCCATTGAGTCGGTGCTCAATAAAAATGTGTTGATTGGCTCTCTAAGGTAGGAACTTAGAAACTCATAGAATAAGGCAAAGACAGAAGGGCTTTTGTTTTTACAGAATTCATATTGGCAATTTTGATTATTCAAGAGGCAACCCAAAGTACTATGACCTTTTGCGATTGTAATTGTGCAGATGTCCTGTAGTGGGCAGAGGCTTGGCCCCCATCATCCCCACACCCTGGTATTCACATCTCTGGGTAATCCCTTCTACTTGAGTGCAAATAGAAATGTGACTTGCTTCTAACCACTGGGTATAGTGTAGGGAGCTTCTAACCGCTGGGATATAGTGTGTATTTACAAGTAATGATTACATAAGATTGTAGTGCTGTCTTACTGGAATGTCTCCCTCCTCTTTTGCTGTCTTAGAGGTACACTGCCTTCAAGTAAGTGACATATTGGGGAAATCCATGTGGCAAGGATCTGTAGACAACCTCCAGATGCCGAAAGCAACCAAAATCTGACAGCCAGAAAAAAAAATGCTCTAAATCCTATAACCACGAGGAACTGAATCTTCCAACAACTTATGAGCAGGAAAACAGGACTTCCCTGGCCAAGCCTCCACTTGAGACCCAACCCTTGGCTGACACTTCCATTGTATCTTCTGAGGCTCTAAACAGATAACCCAACTAAGCCAGTGCTAGACTATCTCATACAAACTGTGAGATAATAATAGTATATTGGCCAGCCACAATGGTACATGCTTATAATCCCGGACTACCTTGGGAGGCCAAGGCAGTCAGATCACTTGAGCCCAGGCGTTCAAGATCAGCCTGAGCAACATGACAAAACCCCATCTCTACAAAAGAATACAAAAATTAGCTGGGCATGCTAATTAGTGGTGCATGCCTATAGTCCTAACTACTCAAAAGGCTGATGTAGGAGGATTACTTGAGCCTGGGGGTCAAGGCTGCAATGAGCAAGATTGCACTCTAGCCTGAGTGTCAGAGCAAGACCCTGGATCCAAGAAAAAAAAAATTGTCTAAGTTTGCGGTAACTTGTTATACACCAGTAGATAAATACCAACATTGGATGCTAATTTGGATTTCCTGTATGGTTAAGTTTAGAGTTTAAGAGTTCAACCTTTGATTCATGAATGAGTATCTCGACATCACTTTCTTGTCTCTACACTTTGTCTTTTACAAATGCCAAAATTCTTACTAAAGATACAAGAGAGTCCCTTAAATTTTTTCTGTGGTACTTAACTACCACTTTTGGCCAAAATTATATTTGCAATGATCTCAAGACATATCCCTCCCAAATGTCAAGTGTCTGCTACATAAGCTCACAGGAGAGATGAGACCTTTTAACAAAAAGTCTCCTCAACCCTGAGTAGACATTTATCACTTCACCCAGAAGAGAGATTTTTTTTTTTTTTTTAACTTTCTCGAATAAGACAACCTGTAGGTCTGTTGCTCAGGAAGGCACACTGAAAGACTGCAAAACCGGGGTTCAATGATTAGACATATTGATATAGGGAAAGCTAACTCAATGTCCAAACTGAAGTCATTGTTAATGATCTCTGATATATTACCATTCCAGAACAAAAGAGTTTGGAGGGGTTGGTTAGATTAAATCACTCATTGCATTAAGCTTTTGGGGTTTTGTGGGGATTTTTTGTGGGGGGACAGGGCGTTTGGTAGGGGTTTTTTGGTTTTTGTTTGTATTTTTTATTTTTTTAAACTCTCAAGGTCTATTAAAGATCTTGTGAATATTGATTTTGTATATAAAACCCCCTTACCTCTTTTATCCTCACCCCAACCCCAGCATTATAAAATCAATTTCTTTATCTCAGTTGAGCTTACATTTCTGTATTTTTTAAACCACAGTAGTTTCTCCTATGATTCATAAGCTGAATTCCTCTATATGTAACACATGATTCAGCAAACCTACGTGATATGATTCCATCATCATAAGTAACCACATAGTTTGCTGTCGTGGAAGATCGCTAGACTATGCTTGTCCTCAGTCTAGATATTCATGGAAGCATCACCTTCCCTTCCAGGATGGGATTTTCAAATCATGACAACACTGAAACCATTTATTGACTATTTCTTACAATATGCCAGGCACAGTGTGGGTGTTTCATACTCATTTGGTTCATCTACACTTTTGTGAGGCTGGTATTTGTCCTCTTATTTACCAGAATAAGAAACTGAGGCTTAGAGACTATGTTTATTTTAGCTTCCATATAACACCAGTATAAATTACATTTGGTGATTTGAAGGAATTATTTGATTCAGGCATAAAAATGCCAGTGTTTGTATACTTTAAACAAAATAAAAACTATCTGAGCCTATTTCAATATAAGAATTATCCTAACATAATTTGACATGTAAAGTAATAAAAACCTTATTTCTCTTAATAGGTTTTCCCAGTGGCAAAATAAAGAAATCAAATTCTGGCAGAGCTAATCAGCACACAGCCTATTTAGACCTCAGTTCTGGTCTTAGTCCTTTTTTTGGTTCACTCTGCAGCGTTGGATGGGTCATGTCACCTGTCTTGGCTACAGTTTACTCATCTGTGAAAGGAAGGAAACAGATGACAATTTCATCTAAGCAGAGCTTCCAACTCAAAGACTCTGTCCCTACTTTATTATCATTATAATTTTTGTTTATTTATGTTTATTATTAAATTGTTTAATTCTGATGACAAAAGCAACATCATATGTGCATACACTATATATATATATGCATATTTTAGTGGTTTATTTTTAACGTAATGAAAGGCAAATTAGCTTTCTCTCTCATTGGTCACTAACCATTCAGGAGCAGTAATGTCACTATCATTGATTCTGGTGTTTCGATTACCACTCTTCTGAAAAAGTACCTGAGTGATAGTCATAGGGCATTTGGGGAATGTCTAGCTGCCTCTTACCCCCACCAACCTGGCTGGACTTCAAGATTAAAGCAGACTGATTAGCAAGAAACCCCTATTCTAGGTCTTAAAATGAAATTTCTGGGAGTTGCCAGACATAAAGTGATTTGATGCCAAAACATCCAGGTGGGGGAAAAAATAATAAATTATAGGAATATTTTATATATACAATTCCAAATATGGCTACGTGTAGTTTGGAAACATCTGGGTGATAAATTGGAATTTCACTTTTGCTTCAGCTCTTTGGCATAACATAAACACAGCCTGCAAGTCCCTCGAGATAAATGGGAGAGTTGGAAACTGCAAAAGGTAGATAGAGAAAAAAATCAGATTTTAAAACTGTGGCCCATGCTGCTTGCCAAGTGGAAAAAAATTTTAAAAATTCAAAGCAGTCCAAAGCATTTTCTCTCATAGTTAAATTAAAGATATAGCATCCCAGGTAGCTAAAATTAGAAGCTATTTTGCATATTCTTTCACCCTTTAGATGTAAAGTTTGGAGAAAAATGTATTTTTTACATTTTAGTTTATATTTGTTTTAAAGGCCTATTAATGTGCTGTTGGTTACAGTTTTCTCCTACTGATTCTACATATGAACTAAGATTTGGGGCATTGAAAGAACTATTTTCTGAAAATAGTCTTCAAAAATGCTATCTCTTTAAAAGTCCCAGATGAAGATATATGCTATACAGCACAGGCAGTTACAGTATGAATTTTAAAGCCTTTCACATACAATTACTTGCAATAATTTAGTTTCTTTCCCAGCCTATAATAAATCACATATATATAAATGCTACAGAATTTAAATATGAGCAGAGTTTTAGTATAATAGTATATCACTAAGAACCAGTATTTTTGTTATATATAGTACTGTTTAACATATGTAAAGTAAAATCTCATTGATTTGGGTTTGCTAATTCAGAGTTTGTGGAGCCGGCTTGAAGTTGACTCTTCATTAGGGAAGTCATTCTTCATAGAAAGCTCAAATTAAAGGTGTAAATAAGACTGCAAATGGGAATGTATAAAGTACTTAAGAGTAAATTTAAAGTACTTTAGAAGTACCATTTGCATACAAAATTGTTATGCTAATTATAAGTAATTCTTATTAAAGTAGGTCTCCTAAGATGATCTTCTAGGCAAGTTCCCTTAGTGAATTTGAGTTACAGAATGTGGTAGAAAGTAATAAACCAGAGTTTCTTTTAAATACTGTACTCTCTAATTCAGAATTTTCATTATTGTAAATTATCTTCTTGCCAATTAATCCAAATTGCTAACATTTTGCTAGCAATTTCAGTTCAGTTCCTGTCTTTCTAGCAAGTTCAAGTAAGTTTTTAAAAATAGGATTAAATTGTAGCTTTCTAACTAAATTTTGTATTTTCCAACATCACACTGGTGCCGCCATTATGGTCTAACATTATATACAGACAGCTCTCCCTATCTATGGGTTCCACAACTGCAGATTCAACCACAGATATAAAATATTTGGGAGGAAAAATAACAAGAATTAACAACATAACAAAAAAATACAAATTTAAAAACAATACTGTATAACTATTTACATATAATTTGCATTGTATTAGATATCATAAGCAATCTAGGGAAGATTTAAAGTATACAGAAGGATATGCTTCAGTTATATGCAAATGTTACACTATTTTATGTCATGAATATCATGGACTCGAACACCCATGGAGTTTGGAATCCTGGATGTCCTAGAATCAATCCTCTTTGGATACCAAGAAATGACTGCATTTCCCAGTGTTTAGAGCCAACATGCAGATAAAAGTTACTAAGAAACCAAATAAAGTAAAACTTTCCAACTAAGGTGACTCAAATTAGAATTGGTTGCCTCTTCAAGTAAATGATTTCAAGACTACAGTTAGTCAATAAAGAATCCAATAAAAAGCTAGATGACAGAGAAGCCCAAGTACTAGACTAGCAGTTAGACTTAACAAGCAAAAGGTATCCCTAGTCAATCACACATCAGTTGCTGGATCACTAGGTATTCATGCTTAAGTCCCCGTAAACATATAACGTTGAAGCAACTATATGGAAAATAGACATGATGTTGAACTTAATCTGAGTCAGAGCTCTCTGAAGCAGAGATAATGACTGAGAACCACCCTTTCCACAGCCCCCCTGCCACTGCCACTCTTTTGCCTTCTGAGAAATGGCTAAGCACAAACAACCACCCTGCTCTCAAAGACTCTGAAACAACATCCACCTCTCCCTGTCCTCCATGACTGGGCTACAACCCATCTCCAACCTTCTTTCTGACTCGGAGACTCTCTGATGTCTCTGTAATTTACTCCCCTCTATAAATCCCTCAGCTCATTTCCATTTCTTTGAGATAATCTGCATTAATGTATGTTCTCCATATTGCAATACCCTGAATAAAATCATCTTGTATTCATCCTGTATCTTCTTTCACAGTTTTGGTTGTGTGACTTAGGTAGTATGGGACCTCACCTTCAAGTCCCTGCTTACCCCATCTGGGTGACAAGGTCTCATGGAGTGCCTCCTGCTGTGTTCCTGGGTGGCAATCCAGGGACCCAACAATGAGTCCAGGTCCTGCTCCTGTGCTTTGGATTTTTGTCCCTTGGTAGCAAGGCAAGGATGTGATGTTTTTTTCTTTCTGAGTACTCACTTGATTTCAGGTGCTAACTTTTGGTTTTGTAGTCTGATCATTTGGTGATTTCTATAAACAGATAATTGGCTTATAAAAAAAATTTGTCATGTTGGAAGCTACCTGCAAATTGGACTAGATCTTCCTACCTTGCTTAAATTATCAATCCTTACCAAATTTTCAATTTCTACAGTTTCCTTCAATATCTGGCTACAGTCTTCCAAACTAACATTTCCAATTTTTCTCATCCTCCTGCCTGACCCAACGTCACCAAGAACTGAAAACTGATGGCTTAGATCCCTGTCAGAGTCTAAGTTGCCTCACAGCTGGCATTTTTCCCTAAGATCCAAAGAAGCCTGCATGCTGAAGCCTAAGGACTTGCAAACCTCAAAGGACTCATCACTGCAGCAGAGCAGGCATGGGCCAGAATTCTCCCTGCACAAGTCACTGTCTGGACCACTCAGGAAGTCTGGTATGCATTTATATAAGGGGAAATGAATACTGTGAACAACATCTTTCAGAGCATCAACATCCTAGTTCAAGAGCATCAAGAAATTACGATGGCATAATGAAAAGATTTTCCTCTACAGATCTCTTGGAATTTACTGGACTGTACCGCTAACCGTAGGGTCACCTTCTGGCTCTTTTCTGGAATACAACCTTTTATATTAGTCTTTTTCTTTTCATCTTAGATATTCCTCTTTTAAAATGCCTGATCTCTAGGACTCTAAAACAAAAACCTTTGCCACCACCTCTCAACAGACGGTTCAACTGATTTTGGAGGAATGCAAACAAGAATCCCCAAGTGACAGTTTCTTATACTCTGCTTTGCCCCACTGAGGTTATTGATCACCTCTGACATGTCCAGCCACAAAGTATATTCATTCATCTTGAACAAAAGAAGGGACTGGACTGGTGAACTTGGACTGGTGAACTTGGCCTGAGCCCTATGCTCCCAGAAAGGAGCAACAATTGAGAAATTCTCCCTACCCTTCTGTATTCTGAGAAAACTCTAACCCCCAAGGACAATGCTGCTCCCACACACTCTGAGCTAAGACTCACTTTCCCCAATGACTCATAAGAAGTCAAAGATAAGACCCATTTTTTTCATCTTCCTAATGATTCCCATAAGACTTGGGATGACTCCTTTGTTTACTTGCCATTATAATACCCGACACTCTTTTCCTTTTTCCTTTTTTTTTTTTTTTTGAGATGTTCCTCTTTAACAACATCCCCTTATTGCAATAGTCTGAGTAAAATGATCTTCTTAGTTATTTAAGCATATTGTCTTTCACAGTGGAAGATCTTATCAAAGAACAAATGTGATGGCATGTGTCCTTCAGGATACACCCTACACAGAGGTTGGGGGAGGAGTGTTCAAAATAAGAAGGATAGCCACAATTTTAAGTTTCATGAGTGGTTGTTCAGGACACAGAGTCATTCTCCATAGTTTAAACTAATAACATAATTGTCAATATCTCAGCTGGGGCTGTATAGACACCTCCTCAAAAACAATGATCCTCATTAATTTTATCTCTTCCCACAAAACCCAATTATTCATGCCCAGAGAAAAATGAGACCTGAACATTTTCTGACTGGCTGGCTATTTATTTTCTGTAAATGAAATTGAATCACTTGTCAAACTTAAAAAAAAAAATAGTTGCTCACTTTCTCCTGCTTGCCGCTCAGAAGATGTCAATCTCTTGTGTAGGTCAGTGCCTGGTGTTCTCATGTCAAATAGATTTTCTCTTCGCTTCCATCTTCTGTATTTTACAAGCACCAGGAGTGAGAAAAGAAAAGGTAGGAAGATGAAAGAATAGGGGAGAAAAGGTAAAATTAGAGTAAAATATGTAAATTGGAAAACTAAAGAATTTTCCTCCATAATTAAAGATATGATCATCAAGAAGGCCTATCTCTGCAATCTACTTTATCTTCCAATTAAAGTACAGAGAATAGATCTACCTTTTGACTAATAATAAAAAGTCTAAGTTACTTATGTCGCATGTGTCATTCACGTCCTGTTTTCAAAAAATTGCATCCAGAACACTCTATCTTAAGAGGACGAACTGTTATTTCTGTAGCTTTTAATAACTGACAACTCCACATTTAAATCCCTGGCTGTACATAAACTGTCAGCATCCAAATTTTACCCAGACAAACAGAATTGGAAAAAACAAAAATAACGTGAAGAAAAAATGCGCTATAACAGCTGTGTAAATAACAGCAGCAACATTAACTAATAGAAGGAAACCAGCAATCTCGGTAAGAACCCAAGAAGGAATTCAAGTTGCCGCAAGTAGATTTAGAAGGTTCGGCTGCTGTTTGTTTCCTTCCAGAATTTAGTTTTTCTTTCCAAGTTAACTGTATCAAGGAGTCTAGAGGAAGACCTTTCACAGCAAACTCAGGCCGGGCTCAGTGGCTCACGCCTGTAATCCCAACACTTTGTGAGGCCAAGGCGTGCCAGGGAGATCACTATGGTGAGACCCCGTCTCTACAAAATATACAAAAACTAGCCAGGTGCGGTGATGCATGCTTGTAATCCCAGCTACTCTGGAGGCTGAAGTGGGAGGATCACTTGAGCCCAGGAGGTCCAGGCTATAATGAGTCATGACCACAACACTGCACTGCAGCCTGGGTGACAGAGCAAGATCGTCTCAAAAAAAAAACAGAAAGAAAAGAAAAACTAAACTCTTAGATTACTAAATAAAAAATAAGAATCAAGTGAAAATGTTTTATACTTACTATAGAGAGAGAAAGGAAAAGAGAGCCAGTTATTACTCTTTTCCCTAATCATTTGCCTTCACATTTATATTTGAATAGGACTACAAAGTTGCTCCAGGTTCAAAAATTGAGTGTAGAAACTTCACTCCCTTCAGTGCAGCTACTGTACTATCTTAGCTGAAGCCCGTTTGGTTGCTGGTAATAGAAACCCTTTCAAAGTTGCTCAAGCAAAACAAGGGACTTTTATTAAAAACTTCCAGGGGAAATCACTGGGAACTCAATAGAGGGAAGTACAATTGGATCTTG
Source organism: Aotus nancymaae (assembly GCF_030222135.1). Lineage (NCBI taxonomy): Eukaryota > Metazoa > Chordata > Mammalia > Primates > Aotidae > Aotus > Aotus nancymaae. The sequence continues at coordinate 4,844,785 of NW_026988460.1, forward strand.
TCAAGAAATAATGATCAGGTACCTGAAATTTCTATATGCTGGAGACCAAGGATGAAGGAGATCATCAGAGTTCCCAGTCCAGTGGGCTTGCATTCTAGTGGGAGGAAACAGACAATGAAAACACAGCAAACTAAATAAGAACGTCAAGTACCAATCAATGGTTGCTATGAAGAGGATAAAATAAATATGCATTGCACAAAATCAGAAGAAATGAGTCCTGGAACTTGAGGAGGGGGGAAGTGGGAGGGCTTGTTGCATTGGGAAGATCTTTCTCTAATAGATGACACTTGCATTGAGACCTGAATAAATTGAAAGTGGCTGGAGCTGTGAGTCATACAAAATCTAGGGGTACCACTTGGCAAGCAGAAGGAACAAGTCAAAAGCTGAGAGACTAGAGCAGCACTGTCCAATAAAAATATAATATGATTTTAAAATTTTACTTAAGTAATTATTCAATTTTCTAGTTGCCACATTTAAAAAAAGCAAAAAAGGAACAGATGAAATTATTTTTAACATATTTTATTTAACCTAACATAACCAGTATATTGTCATTTCATTTCAACATATAATTAATTTAAAAGTCATGAATGAGATGTTTCACATTTTTTATACTAAGTCTTCAAAATCTAGTGTGTACTTTATCCTAAAAACATATCTCAATGTGAATGCTGAAGTTCCGACAATTAAAGTGAAATGTAATTCTACCAAAACAATAACGTCATGTTTAATGGGAAAACGTTTTATACTGCTTTAGTTCCAAATTTAAATGTAAATTAATTAAAATTTAATTTAATTTAAAATCTTAGCTCCTCGGTTGCCCTCATCATATTTCAAGTGTTCAGGAGCTAAGTTTAGCTCACGGCTACCATTTTGGACAGGACAGGACAAGACTGGAGGACAAAGAGTGAGGGAGAATCAATGTAGATTCAGTAAGAAGAAAGAGCCAGCCACATAAGCCTTGGCAAAGAATGAGAAATTTGGACTTTATTCTAAGTGTAATAAACAGCCATTACAAGGCATGTTACTTCCTTATTTCTCATGTAACAAATTATCACAAACTCAGTGACTGAACACAAATGTATTGTCTTACAACTCTGGAGGGTTTGAAGTCTGAAATGACTTGTATGGGACTAAAATCAAGGTGTATATTAGGCTGTTTTTTTCTGGAAGTCCCGAGGAAGACTCCATTCCTTGCTTATTTCAGATTATAGAGGCTGCTGGCAGTCCTTGGCTTGTGGCCACATCACTCCAACTTTGCTTCTGTTGTCACATCACATCTTTTCCTGTCTACCTGACCTTTCTGCCTCCTTCTTATAAGAACCCATCTGATTACAGTGATTCAACTTAAATATTCCACAGTAATACCCCCATCTCAAGATTCTTAACTTCATCTGCATAGTCTCTTTTGCCATGTGAGGTAACATATTCACAGGCATTGGGGATTCATATGTGGACATTGTAGGAGAAGAAAAATATCTTTTACCTTCTATCCTTCTAGGTTTTTGGCTGGGTCTCTGAAACAAAAGAGAGATTAACATCAAAAAAGCTTACAAATTTATTTAATGTAAGTTTCATGTGACATGGAAGACTTCATAAACAAAGGAAGCCAAAGCAGAGTTAAACCTGAGTGTTTTTATACCAGCTTTGATGAAGAGCAGAGAGTCATGAAAAAATGATAGGACAAGAAGAGGTATGAGCTACCAGCAACAAACTGGGGAAACTTAACAAGGCCTGTTCATTCAGATTCTTCTCAGCATCCTTCTGTCTTTGGAGATGAAGATGCTCTTTTCCTCCCATTATAGGGAGGGTATTTCTCACATGACCTGCTTCAGGAGAAGGTTAGAGAGTTCTTCCTGTACCTGCCATTTCTCAAATTCCTTCAGTTTGAAATATTCAATATCCCAAGACCATATTTAGACATAGCATGTCTTGAACCCCATTAATATCTTTGGGGGGGCACATTATCCTATCAAAGAGGATTTTAACAGGAGAGAAGGAATATGATTTCACATATTCTTTAGAAAAATAACACTAACTGTTAAGTACAGAATGACCTACCCATAAAGAAATAAGAAAATAGGCTAAGAGGTTGTTTCACACAAACCCAGATGAGAGTGGGTGAAGGCATCATGAAACAATGCTAGGTTTTATCTGTCTAGTACCTCCCCTACTCTCCCTTGGGAAAACTACTCACCACCACATCAATTATGAGCTTGAAAGAGCTGCCAGGGCTTTGGGTTCCTGGTGAAAATGAATATAGGTCTCAAGCCCAGCCAATCATCATAGTTCATTTATCTGGCCAAGATGGTTGGTCCAAAATTGAGCATGTGCCTCCAAATGAATTTTTCATCTTGAATTGTTCAGTTTGGAACTGGAGAAAAAAATTGGTCTTGTCTCCAGGCTTATAGACTTGAAAGCATGAAAATCAGGGACTACAAGCAGCTGTCTTTGCTGCCACATAAGGGGAACTTCTTTTCTGAGGGAGAGGCTGAAGCCCAGAAAAAGAATAAGATGGAGCCTGGGAAGAAAAGAACAAATCCTGACAACAATTTATGTCTCCCTATCAAGTCATGTCTGAAGCATCACTCTTGGACTCTATGGCTGCATGACACAAATGCATTTCCTTTTTTTGTTTATGTGTCAGTTGTGTTTCTGTCACTTGCAACCAAAAGCATCCTGGCTAATATGGGTCTCAGAAGGAATGGGGACTGGACATGGATGCACCTTCTCTCTTTATCTCTGAGACTATATATTCTCTCATTCTTGCTTCTCTACATTCAGATTTCTTCTCTTTCCCTGCAAAACAGCTCTCTCAGCCTTTGTATTACTTGACAAAGATGGTGCTCTCATTATATGCCCTTTCTGAAAAGATCCAGCAGAGACCAACATGAATGAATCCCAAAGAGAAAATCCCAGGAAAGAGAATGTAGAACCTTGTGTAGTCACAGCCCAGCTTGGGTCTGGTGACTACACAAGGTTCAGAAGGCCTATCCCCTGGGGAGTAGTGGTAGTGGCATATCTTAGAGCAGGGTTCATATGGGCAGGGTGCACACACTATAGTTGACTATCATATACAAACTCCTGGCTACCACTCTTCCTCCCTAATATCCTCTAAAAACAGCCCAGAGTACATCTATGTGATTAAAGAATGGTCATTAAAAACCTCCTTTCTTCTATGATTTCACACACAGGTGGAAGAAAAGATTGCTTTCTCCTTGCCCAACTCTGTGATTTACAGAAGAGATGTCTGGGTTTAATCTGTAAACCAACTTGCTACCGGTTTACCAGCTTAGTTTAGAAATGACAATTTGTATATTGGCTCATAAGCTTCTGAGTTTATTTTCAGCTACTTTGTAGATTAATAAGTTCAGAGGTGGGGATGTCAAGCAGATCAGAAAAATCAGGAGGTAAACAGCTAAATAATTAGCTATTTACCAGAATGATAATGAAGGTCAGAAATCTTGCAGCTCAATAGAGTAGTACTAGGCTTAAGATGATTTGCAAACCATCTCATCAACACTGCAGTTTATTTTCAACTATATTCCATACCAAGTGGCAATGTGCCAGAATCTTTTTTTAACAAAAACCTACCCAGTTGAGAGATGAGGATAGTTGAACATTAATCAAACTGATATAGATTTTTATGAAGATTGAATCTCCAACAACCATTGCTTATCCATTTATCCATTCAACAAATATTTACAGAGTTTCTACTATAACTCATGCACTGTTCTAGGTTTTATTCTAAGAGATGAAGTTTCACCATGTTAGCCAGGCGGTCTTGAACTCCCGACCTCAGATGGTCCACCTGCCTCAACCTCCCAAAGTGCTGAGATTACAAGCGTGAGCCACCACACCTGGCCGACATTACCATTGTAATGCAGCTTGCTTTGATCCTTGGTCATAACCTAAGCTTCATAGCCAAAGGAGTTGCAAATTCCTATTTTTACCTTTTCTCAAATTTGAAAACTATGTGATCTGTATTTTATTTATAAGATTCAATATCAGTGTATTATAAATGAATATCCATAAGAACTGATATTTTATATAAGCAATTGCCAAAGCAACAAGCAAATGGCAGTGACATTCCCCCCGATATAGTCTGAACGTGTCTCCCAAAATTCACGTTTTGGAAACTTAATCCACAAATGCAACAGTGTTGGGAGGTAGGGCTTAATGGGAAGTTTTTAGGTCATGAAGGCTTCACTCCCATGGACGGATTGATGCTGCTATGAAAAGGGCTTGTGGGAGTGAGTGGACATTGTCTTCCTCTCTTGCTTTCTCTCTCTTCTGCTCTTCTGTCATGTGATGATATGGCGCTCCTCCACTGAGGAGGATGCAATGGTCAAGGTGCCATCTTTGAAGCAGAGAAACTAGCTCTAACCTGCCAGTGCTCTGATCTTAGACTTCCCAGCTTCCAGAACTGTGAGAGAATAAATGTATGTTCTTTATAAATTACCCAGTCATGGATATTCTGTTACTGCAGCACAAACAGACTAAGATACGCACCCCCCTTCCCCTGTCCCCCATTCAGCTAAATGCTGAAGATTTGAATTCTCTTTGAGATTGCTTTTCATGGGCAGGATGAGAAGCCTACTCAGCAAGCAACATTTGGATAGTGAACCAATGGTTTTGCTTTCTTCATTTACAATATTGCTAAACTTCATTATATGCATGGTCAGCAATCAACTAGTGCCCTTCTCTCTTGGCTCTAAAATTATCAGATATATCTGACCAAACATTTGGTGTCTGGCCCCCCAGACACGAGCACAAGTGAAAACCTGCTCTGAGATTTGCATCTGCTTTGTGAATACCATCTCTAAATCCTGCACGCTCTGTCCTTTCCCTTCCTAGACAGACAGACAGAAAGAAAGGATATAAAGCCCTCTGCTTTGTTGGTCACCATTGTACTCAATGGTGTATAATGCAGCCTAGAGTTAACTTCCTTTTTGTTTATTGTCTATCTCTTCCCACTAGAATAGAAGCTACCTGAGAGTAGAGATTTTTGTTTTCTTGTTCTCTATGTTCCCATATACCTAGAACAGTGCATGAGTTATAGTAAAGCTCTGTAAATATTTGTTGAACAGATGAATGAATAAACAATGGTTGCTAGAGATTCAATCTTCATAAAAATCTATATTAGTTTGATCGATGTTCAACTATCATCATCTCTCTGCTTGTTGTACCCCTGCCAATTTCTGCTGCCTCGTCCTGAAGCAAATGCCCCACCCCACTCCACTGTGTGCTCCAGATCTACTCTCAGACCCCTAAGCTTACAGTGTTCCTTTCTGAGTCCTACTCTAGAGTTTTTGTTCATTTTCATCCCTCTCCATCAGGAAGTATCCCTACTAGGCTGCAGTGCCCTGAGGACAGAAACTCTATCTGATTTTGCTCTTTATAGCATTACCATAATACTTGACACATAGCGGGTTACAGGGGGAATAATGCTGCCTTCTTCAAAGATGCCCATATTTTGTCCTTGAAACCTGTGAATATGATATTACATGGCAAAGAAATTTTGCAGATGTGATTAAGTGGAGGGTGTTGAGTTGAAGAGATTATCCTGGAATATCTGAGTGGATCCAATGTAATCACAGGGGTCCTTAAAAGAGGGACACAGAAGGTCAGCGACAGAGACTGAGATATGACAACAGAAGCAGAGGTCAGAGTGATGTGAGACCAGAAGCCAAGTAATGCAGGCTGCCCCTGCAAGCTGGGAACAGGGAGAGAACAGGTTCTCTTTTAGGGCACCCAGAAGGAATACAGCCCTGTCATCTCTTTGACTCTAGCCCAGCGAGACAAGTTTTAGACTTCTGACCTCCAAAACTGTAAAACGATAAACTTGTATTGTTTTAAGTCACTAAATTTGGGGTAATTTCTTACCACAGCAATTGAAAATTAATACACAGGTGTTTATGAAATATTTATGGAATGACTAAAGATATAAGTGAGTAATAGATAAGGAGTCATTAGGAAACAAGATAGACCCAGAAATCTTAATTTCATTGTCTCACCTATTAATTCAGACATATAAAAGTAGTCGCTAATATGCCAAGATTACAAAAAAGAAATCCTAGAAACTGTGAGGATATATACTAGAGAAAAGGCAGATATATGACTACCTTATGGTCATACACTTTCTTTAATGCATCAAATACACTCATAACAAATCCAACTCCACAACAGTGCTCAACAATGCAACTTTTATACAAACTTTCCTAAATGAGGCAAAAGGGGGGATTACCTGTTGAACCATTTAACAAAACAAAAGGGGTCAGGTTAAAATTTCCTAAAAGAAGTGTTGTTCAAACTGGCAGAAATGTGTGTAACTTCATAGAGCCACCATTTCTGGCTAAAGTTCAGGAGGAAAGTATTTCTTTCATTGATTTCTGTTGATGACCCAAATTGGTTGGTTCTTTTAATTTCATGTTTAGATTTTCTAGTGAACTGTTTATGACTGTGAAGATCAATGAAGTTCCTCCTTCCCATAAATCCATCCATTGACACAATGCTTTTTGAGAACAAATGTAACCCAGATGCAATAGCTTCACTCCAAGCAGTTTTTGTCTTTGCTCTATAACTACCTTAAGGCCATACACTCCCCTTAATGCACCAAACACACTCACAACAAGCAATCTAACACCTAAAATATTGCTTAGCAATGTACCTTTTATACAAGCTTTCCTAATGAGGCAAAGGAGAGGATTATCTGTTGAACCATTTAACAAAACTTAATCCTATTTACTCATCACTGCCCCTCACTATATTCCAACTTCCTTCCTCCAGATATCCTCTGAAAAATCTCTACTTTCCCCAACCAGAGCTCTGTGTCCTTAGGTAGCATATCTTACTCAGCAAACCAAAAGCAATAGGATGTAGAGGCTTAGCAAGAAAGAAAAGGAAAAAAATACTATTCTGGACCCTTTCCTATTTCAACTAGACCTTGCTCTCCAATGCCTTAGGGGGGAAAAGGCTGCTATGGTTTGAATGTGTCCCCCAGATTTCATGTTTTGAAACTTAATGCCCAATGCAACAGTGTTGGGAGGTATGGCCTTTGGGAGGCAATGGGGTCCTGAGGGCTCTGCCCTTATGGATGAATTAATGCTGTTAACACAGGAGTGGGTTCATGATATTGTTTGGCTGTTTTCCCACCCACATCTCACCTCGAACTGTGATAATCCCCTCATGTCAAGGACAGGGCCAGGTGGAGATAATTGAATCATGTGGGTGTTTTCTCCCATACAGTTTTTATGGTACTGAATAAGTCTCATGAGATCTGATGGTATTATAAATGAAAGTTCCCCTCCACAAGCTCTCTCTTTCCTGCCACCATGTAAGATGTGCCTTTGCTCCGTCTTTGCCTTCCACCATGATTGTGAGGACTCACCAGCCATGTGGGGCCGTGAGTCCACTTTTTTTCTTTATAAATTACCCAGTCTCAGGTATTTCTTTAAAACAGTATGAAAATTGACTAATACAGTTCATTATTGCAGAAGTAGCTTTGTCATAAAATTGATGTCTGTCTTGCATGTGCTCTCTTGACCTTTGGCCTATTCACCATGGGATGACCCTTGCCTGATGTTGGCACCATGCTCTTGGACTTACCTGCCTTCAGAACCATGAGCCAAATAAATTTCTTTCCTTTATAAATTACCCAGTCTGTAGTATTCTGTTTCAGCAACAGAAAATGGAATAAGACAAAGGCAAAAAGCAAGAGAAACACAAGAAGCTAATATTTGGCTTTGGGGCTTGCAAGAATCCAGCTCTTGATGATTTTAAATTCATATTCATGGGCAGGTTTTATTTTTACTATACGTAATTTTCTCCCTAATTACTGACTTTAGAAACAAACTCTATTTGAATGTGATACAGTCTATGGTGTTTCAGCTGCATTGCTCTTGATACAACAGCCCAGGAGAAAAGGAAAGAGAAAGGGATGATTTTAGCTGGGCCTTCAAGGATGGATGGCTAGGATCTCAGCAGGGAGTGATGATGGGAAAGATCCTGCTTCATTCCTTTCTCCTGACGTTGCAGCCTCTTGTCTTGCATAATTTCTGCTGCAGGCATTCTAGCCACACTTGCTTTCTGTAGATTTCACAGCTTTCTCACTTACTATATTCTTTTCCTGAACTCTTCCTTCCTCAATTCCAGTCCTTGGCCCTGTTGACACTTTTCCTCTCTCAGATGTCATTTCAAAGATCATCCCTTTACACATTATAAAATACAGCATCCTTTAGTGTGACTATTTGTTCAGTCCCCAGCTCCCTCACTAGACTATCAATTCCATAAGGGAGTAAATCAATCTGCTCTTGCTGTCTGCTTTATGACATCCAGAGCATGAGCTTAACAAATATTTTCTGAATGAAAGAATGGATGCTATCTACAAAAGATCTAAGGGCATCAGAATTTGAACTGTAGATATAGGCAGTTTTCATCTCTTGCCACTTTGAACCCCTTGGTGCTGGTTCTATGTTGGGAAAGACTTTGAGGTTACATTCAGACTTTGCAAGAGATCTTAGCCTTATGTGGTGGAGCAAGTCAGTCCCTGGGCCATGAATTACCTACCATCTATGAAAACACAAGGGCTCCGTTGCCTTTTGATTTGTCCTTTAATATCTAAATCATTTTATTCTTTTATTAAAAACACTTGGGTTAGATTCCCCCCCACCCACCCACCTTGGAGAAATTCCCATGGTGATTGTTTCAGGTTTACTTGTCTTCCATAGTTATGGATTTTGGAGTCACAGAGAGCATATATAATCAAATAGTGATTTTCCACAACAGAAAATAGGAGAGGCAATGTATGAGATGCTGAAGATTTGCTAGAACTCACCTGTGTGCCAGCTTAGTAGCCTGGCCTGCCTTCTCAACGAGCTAGATTCCTTGGAGCTTTTGTCATTCTCCTGACTTAAGTTGACATAGTTTTGGCATCAGCTTCACAACTCCACTTTGTGCCATCAGGCAGCACCGAATCATTGTCTCAGAGTCATTGTGACAATCGGAAGTCACATTCAAGTGACAAGGAAATTATTGCTAGAATAAAAAAAGTTGAGAGAAGTGATTATTGTGTATTCTCATTATCTGGCTTTCAAACTTAAATATTTTGGCCATTAGAAAGCATTTGTTTTTAAAAACAAAATGGAAAACATAGACGGCATTCATTCAAAGGGGGGTTTCTTAGAAACCAGATTTTTTTTTTTAACTTTTTAATGAGACACTTAGCAAACATGGGTAGAAACTGTCAGCTTTTCAAGAATAATCTATCAGAGGCTGGGAAAAGTTAGTATTAAGGAGAAGGGTGGTATAGCAAGTCAAGATTGGGTTACATTTCCAGAACTAACTGGCCTTAGTCTATTCTGATGTCCGCTGACATCAAAACAGCCCTTAAACCTTAAGTTTCTACGGGTCAAACTGACATGACACTATTAAATATTTGAATATTTGATTACCAAATAAGCTTCTCATTACGATTGGCTTCCCTACTGGTTCCGCCAGAAACTGACATTCTTATCCCAAGTACTGGGGTCTGTGGATGGGATGTGGAGACCCATGAACCCCTTTAAATTATATTGAAATGATTGAGAGCTTGTATGTTTTTCTGGAGAGAAGATTTACAGGGGTCTTCTTGATCTCCAAAACTTTCCATGAACCCCAAAGTTTAAGAACCCCCCGGCCCCTTACAACGTAGACCGTGTGTGAATTATGTCTCCTAGTAAACTAAAAATTTGATTTTCTGGCTTGGTCAGTCTTGCAGACATGGTCAGATTGTGCAGTGTATAGCCTGCATGTCCACATGTGGGTGCATGACTTGATAAATGCGGCTGCCTCCTGGGTGAGTGTGGGAGAAAGGAAAAGAGAGAGAAAGAGATCTGTGGGTTTGCCACTGGACCTTGATGAACTTTCTAAGATTCTTGATGATGCTCCTAAAGATTCTTCTTATCACTCTAACTAAAAATACACCTTTTCCTATTTGAATCTCCTTCACAAGCCCTTCATTTAAAAAAATGGTTCATTTAATTAATAGTCTAAGGCACATTTAGTAAATTGGACTTGCTTTTAAATTTTCTTATGTGAGTTCTAACTGATTTTATGCTTGAGCCTGAAGAAGGACAATTTTTTTTAAGCCAGCTCTCTCTGTAAGAGCCTTGGCAAGAAATAGAAAACTTTCATTTTTCTCAAGGAAAAATAAACAGTGGCTAGAAAGGTATGGAGGATGAAGTGAGAGGTTTACAGGTTCAGCTCCGAGTGCAGTACAGTTGGCCGGAACCTCAGTGACACGTTGTTTATGAATGCACACAGGTCCTGGAAAGCATCTGCCAAAGAGGCCAAACAGCTGTAGTCAATCCCTTATTAGAACACTGTTTGTCTGAATTCAGTAAATATCACCACACTGCACAGGTCATTGAGATACGTTGGATACATTTTATGCTAAGTATCTCATGGGAGATACTTAGAGATCACCAGTACAGGGGAGCTTTCTCTACAAAGGTGTAGGAAAACAGGACAGAGTTTTCCCAGGTTGCTATTCTGTGCTAACATAAGGTGAGAATCACCCCCGGATTTCCAAGATGAGTGTGCCCCTCTTCTGCATTGGCAAATTCTTGATTAGGGCTTCTTAGAGCTCAATTCCTGCCCCAAGGAAGTCAGACATGGTGCTCTCCATCCCATCCAAGCCAGCATTCCAGAGGTCCACAGAGACTCATCCATCAGAGACAAGTAGGTTGCAGGGAGGAGCTGCAGGATGCTCTGCCTGCCTTATGGCAGTCACTATAGGAAGATGGCTATACCAACTAGACTTGGAGGTGACTTAGGTCCAAATCCCAGTTCTGCCAATTTCTAGCTGGGTCCTTGGTTAAGTCATTTACTCCTCCTGAGTATAACGGGAATAATGTCTGCTATCATTTGGTTTGCCTCTCCCCTCCAAATCTCATGTTAAAACCTGATCCCCAGTGCTGGAGGTAGGACCTAATGGGAGGTGTTTGGGCCATGGGGACAGCTCCCTCAGGAATGGCTTGGTGATATCCTTGCAGTAATGAGTGAGTTCTCACTTTATTAGTTCCTACTAGAACTGCTTGTTAAAAAGAGCCTGCCCCCTCCCCTCTCTCTCTTGCCTCCTCTCTCCATGTTATCTGTGCACACACCAGCTCCTCTTTACCTTCTGCCATGAGTAGAAGCAGCCTGAAACCCTTACCAGAAGCTGAGCAGGTTGGCAGCACCATGCATCCTGTATAGTCTGAAGAATGGTGAGCCAAATAAACCCCTTTTCTTTATAAAGTAGCCAGCCTCACATACTCCATGATAGCAAAACAAATAGACTAAGGCAATCTCTTTCTCACAGGGAAGTATGACTTGATGAGATGCAAGGGGTGGTGCTTGGCACTCCATAATAACCCAGTATTTGTATCTTTTATTATAATTTTTCATTATCATTTATGTCACCTCATCCTAGCATAACAGCCCACTTTCCCTCCAACTTTGTAGCAAATCATTGGAATGGGTGCTTTTTTTGAATAGTTTGTTGTTGTTGTTTGTTTGTTTTTGTTGTTGTTATTGTTGAGACAGAGTTTCACTCTTGTTGTCCAGGCTGGAGTGCAGTGGTGCAATCTTGGCTCACTGCAACCTCCACCTCCCAGGTTTAAGAGATTCTTCTGCCTAAGGCTCCTGAGTAGCTGGGATTACAGGCATCCATCATCACGCCTGGCTAATTTTCTGTATTTTCAGTAGAGGCGGGGTTTCGCCATGCTGGCAAGGCTGGTCTCAAACTCCTGACCTCCAGTGATACACCAATGTCAGCCTCCCAAAGTTCTGGGATTACAGGAGTGAGCCATTGCACCCAGCCTACAGAGTACTTTTTAAATAATTAATTATAAGCATGCTCTAGCAAGCAAAGGAAGAGAATACTCAACCATGAACCCTCAAACACTCAGATCAACCCTACAAATCCAGCCATCCAGCCTCAAAGACAAGCTTTACTGGTCTTGTCTTTTGAAGACAAGAAGGAAGCTAGAAGTCTTCACTGAACTCCAATATTTGAGTCTTGTTTTTGCATCCATGCTCTGCTAGTTGGTGATTCATGTGCTGAAAAGATGCTCCAGAGTTTAGTTTATGATGATCTCTTCTTGAAAAGTCAAAATAAGCCAATAGTTTGCTTTAAAATATATTTTTAAAATCTAAATGTCAGGTATCTTTCAACTGACCTGTCACTTGGAATCTTAGAAGCTAACTGCATAACTACTCGCTGGATGTCAACCATTCTGCTGTGTTATTTATTTTAGTCCTCACAACAATCTAATAAATTGGGTCCTGTTACTATCCTCATTTTACGTCTGAGTAACTCGAGGCTTAAAGATGTTAAGGAACTTGGCAAAAGTCAAACATTTAGAACAATATTGAATGTAGTCAGCCTTCATTAATATTACCTGCTGCTTTTGCTGCTACTATTGGTGCTGTCATTTTCATCATCATTATTATTAAAGGATAAAGCACCATTTGAACTCAGGCAATCAAATTTTAGAACCTGTGCTCTTAAACACTACATATATACTGCCTGCCACAAAAAATATTCCACTCCAAGGAATTACCAAACTTTTTCACCCTGATCAAGAGAAAACATAGAACCAATCATAGTTAAGCCCCCAGACTCCCTGAGCAAATTTTCAGAGGAAATAAACCAAAAGGAGCAATGCTGAGAGTGAGGCACAAGGGCAAAGTCAACCTCGCTCTGATGGGCAGTTCTACAGGTCGGGGGTTCCTGTGGCAGGAGGCCCTGTGCTATGGCAAGGCTAAGCTTCCATGGGGCAGGACACAGCAGCAGTTCATGTCTGAATTAGATTTGAGAGCTGCTTCCACCTCTTTGATTTCTGCCCACAAACTAGCAATAAAACTCAAGTCCAGCAGCAATTGAGCCATGGCCAGAGAATGATCACTGGCATTGCCTTCATCCACAGCCCCCAGCTGTGTGAGAAGTGGGGTGGGCACATGGAGAAGGGTGGATCTATCTTTCCCTGCTTTGTCTACTTGACCCAAGTACGCAGGCCTTTTCCTACTGCAATGGCTGCTTTTGAGTCCTTGTGGTCACTTTATAGAGGAGCATAAAATAGCAGTTCTTCAGCTCTCTATTCTGCGCCCAACTTGAAAAGACCTTTCTTGAACACATGTCTAGTTGACTCTAGCTTGAAGGACTTTTCTGACCTACTGCTAAGAGGCAGAAACCATGGGAAAGTATTTTTTATCACCAATCTTACTACAAAGCACAGATCCAAGAATATTGCTGAACAGTAGCAAAGAGTTGGCCACAGTGGCTTGCTATATGTAGCCAAAATTTCAGTCAGCATCAGGAATAATCAGAGAGAGAAATGCTCAATTCTGACTGCAATACATAGTTCACAAAAGCTCACATTTGGTGTGCTTTATCAGGTAGAATTCTTTTCTTCCAAAAATACAGAAATGAACTCTAGCTAACATAAGCAGAGAAACAGTTTATTGGGAGGAGAACCTGTTGGAATGCTCTCAGCTGCAAGGAAGGGAGTATTTTGACTGTAAGTGGCTTAAACAAATGAGGGTTTAATTTTCTTCAACAGCAAGGAGCCTGAAAGGAGACTGTCATTGGGTTTGCTTTAATGGCTGAACAATGTAAGAACTCAGTGCCTGTGATTCTACTAGCCTTTGTCCCATGGTCACAAAATGACTGCCAGAGCACCAGTCTTCATCAAGCTTCAAGTCAGGAGGAAAGGAAAGGAATAGCTGCTCCTGTCTCTTTTATCAGGGAAGAAAATTTCTCTGATAGTCTCTCTGATCTATGGTTCATCTGGATACCTGATCCTTAATGCAAGAGAGCCTGGGAAAGTGAATATTTTTTAGTCTGTAAAGGGAAGAAGGTAACAAAGAGGGGATTGGAGATGGGTATTGGGTTCACTCAGAGTTTCTCAATATTAGCACTAGGGATATTTTGGGCCAGGTCATTCTTTAATAGGGTGTGGGGAGAAGTCATCCAGTATAATGTAAGGTATTTAGTAGCATTCCTGGCCTCCACCAAATAGATGCCAGTAGCATCCCTCCCCTGGTGGTAACAACCAGAAATGTCTCCAGATATTGCCAAATGTCTCCTGGGTAGGGAGGGGAAATTGCCCCAGTTCAGAACCATTGTGTTATCCCACTCACAACATCTGCCATAGATTACAGGGTAACTATAGGAATCAAAGAAAAAGATCCAGGCTTCAGAAATAGGCAGAGCAGTTCCTGGGCTCCAGGTAGCAGGACCTAAGAGACAGTCTCTACCAAGCAGTTACCTTGGGATAAATTAGTTCCAAACCTTTTCAGTCTTTTAGGGCTTAGGACATACATTTGAAGAAGAGGAAACACAATTGGCCTTGGGTTACAAGCCATCTTTGGAGAAGGAAGGGCAGGCACACTGATTATGCTACCAAGACTGGATCCACTGCAGAAGGGATGGCTCCCTACAGCTATTATTTAAGAGTAACAGGACAAGGAGAGCAGGGGGAATGAATCCTCATCAGAAGAAAATATATTACATCAGTTTAAAAGGAATTGCAGTTTTTGCCATTAAAATTAATGGCAAAACTGCACCAACCTAATATCATGCAATCACTTTGGACAACTGATCCTCAAATGGCTGAGTCCCCTGTGTTAGTTTGAGAAAAGACCATTCTGAAAAAGGCTTTTGAGGAAGAATCCAGAATGTCTATGCAACCCCAGGAAAATCAGTTGCACTTTGAACCTCTAGATGTTTACCTGTAAAATTAGAGTTTTAGGCAATGAAGCTCCAAGATCTCTTTAGGTTCTGACATGCAGCATCTCAGGGATACGGTTTCACTTTCGGTACCTACCCAAATCCCATCTGGAATTGCAATCGCCACGTGTCAAGAGAGAGACCTGGTGGGAGGTGATAGGATCATGGGGTTGGTTTACCCCATGCAGTTCTTGTGATAGTGAGTGAGTTCTCACAAGGTCTGGTGGATTTATAAGGGGCTCTTCCCTCTTCGCTCTCACTTCTCTCTCTTGCCACCTTATGAAGAGGTCCCTGCTCCCCTTTGCTTTTCTCCAGGCTTGTAAGTTTCCTGAGGCCTCCCCAGCCATGTGGAATTATGAGTCAATCAAACCTCTTTTCTTTATAAATTACCCAGTCTCAAGTATTTCTTTATAGCACAATGAAAATGGACTAATACACTCGGCTTCGAGAAAGTGGTTTCAGCTTCTTCCTTCCTCCTCTCTAGGTGCCACAGTTCATTTCATCTCCCAAAACCATGCCTCTATTCACTAGATCTGAGCTGTCTAGATAGTAAGAAGGAGAAAGACTGCAACATGCTTGTCCAGGAGCTGGCTGTGGCATGCACACATGTAGCTTGAGATTTAGCCTTAACCCAAGTAAAGTTTATTGTCAGTTCCATTTTGGGTTTGGTCTCATCTGGGACTACCAAATGCATTAAACCCACTTCAGGTTCTCCTGAAACAAATCACAGCTCAGCCTTGTGGCCTCCCAGCATCTGGCAGTAATCTGACTATAGAAAGTGACCTTCTTCTGTGCGTTTGTCACCTACCAGCAGGTTCTCTAGTGACAATGACAGATTCTATAATGGAAAAGACCACAGTGATCCTATGCTGTGGTTTCGATGCTACCTGGTTAATTTATTTAGTGCAGTGGTGAAGGGGAGAGGAATTGGAGCAAGGGGTGGAGGGAAATGGGGATTAAAAATGTAAATATGTGATTACTTTTAATGACCTTATTACTCGACATCAAATCTGTTTGTATTGACAAATAAGTATGCAAATGTTTATATCAACACTCACTTCATTAAAATAGTAAATGGTTGAAGTTAATATTAGTGCAGCATTGAAATCTTGAGTAGTTTTGATTACATAGCAATAAGCTACTGATGAGTATCATTATGTACCAATCATACAAAAATGAGCCACCGAAGGCCATATTTCCAAAATTGAGTTGAGCAAGTACATCCACAAAAAACAGAGACACACACTAAGTGCCAGACTTTTCCTGTCTTCATATCAAAGCATAGTTTGAAGGCACAAAATGGAAAATCGCATCACAAAAATGCATCCAGACATGGAATTACACAATTAGTGTCCCATAGAAAGTATGCACAGGTGTTTTAGACTTCAGAGATTCTTCTACCCCTCATAGACCACCCCACCTGCATTCTCTTGATTTGTTTTCCAAAGGATGATTTTTAGCCTAGAGACAAGATATCTTTAAAAAGACCATGGTCTTTACAAGGAAGCAGGCATGTGTGTGTTTGTCTGTTGTGTGGCAAACAGCTGGGTCTAATATTCCTGGAGGAATCCAGCATGTGGACTGAATTCTCTAGTGCTACTACTTCTCAGGTTATTTGCTGAACACACTTTACCATGCAAATATTAACAAAAGGATTCAGCCAATGAGAAAGGAGAATTGAAAGATGCACAATGTCTCAGATGGACACAGAGCTAATAGTTTGAGAACATTTCAGACGCTACACTGAGGTTTTCTTAGGCTTGGGAAAGTTGGCTCTTTATCCTTCATTGCCACGTGTTTTAAATTGTCAGGCAAGCTGGGAGGAGTAGAAGTCCTTTGAATTAATAAAGGGCTGAGTTTTTCACACAGAAATGAATTATAAATCAGTTTTTACTTCCTAGCAGTGAGGATTCAATCAAGCAGTGATCAGTCAGTGAGTAGGTGTTTATTGATCATGTAGTATGAGGAAGGTGTTTGTGAAGGTATCTGGAATGAGCTCTGCTTCCCAAAGTGTACATTTGTGTTGGCAGGCAAAAGACGTCTTTGTACAGAAAAATGGTAAATTAGGTGTTGGAAGCTAAGGCCAACTAATCAGAAAAGAGAAACTAAAGAGCACTGTTGTGATGGGAGGGCTGCCTGAACAAGAGGTGAAATTGATCTTGGACTTGGGCTAAAATTCAGCCAGTGATGGGCAGAGGGGAGATGGGGTATTTTTGACTACAGAAAGAAGCCAGAAACATGAATGGAGAGACCCTCTCCTGGATCAGTGAAGAGTACCAGGGGCACCATGGAAATGAGACAGGGCTGGGAGGGTGGAGTCTCATTACCGAGGTCCCGAAACCTCAGCCAAGGCATTATGGAAAGAATGCAACCACTGGGAGCTATCTCAGAATTTTTTAATTTTGAAACAATCTCAAACTTAGAAGAAAGGGGTAAGAACATTACAAAGACTAAGTTGTTGGCATGACCCTCTTTCACCTCCAATACTTCAGAGTGTGTTCCCTACAAACAAGAATGTTTTTCTACATAACCATCATACAAATATGAAAATAAGGAAATTCACATTGTCAGAGTCATGAGTTGCATATGTTGTCACTTCTCTTGTGCCTTCCTTCTTGCCTGCAGCTGTTTCCTTGATTTTTGTGATGTGAATGCTTTTGAAGATACAGGCCAGTACTTTTATAGAATGTCCCTCAATTTGGTTCATCTAATGACCTCTCGTGATTAGAGTCAGGTAATTTGCCTTTGGCAACAATATCACCAAAGTGATGCTGTGTTCTTCTCAGAGCATTCTGTCTGGTGGCTTGGAATTTTAATGACCCCATTTCTGGTGACATTAACTCTGATCAGTGGGTTAAAGGAGTGTCTTTCAGGTTTGTCCACTTTAAAGTTACCTTCTTTTCTTTTACTGGCAAACTTTGAGCAGAGAAGTAAAAAATTCAAAGTGGCAATTAGGGAAAATTAGAGATTCTGTTGCCTCAGCCAAACAGATGTGAGAGGGATTTTTGAGTGGCCAACCCAAAGCAAGGCCCTTGGAGCAAGTTAGCTTCTGGGGCAGAGGGAATACATTGTCCTGCTCTTCTGACATTGAACCCTAGTCCATAAGCCCTACCAACACCTCTAACTTCTGAATTTCCTAACAGCAAACCGTATGGTCAATATGTCAGATGAAGTCCAAGTATGAGAAATTACAGATGCTTGAGTTGGTTTACCAGTTGTACCTTTGTCTTTTCTAAGCATGAACTGTGATGCCGGGAGCAAAGGATGGACTTTGGAGTCAGAGTATCATTTGGTGGGAGGTCCCCATTTAATTAACTACTAGGAGTTTGTTCTTCTGGCAGGGAATTCAAATTGAGGGCAAGATTTGAATTGCTTGGCATATTAGGTACAATTTTTAGAGGATATTTACAATAGGAGGCAAGAGACCCAGGGCAGGAAAAGAGAACTTTGTGTAAGGAAACATATTGAGTGGAGAAACTGACGCATGTAATGCATATCCTTCTGCCCTTGTTTCACACTGAATTGAAATCTCTCTAAGGAGTGAGATATAATGGGGTAAAAGTCCTGGGCTCAAATATGGGTCCTACCACATACTATCTTTGGACAAGTTAACTAACTTGGCTGACCCTCAGTTTCCACATGTAAAATAGGGAAATTAGGCTGGGCACAGTGGCTCATGCCTGCAATCCTAGCATTTTGGGAGGCCAAAGTGGGCGGATCACTTGAGGTCAGGAGTTCAAGAGCAGCTTGGCCAACAAGGTGAGACCCTAACTCTACCTAAAATACAAAAATTAGCTGGGTGTGGTGGCATATGCCTATAATCCCAGCTACTCGGGAAGCTGAGGAGGGAGAATCGGTTGAACCCAGGAGGGGGAGGTTGCAGTGAGCCGAGATTCGCGACTGCACTCCAGCGTGGGCAACAGAACAAAATTTCATCTTAAAAAAAAAAACGCAGATTGGGGGAGACATTAGTACCTATCTCTCACAGAGACTTTATGAAAATTAAATGAGATAATGCATTAAAATGACAATACAAAACTCCGGACATCAGGTAGGTCCTTAAATACAAGGTCTTGTTTGTTGTGCATCCCAGGGACTGAACATGGTATTCTGCGAATCAGAAGCTGTAAGTGACATCCACACAATGGAATATTACTCAGAAATGAGCTATCAAGCCAAGAAAAAGCAGGAAGGAACCTTAAATGCACATTGCCAAGTACAAGAAACCAGTTTGAAAAGACTACATACTCTATGATTTCAACTGTATGACCTGAGAAAAGTAAAACTGCAGAGACAATAAACAGATAAGCGGTCACCAGTGGTTGAGGGGAAGAAGGGAGAAATGAGTAAAGGGAGCCCAGGGGATCTTTAGGGAAGTGAGACTGTTCTGGAGGATACTATAATGGTGGATATATGTCATCATGCATCTGTGGAAACCCACAGAATGTACCGCACAAAGCATGAGACCTAATGTAAATTATGGACTTGTTAATAATAATATATCAATATTGGTTTATCAATTGTTACAAATATACCATACTAAGGCAAGTTGTTAATAATAGTGGAAACTGGAGGTGGCGGGGGTATATGGAACTCTCTGCCCTTTCTGCTAAACCTCAGACTGCTCTAAAAACTAAAGTCTACTACATGCTGAATAAGTGAAGGAATACATGATTTTCCATAAGCGTTTTATTGTTGCTCAGTGCCACCTGATTTCAAAGTCCCTATGGAATTCTTCCTCTGTCTTACATGGGATCATTCACATCTCAGCCTCCTCCCTAGCCCATCCCTACTGACCTTTACTGGGGACCAGCATGAATGCTGGCTCTACCTTTGAGAGGATTTAAAAAAGCTGCCTTCTCCAGGTGGCACAGCCCTGTGGCAGCATGGCTCTGCAGGCAGAGCTTGGTCAAGAATCCAGCCAGCTCTTGCCTCCTTGGTGAGGACCACCATCAGTGGTAGACACAAACCTTCCGGTGTCTCTGTCACCCCCTTGTTCTGAGTATTACTTCACTGATAAAGCACCGTTCCCAGTGCTGCCCTCTGCTGGCCCTCTTGTCTGACCTGAGGCTTTCCCTACCAATGCCCTTGGCACACATTCAAGAGCCCTTCCTGGGCTCCTGGTTATTGGCCAGGTGAACCTAAATGTTCTGCTACTGGCCAGGAGTGAAATTTCCTCCAACAATTTCAACCCAGCCAGAAGATATTGAATCTGGAACTGCCTCCTCCCAATCGCATCTCTCCCTTGCTGTCTCACCATGCGCAGAATCACGGATGAGTCAGTGCTAAGGTATCCTTAAGAGCTAGCATCACCCTGGCGTTCCCACTGCCTTAAAGCAGAACCTCTGGCTTAGACAAGGGGGCCCAGCATGTCAAAATGCAGCATCCAGAGAAAATGGAACCCCTGCAGCCCTGCTCACCAACACAGGTGGAGAGACAGTGCACCATGGGGAACAGAACACAAATTTGGGAGCAAAACCCCAGAGTTCAAGCCCTGTAGTTGCCTCTTCTGACCTATGCAATTTCTCACAACTTAACTTCTTGAACCTCCACATATTCACCTACGCATGGGAATAATTGTCTTGCTGGATCATTGTATTAGACATAGTAACTGTAATAGCTAACAGTTACTGAACACCACTGTGTGCCAGGCACTGGGCTAGACATGTGATATATATGATTTTATGTACTCCTGACAACAGTTCTCTGAGATAATATACATGGTAGAAAGCAAGTATACAAGTAACAATATTACCAACAGGTTGCATCAGATGCAATTTTTTTTTTTTTTTTTACCTACAGAAACAGCCCATTTCATGTCATTCAGCCGCGTATTGAAAGAAGGGGGCTGAAGGGTTTCCAGACTAGAGATTTAAGCAGACTAGGAGCAGGTTAAAGTAAAACCCAAGCCAGTGACTGAGAGGTGAGGGTGAGGGACAGCCCCTCAGGGCAATAGATTAAAAAGGCAGAGAAGCCTTACTTCCAGATCTCCAATTTGAAAGGAGACCTGGAATTCTCACACTAAACAGTAAACTGAGGCAGAAGCATCACAGCAAGAAAGAGCTGACCCAGGGCCAGGCTCAGTGGCTTATGCCTGTAATCCCAGCACTTTGGGAGGCCAAGGCAGGCAGATTACCTGAGGTCAGACCAGCCTGGTCAACATGGTGAAACCCCATCTCTACTGAAAATACAAACCATTAGCCAGGCGTGGTGGTGCATGCCTATAATCCCAGCTACTCAGGACGCTGAGGCAGGAGAATCACTTGAATCTGGGAGGCAGAGGGTGCAGTGAGCCAAGGTCACGCCACTGCACTCCAGCCTGGGTGACAGAGCAAGACTCTGTCTAAAAAAAACAAAAAACTGATCTAAGCACATCAGGAAAGCTCTAGACCAGTGCTTGGCAACCTTGAGCTTGCAGCTGAGTCTCATAGCAGCCTTGTTAAAACACAAACTGCTGGCCGGGCACAGTGGCTCACACCTGGAATCCCAGCACTTTGGGAAGTCAAGGCGGGTGGATCACAAGGTCAAGAGTTCAAGACCAGCCTGGCCAAGAACCCAGTCTGGCAAACATGGTGAAACTCCATCTCTACTAAAAATATAAAAATTAGCCAGGCGTAGTGGCGGGTGCCTATAATCCCAGCTACTCAGGAGCCTGAGGCAGGAGAATCACTTGAACCCAGGAGACAAAAGTTGCAAAGAGCCAAGACCACACCATTGCACATTAGCCTAGACGATAGCATGAGACTCCATCTCAGAAAACACACACACACACACACACACACACACACACACACACACACACACACACACAGAGAGAGAGAGAGAGAGAGAGAGAGAGAGAGAGAGACTGCTGAGCCTTTCCCTGAGAGTTTGTGACTCAGTAGATCCCAGGTGGGGCCGCAGTTTACATTTCCAACAAGTTCCCAAGTGATATAGATGCTGCTGATCAGAGAATCACACTTTGAAAATCACTGCTGTGGACCAAAGGTTGTAAACTGGTGCTGTGAAAACGAAATTCAACTTCCAGTCTCATTTCATTTTTTTTCTACACCGAGGTTTGAATTTTTAGACTTGAAATCAGAGGTTTCACACATTTAAAATTCAGATTTTCACCTTGGAAAATTGAGAGAATCTTGAAACCCCTACTCCTGCAGCACACCCATTGGCTGGAGTGATTAGATGTTGCCCTCTCTCTGGCTCTTGGTGGGGATACATGGTTTGTACCTCTGAGCTTTGTGTTTCCAAGGTCAGCTGTCAAGGCATATTTGATATCTGTATTTTAATTCACTGCTCTCTGCTTTAAGAAAAGCTTTAAATTAGTTTATTAGCCAGAGTTTAGTACCAGAATCTAAGCCAGAGGAGAAGATGCCAATTGGGCCAGCATGTCCTATGTTAATTGGTACTAACCTACAAACTCATATTAAGAACCGATTTTATGCCTGCTCTCTTCCGTGAATATCCCGTTTCTACCACAGATAAACCAATTAATGGTCCTAGGAAGTCAGGGAGGGATATCTAGAGGCGTTTACAAAGAGGTGTGACAGAGAGCCTCTAAAGTGACCCGAGTGACCCCACCTGCACGCCATGAGCGTGCTGATTTTCTCCGTGGTGGTGCCTGCAGAAGTAATGATCCAGCGTTGGCTGGAAATAAAATTCGATTCATGTTCAGGACTATCTGGAGCATCCAACCAATAGAGTCACCTGCTGTCAAAGCTTTCTGATATGTTTGTATCCTTCCAAAAAAGTCACATGTTGAAATCCTAACCTCCAATGTGGTGGTATGGAGAGGCGGGGCCTGTGTGAGGTGATTTGCGCATGATCAGTGCCCTTATAAAAGGGCTCAACCTACTCGCCCCTTCCACAACGTGAGGACGCGGCAGTGAGGTGTGGTCTTTCAAGCAGAAGGCGAGCCTATCGGCCTGTGAGTCTGCTGGCGTCTCAATCTTGGACTTCCTAACCTCCAAAACTGTGAGTAGCACATTTTTGCTGTTTATAAATTACGTAGTCTAAGATATTTTGTTACAATAGCCCTAACAAACTAAGCCACCACCTATGTGGAAGTTTGTTCTCATCTGAATTTTCTTCCGACGTTCGTATTGTCTAGTAACGCTCTGTTAAAAAAATTATTTCGTGTACGAGGACTTTCTGTAACATTTACATAAGCGAAACCTGAGTTGCATTATTTTGTTGTTTTTCTCTCCCTACTTTACTAAGATCCAGTCTTTTCAACAGTGTATTTTAAGATATGTGGTGCCAAAAGTGTACAAACTTTCAGAAATTGGTATCTTTGAATTCCCACTATTCAAACTGTGGTCTGAGGGCCAGGGGCGTTGCAGTTCCTGGGATCCTGTCGTGATTGCAGAATTACGAGTCCAGGCAAATTCAATCAAAATCTGTAGAACAACAAGATCCCCAGGTGACTTATTTGAGAAATCAAGCTTAGGGCAACAGTGCTCTAAACCAAGTACTAGATATAGAATTCTACATGGATCTCAGAAGAAACTGGGAGCATTGATACAGTGATCCAAAAAAAAGTATTTGGAAAAATCTTGAAAATGTAGTCTGCAGGTGTTTTCAAAGTTGGAGAACCCCTTTGCAAAATATTTGAATATTTCATGAACCCACATGACAGATATATTACTGTTTGTCGCTTTCTAAAACATTCAATGAGTAATACTTTTAAATGAGTATGTACATTATTAATCAGATTGTGTAATTTGGAAAATATTCATATTTATATGTATAAGATAATATTTTTCAGTTCTACGAGCAGTGCTTGCACACATACAGATTCTCATGGTCTTTGTAGCAACTTCACAACCCACAGACTAGGAAATACTGGCCTAGTAAAATAATGATTAATAAATTACCATTATAGGATACATTTCTTTCCAGTGCAAAAAATCTAGAGCAGTTGAAGAGGACAAAACATAAAAAAAATACAAGAAAACTTTTTTTTTTGTATGTTTTCTTTTAGATACAGTGTCTTACTCTGTCTCCTAGGCTGGACCATAGTGGCATGACCATAGCTCACTGCAGCCTTGAACTCCTGGGCTCAAGAGATTCTTCAGCCCCAGCCTCCCAAGTAGCTGGGATTATAGGTGTGACTAAAAAGGTTTTGATAAATGGTTCATATCCAACTTCCAAACCTATTTAATAGCCTATACCAGTGGCTGTTGAACGTGAGTGAGAATCACCTGAAAACCTGGATAAAACTACAAAGGCTCAGGCCCTCAGTTTTACCGAGCCCCTATTAACCCTAGTAGGAAAGTCACCAGGTTCAAGAGGCCAAAGAAGAGACGCAGAGCTGGCAAAGGAGACCTGGGGTTTTATTAGGGGTTTCATACAGGGGAGAGAGTCCAGTGGCAGTGGGCTGGAAAGGAGAACCAACTTAAATTACCAAAATGATCCAGTGGTGATGGGCTAGACAACATATCCACCTTCCTACAGTGCTGACTGGCTGGGCAGAAGAACCACAATCACCTACAAACATCATGCCTCAAACATTATATAGCATTTTCACTTACCCTCCCCTAACAACCCCCATCTGGAAACCTTTATTTAACCCAAGAACGCCTGGCCTCAATCCCCTGTATGTGCCGTGTTACATGGGACAGGTGGAGGCTCAGATATTTTCATAGGTAAGGAATGAATCTCCGGGTTGGCCACTCCCAGATTCCCTAGCTCAGAACACACACGCAGGTGCATCTGCCATACAGGGTCATTCTCAGGGTGTGCTTATGTTATTGCTGTCAGGTGCGTTTACCCCATACTTACCTCAATGAGCCCGGGCCTTTGCTTTCTTAATTGCCCAGGTGTTTTTGCACACATCCTTGTTTAAGAATCACTGCTCAAGAGCTAGGTTTCTCACCTGTAATCCCATCACTTTGAGAAGCCAAGGCAGGTGGATTGCTTGAGGCCAGAAGTTCAAGACCAGCCTGGCCAACATGGCGAAACTCCATCTCTACTAAAATTACAAAAAATTATCTGGGTGTAGTGGCATGTGCCTGTAATCCCAGCTGCTCAGGAGGCTGAGGCAGAAGAATCGCTTGAACCTGGGAGGTTGTAGTGAACCGAGATCACACCACTGCACTCCAGCTTGGGTGACAGAGTAAGACTGTCTCAAAAATAAAAGAGCTAGGTTCTCAGCCTCAGCACTGTCAACGTTTGGGGCTGAATAATCCTTTGCTGTGGGTCCCTGTCCTGGGCATTGTAGAATTCTTAGCAGCTTTCCTGGTCCTTACCCACCAGATGCCAGCAGCAACCTTCCCAAATATGAAAACCAAAGTGTCTCCAGACATTGCCAGTGTCCCTGGAAGGAAAGCAGGAGTGGGAAAGATAGGAGTGTGGATGCTCACCCCTAATTGAGAAGCACTAGCTGAACAAAATGAATTATATGTTAGATTTCTAGGGGGACATGGGCTTTGGTTGAGATCTGTACAGGACCACCAGAACCACAGCACTGGCTGGCTCTGCTCACCCACACCAAATTCCCCACGTCCTGCCTGATAGCCGGTGTCTACAAGTACAGATGTGTCTCTGACTATAAAAAGTTCTAGTCCATTGTGATCTTGACACATTGAGACTAACGTGATTCAAATATTACTTCGTGGTTTGAGTTCAATTTAGAGGCAACATGCAAGGCTCAGCCAGACATGTGTCTTAACTCAAGGGCAGAGTTGCATTTGTCACACACACACCAGACCACTCAATATCTCTTTCAAAAAAAAAAAAAAGTCTTCTAAAGCCAACTTCCAGCCTATGTTTGAAAATTATATTCTGCAAAGATGAAAAACATACATTTTCATTTTGTTTCAAATTAGCACGGTAAACAGCTGGCTCTTTTCTTTCAAGTGGAGGTCTTAGCTCCGTTTGTTAGCTCCCTTTCTGATATTTCACCTATTCTTTATTTACTTAACAGAGTTTGACAGGAAATTCTCAGAGAGATAATATATCTCCATTAATAGGGTGACTAGGGGAACGTATTCTAAGGTTTCAAGTGGCCTGGAACAATAACTTACATCTTGGACTTTTTTGTCAGCTACCATCCCATTAATAGCATCCAATAGCGCTTCCCACCTAATCCATGAAGGCTTATGAGTGTTTTGTGGAAAAGCACACTTTTTGTATTTTTCAGAAGATGAAGGCCATTACACTGTTATCACCAGATAATGGTGCAAATTAAAAAGGCTTGTGAGAAAGGCCACCTGATCTCCATAAACACAGTCTTCTGACATAAATCAGACTACTAGAAAGAGGGAAAATGAATCAAGCTGGATTTCTGGGTGGATCGAGGGATTTAAGGCTCTAAAAAGTCTTCCTCCTCAGGGGTTACGAATTTGTGTTGAACTCAAAAGTGTATAAAGAGAAACCTGTTCCCTAAAACAAACTTTTCCTTTGTATTAGAGGGAGGGTGGCTATTGGTGAACAACAGGGAGTTCTGTAGGATTTTACCAAGAGATAAAAACTTTTTATGATGACAAACATAAATGCACTTTCTTCTTTTTAAGACATCAGAAAAAAGCTAAAAAATACATCAGAGTTTCATCTGTTAGGAATTCCTCTGCCTGTGCAATAGCTTTTTACACTGACATTGCAAAAATAAAATCCCAGAATGAATTGAAGGGATGCCTTGTATCAATGTTTTCATGGCCAGATTATGGAGATCCAGACTTGCAAGGGAAAGTAAAAAATTTCCCCTATCTATCAGAAGCTTCTCCAATTACTCATAGCCCCAATTCTAAGAAGTGTCTCCAATAATTGATAATGCAAGGGGCATGATATAAGGTAACAATGCAATTTATAGCAGAGAGATAAAACCCAGATAGGAGAACGTTTACCTTATAATGCTATTAACATAAAAGTAATTATGAAGGTTGGTTCTAATTAGAATGTTCACTTAGAATCAAGATAGAATGGTCAGAATAGTGAGTTTCCTGGTGTTGGAACTTCATTCTTTGACTGAAAGGTTACATGCATTTTCCAAGTAGGACATTAAAATCTTTGTTTTTAAGATGGGGCCATTTAAAAATCAATCTGAAGTTGAACCTCTCCTCCATATCGGTAAAATCATCAAAAGAATGTATATAATTTATATAATTTTATACTCTATATTCTATAGCATATGTTACATATCTAATATGTATACCTATTTCAGGGGTTGAATTGTGTCTCCCCCAAAAAGACATGTGCAAGTCCTAACCTCAACACCTGTGAATGTGACCATATTTGGAAATAGGGTTTTTGCAGATGTAATTAAGTTAAAGTGAAATCATACTTGATTAGGGTGGGCCCTAAATTCAGTGATTGCTGTCCTTAAAAGAAAAAGAGACATAACAGAAGGATGTGTGTAGATGGCAGAAAACATTGGCTTGTGCAGCTACGGGCCAAAGAAGGCCGAAAGTTGCCAGCAACCACGAGAAGCTAGGAGAGAGGCATGGGACAGATTCCTCTTCAAAGTTTCCAGAAGAAACTGGAAACTGACATCTTGATTTCAGATGCCTGGCCTCCTGAACTGCAGGAGAATACATTTTGTTGTTTTAAGCCATGCAGTTTGTCGTAATTCATTACAACAACCCTGGGAAACTATTACAACATACATAACTTTTGGGTTCTATTCTTATTAAGAATATTTTTATTCAAAATAAACACTTAAATTTTGTGTTCTGGTTGAAAATAAACTTTTTAAACACATTGTAAAATGTATTTCAGACTAAAAAGTAGACATTTCATTCCGTCTTCATGTGCAAAAGATGGTTTCTTTAATTAAAAACCAAATAATATCATTTTCCTTTTGAAAGCTGTTATTCTAAAAGTCAGTCTTCTGGAAACCAGGAACATGATCCCTACCAAAAAACTAATTTTAAAATACACAAATCAAAAATCTAAAGGAGCTCTGATTGTCTAAAATAATTGTCGCGTAGCTTTCACAACTCTGTCCTCTGAACTTCTTTCTTCAAACCTCATTCAATAATTACTGTCTTTATTTAACAAATATTTCTAACATGTTATTTGCCCATTTCAGGTGATAAATATTTCAGGGGGTGTAGGCACATATAATAAAGGCAAATATTTCTCTAAACAATCAACCATTGAGGAAGAAAGAAAAATTTGGAAGAAAAAGCTGAACAATTAGAGATGTTTACAGTCCTAACAAGCATCATCAAGAAAATCTAATTTCATGTTCTGCATCTTCAGATAGATATAAGATGTCAGAGAAACTTGTAGGAAAGGGTCTATTGAAAATCTTAAATATAAACATTTTTAAGTTGCTCCTTAAGAAAAAAAACTCATACTGGACATTTTACTTCTGTGCTACACATGTTATCCTTCAGTCTTGATGACAAGTGTTACTTTAGCTACCAAAAAAATAACATTTAATTTTGGAGACAATTTTTTACTTAATTTGTTCTTATTTAGAAAATTCTTATGAATGTAAATGGGCTTGTCTGTGATCTGTGTTGATATTTAAGGTGCTTACATAACCATATGGAAAATGAGATGAAAATTCCTGTTTACATTTCTTGAACATTTTACATATTTTTTAAAGTTCAAATTTTTTAATGTTAAGAGTGTTCTTGTTTATAACGCACATAAATATGTGTCTCAGAAAAGTAATTTTAATAAATGTCTGTTTGCTTGAATCAAAAGGCAATCCTTTGAATTCAGCTTCTAGTTTAGTACAGGGAGCTTGGAAACTACATGAGGGAAAGCAAGTCATTAAGCCATCTTTCTTGAGGCTAACTAGTAGCAAGTCACCAGTTCATTGATCAGAGATTTGGTTATCTGCCAACCTGTAGACAAACATTTTAAATCTTAAGTAATTTTTTTTCCTGTAGGATTTCAGCCACACGGTTGAATTTTCATCATCATTTGAAACTCCAAATAGCAAGACCTCAAGGATTTTATACTAGTGGCTTTGCAAACAAATTTAGTTGGCATGTGGCTTTTTTCAGCCATATCCAACACTTTAAAATTTGTTTAAATTTGAGTGCCTTTAAGCAAGGTGTGCATTACTAATCCTTCTCAGTCCCCACTGTTCTCTACTGTTTTATGCAAGCCTTTTTGTCCATTCACATTTTCTGTCTGGTCCCCTAAAAAATCAGTTTTTCTCTGGCTACAACATAGCTTCTAATTTACTTAGTGACCAAAGTTGCCAGTTGTATCTACCATGACAGTATTCGATCTTGCTATTTGGAGTTTCAAATGATGATGAAAATTCAACCGTGTGGATTAATTTTCTTTGGGGCAAAGGATCACCAGAAAAGCCCCAGGCTATGCCGGCAGACCTCCACATGCCTCAGAAAACTGGCTAAGAAAAGACACACACAATGAGCATTTCTGGGATTCCTCTTAGTTCCCTCCAGTGTTTGATACCGTATCATTGAAGCAACTGAATTTCCTGAGTATAAACTGTTTCAGACCATGCCAGTAGCACTTCTGAGCCAGTAATGCAGGGACAGTTATTTGGTTTATGATAATGTCTGGCCCAGTGTGGGATGTAACCTGGTGCAGTCATCTTGAGAATATTGCAGGAGAAAGTAGAGCATAGGATTTAACATTGAAAATTAGAAGTTGATCCTACTTCTTAGACAAAATTGAGATTGACAAAATTGAGGTTTATCTACATAAACCCTTAAACAAAGATGTGGTTCTGAATCAAAATTAGAGAACTGGGGGGAAAAAATGAAGTTGAGGATTTTGTCCTGTTTAATTTCTTAAAGGAAACTCTTCAAAAGGAAAAGAACATAAGAAAGAAAGATAGGATCAGCTCTCTTGCTGTGCTGTTTTGGGCTGGTTGCTGGCGAGCACCATTCTGGCCACACATTTGCTTGAAAGGGCAGTTTCTGTGTGTTCTGTAACTTCTGAGATCCTTTATAACTTAAATGTGGTTCAAAGGCCTCAAACCACTGAATTCTCCATGGGCTAGTAAACCAAAGGTTTCTTGACAAGTCCTTTCTGAATTAGAAGTAGGTTATCTATAAAATGCTAGCCTCAGACCATTTCTTCATTATTTGGTTTGACTTGTTTGACTTGTTCTATGTAAAAAATTGACTAGTTAAATTAGATCACAGATTAGTTGAAACAGATCCCCTTGAAATGTGTTTACATTAAGAATCTTTTCTGTGGCAGCTCTCCCAATGGTTTGCTGAAATAGTCACACAGCAGCTTTGGGTTCATTTCAAAAACAAAATGTGACCACCAGGAGCTTCAGGCTTTTGCCTAAGGGTTACATATTTCAGCTATGTGATAGCCAGAATATAATCTCAAAAATACTTCATTTAATAATTGAGTTTATCAGAGTCACAGGATACAAGGTCAGCATGAAAAACCAAACACATTACTACATGTTCAATGTAGAAACTAACATTAAAACTACAATAACATATAACACTGCTCTAAAGAAAGCTAAGTACTTAGGTATGCACTTAACATCTGCAGTATTTGTATGCTCGAAATTACAAATGCTGGTGAATGAAATCAAAGATAACTGCAGAGACAGTGTTCATGGATTGGAAGACTTGACATATTAATGATGCAGTTCTCCCCAAATTGATCTATATGTTTAATGCAATTCATGTCAAAATACCAGCAAGGTTTTTCATAGACATAAATAAGTTTATTAAGAAAATGTACGTGGCTAGGCATAGGTCCTAAAATATCTAAAACAATCCTGATACAGAAGGAAAAAGTGAAAAAAAATTACTTAACCTGATTTGAAGGCTTACTATATAGCTACAGTTATCAAGAAAGTACAATGAATTAATTAGTAAATTAGTATTAATTAGAAAGTACAACATGTATTACTGCAGTACGATGAGTATTACAGAAATAGTATTACACAAATATACCCAAGTGATTTCAGATAAAGGTGCCAAACCAATTCAGTAGAAAAAGAATATCCTTTTCAATGAACATTGCTGGAATAATTGGGCATTCTCTGGCAAAACAAAGTTAATCTAAACCTCCCATCTTATACAAAAATTAACTCAAAATGGATCATATTCTTAAGTGTAAAACGCAAAACTGTAAAACTTTTTAAGAAAAATATAGGAGAAAAATCTATAGGATATAAAGACTAAGCAAAGAGTTCTTAAACTTGATAACAAAAGCATAATCCATAAAAGGAAAACTTAATAATCCTCCAAAAGTAAAAACTTTGTTCTTTGAAAGCCCCTGTGCAAAAAATGAAAGAAAAGCTACAGACACAGGGAAAATATTTGCAAATTATATATCCAGCAAAAACAGTTAAATAATGCAAGTTTTAAAAAAACTTTAAAAACTCAACAGTAAATAAATGAGCAATAAAATTAGAAAGTGACTAAAAGATATAAGCAGATATTTTACAGAAGAGGATACATAAAGGCAGATCAACACATAAAAATATGTTTGACATGGTTAACCAATATCAAGGAAATGCAAATTAAATCCACAGTGATATATTGCTACATACGTATCAGAATAGCTTTTAAAAAAGTACAACACTTGAATGCTGGTGAGAATGTGGAGAAACTGGACCACTTATACATTGCTTTGCTGATGAGAATGTAAAATGGTACAGCCATTACGGAAAACAGTTCTACAGTTTCTAAAATTACTAAATATGCAACTACCATATGACCCAGCAATTGCACTCCTGGGCCTTATCCCCCAGAAGTGAAATTTATGCTCACACAAAAACCTATGCATAAATGTTCTCAGCAGCTCTATTTGTAATAGCCCCAAACTGGAATTGGCTCAGATTTCCTTCAGCAGCTGAATAGTTAAACCAGCAGTGGTACATACTATGCAGCACCTACATAGCGTGGAATACTACTCAGCAATTAGAAGGGAGAAATGTTGATAATGTGTAAGAACTTGGATGGATCGCCAAGGAATTATGCTAAGTGAAAAAAGTCATTCCCCCTAAAGGTTACACATAATATGATTCCATTTCTATGCCATTTTTGAAATAATACGATTTTAAAAGGTGGGGTGGAGACATTGCCAGGAGTGAGGGATAGGAGTGGGTAGGGGGTGGGTGTGGCTAAGAAGGGGCAACAGGAGAGATCCTTGTGGTGTTGGATGGTGTTGGAACTGTTGAACATCTTCACTGTGGTGGTGGTGGTGGATATAGGAACCTACACGGCTGATAACATTATACTTAATATACAACATTCATACACAAACAAATACAAGTATAACTGAGGAAATCAGAGTAAGAGCAGTGGATCATATCAATATCAGTATCTTAATTGTGATATTATACTACAGTTTTACAAAGTACTACCATTGAGGAAGGCTGGGTAAAGTGTACAAGGGATCTTTCTGTAATATTTCTTACAACCACAGTGAGTGTACAATGACCTCAAAAGAAATTTCATTGGGGAAGAAAAACATAATTTGAAACCAAGATTTAACAAGGTTCCACGTAAATGCAAATTTAGGAACTGGAAAAGGAGGTAATTAATTAAAAGATTTTTGATAAAAGCAAGGCCAATATGAGATATCGTCCTGTAGGTCATTATGACAATTTTACATCTGAGGGAAGATTTAACTGGCATCTGGTTTAAAATTGGCCTCAAAGTGATGTGCTCCAGGGATTTTTAAAACTTGTCATCTCTCGCCTAGTTTGTTGCTTGTAATGATGTGATTCAGATCTCTGCCTGGTCAGACCAAAAATGCAAATATGAACCAATAGGTCAACCTACAAGAACATAAACCACCTACTTTGATTTGGATATTCAGGCACAAATTGATAAAAATGACTCTTCTCTATGTTATTCCTCTTCTAAGGACTATTGAAAGATTTGATGTTGAGATTTCCAACTGTAACTTCGTGCTGCAGTCTCTCTGAATCTGATGATTTAGGGAGAAGGCTTCATTCTTCCCCAGTGAAATTGATCTTGACATTCTTTCTTTCAGTAGATATTAATAAACCACCTACAGCCACGTGCCCACCACTGAGCTGGGTTGACCTCAGCCTCCCCTTTCCGATCCCTGCAAATGGCCATATCCCCAGATCCTAGTCATTCAAGTGTTCTGTGTTTAAGGATAGATGCCTAAAGACATTTTTTTAAGTTCCAAATAAAGCCTTCTGCTCCATCATATTGAACATTAAACTATGAAGTGTGGCTGGTTGGACATCACAAGTACATTGAACAATAGCAATTCTGATAATAGCAGCTCACATTTATTTAGTCCTCATCCTGTGCCAGCCACTGTGCTAAGCAGAACAGTCATCTCATTTGTTTCCACCCTTCAGGAACCATTTTGGTTCTCATTTGACAGATAAAGAGGCTAAGACGTGTAACAACTAAGTATCTGGTGCACAACCACACAGCTAGGAAAGAGCCTGGCTAAAATAA
This sequence comes from Aotus nancymaae, assembly GCF_030222135.1. Classification (NCBI taxonomy): domain Eukaryota; kingdom Metazoa; phylum Chordata; class Mammalia; order Primates; family Aotidae; genus Aotus; species Aotus nancymaae. Next base: position 4,877,881 of record NW_026988460.1, read on the forward strand.
AAACTAACAATCTGACCCCAGAGCCCAAGCTTTTGACCACGGTGATACGTTGTCTGCAGGTTTTTTAAGAGAGCTTCAAAACCATCTGTTTTTCTAAGGATGTGTTTTGTTTTGGGGTGGGTTCTGACAGTGTAAATTTAATAAATCCTATATGATGTTGAGGGCTGTCACTTATCAAAACAGGTGCAACTGTACCTCCTCTCCCAATATTCCACTAAGGATTGGTTTGAAATCTGCCTGCTGTGTTGTTTTGACATGGGCTTCACTGCTCTTGACATGGCTTTCTTTATTATAAAACCCACCTACCAGATAGTAGAATTTATACAGGCTGGACCAAGCTTCAGGGAAAAAATATTTTCCTGCATTCATTGATTCCAATCCAGCAATTCAATTTAACAAATATGAATCGAGTTATACTCTCTGTAAAGTACAAAATACTGGGAATATTAAGGTCAACTGGAATTTACATTATAGAGAGGAGAAAAGACAAACAATAAAAAAGCAAATACGTATCAAGAGGTTAGTTGGGAAAGCTAGGGTTGAAGGATGGGCATGTGGATGCTATTTTATATATAATGACTAGGGAAGTTTTCTTGGATAAAGTCACTTTGGGCTCAGACCTAAAGGAACTGAGAGAATGAATCATGAAACTTCCTGGGAGATAAACATTTCAGGGAGTAGAAAGAGCGAAGGCAAAAGGCCATCCAAGTGGGGTTGTACTCGGTGGGTTAGAGGAATTGCAAGGAGGTATGTGTAGGTTGCACTGAGTGAGCAAGGAGAAAAGAAATGGAGGAACTATTCGAAGCGGGGGCATATAATGCAGGGAGGGTTTATGGGTTACTGAAAGAAAGTCAGTGGTTCAGCCACTGGTGGGTATCGAGGGGAAGAAGAACATGAATCCAACTTATCTTTTGAAAGAATCACTCTGGTTGCTGAAGTACACATACACCAGAGGAGAGAAAGTCTGAATCCAGAAGTGCATTCAGGAAGTTACTGCAATAGCGCTGGCAAGCGTGGCTGTGGAGCTTGGAAGATGGAGATCAGGCTCTCAATATATTTTGAAATGATTTGACCAGATCTGCCAGTAGAGATCTAATGTAGTACATGAGAAACAGAAGGATGTTAAGGATAATTCAAGGACTTGGGGTCTGAACAATGCTGAAGATTTAATTAATATATTCAGCAAAATTTTTTTTAACTTATTTCAGTTATAAAAAGTGATGCCTAAGTTGAGTCCTGGAGAAGAAACAGCAGTTAATCAGCCAATTGATGAGGCAGAAAGAGTGTTCCAGCCCTGCCTAAGCATGCCTGTAACCCCCAGAATGAAAAACCACGGCCAGACAAGGCAGAGAAAGCTACTCAGTATGTCTGATGTGTGGTCAGCTAAGTTTGCCATGTCACTCAGTTTTCACTACCGCAAGAAGCTCTGTGCAAGTGTCAGGCCTACTGTCTTCCTACTCAATACCCAAATTAACCTGTACATATGTTTCCAATACTGCCTTGGTTAATATTGATTGAGAACCTGCTTGTGCCAAGACAAAGGTACTATCCTTAAAGAGTTTATGTTCAAGTAACAGGTGTTCCTTAATTGTGGCAGCTTGGAAATTAAATCGCTGGTTCATTCATCCAGCCAACAAATTTTATCGAATATCTACCCTCTGCCAGGCACATTACTCAGCCTTGAAGATAAGGCAATGAACCAAACAAAAATCCCAGAATGGATGGGGGAGAGAGACAGTGGGGAAAATAAGCAAAATATAGAATCTGTTGAGTAGAGAGAAATGCTACGGAGAAGAAGAAACTAAGGAAGGGGGGGATAGGAAGAGATAGGAATCATAATTTTAGATAAATTGAAAACACATTCAGGGTATCATGTGCTAGTACTCTATTTTAAAAATCATAAATGTGGTTCAAATGTGGAGGGTCTTCCTCACTTGAAGTTAAACCATTCCCCTTAAGAGAAGGTTAACAGTGAATGTTAATTCTCAGCTCTCCAGATCTCTGCCTTAAATAGGAACGGTCTTTTTATATTAAAACATGAGGACAGTAGCCTTTGGAAAAGATGTGCAATCTAATTAAAATGGAGAGATTAGCTGCCCTCAGAATATTTGCAAAGCCTAGAAAGGTAATTTAGTGAAATGTATACAATTTTATCTGGCTTTAATTTTTAATGAGATAATTTATAATGTGTCCCTATTTCTCTCATTTACCTGAATTGGTCAAACTGTGAAGCTGTTTACAAACAGACGGTGTTCCAAGACCAGGGTGGGGATCAAGGTCTTGAGATAAAGGGTCCATTGAATGATACAAGACAGACATTTCATGCCTGCCTATCAAATACTACCTTTTAGCTTGGGTAGGAATAAGTTCCCCATCTGAGACTCTGCGGGCAGAAATATCTGAAAACTCTAAGCTGTGCCAGAAAATATACTCCAGAGTGAGTTAAATACTCACTGTAGTCTGACAGATTCTGACCCATGAGCATGAGGGGTGCCTCGATACCCATAGCAGCTGTTACACACTTTTGAATAAAAGATGTTTTCTTTATATCCTGCTGAAACACTATTTGCTATGGACCATGCCACCGCATTTTTAAAATGTCAGTGAATAGTCAAATTCCCCCTTCTTCCAGGCACAGGACAGGATCACGCTTTCTCCTTGCCTTTGAAGGTAGGCACAACCAGATGTTTCGCCCTGACCAGTGGAATGTAGGTGGAGATGATAGGTGTCACTGAAGCTTTAGAAGAGTGAAGCTTTAGAAGCCCATGCCTGAGTCATGGTTTCCTTGTTCCCAAATTGGCCATCACGGAATCCTGGGGCAAGATGGATCAGCCTGAGTTCCTAGGTGACTGGAAGGAGCCAAGACCCTGCTGAGTCTCAGTGGACATGTAGCATGAGTGACATTCAAAGCCTTGTTGCATTAAGCCACTGATATCTGAGGGCATCTTGGTTACTGCAACATGCTCTAGCATATTCTGCCTGGCTCTGAGCCAAAGTAAGGAATATAATGAAAGAAATGAGAAACCTACAGAGGAATCCTTTGCATTGAGTGATTCGAAAAGGTCGATCTCTAAAGGGTTTTGAGTTATTCTGTGGAGGGTGTTTGGGGGCAATGGATGGTTAAACTGGCCTGTGTTTGTGTCTCTGCTCTTCCGCTTTTCACATAGGCTTTGGGCAGGGCACTTAACGTTTCTGAGTCCCAATTTCCTCTTTTGTGAAGTGATGGCATTTGTAATCAGTTACAGCTCCAACTGTAAGGGCCTGGAACTTAACTCGGAACTCAGAATATGTTATTTCCCTTCCTCGTGTTGTTTCCTGTTTTTGTAGCTAAACAATTCACCGTGGTTATAAGAACAGAAAGCCTAATAATGCTCTTAAGATTCAAAAGGCAGTTACACTGCATCCCAAGATGAGCAAATGTAAAAGAGGGAAGAAAGTGAAACAAAATCCCAGGAACCAGTTTATTTATCATGAGCAATTATGTCTCTAATATATTAGAAGATAGGTTTTCAGCTTAGAAGGTAAATAAAAGGCTAAATAATAATGTCAAAACTTGATACAAGTTCGAGATCATGATGTTCATACTAACGGTTTGTGGAAAAGAGCACTGGGGTTTTGTTTTTGTTTTTGAGATTGGTCAGCCTGCTCTGTTAGCCAGGCGTGCAATGAAGCAATCTTAGATTACTGCAACCTTCAGCTCCCAAGTTCAAGTGATTCTCCTGCCTGAGCCTCCCCAGTAGCTGGGATTACAGGCACACGCCACCATGCTCAGTTAATTTTTGTATTTTTAGTAGAGATGGGGTTTCACCATGTTGGTAAGGCTGATCTCAAACTCCTGACCTCAAGAGATCAAGATCCACCTGCCTTGGCCTCCCAAAGTGCTGAGATTACAGGTGTGCGCCAACATGCCCAGCCAGAGCACTGCTTTGATGAAACAGTTGACCTGGATGGAAGTGGAAGAGCATGTTAGAATCATCAGAGAAGCTTTTTCTAATGATGGCTGCTTCCTCCCACCACCCCTCCCCCAAATCTGACTTGCCCCTCAGAGAGCTTCTATCAGTTGGGATAGGTGATGCTGTAGTAAAACAAAACAGCAACAAGCAGAGAACAAAAACCTCATCAGTGGATTTCATCTCAGTGGCTTACAAGGTGTACTGTTTCCTTGCATGACTTGCCCATCATGGCTTGGCTGCATCTCTGCTCCCTAGCACCTTCACTCTAGGATATGAGCTAAGGGATCTGTCTCTATCTGAAACACCACCCGTCCCATGAGAGAAGGAAAGGGTGACACGGTAAACCTCACACAGACTTACGCTTCTAGCCAGAAGGAACACCTTACCTCTAGTCTCATTGCAACGTCAAGAGACACTTACGCGGCCAAGCCTGATGCCAGTGGGGAGAAGGAAGGATAACCTTGCCTGGAGAAAGGCTTCAAGTATCTGTGGACACTAATCAAGCTAATCATCCCAGAGGGGGCTGTCCTCCCTATCATGCTTCTGCAGTGAGTGCCTCCATCATGGATGAAGGGACGGAGGATGAGTGTAGAGGTGTCATAGGCATTACTGTGCCAGAGCAGAAACAAAGGGTGTAAAACAACTTGAATCTATGCCCTCCCTTCTAGCTGTAACTCTTTACCAAATGATGAAAACAGTCAAAAGAATGTAAGTGGATGTTTTTGCCAAGCCACGATTAGAACTTAGTTTTCCTCTCCAGCCACCTAAGACTGTTTTCTTTTAATATCACACTCTTTTTGTAAATTCACAAATAAAAATACCACACTTTTGACACGTAGTTGATAGAACTCACTTGGTGAGGAATCCCCAAGAATGATTTATGTTAGACTAAAGAAAAGGCTTGCTATTGTTTTGTCTATTTGACACGAAACCACAAGTTAACTCATTCCAAAGAGCTTTCAGTTGAGCAAGAAAACTAGACGTAGTGATTGTACTAAGCTATTAGGGCACAATAATCCACGTGATAACCTCACTTGCCCTTGCCTTTGCACAGATGTTTGAATATACTGAAGTTACAGCCTCAAACCTCCCCAGTTTATCATATTCACCCTCTGCCTGAATTGTATTTCTGTCTTGATTACTTTAAACCAGTGGTGTGGATTGAGGGTCAAATATTGGAAGCCAAGTCACAGTGTAGGTGCAAGGGGTTTCTCCTTGTAGTTTTAACCCTAATGAGAAGGAAACTGACCTTATCCATGCTTTTAAAGCTATGTAGGCAGAAATCCAACAAAAGAAGAGTATTTTTTTAAATTGCATTACTAATGCCTTTATATCACTAAATGAAGTTATTAAGCTGAAAATCATTAAATATTGATTGATTCACTGATTGGTTGCATTTCTTTTGTCATATTTTACTTTGCAAAAGATCCGTAAGCAAAATGTGCCATTTCCCCCAGCTAAAGTGTCTCTGTAGAAGCACAGGTCAGCAAGATGCTCTTTAGCACATCTCAGGGCTTCCCAGCACCCATTAACACAATTTGGCTGAAGCAACTTCATTACGTGCCCCCAACAACATTTTGGCTCTAGGTCTCTCTTCATCATGCACCATCTGATTATACTTCTAGTTATTGCTAATTCAGTTAATGGGTTGAAATACTGCTTTTCCCTCTATCAAGGTGCTTTATGCTGTGAACATTTAAATCTTCCTGTCATCTCTGGGTTGGACAATCATCATCCGCTTTGCAGTTCACAACTGAAAGATAACCAATCCTCAAACATTACTGCCAACAGCGTCTGAGAAGTCTCGTTTGATCCCAGTTTACAAAATAGTTCATCTTGAACATCTTGATGTAACACAGTGGAATCTCACGTCTGTAAAAACATTGTTGCTAGCATTGAGTGTGCTTAACTTATTTTTTATATCACTGCAATGCCATTATCACAGCTAACAAAATTAGCAGTGATTCCTTTGTATCATCTAATATGTAGTCAGTGTTCAAGTATTCCTTCTTGTCTCAAATGTCTCTCTGCACTTGGTTTGTGGGAATTGGAATCCAAACATGGTCCATTGCATTTGGTGAATTTCCCACATTCTGGATGTGGCTTATGATTTTCTCATGGTATCATTTCATTTGTTCCTCTGTCTTTCTAATTTCCTGTAGGCCGATCGTAAAATCTAGAGACTTTATTAAATTCTGGTAAAATTTTATTTTTGTCAGGAACCCTTCAGAGGTAGGGATGTGTATTTCTTCTTGCATTACAAAAGGATGCACATGATTTCTGTTTGTTCCTCTTTTATCAATGCTGAGATTGTTCAGTATTGTTGACCAAAAGGAGTAGAGTTTGGGTTGCTACATTGATTCCTGCATGTCTATGGCTCACCGTAATGGGAAGAGTCTCGATTATCCAGAGGAAGCTCAGGTTACAGTTGATCAATAGCCTGTAAGCCTCCTGACTGCATGTAGGAAGCATAGACAGCTCTCTTTTTCCATCAGAATCATCTGAGTGAATGAGCACAGCTCCAGTGATGAAAATTTGTATTCCGCAGTCGACTCCAAGGGTCTGTGAGAGGAAGGTGAGAACATTAGTACACAAGCTGTCATGTATCACAAGTGTTATAAAGTCATCATTAGACTGGAATTAACCTCTAAAGGCAAATTAAAATCTGGGGAAAGAACATGCAAGGTCAAAATGAAATCGTATATGTTGAAGACCTCATGATACATGCAAGGTTGCAGACCTCTGGGATTTTACATATTGATATGAGAAAATTGACACTTGGTGTTTTGCCCAAGTTACATGTTCTCTCTGGGTAAAGATCCTAAAAACAACAATTGGATTTTAGAAAGTAAACAATACAGCAGCATGATTTGAATAGACATCACTGCTGAAATGCAGGGACCTTCAAAGACAGTACCAACATTCTCTGAAGGTCAAGTTGAAATCATCTGGAGCTCCTACCCAGCTCAGTGTCATGGAGTGAAATCTGAAGAAATACAGTTCAACTACTAAAAGAAATGTAAAAGAAATTCCATTTAAAAAGGTCTAAATATAATATAAACTATGGCAAAGTTTCTCAACCTTTGCATTATTGATATTTTGTTGAGATAATCTTTGCTCTGGGAGCTGTACTGTGTACAGTAGACTGTTTAATAGCATCCCTGGCCCCTACCCACCAATGCAAGTAGTTGTCTCCTAGTTGTGAACAACAAAAATGTCTCCACCTTGCCAAATGTGGGATGGGGGCCAGGGCTAGGGAAATCACTCCAGGTAAAGAATCACTGATCTGTAGTAACACTTATCAAAATTATTTCCCAACTTGCCAGAAGCTGTATCTTTTATTTGGGGCACCAGAAGATGCCCTAGTAAAGTCACAAGGCTTAAACATGTGCTGTTTGGCTGCCCACTGCAGTGCTTCAAAGAGCCGACTACTCTGAATTCAGGTTACCTGGGAGTAAATTCCAGATCTACCGATTAGTGGTTCTGAAATGCTGGGGAATTTCAATGTTCTCTCTTGTCAAATGGATCTATCTCAAATACATGTTGTCTATCCATGAAACACATGCATCAGAGTCACCTGTGCAGCATGCTAGACATGTACAGCCCTGGGTCCTATTCCAGATCCTCTGGATAGGACTTAGGAATCATTTTGAACCTAAGTTCCATGGTCAAGAATTGTGTTCTCAGAAGGGGATAGTCTAGAATTGCTGGGTTTTCATGTTTGTGAGTGTGTGTGTGTTCTTGCCTTGTTTCTAGCAAAATATACATAATAAAATTTATCATTTTAACCATTTTAAGCATATAGTTTGGCAGCATTAAGTATAGTCACAATTTTGTGCAGTCATCATCACTATCCATCCTGAACTTTTTCCTCTTTCCCAACTGCAACTGTACCCATTAAACTCTTAAATCTCTATCCCCCTACCCCGACCCCCTGACAACCATTGTTCTACTTTCTGTCTCTGTGAACTTAACTATCCTAAGTACCTTATATAAGTAGAATCATATAATATTGGCTCTTTTGTGACTGGCTTAGTTCAGTTAGCAAAATATCTTCAAGGTTCATCTATGTTGCAGCTTGTGTCAGAATTACCTTCCTTTTGAAGGCTGAATATCATGTCATTGTCTGTATATACCGTAATTTGTTTATTCATCCATCGATGCACCCTTGGATTGCTTGTACCTTTTGGCTATTGTGAGTAATGCTGCTGCGCATATGATTATACAAATACCTGTTCAAGGTGGTGGCTCACACCTGTAATCCCAGCACTTTGGGAGACCGAGGTGGGCGGATCACTTGAGGTCAGGAGTTTGAGACTAGCCTGGCCAACACGGTGAAACCCCGTCTTTACTTAAAAAAAAATAATAATAAAAAAATACAAAAATTAGCTGGCATGGTGGGTGGGTGCCTGTAGTTCCAACTACTCAGGAGGCTGAGGAAGGAGAATTGCTTGAACCCAGGAGGTGGAGGTTACAGTGAGCCGAGATCATACCACTGCACTCAGCCTGGGCAACTGAGCAAGATGCTGTCTCAAACAAAACAAAAGAAACACCTGTTCAAGTCCCCGCTTTCACTTCTTTTGGTGGCATATGCAGAAGTGGAACTGCTGGGTCATATGGTAATTCGATGTTTAATTTTTTGAGGAATTACCATGACATTCGCCACAGCAGCTGTACCATTTCACTTTCCCACCAGCAATGCGTAAGGGGTCCAATTTCTCCACGTCCTTGCCTATATTTGTTATTTTGGGAAATTCTTTTGTTTGTTTTTATTAATAGCTTTCCTAATAAGTGTGAAAGTGATATCTCATAGTTTTGATTTGCATTTCCCTAAGGATTGGTGACTTTGAGCAACTTTTTATATGCTATTTAGCCATTCATACATCATCTTCTTTGCTGAAATGTCTATCCACATCTTTTGTCACATGTTTTGAGTCACGGTCTATATCATGGCAAGAAATACAAGCTTTGGAGCCTCAAAGCCCTAGGCTCTATTTCAATTCTATGGTTTTTTAATCTCTGCTATCTTGGGCAAGTTTTTGACCTCTCTGAGCCACTCATTTTCCAATCAAAATGACAAGAGTAGAGCAAGCTTGAAATGAGTTGTTTGTTTTTGAGACAGAGTCTTGCTCTGTCACCCAGGCTGGAATGCAAGGCATTATCTCAGCTCACTGCAACCTCTGTCTCCCAGGTTCAAGGGACTCTCCTGCCTCAGCCTCCCAAGTAGCTGGGATTACAGGTGCCTGCCACCACACCTGGCTAATTTTTGTATTTTTAGCGGAGACGAGGTTTCATCACGTTTGTCAGGCTAGTCTCAAACTCCTGATCTCAGGTCATCCACCCATCTCAGCCTCCCAAAGTGCTGGGATTACAGGCATGAGCCACTGCACTAGGCCTTGAAGTGGGTTTTGAGAAGAAAATGAAATAATGCCCTATATAAAATACTCTAGATCTGTTATTATTTCCCATGTGGAGAAATAAGGAGATTTATTGACTGTGATATACATCAGAAGGAAAACAGGAAATACTTTCAATAGCAAAATAATGAAACAATGTAAGGATATATCTTCAAGCTTTCAAAGCTAATGAAAAAAGTAGCATGAGAGAGCATCTCGATGCTCTCCTTGACATAAAAGTATTTGCTCAGCTGAGCATAGTGGCTCACACCTCTGTAATCCCAGCAATTTGGGAGGCTAACACAGGAAGATACCTTGGGCCCAGGAGTTCAAGCTCAGCCTGGACAATATATAGAGACCCCATCTCTACCCAAAAAAACTTTAAAAATTACAGGTGTGGTGTGGTGGTGCGCTCCTGTAGTCCCAACTACTTGGTAGACTGATGTGGGAGGATTACTTGAGCCAGGGAGGTAGAGGCTACAGTGAGCCATGATCACACCACTACACTCCAGCCTGGGTGACAGAGCAAGTATATCTATCTGTATCTATATCTATATATCTATATATCTATATATCTCATTTGCTTTAGCTCTCATTTAAAAACAAACAAGAAAATTTATAATAATTACGCCTTAACTTGAAACTTCTATTTGTTGGAAGATTAAAGATCAAGGTGAAATAAAAATGGATTCCGTGAGGTCCACTAGAATGAACATTCGCTAGAGCATATATAAACCCCATGTACACCCTTCAACGTTGGCCTTGTTATTGAACTATCTTTAGGAAGGTGGTATTGGCTAGTTGGATGCCAATAGAGTCTTTGGATATCTATCCTTTTATCAAATAGAACGACCCACAAGCAATTAGAAGCCAGTAAATAAGCCCAGACAGACCACCTGGGCTTACAAAGCCTTCCTACTAAAGGGTATTTTCTTAGACTGTATTCTCACTTTGTTTCTATGTTGACCCTTGGTTTCCTGGGAACACATTTTCTTGAGATCTGTGGGAAGTGCCTTTATTCTCTGGCCTGCCTTTTTCTCACTCTTCTTGTCTGGTTAACCCAGTAATCTCAGGCAATACCTGTGGTCCTCAATCCCCATCTGTTTCCAAGAGCCTGAGATACCTGTCAAGCCACACATGAAATACTGAGGTGATACCATGGAGAGAAAACCTCCAATAATGGGGAAAGATGGGCAAGTGTAAGGGAAGATAGAAGGAAATTAACGTTTAGTGAGTGCGAGTATGAAAGAACAAAAGATTAACATCGAATGTGCATGAACTTGAGCAATTCCCCCAGCCTGCCAAAGGGAATTTTGAAATTGCCAGTCCAATTTTCCTTCTTTTTTCTTCTAAAGAATATGAACTTTTCCTTCGAGGAGACAGGCCAAGTGAATCTACATAATAAAGAGCCGAAAAAGAGAAAGTGGAGGGAGGATGGAGGAAAACGAAGTCACAGGCGATGGGTGGAGAATTTACTTTCAGGAAATGTTAAGGAAAGAGTCCCTGAGGAGTTGCAGGGTGTGAGTAAAGTGGCAGGAAGGGGAAGAGAATTTCGATAAGCGCTGTTTAAATATTTGGGCTTTCTTTAATGGAACATGTTTTTAAAAAATTCTTTTTGGCAGTTAAACCGTGCTTTTTCAAATTTGATTCCATGATACTGAGCTATGTGGGAACCTCAGCTTTATTAGAACTACACACATATGTGTTATCTGCTTTGTCACATGAATTCAGTGTTTTATGGACACATCATTGCATTTTACAGGATCAGTAGAACACAGGCCTCCTGAGTCAGTCTGGGTTCAAAACATAATTCAACAACTTAGCTGTGTGAGCATGGGAAATTACTTTACCTCTCTGTGTCTTGATGTTACCATCTGCAGATTTACAGAAATAGCTCCAAAATTTCTATGAGAAAAAAATGATTTAAAACTGTGTGGCACATAGTTGTTCACTAATTGCCGTTACCATTCTTATAGGTGATAAATTTGAAGGTATTAAATAACTTGCTGAAGAGTGCATAGTCAATAAGAAGGGTTGCCAGATAAAATTCAAGAGACCTTCTTAAAATTGAGTATCAGATAAACTTTTTTTAGTATAAGTAGTCATGAATATTACATAGGATATAGTTATTTTGTTTTGTTTTTTGGGTTTTTTGGTTTGTTTTGGGGGGTTTTTGGTTTGTTTGTTTGCAGAGTCAAGGTCTCACTCTGTCACATAGTAGCTATTTATAGGCATGATCATAGCTCACTGCAGCCTCCAGAACTCCCAGACTCAAGCCATCCTCCTGTTTCAGCCTCCTAAGTAGCTGAAACCACAAATGCCTGGCTATTTTCTTTCTTCTTTCTTTCCTTTTCTTTTCTCTTTTCTTTTCTTTCTTTTTTAAAAAAGAAATAGTCTTGCTGTGTTGCCCAGGCTAGTCTCAAACTAGTGGCTTCTAGCAATCTTCCTGCCTAAGCTTCCCAAAGCACTGGGATTACACGCATGAGCCATCATTCCCAGCCTACATGGGGCATACTTACACTAAAAAAGGTGTTTATAGTTTATCTGAAATTCAACTTTAGCAGGGTGTCCTGTATTTTTATTTGCTAAATCTGACCACTCTAACTATGACAGTGCTACTGTGATCCAAATCCATGTTTGCTGGCTGCCAAATCCATGTTCTACTTGCTCAAAAGGAGTAGGCCGAGCTTTAGAATGGGAGTGTCAAGTGGTTCATAGACATCCAAGGAGAATGTATGGAGCACCTGCTATGTGCTCCTTTGTGTCCAAACCGTGCTCAGTTATCTGTGTTACATTATCAGTAACCTCTGCAACAGTTCAGCTAGATCCATGTTATCCCCATTTTACAGAAGGAAAAATTGAGAGTCCAAGACAGTAAGAAACTGACCAAGGACACAACAGACAGAAGTAGCAGAGTCAGAGTTCCAAAGTCAGACCTGCACTTGAGAACAATCATCTACCCTTCACATCATCTTCTAAAGACAGTTTTTCTGGAAAGGATTTATGAAGCATAGGAAGATGACCCACTATTTTCCTTAGAATATCTAGGAGAATGCCATTTATCTTTGAATGACTCAGCTCTATACAGTAAAGTGAAGAATGGGCTTTCCTCTTGCAGGTTTATATATACAGACAACGAATGTATAGATACCCTAAAGCAAAACTAATCCAAGCTGATGGTCTGTACACCCTGCGTTCATTGGATGGTTGCCAGCACTGCACTTAGCAAGTGAAGGGAGTAAAGTTCCCCTCTTTTATTCCTGGGGCTGACAAAGTTAGTCATGTGACCTGTACAAAAATATGTTTAAAGTCACCAAAATGACACACACACAAAAGTTTGTTCACTGCAGCTCTGTCAAAGCCAAATGCACTTTATAGATTTTTCCATATTTATTTTGAGAATAGAATCTCTGTGTTTGACAGTCTGAAAAAGTACCTAGGGTAAGGACTCTTCCGATAGGTCTGAACTATAGAAAAATTTGTTATTTTGCTATTAGCAATTTCAAGTCCTGAGTGTTTACTCATTCAGTTGAGACAGTTTAGAAGAGGCTATCATTTCCTTAGTCCAAATGCAGATTGATACTTAACTGAGGGACTGGCTCAGTCCATAAATGACAACGATTACACTTCTGGCTGTAGACAGGACATTTCAATGGGCCTTTCAGTAGGCAAATTGTTTTCTATCACTTACAATGTGTCAGGACCCTACCAAGCAAGGGGGAAAATAGTGACTTATGACAGTTTAGACCCTACTCTTGTAGAACATGAGGATGCCTTTCCTGAAAAACTAGAAAATTTTGTGCTATAGTTAGAAGCAAAAAAAGTCACAGAAGTTGTTGAGCTATAAGCTGAAAAAAATTGCAGTATTGAGATTGTTTAGCACATGCTCTTCCAGTTTGAGATTTTTTTCAGATCTGTGTGTTGGCCTGTTAACATGAGGTTATGTATTATTCCCATCTATTCAGAAGAGGAAATGCAAGTTGAGAGAATACAAATGTTTACTGGTTTGGCTAACCCTCCACATTAATATTGGGAAAATTTTGTTTTTCTTTGGCATGTATACTTGGTACTTATGTTAGCCAGAACTTGTGTAGCTGCAAGTGACAGTAACTCAACTCAGAGTGATTTAAGCTAAAAACAGGCTTTTCTTGGGTCAGGAAATCAAATTGTCCAAGGCTGAGTATAGTAACTCACGCCTGTAATCCCAGCATTGAGACCAAGGCAGGTAGATCACTTGAGCTCAGGAGTTTAAGACCAGCCTGGCCAACATGGTGAAACTCTTTCTCTACTAAAGATATAAAACTTAGCCAGGCGTGGTGGTGGGTGCCTGTAATCCAAGCTACTTGAGAGGCTGGGGCAGGAGAATTACTTAAAACATGGAAGGCGGAGGTTGCAGGGAGCTGAAATTGCACTGTGGCACTCTTATCTACCCTGGGCAACAGAGCAAGACTCTGTTTTAAAAAAAAGAAAAGAAAAAGAAAAAGAAATCAGATTGTCCAGAGAGTGAATCTGAATGGATCAAGGACTCAAGTGCATTAGGAATATTTCTTCCTTTGGCTCTGATTGAATTTGAAGACGCAAGGAGCTCCTAATTCTCATTTTCTAACTCAGCCAAATAAAAAGAAAAAAAAAAACTACTTTTTTCCGATGACTTCCACTAAGTTTCCTGTCTCTGAATTAATTAATCATAAAAGCATTTGGGCTGATGGTGTCCAAAGCATGGAAGATTCTGATTGTCTGGGATTGGGGTAGGGCAACTTCACAAGAATAACAGACAGAAGAAAGGAAGGGTCACTCAGAAAACCGAAAGGCTGCATCATGAAAGGAAGATGCATATTGGGAAGAGAAAACAAAACGTATCGGAAGAGTTGAAGATTTCATGAAGGTGTAAGAGGCAACAGCCTTTAGATTTAAGGTGCCCCCCTCAAAACCTAGAAATGAGGTAGAAATGGGGGATTCACGTTGAAAGAGAGAATCTCTACCAACTTTATCTCCTAGAGCCAAGTTCACAAACATTCCGGATCATCTTCCTGGAGAAAGCGGTTGGACTTGAGTTTAGCTAAGTGTTTAAATCATCGATTTCAAAGTGAGAACTGATGATGAACTATTAGATAGTAAGCAGTCTTTGGAAGCAGAGCTCAGTTTAAAAAAAAAGCTTCACCCCTCAGTAGCTCTGTAACCTGGAACATGTTCACCCTCCTTCAGCTTTAATGCCCCCATCTGTAAAATGGGAGCAATAACACCTACAGGGTTGCTTAGGGAAGAAACAGGATCACTCAAGATGCTAAGCATAGAACGTGACTCACGGTAAGAGCTCAGAAAATGCTCGACATTTTGTTTTTCTCTTTCTTTCCAGAAGGAAAATAATTTTGAGAAAAAGATTCAGTACTCTCTCACATGTTGATTCTCACCAGAACAAGCTCTATAATTTCCAGGACCCAGTGTACAATGAAAATGTGGGACCCTTCACTCAAAGATGATTAAGATTTGCAAGATGGCAACAGCAGAGCATTAAACCAAGTGTGGGCCCTTCTGAGCACACAGCTCTGTGCCACAGCACAGGTCGCACACCTGTGAGGATGGCTTTGATTCTCACGTTATTTTGCTAAAAAAAAAGAATATTAAAGTAGACCACTTCTGAGTAAGAAGGGAGTGGGAACATTTGCCCAGGATCTACTTCCTGGAGCACAATCTTTAAGAAGTTCCATTTTCTTTCTCTGCTGGGAGCAGAGGAAACTTCAGACACGGATAAGAGGTGGACCCATTCCCAGGAGGTGCCACTTTCAATTGATTTTAAGGAGGTGTAGAAGAGAGAAAAAAGACTCACTTTTTTTTCTTTCTAATTTGGATGAGAAGCTTTCTGGAGATGGAAGACAAATGACAATATGGAAAGGAATTTTCAGAGGGATAATATTATAAATAGCCCTGAAAGCATAACAAAGTGAAGCCAATAAAAATGGATATGCTGCACAGTCCGAAATTCCACAAAGATTCTCTTTCAACAATACGCTTTATTAATAAATCAGCTTTCTTTGCTCCATTAAAATCATAAAGCTAAGCAATTTGTAGCTGAGTCAATGTCTTTTTCTCCTCAAAGAGCCCATTGAGCAACAAAGAATTGTCTTGATCTAAGAGATTTAAAAATATATTTAAAAAATTTTAATTCCCATAAATTAAAAAATATATATATTGTTAATACCCAGTTATATGTTATTCTGTAACTCTACAACCGTAGAGAGGAGGAGCTAAATAATTCCCTAATCTCTATGAGCCTCAAAGACAGATGGGAAAATTCTCTTGTTCTGCCTGATCCAGACTAATCTAAGACGATGGGAATGTTGCCCCACCTTCAACTTGAGGGTAAGAAGCTGGGCCATGCCCTTCTCATTTTGATTTGAGTAGTAATTTAGGCTTGATGCTAACCATTTCCGGTAGCAAAATGGCATGCTGCTTAATCAATTTGAACATTAAACATTTATTTTAAATCCAGTATATAAAAAGCAGTAAACTGGGTGACAGTGACATATTTACTTTTACCTCCCAAATAAAGGAAAGAACATACGCAAAAACTAGAAGTCTGAGAATTAATCTAAAGCAAGGCTTGCACCAGCAGTCATGGAAGAAGCACCAGAAAGGGATTTTTTTTTTTTTTTTTTTTTTTAGGAAAAGATGGATAGATTGATTGATGGATTGACTGATTGATTGATTATGGACAGAGAAAATTTTCAAAACAATTTTGCTTCTCCACATAGCAAAAAATTAACCTCTTTCCAGTGGATACGGGAATGTGGTTAAATGTCATCTTGTTTTTGAATGAGGAGGTTGCAGCGTTAGTAATCCACATCCACACCTACACATGTCTTGCCCACGTGGAGATTTCCTCTGAGGGCTCATGCTCTCAGGCAAGTTACAGCTCAATTTACTTCCAGGATGAACTTGGGTCTGTTAAAAAGAAAGATTTTTCAACAATTTCAGTGGTCACCTCAGGGCTCTAGGTGTTCTTCAAGGCAGATTTGTCCTCAAGAGAGGCAGCAAAACTTCTAATAGACTCTTGAAGACAAAGCCTGAAAAGTATGGTAGATAGATACCACTCACCATTCAACTCCACGTGGCTATAATACTCAGTCAGGAAAGATTCAAGGCAAAATTCTGCATATTAGAAGTGCCATGAAAATACAGATTCCTAGGCCACATCATCTTTCTGGGTGAGGTCTTAAAATTTGTTTGGGTTTTATTTTATTTTTTTTAGAGACAGTCTTGCTTTGTCACCTAGGCCAAAGTGCAGTGGCACCATCACAGCTCACTGTGGCCTCAAACTCTTGAGCTGAAGTCATCCTCCCACCTCAGCTTCCCAAGTAACTGGAATTACTGACACATAACACCACGCCCAGCTAATTTGTTATTGTTATTTTTTGTAGAGTTGCCTAGGCTGGTCTCAAACTCCTGGACTCAAGCGACTCTCTCACCTCAGTTTCCCAAAGTGCTGGGATTACAGGCATGAGCCACTGTGCCCAGTCATGGGATTTGTATGTTTAAAACTTCAAATAATAGTCCTGACTTGAGACCATTTAACTCTCAGTCCTTTTCCTCTCAATGTAGAACAGATTAGTCCTGCTTCACATGCATCAGCCTTCACTGCAGTTATTTTCCATCCTCAGGAGGACTGCAACCAGGTTGGAGTGTGTATTCCTATGTAGTTTATATTAAAACAAGGGTCAACAGACTATGACCCACAAGTCAAATCTGACCAGCAGCTTATTTATGCAAATAAAGCTTTATTGGAACACAGCCATGTTCATTTGTTTATATATTGTCTATTGCTGCTTTCACACTATATGGTCAGATTTGAATGTTGCTTCAGAGACTCTATGATCCTCAGAAACTAAACTATTTGCTTTCTGACCCTTTTCAGAAAATGTTGTGAACCTCTAGTTTAGAAGATGATAATAGCTAATTTTTTTGAGAGTTTATCACATACTTAAAATTGGACCAACTAGTAGAAAGAAGTCCTATAATGCAGCCAAGGTTACCCAGCCAGTGAGGAGCAGAGCTAAGATTTAACCTCTAGCCTGGAGCCCATGCTGTCTTAGTTACTGTTCTGTGCTGCACAAGACTTCATCAGATCCCTGCCTTGGCTAGAAGTAAAGTCTGAGCCTACCCATGTAAGGTATCACTTAACTAAATGATTTATTCATCTGGATAAAAGGAAGGATTGGGCTGGATTTTAACCCAGCCATTAATAAGCTTGTTAACCCTGACCTTTCAAATCAATCTTCTATATTTACCTTTACCTTTTAGGAAGGATTCAATCATTTTCTAGTGATAAAGCACATTTTCCTCTTCTTACAATCTAATGATCACTTGCTGTAATACTAGACATCAGAGCAGCCCATCAAACTATTAGTTACACATAAAACCTATTAATGTCCAGTATTCACAGTCGCATTTTCTTTCAAGTCAATAAAAAGGAAACAATTTATTATAAGGGTCCTGATATCTACCTTGGTGCATTAAAGAGAGTCTTTCCCAAAGAGTTATGTGTTATGCCAACCATATTTAGGGCCCAAGATAGTTAGGATGAGCATCATAAGCCTGTACTTCTCTCATTGACTTGGTCACTTAGAGCTGTGCGGTCTGGCTGGGGACCAAAACTTCCTACATACTGATTATTTTCATCTATAAAATGGGGATAACACCACCTACCTTGAAGAGTTTTGTGTAGATTAAACAAAACTTATATAAATTATATAAGTAGGATGATGAATGCAAAATAAGTATTTATTCAACACGTAACTTATGAAACTTTTTTTTTCTCCAAACCTAAAGATAATCATCTAAATTTTAGATGTTATTGTGGAAGGATTCTCAAATTGCCCTAAGCCAGCCTTCTTCAGGCATCCAGCAAGTCTGAACAAAGGGATTCTAGGAAAGCACCTCCGACTACAAACATCAATCATCTCAGAGAAAACAGAATACTTCAACAAAAGTGACAAATTTTCAAAATATACTTTTAATCCTCAAAACTAGCCAGAGGTCAACCTTCTCTACTAGCCTGGTCCTCACCACTGAATGCCTAACCTCTCTGAGATTTCTAGCCATGGAAATGTGCAGTTAAAAAAAAAAGTTACCATGTTGATATGATTTGGCTGTGTCCCCACCCAAATCTCATCTTGAACTGTAGCTCCCATGATCCCCACATGTTGTAGGAGGGACCCAGTAATTGAATCATGAGGGCAGGATTTCCCATGCTGTTCTTGTCATAGTGAATAAGTCTGATGAGGTTTGATGACTTTATAAAGGGCAGTTCCCCTGCACATGCTCTCTTGCCTGTCGCCCTGTATGATGTGCCTTTGCTCCTCCTTTGCCTTCTGCCATGATTGTGAGGCCTCCCCAGCCACGTGTAACTGTGAATCCATTAACCCTCTTTTTTTTTTTTTAATCAATTACTCAGTCTTGGGTATGTCTTTATTAGCAGTATGAGAATGGGCTAATACACATGTTTAAAACCAGTCGCTCAACCACCAAACATTCTGGGAACTTTTAATATCCACCTAGAGTTGGGAAGACCAGGGATAGAGAAGTGATACAATGTAGTTTCCCACTTATAACCTATCTCAACAAGGCAAAAAAACAAATAACTGAACAGACCATTAACATATGGTCCTTGTCCTTGGAGAGAGCTGATAATTTTGAGAATTTATCACATACTTAAAATTTGACCAACCTCTGGTAGGTGAATTGTCTTGTGGAATTCTCTCAGCAGTTCTGGGGTTTTTAATCTTCATTTCCTTCGCTTAATGAAACTGATACAAAGCAGTCCTATAATGCAGTCGAGGCTAACCAACCAGTAAAGAGATTAAGGCCAAGGTTAAGCAAGTGATGGGAAAAGCTGGTGATGCTGGCCTAGGTTGGAATATGGTCAGTACTCTCAACAGGGAGAGAGTCCTGCAAGTGGGGGAACATTTGCATAAGAAGCACGGTCTCAGTTAGGTTCCACAGCATGGGTAGCATTGAGTGTGGTAGGGTGGAAAGAAACAGTATTCTAGACATAAGAAAAATAGCAAATGCTGAGAAGTGGAGAAGACGACGCTGTGCCGAGGCCTGGTTCTAATTATAATGGGCATCAGAGGGAAAAGCTGCAGAGAGGGTTGAGAACATATTTTCCATGGCCATGGGGGACTGGATGTAAAGGTGGGATTTTATTCTGAGTGGTAAGTGTGTCTTCAGTAGAAATAAGTCTTTGGCAAAAGGCAGACCCTGCTAGTGCTGATGTCCCTCTTCCTTCCCTCACACCCACCTTGAGCTTCTTCCCAAGAATCCATGCAGATTTGATTGGATCTCAGCACACTGCATGGTTAGCATCCCAGCACTACCATTTAACCTTGGGTGGAGTGACATCTCGTGAACATTTGGTACGAAAGATGGCTCAAATAGGCAGAAGGTGACTCGCGCCAACATCAGCCTTGCAAATTCTTCGGAAGGTACCTCCCAGCAGGGCCTGCCATTTTCTCTCAAATATGTCCAAGGTGGCCAGTTTTTCTCACTATCTTGGAACAGATCACCATTTTTTTCGCTAGAGTGCATGATGAAGTCATTGAATGTTTTAGGAACCTGGTGTTTGGAAAATGTGAACCTTTGAACATCAGAATCACACTTATTTTGGCAGCAAGCTGAAGCATGAGAGAGTGGCGCCTGAGAACAGAGTCTGACTGAGGTAACGGTGCTTTTTCTCCCACTTCCTGCTCGCTCTGGGGCCAAACCTCCTAGTCTGGAGTAGCAAGCAGGAAAGGCTGCACTAGGAAATTATTTCTCTCTCTTGTTACCAAGCACACAGGACTTCATTCCAGTCATTTCAATAAGTTTATGATATGGCTCCACTTTGCATGTGCTCTCTTATTTAATTCTCACAACAACCCTAGGCATGGGGAAACATTGATAACTTTATTTTATTTATTTATTTTGACATAGTCTTTCTCTGTCACACAGGCTGGAGTGCAGTGGCACAATCTCAGCTCACCACAACCTCTGCTTCTTGGGTTCAAGCAATTTTCCAACCTCAGCCTCCCAAGTGGCTGGGACTACAGGTGTGCACCACTACACCTGGCTAATTTTTGTATTTTTGGTAGAGTTGGGTTTCACCATGTTGGCCAGGCTGGTCTCAAACTTCTGACCTCAAGTGATACAGCTGCCTTGCCCTCCCAAAGTGTTGGGATTACAGGTGTGAGCCACAGCACGGCCAACAAACTTATTTTAAAAATGAAGAAACTGAGGACTATAAAGTTTAAGAAACAAACAACAGCTAGTAAGTGTTGGAGGTGGAATTTGAACCCAGTTCCAGAGCTCTTGGCACAACTAGTCCTGTGTCCTTGGGATAGATGCTTAACCTCTTGGGGGCACTATATTGTGGTCTGTAAAATGATCATAGAACCATCTAATAGGGAAGACCTATGGAATAAAGACACCACTCTTCATCATCATAGCAACTTCCACAGATTAACTATGGTTATCATCTTCATGACACAAATGAAATACTTTTTGAGGCACCGTTCCCACCATCCATGAGATCTAGGCTAACCGAGACAAGACATACATACGTGGAAGGTATAAACCAACGGCACATATGATTAAGTACCCAAAGAAGCCATTCAGCAGAAAGCAATCGGGTATCTTGAGGAGGAGCGCCCTTTGGGCTAGTCAGAGTAGGCAGAGTGACACTTATTTTGGACCTTGATGCAAAGGTGAGAATGGGTGGCCAGATGCAGAGAGGGATGGCAGAAAAATCACATGGGAAAAAGTTTGGATCCAAGAAGTGACCTGGTTTATCCAGTTAACTAGAAGAGTGTAAAGATGTTATTGTCAAATTGTTTATGACGCTGAAAAATGTGAAACAGTAGGGAAGTCAATGAAATGACTATGACCTATTCACAGAATAATATAAGATGTAGCCTTACAATAAGATAAGGTAGATTTTTTTTTTTTTTTTTTTTTTTTTTTTTTTTTTTTTTTTGAGACAGAGTATCGTTCTGTCGCCCAGGCTGGAGTGCAGTGGCATGATTTCGGCTTACTGCAAACTTTGGGCCCTGGGTTCAAGCAATTCTCCTGCCTCAGCCTCCCTGGTAGCTGGGATTACAGGTACACTACCACGCCCAGCTAATTTTTGTATTATTAAGGAGACATGGTTTCACCATGTTGGCCAGGCTGGTCTCGAATTCCTGACCTCAAGTGATTTGCCTGCCTTGGCCTCCCAAAGTGCTGGGATTACAGGCGTGAGCCACCACACCTGGCCGGTAGCTTTTTAATATACTTATATAGAACAAAGCCTTCCCTGCTCTCCAGAACAAAGTTAAACTTTCTTTCATGAGCACCCACAGTTTCCTGCACCTCTCTTCTGTAGCACTCCTTATATTTGTTGATAAATTATAGTGTGATTGTTTAGATAATGCCTATATCTCTCCCAATTAGACCATAAGTACCCTGGGAGTAGAAACCACAGACCTTTAGGCTAATGATTATATTCCCATCCTCCAGCCTAATGCCTGGTACATAATGGGTACTTCAAATTTATTCCTGTTGAGGCCAGGCCTCACACCTATAGTCCAAGCTACTCAGGAGGCTTAGGCAGGAGGATCGCTTGAGCCCAGGCGTACAAGGCAGCAGTGAGCTATGATCACACTACTGCATTCCTGCCTGGTGACAGAGCGCCACCCTGTCTCTAATTTTTAAAACTTGTTCAGATTTTTTGTATATATGCATAAATGAAGGAATAAATGTATCTGTTACATATGCAAGTACAATTTACTAATTATCAATAATGTTTAGAGTTAGGATGGCAAGTCCAATCTACTGGTTGTGCTGTGAAGATTCTCAACCCTTGTTCAAGTTTAGGGAGGAAAGAGAGCCTTGGGGGAGGAATGCCTGCCATTGTCATCCCTAAATCGTGTGGCAGTTCACTGCCGTGTTAGGTTTAAGCCAATGTATTATATATAAGTTATGTGTATAAGAGTATGACTTGATGAATGAATTACCTAGAATATTATTTGCTAAGTATTTACAGTGATTTTTCTTGGGTGGTTTTTACTTTACATTTCCTTGGTTGCTTTAATTTTCTGAGTGTCTGTGACCTTGATGACCAAGAAAAAAAAAATGTGCTATTTTCTTTTTTCGAGGGCTTAGCTCCCTTTCCCCTCCTCCAGCACGGTCCCTGCTCCGTCTCCTTTCCCCTTCTTCTCCTCCTCCAACCCCTGCTCCATCTGGGAGGATTTTGCTCTCCAGAGAGATACGGAGACCAGCACTGCCTCCACCTCCATTCTCTAACCTCCTTGCTAAGACGGGGTGATTACCATTTCTCTTTTATTTTATTTTATTTATTGCATTTTAGGTTTTGGGGTACATGTGAAAAACATGCAAGGTTGTTGCATAGGTGCATACGTGGCAGTATGATTTGCTGCCTCCCTCCCCTTCACCTATATCTGGCATTTCTCCCCATGCTATCCCTCTCCAACTCCCCACCCCCCCGCTATCCCCCCCTCCCCCCAACAGACCCCTGTGTATAGTGCTCCCCTCCCTGTGTCCATGTGTTCTCCTTGTTCACCCGCCTATGAGTGAGAACATGTGGTGTTTGATTTTGTGTTCTTGTGTCAGTTTGCTGAGAATGATGTTTTCCAGGTTCATCCATGTCCCTACGAAGGATGTGAACTCCTCGTTTTTAATGGCTGCATAATATTCCATGGTGTATATGTGCCACATTTTTCCTGTCCAGTCTATCATCGATGGGCATTTGGGCTGGTTCCAGGTCTTTGCTATTGTAAACTGTGCTGCAATGAACATTCGTGTGCATGTGTCCTTATAGTAGAACGATTTATAATCCTTTGGATATATGCCCAGTAATGGGATTGCTGGGTCAAATGGAATTTCTATTTCTAGGTCCTTGAGGAATCGCCACACTGTTTTCCACAGTGGTTGAACTAATTCACACTCCTACCAACAGTGTAAAAGTGTTCCTATTTCTCCACATCCTCTCCAGCATCTGTTTTCTCCAGGTTTTTTAATGATCGCCATTCTAACTGGCGTGAGATGGTATCTCAATGTAGTTTTGATTTGCATTTCTCTAATGACCAGTGATGATGAGCATTTTTTCATATGTTTGTTGGCCTCATGTATGTCTTCTTTTGTAAAGTATCTGTTCATATCCTTCGCCCATTTTTGAATGGGCTTGTTTGTTTTTTTCTTGTAAATCTTTTTTAGTTCATTGTAAATTCTGGATATCAGCCCTTTGTCAGACGGGTAGGCTGCAAAGATTTTTTCCCATTGTGTTGGTTGCCGATTCACTCTATTGACTGTTTCTTTTGCCGTGCAAAAGCTGTGGAGTTTGATTAGGTCCCATTTGTCTATTTTGGCTTTTGTTGCCAATGCTTTTGGTGTTTTGGTCATAAAGTCCTTGCCTACGCCTATGTCCTGAATGGTTTTGCCTAGGTTTCCTTCTAGTGTTTTTATGGTGTTAGGTCTTACGTTTAAGTCTTTAATCCATCTGGAGTCAATTTTAGTGTAAGGTGTCAGGAAGGGGTCCAGTTTCTGCTTTCTGCATATGGCTAGCCAGTTTTCCCAACACCACTTATTGAACAGGGAATCCTTTCCGTTTCTCTTAAGAAAGTGAGAGTGACTCCCTACCTGGATGGGCATTAGGAAACAACCACCTCATGAATATGCGTGGGATTCCAACAGGCTTTCAGTGGCAGGATGGCAGAGCTGCTTAGAGGCCTGCCATGACAGAGGGAAGGAAGCAGAAAATTCAAATATAGTAGTTCGTGGAGCAGAAGACTGCCCGGAGCCAACAGGCTGGAAGAAATTAAAGGTTCACTGATGTTCCACTCAACCAAAGCCCTTCTTTATTCTAAAGAGGTAACAACTATCATCTATGAAGAACTGTCTTGTGACTATTCATTTCTGCCATTACCACCGACACAGTAGAGTCCTAAGGCAGCACACATCACCTAGAATGTCACTGATTATTCCTTTAGGGCAGCAGTACAAGCCCAGAGTGTCTGACAGAGTTCCCAGAGCTGCCCACTATATTAGAGTTCTCCAGAGAGCCAAAACCAATATGAGAGATGCGTAGACAATCCCCAACTTAGGATAGTTTGACTCACAAAAGTCAAATGTGTGGTGCAAAACGACACACATTCAGTAGAAACTGTGATTCAAGTATCTGTACGATCATTCTGGTTTTCACTTTCAGCCTGGTATTCAGTAAATTACATGAGATAGTCAACAGCTTATTATAAGTTAGATTTTGCATTAGATGATTTTGCCCAGCTTTAGGTTAATGTGAGTGATCTAAGCATGTTTAAGGTAAGTTAGGCTCAGCTATGTAAGTGATGTTCAGTAGGTTCGGATATATTTTGAGATGGGTTAAGAGACTTTTTGTGTTTAATATTAAACGCATTTTTGACTGATGATATTTGCATCAGTCCTGATTTTATCAGAACCTAACCGCATCATAAATTGAGGCATATCCATATATCATATATATATATATATACACACACACACACAAACACACATACATGTATACTAGAATATGTATATTCTATTATATATATAATAGACTACACATTCTAATAGAATATATATTCAATTATATATTCACTAATATATATAATTCATTATAATGATAGATATATGAATATATAATATATACAATTATATCTATTTTTCACACACACACATAGCCATGGATTGGATGAATCCCTCCCACAATACTGAGAGCTTACCTTCTTTCCTGACACTACTGACTCAAATGCTAATCTCTTCCAGAAACACCCTCAGAGACACACCCATAAGTAATGTTTTACCAGCTATCTGGGCATCCCTTAGCCCAGTTAGGTTGACACCTAAAGCTCATTGTCACAATGGGGACCCACCTGCTAGAATTTCAGCCCTATTTCCCAAAGCGTAGTCCCAGGATGCCCATCTGACAGGATGTTAATGGTTACCCTCCATAGAAAGGTTGTATGAATGGGCCATGATGGCTCACACCTGTAATCCCAGCATGTGGGAAGGCCAAGGCAGGAAGACCACTTGATCCCAGAAGTTCAAAACTAAACTGGGCAAGAGGGCAAGACCTTCTCTATGAAAAAAAAATGTTTTTAATTAGCTAGGCATAGTGGCATGTGCCTATAGTCCCAGCTACTTGGGACTTTTTAATTAGCACGTGCATGATGGCATGTGCCTGTAGTCCCAATCTGATATGAGAAGACCGCTTGAGGCAGGCATTCGAGATGGCAGTGAGCTATGACTCTGCCACTGAACTCCAGCCAGGGTGATAAAGCAAGACCCTGTCTCTATACAAAAAAAAAAAAAAAAAAAAAAAAGGTTGTGTAATAAGTGTAGGATGTGTTAGTTAAACAACGTAGCGTTCGTCTTTTCACTTACTGTGGGATTTTGACATAGAGCTATCATAATGTGAGATACATTGTGAAACTGGAACAGGGAGGCGAGGCTGACCATTTCTCAGCCTTTTTTGACCAGAGAATCCTTTTCTCATGTAATGTCTGAATGGACAAGCATTTCAATGGATTAGGGGACTCTGTATTTGATTCTTTTTCACGATTTGACATCACAATGGCAGCTGAATTGCCAAATGAAAAAGAAAAGTCTACAAGTCTTAAAAATGCAAGGTAGGGGAGAGGGAGAGATGTTGGCCAGAGAGTATAAACTTGCAGTTGTAAGTCCTGGGAACTTAATGTACAGCATGCTGGTGACAGTTAATGTATACTTGAAATTTACTAGGAGAGTCGATGTTAAGTGTTCTTTCCACAAAAAACGTATCTATGTGCCAATGGCTATGTTAATCAGCTTGATTGTGGCAATCGTTTTATAGTATATACATATATCCAAATAGTTCATACACCTTGGATGCATACAGATTTGTCAAGTATACCACAATAAAGCTGAAAAATGCAACATTATTTGTTCTTGAATTGGTCATGTGCAACAAGGCTCACTAGGGGAAGTAATCCTGCAAAGTCAACCCCTGCACCACTGGTTCCCACTGTAAGATCTGAGATCTGTCTTCTGAGATAGGATTTCCCTTCTTCAGCCAAGCTAGATGTCTCTTCAAAGCAGAGGTGGTGTAACAACTTCTTCCAAAGCAAGAATCTTCTCTCCTCCTAGAAATGGTAATGTTCCTCCCCCACCGCCCTGTGCCTAACACCCTCCGTTCACACCCCAGATTTCTTTCTTGCTTTGCAGTTAGTTTAGTACTTTCCCCAAATCTATCAGCTCTCCTGTTAGCTAAGTCAGAATTTTTCTCATATCTAGAGAAACCCTCATTTCACCAATGAAGCTTCCAGAACAGGATCATTATAGCTAAAGAAGAGTTTCTCATAATTTGAGTATAATAGATAGCATACATAAGCCTGGGGCCAGTCTGTTGTAGAAAATAGGAGAAGGAGGCGGTTGAATTGGGACTTAATCTTGGAAAAATAGTTAAAAATTGTTAGTATTATCTTATTCTTTATATTTAAATTTAGGTTATAAGTGTGAACATTTTGGGTCACCAAACAGCATGATAGTGTGATTCACACTGAACAGTAAACTTCATTCTGAAACTTCTATATCAAAGTCATAAATATTTTACAAAAATATTCCAGAGTTTTATCAAATTATCCCAGGCCCTCTTATGATTCTTTGATATTTACATCTTTCTTTTCTGAAATGCTCATCTGTGATTTTCATGATTTATTATTTTCTCCTCTTTCCTTGTTAAATGGCCTAATTTTACCAGCTCCTTTTTATCAATGGCTTTGCATGTGGTTCCAAAGTAGTTCTCATAAAACTCTCCTCCATACTCCCAAAGCAGTTTTATATCACTTTCATCAATCTCATGAAATTTTGCTCCTTTTCCGATAGAAAATTTCACTTTTTAATCAATTCACATTGTTTTATTGGATGTTTAAAATTATTCGTGAGAGTGACCACAAACACTTAGTAGTGGCAGTTAGTGTTAAGTAGAAAGAAATGATTGAGTGGAGACAGATCTGAGTCGTTATTACTGATTTTTTCACATTGGGATGATGACATCTGTTTCCTCTGGAAACCTGATCAACTAGGGTGCTTGAACCGTGTGCAGTGTTTATGCACGCATCTGAAAATTCCTAAAATATAAACAACTAGTCCGTTTTTCAGCTTGCAATTTTCCAGCTATCGGACTCATAAATAAAAAAAGATTTGAAGTGTTTTGTTATTAGATTCTTAAGTCAATTTTATGGGCATTTTGAAAAAAACATTAACTACCACAATGGTGAAAAATTAGGGCACTTCTATTTCAATTTCTCATATTTTACTTGCGTCTCCTTTGCACCCAAGAAGTTGTAGTTCCACTTAATTACATTCAAATATGGATACATTTGCTTCTGTTTATATAAAGTTCAAAAGTAGGCAAAACTAGCCTATGCTGTTAGAAATCGGGATAGTGACTACTCTTAGAATTCCTCTGTAAGAAATAATTGTCTCTGTTTCCCATTTACTTATGAATTATATTTTAATAGGATCTCACTCCATGTCCCAGGCTGGATTACAGTGGTGGGATCATAACTTGCTGCAACCTCAAACTCCTGGGTTCAAGTGATCCTTCTGCCCCAGACTCCCAAGAAGCTGAGACGGCAGGTGTACACCACCATATCTGGTTAATTTTTTTTTAATTTTTAAATTTTTTTTTGTAGAGATAGGTTTTCACTATGTTGATCAAGCTAGTCTTGAACTCCCGGCCTCAAACAATCCTCCAGCCTTGGCCATTTACTTATATATTTGATTTATTTGTATCACTATGGACTCATGAATATTAAGCTTACACTTTGGGTTACAATCCAATACTATGTTATTTATTTATTTTTGCTCAAATCATTCCATCTTTGACTATTAGAGACACCTTTAGGTTGACTCCTCTGTCCTTTAGACAAGCTACATCCGCTTTTGTTTTTGGAGCACTTCCTTAATTTCTAGCAACACAAGATGCTACAGGCTCTTTTTGTTTTTTTCTGCCCCAGCTCTAGAATTAGCTGTTTCTCCAATAATCTCTGGTTCCTATGACTGGAAGATTATATAAAATATAAACTTCTTGAAGACAGTAATTTGTTCTTTTCACCACATTCCAATACCTGTAAAAGTCGTCAGCACCTAATAAGCACTGAATTAATTCTCATAGAATAAATGCTTGAATGACTAAAAGGGTGTTATAACTTTATGAAATGTTCCAGTACCCTCTAAATATATCACGCCTTAGTTAATAATATACTAGAAAGGGAAATGATGAGCTTGGCCTCCGTATGCAGTGGGCTTGCTTAACCTTATGCTTTATTTCTTTATCTGTATAATGGGCTTAATAACACCTATTCCATAGGATTGTTGTGAGCCTAATTAAATGGGCCATTTTTTTCAAAGCACTAAGAGGCATACCTGGCACATAGTAAGTGATCGATAAATACCAAGTATCATCAGCCTTAGTGTGTTGTGTACCCAGTGTGACCAGCATGTCGGTTTTGTGGTTCTTCCATCTGTCTCCTGTGGCAGCACCTATTGATTGACGCAAATTCTCTATGTTAATCTGCTCGTCAGAGCCAAGGAGCAGCCTTCATCTCACCATGTACTGTAGTCTGAGGAATATAAATAATCACATCCTCCTCCTTTGGGTTTCAGACAAAAGGGAAAAAAAAAAAAGTCCAATAACAGGAAGGAATTCAAGCCTTATTACGGGTAATATTGGGTTTTATTATTTGGCGGAAACCCGAGATCCGAATGGTCTGTTCACTCCTTCCCATAAGGTTAGACATGAGACCTGCTTGGAGTTCGTTGGCCCCAAAGTGGAGCGAGAAAACTGGAAGCTGCCATTTGAGATCAGGATGCTCAAAATACAGGCTATATGTGTGCAGCAAAGTTTGATATGTTAGCTCTGCACAGGAGAGGATTGTAGGCCAATGGATCTCAGACTCTGATTGAACCATCACATAGACGTCCTCTGATGGGGGAGAAGCTAGTGAGGAACCCAGTGAAGGCAGCAGCCTCTGCTCAATACTTCAGGGCGAGCTTATGTCTCCATTTTATGGACTTGCACTAATGATGAGAGGAAGAAAATGGTCCTTCGCATCCTCCACCCACTTCCTATGAAGTGTGAATCACAGAAAACACAAGTATCCCTTCCTACTCATTAAGAGGCTTATGTCACATGTAAAGAACTTCAGCAACCGAAAAAGGCCTCTCTCTGATTCACCTGAGCCAGAAAAATGCAGGAATCTGATTTATTTGATTTTTCTCTTTTAAACTCTGTGTCCTTGGGCCCAAAACAAATATTATACATGGAAGTCGGTTACTTAGTTAGCACAAGAACCGTTTTGTTCCATAACATAAATTCAAGTTAGGATAGGTCAGGAGACTTGGGCAAAAACCGCAGGCAGACCTCTCGGTGTCGATCACCTGACCTGAAAAGTGCATTTTTCAGACTTTTATGAATGGACTGATTGGTAGCCTCAAACCCGTTGGCACGGATGTGGCTGAGGATATTAAGCTCAAGAGCTGAGCTTGCAAAGCGGTGGTATCTCACCTGTCAGCACTGATGGATTGTGAGTGGGTGCTTGGAGTCTGATACTAAGCATTTTGAGACCACTTTGAGCTCAGTGGGAAAGATGGCTGTGATATCGCCAGGCTAAGGTGGTAAGGGCTTGGTTTTTGCAATTCTTCTACCTTCTAGTGGGTCACATGTCAGCCTTTGCAGTAATTTCCCACCTTCTCAAAATCTCAAAAGGCTCAAATACTTGTCTCTTTCTGTAGATGGATGCATCCTTAGGAGGGTAAGCTGTAAGACAGGATTCATGGCAAGGACCAGAAACTCATTTAACTAGCAGGCATGTAAAGTTACTACACCAGCAATAAAATATGATTTAGTTGAACTATTATTGCTGTTAGTAATAGTAATGGCGGTAGTTATTACAATAACATGAACACCTACAGGTCTGGTGTGGTGGCTTATGCCTGTAATCCCAGTGCTTTGGGAGGCCAAGGCAGGAGGATAACTTGAGACCAGGAGTTCACGACCTGACTAGGCAACATAGGCCCTGTCTCTACAAAAAATTTAAAAATTAGCCAGGTGTAGTGGTGTTCACCTCTAATTCCAGCTACTAAAGAGGTTGAAGTGGGAGAATCTCTTGAGCCCAGGAGTTCCAGGTTGCAATGAGCCATGATGGTATCGCTGTACTCCAGCCTGGACAATAGAACATGACCTCGTCTCTCTTAAAAAAGAAATAATTAAAAAGACCAGGAGCGGTGGCTCATACCTGTAATCCCAGCACTTTGGGAGGCCCAGGTGGGTCGATCACCTGAGGTCAGGAGTTCAAGACCAGCCTGGCCCCATCTCTACTAAAAATAGAAAAATTAGCTGGATATGGTGGCAGGCACCTGTAATTCCAGCTACTCGAGGCCGAGGCAAGAAAATCGCTTGAATCCGGGAGGCAGAGGTTGCAGTGTGCCAAGATGACAGCATTGCACTCCAGCCTGGGTGACAAGTGAGAACTTTGTCTCAAAAAATAATAATAATAATAAAAGGAAAAAAACACCTATAAACTTGCCACAAAGTAAAATAAATAGAATATCAGCAGAATCATGGAAACTCCTTCTATGCCCAACCCCAATCCTATTCCTCACATTATTTCCCCCAGAGGAAACAAAAAACCTGTTGTTTTTCTTTAGTGGTTTGCCATACTCCTAAACAAAATATTGTTTCATTTTGGTGTTTGAGGAGATGATGAAAATGGAATCCTACTGCATTTATTCTGCAGTTACTTGTTTTCTTTGTTAAACCTTATGTTCCTGACAGTTCCAGTTTTATGGTGCGTTCACTGTCACGTCCTTTATAGGTTTCCAATTTTTATATGACAATTTATTTTTCTATTATTGTGGGCCGTTTCCACCATTTCATCATTACAAGCAATACTGCTGTAAACGTAACTTTTACGTGACTCTAGGTGCACATTTGTGAGATTTCTCTAGAGTATATTCCTAGAAGTAGAATTTTGAGACTGCAAGCAATGTGCTAATTCAACTTTGCTAATTAGTGCCATATTGTCTTCTAAAGTGGTTGTGTCATTTAAAACTCCCACTTGCCATGTAGTAGAGCTCCCCTTGTTTCCCATTTTCAGCAACACTTGGTATTGTTGGCTTGTTGATTTTTGCCAAACGACAGAGTGTGAAATGATGTCTCTTTGAGATTTTAATTTGCATTTTTCTAACAACAAATGAGGTTGAGCATCTTTTGATTTTTTTATGGACATTTATATTTCCTCTGAAGTGACTGGTGAGGTCTTTTGTATATATATATTTTTTCAGTTGAATGTTTTGTCTAAATTTCTGTTGGATTGTTTTAAGGGCATATAAGTTCTTAAAACCATCTGGAATTGATATTTATGTATAGTGTGAAATAGGAGTCCAACTTCATGTTGTTTATATTGAAAAGCAATTGTCCCAGTACTATTTTTTGGATAGTACATACTTTCTTCGCTGACATACAGTGCCAGCTGTGTCAGGTTTCCATCTATGTGGAGTTTTTCTTCTGGACTCACTGGTCTTCTACAGTAGTTTATTTGTGTATCTCTATGACATATCACACAATCACCATGATTATAACTTCATAATAAGTGTTAATATTAGGCAGAGTAAGTCCCTATCTGGCTCCTCTTTTAAATTGTTGTTATGACTCTAGTTCCTATAAATTTTAGAATCAGATTATCAAATCTCTCCCTGTCCCCAGACCCCCAACCCCAACCCTCCCAATACACCAAAAAATCTTCTTAGGAGTTGAATTTCAATTGCATTGAATATAAAGGTCTATTTGAAGAGAATTAATGTCTGTATAATGTGGCTTCCCTTTTATTTAGTACTTTCAACAGCATTTTATAACTTGCTACAAACTATGTGTTTTAAATTAGATTTGTTGCTAGGAAACTTTCATTTGTCTCTCTTTTTTTTTTTTTTTTTTTTTTTAAAGATAGGGTCTTACTGCCATTGTTCAGGTTGGAATGCAGGGGCATGATCTCAGCTCACTGCAGCCTCAATCACCCGGGTTCAGGTGATCCTCCCACCTCAGACTCCTGAATAGCTGGGACCACAGGTGTGTGCCACCACACCTGGCTAATTTCTGTCTTTTTTAGTAGAGAAGAAGTCTTGCTGTGTTGCCAGGGCTGGTCTCAAATTCCTAGGCTCTACTGATCTGCTCACCTCAGCCTCCCAAAGTGCTGGGATTACAGGTGTGAGCTACTAAGTCTGGCCTCATTTCTCTTTCAGTCTGTATAGATACTAATTTCTTTCTCATTGAAATGAATAGGATCTCCAGCATTATTTCTAACAGTAGTGACAAAAGAAAATATGAGTGTCTTGTTTCTCATCTTAAACACATTGAATATTTTTCCATTATATGTGATCTTTCCTATGGTTTTTGCTACCAAGCTATTTAATACTTTTAAGTTGAAAATATTTATATGTTGAGATAGAATTAAATGGGTGGATAAATCGAGAAGATTGAGATGATAGAAATGATAGGTAGATTTCTATCAGTATATATTTTTCACTAATAGGTGTTGACATTTATCAGATTTTTCTTTGTTGTTAATCCTGTAATCTTCCTCTTTAATTGATGTTCTGGAGTTAGACCATCCCTATGCTCCAGAGTAAAGACCTATTTGATTATATTTATAATACATATTTTATTCGTTCAGCTCTATTTTACTGTGTGTTCACATGTAAATATTCTTAAGAGAAATAGGCTTGTAAATTGCTTTCTTGTTTTATCCTTATCACATTTTGGGATCAAGGAGGTACTTGACTTAGAAAATGAATTGTGCAATTTTCTTTCTTTTTTTTTCTCCTGGAAAAACTGAGTAGAGTAAGAATTATCTGCTCTTTGAAAGCTTGGAAGAGCTCATCTGTAGAATCATTTGGGCCTGGGGCATATTGTAGAGTGGGTAGGTCTTTAATTACCATTGTAATTTCTTTCTTTTTTTTT
Source organism: Aotus nancymaae (assembly GCF_030222135.1). Taxonomy (NCBI): domain Eukaryota; kingdom Metazoa; phylum Chordata; class Mammalia; order Primates; family Aotidae; genus Aotus; species Aotus nancymaae. The sequence goes on from NW_026988460.1 coordinate 4,911,276, forward strand.
TTTTTCCAAGATGGAGTCTGGCTCTGTCACCCAGGCTGGAGTGCAGTGGTGCAGTCTCGGCCCATTGCAACCTCTACCTCCCGGGTTCGAGGGATACTCCTGCCTCAGCCTCCTGAGTAGCTGGGATTATAGGCAGGTGTCACCACACCTGGCTAATTTTTATTTTTTAGTAGAGACAGGGTTTCACCTTGTTAGCCAGGATGGTCTCGATCTCCTGACCTCAAAGTGCTGGGATTACAGGCGTGAGCCACCGCACCTGGCCCTACCATTGTAATTTCTGTTCTATTTTTCTATTTGTATCTTATGCCCAAAGTGTTTATTTTGTCCTCCCTTCAATTCCATTAACCCAGAGTTATTCATAATATTGTTTCATTTAATCTCTATAGTTATCTCCCCTTCTCATTCTCTATTTTGTTTTTCAGATTTTTTTCTTTGTGTACATGATCAGTCTTGCCAGAAGTTAATCTTTTTATCTTTTCAATTTTCTGTACTTTTCCCCTCTGTCTGCTCTTATCTTTAGTGTATCCTTACTTACTCACATATATCTATTTGCTCTATTTCCTTTCTCAACTTTAAAGAGTTTTATTATAGTATAATTGACACAGAAAACTTAACTGCATAAAGCGCAGGATTTGATGAGATTTTACATCTGTACCCATGAGCCAGTCACCACACTCAAAAGAATGAACACCTCCACCACACCAACAGTTTCCTTATGCCTCTTTGAAACTTACTTCTTTCTTCCACCCATCCCAGCATCTTGGTCCACAGGCAATCACTGATTTGCTTTCTGTTACTAGAAATTAGTTTGCATCTCATAGAATTTTATATAAATGAAATAACAATATATGTATTCTTTTTTGTATGACTTTTCTCAGTAAAATCATTTTGAGATTCATCTATACTTTTAAATATAGATACTGTGTCAATACTTTATTTTTTTTAATGCTGGGTAGTTTTTCATTATATGGATATACCAGTTTGTTTATCCATGGATCTGTTGGGGACATTTGTTTCTAGGATTTGACTATTACAGATAAAACTGCTATGATGTTTTATGTGTGAGTCTCTGTATTGACATCTGTTCTCTTTTCTCTTGGGTCAATACCCAGGAATGGATTACTGTATTATGTGGTTGGTATAGGACTAATTTTCAAGAACCTTTCAAAATGCCTTTCCAAATTGACTGCATCATTTAACATTCTCAGCAGTATTGTATGAAGGTTTCAGTTCTTCTATACCCTTGAAAACACTTGATATGCCAAGTCTTTAAATTGTATTCATCCTAATAGGGGTGTAGTGACAACCCATTATGAGGACTAATAAAACCTTAATTTGCATGTCCCTAATGACTAATGATGTTCAGCATCTTTCCATGTGCTTATTGACCATTTATATAAATTTTCAGTGAAGTGTCCAAATCTTTTGCTCATTTTAAATTGGGTAATCTGTTTTCTTATTATCAGTTATTTATATATTTTGGTTACAAGTCCTTTATCAAATGTATGATTTGCAAATATTTTTCCCAGTCCGTGGCATATCTTTTCATTATCTTAATAGTGTCTTTCAAGTAGTGAAAGGTTTTAATTTTGATGAAGTCCAATTATACAGTTTTATAATCATTCTTTTAGTGTAGTAGTATAGTAAGAAATCTGCCTAATCCAGCCTCACAAAAGATTTTTCTCCTACATTTTCTTCTATGAGTTTTATAGTTTAATGTCTATTGAATTAATTTTTGTATGAGGTATGAGATATTGTTAGAAAGTCATTTTGTATACAGATATCCAATTGTTTCAACCTGTTTTCTTGAAAGAACATTCTTTCTCTTCTGAACATCATTTACCCCCAAAAATGAGTTGTCTGTATACGTATAGGTATATCCTGAGACTCTATTGCCTTCCACTGATCTATTTGCCCATTTATGCCAGTACAATGCTGTCCTGATAACTGTAACTTCATGAGTCTTGCAGATAAGTCATACTAGACCTCCATGTTTGTTCTTCTTTTTGAAAGCTTTTTGGCTATTCTAGGTCATACACATTTCCATAGGAATTTTACAATCAACTTGACAATTTCTATTAAAAGTTTGCTAGGATTTTGGTGGGGAGTGTGTGGAATCTCCCGATTAAATTTGGGAGAATTTACACCTTAAGATTAAATATTTCAACCAATGGACATTTATTTAATTTTTCTTTAATTTCTCCTAGCAATGTCTTACAGTTTTTAGCATATTTAAATTTCACATATGTTGTCCGATTTATCTGTAGGTGTATCATACTTTTCAATGGCATTGTCAATGGCATTGCTTTTAATTTCAGTTCTACATTGTTCATTGCTAATACACATAAATACAGTAGATATTTATATACTGGTCTTCTATTTTGCAATCTCATTAAACTAGTTTCTTTCCATAGATTTCATCAGATTTTCTACATAAAATTTTACTTCTTCCTTTGCAATCTGGGTGCCTTATTGCACTAGATAGTGCAATTCAATGTTGAATAGGAGTGATAAGAACAGTGTCTTGGACTGTGGGTTTAGAGCTTTCAGCATATTTGGGAATAATTCAGTCATTATTTCTTCAGCTATTTTTATGCCTCACTCCTGACTTCGGGGATTCCAACTACATGTCGATCATGTTGCTTGAATTTATCCCGCAGATCACTGATGCTCTTTTCTTCCTCCTTCCCTCCCTCCCTTCTTTCCTTCCTTTCTTCTTCTCTTTCTCTTTTTCTCTCTCTTTCTTTTATTCATTCTCTTTGTTTTTCATTTTGGATAGTTTTCATTGCTATGTCTTCAAGTTCATTCTTTTCTTGTACAATGTCCAAAGTGCCATTAATCCCATCCAGTGTATTTTTCATCAAAGACACTATGGTTTTCCTTTCTAGAAATTCAATTTGAGCCTTGTTTTATATATGCTATGTCTTGACTTAAGTTGTTTAACATATGAAACAGTTAAAATAAATATTTTTAAATCCTTGTCTGGTAATTCTAACATCCATGCTAGTTCAATTTACTGATCTTTCCCCCCTCTTCAAGTATGTCATACTGTTGTGTCTTTTCTTGCTTGATAATTTTTTTATTGAATGCCAGATGTGAATGTTACCTAATTGGGTGCTGAATTTTTTTTTTAATTATTATTATTCCCATAAATATTCCTGAGCTTTGTTCTTGGATGCAGTTAAGTTACTTGGAAATAGTTTGATCTTTTAGAGTCTAGATTTGTTAGGTGGTACCTGACAATGTTTACCCTAGAGCTAATTAATCCTCATTAATGAGACAAGACCCTTCTAAGTACTCTAATCAATGTCCTGTCAATCTTGAGGTTTTCCAGTCTGGCTAGTGGCAAGAGGCACTGTTGCCAGCGCTGTGTGAGGGCTGGCTACTGTTCTCTCATCTCTTGGGTTTTCCCTTCCTGTGCTGCAGGCTGCAAATTCTCTCAAAGCAACAGTCTAGGTAGTCTTTTTTTCAGGGTGGTATGGAGGGCTGGAAGCAGCAGAAGTCTTCCACTTCTTGAATTAATTCTTTTATGCTCCTTTACTTGCCATCAGATGTTTTTAATGCTATGTTTTCCTCTAAGAACAACGTTAGCACTTTTACTGTCCTTCATTTCTAAGTTGTTTTTTGTATTTTTTTTTTTTATAGGGAAGGGGTTTCACCATGTTGGCCAGGTTGGTCTCAAACTGCTGACCTCAGGTGATCTGGCCGCCTCGGCCTCCCAAAGTGCTGGGATTACAAGCGTGAGCCACCATGCCCAGCCCATTTCTAAGCATTTTTAAGTTTTCATTACGATTTTTTACTTAAGTTAGGGTTGCTTTGTCTCTAGGCTTATGAAATGCTTAAACTATCATATAGGAGAATATCATTTGTGATAATTACTCTTTGGCATTTTAAGGCTTGTTTTATGAATCAGTACATGCTTAATTTTGGGAATATTCCATGTATGGCTAAAAACAATACATTTTTTGTTTGATGTACAATTCTCTTATACATTTATCTCTATTAGCTTGAGCCTATAAATCAGTTTATTCAAATGTTCTATATTTATGGTTAATTTTTTTTCTTATTGATCCAACACATTCTAAGAGGAGTATAATAAACTACAGTGTTTTATTTATTTTTCTCCTTAACTCCAGTTGTTGCTAAGTATATTTTGAGGTTATATTATTAGATGGATATTAAGCATTCATTACCACTATATCTTCTTTATCTCTTATCTTTACCATTGTATCTTCCTTATCTCTTCTTTCTTTGTCAGGCTTCTAACTTACCTCTTTGCCCACTGTAATTTTTTTCCTTCTATTGAAATGGTTATCAAAAGTCCTTTTCTCTCCTCCCTATTGAAAGGACTACCAAAAGTCCTTTTTTTCTCCTTCTGTTGAAATAGTTACCACTGTTTTCTTTTGGTTCATTATTTTTTCTTTCTTATCGCTTCGTTTTCAAACTCTGTATCCTTTTGTTTATATGCTTCTTATAAAGAACATATTGCTAGAAGTTGTTTTCTTTAACATCAGAATCTGTTTTTTCATTTTTTAATTTAACATGTTTATATTTACTGTAAAGCCGTTTATGAACACTTGGCTTTGTTAACTTGTTTCCTGTTTTCCGTATATTCTGTTTTCCTCATCATTTTTTCCCTACTGATGGCTTGAGAGTTCTGCATATACTTTTTATTATTTTGATGGTTACAACTACTTTTTTAAGATCCATGTACATTACCATGCTTCCATATAAATTTCTTAAGCCTACAAATAAACTATATTGTTTCTGAATAAGACAGCTCCTATGTCTCGCTCTCCCCTTTCTCTTGTTATATTCTTAGATTAAAGGCCCCTGCCCCCTCCACAACATCTGCCTGTTAATGTCAACTAGAATTTTGTTGTTGATAATTAAGATTTTATGTTGTTTTCACCTCTGCTTTTGTACACAGAAAGAAACTTTGCTATGTTATTTACCTTCATTACTAAAATATATTCTCTAGGACTCATTTTTCTTTTATTGGAATATTTCCTCTAAGAGTCTTCTCTAAAAGGTCCATGCTGAGGGCTGGGCATAGTGGCTCACGCCTGTAATCCCAAACTTTGGGAGGCTGAGGTGGATGGATCACCTGAGGTCAGGAGTTTGAGACCAACCTAGCCAACATAGTGAAACTTCATCTCTACTAAAAAGACAAAAATTACCTGGGCAAGGTGGCAGGTGCTTGTAATCCCAGCTACTTACTCGGAGGCTGAAGCAGGAGAATCACTTAAACCCAGGAAGTGGAGGTTGCAGTGAGCCAAGATCGTACACCTGCACTCTAGCCTGGGCAACAGATCGAGACTCCATCTCAAAAATAAGATAAAATAAAACGTCCATGCTGAAAATCTTTACTTTGACCTTATTTTAAATGATAGTGATCTGTCTTTCACAGCAATTGTATTTCTGAGGTAGCTTGTGTTTCCCTCTCTACTTATGCAGCCTGTGGTATTAGCTCATCTGGGCAGTAAAGTGGACTCTGTGGGGAAGCTGAACCCAGACCCTAGGGGAGGGGTTGGGTGTGTGAGCCTCACAACGAGCTTGGCTGTATCATATTTTCCACCTCCAGGGCAGCTAAACCCAACCCTCAAGAAATTTGCTTTTGCTTCCACTTTGGACACTACTCTTTTCCAAGAGCAGACTACCTTAGTGAGATGGTCTATATATCAGGGAATAGAAGGAGAGAGGAGGAGAAAGAAACGCTTGGAGCTTACCTCTGCCTATGTGTTCCCCACACTACCTGGGTTCCAGTGCTATTACCTCTCAGTTTCTAGGCTCATATCCACTCCTGAGGGCCTCCAGAAGAAAGTCACCTCCTCACAGCATCACTGTTTTCTCTTGGTAAGAGTCCTTTTTGGATACAGATTTCTTTGTTGCTGGCTTAATCCTGGAAAACCTAGATTAGGAGCTTTCCATTTTGAAATCCCTCTGAACATATTTGGGGTATCTGACATTTACCCCAGGTGGGGCTCTGTGTTGGGTACTTCTGAGACCCAACTTCTAAGCTGTAGTCATCTTTGCTCCAAATTTTGCTCCCTACCTGCTGATCAAACTCTATTCTTTATGGTTAGAGACATTGCTTTCCATCCTGCTTCCCCACTCAGAGGTTCATAGAATAAATTCTGTTGGGGATTTTGAGATGATGATCACACTTCTTCCCAAAGTCTAAGCCCAGAATCTCCAAGCCTCAGCTCTCAAGGCACAAACTGATGATTTCTGGAATTTCAAATAAAGTATTGTCAAACTCAAACCATGGCTCTTGTGTAATTTTTATGCACTATGGGTTGTGTTTAGAAGAAATTTTATTGTGCTGGGTCTTCTCCTAGGTAACCTCATGGCCTTCAGTGTCTTCACTTCGGGAAAGATGTGTAGGAAGTTGGCACAGGAAGAAGGCATTTGACCTCTTTATGGACCTCAGCTAAAAATAAGTTAAAATAATCTGTGTTACTCTAAAATGTTGTTATCTTTGGAAACTATACCCAGGGGGATCATCTAGGTTTCTCTGCTCACCCCTTGCCACTTCCTTTCCCTCTAATGCTGATTGTGTTGATTATTATTTATTGGTGGGACCTGAGATTTCTCCCTGAGCAGAGACACCCCGAGAGTAGCTGAGGATCGATGAAGAGGTGATATGCCTTCTTCCTGCACTAACTCAGTATACATCTTTCCTGAAGTGAAACCATTGAATACTGTGGGATTGCCTGGGAGAAGATACACCAAAATAATTTCTTCCAGACACAATCCATAGTGCATAAAAATTAATCAAGTCCTACCATGACCTGCTTTATTCATAATACTTAATGGTCATGTAATAGGAGTTTTTATTCAGCAGTTAAAGTTCATAAGTGCGGGTTTTACATGGAGATAGGTATTATGCTGATGGTTTAATTACACACCTTTTTGCACACCAAAGGAAATGGGTTGTGCAGGTTTGTAATTAAGAAGGACTTCTGAGACAGAATGAACCTAGGGTCAACTGATCTTTTTGAAAAGGTTTATTTTTAAATTAGTAACTCTGAAAATGTCCAACTTTGGAAATAATACCTGAGATTAGAAGCTAACAACATTCTCTTTCTCTCCCCACCCTCCACATACAATTTTTCTAGTTCTCATGTTAAAAAGGAAAGTTTTTTTGTTTTACGAACTTAACACTCAGTAGTTATAACAATTTCCTTTAAGGCTAGCATAGATGTTTTTCCTAAGGACATCAATTTTAAGTTCATTAAGCAAGTCACCTGGTGTTGGGCCAAAAATGAGTTATCTGAATCTCCAAATTCTTGATTTCATTGAATCCAAACTATTCAATTTATCCAAATTAGATTCCATTTTCATGGGACAAGGATTTTCTACCTTTTCTGTGTTACTGGTACCAAACTATAATGGACTCTTTCCTGCCCTTAGCTAATACACACCGCTGCACGTACCCAACTCTGACCTCTCAACTTCAGATCCCTTTAGTCAGCTGCCTATTCAACATCTCTAGTTGGGCAGAAAGACTCATGGGCTTAAAAGTCCAAATTAATTCTTCTGATATTACTTGAAACCTATTTATCCTGCAATCTCAGATTAATACATGGGAACCCTATTATTTCAGTTTATTACACTAAAAAATTTGGGGTCTCCATTGACCCTTTTCATCTCTCTCACCTGACACCATATTCAGCAAATTCCATCAAGTCTTTTTTCAACATACAATGCCTTCTTGCCATCTGTCATCTCTGCTGCTACGTTACTGGTCACAGCCACCCTCTGTCTCATATTGGACCTCTCTTCTTCCACACCTGCTTCCCCATGTTTACTATGCAGCAGCCAGTGGGCTTCTCTAAAACTCCACATCAGTTGATGTCATGCTTGTGCTCATAACCTGCCAGTGGCTTTCATTACCCAGAGGTAAATCCAATGTCCTCACAATAAGGCCATTGCTACATGATGTCACCTGCTCCCCATAACTTCCTATGAGCCTCTTCCACACTCTTTTTTTTTTTTTTTTTTTAAGACAGAGTCTTGCTCCATTGCCAGGTGCCAGGCTGGAGTGCAGTGGCATGATCTCGGCTCACTGCAACCTCTGCCTCCTCAGTTCAAGCAATTCTCCTGCCTCAGCCTCCCCAGTAGCTGGGACTACAGGTGTGCGCCACCACGCCCAGCTAATTTTTTTATTTTTAGTAGAGACGGGGTTTCACCATATTGGCCAGGATGGTCTCAATCTCTTGACCTCGTGATCTGCCCGCCTCGGCCTCCCGAAGTGCTAGGATTACAGGCGTGAGCCACCGCGCCTGGCCCTCTTCTGCACTCTTTTTGCTCCAATCTCGGAACGTTTGCATCTTTGTTCTCTCTGCCTATAATATTCTTCTCCATCATATCTACCTAGCTTGCTTCCTTCAGACCCTTGTTCAAAAGTCACCTCCCCATTGAGGTCTTTACCATGGCAAACACTCTACCAGCCCACTCCCCAGTCCTTTCTGTCCCTCTTCACTGCTTTATTTTTCTGCCAACGACTTACCATCATCTAATTTACTATTGTCTGTTTTCCCTCTCTAGAAAGTAAATTTCAGAAGGAAGGGAATTTTTCTTCCTTCCTTTTTTTGAATTATACAGTAAGTTCTGGGGTACATGTGCAGAACGTGCAGATTTGTTACATAGCTATACATGTGCCATGGTGGTTTGCTGCACCCATCAACCCATCATCTACATTAGGTATTTCTCCTAATGCTATCCCTCCCCTAGTCCCCCACACCCCAACAGGCCCTAGTGTGTGATGTTCCTCTCCCTGTGTTTTCATTGTTCAACTATCACTTATGAGTGAGAACATGAAGTGTTTGGTTTTCTGTTCTTGTGTTAGCTGAGAATCATGGTTTCCAGCTTCATCCATGTCCCTGCAAAGGGCATGAACTCATCCTTTTATGGCTGCATAGTATTCCATGTTGTATATGTGCCACATTTTCTTTATCCAGTCTATCACTGATGGGCATTTGGGTTGGTTCCAAGTATATACCCAGTAATGGAATTGCTGAGTCAAATGGTATTTCTGGTTCTAGATCCTTGAGGAATTGTCACACTGTCTTCCACAATGGTTGAACTAGTTTACACTCTTACCAACAGTGTAAAAGTGTTCCTATTTCTCCACATCCTCTCCAGCATCTGTTGTTTCCTGACTTTTTAATGATCACCATTCTAACTGGCATGAGATGGTATCTCATTGTGGGTTTTGATTTGCAATTCTGGTTGGACACAGGGCACAGCCTACAGAGAGTGAGCTGAAGCAAGGTGGGGGTGTCACCACACCCGGGAAGCACAAGCAGTCAGGGAACTCCCTCTTTTAGCCAAGGGAAGCTGTGAGGGACTGTGCTGTGAGGAATGGTGTGCTCCAGCCCAGATACTGGGCTTTCCCCACAGTCTTTGCAACCCACAGAGCAGGAGATTCCCTCTAGGGCCTATGCCACCAGGCCCTGGGCTTCAAGCACAAAACCAGGTGGCTGTTTGGGCAGACTCCGAACTAGTGGCAGGAGCTTTTTTTTTTTCATATCCCAGCGGCACCTGGAATGCCAGCGAGACAGAACCGTTCACTCCCCTGGAAAGGGGGCTGAAGGCAGGGAGCCAAGTGGTCTGGCTCAGTGGGTCCCACCCCCACAGAGCCCGGCAAGCTAAGATCCACTGTTGAAATTCTCGCTGCCAGCACAGCAGTCTGAGCTCGACCTGGTATGCTCAAGCTTGGTGCGAGGAGGGGCATCCACCATTGCTGAGGCTTGAGTAGGGGGTTTTACCCTCACAGTGTAAACAAAGTCACCTAGATTGAACTGGGTGGAGTCCATTACAGCTAAGCAAAGCCACTGTGGCCACACTGCCTCACTAGATTTCTCCTCTCTGGGCAGGGCATCTCTAGAAAAAAAAAAAAAAAGCAGCAGCCCCACTCAGGGTCTTACAGATAAAACGCCTATCTCCCTGGAACAGAGCACCTGGGGGAAGAGGCGGCTGTGGGTGCAGCTTCAGCAGACTTAAATGTCCCTGACTGATGGCTCTGAAGAGAGCAGTGGATCTCACTGCATAGCAATCAAGCTCTGCTAATTGTCAGACTGCCTCCTCAAGTGGGTCCCTGACCCCCACTGTCTCCTGATTGGGAGACGCCTCCCAGTAGGAGCCAACAGACACCTCATACGGGAGAGCTCCGGCTAGCATCTGGCAGGTGCCCCTCAGGGACAAAGCTTCCAGGGGAAGAAACAGGCAGCAATCTTTGCTATTCTACAGCCAGCCTCTGCTGGCAATTCCCAGGCAAACAGCGTCTGGAATGGACCTCCAGCAAACCTGCAGCAGAGGGGCCTGTTAGAAGGAAAACTAACAAACAGAAAGAAATAGCTTCAATGTCAACAAAAAGGATGTTCTCCTTCCTCAGCCTCCCGAATGGCTGGAACTACAGGCACGTACCACCACACCCGGCTAAATTTTGCATTTTTAGTAGAGACGGGGTTTTGCCACATTGGCCAGGCTGGTCTCGAACTCCTGACCTCAGATGATCCACCCGTCTTGGCCTTGCAAAGTGCTGGGATTACAGGCATGAGCCACTGTGCCTGGCCTTATGTCATATTCTTGATATGTTTATTTAATACCATAAAGATATGTTTTGGAAAAAAAAAAAACCACCACTTTTGGAAGCTGTGCTTAAGTATAGTGACCTCTTCTCTCTGCTTAGCTGTGATTCTGCATTTGAGCCCTGCATCTAGTGATGTCTCAAGTCAAGTTTCCTCTGATCAAGCCATGAGAGAGGTGACATAAAATTCATCCAAGTCATTTTTCCATGACCTGGATCAACTCCCTTTTAGGCATTTTGGATTATGTTGAATTTTGTTAAAGCACGAAACAGTTATTTTACCTCTGTTCTAGCCCCCAAAGAGATGTCATTCTCCGCCCTCATACCAGTATATTTGGGAGTTTCCTAGTTTTATCTGAAAACAGAGAAGTGTAATTTACAACATATATTTGGTGTGTCACATGATTCCTTCTCAGGGAGCCATGAAAATGAGTGATCTAGCCTTTGCTTTTATCTTGAACTTCATTCACCCTATGTTGTGCTGACATATGGAGCTCCAGCCATATAGGCCCCCTTTTAGGTCCTGGAACTTGTAATGTCTCCTCCTGCTATAAGGCCTTAATGCATATGGTTCCCTTTGTGAAATGCCCCCTACCCCAGAGTACATTCATTAGGACTCTTTGATTGTAAGAGACAGAAAATCGACTCAAACTGGTATATACAAGAGAATTTATTGGCTCACATAATTGAAAATCCAGGCATATATCTCTAGCTTCAGGAATGGCTGGATCCAGGGACTCAAATAATGTGATTAGTATTTGTTGTGTAGGTACCTCTGTTTCTTGTTTCCAGCTTGGGATTTAGTGTCCTCTCTTGGCTTTCCATCTTGGTCTTGGTCTCAGATCTAAATCTTGTTCTGAGTGTCCACCTTTGTTTCTTTCTCTTTTATTTCTGTTTTCCTCTTCATTGGGTTTGACCCTTCCCATAGCACAGCTCCAAGATCGTGTCCTAGTCTATCAATAATCTTTTCAGGAAGAGGATTTATTACAACAATTTTAATAAAAGTCATGGGATTAGATCTGAGCAGTCGGGCTAAAGTTGACAATCCCATTGAAGCAATATTGACAGAAGAGCGGCTCCTCAAATGAAAAGTAAGGGTGCTCTAATTGAAGAATGGGAATGAGTGCAGGTAAACTAATTCATTGAAATCCACCTAGCTGATTCTTACTCAACTTTCACATCCTAACTCAGTTTCATCTTTGCAAACATATTCCCCGATTCCTTTTTGCCAGAGCACATCTCTGTGTATTGCACCTTCTTCTAACACTTGGACTTTCATATTTCTCTGTGAAACTGATTAATGCCTGGCTCCCAGCTAGACTGCAAAAGACATTCCCCCTCAACATTCTACGCCATTTATTGAGCATGTATTCTGTGGCGTACTCTGTGCATACATATACTATCTCATTTAATCATTATCATGATCTTGTAATGTCAGAATTTTTACTGAAGCTCAGAGAGGTGTAAGTAAATTGCCAGAAGCTGTGCAGTCATCAAGAGGCCAGGCATTCCACTTGTCTGGCTCCAGTTCCTGGCCCGTCTCTCCCAGCTGCAGCTTCTTTCTCTGCCAGGCATGCTCAGGGTGGCCCTACCATGAATGGGACAGAGTGAGCCTTGTTGTCAAGGAGCTCACAGTTGCTCTCTGTGTTCCTCCAGGGATGCCAGATCCCAGCTAAGGCATGGGGTTCTGGATATAAATGTTTTTCTCTACCTGTTAGCAAGACTTCTAATGTATGTACCTTATTACATTACACAGACTCAAGGAAGGTAGAGGGTTATTCACCATTGCAGTCAGGACTAGAAATATTCCTCTTTGAGGTGAGGCAAGCCATGAAGACACCATTATACCCCAGTAGATACCCAACAGACAGAGCCTACAATTCAGTCTTGTTCTACACCAGGGTATGGTTCTCCTGACACTGTATTTAATAGTGGGCATGACAGCCTGTAAAGGGCTCACATTTAGATGGTAAGTTCATAACTTTTATTTATTTTGTTTTGAGATGGAGTCTCACTTAGTCACCCAGGCTGGAGTACAGAGATGCAATCTCTGCTCACTGCAATCTCTGCCTCCTGGGTTCAAGTGATTCTCCTGCCTCAGCCTCCTGAGTAGCTGGGATTACAGGTGCCTGCCACCATGCCCAACTAATTTTTGTATTTTTAGTATAGATAGGGTGTCACCATGTTGGCCAGGCTGGTCTCAAACTCCTGACCTCAGGTGATCCGCCCACATCGGCCTCCCAAAGTGCTGGGATTACAGACGTGAGCCACCGCGCCTTTGTAGTTGGAGGGGAGATGTGAGTAAGCAAGGACACAAATGGATATACAATGTTGAGAGGGGATAAGTGCAATGGGCACAATAAAGAAGGATGGGGGTGGGGCAGAGAGTAGGGAGCAGAGCAGGCCATGAGCGTGCCATTTACCCTGCACGGTGGGGAAAGGCTTCTCTGCTGGGACGCTGGAGTAGGGAACCTGCAGGGAGGAAGGGAGGATGTGAGCTATGGAGACCACCAGGGAAAGAGCATTCCTGGCAAAGGGAAGAGCAACTTCCAGCCCTGAGGCAGAGCATGCTTGGTGGGTTGGGGCCTCCAAATCCATCAGCCCACAAAGGCAAGATGACCAGTGTGGCCAAAGAAGAAGAGGTCTTGAGGGGTTGGGCAGGTCTCTTGACCTCACTGTGCCTCAGTTTCCTAATCTGAAAGTAGAGCTGCTGATTTTAGTAGCACCTCCTGAGGAATGACTGAGCTAGACCACAGAAAGCACTTGGAGGTATTAACTATTATTAGATGGTAACTGCAATGATGACTTTATTCAGCATCTTTTTATGATGTTTTTTGCCTCCCTCTGCTCAGAAAGACTCAAGCCTCTCATACCCCAGGTCCTGCCAGAGCGCTCGTCCCTCTGCTTAGAACTTTCCCTCCCTCCCTCTAGCCGGCAGAGGCTTAGGCATCTTTTGAGTTTCACTTAAAGCTTGCATATTCCAGGAAACTTCCCTAATGGTCCCCAGTGGAAGCAGGTGGCTTTCCTGTGTATTTCCGTACTTGCCCTCTCATGGCACTGCATGCACCGCAACTCTTTCCAGGTGAACCGTTAGGCACGATGAGGCCAAGGCTGTGTCTATCTTATTCCGAGCTATCGGTTATTTAATGCCCTTAATGCTTATTTGTGGGTGAGTAGATGGATGGATGATAGATGAGTGGATAGAAACATGCATGCTAGTGAAATTTCCTTCCGACAGGGCAAGTTACACGGCAAGATTTGACAAGACTATCTCAGAATATTGCCTGAAATATGTAGTGCCCCACAACTCTTTTATGCTGAGACCATGGATTTCATCAAGAGAAGTCCCCAAGGGAGAATATGTTATTAAAATTTTAGAACTTTAAAATTGGAAGGAACCCTTTTCATCATTTAGTTAAATGTCCTCAATTAACAGAGGAAGCTGAGGACCAAAGAGATGAAGTGACTTTGCTAAAGTCACCCGGTTTCTTTTGGTTAGGGCTGGCACTGGTTAGCTGGTATTTGGATTCTCTAGCGTTTGATTTCAGAGTGTGCCAGGCACGGTCTACTTCCAGGATACCTGGATCCAAACACTGAATGGATCATGGATCCATTGAAGGAAAGAGCTCTGAGGGGGTGGGAGGGGCCGCAAGGCTGTGTTCTTGAGGTGAGTGTTTTTAGACGTGATGCATTTTGTGGCAAGGAAATCACTACTTTACGTATATGGCTTCTAAACCTTCAGCGCAGCTGAATAACTTTTAAAAACTTTTGTTTTTTAATTCAGGGGGTACATCTGAAGTTTTCTTTTACACAGCCAGCTGAGTATTTCTAAAGAATTTAAATTTCTGGTGAGACAAATAATGCTCTCAGCTACTTGGCAGATTTTTTTTTTCTATCCATAGAGTCCTAAAGTAGCAAGCTTGATTTAAAAATAAATTATTAGTAAACATTTGAAAATGTGAAACAAATTATTCCCCAAACACTTAGCTCCTTCCTTCAAATACACACTTGAAAAATGCTAAGACTCGATTCCATGAGAATGCTTGAATCTCTTCCGAAATCATAACACGGGTAAACTTACCGAAATATTTTTACAATTTTATTAGAGGTTTTAATTCACTGCTTTATCTATCTCTGTTAGACTGCAAAATAGCTTTAAATATTCAAGTGGTAATTAATGAATCTTTTATGTTGCAAATCAAACATTTTTCATCTGTGCGCAGTGAGGAAGGATTTCAAGAGTAATTGTTTCTGCCTCTTGCATACTGGTGACCAGCGTCTACCTTATGTTTTGGGGAGAGTGGGCTCGTGTTCCCTGCCCAGTGGGGCGAATGCTTAGTGCGGATGATGTCTGCTGTTTTGGGGAGGTCATGATTTCTTGACATGTTTCTTGCCAGAGACATTCCCCACTAGATGGAAAGTCTTTGAATGTGGAATTTTTGCTTGAGTGCAAAATAATAAAAAGCATGTGTATGTTTAAAAAAAAAAGGATCAGCTTAATGGCAAAAGAGCATTGGCTTACATTAATATTCTATTACAGTAAAAACTTCTATTTAATAAATTTTCTCCAGACTTTTTTCCTCCAGAATCTCACATATTTTTCTAAGTGGCATGCCAACCTAAAGAAAGTATATATGATACATTTGATTTATGTTAAGTCAATAGCGTGCAAAAGCCATTTAAAACTGTATTTTAAGTGTAGAAATATAAACCTAAGGAAACACATATAGTACCCTATATTGAAAAGGGGAAAAAAGTGTTAGCTTTTCAGGGGCTGAAATGCCTTGCAAATATTATTCTATTTAGAAGATATTTTTTAAATGGGGCATTTTTATGTCAAATGGTAAGAAAGCAAGTCTGAAATCCTGCAATTTGGTTTAAAACCCAAAATCAAGCTGGTATTAAAGACTTCGCCTAACAAAACAGTTTTTTCCTTTTCTCTCTCTCTCTCACTAATGAGAAATGAGCCAGTGAGAGCAGCCCTTGAGAACTTTCACAAAGGACTGACAAATTCTTGATTGGATGCCATATCAGCCACCCTGTGCTGTTCTATGGTCCTAATTAATACTGGGCTTGGTGACATTTATGTATCAGAGCAATAAGCTAAACAGGAAACAATTTATGTCACCTAAAGCTTTTTAACAAATCGATGCAACTATTTGTAATTGCTTGTTTCACAAGATTAAAAGTGCTCAGGCCTGATCTTCGCCCACGGATTTGTGGTCAACATGACCTGTGCTTCCGTTGTTTTAAAAAAAAAAAAAGAGTTGGTGATCAGCACCGACTTCTATCAAGTAATCCATATTGCTAATATTTCTGGAATTTTAATGTAGTTACAATTTATAGCTGATCAAATGTGGTTACCTAAATTGCTGTTGCTAGTAGACAGTTTAACTGTCTTTATTAATTACAGTATAATTTAATGTTTGAGTACCGGCACTTGTGTTGGTCATTTTTACAGCTCGAGCAGTTATCTGCCTTATGACGAACCATTTTAGCATTTTCAATGGAAATTTGCTAATATGATGAGTGATAAAAATGTCACACGCTGGTAAATAATGATTATTGCTTTGGCTGAAATTAATTCTTGAAAGGCCGGTTACCTTCAAATTAACATTATAACTTGAAGCATGTCTTTTTTCCCCCTCACAATATTTTCAATATAAACCAAAAAAAAGGACCATTGATAATTTCAAATGTGTATATATACGTATATATATAGGTATTAAGCACTGAATGTCATTTTACAATCAAAGTGGAAATAAGACGACACTGGGTTCTGTTATTTTAAAAAATAAAATACTGTTTAAAAATAAATATAAGTAGGTTCTATCTAGAGATGGTTTTCTAATCCAAATATTGTCCCACAGTTAAAACCAGTGTTTTTGTATGTAACTTAATTTTCCTCCAATGTGAATTTTGTCTTAAACCTTTCATCAATTTCTTAAATGAAGGTTTGAGACCCAACTTCACATTATTTAAATAAAGAATACTTTTATTCAACTACAATGAAGATGAAAGATAAATTGTGATTACTACCCTACACATAAATACATAATATCATCAAAGACAAAATCTATTAAGAAAGACTAATTATACTTTATCTTTTTTTTGGTGGGGGAGGGAGAGGTGGTTACTATTATGAAGCTGCATGTGTTGGTGCGAAATTAGTCTTAAGAGTTTTATGTTCTTTATATAAAGGCGCCTATTTATAAGAAGAGCCAATATTTTGGGTTTGCTGCCTCGTTTATGAGAGTGACAAGCCTGAAATAAATATGTAAAAGAGTGTTCCTGCTTGAGAACAATTCCTGAAATATAAGTTAAAATGTACTATGCATCAACCAGCAAAATCTTCACTAGCATACCGTCATACTTAGTTTGGGTCCTCCAGTTCATTAAAAGAAGTATCTGCCCATTTTTTAATTTTACTAAATGTATATGTTGTAAGCAGCATTTAGTTAAACCTAAATTAAAGAAATTTAAATTAACCTTAAGATTATAGTCTCAGTAGTCAGGTAAGAATTAAAGGTTCAAATGTTTTGCTAATGATCAGACTAAGGGGTTTCTAGATAGGGCATAACTGTTAATTCACAGAGGACGCTAGTTTCCAATACCAAAATCTTGTTAAACACACACACACACACATACACATACACATACACACACACACACCTTTCCCAATACAGGCTTTTCAAAACAATGCTGGGAAAGAATGTTCACATCTTCCTCAGCATCGGTGGGTGTTTTGCAGAATAAAGACTGCGAGGTTAATTTTCAAGTCATCCTTTGCCCTGCATTATGTGCTCTGAATTATATATGTAATGATTTTATGTTACCATGGTTTGGCCACTTAAAATACTGCTTTCATATTGGCAATTTAATTTTTACTGAAAGATGATGCTCGAATTCATTAATGCCTAGAATATATACTGTAGAGTAATATTAAAAAGAAATAGCAAATTTCCTAAATGCATGTCATTTAAAAAAAAAATCTCAAGATGGCTTTTCTGGAATATTTAGGTAGTGAAGTTCTGTTTTCTTCAATGAATACAATTATCTGGGATACTTTTGATAGAATATTTTTATAAAATCATTTGTTCTAATCTAAGCATTTATCATTATATGCAAAAAGATTTCTTGATGAGAATATTATAGACGATGCATGTTTTTGACATTAGCATTTTATTTGGATGACTAATCTTGCAGATGTGAAATTTTAATGAATTATTCATGAATTGCTTTCCTCTGAAATTTTAGTTTGCTCTTAATGCTAATTATTAAACATTTTGTTTTCTTTATAAAATTTGATGAAAAAAATAAGGGTGTGCTTCCTCAAAAGATAGTTTTTGTTTTTTTTTTACTTCCCAATTCTCTAAGTGGATACTTTCACTAGGAAATCCTGAGGATAAGAGCTTCAGCCTTCCCTGATGATGAAAGCTTTCAGTTAAGATTGATTTTTAATTCTGCATTGGAAGCAGCTGGTGAGAAATCTAAGGCATATGCCTGACATACAGTATCAGCAGGTCAGAAGGGGAAAGAAACTTAGGCTGTGGCGACTTTTACTACCAGTGTGAACAACCAGCATTTTTATTGCATTTGAGAATGCTATAATGTCAGTAATTAGTACTGACTACACAACATTTTTTTTATTGTCTGTATCCGCAGACATGGAATGATGGAATTACAGTTGATGTCAAGGAATGAGTTTCTTTTATGCCTTATCAAAACAAAACAAAGCAAAAAAATTCTTGTTACTGGCAGCACATATACACGAAGCACCATGCTCACAGTCCGGACTCTATCATCTTCATCAAGGCTTATGGGTAGCAGAGATTGCATGAGCTACACTAGGCCCAACAAATGCTTTCAGCATTATAAATCTGATTCTCAGGATAAAAAAGCAAAACAGACCTTGAAGACATCCAAAATCTCAGGAGGCTATGTCATTACCAAAAGGGTACCAAAAAGATTCAAAATCCGAATAAGCACACTCTTCTTTTTGCCTTTGGAAACAGAGCTCAGCTGGAATGTGGAAAGAGAGGACATATTTTTTAACTCTTTTTCTGTGTGTGAGGAAAAAAAAAAAAAAAGCTAGTGATTTAGAGCATATCTTGGGTTAAGAATCCAAGGTTTTCTTTACTAGGTCTGACGGGATTCTGGGGATGGTGTTTGAGCTGTCCAAAGGTGGCAGGAATGGCGGTAACTCTTCATGTATGTACATAAGCCTTGATATTCCATTTTGCTGCTGGTCCAAGGTGGCAGCTTAACTCATCTTACAAGACAGACTCTAGGACAGGTAGGTTCGACCCTCATTCCTGACAGTGCATTTGTCTGACACACAGGACTACCTCCCTAAGTACGCTTTTCTTTGAGGAAAAAAAAAGTTACAAATTTTCTTTACATCTTGGCACCGTGTAAAATTTTTTTTTAATACAAAAAAGTTCACTCCCCATTGTTAATCACTACTTCACTGATAAACTTTTAAAGTGTGACCCTGGAATTTCATCATGCAAAATATTTACTGCAGCAGGAGAAAACAGTTTTTAAACAACATATTTTTTTTCTTTTCAAATGTATGAACTTGTTTAAGATAGCCAGGAAGGCAGTGGTAGGATAAACAGAAGGGACAGGAATGTATCAAAAAACAGATTAACACACGCACGCACGCACACACACAAAAAACCTGTACAAAATGCTCCAATCAATGAGAACAGGAAAAAAAAATCTTCAACTATGTTACAATTTAAAAGCAGAAAAAAAAGGGAGTTTCTCCCTCCCACATGTCAGGAAATGTCATCCGAAATCTTAAAGCAAGGATAACTAAATAAAATACATGTGCAGCATATTCTGCAATTCCATTACATACAGTAGTTTTTTTTCCCAAAGCTATTTTTTTTAGTATCGTTAATATAAAGCAGTTGCACAAAAAGCAAAGGTGTTTTGACAAACAGGTGTATGCATTTATTCCTTTTTAGGAACAATATCTAAAAAAAGAACCGCCCTCCGCCCTCCCCCAAAAAAGACAAAGATTCACACAGACACATCGGGATATATGTACAACATAATAAACCCCATCCTAAAGAAGCAACTGGGATAACCCCCAGGGGATACAGAATCGGAACTGTAAAAATCATAGTGAAGTTTGCTTGCTGTAAAGCCTGAGAATATTTTTTTTTCAGTTGGTTCTTCTGCAAGGCTGTGATACCTGCAAAGATATGTAAAATCTAATTTTTCTTTTTTTTTTTTTTTTTGCTACAGTCTTTAGACTAAGCATGCAAGACATACGACTAAGTGCAACTGAGTGAAATGTATTTTTTTTTTTAATTTTAATCATTCCCTAAAGGTTTGAACTGAGGTATGCGTACTAACAGTTTCTCATGCTGTTATCTTTACTCATGTCTAGCTACACATGCTGAGAATGAACTAATCTACCAGATTTTTATCCTCTTTTGAATACCAAACTAACCAGCAACCACTCAGTTTAGAAGCACAGGGCCCCCTTCCCATGACCCTGTCTGGCTATTGCCTGCACATCATGAAGCTGCCTGGAAAACTTTTTTTTTTCTTTTTTTTTTTTTTTAAAGTCTTGCGTGACCACAGACTGCCCTTTATACAGAAAGCAGAGTGAAGCTTCAAAAGTAACTGCCAGAGAAGTTTTTGTACCAAGCTTATGAGTGGATGGGAGTGTTACTTTTATTTAAATGAAAAATGCTGACCAAAGCCTAATTGGAAAAGAGGAAGGAAGGAAAAATTAAAAATAAAAACAAACTGAAGGATATATGCCAAGATTAAGTAAAATTAATACAGTGATCACAGCACAGTTCTTAAACAAAAGTGGCATACAATCTAAAAATATCTTTTTTTCTAGAAATGCTATTATGTGATCTAGTTCACTTATGGAAGCTTTTCTGTTCTGACTCTAAACTGTCTCCTTTATTGGATACTCTAATTGCAGTGGCATACATTCATTTTTTCTGAGATGGGACTCCCTTCCTTCTGTAGCTCCTTTAATATCGTCTCCTATTTTTATCTGCAGTAGCCCCATAAAATCTCTTTAAGAGAAATGAGTTTTGGTCTCTGTAGAGGTACACAAAAAGAAAAAAGAAAAATAACTACTAGAAAAAAGTAACGACTTTGGTTCCATTTCTACTTGGTCTTCTAAATTTACTCTATGATGAAGGAGCAGTTCTCTTTCTCAGGTTGCAATAGCCTATCGCTTGTCATTTGCCTCTAAATTCTTTTGCCTCCTTTGATCAACAATAAGAGGATATTTGGCTTCATCAGATAAAGCGTAAAACAGAGAACGTAATTTACCTTTGTGTAATATCTTTGGTAATTTTAGAAAAAAAAGGTACAAAGAATATAAATTAAGCTTCGAAAGGCTCTCGAACTAAAAAAAAGCTACAGTCTTAAATAAATGACAGGAAAAGTGGGTGCAGAGTAGAAGTGTAGAGGGGTTCTAAGGACTGAGGTTGTACTGACCTGTAACCATCACATTCTGCATACCATGTGTGGGAACTCCCAAAGCCCAGGACCTACATGATATCTTCTATGAGTTTCTGATACTGGCTTGGTGATATAATATTGCAAAACAAACTGTAGTACCAAATTTGCATATTTGAAATTAACACTTTAGCATTTGCTGAACTGAGTCCTCATTAACTCTCTTAAGAAGTTCAATCTGAAACGGAATTTGCATGCGAACAGTTTAATGCCACCAAGCAGGTCTGAACTACTGTATAAACTCAGCGCTGCTGCCACCCCTACTTTCAGGGCCAGGTTTTTGGCCAATTTGCCAACAAAACCAACCCACACTCATTATCACAGAGCTCCTAAGGCCCATGGCAAATTGGTTCCACAAGGGAGAGCCTTTCACCGCCATACCGTCAGTCTAATTAGCATGAACTTTTTTTTTCGGTGCTGCCTATGTTTCCTTGTGCTGGTAGAATGTGGTGGCATTTATTAAGAATGATGGTTGCTGCAAAAAGGAGAGAAAAAAAAAGGAAAATCCGAAACATCCCTCACCCCAACCACCCCCAATACTGCTGCATGGAATGAATCGGCATTGTTCCTAGAGTTTGTCTTTTTTTTTTTTTTCTGTCATTCATTCTCTTTCTGGCAGGACGTCACGTCTGTGTGAGAGGGCCTTCATGTGTAGAGTGCAGCATTTGGGACCTTTTTGAAAAAGACCAAAATGGAATGTTTTCTGACTTTAGAGAAACGGTGATGTCTGAAGGAAGATGGAATGAGTGACAGAAAGCTACAAACAAGAAATGACATTCAGCTTTGTATAATAAAAACACCTATTAACATTCATCACAAGGTACAGAAAACTTTAAGCCTCCAAGAGGCCATCGGCCCAAATGGAGGCCTGAGGTCAGAACTTAAAATGGTATAGTAGAAGAAAAAAAAAAAAAGCAATACATTAAAAAGTTTGGGATAATTATTTTTTAACCCCTCCCCCCAATACACACACAAAGGCCTTCCCCATCCCAACTGGAAGCAAAAAAAAAAAAAAAAAAAAAAAATGGAGTAAAGGCAGTGATAATCAACATGCAGTACTGTGCAAATAGGTCGTCCATTGGAATCCTTAAATTCTGGGCAAAGGCTTGGTCTGCAGCTTAGGTGCACAAGCTCCGTCGGGCGTCCTCAGTGTCCAACGTTGGCAGGACTGCAGTTCAAAGTCTGCTGCTAAAAGTGAATCAGTTTAGCAAATTTACAACACTGATGTTGACGGTTAAGAGAGGAAAATCCCAAGTACCAAACAAGTCCATCCAATGCACAGAGTACAAATTCCTTTTTTCAACAAAAAGTAGAAAAATCAAAAATACTCCCAAATGGGGTTCTTGATGGCACTAAGAGTTAACACATTTCAGAGTTGTCAAAATGTAGTGAAAATCCTCCAGACTGTACAACAAATGGAGAACAATTTCACTGCTAACTTTTGACGTGTGTTTTTTTTTTTTTTTTTTCCTTTTCCCAATCTTCATTCTCGGGGTTGGCCCGCCCCGATATTCACTCCATGTCCTCATTTACTGGTTCGTCTTCGTAATCTCTGTCATGGTCAAAATCTGGACTGTGGTTGGCTGTTGTCACTAAGGACAGAGGCCCTTCAGCTTCCTCTGGGTCGAGGGGCTCTTCTTTGACGTGTACAGGATGCCTGGAAAAAATAAGCAGAGGTTCAGTGTGGGCACTTTCCAGCCCACTGCAGCCCAGGAGCACTTAAAAGTTTGGGGCAACAGAAAAGCCACACTCTAGAATACAACTCTACTGTCCAGTATAGTGGCCATTAGCCACATGTGGCTCTTTAAAAGGAATGAAATCTTAACACACAATTTAAGTCAGTTTCTGAGTTGTGCTGGCTGAAATTTACATGTTCAGAGGCTCCATGTGACTAGCGGTTACCATTCTGGACAGCAAAGAGACAGAACATTTCCATCACTGCAGGAAGTTCTCTTGAGTAGTGCTGCTCTGAATGACGAGTCTCTAGACAGGTACAGGCCTCTCCTTTCTGGTGGCATTTCTCATACTTTAATGCACCTTTAAGGCTGTAGTCACCTGGGGGCCTTGCTGAAATGCATTGCATGATTCAGGTCTGGGGTGGGGCCTGAGACTCTGCATCTCTAACAAGCTCCCAGGTGATGCCGTGGGTCCTAGAACCACACTTTGAGTACCAGATAACAGGCCCCGTAGTGGCATCCTGGGTGGATGAATACCGATCTTCAAATAATTACATGAAACAAGAATCTCTAATGCAACGGCAGTTTGTGGGGACCACTGAGCACAGGAGGCTGGGCTAATCATGGCTTGCTGTGTGTTCTGCTTTGCTAGTTAACATGCAGAACCTGTGAAAGAACTCTCCAGAGGACGACCCCAAGCGAGGTTCTATCATTAATCAACTTCAAGCAAACACAGCAAAGAGACACCATGATACATGCTTGAAACTCCAAATTAATGCATATTTTTACAAACTGTCAATAAGGCAAGAAAAGCCCTGCCAGGAAACACAAACGGAGAGGAAAAGGCTCGCTCAACACAACAATATGATAAGAAAGCAGAGCCCCGATCAGAATAATAACACTGTCAGCTGTAAACAAGGCAAAACATGAGGCCCGGCTGGTAGCAGCCACTGGGATGCTCGAGGTTGCGGTGAGATCTGCCAACTTTCTCATTATGGACCAGACTGTGGTTCACCCGGAGGGGAACTGGGGTGATCACACAAAACCACTCGGATAACAATTGAGAAGTGTTGTTCGTAAATCATATTTACAACTGATCCTTTGCAAATACAAATGACTTTGTCTTGCAGGGGCTTTTGATATGTAAAAAACCATTCAAGTTAAAAACAGTCCCATCTCTGGGGCAGGCTGCAGAAGGGAAGATTTTTAAACTGACATTATCAAGTATTAGTAATAAGAGGTGGTAATGGGGATGGTTGGCTTCCTAAATAATTGATGCCGTATGCAAACCCCAAAGGCCCCCTGAACCATTTAAAAACAAACAGAGGAGTGCTTTGGACTGCCCTTGAAGACAGGAACCTTCAGAATCAATTGACTCTAAAATCAGCACAGCTTAGAGAGCGTTTGGGGGGCGGGGGCGGCTAGACGATGATAGATAAATAGCTTAAAAAATAATGCCTTTATTTGTAAAAACTATTTGCAAAACAAAATATAGCAAAGTTGCATTACATTACATTTTATGTATGGCTCTCCATCTATTTATTTTTTGAGATGGAGTTGTGCTCTGTCACCCAGGCTGGAGTGCAGTGGCAGGATCTCTGCTTACTGCAACCTCCACCTCACAGGCTCAAGCAATTCTCTTGGCTCAGCCTTGCAAATAGCTGGGATTTACAGGGGCCCACCACCACACCTGGCAAATTCTTGTATTTTTAGTAAAGATGAGGTTTCACCATGTTGGTGAGGCTGGTCTCAAACTCCTGACCTCAAGTGATCCACCCACCTTGGCCTCCGCAAAGTGCTGGGATTACAGGCATAAGCCACCATGCCTAGCCAGATATTTTTTATTTAAGGGAAACAGTTGTATATCTGTGCAAGGAAGGCTGCACAGGGAATCACCCTCCCTCCCATCAGTCTGTATTAAACATTAGGGATGGGGATTTTTTTTTTAATGGCCATATTAGTGTTTCTGCAGTAAGAATTAGAACTAGCTGCATAATTTGCAAAGGCCAGTGCAAAATTAAAATCTGATGTCCATGGCTCAAAATTAAAATTTCAGGACAGAAATGCCATTAAAGCAAGTGCATGCCAGGTGTGGTGGTGTGTGCCTGTAGTCCAAGTTCCTTGGGAGGCTAGGGCAGGGATGATCACTTGAGCCCAGGAGTTTGAATCTAGCCTAGGCAATACAGCAAGAACCCCATCTCTAAATAAAATAAGGTAATAAAAAGAACACATAAAATCAACTGTAGTGTCCTTTTAGGCATGAGATCCTGTGTGATCTCATGTCACACACCTGTGAACGAGCCTTGCTAGGATACTCTACATTCTTTTAGGAAGAATTAGGTATATCCTTAAAAAAACAAAAACCCTTATTTAAGGCCAGTTTTCTTATTTTAGCCAATCGCTTTCTATTTGGAGTCATATTTTAAAATACTGTAAACTCAGCAGGAATAGTATTTTTTTTATTTTCTTAGCTTTACAGTTTATAATGTTTATGGCTAGATGAGATTCCACTGTGTTGAAATATGTCAGTTTCTTAATACTAGGCATTTTAGGATCATCTTTTTTTTTCCTTTTACTGTTTGTATAATGCAATGACCATTTTTATCCATTAATCTTCCTACTTCTGTTGATTTACCTCCTTAGGATAAATTTCTAAGAATGGAATTGTTAGAGCAAAGGCCAAAACATCTTTATGGTTCTTATGATTTACTGTGATATTAACTTCCAAAGGGGCTATCAATTTAAGCTCAATCTCATCAGCAGCAAGTATTATTTTTAAAAAATACTTTGTTGCTTAGCAGGTATAACGTAAGCTCAGGTTACCTTAGACGGTGTTTCTTGGATTACTGACAATGGTGAACATTTCTTAATGTTTCATTTTCAAACTTTCATTGCTGAGAACTGCAACTTTTATGAATGACTGAAATTTGTGTTTTAGCCATACATTGAGGTTCAAATGTTGTTTTCCAAATCAACATTTTCCTACTTTCTTATCAGTTCTATCAATCCTTTCAGATTTACAATCCAGAACTGAATGATATAAGAATGTAAGCTCATATAAGACTTTGGGGAGGGAGAGGGGGGATGGGGGACCCCCTAGGAGAAACAGAACCATCTCCATCTCAATGACGTTCTTGCTGTATAATTTTAGACTTTGACAAATATTTTGTTAATCTTACCCCAAAAATCAGATACATGTAAAGCCCCACAAAACACAGTTCACAACATCAGAGAATATTTTGTTTACCCAGTTATCCTCATTTCATCATTTCACATTGTATACATGTATCAAAATAACAAATGCCCACCCCCCAAATATGTACAGGTATGATGCATCGATTTTAGAAGCTATAGAAGTAAAGAAAAAGTTTTCTCCCTAAATTGTAGCCAAAATTTATTAGGATTATTTACTATCGTGAGGACAGAGGTAATGATCCTGTCATGCCTGCTGGCTCGACTTCTAGTGCCTCATCAGAGTGGGTCCCCAACGAATGTTAACTAGCTACATCTACCGTGTGACCACCTGGCGACACAACCAGGTTAGACAGTAAGGTTTCTAAACTCCAGAGAAATGAAATCCAATTTCAGGACACTTTCTGGTACTGGCAGATACCCCTAGGGTGTGGCAAAAAGGTGGAGCACAGGCATACAGTGCTTCAAGGAATAAAAGATGGGATTCCATGAAAGATCCATTTCAGATGAGATGCAGACTATCTATGAGACACTAGGCTTCACATACACTCACCGTGTCTCCTAGAAGTTAGGGCTGCACAATGCACCTTCCTCTCCTTGCAGACACTGCCCCCACTCTTTCTCCCCAACTCCTATTTCCGAAAGGGCTACCAATGAATAACTGTGTGCAAAACCACACAATTCCCTTCTCCTTACATCTGAGTAATTCCTTTGTTTTGCCACTCTGGGAACACAAGAGTTTTAAAATAAAGCTGACTGGTGTTTAAAGGCATTGTGTTCTGGGGGTGTATGCACAGCATGGAGTATTTTGCTTTGTAGCTCCTTTAGCGCCTATCAGGAGAAAAGTATAATGCCCCAAAGCCATAATTATGTGACCACTTTCTAGTGTTTCAAAGGAGGAACGAAATGTAGTGGTATTTGAGTGTCACAGAGAGGGTAAGAATGAAGAGTTCTGTTTCAACACTCAGTATCAGCTAGGCTGCCTTCCTAACAAGGCCCTTCAAGCCGTGCCGTAAAGTTTACGGCTTGATTTATTCCAATAGACTGGAACGGTTGAAAAACAATTTGCATCATAGCAGGGTAATGCACACTGGACAAGAATGGAAACTTGTCATTACAGAAGTCCCTTAATGGAAGTATGAGGTCAAAAAGAGTAACAGTCTATGACATGGATAGCAGGCGCAGGGAATCTGCTGTTGACATATAATCATATTTAGCAAACAGCACAAACCTGTGAGATTTGAGCAACGCATTTTGACATCTTTGTGTAGGGTTTCTTTTAAAAAATAGTTGAAACCTTCATTTCATCAAAAATCACAGACTGTTGTAAAACATGGTTTGGGTAATACTGAGGTTAATTCAAATTTGTTAAACTAATTAAGCCTGCAGTGACTTTGTTTCGTACAGCAAAATCAGTAAGTATCACTCTGAACTGGTGCCTGTGGCTTGTATCCAAATATCTTTTTGTTTCAGTGATTCTTTATACTAAATAATAGGAATATATGTCAACAAAACCTTGGGAGTTTGTACAGATTATGAGAAACAGTATCACTTCCATTCAATAACTTCATTTTTGCTCTAATGAGTATTTCTTGTAGTAGCTTATATGCCAATTTACATTTGCTCTGAACTTCCTTAGTATCTAAGTAAATACTCCTGTCATGACAATGATTTCAGATGAATACAAGTGTGATAACGAGAAAGTCGGAAACACTAACTTGCTTTGGAAAGGATGAAATATAGCAGCATCAGTGTGAAAGATAAACACATTCTTAAAACGCTGTGAAGTAAATGCTAAGATACTGTTCATATAAATTAAAAATGATTATTTCCATTTCTGCAAAGAACAGTAAAGATCCTTTTTAAAGTGCTGTGGGGATGAAATTCAAATGCTAGAAAATGCAATTTCAGATTTCCCCATACCCTCCAAATCATGCTGGTAGATAACACTTTTTTCTTTGTATTAGATGCCCATTTTGTCTGTTCCTAATTGTTACAGGTCATATTTTCCATTCCTATTACTTATATTATCTTAAAATAAGATGTTGGTTAGTAATTCAGAAGCAACACGTGTAGACGAGCAGCCTATTCTAGAAACTGACAGTATTGCAAACATGAAATGGGTTAGTTCCTTACAATGGGCAACAAACTCACTAAAAGGGAGCGACTCATTTCACAGCATCTCTAGCAAGACCAATCATTTGGATGAATGTAGTTTCTTCCCTCTGTTTGAAAACTTTTTCTGGGAGAGAGGGGTTTCTAGTTACACCAAGTTTTCTCCCATCACCCACTCACAGGGGCATCACAGTCTCCTGGCCTCTGCCGTTCCTGTGGTTTGCAGTCCTGGTGCCATTCACATTCAGCATGGGCAACCATCGCCCATCACTTCATTCAGTTATATGTGCGCTCATTATACTGCCGTCTGCTGCTATAATGCTCCTATTAATTTTCCTTTTGATATTTTAAGAGCAATCTATAAATCACGCTGCCTTTCATTTGTGCCATCATTAATGGTTGGTAATAATGCTGCGGCAGCGTGTTCGTGGTTAACCTTATAGCACCACCGAGTAAACAAGCATCTTTTTCTCTCGGTTACGTTCAGCACACCCGAATGTTGAACAAACTGCCAACTTTTTCATAGGGATGCATATTAATTTGAGGAGGAAAAAGAAGTGTGGCTTAAGTAATGGCCTGCAATGTGATAAAGCAGAGAAGAAAAGTAAACCCGTTACCCATTTTATTGTTGTGAATTGCTTTTATGGGAAAGTTGGCAAATAGTCCTTTTATGCACTAACCAAGCTGAACATTTCTTGAAGTACAAACTTCTAGCTTGGTTCTGGGAAATTGGAAATCACAGAAAAGGCATGTAAAGCCCAGAGAGAGGCTGTGTGCACATAGGGAGACTAGGGTCTGACAGCAAAGACCTTTTGGACGGACGATACTCACACGGCTTGCATAGGAGATCTGCCTGGACTGCTGTCACTCTCGTTGCTGTTGGTATGCTCCATTGCCCCATTCAGCTCTTCCCGTATTGCGCTGGCTAAGTTGCCCAGAGTGGGATTTCCCATGGAAGCGGTAGTGTATAGAGGTATACTATTCTCAGCCATTGAAGCCTGTCATCAACCAAAAGAAAATTTATGAAGACACAGAGTATGTAAGACGAGGAAACTACTAATTATGGGTGTACTCAATAATCTTCAGTTTGAATTAATTGTAGCATGGCTGGCAAATACAAGTTTCGAAGAGGTGTTGAAAGATTTTGCTTTAAAAATGACTCATGGCACCTGCCCCAAGCTTGGTCTTGAACAGCTAGACTGGGGGCCGGGGGGACCAAAGCGCCTGTGGGTAGGAAGGACTCAATTTGGTCCTGCTTGGTAGTCACGTGGTTTAGACAGGCTATCTAATATGAGGTTTATGTCGGATGCGTTTTTAAGAGGAGCTGAATATTTCCAGATCACAGTGAAATATAATGGAATTTTTATTTCTTTATCCATTTTGATGACTCCACTATTGGATATTAGAGATTTTGATCAGATTATTCTGGCTGCACTGCTCAAACTTATGAGAACTTCCATAAACATTTACCTCTTAGATCCTATAGAAAAGGAAGAGATTATAGAATTGGAATCAATTTTTTATCTCCTCCCATCATTTCTGTTTTAATGATTTTTGAATCTGTTTAGTACAGTTTGAGATAACTGGTTGAAGGAAACACCACGTAATGTTTCAGGGTCTGACAAATTGCCTGGGATTTTAGGGCTATAGAGAAAGATCTCTGGCAAAAGGAAGCTCTAAATCATATTTCTTTTTGGTGCCTAAGTACATCAATATTAAAGGTGACAAAGTCACTCCACGTGAGTGTCACATCAAAAAACTGGGGAAATGAAAAAGAAGAAATCCTATTTAGGATAGGTAGGATATTATTTACTTCCTGTTATGCTGCATTTGAATAAAAGGGACAAGTCTGAAATGCAGACACTAGTTACATACACCACTGGACTAAAGCACCCGTATTTGTTTCATTCAGGTGGTGATGACGACCCATTGACTTTTCATTTTCTTAAAGGGGACACTTGCAAAAACTGGCAGCTGTAATTAAACCAAGATTTATCACAACTGTCTTCTTGCAGACTACGCTATGCCCGCTTTTCCATCCTAATGAAAAAAAAGTATAGTCACAAGACAATCTGGCACAGTGACTTCCGCTGGCCAGTTACACAAGAGTCCAAATTATTCTTGAAATCCTGGCTCTAGAGACAAAGTAAAAGCCAAAAGGGTGCAAAGCTGGGCCGCAGAAGTCTGTTTGATTAGTATGACAATGGCAGCCTCACTCACTATACAAACCCCAAAGCCAGGGCTTTCAAGGTACAGGCTCTGTGTTAGAAGTCCTGTGCACACTCACTGAACACAGCACTGGATAATGGACTGTCAAAGCTTGGCCCCCTGTAAGCCCAAAGCTTTTTCTTTCCTCCGCTTGTAAATATATATAACTGCCTTCTTTTAAAAAGTAGGGGGAAAATGCTGTTTTTGTTTCCAAATGTGGTGAACTCATTTTGATGAACGGCAAATCTGAACATTCCACACTCTCCGACAGTGTGTCAAATAATTTGCATCCAGTACTTTTTCCAACAGCTCTTTTATAATTGCAATAAAGCCTTTTTTCTTTTTTTTTCTTTTTTTTTTTGGCAGAGCAGTTGCCAGAGCTATTATTTGTTTGTTTTTTTTTTTTTTTGCAAACTGCAGTTGGACAAGCATCTTAACTGCTTTTATCTGAGACAACAGTGGTCACACCTCTCTCAGTCACAGAAATTCTGCCAAGTGTCTCCACTAGAAATACTGTAAGATAAGCTCTCACAAGACAATTTCACTATTCTATGGTCAGAATGTGGCAACAGTGGGGCTTCTGCTAGCTTAATTATTTATTTTAGCAACTTCCCTGGTCAAAAATTCTGAAGACAAAATTGAAATGCTGATATGAATGTGCTCATTGGGATGAGTTGGTCACCCTCTAAGAAGGCAACCTTCTTGGGATGACTATTTATTCTCTTTGCCTCTCAAAGTATTCTAGGTCAAGGCCACTGCTGATTGGGATTGGATCATAGAACATGGGCTGAGACCCAACAGCCACAGTAGTGAAAGGCATCCAAAGGCAAGCACTTATATTGATCCCTTGGTTCTCAGATAAGAAAGATGTAAGTGATGAAAACCAGCCTTGTTCCTTGAAAAAATGATCAAATGGGCTGCAGAGAGATCCCAGTGCCTGATCCACAAGACAGCATTTTGAACACACTCTTTGTTAAGCAAGTGATCAGAACAACCCACCCAAGGTTAGAGAAATTTTCACTAACTGCTTATGCCTAACAAAGTGGTTCTTTTCTTTTTTTTTTTTGTAGTTGATGTCCACTTAGAAGCAGGTATGTTACAAAAATGGACTTAATTATGTAAATGGTCCTTGCACAGTAAGTATGTGGTTTCATATCAAGCTGGCACCTCTGCCAAAAACTGAAGTTGCCTAAGTAATTGTGCAGAAGTCCATAAGCACCCTGGCTCCTGGAACATTAACCACTCTGAGATCCTCAGGAGAAAGGCAGTCTATAAATACGAAGCTTTACGGTTACCCTTAGTTACTTCACTTTTCAGAGCATAATGCAATCTGTCCCAAGTCCCATGTTTTATTTCTGTAGTGGATTCTGCTGTCCTATTTTATATATTGTATATCATGCATTATGTTGCTCTAGTAATTTTTTTTGAAGATATTGTTCCACTATTATTTTTACTCGTCTTGAAAAATGGAAATAGGCGGTAATGGAAAGGAAGGCCTGCTGGCAGAATCTTTATTTAATTTGCACAGTAGAAAGTTGTCTTATGTGTCTGTCTACTGATCAGGGATCCAAACTCGTAGAAGAGAGGGGAACAATCCACTTCTCAAATCATGAATTTATATCAATTTATTCCCCTTGCCTCATTATGGATGGAAAGTGTTCTTGGAAAATGGCAGGACAGTTTTGGGCTACTGAAGAAGATGCCAAAAACAAATGTTCAGAGACGAAACCTGAACAATTCTGTAATGACAAAGCATACTAATTGAAATTAGTCACATAGTTAAGAGAATTCAGAGGACGGAGGATCACTATTTTTTTGCCTTTCCGCCTCATGAATATAAAATGTGCTTGTAATCTTAATACTACTCCAGATAGAGCAGCCTTTAAATTCACACTTCACAAGACTCCAGGGAAAATAAGTTACTAATGAATGGTATTTACAGTGGCAGCATCGAAGCATGCTTTCATTTACTCTTCTAAAGTTACTTGTGTAAACTACAAGTAATTAAAAGAAACACAGAAAGTAGTTTCTCCTATTAAATCCGGTTCAGGCTAAAAATAAATAAATATAATTACTGAAATGCTAAGGCCAGTGAATCTGCCTCTAAACTGAAACTGGGTAAATGGCCTA
Source organism: Aotus nancymaae (assembly GCF_030222135.1). Classification (NCBI taxonomy): domain Eukaryota; kingdom Metazoa; phylum Chordata; class Mammalia; order Primates; family Aotidae; genus Aotus; species Aotus nancymaae. Next base: position 4,943,697 of record NW_026988460.1, read on the forward strand.
TCATCAATTCCCAGGAGCCCTAAGACTACCGGGCCTGTAGGGTACAGAGTCGTGCTCAATAAATATCTGTTTGTTTAATGCAGAGCAAGACCCAAGCTCCTGTCAGTATCTCTTCCTTCCTCATCCTGTTCCCATCATGCTGAAGGTCTCAACAGCTTTTTCATTATTGTACCTTTTTAGACTTTTGTTTCTCTGTTTGTGTCATTACCCCAAGAAATGTATTTACTCATGTATTATGGTTCTTTGGAAGGACACAAGACACTGTAGTATCTCAGAGCCAATCTGGGGGTGATACAGCCCCCGCTGAGAATGTATGCTGCAGAGGACTACAATGGTATTAGATGACAAATGTCACATTTATCTATAAAATGTGTTATTTAAAAGTTACCAAGATTCTCTTGGCCTGTCTTCTAGAACAGTCTGGGTAGGGGCAAAAACAAACAGGACCACAGGCCAAAAGGATACTGCTTACTGATGAACTCTGGAGGGGAACTTGAGTACTATACCCAGGTACTTGAATGAAATGATACAGGAGTAGCCTATATTTAAGAACACAGATGTGCAATAGGGAAAAAGTTTGCTAGAAGTTGGGCTGCCTCGGGTAGCTCCTTTTTTGGGTGGTAATCTCTCACCTATTCAAAACCCGCCTGGTACCATTGGTGACGTAACAAGTTCTTGGTAGGAAATAAACACTCCGTGTGATCATTATGTAATCTTGAGCAATCGGCAGGAAAACTAAAGAGTTTTCCTAAACACCTCTATTGTTTAAACAGACACAGTTTACTTTTATAAAGTGAACCAGACCCAGATCCTCCCCCCACCAGACAGAAGCGAAGATGCTCAAGTCGACTTTAAAAGAAGAAGAAATACAAAGCCCTGCTTTCTCTTTAAACCTCTGAACAATAGAAGGTCATGTGACGCAGTGGCCTATCATCCAGCACATTAATAGCTGTGCTAGAGTAATTACACTTGTGGTATTTTTGCCTCAAGTGAAATTCTGAAATAAGAGGATGGAAATTATGATACTGCTGATAAATATTAATAAGTGAACTTTTAATTTTTTTGCCACAATATTCAAAATGCTAAGCATCCCGCTAATGCTGAAGCAGCCCGATGTGTTTGCCTCCAGGGAGTACGATGCTTTGTGCACTTAAGAAAAAAGTTTAACGGAATTAAAATTTAATATCTAATTAGAGCAAGGCTAATATATTTTGAAATGAGTGGGGGAGACCTGTGCCTCTGCTGCATATTCGGGACAGCCATTAATCTTACCTGTAAAGCTGCATTGAGAGGTGTGCAGTAGGCGTGGCTGCTCTGCATGTTTTTAATAAGGGAAGGGTTACTGTATAAGAAAAAGATAAAAACTCAAAGTTAAACACAGTCGACTCCGGAGTTCCTAGCTAAGTTTTAAGCTTGCTGGTGTCCTTCCAAATCAGCAATTTCCCCCACTAACAAAACCCAAGGAAAGTCAGGCTTTCTCCCTGTCACTGCTCTGCAGGGCTGGTTTGTGTGCACCCTCTGGGGTTAGACTTCGCTACTGAAGGAAACTAGGTGTACAATTCTGGCTTAGGTAATAACAGGCTTGGGTCCTCCCTCCAGGGCCCTCTCTGCAGGTTTTTAGGAGTTACCATGACTCCAGACTCCAATAGGAAGGCAGCAAGCAGTCTAGGAGGTTGTGCTGGGGAAGGCAGTGAGCTAGCTCACGGCAGGGGCTGCTGGGCGTGAGCAGAGAGAATCTTGGCTCATAAGCATCTTCTAGATTTGAACTCTACAGTGACTGCTAGAGGGACGGCAGGAAGGCTTTTAGGGAACATCTACAAGGCGCGTTTATTGCCAACGGGATATGGAGAGTAGGGTATGCCAGGGGAGGGGCGTTCTTAAATAAGGGGATGTCTTAGCCAAATCTGGGAGGGTCTGAGAATATTTGCTGCTGTCTCCATTCCTGGACCAAATGAAGCCAACATACTGTTTTCAGAAAATCTCTAGCCTCATAAGGATAAAAATACTAAAAAAATATATTGGGCATACTGAGGGTAAAGAGTGCCTTCCAGTAAGCAATTATCTACATTTATCAGAGGCCTTTAAAGGAAGTATACTCGATATTACCTATTTATTTCCTTCCTATGCTTGGAACATTTTAATCATTCACCTCATTACATTTACATTATTCTAGTGAGTGAACAAGTAAGAAGAAGTCTATCTATCTACCCCAGTAGTACACACACATTTTAACTCTAAAACCAAAAATTCCCTTTTTACTTGGGGGGATTATGGGTTAAGCACAAGAATTTAGTTTTAGGGTCCCCGTAAGCTGCTGAATCAAAATACAACCAGTATTTGCATTAAAGACGTCAAAAAAGCATTATTCAAGGCACTGGTGTTCCAAAGAGAAACGAGAGCAATACATGTACAAATCACACAATTTAGTTTCGTTGCAGAAAGCTGTGGCACTGCTATTGGTGAAATGCAAAACTACATGGGATGAGTCAACCATGCAAAAGCCAAAGCAACAGCAGAAAAAAAAAACAAAAGCAAGTAAAGGCTCTTACTGTGCGACAAGCTCGTCAAAGTTTTCATCGGGGCAGTATTTGCGAGGACGGCCTCGTTGAATATGGCGGCCACGTTTAAACTCTTCATCATCAACTGTCCAAAAGGACCCAAACTCATCCTCTACTCTGATAAAGCACTTATGCAGTGAGAGGTTGGTGCGAATGGCACCCTGGGATAGGAGCAGCAGCAAAGGAGATGGAGTGGCAACAAAAGGAGACGGGGTTGGGGGCAGAACAGACATCCAATACAGGGAACAGGAAAAAGAAAATAAAATGCAATAAGCATAAGCAAATGGTTTGTGAGGGTTAATATGCATTGCCACCTAAAAGCTACTAGCATGTGATGCAACAAAGACCAGCAAGCAGGGCAGGGGGACTGGTGGGTATACAAAACAGGAGGGATGAAATGCTTTTTTGCTTCCCTTAACTGAGACAACGTGAAACCAGTTCTTTGGTCTAACACCATCTAGCAGCCAAAGCCTCTACGTTATACTTGTTAGCACAATCCAAGCTAGGCTAAGAAGTTCAAACATGGTGGACGTACCCACTGATCTTTTGTGGCCTTCGTTTTTGGAATTCTACTTCATCCACTGTCCATACTGCCCCTTTAACGTTTTCTACTCGCACAAAACACTTGTGAAGACTAAGATTATGACGCACTGCATTCTGCAGCAAGTATAAAAGAGAGAACATTTACATTTTCTATAAGAAAAGACTCCAAAAACAGCAGTAAATTCAGCCTAACAGTCCACATTTGTAACACCATCCCCAAGAGCTGCAGCTACCACCCCCGTGGAGGACCTTCTCATGGTTAAGGATGTCTTTTTCCAAAAGCAAAAATAAACCCAAATTATAAATTAATTGCATGTTGGCATTTTCATCTAGTCTCTGGTAATAATAATGAACCAGAAGAAAGTTTTTAATATGCATACAAGCCCAAAATAGGTTCCAGTGTACAAATCTGAAAATGTTACTTTTAAACAAGAAAACATGCAAAGCATCAAACTGCCCCCTTTTGATAGTTTCTGGCTTTTAAAACTTCCATAGGTCTTATGAAAAATTCTAAAGTAGATTTTTACCACCAAGAGTATCACCTTGTGTAGCTGAAGGATCCGGGGGTAAACTGACCCCACAAGAGATCAGCTATGTCTAAGAGTTGGCTCTAACTATGTATGGGCAAGTATTTTAACTGAGTAAATGCCAAAGGAACACATGAGTGGAACTCTCAATGGCAAAATGACTATATTCCTACAGTTGATGGTTTCTACAGACCCATCTTGTATGGTTATTAGTCCTTTCTGGCCATTCCTAAGCTGAGACCCTTAACATCAATAATTTATGAAAAAGGAGGATCTCAACTCAAGGGTGAAGAGCTTTTAATATCTTTTTCCTCTGGGTTTGGAAGAATCTCTAACCCTTACTAGGTACAGTAACAAGCAAGGGATCATTTCTTTAGTCCTGCCTGGTTAAACTTAGGGATCCGGACTCAGTGCTGGACATGAAGATATTCTAAAGAGATCCATGTCATTTAAAATTGTCGTCTTATTCAGAATGAGTAGATCACTCAATTGGGGCTTGAGAAGTTGACATAAACATCACACCTCACATACCATGTGAAGTCCTCACTCAATTCCAGCACAAGCATTTTGCACCCCTCCCCATTCTGCCACCTGGAGTATTTCCTTCCTGAATTACCCTTAATGGTGGTGAATTTTGCTACTCTGAGAGGTGCTTCAGTGTTGGGACAATTACAATTGGTGACTGTGAGGATTAAAGCTACATAATAATTTCTCTTTTCTGATATGGAATATTTAGAAGATAATGAGACAAGTTTTAATGCATGGTGTGATGAATTGCTTGAAAGGAGAATTCACACGATAAATTCCCAAAGAGTTTTTAAGTAATATTAGCATAAGAAGAGGTAGGTTCAAGATACCCAGGTGACTATCAAAAGGACACTCATGATTAAAAAAAAAAATTGGATGAGTTTGCTTACAAATAAAAATCTCAAACTGAAAACATTTGGCATGTCATATACTTGATAGGACAATTTTCTTTGCATATAAAATGCAGTCTAGTCTTTAAGCAATTTTTTTTTTTAAAGAGATTGGGTCTTGCTCTACTGCCCAACTGGAATGCAGTGGTTCAATTATGACTCACTGAAGCCTTGTATTCCTGGGCTTAAGAGATCCTCCTGCCTTAGCCTCCTGAGTAGCTGGGCCTAGAGACATGTGTCATCACCCCCAGCTAATTTTTAAAATTTTTTGTAGAGATGGGATCTTGCTATGTTGCCCAGGCTGGTCTTGAACTCCTGGGCTCAACTGATCCTCCAGCCTCCCAAAGTGCTGGGATTACAGGCAGGAGCTACTGTGCCCAGCTGCATTTTAAAAAATATATTGCCCAAAGGCATACGACAGAAGGTCCACTGTTATTTACTGGAACAAAACTGAGGTGGTACAAATAAACAGACAAAGCCAATTTCCTTCACAAATCTGGGCATTATACGTCTAGGAGACATAACTTGGAAAGAAGTCAACATTGCTTCTAATCTTCATCACTGTCTGTCTGATGTTTTAAAATAAGTATCAAAATGTATAAAACTGAAAGGGCTTAAAGCTACTTCTGATAAAATAATTTCTGTAGATCAGGTTGAGCAATATAACCATGTGAGTCAACACACAAAGCCAAAACTTCAGTTCTGTTTCCCAAAACTGCACATCTAAGCAGAAAGCAACTAGAAGTCAAGAGTTTTCAAAAAAAGATGTGTAAGCTCTTTTCAGTCATAACTTTAACTGAGCATTTCATCTTTTGCCTAAGATCATGGTGAAAATAAGGACACATAGAAAAAATTATACGTATTTATGAGTCATTAAGTACTTCATCTAAGGTTGTTTATATTAATGACACTTTTTCCTGCAGTTTGCAAAATGAAAAAGTTCAATCTGAAGATCTAAGCTTAAATATTATATTCACAACTGGTAATTATTTTTAAATTTCATCATTTCCATTTATAAAAGGCAATCTGAAGAAAATGTCTGCCTCATGCTTCAACTTCCTAAATTTTTAAAAGCATTCATGGCTAAAGATCCTTTTATATTTTATCTCCTAAGGCAGGCTGAGGCGAAGAAGGTAAGATTTTGAACATAGGTTCCCTTCAGTGCCCAATTGTCTTAATGGAAATGAAAGGATAATTTGGGCCATAATAGATATTCACAGCTCTGTAAAGTTGATGAATTAATTCTATGGTTATATTCGTTTTCTTTTAAAATGCTAATTTATCAGGAACTTAACAGAGGAAATAAATTTTTCCATTTTTTGCTTTGGTTTTTCTCCAGTATAAAATTAAGGAATTAGCAAGGAAGGCATTTATTTCAAGTGAAGGAAGTTTTCCTTGCATCCTGTAACACATCCCTATCATGTTTAGATCAATCTCATGGAAAAATATCCTCAAATGTTTATATTACATGTCTCTAAATGTTTTGGATTTCAGGGATTAAAAGAATTCCAGGTAGTTTAAAAATTAAAAAAAGCAAAAATACAAATGACAGAGTGTACCTGTCCCCTTCTATAAGCAAAAATATTCGAAAATGGGAAAGCCCAAGAATGTCAGAGGGCTCAATCTAATAGAAGGGAATAAATACCAGTGAAATCTCTGAACCGGGAATGAGGTGAGCCATATAACCCCAAGCACTGCTGGGGGCATCCAATAAAGAGATATGGAATTTGACATGTTTTTATAGCAAATAGTGTTATAATGAACGTCTACAATCTACTTTTCTTCCTTAGTATATCTATGAGGGACAATGTTTGGTTTTTGTTTTGTTGTTTTTTGAGAAAGGGTCTTGCTCTGTTGCCCAGGCTGGACTGTAGTGGCATGAACAGGGCTCACTGCAGCCTCAACCTCCTTGCCTCGAGCAATCCTCCCATCTCTGCCTCTGGAGCAGCTGTGACCACAGGTGCATGCCACCATGCCTGGCTAATGTTTTTTTTTTTAAAGAGAAACAGGGTCTCACTATGTTGCCCAGGCTGGTCTCGAACTCTGGGGCTCAAGTGATCCTCTTGCCTCAACCTCCTCAAGTGCTGGGATTATAGGCATGAGCCACTGTGCCTGGCCAACAATCTCTTGACTTAAAAATAAAAAAACAAATCCTTAATAATACATTGTGTTTTCCATTAATAGCTAGTACTTAGATTGTACAGCTTTCTCTACTAATTGGGTGAATGAGCTTTTCATCCAACTATTGAAGGCTGTGTCAAGTTTGGTCATTTCTCCAGGTTCTAACTCTGGAGATACATCTCTGCAAATATTGGCTGTGGCTGAAGACCTAACAGCATGAAGTTTGTGGAAGTAATATGGCAACCTCAACTTTTGGGCAACAGTGTCATCTCCCTTTCTCTACATATTCCAACCAGAGAGAGATCATTTTACTGGCTGGCCCCTCCACACCGCTGATGCCCGTGTAATGAGAGTCTTCCATCCAAGCATTTCAGCCACAATGGCACTGCTTTCCCAATCAAATACACCTACAGATTGGACACTTTAAGAGTATCAAAACAATACAAACGTAGCTTCCTTACAGCACAATTGCATTTTATCAACAACAAACTGTTCTATGAATGTCAAGGTCCAAGACTAAACAGGCCTGAGAAAGCTTACCTTCCACGTGGCCGCGTTGCGTCGGAAGTAAGCAAACATTCGTGTGAACCAGTTATAGATTTCATTTAGTGTTAGCTGCTTTTCTGGAGATTCGAGAATGGCCTGTGAAGCACAATGTAACAGAAGATAATTTATGACCAAATCAGCAGAGTCATTGTTATACAGTTTCCCCAAAATATACAATCACTGGGATTCAGAGCTAAATCCTGAGAAAGGTTTCACAAAATGATCTAAGATTAATGGTTGTATTTAACAGTTCAATAGCAAAATTCAAAATGGAATTATCTAATTGTTTTGAGTTTTTATTTCTGTTTCCGTACAGAAATATTAATTTATTAGTCATTCATAAAGCAGAATCAAAGAGAAATGCAAAACATTTCACTAGCTGATTAAAACTCAGTAATTATTTAGAGCTCAGATTAATTCTAGGGATCAGAGATTACTGTAGCTTGTGATAATTGACTTGCCATCTTTAAACAGGCTCATTTTCACTGTTGTGTGAAATGAATTTCCTAATAATCACATCGTATTGTAATACTTAATCAAAAGCAATTATGTTATATATTGCAGTTTTAAAAAACCTTATAGAAAAGGTTTCAGCATGCTTGCATACTAAACGGTTTTAAATCTCCTTCATCAATATATATCCATGTACACATACACCTTTTGATAGAATTTCATATACTGTGTTATTTACTTACCTGCCTAATTAAAGATGCATATGTAAATGGTGGTCTAACTTCTGCGTTCTTATAAAATTCTTGGTTCTGCGCAATATCTGCTGAATAAGAATCATTGTCCTATTAATTATCACCTTTTAAAAACGGGCTGGTCTACAAGAATTGGATTACAACTCTACGTGAGGCAAAACATGGAGTATCTACCTGAAGAAATGGGCACGTTGTATTTGTCTGAGTACCGCCTGCGGATGGGTCCCACCGTGTGCATGCTGGTGGTGGTGATGACAGAGGGGCCTTGGGTGACGGGAGTCAGCGGGGCAGTTGGGGTCGTTGGAGTATGAGGTAAGCTCTGTGGAGAAGCCTCTGATGCGGACTTGGAGAGAGTGACACTTGATACCAGATTCAGCTGTGAGGGAAAAAACACGTCTTAGAAGACCTTCAGGAAAATAGAGCAACCCAGGAACCACGCATCCAGCAGGAGTAATACAGAGGATGCACGCACAGTGCTCTTTCTCTAAGTAGACACATCTACCATGAACCGAAACACAAATTGAGTCCTGCGTAAACACAATTCACTTAGGATGTAGCATAAGATATCTCTGGCAGCAGTCTCTTTTCAAAAGGCTGCTACGAGGGTGTTTACAGGCTCAAAAAGGGGCTACCTACCTGAGTGAGATTGAGAAAGCCTGAGTCAGGACATTTCTTTGATCGTGATGTCTCAACTACTTTAATCGCCCATCAGGCCTTGTCAACCTCAAAGAGCTCCAGAGAGGAGTCCTTAGCAATACCAGTAAAGCTGAATATTTTAGGCAATACAAGTTGGAATACGCTGGTGTACATCTCAAGTGTCCAACAGAACTTTCTGCAATATGCTAGCACAACCCAAGAGCTCTTTTTACTTACTTTTTACTAAAATTAAACTTTTTAATAAATTTAAAAGAGCCCCATGTGGCTAGTAGCTACCATAGTGGACAGCCCAGGAGAGACTACTGAAGGCCATCATGCAGCTTCCTGGATGACAAGAACTACTGCAAATATGTGTGGCCTATCACTCATATTAAACACAATGGCCCTGATCCCACAAGCCATCATTTGTTTCCATCAGTTAGCAGAAAATAATCCTTAAAAGCTTTATGGGTAATCTTTATTAAATCTATCAAATAAAGGCTTGGTATCAATTTTTAAAAAAATTTTTCCTTCAAGTTTTGAATCTTCTATAAAATGGTAAATAATCTGCTTCAAGTTAGTAAATAAATATTACTTATTTGAAGTAGGATAGAAGAAAATAGGTCAGGAACGGTGGCTCACACTGGTAATCCCAGCACCTCGGGAGACTGAGGCAGGAGGATCTCTTGAGCCCAGGAGTTTGAAACCAGCCTGGATAACATGGTGAAAACTTGTCTCTATTTAAAAAAAACCCAAAACACACACACACAAACTAGCCACATGTCAGGGCTCACACCACCTGGGAGGCTGAGGTGGGAGAACAGCTTGAGCCCAAGAGGCAGAGGTTGCAGTGAGCTGACATCACACCACTGCATTTTAGCCTGGGTGCCAGAGTGAGACTCTACCTCAAGAAAGAAGGAAAGAAAGAAAATAAATGAGCACTGTTTCAATTTATCTCTCTTACCTTCACCCTGAAGTACTGTTCTAACAAATACTAAAAGGAATAACCCTTTTCCAAAACATGTTAGAACAGAAATATTATTTTATGTCTGGCAATGCTGAAGAATTTAGTTGTTTTCAGCGTGTTACTGTTTATATGCTATCTCAGATACAAAGACCCACCCTAAAATCCAAGAAACTTCTTCGGCAAAGTAGGCTTACTTGGTAACATTTTCTAAAACCAGATTTCAAATCACTCACCACAGTAAGTCTATTTCACGAAGTCTAATTCGCCATCGCTACAGTCAGTCTTAAGTACAAGGCAGTATTTGTGGAAGGTATTAAAAATGAGATTCCTCTGAGATCATAATCAAAGAACTTATTAAAAGAGAGTTCCAATATGTTGGGAAGACTCGACCTTTACTCATACTCTAGTTAAAAAAAAAAAAAGGCCATGAGAATCCTAATATGTTTGGGGGAGTTTCATAAAAAAAGCAATGAATCTGAAGAAAAAGAAAGATCAAATATCATGAAGAAATACTAATGGAAAAATGTAAACATGGCGCTGGAAATGGAATTTGTGAGCATTGAGAGTTGTGCTTTCCTTTTTATTTTCAGCGTAGAATGTTAACTCAGTGAGCAATAGACAATCCCTGCGAAGAGCAAGTTATGGAGATGGCACTGCCCTTACAAATGCCCCAGCAAGCTGAGCAGATGCTGGGACCTGCTTTTTCTCTATAGTGCTGGAAACCTGACTTTCTGACACACATTTGCAAACTAAGTGTGAACAGTTCAGAGTAGCAGCCGCAGGATGGGGAAGAGCTGAGAAGCCAAGGGGGGAAAAGTTGGGGCTGACCTCTTCTTCACCTCAGGGCTTAATCACTGACCAAGTCCAGGAACAGTACGTATAAGCATCAGCCCAAGCAAAGGGTCAAGGAAATTAGTGCATGAAAGGCTAATGCTCATAAATATACAGCTTTTATAATTCAGATGTTGCTAAGCCTACGAATCTCAGAGCACTTTGGAAAGTCACGGGTAACATTTGTAAAAATCATGTTTGAAACCACCTGCCACTGTGTGGTCTCCTTTAATTCTCTTACCACCACTAATATCTGAGATGTTATTACTCATATTTTACAGATAAGCAAACTGAGGCTTGGCGAGATTAAATAATTGGCCCATATTCCCAACCCAGACCCAAAGTCAAACCACACACTTGTATGATTCTAGATCCTTTATATAATCATCTTATGCATAGTTAATGGGGAAAATGAACACTAACCAGTTCCATTTTTCTGTATACTCATTTTTGGAAATGATTCTGTGCAGAGCATTTTATCCTTGCTTATGCATGACATTCAACACATGTAACTGAGCAAATATAAGGCAGTTAGTCCTATAATGACAAAAAGAGGAATAAAAAAACCTAATTGCTGCCCTTAAAGTGCTTACCATCAAATACATATGTCAAAGGCAAAGATACATAGTAGCCACAATGCAATTCTGAGGACTAACTCTGCTTCTTGGCTTCTCTTTTCAGTTTAAGAACATTTCCCTAAACACTGTGGCTTTCTTTTAAGATGCAATAAAAATTATAATGTCCTTCATGCATGTTCCCTTCCAGTTTTGGGAGGAAGATCACCAACTTTACTGAGTTCTAGTTTCAATGTCAGAAATCAAAACTCATTCAGCAAGTGCAAGCTCATCTTTTTGGGTGCTCACAGCAAAGAAGAATAGACAAATCCCACAATAAAATGTCATCAAAGCAGAAAGGATGTGACTTTTGTAGCTTTTACCAAGATCTCACCACTAGGACTCTACCAAAAAAAAGGCAACAGCGAAAAATAAAATCCCTCCAAGTTAGCATAATCCACAAAGGAAGAGAGACAGGTAGAATTTTCTGGAAGCTTTTGAACATAGCAAGTGGTAATAAACACTGAGCCCGAAGAGAGCAGAGAGGGGGCTTACCAGGCTTGACAAATGACACTGTGATTCACACCCACTGCTGGGCTGTCTCTAATAAGCCACAGAGGAAGCAGCCAATCTCAGCTAATTACCAGATAAAAATGTATTGTAAGGACTCTAATTAGGAGACGCGGATGGAGGTGATCTAATGATTAAATGCTGCATTTGAGTGACCCCACCATCAGTGTGCAGTGGTGCAAGATGTCACTGGAATATTTTGTAGAAACAGTAATTTTATTTCGAGGAGGGGAGGCAGTAATATTTGTAATGATGGCTATGAGGTAAACTAATTAAAAGACAGTTCCTAGAGGAAGAGGGTGGCTGAGAGCAGCTGTGGCCATTCCAAAACCAAGTGCCAAGTCTCAATAGAGGAGCTGCAGTCAAGTGGAAAATTTCTGCCTGACCTCTGCCCTTGCTATTAATTTGCAGGAAAACTAATGACACATATACATATTCCCACAAAATTGTTCTAATTGCTAATTTGCCAAAGGAGCCCAGATTCCAAATTAAACATGACTGTAGCCTATGACGGAAGGAAGAAGAAAAAGCTGTACACTCCAAACAGAGGGTGCTTTGCCACACAAAATCGTTTGAAGGCTGAACCAACAAGTTAATGAAATGTCAACCTTGTCAACTGATAGAGAAGTTTCTTAACTTTTAAACTTCTGTTTGATGATCACATGCTTGTCCTGGAGAGAAACCACTTTAGAAAGGGAGGTAGAGAGAAAGAATGGAGAAGAAAGATTCAAAACAGGCTCTTGTTCAAACCAAACCTGCTCTTTTAATTAAGGCCTCTTTGAAAAACAGTGCCCTCCCCAAAAAAAAAATTAATTACAGACTTAGAACAGAAGAGCAAATGGGGAACGGTGTGGGTTTTTGCTGTAATCTTGAAATATTCATCTTAATTGTAAACCATTAAATCTTAATATAATCATCAATTAGAAATGAAAGTATCTATGCTTTGTGTTTCTGATTGTAGTTAAGGTTTTATAAGATAATTTTTTCTAGGGCATGGAGCAGGAAGGGAATGCTGGGAGGGTTTCTCTTCCTGATGGAAAGCCTATTTTTCTTATTGTGTTCATTTTCTATTTAAAAAGAAGTTGCTATGTTTAGAAAAGTCAGAACTCTGATATTTTCTACATGGCAAGTTTCCATCATGTGATGATTTCAGCAAAGATAATCTCTTTGAAACTCTGGCCAAAAGTTAAATTCTTATGTCACTTAAAATTGCTGTAGGGTTTTATATTTTAAATTTATTTGTACTCTCAAGCATCAGTTTTTCTTTTAGCCATCAAAACTATTCAAACTTCATCAGCTACCCACTATTCTGCTTAGTCCTTTAAAAAAAAAAATTAGTTTTTAACAGTCAGATCTCCCCTCCTGTTTAAAGATGATGAGTCACTCACATTAAAAAAATAAATAAACCGCTGATGTAAACCCCTGACAGAAACAGACTTGTAAGTATTCCCATAAGAACTCATTTTTATTTTTGTTTGTGCTCTTGCCTCACATGAAAACAGATTCTGAGAACAAAAGACAGACCTGAAACCCAAACACCAAGGGACACAACTGCATAGTAGGGACTTTCAGGCTCACAGAACTTGTTTTTCTGTTCTTGGTTTTACTGGCCTGAGCCAGCTGAAGTCCTGCTTTAACTGCATGGCGGTGGCGTTTCTAGGCATGAATCACTGAGTTCAGACACGGCCTTTCTGAGACTGGAGGGATGGTACAAGGCCGCACAGAGGGCAGGACAGTGGGTGGCAGCTGGAGGCCTTTGTTACAAGTCTTTGCTCTCCTCTACCATCTCAGCCTGGCCAAGTTTAAGAGACGGTGCTCGTGGAGGGCTGTGACTTAGAAGGTAGTGGTACTGGCAGGGATACTAAAAGGAAGAAAAAAAAAAAACACTAGTTTGGGGGGTAGGGGCACTTAATGAAAAATATAAATCAGCTTTTGTGTGTTGTGCCTGAGAATCCCTTTTTATGACTGCTTAATATTATTTCTCCAACTCTAAAGCAAGGACCCAGGCAGCCCAAATGATCCTTGAAGAGTTAAAAGACCCTTTTTTTCAGGGGGCACTTTGTTTTTATAGGAGCTAAAAACGCTTTCAAAACAGTCCTAATTGCTATGGTTAGAGGAAAAGAAAATGTGTAAAAATGAAAATCTAATACTGTGTTTCATTCCAAATATCCAAGTTCCTGTAAGTGTTTTATAAGATTTTCGGCAAGAAGGATATACCACCTACACTATAATTACGTGCCCACCAAATCTAAAAGAATGTGGTTTCTCCAGGAGCAGGAGTTGTTCTCTGATGTGTAGGAATACCCTGAAGCAAAGCGTACCTCTCATGTACTCAGTATTATAAAATACAATTTACAGTGTTTTCCTGACATAATGACGGATAGTGAAGTCTTCTTAAGAACTCCGTAGCAATTTAATAGAGTCATCATACCACAGACATGTTTTTGTTGTTTTTGTTTTGTCCTCTTAGTTTTTCACTCCCTCCCCCAAATGAAATATCTTGGCAAATTCTCCATAGAGTAAGCATGGAGAAATTAACCTCGAAGAAATACACTTGGGTGTTTACTTTGAGAATGTTTACTGAGTTTGGAACAAAAGAATATCAATTATTTTCATTAGGGCAGTTTACTATCGTCTTGTTTTTTGCTTCTCTTTCCATGGGAAAGAATAGAATCTTTTAAAACTTAAAATAACAAGAAATGTGGCCATTGTAAATACAAGAACTGCTTTTCTGCTCTATATACCTGATAGCTAGAACTTAGGGCTGCTCTTGAAACTTACACATACTATATACTTCCATGCAGGTTCCAGAGTTAATAAAACTAAGTTTGAAAAGCTTGTCTTAACTGATGTTGGCGATTCCTTTCCTTCCTCCACACTAATCCTTGCCACTCAGAGACCGATTCGTGCACCCACTCTTAACCTAAGTTCCATGAAGCTGACCTCTTAGCATTTCTTCCTACTCATCTTTTAGGTTTCAGCCTAAATGTCATTTCTCCCAGAAGTCTCCCCTGACTTTACCATTCTGGGTCAGCTGTTTTACTTACAGGTAGCACAATTCACGAAAAGTGATAATGTGTGAGTGTGTATGTAGTTATCTCCCAGTTTCTTTTACCAGACTCCGAACACCTCCATGGCAAGGATGGGCCTCACTCATGTGACGGACTACTTTTTGCTCTGTATGTCACATGCTCAAGAAATATCGGTTGTTGGAATAGTCTGATTGTAAATGCAGGAATTGCCTTTCCATAACCAACCTGCACTTTGAGTCTTTGGTTCTGTTCTGAAAGGAAGGTTTTACTTAGGTTTAAAGAGATGTGACAGCAAGCAGGAACAAAGGCTGTCGAAGGAGTCTGAGGGATGGGAAGCCTGTGAGTTCCTGTCCCAGTTCACCCATAAGCTTTCTGCCTCAGATCCACATCTAAAAACTTGGGCACCTTCCCGAGATGAGTGTATCCTGTAACTATCCAAATCTGATGAATCCCACAATAGGATCCAGAAAATGCGTCTATGAGCGGATGTAAAAACAATCTAAGAATGTTTTAGCAGTTTCTTTGATGCAATGAACTGAGGACTGGTTGAATGATTGGATACAGCAAATGACACTTAACACCCAAATGGCATTCAGTGAAAAGCAACATTTACAGCAAAGCATTCTATCACTTAGTGACTAAGAATTTTAAAATAAACATGAGGTTTCTTTTACACAGAAACGGAAAAAAGAAAGAGCTTCATGAACTTACTGGCAAGGTTGTAACATGAAAGTCCCTATCTATGGTTGGATTTGAATCCTGGTGACTACTTGTTTCAAATCAAAGATTCTAGAAGGATACTCATTCAAACAAACGCCATGCATTCTATTATTTAGGGCGGAATAAATTAATTACAGACTGCAGGGAATGTGCATGTGAGAATCAGTCACCGGATAGCTCTGGGCCCTTAAAGTTGAAAGCATCAAGGGTTTGCTGTATGTGTGTGCCCTTCTTTTTTTTTTCTTTTCTCTTTTTGGCAAAGAAGTGAGAATTTATGCAAAACATTATACATCTACTTTTTATAATTAATTTCCCAATGCCTCACCTATACATATTTTAATAATTCCTGATTTATAAGATGGTATCTGTAATAAAATTTTCTATTTTCCAATAAATGAAAAGAAGGCAGGTTCACTCTGACAACAGAGTGTCACACAATATCTGCTTGTCAGGCACCAATTTTTACTTCTTACATGTAAGTTAAAGGATAAGGAATTTATAATGCTGCCTGTGAAGGGAACCACTTTTCATACACAAATGTGATCTTTTTTTTCTCAAAGGGTAATACAACAGTACATTTACATAAACTAATCCAAACAATCTATGTATTTGACAATGGCAAACCTCACACAGACGGCCTATTGTTGGTTTACATCTTGGAGTTCTTTATATTGGCTTGTAGCGCTGCTCTAGCTGTCAAAGGTTTGACTTGGACTCTAAATAAATGGTTATAGAAGTGCTGTGCAGCGATATTGGACTTCTTTGCAAAAGAAAACCTGCTGTGTATGAATTCAAAAGCTATTAATTTTTCAGTCAAAAATATTCGTGCCTATTTCTTTTAATAAAGAAATACTGTGCTGAGCTACTAAGAGATAATGTTGACTAGTGGTAGAGAATTTTCAATAGAGCAGTTAAAAATAAATTTAGTAGGAGGTCCCCTTCAAAGTTATAATTTTCTAGAATGTAAAACATTTTTTTTAATACTAATCAAGACAAACCTTCCATCCCTGTTCATTTCCCCCATGGCTGGCTTCTCCCTGTTTACCGCCTGCTTACTCTGGTCCATGTGGAGAATCCCAGTGGTCCTTTTGTGGCCCACAGGGGCTTACATACATGGTGCTCTCTGCCAACACTCAGCCCAGTCACTCGCCGAGTGCCCTACGGGGTTTTGCAGTTCCTTCTCTTTAATTGTATCCTTCCTCCTCCCAAGGAGCCCAAGGTCTATGCCTACAGAGCTGGGTCCAACCATTATCCTATCACTGTTTTTGATCCATGGAAGAAGACAGAGATAATCTCATTCTCTTCCTTGTTGCTGGGTGAAAACTCTCAAACCGTTCAATCTGGTAAAACTGTTTCACTAAAGCTATCTAAAGACTTTCAGAAAGTTCCAGGGCAGTGAATGTCTCGTGCAATCAACTATGCTTCTTCGAGATGACTTCAGCCAAGTCATCTCAGAGGCTCACCAATTTGCTTAGCTGGGTTCATGATCTTCCCAATATCCTCCTTTAGCAGGAGGGGTTGTTAGAAACAGCACAGTTGACTACTGATGCCACAACGCTGAATGACCTGGTTCCTTTTTTCCTTTCTTTTTGGTAGCCTGCACAACCAGTCCTACAGCCATATACTGTAAAATGCATGGAAACTAAGGACTCTTTCCTAGTAAAAATGGATGCGCAAAGTGTTTAATGATTTTATGTCCTATATCTCAGTAATGTGCTCTGTTTCAGACATTAATTTTGCCTGCCAACTGCATCTTGGCAGGCTACCATATTTGCTGGGTTAATAGTCTGACTCCGTTTTATTTCTATCACCATAAATCATACATATATGGGTGTATGTTTGCTTTATTTATAGAAAAAAATCAGTCAAAACAGATAAACCAATACTTGCCATTATGCTGCATCATTGCATATTGATTAAAATTGCTGGTACTAACTATAGATTGTCAACGCTCAATTAATCTTCACACAGTGACTCCAAGCAAAATCAAATAAAGGCAGTGTACCTTTAAATTTTACAAATCTTAAAATCAAGGAGCAAAGCATTGCCTCCATTTTGAATAATCAGTTAAAGCTACTAGAAGAATTTTAGAAATGTAAGAGAAATACAACCGTTAAAGAGATCCATTTATTAAAAAGGAAGGTGGTCCAAGACAAAATTTTAAGTTCAGACACCATCCTTCTGCTTTGATATTAACTGCCTGTGCTGGGATGACACCCTTCAGCATCCAGTAAAAGGGAACAAGGCAAGAAAGAGGAGATTCTTATAAATTAAATGTAATTTCAGTATACTATGTTTGGGCTCCTGACTGTGAAGGAATAATTTTCATTTCAAACTCCTTAGTAACCATTAGAGCCTCTCCATAATTTAGCCTCTGACTATTCCAACAGTAAGTTTCTTATGTCTTTCCTCTGTTCCAGTTAGACTGGACTAGTCCCTGCTCTTCTTCTCACACATCACTGTCTCTCAGCTTACCCAAGCTGAAATGCCTCTTTCCTTTGCTGTCATGGTTTGGCTGTCTTCTCTGCGTTCCTACCATTCAGAAAGACTTCCTTTTTCCAGGGAGCTCTCATAATGTATTTCAGTACCTTGTTTTAGCACCAGTCATTCTGCCCTTAAAGAAGAGCTGAATGCTTGAGTCTTAAGGGCAAGGACCATGTCTGAATCATACTGTATTCCCAAGTGCCTAGCATACTACCTTTGTCATAAAGGGTAACCAGAAACAGTCGCATGAATCTAAGGCCTTCAAAACCAAAGCAGCCTTCTACCAAAGCAGGCTGGTCCTCCTTCCTACGTTTGAGGTGGGGAAGCAGAAAAGGAATACTGTAAGTTTTGTTTTTTCCCCTTGGTGGGGACCATTACTTACGGGCTGAGGGGCGGCTTTGGGTTCTGTAGACTTCACATGCAGGTGGGTCATCATGGCTTGCAGGCGCTCTTTGTCTTTTGCAAGCTAGCAGGAAGAAAATGCTTTGTTATTTCTCTGAATAAAGAAGCATGACTCTTTTAATACCATAAATGATATATATTACAAATTACACTATGGCACCACAGCACATGATAAAATCATTTTCATTGCTTAATTGTTTTCGAAATCTACATGACCACTGCCAAACTCTAAGTAAGTGGAGGTGCTGGTATGAGATTTCTCAACACAAGATACATTAGACATTCAATGGGAAGTTCTAGACCTGCTGGCACCACGCAGTCCCATGGAACACAGACAGCTAAAAGACAAATGTGAATCATACCTATTAACCAACCTTATTCATGAGAAAATCCAAAGGAAAATGAGCTAGGTAGCTAAAACCCATAAATTCATCTGTTGTGGTTATGGAAAAACTCCTAGACAGATGGATACATTTATGCAAAATTAGCTTCATCTTTCTGAACAGGTAGGTATACATTAAGACAGTGCTGGCAAGTGATATTAGCAGGCCAGGAGCAAAGGGATGACAGGTGCCCATTTTCAAACGAGCGGAGAATAAGGTGGTTCATCATTTACTTAAGATTTGAGGCCAGGTGCAGTGGCTCACGCCTGTAATCCCAGCACTTTGGGAGGCCGAGGCGGGTGGATCACGAGGTCAAGAGATCGAGACCATCCCGGTCAACATGGTGAAACCCCGTCTCTACTAAAAATACAAAAAATTAGCTGGGCATGGTGGCGCGTGCCTGTAATCCCAGCTACTCAGGAGGCTGAGGCAGGAGAATTGCCTGAACCCAGGAGGCGGAGGTTGCGGTGAGCCAAGATCGTGCCATTGCACTCCAGCTTGGGTAACGAGAGAAAACTAAGTCTCAAAAAAAAAAAAAAAAGATTTGAGTACCTGCTATGTGCTAGTCTCATCTTAATAATTTAAGTCTCCTTATTCTATAAAAAACGATCTTCTGAAGTCACACAAGTTTCTAACTGGATATACATGGTAGGCACTCAAATACTATTTATTGGAAGCTACATCCTTTATGCTTCGCTTGGATTGCTTTAACTCGGTATTTTTGATAGTTCAAGACAGTTGGGCATAGGGGACACATAATGATTACTTCTGTAAAAGAAGTGGGAAATAAATCCCCTAAAGATAAAGGGATGGTTTAAATAACAGCTGTGGCATTTAGGGAAAATGGAGAAGAGATTAATATGAGAGAAAGAAGGGGAGAGGGAGAGAATACAGTTTAATTTCAATACTTTTGTAGATCATTTGTCCAAAGTAATGCCTTAGAGTTAAGGAGGGACTCATTAGTTCTGCCACATAATTAACCTTAAATCCTTTAAAAATCAGCCATTTTTTTCAAGTCTAAAATTATTCCCAAATTAAAAAATACACACCTTATATATTTAAATACAGTTATTTTCTAAGGAAGAAGGGGGAAGGGGGCTGGGGGTTGTAGAAAGGGAGAGAAAAGGAAAGAGTACAAAAGGGAGAAGGGAAAAAGCTTCCAGCTGATCCCTACTGGATGACTCAGTCTCAAGCCATATCACATTTGATTTTTTTTTTCTTTTTATTCCCTTGTGGTTCAGGGAGGAATAAATTAAGAAAGAAAGAAAAAA
Source organism: Aotus nancymaae (assembly GCF_030222135.1). Lineage (NCBI taxonomy): Eukaryota > Metazoa > Chordata > Mammalia > Primates > Aotidae > Aotus > Aotus nancymaae. The sequence goes on from NW_026988460.1 coordinate 4,963,463, forward strand.
AGCCTTACAGTGTTAGCATTTATCTTTCAACAAACAGGAAATGAAAATGATACCATATTAGGAGCCACTTGATGTTATTCCTCCTCTGTTCTTTAGTAAGCTATTGAACAGCCAAACTAAAAGATTCTCTGAACACATAATGCTAAAGGAATTTAGTTTTCCAAAGTGGCTTAGAACAATTAAAATGTTGGGAATGGTATTTTTCTGCCATTACTTTTTTATTTTTTTTAATGTAAGTATCCTAAGTTTTTTGATGTCAAATACTCAGACTTTTTAAGAAATGTTTTGTTTTAAAGTTATCATGGGGCAGAAGGAGTTAAGAAATCAATTGTATTTTTCTTAAAAACAAGAAGTAATCTGCCATGCTGAACAATACAAATTAAAGGGTGAGAGGTGATATTTACTGAAGTCTGCTGAATATTAATTGTGACTTACTTTGGGGGTAAACATTGTTGATGTAGCAGTTATAAAGACTAAGTGTGGTGCAAGGTCCAAATCCCCAACATTAAAAGGAATCATATTTTCCATATTTCTAGCCAGAGGTCTACCAAGCTGATCTTTTACTGGTCAGCAAAGGTAGTAACACTACATTGCAAACACATACCTAAAATTTGCATACACAGCCACTTCCATAAACCCTGAAAGCAACTGCCATTGGAAAAATTTTCATATTTTTCCATGAGCACATTGTTTAGAATTCATCATCCATTCTGAGAGTTACCCAGGAACCTCAATTCTACCACCCTAGTTCTAACTTTCTGGTTTTGTTTGGTTAATGCAAACTAACATATAGTATCATATTCTTGAAAGAGTTTTAGACTTTAAATCAATTATAGCTCTAACACAAACTGTTTTAACAATTACAGAAAGAAACCCGCCTAATTCAGTTTTTCTTTTTTTTTTTAAGCAAAAAGGCTAAACATTCACACCTATTGAAACCACACCCTGTCTACAGTGGCCATCTTGCATTTATAATACTAACTGAGCCTTCCAAAAGCTTTCACATTCTTTATTACTTCTTATGCCATCATCCCATGAGCTCACCATCCCCATCAATTTTCACGGCATCCTTTCATTATTAAAAGATGAGGATACAAACATTTAGTATTAGCAAGTATATTCCAGCATTTCCTCTTAAACTATAAATTCCATGAAAAGCAAAGAAAAGGAGGTTGAGGCATTCAAGCCAAAGGCCCGCTAAAATTTGGTTGACAAATTAAAATTTTTGTTGAAATATCAAAAGAGATTTACTCTCTAAAAAACTTTCCCAGTGGGTATGGAATGAGTATCTAGCATAAAAGGAATGACAATGGCCTAAACATAAGAGAAGTTGCTTGTGCAGGGGTCATTTTAATCTATGAGTTTGTTCTGTGCAACGGTGGCAGAGTGTAAATGGTTAGGGTGTGGACACAACAATCACACTGTGCTGTGTTCAAATCATAGCTCAGTGACTCTCAGCACATTATGTAACCTTTTTAAGTACTTAGTTTCTCCTTCTAAATATGGAATGATCATCTCTGAACTCTGAAGGGGTGTTCTGAAAATCAGACGCGTTCTTGCACATAACAAGCTTAGCAAAATGACTAGTGCTTCATGAATGCTCAACAATTTTCTTTTTTTTAAGAAAAGTGAAATCGGTCCAGTGTATCTAGACTTCTACTGGCTGGCTGTATGTTTGAAATCTGGATCTGCCTAACAGGGGTTCAATGCAGTTTGCAGTTGGGCTAACTGGGAAGAGAAATAATTTTGATCATTTAAAGAATGGAATCGAAAGCGAAGGAAAGATGAAGCCCACTTCTTATCAATTTGTTTCAGGTTCTCACTGTATCTTCCCCACATCTTGGGCAAATATTTTTCTACCCTTTGGCTGAAATAGGTCATCTCCTCTTCGATTAGCCATGGCCTCAAATTAGGTTTGAGATAGTCTGGGCTGCGGAAGATCAGAATTTGTGTATTGCACCCGAGCCACTGATAACTGCCAAAGGCTAGGAGCTCCATTCAACATCCTCAAAGATACAAACTGAGATTAAACTCATTCTTTTAACAAAGAAAAGGGAACATGGTTTGGGGTTCATTTAACATCACCATTTTCTATGTTGTCTGAAGGACTAATCATTTTAAGGCCAATTTGGCGGTTCTCACTCATGAGAAACAAAACTCTGCTGAAATAAATGAAAGGCTTAGTATGTGTAAAAATGCTAGAATTCTTGAAGACAGATGAGAAGAAAGGGTGAAGACACTCCTTTGATTTAAAGAGGGTACTGTGGCTATTTCAAGTCCCTTAGTCCTACTCTGTTTTATAATTGGGGAAACTGAGGTTTGCAAGGTAAACTTATCTGAGGTTAGGGAACTGGGAAGGGGGAGAAGTAAGACTAGGTTCCCAGTTATATGATGGTTTGTCTCAGTTTCCCACACTAGTGTGATTCTAAGAATCACCTGGAACAATAACTGAAATTACAAATCTTAGTCTCTCTCTCAGCTGTCATGCTGAACTACTGCTCCCAGAGTTGGGCGGGATTTTAAATTATGAAAAGTAATGTCTTTTCAAAGAACCTCCATGGAAGGGGGGACATGGAGTTTTAACAGGCACCTAAATGAATGGATGAGTTCAGGTTATCCCACACAATGATGATCTCCAATTTAACCGACTAGGGTCTCACCTAAACATGCTGGAGCCAACACTCCAATGGTGAGACCTGGAAGTAGGTATTTTTAAATAAGGACCCGAAGTGTCCAAGTTAAATCAAGTTAAGTGGGAGACAATACTCTGCCATGGATTGAGAAGGCCTTAAAACTTACAGGTTTCCTCAGTAGTTTATTATGCAATGATGATCCAGATAAACCTGATTTAGGCAGAGCATATTTAGTTACTTAGGTAGGGTATATCCAATATCACAGGTCTCTAAAGTACATATGATCAAAAGAAGAAAACAAGGGGGAGAAAAAGCAGTGACCAGAATGAGCAGAACTCAAATTACTCTACCAAACTGAGCATTTACCAGTTATTTCTGATCTGCCTTGTCAAACTATGGCTTCAGAACTTAGTACCAGTGAAAAACTTTTAAATGATTTCTTTCACACCAACTACAGCATTCAGGTGGTGGGCAATATATGGCTCATTTCACCCCAATCGAAGAATTTCCCTACTTTTATTGTACTCTGTCACCATTTTAACATTCCTTACATGTTATTATTAAAGACTCTCTTGACATTTAAAGCAGACGCACACTAATACTCAGTCATAGTCTAGGAATTCTAATGCTCCCAGAGTAAGGCAGGATTTTAAATTATGAAAAATAAGTGTCATGGTTTTCACAGAAGGACATGGAAGTGAGAAACCCAGAGGCTCTCTCTTCTTTTTCTTGGCTCCAGTCACAAAGCAGTGGCAATATGGAACTACAATGCTGTTAGGCCCTCTCTTTCCCCGACATGCTCTGCGCTTGTGGAGGGAGCATCAGGAGGCTCTGGGAGGCCGCTGCTATAGGAAAAGGGTGTCCTGAGTATTGCCTCGAATAGGGTTAGACAGGGCCAAAGGGGGATACATTACAGATAATAAATTTGCTAAAGTCTAGGAAGCTAGTGTGAGATTACAAATAGCACCACTAATGGTACAGTAATCACATGTAAAGTTTGTACGGTAATTGATTTGTGTTAGGATTAATGTCTCCCTCTGCTACTGAAACTTGTGCACTTTTCTCCCTGCTGACATTTTCTTAGAGCTTCCAATTCCTGGTGTAGATGATTTGGGAGATGTGGGAGTGATCCCGGAGTCACCGGACTCCAGCCTTGTTGTGCGGCCATGGATTGCCCAGGACAGAGCTTCACAAGGCAGATGGGCATGGCCCCCAAAGCCAGGTTTTAAAACTAGCTCCTGCATAGAGCCACAGTGATCATCTGGGTGGAAGCGTACGGCAGGATCCCACGATCAAAGGAGTACAGGCTACAAAGGCTGGGCTCGCCTCCTGGGCTCTGCCCTTTTTCACCACTGGCTTTCAACATGTTAATCAGACCTCCTAAACCTCAGTTTCCTCATTTGGAAGGGGGCCCTGAAAATTATTTCTTTGACTGTAAGAGACCAGTGATTTTTAAACCACCACAAATATCTTCTCAAAGAACGGGAAGAGACACTACATTAAACACATGCATTAAATGTAAGACATACAATGACTTCCAATATTACATTTTTCTTTTAAAAAGAGACTATGGGCTGGGCACAGTGGCTCACCCCTGTAATCCCAGCACTTTAAGAGGCCGAGGCAGGCAGATCACTTGAGCTCAGGAATTTGAGATCATCCTGGCCAACATGGTGAAGCCTGTTTCTACTAAAAATACAAAGATTAGCAGGGCATGGGGGTGCATGCCTGTAGTCCCAGTTACTTGGGAGGCCGAGGCCGGAGAATTGCTTGAACCTGGGAGGCGGAGGGTGCACTGAGCCGAGATCACGTCACTGCACTCCAGCCTGGGTGACAGAGCGAGACTTCGTCTCAAAAACAACAACAACAACAAAAAAAAAAACCAACAACAAAAAACCAACATGACTCTTAGAATCAAGGAAATAGGGTGGTGTCTACTCACAGAAGGACTGTGAGGATTCCAAGAAATTGACGACATAAGGCACCTAGGACAGTTTCCTGGCACACAGCAGGAGCTCAACAGCTGGCCAGTCAAATGGTTTTCAAGCCAGATGAAATAATTACAAGCAGAAAGATGGGGCATTCAATATGCCCTAGCTAGTGGAGTAGGATGACCAACTCCTCCCAGCCTGCCCAGGACTTTTCCAGTTTTGAAACTGGAAATCCCAACTCCCAGGAATCCTTTCAGTCCAAGAAAGTAAACTGGGACAGCTGGTCACCCTATTTCGTGTTAAACAGACAGATGAATTTTAAGAGCAATATATTCTTCCCACTAACCTTTCTTCCTCATCCTACCATCTAGGCAACGTCTTCCGTGGCTCCCTTGGCCTGGAATGTCCTTGCCAACGACCCTTTCCACTGTCACCTCCCCCAACGCCTCCCCTTGCTTTTAGAAACTCTACCTGGAAGGGAAGTTAACGGCATCCTGGTCTTAGCCTACTAGGTTGTGTATTACAGGAAGAGGCCACGCCACCTTACTTATCTGTATCTGGTGCTCTACGTAATAGGTGCTTAAGAAGTAGTGACTGAACAGGATAAAATCATTAAAGAATAAAAGGCTCACACACCTCCACCCCATCTCCTGCCAGGCAGATCAACCTCAGTTTGCTTGATGCCTTTTTCCCTTGCCTACTTTCAATAGTCCTTTTAAAGGACCTATAGGATGAGGAGTTGTAGGAAGCGTGTCCTGAACCTGCCCCCATGACACATGATGAAAACATCAGTGTATCTTCATCAGAGAAAAAATATAGCAATTTAGCAATGTCACATGGTCACAGAACAAATCAAAACCAATATATGTAGTCAGAAATATGTATCTGTATCACTGTCTCAGCTTCCTAAGTGAAGTCAATTCTGTCAGATGTTTTTCTTGCTGTCTATGAAATCAAATGGTTTCTCCTTTTCCCCAAACGGTATTACAGTCCAGCCACTGCAACTCTTTGTGACATCTCATCTTTAGCTTAGAGACTGGAATAGTTCATATGAATGTCCCACCTATGAGGACCCAAGTAATCTGGATTCATATGAATTTAAATCCCTAGGCCCACATCCAGTAGATAGCGGGTGCCCAATATCATGGAAGCTTCAAATGTTTCCTTACAATCTTGGCCATGGCATTTCTCAGTGGGCAGTTCTTATCCTCAGCATCTTTCTAGCTCCTGTGTCTCTGTCTCTCTATTGTGGTGGGGGTGGAGGGAAGACTGCACATTTCATAACCTATATAAGATTATGTATACTGATTATGGGAACTTTTCTCCCCTCCAATTCTAACTCATCTCCTCATCTGTACATCCTTCCAGAAGAATGTCAAAAAAGAACAGATGAAATCTTATTACATTCCCTGACTTCAAAAAGTCATGTATGTCATTGCTCCAAATGATTTTTGTGGTGTCTGTCTCACTCTTAGGTGTCTACATGTACAGTATAAGGACCTCACACACTTTTCAGGGTTTACACTTTTAGGCCCCAGGTAACAGCTAGGGTCCATTGGTAAAATGTTTAAAAATGTTAACTGTCTTTGCAATAATGAAATGCAGTAAGAAACGTCTGAAAAGGCTCAGAAGGTCCACTTAGATGTCTTCTTGATTCTTCTCTCAATGAGACCAGTAGAAGGTTGCAACAAGAGGATGAAATTATCCCAGCCTTCTCTGTTTAACATGCTCTACATAAGCATTCTACTGCTGAGAAAACATTCACCATATGTTTTATATCTTTCAACAAAAATCTAACAAATATAGATGTACCTTACCGTTTGTAATTGAACTTTCTATTAAAACTTTGGTTTTGTAAATCAAATCATATTTTAAATACACAGGAACAGGACAGCTCTCATGCACAGTGCTGATTAGATAGTCTAAGTCAATCTTCATGACCCATTGTCTTTATTTCTGCCCGGCCGCCTGAAATCTCACCAGTTCAGCCTTAAAGGCTTTTGAGTTTAATTCAAACGTAGTATTGGATAGATAGCTCTATGAAGGGGAACATCTCTAGACACTATTCCCTATGGCTAACAGTAGTTATTTTTGAAAAATTGTATCGTTTTTCTTTAGGGAGGTTTGACTGGTAGATCAGAGACACAAGGACTTTCCATTTTGGGTAAGAGAAAAGGTTTCAGGGGTTTCGATTCAAGGGGGCTGTCTAGGTACACAGGACAGCTCTTAAGTGACCTTCACCAGCTTTGCTTGCTTCTACTGCTACTGTGCCCTCTGAGTTCTCCTGTGGAATCCTTTTTTGATGATCCTCTAGGTTAGATATCATGAGCCTCCATTGATGTATATGGTAAGATCCAATCTGAGCTTACTGGGTTTGTTTGTACGATGGGGGCACATGTGTGGTCTACCCTCTACCAGTTGTGAACACTTAAGTACTGTGCTGCAAAGGGAGGTCTTGAGAGTCTGGGTAGCAGGGGAGATTCTGCCTCCTCCACTCTAACACAGTAAGCATCGCCCTCTGGAAATTGATAAAAATGCAACTACTCTTTCTTGTAGTGCTAAGTAGTGCAAATGTTTTTCAAATTCAAGTTAATCAATGATAATTTTATAACGTACTTTGAGAGATACTTGGAGGTTCAAGTTTTTCCTGGACTGATAAATGCTTTAAGAAAAGCAAAGTAGCCCTTGGGTCAGTCATGTGCAGCGCATCTCCTCTAAAGGAGGTGACATACCAGTCTGTGGCTGAGAGAACAAGGGAGGGACGATGCCAACAAGAAACAAAAATAGGCTGTTTGAGGACAAGAACATTTCTTTAAAGTATTCCTGCTGCTGGAGGCACCTGATTGCCCCAATAACTCAGATTCTATAGGCATAATGGCTGGTAGTCAAGTTAAGTTAGAAAGCATGTTTCTAGACACTGGTGCGTTAAGTGGCAAATGGAATGGCACAAACCTAGCAATGCTGAACTGCAGAGAAAGGGGAAGCCTATAGAGAGAGAATAGATTCCTTCGAGTGTAACTGTACTGTGTCCCAAATGCCCCCTTATGTGCTGGGGTCTGCAACTCAAAAGACTCTCAATCAAATCCTTGAGTTAAGGCTTCTCTTAACTCTGTCTCAGGGCAAGGTTCTTTAAATACTAAAAAACTGCTAACATTTTCTTATCTACTGCATCTGATTGAATGATAACTAATGGATACAATCTGCTTTGGCTTGGCCCCTTTCTAGCATTGAAACTCTCTTTTGAGTAAGCTTCTACTGTTCTCAAGAACTTGTTAGTATCAGCCAGCACTGCCCCATCAATGGACAGCCTCACTAGAAAATTATTTTGTAGTCTATTCTTCCTTCTACAGTGTAAGAGCTTGGAGGGCAGCTTTAGCCGTTTTAATCACTGTACTTTGCAGTAGCTCCAGCAAGATTCCTAAGGTCTGACAGGTTCTAAGTAATGCTTGCTAAATGAGTAAGTGGATAGATGAATGGGTGGGTGGATGGATGAATGGATGGAAGAGTGAAAAATGAATATCCCTTGTCCAGCTTTCCATGACCTCCAAAACTGGCAGGTCCTTGTTATATGAAAATGCTAGTAGGGAAACTTGATCCACATGGAGACTAGACTGGTTTTATACACCTTGGCTAAGAAGGAAGAGAGAAAAAGGGTTGAGCAGAACTTTAGGCAGCCAGAACCTAAGGGGACAAGTTGCTAATATTGTAATACAAATAGTTTTTCTGATCCTCTTGATCAGGGGTGCTTGGCAAACTTCTGTAAGAGCCAGATCATAAACATTTTCAGCTTTGCAGGCCATGTAGATTCAGTTTCAATTACTTAACTCTCCTATCATAGTGCAAAAGCAGCCACAGGTAACAAGTAAATGAGTGGGCATGGGTATGGCTGTGTTCTGATATAATTTTATGTATGGACATTGAAATTGGAACTTCCTAGCATTTTCACCAGTCATGAAATAATGTTCTTTAGATTTTTCCCTTAACCATTTAAAGTACGAAAACATTCCTTAGCTTGTGAGATCTGGCCTGAGGTCTGTAGGTTGCTAACCCCCTGCTCTCAACAAGGTCTACCTCATCACTGTGACAATTCCCTTAAGCTTTGCAGAAATGGAACACATCAGAATTAGCCTGTCCCTTCCTCCATTACGGCAAATTCCCCAACAAAAACATTACAAGGAACATCACAGGTAATGACCATATTGTACTAACTTCTGGCCAGGTTATCTTTGGTGTCGATCACAAGTTGAAAAACCTGCCTTCTGTTTGATTTAGGGCTGAAGGATAAAAGGAAATCTAGAAACAAATGAAATCTATAAATAATCAAAGAATCCTTATGTTTGTACTACTTCTAGGCCACACCCACCAAGAAAACAACATGAAAGCTGCCAGGAGATCAACACTTGACTTATTGATGATGGTCTAAATCTTTTCCTTCTCCTGACCTCTTTTTGTGGAAATAAACGCTCAGTTCTTGACTAATTAAACAATGGCTGAAAACACAAATCTGTGGTCTAGAACGGCTACCTGACAACCCATGACAATTCTAGTCAACAATTCATTTTAGCCCATCAAGAATTTAATGTTATCAAATAAATAAATGCAGGAGCTTGTATTACTTAATAAATACCACCACCAATGTGTACAAATTCAGGTGGGAGTAGGCATGGAGTCTTTCTTTTGAGTCCAGTTTGTCAAGGGCTGTGTCTTAATCATAAAGGAACTGTCGGGGTGGGTTAAATCTACTACTTTTTTTTTCTTCTCAATAAACATGTTAAATTTAAAGATGTTTCCAAAGACTTATTTTAAAATGTTGAGATTTTATGATGTGCCCTTTTCCTGTATAAATATCTTACTGTTCTAATAAGTTTATATTCCAAGTTTGAATGGAAAAATATTAACTGGCTAAACAAAAATAACTTTTGAGAAAAATCCTACTAAAAAAATGTAATTTGTCATATAAGATGATAACTAATTAAAAAAAATCCTTTCTATCCTGAAAAGTCACAACAAAAAGTTTAAGTGTGTTTTGGCTGATTTTTCTCTGCAACTATTTGAAGCTGTAAATGACTTAACTCAGTAAAATTCCAAATGTAATTATCTTCTGTACTTAGCCTAGGGCTCTCCATATATCTCAGCATTGCTGTCTTGCATACAAAATAGGCTTTTCGATGGCTGGTAACAATATAATGTACAACATTGTTTTAATTTCCCCTAGTCGGCTAACCTCTTGCCTACACTAAACCAGCCAGAGGAAGAAGCCACTGTGAGTCATCAAGCACTCAAAAGCATTTTGGAACTCAGCTGCATAAATGGGGTTTGCAGGGTCAGGTTTCTGCAATTGTACATTTTAATAATCTCCATTTCTGACCCAATTTTTACTTTTAGAAACTAATTTTCTATTAATTATACTGAGAATGGAATTATTGTTAAAATATGGTAGTTTATCAAGTTATACCCGGAAGTAGAACTCAAATTTAAAAAAAGTCCCCATCTCTCATAATTGTGATCCCCAGGAAAATCTGCAAAGTATATTTTCCCTAGTCATAAAGCACATTCAACACAGCCTAATGGGTTTCTAAATACTAGATTATATACATATGAAATATATATATACCTTCTGTATTAATATATCTGATTATATGCGTATGTGTTTAAGATGTGCACGATGAACTCTCAATTATTCTTATGGCAGAGAGAAAAAAGGACAATGCAAAACGAGAAATAAACCCACATATAACTTCCATTGCAACTTTGGAAAACACGGTTTTGTGTGCACTGCCTTGCCCAGTCTTGGTCTCGCGCACTCTTTCTCTCTTCATTCACATTCATTCTCTCAATCTCTCTCTCCCCAGCTTGTCTTCCTAGCTCCAGTTTAATCATATGAGCAATGTCGAGGACTTACACCGACAACAGATAACCAGAAAATTCAAAGGAGAAGAGAGAAGAGAGGGAAAGTGAGAGAGAGATGGAAACATTAAAAGTGGTCACTGAGAGTTGGCTGCATACACATAGGTGCCCAGAATTTGGAAACCTCTGAGCAGCAGTTCCAAAGAGTAAACTGAGGCTGAACCTGCCCAAAGAGGTAAAAAAATAAAATAAAATAAAATAAAAAAGGACAATGACAGGTTTTGGACCTTCCATTCAATAATGAGTACACAGGAACTCATTACAGAACACTACAGAAATTTGGAATTTGAGGCATACTGAGGTAAGATTAAAAATAAATGTGGTTTTACCTGTAGCTCTAACTGCTGTACAACCTGCATTTGTACTCTACATTGGGCTGTACTTCTATCGTCCAGCGCATGCTCACTGTTGAGATGTCTGCAACAATACATAGAAAATCATTAAGTGAAATGGAGAAACAAAAAGGAAAATATAAGTTACCAGGATGTTTAAGCATAAACTAGGCAGCGGGTCTAGCTCCCAGGAGATTGTAGTCCAGGGGGTGGCCTGCCCTTTCCGTCCCCACTCTTTAATGCTGTCATTATGTATAATGTGGCACATACTGTTATCACCCAAATAAAAGTCTTTCAGGGAGAAGTTCTGCAGGGCATCTGGAGATAACCATTTACACATAAATAAGAAAGTTGAAGAAATGTAGCCAAGGTGTCATTTCAAGACCACCTCAATGGGTAGCAATCAGAGACAGGGCCTACTAGATATTTCAGAAGAGTCTGATTTGTATGGGTTGAAACAGGATCGTCGGACACAGGAAAACTGACTTTGTATAACTGATGATACATCCATATATTGAAATGCATTCATGTGAATGTCAGAAATGGCAAAGGGTAGAAAAGCAACTTTAAACACGTGAAACCTGAAACATGAGTCTACACATGCAAATTATGTACCAAATTTGGGTGGGGGGGATGCAGACAATTATTTAAAAGGAAAACTCTGCCTGGGTTCTTGATTGTTAATGGTCTGGATATCCAGTTTATGGATGATTCAGGCCACATGCTGAGTATGCC